>NC_133991.1:2960000-7760000 GCF_047716275.1 Strix uralensis
ACCATAGCACAAAGTCACCTTAGACCAAAGCCACCTTTCTGCAAAATGCATGCAGAAAGCCAGCCATCCCCTGGGGAATCCCAGCACTCAAACAGATGCCGTGATAAAATGAGAGCCTCTCCGTTTGATACCTATTATACATGTGAACCAAGTTTTCAGCTGGAATGGTTGAGCTTTGAAAGGAACTCGAAGGCAAGGATGTTGGAACTGTGGCTTCCAAAGGTCATGGTGATAACAAAGCTCAGTTACTGGACATCAAGGAGTCATAAAAGACCTCACCAGCACTCTGCAGCATGTATCGGCTCTCTGAGGAGACATTCAATGCTCTTAGAAGTTTCTGCTGAGAAAAATCAAATATCTGAAAAATTGTAAACAGCTTTGGAAACACAGCTCAGGTCAGTGGAGAGGAATGGAGAGTGGGATCATGAGCCAAGGCAATAGAAAACTAAAATGGTGAGAATAATGTGGTAGAACCCATACCATTGCTTAACTGTCAGGTAATACCAGAGGCTACTGCAAGCGAAACAGTTGAGAAAGATCTCAAATGAGGAGTCCTGGGTCCCTTTTGGAGTAGAAACCAGGAGATGGCAGCTTTTTTGTTGCAGTTCTGAATCGGGAAGGATCATCTGCTGCCCTACCAGCCCATGCACGCTCCTGGTGATGAGATGCAGCTCTTTGTCCATGGACGATCAGGAAAGAGAAACAAGACCATGGTTGATCTTAGACTTAACCAGGTGGAGTCTTGCTCTGGACCCCAACACAGGTTTCAAGACAGCAGTTCCCTGTGTGCTTTACAGGTAGCAATTGACTCCACAAAGTGATGGTTGTTTGAGCTGTTCTATTCTTCACCGAGGAAAAGACCACACACTGCCATCATACAACAGTCAAGTACACCTAAAAGGACAAAGCATGGACTCAACTACACAGATGAACTTTTTGCACTGAAAATAAAGAAAGAATAATTGAACATAAAGAACTGGACACAAAGACTATCACCTTTTACATTGCTAAGAAAATGAGCCCACCTCAGATAACTAAAGGCACACAAATGTGGCTGTCTACTTAAAAAATAGCTCAGACAAGTGAGACAAATCAGCGACCCAAAAAGACCAACCAGCTCAATACGCCATCTCCTACAGAGACAGGTAGCAGCATACACCCGGCGAGTACACACTCATCCTTCCCTACAATACGCCTTTTGCAGGTCAAGAACTTCTGAGCTGGAGGTGGGGGCCTCTGTCTTTTAGAGCTGGGCATGGATCTTTTCCCCACGAATTTGAAAATAGGATGAAGATTATATTTATCCCCTGAATTGAAGAACAAATCAAAGTCTTTCCAGCCCATAAGTTTCAAAATAGCAATTTACTGGTACCCAAGTGTCATGCTTACCCTTGGCCACAGCGATGGATTTCACTAACAGCTGAATACTTTTATCAGTGTGTTTTTCTCAGCTAATTTAGTGCTCGTGAGATGGTCCTCAGTGACCACCCTGGCAGCTGGCTCCCTCTGCGTGTCAGCAAACCCAGCAGCGTCTGCACTACCTTCCTTACACTGTCCCCAGCACGCACCGAGCCTGACCTGGAGGGACTGGACCTGGGGTGAGTGGCCAGTTCAGTAACTGAGGGTGCCATCAGTGCTTGGTCTCTCTGCCAGGCCTGTCATCGCGAGCGCCAGCTGCAGCGGTGCCCGTGCAATGCGTACACCTGCCTGCGAGAAACTGGGCTGGCACCCAGTGGACTCCTTCCACGCAGGTTACCGAACAGGCGTCAGATGGCAACGGCTCCTCGTGTGGCTGCAAACCAGTGACCTACATTACCAATCCCCGGAGCCATCTGAGGCCCCCACAGTTTCTCATTAGTAACAGATTCTTATTTATTTCATATAGTCAGTGGCTTCTGCCAATAGACAGTGCACTCCTAATTAAAAGCTGACTGCTTTCATAACCTACAAAGTCCTATTTCCACCTCTGCCCCAACATGCAGAGAAATGTGAGCTTTCCCTGTGGCTGAGCTTGTCCTCCATTTAAAGGCAGATTCCACAGACAAAGCAGAAATGCATTTTGTTTTATTTTTTTAAAGACAGCATAAAGCAACAAAGTTTGAAGGACATCCAACATTTATGCTGTGTGCCCACTTAATATCACAAGGGACTTTCCACGGGAGCAAAGGTTTTCTTAATAAAGGGTCTCATTGGCCAGTTGGATCAAATCATGTACACACCGATATTTTGCTTCTGGCAATACCTTAAACCCACAGTTAGGCAAGTGTAGAGATTGCAGTGGCCTTGAAACTGTAGCATGGTTTATACATGGTATACACATCTTTGAGGATTTGGAGAAATCTACAAGGGATCTAATGCTTTTCCACCTATTGACATTTACAAAGCAGTTTAAATCATGCATGAGAGGCCTCAGGCACATATAGTTCACAAAACATAACTCTGCACTCCCAGGGAATTTAAGCTGACCAACGCTCTTTATTAGAACCGACAGTGAAAGACAGCTATTGCAAAATCTGTACAAGAAATGCAATGCAAAGATGACAGACTTAATGCCAGTGGATATATTATGCAGATTATCCAACTCGAGCCTTGCTTGTTAAATAAGTTTCATGCTTTCCACACTCCCACTGCCCCTCTTAGGAAATATCCTCCCTGGCTTTATCAAGGGAGCTGTTTCCTAAATTCCTTGATCAATCACCTGCTTTCCAGGACTTCAGACATGCCAAGTTAGCTCTGAAGATAAGACAGTGATACTTAAAGAGTGGAAAACAGTTAAACCTTTTCACCTAACAGCACAACAGTGCCATGCACATACGAGATTAATACCTTAAAAACTTAACAGCTATTTTGCTGATGAAAGAATAGGAGGGATTTTAAGGAATCCATCATCTCTGACAAGTCACCTTGAAGCTGTGAATTCCCAGTGCAATATCATTTTTTGAATGTATGCTTTTGCTATGTACATACAAATGAAGAGCAAAATCCTGAGATTCTTGCCCAAGTTCTGATCAGTTCTTAATTAAATTTTGAAACTCTCTAATACAGATTATCTGAGAATCAGGCTTCCTGCCAGCAAAAAGAGATATGGAATTTGACTGCATCTTAAGGCTTGTGAAAGGTGTTTAATACATACACGTACAGGAGAGCATCCTGTGTTCTTCACGTGGAAGTATCACTTGTGAAGCTCTTCTGCTGGTGAACGCTGTTCAAACAAGTATTTTCACTGAGTGCACCCAGGGCTAATATGTGTACCTGGTAGGGTCCATGTGGTACCCAGTGATTGTATTTTAAGATTTGAATTTCAACCACTAACGAGTACACCGACAGCCTCCCGGAACTGCATGTTCAAGTGTCCAACTATGTAAAGACTCTATTTACAAACATATATAAAAATACAAATATTAAAAAGACATTTAAACTAAATAAATGTTTGTATATAAAATGCATGCAACTATGTACATACATACATGTATCCATGTATTATATATGTATGTATGTGCATATACATGTATGTATTATACATGTACTTCAAATTTGTTAATTATCAGCTATATGCTCACTGAGCAGCAAATAGAAAAATAAAATGTTTCTTTTTTTTAACTGATTGATGGAAATTAAAAGTTTTAAAGAAAGAAACTTAGCCTTGCAGTGACATCTCTGAGTTATTACTAGTGGCTTGCCTTAGCAGCAAGCTAGGCCAAGCTAGGCTTGACCTAATAAAAATAATTTGCTTAATATCACACTTTCAGTACTGCAGAAGTGATACTGGCAAATTGAAATCACTGATTTTTTTGTGCAAATAGGGAGAAACAGATACAGACTAATTACTCTGCTTAAGGGAAATCTAGGGAAGGGAATGTTTTTCACCATACCAGTTTGGTTTTCCTTTAAATCCCTAAGTAAAAAAAGCAGTGAAAACCCCTTCCAAAATGCATTCGATGAGTATAAGCACAAACAAGCTTAATGGGGCCTATTTCCAATCATGCTTTTGTTACTGGTTGTAAAACACATGGCAAAGCATAAAGTATGACACCAATGGAGATATAAGAGGCATTTAGCACTCGTATGTAGAATCATAGAATAACTCCACCTCTTCAGAAATTCGACAGATAACGTAACAAGGAACGTTTCATCGGATTTTAGCGCTTGATTCACTACTGATGGAAATCAGTAAAAAGGTTATAATTGACTTCAGTGATACTGGATCAGGGCCCTAAATAGAATAGACACCTGCGCATTGTAGAGAGAGAGAGAAGTTAAATCTGTTCAGCTGCTTTGTTCCCAGGTTTTTCTAAAATACCTTTGCCATGGATACTGCAGCTTTCTCACTGGAGAGAGGGTGCACCAGGTCAGAACCAGGCTCAGCAGGCTCCTCGGGGAAGGGTTACAGCAACAGTTAATCACATCTTACTGATCACAGGATCATCTGGTCAGTAGTTCTTTAGCAGTTTTACTAATTTCTGTGCCCACATACTACATACTGGATGTCTCAAGTTTTTTTGTGCAATACTTCTTCAGCCATTCTGTATGTTAAATTAGAGATAATTTTCCAATTGCTATAGATTTTCATTAGCTAAAAAGAATTGCTTCAAAATATTGCTATCAGTTCACACCAAAGAAGAAGCAGTAAAATTAATTTTAAAAAGCACCTAAACATTAGTTTTATAACTGTGATAACTGTGATACAGGCTAGTTTACCAGGTAAATATAAATGCTGTCATAGTGAACCAAAAACTTGCGAGACTGGGAGTAAAATAGCAGTGAAAGAATGGGATAACTCATAAACTATTGAATAAACTTCTGCAAATGCCCCCTATGAGCTTTAAAACACTGAAATTCATCACACATGTCAAAATCCTGATGTTGAACCATTTACACAGCGTTGAAAATTGGCGGGGAATGAATACGGAGAGAGGAAAAAAAAACCCACAAAATCAAATTGTAACCTCAAACTGTATCACGGAGGTTGTTAAGCTAATGACTCTAAGATTGCCAATGGTCTTGCGTATTACAACTCCTCACTCTGATGAAACTCAAAAGAACTTACTAATATCAAAACAATTTATCTGAAAACTAGGCAGAGTTTATTTAGCAGAAACAGCAAGGAAAAAGTATCTTGTATCAGTAAAACTGACATGCAAGCAGCTTTCTTGATCAAATTGAGTTAAACTTGGTGAAAATGTAGTAGCAATATGAAATAAGCCAAGATTGTTTACCTTCAATAGGCTATAAATAGCCTTCTAAGGGCAGAACAGATGCTTTACTGAGGGAATACACATATGCAGTGCAATTCCTCATCTATAATTACAAGAATAAACTATGCTTCGCATTCCTTTCATTTCCAGGTCTTTTCTTTGATTTTACATCTGATACCGTGGCAATGAGATGGACTTTCTGGAGAGACTGACACGGGTTGTGTGTGGAGGCTAATGCTTCAGGTCGTTCAGCTCCATCAGCCAAGGAGGCACAAAGCAAGCTCCTCTATGGTCACTGTTCAGAAGAGATTGTCACCCCTCGTCAAGGTGGAAGTCCTCTTAGGGAAAGAAGTGACCTAAACTAGAAGTCACAAACACATCTCTGCATGGATTCTCCACGTTGAGGCAGTTATGGTGGCTCCTTTGCCATAACTGATTTTTTTAAAGCCCTCCTCACATAGGCAACTCAACCCCATGGGTGTTTGGAGCTGGGACGGGGGCCTCAGAATACCCTAGTGCGGGAATGGTCCCAGGGGTGCTGCTGGAGGGCTGTGCATCCTCATCGGAGTCAGTGCAGCAACCACATACAGCCCATGAATAGGAGTCAGAGCCATGACACTGCCCTGACGGCGCTGGGGGGACCTGCTACCACTCTAGTCTGTGCAAACAAAAGTGGTTCTATCACACCGGCATCCATGCACATGGGGAAGGATGGGTCCAGGCCATAAACTGAGTCTGTATTAAACAGGCTTCAAATATTGTAAAATACAGTAAGACTGCTATCTTCTGCATATACGAACAACTTCTTCACTTTGCTTTGATCCAGCGGCTCATTTAAAACATTTCTATCTGTCCTGTGACTGGTTCGTTGTCATCTCTGGCCAGACCCCAGTCTGTTACTAATTGGCACTGCTGTTGTCAGGCTTGGGAATGAGGCCAGGGCCAGAACAGGCAAGAAAAATAATCCCCTGCTCATTCCCAAAAATGGCTTCTTCTCATTGGGAGCATTCCTTATACAAGCACATGGGAAGGCTACGTAACCATGCTGTTACCCTTGTTCTCTGGAAACGGAGCTCACTCTCAAGGGGATATTGATCTCAACACACTATTTAAAAATGCATTAAATGAATTTTTTCTCTATATATTTGATAGATATAATTATGGCAGTCCCTAGAACAACATGCCTGTTTGTAGACTGCTTTCAAATTCATCTAATTTGTATTGCCAGATGGTATGAATGATTGCTACAGATAAACTTTGGATACGTTCCATTATTAATTGACAGAAGCATGGTCACAGCAGAACGCTCATCCCACACCGCATATCTGACAATTAATGGTTAAAAGATGAAACTACTGAGGAAAAAATGAGTCCCGTGAGTCCCAAGTCCCATTTTATAGCCTTGAGAGCTAAATTTAAACAACCGAAATGTATTATGCTCTTAGATCTCTCTACCAGCCTCCTTGCACTTGTACAGTTTCCAATCCTGCCAGTAGCTCTTTGCAAAAGACAGGCTATAGTCATGGCGTGCCGTACAGTGGGACTGGGAAACAGCACAGGAGGGCGAAGTATGACAGTCTTATGGCAGGTTCAAGAAATCAGATGGTTGTAACAACCACATGTCTCAACCAAGGCTCATTGCAGATGGTTGGTTTTAAGCTGGTCTTCTACATAAAACACAGATGTAGACATCGTAACGAAGAGTGTTAAACGCTGTGTGTTGTAGACAAGACACTTGCACCCGAAGTAATGGAGAAGTCCTGAGGAAATGGGAAAACCTTGAATCTATGTATTTCAGAAAGCTGATATCTAATGATCATGTCCTCAATGAATTAAGCAAAAGCTGAGAAAAAGCCAAGTGCTTAACTGTTTAAAATTTTTAATTTTGCAAGCTACTCCACCAGAACACAATATATACATACAGGACCTTTTCCTAAAAAAGGAGACATTATGAGCTAAGAAATCCACATATTTGGGATAAAGAACATTTGCCAGTGACACAGATCTGAAATACAGATAGATGATGAAGGATATCCTAAGATGTGAAAAAAGAAAAATAAATGCTTTTTAGCTTCTTGACTTGGAATGTTTTTTTCTCTTACTACATACTGAACAGCATGACACGTCTTAGAAACAATATTTATACTGATAGCACAACTTTCATCTGCAAACTCTTGCATGTCATATAGATTTGCACAAACCTTTCCATAAACACACATACTGAGCATAAACAGATAAAAGGGTATATAAATTACTTTATCTGAGGTAAGACAATATGGCAGAGAACACCTGTGCTATGACCCAGAGACTGGGATGAATAGGGCTATAATTGCAACTACAGAGTCATTTCCGCAGAGATGAGGAAGAATACAAAAATCCCAAATGAAGTTTGACTGGTGCATGCAGGCTAATAACCTCTTCTCTGCCCTCCCGTACACATCGAATGACTATAATGATATGCAATGACCACAAAGATCCGCAAGTTCAAAAGCTGAGCTGTGAATTCAGGTCTTTAATGACAAGACACTGATTTATATGTGCAGAAGGTAAATATGCCTGGCAAAAAAACCCAGCTTGTGAAGGACACAGATTTCCTTATTGTTTTATTTGAGTTCAGGTACTGCCCCATGCTACCCTCTGGTGTGTTTCTGAACTTCTTCCTCAGTCCTATCGATTGCTGTCTTTCCTCTGGCTGGTGTGTATGGCATAAACACAAAGGTGATACCTACAGTCAGCATCGGATCTGACTGTTCCCGACAACTCCTGTGATACAGCAACCTCAGGGACTGGAGGACACATCTGTGAGTAGATGTAGTAGCTGCCATCTGCACGAACTGCATTATTTAACTGCATTGGCACTGATTAACATTTGCTGTAACCTATGGTAATGGGCTCTGGGGGCTTTCCATGTCTGCTACACAGTGGCAGCTGATGTCTCCTGCTCCATCCTTAAAACAGGATGTTTTAATTTTTAATGGAGCACATGTTCGATTGGCTATACAAACAGGCTAATCTGCAAAGCATGTGCTCAATAACAAGCCAAGCTATGCAGCCAGAATAACAACACTGCTTTGCCATCCACGAGATGCAAAAGGCTTCCTGCTTTATGCCACCATCGCTCAGCGCTGATGGTCAAGAGAAATGACTGTGCACGTTCCCCGTTTTCAACAGCAGCCCTTAGGAATTAGCTACTTCCTTAGCTGCACCTCGGGCTGCCAGCTCATTTCTCATTTGGGAAACTAAACTGGAGAGTTGACAAAGTTCAGGTGCCTGGAACAGAAATCACGATGGTGCAGCAGAAGCATTCAGAGGCAAAGCTCCAGTGCACGCTGGGAGGGGAGAGCTCGGTTGGGGCTGGCGCACTCAAAATAAAAATAAGCTGGTGGGCATTTAAGCAGACAGCAGAGAGGCTGATGCTTCCCTATTGCTGAAAACAATGTATGAATAAAATTCTTCACGTCCACTCCTTCTCTCAGATCTCACGTAATCCATAGACATTCTCCTCCAGGGCACGTCTACTAAAATCATGATGTCAACATTTTGTGTTTAAAAGTATAGCCAGCCTCTGTGATACTGCTCGGCTTTGCGTACCCAAACTCGGATGCATTTTATCCATGATCCCAAAGAGAAGAAGGGTCCTCTAGAGATGAAGATTGTAATGCAGTGTTTTAACATATTTATGATAGGTGGAGGGAGGTTACCATAGTCACAAGTGCTCTCCCTTGAGGTAGCATTTTTGGGGTGGGATACAGGCCCTAACTGAAGTCCTGCAGCCAAACAGGTACAAAGATTGCTTGCACACCAGACACACACTAACGAAAAAGGAGAAAAATAAAGGCAGTCCCTGGGCTGACATGTATTTGTCGGGGTATCCAAAGCAGATGGGTGGGAATCCAGGAATCTTGGGCTTTTAGGTTGCCTGTGAAACCTTGTCAGGTTATTAATTTTCCAAATTCAAGGAGATTTCTTCTGTTTCAGATTTTTTCTTGTAAGAAGCATGTTTTCCAAAGCTCAGTAGGGTTTTTTTCTGTTTCTTTGAATCACTTGTTACCTCTGACCTGATTTGTCTACAGAATATGCCAAATATATAACCAGCATGGGCTGATTAAACAATTAATGGAATGCAATTTTAGGACAGCCTTGTCTTGCTCCAAACCTGTACTCATTACTGTTTCTGAAGCATAAACATGAACTGACCTTTCTGAAAGGTCACTTTTATTTTTCTGTGTTTTCTTCCATGATGAATTATGCCTTTGAGAAAGGCACTAAATTATGGAGCCTTTCAATAGACGTAAGAAAGTTAGAGGAATGTTAAGAGGAATTTCATTCCTCTGGTCTTCACAAAGTACACATAGGAAGCTGTTTCATGGTTTGGATTAGTCAAGACATCTAACAGGCTAATGAACACCTTTTCCTGCCTTAAGACATGAATTTTGAAGATGCTAAGGCAATTATCCCCCCCCCCCCCCCGTAAGTGGCCAGCCAGGTCTCGGTGCAAGAACTTCAGCATTGAGAAATGTATTTCTACCTTTTGAACCATTTCCAGCAGTGGTCTGCTGCCGGAGAACAGACCTGGCATTCACCCTTTGCTGATGATTACCCTGGAAGCACATGTGAAAAATCACACTGTTATCAGTTTTTTTAACTTTTTGCAAGGTGTTGGAATATTCCAGAAAACACATACAAAAGCCATCGTAAATTCACTGCAAACTTAGAAGGAACAAAACATCCTCACAGAGCAACATAAAATCCCCTTCTGTGAATGCTGCTAGGTCCTGGGCGGAACAACATGAGAAATCCCAGCCCGAGGTTAAACGCTCTGTCTCCTTTCCATCAGCACTATCAGACCAAGTGCCTGAGCTGATCTCTACAATAACAAGATCTAAATCAGTGAGGGCAGTATTAGAGTTTAAAGATAAAATAAGTATTGATTGGTGTGCTGAAGTCCATGTGCAAAAACAAGCTTTGAACCCTTTTGATAAGACACCTTGTCTATTTGAGAAGTCAAAAACTCCCAGGAATGTAACCAGATTCTCACTATGCACAGTCTGCTGACATCTGAAGGCACAAATAGAAGTTATCTTTGCATCTATCACAACCACCCTTATCACGTATGAAATAGTTCTCAGCACAGCAGCAATCATCCGAGCCCAAATTTCAGACACTCTGGGGACAAAAAAACAAAGCCATGGAATTCAGGTCTCTTCACTATGCAGTTGAGAAAGCTGAATTCATCTCATCTGTAACTCAGGAAGGTTTAGTCTGCCCTACAGAAAGCAAAAAGCTGCTACATTAATGCACAAGGGTGTCCTTTCCATCAAGTTCCTTAATTAGCTTATCTGGAGAAAAAACTATACCAATCAAATTAAATATTAATCACATATAAACTGCTGATCACAATCAGCTGGGGGTTCACGCATGCAGAACGTAGGGATCGCAGTGTGATTTCTTTTCCCAGAGAGTTTCCTCCTGCTCTCTTTCCATTGCCAATTTAGCAAATTCATATAAAAAACAAAGCCTGAGTTTTCCAAGTACAACATTAACAACAGACCAGAAGTTTTTCTACACTAAAATATTGAACTAAAAATTCAGTTCCTTTAAATCTTGCTAAATCCTTGCCTCTGATTGGGTTCATTAATAAACATGCTGGTTTTGTTACAGGGAGTGACATATGGCATAATCCGCTAACAGGAAGAAGTATTTTGCATTTTATTGTAGAAAACAAACATGCAAACAGGTTTTCACAGATGGCTTTCTTAGCTTCTGGGAGGGAAAAAAAAAGCTTAATAATGCTTGAAAACAATTCTCCCCCCCCCCCCCCCCAAAAGAAGAGAAGGAAAAAAAATTTGACTGGAACTGCTTTTCAATTAAAGTAAGTTCTACTCTACATATCAGCTGTGTACCAACTTCCTTTATACTACTGCTACTTCTTTAGTTATGCATGAAATAAAAGCCTATCAACTTGCCAGTATCTGACAATATGTACCTAGGAAAAAAAACAATCGGATGAAATTCTTGGCTTTGGTAAACTGCTCAGAGCTGCAAGAAAACCACAAAAGTAACCACAGAAGACTTTTAATCAGGAGGGATTTGGATCTCAGTAACTAGACTTCTGCCCATATTCCCTCATCACTCGGTTTGATTGCACGTGATGATGTGAAGTCTATGGTCCACAGCATTGCAAAAATACTGCATTATTTAAAATCTAAATTATGAATAAGTTGCAGTAAATCTGAGAAATACTTTATGTACACACATTGTAATACTTAAAAATGTAGGGCACCTTTCTCTTCTGGTCATTCTCACTTAGACTTGTTACGCTGTTCCCTCACCACCTTCTCACCATCGCTTCCTGGGAACGAGACAGACCTTAGTCTGAACTTCACGGTGCTTTTTGTGAGGTCAGATTTGCAGGATAATTCTTCAGTTCTGTCCAGCATTTCCAGCATTGTACTCAGTCCCCTTCCTTACCCAAAACGCCAACATTCCTTGCAGCCAGCACAAACCTATCTGTTTATCTCCTAGAACTGTGATGTCTACTGAGAACAACCAAGCACCATGGTCTAGAGTAGTACCCCAAACCTTTTTTGGATCTCATGTTAAATACATCCTTTAAAATAGCTCCCTGACGTTTTCACTTAAATCTCTGCCTACCTCGCCATGTCCACACTAGAGAGGCAGGTGACAACTTGACATACAGCAGTAGCAATTGACAGTGAAGACGTCAGACTTAGCAGTGAGGGAAGAAGCGTTTGAACCACTTGCTTGCCTGGGGTTGCAAAATGCTATCTTACCATCACCCAGAAAGAAGCATGCAAACCCACCTGCTTATGAATGCAGAAACCAGGTCCCTTTCCTGTAGTCTGAAATGCTGCAGCAATCCCCTCCGTACCTTGGGCGGAGGTAGAAGTGCTCATCTATATAAAGATGAAAGCTGTGGCAACCTCGCAGATAAGATAACAGTGGAATCAGGAATGGTCCTTCCTGTTAACTTCTGCTAGTATTACTAGGACTCTCATTAACAGAAAAAAAGAAATACATTCCCTAACATGAGGAACAGTGCATTCAAAGCTCTCAGGACTACAAAACGTGCCTTACACTTTGGGAAGACCTGACGTTTCCTAAAGCAGCAAAGCCTAGACTGTTACTGCCATGCCAGTCTCATGGAAAGTAGGAAAGACCGAGCGGTTTCTGTATGACTGGAAAGGAGGATCAGGTCAATCCATGAACTGCAGGTTTCAGGCTTGCCCTTGTGCGAAAATACAAAACAAATGTTGCAGAAGTTTTCTGCATTAGGTGTGCTTAAGAGCTCATGCTGTCTGCGTGGCGAAAGCAGCCAGCCTAATCCCTGTATCTCTTTTGCATAAGGAATCTGAGCTGATGGCATTTAATCAGCTCCAAATTTACACTACTGATCACCTTTTCCATTTAATCACGACTGCAGCCTTTCAAGAAGTAATTCCCTTTGGTTAAAATTAACAATGACAGGCTGTGTTTTTACACACTGTTGAAATGTGTAAAACAATCAGATGGAGAAAAAAATATGCCCTCCTTTTTCAGAGCTGATTTACGATATATATGCAAACCCTATTAAAGTTAAACCATGCTTTTCAATGAAATGAGGATTTCCAACAAGCTGCTCTTCATTTTATTTAAGGATCCCAATGACTGATACAAACAGTGGTAGTCAGCTCTATTGCTAATATAGGATATTTGGGCTAGGAGATAACATACTTAACCCTTAAGTGAGAAATAGCTCATAAATCACAAGCACATTGTGGAGAAGTATAAGACGACCCTCTCTTGTGAGCTGAAATCAAATGATATCCTGCTGAGACACATTATACTCCTTTCTCCAAAATCTAAAGGTTAAATATAAAGAGAAATTAATGTGGAGAAGGAAGAAGATCAGAGGAAGTAGGGACAGGAGTAAGCGACTAAGAGGAATGCAAATATCTAAATAGGTGGGTTAATCTCATCCCAACAGATAAGACAAAATCAGGGAGGATGTGGTCATGGCTTGGAAGAAAAGAAAAGCTCTCAGGAAACGGCAGGGCCTGGCGGATACCTTCTGGTAGTCTTGGATGAAGGGTACACACCTACGTCACTCAGCACCCGAAGAGACTCAGCAAAAAAAGTCCCTGCGTTTCCCAGGTGTGAAGACGTGAAGGGGACGATAAGCTGTGCGATGCTGTGGCCCCTTACAGCCTCCTGGGTAACAGGATGCCAAATGCGTGCAGAGGTCTCAGCACCCACGTACATCAGAGGGGAAAAAGACCCTGACTAGCACAAGCCAGCGAGTCAAACTGACTTGTAAAATAGATTACCTGGGATCACCAAATAGAGGATGAATTTGAGGCCAACACCGAGGAGTACTGATTAAACCCTCCTAACATGAGTAAACACAAAGTCCAGTGAGAAGTATCTCTGTGTCTGGCACTAACACCAGCCTCAGCAGAGAAGCAGGATCATGCTGTGAGGTCCTGTCCCACTGCAAATCAACAGCAAAACTTGAACTGATGCATCTCAGCCATCAAATACTCCCAAATTTCTCAAACACAATGTGCAAGCTGAAAAAATTATTCATCATAACTATTCACTTGAGGATCCTACTGTGTTTTGACTGCTGAAAGGAGAGGTAAAAGATACAGCAAGCAGTCTCCATGGCCTAGGAGTGTTCAGAAACCTGTGATGAAAGCTAATAGCATTTCTGGTTTGGTTTTGTCTTGAGATTCCCTTCTGGGGTCGTGTGTTTTCCTTCTGTTCAGGGGAAGGGGAGCAAAGCAGGTGAGGGGGCTGCAGCTCCCAGAGCAGAGCTGCGTGTGGGAGGATTTTCTGGCAGGTGGAGAAGACTTGGTGTCAAGACACACGGCGTGACAGAAGGCTCGGCTCTGTGGTGCCCATGTGCTACCTGCCATCTCCCCAGCTCACCCACGTGTGCGGATGCCACACAACAGCACAGGGGAAAAAACATCAATAAGGACTGTGGTATAATGGGTTTTGGGAGGGAGAGGTTGCAAGGTGGGTGAGGGGAGAAGAGCAGGAGAGCTAACACAGAGGAAGAGTTCCTCAGGAGAAGAGCAGGAGGAAGGCCAAGGAAGAACACTTTGGTTTTGCTGGTTTTCCTACCTCACACTTGTAACTCTTACCGATGGGTTTATCACTTTGGGTCTGTGGATGGGATGCAGCATGCTAAAAGTAGCCAAGGCTATCACTAAAAATGTGGAAAGCTTGTTTTTCTGGGAGCTGGTAGGAACTACAATGTAGATAAACATGGACATTTCCTCCAAAGATTACACTACACTACAACTTTTTCTGTGTGCGTGTGCTGCTTGCAGAATGTCGAACTTGTTTCCAAAATAAATAGCTCCCAAAGAGGGTTTAATAGGGTTTGCTGTTTTCCAGAGGAAATAGATTGCAAACAAACTGTTTCCTGCTCCTATTTCAAACGAATTTTGGTCCAATTATTTTCTTTTTTAGGATAAAGCTAAATGGACTATTCTGCCCTGTCTCTGACTGAGTTGAAGCATGATTTCTTTTGATTATGCTTTTATGTTGCAAAACGTAGGGCTCTGGAGACATAATGGACGTCTCTGGGAGAGTGGCAGCAATTTTTTTTTTCTTTTTTTTTTCTTTTTTTATTTTTTTTTTAAGTGTGCCAATGCTTGTCAGCATTCACTTTGGTGCCTGCTGTGCCTGAATAAAAACACCAAAGGAGGCAGAATGAGGGAGGGAGGGGAAGAAACCCCAAACAAAATAAGTACTGTCCACCATGCCTAGGGGAGGCTGGCACAGAGGTGGGTAGAATTCAATAGCATCTATGTAGGGCATATCTCAAGCACTAGATGAAGCCTGATTTCTGTTTTCTCCTTATTATTCTGACTAGTGGGTTTATTTTTTTTTCCCCTAATCCAGTTTTCTTTTTTTTTTCCACTGGATCAGCGACAATTAGTAGCAGTAGGGAGGGGAAACCTTGGCAGATATCCCATCCTGACCTTCAATCCACAACGCAACTTGTGGTCTGAAAGCTTCCTAAAATAAAGCTCCATCCTTTTCTTTGTTTAATTTATAAACAGTGTTGATCAGAAAAGGGAAAGGGAGGGAATCTCCCCTTGTTCCTCTTGATGGGAGGTAAATGCCATCATCTTTTTGGTACGGAGGGTAAAGCTGGGAAATTTGTCACTCTCTGGGTTACTGGGGTATTACCAAGAATCAAACCACCGATTTCCTTGAAGATAAAGACCTTTAAGTTGGCTGCAACTTAGGAATGCACAAAACATGTTCTCATCTTCCAAGTCAAAGCAAGAGAGAAAAAAGTCTGTTTCTGTTTCTCTGGCTGTCTATAGCCCAGGGGCAATAAATTCTATTGCAGGGACAAGGATGAAAAATAATGTTTTTCATTTTTGATATCTGGATTTTACCAAAAAACCAAAGAAAAATCCTTATATGCTAGCTGCTGAATCAGCCTCCAAGGGTCCTTCCCAGAGTGAACCCTAGTGCAGGTTCTCAGCAGGCGCACTACCTCCTAGCTCTAATTACAGCCAACTTTTTTTTCTTCTTTGACAGATCCAGAGACAGGCATGTGCTTTGGTAATTACAGCAAAAGCCTGGAAGGTTTCATTTTTCATTTTCCTACTGTTTTGTATTAAAGACCTTGGGCAAGTCACTTAACACCTCTGATAAACTTTCTACCTGGGATCAAGACCCCACTTATATGGTAAAACTCAGGAAGCCGAGAGGGAATGTCTATAAGCATCTCCTCAGGAGGGTTCAATCTGTTTTCTTGGGAAACATCTGGATGGGCTTTTCAGTATGGGAGAGGCTGCAAGAACAGCGTATTGTCTTAGGAGTGTAACATGTTGTAGTTTGCATATCAGATATGAAATAGTATCACCACCTTTGCTCATATTCATAGGAAAAAGATTTTAATCAGAAGTCCTCTTAGTCATCTGCGGTGTAATTTGCTCCTGGGAAGACAGAGCAGCCTCCAGTCTATTCCAAGTTCATCTCACACACGCCCTGTGCTGCTTCTCAGCACAAAAATGAATTCCACCTCTTAGACCCAACAGACGCACACGACAGGTTCTACCTGTTACATAGAAAAAGGCCTCAGGACACATAAGTGACTACCAAATACCTGCCAAAGAGATAGAAACTCAAACTCTTTGGTGGCTTTTAACTTAATATTTCTTAATTAAAATAAAATTGAAGAGAGGGGAAAGAAAAAAACCCCAACCCTTAATTGTGTCAGCCATGGAAGAAATCTGAGATTGAGGGCTCCAGAGAAGAGGAAGTCCTTTTGGATTAAAACGCTACATTTTATATTTTATCTCCAAAAGGCTATAAATGAGGTTTGGGATTTAAGAAAGATTTCATATGATTTTGTAATTACCCAAGTTACTATTACCTGATTAACACAGGAATCCTAATAGTCTGTTGCGCTTTCATTTCTCCAGTTGTGGTTGTCATGGGGCTCGACACCTGTCACCTGTTCATTTACAGGCATTTTAATTAACCTACATTATGTATGCTTTTTTTTTCCTTGGATTTAGTGCCTGAATTTCATATTAAAAAATAAAGTTAATAGCTACCTGAAGGAGGGTTGCTGCCAAAACATTCACAGTCGATCCTGCCACATCCATTTATTAGTACATGTCGCAGCAGCAGCAACCACCAGTGCTTAATTGGAAGAAGTGTGGGATAGAATAAATTCCTTCTTGCAGTGATATAGGTCTGACACCCAGTGCTACAAATATAGTCTTTCGTGGGGTTGTATGTGTAGCTATAGACAACCTGGATATGGCTGGTTGCATTTGGACCTACTTTGTGGGTCCTAATTCAGATAAAAGTCCTTTTGAATACTGACAGAAGAATCAGGCCTGCTACTTTGAAAATATAATCCTAGGAAAGGGAGTAAAGAGGTAAAAAGAGCAGTAACAAAATTTTATTTAGGTTAAATGGTTCTCCACAACCACTTAGAGCAGGCTGTTTTCATGTTTCGGCACCTGTTGCACGTGGACTGGCCTCACAAAGTGGAATTTACCCCAAAGGCCAAAGAGCTGACAGGTCAGGTCCCGCTTCCCCACGCCAACTAAAATACAGTTTAGAAGTCCCAGGTACCCGCCCAGGTCTCTACAGAAAGTCCTCTGCAAAGACAGATCTGCCCAGCATATGAGGTAGAAGCACACGAGCTGTGAGGTAGAAGCAGACACTTGTTTCTATTCAAGTCAATTAAGTGCATCTGAGAAAGCTCCCAGCCAGAGGGGTGAGCCGGCGTGGAGGCGCTGAGAACCACCCCTGGAACTGTCTGCCTCTTGGGCTGTGCAAGGAACATGTGGGACACGGCAGAAAGACCATTCTAACACCTTGTACAACCTTATTCAGGTGCCTGGGAATGCCTCTGGCACTCTTTAATTTACTTGTAAAGACAAATTCTTACTGTCTAAACTTTTAAAGTGGCCTGTACAAGATAGGGAGTGGCTCCTCTGTTACAGTCTAGATCTGAAACGAATGCAAAACAGCAATGTATTTACTGATTCACCCAGTCATGCCAAGGAGCCACTCGCATCTTTAAAACTGGCACTTCACCACTGAGGTCTGTTCCTCTCACAGTCTGACTCTTCTCCTTCCCCTCTGTTTGGAGGCAAACCTTCTCTGACTGGAAGGAAAAAATAAACAGAGTTGCCAGACTTAGCCGCGTTACTAAAAAGCCAGTTTTAATTTTGTAGGAAGAGGCACTGTGCTTTGCACTGTGAGAGTCACCAAGCTTGGGCCCTGATGATTTCCAGGAGAAGCATGTTTGCAAGTCCGGATTCCACCCAGGGTGGCCTCCTCCTGCTTTCTGAGCAGTGATGGATTTGGAAACACACTTGGGTTACCATCAGCCAGGAGCATGTTTTGTTATAATCGACAAAGCATTCTCAAGTGCAGACACAATGATAATGTCATGAGGGCTCTAATATGTTAGTTAATATGAAGCAGTTGAAGGTGTTTTTTCATTTCACACAGGCCCATGATGGTCTTCAAGGCTGACAGATAAAGACATGTGCATTTAAGAAACACGGTGTTGGGGATTATGGATCTTATAATCCACTTGGGCCATTAGCTCTCTGAATTCTCAATTTTCTGCCCACTCCAGAGGAATTCATAGGTTGGTGTAAATGTGATTGCAGTATGATTTCAGTTAGTACCTGACTGACAGCAGTTCTCAGATCCTAAATGGACTCTGTAGTATTCTACAAATCCTACCACCCTGGGTGGCTGGGCTGGAGGACAGCAATAGCAAATCACACCCAAAACAGGGCAAAACCGACTCTGCTGCACAACGCTGAGCAGTGTACCACTGCTTTGAAAGAGATTGGGGGCACAGCACAGCTTACGTGGAAACATCTGTGTTTTAAATCAGATAATCAATATACACCTAATCACATACAACTGTCGCTTTTGACAACAGATAAACAGAAATTACTTGTCAGTTGGGTCTGCGAGCACCAGAATACAGCTTCCAGTGAGATGTCTCCTTCAAGTACCAGAAAGAAGGGTGGGAAGAAGCCACAGACCACTTTTCAACGCTGCCGGCATGGTACCAACCACGAAATACACAATTCATAGACAGGACTGGAGAGAATGAACTGTTTGGTCACATCAACATGCATACATATATCAGACCCATCATCTAAATGATGCGGAGAACTGCTTACCCTCCATTCAAACAGGCCACCTGTCTGTGCACTGTAAAATTGCTCTGTTCATACAAATTCATTCTTCAAAACCTGCTCCTCTTCACAGATGCACAGACATAGCAACAACAACTAATAATAAACCCACCAGCAGTGCACCACCACTTGGCTTCACACCCTCACAGCTAAAGGAAAATTAATAAGAAGCCTGATACAAGTCCTTTAAGAAAGAAAAGGAGAGCAGAGCTCAAGAAAGCTGATGGCAACATTGATAATGAAAACAAAAAAGGCATTTCATTTAAGGCATGAACTCCAGCTTGTTTGTAACAGGAGGGAATTTAGCCTGCTCGCTATTCCTCTCTTCTCCCCTCTTTACCTCCAGTGTACAATAACTGCCTTCTCTTCCACACATTCACAGCCCTTTGTTTGGTACTTAATAGCTAAATCTGGGGCTGGGGAAGGGAGATGGGGACAAGGGGGCACTAGAGTTGACGCCAGGTTTGACAATTCAGCACTTTCTGGCCGGGCTGCCTGCAGCCTCGCACGAGAAGAGCCAGTTCCACTTGTGCAAAGCTCCAGCAGATCCGGCACGGCAGCGCTTCTCCAGCCACTCTGCACAGATGTCAAATGACTGCGGAGCGCAGATCCAGGCCCCCAGATTTTAATTCTTAAAGGATTAATTGTCGAGATGAGCTGCACTTCAGTACAGAATGAGAGAAGAGCTTTTTCTTTTTAGCATTGACTCTGCTCCTCAGAGCCTGGATCTAAGCCATCCTTTTCCCTCTCTGTTTTGCCCCTCTACTTCTCGGAGCCATCTTCGCCTGCAGTGTCTCTTGCATCGACAGCCAGGCAAGTACAGCTGGGAACTCTCCCAGGGCCTATAACTTCAACTGCACATAGTCTCCTGCTCCAGGCAATGATCTGCTCTGGTTCTTCCTACTTCAGCAGCTATTTCTCAATACCAAGAAGGACAATAAACCCCCCAACTCCATCTCCCCAACCGTGATCCTGAATGCTGTGCATTCGTGTCAGCGCCTTTGAGTCACGCAGGAAGCATGGCCACGAGGAGGAGGGGTGCTTGCCAGGCAGAGCGAAGGACTCGCATTTCAATCCACCTTGCCAGCAGCAAAACAAGAGTGTAATTCTTACTGTAGCGTTTCAGAGCAGGGGCAGGGAACATCGAGGGAAATGTCACCACGACTGGGTGCACGAGGTGAATGCGACCCTCTAAAATTAGCAGGAACTCCCACATTCCCTTTTTAGTGCTGCAATAAGTAATTCTCCACGAGTAGGGAAAATAAAGGCTGGAGCATACGGTTTCTATCTGTGCTGCACAGAAACTGATTAAAAATGCTAACAACCATGATTGTCCAACAACCAGGAGCTCCCAAGAGGCTCATACACACAGATGGTGATTAGTTTGGGATGGCCAGAACAATCACTAGTACCATGTTGCAGTAACACCCACAGACTATCTGTCACAGTCCCAGGAGACACTTAAAGGCTGTTTACTTCATACAGTTAACTTGAACCATAAGCTTTACAAGCCTCTTTGATACATTTTTAATCACTCTCCTCATAAACCTATAACATTTCCCCGCACTGATACATGTTTGGGTTCTGTATATCACAAACTCCCCAGCAGGCTGGAAGGAGGCTGAGCGCGCCCGTCCCCAGCGAGGCCGCCAGCGCCGGCAGCCGCGGAGCCCAGGGCTCCCGTCGGGTCCCCAGCCCAGGCTGCTGCCCGGCCGGGCTGCGATCCAGCACGGCTCTCCCCGGCACCGGCAAGAGATCGATAGCGGCCGTGGAACAAATATTAGGGTGGTTAAACTAAGCCAATTGTTTATCTTCACAAGACTTACTTTTTCCAAATAATTCTGCCACTCCAGGCCAAGTGAATACTTGTATTCAACTGCTGGTGCATTGTTTGGGAGCGGGTTTTTTTTCAGTTCAGTCCAATATGCCGAATGTTTCCGAGCACTGTGTGCATCGTTGCTTCCAGTACTATATTTCTTCCAGAGATCATAATCTCTTTTTAAACAAAATGAACGGTTTTGTAATTTAGACCTCTCAAAAAAGAACCTCCAAACAGCAAAGCAGCCTTGCCCTTCCCTACCAGGCAAACTGCAGGGTCCTGATTCTGCAATTCATCTCACGTGAGCAAACAGGGCTTGTTGTCCATGCAAAGCTCCGAGTGCAAACTGAGGAATTAATCACTCTTAAAACTCTGCCCAGAGCCAGGTCTGGGGAACCAGCACCAGACACCAATGCTTAGTTCTGTCATCTCAGCAATTGCCCCAGGGAGTTAGTGCAGTGAAGTCATTGGGAAAGCAGGTTAATTTACAGCAGAAGGAGATGTGGGGCATCAGGCTGTGGAAAGCCACTTTTGCTGCCTCTTTCACTGGTGTAAATTTAAATAACTCCCACAGAGAAATCTGAGATTCACACTGAGCAAATGTTAGTAGACTCTGCTTCTCCTTTGTTGTCATTTTTTCTCCTTTAATTGCCTCATCTGTTTGGAGAGAATATGTACCCACAAATGGATTTTTTTTAATGTTTCCTTTGCCACCTATAAAGTCGTTTCTGCTTCTGTCCCCTACCCGTATGAGATCACTTCCCACCTCTGGGCAGTATGAGGTAGCCTGGTTTAGAGGTCTCGGTACAGATCACAGAAACTAGAAAGTCATGGCTTCACTTGGTGACCTTAAGTGAGTGAAAATGGGATGGGGTTTTAGTACTCTGTTCAGAGAACTGGAACAAAAATACCGAAAAACTAAAAAAATATGAATGAAATGTGGAGGAATCTATCAATATACGGCTCTGAAAATTTAAAATGCTGTAATATATAAGTGCCAAATAGTATTATGGATATGTATCTCAGCAGTTGTATTAGTGAGGAAAATAATTCTTTCTTTGTAGAAAAATTGCACAAAATACACCATTGCTATAGGAATTATCTTACTACCACTGAAAGTTCCCCTATTTACTAAAAATAAAGGTTACTTTAAGAATTTGATGCAGAGTTTGAAATGCAAGACTCCTATTCTGTTGGGGAGTTTTGGTTTTTTCATTATCTATTTTTTAAAACTTATCACAGATCTGTCCTCAAAAGCAATTTAAAAACATAAGTACTGGAAATTTCCAAATGTAAAGATACACCAGACAACATTTGTATTTATTTCATTTTTGCTTCAACTCCCCCATGTTGCAAATCTGAAGTGTAATAATCCCACTGGCATCTCCATAGCATTAACTGTCTGTGAAGATGTCCAACCTTTTTTATCTCACCTTTGCTTTTAAAGGCTAGTGAAGACATTAGATTATATATTGTTTATTTTGATATTACATGAGCTGTACAACTCACGGAAACACGACAGCTCTCACAATGTGTGTGTGGGACTTGCACATCTAGCCCTCATCTTACGCTTCCCTGCAATGGTGCCAGGACCCTTCACACTCCCATGCAGCGCCACAGTTCATCTTCCTTTAAGGCTCAAGATAGTAAATGAAACTGAAAAATACTCAACAGCAGTGCAGTTGTCGGTGTGTTGAGACCTCCCACCAGCATGCTGGTCAGCGCTGTCTCCATTGCTTCCCTGCATACTCTTGTGTCTATGCACCCATCTGTTTCTGATCTCCTGAACTTGTGAGATCATGGCAGGGACTATCTTTTTTGGTGACTGTTCAGACCTACCAACCAAAAGGGGCTTGTCTGTCTCTGGAGATCCAAGGAACTATGCTAATTCAATATTGATGACGGCATCCAAAGTGAAAGGAGTCTTAATGGTGTGAAGACCACTGGAAGACTGCTTGAGCGGCCATGAGCTCCAGCCCCTAGGGCAGAAGTGCACAGTGGGTATGATGCAGCAACAACTTGCCCTGTCACACTGCAGCTCAATAATTCACGTTGGTGACCAAACTGCGTGTTTGCTGTAACGCAGCAAATCCACAGCAGGCATGAAAACAGAACCCAGATCAGCCACAGCCCTGCTCTGTGCCTCAACCAGCAGACCACAGTTTCTCCTCATGGCGACTCCTTCCACAGAACACCACGGCTTTGGGCCCTGTTTCCCACAGGCAAATATTAACGTAGAGAAACTCTTCCCCAACGAAACTTGCATAGCTAAAACTGTATTGCCCAATCCAGCAGCCAGAAGGAAAGCAACATGATTAATGGAAATGTGCCTTGCTTACGTGTAAGCTCTCTCTCTATTCCCCCACCCACGCATATACATAAACTTTTACAGCTTTGGCTACTTAAGATCTTAACCAGACAATCTGCGTGGGGTTATAAACTATGGTAGGAACCCTCAGGCAACAGGGTCCCTACATTAGCAACCACTCTGTATTGAACAATTATATTGATACTCATCAATCATTTACTTGAAAAGAAGAAAATATATTAAAAGGGACTGCAGGGGATTTATCTTCCCATACTGATAAATTGTTAAAAATTAATGAACTAGAGCAACTCTGAAAGCAGTGTAAAGCAAACCCCAAAAAAACCCCAACCACCACGAAATCCCCACAGGCCCTCGGAAAGCTCTTAAAGGGTGCTTCTGTGTTAAAGATACTTTGTCCGCTCTGGCCTGCTGGGCTTTTTGCTTTTGTTTTTGTGTGTCTGCTGGTGCCGATGATATATTCTTCATTCACTGGTCTTTTCCTGGCATTTTGTATCTTAGGCACAGAATCACTTTTTAGTTTGTTCCTGTAGGAAGGGAACAAAGATGCCACAGTTTGAAATCCCCATTTACCGAGTGGTTTTGACCTGCACACAGGTACTATTCTTAATTTGGCAGAAAGCTATTTAAGGAACTTCCCACCCTTTTCTATCCTTTAAAATGTCAAATCCTGCAGCACAGCTACAGCCACAAAATTCAGCAAGGTGCCCAAACTTTGTGCAATGCAAAGCTCCCTGGCAGCTTACAAATAGCCCGAGGGCTGTGCTTAGCTCACATTAAATGGAACAGATTGCAGCTGCCTTTTCTATCATACAAAGTTGTGGGCATGGAGATCAGAGGTCCCGTCATTCATTGCTCCGTAAAGTCCCTGTCACTCTATTTGCTGCATCTTTGCCTATGTCATTCCTGATCATCAAAAACATGTTCACTTTACCCTTTCATCTGACTTGAGCGTACTCATATCCCGTAATAACAAAGAAATGATTGCGAATGCTGTCCCTTCCCTGGTGCAAATGGAGATTATGGCAATTTTATCTTCTTGTCTCTAATGTTACACAAAGGAGTTATGTTATTGTTTTGCAAACTTAAGTATATGCTTTGCTTTGTAAACTGTGTAAGAACTTTGCTCACCTTGTCCCTGTTGATCAAAATGCACAACGGATCAGTGCAAAGCAGATCAGATTCAAACACTGCAGGCTGCTGACTTCTCATGGCAAGTCGGACTGCTAGAGGGAATACATATGTATGTGTTGTGGATAAACTGGTGAAAATATTTACGTGCTGAAAGTGCAAACCCGTGTTGACAAAGCAGAAGCGCATGTCGCTACCTTTCATCCCTTTCATGAGTAAAAGAAAACTAAAGGAAAACAACCAACCGACGAACAAAAAACCCAAGGGAGATTTTTTTTTAATATATCAAAATAAAAGATTCAGTTCTGAATATGATTATGAAAATAAAGGGGTTTTGCAGATCAAAAACCAGTTACTTGTAGTCACTCCTGTTTTTTTCTCCAAAAAAGCCCACCACACCAAAAACACCAGCCCATAAACAATTCCTTTTTCATGTGCACAACAGAATTCCAAACACTGTAATTCCATATTTTTACTGATGTTTCATTTTCATAGAAAAAGAAGTAGTGACGTTTTGTCCCAAATGAAATTAATCCAAATACAGTACAATCAAATAATGTTTTTCTCAGTCAACTTTGGACAACAATCTATTCAAACAATTTTTCCTACTGCCTTGGAGTTTTCTCTATGAACATTCTCTTGAGAAATACCCACACTCACCCCTCATGTGTCCATGGCAATAACAGGCAAAAACCTAGAAGACTAAACATACAAGATCAGGAGAAGTATTCGGATTGAAAATTAAATTACCCCCCCTACACGTTTGCACATATATATGTGTCTTTGTACATACCAAGACCGTGTGCATTAAAGGACACGAAAACTGATTTAATTTTCAGCTGCTCACAGATGGTAACGTCCCATCCTTGCTTCCATGAATCATTTAAGCCTTACTCTGAAGCCTCCCAAATAAGACTTAAGTGATGCAAAGGGCCTCAAGCTAGCCCCTTTGCACACAGGTGAAATCCACCTAAATTCTTCATTATGTAGGAGAAAAAATGAGGCCTATCTAATAAAATTAATAGCAATAATAATACTTTGCATTTCTAAAATGCCTTCCAGCTCAGGAACTCAAGGCTTGATAATTAATGTCTCTTTAATTTTATTTCTATCGATTAAAGATCCAGTGGAACAAAAAAAGAGTCTATTAACAAAAGCTAATGTGATTTTCAATAAGAGTTCGTTAAAGTGAGGAGCAGTAATCTTGCCATTTCAGCTGTAACAGACAGACATCTAGACGGTACATATGTCCATACAATCCCTAAATTAGCGCACCCTCTACTCGGCGGTTGTTCTGGGAAATTAGGCAGTTGTGTATAACTGTAATGAGGTCATACAGGGTCTGATCTCCACTGGGATTTAATTAACTCTGAATCTTATAAATATTGTGCTGAATTATAGTTAAATTTGCATAAAGGTTAGAATCAAGCTGGACCAGCCCCATTTACCAGAATCGGCTAAAAATAAAACCTCAGAGTAAAGACCTTTTAAACAATGTTTTTGTACTGCAGTACAGTCTTGTTTTGATCTGGGCTTGAAAATATGTTTAAGGGGAAGGAAGGTTGAGAGGGAGGGGGAAAAGGAGGCTATATTTCAAACAGACTTTCTAGATAACTTCAAACAGACTAATAGAATGGCGGTTTGCAGCCCTGAGATAACCCGTTCCTCCAATGGCCTTACACTCACTGAAAGGAGATTGTATCAAATATATACACAGCTATCAAGAAATCTTTTCCCCTTTTTTATTTTTATTATTAAAGTAATGCCAGATGTAAACTATCATTGCCAGGCAGACCAGAATGACAAAAACGGTAAAGGAGGAGGCAAAAGAGATATCTGCGGGAGGCTCTGCTCCAGAGGAAAGCAGGTCTATGGCCTTCTTTCCTAAAATTCATGCTCAGATTTTACCCAAACACAAATCCCACTGTTTCTGAGGAGAACCAAGAGCAGATGACATGGGGACTACAAGACTTGGGCTCACTTTACGACATGCACTCACAACCCTCAATTAATTTAAAACTACCGTAGTCCTAACCAAAGCGTTTCCACCCCAAGTCCACCTTGGAATGATGCAGAGCTGACACAGCCATCACTAGCTGTTGGTTGGCCACTGAGGCGAGAGAGATAGAGCTAGGAAAGAGGACAAACCAGCACAGTGCAGCTGTCTCGGTTTGCAGGCTCTGGGCTGCAAGGGCAATCTAAGGGCAGCTGGAAAGGCCACTGATCTTTCCCGTCCCTCCATCTCCTACACTAACATGCCATGGTTGATGCATTGTTTGCTTCTAGCAGGTAGAAACAGCAGCACCCTCTCTCATGGCTGCACACCACCACTGAACTTTCACCTGAGAACAATATAATTCACAGGCAATATCTCTGCTTGCTGAGGTTCACCCAGCAGCACCTTGCCAGCCAAGCCAGACCGCTAATCTTCTGTCAGCAGGACCCTGCTGGCACGTCCTTCTGTCCTTCCCTGCAGCAGTCCCACAGATGTGAGCCAACCTCCGTTTCCTGGCCGGCCTGTCGGACAGCAACGAACTAGATGAGCTCCGATGCCCCTGCCAATACACTCCATAAGGTCCAAGTGAGTCTTCCTCTCTGCCAATATGTATGGTGCTGTTCAAGAGCAGCTCTGTATGCTGGTCACACGCTCCTGGATCTGCTCAAGGATTGTCCCTGAAAACCATCTGGCACCGGTGTCAGCCAAGGCATGCCACAAATCGCAAAGCAGAGCTTGCATCACAGTAATTTATCCCAGCGCATAAGCTGACATGGGCACAGGAACAGAGGAGGAAGGGCCAACCTGTAGAAATCACTGGATGGATGAGGCCATCAGGAGATGTTATAGTACCTGGAGCAACCTTGCTAAGTGAGGTGAAAAAGAATAAAGCTCTCTGTTGCCAAACCTGCACTGGAAGCTTCAGACAGATTCACCCCGTTGGGCTGGATCACACCTTTATGTTTCACTTTACTCGGCACTGCACTCGGATGGATGTGCTGGAGCAATTGCCTCTTGACATTGTTACACCCTTGCCTTGTTACATTGCTGGGTGGGGAATGCTTTAGAAATGATTTTAGGCAACCAGACTAAGCAATACATCTATAAAGCAGTTGAAAAGTGTAATTTGCATCAAAATATGAACAAGAAATAAATTCTGTTAACTAGACTCGTTAATGAAGATGCCTTAGTGACCATTGCATGGAAAACAATCTTCAGCAGGTCTGCAACCAAGAGGGGTCAAGGAGGTTCCCAGAAGAGGACAAACACCAAGGGCCACCCTGGAAGCACAATTCATACAGGAGGAGGGGACGACAGGAATGAGCCGGAACAACAGGCAAAGGCCTGCTCTGAACATCAAAATGTCTTGCTGTGACTCTGTTCACAATGTAATTCTCTTCATAAAGCAGCACAAGACAGAAAACGGTAAGGAAAATTAGTCTGTAATGCTTGTTCTAAGAACTGTCTATGTGTCAGCTGCAGCTTCACAATCTCCCTCTATTTCCTTCCCTGTGAGCATATCAAATACTTATAAAAAATTAAGGAATGGGAAACATAACAGTTCTCTGAATTATGCTGCACATTCAGAGTCATGTGTAGAGTGCAGCATTAATAGATACCCATAAATATTTACCTGAAAGCAGAGTTACACTTCCACAACTCAATGGTTTGTCAATACGTCTCATTGCCAGCTACAGTTCTGCAGCAAATCAGTAAAGACACGGACTAAACAAAACTCTTCTGAGCTTCAAGGAATTCTACAACACTTTTCACTCCCTGCATGTATTATTGCTATCATTATTACAAAGCAAAATTATAATGTTTATGGCACATTCTGGCCAGAGAACACAGAGCTGCTTTGTTCTGGAAAGTAGCATTTAAAACTGGTACCTTCCTCTTCAGATCTGTTTTTTCCCTTGTGAAAATCCCCTAAGTTGGGCATCACGGAAGCTCCAGCTTCAACCTGTCCTGTGGCCTTCCCTGGACTTCTACTAGGGAGCAATTTTCACCTACCAGACTTCACAACCGAAACCTGCTCAGTGTTACGGGCAAAATAACTTAGTCTTTGCCCAGCCCTGCGTGAGCATACACAGACCTCCCTGCGCAACGTCTCTATGAATAGGAACTATTATACGTAGGCTGAAGTCCTTTGCCAACATGGTCTACAGCTAAGAAAAACCCATCAACCTCATGCCATTCATGTCCAGAGTGGGAAAGTATTTTAATGTGATTGTGAAATAAGCAAGGAAAACTAGAAGGGGAAAAAAATAGACTTAGGAAGTCTTTTCAAATATAGGACCCAAAACTAACATTTGGAAATTTCCAAGGTCTTAGGAAAAACAGAAAGAGCCGTTCAGCTACATTTGTTCTGGCCTTAGCCAGCTCTCTTTGCTGAGCTCTGTTGTCATCACATTTCACATTATGATGGTGTTGTGAACTACAAAGAAAACAAGGGAATTGGCAAGTCAAGTATTTTGCCAGCTTTTCAGAGAGAAAATGTGTCCAACTGAAAGGTGCCGATTCCACCTTCCTAACAAAACACATGCTGATTCCACCAACTACCAGTGGTATGACTCTCTGCACCTTCCACTTACTGGTAATTCTTTAAAATACCCTTGATGATTTTAAACCTCATTGAAATGAGAAATTAATTTTAACATTATTGGGTAGAATGGGCTGATTGGGGATGGAGGTAAATACATCATTTGCAACAAAGACAACATATTGCCGTCAGGAGAGTGGATGGAGAAGAAGAAAAAAATCTAAACAACTTTAAATTGGAGCATGTAGTCTGAATGGGATTACATATGGCTGTAAAGTAGTGAGGGGCTGGACTTGGTGCAGCAAGAGGTCCCTTCCAGACCTTATTTGCACAAATCTCACAGTGGGAAGCAGCTGCTGTGCATCTCCTGACACAGTTTTCCCAACCCGCCTAAGCAGGAGTGACCCACCCGTAGCTGTTAACACCCAGACCAGTTCAGTTAAAGGCATAAGCAAACATCTACCTGGCAGACAATTTCACCTCGCCCAGGACTCCAGCTGAACTCCAGCTGCACAAGCCTGGGCCGAGGCAGCCTGAGCGAAATGGCACCCGATAGTGCTGAGCTCCAAGCCCCACACGTTGCACAAGCACCGATGTTTATGTGAACCTCAGCTGGGCCACAGTGCACAAGCCTGGCAGAAACAGTCCACAAAACCCAGGATAGTTTTCCTCTGGCTGAAAGGGCTCGGGAAGGGCTCTGTGGGCTCTAAGGCCAACACTGGGATGGAGGGAGCACAGTCCCCCTCCCCATCACCACCTGGGGACCTTCACACCACAGTCTCCTCAATTATATCCATACTACCCAGTAGAACAGATCATTAAAGAAAATCTTTTTCTTTTTTTTTTTTTTTTTTTGACCTGAGGATATTTTAATTTGCATAATTCAGTGATCTGGTTTCAGATTGCTCCACAGACCACAGAGTCAACACAACAGGAAGGGTGGCAAACACTGGTGTTGAGTCACAGATGAGACACTGAGGGTGCGAAGTCTTTACGGCAGCTCTGCTGTCAAAACCAACGTAGTGTGTACCCATGGCTTGATATAGCAGCAGCGAGTGTAAGGCAGTTTGGTAAGAAATATGACAGATCAGAATGTTTCAGAAATTGATATAACCTGCTCTTCTGACACCCAAAATCCATGATTCACTAAAGCAATATAGTTGAAACTGATGCTGGGGTGTTTAGATGCTCCTGTTTCCAAAAAAGAAGCTACACTGCCTCTTGTCTGCAGAAAAAAAGGGGAAAAAAATGCAGGCGAGGGGGGATAAGAAAGAAAGCACATCTTGTAGGTAAAAATTGTGTTGCTTAGCTTGGAGCTAACCCCTACGACATACATTACTGTCTTTCTGTTCAATCAGTGTTCTGCTACAAGAATCAGTTACATTCAATCATCTGAAAGAGCTATTAAAATGCTGATAAAAAATTCATAAAGTAACACACAGTAATGAATCAGGAGAATTCAGTAAAGTGAGACCTACCCTTAGAGCAGGGCAAGAATGAAGGTGAACGATCGTTTGGGCCTAGCGGGCATGAAATACCCTTTTGGAAGATGAATAATTCTGTTTTGGGCTGATAAGTTGAACTAATTTATAATGCTGTTTTAGGTCCACTGCTGAAATATTTCAAATCCCTCAACTTTAAAATGCATTGCCTGTCAGAAACGGGTCTCTTAACAGTTTCCTCTTAACATTTTTCAAAATGTAACCTAGACCAATTTGCATGATTTACTGCTTTATTGTATTATACTGTGCATGATTTAAAATGGGAAATAAAATTTAAAAAAAAAAAGAAAGACAAGGTGGTGTGAAAGAATTGCTGCTGAAGAGATGCAATGTTTTTTAGATCTCTGCACAATACAAAAAGGTGCTCTTCCTGCCCTGGATCAGGATGGGGAGGCATAATGCAGGCAACCTTGTGGGAACAAAGCAGTGGTTTGTCACAACAAAGCACAGATGTATTTGTATTTGAGTGGCTTCCACCACACGGGAGGCTCGCTGTTCCCCACTGGTGTTGACTGAGGCCACTGGGAGCTGAAAGCAAAGAGAGCTGGGGGCCCACAGCATCTTGCAATGTGCTCAGTATCTTGAAAGTCTATGGGGATCAAGATCGATTTGAGCTTTGCAGGCTCCAAGGTACAAGGCATGACTTGTCTCTCTCTGCAGGTGTTTTTCTGACAAGTGGGTAGAGTCGTACAGTTTCCCAGCTGACTTCTCAAGAGTCAAGTCAGGGAGCCTGAGGGAGGAAAAGCAGCAGCAGCAAAGCCATCTCCTCTCTGCTTTCACTTAAGACATATTCCTCTGAGAGTGAGCGACTCTGCCATTGTCAGGCTCTTTTCTAAAGTGCCCGTCTCTGTAATTGCACACACGTTCATGACCAAAGCACTTCCATGCCTGGTCGGGATGCACTCCAAAATATTGCTGCATGTGGGACATGGGGTGGCTGCCACAACAGCCTGGTCAGTGCAGAGGAGGATGTGCTGTGCTCAGCCTGGTGTTGGTGAGCTGTGATTGCTCCCCAGACAGCGGCTACCCCAGTGCTGAACACCAGTAGCTCTTGTCCACACCATCTATCCTGGACAACGGCCTGTCAGGTAGCCTAAACCTTCAATTCAGTAACATTCCATCATGGAGGCAGGTGGTTTCTTTCCCTTCAGCATTAAAAGATGTATAACAGAAGAGGTGGACTCTTTAGCAAGCAGTACGGTTACTCATCCTTCAGTGAATGCCTCTGAACAAAGTCATCTTGCCATTCATTTTACCAAAAACACATACCTTAGCTATTGCAATTTTAATGACAGGATGCCATTTTAATGGTTTCTTTCCCATTAAAAGCTCATGGTTGATAGTGCAGCTATTTGCCCTCAAGGTAAAGGAAAGGAAAATTGTGAAAACATGCAAAGGGAATCAAAAAGTGGTGTACCCCTTGTTCCTAAGCTAAAACTCTTGGTTCTGACACCAGCTGACTTCAGTGGACAGTGTCAGATACACTTGTAACACCTTGAACTGAGTTTGCACAGCTGGTGTTCACCACCTACAGTTCTACTTTCTTTTTACTGGGGTTAGAAGCATTCATTCCCTCTGAAAATGAAGCCAATGTGTTTCAGGTTGGAGATTGAAAACAGAGACTATCCAATTCGTTTCTAGCTCCTAAGACTATATTGGTGTGACTGATATTGAAGTGTTGCCAAAGAATAAAGGAAGATACCTTCCCCAGCTGTAAAATAAGGCCATGACTCTGAAGGGCACTGAGTTTGTTCATTAGAGGTTTCTACAGAAAATATTAAGGGCACCAAATGATCCCACCATTTCCAGCTTCCCTTTCAAGTGATTCATCTCCAGATCAGACCTGGATTCAAAACCCCATCATTGGAATGGACCCTCATTACCTGTGCTATCAGCACCATCCATGAATGTATCCTTTACCTCCTAATTAGGCCAACAAAGGAGGGCTATTAACAACTAAATGTGTTACAGATGCAGCATTAGGGATAGAGACTATTGACCTTTTTACTCCGAGTGATCTATACACCCCTTTGTTCCACTAAACACAGCTTCCTCTTGTCAGGGCATCACTGGTAAAGGGAATATAATGTTCTCTGATTGCACACAGGCTCTCCTTGTACTCAATTAGAAAAATAAAGAAAGAAGTTATCTGTACATCTTGCAACGAAAGTCGCCCCCCACCCCTTAGTACATATAAAACTCTCAATCAGCACTGAAAGCCTGAATTTTGCTGGTACTTGTTGAAGTCAATGAGAATGGCTAGTGCTTTGTACCACACAAAATCTGCCTGTTAGTAACCTCAGATGACCTGCAAAGACTAAAGAACAATCCTGCATATTTTCATACCCTCTGATTTTTGTATCAGTTGAAATCTTGGGAATCATATATGTAATTTTAAATACAATTGAGATCATCAGTTGGAAAAAAGAAAACAAAACCCTCAAGAAATTAAAACTCTACATAATATGTGATAATAAGGCTGTTATTGTGAAGGACTCTCTAATCGTGTATTTATTCACCTGCTCCCCATTAGGCAGATCTGTTAAACCAGCACTTTGTCCATCAGCACTTGAGTGCTTAAAGCTGAGTATGCCTCTTTCATAATTGCTGGCACCAGCGAAAGCCAAATTCTGAAACCTCTCTGAAGGGGGCTTGCATTGTCAAGCACGCCGGAGAGATTCCTGCCGCGCTCAGCTGTCAGGGATGCCACAGCCTCACCACTAGTTCACCTGACAGAAGTTGTAAGGAATGACAGTGTAAAACCAGGAAAAAAACAGAAGGGGAAAAAGAAAAAAAAGAGGGTGGGTGGGGGAATGCAGGAAGGGCCAATCTTCACCTGATACTTTCCTCTCCTCCTCACTTTATAAAGTTAAATGCTGTCTGAGATTTATTGCTGTGAAAAGGAAAGTTAACCACATAATCAATAAAAAAAAATCCAATTACAGTCTATGGTGGAGCAACACTGCATATAATAAAAGTCTCACTTACAAGGATCTTAATATCCACTGCATAACCGAACTACCAAGTAGGTTAAGTCACACGGCTATGAACATGAAACCAGTGGCGCCAGACTGGGCTTGCACTCGCAGCAAAAGCAATGAACGTTTTCCTACCGATGGGAAGGGAAAAGGCACAGACACTACAATAACATCTTACTTGAACCTACTAAATCAGCTCACAACAAGCATCACTGGGTGTTGACCAGCCTCCCCAGCAAGACAGGCCGTTACAGTCCTACTATCCTCCCTGGAAAGGCATTTCTCTTAGTTTAGGTGATTCTTTTCAAGGCACGTAGAAGTATTTCTCCCTTTCTTTCCATTAGTCACCATTCATCCAGGTGGAGCTTTTGCTACCTGTAAGAAGTATTCCCAGAAAACCCATCAACTTTGTTTCAGACACTCCATACTGCAATTGGAAGTCAGCGATATGGTAGATTTGGGGGGAAAAGTGTGCAGCTCTAAAACAGAGGAGAAAGCATAACTACTTCATTGGCAGAACACAGAATGGCTCTGTAGATTTTAAACCTGGCTTTGCCCCTGTTTATCATGGCACACCAGGGAAGTCACAGCATACCTCAGTTCCTCTGCTTGTAACAGAAGGATGAGAGTATCAGTGTACTTCAGTGAAATAATTTCATATCTATGAAAAAAATGCACACTGGTATCATGCCATGAAGAATGCTTTTAAATGCTGAAAGTATTAGGCCATAGTTTCTTATTCATTATTATAGGATGACCACTCTGCCATCTCTTCTGGCAATGCATGCTTTATTTGAACTGGGCAGGAACAAACTGGCAAGAAATACTTCGTTCCTGTCTTGGCTGTGGGGGGGAAAGGTGATGCCTGACCCATGGCAAAATCACTATGACAGTACTTGATTCAGCACACAATCCTCCAGGACAAAGTTATCCCTTTTGAATTTTTGACTACATTTGAGTCAGCAGGGTTTCTAGTACATTAGCACGTTGTGTCACATGACCACGAATTTTTTAAAATCCAAAATTAAGTGACTAAAACAAGATTTACCTTCCATGGAACCACTGTCTTAGTTCTTGACCTGATAGAAAGAGCATCAACACTGGAATAACCTACATCTGACATAACCTTGCTTTTTAGCAATACAATATGAAAGTTGAATTTGTGACTTTTCCCGTGAAGTCACTAGAGAGAGGAGGTTGTTCACACCATATGATGATACAAGAAAAAATGCGGCACGTGTAAGAGAAAACTCCTGCTAAAACATGCAGAGCAGAGATGTGAGGAAGCAACGTGAGCCTTCACAGCACAGTTTTAGCATCACAAGACAACACCGAGCATGTTAGAGTAGATGACAATGAGTTTTAGACTGGGTAACACCTGAAATTAAATGCATCTGCTTTCATTTACACCAGTATCAAGCAGGGGGCAGGTCCCTCACTTTGGAAGAAACGAGGAGCACAGCTTCTGCCCCAGCTCAGCAGAGCAAGGTCGAGACAGCAGAGCTACAGCACTCCCCGTGAGACAGGCTACAGACCGGAGGGTACATCAACACACCGTCACGTGCTGATGTTCAAAGACATGAGACCTGCATGCCGAGCAGCATGCCACTGTTGTTACACCCTGCTTCTCGGCAGGACACGGTGTGTCACACAGGCACACCCTCGGAGTTTAAAAGGCCAAGACAAGAGAGAGAAGCATTCTCATTTTAGAAATAGTAAAAGGAGAGCCTCATCCTTGTGGGAGCTTTGCCCTTTAACTCCACTTCACTTCTACGGGGGTTGGCACCTAGATACCTCTGGGACTCCAGCCTTGATTTATCTGCATTACAGATGCTGGGGCAGAGCTGGGAGTCCAACCAAGGCTATGAAACTCAGTCCAGTGCCTCCCATTCACAGAATCACAGAATCACAGAATCATCTAGGTTGGAAGGGACCTTGAAGATCATCTAGTCCAACCATTAACCCAGCACTGACAGATCCCAACTACACCAGATCCCTCAGTGCTATGTCAACCCGCCTCTTGAACACCTCCAGGGATGGGGACTCCACCACCTCCCTGGGCAGCCCATTCCAACGCCTGACGACCCATTCTGGAAAGAAATACTTCCTAATATCTAGTCTAAACCTTCCCTGGTGCAACTTGAGGCCATTACCTCTTGTCCTATCACGTATTACTTGGTTAAAGAGACTCATCCCCAGCTTTCTGCAACCTCCTTTCAGGGAGTTGTAGAGGGTGATGAGGTCTCCCCTCATTCAATGGCACTTTTTCCTCAAGGGTCTTTAAAGATGCAACATGCCTGTACAAAGGACACAAATAAAGCTAAACCTTGGAAAGGTTTTGAAACTTAGACTAGTGGAGTCACCTAATGATGACCTCTGCCAGAAACTGGCTCCTAGTCTCTTAACTGATCATCTATTTCATTGGGGTTTGTTCTTAAAGATTTGCCTGGACAAGCTGCAACAAGGAAAGGTGTTGTGGCCATGTGGAAAATATAAATTCTTTTCTGGATTTTAGTCTAATCTCCTCTAGTCTAGTTTAAGCCCTAAACAGAAGGCAACTGCCAAAACCAAAGCAATCTGTCTTTTCTTTTCATATGTGTTGTATCCCCCAGTATCCCTGCTGCAAATGGTTCATGGCTAATTGAGTAACAAGAGAGGTGTCCTTAAACAGCATAAATCAGTCACTGGTATAAATGGCTACTGCTGGACCATTTTACGGAATGACTTCTACGAGTGGTGGATTCTGCATGGAAAACAACCAATTTTTCATATAGAGCTATTGCATCTGCACTTCAAAACTGCACCAAGGGGAACAAACAGAACAAAACCCACTCCAGAGATGATTTATCTTGCCTTTGAAAGTCATTCCAATTTTTACTGCTGCTTCTATACTGCCATGGTCCCACCAGACCCAACTTCAGCCTGCTGCTGACCACACTGCCTGCATGACAGCTTGCAGGTGGAAGAGCACCTCTCTTGCTTTGCAAATGCTTTCAATGGAAACTCCTTGAATGCAATGGCTTCTCAGGCCTGGAAGAGTATGGTTACCAGCTCCTATCTTCTAGGAGTGGGGAGAAGACAGGAGGAGAGTGACAGTCTTGAGGCATAATCCAGACATCAGGCAGAAGCAACATTACAGCAGGATGAGGGTGTTATCTACTACAGTCTTCCACAAAACCTCAGGTTTGCCTTCTGCTTTTCTCCTGGGCACCCCTCCAGAAAGCTGCAGCAGCACCTTGGCAGCTACTGATAGCCAACCCAGCTTTCCTCCCTCCTGATGCAAGTGCAGGCTGAGTCTCTTACCTAGATTTTCTGAGAGGAACAGATGCCACAGGTTCAGTGAGCAATGCTGACTCTCACTAGACAATCTCAGTACCACTGTGCAGGCTGGATATAGCCCACAGACCTCCATTCTGAAATGCCTGAAGCAATGGACGTTACATGATGCACAAAGATCAGGAGGTAAGATCAATGCACGGAGCACATCTAGAGAAGACTGACCTTGCATATTCTTGACAAGATCCACAAACCACACAAGGACCTCAGCCCCTCTGCTAGGACCCATCCAAGCAAAGACAGGGGGGCTATTGAGTGTTAGAAGAAGAGAAGAATAGGAGAAGTCTTGGATAAACTTTACTGGACATAACAGCTGGTCAAGGGAAGGGACACGAAGGCTGGGGACAAAATGCAATTCCACCTATGCTCTGGTTGGACTGAACCCATTCCTTACTCCCTGTCACCCTGCCAGTCAAAGCTGCCTTGGGTTTAATAGCTGCCAAAACCACTGAATCTGTGTCTTCTTTGCACTCGATAGCAGTATTCTTGGATGCAACCATTAGCACTTTACCCTAACCCAATTAATACCTAGTGTTCAGTCACAGCACTGATTAACATGTTGTTCACAGTGATTAAAACATTTCTTCTCGATTACCATACAGTTAAATGCTTGGAAGAGAGCTACAGTTAATGGGATACAGGCAAGGTTGCAAATCGTGGCTGTCACACTTGGGGAGGGGAAGGAAAAAACCCAGTCTTTTTTCCTGCTTCTTCCTCTTCTTTTAGAGCTGCTAATTAAGGGCTGACTTTTTGGGCAGAGAAAGAGGGGGGTGGAGGATGAGGAAAAGGAACTTTAGGTAATTGAAAGAATCCAATTCATGTAAGCGCCCGACTGGTGCTAACCTACATCATTAAAGTTGCCAGCTAACAAACATCAAACACAGGCCAGTATTAATGAAGCAGATGTATTAATTTCCGATTTCTGAGAAAGCTAAGCAACTGGCTGGCTTGCTGGCTTCCTCTGTCTCTCCCTCCCTCTCTCTCTCTCTCCCCATCTGACAGCACTATTAATGATCTTTAATGCCCCACAGGCACTAATGGGTCCCGCTGGGAGTCCAGAAATACTGCAATTTGTATTGAGGATTTAGACATAACAAAAAAAAAAAAAAAAAAAAGGAGCCCTCTGCTCTGGGGAGCAGGCGCTTGATCAGTCGCTTCCCCCTGTGGAATAGCACAACAGAATAATAAATGACAGCTCTGCGATTAAATCAAGCCTTCTGCTTTAAGTGCCAGAGAGTGTGTGATTGTCACTAACAATCTACCGCTTGTTAACACCGCTGGGGTATAAGCAAACAGCAGTCAACACTCCCCCCACCCCCAAAATGGAGGCGGTCTACCTATTACTTCATTTATATATCTATCTATCCTGAGGGGAAACAATTCCCTGTAGGTGTGGCTTGAGGGGTTTTGTTATTGTTATTGTTGTTGTTTTTAAATAACTTTTGTTATTCATGTATTGAAAACCTGAAGGGAAAAGGAGGGGAGAAAAAAAGCCATCTGCTGCCATGTTCAATCAGGCAATTACTCCTGGCTGCATCCGAGCGCAGGATGTGCGCCGATACCCCAGAGCGGCGGGAGCAGCGCTGGCACCATGCTGCGACCAGACAAGGCTGCACCAAACTGCCCTCTCCATAACTGCGAAAATAAAGGGATGTGTCTCCCTCCCAGCAGTCTGGCAAAACAAGCCAGAAGCTACCTGAATTCAGCACTGGTCACAGCAATCCTTTTGTGTTGCTTAAGTAAGGACAAATTGGGTTTCTCTGCCTTTCTCCCCTTGACCCATGTCAATCCATTAAGGTTTAGATTCTGTTCATTTTACCCAGCAAAGAAAACACAACGGGCCTTGTAACTAAGGCTCTGCATTTGGCTACGGATAGTCAGCGTGGTTGGTAATATAGAGACCAAAAATGACCTGGATGGTACAATATATGCCCAGAGACCGAGGACCTCCTCCCATTCAAGTCAATCCCCAAACTCCCACTGAGTTCAAAGAAAGCAAGACTGAGCCCCCAGGCTGTTTCTGAATGTGCCAATAGCATGAATTATCTGAGTGGGATAATTATTTTTCTTAGCCAAAAGGCAAGGTATTCTGTCTCACTGATACAAACTTTAAATATTACCCTGCTGTTTCATTTAGATGGAGACCAAAGAAAGGCACAACAGCTTATTATCATGGAGTTTTATGTTCAGATGGAAATATATCAGGGATAAGGTTTTAACTCTGACATTAGCTGTCCAGGCATTTTCATAACACCAATAACATTTGGAATTTCATTTATGAAATTACTCATATCTTAAGCATTTTAGATTTATGGTTTAGACCTAAAGAGACTTTTTGACTCCATCTGACAGAAGAAAGCAACAGATGGAGAGGAGGGCTGGGTAATAAAAAAAAATCAGGAACATCAACTTTCCCTGAAACAATTCCTTAAAAATTGGCCTTCATACTCGCCTCCAGATGAAATGGAGATGTCGTTACATACAATTTAACTATAAATTACTTCTAGATGATGAATGGAATGATTAAGAGTTTTGGTTTTAAATACTGCTACTTGAATCCTTTTTAACTTCATAAACAGGCTGCTAATTTGACAAAGCAGACTGGTGTGCCCAAACTTTCTATGTGCTAATACACACACACAGAGCCATTTATTATGTTTCTCCTCTGCTCTCAGAGTTAGGCAAAATACCCTGAAGACCTATAATAAACTCATGATTTCTTGGAGGAACAATTTAGGTTATTTTTAAATGTAGATCTTAAAAGTTGTAGGATTACTGGATGGGAAGATATCAATCAAGTGATTCAAAATGTCCATTCTCCTTAAGTGAGTGATGGATCTTCTTTCTTTTTGCCTGTCTTCTCCTCTTTTCTGTGTCAGTCATACATCCAGGCTGCTATTCACACTTCATTCACAATCCTCTGTACCTATAATCTCTGTTATTTTGCTGTCGACTCCTCATGCCTCATTAGGCATGTTTGACACCTGCACCTAATACCTTTTCACTAGCAATGCAGGACAGCTTTTGACAAGAACAGATATTTTTCCACAATAGCTTTAAAGAAGGTCTTCCAAGTGTGTACCTTGTGTATTTTATGGGGTTAATGTGATTTTTTTCCCCCTTATTCAATAAACTTACATCTTATTCCACTCTCCTTGTTAGACACAACTGAATTTTCTTTGTCTTGGTTAAAAGCATGTGTGCTACAAGTCTGTCAGAGGGTAAAACAGCAAGAGCAAAGCAGTAATTTGGGCCAACAGGGCCTGCATTAAGTACCTAAATCAACACAAATGTGTGCACATCTATGTGTCTATTTTAAAATAATATAAACCTAATTAGCATGATAGGTCTTCTATATATAGGTATAGATGACATTACTCCTACAAGAAAACTATCCTATTAATTTGGCTTGAACTACTTAAAATAGAGTACTAAATTACTAGAATTCTTGGACTAATAAATTACTGTACCACTTAAGAGCATGAAACTAATTCTTTTGGGACTGTAACTTCATTTGTTAAAGTGCAAGGAATAGTTGCTCAATGTCATAAATGAGTTAAAATCATTCTAAAAGCTACAGGGTCACAAGAAGTCAAACATGATCCTACATGCCACTCATTTAGTGAGGTTAGTGCTAATTGTGGAACACCCCACTGGGAAGGAACAACTCAAAATAAAAAGTGTACACAGCTCTGTTAGGCTGTTTTGTGTTATGGCTTGGGGGAGATGGGGAGCCTGACACACCTAAATCAGCCTCGCCAGAGAAATTCCTGCAGGTAATAGTAAATACAAAATAAGTTTGGAGGCCTCAGCATGAAGCTATTATTTATGATGATGACGATGACTAAAATATGAGGACAAAGGGACATTCCTCTCTTCAACTGTTTTTTTCATTGCTCATTAGAAAAAAAAAATTGCAAAGGGCAGCTTGTGTTTGGCTTGGCTCTTTCCACTTGCAATTGAGCAAAACTGGAACTGATTCTTCAACAATATTCAGCCTATCTGTCAAAATACAGCTCTGTTTGTGCTGTAAATGAAGCAAAAACAACCCAGTGCTACAGGGAAATGTATTCTATCCTTCTGTATCCTGAGTATACACAGATTTGCTTGTACCTTCCCTAACAGAGGTTGGGGTGCTCTACCTGAGGGAATGAGGTCACATTTTTCAGAAATCGTAATTTCAGTAGATGCCAAACAAGATTTTCCTGCAGTTGTTCTGCAGCTCTCTTTGGTACATCGGAAGAGCTGAAAGGAGTCAACAGAAAAGCAGACTGAGCACCTTCCAGCACACTGCGAACTTGGACCAAGGGATGCACATTTCCTTTTTAATTTTCTTTTAAATTATAGCTCTTTTGTTGTTGCTTAATTTCTCTTTCCAGTTCAGTGCCAAGGCAAATGTGAGGAAAGGTTGAAATGGCAACTTTATAATAATAATAATAATAATAAAAAAAAAAAAATCCACAGGAATCAAACATAATGATTGCAGCACAGACCCTCCGCACTCTGTGTGGCTGGTCCTTTAGAAGACCTCCCCTGCTATGTTCTTATACAAAGGAAACTATCTGCTTCCCACATCTGGCATTATATTTGACTGTCCTCACATTAAAATTAAATTCTGATAAAAATGGGCATAAAGGCAAAAGGGTTAGTAGGAAACAGTTCGCAGCAGTATTGATGAGAACAGCTTGCAGCTGGAAGCCTGAGATAACACAGTTTGTCAGAACGCTGTCACACAGCTGCCTGCATAATGAGGTAAGAAAAAAAAAATGCTCTTTCATTTGTTATCAGTAGAAATCTCTAAAAGAGATGCATCATTTAGAAGTAGCCTGACTAATGGTCAAGTTCTACAGGGATGCAGATGGGATGTGGAAAATATTCCCCACCAGCAAAGCCCTAGGCTCCATCATCCTTAGCAACTCGCACGCTGCTGCCAATGTGAGTGGACAGGCCAGCAATTACCTTTTTCTGTATAAAACAGGATTCAGAGGCTGAGCTGGGGTTTCAAAATGTGGTAGTGCTAAAATCCAGTTGTTAAAAGTGATTTTGTTAGGACTGTCACCCTCACGCCTCTCTCTAAAAAAGCTACCCACTTAGGGCACAGAGTCTTTCTTCATTTAGGATTAACTCATACCCGTGCAACTGCAGTAAAATCACTGATTTACACTGCTGGCAGAAAAGAGTCATATCCATAAATCTTTTGAAATACGTAAGGCACATTCTTGAAATGTATAAATTTATTCAATTAAAAAAAACCTGCTTTAAAGCACCGTTTTTCAATTCTTTTCCAAGAAGCAGTAGTACCTCAGAATCCCCAGTCACCCCTTCAGGTGGATCAGTATGGAAAATGAGGAAGATGCACCATAGGAGCTCCTGGAGGTGGGACCAAGGGTCCATCTAGCCCAGTATCCTGTGACTACTGGAAGAAGACATCCACCCAAAGGCACTTGCCACTAACTTGTTCATCAGAAGAGTTTCTTCTTATCCTCATTACTCTGATAACACTCTTAGATTCTCAAAGGAAAAAATTGTCTTCAAGCAGACTTCTACCAAGAATAGTTTCTTTTGATGGACAACATCAAGGCAGGACATCAAACAGGAAAAACTCTCACCAATTTATTGCCATAGGAAGTCAAATTTCTGGATACAAAATTTGAACTGATCCAGATATTTCTGTGTGCCAGTTCAAGCTATTTGTGCACTGTCACAAAAAAATAACCCTATGGTCAGAGCACCTGAAGCAGGAGTGGAAGGGTAGAAGTGGCAGAGGAGAGCAAAGACTCACTCTCTTGACTTCCAACAACAAGCCGAATTACAATTTGTTAAACTGGTTTTGACAAGTAAAACTGGGTACATAAGACACAAAGGAGAGAGGACATCACACCAAAGATGCCAAATATTGATTGTGACCTTTTACAGAGGAAAGTTGTCTATGTAGTTAAAAGGCCAAGCAATGCTGAAGGTATTTTTGATTCCCCTTGCCAAATGTTAATTTGCACTGAGCGATTCGCAGGGACTTTACGAGGATCACAGCCTTCCACAGAAATCTCCTTCATACCTCCACTGAATTGTGAAAAACAGTTTTTATGATTTAAAGGGAGTCATATGTATTATTTCTTCTGTCTCTCTCCATTTCTAAAGACATCAGAGATGGTTAGGTGATTTTGATGTGTCTCTCCCCTCTCTTTACATTCCTCACATGTTGCTCATTTTCTCCATTCCATTTGGGTTACAAGCCATCCTCTGTCATGTCCTGTTTCATGATCCTTTACCCTCGTACTCCGTATTGCTGTTTCACTTCAAAGGGGGTTTCTATCTCACAGAGGAGAGAAACAAGGGCATCTCCAGACAACACTGCACCGATCCACAAACTCTGCCCTTCTCATACGTGCTACAATAGCTTCTGCAAACACTGGAATAATTACATGTCTTATTTTAAAAAGGCTTTTTTCTTGCTATCTTTCTAGACTTTTTGAAGGATGCATAGAGATTTGAATTAGTTTTATTTGTTTCAAATTTTTGAAGCAATCCATTTATAAAAAGGGAAATTAAGAGGAAAAACAGGAAAATGGCATACTAAAATAGGAGAATGGCATGGCTAAAACTGACTGTGGTTAAAGAATGACAATTTAAAAGCAAAAGAAACAAAAGCGTCATATGAAAGGGAGGCAAAATCAATACGAATTCTAAATCATTGAAATAGCAACACAAAGTTCCCCTCCTTTCAATGAAATCTTGCAAGCACTTCCATGTAAATCTCTAACTCATATTATTCACCAGATTTCTGCACTTTCCTTTACCGTGAGTGATGCCCTGACTCTACAGTACCTTCCACTATTACACTTCTGGATAGAACTATGCCAGCTCTAACAACAGTTTTAAAGTGTTTTATGGACAAGAAGAAAATACCATGTGAATCCATGCTTAGGTTGCCCCCCAAAAACTTCTTCCACCATTTATTCCACCTGCTGCAGCCTGCACCCAACCCATCCATACTGACTTTACAGTTTTACAAAAAACCCTGTGGGCTCGGTACCTCTCTGCCCCTGGGCCGGCCTTTACTTACAGACCTGATGGAGGAAATGGGGTGGAGACATCAGGAACTGGGAAATGTGACTTTGCATCTGCTGCTGTTGAGCTTTACGCCTCCTCATGCAGGTACGCTCCAAAGGAAGAGCAAGAAGGGAGATCTGGAGGTATGTGCAGACAAGGATATTTTGGCCTGGAGTGGGGCGCTCAGGACACAGCGCTCCTGGAGGCTTACTGAAGAGTCAGCAGATACAGCCCTTCCAGCAGAGACATGCCCTGCACCACCTCCCAAACCAGAAAGTCCAAGGGCAACATGACAGCTGGAGCTCCTTCAGACGGTAAGAGCTACTGTCCTGGCCATGCTTCATTCACATGGAATTTCTATCTGTTAACTTTGAGGTGTGCTTTCTCTCCTTGGCAAGCACAGCACTTGTTAACATCTCAGGGGTGAGTTGAACTGTGTGTAGGTGTGATTTAATGCTCCAGTGAGCTCTAGCACTCACTCAGTCCCTCATTTGAGAGCAGACTCCCATTTTCTCCTTTTGACGCTGATGCATGTTGCCTTTAGGACCAAATGTGTGGAAATGGGATCACCAAGAAAGAAAAGCCACGATTATGAACAAGTCATATATATATATTTTTGAAGATGATATCTGGGAGTTTCATCAACTTTCTGCATCAATAATATAATCTGCCTGTGAAATACCTACTGAACATTGCGATCCGGTGGCCACCAGCCACTCCAGGAAGCCCTTGGGTGTACCTACTACTGACATTTGTCAAAAGTCTGCTCTGAGAAATGCAAAGATTCCCATAATGCTGGTGAATCTACAGATTTTGAACAGTAACCTGTCCTCTATTCACCTGATTTTCAGTAGTAAGCGTATAGGTGTTAGCATCTAAAGCTTGTTTGTACAACCTGTGTGACTCCACGCCTTCAAATCGTTGCCTTTTCTGCTTCACGGCAAAATAAATCATCTACTCAAAATGTCCCCACCTACGGCTAGAGGCAGACAGATTCTCTGCTGCACCACAGCTGGCTCCTGTGGCAGCAGAAACTTAGCAGAGCTCTAAGTTACCTTGGCAGCCATGATTTACAACAGTATTTCAGTGAATCTAATCAGAAGTGTGAATACTCCCCTCCTATCTGGCACACATCGTTGGCGTTCTAATTATTCACACATTTTGGCAAGCATTATGGTGTTCCCCTACCAAGCTCCTAATCCCTGCAGATCAGTTAAAATAAATGAAAGAGAGAATCAAAAGGCACTTAAAAATTCAACGGTTCTCTAAATGGGTTTGAACAGGCTCCAGATTATCAGTGGTTGCAGTTGACTAGCACTTAAAATTAGGCCCTCCCTCTCCTACACACCTCACATTTCCCCTTCTCATTTAAAGGAACTGTCTGCTATTCTGATTCCTCAATGTACCAAAATGTCTAAATGAGTAAAAAAGGAAAATATATGCACATCACCTACATTCAGTATATACCGCAAAACTTTGAGGTTTGTAATCTGTATTTGAAGCTATTAACTGCAAAGAGAAGAGATCACAATGTGGAAAACAACTATAGACCATGCGAATTCAGGAAAGTGTGGTAACAACCCAAGTTTTCTTTTTGTTATTTCTGGGTGGAAGAAATGCCCCAGCACCGGGGAATGAGTTGCTGTCTTACAAAAGAAATGTAATATTGAGATCTAACCCATTTGCAGTCATTAAAAATGTATATTTCTTCCCTTAGTGCGTTCCTCCTCTAGTCTGCATATGAAATCGCTGCAGAAGAGGCTTCCTCTCTGTGTTACCCTTTCAGTCAGTTTACTATCTATACGCAGATGTTTTGCTAGCTCTCTCTCCAAAAGTCACTTCAGCACCACTACAAGTCCTCTCCTCCGGCCAGGCTTCCCAGCAGCGTACCACCAGCAAAGCACGTTTCATCTACAGGTCACCCAGCACTTATTTCTCTCCAGCCACCAGCAGCAGCGCTACCCCTCGGCCTCACCCTTGCAGCCTCTCACTCCTTTTTGCATACAATTTTCTGCTCCAGCTGCTCTCCGTGACCCAGTAAGCAGAGCTGGGAATAAACCATAACCTCTCCACTTCAGGTAGTTTAGCATTTAGGTCTCAAAGCCAGTTTTCTGCCAGACCTACCGTCACTCACATACATATATGCACACACATACACACTTGCACTGTCATATTTTTATATTTCACCGAGTTATTTTTCAGCCAGCTATTTATGAGAGAAAAGACTGCTTTATACTGCACAGTTCTTTTCCTTCTCCTTTACTTGCTCCCAGGTGCCTTGTATAACTGTGATGCTTTTGTTACCGCACCGGCATCATACCAATAAAAACAGCACCCACACATGTCTATTTATTAAAGACTCCAACCATTTATGTACCTCTGTGTTCTGAGGAAACACCAAAGGAGTAAAAATGTTGATGTTTCACACATATGAAATAACACAGGACAGGTCAGCACCTTGAAATGACTCTTTCTTAGGTGTCACCGTGGAAACGGGCCAAGATAAATCTCCACATCTCTAACAACAAGGGTCTTGGAGTGACTCTTGCAGTAAAATGCAGAACTAAAAGGAAAGGGGAAAATGGTAATAAACACATATGTGAACAAGACACTAGTAAAAAGGACGTTTTCATGCTTTTGTGTAGTCTGCAACAATGAGAGACTAATTTCTTATTTGGTGTAAATCAATATAGCATCATTAAGCTCATTAGGATTTTGCAGATTTACACTGAATGAAGATCCGTATGGTATTGTTCACGGTTTCCACTAGTTAGGAGAGAGATGGAAATAGTTGGTCATGCATCAGTAACAGAAGTTCTTCTAGTTCACTGGTGGCTGTAAGCCTGTTCTAGAGGACAGGAAAGAAGGAAAGCAGAAAAAATGGAAAGACGAAGTCATGGAGAGGGTAAAATGTGTGTGAAAGAATGACATACAGTGTCTGAGGGCTTCTCCCAGATGCGCTGTCTCCTCAGAGCTATCCTAAGGTGGCCCCTTTTGTCTGGCAGTTTTAGTTGAACATATCCATTCAATGACAAGAAGTTACTCATGTAAATGTTATTTTCCTGAACACTCTGAATCTTTTGAAAGCCAACAGTAAAGACATTAATATATATCTATACGTATTTACAAGGAATTTAACTATGAGGTGGAATACGGTTGGCTACATCTAACTTTCAGGCTTCCATGTACTTGATATTTCAATCAATCAACTATTTTCCATTTTTATTTTTAACATTATTTTTTATTATTCATCAGAGGTCTGTTGTGTTAGGCACAGAGTAGCCGCAGCATTAAAGAGGCTTTAGGCACTGAAGACTTTATAGATAAGGGCCCCAATTATATGGCTTTTATGAAACCTACACCCCATATGCAAACCAGCAGCATATACTTGCAGAATGTGGGTTTACATTAATGAGAAAAAAAGCCAGGGAGTGATGTGGGGACAAGAAGGAAGAAGTGGCGATAGTTACAGGTAAAGCACACAGAGGGAGCAAGTTTCCATTAGTGTTACCTAAAAGCTCCATGGTTGTGGTCTTATTCGAGTACAACATCCCACTGTTTTAAAGGAGAGCGCAGTTGTGAAGAAAGTAGTTTCTTTTTTCTTGGTCTTCAAAATCAAATTACATTATTCATCCTCTTGCAGCTTGCATAAGGCCAACAAAAAACCATGAGGCTGGTGTACATTCCACATTGTGCTCTCTGGTTAATGCAAAAGCATGTGATTCTGTGTCCACAGATCTGGAATGAGTTATTGCAGAACAACATTCCTCATTTATGAGTGCAGTCAAAACACTAAGGAGATTTAAATTTTCTTTTTAAGATGCACTCAACTTTAGTAGAACCTTTCATAAACTCTTTTTGGAATGATTTTTTAAGATGATTAGCAACAGAACAAAGTTATCTAGAAGACACCTATATTAAGATTGAACCTAAATAGATTTTTAGATAAGATATATTAATGACTTGTATTTATATGGCAGCTCAAAGTGTTTCACAAATATTGATGAATTAAAGCCTCATGACAGACTTCCAAGCAGGACAATGTTAACATACCCTATTTGCAGATGGAACTGTAAACTCTGTCAAGAGATATTCAGAGATTAAATGATTTGCTTAGGGTCAGAAAGTCACGAATAGCACCCTGGAGTCACATGCTGCTATGCTCGTCAAAACACACTATTCACATTATGAGTGATCAGCCACAAATGCAAACATTCATAAACCCTGACTTTATTCCATGAGATAACCATGGTATTTACAGGCTAGAAGAACAGAAGTTCTGCTCTTGTTTTTCCTCATTACATCCTATTTAGTCTGCTAACAAGAATAATAGATAAATAAAATACAAATAAATAAATACATAAATTTGGCCTGCTGAATGGCTGTTAGCTTTATTTATACTCTCTGTTCCATAAACAATGGCAGACTATTATCTGTCCTTCAGTACGATAAATGTATGTAAACTGAAAAAGTCTATAGCTCATAACGGAGAATGGTTTGTACCTTTAGTGTCTTAAAGCAAGGCAACTGTATGCCATAAATGATTCCTTGTCTAGCAATAATGTTACATTACATGCTCTCAGGGAGGAAAAGGAAGAGAAGGGGAAGGAAAGAAAATATTGTGCCATTTGACTAAATATGCAAAAGTATTCATTAGAATCATTGCAATGTCCAGTGAGTCTATGGGATTCTGGGATTTCTCTCAGTAGCTGACAAACAACAAAAAATGATATCGTTGGACGGGACATAGTGTATTTCCACCACATACATGTTTCTTTATTGGATGTTTCTTACCCATCTACTTTAACTTTGCATTGTCTTTGGTTATCTGTGCACATCCAGATGTATTTCTAAATAATGCTCATTATTTGTGAAGTCTTAAATGGCCGAGGGCCTTCCCCAAGGAAGAAATGAGTGCCACCCTCCCAAAACACTGCCACGCAGAGATGCTCACACCACTCTCCCCTATTATATGCCTCAAATAGGCTAAGATACTAAAAGGGTGAGAAATGAACTCCAATCACGGCAAAAGGTGCTGAAGAGCTTTACAAAACTCACCTAAGAACAAACTTAAGAGTGACTGGTGTGAATCCTGGCCTGGTATAAGCTGAAACCACAGGAGGAAACAAAACATCTGGGCCACGTGCAGTCTGAATCTATGCACCCACGTTATTGAAGGCAATCTTTACAAATTTGAGATCTTGCGTGAAACTCAAGGCAATGCATGCACTACCGGTGGCAGTAATGTGACTGACTGAGCACAAAAAACCCCAAAGGTTCTTCCAGACAAAGACCTGGAGAGACCCTGGGATGTGTATTTGCATGATGTCTCCTACAGATTGCAAATCTCAAACCTATGCAACCTAAGTCTCCATAGCTTGGTTACAACCCAGAACCAAATTCCGTGATGCTGGGAGAGGGACGTACTCGATGGTCTCCTCTGATCTCTCCAGGGACAGTTACGCTTGAATCTTTCTCTAACTTTGTGTCTTGCACGGGCAACGCTGCTGCCACAGAGGCAGCGCAGGACTTTCACACTGCGCAGTGACAGCAACTGAACCTCCCTCTTAGGGCACAGCTTTGTGAAAGATCATCAGCGGAGGAATCCCTTCATCTCTCACACCAGCGGTATCTAACTGCTTTGCGCTAAACAAATGGGCTTGATCACAAACCTGGCTACACTTTTTGATAGAAGCTACAGTTATAAAACACTGCTTGCCTTTTATTCTATGTGGGATTTTCTTTTCTTCTTTTTTAACTTAGCAAATGCTGTGGTGCACTCTCATTTTCGATTTTAATGGCTAAAGATATGCACGCAAAAAGCATCCTAATTACTGCTTTCCTGGCAGACACAGCCATTTCCTTGGGTTTTTATTGCCATTAGTTTTCCTCACCGATTTATCCTTAGCTACTCTCTTTGCATCTTCCTCGCCTCCCCTGAGCCCTTTCCTCCTCGCTTCTCAAGACTTGTCAGCACGCCTCCAATCCCCAGGAGAGATTGAAGGCCTTGTAAAACCCACTGCGCAAACAAGCATTCCTGTTCATTTATCACATTTAGCATGCGCACTTCCACACTCATCAAAACCAAGCCTGAGCTCGCTAAGTCATTTCCCTCTCCCAATTACAAATTAGTCCATTAGGCTGTCTGCAGTAGGCCCTCTGTTGCATCTTGGTAATGGCTTCTGAGATTTCCATCATAATCGTAATGGCTCCCTGTGCAGCCATGAGGGCAGATGGAGGCCGCTCGTGGGTAATGAGGTATCACACTACCAAAGGGCACAGCTCTGGGCTCATTATTTAGTCTTGGCTGTTTTGTGAAAACAACAACAAAGGTAAAATGCTGAAGGGAACACTTTAGCATATTAAATTAACACTTCTTGAAATTTCTCTCTGTAAACATGCCATATTTTTTCTTTATGAAACATCCCATGTGTCTGAGTGTGCGACGTGAGGGAAGAGGGAGGAGGGGAGAAGGGACCATGGAGATGGTGCGTGCTGCCACATCCTCCCCGCACACAGAAAGCCTCTCCCCGCCGGCGCTGCAGACAGTGAGCTGGGGGAACGTGAGGGCAGCCCTGAGGATCTCAGATAGCCATGGGGCTGACAGAGGGCTTGACACGCCTGGCCCTTTCCTATGATCCAGGCTGTGGGTTCACATGGGAGCTGCTTAGCACCGACCACTTCAGATTATATGAGCTGTCTCTAAAGACAACATCTCCAAGGGATGTATCTACTGGGAACGTGGATTGGTTGGACCATCTGGGTCCAACTGGTAATTCTGGGACTTGGCACTGTGGCTGTTCCTTTCACAACAGCAGTTGAGCCTGGATAATATCTAATATGCCCAAAGCTGTGATCATCGCTAAAGAAGATGGCACCCTATGAAAACCAGGGAATGAAACCTTGTGAGACGACCTTCTGCCTATCTCCACCTCCAGCTGTAGCAGCCCGAGAGCCCCTGCATGGAGGGGTCGGCACAGCACTGCAGCCTCTGCTCGCACCCCAGCGCTGAGGGACGCGGAGCCTGGCGGCTAACTTATTTCAAAGAGAGAAGCAACGTTTAAGACAAGCGGGTTAAAATCAATATCAATTAGACACTCTTCGAACATTGCTGCTCTCTTTAGATTTTGTGTATTGGATGTGAACTGTTGCTAATTTGACTTTGTTCCCAGTGGTGCAATAGCATTCAAGATATCAAATCCTACTGCATACTGGAAGTTAGGGACAGTTAAGACGGAGGCTCTCCCTTTTCACTGGAGCTGAACTTAATTTGTCTTCCTTGTCACTTTTGTTACCCATCTGAGATCATGAGACTATAAACAGGGCAGTGGTAAGGCCAGCGGTAGAGCTGTAATGCGGCGGGAGAGGGGACGGGGAATGAGTGCAGGGAAGGGACAGGAAGTTTCAGTCCCTCTCCCTCACACACCTTCAAACACTACAAGAGTAAGTCTGCAGGAGAACAAAAATGTAATAAATGTCTTTATAGGTCTAGCACCTTATGGAATTTGCCTAAATGTCAGCCAACGCACATACAGAAAAGAGGCAAACCAATCAGTGAATGGAAGGATTTTTACACTTCTTGCTTCTCTTGCAGGGTGCATCTCCGCCTGCAACCGGAGAGCTGGAGGTGCAGCTCCCACAGGGAGATGCAGGAGCAACCTAAACATTTATCTTCAAGATATTTTCCTCAAGTCACTGAGCAGCACCTCCTGTGCCCCCTTCTGAATGTCCTGGTGGAGCCAGCTGTGCTGTCTATGCCAAAACACATTTCCAGACGTTAGATAGCGAGTGAATATTGAAAAACATGTTTCACATCTGAAATACTGTTTGTACAGGAAAAAAAAAGAAAGCCGGGCCAGTGATTCTCTGAGATAAGAGGAGTGCAAATACAAAGTTAGCAGGAGGATTGCTATCCAACTCTGCTTTGGTGAGCAGTAAAACACAAATTTATGAGCTGGGTTTTGTTAAAGTCGGATATGGATTTTTGAAAATGAAAAGGATGGATGGGGGGACGGCAGTGAGACATTTAATCAATGTCATAAAAATGTAACATTCATTGGTCTCCTAAAATGAAATTAATAATCTGTGTAGAAGTATCATTAGGAGATAAGTGACATTTTTAGGCTTTGATTTGTAACTTGTAACAAATCTTACTTCCACATATTTCAAACATTCTTAGTGATATCCATCTTTATTAAAACATACCAAAACCTTTTCACCCCAGCTGGAGTGGCCCATCAAGCATTTTTTTCCCCAGCATAATATCCTTAAGTAAAAAGATACATTATCAGGCACAGACTTTCCAGTAATGAAGGCAGGAAGAGACATGCTCCGTACCATATTCAAATTAAATCAGGGATTTCAATACTCCCTGATTATCAGGGAGTCTTGTCTTTCGCTAATAAATTTCTCCTTCATCCCAGGCACAGGCTTTCTAAGCTCTCTCTGAACTGATCAGACATTTCATTGTATGGAGAAGGGCAAAAATAAGGTGTGTGCATGTGGGGAGGAGGACTGTGGGGTGGGGGGATAAAATATTAGGCAAGACTGCTAGATAATGATCAGAAATATTACATGAAAAGGCAGCCTTATAGGAACACAAATCTGATTCACATGCCCTGTTGAATTTAGAAGGATTTGGGGGCAGGAGTAGCTAATATACAGAGGCTTATTCTCCTTGCATTTAACGTCAAGGTATTTTGCTTCAAAGTATTTTCATACATTTTAATGGAGCTACCTTTGATTTGCACCAGCTAAGAGAGGTGAGAAACCAGAGTCCAGAGCATGGATTACCACGCAGCATCTCTCAGACAGGAGGGGAGGTGACACGCTTCCTCTCCCCCTTCTGCCCTCCCCTTGCCTTTTTAAACATAAGACACAAAAGGGCACCAGAAAAGATATTTTACTTTTTGTTTTTTAATTAGCAACAGAATCGCAACTGACTCGTGCAACTGGGCGAGTGTGCATCTTTTCTTTGTGGATCCCTGTCAGACATATTCTAATTAAGCTGTTTCCGTTTTCATTGTGGAACAAGAGGAGGATGACGGCAGGGAAAAGTTGGTGAGAGTTATCACTGTACACGTTCAGAAGTTACAGAGATAAAGGACAACCCCCATGTTGTGGCTGTGACAACAATAACAGATAGAGTTCCCTGATGAGACCCAGTGTGCTGGAGCTTGGCGTATCGTCCTTGCCTCAAAGAGAATACAGTATGAACAGAAAAGGGAGATAAAGTCTCACAATCCTATCTATAAATGGAAACTGAGGCACAGAGAAACGCGATTCTTTGCCCAATATCACAAAGTTGCTCTACATCAAAATCAAGTGGTGCACCTAATTCTCCAAAGTCCCAGTTAAGTATCTTAATCAAAAACTGCTTCAGGGCCTAGAGAGAATTGTCCTTTATATTAATTATCCTTTACATTGAAGAGTCACTAGGAAAGTGTTCTTGTTTTTACTACTAGGCCAACTTCCAAAAGGTCCCACTTATTAAAACATTTAAAATTTCACAAGGGATTTTTGACCAATTTTGTTACCACCTTTGATTCTAAATGTACTATCCCATAATTGCTCTAGCACGTGAGAAAAGGACACGTTTATTTTATTTATACAGCTAAATCTGTACAAATTTTATATGAGGGAATCTGGTGACACTGTTATCACCATACTGAAGTTCTTCTCTCACTTAGCGCCATTTGAACTCAAAGTAACAATTTAAAACAAAATGTCCGACAACATAAGTGACCACAAGAAATATCTGACCATTTCCAAGTATCAAGATGATATCTTTACACATGCCCAAGGGCTTTGGGCTCCCGAGTTTCATTAAGAATGGCTCAGGCTGCAGATCTGCAGGTTTGGGCGTAATGAGTCTGGAGTCTCTGTATTTAGAGTTATTCTACTCATAGGAGAAAACCATACATAGCAGTATACATGTACACAGCTATAAATCACTTTCACAACTTTCCCTGCTAGAACGAGTTTGACTGTCCATAGTTAGTTGGCTTCACAGCTTCTGAGTGGGCTGACACGGCCACATCAGGAATGTCACAGATAACTGACTGCAAACAGACCCCAATCTCACAATGTCAGAAAGGGCATGCAGCTGCCCTATTTCATTCTCTACCTCTGAAGTACCACCTATTGACAGGTATTGAAAATAATGACTTGGTAACTGACACTATATCCCCTCATTGTAATTTTTGCATACCTTGCTTTTCATTGAAATTATTTACTGAAAGAAGAAAACAAAGGCCCCTCCCTTTGAGAAGGTTAGGTCTTTGCTCAAGCCCACAGATTTTAACCTCATAAATATTCCCAGCTATAAGATCTTATTAAGAAGGTATGTCTCCCAAGAGCATAAAACCATCAAGCTGTAAATTTTATTTAATTTCCCATGAGATTTCCTAGCCTCATACATATAATTAGAGTGCAGTATAGAGCACTTTTTGTGTTTTGTCAATAAATCACTAGGGAACAATCAACGTTTAAGAGGACAAGCTTTAATGATTTTTCAGACCCCTAAGCAATCATGCCTGCTACAGTGGCAAGCTGGTCTTTAACTTTCTCTAACTAGGATTGTGGACTGTAATGTTAGATAGGGTCCCAAACACTTAATCCTATTAGACTCCGCAGCCCAGACAATCATAGCTTATACCCCAGGGACATATTGATTTTGATTTGGTTGACAGATAAGACTAGCCAAGCTACTGTAGGCTATGCTTTATTAAGTGTTTACAAATTAAATATCTTAAGGTCTGTAACAAGCACAACTCTGCCGCGCAGCCAACTGCAGATTTGCAATTACCTGTGCAGATGGACAAAAGATGACTCTCCATCAATCACCGAGAGCACATCCTACAGTATCAGTAGCATCGAGTGCAACCAGTCAAGAGGCACCAGTCTGTTCCTCACCCAGGAAGATGCAAGGTGCTCTCATGGCCATTTCAGTACAGCCTCTTGAGAAACTGAAGTCTTCTTGCAAGACTTTTGTTTGTGGTAAAATAGCTTAGAAATGTGTTTGTCAGGAGGAACTCATCAGGGTGCATTTCAGTATTGAGCCATGACAGAAACTGTGTCATACTTTTAAAAAGGCAACACTCACCTCACTTATTTTGCCCTCTCTATCTTAATTCACAAACTGAGTATTTTTTCACTGCCTATAATTTCCGTACTGCTGCCACAGCCTTTATTGTTCTGTCTAATTCAGCCTACTTGGGTACTCTTGGAAGTTCCTACATGCACAGTGTAGACAGAGATAAACCATTCTTTCATATGCAGATTGTCTGTGACTTTTGGAAAGACAATCCCATTCTGTGTTACAAAAAAAATTAGATATTGTAGATGATTTAGAGAAAAAAATGCATACAATCAAATTCTTTCTTGCATGCAAACCATAAAATAACTTTTACACCTGGGAGAGCTGAATGAGTATATTTCTGATTTGGCACTATTTTACCCTTGACTTTGCACTGATGTCGACAACAGAAGGAGAAAAATAAATGCAGAGAATTGGATGCAAAGGATTCATAAATTTACGGAAAGGAAATATCTGAAAAAGAGAAATTGCCTTCCCAAACTATACAATGCATGGCAGTATACAGAACTACTTGGGTCAACAGACAGGACGGTATTTCTGTACCCTGAATTACCCTTGTGATCTCAAGTGGAAACCATCTTATAGGCACTGAATGCACATTAAACACTTGAGCTTTTCGTCGTATAATTTGATAATCACACCAACTACACTATCAGGCAAAAGTCTCCCAAGTACTTTAAATATGTTAATGAACCAAGATTTTATCTATAGTCTTATACAGCTTGCACAAATCTATAAATAGGCTTATCTCAGGGTTATTGCTGTTATAAATTAATTATGGAAATGTCAACCAAATCAGGTACATGCCAAAGGAGTAATGGGGAGAGCAGTGATTTGCAACGGAAGATTCAGATACTGGGTGACCTGCATGAAGGGTTCACAGCCCCTGGCAGCAGTCCACAAGCTTCGGGGGAATTTAACCTTGAAGAATACACTTAAAATTGGTTTTCATATGAGTAATTGACAGTGGCTGAAGAAGTGGACTGAGTTAGGGAAGAGTTATTGCACTGTTTTCTTTTAGGATCTCATTCTTTAAGCCACAATTGCTTCTTTTTAGGCACTGGGAGCTGCAGAGTAAAGGGTTTGGGATTTTCAATTTTGTATTTGTCTGGAGGTTTTCTTGGGGAGGAAAGGCGAGGGAATGAAGATTAGGGGCCTTGACGTAAAATACTTACCTTTACTGAACTATGCCAAAGCTATGTCTAGGAAAGAAATACAGTTATTTAAAAGGAAAATCCCAATCAAATAAAAATAACTGTTTTCCCACTTAGATTTGAATATCTATTTGTTTTTAAGGATAACAACAGAAGAATGTAACTCCTGAATATTATAAGAAATTCCACGTGTACATTTCTGCATTTATACTAAATTTAACCCAAATGGCACTCTAAGAAGGTTGAGAGATGTGTCAGAGCACAACAGCTACTTAGATCCTAAATGCCGTATTACTTCTACTATTTATTCTTTATACTGTGATTGCACCTGTGAACCCCGGCTGTGGATAAGGACTCTCACTACATCGGCTGCTTCACAAACTGAACAAAAAGATGACACACGCCCCAAACACCTAGTATTCAAAAAGGAAACATTCTTTATCTTCCATAGTTAATGCCTATCCTTTTTATTTAATCAGAAGACAGTTAAGAGAAGATTACCGCTTGTCTTATCATTCTTATAATAGGTTGATATCATTGTTGAGGAATGATAAAGAAAAAAGTAGGACATTAGTGAATGAAATACCCCGTTATAATGTGCCAGCAATGCTGAAGTGGAGGCACGTACGTACATTGTCTCAGTTCAAAAAGTTCAATGCAAGGAGCTGTTGATTATGTATAACAAAAAAAAAGAAAAAAAAGAAAACAAACCACCACTTTTATGGTGATTAGTATTGGCGGTGTTTGAGTCTCTAGTCCTATTCTGCTATAGCCAATCTAAAGTTATTACAGAACTCATCCCAAAGAGCTTGCAAAAACCAGAAACTCCTTTACTAGGAATTTAGATATTATTCTGGGTAACAGAATTCTGCCTCCCAGCTAGGATCCACTTCTGTGTGACTGAAACATAAATAAATTTGTGAAAGAGGCTGCTTCTAGATTATCAAATAATCTCAGAATAGTTGTAGATGCTTTATTCTTCTGGCTACATCAATATAAATGGATTAAACAAAATGCCTTCTATTGCTAGCTAGGACACAATGCTCTAACTGGTCAAATATAGATCTGATTGTAATGATCCAGGGGCCCTGTGATCTGCAGGCGACATTATTACAGTTCACTACTCCTAAACAGGAGCTAGAGAGTGGCCAATGGAATGATAACCAGATCGACCATTTATCAGGCTGGTTCTTGTCTCATAATTGCAGCCCACCTCAAATACCAGGAATCAAACTCTCAGACTGCGAGTCTCAAGATGCTCTACAGAAATGATCAAATTGCTAAAGGATATACCTCTCTCAGCTGGAGGAAAACACTGCCAAGCAGGCAGAGTCTCCAACGGTATTTATTAGTATTAAGTAAGAAAGTGTCTGGGAGAAGAGGACTGAGATTCCCTATGTAACGCCCTTAGTGCCACAATTCACAAGTGGGAAGACAAACTGTCCAAAAACCTGATTATCTCAAAGCAAAATATTGAATTTCTTCCTCTTAACTCTAATGAAGCCATGGATGGTAAGACATGAAAGAAAAAAGCTGAATGAAATACAGACTTCCACAGGCCAGGAGGCAGAAAGGAATAAAGTTGTCAACAAGCCATTTATGGACTATTTTGAATGGATTTCTCCTCGGTGCCACAGGAACAGGATATTACCTGCACACTATTTAAATACAGATCCAACCTCTTAACTATGGTGGAAACAACATTTAAGTGGTGCTTAGATTCTCTGCTGGCTCTCCGCACTGAAGAGCTTCAACCATACACACACTTGCCCTTACAAGACAAAAGTGTCGTACTTTGGTTTAAATACTAGAACTGTGGAAACTACACAACAGTAGTGAACATTTCGTGAAATTCCACACTACAGCATCTGATACTGCTCCTCTTCATTAAAAATTAAAAGTTATATTACAGACATTAATTTAATATCTACTGTTTAATATTCTGATTAGATAATGTACTTAAATTCTCAGCAAAAAAGTTACAGCATGAGGCAATTTTCAACAGATGAATTTTGGTTTTAAGGATTTTGATAAAATGCTAAATATTTCCTGAAATGTAACTATGATTTATAAATACATCTCCTCAGTCTACTGCAACAGGGTGTTGCATACCATCACCCCAATCTAACTTTCAAACAAAATCTGTATAAAACATGTGCAGTTCCTCAAACAGCAGTGTGAGATGCACGAAATAAAGCAAGTAACTTCTGGTTACCTTGTCCTGACTTGTGTTTTACACAATCTTTCACTCAGCCTATACACTTCTCTTTTTCCTTGGTGCCTACAAATCTTTAAATAAAACTCAAAAATATTTGTGTGCCTCGCAAGAGACGTTACCACCATCGTATGTGCAGCTTTCAAATCGCATTATAATTTCTTGCAGTGTCACAGTATTTGTGGACGCCAGCATGGAAGGCAGTATTAGACTGTTCTGTGATCACTTTCCATAACCTCCTGCCATAGATATGTGATGCAGGTTCCAACTTGTTGCTGTCCTGGCAGTTGTGTGGAACTCTTATGGAAAGCATTTAGAGAATAACTGGTGATGCAGGATTCAAGGAGCCTGGAAATATAGATTAAAATATCACCCCATACTCATGATCTCCCCATTTACTGCTCCTAAAATTTTAACTAGGTTGAACTGGGCAGACATACCCGTGGAGAGACTGTGTGGAGATTGATCATACTCCCTTCTCAACGACCTGGTCAAAACTACTGCTCATAAACAGAGCAGGGATTTGCTAACTATGCAGCTTCGGGGCCAAGCCATTATGGCTTATTCAAAACAGGCTAACAAGTACTCTGGTTACATCCTGGAATTCATAAAACTTTTGAAAGTGTTATATTGGTCTTGTAAAAGTGGAATGTGTGTGTAGTATATTCTAAAGACGTCTAAATGTTAAGTATTTCACATAAGGCCCTGGAAAAAGCTTGTCTTCCCCCCTCTGTCTTGGCATTAAATGCTATTCATGGATAATGAAAAGCAGAGAAGTACAGGCCTGCATACCTAGGCTGTCAAACTACATCAAAACAAAAGATCAGCCTGAGGTTGGAAGGAGTGATCTTAATTACAATAGATCCCATGGACAGCACAAATCTCATACCCAGCAGAGTGGGTGAAGCTATGGAGTTTGATTCATGACATCCAGGTGTTCTAGGTCCTGATCCAAACCCACTGAAAATCTTAGAAAGATTTCACTGGGTGTTGGATCAGATCTTTAGCATGTACAGCTATGCTTATGCTGTTTGGGGACATGATGAATTATTAATATTGCTACCGACCTGGCTGATGTAGTGGAAGGAATGACCCAATATCTTCTTGAAACTGGGGCTTGAACAGCGGTTAAAGACTTCTGAAATGTAAAGGAGGAGTTCTCTTTTTCATATCTTAAGGTAAGGGAGGATCACATGGATGCTTATCCAAGCTAGGAAAGGATTGAATCCCCTTTACTCTGTTCAGGAAACTTACAGGTGAAATGTATTTCACTTATGGCTCTAGACTAGCAAGAAAACTGGAATGAATAAACATGAAATGTGGAAAAATGGGAGAGTCCATGCTATTTCACCACAGTATATGAGGTGACTTAAAACTGATATTTTCCATTTAAAAATACTTTTACCATCTCTGAGAAAATACAGTTCAGTGTCATTTAGACCTTACCAGCAGCTCCAAGGGAACGTAGAATTATCTGCCTTGAAATGAAATAAAGGCTGTCCCAAGCCAGAAAAAGAGTCTAAGGACGAAGAGACAGAGTCCAGCCAATCCGCCATCAAGCCTAACCCTGAGGATACACTCTGTCTCTAGACACATGCATACATCCTGCAAATGGGAAAAGATTCAGCTCATACTCAACAGGTTCGAAAGGACATTTTATTCCTTTTATTCCCCCCAAAAGCCACAGACTGTGCTGCAACTGGCCAACCATGTTCTCATTAAGCAACACTAATTTCAGCACAGACTATTTCCTGGGGATTAATGACCAACAGAGAAGCAATTGATGATCTGAGGCCCATTAATGCCAGTTAGTCATTAATCCCCAACTATACCCTGCATCTAAGTCATTACAGATATTATTAGATTGGGGTTGAGACTTCTTGTGTGGATACATATGATTGGTTTGAGTGCTTGACACTGTTGCAAGGTTTTGTTATTGTTTATCAGCTGAGGAGAGATAAGAGGAAGTAACATTTCTGATTATGAAAATTTAAGCCTCGGAACACCAAACTTCCTCTATGAGTTCAGCTAAGCTCCCTAATCTCTCTGCAACTAAATCACATCACCTTGAAAGGGGAAAAAAAGATTACCTATTTACAAGATATGCAAATAAATAATCAGAAATGATCAATCAGAAACTCAGACAAGCCTCCACTTGTCAGAGTATCACACTGTTTATCAACCTCACACTTTGCTCCAGAAATGATTAAAAGACCAAAAAAAAAACCAAAAAAAAAGACAAAAAAGATGAGAACAAGGAACAGCTAAAGTACAGTAACGTAGAGAAAGGTGCATCACACCCTCTGAGGTTTGCTACCTTACGTGTCACACAAACCTACAGGTGAGACAGGTCTCTCACAATGCTGGTGAGCCAGAATCAGCCTGGGAAGCACATGAAAGAGCAGTGGATTCAGGGATGCTGCAGGAAGCAGTGCTGATAACCCACCGCTTGGTTGTCTCCCTTTGGATGAAGCACACATGGGATATCCCAGCTAGAGCCTTATGGCTCCTTTGCTGCTGAAAATCTCTAGTGAATTAGGAGTTAATTAGGGCCAGACAGTTTATGCTCACTATAGGTTTTGTGGCACCCCCCACAAGAACATCAAGGGTAGTGGCAAATTTCAGCTAATCGGTCTGCCTGTATAAAGTTGTTATTATTATTAGTTCTACTACTATTACTTCTAATGTATAACAGGCACAGCCCCTCCATGCTCTGAACTCTATCCTTGCCTCGCTGTTGCCTGTTAATATCCTCTGCATATGAGACATTGCCCGCTGGAGGAGTCTGTCACTCCTTTTTCACTCAGTTGCCTGTCCCTGTCACTGAAGAATATATTCTTTCCTGTTAAAATCCTAACAAGAATCCAGGTTATACATTCTCTAGGCAATCCTGGCAGCTAAGTGGACCAGACACAGCTGGAAGAGAAGGAAGAACTAGCAACCATTTTATGTCTTTGAGCACGTGTAATAAAAATATCTATTAACTCCAGCACATAGGTTGTGATTTACTTTAATTACAACTTTGAAAAGAGAAACACATGAAAGAGCAGTGTCACATATGAGATCACGCTACCGCTGCACCAAGGAGTGCTATATACTATTGATTAATACACTACTTCAGAGAGATGTACTGTTCTGATCCATTTGGCCAAATCAGTGCAAGAGCAGGTAATAAGCTGCACAGGTATAAATTGCCCACAGCACTCAGGTATGCAGACATATTCACATCATAAAATAATATTTGCAATAGTAAAAAAAAAAAATCCAATTAGTGTCTCAAAATCCCAAGACATCATACTACTTGGGGGAAAAAAAAAAGGGGGGGGGATACAAAAATCCCTCTAAAGCTTGATACCTTGACAACCAACAGGTAATATTTTGCTTTTACTGTCAACAAAGTAATGAGAGAGTAGAGCTGTGAGAGTGGGCGTCTCAGTGAGCCGCTTTACAATAGGACTCAGACATTGCAGAGTGCAGTATGACTTACATCTCCTCATTTAAGAGCTCCCAGTGCTTGCTAATTGCAATGGCAGCTCACATGCCAACCACTGCCGAGTCCTCCACTGGACAAGGTCAAGTCACACAGTGAGCTGGTTACACTACACAGCACATACCACGGCACTGAAACCCAGGGCTTCAGAGGAGAGACAAATCACACACACAACTCTTACCATAGTGGACCAGCTGCAGAGTTCTTATGGGAATTTCCTCCTGGACCCCCTGAGGAACAGTTTATTCCCAGTTTATTATTAATCTTCCATCCATCGTCTCCAGAAGAGAGGGGGTGTACTGTGCTGGCTAGAGAACAATAATCAGCTTCTCCAAATGCAACTGGCAGGTGACTCAGCTGTCCACTATGTCCTGTTTAAATTCACCTGCCAACTTGCACCTACAGAATCACAGAATCGTTCAGGTTGGAAAAGCCCCTCGGGATCATAGAGTCCAACCCTCAGCCCGACTCTACAAAGTTCTCCCCTACCCCACATCCCCCAACAGCTCATCCAAACGACCCTTAAACACCTCCAGGGATGGTGACTCCAACCCCCTCCCTGGGCAGCCTATTCCACTCTCTGACCACTCTTGCTGTGAAACATTTTTTCCTCATGTCCAGTCTGAACCTCCCCTGTTGCAGTTTAAGGCCGTTCCCTCTTGTTCTATCCTAATTCCCTGTGAGAAGAGACCAGCACCCACCTCTCTACAATGTCCTTTCAGGGAGCTGTAGAGAGTGATGAGGTCTCCCCTCAGCCTTCTCCTCCTCACACTAAGACAATCTGGTGGATGTGGACATCTCTAGCACTCTTGAGTTATGCTCAATGGGGCTCATAATAGAGCATTCCTTCTACAAAATCAGATGTCAAGAGATTATTTTTTTAAAACCTTTGGCCTTAGCACCTCAGGTATAAACCAGAGACTGTTTCCTCTCTGCTGGTACCTGTGTCACACATGAAATATGGGTGTCAGTAGGACTCCAGTCCTCCCTGGACCTCTGCCCCCCAGGCTGGACTTACTACATTGCCTTTTCCATGTCTCAAATAATCTGTTCTTCAGAGCACTATGAGAGCTCCTGGGGCCACAGTCCAAGAGCTGCTGTTACATGCTCAGTATGTAGCAAAGTGGGTTTTTTTCCTACTTTATTTCCTTAGAGTCTAACAGAGAAAGAATCTTTCAGGAGAAAGAGACTGAAAGAGAGAGACAAAAAGGAGGAGAGTGAAAAGGCATTTTAAACCACCTTCAGTTACTCTGAAGTAGGCTTTTTGTACATACGTCAAGCTTATTTCACCTAGACTTCCTTCAGCTCATTGGCATAAAAGGAAAACTCCTAAGTGCTAGGTCTGACATAGTTCATTATTAATAGCATCTAATCCCAATGCATCTCATACACAAAAGCAAGCTTTTTGCTTCTGACTACTTTTTAGATTAATCTAACTGAATATGATGGCTAGTCAGCATCATGTTTTTTCTGAAAAATAAATAATTTCTATGAGATTTTTGTCCTCATTGTTTTCACGCACAGGACAGAAGAAATCCTGGGACAGCCTTCTGCCCCCTGTCCCCTTTCATGGAAGAAGCAGAAAGAGGGCTAATCATCTATTAATGAAAGAGTCATCTTCTCCATGTCAAGCGGAGGCCATAGAGCAGAGGCCCTCAGGGGGACGCGCTATGAAGTTCAGCACGCCTGTGCCCGGCTGTACCACAGCGTGTCACGGGGAGGAGGGGAGGGACGTGACTGTGGCTGGGTGTATCGCAGAAGGCAGCAAGAGGGAGGGATGGCCTGCACCGACCGGGGCAGGGGGTGAGCGTGTCCGGGCACGTCTTTTTCATATGTGAGGCAGCTCTTGTATCTGAGTCCCTCCACAGGTGTTGCTGTGACAGCCCTGCTGCACAGAGGGCACACACATCCACTGTGGGAAAGTTTTGATTTCCAGGGGTGACACACTGGAGAAACAGCCTCTTTGGAAGAAGAATGTCATTAGCAGCTGACTTACCTCACCTCTGCCCTTTACAGGAGATAAAGAAATTATCCCCAGGAGCATCTCCGTGGAGCGGAGCCTGGTGGCACATTTCACCTCATGCGTATCTTGTTTATTCTAAGTGGAGCTACAAATCTGTCGAGTGAGCATTTTGTTTTGATTAAAAATTAATAGCTGCTTTTGACCCAGGTGGATTAATTTCACTTTCACCGAGTATCAAGTTAATTGACACAAACTACTGTCAGGTGAAAGAACCAATTAACAAACTGTGAGGAGGACTCCTCTCCCCCTCCCTCCTCCTCTCCCCCAAATGTTGTTTTGACTGAAGGGTTTTTTTCCCTTTTAATAGAAAAATTTCATCTCAGCAGAATGAGATTACTTACTTAAACAGAGGAACAAAACAAAGCAGAGGATGGGGTCAGTGGAGAGGAGCTCATTCCCTACGTGCCCAGAGTTTGCTGGCGAGGTGCCGCAGAGGAGAGCTGGGGAAGGAGCCCTGCTCCTGCCTCTGGGCTCGCGGAGGGTTTTTCTCACCAATTAACTGCCACTTCCAAGATTATCAGTCATCAGGGTTTGGTATGTGGTTATGGTTTATTGCAGTTTGGCAAAGGTCTTTGATAAGGTCCCCAGAACATGACAGCGAGGTCATTTGAATAAAAAGCGGGCAGAATCCATCCAGAGTGCATAACAATGCAGCGCACAATACAGCAGCAAGAGCCACAAAAATATCTCCCGTTCTCATTTTTTGTATTTAAATTGGAAGTTTTCTATAGCAATGCATTATGAATAGGAGTGTGTGTTAGCCTAGGAAAATCAAAGTAGTTCCTTATTTAATGCTTGTTAAATGTAAGCCAGCCCAGCCTTCACTGGTTGAGCTTTACGCATTGCTTTTCAGAGCCTGGAACAGCGAACGGCAGGCTGGCAGAAAGGGCTGGCAGAAAGGGCTAGCGTTTGGCCAGTATTTCAAGCAGCTACACATGACCCATATCAGAGAAACGGAAACATCCTTTCCAGTTTACATTCTGTCAGAATGGCTATTAGGAACTCAGGGTACATTTTCTATAAGCAAAGTGACTTATGTTTCCTAGTACCATCTTCAAACTGTCTTGTGCTAGAGAAGGAAAATCCCTGCAGAAAGGAGGAGACATAAAAAGCAAGTTAGGTATGCAACTCCTATTAAAAATCAAAACAAGTTAGCTGCCTGATTTGCTTATGTCCTTCTGAAAATCCCATAAGAAGCCTATTCACAACTCCAGGCATCCAAATGCCATCTACAGATCTTGTCCTTAGGAATTCATGTGATTTGGACATCTACACATGCTATGTCTCTTTAGAAAATTAAATACTGTCTCCTAGATTGTCTGGCTGGGTTTGAAAATCTATTCCAAGCTGCTAACACTGTGGCTTAAGTTTTATTATAGAAGTTGCTTAACTAGGCAAATATTTTTAGTTATATATATTTTTCCTTTACTTACAGAAGTCATACATATAGCACTTCATTTATCCTCCTGAGACTGTTTGTTCAAATCATTCTTTTTCATCCTTAGCCACTATTCTACCCCAGGGACCAGCTCCAAGCTTTTCCCATTATTAATTTTTTTATTCAAAGAAACAGCTAGAAAATCCTCGGTGAGGTGGGGAGGAGAAAGGGAGAAAAGGAGAAAAGGGGACAGAGAAAGATTTTTCCCAGACAACAGAAGACAGTTGGCCTACTTCTTTACTGGGACCTCGTCTACTTTCTTGCACATTTGCAAACCCTTCCCAAATGCTCTGTTATCCCCACCTGGTAATGATGTGTACTCCTGCAGAAGGGAGAAGATCATATTCAGTCTCCACACAGGGAAAGAGCAATGTCATACACTGCAGGGGAATACCCCCAGTACTGACTGCCAGCTGCTCAGATATGCAGATGCAGAATATATATATACATGAATACGATGATGAGAGCTAACTAAACATCTAAACAAAGGTGCGAAATACTTAATACAGAGACAGAAAGGTTCTGCAATAAGCTAAAATGGGAGTGTGCAAAGGTTCCCCTCCCCAGAGGAGGGCTGGCTGCCCCAAGCTTTTATGTAGCACCATCAATTCATTAGCGGAGCTGTGCCTGAAAACCCTGTCACTGCACAACGTGTGTCCACTCATTACCTGTGGGCTCCCAGTGATCATATGCTGGTGAAGGACTACAAACATACCTGTCTGCCTCTGACATACAGCGAACCGAGAGAAAATGAAAGGAGGAAATTGCAATTCAATTCAGTGCATATGGAGAATAAAGAGACACTGTTTCATATGCACTGGCTTATCCTTCCCTTTGGTTTATGTTAAAAAAATATACAGTATTAGCTGCCCTCTCCTCTTGGGAAATGAGCAGCATAGGTAATGGAAACCAATAAAGAACTGTCATGTGTGTTACTGCAATCTGTCTACATTTAGGTGATTCCCGTTATGTCCTGTATCTGACCAAGGGGGAAAAGCAATTGTTCAAATGAAACCAGGTGACAGATCCTCCCAATCATTTTTTCTCTTCATGTCATCACAATCAGAGCACTGATCTGAAAAACCACAAAGACCTCTCAGCATTAAGCATTTCAGCACTCCCAAGAAATGCTTAACCTAAAGTAATAAGCTAACAGAAGATCCCCACACTCCTTAGAGGACACCAGACGAGTTTTGGCTAGCTAGTGAATATTAGAAGATACACACAAAAACGCCTGCACATGAATTTGCCATAGTATGATCCTGATGACAGACCACAGTGGTTACACTCCAATCACCTTCTTTCCATTGACTTTTAGACTACAAGTGATTCATGTTAAAATCTGCAAGACGAGGTAAGATACTGGATTTGTTAGGAGGAAGATCAGGAGAGATTCAGCCTGCCAGGGAGAAGTGCAATTCATGAGATGGATTGCAGGTTTTTACTTCTGCCCATCGCAGATTCTTCCCTGTTAACTGTCATGACGCCTGAGCAAGGGCACTGAGCTAATTTTTTATCCCGGATATAAAAATGGGGCGAGAACAAACATGCCCAGGTTTTCAATTGGGTTTTAGCTACAAAGTCTGGCAGCATGACCTGAACTATGATCGTCTGAGGGACACAAATGATACAGCCCTGGCAACTCATGTTTCAGGAGCTCCTCCACCGACTGCAAATTAAAGGAAAGGGTCAGCTTCATTTAGTAGTAACTTCTGTCTTCATTTCATGCTCAGACGATAGCACTCAGGCTAGAGCCGTAGCTGATGCAAATCAAGAAAGCTCAGTAGTAATCAGTGTTAGACTGATTTATAACAACTGAAAATCTAGTCCCTTACAAGGTCAATATTAGCAAAAGAAGGGAGGGAATGTGATGGTACTTACTGTGGATTTTATAAGTAAAGGCACTCCACAGTGGGGGAAGGAGCGTCTTACATGGGAATCTTTCATAAGGCTTTTGTGAATATTTCTGTTGTTCAAAGGCAGGGGTAGGGGGAAATCTTTGTAACTAATTAAAGAGCTCTTCAAAATATGCTTTGTCTTGAATTCTGTTTTTCCTACTTCACGGTTTCATTGTTCTTCATGTCCTGAGAAATTTACCCAAGTACTGTAGGCAGCAATCAGTTAAATAAACTTATGATGCCTTATTGCTTAGCATACTACTTGAGCCTTTTTTCTTTCAGATCTCGTACAAATGTGAACTGGTATTTCTGTACTTGTGAAAATGTGCTTAGGAGTTTTATTACACAGACAGTTCTGCATGAAGGTGAAATAAAGTATCTGTCACTACAACTGGTTCTCAATTGGTACCGAATTTAATTATTCCCCCCCTCTCCCCCCCACAATTATTCACCACATTTACTGAAATCTAGAAAGCTGCAGTACTTGGTCATTATCTAAAAGAGAAAAATGGTTTTAACAGTATCTACAGATAAGCATGAATGCCTTCTACTAAAAGAATCTATTCCTAACTAGTTCTTGATATTTCAGTTAAATGAAATCACTTGTCTGATTAGTTGTGGCCTGGAATTTTTTTCTGCTAGTAAGTCCTGAGTAAGCAGGATGGCAGAGGTAAAACTACCTGGTGTGACACAGAGAAATTAGTGATGATCCACAACTTACCTGACCAGTTATGCTATTGCAATGGCCAGATTCCAACCTAGATGGTACAGACAATACTCCTTCTACTGTATCAATTTGATACCACACTCTCTGCTTAAGTATTCCAGAACACAATTTAACAGAGATGTCCTTGTGAAATGAGTCCTCTTTCTTTGTTTTACATTACGCTCAAATTCTTCAGATGACATTGAAGAAAAACCCCCACTTACTCTAATGTGCATTTTTCCTCGGTATGTAGACTACAGCTTACAGGTATGGACGAGATTAAAAGAACATTTAAAACACAAGAATGACTACAGCTTGTATTTTGCTTTTATGCTATATCCCAGCTTTCCAAATTAAAAAGCAAACAAAAAGCCCCAAACACCACAACAATTTTTGCTTTTCTTTTTGTAGTTATTGTCAGTGGCAAAAGAATGAGATCACACCTATAAAAGTGTTCTTCCTCACCTGGAAACAGATCAGCACGTTTGCCATTTCAGAGATCCACTTCCTGTTAATAAAAAGGCAATTTCTTCTGGTAACAAAGCCATGTACTTTTGGCAGTAAGCCAGGAAGCTTAAAGAGAAACCTTGAATTCTGAAAACATAATAGACAAGGGACTTGGCTTAAGAAAAGATTTCATCTATCAACTAACAAGAGGCTGGGGTCATGAAGTAGGGTATCCTTTATACTTGAGAGACCAAGCTAAAAGTCTTAAAAACGTACAAGAAAACCCTGGCTGGAATGCTCTCCGTATGTAATACAGGTTGCAGCTTTGAGAAGGCTTATCATTTCTCCTGACATTCTGACAGAAATGTGTAATATAGAAGTTTAGCAGTGTGGGCAGGTTAAATTATACTAGGCAGGAGAAATCATTTCAATGTGAATCGAAGCGTTTACTCTTGTCCACTTCCAGCTCTAGCTTGTTATTCTCTTTGCTTCCCATAACTTCATGTTTCTAACAGAAAAGCCTCATTTCAAAACAGATGTTATATAGGGGGTGCTTTGGTTCTAGGATTTGGTGTTTACTCAGAAAACATCCTTAACACACTACTAAAGTGTGACTTAGTTCTTGCTCATCTATTTAATTTTCTACGTATTTTCTATGTATTTTTCTATGTTTTCTATGTATTTTTCTTTAATGTATTTACCTGGTATGGCAAATACTGTGGTAAACAGATTATATATTGAGCAATATGTTTATGGGAAGTTTTGACAAAACCTTAGTGAATTTATATACAGAAAATATTCTTATGAATAAGAATGAACTTCCAGAAAAACGTGCCATTTCCCTGTGAAAAGGAACAGAGCAAAGAGCATTTTCAACTTCAGCCCTTCATTTCTATTGTAAAAAAGAATAAAAACTGCTCAGTTAAGCCTCCTCAGCCTGCTTTTCATGGAGTCAAGGAACACACTCTGGTTTTTCTACCTGTCCCAGAAGCCCAAAGCATCAGCTCTTCTGCTTTTCTGGAATGGTGCAGTCCACCCTACAGCATAGTCCAAACGATAAACAATCATCAACCCTAAATCTAGAGAGGAATCCAGTCCATATAACACCTATGTGTAAAGAAATACATGAAAAAAATACTGCTGGAAATGTGTCCCCTATAGCACTGTCGTCCATTCTGAGCTACTGTGAAGCACAAGTCCCTCTTGAAATGATGGAGCTCCCAGACCTTAAACCAGCTGAGTGGACCTTCTCGTCCATATATTTTCCTAAGCTTTTGTTGCCATCTCTGAGAGATATTCAGGCTTTTTTACCAGCTCTAAACATTTTCCCTAGTGTCTGTAGGTAGAGCCACTCCTATTTCCAATTGATTTTTGAAATCAGGGTGCTTGGTGTCATTTAGCACTGTAGAATAAGTGGACACTAATTAATGGTAAATTACAATAGAATTTATACTGAATTACATACAACATCTGCATTAGTAGCCAATGAGTTCATTCTGATTAATGTTATCACAGGAAGTAGCAGGGAGTTTGTAATGATTTGCTAAAGCAGCTAACTGAAAGCTCTTTAGTCAGGTTTCTTATTAACAAAAACAAGCATTAAATTACTTAAGGACAATCATTAATTTAAATAAGTATTTTGTTACCGTACATATAAATCATTCACAGAAAAGAAACTTAGAAAGTGTCACAGTTGTCACGCCACCTAAAAACCCAGAGATGCACAGTGTGAAAGTGGTCACCTCTCACTTTCATGCCCCAAGACCCCCAGAAATCACATACTGGGCCAGTATGTGACAAGAATCACAGATTCAGGCGTCCCTCGCACCAGATGAAATGTGAAACAACACTATGGATTTTAATGGAGTAAATCCTAAATGGCACTAATCTTACTGAGATCTGTCCGGTTCCCATGCAGGACAAGGAACACTATACTGCCATCTGAGCAGTCCTGAGACACACTTTAAGCAGTAAACCTGGCAGTTCCCACAGTGCAGACAATACTTGCTGGGGGTGTCAGCAAGTGGCATCAGAGGATCCTAAAAAATCTCTGGAACAATGGACCACTACTGGTCTTCAAAGTGTCCTGGGAAACACTATGCCCCTTACACAGTCTGTCCCATTGGCACTCAAGGGCAGTGATGCTCCACAAACCATCCACAGGCTGCTCCAAGGTCCCCTGTTTCATAAGCAATGCACAAATCACCATTAGGAGCCACAAAACTAAGAAAAAACAAAATGAAAAAGAACTTTAAATGGAAAGCATGGGATCTGGGAGATCTGTGTTTCCTAGATTTGCTACTGACATGAATGATTGATGTCATTTCTTTGTGTTTAATTTCCCCTCCAATTCACACAATCTCATTTATTTGTATCAAAATATTTGGGAGACGAGGACAGTTTCTCTCTCTGTGTCTGTACTGTGCATAGGTCAGCAAGAATCCAGTGTGGAAGGGGTTTCTGAGGGCTGCTGTACAGAAACAAAAATTTCAAAGTAATAAAACATCATTTGGATTTCAGGCTTCAGTTTGCAGAAAATTTTCTATCTTGAACCTTATGTTTATAGTGAAACAGAGCCCCAAAGACCACGTAATGAGTAAGTTCAGAGCTGCTGTTATTCCTGTTATTCTTGGACCAGGAGAGAGAAACAAACGCACTGTAGCGGTCGGACAGAAGTCGTGATGGAGCCTCTCTTTCATTGCATTTTTGACGACATATGACAAGTACGAACATCGATCTTCCAGCATGTTTATATTTTCCTGGGAATACAAGATAGTATGGATTTCTACCATATAGAAAACAACAGCCTTGACTTAACTTCCCTGCAATGTCCTCTAAAACTGATCTTATTCAGCCTGCAGCCCGTCTGCTTTATCATGGTGCACTGACACCATCAGTCAAAGTGACCCTGGTAACGTAACAAAGAGAAGTGGCTCCAGTCAGGCAGTGATGGCAATACTTCACAGAATCACAGAATCATCTAGGTTGGAAAGGACCTCGAAGATCATCTAGTCCAACCATTAACCCAGCACTGACAGATCCCAACTACATCAGATCCCTCAGCGCTATGTCAACCCGCCTCTTGAACACCTCCAGGGATGGGGACACCACCACCTCCCTGGGCAGCCCATTCCAACGCCTGACTACCCCTTCTGTAAAGAAATACTTCCTAATATCTAGTCTAAACCTTCCCTGGTGCAACTTGAGGCCATTCCCTCTTGTCCTATCACTTATTACTTGATTAAAGAGACTCATCCCCCCTCTCTGCACCCTCCTTTCAGGGAGTTGGAGAGGGCCATGAGGTCTCCCCTCAGCCTCCTCTTTTCCAGACTAAACCCCCCCAGTTCCCTCAGCCGCTCCCCATCAGACCTGTGCTCCAGACCCTGCACCAGCTCCGTTGCCCTTCTCTGGACACGCTCGAGTCATTCAATGGCCTTTTTGGAGTGAGGGGCCCAAAACTGAACACAGTAATTGAGGTGCAGCCTCACCAGTGCCGAGTACAGGGGTGAGATCCCTTCCCTGTCCCTGCTGGCAACGCTAGTTCTGATGCAAGCCAGGATGCCATTGGCCTTCTTGGCCACCTGGGCACACTGCTGGCTCCTGTTCAGCCGGCTGTCAATCAACACCCCCAGGTCCCTCTCTGACTGGCAGCTCTCCAGCCACTCCTCCCCAAGCCTGTAGCACTGCTGGGGGTTGTTGTGGCCAAAGTGCAGGTACTTCCTACCAAAGTGTAGGTACTTCCTACCTCTTCAGCTCCGGGAAGTGCAGGAACTGCAAGTGTTTTACAGAAAATGAGCCAAGCCTCTTAGTTCCTGTGAATAGGTAAACTCAAAAGCAGGATTGGCCTCGACAGGACGCAAGTCTGAGAAGACATAACACCCCTCGCTCTGCGATGGACATCCTCGGTGGCTGCGGCTACAAGGCATTTTGTACCAGAGATCATGACAAAGGTAAGGAGGGCCACACACTCACGTGCTGCTGTACTGAGGTCATTTAAACCAGAAACCCAGTTACTGAGTTTAAATGATTTGTGCATGCCAGCAACAAAGCAGGGCACAGGACAGAAGACAGAAATGCATTAACTGGGGAGGCTGAATGGTTTTTAGTGCTCCCCTCCCCACTGCATTCATCGAAGGGATGTGTCCCTCCCCAGTCACAGCTGACTGGGGCTGACCCTGTCCTGTTCCAAATCCTATTACTCTGCTCTGAACTAGCAGACACCTCTCCTCTCCTCCCTGTAGTCATCAAGATTTTGCAAAACAAAACAAGACAAAAAAGCATAAACGCAGCAACAAGAATCCCCTTCCCGCCCCAAATCCTGGTGGCACATAAAAATGCCAACAAAAACTGTTTTCCAAATGAGGTTACTTGTAAACATTTGGCACGTACAGTTCAAAATTAACTTCTCTATCCTTCTTCCCAGTCTCTGGCTGAGAACTTGTGCTCAATGGGCAACTCAGAGCCAATAAAGCCACCATCTATCAACCTCCTAAAACAAACAGTACCACCAATGTGTTGCCAGAAGTTCACAATTTGAAATTGTTGCAGGGCTTACCCATTCCTAGAACAGCCCCTTTATCTGAGATTATTACATGCTATCACTCTTTCTTCAGTTTTGTCTAGGATCTGCTAAATGTTTCTCTATAAATTCATCACTCAGTGCCCATTCACAGCCATGCATTAACTGCTCAGTTTTCTCTGAAAGTAAGGAATTTGATATGACACATAAGTCACCATAAACTCTACAGGATTAAGTAAGTTATTGCATCTTACAGCACAACTGGTTTCTACAAATGATACCCTGGAAAATGACATTATCGCTCAGTGATTTGGTTCAATCTGATTGCTACAGTTAATGTAATAATGTAACTCAATTAGGATGCTTTTGTTATGAATGAACAACCTTGTTTAATATTGTCTGACTGTCCAGAGTCAGCTTCTATGTGATGTTGAGACAGCCTGTGAAGCCCAGAAATTCAGTGGTGCATTTTAAGAGGAGATACTGGCATGAATTAGAAAGCCTAGGCAATTTTTAAAGACACAAAGGTCATCTTGGTGCTTCCTGCTAGATAAAAATTACAAAGCAGGCATCTTTGTAACGCCTGGAAGTGAATCCAGACTTTCAACAGAGTTGAGGGAAAGGCTTGCAAGAGTCAATGCACACAATTTGACTCTCATTTTCAAAGCAAAGCACATCAGGTTCACCTTAAGCCGTTTCTTCCACATTTCTCAGTTCTCACCAGTAGCTCTCAGTGTGGAGGCCAGCAGCCAGCTCATGGTGTGCATATAGTGAGAGCCTGGGAGAACCCAGCCATTTAAAAGTTAAACATGTTTTTGACCTGTTCCTATTTTCATGTGCTGTGTCCTTCAGAGGTGCTTACAACATGTACGTGGAGTTACCTCCCAGTACACCAGCTAAGGTAAGGTGCTCCGTTACTGTTAAGCATTTATAACATACTCATTGTTTGCACATCTGCTTTTCTTAAAACTACAACTCCTTGACTCTCAAAACATCTCTACGTGAAGTAGATAACCTGAGGTCTTGCACCACAGCCTGGTGGCTTATCCTTCCAACAAATAAACGAGGGGTTCATTCATGGGTGACATAGCAAGGTGCAGGCAAAGAGAGTTTCACAGAAGGCGTTATCTTGTCTGTAGGGACCGTGAGTGAAGAGGGAGGAAGAGATTATGCAAAACCTGCGCTGGATTGACAGAAAGGTGAAAGTCCAGAAAGATCCTTGCTCTGCTGGTACCTGTAGGCCCAACCATAATTCAAACCACGTGTTACTCTCTTCACTTCTACCCTGTTTGGGGAATTTCTGGAATCCAAGATACACAGTAGCTATATTTTACCACTTCCAAGTTCACAATACCCTTATTAGTGCTGAGCCAGATGGAGAGAAATATGCAGAAAACCAAAGCGGTACTTGCTGGAATCCTTCTCAATTCATTGGTGCGTGCATTTAATTTCCTGCCTCCTTGTTTTCAGCCTGTCCTTGGATATGTTTGTGAGAAACCTGAGATGGTTACATGTGTTGTGGCCTCCAAGACTCTTAAAAACATGAAATAATTACCATAACTTCGATATATAATATTTTTTTTCTTCTCTTTCTAAAGAAACCTCCAAAGAAATGTCTCACCTTCTCAGTTGTCAAGCCTAAGACTTTTTTCTTTTCGAGGAAATGTGAGAACAGACATTCAGGAATGGGGAGCATGCCTCATACATGATTATAAAATCTGATTTGTTATGAAAAACAGATGTTATTCAATAGCATAAAGTGTATATGAATATTATACTTGAATAACATATAGTAACATATAGCCCTTAAAGAAACACTTTTTATAATCTAGGTATGTTTGGGCATGGCCAAACACTAAGATCCACAGACTCAATTTCTGTCTTTCTCCCTACACACATTCCATACATGCACACTTGTTAACATCTACTCCCAAATACACATATAAAGCATATATCTAATCAACAAATAGCTATATATAGGCGTATAGATCACAAGAAATGTGCCAGCATGTTTCAGTACATAGATTTCCTGTCAGGATATCTAGTCTTACTTTTGTGCGGAAGGTTTGCAGACACTTGTGCAGAATAAGACACCTCGTAGATTTCTTAATAAGGCATCTCAGTTGACACACTCTAAATTAAGTTTAAAATCCACATCACCCAGGATAACTTTTATTCAAAGTCTGGATTTCAGAGATAGAGAGAGCATGTGTGCGCACGTACATCGTGCACACACAGACACACACTTATTTCTTCACTGACTTTAAATTACAACTCTTGTTACATGGGAGATCAGAAAACCATGCTGTGATTTTACTTACTTCTGCATCAGTGGCACCCTGAAAATGAAATCTTGCCTGGTGTTCCCACGTACTCTAACAACCTTCACGGAACTACTTTGATAAAAGTTTTGCTACATATTAAAAAAAAAAAAAAAAAAAAAAAGATGTAACACTAAAATATGAACAAGCAAAACTATCTATCATTTGGAAAGTCTTTCTTATTGTGATCTAAGCTGCTGGGAAGGCTTTAGGAATTTGCATGTTATCCTTAGAGATGTCTGAAACTGTCTTTTCTGTTTCTTGTATAGCACTGAGCACATCATCAGCTTTAATCTTTAATCTCTTCTTCCTCTCTCCTCCCCTACAGAGAATCAAATCCTACAATCTATACACAGATAAAACTCTTGGGCCTAGTAAAGTTTGGCTCTAAGTTTTGCAATAAAGATAGGAAGATTTATTGCCAGGAATGTGTTATACCAAAACAAAATATCAAGTTGTCTAAATCAGTACTGCATCCCAAAACTCTGCCCGAGATGAAACAACAGAAAAAGCAGAGTGCACCTCAGATGGCATGATCTGACATGGAAAGATGGGCATTCAGGGATACTTTGAACCTAAGACAATCTTCTACTGAGGAGTGTATGAGTTGATAAGTCCTATCACTTTTCTCACCTCACTGTAAATATAAATGCAATTAAAGACTCCAAAAGACAAACCAAAAAAGCTAAACAAACAAAAGTTTTTTTCACTGTTCCTCCATCTGCTAATTCTCACAAAATAAGAATGAAGACAGAAGAGAACAACTTCTAGGATTTCAAATACACACAACACCTACTTACCTTACAGAAATACCCTATATAATTATGTACCTTTTGCCTGAAAGTATTATAGATATTAGTGCTGCTGTGGGGAGGAAAGCTTGTGGGCAGCGCATACATGTACTGTAGATATTTATAAAACCACTAGGAGGCTGCAATAAAATTATCTTGGAGTATATATTATGCTTTTTCAAGAAGCATTTAAAACCACTACTATATTCAATTTAATCTCTCCCCTAAATTTCCTTAATACACATTTCTCTGTATCGCTATACCTGTAATTTTGAATGTCAATATATATAAACAGATATGTTGCAAATAAAGTACATCTATATAAACAGATATGTTCAATGAAAATAAAGTATATTATTTTCATAGTATGCACGTGTATACATAAAAACACATTCTGAAAAATAATATACATGTATATAAGCTATAGCTGATATTCTAAGATCCTATATGAGAATAGTAATTGCTTATACAAAAATAGTAAACATTTAAAATAATGAATACACACAGGCACTGCTACGGTTGTACAATGTGAACCTGCATACCACTTACATGGATAGAGTGCAACATGAACATACAAATATAACATCAACGTTTGGTGTATTTGCATATTACATGTTGGCTCTGCATCATGGTACATGCCTGTTACGCAGACACACATTTACTGCATACCATTCCACAATCCTGGATATTTTTGCTATTAATTCTAATTTTCATACAATGATTTTACTTTTATCCACATAAGAAGCTTGCAAACGATACTTTTCAAAACCTGATGGTTGAGCAGCATTTTAAGGTACTGATGTGGCAGCGTCCGATCTTTCGAAGCACCGCCGTACCCTAGGAGGAGCGTTCGGGGGCATCTGTGCCAGCCTCCCTGTGTTTCAATTCTTGACTGTTTACTCAACTGCCAGAAGATGGTCTAAAGCCCCGGGGAGAGCAAAACCTGTTTGGGCCATTGACATTGAGTATCCTTGGTGCAGGAAGTCAGGACCTTAGAGGTATCCATCATTACGCCTGCCTGAAGGCAGGCTGGAGCCAAGGAACTTGCCTGAGAAGCTAGTAAAATTTTAATGCACTCTGTAGTGCGGTCATGTCATACTCAGTTATGGCAAATAATCCCAGATGCCTGCAGAGGTAAAATGGAGCTGTAATGTGCTTGCCTCCTAACCCGAGCTGACAGCAATGATGTACGACTACCATTAGCGGAAAATATCACTTCAACTAACCCATGATCCAGCTCCGCTAAGGGTCACATTATCCATGAGGAACAAATTACACTCCCAAAGTAAATACAAATTTTCTACACGAAATGGGTACAAAAAAAAGGAAAGGGGAGCTGGGCGGGGGAAGGGGGAGAGGGTAGGGGGAGCGAGGAGTGATACGTTACCTATGACAACATGCTGCCGAGTGACAAAGATGATAAAGGACAGGACAAATCATGGGCTGAAAGCACCGTGGCACAGCCAGCCCGGAGAGCACGTACCCACGCCTGTAAACAACATGTTCGCTCCCCTTAGTGGCAAATGCATAATCTTTTACAACGAACATGCTTGGCTCCAATTTTATTACCACTCTAGCTGTAGGGACCCTCTATGTGGCACATCAAATGAATAAAAAGGATCCTTATCTTTCCTCCTAATAGGCCTTAAACAGTAAGAAATACTTCATGATTGCCTGAGCGTTACTAGCATATAAAGTCTTGGTGATCTTTCACCCTCGGGGCAAGTTTAAGGTGCTGCATTTTCCAGAGTTAAAAAGACAACACCTGTACAAATATGCAGTATAAATCGCACTGATGGGAAACATCCTGGCTTTGCAGAAACAGTTTTAGGAATAATACTGAAAAACTATTTCTCTAATCCTATCCTTAGCCAAAATAAATATATGCCAAACAGTAAGATATTAGTATCCCATGACCTGAAGTAATCACTTAAAATTGGGTTCTCAGCCACCGTTTCCCCACGCAGCCTTGTTTGCTAAACATGTTGATATCCACCATCCAAGGAGTTTTTTCAAGAATTCACCTCCCTCTTATACTTGTAAATAATCCTTTTGCCCTTCCAGGAGCGCAGTGTGCCATTGCTCAGGGCGAGAGCAGCCACTCAGCCTTTTTCTACCAGCTGCAACCTGCCACACAAAACCCCCCGGAGGTCCAGTCTGGGGAGAGAAGGCTCCCACCACGAACCCCTCCTGGAGCTCCCACGCAGAAGTCCACCCCCGTATTGCAGTCAGTGCCCCCTTCCTGAACCTCAGGAGCTTGCAGCCCCATGGAAGCTCCCTTTCCAGTGCTTTCCCCTGGCTGACAGTGCTGGGGAACATCTCACACAACTTAAGGCTACACAATAATTTCTCAGGTTCTCTTACTAGACTGGAGATGACCCACTTGATATGTTCAAGTTTTCCTCTAGAAATCACGCCAGTCTACCTGCACCTAGAGTTGAAGAGCGTAGAGAACGGGATGAGAAAATGAACTCTGATGATACACCCTTCTTTCATTAGCTCAATAAATGCCGAGAGTTCCCTCTATGAACGAAATTTTTCAGACCAGGAAAATTATCATTTATTATTTATACTCCAGCAGTGCATAAGCACCAAACTGGAACCCTGGTTGAGTTTTTAGACAGTAAGAAGAGTACAGACGTTACTATATGGTCACAGTGGTGGCCATATAGAAGTTTAGCTGGCTACAGCTATCTATCTGCTACAGCACTGGCATCATCCAGGTGGACGTTTTTCTTTCAAGTGCTACCCAAACTCTTCCTTCCCTCATGTCTCCCAGCAGTGAGGGAAAAAACGTCCCCAATACAGTTTTCTTTCCAAGCATCCTACTAAAAAATCCCAGACTGATGCAACTACCCACATGAGAGTGAATTGCACCCATCTATACATGTAGGGCTCTGTAATATGTAAGATGGCAGACAGAGACTTCACCACCATTTAATCCACTTATGATAGACCTTGTACTTCCAGCAACAGAATATACAGAACCCAGCCCTCTGCAAAGCAGCTATTTACCTTGGACTTATGTTTTCTAGCACAGTTTATGGTGGGGTGGCTTTGGGTTCTTTCTGTTTCCAAAGAAAGGACAATTTGCTGTGCCCTGCCTACGCTTCGGAGGAAAGGGAACAACAGAACAGCGCTGACATGTGGGCCAGCACACCTAAAAATGATGGTCTCTTTATTCAGCAGAGACACAACTAAGCAGGACACTTCACATCTGGAGGGCAGTGAGAAAATGGCTTCTGAAGTTCATGACCAACGAATTTTGCATTTGTTCAGTGGTACTGAAAGGCATAATTTAAGTAGGCCCATCCCAAGCTTCTCTTCTAATAAATATATCAGAGCATTTATAATTACCTAAACCAGTCGAGTTCGTAAAGCTAGGTTAAAACTTGTGGGTTTTTTTAACACAGCAAAAAGCAGATTGTAAAGCAAACTATACACAAATGCACACACACACAGATACACGAACACTTGTATGTGTGGATATTTAATTACACATACTGAGCGACACACGTCTGCCAAAATACTACTCCAAAATCTCTCTCCAAAGGCCATACACAAAATAATCGTCCAAAGGCACTTCAGAACTATACCCAGGGTGCAGGTGTGTATAGATACACACAAATAACCATTCCCTTTATCTGAGCGTACCAGAGTGATTTATGATATTTTCCATGCCATAATTTTTGGTTCGTAGCTGGTTTATATGCAATCAAATGTATTAGCATTATCATTAAAAACATTCCGATGTAAGAAATACCATTCTTTGGCTCTCACGGTGCTTTCAATGGTTTTTCAATGAAGTCTCACAAGCAACACACCCCCATCAGCACAGGCTTCTTAAGTAAGCACAACACCCACCCCTCCGAATCCCCTCCCAAGCTGGAGTAAGCTTTGTTATTCTTCCTCTCTGACCACATGCCAACACCTTGCAAATTTAGCCAGCGGTGTGACCAACCTCCTTCCTCCCTTTGCATCCTACACAAAGTCCACCCAAAGCAAAGCCCGTTTCAGTAGGAACACTCAGCAGTGCTTGGGCTGCAGCCGTAACCAGCAGATGCTGCTGGGCCCTGCTAGTGGGGAAAAACACATTTTAATGAGGTTTAAGAGCTTCATCAAGAGAGAACTGATTGGGTACTACTAAGGTATACACAGAATTAAGTCATCAATTGCAGTAAGTTTTTTAAGTTCTACATCCTATCAAAGTTGGATAAAATTCAAGCAAGAAGCAGGCCTCTTCTCCTCTTGAATCAGGCATAAGTAACAACTCTGTGTATATCGCAAAGCAATCCCCCTTGATCAATGAAATATTTTCCTAAAGTGCCTCAGATTGAGTCTTAATTTTAAAATCAGTCTAATTAAACAGAGTGGTGAGAGGAAATGGTAGATATGGTGAATAAAAAAGGACCTTACTCCTTACCTCATCTTTAGCACTTGGCTTCCTTATCAAAGCTGCCTGTATGTCTCCTCAAAACAGGATTTCCTTTAGTTTTCAGAAGACAAACTATGTGTTTGCACTTATGTTTTTAATATTGTATTAATTACCATGGGTATAATTTTAAAGATTGTATCTACATATCAGGAGATAATACAGCTGCACTTAAATTTGTCAGCAGTGCAATAGCTTGCCCTAATTTTAGATTATCAGCTCTGGAGACCTGCTCAAAGAGTAAGACTGACAGACTTTTTAATGGAGAAAATCTGAGTTCCCCTGGGATCCGTACTTTTTTCTGATTCAGTAAGAAATCCCAGTGGCATTCGCTGAAAGGATCCCAGGATGGAAAATGACATCTCTCTAAGAATTAGTGCTTCACATTCTGACGCAAGTCCTCCAGATATACTGTCCCTCCACAGACACACTTGCTATCTCTTCAGGTATTTTAGCAACAGGAGAGCGAAATGCCTACTTTGAATGCTCCAGTCCAGTACTGTGCCAAATTGGAATGAAGGAGCATGAATCTATATAAATAGATAAATTATCCACCCGAAACATGTCATTTAAAATTGAGATGCTGACAAAGCCTTAGCTATAGTACTGTTAAGCAGAGGCTGCATCATTTTTCAATTAAATATCCTTGTTTCTTCTTCCAGAGAAACCTCTGGAGAAATGTCTCATTTGAGGGCAGACATAGACAGAAAGTGACTCTGTCTGTCGGCTCCCAATTAAAGGCTAGGGAAGATGGATTGGAGGCACAGCCATCACCTAATAGAGATCAGATATCAACAATGATTTACGCAGCCAGATAGATACATATTCAAGTGGGGAAAAAAAATAATACTAACAGCCTAGGAGACATTACTTTTCCTACTCTGTCACCACTCACTATTCATCTGCTCCTCAGCTTCCCAGGTCCTGCTCCTTCCTGTGTTCTCCTACTTTACTGTGGCCCATCTAGTCATGCTTGAACCAACTCGTCTTTCATCCACTTCGATCTGTCACACACCTTTCATCATACTGACCTGCCATTTTTTATTCAAACACACTGATCTATCTTTCTGGATTCCAGGTCTTATTTATTTTAGTAGAAATATGTATCTGTCTTGCATTACTCCTACCTCGCATGTACCTCTTCTTTCCCAGGCACACTGAAGGATCAGTGTCAGTTTGCCCTCAGAAATCCTAAATGAAGCAAGATTGTTTCCTTTCCATTTTCCGAACAGCAGGTACAGAATTCATCTGCAGCAATATACCATACACTCTGTATACATCAGGATATCAAAATCTGCAAGAGACAATCCTAAAGAAAAGTAGATCTCCACTTCCCAGAAACATTTCAGGCAAAGATGTTTCTGGTGGGAGGAGGATAACTCCTCAATCCTCAATACCTTGGCCAAGGACCGACCAAGAGCAATTTGACAATTTGTTTCTAGAACAGCTCCACAGCTGGAGGCTAATACCCTCATCATGATATAAGACGTTTGGGTCAAGGATCTTAAAACTTCTAATCCTGCTGAGTACCCTCAGCTCCTATGGTTATTAATGAAAACTGAGGATGTTGAGCATTATTAATGAAACGATCAACCTCTTGCACAGAGGGTTGGCATCTTCGCTTCTCCCAGTGCATTTTGCTCATAGGAATTTTTGGTCCTAAAAATGTTATTTTATTTAAAGCAGGAATTCAAAAATCTTCTGGGTCCTATTGAAAGAGATCTAAAAGATCCTGCCTGTCTGAAGAAAAGAAGTTTCTACTTGTCAGTTAAACAAAGGAATAACGCACAGCCTCCTTTATAGTGTGTACTTTACCTGTCATCCAACAGCCCATTATCATGTCACGGCAGAGTGCACTTTTCTACAGGTCACTTTGTTTAAAATGACATGGATAATGCACATGTCAGCGAGCTGACAGTCCCGACCGTCCTTCAGAGATAAAAACCGCAAGACGAGCGCCTGTTCTTATCTGGGGTACATGCCTTGGTCTATCATCTAAGTCAGGCAGAACATGATTTCTCCAGAGAGCACTTTTTTCATTTCCTGATTTTAAGAAAATCAAATAAGCACCATTTGTCTTCATCTGAATATGCTTGACCTGCTCAAATGATGATGTCTCGCATTTTATAACAGGCTACATATGCTGAATTCAAATTAACAGCAGAACAAGGCCTTTAGATCTTTGCCTAGGCTGCCAGCACAGGCTGAATAAATATGCCAGGGTTAGCTGTCATCTTTTAGAATTGGGCCTGAGCTATAAAACTCAAAATCTGGGTCTGTTTCTGAGATTTGAAAAGCACTAAATTATTAGGGATATTTGAATCTGCACTTAATCTCATTTCATTAAGAGGGAAGACAAAATATAGATCACACAGATGAAAAACACATCTGGATTTTAAATCCTTCCTGCACAAGTACTGGGATATTCTGTCTGAGGTATAATCTTGAGTCTCTCTTGTATTGTGTTGTGGAAACGATCCTGAACCAGCAAACCACCACTAGCCCCAAAAAGCTGCCTCTCTGCCTTTTTATATAGAAGTGCTGTAAGAGAAAAATACTATGAAACTGGCAGAGGTTTAGCTCTGCAAATGCAGTAGTGGCAGGAAATTACACTTCTAGTTCTGGGTGCCATAAACATAGGAGCTGAAATTCAGTTTATCATCTTCCACTGCATAAGGAACATCCTGAAAATGAATAATCACTTCACAGGATGGAATGTAATGGTAATGCATTAAAAATTCATATCTAAAAGTGCAGGTTAATATTCTGTGCAAAAACCCAACAAAACCTCCCCTTTCTGTTGTCACACTGATTAACTCCAGTGATTAGTTCCCTTATGAAAGGGAAATCACTGCAGTTCAAAGTAAACAGTGGTTCTTTAACATAGTTAGCAAATTATTAAGAAACATGAGGAAAAAAAATCTCTACTTGGGAAATTACCGAAAGAGCTGAAGGGCAAAGCTTTGGCGGTTATATACAGAATGGTTTGAAAATTTCCTTTGCTTCCTGCTACACAAATGCTGTAGAAAACTGATTAAATTCATGAAAGTTGATTTCTGTATTCATTGTTTCCTTGTAGATTTTACAACATATTTATTCTTTTCTGTTGTATAAGCTGCATACCAGCATGGTCATCTCTCTTCTTGGCTTGACTCGGAGCTAGTTAACAGAACTACTCATGAAACTCTAAACAATTCAATGTCATTACATGAACGATATTTTCTGACATTACTTTACCCTCCCCCAACTTCCATCCCCCAATTTATCCAGTGAAAGAGGAGGCAAAAGTGATTACATTATCAAAACATCCCTTAAGGTTCAACATGCAAATGAAAATCACAAAATCCAACCTGGAAATAAAGAAATTAGACCAGTTTTGCTGCGATGATTATTTCATTTTTTGCCAAAGAAGGAAGGTAAATGTTAGTCTGTTTACAACATAAAATAAGACATAAAAATGTGCATCAGTGTGAACACTAGTTCTTCATTAGTCTTCTAAACAATAAACAGCATTAGAGATCAGTGTCTGACTTTTTCAGCATGACATTCTTCCTTTTTTCCACTTAGAAACCCAAAGTTATTGAGATAATTATCAGCAAGTTATGTCACTTGACTTAATATACAGTTCTTAAATGTTTTTTGTAAATGAATAGATACATATATACACCATAACACTTCAATTTATGTTTGAAGACCCTTGCCTGCAGAGAAGCAAAACAGGCAATAACAGTGGTCAAATAACTGTTGAAAAGTGCAAATGTGAGGGTTACAAACATTCGGTTGCTGTTAGAACTTCCCAAGGGAAAATGTAGCCATAGAACGGGTTGGTAGTGAGACTGGTGTTCGTAACCAACCCACACAAACCGTGGCATCAATATGCTTAGAGATTAATTGTGTAGCCTCCAAAATATTCATTAAAATTCTACTTCCTTGGAGGCCTATTCCAAATTAAATTAAACAAAGTCTTTTCCTTATATAGGGATGCTTTAGATCAATCCAAAAAGAAACTTCGAATAAATAACAGAATAAGAGGAATAAGTTAATCCAACAAATACAACAGATTATTTTTGCTCCCATACAGATTTCCTTTCTTACCTTTTCTTCTTGATCACTGTCACTGTCACACTGAAACACAAAGAGAAAAAAAGAACAGGTAAGAGAAACTTGCTACAGCAAAAAAATGAAAGATTTCTATGAACAACATAGCTGAAACACTCCTAAACCCTATGGCATCAAACCTGGTACCTCTAGGAAAAAGCTCAGTTACTGTATGGGAGGGAATTTTCCCCCACACCGTTGTTGAAGACAATACATTTGTACGTTTGAATTATGAAAAAATTGCACTGAAAGCAACAAAAGCCTTTTGCAATGCCCTCTGTTAGTTTAATTCACATGCACAGGAGCTGAAGGTGCATGAGCACATTTAGACCCCAAAGTTGGATCAGGGAAGAAGAAAAACAGTATTAGAGGGCTGTTTTGCTTTCTTTTGATGGACAGAATTTCTCATACTCCCTGCCAACACATCGGCTTCAAAGGCTCCTCAGATAGGCGGGTATGGAAGTGGCTTATGTTTGCCTGTCCCAGAAGAGAAGCATTTGCAAGGCTGCCATTTTCCAGGGCTACTTGGAGGGTTCAGCCTATGTCTTTGCTTACCACTGCTGAACTAAAGATTTCAGACATCACAGCAGAAGCGAGAACATGCCAAATTAATTGATTCATTAAGGCTCTCTGTAATTCAAGAGTAGCCCAGATATCATAGGAAACATAATACCATAAAATGTTGAACAGTAACACTAGCGGGTCTTGATATTTATCAAGTGCCATTGCTCAATTTTTCAATAACTTTTACTACTATAGAAATACAGCAGGACTACATGAATCAAGCTTCAGTACAGATAAGCATCAGAAACCCAAAACACGTTTACATTTGCTAGAAGTACAAAAGCTGTGCTGGAAATAGGACTGTAAGGGCCATGCAACTCACTTGCACCTAGCTGCTTCTCTCAGACACAGTTCTGATTCATCCCACCTAATATTCTGGGTAACTATATGGAGTGGTCACACTTGGCTACCTCTACAGCAGAAGAATGAGGAAAACATCTCCTCCTGTGTTTTTTTTTTTTTTTCTTTAAATTACAATTTTAGATTCTAGGGGAGTGAATTGTCTGTATCATTCAAGGATGAACTCATAGCTCTGCAGATCTAATGGCAGATGTTTCAAAGGAAAGCATAAGATCACCAACAGGAGAACCGGCTTTCCTAAATCAAGGACCAGCTGATTGTGTTATGTTTTAACAGCTGTCAGTTAAGCCCTTTATGCATTTGTATCCCGTTTAATGTGTCTTTGAGTATTTTCAACCAAATTGCTTTGAAATTAGTTACACTTTGTGAATTCCAAAGGTTAACTGTACAGTGGGATGTGAACAGACATAGCCAAATACACCCACTATGTATGTGATTTGCACAAATCAAGTCATCTTCTGTGTGTTCTTTAATTATAACTTCTCTTTTTCACTGGCTTCTTCCTCATCTTCACTGGTACAGGGGATGAAAAGGGACCCTCCCCACACCAATGAGCTACATGCTAACAAATGAAAGCTAAGAACTATTTCTAGGTATTTTTCACATAATTTTAAATACAGCAAAGATTAGATAAAATTAGAACCTGCTTTCAGATAATTTCAGATAGAAATGGAAGTGAAATTTATTTAATAACTGAAATGATTTATATAGCACTAGTTGCACCTAAATATCCTGGTAACAAACAAATGAGAGGGAACACTGATATGAGACAGTTTTAGCTTGAATTTTGAAACCCTCACGCAATGATCAAGTTAGTGAAGAGAATGTACTTAACTCACGGAAGGAAAACTGCAGGTTTCTAGAACAGTATGGTATTTATATAAAGTACTCATACCCTTACCCTGTAAATATTACGCATTTTGACTTCAGTGTGACTACATGTACGAGATTTTGATATGAGGGTAAGCATAGTTAAGTATGTTTGCAAAGCAAGGCCCTACAGTTACAAAAAAGCAAACATTCACATGGATTTTCACCCATGGTAATCACAGCATGTCATAAAGATTTCCCATTTACTATCTCTATTTTACAGTTGTTGGAAAAATTCAACTTTTGGGCTACAGCACTTTCTTCCACTGCTAGGTTACAGCCAGGGGGGCCCAGCAGTTCCAGGGTCCCTACACCACGTGCTCTATAGGCATGGATGCATTCTGACACATCTTATATGTTCCAAAACAGGGACCTCAGAACCAATTGCTCCATTTGTTTGTGTCCCCTGCCCACCCTCCAGACAAACTCCAATACAAGTCCTGACTGTAATACCTGGATCCAAAAGGAGAAAGGAAGGGGCTAAAAAGTGGATATATAAGCAGGCAAGAATGATTCCTTTTCAGCAGCACGGTTCAGAGGCTCCTACTGCTGGGGGCACACGTGCCTGTATCCTGTGACCCAGCTGTGGTCACAGCGTTTTGCAGCCTCTCCTTCCCCAATCATTTTTTTGTCTGGTTTAAGGAATCTCCTCCGCTGCAGATTAAGTTTTTCCCGACTCATAAGCTTGGAAAGAGCTCAGGGTTTTGTGTTTTCTGCAGTGTGGAGGTACTTGGGGAGAAGAGTACATGCCAGCAGTGACATCTGAATTTGCCAGCAAAACAGTTACCCGCATCCGAGTGAATCTGCAGAGAAAGTGCATAGAGTGATGTTGGTGGGAAGTTATTTCCATCAAAGTGTTAAGCCTCCTGCTTTCCGACAGTCCAGTTCTAATTTCAAGGTCCGCTTAATTCCACATCAAATAATTACTGCTATACCCAGAAGCACCTTGTCTCCAGAGTTAAGCATATGGCGAAGGACTGAGACCTACTGGTGTCCATTATGGAGGCAGCACGGATGCCAAGCCGATTAAAAATGCTCAGGCTCCCTTCACAACATGCCCAGTGACTGACAGCTTCGTGATTTGGCCAGTCACTGTGGCTGCCAAAAAAGCCTCTGCTGCACAGAGGCCCACATGGCACTCTGAGAAAACAGTTCCATTCCTGGTATTAAATTCCCATACTGACCCGAGGACTTTGCTGTGAGCTCAGCAGGAGCACACCATCCAATTTACAGCTCCATCCTCCAGAGCCCTCAGTGCCAGCCTCTGGCAGAGACGAATGATGGTCAAACCCCTCCAGCTCATAAATTATGCAAAGGCAATAAATGCACTCAGCAAACAGCTCCTAACGTTTGCCTAGCCTGGCTCCAGATACACTTTGTAAAATGCCAGGAGTCCTGCACACACAAGGCATCTATTTCACTCATAAAGAGGTTTTGTTGGTGGGGCGCGAGGGAAGGAGACCCACCATCCAGCAGCGCTGTCCTGTTCCAATAGCAGAATTTTATGGACAAGCTGTACGAAAGAAAAAAGGAAGGGATAGGAGGAAAGGGCTTTATGTACTGCATTGGGGTAATATTTACATGCAGTATGTGCGTGCGTGTAGGCATACACACTGCACGTGTACATTTTGCACATCCACGTTAAGCTGAATTTTCCCTGAGGATTAAACACACGGATTTCCTCTGGTTCATGGAAAGAATCAGACAATTTATGTGCAGGGGTAACTCCAAAAAGACTTGCAGAAGCAAGGAGAGGTTCACTGCTCAGGCTGGAAATTGAATTGGAGCAACTCTATGTTCTTCCCATGCCTGAGACTACTCTGCCGTTCAGGCACTCCAAGCATTGCACTTGCACACACATTCCCCAGTGGCCCTTGCTCTGATGTGCTCATTTACATTTTTGGATGCATTTTCTTCCCAGAGGTGCTAAAGCACAAGGTGTTTCCATCTTCTGCAGGCTTACTGCTAACCATTTCTGGAGAACAGGTTTTGGAAACCAAAGCTGACAACCATGAAGTTGATTATTCAGAATTACTGGTCAATTTGAAGACCTCAGTCTTGCTCAATTCCTCAATTCCTCTAGCATTTCTCTACCTCTCAAGGCTCTACCTCCCAAAAAACTAAAACGATTTAAGTGCTTTGTGGTTCTCAGTGCACCAGACTGTTTTGGAATTGAAGTGATGTAAATTATTTGTACTGGCCTTCTGCTTTGGGCTGAATTTCAGTATTTTGTGCCTATTACAAAAAAGATAATTTTTCAGTGTTCTCCCATGTCTTGTTTCAGGAAGCCATGGCTCTGTGCACACGCTGCATCGGAATATTCTGCAAATAACTGGGAATCCAAAATATCATTCAGAGATAGCATGACCTGATTTTGGATAACTGCCACTAGCTTCACTGGAAGCTGCGAGTGATAATATGACAAATCAGGACAAGGAGGCTGCAGACATTTTACACCTGAACAAACAGAGGCTTCTTTCTCTGATTCTCAGGCTCAAGGCACTTACTGTCTCCACACTGAACACAAGTCCTGACAGATTACAGTCACCCGGGGCCAGGCTTGAGAAGTGCCCAGAGCCCAGTTTCCAAAAGCTGGCCTACATTATCAAAAACCCACCCACCCAACCAGCCCTTAGCTCTCATTTAGGCACTGAAATCAAAGCCAGATTAGCAAAACTGCTGAGCACCCACAGCTCCCACGTACGGCCAAGTTTTCAAATGAGCATGGCACAAAATGCTGTGAGATCTTTTCAAACCAGAGCCTGATGGGCCCCTCAGAAGAAGGATTCTTCAAAATGGCTATTTTACGCTTTTGAAAGTTTTTTTCTGGGCAGAAGGGACTCTTAACAGTTTTCCCAAAGGAGCTACAGCGCTACAAACCAAATCCAAAGAAGGGACATACAAAGCTTGCTCAAAACTAGCTCCACAGATGAAATTCTGAGGGGACATACAGAAACGTTAAGGTTGCTCCTAATTTCTATAGGGGAAATAATGAGACCCGACTGACAATGACTTGCTCAAAGTGGCCATAGTTATCACTTAAACTGTTCAAACACCTTTAATAACTAAAGTGTGCAGACTACCAGCTGCCACGTCACTTGACACACACGTCAAGTGTTCAAGCTTCCTTTTGCAGTATTTCTGCAACTTCATGCTCAAGAAGTGCTAATCAGAAGCAGTATCCCACAAACTTGCATTTTCATATCTGTGCTGCAGTCAAAATTCAAATAGTTATTCCTAGAATCAACCCCAGGTGAGGAGGGAACATATAAACTTGTAAGATCTTCGTGCCAATAAAAAAAAAAGCTCTTCTTTCTGCCTCAGCTTCAACCTTCTAAATTACTGCTATCAGTCTGTGTTTTGAAAGCATAAGATGCATCCCCTGTGATACGGAGTATGCACACATATAACTGCAGTGGGAAGTGGAAGAAGAAGAACTTTCCAGTTCTCATTTGAGGTTTAATCGCTGCTATGTTTTGTAGAAGAAAAGGAAAATGGAGGATTGGGCTAAAGATTAGTTGTACCTCCCAAATTCCCTGCCCCAGTCGGAGAGAATTCAAGTTACAGTGCACAGCACATCTCCTACAGGACCCGCAGAATGAGACTGATCCCAATGCCACATCTCAAAAATCAGACACGCTATGAGGTTACAGCTATAATTTGAGCCCATTTTAATAGCTCGACGGAGTTTGGTCCCAAATCAAGCTGAGTAAAGGTCTGTGCCACCTCACCAGCTCATTCAGGCTGAAGCAACACTATGGATTTCTATGCACCTTGCTGATTGAACACATTCTTGTGCAAAAAGTGGCAATCATTGAATATATCATGTACAATGACATTGAGGAGGGCATTGTTCTCTATTCTGCTCAATGGACTTTGCTGGAACAGCTATTTCATATCTTGGATCCATTTATCATTGCCACCAAAGGAGTCAGTGCTGCTGAAACGCCAGCGCTGAACAAAGTGATTCTACTCATCTGTCTGCTGAAAAGAAATCTGAAGAAAATGAGGGAAAACCCAGACCTCAGCCATGTTCACACTCACATTTACAATATTCTTGTCCATCTACCCACCAATGACAAACTGACAGCTCTGGAAAGGGCAAAGATGGTATTTTAGCTATACAAATAGACCTTTGCTTCCAAGAAAAAAGGAGGAAAAAACATCTCCTAGATGAAAGGAGACACAGACAGGGAATAAATGGGCAATTTTCTAATTGACGAAATGGAGACAGGCAGAGTCACAAAGAAACTAAGAGCAAGAATTTCACTTTTTTCTTTCCTATCTCTGACTTTCCCTGCAAGTAGCATTCAGCATGGAGCTCCTTGCCAAGGAATCTTATATATAGCATCTTGCAAATTGGTTAACATCACAGTCTGCTTAGCAATTCTTCACCATTATCCACAGTGATTCACTGTAAGGAATGACTCTGAAACAGAAATGGTCTGAGAAGTTTAAGGTCTGCTTTCTCAACAGCTAAAATTACGGATTATTCACAGAAAAGTCCCATTTTACACAAATTACCTTAGTCTGGACAAAAGATTGCAATGTTGACCTTTAATCTGAATTCCATTTTATCCAAACTACTTCACTTCAGATGAAATGTATCAGTCTTGGACATTTAAAGTTATCTTGGCCCCTTACAGGAAAAATATTCAGAACTCAGAACCACTTTCAGCTATAACTCTTTTTAATTCCTCACTCCCAGGACTTTTATGATTGTTTTATATAGCAAAATTACACAATTAGTGGCTCATTCTCACTCCACCATCAACAAAACAATGGTTTGACAGAAAGAATTATATTTTGAGCATTAAAACGAAAACACCAGATTACATTACTATCCATGATAAAGATGATCCACCTTATATTTACACAGGACATGTATATAACTTTGGCAACCGGTGGGTGGTATACATACTCTTGGTAGACCACAGGGAGCTTATTTGTAAAGCAAAGGGTGATTTCCCTCCAGAAAGACAGATAAACATGAGTCCTATTTTGAGGTTTGATTCTGTTGTGTCAATCCCTGTATTGCCAGGGATATCCCTGGAAGGGGAAGACCAGTAGCTGTGTGTGAATAGGAGAGACTGGGAGGCCCCCTGCGCCTGGCTGGGGAGGCAGCGGGGCCCGCAGGACCACAAAGCCTGCCGGAGGGCTGCCGGGGACAGAGCGAGCCCTCTGACCTGGCTGTCTGCCCGGGGCTGGGTTTCACCCCAGGGAAACACGCCACCGACATCCTCAAGCACCTCCAGACACAGCCCCAGAGACAGATGAAGAGAAACCAACCCTGTAAGCAACACATTTTCCTTTGCTCCCTGGAAACTGAGCTGAGAGTGGTAAGTTATTGCAGTTTGGAAAGTGCAACTTCTTTCCCCCGGTTATCACTCCCGATGGCTTCCTTATGGTGTCATTGCTCAATGATCCCACAAGTGCTTAAGGCCCAATCCAGCCATCCCCAAAGAACAGGACGATGCTCCCACCAATGTCAGCGGAAGATTAAATGGGCTTTCCAGATGTACCATTAGAAAGCTAACGATGCCACGAGTTACTCAGCTCAGCATCTTCAGAAAGTGCCTGCTGCAAGTCAGGCATCCAAATTCCACTAGACTAACCAGGCACCAAGCAGCTGTTGGTCACATGCACAACCGAATCTTCGTTTTAGGAATTTTCTTTTGCACTAGAAGCATCAACTCCCTGCCTCAGTTCCTCAATACTCTCTATAAAAAAATGACTACATGTCTTTGCCTCTGGGACTCTGAATGTACATCTTCTGCCTCCTTACCCGCATTTCTGACCGCAGACAATTTGCAGTATGTAATGTTACTTTTAGCATCTCAACTGATGACGACAATTTGCAGCGTGTAATGTCATTTTTAGCATCCTCTCAACTGATGAGTACTTTGTCAGGGTTCAAAAAATAAATAATAGTAAATAATAATAAAAATATGCATTTATACTGGTGGACTAAGTCCACAGCAAAGACTTAAACTAATCAGAGTCTAATGAAGTCAGTGCATCTATGTAAGAAAAGATTCCTATTTTTCAGAACTCCTGGTCTTAGCTCAAGAGTTCAGTTTGGAATTTGAGTCTTCCAGGTACTTACAGGCTAATGAAATCAAAATATCCTGATGGACAAGAAGCAAAGCATGTTACGGGTTAAAATAATACAAGAATCTATTTTTTCCACTGTGTTGTGATCCATAAAAATCACCCTGAGCCTTTACTCTTTCTTCTCTGCCTGTGAAGCCAATTGCTTTGATTGCAGTGATATGAGCTTGCTGAAATGACTTGCCCTTGCTTGTGAAGCAAATGGAACATGCTAATAGAACTTATCGCATTACCCGATGCAAAAGTGCCATAGCTCATTACTTTAAGATAAAAGGATATCATTGCAGACGGGAAGCAGAATTGACTTTCTGAGGCCCGACTTGATGATGATTTAATCAACTGCTCTCTTTCACTTCTCATCTCTGCGCCTGTCGGTTTCACAGGTGCTGTTAAATGAGACACTCAGAAAGTGAGCGGAGGGAAAGAAATTGCTGTCATTACTTTTCAAGAAAGGAGGTATGCAAATTTTCGACAGAAAGATTGCGTTCATAATGGGCCTGGTAAAATACAAGGATCATGCTTGACAGGTGAGGGCAAGTCATTTGTACGTCCTTAAAGTGAAGCAACCATCCTCATTTAGAAATTGTGCTCGATAAGAGAAGCTACAAATGAAAACCATGCAATGGCTGAGAAGCAGCAAGCAAACCTTTGAAGACTTTGCTATTGCAGATCTGCTTTCAGCAGGTGCCTGGCGTGCCTTCACACATGTCTGTTCCTAACTGCCAGATGGCCAAATTTTGACCTCCGTATCTCACAGAGAACTCCTCTTAAATGTTTTTTACTGTCAGCTTTACATTCACAGTCTGGGGTCTAAGAGTTTCTTCCTTTCTTCATCACTGCCAAAAATAGAAATTACAAGACAAAAAACTAAGTGAGGGTTGAGTTAACTTTGAAGTCAGAATCAATAGGTTTGAGGCAACAACTTGTTTTCTTCTGCATGTAACTGAGTATTACAGATCTTGGAAGGTCCAGAGCTTACGCTTCATACAGCCAAATAAAAAGTAAAAAGAATAATCCACAAAAAGGGCTGTGGCAGGAAGCAAAGAGGATGAAAAGATGTTTCTCCAGGGCCCAAAAGGAACCCGGGGTCCTGTATGATTGCAACACGAGAGGAAAGGGCAAAAAGAGAGCAACTGAATGTTCTCTTGACCTGATGGAAAAGTTATGATATTCCAAAATTAGAAGTTGAAAAAGCACAATAATTGAGACGGAGAATTATGTACGGCTAAAACATTCTATAGATCTTGGATAGCTATTGACCTGTTTGGATCATTTTAAATGGGGAAATGAGAACTACGAAGTTTTTATTGGTGTCAATCAGGTTTTCAATCAGAGATTGATAGTCACCTACAGCAAACAGGTTCCTTGGGGACTCCACTGTATGCAATGGATACAGTAGTTTGTCATAAAATGTTGACATTTTGTCTCAGGTAACAGCATAGGACTTAAATAGAATTAATGTCATGAAAATTTAGAATTAAACAAGAAAAAGCTAGGAAATACTGCCACAAAGGAAGCTTGATACAATGGAAAAGGATTTAAATAAGAACAGCCACTGTATTAATTCCACAGATAGGTGCATTTTAAGAATTTAAAATATTCTTTCTCAAGGTACACAGTTCATTTATCTCAAATGCTCCTATGGTGGTTTATGAAATGCAACTATCAGATATCTTATTTGACCTTTTTCCTATGTGTCAGGTTCTTAACCCTCCATATCCACCTAACCGGTAGCGATCCAGTAATTCTCTTTGGACCTGACTCACCTCTCACCAAAAATGCTTCATTGTAGGTTGAAAAACAACATGATGGAGGAAAGATAGCTTTGGGCTAGGACTCAGAAGATCCACCTTTGTCACTGGCTATCAGTATCACCTCAGGCAAGTCATTTAGTCTCTTCTTCTGTCAACCCTCTACGTTTCATCTATTCGGGCTATTAAGTTGTACTTTCCTTAGTATTTGGTTACTTTTCACTATGTGTGTTTATAAAGTGTGCAGGATAATAGGGCATTTTTTCTTGAGAATTTTGGTCTTAGTAAACAGAAGAAATAAAGAAAAAGAAGAAAAAAGCATTAATACTTGGATCAGGCCATAGCCACATCATGCCTATTTTCAATATAGATCTCATCTTCCACCAACTAAATGGCATGACCTATAGCAAATGATATAATTTCAACTGAAAATTATTTTTACTTTACATTACAGAAACACACACAAAGAAGCAGCAATACAATATCGATAACACTGCACAGGGGTTGTTCTCTTTTACAGGCTGCAGCAACTCTGAGAACAAAATGGCTACTGAAACACACATGAAGAGAGATTCAATTGATTTGTAAGATGAAATAGTTGTAGAAATAGTATCTGAAGCAAAAAATGAAGAATAAAAACCCATCTCTTCTCTTCTTTCCCAAACAACAAGAACTCTTTAGCTTTTGAGCTCTGTATCTTTATATTAGGCTAAGCAATTTAAACTGAATTGTATAAATAATAATAATTCCCCAAACAATGCAAAACAATTGATCCTTAGGGATAGGACCTTAACAGCTGAGCTATAAACCTCTGAACATTGGATTTTAATGGATACTAAAAAACTCTTAACTAAGCCCTATAAATATAACCTGAAACAAAATGATTTGTGTTGTAAGCTGTTTGCAAACTCTCATAAATGTTCCTCATTGTCATAATGCCAGAAAAATAACTGAGACTGTGTACTCAGCCCTGTAAACTGGTTTCTATATTGTGGTTTCATTCCCTTTTCCACTCTCTGTTTTATAATTCATCACTCATGCAGTTGTTATATATTATTATTTATTTCTGCCTTTATCATTTTTGTACAATTTATAAATTGTCTGTGCTAGACCTGAGGGAAGAGAAGGATTATTCTAAATCTACATCAAGTAAATATAAATTGTAAAGACAACGGCACACTTTGGCCTGCCTGCCTCAAACTTCCTGTTTTGACAGACATGATGCCACAATTTGGAATCTGTAATCTCTTATTAGGAAATGAATGCATTATTTTTTTTTTTCTTCAGAATGCTGCAATTATAATAATTGAATTTAAAACAGGAGTTGCATTTCTCTATTTAGAGGTAAGCACAACTCTATATCCCTGATTTATCAGTTGGACTCAAGCATTGGTTGTTCATGGAATGGCTGAGAAAAGTAAGAACATTCATAGTCAGGGGACACACTATCCAACGGAGCACCCACCGCCGGAGCTTCCCTCTTCACAAACAAGCAGTGGCAGAAGTGGTACCTCGGCGTGTCCAAAGGGCCCACACAGGTTTGGGTTACTTCTAACGGACTCTCTAGGCTGGGCTCCTCCAGCTCTCTCTTCCTGAGGACCTCTTGTAATCAGCCCCAAACCCGGGTGTGTCTCCTCTGTTTTGAGAAAAAGCTATTACTCCAGTATTGCCTTCCACAGCACTGCAGTGTACGACAACTGGGACTCACAGTGCTCAACTACAGGGTTACATTTACAGCAGAAAGATGGGAGCTTCATGTAAGACCCTCTGTTTTAGGAGCCATTCTCATGTAGAAATATTCACTGTGGAAAACCAGGCCCCCAGTTTATCACCAATGTGCTCTTGGCAGGGATGTAAGAAAAATGTTTGGGTTTTTTTCACTGCTGCATTAACCCACCACCAGAGTAAGGTGATAAAAACTCCTGTATCATAAATGATATCACAGACTCCATGACTGTTATCAGCAGTGGCAAATTACCTGGCACAGCCAAGGCAAGGCATTGCTTTGAATAGCCGGCTTTTAGCGCAGTGTTCAGAAAAATTATCCTTGTCCAGGCGAGTCTTGGAAAATGCAAGAGTTTTGCCAGCAACAACTGTGTTTAAGCAGGGCTGTAGCTAACACAGCGCTGAGTGTCGCTAAGACTGCCTGTATGTTCCTTTTTTCAGCTGCAACAGTACTGAGACTTCACACTGTTAGAAATTATCTCTTCCAAAGGGGAACCCCATGTAAGGGCCAGGAGACATCCTGAATGTAAAACATAGGACTTCCCACTAAACCTCTGTCAAGAAAGAAGGGACATAGTGAAATAGAAGGGGATGCATCTTGCAAAACAAGTCTGTCTGGGAATATGGGGAGCCATGGGAGGCCTAGAAGGAGCAGAAGCTTCATGTCTCTGATCTTTGCAGTCACCGCTATCCCGCAGGCAAAAATCCACACTGGATTTCTGTCTGCATGATCCCAGCAAACCACCTGCATCTTGTACAGCATCCATAAAGGAATTTCAAACTGCTCAGCCTGTGCTGTACGGTTTTGAGACAGATTAGGAAATTCATTGCTTCCTCCAGAGATGCTCTCTATGAATACAGAGCCCGGGAATTTCACAAGGGACATTTTAGAGAGGTAGAGGCTCCCTCTGTTTTATAGACTGTAGACACCAACCGGCTGGAAGTTCGATTCTCATCTCTTCTGAAAATTTAGTAACAGGAAGGCTCTGAGATTTCAAACACACCGTCTTCTCAAAAACCTCTGTAGGCTTTATATTCAATCTAAAAAGCAAGTGAATAACAAGATGCAATGGATAAAAACTTGATAAAATTAGACTGGTGCATATTTAAATATGGGGAATAATTTCTTATTATTAACTTAAAAACAGGGCAGATTTTCCTTAATTGAAAGACTTTAATGAAAAATGAAACCTTGCCTAAATTTTGTGCTTTTGTTCAGTCAGTTATTGTACTCAAGGCAGTACAATTAATTAGTGGAGATCATATGGCCTGTGCTATACAGGAGGTCACAGCAGATCATACCCTCATTGCCTTAAATTATGTGAATTTATAAATCCCTAAACATCCACATCTTTCCACTCTTACTTCCACGGCCAGCTCGTTAATGCTTTAACGCCAGCAATTCAGGTCAACTCTGTTCAGTGTGAACACCCGTTTCTGTGCTGGGACGATTCTGAAGGGCTGTGGAAGCCCACTGAACTTACTCCTGAGCCAGAAGGGTTTCTCATCTCCCAGGAACAGTGGCTCCCTCCAGCTTATTTTGCAATGAGTTTCGTGTTGATGTTGTTGCGTATGCTGAATTTCATTCTTGTTCATAGGATTCATTTTTATCTTGCTGCAGGAATAGCACTTCTTTAAGACCCATTTCAGCTTTGCTATTAAGCTTGACTAGCTTTTTTGAGTAATCAATAAAAAAGTCTGCTACAAGAGGACACTGTGATTTACAAATACAGGAAAAGAAAGAGAATGATGCAAAGCCATTGGTATGGATGTGAAGGACTGTTGGGAGGGGGAAAACAAAAAGACTATGAGAAGAATCTGAACAACCAACTTAATCTCGGAGAAAAAATCAGCAGAGCTATCCTGCGTGGCAGCTATCATAAAAAGATGCGGGAGAGATCTACAGGAAATTCAATACAAAATCTAAAATGTACACCAATGGGGTCCTTCAGAGAAAGTGAGAGGGAGGAAGACAGCAGTTTCTCATAAAGCATTACAGAAGGCAGCCTTACATCTTCCCTCAGAGGTCCTAAAAATAATTATTAACATGCAAGGGAGAGATGTTAGCAGATACTCTCTGAATTGAGGAATACGTTGATACATGCATTGGATTTATCAAGGACTCTCCTCCTCTCCATACCCAGCAGAAGAGAGCTCAAGAGCACATGTTTTCTTCCCACCCCACACACTTACAGCACCTTCAATCATTTCTTGTCAATACACGCAAACCTTGTTTAATTTAGGTTCTCAGCGTTCCTGCTGAATGAAGGAGGTTTATTGCTATTTCACCAGTGAGAAAATGAAGGCAGGCGAGGACTGTGCCTCACTGGAGGTTGCACTCAGGATATACCCATCTCCGAGCTCCTGTCCTGCCACACCACCTTAGCCACAAAACGTGCCTTCCCTAAGCTTTAGCCTTTTCTCGTAAAAAGAAGTGCTGGGAAACAGCAGACATAATACATGGCATGTTAACAGTACCACAAGGCAGACTTTTACAATGGCACAGCAATAAAGGAACAGAAGACAACTCCCATCTTTTGTCTATTGAAACTGGATCCATGCTCCAGCAGTGCTAAACTAACACTACCCAATAGGAATATATGCTTGTCCCCACACAGCTGGTATGTAATTCACAGCTGGAAGGACTCAAACTGTGCAGGACTCTTCGCATGTACCAACACCAAAGACAATGACCCACTTCAGTTAGAACAAATGATGGTGAAGTGGTGGGAAACCACCTCGCTCTTAAAGAAGAGGATTTGCTTGCTTCCCCTCCCACGAGGGCTGGCTTCGGTAACTCACTTATGTCTCCATGTGCTGACATACAAGAGATGTCTGTCCTCCTCAAAGCTGCCTGTATAGAGACATATAAGGATATTTCTGAGCTGTAGATTCTTTTATTATTTGCACTTCTGCATTTAATGGGAAGAAATAACTGGTTATTGTGATGCTTCTGGGCAAACACCTCATACTTGGAAAAATGAGCAAATGTAGCCAAATGACAGAGTGTAAACAACGCTCCCTAAACTACCAGGGACATCACACTCAAACGCCCCGCATGCGGGAATCTTCCTTCCCGAAGCCCCGTCTCCCCCTAAGACCTCAAAGGGTTAAGCCTGCAAATTGCCTTGCTGTGCTTCTGGGACAGCATGAAGGATGGCTGCCATTGCCACGGTCAGATATGACAGCGCCAATTTGATGTGCTGCCATCAAGGGCCTTCTAAGAGCCGAGCGCCCTGATGGTTTTGTGATGCGAACAGTCGCATCGCAAAATGGTTTTCCTCTCCCGCTGCCTCTGCTTCCATCTGCTGCTGGGCCGAGGCACAGCCGGCTGCCTGCCTGTCACAGCATGTATTAAAATTAGCTGGGGAGGAGGCACTCAGTTGTGCTAATTACATTTTAATCATTGGAAATGTGTTGGCAAATCAAGCCTTGATTGCCATCTCGGAGTCTGTCTCCTCCAGCAGAGTGAAGGGGCTGTCTGCATTAGCTGGGGCCTGCTGGGCCCAGTTCTTTCACAGAAGATAGAATATGGTGCCTGCTGGCCCACCACTGAGACTGCTTTGGCACATTATTAAAAAGCCACAAGGCTTGTTTCAAATCATCACTGTGTGAGCTCTGCTCATTCTCACATCCCTGGGTATTCCAGCCACTTGGTACTTTTAACTATATCTTTAGTTTACCTTGTGGGCTAAAAAACAATTTTGCATGCGTGGGTGGAGGAAGCCAGAGCTTTTCTGCAGCTTGTAGGGTTGGGAACGGAGCCGGTTGTCAAAACGCCTTCCTTGTCAGCTGTAACACTGCACTGAATAGCATCCCAAAATAACTGGAACTTGCACAGCCCCCACTTTATCACGGGAAGGTTCGGTACAAGTCCTGGTTTGGTCAGAGTCATGGAAGGTGGAGAAGTCCCTTCTCATTTCTCATTTATCAGGTCAAAGGAAACCGAGTCATTGACTACCCTCAGGCCAGCCAAGCCTGTAAATCATGCTTGGAGAGGAACAGAACAAGCAGTGAGGGTCCCCTTTGTTCCTCTGACTAAATGCTCACATGCAGATCCTAAAATCAGTACATTGGATGAGCATCAAAAGGATGAATTTTGAAGCCCTTTCTCCAGCCACATTTGAAATAACTTTCTTTTTTTCTTTTTTTTTTCTCCTAAATCAATACAGTAAAGCTTCCAGAGCAAGCAACTTGAACCAAAAGGAGAAAGAGCCAGGATCTCTCACATGTCAGACCATGCAGGCTAAACAAAACCAGCAGCATCTACCACCTGCAAACCCCCTCCCAAAATAAACAAACAAAACCCACACTATAGATGTTTAGAAATCTGAAGATTTCTCCCTCCAATCTCTATTTTATAGCATGCAAATACTACTCCTGAACTGAATCTTGACAGCAGATAAAGCTATTCCCATTGCTTACAGGCAGCGGCAGACCTGGACTCCTAAGGTTGGATTTTCAAGAGCGGCAGGGCCAGACTTGCAAGGGTTTAGCGCTTTGTAAAGCCAAATTTCTGAACGGCTTGATTCATAGTAAGACACCTAAACAAATGGCAGATTCCCAAAGCGCTCAGCAGTCAGCGATGCCTATTGTCGCCCTTGAGTTAAAAGTTCTAAAATATCTCACTAGACTAAACACTTTTGGCAGCCTGAACAGTTCAATGATTCAAACAGGAGGTAAGTACTGAAGCTGTTAACTTCAACCTCGCTTCTTCCCTTGCCGGTGAAGGTGAGGGTAAAACGCAGCCACAAGTGAAGCGTGCCAAGATTTCTGGTTTGGTATTTCTCCACTCCTGCATACGTGGCAGCAGGGACTGCGCAGCAGGCGCAAGAGTGGAGGATCAAGCACACGTAATCCACGTATCAGCTTCCAACCCCTCCTGAAATCCCTGTAATATTCCCCTTATTAGTATGTGCAAGTGGATTTTTAGTTGTTCATTTATTACACCTCACACACGGCCATACAAAGGCATGATAAAGTTATAAAGGCTTGAGTACCCAGTGCATTTGTTCAGAATGAAAGCTATTTTTACAGCCCCTGAGAGGAGGCAGACTTTGGTGGTTTCTTTCTTTCTTATACAATTGCATTGCCATTGAATGTAATGTTTTCATGACTATCATATAATGGAACTTAAAACTGATCATTTTATAGCCCTAGCAATAATGATAAGGGTTTGCAAATACCACAGAGAGAGGCTATGGTGTCCTGTCATACAGCTGCATTGCACAGACTGGAAAAGCAAAGTTATACATATGTTCTAGGATAAAACTTAATATCCAAGTTATTAGGCTGGGGAAAAAATAGAAATATCTGGCTGATATGCATTAAGACAAACAGGGTCAATTAGTTTATTTAAATTGGCTTAGTAGAACATTTTTGTTCTTGTTTAACTTGAGAGCTTTAAATTTAAATGATCTAATAATTTTTTGGCATTTTTAATACAAACATTATACAAAAAATATGATTACTGTACATAAATGAGACACAGTTTTCATTCAGCACATTTAATTTTATTTTTGCCTTTTAAATAAGGGATAAGTATATTTGCATTTGTGTGATGGCTCCAGTGGTCCCAACCACCAATAACTACACTTTTAAAGTAAGTTCTTTCTCCAAGAAGCATGTTAGCATGTGTACCCACCAGGACCATGCTAATGAGGTGTGATGTCAGCTGCTGTGACTAAGGTTTTGGGCATGTTCAGAGTTAATTAGTATTGCTGATACACTATTTTGCACTCTTCGTTACGCTCAGAAGCGTGTTCTATTTTGTTCATAAAATGAAACAAACTTTTCACGCCAAACACCATCAACAAAAAGACAGTATTTGATGCCCGTGGGTCACAATGAAACCTCAGGACATCTGGGGAATTGTGCTGACAGGGAGCCCTTAGCCATTGGAAATAAGCCAGCTCATTCCAGCATTCCTGTAAAATACAGGACGGTCTTTACTAGACAAAGCACATGTGTGCACAGCTTGATGCCCCTTCTCGCTTAGGGCACATATGATCTGTGTGCTGTATGGCCAAGCAGACCGACTGCAAACATGGGCGACAGCACCAACAACTCCACCCTCAGGCTTACTGCAACCCCAGGTGGAGCAGTGTGAAAACCAGCCACCTTTCCAGATGCGGTAGCAGCCAGTTGCCATGAAAACACAGAAAAAGCCACGGGACAATCCTAGCTTTCCCTGACAGATGTTGAAGGTCTTTCAAACGGGGCTTAGGCCTCTCTCTAATAATGGCACTGATCTTCATTATTTATAATATGAAGACCAGAGGGGAAAAACCTGTAATTCGGTCAATGACAGAACATCTGATTAAAATCACCAGAATAAGAAACAGTTGTACTTTAGCTTTCAGTCACAACATTTAAGGAATATTTTGATTATATTTAAGATCTGAAAGAATGCAATACATATTCTCCTCTATTCCTCAATGCCATCCCTTCTGTCTCCATTACGTTTGTGAAAATAAAACTCTTCCATTGCTGAGTATTTGGTGTTTACCAATGAGAATGACTGTGATTGTGCATGACCACTGTGTGCTGGGGGAAAAAAGGGGATGGACCAGGGTGTACAAGTCTATTTTTTTTCAGGACCAGACATATAATAAACTTGTCAAGCTTTATTTCTCTACTTCCTAAGTGAAATTAATGTCTACATTCCTTTTGTAAGCTCCCTTCAATAGAAATATCTAAATAAAGGGGCAAATTATACTTTTAATCCTTGATAAGGATTGCAATATACCGACTAAAGCAGAACTTCCAGCAAAATGTATATGCCTTATCCTGAACCCCTTGCTCTGTATCTGTTCATTGCCTACTCAGGCAGAACACACGCGGCCCTTCATTATGATTCCTAACCCACAGAAATAAATTGTGAAGAAATGCGAGTGAGTGCCCTATAGCGTTTAGGACCCTATTCAGCTGGAAAATTAGACAGCCTCCTGAGGCACATGAGCCCTGAAAGGCCACAGAGGCTAGCAGATCTGTTCAGAAAAAAAGGTCAGCCAAGCACACAACTAGGAGGAGATAATAAAGGAAACATTTACCAGTTCCAAAGCAGAAGTAGCAAAGAGCTCATCTTTGCCCCCAGTTATTTGCTTGTCTCCCTTCTCCTGTCCAAGGTGTTGTCTTGGAAGGAAAAAGTATTCCTAAAATATTTGGGGACTGAGAAGGGAGTCATCACCTAAACTAAGGCACAGAGCAGTCCCTAAGCTTTCAGCATCACCATCTAGAGGACATGATCTCTGTCCCTTGACTGGAGAGAGCCTAAGGAGACTGTTATCCACAGATAAAAGATAGCCTTGAATATGCTTCTCCTTGAGACACCCCAAGTAGGTGCCTAAATCCTTGGTATTTAGTGGAAGCAAATGGAAAACAAGACAAAATACAAATAAGGAAAGCAGAGAAAACACTGAGTAAGTATCTTATTTTTCACATGAAGAGCAAACCATCCTTTCTCTGAGGCCATCTAAAGCCAACTCTTGCGATAGCCTTTGCTCTCTATCTCATCGTTCAGGTTGCACACAATACAAGTTGTGTTGCTGAACATAATCTACTTACTTCTATTACTGACCCTTCATGCAGTGCTTTTGGGGGACATATTTGTTCTGGCTGTTTCTATTTGGAACCACAAAGATATCTTGCTAAAGGTAAATTAAGGAATTTCCAAGGACATTATCGAAAAGTGGAAATGAAATCCCAAATTTGCAACCTCCAGTGTTATTACTACAGAACCTCCACTGCTGCACGAACCACACACTGGAAACGCAGAAGCACCACGTGTAAAGGGTGCTTTTAGTGAAGAGTACACCAAAAAATAAGCTGCTTCCCATCAGCAAGTACATTCTTTAGCTTTAGCGTAACATTTATAAAGCTTGTTCAGGAAAAAAATGTGTTAAATCTTTCATCAGGCTACAGACACTTTATTTGGAGTCTTCACAGAAACCCAAAGTAGTGCCATAAGGTGCCTGGAATATTAGCCAAGATAAAACCTTCAGGGCCATGCACGCTACTGTTTTCAAATCTGTTCTTTCATCTGATGTGCCAGTCGAAATTACTTCTGCAACATGGTCAGAACCAACCTGGATGGATTTATAATGCCTCAAATTGCTATGGGCATATTTTTGTGAATCGCCTAGAGACAAACAGATAATTCTCTTTAGATTGTGCGAATTGCTAATTCTTATGCATGTCATGTGTTTTCCAAGTGGCATGTTTAGACAAGAAAATTGCAGAATATTCCTGATGTCACCAGAGCTCTATGCTTAGAAAGCCACGGCAGTGTAGGACAGTGTCCTTTTACATATCTCAGTTTATATATTACAAATAATTTTAACTCAGACAATACTTGTTACCTTTTCTCACTCTACAACTACGTGTATAAGAGGGGAGTCAAATGATAAAGAGCAGATTACCAATTATACCAATGCAATGTAACTACTTGTGCGAGTAAAGGAAGCAGAATCAAGCTTTTTATTTGCTCTGCTTAGGCAATTTGAATAAACAGTGTAAGTGTCATCTTCTGAGTCAACATGTCAAGTCGAGTTTCACGATATCTAATCTCTGTCTCTTGGCATTATTATACTATGCACAAAACCCCTCACAAAGACTTCCTTGCAGCATGCTTTCCTGATAAACAAAGCTTGTGCAATCAGTCCATGAAGTTCCCCTCTCTGTTCAACCTCCTCAAAATTTTTGAACTCACTGGCCAATTTCACCCACATTTGACAAGAGATTTCAGAGATAATTAAGCTCCTGTGAGTTTTCTGAAAAAGGCGGCCAGTTGGTATAAAGACCCGATAAGCCTGAAAGAAAGGCTGCAGTGTGTGATCACACCTCACTTCATACCAGAAAACGCACACAGAAGAGAAATGTTATAAGAACTCCAAGGAAAAAGCATCAATCAGAGGTTTCAATTAACTCTCTATGGGAAACCAGACTTTGATAAGTTTTTTGCTCTTGAAACTACTCATATTTATTTTACTACCTATGACTCAGATTCAGAGGTGTCAGCTTTTAACTAATATATAAATTATCCTCATCCTTAAAACCAACAGGGACTCCTCTGTATAGCATATATTATAATGCGTAATTATAGCTTCAGGGCATCATTTTAGATGAAAATGTAACGTATACAATGAAAGAAAATTCCATTTGTATTATGACCAGATTTTCCTTCTAAAGTGACTCTGTACTTGTGGAGAACTTGGTAAACTGTCTGTCCAACCAGCACAGAAATGATGGTCCCAGATTTATGGCTTAAGGCCACAAGATTATCATAATCATGGGTTTAATTCCTGGCTGCCACACTCTTCTTTAGCAACTTTGGGTAAAAAAACCCCTTCCCTCTCTTTCTGTTTCCGTATCCTTCATCTGTGAAAGAAGACTGTTCCCCCCTTCCCCTCAGCTTTGTCTTTCCTTTCTATTTGTGTTATACTGTCTTCTATATAAACTTACGTCGCCTGCTTTCCTCTGAATGCCTATTAAACTCTGTTTTCTAATTCGAACAAATCCAAACACAAACATACTGAATCCATTTTTCTGAAGTATTTTAAGTGGATTTTTGCTTTGTTTCTTTTAGTTCTTGATCACTGGCCATGAAAAAATTCCAGTGGCTCCAGAAAGCTGGGTTTGTCCAGGAGAAGAATGTCAGTTGAACAAACCAGTAGCTTTGGGGTACTTAAGAAGGTGCTAGGAATAAAACAGTTGCTTTTCTTTACTGGGAAAGATACGTGATTAATATATTTGTTTTAGCATGTGCTATGCATGCAGCTTGGTTGTGTTCTACAAAGAGGAGTAACAAATGATCAGTCGTCGACTAGTCACTTTAAATCCCCTTTAGATTTCATCACTGCTTTAAATGGTGTTTCACAAGCCAAACAGAAAAGAATTTTATTTTCAAAGGGAAGAGAAAACAGTGTTGCTAAACCAGTGTTTCTCTCTATCCCTGCGGGATGCAAAAGTAATCTATGACTGTGACTTCAATGAATTTAGTTAACTACAGCTAAATTGCATCACAGAGCCTCTCTTTAACAGATCTGCAATAGTTAATGAACATGGTGGGGAGACCAGATATTTCTTCAAAACAACTCATCAAGTAAGCTGCCTCTACTTAACAGATGTAAAGGCAGGGCCCAAAGTAGAAGCTGGCAGAAACAGATGGTGCCTAAGGGCAGCTTTCTGTTTCAGTGCTCTTGGGGGCTAGGTTAGGCAAGATGGGAGGTGTAGAGAGGTGGGGGTTGTGTTTTTCGGCAGCAGGTAAAATCCATTTGTCACACCACCTCCAACTGGGCTCTCAGCACAAAAGTTTAATATCTGAAACCAATGAGGCATTCTGCTCTCCGACTGCAGCAAGGCAGGAAAACCTCTCTGAGCAGTATGGAGCCCCAGCCTTTTTCAGCAGGGAAAGATGTCAAACTCCTCATTCTGAACTACTTGCTTTTTCTCTTTCTTTTTCAAACAAATAGAAAATGGGTATGCAAAGGGAAGTGTTTTATCTTATTATACCTTCAGGGAAAGAACACAAAATGACGAAAGTAAGTGTGTTTTCTTTCTCTGTTCTCCACAGAATAACATCAGTAACCTCATAAAAGCAGTCCCTGCTTTCTCCTTCTCTGAAATACAGACACATACACTGCGGCACCAGCAATAAATTTCCATTGCCTCCAACTTCTAACATTGCCAAGGTATCTGCCATAGAGAGCGTTTTTATGAGCCGGTCTTTGACTGCCAGGATTTTGCCTTCATAAAGAAGAGATTTTAGTCCATTCTGTCTATTTATTTTGTGTAGAGGAATCAAGGTCAATAAACCATGGAGAAATTCACTCTACCTTATTCCATTTCAGACTTTTGTCATCCACGCTTTATCGAGTATCTGAATGAATTTTTAATATCATGCCACAAAATGCTTTGGTCTTCTATCATATGCTGGGACTCTATAAATCTGATAACACTTGGGAGTTCTCAAATATACTCAGCACTGAAGAAACAGCTTTAAAGTTTAGTCATTCTGATGAAATGTAAGAGCTTATATCAGTGACAGGTTGACAGAAAAAGCTGTTTTCCTTTCCATTTCACAGACTTCCACGTATGAACGCCATGAAACATGTCAGGACTTTCTCTGAGTCTATGAAGACAGAGATGGCATCTGCTCCCAGTGGGGAGCCCTTCTAACCAGTAATACTGTAAAATTTCATGATTCTGAAATCTGATCGACAGCCAAAGGAAGGGCAGGGAGGAGGTGTTTACTGTATTTTATAGGAGAGCATCAATTGCTTGTCTTGGCACATGATGTATATTTTTATGGCATACAATGCCACTTTCAGCATATTTTTTTAAAGTAGAATGTATTCATGTTGGCTGAGCAGGTTTATAATTTCCTGTCGCTGGAAAAAAAGTACGCATTTTTTAAAACTAGGCATTAACCCTACACACTCATCACTACAATTGTAGGTAAATGGGCAAAAGACAAGGACCCTGAGCCTGAAGAAAACACACACAGATTTACTCTACCAGCAGCCCAGCACAGAAGTACACTACCTTCTTATAGCACCATTATAACGTTGATCCCACCCTCCAATGACAGCAGATAGAGGAAATAGATCCATTGACTCTATGGTCTATTAAACATTATCTCATAATACCGTAGCCAAATTGAGATCTCATCAAGCGACTACTTTATATGGTCACATCTGCATTTTGACAAATATGCATCTATATTACCCCACTGAATTTGCTCAGCAACACACACAAAACTACAGTTTTCAGGAAGTCCTTTAAATAGTACACAAATGCTTATCCCCAAACTTCAGTTCAAACTCCCAAGCAGTTAATTCCACTGAAGTATGTCTGCATGTATGGGCTCGTGTTTGCCCATCTAAGGAACATAATTATTTCTTATTTAATCACATACTGTAACACAGCAGTTTTCAGCCTGTGATTTGTTGAATCCTGAATCCCACAAACATCCTCCAAGAGAGATCTACGGCATAAGGAAGAACAGTAAACCACTAATGGGTCGCTTCAAATTGACTAGATAACTCTGCACCTTCAAAAGAAAATTTTTAGGGATGTACAATTCAAAAAACCTCGCAAACCGCTACAGGGCTTGCAAACATACTAAGATGACAACTCCCTAGTGTTCACATGGTGATACAGACTCTTCCTGACAAAAAGGCAAGGGGACAAGCCCAACGGTATTGCTGTCCTGTAATTTCACTGACTGTAACAAGACTAAATACAAAATTAAAGGACGGCAGGGACTGTGCACATTTATAGGAGGCGGACATCGAATCTGAATGACTTAACAAATGATCTTGCAATGCAAGACTGCAGCAGGCACCGTGTAGATACGGATTTGGAGGACTGACTTATCTGTGTACACAGAGATAGGGCTCTTCTCAGTTTTAGTTTGAAGAAGGCTGTGGAAGTACCCAGAAAAACAGACATTTTCAGAGTCTGATGTCCTATCTTTTACTTTCCCTGATATCACTGTGCATGAAAAAGGGAGGAGAGATTCAAATGCTCGCACTAATGAGTTTATTTTTTATTTTGTCATGCCAAGGTAGGTGTTGGTGACACGGACTATGGTATAAAAAATTCAGATTAGTTGGGAATTCAGCCACAGTCCATTAAGCCAGAGGAAAGATTCAACTAACTAAAGGTACTCTGAGTCTGGAACTACTGAGGTTACAAAGATTGGGACTTCTAGGAAAACCTTCATTATATTATTTATCATTTGATTTCTGGAAAGGTAAGTATTTCATCCATGTACTTAATCATGTCCTAGCAACTCTGTGAGACACGCGTGTGTTAAGGCATTTTAACTACTTTGGTTTTGATTCAGATAATATTATGGATAACTATAACAGATGGCATTCACGATACTGCTGCTTTAGAAGACAAAGCTTTTTTAGCCAACTGCCACTCTTCTCCCTTCTGCTTTTCTTTACTAAGGATATGTCAAGGTGAAATAAAGTAAGGTGCAGGCCTTTACATACCAGCAAGAAACAACGGGGCACTTTCAATGCCAAATGGCATAGATGGGAAAAAAGAAATAATTAAATACAGAAAGGATGAAGCAGAAGTAAAGCAAACTAACTACGGAAAAGATGAGGGACACATCCAGAAACTCGGGTCGTTTTATTATACAATTAGAAAAGACAAGGTAATCCTTTTATAACTATTTTTCTCCTCTTCCTTGGGAAGGCAGGAGATTGGCTGTACTCATAAGTGTTTACAGACACAATTCTGTCTATCTTAGGTGACTACAGTGGGGACGAGACTTCCAAGAACAAGCTTCTACTTACAGTACACACCTACTGATCAGTCAAAGAGCTACTGATTCTTGGCCCCCAGGAAATAGCTTGTTTCAATGTACATCAAGTACATACTCTACCTTGCTGAAAACTTGTAATAATTATGACAATTTTAGATTGACATAATTGTGAAGATTGTGAAGTTGTTCTGTATTCACCATGCTACTTGTATTACTGCAATAAGACCATGTTTATTTTAGCAGTTAAAGAAGGTAATGTTAGCAAAGTTCAGCTTCAAAGGACTTCCAAGTTAATTGTGGACTACAGTCTCCCAGGAAGCAAAAGAAAAAACCCCTAATCTACACCTTCAATCTTATAAAACTGAGTTAGAAACTTCAGGAGGACAAAGTGCAGCATTTTAGAGGTGGGATTTCAAAGGAGAACTCTATGGGGTTATTTTCCTATTACTCCGATTAGCATTCAGAAATAGTTTATTCTAGGGTTGGTATGCATTTTGAGAGAGATTCAGAGGAAAAGCAATTTTTAAAACTCTTTCATCTCTCCCGGCTTTAATCGCTTCAACCACAACATATTCTCTGAGTTGCATGCTCTTCCAAGCGCTGAGCTGTATCAATTTATATCTCTGTAATCTGGTCTATCATGATTGTTCTTCGTTAACACAATCCAAAGTGTATGTTTTTAGAGTTAGGTTTTGCAAACTATTTGGATTATTTTACATGTAATTGACTGGTACTATTAGAAGAACTCAATTTCATTCTGGGCCAAATAAAGAGTGTAGTATATAACATATTGTATGGCACTGAATGCTATAGCCAGAACAGGAAAATAGTCTGAGTAGTTATTATCAGTTTGCTTTATAAGTATGTTATTTACAATACGCAACAGATGTTCTCCGAATGTTAATGGGAAAATACAGGCCTTTTATTTATTTCTTTTCTGACAGACTAAAAAGTGCAACTAATATAATAATAATCTTGGAAAATCCAAAGATTACTTCACAATTTGGAAAATGCTGTGTTGAGTCATTAGTCTTATTATCTGGTATTTTCATAACTCACTAGATAAACACTGTAAACTATGATTTCCTGGTAATGATCCTTTATATGTGCAAAAACAGGCCTCCAAGAAATCTCAATTAAGCCTAAGAAACAGTGTTTTTAAATTAACCCCAGCCCCCTAAATAATGCAATAATGGGTGTATGTGTGTGTGCGCATGTGCAGGCGCTCCCCTCCCAACAAATGTATAGGATTAGAATCGCCGAGCTGTGACTGGCATTTCCTATACTGCTAACTGCTAACAGAATGTTTTCTTTAGCTCAGTGCCTTTCAATCCGCAGTCTGCGAACCCGAGGGATTCATGTACTCCTCATATGAGGGTCTGTAAAATGGACTTGGTTTCTTTTACTCTATCGGGGTCCCTAATTCCACTGATAAAAGCTTAAGGGAATCCATCTGCTGAAAAAATGTGAACACTTCTGCTATCCCACCAAGCCCCTGCTCTTCAGGAACAAGGGCTCAAAGTTCATTCCTGATGTTTGCTGTGGAGTTATAAATTGCCCCCATGTGCAGTACAAATGATTACTTAGGCAGATAAAATGGAACACGGTGTTTTTACACTTCAGAACTGTTACCTGATCTTACTTTGAGAAAATCAAGGACAGAATCATACCTGTAGCATACACATTCTTTTTTTTTTTTTTTTCCCCCCCACTTTTTGTTTGGATGTAAAAGCTATGGACACCACTAGCTTTTCCCTTTCAATACTACTTTATCTGATTTTCCTGTATGAATAATATTACACAGCACTGACAACTGGTAGGTGCCACACAGGAGCATAAGAGGACAAAAAGCTTGATTATCCATAGTCTTGTGCCTTGTATAGTCACTCAGGCAGCCTACAAAGCATCTGTGAAATACTATTAACCTGAAATGGTAATTTTTTCACCAATCCTTCAGGGATAGTGTGGAAGCTGATGCCTTTGTTATCTTATATCTGTGTGGCACAAATCACACTACTGAGACGTGTAATTTTATTTAATTTTTTGCCTGGCTTTCTATGAAAACAGGTTTTATGCAAACAGGCTGTCAGTCCACCCAGCCCCAGTAATTTTCAAACCCCTTGTTCCCTTTCAATTAAATTTGATAGAGATCTAAAAAACATCAAGTTATGAGAAGTTTTATGCATATCAGTAACTCTAATACATGGAAGAGAGATACAGCTCTGCCCTTTTAAGAGACAGCAGACCAACCAGCTCATGGTAAAACATGGCCAGAGAAGGAATACACAACAGAGCCAGAAGTATGTGATGTCTGCATGGACAGAGGGAAGAGAAGATGGTTGTACAGCGTAGGACACAAATCTAAGGCAGTTAGACTTCATTATCCTCCATGTTCATAACACAGCTTGTTAGAGCAATGTGAGGAAAATGAGGTGCAATATGGTTGTACAGCACTGATTAAGTGATGCTCTTTCAAAACAAAAACAAAGAAATCCAGTTTATGACAATGTTGCAAAGGAAGAAATCTTGATTCTTTCACAGTTTTCTTCCCATCTCAGTGCAGCAGTTGGGAGAATAACATTCATTGCTATTGTACATGACAGGTAAAGAAAAAAAAATGTAACAACCACATCTGGTATCATTAATACTTTAGCAGACTTCCTATTTTTAAATTAGTATCATTCTGCAAGCAAAATGACAGCTCTTCACAGAGCCTATGAATCTGCAGAAACAAACAAACTAGCAGTTTACTAGTACAGCTGCAGACAGGTCTGACAAGCTTTTCAAAGCACTCAAACTAGTAGAGCCTGATTCTGCAGAGGCACTGAAATGCCAGGCTGGCATTTTTCTAGGAGTTTTTACAGGTGAAAAGTGAGCTAATAAACTACTAGCCATTGACTGCTGCCAAATGGGACGGGTGCATATTGCGGGAGACACCTGCGGCTCTGCTGAATGTACCAGGTGCACCCATAACATTTCAGCAGCACTGCCAACGGGACACAGTCAACAGGAAATCAGCTGGATTTATAGGTCAGCTTAATCAAGCTTGCTGCTGAGCCCTTCCAGCTCCTGTTTGGAGAAACCTCAGCAAAGCGTAGGGCTCTTTCCTATGACATCTTCTGCTCAAGGTCAGATGGGGCAGGGGGGAACCTGTCCCTTCCTTACACCATAAACTCAGTCTGACTTCCTATATTTCTTTTCAGGGGTGAACACCTGGAAAATGTAATCATGGGAGAACAAAACAAGGTGTCTGTAATAGCTGTGCTCAGGCAGGAACGGAACTGAGCCAGCTCTGACCCTGGCATATTGTGTCTTTTGGCTCCAGAAGGCAATTGCTCACAAAATCAATTGCTTCTGCAACACAAACGCACATATATACAAATGAGCTGTGGTACAGACTTCAGGAAATATCAGTCTCCTGAGGTAACCACAAGCTTAAAATTAGGCTTGAGGATGACAAAAAAGTCTGTCTGCCTGTGTCCTGACGTGTTTCATCCATCTCAGGGAGTTACCAAGGCTTCATCTACTCTGCTTACTTACGTCAATGAAATCAAACAGACTCTTGAATCGACCACAGGAAGTTCTCCACATGTTAGCTGAGGCATCTGGAGCTTTTCCCATTATTTAATTCTTGCTTGGTTGCCAATTCAAAACACCAAAACAGAAAGCAGAGACATTTCTCAATCTTTCCTCATGAGGGATTTACATGGGTAAATCCCATCACAGAATAATGCCTCTGGACAAATTTAAAGATAAAATTTTCCGTTCTTGTTAAGCACTTGAATTTTCTCAGGTGCTACTTCTTCCTGCCAATCTGGAGTACCTACAGCAGTACAGAACGAACTATCAAATAGTCACCATTGGTTTGCATTGTGTGTTGTACATAAAAGCATCGCCCAAACTGACTTCTACTGCTAGCTGCTACCTATAATACATCTGTAGATAAAGAAATCAATGTACTGAGGGACTGAGCAAGTCTTAGAAAGTCTCTGCTGGGAATTAATCAGTGCAGCTCTTTTACGTCAGTTACTGTAGGTCTTAGAAGAGAAAAAAACGAACCGAAGCCCACAGAGGTCAGATTTTAATCTCTAAAATGAAGAAATGGAATCTGATTCTTAGATAGAAAATCCACCATTCACTTGTTCCTACCTCTTGTAGGGACCTTTCCATGTCTGGATTTCTCCAGCCCTACACTGACTCTTGGTGCTTTCCCCAGACTAAACTCACTCTTGTGCAGCTGTGCTACCTGGAAAAGACTGGGTGGTTGTATATCCTAGTGAGCCTCCAGACGCTGCTTTTTTATTCTTCTCCAGCTTCCCTTCTTTTTAAAGTAGGATATTAGTTCTCACCTATGCACCCAATTAAATACAGTCTGAATTGAGGATGCAGAGCACTGTCCAGAACCTGTGCAGGTTCTTTAACTTTGTAACCTTTACTTCTAGAAAATTCCATATTTAAAAAGAAGTTTATCTGCAGGATGCTTTGCAAAATATGGCATGTGTTACTTCTCTATACCTTTCCTCCAGACTCCACTTTCACTTGATGGCTTGTGTAAGAGGTTGGATACTGAAGTGCAAGCCACATTGTGGACTATGATCAGGCTCTCACTAAACCTGCTACTTAGCTGAGTTTTTAAAATGAAGCAAAACAAAACCTACAATGATTGTAATTAGCAGGGAAAAAAAAAAAAAATCTACACGTACCTCAGCTGAAACATAGTAGACAGCACCATAAGCACATGGTTCACCAAAGGAAATCCTTTTGAGCGAAGTAACAATTATGGCACTCTCCATTTTGATACTAAGACTTAGCAGATCTAGACCACAATAGAGCCCCTGTAGAGGGGTTCACCAGCTAGCAGACAAACCATATAAACTTCTAATAAACAAGTAGACAAAAGAACTGAAAATCCACAAGCTTGCATTTGCGGAGGATCCTCAAAAATCTGGGGTTTTCATGGCTAGGTCTGATTTGCCATGCCTTGTGAAGAGGAAAAAAAAGCCAGCGGGTTGGAGGGGAAAGCATCATTAGGGCTCACACTCAAAGCAGCTTCCAAGGAGACCCACACAGAGAAGGCCCAGTCCCTCCGGACAGCAAGGCACTGCCCTGACTTCCCATGGACCAGTTACTGGGTCAAAATATTATATTAAGGCTGAGCATTCTGCTTCTAGGTTGCCGTCCTTTTGATCAGGTTACTATGGAGCACGCTGGCATTACGGGCCCATGTGATGTATGTTTGCTGTCAATGCTGAAATAACACTAAATGCGTCTGAGCGGGCCCCACCTGCCGAGCAATATGTTCTCAATCCCTCAGGCAGAGCTCTGTGCTGCCCGGCTAGGAAAAACTTCCTCCCACCCAGCACATGGCAGGGCAGTGAGATACACACTCACGTGCTCATGTATGGGGGGTGGGACGTGCCATAGAACAGACCCCCTCTCTTCACTTGCCGTGACAAGAAACTCCCTCGCTCTTACATATTTACAAAAAAAAGGTTAAAAAAAGGGGGGAAAAAGAAAGAAGGGAAAGAATCACAGCCTGTTAATCACATACATCATTACCACAATTGGCTGAGAAGTTGGCTTGTTGACGATTGATTCATGAGTTCCTGTTGCAAGCCAAGAAGAGAGAGAGAAGATGGAAATATCCTTATTTATTTGTAAGTACAGCAGGAGGCTCTCCTGCATGTTGGTGGAGACCACAGTTCAGGCTAATACACGGGAGGTTGCTCTCTGCCTGCCATGAGAGCTCACACGGCGACACTGATTTCTTCCTGAATTGATCGACATGATCACTCTGTACCACCTGTAGTTTTCTCATCACAGACAAGAATTAGCAGGGCAAGGAACCAGGACACATCCTTTTTTGAGAAGGGGAGGTGTTGCGTTTTTGATGGCGCCTCTGGAAATATTAGCAGGTTGAATGCAGATGAGTTTCTTGCTCATTCATACGTTATTGCTGCCTGTGCCTACAGCCTGTGCAGTGATACCTCAGAGAAGCAAAGTAGTTCCCAACTCTCAACACACATAACAAATGGAAAAGGATGAGCTCCATCCCATCTGGTGAGGAAGCTCTCTGCAGGTCACATTAAACAGCATAATTAATAGTTTTAGATTAAATACATGCAACCCTCCTGTTTCACTGAAAATAACACTTTCAAAGAGCAGTAGAATTTGGGGCTTTTTTTACTGCTGTGCTGCTATGAAGAAATAGTCTTAGTGTTAAATTACTTTTTCCTCTCACACCAATTTCACTTGCAGCATGAGCTTCACTGCTTCAGAACTGCACTTTGTGTATCATAATACAGCAAAACAATTATTGGGATTCATCCGCACAGCAGCAGGCTTTTGCTGTGCCAAATTTCCTATTACATGGATTCTTCTGAACTTTCACTAATTGCTGGCTACATCAAGATATATTATCAAATTAATCCAAACTAATAAAAAGTTATGGATATTTCTTCACGTGAAAAAAGGGAGTAAGTTTCAGGAAAGGATGGCCATGAAATACAGACAACAGAGTCCTTTCTCTCCTACACCTATTCTTCCTGACATGATTTATACAGTAGGACACTCATAAATCAAAAAAGCAATACTATCAAAAGTTTTCAATGTTTCTGGGTTTTGATATTCAAACATTGTAAAGTTCTGTTTCATTTAAAAGAACATTTAAAAGTTCTGTTTCCAGTTTTATTCATTTGCTTGCATATCTATATAGAATGACTAAAAATTTGGTGACCGCAGCAGAGCAATGAACACATACATAAGGGAACTGCATCAGAGATATGTGGTAATAGCCTGCCTAGTCCAATTTCTTATGACCAGTGCAGATGGCATTTTATTACCTTAGCAGCAAGAAGCTTTATACAGCCTGGGTGGTTTTTTTTTTTGTTCCCAGCTGTAAAGTACATATATAAAAGTATGTCCTACTTACTACAAGTGTGAACATTCTCATTATTGATGTAAGTAGAGATTTTCAAAGACAACTCGTTAATAGCTGACATCCACTGACACACAGAAACAACCTTGAGACATTTTGATGACACCAAGCTGTGTGGTGCGGTCACACGCTGGAGGGAAGGGATGTGCCATCCAGAGGGACCTGGACCGGCTGGAGAGGTGGGACCATGTGAACCTCATGGAGTTCACCAAGGCCAAGTGCAAGGTCCTGCACATGGGCTGGGGCAATCCCAAGCACAAATCCAGGCTGGGCGAGGAGTGGATTGAGAGCAGCCCTGAGGAGAAGGACTTTGGGATGTTGGTTGACAAGAGGCTCAGCATGACCCAGCAGTGTGTGCTTGCAGCCCAGAATCCAACCATGTCCTGGGCTGCATCCAGAGCAGTGTGGCCAGCAGGGCGAGGGAGGGGATTCTCCCCCTCTGCTCCGCTCTCGTGAGACCCCCCTGCAGTGCTGTGTCCAGCTCTGGGGGCACCAACATCAGAAGGACACGGACCTGCTCGAGCAGGTCCAGAGGAAGCCACGAAGATGCCTGGGGGGCTGGAGCACCCCGCTGTGAGGACAGGCTGAGAGAGTTGGGGGGGTTCAGCTGGACAAGAGAAAGCTCTGGGGAGATCTTAGAGTGGCCTCCCAGGACTTAAAGGGGCTACAGGGAAGCGGGGAGGGGCTCTGTATCAGGGGGTGTAGGGATAGGATGAGGGATAACAGTTTAAACTGAAAGAGGGGAGATTTAGATTAGATATAAGGAAGACGTTCTTCTCTGTGAGGGTGGTGAGGCCCTGGCACAGGTTGCCCAGAGAAGCTGTGGCTGCCCCCTCCCTGGAAGGGTTGAAGGCCAGGTTGGACGGGGCTTTGGGCAACCTGGGCTAGTGGAAGGTGTCCCTGTCTGTGGCAGAGGGTTGGAACTAGATGATCTTTAAGGTCCCTTCCAACACAAACCATTCTATGATATGATCTTAAAATGTGAGCACCAAAAGGACTGTCATGGTTTAACCCCAGCCAGAAATTAAGCCACACACGGCCACTTGCTCACTCCCCCCTGGTGGGACAGGGAGGAGAATTGGAAGGGTAAAAGTGACAAAACTTCTGGGTTGGGATAAAGACAGTTTAATAGGTAAAGCAAAAGCTGTGCACAACAAGCAAATCAAACCAAGGCATTCACTCCCCACTTCCCATGGGCAGGCAGGTGCTCAGCCATCCCCAGGACAGCGGGGCTCCCTCACGCCTAACGGTGACTTGGGCAGACAAACGCCATCGTTCCGAACGTCCCCCCTTCCTCCTTCCCCAGCTTTCCATGCCGAGCGTGACGCCCTACGGCCTGGGATATCCCTTTGGGCAGTTGGGGTCAGCTGTCCCGGCTGTGTCCCCTCCCGACTCCTTGTGCACCCCCAGCCCCTCGCGGGTGGGGTGGGGTGAGAGGCAGGAAAGGCCTTGGCTCTGTGTAAGCCCTGCTCAGCGATAACTAAAACATCCCTCTGTTACCAACACTGCTTCCAGCACAAATCCAAACCATAACCCCAGACCAGCTACTGTGAAGGAAATTAACTCTACCCCAGCCAAAACCAGCACACAAAGGCAGAGTACATGACCTAGGGAGGCAATACCTCATGGATAACGACTGTAAAAGCTCTCCTTGAACAACGAGGCTTCGCACTGAGCTACACAGAGTATCCTCTGATTGTAAGGTTTGGGCTTTTTAAATTACATGAACAAAACCAATTCTGATCATTTCTCCTTTGAAGTCCCTTGTTTAGTATGCCATAAAATGAAAGGAGCTTACTCCCCATTGGTTCCTGAACAGCCCTCACATGTTAAAGACTTATGGACACTGCTAATCTGTGACAAAACCAGGAAGTGTAATTAGTCCTGCCAAACCATCTGTCAGGCCTGAGAGACTTGGATGATATTTGGGAAAAGCATCTAAACATGTGTGCGCTTGTCCTAAGTCCCAGACCATCCAAACTTGGCCAACAGCTGGGTAAAACAGGATTTGACACTTCTGTTGAAAAGGACAGAGAAAGAAAATATTGCTAGTACAGAAAGGCACCTAGTATTAATCACTTCAAAAATCTGTTATAAATGATCAGCCCAGAACTGAAAGTAACGGGCAGTAATTAAAACTGTCCTGACACTCCCATGGTAAAGACACAAAATCAGTTGCAGCAGTCACAAGCAGCACAGAAACACTGTAGGAACACTGTAACTGGGAGACAGGCTTTGAAATCTGTATGTGTTTTGGTTTACCATTAAACCACCTTCTGATACCACACGTTAACAGAGGCTCTCAAAGAGGCGTTCTTGGAGGAGACAGAAAGACAAAGATGGAATCAAGTGGGAAGGTGTCCGTCTCAAAGGAAAGGCCCAGCCTTGAGAGGCTTTCACATACGCTTTCTCCTGAAATGAATTAGCACGACTGGTGTTCACAGCGTCTTGAGAGCGGCTGTTCTGTTTTGCCAGAATAACTCGAGTGGTTCCCTTATCATGTTTCTCTCCAAGAAAACACTTTTGATGCATTTCACAGCAGAACCATGAACAGAAAAGGGAGAGGGAAAAATGTTAGCCCGAGAATATTTCTGTAACTACAGCCTGCATGAGACAAAGCATACAGATTTGGTGCTTATATATTAACACCATAACGTAATGAATAACGTAAGGGTGGCTAAAACCCAGTCACGTCTGGACAAGTCAGAGAGCACAAGACAGACTATGACAGCAGTGCTTCTGACTGACAGAAGACTTTGTGGAGCAAAGTGTGCACTTACCACTGAGATTTGCTAATTCATGTGGTCAGTACATGCCCAAGGGCCAAAGCCCACAGTTAAACAAACGGCATTCATTGTAGAAACTCTATCTATAAACACAGTTACAATGATTTTGGTTAACTTTGTATTTGCCAAAATTTGATGCTATTTCAAAGTAAACATTTTTCACACACGAATCATAACACAATTGAGAAAAATGTTGAAAAGTTCCAGAGAAAAAACAGAGTTCTGCTCTTCCTTTAATGGTTTTACTGGTCTGGAAGATTTTCAGTCGTGACAATGAGCTAACCCTGACTTTCTCCTGAGCTGGACGTGAGACAATCTTACAGTTACCCTACTTCGGTTCCAGAAGAAAGATCTCCAGGTTGCTCAGGAAGCAGTCATTTTTTTAGCCACTCAAATTTGATTCCAAGTACTTATTTGATTTGATTCAAATCCCTTTGTCCTCTGAGACAGTTTCTGGACGCTCTGCTCTGATCAGGCAGAGCACGGACCAATGTCTGTACCCTACTGCACACACCACTGATGCTTCTCTCACATGAGTACATGTACAAATACACAAAACCATACATACATACAGGCTTCTCTGGTCCAAAATCAGGTATTTCAATGCAATTTCCTTTTCACACAGAAGATTTTTGTCTTGAGGAACAGTACAAAGAGGGAAAAATAGAAACTTTGAAACCTTGTAAAGCATCTAGGAGACAACTGCCATCCTCCAGGCCACGCTGTAAGTCATGAGATCATGGAATTGTGTCACAAATACTTGCACCTCTTGATGGCAAACAAGAAGCAAGTCTAGATACACAAGAGGAGCCAGATCAGCTATTAGATTGGCTTTTTGTGTTAAATACTCAGACCCATCTTTGTATTTCAGAACAGAAGTTACCAATACTGCCACCATACTAGGCATGGCTAAAGACATAGTCAAGCTTTATAAATTTCACAGATCAAGTATCTTAAATGTAGAATGCATTCAACTGTTCACCTCTTCATCTGCTTTTACATCTCCCTCAAAATGTGTTTGTTTAGACAACCTTAAAAAAAAAATATCAGAAGATCTGATTTTTTACAATCACATTCTAGCTATAGTTAAGAAAAATGACAAAGCTTTTCAATTTTCAGGGATGGAAGAGTGTCTGCTGTGACCTCTCCAAACATTGACAGACACTAAAAGGCATCTCTCAGTTGATTTAACTGGATTTCTTGAAGTCAGTACTTGTAAAAGGAACATGTGCAGGGATATAAAGTGAGCGTCCCCATGGTACTGTCATATATGCCAAAGCTCTACAGATTATTAATACATGGGCTTGCCCCCTTCATTCTACAAGAGCTCTTATAATGCCTCAAATTAATTGGAGGAGAGTTCAGCAGCTCCAAAGAGATGATTAAGATCAATTATTAATTCCTCTTCCTATTCTTGTATCTGTATTAAACTTCAGGATTAGAACCCCACTAACAAAACAGTAACTATAATAAAAATAAATAGTACAAAACCAATAATTAGAAGAAGTAATTTTTGCACGTTCTAAGATTTCTCAGTCAGACCATCCTGTTGCATTCAATATATATGAAAAAAATATAATTGCACTTTCTCTTTGAAGTAAACATGTTATTTTCTGATTTTTCTTTTAGGGGAAATATGACAAGTAGAGTTTAAGGGGAATGCCCTCAAGAAGTTTAGGGGTAGATGCAAAATGTAGGCAACAAACAATAAAAATAGATGTCTTTCTGTGTGTGTGTGTGTGTGTGTATCTGAAAAAAGACTGAGAGTTTGTAGATACATGTGGTGGCTGAGGAGGGTGTTTATTTAAAATCTGTATTTGCTGGAGTTCTCTGGAGGATCAGAGAGTGGGAATGAGAGATCTTCACATCTTAACCAAAGAACCAGAATGTGAAAGACATTAAGCAGGAGTGGTGCTGAGCTGGTACTAACAAACAGAAGCAAAGAACAGAAAGGTTAAAAATGTTATAACTAAAATCCTCTTTCCCTTTCAACTTCCTGAGCTTTAGACTTTTAATCCCAAGAGCTCTCCAGTTTTCTACTGTCTCCAAGGAAAACCAGAGAAGTCTTGATCTGATATTTCTGAAAGAAAAAAAAAAAAAAAAAAGCCAAGAACTAAACAAACAACCTTTCAAAACATTTTGTACAGCCTAATGAAGCAAATGGGACACAAGCAGACTGCTTTTTTCCTGTTCCCCTCCTCCCTTGCAGGTCACCTTTATCCATGACATGCAGCAACAAAAGCAGAAAAATGAAAGTTAAGGCCAACAGCCTGTCCTTAACTCGTCCTGCTGTGCTTTGGTACTGCAGGGCTCTCAGATTAATGTGGATGTCACACAGCATATGCTGTAAAAACGAGGCACCGCAGGATGTGTTAAAAATGGAGGGTTAAGGATTTGGGCATTCTTATTGAGGTAAAGCTCACAGACCTGAAATGGTACATCTCTACGGATTTAGGCTTTTGTTACTTGGATCTCTTCCCTCAGATTCACAGGCAGGAGCACTGTGGTCACTGAACTTGTGCATCTGGCTTTCCTGAGCACTGAATTATGCAACTTTGCCTGAGCACTGTTACCTTTATTTTTAAAACAATACATGCATTCCAGGTATCATGAACACACTGAAATCCCCCACATCTCTGATCTTCATAGTGAGGTGCACAATACAACAGAAAGCTTTTGTATGAGCTGATTTTTTACCTTGCAGTGTAGACAAAAGACTTCTCAAACAAGCAGAACATGAGAGTAATGTGTTGTGCAAATGCTAAAGCAAATTACTGGGGGGGAAATGAAGTCCAGTGTGAAAAGGAGCAGAATTCCATGTACAAGCCTTGTTTTCCAAGATTTTTGGCAGTTATCAAAAGCTAAGAGCTACCAAAGTGCAAGTCTTCATACATTTCACATAAGGATAATGGCTGCACATTTAAAATGACAAGTACTTCTTTCACCTCTGGGTCAAAATCTATTTCAACACTATCTCAACAGTTTAAATCTGTTATAACTATAGTATCAATAACTGGAATATATAGACATTAACTCTCCAAATCACGAGCTGTGTTCAAAATTGTGCACAAAAGTCACATTTGAACAGCTAAAATGATCACCAGAGATGAAATCAAAGTAGAATGAAATCAAACATCAAGGGCTAACTTCTGACACCGAGTTTCCATCTAAATCAGTCAACATAACCCTGCACCATGGTCTGCTCAACACATCTGCCCACAGGGAAAGCTAAACTGTGTATTCCTTGCAACCAACCTGCAGCAGGAGATGGTCAGAATCTAAATTCCACCTTCGGTAGCCAGACAGAGCACTGCAACCTATGTGTGCATAAGGCAGGAGGCAGGGGACAGTGAAATAACCGACTTCTGAAAATCCCAGCAATAAGTCCTGCCCTGTGAGCAGGGAGGAGGAGCAGGGAGGGAATCGGGGCTGAACTTTTGTTTCCTTCCCATATGCTCCCAAGACATCAACAACTGACTGTGCTCTCTATCTTTGGTCACTGAAGCAGAAGCTATCTGACAGAATACTTTATTTTTTCTTTAAATAGCAGCTCTTGGCAGTTTATAAAACCTTACCAGAATGTATTTCTGTGGCATTCAAGACGCCCCAGCAAACTTTGAGCTCCCTAAGAAAGCAATAGGATGCTCCCTAAAGTCTTAATTACATGACCAGCACTCCCTGTTTCTAGTGGTAAGTCTCCGAACAGGCTGGGAGTTCTTTTGGGGAGCCTGTCTGCCCCTTGCAGCCTCCGTAAGGGGAAGGTAAAACCCTGCTGGAAGGGCTGGACTGCCAGATTCTGGATTTGCAACCAGCCAAGTCCTAACTAAGAGAGAGAAAAAGGAGTAAAACAAACTGAACCCCAACCCCCACAATCCTTGTTAGCCAGTCCTCACATCGGAGAGGCTTTATATCCACACATTTTAAGAAATGTAAAGGGAACCATAAACCCAATTCAATTTAATTGGGTGCTCTCCTGACAGAAGAGTTATTAATAAGATTGCATTGTACAAACCTCCGTGAAATCCCAAATGTAGTCAGATGCACTAGCAAAAACATTTAACACCCAGCAAGCAACATGCTTCTGGATTGTTGCTCCTCTCCTTTGCTCTTCCCCCTCCAATTCTCTCTCTTCTTTTATCCAATTCTCAAAAAAATAACCAAAAAAAAAGGCAAAAAAAAAAGCTCATCTCGAACAGCTCCTATAAATTATTCACATGATATTACAGTGTATGTCAGCAGTCTCACAGTGTTTAAAAAACTTAACTACAAGCCAATTAAAATGTAAACTGAGAAAGACGGATGGGGTTGGGTCGCTCTGGTGTGAACTTGAGCAGCTCATAACAATACACACAACTTCTAGACCTGCTAATTTGACAGCTACTTTCATCAGCAGACGCTTTTTCTTTCTTTCTTTTTTTTTTTTTTTTTTTTTTAAATGCAGTGTTTCTCAGAGGACAAACCAGTCTATATCCAGCAGATTAATCCCTTGGGTCTCACAGTGCTGTACGGGCACTCAGTGTGTTAGATACTAACAGGTTCAGATTAGGTTTGTAGACTGGAAAGGGGGTCAAAGGGGGCCTTCCCCTTCTGGAGACACCGGTTATTGAAATTTTACAACTAATTGACAGCAATTCAAGTGACAGATTATAGTTCTTAAATGAAGCCACTAATTTCTCACGAAAATAAGAATACAATATATTCGATTGCTACAGAAAAATAAAACCGTTCCAAGAAAGACATTTAGGATTACCCAGTGCATGCATCAGTGTAGCAATACTGGACATCTGCCCAAATTGCTTACTGCTGGACTACTGACTAAGCCAGGCACCAATTAGCTTTTACAGTGATAATGACACTAATTTTAATCTTCATGGGTTAATTACAAGAGCACCACGAAGTCAACCTGTGAACTTGCCGTCAGCAACATCAGGGAAAACCTCAAGAAATTAAAGCATTATAGACATAAAATCAATATTTAACCAGGGAAATTTAAGGCATCCCTAACTAAAATCCTAAACAAGGAACCAGAAACATCTTGATTTCATTCTTACTCGTGCTACTTGCTTGACGTATAACGGGGATAATGAAGGCATGATTCATCTGTAAAAATAGTTAGACTGAATGCAGTAAGAGAGAAATGATCATTACTGTTACCTGCTCTTTCTCTCTCTCCCCTCTTTAAGAAAGGTGAAACCCTGTGAAAGGTTCTTCTCCTGTGACTACCAGAAACTCAACTAATCCAGCTAGTCACTGCATTGACAACATACACCCCACCACACCAATGTGATCTGGCATTCTCAAGTCATCCTAAATTACAGGTTCATTACAGTCAGATTCTTGTGTACGAGCATAAAGGACATACCTCCTGCAGTCCAAAAGGGTTCGCACACAGTGGAGACAGTGGCATTAAGATAGGATCCTCCTCGACCACACTTACAAAATAAACAGCAGCATGGAGGCCAAGTCTATGTTCCCTTCCCTCACAACAGTAATCCAAGATGAATGAGTCCACTAACTAAAGACATTTATCCCAAAGAAAGCTGACCACAGGACAGTGGCTATCAGAGTGATATTGTCCTACTTTCTGATAAAGTGATGAAGGAAAAGAAAAAGGCAATTTTTTAGAATAGCCAATGTTTTGTTGCAACCATACTGTAGTTTCCTGTTTGGAGATTTCTAGTTTGAGCATTTGAAGTTTTCCATTTGGGGAAAAAAAAAAAAAATTACATTTTTATATCCCATTCTTAAGCTGAAATAGAGTTTTAATCAATGTATTACCTGCAAGACAAAATGCCTCAGACTCTCCAAAGAGCTCTATCCACAGTTACAGAGAGGGGACAAACAGCAATGTCGAGCTTGCAGGGAGGAGCATGGAGAGTTGAGTTTGGAGCTTACAGCCACGTGCATCTCTCTGCCCAGGACTTGAAGCAAAACAACAGATGAGCTTCAAGAAAGAATACATCACTCTGTTCAGAAGCTGTCTTTATGCCTGTGAGTGCTAATCAAAGATGGCAGAGTAGTTTTGTTCCAAATGTTCTGTATAAAATGGGAAATGAGAACCAAAGCAAGAGCCATTTTTTGGTTCATATATTGCAAGAAGAAAACCAATATAAGCAAAACACTGTAACTTTTATATATAAACTCATGAAAATACATTGCCTTAATATGTTTTTTATCCCCCAATTCTCACATCTTAAAAGTTGTATATGATAACTTTCTATAAATTAAATCACTTTGAGGATAGTGTGAAACTACTTTTCAAAGGAAAATAAAACGAAACATAGGGAACAACCTTTGAACACTCCCAAATCCTCATTTGTAGAATGTATGTGAGACAGAAATAGAACCACCTAACAGGATTCATTTTTACTGATTCAAGTCATGCCATGATTGTAAATTCTTTGCTGGTCAGACAGCTGGAGGTATTTTCATTTCAGGTCCAGGAAGCAGGGCTTTATTTCTACCAGCATTCACTTAGTAGTTTTTCTTTCAGAAAGGCACTGAGAAAATGAAGGGAATTAGGATGTGGCATCCAAAATGACAGTTCCCTGAAAACGCTGTTTTCTGTATACCTGAATTTGAGTTTCTCTATTGATCTTCCTTGCTTTCCCTAATTCACCTCCATTCTGGTGGGTGATGGTGCTGATCATATCTGTCATCTCCAGTTCTTCTTGATCCTCTATCAGAGAATCTGAAATTCAAGACCCTAAATCCAAACAATAGAAGTTCTCAACGCACTAATAACCATATTCCTGAAATGCTCTTATGAAATCAGCAGAGCTCTGGCAAGGGGTTTCAGCACACAGAAATACTCCCGGCTGAGGCTACACATTATCTTCAGTTGCTTATTTGAACGAGGGTTCTTCCTTTCCTTTTTTAAGAGCTTGGCACCCTTCTTATCAGCCTTCTGATAAAAAGATGCTCTGCTTTCACTTTCCTTTGTGGAAAAATTATTAGTTTCTGAAAAGTAACTTAATCACAAAAACTACAAATGTCTTAAAACCAGGAACTTGTATTTTCTTCATTCACTCTCTTTTAAGCTAATTATTTTATATCACTTGTGGGAATTGTATCAGTCCCATCATTCCACCTTATTTAGATATCCAGTTCCTGTGAACTTACATTTACCCTAAGTCTATCCACAGAAAAACTGTCATGGTTCTGTCCTAGGATTCTTGCTTGATAAATACCCTAAAAGCAAGTTTCCTACTTACGCCAGCTCGCTCCAGTAGAAAGCATTATCTTATAACTGATCTTATCTATATGTTAAACACTCTTAGCATCTTGTCAACCCTCCAATATGGTCAATTACTAGATAATAGTGCCCACTTCCACATGTCTTATTACTTAAATGGTAAGATCAATAATTAAGAGTACATAGCACCGTTAAGCACCTGCTGATGAAAGTCTGCTGATGCATGGAATGAATAAAGGTAATTACCCCACCTATTTCTTTTGCTGATTCTGAGGATACCAGACTTAGAAACACCTAAATTCCCTAGTGCTTCAGGAAATTTTTTCATCTCCAGCTCTACCTTCACCAAAATTTCTTGATGAATAGAAAAGGAAAAAAAAACCTAAAAATCTCTATTTCTTGTGTGTATGTTATCTCATTATGAAAAAGAAACTGCCTGCTCTATTTGAATGTTAATGATCTCATGATTGACTACAAGTTCCTTTGCTTGGGGTTTTTTTGATGACTGGATACAATCTGTTAGCTTCCTTTTCTCTCGTTCTGTTTTCTTTCCATTTTGGTGGGTCATGGTCCATATGTATTATATACATGCCTCGAGATTTTAGTTTTTACTCTTTTATTCATATTACAGAATTACCTGTCCTGTTTTCTCTTGGCCTTTGGGACTGGGTCAAAACGTATGATATAAAAATACATTAGCTTTAATGGCTGAATTATAATATTGATTGGATATCTAAACTGGATAGCAATTCACTACCTTACTAATAAAAATAGACATAAAATCCAGAATGTTAATCCTTCTTTGAGACAAGTGATGTGCTTCAGTACAAGCTAATTTTAACGGAATTTTAATGTGCTGTCAAGGTTAGGTAGAAGGGATAAAAACTCACATATAAAACATATTTACTTGCACTATGAAAAACCATCTCATGGTATTCGTTTTGTCTCTCAACTTCATGTCAAGAGAACTTGATCACTTCAATAAAAGGACTATTTACAGAGTGAACAACTAGCAGATCATCCACTCAACCTGTGTCTAGAGGTGTTCAACGTTAAAAGGAAATCACACATTGTGTTTTCTAGGAAAAAACTAAAAATCACGACTCCTATCTTCCTTATTCAGTTACGGACTTTGGCAAGTTGAAAATCTATTTTGTTTCATACTGATGACTAGTGCAACTATTTGGTTCAGTACAGTTTACAATTGTACAACAAAGTTTCTACAATCTCCATAGCCTCTATGTACTGAAAACCAGAAAAGCTTTAAGTGTATTTATTACTTTTTGCTTGTAATCTCAATTTCACTGTTCAAACTCTGCACAGTAGGGAAAATACTCTTCTCTGAGCTGAAAGGGAAATAAAACCTATGTACTCTTACATTCCTAGGATGCCTAACGAACCCAGAGACATATAATAGAAAAGTTTTTCACTGTTTTCAAATATTTACTTTAAGAAGCTGCTTTCTAAACTTATGAGTACTCACAGAAAATATACCTTACATGAGTACGCTGGTTTGGGCTGGGGTAGAGTTAATTTCCTTCACAGTAGCTGGTCTGGGGTTATGGTTTGGATTTGTGCTGGAAGCAGTGTTGGTAACAGAGGGATGTTTTAGTTATCGCTGAGCAGGGCTTACACAGAGCCAAGGCCTTTCCTGCCTCTCACCCCACCCCACCCGCGAGGGGCTGGGGGTGCACAAGGAGTCGGGAGGGGACACAGCCGGGACAGCTGACCCCAACTGCCCAAAGGGATATCCCAGGCCGTAGGGCGTCACGCTCGGCATGGAAAGCTGGGGAAGGAGGAAGGGGGGACGTTCGGAGCGATGGCGTTTGTCTGCCCAAGTCACCGTTAGGCGTGAGGGAGCCCCGCTGTCCTGGGGATGGCTGAGCACCTGCCTGCCCATGGGAAGTGGGGAGTGAATTCCTTGGTTTGATTTGCTTGTGTGCACAGCTTTTGCTTTACCTATTAAACTTCTTTATCTCGACCCAGAAGTTTTGTCACTTTTACTCTTCTGTTTCGCTCCCCCGTCCCACCGGGGGAAGTGAGCGAGCGGCTGTGTGTGTCTTAGTTGCCAGCTGAGGTTAAACCACAACAATAAGTAAATGTACCTTTTTTAAAATTAAGAACTTGTCACTTCCTGGAAAACTTTGTTCAAAAGCAACCTACCATATGCATTAATATAAGGAATGGGATATCTCCAAAATCCTCACACCATTTATCCTATTTTTCCCTTGAAATCACAGGAAAATGCCCCTTCATGTATTCTCCCCTTTACAAGGAACTGGGCATAATTCTGATACACTCATTGACCTCAATGAAACAAAACACTTTCCTCATGTCAAAGAGTAAAAATAAGTATGGGAGAGTTTACTGGAATTTTCAGACTCAGGCTGTATATAAAAATCTGGCAAGAAATCAAACTTAGTCTGTACCAGTTGTCTAATGCCAAATTATTTTCTTAAGCCTTTGATGCTCTCCATTTTGCTGTATTACTCTTATTTTTTCTCATTTTGGTATTCTTACTAGCTTATCTTTGGACCAGAAAATTGCAACAAATGGCCATTCACAAGAACACTTACCATTACTGTGTCACAGAAAAACTAAAAATGTGCTAAGAATTCTCTATCATAGTGATTCCAGTCAGACATTGATGCTGAAAGTTTGATTCCTAGATTTATATATTCCGTCAGGTGAATTTAAATGACATGATTTCAAGTGCTACGCTTTCAGAAATCACATACAATTGCATGACTTAAGCTTTTTTATTTAGGAGGAATTCTATAGGTGTGATTATGACATCCATTTCTGATCTGAGTCAAAGTACATGTATGGATGAACACTTATTTTGTCCCATTCCCCACTCCTTCCAAAGCTATGTAGATTTTTTAATTCTGAATACTAAAAGAGAAGTACACTCTGCTCACTTGACACTTTCAAGCCGGCTGTTTTTGCCAGAACTACTTCACCCATTTTTAATTGATACCAACATAAATGTCAAATGTTGTGTTACAAGAAATGAGTCATGTCTGTGTTAATGACAAAGAAAATGCTTTATGGAGCAGATTCAAAGCTTGCACAACACATAGATTGTCTTCTTTTTTTAATATGCTAAGAAATTTCTGTGGTTCTGGACTTTTCAGGAAAAGATCAGCAGGGCTTCCACAATAATCACTTCAGACTACAGAATAGTCTTCTGTGTTGCCAAAAAGCTGTTAAAATCTGCTCTAAATCAGTAATGTCTCCTTTAAGGGAGGGGAGAGAAAGGAGGGAGAAAATAAAAAGTTATCTCAAAGTAAAGCTCCTGTTTTTGAAGTTCTCTGCTTTTAGCAAGTTCTGTTCTATTTAATAGCTTCCAGAGTCAAGAAGGTCTCAGGTAGACCTGACTTACCTAACCACATGAGCAATTAGTTCTTCCAGACAGTATGTCTGTTGTAATATAGTTCACTTAACTTCACATGGTGAATCAGTTCACTTTGATGGTGGGGTTTTTTTTCCTTCCCTCCTATTATTTCTCTTCCTTGTCTCTCGGCAGCTGCCTGTCTTGACATCTGACCTCCACTTGCTCCATGGATTGACTGTTTCAGGCACTGTTAGGGAATTAAAATCTCTGCCCATTCCCCTGAGAATCTGAATACACCCCCAAGTTCACTGCAAAATCCAGGTCTTCCAAACGCAAAACGAGCACTGCTTCCCTTGGCTTGGTTTAATATAAGTTTGATTAAGAATGTTGTTGCTGTTTCCAACATGTACCAAAAGGGAGACATCAGTTTCTGATAGATGCTGCATAGGCCTATAGTCTCAGCTGGTGATTTCAAACACATCTCAAAACTTATAAAACCTGGCAAAAACCTGCCTGACCTAGAAACAAAAATTGGCACAAAAAGCCACTTCACATTCTTTGATTTACTTTAAAGCCAAATGTTTTGATAGTCTGCCTAATTGGTCTGGGATTTTGGAATAAAATTTTGAGATTAACTAAACAGGAAATAACACTAACAAAGCTCCAACAGATGAAGGGCGACCACAGTTAATTGAACTGTTTGCTTAAATATCAGTATATACAGAGCCATGTTAAAGTGAAGGTGCTGCCAAGTTCTTGTCTTCCATTGTATAAAAATGTCACTCGGGCAGTGAGTGCTGTTTTCTATTGTCTGTCACCCAGTGTTTCTAACAGATATTACATGTTGCTAAACCTCACACACTTGTCATTTTATCTTGATCCAATTAAGCATATTTTGGCTTTTATTTCTGAAAGCCATGTAAATTTATATTTCTTTCCTCAAATATCACCTTAATAAGACTAGTTTAAGGAATATGTTTGTCTTGTGGTAAAAACAAAAACTCCAAACCCCAAAACTTTCCTAATCTGCATCCTCGAAGTGGTCAGCATGCAGAGACAACCCAGTGAAAATCTACATGCCTCAAATTAGGTGACAACTATATATATATACACACACACTATGTATATCTAACCATATATAAAGTCAGATATATATGACTATATACCACACTATACTTCTACAATATAATGAGTACAGCTGTGAAAACAACCCAGCCCAGAAGAGGTGGGCAGCAAAGCCAAAGACCAACAAGCTTCTCTTCCCTCTTTGATATCTAACACTGACACCTCTTTCCCCAACGTTGTGAAGAGGGCTGCATTCACCTTTCATGTTGCCCCAAAAGGCTCGGGGATACATCCTTGCTCCTGTTAACTGGTATCACTCATTAAAATGAATGGCACTCGATCTGTGCTATTAGATCTGGCCCTGAGATTCCTTAGTGCCATAACCTCCTGAAGATCTAAGCAGGAGGTACATCCGCTCCTATGTTCTGCTTGCACGGCTGGTACCTCAACCTTTACGGACGGTGCAGAGGATATGATCACAAAGCTTAATAACCCTCCTCACTAATGCAAATGAAGCCAACAGAAATACTTTTTGCTAAAAGAGTTTTTAATGACAGCACCATGTTCATTAAGGATTCTTTTTAAATTATTTTTTTTTTAACATTATATGCCAGTGAAATTTAAAAGCATGTACTTTACAGGAATCCAAAGCACGTTGTGATGCTGGCACTTCACCCCGCAGACACTCCTCATCCAGTATATTCAGCCATGTTATTTCCCAGTAGCGTACTGGTTTTACTGTTCATGACTGTCCTGTGAAACCCATATTCCACTTTTTTGTTCTGTTCAGGGATTTCTTTGGGCTGATGCTGTTCCAGAAGCTATAAGCTCATTTCTAATTGCCAGGAAGCAGATTTTCCCATCTAACTTTAGCCACCTAATAGCGTTTAGTGTAGATCATCTTGAGGTTCCTTCTATAATCAATGGAAAGAGAAAGGTTGAGTGAACCACCACTGAGAATGAGGTACTTATCTTAATGGTGGAGGATGAATCGCCATCACTGTGTCACAGAGGGAATGGGCTGGATGCAGGCAAGGCACATCTTTCATCCCCCTGGCAGAAGAGAGCTGCTTTGCCCCAGGTTTCCAGTTTAATGCTGGGACTGGGCCAATGACCACTGCATCCTCACTGCAGTAAGAATTCCCCATTACAGAGGCCCAGCAAGGTCAAAATGTTAGAAACAGGGAGTAGCATGCATGGGATACGGAGCAGACAGACAAGGGAAAGAAAGATACTATCAGTACGAGTCCTCGGAAATCCCAGGTATCAACCCAGCACGGCCCTGGGACCCTGCATCTTCCTGCTCCCTTATCAACCACATCTGAAACTCAACTGCCTGCCACCTACTCTGAACACTCACCAGGCACATCTATGAAACTGCAGTCACTAAAGATGATGGACAAATTCAAATACCTGCTCCTCATCTTAGGGGCAATAAAATTAAAACTTGCCTATACTGCAGAGAAACTTTGAGCCAGATCTGAGAGCAAATTTTCAATATATAACATTAAAGCAAAGTCCTCATATCTGAATTCTTCAAAATGCTGTCAAGTTAACAATGTTCCGTTCACTTAACTCTCACTGAAGTGTACTGGATCAATTTTCCATCTTGTCTACATGCACAGTGAGTCTATTACAATCACAACAAGAGATTTCTGTTGACCCCAAGAGATGTTGCTTGCCTCATTAGCACATGCAGCTAAAACCCAGCAAAGACAGTATTTCTTGGATTTACTTGTTCATATTTCAATCATCAACAGGCACATGAAAACTATTTTTTCATCCTATCCACCTCTTCTTATCTGTACCACGGCCACCTATTCAAGACTTGAGCAGTCAATTTGCAGGTGCCACTGAACCAATGTTGACAGTTGGCTGCCTACCAGCACAACTGCTTTCTGAAATGGGCAACTCCAGGACTATCATCACAAATGAAACACAAATGGTTTCCAGGTAAATTAGTCATCTCCTTTAAGGACTAGTTTCTGGTACCTGCATTAACAGTGAGTGGCACTCTCTTCCATAAGGGGCTGATTGCATAGCACTCACTTCACAGGTAATTGCTGTGGGCAAGAATATCAGTATCTCTGATTTTATTCTTTGACTGCCATGATGAAAAGAGACAATTTGGAGAGATTATGAAAAACATTTACCATGAAGACGCTGAATCTCGTATGTGCTGTTTTTGACCATGTAAATTGGACTACAGTGTTCAGACATACTTCTGGTACTCTGAAGAAACGCACAATGCCATCCCCGAATTTCTAACATTTCTCCAAAGAACAAGGCTAACACTCAATCTAAAGCTCTTTTTCAGAAAATGGAAATACTGCTCTAACTTGCAATGAAGCCATTAGAGGGAAGAACCTGGATTAGTGAGCAGGGGATCGACTGTGATGCTGGTGCAGCCCTGAAGCAGGATCTGTCACGAGCGCTAGGCTAAAAAACCTTTCCACAAACAAGACCAGTTCATTGTACATAAAACACAAACAATGACAGAAAAGGGAACGCTTTTTTTACAAATAAAAGCATTCCCCAGGAGAAAAAATAAACAACAGAATTTAACTGCAGGAGTATTTAATAAGAAACAGCCTGTTCCCAGTCTCTTCTTCATTTAATTTAAAATAAACATAAACCAGATTGCTCCTATACAACATGATCATTCCCTCAGAAGAAACAGAAAGGAATACTAAGGTCACCCTGGAAAGTCTGGTTGTTGGAAAGCTAAGGAAGAGACTCTTGTCTATCAGTGATCCTTGAGGAGCGTCTGGTCCGTTCCCCTCACACAAATCGCAGGATCCCTATTGCAAAATTCACCCAGCGCCTCAGCTCCACACGTACTCTTCAACCCGCCCGACCCCTACCAGCAGTAACTGCCCGGAGAGCTCAGCACCTTGGGAGAGGCAACACCTCCAGCGACCACCAGAACGGGTGCCTGCAGCACAGCACTTCTTGTATCTGTCCTCTGGCCAAGGCAGCTCCTTCTTAAAATTTTCTAGCCGTTCATTCTAACAATGACAAGGATCTCGAAGTCAACCTCCCAATTATTTGTTTAAAGCTATTAAACTTTAGGGCAAATTCTGCAGAATGCCCAGTGTGTCATTGTATCTACTCACTGTATAAGGTATATAGAGCTCAGCCAAAAGCACACATGCATTTCTGATTGAACCAAGAAAAATAATTAAAAAAAATAAATTGCAAGGCAACCCCCCCCGGCCCAGTTTCACCTACCTCCATTAATCAGTTAGCCAAATAAATTCTCCTATTTTGCTATATCTAGTAACCAGATTAAATTGCAGCGCGGTATTAAAAACCACGAGGGTTCTTAAAAAGACAAGTGTGGAAGGAAGAAACTCTCCATGCACCACAGCAGCTTTTACATCAGAAAACCAAGTCCACCCTGAATTCTCGATATGCCACATTTGAAAGTCTGAGCTGCGTTGCAGCAACTCACTTGTAACACTGACCAGTCTGAAAAGACTGCAAGGAAACCTGGCAAGAAACTCCTTCTATAACAACAAACCAGGCTTGCAATAAAAGCCATCTGCGAAAGTGCCAATTATCCTTCTCCTCAAATGATTATGTTCCATCCAGTTTTGCTGACAAGCAAGTTATGCCACATTTTAATAGGCAATAAAATGTATTATTAAATAATTAGTAGCTAAGAAACAGAAATTAGAGGGCACTTCCTTTCACATACATCCCCCAGTACTTCAAACTATTGATTTAAAGGCAACTCGATCCTCTAAAGAGGACAAAATGGAACCTGATACAGCAGTTTACCAGGAGACAATTACAAGGCTAATGATTGTTCGCAGAGAAATGAAGCAGGAAGAAATTCTAGAGAATTCCACCCTGCTCTGTTTTGTCTGATCTGTCTCTAAATCCCCCAAAGAGCTAAAATTTCTCCAAATCTGTTCCTTGCTCTGAGCCCATTAATTACAGTGTTAAAGGTAAAGAAGTATTGATGTCTTTCCTCTACTCCCTCCATTCCCCCCCAGGTAACGTCTGGTACTTGTTCAGCCTTTAAGGTATGGTAGCGCTAACTGAAAAAAGCCCCACTAAGACCAATTAAGGCCTTTACTAAGAGGCTGAAAAGAAGACAAATGGAGGCAGAAAGCCCGATTACAAGGAACCTTTGTACAGATGTAAAGCAATTAGAATAGTCTCAAGGGCTGGCCAGTGCAGTACCTACTAGTAAAGGATTTTACAGCTTGTCTAAACTTGGAACAATCCGTCTCTCTCTCCCTTCGGTTGAGTGTAAAAGTGAACCCTGTATTAGTGTCATGTATCGGTTGATAGCTTGGTATTGGTTTCCCTGAGCATGTTAAATCTGTAATGCTAGTCTCAAGATCCCTTGTGGATGACAATAGTGTTACACAGTCAGCTCTAACTTACAAGGAAAGAAGATATGACTGATGTTAAACCATGATAAAAAACAGAACCAGCTCTTTCAAGCTTCTTTTATTTGCCTAATGCTAATCCCTAGAATCTCTCAAATTTACTGCACTGTGCTGCATAATTTGGCACAGAATGTGTAAGAAATGAAAATGTTTGTACTGCAGTTTTAATAACAAAAATAAATTTTGCAGTGACTCAATTTAAGGCAGCTTCTAATCTCAGGTCACTCTTATTTTTTAAAAGATAAAAGTAAAAGCTAAAAATATACTTTTACAAAATGAAAATTGATCAATCAAATGGCACCTAGAAGTTCTCCAATACCACACATATCCCCAGATGCCTCACACCTCAACACATGTAGACCCCCCTCAGCCTACTTCTCCCCTCCCCAGCCCTACATAGGATTTCACAAGTCCATCACCCCAAAAGCAAGCATAACCCCGCCCTAGGCGACTTCCTTCTAACCACCTTCCTAGTTCATTTGTGGTCTGTCTGCTAGACTCTGGTACCAAATCTGCCTTGATCATGACGCTGGCTCAGACTGCATGAGCCTAAATCTGGCCTTGCATTTGGATGGGAATAAGTGCATGGCTAAGATGTCCTGGATCCTTTGGTGAAGCACGGATACCAAGAAAGTATCAACATAAATGCCTTAAACACTTGGCAGACCTTTATGTGACTGTACCTACGCTGGGTAGCTTTAGCCTTTGGCATCGGTAGGACTTAATGCAGTCCATAAATTTGTAGCCAAGTGTATTTTTTTCATACACTGATTTCTGAGGTGGAAAAAACTTGTCTTGCATTCAGGCCGTCATAGCAACAACACTTAGTATTTCCATAGGGCAATACTCACAAGGGAGCTTAGCGAGCAAAGTCACCCCTACTCAGCATAAGAAAAAATGGAGGCTCACAGATAAAGCTCTTCTAGGTCAGCTGCTAAGCTTTCTGCACAAAATTAGGCTTTAAGGTAATTGACCCACATGAAACAGAATTTTGAGGTTACTGGTCTATGTAGAATTTGTTATGATTATATTACTACCTCTCAAGGGTTTTGCTTTTTCAACACTTGTTCAGATGGATACAGAAAGGACACAGATAACTTTTAAAGAAAGAGAACACCAGTTGCTGCTAATCTGCTTACTGTCCAGTTTACAATATCTGATGATGAATGAACCTTCTGAGGAAGCCTCTGGTAAGAAAAGATTTCCTGCAACAGTTTCATCAAATATAAATGACATAATGCAGTATGTTTAAGGCTTTTTTCCTCCTCTTATCCATAATTTGATGAGTTAAAGACAGCCCCTTTAAAAAAAAAAAAAACCAAAAACCACATAACTTCTGATAAAAGATTCGTTTCTTAAATTAGGAGATGTTTTTCCAAATTGGTAAGTACTCAGCAGTCCCTGCTGTGCTAACAGGGGGTGATTTGTGAAACAATCTCAGCCACCAGCCTGCTAAATTCTTTCGAAAATCTAGTCTTTGCTAAGGTGTCTGAGCTCATCCAAAAATCTGGTTTCTCCTAAAAATGTGGTCCAGATTAAAAAAAAGTGCGGTGGTGTAGCATGCTAGTCCTTCATACTTGAAATTCAGGTTTAACGATGTCTGGGTTTTAAGTAAAATAAATCTGGACATCTATCATGAATATTCTTCACATTACAACCACAAGTCTAAAGGTTTTTGTTGTTGGCAAAACCAACAGTCACCAGAGCTGTTGCTGGCTGGGTTTAAAAGTCAGTGCTATAAAAGTATCCTCAAATGGCCACCTCTCCCAACCAGTCTCTAATTTTCATGGTGATAAAAAATTCAAACACACAAAGATTATTTCAAAACAGTAAGCCAAAAAACCAGTACACCAGGACATCATCTTTAGTAATGAGGTCAGCAGCATACCTTTGCTCCGTGAATTATTGAAGTGCATTATTACTCATAGGCTGAACTTTGTACTGAATGGCAAGGAAGAAAGGGCTAACACACGATCCCAATGCAAACCAAGCTGAGACTACTTAAAATCATTTTAGCAGGTACATCATGCTACATTTAAATTAGGTTCTCCAAAGAAGAAACCCTCTGTAGCCATTATTCCTCAGGGTAACTCACTGTGCATTCAAATCTTTTGAAATAATTTTAGATTTCAAAACACAGTTGCAAAGATCACTCGCAAAAAGAAGTTATTATGAAAATATTAGAATATGTCAGCTACCTGCTTCATTGCTCTGTTAAGGTTCAAGTATAATTACCTGTATGCTGTGTACCCCTCTACAGTCATGCCACTGACAGACTGTAGCCAAAGACATACGATATTTGTTGTCTAGTGTTCTTAGCAATAATGATTTTTGATTCTGTGTCTCTTTTCCCTCTCCTCCTCCCACACACGGAGGCATAGCTTGCCTCAGGTAAAGCTGAGGGCTAAAATGCTCTCACTAGTGATATGTCCATGATCTGGTATCTGTATCTTACCCAGTTGAAACCACTCACTCAAGTACCTGATCAGCATCGTTATGATGCTTTCTTGCAATATTGGAAAAAGGTTTTGAGTGCTTTTGCACGATGCCGCAATTTGACTGAATGAATCAAAATTGCCTATGTTTCTCCAAGCCCGTTCTTGAAAGAGGCATTCACCCATCCATTTATTTCCATGGTGCCCTGCCAAAGCATCAGAAAAAAAAAGGCACTCCAAATTTTGCTCTATTGATATATAAATACAGTCACTTCAGCTAAAGAGCCATCAAGTCACTCTGATGCTTGGTAACTTGATTAAATCTATATTAAGGTAGCAAGTCTTACTGCATGGCCTTTAACACCGAGTCAGGAAATAATTAAGTTTTAAAGCTAGCTGGTGAAAGATAATGCCAAGTCTGGTTTGCTGCTGCAGTGCTGATAAAGGAAGGGGTATACAATTGAACATTAATTAGGTACAAGCAAACATCTTTGCTAATAGCTCATGTTCTCATTCCCAAAATGTCAACAACAGATATCAGTGCCAGATGCTGGTATAACATCTCCCACGACTGGGGCTGGGACATGGGAATAGACTTGTGCATTTGGAGAAAATGCCAGCACTGTCAGGGGGGATCTGGCATGATGTCATAAGAGCAGTAAACTTCCTCATAAGGGATTTACCGAACAAGCCTCTGTATTATTAATGATGATTCATGTGTCACATAGTGAGGCCCTGGGAAGCAAAATGAAAACAGTGAACTGGCATAACCTGTGAACCAGAGACAACATTAGTACTGAGAGACTCACGCACAAATCACTGGAGGCTTTTAAAGTTATCAAGCATCTTCCACTCCAATTGCTTTAAAAATGTTACTCAATCCACTTGCAAAAATTTGGGTTATAAAAGGCTCGTTGTGTCACAGAAATCATCATAGCACTGGTCAGGTCAGCGAAGCCAGGCCAATGTGAGCAAAGGCAGGATACAGGATTTGACCACATTACTGTGCATCAAACAGCTCCCACCACAGGGCTTTCACCATAGCGATGGCAAAATACAGAAAGTGGAAAACCAAAAAACCTGAAGAAGCAAATTCTAAATCTTACCGCCATTGAAAGGTCGGGATGTAGCACTGTCCAAACAAACTTCTAGCCAGAGAACAGAATTTAACAGCAGACGCATTTTTTTGTGGAACTACCAGAAGTGGACTAACACCTCATCCGAAATCATGGCAACCAGGAAGGAGCCCAGTGCCCGTAGCACAGCTCGGTGACACCGGCCGCAGGCCAACCTGCGGGGGGGACTGTCACGGGCCAGCCACGCACCCTCCTCTGTGCAGCACCCTGGTTCTCCTCAGGAACCTCCCTTCCAAACAGCGACCCCCACCAACCCAGCTGTGCTGCACGGGTTTGATGCGAACACAGCTCAGGATGCGTAAACAAAAGCTCTGAAAAACTTGTAAATAATGCATCTCTATAATGACATTTGAACTCAAGTTTAATCAAATCAAGTAGGATCCTTTCAAATATCACTTATCCTGTAACTGCAATTTCCAAATCTCTCAAATCCTGGCTTTCCTTTTAATCTCACATGAAAATTGTATTACACTAATACTGTTTACATCTCATTTCCTCTTTTCCACATAAAAATATCACTAACTACATTTCAATTCTCTCCCATTGCTCTTCTGCCATGCCATAAATCCCATGGGTCTGCCATGGCTCAAGCTCTGTGCTATTTGCTGCTTTCAAAATAGCCACCAGCCCCTTGGCTGAAACAGCCTGGACCGTAATCTCCTCTCAGAGCCAGGTCCCACCACTTTCAAGCCGGCTAGCTGAGTGCTTGGGGAAGTCCAGAAGACCAGGTTATGAGTGCAGCAATTTTACACCATTCCTCAGCTTTAACAGGAATGGACTAAACACAAAGTCTTCATTTTAAAACCTGTAAAATCCAGCAATTTTCATAAAGTCGTAAATCATGCCTACCTTTTTCCCTGGCTCTAGAATGTCAGTCCCTAAGCCTTCTTTCGTTTTTTTAGTGCAATTTCAACAAATTTTGTGGAGCAGTATGTTTGCTTCCATAAGGATGGCCCTAAATCCCCTGCCCTGAAACCACAGAAGACCTAGAAAGCCAGATGGCTTCAGGAAGAGAAGAATCTAGTTCTTCTGATACAAGGGATATCCAGTGAGGAGTCCACTGAGGACTAAACTCAGAAACCAGGCAGTATTTTCATTTTCCTGAAAATAGTTAGGAGCTGCTGTATACTGTATACCTAACTTTCTCTTCTCAGCTGAAAGGCACATCACACAGATACACCCTGAGGCCACAGAATGAGTGAGAGGCATTCACCTGCATCTTTTCTCCCTCTCTGCTTACCTGCATTCAACTGCTGTTGGGGAAAAAAGGCTCAGGGCTGTATCACTCTTCCCAGAGCTCGGGGGAAGACATCCCTGTCACAGCCACACCAGTAACACTGCTCTGCCTTTCATTCCAAAACAAACTACCTGAGCTCATTAGCAGCTAAATGCAATAGCAGGCTACACTATTTTCAGTAAACTCACTGGCAAAAGCAAACCCCCCTAGACAGGGTTTGAATAAAGAATTTTTTAAAAAGGTATCTTTAATCATTGTATTTACCTTTTGATTTTCCAGATAGAGACTTTCAAGTACTTAAAAAAATGAGGGCTGTTAAACTGCGATGTCTTGTCAGGAAAAGAATAGATCATGCAGAAAAGACATAAAGAAATCTAGAGTTACCAGTAACACAGGTCAGATAAAATACCTATGTATTGAGCTCTGCTTACCCACACAAGTCACCAAAATGTCTCCTTCACTGCAAAAACAATAGCTTCACTGGAGACAGGGAAGTGGTGAGTTCAGTATGACACTGGTTGAGACTTAATCATCATTACTGCAATGAGGGTCGTACCTAAATATGCTCCTACACACTGGGGACACATGACCCAAGAGCTATGCAGCAGCTCCCAGTTAAAATACAACTGGATTTCTTGGCACAACTTGTCCTGCCCTTCACTTCCTCCCTCGTGCCTCTGTGCATGGCACTGCCTTTGTGCTGTGTCAGAACAGCTTCAGGAAGAGTTGGATGCGCTTCGCTATGCCATGAAGCAGATTCTTGTACTTCTTTAACCTTCCAAACATTTTCAAACTGTAAAATGAAATCATTATTACTGGTAAAGACCAATCCATACAAATACATTAGGCCAAAAGGGGTCCAACTAAGCTTCCTGCCTGTCCTTCACACCCATATTTCTCAAAAAAAAAAAAAAAAAAAGAGGGTAAACAACATTTTTAATGAGTTTAATTCTACTGTCAAGGTTGATAGCAATCTAGAACCAAAATTATTTTCAACAAGACTCAACACTGGTTTACCTTGCTTGAAACTGTTTACAACAAAATGAGCGCAATTCTGATTGTTAGGGTTTCACAGCAAGATGAGCTACACAAGAACCAAATGATTCTATTTTCCATCTCCCTTTCTGTGTTCATTTCTAAACAGATATCTCTACAGGGAAATACAGATCTTAGAAAAACTGGTATTTTAAGTTCAATGTTCAAACACTCCTCATGTGGGTCCAAAATTTGATTGATTGGCCTTCTTACAGCTATTACCCACATCCGATTCACTTGCACCATGAGGACTGCACATTTCCATAGAAGTATTTTCTCTATGCTTACATGAAAACACAAGATGAGGTCCAGGGCTTCTTATTCCTGCCAGCCCACCTTCATTAGGAAGGCGGGCAGGTTGCTGTTTCTTTAAGGAATATCTTAGTAGAAATACACAAAATCCTTGGAATCAGTCTGAAAGAGAGGCCAAGGACATTCCTTCCCAAGCATTAGATTTGGTTTCACATGAGATGATTAGACTCATCCATGCTAATTACACTAGAAAGAACTAATTAGAAAAATCTACCATTCAGCTAATGAGGGCTGGGCCTTAACTATCTCAGTGCTTAATTTTTCAGGTTGTAAAATATTACTTTACCCTCCTTCCCCCCTCTCTCTGTGTGCCATCACCATGTTAATTCTTGTAATAGAGCTGATCATTAAATATCTGCTAAAGAAATATTTGTTAATACCTGCAAGTGCCACAGTTTTAAAACAGCTGTGCACCGATGGTTTCTCTAGGTAATTAAAGTATCGATAGCAGGGGCTGAATTCTCTGCCAGTTGAGGGGAGCAAGGCAAAGGACCTACCTGCAGTCTCCAATTCTGCCCACTTAATCCGAGTTAGTGGAAACGGGTAATACAAAACTACTAATGAATTCTATGCAGTGCTTCAGTGCAGCCTTTTCAATAAATATACTTTTTCCTCCCCTTGGGAATAATGCAGGATAAGGGATTTCACATGTAATATTATCAATGTGGGAGGAGAGTTTATTAAAAAGCAATGATACCACCTGATAAAGACTAACATCTCTGCCAAGGGTTATAGTATTTAGCGGGAAGCTGATGGAATGAGCATAATGAAAAGCTAATAAATCAGAGTCCTTCATTATACAATAAACTCATTAAGTTACTCCTTGAAAATGGCAAGCCAGACATAGCACAATATTGTTAGACTAGTAATGTTAAAAGCTTTCCCAGAAAATATAAATTCAAAGCCAGCCTTTGAGTTTTGCTGTATTTACATACTTAGTGTCCATTTGGAAGTTTAATGAAAGATATTAGGAAATATCTATGTGATGCAGCATCCATTCAGCACATAAACTGTGCTTTTCAAAAGAGGGTTTTCAGACAGCCTGGCAGGGGACCAAACCCTGTACTCTGTAAGATGATGTGTGAAATTAGTGCAAATTGAAACGCCAGAACTTCCTTTTTTTTTTTTCCAAAAACCTTTGAAAAATCAGATGTGTTTCTATATCGGATTTTTATTTTACTCACCCCCCCATACCCATTTTCCCCTGAAACCACTAAACTAAATGTATTTAAACATATGACCAGCATGATTCTGATTTTTAATAGGCTTAAGAAGACCCATCTTGAAATCCTAACTGTGCAACACCACGGAGTGTAATGAGAAATCCAAAACATCGCAGGTCTTTGATCTATTTGAACTTTATGATAAAGGCTACATAGGAACTGAACATCATTGGTCTCATTCTTACTTCTTCCACACATGTAAATCAGGAGTAAATAATCAGAAGTTAGTAGAATTAGGCTAATTTCTTTACATCTGCCATATTAGGGTCAATGTTTTTTTAAAAAAGTTTCAAGCTTTATGATCTTGATTTTTTAAACTATGGTTCAAAAGGCCTATTTACAAAATTTTTTTTGATCATCTACTACTCCATAAAATTAAAATCATTAATATATATTTAAATGCACGAACAGAGAAATGCAGCACATTTTCCCCTTCATTAAGCAGCTTCATTAAAACATACATACTTCTAATTCTAAACCAGAAAATAGGTGGTTTGGATTGAAACTGAGAGCAAAGAAATACGGAGAGACAGATTGGAATGGAAGGGTTCAGTTTGGAGCTTTCATTGTTGGCAGCCTGAAAGACACATAGGAGTAAGCACAATGACCCAGCCCCAGTGGAAACGCCTGGCAAGGACCCGATTTTCCTTCACAGGACTGAAAAGCGGGAGTTACTTTTTTGAAATAATGAAGTCAGAATGATGTAAGAAATCACACTATCAGTTACAGTTAAGTGTGCCTGACTTCAGGTCACAGGGAAGGAGGATATTAGTGGAAGGGTAGTTTAATAAGGAAAATGAATTCAAGCTAGGGATTTTGAATGGCTTTTCTGACTGCCTTTAGAACAAAAGCAATATATTTGTAGGTAGACCATTTAACAGAACCACCTGACTGTATCTTTGTATACGCAACCGATTTACTTCACATGCTGTACATGCCAAGAGCATCTACTTTGGGGCATATATTGCTCACTCATAGCATTTCTGCCAATACTCTCTACAGTCTTTCTCTGTCAGCAAGGAACTGAATAGTTACAAATACCTGCATCTGTCCAACCTGCAAGGACTGCTCTCCTTAACAGCCTACATTCAAATCTTCTGGAGATCAAGTTCATTCCCCTCCAGTGTTAATGTTATGACATATCACATTTGTAAACGACTGTAACTTGTCATTAGAACTTGCAATAACATGTCCCAAAGGTATCTGGGGACTTAACTCCCATGTGCATGAATATGACTGTGGATGGGGGCTCCCAACACAAGGACGTGATCGGCTTCTCCCAGATGCAGGGCTACAAGCCTGCCACGGACTGTGCTGGCATAGTTTGGTCCTGAATCCAGCATCTCTGGTACTGGCAGATCAGAAGGGTTTTTTTCTGCTTTGTACAATTTATCTGGGGAAGACTAGGTGGTAGGTACTGGAAAAATCTTTTAAAGTTCGCTATAGACCACAGATCATAGGAAGAAACGTATAGTAAAAGAGAAGCTTCCTTTTGTGAAGAAGTTATCAGTCCACCCCCCCACCTATCCACCCACTTGCACGTCATCATCATGTGTGTCTTTGCACAGACTTGAACGAGGAAGAGATCATCACTTCAGCACCACTTATTCCCAGAGCACTCCCCCATTAATATTACATGGAGGAGTTGCCTATCTGAGGACACTTTCTGTACAAAATATAAACAAGCACGTGACAGATCTACCTGCAAACTGCCATTCTAAGAATAACAACACCCCTCTCCCCAAAAAGTAGAGATGATAAAGGTTAGGGGAAGGGAAGAATCTGTGAAAACAGCTGTCAACAGTGCACTGTGAACATAATCTTCAGAACAATTTACCTATGTCTTTAAAGTAAAGATATGGGGGCATTAAGACCTTACTAACTCACAGGATTTAATACTTGTTTTTAAGATTCATAATAATAATAAAAAGCTTACATATTCCACCAAACCGCCCAAACCAGGCAACCTTTATTATCTGTTATGTCAGCTGTGCCTAAAAAAAAATCAAGCGAAACAGTGTGTACCCTTTAATAGTTAATCCTCTAACATGTAATTAGGCATTCACATGACAATCAGAACAGGACTATATTTCATGTTTGCCTTCCCTTTCAAAGCCTCTACTAGAGGGGCACTTACTCTGTCAAATCTGCTATAGTAATCAAAACATTGAAATTACTTCTTTCCACACTAAATATACTGGAACTGGTTGTTTGATTAAATGTAGAGCAGAGAGTGCAATTTGCTAAATTACAAGTATTCTGAACATGTAAATATAGTTTAATTACTGCAATTAAAGAAGATTACTGGAGATTGGCAGATGGGAATGTAATGCTGTTTTAATTAGAGTTTTTAATGCACTGTAACATAAGCATAATATTAACCCTTTATCCTGGAAAGGGCTGGCTAGTCTCTGAAAAGATATTCTTTGAAAAACATACTAGAGCTAGTGTTTCATAACAAGACTTCAAGTCAATTCACTGTAAAGCGCCAGGATGATTTGGGAGAGGTTCAGATGTTATTTGTAGTACATGCATTGCAGAACAGATACATTCTGGAGTGCAGTCAGGAAAAACCACACAAGGTGGGCACATTGTTTGTGCCCTAGATGAAAGAACGTATGAAAATACAGTGTTTGAGTAGATGGATTGTATTTCATAAAGAGTGCAATCATAGCTACATCACTAGAGATTTAAGATTCTTTCATGAAAGTTAAAGTACTTCACTCCCAAAGATTTACAAAACGTGAAAAGAGAAAATGTTTCAAAACGCATTAGTTCAATTTTGAAAAACTGCTGCACAGAGACACAGAACAATATTGCCCGGGGCCTGGGTTATTACTACTCAGCCTCCAGAACAGTATTTGTTTCATAAAGTAATATTCCAGAATGTACTAAGCAATTTTTGTCATCTTGAAAGCTATCACTTGCAACATTTTATCCATTTAAGTCAATAGCCCATTAGAAATTCTAATTGAAAGTTCAATACTCTGCTTGGAATCTTACAATAGAGGTTGCCTTTGGAAAGCCATTTAAAGTCTTAATCTCTTTATCATTTGGTATTTTGAAGCCTAACTTTGTTCTTGTTAGGCAGATCAATGGCATTAATTTACAAAATGGGGGAAAATGTCACCCTTCATCCTTTAAATCTCAGTGCGGCGAAGAGCAGCGTAAGCGAATCCGACCGTTGCTCTCCCATATTAGCAGAAAACGGTGCCATGGGAGGTTTGACCTACAAATTTTAATTACTGCATGAAAAATTCAGTTCCTGGAGATGAATAGAGACTTGAGGAAAAGCAGAAGTCCACCTTCTGAGTGACTGCAGAGCTTAACTCTTCAAAGGCTGTATCGGTGAATGAAGCAGCATGCGCTACCTTCAATAGGTAATGTCTATAAGGTGCAAGATCAAATTGCACAAGCAATAGAAGAAAGGAAAAGGATTTTACCTACAAAGTAGCTTTATGGGTGTCCAAAACAGACGGACACTGATACCATCCTCTAGGGAAGCAAATGTGGTGAGCATTTGTTTTGAAATGTTCCTGACTTTAAAATAACTTTAGAGCTAGCGAGTTCCCTGGTGGCAAACTCTTGGCTTTGTGGAAATCAATAAAAGCGTCGTTATTTTATCAGCAAAGGGAGGATTTCACCTGTGGTCTTCGCCTCCAACACCATGCAAACAGTATGCAGCAACGCCAAGTGTTTTGAACCAGTGTTTCCGCTCCGAATCAGTGCAGGGAGGAGTAAAATCCTAGACCTGATCAATGGAGCACTGCCAAAGAAAGGCTCAACATAACGTTAGCAAGAACTAGGTGCTTCCCTAGGCAATTTTGAAAAATCTTAGGTTATACACACTGAAATATCCCACAATTTACTCCTTGTAATGCAAGTATAATAAAACGACTGTGGTGCTCTGCAGGTGACATAGGTTTAAGATTGCAGTTGGAATTTTTCCATTCCAGACACTGCGATTATTTGGGGTGGGGTGATGTGGGGTGGATAGAAAATTCTCCTGTTATTTAAACCAGAAATTAAGGATTTGAATCTCTATTTCAATGACGGCTACATTAATGGTCATAGGGGCAGGAGGAGACAGAGAGAAAAATTAACGAGAGCAAAAGAACCCCCACAGCTCCAGCTGACTGAGGGTGTCAGCAAACACATTTAAACTATTTGCGTGTGTCTGAGAGAGACAGACAGACATACAGAAATAGCTTGCTCCAATTCTCTTACTAGCTTTTTATATCCTCTAGGCCACAACCAGTTTCAGCACAACTTGGTATCAACATCATAAACTTCTTCGTGACAAGGTTTAGTACCTTTGACTCTGGTCCTCCACCTTAAGAATTAGAAGGCAATTGGAATCAAGAAAGCTGTGTGGATATTTATTTTCTATTTTCTGTAGCTTACATTGCTGTTACGTGCCAATGTCAGGTATTTTGTTTATTAGCATAGCTTGGTTTTAATGTATCTTTGCAGAGTGTGATTGAGAACTTATTGTGTTAGGTACTCCGCAAATGCAGAGCGAGAGCCGTTCCCTGCTGTTAACAGCACAGGGCAGACAAAGGATGAAAGAAAAGGGAAAAAGGGAAAAGGAAAAAGGAAAAAAAGTCTTTCCAACAGAAGAAGATTGTCAATAGCAAAGCAATGGCCAAGTGAGGAAAGGAAACAAGAACTCCTGCATGTAAGTCCTGATATATAATGTAAAAAATTATTTCTTATATTAGATGAGAACTTCAGACCCCTGTTACACTCGCACTGTCTGAGACAATATTGTCACTCCCACTTGAAATAGTAACTTCTTCACCTGCCGATCAACACATGCAACACATTGATAAGATTTAATCACTTGGATCACTATGGTGGAACATCTTTACAGGTTTTGGCTTAGTTTAGCCTTACCTGCTTTAACATTGTGGAGACTGACTGTTTATAACTGTTCAAAGGTGCCACATATAAGATAACATGCAGGACTAAACTTCCAATTTCTCTTTGTAGCCTGAGTTCTGAGACTACAGGTAGGGACACAAACCATCAGCTTAAAACCTTTACACTGTATCTTAATAGCAGTATTAATTAATACCCAATGATTAGCGTTATGCTTGTTGGTAGAAAACAGTACTGCTCTCAGCTTCACCTCTAGATACTGACAGAAATTTAAATAAATGTATTAGGGTAGTTAACTTTTTTCTGCATTTAGATAATTAATACTTATTTCCATTTCAAAGTAAAGGACTTCTAATGTCAAAATACGTTTTCCTCTTTTTCAGAGTCTCTTAGGTAACTTTTTTTTTTTTTTAATTAAGGCATTCTTTTAACTATTTCTAGCAGGGAAGGAAAATATTTCTAGATTGTGCAGGTTTCACGCAATAAATAACATTTCCATGTTTTGGTATGGTTCTTCAGAAATCACCAAGATCTTTTTTTTTGCAATGAAAGACACCATAAGAAAAGCTTGGTATAACTTGGGACTCCTCAAACTGAAAGCCTTAAATAGGCTTTACTCCTGCCTTCAAGAATCATATCTCACGAGTGGTTCAGAGCCTCAGCTTTAGTGCCAGAGGTGCTTCGCAAAGTTCTGATTTCCTACTGCTGCCAAGTAGCAAAAACCAAGTATCTCAAGCTGAGCATCCATAAAGAGGCATAGCCAAAGTCACTGATCCTTTTCAACAAGGCTGGTGGTCTTCACACGCTCTTGATTCTTGACCTGTAATGCGCTCCACTTCCTTAAATTGGGGAAATTTCCCAGTGTAGACAAGGCCCTGGAATTGTACCAAAACCTATCTGCGTGGGAAGGGTTAAAACAACCTGAGTAGCTAAACCCCTGCAGCTATCATATAAGCCAGCCGCTTTTAGACAAATTGAGCAAAATAGTCCTTTCAGCTCAGCAGGCACATGACTAGCCATACAAAGGAGTCCTTCTAGAAATCCCACGAATACCCCCATTATCCTAAGGATTGAGCACAGAGCCACACATTTCACGCCCACTGCCACCTGTGATTAGCTTTTTTACAGTTATTATGGAGTACTTTGATGGCGATGATTGTTTAAAGGCCTCAACAAGCCTGATAATGTGACTTGAGGACTTGACTCCTTTTCATTCCCTGGTTGCTCCAGCTATCACACTAATTTACTTTAGGCAAAGGGGACAATAAAAAAAAAAAAATCTGCTCAAAGAAATCACTTAGCATAAAATTGATTCAGTCTCTTAAAGAAACGCATGCCGGGATCCCATGTTAAAGTAAATTAGATATATGATCAAACAAAGCTAACAGTCATTTGAGCTTTGGACTCTTGTGTAGCACTTTAAGTTTTTAACAGAATCAGCCAAAGAAAAACAAAGGAAGAAGCAAAGAGCAGCTACGGCCAATTGGTTTGCATGGAATTTTCCTTTGCTCTGCTTGGTGTTTTACAGTGCAAATGTGAAGCAAGATGTTGGCTTCAGGGAAAATGTATTTTACTGTCTGCAAGAAGTGCTTCCAGAATGGATCACATTGTACCACTCAGTACAAAATAAACTGATACCAAGGGAGCACTAAAGGGGATTGGAGTGCATACGAGAAAACGAGGGCTCCAGTGGTGATGAACAAGTGAAGAGGTACGAGGACTTTTTTGCCTTCTATAGAGAGGTTGTGTTGATCTTAGTCTTGCAGTTCAAACCAGCATATAGGGGTACATATAATAGAAAGTAACTGAACAGCAGTCCATAACTTCTCAAATAGTTTCTCTCCTCCTGTTTATTACATATGCTCAGTTGAAGTATTCAGATGTAGCTGTCAGCATCTAGTAAGCTGAGTTGCTCTTAGTTTCACACTTGCAAATACGCATCTTTACTGAGACCCACGGTGCATTTCTTTCTGTTTTCAAGGCAATTTCAGAGGTAACGGCCTAATAAATACTCAAGGAGCACACATAGTTGTCCTTCACAATTTTTTTTACTGAAACTGAAAATGGATTTATGGTTCTATCCTTGCCATTTTGTGTTGTCAATGCATCCCGTGGTTGGATCCACTTATGATGTGACCTGCTACCCAAATTGCAGACCTCTGTCACAGGAAGCAGGTGAATAAGGTCCAGAGAAAGAACTGGTTACAGTGCCCAAGCTGACAGAACTCTGCCTTCACAGAGGAGCAAACACCATTCCTAATTTAAAACCAGTCATCAACATCCCCTTTTAAGCTTGTCATCAGTACCAGCATAACACAATGTAATTTATCAAATCACCTAGATTTAATAACAAAAATGTACTGCTGCAACTCTGTAAACAGGACGTGTTCAATTACATGAAGGAACTATTTTTCTTCAGAAGGCATTACTGTTCTGCCCGAGCAGTAACCACAGCTTCCCGATGTAATAGCTAGTGGAATTACATGTGGCACAAGTATTTTAAGTATTTTCTAGACAGAAAACAAGATTTGTGAGTAACAGAGAGCAGTAGATGAATAGGAGTAGTTTTGGCTTTCAGAGTAGGGGAAAAAAGATGAAAAGACTATACAGCTTTTCTGCGGCATAACCAAGAGGACTTAACGTGTGGTCATATGGTGCTGATTAGCACATTGCTGTTGAGTCCAGCTATTACTGAAGTTTTGGGCTGTTTGTATTCACTCACACTCACCTGTAAAAATCAACATAAACAAATCTGCAGTAAATTGATGGAAACTGGTTTAGTGCACTTTCTTGTTTTCCTGGTGCTTCCAACCTCCTTAGGGCTGTGTCTTGACAAGATGTTTTTGGCTGGAAGCTTATACATTACTGCCTTCCTGTGGTATGGTGCCAGGCCCATCTCCATGGCACAAGTGTGCCACTGCGTCCATGGTACCACCTAAACTGCTGGCATAGTGAACCAGCTTACAAAAAAATACCAAACCACATGAAAAAAAAGCTGATGAAACTGCAGTTTTTGAAAAACAAAAATACTGTGAACTGGTTTCCAGTGCAGCCCCATACATGTTTGTATACTGTGATCACGAGGGCCACGTGATGCACAATTGGGCTGGGAAGGGTAGGAACAGGAATATCTTTGAATCCAACTGATGCCAAACATCTCGTAATGTTAAAAGACAGCTTAATCCGGGGGTTCATTCATTCAGTTCTATTCTCTGCTCACTTTCCTTGTGGAAGTGGCACAGCCGGCTATGTTTCTGTTTAATACTATTCAGAGGCATTTTTCAAAAGTCATGGAGTACTGGAATTAATGAAAACTTGGTGTTATAGATTTGTATGGAGAAGTTGATGGAGTCGTGAGACCCAAATGAAGCTCAAAGAAGTTATCAGGGTGCAGTCCCTCTCTCCTGCTATGGCCCTTGAGTTTGTCCTGTCTAAAAAGATGCCAATGTATGTTCAGTTTTCCCCTAAGTTATGGCACCATACATGGCACTATGTAAGATCCTTTACATAGAGGCTTGTTTTCATGTAATACTCAATGAGACCTTATCTTCCATCAAATTTGGCTGAAATATGTCAATACACTTCAAAGCTATTGAGGAAACTAGAACACAGGCAGAGAGCATGATCATTTTGGCTTTGCTTCTGTAGGATTATCAACTATCATCTCCTTTCCTTCATCCTTCAGATTTAGTCTCATGTCACTAGTGTTTACATCTGAAAACGAGGTGGCCGAGTAGCCAGATAGCCACAACCTCACTCCGTGGATGCGTGACTGTGTATCACACCACCTAACAGGAAAGGAAGAGGGGCTAAGCATCCTCCATCTTCCCAGTAATTCTGTGCTTGGCCAGCACCATTCTTGCTTGGTTTCCTTAACAAACACGGCTTTAATTGTTGTGGAACAGTTCCTATTAATACACTTGTATTTGCAAAAAGGCTGTGTCACATTTATCATTATCTAAAGATGTGTACAGGCAGGCAGCATTTCCATTAACAAGCCACACATGATGCTCTCTGGAGTTTCTGCGGTAATAGTCTAATCCAATTTGTCTTTCTAAAATTCTACTCTCTAGTAAGACATAACCCCCTTTTTCTACTTCCAGGGATCATGCTGCTTTCACAGTCATCAATCTCTTCCACAACTGGCCAATCTAGGCCACAATTCAGGGAGAATATCTGTATTTGGTGATAAAAGACAACAAAGACTCTGTTTCTTCAGGTTAAATCCCAGTTCCATTATAATTCAATGGGAGTTTGGCCATTGACTTCAAAGGGCCAGAAGGCTACCGCCAGCCATGTCCTGGGAGAGCAACATGATCTTAGAGGTGTCCAGGGGCCTGGAAAGAATGGCTCCTGTCGGAGGAAAACTTCTCCAAGTTTAAAGTCGATCTTTCATTAGAGGCCGCAAGGTCTGGTCTTCCCTAAAAATATACCAAATAACTGTATCACTGGAGAATTTTAAAAGAGCTGTTATTTTATGCCCTAGTCATTTCAAAGCAGATTGGGTTAGTCTGGCAAAAGCAATTTCTAAAGGAGTAACATAAAATATTTAAAGATTTATAGAACAAGTGGCCCACTTAGGGGCTCATCTAAGTTTTACTAAACATCTCTGGTTATGCCTTGCTATGTCAGCAAAAGGAGGCTGAGATTTAAATAAATAAAACCTAGTAGAATGTAATAACGGGCAGGGAAAAAAAACCCGATACATCAAGTTACTACTGAAAGGAATATTGAGCTCTAAGTGATCTCCATACCAACGGCTATGTTTGTCTATCCAGCTGAAAAGGAGACAGCTTTAATCTCGAGGCTGCATGTTATTTAACTAAGCTGAAATTGTTTTCAGTGATGTGAAGTGCATCCACTAAAGATGATCCCATCTTGGATTGGCTCTTTATTTTTTTTTAACAAAGGATGACTGGTGGATATACTGAGCAGAAATGTAAACAGGTTCGTTTTTTTCATTAACTCCAGCAAATCATCACAGTGCCTAGCTGCATGAAATATACATTTGTGGTATTCTTTACAACTGTTTCTTTTTGCTCCCTTCCCCTCTCATCAGTGTGTTATGCCCTGCTTAGGAAGGGATTTACTCCAGAAACGTTGAAAGTGCCCATAGAGTTAAATAAGCCACCCATGCCCAAAACCAGCGTGCCAAATCTTCACCTCCAAGAAATGACCCTGAATTATAGCACAGATTTAACTGCACTGAGAATTTATTCCAATTCCTTTCAGTTCAGAAAGACATGTTAAGTAACTGCTTAATTAGATACTTAGAACTGGAAAAGACAGACCCAAATACTTTCCTAAATTAGCAATGACCACAGCCCATTGTACTGTGGTGAACCCCCTTCTGTTTCAAAGCTGAACATGAATTACTGAGAAGGGCTAAAGGGTGATGGCTAGCCTTCTGGTTTACCACTGTTCAGTCTGGACTTTTGATGTATGTAAGCATGCAAGGAAACTTGTTGATAACTTTCAAAAGTTTTCACAGCAAAGAGAAAGACAATAGCAATCTTAATCTGCTACTTCTGCACTTTCAAGTGCCTCCTCTCCAAATTCTACTTCCCATGTATATTATGCTGGTGACATCAGTTCTACCTTCAGCTGAGATGGCATATCAGATATTGTTTCCAAATCTTGTTTTTTCAAGGTTATTTTGAGAAGCAGAAATACAGCAGAATACCACCACTACAGTCGAAGCCTGGACAATGATGACACGCAGTGAGCAGGAAACACTTCAGATGTCACGATTCCTCATTTCAAGGTAGTATGCAGAGCACAAACCTCCAAGGGTCAGCATTTTCTTCTTGAGTGAGCAAAGGTCTTACATTTGTACTTCAGTCACGTGTACGACCAATTATCGCAATGTACAATATATGAGTTTAAAGTGAGACCTACTTTCTCTGCCTTGAGTAACCCAATAGATTAGTGATTTAATAAAGTCCACTGCGCAGCTTTTCTTTCTAAATGCCAGAGGCCTACTCGTACTAGTTTGAGGTTATTTGTTCATATTCAGCTCTCAAGTACTCTAATGTAAAAATGAGAAATTTGCTGTAGTTAGTGACTCATTAGGTCAGGTGACCTAAAGCTGAATTTGGGTCCTTTTAATCCCTGGAGAGAAGTTGTCAGATAAAGCTTAGGAACTTCAGCAAAAATGAAGGTGTATTATGGCAGTCCTAATTAATGGGTAGCTACAAGTGCACTGGGTACCCAGGGCCATATGGAGGCAGATGGACCATGCAATACGTCTACCTGCAATACATCATTAATAACCTTCCTAAATTGCTGTGAGCCCCTGAATATACTGCCTGTGCCTGGATTTTTATTATCCTACTTGAGAGTCCGCTGCACTAGTTTCAGCTCCCTGATCCCCCCTCTGTGCCAGGTGACTTTCTGACCCTTTTGCAGGGTGCACAACATGGGGCTTTGGCTTTTGACTCTCTGTGTACTATCACAATGACAACCTCCATGCTAGGTGACAAATTGTTGGCAATGTTCACAGGGGAGGAAATCCTCTCCTGGCTCTTGTCAGAGTGGCTATTTTAGCTTTGCCAATAGGGCATTTACAAGAGGATCAGAGGTTCTTCTAATGCCACCTTGTCTTTTCAGGTTAATTTATGCCTTGTTCTTTATGCCTGTTTAGTTAAGGACATGCTGCAGATACGGGGAGAAAAATGTCACAGAATCACCACCTGGCTCCTCTGTTTTGATCTGGCTGGCAAATGCCAGAACCTTTGAACAGCAGGTTGCTAAATAATAAACAGACCGTGTCTTTAAAAACACCTGGCACTTACTTAAAATGGTCATTTTGTATCTGGTTGGTCCCTGGCACAGGTGCCAAGCTCAAAGGCACGAGGCTCCCCTTTCCTTCCTCTGCCCACCTCAGTGCAACAACAAAAAGCAGGAGAAGACACAACAGCAATTAAGTGTAGCAAAAGGTTATAATTCAGCCTACTAGCAACAAGGAACATGAGGAACAACAACAACAAAACCCCTTTCTGAGTGTAAAAACTTCAGGAAAGGGAAGGAAAAAATAAATAAACAAGGATGAAAGAAATGCCCAGTGGCAACCATTTTCAGTGTGACCTAGTGAGCTTTCAACTTCAAACCAGTCAGATCAAGAGCTTCCCAGCGGCGTCACCTAGGGATCTGTCATTCACACATCAAGCCTCGTTCACTCTGCCTTGTCTCACGCAGACATGCTGCCAGATACAGAAATATCACGGCCTTCTTGCACGATAAGGAAAACAAAACAAAAAACCCCTCAGACCAACAGCAATCCTGAAAACCAAGTGCACTGACAAGCTGTGACCCTGTTGCCCACAAAAGGGCAATGTCACAAAGTAGACCAGAAAAAGGATGCAAACGGAATGGTAATTGAGTAACCATCTGCTATTAAAATGCAATTCAAACTGGAGCCTTTCAGTGAGCCCTTCCCACTCATGGAGATGATGAGAGCTGGGATTTACTGGATAGACTCAATAGCTGCCCTGGGTGCTTTGTAAACTGAGGGAGACCATCTTCTTTCAAGCTCACCATTTGGCTTCCGAGCAATTTACTGTGTGCTACTGAGATGGGGTGTTGGTGTTTGGAATGTCAAATAGAAAAAAACCAGTTGCATCTCCACTATTATACAGCTCTTACTGTACATTATTATACACCACAAATGACTGATGCTATTAAGAATGTGTCCTTCAGCAGTTTGAGAAGAAACTTAGAAGCCAAAGACTAGTGTTTTGGGGGAAGCACAGAAGAGCAAGAAGCAGTTGGGAAAGGAGAGGAAGATACTTGACGCTACAGTTAAAATATGCCATATCTGAATGAATATACTTTTACAAAATAGTTTTAAGTAACACACAGTAATCAATTTTTCAATGAGGGTTGCAATAATTTATCAATAGCAGCCACACAGTAACTATGTTTATTTTTGTCCTGTCCATTTCTGCCATATTAAAAGTATTCACGGAGTCTGGAGACACCCATTAGGAAAATATCTCAAGTATTTAGCATATAAGCTTGGCATTTATGGTCTGAAATAGGGACAGCCAGCACTGATGAATCCTTGGCACTTTTCTTGTTCAAGATAGATGAGTAACTCCATAATTTCAGGCCAATGCTGGGAAACTATATACACACACTGCCTTTTCCATGAATCCATTAAAATAACGGGTGAACCTTACGTTTTGAACAGTTTATACACCCTCTTGCACACAAAGTAGACTCAATAACAAGTGAATAACAGCCACTCTTTAACAGAAAGTGAGACATTTTTCATCTAACTATTTGTTATCGACCTTTGAACTTGCTATTTTCAAACACTTGTTAATAAGCCGTTAGTTTCATTTGAAAATTAACTAGTACTTGGAAAGCATTTACAAAAAAGCCAGTACTGAACACTTGCACTTCTAGCACGACTGAAGACGACATACCTGTGGAGCAAGGTATAAGTCATCTCGCATTTCTGGACAAAATATTGTCTAGTCACCACCATCATCTAAACATTATTACTGGGAATGAATGATACATCTGACCCTCAGTTCCAGACAAATGCTGTAAATGAAGCCATTTGACGATTTGAAAATACATTTGCATCACTGATGTTCCTAAAAAAACTCAGGGAAGTTTTTCGCAGCAATATTAACAGAGTTAACAAAGTTCCCAAGGTGGCTATAGAAAAGCATACTTTTATTTATATTCAGCAATATCTTTCAAGATGGTGGTCAACATCTGTGAAGTGTATCTAGGAGTCATCTGCTTAGATACTAGAAAGGAGATTATGTGACAGGTCATGAATAAGAAATATTCAGAACAATGCATATTCTGAATAGTTTGTGAACAACAAAAAGGCTGAAATATGTTCTTATAAGCCCTTCACAGAATAACTTAAAATGACAAAGTAATAAGCTAACGCATTTGTTAGCACGTCATCTGCAAAGACACGACGGAACATATGGGTAGCTAAATTATTTCCAACAAAGAGTTTGCTACCAGACAAGAAAAACGTGGTCCAGCTTTGACTCAACTGGCTTTAATTACCACTCTCTCTTGACCAAGACTGCATGGAACTTCATTCTCGGAAGCGGGCTGATCTACAGCAACCGCAGGACAGTACAACCCCGGATGGAGAGACTGTGCACAGCATCGCTTCGAAGAAGTCAGCGGAAGTCTGGCAGTTGACTCCAACAGGCTCCAGAACCGGCTGTAAATGGAGAAGCCAGCTCCAAATGTCTTCCACCAGTTGGCAAACAAATGAGACATCATGTTTGTGCAGTTCAAGCATTGTTGCCAAATTCTAATAGAATGAGAGTTTCTGTAATCCCAAAAAGGGGCTATGTGATCCTTGGAAACAAGATTCTCTTGTCTGGCCTTCCATTCATTTTGTAAAACATGTTAAGTTTAATTTCAGTGCTTGGAGCTGCAGCTGGCCAAGGAGCAAAATCACATTCATGTGTTAAAAAAAGAACTGGAAATGGATGCAAGCTGCTAAATTTTGATACTGATCTGCAGCCAACCTCCAGAGAATGGTTGGGTCAGGACTTTTGGGCTTTTTCCACTAAACAAGCAAAACATTACTCTATTTTTTATAATCATAAAAGCATATTTTCTTGTCATTTCTTTTTCTCAATGTAGGTAATATTTGAGATGCAATATTAAACATGTTTACTTTCCAGTGAAAAACATCAGTGCACTACACACCTCTCTCAATAGTTATTTTGATTGGACTTAGCAATGCCAGCCAATTATCTTTGATGCTGCACCATCTGTAGAATTATGCTTTCAGGGCAGTAATTTCAGGAATGAAGAAATACCTGGTGTCATTCAAAGCAGCAAAGCAGAGAATCTGTGAATGATGACAGACATTTTCTTTCTATGGCTACTGACCTCCCCTGTCTGTCCCCCCCAAACTGCCTGGCAATATTAATTACCCACCTATTTCCAAACCTGTTGGGCCAAATCCTGATGATGAGAACTGAAACAGGCACAGGAATAAGTCATCTTGCCAGCCATTGAATGAGACATGGCTGGGCTAACACAGTTCAAACTCATTGTAAACATTGCAATTTCACCACTTAACTCTTCACACCAAACTGTTCAGGAGTGCTAACCACAACTAACTACCAGTAGACAGTCAATGACTGAGTAACCAACACTCTTCTAATTGTTATTGCTCTCTGAGGTCGCCCTGTAATCCTGGATGCTTTGGAATTTGATCCAGAGCCCACTCCAGCCTTTGTGAGTCTTTCCAGAGAGCTGAACAAATCTTGGTTCAAGTCCTCCTGAATTCAATTCCTCATACGTTAGCCTAATCAAATGAAATTAATCTTTGCTTTATCATAGCTGCCAGAAAACATTTCTCATGAGAGTTTTTTGAGTTTGGTACATATGCCTTGCATATTTCCTATACTCCAGGAGTCATTTAATATTAACATACAATCACTTGTTTATTAAGTATAAATGAGGCAGTTAAAGGTGTACGTTTTCAGCATGGTGGATAGGAGGATCACTTTTGCAATTCCCATTAAACTTTATGAGAACCATGGGGCTTGAAGCCGAATTAATTCTCCTACACCAAGCTAAAAATGAACACCTAAATGTTATTATGCCTGCCATGTTTGGTTTCTATATTTATACTTCAGGCATATAGTTACTGACAAAACTAAAAGCACCGATAATATCTATCCCAGAAAGCAAGAATTCCCCTGAAAGACAATAGACTACGAGATTTTTACAATATTGGAACTCTACTGTACCTAGATATATAAGATATTTTTAAAGGCCAAATAACCACGGTCTACAAGCCTTTGTAGTTGCTTGAAATTTTGTTAAGGAATTTTACATTGCTGGCTTGTTATTTGAACAACATGGTCAAGGGAGAGAAGCTTCTGGAATGAAAAATACTGTAGGCAGAGAAAAAAGGGAAAAAGGGAAAGGAAGAGGTTGCAGCAAACGCAGAGGCTGAAGTGAGTAGGTAGCTCATACAGCCAGACCTCAGAAGGGATGTACTTTTCCTGCCTTAAAGCCCTGGGTAACCAGAAGGACTTTCACACCAAGAAAATGTGCTTTTGGAAAATACTTTTTCACAAAGCAAGACCTCTGCGCTGCTGACAGCAATGAAAGGTCCATACAGACCAGCAGCACCAGGATCTTATCCTCAAAAAAGCAGCTTTTAATTTCTCTACTTGTTTCACTAAGTAAGCAGTCTAGATGAATGCTGTCATCCAAAGGCTGAGCACATTCCTGCCTGTTTTCCAGCTTATACTCCAATATACTCTTACCCTCAAATCTAGATTCTGTTTTCCATCTCCTATACACGTCGCCCCACCAGATAAGTTACCTCTTCTCATGCGTTTTCTGAATGTTAAAGATGCTATAGTCTTTTTGATCATCATTGTATAATACTGTATGATTAAAAGAGCTGGTTGAAATGCTATTTTTCCCATTACATTCAGAGTACAGACTGAAATTTTCATTCTACTTGCAGTATTATTTTTTAAGCAGAATTTTCCAGTTCTCATAAAGGCTATAAACAGAATAGTTTTGGGTTTTGTTTTTTTCTAAGGAAACAGAAATTCAACCCTCTGAGACATTCCATTTCTAGTCACATCTTTTATGTTATATTTGAGTGTTATTTACCTATTTCAGTATGCTGGATGTCTGTGAGTTTTCTAGACTGAAGACTTCTCCGTTGACATGGGCTTACTGTAACACAACTTCCTCATCTCACTAGCAACTCTCCAGCAAAAATGGCAACAGGGCTTACATTTCGGTTTAACCCTTTTTTAAAAACCATCCACAATGACAAATACGGGAGACAATGAGGCTTCATTCCTATACTGGAATCTGTCTAAAATTCGATTACTCTGGAGCTATTTTAGACCTCTTAAGATGCTTTTGTTTGGATTCTTGGCTGGTTTCCAGCCATTCCATCTTTAATTACTGGACACCACTACACAGCTTGCAAACAGAGATACTTCTTCCCATCTTATTTCTTCTGCTGTTTCAAGCATTTGTTTTACTTACTCTTGCTGGGAAGGCTTTGGGATGAATTAGAAAAAGATAAATTCTTTCTCTGTCTGAAAATATTTAATTGGCCTATAGGCCAACTTAAAAAGCCCTAACAGTTTCATCTATTAAAATCTGAACCTAGTCTGAGATCACACGCATACCTATGTTAAATATGAAATGCAGGACTAAATAACATTTAAAAAGTACGGCTATAGTAACAAGGACAGGAATCTCGGCAGCAAAGCTTATCTTTAGTACACTTAGAGTACCCAGCAATTGCCAGGGGTGGGTGTTCCCTAACTTTTCTCCACTTGTAAATAATGCATTCCTGGAGCAGAGTGTTCTGAACAGAAATACACAGTTTTGATTGACACTTGCAATACAGCAACTTCTTGGAGAAATAATATTTCTCTGGTCTGTAGATGGATGTCTCTAGGACTCCGAAGTATGGCAAACTGCCTCACCCTTGCCATTTTTCGTCATCTCTAGAATTCTCACTGCTGTTTTCTAACTGCATTCGCCAGTATATACTTCAGGAAAGCAGAATATTTACTAAAACACAAGAGGTATATAATTGCTAAATTTTGTCACAAATAAATTTTAGCCTGATGGTGAGAAATAGTTTATTTCTGTGTGAGATTTTTTAACACCTATTAAAACAAACAGCTAGTACACGATAAGGCCCTTGTATTCGGGCATCATATATTCCAATGACGTCAAACTTTTATACACAAGGTTTCAGTCCAAGACTTAACGAAAATAGGTGCTATCTGAAAAACAGAGATCCTGCACCAGATATTGTATACCTAAACTTCACAGGTGATTGGATGCAAAGATTTAATTCAGGACCATCTCATTTCAGGTTAATGTGAAACACGGAGCTGGGAGAACGAAGCAACCAAAAAAGAATCTTTTAAAAGCAGCAGTTAAGTGAATCCTTTTAAATTTTACTGGGGATTTACTTTACAAGAAGCTTATTTGTGTGGTGACCAGATCTGCACAAAACCTTTGTTACAAATGATAAAACACGGGACAGGTTGAAAACATCTTTTGTTGAACATGTGCCAAGAAACATGTAGATTTGACCTGATTAAAATTTTCACATAGGAAACATGCATAGGCTGATAATATTGCACAATTTTGACCTCAGCTATCAAAGCATGTTCGCTGATTTTGGCTGAGTTTCTCTTTCAGATTTGGAGCTTGAAGCCCAGCACAGGTTGAATGTATACAAAGCAAAAGCGGGGAAAAATAATATTTGTACAGAGCTCTGCAAACTGACCCATACTCAGCTCTAATGAGAACATAATGGTTTACCCAGCTGCAAAAGAACAGAAGTGAGAAGCGTAAGAGAAATGCCTCCACTTTCTTAATTTTAAAGATGTGTTTGGACTTTAGTACACATGGGAGATTTTTTTCTTCTGAACGCATGCATGTATACTTTAAAAAGTGCATCACTTGCATTTTAAACCACATTAAAACGTGTTTAAGCCAGAATGGGAGGTTTGCTTCCACTGAGAGCAATGAAACAACAACAACAAAAAAACCCCAAACCAACCCATAAGACTGACTTTATAAATCTTTGGATTATCCTGCAGTCTGTGGGGTATCTTCTATCTAAACTACCGTAACCCACAAGGGGATTAGAATGGATACTCTCTCACTTGCTCCTCTGAGTCACAGCACTAGCAAATAGACCCACAGTGCAGTGTGGGCAGACAGGAAACCACTAAAGCCAGAGCAGTGATTATGTGCATGCTCTGTGAGACACATTGAGCAGTGAGCCGAAATGTTTGTGTGTGTCAGATCAATCTTTTCACTGACCAGGACAGCTGTACTCACAGGGGGATCACCAATCATCCTGCTAGGAACTGCTTCTGTCCTTCAACAGGCAATTAACGTGAGTCCATTACAGCTCCCTGGAGGCCCCTGGGGGGCTGCAAAAGGCATCGACTGAAAGGTCAGAAACCTCATGAGGACAGGAAAGAAGCTGTGCCTGGCGAAATGGAGTGGAAAGCAGTAGCTATTTGTCACCCGCTGGTAATTAAAAAAAAAGGGGGGGGAGGAAGAGGGTTGAAGGGGGTCCAGGAGTTGTGCACAATTGCAAGCACGTGGCAGTAACAGAGCATAAACAGAAGCTACAGGAGATTCTTCCTGGGACAAAGACTTTATCCCATATTAGAGGTGGAGGAAGAGTCAACAAATCCCACTCAACTAATTCTACAAAGGAACTGGAAGTGAAAAACTGCACAGGCTGATTAATAGCCCACTATAGCCCTGAGAAAAATCACAGTAAGGAGTCCCTGGTGGCTGAGGTTCACCACTATGAAACAAACATTTTAGAAGAGAAGCAACAAGAAATTAAGTGACCAGGAAGCACACAGAGAGTGGCATTCATAAATAGCAATATTCTTCAAAAAGAAGCAACTGCTGAGGTGTTCAGTGGTGGAAAAGCAACAAACATGGTGGCTCGGGAATACATTACAGATTGCTCTCTATTTCTGCTTTAGACTTCTGGTCAAGACCACCACGTTGACATGTTTTTGGAGGTCTCAGTTAAATGCCTACACATACCTCTTCAAGTACACCACCAACCAAACTTGGCAGTTCTGCTATGGAAATGCAATCAAGAAACGCCAGGTAGGTGGCCAAAGGAGAATAAGAAGAGTCAGTATATATAGAGCACTTAATTTGCACTGGTGTGCAAGGAAAAGTCAGACTAAATTAGTTCACAATGTTGATTTGGAATAACTTTCACCCAGTTCACTGGTTAACTTTCACCCACAGCATTCACCTGAAATGTTATCACTGTTGTTCTTTCCTGTGATAAGAATATTTCTCAGAGATCTAGCAGTACATGTGTAATCAATAAAACAAGCTGAAACATTGCAAATATTAACTCTTCAACAACAAGAGCACTTAGAAGGTGAATAGCGAGAGTTAAATTAGTGAAGAACTTTTGTCAATTTATTTGGACATGATTCTGAATTACTTGTATAACTGAAATTTTATTTGATGCACATAATCCTAAACAGCACTTAAAAATAAAAGGACAGGAGAAAGAAATAATCTATGAACTAGGTACTGATACGTCCTATCTTCACATGACTGCACAGGGACTGTAAACAACATGAGCTCTTGCTGATACAAACCATGGTAGACTTTGACTCAGTCTGCAAAATCTCCAACATACGTTAGATGATGTAAAATTTCCATATTCTACTTTCACGCAAAATAAATATTGGTGACTCTGTTCTTTGTTTGTAGAGAGATGTAGATGACACGTTTGGATTATTTATACTCTTGTAAAATGTTTGACTTTGCAGAGCACCCATCACTGACCGATTGAAAAGCCTGGCAGATGATTGAGCATGGATTTAAATACTGGTTTTTGTCCCACTTGAAGCATTACCAGGCCTCCCAGCTACATCTGTCATAGGCAAGGGCAAGAATTTCCACGTGTATTTCAACATTTTCAGCCTCCTCACAGTATAACAAACCGGACTTACGTAAATCACCTATAGCTGCAGCATTAGAGGAAGTTCATAGCGTATTTCTTAGCCATTTCCCCAGAGAATTTTGTTATGCTGCAACCACATCTTCCTCCTGTCTCTTACTTTCTGGGTTCAAACTTAATTTGTTCACTGCCTTCAAGATCTGATGTGCACATCTGATATACACTCGTGTGTATATATATAGCCCTGAACTTTCTTTTCCCCACACGTAGTTGAATTTAGTAAACACACAGGTAAACTGAAATTCCTCTACAATACAAAAGACTTTTTATTCTAATACTACCTTGTCCCCTCTCCCTTGTGCTTCCCCTTCCAAAATGCCTCTGACTACAATAAAAGGTCTCACATTCGTTTATTCCTGAGGGCTGCCTGACTTCATTTATGCCACCCAGCACTGCAGGTCATTACCCTTTGTGACACTGACAGTATCAGCAGGTTGATGTTTAATAGAAGCTGCCGATTAGTATCCAAGATACCAGTTAACAAGACAGTTTCTTTTAATGGCTTGTATTGATGAATGAATTAATGAAATTCCACAACTTCTTTGTGTGTAGAGAGTACTCATGTGACACCCTTGGGCAGCATACAAACCATCTCCACTAATGTTTGTGTTCAGGCTGTCAGCAGGCCAAAAGACGAAACAGGCTACAAGCATGCCCTTTCATATGCCATCTAGACAGTCCTGTTGAAAACACCTGGGAAGACCGACAGCCGGTGACTTCAATGCAGCAGTACTGGCCTACAGACACTCTGTGTATGACCCAGTGTTGAAATCGGGGAAAGCTGGTAGAACAAAACTCTGGCGAACAGTCACAATGGCCTATGGGATAAGATCATAACTACCAACACTGAGGAGAACTTACTCTCTTTTACCTTTGAAATGACAGTTTAAAGATTCAATGGACAACCCACTTCTTTAAGTGTCCAAAAAGATACATATTGAGATGAATATACTGAGACAAGTTTGCTCTACCTTTAATTAGAAGACCATTAATATCAAGTGCTCAATTTTATTTGCTATCAAGTAATGCTTCTACTTTTTAAGGGCACTTGAACTTTTCTAGGAGCACGAGTACCAGCACGCTATTAGAACATGAAGTAAATACTAACAGCGTTAACAGTATTGTTGCCTCTTGAAGCCGGATTTGATAAGTAGGAAACAGATTTGCATACATATCCACCACTTTGCATTGACAGCAAAAGGTGCAAGTATACAGTTGTGTAGCATCAAGATCTGGGTCACAGTACAAGTCATTGCAGTGCAGGTACATCACCTTGGGTGTGCGGAGACCTTGTCTTCCTAAGGACAGTTTGGTTTGCTCAAATAATCAATTGAAAAAACCCACAACTTTTTCCCAGGCAACTGAACGTACCACCAGAGAGCCAGAGACTCCAATCAGCCCTGTGCACTTCTCAGTGAAACCTCAAAAATTCAGCCAAGATGAGCCAGGGGGTTGTAGACAGGGCACAGAAACCAGGTGCCTTAACTCAGATTTTTGCCAGGACAACTGAGGGCCAACAGTTTACGTGTACACAAGAATCATACTAGTCATCTTTCGGTTGCTAAATAAAATTCATTCCCTTTATCAGACATGGAGATTATGAGCCCTGAGATCCTGTGCATGAGTTCCAAGTGAGAGATCGAGATCCCAGAGCAAGTCTGGAGCGTGATGAACCATGGGGATGTCACAACAGGGTGTCCAGCTGCAAGAGGCTTCAGCACTGGAAGGAACAGGCCTGCACTATGCAGTGCTGCACACAGGTTAAGGTAGAGCCTGCAGCAGCACTGCTTCCAACCCTGAAACTAGCTCATTTGGGGGCCAGCGCAGGGATACTTGTGTGGAGTTCCAGTGTACTGGGTAATCAAACCCTAAGACCAAACCCACTCTGAGGATGCACCAGGATGCATGTTTTATTGACGGGAGATCATAAACTCTGTGCACAAACTATCAAGCTACTGTCTGCCACTTCTGTCATTCTCTTTCTTCCAGAACAGATAAAAGAGAGAGTGTAAAACCTTATTGACGCAAGTCTTTCATTCACTATTTGGGGATAGTTCCTTATGAAGTCACCAGGCATTTGTTTGATTTATCGCAAATTCATGAGGGTCTTTAACTCAGGAACAGTCACAGGAATGAAGTTAACATAGCTTGTCTAACTGTGAAAGGAAGAGGAATTTGAGACTATGGGTAAATGAGAGAGCACAGTCTACACTGGTTGAAAAGTGGGAGTCACACTGGGGAAGAGAAGCAATACAGTGAAAAAACAGATCTTGCTATTGTATTTGAACCAAGTATTTGGAAATTTTTCACAATGATGGTAGTGAAACACTGGGACAGGTTGCCCAGAGAGGTGGTAGATGCCCCCTCCCTGGAAACATTCAAGGTCAGGGTGGACGGGGCTCTGAGCAACCTGATCTAGTTGAAGATGCCCCTTCTCACTGCAGGGTGCTTGGACTAGGTGACCTTTAAAGGCCCCTTACAACCCAAACCATTCTGTGATTCTATGATTTTGCTGTTTGTCTTAACCAGCCAACATGTACTTCAGGACATAACACTCCATGCAATCAGCCCTCTGGCAGAAAGACGGAGGACAGATTTGCATTCAACTAACTGATCAAATGTTAAGAATTTTGTAATTGCCTTAATAGTTTAATTTTATTTGTCTCTAATCTAATTAGTAAAGAGAAGTGTGCGTGTGTGGGAGCTGATTGGTGGGGACGGGAATGCCTTCATATCTTCAATACAGAAAAACCTTCCATTCCCTACACGGCTTTAGCGTAGTCAGCGCTGGATGTCAACAGATTACTGTTTCCTTCTAATTACCCCACTCTTTTGCTGGACTGTCTGTTCTTGAAAACTTTCTTTAAAGGTTTTAATAGCAGGCATTCATTTCTGCTACAGATAAGGTGAGTCTAGCTTTTTATGCTTAGTAATTTAATAGAAACCCAGATCTAATTTAATAGATCCTTTATGTCTCTGTCAAAGACTGTTAACATTGATTGGTGCAATGTCTCACAGAAGTCAGTAAATACATTAATCTCTCGAGAGCTTGTGACAACAATTCCGTTAACAGCATGAGCAATACAGATGGACAAACCATTATTGAATAAATGAAGAACTGAACTGAAAACTTATGCTAAACCAAGTTTGAAAACCTCTGGAAATCAGGACATTACTGACATTCCCTAAATCAGTGAATATAACTAAATCTGGATCAGACCTGCTGGTTTCAGAAGTACCAGGCTGAATTACTTAATGTGTGCTAACACCTTTTTATTACAGTTTAATTTACAAGCATTCTCCCTGTATCAGGAGTCCAACCTGCAAATGAATGGACATGTGACAGACAAACTGAGAGAGACCCATCCTGGCTATGAAAGCTGGCCAAGAAAACCAGGTAGGGAACCTCTTCATGGCGCTCAGACAGAGGACATACTAGATGTATTTGTTATTTATTCACTTTTTTGTCTGTCTACACTTTCTACAACACTTCACTTTCTGAAAGTAACAGTATAGGAAACAGAGCATGGGACTTTCTTCCTGCCAGATGCTGAACATCCACAATTCCAACTGCTTTAGGAGGCTGACAAAGTGTTCAACCCCATAGCTGAAGTGCTCAACAGCTCCCAGCATAGATTTTTTTTCCCTCTAAACAACCGGCCATCACTGGTAAATGTGCATTAACAGAAAGAAGAAGATTAATGTAAATAGTACTGATTGATCCAAAGGTATTCTGTGTAGCATATCATTGTGTCCTTTTTATTTCAAAGCCAGCCTGTAACAGAGCTTGGGTAGGAAGCAGAAGAAAGTATCATGGCAGGAATATCAGTGTATTTTGGATGCAAAGCAGGAGCTTATCTGTTTTACTACTGCAGCACCAGAGAAAATCAATTTTGACACAGAACTGCCACTTTACAAGCAAATAACTATACTTTCCAATAACCTAATCTGTGCAAAGCCTACCGAAAATTCCCTAAAGAACCAGTAGTTAAAACCTCCATTAAATCAAAGGGTTTAATATGGGAAGGGAAGAGAGGATGCAGTTTGACTTGGGAATGTAATGGACTCAGTGGGGAAATAAATATGTTGTTTTATGTGTACAGTTACAGAATTTGAGAACACAGCATTCATTTCAAAGGGAATTCTCTTGCTGTGCAACTTATTCCTAAACAGATGTGATTTTTGCTTATTCAAAAACATTTAGGTAACAATTACAGCATAATAAATTATAATTGCCATCATCTTCCAGCTATGCTATGACTTCTATGCAAACACAAAGAAAATGCAATTACATAGAACTGTAAATCCTATTTTCAGGTAGCTTAGAGCACTGACAAAACACTTGTTTATTTTACTTAGAATGAACAATACTTTTAAATCTTATCTATAAAAATGAAAAGGCTGTATCTGTTAAGCAGCCTGGCAGACTGATAAGGTCTGTCTTAGACAACTACCGCTCAAAGAGGGGCCTAACTCTAAAAAAGTTAATTATCTTTTGGAAGTTTACATTTTACTCTTATATTTTATACTGGGAGTCTCTTTAAACGGAGTTTCTAAGCTGATATTTTAATTAAGCAGGGCATGACCACTGCTTGAACACTGAAAAAAGAGAAAATAACTAGAAATTGACTGAAACCCAAGATTTTCATGATTGAATGTTACAGATCACACATGAACCTAACAGTTTGTATGAACATAAATCATCCTACAGCATTTCAGAGAACTGTAACTTAGGGGGGGAATTTTACAAGATAACTCAAAAATAATCCCCATGAAGACTGCACCTCTTTGTTAAACTTTATAGAGCTTTACTAAACTTCCACAGTATATTGCCGATTTCCTCCTCATTTACTTCCATAGCATTAGAAGCACAGATCAGTGTTTTATGCTGTAAAACTCTGTGTGTCAGGATCTACCATTTATTTGTTTTTTCCACTGGCTCCTGATCTGACAGTTCAGAATTTAAACTTGAACTCCAGTTAGTAGTATGCAATGTTAATCTTGTACTTGCTGCAAATTTTAAAAAATGTTCCTTTGTGAATGGCTAAGTCCACAAAAGGCTGTCAAAGCTTCTTTCATGTACTTGTGAGATTACAGCGAGGTGTGCACTTTTAACAACTAAGCATGGGCATGTTACAGTGGGTGCCAAAGTTGGGAAATCAGTACGACCAGGAAGGACCTATGAAGTAGTGAAAAATTACCTACAGCATTAACAAAGACCACGATGCTAGAGGAGGTCACCATGAAAGAGACTCGAGGTGCTGCTTACAGAACTTGTAGCTAAACAGCCCGTTTTAGCAACACAGAGAATTTGGTGTTGAGCCATCCAAAAATCAAAGCAGATTCATCTACAAGGAGATACAAGCCATACAATTGTGGAGAAATGCCCCAGAAGGGTTGTGGAGATTTCAGGTTTTCCATGAAAGATTGCAGAGCGCTCCAGAGTGCTGGGAGACAGGCAAAGTAGGTATGCAGGTTTGCTGCCTTGGCTCCATCTGTAAAGTCTTTTGCTTTCTCTTTCCACTAAGTAGCGAGGCAGCTCAGGATCCTGCAAAACGCTTATCTATGCCTGTGCTGCGAGCTTGCTCTATGTACCAGAAAAGGTAAATTACAAAGCAAAAATAACTCAAGCCTTGAGTGGGTTTCTAGGAAACATCCAAGAGGAGTTGGGGGAAGCTGAGGAAATAACACTAACTTCAACTGAAATGCAGATCTACATGTCGAGTATGTTTCTAGAGACCCAAAGCCAATAGCTAAGCCCAGCCCAGCCCACACAAGAGGAAGGAGCGTGGGATGGAGGGCCCCAAACTCCTACAACATCCAGCCGAATGTTGGCCAGGGGACCCCAGCTAGACCTCTCATGGTAAGATTTGACAAATTACAGTATAGAAGAACTACTAACAGGACTCTTCAACCAAAAAGAAACAAAATATAAGCAACAACATTTAATTACTGATTTTCTTCCATTATCATAACATGACAATCTCTCTAAAAGAGACATTCAACATTATTATTTCAATGACTAATATAGTGTTTCTATGAAGACTAAAAGAACTAACCACTGAAAAGAAGCAATTAGTCATCAATCTTATCCAGACATAAACTTGGTAAATATTGAGTACAGCCTTCTAGTCTGTTAAAAAGACACTAAACACTGAAGTACTAGCGAATCTGAAGTTACTACAGTTACTGAGTATTTGTGCCAAGTGTCCAAAGAACCTCTGTTATGCTGGGTGACTGTTTAAAGCTCAGGTTGATCCTTCCTCTGACTATAAGCCATTCAAGTCAGGACTATTGCACCAACTTTGAGGTCTGCACTTGGTAAGAGGTAGCAACAGCAGGAAGCAGTGAAAACACAATTCAGATAAAAGGAATCTGAAAGGTCTCACAAGCCAGGTTTGCTCCAAGGACTCATTTGTTGGAACATTTTTTTTCACTGCAGAATGAGTTCAGTTATTCCATCTGTCCACTACCCTCTTCTTTCCCTTCCTTTGCTATTTAAAAGTAGGTGGAAAAGTTCAGTGCAGACTTAACTGTATTTATACTATATTGTGATATTATGATTTTCTAGAAGCTGATTGGGAATTTACTGGCAAAACAGGTTTATTGCCAGGAAATAACAACTCACCAAGACAAACTGGTTTCACAGAGGTGTCAGATTCAGCAGTATTTCACTGGAATATATTTTAAGGTCCAGGAAGAGATTTCTGGTGGTAACTAAGGAGAGGTAAAGACTGACCCTGAAGTCTAGTGGCTGGTATACTTTAAAGCCCAAAAAAATCCAGTTCCAAGGTTACCTGTGTCTCCTAAATGTCAGGGAAGGGCACCAACTTCTGACCTGATTTTTCTGCATGTGGCTTCTGAAGACACATTTCAAAAATTCTGATTGGATTTCATCCCAGCTTAGAACAGGAACATTTTCAAAACGTTGACAATTTTTGAGAGACAGAAAAAGCATTACCTACTCATCCCATCTCTGTTCCTTTTTTAAATAGAATAAACCCTTCAACTGTACACTATACTCTAAGGATTACTGTACTTTTTATTCCCATGCTCATGTGATGAAGAGTTATCCTTCAGCAAGAAGTTAAAAATCACCACCTATCCTCCAGTGTCACACTCCCTGGTGACTCTCACACTAAAACATAGAAGCAGCCACTGAGATTGAAACTGAGAATGCAGACAGGCTGTGTAACAATTAACAACATTACTATATATATCTTTTCGCCTATTACTAAAGAAATTAACCTTAATATCTTTGTTAAACATCACTAAAGTGTTACAGCAGCTATGTTAGATATCCGTTATAAAATGCAACTTCAATTATAATTAACCAAACTTTTATAACTAATACCAGTTTGAAAAAAGGAATATAAATTTTGTATTTATTTAATAAAGAATAGTTTTCATGAACAGAATGGGGGTTTTGTTTCTTTTTTAAAATAATAACGGGATTTTTAAAGTGCTCCAGTAAATCACAATCCATATCTATGTCATGTGATATGAAGTCTATGAAATGTGATATGGAGAAATACCATAACTTTGAAACTCTTTTCTAGAAAAATACAGAAACAATTCCAAGACCTAGAAATGGTCACCTGACTGTTGGACTTTGGTTCTCCCCAGAGGGTGAAAGAGGGTTTGTAACATTCTGAGAAAGAAGCCCAAGCTTCATCAGCAACAGGTGCTCAGAATGCCAATCTGTCTGCAGATGACTGAGCTACTTCATGAATTATTTTCTTAATAGAAAGCCAGGATCCTCCCAGAAATGTGACATGCCCCCATGTTGTCACATCCAGGAAACCGCACATAAAAGCAGTTTCATGCCTTACATATCTTTCCCATGGAAGACTGACTTTAATTTGACCTAAAAATTAGCAAGTTGCTGAGTACTCTCCTGTAGAAGACAACCTTATACTTGCAACCCAAGGTTTCCAAGGCAGTGTTTCAGACCAACCTGAACTTCAGGAAGCAATTTTAAGGTTGTCAAGAGCTATTTTATCAGCATGAGTTTTAGATACAAATGCTGCTTTTCTCTGAGAAAGAGCAGCAGGCAAAAGAGGAAGGAACTACCATCACTGACAAAATCCAGCTGTCCCCCATCAGCAGCTAAAGTTTCCCTTTCCACCTAATCTCTCATCACTTCTTTTGTTTCCTTTAGAAAAATATTTATCTTTAACAAGACGCCTGGGTTGCATTTAACTTTCTACTGAATAAAATGAAAATCAAGTTCACACTCTACTTAAATATCTCAAGAAGAGAGGGAAGATGGTGAAACCAAACAAACAAAAAAGTCTTTGAAAAACACTTATTTTTCTTAAGACCTTGGGGAAGGAGTTGAACTTACAGGAGTCACAGAGTGAAAGAAAACATTTTATCAACTAGGCCACCTGGCACTCTGTCTAATGCTTTCAAAAAACCAATAGGGCAGAATGACTGTCAAAAATTCATTTAAACAGTCTGTTAATTTTGATCCTTTATGAAAGGTTAGTAACCAATGCATTTTAAGGGCACAGGATTTAATGGGTCTGCTCCATTTTAGAGCTACAGCAGAGGAATCCATTTTAAGGCTTGAAGAAGGTTTGCAAATGGTCTCAAAAAGACAGGTTAAAGCACATTAACTGACCTGGAAACTAAAAAATTCCAGAGAAATGGAGTTAATCTAGAACTCTTGGGATTTCACCAAAACCCAGGAACACTGGGCAGAGCTGTAAGACTAGTGAGAGACAACAGCATATTGTCTCCTGTCTTTTCTGGTGTACAAATGCATACACATACTCCAAAAGTGGCACAGAATGGGACATAGCAAGGCCAAAGCCAGGTGGCCACTTCAAACTCCTTCGAAGACTCCCTCTTCAGCTACGGTCACTAGCGTTGTTAGATGGCAGAAAGGCTTGCAGTGGCAACTACAGGAAACAGTTCTGCAAAATTACACATTTAAAGAATTGCTGGATTCATTTTTAATCTGTTCTTCTGATACAAGTTAGGAATCACATTGGGAATCAAAGCAATACCAGGAGACCATATCAGAAAACACAGCAGTAATCTCTGACTTGGAAAGACCAGGAAGTTTTTACTTTAGTCTAAGATGCGGCTCTGGCATTAAGGAGTTTAATGCTGCCCTGCATTTGGAGTTTGTCTTACAACCTCTTCCCTTTTAATGTATGTCCCTCATTTTGTTCATCTGCTCCATTTTCTGACGTGTCAGCATCCTGCTTTAGATCTTTAGTAGATTGAAAGGTGTGCCCCGTGGGTTACACTCTCTCTAAATCATCCATGATGTATTACGCTTGGCTTAAATAACTGAGTCTCATTTGCACAATTGCCCTATTAATTTACTCATCATTGATTTACACCACTTTTGCTGGAAATCCTCCACCAGACCTCTATTTTACATGCGCTCTCAAAAGCTCCATTCTAGTCTTTTTCTTCCCTATCATCTTCCTTGTCTCATTTCTCTTCCATTTGTCGTCATTCATCCATCTCTTATCTTCTTCCTCCCTCTCCCTCCCACTGTTCTGTCTTCCTTCTGTTTCTTCTCTGTTCTCCTCCATTTCCCCCCTCCCTGCAAGTCTACCTCCTTGCTTCACAGCAGCTAATAAATCTACCATGAAAGGCTAGAAAACCCAGAAGATACAGGTGTAAAGGTAAAGGAACGTAAATAAATCAAGATTCCTCATGAAGAAGAGCAACAGCTGTGACTTCTTTTTGGAGAGCCCAAAGACTGATGGGTGACTATCATTATCCATCTTGCAGTGCTTTACTATGTCCTTGCATCTTTTTGTCTTCCTGAGAGGAGCTCAGTCTCTTAGTTCAGTTTTTATGGTTAGTTTTCAACCCTCTCAATATATCACATGCCCCTGGACTGGTGCCCTGATTACCAGTTTGACTACCAAAGCCAAAAACTTCCATCTTTTCTTTTTCTAAACAGTCAGCAAACTACTTGGATTTGATAGCATGCATATAAATGTACATGTATACATTTTAAAATACAGACAAATGCAAGCATATACTACAGGCATTTTCCAACTCTCATGTCTGTATGCTTTGTGTAAAAATAAATAAATAAAAGCAGTTGTTTCTAAGCTGAAAGACTCATTCAGTGTTTCTTTCATTCAAAATTTCAACAAAGGGGCCAAAGTGCAGAGGGTTAGACTAAGAGGACTACAAAGATTTACATATTCATACTGGATAAATAAATAACCTAACCCTAATGCCATACCCAACAGGGCAAAGACAACAAGGAGAGAGAAAAGCATAAGAGGGAGAGGTTAGAATATCAGAGGACCCCCAAGAGCAGTAAGCATACACAAAGTAAATGAGCTTCTCGCTCTGGAAATCAGCCACAAATGAACAAAGTCTCAAAATGTCCTTAAAATGCCTGGCCATGCCCTTTCAGCAAAGGCTCAGAAGGAATACAGCACAGACCTGTGAAGTCTGAGTCTTGCTGGTGAAATAACACCTGACATGTATCTTAGAGAGCCCGAAGGCAAAGGAAAACCCTGCATGTGAGCATGAGAGCCTGTTTTTATTCTTGGCAGAGACACAACACTCGCTTTAAGTGCACTGCTTATATTTGGAAAAAAAAGTAAAATAGCTATGGTTACCAGTCAATCAGATTATTTGCTTGAAAGAAAAAAATCCTCCTGCCTATACAAAAAAGACCAAAAGACCAAGTTGACAACATTCTCCACCTCCTAAACCCAAATTAACGGCTAGGCTGTGCAGCTATGAGCCGGACAAGTCCGCAAACTTTCACCGCTTGGTTATTATCTGAAAAATAGCATGTAACTACAAAGTAATGACAGACTTCTAGAGATAATATGCTGCAATAATACAGTATGTGAAGTTACCCATTTTATTCTCAACCTAATTTCCATGTAGTTTGCAATTTTAAGGTTTAATAATGTAGTTGAGAAAATACAAATTGCTTGTATTACCCACATATTTACATTGAACTGTACATACCATGTAATTACAGAGTCAACGGTTACTATGGAATTACAGAGTTTCTGCATAGTTCTTTGTGTCCTCCAATGTAAAGAGCCAAAAGAATATTTCAGTATGGTGAAGAACAACCTATAGCGATATGGAAAAAAAGAATGAAACTCCTCTCTTAGGATCTCTGTCTGGACAGCATAAGGGAAACATAAGCAAAAACCTCAGTGCAGAAGCACCCACCATCAACTTTGTTTGGTCCCCAAAGTCCCACAAAAGACCACTCTGCAGTTTCCGATTAATGTTACAGACCTCCACTGAAAGGGTTTTTATACTGCTGTACCTGAACTGCTGTCCAAGAAATTGACTGATTTTGATTGACTTGTCCCGACCTGCCCTCTTCTTGAAAAATTAAGATGGCAGCTTGCCAGTTCCCTTTGAAGGACAGTGCTTATTTTTCGTTTTCTTTACCACTTTTAAAAACACACAGACAAGGCTTACATATGGATGGTTCATCTCTGATGTCTGAAGGTTTGAAGTCTGAAGGTTAGAGCTAATCTTAGCTATGGCATTTTGTGCTGAATTCAGAACACAATTAATTTACAAGAAAATAAGCTTTACTAAGTGATTAGGGAAACAGACATTGGCTTGTGAGAATACCCCAGGAAAAAAAAGTATTATTTGTATAAAATAAATAGAATGATGATCACTAAGAACTGTAAAATACAATGACAATATGCTAACTATAGACAGCAGACTGTCAAAGCACTGAAGGTTATAGAGGTCTAGAAGACAAGAAACCAAGTTGTTATTTCTGATTTTGCCATAATTGCACAATATGACCTTGGGTAAGTAATTTCTTGTTTGCTGATGCTGAATATTTGAGGTAGGTTCTTGAGATGCAGGCAGTCTGTATTGTGGCACGCCAAAGGACCTTAGGGTAATGCTGGCTATTAGAAAATGTCTCCTCCACACTAACATACTGTATTACCAAATTTCACCAGTTCATTTGGCTTACAGAATAAACAGGCTTTCAAACTCCTTCTTGGGTACTGTTGAGCTCACAATGGGCTGCCAAGAACTATCAGAGTTGCTGGGTATCCCAGCTGTAAGAATTTGTTTCCCCAGGAATGAAATGTCATGTTTGCTAGTGATCCTGAAATCACCCTCAACAACAAACTTCCAAGTAACAAAGAAATAACTTAGTACAGCTCAAATACTTACATAATCATCGAGTTTTGAGGGAAAGATGCAGAAAAGTATGCTTTTATCTGTCTACACATTAGATCTATGTATTTAAATCAGCTCCAAAAGACTCCTCTCTCTCTCTCATTCAAGCAAAAAATTAGCAGGATGCTTACACAAGCTTGTGACTATGTTCCACTCTAGAAAAGAAACTCTCATCTAGGGCAAGGCAATACCTTAAAAGAGGATTCCCAATCAAGGTGCACTAACTTACTAATGACTTCATAATATCACAGATGGCTCTGCCCATTACCAGATCAGCTCATGTGACCTGTTTCCTTTGGACCATGCAACAATATAAAATGTATTTCTATTGAATGAGGCAGAGCCCAAATCACAGAAGTTAGGCTCACTTTCTGGTTTTGTGTTGTTCATGCTGGGCATAGTTGGACAGTGATAACAGACCTAGTATAAATCTTGACAGTACAAACACCTATGCTCTTTTTGTTAAAATATCTGAGCCTTCAGAGTAAAGTTTTGCTGGGCCAGTGCTTTGTTTCCAGTGGTCACAGAACATCTGACCCAGTCCTAGGAGCCCTAAAGCTGGGTTAAGTAAGATTGTACCGCAGCTTCATATATCCAAACACCTTCTGAAATCCCTGTCAGAGTTAACCCTTGCTTGCCAAATTTCTTCTGATTCTTCACTTAATTGGGAGAGTAGCACTTGCACCCAATGTTGTAAATATAACGTGCTTTGGGTACAGAACGATGGAGCCTCTTCCTGCCCAAACTCCAAAATGATCCTGGTAATTACTGTGCCAGTACTCCAATAAATTATAAACTAATCATTAGTGTGTTGTGAAATAAGCACTCCTTTTTACTTTTAAGGGCAAAGACCACCCACCAGTGCATGAAATCTTTACACGTTGGAACATACTTTATATGAAGTGTAAATGAACAAATACATTCTACAAAAGAATGTAAATTAGAATGCCATGCACTGTTCTTCATCAGCACAACACAACAATTCCCAAGTAGCTCTGAGGTGAAAAGAGAGTTGGGTTGAATAAACCCTCTGCTTAAAAAGATGCCATGAAAATGAATCTGATTTTCTCTAATATTCAATTTACTTGACTGACTTGGTTGTTACCTGCAGAGATTATTTTTCATCTTTGTGGGTATATTTTATATATATAAAAAAACCACCTAAACTGGTACCCCATTTCAGCTTCATCTTTTTGGCACTGTATGTCTGAACAATAGATGATTTTTGTTAAAAAGATCCTTACTGTATTTAAACAATTTGAGGTACACACTGCCCTCCTGGGTCTTCCACACAGATGGATCTTACCTGAATATTTTACCAGAATATTTTAAGTTAAACACATTTTGGATACAGTAAAATAAATGGAAATCAACACAAACTACAGCCTTTTGTTAAAGTTGCCAGACACTTCTTACAAGATCCTCTTTTTTCAATTGATTATAACTTTGCCAAACTTCAAACCATTTGGGCTGAAATTTTCTATGCCAGGTGTCTGCCTCAGGCTGAGTAGAATGTGATCATGTAATTAAAGGCTGTATCATAATGCATACACAGAAGGGGGCAAATTAAGGTTGAACAGGCAACCTTAATTCTCACATTTCTTAACTTTCACAGGCTTGACTTTGCAACCCTAATAATGTTCTTTTAATGTAGCTTTTTGTCTGCAATATTAATCCAGAGCTATATTAATTTATAGACATATCCCACTGCGGACTGGATGTCTCAGTGGACTGGTAATAGGATACACAGCCTTTCACCTCTAGGTCACTGGTTTAAATACAGCCTAGGGCTGAGGTGATGAGAAGTTATTACCACTGACCAGCTGTTTGGTGGCTTATATGAAACGAACCGGTGATCTGAGCCTGCATACAGGTGCCTCCCTTGTACAAATCACCATTGCTACTGCTACCATCCATAATCCCTAACGGAGTCCCAGACTGCCCAAACTGTAATCTCAACTGCCTCGCATATCTGTGGATGCACGCACAATTCTCAAGAGTACTAGTACTTCTGCAAAATGTGGTTCCAGGTGGTTCCTCTTGGAGGAAGGGCTGACATGGGAATATTCTCTCCCTCCAGGAAGACCCTGGATGGATGAGTGAAATACCACAGTCCATCAGTGCACAAAAGCACATGAGGAATTACGCTGACTTAGTGGTGCTATTCATATACATAATATCAGAACCTTAACTGTAATATTCAGTGAGGATGGAAAAAGCCAGCAATGCCACAAATCGAGCAATGGCTGTGCTTCCATTAGAAGAAGAACACCCTGAAAATTTACTCAGTGATGCTTCTTTTAGAAAAAATGAGTAAGGACAACATATGAAAATTTAATTTAGCCTGTCTGGTGCTAGGAAACATGAAGCACTCATACAACTTCCAAGTGGGATTCTGCAAAAACAGGGCCAGTCATGCCTGAAGGAGGAAAAGTTGAACTGCTTCCTCCACCTCCTGAGGCTATGCTGGAGGGAGCAGAGCTTTAGATCACACTGAGACCTCGCAGGAGATATTTGTTGAAGGAGTTACTGTGGAACTTCCCCACAACGCGAACCATAATCCTCACAAACTGCACAGCCCCCCATCTGCCCTCCAATGAGGGAAATTTTCCCACTTAAGCAACTAAATCCTTCCTTTTGGGAGCAGAGAGAAGTGTTCTGAGACTGTTCTCAGTGGGAAGAGCAGGGTCTGAAAAGAAAGCACTAAGCTACAGGCAAGAGCGAGTTACAGAGAAACCATGAGAGACAAGAAAGAAAACAGAAAGGATTAAAAAGAAGGTAAACATCTTTTCTCGAGAGCAAGAGACAACCTCAGCCTTAGTCCTGCCTCCAGAGACACAGTAATTTAAGGCAAGAAAACATACACAAAAACAATGTCCTTCAAAACTTCTTTTGCAGTCATCCCTTTCCCATATCTCACCTTCTCCGGTCACAAGCCCTCCAAGCCCATGAGCTTCAACCCACTGGTTGCCTGCTCTCATGATCTGAAAACATCACTTTTTCCTGCAGTGCTGACACTGGTACCTGAATCAGATAACCCAGGCTGTAGAGCCACAAAACTTATTTTCATCCCAACAAGAGTTTTTAAAATATTATAAATCACTTAGCATTGTTTTGTTTTCCATTTACTGCATTCATGTTCCTTTTGAGAGGGACACATTAATAAATACTGTGCCCTGATACTCTTAAATGGTTTCAATCACATAATTTTCTGTATTCAGCATTCATACGCCTCCCTTACTACAGTACATAAATGATATAAGCTTCTCATCAATAATATAAAAAATTCATACTCTGTCTACAATGCAGCTGCTATCACAGGTTTATGTCAACAATCGTCCTGATTTTTAATAGCATAAATGTTTAAAGAGGTAGCAATTCCTGTAAAGTATCTGCAGGGATATTTAGAGCCGACATATGCCAAAACAATCCTGTTCTCATACAGGAGACATTGTTGCTCAGCAGGAAAACAATGTTTATCCTCACAAATGTTTACCCTGCTTTAGTCATTAAAATGCTCCAAATGGATGGCAAAGGAAGGGGAGCGGATGATGTCGTTCCTTACCTCACGGTTGCCCCTCTGAGCAGAGAGCACCAACTCATGCATATTACAGCTGAGCTCTCTCTTGTACTGTGCACCTTGACGTCTGCCTCAAAAAATTATTTGCCATCTGACATTATAAGGGTTGGATTTACTCTTTGCTATAAACATGCAGAGACAGGTAATTTGCAAATGCTTTTACGCTTCATAATTCTAATGAGTAGCCTGTCCTTTAATTTTATCATTAAAAAAAACCCCTCAACTTATCTTTTTGAGGGGTTCCCACCTTAACAAAACAATGAAACCACCTTCTTTTAATTTCTTCTACTTGCTGCCAACTGTATAGGGCTTTAAGCTATTAAAAAAAAAAAAAAAAAAGCTTTGTATACAGGCAGCATAAAATATTTATTTTTAATCTAAGCAGGATTTCTTTACCTGCTGTGCAGCCAGAGCTTCTGTTTAAGGCTTGCTTTATCATCTGTGTGTCAAGCTGAAACCGTTTCTCTCATGATCTTTCATTGTAGCTTTAAAAAGACTCCTACCAGACCACAGCTGACACATGACTTCTAACTCCCGCTTGAAATTTTCCTTCTGCCTTTTTCCCCCCCTCACCCGAAAACCCACAACCTGGAAGTTCTTCACTTGAACAGATGGTTTATAAAAATCTGGGACATGCTCGTATGATTGAAAATAGGACTCCTATAAGCAATGTCTCATGTAACAATTACGTGAACAGTTGGTCAGAATGGTGACCCAGAAACTGCCCTGTCTTTCCACTCTTGCAGCCTCAGTAAAGCATTTCCAGTCCTTTACTGGATGTCTGACCTTGTGCAGCCAGAGACTGTGATACAGCTATAGCCGCATGTACACTGCTGTCTGCACGGGTCCGGGTCCTACAGGAGACCAATACACTCCTGTAAAAGCATGTCCCAGTGAATACGATTTTTAAGGTCACACTTAAAAGCATTAAAAATCTAAAACCAGGTCTATGCTTCCCATTTGTTTACTACATGAATGCCACCAAATTCTCCCAGACTCTCTTCACAAACCAACCACCATGTTTCACAAGGTGCAAAATCACAGTCCCTCCTGCTTGGCTCTAGGCTGGATCAAGAGTCTGCTGTTGTTGTTCAGGAGGAAAGCAGTGATTTAACTGACAAATGCTGAATATTCACAGCTCCATTCAAGGACAACAAAGCAGTACATTCCCATGATCTATAAAAAAGGGACTTTCAAGTACCAGTTTGTATGCAGCAAGAAATTTTGATTTAGAACAAATAAATTTCCTGTCCCAAAGCAGAAGCAAAGTCAGAAAAGAGGATTGTGAAAGATTTGTCAGTGGAGTGCACTGTTATTGAACAGTGTTTCAGAAGTATATTGCTACTTTGTATATGTGGACACAGGTGGAGGAAGGTATCTGATGAGCAGGATAGAGGTACAAGGATGGACGAGCTTGGTGCTGACTAAGACGTGTTACATTTGGGGGAGGTACAAGAAGGGGAGATGGCAGTAATGAAGCAATATCTAGAAGGGGAGAGTCGTGTATCCATAAGCACGGGAATTACAGAACTGGACAGCTCTGAAGAACTGGGCATGGCTGGATATGGATGGGAAAACTGGGGCTGTGGCTTAAGACTTCTGAGGGAGCTAAGAAAGAAACTTGGTGGAGACTTTAGATGCAGCGGATGGATGAGACTTCAACCAGTACAAAAGTAAAATCTCCCCTACATTCAAAGACTAGACTGGGCCAAGGGAAAAAAAAAATTTTTTTTAAGGCACTCCATGCCAAAAAGTTACTTGATCTGTCTCTGGAAAGGCAGCAGGACGTGCCCCGCTAAATAGCCAAGTGTGAATGACAAAGCAGTCCTACAAGCCTCTTGCTCCCGCATCGTTCACTGTGGTGCTGGGGAGGGCATTTCTCCTCTTGTGGTCCCTGTGAGCCGTGGGTGACCACAGGGACCACGGGGCACCATGCTCACTGCACCACATGAAGTCTGGTTCATGGGGGTCTTGTTCAGGTGCAGGACTGGGGGCTCAATAATCCAACTTTTCCTCTCCCCAGAGCAGAATTTAAGATTGTGCCAAAAACCACTGAGAGAACCCTGAAGCTTTGCCTTGCTTCTGAAGGGAAGCAAGGGGCTGGTCTTTTAGCACTAAAACTGCAGATACATTATATCAAAGGTAAATATCACGCAGAGAGTCAACATCCCCATTAACAAAAACCAAGCTGCCTCAGCAGTCACCGAACACCGACATCTCACAATTACTTTAAAACACTTCAAGACCTTACAAAACAGGGACTTAGAAGAAACACAGCACCATTTTAACAAGCTAAATTTCCCGTCACACACAGGCTTGATTCCTGTCAGTGCAACACTCATTTTAGTCTGATTAAGTTGCTGTGATGAACTTCAGAGTTTAGACTGCCCTTGAGCCTCACATCTATCTGATCTTTAATTCTACTACCCGCTCATTTCTTGCTAAGCACACAATTCTGAGTCCCACTGGAACAGCCTCATTCAGGCTCTGCATCAATATGTTCAGTGCTGAATTCATTTCTGCAGGGAGCCCAGTAAATCTGAACTTTCCAAAATCATTTGGCCCCCATTACTAGTAAGCAGTGCTCTTAAATAGGTTGTAACTCCAGCTAATAGGCTCCATAATCATAGCTGAATTGAACAAAAGGGTCCAGTACGGGCTGCCATCAGTCATTTTTATTCCCAATCAAATGCACTGCATAGAAGGGAACTTTTTTTTATACTTCTGGATGCTGAAACTAAGAAACTCATTTCACCTGAATGTACATTTTTTCTTAATAAAAAGTAAGACAAAAGGCTTCCAGGGGTATCCAGAAGGTCCAGCACAGCACCGCTGCAAGAGCTGGAACTGGTAACCTTTTCACCTTGCAAAATGGCAACAATCCAGAATATAAGGAGACAGGAAAAGCATTAAGATGCAAAGCCCACATAATGAAAAATTCCAATGCTAAGAGACACATCTTCTGCTATTCAAAGAGAATTGACTGTAACTAAACCTAATGTAAAGGAGTTAACGACAGAACTGCTTACATCTTGATCACATTTCCATGAAGACAAGCTTTGTGATATTGTTTCGTCTAGTGAAAAAAAAAAAAAAATAGAAGCCACCATCTAAATCTTATCATCGAAATTGATAGTGTTTACTTAAAGCTTATTCCAGCTTTGCTGACTTCAACAGATATTGAAGTCTCCAATAAATCTATTTCAATGTTTTTTTACAACTCTCTTCTTTCTCAACATCCACTCTGGCCTCCCTGATCTATATCAGTGGACAGAAGACCAGATTTTTGTTTATGAATATCTAGAAGTTTCATTGCTGTCTGCTGCAAAGCCTGGTATAAAAATGAATAGCCAGTAAATAAAGCGGAAAAGGAACTTGATTTATTTTTCTCTCTTCTGCGAGGCAGCAGAGCCAGTCCTAGCTGGCACCATATTTTTTACATACAAAGCAACCTGCTACAAAAGGTAACACAAGAAAGCTCCTTCTGTGCACTGGAAGGCTCACTGTGCACAGACTGACCCTGCCGTCACCATGTGGACTTGCTCCTCACACCGCAGAGACTGCAGCTTCCCCCGACTGCTCCAGGCTCTAATAAACCCAGAGACCCCTTGGTCATTCTTTCAGGACCAAACACTGAGGGCTGGTCCCCAGCTGATGCCAACTGCCGTGGCCATGGCTTTAAATTTTGTACTCTTATCGGCACTCCTTATTACTTTGGGTGAGTGTGGATTAATAAACAGGCCAAGGGATATGTCCAGGTTACTTGGGCATATCCTATTGTTCTACCCCAGTATTGTATCTGAGAGGGGAAGAAAAATTGGGCAATTGGCAGCAATAATGTGGAGGAAGAGGAAATCAGACACATGTGGATGTCAGAACTGGTGAATGCACGCAGCATGAAGCACCAAGTTTCAGCTGTTTTGCAAAAGAACATAGAGTACCCATAACTGAGGGTATACATGCATATATTCCACTTTAAACAAGAAAAGAGAACAATGAAAAAAAAGAACTGACAAATTTTTGAGGCTTAAATCAGGCAAGATTGTATAGAGGAACAAGATCAAATCCTGAAAATTGATTTTAAATAAATAAACAAAAAGTTTAAGAAGTCAAAATCAGTAGTTCTACCAAATGACTAAAATGGTGATGATTTTTCTCAGCCACAAAACCACCACAAAGACGAAGGTGCCTGATATTGGTATGTTCACTAGTTTAACCGAAGTCAGTATTCCATAGAAATCAGAATAGCTGCAACCGATACAAAGTGGTACAAGATGTGAAAGAACCAGATCGAGGTCTACTTGGTTGTGGAAAACTACCCCACATGGAATATACAGGAAGACTGATCAAAACAGCACAGTAGAAAGAAATCACTGTTGATACTCTCTTCAGCTGTCCAGATGGTTCAAAACATTTTTCCCCCATACATATCCATGAAAATAAGAGGAAGATTTGAAAACGTTCACATTCTACCATCCCATATCTCACCCACCACATGACCTAGAACAAATTATGCTCTTCTCCGTTCAACAGCAGTTCATGGAAAGACCTTTCTCCTTTCTCTCCTAAGACATTCCTCTAGACCAAAAAATCCTATGTTTCTAACCTTTCTTCCTAGGAAGTAGCACCTCAGCTACTTTTCACTGTCTGGAGACCATACGCAAGGTAGAGCAGATGTGTTCATCATCCTGCTCTGTCTGGTACATGGTGCTTGAAACAGCCCTGTGGCATGACTGAGCAGCAGAGAAGAGGGCTGCTTGATCCCCATCCCCGCTGCATGACTCGTACGCCTGGCAAGGCCGCTCTCCATGGCGTGGATGGAGAAGCAGGTTCTCATGCTCTTGGTACAGAAGTCAGGGAGGCTGGGGAGTCAGGAGGGGTGACAGAAGCAACAGGGTTATTGCTGCAGATGAAGGTACCCTGACCATGACATACAATTGCACAGACCCCTGTATAGATATAACTAATGCTATTAGTCTCTTGCACTGATAAATACTAAAATATAACCAAAATTACTACTTCTTTAAAGCCACAATAAAGGAAAGACAGAAAGGTACACTGATACAATTCAACTCAATTATTTTTAAACAATGTATGATGGATTTGCAGCCTGCCATTGCATAAAAGACAGGCTCATTTTCTACAAATGCCCACAAAGAGAAATGATAGAGCTCAGCACTATAGCATGGCATATTCCATTAGGAATTAAATCTCTTCTCTCTGATGGTCCCATCCACATGCTTATTGGACAGTCTGCTGCTTTCATCTACATTATTCTTATTAATTTATGAATGGGACTGGAATTACAGAAGATGAGTCTAAGGTGAGGCCGCATTATAATAATAAATGAAAGAATGACTCCTGTTTACTTTCAAAATATTTCATAGCTAAAATGCTTACTGCATTTTTAACTGTGACATACTTCCTTTAGCTGGTTTCGGTTTTGAAGTAATGATATAAAATTCATTTCATCTCTTTTTCAAGCCTGACTCTTTCATACATAACATCAGGCATGTCATATCTGAGGAATTATTAAAATAAGACGAAGCCTGCTGTATCTGAGCAGAAAAGCTTCTTTGAGCTGGCGTCCTCAGGAGAGAAGCAAGCTCAATCTCATTAGTTGGTGCTGAGAAGGCGTCCTAGTCACTAGGTTCAAGGTGATGAAAGATTAGGGCGTTTGGCCTCAGCTCATTTTGTATGCAGCTCACATCACTCCCTGCCCGTGAACACGAAATTACATTGAACCTGGGGAGTCTAACTCCATTAATTTTAAATGGAAGATTAATTTAACAATATGCGGCAGATATTTGTTACAAACCTATCATGTAAAAGTGACGGTTAGCAATAAATTGTGGTGACTCACACTGGCCGGTGGCCCTGGCTCAAATAAATCAGAAGGCATTTACACATAATTGCTGTTTTTAAAGACAGGGATATGGGAGATATGTTTCTTTGATGAAAGATTGGGTAACTCCATTCAAGGAAACAGCAGCCAATATTAAAGCTACAGCATCTCTTTTGAAGGAGATGTTTTGTTTAAGGGCTTGTAGGACTGTAAAGCACAGCTATTGTCTGTCTTTTCCTTACCCTATGCTTAATTTTTTTCTTAGATAAATCATTTTCATTGATTTTCATGAAATGTCTGTAAGAACAATACAGAAATATTTAAGATAAGATGAGGATAAGATGTGTGGTTTAGGAACATGCATCACTGCACACAGCACATGCAGGCTGTCACCTGGGACTATGGAGAAAACATGGAGTCTACACTTAAACAAAGGTTAACTGTGGTCCAATTTTTTCTGTCAACTTTTTGACTCCTGAATGGCGTACAGAATTAATAGGTGGCCCTTCTCCTACCAACATTCCTTTTTTTCTTGCATCGACTATGCAAAAGTATGGTCAGTATGAAACGTCATCATTGAAAATACCATTTTCAGAAAAGGAAAATTGCAAACTCAATTTAGAATAAACAATGCAGGGGAGAAAACTAGATGGATGAGGGGTTTTTTTCTTCCTTATTTGGGCATAGATAACCACTGTGCTTCTCAGATACTCTGATGATATCCATTGCTAGAACAGGGCCTGTCTACATGTTAAACAAAAACATCCTGAAAGCTAATGCAAGAGAGCAGAACTGGCTCCATCAGAAAGCAGAATTATCCCATTCCTCTTTCCTTCCAGTCCAAGTAAAAGGAGAACTTCTTCAGCATAACTTCTCTAAATACACATCGGCAGCAACAACCACTGTGTGGGACTGCACGTGCACGTGTTTATTTATTTAAAGCAAAAAAAATGTACTGCACATACTTCTCTTTCTGAACAGAAGATGAGAGAATAAACTAGACGTTACACCTAGTAGGTGTCAGTTGCAGTGTTTAAGGCACTGCTGGGAGATGTTCAGACACATTGCAGGGGAGGGCATCATGTGGACTTAGAACAAAACATTATATCTATGAGGGGCTTCTGCAATGTGTAGTAGTCAGAGATAGAAAGACATGGCTGAACAGAGAAAGAGCCCCTGCATTAAGTCCCCAAGTACTGAAATATCTAGGAGGGCTCGGACTGGGTATGCTCACAAATATGTACATATTAGCACAGTCCCCACCCCACTAGAGCTACGTTACTCCTGCTAACAGCTCCAGACCAGGTGTGCACAACAGAAGGGGTGGAAAGGGTGGCAGGATTGTGTACTCTATGTCAAACATCTAACAGTGATTCCAGAGAAAAAAAAGCAGTGCACAGTGAAAGGAGAGGAGTGGAAGCAATGAGCTGAAGCAATTACTGAAGCAACTCAGAACACCCAAGTTAGGTGCCCAAGCAGATAAAGAGAATTCATCCATTCCCCATCTTCTTGGCCGTGAGTCTTTAACAAATGCCCTGTTCTCCAAAAGCAACCAAAGAAATATATCTGTAGAGTGACCTCATCGCTTTAGCACACTACTGCAGGATGGGCAATGTGATGGCAATTTAAGGTCTCTTGATACTTTCTGCACTAGGACGTGGGGAATAGACTCAAACAAACCCACCAAAACGAGTTATGAATCTGACCAAAATTCAGGCACTTATCCTCACTGTGTTGTCAGTACACAGCGCCTTCCTGCTTATGGCCATCTGCAACAAATATCTGTACTGTTCAGTGCAGTTTGCTTTATCCTCTTCCCCTCGTTGAACCTCACAGAGAGGGAATGAAATTATTCACTGACACACACATTGCACCTTTTCACAACGCTGTAATCGTCTCTCCTTCTGACTTAAAAAAGGTTTGATGTTGGATCCTTCTAATACCTATGCAGTGCTACATCAGGATTTTCTGAAGACCTAAGGTCCACATCTGGGATGCTAGACATGATGAAAGGTGCTGCCAGCTGTGCTGGCACACTCCTCCAAGCCTACAACCTCCTTCCCAAAGTCTATCTCAACACCTCCTAATTTTCTGAGCATGAACCAAAAGTCCAGCCACAAACCTGACAGCAAGTACAGACATCTGCCCCACTTCCCTCTGAGACAAAGCCCATCTCTGGGGTTGCAGTGCTGTGCCAATGCGCCAGCTGGCACTAGAAAGAGCAGTGGCCCAGAGCAGCTGTACCAGGGTGGGAACCAAACTCAGTCACAGCTGCATCTCCAGAGCTGTGGAGCTCTGGGCTTCAAGCCCTCAAGGAGAAGGAGGCCTGTGCAGGTGTCCAGAGGTCCTGACACAGGTGTCTGGCATGGGACAGCCACTCTGGCCATGAACTGGGGGATGGGCAGGATCCTGAACGGATGAGCTGCTCCTGACTTACAGCAATGCTTGATGTGTTACTTCTCTTGCCTCTGCCTCTGTGTGTTGTCAGCTCCCACCAACCTGCAGCAGTGGAGATTTCGTAGCATGTTAAGGCTAAGCAGATGCCATGGAGCAAAGAACCACTGAGCAGTATTACTCTTCTGCTTGCTTATTCAGCTTGAACAAATGCATATCCTCATACCTCTATAATACCTGAACACCGTGAAAACATTACGGTATTTAAACAACTTTGTGGAAAATAATTATCCCCCTTTTGTGCATGAATATCTGAGGCACAGAAGAGCTAAAGGCCCCACTTCTAAAAGATCTCTAGCTATATAAATAACATGCATGTAGGTGTCTAGTGGAACATCGCTGAGACTCAAGGTCCTAGATTAAAGCACTCCATCCTTTTTATACTCCAAAATTCCGCTACCAATGGACAAGTAACAGTTTTCTGTGATCTTTTTAGCAGAAAATAAATAATTTTGTGATCCAGTAGTACTTTTCCTTTGAGAAGGGAGGGAAAGAGTGGCACAACATTACAGATTCAGGACGGTTAAGTGAGGCCAGTACAGTATGAGATACATGTCTATGTGGAAAGCATAGGTTGATATTTCCAGCACTGGATTACTGCTTGGCTAGCCAGTCAGAAATCATATTCCAGTACTGGGTTTGTAACCATTAGTGGTTTGTAATTCTAGGATTTTAGATGTCTTTGGAACCACTTGAATAAGTACATGAAAAATTCTAATTTAAAGCAGTATGTTCCCCCTGATGTATTCATAATAGATATATTCCCCACATTAACACCACACACTGCCCAGCCATACACTATTCCCCACCAAGCTTTACAAACTCGTAGTAACTGGAGACTATCTTCACATGGAAATAAACTATGAGATTGTGCTGTATGACTTAAGGAGAAGAATAACAAGATATAAACTATTGTGCACTTGCTTTTACACACAGCCATACCAAAACTCTTGTAGAAACTAGACCACATTAAAATCAGGTTTCTCAGACCCTCTTTTCCTCCCAACAAGACAGGCGTATGCCTGTTCTAAATTGGCCACCAATAATCCTTTCCATATGGTGGAAAAGAGAAATGTAACCTCAGACAGACACTGGTAGGAGGGAACAGCATTACAAAATCTGGGAAGGTGACTGAACCGCAGGTATCGTGCTTTGTTTTCAGCTTTCTTGCTGCGTGGTATGACTGTGGGCAAGTCACTTTTATTTAATGCTTATAAATTGCTATGAGATCTTCAGATTGAAAGGGCCACTAAAAAGGAAAAGTTGGACTGGCAGTTTTACTGACTAGTCTGACCTGTAAATGGAGAGAGCTCCCTCTGCATCAGCTAGCTCATTGTTTGCTAGTATTTACACCACGGAATAGAGCTTCAGAAAGCAAAGAAATTCTCAGACAAATAAATAGCTCTTCACATAGGCAAAAATAAATGAATTGAAAAAAATTACTGTTGATATTTGAATGAATAAGATTGACGCAGAGGGAAAAAGAGCACTGTTGCTTTAAATTCAGTGCCAACACCCAGGTTGCCAGCAATTGATGCCACTAACTCATTTTTGCACTTTAATGTTAAATTTCTTATGGGACCACATCACCTAATTAGAGGAATTGATAACTGCACTGTTCCATAATGAGGCCAATACATTTCAAAGTCATTAAAGATAACCAAGGCAATAAGTCTGTGTTTAAGCGGCGCTTCCTTAGATTTCACAGCCTGCATGTCGCTAGCATAGGAAAAAGCAATCCCTGCCTAGTCAACTGTAAATGCTGGGTTATTGGAATCTTTAAAACAGGCAGCAAGGAGAAAATTACATGGCCAAATCTCCTTTTTCCAGTTAATGAAGAATTAAGACTCCCATTTACCATATTAGAAGGTTCATCAGAGGTCTCTACTCTCCATAGCTTGTGTTTGACAGCAGTGTCAATTTATCTGAGTCAGAACGCAGAAGTGCATGACAGTACGTCATTCATAACTGTCACATCTACTTATCTCTCTCATTGTCACACTGCTAACGAAATTCAGGCCATGTTTTTCTGATCATGGCCTCTTAAAGGGAAAAGGATCCCCTTACCTCATCACAGTAAACTGACCGAATCGTGGCTCTAAAACTAGTGTGCTAACAAATGGCCACACAGTTATAGTAAGGATAGATCATATAACCTTGTAGAACCAGGGAAGGGAAAAATAGCATTTCCCAAAGGCAGGCTTCTAGCAAGACTGTCCCTGGCTTGAGAAGTAAGAGACATTAGGTTTTTGGTGATAATTACTAGAGGGATGGATTTACTTGATATTCTACCTTGTGTCTGAAAGATCTGTTCAGGTACATTTGGTATCTAAGTAAGAAAGTAGAGTGACTTTATTGAAAGTCAGTGTTCAAACTTCTGATGGCTTCAGAAGCACAGGATGGATTTCTAGAACTGCAACAGACGAAGAATTCCATAAAATTAACATTACAGCATTTGTTATCTTGGCTAAGGGAGAATGTAAGTGGTCTATCAAACTGTCTCAAAAGATCTCCTGCTATAAGGACATGGACATGTCAAAGAAGGACAGAAATTCTTTTCTACAAATCAAAGAAGCATCCACTAAAATAAAATAAATAAACCAAAACTTTAAGCACAATTGAAAAGGTAAGTTAATATTTAAGGAAGAGACAGGAACAAAATCACCTGAGAAAACAATGGAACAAAGCAACATTGAGAGGAAGGGCTATGATTGATAAAAACAACTGTCTGCACAAATATTATGAATGTACACAGCTGTACTGTAAAGTGAGAATGTAAGGAACAGTCAATGTTTTAAAAAATAAGCTTCCAGAATTGTCATCCTCCTCCCCACAAGAAACACGCATCTTCCCTCTACCCCCAGTTGTTCACAGAACCTAGCAGAGGGAGCGTCCTAGCCTGATCTAATAGGAGCAATTCCTATCATTAATACTTGTTTCTCCTAATGCATCTTTCCAGAACATTTTAGATACAAATGTTCTGATAAAACACAGTGTGCCTCTTAACTACCTAGCCCCTTCTAACTTCACTGCTCCTGGATGGTGATGAGATGTAATCCATACACCATTACCCTCAACTGGGGAAACTGAAAAGCTTTCCCAGTGCCCTGCCCTGTAGGTCTACCAAAGCCTTCTGCAGCCCAGAGGACAATGAGGCTCAAGAGTTTGTCTTCTAAATTAGACTTGAAAGCACAACCCTTTCCTGCTATTCAATGCCACTTCTATAGAAAAAGGACCCCTCAGTTACTGCACCAAACTTCCTGAGATTTATAGGACCATATGATTTATCACAGAAAAATATGTATTTGCCTAAAAACGCAGAGGTTAAGCGGTCACCGTTCTGCATGTGGAACTTGGCTGCTGGGGTTTACGAACATGGAAGCCAGGCTGTAGTCAGTGCTGGAGGGAAGCACTGTCCTGTGTTTAAGGGCAAATACATGATTTAGTCTATTCTGAAGAAAGCTATTTTCCCCAATCAGAGACTCTAAAAATATAACTGGAAAGGAAAGTGGATTCACACCATAACATCAGTTTTTAAGAAACTAACACAGCAGGCTACAGATGCTAGGGAATGAAAGGATTTGAGAAATTCTTGAAGTGGCTGGTTGTATAAATTTGAGAAATACTTTCCCTTCTGAGAAAACTTTTCTTTCACAATATTTCATGAGAGGGTTGTAGTTTTTTTTTTTTTTTTTCACTAGAGCTGACATAATAGAGCAGAAGGAAAATGGTGCCCAATTGGATCAAATTACTGGTGAAACAATGCAAGTGAATGTGCATTTAGGTCTACAGTTCTGAAAACTTCAAGAACTAAAATAAATTGCATGACCCCCTGGTAACTTCCACTAGAACTTATGGGTACAAATTGTTTGCCTCAAGCTGGGTGAAATATACATTCAAATTCAGGCTCTTGAAGGAAATTATTAAGTAGAGCCATATTAGCTTTCTCTGAAGCATACTCGTTTTCTATATTGCCACTGTATAGACCAATTATGTTACCTTTCCATGCTGAGAAATGATTGTTCTGCTAACACAGTTCTGGTAAAAATCAAAAGCGCTACATTTTTAACCTTGGGGGATTTTTGTTATTGCTACTCCCTTGCTAGTTCCTTCAAATGGAAAACATCTTCCATTAATCTAAATGCAAAATTTGTTCAGCTTTCGAAAGTTACTTGAAAAATGTTAAGCACAAAGCAATAAACTTTTTATGCTCTTAAGACCACTAATGCTTTGAGCTTCATATTCATTTTGAAGAAATGAACATTTTATGGTTCACAGAGGAATAGCTACATGAATAATATCTGAGATTATAATGCATCTAGCAGAAAAAGATTAAGTTTATGTAAACTATTTAATCAGATGTGAAATTTTCTCTAGAGGATAAAAAATTCTGACCTTATTTAAGTTTACTTTAAAAAATACCAATATCACATTTCCACCAAGGGAACTCACCGATTTCCCCATTTATGTTGTATAAATATTCATAGAATTGAGGGCTAACTGGATACCACAGCCCCTAGGAAGCAAAAGTAACTTTAGAGATGTACCACATCCGTGTGGTCTTCCCATAGAAAATATTTCATATGAAGTGTGACTGTAACAGTAGTGAAAGGGTTGCATTCCAAGAGCCCCTTATGGTAGCTCATCACAAGAGAAGCTCCAATTCACGCCAAGGTCTTACTGTCATCCATGATTTTTAATATTTTTTCAACAGAGATCTGTTCTGTAACTATCTTTTACCTCTTTCAGCACTGCTGCCTGGTGCGAGAGCTTGCTACACCCTCATATTGCAGTAAGTCTTTCCCAGGTTTAGTAAACCAGATAGTCTATCCCAGGAAGTGTGTGTCTAGAAATGTTTTGCAAGTAATTGATTTATTAAAGGAATGCAAATGTGTGTATGCTTAAAATGTCCAATTAAAGTGGATTTTATGTAAGCTAAAGTAATTCTAGGGAAGCCACATGATTTGTACCCAATTAAACTGTACCTGAATTTGGCCCTCATTTCTGCTGATATCCAACGTAAAGCTCTTGAACTGTTTCAAATTAAATTAAGGAAAATCTCTTGGCATCCTAATTGTCAGCCCAGGTGCATTTATTTTTCTATTAAAAACAGAAAATTAAGGAGTACAATATTTTATGATTCCACTATGGGTTTTGTGTTCTATATAAGATACTAACGAAAAAGCCTCATGCAGAAGAATTCTGAAAAACGAATAGGCTGGATACGAAATAGTAATGCAGCTTAAACAACAACATGATTATGAATAACCTATTTTCAAGCATTGTCACTTGGATGTGGTTTGAGAACAAATGATGACCAGAATATGGGGAGTGTGACGTGATTAATTTTTTTAACCTCTATTTGAAAGCACCAGGGTATAAATTTTCATATCCCTGTAACACAGAATACCAAGCTGGTTTGGGAGCCTTTTGATTTTGAAGCAAATGTGAACTACGGAACATTCAGCCTTTTCTTGCTCTCTTTATTCCATCAAATTACCCACTCAAGTCAATGAGGTAAACAGGAGATACTCTACACTCTCGCCCCTTACAGATATGCATTACCACTGTACCCTGTGGAAGTCTTCCTTTTCCTTTCTCATAGTATTCAGTTCTCGCAACAAAGAACTCGATTATAAGTTCAGTATCAGCTCAAATGTTCACTCCCGCTTTGGTGGCACCTTGGACTTCTCCCATAGGGAGAAGTAAAATATGCACATGGGTTCTCTTTTCCTTGCGCGTCCTTCCTACCTTCTACAATGTTAGAGAGATAATGGGTTATTTTCAGCAGGGAGATAGCACATCTCCCTTGACAATCTCCTGGCAAGTGTAACTGCTAAAACCATGAGGTGTGGTAGGCTGACACACAGGCCGGTGCCTTCATAAGGATTGCAGATGAATCTCTTGCTAGCAAGAGAAAGAATCAGAGCTGTCTACAAAACTCTGTTGTATTAATAAGGGGGAAGATGAAGGAAAGGCAAAACTGCTCAGAATGACACATCCACAGATGTAATTTTGAAGACTTTTAAAAGCAGAAAGGTAATGAACATATTGGGGGGATACATATTTTGGGGAGGGTGTAGGAGAGTTAACAACAGTAAGACATTTTTCAAGAAAGTTGCCATAAAATTTGACATATCATTTGGATGCCATTTGGAATCCTTTTCCATTTCATGGCCCTACCAGAGAGCTCCGACCATGCCACTCACGTTGTATGAAAACCCAGCCATTTTGCTCAAACTCCCAACTGTACAAAATGGCTACACAAGGCGGCATCTGCCACAGAATGATTGGTATTAGGCATAACTCATTATTCTGACAAGAATCTGGCATGCAAGCAAGCGATCTGGCATGAGAACCGATGAGATAAGGATTTGGCATAACCGCCAGTAGGATATGAATCAAGCTCAGTGTCAACACAACGCACATGGTTTCCTCTCCATGGACATGCCAAATCCTTGACACAATAATGAGTTATGCATGATGCCAGTCACTGATTGTCAGTTCAATTGCACATCTCTTTTCTGATGCCATCAAACTGCAGTGGGATCCAAAGTTGAGGAAAAACTTTGCTGTGAGTTTTGGTGGGGATGATGGGGGAGATTGCACACGCGGAGGATGAAGGCTGTTCCCCCTCACCCCTTGCAGGCCCACAGGAAGCAGGAGAGCCCACCGAACAGCCTTGGGGGCTGTAATTACACAACAATGCTGAGAGTGTTGCATGTCTGAGTGTAATGAAACAAATTGCCTGAGAAAATGATCAAGCCGATGCCTTGTTACATTAGAAATCCAGTCTTAAAACACCCCTTTACTCAAAAATGCTCAAGTTTGTGTTTCATCTTGTGTGTGCAAGTAGTCCCTTTCATGTGGAAGGAAACATTCCCAGCAGAAGAGTGAAGCAAAACCATGTACATTGGCAGCATGGAAAGGAAAAATTATTACTTTCCGGTACTCTCTGCGGGGGAAAGGAGCAGGCAGGAGGTATTTCTGTCAGCCATAACATGCCTTGGCCCTACAAGCTGCCAGCATGTCTCCTCTGCCCCGAGAGGGCCCTCCACCCCAACACCTCCTCACCCTGTGGCAGGTAACACCCCACCCTTCTGCCACAATCCACAAACTAAACACAAAATTAAAACTGCTGCCCTCCCCACAGGCTTCCCCAGAGCCCGAGGGCTCCCCTCCCTGTCCCCACACCTCTCTCCCCTCAGGCAGGCACGCTGCCATCCCTCCTCTGCCTCAGCTGGGAGGGCTCCCCCCGGCTGGTGGGGCTGCGAGCCTCCCCTCTTGCTACAGGCCCCGCACCCTCCCAACCGAGTCCCCCACCCCGAATACTGCCCACACCTCCAGATAACCCCCACTTGCCCCTCATCCTCATCCCCACAGCTCTTCTTAGAGTCAGTGCCTGCAGCTCAGTTTTCTCCTCCAGCCTCCCCACCGGCCCAATGCAAACAACAGGACGCTGCGTGCCTCACAGACAGGACCCAAATGCTAATCTTCCCAGACGTTAAAGCAGTGGCAATAAATTTAATCTGCAAAAGCCAATTAGAGTATTTTTATTTACCTCCTCCATCTCCATCAAAGCCCAAAAAGGCCAGTTTTCTTCACCATGTGTTAAAGTCATGGCTGTCTTCATGCTGGCAGTGACACCTGCCTTTGCGAACACCTAAAGCTGGGACCCCTAAAAACTGCCACCAGCACTGTCAGAGACAGCACACACAAAGGAATGCATGACTTTCTGTACTATATCCTAAAACTTTACATAAAAGGGCAGGGAAAGACTGAAGGTTGCCTCAGAACAAAATTAAATGGTAGACAAATCTAGGTTGTATGGAAAGTGAGCTGGGCTATACTTAATCTTATTATGTCTATGACACAGTGCCCTTAACTAAATGACAGTACATAGAAATGTCTCTTAATATCTGAGGTTGCTTCTGAATTTATTAAAGCAAACAAATGCAAAAATCCCCTCGATAACAAAATATCATGTATTAATAAAATGTCAGAAAGTGCTGCATGAAGGCCTAGACCTTGCAGTCATTTACTCTTAGTAGATTATTGAACTCAAGAGTTTGCTGAAAGCAATTCCACCCAAGCTGGGCTTTCACTTACTTATTTTACTATAATTTACACCAGCAGGAGAGTAAAAATGTACATTTCTTTTTTTCAATGGTGACGGAGGGCTCCCAAATAATTTCTTTCCCTTTCCCATCTCCTCAAAAGATGTGTGCAGATTTGGGAAATGATTTTATCCATTTTTAAAACTTTTAATTCATATCTAGCAAGAAACAAAACTCTCCAGAAGAAAAAAATAGTACAAGGTTAAGAAATTCAGAGGCAAACCATTTCTGTCTTAGGAAAAACTCTGGTTTACTAGAAGCTTAAGTGAACCTAATTTTGTCATGAAATGATTGGATTGCTTAAAAAATCCACAGTGGAAAATTGAGCCTTTTGCCTCTTCATTATGTATTAAAACTCACCCCAGGTTGATAGTGTTTGAAAGGCAAAAGCATCTTTTGCTTTACAGTGACCTATGTGACCTAAGTTTGGTCCTGTTCGCAATGGAGCAGAGCTTGTGCATCACAAAAATTGCCACCAAATCCATCGATCTTGGCCAAGAGGCCAAGCGCTGAGCAGAGCCTGGTCCCTCCAGGATACTCATCAGGGCAAAGAACCGAGCCTGCGCAGCCATCACCAACTTTTCTGTGGACTTGTGTCCTCAGGACAATCATCAACTTTTCTTAGTTAATCAATGGGAAAAATAAAACAAGACCAACAGAAGAGAATAAAAATAACGGACAAACTTTTCCCTGATGCCATTTCCTGCTGCTCTGCTTAGCATTCCCTCTTCATCGCTGCCCTCGGTGCAGCCGCTCCCACATGCCCTTCCTCAACCTCTGCAGTTGTTATTGCTCAGCGCAACTACAGCGTCAACATTGTCAAACAATTTTGCAATGACACTATGTCTCAGACAATGTTCGGCCCCCACCAACAAGTAGTGAGTAACCTGTGCTGACAACGCATTACAGCCCTGCCATAACCAATCACTGTCTAAGTGAAGTAAAATGGCAGCTAAATTACAACAGAATATATAACAGCATGTTTATTAAATTGGCATAGCAGTCTGCTAAACAAAACAAAACAGAAGTGAGGATACTGGCAACATGAGTCAGAGCGACAAACCAGCAGTAATTTAAATGGCTTTATGCTAGATGAGATTTGGCAAAAGATTCGGTTGTAATTTTGTTTTTTGAATTTCAATTAAAAGTACTCAGTTACAAGAAAATGATTTAGTGGAAAACAATTGAGTACAAGGAAAACAAATTTCAAGAACTCCACCAAATGGGATCAAACATGGAGGTTATAAAAAGGCTACATTTGACCTGTCAACATGAGAAAGTCCCAGAGTTTTTATTAAAAGGGGGCAGTGGGGAAGACAACCTGCTGTTTAGGGAAGCTGTATATTTAATTTTAGTGCCTATAATGGCATAGCCCATGACTATAAGGTATTATTTAAGACCCATCATGCTATTTCCTTGGAGGATATCTCTCTGCACTTTCACAGTATGCTGCAGTTTGCTAGTCTCTGTACAATTTAAGTACTGTTTACTGATTATTACTGAGTATGGGACAAAATTCACCCTCTCTGGACCAATAAATATAAGCTTTATATACAGAGTAGCAAGATGTTTCATCTGCTGCTTGCCATCATATGATTCATTGAACATACACTTTAAGAAAATGAAAACAAAACAAAATAACGAAACACAGAGTCACGGTTTATTAATACAACATACTGCAAATCTAATTAAAAGTCAAACACACAATACCCTCATCAAAATCCAAATGTTCTTTACAGAAACATCAAGGAAGAAGGGGCATACAGGGGACGATACCACAAAGGTAATCAGAATTCATCTTCTGGGACTCATACCCTATTACTCGAAGCTCATTATCAGTACTCCATCCAGTAAAGCAACACCTAGAGACCACATCATTAGCTTCCTACACATGCATTACCCCATAGTTCCAAAAACTGTAACAAAAAGCCCCACCAACACACAAGAAAAATCAGATTTTTTGTTCTGCGTGATATAAGCTTGCTGAATATGTAAGTAAGATGCTATTAAGTATCAAAATATTGTAAAGACGGGACTGGTCCTTTCTAAATATGAATGCAGCCTAGCTATCACACTATTCTAACATCTAGATTTTGTCTGTAAATACTTCTTTAATAATACAGGCATGGTTGCTTCCTTTTTCTCTGTTGGGTTTGGATTCTTTGTCTGCTGATCAATCTCTCTCTGTCAACTGGCAAAACATATTTCATTAAGTGACTAAACATAACTGACTACTCTGAAACACATCATCTAATTAGTTGAAGGAGAACACTATCTCTTCTCTACATTAACTGTCCAAAAGGAAGACAGGAAACCTCTAGCCTAGAGGGAGAGCAGACATGAAAACAGAAATGGTCACCTTGAGTTTTATATGCTATATAGTACAGAAATATTCTCAGTCAAAATAAGTTGAAGAAAACAGCTACCACAATATTCAAGGAAATAAACAATACACCTCACATTAAAATATGGTTACAGAAACACAGGCTTAAAAATTATCAAAACCTAATTCAAACAAATGAACAACAAGCCAATGCAGGTGCAACTAGCACTTTCTTCTTTTACTGTGAAAATGGTGAGGAGAAAAGGGCTACTGAGCACACAGAGGTAACTCTGCAAGATGGGAATGAAGGAAGTGGTTAACTTTACAACGGTGCTGTACTCTATTTCCTTCAGATCCCACCTTGCAGTACTCTACAACCTATAAAAGTCTGTGTTCCCATTTACTAGGTTTCACTGTCACAGGTAATAGTGACAGTGACTAATGCATAATGTCTAGTGCATCTATACTGCTCTCTATCTGTACATCTCAACAGAATCAAAAACTATGATACAGTGAGATGTAATGACAATCACCTTGCAGACCACTAAAGACAAGAACCTGCAATACCAGAAGTCGTATCTGTTGTTATAGGTCAAGAGAACAGGATTTGGTAACAAATAGGAGTCAAAACCTCTCCTAGGACCCAACCTACTAATTTGTTGAATTTTCTTTTTGGTTGAATCTGTTAACTGGGGAGAAGGAACGGTATTATGCAATTGTTCTACTGTCACCCTGATGAATGAGCTAAGACTCGGGGATAGCATGTAGTTGATGTCAGGGCAAGTTCAGTCCCTGATAGTGACAGAGAGACACATTCTGGTCCCTAACTTTCCTTTCCACCCCAGTGACCGGGCAGTGTCATGTCCTCAGCAACTATTTGTCTGCTTCAGCCATGCCAGTCTGCACGCTGGAGCCTTCACCTATCCACCCGTAAACTGAGCCAGAGTTTGTGCCCCACACAGGGCTGTTGTTATCCTGGGGGAAAAAGGAACTGGGCAGGACTCTGTGCAGCACCACTCTGGGTACCTCAACAGACAAATCACGATCTGCCTGAGAACAACTTCACACCACCTTTTTCAGGCACTCTGCTACTTGCCAGTCCTGCCACACAGAGCACGGTAACTAACCATTTCTTCTCAGCATGTACAGTGAGCAGGAAACTAATTGAGCTCAATTGCTTCAGAGATAAGATGATCACACCTATTCTGGTACTTCTATGGTGAACAGAAAGTTCACAATAGCATAGAAGTCCTAGATATGGCTGAAAAAAGGGCTGTTGAAAGGCTATCTTCAGAGTTTCTCATAAGCCTTATTTGCAGAAGGGCTCTGGGTATGGATGAGAACTATGAGCACAGGCGCTAGAGGTGGATGGGAGTTGCAGGAGCAGGGCAAGTGCCCAGCACATGTGTTGGGGAGATTCTGGGCATATTGCTCTTTGTAACATAGGGCAAGATGCTGCTGTGCTCAAGGAGTTGAGTTCTGTCTAGTCTGGACAGACTTGTATCTGTAAAATACTTTCAGACATGACATCAAGGGCTACTTTAGCTTCTCCTTCTCCCCTGGGACTTGCATGTTGTGTCACAAGGCTCAGGAACAGAACACAAGTTATCAACCCCGGCACCATCTGCCTCCCCAATTCCTATCCCCAGCACAGGAAGCTACTACACACTGCCCTCAGTGCTAGTTCTTCATGGGGTGAGAAGCACTGGGAACACAAAAGAAGAAAGGTTCTTGGGGTTAGGAAACAAGTACGTCTGCGCAGTGTACCCCATCCCAGCTGCCACACTGCTGAGCACAGCTGCAGAGCGGGTGCTCAGGAAGGCATAAAATCAGCACAAGTTGCGCTGATGTGTAGAGCACTGACAGGAGGAAGACATCTCATCTGCCGTGTTCCATTTCCTGGTGCTGTTCAGTACCATTAACTACGTCACTCTAGTATCCCACTCAAGGGCTACAGGAAGCTGGCAAATCTACAAACTCCCTTCAAGATGATGAATTCTCTGCATATCAGGCTGCATTTGAGTTGCCAGGTTGGTCTTTCAAATGAAACTCCCAAGGTATTGGCACAGGCCTCAAGAAAGGATCGTTGACTTAAATATTATCTGTTGCTGACTTTCACTAAGGGACGATCCTCATGCATTGTGGAAGTCTCAGAAACCTGATTAAGCTTGAATCTGCTAATAGCTGATTAGAGAATCATACTGCAGTGGGTTACGAGGCAGAATCTGAGCATCACAGATCAACATGAGGTTCAGTGAAGTAGAAGATAGCTGTCTTCCTGAATTTAGGGTGACCCTACACCCCAGAACGCCACAAAAGGTGAAGTAAGGTTAAGGCACTGCATTTAAGAAGCCCTGTATTGTTTGGAGGTGGGTTCCCCCCGCGGGGAGCTGCAAACTCTTGTAGTTCATGTTCAGGTAAGATACCAACATGATCATAAACACCATATAAAACCCATGTGCATTTTCACCTCTGTTACACAATATCAAAAATTTTCTAAAGATTTTAACTGTAAATCAGAGAGCTCACACCTTCTGAGAGATTTGAAGAAAACAGTAAGGATAAACTTTGGTGGAAGCCCAAGGCATCAAAACTGAACCACAGGGACAAGCAGTTGCACTGGGTGTTGCAGAGGCAGACGGCTCTATAGTTGTGTCTGCGAGACAACAGGCTTCGTAGCCAAAGGGAAGCCTCGGAGGCCCCAGGCTTCACTTTTACTCCAGTCAGCTTAATTTACTTGCAAATCAGTACACAAGCTACAAACTGCAATAGAAGTGTTGTACCATCAGTGGCAAGCTGAATTAAAAAATAAATAAAAATATATCCAGTAAGGAACAAAACAAATAACCAATGGTTTTCTCAGTGCTATGCAGCTTTTTACACTACAGGTGAGGTCTAGGACTTTCAAATGAAATTAATAGTTTGGGATTTTGCTAGTTTTCAGCATCCCACTGTGTGATAGCCCATGTCCAGCCTGGTTTCAACAGGTCTCGGCACCTTTCAGAAGTCCGTACACATAAGACATTGCAGTTTGGCCATTGGTGCTGATGTTTTTGGTCGTTACTCAACTAGACCAGCATATGGAATTTCTACTTAGCAGGACGTTCTGACATTTCAGTGCCTCTTGTCTTCCCATGTTGGAAATAAAAACCAGTATTGCAAAATTATCTGTGAAATGCTTCTGAGGAGCTTCATTTTAGCAAAGGCAAATGACAAGGTTGAAGGCTGATTATCATTATAAAATCTTTCAATAAAAGTATAAATGAAATCAATCCCTTCCAGTTCCCTTCCCAATCTGATGAGCTTGATCAAAGCACACTTTCTAATACAGAAAATATGTCAAAAAATATTGACCATCTTTAATCATTACTTTGGTGCACATATATGATGTGCTATGAAAATGGCAAATACACCCACTCCTCTGCAACCTTATGTATTTGTTGCTCCACACGACACGAATTTCAGCCTGCCTTGTTGGAAATACCTGTGACTAACCTGCATGCTGTAGTCAGTTCAAGATGGTGCCAGAGAGGGAAGCAGAGTCCTGCATTGTTTTCTTCCCTTGCCTATTTCCCCCCCGCCCCCAACTTCTTACCAAAGAGTTGCACTTTTGTACTTTGGGGCCTCTTATTTTAATTTATGCAACAGCTTAAAACATTTTGTTAGGGCTGAGTGAGACCATCTGTGCAAGAAATAAAAGATGCCTAAGGGTAAAATAGGCAAGAGCAGTAATGCTGAATACGTGGAAGGCAATTGACTGCCTATGGATTTTGTATCTACTGCTGTGACCTTTCAAACGATGGAGTACAGTCAAGGGTAATTTCCATATAATGTCTGCTCCAGAAAGAAAAATTAATCCAGAACAGCATTAGTAGTTTCCAGAAAACTGGACGGCTGCAATTGCCTGTCACTTCTCAATGCTTACATACAATTTAGCATGACATTTGCATAACATTATAGAAAATCTCCTTCATTATGTCCTACAAGAAGATCTGCCAGCATTTGTTTTCCTGAGGTGAGCAGGGACTCAAGTTGATTCTGAAACATAAACTTTTTGTCAAGGATGGCAATGTTGCTCTTTAAAATGATGGATCGCTTCCTACAACTCTTAAATTACCATTACAAAGCCCTGACCTTGTGTGCATTAAGTATTCCCTAAAGATGTTGAGGAATATTTTACGAGTTGTTTCATTTTGCTGTCTTCTTTCTGATTACCTTTGGGGCTTATTAAGAAAGTGTGGTGTGGTTTTTTTTGTTTTTTTTAAATAACTTAGAGTGGTCCAGGACTAAAAGGGAAAAAGAACCTAAATTGGGGTTGAAATAGATTTAAGTTCAAAGATGAAAGGGTTTTATTTACAGAAAACAGTTTGAAGGAAAGTAGCGAGTACTTTTTATCTAGGGAACCTCCTCCCTTCTTTGGAGCAATTATGTGCAAGTAAAGCACACAGATGGAAAGTTTTGTCTCACTGTCGACCTTATATTCTGGAAAAGAAAAATCAGCTTCAAGATGACAGGCAACAGTGGGCCAAGTTCATCAGTGGCGTAGGCTGGTTGTCAGAGCTTGAGGAACAAGGGTACATGGGAACACTTTCAAGATGGAACATTTCAGGCCAGGAAAAGGACGTACCTGGAATCACTATCGGAAACCTTCAGAAAAGGCACTGATGGAAAACCTGCTTGCTATTTAACAGGGGTCAACTCTGCTTGCAGACAAAGGGTGATCTATACATCCTTGTAGTAGTAAAAAAGAATCAGGTACCTTCATAGGTAATTTAATAATACACCATTCCAGAGAAGTTAGAATCACATTTTTAGACTTGTGCTTTTTGAACTTCTGACAAACAGGCAGCTTGAGCGGCCAAAAGAACGCAGAGGCTGAGAAAGCCTTAAGTCCAAAAGTAATCCTATGCAACTTCAGGACTGAAGGAAGACTGGCAAAACAGTACATACAGCCCCGTGCATAACCCATCACACGTGCCTGCAGCACTGGCCAAACGAAAACCAAATTCTGCTTGATAGGATCACCAGTACTGTAGCTTTCAAAACCCAAACCAAATCCGAACCAAAACCCTACTGGACACCACCACCCCCACCTCCACCAAAAACCATTCTGTGGAATTTAGATGATGAATGTGAGGGAGAAGAAATCTTGAATCTGAAAAAGCATTATGCATCTATTTCCCTTATTTTACTGGTTACGGCTATCTCCCTAGCAACATATGTTTCAGTGAACTAGAGCTTTGCCATTAGAAACAGGTTCTTAATTAGGAGCTTATAATAATTTATCAACTGACAGCTGTGACACAAAACTAGCTGACCAAAATCTAATGATTAGAAGAAATAAAAACCCCACCTGAAAAGCCAGCCAAACAAACAGAAAAAACCCAAACCACCAGATTCTGATGCTGAATTTTTGCAGCATACACCTGCACGTGCTGCATCTCAGCTGGCCTGTGTGGGAAGTGAGCTCCAAATGACAGGAGATCTGTGGCGTGCCATTAAGTGGACTCAGTAATAAGGTCTAATGCTGGTGTTGTTTTGCCAAGAGCAGAAACAAACATATCTGGGAGATGCTTGTTTGTTGTAGGCGATGCTAAAATTACCCTGGCTCCTTCTAATGGGATAGAAAAGCTGGTGTCATTTGGGCAAGTGAGTAAAATGAGGTAGTAGGAGGTCCAAGTGCAGGACGGAATCTTCTTTAACGATTCGTTCACCGTTGCGGGGAGCAACAGACTCCGTACATGCCCTGTTGAGGAGATATCACAACCGAGCCAAAGCCGAAATTCCACGCAGCTCTCTAAGCCTGATGGAGACACATAATGAAATACAATCCTGTCAAGCTTGGCCCCTGGGTAACATTTTCACTTCTACATTCCATTTTCAGTTTAGGTCGAGATTTTTAAGAAGACAGCAAGCAGCACTTCAGTCCCAGGTGACAAGATCTGCTCAGATTTAGTCTTTGAATGTTGCAAATTAAATTCCCTCATCAGGCCTCTAATCACTCTTACCAGATGGGGCTTGTGCTCAATTTTGGATCCACAGGAAATTTAATGGTTATTGTTTCTGTTTAAATAGGAGATTATTGCATTTTAATAAGTTCTCTTTGGGACTTGCAGCAACAATAGAGCACTATGAATTACTGTAGATAGCTGTTACTGCATGCTGGGGAAAAATCAAGTTACTAAGTGTGACAAGTTGCTTTTTCTTCCCTTCCAGCAATCGCTCGGAGTGTATTTACCACCAAATTAAGTATGTGCCGTGGGGATAATATTTTTATCCTGCCGAGGGGGGAAGGCGCTTGTCTGTGGATTTTCATTAAAATGACACATCTGTTCAGCAATTTCACAAAGTAATTCTGCTGAAAGTTTTATCAGCTAATTTTAATTATTCACTCCAGTGGGTTGAATACAGGATTCATCATGTTGAATTAATACATTTGACGGGAATTTCACAAAGAGGGGGGAGAAAAAGCAATCAACAAATTGAATTGTCATGCAATATGGATTAAATTGAGATTCTTTAATTAGGATAAGCCTGAGATTTGGTATTTTGAAGGTATTAGAAAGCTTAGCAATACAGTGGTAAAGATTAAGAAAATGCAATTAAATATTACACTTTGGACACAGACAGCATATCATGTGAGCAGAAGACAAGGGTCCTCTTTTTAGCAGTGCAGTTAATAGTGTCGGTTTCAAGAATTTCTGAATGTCTGAGTTATCGGGGATGTCAACCAGGGATGACTTCTGTCTGACAAAGCTGAGCTACAAGGAAGGGGTTTTGTAAAGGAGACCGTCCTTCTAAATGATGGAACTGTTCTTATCTTTTAAAAACTACTTCTAACATAATTGCCCACAGACTATGAATCATCACACTATGTTAAATTTCAGTTTATATATAAACACACACACAGGCTGGGTCTGAAGTCATACAGACTCCGTTTGACAGGCAAATTAGAAACGTGAGTGTACATTTACAAGGAGTAGCAGAAATGAAGTCAGACCTCCAGAGCAGTATGATTGTGGGTGACAAGCAGCAGGTAGATATTCCTAGATTAAACGTCCCTGTTGGACTGATGCAGTTTTGTTTAGCTGTAAATCATAAATAAAATTTAAAATATTTTATTAGTGGAATCAGTGAAAGTACATACAGGAATTTGTATACTTACTAAAAGGTAAGTGAGAGAACTGTGTGCCAGAGGAGATTTTCTGTTAATTGGAATTTTATTACTACTTCCTCCATCTCCAAAGCCAGGACACAGGATTTGTGAGTTCCACCTAGTTCTAAAGAAATCCAGAGGCCCTAACCCTCACTGGGAAAACTGCTGTAAATATGTTGATACATCTTGATGATGAGTTGGCTGTAAGCAGTGTGACAAATCGCATAACAAAGAAATATTTGGCAGCAACAGTATGCTGCATTTCTCTTACAATAGATATTTTAATATGCTATTATGGCTGCTTTTTTCCACTGCTTATATCATATCCTGAATATACACTGAAATTGTGTCTGATCTTAAAACTCACCAGTGACCATGCTCTCTGTTGACAATGTAATACCATGATGCCATGTTGCAACACTCTATGTTTGCCACAAATGGAATTTTTAAATGTATATGAGAACTCCAAAACTATCAAATTTCAGCAGGCTATGTCTACAATTTCTCTCCAAAAGACCAGCAATTTCATCAACCTTTCAAATTCAATTCAGTTCTTTTTCTCAAGGATAATGTTTTAATATCCTATCACACTACGATTCAAATCCAGATGAACATGTGCCCATCTAGCCTTAAAAGCATGAGTCATTCAAAATCAAAATGCCTAATCCAAACTAGTCGTCTGAGCTTTCTCTGTAGACAAATGAAAGAGCTAGACATCATCAGAGTATAGCTTAACTCACCTTTCATAGATACACAGGTGAAGACAGGATGTGTCATTCTTTGGAGGTGATTCTGTCTGTGGACTGGGATACAGAGAGATCTGGAAAACTAGTTTACACCAGACATTTCTGATTCTTGCTGCTGGCATCCATCCTGGACGTATAATCCTTCTTTTCTGGATGTGGTACCCATCCATGATCATATATGTCAAGGTTCTCTGCCCTCAGTCCAAGTTCCTGCTTCACTTGCCAGTCTGTCCATCCCTGATCTTGCTCCTGACCAGCCTTCCTGACCTTGTTCTAGCTTGCTCCCTCCCTCTTACAGACTCCAACTTCTACAGTGAGCTTCCCAACCTGCATTTTGACCTCAGCATTCTGCCTTGCTCTTTGGATGGATGTTCTTTGGAGCACCCCTTTGCTCCTCCATTTTCTTACATCAGTTTGGCATTTCAGTGACTGTGGCTCCTACCTTTCTGACCTGACCACACGTGGAGTTAGCGATATCACTATAAATGTATAACCACCAAGAAGCAGGATTTACCACGAGCTTGCATGGAGCACAAGGGTAACGTGCTCACACTGCTTCCAGTACTTTAAGTTATCACGACATGGGGCTGTTTCAGAGAGGAAGATCAGCTAGCTTAGTGCCATCTGAGGGATCTCTAATGAGTGCTACATTCACCCATACAAACACACCACGTTTACAGCCTTTTATATACAACAAGAATAAGTATTTGTTATGTACATGCCCCTGCAGGAGATCTCCAGGCTAAGCAGGGGTATAGCGCTTCCTTTTCCATCCTTCTGAGCATGGATTATATTCTGTTTATATTGTAAATTATATGGACTTTTCTCTAACACAGACAACACATGACATGGCACAGCCTGGGCTCCGATGGCAAAACACACTTTGTCCCCAAAGCTGGGAAAGCCCATTCCTGCTGGCTGTTAGGAACAGTCCTCGGTGCTTTGCTGTCCCTCAAACTGTGTAAGGTATTATCTGGGAGAGTACTAACGGCACAAGCCAGAACTGTGGTTTCTTTTCTTTGAATCCATGAGATAACTTCAGAAAGCATCTATAATAAGTACATTTTCATAACGTTAAATTTTGTTATAATGTAAAGAACTTTTTCTCCTTTTAAGAAGTTAATTTTACTTAGAGTAGGTCTCAATTTCCTTATCTGTGTATTAGGGACAGTAACAGAGACATCAGCAGCGCAGAACTCCGTACGTGACTGTTTCAAGGTGTCAAAAATCAAAACTTGGCTACAGGAAGGGGCAGATCAGTTTTTCAGGCTTTTAAAAGAAACAATAAACAACAACAATAAAAAAACCCTACGCAAATCTGTTACCCTGTGACGTCTGCTTTCTTCAGGTTTATGTACCCCTGCAGTGGGCACTGCAGAGCCTGAAGCAGGGATGTGTCAGCACCCACGTCCCCGCAGGGTTCACGCCCAGCACCAGGAACTGCTCTCAGCCCCAGCTTACCGGGGCAGGAGAGACGAGGGCTTTGGCCCTCTCTGTAGCACTGTACCTGCTCCTTTCCTCAGACAGCCACTTTTCTGAAAGACACTTTCTAATATCTTTGTCTACCGTAAATACGAGGTAAAGGGCAAAATAAAGAAGCCAGCAAGATCCAGGGAGCTGTTTGGAAATCGAACTGCAGACACACACAGGCACTGCCCTCCACTGCGACTGGAGAGGAGAAGACAAGGGAATTTTTTCAAACAGCATCAACTACCCATCTGAGAGAGGCCAATGGCACCCCTAACTTCATCAAATGAATTTCTAAACGACTGAGATGCTGAAGTGATGTACAGCTTTGAGCTTCAAACCCACCTATTTTCCACATGTTAATCTCTTTTATTTCATAGGGAGAAGACTAACTTTCCTTTAAGGTACCATGTTGACTGTAGGGTTTTAATGGAGTTTTAATTCCTGTTAATAAATGTTTTCACACATTTCCTGTGTGATCCTGGGCAGGTTTGGAGATTTCTAAAAGCATTCATCATTCTGCCATCTCTGCTTCTGAAAATTAATGAAAATTTTACCATTCAGTGGACGAAGCATTAGGCCAGTTCTGAACTCTGGGTTTTACTGAATTCTTACTTTGCTATTTCTCCAAGATGTTGACAGAATCAATTTATGTCTGGAAACGTCTTTGAGACTCCTGAAGCATTATAACTCTGAATGACAAATATTTTTATTGTGAGCGATTTTTAAATAGTCAGCAACTTAACAAGTTGTACAGTATCTAGAACACTGAGGTCCATTCTGATCAAAATTTCTAATTATTATTTCAGTAGAAATATTAAGTAAATTATTACCATGACAGCAAAAATTTGCTTTTTTCATGCTTGAAATTCTAGAAATTCAACATCTAAATTAACTTGTAATACAATGGTCACTGGGTTTTGGGAGAAAGGCCACGATGTTTTGAATTTTGTGTGAATTATTTACCTCATAATCACCAAATGGATCACTTGTTGAAGGACTGACACAATGTGCATTTCAAACCTAGAGAACTGACACAATGCAGTTGTCAATTTTCATACTGATATAGGTCTCCAATTGCATTTCACACATGGGTTTGTTACTGAAAGCTTAATGTGCCTTGAATAGCTCTGCTAATCCAAGCTAAAGTGCAGCCTCACGACTGTGGATCCTTCACAATGAAAGAAATACTTCTAAATCCTTACTATACCTTTATTAGCATCCCCATTAAAATAAACAAACAAACAAAAATAATGCACATGGAAACGTAACTCATCTCTCTCTTTGCAAGTAAAAAAGATTATGACTTTGTGAATGGAAAAAAAAATTGATGAAAAGCTGAAGATTCGGTCAAAACCTACAGGTTTATCGGACTGCAATTCCATCCCCAAAGTTGGCTGCTGCAGAGTTCAAAGATTTGAAGGCCAGGCTTCAATTACACTGGACTGTTTACACATTTCTTTCTCTCTCTGCCCTTCTGCTGCCCCTGTGCTCAGATGTCATATTATCCTTATCAGTAGATTAAAAAACCTCTTTGCAGAAACACTTATCTGTATGATACCAGTGATGACACTTAAGCTTCAACTTTCCTATTTAACACTCCATGTGCCTTACTGATATTGTCCTGGACAGATGAAATTATGTGTTCAAGACTTTCAGGGTCAGAAGAACAGCCAAAACAGGTTGGGATAATGGTCCATCCAGCCTAACCTCCTGTCTCCAATCTGTTTCAGAGGAAGAGACAGAAATATCTCAAAGTCATAGGATAAACCTCCACCGAATAAACTTTCCTCCTGTCACACAAGATTTATAGCCTCACTTAAGTCTGGATTCTTGACAGTTCCCTCCTAAAACTCTTCTTTATTTTTAGTATTTACTGTAACAGCTGGAGACACTCTTCTTGTTGATATGAATCAACACCAAATCCTTTTCAAGCCTGACCCAAGGAATCATTTTTTCCCTGAGCTTAAAAAAAAGAACTAACAAAAACCCCTTGCTTGCTGTTAATTTTGCAACTTCTCATTTCTTTTAACTTCTTGCTCTGGAATTATGATCTGCTGTAGCCAATAAACACAACTGAGGTGAACATTTCTGAAATGCAGACTACAGCTTCTGAATGCTATCCAAGGGGCAGCATGGCACACTTAACCAGCTACTACTTTTGCTGAAGTGCCTTAAGAAAGCAAGACAGCAGGAAGGCAAAACCCAAGCCCTTACATGTCCCAATCAGATACTGAACAATTTTTAACATACTTCCTATTGTCAGATATTTAATAGATGTCATGAATATTCTGCCCTGTCATGGTTGGGTACTCATTAACATGTTAAAATGAATACAGTACATCTGATTCCGTTTTAAAAAAGGATGAAATTTATGCCTAATATTTCTGGCTTCACAGCCAGCCAGCCAAAAGAATAAGTCAGATGTTAAGATAACTGCTCCTTTGTATTGTCTTGCTCCTGAGAATAAGTCAGACGTTAAGATAACTGCTCCTTTGTATTGTCTTGTTCCTGAGTGGTAACATCAAACATCAAACTACTTAATCTAAGGCACAGTCTAACAAAAGGAGAAAAACAATCCCGAAAACCCAAAGGATCCAAATGGCTTTAGCTAGGTGTGGTGCTATTATGTAATCTAGGAATACCAGTATTTGATAACTGCATTAGCACTCTGTGTGACCTCGTCAGGAAGGTAAAATTGCTATATAATTATATTGGCTCATTAGAATTTCCTGTAGGAATATACTACTCTAACTTAAGTCGGAAAAGCAAGCAGGAAAATGGCATCATGACTATACAACTTCCGACCAGATCCTTGGGGGGCAATTACAGGACAATGGCCAACTTCCACACTTCAGCTTGACGTTATGCAGCTCTTTTCCAAGATTAGGGACCTGTTAGGAACCCAAATATCTAAGAGCCAATGCACCAGAGGTAAAAGACTCTCAGCAGGAGAAATAGTTTGTAGTTTGAGGGAAAAAATGCTTTGTAGACCCCTGTGGTCTTGCAAGACCGTAGGAAGCTAAGGCACATGAGGATATCGATGTAAAAGATAGGGAGACAAATGACAAACGTAATATGCTAGTCTTTACGTTGTTTTCTAAGTAATGGCTCGTTCTGAATAAAAAGTACCTTGCTTCAAAAAGGATGCCTGATCATAGAGTAGACTTCTGCTCATAGCAGCCAGAGGAAGGAAGCTGAAGATGTTAAGCCTAGGTTAGTGCTACAGAGGTAGTCTTAGCTGATATACATCTAATGTAAGTCAGGGCCTGGTCTCAAGATGGGAAAAACGCACCAAAAAGTTCCAGCCAGCTACCACCCAAAGGCTGGTGAAGCTGTTTATCTGGTACCTGTAACGTGTATCTTTCATTCCTAACTTCACATGCATGCTATTTGATTAAGCATCAGAATAAAGAAAATGTTTAGCGAACTTATTTTTACGTATTTATTTTGCATTTTTTTCCAACTACTTTGCCTGTTGAAAAGAGCAATTACTAGCAACTTCTGAATAGGGGTTCCTGTTAGCAGGCTCATCTCAATAAATTTCCACTTAAGAAAAATAAATGTAAAATCCATTCCTGTATTTCGTTTATTTCTTAACATACCAATTTTATTTTAATGTATCAGTTACAATAAAAAAAACTGGCATGACAGAAATCAGTGATACTGTGTCAAAACTAAACACAGTTAATATTACTAAATACCTGGTGATGGTATCCGACAAAAGGCAGAATAGCTTTACAGTAAGCATTTAGCGAGGGAAGTGGGGCCATCTTTAATTTTTCCAGTTAAAAACACAGCTGCAGGTATGAACAGAAAACCAAACCCCTGAAATTGTGAAACTCTCTTTCTTTTCTTTCATTGAAGGGAAAAAGGTCCCTTTCAAGTATGTTTCAAAAAAATAAATTAAAAATAACCCAGACAGAGACATTCTCAGCCAACTTTCATTGCCGGGAGTGTTTTTACGGCCAACTTATAAACTCCTCAAAACAGGTTTTACAGAGTAATGAAAATACAGCCAGGACCTTAACACTAACAGACATGGCTAAAGTACTGAGCACATGGAGTTTACATTCAACCCATCCAAACTGCAGTTTACCCAATTCACTTTAAATGGGCCATCATTTCCTCTGCAGATGGCACATATATGCAGTAGTCAAATATGGGTGACATATTAAGATCATGACAAAGCAATGATGACAAACTTCCAGACAGTAAAGATGAGACCATAAACATTATTGCCAGAACATATACAGAGAAAAGGAGCAAAAAAAGCCAATCGAGACACACTATCAAAAAACCCCAAGAACAGCAACAGACATAAAAAGATTTTAAGTATCTGTCTCAAAATGAAAAACAGGACTTGTCTTCAGGCAGCCTCCCAGATAGTGTGTACCAGTGCAGCCAGAGCGCAGCTCAGTGTGCTCTCACCTGCCCCTTCTTCAGTCACTTGGGTCTTTAACTTCTGGGTGATCTCTCCCACATCACCTCAGATATATCATAGTGAGCTGAACTCTTTTTTGATTTCTTTTATGCTAGACAGAGAATTTCTAGGTTTATTTTTAACATAAATGCTTAAAATTGAATACATTTTTTCTTGTGGCTTCTGGTAATATATTTTTATTATTTCCTGGGAATCTATAGTATTGTTTTCTCACAATGTTAATATGTCACCCATACTCAACACCTACTTTCATCTACAGCAGAGCTGGTAAGTAAAAGCAATTACGTACAATTCCAAGCCCTTTGGGAAGCTGCAGTTTGTAACAGTCTAAATACAACATTCACGTACTACAGATTTGTCTCTTAGTTTTGCAACAGTTAAGATCCTGGCAACAGAAACTATATGGAAAGTCCATTTCCCGTTGAAAATATTCAATACTTTCCATTTTTAATTGGTCTATTTTACAATAGTTTCTGTACTTCCTACCTCTCAGTTCCGTTTTCTTTTCCCATGAAGCAAACACAGCTCTACGGAGTGACTTTTTCTACAGATGACTTCAAGCAATTTGCTTCATTTTCACAGAGGTGGTGGAGGCCCTGATCCTATTCCATGGAAGACAATAGCAATCTTGCAATCAAATGCAGTTGTGCAAGCAAGAGTTTGTGACACTCAGGCAGCATTCTGATCCTGCACAGCCTAATGTCCAAAAAACCAAGCTCTTAACCGTGTTGGGCTGCATGAACACAGCCAGCCTGCATTCTGAATAGACAAGACAGTAAAGGTGTCTACTTAAGCAGTTCTTTTTCTTTGTAACTTGAAGAATGTTCAGTTCAGAAATGAATATGCACACATGTAAGTAAATAAATAAATAAAGACAGACTCATTTAAAGTAGAGGTTAACCTGTGACTATGCCCATGTAATTTTCAAAAAAAGAAATTTGGTTTGGAGATGTAATTGTATATCCTGAATCTAGTCAGGACTGTTTAGAGCTATGCTGTTACTCCTGCCAATATGATGTAAACCACACAAGTCGTTATTTTGTTAGAGAAATCCATGGGAAAACTTTGCGACTCTTCAGTGTCAGAAAAAGTTAATCAGAAATAAGGAATACAAAGCCAGCAAGTGTTGCTAGAGGACAGGGAGAGCCTTCCTTCCCATCCATAACTGACAACCCCAAGAAAATCCAGCCGTATATCACGGCCAGGCTGGGAGGGTGTGGTGTTTCCATTTCTCCTGACCCAATGCAGTTGGGAAAGATGCTCCCTGTCCCTGTTCAGGCCCTCACACCTTGAGCTCAAAGGGAAAGCACAAAGCTCTTCCCCTGCTGCCGCCTCAGCTCTCAGAGCTGCCTGCCCACAGATCACCTGTGGGGCTGAACCAAGCTCTCAGCACAGATGACGAGGGTCGATCCAGTCCTAAGGGTCCCATTTCCTCCTGCACCAAAGATTTCCTTTACCAATGTGTGTTGTCTCCAAGGACAGTACTCCCCAGTGCTAACTTAGCCTGGCTGCAGCCAGAGGAGACAGAGCTCCGCTAGGAGACAAGCAGAGAAGTACTTTATTTGGTGCTGGTGTTTCCCCAGTGACTCTACAAGAAGCCCATGAAGCTCCATCCACCTTGGTCAAAGTCAGCTGCATAATTCCCCATGTGCTTTGATTTTCCATCTACACAATGATGGTACCAGGATAAATACTCCAAGAGATTCTGTACCATGTGGATAAGGCACTGCCTTACTCTAACAGGAGGACCCAAGAAAACCTAGAGCAGCTCCTGGTGGGGAGTCAGGACACTCAACCAAACCCAACCAACGTTGTCTCCCTCTTCAACGGGGGCCTGCATGCAGGAATTCAACACCCTTTACTTCACACACATCAAGTTTAGCCTTTTTACTATTTAGCATTTGTCTCCATAAACGAGCCAAGTGATTTGTATATAAGGGAGGAGAAGATGGAAACAAGGACTCTATTTATAACAAATACATCCTAATTAGTAAATAAAAGGGAAATGTAATATGTAGACAGAGCCAGTTCACAGATTTTCATCTAAGGCAAGCAGGCTTTCCTGGGTTTTACACATTGAAGTCATTCATAGGCTCTGTGCTCGACTGGTACAGAGGTCTGCTGTCAAACTTCCTCCATCAACATACATAAACCCCCCCAAAACCCCATATACTGAGAAAAGATAAACCCACACAAATCACTGAGTTTCAGCATTGATACAAGAAAGTACCTGTTGTTCAGTAGAAGGCCTGATAAAATAAGTAGCAAATAAATATTTTGTCTATTTAAAAACTATTTTGGGGAGCCATAATGGATTACTGTTAAAATGATTACTTAAAAGGCACTCAGAAGCTGTTCATTTTGTTTAAGGACATCAATAAAGTTTCACTTTGGAATAAACATTCCATCAATAACCCACTTCAAGCCTTTTTCTGGCTTACAGGCAAACACCGTATCTTTCTTCTCGATGTATTTAAAAAAACTACAGGGCTCCCTCAAATTTTCCCTGCAAATAGAACGGGGAAAGATAATTCTGTTTGTGGTTTCTGTCTCTAGTTTGAAGCCAGTTTCTTGCTTACAGAAATGCAAACATTTAAAAAGTTATTAATAAAGTTAGTGTACACACCCCATTTCTCTTTACTTGAATAATGCTTTCACTGGTTTTTAAAATAAAGTCAATTCACACTGAAAACTTATTATACACAGGATATTAAAAAAAAATAATCAGCAAACCCCATCTTATTTTGAACAACAAGAAAGAAAAAGCTGATATCCAAACTATACAAGGTATTTTGCTTTAGTAATTCTAAACCAATCAAGCCATGGAGGGTCACATCATGCAAATACAGAAACATGTTCAGTGTCCCATCAGTATTCCTCACACAGGCAGACAGGCAGATGTCGTATTTGCAGAAGGAATGCCAAATGTCTATCAATAAGGTATTACCATGGCCAGAAATAACCGAGTTATGATGACTGTGTGGTTACTCTGTAAGACAGTCCAAGTGGGGGAAATATTTACTCTTCAAGTTGAGAATTCTAAAATCAATCTGATGTCGCTTAAAAATAGGAGATGCAATGTAACTGATATGCTGATCAGAGAAACCACACAGGGCAGATGCTGCTATTTCTGTAAATACAAGATAGTGTAAAGTAATGTAGCTTCACTGAATTCAGGGAATCTATACTCATTTATGACAGATGAACATCTGGTCTTTTATATTTGGAGAAAGGTAGGATAAATACTACCCCACCATTCCAACAAATTCCTGTTATCTCCACCAAAATACAGAGATTTTCACCAGAATATATTTTTTCTTATACTCTCAAGCTGAAAAACTACGCAGGCATTAAAAAAAGTACTTGGCAAGATCAAAAGTAACCAATCACTGGCACTTCACATTGGAGTTTTCTGCAAATTCAGACTACGTGGAAAAATTTCAAATGCACATTAGTGATCTAAAACCCAGGTTCTATTTCCATAAGTCATTTCAGCCGCTGAGGAGCCTGACCTTTGCCGTCTTCCAATAAAATTTAGGACTGCATGAGATTAGCCACCTTTTGATAAAAGCCTTAGGCTCCTGTGTTCCTGCATTTACAGATCTGAGCCACAGCTGAATTGTGAAGGTTAAAGACAAAATTCTGTCTTATACTACCTTTCTTCAGTTGCAAATGTCTACTCACACAAACCGTACACTGCATTACACTGTGTCAAGGTCGGCTCACCTGGAAACAGAGTAAAGAGGTCTTAAAAATTCCCTGGCCCTGAAGGGAACTGCTTGCTTTGATGAATGAGTACCACAGAATAACTTTGAATCCCTTCAAAATAACCCAGCAGCAATGACAACAAAAATCTCGAGCCCCTCTGGCAGGACAGGTGGTATGTTGAAGTGTCTTGTATCATCTCCTTCCTTCATATCTGACTCATCTGTTCTTTTCTTTCATTGAAAAACACAATCCGCATTGTTAGGTTTTTGGTGTAAGTATGTGTGGTTTATGTAACATTTTGTGCCGTCTAATTAGTTTACTAGCAATTAAAAATAAAACCATGGCAGAGCTCCACTTGCCAGTTTCACCTTGTCACAAATGCGTTTGATGTTCACTGTGTCTTAAATAAAACGTATCACTAGCAGGGAGAGATCTTTTCCATCTTTTTTTTTTTTTTTTTTCCCCACCATTTGGTATAATTATTCCTGACAATTTGCCCATCACACTGTAAGAGTCTTTCCAGAAGGAGAAAAATACTACTTTGTGTTCTTGTGATCACAAGTCTAATTGAGCGGAAAACAAATCTGTTAAAAAGAAAGAAAAAAAAAAAAAAAAGAAAAAAATAATAAAAAGGGAGAGATTGAGGAAAGACAGCCTAATGTTTCACTCAGTTAAAAATAATATAAATATGTTGAGCAAAATAACAAGGAAATGTGCTACCAACCACTCCTGGAAATCTTAATAGATTTTCTCCCCCTGATTTCCAGAGGAAGTCTCTGCAGCAGATGCTGTTTTCATATAACTGATGATGACATTCAGGTCTATTTTACTGTGACGCACAGCTTTTTTTCATCGTTTTTAATTATGCCTATCATTATTACTTTCAAGCTGGGGTACGGCAGTTGCTAGGTCGCAGTGGTACATCGCTGCTAGCACCGATGCTGAGTGGTGCGAAGGCCACTTTCCCTTTAATCTGTGGCAGAAGAAAACTAGGTGCCACGTGTGTAATTTAAACTGACAGGAAGCATTAGCATTACCGTACACTTTGTCAATTAAATGATGGTTTAATCAGTACAAATCTGAATGGTCAAATAATGTTATAATTAAAAGGAAATAATGGAAAGTGGTTTGGTGATTAATTAACAGAGCGGCAAGTACCAGCAGCACATCTTGTATGTGATATTACTTCTCTCCTGTTACGCGGTGGCTGGGGTGGGGGTGGCGGGAGGCACGCTGACCTTGCAGCCTGAGAAAATCCATTTCTGATCTGCAGATCCAGCAGCAATGGCAATTTTCACATGCTCAAATAAATGAGGGGGCGCTTTACCTTTCTACCTTCCCTGCAGTGCTCTTCAAAGCACTGCCATATACGAGCACTATAGTGACTCTTGACTTTTTTTTTTTTTTTTTTTTCCTGTGTCTGCCTTTACAAATAAGAGACTGGATAGCTTGTAAACCCTGGACACCTTGACATGTATTCTAGAGCACCAGAAAATAACGCACTGTCTTCATCTCCCACTGGCTGAAGTCTTGATCATTACAGCAGCTCTGTCCCTTTCTTACTGCGCTGGCATGCAACAAGCTACAGCACAGTACGTACTGGCAGTCTATGAAACATATTGTAACATACAGGATGAAGTACATAATGGTATCGATCACCAAAGCAGTGCACTAACGAGGAAGCACTCGCTCTGGCACGTCTAACATACATTAGTGTGTATTGTATGATGTATGACAAGGTACTCATACAGTATCGGGAGGACTGTTATGATTCAAGAAAAAAAATAAATCCAGTTTTCCAGTGGTGGGTGCTCCTCTCTGGAGAGTGGGGTTTAACTTTCAAATATTCTCATTATTCACGCTTCTAAAGAAACTTAGAAGTATCAGGGGTGTTGTAAGAAAGGTCCCAAATGAAGGCATGTAAAATTTGAAACTTTTTTATTAGATTACATAAACTTTAAAAATCTGTGCTTAATTTGAGATGGGATGATCAGACCTTAGAATTGAACCTACTGCTAAAGTTCAGATCGCTGGACTGTCACCGGGATGCCAGCTCTGATTTGACTGCCTGGCCTCCAGCAGACAAAGGCTGGTAGCACAAATGTCATCCTTTCACTTTGGGTCATCAATCCACCTCATAATGGTCAAAAAAAGACCAGCAGATGGATGTGTTAAAAACAACTAATGGACCAGCAAGGGAGTCAGGTCAAATCCTATTATTCAGAATGGGGAGAGCTGCCACAGTGCCAGCGTAGCATGGTATACCCAGCAAAGAGGTCCAGGGTTAGCAAACAACAGAGAGCTGAAGACTCTTCATCCAAATTTGTCATGTTTTGCCTTATTACAGTGTATTGTACAACGAAACAGCAACATGCACATTCAATCACGGGTAAAATGAGGGTGGGATGTTATATTTAATATTTATACGCATGGCATACTGGCAAAATTACTGGCATCTGTATGTGTGTGAATGACTGTTTTGAGGAACATGTGTTGTGTGCAATGCTGTTTATTATCAGTAAATGAAGCCAAAAGCTAAGTTGAAAATGAATGCTAAATTAAAAATTATATAAAATGGAGTGAAATGATTTAATTAGCAGATTATAAGTGACATGCTTTACTATTAGAACTAGCTTGGGAGGGATTGAGGGAAGGAAGGAGGAAAAAAAAACCTTGACTAGACACAGAAGGGTGGAAAAACATTTCTTTTTCCTCTATCTGTGGAGTTACACACACAGTAACATATTGTCCTGGTGTTTATAATCACAGACTCTGCTGCCGTCACAGTACTTGCTTAATGAGGCAGCCAGTTAGAAATAATGAGACTTTGAAACAAATTGTTCTCACTTCTAAAAAGGGAAAGAGAAAAGATGCGTGGTACTCTAATAGGAGTGTTTTGGTAACATCTCTATACTTAACTCCTCGTACTGTAACCCTCCAAAGGGATCTCTGAGTTGAGAAATGTGTTATGATTTCTTATAAAACTAGGAAAAAAGCTCAGAACTCTATTTATTTCCAGGTTTTGCCACTAACTTGTTGCATGACTTCATTAAAAAAGCATTGCTTGCTAAATTAATTAACATATGTGAAGCTCTTTGAACGTTTCTGCTTGGTCTCTACCTTTAAAACGGAATATTTTACTCCTATAATGATCTTCTATTAAAACTGTCAATATTCTTTGCCAGCAGAAATTGATGTAGCTTCTCTGTGCTTACAGGAGCACGGCTGGAAAGCAGCCTGCCACCCCACCTGCTAAACAGCACGCAGGGGCACATCGGAAGGTGAGAAATCCAGCCCTCAAGCCTACACAGGGCAGCTACACATTCCCACGATTCCCTGGCACCACAGGCAGTGGAAGAAGGTAGATTTGCAGATTCTTTTCCCATCATTTCCCTGGACACCCCATCTTGTCCCAGCACTATCCTCCTCCGCACAGACTTTTTAAACAGCATATGGAGCTCTCAGCCTGGCTTGCTCTGTCCCCAGCGTGCATGTCCCCTGGGCTGCCTGTCAAACTCCTACTCCCCTGCTCCCAGAGAGCAGAATCATCTAAGTCTGCCGCACCCTGAGAACGCTCAGTGTTCAATATAGCCTTAAAAAAACCATTAACACACACACAAGACCCTCTTTGATAAAATAATCCTGCTTAAATTCAGAACCCAGAAAAATATGACAACCTTGGTAAGCCTTTAAACTAAAAGCCTTTAACTTATTTTCATCTCCAAATACCAAAAGAGCATAAACATAAATTTGGTTTATACGGGCACCAATACTTCTATTCTTTTTGGTGCAAAACCATCAGCAGCTGCCCTAGGGTGATCAGCATTACCATACCTCCACTGCAGCCTGGCAAGAAGTGACTTCAGGCTTTGATCCTGCAGAGCAGACTTTGCTCAGCCTGACCTAACGCTGAAACGTTCAAGCGCAGGAGCAGACCCACCTGCAGCAAACACACCAACAAGCTGCAGGCACAAAGTGCAGAACCACGGGTAGACAGAAGCAAGAGCCTAAGCAGGATACTACAGATGCAAAAATGCACTATCCACTGAATTACAGAGCCGAGATGCTGAATCCCCATGCTGGCCCAGCAACAGGGAAGGAGAACGAAGGCTGCCAGAGGGAAGCACACCCAGTCTAAGCTTATTCAAACAGCCGAGCAGATGCTGGCTGTTTAGACAGCCATACGGCTGCCTTTTCCATCTAACATACTGCACCAAAGTGCTGAACAGCAACTGCAGAAAACAACAGAAGGGAAATAATAAGGACTATATATTATGTGTAGATTAAAAAAAAAAAAAAAAGTTCTCCAATTCAGCATGCTTGAACCTTTTAGCTACTTATTGGTAGTTCTGGTCCAGGAACGGGTGTTGGGTTATGCGAGCTCTGTCTCTTTCTCTAAAAGCCAGAAAGGCCACAGATTTTGAACTCTGTATTTAAGTTAATAAGCCATATTATTTTCTAGGCATCTATTGCTCATTGAGAAGCTTCTGATCAATTTGCTTTCCATACAACAATCTGCTAATTTGAAAAAAAAAAAAAATAGAAAAAACAAGAGAGAGAGTGAACTTAATAGAAACCACTTTAGATGTGTTTGTTTATAGAAAAAATGGGAGGCTGGAAGGGGAAGGTGGGAGGATTTTTTTTCTAGTCTCCCATGTACTCCTAAAATGGTCTGTGCATTGCCTGGGAGTAAATCAATACTAAGCACAGTCCAGGCGAGACTGCCATCTTACATGAAGCACTGACTGTAAAATAGACACAAAAGACACATGATACTCTCTAAGGTCCCCAGCAGCTATAATATCCATCCTTGGCAGCTCGCTTGACATTTCCTTGCCCTGCTTCCCAGTCCTCTTTCTTCCTCCCTCCTCCCTCCCCCTCTCCTTTTCCCTCTCTCTCTCTCTAACAGCTATGCTCTGCCTCTCAGGGGCTCGCCGACCGGGTGAACAGATAACAAACCTGTCAAGAAGGGTTTAGCTGGGGAATAAATCCTGCATTCGCCAGGAAATGATGTGTACAATGGGAAAATACAAGGGATGACATGAGCCTTCCCTTCTGAGAGAGTGGCCAAGAGATGCTTAAAATGTTACAGCGCGTGCTAAACGGACATTGGGATGGCTGATTAGATCGTATCTCGGACATTTCAGGTGGCTCCCTTCCTCCCCACTTTTCATTGCTACTGAAGATGCACAAAGAAAGCAGACAAAGCCCATCCCTACTTCTACTCCATATTTTTTTAGAGGCTTGACCATGAGGAAGGTGGGGGTGGTATGTACTAAGCTTAAGGTCAAGGCTAAAATCTTCCTGAGTGACAGGAAAGGTCACATGAAATCCACCGGGCAGATACAATTTCCATTTATAAAATGAAAATATAAAAGCAAGAACCTTATCTTGGTGACTTAATACATGTCTCTGCTTATTACTGTTTTCAAAGGGCCTTTTGCACAAATCTGATTTGCACTGGTGCAATAAAGATTCATTATCCTCTTACACAGCAGCCTTTGCATTTCTGCTCAGGATCTAATTATGAAAAACAGGAACCATCCCATAAACAGATGCTAATCATCGTAGGAAAGTACTTTCATTTGAGTAACAAGGTAGCTCAGAAAGTTTGCTTGGAAGATTGCTGTATCAGCGAGAAGAGCTACTGGGGAGGGGAAAAGGGGGGGAAGAACTGATTTAATACTTTTCACAGCCAGCATGTACAAGCTGAGATTTCAGGGAGCTGGTTTTTGTTGGAAACAGAAAAAGAGCAATGACATATGTCAGTAACTCTCCTCTCTAGCACGCACGTGTGATGAAGAACCTTGCTTCTAAACACTTCTTGAGATTCTGACACTGGCTGGCTCAAATCAAAACCTTGGATTAACCTCAAACTCAAATCTTGGAAATCTTTGGGATTCAGATGGAGTAATTGCTTTTGGTTTTAAGCACAGCAAAACATATTGTTGCTGTGTTTGCGTGTCTGAGGACTGCTTTCCCCTACATCCAAACACACACACCATGGCTCTGACGTGCAATTTTTAAAGCAATGTCATCCACCATGTTGATATTTTACAGAGCTGAGGAATCTTTCAAAATGAAATTGTTGCCAATGCATTTTCCAACCTCCAACTTCAAGATGCTATTTTTCACTCTTTTAAAATACCTTTCTAGATACTGATATCACAGTGTAAAATGTGACTCCTACTGATGGTTATTACAGAAAAGCATGCCCATTAAGTGTAAATTGAACAATATGGGGTAGATACTCTGGTGAGACAAACTGTGAATAAAGCAATAGTAATTTGCACTGAGAATGTTATCCACACAGAAAACGTAAAATAATTTTGTTATCGCGGATAAGTCATGTAACGGTTCCTTTAAGTTTGATTTATTTTCTTTAACAATCAGGAAAATATGGATTTTTGGTAACTGCGTGCAAACTGGTGTTTAAATACACATTATGAAGTTAAATCCGCTAAGCAGCGAGCAAGTAGTCAAATGTGATTGCTTTTAATATTTCTCAGTTGATTGTGGAAGCATTAATTTATTTAGAGCAATGATAGCAAGTGTCTCCCAAGAGAAGCTATAGCCAAGTGTCCACTCGCCAGTGATCAACATTATCCAAACAGATAAGACAATCTGAATGACAACTTGTTTCTTGCTATAATAAAGGCCAGACTGTGTTCAGACAACGCTGCTTATGCATCTTTAAATTCATATATAACATCTGGCTACTGGTAAACTACAATGACATAACACAATGCAATAAACCTTGTTTGCAACATCTTGAAGGAACAAAGCCTTCACTAATGATATTTTAATGAGGAAATGCATACGCTAATTACTGCTGTCTTCTAGCTGGCCTAAAAAAATCCTGCATCCAGGAAAGGCAATCTTGAATCACATTTTTCTGAAGTTTTGCCTTTTTTTGTTTTCTTTCGGTTGGGGTTTTTTCTACTCATTCTTGGTGGAGCAGACAGGACTAAATAGGAATGTCACATAAATGGCTTCATCTAAGAGGAAAAAGGAAGATTACTCTTGAATAAGATCGTATCTCCCTTTTTTATTTTGTGTGGTTTTTAATTTGCAACTGATACTTTAAGGAAGAGACCCATAAAGTACTTAGCTGTTATTAGAGGAATTGGGCAATATAATATGATCCTGTTTATGCACTACTAGTAACGAGTGATGCACTGGCTTGCCACAGACAGCATTTTATTACAGCAGGGCCACATATGTTGGGAGTCGCAGTGACCTTACTCTCAGAGGTTCACACCTTATTTTCTACTGCTAAGTGTTGCTTTTTTTCCATTTCTGGAGGGGAAGAAGGTCACTTCTCACTATTACTGTTCCATTAACTTACACTACAGCATACACATTCTTAATCCAATAGCATCTTACATTGTGCCTTTTAACTCAATAATGCGTTATTTTCTCAAGTCTTGCCTACGCTGACCAAATTAATACCTGAGGTTCTGCAGCTATCAAGAGCAGAGCAGAGAAAGTGTTTAGTAAGAGTACTGAGAGGCTTAGGCATTGTTACACCAAATCTATTTCTCTTTTCACCTTTGCAATTGTTAACACTGTGAGTGATGGGCTCCCACACGTCTACAGATCCACAAGCACTGGTGGTTGATTCTCATTCACGCTCAGCATCAACGAGAACCAGACCCAACATGTAAATTTTTATGGCTTACACTTACTGAATAATGCTGATCCCTCAACAACATTTTGTACCACACATTAGACAAAACCTGCACTTTAGCAATGTTGTATTTTATAAATATCACTGCTTGGTCAAGGTCTTATTTGGAGACAACAGAAATACACGGTATCATTCCCACACATACTGATGGGAGTACTGGGGCTCAGTTTGGTACAAATTTTACCATATTAAACAGTGACTTTGCTCACCTGAAAGAAATGACACAGCCATGTGTCTGATTCATGTATGCACTGGAGCCTTTCAGTAACATTGTCAACATAATTTTATCTAGCAATTGCTCTGGGTGCAAAAAGTTGCTCTAGTTCAACTTGTTCTGCCATTTCTAATTTATCTTCTTTAATAAATAAATAAATAAGCAGGAATGTTTTATTTAAGAATCTGATTCTAGACATATCAATGCATTAACACGCATCCCTGCAGATTCAGCCTTTTCTGATTGAATTCTGGATCATTTTTATTCAGTGAATGCAACAGGAAAAGTCCAGGATGCCAAGAGAATAATATACTACAAGCTGGTGTTATGATGACATGCTCCGAATACTCCCCTGCCAAAATGAAATTTAATTATAGCCATTGTTTGTATTATTCAAACGACTATTGACAGTAAATCTATCTAGCATGACGTTTTCTCTTTGTATTCATTGCAGCCTTTAGACTGCAAGGAGAAAAAAAAAAAAAAAAAAGAAAGAAAAAGGAAACGTTTTCCCCCCTTACTCCTTCCTTGGTATCAGGCTACACGAGGCCACTGAAGCCCAGTTGATTTCCCAAGTCCAATTATTTTGCAGTACACAATCCTCTAGAATAGCACTCCTCACCTGGGGACTCCGTCTGCCTAAACACACTGCACTTAATGGAGTCCCTGAAGTTGTCTCCATTTCATTGCTTCTAACTAATAGGCTGTGATATTTTTTTCCCCAAATAGACCACAGCTCTTCCCACTCCCCTTGCCCATCCTCCACATAAAATCAAAGTGGCTAACGAGGCATTAGGAGACTGCCTGCCCATCTCCCATTGCCGTGTCTTCACTACCACCTACTGACTGCAGGTCTTAAAGCCACAACAACCTCATCTGTAGCATCTCTGAGGTCTCCTCACAGCTTCACGTTTCTCATTTCTTAAAAACAAGATAGAGAGAAAGAAAAAACACAGTCTTGTAGCTTGTGCGTACTGGCATGAATGCTATTAGACCCCTTCAGGTATAAGGCTTAATAAAAAATGTTCTCTTAAGATGCTGGTGATTTTAATATAATCTGGCCCATTTCTACTTTTCTTTCAATCTCAAGCTATTGTTTGTATTCATGTGCAACAGGCCAGGTCTCCAGCAATAGAAAGAAAACTGTAACTTCATAAGACAATGATGCGAATTGTTCATCAAAACACAATCTTCTGCCTCCCTTTTCTTCTAAATCCCGTTGCTTTCTTCTTTACCATCTCACTTCCAGTGACTGTCTCAGCCAGCCAAAGTCCAGTTATATAGTGCCTGTTGTCAACACATCATCTTGGAACAAATACATGAGTCAAAATACTAATATCGCCAGTGTTTACAAGTCTTGAGGTTCAAAACTTATGAGGATTTTGAGGGGAAGATGGAGGGGAATATTACTATCATATTTAAAAGGTCCTGCACAGCTGATAGGGACAGAGTGCTGCTCACCGAGGAGTCCAGGCAGTGCTGAATTTGAGCTACATTTTCATTTGTCACTGGAAGGCAGGTATTACCGAGGCAGGATGCAGTGGAAGGTCTTTTACACAGTCATTTACAGAAAGCAAAACATAATCGCTTTCTTCTTCTTTTCCCTCTCCTAAAGAAACTACTCTGAAGTTACTCGAAATGTAAAATGGTTAGGTGAGGGACAAGATCGTCATATGCCTTCACAGGGAAGGAAGAAGCCTTTGCAAAGCTAAAAGGCTGGGGCCAGCTCTGCAGCAGAGACCCTGGGGGACAGGAGCAGAGCAGACACGGGCCAGCATCGTGCCTGGCCGCAGGGCAGGTGGCTGCACCCTGGCCCGTACGAAGAGCGGGGCAGCCGGGAGGCGGAGGGAAGCGATGGCTTTTAAGCCCTGAGAGGATGAAGCCCTGAGAAACCTAGTGTGATCTCACAGCCAGGCCTGCCTGAGCAGGAGGTTGGACTAGAGACCGTCTGAGGTCCCTTCAACCTGAATTATTTCAGGATTCTACAATTCATTAAAGCAGCAGACTAGAACTGCATTGATCGTATTTAAAAACAACAACTAACTGCATTGCAAGGCTGCCTCAGAGGAGGTGTGGGCAGGGATGTACGGGCACAAAAGGCTAAAAAGGCACAGACAGCCCTGTTATGGAGGTCTCTGATTTTGCAAAATCAGCTCCCAAGTAGGAATCTCTGAAAACTGCAGGTCTGAGAGAAAATGAAAGGCAAAAGCCTGATCCTCCTCTGCCTGGCAGCTTTGAGGGTCACCATGCCAGCAGGACATGTCGAGGTAGCACCCCGCTCCCACTGAAAGCGAGCACAGAAACCCCAGCGACTTCGAGCAGCTCAGTCATTTGCTCCTGTCTGGCAGCTGCCTCTATGCTCTGCTACACTGCAGCAGGGCAGAACAAGATCCAGCATTTTAAAAGAAAATAAAGGCTATTTTTATGGTTGTGCTTTAACTGTGGTGATGGTTTAAGGTACTTTTTGTCCATTAAATTACATACTGATTTTTTAAAACTATAAATAAGTATACGGAAGTAAAAATTACACTTTTTTTATGACAAGTAAAAAACCCATCCTGGGTCAGTGCTCATCTGATTATCTACTACAATTTCTGGCTTGATTATCTGTTGCAAAGAGGAAGTGAAACACATTTCCCCATTTCCTATTTAAAATCCAGGCGAAATTTTCAAAATCATCAGGACTGTATCTTGTGAGCTGCCTACTGCAATACAAGATTTGAGCAAATAAACTAGATTCTGGAAATGTAAGAACTCGAAACAATGAAGAAAACTAAACCATTAATTCATTAATTCAATCTAGGACATCTATTTCCTATGTTTTACTCCTAAGCAAAAGACAAAGTTCAGCTGAGGGGAACTGTGTTGAGCTGGAGGTAACAGGCAGTATCACAGTACTCAGTAGCCCAAACTAAAACTAAACTAAAAAACAAACTAAAACCAAAAATCTTTAGACAACTCTTTCTTTTTTTTTTTTTTTAACTTTCTCATGTCTGCGTGGGACAGCTTTCCACCATGCTTCAGAAGACTTTAAAAAGACTGCTAGAAAAGAGGAACAGGGATACCACCCTTACAACAAAAATGCAAACAGCTCTTAAAATCCAATGCACATCCACAGAAACAAGGAGTGAATATGAACACAGGTTTATTCCAAATAAATTCCCTGTCCCCAAGGTGAAAGACCTTGGTTATTAAGGTTTTACCTACCGCATACATAAAACCCACATAATTATGCCCATCTTGAAAAAATATTTGCTTAAAGCCATCACAGAATATAAGCATGATCGCTCACTCCTCCATACACCAAATTTCTGAACGCTGGCCATGATGATAGGAAACACTTTATTAAAAGTTGAATGTCATAGTTACCTCAGCCTGGTAAAACCTGCAGAGGCGTATCATTTCTAGGTGTGGTCACATAAGTAAATGCTGGAATTTTCCAAAGCTACCAACAAACTTAATTTTTAGATGCCAAGCATTTGTTACAAATCAGACACCTTCAGTCTTAAACTTGGTATATCGGGCATTTTTCTTAAAACTCTATTACTAATGCCATCAGAAAATCTCTGCAAGACACATGGGATACTCTGTGAATGTCTAAGGATCCGCATGTAAACAACCGTGCGACCAAGAAGGATTCTGGGATAAGCAAATACTCGGCACTCTCAGTGGTCCCGGAGAAGTGGTTAGTGCTTCCCTCCTCCTGCAAGGCCCTGGCAACATCACTTTAATCCTTTTGTCTTTCAGATTTTGCATTTTAACATGGGCCTAATGCTCAAGGACACCCACCCCTGGGCTTCTCTGAATAACCTGTAAAGCTGAAAGGATGTTATCTTACTATTACAAGCAAATGGAGTGCTAGAGATGTATTCAAGACAGAACACGTTATTTTTTACATACTTTTTTGAAAAAGCTTCTTCTGTAGAGGACCTAACAAAACACTCCCTTCTACCTGCATCCCATCTCCCCCAAAGAGGGAAGAAGAGCTCTGCTGTCCAAGAGTGACAGGCAGACTGAAAGACAATCAAATCAGAGACGTCCAAGAGCTCGCAGTCACTCCTGAGTTCCTGTACTTTCTTACTTAAAGCAAGACAGATAGTAACGTTTAATCACATTTGACATTTAGCTTGCAGTACAGTAAGTACACCTAAATCACCTTTTTGGCCAAAACTGGCTTTGATGTTCCCATGGGAGACAGTTATTGTTGTCTTCAAAGGTTAAAACCCTGACTAACTCTGGTAGGTAAAATGACAGGAGCTCAGGGATGAAACAGGAAAGTCTCTTGAGTGATCACCCAGATGAACCTAATTTCTTCCACCCAGATTATCATGCCTGTAATATGTAACTTGCAAATATATCCTCTATTTGAAAAGATTTCCTGGAGAAGGGAGAGCTTCCCTATTTTGCAGACACTAGTGTTACAGTGTTTTTGCAGAGTACATATTAAAATGCATTAAGACGTAACTAGGGTTGTCTTCATGTTATGCCGCTATTCTTAAGCTGTTATGTTACTAAGCCACATTGGCGTTTTTCAACTTTCCTTTGATGTTCTCTCTATTATCTTTTTATAGCATAATCACACATTTTGGTATGTCGAAGATCAAAGGGAAGCTGGAGCTTCTAAGGCTAAGCCTGGATATGGGGCCTGTAACTAACTGAATTCATTATATTTAATAATATTCTCTAAGGAATGGCAGGGGAAAGTCATATGAAATAATAAACATGAAGGTAAATAGTGAAAGACTACTGAAGTAAGTTTAATGGCAGTTTTGTTTTATGCTTCTCTTAAGCTCCTGCACTAACTCTGTCACCCTCCACTACATGACTGATTGGGACTTGCTGACATTTATGTCCTAGCTACCTGGCTGTGACAGGTCTTAATATTCCAGCTGCTTCACTTTGGCTCCTCTTTAACATCTCAACTGAAATTATAAAATTCATTGTAGACTGAGATACTCTTACATGGATTGTTTTGAGCGGTGCTTAACTGGACAATGCTATGCATTTGATAAACAAGTTGAGGCACTTAAAAATATTCTCAAAGCAGACAGGTGCACATCAGATGAAAACAGGTCTTTAAAAAGAATGTAATTCTTTTAGGCTCCTTGGAACTCCTGAGTCAAAATACTCATCTTCTGGCAGGCTTGGTAAGATTAAAATTAGTTCTAGCTGGCATCACCAGAAAGCTATAACACACAGCTGAATGACAGTCAAAAAGGTGTAAAATTCTCTTCTACTTTAGAAAGCACAAAGAAATGTATTCTAACTTGATCCCCCTAGCTGAATGCTTACGGACGAGTGAAAGTGCAACCATATCAATTACCTAAGAACTGGCTTTAAGAAAATAGCCGCTGAATTGCACAGCCAAATGTCATTAAGGGCTTGCTTTTCACACTCACAAATGTGGAAGTGAATCTGAATAAACTTGTAAAGTGTGCTAATGGAACAGTGCTACTAAACCTCTGTAGCAGTTTGTACAGGCACAATTGAGAAGAACAGCCACCCTCCTTCGGCTAGGTACGTTCTTGGGGTGGGATTCAAGCAGTGTAAGAAGTTATTCACGCTTGCAGCCGAAGCACAGTAACCAATCTGATGCAACTGCCTCAACTGGCCTGTTCCAGTGGGAAATAACACAGGTCAGCATTAATCACCTTCAGCAGCAGTTTAAGGAAACTTGTTTCACTTCACACAGAAAGGGGCTAGAAGCCCTTCTGCTGTCAAATCTTGCAATTCAGCAATAGGGTGAATAGGGCCAAGAGAGGGAGGAGTAGGCCAGACAGTTCTTCCGGGGTCTGCCAAAAAACAAAAGGTGTAGAGAAATTAGGAAATCACTGTCCTCTCTTCCTGCAAGTTTCTGGGCTGCAGCATCACTGGAAGTATCAGCATGGGGAGAGACAAGACATGAAGATGGGGCAGAAATGGTTTATTCTTGAACGTGAAACACTGTTGAACTGCTTTGTAGCTGGCAACTGCTAGCTGGGGATAGGTAATTTCTTAAATGATCCCAACTCCACTGCAAGAGAATATCTGACTAATTTGAAAGCAGTTTAGGACACAAACACCACTGAATTAATACTATTTTCAATTTGAGTAAGAGTCCACTGAAGAGTTTAATGTGGTTTTGCCAGTCCACTTTAAATTCACACTTAAATTAATCTGAAGTAACTTCCTAAGTAGCTTTTTACAGCTAAGCCCTAACCTAAATATAACTCTGCCCTTTCTCCATTGGCATTTCACAGATCAGGAATCACCTTCACATTGCTCAGGAATCATCTACATCTGCAGCAAGAGAGCAAGCAGGACTCCCAAGTGCTTGGTGGAGGAGCACCGACAGTACGGGCAGCAGATGAAGACTAGCATATTGAATTAGAAGTACTGAGAAATCAAAGTGAAATTCAGCCACAACCAAGTAGCTGATTACTGGTTACTAAACCCATAACAACCAAAAGCCATCAGACAATCCAGTTCAATCCATCATGTGAAATGTATCACTTGCAGAAGGTGATTTGTGCTGATCTCTACCTCTGGGCAAGTGAAATTCTTGGTAATTATTGGAGAAAAGATTAAAAACTCCCGAAACTTCAGTACTACTCTGTTAGCCTGGATTTTCTTCAGAAGTCCTGTAACCAACTACAAAGACTATACCAACTTAGCTTTTAGAAATTTCAGTTTAATAGGAGAGGCAAAAAAAAAAAAAAAGTGGGTTTTTTTAAATGATATCAATTACATGAGATACATATGTATCCCACACAGATATGACACATCCAACTTTTTTCTTGGGCACCTTGAGTGCTTTCTACTAATACCCCAACATACACTTGGTCCTCTACCACCTTAATGCTTTTAAGATTCAGCATTTAAACCCATGAGAGTAACCAGCAAATCAGCTTAATACCCTGAGTGAAACTCTTCTCGCCTAGTGTATGCTGCTCTGTCCTTTGACAAAACAATCAGAGTAAGAAATCACACACTCAGGGGGGTGAAGTTGGTCACACTGAATCCTGTCCTAAGCGTTCTGATGCTTTGAAACCATGAGAAATTCATGTTGAGAATGAACTGAGCATTCAAACCTGCCTGATACTGATGCAGAACATCTCAATTCCTTCTCCCGGTTTCTCTGTTTATTGAAACCCACAGAAATGGATCTGGGGAGTTTATTTTTAGAGTATTGTTCAATTAAACTTAGTTCTCTTGATAGACAACAGAGAACCAGTATTGCAGCTCTGCATTAAGCATGCTCATTTTTTAGCTCTATTTATTGTACAATAATTTACTTTTATTGAAGTGAGGGTTTAAGTCCCCAAGGCAGATTGAGGTGCTGAGCCTGGGTATTCCGGTGTAACAACAGTCCTTGTGCCTGTATTGGTGCCAAACTTTCCCAAAACGCTAACTTTCAACCTAGAAGCTCTTTTAAAATCTGTACGTTATTGGTACTTTTTGAAACATGCAAAACATCCAAAATTTTCCACAGAATACCCGTTTCTCTTAAAAGATTCACCATTGTTTGAATGATTTCGCTGCACTGTTACTTATTTTGTAAAAAAAAAAAAATCCCAAACAACTCTCTATATGGCAAAAGCTACTTGATAAGACTGTCAGATGGTATAAAGTTTATTATCTCTAGGGAATATTCCAAACTGCCATTACACTTCACCTATGATCTAGTCAAGAGAGACAATTCAATTATTTATTTTTATCCTGAAATACATAAAAACCTAAACATTTGCAAAGCCCAAATACAAATGACAGTGTATGAAGATCACAAGCCCAATACTAAAATTTCTCCAAAAAGCAGTAATGCAAAACCTGACTTTCTATAAAGATTTTCAACTCTACATACTGGATGTGGAACAAGACGGGAAATTTTATTCTAAGGCTTTGAAAAAGGAAGTAAGTAGACTCATACCCTTGCTCAAAGGGAATTGTGATTTTAATAGGTTTTAAAAAGTATTAGAAAATACCAAAAGTTCCACGTGCTTTTGGCAGCAAGACCTAAGAACATGGAGTAGAAAATGACAGTAAAAGGTAATAAAACCTTCTTGTACTTATGGCTTTAAGGATGTGATAAAAAAAGACACTGTATTTTGTGTGACGTTCAGAATGACACAGTCCCACAGTGAGATATGGGAAGTGCTAATACGATATACAAGTAAAATCTCTGTATTTTATTAGGAGTTCTGTATCATTAGTGAAGCAGTGGGTCACATTATTTTACACAGATATTACATAAAATGCGATATATAATTTCTCTGTTATGATGCCTAAGTGGAAAAAAAAAAAAAAAGGTACAATAAGGCGAAGAACATATTGTCCTCAAAAACAATAGAAAATGCTACTAACAGAAGAATATTGCTTTGGTTGTTCTTGTGGTACAAACACTGCTCAGGCACCTCCTAAACATGCTGGAAATCAACCAAAGAAGAAACTGGATTTTTTTTTTTGTTGTTGTTGTTGTTTTTTTGGGTGGGGGGGAAGGATTTTGAAGTCACTTCTCCTGTCGTATCAGTCAAGCACTACAATCCAATCCGAGTAGATTATTATAAACCAGAGGGTGATATTTTCAGAGCTGCCAATGGGATTTAGATGCACAACCCTAATTTATTTCAAAGGGGCTGTAATTCCAAGCCCAGACTTTGGAAACAGAATTGTATATGCCTACGTGTCTAAAGACACAACCAAAGGTGAGGAAGGGCTGTTTTGACAAATAAACGGCAAAGACAAGAACAACAAATGTATAGGGAACAATAAATGTAATGGATTACTGATAATGTCAGAAAGTAGATGTCTCCAGCTAGAGGGACCTACTACACACTCATTTACAATGAAACAAAGCAACATATAATATACTGTACATCTGGGTTTTGCCGTTTGTGAAAGGAACTCAAGCCATTCTGTATTTTACTTGCATTTCATAGTATCACTGGAGGAAACTACTAAGCTCATTTTACTTGTGAGTAGGTTGAGACATAAATCCAAGGTTACAGACAAAATCTCTGATTCAGCAAAGCACTTAAGCACATGCTTAGCTGTAAACACATGTACCATCCCATAAAAGTAAAGATAATCATGTGCTTAAGTGCTTTGCTGAATCAGGGCCAAAGACAATAGCAGAGCCAGGAAGAGAAGCCAGGCATCACTAAAACAACTAGACAACTTTCCCTGCAACATAAATGTTATAAAAAGGAATAGATCATAAAGAGGATGGTTATGACTTTTCAGAAGAGTTAAGAACAGCTGTCACAGGGTGGGGGGTAGGGGCTGAGAATAAACAGGCATTTTAATATTGGTTTTCACAGCATCCTTAAGAAAGCAGAAGGTAATTTGCTTCCTATTTCATCCCACGCCACTCTATCAAACCTGCTTCCTCACTCAATGAAAATTACGGTGCGTTACCTAGCAGTTCTGCTAATTTGATTTAAGATTGATCACCATTTATCACTATATCTTTGACTATTAAAAAAAGACAATACAACAAAGAGCAGACAGGTGAGTGAGAGCAGGAACTAGCTGCCAAGTAGGAAACAGCAACATTTTTCTCCTTGTGATTTTTATTAGATAGAAAGTAAACATTTCACTAGGCATTCACTGATGTTCAGAAGTAATCAACACAATGCTAAGGATACAGTCAGTATTTTCAGCACATTGAATACCTGTCACAGAGAATTCAACCATCAGTCATGTTGGGGATGCTCCAACTCATACCCCAGCCCATGTCAGACTGTCTGGTCCTTTCTTGAGAACATGCATCTATCTGTCTGACATAGTCTTACACAAAGGAGCACTGTAGACTGAGACAGGCTCTGAGCGAGTGCTCAAGTCTGTGTGATGAAACTTGAGGTGAAGAAAGCTCTTGAGGAAAGACCTGATTTGTTCAAACAGCCTGCTGTATGGTTTTAATAAATTTTCTGAATACATTTCAGAAACCTTTCAGGATTTTTTTGGGGGTCCTGTATCTGCTCTGCATTTCTTTTAGATTGGAAAATATCTTAAACTATCCAATTCAATGTTTCTCCTATATAGCCTTGAGTTGGAATTACTCTCTCCCTTCTATGGAGCCAAAAGCGTTGTTATCTAGATTCCCTGAGAGAAGCAGCAGGTATCATGGTGCTAACCGCACATTTGGTTCAGATTAACTTATCTCCCCCTTGTGCGAGATCATAAAAAGTTAATTGGAATATGCAGCTCCAACACACACCACAACATGAGCTGGGCCAGCGAACACTAAAATCTAACCATGTGGCAGCTCTCTGTTTGGAAACAAGCTAAAACCTGTCAGATTTCATTTTGAGAAAGCAAAAAAGGCAAAGTAATTTAACCAAGATCTGGTTTCTTCTGGCATAGTCTTGCAACCTCCTACCAGACACTGCAAAGTCACACAAACCAAACTCCCCTTCGTAGGCAGAGATGGCTGCTGCTGTTTTTCTATCTCTGACCCTGTGATACATGGCAAAAAGGAGATGAAAAAGGTAAATCAAGGCTGCCAAAGCTGGTCAGGAACATCCAGGCAGACTAGAACTGACCAAGGGGACCCTGCCCTTCACCTGGGGTTTTCCCCTGCAGCGTTCACCTGTCTGGAGACCAGAGCCCCTAACCAGGAGTGCTGCAAAGCCAGTGCAAGCTTGGACCTGGCTTCTTCAGCCAACAGTATCACTAAGCAATCACCTGGGTTTAGACGATGTCTCATGGCCCAGTTTATGTAGTCATTTCCTTCTCAGTGTCCTAATGAACAGCTTCCTACTCTTCAAAATTATTTTTAATTAGTTTTGATTAAAGATTAAATTAATAATTAAACCCCCATCAGTGATAATACAATTTACAGTGCTCATGAATCCCGCAGTTTGGTACTCAGAGCTTAAGCATACCTCAGTAACTCCATCCATCCAACCTCCTGCAGCTACATCTCTTCTTACTAATCCTACCACTAACCATGGAGCTTTCACAACCCAGACTGAAAACCTCAGGAAGCACCTTCTACACCCCCTGCCCCACCGGTGAGTGACCACTGCTCCAGCCAGCCCCCGGGGAGTAAATCACCATTCAAGCAGTGACACAGCATCACAAATCAGGAAGAAATGCGCTTTTGGAAGACTCTTCCACAGCTTTTGGCACAGGTAGAGATTTAACAAGTTCTGTATTCAGACCTTCTTAAATGAAAGTGTAGGGTTTGGGTTGTTTTGGGTTTTTTTTACGGGACTGAAAATCCGTTTTCCATACCCTGGTGTGCCACAGCTGCTTATGCAGACTGAGTTAAGTCATGTCATGCATCTCTACCCCCATGGTGCCTCTGTGCAGGTACAAAAGCAATGCGCCCTTTCCCTGGCTGTGTCTGCGAGATTGCAAAGTTCTTCAGAGGAACATCTCGCTCTGGCTGAGGAGATATACAGCATCTTACACAATAAAGCAGTCAGCGTTTGTAGTGCTACTGAAATATAAATAGGCTGTACTAAACATAATTCAGCAAAAGGCATTTCAGTGATCTTGCAAGCAGGAAGAAGAAACTAAATAGGAAACGTCCTGACAGAAGAAGAACTGACAACACAAAATAGATGGCTATTCAACATTGCTTTATAGTCTGGATATTGAATATTTGGGAACGAGCAGATAAAGCAAGCATGCTCCTTCCTTCAGACATGTGTTAGCAAAGGTAATGAATAAAGCAAGCATCACTGAGAGGTTTAGCTATGCACTCTGTGCACAAAGGGATGCTGATTTGCCCGGAAGGAAAGATGTGTTTTATAAAATTAGCCAGTGTGGTTTTATAATAACTTCCAAAGGCATTTCCTCAAACTCCACTGTTATCTCTGAACACACAAGTGTAAATAACAATATCCATTATGTCAGTGCTTCATTCAACACACAAAGATAACTTTTTCTCCCTTCCCAAGAGGAGGCATCGTGGTAGAAATTGAAAAGACCATTAACAGCCATGACTACAGCAACAGTGTGAATAATCTAATAACATCAGGTAAGCAGTCCAGAAAGGCAGATCATTAGACAGGCCTACCCTGATACTCGTTTTAAATCACAGTACCATCCACTTCTTACGTGGAGGATGGTACATGCTCATTTTGCTTTTATTGAGTCAAAAATAAGACAGTAATTGGATTGAGGCTTTCAGGGGAGAGGGGAGGGAAAAGGGATCTTCTTAGACTCCCTAATGCCAATCTTCATGACCTGTCTGATCTCTCAGTAAATGCCACATATAGGTTAATCCTCACAAATCCTCAGTACGACCTTGTCAAATCAAACTGTTCATCAGTTTGTTCGGAGGCTACTCGATACGAATAAACAAATGAACTCATGCTGCATGTCTCCCAGCTGTCATTTGGGAGTGCTTATAGACAAGGTCTTTTTAGTGGGCGCCCCCACTGCAAAAAAAAACTCTGATCGGAAAATGTGAGGAATGAACAGATTTACCTGCTTAACTAACATACCTGTAAGCATACTACATGTGAAAGACATACGCGCACTTATGTATTTTACTCTGTGTGCCCTAAGCATTCTGTTTTCTCATTGATTTTCCTAATTATAAATAATATTTAGTTTTGAAAACATACACAAACCCATATTAAAAAGTATTGTATCATAATGCTAGAGGAGTGCAATACAAGGATGTGCCTCAAGACACTGAATTGCTCCTTTTACGTACAAAACAAGTAAAATGCAGCAGCATCACAACTGCCTCCCATGCACTCACTGCTCAGCCACTGAGCCTTCTTTTGGGGCACGGTAGGTCATTTACCCCCTTTAACCTCAAGGCCATCAGAAGAGGTCCTAATGTGTGATAATACCTTTGCTGCTGTCTGTGCTCGGACTGATGCCATTCATTTATTCCATGTTGGCCTGCAGCCACCCAACAGATGGCAATGACTTTTAGATGAAGCAGAGTAATTCTGAACTAGTGACCCGAAAGGTGAAAGGTTTTGTAGCCCACTGCTTGCCCTCTGGCCCTAACATCTGTGAACTTGCCCTTTTCAAATACACTCAGAATAGTGCTTCAGGCACTGAAAAATACGCACGCAGTGTTACCACTTGGTTTAGTTTTCTCCCACTTCTTATAACCTTCAAAATACAGTACTATTATGCCCCACTCTAACTGCTCACATAACTACATCTTGCCATTATGTCAACACCCAAAGAGTACAATTTTGAACATCTGCTTGTCGTCTCTCAAGCACCTTTGCAATTTCTGCCATGCTACCTCTTCATGAATTGAGGAAAGTCTAGTCAAAATCTATTATCTTTCCCTCATGTCCTAGGAGACAGTTTACTGCAACGCATAAAGCACTGCAATCTACAGTTTGAGTTTGGTCTTTCTCTTCTATAACCTTGTCTCACCTATATATGATTTACCCAACAATGTTATTGTTTCTACAACTTCGTCCTTGTTCAGATAGTGACTACAGAATCACAGAATCATCTCAGTTGGAAAAGCCCTTGAAGCTCCTCCAGTCCAACCATGAACCTCCCACTGACCGTTCCCAACTACACCAGATCCCTCAGCGCTGGGTCAACCCGACTCTTCAACCCCTCCAGGGATGGGGACTCCCCCCCTGCCCTGGGCAGCCCATTCCAACGCCCAACAACCCCTTCTGCAAAGAAATACTTCCTAAGAGCCAGTCTGACCCTGCCCTGGCGCAGCTTGAGGCCATTCCCTCTTGTCCTGTCGCTTGTTACTTGGTTCAAGAGACTCATCCCCAGCTCTCTGCAACCTCCTTCCAGGGAGTTGTAGAGGGCAATGACTACAATTTAATATATAGTTTGAAGGTCAAAACTTGTGGATACAAGTACAGTGTACAGTACTTGAAAAACCCAAAAGCCACTGCGCTCACATTTTCCCCCCGCTACCTACCGATACCCCACTTCACCTCTGAAAAAGCAGACATCCTCCTGTATGGCCTACCTTCTATGTTACTCTCTGTGGTTTTGGATTTGTTTTTCTCCCCTTTTTTCTTCTATTGCAGGATATGTCAGATTTCAAAGGTCTTTTCTTTCATGTACTTCATCCTCAAGACCATGTAACACAGCAGTTGGTCCTGAGGCCAAAAAGCAAAAGAAGTTGTGCTCTTTTCTGAACCACAGAGATCTCTCTCAGGAGTAAAATGAAGATCCACTCTTTCAGGAGCAGAACAAAGAAAAGCAACCCTTCTGGTCCTAAGAAATCGTCAATTGAATTTCTAAATTACATAAGGTTTTGATGACCCTGCTCAAAAAAGCAGTTCACCAGAAAGATACAGCATGAATCAAACTAATAGAGTAACAGGACTGGAGTGCTTCTGTTGCAGTGAAGGGCAAAACTCTGAATGTGCAGAGAGAATGATAGCAAAGGAAAGCAGTAATAGTAAGAGGAAAAAAAAAAAAAAAACAAACAAAAAACCCCAACAAACCACCAAAACAAACCCCAACAAATTTAACATATTTGTCGTCATGTTTTGTGAAGCAGTAAAACAGATATGTGGAAAAGGCTACAGTTTCTGCATAACTATCCCATCTGTAGACATTTCCTACTCCATCATTAATCAGCGCTCCTCTCCTCCGCAGTACTCGACAAAACTCAACCACTAAATCCCAGTGTAAATCCTGCTGTTGGTCTCAGAGTGTGAAACAGACAGTTGACTTTAGGATTCTTATGTTCAGAAACATGAATAAATCACACACCATCAAGTTTATCATTTTTTCTCCTCAGAGAAATATGAAATATTATAGATCATCTTCAGCACATCAGTTTCTTCACACTCCATTAGCAAACAAGGTCTATTTTTCATATAATTTACCAAACCACTGGCCTAATTTCTCTTATTTCTTTTGGAGCAGGAAACATACACAGAGTGTGTTCTCCTGTTACACGTCACCCACAACCAACCTGCCTGTCTTTCATCCCAGGGTTCCAAAAAGTTGTTGGTGTTGGCTAGCAGCTCTAGGTTGTCCAGATCTTAGGTTTCTTTTCAGAGATGCTATGAAAAAAGCTATCAGAAATAAAATCTATCATTAGATAAATAACTTAGGATATTTCACACAGAATCACACAGAATCGTCTAGGTTGGAAAAGACCTAGAAGATCATCCAGTCCAACCATTGACCTAACACTGACAGTTCCCAACTACACCAGATCCCTAAGCGCTAAGTCAACCTTACTCTTCAACTCCTCCAGGGATGGGGACTCCACCACCTCCCTGGGCAGCCCATTCCAACACCTAACAACCCGTTCTGTAAAGAAATGCTTCCTAAGATCCAGTCTAAACCTTCCCTGGAGCAACTTGAGGCCACTCCCTCTTGTCCTATCACTTGTTACTTGGTTAAAGTTTCTATTTCAGGCTGGATGCTCAGAAAAACACTATCCCAAAACACTAACCAGCTCTGAAGGGTTAGCAGGTTTTGTGGTGTGGTAAGAGAGGAAAGGTTCCAGTAGGTTTCTGAAATGGTGCTGTGCCACCTCACGATCTTACTTCACAGAGAAACTCACACTGATATCCTGAAAAAAACCCAACCCCAAACCCAACAAGAACAAAAAACCCGACAGACCAGAAAGCTCTCTCAAAACCCCCAAGAACTCCTCTGTTTCAAAAAATACCTCCGATGGTTGCTTGCTTCCATAACAGCCCCTTTAAGACTGTTCCTCCATATCCACAGCAGAACAGAGTGTTTTCCACTGCCATGCTGGAACTGCTCTGAGGACACACAAAGGACTTCAGACTCCAAGGCTGCCAGTTTGGTATTTTCACCAAGACCGTAAGAACAACTATTATAAAAAAATGGTAGTGGAAGTTAAGATGAAGATGGTGCAGTCTTTCCTTACAACAAAATCCTGTTACTAAACGCCTTCTGCCAAAGGTAGATCTGATGTCGCTTGCTCTGAACAGGACATAAAGAAATAGGTGGAACTACAGCCAAATAGTAGGATTCAAGAGACACAGGCCTCATCTTTTCCCCTTGCAACTCTGTAAGGGGAATAAATTACAAAAATCTGCAGTATGTTAACCTTCCCCCCCTCCCCCCTTTTTTTTCACCCCCAAAATATTTCAATTTCCCTGGAGAAGCAAGTAGGAGAGAGGCTGTCAGGATTTCACACTGAACCACTGCAATAACTGCCACAATTCCCTCCCTACCAACTGAAGGTTGAATGGGGCGAGTCTGTACCTGGGCAAGGGGAAGGAGGTGACATTCACTCTTCCAGTACCTGTGTGTTGCCTGCAAGAAAGGCAGGGGAGGAGATATGCATTGGAAGATCTGCAGATGGAGGAAACCCTCTAATGTTATGACTGCAGTAAGAAATGCTACTAGTGAAAAACAAAATCTTAAGCCAGTTGTTGGGTTTGGATGCTGAAAAAACAAATATACATGCAAAATACAAAGCCCCCAAACTTCAGAATTATCTTCGTCATAAAGCCAAACTGAGGCCCAGCTCCAAGTGCAGACAAAGTAGATGATAAGGTAAATTATAATGGTAAATTGGGAATGGTTTTGCTGCCTCTCTTCGTAGGTCAGAAAAATCCAGTTGGCAGCTGCCAGCTCCTGGAGGGGCTGGTGTGCTCTTGTTCTTGCATCAGCTACAAAAGAAAAGAACTATTGTTTTTCTTCTCAGGGCTTCTACTACTAATAAACTGCAAATCTCCCATTTCTTTCTTCCTCCATTCAGACTGATCTCCAAGGGCAGTTTCACAGGTGGATCCTGGTGGCTTTAAAACTGCCACCCAGTCATGCATGCTCAAAACAGCAGAAAAAGCATTGGCTGCTTCTAACCTCTAAATGTGACCAGTCACGCTGGATCTGGAGCCAAGGGGCACCCCGATTCCTCTGCGGGTTTAATCCACTTCAGTGGGATGTGCCAAAACAGCAGAGCACCACAGTAAAATAAAATACATGAGGGCAGTGCCCTGGCTTAAAACATCACTGGTCCAACGATTGCTTAGGGTCAGGTGGGGTTGTAGCAACCTGAGCTATTTCTCAGGGTTTTTCCACTCCTAATTTCCAGTTCCCCTGGACTGAGGACTCTCAAAATTCCTTAGTAGCATGAGTCTTTTGCTCCTTGTTTACACAGGAACAACCAGACTATAACATAAAACTTTTATTCCAGAGCCAAACATGTATTCAAAACATTAGCTCCAGCAAAAGAAACAATCAGACACAAGAGCTTTCTGTTCCATTCCCAACAGTACACTTAGTAAGAAGAGAACGACTTTATCAACAAGCAGTAAAAACCTTAGTTTCCCATGTCTGAAAGAGATTTCATTAAATGCTTCCCTTCACTAGGTGCAGATCATTATATTTCTCATAGACTGTAAGCAATGTGAGCCTGTGTCTGCACAAGGAGGCCTGAGCCCTGATTGACAGCTCTAGGAATTACAATAAATACCACAGGAACACAAGCAATGCTTTCAGAGGAGTCCACTCCAGTGACACGGAGTGCTTTCTTGCAAAAAAAAAAAAACAACAAACAAACAAAACCAAAAAAACTAAACCTGGTAAAGCTCCGTTTAATGCCGTTTCTCAGAAAAGAGTTTTAAGAAAAATACTCATCTAGCAAAGACACTTTCCATTTATTTATGACCGCAGTATTCAGCCTCTGCCGCAGCGTCTGGCCTGACCCGAGGGCCCGCTCCCCGCCGCCAGCCCCAGGCACACCTGCACCTCGGAAGGCTTCTCACCTTCAGCGCCTCATCCTTAGGCCAGCAAGGGAGCAACAACGGGAGCTCCCTGTCCGGCTGGGCCAAGCCCGAGACCTGTGCTTCCCCCCTGCCTGCCAGCCCAATGCAGCCCCCTCAAAACAAATGCATGTATTTCAAATACCTGCCAAATCCCTCCTCGCACCGGTGATGGGAAGCTGCCTGAAATTTCTCAAAGGGTTCGGCTGTATTATTCATGCACTGATGGACTCCTTGGCAGTGATAAAGGCCACAGTGATGGTGAAAAAAGCTAATTCACAGCCTAAGAAGGATTAATCTCGCTACTGTAAAATGTCTTCGCTACAGTGAGAGTTAGCTGCTCATGGGACAAACATAAGCCAGAATTAGACCAAGTACATGCAGCAATTTATGCTTTTCTTGCAAAGACAGAAGAGGACAAATAAACTTCAAGGCAGTCAATTGAACTGAATTCTTTGCTACATTTTTTACTTAGAGAGCAGTGATACCCCAAAAGGTGTGAGGGTCCTACTTGACTCTTCCTGCTCCATCCCCTCCCACACTCAAAACTGCCCCGAGCAATAACCACAGTCCTGATTCAGGCACCATTAAGGGTCAGCAAGGAAAACCTACCTCCAGCTCCAGTACTAATGAAAACTGTCTTAAAACATAAGATTCAATCTTTTCCGACCCATTTGTATTTCTCATCTGCAGATGAATTAGTCACTAACAGATAAGACTACTTTCTGCTACACCTACAGCACGGCTATCTCACGATAGCTCCCTCCCAGACTCAAAAGCTGCAGTCACGCCCAGGGGATGGGGGAAGATCATCCAGCACTAGAGTACAACTCAAACACAATCTACCACTATTTTCACCAAGCGACCACGTTACAATTCACATTCACGCAGCACACCAGGGGAGCCTATATACTTAAATACTTGCACTCGGTTTCCAAGAAAGGTCTGTAAAACAGCAAAAAGCAACTTGCAAACTTCTGTTCAATTCCTAATTTCTTCCCAGTCCTGGCCCTTTGTAAGCAGAGTGGCCTCTAGAAAGGAATGTGGATATTGCAGGTCTGAAGCAGCACTGGCAGGGAAAGGACCAGCAGGACACCTGCATGAGGAGGCTGAAGTCTATCAGTAGAGTTTTTTAGGCTGCCAGAATCAGATCAACAGAAAAAAATGCAGATGCACTATTACAGTTGTAATATTTTGTATTTTTAGCTTATTTTTTTTAATGCCTTAAGGCATGTTTAAATACTATCTCTGAATAAACACTAGTAGAAGTTGTATGTCTGCGTGAAGGAAAAGCTATATCCCTTCCTTTGATGCCAGCCAGCACCATTAAAACACTCCACAGACACCCACATTTTAAGAGAAAAGAAAGCAAATGGAAAATAGTTCCATACTGAAATACTGAGTGATCCACTCAGAGGCTCTTAATGCTACTGCTCTGATTGCCCTTATCTGCTAGTAGAGACAAAGGAATGCAATTTGATTGTGCATTTGTAAAATGAAATTATATTCCCCTCTTTCTATCTTTCTTAAGCATTTGCAGTTTTTCAGAAAATGCCATCAACAGTATAAATCTCCTGGGCCTAATACAATGGACAAAGTCAGAGTAATCAATTCTTATTTATTAATCAGCCTCTATCATGATGTTCCATAATCATTATACTACAGTTTAGACACAATAATAATGAAGCTAACAGAACTAATGCAATTTGCGATGAGTAAGATGTTGGCAGGCAATGGCAATAACATTTCTTGATAATAATACAGTAAGGCAAATAGATCTTGGTCATAAGAAAAGATATTAAAATGGACAAAAACACACTAGGGAAAGCAGATTTTAGATGTACATATTTTCAAGTTATTAATTTAAAAAAATAATGAGGATAATAATGTTAGAGAACCAATCTGCATCACCAGAAATGAAGGGTTTAGGGTTATATAAAATCACTTTTACTCTCAAGAAGGCAGTAACAGCATTTGAACATCCTCACAGAATCTAAATGCACAGTGATTTTAGAAGAGTCAGATGAAGGGAAAAATGAACATTTCTCTCGGAAGAAAATTCTTTAATTACAAAGTAGTCTGCCTGGAATTGTGCCACGGAAAGCCCGAAAATCCTGGCTATTTGTACACAGTAAAAACAAGAGCCACCTCCTAAAACTCTTTGCTACTTGCTCCTCCTTGCCTGTGCGAATAGAAGAGCTTAAAAAATGGGTAAGGGAGAAAAGCACAAAGCAAGGAATGATACTTAGATCCTTGGGAGCAAAGTCTACTGCAAACGACACATTGCTGGGGGTGCTTTTAGTTCTCAAAAACATCCTTGTTCCAATGATCAGAGGAATTCCTGGGTGAGAGGGATCACTGCACCACAGAAGACACAGTTCAAAGGGACAGCAAGCCACACAGAATAATTCTGTGGCAATATGACCCCTTGAAATGCTCAGAGAAGCACAGACCTGCACCTTAAAAATCTCAACTACTAAAAAAGACAGGGTGGAAAAAAAAGGAAAAGAAAGAAAAAAAAACTTGTTTATAATAAAGACTACATTCTGTAGCAATTTCCTAGATTCCTGGGGTTAGAAATCTAGATTGCCAATGGATAAGTGAGCCTTAAAATCACATCCCTGCTGACAAAAATTCATTTCTTATAACCGTCTCCATTTACCGGAATGTTGAATCTTTCCCATGGGGAAGGAACAAATGAAAATGTTATTTCTCTGCTCATGAACTCATACCTTTCTGTCTGCTTTTCACTGTTGGCAATTTCATTCTCTTCCAAATTTGACTAAAGCCCGTGACCTGGGGGAAATAATGTCTATATAATAATCTTCTGAAACTCTAATTCTGAGTCATGTTTTTTTGGATGTTGCCTCGCACTTTATGAAAATTGCACTGAGCTATGAAATGTAAGTGATGTGATGTCTCTGCCTTAACATAATCATTTTGTCTGGTGAACATGTTGCAAATAATAATAATAATAATAAAAAGGGAGTCTCCTTTGAAAGCAACAAAAATAAAATAAAATTAGAAAAAAAAAAAATCCATGCCTAATGGCAAAAAAGATGTTGCGGCACCCTGTTCCATAGGTTTTATTTTCACTGCCCCATGGAAACAACTATTCACAACTGGTAGCAAATTAATGGTGTGAGAGAGGCAAGCAGAAACATCATGGCACTGTGGCTGAGCAGCTTAATAGCCCTAAAGCTCCCTTGACTGTGTGCTTCAGGGGACCTTACTAAATCCTGGCACAAAGTGTCACATCAGCACTTTGCTCCCAGTGCCTTGGCCTGGCTGAAACCCCACATTTGCATAGGGGGAGAAATCAGAAACAAGTTCATAAAACACCAAATGCCTGGAAAGCATAATTATTGGCTGGGGTCTCTTGAGCAGCTTGCTGAGCAAACTCAGCAGTGGGGATGTTTGCAGTTGATCAACTCTTCCCCCAAAAGCAGAAATAACCACAGTATCTGTTTATTGGATCCACAGCCACACACCGGCTGCATCCCTTCCCGGCTCTATAAATCTATACAAACAAAGCTGTACATTACCAGATGTTTATTTTATTTTTTTATCCGCACTGACCCATAAAATCTACAATACAGTAGATCAAATTGTAGAAATCATTAAAAACTTGCTCTAAACAAAACTGGTTCTGCCATATGTTTTGGGCCTTCCTCCATGTGAAGCTCCACTTAGCTCCACAGGTGTAAATCTAGAATAACCCCATTTAGATCAACAGTTATTTCACATCTGCAGAGACGCAGCTTACGGGTGTTGGAATTTGGTCTCTGATGTTTCCAGAATGAATAAAATATATATATATTTTTTTATATATCCAACTGAGAAAAGCAAAACAAGTGAGGAATGTTTTATTAGTTGCAAAAGAAAAGCCTGGCAAAGACAACCTGAGAAATTTTAACTGATATACTTGAACATTAGATTTGCAGTGAATTGAAGCACACATCAATGCATGTTTGCTGCCAGGCAAATATCCCATAAGTAAGATTTTTACAGTGCATCCTAAATCTGCAAATTGGTAGCTATAAAGTGCATCTTGAATCGTGAAAAACAGGGAGAATTGACAGCCCAGACCTCAGACAGCAAACAACATATTCTAGTGTCTTGTGGAAATTCATTTTGTCACTCTGACGCCATCTGAAAAGAAAAAAAATCTCTAGGAGGTATATCCTACACAAACTCGGACAGACTGTGATCTTTGATTCAGGCAGAATTCTGGGTCCCTACTACCTTTCAGGTTTTACAAGCTGCCCCATTCTTCTGTGACTATTTTGTGATGAATTAAAGCACTTAATGTACCTGCACTTCTGTTAGTAGCCTAAGACTATCAGCACGGAAGGCATGTGTATATGTACGTGTCTGTGTCTGTGTGTGTCCACATGAGTGAGGGAAAGAAAAAGCATGACAGAGTGGGTGTCTCTTGGGACATAAAATGCAATGGAAGAAGATGATGTAATAGTTATTGAAGGAGGACCCTCATCCCTGGTCTACTGCATGATAGCACTGAGTTCAGACGTAGGTCCTGAACTAAAAGACCAGGTCACCGAACTCCTGCAGACCTCCACAGGGTAATCAAGTCTGATTTCTGCAAAACAAACCTTGGAGCAGTGAATCTCCTTCAAATACCCTGCAAGTCCTGCGCATCACTCAAAGCGCTCAGGCAGTGAGTGACCACTGAAGCCACCAAAGAAACACAAACAACCCCCCTGACTCAGAGATAGCATATCTGAGCCAAAGCTAGTTACACTAACGGATGTTTTACTATTGACTTCTGCAGTTTTCAATCAGGCCTAGCATGAAAAACAGTTTCTCAGTTTTATACTAATCATCTCCTCCATTTGCCTTCCATACACAGGAAGTTTAATTGTGAAATTTTTCCTAAAGCACCTTTAGATCCTTGGATAAAATCTGTTTGAGAAGTGCACACTCTTAATTTGTGGTTGTTAATAGTGGTGCTGTAATGTCTTTTTTCAAAAAAAACCTTACAACTTTCTTACATGACAGTGGTAAAAGGTTCATTTTAAATAATCAAGAAAGAAATAATTTCCATTAGATAAAGCAGTCAATAGCATCAGAAACGTGGCTGCAATTACTTGTTGCACTTTACAATGAAATCCTTGTAGTATAATAACCACAAGATGATGAAACACATTTTGTCTCCATTTCACATGACTGACCCCAATTTTGCCAAGGACATCCGAACACATTTAACATACTGAAATCTTCCATTAGGATAATGAAAATACACATTATTGAATTCTGTATTTGCTTTATAGTGCTACAAATAGCAAATTCAATCTTTCTTACTTTTGGTAGAGACTACACCTGCATAATTGTTCACATTTCTCAGAGGCTGAAATAAGGCACAAAATGAAGAAAGAGGAAGATGTTGACCCCACAATCCATTATGCAGCACTTACGTGATTTTATTTGCTCTATGTGTTGAGTAAAAAGATTGTTTATAACACAACAAGCTACAAAAGATGTACAACTATCCTCCACAACCTATTCTAAAACAAATAAACTTTGATGTACCATGCACAGTTAACAATAGGTGCTGGAGTGCTCCCTTGTAAGGGAGCAACTGCCAGAGTTCACAGTCATGGAGTGAAACTCAACTTTGCTTCGAGGTACAAATATCTTGCTTAAAAATCACTGTGTCATCCACAAGCCTAGTATGGAAACACATGGTCAGACTTTTTGTTATCCTTTTTAAGACGGAAACTTCAGTCACAGAAAACTCCTATCAAAGTCAGTCGCAGCTTTTACCTGTTAAGTGCTGATGACACCTACCTTGTATTTGGTCCCATGTCTACGCCTGCTTTGCATACAGCAACTTGCTTTAGTGGGACACATTTTCATCCCTTTTCTTATCCATAAATCTCAAATCACTGAAATGGAAGCCCCATGACTGATATGCCCAGGGCAACATGGAGAATTGATTTATATCAGAGAAAAAAAAAAATCCAGTCCTTTGGGCTTCTGATTGAATACCATAAAGATGAGGCCTTTAGACTACTGGATACGATAAATATTTCTGCCTTGTTTTTTTTTAAGCCAGTGGCTCAGTATTTTCCTTTCATTAGCTTTAAACTTCACTGCAGTGCTAGGATCATGAGTCATACTTGCAGAGTCCCTAACGTTTCATTTGGCTTCAATTTCAGTGGCTGGTAGTCAGATACCAGAAGACAAATAAAATAGCCAGCCACCACCCCGTTCCTCTCCAGAAGCAATGCTTCAGGTGTAGTCACTTTTTCTTATTCAAAAATAAGAATCCATTCATGGATCACAGCTTTCGCTTGTTAAAGCCTGTTCAATGTAATCTTCTGAGACATTTACATGTTATGTATTCTACAGTCATTGCTCAAAACAGTGTTAAGTCTGGATGGCAATGAAATTTGGATCATCAATGTCAACTCCCCTCAACAAAAGTGTGTCCCTGGCCCTATGTCTCCCCACCACAATTCAGAATCTCAAACGATGCTCTGTGAATATGAGGACTTTAATCTCAGACAATTTTAAAGTCTGTTCTCACACACAGAAAGCTTTGATGTTGAAAATTACAACACAAGTTAACAGGAAAGACAATCAGCACTCTGACTGCAATCCCAGCATCTTTCTGCTGCTGTATTTTGCTGAAAGATGGGTATGAACCAACAACGAAATTCACAGTCCAGAGAGAAGTCCAACTTTCCAAAATTCCAGATAACCATTCCCTATATTGCTAGCCCAGGTCTGGTAAAAATACTGCAATGTAACCAGGAAGGAGTGATGTTAAAAGATGTTGCAGCCTCTGGACTCAAGGCACCTCCGTATCAGTCAGACTTCCCCTAGATCAGCTGATGTGTCAATCTAATTTGAGTATGTGCCACCAATGCAAAAGGACCAATAAGGCATTTATAGATCAGCAATGTGCACAGAAGTTTTGACATAAGCCATGTCTTTTCTCGTGGAAGCTGGAGGCACAGCACTCTATCTACACTAATAATTCAGTGTACTCCTATGACAAGATGTTCTAGATGCTGCTCTACTTTAGAGTCATTTTTTCTGCACATAGTGATAGAAGAGATGGAGAGCACAAAAATGTACCACTCATAGCCTCTCCTAAAGATAGCAGATCTCACTGTTGTTTATCTATACTGCATGACTTCGACCTTGTGCAACCACATGGCACTATAGCAGCAACAGGGAGGCAGTGAAAAATAAGAACTTCCTCACAGAGTCTAATGTTTTATAGTTATCACAGACAAATGTGTAATTGCAAACATCTAAATACAAAGCACTGAAGACCTTGGAAAGCAAATTGTCTTCATTTATGCTTATGCGTGTTTTGAATCTCACTATCTGATCTCTAATGCAACCATTCAGCTTTATTTTAAAAGCAAAACTGTTACTGCATGTAACAGTCTGGAAGATCTATTAAAACTTACAGACTCTGGTTTTCTGGCTTTCATCAGAGTGCCAAATTTACCTCTATCTACTTCATCTGAAGGAAACTGAGCTACAACAGCGATACATTTGGAGAAGATCCTCTCAAAGCAAAAACCTGTTCCATAAAACACAGAATCTGAGCTGTGACTGAAATGTTGGCTGGATTTCTGAAACCATTCAAGTTAAATGGATTGATTAAAGAATAATTTCCACTAAGGAAATTCAAGTTAGAATGGTTCTGTAGCAGTCACTTTGAGTGATGAGGGATGTATTCTCCATGCCATTACACTACTTGTATTACAGTGCAGTTCTATCTATTTCACTGTTTACTAATTCCAGTTCAACGGAGGTGATCAAAATTAGAGTCAATTGAGTCTGATATAAAGAAATTCTCAGATTTCTCCACTCCATTAACATCAATTTCTGCACTCCATTACCACCAGTTTTATTCTGGTGTAACTGCATTGATTTCAAAGGAGTTACACCACCCTGATGTCGGTGTTAAAGAAACAGAAAATCAGACCCTATTTCTTGAATAATTTTATTCTGGAAAATATTGCTTTCCTCAGACAATTAATGCAAAAGTGATATAGCAAGAAACGCACAAATATACTTGTAAAATGTAATAGCTGAACCATCTAGCAGATAAGAACTGTATTTAGGTTCTGACCAAAAGCCTACTGAAGTCAGTGGCTTTTACATCAGTCCCTTTACTCTCTCTTTAACCAAAGTTAATACACCCAGTAACAAGGATGCTGCAAGTTGCCAAAAGCAGCTGCTGTGCAGGGCTAAATGGATTGACCGTTGAACTCTAGTTGCTGAAAACAACTGAATTGAGAAAGACACGTCAGCTCTTTCCACTGTTGTCCACTTTACACTAAGCTAGTAGTTCCCACATAAATCAGATTCAAAGATGTGGAACTCCACAGTACAACAATCTATGTCAGTATGCAAGATTTTATGTAAGCATGAACACTGACACACATTCGTGCAGACACATAAATATCAACTACATGTATCACAGAAGATGATCTGGTCTATTAACTTCAAGTCACTGAGAATTATACGTACTGAGATCAAAGAAAGAATGTGCATTGACTTCAATATGCTTTAAATCAGGCCTAAAATAAAGAGATCGGTAGGACTGAAGTACAGTAGCATCTTAAATATTTCAAAGGCTAAAGCTTAACAGAATGAAAATGTGCCATAGTAGTGCTATTCCTAGAAAACACACACACCAGTCTACATGCACATGGCTCTGAATAAACAGTTGACAATCTCTGCATTCACTCTGAAGCAATTGCTTAAATAAAAAACTTGTCCGTGACATAAATAAACCAGTAGGGTAAATTCCCAAAAGTGTCAGCTTTTCTATTATTGATGCCTAATATTTTAAAATAAAATCAAGTACGATTAATCTTCTTGTATAACTATAACGAATGGAAAGAAATCACTGGCACAATGTGTTAGTGGTTATCAAAAACAATCAACTGCTGTTTCCACATTCAACAAAAATGGGTGGATGATACTAGTGGAAAGAATAAATGGAAAACTGATCAGAAGACATGGAAGCATCTCTCTATTTTTAATGGAAATACATATGAAAATATCATTACAGCTACGCTGCTCAGTATGCAGTACTGATGTTGCTGAACCAAAATACATTGGTATTGAAATGCCCAACAAAAAAAAAAAAAAAAAGCCACAAAAAAAACCCTTGAAATGGGTTTGATGGTTTACTTTGAGCTGTAGCTCCACCAAATCTTGGAAAAAAAAAATCATCTAACAATACTCTGATTCCATCCATTCCCATTGGGTGTAATACTTTATATACTCTGAGAAGAGCACTGGCCCTTCAGTCCTAATTAGGGATTAAAGGGCTCCTGTAATGAAAATAAATGCATATTGCAATCACCATGAGATGGTTCTCAATCAAACACTGCCACAGAACGAAAACAGCGCATTGTTTCTGAGGTCAAATAATGTTTTTTAGAGAGCCTGACTATACAAAGCTTTACTGACATCCCTAACGTATCCTGCGTAGTCCCGTTGAAGTCAACAAACCAGCTTGCAACGTTGTGCAAGACTGATTTCTTATCTGCTTGCTATCTGTTGTTGTGGCTGTATTTTAAGCAACCCCTCACAGGCACATGACCCTCCAGAAGAATGCAAGGTAGGATAGCTGCTGAGAACGGAATTCAGTGGCTGCCCGATACCACAAAGTCATAATCTGTAACTGGTTAGGAAAAGAAACAGGCATGACCACATACAACTGCAACAATGAGAAAAATGTTCAGGTGATTGTGATTAAATAACTGCCATCTCACTTCAGTCTGTTCACCATGAAATAAAATGTCTTTTTGTCAGATGGGTTGACCAGCTTAAATTCATAATCACACAGGAATACAAACCAGTTTAAATAATACAGATTAACTAACTATGCACAAAAGTTACCAGCTTTGTGTATGGAAGTACAGGTCTTCCAAGACTGTATAAATACTCAAAAAAAAAAAAAAAAAAAAAAAAAAAAAAGCAGCATTTTCCTTTTCCAGCAGAAAAAAAGTTTTAAATCAAAATAATGCTTAATTCACATGGAAATGTAAAATCCACGGGATTAGATTCAACAGTATTATATCAGAAATGCAAAAGTTGTGTTTCAGTATTGATTAATGCCGGCAAGGTTTGAATTTGCATGTAATTTACAATCACTTCCTTCAACAAATGTCTTCATTTAGTATTATTATGAGTTTGGCATGACAAGATTATTACAAATCACTTTGTATCAGGAAGAATCAGTAAGAAACCCACATTTATTTGGAAATACTGCAACAGACGTGATTGGGTGAGAAGGTATAAACATGGTTTATGTATAGAGCGCTGCACATTACTCAAGTGTACTAGTGCCACATGCAGATTAGGAAAATTATTGGTTCTGTTCGGATAGTGCTCACAATATGCTGCACCCAAATACGTGGAAGATGTAGTTCCTCCTCTCAAGGAGATTACAGTCTAAACTGCTTCTCTTGTACTGGGCAAGTGATAAAGCCAGGCGAGCGTTGGACAGCACTAAAGGGAGGTCAGGTAGCAGCGTACGAGCCAGCCAGCTTTGCAAACAGCAGTAAGCTTCACAAGCCAGGCTGTCAAGGAAGGGACTAAGAGCTCTGATTTGCATGCAGTGATAGATTAAAATCAGACAGCCAAAGTAGTTACCATCCCCTACACCATCTACTCCATTCCCCTGATGGCAGTTGTCATCCTGCCACAGCAGAGACAACTGAATGGCTCATGAAGCAGCTTCTGGAGTGCTCAAGTTTTCAGCTTGGAGTATTATGTCTCCAATTTGAGTTTAACTTAATATGCTTTAGAATTCATTCATTCATCTGCCTTGCAGAGGAGGTAATCTCCATCACAAGGGCAGGACAGACAGCTTGAGGGCCATAACCTCTTCAGCTGTTTTTTGCCTTTAATTTGCCACAGCTTGCAAGTCAGGGACCTCAGGCAGGACCTAAGTCATATGGCTGGATTTCAACAAAGCACTTAGGACCAATGAAATCTGTGGAACAACCAGTGATTACAGTCAAGCAGGTGCCTAAAAGCTTAGCCGGATTGAGATCATTTAACCTAGACCAAGACGCTGGACTTATCTTTACAGCTCAGTCGACGAAATTCATCCATCAGATGAATACAGTGCTGCCTGTATCAGCCTGTATATTAATTATTAACATTTACTTGAGTAATTTTAGATTCTTATATAGAAGTGTTATTCTGAATGAAAAGCTGTAACAACAAATATTGCAAAGATCAGACATTTCGACTAAACAGGCTGGGACTCTAAATACAATATAAATCAGAAGAGAATGTAGAATTCTTCCAGCCTTTATCATCCACACTAAATTTGCAGACTGCAGATCATGGCAGATACTGAAACATTTTCTCATTTTGAAAGAAGTCCATGCAAGTACCACATGCTGTGAAATATTATCTTAAGGGAGTTGTTTTGATAAAAACAAATGGCCAATCCTAAAGATTAATGCTTCATATGATGTATTCAGGTTATTAATCCCACCTTCTTCTTTCCACTGGCCCCGGTAGTGAATGTTTTCTGGAAAACTGCATAGAGCCAGATGGTTAACTATTGGAAATCTATACTAAAAAGATTAATGTTACCCCATGACAGGGATCAGTCATTTGTAGAGATTTCCTAATACAAACGGTGACATTTGTTTATTCAGACTGGCTGGATGAGCCATACTCTGAGGAGAGCCTAATTAGTTCTCAAAGATTTTCAAAACATTGGGGCCCAGCTGCTGAGCTGCACTTCAACATCTGAAAGAAAATTACACACGTAAACAGACATACAAGTAACAAAGACATCCAGACAGACAGATATGAGTGTCTGCTCTTCAAGCTGCCTTTGAGTTGTTAATGCTAACACAGTATGTGGAAAGACGTCGGTACCCAGGGCGAGTTAAGTACTTCGAAGTGGCCACTGGAAAGACTCCAGTGCCAGTCGCAGTGATTAAATATTACAGTCCTGGGTGCCATTTCTCTTTAGACAGAAGAGCTGTGTGTAGCTGTAGTCTGAACGCCTACCTACACCGATCAGTCTCAACACCAACCCACTCTAATGCACAGTAACAAATTCCAACCATCTTCATATCGTGCTTTTATGTGTAAACTAAACATACTGCAAGGAAGATGAGTATGAAAGAAACAACTGCGTTTTACATGAAAGTTTCAAAGTGTGAACAGTACTTACTAAATTTCACAGTAGTCCTTTTTCCAGATGGATAAAAGAACCAATATGTCCAAGGCCACTGTAATTTCCAAACCACTTAGATTAAACCCCCCTGTATTCAGGGAAGCAGTGAAGCACATGCTTTAAAGTGAAGCACACACTTAAATCCCATTGACTTCAGTTATGCATGTGTGCTTACACGCTCTCCTGAATAAAATGGATGTAAGCATGTGTTTAAACTTGAACCTATGCTTTGTTGAGATGAGACTGTGAAGAGAGGAGAGTGAAATTTAAACCAATGTGAGAAATACTGCTTTTATCACTAAGCAACAACGCCTTTCCATCAGCAGAGGACATACCTAGGTGTTTGGGGGAAAAAAATATCTACATACAAGTGCTTTTCCTTCAAAAGGATATAAGAAGTGAAAAAAGCAAAAGAAAAGCCATTCAAATTGAACATTTTTATATAAAATATACAAATGCTCAATTCATCAATATGAAAATACTGACAATCTTGGCTGAGGCCAGGACAGATGTTAACTTCACAAAGAGCTGTTGCAGTTGAAGGCATTGCAGCCTCCCTGCTGCTTGTTCTTGCTCCTCCATCAGAAGTTGCCACATGTACAGTGCAGGGATCATGTGAGTGCACCTTCAGACACCACAGAAAAATCAACCACACTACAGCTTAAAAAAGCAAAATACTGGAGTTGTGGTTAATCCCATCCAGTGCTGCCTGGTGAAGAAGATGCAGGAGCACTCACGGTATAGCAGGAGACATCAGCTGGCGAGAGCAACTACGGCTGACTTGGCTAAAGGACACGTCTGCAAGATTCACATGCACGCTCCATACTTCATAGCAATATATCACGATTTCTTTCAAAAACTAGCACCTGACAAATAGGACCAGTTCAAAGAATGGTGTCTCAAGAAGCATTACAATTATTTGGATTGGTTTTTGGTGTAAAAAAGGGTCAGCTGTAATGGGCTAGGCTAAGAAATGAATTTAAGAGCACCCAAAACCATCAGTTTTGCTGTGTATAAACTCCTAGAGCAAAACAAGCAAAAAATAAACCACTGCCAACAACAAAAAAGAAGTACTTTCCTAGGAAGTTACACAGAAAAATATGATTTGTGAAGTATGTCAGTCCCTATACATCTAGTGACCACATTATTACTTGCTAAATAAGACAGACCAGGTCACCAGCTGGAATAACCTGGCACAGCTCTGGTGGAGCCAAGGGAACTAGACTGGTCAACACAAAACCTGAAACTCTGGTACTAGACTTCTACAGTTTTTCTTTTTAATCCTGTGCCTTTTCACATCTGTAAACACATTGACTAACGGCTATGGACAGCAACTGTGAACTGGCTTCTGATTTTTAAGACCACATAGTTATTTACACATATTTTTGTGTGATATCCTTTCCTCTCCAGTGGTTTTTTTTTTTTTTTTTTTTTTTTTCATCCCAAACTTCAAAGTTAACTTCAGTTATGAGGTTTTTGAGACAAGGACTGTTAATGTACATATATAGAAACTAATGAAAGGAACTCTCAGCCTCTTGCTGAGATCCTGCTGTAGTACCAAAATAGAAATCATTCTGGCTCTATATAGAAATTTAAACCAATATGCTTTGCACATCTTCCCAAAATCACCTCCCCTTTGATCCTGTATCAACTATGCCATATGTGTGATTCATGATGCAGAAAAATATTTTCTTCCAATATATATGCAAAATCTTCATGAAACAAAGTGTGATTAACTAAAGTTAAATCAAGTCACCTTAATTTGGGGAAGTATGAGCTTTAAAAATAGGTATTTATTAAGAAACTGAATTTCTAAGTAGTATACCTCTTGGTGGTATAAATATCTGACATAGACTTAATCAAGAGCGCATCTTGGAAAAAATATTAAAGTAGCATACAATTTGATACCACTGCAAAAAAGCAATCAGAGCAGAGCATGGCAATAAATTAATAGAAAAAGTTATATATCCAAACCAGACTAAAAGTAATTTTGTAAGTCAGCAGTAAAAAGTTAAATAAACACTAATTTAATCTATTCTAGATGCAGCAGTCAATAGATGAAATACTTTAACTGCTCTCCAGCTATATGAACACAGTCAGCTGACACAAAAACTGAAAAAAGAAAGAAGGGAAAAACACATCCCTATTCAGGCCCTAAGCATTGTGCAAAGCACGAGCACTGAAACGCAGGAGAGAAACAGACCTCCTGGGTCAGGGAAGCTGCTTTTCAAGGGAAAACTGCAAAAGGGGGTTTCGATGCAATGACCTCTAGATAATAGTTGCGACCTATTTTTACCATGCTGCCTTTCTATGCACTTTTAGGCAGCACAATCATCCTTTTATAGGGAACATGCATTTCACATTCCTCTGGGGTATGCATAGAAAGGAAATGATTAGTTCCTCCAAAGGGGTATCCTATATCAGAAGCAACAAATTTCCTGGCAATGTGGAATGAGGAAGAGAAAGATGGAAGAAACAGAACAGGGTGTCAGTGGAATTTCTAGGGATTACCACTTCTCAAAAAACCCTGTTTCAATTGTTCACATACATATTCATCATTAACATCAGGTGGAGGACTCGATTCACGAAGGTCCCTAGAGAGGACCTGGAGAAGTCTGAGGAAACAAGGCTACCAATAGCCAAAGAATAATTTGATTAATTTCATGTCTAAAATTATATATGCAAGAGAGCAAATGATAGCATGAGTATCACAGCTATCTCATACACTGTCTGAAGCTTGCTTTATCTTTCTAAACAAGGTGCAGCAAACTTATCTTCAGATAAACATCGTAGATGATATTTTCACTAAATAATAAAGAGGACTTAGTTATTGTCACTCCAGGCATTTATACTGCAGACAGGCAAGTAAAAGGACTTTATGACTGAGCCGAAAAATGAATGAAGAGCAAATTCACAGTAGGTTAATGAAAATCAGACAGTGATAGCAAAGCAAAGAAGGAGGAAACACTGGGAACTGAGCTGCAGAATGAAAGCAAGAAGCAACAACTAATGACCATATAACCAACAAAATTAGTAGACTTAGGCTTTGATTCTGCAAGGCACCTAAGCACGTGCCTCTTGTATAACACATCTCACTGAGCTCCCTATGTCTAAAGCCAGGCACAAACTTGATAAAACTGTTAGCAGGTCAACTCAACAACAGCGTTCTTCAAAGACTTCCTTTAGATAAATGAATGTAGACATCTGGACACTGATGGTTTTCTAGTTAAATACAACAAAAACTCTACTGATTCAATCAGAATAAAGTCCTCTGAACCAATGAAGTACTCTATAAGAAAGAATATGGTGATCAGAGGGCTGCTAAGTGGCCTCTTGTTATGAATTCATAATGTTGTTGTCCTTTGATTTACCGTTTCTATACCGCAGGTAATTTAAGTAAGCAATATGTACTTAGTAAACCAAAACCATAAAATAACCTGAAAACTACTGGGAAACACTGGGCAAACAAAAGATGCTAGGGATGAATGAGGAAGGCTATTAAGAAACAGAGTGGGAATCACAAGGAAGGGTGTTTCTTTTCCTTTCTCAGGGTCAAGGAGTGCTTCTACCACAGAAGAAAATACAGTGTCATCAGGTGTCATTGCACTAATACATCAGAGAGCCTTCAAGGAAGACACTCTGCTTTTGCTATCATTTGCAGGACTATTTTTTTTTTAAACAACATTAAATTTGCATTAGCTTGGATGGGGAAAAAGGATGGCATATAAAGGGAGAGAGGGCTAAATTAATATTCATAAGCAACATACTGGAAGAATGCAGAAGGGGTGATTTGAGGGAGCTTGGAAAGGGAAAGGAGAGACAGCCATTAGTACTAGAGACCTCCTGCGTAACACGCTCTGCTCTCAAACAAGAATTGCAATGTCTCTTCCCCATCCACACTAAATATCGCCCTGCTCTGAACAGCTTTTGGATTCCCCACTCCAGGGCACTCCAGGGAGGAAACTGTTTTGGCTGAAGTTCGGCAGGAGCAGGTGGCATTCACCAGCTGCAAGTAATTTTGCTCTTGTTGGCACCGCAGCGGTTCTTGGACTTCTCACAGTTTGTGTTCAGTGGGGAAGGGGGAATGGGGAGGGAGCAAACAAGTCCTCGGTGGTGTTTAACAGCATCCCAGGCTTCACGGCTGCCTCTTCCAAGCTGGCAACTCTAAGCACACAGCAGAAGACATAATGCTTTCAGAAGGTGCCTGCATGGATTTGCCAGCATGGGGTTCAGGTTTGCTTGCGCTTCCGTTCTCTGCTGTGAGAGCACATCGCCTCTGACACAGCTGCCACTTCAAGGTGGAAACAATCCTGCAAGCCAGATGTTAATATTGCAGAGGAGGCAGGAAGAGAGAAGAAGAGCATGGCTTATCACCAGGTGTAAGTGATCTCTCTGCAGATGGACTAGCTAGCATCAGAGCCTTTCAGACAGCCCCAAAACACGTTCCTTTTCCCAGCATCTGTGCTGCCAATTCTCCAACATCTATGTGTGCGTGTGCTTGTGTGTCTACAAAAACAGGGGTTGCAGTTGGAAAATTTCTGGGGCTACTGCTACTGCTGTGCAACGGCACAGTAGTACAAACACTTCAATTATTACCTTTAGCGTCATATTTCATCAAAGAAAAGAAAGTGGAATCTGGATACTGTAAGTGTGGCAATGACATTAAACTGTTTGTCTGAACTTAGTTATTTCCATCTTCAGAAGCCATTTGAGAAATCAAAAGGTAAGCATGGGAGCAGGAGGAAGAGGGAGCAGTTCCCTTCTCCATTTCTCATCAGAGCAGAGGGAACTGAAAATTGCAAGAGCATCTCTTCTAGGAGAATTTTTCAAAGTGTTTTAAAAATCTTAAATCCCTCTCTTTTCTTTCTACCTTTTCTTTAAACTGTGCACCATGAAAACCCTTCCATCTGGCGTCAATAATGATTCCTTGAAACTGCAACACATTCCTCTTGAATTCACTGATATACCCAACAGTCCAGCCCTTCGTTTGAAAGGTTTCTTTCATTTCCAAATGGCACAAGTCTCAACATGTGCTATACTGATGACACTCCAAAGATGAACTTCACTCTCTGAACCAGCCTGGCACACACACTTGTGCAGGGTAGAACAGTCGTTTTTTTCCCCTCCAAGCTCATCTTTCATCACCATCTCTGACAGACACATCCTCCTTGATAAAGATTAACACTTTGCTAATGAAGTTATCTCATGATCTTTTATTATAGCTGGTGTCTATTCTGCCATTTAACAACAATCTCTTTTCATCTGCTAAGGAGGAGCAATTAGTCAATGCTATTAAGAAGTTCTATCACAGTAATAGCTAGAAATCTATTTACCAATGTACTACACAAATGCACAGGTAGGCACTGTCTCTATGCTGAACAGCACTGTTATAGGTCACTGAATAAAATGAACAGCTAAAACACTCAAAATAAATACTCATTTAAATGACTTTGTCTTCATTCACAAGCAAGTGATTTTCACCGATTTTTCCTACAAATTCTTTTACAGTGATGCTACACAATATGGCCAACTCCGCTGATATTATATGCCAACCTTGAATATGTACCAAAAGCAGACTCAGTAATGCAAAGAGATCTGTTGGAAAACCCTCTAGTGAACGGTTGCCATCTTGCAGCAAAGCTAGAGAGCAAGCTCCGCCGTAATGAAAACTGCACTGATCTGATTGCATGAGTCAAAGGACTCCTCATCATGATGCAAGATGGCTTGAAACAATAGCATTTGCTAGAGTGAATGGTGGATGTGGCATCCACGTCTCTCTGTAGGAGGGAGAGTTCAGGACATCAAGTGAGATGAGATTTCAGGAGGTGAATAAGCTACTTCAGCTGAATGCACATTAACCCTCCGGTGTAGCAAAGAAGAAAACATTTGCCCTGTGGTTTTTTTTTTTTTATTTATTTTTAAACAGATTTAACCACTGCTAAAGGAAAAGCCGTCAAAAAAACCTTCACTTCCGAACGGTCTGAGAACAGCAATAACCTAATAATGTTTTTCTTATGGACAAAGTACCCCCAAATATTTATAACGAACCATTACAGCACACATTGCAACTTTACAAGCCTTCCTCTAATTACTTCCACTGAAACAAACACACAAATCTTCCAGCGCCACGCTGCCACACACAGACTCTCTGAGCACCAAGCCTTCAGCAACCTTCCTCTGATGGACACTTTTTTTTTCAGGAAATGACACAGAGACATAGGTAAAAGGTGATTTAGATAGACTGCTGTGTCACAAATTGTCAGGATCTGATTTAAAGACCTTGCCTTTGTCAAGAAAGACAGTTGGGTGTCTGCTTTAAAGAAGTACTGGGAATATTTTCATCAAAGGTTTGAATTGAAAAACAGTGGGAGGTAAATATCTGAGATGTTGCCAAGAAAGACCGCTATATCCGTGCAATTACCATTAACAGGGGACAGCAGTGGTTCAATGAAGTAATTCAATCTGGTGTCCTACATTTTATCAGACAGCAATTTTGAGTTCTGACATAAAAGGCTGGGAAAGAGGATTGGACTCTTTTCTCTGAAATTCAGCCTTAATTCTTGCAATCAGGAGATGTGTTCTCTGCTTCAGGTACAATCCTACTATCCCTCCAAGTGACTCAAAAGAAGAATATACTAATATTCACCATAAAACTAATCATTCACATAGGAACAAGTCATACTTCGGGCAAGTTTTGGAACTGAGTGCCTGCAGCATCGAGGGAGTGTTTTTCCTATTTATCTATACCAGGATTTCCTTACTTATAAGTTTCTCAAGAAGAAAAAGATCTATTGTTTGAAAGATTAAACAAAATGATGTATCTTAAATTAGTAAATGTATTCTTCCAAAAGATCAGAAAGTGACGGGGGAAAGAGTATTTCTTCAGAAAATGGCAAAATGAAAAGTCTACGGAAGCTCACATCGAAATAATACCATCACATGGCTTCTCCTCCTCATTAATCCATTCATATTGCATACTCCTGATTCCTTAGAGGCGTTTGCACTATCTTTTCTCCAGAGTAATCCTATCAGTTAGTCAAATGACAGTACTGGTGATTTCCAAGGTCACCAAGTTTGCACAGCAGCTCTGCATTTCATCTCTGCAAGACAGACCTGAAGGGCACACGGCTCCTGTGCTTGACAGCAGGATGAACGCTCACGCCGTTCTCGGCACAGCACTCGCGTTCTGGTGTCTCCAGCCCAGCACCAACCCAACAACCACCACTACAAACACTTTTTTTCAGGGGACTTACCAGATTTTATCCTTTCAAGTCCTTTCTACCATAATGCTTTTTGCCATAATCCCTTCTTTTTGCACAAGACTCTGCTATTCTACAAATTCTCAAGTTACATAATGCAGAAATCTTACACAGTTTTCCATTTATTTTAAATGCACATAGGTGAAAATGTGCATTTTATACTTTTCTGAGTAAAATCTCACCACAAACAATAAGACCAGCAGACAAATTGCATCAGAAACAGTCCAGCGTTGCTCTTTCCTCTTGCGTTACAAAAATTTCCACCTAGTTCAAAACTTCAGTAACAAGAGCAAACTGGCTCTTGTTTCATGCAGAGCATGGTCAACCACCTTTAAATATGATACAAAACCATGCCTATCAATGAAGCACTCAGGGATTGCACATCCCTTTACTTTTCATGAAATGGTATTAAACCTTCTCTAGAGACCCAGCACTACCTCTCCTCCAAAACAGTAAACATACAATAAATACATTCAATGCTATTGAGCATTCTCTTTTAACGATATGAAACTGAGACCCTTCAAAGATGAAGGCTTTGTATATGACAGCTTAACTGCTTGCAATCAAACTAATTTGCAGTACGATGACCCGAAATGAGTTTAAAAGCACCATAATGCATGTTTAGCAATCAGTGAAGCAATTCTTTATTATTCAGGTTCACATTTGCAATTTGTGTCACATGTTACAGGAAAGACGAAAAGGGGGAACACAAAAAAATAATTCTTTTGCTCTGCAAGAGCTGATGAGAAAATCATGAGCTACGTGTAACATGGGGCATTAGAGTCCAAATTTAGACTGACAGCAAATCTTAAGTCTTTCTGCTACTTACATAAATCTCATAATCTTCAGAAGAGGAAATTATAAAATTAAAGATTTGCTTATAAATGATCATGGCTTGATTTTTACAAATTGATTTTTGTTGGAAAAAAATTATTAAGAAAGTTCACCTGAAATACCATCAAAAACGTGTACTGAGCATGCCTCAAGGTTTTTAAACTGTAAATGAAGGTATCTACCAACCACTTGCAACACTCTTCTGCTGATAACAAAAGATAGAGACCCTTCCGGCAAATGAGGGAGATTTTCATATCACCCCTTCAAATACATAAAATTTCTTATTTCCTTCCATTCTCCCTTACTTTCTTCCTGTTTTCCTTTCATTCTTTAGGCCACTCTATTCATCACATTTGTTATCCCCACGGAAAAGATGGCTCCAACGAGGTAAGTGGAGAACCATACACAGGAGCAGAAGGCAAAGGGACTAACAAGCTCAAAGCATTTGGTGAAGAAACTCAAGAGCAATAAACGTAACACCATGCCAGAAAAAACCCCACAGGAACCACACGAAAGGGCAAAACTGAGACAAAGGTATTACACAGATAGCACAGAACTGCTCAATTCTAACAATGAAAGCAGGAGTGGGCTTGGGCAAGAAGGAGGGGGAAGGCCTCCCAAGACAGCCAAGAAGCACACTCTAGCTCAACACTGCTCAATCACAAGTGATAACTCCTTGGGGACATCGTCTCCTGAATCACCAAACGTATCTGGGGTCTGTCCTAAAGAAATTAATCATCACACTGTTCAGAGAGAGGATGAAAATCTGTGTTTCGGCAATGAGGGGGCAAACCTGAAAGACCTGAAATTCTGAAATCTGATCTCAGTTCTGCTTAGTTGGGTAAGAAACTGCTGCTGTGCTCTGCTTTCCTTCTTTAAGATTTGGACCATATAGTTTCATCCAATTCAGACAAGAACTGTAAGGATTAGTATTTTAAATTCAAAGCATTTTATTAAAAAAAAAACACCAGCATGCATTAGGGCAGAGTTCTACAAGGTATGAGGGAAACACCATTCAGAAGAGCTGCAAAAATAACTCAGACCTTCATCATCTCTGTTCAAAATGATCTGAGACCTATCTTGACCAAATTCCAGCCCAGGTAATTTATTCTGCTTGCCTAAACATTCCTCAAACATTGAGTTAAAAATATACGTTTTTCTTAACCTCTAGAAAAACACACAGTTTTGTTCTCCAAAAACACTTGTTTTGTTCCAGCCATTCTCATCATGATTAGTAGGATCCTAGAAATACCCATATGCCTGCTTTTGCTGTTCTGGCTTTGATGGTCATATTGTTAGCAAACTCTTTAATGAGTCTCAGTTCTCCCTAGGAACAGCACTACAGTTTATAAATGCTAAAATTAATAGACCTGGGGTAGATTTTATTACACGTAATGTATTTAGTTGGCAATGATGATGCCTCCCTTACAGCAGCTGTTACAACAAACTGCATTTTCAATGGCTCCTGGAAAACAAAAGACAACACCTAAAAGATTTCAGATAAAGAAACACCAGGGTTTCCATGTCTCACTGCTCCACACCAAATCTGCTCCACTGAGGTCTGCAAATACTAATAGGTAATTACAACCCACCGAGTGATTTCTACTGGGGATCTTGTCCACTTCTCTTCCATCTGAATTTACTATCAGAAGATTCATAACCTCTGTTGTCAGCTTCACTTCTGCAAAGAATGGGCACGCGGAGATTTTAAAGTGGAGCTAAAATGGATTTCAGTATACCCTTCACAATTATAGTAGGTAAAACTAATTACAGTGAGAAAATTGGAGATCATTCATTACCCTACTAAGCAAATTAGGATTTGTTAACAATGATTTATAGTGCCAAACACAGGATAACAAGGATTGTCTTTTCAACTGTATTCACAGGGGACATGACAGTTTATTAAGTGTGGTGCCATCCAAACAGCCACTGCTGTAGTGCTTTTGTAGACCTCACAGTATTTCAGATGGATACACACTTTCACATAAGCAAAATACATTTAAATGTTTGGCTTCTAAAATTAAGCACTAAAAATAACTGAGCAACTTAACCTACTTGCAAAAGCAACAACTCTTTATTTACCAATATCACTGTGTACATGATGTGGAGTAAAGTCTTACATCCCTTCTGCAATATTAGCTGGTTGAATTTACTAAACCTCTTCCAAATACTTTTGATCTAATCTGCTTCTCTCCTGTGGAAACTAATGGGTCTTACTGGAGTCTCTTAACACACTCCCAACTGAAGAGAGTCAACAACACCATAACCCTGACTTCCTCAAAGAACAAAACACAGGCTACTTAGGATCACTGTCATTGCATATAGACCAGGCAATGAAGGAAAATCTACTTGTTTTAAGGGCTCTGTCTGAGAATATGAGCCCAGAGAATGTGCTGGTATAACTAATTCTACATCTCTTCTGTAAGGTGACATCTCGGGTGGAAATCAGTCCTGTTGCATAGTGAAATAGCTGGCCTTATCTAGGCCAAATACTGGTTTTCCATCATCTCTATACTAATACCACTGGTGCTCCACTTATTCTCCTTGGGATGAGTTTTTAGAGCTCTGAGTAATGTAATGCAACATTGCACAACACAGTGTCCCAGTGGCATGCTGTAACTGCGCAAACATCTGCTGAACTGAACCCACTCGGGGCCAAATTGGATAGCACAACTGATTAGCTAGAGCCTTTGGGAATATGCTCACGATTTATGTTTGTCTGAGTCACCAGCCCATGTGCAAATCACATTTTTCATTTTTCTTCCCTTTTTTAAGGTGGAGCAAGAGCATTGTTCAGAAAAGAAGTGTCACAAGAGTTTCCTTCTCCCTTCCCAATATTATTTCCATCACCAGCTTATTACCAAATTCTATCCAGCTCCGAAAAATTCACAAACTCTCTGCTTTCTAGGGAAAAAAAACCTGCTAACCAAAAAGAAGCATTAAAAAAAAAAAAAAAAGGAACAGAAAACCCTCAGAAATTGCCGCAAAGACTTGAGAAGCAGACCAATGCAAAAAATAGAAACAAGTTGCCATAAACAGGGAAACTGTACAATCGCCAAAGAACCTGACAATCTTGGGAACTGGGTTTGTTGTTTAAAGATAAAATACTCAGTTATTTAGGTTTTGGGTTCCGTTCTGTGCTGCAAACCAATGAACCACCTGTATCCTTTAACGTGAATTTGGCTGGGTGTGAGATACACAAAGAAAACTAGCAAAAATCATTCTCTGTACTCCGATAAAAGAAAAAGCTTTTACTATTATTCAAGCTTCAATCATATTCTAAAACATCTCACTCGATCTCCTGAAATCATAGACAGCTGGACGTTAAAAACCCCATGTAATTCAAACTGAAATAACTTTTCTTTTAAAGCTAAAAAGGTGGGTTTTTTTCCTAAAATTCTAACTACTTTCCAATTATTTGTTCTGACTTCTTGATGAGATGTAATCTACTTTATAATCTGTCTTTGATGAGAGACAATGAGAATCTGCAATGCAAAAAAATATGGAAGACAACTGGGAGATCTTCCAGGAAGTATTTAGTTATGATTTTTTTAGGGTGCACCAATATTAACAGCACATCCAACTGAATCTTTTTTCACATGCACCAATCATAGACTGGACTGATCCCATAGAAGACAATAAAGTCAGGCCAGTACAAACAACTTGTAGGAGAATTAGAATGACTTTTACCTCGGTCTCTTCTTTTCTGACTATTGATTTAATAATATTTAAAAAGGATAGGAAAGAGTCCACTCCGACAAGGAGTGCCAAGACAGGTGAAACAGATTCCGCAACAATGAAAATGGCTTTTCAACAAAATCCATGGAACACACTAGTACCTGTGAAAGAAGTAGAAGATAAGCTGTTCCTAGCTGAAAAAAACTTGTAGAGGTACTTCAGAACTCCTCAACAACTCGCATCATTAACACTCACTCAGTGGTTACTTGCACATGTCCTGCTTTGCTGAAAGCACGAAATTAGAAAGTCATCAACGGCTGTTCTGATCATCCCTTTAGGCTGAATCACTTGCTGGAGATTCCCTACCCTCTCCACTGACTTCACAGCCAAGGTGGGTTGTCAAAGCAGACAGTATGAACGCCTTTCCCAGAGCATGTGCATTTTTCCTTTAGCTACTGCTCTTCAAGAAGCACTGACGTAGAGGCAACAAGAATGTAAGAACTCAGTCTCCACCTTTACCACTCAGAAATTTACCTAGTTATAGCATAAAACTAGGTAAGATTTCAGCCTTCACCACTACTACTGGAAGTGCCTAATGAATTATTAGGATGGAACTACCATGCAGATATGGAATAATGATTTTGTATTACTGGGAAGTCTCAGGTTTATAAACATTTCCTTAAACACCGGGTGATCTCAGGAGGCTCTCTAAAGAATAAAAGGATCCAAAAGTAATTTTGCTTTGCTGTATTATGCACAGCATCCACAAGCACTGCAGACACATGACCCACTGCTCATCACACCCAAGTGTCTGGCATAAGCATGGTTGGTAAAGAAGATTCCATGTCCAACAAGTATTATCTCCATTACATACATGTTAGGTACTATGGCGTAAATGCAAAAAGATTCCAATAATACTTGTATTTAAACAGCACATATAAGGCACTTAATCCATACCTCAGTGTTCATTAATTTCTGAATAAAACCTGCTTCCATCTGTGTTTCTGCTTTCAGTAGTAGATGTCCTTGGACAGTGAATCTACCACTAGTCCATTTTAACTTACCTGGTTGCCTATGTTTCCTTTGGTGCGCTACAGTACGTAATATTTCGTAGTCCAAAATACAACATATATTGATCAGTAATTTCCACAGGCAAAAGCTTATTACTATCTATTAAACTAAAACCTGCTTTTGTTTTATTTGAGACCAACGACCCTTGTTTCGATGTTCTGGGTTAACACTAAACACAAAAACTAACAGTCTTCTCTAGTTAAAAGCTTTGGAAAAAAGCAGTCAATTCAAGTGCATATTCTTTTGCACTTTGATAATACAATAATTACATTTATCAGAAACACATGCTAATTTGATCATTCTGGAGCATTTTTCTCATTGTCTGGTACCGCAAAACACATCTGGGTTTTATTTGCCCCATGTAAGTTAATAAGGGTACGGACTTTTTTAAAACAATAAGCAAGATAATCCTAAAAACAATTTTCTGAAGTGAAAAGGGAGGAAAAAACCCTCCATGTTTCATCCAAGACTGTGTAATTGTAAAAATGACTTTAAGATAGAAACTGAAAGACGTTTTCTATCTACTCTGCTATTAGTGAAGAAAGAAAAAGAAAGTTAAAGAAATATTATTACTATGACTATACATCAGAAACAGTGCAGTTAAATATATCATATTAATGGAACCTAATAAGGGATGTCTCCCCAACCTACACACATCCAAATTAGTACGATTTAAAGTGCCAATACATTGGCACTAGAAGATGTCAAGCTTCTTCTTGTTACTAAATCTCTCACTCAGGAGAACTGGAAACTTTCAAGCTTTTTGCTGGAGCATAGGGGATGTTGACACCTTCCAGATTTTCACTTTACTGGACCAACCCACAGACAGTATGGTGCAAGGGAACAGCAGATGGCTTTTCTTCTGTTACCTCTGCTTCCTAAAGATGAAGCTGAACATTGTTCTTAAACCATGCATATTCAGCTCTCACTATAAGGAGAACAAGGCTTATTTATATCTGTTAAAGCCTTCCATGCCATATTATATTTATCCCATTCCAGAGCACGTCTGTATATGTTCATATGATTTGAATTTTAAGTGCCCAGACAAAGGAAAGCAATATGCTCTGAACTATGGAAAGAGATTCAAGTTTTAGTCTTAACGCAAAATAAACGTTGAGCCATTTGATACTACTCTTCCCTTCATCCCCTCGATCTTAAAACATACATATGACACAAAACAGGGGAAGTGATGAAAAAAGAAAACCAGTTTTTTCCTCTTTCACAACTTACCTTGCACTGATTCCGGCTTTGGCATAATTAGAAAAATCTACCACAAAACGTTTTCAATTGATAACGCTCTTTTCGGACCTTACCACTGGGAGAAATACAAACATTCAGTTTGCGCAGAAGTCCAATGTAAATCCAGCAGGACACAGCATTTCTGCAGGTATCAAGCAATTTTTGTGCTTCCATTTTACACTTTACATGTGAGGTCATACGTACACAGTTTAATCCCATAACTTTCTCACAGGATCACAGAACTATATGAAAAAAGACTAAATTTCACCATGTACTAATGGAAGAAAATTACCCTCTGAGAATCTGACAAGAGAGCAATAAAGTTTTTCCATCATGTAATCAAATACTATATAGGGTTTTTTCCCCCAGAGTTCGATGAAAAGATAGAAGCAGCCTTTGATTATACTATTAACTATATAGAGCAATGCTATAGGAAAAGTCTCACTGCATTTTACCCACCTGTTTTTGGACATACATAATGCTCTATTTCCCCTAAAGATATTATAAAGGCATAAAAAACATTCTTGGAGAATATAGCATACGTTACAAGTGAAACAGGATAGGACAATTTAAATACAAATCTTGGAGGAAAACAAACAGTGCATTGGATCGACTGGAAAACATTTTTTACTCCCAAACTTATCTGTGAAAGTAAAAGGTATATTGATGAATGTGGGAATAAACAGATAGAAAGGTATGAATAATACAGACTGTTAAATCAATAAAGGGGCATGCAAATAAATAACAAAAAAAGACTGATCAATTATCAAACCAGCTGGGGTCTGATCCTCTTCTCATGACATAAAATGTAAATCTAGCATAAATACAATTACAGCTGCGTTTTCCAAGATCATCTGTGAGACGTGGGGCTTTCAATCAACAGGTGGAAACCTCTGTGTCATGTTCTCTGGACTATGGTACACAGGAGATGAGACAAGACTGCTGTAATGGGCTCTGTGAAGTCTATGAATCAATGAGTACAAGGGGAAATCAAGATCCTACCGTCTCAGATTAGAGAGCTGGTAAGACCATGGTTCATTTTATTTGCTGTAATTGTGTAAATTAAATACTGTTGGAATGCATGTAGTAATTAATATGACACCTGATTAGTTCAGGAAAACATTGACCACCATGTCTGAAATATTACCTACAATGCATTTGTGGAGGAAGAAATAGAAAAAGGTAAGTTAACCTATTGGGCAGACTGAGATTGGTTATTTATTCCTGTTTCCATATAATAAGGTACTTTTGTTTCAGGAGTAATGCTATGCTGTTCAGAGGCACATGTGTTAAAGTTGAGATACACTTACAAAGTAGCCTGTTCCCAAGCTGGAAGGAGCTGAGCTCTGCAATAAAACACAAAGACAAAGTGGAAAGTCAGTGATGGTTTTTAACACGTTCCAATCCACATAGCTCATTACCAGCCCTTTCCAAGCTTTTCATCACTACATCACAGCACCAATGTGCTGCCCCTTGTCATCTGCTACTGAAACAAACACGGTGTTGCTTAATTTTTCCCTTTACATCTCTCAACGACTCTGAGATGGTAACGTGCTATTTACTGAATTCCAAGCTTCTGCGGTGGACGTAATTGCCAATTTATTTGACAGGCAGCTGGGTAATGAATTAATGATGGCATTTCGCCCTGCACTGAGACTAAACAGACACTCATCAACCAGCCTCCCTGACATGCTGACATTCAATGCCCTGGACTCCAGCTACTCAGCTTTGTGGCCACAAAGGGGCAGGCGGGAGGGGGAAAAGAAAAAAATGTAGACTGACTTCAAAACAAAAAGCCCGGTGGGTTTGGATGACTTTTTCAGTGTATGACCTGTTTGCCAATTTATTCCCGAAAGGCCCTGGTTAGTACACACATAGTGCTTTTCTAAAATGAGACATTTTGTAAACATAATTAGTAGTCTGAAATGTAAAGAACGCGTGGGCACAGAGAAGCCGCTTCAGTCAATGTACCATTTCCTGGAGAATGCAGTCACTACAATTTCCCATTTGGATGTCCACATTGTTTGACAAACCAGGGATTTAAAAAGAAAAGAAAAACCAAATATCTACAGTGTGAAATAGATCTCAAAACTCAAACCCATAAAAATAATTAAAACCAATATTACTACCATGGAAAATAATCGAAAGGTTTAAATGCTTAAAAAAAATGCATCATGAAATTCCGTTTAAGTGGGACACGATCACAACCTCTACATTCACAGGAATTAAGGAGATAAAGGGTTTTGTTTCATTAGTTTTTCATCTAAGCAATGGGGATTACACAGCAGGTTCTCTTAGAGACATGGTGAGAGACCTAAAACATCTCAGTCCTAATCCAGGTCACTGGCTGTTACATTAAAGGGTGAAGAATTCCCAACGCTACAGACCTATCACCTGAAACATTTCAAGCCAGGCCAGTCAATGGACAAGGAAGCAAAACGCAGAGGATAATTCTCTGCTGAGCAGCGGGTAGTCCAGATGACCAGTCTTTAACTCCCAAAGCTCAATTCCTGTTTCTGTTCCTTAGCACAACCTCACTCCCAGTAATGACACAGCTCAGTGATTACCAGGAACCTCACATGGGCCCCAACCAGCCTTGGCAAATCACTGGAAACACGCAGAATTTGCATCGCTGTAATCCCTGTTCTGAGACACTATTGTGGGGAACCCTAACACCAAATTCTCTCGATTTCTGATCATGGAGTGCATTACTGACATAAAAGAAAATAAATCCCCGCAAGGGGCTTATGGGATCTTTTTACTGAACTCGGCACGGCAGAAATAGCTTGTGCCAAGATATTTAAAATTAACAACAAAATCCATCACAAATAATCAGAATATTACTGTGTGTTCACCAAAGCACTACTAAAAGGAGAGGTTTAGAGAGGTTACACACATATAGGGGAAGGCCTGACGGTTTAAGACATTAGAAGCTAAAGACTTAGCAAGAGGAAATCACCTTGGTAGTCCTAAGGGTACCAATATCATAAAATCAACAAACTCTGTTGGGACATCTTATATGAACAAACAAAACTGCTCTGGAAATCTGGAAGATATATGGTTCCCTTAATACTCTCTGATGTGGCTACTAAAGGACTCAAGATCTGCGGTCTACAGATTTGGTTATTAGTGTGCAAGGGGAGCTCCACAGAAATAAATACATAAATTCCTAAGTCCTTCTGGGCCTACTCTTGCTGCTCTGGGGCCTCAAGCTCCCTCTGCCACCATCATCCACAGCAAGACCCACCTGGTCCCCGTGACGATGTCCCTGAAAGCGCCTCTGCAGCAGCGCCCTGCCGTGGTGCAGGGCAATGGGCAGCGCAGATCTGGGAACACACGGCTGGGAGGCCGCGGGGCCCAGCCTGTCTGCTCGGCTTTCCTCTGCGTCCCCGTGACCATGCAGCTGGGAATCACCTGGTAACCACCACTGCACAGTCATCACACAGCCCGGCTACCCATCCCACCTAGAAAGGCGCCTTCATGGGCCACGTACAACAGTTTTGTGAGCCACTGCGGCCCGCAGACTGCAGCTCAGCGACACCTGGTAGAGAGCACATTTCAGCACATTCCGCTTTAGCATCTAACGCATTTATTTTCCTGGTAAAGCACATCATATAGACTGCCTTTCACTTTACTCGTTCTGCTTTCTGCTTCATGCCATTTAAATTCTTTTAATTTAAGCTAGAGATCTATGCGTGAAGTACAACACGTGCAATCATTATAACCACTTTTGTTTAAGCTATGTACAGGCACCAATCGAGTCCCACTCTTTCACTCACAGTTTTTAAAACTTACTTTACAGGCTGAAAGCTCCAAAGTTTGCATTCTGCATCTGTGTGTAATTTTTGTCTGCTTTTTATTCCAAGTTTTGGAAGGATCAAGTATCAAAACAAAACAATAAAAAGGAAGAAAAAAGAATAAGCAAACAAAATATTTCCCACTGAGTATTTCCATTCCTTCAAAAGCAATGCTGCAATGGCTATGGAAGGACAGTCGAAACATAGCAGTCAAATGACTTTCACTGAAAAGAAACAACTGTGCATTTTCAGGGAATTTGAGTTTGCTGGATGGAAATATAGCCCTTCACACATTGCATGCTGCATATGGATAGTACATACTTTTTAATTGAAGTAAGAAAGACTGTATTGCACATGCATGAATGACTAAGTTAGCTGTGTTGTGAACTGTGTGTTGACAGAGCATATAGGCTGAAGCAAGGGCTATGCAAGAAGACAGCTTCTCACCTTTTTTGATAACTCCCAATAGCGAAAGGATCCTACTACCCAGTGCCCAGCCTTGGTACCAACTGATGAATGTGATACTGTGTATGCAGCATCTTTACAAGCCCATGCTGAGTCGTGATCCTGCACTGGATGGTTCTACATCTCTTATATAAAGTGTGCCTATAATAGAGGTAATGGTTTCACTTTCCGAAACCCTTTGCAAAATTCGACATCAGATATACTATTTGATATTCACACAACCACCAGCAGAAGCCTGCATCAGGTGCCCATCAGCAAAACGCAAGTCACTTGCGTAAAATTACCAGGGTTTTGGTTTTGTTATTTTCCTTCTGCCTTTTTTCTTTTTTTTTTCTTTTTTTTTTTTCTTTTTTTTCCTTCCTTTCTTAAAGAGAAGAACTTTTGGCCCAGGAGCAAAAATGTAGTAAACCTTGTGCAAGCATTAGTTTATTGTGTACCAAAGAAAATTACATCCTTGAGGTCTTGGAAGGCACAGTTATACCCATTTTGCATATATATTGTGCATTACTTGGGGAGCTGGGTGGGGAGAAACACTGTGTTGTACATATTTGTTCTGGCTATTGTTTATGCAGGTCTGACTGAATGAAGGAACAGTGGGTATCATTTCAATTTCTGATGTCAACATCAAATTACTTATTTAATTTCATGCCTGGCGAAGCATTGTATAGCTACACGCAGAATCATTTCACTTCATTTGTTATGCTGTGTTTTCTTGGCGATTGGCTTGCCTTCCAACTGACAGCTTTAATTACGACATGAATTTGATTGCACTGCCGAGGAATTAACATAATGCAACAAAGCATTTAAGCACCCAACCTTAGACACACAAACACACACATACACACCCTCGCATACACACACACACAAAGAAGCAGCCACTGCAGCTGATCAGCTTCTGGCACACACACACACACACAAACACACACAGAGCTTTGCTGGTGTTATTCCACTTTAGATACAGCCAAGATTACCAGGGATATTCTGGAGAAGGACAAGTACAAAGGATTTCAGAGCACATACCCCAAAGATTGTTCCTCAGTTTGTCTTTCTTTGGGCTCAGTACACAGGTGGGAGGAATGGGAGACAGAGAATTGAAAATCTCATATTTGAGGCCAAAGCTGTGAGCTGTCCACAGGATAACACTGCTGGGGATGTAGACACCTTTCTTCCCAAAGCAGACAGCCAGAGGCCTGGTGGGCAGGTCACTGACACCTCCCTGTAACCTATTCTCAAGCACAAAGTACACAACACAGTAGGAGCACACAGCTACAAAGCACTGGGGAAGGGGCAGCACTCATGAAGGAGTGTGTCAGCTTTGATGAGAGCCCAAGACGAGACCTTTAATGTAGGGGATTCCTGTCCCACTCCCTATTCAAGAATTGGAACAATATTCCAGACAGAAAGGTGCTGACTACTTCTCCTGGCTTGTGATTCCTTGCTCAGCAAAAGCAAGCAGAGGCCAGGCAGTCCACGCTTCTACTGTGCAGCAAGAGTGGAAGACCTGTGCTGCCTCCCAGATGATGACCACATGTGAGAGGCTTTTACTACTCAAGCCCTCGCTGAAAGCCTGCAGCCAACACCAGAAGCAGCAGCAGGCCGGGCTGAGGGTGCCCAGAGCAGCTTGGCAGCCCTCTCCCATCAGTGCAGGCTCCCACCGCCACTGCATCGTCATTACCAAAATGATGAGCAAGGTTTGTTTCATAGACATCAGATTTTTAACAGGACTAGCAATGACTTTACAGCTGAGTGTGAGCTCCAGTTTTGTGGTAGATGAGGAATTTAGGAATGTGCACCAAAGAAATATGGGTTTTTTGATTTGTTTCTGATTAGCAAAGAGGTGGCTGAACCCCAGAATATTCTGTGTGTTTGCCATCTACGTTAGCTGTAATTCTCATGTTTTCCTCAAGTAATCTCCTAGCTGCTTTGTAAAACATGGCTAAAAAGTACCCCGTGTATTCCAAAGGGGGAAGACTCAATTAAAAATAAATACATAAAGATAAGGAAAACAAGTTGACTGAACTCCAAGCTGAGGGAAAGAGAAAGTGCTGCCATCTTGTCTCCAAGCAAAATCTCAACAAAATGAATTCTACTACTGGCAAGATTTTGATGAGATTAAAGTGACTACAGCACCCTATATATAAAGGAGGAGCAGCTCTCCAATTTCTCTCTTCGGCCCCTGGAGCTACCTCTGCCCATAAAGGAAAAAACAAGTTGTCATTCCAAAAAACACTATATAGGGGAGAAAGGCAGAGAAATGGGTTTATGAAATTCAAACAGGGAGATGTATTAGGGCACTGCCAAACGCTTGCAGTGGAGCATTCGAGCAATCGTTACCCCTAATCTAGCAGAGGTCAAGTTCTCTGCTAATTATGTCCCCTAACAGAGGGGTGTGTGCATGTGTGTACACGTGTGTGAGATGAGGACAAAGACAGGAGTTGATGGAAATCAGTCTCACTGCATTGCATCTGACAGGAACATAGGATATTCCTCTTCCTACTGTCTGATGCTATTTCAAGCCTCATTATGAGAAAAGTCTCCTGTTTAACATGTCTTTTCATTGAATTATCTTCTTTTCATTTTTGACCACCTCTCTTGCAAATGCTGCAAATTACCTGCTTGGATCTCATTAGCCTGGAAAGGAGTCATCCCTTGTAAACACACTTTGCATCAATCTGCGTTATCCAAGGACTGTAGGTACATTTACAATATGCAGAGTTGAAAGATATCTGACAGGAGAGGGAATGAAGCCACTGACATGTCAGTTTGCAACTGGATATTCATTATACTATCTCCCTCATTCTGCATCTGTCACTAAGCTATCACTTAGGCTCCGCATTAAAGCTCGTGAAGCTAACATTTCTGTTTCAACAGCTTACTTACAACGAGGGATTTGAAAATTGATCATCCACCTAGAGTATATGCACTTCATTCATTATACATATTTCCATGCAGTAGCCATGCTTCATCTTACAATGTTGTCAGGCTACATCAGTGAAGATCCATTATATTTCATGTCCAAAATTTGCTTTCTGACCTCAGGGTTAATCTGTCTGCAGTATTTTGTATTTTTGTCTATCTTCTGTTGAGTACACAACTTTCTGCATATTTTTTCTGAGAAAATAGTTGCAAAACCAGAAAAGGATCTTCAGAGAAAACTTACTTTTTTGTCTGTAGTTTTTTTGGGACAGTAATTGGTAGGTATCATTAGACAACTCACTCCTTCAAAGGATATTATTCAAAATAACCTTATTAAGCTCTTAATGTATCTTTGTGCATAAGAGGGCAGTTCAAGGCGGGCTCACCCACAGCTGGAAGTGGAAGTATCACTACCACTTTGTCATTTAAAAACATGGGGTGTTTGTCTTTGGGAGAGAGAGGAATGCAGAACGGTATTTACTCTTCTTAACTGAGAGTCTGGGAAAGGCCACCACACACTCAGACAAGATGAGAGTTCTGTCATGCATGTTTTTCAAATCTCAGCTGAACTGGCAACACCAGACCAGAGAGAGACATGCTTGTATTGCAATGAATTCTCAAAGCATAAAGGAACTTTACTTATTAAGCAAAACATAAATTATGTGTAACATTTTAAAATATATATTTTCACATATATTTAGGAAACCTTCCTTTGAGCAACCTGTGAAACCCTATGCTCTCTTTCAGGTGCACTAGGGAAGTCATATTCGCTCTCCACTTCCTTTAATTCACCATAATGCCAAGACAAAGGGAAAGTATTGTAAAAACACCAGAGAAAAACTGTATTTGATCAGTGGAAGGGGAACCAGGACTCTGCTCGCACTGCCAGGTCTGGCACTACAATGCTACGAGCTGCTGGGAAGCTCAAATAAGTCTCAGAGCTCTCCACTCAGTACACTGCAAGGCAGTGAGAAGGCTAAGTTAAAACCATGTTTGTACGGAGCTGTGACATTTTTTGCTGGAAGGTGCTGTGTAATCGTGAAGTTCATTGCAGTGACTTCTCAGCTGCCATGGGGCTCAGAGCAAGCTCGGATGGCAACACTGACAGGCTGACGGTCAGCTGCCATCCCCTGCTACCTGTACAGAGCATTTACTTACTATCTCCTCTGGTTTCAGTGTCCCAAAGATGTCTTACAGCCCTGAGATTGACCTCACCTGACAGCTATGAAGGGCTGGCTCTGAAGCGTCTAACTGAACGTACCCATAAAGGTTGGCTCTGGGGAAGGAATGGACCTCTAAAATGTGACAAAAGAATGAGGAAAAAGAGTGCTACAGATTTCACACCTTCACAGAAAAAGAAAATAAAAATCAGGAGGCTGTTCCAGTGATAGACACAATTCAGCAAAAACTGCTAGCTGTGTGCCTTCAGGCTTAAATTTGCACAACGAAATGTATCCTTTACAAAGGTATTTCTTTTAATGTCTGTTCAATTCAGTTTTATTGGATTGGCCTATAGAGGACTCCATCTGGTATCTGTCATCCAAATCTACATGGACATGCTATCGATAAAATCCCCATTTCCAAAGCATGGGTTAGTTAAGAGTAGGGCCAGATTGCTGGCTGATACAAATTGGTATGACTGATGTAGCTATCCATGCTTTTACCAGCAAAGGATTTGACCTACAAAATCCCCAATTTAGACACTCTTTTGGGACAGGGCTGTCTTTATATTCTGTGTTGTAAAGCGTGAAGCACAGAGGACCCAGAGCCATGAATAAAACACTCAAGGATTGTGATGGTACACATAATAAATAATAATCTAATTGCAGCAACAGAAAGATTTCTGTAGTTATTCATATGTCAGAATAACTCACGAGTGTCATTCAGTGAATGGCCAGCATTCTTCAATGGAGAAAAACGTTCTCCGCAGAGCTGCCATCTTAGGATCTTCCACAGCAGTTTGGGTAGAGCAATAAAGGCAGAGCTTATGCTATTGCTGGCCATGTTATATCAATTCATTATATATAAATTAGCTGAGTCTCTCTAGACACTCTAATACTTTTCATAAAGACAGTATTTAGACCAAAGAAATACATTCTTTTCCTTCCCCACTCAGGGTAAAAAGAGGCCATCTCACTTCTCAACTATGCAGAGCATTTTAACTTCATTAAATGGCCTTAAACTATTCCAAAATGCATGTTTTCAGACAGACAGACATTGTACCAAACTTTAAGAAGTTCACTGGATTGGGGCAGGAGACCTAAATTACCTCTTCCTCTCCCAGCCCCCCAAAGGGAAGGGGATTTTAGCAACAAACCATCCCAGCAACTAAATCCTGTTATGACTTATACCCCTCAGAAAACTACGCCAGGGGTTAATCAGAGCAGTATTTGGCTGCAGGAGTCTTACTTACGTCACTGAGTCTTTCCCGAGAGCTACTTCGATGGAAACCTTTCGATTCCCCACTGGCACTTTCACTGTCACTGTCTCGGCAACTGTTTTGACCTGGCTTGAGCTGCAGAGAAGAGAAAAAAAACAAAGAGAGCAAGAGTTTAGCCTGGTTCAGGTAAGTCCCCTTGTCCACTGCTCTTCTTGGACCCAACCCCACACCTACACAAAGCAGTGGCACTGCAGTGCTGCCACCGGCACGGTGCAGCCTTGGCGCCAAGGCAGCATCTCGGCGAGACCACGGATGCGGAGAGCAAAGCAAGGTCGTGTGCGTGACAGCTCACGTGTGGGCCGAGGCCCTGCAGGTAGAGGGAGGCAACATTCATGTCCCAAGGAAACGACAGTTTAAGACCTTCATTTTGGGAACCTTTAGACTTTTCAAGTTATTTATGCCATCGATGTAATTTTTAAAGTTACCATCACATCGAAGCACACACAGAATCAATCCATCCCTCATTACAGCATAAGAGCATCGAAGATCCAAGATCAATGGAAATCACCCCAGGGGAAAGAGCAGCCATCGCTCTGGGGAGGCCTTTTGCTGGACTAGCCCCTAACAACATCGCCTGGTACTATAAAAAATTCTTGACTGACCTCAATGTTCATAAAACACCATGATCTACTTAATAGGTATCAGATTGTTTTTGCCTTTCAAACCAGCTTTAATGAACTTTACTGGCATTGTAATAAATAGAAAATACAAAAAAATTACAAACTATATTTTCAATACAATTGAGAACACATCTGCTTTCTCTTACACTGCGGATTGTGCAGGTCAACATGTTACAACAGCAGCATACTGAAATGAACATTTACCATATACATACGTTACACACGTGTCCACGAGCACTTATACATATATACAGCAAAAGGAAGACATGAATTACACCTACTGCAATGCTAAATATGTATAATTGTTTTAACACATCTTTCCCTATATTTTGCATGAACATATTAAAATCTTGTTTTAGCCTTGTTGATGCTTTGTTTGAACAAACTTCCTGTGAAGACACATTACTCCTGAAGTTCATACTGGCAAAAAGTCAATTTCAGAAATTTAGATTTAAAATGGCATACGTAAATACTGGCACCGCAGGCAAAATACTTGGTGAGGTACCTAATGAAGTATTTTATGAGACACCTACTACACTTACCAATATACATATAACAAATACCAAACAACTCCTTCTAACTTATTCTAATTATTAATACATTTGTAGTAATTTCTATTCAGACTATACAGGTAGTATATCACACTCATCTCCATTTTATGACTGGAGACCAGAAGTTCCTTCTCCATGAACTCTCTCCACCAACTTCTTTCACCCTTTCTTCTATGTTTTCTCATTTTTTCCAGTTCTTCCAGAAACATGCTGCCCAAGCACACACAAAAACTCACAAAAATTCTCTTTTATAGGCACACGCAAGCAAGACATACACCTCTGCTGTGTTTCCAGATATACATTCCCACCCGTATACACTGTTCACTCCTACACATTGCCTTTCTCTCCCAGGTTCACTGAAGGAATGCACAAAGCACCCTCACCCTGATGGTTACCATCAGTTTCTCCCTACCCCTATAAGGGCAAATTGCATCTGCAAGTTTGGCATGTGTGTGCAGCTTTACCTTCAGCTCTTATTCCCCTCATTAGTAAAAGGCAGCTTTGGGTGCTCTCTATCAAAGGAAAGAAAGGAGAAAGTACATAAAACTAAAGGCTCAGACACACAACTGAGTTGCAATGCATGAGCACAACTGCAAAAAATGGCACAGGTGTACTCTCAGCTCAAAGAAAATGTAACATGAGAACTACAGCTATTTGTCAAACACTTACAATTTAATAAATAAACTAAATATTCCACAGCTCAGCCAGAAAATCTGCAGTAAAAAGATTTTTATTTCAAATAGAATGGTTTATCAGTCAGATCTAATAGATCTAGGTAGCACTTTTTTGGAGGCAGAGGGGAGGATAACAAATTCAAGAAGTCTTATACTTCATATATATAAACTCACAGATCTTATCTAGGACCACTGTGTACTGTAATTTTATGGTTCCAGGTTTAAAATTTAACCACCCAAAGGAAAATGGATCGAGTTTCCCTGACTCAGTCTTTTGTCAACATCCGCTCAATGGTGGAAAAACTCTTATTGTAACTGGGGGCTGAAGAATTTTTTCCAGTCTCAAATTTTATTTTTAGAACCTCACTTTATTTTGTACACAATTTCCACACATTAGTTATTTGCTAACTAATCATAACGGCTCATTTTTCTACTTCTTCTACATTGAGAATTGTAAAAGCTATTTACAGAGAAGAAAAACCCAGCAGGTGTCATTTTTCTAGACACTATTTACAAGGAATAAAAGAATACGACCAAGATATCTGAGCCTGAAACTCTGTAGGAACAAAGTGAACTGCATAGACTAGACAGCAAACTCAGAAGTAAGTCCAAGTTAAGATTTATAAGCTTTCCATATTTTTCTTTCTTTTTTTCCAAGTTGAGTTTCTCCATGTGCCAAACTGTTGAGGGTTTACATTTCATTCCAAAACCCATCAATCTGTGTTAAATTAAAAAAATAAAGCATGGAAATGTGCCCATTGTCTTCTTTTAAGAACCTAAAGTTACACACAAATGCACATGAGAACACTTAATGTGGATAGGCAATGGTTCATTTCGATCTACTCGCACAGATTCAACCACTTAAAATTAAAACGGTGTTGAACTAACATAGTGCTGCTAAAAAAGGTCTGCAAATAAAAGCCTGGATCTTTAGTTGCACTGCATGCATTTGATGCCTTACTCTGGGGCACATGGGAACCCTAAAATCAGCTTCCCCTCAAAAATGCAATTGTCCTTGGAAAAAATGTAGAGTGCAACATTGACAACTCTTGTTCCTGTATCATTCCTGTCAGGGTACCCCACGCAAAAAGCAAAGCCAGCATGAAACTCCCATGATGTCTACTCAAGCGTCTCACTGAGCTTCTTCCCACATTAACGCAGCTGTTACTCTTCTAATTTGCACTGAGAGAGGAACGAAGAAGGGTTTGTAAAAAGTGCATTTGACTCCACGCTTTTACTTGTACGGTGCGAGTGAGTTTATCCATGTAGGGAACCATCTAAAGGGTCTCACAAAGAGGAAATACAGACATTTAGGGCACAAAGCCCTAAAAACAGTGTTGCTGATTCACAACAAACTTGCACAGCCTCAAGGACTCCCCAAGTGTAAGAGATGGGGTACGTGCAGAAAAAGTGATAATCACTGACTCGGGTCCATTTGTCCCGGCTGAATGGGACGGCGCCAGGACTCTGGTGCACACCCATTTCTCCAAAGCTTTCCTAGGAGTTATTGGTCATTCTTAGCATCATCACATCGTATTTCTGGAAATCTTTTATTGCACTACAGAACTTATTATTTCATAATGCCTTTTAAATCTATTGAAGGATACTGAAAGTCAAGCAGAACTGGGTAACTAGATAACCACACTCCTTCTATTAAAAGTAATTCAGGAAAAGGAAAAAAAAAAAAAAGATCTGGAAGGATGGCTGCTGGCTAAAGCACTGGCCTGGAACTCAGCAGCGGGTTTTATTTCTGATTCTTCACCACACCCGATTCCCTCCCCAAAAAGCGAGAATAACGACAGGTCTTCCCTGCTCTCCAAAACTGGTCTATTTAGAGGGCGTTTTTAAGCAGGAAGAGTTTCCCAGTGGGTGACCACAGTGCACATCGCACGCTATGGGACCTGATAATCCCACTCACTGCTCTGGGAGTTACTGCAATAGCAACAATGGTTTCTAACGGTGAGGTGGCTCCACTGCCAAAGTGTATTTAAAAAAATACCCCAAACCTGAAAACACCTGCACTCACCTGGGTTTTTATTCTTCCCTTTCATACAGACAGGAGCCATACGAAGCCTGCGTGCTTTAGGTGTCCCTGCCCAGGTGTGGGCAGCGGGACTGCAGGAGCCTTGGCAAGGAGAGGCCAGCACCAGCCCTGCAGCAGCCCCCACCGCAGCCCCAGCCCAGACCGCCAGTGCACCTGGTGGTGCCTCCATGAGAGAGTATTTTAAAAAGAGCAAAAACACCAGAGCACTGATGAGTGAGGGGAAAAAATGGTGAGAGAGTGCCCTGCACCCAGCCAGGTCAGGGGTGCAGGAGGGAGAGGAGGTGCTCCAGGAGCCGGAGTGGAGATTCCCCTGCAGCCCACAGACAGATCCCGGCAGAGCAGGTAGATATTCCCTGAAGGAACTGTGTCCCCTGGAGAGCTCACACTGGGGTGGATTTTTCCACAAGGAATCATCACCCCTTGCAGAGACCCACGCTGGAGCAGGGGAAAGGAGCAGGAGAGAAGAGCTGTTACAGACAGACCACAACCCCCATCCCTCTGCACCACTTGGCAGGACACAGAGGAGTAAAGGAATGAAGCTGAGTTGGGGGGAGGAGGTGTTTAAATTTTTGTTTCTCACTATCCAAATCTATTTTAATTGACAATAAATTAATTCCGTTTTCCCCAAGTTGAGGCTGTTTTGCCCATAACAGTAATTGGTGATCTCCGTGTTTTCAATTCACACACTTTTTCATGTAATTTTCTCCCCCAGCCCTGCTGAGATGGGGGAGTGTAAGGGAGCGACTGGGTGGGAGTTTGGCCCTTAGCCAAGGTAAACTCACCACACCATGGTTTGGTGAAAAGCACTTACTGCTCATAAACTGAAAAAAAAAACCTTCAGTCACATCACTGCTGCCCTGCAGGGTAACACGAGATAGATGCAGAGCTGGAAACTGCCAGGAGGGACACAAAGAGCGAGAGGGGTATTTTTCTCTCTCATGAGATAGCGTGGAGAGGGGAGGAGGAGAGGCACAGGGATATGCAACACTAAGAGTGACCATTTGAAGAAGAAAAAAAGAGAGAAGGACTAGCTCAGGCCTGAAGGTCACCAAGAATCCGGCCAGAAACTGCTAAGATTATGAATAAACCAAAATAGATGCAAAAACATCAACGCACAGCTGCTGTAACAGTAAGCACTAACAGTAACTCTTCTTTCAGGGCATGGAGAGATTTTCAGGTGACTTGAAATCTAATGGAACTATTTTTGCACCAGGGAAATACTCAGCCCTATTTTGTGACAGTGGAAGCGCAAACTGAATATTCAGCTGTGTCCAGGGAAAGCAGCTCTCTGCTATGCTCCCTTCTGCCATTCCAAGTTAAAGGGTGAAGCAGACCTAAATATACACGCTTAGGAGTAGAATAGTTCTACAGGAATACTGCTGTAGTTACTACATTAGTCAGACATTTCTGCGAAATGAAAGGATGGGGGGCATAAGCCATAAAACATTCCTAAGGATAACCCGTAACAGCATGGCTCTTTGTTGCCTTTTGTCTTAGAAAGGTAAAGAATGAAGGAAAGATAGTCGATCACGTTAAGAGGGCTAAGGGAGGATGAAAGGGCAGCTGAGCCCCAGACTACAGGGAGCATCATCCTCTCCTGACCGCAGTTTGCTTTGCTGGATCCCTAAGCCACTTTAGGTAATTCCACAGTAGCGGTGCCTGGTTAGCACGTAACAAAAAGCAAAATAAATAAACCTACTGAGAATTTAGCAAAAGCCTTTTTCACAGAGCTTATATATCACGTCAAAAACACCCTAATGTGGCTCTTCTGAGCTCTTTTTTTTCTTTTTTAAAAGATATATTTTAATTTAAAACCCCATACCATTTGGCAGCAGTAAATCTATAGTATAGTTTCGAGGCGTCTGAGTTTCCACAGCATATGGAATTAAAGGATTATTTCACTACATTATACTTTAAAGTTATGAATACTAACACTTCTCCCTGTTATAGCGCAGCCAGCAAGCTGAGCCTTTACCAGAGTCCTAGAGGAAGAGGACACCTGCTCCCCCAGGGATGGCATAGCCCTGCGGCGGGGATGGGCATTTTAGCCTTTCAGTTCCGCCTGCCGTTCTTTATTTATACAGCTTTTGCAAGGGCTAGACAGTCCAAAACTCTTCTGATCCAGCTCCTACTTAGATGAATATATTCTCTAGCTCAGATCTGCTGGTGAACACACTCGTACGTGTGACATCAGCAATGCCTCCTGACTGCAGAAAGCCTGAACAGGTATAGCCCGGTCCCAAACCTATGACAGTAGTTGGTCCTGACCAGGGCGACAGCCCTACACAGCACAAAGACATTTCTACCTGCTCCTTCTGACACACAGAGCTTGCCTGCACTAGCTCTCCAGGCTTTTCCCAGCAACCTAGACTCAAGCCAGGCTCTGAAGATGTGAATTTTTGTCACTACTGGCAGTCACATACTTTTCCCAAATGCTGCACACATGGATCTAGGCAGAAGCACTGGCAAATCAGGCAGTTGCTGACGAGTGCAGGCTGCTCTGGGTGGCCAAAGGCGAGGAAGCAACGGCCACTTCAGCCTGCGAGAAAAGAGAAAGCCTAACTGAACCCGGTGAGATCCCAGTTAACAGGTTGGGCCACCTCAGCATGATTTATCATGAATCCATCACTGTTTCTTCAGGGCTTAGCAAACAGAAGGAGTTTGGCTCGCAGCACAGAAGCAGGAGGGAGGGTGCCGGATGGGCGGGCAAACCTGCACCCACTCCCATCCCACATGGGCTCCTTGGCACGGGCTCCTTGGAACTGTGTCAGGCTGCATCCTCTCAGCTCCCGGCAATGGTGTGTGAGCCGCAGGCTCAGGGAGGGAGACAGAGCAGTGGACACCATCATATGCTGGTGTGAGGTGGGGTGATGGGGAAGGGATAGACCACTGAAGCCTCTTCAGCATCAGATGTCTGGGAAGTTGATGCATGTTCAGCATTGGGAGCATCTCCAGTACCCAGCTGTGGGGCTGACCCAACCGACTCCCTGACCGGCTTTACCTGTTTTATTTTTTTTTAACATGAATGTCACCACATGCTCTGAGGAGACTGGTTCTGATGTGCTTCTAGGCCCAAAAAGCTAAGTGGAGTTCCCACTAACCCCCACCCACTCACCCAGGTGGAAAAACCATCAGCAAATTAAAATGTATATTGTAGCCTCATTTTACACTTAAATGAAACATATTTTTCCCTTAAAATCTCTTAACTTTGATTTCAAAATGTGACAATTCATGTTGAAGCATAATTGATTTCAAACAAAGGAACAACTGAGTAGAGCATAACATTGGTGGATTAAAGGGTGATTAGTTAAAGGGTGCTGCTTAGAATAAATAAGAAAACAGCTTTACTCTTCTGGTCAGCTCAGCTTTCACACAACAGCACTGCACTACAGCCTTGTCTGTGCTACTCAGACGCACGAGCGCAGCAGTAACATCCACTTTGTAAGTACTGCACCAACACAGCCTAAGGAGCCAGTCCCTGCCCTACCCAAGCGCACACACGCACACAAAGTGTCTGCCATCAGCCAGAAAACAGCAACACCAGATTTCATGTAGGACTGAATAATTGATTACAAAGAAAACATATTTTATCAATGACTGAGAACAAATCTGGCTGTAAGAAAACAAATAAAAGGAGAACTGCATAGCAAGAAAAAAACAACAATGTAAATCAAGGCTTGTTTCTTGTGATTTAAATAATAATTAACAGCTGTCACTTAAACACTTTCATTTAAACCTATTTTGCTACTGACATAAGTTAGACAAATATTACTTATACAGCATTTACATGTCACCCAAAGCTTTACAGATGGTTCCACGCAGCAGCCATGATTCTGGAGCAAGGCCTCTACACTGCATTTCTAACAAAGCCATGCTCACCACCACCACATCTGCCTGAGCAGCTAAACAGACAAGCAGCACAAGGAAAGCAAATCAGAGGTAAGATAATGAGGAGGAAGAATATTTACAATACACAAGTTGAGGCCGTATATACGAAAAGAGAATTCACACTGTGTGTGGACTCTGAACAGTGTTAATACAAAGACATTTTTCACACCAGAAAAGAAAAATCTTGTTACCTAAGAGATACAGTAAAACTTTAGGAGAGGCTCTCTGGGTATGTCTTGATATATAATCTTACAACAACCAATACACGTGCTCCAAGAAACTGTCAGATGCTGAGGATCGGGGCCTACATGCCACCATCCTGGGATCTGACACCCCTAACAGAATACGAAGTTTTATTTTGCATACCTGTATGGTAAAAGTAAGGCAGACCAACAAAGACAAGATTTTATCTTTTGTTTCCTTCCTGCCTCTATTGAGAAGAAAAAGTAATTTTCCCGTTCCAAAATTCTTTTTATGAAAAACCAGAATAAATGCACATATATATTTTTCCAATTTCCTGTTGACAAAATAATCTAAATCTAATAGAACTTGAACAAATAACTATAAACAATTACCTAATTAGCTCTATGATACAGAACAAGGGTGTCTTTAACTTACTTACTCTAAAGCACTGATGGTCATTTCCTGCTGCCTTTGAGCTGATCCAGCGTCTGCTGCTGCACTTGCTCCATACACTGGAGCAGAGGAACTCATCCTCTACTGCCTTAAATGGGGGAGATCCTACCGAAAGAACAGAGCTACACCCCTCTCCTCCTGGGGAGAATTTGGCTATTTAGCATTGTTATTACAGAAACACCAAGTGATCGTGTTCTGCTCACAGTAGAAACAGCAGAAGCAACATAGGCTAAGAATAAATAGCATCCTTGCCAAAGCGGGGGTGGGGGATAAAGAGAACGGGCATTTATTTCCAGATCCTCTTCTCCTTCATTATATGCTTGGGCAACCTTAGATATATAGCTCACAGAAGGTACTCTGAAGTAGCTCTGTAGCTCTATTTTATCTAAGTTACACAGAGAATGCAGCCCATCATTTTTTCTGTGCTGTTTATACAGAAATCAAAGATAAATTTGGCATAAACTCATCACACCCCAGAATCATACATACATTATACAACATATAAAGTGTAACAGACTTGCTCTGTTCCCCAGCTCCTGTTAAGAGCGGTATGAAACAGCAAGCTGTTGGCAATTGCAACAAATGAAGCGTATTTCAGCACACTTTAAAAGCTGAATTGCGAAAAAATATAGGCTTCTTCTGACCCTTTGCATTTTGATGGTTGCACAGTGAGAAATATGGCCTTTAAAATTACACCTTGCAAAGCACTCCATTGTACCAATCAATCTCTCCAAGCAGCTTCCACAGCACAGGCTCGTGCAGCGGAGAGGGACGAAGCGCGAGGGTGCGGGTGGCCTGCCCGGAGGCAGCCAGAGCAGCGGCAGTCAGGGTGGCATCCATCTGCCCCTCCCAATATTTACTCAGTCCCGCTGCTGAGCTTGTTTGCATCCCACCCTGGATTGCCAGGGCTGTCCCTGGGCTGTGCCTGGGAAACCAGCCTTTGTACTGCTAAAAACCACCTCTGAAACTCAGCTGCGTTAGCCCTGTGCCTATTGCTGCCTGGTACAAGCGTACCGCCCTCGTCCGCGTGGATACACATCCATGGCCCTTCTGGCACAAGTCTCATGTTCTTCAGCCGAGTGGTGCCCACTTACACCCTCTCTATACTTCTTGCTTCTGCTTTGTATGTCCCAAAACCAGATTTTAAGTTCTATGGGCACAGACATAATCTTTTAATAAAGTTGCATACCCCCCCCCAAGCCCTGGGAATACCCTACAAGGAGCAGTGGATGCCTATTTGCTGCAATGGTTTCCACCAGGGACTGGTTTTGGGGATTCTTTTAGGTTTGCTCATTTAAAAAATGGAGAACCAAGCTGGCAGTTTCACCCCAACTTTCTGTGTAAGAATAGCCATTTCAGAGCACATGGCAATGATGACTTTCCAGATCCTTCTTCTGGCTTCAGTGGTGACAGTCACAGGGTCCAGCCTGTGGTCTCAGGGACTCTGTCCCAAACTCAGCCCTAGACTTGTGAGCAGTTTCTTGTTTCTGTTGTACAGGAAAGGTCAGGTGAGGTAAGAAAGTGCAGGCAAATGCTACCTTTACTCTGAATCTCCAGAAAGGGGAGAGGACAACAGAAATACTACCCTATTTATCCCAGAGAGTCTGACATCCAACCCCCCTAAGGACTCTGCTTGGCCTCTGGTTGGCTTTGAAATGTATGACTTACTGGAAGAATATTTAAGTAAGAAGATAAAATGAATCACATGATGGAACAAAAAGCAAACAGGCCAGATTGAAAAATCTTAACAGCACCTCAGCTCTACAGCTCTCTGCAAATTCAGCTAAAGAGCCTCCATCTGTTTTAATGAGGGGAAACACAAAACCAAGGTAGATTCTGTAGAGTTTCACTTGTTTCAAGCCCACAGGATGGTTGCTCCTTATGTGCAAAAGAGATGCAAGATGGGATGAGACCTTTTGGGAATATCTGAAGATGTGAAGCAACTCCATGAACTGAGCCCGAAAAAGACCTGAGTGACAGTATTCGCTTGCTTGAATTAAATCACAGGTACCATCATCCTCTTTCGCCTCAATGTAGACCACAAACCTGACACCCAGCTAACATTAGAGAAGTAAATAAATGTCTTGAAGGAGGAAATATCAGTATTCATGGATGGACCTCAAGATGCTTGCCACTGTTTACATAAAAGAGCCTTGTTATTTCATAGTTCGATATAAGCCCAGAATAAATATTTAATAACTTGGTTGCATAAATAATGATTTGAAGGTTGAGCTATTGGCTTAAAAATATAATACTATTTTAAGCCGTTTAACTGGCCAGCCACATAAATTATTCAAGATTTAAAAGTCATCCTGTGGTCTCTGTACAAGGAGAAAACTAGGAAGTTGTAACTATAATGACAAAAGCAGGGCAAGATCAATCAAACCACATGATCTCTAACACAAACAAGCAGCAATTAAGCAGCAATCAAGACCAATATGACTGTGGTTGATGTCCTTTTATGCCAATACTCTCAGTCCAGAGAGCAAAACTTAATAATGTTTTGCAATTTATCAAGGGAACCATAACTCTGCTCTCAGTGACTTGGCCAAGAGGCTATTATGATAGTATTTCTCTATAATTTAATAATGTGAAGGAAGGGGGGGGAGGGGGAGTAAAAACATTCTGACATATAACTCACATCTATACATATTGTATTTTCCCCTTGCTTTCATGATAGAAGCAGAAGTCATAATAATATACCTCAGTACCAATTTGTTAGCAGGAAAGGGGAGCTGAAGTATCTGGCAAAGAAAATCTATTTGAAGAAGCACAGAAGGGAAGGGAATGAACCATCTGAATTCATTAGCAGCTGTCATTGATGTGGAGATGAGTTTAGAGATGAAGAGAAGCTAGTCATCACAAATAACTCAGGAGAAAAGCAAAGGGAGGAACTGTTGTTTAAATTGTTTAAATCTGGATTAGCTTCTGATAGATGGCAAGTTGCCACTTAGAGGAACCTTTGTGTTAAACGCTCCACCCTCTTTGGAGCGAAGCTCTTTGAACAAAATAAGATATTTCAGCATTTCGGGCTGCGCACAGGTTGCCAACAGTCCTGGGTGCTGCTCTCTAACACCAGCCTGTTTGGCACTCACAAGTCACAATTTTCTGGTCCCTGTTCACAGCATTTCTTCTGATCAAGGAGCCCGACCCTGCTGTTACCCACTTGCTCCAGGCAGCTTGTCCCCAGAACCCTGAGCCTCCCCGGGCTGTACAGCTGCAGCTGACACCGGGGCTTTGCAGGGAACTGAGGTGGGTTAGAAACGATCAGGTTTTTTTTTTTCTTCGTTTCCCGGATTGCTTCTAACCCAGGTGAGTTCTTCAGTTTGGCACAATGAAGGAGGCAATGGTAGGAAGGGGTGGCAAGGACTCAGGCACTACCAGGAAAAGAAATGCTGAAGAATTACGTCCTTACACCACAGTTTGACTTCATGTCTTAAATCTTGTTGAATTTTTGCCCTGGACTAACATAATAAGAGCTGCACTGGTCTGAAAAATCCAGAATGCCTTCAAACTCCTACCAATACCAGCTTGTTGGCTTTGCTTTACATTATTTTTGGATGATTTTTTTTTTCTCTCTTCCTCACTCATCCTGAGAAATAATGTAAAATATATTGGAGCACCATGCTTTCACCTTGCTACTTTTGCCAGCTGAAATAATGAGTCCTCCTATTTGCAAACGTCAAAAAATCTCCCAGTACATCTCGGAGTCTGTCCCTTGTCAACATTGACCAAAGGTGATTTAATGTTTGATAGATTTGATGAGCTGGTTGCCTCAATCCAAGTCCAAAACCAGCATAATTTCCAGAAAATCATTCTGCTGGCTAGCATTGTTAGCCCTTGGGTTGGCAGCCTCCACAGACAGGCAAGGAATCAGGGCAAGATCCAGTACCCACTGGGGTACTGGGGAACCATGGGGAACCACAGGAAACATTTCCACTGACTTCAAGGGATACGGAATCCATTTAGAGAACTGGGTGTCCACTATAACTACTTGACAGACTATTTCTGTACCTTATAGTGATAAAAAAAAAAAAAAAAAACAATTTAACTTCTCTTTCATACACTTTAAAATTGTACTAAACTTACCCATCTTGAAAATATAGCCATATACTAGGTAAGCAGAGTTTTATTATTGTTTTAAGATAAGTGCAAAAAACCTATAACACAGGACTACTATCAAATTATGGTTACTTGAATTAATCCTCATTCTGGCATTTAATAATTTGTAAAGTGCTTATTCAGGAAAAGGTCAAAAATCACTTGGAAAGATATGTTAATGGCTCTCTAAGTAATGTTTAGACTTACTGAATAAATTTCCACACTTAAGTCATGTATAACAAGCGTTATAAAACGTATTATAAACTGTGCTCTTCACAACAGAGAACTGTGTGTACATACATGTTATGGCCTCCCCACAAGACAGCACTTAAACACTTAGTTAAATTCATCTCAGCTCAGATAAAAAAAGAGCATATCTTCACTGTTATCCTGCTAATATATTCAATGTTTGTTCTCACAAAGAGGAATAGTAACCTGAATCAGGACCTGAAAGAAGCCCATTATTGTTCATCTATGTGATAAAACAAACCTAACACAAATGAAAACCCAAAAAACTGTCAAAAAATCCCCAACTCCCCCAAAACTTAATCCTAAAAAAAATGAAAAATAGTTATAAATAATTGAAAATGAAGGAAGACAAAGCCCTGTGCTGATGGATCTGCATGGAACCCCTTCGATGCTTTGAAATATTTGGGCTTTAAAATGACCCACAAGACTTAAAAATTAAGTATCAGCATGTGAAAACGTACCATATTACAGTTTAAATCAACCATTATACAGGCTCAGCAAGCATCAGCACTAAAAGCATAAGCACAAGCTTCTATGCACTAAAAAACGTCAACTTCTCCTTGGTGAATAATAATTTGTGAAATAAAGCAGGCATGCAAAATATGGGTGGCAGGCAGCAAATGCCGATATTTGGGGCACCAAGGTGTTTTAAAATTGTTTTTCACTTTTGCATCCCGCATCCACTGAAATCTCAACAGATCAAAGTTTTGCAGACAAGGAAAAAAAAAGCCCACAAAATTAATAACTATTTAAGTATTCTGTTTCATCATGATAACAAACAGATGGTTTTAATATTCTAGAGGCTAATTTCTGAACAATTAAAAACACAGCAAGACATTAACATCTAATGAAACATTTTAACTACCAGTATATGCATCTGCCATTAATTTCCACACAGTAAGGTCTTGGTTCTCTTCAATCTGTTCTTTATTAAGGAAAGTTTTTCCACTCTGAATTTAGTGAAGTAGAGAATTAACAACTGTTTTCAATCAGCAATCAGCATGATATTTCGCCAGTGTGCATTGAAACCGTCCACACTATCAGACATAAATTTACTCCTATGATGGCTTTGATCTGCACGCTGAGTAGAGATGTTAGAAGAGAATTCATTTTCTAATTCCATTTTCATTTAGAACATATGAATTAACCCCTCACAGATCTCATGTCCCTTTTTATCTACTTTAGATAAAGGACACCTACTTAAAATGTTATGGCTTACGCATTACTTACAGTCTAGCCAAAAACAAATTCATTTTTTGAAACCAACGAAAGCATTCTCATGCAAACCATATTGAAATAAAGTTCTTCAAAGGCAATGAGAATCCTATATTTATGAGCTTCTAATTTATATTTCCTTTGCTCATTTGTGATAAGAACATAAGGTAGTATTCATCAAAGCTCTACCCATGCAAAAACTAATTGCTACAAAAAAATCTTTACATGACAGACACCAAGCTATCTAATTCATGTGTTCTTTAATCAGATATGCAGTTTAGAACTACTGATGAATTTTCTGCAGGTCTCCACCAATTTGGCACGTTATAATTTAAATTAAGCTGAGGCAAGTCATTCTCATTGCTCCCAGGGTATAGCAAAAGGCTGATGTTATTCAGTATTTGTTGTCATCACCTAGCTACTGTATGAATGAACCCTGTAAATAAATACCTTTGCGAATAAATTCAAACACCCTCCCTGATGGTTTGAATAGCATGCTTGCTGTTCATTAAACATGTAGGCAGCTTAAGTGTCCTTGGTTTTCAAAAGGGTTAAGTTAGCAAGTAACTTGGAACGATTTTAACAGGAACCACATTCTGTCCAGGTTCCTGTTTTGCTTTTAATCATGTAATTTATGTAAACATGGAATTGCAAGGCTAAACTAATAAACATCGAAAAAAGCCTTGAGAAAACATAGGTTTAGAGAAGGAGTCAGCTGTAGGACCCTGCTTCTTGGATTCATTTTGTAGTGTTCAGTGGGGATTTCATGGTGTACCAAGAAACGTCTGTATGGCAACTATGTCGAGTAAGAGAGACCCACCTTCTAGTCACTCCTCCAAGTCAAGAGAAACAGGGTCATGAACCTGGTTCTTCTACCTGCCAACTGATGCCCTACCAATAGGGCATTAGCTGTTCCAAGATATCTCCCTCTCCCTAATTCATGCCAGAAATAACATGCTGGGCTCAACACACTTCCAACAATAGCTATATATTTCCATAGATATTTCCGTAACAGACCACCTACAATAAAAACACATCACATCCTTGTCACGCCCTACTCTGTGTGCTTGTATCCGTCTCAGAGGCTCAGCCTGAACAAAGCAGTCTCTTTGCCTCAATACTTGATTTTTTCCTTTGTTGAAACAGGTTATTACAGGTTAAGGGCCAGATCCAGAAAGGCTGAGAACACCCACAAACCCATTTGGAATCAGGTTTCCAAAATCTGGAACCAGAACAGTAGTTAGCTATGAAAGGACATGAAAGATTAATCATTTGACTTCAAGCGCTGTCATCACTATGAATTTCCAGGATTAGGGCTGGGAGTTTCAGCTGTGCCTAGCAGAGGCAGGAGCATAACCCCACTGAAAGACAGTGAGCTTTTGGCTCATTTTATATCCACTTTTGGTTCAGTGAAATATGGCTGAAGTGGTGTCCCTGGGGATGCCATATGGGATTTCAGGAGACCTTTCCAGCCAGTCGTATCTGGTTCAGAGAAATGTGTGCACTAAAATGAATGTACTGGGATTTTGCCATGTAACCATTAGCCGAATAACCACCATTAATATACCTTGGAGGCATTGCCTTATTTTTATATGTCAGACAGTTTCAGACTAACACTGTACTTAGTGAGGATAGCACAATATTAAAATGTGACTTTCATACATTTTATGCTCCAAGTGCCTGGATCTACTCTTGGCACACTACAAAAATAATACTTTTATGATTCAGTTTTTCCATGAAATATTTATAATACAACTATTGAGTGATGGAAGTGCCAGAATATTACTATCGCTATACTTGAATTCCTGGAGATTGTAAGCTTTTACTTGGTCTAGCAGCGTGAAGGAAAAGTGTCCTGCTAAACATCTGTCTCTCGCTGGGGAACCACATGGGAAATAAAGACTTTGGGGCAGCACTGCCTGAAGTATTTGAGTACTCATCTTACCTACTGCAGTCTATGAGCACCAAGGAGTCTTGGCATTATAAAATCACAGAAAACTAGAGAAAGATGCAGACCCAGGTGGTCCCATAGCTGACCCCTCCAAGCCCAGGAAGGACCAGCTGTACCTGCAGCATTCATGAAAGGCAGACAACCAGTTAACCCAGCCCAAACTGTTGCTAAAGACACCCAGGGACCTCTACAACCGCTGCAGGTGAATTAGTGCAGTGTTTCACTGTCTTTACCTTTAAAAAGCTTTCTTCACATCCCAACTGCATCTCCTACCTGCAGCGTGACCTTGTCCCATCTCTCATGGATATGCAGAACAGATTTTTCCCTTCCTCTCTGCAGAAATCTTCTGGTCTTTGAAGATTGTTATCAGTATCTCCACTTCACTTTCTCTTTTTAAAACTAAATTGCCCCAATTCTTTCAAACCTATCTTGAAGGCCACGCTTTTAGACTATCTCCATGTACTCCGCATACTTCTCTCACTGATTATTTCCTATTCTGAAGGAAAGTACCTGTAATACCCATTAGGAATTATATGATCATACAAATCATACCGGGATGAAATGTGTATTAAATAAAATACATAAGGATGAAATGTACATTAAAAGCTGTGGTCTGTGTTTAGACAACTGACAATTCAGGCAGGCTTACTTTTGGGTGCCAGTCTTAAGACACCTGAAAGTATCTGAAGTGATCACCTGAAGTGCTCACAACATAAACCTTTTGAATTTATGCCACTCTTCCCTCGTGGAAGTGCTGTTAACTCATTGTATAAATAATAATAGATCTGTAAAAGATATTTCCTGAACAAAAGAGAAATAACTACAAGTAGAGACAAGCTGCTTATAGAAGAACTGTTCAGGAGAGGCTTTGTTAAGTTCACTGCAGCTTGATTTAGATCTCTCCTCATTCAAAACCTTACCCGAAGCAGGTCTTCTGCTAAATATTAAGACTTTTCAATAGAAACTTTATTTCTTAATAGGGTTTTTCTGAGTTGGAGCTGCAAGGACAAAGTGTAACTCCTCATGGTGCTTCCACAGCTGGAACTCATTTGCTGTAAGAAGCTGTCGTTGAAGTGATCTGGAGAAACACTTCTCAAATCCATTTTAACAGCTTTGAAAGATTGCTCAGAGATGCCCAACAGCCCTGTTTTCCTTGCCAGGCCCTTCTTCCTCACTACTGCATTTAGTTACAGCAAGAGCATTGGATGAAATTAAAACTTGCTTTGCTGTTAAGTGTTCTGGTTAGGCAAGCTGGAACTGTGCAGGTTTTTCTGGTGTTCATAAACCTATTTTACAACAACTAAGATGAGGAATGATAAAAGGAGATGCTGGCGTTTCTGCGACAGGCTAAAGACTGACTTCAAGAGCTCTACACGAAAACCAGAGGAAGGAGCGAGGCATGTAAGGAGCCGTTGGGGTGGGTGAAAGGCACAGTTATTACCTTCTTTTTAAGGCCACAGAAATGCCATGCTGTCAACCTCTGGCATCCCACAGCAAACCATGGCAACAGCTGCCTGGCTCTGTAGTAATAAACTGAACCAATTTAATAGCTTTTATTGTTCTGCTGTGATGTTTGAGTGCAACCACTTCTTTCCTCCTAGGACTCCTGAGCCCGCAAGGGCAGCAATGAGAGAAGATCTCATTTACCTAAAAGCGCTTATAAATTTTTAATTTGCTTTAACAAGTAAATTAACAAGTCCCTCATTCAGGCAAGTTTTATGGCCTCTTGCCACTTGGGGAGGGCCATAAAAGTTTTATAGATAATCCAGAGCTACCGAGATTGCTCATAATAAATTGTCTGTTTCCTGTTATTTTATCAAACCATTGGGCTTCTAATGACTTAAAGTCACAGCTTCCTTATATCTATGCTTTTTATGAGCCCGTATTTATAAACTGTAAAGAATATCTTAAATTATACTGGGCCCCTGCTAATCATTACAAAGCTAGTTTTTTATTGGAGCCAACCTTTTTGCTCACGCCCACCTAATAAATTCTAAGGGATTTAAGGGAAAAAATCTTTTTTGAGATAGCACGCTGATTCCACATTCTATTTTAAGATGTTGCTTCAGCCAAAGTTTCATTAACGAATACTTTGAAGTGCCTGGAACACCCTACTCTGATTTCTAACAGTTCTTGAAAAAGTTCTCAGGATAGTAAGCACTTCAGGCTCTGGGATTCAGGCTTGGGAGGAGTCAGCCAGCATTTACTGAAAAAATACAATCTCTTCCCTTTTGAGAAAATGCTACTTCCTGCGGGTGCTGACTGTCTACCCTCTGGAGCACCACTGATGATACTTACACAGAAGAACCCTAAACACAGAGTTGTCTTTACCATTTGGTGCTGTGAGTAGTCATGCTGAAATCAGTGATGGTACTCACGGCAAGTATACTTGAGCACATTTAAATCACTGCCCCATCGGGTCCAGTAACAACTAAGCCCTTTTTCCACTGAAGTTACGATGCTGTGTCTAGCTATGGCTTCGAAGTACTCACAATGCCTAATCTTGGGCATCCAATTAAGTATGTTGGTCCCCCTATAGAAAAATGAGAAGGCACTGCAGAGAGGGAGTAGCCACCAAACTTGAATGGCCATAATACTTCTGTGGAAGTTTGGTTTTTTCCTCATTGACTACACAGAGTTTAGGGAGAGTAGATCCATAAGAGAGAGGCTTGTCTTTAAGTGAGATGAGCTCACCATCTTTCCCTTGATTTCTGCTACGGGAATAACATGATAAAACTATAGGGAAAATCACTGGGGTCATGTTTACTGATGTAATGTATTTGGTGTGGAGGGGAAAGAAGTGAAGGAATAAAGTTGCTGCAGATTCTGTCCTCCAGAGACCTGAATATTGTGTCTGGATTAAAGCCTAAACTTGCTCTGAAGTTTAGGCTGGTGCAAAGCTACAACAAAAGGGCACTGGGATAATTATATAGTATAGGTGAAAATAATCAGTATTTTCTGTAAACACACACTGTTATGAAAACTTAAAACTCCTTCAACTAAACAGGAGAACATTGAACTTTACTAAAAAATTCCCCATTACCTTTCTGTGAAATACAAATCTGTGGAACTGGAAACTCCATTTACCCTGAAGGAGGAAAACAATGCAAGATGAGAATATCAGCCTTTGCTCAGAAGAGTTTTCCTGCTAAATGGGAAATTCCAGCAGGATAGGCAAGTTTTAAAAGCTCTGGATGCTGGTTTTGTGAGAGATGCAAGAGCTGGTGGTAAATCCTGGAATATGCCCATTATCTGAAGTACTGAGAGTGCTTGAAGTTTTATTTATTGATTTTTCAGTTCAAAAGTGTCATAGATTCATATCTCACAATATCACCCCAGATTAAGATCCATTGTGTAATTACAACTGTGCTCATGCACTTTCGTTCTTTGGTGTTATGGTTACCATAGTCCACTAAAAATAGGCTGTTATAGTGGATGAACTCATTGTTCAGGTATCATTGTACTTTAAATAAGAACTTGTTCAATAGAATCTGGCAGTAACTGTAAGTACAGTGGAAATGAAATACAGGAAAATGAGCCATAAACCCCTTATCAAATGACAATTATCTTGTGTTTCCTCATAAATACACACACAGACAAGCATATCCACAATTACGGATACATGCCATACACCAAATTCAGGATCTGCTCCTACAAGTTCAGAAATACTTAGGATGGAAACAACTGCACAGCACCCCAGGGATCACATTTTTCCAATTCTCTGAAGTCCTTTTGGATGTCTGAAAGCCTAACTAATGCCATCTAACTTATTTAAGAAGCAGAACTTTTGACTTAACTGTGTATGTATAAATTGGATTAAAAGAATGCCATTTTTCTCCCCACAACAGAAAACCCAATGTCCCATCTTCTACATTCACTAAAGATGCATCTCCCTGCATCAAGCATTAAGCGTTGCTTTATCACTCAGTAATCAGAGTCTTAAGGAAACAAGGAGAGTCATACAAATAAGATAAAGAAACAATAACCGAAGAAAATGAATAGCACATATCCTTGTATTATAAGAAGCCCCAGACCCAAATTTCTGTTATTTGCTCCCAAAGAGAAGAAATCCTAAGTGTTGTGGTAAGCAGAGAATAAAGATGAAAATAAGTTCTGTGAGCAATGTAAAAGATTAAGAGTGACTCAGAGGAGACAAACACATCTTTCACAATGCCTCTGTCTGAACCACATCCGCCCAAGTTGGAGTATTAGAAACCTGTCATATGCCATCTCTTGCAGTGGTGACAAAATTATGAAAGTAAGCGTATATATATAGCCAAGATGAAATTTTGTCAGATTGGCACAAGCTTACATGGAAAAGCCTGATCATGTCAGGATATTTGAATTTGCAGGTGAAGATAAGGATATGAAAATACAATTTCTGCTGACAAAGAGCCACGTATATTGCCTTCACCAATATTTACTAAGACGGACTAAACATTCCTAGCTCAAAGGGAAGGGTTACATCTTTTCCCCTACAGGTCTATCAAAAGTGATAGTAGATGTTCCACCCTGTCTTTAAAATGTCCTCATGAATATAAATGGAAGCAGAAGTGAGAAGAAATGCACCAGAAGCACTTTTTCTGGAAATCTCTGGAAAAACAATGACTGCACATGATTTCCTGACTTTTTTTGACAACAGTTACAAGTCTCTCTGACTCTGAGGAGCATCCAAACTGTCAGAAACTCATCTTGAGGGAATTGCCGTGCGTTCAAGATTCACCTACCTTGAGCCCTGACTGTGGCTCTTACTTCTATATAAACACACACACGCTACTTTTCTAACCAAATCCTTGCAAAAACACTTGCCTGCCTTTGTTACAAGACAGAAGATATTTCCATTAAAGTAAGCAAACTCGTCTCTGGTGCACCTAAGTCTTGCAGAGCTCCTAAGTTTCAGTTCACATTTCAGGTTAATCTTTTCCTTTCCTAAAGAACAGAACATCCTTTTTCCTGATCTCCCCGAGGGCTCAGTATTTGCAACATCAAACAGAACATACAAACCATCGCGCCCCCTCCAAAAGCCTATTATACTGTCAACTGGCTTCCTAACTGCAACCAGGGGAGAAAGCTTATATACTGACTCCAGAGCTCTTTTACTGCTGGAAAGTGTCCATGATTTCTTCAAGCTACTGCTGCATTTCATTTCTCTAAAGAACTCATAATAAGATGGGCAAAGTTCCAAGAAAGAAAAAAGAAACCCGACCAACTAACTGAACTAACCGTGCAGTTCCCCCCTCCGTGACTTTTAGTTCCTGGCAAAGGCCAAAGCCGCAAGACTCTCATGCAATACTACCAGTGTCCCTCCTTAATAAATCAGATATTAAAATACAGTAACACGAATTAGGCTGGAAAGGGAGAGCAGGGCAAATGTCTGCTACTAAAGATAACGGTGTATCTTGCGGTATATTATATATTTACGAAGCACTGGAAGAAGTGAGAGACTAGGAGGAAAGTCCTTATGGAGGCCATGTCACAAGCTATTCTAATCCAAAAGAAGTCATTGTATATTTATTAATTTTGCAATGAGAGACCAAGTTTTATTTACCAGGAGGAAGGCCCATGCAATGGGCTGTGACTGGGTTGGGATCCAGGTCTCAGCTTCCACAGCTTAAGAAATGAATGTTTGCATGACACAATGAAAACCTCGGTGGGAAGCTGTTGTTGGAGAGTAACACGTTATTTAATTAAAAAAAAAAAAAAAAAGAAAAAAGAAAAAAGCGGGCAATAAGAGAACGTAATTCAAAAACAAAGGTGTCTGTGCAGCTCTGCTGCATTTGAAAAAATGTTTTGATGTTGACAGCTTTTATCAGCTATTTACATGTTTTCTTTCATTCTGTTTGAAATGTTCATATCCGTTTTGGCAGATTATTCACTGGCCCCAAGCCTGGGATAACAGCAGAGGGGTCTCCTCTTTTGCTAAGCAAACCTTCAGGGACGTATCCCCCGAGAGGCACCAACTTCCTTCCCTGTGGCCCGTCCCGACTCCACCACTCCTGCTGCAGAACGTGGTGGCTTCTCTCTCCAAGCCCTTGACAGAGGCAACCCCTGAACAAACCTGCACAACCCATCCAGTAACTCACAAAAAGCACGCTGCAGCTCTCATACAGAGGTTGTTAGACAGAGTGGTAGTAAATATAACTTCCAGCCAGACAGCCAGTACCACCCACAACTCTTATCCCTAATTTTTCAGTTAATGACTCGTGGTAAACCATAGCTGACAGTGGCCGCAGGTCTAACGGGTGATATTTACAGCTGAAGTTCTATAAAGTCAAGAGGTTATGTCAAGCTGCAGCATCCAAGTGACTGTAAATGCAGCCCTGCACAGCGAGGAAATGGCTGGAGATTGGTTACAGCCAGGAGTAATTGATCTGTCTGAAAATATGGCCCAGGAATCATAGGATTAATGCTCAAATTCCAGCTGTGTTGCATTGTTCCCTTCCCTCCAGCTCTCCAACAACAAAGACATGCCTCCTCCTCTGGAGACCAGAGAAGTTTTATTAAAATCTTCATACAACTGTTACAGCGGAGGCCCTGTTAAAAGCATCATAGGAAAAAAATGCAGGATTCATAAAGAAACCATCCTACAATTTCCTTTCGATCTGGCATTGATTTCAAAGTGGCTACCTTAGCCAAGTGGCTTTGGCCAGCTCTGCTCCCCGGGCAGGCGCAGGGCAGGGGGTGAGGAGCTGAGCCCAGCTGGCTGCCTGAGCACGTGTGTGCACGAGCACGCGTGTGCACGAGCATGCCCGGTGGCAGCCGCGCAGAGAGCGAGCGAGACAGCGAGCGCTAGAGAACCGAGGGGGGAAAAAAAATAATAAAATGGGAACTCTTCCAAAACTGCAGCTGTGCTGGCCCATTAAAAAGCTGAAACTCATTCTACTGTTCGACCTCATGCTTATCACCACATAACTATTCATCAAAGAAATTTCGGTGCAATTAATTAAATTATTCCCCTGTCTGTGCCACAGAGTCGTTATTCCAATATCAGCTTTCACTCGCACTCTCTTAAGCTCGTGTCTGTATGCCAAGTGACATCTCTAGGGTTGTCCGGTCTCAATAAAGCTCTGCTCCTCACCACTCACAGAGGCTATCATTTCTCTTTTTTATTGCCATTTATTTTCCACTAGGATTTTGCTGCCAGTATATTGGCAGGACTTCCAGTATATGGATGTAATGAAATCTACCACAGACACTTAACATCGGGTCAGGCTTGAGCTCAGCTCATGCGAAGCCGTAATATGATAAACAAATGCTTCCAGGAGGAGGATTTTATCCGCTCAAAAACAGAACATGGACTCCTTTGGTACCCAGACAAGAACTAGGAGGGAGTCATTTGAAAATCCTTATGATAATTAGCTGTATAGCCAAAATGTGCTCAGCGTGAGAAACCTGAGTTACAACACAGGTTCTTCTGAATCTGTCAGGACCAACTTCTCTTACAAAAAAAAAGCCCAATGTCACAGTTTGCATCTTTTCTCTTTTCCCCAGTTTTTAACAACAACGTTAATATGATTCCACTGCTTCAGCACACCAAAGTGTGGGTCATTTGGTGGCTACTTTAGTGGTCCTGAGCTGACCTACCAACAACAGAACGTAAATGCCCTGGTGTTAAACCTTCCTCAGCTCTTCTGGAAATTATACAGGACCTGATGGCTCTGAACATGGTCTGCCTGTATCTACTGCCACGATAATTCATGTGATGGCACCGAAGCATCGTATCTGCATATCTGTCAGTATGGGTCAGGACTGCTGCCAATGGGATTAGACTCTCAAAATGTGAATTACACAAGATATTGGTAGCCATGTCCCAGGCACCTCTAAGGGACTTGTGGCTGGAGATGAGAGACAAAAGAGACACAAAAGGGAAATAAAATGTAATTTTTAGAAGGGGAAGGAAAAAAAGCAAACCTTAGAACAGCTTGTATCTGGCCACAGTAAGTCTTCCACTACCTGGAAGGCTTTAAATCAATAATGGAGCCTTTCAATCAGAGCAGCTTTATTCCAAATGCAAGTTAATAGACATAAATCTCTACAGGCAATGAATGTAAAACATCAGACTGAATGATCAAAGGGTTGTTGCTTTTTTTTCCCCTGGTAAAACCAGTTTGTTTTCCTGTCTAAAATAAACTTCTCCCCAGAGAAATGGAATTTTGCTGTTCTTTCAGGGAGACTGAAAAGTTCCGTGTCTGCATTAGCAACTGTCCTGATGCCTTGTCAGCTTTCCAGCTAATGCACTGGTTACAATAATTTGCAGCATCTGTATAAAGGCAGCATAATGTTAAATGCTGCAAGTTAATTAGGGGGAACCTATAACTGTTACAATAAAGCATGCAGAATTTTTGCCTGCATAGTGCCTATCTTTAAATCTGTTTGAAAAGTTTTATTTATATATACATTGAAATATATACACTTTGTCTACATGCTTTGAATGAACCTCGCTCAAAGTAGCTGTGAAGAAAACCTGGCGCATTCTCTATCTCATCCTGCGATTATCCAATAATCTAGGTTATCTCCAAACACGCTGCCTTTTATTTGGTGGTTTTCTTGCTAAAACAATCAGAGAGACCCCAGCATAATTAAGTTGCAACATACCCATTTCAAGATGAATTTTACAGACATTTCGTTCCTACGTCTCCCAATGCCTCTGGCCCAAAGTGCCTACACACTGAGCCTCTAAGGGCACAGCAAAGCACCAAGATGGTGCCTCACGATACCCAAGCTGGGATACATTAAAAAATACATTGTGGAATCAAAATTTAATATGAGATAATTATAAGAGAAACCAAATATACAATCTCTCTTTCACTTAACTAAGAGAGGGAGGGTGAAATCAATACCAAAACCAGAAACAGTTTATAACACTTCAAGAAAGAGAAGCCCTGAAGGCACCGCCTCAAATGCTTCAGGTGCCAATTCAGGTACAACAGGAACTTCAAGCTGATGGCACAACAGGGCCCATCCCCAGATTGTCAGTTATAGTCCGTGCACCATCTCAAATAGGTACCTGCGTGTTCGTGTGCAGCCCACTAACTCCAAGCAACTCAAAGGAATTATCTACTTATATTTCCTGAGTTGCCAAGAATAGTATAAAATAGATCAAAATGATATTACAACACAAGCTGCTTGGAAATACAGTTGCTAAAAATTATAGTTAACGTGACAGTCTATCTGCCACCTATTCAAAGAAAAGAAATTTGACGAAGTAGAGTGGAAAACCAATAAACTATCACAGTATTACCCAGTATGAATCCTCATCATTAAAGCTGATTAAAGCTCAGCAGGCTCAGATAAATTACAGCATTCAGAAGAGCTGCAGACAAGCCTCAATAATAAGGGGAAGGTTGTCTAGAGATTTCTTCTCCTACTTAGACATGGCCACGAAGGCTGAATTTTCTAATGCACTCAGAAGTACATTTATGTTTTCATAGAGTGGGGGTAAGCGTACAGATGTACAAATCATTGTATGGAAAAAGAGACTGCCTCATATCCTGACAGCCAGCCACACAGCCCTGCTCTGTGGTTCACCCTCAGATCCTCTAACTCTTCGAACACATTCAGTGGTCAAGTGCGACCAAAGAGAAGAGGAGGTGGTTGTCATCTCACGTTGTTCATCCTACCACATCAGGGAAGATGGGAGGGAAAGGGGACTGACGGGACATGGTCCCAGCAATGGCACGTGGCTGGGAAGAGACCTGTGGTGGTGTCACCAACTGACTCAGCTGAGAATCCAGACTAATGACTGATTTCACTGAAGGACTAAAATTAGAAGAGAATACCTCGCATTCAAAACAAACAAAAAAACCCCAAACAAACAAAAAGCAAAGCCAAAACCAAGGTTCAGAAGACTACAACAGGTATTTTGTCATTCAGTAATATGAGACCTGGATTTGGCCCCCCAAGCACACATCGATACTTTCAAACTGTGAACAGCAGTAAAATAGCCTGGTCTGTCAGGAGACTAGAGACAAACCCCACACAAACAGCATGGGTCAAGGTAGAAGCACTGTGAAGCTTTCTGGCCCACATCCTACATCAATAATTTAGTTGCAAATACATATTAACTATTGCGTTTGAAAAAAAGAATAGGATTCAAATTTCAAATGTCATAGATATTAAAGGAAGTTTGAACGGCACTTTACAAAAATCATAAAAGATATGCTTTATCTCAGTTTCTTTTGATTTTTGAAACATTTAATTCCTTTCCAAAAGCTATTACAACATTTTCTTACATCTTAAAGTCTTCTACTTTCATGTTCGTTCTCTACTCTAATTTGAATATGGCAAATAGACCATACTTATTTAGCACGTAACAATCCAGTGTAGGACTTAACCTGTGGCCTTCAATACCAAGCAACAAGCATTCAAGTGTTTTAATAAAAGAAGTAACTATATAACAAATACAGCTGTAGATAATTCTTACCTTTTGTGTAACAAGCTCATCTGAGCACATGTAATTTTGTATTTTTTAATTTTAGTTTACTTTTTAACAGAAAAAGCATAAAATTAATATCTCATGTCGGCAAATTTTCATGTTTTCACATCCATGCTAACTGTCTGTAATTTCTTATCAGCATTGAGACCACCATGCTGACCCTAACTGAAACACTGCACAAACATCAACTTTCAAGAGCATCTGCAAAACAATTCGTCTGAAATAGTGGTGATGATGAAACATGCCAATAGTTTTTCATCCTTCCTTCAATGCCAGGCAGAGCACGGGGCAGGACTGACCATGTCCCTTGGTGTAGACCTACAGGTAAACCCACGGCTCAACCTGGGCTCACGCCAAAGGCTTCCCCCGAGGTGGCCAGGCTGCAAAACAAGATCTGATCATTCAGGCTGGTGAGAAGGGCAACCAAGGCATATAAACTACTGCCAGACCTCTGATGTAACAGGTTTTGCACCTTATTGTAAAAAGCAACACTGGTCTAACAGCCTGCGTAAAGTATCAGCAGAGAAGATGTCCATCCCTGTGTTGTACTCGGTGTGAAAAGCCCATAACACATTCAGTTGACAAACAATTGTGCCAAGTGGCTCTCCTATAAGATGCTCATGTCAACAAAATTAATCTGACATTTACAACTATTTTGAGGATAAAATGAAGTTGCTTAAATTATTCTGTGGAAGCAGCGTGAGACAGAATTATTCAGTTGACAAAATCTAATTAGGTGTAAATTATTTCAGGTTATATGAATTATAAAACCTTTCGCAGAGAAGTCAAACTCAAGGCTCAATGTGATATGGCAAATTAACATGCTGGGCATCTGTTTTCTAGAGCTAGGTTTCAATTTGGGACAAAGTCACACAGGTAATTAATTTCTTCTTTCCACCAGCTAGCCTGTGCTCAGGTAGGCAGAGAAAGGCATGTCACAGACAATATACATTTTACTGAAGTTGAAAGGCTTTTTCTCACAGAAGATAGGAAGAATTTGAGGACTGGTCAGTAGATGCAAAAAGCAGCTCTTAATCTAAATCCTGAGACAGAGCTGAAGCTCCTGATGCCTGGTGATAGCAAGAAGGGAAGTATTTGGCAGCAAGCTCTCCTTGAAGCCTGATGTCCAGCTTCATCCTTCATCCAGAAAGTTTCTCAGTAGTGACACTGAGAAACATTTCTGCATGTGTTTAATAAACACACTCACTTTTAAGCATGAGCTTTTATGCTTTGCTCAGGCAGGATTAGCATGTTCAGAAACCTGCCCAATTATCGCAGCATTTATTTCTCCTGCTAGGTTTAATTTTTGCTGTTTGGATGCAAAAATGTCATCATTAACTTCTACAAAGCCAAGAAGGGCATCTTTGAAACCAAACTATCAGTGCTTTTAATGTCGGAAAAGAAGGATACTGAGAAGTTTCAAGGAACTTGTGCTGCTGCTATGGAGGAGGAAGGAATGATGAGCAGCTGTGTCATTAGGTATTTGGGGGGGAGAAGACAAGTGCTTTATAAACTGAGGATCAGCTTTCCCACTCACTGTCGGTCTGTTGCAGTTGGAGAGTTTGGGACTTGTGGGAAAAAAGCAGTTTCAGTTCCCACAGGAGGTTCAGAAATACACACTGGGTTTTGATACGATCCTTCTTTTCCATTTAAAGGCACCCCAATTCAGTGTGGATTGGTAGATCTCACATGAGCCCAAAGTACCTTTTCAAACCTGCCAACTCCTTGGACAACATATCGCAAGGACACGCAGATTATTTACCATCCCTTCACATCCTCTCTGTAAGGATCAAAGAAAATTACTGGAAGAAAACCACAACATTTCGTCAAAAAGTCTAGACAGGAGGCACACAAAAGCCACACAGCCCTAATTTTCTCTTTGGGAAAGTTCAGCTATGTTCCTGAGCTCCAACCAGGGACTTTCTCAATGGATACGTACTGCAGCTTAGTTAAAAATGATATGCAATGCAATCAGCTGCTCTCCTGTTCAATTTCTATAGAGAATGCACTTCCTAATGCTATTGACCACATTTCCTTGAAAAGACTGGTGAGATTTATATATTTTAAATGCCACCTTTTTTTGCTATCTCAAACAAAAGATGTTAGCATGTGAATTGAAAAAAAACAGTTAAAATTAAAAAAAAAAAAAAAAAAAAAAAGAGTCATTTCACTGGAAGTTTCAATGAGTAAAGAACATTTAATCTTGTACTCACAGGTGACCAGAAACCTTCCCCAACCTCCCTGAGTGCTGAACCCAGCTCCACTTTCTGCTGCTGTTGTGAACTGAAAGAGGGACGTGGCAGCAACGACGTGCCAGCTGGGTCACTTCTGCCCCAGCCGCTCTGGGAGAAACGCGACAGAACACAGAGAATGGGTGTGTACATCAAATGTTTAGCAATTATTTGCACACACTGACTCCCTTCATGAGCTCTTCTCTTCTCTGAGAGATTTAGTAAAGAAAGCTTGATTCTTTGCTCTCGCATGCTATCGGCAGCTAACGGAGTGCACTATGCCTTTCCCAGGCAGTCAGGGAGATGAAAGTGTTTTGTACCGAGGCGTGGCACGAACCTCACGTCAGTAAGTCAATCTGACTTTTCTGAGTCCTCCAAGGTCCCAACACTGCCAATTTTCTAACGTAAGGCTTAACTACAAAGAGGATAGAAATACCAAGAATGGCCACAGATACGTCTGAATATTTATGCAGTGTCCACTACCCCTGTGTGTGCAGCTAAGTAGAACAGAATAGAACAGAACAGAATAGATAGAATATTTCATTTGGGAGGGACCTACAACAGTCATCTAGTCCAACTGCCATGGGCTTCTCCTCCTCCTTCCCCCAGTATGTATTTATTTATTTATTTATTTTAATAATCAAGTCCTACTCATACACCGAGATGACAGGGGAGATAAAGTCAAGGCAAGTTAAATCCACCACACGGTGTTTCTATCTTTGTAACAAGAGCTGGTGGCAGTGACAGAGATCTGAGAATAAATACAGATCTGCTACGGTTCACTAACCTTCACTCCATCGTGTTTGATAACTGTATTTTTAGGTGGCTGAAGGTATCAGGCTCAGCTTTGGGCTCTGTATCTCTCTCTCCACCCCCTTTGTAAGAACACATTGCAATATATAGTGACTATAGGACTGAGGGACCAGCCGGCTTCTCCAAGACCACTCGTGTTCATGCAAGGACTGGAGATGCCGCTGGCAGAGGCAAACATCTCAAACTGATTTCCCTGCCTTCACAAAAGCAGCATGGTTGATGAGGACAAGAGGTCTAAAAGTAAAGGAAATTAAACACAAAACAAAGCACAGAGCAGGAAAGGGCATTTGTAACTACAAAATGATTCCCTCACTTTTGTCAATGTTCACTCCCAATTCTGTAAGAGTTAAAGGCCGCCAAGTAATAGGCACTGTAGAGTTTTCCCCTGGGTTGCAGCCAAGGCCACTAACCCTGCTATTAGAGGCCTGACAAGCTTTGTCAATGCAATCTACTGAATGCCGTGAGTGACAAGCGATCAATATTCTCCACTCTCATGGGTCATCACAGGTGACAGAGGTCTAAGTAATAAAACAGCCCTGGCTGCCTCCTCTAACTTAAATGCTTCCCCAGCCACAATATTTCTTTTTTGTCTAAGCGCCTCTAGCTAAATTTCTCATAGATCGAACCATCTGATGGGGTGGAGGTTCTGAGGAATTGCAATGTGTCTGAATTGATGCTAGCCAGCGAAAGCTCAGTAGACTGGAGAAACAGGTTCAAATAAATCGAAAATGACTAGCTACAGAGTTGTAATCTGCCAGCATCAGGCCCTGTAGCAGCAAGGCAGGATGAGGAAGGCATGCTGACAAAGCAGCGGCACCAAGCCACCTGCCAGCCAAAAATCAGCTGCCCAGTTTCCAGCATTCTGAAGTTCCAGCATTCTGAAGACATTCTCCACGATGTTCGGTTTTTTTCGCTTCTTCTCTTCTTTTTTGTGAACTCTTATCAGAATTACTGGGAGCAACTATAGAAAACCGCACTATGGTGTTAATAGAAAAGAAAGATGGGTTGCTCACTCTAAATTTGAAGGAAATATGACACTGAAATTCATGGGGGCTGAAGCAGTCAGAAACACTGACCAGACAGTTCTTTACAACATGAAAGAAACTCCTCCTCCTTTCTAAACATGACGCATTGGAAAAGAGTATGTAGATTTTAAGGGAATCAGCTGCTCGGTTACAACTGCCCACCCTGCCCCCTGCATGATGCAGGGCACCTCCAGGGGAAAGCAGTGTAAGCTAGCCTGTATTTATTGTCATAAAACTATGCACACAGCCAACAACTACACAGAATCTCCTAGTTTTCTAAATCCACATACTAGCTTACTGTTAAATAACTTGTTCATACAGCTGTATGCTAAGTAAGAGCTTAGGCTTCAAAAAAAGCAGCGATTTACAGTTCAGTACCCAAATTTAAGGCAGATGAGGAAAAAAGCCACGTTTCAGCCCTTACGAAAATCCTGCCCCAATTCTTGCTGTCAATAACCGTTATGACATGATGTCCATCTGGGATCTGAATGTTGTCCAGTTTTTTCAGATGGTTAGAACCAGTTTTTATTGGGAATAATCTCTTTAACCAAATAGCTTTGCAAACATTGAGTTTTGCTACATTCCTGTGAGGCAGGCAAGCAATACACACCAATTTATTGGTGAATAAACTAAGATGCAAAGGAGAGCCAGAGGCACAACTGGACACAAAACCCAATGGGTACATAATTTCACAGTTTAAACTTTGAACATTAAACATGTCCTGGAAGAGAGTCTCTTCTAGGGGATGACTGTCAGCTGTAAAAATCTGTTTAAACAGGTGGTAGGACGATGATGTGCTGTTTGGAAATAATTGGTGCACTGTTTACACACTGCTGTGATCTAAGCCAGGATAAAAATAGACCATAATGCTCAAGATCTGTATTTTTGCACATCTTCATCCTCTTTCATTACAAAAAGCAAACCAAAAAGCTAATTCCATTTAAAACGTGTATTTATTCTGCCAGTTATTTATAATAATTACATAACTTTTCTAAATTCAAAAAAAGGAACCCAATACACTTGTGCAACTGTGGTTCCCCAGGTAAGTCACCAAGAGCTGAAATAATGTATCAGTAGATTTTTTTATATCTGCATGGGGCATTTGATCTAGATTGGATTGAAACAAAAAAAATAAGCCAGCATATATGATTATGTCAGAATCCTTTAAAGGCTACCAAATAAATCATCTTCTGTCCAAGAGAAGCTGGGATCTTTTCATGGCAAAGGCTAATACGTGGAGACGGGAACTCTGTGGCAACATCTTTTGGCGCATGCAAAAACAGATGAGGGAGCACATTTCATAAAGGAAAACTGCCCTAACTCTTGGGATGAAATTAGATGTCTAATAAAGAAAAGGTCAATATTCTAATGTAGGATTTGGTTCTCCAACACACTTGACTACTGGCCAACTAAACCAGCTGGACAAGCAATAGAGAACAGCATGTGGGAAGGATATATTTCAGACCAAAGTAATCTTTTTAGTCACTAAATACAGCTGATTTTCTAAATGATTAGATGAAGGCTTGGCTGTTCCCATATCAATGCTGAGGAAAGGCCATAGGACAGGAGTTGTATTAAGATGTGAACCAGCAGATAAACACACAGATAAACCAGCCTGGAGATGGTCCATGGTGTTCATAGGGACAGTATGATTGAGCGGCTGCAGCGAAAGGGAAGTCAGATTAAGAACAAAACAACAAACCAACACTTTCTGGCAAGCGCCAATGCCCAGGCAAGCTCTGCCTGGGGAGCAGGTCAGCTGTAAGGGAGTTTTACCAGCAGGTTACAGAAGGGAGAGCCTCGCTTTACTGCACACCTGCCCTCTTGCTCCTGTTGTTATTAAAATGCCCATCTTAAACTGCACTTTATGAGTTTGCCTAACTCCATGCTGCACATGCTCTCCATTGTTCGGGAATACATTCCTCATCGTACTGGAGTTTAGATGCAGATACAATACATAAAATTTGGGTGAGAGAGAAATAGAAAATGTCAAGTTTTATTTCTTTTCTCAAGAAGTTTACTGCTATTCTCTCCCAGTCAGCCATCCTCCCTCTGGCCTCAGAGGCTTTTGAATTTCTCAAGATATGACTCCAGATTCATTTAAAAATAGAGAATGAAAGTAGTATGGCTACAATGCTCTGGTAGCATCACATATAGCTCTTAACAACCTAATTTATTACTGGTGATGGAGTCATTAATGTACTCTGAACATGCACTATACACTCCTCTTCAATGAAAAAGTAACTGGGGAAGCTCATCCAACTTGCTTCAGAAAGTTGTGCCCCAGGAGACTCACATGTCATCTACCCTTAGATTTATCCAAGGCTGAAGGAGATATTTTAAAACATATCTTCTTGTTATTCTTTTAAAAGATAGTTCCCTCGATGCTGAGCCTTGAAAGTTTAGCAGATCTTATTACTGAGAATGAACTAAACTAAAGCAATTGGTATAATGGTTGTTACACTATGGGTACAACTTGCTTGCCATGTTCTGTTCTCATCCACTTTAATCTCAAATGTTTATATGAGCATGAAAAGTTGCTGTTATTTTTCTTCTCATCTGCAAGAAGAGGAAAAAATCTGGCAAAGCTGGACTGGAGAAAGCACAGGGAGAGAAACTATGGAAATAAAAGTCATCAGAACCAATTCGTATGGCATTCTAGAAAGATAAGAGAAACAGCAGAGACAGAAAGGCAACACACACCCTATCCAAATTCCCAGCAAGGATGATCTCTAATTGGTGTAACACTCATTAACACTGGAAAGGAACTTTTTAAAAGCCATCCCATCACGCTTCCCTCCTCGTGACCCCACCAATTTGCTGATGTCCTTGGCTACAGAAGTTCCCAGCACACACTGGGTCTGCAGTGGCTTGGATGGTTCAGTCCTCTACCACAGAAAGCTCAGGGCTCGGGAACGGATGAGCTACTGCCCCTCAAAGCCACCTGAAACAACTTCTTGGGAAGCCATGAGGGTTCCTGGAGCATGAGATGGAGGACATCTAAAAAAATAATTAAAAAAAACCCACAACCCAAATAAACAAAAAGTCTAAACTAACTATCCCAGTAATGCTGGCAGATTGTGTCTCGGTGTGTAATGAGAAGGCATGCCATTCTGTCAGAAAAAAAACAACTGCAAGGAAAAGCAAATGAACAATAGGTGAAATGAATAGATACGTGAGCCTGGAAAAGTGCTTACTGGGAAGTGCTGTTTTCATGTGTCAGGTCTATAAGTCACCCCTCTCCTGCCCTATATGCATGCTAGGTTCCTGTAACAGAATATACCTGTAGCAGAACCACAGCTCAAAACTTCCTGCAATGGGAAGAGCAATAGGTATTATCTGGATATGATGTTCACTTCTGCTAGCTAATTATGGTGCTAAAAGGCCAGCAGAAATATTTAAGATGAAGCTGACACCTCTTCACTCCTGTCTGGTAAGCTGCTCTCTCATACTTACCATGCTTTATCAAGTGTGTATCGTTTATATCCAGGAAGGTTAACTTGTAGTGTAAGGTTTGCCAGCATTTCCATTCCTGCCCCTTTCTAAACAGTTTAAATACTAAAATTTAAAAAATGCAACTCAAAGGGAGTTTTAACCTGCAGGATCCTAGGATAGGAGCAACTTTTTTCCTTCTGTGGACATACAGCAAATCCTTATTATTAATTTAGTCTAGCGGTTAATTTCTTTCATTTAAAATATCATTTGTAAGGGAAAAACAGACAAAGATCAAGTTATTTTGAGTGTAGGAGCTTGGACACAGTAACTGTACAGCCAGACTCTACCTCTGTCTCAAGGCTGATTTTCCTGTGTTGAAACACTCTGATGCGACTGTTATTGTGGGAGCTTCAGGCTGGAGGGCAGCTTACAGGAGGCATCACTCCTGCTACAATTCTCTCTGCGTACACAAGAAGGACCATTAAATGTGCTGTGTCAGTCCTCACTTTAAACGTCTTTCAAGCCCTTGTTTACCTAAGATAGCATTATTTGAACATACATATTTGTGATCCAATTCACCTGAAGCACTGCTCAATCCTATAGGAGTAAGACAAGGACGTCCCATATGGTGGCAAGGTAGAAAATCTCCTCCAATGCAAACCACCTATGACCTCTGTGATAATAAATTCTTCTGCAAATGACTGGGCAAAGTCCTGGAGACTGTGTGCAGTGAAGATAAACAGCTCTCTTTGTCCTCCGGGCCAGAAGTGGCCATTGTATAGAGCTTGCCCAAAGGATTAGTGCTGCCATTATTATTTGTGTTATATGAGCTATTTCAGGAGCTAATTGACCCCAGCACAAAAGCCGGGTGAGAAAGGCTTTTGTATCTAATAGAATGAGCAATACAGAAAAGGGTAAGGTTCTCTGAGCAATTGGGCCACAGTATACAGACACTGACTCAGTTTTAGCTGACAGCATCAAGCAGGGCAATCTAATCTCCCCAGTTAGCACTAAATCAGCCTAGTATAAATGAGCCCATGACAGAACATGGAGAAATGGGACTTGCTAAAAGGATAACTGAGGATAACTGCCTTGTGAAGCATAAATATTGAAGATGTTCAGAATCTTTCATTCTTTGAGCTAAGCATGCCTAGCAAGAGCTGTACAGGCAGAGCCGTTTGATACTTGAATCTCTGTTCGCTTTTTGAGGATACAGTGGTAAATGTCAGTATGTACATACGGTATTCTAAAATTATACATATATATTCCCTCCTTCCCTCCCTCTCTCAAGTGCTTAATGGTGGGGGAAGGTATCGACACTGAGAAACTCTGACAGGATGCTCTTAACCATTAAAATATTTGATAAAACAACAACAACAAAACGTGAAGCCATTTTCTCTAGGATGACAGACATTTGAGAATGAGGAGGTACTAAGGCAGTAGTATAAGATCATCCAGAAGTAAACTACTCATCTCCAAATTCACTTCTGAAGAATGATATGTTTAAGGGGAAGAAGTGAAGCTGAACTTAGAACTTAACTTTTTTTTTTTTGGCATTTAGTCACCACCCAGCAAAGTCAGTTCTATCTCAAAGTCAGAACAAAACAGACATAAATGATATAGCGAAAAAATTAACTCACCCTGACCTTTCTGAAGCCACTGAAAAACCTGCTGCAACACAATTCATTACAAATTCTGCACTAAATATGGTGCACAAAAGAACACAGCCTTGTAAATATTCAAGCAGAAGAGAAATAATCATATTCATCACTTATTTATTGAACCTACATGGACTCCTCATTGCACTATCTGAGGCTATCACAAGCATAAATGAATTAAACAACACAAAATCCCAGTAAGGAAAAGCAGCAGAATTTATAGGTGCTTCACAAATGGGGTAATGAGGCAGAGAAAAGAGGTCTCTGTGGACAGACTGAGTCTAAAACAGAGACAAAGTCAAGTCTGTATCTCCTGAGCTGATACATTTTCAGTGCATTATTCCCTTCGCAGTTGTAGTGCCCATGTCAAGGAGGAGCTCCCTGCCCAAACACATCCTGGCCTGTCCATGAAGTAAAAGGCTTTTACAACCCTTCTGCAAGTCTTACAGTATCGCCCTGTGGACCAGCGTAAGGCTACACACAAGTACAGGACATGGCAGCCCCAGCAGCTTCCACAACACGGTGCCTGGGATCTACAGCACGCTTCCCACTTCCCTCTAAAAGGCCTTTAGCCCAAGATACCTTACCAGTGGCCTTTCAGCCATTTTCACTGGGGAGACCCATTCATCTCAAAGGTAGGCATCTATAATTCAGAGCCAGCAAACGGATGTTCTGATTATACCCAACACTAACATACAGACAAGTGGCACACACCCTACGCTTTTGAGCACGACCTCATGAATCCGCAAAACTGGGAAGTGCATGGAACACAATCTCAGCACCTGCCCTACATCATATAGCTTGCGTGAAGCCCACAGCAACCATCACACCAACACACCCCAAATGCTGTTATTTTAGTGAAGCTAGTTTGTACTCATAATTCTTTTTAATCACCTTGTACAGAATGGTTGGTCCTGAGTGAAAGCAATCTAAAAGATGATGACGTGGGTGGTGTGCACACCTACCTTAGCACGCATGAGCTACGCTGACCCTAATGCCCTCTGTTGCCTAGGACAAAGGGTACTGGCAGATGGAAAGAGTTAAAGTCAGTTATTATTCCTGGGTCTCTTCAAACAATGCAAACCTACTTAGCAGAGGTAATTTTTTAAGCACACTTATTTCCATGAAGCAAATCCAGTGTGTAATTCCAGGATTAGTCCGGAAACTAAGCAGCTTTCTGCTTTCAGCAAAGTTAGTTTCCATTTCAAAGTTTGGTTAGACCAACTGAAGTTAATCAAAACACATAATTGTGCAGTTTCACATATGGGTATGCTTATTATAAGCAGACAGATCAACAAAATAAAACACATACAATTGTAATGCTGAGAGAGGATTCTTTATGATTTCCTTTTACTCAAATGGACAAGAAAAAGGAAGAGGAAGGGAGGAATTAGTACTAAAAGGTGCAGTCCTCTCTAGCCTCACCACCAACACTGCAATCCTTGCAGGAGAGATTTTACGGGCTCCAACACCCAGACTACATGATTTGTAAAGATCTGTGTAGATCTATAAAGATCTATATCTAATGCCTCTATAGGCATTAGATGCTAATGCCAAAATCAGATGAGACTCCTACTGGGAACCGACTTGCATACGTACCTCAAACTTTCAGGAAGGATAAGGGAAAGAACTAAAATTGGATTTATCTGAAACTGGGTATGAACCAAGAAACACCACAGTTTAAAACAAAAATGTCTTGGATTCCCTGTTAAAGTTAGCACATTCATAAAAATTAAGGCTGTGCTTTTTTTGTGTACCCCTCTATAATCAAATCCTCAACTTTTAAAATAATAACACAGACTTGAGCATGTGTCTTGCATTACGTTAGACTTTTCACAATTCTAGCAGAAAGCACTGAGACACCAGGTCTAGATTTAAAAAAAGAAAGTATCGATGTGATTTTCTCCACATCCAAAACAACTGAATCACTAGTTTCAAGCCTATTTTAAACAAAGAAATAAATAACGCTCAAGACCATTTTTTCCTCCCAATAGCAATATTATCATAAATTTTAAGCAACTAACAGAAGTTCATAATGGCAGAAATACTTGGCAATCGTAACTCTCCAAACACCCCCACTGATGTTTTATCTATAAACTACAACCCCTTTTCTGCATAATATCTGGTTCATTGGTTGGAGTGATGTGAGACAGCAGGAATGCGTACACCCCGGGATTTGCAATGCCTGTCTCTGCAGCGTGAAGCAGGTCGCAGAGCGAACCCCTTCGACGTGCCTCTTCCAAACACCCATATGAACCAGGGAGGCTGCTGGAGGGCACAGAGTGGGATCTTCCTCCTGGCCTCTCCTTCAGAGGCACCCCAGGGTGCTGAGGATAGGAGCACATCTACAGGAGGTCCAAGAAAGGCAGAACCATCGGTACTTGGGGCTACAGGCTCTGTGCTCAAGAGATGGTGTTTTATAAAATGTTACTATGGCATTCATAATGGATAGCACGGCAATGCAAATATTACAGATGGGATTTTCACTAGGGTAGAAGTTTCTTGTAATTATGCTTCTAAATAGCTCACATACTTTTAAATGTCCCACCCTAAACAGTGATAAAATAATCAGTGAAGAGAGTGAAGCAATTAAAAAAGAAAAAAAATTAGTGGAAGAAAATAAGCATCTATTCTTGAGTCATTTGTTGATGCTCTATACATTACTTCCTTGGTGGAATTGACAGTCTAGAGAACAAAACAGCTTTGAACTCAAAGCTTCTCAGAAAACTTGCGGGCCTAAAAGTCCCCAAAGGAGCAGATCTGTCAGTGAAAGGAGCCAACTGCTACTGTTCCCTCTGCACTAACCAAGGAGCTCACCCATGCTCCACCACTGATATCAATGTTCTTTTGCTTGAAGGGTCTCCCTGGAAGCTTCAAAGGACCTTGCTCATTTTAGGTCGCAAACATTTTAAGAATTTTGGGAAAGGTGTTTTTAGCCATTGCTATAGTCTGCAGGCTACCCCACTGTAAAGCACTCTACACTGAATTTTTCTCTACATTAGGGCGACCCATTTCTGAGAAGCTCAAGACCTTAATGGTAGGTTACACAAGGTTACTTAAGGATTTTCCAACCTCCTTCCAGCTGTCTTAAGTCTACATGATAAAGCTCCCTTGGCCCAAAGCAAGGCTAGTTCATACTAACTTTTAATCATGGTCTGTACAATGCACAGCTTCGCTGCGTTACTGCCTGCTCACTGCATGCCTCTAAAATCAAAGGTATAAATGCACACTACATGGAATGGCTTACATTAGTGCCATTAATTCCTACTTTCAGCATAATCCTTCATCTGGGAGTTATTCCAAAACATAGGAGTTAATGACACTAATATAAACCATCCCAATGTAGCATGTGTTTCTTTAGCTTTTATTCCCATGACTAAATGTCTTTTTAATGCACTTTTATTTACCATGATGGAAATAGTTTTTCCTGCTTTACTCTATGAGAAGTCTGGGTCTGTCACATTAACCCTTTTCTGGTCAAAGCTCTATAGACGTATTTCCCATTACGACTCCAAAATTAAAACCTTATGCTGACATTCCAGCAGTGAACTACAGCCCTTTCAAGTGCTGAAAGACCTAATGGAAACCCTGCAAAGGAGGGATGTTAATTGCCTGAGTAGGTTAAGGAATCTCCCAGTGACACGGTGCACGGTGCTCAGCCAGCCTGGGAAATGAAAACCTGGGACTTAACTGCTTTGGGAGTCAAGGAGCAAAACAGAGCTGCAGAGAGGCTTTGTCCTTCTGGTGCAGAACAGCTTTTGGTTATATTCCCTGACGACACTTTTAACCGACTGACAAGGGGTAGGGAATGAAGTGCCTTCGGATTTTCTCAGAGGTGTGAAATATGGGCAGAGGGGGGAAGCGGATTAGAGGGATGGAGAAAAATAGTGCTATTCCCCAAAGAAGGCATGGAGAAATTCCTGATGAAAAAATACTCTTTCATTGGAGGAAGTGGTTGAGGAAGAAAAAAGCCCATAAAAACAGTAATGAAAAGAAAGCAAAATATATGTTATTTTGTCTCCATTCTACTCTCCCCACCTCCCCAGTCCCCCAAAGCAGAGCCAATCCTGTACTGGGAGTTTTAAGCATGTTGTAACTTTAATCTGTTCTCCTCTCCCTCCCAGGCTATAATCCCCTTACAGCCTGCCATTTACAAGCATTAAATACCTGCATCCACAGTAAAGGAGATTAACTGCCCGTAGGCAACCCTTGACTCCGCGCTTTAGCCAAAACCCGTGCTTCCCTCCTGACCTGCCCAGAGGAGAAGGCAACTTGAGCCCCTCTGCCATGTGCGATTCACACCCTCGTGAGTTCATTGACGCCAACGGGCAGTGGGTCTTCAGCACACGTGTGTATCTGCACACCTTAGTTCGTTGAATCAACAGTTCACCATGTTCTGACTTTTCTCTTGCATCCAGAAGATAAAGCAAGACCTTAAGAACGGCAGCTCCGGACACACGTACCACCACTTGAATTTTCAGCTGTTTGGGAGGCCCACACAGTGCCACAAATAGGTATCGGATGAAGGACTACCTATACTTCTGTAACTCGAGAGTTACTAAACAAGCAGGTAGAGCCAGTAACACGCACTGAATATTTTGGTTCCCAAAATTTCCCTTTCTTTTTTTAAAAATCCCCCCACTAACTTTCCTTTTTCAATCCTGTTGTATTCTAAATATCTTATGTCCTCCCTCACTGCTACTGGGCAAAGGGCAAGCGAGGAAGATCAGGTGTGAGAGGAAGGATTGGAAAAAAGGATAAAAAGTAAAACAAAAGCAATTTGCTTCTGAACACTACAGTAAGAAAACAAGTTTAAACGTTCTGAAATTTTCAGTTCTCCCTGCCAATTTACCTAATGCTGCTCAATAAGCCATCTCCTCTATAAAGCCTTTTTAGGGAAAAATACAGAGCCCTCATTAAACTATGCTTGGTGTTTTTTTAAAACACATCCATGAAGGAAACACCTTTACTCAGTGACATTGCACTTCATTAACCTAGCAGTTCAGCGGACAGTATTTCTACCAAGTTATATAGTATAGAAATACACGGCATATGAGCAGCATAAACATGGGACAGTTGCCAAAATAAAATTCTGTTTCATAAATCTGAGACTATATCTGAGATTTTCAAAGAGACATAAATAATACAGGGGACCAGCTGCCCCCAGAAGTCGACACACTTGGGCCTAATAGATGGATTTCAATAAATTTAGGCTAAATCCTTACTGCAGAAGATGTCTATTGATACCTTCTGCTAAGACTTCAAAAAGCACAAAAGTGTTTTGAGGCTCTCCGTTTTTATTATTGGAGAGATCTATTTCAAAAATTTCTGTATTAAGTAAATTCCTGCATCTGATTAGTTTCTTACAGTAAAGATCATTTACCCTTTGGGTTTAGATTTGGAGCATAAGAGGTTGAGCCTGAGATTTTTGTGGGGAACAGGGAGATTAAGAAGCAGTAAGTTTTTAATTTAAATAGAAAATGTTTTGAATATTAACTGGTGGATCTGAAGGTTCAACGATGAGTGCCGTAGGCAAAGAGCTTGTTCTTTGGCACGGACGCCCCTTAGGGGAGGAGGAACTCAGAGGGAGGGCAAGAATGCAAACCTCTAAACATCACAGATCTGTCATCACAACCACCAGAAAATCAGTTATCATCAGTACGATTTTAATTTTAGCAGCCAGATAATGAAGCCACAGTAAGGGTGAACATAGTGAATTCTGACAGAAAATGATGGAGCAGAAGAATAAGATGTGAAAGTACATCTAGTTCTTCTAGTAAACTATGCTTAGCTACAAACGTTAATGATAAAAACATGCATTTCTACTTAAGCAGTTTTCTCCTACCCATTATAAGTTATAATGGAACCTACTCAAAAGAAACAGACTTTGTTAAGAACATCACATTATGAACATTCACATGCATTTAGCTTCAATAAAGCCCCCCTGATTTATACCGGGCTCTGGAGCTGCCAGGTCTATTCGTTATTCAAGGTAAGACTGGCAGAGGTGAAAGGCAGCAATTCTTCAGCTACGGTGCCTGGCCTTCATTGGCAACTCTTTGTATGAGGCAGAAGCACAAGTGAAAAGAGCCATAATAAAAAACAGCTTTGAATTATTCTAGCACAAGATATTATCTCTCCTTACAACCCTTGCCTCATTATATCCTTGGACCACTGCAGCTCAAACAACAGAACTACCTGAGTTATGCATTCGGGCACTCGGCTCATGTGCCTTTACCTACAACAGGCAAAAAGACAAAACCAACTGATTACCAGAGCTGCCAGCACAGAAGACAGTGAAGACAGAAGACAGTCTGCGAGGCTATATTATTAGTTCTTTTGAGACCATGAAAGCAGGATGAAGGATTTAAAACCACCATGAAGCGATGGTTTACCTAACTTTGGGCAGTGTAGCAGTGCTTGGGATGCTGTGGTTCCAGGTGGGCAGGCAGAGACAACTCCCCTTTTTTGTGCGTGCAAAATGGATTTCTGACTCCTTTTGACCATCAGTCAAGTTCTTCTAGCTCTCTTGCTGTTGCAATTTGAGACTGTGCAGTGCTTCCTTTCCAATAACTATTTGGGAGTAATATAAATGGTGACATTCTTAGGAAGGAAGATGCAGCCTGAAAGCAAAGGTCTCATTATCTTCCAGTGGGGACATGTGCTCACAAGCTGCTGTGGGACACTGGAAATCTCTGCCTTAAAAATCCACAAAGAACCTCATGAGGTTGTAGGGTGAATTACATTTCTTGGGCTCTTGGGACCACAGTTCTGGACCTTTCAGAACGAAAAACTTTCAGAAGAATAAATGAAAGGGCTGAATCCAAACTCATGCAAGCACTCTTGGTTTTTTTTCAAGGGCCAACACATTAAAATCAAGTTCGTATATGCCTGTTAACAACCAGGAGTTGTTTGCAAGAGGAAGGAAGGAGACTGCTAGCTTGCTAGAAAACAACATGCTATGGATAAGGAATATTCTTTTGGTTTTAGCCACAACTGAATATTTTCTCTGGAGGGTGCACTTTCAGCAATGACTTCCAGCTTCTACACTGCTGTTTATGTGAGTACCTAAGTGTTACACCAGGTAAGTACGGATCCCTAAAGCGACCAGAAAATGGAGATTTATGAGCCTGCTACTACTTCAAATAATATATCTAGTCCTTGATCAAGCAGTACAGACTCACGCTTGAAGAACTAGGAATCTTGGATCTATTATTTTCCCAGGTACAACTCCACCCAGGGAACTGCTATCTACATAGCTGTGTGTCTTTAAATCCCTCTCATTACCTGTCCCCTCTCTTCATATCTTCTTCGAAGTCACACTTGACTTGGAAGTGGAGTACAGTAGACTTGTATGACACAGTATGTAAATTGATCCCTTTTTCGGTTTTGTTTTGTTTCTGTTGTTTCTTTGTGGTAGCACTCACAATATGATGTCTCATTTCCAGACATTCAAGGAAGCACAGCCTCTGCTTCTAAGGACCTTATAATCAAAAGACAGACAGGTGGCTAGGTAAAAAAGAAAAAAAAAAGTTAGGAAAGAGAAACAACGGCAGTAGAAAGGAAACTGGTCGTCGTCTTCTCCCTTTTGTCACTAACACCACTTTACAGAAAAGATAAAAAGCAGCCAGTGAAAAGCCCTACTATTCATTTTCACTGGTACTGAGATCACAAGAAACCTGTTGCAGGTTTTTTTTTTTTTTTTCTAAAAAGGCATACCAGTAACCTTAAAAAAAAAAAAAAAAAAAACCACGAAGGAGATGGGATTGCTTTAGACTTCTCAAGGATTTCCTGCAGGAAGCGGGTTGGAAAACGATGGAGATGACAACATGTGTTTTTAAAAATACAATGTCTTTATGGGTGTTGTTATTTTACACAGCACACACATATTCCAAAAATAGATGACTAAAAAAACTAAACTTAAAAAAAGTAAAGAAAAAGAATGAAACTTCCAGCAGTCTTTTCTCTAGCAAACAGTAAGTGCACAGTCTATCTTTCTTAAGTCAATATACTCCACTATCAATTTGTGCACTGGACCATTTTTCCTGAAAGCAATATCCCCAAACATAATACAGTGTTTATTTAGCTCTACAATTGCATTACGAGTGTTTCAGAGTTTAAAACAAAATGAAGACAAATCAAGAGACCTTGGTAAAAGAGGAAAAAAGCATCTTACATCAGATTCAGGAAGGCTACGTGAGACGGAAGGAAGCGCAAGGGACCAGGTTGCATCCAAAGAGGCGAGGCATACGAAAGGGCAAAAGAAAAGGCCGACCCAAGATGTGCAGGCACAGACTGAGGCATCTATTACTACAAAAACACATGGACTGCTTGCTCTCCATATGGTAACTCTGCTTTTCTAAGAACTCTACCTGTTTGCAGATGAGAGATCCTGCTGTTTACATCTGACGCAGGAGAGAAGTGGAGCTGCATCTTTTGTCTCGGGAGCACAGCGAAAGGTTTGATGCAGAGTGGGGGAATGACTATGTAACTCACACAGGTGTCTGCTTGATCAAAGCTCCACTCAGAGAGATATCTCCATTTTACACATGGGAAAAACTAAGGCTCATAAAGCAAATTAGAATCAGGTTTAGAGTTTAGAGCTAATCCTCTAGATCTTGTTGTTTTATGGAGAAATACTGCAGCTATCCAGTGCCTTAGTTTGTCTATGGAGCTACAAATCTCATAGCTTGAATTTTCGCCAATGGTTAGCAGAATTTACTCTTTCTTTGAAAAATAAGTTTAAATGCAATGAACAATTCTTTTAAATGAAATAAGAACAGCATAGATGACAGCTTTCTTATACCACCAAAACCGAGCTCCACCCAAGAATGCTGCAACAGAAATTACCAGTACTGCTCACAATCATCCAGAGATTCTGTGCATAAACTGTGTAAAGGCCAAAATAAACCAAAGGCATGTTGAAACTGTTGTTATAGAAAGCTTATTGTTTCTGCGTTGCATGTCTTACTAGACAATTTGACTTGTTAAATAGACTTATGCTAGAGTCCACTTTTAATTTATGTAGAACCTAACATCCCTTATTAGGTTTTAAGAATGGATTCTTCTAATTATGGCTACTATCTCAAGCTCACTTTATATATATAGAAGTTCTTTACAAAGTTATAGGTCTTTACAGGTTTAAATCCATTAATATAGCAAGGATTGTGTTCACCTGGAGGGCAATTTGCTTCTCCACAATGAAAGAATGCCTACTTCACTCTTGCCTAACATGGCTGCACCAGGCAGTTAGTACACAACAGTAATTGATAGAGCTATTGAGAAATAGCATTTGGCATAGGAAACTGAAGCCCTACAATGCAATTAGACTTATTAATGATATTACCCACAAGAATGCCAACTGTGATGATGCTCTCTGTCATACGAGCACCCTTGTCCTCATATGATACGCATTCTTTTACAAATGCGAATGACAGCTCCATGACAACATGGAAAGCTACTTCTAGGCTTTGAGTCTGCATTTCTATTTATCAACAGCAACATATGTACTTGAAGCAGAAGCCCTCTCACTCGCTAACTCCCCTGTTTTAATCCAGCTATTCCCTGCTCATTGCTATACCACTGTTGGCTGAATCCTTTCAAATAGATCACGACACCCAGGAAACATCTTGCATCTCGGCTCAGAAACTTAGCCATCACTTTGGAACACTACATGCTTGTCTTTATCCTACCCACATGTACATCAAGAAGTGTCCTCCTGTTATGCCCCACCCTGATCTGCTGGGATTTTCAATGATTTGACTCATCTCACCAGATAAAGTCCATTTCAACCACCAGTAGTGTTGCATATCCTTGCCGTACCAGATTGTACATCTCCCGTAACATCTCCTGAAAGTGTTAGTTGCCCAAAGTGAGGCTTGTATCTCTGTTGGTCTCTTGCAAACGTATCAAGTGATCTAAATGACTGCGCTCGCTTGGCACTGGGTACCAGCTCTCCAGAGCACCACTGGTGCCTGCACGCTCGTCTCCGGCCAGCTGGCACACAGCTCCAAGTGTGCCTCCCCCAAAACACACGAGTGCTAGCAGCAGAACAAAGGCAGTCGCCGGAAAAAGAGGCACACAAATGAGCTTCACGGTGTGTGCACATGCAGTGCTCGCCTTCAGCGAAGCGGCTCCCAGCCAAGCTGCCCGCCGGGCAGGGGAGCGCGGGGAGCGGAGCAGCCGCCGGCGGGGCAGTGGGCAGCCCAACCGCAACGGCAGGAGCGGTTCTACGACTGCAGCGACCGTGCCAGCAATTTCTGTCCATGCTGACACCGTGCAAGTGAGCACTAGCAAGTCTTGCTTGAAGCATATCTAATCCAAATGGCAGTGTGGAAGTCTGGAAGCCTATCCGGGCATGTTTATATATAGACATTAGGCATGATGAAAGCATGGTAGAAGGACAACGCAGGAGAACACATGCCAAATTTCGCAAGTGTGGACATGGCCTTAAACTTGTATTGGCCAGGAAAAAACAAACTGTCACCTTTCTAATAAGCCCTGCTCAAAGCACATCCTTTTGTAAAATGAGCCGGCCAGACATTTATCCCAGCCAGGGCAGAGATGACTTTATTTTTGATGGAAGTTGGCAGGAAGGGAGCCAAGGAGGCTGAGCTGCTACGTGTTTGTAATGAAAGAAGAGAAACCAAGTGGCCATCTTACACCGTCTTCTACAGTTTAACAGAGGGGGAATGTTGCATCGTACATCTCTAAGTCAGGACACAGACATACTTTCCCACACTACAGCTCAAGGCCCATAGATCATTTTTAGCTGAAAACTGTTTCCCAGAGCCTGGAAGATCTCAGAACTTTGGAGCAATTAAAATTCACCCCATTTCCCTCACCTGTTCTGTTGCATTGTCCAAAAAAATCTGTGCACAGTTTATTCAGCGTGGCTTACATGTCTTAAACACGGAAAGAAGCTATACAAACAAATCCTTCTAAGGAAATCTATGGGTTTTAAAATACTGGACTACACTAAACTCTGGAAGAGAACAGTGATATCTGTGAACTCTTACACTTAGAAAGTAATTAAGACTGAGCAAATGAAAAATGCTCCAAGAGCTTGGTACTTCCAGCAGCCAGGCCTTCTTTTTGGCATGAATTCTCCCTTTTTTCAGCCCTTCTATGTGAATACTGCCCTTGGAGGATTTGAGGGACTGGAACGGGTTACAGACGAGGTGGGCGATGCCATTAGCACGTTGGTGCAGATCGGGTAACCCCTCCATAAGAGAAGTCCACGACGGAGACGCTGCTCTGCCGCGACACTGGCAGCCACACTGTTTGACCCACCTCCCTCCCCACCGCATGCCTATCAATCTGCTCCCCCCCCCTCCACAGTGGTTTCGTGGATTGACTGATTATATTTATCACACTTGTAGTTCACAGGGCAATGGTTTAAATTTCATTCAATACACTCCATCTGGGAGCGCTTTTAAAACACACCCACAAGCACATTTCTCCCTCTCACCCCGCACCCCCGCAGCGATCAGCCATCTGTACTCTGGAAACAAATCCTAAAAAATTATTCTAAATTAAAAACTCATTTTAAAAGAAAAGTAGTATTAAACTGTTTTATAAACATAATAAACCACAGTAAGCCTTGGTTGCAATAAATATCCAACTCTTGCCTACAGCTATTAGAATCCACAAGCGTATTTTTAAGTTTGCTAGCAAACAGTATATTTATTCTGACCATGATTTGTCTTCTGTGGTTTAATGCTCTCTCATGTTTCTTTCATATGTTTACAGAGGTGGGGGGAGAGAAAAGAGAGACAAAGCAGGCTGTCGTGAAATATGCTACAGATTCCTGTAAGCCATAATGGTTCTCTGAAGGACTGCCACTTCTTCACAACAGGGTCTGGCTCGGCCTCAGGACAACAATATCAAATAGACACGTACTCTTCTCCTCCCCTGCTTCATTTACAATTGATTAAATTTGGTCAAATTAGTCATGGAAAAAAATTAAAAGGAGAACAAAAACAAGTTTTAGCGCATAGTGCAGATTTTGAAGAGGCACCACAATGGGAATTTGCTGCCTCTGGCAGAAGTGCCTACCTTCAAAAAAGGGGTATTGATGGAAGATTGTGGAGGGGAAAGGATAGAGGAAGGTAAGAGGGAGGAAAGGAGAAACAGATCAGAGGCAGTGACTGAAGACAGGAGGCAGCCACAGTTAGAAAATTAACATTAAATAATATGGTCATACGTGGGGGAGAGGTGGTTTGGCCAAGTGGCACTTGAGATACCACCGACATGCTCCTCCATAACCCCCAAAAAATCAAGATGCTAATTAATTTCTTTTGTACGGGAAAAAGATACACAATTTCAACATCCCAAAGGATTTATAATACGGTAGACATTTTGGTTCACTAGCAAATTCAGATGATCTTGAGAGGGAAAAAAAATAACGTTCACCCCAGGTTGCAATGTTAACGCAGCAGAAAGAGATATCTGGTCAGGACAGACACTGGCAGTGCCTTGGCCCAGTGATGTGCAGGCAAGGTCAGCATCAGAGCTACACCAGCACACTGCCTTAATGGGAGCCTCAGCAGCAGGCCTGAAGTGAAAAGGATGTGAAACTATCTTACCTAGCATGCTCATGGGGCACAGGCAGAAGGGGAGATGCCTGCATTCTCCCCCCAGCCACTGCTTTAGTGATTTCCATTACAGCTCTGTACATTTATGTCAAAAAACTCTGCATGTGGCCATGCAATGATTTCAGAAAAGAGGTACAGTTGATTTTTATCAGATGTATTAGGCTATGGTTTTATAAACAGATGGAACATTATTCAGCTAAAGCCCCTAAGAAGTCCTCTTGATTTCAGAAGTTACATGCAGATACATCGCTTTCACAAGACCTTATATGGAAAACCTGTGCTATACTGCCCATTTACCTTGTGCTTTGTGCCTCGTGAAATCATCAGATATTTAATTATTACTTATCTAGACGTGATCTGACCAAAACAAAGTTGGCCCACTCAAAGGTATCCAAAAAGGACACCTTCCATGCAAGAACAGTACAAGGGTTTGTTTGATTAGATACTTTGAAAGTTTCTTCATGTGCATTAAAAAGAAAATTAATGCAATAAGTTTAACTAAAAAGCTATTCCTTCCCAATATGCTACCAAAGTGTTACCCAAAAAAGAGGAAAAAGGAAGTGAAGGAAGGCAAAGATGTCATAAGAAAAGCCTGCACTAAAGAATTTACAAGCAAGAAGAACAAACATCCTCTTCGGGAATTACTCTAGGCAACACTGCAAAGAATTATAGCACATAAACTAAGGTTACATAAACAGTCTAATAAAATCCTGGGACTGATTTATGGAGGAGAGACATCTTGTAGTGTACTTACACGGATAGCAGTTTCTGCTCAGAAAAGCAACCACGTTGTAATTAGTAAAAACCAACTGAGCATTCCATCTAAGAGAGGACAATAATAAAAACCAAACACCTAAAGAACCCAAAACAATGAAATCAGTCAAACTCTTCTTCCTATAGGCAGATACATAAAGTAAGGGCTGGAAAACTTTGATCTTCCCTGAAATATAATCTCTGTAAATGCATGCAAACACATTTTTACCTGATTTTAATGCAAAATTTTGGTTCTGTGGAAGTAGTGACCTCTGAAACAAAACATGGGGCAGAATTATGCACAGCGATACCTGCTGTGCCATAGATCAGCATGTCATACAGGATGGAGCACAACTTCTCCCAATCCCAGGGTTGATACCTGCTTTCCATACGTTTTATGCAGGTTTGTGACAAAACTGGCTTTGGTACAAAGGTCAGAAGACAACATCTCAGTGTATAAAGCCAACAGAACAACATCAGTCCCTCTGCCTAGCAGCCAGGCAGCCCAGCCTTTCAAGCCCTACATGCCACCCTTTCATGTTGCTCCGCTCAGCAGCCACTTCAGCTAAGTACCTTATTGACACGTATTACCGGTCCCCTCATCCTGCCTGGCCCAATCACCAGGACGGCTGCAAAGTGAATCCTTTGTGCAATCTGTCCTACAATTATGGTCAACAGCATCTCAGAGAGAGGGGGGTGGGAGGACACGCAACGGCAACGTGCATAGAGAGTGCCTGCTGGTTCGCGTGACGAGGTTCACGTCACCCCATGCAATCATGGCTCTTTTGCAGTGAATCTGTTTGAAATATAAGCCTTATTCGTGCAGATAAAGTACAACCAATGCCACATCCTTTTGCGATGGCTCATTTAGCTTGCAGTTGCTGTTTTTCTCCCCTCCGTGGTGTAGAAAGGCTATGAAACTGGTAGTGATGTTTGTTGTCATCATCACTTTTTAATTCTCAGGTAACTGATTGAAACACCCTGACGGGGCTCTGACACACGAAGTTGGATGGGACTGACAAAATAAAGGTGGGTCATGAACGTGGAAGGGTTCCCCTTCTCCACTATGGATTAAAGAAACCAGAAACATCCTGGAGGAACTGGGTTCCCAAGTGGCCGTCTTGGAGGGGTCGGTGCTACTGATATAGGAGCAGGAGGAAAAACCCAGCTGAATTTGTGCAGAAGCATGACCAGCCCATCACTTGGGCTCACCAAGGCCTTGCAGGACCCACGTGCCACCGCCAGCTCCCTCACAGAGTCAATGGCCTTTTACAAGCTTTCATGAAGCCTCATGGAGAATAGGGCTGGGAAATCGGTGAGGCTCCTTTAAAACAGATTCTCCCAGAGAAAATTCCAGAAGGAGAGGGCTTGAAACAGAACTAAAGAGTGCCATCTGCTGCAAAAAGCCGGAGAAACCTCAAACCCTGCGAGAGAGACACCAGGGCAGCGGCGAGCGCTGGATGTGGCACCGAGCTCCGGGCGGGCGTAAAGCTCGCAGAGCTGCCTGCAGTGAAAGGGCCAACGTTTAAGGACGGGTTTATCTGCTCCCCTTGAGCTGTCTCTGTGTTTGCACTCACATTCTACACGTGGCTGTGGGGTTTGGGAGCCGGCCGCGGCCCCACTCGAGGATGCGGTGGAGTCTGAAGCACCGAGCTGCAGCGTCGCGGCCAGGCCCCCACGGCCCTGCCCGTACCTGGAGGTGCCTCCGGTCTCACTGGAGCAAAGCGGGGATGGAGAAAACAGTATAACTTTGTCTCCTGACAGGAATGTGCTCATATTGTCTTTTACTCCAGCAAACGACGTGATAGCTCAGAGGATGCTTGCCTAAGAGACACTAAAAGAGCAAGATTTAAACTTCAGAGGGTTTCCTCGGCACACAGAGGTAAAAAGTCTCAAGTAAAGCAAAGCTTAGAGCTAATTCAGCTATTTGGGACAGCGAAGGGACATCTTGGCTCAGGGAAGAGGGACAGGTCTGAGGGTTAAGGACAAATTCCAGGCATTGTCCGGACCTCCTTCTGTGGGCAGCAATGTCCTGGCACAGCAGCGTGTCACCACGCGCCCACCTGTAGCCCTGGGAAGTGCCACCAGCTCCACACATTTCCCTCCTCCCCCAGGCACGACGCTGCTGCGGGATGCGAAAGCACCCACTGAAACCCCCAAACAACCGACTGCTTGCCCCAGCACAGGCGTGCCTGATGCTGCATTTCTTCCAGGTGCCTTTTGTCCCTTATTTTCCCTGCAAGCGCAGGACTTGTGCTGCAGCGTGCGGCGCCCGTCCTGGTTAGCAGCCTGCAGATGGTGCTACCGACCAGCTTTTCCCCAGCTCCAAAATTGTTTCCTTCAATCTAAGGAAAAAAAAGCCGTGTACAGTTAAAAAACACACACCAAAAGGAGCTTTCTCTTCCATCCCATGTTTTCTCCACCCTTCCATACACCGTAACACATCACTGCGCTCTGCGACTGCTTGGGATGTGACAGTAATCGTCCAGAGCCATTCAGCAAGTTTTGAAAAAGCGATTTCGTGACGGTACAAACGGCAGCTGCCTTGGTGGAGCTATAGGCCAAATGATACTGGTGTTTGCAGACATTTTCTTCGCCCAGGCAGAAATCCACCCCATGCAAAGGCCCCGAGTAGGAGGAGGAGTCCCTGCTGCTGGGACCATGGGCACTGTGCTCCTGCGCTCGCTGCTGGCCGCCTCCAGCACCTCGGCCTTCAGCCTGGGAAGGGACAAGTCTAAGTGCTCACAGCTAAAACAGAGCTTTGCATAGTGTGTCTATCCCTATCAGAAGGAGAATCTAATCCTTATTAAACCAGTTTTTACATGCTTTGTAACTTTGTAAGATAGAAAAATGTCGCACCTGTTTCCTCACCATCATTGTAACCTTTTTTAAAATAAATCTAACTCATAAACCCAAATGTATTATAGGTAAAACAGGTGCCAAAACCCCCCAAACCAAGAACAAAATACCCCTCTTGGGTTACAAATTTCAAAACCATCACCAGATCACATACTCTGATCTTCACAAATAAAAAGCATAAAAGCATGATTCTGCATTAAGGAAAGAAAATTCTTCAAGCTTCTGGCACGTAGACATTATATTTATATGAAAATCCTCCACCAGTTTATTTAAAGTAACTTTCCCTGAAGTATATAACCAAAATATGTAGGTTCCACAAGCACAGCTGAAATACCTACACAGCAGCAGCCAACATAGTAGATTCTCCAGAAGCAATGAAAATCACTATATTCAGAAATCCTCTTAAAACCAATGACAGCTGACAAAGCTGAGCTGCCTTAATAAACTGGGCTGCTTTTATGGCTTTATCCTGCAAGATGCCAAGTATTCCTGCTCCAGTTCAGCACAATCCTTCAGGACAAGCTTAACTTTAAATACAGGAGAGTTTTGTTGAAGTTAGCGGTGCTGCCCAGCAGCTTAAGATTAAGCACATGCTTTGCTAGACCTGGACAAGTACTTACAAAGATCAAGCTCTCAAATTTTAGAGACTAAGTGTACGTTTAACTGTTTATGTTGAGACTGTCAAACTTTCAGCTTCTGATTATTACTGCAAGAGAAATACTACAGCAGACATAAAATTCTGAATAGTTACTGGTTTAGAAAACCTAAAGATAGGGTGTACTGGAAGCAGAGACCTGTTTACAGGAGATAGAAATTTAATAAAAAGACTGTTTATAAAAAATTCCTATGGAAATTTCATAAATAAACCCAAGTTCTGAGTCTTCCTGCCCATGTTACTGTTTCACAGAAGAGGGGGACCGAGACTTTTGGTAAATTCCTGCTCTACCAGAGTTGTATCACTGGGCTCAGAATAGAAGAGGAGCACAGCCTCAGGGCCGAAGGACAACTGAAGGATCTCCATTTAGGCAAAGCTATAGACTCAGGCAACTACAAGCTTAGGACTCCATAGTTAATGCTTATTGTGCCAAGAGGATAGTTTCATACTCTCCTCCTGCTTCATCTCTTCATTCCATCCTCCTCCTCCTTCCTCTGCACCAAGATTGCTTTTTTTGCTTTTCTCTTACAACCTGTTTTAAAAGCTTTGAGGAAGCGACAGTCTTGTAAAAGAAGTTTATGTGATACTTTGCGTAATGGATCAAAAAATTGAGAGGAGCTCTTAGAAAACGCTGAAAAAGGAAGAACACTAAATTGCTGTAAAGCAACCTGGATCATATGGGATACTAGTGGTAATTAAACTGGCACTTATTACCTCGCCTCCTTTTAAAATTTTTTTCTTAATTTCTCTTAACCTCTAATGTTTTTGTCCAATGTACTGAAAAAGTAGGAAAATGCTATCTGTTTATTAACATTTTTATGTCAGTATCACAGTAACCTGTATTAATGTTTATTATAAACTTAAAAAGATAATGTAAGATTTGATACAGCAAAACCTGTAAGTACATTCTTGACTGTAAACAGAAAAGATGTCCAGCTCACCTAATATGAATAACCAAAGCTGAATAACCAAGGTATTTGGGGTCTGGGGTTGACATTCTTAGCATCCTTCCAGAATGAATAGAGAGAATAATAAAAGGTCCCAGAAAATAATTTCATTTTATGGGGGTTATAGGTTTTTCAAAAATTATTTTTCATAAATCAGGCATCAGATTTGTGGGCAGGATAGAGGATGGGACTCTGAGCCACTTCAGGTATTGATATACAGAAGATCACAATCAATTTTATATAAATTATTTACATTGAACAAAACCTCCTATATTAAAGGGATAAATCCTTTCACCTGTGGAAGTGACAAATGTAAACAGGGTTTGACACTTTCCAATCTCTTTTCCTCTCAAACCCTGTTCTTTAAAGCCATGCCAGAAGCACACTGCTGGTCAGCATCGAGGGGATGGCAGATAACAAAAGTTTTTTGTCTCCAGCCCAGTCAACCCAGGGCATTTCATAAATCACAGTTGTCTCTATAAGCCAAGCATATGGAATTCCCAAGTATTAACATGCTTTTTGTAATCCCAGTTACTAGCAAGGGTCAAACCCGCACATCAGCTTTTGCAAGTGCACTTTGCACCTCAAAACACATGAGTTTTCACACATACAAAAGAGACTGTTCTGTTGAGAAACAACTCCGGAGTCAGCCACGCTATCTTGAAGAAAAGCTTTGTATCACTGTACTGGAAAACAAGCAAGATATCAGTAACCTCTGCAAAAGGCTAAGCGAAGGACATCCCTGAAAACGCTGTAATTCCACTCCCATGATGCTGTCTCACAGAAGGTCTCTAATTATCTAAGCATGTAGAAACACTTTCTTTAAATGCAACTGTCCTGAGACTTCATTCTCAATAAACAGCACAAAATGAACTCGCCTAAGTTTAAAAAAAAAAAAAAAAAGGCTGGGGGAGAGCAAGAAAGGGAATTAAAGGTATGTGAGAAAATGTTTCTCAGGCTCTTTATGGCTGATTGAGCTAATTTACTGTGGAATGGGCAGCAGACTATCTTTAGATAAATGCTAATGAGGACGTTAATGCTTTCTTCAGTCTGGCTGCTACTATTATGCTGAAAGGGAAGGTCAACAGCTAATAAACCCAGTTAACAAGCCATTCTGAACTTCACTTTAGCTTAACACTCTTCAAAGTTGCAGTCATTAAATCCATAGGCTATTAGGATCTGCCCTCCTGTTTTCACTATGAGTGAAGGCAAACTTTCAATGTAGTCATTAATTGAATTAACAGACTCTAATCCAATTTGATGTAGTGTAAATTGAAATGCACATAAGAGCGAAAATGTGAGTAGAGGAGTTTCCCCTTTTCAGGCAGCTTTGTGTCAAACTACTTTTGTTATCATTTCTACGTGCCTCCCATGAAGGGTGCTCTCATGTATATAACCCTTAACATTAGCTACTCTTTGATATGAATATAGTTTGCTATCAGAAGACAGAAGCTGGCAAGACAAAAACATGTCTTACAGCTTATTAAACTCCTTAGCTTTAGTGAGACAAACTGGTAAGCAAGGATATATTGCCACCATTACATTGTGTTACACTTCTTTGAAGTAGAAAATATCACACGCTTAGCAGACAGGGAACGTTGGGTAGGGAGATGTTTAGTGAAGGATGGTGGTAGATAAGCAGGAAAAGAGAAGCCCGAGCATCTCATTTCCCAGCAAGTGCAACAGCTCTCCTTTAAGTGGTGTGAATTTGAATGTATGGTGTGCGCACCAGCCTTTGTCCACCAGAAAATAGCTGATGGAAAGCCATACAATCATCGAAGATTTCTGTATAAAATCTATTTTTAAAAGGGCAAGAAGTGCATCACTTTGTAAAGTCATGGATTTCACTCTTTGAAAGTGTAATGGGCAACAGTGGAAGAGAGTCCTGTCTGCTTAGCCAACCACCCCAGCTCAAATCATGAACATGTGTGTAACAAACGGCACAAAAATACAGAGTGTTCGGTCCCCGAGTGCTCGCTGTAGGTAGGGAGGTAAGGGCTAAATGCAAAGCAGAGCAAACGCCTTACTGTTGAAGCAGGACAGCACTTCCCTGTGACTGCCGCTGTTTGAACACCAGGAGATCAATGAATTTTCCCCGTTTAGACAAGGTGGAGGAAGCTGTAGAATGATTCCATGCAAGACACCTTCCATTTCTTGCGTGAACTGGCAATATGAACTCTTAAACCACCCAAAATCCAGTACAGTCTGCTCATTTTAACACCTAACAATTTACTTGCTCGGGAGGGTGAGTAAAGCACCACTGTTGCAAATTTAACAGGGAATTCAACCCTAGAGGACAAGAACTTTTCCAGTATCTTACAGAAAGGACTGTATTACAGGGACTTGAAAACATCTAGGTTACTCATTAATCCAAATAAACACAAAGGCAAGGAAGCTAAGACAGTTATCCACACACAAAGTACTGGCAATAGTGGGATAGAGCTATTCTAAGCCTCCAGAGACCGTTTAAAATATTTCTTTAATATTGACCTGCATAATTGGCCTTCTTACACGCTGCCAGTGAAGAAATCCAAGCTTCCATTATCGCAGATATGAAGATATAAAACCACATTCAAGATGCAATAAGACATCTGGAGAGGAAAATGCATGCATATCCAAATCGCTGTGTTCTTTCAGAAACAGAAAAATACAATGGAGCTTTAGAAATAACTAAATATAGTAATTTTAGTTCAACTGTAATTAAGGAAGAAAAAAGCATGACTTCCCTCCATCCTTTTAAGAGTCATTGTTCAATGTCACAGTGATATTCAATTATTCCATATAAAGAGTATTTACTTTCTTTTCTGCATTATTATTATATTATCCACTATTTGTATTACTACAGAATGAGTAGTAATACAGGCCCCCAGCTGAGACTGACAGCCCCCCTCTGCTTGCCACTGTGAAGACATATGGCACAAAAGCATCTCCGAACAGCTTTGTATTAGCACAGAGAAGAACGTCTGAAAGAAAGGAAAGGTTGGTATTTTTATTTCACGGGCGGGGAAATGAAGGCAAACTTAGAAAAAAAAGTCCAAATAACTTTATAAATTATTTCACACAAGATTGGGTCTGTCTATTGTCCTCAGGCAGGTTTACAATGCTTAAGCAGGAATTTTAAGCACACATCAGACAGCACTCACTAAAAGTTAATTTTGACCACAGGCCCAGCCAAGGGACCAGCCTAGAGACAGCGCAAAGAAACACCCCCCGTGAGCCCACGTGGGCACTGGGTGCTCAGCACCAACCGTTTTACATGGTCTGGGACTGCAAAGGCTGCAGAGGGAGCTGAGGCCCCGCCGGTTCGGGGCCAGGCTGTAGGTGCTGCAAATCCCCCTCTTGTCAATAAAACACATGAAATACCAGATCGCAAAGAGCAAAATCCCAAGCCTTTGCAGCTACAGCGTATACATCAACTGGACCATACGTTTGTATTTTCTGACTACAGCAATGTTTCAACTGTAACTGCCAAGAAAAGTCCAGTGTGTACCTTTAAAATGTGAATATTCTGTCACGTATCACAGTTCTTCTTTTTCACAGACAGTTTTATCAGAAAGATCGCAACAAGAAAAAGTATTTTAAAAGGGCTAAAGTGACAATGGTGAGAGGAGCAGACACTGAGAAAGCATGTTTGCTTAAAAATCCAATGAAAACTTGCAGGAAAAAAAATCTCTGCACTTTTCCCAGTTCCAACACACATGGACAGAGAGTCAAAGAGGAACCAAAATGTCCATCTTACTGAACATCTACACCTGCTGGTAAGCAAAAGCCCTCCAAAGTCAACATTGCCATCTGATGTCCAGAAAGCTTTCCAGCTCAGCACAGCAAAACCCTCCCAGCCTGTCTGGTGCCTTTGCAGAGAGGCAGCGAGCCAAGGCCAGGCTGAACCCACGCTGGCGTGCGGCGCAGGACACCATCTTCAAGGAGAGCATCAGTGCCAACACAGCACTGGGCTTGCAAAACCCAGCTACATCTGGAAATGATACCAAAAGTTTAGTGTCTGTTTGTTTTAGGGTTTACTTACACACTGCCTTCACCATGTCCAATTTACAGGGAGTCCTTGAGCTCCCTAAGAAGCAGGAAGAAAGCAAGGAGCAGAAGCTTTCCAATCCATCTGCCAGTGTATTTCTGGATAATTTCAGGTCATGAGGGACAAGAAATCCAGGTACCATCCATAGCTGATAAAGCACAACACAGACCTTTGTTAAGGTCAATGGTTCTTTTAACACTGAGTAAATTTGATGAAAACACACATATTAAAGCATTTGATGTACAGAATCTGGTTCTGTCCTCTTTCAAAAGATCAGTTTTAGAACAGGGTTGTTAGCATAGGAGTCTCTGTAATTACCAGCCACCAAATATCCCAATACATAAGGAGACCATAAAATGACTAGTGATGAACATCGCTTTCTTCTTTCTCAATCATCGTTGTTGCTCTACAACATGCAATTACTGAAAATGTACATGTTTCTAAGGAAGAAGGAGGAAACGCAGAGTGATAATGGAACTAATTTTGCTGATACCTGCAAATCTCACTGTGGGATAAGGCTGTGACTCCCCCAGATGCACAACAGACATCAACCCTTAACTATCACTCAGGGAGTTTTAATTCCCCCACAGAGTTGTCAGGTGTCACTCCTAGAAAAATAGTATCAATATTAATAGAAGACAAAAGGATGCGAGAAGCCCTGCTGGGTGTACACCGCCAGGAGGTACAAAAGCTCACACTGGGAAAACAGGGATAATTAATGGATCTTTTTGAATTTTGTGTATTGCAGCAATTTTCACCCAGGAATCTTGAAATACATTTCAAATGTAGTCCAACCTCAGGAAATAAAAGAACATATTACTGCAGCACTGTTCTATATATATGGAAGTGAAAAGAAAAATGGAAATGAAGAAAAACATGGAACAATACTTGAACAGTGGGCTCTCCTGTTTTGCAGAGAAGGGCGTAATAAAATTCAGTGGCTGCAAGCAGAAGTTAGAAAAAAAAAAATCAGGCTATAAATAGGATGCTAATTTTTAACTGTGAGGGTAATTAACCACTAGAACAACTTCCCAAGGACTGCAGTGGATTCTCAATTACTGGCAATTTTAAAGTGAAGACCAGATTTATTTATTTTAAAGATATGCTCCAACAGGAATTAATTACATCAACTCCTGCTGCTTGAGTTATACAGAAGCTCAGTCAAAATGATCCAAATGGTCTCTTTTCAGACCAGAGAGCAATCCAGAAGAAATGGAGGAACGAGCAAGGACATACTATTACAACTGTACCGGTGCTGGCAATGAGACACCATCACTGCTCTCAAAAGGTCAACACCCCAACTCAGCATCAACACAACGAAACCAGTACTTGGATAATAATATAATAATATTAATTCTGGATGCAGATCATTCAAATTCACCTTTACAATAATAGAGAACAGACATTAGTTGGCAGGACCAACTTAAAATGTATTTCTTTTGCAAAAGGTACACACATAAAATAACTTCTAGCATTTAAGTCTTTTCATCCATTTAGGGGGTGGTTTTCTACCACATTTTGGTTTTTGCTTGGTTTCCTATTCTCACTCATAGATGGTGGTCTTTTCCCACCTCTCAGAATGTTTTTTAACTTGTAGACTCAATTTCACGTAGATACAATGGAATTATCAAAGAACCTACATCTTCTGGGAGAAGGAATAACTAGGCAAAAGCTGGAGTTCAGCAAATGGCCAAACTACGGTTGTGAGCCCATGCTGGAGAGTCCAGGGAAGAGAGGGAGGGAGACAGAAATAAAACAGGTCTAGAATGATACTGCCATGGAGGGAGATGGAGGGGAAAGAGGAGCAACAAATATCACCCCTTTACTCTCCATCCCTTGGTGACAGCAGCAGTCACTTGGCTTTCCACGCTGATGATGAGCGGGTACAGTAGCTGTGTTTGGTTGTTTTTGTTAAATAACTACTTCATTAATAGTGTTCCAACAGCAGAGGGACAGACGGAACATCTCCTGGCTGGACATGGCTGCCATACCCAGTAGGCAAACTGCAGACTGCAAAAGCAGTTGAAACCCAAAGCATCTGAAACTTTTTCGATTCAAAACAATTCTCATCTGGTGCTTTTACAGACTCCATAATGGCTCAGTGATTGATGCCTTCACAGCACCTCCCCGCCAAGCCAGGCGACAGCTGAAAAGCTCTAGAACAACATGCCAAGGCATTCTGTTTGCAGTTTCATTGTAATTTGATGTAATAAGTGTTGATCTCAATTCACTAAACATTTGTGTCAATTTGCCACCCAGTTTGGTTTAGTTTTAAGGCATTTCTGTTGCATAAAAACCCAACATTAAGCCATAAATTAATTAGTTCTTTTACAAGCTTAAGGTACATTATTATCCTTCCAGCTATCTTCTGAACTGCATCTTCACACTTTTTCAATGATGTGCGAGGAACAATTTTCATCATTAAAATGAAGCTTTCACGAGCTCTAACAGGAAAGCCCACTGGTGCTGGTAGGTGGTAGAACATTCCTAAGTGCATTATGAACTGTATTTATAGGAGCTGTCTAGCCATTTAATGGGTTCTTGAATGATTTGCTTAGGTGTTTACTTTTACTAAAAGCAGTTTATAACCTCTGCTCTCGTCTCTGAAGTTCCTCTTAAATCATTCTGTAAATATATCACAGGGCAATGAGAGAGAAGGACTCGAGTTTTCCACCTTGGGCTTTCGTTTCTGCTTACCCTTAGGGATCCGTAGTCTCTCTGTTGTCATAGAAATAGGGCATGGCTGACCTCAATATAGTGCGGCGTAATACCCAGATGGATTCAGCTCAGCGCCGTAATCCCTGATGGAGACACTTTCACTGTGTTCATTATTTCCTGGGGATTCTAACAAGGAAACCCTGCCTGGCACCTGTCGGTGGCGTAGCAATGCCAAACCCCGGGGCTGCCCAGCACAGCCGGCTCCCAGCCTCCACTGAAGGCAACAAAAACGCACTTTGCAACAGGCACTCCTGAGATGCACACGTATCTCTTACAACGTATATATGCAATTGTGTATGGTTCTGTTTCAGAAGTTTGGACTGTACAGAGAATCGTTAAGCAAAGTCAAATACTGGCTATTTGCTCCCACCAATGTCCAACAGATGCTTCACCTGCAACGTGCTCTGCATGTGGCACCTATCCTTCTTGTACCAGCACGAAGAGTTTGGGGCTGCTCCTCTTCCCACTTCCCTCTCCCCCATACATTAAGAGTAAGAATCTGGCAACAGCACTGCTGCCTCTGTAATCTATCACCTCGAGGCCCTTTCATATATCAATGTTTGACTGCTTTCTATGTAAAACAGGTCATTAAGTTAATCAGAAATTGACTACTACTACAAACACCTTTTGAATAAGGTCAAATTAAGATAAAAGTCCTTGCTCTTTTCGTCTCTCAGCAACAAAGACTATAACCAGGCTGCTAAACCTGCCATTAATGTCAGTGTGCAGATTAAATGTCATTAAAGGCAATTTGTCACTTACATACACACTTATCTCAATCTAATAATTAGCAAAAGGTCAGGCAGATAAACCTGTATATTTCAATCCACAATAAATTTCAGCTGCAGGAAATGACAAAATACAAGTTTAACCATATATACATGTATTTGCATTTGAAATACATAATTGAATCCAGCAAAACAGAATAAGCTGTTTTAAAGACCTAACTGGTATCAAGCCTTACTGTGACGCTTTACTTAAGCTGTGAGGAAGCCAAGTGCACAATCATGGATCAAAGTAAAACCCTCAGAGGAACGAGCACAGCAGACCTTGCTTCATGGTGTGAAAACCCCTGTGAAATGGGTCAGCAGGCACTAGCCAGATTCCAGAACCAGTATCACAACTGACACTCACCGGCACTCTGGTGGACAGTCTCAGCCAAGGCATGAAGCACAGATGAATAAACCACGGGGACTAAATTAGCTTCTGACCTTACTAGGTGACTCCTTAACTTCAAGTGTCCAGCACGCTGAGTCCGTGTCAGGAGGTAACAACAACCGAGTGAGAAAGCAGCTGGGGCTAAAGCAAAACCTTTAATTCTTTGGCCTTCCCTCTCCACGCCTCTTGCAGAGCTCATATGTCCTTTAGAAGACTCCTAACTGCAGCTCTGCACAGCCAAGGAAGAGGCCAGGATGCCCCATGGTTGGACCTCCTTTTCCCCTCAGTTCGTCAGGAAGATTTTCCAAGGCGAAATTTCCTGATAAAATTCAAGCTCTACACAAACTGTACAAAATGGAATTGCCACATCTTTATTTTGGACACCATGGAAAATCTCCTTTAAACGATGCAATGGCAATGTGGCTGGCAGGTTTGCTTCAATGAGAAACAGAAGAGCAAGGCTGAGAGCATGCAGTGAATTCTGCACGAACGGTCCCACTGAAGGCAACAGCAAACTCTCCCCATGGGGCACCTACAGACTTGGCTGCAAAACACGGCATCAGAAAGCATTTCTGTCAAAGGTGCCCAACTTCAGTGTGTGCCATGTTGGACAAGGGATCATGGGATGTTCTTCTGTAGAAAAGTATAAGCTTTTGTTGCTCAGCAGCAACAAAAAAACCCCAAACAAACCAAACCCACACCCAAAAATTCACGTTACGTGCCTTTTTCTCCAAACCAAGATGAACTGGTAGCCGAGTCCTCATTGCCATTTGGATCCTTTTCATTTTTTTCCACCCAGGCATACAAATTCCTAAGTTCAAACCCCGTTCACAGACCATGCTTCCCTTAAATATTTCAGACTTTCCTTACTCTAATGACCATTAACAGTACATTTTCAGTTCCCTCCTGTGAGGATACAGCTGTGATATGGATATTAATAACTAAATAACATACAGAGATTTAGAGCAGTAAAGAATGAGGTTTTTTTAAAGCCATTTCAAATGATTCTGTTCATGTTTTGTTTGGGTTTTTTGCAAACTGGCAGCTCATAACCAATCTTCAGTGTCTAAACAGCAACTTCATATGGCAGTGCAATGGCAAATTGTCAACGTTCAGCCATACCTCTGCTTCTAACCCAGCAGGGGACAGTTAGTTATTCCACAGTGATGTGTTGTTCTAACAGTTTATAGCAAAGAAAGATGGTTTCAAGGAGTCAGACAATTTACCCAGCTTCTGGTCACAAAGGTACTTCATGATTAATGGAAAGTATATGTGTGAAACAAGTTTACATTACAGCAAGCCACTATTTTTATTCCTCTTAAACAGTTGGAGAAATTTTTGGGTACCTTATTAAAAAAAAAATAAGTCACAGCATGTATCAGCTTTAAAAGCAATGACAAATTCTTCTCAACACAGGTTTTTAAAGGTGGCTTGTTTTTTTTTTTTTTTGTTAAAAAGTTTACTTAGGAATGGGACATAGCCTTAAATAAGAACTCAACCTAATGTTCACAAAGAGAGCTGGTTTTGTTGTTATCTGAAGGACATCAATCAAGACCAAGGCCATGCTGGGTTAAAAAATGTGCTTATACATTATTCCCATACTGTACCATACTCTCCCAAAATGTAAACATCTAAAATAGAAAATACAAAGCATGGTATGGGAAGGAAACAACGTCATCTTCAGATTACAAGATAAGAATCTGGGGGAGAAAAAGTAAACAGGAAGAGTATAGGAGGTCTGTGGAAAAGCTGAGAATATATCCAGGTCTGCCTGCTGGCCAACGAGAGCAGGGAACAGCAGGGAACAGATCCAACAACAAACGACATCCACAGGTGGGCTCTCATCTAAAGTCTTCTTCATGTCAGCTATACAGAGTGATTATTTTTATAGACCACCACAGCAAAATATCCCCAAATACTTCTAAGTAGAAGAAAAATGCAATTTTAAAAGAATCAACTACAAACACAGCTGCTTGAACACTGTCTAGTCCATTTAACTTAAAGCGTTGTCCATGTTGCAGAAAGTCAACCCAGCTGTCCCACCCTCTCACTGCTTGACAGAGAGGCTTCTTTTGGCACCCTATCTTCCAGAGAGCTGCCAGCTGCAGGAGGAGGTCTTGGTTTTCAAGAGAACCCAGTGATTTTGGACTTCTCAGGTTTTTGGTACATCTTATTAGAGGGTGGACCTCAGCATCACACTACAAATCAATGCAAAAGTCTGAAGAAGACTGTACTCAAAGTCCCTAGCAGCTCTTGAAAATTTAGGTTGGAAGCTTGTTTAAAATGTCTGTTTCCTGCTTTTTTCATTATGCAAGTGCATTAGCTTTACCATGTGTACAAACGTGATCTGCAGGATTTGAGGAAGCATGAATAATTTTTTTCTGGTGTTTGGTTTTCAAGATCCTATACAGTCTGTACATCCTACCACTGTGATCTCAGTGTCCTATAATACTTGTCTTGGTGGCAAATGTATGCACATATCAGTATCCCCTCTGTGCCCAAACATATGTCTTCCAGAGATTCTCACATTCTCTGCTAATATAAAGAAAAACCACAACATGGATTGCCCAGAGGCTTACATGTTAACATAGCAAGACTTGGGAAAAGATTAACCCTTCAGCCTGAGGTCCTAAACATGCACCACAAAGATAGCAAAGAGTTTTTCCATTGCTGTGAATGGAGGCAGATCAGGGGTTATTTCATGACCCTTAATAATGAAATGTTCTACCCCAGCACAGATACGAGGAGGCACTGTACCAAATGTGACCACTGGCATTAGAATTTGCTCACCATGGGTTTATATCCACAAGGTACGAATTTTTTTCCCTCCTCTAAACCAGTGGAAGAAAAAGGTCAGACCGAAGAAGCAGCTCTGACTCACTGTTACACTCATACTCCTCTGCCTGAGAGTCCCAACGCCTTTGGAAGGACAAAAGTCTGCGTGAACAATGTGCTACCCCGCAGCTGTGGTCAGGACTGCTATGTTTAAAGGTTACAGTGATTAAGCACTGTGATTAATTTAGTCTCAGCAGAATCAATTCCACTCAACTACAAATCTAATTTACATACTGGAGAGGACTCTGCTCTTCCCTGGTCGGCGTGAGTTTGAATTTAGATTCATTTTTCGCCAAGATGTGTGTTTTGAGGGATCACACTGCAATTAACAAATGTTTTGACAAAGCTAATGGGACAGTTCTATCCGTGTGTCACTGCTTCCCTGCTTGCTGTCATCTGCCCTTTCAGAAATGATATTCAGTTCCCAAACCTCTTGAACATGAAATCTGTATTAAAGGATCACCTACACAGGAACACGTTCGGCATAGCTACTCCACTGTAATCGTACTATGGTAGGGAAACTAACTCCCATAATGCACATTTCTTTCCAAATGCTGCATTTTTCCCCAGCTGAACATGATCCCCCTAAAGAGATCTAGTCCTGAACAACAAGAAAGATACGTCAGACCCAAAGAAGTCATGGAGGTTACACAGGGAGTGTATAAGCAGCAAACATAGGACCAGGGTAGGTAACTGGGTCTACTCAAGCAGGATTATGATAGCCATAGAGAGAAAGAAGAGACACACAGTGAATTCCTATTAAAAACAAACCATGGGACTCTGCATATCAGTGTGTATTGACTAATAAGCAAATTATACCAAAATCATGATCGATTCTGAAAAATCACAGCCTAAATTAGGGATGACTGCAAGACATCTCAACAGCACTTGGGCAAACATTTACGTCGAAGGAACTACAGCTCTCTAGATTTGCAGTCTTGAGAGAAAGCCCATTCAGGAAACAATATAAAGAAATGACTTTAATAGCTATTTTTTGGTCCATGTATGACTGGAAGTCACTGGAACACGTATACACACTAATTTCTAGCTTTCTTTCTGAATAGTCATTTCCAAAATTCATGAAGAGCAAATTTCTTCAGGGAAGCACAGGAATGACAGCCAAGGGAAACCACATGAGCTTTTTCTCTGAACAGACCGAGGGGAGAAGATGATTGCTTCCTAAACCTAAAATGGGTTTTCTCCACAACAACTTATATAGCATTAGGATACCTGCAGCCAGCACAACCCGAACCCTCACAAAACACACCTGCCAAGCCATTTTTACTGTTACCTCCTTCACCTTACACTAGGAATATCTTAAATTATAAATACATCACAGAAATCTGATCTGCAACGCCCCCGGCACATCCTGATCCCTATCATGTACTTCTCCCTTTCAGCCCAAGCACTCTGGCGCTGTGTTTTGTCAATACCAGCCTAGTACAGTTTCAAATATTTAGCTTAACTTGATCTTCCAAACTGCAGGAGAGAAAAGCCAGAGTCTCCTAACACCATTTGCTGAACAAACAATTGATCCCAGAAGAGGACGGCGGTGGCGTCCTCCTGCCCCCCAGCCGGCCCGGCTGCACGCTTGTGTAGCGGGAGCCGTGACAGATGCCAGGAGTGACAGCTTTGTTTTGCCAAGGCTGCGCACGGCCGTCAGTTGGCAGGCGAAGCTGCAGCAGAGATGACAGCTTCTCTGATTCTTTCATCAACCGATGTGACTGAGTGACCTTTTCCAGTCTTAGCAGCTGCCTCCCTTCTTTATTCAATCATGGCAGAAAATAAGTCCCTTTGGGTAAATCTTGCCCTTTTCGTAATTTTAAATGACCGCAACTGTCATTAGGCTTGTTTGCTAAATACGGTCGTGAGCGGTGGTGTACTCTTTGGCAAGAGGCAAAAGCGGGAGCACAAGGCATGCCGTGCCGCTTGTGTGCACGCCCTAACGGGAAACCTGTATTCTCCTTTGAAAGACTCTGAAATGCTCAAGAATTCCTCACTGAGATTAACGCTCACTTATGCTCACAGGGGTTTTCAGGACAGCTGCAAGAGACCCTGGGTCATCGTTCAGGGAATATACCCACTTACCTCTAGGTTTTTGGCAAGGAGAAGGAAGAAACTGTATCAACATGGAAAATCAAACATATTCATGCAGCTCCGTAGATCCAGTTTGTTCTTCATGGTGGGAAAGGAGAAATGCCTTTAATTAATAACAGTGACAAAGTAAGGGTTTTTCAAGTACCTTTGCCATGAGCCTGCTTGGCATCCCTGATCATTTACTGTGCTCGCTGTAGCTGCAGACAGGCGAGACTGCAGTTGCCCTCGCTGCACCCCGATGGTGCGATTAGAGATGGCAAATAATGCCAAAATAAAAAAAAAAGTTCCATGCAATGAGCAGTCTGTTTTAAATTAAAATAAGTCTGCTTTGCCTCAGCATTTGTCTGCTTTGTGTTTGCTTTCCACATACATTTGAGCAATTGAGTTTTACAAGCACAAATGTTCAAGAAAAGTGAATTTCAAAGTTGCTCACAGTATTAACAGAATCATTATTTAAATCCTCACAGAATTACTTTTGCTGAGAAATCATACCTCGCAATACAGATTTATTTTTGGCACAAAGACTGCCTGTCTTTAGCTATTACACTGACTTCCATTGTTGCAGTATGTGAGCCCCTTCCACCTAAAATACACTGTACAATAAGCTTCCTTAGGAGCTGTCTCTTATGCTGTGCTTGTATAATGCCTGCACAATCAGACAGATGTCTCTCAGAGCTCCTACATGACAACACACCTATCATAAGTGAAATTTTAATATTTGTGATAATCCCACAGATTAAAAAAAATACTTATAAACCAGAAAGTTCAAGCAACAAACAAGAAATCACAATCTCTTTGCATACTCAAGCTAACAGGGAAAAAAGAAAATGCTAAAATTATTTGATATATTCTTTCTGTAAATCATTTATTCCACTCTAGCAGAGAAAACAACTCTGTTTAGGTAATGTGGGAACAGGACAGGTAATTGCAGGTCTGCAGGAATAAGATGGAAGATCATGATAGTGGCAGAGAGAAGAGACAGAGTAAGGTCCAGTATCCAGGCTCTTCCCTGGCCAAAGCGTGTTCAGTCATTACTCTAAATACCGCAGTTTCAGGTGCCCCAAGGAATTCAAACTACTTTCTGCCGGAAGGTGGTTTCTCAAAAGCATGATTTGTATTCATTTCTTTTAGCAAATAAATACATGTCCTTTCATGCTTTTGACATAATATTGGCAAACGGTACATAATGACTAGTGTCTACTGAGGATGTGCGTACGTAGGCTGGGTTTGGTTTTGGTTTAAGCCAGTTCAGTAGTCATTTCTGCCTGAACTACAGAATTCTAAGAACCACCAGGTTACTTCACAGGACAACAGATTGAAGCTTCAGCGGCCCAAATTACATGAAAAGATGAGAGATGAACCATACCAGCACTCAGGCAGACAACTGGATGAAAATTTCACAGTGTACTAAATGCTGATGGGTGCTCTGCTGATGCTTGAAACCTTTGCTGTACCTTGCCATTATTGAGGGATTACAGGACCTTCTGTACAACTGCTGAGCCTGCCAAGTCCTACGAATGCTAACCAAAATCCCACACAAGCTGCTAAAATCTTCAGGGGATTTTACAAGACAAATTTCAATAATCCCTTTAAGTGCTTCTTTAGAATCAAGCATGAATTTGCCAAATCCAGGGTAGCTTATTCTTCTTAAATTCATAACACAACTAACTAGTGCTATGTGCGTTACAAGAAATTCTGAGTGCTCAGCTGAATAAATGCTCCAGAGTTTTAATACTCCCAAACTACTCGATGTAAGAAACTAGGCTGGAAGTCTTAGGATCAAAGACACCATGAGTAGCACTGTATTTCCCGACTTTGATGAAAACAGAAAAAAGATATTGATGAACAAGGATAATGCTCAAATTCAGTGTTCCCACCTTTTCATGGAAACCATTAGCACTGATTAAATTTGCAGACCAGAAAAGTCTAGAAATACCAGAAAAACAGTTTTCCGTAAGGTGAATATTTTTTCTCTAATTCTATCCCAAAATAACAAATGCAAGAGTAGGGGCAAAAGAAAAATACCATATCATCAGGCACCAGGAGGAATATGCATGCACACTCACACGTGCATTTTATACAGCATAAGGCAAATAGGGGCTGAACCTTTGAAGTCTAGTGCAGAATAATTTATAGCACAGATCCATATTTCTTTGAAAGTGAAGTTTGATTTAGGGTAACTGTATAGGCCGTAATCTAGACATTGAATCTCCAATAGGAGATCTTGATAGGCACTGACACCCCCCCATGCAGATATACTGCATTTGCCCAAGGTGAAATTTCTTTTCCAGTTGCCCTCTGGATACAGCTTGCCCAAACTCACTATTTCCATCCTGTCTGTCCTTACAGAAACAGCTGGGATTGGAATCTGCCTCCTCTACAACATTTCCAACACAGGGGGGAAAAAAAAACCACGTTGGATTGGATCACAAAAAAAAGAAAAAAAAAAAACCCCAAACATAAGGAGGGAGCCCCGTGGGTCTCTTAAGAAGCCAACCACAGTCGTGGTCCAGAGGTGGGAAGCAAAGGGGATGTTTCAGAGTGCTCCAGCTTTGAGCTTGTTCATGCCATCGTGAACCTGACCCTGCAGGGTTCACAAAGCTCTAATTTTCCTGCTGACAGTTGGAGATTACAGCACTGGTAAACTGAGCTGAGAAAATGTGCTCTAGAAGGTCTCCAAGACAGAGAGGAAGAGAAAACAAACACTGAGCCCCATGGTGTCACTTTTATAGTCACTTTTCTGACAGCAGCCACGCTTTTATACATGGCACTTAGAGTAAACAATTTAGAGCAAATGTTTTTTTGGCTGTGGGAAGAGGATGCTCTTTTCAGATATGCTACAGCATAGACAAACACAATGCAAAGGCAGACAAAGAGCATAAAACAGGATGGCTCATTACTACCTGTCTTCCAATTACACCTATTACTTTTGAAGGAACAGGATCAATGAATGTGCAGCACAGTGCCAATAAAAAAAAAAAAATAAATATTCACTGTCTAACAGCGTTTTCTGAGAGAAGTATGGAAATAGCAAAAGTACCATGGAATAAACACCTCGCATAGGTAAAATGGGCTCAACCCCATAAATAACAGACCTCATGGTCAAAAGGACACTGCCATGGTCTCCATTATGTATTGATACCTGCAAAACTAGGCTTTTATGATTTCATTTCCAATTTTAAATCTATTAAAGCATTATTACCTTGTCAACAAAGTTTCTATGATGCTCCGTAGCAAAGGAACGAATTTGGATCTCTGGCTTACACTGCTGAAAATGGATTTGAACACACTTGCATCAGCCACTGGTGTGGACACCCCATCTCTCAGCCCACAGTCAGGGCACACACAGTCACATTTCAGCAGCACGGTTGTTCAGGATTAATCTTACTAATTATTCTCACCTTTGACAATACCTCGGTGTTGCACTAAGCTAACACTTTGTGAGATGGAATCAGAGACCAGAGTTTGCTGTACAAAAGAAATCACACTAAGTGCTCATCTTCAATTTGCTTCTCATTGATTAATGCAGACTGCTTTGCCAGTCCGTTCGAGGAAGGAAGGGGACGTAATGGTATCTGCTCATTTTCAGCTTTGAGACCTCCAGATACGTTCAGCAAGCCTAGAAAGCTTTTAATCTTTAGCATTACAGAACCATCAGAAGGGTAATTTTCCAACACTGGAAAGCAGGTGGAAATCAAAGGGAATAAAGTAATTACGAGTTTTAAGTACAACCATTTTATGAGATATAGAAGTCATTCTCATTCCTTTCCACATGTAATTGTAATTGCATTGGAATTACTTATAACAGACCAGATTTTAATTCCAGGAACACAAAGCAAAAATGTACTTTTGTACTACAGTACCATGTTAGAAGGGGATTAAAAAAACCCTCAAATAACTGCAAAGTTGCATCAAATTCACAGAAACAGAGGAATCCTGCAAAATCACAGCCCCGATATCCTGGAATCCCTTAGATAAGAATACAGAAGGCTTTTGGAAACATTTGCAACTCTAGCTCCACAGTATATTTTCAAAGCATGTCAGAACACAAGAAGAGGATTAAGTTCCTTATACTGCTACGTCCTCCTCCCTCTTATAAGGATGACACTGCTAACAGGATAAAGTGAGTGACAGGGTTATATGATCATTACATAAAGGTAGTACACATGCAAAATCTTCAGAACACGGAAAAAAAATTATCAAAGAGGTTGCACCATCTGTCTGTGGAGAAAAAAACAACAGCTGGTGCAAGAAGCCGCAAGATGCCAGCCTTACAAGTGACAAGATGGGAAATGACAGGAAACAGCTTTTCACTCTTCGAACAGCAAAAGAAACGTACAGCCCGTGTTCTCGTGTTTGAAAACCTCCAGATGCTGCCCTCTTCTCACATTTCCATATCTTTGTTCATGTAACATCTGAAAGCTTTTCTATTTTTACAGAGGGAGGGGAAAAAAGCACAAAGCCATCAAATGTATATATATTTTTTTTTTCCTTGTGAGAGGATGTTGAATGAATTTTAATCATGATCATAAGAAAAAGGAAAAAGAAAAATCAGCACTATCTGATGTGAGAAACCTTTGAAACTTCCTCCTTCTCAGAGGAAATTGCAATGTGTTTGGCTTTTATAAAGGTTGTGTATGATAAATATTAGCTTATTCTGAGACTTATTAGGCCTGTGGATTGATTCAAGGCAATGCTAAGGTTCACCATAAATGTTTTGTAAAGGTAGCAGGCTTCCCTTCAACAACATAACATATCTCTTGTACCACGGCTTCCAAACATCTCAGGCTTTAGGGGTTGTCTGAGCACTAGATGTGACCCCCGGGCTGGATGTCCCGACCTTCCCTGTTTCTGGAAAGCATACTGCTAAGGCTGAAAAACCAAGCTGCATATTCAAAGAAAAGAAGCCATTCCCCAAAATCCAGCAAGCACAGCTTCACAAGGTGATGAAGAAGCTATCCAGAAGGCACGATAGTGAGTGAATGATACTGGCAGCTGTCTGTCAAATATGATCCCATACAACCCTTCAAACTGGATGCTATTAACAACTGATACACACTTAACAATAGCAAATACACTGAAAAGTCAATGCCCCATGAAGAAATGGTCTTGCTATGGGATATAACCCAAAGGCAGAGGCACACAGTACGAGGTCCTGCGCACACTGAAGCAGAATGGAACGGGGAGTGTACATTTCCAGCACAACGTTCAGAGAAAGCTCAGCTTGAAGACGACACTGATCTGTGGATCAGGGGAAGGATCTAGACAGCCTAAGACTAATGATTTCTACCTCCCCGAGACAGATTAGTCCTTAGTTCATCTAAGCGTTTTCCAGCTGGGAGATAAACTAGGATTATTTACTCCAGACAGAAGTGAGCAAAAGGAAAGGCGTGTACTCATAGCAAAGCATTATTCTGATGCCAGACCTCAGCAGGAATTGCATCTTTATCTTACAACTACCCTGGAAGGCCACTCAGTGGCTAACACTGGGATTCTCCTTTCACCCTTCACCATAAATGAAACGCTGCCTTCCTGATTTTTTATTGGTCCTGATAGAAATCAAGAGATCTCTGCTGAGTTTTTTGGTTACTGCATGCCAAAAAGGTTATATTAGAGTCTAGAGTAAGACAGCAATGCACAGATAATTGAGATAACACCCCCAATTGCTGGTAGGAAATCAAGGTGGAGCACATTCAAGATCACTGCTCAAGGTCAAGCAGGATGCGTGTGGAAAAGGCAGAGAACCAGCCTTATTTTCCTTATCTGAGCCTCAAGCTTTTTCCAGCTAATCCTTCATACAGTAGCAGTTGGTCTTTTGAGACAGAAGCAAGGTTTCTGAACGCCATCCTTATTGCATTAGCACTGGCCTACACAGAGCAAGTGGAATCATAAAAAACCACTTTAAGCATCATCAAGCAAGCCAGCTTAGAGAGAATTTACTAGGTGCTGTTTATTTCTACCTTTGATTCTCTACATGGTCTCTACAGATCAGAGTACTTAGAAAACATAATTATTTTAATTAGGAGTAATTCAATTAGAATATCTCATTGCCAATAACAACTTCACTAATAAGAAATGAACACACTTGACTTTTTTTTTTTTAATCTTACCTTTGGGGACTCTCTGAATACTTTCCCAGATGTGGAAGTATTTCTTTGATGTTGCATGTCTAATTCTTCTCTCCTGTAGGGTCTGATTCAGTGTATACTTAAGTCCACTCAACTCTTTCCTTTGCTTCCGGGGGCACTGGATTGTGCTTTTCTACACTGCTGTATCCCAGGAGGAATTAAGTTAATTCCAGTACAGGAGAACGGCACAATGAGCGCTCTTGCCTATGAAAATGATACCAAGTAGGTCTGGTAGGGTAACTAAATCAGTTAAAAGGTAAACCACACAGTGACCACAGTGGAGATACCTTGCTGATGGGTCTTTGCTAATACCTTGAGCACAGGAATGTACTTTAAGCCTCTTCAGTAACTCTATCGTAAGTGAGTGGCAAGTGCAGTGAGAGTATTTTCCTCTAATAGCATACGCTAGGTAACTTCTGAAACACGCATTGTGTAGTATGAATCCTTGTGCAGAAAAATTTGCTAAAAAGGATACAAGTCACTGGAAGTGACTGGACTGCACTGGAGTCACAGGGCAGCGCTCAGTGATTTGTAGCTTTAATCAAAGCTGGTTTTTCAGTAAGGGAGACAGGTACCCTTAGTCATGTAACTCGTCTGTACCCTCTTACTGGGGCAGTCTGTCCATTTTAGCAGTCTGGGAAACATCACTCCAGTACACAGGTGACCTCTGGTCCGTGCTTGCTACTCCCATGGCTGGGGTGGCATGGGGAAAGGGTACAGCTGGGATGCCCAACCTAACGTTCATCTTGGGCTGGTATGCAACCGCCTGGGGCAACTGCAGTCTGGTCTAAATTAGTGACTGGGAATCATCAGCTAAGAAAGAAGCAATTTAAGATCTGTGCTCACATGTTTGTATGCCCTTAACATCAATAGAAACCACATGGATGTAGAATACTTTACTCTTTCTAACCATTTTCTGTCTGATCCAACTGGTAGGACTCTGAGAAACTTGCCCTGGCAAGCAGAGATCAGTTGAGATGTGGACAATTAGCTACTTTCACCCAGTTCATTCTCTCATCCTCTTAACTAGCGGCTGAAGAATATTTTAATGCTGATCTGCCTCAGCCTTAATTGCGATACTGTCCTAGCACAGTACAGTTTGTTTTAGTTTGTATCTAGCAATAAAGGGTCCCATTATCCAAGGGTGGTACTTGAAAGCATATCTGCAAGAACACATCTCATGATTTTAATTAAAAGCTTCCACATATTATTTTCTAAGCTAACAAATATGACCATAGTTGTAATTATGGAATCACCAAATATAGACTCAAGATCTTGTTAATAATGATATCCTTTTTAAAATCTCATAATCTTAAAAAAATGTTGTAATTAAGTCACCAAGCAACTATATTTGTCTCCATGAAATAAAGCCAAATCTACAGATAATTGCAAATAATGTATTTCCCAGTGGATTCTTTTTTTTTGTATGCCAATTAGGCTCACAAATCTGAAGCTGTCACCTTCATCTCCAGACATGCAGCCGGCTGATAGAACAGCTATAAACAAAACAGCCCGAGTCCCTCTCATTCCCTGACTAAGAAAGAAAATGAAGCTACCAACACACATTTCTGGACGTCAGCCCCCAGAGAACAGAAAAGGGGAAAAAAAAAAAATAATCCTTGGGTGTATGACAATTAAAATACTTCGTCTAGCTTTTGAGAAGTGTTCTGGGAAAGCTCCCAAGAGACTTCTGTGATTGCGATTCTTTGGTTAACAGCTGCCTCATGACTCAAATTCACACGCACAACCTACAGCCACGTCCCTAGCTGTTGATGTCTTTTACCTCTAAAATGCCGTGAGTCCTGGGAGCCCTTGTTAATGAATCTCAGAGTGCACACCTATCGTGTCTGTCACACACTCATCTAATTACACCTGGAGGGCTCACAAGCTTGAAACAGTGACTTGGCAAAACCAGGGAGTTGGCAGGAGCAACAGCTGAAAATGTTGTTGCCTTCACCTGTGACAACTAGTCATTTTGGAAGGCCCCAGGTGCAAAATTGCTGTTAAAACACCCATCCTCAGGCATCTGCACAAGCACCTCACGCAATCCCTCATTATTTCCTCTCCTTCTACAGTGACCACCAGAACATGGTTGCTGTGAGCTGCTTAAACCTGCTTAGGGAATATTTAGGAGCAGTCAGAAACACTCATTTCAACAGAGTGATTTCTTCAGCATCTGTAAACAAGACTAAGCAATGGTCCCAATCAATAAACCAGCTTTATAACCTAAAAAAATCAAACGTGTTTTGCAGTGTGTACTTAGATGCAAGGGAGTCACTTTGACTACCACTGCTGCTGCCGAACCTCCTGCACTCAGCACATGCAACCTGTCACAACAGTTCATCGATGGCAAAAGTAACTGTACAGAAGCACAAATTCAGAGTATAGGGGAGTTTATACACTCACAGAAAAAGGAAACAACTCTATTACAAGCCTATATTTCAAAAAAATATGACATAAAACTCACAAAACTTGAAACAAGGTTGAACCATCAAGATCTGAGGTGGCCCAGACTGAACATACCTAATTTCAAGCTGTGCTCCTCGGCCAAGTGCCTCCTCCTGCACAGGTGTCCCAAAGCCTTGAACTAACCAAAGAGAACATATGGGAAATCTGGGCTGGGCTGATGGTAGCATGGGCACAGGGGTTCCTTTGACTCACTTTGTGGTTCCCTAGAGTGAAGATTGGATGGTTCCTCCCAAAATTCCCATGCCTGACAAGTAACCAAAGCATTTTCCATCAACACTATCACTGTTCCCATCTTCAAGTTCCCTAGGATTCCCCTTTTCCCATTCCTTTCAAAAAATCCCTGACTTCTGCAGGTGAAGGGTACATTGGGTAACCTGGACCTCTGCCATCTACTTTCTGTTTCTCTATCTGAAACATCCGACTTTTCCATCCTTGTAGCTATTCAACCATCCTCGGCAGACCAGACTGGACGAGGACATCACCATAAACCATGGCACTATCTATACTGCCATAACTGTGGCTCTGTATTCGGTCTGGAAGGAGGAGAGGCTGATTCTTGGGGAGATCTGCACTTCAACAACTTAAAGATTGCACAAAAAGAAAAAAATAAATGCTGTGGAAAGTAAAATCCCTAAGATGGTTCATCTATACCCATATTCAAGTTTTCAGAAATGCTGATGAATCCCAGCAGCTATAAAGCATGGGAGTTACAGGTCTGTTGTATTTCTGAAACCCAGGCCACTAAGTACATTTGTAAAGATACACGTAGCTAACTTCAAACAACAGTCTGAAAAGCATGCCTTCCTCTTTTGTAGCATCATTTTAGAAAAAAAACCCCAGAAAGCATTTGTGAGAAAACACACTGATAGGCAGGTAGGTATTTCATTTTTTTCCTTCCTAAATTTAACAAAAGCCTGGATCTACCACTCAAATTAAACAGTGTGCAGTAAAGCATTAAGTCTGTATTCAACAAGTTTAATTACTGTGTAAATGAAAGAAATTATTATTCATTCATGACATTTATTTCAGTTCCAGTGCTAGCTGCTTTTATAAAACTGGGATTGGGGGGTGCGGGGGGGGAGGAGGAGGCTGGGTGTATAATTACTACTGTATTTCTTTGCCAAACATTAGTGAACTTAAACAAAAAGTGCTTGTTTTCGCTAAAGAGGAAAAAGCATGTGAGCTATCAATGATGAATCTTAAGGACGCCCACAGCCTTGACACAGTGCCAGGCTCTGATAGGTATACCAATATTTGGGAGGCTGATAACAGAGAGCTTATTGAAGCCCCAAGACCAGCTCAGGACTCTCGTGGGTCAAAAGCCACCCAAACTATGGGAACAATCCAAGCGAGCAGCCCCTGGGGAGTAACGGGAGCCACTGCGCGACATGAAAGATAAACTGGCAGCTGATGCTATCAGGGACCATCCAACAATGCATCTTTTCTACTGGATTTTCACAGGGCTTAAACTTCAAACAAAGAAAAGGGAAAATAAAAACTCTTAGGCTGATTCAGATCAGGCATTTTTGAAAGTCTGAAGGAGAGGGCGAGGGAGAGGCTGCAGAAGGAGGGTGCATACACGACACAAGTGAATATGACACACTCTGCAGTCTGTTTCATATTGCGCATTGTGCTGATCCCAGGAGAATAGCTATTACCTGCTCTGATCCACCCAAAACATTCGGGTTTTCCGGAGAGAGCTGTAAACAAATCCTAGCAACTAATCAAAACATATCTTCCAAAAATATATTCTTTCTGGAACAAGTCATTCCTGTGCTTTCCTAGGCCTCCAACCACCAGCATTTAATTACTGCACTATAGGAGAGATTACACTCTGGCAGAAGTGGCCTCAGTTTACTTTAAGGAAGGGAAAAAAAAAAGAACAAAAATTCAACACTGGGCCACACAGGTTGTATGTAAGAAATTACAGTTGATGCATTTAGATAAGTGGAAGGAGCAGGAGTGATCCAGAAGGTCAGTGTAAGCAAGGGAATAACTGCAGTGGTGTTTCACATCCACATTTAGACATACCACTTATCCCGTCGAGCTAGCCAGAAAATATATCCTTTTAAAAGAAGCTCTACAGAATTGCCGTGGCTGACTACCATAGCTAAGGCATTCAAGTGATCCTCTGAAAGCATATGAAGTGCACACACTCAACTACAGGAATAAACAGGACTAATTTTTTTCATTTCAGAGTAATACATATCAAAGCCCGTTCTGATCTCATTCCCAATTCATAATGAGTCGCTCTGAAGTTTGTTCCCAATTCGTTGCTGAACCAAGTCAAGCCAAGTGGAACAAGCCATAATCCAGCACCCATTAAGAAGGCTATTAGAGCTTGTTCTCAGGGTTTAAAAAAGGAGGAGATTTAAAATGGAGATTACCCCACATCTGCCCCCCAAGACCTCCCTCTGCTGGCACTAGAACTGCCAGCCTCAGATGGACCAGATGCCAGAACTGGTGTATTTGAGACACTGATCTCACATTCTACATGCCTCTTATATCAGAGCTCATTTTTGCTCACAGACTGCATCTGTATCACCTCAAATTCTTGATTATGTTGAAATTTAAGGCTCAGAAATCTCAGAGGTTGCTGTTTTGGTTCAAGCACACTGCCACTTCCACTAGTCTCGGAGCAGCCCACACTGCGGCTGATGAACCTGCTACAGCTTGATCCTCCCTCCTGATTAGACCAGAGGGTTTTCAGACACAAAGCACTATCTTGTGCCAAAACCTGATTACTGCTATACCCTAACAACCACAACGATAATAGGGAAGGTAATTACACCCAGAAATAGGTTACACAGCACAGCCATGCCAAAGCCATGTACTTTCGCTCACATCTGCACAACAATATCTGCATTTAGTTTTTCACTGTTACTTAAAATAATTGCTGAATTTAAGACATTAGTAACAGGAGACCAACAGCCCCGTCCTCTTTGGAATTTTCAACATCATTGAGAGATGAGGAACAAACACAGGCAGCATTCCTTGCAACACCCATCTGCGTGATTCAGCCACGGTTAATCACCTTTTGTTGGAGGGCAGCTGGTCTCTGTGCTTAGTGGAAATGTCAGCTGCTAAAAGAGGCAAGGGGGGGCTGGGTTGGGTGCTCTGGAGGAGGTGAGGAGACACTACACAAACTCAAGGCCACTGACTCAACAGCTGAGGTATGACTGCAACAAGGAGGAGTAGATGGGGGAAAGAGAACCAGCCCACCTTAGATACGCCCCCGAGGGGTCATTACAAAGAAACCATTTCTGTTCACACTCCTCTTGGGTAGCTGTGCATGAGCTAGAGGACTCAAAACAACTCCTTAGGCACATTCAATACGAATAAAGAAAACACTTCTTTGCCACACCACACACACGTACATTGTATGACTGCCCATATCACCAAAGTCCTTATCTCAGCTCCCGCACTCAGCCAGTCCCGAGTTTTTAACTGCTCAAAGAAAGGAGCGACCACAGAAATGGGGCAACAGATCCATTTATGCCAATCTGCCACACGAAGCAGTAACATCATCATTTGATTCTCAGACTGGGTAAAAACTGGCAAGAAAAATTTTTTGCACTGATAGTAACAAAGTGATTTTTTTTTTTTTTTTTTTTTTTTTTATTTCTTGCCTCATAGCCTTAAGTTTCTTTGCTTACTGATCCAGGATCCTGCCTGACCACAGAGACTTTACTATAGAGGGCAACAATATTCACCTGCGGAAGGGGGCTAGTGCTTAGCGAACATTTAATGGGGAAGAGCAAATGTCACACCACTGATGCAGGCTCTCATAAGCAAAGGCCAACCAGTCTGGAAGTACACTCAGTCTGCCATTAGGCATTTCCACAGCCAGCTGAGACGCATGAACAATTCATACAAGGCAGCACCAAAAATAAAGCTAATTACTTTAGGTTCATGATAAGAGAGATCTTTTTCTACAGGCAACTTTGCAAGGTCACCTTTCTTGCTTTACTCTCTCTTTTCTCCTTTTTTTTTTTAAACAAATGACATTGAACTGATTTCAAAGCTTATCTAATCCCACCTCAGGGCTGGAGGGGTTAAGACCTCAAAAAATACATGCAGATGAATAGGAAGCCAGGCTGGTAGGGCAGTATTTTAAAAAAGGGAAAGGAAAAAAAAAAGTATGTTCTTACAGTCAAAACATAACCACAACCCCAGTGTTTAAGGTCACTTCCTCTCTTCATAGCGCTGGGAGCAATCCTGTCAATCAGCTGTGTGTGCTGGTAGTCTCAGCTCACTGCGAGTACAGAAAGTAGCACAGCAGAAGAGTAACATTTACCCGCTGGGAAAGGGGGATGGAGGACGCAGCTTTCAATTGATTCCAAAGGTCCTTTGGGAAGGATGGGCCTCTAGTTTATTAGCACTGACATTCAGCTCTCAGAGTATTGGGCTGATACCTATTTAATTTAATGCCATTTTCCAGTACAGAAATCTGTTTGTCAGACTCTCACCAGGGAAGCCTAGGCAGCATCAACCCCACTTGCAGAGCTCTCACCCTGCCTGTAATTAAACACGCTGGCAGGGCAGAACCTCTCCAGCACACGGCTGTGGCCAGGCTCAGCTGCGGGAATGTTTTCAGCTCTGCCAAGAGAAGAGGGCCTTGTGCTCCAGGCTATTTGTTCCTGCATTTGCTAAAATGTTGATCTAGTGGAGGGGAAAAAAACTTAACCCACTATTGTGTTTCTTTTGAAAGGACAGTCTGCTGTGTACAAACACGTGAATTGTGTTAGACCAGATGAGGCAGTGCCCAAACCCTGACCCCTCGGAAATGAAAGGCAAACCCAACGTGGCTAAACTCGGGTCAGAACCTCACCCTCGCGTTCGGTTCATGACATTTCTTTGGGCAAGTCCCTCGGGCTCCTAGACTGGTGTTCTTACTAAAAGGAGCTATTTCGTTTTAGAGATAGACTAATTGCATGACATACTAGGGTCTTTCAGGATAAGATACCATTTTTTTTTCCCTTAAAAATTCACCCCTAGATGATGGCACTGATCTGCAGCTGTCCAGTTGCCACTGTGTTATGCTGTGAGTGTACATTACGCTGGGATTGTACGTCATGGTCACGTGCAATCACAACACCAATAAACTGATAAAACCATGATGAGGTCTTGGGCAGACTCAGAAAAGATCTGGGGGGTGAAAATGGCTTAGATTCATTAACCAATCCTTAGGCAGCATTTCTACAGTGAAGCTATACAGAATGATCCCATACTAGATCTCAAGTCAGGCATCAAAAGATGCAAATACATGCTTGGTGTAATATTCAATGTCACACAAGGAACCTGGGCATCTGTTTCTCACCTCTCCCTTAATGCTTAACTCATTCATCTGTCTTGTGAAACTGCAAGAAGGATCTGTCTACAAGCAAACATATTGATGAAGTTGCTCCACAAATTTTTTTGTTTTAGCTAAACCCCAATTCAGTCTAAGAAGATCTATAGAATTATACAAAATTTCTCCCATCACAGAACAGAAATATGTGTCAGAAAAGGTCTCCATGAAATTCACAGGTTGACATCTTGCCTTTCAGACTTTGCAGTGCCTATTAGAGCGATAGAAGCACCTACCAGTGCATCTCCACCTAGACATGTTGACTTTCATTGAGTTGATCATGTGAGTCAGGATTATAGAAGGAAATTAAAGGCTATTGCCATTTTCTTATACACACCTCAGGAATTTTTATGAAGTGGAAAAATATTAGACTATATATTAAAATCATAAAGATCCAATCCATGCTGTACCTATGTTTGGTAGTGTTTAAATCTAGAAGTATTACAGCACCATAAACATACACGTGCAGACACTTGCACACAAATCTTTTAGATGTTTTGACTATGGTATGATAAAAATCAGTTTGCAGCTGTGCAGGGACTCTTCCCAGGTTGGTACTGACCTCTGACTGTTCCACACAGTCTCCATACTTGGACAGAAATGTTTATGGAGATGCAGGCTCTATTTCGACTTTTTTAACTGAAGAGGATGAAAGAATTGATGTGACTGCAAAGGCTATGCTGCACTTAAGGGATATACACAGACATTGCCTTGCATATTTATACCTCTGGTCTCAGAGATGCAAAGCAATGTTTTGCAATGTTTCCACTAACGTACTGGGTGCTAGGACTGCTAGTGCAGAGCGAGAGAGCAGAAAGGCACCCAGCATCACCCTGGTGCTCCGTGGGTGACCTGCTGTTAGAGCCAGCTTTCCCGTTCCCTCCTCTGCCATCGACTGTGCAGCTTTGGGTATCGAACCACACTTCCAAAAGTCACTTACATCCCTGGGAGACTTGCTGGGTTTATATTTATTCTGTGTTTTGAACAGCCTTCTCCTGTAAGGCCCTTTTAGCTGACAAACTCTCCAGGACAGGCCTTGTTTTACCACACACAGTGCCAAGTGTTGCTGCAGTCGGGCTCTGACTTTCCTGGGGTCCTGCAAGTGCTACTTTGGGTGAAAACAACATATACAAGTGTAAAGCTGCCAGACTGATGGTCAAGGAACATCTGTAGGTGCTTGCTCATTCTCATGAAAAAGTATTACTCAGAATATTTGAATAGATATTACCTGCCTGCGTCAGAGGCAGATGAGCCCATCTCCCCCTCTGATAGTAGCTGAGCACCCCAGAGCCTCTAATATTCAAAACCTGATCACCCTTCAGAGGCAGAGAAATAAAAAAATAATCCTTTTACACAGAGAGAAACTGTGGCACAGAGAAGCAAGACTTCACCTACCTATTAAACAAGTCTTTAAATGAAATAACTAAATCAGAGGCCTCATTGCCAGGGCCACTGTACTATGAAGGAAAATCGGGAACCTTCAAAAGCCATTCAGGCCTTGGAGTGGGCTCATTTCTCTCCCAGGGGCCCTAAGAAGATGAGATTCCCAATTCAGACACCATATCTACATGGTTGAAGTTAGAGGAGGAAGGATCCAAGTCTGAGTTGCCCAAAATGAGAAGGGAAACTTTACCCTGCTTTTGAACCCACGAGCTTTTAAAATAGCTCTCACCATCCCCCCCCTTTCTGGTGTATGACCACCTGCAGGTCACTCACTGACACCCTGCAGCCATCAGCTGAAGCTACTACTTAGTACCTCCCAAGGCAGTCAATCCCATCAAATGTCCATAACTAACTGTTGTAAAATATTTCTTGTGATCTTGTAAGATATCCATGTAATCAGTCCACTGCCTAGAGACAGGAGAGATGGGGATTTAACAAAAAAGGTGACTTTGAAAGGACTGAACTTTTATATTAACCCCTATCCTGACCTCACGCAAACCTACAAGATCAAGAGTGCAATATAAAATCTATGGGGTACTATGCCAGGGCACTTTTTGGAACACTTTCTGTTATATCTAATAATTTTTTAGATTTATTAGAGATTTAGATTTATACCTTCTACTCAGAGGTAACAACTAGCCAAGGTCACAAAAGCAGCATCTCCTTCAATAATCTCCCCCACTGACAGTGGAAGGACCCATATCTCCGTTTATAATCTTCTGTCTGTGCTGTGAGAGAAATGGAATTTTGTGCTCCCAATTTCTTTCACTAACATTCCACAGTGACATCTGAGCACTGAACAAGTCCGTTTTCTGAGACCAAACAACAAAAATTCAATCCATACCTCCAGCCAAGGGGACTGATTATTTTGGTTTCTCTTCAGCTTCCCCTTTTCACTTGGAAGGGAGAAAAAAAAGGTTGGAAAGCTGGTGAGTACAACAGCAGGAGCAGGGAACCAGCAGCAAGGGGTGGGCTGACAGCACCGCTCTGCTGCAACGTGCTGCCCTTCCTCCAAGGCTTCACACAATCTTCAGGAGCACAACCCTAACAGCACATCCAAAGCACTGACAACCACCGTCGGGGCCATACCCAAAACATTAAGCAGTTCTCTCCGCCCACCACCCAGAGACCTTATCACCGAGAACCACAGCACTATACACAATTACTGCCAATCCCTGACAAGAAGAGGGGACGCTTCCTCTGAGTGTAAGGCATACGTAACACCTCCAACGTACCATATGGATGCCTCTCTCTTCAAATTTGCTAGCTTGACCCCCTTCCATTTCAGCATCCCACTCCCCATTTCTTTACTGCTGCAGAACGCAGTTTATTTCAGAAGGGGCACCCATGGACACAGAAGCAGAGACCTTTTCTGAACACACCAGATGACAAACCTCCGTGACATCAAAGTTAGGAAATTCAAACCAGGTCATAACAAATTGAGGCAGATTGGAAACCAGCACAAAACTGTCTCTGAAGAGGCAGTTGATTTTCTCTGTCCAGGCAGTGCCGTTAATGTATTCTAACACAGTTTCAGCTTAACTCTCCTGGATTGACAACAGAATTGAATTACACTTCCAAATCTCTCTCTTTCAACTTGTCATAAGATTTTTTAATCCAACAAGAAGCACTTCCTTGGCAGAGTTGCAATTGTTATATTTTTCCAGCTTTTCTGATTTAGGGATTTTAATCTTTTTAGCCATGAATTGACTTCTCCGAACTAGCACTCACAGGGAAAAAAAAAAAAAAAAAAAAAACCAGCTATTGCTCGCCACACAAGCTGCCAAGTTTCTGGGACCAGATAGAATGGATACTAGGTTTTTAAAGAAGATCACCGACAATCATAGAGAAACACTAAACACAAGCGAAGTTTCAAGAAGGCTGGACAAAGATTGGTCTCAACACTGAAAAATAACAGAACACTAAACAAGGAAATAGAAACACTATCTATTCATCTCTAACGTCTGCATTATGTAGAACACTGGAAGCCACAAATTCTGCTTGAATAAAACTAGAGAGTAATGCAACCCACATGCACCCTCCCATTCCTCCTTGAGAACAGGGACGCGCTGCCCTCTTCCGACATGGAGGTCGACCCTACCCACATGTGCAAGCTCAAGCTAGTTATAAAATTAATTTGCAAAAGTGCAGAGCAAAATGGAAAAGTCACTGCTATAGGGGAAAGCAAAAGGAGACATTTTAAAACGCTGCTGAGACCTAAAGATTAGGTATTTGCCTCGAAGCATAACTTTAACAAGGTATGTAGAGCTGCCATCAAAGTCATGCAATGATGCCAGATGAAAAGGGTGGAAAAAAGATCAGCTATAGAGCTTTTAGCATATTTCTATCATTATCACTGAGTCATAGGTAGCATTTGTACATAGGCAGATCTTAATTCACCTCCTTTAAACTCCTCTGTCTTCTTTCACAGTTTATATTTGGATGTTCAAGAAAGGAACTATTTGGTTACTGAACTTGAGTTTATGATACAGTCAGTGAAATTCTACCCCATCTTTTAAGCAGATTAGGATCTACATACAGACCTTTGAACCTGCTGTGTTACCGTGTTAGCTTTCACAGCTCTTTCCCAAAGGAATAAAATGACTCCATTTAATTAGACTCAAACTTTCCTCATCTGCCCCAGAAGTTTCTTGTCACCTCATTCAATTGTAAACACAATTTAGGCTTAAAGTTTCGTACTGATTTTTCACTGAGGTGGCTGAAGAGCTCGGTAATGCAGTAATTCAGCCATCTAAGAACTTTTCTGGGGACATTGCAACAGAAATGCTGCTTGCCTTCTCTTGGTACTGTATCTTATCCACTAGCTTCAAAGAAATGCATTGTAATTCTCCCAAAAATACTGCACAGATAATAATCCCGATAACACGCGTGCATTCACACCCATTTTATGGGTGGAAAAAATGAAGCACATAGAAGAGGAGAAATGAGATTCTTCTTCCCAGTCCCAGAGCACTTCCAGCAGAAAATTAAGAATCCAGCTACTAACACTAAGCTGTAATCATTACACGATATGCCTTCGTTTTAAGGTAACAATCACAGTCAATTCCATAGCTGCTAAGCTTTGTTGGTGTTGAAGAACACCAGTTTTATGTAACAGTCATCATATAAGACAAGATGTTTTGGAATGAGCTGCCCCAGCACCATCAGCACAGAGAACGGCTGTGTTGGGCCAGATCAAAGGCTCAGCTTGTGCAGCATCCTCTTTCCAACAGTGGCCATAAATGGATGTCCAAAGGAAGAGAACAAAAATAGGCTAAGTATATATAATACTCCCGTCTGTCTCTATTTATATACGTACATCTTTCCCCCTTGCTTCCACCTCCAGCCATTTACAGCTCACTAAGCTCCTGATGTGGTTTCTGCCTGCTCTGTGACAATTAGTTGATTTCTTTTCTATGCATTTGTCCGCTCTCCCATAAGTGATGTAAACTGTTAGCACCCACAATTTCCTTTGACAACCAGTTGCACTGGTCTACATCTTCACAAAGAACCACCTATTACTGATCTCCTTCAACCTGTCTTTTACCAACTTTGACATCCCCAAGTTCTTGTGTCGGAAAGGAATGAACAATCCCCATCCTCCCTATGGCCCACTTGATTTCACAGACCTCTGTCACATCTCCTTTACCTATTTACCCGGCTGAAGGGTTCTAGTTCATTTAGTTCTTCCTCACACAGAAGCAGTTTGATGCCTCTGAACAGCCTTGCAGCTCTTCTCTGAGCATTTACAGCATCTGCAATCTTTGGAGAGGGACAAGAGCTGCACAATGTGTCCACAAGGCAGGTAAATCTGGGATTTCTATTCCATCATAGCAGTGTTCCCTGTTCCATTTCCTATTATTTTAGTCGGTTAGTCTTTTTTACTACTGCTGAGAACCGTGCTGATCTTTTGATGTAAATATCCATTATAACCCCAAGATCTTGTTCTTGCACAGAAATGGGGTTAGCACCTCCCTGATTTCACTCTTGCATGGTGATCGGCTCAGAGTCCATCATTTCATATAGGATTGTTTTAGGGGAGAGTCAACACAGTCCTTAGAAGCAGCATAAAGTGTACACGCTCTGGCACAGCCTTGCCACTACAGTGAACATAGACACGTGTACTTCCACTCTGACTCCCTTCTCCGTCCCATGCTCTATTTGTGCAGCTACCCCACACCGTAATAAAACAGTATTTTAACATACCCAGTGTTGTTTCACGCAACCAATATCTTCAAATTTGCTAAAAGCACACATAAATATTTGATAGAGCAGACAATGTTGCTCTCACATCTGATTGCAAACAAGATTATTTTTTCTCCCGAACAAATGCAGTAACTTGATTATCTGATCTGGTCTGTTCTTATTCTTCTGCTTTACAATTTTCAAATATTTGCAGTTGTAAGTCTTTCAAAGCTTTAATTTGCTTAAAATGATTCACAAGCACCTTTTTAATCTTTTATCAGTTTTATTACAAACTGTAAACAAAACCCAGTTCTTAAATAATTAAAGGGCAGAACTAGCCCTCAGGCAAATGAAGTCCAGGGGGAAAAAAATTAAAAAATTAAAAAAACAGAGTAAGTCTGTAGATTTTTTTTTTCCTTCCCATCCACAGAATTGGTGAATCTAGCTTCAAAACAGAAAATAATTCTAGATGAACAGATTGCGTGTGACATTCCCCCAGCCAGCTTCTCTCATCTACTGTGTCCTGAATATTAATCTATCAAGTACCTACATGTTCCTGGTTGCAGTGTTAAACATACCACAGGCTTACAAATCAAAAGCTGTGTCCCGAACAGCCGCTCATAAGAATTCCTCTGCATTTATGTGCCCAGCAATGCTTGAGTCTGCTTCTCTCCCAACCCCAAACAGTCCCTCCCAGAGAGCAGAAGGTCTTGCCACGGCTCATCGCCCAAGAGAAGGTGGCTGGTGCACACTCTTCTGTCCTCTGGTGGCACTGGCTTATCTTAGGGCAGACCCCACCAGAGCTCTTGCCCACGTCACTCCAACCTGAAGCACACTCCTGTGCCTGCCAGCTCTTGGCACAGCGGTAAAAGCACACCCTGCTTGGCCAAAGCCCCCAGAAACCAGGAAGAGCATCACTTTTTCAGATGTCTTCAATACTGAGGGTCTTGCTAAATTATTAGCAGTTTCATTGCATCATTGAGCAGAGGTCAGCAAGGTCAAGCCTGGTGGTGTGGGCAGATTCCAAATAGGAACTGGAGTCTTGTAACAGAGGCGTCTCAGGAAGCAGAATTTCAGAACAGGGATGCTGAAATTGAGGCAAAAGACTGCTAGTAGGGTCACTGACGTCATGCCTCTCTGACTGGCAGCATCTCCAAGTCTGCCACTCAATATCTACAGGCACACTTGGCCTCTAGCTTGGAAGAAGGAAATACATTTTGTCCCTGACTTCCCGGAGGGTGGCTGGCGGTGGGGAGGCGTGCAGGCGAGGGTGGGACCTTGGCTTCAAATGAGGGCCCCCAGGTAGGAGTCCTTGTGTGGAAGACACACAAACAAGATGACACTGCTGAGTCTGGTCACCCATAAAAGGATACTGCTACATCTATGGTCCACATGGTTGCTGCAAAACTTAATTATTCAGATTAAAAAGTGTTATCACAACCTATCATCTACCAACTCTTCAATCTAGCTGTGCTAAAGAACAATGATCACCGAAACCAATCACTGTACAATCATTTTAGACATTTTGATTCAAAGTTTCCAGCTTTCTAATGTATTTAAATTGTATTTCCTAATGTATTTAAAATTGTATTTCCTTCTTGTTACAAAGAGACCAATCCAAAGAAAACCTGAGGAACTATGAAAGCAAGACTGTGCAAATTTTAATTACCTTTTGAAGGCTACGCTGTCATGCACACCAAAATGGATTTAAATGCATTACACACCTAAAAACGTGTAATGGATGCACTGCTAGCCTATTACATGCAGTTCATTGTGCAAAGTTTTTTGGTTGTATGTTTTGTGCAGTGGGCTGTAAAAGTTGCTTAACAGAAGAAAATACATTTGATTAAAAATTTACAGCAGAAGAATGTAACAGGGCTTTTTTTTTTCTTGCTATTTTACCTGCCACTGACTATTCCCCTTAGCATGCAATTCTTCTTAGTCTCACAAATACACACAAAAAACCAGGACCAAAGATGGAAAAGTTTCAGGTCTAGATCCCAAACCACATTAAAGACAAAGCTGTCCAGAAGCTGGCTCCAGTTGAAAAAAAACCCCACATATTCCTGTTTATGGGTGGGAGGATCCTAAAGTGACACCGAGATGCTTAAACAGTTCTGCTCCAGTGACTCCCTTTGCAAGAAATATCAAGGGGAAAGCGGGTGGTGCTCCGACTTCCTAATGACTCAGCTGTGCCAGGCTGCTGCAAGTCCCACAGGGCTCCCAGCATCTGCCCAGGCAGGAGCAGCCCTTGAGCTGTCCTGATACGCAGGATGCAACAACTGCCCCTGATTCAAAGAAGAAAAAGTCCTTTAAATCTCTACCATATTCCCAGCAAAGCCAAACGAATCTACAGACCCTTCTGATACTTCACTTCAAGATGTTACGGGTTAGTGATAACCACTTATAGCAAAAAGCAAACTGCAAATGTTCAATATGCAGAACTGAAAGGAATCAGAAAGATTTAATATCTTACTTAAAATGCCCTTATCTAAAATCACACAAGAGCTCTCCCAAGAACTGGTCCAACTACCAAGAACTGCCAGGATCAGAGAAAGATCCATTTAAATCAAAGTATGTAAGTAAACATGACTTAACCCAACAATCTTCAGCATTCTCCTCCAAATGCTCAGAAATCTGAGCTAACTTTATGACTGTAAGGACCAGGTGGAGAATATAACATACACAGAGATTAAGCAGCTTGCAGCCTGCACCTGTTTGCCAATTCCATGGCCCATCCGCCACTTTTAATTTAACAACGTAGTGCAGAAATAAAGAGAGGGAGCCAGAACAGAGCAGGGACCTGCACCCCGCTCACATCACAGGAGGTTATTCCTCACAGGCAGTTTGGCTGAACTTTACTCAGTTCTGCAGACCCAGGAGCAGAAGAAAACCAAGGGGCAGTTTCTGACGTGAGCACACGTGTGGCTGCCGGGGCAGAACAGTGCTGCCGAGAGGAACCCATCTCCCATCCCTCTGGGCTGGTGACTGCACAGCAATGGCATTTCTTCCTCTGGGTCTCAGCCCTACCTACTTTTCACTGGGCACGCGAGGCCATGGAGACACAAGCCTATGCTTACTGCTGGTGCGTCAGCCAAACCCAGCCTTTGAGGCCAAAATATGGGAAAAATGTTGCTCAGATCCACTGGCCAGCCTCGAGCGAAGTGCAGCAGCAGTGCAGGCTGCATCCACCGCCAGCAAGCACCTGTCGTCCTTTGACATCTTTGTGTTCACAGAAATGCCAGATAAAATCACAATGTAATAACAAAAAGCCGAAATACGAAGCAAGGCAATTCTCTGTAACAGCGCTGTAACGACAATCAGGGAGTCACCCAGCAAAACAAGGCAGGGGTAAGCAGCTGAGTCCAAGTGAGCATGGACTCCTGAGGCACAACGCCACATTTGTAATAATCCGTATTTACAAGTAAAGTAAATTCCTACACCTGTTTTCCTGAGTTTGTTGAGTAGGCCCAATATCTGTATGCAAGCACATAAAATGACAAATCTCACTTACTTCCCTGAAACACTGGCAGTCACAGCCGCAACACGATTTTAAAAAAATGCAAACTTTTAATATTCATAGGCAAGAAAGGAAAAATTTCAGCAGCTAAAAGTGATAAAAGTACTGAACCAGGTGTCTGTGCCAAGTAATTTGGGAAGACACAACCCCTTTGCTCATCATCTCCATCAGTTTAAGGAGTAACATCTGATTTCACACCTGCAGAAATCCATCTACAAAGCAATGAGGAAATAAGTAGCAAAAATAAATAAATAAAATTAGCACAATTAGCTCCAGCAAACACTTTTGGAGAAAGAACAGGTGGGTTCCCACCTCCCAGGCACTAGCAAGGATGGTTTGAGTGCCAAGAGGACCGGCCTCCCTGGAATAGGGAGTTGCTCTAGGAGCAGGCTGGTTAACTCCCTGCCCTTCCTCTGATGCCTGTAGGCATAGGTCTGACCCAAAAAGTCACCGAATGAAGCAGTTATCCCCGACTCGATCAAGCCACAGGTACAGATTTCTGGAAGAGTTCATCACTCCAGGGAAAATGAATGTTTCAGTGAGCTCAGGTCATCAAACTGATTTATCACCTTTGCTATCCAGCTGTTTGGAGCACCTGTGTTATGCAAACCCTGTGCACGTTTCCATATCTGGTCTAAAAAAACATGGACTTATGAAAATGTGTTCCCTACCCCAGCAAGGGGAGAAAATGGCCTTGAGATGAAAAACGTTTTTGCAGGGAGTGGGAGGGAGGAGAGGTTGTGCCACACAGGAGATAAATAACCAAATCTTTGTCAAACTACTGTTATAAAAGACAAGACAAATAATGAGTAAAGTCAGAGAAGAAAATAAAACACCTAAATTCTCTAAAAATACACACAACACATGAATCGCCAGCTGCAGAGCAGCCCTTTCAAGATGCAACTCTCAGTGCTTGTTGAGGAAGATGCTTCCTGCCTCGATCCCCCTGGAAGAGCCACACAATCTAATGGAAGTCATATTTGACGTGCTATGTGCTGCTCAGTACCAAGTGGCTGAATTACTGGGTGCAGACCTCATCATACTCTTAAAAAGTAATCTGGAATCAGGGCTTTGATTTAGATCAGCTTTATCCTTTACTTTCGAAGTACAACTGGTAATAATGTAGTCTGTGAGTTTAACATTTGAAACAGGGGTTCCATTTACCTCTTTGTACTTACTTGAGGAAAATGACTGTAATTGAAATCTTTCTGCTGGAAATGAAGCCTTTTGAACATTCAAAGTGGTTGCTTGTCCTTAACGCTTTTTATTTTAGCTGTCAAAACTGTAAACTGCCTTTCAGAGTAGTTGGACTCTTACGATAGAGGAAGAAATGAATGTACCCTGTATCTAGGTACTGGGTGTTTTAATCTAATTTTCCAGCTAGGAATACAGCATCTCTCCCCCTTGGACACTTCTAGGAACACAAAAATTAAGCTTCACTTCAGCTCAGCAATATCTACCAATGAACCTCAAGCAAGGGACAGGGCTTTTCAAGGACAAAGCAAAACCTTTCAAGTCCTCCAACTTCATCCACGAGCTCCTTCAGATACAGCAGCAACACACGAAGCCAGACTTCCCACTCACGCTGCCTCTCTCCACACATCTCCCACACTTTCTAGAATTTCATAGATTTCCAAGAGCTTGCCTTTTTTCTGTCCCCCCTCAGATCAAACTGATTTCCTAGTGTCAGCACTATTATTTGTATGAGCTGTTGAATTTTAATTACAGTGTAAATGCACTCAGACTGAATATGGGTATTATGTAAAAATGGCTCATGTCCAAATGACCTTATATTAAATCTTTGAAAGGGTAAACATAAAAACTTTGGGTTTTTTCCAATAGGCTCCCTTGAAGTTTATATAATAGAATGTTTGCTATTAACTCGATAATAGACTCAAGATGAAGTTGTGTGGATTTCTGCTTTAGTTTTATTATCTGATTATTTTAATCACAATTAAAAATACACTGTGAAATGGTTTTATAGTGCTTGTCTAACACAACATGAAAAAAAAGTTTGGATGACTTGAGCAAGCTAACACACCAAAGTACATTAGTTTATCCAAACTCTTATCTCTTCGGTTTCCAGTTCCAACACGTCTTTAGGATAAACCGTGAACATCCAAAGACAGTTTAAGGTAATTTCTCAGCCTTTCTGCTGCAGCCACGAATGCACGGCCACTGAATTTTTTTCCTACAAGCAGGCAGATGACACAAGTTGACTGGCTGAGAGATTTGAAGGTGCCAGGTGAAAGCAATGAGTTTGGAAGCTCCCAGAAAACCTATGAGGGTTGAATTTCCTTGAAGCTCAGGCCAGTTAACATCACCAAACTTTGGTTCAGGTCTATCAGGTCTGCAGAGGCTGCAGATAACCCAGATGGGATGAGCAACATTCAAACACACAATCAACAGAACAGTTTGTAGCAGTTAAGCATAGTGATGCCAAGAGAATAAAACAGGTTGACAATCTATAAGTGAAGGAGTATTTTACAATATATAAGCTGCCTGCAGAGTTACCACCAACATGTATATAAATATACAAGCTTTATCACAGAGGGGTCTTCAGACATCAAAATCTTCCAAAGCAAATCAAAGGAAAAAAACATAAAATTGTGATGGCCAGAGGCAAGGATGTCAACTTCAGCAAAGCCAGCCAGCTAATAAAAATGTCAATGAACTTCTTTACAAGAGAATTAAGAGGGAGTGGTGCAATGTCAGTATTGTGACACGCACAGGAAAAGCAGTTCTAGGTCTGATTTAACCGGGATATGGCCCTGACGTGAGGGCAGAGACCCAACCTTTCCCTAACCTAAAATGACCTCCCTTAAACAGAGATTATATAACATTTCCAAATGAGGAGAATAAGCTTAAATTAATTTAGTTTTCACAGGCTGCTGCCAGAAGAGACATCATTATCCTTTCTACTCATCCTCAACCACGTATTTTCAGGTACATCCTTTATGGCTGTACACTGATCTGCCTGAAAACGAAGCCAGTCCAAAGAAAGGAATAAAACCTGTTCAGTTCCAGTTGGATCAGCTCCCGGACGCATGTCACCACGTGGCTGCACAAGCACTACCGCTGACAACGTGTAGCTGGGAGTGGGAACAGTCATTCCTGCAGCAGCCCACACTTATCTCAACTGAAAAGAAGAAACTGCATCTCCAAGTGAGATTTTAAATCCATTTAGACAAACTGCTGTAAAAAGCTGGTTTGAGAATTTCAAAGGTACTTCAGCTTAGCTAACATAAACCCAACTTCTAAAACCTTGACAACATGGAAGAGTTGCAAAAGAATCTGACCTAATTTTTTAAACCAATGTGGTTACACTAATGCAGAAGCACTTGTTTCATGGAGGATGTACCCACAGTGTCCAGCCAGAGAACTGCACTAGTTTAATAAATTCAGCGTCAATTCACACCTAAGTCACTCTAGCACAACTTTAACACGCAGACAAGACTCGAAGCTAATGCAGAATAAGCCAGGCAGAAGAACATTGACACAAAATGTGTTTAGCAAGGGGGTACATCCCTACCTCCTACCCAAGACCAAAATTTCTGAAGTGCTTTCCATTAGGAAACCCCCACTTCCACACAAAGGACTAACGGTCTCTCATCACACAGGAAATTCAACAAAGACCAGGCGTGCACTTCAGTTTTTGTCTTCCTGCATGTGTGCATTATGGTTTTGGGTTTGGGGTTTTATTCCCCCTAACAGATGAACAGACTTGGCAACTTCCCTGGTGAATCAGAAGAAAATCTTGTAAGGCACAAGTAACTCTTCAGAAGAATACAGATTAAGTGGGTTTCCTGGATTTCATCCATGTTCAAATTTCCCAGGTTGTAGATCTCAAAAATATCTGTCTCTGACAAAACTGGTATGACAGGTTATGTAACACACACACAGAATCCCCTGGTGACAGAAAAGCAGGAACATTATCTGCTCTGTTCAGGGACTTGAAGGTTTTCTGGCTGAACTGCAAGGAGTATTTAAAAAAAAAAAAAAAAAAAAAAAAGAGAGAGAAATTGAATCCCAAAATTTAAGGGTGAAAAAAAAAAATCCCCATGTATTTTAAATAGCCAGTCTCATCCACTGGCAAATAACTACTGATTTCATTAGATTTTTATTTTCAGGAAGAGATTCATGTGCTAAATATGCAGAGTCGATTTGTTTTGATATAGGTATTTATAGGTCTGATATGACTTTGCAGAACACAGAATTACTTCAGAGAAACATCAAGGAGATAAAATATAACTGCCTAATAAAGTAGATTTTGCAGTCAAATTGCCTTTGTAAGACTGCCCAAAACAAATGAAAACAGAATAGTTAAATCTGTGACTTTGTTAAATATGCTATTTGCAGCCTGGGATAAATGATAGGACAATCTTGTTAAATGAAATATATATGCTTCTTGTTAAATGAAATATAAATGCTTTCACTGGGTGCAGTATAACTTCAGGCACAAAGACAAGAAATAAATCAATGTGGGACTATTTGCCAGAATAGAAAATTTCAGGCTAATAGCACATGCATGGGTTTTCCTCCTGTTTTAAGAATAGCAACTTGCTAACTGCTCGAGGATGATTAGGGAACAGATAGTGAGGCTGCTTAGTATTTTCGCAAAAAAAAAAAAGTTGTCTTGCTCTTTCCCCATTTTGCTGGATTGAAAACAGAAGAAAACAGCAAAGCTACATCCAAATACTCTGACTGGGTCTCAGCATTACTGGCAACAGGATCAGTCTTTAACCTGGGGCAGGAAACTCTCCAGGGAGATATTCAGTGAAAACGCATCACTGTCAAGCAGGTCCCCACTGAATCTCGGTCCATCCTCTCCCCATCCCCGTCCCTCTGTTTCCCCCAGGCATCTGGGTACCAAGGGACAGGCAAGGTAAAGTGGAAGATGAGTGCAAAAGGGAAATCCAACAGAAAGCACCGTGTTCTGTGCAATAGGAAATGCAGCAAGTTCCACGGTAAAACCCCCAGCAAACAGCCTTAGAATACATTTCATTAATTTTTGATCAATAAAACTCCTTTCTTCCAGTAATAATTATGGATAATTAAATACTTACTTTGTTACTAAAGGAGAAGAAACGAACTGACTTCCCTGCAGAAGCAGGTCACATCTCATAACCAGCTCTACAGAACAAGAAATATTCCCCCCTTTCAAGCTCCACATGAGAAAAACAAATACATCTCTACCACTGCCTTTTTTTTTTTTTTTTAACTGACACAGCACTGTAGGAATTAGATCTGAGCTTTGCTTTTCTCTCCACTTGCACCACGCTGAAGTTCCGGCTGTCACATTTCAAGCCCGTACCCTGCGTGGCACCGGCTTTCGGCACAGCGTTACCCACCAAGCCACAGGAAAACAAATTCACCAGTGAAACTTCTCAGCAGCGTTCGCTCCGCTGGTGGCCAGAGCTGCCTGTCAAGAGAAGGGGGCTGCAGGCAACCACTCAGCAATCCCTTGGAAAAGGCTGCAGGACAGAACATACCAACTTACCTTCTCTGCATACTTGAACTTGACGTAGAACCAACTCGACTTGATCATTGTCTCACCTTCTGCGCTTGTTAAAAACCAAAAAAGCACGCCAAACCTATCCTGCTGATGAAAAGCAGCGTGCCGGCTCTCCTTCCGTCAGAGCCAGCAATTTTCCAAGGGGAGTGCAGTATTCAGCAGAAGCAAAGGGTGGGAGAAAGAAAAAAGAAAAAAAAAAAAAAAAGAAAACCCGATGCTTTCCTTTCGCGGTTGCAGTTTGTCCCCTCTTGCCCTCCCAATGCTGAGCACGATCTCGCTTGCTGCAACAGAGCTCGCCGAATGCCTCAGCTCCGCGTTTCGCTGTCAGCTTGGCTGCCTGACAAGAGAATTCCTCAAATGGACTTCAGCTGCATTCATCACAAATGGCACATGTCAGTAAAGCCAGGAGGCTGGCTCCAGCGCTGGCAGCCTCCCAGGACCATGACCTCCCCCAGTGGGATGAATAATGAATTCCAGCACTTCCCTCTAGACACAGATTAACACCTGGCTAAACATTATTCTGACAATGAGCTTGCCCATTCGGAGAACCCTACACCACCGCGTTAACCCCTTGCTCTCCCACCAAGCAGGGTGGCCATGCTTTGGAGGCTGTCCCACCCTGCCCTCCCCCATCTAAAGAAAGATTACAGAACTATATATAGTTTAGAAACAATAAAGCCTCTTAAGCATAAAGCAAATATCGCCTTTCCAATTCTGCAGCTGCAGTAATGCTACCATGTAAGCAGAGCAAGTAATCAGGAGTCAGGCTCTCTTCTGCTCCCCGCTTCTCAGCTCTCCCTCTCCATACCCAACTTGTTAAGCTTTGATGCTGCCAGGCTCATGTTTTAAAATAATATCTGTAAAGACCCTTAAAAAAAAAAAAACAAAACACACACACAACAAACAAAAACCATACAACAAAATAACCACCACTATCAATACGAAACTAATGTATAAAAAATCCTGGGAAGACACCTATCAGACTATTTGTTCTTCTGTCCATCCAGAAACACTGCCCAATTCCCTGTCTCTGGTTTAACGAGACACATTGATTTGGCTGCAGCTCACTGCAAATCTCCCAGCTCCAATCATGCCCCAGAGCAGTGAATATCAAGTTGCAAACTACAGGATGAATATAATCAGCCTACTGTATTTCCGCTGTGTACAGAGAGTGCTGTAGAGCAGAGCTATCCGGCCCAGCATCCTAGGTCCAAACACTTTAAGATGCACAAAGAAACAATGTAAGAAATCTCAAGTCCAAAGATGTGTCCTCAGTAACACAGATGGACCTGAATTTGTCACGCAGGTAGCTGAACCTTTTTGTGTTTCCACAAGATGCTGAACAAGGTTCAGAATTTTGCGATATGCAGTAGGAGAAAGTCGCCTCGTTTTGTTGTTTTTAACCAGCTGTCTGGTTATTTAAGTGGGAGTCTCACAGTATACTATCCTGCAAAAAAGAGAGTAACTTGCTTGTCCTTCAGATCAGTTGTGATTTTACAGATTTTTCTTGTCTCTCCTTTATCACACCTTTTGGAGATTAGAGACTCCCAGACTATTACACTTCTCCTTGTAGGGAAGCTGTGCGTGTCTCCACAGATGCTTTTCATTATTCTCTGTACCTTTTCTAGGCCTAGGAATCTTTTCCATAGGTAGAGCGAGATGGAATAAATACATGTACCACTGACTGACCACCTCCTAGTATATGTATGCACAGAGATACATAGTGGATGAGACAGATCCTGAAACCCAGTTTGTCAATATTACTCACCTAAAAAGTACTATCGATACTGATAATAGTGTCAGTGCATCATATGAAAGCTGGAACTTTGAGAGCCTGGCCAACAGAGGTTTTTAGAACTTTTCATAAACTAAGACTTATAAAAGGGATCCAAATACCAATATTGAGCAACAACAGTCACCTCATTTAATTGAGTGTATGACTCTAACCATCCTATGTGTCTTTGCACGGGGGATGCTGCCGTAGTCCGTACCCTGCTGCGGCTGCTGGAGATGAGGCTGCTCAGCCCTGCTCTGCAGACAGATCCCTGCCCTCCCCTGCCCAGTCGGGGCATCCGGGCAAGTAAGTCCCTTCTCACTCCCTCAACGCAACTCAGAGAGCTGGTTCAAACCACTGCCATAGCTGTCAGAAATGACCTTCCATTGGTGCCACAGGATTCTCACACTCTGTTTAATTCTACATTTCTGTGGGAGAATTAACCTATGCTAAAAGGGTGGTAAAATGCCCCAGCCTTTTTTTCAGGTCTATGGAAACATCAGAAATCACATCTTGCAAAGACAACAGTGGATAAGGTCTCTTACAGGGAACACACATCCAAAGAAAATGAACACACTGGTTTTTATTAGCACCTTCTGCACCTAAAAAACTATTTTTGAAGTAGCAAATGAGTAAATAGGACAGATCCGGCTGTACGTTTGAATGAGACCAGGTCAGCGCAAGAGCCTCGCCTCCTTCCCAGCTGCTGCTCTGCCCGGGGCGCTGCTGTCACTGCGGTCCCTGCAGCAGGACACACAGCCTGCTAGCACTGCCTGGGATTTACTGCAGACACCGAGCGGGAACCCCATCGGTGCTGTCGAGAGTATGACTCATCCTCAGGCTGCCCATGTCCACATGGACACCACACTCCCTTGTACCCAATTATAGGAAGTTTGCTCGCTGCATTGACCCAGGAGTCCCCGAGGGGACCTTGGGGCAATATCACAGGGCGCAGCCACCGAAGAAGCGAGCTTTGACACTGTGTACCAAGCACAAACAGCTGTGGCTCAAAGCAATTACCAGGCCCTGGATGTTTTCCACTGCTTCATTAGCATCTGGCAGGACCTAAAGTTCCAGGGTCACAAAACACAGAGCTATTATTTTATCTCAGGAAAATGCACAACAACATCCCTCGAGAGCTGTCCTTTTATAATCAAAGGACAAGAGCAGCACAGGGAATGGAGATGCAGAATTTCCAGCCATCGCGTCCCCCAGCCAGGCAGGGAAGAGCCGATCACACCACAGGATTGCTCATTTTTTGTCACACCGTTGAAACCCCCAACATTAGCATCCACAAACAGCCTCCAGCCAGCACCAGCAGAACCCTGTTATTCCTTGTAATTCTAAAAGCTGTTTAGGTTTGCATTTACACAAAGTACATGTACACAAAGTACAACAGCGTAAGTTCTCAACACTGCATTCATCTTTGCAGTGAAGCAAAATACACCATTTATTTCAAAACCTACAGTGTCAGCGCTTTGTCTGAAATCTCTTTGAGTCTCATATTTTACGGAGTTATTGTCTATATGGTGCATCACACAACAGCTTCACTTCCATTTGCCAATTCATCTTCACTTGTTAGGGACACGCCGCCAGAGAAACAATACCTTGGATAGGAATTCATCCCTAAACATGCTGTAGCACTAACCTCCAAAACTCTGTTATCCCACATCTTCTCTTTCAAACACCCATCAATAACATGAAATAATGTACTATTCATATTCTAAGTTTGTACAGCCAAAATCCAGACTTGATTTTATATGCCTCCACAAAGGGAACCATATTTTGATAGAATATTTGCAATTCTCCCAGAATAATCATCTTCTGATTTATTCAGCAGGTTTTGTCATACTCTAATATACCATTTCAAATGTGAGACAGTATTCAAAGGAACTGAAATAGCCTCCTTTTTAACAGACCATTGGTTCTAAGCCTTTTAATACACCCTAACGTATATTTAGATATCGATCCATGTTCATTTCAATTATTCACCATGAAAAGGCTAATCATACACTAATGCAAGCAAACTAAACAGCGAGTAGTACAGATTTGATTTTCAAGTCACCTAAAAGCAGGGTATACCTCCTCTTCTCTTTCACTCTGGGTTCGTTGTCAAGTCAGACTAACGTTTTCTTGGCGCTACGTGGGAGGGAGGGAAGGAGCAAGCCGGGCACTATTTCACCTTGTACACGCCGCAGTATAAACACCCTGAAGAATCCACTTGCAAGGGTACACGGTTGAGCCAAGCTACGCTGATCCCGGAGCAAGCTAACAAGCACTGACCCTTAGGCCAAGCAAAATGAACCTCTGCACGTATATCTATGTGTGCAGGGAGGCTGAAGCAAGATGATGTATTTGCAGCAGGGACTACATCCAAGATGAATTACATCCATTCCCATCTCCTCGGCACTATGAGAGCAGAAGATCATCTCACTCCCTATTACCATAATAGCTTTCACACTTCCCAACCAGCAATGTGAAGTGCGGGGATGTTGAAAAAAATAGGACATAAACAACAAGCACAAAGTTTAGATAAATAGGAAGATCCCATCTCCAAAAAATGTTTACAGGAATTTTTATAATTAGCCTGTAGGAAAAAAAAAAAAAAAAAAAAAGAGGCAATTTGGAGTAAGTATAAATATGAAGGATTTTGAAATGTTTTTCATAGTTCAGAATGGCTCCTAATGTACCAGCCAAAGGAGTGATCCCTGGAAGGTTATCTGAAGCTGAGAGCAAAGACTGTGGGATCTGCGTGCCAACCAAATGAGAAAGATTTTCCCCAAGTTCAGAGAACTGCAGAGTAATACGGATTGCTTTAAATGCAGTGCAAGTGCTGAAGCTCTGTCTGCCTGCCTTCCACCATGGCCGGCACTTCCCGAGCTTTAAATTAGCAAATACCAGATTCACTTCAAAGCACCCATATTCCATTAACAGTGGTTCTGTTGTAGAAGTAACCCAGAATTACATCAGCTCTGTCTTCAAAATCCTTTACACCCTAAAAGGCTTCCCAGGGCATAGGTAGTGAGGAAAAGGGTCAGAATGACCAAATCCAAACATATCCATGGCTACATCTCAGAACCAACACGAGGAACTATCAAGGCGTCTGCAGCCTCCTGAGGCCCACGCTACCGGACATTTCTGATTCACATGAAGGCCAACAGGGAACTACCATCCTTCAGACTAATAGAAAGCACTGTGGGATTTGCTGTCTTGTTATTAACATGATAACAATCCCATCTTGTACCTTATAACCCTGCTCTCCCATCAACACCATCTGCTCTTTCATCTTGAGTGCTGCTGAAAAATCTCATCATAAACATGCTGCTGTCAATTCCTACTTCTGTGCACATTTTAAAAAGAAACTCTCTAGGTCACTGGTTTGAACCCAATGTGGGCTGGCAGTATCCAAGAGCTCTTATGCTTTAATATCCACTTAGAGCAGGCACAGAATGAACTGCATCCCGTGTCCGGTGTATCGAAGTTCCCGGGACTGGCACCATTTCAGACACAAGATGTAGGATGAAGCAGTCCAGGAGACCAGTGCCACCCCGACAGCCCTGCAGGCAAAGCCATGCTTTATGGAAAGACTTTTTTTTTGCAATGACAGAGGTGCAAAAGTAACCTTTTCCCTGTCTGCTTTTCCCTGGTACTAGGATAAAACCTCATAAGTAAGGCTACCTGATTCAAAGAGTACAGATTAATTTGAGAAAAACAGTTTGAAGTACTCTATCTCCCCCAGCTAAGTGCCAATTTGTAATGAGTTACAGTGAGTTATAATGCAGCTCAGGCATGTGCTCAGCTTTCTAGGTGAAATTATGGCTAGGAGGCACAACCACAGAAGCCTGAAAGATTCAAAGACACCTTGATACAGTCCACAGAGGACAAGAAACAGACATTTGCTAGTGGTTTACAATCTGCATGAGACAGACTGAGACAGAAGAAGGACAGCCCATAAGCCTGGCACACAAGAGCTAGGCTCATGATGGCTCACAATATGTTACTTCTGCCACATTGAGTTATATCAGGTTACAATAAGGAAAGCTACTGTCGTTATATGATATATATGTAACTGTGCCAGCAAGTCACGTGCGAGTATCTTCAGCAATGGGAGGCAAAGGTTGCTTAAAATGTCATCTTAATCTCTCTGAAAAAGAAGGTGCAGTGCTATAATCTGTAATTTAAAAATAAATAACAATAATTGCCATCTGGACAAAATGGTTTAAAAGATCAAATGATGCTTTTGTAATCCTATGCAATGCTTCTGCATTTTGTTCCCTGGCTTTCTGGTTTCTAGAGCTACAGTGGTATCTGATGAGGGTTTTATTACCTGGAGAAAAGTTCACTTCTGAGAACACACCAGTACTCATAAGCGTTTGAAATGACACAATTCTCAAATGCAGAAGGCAGTGATTTCTGTGACACGCCATCATTTCATCCTACTGGAATACACCTCTGCAGTACATTATATAGTTGTCTGTATAGATCTCCCTCATTTACACATGGAACAGGGATGAGGGAGCAATATATCCAGGGGGAAAAAAGTAAAGCAATGCCTGAAAAAATACAACCTTTCCATGCAAAGTACATATATACATTTAAGCACTAACACAAGTTCCCTTTGAACATAAAAAGGGAAGGGACAGCAGGGCACTAATGCCCACAGTTAAATCAAGCCCTGTTCAGCAAAACGTTTTACTCTAAAAATCTGTACCAGCATAGATAAGCCTGCAGTGCCAATAGCTCCTGCATTCAGCAATGGATACAGGCTGATTTACACCTCTGCAATAAGTGCTGTAACCTACTTAACACTTAGGAGGCACAAGGCTGTGCACAGGGACAGTGATCAAGGACTAAGGAAGGAGTAACTGTAAAGCCTTGTCCTCTGTACCCTCTGAGGTCCACGCAGCCATGCCCAGCCACGCAGCACACGACGGGGTCACACATCTCAGCCATGGCAGCCTCCAGGCAGTGTTCTGCCACCGCAAGCATCACAACCTAGAAATCTAATATGATCCCTGCCATGTTTTTTGCACAATTCGGAATTCGTCCTGCGTTACACAGGAGTATCCCAGCACAGCGCAGGAAGGCAGAGACAAAGAAACAACTAATATCTCCCCAAACGTGGTGTCACCAGTCCCAGCTCCCCTTCACCCAACAGAAAACACCCTGAAAGGTCCTTAATTCTTTGACTACCAAGAGGTCTAGTGTGTTCATAACCCACTTCTCTGGGAACCTCCAGGACACTAGATGCCACCCAAAGGTTCCCATACACCATGCTTTGATCAGGTCTGAGGATGCTTCGTACTCACCAAGCAGAAAGAATACCCCAGCTGAACCACACTGGAGACTGCAGCCCGTAAGTGCAAGTGTTTATGCATGTGCATGTATACATACCTAAAAAACAACCCATCGATTGAACTTGCATTGCCATTTGATTTTCAAAGTAATTCTAATTCTTGTGAAGTTTCCCTTTAAAAATGAGATTTTGTTCTTTAATATTCATTGACTTCCAGTTTGCTTCCCACATACAACACATTATTTACTCTACAGTGGCTCGGTGCATCAATTATGGTAATAGTTTGTGAGTAACATTTGCATTATGGGAAAATGAGCCTGGTTATTTAGCACTAGCCGAACCATCCCTCTGGAAAATTGTCACAAACATACGTATCATATGCCTCCACTTAAACAGATCTGTAATTACACTAGTTTATTAAGAGGAGCCAGCTTTTTTTTTTTTCCCCACCCCCCAAGTCCTCTTTCTGAGCGCAGACTAACATCTATATAACCCTTCCCCTTACTCAGACAGTCAAAGGTAAAGGCTAATGACTACTGTTACCATGTTCTCATGGCAGGACTTACGTTATGTTGAAATGTTAGGGGTGTAATGCATCTTCTACATTAGTTTGCTTTAATGCAGAAAGTGTGGCTCAGTAATTGTGGCTTTTGATTAATGCTCCATTTCAGTCCCTTCAGCTAAATTCCAAGCTGAGTTCAACTACTGTAAATTCTGATTAACATCTGTATTACATCAGCATCCAGAGTTTATATTCCACGAGCAGGACTGCACAATGCTAGGCACTGAACATGGAGAGCAACACTGTCCTTTACTTTATCCAGAGTAACCATACTACTACTAGAATTACTCTGGACTTTAGCCTCAACTTTTTTAAGCAATTGAGAAGAAGAAATATCACAATAGGGAGTATTCAAAAAAAAAAACAAACACCAAAACAAAAAACAGAAAAATGAACAGCTTTGTGCATTGAGGAGCTGTAGTACCAGAACTTGCAGCATTTCTTATACTCAGACTGCAAAATTCTTGCAAATAAACAGTTATACTAGCATATAGCAGCTTTTGGCTTGCTTTTATAGTGTCCACTGTAAGCTCAGGTATATTTGGAGAAGTTAACCAAGGCTTAAACCTTTCTTAGAGCACTGAGGATTTCCACAGAGCACCTAACTGCTGTCTTTATACATAAGAAACGCACAAAACTGCCCCTCTGCATGAAAAGGGAGAGCAACACAGAGCGATGCCAACACAGGTACTTGGCTCCTAAGGTCCTAAACTGTAACCTAGACAAATGAAGCTGTTGATGGCATCAGATCTTCACAGGCAATTCCACGATCAGAACTAAACTTCCGTAGGCAGAGTACACAATAAAGAGCCTTAAAACAAGTAAACTGAAACTGGAAAGAGAGTGATGTAGGCAGTGCAACACAACAGTACCCGAGATCATGCACTGTGTGCTACACTTAACTGCAGCCAGCAACGCTGTGTGCCAGCAGTTCCTCTCCAGACTGCTGGGCAGAGCGTGGTCCAGGTCAGTAATGAGATAAGATAGTTCTTATTATTTAATGGCTCTTTCTCAGCCCATGACTTGGTGATCTCAGGCCAATTCCAAAGTTTCCAGCCAAGAAATCATCCTAACGAGCCATCTCAAAAAGCAGTCGAAGATTACACAGGCTATTGACACTGAACTGCATCCTTGTTCTTCAGCCAGATGTGAAAAAAAAAAAAAATGTTGGACAAGTTTTAGTTTGCTCTACCTCTGTAACACCTTCCACCGGCATTCCCAACACATGGAAGGTATCAGGTATTGGTGTCTGCAATACCAAACCATCTTCACACCAAGCACAGCATACCACGTGATTTTTTATCTGTAGTGACAAAATTGAAACTGGTCTTACTTATTCTGTACCAGCACACAGTGTGTGCATTTTGAAGTTGCTCAAATGTTCGTGCTCCCAGCTACGGTATGAAAATCTCCACAGTAAAAGCTTCATCAGTCCCACAATGTACAACGACAGCAAGCACTGTATGTTGTGCCTCACACACAGACTGGGAAATTAGCTCAGCCCAAAGCTGGGACTGCTGTGCACATATGCTAAGCTGAGCAAGGACATCCAGCCATTTCATCAGATCAGCCCCTCCTGGGCAGTTTCTCTGTTTCCTTGGACGTGCTGTAAAGTTTAAACCAAGCTGGGATGTAAACACAGGCAAGTAACTCTTGCTAGCTCTTAGGCGGTAATGTCAGTGTGGAAAGGTCTGTCACTCTCCCAAGTGCACTTTTTATAACAGCATTCAAACCTTAGGCTCCGTACAGTCTTGATGTACTTTGCACCCACCACAGAAGCTGACTGTGACCTTGACACATTATATCGTGTCCAGCAAGGACTGGCTATCATTTTGAACTTCAAGGAAGAGATGTGAGTGACTGGATGTGCAAATTTCAGAGATAGGAAAGAGACAGTCTTACAATTAACTGGACATAACTTCCTACTTCAATTCAACGTAGTCAGGACACTAAAAATGGCACATCAGAAAATGGCACTAACAGCCTGTATCTGGATGGCACTGTGCATTTTGAACTGTCAACTCCAATACACTGCATACTTTTCCAAGATAGGTGAGAATGGAGGTATAAAACAGAAATTAGTTATTCTTGTGATATACTTGAAATTTAAGTATTAACTTGTATTGAAGCTCTTGATCTAACAAAGTACCACTAAAAAACTCACAACAACAAAGGCCAAAACCTAGGCAATGTTACACTCACCACAGCAATACCAAATCAAACCAAACCATTTCCCTCTACTTTGGGCAACTAAACAGCACAGCACATGTTCGCCACAAGACTCAAAAGCAACATTTTTTGTCCTGTGTCTCAGTAGAAAAGGTGTGCTTGTTTTAACAGCAAAGAGAACAGGTTGGCAGCTCTTGACAAGTCTGAATCAAAGCGTCTGCAAAGAGAACGGCAAAGGTCAGGCTGATGCTGAGAGCTGGCACTGCAGTGATGTGCCACGAGCTCCCATCTCTGCTGGAAAAATGTTCAGCTCTGTCTTTGACACACTCTTCCTCGCTACAGGTTTATCTTCCTGATCCTAAGGACGAAAGATAAAAACAGACATGTAAAAAGAATGAGGAAAAGAAAGGGGGAGACTCTGCAGAATAGTCCCCTCCCTCATTTTAATTATTGATGCAGACAGCCTAAGCAATCTGTAAGCCATATACATAATGTATTTACTTGAAAATCCCAGCAAATCCACATGGTATTACAGAACAAACTACAAGCTGATCTGGGAGCACTGTCTTAAGAACTGGGTAAGCTGTCTCCATGTACTCAAAAATCTGCTTGACAAACGGAAAGATTAGATTAATGTTAATAATCCTAACATGCTCAGCAGCACTCTTTCTACCCTATCAGTGCCGTTGGGGTGTAGGGGTCTTGTTTTGCATCCACATCAGATACTTTTTTCAGCACAGACTCACTTGTTTACAATGACAAAAGGCAAGACTGGCTCACATTGTTCAAGATCCCTGGTTTGATTATACACACCATCAGCAATGTTTAGAGATCAGCCAGAAAGCAGCAGATGTTTTACATAGCAAAAAACCATGTTAAAAAAATAAATAAATCAGTTCTTGAAACAGCTGCTTTTCGGTTTGGGGCTAAGGAGTGTGGATGGGGTGAAAGGGAAACAGGGGCAAAGAATCAGACTTCAGCCTGACTTTGGTGAAAGATGCTGTGTCCTGTTCAGCTCTACCTGTCCTTGACTGGAACCACCTGGACAAGAAGCACGTTCATTAAAAATAGTGTTCCTCGTACAGCTTAACAGACAGCACAGGCAGCAGCAGGCAGCACAGTTTACTACAGAGTGAAAATGCCAAATCTGTAGCTCACTGAGCCGTTCATTGTGCTTCCATTTCAGCGTTTCACCTCAGTCCCTAATGAACTACAGGCAGCTGAGGCTTTCCACATCTATGCTGCAGAGCACTAAAGGAGCTGGTGCGCTACAACAGCAAGGAGGGATGAGGATGGGGACCAACGCTGTCACCCTCAGCACCCCGGACGTGACAGGGTGAGTCCCAAGGCACAGGCTGAGGTTTCACCCCAGCGAGTGTGGCTGGCCCAGACACCCTACCCCTGCAACGCCCAGATGTCTGCGAGTCCTCCACTGCAGGGCAGAGCCTGTTTGCAATTTTCTTCTCAACCACCAGTACGAAAACACAAACCTTTAGACAAACGGATCCTTCACTTCCTCCTAGCTGCTTTTAGTGCTTTCTTTAATCTTTTAAGCTTCTGGGTCTAATCCAGCAGCTGCCATCAAAAGTACTTATACAAGTGCAGGGGAGGGAGGAGGAAAAGGATGGGATATGCCATTGCATTTTCTGAGCCTCTTTGTTCTTACATACACACACATGCATTTGGAAGATACCTGTTCACAGACCAAACGCATTTATGTACATACTACCTATACTGCCGTATCTATAAAAATACGTTTCAGAGATATTCTATCAATAAATGACACATCAGAGATGGTACACCACAGCACATACATGGACAATAAAATGGTGTATCTCTATGGTTAAGTAGCTCATGGGTAAATACTATATAAGCAGACAGTTCCCAAGATTATAATCCTGCTCTTTTCTGAAACCTGAAAATATTTAGTGTTTTTCTTCAGGAAGGCTCCTGGAGTCAGCAAGCATACAAGAATGCTTGTTCTCATTTCAACAACAACGGAAAGCATGCTTCAGCTCTCCCAGCAGAAAAGTTTAAAACATGGTCTGAGAGCACAGTAAAAATTCAAAATCTGCTAACAAAGAGAATCCAAAATTGTTAAGATTTATTTTTTTTTAAAAAACCCCAAAGGACTCTCTTAATCTTGAGCATCAGGATCCTGCAATTTCTGCAGGATGCCAACAGCTGTATACGTTCAAAAACACGTTTAAGGGGGCTGGAGGGTTAGAGAGGCACCGGGTGGACAAATTCTCCACCCTACCTAGGGTAGTGCTTTTGCTCTTGGTACTCCCAGGGCACACCACACACAAATGCCTCATTTACACTGTGGAGTAAACTTGCTGGTACATCCTTCTCTTCGAGAACAACCTCATCTCCCAGCATACTGATATCTACATTAAGTTTCTAAAAATAGCATGTCCTTCTTACATAAACATGTTCTAAAGGAATTAGGTGACAATGGACTAAAAGAATCCCTTTAAAGGCAAAATTTGCTGTGCACCAAATGTAACCAATACTTATAAAGCAGTGAAGCCTTTTCATATTAATTGAAGAAGACAGAAGAAAGCTTCTAGATAAAGTCAGTTTGCCTGGAAAGGAAATGCATTTCCTCTACATACCGACCCAATTACTTCTATTCCCACTTCTTTTTAAGATAATGGAGTTCCTCCAGTGGATTTCTATTCCAGAGAAAGATCTGCTAAAAGCACCCTTCCAGGTGTAGATCCCACAGGAGCTCTGCAATTCCCATTGTGACGGACAATTTTGCCATTTGAAACTAGAGGTACCATTCAGGCTTTAAAACTCAGTTTATAAGAAAACTCACCTAGAGTTTTCTTGAAGGAAAAGCTTCTAGAGTTTCCAGGGTGCCTAGTCTTTTTAAATTACATGACAGCTATCCAAATACAAACCAGAGCAGCATTAACTTCCTGCATCTGCACACGTTTTGAATAATTCTTCACTGTTTCATAGCTTATCCCTCCTAGCAACAGGATGAAGTTCACCAGAACCAAATCAGTAATGCACAAGAAAGTTAATATGCAAATGAGCCTGTGTAAAAAAAAAACAATTGGTTTTGCATAACCTGACTAATCCCTAAACCTCAGGGTACTGAATAATATATGAATTATTAGATCAGGATCCATCTCTATGCCAATGTAGAATACGCCGCTGAGATACAGGGCACAGCTTGACACCAAACTGCCAGGAGGTCCCTGTTGTAGAATGGAAAGAGAATTAAGTAACGACTCGCGAGACACACATTTGAGAAAGCCAACACCAAACATCACTGACACCAGTTAAAAGGGGACTTTGTGTCATCTGCTGCCGAGTTAACAGGGAGAGCATGGACCGGTGCAGAGTCAGCTGTTTGGACTGGAGTCGGTAAGTCGCTGCCCACCCCCCCCCACCACTGTGACATCTTGTTTTGGCTCTCAACTGTAGCTCACGAGGTTCCATTTCACCCTGGGGGTCCCCTCCAAATGTCATCAGTGGCGCAGGGCCCCACAGGGTGCCATCACCCAGGGATGCCCACGGCACCCCGCGGAGGGTTATGAGCGTGTTTTCCCTGGCAGCTGTCACACTGCAACTGAGCCCTGTATTACAAGTCAGAGCTATGCTGAGGACAACCAAGTGTTTGTAGGTTCAAGTAATTCTCTATTGATCCCAATATCACGCTCCATGTTGCCAGGTAACAGGGGCTGTAGGCAGGACTTTTCCCCCCTGAGACACAACCTGCTGTGTGACAGCCGGGCAGACCCAACACCTACTCCCCTGCTCCAGCTATTCATTGAAATTTAAACAGCATCGACAGAGAAGACTGAGCTCACTCCTGACTAAGGGGATATCTAAGCAACATTTCTTGAAAAAAAAATGGTTTGCAAGTCCCTGCAGAGAGAAATTCATTTACCTGGGTCTCCAACACGCAGGTCATCCCCCCCTGCCAACACATCCTTGCAGACAGGAGAGTGGGACAAACAGCATCTTCTCTCCTGGTTCTGGTCTCCCAAAGAGCACCCTCCTCCACACCATCTCCTCAATACCATTTAGACAAGATGCGAAGTACAGTACACAAACAATAAGCTACTAAGCAAACAGCTACACCATCATCTGAAAGCATGACCCCAAAATGCTCAGTGCTAGAACTCAAATATCTCTCAGTGAAAGTAAGAAATGGAAAGATGATTTTTCCCATCCTTGGTAAGCCACACTGCTGGACTTGCTGCTAACCTCCAGAATTTCCTAAATTCTCGCCATTGATGAAATTCAGCAATATCTAAGTTGATTTGTGAATGGCTTCGGGAGATATCAGAACTGGGTTTTTGGATAAGCTAGACCCTACAATAAGTACAACTTTTAAAATATCCTTTGAGCCTTGCTTCTCTAACGTGCTATTTCTGCAAGTGTAAAAGCCTTGAAAGCTGCAGTCCTTCAGACTGTACTCGTCCACACCTTCACAAACTGTGTCAAGGAACTAAACTACTTTTTTACTGTAGCAAAGCAAATACCAACCTTCAGTTGTAGGTTTTATTCTTGTGCACTATTTTCTGACAGGTATAAAAAAAAAAACCCTTAGTAGTTCCTAGCTCCTACCCAGGACAGTCAATGCAGCAGCAAGCTTACTATTCTTTTTCCATAACAGAGCACATTTAGACCCAGAAAAAAGGAAGTCAGAAAAAGGACTGATGTGTTTCAACATCGCTACTGGCATTAGAGTCTTCTTCAGCCACCCAGCCTTAAAAAGCAGGCAGGCAAATAGCTCCTTACAAATGACTCTTGTTTCCCCCCTGAATGTTTTTATTCACTGGCTTCAACACTGTTGCAAAGCACATGGGAGAGATGACCCAAAGTGACAGGGTAACATCTCCGCATAAGCTGCTGCTAATAAAAGCAGCATTCAACAGCATTACCACTCGCTGGTCACATTTTCCAAGGAAAAAGACAAGAAAGAGAAACTGCAGTATGTGTAAGCTCGGGCTGCATGACACGCAACTTTGTACAAATTCATAAAGTAATTGGGTTTTGATAATCAGGCTCTTTGTTAGGGGCAACATATTTGGGGCATGTCTACATACTTGATCCACAGCACATATTGTATTAAACCAGCCAAGAAGTAAAATGAGTTCTACCAGTTATCTGTGGTGAAGTCTAGTATGAAAATTACTGAATTACAGCTTCCTTTAAACTCAGAAAGTCCTCTTACACGTTATCCAGCAGGATTGCTGAGCTATAGTTGAATTTAAAAAAGCACAAAGGTGAATTACTGGACACTAACTTTAAAGCTAAATTAAACAAAAGCCTTTTCTGATATAATTTCCTCCTTTTATCTCTCATTTTTATACAATTATGCACTGCTGAGTTTTAGCCAGATAGCGAAGATGATCTAGGTCAATGCTTTTCCACCTTTTTTCCCACTGAAGAACCAAGCTGTTTCGAAGGGGGGAAAAATAAAATAAAATCCCGATCCATATTATATTCCACTTTTCATCCCCAGCTGGAAAGGCTGCTACTGGAGCACCTATTGGTTCTTTAAACAGAACCAAATTGTTTTACAAAACAGCAACCTCAGTGTTATAATTTGGTATATTTTAATTAGGCTCGGGCATCGAGCAAAGGCACATAGCTACACTTCTTCAGGAATGTGAGTGCTCAGGGAAGGGGGTGTTTAAATCTTTTTTTCAACCAGTTGCTTTGTGGAGCCCTTTGTTGTCTTAGAGACCTTAGGTTGAGCAAAGCTACTTCAGTAGAAAACAGACCAGGATTCAAGAAACTCGTTTATCATGGTCAAGTGTAAGTTTCCCCAGCTTTTCAGACTCTGATTTTATTCAATTTTATTCAACCATCTGACTGCTTTGACCATTAATGTTTGCACCGTGCTCTGAAATGCTCAGATAGCAACTCTACGGCAAAGCAAAACATCATTTCAGTCAGAGGGAGATTCCTATTAACCTGGCACAGGTTACTCCCCCTGACATCCCAGGACGCAGCGGTAGAATGAAAAAACAGAATACACATACAGGCTTTCAAATTAATGGATCTTCAATCACAGTTTTCACATTGTCTAAATGGTCTCTACAAACAGTTGGTGAATCACAACTTTCGTTTCCGTTTACAGCCAAAAGGGAATAAGCACCTTTAGGACCCAGTGTGCTCAGCGCCTGATTTCTGGTCCTTGCACTCCCCGCCGTCACACATGGGGAGCAGATGAAGGCACAAGACTGCTGTTTCCAGTACAAGCAGCTGGATCTCCTAAAGAAGATACTGGGTCTAGAAAAGCAGGAGGAGGCCAGATGTATCAGTTCCGTTAGCTCAGCATGCCCTACAGGAAGAATACGAGGATGATCTCTCAGGCTCCTGTTTGCATTAGGATAGTAAGTTAACATACACATCCCCTCCAGCAGCTTGAGCCGTGGCTCCCAACGGACCAGAACAGGGCATGGGGATTTATTTGCTGCAGCTCTGCATTGTGCAAAATCTGTGCCATTCAAATTTTCTTGTGAGTACTTTTCCTCAGGGAAAAGCGTAACATATTCCCTAGAAGATTTGGACGGCTGCCTCGAAATGATTGTGGATTTGGGCTCAAACAATCAGGGAATAGAAGCATAGTCATGAGGTTGCAATGACACCTGCTGCTGAGGAAGGCTACGATAGGGAACGCGTGAAAACAGTCAAGACCCAGAGTTCACAAAGCAGAATTATGTCTCACTGTGTGCTTATAGAAACACAAGACTATAGGTGGAGAAGTACCTAAGGGGATGAAGGAAATGTTGCAGGCTAAAAAAAAAGGTAAACTAGTCAAATACGTTGTTTCTAGCTCTTATGAACACATACACAAGGGAGCAAAGCCAGGTGTCTAAAAACCCAAGCAGCTGCACACAGTGTATAATGGCTTGCAAAAACCCTACTCCAGCAAAGAGGGTATTGCATGTATTTTGCCAGTACTAGGAAAAGAAAGTAAAAGCACACGCTGTCTCTTTTCCCCGTGTGATTTGACAGAATGTGAATGCGAGATACTTTCTCCTCTTCCTTCCACATCCTCTGGTCATCTCCTCTAACCATGCACACCAGGAATCAGGGAAATGAGAGGCAGCATTCACCATTTTGACATGGGCAGACTGCCGCTCGTCTCATCTGCAGATACACTGCGGCTAAACACAGCAGTGTTGAGTAGCAGCTCCATTCCGTAACATAACGAGCAGACCCAAATTCGGATCAATGTACTGACATCTAGCAAGACAGTCTGTATTTATTCCCAAAATACTAACATGAATGGCTACTTAAATCCTTTGTGCTTCTTAAGGATGGCTTCTGCTTTCTTCGAGTGAAGAAGTCAAGACGTAGCTAACAGCTATTCTGTTTGCCCAGCAGCCTGCAAGCAACCAGGGGCTCTGTGAACAAAGAAGGTTAACAACAGCTGCTGCTTTGCAGTATTAAAGGATGCCCTCCATAATGACATTAAACTATCCCTTTCACTTAATAAGCACTGAATTTAAAAATGAACTATAGATTTCCTTTGATTTGTGGAAGCTCTGGAGGCTGAGATGGAGAGTGAGGGGAAAGAAGGGAGAAAAATGAGTACTTTTGTTGGGCAGTGATCGCAGAGCAGTTGGCAGATGGACTGAAGACAATGAATCCCTGCAGAATGAATGGAAACCAATGTAAAAAAACCAGCAAAACGATCAAAGATGGGGAGATGACAAGTGCTTCACATAATTAATTTTCTTTTAAAAAAGTAAGAACTAATAATAAAAAAAAAATCTGTACCTCCAAAATACAAGACATTTTTAGAAGACTCTCAGCAAGGCAATTTTCTCCAGACTCATGCACTCGAGCAAGCAAACATGAAAAGCTTTTCACACATATGCCATGCCCTGGCCCAAACTATTCTTCCCTCCCATCGGGCCACCTCCTCTTGTCCTCGGTGAGGATCAAATAATACTGGAGAAATGAGAAACTACAGATTATCACTAACACGTGAAATCTAACAACAGTAAAACCAGCAAGTGCAGAAAGCGAACTCCCCTGTTCCTGGTCCCAAATGGAAACATGACTGCTGGAGGCTTTGCTACTCTGCATTTGCCTTGAAGCTATAAATGTTATAATAAGGTCAGTGTGTACACAACCAGCTCTCTGACAATAATTCTTCACACTCGGGACCTCTAAGCCCCCGATTGCCTACTCATGAGCCTCTCAGTGGAGCAAGGAAGCAGTGGTGCCTGAGGGACAACCCTTCGTCTTCCATTGAAGCATCTCCTACCTGGAAACAGTGCGAAATGCAAACAGACAATATAAACAGGAAAATAGGTCACACTTCAGTGTTTTCAAACTTCAAAAATACAGAAGGGACTCAACAAAGGAGCAGGGAAGATGACAGGAAAGTGTATCAATTTCTGATGAATCCATTTGATCCTGTTACTGATCAGACTTTTTTAGTGAGATTGCTTTCTATTTTATGCCTTTAAATGAAAAAAAAGACCTTGATCTTACCATTAAATTTATGCAGATAGATCCTTGAGGCAATACTTCTATAAAGAACACCACCAAAGTGCAAAGACATTAAATTAATAATGCAAACATTGTATGTGTATCTAGAGTCATTCTGAGGATTCAGCAGCTGTCAAATCCTCTGGTAACCCCTGCTCTGTCATTTTGACTTTAGTAGTAATTGGAGATTTCCTTAAAATCTCCAGTCCAGGTGCCCTTATCTTTTCTGAAGAGGCTGTACTTAAGATGGACACAGTCTGCAGCAGGAGGTGTTAGCTGTCCCTCACCACTCATCCTGCATTTGCAGAGGATGACGGGCAGCCAGCAGAGCTGGGAAGCAGAGCCTGGCTCCACCTGACAGGCTCTGTACTGTATTAGCTTGCTTCACACAATGCCATAAAATGTCAGTACGAATGTTTGGTGGAATTAGGATCACTGTTAGATTAGTTAACAGCTGTATAATTAGCCACGCTAAGCCTAGATGTTTCCCCTTGAAACCTAGTTTTTACAGTTATAAATAGCAGTGTTAATGATCTCCAGCATCACTGGTTGTGCTTGAAGGCTTCAGCCCCTCCCTGCCTCCACCAGCTCTGGTGTCACTCACCGAATGTCACATTCTCCTGACTTTCTTGCTATAGGAGGAGACAAAAAAAGAATGGAAAAAGGCAGAAACCAAAAATAAACTCCAAACAGAAGTGGACCAAGCAGGATTTTTTTTCCTTACACACTTTAAATAGCAAATAACAGCTGCAGCTTGTACTTAAACAGTATTTTCAAGCATTAACTTAATTACATTTCACAATAGCAGTAGGAGATGGTACCAGCTTTTCATACAGAGGTAAACTGAGACAAAGGAGTGAAATAGTCTGTTTGGACTCACATAGCAAGATAATGAATGGGACCGAGAATGAAACCTGAATACCCAGCACACCATCATGCTATTTACCAAATGGTATAAAGCACCAGGGTACTCCAGCAGTGAGACATCGTTCATAAATCTGTCATGGCACACTGCATGCTAATGAAGGTATATGAAGAGCATTTTTCTTTATTTTAAAGGTATTCAGTGCAGGAAAATTTCAAAAAATAGAGTTCACGCTCTTTAGATAAATTCGATTTGCCAAATCTATGAACGAGGCAGAACCCAGATTTGTCATCTCTGAAATCTGAAGTTCAGAAGATGGAATTCTTAAGTCCTCCCCGTATTGTTAATTTATCATCAGTAATATTACCACATAAACAAAATAATCCACCACTTTCACCAAAGATTAAAAATATGTCTTTGTAAACATTTAATCTCAGCAGAGCTTTCTAAAACTCCGCAGTGCGGCAACACAATTTCTGGAAATGTCCATAGCACAGATTACAGACACAGTTACTGTAAAAAAATGCTAATATACAGATATTTTAATCTGTTCAGAATTTCTCACCCTGGCTAGCACCACATGTTTGAGAGAAAGAGTGTCTATGGAGGTAAAAAATAATCAAGTGAGAACTTTAACGGCTGTTTCCAGGAAAACTGTTAGGGCTTTAATGGGGTTTAGAAATGAAAATGTGAGATAATACTATAAATTGAACACTGCTGCTCACAATTCCCCTGCGGTTACTATCAGAGCTGGTCTTCTGCACTTTTCCACCCTGGGTTTCCCAAAGGCATGTTTTGGGGGTATCTTCCCTCCAGCAGCATAGAGCCCCAGAAATGACTTTTTATACAGCTTGAAATTGCTCAGCACTTGGCTTGCAGAAGACCTGAAGCAAATCAATATGCTTCCATGGTATTCCCTCCACAGTATATATACACACCCCACAATATTCCCTGTATCCAGTAATTGCTTTAATGCTGTGAGGAAACAAATCCCCAAACATCAAGGCTGAAGGGAGCTTCTGAGAGCAGTGCAGGGCTCTGCCAGCATCAGGCCACGCTAAAATATGTATTATAAATACTTACACCTGCCGCTCCTCCTGAGTAGTTCTTAGGACACTTTCCACAGGAAGGAAATCTCATTATTGCTTTTCTTTCAGACAGGAAAAAAGCAGCGCTGTAAGATGAAGTGGCTTCCCCAGATCACCCCGAGACACTGATCGCAATATCGCAGCCGGCGTGACCCCTGCCCTGCGCACTTCACACATGCTGCTTCATCCAGAGAGCGCACGCAAGCACTGCGTTCCCACCAGAATTAATAACCCAAGTGCCAAATTACTAAAATCTTTTACTCGTGTTACAGTGGTGGTGAGGAAAAGCAGCCACTGAGCAGAACAGCACTGTGCTAAGTGCTCCTCCAACACAAAGGATAAAAACACCTGCAATTTGTGATTATTTATCAGCACCCATGCGAGACAGGCTTCTCCTAGCCAGATCTGCTCAGTTATTGATCAGCCGAACAAGGAGACAAAGCGTGATCAGGGATCAGTAGAATATGAGAACAGGTACTGCAGGAAAAACTGTAAGTAAAACATAAAACCCAGAAAATATGTATTCTGTACTTCAACCATTTGATCCCCTAATAAAACTCTGAAAATCTGAATAAAAAATAACCTATAAAACTATCTTACCACAAAGTTATTGGCTCATGTTTTACAAGTGTGACTACTGATTTTGCTGTGTCTTCTGGGCCCCCCACTTCACACACACCCCATACCAAACTGGAAACATTTTCAGAGAGAGAACTGCTCCTCCTGGAGCCTCTTTCACAAGGTCTCATCACAAGATCCCACCAGTCCCTTAACAAAACTTTGCCTATTATTTCATAGTGAGTGGAAAATTCCCAAGTGGCCAACCATGCTCAGACAGTTCATGCATATTCCCAAATGAAAATAGTGTCTCTGATAAAGAGAGACTGTTTCTGTGAAGAAAAAAAAAGAAAAAAAAAAAATTAGGGAGGGGGAAAAAGTCAATAAATTAGCTTCCTTAATGGTTTGAAAGCCCTGGCAGTCCTGAGCAGGATGCAACAACCTCTGTGGACCTTATGCTTTGAATACAGCAGTTTCTTCTCTCCTCCCAGCTCCAACCTTCGGCTGTTCCCCTCCCAGCTCTCACCATGCCATCCCAAAGCCAAGCTGAGAATCACAGACGAGAAGCCATTAGAGAGGCCAGTCATTACCTGATCAAGGGTAATTACCCTAATTAAAATATTGGTAGAGCTTGTAAATATAAACAAGTGACTTGCAAAAAAATTAAATTCCCAAACAAATCCTCTCTGTTCCCTCTTTCACCTTTTACCTCTGGGTGCTGCCTCACTTCATCCAGACCCCCACCAGAGTCACACTTTTGGTTGTACTTCAAACATCTGCGTTGCTGGGGTAACACCACCCTGAACAAATTCCTGTTGGAGTTTTTGCCTGTGAAGTCACAATGAAATGCCCATCTGCTTTAACAGGACTGGGGTTTTACATCCAAAGCCTGTCAGAAGGACCTGTGACTCTCTGCATGGCAGAGATTTCACTTTGGTTTAGATCCCCTCCATGCTGTGTACTGCATAAACACGAGGCATTGCTTCTGCCCCGCAAAGCTCACAAATCTCTGGAACAAACACTGCAGAAACTTGGCTGCAAACATACCGTATACAGTGTGTCTGCAAGAATTTCTGCACGAGTTTCTCCCCTCTCACACGAAGGAAGGAGGAGCGGAGGGCTGTTTGCCTCGTGGCATCACTCCATCTTCTCTCAAAGCCTGCGTGGATGTTGCTAAACAAGCCAGTGATCCAGGGCTGTAAGAGTATTTGGCAAAAGCATGCATCTGATGCTGCTCGAGCCAGAGAGAGAAAGGAAGGGACTGATGCACTATTAACATAAGGACCCAGAGCCCAGCAGAGACAGCTCTGATTTGTGGTTCCTGGGTAGCTGATGGTTCTAGGACAAAAAGCTTTCATGGAGGGAAAAATACATCTCTTCTTCTTTTCAAGGCTCACAGAGGGCTGTTTTGTACCCGGAGAACAAGCAAAGATGACGAGAGGAACAGGAAGATAGTATTTGCTTGAAATCATCACCAGGCCAAAAAAAAAAAAAATAAATGACTGAGTCGTCTGAAGTAGATCAGACACTCTTACAGTACAGTGTGTATTAATGAGAGAGAAACATCACCTGCCGGTGTCTTTAGTAAAGCTGTGCTACAGAAGATAACCACAAAATATTAGGTATGTAAAGCAAAGGGCAACAGGGAATCACAGGGCCTTCATCATTCCAAGTGTCCAGAACTAAACCCCCAGCATTTACCATCAGTGCAGCACTGCAGAGTGGTGGCAAATGATGGATCACTGCTGCAGGGAGTTGCTGAGACACATCCAAAAAAGCATTTGTTAGGACTTACACAGACACGGGAACAAGGATCTGTGCAGAGATGTAATCCGATGCACCAGCATCTGGCTGGCACACAAACAAGGCATGCTTTCATCCCCCCATGGGCAGGCCTGGAATCACTCCTGCCTATTTTTAACATTTTTAATTGCTCGCAAAGCCGAGGGGGCTACGAGGAAGGAGTCAGCCCTTGCTCTCTGCTGCTTCCCCAGTGCAGTGCCTGCGCCCAGTCGCTGTCCTGAAACAATGAACCTCCCAGAGCCAAACGCCAAGCCCCCAGCAGCACTGCTGATAATGCCTCTCTGCAGCGTATCCTTCTGCGAGTGAGTCCAGGGAACAGTCGGGAGGAGAAGAGGAGGTATGCTGGGATTTAGAGGTCAGTACACGCAAAGTATTATCCTTATCTAGGGACAGTCCTCCTGGAGTTTCCTATTTCTGCCTGTGAGACACATTCAGGCCACTGAGTTGAGAACTGGCTTCATGCCATTTTGTCTCCCAGTTCGTTTTACCATTGCTGCCTTACACTGACACCTGTTGGGAGAGCAGCCGGGGTGGCAGGGAGAGCAAAACACACAAATACAGCATTTCTTTCTACCAGGGGCAAAAAATCAGCAGTCACTCCAAATGGCCCAACATTTGCTGGCATCTGTTACCATAATGAGTGGACAGTTTGAGCAATATCCTCTCCAAACTATGAAACAGTTGGTAGGATGAAAAAAGCTCTCAGACCACTTCATGTATGAGAAGCATGCCCTGAAAAGAAATCGATTTCTGCTCATAAAAACACTTCAGTGAAGTAGGAGGTGTCAGGAGCCGTGTACTAAACCACAGCAGCATAGCTCTGACTCACAGCTATTGCTACGGAGGGACCAGTCACACACTTTATAGTCCTAAAACTCAGCTAACTGAACCAAGCTGCTAGGCACCCAGACTGGCCAGCAGTTATTCTGCAGATGTATGCAGGGAGCCATGCTATAGAAGTGAAATTCTGGAACCACCAATATATTAAGTTAAAAATGTTAAACTGCATCAGAGCAGCTGTGTTACTCAACAGGGTCTTTTCCTACACATACCTGTGCTCCATCCTCTGCCACACGAACTGGCAAATGATTGTTTAAATACACTGGCATACAAAAAGGGAAGCCTTAATCATATCATATGAGGTATCAGTTACTGACGAAGGATGTGGCTGATGCAAAAACAACCAAAACCCACACCACTGACCATCAGAAATACACTTGGTTTGGAAGAACGCTGTCAGGTGCAAAGCGGCCTTGTCACACCAATTTCATAACAAGTAATTATCTCACAAAGGACTGACCCACGGTACTTTGTAGGGATGCTCTTCCCCAAGTGGATGCGTATTTGCACAATCAATAAAATGCACACATTCAATTTCTCCCCAAAATGGGGTCAATAACTGAAACAGATATTAAGTTAGAAGTCACTCTAACAACATGGAAAGGATTAAAACACTATTCTTCTTATCCCTGTACTCTTTTCCTTCTCACATCACAGCAAATGACTAAACTTCAGAGAGCAAAGCAGAAATAAAGATGCCAAGATCAAACGTCATCTGAGATTTTGACTTTATATAAATTCACAATATCGATAGCACTGCCCTTGAGTGCAAGTCCAGGAGTTATGAGAAATGGGTTTAATCACCGACCACTACAGAAACTTTCTCTGAACTTTACACTCTACTCCCTACAGTGAGTAGGAATAAAGGACCTTCATTAAAATGAGAAGTTATAATTTAGGACTGTCAGTAAATACATATCTGTAACAAAATGCCTGTGACAGCTGGTTCATTCAGAGCATCTATGTCTTTTAATCATGACTTGTATATTCACACAAAATTGTTGCTTCCTAAAAAACAAAACGAGACAGACTTTCCTCCAGATCCTCCGTATCTCCATTGTAGTCTGTTGTGAAATGCCACTATACAATATATAAATTTTTCCAGAAATAAACCTTAATGAATCAAAATGAAGATCTTTCCACACACTACCACACTGACACACTAAAGCAACATTTCAGTGTTTGGCAGCAGTAAAGCACTATACTGTATTATTTAAGATGCTAAACCTACGAATCGAACACTTCCAGATTAATACCAACACATCCCACACTTAAAGTGCTACACTTTTTTGTGCTCTTAATAAAAGACTGTTTGTTCCTAGCATACAACTATGTTCTACATTATTTCACCTAAAACATCACTTCGGTGTTACAAATTGCTTGTCTCTTTTTAGAGCACAACTTTCACACTGATTTGAAGGATACGGAAACAGCAGGACATGTTTGAGATACAGGGCAGAACAAATTGTAAACCGAGTTATATTTATCACAAAAACACATTATCTACTGCTGTAGCCTCTGCCTTTATCTTCATAGTTATTATTATTTGCCCATATATCATAGAAAACTGAATATACACATTTTCTGCTAGGCTTGCATCCTGTTGTAAGCATATTTAAACTGACCAAGTACAGTGCAAGCTGGTCACAAGCATGCTAAAGAAATACCTAATTATTTTAAAACATTCTTTCGATGGAGAGCCTTGACCCATTCACAAATTTATTCCTAATTATTCTGCTGGAAATTACACTTTCCATAGATACCCATTTATATGTGCGCCAGAGGGATACACATTATAGCTCATGCTCTAAAATGCATCTTGCCACGGACAGCAGTTCCCATGTCTGCCTTGTAGTATGACATACTTAGGTGTGTCTCCTCATGATTTTCTAAAGGTAACATATATAAAAGGCCCAATGCGTATACAAACGTGCAATCCTACTTTTTTCACAACGACATTTCAATAACTTTGTTAGGAATACACATTAAACACTACCTCCTACCAAATGACCACTGCATTAAAAACCCTCATCTTTAATTAATCTAATGCAACATTGGCATGGCAAATTATTCATATATAAATTTTAAAGGCATGTTACAAAACCCTAACATGTGACAGCTCACATTGTATCCTCCAAACTTAATTCTGAGCCACAAGACAAACTCTTTGAACATAATTACCACTAACATATGGGCATCTCTGCTATTGTACTGTTTCTAATTAGGATTGTATATGTTACACATGTTGAAAGAGTTTGCAAATATGTTTTGTGGTTGACAGTTAAACTCAGTATTTAAAGTAATGTGAACTTTTGTATGTTTACATTACATTTTCTGTAACAAATACATCATGTGCATAATAAACATACATATGTGCACATATACATGGCACACTATTTTGTTTCAGCAAAATAAACATAAAACAGGTGTCAAAAATGTTAAAACTCATAACTGGAATAAACACATTCATCAAAAATGTATTTCCAATGCCCTTCTGCTCAACTATTGGCTTTTAAAGACAGGATTCAGAAGTATTTCTGCTTTATTACTAAAATGCTTTCTTCATTGGATATATGTATTTACATATGTCATCTTGTATATGCTACTTAAAATATGTAATTAACTTCTTCAAGAAGCTATTTGTGTATCTATTTACACATAACTTTTGATATCAAAAGTATGGTACAAGCAACTCAAAGATAGAAAATAAAATTAAGTTAAAATCTTGGAATATTACAGTACAAAAGCCACTGGAATAGAGGTACAGAAAGGCAAAGTAGCAACAACACACAGGTAAAGAACAGAAGTCAACCCTTTAAAAGTCCAAAGCCTGGGGCAATTAATTTTATTCTAAAACCTTATACAAATAGGCCAGGCATGAAGAAGTTGTCTGTGAATTGCAAACAGGGCTTTGGAACTCTCCTTTCAAAATAATTATTTTATTAGATGTGTGTACATCTCCCTTTTGATTTGCAAGAGCCTTACAAGATGTAAGAGGAGTACACAGACACATTTAATTGCTAATGATACTGTGCTATGTTTCAAGTTTCAGCATTAGCATCTCAAGGTAGAAGAGCATTACAACCCTTTCAAAGCTTTAAAATCCACTTTTCACATAAACACATTACTGTCAGAGTTTCCCTTTTGAGTCTTTTGTCTTGTGCTTACCCTTCAGTTCAAAGTAGTAAAATAACAAGATATTTCAATATTAAGATAACTCATGATACTGCCTTGAAGCAAGAGGGATAGCAAAGCACCATTCACACTTCAATCTTTATCAATAAAACACAGATGTCTCTGGAGCACGACTCGTTTGCCAGCTCAGCGGTGTAATGCACCACAATTTTCAGCTATACGAAGAGCCCTTTACTGCACTCAGGCATCTTAAAAATGGATGGAAATGGTTGTCTTAATATTCCTTGCCCACGCAAAGCTACCAGAGGGCCGGTATAAGAGCTTTACATCATCTCCGCCCGGGGCAGGTACTCCACGGCGCATCTTGCTCCAGGGGATGTGACCAAGCACAGAACAGGGCCCTCTAACCCACCTGGGAGCTCGACGAGGCCAGGCTAACAGAGGCAGCTGAAAGCCGCTGGTGTTCTCCTTGCCTTGCTCCAGAACAGACCTGGAGTGACCACAGAGCTTCTAACGGAGAGTGGAGATGCAATTCCAACCCAGCAGGATGCAGTGAGCCCAGCTGAAGTCCAGCTGGTGGGTCATCGAAGCACCGCACGAAAACCACGGCACTTCCAGAAACAGAATCAACCCTTTGGTGTCCTGTCCTTGAGGTAATAAAATTAAGTACTGACGCACATTTGAATGTACCACTTTAAGCCTACCAGTCTCCACCTGGAAGGCCTCCATTTTGACAGGCTGAAATGAAGAGCTCAGCCTAACAAATTAACTGTCAATCTCCAGGTTTTCAGCTCAAATTTAATGCAAGTTATGTTGATTTTGCATTATAAAATTAATTGCAACTACATTTGACTGATGAGTAGTGATCTCAGATACTAGCTGACTACTGAATCCTGAGAGGAAGCATCAAGGTAGAGGAAAAGAGCATCAAGTGTTTCCACAGTAAGACAGACTGCAGTGTAAGCTTATTCCTTATTAGACACTAGAGAATCCAACCAGAAGGCCAACGTCTATAGAAAGCCAGGCTGTGCTGGATGTGTGTCAGGACTCTGCTCCCCATCAGTAAAGGGGAAACCAGGGAGAAAGATGTGAAACTGCTATTCTTCAGTTGCCACAGTTATAGTAGATTTACTAAAGAGAGCCGTACCCTTTACCAACTTTATGGCGTTTCTCTAAATGCTTGCAAAAAAAGATAAAAACATTCATATGCATCACTTACTACACTCCATATAACTAGTTACTCCGCCAGAAAAGACACATCATTTTTAACCTTCAACTTTATCCACACTTATAATGAAGATGTTATAATTAGTGATAGCCACCACTCCCACCCAGCCACATTGAAATGTTTCTACACTTTGTAGACCATTAAAAAATAATCATGGCTGAATAATACATTAGAGCAAGGCTGATCACAGGCAAAATATAGTTTGTCAGTTCTGCTGCTACTAATTTGCTATGGCATTGTAAAGGCAGCAAAAACTGTAATATTTCACAGTATAAGACCAAATAAAGCTGTAGTTCCACATTTCAGCTAGTCACGCTGAAAGCTGGCGTTTGAGGTGGTGACAATGGGGAACTAGTATTGCTTTTGTAAGCTCCAGCTACGTACAGTAACACTGATTGTGAAGATGCTTAATGTGATCACATTCCCTCTGTGAATACACTTGCTCTTCTGCAAATGGGTCTTAATAGCCGAAGCTCTCACAAGCTTCAGAGGAGGAGCAGGGGGACCCCAACTGCTTGTGGGGCTCTGTCAGCTTCCTGGGACCTCCCTGCTCCTTGATTTTTGTCATATCATGGCAGCGATCCCTCAGGGTGCTGAGATGGGCTGTCACTCACACCAGACCATGCAGATCTTCCAACATAAAACCTTTTCTCCATTCTCTTCCTCTTCCAGGAACAGGAAAGCAATTTACAGTATTGACATTCACGCTCCCATTATTGGCCACATGAGTTAGTGCCCAAAGGAAGAAGGGAGCAAGTGACGCCTTTAGAAATATAATTTCTGGTTCTCCAAGAAAGGCTCCTATCACTATTTCAAAAGTTTTAATGTATTTATTGTTAACTAAAGTCTTACTGGAAGTGGAGAAGGATTCATCACTCACTCTGAGCCAGTTCCAACCAAACTCAGTCTGAGCAGCTGGCAGAAAAGGGGGAGAGGCAGCTCCACAGGTCGTCTGCTTTTCTCTCACAGATTTTGTACTTTCAAAAAACAATGTAAAGCATGCTCAACTCTTAGCAAGTCACACCTTCAGCCTCTTGCCAGTCAATAAATATTTATGCTTCTACTTCCAATCCTGCAATCAGACCTGTGGGAAGGCTCTGAATATTTTCAGATTCTCACCAACTTCAATGCATGGAGTCAAACTGCTGCTCTCCACAAGCAATGCCAATAAACGCAGCAAGGGCTGCAGTATCTCTGTCCTACCTCGGTGAGATAAAAGAATAAACCTGGGACCATTTTGGAACACCATTTCTCTGTCAACTGATCCTGTAACTGCCATTTGTATCTGTTTGCCTTTTCTTTCGCTTGTTCAGGTAGGAGGCGGCAGCCAGGGGAGACGAGTTAATGTCTGTCTGATCAAAGCTGGAATCTGCTACTTGCAAGGTTCCTGCGATGCTGCAATGCCACTGAAAACAAAACACCCTTCCCTAAACGATAAATACTTTGTTGAAGGGAATAAAAGGAAAGGCTTAGGTTGAAATGCAGATGCTGCGGGGCGCGCGGGGCGGGGGAGAAAACATTAAAAATAAAAAAATAAATAAATAAGGAAAAAAATGAAAAAGAGGAGGGGAAAGGGAAAAAAGTTCCGGGCTGGCAGGTGTTGGCAGCAGCCCGCAGGGGCGGGTGCTCGGAGCCGGGCCCCGCACTTTGCCGCTGCGGTCCGCAGAGGGAGCCCCAGCCCCGCCGAGGAGCGGCCTCGCAGGGAGGGAGCGGGGCGGAGCAGCCCTCCGGCACGGCAGCCACCGCCAAGGGAACACCCTCCCACCTACCGCCAAATCGCCCTCTGATACGGATTTACACCGCTCTGAGTTCATTGAAAGACAAATAAATGCCATCGCGGACAATATACTGGTGGTGTGAAGGCGCAGCAAGTGGGAGGGAGGAGCGGGTTACACGGCAGGACAAGCAAAGCCCTCCTAGGGCAGAGCCGTTCACAGCACCACTGCGGGGGATGTGTTCTACCTGCGGTCCCACCTTCGCTGCACACACGGATATTTGGCAGGAGGACAAGCAGAGGGAAAAATTGCTCCCCCCCCCAAGTTCACAGGGCAGCTGGCAGAGGTGATAGCAGCGCGACCAAAGCCAAAGAGCTGTGGCATTAACTAGATTTCTTTGGTTAAAGCATCTTTTTTAAGTCAGAGATCACAAACCTATTTACCCCACTAAGATCAGAAACCTAAAAATTACAACACTCAAAACTTGGGTAATTAGCTCAGGGAAAACTAGGCAATGTCCATATTCATAGATTTTCAGTGAAGCCCATCTCAAGGTTGCAAGTTGTATCATTGATTAGGTTAGGACACGAGAGGAGTGCTGCCCCTGCCTTACAAACTGGTTTTGACTACAAAAGTCGCTACAAAATGTTACAGTGGAGATTACCTGGTGGTAGAGGAAACTGGCTGCAATTCGTCATACTCAGGGAGTTAATGTCAAAGAAGCCAATTGCCCCAGCACAGTGACTAGTGGAAATGCATCCTCTCCCCTGCTCCAGAAGTCCACTGAAGCCCTAGGAAAATGCTTTCATTAACGTGAGCATGCTTCACTCTGATGTGAAAGAGCTAGCAGCAATTTCCTAAAGTCTTGCACAAAAACGAAAAATTAATCTCTTCCAATCATAGATAAAATGTCTCTGGATAAAATCCCACTGACTCTATTTACCTTCTTCTGACCCCCACCCATCCCTGTTAGCACAAAACTTCAGAACATTAAAAAAAAAAAAAAAAAAAAAAGGAAAGACAAAGTCCTTAAAATTGAATACTGTAAGCATTGAAGTAGTTCAAATAGATTAAAAATATTGTAAGTAATCGGAATTCTGGAGCATACTGGATGAACAGAAATGTCAAATGGCTGACTCCTCCCGCTCCCCACGTGTGCAAATGCAACTCTACCCGCTGTCAGCAAAATCTTCCCAAATACTTTAACTTTTTCTTAAAAAGCCTTTCTGGATGGAAAACAAAAAAAAGTTCTTCATTTTGCCTGACAGGCTGTAGAAGTCCCAGTTCAAGGGTGAAAGGAAGGACAGAGAGAAAATTGCCTTTCCCCTCCCGTCCAAGTCAAACATTTGAAATGTATTCCAAACAGCTTTTAATTGCAGCATGTACATCGGTACTGCTGTATGCATTACAAGGCAAGGAGAAAGCCTTCAAGAGTTTATCTCGCTGCTGTGCTCACTCTACAAGTAAACAGTAACTTAATGGGCAAAATCCTCAGCTGGCATTAAACACCCCGAAGTCAGCAGAGCCACACTCACCAGCCGCGTCAGCGGACCAAGTATTTCTTCCAGTTGCACCTTCTCCCACAACGCTCCCATGCTGCGCTTGGGGATGCTCCAGCCAGCACAGCCCATTGAACCAGGCTAGGATTTGAAGGAGAGCTGTGAGAAAAATCTGTGCATCTCCATTTCTCTTTGTTTCAGGAGAACCTTTTCGTTTCATTGTGCTTGGCTCCGAGTCACCAGTTTTATCTTGCATTTCACACTTAAGGAAACCCAGCCAGGCCTGCCAAGTACTGCAAGGTTTTCTGTCAAAACTTGGACAAGCTGAAAAGTTTTACATTCTTTTAACCGTAAACCTTAAAGCAACTCAGACTTTTATTTTACTCACAGCTCAAGTTTGAGTGTTTCATGACATTTGGCCAACCTGGCTTGAGTTTTCCATTTGAGGTTTCATTACAAAATCCTAATTCCAGAACAGTGTAATTAATACTTGTATTAATAGTATCTGTAGTAAAAGATTATAGGACTTGAGAGAATGGCTCCAAGTGCATTTCACTGCCCAGCAGACTACACATAGTCCAAAAAGGAGATCTGTCCTTTAATTCAACTTGCAAAAACTGTGTGCTAACAATAAAGTGAAGGTCTTTGGAGACTCAAACGCAGGGACCATTTCCCAAGCTGGCTTCAGAGTTGCTTGTTATACATATTACACTAGCAGCCCAATAGTAGACACCAAATAACCGTAATAAATGGCAGTTTCTGTTCCCAGAAATTACTTGCTCAGCGTGACACACAACAGTTTTGGTTGGAGAGGCCCTCGGGGGTGACCTCATCCAAGCCCCACTCTAAGCAAGGCTGATTCAGCTCCTGAGAGATCAGGCTGCTCAGGGGAGATGGGGAAGTCTCCAAGGCTGCAGATCTCACAGCCTCTGGACTGAAAGGACCTGCCTCCATGGCAGATCTGAAAAGAGCACTTACAGGTCCTGATCTCACCAGCTTTATGTCACTCTGTACTCCTCAACACACTTCTGTTGGCACTGTGATGACAGCCAACAGGCACCACGCTGCACCGGTACGACAGACCACAACTTTCTGAATACAGGTTCCAAATTTGGAAACAGTTCTGGTGTCCATTTTCTATATTTTCTAGTCTGTCCCAAAATGCACCAAGCTCTAGAGTTTGAAGATTAAATGCAACCATGTATAAGCTGTGCCACCTGCCAGATCCAGGCAGCACAGAAAGTGCAGCAATGCTTTTGAAGGAGGAATTGCCAACACTTTTTCAGTTAGGGTAAGATTGTGTCAACCTTGTCAGATGGATTTCAGTGGGACTAGTAGCATGAGGAACTGTTGCACATGCTTGTTCTGAGGCTCAAATGTTTTTATTAACATAAATGAGCAGAAGTTAGGTTAATAATCTGAACACGCTGACAGATGTTCGACAAATACTTGGCATTGCTGTAGCCAGAACAAGAAAGAATTAAATGTTATCTTGGAACAGCCTGCAGAACACCACAACCCGAAGCAACAAAGCTCTTGTACCAGGTTAGAGAAATACGTATGCAGAAGAGCCAGGCTCTCTCCCAGCACAAACCCAAGATGGACCATAATACAACTTAGTATTGTGTACAGGCCTGAAAATTTTGCAACTCACTGTAGAAAAAGGAGATTACACTTCCAGTGCAAGATACCACAACAGGCGGGGTGAGGGGCAGGCTGCTTTTGTAACTGAAGGAAAGGGGGTGTCCGCTTTACACTGAAAGAAACACATTTAAGACATCTCCTGAATTCTCCTTATTGAATTCAAGTTCTGCTCAAGTGCAATCCAAGTTCAAGTTCTAAACACACCAGTGGGCTCTTACTCCCCTCAAAATGTCATTGTTCTATAAAAACATAGGATTGGTAAATATGATAAATTTGGGGGGAACTATGTCATGAAGGCATTCTGGCCAGATACAGCTAAGAACTATTAAAGTCTCATTCAACTGTTAATAGAAAAGCTCAAGGGACACCATGTGTGAGAAGTTTCACCAGGAGCAGGGAACTGTGTATGGCTGAACTGGCTGATCTGGGCAGCACTGATGTTCCTACCAATGGTTTCTGCAGAGTTTTAGGTAGGTTCGGGGTACCCATGTTGGAAAGCTTCAGATGAATACATTGGTTTAGGTTTCTTTCTGTGTTCACACTATTCACAATTGTAAGGGAAACAGGATGATCGAAAGCTTGTAAATGAACTACAATCTAGGAGGAGATAAAGATTAGAACAACATTATGTGAAGATTTGTCTCTTTTACTGCAAGAGGGTATTTGCAGCACTGTTAGTCCAAACACTTCTGTACTCCCTCCCCCGCCTCTTTTAAGGGGCAGCAAACCTGGAGATGTTGAAAATTTAAAATCTTAGATAAACGAGAAACTGTGTGGTTTGTCCAGGTGATGTCTCAGATCTCTCACCACCCACACAACTTCCCCTCCTGAAGGGCAGTGTAAAATGAATAAACAGGAAACAGATTTTGACTAAACTTCAATAGCCACACAGGCAATCTCGACCCTAAATCCCACCACTTTTATTAAAACTTTGATTCCCAAGTACTTTAAGTCAGTTTGGCATTGGGACTGGGTTTACTGCGGTGCTAAGAAGCTTTGGAAAATGAAGCCCATATTTCCAAGAGAGTAAAACTGGGTCAAGATAAAAGCCACAAAAGGGCTGATGGTGAATTACTTTCTGTAGGTTTCCTGATACACTTGAGCATGTTGGATTTACTGATACATGAGAGGTTTCTCAGACACACATGAACGTTCCTCAGTTCTTACTATGATGCAAGCTTCACTCACTCAGAGGCACTGTATGTTTGTGACGTTACAAAAAGATTGTCTCGCATTTAAAAGACTCAGTTGATAGTGTTCTGATGACTTTCCACAGAAAAAAAGACTTTTTTTCATTCCATCATAAGGATTTTAACTGCATCAAATCATTTAAAAACTACATAAACCTGTGAGTGGGGAATGGGCAAGAAGGGAAAGGCCATGACAGCAGTGAAACAAAGCCCAGGATGACTTTGGACTTGTAATCACTTTGTGTCAATAGCATCATTTTACAAATTAAATATTTTTCTTAAAGTGCTAATCCAAGCTAAACAAGGGTTTGATTCTAAATTAAACAAACTCCACTTTTATTGGTATTAACTAAAATATGCAATGCTAATTTCAGCAGGCATGCACTAACAAGAGCAGCTATGCAAACTGTGCTGTTGTCCAAAGCAAAGGAAAGACATTAACTTAAATTCCCTTTTTTCCACGGAAAATGCGCTATATTACAAAATCCACAGCAAGGCTTATTAAAAAAAACAAAACAAAACAAACCCCAAAATTTCCTACATATCAATGTTTTTAAAGAGTCTTTAAAAAAAAAAAAAACACCAACTTTCATTGCATCTCCACTTCTGATTCAATTTGCTGTCAAAGGTCATGAGCTAAAATATACAGTTTACGCTAAAAGCAGGAAGCGGGGTAAGTAATTGAATAACATCAGGAAATGGAAGAATACTGCCATTTTCCTAATGGATATAGTACAAGGTTTACTCTCTCCAAATTGAATTCTAGGAGCTCCTGTAGTAAGGGTTTTATTTTTCTTCAGCTTGAATTTTAGCCTACAAGGTTTAAAGAAAAATCCTCATGCAATCAAAAGGACAAAATACCACAGCAGCTTTATTTTCTAACAGACAAAGATGATCATTTCTGCAGGAAAGAGAAAACCCCCATCAACAGTGTCTTAAACAGAACTGGCATAGCAGGTTGGCTGTTTAATATACATGGGCTGGAAATAATTCTACTGATTCAGATCTCTGAATTATTCATGAAAAACAGATTTTCATGATTTAAATTAGAAAGGCTTAAAATTACAAGCCTTGCATTGCTATTGATAGGTAAGGTCTCTTTCCCCCAATGCGATGTTACAATCTTGTACAGTTCTACTCCAGGAAATGCTTTATGATCGCTATAAAATAGTATGCAAGATGCTATGCCACTTATTGCTTCTGGAAACAACACACCCACTGGTATCTACTGTAGACCAGTAATAGCACACCAGTAACAATTATATCAAAATGTATCATTATTAGAAAGAAGAAAGTTTGAGGGGGTCGTTTTCAGTATTTATTGCATAGTAAAGCACAGGTTCATTTAAAACACTGGAACCACAAGCCTTAATACTGAAAATAGTATCTTTCCATCACTGAAAATTCTTATTCACTGCAATTCTTATAGGAAACGTCAGACCACAGATTCTACTTCAACTCTTTCAAAAGCATTTTGTAATGACACACGTTCCACCCTCCCCCTCTGTGCATTATCACTAATTTATAAATACAATGCCACTAATAAGCTAAAGGTTTTACATCGCTTCCTGACACGTACTCTCCGGTCACTCAACACAGCACTGTTTTTTGACAAACTCCACAGTCAGCTGTAATGGCTACGGTGCTTTGTACAGAAATTATTAATATTCATTTATCACACAGGTACCAAACCTTTCATCTGAAGATCTCCAAACACTGCACAAATTCTCTGATTAAACCTTATACGCCTTGATTAGGAATTGGTAGACTAGTTCTTTATGATTAAACACAATTTACATACAGGATGAACACGGGGAAGCGAGGCTGTGACTTGGCAAAGCCCACGGAGCGCACACCCAGGGCCAGAGGGCTGCAGTCCCGACCATCAACTCCCACCCTGACACCGCTACCCAAGGCTCTCTTCCAGGGCTTACGTCTTGACACTGACCGACAGGTTCAGATCTGAGTATGTGGCAGCTTTATTCAGAGACAGATAGAGTTTTTTTCCAAATTCTAAGAGCATTTTTTGTAAATCCCCAAACTGAGCTGCGGCTAAAATGCTAATGCAACAACGCTTGAATGGAGCGGAGTTAAGTGCAGCTCAGGCTAGACCAGAGTCCAGAGCAGAACAAATGGAACAGCTGGGATAACCCACGACCCAAAGGGCTAGCTTACAGTAACAGCTTTTGTGGGCTAAGGCAAAATCCCTCTTTCTTGAATTTTTTACTTTGGCACAAGAGGTATTGAAACTCAACTCCTTTTACAGTTACAAGGTTCAGCCCTCAGCACATAAGTCCCCTTGATCATCAAGAAAGTGAAGACAACTAATATCCAATCTTGCAAACCAAGAGCAGCATGCCACGCAAATACAGCCTCTATTTGACAACACAACACTGAGTCATCAGTATCTTGTCATTTCCTTCTTCAGAACCAAAGCACAGATCACTTGTCTGTATATTTATTTTCTTAAACATACGAGCTATTTTTCCTCACCTAGCAAGCCCTATTGAACAAGTTCTATAATTAACATCAAAGCAATTTGAAAGCTGCTTGACTTGCTAAAAGCCGGTAAACAAGCAGGAAGCAATAAGGTGCTCTACAAGAGAACATGTGTTAGGGGGAGGGGAGACTATAAAACATTAAACAGATTGATTAGTAATTTTAACAGAATTTCCATTTTTATTAACCCTCTCCCTGCTTTGGACACTCGATTTAGGCACTTGATTTTTATTTTTATTTATAAAAGTACGAGATTTCTTTGTTCAACTAGGTTAAAGTAAAACCTGCTCAGAAGGAAATAAATGAGCAAAGTCAGCAAAAATAAGAGAGTACCATGTAGAATTTTCATGCACCAAATGTTTGCTGCTTCATATGGCTAGGATAAAATCCACCTGTTCTATGATTAAAATATTTTTATTAAGATATTTAGACAAAGCCAACCTGAAATCTCTTAAAGTAATAAATGTCAGTTTCCAGTTCTACACCCATTCACAGCTTTACTATTTTTATTAATTTAAGGACTTCTTTAGCACTGGGAGACTGGAGGGGAAGGTTAGCAGGGCAAGCTGGGCTTAGGCCTGACTGCATTTTATGAGCAAAGCTCTCTCTTGTTTCTCTGTGCACGTGAGCTGAGTGAGAGGGAACTCAATTCTTCTTTCTTAAGCATGTGGGTTCCTACCTCTGTTTGCAACTCTATTAACTGGGAAGGCAAATGGCCACACAGTACACAGGAACTTCAAGGTCAGCAATTCAACTCTTTGCTGTCAGAGACTTTAATGGCATATACCTTTTTCTTTTTATATGATCTAAATCAACTTGTGCCTGCAAACCAATTATTTTCCTGCTTCCTCCTCCCACAATTTCTTGCAGAATTTCACTAGGCTTTGAGTTGAAAGCTTAACTTCCTGCTAACATTTATTTTATGCCAGTTTACACCCATGTAGTCTTTTGCCAAACTTTTCCTTTACCTTAAATAGATCTTATGCCTCACAGATGTTCACACATGGGACAGATCTAGAAAGGCTATCATCCTGTCTCCATGTCTTCATTTTGTTGGACTACTACATTCTTCTGGTGTCTCCCATACTAGGAGAAACTGTGATTAAACTAATAGCAATTCTTCCTTAATGGGAGAAAGCAGAGAATTCTATTTTCTTGAAAACAGGCCACTACAACTGCTCACAGAGATCAGCAGTGTAAGAAAACAGGCATCAGGAAAACAGCTATGGCTAAGAACATGCTCATGCACTTTCCAAAGTAAGGGTGGACGTTGTTAGGACTTCTTCAAGAAAGTCCATTCACATCAGAGTGACACATTTGAATAATCTTTCCAACAGCTGATCCAATACAACAAGATAAATCTGAAACTGCTCCTACACTAACTATTAAAAAATGGAAAATTAGAAGCATCAGGAGCATATATTTTGTCATAGCCTGTACGGTATCGCCGATCTTGGAGGCAACCTTCCAACAGCACTAGAACTACTGTAACTTTTGCAGTTCATCTTCTATTAAAATATTTTTTTCTTTTAGCAACAGTAATTTTTACTTAAGGGTAACTCTTTCACCTATATAACCTCACTGTATTTTAATACTGAACAGAAAAAATTATTCCAGGGAAAGGTCAGGACAAAAGGACAATTTGGTTTTGTCTGTTTTAGGAGTCATGGCCTTATGTAGTAATGGCCATACTGCATTCTTTAACCGGCAACGGAACCAATTCAAAATATCCCTTTGAATTATTCAAGAGTACAGAAAGCTCAGTATTAAAAAAAAGCTATGTCACAGTTTTTCTAATAACAAAGGAGGCTTTCCTAGTGCATATAGGTCAAATATTATGAAAAAGGATTAAACATAAGAAATGGGGACTTATATTTAAAAGTTTGTTCCGTTTCAGGGGTTTGGGCACAAGCAAAATTTAAAATGTCTTAATTTTATAGAAATACAACATTCCGACTTGTGAAACCACACAAAGTAAAGAATAACATCCTCAGGGTTGAGGAAGATTATAAATAATTTTCCTGAGCTATGTACACAGGTCATTTTTTGCTGAAATGAAATAAATAGCAGAAAGTTCAGCAATGCGCACACATTTCTTTCAGCAAGGCTGTGCCATCACGGCGGGAGCAGGCAGCCTCTGGGGACACAGGTGGCCTCTGGGGCTGGCCAGAGCTGCCCCTCCATGGCCACTGCCAGGCTAAACCCAGGGAAGGCTCAAAACCTCCACAACGGCACCACAAAGCACTACAAACATGCAGTCATGAGAGCTCAGTACCTGAATTTCACACTGCTTTAGTTTACCAGGCTGTGGTAACACTGCCACTCACACTGCCATTTACTTTCTGCTTCCAATAAATCTCAGCCAAAAAGCAGCTGTTCAGGCCTAAGGAAATTACAGCCTCCCTTCTCTTTGGAGTGGCTGTAACAAGTCAGCTACAAAATCAGAAGTACTGCTTTTAGTTTACAACGAGGTAGAAAAACATCCTTCCTACTTAATTCAAGGAATTGCCTCTACCCCCGCCACCGTCTTCCCCGCGGAACGGCCACACTAGGGAGCCTTGGCAAGGGAACAGCTCCTCAGAGTGTTGTCCACTGACACTTTAAAAGCATCCCCACACGTTTCTCAAGCACACGGCCTAGGTGCATGCCACTGAATCCATGCAGTTATGGCACTCAGGAGCTAGGCCTAAGGTTACAAGAGCCTAACTATGAGTCTAAATGTCACGCAGGAGCCTGACACGTTCCTGAGGCCGTTCTCCTGCTCCTACAGCTCTTCCCAAACCACAGTGCTTGAGTGGGGTTGTGCTGGTTTTGGCTGGGGTAGAGTTAATTTCCTTCACAGTAGCTGGTCTGGGGTTATGGTTTGGATTTGTGCTGGAAGCAGTGTTGGTAACAGAGGGATGTTTTAGTTATCGCTGAGCAGGGCTTACACAGAGCCAAGGCCTTTCCTGCCTCTCACCCCACCCCACCCGCGAGGGGCTGGGGGTGCACAAGGAGTCGGGAGGGGACACAGCCGGGACAGCTGACCCCAACTGCCCAAAGGGATATCCCAGGCCGTAGGGCGTCACGCTCGGCATGGAAAGCTGGGGAAGGAGGAAGGGCGGACGTCTGGAGCGATGGCGTTTGTCTGCCCAAGTCACCGTTAGGCGTGAGGGAGCCCCGCTGTCCTGGGGATGGCTGAGCACCTGCCTGCCCATGGGAAGTGGGGAGTGAATGCCTTGGTTTGATTTGCTTGTGTGCACAGCTTTTGCTTTATCCATTAAACTGTCTTTATCTCAACCCACAAGTTTTTTCGCTTTTACTCCTCCGATTCCCTCCTCTATCCTGCTGTGGGGTGAGTGAGTGACTGTGTGGGGCTTAGTTGCCGGCTGGGGTTAAACCACAACAAGGTATCACACCCCCGCCCCGTGCCTACCTGCCTGCCCAACCGGGTGTTACAGCGAGAACAGCACCAGCACACAGACCCCTGCTCCCTGCGGCGCCCGCTGACGGGCCCTGCGCCAGAAAGATGCTGCACACCCACAAGTGCACTGTTGGATGCTACAGCCACATTCAAATACATCGCTCTTACACCTCCTCCCTTTGTGAATAGAGTTTGTGGGGAAAAAAGAATTATGTAACACAGCTTCAACACTTCAATTTTCTCATTAAAAAATTGAGGATGAACTGCTGTGCTTTCAGTTAATACACAGGCAAATCTACAGGTCAGAAGTCTCGGCTTAGACTGAAGTTGTATTTGTAGAATATGAAAAAATTGTTTTAAAAATGCTGGAAGATTTCTTTTTTTAATTCAATATGGTTACTTTATTATAATTCTGTCTTATATCACTTAAGCTAGAGCTTAATTTATCTCCAAGCAGCCTCAGCTGAAATTAATTTTTTGCTTAATTCCTTATTGGTAACATGCTTAGGAACTTTTAAGACAGCAATTGATTGCATCGCACATTTAGAATATGGTTCACTTCCCAAAATGGCACCTTTAATAATCATTTAAGTTTTCAATTAAAGTAGGGTGCCAACATTAAAAGAAAAAAAGATAATCCTGGGAGACAATAACTGCTCTGCGCACAGTAAATTTTTTGTACTATTATTCTCAAGATAACTAATTGATTAGCATAATTAGGTTAACTCAAAAGCCACTGTTTTTAATCTTTTTTTCCAGTTTGGAATTTGCTGTGAGTTTGCTGCACTGGATGGAATGGGTGAGCAGTGCACACAGGGGCACTTTCTCCCAACAGCATTACCTGGTCTGGTGACAGGGTGGTGACATCTCTCCAGCAACTCCATTTCACAGCTGCATAAACTGGAGCCAAAAGACGAAGCGAGATGCAGCAAGGCAGATCGCAAAGCGGTGGCAAAATTTGCATTAGAAATGAAAACATGCCAACATTGCTCATTTTCTTACAAGCCTGATCACCTGCAACACAACAGCGATGGCAGGTGAAAGCAGGGGAGGCAGAGGAACCCTTCTGCAACACCCCAGGTGCAATCAGCTCACACCACTGGCTTCAGAGAAACATGGGAGATACCAATATCCCACCATTTATTCCTGCTTCTAGATATGACCTAAGGTCTTCCAGCTCTGCCGTGGCTGTACAAGCTCTACTATCTAGAACACTGGTGACCGTATCAGGTATTAATGCCCACGTTTGAGTCCTGGTTAAGAGACGATCCACACTGCCAAACAGCCGATATTTTAGCCAGCATGGGCAGACACCAGAGCGTAACCAGGTTTTAAGCACATATTCTTCTGAGTCTACAAGCAGGGACTCTCTGTGCCTACATCAGAGCCTGAAGACACAAGCTGCTAATGCCTGTTAGCTCTCACAGGAGGCTCTGAGCTGGGTGTTCAGCACAGTAGCATAGAGACAGGATCAGATTAGTAGTGTATTATTAAACAATTATCATGGTACTGAGTCTAAGATACAGGCATTTTCTACTTCAGCTTCAATAAACAATACCTGGATAGAATTTCCCTTACCTTTGAGCACATATACTCATTCACAGGAGAGGGGCATGGCAAAAACAAGGCCCTTTTCTTCCAATATTATCAGCCCTGCAAGTGAAGCTCTCCACAGGGAAGCCATTTTAAGTCTATGGGATTTCCCACTATGTAGTTTTAACCTATCTAGCAGGGATAACATCCTTAGTAATCAATTTGACTCATGATTACTATTTCAAACACAGGCTCATACCCAGACGAAAACAGCACACTTTACATGGCAATATATACAGAACAATAACACTGCCAGATGGTACAATACTGAACAGAATTAATTTCACACATGATGTTTTCAAGGTGTTGAAATATGTCACAGCTTCTGCTAATAAAACATCTTCCTCTTCCCTCCTCCTTTTAAGAAAACGCTACAATGCCACCAGCCCATATTTTACATTATATGTGTTTTCAATTCTGATAAGGGCAGCTGATTGCTTGCAAACCTAATTACAGTCAAATGAAAGTCTTTCAGAACCATCATTAGCAATTAGGGCCCGCTGGATTTGCAGGGTATCATTTAGAGAGGTATAATTCAATAGCTTATTGAAAAATTGCAGGTGAAACTGGTGATTATAAGGGGGGGAAACGCCCGTGACACGTCACTGCAGGCAAATCTTCAGTAAAGTGGCAGCTTCTACGAGCAGTTGATCAATGAATGCAGGTGTTTGCTTCGGCGTGCCGTGGAGCACAGCTCCTCGCCTCACTCAGAAAACGATAGCTGAATCCTGTCATCGTGCTTGGTTTTGTGAATGGCTCTGGATTTCACATTATGTGCCTGTTTTTGTGTGTGTTTTCAAGGAATCCAAAGGACCTATTCAGGAACTTCATTAAACCGGGGGGGGGGGGAGGATGTGCAGCACAGAACAACAGGCACGTGAAGCAACACATCATTTTTCAGTCCTTTCTATAGAGAACAACAATCTTTTCTGTGCCCATTGAGCTCAATTATATATTATCAGGGCCCAGAAGTTGTTTGGATGCTTTCGAGCAGCTGGGTGCCTTCACAGATGACGCACTGGATATGGTGACTGCGGGTTAAGTGCAGCTGGAGATTTCTGTGGCCCCTGATCAGAAGCAAACAGCAGTTGAGAATCACAAAACGCCTGTAATTCAAGCACTGTTTGTCACCAGCAGCAGTTTCTGAGAGGGAAATGAGAGGGGCAACTGAATAGCAGCCCAGCTTTTAGACACACATTCTCTCACACGTACCGAAATCCACATACTGCGTATGTGTGCAAAACAAAGCACGGTTCCCTTTCAAGGATGAAATTACTGACTGGCCAGCACGAAGCACTCAACTATTTAACAGCACGATGGTAGACTAGATATCACCCATGTCTGCTAATGTCCAGCTCAGTGTTATTAATTCACACAACGGGCCCTCTCTGTGGGCATATCCCTCCATACGCACACCCCTGTGTAATATTTACCCCTTTGAAAAACCAGACTGCCCAGCCTGGACCTGTGCAAAGCCCCACCACTTCACCCCTTTCCCTTCCCTACAGATGTGCTCCTCCTTTTCCATCCTACAAAGGCTTCTTAAAGCTCAGATCTACCCATCTCCCTTAATCACACAAGCATCTTCTTCCACTGTATTACTACATCCACTAATGCTGTGATGTAACCTCAAAGCACAGACACCTGTATATGGCCCTTTCTATACTTCCAGTGCTGTAATCTGATTTTTTCATCATTTCACAGTTTATTTTTCAAATTAAATGGCATTAATAAAGTGGATTGACAAATAAATCCAAATAAACAATGCCCTTGCATGACATGATACCAACACAGAGCAGACAAATTTTCATTAAACCAGTGCCCCCTGAAAATTACTGTTGCTTCTGACATTTACTTTGGGTGACTTCAACTTTTTGGCCACACTTGCACATAATCAAATCACACTGTGTAGGTTGCAACACAAACAGCAAACCTAGTAATTCCAAAGTGGTAGGGCTAGTATTTTGAAATAAAATAAAACCCTCTCTCTTTACAAACAGAATGGAAAGAAACATTATCTTTATTTCCATTAATGCATGGCAGTATTAGTGCTGACCTGATGACTAGCTGGTACTGCTCCTAAAGTATGCCACATTGTCCCACGCTCTAAGTGCATGGAAGTGCTTCCTTTAACTTCATTCCTACAGAGCCCAACCTCCAACAGTGCAAGAGTAGCCCAAACACACCCAGCATCACTTGCAAACCTCTCTATTGTCCCACACAAGCTATTTTCATGGCCCAGGCTCTTCTTGATTTTCAGCAGGTTTATAGTTACTGAAATCCACTGGCTGCCAGTAATCCAAAATCACAGTAGCTATGTAAAAGGAGAGTCAAGCCTTCATCACCCATTACGGGTGTATGAATGCTGTATGCAATATTTCCAAGGTGTCTGACCTCACACTGTACAAATATATACACATTTTTCCCTTCTTGCTGCACAGAGATACAAGTTGGGAGTCAAAGAAATGAAACAGTTTTCCATGGTTGCGTATAATACTTGTAGCTGTTACTCCACTCCCAAAGCCCACCCACAATTTCATTTTCAATTAACAGCTCTTAGAAAAGCAGTAATGAAAGCAGTTGCTAAAGAGCACTCGGATGTCATTGAGAGACTGCAAACCCAAACTGTAAATAGCACATTGTAAATCGCTTGTCACCACAGTCAGCTCTCACTGGAATCTCACTGCCGGTGACAATCAAACCCATCTGCTCAGCTCCCCGACCAATGTCACCACAAACCATACAGCTAACACCCACCTCCCGCTCTCCTCTCATTACCTGTCATGTACAGGCTTGTCTAAGAGTGTGCAAATGCCATTCGTGACTGTAAGCGTGGTTAAATGCAGATCACACAGTAGTTATTTCACCCCCTGCACCAGAGGTTTGCTGCACTGAAGCACACGAGCACCTCTGCAGCAGGGGACAAGTCTGCTATAACTAAATCTGCAACACAATTAACCATGTGATGTTTGCAAGTGAAGATGACAGGGGACAACAGTGGCCGTCCAGATCAGCCATCCACAGCCTTGGCAGTCTCAAATTTAGGATATAGGCCTTCAGGGTGAGACTGCCAAGGGGATCGTGGACTTAATTCTGAGAAGGAAGAGTTCAATACTTCCCTTCCTCCCCTTTAATTGATTCATGCAATGGGCTACGAGGTTAAAGCTAATAGTTTATAATGCTTTTAGTTGATGACTGCCAGAGTCAGCAGTGTATCTTTTTTTGCTGTTCTTCCCATTTTTCCTTTATCTTATTAAAATTTACCACCTAATTCATCTCTCCATCATGCATTTTCTTACCATTATTCATCATCTGCCCCTTATTTATTACCAGTTTGTCTCCTTCCTTGCACTCACACAATATCTGGGATTGGGATTTAATATTCTGCAAGTGTCTCTGGAATCAGCCGGTTAAGGTAGCGCCTAGCAGCAGTTGGCTCTTGTATATATGTAAGCCAGCTAAGATACCACTTGCCCAGCACACAGATTGCTGTTTTAGCAGCATATGCCAAAGACGATCCTTTTCTGCAAGAAGGCGTATGAATCTCCCAGTACATAAAGAAAACAATGAAGGAAATGGTAGAGAGAACAAAAGTCAGTGTCTTTTGCTCCTTCCAAAACACACACCCACTGAATAAAGAGAAATGATCCTTCCCTCTCACTATCAAAATACTCTCAACGCTCCTTCTGCAATAACTCATTGTTTCCTCATATGCCCCACTCTGCTTGAACTTTGAGGAATAGAAACTCATTAAAAACTATTTAAAAATTTTTGCCAGCCTTCTGATAGTTTAAAAGTGTTCACTTTAAGATTTCCAATTGATTTTTACAGAAAAAAACACACAAAAACATGCCATCACCAATTAACGTAAAGGAAATTAAATTTAAAATCCTGGAGAAATACTCTGATGAGTCTTATGTTTGTTTAACGCCAACTAAAATTTCCTTGAGGCATTTAATAAGTACATTTATAAAAGCTCACAAAGCAGAGTTCAAAAGTCTTGTCGCTAGTAAAATATGAGCTTTAATTAACCTACAGTTTCACATTTTCTGGATTTCAATAAACCTGTAGGCATTTCAGCATAGCTGGATAAATACCTGCATGAATACTGCAAGGATTTTTTCTGAAAACTAATTAGCAATCCTTCCAATAGCTGACTTCAACTAAATCCTGCATGTGAGAGTTACTTCCAGCAGATAACAGATTTCACAGAAAGATGTATCAGACTGGACTGTTAACTACTGGTAAAACAACGAACAAGATCTCTGGGTATAAAACACTTCCCAACAGGGACAGACTGCAGCCAAGGTCTTATGCCAGCACTGTGACATAGTGTGTCATACACTATGGAATACAAGTGACAGCACTGAGAATGCATCCTGCCATCCAATGATAATATTCACATGTGACAGTTCAGGATTCCTCCAGGAACAACAAGGGCAAGATATATTGTTTACATATAAAATATATAGCCCTAATATAGCAAGGACACCACATATATCCAGAAGCATACTGAACTTTAATTGGCTTTGGACCCTCCTACTTTGTCAAGCACAAAACACGGTGGCCCCAGTTCTTGCCTTGTTGTCATCTGAGAAGGCTGACAACCAACTTTGCTTCCTATCGAGAGCCCAGAAATTCAGTGGGATGGAGCTGGGTGGGGAAACAAACCCAAGGTGTGCAGCCAAGAGTCACTTTAGGATGAAAAATGTTACATGATCAGAGAAAACCATCCTCAGAACTTACCATTCTCCTCCTTTTTTTGAGGTCTTCACCATTTGTCTTGAAAGATGACAGAAAATGCTTACCAGAAACACTATATATAAAGGTTGTGGGCATGACTCTTCAAATAAGCTTTATAGTCTTTTCCATGACATCTTTTTTCCACGTTTAAGTGCCAAAGCCATTTGGATTTGTCAGCACCTAAACTGTTCATGAGACTAAAATGTTCTTATCTAAGCAGCTACACCCCTACCAAATGTATTAAATTTATACTGAGCAAGATATTTGATTTCTTCTCAGCCTTATCCCTCAGGAATTAAGCAGAGTACTCAGATTTATCAGCTAAAAGGAAAAACATTTTCCATAACATTTGTCAACTCAATACCTTTCAAGCCAGTGTATATTTATTCCTAAAAACATAACCTCACAAATAACCTCGATCAGCAGTGAGGCTGATTCTTTCACAGTTTAAGTATCAGGAAGAAAGGTTTCACCTGACAGCAGGCGATGCCAGGGGAATCAAATAGTGCAAAAAGTCAGCTTTTACGAAGGCCAGTTCCTATTGCACAAAGCAGATACATTTACCATTTGATATACTAAAAAGGAACAGAGTGAAGACCGTGTAAGTGAACACAGAAAACCAACAAGGAAACACAGCAACCTTCAGAATCTCCTTACAACGTAACCATGGCATCAACTATCCTGAAGAGTTTTCCCACCTCCCTTTGAAACACAAAATTAAATTAAAAGAAATACCTTTAACGGGTGTGGTAGTGTAGAATAAGCATTTTACAATTTGTCTGCTCTGCTAAAGCACTGTATAGTCTCTTATTTCTATATACAGTGTAGGCTTAAAAATAATAATGAAAACGTATTTTTTACCAGTTTCTGTAACTCTATCAAAATGAATACAAGTCAATGTCATTGTCATCCTCAGTGTTCCTTCTATTTCCCTGAGCTCACAAAATGAGAAGCAGTGAAGTCTCACTATTTTCTAAAAGTTTCTCTGCAAAGCAATGTTTGGTTTGCACTAAACAAGGATGAAGACTCATTCAATGAATATCAACCACGTCCATTAGACATATAAAATTTCGGTTAGTGTGTCATTAACTTCACTCAAATTTAAGCCAAAACTGGCCACCTTACTGTTACTTTAGACTTCAGTTCCGCAGACAGTGAGCCAAACGACCACACAGGCACATGCTACTCTTAAAATCCCCAGCTCTAATTAGTCTTTTATATATAACGAACACACAGGGGATATTTATTCATTAAAAAAAGCAAAATACGGCTCTTTTTTCCACATCCTGCTCACAAGAGAAATCACGCTTGTCACGCTTTCTTCTTTTTTAAAAAACACGTAACACAACACTGCACGGTCCTGAAGAAGAGACCAAGATTTCCCGCCTCAGTCTTTGCAGCCCTGGATGCTGCATGCTCACTTTTGTCACACATGTGCCACAGCTCCCGCAGTAAGGGAGCACCAGTATTGGGGAGGCAGGAAGCTCATGCTTACGGGTAGGGGATTAGTAACCCAAAGCAGCACACACTGGTACCACTGATGTCCTACAAATGAGCTCCTCACACCGTAATCAGTCTTACAGCTTTGTCTTGATTAACAGCTGCCCCTCTCGCAATTACCTCACCTTGCCCTTGATGTTCAGAGGGGGTCTTATGCTTCTGCATACAAAGAAGGCATATTTATGGTACCAAGTTGGCCTAACAATGTAGTAGAGAGACCACATTTGTTTGCCCTGACAGTCTCACAGCCAGTCTATGGAAAGCTCCTCCAGCCTTTGCACATTTATTAATGAGCTCAGCTCTAGCATCAACCCACTGCTTGCTTTCCCACTCAGTTAATCTCTCCTAGTACCAGGACACAGTACCAAGTGGCACCCAAGAGACCAAGAATAAAACAACTTCAAAGGGGTTAAAATAAGTGATCCCACAAAATGAGAAATCTGCTTCTACATACCAGGTGCTAAAAGCCAAAGCCCTCCCTCCCCACAACAGATAACTTGTCTCCCACCTGTCTGAGGCCCTTCGGTATTTTCTTCCTTTTCCCAAGGTGCTGACAAAGATTACGATCATTTTCTCGGTCGGAGCTGTACTGGTGGTGGTGAAGTCTGTTCTTTTTCGGAAGATACGACAGCCCATTGGTAAGTGCTTCCCGTTTTTTCTTGGCTAGAGGATTCTGACGCTTCTCCACGCGTTCCTGAGGTTTCAGAGCTACGTCCTTCTGCAGAGGGAGAGAGCAGGGAAAGGAACAGAAGAAAAACACAGCGGTTAAGATATGGCTCTGATTTGGCCGATCTCTTTAAGCAGCATTTAAGCAGCTGTGCCGTGACCAGCACAGCATTCTCAGGGCAATGCCATGGTCACCAGAATAGGAAAAAGCAGTCTTCACGAATGCCTATCAGAAGATAGGCAAATGCAAAATAAAATGTGTAAGATGAAGCAAGTGCATGGAAGCAGACACATACTCCTTTAGGTTTTATACTGTCAAGTTCATAATTCTCAAAAACATCTCATGTATCAAGTGTGCATGCATTTAGAAGACAGCACATGTTTATAATGTTTAAATTAACAATCGTCTTTGATTTAAACAAGGCTTGGTTTTTCACATTTATTTTTATTATTTCTTGTATTTGACAAGCCAAGGCAAGAGCTGACCTAAATCCAGTTATAGCAAATGAATCTCAATTGACTTCAGTGGATGTTTCCCTCAAGCCTGACCTAAGCAAAAGATTTCCAAATGCAGGGGGGGACATAAAAAACCACTTGTATTTGAAAACTGTTACTGACCCTTCTTTAAACCCCAGAACCAATACCTGTCTATAAAAACCACTCAAGTCTTATAACCTAAAATAACCTGCAACTCAGAGAATTCATATTTTTGTTTCAAATAAATGTTACTTGAAAAAAAAATTTGCAATAACACAGAATTAAAGGCAGAGGAAGAGGAGGCTGAAGGGTCATTAGGAGAGAGGAATTAGAAGCTATTGGAAAGGTGTAAATTACAATTCATATTGTGCATCTAATAAATACAATCTGCTAAGTCACATCTACTCCAAGAACTCCATACATAAGAGTACAGTGTCTCCATATAAGGGGCATATTACTTAGATAGATATTTATATATAAATATATATAGATATCTATTATAGATGTATGTATCTATGTATCTATAATACTTTAAGCATACTCTACTAACATGCCTGGCTGCTCTGACTAGAAGCTCTTTACGCCCTACCCTAAAGTACTGTGTGATCTCGTAAGTCTTCATGCTGCTGTTTATTGTCACTTAATATTATAATGACAGCAGGAAAGAAATTGGGGTATTGGTCCCTGTGCCACATAAAGATTCAGGTTCAGGAGAATATAATTCAAATTATGCCACCTTCTAATGCAAAAAAAAACATGCCTAAAGGCAAAAGTCAGTTTGGCTTTAATTAAAGAATGCTCCCTAAATGCCTGTCTAAAACACAAGAGCTTCACAAAATTCATAGCTAAAACCAATGAGAAGATTAATTAAACCGAAGACAGTCAAGGTTCAAATTTGATATTTGGTAAAAAGAATAATTTTACAAGCATTAAAGGAGTACAGAACAGAAGCTATAAGACAGTTTTTCTACCTTTTCTTCACCTAAGACACCATGGGAAATATCCTAAGCTTTTCTTCACAGAATGTTATTCATACCAGAAAAGTTAGAAGCCTTATCCAATCTCATGAAAAAAATCTTTAGCATCCTTAGCTATAAAGCAGGATCAGTATTTTAAGAATGTCATGTCTCTCTGGTTCTTCCAGCTACTAAAAAATAAGTCAGTAGTAGCACTGATCTTCAGAATATGTTTTGAGATCTACTTGTGAAAAGCACTGTACACAAGCTGAGCGATCCTACAGAGCAAGCCCAAAGAAATGCAAATCAGGAAGAAACACTTCTCTGAGCACACCTTCGGTCTCCTTCACCAGGAAGGTTTTCGATTTAGATCCATGCCATAAATGCAAGAAGGCAAATTCTCAGGTGTCACATACTGCAGTAATGATTTCACCAATGCTCATCATCAATAGCTTCATAAAAAGAGCAACTACAACAACTAAATACATGTTGACCTCCTGGATAACAAACGCAGAGTGCCTCAGACAGCCGTTCCCGCGCTTGGCCCTAATTCTGCTACACTCTGTGAAATAAACTGGAAAAACTAATACTGCAATTCACCCAGGGCAACTTCAACACAGGAAAAAATTACCACCAGAATTACAACTTGTTCAATGCAGTCTATTGAAACAATGAGATATTTTATCATAGGACAGATTCATGCTTTAAGATAACCATCACCATGCTGCTAATGCTAAACATAAATCTTTATTTTTTTCAGATCAGTATAAAAAAATCTAATACTTTATGAGTAGTATATTATACCAGCACAGGATGCCTGTTAAAACACAGAGCTAGTATTTATAGATAGAAATGGAGGATTCACTCTCAATACGAAAGGTTGAAGGAGCGACGAAAGGGACTAACTTTCTGGGAAAAAAAAAATCTCCTAATGACTAAATAGCTTTCATGGGATTTTTTTTTTTCCCCCAGCTATGAGTGATCTAAATGAAACAGTGGCAAGCTTCCAGAAGCTTATAAAATGTCTAATGGGGCTAGCACTGCCATCAAGAAATTACTAGTTCCCATTAGCTTTAAAGATGGTGTAAAATGGGTCACATTTTGCAGATCACTATGGGCATATCTGGCATAATCTCCTCCATAAGAAGCCCATGTTCTAGCCAATTGCATAAAGTTTCATGAACTGTCAGATACACCTAAAGAAATAAAGTTTAGCTCATGTCAGAATTGGGATGAAAGAATCTGCATACATACCTACGGCAAAGATGAGTGACACCAAATTCACAAAACCTTCTGCAAACTCTATGAAAATGTACCTTCCAAGACAGAAGGAACAATTTGCAGAAGTCTCCAAAAATAAGGTGCCTCTTCTGCTCACAACCAAAGAGAGGAAAGGGAGCTCCGTATGTACATAGCTTGCCATTCTGCAAATTGTAAAATCAGGCCTTAAATCCAGTCGGGTGGGTGGGCTTACTATGAAATTTAGACATAAAGATTGGTGTTTAGACAACCACATTCCTCCAGAACAGCCGCCTGCTTTTCACCAGCTGACATCGCTGCAGAGAAAATTACAGAGTGCTGTGGGTCAAAACCCTGTATTATTGAATTGTATGGGAGAACCTCTCATTGCTTTCAACAGATAAGCAATTTGGCCTTAAAATATATATGTATATAGAAATATGTATTAAATTCCTCATCTGCAGACTAGACTGCAACAGGACATGTTAAAAGATTACAAGCTGAGCCATGGGTGAATACGATGCATTGAAACTAGTTTCAATAGATACGACACAGGGTGTCAATCCTCACGTTTGAGGGTGCAAACTGCCCGGGATTGTTTCGGACACACGGGCAGTGCAGCAGCACACGCGAGGCTGCGGACGACGCGCACGGATTCTGCCCTCTTGGAAGCCATCGGGTTCGGCGGAGGCAGCACTTGGCTGGGAACCGTGGCCCCACATAAATCACTTCCCCGCTTTCCGCCCTTTCTCCCTCATCCAATTTTTATCTTTCTGTTGTTTAGATAGGACAATAGCTGTACCATGCCGCGTGCTAGTACATTAGCCAGCACAATCTTAATTACAGACTTCAGGCATCATCATGATTAGAGTAATAAGCTGTAATTACTCTAAGGTGACAGGACTGCACAGACCTTATCTACATAGATAAGGAGATGTAGTAATATTTCATGTCGAGACGTATTTTTTCAGCAGCTACCCATGGAGTTGATTCAAACTAAGTAGCAGACCCTGCGAACAACACATTCAGACTTTAATGGAGGTTTTTCTCCTCTCCTGCCAGCATACAAGCCCACACATTATTAAATAAATCCTACAAACATATTAGGCATGGTTTAAAACCATCTTATTCAGAGATATCTTTCATCAGTAAAGTGCCTTAAGTGTATCAGGAAGGTGACTTAAATGTATAAATATGTAATTACATGCAATTCAATACAAAAGTGCATTAATATTTATGAGTGTACTGTATAATCTAAAAAAATTTCCATTTGTTTTATTTCTATTGGGCACATTAATCAACCTGATACCACTATACGTGCCACAGCAGAGAAGAGCCGCCCATGCTGAACAGGCTCCTGCCGCGACGTCAGTGAGCAGGAGGGCTGCCGAAGCCTGATGGGGTGGCACTGCAATCATCTCAGCTCCAATTAATATTAACAATTTCAATCAAAATCCTGCATTTGGTGAAGGGAGGAGAAGCAGCCTCCATGGGTACATCAGATAATTTCTCGAGGTAGGAGGCTTGAAGGACACACTGCATTCTCATCAAGTGTTAAGCTTTCAGAGAGCTATGCCTGATTTATTTCAGGAGAGTCCATCTTCTTGCTTTGTAAATGACAGCTTATTAATTATAAATCAGATCCTCAGTGGCAGCTGAGCAGTGCTTCACACTGCTTGGCGGGGTACACACTTCACCCCCATGAATCTCACCCGAGCGCCAGTCCATCGCTGCTGCCCTTCCCTCCTGTCCATGCCCTCCAGCCACCCTCTCTCTGACAACAACTTCAAAACTGCAGGTAAGCAACAGGAATTCTGTTCCACCCCTTATTACAGGATTGTTCTATGGGAACACTTGATGAAAAGAAACACTGCAAAGGCACCATGTAGCAAATGCACTGCAGGCACTTAACTGGATGAAAATTTCAGGTGCTGCTCAGGGATTTCAAGTCTTGATCTTTCCAAATCATCCTTGTAGATTATCATTGTGATTCCAGTGTTGTAAGAAGTTACTTTCTGAATTCCCACTGCACATGACCCCAGCAAAGTACAACTTTTACAAATTGATTATTAAAACCAAAAGTTGGTTACAGTGCAGGGCTAGTAAAACTAAATAACAACTGTATCAGTCTACAACTATAGTTGAATTATTTGCTTGTCAGGTTCTCTCTAAAGTTCACAACGGCTTTATATTAGAGCCCAACAGTTTATCCTTTACTCCAACAATAAAATTAAGTATAAAGGAATAAGGCACTATTAAAAACACATAATTATTAAACAGTCATGAAATGCCAATGTAGTGCTCCACTTAAAACACAAATAGTTAGAAAAGCAAGTTCGAATCTACCACTTTGCCCCTGTCCACTATTCAGACATCCAAGCATCCTTGTCAAATAGAATTGTAAGAAAGGTACTTCTGGAGCCTTTTGTCTATTTTCAAGGTACAAGCAATTTACATTTGATCAGGAACACTACTGCAGAAGGAAGAAGCCAATTAAGGGAAGGAAAAAAGAAAAAAAATACATTTTCACTAGCTACAAAAGCTGATTTGAAATTCTTCCCAAGTTACGGACACAACTGTAAGACAGACTCAACACCTCGGCCCTGGCTGTCAGCTGCAGAAGGGCTTTGTTTGCCAGGGATGTTACGTGAGGAGAAGCAAGATGCAGCCAAAAGGCATCCTATGAAAAAACGCACAAACAGAAACACTGACAAAACCACCAACTCCATTTTCGCTGAGAAAATTTGTTGCAAAAGTTTAGCTTGCAAGAAATTAAGATGACTAGAGAATACAGCTGAGAGAAATACCGCAGCTTTGTTGGCATCTCACAGTGGGTATCGTTAGCTGGGAATCCAGTACAGCAACACGCACAAACAGCTGCACAAACTGAACCAAAACCCCCTCAGAATCAGGAAACAGTGCCAGTCTGAGGGTACCAAATTTGCCATCGCATCTTGACAGTCTTCCTCGACTCATACTGTATCTTCTGTTACATTTGGGAAGAATTTTTATAGCTGATGGATGAAAATGCCCTAAGACTTCAATATATCTCTCACACGTTTCATAATTCATTATTTTAGTTCTGGCAGTAACAACAAGATGCAAGGGTCTGAAAACGGTACACTGACTAGTCCCTGCAATCTTTCAAAATCAGAAAATAAAATGAGATGTTTATAATAGTCATTCATTTCCCTCCAGATCAGGTAGTTAAACACACTATGTATTCTTCTGAATGCACAATTAGTTCCTCACAGGCATTTATCTAGGGGAAAAAATTGCAAACACTATTAAAACACCACCAGGGAGAAAGACAGGCAGGTGTAAAGTGCAATGCAAAAGAGAAAAGAGTTCTCAAAGTGTAGAAATTACGGTATTTTAGGACACAAGGGGCTGGTGAAGAAAGCCATGATGTCAACTGTAGTGGGTACGGTAGCCCATCCACTAATCCCAGCAATTTCTTCAAATTGTGAGACCTCTGCAGAAAGGTTTAATCTCGTTTGGTTTGGTTTTGTAAAATTACAATGCATTGCCTCCTGCATCTTTCTGGAACCTGAAAACAAAGTGGTTGGTTCAATGTTGTGCAAAAAAGGTTGTGCAACAGACTGAAGATGAAATGCTGTACCAGGCTGCAGGACGCTATGTGGTGATTACAGATGAAGGCAAAACAATAGGAAAGCAAGTTGCTGTCTGCTTGAGATATGTTTTATAAAAGTGCTTCTGCAGCGAAGAGATTGCTTTGATTTTTCATCCCAAAATCATTTGTTAACAATATCATTGATAAACAGAAGGCTTCTTTTCAGGTGCTGCTAATTTAAATTACACACAAAAAAACTACATTAAAGCAACATTATTGAGGTTACCAAGTCAAGGACTTGGAAGTTATGAAAGGCCAGGATTAAGGCTGCAACCACCACCTTAATTCAGCCCTCTTGTGCATATGCATCATGATACAATCTTTAATTACATGATCGCATGCTCTTATTTCCCTCTGCAGAATGGAAGGTATTCAGCTAATGAGCAGCCCCTCAGGATTTTGTTTTCTCCTCTTTGTCCAACATGTGGACCTAAAACTTGTTTACTTACACTCCATTCACACCCTCCTCCAAATGTGCAATCATTAATTTCCTCAAGGGCTTTTCTATATAGCTTCTCACTATAGTATCAGACGCTCAACAAATATCAGTGACCTATTTTACAGCTATTTAGCCCGATGAAGGAATTTCACTATTCCCATTTTATAGGTGGCAACAACAGTCCTGACATCTTCAGGTCAAACACGTCTCGTAATTTTAAGAACCTATTAGGAAGCACCTAAGATTTGATTTTTCAGAGAACTTAGCTCTACAGAGCACTTTATCTAATGAAGCACAGCCTTCACTGATTTCAGCAGCTACTGGGAACGCTAAGCACTCTTGCAAATCAGGCTTTAGTAAGCATCATGTATTAAAAGGACACAGATAACAACTGTTTCTAAAATATGTAGTGCAATGCCACATACTAAATACGGGATGGAGGCAGAGGAAAACTGGATTCTAATGACATTCAACTCAACCAGCAAGAGGAAACCCTCCTGCCATCTCCCTCACTGTGCCCCTTCCAGCTTCAGTAACAGGTGGGAAAGGGGCTCAACAAGAGAAGAGCCTACAGAGTAAGTCAAACCTGTTTGAGTAAATTACTTCAGGATCTTCAAGAAATAAAGTAGGCCATTATATTATTAACAGTGGCATCACAATTCATAAAAACACAAGGGCCAAATAAAAAAAAACACCACCACCACCTTGGGAAAACTTAAATACATACTTGCCTGCTACATACACACACCAGGCCAATGGAAACACGGAATCCTGTACACATACCACTCCTCAATGGTTATACACTTTAAATTGTGTTCTACCTGGCATTATTTAAAGAATATATGGCTGTTAACTCTTTTCTACTAAAATTTTACACTGTTTGTTGTCATAGTGGGACAGCAGACACTCTTTAGCACAACTGCGACTTGTACTAACATGCTAGACCTAAGGAAGTAATCTAAAAGAAATACTTTACTCAGCAAAATAAACGTCCTTCCCTGTTCATAAGTTCCAACAACAGACCATGCCTTTCTTCAGCATACTGTGTGTTTGGATGCAGACATCTATTTCTCAGCAATTTATGGCACTTGATACTTCAAACGAGATCTGCATTGTTCCTTTGTGATTAGTCACACAGACTACATAATACTGTTTCTGTGCCTTACCTGAATAACTTTTTCCCATTTAATTACACATACATGTGTATCTAAGTCTCGCTGCATTCAATGGGATTTTAGCAAAATCCTTTAACTTGTACTTATCTGTTTTGAGACTGCTGAATATGAGCATACACTCAAATTTTTACCCTGACATGATAAAAAGCATGTGTAAAAGAAATTTTATTCAAGCATTTGAGTACAAAAGATTAAAACTTTAACAAAACTTACAAGTCCTACACACCAACTTTGACAGAAGCAGAATATAATTACTCAAGATTTCAAAGGCAAGCAGTTCTACAAAACAGCTGTAGCAACTTAGCTGAAAAGGAAAATGGACAGTCATACATTTTTCATAGTATTCACTAAGCCTACAGATGCTACACAAAATAGATGTTTAGCTGAAATCTAAGATTACAATGCCAGCTGTTGAGCCAAAGAGGCCCTATGAAATCAAAGCTGGCAAAAACTGATGTCATACCTGAAGATGAAAATCAGAGCAACCGATTGCCATTCATTTCATCTTTTTCAAACACGACATGGTATTCTCAGCCTTATCCTCCCTCTCCTTTCTCAATTTTGTCAGTCAAAATACTGTACCATACCACGCTACAGTTGTGGAGAACAGTCATCCAAATTATTGGAATCAATGCAACCAGAGTTAGGAAAAAAACCTACTCTTGGATCTAGTCTTGAGAAAGCGCTGAGCAATGCCAGCTTAGATTACAGAGCCACTGAACTGTTTTTCTTGAAGCTGCCCGGTTTTGTGGAAGGCAAAGTACACACAGCTGATTCTGCTCAGACTGATTTAGCCAGAAACCTGCATACTCCTGCCAAAAGAGAAAGATCCTGAAGCTCCCACTCCACCCAGCTTCTGCCAGCCTCGAAATCCTGTCATGTTTTTTCTAGAGATTTTTCTAGGTCTTACACAAGATGCTAGCGAAGTCCAAGGTTACCTCTTTCTTGCAGATTTGACTGAATCGTCTTCATTACACCTGTGACTCTGCCTTTTTTGAGTATACGCTGTCTGAAATACCAGCAAGAACTGGCCTCTCCCAGCAGGGAATCTGCATCCTCTGCTGGCATCATCTCAGCCATGTTCTCTCCAACTCCTCCATGTACAGTCTTTGAAACTTTTCAAATCATCTTCGATAAGTACTTGTCTTTCATACACCTACAACCTTTTTTTACTTGGTAAAGCGCCCAGGGCAGATCTCACAGCAAACAGGGCTGGCTGCCCTTTAGGCCCACCACCACTCTGTGAGCATGAGCTCTGGCAGAATTCAGGACACAACTCTGAGTGCTTCTAATGCAACAGGCATGTTACCAGTAACAAAACGCTCCATTCCAGACATGCTTGACATAACTTACATCGCGGAGACTGCTCACACAGTGTGCAGCCCTTGCAGCCAAGGGAACTCTATTCCCACTGGCCCGGGGTTTATTTCACAGTGCTGGGCCTTAAATAAATGTGCTTGATATACCCTGTGAACTGCACAGCCACATTCTCACAAAGTGTTTATTTTCTTTGAGGAATCAAAAAAAATAGAAAACGGGTGTGGAGAAAAAAAAAAAAAAAAAAAAAGAGTCCCTAGGGATGCACGCTTTAAATCGTCAGGCCAACAAAGAGGACTTCATTGCTCTCGCACTGCTCAGTTATAGTTATAGATTAGGCAGAGAGAGAAAAGCATTAAGCCAGCTCTCAAAACAAAGGTGAATTTGTTTTGTTCCACTTGCTACAACACACTAGTTGCACATTTCCAGCAGTCATCCCAAATCTGTATACAGCACTGTTATTCTATATAGTCAAGCCACGCACAGCAACACCTTGATCTGATGCAGAAACGCATTCATCCGCGGGCACGGGCTAGGACTGTCTACAGTTTACACAGATGCCTGCATCTGAGTTCAAGGGTCAGCTTCGTGCCACAGCAGGGCCAAAGTTTTTCACCTTGGAAAATGGGATTTTCATAGTGGAGAGAATCCAACTGAACAGTTATCAAGTACCCCACTGAGTACTATGAAACACAAGTAATTTCAGTTTGTCTAAACAATTGAGCAGCTCTTTAGTTCTCCACTGGAACTTCTGGAATTTTTTTTCCTTCACATAGTGGTGTTTTTTTTTTTTTATTTGCACTTTCTGTTCTGATTTGGAATGGAAATAATTTTTAAAATTTCAAACTTTCTCCAAAAAGAAATAATCTGTATGTTGGTATCCATAGGTATACAAGATCTACGTATACTGACCAAAATACACATGCCATCTTGGGACCAAATTACATTTCTTTCTTAGCTTTAAGTAAAGAATACATCCCCTTTTAACCTTGTTTATTTTGTGTCCAAAAGCATCAGTCCTTTATTTTTGTCCAGCATCCTGCCAACTTTATCAGGAGACTTTTGCAATGAAATCACACTTCTCCAGTGGAACCTTTGGCATGAAGCTGACTGGGGGCTGCTCCACTCTCCAGAGTGGTGTTCGCTGAATAATTCAAATGGCACTTTCGTCGGCAGGCCACGGACTGAGGCCAAGGAGTTAGTGGGCCAATAAATCTTACATTTAAAGAGTATCCCCCCTTAGTGGTAGGGTTAGAATAAATGGATGTGGGCTTAGACAGCTCCTATCCCTGCTATTCCTGCACTGGGCCTAAACAGATTACTTCAGCCTCCAGGCTCTTGCACTGGCACCATTCATTAGCACAGCTCTCAGCATTCATAAAAAATGTATTATGGTTTGTAAACCAAATCAGAAGCACCTCTGTAATCCTCGTCTTGCAGAAAGATGGTACAGCACCAGTGAAGTCCAATGTATTCTGAAGGTCTCACAACGCTCCCTAAAATATCGTGGCCACAGAAGGGAACTGAGTCGGGACACCATAGAAGAGGTTAGCTTTGCTGCCGTATTAGCCTCAAGACTAAACCAGAAAATCTGCTCTCCAGGAGTCAAGACAAAGAAACCACCTTGAGACAACATCGGTAAAAACAACTAGGAAACTGCGCTACATAGGGAGAGATGGAAACATCCACATCATTTATTTCTGTATCACAAATGAAGTCTTACAAGCACACAGGAAAACTGGAGGCATCCTTCTGCACATGAAAGAGAGCTGGACAAACCTAGCTCTTTGGACAGACAGTACAAAAATAACCAAGGAAAAGGAGAGAGTTAGAAGAGCTACTCATGGATTATGCCAGACGGCAGACGCTCCAACCTGCAGACTTTTTAACCAAACCAAAAACCTCCACATAATAATGGGTTATAATTATTGAGCTTTTCAAAATACGAATCTATTTTGAAACAACTCTTTTCCATCTCATGGGTCAAAAAGTCAAACTACTTAACACACTTGCCTTTCTGTCTTCTAAGCTCCTACTCTCTCATATTCCTCTTGATTTTCTTTCTCCTTCTCTGGCAACCACTTAACTCTACCACTGTTCTTGGCATGTGGCATACAACCTCACACAAAAGACTGATGAAGGCAGATTTTTAAATGAAAGAACAGTGATTAGAAAATAAGGGGAGAGAGAGAGAGAGAGAAAGAGAGCTCAGACAGGACCAGAGGACTGCATCACTGAAGGTGAGCTTGGTAATACTCTTCATTAGGAAAAGGATCAGAACCTTTGTACAATTAGTGGAAAAAAAAGAAACAACAGTTCCACTTCCCATCTGCGAAAGAAACCTTCTAACATTCAGGCTGAAAAAAATAGTAAAGAACAAAAGTTTAAGAAATAGAGCAATATGTAACCTTTCCATTTGCTGGCTTATTCTTCCCCTAGGAAACAGATACAGTGAAGATAAATTTGATGATCAAAAAACCAGAGGGATTACATTCTTGTACAGTGCTGATCACTGGCAAATCCCCCTCTCTGCAGTTCAGAAGCAGAGCTTAGCATAACAGACAAGATTTATCATTGCCTTGTCCTTTGCACCACTTACAAAGTAGATATAACTTGCTCCTATCTCAAGAGTCCTCATTCACATACACAGATGAAATAAATACCAGAACTATTTTGTTGTTATTTTACAAGGGTATAAGCCACCGTACCAAATGCAGAGAATCAGACCCACTGGATAACTGCCACACGTTTTTTCCGTCTTCATTTCTCCGCTTCTGCTAATGCATTGCATCCTTACAACAAAGCATTTGTTTCAGCTTTAGGGCAGTGGGTGCTCCAAAGTCTATGTGGCATTACTCAAAAAAACATCAGGTATATTCAGCAGTTCCTAAGAGGGGAAACGCACTTCTTCCCTTCCATCCTGTGTTTAGAATACAGAGTCTCCAGTTAAATGGGCACAGAAGAGAGCATGAATAAATAAAAAGGGAAAAACAGAGATGACTACTTCCTTCAGTTTTATTACAGGGCACACTGTAAAGCTACCTGATACACCAGAGAAAAAGAAAATTTCCTTTACAGTTGTGCCATGGCTGAAAATACGATGTTTTCTGCAAATATTCAACTTTTTTAAGCTACTTTGTGGATAGATCTTTTAAAACTGAAGAGTCATCTAATATTCAAGGCTATTCAGTGACTGGAAAAGAGAGTTCTGTAATATTTCTTGTTTATAGCCACGTAGAAGCTACAAATTTAACTTGGTAGGGATGCACAGTCAGGGGATCCGGTTCCAAAACAGAACATCTCAAGTCAAGAGCTTTTGCTAATGCCTCCAGCAAACTTGTGAGGAGTTACAAAAACTGTGAATCATACCGCTTGAGCAATACTTACATTCAAACCACACTTTATCGTATACCCGGCTGTCTCGACTGAACTTGTAACCACTTCTCCTGTAGACAGCATCCGAACTGCTGTCTCTCTGTAAAAACTTGCCTCAAGCAGAAAGCAGATAAAGCTCTGCAATGCATCTCTCGAGAGCTACAGAATATGTTGAAGAGAATTAGAACTGTATGCAGGAATCAGTCTGCACTTGAAAAGAAACCTTTCCTATTAAAGATTTGTTTTCTAAGCCGCTTGTTGGTGCCGGTATCCAAATCTCTCCTGTCTGATCTTATCACAACTTGTACCCTGCCAGGCACGGGATTAGAGCTGGCTGGACTGAGATGGTAAGTTATTAATGTGGGTACTTGAAGACAAATGTTGAAATTCCTGATCTTCCACTGACTCTCTCTGTGTCCTGCAGCAGTAAGCTAAGCCCCAGCCCACAAAGCAGGTATTCAGGGGCCTAAACCTATTTAATTCCCATTGACTGGTTTTCCAAAGGAAATAAATGGCTCTGGGAATTTGGGCCTTTAGCCCTTCCGTGCAGCAGTGCTCATCTGTAAAATGGAAGTAAAACCACATCCTATTTCATCTGTGCTTCGTAATGCTAAATACTTAAAGAGGTAAATGGATCAGGCACCTCAGAAACACAGGGGGCTGCACACACGCTTAGAAAAAACAAACAAGACACTGCAAAGGTGATGTGGGTTCATGGAGCGGTTGGCACATTTCCCTCCAGTCAGACCTAGATCAAGGCAGCCATCTTCTGGATAAGAAATATAACCGTGTCCAACTGCTACACGCCATAAAACATCTCAGGGCTTGCGCTATTCATTAATTTATTTTGGAAACAGTAGCAAAGACAGTCTCTCATATCCCAAACCTCTTCAGCCTTTCAACTTCACCAGGCCAAACCACCACAGCCAGCATGTTCCTGGGGTACGTCCTGTGGGACTGCTGCAGCCCTCTTCCCTCTTGCCCCACCTTGCCTTCACACCCAGGGACTTCCTCCAAGACTCCTGCCAAGCAGGTACTTCTTGCATCTCCCTGTTCTCCTCCAATTGATGTGTGGGATAGGAAAGTCATGTCTTCCATCTCTTCTCCATCATCCCTCCTGGAAGAGGAGAGTATCTACATCTCCCTTTCTCTGCCCTTCATTCAGGACAGTCTCACTGCTTTCGTTCAGCTGCATGTATATGGATTTGTTCTTCCCTCTCACACAGGTTCCCTGCATGCGCTGTTCCCCTTGCTAACACAGAGAGGTCACAGCATTTCCCCTTCCCTGTTCTTCATCCTAATTCCAGGCAACTCTCGATGTCTGTCTGTGGCAACTGAGGCATGAACTCTCCATTGAAGTGCAGAAGGAAAATCCTTTATTATTACAATGGTACATACTTATGCTCTCGCTATGCTCTCGCTACCTTAGCTCTTAAGCTTATCAGAAACTAGACAGTCATCAATACTCTCTCCCAGAAACAATTCCATACTTTTTTCCAAGCTGACTTATCTTTCTTCCATGGCCTGCTTCTCCTCCAAGCCTTGCTGCTTCGCTGGGCCGGCGCAGGACAGAGCTGGCACTTCTTCAAGCCAGCGCAGGACAGAGCTCCTGCCCGGCTCACCAAGCAGAGTTCTCCCAAGCAGAGCTCTCCACCTTCACCGAGCTCCCCAAACAGAGCTCCCTGGCTGAGATGACTAGCTGATGTCCATTTGGCTCTTAAGTATTGAATCTCCCACAGCTGCGCAGAGCTGACACTCCCACACCTGTCCTCCTCCAGAAGGATCAGTCTCCTCCCTTTTCCCTCACCACTGGCTCTCCGCATCCTCTTCCTCTGTCCTGAACTAGTGCCTCTGCTTCACAAGAAGCATTCTCCTGCTATCCTTCCCCCCACCGACAACTCTCTCCATACAAGTTGCAGCCTTTGAAATCAATAAAGACTGTTCATTCTCCTGCGGGTTGAGAACTTCTGATACCTGCATGGGAATGAAGAGTGGGGGAAAGGGAAGAAAAGACTGCAGGCAGTTTTCCTTCTAAGCTCCCCACAGCCCTTGAACATCCCCTACCAGCTGTTCTGGAAGAGCAGCACTGCTTTGACAAACCACCAATCAGCAAAATTGCACAAGAGATGGTATGCTGTCAGCCTGTGCCAGTCCCCTCTTCCCTCGTACTCCCCCAGAGTCAGCCCCACTGCGTTTGGAGGGACCATTCACCTGCCCAACATCATGGAGATGCACAGATGCTCCCAAGGCCACCAATGCACTCTCAGTCACAAGGAATTCAGATGCTTCATTTCAATGCAATTCAGCGGGTATTAAGTCCCTCTTCAAGCAATGCTCCTACATACCCTGATGGATCCAGGCCGAATTGCCAAATGCACTGTGGCATTTGGGAGTACGAGACACAGCCCCTGTGAGGAATGGTGGGAAGAGGCCTTAGAAGAAGGAATTTAAGAAGGTCATCCCTTTTTTTCATTTCTATAGCCTGTCCCCCATTCCCTAGCCTATTTAACACCTCATGTAACTAGGGCACTCCTTAGAAAAGAAGTTCAGGACAGAAAATATAAACGAACACTTTGAAGAGACACCCAAACTCTGTAGTTTTATTATGAGGCAAAAACGACCTCAAAACCCCAGACTAAACAAATGCCTAGAGTGAAAAAGATGGAATAAATTAAAGGATATAATTATGGCTGGGAAAAGAGGAAAGGAGGACACTCAATAGGATGAAAGACGGATTTGAGAAACAAGAAATGAAAGGAGGTGTCAGCTTGAATCAGCCAGGCTGAAAACTGCTGCTGATTTTGACTGACATACTGAGACTTTCTGATTGCAAACTCTTTCTTTAATAGGGTGCAAATTCACCTCTTCACTTTTACTTTGATCTTAATGCAAATGTTTTATAATGGACAGATTTAATGATGTTCAGGTGCTTATTGGTTCTATCGGACTTGATACTGGAATCAATCTCCCCCTTTAGAAAGCTTGGGTTAATGGCGAAGTTTATTAAACTGCATGCAGTCATTCAGAAAAGATCAATAGAGACATGATTACAGAGCAACCAGAGGATTAAACATGAGATTTATCACAAAATTAAACTGAATTAAATGTTCTCTGATAGCACTTGAAATGCTGTCAATACTCTTAACTGATAATCTATGCTTTCTGTGTTTACTTAACAGGCAGCAGGGATGTCTGACTCAAGAAAATGACAATAATGTAAAAACATAAGCTGCAAAGATTTGCCGACAGCATTAAACCTCACCTAGAAAACCATTATTTCTTCCTGTGAGAAGAGCAAAAGCATTTTACTTCTTTGCCCGTTTCCTGTTTAAGGGCGAGGAGGATACAGTCCTCTCACATACCACACTTCTGCAGCCTCCTTCTCAGGAATATTATAGGATGCATAGGACAATAAAAGATAATGTACAGGGTTCCAACAAAATATTTTATGGTTTCCTCCTATGGCAATCTTTACCTCATTCAGAATTATTTTATTCCTCCTTTCTTGCGTTCTTGATAACCTTACTTATGCCACACCCTGAGAAATCTGTCAGCCTTACCGCTTCTCCTTTCCCTCTAGCTTAGCCCAGCTACCTCCCTGGGTTCATACACTCAGACCTCTCCTTAGGCTGGCATAGCACGGTGCAAACTTCTCTGATGCTCTCTTCCAAAAAAATTCAGTTCCAAGCATAAAATAAACAGGAGCACCAACAACACAGTACCACTGGCCTAAGAAACTGAAAAGGAATCTAGAAGAAAAATTCAGACCAATTTTACAGAGAGAAACAAAATCTGAAGTCAAACGCTATTCTTCTGGGATGAGATCCATCCCTGAAACAGAGCTGGAATTTCCCAAACCCTGCTGCATCCTGAGATCTGTTATCAGAATCACACACAGAGATTATTGCCATCTGCACTATAATAACGTGGTTGGCATGGTTTTGAGGACCAAAACCTCAACTCACAGCAGGAGAGAAGGGGGAGGGAGGGAGGGGAAGAGCAGGAGCTTGTGAGTTCACAAAAGACCAGATGCAAAGTAATAACCAATGACACCCTCAACTTTGATAAATTTTGAACCTCTTTGTGTTTCTGGGGCTTTCCAAAATGGTCACAACGTATAAACTCAGATGAAAAGCTTCTTTAAGAATTAATGTTTGTGTTCAACGAGAAAGCAGGCCGAGGGACATCAGCTTCCAGGATGCTTTTTTCCATCCTATTTTTTGAAGAAAGGCTGTATCCCGCCATCCCCTCCACCAAAAGCTTAATAAACCTTGATAAAACACCTCAAAGGAAACATGACCATCCAACAGCACATAAACCACCCAAAACAAAAAGCACCAAAAAAATCCCTCATCGACTATCATGAATTGAATTTTTACTGACTTAGAGGGGCTTAGCTACTTTCTAAACAGGCTCAGCTATCCCTGGTGTACTTTGCAAAATTCAATCCAGTAATCCAATCCCAGATGCATTACGTGAAATCTTATTTCTCTGAGCTCTAGAAAAGAACAAGCAAAAGGAAGTCTTTAGGAACACTAATTTGCCAATAAATACTGACTGAGCCAATTTTGCTTTTGCTGCTTTTTGGGGGGGGGGAGGGAATAAAAGGGAGAAAAAAAAAAAGAGCACTGCTGTCTGAGTACTATATCTACTCATTAAAACTTCACTTGTGGATAGAAAAGATACCATGGAACATGTACCCTGAAATTAGCCCAGCATGTGCTGCCCCAATAAACAAATCCTCAGAAACTAGATTAAAGTCATTTCCAATAGCTTTCTGCTGCTGAAATCACTACCAGTTCTGTCCAGAAAAGGAAAATCTCTGTAATATCTAATAAATGGACCAAAACAGCTAAATGAATAGCAGGGCAATAGCACAGCATGTTCTAGCAGCAACCAATGAAGCTATAGTCAATACACACAGTGGCTGTTAAATTTTACATCAATACCATCACACAATTAAGTCACTGAACGCCTGAGCAGAGTAGTAAAGCACTCGGCATTATGTGAGCTCTGAGACCGTGTGTGAGCAAGGGAAGCAAAGATTCACCATGGTACTTCAGCATTAGGAGAAAGCCCATGTTTATCGCTTTCTCTATATGCTTTATGGGATGCTCTGCAGATGACACAGATGGCATTAGTAATACATGAGTGCTGACAATCACTCGGCTCCACAACTCTGACGCTAACCCAAAATGGCAGCTGTTTTGTCAGGAGGGCAAGGACCAGGTTAGCAGCTGCACGTGACATTAAACATCCAGCTCTGACAACATCCTTCTGTCTTGACACTCTCCTGCAGGACCCCAATTTATCTCCATTCGAGCAGGCTGCTGGCCTGGCTGTCTGGCTCTCCCTGCTGCTGCCTGCCTGCAGACCCGCGAGCCAGGCTGCCCGGCGGCGGGGAGACACGCTGCCCGTAAAACGAAGGATTTCCGACTTCTTGATGCTTACCTATGGAAAAAGGGAAGCAAAGCCCACATGAATGCCATTGCATATCTCAATGTACTACCTAAAAGGTAGGCTGAAGCCAAGCAGGTTATTACCTGAATAACATTCAAGTATTACGCAAACATTGCGTCAAATTTAAAAATGTGATTTTCCAGGCAGTTGTTTCCCTGCAACTGCTGATCTCTGAAACAAAGGCCATTATGACAGTGCTGCTTATGTGAACAAGCAGCACACTGGTGCTGATACCAAAGCGTATCAGTGACCCAGAGGCAGCTTGAGTCGGTGTGATGGGCTGAAGCGGTTCATATTTCTGCCCTGGACAGAAGCAGCCTGCTACAGACAGCACTAAACTACAGCTGGGCAAGCTGCATGAAAGCAAGTTCCTTTCCAATGGGAGGCTCATCCCTGTCAAATGTGCTCCTCCTGTCCTGTCCCACAGTTAAGAGATGCTGGATTTGCTTCTTCCCACCCTCCTCTGGTCATTAGGCACAGAGATCCAGGGCAATAGGCAGATGACAACTCGGGACACGGAGCTGGAGGGGCTTCTGTGGCACCAAAAAAATCACTTCCCTCAAAAAGCTGTTGCTGTGTTCTCTGTGGTTTATTAATTTAATGGTCAGGATAATAAATTCATGAGTAATGACAAAGAAATTCCCTAGAAACTGGAGTGCTCAAGTGTCATTGAAACTACATCTATTTAGCAAATAGATGAATGCCTTTCACTGAAGACTGTCGCGTGATTAAGCATCTGTCACTGTCTCACATAACGGCTGCTCCTACTTCAGTAGCACAGGTAGCTTGAATGGCTCTTTTTTATACAGATGTAAAGATGATCTTGATGTGAAAGGAGATCAGCAACTGAAAATCCAATTAATGAACTGACATATAAGTAGTGGGTCACTCCTACAAGTCTCTACTCCTGTTGACTTGTCCAAGCTTAAGTTTTTATAATCAGATTCCTTTAAGTTTTACAAAGAAAAGAGAATAGATTTTGCTTTCTGACTTACTTTAGTTTGAGTTGAATGGGCTCATATGTTCATCATAGGGTACAAGCTTTATTTAGGGGTATTTTTCTTTGATTTTTTTAACTTTTTACAAGGACTGAGATGCTGAATCTATGTTGTTAGTAACTTAATTTCTTAAAACTTTGGGGTGATAAACCAGTCAACTGTTCCTTTCTGTTACTTTTAGCCTTCTAACTGAGCAGTACTTTTCACATGTGTACCCTGCTCAGCAGTCACAGAAACTGGAGGAAGTTTTCCAGGCAATTTCTGTGGGCTCTGTTTCCTAATGCACACTCCAAGAGGTTAAGAACAAAGAATACACTGGTTAGTACACAACTCTGCTGTCCTATTTTCATTGCTAAAAATTCACAGAAAGTCCCAGTGAAAATGTGGCTGAATGACAGAAGTTAGAAAGCTGGTTGTCCTAGGGTAGGAGATGTCGAAGATAAAACTTAGTCGACTGGAGAGGGAAAAAAAAAATGACCATGAATGGTCTTTCAAAACAAGAAATTGGAACAAGAAGGAATCAGAAGACTCTGCTTGTACAGAATCTGGCTGCACCTCAAACAAATGGTTTCAAAGCCTTTCCCCACAATGCAAGATAAAGAAAGAAAAAGAAAGTAAATGGTCAGTGGGACAGACATTCAACCTGGAGACACACAAATGCAGTTATTCTAATTTACACTAGCTGAGAATCTGCTCTAATTAAAGGAAATATTTCTGCACAGACGAAAATGAAGGATGAGATGCTCAAACTAAGGCCAAGCAAGTGTCAACAGAATATTAGCTGCTGAGGCTAACAATTACAGGGACTACTAAATATCAGGTGGCAGGGCACATATGGATCACCTAAGGGACAACAAGCAATAACTTCCTCCTAACTAAATGACTGCAGTAAGTCCATACACTGCTTACAGCTTATTAGAAGAAGCTTAGAGCCTTATGAGACAAGATGATCAGAAATTCTTCCACTGTGGATCCTAAATGTTTAGACCAATACGTTTGAAAGTCTGGTCTGCTGAAAACCATCATAAAATCAGAAAGTTTCTGAGCAAGGTAGAATAGTGGTAGTGTAAAACACGGGGGAGGGGAGGCCCTTCTCAGCACATTCCCAGCTGATCACAAGCACACACAGTACCATTTGGGAGGCAACTTTATGTGCTCTTAGTAGTAGATTAATGAATGTAATTACCTAACATTGTGGCTGTGAATGCCGCAAAACTGTAATTTATAGCATGCTGTAAAGTTCTAATGTGTTTTTATGTCCATAAGCTGCTTAACCATAATCTAATGCATTTGTACACGAACACTCTCCTAAGTGGTTCTCAGCTAAACAGCAAGCACGAGTCCCCCTTCCCTGTATGCTTCTGCTTTATGTCTTGATAAACCAACCTTTCATGTTGGGCATCTGAGGAGAAGCAGCTGCTAATGATAGGAATAATTTTAAGTCCGGTGGCAAGAACTTCTTTCTTTACTTGATGAAATAGGTTCCTGGATGGACAAAGATGAAGGACTGATAAAAATAAAAAAGCACCAGTCTCTTACAGGGTGGAAACAGAGCTGAGTTGATGTCCCTGGTGAATAAAGGGATGAAACACAGACCCCTGGCCAGGTAGAGAGCCAGGACTCACCCCCGCCACTTGTTCCCACATCTTGGGCTGGTCAGGCCCCTTCTGTCCCTTGGCCAAGGTGATATGTGGTGCGTATCTCCTCTACAGCCAGGACACCAAGCGGTATTATAATCCATCCACAGCATCATGCCATTTCCAGGAAGTATTCACGGTGAACTACCTCAAACAAAACACTTCACCTTCTCTCAGTTTTCAGCTGCTATGCTCTTCTGTTTGCTGCTGGCAAGACGCTATGGTCACTTGATACCTTCTCTGTTAGAGAGGAGAGATGTGGTCGGGACTCCTGAAGTACATGCTTATTGTTGCCACTAACTCATTTAGGCAGACCATTTAACTTCTTTATGCCCTTGCTTAACCATCTGTAAAATGGGACTAATAATAAACCTCAGAGGGATTTAGTGAGGCTTAATTAAATGGTTTGTAAAGTGCTTTGAGATCCTCAGGAGAAATGTGCTGTGCAAGTGCAAATTATTATTATTGTTACAGTGCTTTCTACTTCCAACACAGTTAAATATTAATGATCCAGTCCTCCTAATGCCCAGTGATACAACTTTACTGAATAGTAATTTTCTCAGCTAAAAAGACACAGGAACTAGTGGCAGGACACCAGAAATTTTTTCTTTCTTGCTCATTCATAAGTAGTCTGAAACAGCAGATAAGAGCAAATGTTTTAGTATGTATTAAACTAAGCATGTGGATCTCAAATGCATGTGTTCTACATGCAGCCAGTTCAGAGCTGAAACATAATGCCAGTTACAATCACCAAATCACACAATGTTCATATTACACAGTACCAGAAACCCATTCAGGAAAAGTCAGTATCATAGCTAATATATAATAAATGCTTTTCCTGGTTAAAAATGTACCACTTTGCAGAGATCATGGCATGAGTAACGTGGTTAACATTCAAGTAAAAGCTTCATCCTGTCAGAAGGAACATCAACGTCCTGTTAGTAACACTGCTGTGGCTTTGCACTGGGAAGTGCATTTTGGTCTTTAAATAAGATATTTCTATTGTGATCCAGCAAAAAGAATCTGTAAATTGTCTGCAGGCAAAAAGCAACAGCCACAATTCCTCCTCTTTTGTCAGCCTCTTCCAGGCCAACCTAAAAAGAATAAAAATGAAAAAACTGACTTCAGGTCATAGGAGTTGAGTGAATGCGACCTAGTTTGCAATGGATTGCTCCTTGCTTACCCTTTCAACCCACTGAGCTGCACGTCGTAAAATGCAGCCACAGGTGCAGCAAGTTCTTTCCCAACAATGAACTCTTATCTCTCTTGAACACATTAGAATCTGGTAGAACAGAACCCCAATTCACTGCTGACTAGTATTTTCTTAAAATTTCCCAGAATTTAGTTAAAATATATAATCATATATTAGAAGCCAAATCAAACGTTGGGGGGGGGGGGGGAAGCAATGCTAAACTTGAAGGTATTAAGGTTACCCATGCAACCTTGGCTAGTCTCTGCTTTGGAACTGCGGTATGGTGCAATTTTTAATTATATGGTGAACTATGATTTTTCTATTTGATCGGCAATAATAATATATAGTATATAACTGAGACATGCAAACTACTGATAATGAAGTGCAGCCATGTTTCTCTCATCCTTATGCACTACAAAGTGAGTCTATCTAAAGAATAACTGATTAAAAAGCACTTCTAATTTACTTACGTTACAGATCCCAAACATGATAAAAAAGCAAAGGAAAATGAAGGAAAAAAAAACACAAACAAAAAATTGGAAAAAAACGCATCATCATCCCCAAATGAAAAATGCCCTTTGCACTGAAGCTGTGGTTATCAAAGCAGAAAGAATACACCAGGTCGAAATGTAGCAAATAGAAATGCGTGAAGTTTGCACGCTCAGAATTACGAAGTGTCTATTTCATCTGACTGGTCCATGCAACAGAAGATGACACACCTAAGACACAGAAAGCTCTAATAATAATGATGCGTTTTTTTCATTTTATAGACCTTGTTTCACCCCACTGAACTGAGATGGATGCTCCTGTCCTGCTCCTTCTGTAGTCAATGGAGAGACAGGACCGATTCTGGAGGGACATTTCTAGGCGAGGGAAGCTCACTGAGGCTGTGGAGTGTGCACCTCCTCTCTATCAGTCGTAGAGGGAACATACAACGAGCACGTTCCCAAAACTTGGGCACCTTGCTTTGGTTGGATATGAATCACAAAGCCTAAGGGTCTCAAGCTGTTTTCCAATAAGTTAATTCTCATATAGCCTGTGGAGTTGGCAACAACTATCCCTCCAGCTCTGTGCTAAACAAACTACAGAGATAAAGTAAAATTTCCCAGGTCTCGTATAAATGCAGGGAGAGCACCAGGTCTGAAACCCTGCAAGCTGTTCTCTTCCTTCCTCCTTCATCATGGAGCAAAAATCATTCTCACTTGCCCGTGTTCTCTACACCTCACTCACCCAATCAGGCTGTTTATTACCTATTCATGTAGCGATGCTGCGCATGGTTCATCCAGTCTATTAGGAATGTCAGACTTCATATATACAAAAATACGTTGTTCAGAGCCTAAATATCCTTCAACATAGGATCAGTCCGCTGTCAATACTTACCCAATGCTAAGCTTCCAGAAGAACATTCCTGAGAAACTCTTTTCCCAGTTTCATGCAAACAATCTCAAGGTGACCTGTGTAAATCTTTGATGCTTTCAAATCCAGCCAGAAGAGCTGTTACTGCAGCACAAGATCCAACAGAAGATGTCCACTGGCTCTAAAAGAGATCGGCCGAGCCAGTACCAAACAAGAACCTGCCCTTATGGATAACCCTCTAAACTTTCTCAGCTAGGGCACATTTCATACAGGCAACCCTGGACGCCACAGATTAGAAAAAGAAGATTTGTGACAATTTTATGTTAGTAACTTTTAACCCATCAACTTCAACATAAGAATTTCTATATATTTCAATATTTAATTTATTTAGCCTTCTAGTGTTCTTAAATTAGGGAGATATTTTATTGCTCTGGCTGACATTTTTATGACAACTGAAACTTGGCTTAATTTTTTGAGTGGAACTTCTGCACCTGAAAAGCTGATTCATGTTTGTGCCCACACTAGGAATACAGGTGCAAAAATACAGACAAGAGCTACACGCACAGATTGCCTAGGTGCAAAGATGAACATCCTTTTGAGAACTTTGTCACTAAAATAAATAGGTAAGATCCTAATCTTTTCCTACTACTCCACAATTAAAACCTGAATCTGTGACTGAACACTACAGTCACTGAATCTGCATTTTTTCCTAAACAAGGATTAAATAATCACTTTACTACCTAGACTAGCTGCCACTTATTACAGTAATATACTCTATCTTTCCTTACGCTGGTTTTAAACTCTAAAGGAGAGAGAAGTGCTTTGGCAGCCTTGAGATCCTTCTCTTTTGCCTTCACCAGCTGATTATTTGCGGAATAGAAATGTTGGCCTCAGTCGGTACCTGCAAACAGCCTGACTGCACGTAATGATGATATACCTGCATGCCTGTACCAGGCCACCTGTTCGCAGCCTCTGAGGAAGCTTTACAGATAGATAAAAAGCTTCCAATATTTTCTCCACATAAACTGCAAGCCATCCATCAAGTTGTTTACATCACACTGAGATATATGCACCTTTATCATTAGAAGAGCTGTCTACAGAAATGGGATGAACACACAGACATCATAAATCTCTCCTTTAAAAAGGCTTCCTAGATTGCATTATATTTGTTAACAGCAAACCCACCCACCAGCATCCCAAGAGCAGCCATTAAGGGACACAGTGCAACAGAAGAAGGGCAGAAAAGTAGGTTTTTAAAACACAACCAAAACACTCAACAGAGGATGTGATAAGGTCTACAGCGGTGGTATTTTGCTTGGCTTAAAAGTTATCATTCCACAAGCAGTCTGGAGGCCAGGTAGCTTCTGCCAAGATTCTGAACTACCTACAAACCTCCCTGCCTGGCCCTCAAATTTTTTCTATAAACACAGCCAGAGCATTTCAATCTCACAGCATTTAACAGTCTTCTGCTGTTTGAGTAAACACAATATGTCAAACATGAAAATGTGCTCAGGTTCTGAAGACAAGTATCATGCAGAATACCCGAGCAACATTTGTCCTCACCCATCAGAGACTTCACACATTCAGCCAACTACAGTCACCTGTCACCACCAATACCACCGCAGAGATACCCCACTGCCCTTGCAGCACAGAACAGCACACTGCCAGGACCAAGTCCTAAGATCCAGCCACGGAGAGGGGAAAATATTCATCTCTAATAAGGAGGAATGAATTGCCACAGTTCCCACACCGTAGCAATACCTCTTTTAAACCATAAACCTGGCTGCATCAGATGATGTGCCATAGTTATAATTGGTTATCCTTTTGAGTTAGAGACTAATGGCTACATTGATTTGGCAGCTCTTCTTTTAAGCATTCCCCAAAAGAAATGAAGTAGAAAGTAGCAGAGGGGAACCTGGGAGAAGATAATCAGCAGAGCTTCAAAAAGCTGTCCAAAAAAGGAGGGGGAAGGTGTGGAGAAAGTGAGAGAAAGCTCATGTCTGCATCAAGTCTGAACTGATACCCCAAACCCAAAAAGAATCTATGCTGTGATCATGCTCAAGGTGGGGAAAAAGAGACATCTCACATCACTGAGCTAAGGGACTTTGACAAGTATCCAAAATGGACCTACTGTGTATTTGCTCTGAAAACTGCTTTCCTGTTTATCTGCTAAAATAAATATGGAAAACCAGAATTTGCTATTGTAAACTTCTTTCCTTTTCTTGAGACATAAATTCTCTCACAGGCTAATAATTTCTTTTTAATCACAGTATTTAGACAAAATAAACCACTTGAGAAAAACAGGACATGCAAAAATAACAACAGATTTTAAATAAAGTCTGGACCCTAACATTAGCTACAGAGAGAATTAAACAGAAGCAGATTAGAATTGGCATGGGAAGTGGCAAAATGTGTTACTGGAGAGTCACATGAAATTACAAAGACGACTAGAACACAATCTGCTGTCTCCCTATGCTGTCCCTTTGCTGCGACCCATCCCAAGCTGTAACTGTGGGATCTGGAATTAGTCTCATCTTCACAACCAGGATTCTGTAGCAAACAGCTGCAGATCTCAAACCTCACTTTCCACCATAGCAGAACTGAGTTGGTTTTGGCACCAGATGGGAATAGGTGCAGTCGCTGGTCTTAGATGTCTGAAATACAATAAATGACTGTTCAGCTCCCTGAAAAAAACAAGCACAAGATCATTTTCTCTTTTTTTTTTTTTTTTTTTCTCTTTTTTAAATGCAACTACATATAAAACCGCAGCATGCATTTGCTATTTCAAGAGAAATGTTGTTAGCCGTGACAGGCTGAAGAGACAAGAAAGAAAGGATTTCAGGGAGCAGTAATAGCTTTTACAAGACCCATTGATATCAGAGGAAGGAGAGAGCAGCTTCTGGCCACACACGCCCTCTGTGAGGCTTGGGTGGCTGAAAGCCTGCCTGGTTTTCCCACATGCCACATAACGAGGGCTAAGGATCAGTACAATGTGATGGGAAGATGCTCCTGAATCCTGGAAGAACAGAGAAAGACATTCCTCCCACTTCCATTTTCTTTTCTTGTCAAAAGCAAGCCGTCTCCTGAGTAGCAGAAAGAATAAATCTCCCTAACACTCAAAGCATCTCTGGTACTTCCCCATCTTTTACTGGAGCGTAGATAAGCAGAATGATAAAGACCAAACGACACAAAAGTCAATGAAAGGCAGCTCAATGAAGAGGATAAGGCTTTATGTACTAAACACGTTTCCTTTTCTTCTCTTTGTCAGTTCATTCCGTGGTTGCCATTTGTTCCTGTATGCCTCTCTATGTGTGCAACACAGAACACAGGACATGGAGAAAAAAATAACAATTTCTATCGGTGGCAAATTAGATCATCAATTGCCACTCTCTACAGCCTGTATGGAAACCAGTTGAAAGAGCTACTGAAGCAATGGACGTTCCAGCTTTGGGGAAACAAGTTTTAAACAGATGGAACAAAGCACTCGCCCCTGCTAACTGCATTTGTGGAAATACAAGCCTGAACTTAGTTCTGCATTTTCAGGAAAATATGAAAAATTCAGTTTCACTATACACTGTTCAGGCCAGTTTATCAAACTCTGATAACAGCCATGTTTTTTATAAAGTCTCTATGTTTAACAGACCTGTGCTGTCATCTGAAGTTATAAATTGCCTCTCTTTAATCTACAGAGCTATGATATTTTCATGGCATTGACATTTTCCTTTCAAGCATATCAGTTCTTCCTGCGTTTCAAATGATAGTTGCTCATTTTATCTGCCCTTTAAGTGTTTAAAAAGATTCAAACTGGATTTAATAACAAAAAAAAAAAAAGAAAACAAACCCCACAGTCTTTTCTGGATTTATGTGATTTTCTGATCTGTTTTCCATGCTGTAACCAATAAGATAAGCTCCTTGGTTCCCTCCAGTGAGGGATTACTGAATTTTTATTTACGTTTCTCCTTGTTTTGCCTCCCAAGCACCAATACACTCGTACCAATGTCTCAGCTTCAACTCCCATTAAGGAAAGAAAAAGCCCGCAAATGTGATCAGCCTTGGAGATTTTCCAGGATGAGAGTGCTTCTGAGCCTTCTACTCTGCTCTAAAAACATTTGGTCTGACTTTGCAGGCGCAGTGTTCTCCCAGCTCTGCTCCCCCATATGGGTTCAATACAGCCTGAAGATCAGTCACTGCATTTCACACTCACTTGCTGACATCTGATAGATAGGAAGAATATAAGGAAAAACAGCACTGAGCAATGAAGGCCAAAGATGAGTTAAGACCGATAAAGACCGTAACCTCCATCTTTCAAGACAGCCCCAAGTTTTGTACAGTGTCCCTCCTGATCTACACTTACTAAGCTTTTCTTTCCCCTCCTAGGGCAGGGAAACACACACACTTTTAGACTAATGGTCAGCTTCAAATGAACACATCGTGGGTTCCTGTACCTGGAAGGATTCCAACTCTTAAAGTCAATCCTAATATACTTGTCTATTTTAATTGCTGCAGAATTGTTCTCAAAAACATCCCAACAAGCTCACTGTGAAAAGTTGGAAGATAATTGCAGTGTTAACAGAATGATGATCTCCCTTCCAGGTAAGGGCCAGTCCCCTTGCCACAAACTTAGCTTTGCAGGAGGGTGGAGAGTTAATCACTGAAGCAGCTCCTATCATCAAATAAACCTTGCTTATAACCAGGAAAAGCCTGAATTGCCATCAGACAATCTGCACTGATCCCCAACAAGAACATGCTGAGATTTTCCCTACCTGAAGGGCACATTCCATCAATATAAAGTCTGATTAATTAAACTGGTAATGCTGATTTATCTTCTGAGGTTTTATGCCTGGTACAAGTTAGATCACCAATGGCTGAGTTGGGATTTTTCCCCAGGTTAGACAAGAAAACAGGCAGAGCAATGCATGGGGAGCAGAACTTTTCCTGAGTTGGAAACTATTAGCTTTCCCTGCACGGAAGAAACAGAAAATGCCTAAATACTGTAACTTCCTGGAATTAAAGGTCATCACAAATCTCACTGCTCTGCACTCCAGGTGGAAAGCACATGAATTCAAGCCTAAATATAGAATGAATATGCCCTATGAAGGCAAGATACCCACTGTACACACACATCTACGGTAAAAGCTGTGTCTTACCACTCACTCTGTGCTGCCACAAAAATCTGTGCAGCTCCTTACAGTTGAGACCAGATTATTAATAACAGCTTGCTTTCACCCTGTACAAGCCTATTCTCTTCCTGCTCCCTCTAGTCTTTGATATTCTTTATCAAGCTGCGTTCTACGTATGGTAATATTATGTCACATTCATCATCACAGTATCAGTGAGGTCAGCTCGACACTGACAGGTTCCTGAAAGAAAGTAAAGACACAATTTTACCAGATTTTTACCTGTCACCTGTGCAGTTATATAAAGAATGAGATAACACTGCAGAGCTTCATCCTTGGGATTCATCACTACAAGACAACAGAGACTCCTGACACAGCTGCTAGCTGTTATGACCTGGAACCTATATAAGACAAATATAACATTTTTGGGAACCTAACACCTGCTAAATTCATTCCAGACACCTTACAAGATACACAGAAAACATCTCCTAATGCTAACAGCCGCTGCTGTGACAAGCCACTTGACTTCTCTAAATTCAGTATGCTTCTAAGTGGCTATTAACATCTGTGAATAACAAAGATTAAGATACTACACTGTCAGCAAAAAATCCATCTCCTCTCCCATATATGGGATCACACTATACATTTCAAAGAATTAGTTTACCATATAAAACAACAAATCAACTACAGAAAAATTGTTTATATAACCCAGGCTGGACTGAGAAGAGAGCCCTCAGTTCCAAATCTTTCAATCATATGCACACAAGATCAAAGCAAGGCTTCCTGTGGCCTAGGGGCAGACAAAAACATGCTGCTCTCTATCCTTGCTCTTACACAAACTGCACATTTATAGCAAAAAAAATTAAACAAAGAAACCCCTTTGGTTTTTGTACACATCCCGAATCCAGTCACTGTAGGTGATGCCCACACCAGCTGTACAGTCACGCTGGTTCTCTGGGCACACGGGTCAGTGTTTGAGAACTGGATGGCCAGTACATAATTTCAGCCCTTTGTCAAGAAAGCAGTACACATACAGTGTATGGAACAAGGCAACAACGACCATCCAGGTCAATTTTACATTGCATCTGCTTCTATTTCTGGTATTTGTTTTCATCCTAAGGCAATCTTGTTCCGAAGCAGAACTATGTGTTTAAGACCAGGGCAGAGGAAAAATAATCCCCATTCCTCTTAACACTGAAGATCTCAGTACATAGTAAAAACTAACGGCAATCCCTGAATGTCTTCCTCAGTCATCATCATATTGGGATAGATTAACTCTGGCTTGCAGTTATGGATCGTCCAGAAAAAGCAAGAAGGGAGGAAGGCAAACAAACGATTATTACCAAAAACATGCAAAACAGCTCTGAGTTGTTCAGCTGTATGAGAACCGCCTTTTCTTAAAAATCCGAGACTACAAGTCCCAATTAATAGATCCAAATACTTTGGATGACTGAGCTAGAAACTACTGAAAATCATTCAGATATTGCCAGTAGTTATTATTACATAGGAAGGGCTGAGACAGACATATTTAGTGCTTATAACAGCCAACGAGTAGAGACACCACAAAGAGGGGAGGAGGGAATGACTGAACGTACGCGTACGTGAGCTTAGTTTGTATTCAACCGTCTCAGCCCTCTGTGCATGACAGAGGGAAGTTAGCTTTTAGGAGCAATATGAATGAGGAAAGGTGTCGGGTTGGTCTCTAGTGCCCACAAGGGCCCAGAAATTCAAAGGTGTGAACATGACCTTGTCATCAACAGCTATTAAGCAGACAAATGCAGCTGAAGGTTTACCATAACAGAGACACTAGCCTACACAGTCCCCTGGCAATAGCAGCCGAACTCTTTTTAAATAACCTTTTATTAAAGATTTAGGAAAATCTGTTGGTACGTTTTGCAATGCTTTAAGGAGGGTTTTTGTTTCAAGTGACACTTCTTGCCTTTCCCTTTAGTTGTGAATAGCCTTTACAAGGAAGCACAACTGTGTTGAAATGTTTTAACGGAGATCAGTGACAGACATTTTTTAGGGGACACAGGAAGAAGTCAGGTGAGACCAGCTAGAACTGCTGCAGTTACACCACTCGCTATGGTCTGAGCCTACGCTCTTAAAGACAAGACAAGATCAAAGCATGATCTAAGCCTAAGAAAAGAAAGCAAAGAGAGAAAACGTGGCTTCCACCCTTACACTACTGGCTGCTGCACAGCACATGCTCTAACCAGCCACGTGCAGACCCTGAGGCACAGGGCCATGCCCTACCTACATCAGGTTGTTTAAAGCACCGATTTTTCACTGCTTCTCCAGTTACAGGCTCACAGTGCCACTGCAAGAGCCAGAGGTGAGACTCTCATTAAACAGAAAGCAAAGTGGCAATGTTAGAAAAGGAAACGTAAAACAGCACTGGAGATAGATGGTGAGCAGAGACCCAGCCTCACCGTGTGGGCGCTGCATGCATGGGCTTCCTCCTGTCACATTCAAGATATGCCTCAGGGCCAAGACAACAGTGACAGGCTATTGCAGCTTCTAGGAGACGCTGAGGATAGCTGGTCTGCAGAAAACTTCACGTTTACTCTTTCTCAAATTTCTGTGTAACTCCTCTCAACAGTCTTTAATGACCTCAACATGGGACGACAGGCAAAACAATCCTATTCCTCTTGTCCATGAATTATGTCGATTTTCCAATACATCACTTTCTGACTGTTCATTTTCTAATCTCTCTTTTCATTGAGACAAAAGTAGCATCACAATTGCTGGAGTATATCAGTAGACTTTAATATGAAACCAGGCTAGCTCTCCTTCTGTAATCTCCATGCAGCAGTTTGAACCGGACCCCTGTTAGCTGGGACAAGTCAGACTTCTGTTCAGCAATGGTCAAAAGGGAATCTAGCATTAGTAACTGAAAGGATTTTCATGTCAGTTCAAAAGAAAGCTTAATCCTGGTATAGTTCTCCGCTTTCCTTCATACCTCAACACAACATAGTGATTTGGTAATGCACACAAATTCAACGCATATCTGTTATAAAGGAGATGAACCGCACAGTCCCTCTCTTCCCTCTCCCTTCTGCTTCCATGCAGAAAATTAAAGATCGAGGGTTTCACAGTCTATACTAAAACCACTGGCTCAGATGATGAGTGAAACACTTCTTTTGGAGGATTAACATGAATACATGGCAAAGGAATGCAATTACATTTTGGTTTCAATGACATTAAGCATGAAGAGTATCCTTACTTTAGGGAACTTGGCAGTATCAAAACTCGGTTGATGGTAAAGATGATTAAGAAAAAAAGAAGTTAACATGAAATGACTTTTCACAGAAATATGCAGCTCTGCAAAGAGAGGACTAAAAGCTGCTGTGATCACCTCAGGAGGCAGAGATGAGTGCCATCTCAATCCAGAAGTGCTGGTACAGGCAGCCAGAGCAAGATGGCAAGGGTGGTTTCCTTGAACCAGAAAGCACAGTGGGATACAAGGAGGTTTCTGTCATGAGCTCAGAGAAGAGTTGTGAAACTGAAGAAAAAGGAGTACGAGCTGGGTGTCAAGTCTGAACATTAAAGTTCTCTCTGACGGAATAAGGAAAGTAAAAACAAGGACAGCTAGCAGATTCATAGGGAGTGGAAGATGAGCAGAAAAGAAAATGACTGGAGAAACAAAAACTATGAAGAAAAACATCTGATGGACAAAGAGGAAGTGTAAGGAGGCTGAAAATGTCCAGGAGAGGTGAAAGAAATGGACTGCACAGCTCTAGGAAGCCTTAAGCTCTCGAGCACAAGAGCTTTAGGAGAAGCCTTAAACGCCCTGTAGCAAATAGCCAGATCAGCCTAAAGAAGCCCTGGGGCAGCACAGGGTCTGGGGAGCCAGGGAGATGTAGAAGAGCCTGCAGAAGATAGCAGGGAGGGAGGGAATGGGGAAACGGCACAAATCAACCCAGACACTGAATTGATTGACAGATAAGAACTGAACTAGAAACAGTGGCCCTTGGGAACAAAGTGCAAATAGCCAAAGGGCACGTGAAACGCTGGCACAGTGTAGAGAAAGACAAGGAAAGAAGGGATGCTAAGTGGCTTCCAAAAAGCACCAAGCAGAGGGACTGCTGTAGCAAAGGCGGCAAGTCCATGTCACCCACTGTTCTCCCTCCAACAGTGATCACTGCCAGCTGCTTTTCAAAGGAGGAATTAAAGTTTAAGCAGTTTTACTAAGTAATCCATAGCAGTTCATGGAAAGAGAAATGTCTTATTGACTCTCAGCTGCTGTTCACCTTCACATATCCATGAACACTGCAGCAAGGAGACATCTGCAAATTTTTAATAGCTAGAGTCAATCTTCATGGAAGCAAACTGGAGCAAAGCGTCACTCTGTCAGAATGGCAGGTGCTGCATCTTTGTGTCTCTGAGCATGGAGTGGAGCCCAGTCATCATCAGTGGCTCATGTTTTATTTCTCCCCATCCATTTTAAACAAGAAACAAGAAAATAGTCTAAAAGAGGAAGCCTTGTCTAACACTAAGGACTACAATTTGTAAAGGCACAGTATAGTCTTTGCAAACACAAGGCACAACTAAGACATGGCTAAGATTCAGCTGTGGATTGCTTTCTGACTGAACTCCCCAGCAGAATATATACAGGGTAATTGACTGTGAGCAAAGATACGGTAACACAAAATGCTCATGGAGTTGTCTCCTAACTTGACAAAACTTTAATTCACAGTTTCTCTCTGTGCTTCACCAGTAACCTGGAAGAGAAAAACCACCCACTTCTCAATGCAAGAATTCTCCCTCTGTTGTGCACTTGTACTCCATCTGTCACTACGGGGTCCCAATCCAGAACTGCTGTTCTTAGGCTATCACCACCCTCCTGAGATTTTCACTAGTATTTAGCAGTGAAAAAAAACAGCATTTAAATTACCTGCAAAAGCCAGCAGTCAGGCAAAGGTCACAGATCCCAGTAAAAGGTCAAAAAAACTAGATTGAGATTTATTAATTAGTTATGTGACTTCTCATTGAGTACAACTGTAGGCTTTAAGAGACACTGACATACTCTAGCAGACTCATTAAACAAAAAGAAATTAAAAAAAAAAATCACCAAGCCCAAGGGGTTAGGGCTTAGAGGGGTTTCTGCTTCCTTTTGTGCATTTGCAAGGACAGTCTCAGCAGAGGCAAAGCCAACTGCATAAGTGAAACAGCCAAAAATCCAGCATAAACACCAGCATACAGAAAAAGTTAACTCTTTTTTGTTAGCACCTTCCTAGAAGAAATACAAGCAGCTACTTGTTACTAGAGAAATTTCACAAATTCCAGGTGGAGGTGAGGTTCCAAGTTGATTGCCCATTTGACAAGCACGAAGAACACCCTCTTCCACAGCCAGCAGCTCAAGTGCTCCCAGCCAGGCAGCGCTCACGGAAGAGCCTCACAGCCCCCCAGTGAAAGGAGCAAACACCTTGGAATATCACTAACAGGTTTTTTTCTTCCTTTGCCCAGAAGTGGGTCCTTAATTGCTTTCCTCCTTCATGAATCCCAAATGGAAGCACACATACTTGCTCAGTGGAAGTCTCTGCTTTTAGATTTTACCAGCCATGAAATTGCTGTGACTCACATGCTCCCTTACTACAGGTTGATGTGTCAGCCCAGCGGAAAAGGATTCACTTTTCACAGTGGTACAAAACTTTATCATCCCTTTTGCCACACACGCTTAATAAAAGGGAAGTACCCAGTTAACATACTTCCTACTACACTTTCAGCCCACTCTAAAGGAAAAAAAAAAAAAGGCATTTTTAAGTTCTACCACCTGCCAATTCTTACTTCGCAAACTATTTTGCAGGTATGACAAAATATATCACTGCCTTGCTGTCCCATCATGACTGTTCTTAAAGACTCGCTTTCTAACCCAATATATCAGAAGGTGCCCAGCTTCCAAATTCAGTTTGCTATTCCTCACTGACAGACTTTACTAGGTTTTCTTTCTTCCCTGCATTTAACTCCATGAAATGTGCAGTACTTTAAAACACCATCACTATTATTAAATTTTAAGTATATGGTAACTAGAGATGTATTAAATTTTAAGTATATGGTAACTAGAGATGTATAAAAGAGAGCTTTAAAGAATCCCTCCAAGACAAAGAACTACCTTTTGGTATGCCATCTGATAAGTATCGCAACAATCAAGCATTTAAACCTTGGCTGTAATTTTAGAAGAGCTACATATAAAACTTTATTTACATCTGTGTCTTTCCCCTCTTCCTCTTCGCCCACTGACTCATCCTGGTTTATTTAGTCCTTAGAGGGGCTGTGCATGAAAGCAGCATTGAAAATGCACTATTTCAAAAAAAAATGTATACATGTATATATCGTATTTAACACTAAGCCATCAATCTGTTAGTCATTCATACCATGACACATACCAGTGAAAAATAAAGGCATTGAAATGAACTTTTCATACAAATCACTGGATAAGATACCAGAGAGTCACATCATTACCTAGTGCACGTTCAGAAAAGCAAAGGGGCCTCATCAAGAGTGATTACTTTGCAATATGGAACCGTGTATAAACTACTAACAACCTTTTCTTTTTAATACTTTTTAATTTACTATGTACTATAGAAATTGTATTCAACTTGTTGCATCTGGCACACCATTAGAAGCCACACATCCCACTTAATACATCTTGTCCGATTTCAGAGAGCAGACTGCTTCAACTGATTTAAATACTAGTGATATATATACACGCCTCATGACTTTCTGGAGTTTTGATGACCCTCATTTCAACCATCAACAGAAAACCTCAGCAGCAGACGCACAAACTTGCATCTTAAACTCAAAAAAATCAACTTTTCAGGCAAGAAACCACAACCCACCACCTTTCCCGTTGGCCAAAATGAACAGAGATCTCTGGAGATCGACCTGTGCAATGCCAACATGCCAGGCTCATTGGCCAAACAGTCTGGGAGGCGAGTGCTGAGGATTTACTAAGAACATGATCTGCATTTAGATCTTTCTCCTACAAAATGGTTCAGAGAATAACGACACTGGGGGACTCTCACCCTTTGTGAATGCTGTGCTGGTTGTGTTCAGAGGCTCTGCTCATCGCGCACAGTAGCGTGGTGTAAAAGCAGTCTGTTGGTTTGAAAGAGGCACCTCCTGTAAATGTCAGTGGTTTTTTAAAGGTTAAGTAAGCATCTTGAGAAAGGCCTCCATGCTCGTGTGGTTCACCTTAGTGCAAGCTGATAAAGGATTATTGAAAAAAAAAAAGCCTGCAAACAGATAAAAAGCTCACAGGTTAATGTTGAACAATTGAAATTTTGTGTTCCCAGCGTACAGTAGTAGATTACCCAATGGCAGATTTACCATTGTTAATTATCAGAGCAAAGTACTAAAGACTGTTTTCTTTCGCCTAATTAATTACCTCATCTACAGCAGAATGTTAATTCATATACATGATCGTTTCTTAAAGCTACGGAAGCGTTTCTTTGAGTGCCCCTCTGAAACATCTGTCCTTAAGACAAAAATTAGTGATAACTGTGAGGTCTCAGTAGCTTGGTGAATCGAGCCTGGAAACAAGCCCTAAAACCTTATGGGAGCTCTGTGCTGTACCATAAGCTTTATTATTTATGTTATCTGAAGGGAAACAGGCTAGAAAAGCAAGCACCAAGAAAAAGTCCTGCCCAGGGAAGACAGTCCCAGCTGGACACCTCTTCTGGGTTCACCGCAGAAACACCAACACCTACTTCCCTCACAAACAGGACTTTTGATCTGGTATCGAACACAGCATCCAGGGGGAGAAGGCTGGCTTCAGAGGGCGGGAGGACACACCTCAACACACCGTTTACCTACTTTCTTCTCCCTTTCTCCAGTAGCTCCCCACCCACCTCACTATTAAAGGACCACAAAATTAGAACAAACTAAATGGATGCCAACTATTGCACTATGAAAAGAGGAAGAGATTTGTTCTCTTCAACAGGGACAGAAGAGAAAAGAAAGAAAACAGAGTCTGAGAGTAAAACAGAGAGTAAACAGAGAGTAAAGAGAACTGATACCAGTTGCCCCCACTTTCTTCATATGTCTAGAGAGTAGCAGAGGGAACCGAGAAGTGAGGGCAGAGGAGGAAACAAGGGATGGAACCTGGATGTGAGGAGCATCCTGAGAAATAAAATGCAGAATGAGGAGCAAAAGATGAGGAAACAAAGTAAGCTGCAGAGAAAAAAAATCTACTGAGGGAATAGAGAAAAACAAAAGAGCAAGAGCAGAACAGAATCAAGTGGGGGAGGCTGAAACAAGAATCACTGGAACAGCTCAGAAAGCTCAGATATCTCATGCAAAAAAAAAAAAAAAAAGCGCCCCAAACAATAAATAAAAGGAAAAAGAAAGGTAAAACTGTACCAGAATATTAAAGGCAAAGGAGACGTCAACTTTAAAGATTACCCTACAGAAAGCTTGCAAATGCTACAATAAGAACGTAAGGCAGGTTTACCACCAAAATGTCAACCTCTACTCAAAGATGAGTCACAGTGTGCAGAAGTTCAACCAAACCAATCAGCCCTTCCAGGAGCACAGCACCTTTAGCTGAAAATATTACTTAGTTTGGTCCCAGGCTGATTTGATCAGAATACAAAACTACTACACATTGAATATCACCAGAAAAAAAACCTTTTCATTGAGAGGCCTTTGATTTTAGTAGCAGATGGTACTGGAGATGCTCCTAGCGTGGAAAATGGCAAAGCTTCATAGCAGTGCCTGCTTTGTCTGGCTCTAAAGGGGATGAAGTTACACTACAACAGGGTTAAAACAGAGCATTGGCATAACCATTTAACCCATCTGTTCTGGCTTTCTTCACTTAGCTCTGCAGAAAACACCACCAGATTCTGTCACAGAGATGTTGGGAAGGAAAATTGCAACTCCTCAAATGAGAAAACTGCTGATGTACGCTGCACCGCGCCTTTCTGGCTACGGCCGCACAGAGAAGCACCTCTGGCACGTACCTGCCAACCACACATACTGCAAAAAGGTGCCAGCTCCCACTGATGCTGGAAGCTAAGCTTCAGAAAGAGACAACTTCACCCCTACACCCCTGTCAGTCCTGCATGAACCGAACAGAGGAAGGCATGCAGCAGCAGTCCTACAATAGCCCACTCCTCATCTCTTCTAACATCTCTGCCACCCCTTCACTGTCAGCAGCAAAATCACACACAGAGACACAAATTATCCAAAGAGCAGTTCATGGACCTGATGGGGTCTTTTTAAACAGAAGTGTTAACAGAATAGCTTTGAGTATACAAGTATATAGCGTGGAAGATGTGGGGAAAGGCAGTTTACATAACCTGAACTACAGGCAAACAATTTCAAAATCAGTGCCAGGTATCTGTGAAGATGTAAAAACCTGAATGTTTTCTGAATTAAAGCATTCTTGTCACCAAAGGCTTGCCAAGTGACTTGGAATGACTTCCCTTCATGCCTTCTCTCCCTGTTGCACCCATCTCAAAGGAAACTGTTCTCATTCATGTTGGTAATGTAATTCATGTGCGGTTCAGAGTGGACCAGCATGGCTTATTCTGCAGCCCCTGCTTGAGTCCAACTTCTTAGATGTAAGGTGTTTTCAGTCACCTAAAGCAACATAACGTATGAAAAATTCTTCATTTTCAACATAACATATGAAAAATTCTTCATTTTCATTGCAATTATTTCTGAAATATTTCATGGCAATTTTTATTTGTCCTTAAAACTGTCAGAGTAGACGCTGCAGTAGGTTCAGTATGAATCTAAACAAAAGACAGTACTACTACTGGATAAATTTGCTCTCTGCAATTTCTGCTGGCTGCTATTTGTGAGACAACAATAACAAGACATGATTTTTGAATAAAAATGCACTGGTATCATTTGAATGAGTAGAATCAAACTATTCAGTCAGATTTTTCAGAGGGGGGTCACATTCTTTGCATTAGTATAATATTTCGCAAATCCTCTAAAGTGCAGCAGCACACAAGGATGTGGTTTGTTTCTCTTTCAAACAGTCATCTGCAAGCAATTTCATTCAGTTAAATATCAGAATTAAATTTTAGCCATAGTAGTGCTTCTGTGCAAAGGAAATGATGGTTTAAATAGGCATGCAGATGTGATCCTGCAGATTGGGGCTTAAAAAAAAAAAGTAAATAACTAAAGGGGAGAGAGGCTGTCTACACAGGCACTTATTCCTGAATTGCTATTCCCAACTGGTTCCCTGAGGAGACTGTTTTACTCCAAAATGAAAGTTCTTTATACTGAGCGAACTAAAACCACTTCAGAAATAAACCAAACTATTATGGAATAAGCTTTTCTTACTCCCAGAAAAAGACAATAAAATTAATAATAAATACTCTGCTTCAAATTCAAAGGTGGGTTTTTTTTTTTTTAATTCCTACTAATTTTTCTGTTTAGATGAGCCCAAATAAAGTTGTGATAATAAAGTATTCTCAGCTACCACGTCTTTGAGACAGAAATAGCAGATAACACCATTTCACAGGCACAGCAGCAAGGCTTCCTAAATTTGGGTTAGTGCAGATATAATGCAGCTATGCAGGATTTCCCATAAAAAACTGTTCATTATCAAAACCTACTGCTGGTAGGTGCCCCTCTGGATGGAGCAAGTTCAAGTCAAGCTCACTGGAACGCACAGAACTGGCTTCAACTACCAGGGACAGGATGAAAACAAACTGTGCCTAGTTGCTAGCACAATTTTGCATGAAGACACATATCCACCTCAGACTGTCCATCTCAGAGAAAAATACTTTACTTCTTAATTTTAATCTCTTCCAGGTGAGCACAAGATGCATCCCTGTCCCCCATGAAGGATCAGTGGGCAATGAGGCTTGAGGTAACCACTTCCCATGCGGAAATTATGAGAGAATTTAAGTACAGAAATGTCCAGAGACAGATAAATACTTAAATGCCTCCTATAACCACCCCTCAACCCAACAAACTCAAATACTGACTGTCATCCAAGACTTAGGAGAATGAGGTTCAAGTCGGACAGAAAGCTTAACTGACCCTGTGTTTTCCAGCTCTCATTCAAATAGCTGGTGTCCAGAGTTACAACATATTTTGGAGTGGAAGGCTTCTATACTCTTTTTGCGCTTCTGCAGTATCTATTTTGGGATGTGGAATGACTTCAAAAATTTTATTTCAATGTTTTGTTGCGAATATTCTTTCTTTTGTCCTAAGGCAGAATGGTAACATTTTGATATGTCAGAGAAAACGTTTGCAGAAGCACAAAATCATTTCCTCTTCATTTCAGTTCTGTATCTGGCTCAAGGAAGAGGAGCTCTGCTTGTCACAGGGGAACACCTTTGAAGGAAAACATCTTCCAGGACAGTATCTGTGTGCCTTATACCAGGGCTATGCTAACAGCCATGATCTAGCTTGATTTCACCTGGAAAATTAAAAGCTCTGTGTAGCTCTTAAATATTTTATTATTGAAAAGGGATCATATCCAACTGAGAGCTTTGTTTACAACTTGGCAGAGTAAATGGAAAATATCACATGTTGATATTTGCATTTATCACCTCTGTGCATTGGGAAATGGGTAACCACATGCACAGAGACTAAATACTGGCAGGAGCCAACAGTCAGCTAACCACCACCCTCATAGTCAAGGCGGTATCTTTTCAAAACCATTCAATTCCCATAATTTAAATGCAATGATACCTTTAAATCAGAAACAAACTCTCTAGTGTTCTGGGAATGAAATAGTGCTAAACTATGCAGTACTGCCAAGTAAAGTAATACCTCCCTCTCTATAATAAGCCCACCGGAGACCACGGCCCCTTACATAACTATTTGCTACTGTGGGATTATTGCTAAATTATTGCTCAAAAAGAGTCTAATAAAATTTGAGTAAAACCAGAACCATTCCCACTGTTGTTATCAACAGACTTGTCTGTATCTGCACAATAAACTCTGTCGCAGGGAATGAAAACAAGAGTATAAAAATGCACTCTGATGAATGTCTTCCTAACAAAAGCAAAATATTTATCACTTAGCAATTCTTACTTATTGACACTGAGTAAAATAATTTAGGGTTAGATGCCCAATGGCTACAGAATTAAAATATGTCTTTTAAACAGAACATTGAAAAATTAAGAGTTCTTTACTTGAATTAAGGATCAATCTAAAACAAGCCTTGTGACAATGAATAGCATTTCTGTGGTCCACTAATTCAAAACACTGCTTGACAGATCAAATCAGTCTACGCTAAGGGCTGACTATGTATGCCATGTTTTTATGCGCTTCTTTTATTATTATTTGTATTAAAGCAACATGTGAATTAGCACTATTCTGTATTACTAAAACAGGACTGTGAGTACCCTAATTGCAGGTGACTTAAAAATCCTTGGACAAAACTGCCATTTAATTCTGTGGTAGAGTGACAACTTTATAACCTAGAGCCTTCAGTTTGCCACCAGAAAGGTGGAGAAAAAAAAAAAAACAAAACCCACAAAAAATACTTAAGCCTATTTCACAGAAGACAAACGAAGGCCTATAGAGAACAAGTGGCACGTGCAACATCATATGGTTATTGGGGAAAGAGCCAGGAATGGAATTTAAGCGTTGATCCACTCTCAACTCACAGGTTTTCTGGTCCATAACCATTTCTCATCTTCCTTTAAGTTCCTGCCACCCCCCAAACGCATTACTCACAGCAGTCCTGAATTCCACTTTATTGATTAAAGCAATGGGCAGAGAGTTAGTATTAGTCTGGGCTCCTCCACCAACTCAGGGCCTGACCTCTGACGTGGGTGTTAATCTCAGCACTCTGAAGTCCTCTGTTAAAGGTGCTCTGAACGATAACGGTTCAATTTTCATAGTCTGTTGAGCACCCACACTTCCCATCAACATCAAAAGAAGCTATGGGTGCTCCTCTTCTCTACAAGTCAGGCCACAAGTTCAAAGTATAATGATCACTGCAGAATGGTACCACGCTAAGTGGAGTAGTAGCTGCTAAATGAGAGCTGTTACGGTTGACGAGGTCAATGTAATTTTAGTGCTGTGCTGTTACACTAAGAACATTTGCACTCAGATGCTTGCAGTATTTCCTGGGAGTTAAAAATGAATTTTACAGTCTTCCTTTTCTTTGTCGTTTTGGATCACAATTAGTGAACGCGCCTGCTCTCTGGGGGAGGAGGGGCAGCGGCAAGGCGAGGGGGAGACAGAAATTCCATGGTCTCATTACTTGCGTTTCATTAAAAATAAATAACCTACTTAAGGGGGAAAAAACAGTATTACCAAAGGTAAACATACCATGAGTTTCAACTAATGTTGACACAGCACAAAACACATGTCAAATATTTCTCAATGAACTTTTTAATGCTATTTACAGGAACTTTTGTTTGGTTTGGGTTTTTTTTTAATATTTTGACACTTTGTCATTTTTTATTCCTTTTCCAAGGCAGGCTTTGCTTTTAGCTGACAACCATTTTTTTTATTTAAACCACATTATTCATGTACTAAATTTCAAAAAAACATTTCTGAAAGCATGTTATCCCCAGCATTTAACCACCAGCTTGTCATACAGCTGAGCCCTCTAACCTCAGCACTTCAGTAGTAGACTTCACAGCAACCACTTGCTTAAAAGAAGAGAGGGAAAAGGGCAGATTTTTGGATGACAGAAAGATGGCATTTCTACATTGACACAAAGATTTATGCTATTTAAATTGTTCAGCCAAACTACTACAATGTAATTATTGAAGTTCAGATGGCTATCCCTGTATTTAAACGCACAGATACACTCCACTGCAGCTACTTGTAGATAGCTTTGATGGGCTAATTTGCAATAAAAAAAGTAAGATTACAAGGAAGAACCTTGTGGAGTTAAGTTGGCTGGCATGACGCTTAAAACACAACTTTGATTTCAATGCTCTGCCAGCTACATTGATGGTATTAGCTGATCCTGGATATGGGGCCAGTTCTACACCTCCAGCTAAGCTACTGAGCTCATGTGATGCTCCACAAAATTTCTCCTAACTTTTCTTCATGACATTCAGGCTTAATGTCATGCTAATAAACATCAACGAAGGACCTGATTTTTCAAGGACAAGAAACCCAAGGAATACCCACATCACCTATTTTGAAATCATATGAATGGTTACAGAGACAGCCATTGTCAGAATCTGCTTTTAGGCTTCCTGAAAGCTGGTGGCAATTTTGAAATTAAGTTAAAATGCCAAACTCATGTCACTCTTAACAGGGTTAGGAATCTTGCCAGAAGATGTCCCACACTAGACTGAACAGTTTCTTAATCCCAGCTCACAGTTTAAATGAAAAAACCCTCCGCCACCAGAAGAGATCCTTCCTGTGTTGAACACTTGGCGGAAACTGATCTCAAAGCTACACAAAACTTAGAGCATTAACCACCTTTTCTGGAAACTCAGGAAGTAATGTTTGGTTCTAGCTGAAGTTTTGTGCCAGGATTCAGCTATTTCAACAGAACTCTCCTGTCCGTGCTCAAAGCTGAGGAACAGAACCCACCACCATCCAGCACATTTCTATCAGTCAGATCTGAAATTACACAGGACAAGTTTTTCACTGAGTCTTAATGCAGCAAATAGAAACACCTTAAATATCTAAATTAAATGCTCCAGCCATAGCAGAGATGTCTATATGAGAACGAGTTCAGCTGAGTTCCCAGGGGGAAGGAAAAAAAACCCCACAAAGAGAATAGAGTTGTCTGTAACAGCTGACAGAAGTTCAGATACAGCTAGTCAAGTGCAGCCAGTTATGATTCAGTTGTATAATAGCATTTGCACTGACAGACAAGACAATCTTTCTTACAACTGTCTGTAGCTTTTTGGCTTGAAGAATCTTGATGCTCTTATAAATTGCAATTTCCCATCACATTCAAAATGTCTATATATTTTTACAGGACACAAGGCATTTGTATGGCATCTGTTACAAAATATATATTCCTACAGCCTAGAAAATGCATTTCAAGTCTTCATACATTAAGTCTGATTTATTCAAGCTCATGGAAAAACTATTTCCAGCAATCTGTCTTGAACACTGGATGCACGAAGAACTGGGGTGCCAGCGACTGGCTTCTGATTTTCTGCCCTTTGGCAACAGGATAGAGAAAAGTTACCTCGACCTGAAATTAATGTAAATTGAAAGTGCCGCAACTCCAACTACTACAAGAATGTAATTCTAATCCCATTTACCTGACATCATTAATCTGTAAAGCACTGATCATCAGTCAGTTAGCTCAGAGTTCATTGCAGCTGTCAGAGAGCATCCCTGTTTACAGAGACATTACTCTTTTAAGCACAGAGATTGAGTTTTTACTCAGATCACTTAGAGATACTATTTGCAGATCATCTCCAGCTGACAGAGGCAGACCCCAGCTGCAGTTCCCAGAGCTGGAAGAGTGCATTAACACACCCAGGAACACGTTGGTTATTCAAGCATTTCCCGTGGCCGTTCTTGACCACCCTGCACTGCTGCCAGGCACTATGCATTGAGAAACGGGTCCCCTAGATTCAGAGACTGTGACAGAACTATCAAAACCCAAAGGTGCACTCACCTTGAAGAACCTTTGCAGTTGGATATTCTTCATATCTCATGGTCTCCAGTGACAACCCAGTGTTGTCAGAGCTGGCACTTCCCCACCAGGCCTCAAAGCCCAGTCGGGAGTATCAGTGGATGCAGCCAGATCAGCAGAAGTCAGCAGTGGTGGGTAACAGCCACGCTGAGAAATCCAAGCGTGACAAGGGCATAGCAAAGACAAGACACAAAACCACAGCACTGCACTGGAAGTCTTCCCTAAACTCCCTCTCCTGAGAACAGCCTCACTAGGTGACTACAGAGAGCTCTGGAGATGGCATAAAGCAGACGTGCTGTGCCCGTGCAGCAAGTGCTTCTACCTCCCCTTTGTATCCCTTGCCCTGATGCTTTACAGATCCCTTACAAACACCCAGAAGCCACAGATGAGAACTTTTACCCCTCTGTTGAAAGATTTCATGCTTACTTATAGATTGTCTTTATTATTATCATTACTATTATTATTACTACAGACCCTCATATAGCTTCCTGCTTTGGTTTTGGTTCATTTATTCTCTTTACACCCTACTTATGACCCCTCCTTCCAGAGCACTGAGAAAAATCTAAGTCTGCAAAAAACAAACTCAAATTGTGGGACAAAGCAAGCAGGTGATGCCCTGCCATAGGACCAGGGACTGCTCCTGCACATGCCTTCATTCAAACAAGCTTACGCTGCTGGGTGTTCGATCCAGCACACAGAAAATCATTTAGGCACACATGCAGTGTCCCTGCTTCACTCAATACAACAGCGGGAAAAGGCAAACAACAACCTCCGCACTTTAAACGAGAGAAAAAGCTTCACCGTGACACCAGTTTGGAAAAGATTCACAAGACTGTCTCAGTAGCAGCTCTTTACAGGAGGGGGACAAGTGCTGGCTGAGGCTGCCTTTTGTTCGCAGCTCAAGTGGGCAGGCACTCAAGGGTAAGTACAGAATAATGCAAAAAGAGAAACCGCCTGTTAAGGTAGCAAAATGAAGCAAATATACAGTCTCAGTTCAACCACTGTCTTTATCACAGCACATGCGGGCAGGAATTGTACTGCAGATTCACAGCTGCTTCATAGCAGGTACCAAAACCAAGGAAGGCCAAAAGAACTCCCTCCAGCACACAGAATGCTTCTGAACTCCCTGCTCGAGCAGGCACAGCCAGGCACGCAGCACACGGCACTTGGCGTGTTACTGTCCCAATGAACTGATTTAATCTAGAAACCATAGTTCAGGCTTTTCTCCTTAGAAACCACAGCCCACACTCGTTTTGGCTTTTAAATAGAAAACACCAGTCCGTGGAAGTATGAAATACAGTCATTTTAATTCACCCTTATAAATTTGTGGCAGAGCTCGTAAAGTGTGTCTGGAGAACATCAGCAAGTCAGCCAAACCACGTGGAGAGTCACCCACTCCCTGGGGTACCTTGCTGAGACTATGTGTTTTACAGAAGGAAATGGAATGTGCTTTACATTATCAATAATGTTTAACTGAGACTGCATATTGGACAAAAATCTTCCGCAAAATCTCTCTAGGTTTTGGACTTAAAATATACTGCAATTTGCCTCCAATGGCCTTCAGTATAACAATATTCTTTTTACAACATAGTGGAGTAAAAGCTGGAAATCCTATCAGGTCACCAGAATGTGCAAACTGCAAGTCTCATTACAAGAGCAAGCCCCCAGTCTGATTTCAGCAAAGCAGTTTTAGATTTAATGATGCAGAGCCAAGCTGATCAGTGAAAAGAAAACAAGCCTCTGCTATGAGATTTGTTCTATGCCACTGACGTGTGCAGGATTTCAGCCATCGACTTCAGCAGGGAAACCGAGATGGCCTCTGTCAGAGAGCGACACCAGAAATCTCTGCCCCTTTCAAATTCAATTGCTATTTATTAATAAATCATTTTTCCATGGTGGAATTTTGCTTTCAAAAGGCATCAACAACAGGCACATACACATTCTTAAAATTCACGGTCTTCAATATGACATGAACATGTGCTTAACAGTGTTACTGGTTTGGGCTTGACTTTGATTTCTGAGTAACAGGAATACATTTATTCTTAAAATAGAAATTAAAAAAAAAAAAAAAAAAGAAAGACCACCACCACAGCGTGGATTTCAGTGGTCACTTGATCAAACATTCTGGGCATTCATCTGTCAGGCAATGTCACCTTCCACAAAACCTATGTTTGGGATTGGACAAAAGCCAGTCATACTAATATAACAAGGTTTATTTCTCCAAATCAGATCTCAAATGTATTACAAAGTGCAACCTTGCACAAAAATCACCCTCAGAAACCAAAGAGGTTCTTCTAAGAGAGACCACAAGATATAAACGAAAGTATTAATAATTAGCCTCCAAGGAACAGTATCTACGTCAACAAGTGCAATTATTTACCCTTGAAAATATTAATAAAGATAAGGTTGCACAGGTTTGTGATGTTATCCGTGGATTGCACACACTTGACTGTGAGAGCAAAGTTAGTGTTCACCTGCAGCAATGGGTCCAGTACAGACCCTTCCTGGAGCTTTTAAACTGAGAAAGGACATACCAACTGCTCCAGTTAAACTAAAATTGTGCACTGAACCATCTTCTCCAGCTGTGTGTGGACACTGGCAACACTTGCTTGAACTCCAAGCCCAAAGCAAACTCTAGGTGAGATTGCCCTGCTTTGTCAGAGGATAATTTTCATTAAATGCAAACACTTCCAGAAAGATGTAGCTGCTTCCTGCTCAGCACTATGTGTTGTCATGCCGGGAAGATGTGGGTGCTGCTGAAAGCCAGGAGAGAAATTCGGAAAACACAGAGAACACAGATTCTATGTTGCATTTTAATTACAATATTTGGCAAACCTGATGCCATTTTGCATCTGGATACATGAATTATAACACAGCTGCAGTGAGAGACAGAAGAAATGATCACCGTGTTACAGTATGGAAACATTTTATGATGTAAAGAGCAGAGCCAAACCCTCCTTCAAAAATAAAGAAATCACAAGTTTTTAATAGAATTCTAGGAGATATTTTGACTAATTCAGGTAAGTTTCAAGCCCCACACCACACTTATGTGTTTATCTAGTGGTAAGTACAGAAATGAAAGATGAGATTGATTTTTCATACTGAAATTGGAGACATTCCACACAATTCCTTCATGAGACGATGGAGCAAAAGGATGTAGCACACAGAGTGGCCGTGACTGTACGATAGCCTTTTGGGGGACAAGTGCTTATGAAAAGCCTCAAATGCATGACAAGAGGCTTCTCTAGGATCTGATGTTTTCTTCAACTCAGCCAGTTACTAGCAGAGATGTCGCTAAAACAATCACACGCATACACATTATCTCAACCTGATGGGGCCATAAGCACTTGGTTTTAATCACAACCTATAGAGGAAACTGAAATGAGTAATTCATTTTGACTGACACATCTGTAACATCAGATGTATAATCAGCCCTGAGCCCATTCCTAAAGCCTGACTAAAACTCAGGCCAGGCAAGTGTATCAGGCTGGCACAGTGCGTGGCTGGTCCAACACAAAACCAGCCTATTAGAACTGCCCACTAAGGAAATAACTTCTTCAGCTCAACTCTTCAAGGTCTGCGTTGTAGGTCCCAGGATCAAACGCTGCTGAAAAGCCACAAGAGAAACTGTTACTCTAACAAAATCAAATGCAACACCCGTTGCTTGGGAGGATACACACACAGCGATGCTGGAATACGGAGCTGACACGTCGGCATGGCTGGAATCTCCTTGCGGATGCTTTCCCTGCCACCCCAGCCACGTGTAAAAAGAGCAAAGAGGACACCTAGCAAAGAACAGAGGCTTGTGCACTATTCCGATGCTCTAAAAAAAGCAAGAGGGAGAGGGAGCAAGAGAACAAACATTTAATTCCCTTGTAAAACAGATGACTGCATTGTAATTTACTAGCAGCTGCTGGCAACAAACACCACACTCTCATATTCCTATTAACCAAGCTGCAGCTGATTTATTAAAGGCTCAGATACATCAAAACAAATGACTGTAACATCATTTATATTACTATTTACAGCTCTTTAATAGGGTTACACGAAGGGGCAATGCAGCACAAACTGGAATGTGGTTACAAGCCTGTCAAGCAGCAGCAGAGTATCTCTCCATTGCAGCAGGCTCTAGCACTGAGCTCCTCTGTATCATTTCCAACAACTACCCACAGACCTGCGAGGCAAGGTGTGCTGGAAATCACTGGTGGCAAGGCAAGCAGGGCTTCCCAAATTGCACAAATACTCACTGGCCTGCTGCTAGACAATATAATGCTGATTTAAAAAAAAAAACGACCAAACAAAACCAAGCTAAAACACAACAAAAAACCAAACCAAACCAACCCTCTGCCCAGCAGTGGGACTTGATCAAATGTTGTTGCACCAGTAACAAATCAATGTTATCGCTCCTCCGCAGAGCACGCTGCTCCTACAGCTGCTGCTGAAGCCAAAGGCGTGGCGCTTGCGACCAGGCTGTGTCAGAAGAAGCCAGGGATCGGTATCATCCCCAGGACTGAAGTCAGCCAGTTGGTCGGAGCTCGCTCTCCTGGGCTGCCTGATGTGCCCCTTAAGCCAGGGATTCCCAAACTCTGTTTGAGCAGGTGTCCCCAGGACAGACAGGGAATGATGTGCCTGTTACAGAAAGGCACCCACAGGACCAGCACCAGTTCCAGGCTCTGTGCAGGGCTGTGTGTGGGCACAGAGATGCCATCCAGCCCAGTCCTCTCGGATGAACGCACGGTGCAGGCATACACAGTTCTCTGCTGGGCAGAGGTGATAAATTTGAATTTTTTTTTTCCCTTCTGTTTAGGAAAATATACCCTACTGGGCTTTTTATTTGCTTTTCTCATGTTATTTTGAGTTAGCACACCTAAGGTTAGTGGCATGGCTGCCACAGTCCGGGCATATCAGCCCCAAGTTACTGATGTTAAACCCAAAACCACTAGGACTGGAAAGCAAGGGCATTAGAAATTGGCCCGAGTGGAAGGCAGGAACTGTTCACGCCACTTTTTATCCTGACTTACGTGATCTACAGGATCCTCTCCATGCAGACGCGTTTCACTCTCAAAATCACACAGATTTTCCCATACACCCAAATGGGATCTCTATTAGGTGCTTTGATGAGATCACAACTCCAGCTGGAACAAGAGGCAGTGCTGGTGATCCCCACTGCCTCATGCCAAGTGCTTTGAGGGTGGGCTCCCCCGAAACCCCAGCCTCTGCCAACACCACACCCAGCATCACTTCATCTCGCCCATCCCTTGAAGAAATAACACAGCATCGTCACGAGCCATGGATCACTCTATCTACCAAGATAATATTCTAAGCAGTGATAGACTATCTCATCTAAAGACTCTTTTCTAGCTGACATGACATACTTAAAAGGATTTTTAAATTAAAAGGGAGCTCTGTATTAAGAACATAAACCCTTTATCAGAGTTGTCGATGAAGGCAAATGGAGGATTCCTTTGCTGTATAAATTTCACAAGGAATTCCCAGCCCACCCCATGAATTTTGAACCAATGTGTTCAAGCCTCTGGTTTTCTCTAACCCATAAAAGCTCCAGATAGTCAAATATTATGCTTCTGCTTTTTAAATATTTCCATTTAAATGTAGATTTTGACCTTCTTGCCAATGAAATATTAATAAGAGAATAAAATATATATTACTCTTCTTCTGAGGGAGAGGTCTCTCTAACTCTCTGTCATGTTCCCCATCGGTTTTTTGAAGAGGATTTCTTTCAAACCATGGTGAATTTATTCCTCATTCCAACATTTTTTAGGCTGTGGCAGCTGAAAGCGGAAACGTGATCCCTTTATTTTTAACATCCCTGGGGAAAAAAGGGGGAGAAATTCTGTTTCTCTAGATCACTGAAAAGTAAACAAGGACACCAAAGAAATTGTATCATTTCCAGCAAGATGCAAAAGGCTAATTTAATTTGAAGTAACTGTGTTCCCAAACAAGGAGACAGTATAAAGATTAACTGAGACTTCCATTTCTTTATATAACTGCAGCCCATTAAGTGGGATAGAGAATAAAACTCACAAATTGCCCTGCTTATCCATCTTTATCTTCATCATTGTTCAAAGACATATACCCCCTCCTCACAACATTATTTATCTTTCTCACTCCTCCTTTTTCGTTAATGGAAGGAAAAACAACAAAATACATCATGGTGCTGCAGCACAAATGCAGTACTGTTTAAAGGGGTTCAGCTCTGCTCCTGCTGATTTAAACGAAGCCAGGCTGGACCCCAGGGATGCTTTACACTCCTAATTACCGCTGCATCAGGAGAAATATTTCACTGATGCATTAGAACACCCTCTTTTAAAGACCATGATAGGATGCACTCTAAAAACATAGGTGGTATAAATACTGTTGATATCCAACACAATATGCTCTAGTCCCTATTGTTGTTCTGGGTATTTTCACTTCAAGTCCTGTCTTAGATAACACTGCGAAGCCACCACGAGAGTGGTGGGGAGGAGGACAGAAATCATCTAGTAAACTATGGAAAGATACATGACAGCTGAAAAATCTAAACCAGGATGGACTGAGACCTTGGGAACCTGCAGCCGCCAGATAAGAAATATGTCATGTGATGAAGGAGACCCTGGAAGGGTTCTCAATCACTGCTGAGTGCTGCCCTGTGCTGAATGCTTTCTGGAGAGAGCCATAAAACAGAGATTAGCAATTCCTCAGATTTTACTTAGCAGCTTTTGCTGTTAATTCTCATACTAGTGCCTCTGTAATCTAACTCATGGAAAGTATCAATCCTGACTTTTCAAGTCTATTGCTCTTATCGTTTGGCTAAATTACAGCCCTATGCCATCAGCCCAGGTACTCTCACCACCTCCAGAGCAGAGCAGGGTATAATTTATAGAGGGTGGTATTCTGAAAGGCAGCTGTGAGAGTTAAAAGCCCAACTCCAGCTAAATTTCAATAAGCACTGGGTACCTAATTCCCTTAGGCTCTTTTCAAATTCTAGCACCTTTTTTTTCAGTAGGATGCTAGCAAGGAAAGGTCAACCTAATTTGTCATAGCAGCAAGTGAAGGCAAAAGATCAGCACATGCTGACAGGCTGTCTGAGAGGTTTCATTATAGAGCTGTTTACAGCATTTATTTCTCCTGTTGTTGCTGCTGTTTTCAGGGTCAAGGAACTGAGATCCCATTTCAGTAGCAGAGATCACTGGCCAGGGAACAAAATACTTGAATTTTACTTCTCCCTCACAGGCTAGTTGACTCATATGCTACTAACTGCTGAGATTTTCTGAATGACTACATGGTTGTTGAAGTTTATACTAACACATGTAGCAACACTAAGCCTAAATAATAGTACTCACATCACCAGTTATCATGATACAACTGGAAATTTTAAATGGAATGTAACAACAGTCTTAATTCACAACAGCGTATCAGCCAATCAAGTCAAGTCAATTCATTTGAAGTTTGTTTCCTTTGGAACATAAAATTCTTTTCGTGAAGGGGAAGTGCATTAACATACGATAATTTATGAAGCAGTCTTCCTTCACAGCTCTTTATATTCTACAGTTCACAGAGAAATGGCCTAAAGGTCTACACCGTCACTAATACAAACACTTATATTCAACACATATTACCAGCTAAGTAAGGAAACACCAATGAATGTATTCAACTGCCATGAAGACTCTCACCAGCTGCTACCTTCACGTGAAGGCCAGACACAGGGTCTGGCAAGCTCATGTAAGAGAGAGGACACTTAGGGCAGTCCTCAAGTCAGGAGATGTAGGTGCCCTCTGACCTGAGCACCCACAAATGGACACAACAGGCCCCAAGAAAGAACTGCCCTGGCAAATGCTCTTTGGCCATTTTAATCTTGACTACAGGACAAAAAAATAGAGAATCGGCTCTGGCGAGATTACTGCTAAATTTCTCACAATTCAAAGAGGACAACTGAGCGTCAAAGCAAGCAAACTGAGTGCAATTGCATGGCCAAGAGCCAAGCCTCAGAGATAAAAGACAGTAATGGAAGACCTTTGGCCACAGCCAAAAGTTCAGCTGACAATAGGATTTCTCTTCCAGTAGCAGGAAAAGAGGAACCTTTAGGTCAAGTAAACCACATCTCCTGACTGCCTCAAAAGACTGCTAAAAAGGTCAAGAGATTTTCTATCTCCCAGCTATGTGATGAAAGACTGTGCCACATACCCATTTATTTCATATTGCTTTTGTCAGGTAACGGCAATGTTCATCTGTGATGAATAGATCTGCAGGCAGTGGAATCTCACATGTCCACATCACCTTGCCTATGCACTGAAGTCAAACGTATCGATATCTTTACTGTTTAGCTGATGAAGAGCAAGAAAGAGATAGATAAGTTTCTCAACTCTGAAGGAAATTAAGGGTGAAAAATACTCCGGAGGAGCGCTGTGGAAGTTACATGACCATTTATGAGGCATCTATATATTGTTTGGCTTAGAGAACACCAATGGAATTTTAGATGGTCTAAAGGCCTTTTGCTGACCCTCTGCATAGCTAAAATCTCTTCCTGCCTCACTCCTGCAGTCAGTATTTATATGTGTTATCAAAAGTAAAAAAGAGGGAACAAATTCAATACAAACAACTTCAATGTGTGGGGTTTTCTAATCTCCCCTTTTTAAAGACTTTCAGGGTAAGTAGAGAACCATAACTTCCACGAAAGCATACACAAAAAACCACAGAGAAGGCAGAAACAAACATTTTTTCATGAGTAATTACTTATGCCCATCCACAAGCACACAATGCTTATTACATGAACATCCTGCCTTAGAGGCACTCTGCACCAGTACAAACATACAAGACAAAAGAGATTCAGTGACAAAGAATGAGCCTTTTCCTCCCACTCTGTCTCAGCAGTCCCCATCCCAGAGAACCCATTTTCAGGTAAGAGTCTGCAGAGGCTCTACTGGCTTTCCATTCTGGATTTCTTCCTCCATTCAAATGACCAGCAAGAAAAGAAAACTCCCAACTCAATTTATCTAAGTGTCTTCAGCAATATCCTTTACAGAATTTCAAAGAGTTGCTGGCAGTTGTTAAGCTGGTGCTGTTTAACTTGGACATCTGTCCACCCAGGCTGAGATGACCAACTCACTTTACATCACCGGCTAGCAATCAAATAATAATTACTTTGGGTTACTACAGACTGGAGCTGGATTTGAGTGAATGATTTCAGAGCACTGGAATCCATTACCAATAACCCAAACCATCTGGGTTCTCGTCTCTGTTACAAAGAAAGCAGCAACAATTCCAAACGTTAATTCAGACGCTAAGTACTAGCTGGATCCCCAGTCCATGGGAGCAGTGGCATGTATTTTGATATAATTACCTCAAGATGGAAGCTACATGGACATCCTATGGAGAGCGGTTCAGAGTTTACATTCTGTGCCGCATTTAACTCTCCGGAGCTATATGGAAAAGGTTTGTATTAAATAAAAAGCTCCATTTAACATTATTTCCCTTGCAAAGGCAAGCTGGATAACGCTGGTGGAAAGCGAGGATTTTGCAAATGTAGCATGCAGCCTCCCAGCAAAAGGGAAGCCAGCTGATGAGCAGTAACTGTGATTTCTGTAACAAGTAAGTTAGACTGTGCAACAAATTGGTACATCCAAACAAACAAATCCCTGAATCCCCTCCGTTTGCCTTTATGAAACAAATGAGTCAGTGCTGACTAATCGTATTATAATACTGGGAAGCTTGTAATAGGCTTACAAACTGTGTGTTTACAGGCTCATTATTGTTCAGGGCTTGCTGAGATAATAAGGAAGCTATGGGAGAAACGCTTTGGAGTCAAAATCTTAACAGATATGTTTTGGAACTGAAATAAGTTTGCCAGGCAGACCAAGACAGGGTATGACGGAGTGGGGCTGAACTGACTGAAAAGGAACGATATTTCCCCATTTGGGAGCAGAGATCTCCTCTTCAAAGCTACATCTAACCAAGCAGGCCTGAAGACAAGAGAAAAAACATAGATTCTCCCAATTTCTACTGGAGAAACTAGGGCTAAGCACTCTCCGGAGCCAACCACCCCTCTGAGAAACCACCTCCTCTGAAGGGCCAATTTCACTGACAAAAAGGAAACTGAAAAGAAAATAAGGCATTTCTTCATTACACTCTGGAAAGGACTGAAGTACATTACAACTTGCTTTTCTTTTGCATTTGCTATTTACAAGGGTAGCTTTCTTCAAGAATCTGGCTGAAGCACACAAATAAATTCTTAACATTGTAGGACATGTGAACCAGCCGATGGAGCGGAGGAGGCAGTCACACCTCACTTTTATAAAAGAATTTGTAAAAACAAGATAATGATTCTCATTTTCTACAGATTTTTATTGTAAAAATCAGCAGAACTCTACAAGTTTTATCTCTTCTAAAAGCTACAAGCCTGTTTTATTAGGGTTGTGTGTCCATTTCATTCTTAAAATTACTTCACCAGCAAAAAAGATGCCTCTCTTCTCTTTTCTGACTGCTCATAATAAATTAGAGATGCTTCTCCCCTAAACACATTGTATCGGGTCTGGCTGAGCCAGAATTGTTTTTCCCCTGTAGCAGCCCTCATGGTGCTGTGTTTTATGCTGGGAGCTGGCAAGGTGTTGATAGCACACTGGTGTTGTGGCTACTGCTGAGTAGTGCTTACACAGCACCAAGGCTCTTTCTGACATTTCCCCCCCACAGTGGGACGGGGTGGGCAAGATCTTGGGAGGGGACACAACCAGGACAGCTGACCCGAACTGACCAAAGGGATATTCCAGACCATATGACGTCTGCTCAGTATAAAGCTGGGAGAAAGGAGGAAGGGGGTGGGGTCACCCTTGGTCCTCCGAGGCAACCGCTACGCGTATCAGAGCCCTGCTTCCTGAGAAGGCCCGACATCGCCTGTTAATGGGAAGTAGAGAATAAATCTGTTTTCTTTTTTTTGCTTCCGCGCGCGGACCTTTGCTTCGCTTTGCTTATATTAAAACTGCTGTTGTTTTACCCACAAGGGTTGTTTTGTTTTCCTATCTTATTTTCTTTCCCTTCTTTGCCCTATTGAGAAAAAAAAGGGGAAAGGGGGGGAAGTGATAGAGCGACTTGGTGGGTACCTGGCATTTAGCCAAGGTCAAACCACCACAGTCTATTTTGGTGCCCAACGTGGGGCGGGACAACGGCAGTTTTATATTAATTGTGCTATAGCTATAGCAGTTAGTAAGCGACAAGCTCTTGTGCTGGTCACGGGTTTGTTTATTGCTCTGCTTATCTTTATTTTGCTAAGCTCGGGAACATGCTGGAAGAAATTGGGAACATCATGAGTGGTTTTATTCTGCAAGCTCCCGAAGTACTTATTAATCCTTATGTTAGCTCTTTGATACTGTTCATTAATGCTATTCGCCTATTGTGGGCTGTGTGGAGCTCGTTAGGTTTTTGGTGTAAGAGAAAGCAAATTTTGGGTGAGAGAATACCAAAATGTGCCCTGAGGCGGCCTGTCCCTGGGTGGCAGGGGGAGTGGAAGGATTTGGGCAGATTCCTAGGACGGTTATCACCTCCTGTAGCCTGGGATCTTACCCCTGAACAGGCAAGCAACCCCGCAAAACTGACACAACACCTGATAGAAGGGTGCCTTGTCTATCCCGATGAAAATCAGCAACTCCTAGCGCTGTACTGGGGCCTGGCCTATGCTTATCGAGCTGCAGTTCAGTGCTCTCAAAGGACTGTGGTGGAAACGGGAACTCAAACAAAAACAATAACAGCAGAGATTGCCCCAGTAGTAAAAAAGAAACAGTGGACAAGGAGAACAACAGGTCCATACCCTCGATTAATAAGGGAGGAGAAAGAAGAGGAAGAAGCAGGTCCTTCAGCAAAGGGGTCAGAAGAGGGAATAACAGAACTTAAACAGGAGGCAGAAACTACCCGGTCCCTGACATCATCAGAACTGCGAGATCTGCGGAAAGACTATAGCCGCCAGCCGGGTGAGCGGATTGCTGCCTGGCTGCTTCGATGCTGGGATAATGGGGCTGATGCTCAGCAGCTGGAAGGTAAGGAAGCCCAACAGCTGGGTTCCCTTGCTAGAGATCGAGGAATTGAAAGGGGAATTGGAAAAGAAACAGGAATTTGCAGTCTGTGGAGACGGCTCCTTTCAAGTGTTAAAGCAAGATATCCTTTCAAGGAAGATCTTACGGACAACTCCCCAGGGAAGTGGGCTACTGCGGATGAAGGTGTCCAGTACCTGAGAGAACTAGCAGTGCTGGAAGTCATCTATAGTGGTCCAGATAATGATGAAGCCCCTAAAAATCCAGAGGATGTTCTGTGCACACGGGCCATGTGGAGGAAGGTGATTAAAGGTGCACCATCCTCGTATTCTGCGGGCTTGGCTGCGATGTACTATCCAGAAATGGATATGGGAGAAGGACTAAGATGTACGCCAACTGTGGAGGCAGTCTCTTCCTGGCTTCAGAACTTTGAAGAGAGTCTTGGAACCTCCTCATCTCTACGGGCGAGTGCCTTAGATGTCAGGAGCACCCCAAGAAATCGGTTCTCTTCCACCCCAGTCAGAGGGAAAGGGAAACCTAGGCACATGACACGTGGAGAACTTTGGTTCTTCCTGCGTGACCAGGGGGAGGACATGAGGAAGTGGGATGGTCAACCCACCTTCAAATTGGAAGCTCGTGTACGTGAATTGCGAGGAAAGACCCCTGCCAAGAAGACAACATCCAAGAAGGTTGTTAATGTAGCTGGCGTGAAACCGCAAGAAAGTAATCAGCGATCTCCCAGATACAGGAAGACTGAGATCACCTCCCTTGGCCCTGATGAAGGAGTTTCCGGCCTGGCACAGCAAGGGTCAGACAGTGAATACTCTGACCAAGAACAGGAATAGAGGGCCCCTGCCTCCAGCCAGGAGGAGGAAAGGGATGATCGGGTGTATTGGACAGTGTGGATTCGATGGCCTGGCACATCAAATCCACAGAAGTACCAGGCTTTGATCGATACCGGGGCACAGTGTACATTAATGCCATCAAGTTATAGAGGGGCAGAACCTATCTGGATCTCAGGAGTGACAGGCGGATGTCAAGAACTGTCAGTACTGGAGGCCGAGGTTAGCTTGACCGGGGATAAGTGGGAAAAACATCCCATTGTAACTGGCCCAGAAGCCCCTTGTATCTTGGGCATTGACTACCTCAAGAGGGGGTATTTCAAAGACCCAAAAGGATACCGATGGGCTTTTGGTGTGGCCAGTGTGAACACAGAGAAGGTCAAACAGTTGTCTAATCTGCCTGGCCTCTCAGGAGATCCTTTTGTTGTAGGACTGTTGCGAGTTAAAGAACAACAGGTGCCAATTGCCATGAGGACCGTGCACCGACGGCAGTATCGCACGAACCGAGACTCTCTGGCTCCCATCCAAGAACTGATCCGTCAACTGGAGACCCAAGGTGTCATCAGTAAGACACATTCGCCTTTTAATAGCCCAATATGGCCAGTGCGAAAGTCTGACGGAGGGTGGAGGTTGACAGTAGACTATCGTGGCCTGAACGAAGTGACGCCACCACTGAGTGCTGCTGTACCAGATATGTTAGAGCTCCAGTATGAACTAGAGTCAAAGGCAGCCAAGTGGTACGCCACAATCGACATCGCCAATGCATTCTTTTCAATTCCTTTGGCAGAAGAGTGCAGGCCACAGTTTGCTTTCACGTGGAGGGGTGTCCAATATACCTGGAATCGACTACCCCAGGGGTGGAAGCACAGCCCCACTATTTGTCATGGACTAATTCAAACTGCACTGGAAAAGGGTGATGCCCCTGAACATCTACAGTACATCGATGACATCATTGTGTGGGGCAACAAGGCAGAAGAAGTGTTCAAGAAAGGACAAAAAGTAATTGAGATTCTTCTGAGAGCTGGGTTTGCCATAAAGAAAAGCAAGGTCAAGGGACCAGCACAGGAGATTCAGTTCTTGGGAATAAAATGGCAAGATGGACGCCGCCATGTGCCTATGGAGGTTGTCAACAAGATAGCAGCTATGTCTCCACCGACCAACAAGAAGGAAACACAAGCTTTCTTAGGACTTGTGGGATTTTGGAGGATGCACATTCCAGGTTACAGTCAGCTGGTGAGCCCTCTCTATCAAGTAACCCGAAAGAAGAACAATTTTGAGTGGGGTCTTGAGCAACAACAAGCCTTTGAGCACATCAAACAGGAGATAGCTCGGGCGGTAGCTCTTGGGCCTGTTCGGACAGGACCAGATGTGCAAAATGTACTTTACACATCAACTGGGGAGCATGGCCTCACATGGAGCCTCTGGCAGAAGGTAGCAGGTGAAACTCGGGGTCGACCATTAGGATTTTGGAGCCGGGGATATCGAGGATCAGAAGCCCACTACACTCCAACTGAAAAGGAGATTCTGGCAGCATATGAGGGGATTCGAGCCGCTTCCGAAGTTGTTGGTACAGAAGCACAGCTCCTCTTGGCACCGCGATTGCCTGTACTACATTGGATGTTCAAAGGAAACATCCCTTCTACACACCATGCAACCAGTGCTACCTGGAGTAAATGGGTAGCGTTAATCACGCAACGAGCTCGACTGGGAAAACCCAACCGTCCAGGAATCCTGGAAGAGATCATGGACTGGCCAGAAGGTAGAGATTTTGGAGCACTGCCTGAGGAGGTGGCTCGTGCCCAAGAAGCACCACCATATAACGAATTACCAGAAGATGAAAGGCGGTATGCTCTGTTTACTGATGGATCCTGTCGTGTGGTAGGAAACCATCGAAAGTGGAAAGCTGCTGTGTGGAGCCCCACAAGACAAGTCGTTGAGGCCACTGAAGGAGAGGGCGAGTCAAGTCAGTTTGCAGAAGTAAAAGCGATCCAACTAGCCCTAAAGATTGCTGAACGAGAAAAGTGGCCAGTACTGTATCTCTACACTGACTCCTGGATGGTGGCTAATGCCCTGTGGGGGTGGCTACAGGAGTGGAAGAAGACCAATTGGCAGCGCAGAGGTAAACCCATCTGGGCTGCTGCACTGTGGCAGGACATCGCTGCCCGAGTGGAAAACGTGGCTCTAAAGGTACGTCATGTAGATGCCCACGTGCCCAAAAGCCGTGCCACTGAAGAACATCAAAACAATGAGCAAGTAGACAAGGCTGCTAAAATTGAAGTAGCTCAGCTGGACCTGGACTGGGAGCGCAAGGGTGAGCTATTTGTAGCTCGATGGGCCCATGAAACATCCGGGCATCTCGGGAGAGATGCAACGTACAGATGGGCTCGTGATCGAGGGGTGGACCTGACCATGGAGGCCATCTCACAGGTCACTCATGAATGCGAAACATGTGCTGCAATCAAGCGAGCCACACGAGTAAAGTCTCCCTGGAACAGAGGGCGATGGCTGAGTTTTCGATATGGTGAGGCCTGGCAAATTGACTATATTGGACCATTGCCACGAACACGCCAAGGCAAGCGCTACATACTCACTATGGTGGAAGCAACTACTGGTTGGCTTGAGACGTACCCTGTAAATCATGCCACTGCTCGAAATACCATCTTAGGTCTTGAAAGGCAAATTTTATGGCGACATGGTACTCCTGAAAGAATCGAATCAGACAATGGAACCCATTTTCGAAATAATCTCATAAACTCCTGGGCAAAGAAACATGGCATTGAGTGGGTGTATCACATCCCTTATTACCCACAAGCGTCTGGAAAGATTGAAAGATACAATGGACTGTTGAAGACTATGTTGAGAGCATTGGACAATGGGGGATGGAAACACTGGGATATAAATTTAGCAGAAGCCACTTGGCTAATTAATACCAGAGGATCTGTTAACCGTCCTGGTCCTGCCCAAACAAAACCCCTTCATACTGTGGGAGGAGATAAGGTCCCTGTAGTACACACAGGGAAATGGCTGGGGAAGGCAGTATGGATTGCTCCTCCCTTGGGAAAAGGCAAGCCCACTCGTGGGATTGTTTTTGCTCAGGGACCTGGATGTACTTGGTGGGTAATGCGGGAGAATGGGGCTACTCAGTGTGTGCCTCAAGGAGATTTAACCTTGGGGGGGAAATAATCTGTGAGCTGAGTTGTATGTTGCAGGAAGTGATGGAGGAAGTAGGAACGACGAAGAGTGAACCAGATACATGCGATGATGACCCAAACCTAGCCGGTGCTGGAGTCCAACAGTCAAACATACTGCTCCTGTCCTGAACATCCACCTTGACAGATGGCAGCCAAGTCACTGAACATCTAGAGGAGTGAAGAAAGCTTACGGAATGAATAAATGAGTGTTATGTGGGACCTGGGCATGACGTAAATGGTATGGAATAAGGGGTGGAGATTGTATCGGGTCTGGCTGAGCCAGAATTGTTTTTCCCCTGTAGCAGCCCTCATGGTGCTGTGTTTTATGCTGGGAGCTGGCAAGGTGTTGATAGCACACTGGTGTTGTGGCTACTGCTGAGTAGTGCTTACACAGCACCAAGGCTCTTTCTGACATTTCCCCCCCACAGTGGGACGGGGTGGGCAAGATCTTGGGAGGGGACACAACCAGGACAGCTGACCCGAACTGACCAAAGGGATATTCCATACCATATGACGTCTGCTCAGTATAAAGCTGGGAGAAAGGAGGAAGGGGGTGGGGTCACCCTTGGTCCTCCGAGGCAACCGCTACGCGTATCAGAGCCCTGCTTCCTGAGAAGGCCCGACATCGCCTGTTAATGGGAAGTAGAGAATAAATCTGTTTTCTTTTTTTTGCTTCCGCGCGCGGACCTTTGCTTCGCTTTGCTTATATTAAAACTGCTGTTGTTTTACCCACAAGGGTTGTTTTGTTTTCCTATCTTATTTTCTTTCCCTTCTTTGCCCTATTGAGAAAAAAAAGGGGAAAGGGGGGGAAGTGATAGAGCGACTTGGTGGGTACCTGGCATTTAGCCAAGGTCAAACCACCACACACATTCACATGCAAACCCTGAGAGCCATCATTCTTGCTGTGACAAAAGAGAGCTGATAAGCAATAGTGTTACAAATACTTTAGGAGGAATTCTCTCCTGACTTCAGTAGCCTCTGTATGAATTCAGTAGTCCAAAGCACTCACAGAGAGAGAACTCCATGGCTTCTCCAAATAAGTAGGAAAATGTGCCATGCTCTTAGCTTCAAGAAACCAGGTGCCTCCACCTGCAGCAAGTCATGAACCTTGCTTACCTTGAGATTATTAAATTAAAGGGTTCACAAACACCTTCAAAGTTGCAGTAAGAGAACTATTTGGCAGCCACCCTCCTTGTCTCCAGGGAAAGGGACAGTTGGTATTTATCACAAGTTAACACAAACAGGCTACAGGGAAATCCAGGAATCCTAAATCAGTTTTTGTGTCAAAATTTTCTAAGGGACAGTGCAGAGTGGGCAGCAAAATGTAGTAAAAATTATCTTAAAAGCCCAGTTTCATGTCCTTGATGATCAATTATTGCCTTTGTGTTTAAATGCATTTAATACATCAAGCCTTTAGTGGGGCAGGATCTTCATGGTTGTGGCCAGTTCAGCCCCGCTGGTCTGTTAATGGGATGGGTCAGCACGATGCCAACGTCGTGAAGGACAAAGAAAGACGCGGGATAAATCCCTTCCGACCCCGCTGTCACTTAGGCCACACTAAAGGCTAGTATTATGTTTATCCAGCACCATTAACCTCAACTTGTCCTGCACACAACTAAAATCCAGCTGAAGCAAGGCAGCTCAGCCAGAACCACTGTCAGAGACGGACTCAAGGCACCTCCTAGTAGGTGAGGGGATTTGTCTCTCCCCAATAACATGTTGAATGGCAACAATCAAGCTCAGCACACACACTCAGAAATTCCTGGTATGTGGTGTCAGCACAGTGTGGTACCACACAAGCATGATGTGAGTAACATGTCTGGAGAAGCCTAAAACTGGTGAGAACAGGGACAGCTGCGTTCTCCTTTCAGATCCACCAGGGCAGAGGCCCTCGGCCCAGACGCTGGGGAAGCTCCACCTTTGGAGAATTTTGGGTCTTGGCGAGACGAGGCTATGAGCAACCTGCTGAGCTAGCCCTGCTCATGCGACCAGATGACCTGCAGAGGTCCGCTCCAACTGAAATCATATCATGATTCCACAAACTTACTGTCCTTTGTTTCCAAGAGTAAGGCAGCTCCTGCATCAGGTTTCCATGCACACCAGCTGCCTTTCCTCTACACAAAGACTTCACAACAAGCCAGTTTAAAGAGTGACTGGTGAACAGCCTTTACCTTCCCAACAGCTTCCCAGGGTGTTACACCTTTGTTCCCTGGAGGCTGCCAAGCCTCACAGTGCCACCGCTGCAGCACCGTTATACATTTTATTCTATTCGCAGTTGCTACTTCAACCCTCTGTGGCAGCCCCAACCCTGGCAGGAGCATCCTTGGCTGTCTAAACAAATCTGCAGGACTGCATGAAGCTGGTAAGCTTCCCATTTCTGCAGCACAACCGAGGCAAGACTTTGCCTAAAGCAGCAGGCACAGTGTCTTGAAACCTTCTGATTACACAGCTGGGGAAGCCCTCTCCCTCTGAAATTATCAAATAATAAAAAAAGAGAGCAAGAGAGAGAGCATGAGAGAAAGAACAGGGGCGGGGTGGAGCAGAGAGGGAATATCTATGGCCTTCTGCACCCAATTCTGTCACTCTGACATTTCTTTCAAATACAATTATTTAAAGCCTCCTGATGGCAAAGCTGAGGAAATGGACTAATAGTAGCTTGTATGGTACCTCTCCATCAGGCAGTTCAATAAATCCTGGCAGTGCTGTGATTTGTGTTAGGAGAATGAGCTTTTCAAGAGCAGAACTATCACTTTACACCGTCAATAATCTCACTGTCAAAAACCCCCCAAGTAACCTGACCGACACTTCAGAAACTTAATTTATAGATGCACTATTTGCCTTCAAGGTATTTTATGCAGCTAAATAATGGAAGTGGATATTATCCCAAACTACTCTGCAGCTTTCACAAGTGGAGTCCAAGAACATGCAGGAGGACAAATTTTCTATTAGCTTAGGGCTAAATCCTTTCCTCTGTGACACCTGTTTGATACCATCTACCACTGGCAGACTTCCTTCCAAATTATAGTCTGGGAAATAAAAGCAGAATCAAGGTTCTGCACTCCCAGAGGAGCATAAGCATTGAAAGAGCAAAGCAGCACATGGAGAAACACCACACAGTCACAAATGCTCACCCAGGACACCTACGAGCTGCAGTGAGATTGCAGCAGACTGAAGTATCTGCCCAAAATTTCAGGACTAGGATACTCATGACTACACAGAAGTTGCAAGAATCAACACTGATAAATAAATGGATCATCTAGAAAGATCTGGGCTCTACTACTGATTTTCAGGTTTAGGGACATATCCATAGAAACGCTCTGCCAAATTGCAAAAGCAGGCTTTTTTTTTCCCCCCTGATGGAACAGGGGATGGGCTTTTTTCTCTCTACCATAAACCACAATGCTATTTAATGGAAGAGACTGGATTTCATTTATTCCTGGCTCTTAATGCTGATCAGGCAAGAATTAATTCCTTTAATGGGAAAGTATTTGTGCAACTATAACAAAGAATACCAGGGAGAGATTCTGGGCAGGCACCAAACATGACAGTGCCATTGTATCCCACGCATCTAAAAACTCCAAGCTGTTTCAACAAAGAACAATAAAAATTGGTTTGCTCTGGAGCAGGGTAAGCCCTTTACACAATAAACCAGCAGCAAAAGTGTGGAAGTCACAAGCATTTGCACATGTTTTTTGTTGAAATGACTCATAGAGAAAACTCAAGGTAATTAAACAACCCCAGCCTAGGGAAAAACTCACATGTACACCCAAATTCTGTAGCTTGGATTTAAGCGTATTTCTTTAGGGACACATGCACATTCCAGACTGCAGAACAGCCCCAGTACTTTTCTTGGTCAATACCTAATTAAACTGATCCCTTTTTTCAGCTCACAACTGAGCCACTGTAACAGGTTTTGCCTTTAAAGCTGGGCTTGTGCCCTTGCTCTGACAAAGGAGGAGAACTGAACTGCCCTTCATTTGCGTTATTCATCAGTTTGGTTTAAACAACAGCATTTCCTTGACTATTAAGTCACACACCAACAAATCAAGATAATTATCTGAAGGTCAATACATCAGCAATGTCCCTTTTTGCATATTCCTGTGACTCAGAAGCTGGCTATCTGCACAGCCAGCCTCCGACACCCTTCTGACAAGGATGGCAAAGTCAGCTAAAAGCTAGCAGATGTCTGCAGCTCACTGTCTTTGTATGAATGAAGAAACCCTTCCACTGCCTGTATACACACAGAGGGTAGAATTGTGTTCCCACTTACAAACAAACTGGAATGAGACCCCAAATACCAAATGCAGTGAGAAGGGTTTTAGAAAACTCCAAATCTCTTTGTCTTGTCAGACCAAAGTGAGCTTGGCATCTGATACTCTCCCCCATAATTCCCTACAACCAATTCAGTTTACCAGAGCCTGCCAAAGCCATAGAATAAATTAATCTCAGCTTACTAACCATGCAAGCACATGTAACTTCTCCTGGATGGAATTGGAGCAGCTTAACTACATAACATAGATCCTATGCCCACTGCTAGCAGCTAATAAAACACAACTCAATCGGTAGGATTCCCTCCCCCCACCCTTTCTTTTAGTAACATAAAACTCAGGATCATTTCTACACAGTTCCAAAAGCAGCCTAGCAACAACAGTGAAAAGCACAGCTGCCTTGTCCTTACTACAGTGTATCATGGTGATCAAGATTTAAATTCCTTATCCCCACCTAGTTCAAACCCATCAAACAGTAAAATTCACCTACCCGGTAACTCCAATTTAGCAGCTTTGCACTGCTGGCTCCCCTAACGAAAGTCATTTGATGACTCTGAACTTGGCAGTGTAGATGCTGATTTCTGACACTAGGAATAAGCAAGTACACAGCCCGCTTGACTGGCCAGAGAACAGTCAGGGTTTTTTCCTCCCTCTTTGATCATGCTAGTGGTAAAAATTAAGATTAGTCTTGGCCCAGATCCATTCTGCCTAAGACAGAATGATCACCTGATATGTACCTCAAAATCTCCTCTTTTTAATACACAAACTGCTGTAGATTAAAGTCAGAGCCATGCGGCAAGGAAAGCTCTTCCCTAAGCCTCAGCCACACAAAGATCTCCATGGGAATATTGACAAGATTGACTTCTTTAGCATGTTTAAACCAAGTGTCAAAAAAATATTTATGCAAGTTTTTTTCTGCCCTTTCTGTCCTCACTCTTTAATCCTGGTACAGTTGGAAAAGCCACTCATGACAAGTCTATGAGCAACATGGTCCAGGGGAAATATTTACACTCTGCTCAGATTCACGTATCCCCAGGGCTGGGAAAGGGCTCCTGAACAGGCAGCTTCAGTCTCCTCAGTGTTTCTTCACGGCCACAGCACCAGGCTCAGTGGGAGTGTGGCAGGGAAACGCTTGGCTCCCCCCTGCTCCATTCCAGCTTGGTCTCTTTGATCTCTACTTTGCCATCCATCCCACAGCGAAGTAAGTCTGAGTGACTGCACGTTGCCGTATGTTTTATTTAATGTTAAATTTGAAGTTCAGGGGTTTTCCGCCCCTTATACTGGGAGTAGGTGCCTAAAGGCAGGGGTTGATCTTTGGTTGTTAATTCAAGGACCAGATTCTGCCCACAGTCACAGCTGAACCACAGAGGCTAAAGTACAAACCAATGGCCTTGTTTGCAGGTATGTGGAGTCCCTCTGGCACATAAGTTATTGAAGTGATGGAAAATCTGCGAATACGTCTGAACGTTTGATGCATCGATGCTAAAAATTCTCTGGAATAGTGAACGAGAGAGGGCATACTGTTGGGTTAACATGTAAAAATGCGTGGGCAAGGCAGCCCCAAAATGAAGTTTCCCTTTTGTCCTTAGGACAGTTCAGATGAAGGGGTCAGGAGGGATCCCAAAAGCTGAGAGGACAAACCTCAGCAGGATGCATTCTTTACCTGAGTCAGGAGGCACCAGTCAAGCCACAGCCCCTTCCAGACACACAGAGGTCTCTTAACTTCTTATTGCTTTTTGTCTCTTATTGTCTTATTCTCTTATCACTTCACTTTCTATTATTGTTCCTCATCTCTTTTCCCATTGCAGTGCACATTGCCCTGTCTTGCAACAAACAGCAGCAGTGTTCAGTACTCTCATATCCAGAAAACCATCGCATACACACACACGCAAATATACACACATAACTGAGTACACATGCCATTTGCATACTACAGCAATATATTTTGTGGAATTTGATAGATGCTAATAAGTCCTGCCATAATATTTACCATTTCTGCTGCTTCTCTTGCCCATCATTCCTTTAAACTTTCACTTCTTTAAGGCATGTGTACATTGTCCCCCAAAATGGGACACTGTTCTCATGGGGGTCCTTGAACCAGTAGAAGCAATCTATGAGATAATCCCACAGTATTACCTTTTGGTAGCCAGAGACCTTAAATCAGCCGCCTTGACTTTCTGGATTTTTGACAATAAGGAAACAAGAGCATCTGATTACACAGAGATGTCTGAGAGAGCATGTTACTAGAGCAACAGAGTGTCGTAAGTGGCTTTCTGTGCTCGTGCTCTCTAACCGCTATCATCTCAGTAACCCCAGGAGACAGCAGCTAGTTGAGGGGGGTAAAGCCGAGCATCCGCGATTCATCAGGTGAGTGACGAGACAGTCACATGTCTACACAACGGCGAACACTTCACTGCTGAAATCCCAGACTCCCCAGAGGAATGAAAACAGAGGTTTTGACACAAATCTGTACCTGAGCAGTAAATGGTAAGCTGCCTTCCCCAGACAACGCACGATGAAGCAAATGAAAGTGAACAAAGCCGATGAATGACACATGAGAGAAAGAAACCTTGTGTTCTGCCCCTGTGATAAAGGAGTACAGCAAACTTGAAAAGTGTAGCTTCTCGTAGTGAATGGACTTGAGTAAAATAAGATTTATTGCACCACTGCGCCAAAAAAGGAGTCTATGAAAACGAAGTACCTCAATCTTCTGAAGTAATCTCGCAAAAATCTTAGCAAATGAGTACAAGAATACCATTAGAACACTTCTAAACTATTTTTTATATTTAAAATACATCTTTAATCCCAAATAATCTTTAATCCAATATATCTACTTGAATCCCACAATATAAAATTGAAAGTGAGTTGATCCCGCCCTTGATAATTAGCTCTTAGAGGAAAATGTGTGTTTGAATAGATACAAGTTAAGTTCAGCTCATCATCATATGAAATTATTTACATTTTATTCATTTGACTGAAAGGCATTTTTTTGGCCCACGTTCATGTGCTCTGCTACATAGGTCTGTAATTTAGTTCAGATCCAATGAAGCCTTAAGTCTGGAGAGCCAACATCAAGGTTTTCACGACTAACATTTTACTGAAATGAAATTCAGAATAGATCTTGAAACGGTTACGTTTAATATTTGATCTTAAAAGAATAAGGCTGATGTCATCCTAGAACTGACATTAGGTTTAATGCTGCTTGGTAACCAGAAAATATAAAGAAACAGGGTGCACCTAATGTTATACAAGACAAGTTAAGCAGTGCAGTCTCAAGTTGTGGGGTTTTTTTTTCTTTAAGGAAGTAGCTAAGCGCATGCGTTGATGCTGCTATACCACAAATTAAGCATCTTCAAAATTTTCATTCTATGAATAATACTCTTCATGGCCAACTTAGCGTATGAGTTAAGACTCTGCAAATGAATTTAGTCACCAAGCATCACCAAGATGTGTCTTCATTTACGAAGCGCCACAGGCCAAACCAAGGGCCTTTGGATTACAACGAAAAATGAGATGTGGTTTCTTTTCTTCTTGGAGCTTTTACCTGTGAATACATCAGCTGTGGCTACTGAACACTTTTAAACCATGTTTTTGCAACACAAAGCGTGGAGCAGGGCGGGAGTGCCTGTAACACGCTCACACGTTACTCTCCCGTCACCACGCCGTGCTGTGCCACAGTGTTATGTTTAGTTTGGACTGGTCCTTTGGCTGATGAAACCAACTTGACTGGCAGTAACGGACTAGTCATTTAATACACTGTTCAGAGCAATGACTGTTGTTGTTGTTTGATTCTGGTATTTTCAGGAAGAGGTAATCCTGGAGATTTGCATCTCGTATCCCAGAATGCCCTAGGGCTTTTCCAGCAGTTGGAATCTTACAGGATAAATATCTTCCCCTGATTGTAATTGCATTATTAAATATGATTGCTCTCTTCTTCCTTGAAAATTTTTTAAAAGCAGCAACAAAGAACCCTGCAAGAAAGCATCCTGTTGACAGCATGGAGGAGAATTGCACAATAGAGTCAGACAGAAGTATTTCACCTTTAACCTCCAGATGCAAAAAAAGACTTTTCTAAGCCAGGGAGTCCCACACCACCATACAAAAGGTTGGTCTTCTAAATAACTGCAATCATAAGAATCCTTCAGCTATCAAAATTGAGGCCACCACAGATAACTGTCTCCATTACAAAACATATTGCAATAGCTCCAAGAAATCCCATCGAAGATCAGGGTTCTGCTACTGTAAATCCTATAGACACAAACAACCATAATCATACAAACGTCACACAGGGTAACTGCAATAAGTGGAAGAGGAGGTTGTGGAGAAGACTGATACGATCCTGACCAACATGAATGCACTCCTCAGTTTTAAAGTTACACTAAACAGCTTCTTACACCTAACACAGCAATTCACTGGGATCCTGCACACTTCAGCGATTTGACTGGTTAAATTCCTTTTCCTCTAGAAAGTTCCTCTTCTCTATGACATCTCACTGTAACTTTTACAGCCAAGGTGCCCAGTTTGTTGAAAACCACAGGAACAGAACCATGAATGCTGAGCATCTACTGTCAGCAATAACTACCACTACTCCAGCCTTGCTGCATTAAAAAAAATATTTAATTAAGTGTGCATGCACATTGCTTCACTGCAACTCCTCTTAAATTGAAAAAATATTAATGCATATAAAGTGCGCTAGCAGTTACACAGCCATAACAAAGTATACAAAATCAAAGTATGAATGCGTTACTGCCTTACTTGCATAATTTTGGAAACCAAAACAGACTTTCTGATGAGAAAATATGTGATGGAATATACATTTTCAGCACTGTCAAAGAAGGAAAACAGCTCCTCCTGTAGTTCACAGGACTTCTTCAGGTACAGAGAAGAGCTCGGTTCAAGGATACTTTTAGTCTTGACTTAGAGACCCCTACTCCTATATAGTCTATTTTGCAACACTTTGTCAATACTGTACACTCCATATTTATGTTGCTATTCCATGAATATTTACACTTACATATACATACACAAAGCACACACATTCAGAATGTACTATACCCAAAATCTTGTGCTTAGGCGTGCATGTGTCTTTCTATATCGCGTCAAGATAATTCCCCACAGAAACCCAGCTGGGTAGGTGGAGAAGAACGTGCCATAGCAAACTGCACACTCTAAGTAGCAGTTAAACTGCTTGAGACCACTTTTCTGCTTTCAAGAGCCTCAGCTCAAGTGTTTTCACTAGGCTTTCCATGTCTAACAGCTTCATGGCATGGGAATCAGTAATGCTTCTTCAGTGTACTCTTAAAAAAAAAAAAAAAAAGTTAAACATCTATAAAGCAAGGCCTACTATACAACAGATGGTCTAACCTCTTGAATGTCAAAATCCTTCTGTGTCAGGCAGCCCAATTAAAGTGACATTTTTAGCAGCATGCCTCTCCACTGTGCCCTTCCTCCCACTTTAGCCTGAATGTCCCAAGGGGTAATTGCTCACCACACAATTACAAACACCAGTTTACTGTAGTTCTTTCTCCCCAGTCTCTAATTGGGAGAAACTATGATGATGGCTAATCTAACTCCTGGGTCTCAATGAAGAAAACTGTTTAAAAGGAGAAGACCTTAGAGAAAACATGAAAACCTTCAGCTAACTAGCATAGCTCCAGATCTCCTGATTAGGATCATTTTGTTTTAGCCTCTTCAGCTGCAGCAAAAGTCTTTGTCATTCACCTTGTCTTTCCAAATTCTAAAAAGCAGACATGGTTAATAAATGGGGGGGGGGGGTGTATAGAAGAGAAAAAACACTAGAAACCATTGTATATGAAAGAGTATAAACTGTATACTCTTCAGCATAAAAGAGATGACCTGGACTCTTCCAACCTATAAAACAAGACAGTCCTTATGAAATGCATCAGCAGTCCCACTTCAGCAGCAGCCACAGCCAGGCTGTGATGTGATCAGCAGGGAACCAGCAAACTCCCACGCCTGAGGTGGGCCAGCCAGCGGCCAGCGCTGGCACGGGAGCTGTGAGATGATCTGGACCGGGTGCGGGGGACATGGGCCAGCAGGAGCTGCTGAGGCTGACAACAGCAGGCCAGCCCGTAGGCTTCTGTGCAGCCCTGGCCTGCCTCAGCCCTCCCCGAGGAACCTCCTCCTCACGGGCTGCTCCTGAGGCTCTCCACACCACATGGTATGTCCATGGTCACTCCAGACATAGAAGTTTTTTGGCATGCGGTTTGTGGAGCCAGAAGGTTTGGTCATGCCCATTTCACAGCTTGCTGAATGTCTCCAATTCTTCCAGCCTACAGGAATTGGTCATGTGGAGATACTTCTATTCCTGATTTACAGAGGGGAAATGGTAGTACAGAGTTTAAAGAAATCTGCCCAGGAACCTTGCAGCAAGTACTACAGACTTGAACTCAACATCTTGACGCCCTCCTAAGTGAGAAGACCCATGTAACTCAGTTCTGGGTCTCTGTTTCTGGCGGTGGAGGTTGACAGCTTTGCTACTACCATGACACAAGATGGTCAGGCTGATTCTGAACAGACTCGAGATACGAACCAACACAACTTCTTCCCATCCACCATGCGACAGCCCCAGAAACTACAGCGTTCACATGGGAGCTATGACTGAGAAAGGACTGCTGGAAAAGGCAATCAGATACTAACAAAAACATAATCCTGTTCATCCCCATGTGTGTGTTTCTCAGATGATTTACTGTATTATGATAAAGTGAATCTCACGTTCAGAGACTGCAGGCTGGAAGACAGGGCATTACACACACGACAGCTCTTTTGATGCTGCTTCGGAACAAAGAGACTGTTTTCTCCCTGCTGTTTAGAGGAAACATTGGCAGCACAAGCAGATTCTCACGACATCGCCTCATTCTACAGGGCTGCAGGACGTAGCAATGCAACATTTAAAGCAGAGAGTAAAAATGGATGATTATTTTAAATTGGCTGCAACCTATACTCAAGCAAGAAAACTGACTGATGAGAGAGCTTCCTCCTACAAGTTTGTAATGTTGCTGGGGGCTTATACTTGCTACTGAGACAGAACCGGTGATACCTTGTGGGTGGAGAGGCAGTAATGCTTGGAGACTAGGATAAAAGACAGCACTCCTCATGAAACGAGTTTCATTCCCAGCTCGACATCAATTTACTCTACTAGAAAGAAAAGTGACTGATCAATTTAGAGTGGATTCTTCATCAAAAGCACAATTTATGACTACAGGCTTTACTAGTACCAGTCTTTAGGTTTCCATGTATGTAAAATTACTGCTAAATACACAGTTGCAGAGTTAGCTGGGAGTTTCTTAAGCACTTTGGAAACCACAGACTCCAGTTAAGTGCAAAGTTGTTCTTGTTACTACTATCAAAGTTGAAGCATTCATTTAATGTGTGGGATATGCTAAAAAGGAGTGACAGGTGATTGCTGCCTATCAAAAAGATTAAAGGGAAAGGATAACATTTTCTTAATCAGAGGGATTAAATAAGCCATACCACCATGCCAGATATTAGCTACTTTTTGGCCACTTACAGAGCAGGGAAGCTTATTGTCTGTCTATAAACCCTGCATCATGGAAAGCCTGTTTCAATCAGCACTATAGTCCCCAGTTTCACTTCAACATCTCTTAAAAAGCTGGTAAGAGTAGGTTTAAAACAAGGCTTTGAAAACATGAAGAAGTCAACCCACTTCCACACTCATCTTGCTCTTTTGACCATGTTGATAAGCGTGATGGTATTTAATATCCCAGTCCCAAGCTTGTGAGAAAACCGTACAACTGGAACTTAGTCCTGCAGCTTCAGTCTCCTCTGAAAGCATTCACACTGCATGAAGCTTTTAATAATTTCTAAAACCTTCAACTTACACAGGAGGATCAAAAGACAGACAGAAAGAGAATCTAGTCTCCACTACCCTGCCTTCCTTTCCTCTAGACAGATGAGCTCCACCCAACGTATCTTTTATGAGGGAAGCAGGAAAAAGAAGTAGGCTGTATTTTAATCAGTGGGAATGCATGAAAGTTTTCAGGAGGTGCATTTCCGACAGCTTTCTTGACTTCTGAACGGAAGCAGCCTCCCTGAAATCTGCAAAACTGAGCCATAAACCTCATGAGAAGAAATTTCCCTTGGGAGATCCACCACCTCCAGCTACGCTCTGAGCCAGAGTCACTGCAGGAACAATCCCCCGTGGGACCGAACATTTCTTCTTCCCTGCTGGAAGCCCAAGTCCAGACATACAGAAAGGAGTGGGAGGTGGGGAGAGGATGGGGGACGGAGCCCAAACTTTTTCAACCTTGAAGAAAGATGCATGTTTCTGTGTTAGAAAGGGGCTGTGGGAGAAGGCGGGAAGGAGTCTAATTGCATCCAGATTGTTTTGTCCTTCCCCACTCGCCTCGTCTCACTGGCAGGTTTGACTGTCAGTACCCGCAGCGTTTCCAAGCACAGCACCAGCTAATTGTGGTCCTTATATACATACCCCCAGATCTAACTTGACACAATGCTGTATAATTGGCAGCTCAAGAGAACGGGAAGAGACGGGCATTGAATGCGAATTACCTCTCACACCTACAGCAAGAAGATCCTCCGAGACAGAGACTGAAGTCACTGGCAGGGAGCTTGCCCTGTGCCCGTGGACAGAGTGGCAGGTTTGCAGACAAAATGACGACTTAATTTTCCAGTGCTGCCAGTCTTAAAGGTCCTAAAAACAAATATTCTCTGACAGGGAAAAGAAGGACAAAATGAAAGCAGGGCAGTAGGCCTGGGCAGGGGAAAGGGGCGGCACTGGAAATAGATGCTTAATAGCAGAGTTTAGACTAGAAGTGGAGAAGAATCACAAAATTCTCACTCTACCTCTTTGAAGGAGTTCACAGCATGTCAGTGCATTTCTGTTGGTTGTGAAATGGAAGAATATAAGTAGGATATTTTTCACTTGAATCAATATTTATTCGATAAGGTCAGTGCCATTGAAACAGGTTTCAGTCTCAAGTGCAGGAAAAAAAATCTGTATAGCTGTATACAAATAACGGCAACATATCTGCACCTTCTCCACACTTCCCATCCCTCCCCAGCTTTTACTGCGGAAACAGGATACAGCCGTGCAGACGGAGGCTGTCAGCTATCCATCACTGCTGCTCACACGACGTTTATATGCGTGAACACTAATATCTTCCTGCACACTTCAGGTAAGGAGTTAGGAAGGGCTCACTGCTCACTACTTAGCTAATTGCTACAACACACTGTCTTGCACAAAAGAGTACAGTTTCTTGTTTACTCAGAAATACTTCAAGTGCAAGATTAATCAGCACAGTCCAGAGCATGACAGCTTTATGTTTTGTCCCTAGCCTCCACATCTTCGTATCAACATCTGGCTCCATCTCCCTGGGTTCCATCTACTACTCCTTTTCCCTTTATGCCTTTAAAGAAACCAGACCTCTTTTAAATAATCGGATGCAGGATGTGAACCATAAAGATGTGAAAACCTTGCAAACAGCTTACGACAAGGTGTACTCTTAAGAGAGGAGGCTCAAAACACCCATTCTCCCTAGGGAGATGGCAGTGGTGACACACAGCTCTGAACACCAGAGCATCCATGAAGCCACTTAAGAGGTACCTGTCTGTTAAGTTTTTTTGGTGCTGCTTTAAGATACTTGCCTCTAAGGCAGAGACAAAGCTGTCCTCCAGGCTGGATCATGGAGGACTAACTGGAATTAGTCAGACTAACTGCAATTATTTAATTTTGCAGATAAAATGGGGAAGGGTTTGAGAAGGATGTCCTCAGGGTAAGACAGACAGGGAAGCAGCAGAGGACACAAGTTCTAGCATGGAAAGCAAAGCAAAATGCAAACAGAGCAGGAGACGCAGTAAACAGAAAAATAAAAGGTCAGAGTTGGTGCTGGTCAAACAAGGAGCAATTTTTCCCTTTGAATGTGACAATATGGCTCTGAATAAATAATAAGAACATATTTACTACATAAAGGCCATGATCTCTGTGCAAACCTCCCGCTGTCATCAGGAAGAGACCTGCTACAGACTGAGATTTCAGGAGCACTGAATTTTATATCCTGGCCTACAAGCATGAATTTTATAAAATGCGGTTGCTTCCTTCGATCTCTGGTTTTGACACTTCAACTAACAAGTATAGGTTTGGAAAGTCTCCTACATTCCCTCTATCCTTGTGGAAGGTTTCCTATACTAAAATGATGCTGCCAGTAATAGTAATTCCCTGAAAAGCAATGGCAAATGCTTGCATTCAAAGAAACAGATGAGATTTTTATGTTCTAAAACTATGAAGAGTTTCAGAGAAGGCCAACAAGAGGTGGCCAGTCACTAGCAGAAATTATTTCAGAGGGCCTATCATCTCTTTTCAAATGTGATTCTGAAATTTTCACATTCAAGTGTGTCAGAAAGTCCGTGGAATTCTGACTATTAAGGGCCCGACTCCATGAAGAAAACGTAACTGGGGCACATTTGTAATTTTTAGCAGTGGTCTTCAATTACACATTTGTCGGATCTATATTGAAATCCTTGGAGGTGGTTTGAAGCAACAACTTTGAATCAAAGCTGTCCACAAAAGACAGGCTTTAACACAGGTTGCCCTGCACCATCACACGAAAGTTGTTTCCTATTCTTTGTTATTCCAGTGCCTTTTGGGAGAAAGATTTTTTTCAAAGCAGACACCTGAACTGGCCCAGTGATAAAATCTGCACCTTAAACCCTGCAAGGGGGAAAACCACTGCTAATGACAGCATAGTACATCATGCTTCTGCTCCACCAGTATTAATATTTATTATATTAATTAATTAATATTATATACACTACACTGCTCACAACCAGTGCTACCTGACTTCTAAGAACTCATGCAAATTCCATAAAATGCAAGAGCAATTAACCCTGTTGGGTAGGAAAATAAGTTTAATGTCAAGTTGCTCTGCTGCTAGATGTGGCTCCCATACATCTCAGAGGCTGATTCGTGCCTCTAATATACTGAAGCTCACCAGAAAGGCCTGGTATTGAGTGACTTCTCTGATTATGCACGGGTTGCTGAACACATCCTGAGCTGGACAGACAATAAATTACACCATGAGCATACACTGGCCTGGATGGACCAAATTGTTTGGTTTAGGAATAATTAATTAAGAGCAAGATGCAATGTGATGAAGCCTTTGATATTTGTGAGACAAACATTCAAAGAAAAGAAAATGAAAGAAGAGACAAGAATCTCTTCCTCTGCATTTAACCAAAACTTGTCATAAACTACTTGTGATTTTTTTCTCAACTCTGACAATTAGAAAAGCCCTTCTCTTATTTATATACATAGAATGAAAAATATTCAGTCCCCAACGAGATTTTACAGTCATTTGCAGCTTCCTTAGAATCCAAGAGGATACATTAACCCACATGTTGCAGTTCAGCAGTTTCCAGTGTACCCAGAAATGCTCTAGTCACACCGATGAGGCTTCCATCAGTCTTAAAGAAGCAAAACTCCTAATACCTCAATCCCTGATTTCTGACATTCAGGAAGATATTCCCCCCAAAATAAAGCTAAAAACTAAGGGAACAGAAGCATCACCATGTACCTCCCTGCAGCTGTTTGAACACCCTTTTCACATGCAATTTCAGCAGCAAGATAGCCAAGAAGACTTTGCTTTGGCAGGGAACAGACCCATGAGAGGCCACACCAAGGAGATGGTGTCTAAACCCTCTCAGCTGCACAAACAGGAGTTGCTGTGTTGCTAAACCATTTCCTTAAGGAGAGACGCTCAGACACACAAAAAAAGAAAGAAATCAAAAGGCACCTCTGTCACAGAAAGGCAATGTCTGCTTCACTGCCACCCCATGCTCAGGTACTTGGTGGTGAGGAGGAACCAAAGAGCACCACAGGTTTTCAAACATTTCTCTACGCAAAATAGAGTTCCACATGTGTTCATAACCTAAGCTTCGCAAAAGCTCCGTGGAGTAGGTAAGGGTTATGGTAACTGTTTTACAGATGGAGAACTACCACAGCAAGACCAAATGATTTCCCTGATGTCACTCAGGAAGTCTGTGGCGAAGGAGGGAGCTGAGCACATCTGGCTAACATCAGCTCGAGAGGTCAGGATGGGGAAGGTAATGAGATGCCTCCACGCCAGAAGCTGAGCTTTATGAAGCAAACATCACACAGAAGTTGGAAAAATCACTGCAGTGAATCACACTTACTCAGTATTCAGAGACACGCTCAGGTTACAACCACAAGCACTTATTTAATTAGAAAAATGATCTAACTGAGAAGCATCCAAAATTGCTTCCAATACGACATAAGTAATAATATACGTAGGTAAGAAAATATGTTGGTTATGAAGGTGTGTGCGTTTGTGTGCGTGAGGAAAAGAAAGAGGGTAAATTGTCAGACTCACTCTCCACCAAGCTCAGCAATAACGCTGAATACATTTATTAAATGCAATCAAATTTTACAAGGCACTGAAGTGATAACTCTGTAGTAGTGGAAAGTGCAAGCAGCAATAAATATCTTGTAAACACAGAGGTCACAGGCCCAGGTGCTTACGAGCATGGGAAGGGTGGGTTACTGTAAGCAGTATGCTTCACTGCCTCAGCAGTTATTTTTTCATCTTTCTTTTCTTGGAGAAGGGGTGAAAGAGGACAGAATGGATTATTTTTTAATTTATTGCAATAAATCAGGAGTCAAAGCAATTCAAAGGAATTTGTAGCTTATCACTATGCAAAGGAAAATCAAACCTCTATCAGTTCATATCTAAATACAATTACAGGAACAAAATAGCTTTATGTTTAAGGCATCTAACTGAGCCTGACAGATGGATCCTGTTTATATGCATTTGTATTTATTGAACATAGTAAAAGATTGCAGCTGTTCTGTCAACACCTAGGTGCTTCCAGGGTGCTTGGAGCTGTATATAAATATAACAGAATTTTATGGATAAATATATTCCATGGAATAAATGTGTTGGAGATATTGTGATATAACAAGTATTTACATTAACAACCATAATACCTTGAACTGGTTTCTATTGATCTTTAAGCACTTCACAAAAGTATGGATAAAGCATCTGCACTCCCACCCTACAGACACAGAATTAAAGCTCAGAGATTAAGTGCTGCCGAAGGATTTTACAACAACTCAGTATGAGCGATGGGATTAGAAGCCAGGCCTATTGCTGCAGGCTTTGTCTTCAGCGCTTTAAATCACACTTCCCCCAGCCATATCTACCTCTCTGCGTCTTTGTGCACAACACCCAGGAGCCCGCTTCATTGTAAACTTGCATATATTCACTGCCTAATTTTAATCTCACACAGTGTTGGGTCAATCAAAGCCAAAGCCAACGAGCTGCATACTATTACGGCTGGCTGCAGCCTTCCCCCAGTCAGAGGGCTGTTCGCAATCTGTCCATCAGCTGAACCCCCTGAACCTGTGCCGCAGCAGCATGTCGCCGCTGACAGCTTATTCCTGCGCTTAGAAATTCAAGGCAGAGCCTCTCGCTCGACAGCGATCTAACCCTCACCAAATCTCCTCTGACTGGCCAGAGGATCAGAAAGAACATTGTAATTAACGGAAATATAATCCCACACTCCTCATCAGTGAGGTTTTGCATATACATAAGGAACGATCAGTGGCGAAGAATGATGACTGCTCCTTATGTAAATCACACGCTCTACAAGGAAAAGCTTTCAAGCATGGCATGTGGGAGATGAACACACACAGACCTTCGGGTTTTCTTGGGGGGTTTTCTCCTGCGTTCAGCTCTCGAGCACTGCACCCTGGGGGAAATCCGACCAAGCACATATTTTGTCTGCCTGCTGCACGGGTTTTGAAGTAAGAGCACCACTGCATATGGTTAATCTTCAGATTTTATTTTTTTTTCTTTTTAGATTTCACAAATAGTTGTAAACTACGCTCCATCACAGTCATTTGTGTTTGCAGTCCTGGATTCCAGCAGGACTGAAAGGGAAGAGAATGACATTGGTTGGGAAAGAAGAAAGTTTTAAACTGGAGGCTGCATATTGCTGGGAGGTGAAACAATCTGAGGATAAAACAGGACTTTTGTGGGAGTCCTCTGTAGGCAGCTATTTTGGGTTGCTGAGGCTCCTAAGAAGAATTTCAGGGTAGGAGATGGAGCGTTTCTCCTGCTAAGAATTGTCCCCTCACCTTCACTGCTCCTGCACCACAGGCTGTCGAAGCACTGGATACCAGCTTTAACGCTTTTCAGAAGACACATAAGGGGAAACAAGTTTTATGGAGCTCTCTGGAAAAAGGGAATGGAAAGACTTTACTGGGAGAGAAGAGCTGTTAACCTGGCAATGAGAAAGGCGCTGGACCACACTAGAAAACAGATCAGGAACAAAATATGATTTATCTAAAAACAAGCATACAAATAGAAATGGGGAGATGGAAGAGAAGAAAAGAGGCATTTCCCAGGGGGGTGACAGGTGGAAATCAAACTTCCTTTCTGACTAAATAGCTAAACTCTCAGTCATTTCTAAGCAGTGGGAATCACAGTGCTCATTTTAAAACCATCCATCAATTGATAGCCGAAATCTCTTTTATTAAAAAGGGATATCCTCACCTCCACTCCGCCTGTGGAAAAGGCAGCACAGGGAGGCAAAAATGGAAGAAAAAGGAGAGCTGGCCTGCTAATACCATATGGCAAACACAGGAACTGAGCACAGGCTCCCCGATTCCCAGACAAGAGCCATATCCCCACTGGACCACCATCATTTTTCATCTGCAAATATGCATGTGCGAGCGTTTACGCACAGACACACAGGCAATAGCAGCATAATCATCTCTATACTGCCCTGCCACTAAGCCCTGAACTCTGAAATGAGAGCCATCATCTCAACAACTGAAAGGGCATATTAATAGTGTTGCCAGTTAAACTCTCCAGAGAGGAGCCGTCTCCTGCATGTTTATACAGAGCCAAGCACAACGGGGCTGACAGTTGCCTTTAGTTCCACAGAAAGGATCATTATCCTGGTTCTTCCTTGGCTGTGGTCAGCCAACTGCGGCTTTGATAATGACCCTATAGAAACTCAAAGCTGCTACACCAGCATCTTAAACACAAAATCATACTCTATTGCCATTTTTCCCAGAAACATTTTTATAGCAGACAGCAGTTTCTACTTAGGCAGCAGACGGACCAGAAAATACTGCTTGAAATGCTTTTGAAGTGGAGACGAGACCATAACACCAGATTCCTATCCCTCCCTCTAGCGAGTGCAGATGTGGATGCAATTCTGGTCCAGAGCTCCAGGATTTGTCCCTCTCTAAAAGACCCCGAGCACTTCTAGTAAGGGCTGAGCCTTTGGGGTTGCTTCTAATGTGAGAGGAGGGGTTTTAAGCACATCTTTGTCCTGAACCCAGGACTTATCGAAAGACCAATGTGCCTCTTCAATCCCTCTCTGAGAGCTTAAGCAAAACATCAGCAGAGCACAGACTCCATGCTAGCAGCCTGCAGAGGGGAGATGTGCTTTACAACCAAAGCATGACATCAGAACTTATTTACCTAGATGAGCAGGCAGTATAATAGTGCCTATGTGCACTAGCACATTAATGATGCAACCACTGAGTTTTGGGAGAGAGGGGACATAACAAGTCCTAGAGCACCTTTGGAAAATAAAATGAAACAAAACAACAAAGATCCTTGAAATTATTTGCTTCTGCTCTAAGTTCTGCAAATAACAAACAAGGTGTCTGTACAGAGGTTCCTGCCAACAGCTGCCATTAACATACATAAATCTTACGTTCAAAGGAAGCCTCCAGCAGTCAGTTTTTCCATCTTAACTTGATTCTTTTGACTCTTCCATCCTGTCTGTTTTCATCTTTTCTCATTAAAAGGATTTTTTAAGAAAATAAATTTTTAAAAAAGCCAAACATACCTAATTATTTTAACGAGCTACCAAAAAAATATAGTTGCTTTCTACTCTGAATATAAGCAAATGTCAATATTGCATGGGGAGCAGAGGTAGGACAGCATCTTAATACGATACCGTCAGCTCCTATATTTGATTAATGAAGACTCACAGGACTAATTTTACACTGCTTCATTAAAAGCCTGGGGCAATTATCATAAAGGTTAGACTACTACATTATTAAAATGTGGGGTTTTTTAAACAAAATAATTTGCTTCTTTTCCTTTCCCTTTAGAAAAAAAACCACACTCAACAGACAAAACGAGCTACTGTCCTTTTCAACTTCATATATAGAGAAACATGAATTGCTAGATCTCTCAAGGACACAGCAAAGCAGCTGCCCAGTTTCTACAAAAGGGCAAAGGCAATGCTCTCTTGTAAAGCTAACACACAGACAAAGGAAACAGCCTTTCTGCTCAGAGGACACAGAATGGTGATAAACTTAAAATTCAGCCAGCAACTAGAGGGAGGGGAAGAAATTGCTCATTCCAAACAGTGCATCCATTTCTCACACAACTAAACCTGTCTTGCAAACTTCTCCAAATGATGATCAAAGGTAAAAGCGCATATATGCAACATTGCAAGAGCTGAAGTGTACATAATAAAAAGCCCAGGCATCTCCTATTCTTTGAGGCTTTATTGAGAGAACAGAGGAAGAACTGCTTTTGAACTTGCAGGTGAGCAATTCTTTAAAAGCACATCAGACTGGCAGCCTTGCTGAGTTGTTGATTCAGCATTATCATGGACAACAGAGCAAGGTTCAAACCACCTAGCCATTTCCCTGCTCTGTTACCCCTCTCCTTCCACATACTAAGGTAAGCAGCTCCCAGAAAACACACTTCCTCCCAAGCCTCCACCTCCTCCTCTGCTACAGCCCCAGCAATGGAATAAAAACATAAAAAAGCAGCAGCACCCCTAAGGAACAGACTTGATGAAAAAGAAAAGCTAACTGCCAGACAACGTTTCAGTCTACTTCAGAGCTGGTTTACACGTGGGAGTACTTGCCAAGACTTGCACAAGGCACTACTCTGCCTTGCAGTGTATGCTGGCACTCAAGGGGTTAAAGCAATATAAGCCAGGCCTGCTGGAGAAGCACTACAGCAGAAAGAAAGAGTTACAAATGATTTTTCTTGGCAAAAGCAGCTCATTGGAATAGTAGGAGGATTGTGCTTACTCCTCATATATAAATGCCAAAATGAGGCTTGCTGACACTTTCCTGGCATGCCACAGCCCTTCCAGTGGCCCAGGACTTCAACCAAACTTTTGGAGGGACAGAAGGACACACAAGATGTTTCTTCCCCAACTGATCAAACCCTCCTCTCATGTGGCATTACCCAGCATCTACGGGAAGTGCCCATCTACCAGCACCACCACTGATTTGGCTCAGTCCCCCCCTTTCCACACCAACGCCTGATTTTTGTGGCCGGTGTTTGGGGCTGGGGGTTGTATGAAACCACAAGCATGCATGAATTCTGGGTGCATGTTGGTGAGGAGACAGAAGATTAATGAAGACCCACAGGACTAATTTTAGGCAAGATGAAGTCTGCTGAAACATCAGAATTTTGCAACTTGCTTAACCAACAGCCCAGTTTTTCCCCTATCCTGTTCTCCAACACCTAATAGTTATGTAGGCAAAGAACTGGCAGGGAGTTTAAGGTGACCCTTTCTCTGGTCCTCCCTCTCAGGTTCCAGAGACCAGCAATTTATGGACCTTGAGAGCTGGAAGCTGCATCCAGATCATCATGTTTAATAGACATTAATCTTCCTAAAGGTCTAATCCCTTTGTACTGCTTCTTTAGACTTACACTTTTGGCTTCCATAAAATCCTTTCACATGAGTTTTGTAATTTCATTTTGCCCTGCTAAAAGAAGAAAAAAGAAGAAAAAAGAAAATGAAGGCTTATCAATCCCTACTCCTATCAGACTTACCCAAACTGTTATGATTTAATTATTCAGTGTTTCATCATATGGAAAGTGGCTCCACAGCCATTCAAGAGGCTCATGGCAGGGCTTTAAGAAGATGAAGGTCAAATGGCTATTTTTGGAGAGATTAGCTTGTTCAAAGGCACAGGGCACCACATGTGATGCAACCTTGGCTTTTGCCTAGGGGCTGCTCTAGTGCTGCACAGAGCGATGGCCAAAATGTCTTTGCAGCTGAGGAAAGAAGTTGATCACTTCCAGTGACACAGTAACTCCATTTTCTTCATGCCAGGATCACTGAGGTTTTGTGGTAGGTGACTGGTTTTATCACCTTCTGTCAACTCTCTCAATGTGTAGCTGCTGACACATTCATATTTAACAGCAACCAATACACAGGTTTTTGCTCTTCCTCTAATCTCTCCCGTTTCCCCTTGTAGAGATAGGGGGTTTTTTTGTTCCTCACAACCAGTCACTTTCTCTCTTCCTCTCCAACAGGAATGAAAATACATGCCCAGAACCCAAAACAAGCAAGAACCTCCCCTTCTCCAAATGTCACTGTAGATACCTTTGTAAGAATAATCAACTGAGCAACTGAGAACATCTCCTTGCTGGTGGATTTCTAGTAGGCTCCCCACCTCCATGGGCAAAAAATTTACATGTTTGGAAACGGAAAGAGAGGAATCAGTTCTTTGACACAACATCATCCACTGAAGCCCTTCAGAGAGAGAACAGCTCTCTCCCGGGTAGCTTGCTGCTTCTAGAGCCCCCACAATGCCAAAGATGAAATCCCAAAACCTGACTGCTCTTCACAGCCCTTTAAGAAAATAAAATGGGCTAAAGCATGTTAGATGAGACTAATAAATTCTAGCAGTAAAACCAGAAAACCTTTACTGGTTTAACTTTTTTCACCAGACTTTGATTTCTGTACTAGGATTATTATGAGCAACTCCTATTAGTTGTGATTTTTCGCTCCACATTCACATCTGAAATCCATACTGCCTTCAGTGATGTCCACTCAGGCTGGAAGGGTTTACCATGAAAAGATCATCTCACCTACTCATCCCACAAAAAGTCTCATTAGTTTGATCCACTATACCATGACCGCACAAGGAGTTTCAATGGAAATGTCTGCAAGGCAGTAAACATTTTCTGTAAATATACACATATAGTACAGGGCTTCCAGGATTGTCAGATTGCTTTACAAAAGAAAGAGACATTTTCCCTGTTTACAGTCTGGGGAGGCGGAGAGCCGCATTCTCAAAATATCACAAGGCAAGATACTGTGCAGCAAGTGAGAACTCAGTTTGGACCTGCTATCTTCAAGATCAGAATCACATTAGCAGAAGCTAGGGGAAAAAAAGTAAGAAAGATTCACTGTGCTGCTGCTGCAGAAAAGAGAAATCCAATTCTATGGCCTAGGTTGTTAGGAGAGTAAGATGGTGTGATGGCAAAACAGAGAGAAAACTACCAAAGAAATTATCAGCACTGATCGAAATGTCATCCCCACCACTGAAGAATACCCCCAATTGCCCTGATCTAACTCGGTCCTTTTTTTAACTCCTTTCCTGGGGCTGGAGGCTCTGTAATCAGTCTTGTAAAATTTCAGTTTTCAAATCTAGGCAGGAGGTTTGTTTTTCTTGAGCAACGTGCCAATGCTATTTCATGCTGTACAGCTTCCAGTATTTTCTTAAGTGCCTTGAGAGGCTTGGCATGAAGGGCACTATGGAAATGTAGTTTTAACTGATAGCTTCCAACTTCTGTCTTGTAACCTACCTTCAAAATGAGGAAGCAGAAGTGCTCCTTTCTATACTCGCCGCAGCACACAGGCAGTGAAACATATTTCAGCTGAATGTGTAGTGCTATGTGAGCAACGTAACCCCCCTGTCAGGATGGTGACCAACAACTCCATTAATCTATCACTACAAAAAGCACAAATTTAAAACAAAACCCTCACCCTTCTCTGTGCCCATATTACAAGACATGCCAGATACTTCTCTTTCAGCCTGCCAGGTAACTTCTAAGGACTGACTTATAACATCCCTGCCCATCACAGAAATATGGAACAACCACGTGGGGAAGAATTATTCCAGATACCCACAGAGATCAGCCACAATCACAACTTCCAATTAATTAGGAAATGAATTTACCAGAGCTCACTGAAATGGGCTAAGCCAATCGGAGGTGCTGTGAGATGACTAATTCATGCCTAGCTATGGCCAGGCAAACCCCTTCTCTACTTGCAAACCCAAGTGCACTATCCCCAGCTGCTGTCCTGACCTGCAGGTCAGACCCACAGCATCATCAGAAGCAAGGAGCGGGAATAAAGGGAAACCAATATAATGCCTTTCCCTATTAACACTTGACTTTGGGCACAGAACATCATATTGTTCTTTGTCCGGCATTTTTAAAGATTTTTGAAAGAATATCCTAATTAATCTGCAGGGGAATTCAGGCAAGATTGCTTTAAGTATTTTTAGCTTAAAAATGCAGTGTTGTCAAGTATTTTCCTCTTTCCTATTTCACAATGTTCTCATGTGTTTGAGGCTATTCTAGAGGGGCATAAAGCATCTATAATCCCCAAGATTATACAACAGCATTAAAATACATAATATTTTGGGGCTTCAGAGGATTATTATTTAATGATGGTAATTTTCCTGCCTTTCATCCAGAAGGATCCCCCAAAATAACAGTTTTCTGAAAATAGAAGTGCAGCTGTCTATGAGACAGGACAAGGCAAAAACCTCAGCAGTGACTCATCAGGGCAGAGGAGGAAAAGACGACTCTTATTCAAAGGGAGATACTACTGAAGTTCTGCTAAGCAGAATGAATCAGGTATTTACATTAATAAAAAGTGTCTGAGGATTTCTGCTTATCAAAGTTTTGCTGCTGATCCACAGACATAGAGCTAATAATAATAATAATAATCAAAACAAGTCTTTTGGGCATATTTGCCTTGTCATTTGTAGTGTACCCCGACTGCTGCACCTCAGTGCTAGCCCTACCCACTTCCAGAGCAACTTCCATCCAACTGTGTCAATATGCCTTATAAACATCAATGAATTAAGGCACACAATGGTTCTGAATGGGAAGATAACAATTATTATTCTCCTTTCATGTCATGATTCAAAGTCTATTGAGTTTTAAGAGAATCTGGATCAATTCTTCATTGCTCAAAAAAAACAACCACTAGGAACAAAAAAGCCGGGGGGGGGGGGGGGGGGGAAACAGTCAAAGCCATGCAAAGTAATCTACAAAGGACTTCACTCTTGGTGCTGCAGCTAAGAAACCAGATTAGTCTCTCTTGTCTAGGAGAAAATTAGAAGCAGCAATAGACCCTTCTGCTAAAACAGAGCCACGACATGCTTCCCAGAAGGGACACAAGCTACGCAGCCGCGTGCAGAGCCGTGGAGGCGGTGGCTGAGGGATGTGGCGCTCACAGTTGCACACAGAATCACTTATGAGAACAACCCAAAGCAGGTATATTGCCCTCTGTTTGATGAAGGGACAAAAAAACCTGTCAAGAAATGGCACTTAATTTCTACACATAAATACACCCACATGCAGTCAAGAAAAGGAAGGCCTTCTCCCTGCTTCTCCCCTTTTGCTTATTTTCCTATTAGTCACAACACAAATCAACCTGCCAAGCTGACAAGGCCTCCAAACAAGTCAGCAATTCTGCGGGTGTACAGACACGCTCCCTGGCAACACCAGCCGAACAAGGCTGTCAGGATTCCGTCCCCTCTTCTGCACGCAGACCCACCAACTGCCATTCCCCCCTTGTCAGCAGCGGCTCCCGCGCAGCCAGCCGGGCTCCTCCAGCGGGGGATGGCATCCAAACACACCGACCTCAACACCACCGACACGGCTGCTGGCTTGGGTTCACAAAAACCATCACTCCAGCCCAACCAACCTCCTGGCTTTATACTGTGCAACCAGAATCTGCAAGGTCCAAAAATAATCAGGCGCTTTAAAAAGTGGGGTTTTGACATTAAATATGTTATTTGCTACAAAATTGAAAGCATAAAGCTATATAGGAATTAACATTTTACTCGTCCAGATTGGGATATTGCTTTGGATGTGGTACAGCACTGCTGATATTTGCTTTAGGATTTATTTAACAGTTAGACAGAAATAATTTGGCCTTCAAAGAAGAGCTTGACTCTTCCCTTTGAGAAAACTACTGAAGTTATATCTCAGTATTGTATTACTTCCTTGAATCCAGAAGAAGAGGAGGATTCAGTTTCATAAGAATTAAAATAAAGAGACTAGACTTCCAAGTATTCGGGCTTTACTCATGCAGGAATTAGTTTTATCACATAAACAGACATAGATCTCTCGCTCCCTATTAACTCCTAACGCCTAAAAGATAATCTTGAAACTACTACTGAAGAAAGAGGCACCTTAACATCAGTTTTTATCTCTATAGATAAGGAGCTCAGAAGCTGTGCTAAATCATGTGGTACTTAATGCATTTCATTTTAAGGGGAAATAATTACTTACTAAAGTAACATATTCAGATGAGTTTGTAGAATATGCTTAGAAAAGGAGGAGGGAAAAAATCTTGTATATACTGTCTGTAGGTTTCTGGATTTTGCCTATGGGCACTTGCACTTTTCAGCTGTTCCGTTAATACCAGAATCCCCAAGTTTCCCAAAATCCTACCCATATACATCTTCCCTATACCTGGCAGATTCTACTGCACCTATTTGTTTAAATGTGATGAAAGCAAGTCTCTTACTAGAGAGAGAGGGGCTCCCCTGTCAAGCAGACAAGTATCTGAAGAAGTCCATGTACATTTAGGCATTAGAAACACCCAATTTGGGATGGAGGCTCTAATTCTTTAATTTACCAAAAAGAGACTTAAAAGCTACCTTGATCACAGTGTACCACTAGTCATCTAAAATGGAAAGATGCCTGACTGCAAAACAAAACCCAATGGGATCTCAAGTTAGATAGCTTCATTTTGGAAAAGAGTGGATAATAAAAAAATGAACCCTGAGGTGTATTCAATTGCCAGGGCCACGCATTAGGAAACATAACCTTATGCTTCATTGTAAAAATAATCTGCTTCTTGCTAAGTGCAAAACATTAATACACTATCTAGTGTAATACAGTAATTGAGGGGGCGAGGAATCACATGCATGCAAGGTTTACACAGAAGTCATCTTGTGAACCAAAGATATTAAAGTACATGTAGAGAACCCACCCTGTGTTCTTTTAAAAATATATGGTTTATATTGCTGTTATAGTGAAGAAATCATTAGGCCATTTCTTTGTTGAGCAGGAAAAAAACTGGTTATATTGTCATCTTCAACTTCTTTTGACATGCTGGGCCATTTCTAGTGTTCAGAAATATTTTGTCCCCTGAAATTCAATGTAGAAAACACATCTTAAAAGAAGTCTTATTTGATAAGTAAGATTTACTGCAGATATCTAAACACTCATACAGATAATTCAAAATTACCTTAAAATCAGATTTAAAATACCAGTGAATTCACCTAAACTTGCCTGTGCTAGCAAGTATTTTTCTCAACAGTAGATCTGCTCATTTAGTTTTGAATTTGACTTTTGAAGAAATGGGAATTCTACCATTGGCCACTGAAAAACAACCTGCACATGGTGATATCCTAAGTTTTTCACCTGCATTAGTTAAACACCACTGAATTTTTAACCACCATGTCATTTTTAACCATTCCCTCATCTTGAAAAGGGAGGAAAAGCAACTAGGGCAATGCCTTCTGTAAAGCACTTCCCCATCGTATTAGTGCTTCAGCTTAGTGTTACATTGATTGTCACATAATTTATTTAACTTCAGAACTGGTGTGCAAATGAGTTTTTGGATGCCAGCCACAGAGAAGTCTCCAACACAGAAACTATGAAGTCTTTTCTTTATTAAATACCCTCAAATCAATGTCACAAGCAATGATACTCAGGGATGTGCGGGATTGGGGTCAGGGGAGGATTTCTTATATTCTGCTCATTTTTTGCTTAACATTTTTAGCTTTGTGCACTGCACCTTTTGGGGTTTTACTTTTTTTTACTCACAAAACAATGCCATTAAATGGTAACAAATTAAATCCTAGGACCTTATCAAAATATGTACTTGCCCTGCTTGTTTTCTCTCCATCTCTGAAACAGTGGCTTCTGTACACAAAATCACCTCAACGCAAACACACTGAAAGAGCTTTAGGCTTTTCCTAAATTGATCAGACCTCTGCAAGCACAATCCAAATCATTCATCCAGTGCTAACTCGGAAGTTCACTCAGATTCCCCTCACCCGAGTACTCTGCGTATTTGGAAACAAAGCAGCATTTAGGTGAGGCATTACAACTTTGGCGGAAAGAGCACTGGGTTGGGACACTCCTACTCTCAGCCAGGCCAGTGAACTCTGAAATCTTTCAGTCTGTACCTCAGTTTCCCCAAGTGCACAACATGAGCTAATAATCGTGTCCTTCTTCAAAGCATTATGAGACCTACCAGTGGGAGTGCCACAGGAAAGAGAAGAATTACTAAAAGAATAGTTAGCCTGAACTACCCTTAAATATAATTTTTTTATTTGAAAACACAATTTTTTTTTCACAGATCTGACATTTAGGAGAATGAATGCTCTTTCACCTTCATAGCTACACCAAAAGTTGTGGCAGTTCAAATAAGATTTTATGCATACAGTAAAATTGTACTGATGTGATAGAATTGATTGAGAAAATTATTTCACTAAATTGGCGCAGTTCCCTCATGTAGGAAATATTATTTTGATTTGAGGATATCTCACATTAATTTAGCATAAGTCAGCAATAAATCTATTTAAGATTTAGGTAAATCAATGTAGTTTCCTTGTCTAGGAAAAAGTGTAAAAGAGTACAATTGAAAATATCATTAGAAAGAAACAGAAGACTCTAACAAGAGCTATGAACTCTAGGAATTATTTTCAATTAGTAACTCTGTTAAAACAGCAACACTTCTGCCTAGTATATCCACACACGAACAATCCCAGTCTGCTGGAGAGTAAGCGTAGGACAGTAAAGCATACAAGACATCATGTTGACGGGATAAAAGTATTTTTTATCTAGCTTACACAGGCAAAGCAGTTCCTCTCTCTGGGCTGTCTGGTCCGAGTGCAATAATTCTACCTTGTTTTCGGCCAAGGAGCTTTCTCTCCAAGGAGGAAAGCTGCACACTAGACTTAGGTGGAGTTGGGCCAGCTCCACGACAGGAGGTTTCTAGGGAACCTGGTAAAACAACAGCAAAAACCTCCTTTGCTGTGGCATTCTTAATCATTACGAGAACTCTCAAAAAATTTAAATTTAATTCTGTAAGACAGACAAAAAAAGGCAAAAGAAACATGAACAAATACGAGTAGGTGAGTGCACAGATAAGCTAGTCCAGCCACAGACCTACACAAGTCTGTGATACCTGATAAAATCTGAGCTCTGGCTATGCAGCAAAGTTCATGGAAGCAGGTTGGTACTAGAAGCACTTGTTGCTGGAACTGTGTCATATTAAACCAGACTACGGGTAGGTAGTCCAGTTCTCCAATACTAGAATCTAAAGAAATTACCAATTAGATCAGTCAAAGCCCAGAGCAAGATTCAATAAGCAGGGAGGTCTGGAGGAAGTCTTGCTTTCTGTTTACTTCTCCCTGGGAAGGTATTACAAGCCTTAACAAAATAGTTAAATCTGTTTCCTCTGGCTACAGACTTTCTTCTTCTGTTGCCCCTGGCATGTGTGTACAGACCATGGGCATCCTGATAGCATGTAAAATTATATAATGAGCTCCAGAGACATGAATTTAATTTGGCTACAGAAATCTGAATGTTTCTAAGAAAGCAGATTTCCTTCTTACACTGGTCTCCAAGAGATTCACCCATCAAAATGCATAAGCTGTTGAACTGAGTGGGAACGTAGCCTGTGCTAACACCGAGAGCACTCTTGTACTAGCTCCAGTCCCTTTCTATCATCTTTCTCCTGGTTTAGCTCAGTGTTACCAGTGTATGAAATTTAAAGAGCTCTGAAAAAGATGTTAACGAGCCCTAAAGAGGAGAGTGCTCTTGCGTTAGTCATTCCCAGGAACACCTGTGAACTATTGAGTTTAATTAGTCTACAGCTGGCACTGAGTGTGTGTGGAAAGACGGGGGATTTATTATCGGATTGCTAGTCCGTAGATTGTCTCTTCCAGCGCATTTTTCCCTATTTGTTTGTTTTGTGATAAAGGACACACAGAGAGTAAGTGCAATTGTTTAACTAACAGGAAAATCCCTTCTTGGAAAGGGTGCCAGACACAGTAGCACTTGGACGATGGCATCGTGGGGGAAGTGCAAGTGGCAGCATCCGAGAGTGCCTCAGCAGTGGGTAGAGGCAGGCTGACGGTGAGATGTGTACCCCAGGCCTGCTATTCACTGTGTGCCTCAGTTTGCTACCAAATCCATACCCTACAACTACAGAACTTCTAAGAGCCAAAATTTTCATTTCAGTAACGCGTTACACCTTTTTGTACTCCTCAAGACTTCACTCAACTCTACAAGTATCCTAAAACAGAGCTAAGAGGTGGGAACAGCCTCTGCTGCCACTTTATTCTGCCATCTACAACACCCAGCAACTTTCAACACACCTAGCTTTTTTAGCACCTATTACTTCACCAACAGACACATTTATTTTCATTAGTGACAGTGAATTACAATTGTTCATCCATTTAGAGCCTAAACTAATGGCTGCACTCCCATGTGACATCAGTTTTCTCCTCTGCCCCATCATTTGCCTTCATAATCAGTAGGTAGAGTTTCTAAGAGAGAAATGAAAATGTGCCTCCCATATTATGCAGAAGACAAGTGGAGCCACAACTCAGATCACCTTATGCCTCAACTATACCCACCACAGCCAGTGTACAGCCCCCAGGGCAGCCAGGCACCCTGCTTCACAGCAGCAGGCTCATGGGCTAGGTTTGAAACTCCTTGCATTCTCACAGAAAACAGCCACAATTTGGAGGCTTTTATCTTCGAATGACTATTCCCCTACCTTGTGCTAAATTCAAATTACCTCAACAGAAACAATGGCCTACTTAAACCACAATGTGCAAAATAATTATCATCCTGAAATCATCTTTACTGACAGTAGCTCGTCTCCACAGCCGGAGCATGAGATGCTTCCCGAGTTGATCGGACTTCATTCTGCCATCACCTTGACATTGCCAAGTCAGTCGTGCTGACATTTCTTCTAGTTGACATTGGAAAGCCTTCAGTAAATCTGTACTGACAGTTTAAATTCTTTTTTTTTTTCCCCTCATACTTTCCTCCTGTCATGTCATCTCCATAAAATTGCCCTGCCCTTGTTTCACTTCATTTTGACATCCTATTGTTATCTCCGTGGATCCTCTTTAGTGCAGCACGCTCCTGTCACAAAGGCACAACATCTCCAAAGACCTGACACAAGAGCACCTGGAGAAGTGCGCCGGGAGTCTCATTAAAATGAAGTAAATGGCTCTGCTACTGCTTCTACCCCTTCCCAGCAAGTTACTTCTCAAACTACAGCCTCCCACTACAGTGCTAATAAAGCACTTGAGGACGCGTGTAATTTGCACACCCTGATGCCCGCAAAAGCCAGATTCGTTCGAGTTTGAACTCCAGGGGAGGCCACACAGGCCTGGCTGGGGCAAAAGCAGGGACTAGACAAAAAACTGTCCAGTAGCTCTCCAATGCCCACATTTAGTAACAACTCCAAAACTTCACGCAATGTAAGTCTGGGTGACTGGGCAACTGCAGTCCCACAGACCCAGCTACGGGGAGCCTCTGGCAAAGGGGAGGCATGGCCAGGGACCGACTTCATGCTGTATAATTAACAGGCTTTAAAATCCATTTTATGAGGATACCTCAGGCCTTACGATCACTTCATGAGACAGCAAGAAAACGTATTTATGCTTGGCAGGGTGGAGAAAGCAGGGGAATAGCCCCAGTGAAACTGAAAGGGAGCTAAAACCCATACATGCTTTTATGGTGTCCAACAGATTTTATGCTAATATCATTTACATGGAATTTAAAATTAAGCTATACACATGGACTATTTCTGCAATTCAGTTCTATATTTTGTGATGTAAATAGATATATGCTGTCCATGCAATTAAAAAGCACATTGTTGTATTTGTATATGATTCCACGCAGCTTTTTGTTTATGGGTAGACAATGAAATACAGTGCTTTCTGACACCAGATATTTTATCTTTGCTTATTGATCCATATTTCTCTGAGCTGTAAAAATCACTTGCAACCCAGGAAAGCCACAAGGGCCAGACCAAGAGCCTGCGCCGGTCCCGTGAGTTCAAATGCTGATGTGGATTCCATATACGTCAAAATCTAGACCAACAAAATGAAGTCTATGTACTCCTAACTTGAGAAAAAAAATGCCCTCCAGCTATTCCCTGAATCCTAAATCTGCGGTATGTGGTTCCCTCAGAAAAATAACAGGCTAGAAGAAAAAAAAAAAAACAAACCAAGGAGCAATAGATCTGGACATTTTATGTCAGAGGTATCTATTAATCAACTTCTGCTACATGCATCTACAAATTCTTCCAAAAGTACATCTGCAAGAAATGCATCATTGCTGTATTTGCTTTAAAAAACTCACATAACCTATTCCTTCCTCTTGCCTGCCGTGACTGCTCTCCCTGTGCTCCCCTGCTCCCACAAATGTTACAGACTCTGGCTCAACAGGTCCGAAACAGATTCAGCTAGTTTAAAAAATGTGGTTAAGAAATCAGTGAAACCTGCCCACATGGACACATTTACACCACGACAAGTGAGCTCCCACCAGTTGGGGTTAGTGCCATGTATTCATGGAAATAAACTACAAGCTGTACAGCATAAACACCTATAGGCAGTTGAAAATCATTAGATTCTGCATAGATAAGCTCTAATTGAGTATGTCTGTTTAGGTGAAACAATTAACCCACATGTGTGCTGTGCTGCGAGCAGCCCTAGAAGACTTTACACTCTGCAGCTCAGGGCACCTCTTCATTTGACCTCGTGTACCCGCTGGGTCTGGCTGCAAGGCCTGAGAGAGATGCTGACTGAGAACGGATGACTGCACATTCAATAACCGAGGAAATCTTTGATGCAACTGTATTAGGGATGCCATTACTACACATTTTTTGATCAACGATACATCAGCAGAGCATTTTGCTACCGTTGCTAACTCTCTGCTGTGGTTCAGACACAAATGCTTTAGGACATGTACTACCACACTCCTACTGCGTATACAAGAGATATGCTACTGTATCCTCTATGGAATATGACTGTCAGCAATTAAAATGAATATTGAAAAGACGGAACATGGTTTGTGATGCATTTTCCTGGCTTTTGTGAAACATTTGTTCACCAGATTTGCTAACTCTGAAAATGCAAGCATACACAAGAGGTCTGCTAATCCAGGGAATTAGCAAAGTATTGCTCCAACAGATTGCAAGACAACAGCGCTCTGTTTCATACAAATGGGCTTTAGCCAAGCAATTGGTATACTCTATGAACAACTCGCCCATTCTTCCCAAGATCTAGAAAACTATCAGGTGATCATAAACAAAACAAGAAGATTTATGCTTGCAACCTTTTGAAACAAAGGCTTCTGGGTTAGGATTTTTTTCCTCTCTCCCTTCTGAACTCTGATAGCCTGGAAAGACATTACCTTACAGCACAAGAAAATAAGATTTAAACACATCTTAAATAAAACAGCCCAGTTGCTATCACACTGTGATTATCAGCACTGCTGCCAACAACCCACACTGGAGCCAGAGTCTCTTCGAACACCATAAATTCCCAGCTGCCTTAAAGAAGACATGCCTTCATCTGTCTCTGAAGCCCTGCAAGGTCAGGGGAAGACTCTGCTGCATATCCAAAACAGAAAATGTTCAGTGCAAATAAACGAATAAAGTAGCAGTATACTCAGATTTTCTGAATAATTCAAGTCCCATTCTTGACGGTGACAGGAATACAGCCAAGATTGCTGTTTTGGGAATGCTGAGACAAGCCAGTAGTGGTGACAGAGGGTTTATGATCTATATGAATCTGTACAAGGTGGGGTCCAGCTGATGAATGGTTCCTTTCCAGGCAGAGCTAGTTGGGGTTTGCATGCGTACAACAGAATTTCCATTCCATACAAAGCATCACTGCTACATTTTTCATATCCCTTAACAGATGTATTAATACAATACACACTTCTATAATTTGTCTTTTCTTGTAAAAAAAAAAATACAAGGCAAAATGGACAGATACATGACTTGTACATATGCTTATTTGTGCACACACGCATAAACACGAGGGATTTACTTCCAAATGTGGGCACACATGCAATGTACACATTTTTAAAGCGAGGTGTCAATTTTTATCACAGAAAAAAAAATTATAGATCAATTAATAGCAAGAGGCCTTTTTCTGGAGTAGAGAACAGAGTACTGATTAGGAACATTTATAACCCCTCCACTTGCAAATTCGCAGCATTGACAATACAGTCACGCTGAAAGCTTGACCCAGCAATTGAGGCAGCGAAGCAGCCCCATGAGCCCATTCACGTTACGGCATTTAAGACACATATGTTACTTTGTACAGACACTTTACCAAACACTGCACCAGAAACTATGAAAAAAAAAACAAGAGAAAGCAGCCCTCCAATCATGAAAATCTGACATAACAGTATATAATTCCATCCTCGCTCAACGTCTAAAGCTGGAAGGCAACCTTGGAAACGCTTCAGCATATGGAAAAACAAGGAGGACTCGCACCCCACCAATATACAATATGGAGCTCTTCCGAAAAAATTGTATCTGCTTTTTCCAGAAATTCTCCCTACACAAATCCGGAGATGCTGTGCCTAATCCTGCTGTTGACAACAATATTAAATTGCTGTTAGTGCTGGCTTGTCCTGCAGATCCAGCACGACAGCACCAGTCCCTTGGGCAGAGACCAGATCAGGCTGCTCTCCGGTCCAGCTGTACAGCTGCACGCCGGCTTTGGCGGCGCAGACACCCACATCCATGCACTCTTTTGTTTTGGTCTTCAGGGCTCATTATCATTAATTATGATTCACAAACCAGAAAGAAGTCATGTAAACAAAATTCACAGAGCTCCCAAACCAGCCCACAGTGTCAGCGTCCAGGCATAAGCTACACGTTAAGGCTGCCCATCAAAACACGTGGAAGTTGTAACACAAAGGCAAGTCCATGTGCCCACGTGTTACGACACTGACGTCTCCAAAGCTCTTCTCTTACAGCTGACTTCTGCCAGCACTTGCTTACCACGTTGCTCATCCCCCTGCATCTCCAGGGGTCTTTCCTACCCGAAGTTACCCACTTGCCTCCTGAATTCTCATCTTCTCTCCTAACTAGGGGAGGAAACAGCTAGTCACAAATCCCTCTTTCTAACCTCAGCTGAGTACTGCCATTAACTAGTAAGAAAGCAGGGGTGGAAAGTAGCTCTTTAAGTATACTATTCACATAAGGCTAGTTTTTGCTGAAAGAGCACCAAAAATAAAACCCTCAAAAATCCAGTCTCTCATTTCTCATAGCTTATACCTCCACTCAGCTTCAATAAGCCAGCAACAATATCGCATGCCCAGACTCCGTATCACTGGGATCACTGGGGCTTGAGTAAAGAGGGAATTTAGCCAGCACCTATTTAATTCCAAATTCATTTAATATCTCTATACCGCCTCAACAAATAAGCCTTACAACATTACGAGTTAATCAAGCCAGGCACTAGTGAAATATTTTTTAAAAACCCTTAAATCTAATAGAAGATTACTGCACCCAACCGTAGAAACAATTTTAAGCCTAAATTTGGCAAGACACATTAGTTTTATATTGAGCTAATTACTTCCAAGTGTCCAGGAAATACAATTCAGTAATTACAGCTGTATTAGCTGGATGCAAACTAAGCAAGAGGCAGAGCGTATTTACCACCGAGCGGGTGAGTCACCCTGGACATCCTACACAACCCAGCCGTGCTTCACAAACAGACTTTGCTGAAGACTGAGCCAAACTCAAGAACCAAAGGTGCTCAGCACAACCCTAGCTGACAACATGAAGGATTTGAAGGCTTGTGAGTTCTGATGTGTGGGCATATTTGCAAGGCCTCAACACTCAGGGTGAAGGCTGGGTTTTGAGGGAACTCAAGTCTCCCTTTCTAGCACTAACATGCAGGTTTGATTTTCCAAAACACTCGGTCCCCAGTGCCTTGCTGGTGTGATGCTTCTGGCCATGCTGTCCTAGAGGTCAGGCACCGGCTGAAGGTACAGGGCTCCAAACTCTTCTGCCTACCTGAGGGGAAAACACTTCTCACTGACCACAGCAGGGTCTCATAGCTCAAACACCTCAACTTTAGAAAGCACCCTGCTTGAATTTAACATCAGTATTATCAAACCCCATCCAGAGAGACTGCGGGGAGGTGAAATGACGTGACAAAGCTGGCTCAGTGCGCCAGCCAAAACAGCCCACAGAGAAGGGGCTGAGCCAGCTTTCACCACAAGCACAGCTCCAGTCCCTAAGAGCTTCCAGACCATTCCCATGCTATGCCATCTCACAGGATGTGTTCAAGGCACAATTTTTACATGTGTATACCCCACAGAAAAAATACTCCATCATCACCGTCAAGAGAAAACCCGTAAGCCAAGCAGCAGGCAACATAACCTCTGCTCCCCAACACACTGCTCTAAAAGCACTTCACTCAGCTTAAGGCAGAAATGGATTTGATAATGCAGCAAGCGAAAAACACGTCGTGGGACAACATTTCCAGTTCAGCATTCTCCACCCCCACGTTTTCCACAATAATTAATAACCAAAGCTGTTAACGTTTAAATGATCCACGTTCTCCAGTGCAGCCAACAACGTCTCAAGAGGCTTTCCACTGGGGCTAACACTATTAACTGTATGGAAGCCTGAGGACACATACTTCTTAATGGATGAAAGGACAGTCTCCAAATATTTAGGAACTCTCTTTTAAATCTGAATCAGCTTTATAGAGCATTTAGGCTTCCCCAGGTTTGTGTAAACATCCATGTTTTACTCAAGGGTTAAAGGAGTAAAACTGTTTTCCAGATTCTCAATTGCTAATAGATATTATCTATTGCTCTTTGCCACTTCAACAGTTCCCTTCCAGGCCAGAGATCTCACCCTACTTCCAGTCTTCCCAGCAAACGGTTATGCAGGGAGAGCAGGCAGGGATCAGCCAGCCCCAAGAAAGCTGAGCAACAGGCATGGGGAAGCTTCCTCTAGTTTCAGACAGTGCTAGAAACTAAATCACTCACAAACGTGGCTCCAGGACTCTGGCTTTTGTTTATTTGCTTAAGTCCTTGGGAACCTTTGCAGTTACCAACACACTTGTCAGCACTTCAGGCAAGAGTGACTATTTTAGCATGGAATTATAATCATGATAATCACCAGTTTTTCCTGCCCTGCCTTCTCCAACCCCTCCCTGCCCACTCCCCCATCCTAGGATTAACACAGACAAAGGAAGCTTTTAAGACCAAAGCAATTTCCTAGGTTTGGGGTTGGTTTTTTTTTTCTAAGCCTAATTTTCAAAAAGCAAGGGGTACAGAGGTTCACCCTGACTGTGTGTGTTTGCCTATCTGTCCCCCTTCTAATAACTTTTGAAATCCACTAATTTCAAGCAAATTTGACAGCAGGGCAGAGGTCTCAACAATACCAAGTTCCCATAAGTTCAGTGAGGAGATTGCAGCCACGTAGTGAAGAGGCGCCTGGTTTCTCTCACCTCCCACTGCGGGGAAGGCTGGTGTGTTAGCTCACACCTCATTAGACAGCACAAACCCACAGAGGAAATCAATTACGAGATAAAAGTCCATCAGAAACCGGCCTTCAATCATCCTGCTGCTCATGCAACTACTTCATTCTTAATTCTTCTGACAGCCTGATAACAAGGGCTGCCATGGCCCCTCCTTGGGCAGTGAGTAAATACATCAAGAGCCACAGCAGACATCCTTGGCTCCTGCACCACTGCATGCTCGACTGTGGCCTTGCACTGAAAGAGAGCAAGGGCAAAGCATCATTAAAACGGTCACCAGGTACCAACAAGAACACACGGACCTGGAGGATTTGGTTTGTAACTGGATGGATTTGGAGTCACACGCTCAATTATAAACATGAACCAAAATACGGATGTTTCCCCCACCAGGTGAAGTTCAACTCATTCAAACCAATACTTCGGAAACGCTGGACATTTCCTGTATGTTTTGGTCTCTCATTCCTTGTCTTTATTGCTTCAGATCCCAAGGACATACTGAAGATCAATACTTCCGTTTGCACTACGAGGCTTTGCAGTGCCAGACACAGACACCGCAGCGTGCCCGCTGCATGCCCGGCACACGGCTGAGGGCCGGGTTTCCCCGACCTCACCACCTGCGAGGCGAGCTCCCACTCAGACATGGCAGATTGCTCTAAACAACTCAACCACTAGCAGCATCAGCTACACTTACCGGAAGGATTTATAATAAAACAAAACCCAACAAAAAGCAAAATAACCTTAAGTGCCTTACTAACAGCTGGGCTCTTTCTTTTTCCACTTAGGGACTTGTTTCTTTAAAACAGAGGCTTCATTCTTCAACATAAGACTTCAAATACATGGAAAATCTGAACCAGACCCATCACACCAGACTACAATTTCCAGCAGGATGGTTTAATGGGATCTTTGAAGGCATTCTTCAAATGTTTCAAAACTACCATTCCTTTCCCTTCATGGTTCTTCTTTATGGACAGACGCATGGGAAATGGGGTAAAATTGGATCCACAAGGATCAGTCAAATATGTCTAAATATGTCAAGTGTTCTCTGTGTTATCTGCAAGACTGCAGACTGAACTCTTTCTGTATTTTCTAACAGGCATTGCACTTGCAGTTCAAACAGACAAACCCAGACTAGCACGCCCCACCACCAAGAAGTGCAGCTGCAGATGAGCAGAGACTAACTGAGTTCTTACCAAGGCTGGCTGGCTGGACTGGCAGCGTGGGCTGTGCAGCTCCACGGCTTCTAGATGAGTTGAGACCATCTATACAAGCTGTGGAGACAACAGTGACTGCCGTTATATCTTTCTATGGAGCAGCTAAGAGTGCATCTCCCTAGAAAGATAACTGGGAGGTAAAATTTGGCAAATGCCTTCTCTAATAAGGAGACAAGGCAAGTTCTCTGTTCAGCCAGCAATATCTGCCTCCACTCCCACCAACGTTTCCAGGATCAGTGTACCATTCTTTATTGTTCAGGCTGCATGCCTGAAACCATCCCCTTCCCAACTTTCAACTAAAATTTTTGGGGACAAAAAAGACCCTTCTAGAAGCATAAGAGGAAACAACCGAGTTTCAGGCAGATGAATGTCTAGTTTGTGAAACTCAGGATACCAGTAGCTTGAATCACAAGTCTTGGGCATCTCTTCCCAGATTTACAGTTCACAGCCACCCTCCAAAGTGCCTAACTGTAATCATCAGAGAAGGCCTCATGAATAAGCACTGCTACAGTGGAAAAGTCTTCTTTATATGCATTAGCTATAAATAATTCTGATTTGTGCACAACTATTGTATTACTAACTGTGAACTGAATTCTTCTGCTCTTCATCAGAATGAAGATGCAAACTGCACGTCCTCAGCACAACAAGATGAGGTTTGGATCAAGAGATGACTGCGACTCTAAGAGTACTTAGTAAATCAAAGTCAGATTCTTAATCTTACCATGTAATTTTTCTGCGGTTCAGCATGTATTCACACCAAAGAACATGTTCAAGTGTTGGGGGCACTACCTGGGAGGGCTGGGAAGGGAGAGTAATGCCGTTCAGGGTGGGAGGACCAGGAGATGAATGCCGTAACACAGGTGGAGAATCCAAAGCTGAAATACATTACAGTCTCAAAAAATCAGCTCATATAACTGGTAGTACAAATTGGCTTTAAGAGACATCTCAGCTGGCACATGTATTCCCCGCTGAACAGTGATACCTATTCAAATGATCAAAACCTGTCAGTTCTTAAATTCAGGATAAATCCCAGACCTCAGAAACAGGCAAATGAAAAAAAAAAAAAAAAAGTTCAAAAGCAGAAAGGCAGCAAATGTTACTCTCAGGGCCAATCTCTCTGATATGCCTCAAGCTTGCTAACAGCATTCTAATGCCACAGGCACGTTACTTTCCTTTGCCCTCATATTTTATTTCAGCAAAGCCCTGTCCTAAGAACTGATTACAAAATACCAAACAAGCTGTAGTGTTATCTTGCTAGCTGGTGAAATATTTAGGTCCATTTAAGTGCCACGCAGAAATGAGTCTGAATATATGGGCCAGAGCAGGCAGAAATAGGAATTTTGCACCCAGAGAGAGGAACATCCTACTGAGACCCATTCCTCACTCCTGGAAAGTGCGAATGCCCTCTCACCAAATCAATGCAAAACAGCGTGCCGTTGTGATAGGATAAAATGCCTCCTTCACATTTAATGTGGAAATTACCATTCCTCCACAACTACATTCACAGCAAAGGAGGAAGCTAAGTGCCAGCTCCTGTCCTCTGGCCAGGCTCACTTGAAGAACTGCTCACCTGTATAAAAATGAATGCTCTGCAGAGGATGACCTGTTGGTGAAGCAGAGCCTGGGTAAGGCAGAGCGCAGCAATCCTGCCTGCTCCCCTGGATGTGGCCCGTTTGCCTACTGTGCTTCAAAGGACTGAAGTGGGCAGAGGACCCTGCACCCACTGGAGAGGGCTGGGGGCTGACAGGCAGCTTTCCCAGGCCTCCGCGCTCAGCACATGCTCAGGATCCGGGCGTGCTCAGCATAGCCTTTGCACCGGGAGCGGCCAAAAATGAAGGGCCCTTTTAGGCAATTGCTGAGGGCACAGATATATCCCGAGGTCAACGCTGGCTTTTGGCAGCCCATGCACAGACAGAACTTGATTGCACTAAGGAATCCCCAACCACCCTGCTGCAGTGGGATGAACGATGCAGGTGTCCCCTCAGAAATTACTGCCTTGCCACTGGAGCAGAAAATGCAAGGACTGGATCCTCAGCAGCAAGAAAAAGAAACACCTCAGAAAAGGAGTGCTATTTTGTATATCTCAGTGGCAACAAACTGTCTATAATAGACAAGATTCTTTACAAGCAGGGTAATGTCCTCCCAACCCATGCAGTTTGATTTTTCAGGAATACTCAAACTGATTTTAAAAAACTGCCCAGTGATTTTTTCAGGACCACTGTTCACTTCAAAAAACAAAATCCACATTTTCAGAACACTAACATACACAAACTCACTTCAGCATTTCCTAAGGGCATTTAAAGAAGCAGAAACAAACGTGAAAAAGAGGCACCAGCAGCAACATCAGCGGTACATTTAACTCAGTCCAGAGATTCATGTTCCTCCCCCGCTCCACACTGCATGCTCATAGCACCGAAGGATATATGGGGAGGGGGGAACAACCCACCAAGATGATTTTCAAACCACAGAAGCAAACCAAACTTCTTCCCCACCCAAAGGAGAACAAAAATGTATTGCAAATTTGGCCATAAATCATCGCTTGCTTCCAGATTGCAAAATGTTCTCCAGGTCTGGCAATGAGCATCTAAAATAGTCTTCAAACACCAGTACTTGAAAGATTTCCAGTCCAACTGCTCAGGGTCTGGATAAGCATCCAAATGTCTAAATCATGCTCCGAATCAAATGCGCACTCCAAAGCTGAGTGCAACACACTTACAAGAGAATCTTTCTTTACAAATTGCCATGAAATGCATGTGTAGAAAATTTCATGTCTGAAGCCCCATGTTTGCAGCAGGTCCACAACTGACATTATCACCGATTCACAGGCTACTGTTCCTTCAGCAAAGTCCTCTCCAGTCCTTCGTGTGAGATAGATAGTTAAGTCTGACTTTATTTGCATCATACTTGCCAAGACCTGTGAACTGGGAATTAATAGCTCCCACTGCTACCACATTGCAGCCAGTTTTACTGCATTCGCTCCAGCAAAGTTTCAGATGCAATTTTAATGAGCACCTCTACTGTTCTATTTATTTTAATACCTTTATTGCCCCATCAAATTTATAATAATTAAGCATATTATAATCACAGTGAATTAAGAAGAGGCTCCTTAAATGTATCACCCATTATTTTATAATAAATTAAAATTAATTAAATTGATTGTAAAATCTAATATCTGGTGTATACTAATGTCTGTTCTCATCATTACACAAAGGTCTACTTAGGTCATGGCCAACTACAAAGATTTCTGTACTATTAGAAGGTCTATAATAATCCATTTTCTTTACCGATCTTCTGATACACAGATCCCTTCCGCAGAGTACCATTTAATGCCTTGAGTTTCCAGGCTTCTTCCAGAGCCAGCAGCAGGCCTGGCTGTAAAGGACTGTAAAGGGAGTTCACACGTGGCACCAGGTACAAGTAAATCCACACTTTTCCTGTCTGACAGCAGCTCTCTCAGCTGTGGACAAGCACTGTCTGCTCTAACTGGGCAGAAAACGGGGAGAGATGGGATCGACCCCAGCTGCTTCCCTTGGCGCACAGTGGTCTGCTTTCATTTCCAGTCTAGCAGAGAGGAGTAATTTCCTAGAAATACAGGGCTTTCCCAACTAAATCAGACCCAGGTTGTCCTGCACCCTCTTATACTCCTCATTCTCCATCATCTACAGATTTTGTGCTTTCACAACTGCACAGCCACCTCCACTTACACCCTGGCAGGTCTGCTACCTTACAGCATGGGTGTTTCCTTATCAATTATATCTCTTCAGTTGCTAAAAGCATCAGAAAATGACCCCAAAAGACCTCCTTTCTCTGTAAGAGCAAACAGGAGCCGGTGGAATCACAAAGGTAATACAATTTTCAGTGTAAGTACATTACCTTGTGGAATTTCTTGCCACAGGGTCCTACCAAGGCAGTTTGACAACCACTATTTTCAGTGAATGACAAAGAATGGTACTTCTAGCTGTAAAAACCAGGCTGAACACCAGAAGATAATAAACTCATCAGCACTCCAAATCATCTGATGACTTTCTGCAGTCAGGAGGAATCTTCTGCTTTGGTTTGTAGTGGTAGACACTTATGCTGGTGTCTGTACTGCAAAGCCCTGTACTCACCAGGGTCAGAGAATGGAGGTGGAACAAATGTCACCCACTGGGCTAGTCTTGCAATTTCTTCTCCTATTTTGGGGCTATTTTGGGAGAGAAGGATCTAGAAAACAAACTGTCAAGAAAAATGATGCTGTGATCTCTGGGAAACCAGAGTTACAAGGTAAGGACTCATGTCTCTGACTCTGCCCAAGCAGAACATGCTTGGAAAGGGGAGGCTGAGCTGTCTGACTGCAGAGCTAATGCAGCGAGGTCTTCAAGGAAGTGAAGAGGTAATCTATAAAACATTACCCAAAGCCCCTGAATTTGTGAAAAGCTTCAAGATGGAGCTAACAAGAACTCTCTTCCCATAGAATTTTCCTGGGAGGAACTTTGCTTATTAATCATATACACCAAAGCTGACTTGCTAAACTTTGTGACCAAGTGAACACAGAGGTAGGCAGTTGCACTCATTTTGCCTTTGTTGACCTGGACATGCAGTTTGGTTTCTGTGATTCAGCTTCCTTTGTTATTTTTTGTTTGGTGGGTGGTGGAGGTGGTTTGGCAGGTGAATTCCACCAGCCAGGTAGAGGAGAATCCTTTTGGACCGTATTTTTGCAGCACCCGACACAGCAACTCCCCAGACCTCGATGTAACTCTGCCAATTCAGGTCTAACTTCTGCAATGCAAAGTACAACGTGATTAGAGGATCCTTTAAACCACCTGGTTTTCCTAAGCATTTGAGGGCACCGGAGCAAAAGGCTTGATGCATCTGGTATTATTTCCTAATTTGCATCACCAGTTAATGGCAGCCACTTTAATTATGACACTATGCAGATTGCAGGCCCTTTTAGCACTTGTCAGGCTGCCTTGCTCCGAGCCTCTGAGCTGCTTCTCTCTCACTGACATCGCTCTCCACTGAAATGTTCTTTTCTCTGTCAGCTTTGGGGCGCGATTTGAGCTGCTACCCATCGCAATCAATGAGGGTGAACTTTCCCTGCGCCACGGGGCCTCGCCGCAAGTGCATCAGCGTGGGAGGTGGCGCTTGTCGGCACTGTCAGCTCCACTGCAGCCAGCAATCAGCTCAGCTACACTCCTCCCCGAGACGCCTCGCTCCACGGCAAGTCATTTCTCTGGCTGAATCCCTGCTCCCCGCAGGAGAGAAAAAAAAAAAAAAAAAGAAGTTACATCACAGCAATCTCACAGGGAAGGCGGGCGATCTGCTTACTCAGAGCAAGCTTTTTATTTTTAGACTCATTGGAGGAGGCAGTGGCTATATAAATAAAAAGGCTGCTCTGAGTCTGAGTAAGCACAGTGCCTGCTCAGCTTGTGTCATCACGATGACTGAACAATTCTCTACCCAAAGGACAGAGTGGGAGTCCACAGCAAACGCGCTTTGCGTGCAGCAGAGGCGTGGGAATTCCATTGGAAATCCTCTGACTTCAGCGCCGGACACAAACACGAGCAAAGCACCTGACTGTACAGAGACTCACCTCCTGAACAGTGCCAGCGCCCAGGGTCTCGGTGCTTTCAAGGAAAGAAATCAAACCACCACAGCCCTACACAACAGGATCCCACAAGAGCCTTCACGACTCAGGCATTTTCTCTTGCAAAACGGAGCCTTTAGCAGTCTGGAGCAATAAAGTCATCCTTCTAGCCAGTACCTTCACCATCCCTCATGCAGTCCCCTCCAACAGTAAGGTCAGAGACCACCTCCTTTGGAGAAAGCCTGAAAAGTGCTGCTGGTGGACTCTAAGATGCTGGGAGGAGGGCAAGGTTTGTACCCTGAGGGGTCTAAAATTGACAGCTTAACTTTTGTCTGATATCCTAAGCAAATCTCCAGGGTTGTTTCTGTTTGCTTGCTGATACATCTCCTTGCTTCCTTTCTGCAGCAGGAGGAATAGCTGTTCTTCAGCACTTCTATCAGCTGTGGAGTAATAACTGGCTTTGGGAAGAGTGGGCTGGATTCTAACTAAACACTCACTATTTCATCTACCCTCCGAAAGAACAAATCCATAAAGTATCTGGAAACGTCATCCCTGACTGCCGGTACATGCAATATGCCCTGCTGTTAATCCTGAGCACATGAACACCAACATTTCCCATTTATGGGCTCAGACTTCTTTTTTCTCTCCCTGAGCTATTCCTCACCCTCCCTGCAACAACTCCATCCTTCCAAGAAGCTCTCCCAGCTGAACAGGCCTTGAAGAAGCAGATCTCTGCTTCCCATCCGAACAGACATGGTTCATTGTTTAAAGCATTATCGTTCTTCTGGGCCTAATAATACCTGAAAGCAATAAATAAATGCATTGTTTTCAAAATGAGTAGGCTGAAGAGAATTTGTGATGCTGTGTAGGAATCCCCACCAGGCAGGGACACTGCAGTGTTTCGCATGTCCTGCTGATGCACCCCGCAGCTGAGCCGGTGCTCTCAGCCATCCTGCTCCTTGCACAGAGACTCTAAGCTCTGCAGACTTCTGCCACAGCTCTTGCAAAGTTACTCAGTAACTCCTTCCAATGTGACCGCTTTTTTTTTTTGGTGGATTTTTATGACACTGGCCAATCCTACTAGCTGTGTATAGCTAATTTGGAAACAAGAAAAGGCTAGGATTGGGTCTTGCTGCATGTCTGGTAGTCTCTATGGTACAGGCAATTCACACAGCCAGAGATACTTCTCCTTAAGAGTCAGTGCAGTTCTTCATTCTGCATTAACGGGTGGTAGGAGCCCTCATACATGTACTTAACGTGCACCCTAGCACATGCTTCAAATCTAACCGCAGTCCTCTTACGCAAAGTCTCTCTCTGACAGGAAGGCTCCAGTTGGGAACTCTTTCAAGAGAATCATTAAGCACACACATAAATCTTTTTGAGAGTCAAGCCTACATTTTGAACTCAAGTCACTGATGGTTCAAATCCAAATTTACAGCAGTTCCAAGCTTCCATAAAAGGAAAAAAAAAAAAAACCTTTAATAAAATTAATGATCACTTGTGTTTACATTTCTGTTGGTGCCTTTCAGCAAGTAAGATTAAATTCACATATTCAGAAGTCAGAGACACGTTACTGATAATGCTATCAGCTCAGGACTGCCGTGCTGTACTTTTTTGCTCAGTTCTGCACTTCAGTTTATAAAATGCTTATAGGGTGCACCCCTTACACAGAGTCACACTAACAACATCTACAGAGGACAGACTGATAAGCAAAGCCAGAGAGAGACAAGTCACCATCAGACGTGTCACCACCACCTTGAGACGTCCATCCAGCAACTCTGAGCTTGGCTGTGCACGTTTTGTGGCAGAGCGAGAGAAGGCAGCTGCTCCTACACCACCAGGTCAGACAACTGGAGCTACTCTGAAATACAGCCACACTCCAAAAGCATCTAGTTATCCACACAACTCTTCCTGCTCTACTCTTTCCTGACACCATAAAAGAAGGTGCAGTTCAAACAACCTCCATCCATCTGGGAATACACTTCATGATTTCTTGTTACATATTCTGTTTACCCCACAAACATCTATCCAGCATCAGGACAAAAACTCTGATCTCTGTCTTCTTTAATGGTGAAGAGGAAAGACATGAAAACTTGCCAGTACTAGTCCCCCAGTATAAAGCCCCCAGACAAGCTCTCTGCCTCTTAGCTGCACATGCCCCTATCAAAATGCAGGGGTGCCGACAGTATTTGCATACTAACAAGCCTGCTCTCATTAGTGACATTTTAGACTCCAGGCAAACTCCTTGACTTTAACTTGGGGAGCTCCAATATACACTCAATGGCCACAAGTTTTATAGTATCTGAACTAGGTGTCCCCCTGAGCAAGGGAGAAGGAGAGGGAAGGATTAATGACTGCTCGCATGAATTATTCAGCACTCTTTGCCATTCCAGAAGGAAAGATGCCGGGCAGTTGAGACCAAGAAAGAATATAAATATTCCCTTATTGATTCACAGACTATTTGTTCATTCCTCCAACAGTAAAGTACATGAGAAAGAGCAAAGCATTCTATATCTGACATAAATCATTTCTATTTCTTAAAGCGCCTCTGTTCCTTTCCCTGAAAATACTAAAGCAAATACACTAATAGAAGTTAAATCTATTATCATAAACTTTGTTAGAAAGAGGTCCTGACCTCTTGAGATGGGATACAGACCCTATTAAATATAGTTGAAAATATATCCCAGTTTGGCAGAAATTCATTTTTCACTTCTTACCAAACAGCATCAGAACTAAATTTATGCCTTGGTTAGTTCAAACATTGGACAGAGAATGAGGCAGGGCTGTATGACGAAGATAAAATCCTGGCTTTGCTGAAGCTAATGGCAACACGCCCGCTGGCTTCCAGGGAGCTCGATAGCTCCTTGAATTGCAGCAAACACTGACTGGGGATACTGTGTTGTGTGCTAGGAGCAACCTGGCCCTCATCGCTTATGCACCACAAAGCGTTCACGACCCATGAGGAAGGCTTTGATAGAAGACAAGAAATATTTTCTTGGTCACGGCATTACATCGCTGTTCAGGAAAGACATGCTCTCTGCCTGTCACAAACTCCCTGTGTAAACTTGGGAAGCTCACTTAATGCCTTCTTCCCTGGGTTTGTGCTTGTAAAATGCTGATGAAAGAAAGTTGTCTCATACGCAGCAGTGTGGTGATGGTGAGTGATTAGAGTATGACCATCAGCAGAATGAACTGAAATCAGGATGGGAACTAGACATTACCGGTGGAATTAATTTCCCCTAAGTTTAGGCATGTAAGCCAGCTTCCATTGCCAACAGAGAGAGGAGTCTTCGGAAAGGGTTCAGCTCCCCCTCGTCATCAGATGGGAGAAATCACCCTCCGCGAGTCCTTACCTACATAGGGATGTCAGCCAAAGTTAGGTAAGATAAATCCCACCTTAAAATAACCAGGACCAAAAAAATGACTTTCTGGTCCCCAACCTACAGAATACAAGCAGATGTATTCAAAGCCACTAAAACTGCCCATCTGGGCGTTGGCTCAGGTTGCAGCACTGAGTTACTTGGAGCAAGTCACAAACTCGGCGTGGAAACAACAGGATGAGGCCACATAATAAAACTAAGCTCGTGTCCTGTGTGCATGCAGCTCTCGTTGAAGAGGAAACCTCAATTTCCCCCTCTTTGCTCTGGAGGGCCTGGCTTTGCAACCTCAATACTCTTGAAAATGGAAAACGTAGCTTTATTTTTATTTCCCTGAAAGAATTATTTTTAAAATCACACTTTTAGCATGTGAAAGTTTTTAATGACATGACCTCCATTATTAATAGGAACAGAATACATAACGTCCTAAAGCAAACCTTCTAAATAGCAATGTTTATCTATTCAAAGAACCAATTAGGCAGGCTCCGGGTTGTAAAACCACTGAACTACTATTTCCAGTTAAATGCAAGGACATTCATTACAACTGTCATTATCTCAAGGAGGATTGTAGCTAATATCGTTGAACTTATAAACCTGCTCTGCATATTACAAAAGTCACCTCTCAGCCCTGCATATCCTGGGCAGCAGCAAGTGCTTGGCACTCCTCCAGCCTCTCCCCAGAACAAGGAAAACCCAGGTGTCTCTGTGCCGTCAGAAGAAAATTCACTAAACTTCTCTGTTTATGATTTTATCTCCCACTTAATTACAGCTGAAATAATATAATAAGATTTGTGCTCCCTGTTCGAGTCTGATATATTTAATAGATTTTTCAATATTGGTTTATCCAGCTATGTCAAAATGACAGCCCCACTTAATGTTAATCAGAGGTTGCGTGTGAGCATCAACGTTAAGCTCTGCACAGCTCAATGGAATTATCAGAGTTGTGAGACACCGTCGATATGTTTTGATCTCTGTGTCAAATGAATTTGGTTACTCGTTAATTTTTTCCCTTTATGTTTCACTGCTATTTAATTGTTTTGTCATCTGTGTGTACGCTGCTCTAATTGCAATATTGGATGTTTAGGCAAATCAGAGGACACAGTGTGACATTCATTGTCACTGAAGATCAGGTATTTTCTCATTACTTACATACCATCAGTACACAGCGTGTACACACCTGGAAAGTCCAGCTCCAGCTTCCAAGCAGCGATTAAAAATCATTCTGATGATTCTCCAACATCACTCAGCTACCAAAAAATACGATTAAACAACCCCACTGGGCTTTGGCATTATACAGAGAGAATTATCTGAATTTAAACCGTAATTTAGTCAGCCTGTGAACTCCACTCTCCACAAAAGTCAGGGGTAAAGGGAAGGAAACCTTGATTCTTGTACGAGCTCACCTAGCCCATCCTTCAGTGTTCAAAATGCACAATCAAACACGAGGGGCTGAAAGGAATCTTCCCCTTTTCCAGCACCACACAACTGCCTGAAGGGTGTGTTAGGTAGAGCTGTGTGAAGCAGAGCTACAGTATCCCCTGAAACAATAGTCTTCTAAGTGTATTGGTCCTAGAAATAAGGGATGACCGGCATGAAAAATCCTCTGACCCACTCCTGGATGTCGTGGTTCAGTGCTAATTTAGAGGTCTATTCTAACTGCACCAATCCAATTCCAGTTCTCTGTGGACTTTAATTAGAGCACGATCATTTCCCAAATGAACCCGTACCACATGCAGTGTAAATCCTGAGAGCAGTGTGATGGGGTGACAATAATTTTTCCATCTCGAAGTTAAAGTTCTCCAGCAGGCTGACTTTGTTTTAAATGAGATGATTTCTTCTGCTGACATGATGCTTATTAAGGTCACCATGAGAAAGCTAAATCAGGCCTGCATTTAGATTCCTATTTTATCAACATTCAAGACGTTGAAACAGATTTAGAGCTGTTAGCACAATGGATCCAGTCGCCCAGCATTCAGCAATTGGTGTCTGCATGCAGACGTAATCAGCATTTTGAACCCAATACTCCAAACTGGGCCCATCACACAATATATTACAATTTAAGTTAAATGAACTGGCAGTAGAAAGCTGAAGACAAAGCAGCTGAAAGACAGTCCTGTTTGATACATGTCACTGTCAGTATCTCTGAGAAGTGTCAGACAAGCCAACACATGGTCTATCCATCATAAGACTCTCTTTGGATTGACTGACAGACTGTATGAAGCACTTGCAGTTAACTTGGGCTTAAAATATAATCAGTGGCTTCTTAAAACTTACCTACTATGGTCTGCTTTGTTTAGGCTGGCTAATAGTTTTACAGAACCAAATATACACCTGCCCCTGATCACCAAATGAAATAATAATTTTGATGCAATATCTGAATGTACCTGAAAGGCCAAAGCAGACAGGTTAGGATCAATTATCAGAAACACACCAACTTTTAAAATTAATGATTTTATTTACTGATACAGATCTGGGATGTAGGATACTTGCTGGGCTAAAAGAGACAGGAAATTAGTCAGATGGACTTGGGGATTGCACGTTTTCTTCCCTAATTCCAATAATCAGCACATCCATTGCCCTGACATCTGGTTTTCAAATGTTCCCTGAACACACAAATTAATTTTCCCACACGCTGCAACCCAAACAGCCCTTTCTCTAACAACCCACTCCAGAAAAAATCTGTGAGTCCAGCAAAAGCTAAAGCGGGAGGATCATGTTCAGAAAGCTAAATAGGAGCTGCTGGCTTTTTCCTGCAGATGCCCAGGCTTTCAAACAACTTGGTCTCAGAGTGAATTTAGAGTGTCACGGAATATCATGAGACCATTTCTGGGAATAACACCAACAACATGAACAAACAGGACCAGATCTCAGATGAGGAAAACTAAATTACATTTTAACTGTGTGCCCTCTGTTATGATTTTCCAAAACCATGGTGGGAGGAGGGGAGCTCAATGTGAATCACCTTTAAAAAGCCTCAATTCTTGGAAAATTTTGAGCACCAATTCTGTGAGATTTGAGTTCAACCACCAGTGCTCAAACTGGACAGTTCTAAACAAAGAGATACTGCTAAAAACACCAGCCCCGAGGCTTTACTGTGACAGCTTTATTCTTATGCACTGCTCAATCAAAGCCAAATCCCAAACTGTTATCAGCAACTCTCACAAGGTTTTGCTGTTTTACTAAATCGCCCTTTAGACTCTCCCTCTACATCATCAAGCACTATCTCAGAGCCACATTTCGGGATCAGCTCTGCACCACACACTGCAGCAATACCACCACCAGAATGCCTGGACACCAGACAAAAAAGAAACCTCCCCCAGCTACTGTTGCACAAAACTTTGAAGAAACATGAAACTGTGACTCTGTCATGGTTATCAACTATTTGCTGAATGACTGTAGTGTGGTTTGCACTCTGCAAGACGCAGAGCTCTGTACCTTTGCATGTCTGAGCACAGTTGTGGCTGATTTTGCAAGCACTGCTGCAAAACACATGAAGGGGAGGGCTGCTTCAAAGCCAGCACATCTTAACCCTTCCCCGCCTCCACTGACAAGTACATTTGCCTCAAATGCATATTTTTCTCTCCTAGGCAAACCCTTTTTTTTTTCCCCCCTTAACAAAACAGGAGGCAGTTCCTCTGATGGGAACGCAATTTTGCTGGCTGCGAAAGTGGAATCCACTCGGTGGCATGTTGCACACAGGGAACAGTCTCCCTGGGAATAAAACCGCTACCTACTCGCCAGTCTGCGAAGCAAAACGCACACCAAATATTTCTAAAACTTTCCCCAGATGCAGGTGTAACCCTGTTTATAGGACGTTTGTGGCAAATCATAACGCCTCTCCTGTCCCCTTCTCTCCACAGGAATTCCTGTGGCTGAAAATTGCCACTCTCACCTGCCCCGTGACAGCCACCCAGAGCCACCGCTGCACCACCACACTCCCACTGCACCCCGGGGCCCCTCATCACCCCATCACACAAACCAACCGTCTCCCACTCCCCAGCACCACAGGAGTTCACTGCTGGCCTCCAACGAGAGCAGAGCTTGGCGGTGCAGGCAGTGCTGTGTGGCCATGGCAGGTTTCGTGGCCAAGGACATTAGCACCCATAAGCACCTGCTGATAGGGGAGAGGACATGGGGTCTGCTCTGAAGTCCAACAAAGTCAATAGGACACTTTCATTTTGCATTAAGAGGCTTGGGGTCAGATGTTATACAAACAGATCAATAATAATATCAATAATTACAGGTGCCAACCAAGCGTGGACCTACGCTGTCAGAGATAGCAAAAGCCTATTCCAAAGAGCGCAGCAACCCTTCCTCTCATGGGGACTCCACATAGCAGACGATATTATTTAACTGTGCTTCAGAAGGCCAGAAAAATGCAATCAAGTTGACTGAGGTGACTCAGTAGGTGACCAGCAGTGTCAGCCAAATTCAGCAGTCCCCCTTCCTTCACGTGCCCAAGAAGCTCCAGATGCACCGGTTCCCATCCCAGGAGCAAACCCAGGATTAAACATGTCCTTGTGCTTCTCAGTCAAAGGCAGGGAGAACCACGCTCTTGTCACTTCACCTTGTTTTACTCAGTGCCCTTTGTAGTATTTCTCAGAAGATTTAAACCAAAAAACATTTATTGAACTTCCTCTCTCCACTGGCTCTTTTGCATTTAACGAACAAGGGTTTACCTATTTGTATTTCAAATGGAATTTGAAATGAAAACGCTGTATTTAATTCCTTGTTATTACACGAGCAATGTCAAGGGACATCAGTGGAGCTCTTGCTACCAAGTCAGAGAGCACGGGCTTGTGTTGCTTGTGAAGCTTACACAGGCTGCCTGGGGTTCCTGCTCAAGAAAGGATGTGGAGATGTGGATGCTGGGAGGAGGGGAGGAGATGGGACACAGAGTTGTCATTTTTCCCAAGCAGCATTTTAATCTTTTTCAGTTGTTCAAAATGGTACCTTAAACTCACCACCATTTCCTCAGTTTCCTAACCAGGAAGCATCCTACACATTCATATGCCCAATGTGCTGTCTGTATATATGCGCTGTTTCCTCCACATCCACGTGAGCTAAACTGTCCCACTTCCCCCTACGGGGCAGTGCCAGGCACACCCTGGCCCTCCCAATGAGCACCGCGACTGCTTTTTCAAAAAAAATGTTTTCCCTTTGTGCAGGAAAGAGTTGAACCTGATGTTTAAGCAATCAAGGTAGCCCATATCCAGTCATCACTTAGGACAAAATACTGCCAGGCTCCAACAGCAGGACCAGCCTGGATAAGATTCAATTCTTGCCGCTTAACTGATTATTTTTATTTGTTCTCTTAACATATTCTTCACCATATTCAAACTGCAATAGGTAATGGTCAGCTGCCCATGCCAGTGCCACTGGCAAACATTCATAAGAGCTCTAATTACTGCCAGTGGTGGAAAAGGGCTGTCAAATCTAATAGTGGCAAAAATCTGGGTATGTAAACCTGAGCTTTCTCATGCTCCTGAATGCAGAATTCATCTTTCTTTATATGCAGGGTTACGGTAGCGCATGTAGCGCATGTATCAGCTAGTGACAGTGTGGACTCCTTCCTCCTCAATCATTAACAGGGTTTAACAATCACTTGCACTGCCCCTGCTGACCAAAGAGGCCAGTTAGTTTCCCTCCTTAAATGCATCCACCCCTGCATCCCTAAGGGCCACAGCGTGGGCAGGAGGACAGGATAATCACTCTCCTCTCCTCTCCAAATGAGTTTGGAAGAGCAAAGGAAGGTCTCCTTAGAGATAAAAAACAGGCTCAAGAGTTACCTCAGCAACAAAAAATGTTACCCGGGTATTTTAATTTCCACATGCTTACAGTGTTTAGAGGTTTACAGTGTGATCTTGCAAGATGGTGACACTGTCACATTCACCTAGCACAAGAGCTCCATACATTTTATATACACTAACTTCATTTACATACATAAATAAAACATACCAGAAATTGAAAAGCAAAATATCTATGTTGCCTCTTCCCTGCAGAGTTTATTTTTTAATCTAAGATTCCTTTTGCTTTCTTAATACTGGAATGCAGAACCACATCTAAGAGCTATAGGGTTAGAGGAAGCACTAAAAAGCAACCAGTAATAAGTCCACATCCATAAGAAAGTGGATGTCTGCATCCTGAGTTAGTAGCAAAATGTTACTGTTGACCATGGTTCCCTATTCCCATCTTCCCCCAAGCACATTACACGCAGCACATAACAGGCAGTGGTTACTCAGAGACTAGTGATACCCTTCCCCCTCCGCTTAGTGAAAGATAAAATATCCACAGAGGACAACAGTCTGTTTTGAAGCCGTTGGGGTTAACAGGTAATGCAAACACCACTTGCCACCCTTCGCTCTCACACACTCCAGTAAACTTTGCAAACCACCCCAGGCATTCAAATGGCTTTGCTGATCAGCACTCGTTTGCTGTAATTATGGAAAATATTAACTCCTTCCAAAAACTTTTGCAGATCACGATCTGTGAACTGAGAAACACAGTCAAAAGAAAATTTGTGACATGGTTTGAAATAAACCCCAGATCAACCAAGTTCCTTCACCAGAAACCTTCCTCTCTCACTCCAGCTTGACTAAAGGCTCTTCACACCTTGGAAGACTGTGACGGAAGTGAGAAAAATAGCCTCTCTACACAAAGAAATCTGTTAGACGACAACTGTGATCTATAAGCAGGGAGGGCTTTTGCCTTCAAGGCAGCTTCATACCTTCTGTCCCAAATTCCCTTTGTGAGCGTCAGGGAGTTGCTGCAAACCCAACCTGCGCCCACAGACAGGTCATGAGCAATCAGTGGGGGAAATGCTGGAACATGCCATAACGCCAGTGTGTCTGCAGGACCCACGGGTCAGCCCGAGCCTCTATGTCCAAGCCCTGCTTCTTCCATCCTTAGCGCACTGAACTACACCGGCTGTACCGAGACATCCCCTGGCAGAGGGAGGGAGCATCTGGGGAGACCAGTGGATGTCAGGACAGTGGAACATGCCTTGGTTCCCCTTTGGTGCCATTAAATGGTGACAGACATATCAAGGGCTAACCCTGGATGGACAGGCAAGGAGCCATGAAGATGCTCTCATGTCACCGTCGAACGTGAGGAAGTCGGTGTCGGAGGGGCAGCATGGTGGGCTGCAGCTGGGACGCTGCCCCGCAACCCTGGTCCAGGACCTTTCCTTCTCCAGCGCTGCAAACATACTTCAAAAGTTACCTTGCCATCTGCAATGCCAAAACGTTTCCTAAAAGGGCTGAGTCGTCCTTCTGTGTTGATTTAACCCTGCAGTTGGGCCATGGAGTCAAGCACGGCTCATGACTTACAGCCTGAGCCAGAAGTGCCTGCAGACCCCTCGCAGACGTACCATCAGGATGCACGTGTGGCCATGTCCTGAGCAGGACCTGCAGCAAAGCCCGCAATATCGTCATTTTAGAAAAGAAAGAGAAAATGCAGAAAGGAGAGCACACGCACCCTTAACCTCCACACCCCACCCACAACTCAATGCCTGGTAACACGTAACTTCAGCCCAGCCATCATTAGCACCTGAGGAACACTGTGCACATTAGACAAAATAAATATAACTTCAGAGATCACCCTGAAAGACAGACTTGGCTAGGAGACTGAGTTTAACCCACTCTTCCCATGACATACATCTGAAGGACCACATCTGGTTCCCAGGGGAGGACAAGCAAGTTCGTGGTGTCAAGCGAAAGAAGGAAGCGATGGAAAGAAGCTCAAGTGATTATGCAAATCAAACTGAAATTGAAATTTCAGCCTAACCTGCTGGGAAGAAACCCACAAACTAGGGCAATTAGAAGAAGCAATTATTACTGGATATAAATAAGAGAGATAATTTCATTTCTCATTGAAGCTATAAGGGCTTTGGGACCTCAGCTGACAGAGCCAGAAAAGTTTCCAGTAACACAGGGGGTGGCTATTGCTCCTCCTCTACAGTAATGGCATGTGTCTTATTCCCACAAGCAAAGATAAACCAGCCCATCTGTTTTCACCGTGGGGCAGAGTTTTACCTTTCTGACACTGAAGACCCCAGTTGAGATGTTCAGCATATGCTGCTGCTGCCATGCCAAATCACCAGGAGAAAAAAAAGAAGCCCCCTTTTTGGCACCATCTAATATTCAGGGAAATGAACTGGATGGGGAGTTTAAGATGACTGAAGGTTTCATGCAGTCCCTTGTGAGAAATTATGACCTATTTCCTTCCTTTGATTGTATATCCTTCCTGAACTGACTTTTGGATCATTCAATATTAAAAATGCATTGCCCTATAAACAGGCAGAGTAAAGAAACATCCCTTGCACTTTAAATCACTCTGCTCAAGATTACATTCAAGCCTCATTACTCTAAAGAGACCTGGGATCCTCTTCCAAATGACTGAATTGGGGCAGACATTTTTCTGACAAGATCCTAAAAGTATTCAAGTCCATCCAGGCAGCAACGTCTGGCTTTTGTTTGAAAGAAGAGATTTCTTGTTCTGAGCAATGCTACAAAAGCAATGTCATGTCATGTTTACTACTTCCCCTCTATTGACTTCTGCAGCTGGTGAATTTTTTATGATAGAAATTACAAATATTTAGCCTGCTGATGGCAGGATGAGCCAAGTATTCCCAAGGCTCATGCACACCAGCCTCTTTTGTTTCCTGGTTTCAGCTGCCCATGTTAGATCTGCTTACATCCTTGCATCTGCTGGCACAAAGATAGGAAGACTGCACGTAAGCCATCCATCCTAGGGAACGCGTGGTCACACCACAGCAGAAGCGGGGTTTCTTCCCCTCTCTTCCATGCTCCACATCAGCCTCCCCACACATGGCCGGGGAAGGGAGCGGTTATGCCAAACACAAGGCCACAAAGTGACAACCAGGCTGCACCGTGAGCACGCAGAGACCCAGAACTGGGGCTCATTGTGGCGACTTCTGGGCTGGCTGGGGACTGCTGCCGAGCTGAACACAAGTCTGGTGGTAGAGCAGTGCAAATCCTCGCGTGGAAGATGCTACAAAGCGCACAAGAGCGCCAGCTGTATAGCGGGAATAGCTGCTCCTAGTTACATGTCTTACTAGACTTCTCCAGTGTCGAAGAGCCCCCGTGCAAGGGCTTGGTTTCAGTTTAAGTAAACATCATGAAATAAAAATTCTTATAACTTTTCAGGCATGTTTTCTTTTTGCCCGAAATAAAATCTGCACGATGCACTGCAACATGAGTTGAGCAACTCTATTATTTTTTAATTCCTCCATGACAGCTGTTGTTTATTACTAATTGAAACATTTTTTTTGTCTAGAAAATATCTGTGATTTGTGTCGCAGGGAAAGCGTCCCCCATGCTGGTGCAAAGGCCATGTCTGTATTACGCTCTGGAATCGTGACGACAATGTGAATTAACATATCTGAAGCAGGTTAAATCAGTCGGCTCCAGCAGCAGAAGGGAGCAGAGGCCTTGGTAAGGCAGCTGAAAGCCCAGCAAGGGCACACGTTGACATGTACCTGAGCAGCCACCCAGGTTGACGTTTGTGCCAATGCATCTTCATTATCACTGGCACCCAATTTAGACAAATCAATGTTAGATGGATATTCCAGCATTCAGCTGCAACCCCTGGGGCTGGCGCACATGATGGAGGAGGAGAGACTGAGGGAGACCTGTTTGCTCAAGAGGAGGCTGAGGGGGACCTTCTTGCTGTCTTCAATCACCTAACAGCAGGTCGCAGAGCAGATGGAGACAGGCTCTAGAGGAGCAGACGGCAAGGACAAGCAGGCTGCAGCATGAGACACTGCAATACCACAAAACAATTTTCACCACGACAGTGATCCAACACTGGGAGGCCAAGGAATTGGCACCCTTGGGTGTATTCAAAACTCAGCAGGGTATGACCCCGAGCAACCTGATGTAACCTCAACTTTGGCCTTCTCTGAGGAGGGGGGTGGGCCAAAGGGCCTCCAGCAGCCCTTTCCAACCTCCACTACTCAATGATTCAAATCACGCTTCAGCTCAACTTCAGACATATCAAAAATATAAAATTTTATTATTTGGTAATGAAAGACTTTGATGTAGGAAAGCAGGGGTTTCAGACTATACTAAATAGCAGCTGCCCTTAATGACTCAAAAAATAATCATCTGTATCTAAATATGGATATTTTATAAACGTAAATAAATGCATTAGCTACATATCAAATCACACCATATTATGCTAGCTCAATAATATGATAACTCAATGTACTATGAAATGCAAAAAAACCCTCTCAGAACTACCCTTCAAAATTCCCCAGTTCAATTCTGACATTTTGTAATCTACATATTTCTATTTCCAAAATGTTTCTCCATGGAAATTATGCTGAAATTGACACATTTTTCTAACCATTTCAATTCATAAGAAATGTTTTGGTTTATTTTTAATCAAGAAGGTTTTGGCAAAACATTTTTCCAGCTCTGCGTGTCATACCTTCCCTGAGAACAACAGAAAAAGAAAAATGCTCTGGACTTTGATAGCACCCAGTTTGTCACTGCAAGAGGCATACATGGGATGTGTTTGTTCCATATATATGGGACACTCCAGGTTGAGCAAACGCTACCCCAGTAGATGGAGGCTGTCAGGGACCCAGTTGCATGTAGCAGCTGTGATGCTCCTGCCTTTTCCCCCCTGGCAGACACCAAAGCATGGCCAGAGCCACCGCCGGCTCCTGTGAAGCTGCCCAGGGGGCTGAGCACAACCTAGGGAGACCAGACTCACTCATAAAAGATTTATCTACTCCGTTTCCCTGCCAACAGTTAGTCTACATTATTGTACAAGCTGTACTGAATTATAACACAACAGCGGAAAACACACCATGTCAGACCTGAAGGTGGTATAAATCTCTAAGTTTCCCTGGAAGCCAAACCACTATGCTGGTTTACACTAATGAGGCATTTAGCCTGTATTTTTAATCCTAAAGTCTCACTATTTTCCAAATTACCTAAGCAACAGAAGTTCCCAGTTGCAGATGCAGCATCCTACAAGTTGCAAATTGGAAAATGGTGACATGTCAAGGAGGATCTCGTCTTCCAGCACTTTTATCATACATAATCCTTTCACCTGCTTCCAGTTTGTTTGGCTTTCTTAAGGACTGAGCGACTGAGAAAAATCACAGTGTTTAAATCACTGCACACAAATAAATCTCTAGGTTGTCTTCTCTTTCCCAACTCATTATATACAAATGTAATTTTTTAAAGAGAAAATCTCATCAGCCCAAGGATTCAGTGAATTAGAAACCAATTACAATTTGAAATAGTAAGATGTGACACAATGTGTGTTTCTTCCAAAGCCAGCACCTGGCAGCTAGCACTACAGCATCTCTGCTAGCCGCGTCTGTGTGACATCTTATTCTCTCATGAGGTTGAGATTCAACACTGGATATAACTCAGGTGAAGACAGGGGAGAAATGTTACCCAGGCTAGGCCAGCACACCCAGCCAAACCCTCCGGCTCTCTGGGATGAAACTGCAGAGTCCCACCTTCCTCTGGAAATGAAAACAGTCTGCAAAGTCATACAGAGCTGTGAGGCACTTTCACAACACAATTAATCATTTCAAAGAAGAGAGGGGCATGGCAAGCAACAGGCTTGCATCTAAATGACCCAATGGCCAGAACAATTATTTTATACATACAGACATACATATCTATGTATAAGCATCTATATATACATGTATATAAGCACCTTTCACAGGTGACATTTCCCTACAAAGGCTCACAAAGGGCCTCTCCATCCTTTTGCCTCCCCCTGCCCCCTTGCTGTGCCTTCCCCCTGGCTGCATCCTCCCCTTTCTCTTTGCCATCTGGTACCCATCAAAGGCAGTTAGACCCATGACACATGTGTGCTTACCAAATCCTTTAAACCTAACTAGAGCCCTGTTTTGTTTCTTCCTCATCAGAAGCCACAAGGAACCCTGATTCAGTACATCTGGACCTTCTAATAGGGTAACAGCCTGGCTGTGCCAACTCTGCTTTCTGTCTGACTCCATCTTAATCATTCACAAATCACAAAAGAATTGGGAGGGGAGCAGAGCCAGCACAGCAGCACCACAAGGATGGCGGCTGAGAACAAAACAGTGGCCACAGATATCGTTTGGATGAGTTCTGGCATACAGCAAACCGATATATCCCTTTCTTATTTCTATACCTGTCCCAGTGCTCTAATTTGTTGGTCTCTTGTTAGGTGACTGGTGTTGCCAGCGAAGCTCCCGGGTTTGCGGTTTGCCCTGGAAACACAGCCTGATATTCCCTGCGTGAAGGTGCCACAACGACAGCAAACTCCATCTGGCTGCAGAAGCCTGTGCTCGGATGAGACGCCACGTTCCCAGGGAAATGTAAGGAAATGGAAATGGTTCCTCCCAGCTTCAATCAGCATATTCATTTAGTGCATTGCTAGTAATGCCTGTGATTTTATTGCAAAGGTTTCTAGTAATTACTTTTTTCTTTACTCTAGCTACTCCTTTTTAAGCGATCCTTCCAGGAATCGCATGGTTCCGCATTCTCAGCTTCCAATCAAAAGCATTCCTAAATATCAGAGGAGGAGTTGAAAATATGACCCAGTGACAGATTTAAAGCCCTCTCCCTCCTTCCCATTTTAATGATTTTTAAAATGGTATCACAGCTTTATGTGGGGGTCTAACTCCTGAGTTTTACATTACAGGGCTAGAAATACTGTAAAAGTCAATGAGCTGATACCATGTATTACATCCAGTTATCCCTCAGCCAACAGAGAGAAAACCCCCTGCTGCATAGTGTAAGCTCAGTGTGGTCAAAACCACGTAGAAATACAGAATACGGAGTAGCTCTTCTTTATCATTTGCACTGACAAGATCCACAAGTTCTTCATTTCTCCATTTGCTACGTTACATCTTCCGCCCCCGACCTCCAAGCACGCGGCACTCTGCGACCCAGTATATATGACAGAAGCTAATCCCGTGTATGGCTTGTAAGGCATTACAATATAACACAGCTTTTAAATAAACACGACTCTCCGCCACTTTCATCCGATCCCGAGACCAACGCAAAAGGTAGAAGTAAATGTTAGAAGATGACCCCTGAGCTGCTGCTTCCCGCGGGCAGGTGCTTAGCTTCCCACCCCACGGCTGTCCTCCTCATGCCTAAAATGGCCACGTTCTCCTCCACAGACACACACACACACAGAAGGATTTGGTGGTTTTGATGTTTGACCAAAATAGGCCATTAAAGACAAGACATTAATCTGTCTGAGAAAAAGGAAAAAAAAAAAAGAAAAAAAAAGCTCAACAAAACAGAGGGGGGGGTCTTGACTTCATGCCAGGAGCTTGAAGACTTATATTTATTTATGCTTTTCATGGGAAAGCCATTCAGAGGCAGTAATCCATGACATCTGGCAAAAGAGTAGGGAAGGACCTTTGCTGCAAGTTGACTGATATTTTATCCAGAAAGGGGGAAAAAAAAGCTCTAATTGTTGGTTCTACAAGCAACTGCAGTGGACAGGAGACCGCTGCAGACTTTGAATGCACATTTAAGGCGAGGACGTTGGACTGTCCCCACCGTTGCCCCTCCACAGCACTGAAAACTTCCCTGGCCATGTGGAGAGCAAGCGACTCCATGAGCTGATTGCAGAGACATGAAAAGCAAAACCTGAGGTGGTGGCTGAAGAAACTGCACAATAGGGATAATTAGTCCATCTAAACTTTTAAGTGGAGGGCTGGGAGAGCACCTGCAATTCCCCAGCTAGGGGAAAGCCTTCGAACCGGCTCGGCTTCGCCTCGGCAGCTCAAGCTTTTCACTGACCTATCTCTCCGAGCCTCCACAGGGGACTCTGGTTTCTGATACAAAGCAAATAAACATGAGGTACTTCTTTTTCAAACAACAGGACAACGCAAAGTGGTGTGCAGCTCCACGAGGCCAAATACACATTGACTCAAAGTCTGAAATTAATATGGAAAGTGATTCATAACAGGAGGAGACAAAACAAGCCTATTCATGCTACTCCATGTCAAGCCATCTTATAGCTATTTTGGATCCAAATCCTCTCTTCTTTTCCAAAACCACAAAGAAAAGCAAACAGATGTCAGCCATTGCAGACTTGCAAAGAAATGAACTGAACAGCTCATAATACCAGTGTTTTTCTTCAGCACTTTCCACCTAGGGATATGAAGGCATTTCTGCAATTGCTGCCGGGTGGGTCAAGGCTGCCGCGGCAGGGGGGGAGCGAGCTGACCGGTCTGGGACTGGGCAAAGTCCCACGCCCAAGCTCCAAGGGCTCCATCACATTATTTCCTGCAGAGACATTATGGGAAGGGAACAGATACCATGTCAACAGGCAATCTAGAAAAATACAAGTATTTCAGAATTGAGGAATAATTTCAAAAGCACATACAGGGCTCAACCCTTGAAACTCCATTTTCAAAAACTGCTTTGAAGCACGACAGCTTCAGCACCGCTGAAAGTCAATGAGTGAGACAGAATCCTAATTGCTTTACAAAACGTTACCCATATGCAATTAATATTATTGTGAAGTACTTTTGATTTTAGTTTTTTTAAACATGCTGAGCGTAGATATTGTAGCACTGAAGCCCATCACTCCCTTAGGTGCTTTAAAAGTGGTACTGACTTCTACAAAGCAAATCTAAATATTGATAGTTCAGAAACTCTCAGGCTATACACAAAAGGATTCTTTTATAGAGTCCTCCTCTTCTCCTCTCATCTATTTCATGGCAAATTTTGTGCCGCTAAGGGTCAGTCTCGGAGACAAATCCTTCAGTGCAGCCTGTGTCATGTGAATATAGAGACTCAGTGAATTTGTTTTCTTGTAATGCTCTGGCTGCTTCTAGAACAAATGTGAGCAGCACCCTAGAAGCAAAATGATTTCATTCAGCTTCTGCATTTTTCTTCCCTGTGCTGTTCCTTATTTTTGTGCGTTTTGTCGACGTGGCACTGGAGAAACTGCTCGCCAGACAGCGAGGCTGCTGCACACAACTGGTGGTAGCCATGCATGGCTGGAACAGGCCAAGTGAAGTTGCCATGTTAAGGTCTGGACAGTCAGAACACCGAAACGGGCTATCCCTGTAGGTCCCAGAGGTTACAGATTTGCTTAATAGAAATTAGGGGTAGAGAGCTGTCAGGAGCTGCTACCCCCCCGGGAACCACCGATTCCAGCCATGAATTATGGCTGAGCCCCGCTGCATCACCACTAGCCCACCTCCCTTCTCCAGGCAGCAGGTCACTCACACCCTGCAGCCTCTGCTGCCAGCCACACAGCCAAAGGGGCTCAGAACAACAAAAGTGAGCAAAGTCCGGATTTTATTTATAGCTTTTTTCCTACACCAGAATAATTAACCTATTGTTTGCCCCTAAATGCATTCAGAGAAGTCAGGAGAGGGAGACAGTCTTGTAGCAATCACTTCTTCATTAACAGCTACAGAGCTAAGTGCCGTTTTAAACCATGTTTGCTATTCAAGTCTTCTCTACTTTAGAGGATATACATCTCTGAATTACTCAAATGACTAGGATTACCTCATTTAAAAAAATACAAAACCAAGATTGCCATTTTCCACATATCCCTCCCCTGCGTAACTTACTTTAATTTCTAATTTACAACTACAAAATATAATCTTAAATTAGAATTTGCATAAAAATGAACAGACCTGCAGCAAGATATTAAATTTTAAATTTGCACGCTAGGGTGGCCAAGGAATATTAGTCTGTCGAAGAAGTTTGTGCCTGTAAACTTGAGAGCTAGTAGATGTAATGAGAGGAGAATTTGTACACTTCAGTGAAACCAAGCTGATTAAAAGGCTTTGATACAGAGCAAGTATATGAATTGCCCATACTGATAGCAGGGTTGCTACACAAACAGACCAGTGTACCATCTAATCCAACATTGTGTGGCCAGAGCTGGCCCATGCAAGCAGTCTGAAAAATAATTTTTAAAAAATAATGAAACAATTCAATGCTAATAAAGCGCTACAGCAAGCTGTTGGCTGGAAAGGCTCAGCATGAAACCACTGGCAAAAATTTCGTCCTATTTTCAGCTTCTGCCCCACAAATGGGAAGATGGACAGGCAGGGCTATCTTATCACTGGGTACTGCTGCCTTTTCCTTATTAGATTAAATATCTCTCTTGTAAGTCTGGCTTTGCTGAGTAGCACCTTTCCCTGTTGGAGACGTGTGTTCACGATGAATGATTTGGGGTCATTAGTGAGAAGTGATAGAGCAATTGTAGGAGGAAGATGAGCAAGCAGGACAGGGCTCCTCAGCCGCCCAGTCCATGTCAGAGCCACTGGCACTGTCATCTCTAAGAAGACTCTTAACCCAATGTCACATGAAAACCTCCCCCTTGGACCCCACAAGACAGTAAACGGGGCCCATTACAATTCCCGTTCTGTCCTTTCTGAGGTCAAAACCTACTGCGGAGCATCACTGGAGAGCTGCCATCTCCTCCTGGCCACCCACAGGGCTGTAGGGAAAGCAAAGCAAGGGCAGAGGCTGAGCAGATTACACACATCGCATCTCAGCCCTTAAAATTACCACTTAGAATCTCACATGCATGACTAAGCCCCATCTAACAGCCACGCGAACGGGACTGAACTACTGCCTTAAAAAATGTTAAAAACCTATAATGGTTCTGCCCTGATTCCAAAGAGAAATGCCCCCTTCCCCAAAACTCAAAGAAGCTTCGTAAAACTTACAAAAACTGAACACAGCCCTGGGCAGGGGCCGTGCAGTGCCCAGGGTGCCCCAGGGATGCCCCTGCAAGCCCAAGCTGCAGCCTGTCACCCCCCTCGGTTGCCCCTCTCTGTCTAAAGGCTGCTCACTGAGCATTCCTCCTCGCCGTGATCAAAAGGGACAAGCAATCATTTCCACGTCAGACAGCGCTTTGTTCTCACCAGCCTATTTTTTGCTGCCAGACTCCCTTTGCCGATACCTTTGCAGACTTCACTCGTGCCTCTGTCACTGCATCTTCTGTTCGTTACTCGGCTGTCAGACACACGTCATTCTGCTACCAGCCACCTACTTTCTGTTAGCTTTTTGAAACTTTGTTAGCTCAATTGCACACTCCAGACTTCCATTAAGTTGTCTTTGCCACAAAGAAAACAAGGGTTTAACCATCCTCTCGCTCACTACCTGGTTATACCTTGGAGGACTTAAAATTTTTAAGCTAAAGTGTTTTATAGTCCTCAGTCCAGTAAACCAGTTAGCCTAGACATCACTAGAGTGGTATTAAAGGCACTTTTTCAAACCAGCAAAAAGATGAAAAACAAACACCCTGAAACTGGGATGAACTGTCTCACTTTCCATTATTGAACTGGTCAGCACTCGACCTTGTCTGCTCTCTGAGGAGCTCCTGAGATGCACCTGGAAGCTCAGCACAAAAGACTTTATCCTTCTGCACCAGTCCTGAGTTAGCAGAGAGCAGCAGGTCCAATCATCACCATCATCATTTTGGGACAACCACCCTGACCTTTCATGTAGCCCCATCATCTCTGGTGGACACAAAGGCTCCCGAACTCTGAACCACAGCCCTGAGATGGGCGAGCAAACACCACGGGCGCTTGGTGGAGTGATGCTGCAAAGGCCACACAAGCATCCATCGCTTTGCAGACGACGAGTGCTGAGCACTGGACTCAGAAACAGCCTCCGGAGAGTTTGATGAGCCAAGAGCTTGACCACCCAGGGACAAGGATGGCTGCCAACCACCTCCTTACATGGCCACTTCCATGCAGAAGGCACCCCCAAACAGTGCAGCCTGATCAGAAAGGACATTACTTTAAGTGAGAGGTAAGAGTCCAAACCAAAAGCCAGTTCAAGAGAAATCTGCTGTCTTAATGTCGCTCCCTTGCTTGTACAGAAACAGCTTCTCTATTTAGACAAATCCCAAACAAATCAGAAATAGCCCCTGGCCTCCTCCAGTTTTGAGCATCAGCCTGACAGTGTCACTCCAACACAGAACTGGTACGATGTCCGTGTATGTGTTTTTCCCTCGAGTCCTTAAGTTGTCGTACTTAAAGAAGAGTATGTTATCAGGACCAGTTAACAGCAGAGCTGTTTGATGACCCAGCACTCAGTACAGATGGCTCAGGGTATCCTCTCTTTGAAGGACATCTTCAGTCGCAACAACACATATTATTAACAAAAAAATCAGTAAGAGACTAATTTTCTCATCAAGAAAATGATTCCTCTAAAATAAGATCCAAAGTGCATCTTAAAGACAACCTCTTTAGATAGATCTTATATATAAATTAAAGACAAGCCCTCTTTATTCACAGAGATATTCTCATGGTTTCTTTTCTCTCTTCATTTGAAAGAAAACCCTATCACATTTACACATAAAGCCCACACATCCCTTGAACCACTGAGAAACTAAACAAGGCAGCATTTGTACTGACGGTGACTTTCAAGGGGCTGGACCCTTGAAATCTACGGACAATTTCTAGATCTCTGAAGGGTAAGAAAGAAAATCAAGCCTGTGGTCAGCAAGCTTAAGTTCACTATATATACCTTGAGAAAAACAACAAGGGGCTCCAAAAATAAAGGCAGCAGCTACATGTTAGTGAAGCTAAAGGTGAAAAATACCTACAATTAAGGCACTTATGACTAAGGCGCTCTAGGTTCAGCTTCTAGCACTGACTTGTTACTAGTCCTTATCCTGTGACCTTCACCATGCTCTCCAGAGTCTCCAAAGAGACTTCTGCATGTAAGGACTTGGACACCTAAGCTAGGCTTACACTCCTAAATACCTTCAAACATCTGAGTAAAACCCTTTGGTGCTTCAGATACACATCAACGGAGCAGAGACTTTAGTATTCCTTCTTCCTTTCCACCCTATTTGAACGGTAATTGTTTTAAGATACTGACCATCTTCCTGCGCATGCAATCCTTCTGAGCTTGGTTTAGTGTAGCATATACAGATTTTTAAATCCCCTCTGCTGACACATATCTGAATGAGAGCACCGTGCCAGCACAAAAGTACTCGAGTGAATCTGATCGCTGTCATCACAACGTTCAACTTGAATGACACGTTAAACATCTAAAACTGAACAGCAAAGAGTTTTGGACTAAAACTGAAATCCTGGCATAGGGTAAAACACAGGCAAGAGCTTATTTTTCCTCTTGACTTTTATCTTCAGCGTGATCTTCCAAAGCGTGGGCAGGAGGAGGGCAAAGAAGCTGCTCAGCCACGACATGACTCGTCCAAATGACACAGCCATGCAGCGGGGGAAAAATCACGCTTGTGTGCACAGCCACTGATGAAGGATACACTGAACAAAAGCTATTACTTTCAAATTTCCCATCTTTTTATTCCCATGCTGATTAATATAAATCAGAATCATTAGCAATCATTTTGCAGGCAATCAAAGAATGCCTGGGCACAAGACCTGTAATTTTCAGAAGACTGGTTCAATTCACCTAGATGGTGGCACCAATGCACACCCGTGCAAGCAAATATAACATGCATGAGCATGCCAGAAGATGCAAAATGCCAAAACTCATCACCAATCTTCAGTTCTTGTGTCACTGCTTGAGTTTTTTACTGGCCTGAGGTCAGCAGCAGGCTGGAGGCTGCCTGCACGCCGAGGCCGGCTCAGCCTTCCCACACTGGCGAGTACAGCAAACACCAGCTTGGAGGCTCACAGGGGAGGAGGTTTTATTGGAACCTGCAGTTTGCAGATTTGGTTCTGTGGTTTTGTAGAGCCCCAGAGTCCCAGCTCTGCCCCAAGGAGGGTCAGCCTTGTGCAGGATGGAGGACTGCAGTTACCACAAACAGCACTTGCTCATGACAAGCAGAAACCACTTCCCAGGCTCCTGCACCACCACAAGTGCTCATCTGCCTTAGAAATGATGAGATGTTGTGACTGTTTCACCAGCGTAGTGCCATGGATGCCCCAGAGCAACTTAAAATACCATCAGCTAAACCATTAGCACGTAAAAACTGGTGCCAGACAGCTCCCCACTGGAATGAGCCATCCCATACCACTCCACACTGGATGAAACAGTCTGCTCGTGGCCATCAGTAATGCCTAAAATCACACCACTGCACAACCCTATAAACCACCTCCCATGGGCTGACCAGACTAGACGTTGGTCATTTGTGCACACATTTCCTTGTACTGAGTGCCTGAGGAGCATGCACAGGAGAAGGATGGCTGTGGCAGTGCACATCTTGCCCATTTTTAACTTAATTGGAGTCTCCAGCACAGAGGCTGCTCAGAAGAGGCCCAAGGGAAGAGCTCACCGTGGCCAATGATGGTCACAGCCCAGCCCAGGAGGAAAGCTCTGCATCCCACTCTGGGTTTGCAGGTGATGCAGCAGCAGAGAGCCCCATACGTGATGAGACTGAGCAGCAGCAGGTTATCCTGCCCGTCCTGCTCCGGGCAGACGGTATTTACACTGCCAGCAACATGAGTTAACCCACAGCCTTTAATGAGAACAGACCCGATGCTCTTAAGAAGCCTCTTGGCACAAGCTCTCATCTATATTTTAAATTCATGCTTAAGAAGGCCAAATCTGCTCCGATGCTGGCATTTCTTTAGCTCTTTATTTTGATTGTCCTTTTTGGCCAAAGTGCAGCCAAGACTTCGATCCCACCACCCAGCACAGATGTGCAGGGCACACAGCAGTCAATTATTTTCAAATAGAGCCATACATGGTTTTCTTGAAAACATTATGAAGAAAAGCTGTCAGTCCTGAATGCATATTATCTCTAATTAATCCCATAAAAAAAAAAAAATTAAAAGGATGGTTGCTTGGTAGCATTGCAAGAACCGTTTTGTAATTAATATGACCTTCATCTCCATATGGTAATTAGCAAACATTTATATTACCATTAAAAAGACCATGTTCATTACATAACCTCACTTTTCTCTATTAGCTAACATAACCAGTAAAACCAATTTAATCAAAGCCTTGCACTTTCACAAATACTCCAAATAATTACTTTCAAAACTATGGGGTTTTTTTAACTGACACTCTTGATAGCTGATTGTAAAAACCACCAGAAGACATTTACTGAGGCTCTGGCAGGAGTGTCTGGGCAATGCACACTCCTCCTCCTCCCAAGGTAAGGGCTCACACACCGCCGTGCCGTGGCAGGACAGGAGTGCCCCGCGCGTCCCCGCTCACATCCCTGAGCCCTGTGTGACTTGCCCCCAGGAATCACGTTTTGGGAAGCCTCCTGCCTTTCCAAGGGCTCACAGACCCACGTCCGGGCGATGCACACGTGTGGGCAGGGACACAGAGCAGCCTCTCCCATCCGTTCATCCCCTCAGCTATAAGCAACGGTGATGCCAAAGGGAAATGTCTATGGGAAAAACTAAGATTTCACTACTAATACCAATATAAATCTATTTGCTTCTCCTCGAAGACAGATTGTTCTACTTCAGGGAACAACTGGTGGTCAGCAATTCTATTGATAGTTTCTCTGCTTATATTAATCCAAAATTTCCTACACTGTTTTTTGCGTGCTGCAATCACTCCTACTCCCTGGAGTGACTCACCGTTTAACTGGTTTGCTAACAGAGGACCCGATGTAGCAGTCAACAACAGCAAAAACCCATTATCACAAAGTACTTGTTTTTCACACAGACAGGAGAACTTGTGGCAAGTCACTGAACACCACCATAACTGAAAATGAAAGGGATAAATATGATCAAAACCAAAAAGCACACTTGCCCACACACTTCCTTACTTCTCTAACACATCTCCAAGGGTAAAAAAACAAACCAAACTTTCCCATATTTTGAATTCTGCTAATAACAGTTATACTTTACAAACATACATTTCCTGCTCCTGATGAAAGTTGACAGCTTGTGGGGAAAGGCATGGGGGAGAACGACACCAAACGACTCGTGCTAATCAGTGCTTTCATCAAAGAGTATGACACGATGTAAGTCTAATCCAAGGTAGCTTTCTCTTTTACTTGCAAGCTGTACATCAACAACAACAACAACAAAAAAGGCGTTTACTAATTGGAAAGATGATATAAAAATGCTAATAAGGCTGTTAAGTTGACAGGGCTGGGAACACGTAAATTTTATAGACATGTATGCATGTATGTGTCTCAACTCTTGCACTATAAATGATTTCACTAGGACTAACAAAAAATATGTAGAAATAAGAAAAATATTTGGTCACCCTGACTGGGAATTGCAGAAGAAATTAAAAGGTCCCCAGCTCTCCCTGGAGCTCACTGAAGCCAGACACACAACTCTTGCCATCTTTCTGCAAATTCCATCAATTTTTTTCCCTCACCAGCTCCAGGTTATTTCCCATTTTTCACTTAGTTCAGGCTCTTGCTAAATGGCTTGAGTGCATGAGGTTAAAGAAATACATGTACAGGTTGATTAACTTGAGCAGTGGGATGTCTGATTTAGATTGCTCTTACCAGTCCGCAGACAGTGTCTTGTAAACCCAGAATATTCATACTCAAGGTGTGCAGCTGTGGACCAGGAAGGTTACATTCAGAATTTAACCCAAAAGGAATACACATCTCATGCATAAACACTACACAAGACTTCAAAGCAGTTGCCTTTTTTTTTTTTTTTTTCTCTGAGGCAGCCAAAAAACATGTAGGATCGAGCCTGACGACAGCAGTGTACTGTAAACTTATCATAAAAGCAGGATGGAGAAACCAGCTACCAGCTGTGAAGAATATTTACAACTGTAAATATTATATTTCAACTGTAGAGCAAGTAAATACCACGTTATGGAAATGCCTGCTTTATCGATCGGCTCATCAGAAAGGAGAAAGAGAATATAATTTTGCAGTTTTCAGCAGCGCAGCGTTTTGCAGACATTGAGAATGTATTTTTGAGATACTGACTTCTGCGAACAGCAACAGAGAGATCAACTTGCTGATGAATGAATGCAATAACTTCTATTTCAACACCTGCAAGGAATACCTTGCTACCACTTATTTTGGAAAGAATGCAACTTAAAGAGTCAAAGAATCATGAAAATTTAATTTCTAATGGTTTTATTTATTTCCACTTGATGATATCTCTTATGACACCAACCCAGGGCAATATCCAGATGTGAATTTTTAAGTATCCTAACAACAGCACAGCCCTGCCCTGTTGTGCTGAAGAGAGATTCCACCGGCACCAACCTGTAGTATCAAGGAGGCGAAATGGCAAAACAAACCATATGTGCAGTAATGCCGTTCATTTAAAGCTACAAATGGAAAATTAATTTTCCCATCTTTTTCTGAAGTTAAAAAAAAGCATTAACCTATATATAGAGATTAACACAAATGCAACTGTCTTTTTCAGTATGACCTACCCAACTTTTAGTAAGGCTAAGAGAGATCAGAGTAATTAGGAGCTCATCCAATAGACAGAATTTTATGACTCTAAATATTAATGTCGGCATTCCCACCAGCACGCCTCACAGCTATTGCAGTATAAATCCTCAGCACTACTGAAACACCGAGTAAGGGGAGCCTGTTTAAGATTTGCTTATTTTTTAAAAAAAAAACCTTCTTTGGGAAAAGGTAGTAAACAAATGTCAATATTCTACTGTAGCCTATCAACATGAATGACACTGTAGAAATGTATCAGAGCCTTGGAAGCACCAGGAGATACAAGAAGCTGCCAAAAATCCAGCTGTACAAACGACATTGTTCGTGGCTATGGGTGTATCTGGACAACAAATCACACTTATTCTCCCCACCCTTTTTCCAAAAGCAGACCCAAAGTCTGTGCAGATCTAAGTTCATTCTTGATGGCTTTAAATGAAACTTGAGTAATGTACAGAGCATTTAACCTCCAAATTTCCAAGTTTCCCTCCACTTTGGACAGCAATGGCAAACATCTATACTCCCTATGGTGAGTGTGCAGTCCATTTGACACATAATTCAAAGTAAAGCCAAGTGGAAGGGAGTATAGACTGTACTGAAAAATGCAGCACAATCTTTCATTGGTTTATAAGAATAGAACAAGTTTGATGAAAACATCTTCCATTTTATAAAGTCCTCCAAACAGCTGAAAACTTTACAGCCACTGGGAAAGGTATTGGGTACCTCTCTCAAGCAAGGCAGGTCTGAGAGCTCTGGGCTCTTTTCATACTAGGATGCCCACTGGTTTGGGACATACCAAGACCAACTTGGCAAAAAACCTCAGTGCTAAGAGCCTCTTCTCAGTCTATTTACTCTGCAGTGACACTTCCCCATCTGAAACCAAAAGCAGAGCAAGGTGGGAGCAAATTTCACCCCAAAGTGAGATCTGAATGTTATCCACCACGTCCTGAGGAGCAACTTCTTTCACATCAGGTCAGTTAAACCAGTGTAAAACCAGAGCAGAGTTACAGTCCAGCTCCTCACTCGGGAATATTTTGTGAATGAATCATCCTTCGTTTGTGTTGGCTGAACGGATTTGTCAAACAAGGGCAGCAGTTCCAGCAGGCAAGAAATCAAAAGACAGACCAGGAGACGACTTAGCGAGAGGCTAGAGCAAAAACTAGCAATGTGCAGCAGCATACATTAACCAGTAGAACAGCTTGAGGCATGCCTGGAAAACGCCGAGTAAGTGGAATTTAATTTCTGGCTTAATAATTCCTTTTTTTATACATGAATTTTGCTTAAGAGAACATCAAATCCCATTTTCATTGGGGATGGTTGCGTTTAATCAGCAAGCTGAATGCTGTGTAATGCAGCTCAACAACAGAAAGGGTTTAACTCTGCAGCCCAAGGCAAGAGCACCCCCTACATGGGTCACTCCCAGTGCAGGATCTAAGGACGACTTCCCAGTTTGCATTTTTCCAACTCAGTGCACAACACACCCAAACTAGAAGATTCCCCAAACAAATGCTGCATTTTTTGGCTTTTCAACTCCATCTCCATAGAGTCTATACTGCCCTTCATCTGTAACCCTGGGATGACAGGTTCCAGCTAACCTCTGCTGGCTTTGGGGGTGTCATACAAATATTTTCCACTGCTTTGAGGTCCTCTGGCAAATCAGCATTATGCAACTAGGAGCTGGATACCGCTGCAGATCGGCAATTCTGGAAAGTACAACAGCAACCAATAAATAGCATCAGGCAACTGCAAGCATGGCACAGCCTCATCACCCACACTGGTCTTGGGAGAGTTGGCTCTTATCAACCACCTTTAATTCCTTTTGGAGAGGAAACATTATTCAGATATTCTTTGTTGTTGCTTTCAAACAAAAAATGGTAACAAAAATTTAGACAAACGTATTTGTCTAAAAAAACAGAAGTGGTAGGACTCTCTTCTAGTTTAAAATATAAACAAGTCAGCTTACCTACATCAGCTTCCCAGAAACCTGGAAAGACATGAAGCTGAATTCATAACTCGCCTTTCTAATGCCCTTCAAGGCTTCTTGATCACAGGCAATACAAACATTGCCAAAAAAACAAAACTGTAAACACATGAAAGCTTGCTGCTTTCAAGAAAGATACTGCCCTGGCTGCTCACCGCTAAATCTAAATCACTGATGGATTTTCCATGCTGGTAGCATTCAGAAAAACACTCAGAAACCTGGTGTTCATCTGAATTTTTAACATCTTGAAGCAGAGAGATACCAGTCATTTTCTAGTGAAGATTTTCCTAATGCTGAAAAGGGAAGCTGAGATTAAAGGTACACCATCCTCTACTGAAAATTAATTTTCTACAGTTGTTAAAAAACTTGTTTCTCTAGGAAAATGACTCACTTGACTAGATAAACACTTCTATCTCTTCTAGGAAAGTGTGTTTCCTTGAACCTTGTGACCTTACACATTATACAATTTAGTATCATCACAGAACAGTATTTGGCTTTTCATGCAATTTCAGAAGGTAAAATCCCAATATTTTTTAAAACTGCCTTAAAAAGAATTAACACACTTTTTTTTCCCCAAACCTGCTACCATATTGTTAATTACCAGGCATGTTTCATGATTATTTTCAAAGTGGAGAACAAAAGAATTGCGAGGAAAAGGAATTTACTGACACATAAAACGTCTTGCTGAAAATTGAAGATGTTTTTCAGTTTTAAAACGAACTTGGATTTTAATTTGTATTTCACAGTTTCAGCATGAACTCAAATTACTGTCTTGTGCACCGACACACTGGCGTAGCAGGCGGAGCTACAAATACTCCAGCAACGGCCAAAATCAAACCTACTTTTTGATGTGAACAACTGAGCTCCCAAATCCCTGTGATCTCAGACCAGATCGGGGAGGGCCACGCACAGCGTGTCTTTCTGGGCACCCACTTTAGCACTCGATCAGATAAATCAATGTCCCCCAAAAACTTGGACTGCTCTAACAGGAGACCGGAGCCCTCGCTTTCACTAAACATTTTATTCTTGCGGGTCTAAGTGCACTATGGAAATCAAAGCACCAGCACTGATTTCAAAAGCAGCAGGATCAAGCCTCGGTGTAAGCGTGCAGCTGGCTGGAGCCTTGCAGCAGGTAACTGTGTGCCTCGAGTTCAATATTTGGCTGATAGATCCATATCCAGCAGGGATAGAAAAGTCCTTTAGAAAACACAATATTCAATTCCCTTTTCATCTCAGGGATGCAAGCCAGGCTTAGTACCTTTAAAACCTAGTGGTGCAATAATTTTTTCTGCCTTTTTTCTCTCTTTTTTTTTTTTTTTTTTAAATGAGGAAACGATGCTTTCATTTCCCTATGAAAGGGCTGATCTGAGCATACAGGCACCGATGACACTAGTACTGCAAAGATTTTTTGAAGGAAGCCAAAACCAAAGTGCAAGAGATTAAAGAGACAACTCCCTCACAAGCCAAATGATTAAAGCCTTTGCTCCTTGGAACAAGCATTTCCTTGAAATAATAAAAAACAAAAGGGAGACTAACACTGCTCCAGGTCTCCACCAGTTTACACTGCTGCACGCCAGGCTTTTTTTGGAGTTCTCTCTGCACGTTGGACACCCCATGAAAATCACTTATGGATACTGAAGCGGGGCCACAGCTGTAATGTATTCTTTGGCGTTTCCATCACATGCAGAACGGATTAATAGGAGCTTTCTTTGGGATCTAGATTATGCCCCAGAGAAGCAGAGCTATGAACAGCCTGCAAGAGCCAAGACCTAACCCTTGTCATTCAGAGGAAAAGTGCTTGGGAATTCAGAATACTTCTTCCAGTGTGCAAGGAGTGACGCAGCTTCAGAAGCACGCTAAAGATATCTATAATCTAACTTCCTGCCCCAAGCTTAAAAATAAAATCTTCTGTTTGATACTCTGAGCAAATTTCCAAGCGCTTATTTGCCAAAGGACAATTTGTGGCAGTCTGTAAAGGTAAGATTAATGTCATCCAAGCCTTCATCCTGCAAGCAGATCTGCTCTTTCGACCCTAAACATGCAAGAAATGCAAAAACGACAGGCATAGTCATGCAAGAAGTTTTCATGACATTACCATTTGAATTTTTCTTCTTTGCAAAAGTACAGCTTTCAGGAAATATGTGTTTATTGTGAAAGCACCTCATAATCTTAACACCTATCTTGCAAAACTCAGGGACACTTTAAGGGCAGAAAATAAAGAAAAAAAGGCTAACCTCTATTTTGTAATAAAAACAGATGACAGTCCTCTCTTCTGCCTAAGTATGTTGCCTAGTGAGAACAATTCTGTTCTTCCCTTGGTAACGTTACTCTGTCTTTTTTAATACACTCTTCATCCATTAACTTTGACTCCTTATGTGTCTAATTCACAGCTACACACCAAACAAATTATCCAGAATTAAAAACATCTCACTCATTTCCTCTTTCCCCACCTCCACACTACATCTTACAAAATCATTTTGCCATGACATGTCACAAGGAATTACTAATTTCTTTGCAGAGGGCTGGTGGGAACGCGGATTCCCTTTGCATGACATAACAGTCCCATGGCCAAGGTTCACATTTGAAGACATTGATTCAATTAAGTCCCCCAACTAACGGGCTGCCCCCGTTTTCTGCCTACATGATCAACAGGGACACGCTGCTAACTTGTGCATTGTGCTGCTTTTCCTCCTCCCTGATCAGCATAGCCTTCCACGTCTAGCATAAGAAATGACTGTAGAAAAGTCCATTTAATCACCTCCAAGCTTCATTTACATTTCATATTCATATCTCATCTAGCTAGCTCCTCCTTATTCTACAGCTACCTCTCAATCCATCACCTATTTTTTTCTCTGCAATCATCACTTCTCTTTTTAATTTACACTGCTTTCTGCCCTCAGGAATTCTGCTTGAGGAGGGCACATGCTGAATGAATAGTACTGATGCACCCTCTGGATGCAGGTACATTTCTGAACCCCTTTGCTCCATCCTTCGTGGATCTCACGCCATCAGACTACAGCCTTTTCTGCCCAGCCACCACTCATGCTCATTACCATTCAGGTACCTGCTGAACACAGTATTTCTACTTAACTTGCCTGTATGAGCGTGCCAAAATTACTTCATTAGCTTCCTGCAGCTCTAGCTCGAACTCTTCCCTGGCACCTCCAACTCTACCACTTCATGATCATCAATTTATGTGGCAGTTTCCTTTAACTGGATTCCATCCAACCACCATCATGGCTGCTTCTGTGCAGCATATTCCTCTCCAATAACCTGAGCACTGCTACAAAGGAGCACGACTGTCATGCTGCTTGGTATCAATCACACCCAGCCTGCCCCAATGTTTCACTCTGTTCGTGGATCTCCAGACTATACTGCAGCTTCTTCCTCACTGATACTGGCAACAATGATTAGTTTAGTCCTCAAGGTACGTACCCCATAGCAGCACCAACACCAGCCAGACCACTACTGCGGCTGCTGATGCACCTACCACTCCTTGATGTCTGCAGAGAAGGTTCTACTTTAGGGTTTGTGAACTTCCCTTAGACATCACAGTAAGGGAGGTATAATGGGAATGGAGATGTTTTTTGAAGTTTTACAAGTTGAAGGACAAATCAGAGAGAGGTCAGGACTGAAACCGTCCAAGTTGAGCCACATCTGACGCTTCAAGATTGACTCAACCCAGAGGAACCAACCTCATCACCTTCGTAAAAATCATAGGAATTTCAGCAGACCAGAAGGAGAGACTGGAGACCCCAAACACAAGCCTACCCTTTCATCTTGGCTCTGCATCAGCTATACAGTCCATGTGTGGTTGCAATTCAGACGGGAACAAATGGCAAACACCAGGGTAGGAAGCGTAACGGGACCATAAGTGATAGCAAGATTCATTTTTGGTTTTACCACTCGCTCGCTGCGTAGCCTTAAAAAAGTCATCTAACCTCTCAAGACAAAGTGCATAGGTGCCAGTAGGGCCAACAGGTTCAGAAAGGAGCCTGCTGATCTTTCTACAAGTGTTGAGGTCCTCAGCTCCCGCTGAAAGGTTTTGACACCAGCTGAGTATAAATCTAAAGAAGGGCAAGGAAAAACAAAACAAAACAAAACAGATTATGCCGTTTCAGCTAAAACAATGTTACGGTTCCCTGAACTTTGTAAGATCTCTGAATCTGAACAAGGTAGCCTGAACTCCATAGAGAGCCTGGTCTCGTTCAAAACATCTCCACTCTAATGTGGAGCCAAACACAGCAACCTTCAGAGCAACCAATCTCAAGGGAAGGAAGGCTCTGCGAGGAATTGCAATGCAGGACATGCACATCATGCCTTGAAGAGCAGGGAAACGTAACAGACTTCCCCGAGCTTAAACATAAGTGACCCTGAAAAGAGAAAGAGAACGAACGACTTAACATTGTCTACAAGGCTAAAAAGAGGCACTTCTAGGAGGCAATTTTCTGAATGGGTAGCTACATTATTTAAAGCAAACTGATGGTGATATTTTCAGGTCTTTATTTTTAATTTTGGACACAACTTCAGTGGCAACAAACATTCTCCTTGTAAGAGCATAACCTTTCCGTGACTTATTTTCAGACAATGCAAAGCATTAGAGGAGATTTATGTTTACTGCTGAGTTAAAGGTCAGGAATGGAGGCTTCCTCCCTTTCCCATCTCTCCCCTCCCCTCTTCCACCAAGAGACTAAGGCTGCATAATCTGCTGCGTTTGTTTTCATACAAGAGCTGCTTTTAAGCACTGCCCTGATGATCGCACAAGGGTAAGCAGATGAAATCCAATCAAGTGGCTCTACAGGACAAGACACATGACGAGACAGCCTGCCAGACTCCTGCTCTAATGTACACGCTGAAAAGAAGCTTATGCAGAGCCTGGGTAAAGAATGCTTTGTTAGGGAACACAGGCAGCTCACACTGCAGTGTCTGTTCTCCATTAGCCATCCATTTAAAAACACTTCTGATTATTTTGGAAGTACTTGCATTGCCCTTTCTCGAACTCAATATTTGCAGTTAATTGCATAGCTAGTGCACTTGCCTCCAATTTAAAAGCACATTAAGCCCAATTTTTATTTAAAACAGCCATGTTTCCACCCAAGTGCTGAAAATATCAGCAGATCCAGCAGATAGCGTTTTAAAGCAAGACACCTCTTTGCTTCTGAGAGTGTACACAAGCACTTCACTGTACCTAAGTTACTGAAATATAATAGAGAGTATGGAAATAAAGACCAGTCCCTTCGGGGTCAAAGATGGAACCAGCCACCATGTGCTTTTTGGCAAAAATCTAATCTAAGAACACACTGCACAGCAACAACGGCCAAGGGACTATTCTCTGCTGGATGGAGTAGTCCCTGTGCTCATGTAAGCACTCTTTCACACCTTTTAGGGAAGGCTGTCTTCATCACGATCATTTATCCTGATGGAGGCCGGACAGCAGCCGCACTGAAAAGCAGAGCATGGAAGAACAAATCCTTTTTTTATTTTTACATGTCTATTTATATAAAACACATCTATCAAACCTATCAACAGGATTTATGTGTTTTAGTCTTTGCTTTTATGAGAGTGTTTAACATGGACAAGGCACAACCATGGTTCTGACAGACACCATACCCATCCCCTTTGTCTGACACACATCTTTGTCATGTTTAGTTGGGGGGCATTCACTGCCCAGTGGGTTTTCTAGAGCCAATGCAACCTCAAATCCCTTGGCAGAGCCTGCTGTACATGCTCCCCTCCCTCCTCTCCACCTCACCTTCCAACAAGTTCCTCGGCATTCAGCACACACAATCATCCACTCCAGCAATTCCCCCATGCTGCAGGCTTCGAAAATCACAGCCAAACAAGTTTTACACAGGCATCATCTCACTAGTCATAAATCTCTCCTTGGAAACTTGACTGAAGTGCTGACGTTACTGGCTTGCTAGAGTGATATGTTTTGTATTTACTGGTGCCCTGGCCTTTTTCCTTTTAAATAAAAAGTGCCCAAAATGATCAGCTTTCTGTGTATTATGAACTATTTGTTCAGCCAGTCCAAGCTCACCCAGTCTGTCCAGAAGAACCAGAGGAACCGCACCAAATCTCACGCTGTTCAAACACACGCAGAAAGGACCGACGTTTACATCAACCAGCTTCTCTGGTGGCACCGCTGCCACCGCACCCTGCAACACAGGGGGATCGACAGTATGGACAGGCAATAACGTCTGTAGGAGGAGAATGCACGGCCGGTGCGCACACATCCTGCTTGGGAGTGGAGGTAGAGAGCAGATCTAAGATTTGCTGTTAGTCCCACCACAAAAGCTGCGTCATTCCCGACTGCCCTGTATCCTGCACGTACCACGCATCCTGCACAACTCTCTTCTGAGAAGTTTTTTTTAGACACTTCACTATTTTAATTTGGAAGTATTGGCACACCTAAGTAAATACAACATAAATGTGAAGACAAAGTACATTCTGCTCCCCTGTAAAATTAGTAGTTAATAGGTTGACTTGGCTTTCTTTAAAAAGTTAACATAAATGAGTAGAAGTGCTTAATTATGATACTGAGTATTTTCATTCCTTTCAGAAGAAGAAGAATAGCCTAGAGAAAGTCCCAAGTACAGCATTTCAAAAGGATGCACTCCCATGTACTAATTAAGATTTAAACCATGACAAGCTGCAAGTATCTCAGCGTGCTCTCCAACTGCAAGCCACAGACAGGCAAAGTACCTAAGAACAATTTGGAAATTACTTTTGGGAATTAGGGGAGTTGTGTAATCTGATTTAGTTGTTGCTCTTGTCAATAGAAAGATATGAAATGTCTTGAATTTCCATGAGAGTTGGAGAGTAAATGGGAGGAAAAAAGGGAAAAAAATAATCAATAAACTAATCTATAATTTCATTGATGGTGAGGGCCACAACTTGTGCAGGGCAGGTGACGGTTTGTTGTCAAAAGAATGATTTGCTCTTGAGACCCAATGCTATCTTGATCTAAGTACATAAAGCTCTCAGTCAATGCAGAGAGGTTGTGTGTGCCTTACCAGGGCTCAGTTTGATCTCTAATGTCCTGAAAGGATAGATCTGCAATAAAAATATGTGAAAACATTTAGAGACATTAAGTTTACAAGATGACTCTGATCCTGTGGATTAGCGTCAAGTCTGCAAGTGTGCTGAAGCCTGCCAGGGAGAATAAAGCACTGTACTGTCCTTACACTAAGAGCAATTTAATTTGTATGTCCAGATGTTCATTTCAAGATTTTTATCCATTTTGAAGAGTTATATCTCCATTGCCTTGGAATAAAAACATAATTATGTGTAAGCCATTTACAAGATTCCTGTGGCAAATATTCCTAATCCTGCTGGGTTATTTTAGGGCAGTGAAGCCATAGTTAATACAAGGGAGGAGGACTGTTTGACAGAACTATTGAAATAAATAAAAGGACTTGCTCAAAATGCATGTCAAAGCATGTGAAAACGTGAAGGTTACTGAAGCCCAGGAGATCCTTCCATCTCTTGCCAGGCCCCGAACTGTTGGGAAATGTTTCTAGCAGCAAACTGTCCCACTTTGCATTTCTAAGAGGCTGAATCCCAAGAATAATAATGCACAGAAGATTGCAGCCCTTGGCTTTCCAGCCAGACAGTAATTCAATGAACAATGCGGCCAGCCCATCAAAACATCCTTGCCAAGTTACACAAGTACCACTTGTAGGAAAAGCTTTCTACTAGAAAAAGAGACAGCAAGAGAGAATATGCTGGCGGAGAGGGAGCTGACGGGAAAGGCTCCCTCCTAATCGTGTGCTTAATTACAGCACCGCTCCCATGGCAGTGCGCGATGGGCTGCGCCAGAGCAGGGCGGTCAGTGCCGCGCAGGGCTGGAGGGGCCCTCCGCCAGCAGGGTCAAGCCATGCCCCAGCACCAACCCGCTCCTGCAAGGATGTGGCCCTCTCCCACCAACCCCTAAATGACAGCGTGGCTGTGTCCAGGGTGGGGGGTTACTTTAGGAGATCGCTTTGTACATCAGGAGAGGCCCCAGTGCAGCAGAGACTGAACCAAAATCCTGCCTCACACAGAGTGAAAAACACCCCAAACAAGCTGAAAATTATAGTCCTTCGCTGAAGGTAAAAGGGCTTTGAATACGCAGGGCACTGATGCAAAGGCTGATAAGAAGCCTCCCAAGGATACAGGACACATTTTAAAAGGAAACAAAGATAAGTGTTTAAGTGTCATCCGCCCCACCAAGTCAAGTCACTAAACGGTTTGGATTTGTTTCTTTTAACCTGAAGGCCTTCACCCAGCTTGCCTAGATTCTTTCCTCATTTTTGGCTACCCAAACACGTCAGAGCAAAATGCCTTTGTAATTCTGTAACATCACCTCCCACCGCTTCCCCGGCAGCAGCCCTGGACTGAAACGGAGCACCACAACGAAACGCAGCTTTCCAGTTTCAGAGTTAAGGACATTTGCAGAGTTGCATCGCACAAACTACGAAGATCACAAAGGGTTTCCCTCCTGTAGCGCTTACCTTAGGTTAGACCTGGTTGACATCTGCATTAGCAGTACGAAAGCCAGAGGAAAAGAGGGATATTTTGGAAAACAAAGTGAATGCATTAGGGCACAGTGATGGCTGCCCAGAGAGGCTCCCAGAACTGCCCGGCACCGTCGGGATGTAACACAGGAACACGCAGGGCAACGGGCAGCAGGGCTGTCTCACTGGCAGGGCAGCTGCTGCTCCATCAAGCAAAAAGGGCCACGAGCTCGGTTCCTAAATCACACCAGCAAGGGCTCCCACCCGGGATCCAGAGCACTGGGATGGAGCCATCTGCTCTGCTGGCTCCTCCAAGGCAGAGCTGCTCCCACCGCAGCCTCGTCTCCTCCAAGAGGAGCTCCAGGACATCCACCCCATGTGAAGGGCCGACCAAGGCACATGGCCAAAGGTTGGGACAAGGCCATCAGCCTGTTCCCATGGAGCTTCCCCCTCTGATCCCAGCTCTGTGCTGAATCGGGGATCAGAGGGGGGAGCACAAATGGCAGGCGGGAAGGAGGGATCACCTGGCAACCACACTGCTAGGAGGAGGTGCCAGGAGCACTCACACACCACCTTGGGTTTGTAACACAAACCCTCTGCCCACAGCGGTCCTGTACAGCCTGTATAAAGGGCGAATGGGGGTGGCAATAGGTTAATGAGTCCTGAACAAAATGACCCACCTCTGGTTGCCGCCATCCTGGCCATGCTCCAGTTGCTGTACGAACTGGAAGACAAGCAAAATGGTTTGTACCCACTGATATTGCAAATGCCTGCTTTTCTATTCCTGCAGGAAAGGACTGTAAAGCATGGTTTGCTTTCCCCTGGGAAGGATGCCAGTAGTCCTGGAAGCAATTACTCCAGGGGTGCATACATAGTCCCCCCATTTGCCATGGATGTGTTCAAGAGACCCTGGAGAATGGCAGCGCTCCCTAAAATGTGCAGTCAAATGTGCCATCAAAAAGTCTAAAGTCCAACAATCCTCAAAGAGAATATAGTTCTTAAGCCTGAAGCATTTGAAGAAGGGGTGCCACCACCCTTCAAGCCATCCCTCCTCCCTGGAACAAGGGGACAACACTGCCCACCCCGTGAGCATACCTGGGAGACAAAACCAGCCCAGCTGCCAGAAGAAACAGTGAATTGACCCATGGAGGGAGCGTTACGGGTTGAACCCCCCGACAAATCAGAGCCACCAAGGTACCATTCTACGGCAAACTCAACTCCAATGACCAAAAGTATTCCTTGTTCATTGACGAGTCCTGCAAACTCCAAAGCATCAAGGACTACGGAAAGCAGCGTGGAGTGCCCTCGCTGGCCCCGCGGCTGGACTGAGGGGTGCAGGAGGACAGCAACAGCCCGAGAAGCAACCCACAGCGTCTGACTGTGCTGATTCCCAGCTGGCAGCCAACAATGTGTGGAGACGGAGAAAAATAATGGGAGGGAGAAAAGGACTGAAACGTTGGGGTAAACCTATGTGAGCAGCCAAAACGGGACATGAGGCAGCAGCCCCATGGTATGATGCACGGCTGGGAAAGCCTGTACAGGTTTGCCTCTCACTGTGAGACCCGGGGAAAGCCAGCACAGGCGAGCTGTGCCCCGTGAGGCAGCGGTGCTTGTGTTGCAGCTCCAGCCACACCACCTTCCCCCACCTTTTTAAGTAATAATAATACAAAAGCTACAACGTGCATCTACTCCAGAGCTGCTATGAGATGGGTATTAAGGCTTCTCAAACCCTTTTCAGCCAGACAGCTCCTATGCAGTATGAATTTCTCTTATGTTATCTTTCCAATGAACTCAATGACCTGACCGAGACGAGACAAGCTCCCCAGAGACAGAGATAATTTAGTGCCTGTGTCACTCCTTCAGCTCAGCCTGCCAGCACCTCAGTTTATACTCATTTGGGTGTTGAAAATAACCCCAGAAATCTACAGGTAAATGCACAAAGGCCTGTGGCTGGGTTTCAGCTGAGTTGCTGAAGGTTGTACATCATTTGCTTCAAGAACATGCCATTAAGTTCCACTACAAAGCTTCAAGTGTGTATATTAATCACCTTTGTCTCCGGTGCCGTTTGTCTAATGACACTTCATGCAAATAGGGCCTCAGGTTGCCCTCACCTCTTGAGAAAGGTGTTTATTTTGAAAGATAGCTTGAAAATGTCCCAGAAACACCAATTCCTAAAATATGCAGCTGCTGGGAGCAAGGCAAAGCAAAAAGAAATGACATTCTATCTAGAATTTAGGGGCGAATGAACAGACCAAAATGCAATGAATACATTACTTGTTGTTCCACTTGATTTTTTGCTCACTTTGGCTAAGATGAAAAGAAAATGGAACTCAGCTGCAGAGGCCTTGACCTGGTTCTGCTGCCCAGGACTGAATTACCCAACTGGAGCCACTCAAGAACAGGATGGTCCTTGGCCCCTCTGCTCTTCCCCTCTTGAAATTCAGTGCTGTGAGGCAGCGCTGAGCACAGGACAGTGGTAGAAGCAAGGCACATAACACGAATTTTTTGATCTTGTATTCAAAACCAAACATCCTTGGTGCAGCAGATATAATGTTACGTTGCCTTGCTACCCAGCAGTCAGTATTGTGAAGACTTGTAAGCTGGAATCTCACCGAGTGGTAAATCACCACTCAGATGTCAAATTGAGGTTTTTTCAGGGCAGCTATCCCTTTTACATGATAAGGCCAATTCCCAAACAAAGGTTTTCAAAATAAGCTTCTAGAAAACTGTCAGAAATGTCAGCCCAAAGCAGCAATGTTTTGATTTCAGGGTCACACCTGCTTTGATCATAACAACAAATTAACTCTTCTGCTACTTCCAACATCTGAAACACAAAATACATCCCCAAATGAGCGCAACGTCTTTTTAAAAAAACAGAATTGTGCTAACACAGAAATAAAAATAGCTTGGGAAACTGCAAAAGGAGCCATCTGGAGACTCCCACCATGGCAGCAGAAGAATGCAGAAGGAACTAAAAGGTGCACAGCAACTCCCTTCACTAATGCCCTTCTCCAAAGCACTCAAATACAGTGGAGTGAGAACAAACATCAGCACATTTCTCACATGGCAAAGAAGAATCACTGCAAGTCACACAACATCCAGCTGAACCCATCTGCACCAGAGAGTCATCCCCTGTTATTCAGCGGGAACAGGTACCACCAGCAATGCTTTTATTTCCCCAAAAAGCTGAATGCTCCTTCCACCGAGGAGCATCAAACCACCTTAATGCAGCGCAGACGTGGCACGGGGTGCTGCGTAGCACGTGTGCTCTCCTTGATGTGCACAGCTCACTCTTCCCCCAACGCTGGGCTGTAAGTGATACAATTAAGCTCAACAGCTGCAGTTTACAGCTGTTCCTTTCTAAAATACAGAGGTCATTTTTTTTTCTTCTTCTTGAGAAGTGGGATTGTGGGATTTTCTTAATAAATATTCAGCATCCTGACCAGAACAAAATGAGAGTGAATGCAAGACCGCTGGCTTTTGGATCTGCTCCGTGCCTCTATTTTTCTATGTAACCTGCTCTAAAAGTATAATGATCGGCATTAAATCCAAGCTTGAAGGCACAGTGCTAAAGCCCAGGAAAACATTTACATTTCTGCGAGGATGAAGCATGAAAATTCAGTGACAAATCCATTTTTCTTATGCAGAGTTGTGGCTTCAGAGCATTTGTAAAGACAGAAGAGGCCAGCACCAAGAGGATAATAAAACTGTTGGTTACACTTCTCTATTTCTTATAGGTAGCACTCCACCCCCTCTTGAAGAAACAAAACACAAAGGCCCCCCCAAAACAGAAAAAAATTATAAAAAATACTGAAGCATATTTTCTGTAGAAATAGATCTGCTGACACACACGAAGTAAGCGAGCAATCCACTGCATCCTGTAATCACCTAAACTATTAAATCACTACAGAAAGTGCCCTACTGCATGGGCCCTCCTCCTGACATGGAAAGTCTGGTGGACTCTCACCAACCAGTTGGCAGAACAAATGCCTCAATATACGGGTGATGTTATGAGAAGAGAAAACAGGAGGCACCTCAGGTCTAGAGATCACCACAAGGCCCCTCCAAGAAATAATAAAATTCCTTTGTTGATGCATAAAGAGTATTACAGTTTCTTCCTTTCTTCCGCATCCCACATGGTGATGGGGAACCAAAGACACACAACATCCCTCTTGAATATTTCACTGGGCTGTGCACCTTTGGTGAACTTGCAGCATGTTATAAATACAAGTGAGTCTTCACAGCACATCAGCTCAGTGGACCAAATAATTCAGTAGTTCTTCTGCTCTTCTAACTTCAGAGGGTTTAACAAACCCAGAGAACACACTACGGGAAAGGCAATTCCCACATTTCTCAAATGCGTCCTCTGAACCCAACGCATCCATTTTGTAGGCAAGACCTTTCCTATGTAATGCAGATGCTCCTGACTCCTGTCTGCTGCACCCAATCATTTCAGAAAGCACAGCTTCTGAGCTGAGCAACCAAGAGCCTTATATTGTACCTGGTGCCAATATAAGTCTCACTTGGACAGCCCTGCCCACAGTCCTAAGAGCATAACCCCCCTTGAGTCAAAGATGTGCCACCTGGAGACAGCAGGACTATCCATCTCTTGGGTTATGCACGTGCAATGCAAAAGCATGCTCAGCAAGTCAAAAAGTCAGACTTTACAGAGATAGAAAGGATAGTCTTAGAAGAAAGAAAGACTTAGGAGGTGAGAAAGTCATTTCTCAGCTCTGTTACTGACTTACTGTAAGGTCTTAAGGAAGTTGCATCCCTCTCATTTCTACAAGGGGGATAACCATACCACTTTTGCTGCATGCATTTGGACTATTAGAGATTGTAAATGCAGAGGGAAGGGACCATCTCTAATGGGAGGTTTATTGACAGCGTGACAACACAAACAACACAGCGTGCGCCGGGTCCGCACTTTAGTGGAGACTGGGTACTCATTAGCGGACACATTTGAGAGCCCTGGCCTAGCGTCTTCCATGAAATCAAGCAGCAAATCAACAGCAATTAGAGCCATGGTACAGAGACAGGATTTTAACATGCTTTCCATTATCATTTATAGCTGTCTGCAAACTGTAAAGCTGCACAGATCCCACTGGCTGTGAAAGAACGAAAGCCATCCTCCCTTTTAGAAATTTTTGATTATTCATTAATGGATAATAACCAAAAGATTTAGGGGAGGAGGGGGGAGTACCCCTAAATCTTTCACAAGCCTGAGCCCCCACTGGTATTGATGGAAAAACACTGAGTATATCATTCAAGGTCAGGAGCTACCTGGAAAAAAAAAAATAACCCCAAGAGAGTCTGGACAGCTATTTTTTTTTTCCCTTCTCTTTTCGAGACTTGTGTGAAGTGCACAGAAAAGCAACCTTTGTACCAAACACAATGAACAAGGTCTGTTTGTCCAGTCTGAAACACATCACACAACCGGGAGCAGCAGCACACTCACAAGTTTGGCATCAAAAGCAAAGCAGAAAGCTGGGGGCAGGAGCCAGCACAAACGTACAGCGCTCCTGCCTTAAAGATCAGGAAGAAGTTTGGTTTGGTCTTTAAGCTAATCTGAAACACTTTGCTCCTCCCTACTTCAGACATCTAAACATGCAGTTTAATATTTAGAGAAAGATCCTATTACAGGATAAGAATGAAGGAAGATTGCCTACATATAAATTTATGCTGAAGAGCTGTTTATAAATAATTCCACATGTAGATATCGCTCACTGCCGAGCAAAAACTCCTTATTCTGGTTTAGTTTAACCTATCCTGGAGGTGAGAGACCTAATTCTCCTCTTTTTTGCACGCATTTTATACTGACATCACTTCGGTGACTGCATTTACTCCTTAAACCAAACCCAACTCCACTGGCCGGTCTCTAGCTATGCTAGAGCACGCACCAGTGCAGGCTGGCCTCCCTGGCACAATCTGCTCCATTTATATCACTGCTGCTTTTAGCCTGGTAGAAATAATCCCCCAACAGAGCTGACTTCACCCCTCGGTCACCTCAGCATCATCCCACAGCGGCTGTGCTGATTTCAGCAGAGTCGCTCCACATTTAAAATCACACCACTAAGAGGGATTGTGCCTGTGAGCGGGCGTGCAGCCGCGCCAGTCTCGCTCCGGGAGCTGAAAAGAGCCCCACGGACCTCCAGGACAGCCCGGGGGAGCCCAGATGGAAGGACCGCTGCTTCTTCTGCCACCCAGGTATATTTTTGCAGCTCACTTAATCCCTACTGAAGTAAGATCACAGTTAAGGCTGGTGAAACGAGGACATCTCAAAGACATATAAAGCACCTCTGCGGCCTGTCTTAGTATCTTAATCAGTGCGGTTGAGATCCAGAGACTCCATTTAAGAGTTACTGCCTTATAACAAAATGTCTGCTCTACTCTGGAGGTGTAGAATAGATGCCCCAAACCCTTCTGGCAGTAAGTCTTATTTACTTCATGAATTTTTGAAGCTGCCTCATGAATTAATACACTAAAATAACTTTAATAGAGTCCTCATTTACAAATGCTCCCTAGAAATGTTGGTAGTATTTAAAATATACGCTCAAAAATAAGCAAATGAATATTTAAAACTCTCTTTTGGAAACAGCCTGAGGGAGGAAGACCGTGTTCAGAGTGGCGTTCAGCACAGCAAGCAGCAGTGTGTAGTGGTGAACAGGGAGCCCAAAAGAGATGCTCACAACGAGGGACCTCATGGTGGACAAAGTCCACAGATCCAAGCTCTCCCCGCACGCGGTGTTGCCCTAAAGGACAAGTCCCCTCCTTACCTCATCCCTGTGGATAGTGCTTGCCTCCCTCTGCTAAGTGTCTGCAGATGTACTGGGCAAGTGCTGCACTTTAGAGCTAGGGATTGTTAACAGAAACTTTTCTTCTGGGCAGTGGAAGCACTTCACTGGTTAGGAACAACCTTCCTTTGTCACAAACCTTCTGTGAGACACTTGGAAAGCACCATAAGGTCATCTCAGTCCCTCCTGCCACAGGAGCAGCTAAAGCACAAGACCACTAAGTTCTCTGTATGTCTGGTCTTTCAGACCAGATCTCAGTTACGAGGTGCAGCCAGGTCTATATAGGATGGAATATTTGACCAACTTCCCAAAAACGCCCCTTGCTCAAGACAATAAGGCAATGTTCATGTGCTTTTTTCCTGCCTGGCTGACTCACACTACAACCAGTTTGCACTGCTGCAATGAAGCCGTGGGTATTTTAGACTGTGAGGCACTCTGAGATCCTTTGGGATGAAAGGAGCTATATAAATGTAAATCATTCTCATTAATGTAAATTGTGGGACAATGCGATGTTTACAGTGAACAGTCCCAGGGCTGAGCTTCAGAGTGTATATGTTTATGTATAATTTCACCAGTGAAGAACACAGCCATCACTGCCCGGTAGCTGGACACCAGAGAGACGTCCTCCATGGAGAACCCAGTTGGGAGTTATCACACACGGTGACCAGGTCAGGCTCTGAGGGCAGCGCTGCGGCCGCAGAACATTTGTCCCCCTTGTATGTTGTTGAAAGACATTTCAAAAACCCTGAAGCCCTCCTCCCACACAGCTGTCCATAGCAGATTTGGCATTTCTCTGTAACTGCAGGAGGTTAATTAACATTTTTTAAGACCACTTCTGAAAACCAGTTAAAAAAACTTGGTTGCTAAAGAGAGGGAATTCACATTCAGAGACTAAATGTGCAGTTACAACTCAAACCATCATGCACACTCAACTCAGACCCAACCCAGTATCCCTGAGATCTACCAGGAATTATTCTACTGGTTTGGGGTAAACTCTGAACCAGGCCCTTCTCTGCACCCATTTCCCAGTCTCTCCACGTTAAGACAACTGCTAGAAGCTCTTGTCAACGTTATGCCCATCCTAAGAGACAACAGTATTTCCTCCTAGATAACCATTGGTACCTGTGGACCAAAACAACTATGGATCAACAACTTGAAGAGCCAACTTAGTTGTGTTCACTGGACACAGAGTATGATTTGAAGGTACAGATGAATCTCTGCTCAGGTCAGAAAGTGCGAAAATCTGCAAGCCATAATGAAACTGGAGGATCAGGGCTGTCCTTAGGAGTCCTGCTGCACACCATCACCTGCAGACTGGATACTGCAAGTCTGCACTTCGGGAGTAAACTATTCCCCAAGAGACATGGCTGGCTGCCTGCATATATCCTAGGGCACAAACAAGAATTTCTGCAGAGTTTAGAAAGCGAGTACACTTCTGTGCAGGCGGCTGCCGTACCATCCATAGAGCTGTACTGACCTCAGCTGCGTGCTAATGCCAGGCCAGATTCAGTGCCACGAACAAGCTGGGAGGACAGCTCTGGATCTGCGCTAACCCCGGCAGCCTGCAGGAGCACACACACCTGTGTGCAGAGGCGCACACGCAACACACACACAACCAAACGCCTGCACGGACTGAAAGACAACAGCTCCAGCTTAATCCCGAACTGAAAAGCAAGTGCAAATCGTCAAATTTAAATTTCAGCCTCTTTCTTTTCTGTGCTTTTGTTTCAATATTTAGAACTCCAACAAAGCAACAGACACAATGCCACCTCCTCGGGAAACACATACCCAGCTCCTTCCATCTGCTTCCTCTCCCAAGCCCCCTTGTATTCTGCAAAGCAGATTGTGCTCTGAAATATTAATACTCTGCTCTTCTATCGTTATTCCCAACCCTGAATCTCAAAGCTTGTTCCCAGCTTCCCTCCTCCTTACATTTTTTCCAGGGATCACGGCACTCAAGGGGTTATGTTACTGCATACTGTACCATGTCTGAGTGGAGCTTTCATAAAAAGGTGGAAGCGGTCCAGAAGCAGCTTCTAGGGAGCCTTCCATCTGCAGCAGCATTTTATTTAGACAGCAAAGGGGAAATTAGATCCCTATGTTGCTGATTGGCTTTGGGAGTTGAATCTTCAGTTCTGTAGGAGGAGTTCATTTACACCACTGTAACGAACCCAATACCAAAACTCCCACCAGGGTGATCAGCGCTCGGGGGAACGTGGGGGAACAATGATTGTTCAGTTTAAGGGCAACGCGGAGTTGCCTTTAACTCGCGCTGTGCCTTCGCTCTAAATTTCTTTGAATTTGACTTTGTTCTATTTAATCTGGATTTCTGCTCCATCTGGCTTCTGAGTAACGATGCCAATTTTTCATGTGCTTGCTGAAGAAGCTTTTCTTTAGCATGGGGGAGTGGTTACAACAGAGCACCGCTCCAACAAGTCTATTTCAGTCCGGCTCTGAACCTTCTTTCTCCAAATGTTCTAGCAAATACATCTGTGAGCAGGAATTTCTATAATTGCAGATAATTCAGGTAACAGAAGAGCGCACAGAAAAGGCATTCCATTGGAAACAGCCAGAATCACAGTCTCACCCAGCGTAAATCAGCTTTGGCAGCCATGGTCGCTACACCGAGGTGCACAGGCTGATACACAGCTGCCTGTGGCCGGCAGTGGGGACAGCTTGCTCTTCTCCAAGACTCTCGACTCAAGGACAAAAGGACATTTCTTTTCCTGAGCCCCTACCTGGAGCAGACAGATGGCTATCCAAGCCAAAACTCGCTATGCTTTTTAAGGCCAGATCTAAACAGAGCTGAAAGGATAACTTCTCAGTGCCATTTCCATGTTTCTTTGGATCAGGTGCTAAATTAGCAACAGGCTTGCTCCCCTTCCACCAAAAGAACACGCTGGCTACCAAGTCCTTAACCAGACTTCACATCAGCCAGTTATGTTTTATCTGTCTCTTGCTCAATTGGGCAAGACAGGTGGCAACCCCTACATGAAAATAAACTTTTCCCTCCTTAGACTGTTGAGCAAAGTAGCAGCAACTACCAAGTCCAAGGGGCACAGCTACAAAAATCCCTGTTCCTGCCATCCCCGGAGATGGGGAGCCCCCAGGCAGAGCACCTCGTTGCCTGGAGAGATGACGAGTACCAGCCTCACAGCAAGGCACGCTGCAGCCTGGCCAGGCTCCTGCATTAAACACATGCTCTTAAACCACAGGTGTGACCACAGCTCCGTTGCCTGGGATCTGCACAGGAATTGGGGTAACAGTGGCACCCAGCTTGGGTCCAGCTGTGGAGCAAGCACCCAGCGAGATGACGCCCATGGGAGCCCGTCTCTCATCACTCCTATTAACCAACCCAGACACAGGCACGTAGCAAACTCACTTCTGGATTGCAGCAGAGTCACAGTTATGGATGTTTATGTTTTTTCAGCACCGTAAGTCACCTTGCGAGTGTCCGGCATTAAGCAGGATAATTTAGCAGGCTTTTCAAATGACTCTGATTCTTCACCGCTGAGGTGTAATGGCCCGAGTCTCACACAGCCATATTTTTTTCCTATTCACCTAAGGTCAGAGAGGGCCACTTAACCTTATTATTTCAGAAGGCTCAAACCTTTGACAATTATAAACAGGAGAGTAAAAAGGAGAGCTAAATTTGTGTAATACATGACTTACAACTTCCTAGCCTCTGAATCCAAGCAAGAAGGGCAAGGATGGCTCTGACACTGACTTTCTTATCTAGAGCCTGGCTTGAATGGAACCTAAAGAGCTAATGGCATGAAGTCATTAATACCAAAGGCTGCTTCCTGCTGTGGATCAAGGGGGTTTGCTCCTTCCATGCTTCCAGACTTCACAAACACTCTTCCAAGGCAAGACAGACCTGATATAATATGGGGGCAAGTGTGCAAATTTATTAATAATAGAGGAGCAGACACCAGATTAGCTGCTCCTGGTACAGCCTTGATGACCCTGTCCTAAGGGTCCAGCACCTCCTGCCAACAGGTGTCTACTGATCTTGCTGCTGGACTCCCACTGCAGCTTACCACAGACCATGCATCCCACAACAGATGCTTTCTGTTGCAGCCTCTTCAGAGATTTCCTCGCACTGAGTAATTCCCAGTCACTGGCAACCCTTGCACTGAAATTAGAGCACTGAATGGGCAGTCGCATGCCCCTCCTGAGCCTCCTTTCTCTTGTTACCAGCCAGCATCCCTCTCCCAGGAAAGAGGTCCTGCACAGCCCCTTGCGTGCAGAAGAAAGAACAGTGCAGAAATCCCATATCCAAAACAATCGGTGATAAATGCATTCAGACAGGCCCATGTCCAACTCGTACAAAGGCGAACAGGAAGAAGAAATCACTCCATTTGATCTACATGATGAGGAATTTGTAAGATAGTTAATGACGATTCCAAACCTCCAGCTGCAGTGTAGGATTTGAGGCATCACTCAGGCAAAACAGCACTCTGCTGTATCACCATTGCTTGGGCACAACTTTGTGAGCTTCCTTTGCACTAAAGAGACAGGCAGAACAAATCCCTTCTTAAATGCAATCCTGCAACCCATTTCAATATCTAGTGCTGGAAGATGAAGCTTCTGTCAAGCCAGTCAGGGCTGAAATATTGTTTATTGTACCTGAAAATTAATTTCATACCTTTTGGGGCATCACCAGATGCCTCCAACAATCACTGACTATGCACACAAACTTGCAAGTTTAGTGGCCAATTTTCTTCAGGCATGCACTAAAGTGCACCCATGTATTTAAGATCAAAATTCAACCCATGGTGTTCAAACATTATGGTACATAACTCAACAGAAATGTCAGACCCGCAACTGTTAAAGCATAATATTTACTGTACACCACCACAAATTTACACAGCGCAACACTGCAACCCTTTGTAGGTATACAACAGTCCAGAAAGCCAGAAGAATTAATTTTTCATGCATTGCATGAGAAGCCGGTGTGAACTTTTTCCTCTGTATCAGTCATAGGCTGTCAGTGCAAGGAAGATGTACCAGAGTGCATATTTGATGTTCACCAAATCTAGCAGCATCTGAATTCAAACACATTATACGAGGGCATCCTGACCAAATAGCTGCAGCTAACACAGAGATGCTGTATACTAGAGGACATCATATGTACTTGGCCAAAGCCTCCCATATTTATTTCTCAGGAGCAGACTTTTACTGTCTCTGGTGGCTGCAGTGCTGGGTAGCCAGGAGGTCACAGTGACTCTGCCAGGGTGCATAGATCTGGGGAGCAGCAAAGGTCTGACAGTCATAAATCTCTGTGGAAAACTGACTGACTCCCCACTGTTTCTTCTGGGCAAACATGTTTAAAAGCAGGTGCAAAACTGAGTCATAAAAAAAAAAATCATCTTCCACATTAAAAGCTATCAAGGTTCACAGGCCACAAATTTAATCTGTTCCCTTTAAAGTAAGTATAAACACTAAAAGTGATTATTTAGGCTTGCATGCTTTTATGCATGTCCATCTGTATTTCAAGTCCAGGATATGAGAAACATCAGTGCTGAGAAAAGACACATCCATGCTGTCTGGGACAACAGACCTGCTGCTTTTTTGCCAAAACTTTCTACAAAGCTAGTGAGTCAAGGCACTGAAATCCTTCGGAAAAAAACATCACCTCCAGACACAAGCATGCCTCAACGCTACTCCTCAAATCACCCCGGCACTGCCAAGAAGAGTCTAATCTTCCATGGGGTGAGGACTTCTGGTCTGACCATCCACCAGGAATGAAACCACTGCCCGGCTGGCACAGGCTGAGGTACAACCATTTGGTGGCAATGGCTTTGGGTCACTCCAATCCACAATAGCGACAGCCCATAAATATAACGCTTGCCCAAACGTGCATCTATAAAGAGCAAAGTAATAGCTCCATTAGACCTTTACATTCTATCAGCCAAATAATATGAGTTTTTAAAAACATTTAGTATTTTAACAGGCATTTTAACAGCTCCCATAACTCAGCTGCATCTTTGCCGTAAATCACTTGACAGTTGAATACTCTATTATACGATCTAACCCCCTTCAGCATTTCCAAAAGGAAGAAACAACCTTCCTAAGGTTGTTTAGGAAGGGAAACAACCTTCCTAGGTGCCTGCTCTCTACAAGAAAAAGTTTTTTGCTTTTTGCCTTTTTTTTTTTTTTTTTAAACATAGGACTGATTTACACAGAACCTAGCTATGTAGGGTGACAGCAAAGGTCGGAGATTTTGTAATGAGAGAAAAATCAGCAAGGCAGAGGCTAGTTAAACTCTACATGTAACCCGCTTTGGTTAAGCACAAAGCCCAGTCCCAAAAGGTGCTGGTCCATCATCACACAGGACAGTCCTTCTGCCAAAACCCCCAGCTCAGCACCTGGCCATGTCCAGCCCAGACCCCATGGAACACCTCTGCAGCAGCACTAACACGAAGGCAGCAGAGAAAACCCAGCTCATGCTTTTCACTGAGGCTGCCTCCACTCCAGACCTTGCACCACTCAAAGCTGGTAACCAGGGGCCTTTTTACCCTGGGCTTGCACTTAATGAAAGGAGCTCACAAGTCACATATAACCGAGCCACCTCACACCTGTAAGAGCAACAAAGCACAGTTGATCCTGACTACACAGCTCTACGAAACCCTTCCCTGCTGCCTACCTGACTCAGGGCATTTAGCTTCAACTTGGCACTCGCTGGAGGGAACCCACACACCCTCCACAGCAAATGGGGATCATCACCTCCCAGCTCAGCAAGGACAGAGACCAGCAGAGGAGAGGCAGATTAAGCACAGAAAAGGTAGAGGAAGAGCCAGCAGGACACGTAAAGATGGGGTGGAGGCAGAGGAGAAAGGGGGAGATCGGCCCAGCTCATATTTTGTTATTACAGAGGAGGTGCCACAGCCTTCCAGAGGAGGCATGCAGGGAGGAAGGTCTGCACGAGCACTCGCAACAGGAAGGGAGATATATGCCCCAACGGGCTGTTTGCACGGGGAAGCAGACCCACTGGGGAATGGAGGTGTCCGTGCACCTCTGCACATGCAGACATGAAATACTACATTTTGAGGCATGGAAGCCTCCATTTTCCCCTCACCTCTCTCAGAAGTGGTGGGTTGGATCCTGACAGTCCCCATCCTGTCTCCTGCCCCTGGAAGGCCCTGTTCTCGCATTTTCTCACATATTTCAAAGCTCGCAGACAGAAGCAGGAGAGGCAATTAAGTCTAGATGCAGGTAGAAAGGGGCTCCCATGGGAAACAGTTTAAGAAACACTGTCTCTAATGGCAAATTTCACTGTATTTCACTCTAGCTTTATGATCTACTCTGATGAGCTCTTTAAAAAAAAAAAAAATACACACACGCTCTCGCTATATATATATATCTCCATCCAGATGAATGCTTTTGATCACTTAGCATAAGTTTTTCTTGGCTGTAAAAGATGGCAGGCTGGGGAGACTAAATGAGAGCAGGGAAGAGCCGAGGCAGTTGGATCCCAGTCGTGTGGAGCCTGGACAGGCTCCGTGGAAAACAAGGACAAAGCCAGAGACAACCCTGGGAGATTTACAGCACGTGGGGCCCTGGAGATTTACATCACGTGGGGCCCTGCACAGGGAACCACAATGACATAGTGGGTATATGGTGTTGGCCAAATTCCCTAAATAAGTGCTTGATGAAGTTCCTGCAGGCTTAGAGTAAAGATTTATTCCTTTCCCCCCTCCAAAGCACGCCTAAGAGACGAAGATCTCAACTGGCTCATTTTTTCATAGATTGTACCCGCAAAAAATTCCCCCAGCTCTTTATAACTGCACAGAGTCTAATTCAAGAGCAGGATGGGACTTCCCGCTGGGTCTGCTGCTACGAGCCTGGATGGCAAAGCAGGCACGAGCCTGGGAGCGAGTGGGGGTGAACACACCATGTCCCATTCCTGGCACTGCACCCAAGACACAGCGTGCCTGACGGACCGGCCACCCCCCAGTGCCATCCTGTGTGCATGGCTTGGGTTCACCATACACCAAAATAAACCGTAGGTGCAGCACACAGCCAGCTCCACACTCACTTAATAATAATAAACACCCCTAAGCCTCTGACAAATCCTTCCCACTATGTCCGGCAGCAAACCTTCCCTCTAGGCAACTTCTACCCCCAGTTCTCCCCTGCATCTGAATATAATGCGGGCAGGACAGTGGCCACCTTTTAGGCTGAAGAGCATTCTTCAGCTTGACCCCAAATCCCAGTAACACCAAATCACCGCATGCTGGTGAACCACAGAGGAATACAAAAGAAAAACAGGCAAGAGAATCTGCTGGGAGATAACAAGACCCCACAGGAAATCTTACCCAGCAGGCTTTTCCAGGCAAAGGAAGGAAGCGAAATACTAAAGGGTGGAAGAAGGTAAATTATCAGAGTTAAGACATTTCAAATGACTGCTCCCTGCTGCGTTCAGCAGTTTTTCTTGATGGAGTCACTAATCACTGTAGTTTACCGAATAACCTTGTTGTGGCCATCTCATCTTCAGGGGACCACAGGCTGTAACAATCCCCGGTGCAGGGAGATGCCTTTTCAGCTGTGCTAACTCACCACCACCAAATGCTGACTGCAGCCTGTCACGACAGGGCAGAGGAACAGCACATTTCACAGTAAAACGTCTCCACAGAGGCGTTCATCATGTCCAACACGTACAGCTAGCTTTGCACTCAGGGCAGAGATGAAGAGATTGAGGCAGGAATTCTCCTATACATACATATAAAAATACTGGCTGCTCCAAGCTGAAAAAATGCTATAGAAAAATTAAATATTTACTTCTTCTGTTTGTTAATATCTTTCATTAGTTACTCAGCTGTAACAGTCATTAAAATGCTGAAAGGGAACTTCATGTAAATTCATCACTAGCCTGGGAATACTCCTGCATTTGTGAACAGGCTGCACACTGCAGCAGAGCTCGGAGACTCGATTTCCCTACAGGCAAGGCCAAACGTCTGGTTCACTCACAATTTACAAATGATTATTTTTCTAATTAATCATTCATCAAAAAACACAAATAGCAACAGGGCATGAAAGGCAGTGCTGGTGTAAACAGAAGGCAGAGTCAATCCATCACAATCTCGCCCTGCAGCCGCTCGCAGGGGGAGACCTTCAAATGCTGTAACTCAAGTGACTGCAGGGAAGGGAGGTGGGGAAATACCCTTTCTGTTCTCTACAGCTACCATAAGGAAATAGAGGATGCATGTTTCTGTTATGGCAAACCTCCTCCGTGTAAATTGGAGTTGCAACAGATCTGTGAAACATATTGGGAGCCAAACACGATGATGGTGTCAAACAGGCGGGTAGGGATCACGGGATGAGGAAAGGAGGACAAACTCCCAGGTGTGGGAGGAGAAGAAACTTCTGAAACACAATGCACCAAGGCTGGAAGTGACACACGAAAATAACCCTGAAGGAAAGAGGCCGTAAGAGAGACAGCAGAACAATGAAAAGGGACTCGGTAAGTAACTTCCTTGGCTCTTTGTAGTAGTGACTTGGCTGCAACTAACCCACTACCTCCTGCTGCAGCCTGGGGCCACCTGGATCCAGGGGGATGTCAATCCTCTCAGCTCTTGTGCTCCCAGACCACTGAAACATGACTGCTAGTACCAGCATGCCAACTCCTCTTTTGCTTTAGCTTGGAGTAAGGAACTCTTGGAACCACAAGTAAATTCTCTGACTGTATAAGACGTCTGGATATCACCTCTCCTGGTGTTCAGAGTTTGAATCTGCAGCCCTCTGAGCTGTTTGCTCACTTGCCAAATGGCTCACAGGAGAAGACAACATATCCACATGCATGGAGTCTAAAAGTAAACTGCAAACGCACATGATTTTCACCCTTTCGCACTGATTCTCTGTTCTCATCACTATTAATCCAGGTTAGATATTTCATTTACTCCCAGGACAGATGTTTGAAAGGTGTAACTATTTCCAGGACCCCGAAGCCCTCCTTGTTTTGGCCTTGCCATATCAGGCTGCTGGCCAATTTCTTGCCAAGCCAACAACTCTTCAAAAGGCAGTATGAACTGGTAAAAGCAGGTGGCATCATGATATTTCAGCCTTGCTATAGTCTCCTGCTGGCTTTTATTACATTTCACAGGGCTAGGCTTGAAACATGTAATCAGATTTCAAGGAGGCTGGACTATTGTTGGCAGCCTACTTCATTCTTGACCACTGAGATTGTGAGATCTGTCCCTGCTGCTCCGAGAAAGAGAAGCCTTCCTCCTTCCAGAAATTAAACAAACAAACTCAGAATCTACAACACAACAACAAAGGACATCGAAGATAACCAGGACTTTTGCAGGACTGGCTTTTACTGAAACTCCACCGGTGCTGTATCTCTACATGTTGCACTGGAGTAACAAAGCAAAACTGGCCCAAAAGAGGGAAATTCTTCTGAAGAGCAGGATACCCCATACATACTAACATATACCATACCCCAGCAGCCAAATATGAAACAGTAATCTGTCCTGTGAAGAAAGAGTAAGGGTCTTGAGGACAGAGGTAATATTAATGAGGCAAACTTTCAGGAAGTTAAAAAGAGCCTACAGTCTCCGGGAGGTTTAGAGGATCTGTCCTGAATGGAGTTATCCAGGTTCAGATCAAAGTGGGTTCTCAAAACTGGATGGCCAAACTTTGGGCTGTTCTTCTTAACCCAATTTTAACACACTTGAGAAATCTGCACCAACTTGCTGGACATGGCAGACATGACAGCAGTGGGAAGGAGGGACAGTCACCAACCCAGCCAGCAGCATTATGGCCAGCACTTGGGAAGTCTTGGTTCAAAAACTTGCCACATTGCAAGGTTTTGAGCAGGCCACTGGTTCCTTCATGTTTCAGATCCTTGTGCGTAATACCGAGGACATTACAACATGTTGAAGACTGTGGGACAGGAAGGTCTCACAGGAGCGAAGCCCCACATAAGCCGCTCAGAAAGCCAGGAAGGGATTTCCTTAGGAGACCGAACAGGAAATTCTGACTCTACCAACATGCATATCACAACACCTGGCAGTCTCCCAGTACAGGATTTTACTTAATGGCATGAACTTAGCAAAGAGGAAGCAGTGACAGTGACTGAAGGGAAAACGGAGCAGTGGCAGAGACACCCCAGGTTGCTCCCATGGCACTTTTGCAAGGGCCCAAATCCACGCAGCAGAAGAACCAGCCCTGCAGGAAGCCACTTCCAAGTTACTGATGGAATAGGAGGAGCTGCAAGAAATACAAATTCAAATACAGTTTGCCTCTGAGAAGCAAATATGTGTGCAGCTGTGAAGAACAGCCAAAACCACCTTCCTACAGCCCAGTAACAGGCAAATTGGGGCTTCAGGTTTGCCATATGGGAGGATAGAATCACTCCAGCATTTCTATCCCATTGTTGGACAAGTCAAACAAGAAATTCAATCAAATTGTCCACATTTCATCACGGAAGCCCTATAATAGCTCATAAGCACTAAACAAGGGAGGAAAACCATATTAACAGAAGCTACTGATAAGAAATACGCCTGGGTTCCAACTTTTTCAGGTGGCTGGCCTTTTCTCTCCAGTACTTTCATTAGTATTTCTGTAAAGTAACCACTGCAACAGCTGCAACTCAATACATTTACAGGAAGTAGAAAAGAACCCAGAATGAAGTGGCATTTAGCCTCAGGTTTGGGGCACTTTTAAAATTTTTCTTACTAGATAGATTTCTCAGATGAAAGCTATGACATGAATGACGTGTCTTTGAGTATTTTTTCTACGTTAGAGTAAAAGATTGCTGATCTGAGGTATTTTCTGACATTATTTGCTTGTGTTTATGTTCTCTCCAATGCATCCCATTATAGCAAATCTGTTTGGAAGGGCTCCATTCTTGAAGATGAAGCATGCTCCAAGGATGCCTTCTGCCCAAGCAATAATCCTGAAGAAACCAATCGTACTACTCGTGTGCTTCAAGATAATTAGATGCATGAGGGTGCTATATAGGCAAACCCAGAGCACCTTGCACATCACAGACCAGGCTATAAATGTCCAATTATTTCATTTTCTGAAGCAACCACTTTTTCTAGCCATTTAGCAAAATCTGCTTCTGACCCAAGATCTGCACCTACATAAGAGGTACCCCCATCCAGACTTAATGCACAGGCACAGAGTGCAGAAAACTAAGATGAGTTTTCTATGAACATCTCCAGCGTTCATTCCAGTTCTTTAAAAATACAGCTAACCCACTCCCTGAAGGAGCGACATAGTAATAAGTCATCCCCTTTATTTTTAGCCTAGCTCTTCCTTCAAAGCCCAGCAAGATACGTGGAGTTTTGCAGTGTGCAAAGAATCCCTGCTCATGATTAACATCTATGTGAATAATAAAGCTTTAATCTGGTTTGAGTCTGTTACCTACCGCTTCAGCAAGTTTAACATCAGATGGGAGCAAGAGTAGCAAGGGTATCCAGCCAGCTTTCATATAACTCGAAGCAGTACTACAAGGCTTAATTAATTGAGATCACCAGATGAAAAATCTCATCATGTATATAAAAGGTAAAAGGCAAAACATCTGCCGATGCTCAGACAGTACTGAGATGGGATGCTACACAGGAACCTCAGATAAACTTCAAAGAGAAGGGACCGAGACCCATCTGTGTATCAGAATTACTTTCCTCCTGCTCCAGAGTCTCAACCTCAGCTGGATGCTGGGTTTGAAATATAATGGCAGGAACACAAGCAAAGCTCAGTGCTTTAATCATAGACACCTAACTTCTATTTTCTCAGCCAAGTTTTCCAGTAAGCCAAACAACATGGATTGAGTTGCTCCTTTTAAAACAGCACAAGTGTGAAGGCGGCTCAGACAGCAAATCAGCCTCTCAGACTAGCGCACATGCTTTCCTTCATTTCACAGGTGGACTCAGTGTCAGAAGTCCTGTCTGAACAGAAGCAGAGAGGGAATGGCAGTTCATTCAGGCCACGTTTCCATAGGGCTGTGACTCATTCTCCTTCCATATGTACCCTTCCCCAAATTTGGAGAGGGGCTGGTCTGAAGCCAGCCGAAGTCACTGTGTGAGCAAAGTACCAAACTGGCATCTCAAAGGAACTAAAAACCTGCTGCACTGGTTTCTGCTCTCCAGCATAAATCAAGTGAGAGAAACGGCCAACTATCTCAAGTTGTTTTGAAAGGGCAGCTTGCTATTTGCCAGGCCTCCCTGGACATAAGCGACCCAGAGAAGGTCCCTGGCTGCACCATCCAGTTAGCCTTTTAGCTGAGACCATCCATCATCCCAAGACATTTACCCGCAAGCCACAGCTGTGCTCAGACCCTGCTCAGGCATCTGCTACCCTGCTGTCCAGGTACAGATAATTCAAGTGATCCAATCTCTGCTGGAGTGGTAGACAGGCTGCAAAAATCACTTCCACCTTGCCTCCTCCATCAGGTTAGCCAAGCTGTCTTCTACACTGTCTAGCTTCTTAGTCATCCCCTTTTCTCCTCCTCTTCACCCACACCATGTGCTTAAAGACATTCTATTTGCTCTCTGTTAAGCAATTCTGATTCATTTCTGTAAGCCCTGCGCAGAGCCCTGGCACTCCAGCAGGCAATGGGAGCTCCTTCAGCTCCCACACCACCCTAACAACACAGAAATGCCGTAACACTGACTGCAGTGAGTAATTACCCACAGAGATACACTGCCAACCGGGGCACAACCACGCGGGGTGGCAGTGAACCTCTGTCTCTGTGGCACCATCCCCACCCCACGCACTCAGCTGCCTGCTCCCAGCACCACAGCCCAACAGCACTTCCCAACCGATGTGGACACGGCACCCAATTAAATCTAGACAAACCTTCCTAGTGACTGGGGTGGGTGACATTATCTACCTACTCTCCAGTTCACAATGTAAATGTGATACTGATTTTTTTTTCCCCCCAAGCATATATTTAGGCATAATATATTTTAATGGCAAAAAGATGCTTTGTTCCATAGGGGGAGACAGTGGGTGTATTTGATCCCTGTGCTTCAAACAGATCCAAGAATGGAATTTAATACATTTATAAAATTAAGAACAGATGCTGTGGACTGTTTAAACCAGCAGAGAAAATAATAAGAGGAACACTCCAAGGAAGGTGACATGAAAAAAACCAATGAATGTTGCAGGAAAATGGAAATGCAGTAATAACTGCAGGACTTCAGGGACATGTGGGTCCATGCCACAAACCCCCCAGGAAAGACAGCTCCCAGCTTGAGCACACAGACGATTCTTCTACATGAGCTAGAGAGAGAAAAGTAATAGGTAACGCTAGCTGAAGAGAGAGCACATTTTCTTCTTGTGTGAGAGAGATGCAGTTCACCTTAAAATATAAATCACAGTGCATGCAAACAGAAATCCCTTCCTTTTCTACTAAGTTTACCTCAAAATATTAAAGCCAATGAACACTTAAAGGTCAAGTTATGTTTCTCTACTGTTTGTCTCTCTACTCATTTTCATTTCCACAGGTCCCTTAGCTTGGAAGTTTCCTGGGAAGCCGATGCAGCTGCTGCCTGCCAGGAGGCTCCCGGGGCTCCCTGCACTGCAGCACCGGGCTGCAAATGCCAACGCAAGGTGGTTTATGTGTTCAGTGTCGAGTACTTCCATTCCAGTTTTCAAAAGGGATGGAAACTTCTATTGGCTTTTGGTGCCCTGTTATCACAAGGTTTATATTTGGGGCCGAACACAAGTCAGCACCCTTTTGGAAATGAACTGGTTCAGAATGAATGTCTGCATCTCTCTCTCTCCAACACTGACTTGCAGGATACCTCACGTGTAAGGAATGGTACCACATCTCCATAAGCAAAGGTACTATTCAGAGTGTCAGAAGTGGTTTCAGCCTCTTTCTTTAGCTCCGTGCAGCACTGCATGATGTTAATGGTATTGTCACCCCCGTTTTGCAGAGCATTATGCTGAAATATAGAGTATGTTAAGCAACTTTTGCCTCTGGTGACAGAAATAAGTGCAAGAACGGGGACTGGAATTCAGAGCCCATGCTCAGATCCTGCCTCACTCTTCTGGTGCACAGAAGAGCCTGTATTGTACTTGCAGATCATACATTTGCATTGCAAAGCGAGGAGCCACGTGCGTAAATGCCTGTATGTACAAGTATATGCATATTTGGTAGGCAGATCTTTGGAAAATTCAGCACACAGTGTTCTGTCTACAAGTCAAAAGCCATCTCCAATTGCTAAAACTTAAATAAAAACACAAGTTGCTACAATTCATAAAGAGCTTAATATTTATTACCATGTATTGCAAGCATGCAGCTATGTAGAAAGACTCCCTTACTGTCTCCAGGGATTATTCAAGGGACAAGGAAAAGAAAGAATAGCCTTTGATAGTAACAAAAAAAGCAAGTGTGGAGAAAACAATGTATTAAATCCTTCTCACAGCCAAGAGGCCAAAGAAAATGCTATATATTTATAAAGGAAATGAAAACCTGTCAGGAACAAAATGAACTGAATAACAGAGCTTGGGCTGAATAAAGAGAAGCAAGAACTAAAGAACCAAAAACACTACCGGGGTAGAAAATACAACATTTTCTGCATCCCTGGGAAGAGGGCTCTGAATGGATGTATGACCCATTTGGCTACAAGACAGACAGGAGTCCCAACCACTCCCTTCCGATAATCTGTAGGCAGGGAACCAAACGCTTTGTGAGGTCAGCAAATACACTGTTCGCAGGACACATAATATTAAACCAACTGGAGCATCTCTGGACGTTCCCAGTATAGGGACACACAGGGAACAGGAACCCCTGAGGCTCCTCGGGGCAGAGGCATGGGCAGTTTGGTGCTCAGGACACTGCAGTCTCCTGCTAGCAGTCTCTGCAGAGTAGAAGTTCAAGCAATACGATCATCTGGTTGCACGGAGGTATGTGCACGAGTGAGGTCTGGTTTCCACATGTTGAATTTATGGTCCCATCCCTCTGCTGAGCTCGCCAGGTGCCTGGGTGTCTGTGGCCACAGCAGCCTTGGAGGCAGAGGAGGCTGCGAGGGCAGACATCAGCTCCCAGCCCACAAGCGAAGATACAGCCTTCAGGATACAGAGGTAGGAAACTTCTGGTTTGCCACAGAAAATGTGCCCACAGGCCGAAAGACCAATTGTATGGACTGGCCTGGATCCCAACTCCGCAACTGGAAGAGCTGGCCTGTCCTGTTTCTAAATTCTTAAAGTTGGAAGAATACACAAAAAATCACTGGGGAACTTAACTGCTCAGGAAAACTCAAATAAAACACAACTATTATAAACCCAAGCACTGCTATCTTGATAGAAACAAGGCTTTTTAGCGTGCAAGATCTGATCTGATATTAAATAATTTAGCTTTATGTTTCTAACTGCAGGAAGTTTGTGTGATTTCAAAAATAAACAACATAAGTATTTCATAATTCAGATACTTAATTACTATTACCATATTGATTGCAGGAAATAGGATTAACCACATATTATATTTTGTCAGAGGATAATGTCAACAATCTTGAAGTGATGGCTACCTATGAATAAGCTGGCTGTACTACATTAAAAACAAAATACAAACCATGGCCATCAGAAAGGAGAATTCTCAATGAATTGGCACGCTCATCACCCAGTCTGGACTCCCTATTAAATCCAGGAGGGGAGTAGAAACTGTACAAACATGCAAAGCTAAACTCATGCTCAGGAGAAGAGAAGAAAGCTGGAAGGTCTTTGTGTCCTGAAACTTTCCTTGCTCAGATGGTTCATCAGTGCAGTCATTCAAAAAGGTTCAAATAATTGGTACTACAAAGAACAATAATGCTCCTTCTTTCCCTGGTTCCTGTAGAAAGGTTTGCTGAACTAACAGGAGCTATCTGCTAGAATGCGTTTCCCAAAGGAAGCCTGAGTGTGGCAAGACCATCTCCTCCTCCCGGTGAACATGCTCTGCTGGTCACTGCTGTCAGGGGAGATCGTAAATCACAGAAGGCAGAAATACGTCCAGCATTTAGTACCCTACTCACCCAGGGCTCTGCCCTTGCTCCGTTCTCCAGTACCCTCACACAAAGGACGGACGTGGGACATGCCTGTGGCAGGTGTCATGAGACACCATTAGGCATTTCCTACCAAATGAAGCTTTCCAGAGTGGCTGGTTTCACCTCCCTGCACAATGATACTCATCTACAGCCAGGAAGCCTATGCTATGCTAAACTCACACAGGATACCATGAAGTACAGCCTGGATCACAAAAGCCTGGAGTCCATTTCGGCGCTCTCAATACAACATACTTTCATTTCACATGGCATCAGCAGAGGTTAAGTTGTGCATTGAGGAGAAGTGGTGGTCTCAAATCTGAAAAAGTGCTTTTTAAAGAAAAGAACAAAACAAAAAACTAACTTGCTGAAATGCACTGGTTTTGCATCTTTCTTACCACAGACTGCAGCTACTTCTGCCATACACCAACAGAAGGGAAAGAGCATAATGGGAAAATAGCACACGCCTTTTCATCGCACATGAAAGGCAGGTTGAAAATCTCCACGGCAGCACTTAAACATCTCTTGCTGTATAAAAGGCAATGCTCAGATACTCCTGTTATTTGCTTTTCATCATCTTGAGGATCCAAACAAATCCTCAACTGCACTGGTAGCTGTTGGACAGGTTCCACGTGGGAAGGTTGGCAGGTGCAGAAGGAGGGAACGCGGCTGCGTTTCATGGGTCTCCAACAGGCAGGGACGGCCCTTCCGACCTCTTCCCAACGTGCACTTCCAGAAATCACAACTGCAGCTTTCACCAACCCTGCTTCACTCTTTTTCCATTGCCAGGCGTAACATCGGAGGAGCGTGAAAGTACAAAACTCCATTATTCAGAGCGAAGGCATAAAAATGATTGCATTTACCGTAGTACAACTTTAAAGCCGCCCCAGCACCCTGTAGATAAGCGAGTCGCCTCGGGGCAGCTCTACGAGCTGGGCAACATTTTGCAACAGAAGTTTCTCAATGCCTTTTAGCCTTGAGAGCTGAGTAAATCCCTTCAACCCTAACTAGCGTCCAAATTAGTAACTGAAGGAATCCCAAGGGACATCCCCAGAGAAATCGGCTCTGGCAGAAGGAATTAGCACTCTCTTCCTTCTCTCTGGACAGCCAAGCAACACTTGTGTGCACTCACAGCTAACACGGTGCATGAGCCCCACACACATGTGTTGGTCCTCAAGGGGACAGCCCTCGACAATATCTTACGGCCACCTGCCTCATGGTTAATGCAGCACTTCCCATTGATTTGTTTGTCCTGGATATCCCATCCTGGCTTTACATCTGGCTTCAGTCCTTACAGGTGTAACAGTGCATTCAGTGCTCACCCTGCCAGAATTCAGCACCTGTTACACCTACACATTTTTGCTTTGGCTCTTTGTGTGACAAGGTGGGGCTACAGGCAAGTGATTTTCACCCTTAAAATACAGAGCAGCTCTGCCTGGTTCCCAAGGTCAGCACCACCGGTACAGCACACCCAGCCTGAGGCTGTGCTGAGCATTTCCCAGAGCCTAAAAAAGGAGACCCCAGACAGCAGTGCTCCACAGCAGCCCTACATGAGGATTTAGGAACTAGGACACCTCACCATGATTTACGTTCTGCATCCTCATCTCCCCCAGAGAGAGGGCATGAAAGCAGAGCCAGGCTCCTGCAGGGTTGGCAAATGTCCGAATCCCCCATGTGCACCCTGAAAGGTTGATTACTGCAACATTTTCACATGCAAATACTTAAGAGCTAGTTTCTCAGATACACTTTTACAGATTGATCCAAGGCCCAAAGGCACTAATCTCAGGCCTTAGTGAGCGAGAGACATTGCCCAATTTCCAGCAATGCCCAGTATGTACAACAGCAGGAAACAACAGACAACTCCCAGCACTGAACTGGAAAACTCCGGTCATTATCTTTTTATAATTCTGTATTACATGATTCAGCTACACAAAATCTTTCATCAGATGTTACAGAAATGAAAACTGCTATATTTACATAGAGTAGCACATACCACATATGTTTCTGTGTGTGCATGTGTGTGTGTACACACCCTCCGTATGTTTTTCTAGGAAGCCTACAGGAATCAAAATCCATCTCCGTTTGAGTTAGATAACCCTCACAGACTTTCTTGAAAATCCCCCCATTTTTCATTTCCTCAATATTGAAAGCTTATCCAAATATCCTAAAACTGAAATACAAATCAACACCAATGATTCTGGCCTGACTCCACCTAATCTAGATGTAAGGAACATTTATAAGTTTATTACCAACACTGGTAAGATTTCCTCTCCGATCCAGCTGCTCAGTTTACCCCGGATCAAGGTAATATATGAAGTTCTAATAAAAATGCTGGGAGTCCGCACTGAAGGCTAACAGAGCCCGCCCTCCGCAACCGCCCTCCCACCACCAGAAATTCTTGTGTTCGAAGCAATGGCAGACACCCTACACGCTCCACTCTGGAAAGCACGAAGAGACTCAACAAGAATCAGAAAACAAAATACTTTACAGGACATGCGGAGCCCAGATAATATTGTTGAACTGGAAGCAACTGCATTTGAACAAAAGTACTTCTAAGAAGACCCAACAGCAGGAGATTTCATGGCTGTGCATAACATTTCCAGCAAAATAAGCTGAGGTTTTGGACCCTGCACAGCTAGCACTTTACTTAACTCCATTTTTTGGCATACTATGGGACCACAGAGGCCAGCAACATAAAGACTTTTTTTTCCAATGCCAGTTCATAAAGGAGCACCAGCAGCAGACATGAGCTACCACCAAGAGTCTGTGGAACTCTCCCACATCAGGCAAGGATTCTCTCCCCCGACAAAAGTCCCAGCTGGGGGCCTGACACTCACATTGTCCATGCTGTAAGCATGCCAGCCACTTCAAAAGCAGACCCCTAAGGAGTTAAATTTAGAGATGAACTCTCAGTCCCACTTAAGTCGGTGACAATTCTGTCATCAGTTCAAATGGGGCCAGGAGCTTAGACCATGACTTGGCTGGTTTTTAAAAGGAGGACACCAAGGTGCAGCCCAGCTCTGCAGTTCCTTCAACAAACTGATACTGCTGCCTGCAATAGCACAGGTCAAACTATTTCCAGTAAAGCAGGTAAACCATCAGCATGCAAGCACATCCACACCGTGAAGCTGTACCACCTCATACTGCGATTCTGCTGGATCTAGCAGCAGAAGAAGGTCAGGCCAGGTCAGAGTGAGCTCAGACCCCCCAGGCACACCCCAACACCACAAAAAGCGGTGCTGATGGCTCCTTCCAGAACTTTCCCTCCTGTCTCCGCTAACCTAACATCCCAGAAAGGCATTGCACAACATAAATGTGGAAAGTTCGGATTTCCTGATAAGACACAGAAAACCAGTTCGTGACTTCCTGCATTTCCAAAAATCCCACAAGAGGTTTCCTTGGTGGAGGCGACTTGACCCCCGTCAGATTCCAGCACAAGTAATCAGCTTTTCTTCTGCCTAAACCCAACAGCTCCAAGTGCTCCATCCTCACAGGAGGTTGGCACTTCAGAGATTTAACAGCTTCCAGCTTTGCAGAAGAGCCACCATGAAGGGAATGCTGCAGAGGAGGTCACCCGTGCCCAGCACAGCTTTAGGAGCCGCCAACAGTAGCTGCCCCCAAACCTCCATTTCTCTTGTCGCATCTGTTGCTCATTTTGCAGGAACACCTCTTAAAATCCCAGTCAGTCTGTAGGATAAACTAGGTGGTTAAACAGGGACAAAAGCTCATAATTAGGAGTCTACAGCAACCAGACAGCACCCCTGATTAGAGAAGAGGGGAAGAGAGGTTGCAGGTGACCCTGATAACTGGGCAACCAGCACAGCCCAGGCGCCCACACTCCTGGTACCTGCTCGCTGCTGCTGCTCTGCAGCCATCACTTCTTCGCTCTGTCCATCTCCTGTACAGGGGCAGCTTTCAGAGCGCTGCTGATCCGGGCTTGTAAAGCTCCATGTGCTCCTCTGGCACAGCCCAAAACCATTATCGGCCAAAGCAAGAGAGGAGCCAACAGGACAAACCCGTTGCTCCCTCCCCACTGCTACAGTGCCAACCCCCCTATGGGACAACCCACGAGACCGGCTGTAGCCAACACCATCAGTGGCAGCAGAGGAACACACTATATGCTCACCTGTCATCACAGCAGACACACACACGTAACCTCCTGGGACAAACTGCCCAATTAAGAGCGTTTCACCCAAACGGGGGGCACCTGGCAGCCATACACACCCAACTCCTTCCACAATGCCACTTGCTTCAAGTTTACAGTAAGCAAGCTATTCAGAGAACCGAAGCACACTCTCCACGGTTAATGTGAAATATTAATGTCTCATTTGTTCAACAATTTTGTGGAAATTAAAACTTTTAGGTTAATCATATACTGAACAATTTTAATTAAAGCAGTTATAAAACAATTAATCCACGAGAGCAGGCTTGGATCCTTGCCAGCCTTATTGGTTTAATACATGTAGGCAAAGCTTATTTCTCCCCCTGTTTGACTTAATGAATGCTAATAAGTGACACAAAATATGCATGCAGTGCTCCTAATATAGTTAGTCCATCTGGTTTCACTTGCATTTTGTATTTGTCATTTTGCTTTGATAGAGAAATTGAAAATGAATTCTCCATGCTAGAAATTAGAACTTTGTACCCTGCTTAATTTAAAATAATTTTTGCAAACCTTTGGGGGAAAAAAAGACAGCAATTCAGTAGAGTACATTAGACAGCTATCTTTTTGGTTGTTCCAAGGTTGGAAAAGAGCAGAGGACAGAAATACAAGACTACTGAGCAGCACCACAGCGCTGAAGGAAGGAACAACACTTGCTCAGCTTTTTTTTTTTTTCCATCAGTATTTCAGAAGATTTTTTTTTCCTTGAATAGATGGTAATATAAAGGCAGAGGATAAATTATGATTTTAAGCGTCTGAGACAAATCCTCTACTACTTCAATTTGTTCTGCATTACAACTTGTTTGATCCATTTGGGGATGTATTTGTTTGCCAAAGCAAGCAGAGCTCAAGTTCTTCGTTGAATATTTAATGTATGACAAAAATTTTTACCTTTTTATCACTTATGTTTGAACTCCATAGCCATCTTACATCAAATAATGCCCAGGACCATCACTGTCAGGGGCAACCACTCCACCTTGCCACGTAAAACCCAGCTGCAAAGGCCCTGCAGAGCCAAACTCATTCACCTGCAGCTCAAACTACCCTGAGAAGAGCCTGCTTTCTCCCAAGGACATGCCCAAAATGAAGAACGGGCTCTTCTTGGGTAAAACCCATATAACACAACTCATGTCACAATGAGATCTATCACCATGGAAAGTGGCCTCTGTAGAGGCTGTAGTTCCCACCGCCAGCACCCTCTCTGCAGTCCTTTGGAAGGTCCCAACTGCCCCTTTGCAGTCCCTGAGGGCCCTCCCATTAATACCACTGGGGTCTGGATCAGCTCTAGACACGTCCGCTTCCAAAACCAGCGTGACACAGCAGGAGGTACAGCTGCATCAAGTTAAACTCCACACAATTTCTTTTTTTTTCCTAAGGTCACTGCCCATTTCTGTTGCTGAGATGTCCCAAACAGTGACAACAGGGAGCCTACAAGAGCTTCAAATCTAGCTCTGTTCCCAGGGGACCAGTGTCCCAAATTCAATCACATCAGAATAAGCAGGAGGAAGGGAATCATATGTGTGTACGCCCTAAAGAGTGCATGCAAGACAGGGGAGATCAGAACAGGAGAGTACCAGTGACCACCCACTGATCACCACGACCCTCACTGTACCCTCACAAGGTGACGAAGGGAAAAAACTTACTTTCAGCACTTCAGAACTGCAAAAGCAATGATAAATCTGGGCACCAACCATTGGCATTATCTGCTTAACCCGGTAATCGGTTTATGAGCCACCCTTGGGCTCACCTTGATCTACAATTTTTGAGTCACGTTTCTCCTGCCCCGATGAGATGTCTCCTGCCACTTCCCACAGGACAGGTGCTCTGCCCACTGCAGAAAGGAAATCTGGGTGCACACCTGCACAAGGGTGACAGCCTGCAATCCATGCTCGTCCCGCACCCGACCTTCCCTGTCCTGCAGCTTTTAGTCACGGATGACCTGAAGGCAACAAGACCTGGACACCTCCATGGTACACGATGCAACCTCAGTCCACATCAGATTTCCAGCCACTCATTAAAAATACCAGCGCACCGGGGCAAGAGGAAGCAGGAGTGTAGGGCAGGCAAGGAAAAGACAAGGATGGGGTGAAACAAGTGGGAACAGCTTCAGGCAGATAAATAGCTACCTTAAAATGAACTTGCTGACTGTTACTGAGGAAAATTTGGAAACTCATGCTTGGAATGAAGTCCTCTAACAGGCCAGCCCACCTGCGGTACCTGGGGGAGCCCAGCACAAAGCTGCCCCTTAACCAGGGCTCAGAACCCATGAATTTGTCAGCCTGGTTAAACCCCCCCACACCACCCGGGGCAGCACAAGGAGTGGTTGAACCCCGCTTTGCTACACTCCGCTGCAGATCCCTGCGTTTGAGATCTCCGCGCAGTTTGCTGGCTCAGATCTTAGTCATAGTTTATCCCGCAGCAGTCTTTTCAACGATGATACTGCATTTTTCTGCCAGAAGGATCCCAAAATAGCTTCCAAACCACGCGCACACTGCTAGGGCCCATGCTCAGGCCATAGCAGGCAGCAGAGCTGGGACGCCTGCTTGGGGCAATGCCAAACAGGTACCAAAAAAGCCCCAGGAGATGAAGCTATCACCAAGCAGCAGCACTGCAGCACCCTGCCTGGCACAGCGGGGGAGATGCCGTGTTGCTGATGCTCACACCAGGGCGATGCACTGATTCCGGGCAAAGCCTGAGCAGAAAGTGAGAGCACCAAAAATTAAACTGAGAGCCCAGTCTGACTCTATGTCCCTGGAACTGAGAGCTTGCTAACAAAGTCTTTGTAAGTGCTAAATACCTTCTCCGTGTGTCACTTAGAAAAATACAGATGTGGCTCTTCTGCACTGAGACACTCTGGCAGAGCAGCTTTTTTTTTTTTTTTTTTTTTTAAGTGTTTAAACTTCCTACAAACACTGTTTAGGGAAGTCAGCAGGAGGTCAAATAGAAGCCTTGTGTCTCAGTGGATAACAATCCTTCTGTGAAATCATTCCAGCAGGAATCGAGTCACTCTTACATCTTCCTCCCCACCTTTTTTTTTTTTTATTTTAGAGGCATTTTAGCAAAGCTCGCTTTGAAGTTTAAGCCTTCTGCAACAACACCGCTTGCCAACAAGATAAAATATTTAGTACTGCTATATACTAAAATCATATCTCTAACAATACCTTCCACGCCTGACATAGCACAAAAGTTAATTCAGCCAACAAAGCAATACTTGCATTTTGTGTATCAAGAAGCAGCAATTTATCTTTTTTGTATATATAAATTACATACACTTGTGCCATTTAAACCTAAAACCTCCTATTGTTAAATAGAGAATAGAAAGATCTTTAAATACAAACAAAAAGATCAGAGCTATAGGGAGAGCTGTGACAAATGCAGAACATTACTAGCCTGGAAAAATAAATGCAAAAATCATGATGCTCCCCAGCAAATCCTCCCTGCTCAAGCCTACATGCGCCCTTCATCTTATAGGGTTGGTTGGGTTTTTTTGGCAGCAGCATCTCACTCCAGCAATAATGGCAATAGTCTCGATTTGCTACTGCTTCAGTGCCCGTGACTTCAGAGAACCTGCAACCCAAAGCTGCAAACTGCAAGTCCACCACAGAGGCACCCAAGCATCGGGGTGCCCTTGCTCAGTGGAACCTGCATTCCACCCACACTAGGAACAGCCCTTGAGGGAAACACATCTCCATGGTGGCACTGGTCAGGCTTGCTAATGTACCCGTCTGAACGGGCTAGCAGGTTTTTAAGCCACTTACACGTGTTTACAGCACCTCAACTATTTTCCAGTTTATTGTGCTTGGCATGTAATATTTAACGCCTGTGGCTGCCTCCCTCTGTTGGAGGGTCCCTGAACAGATAATGGAAAACACTCAGCTACATAGGTTACAGACTTCAATGGGAAAACAAGACCACTGGAGGTGAGGACTGGCAGTGTCTGCCAGTGACAATGGTGTCCACACAACACGCTGTAGCTATCTAAAACCCAGTCTCATACCTCTTGTGCCCACTGCCTTGGACCAGGTACACGGCAGCATGGTTAGCCAGCTCCATCCACAGCAAGGGAAGGAGAAGCTTCATCTCTGCAAACAGATGTGCTCTCAGGAAAGGCAGGAATGGTGCAAGGGTTATGGAAGAGAAGGGAAACATGTCTCGCAATCTGACCTTTCGGGTTTGTTGTTGACAAAAACAATGGAAATGTTGCAATGACTGCGATGTTTTGTTGGCAAGGTTGGCTGTTCTTGATCTTGTCTCCATCATAGGTCTTGCCTTCCTTAGTCACCTCTTAAAAACAAACTTAAAGAACAAATAACTACCTCCCCCCAACCAAAATCATACCATCTGTTCCCATTTCTGCTCTTGCTTTTACAGGCTGCTCTTTACCGTGCGGAGGCATCACCTCAGTGCCTCACATACCACGTCCTCCCTCCTAGCCTAGCTTGATGCATTTTACTCTTTCACATAAAATTAGCTGAAACAGTCCCAAAACGTCTGTCTTTTCTCATCTCTTTGCTGGTACCTAGAGCTCACAAACTTCTCTCCAAGCAATTCAATTCCCCTCTCACATATGCTCAGCGCACATGCACTTGATAATGCCATCTCCCAGCAAAAGAACAGGCTCAGGGCTCCCAAACTCAAAAAAGGCAAACTAATATAAAACAGATGCATAAATGCATTCCCCTTTTACCTCTGCAAGATGCAAACAAGAACACTGCCAGTCTGAAATCAGCATTCAGTTCCTGAGAGCATCTCCATAGGTTTGTCTTGCCCCAGAACACTGCTCCCTCCACTGGTCCATGACACCAGTTTGGATCTGATTTGCCTTCACATCCTTGTGTTCCCCACAGCCAGCCCTACCTTATTCTTGTTTCAAATACGGTCTTCAACCTCCTGTTCTTCTCAAAGCTTCCCAATCCATAGCTTTAAACATGTTTCACATCCTCCTCTGCACTTGGTGTCTCTCTTAACGTTGCCCACAGCCAAAAATCTTTCCTGAGCAGCCTGACCCAAGCAGACTGGTGGAGGCCCTACTGCAAGCTCACACCGAGCGGAAGACAACATGGCCGGGGGCTTTTTACAATGTGAGGCAAACAAAACCCAGACACTGCCAAATGAGTGTTACCTGCAGCATAAATAACTGCTTTTTATCAGTTTATTATTTTTGAAACAACAATGTGTGCATACACATCTATATATGTGCTTTTTTTAAAAGTACAGATAGGATTTTCGTGTCAGTGATTTCATTTTGCTCTTCTTTGAAATTAAGGGCAGCATTCACCAAGTGCAAACTTCAGCTAGAAACAAGCATTTCTGAAAATTCATCCTCTGGTTTCCTATTGAGAGCTATGCCATAGCAAGAGCCTCGATCTTTATCTCACTTACACCTAATGTAATTCCAAAGGCAGAAGCAGAAATACTACTAATTTACTCCAGTGTAAATGATGGATTTGCCTTGACGACATTAAGATCAAAGGAACAGAATCAAGCCCTCCTAATTCAAGTCCAACACCAGGACAGCAGTTACCTGCCATAAACTGGTCTAGGCAAGTATTTAAGCAGAGCCTCCATGTTATTGTTTCCTCCCTGTCTTGTGCAACTGCTGCTACAACATGTTTTCAAGAAACCTGGACTCAGGGATCTGACTGCTGACAGAGCAACCTGATGGGTAAGGCAAGAAGCAGGATTCTGCTGTCACAGGAGGCAGAGAAAGGTGGAGAGAAACTTGCCCATTTCGTAGGAGATCAACACAGAGACCTGTCCCTGGGAGAGCACCCCAAAACTGCTGGGGAGCACCCAACGAGCCAACCGACCTCCTGCATCCCCTGTGGCAGCTGGACAACACGACTGAGAGATGCAGCTCTGTGAAAATGATCTATGAGAAGGAATCAAATAACAGTAATAAAAAAGCACTCCACCTGTGGGTGATCATACTTTTTAAGATGGATTAGCAAAATGACTGCTTATTTATTGAAAATAATGAATAGCCTGGTGCTTTTAGTTCAGAAAGGTATGCAGGGGGGAAAACTGCATGTTGCTGCAGCAGATTTTTAAATAAACAGAAAACCTATGGCAATGTCATGTATCATGGCCAGGAATGAAACAGTCCCGTGACTCTTATGAACATGACTAATGGCAGCTTCTGGAAAGCACACCAGGAATACAAGCAAAGCAGGTAGAAGAGTCTAGCTGAGGGAAAGGGACATCTAGAGAAGAAAATGTAGGCTTGCTCAGCCTGGCTCCAGATTGATGCCCCAAACCAGGATTTTGAAGAATTCAAAAACAAAGGGAAGGAAGTGCCGTCTCTGAACTAACCCTTGCACGGGGCTCCGTCTGCCTCGTGTCTCTGGACTCTGGCCAAGCCCACGTGCACAAACATCTGTATTAACACATGAGCTAAAGCAGAGACTGTCCAAAAGGAAGAGCAAAACACTCCTTCTGGGCTCCACAATCTATCAGTCAGACTTCCAACAGGTCAAAGTTAAGGCCTAAGAGCAGATTTCTGATTCTGGGTATTTTACCTGTTATCAGACTCTCTAAGCACCTAAATCTTTAACGCATCTTTCTTCACCACCTATGAGTGAAGCAGGGAAGCGCTATTCGTTTTGCAAAGCAGTGCAGAGAAAGCAAGGGATCAGATTTCTGGGTCTAAATTCCCCTCTCGACACCACGTGCTGTCTTTATTATACTTTGGTTGGAGATCTTTAGAGGTGCTTTGCCATGAGGAACCTCAGGAGTGAGGACTTAGCCCAGATTCAGCTGTTCTCTACATCCCTGCATGGGACCAAGTTCCCTGCCAGAAGAGAAACTGAACCCAAGTCCCCCAGCCGCTCCTGCCTATTACACATCCCCCTTCACCAGAAAACCATTACATCAATTCCTGATATTTTACAAGTGGTGAAAAAATAAAATAAAAAAGGCTGACATGATCAAAATGACATCAGCAAACGTATTGCTAGGAGTTGAACGCCAACAACTAGAAAGCAGTGTACCACCACCAAAGTAAAAATGCCTTTTAGAAATTAATTCTGTAAACTTCAATTTAATTTTACTCTTCTCTTGGTATTTCTTTATGCAGCAGCAAGAAACAGGCAAAGCATGATGTTTCACCAGGACCTTCAAGGCAATGGGATTAGGAACACCCTAAAGGCAACGTGGCATCACCACGGACACATCTTTTGCAGTAGTTTGTATCACGGCAGTGTAAAAGGAAAGTGGGGTCATTCAGGACAACGTGATCTCCAGTATACATGGGGGGAAAAGGTTTAAGAAAAAGCAAAATGCTTCTCTCTGGATTAGCTTTCTTCCCAACCGCACCCAGAGAATCATGGAAGTAGATTAGTTCTGGGTGTTCATTGAAGCTGTAATCCTCTCGCCCCAGAGCCGCTGCCTTCAGTGGCACTAATTCAGTGAAACAGAAGATTCCGTACAAAAGGCCTTACGGCTCATCTCAATTCCTAAGTGATGACTGATAAAAACCAGGAGCTTATTCAAATTTCAGCTACCTCTCTGCGGAACCACGGAAGACTTTGACACCAACATTGCTAAACACAAACTACTTCAAGGACTTACAAATTCTTTTTAAACTAAATAAAATGCACATTCTTGCTTTTTCTGCCTGTCACATTCTTATTTGGACATCCAGGACTTGCACAGCGCTGAACAAAAAATACCACGGCTCCTGACAGCTTGTTCCTATGCAGGGGGAAGAGTTAGATGAAAACTGAAACTCAGCATCCAAGCTTTTAAGAAACTAATCTGGCAGATTGAATGCAAACTTCCTTGGCGAACACAAACAACAGAATCTGAATAATACATAAAAATATACTATTGACAGAATCGCTTCTGCGCACACCACTTTCAACTTATATGATGGAAGCACCAGAGAATCTTTATGGAAAGCCAGCACTGACTCGGCTTGAAAGGCACCTTAACAAACAAAGGAAGTACATTAAAAAAATGCAGTGCTAAGACATTATCAAAACATGCATTATAGCTTGTGAAAGCCCTTTGCGAGCGAGTGTGTCTGCAGAGGATTGTGCAGAGCATTGATCTGTCTGTATTCTGGGCGCTTTTCGGGTGATGCCTGACCGTAGTTTACAAGGGCAAGCTCATAGGTCTCCGTTGTTTATTTCTCTGCAGTCTTTTACTTGTCACTGATAATAGTTTTCAAGCCATCTAGCCTGGGAGGATTCAGACGGAGGTTTGCCAGGGGTGAAAGGTCAAAGCAATAATGTGCCGACCAGGGTCAGAAATATTTATCTGCACCAAAAAGGTTCTGGATAATCAAATAGTTGAAAATTAGTTTTGTGACAAGGCTCTTCTTTGGATGTTTTCCTTACACAGCACAAATAATGAGCAGAGCCCACCTCTAAAGGAAAGGACACTCCACCGTTTGTCTGTCTCACCTGCTGCATGTCACGTTTAACAGTCCTGGCATGGCATCCATCAACCTGCTCCTGCCACCTTCTAAAAGGTCCCTGCCTGGCCTCAGCCCTGCAGAACTTGCTGCAGGTGTGAGGGCTCCAGCCCAAAGCTTCAGAGACCAGAGAGTATTCCCAGCATCGTACATCCCAATGCTGAAGTCACCGGAGCTCCCACACCACCGGTAAGTGGTACGGGGTGAAGGTCAGACACGCAGCTTAAACTAAATACCAAAACCAAGATTGCTTCAGAGTTGGCTGAGAGCTAAAACCTTCTGGAGAGATAAAATCACTCACAAAAATCCACCCCACTACAAGCCCTTCTGCAGATCTGTAGGAACAACAGCAATCTGCATTTTCTGTCTCCTTTCCACTCTGCCAGCTGTTTTTCTCTTCGTGTTTACTGGTAATGCAGCAGAGCAACAGCCCCCTGGATTTCAGTAAAGTATTTACTCACTCTGAAATGGGAAAACATTGTTCTTGTTAAAAATTCCCATCAGACCAAAGCAGATCTGCTCCTTAGATAATATAATGACACTGAGGTCCCCAAGAGAACCTCTTCCAAAGCTAATAAAGCGAAAACAAATCCAGTTACATTAGGTTAATTTAAAGAACTTCTCTTTTTTAAGTGTACGTGGAAAGAAAATGGAAGAAACCTACTAAATTAATTCCAGCATTATAAATTTGATTTAGCAAGTGCAGTGCACACCACTGTGAGAGCAATAACAATACAGGGATGTTTTAAGCAGAGAATATAAATTATTTCAAGGGAGTGGTGAGGGAAGAAATGACAAATGTGTGAGAGAGAACCTGCTCCAATATTAATTAGAGATCTGCTTTTCTGTTTGCATTTGGCTTCATTCACGAGGAACTGGAATTAACAGAGGCTCCAGACTCAATGGAGAGAAACAGTTGGAAACTCAGCCAGACCCCTCCAGAGGTGCCTATTTCTTACCCCCAGCTACAAGGTGAGCCCTGGGTGACCAGCTCAGATTCATGTTCCCACTCTGCACGCCCAAGGGCAAACAATGAACCCCATCTCTGTGGAGCTGTTGCAGTCCCTGCAGTAGCACTGGAGCAGCAGTCCCAGTTACTGCAAAGGAGCAAGTAAGACTTCACACTTAAAATCAATGAGTATACCCGAGCTACTGCTCCCAAAGGGGTTTTTAAACCCATCTAAAATGAACAGTGATCAAGAAAGTAAAGTGCTTCAGCAAGCAAGCAAATTAACTCAGGGTAATACTAACTAAATCTGGGAGCATCTCCTTGTGTTCCCCATGTCTAGTTTCTCGGGAGCCAGGAAGAAGCTGATCATGGGATGTTCTGGACCTCCTGCTGGGACTGAGCCTTGGGCAAACCCTCCTGCCTTCATGCTGGGGTGATCACATTGGAAAACGCTGAAGGATCCCAGAACAGCAAGCAAGGATGGCAGCCCTGCTCCCAGCATAACACACGCACAGGGATGCTCCCAACCAAACAATGCACCTACTTGTTTGCTCTGCAGAGATGACAATACTGTTGCATTTTCCATGTGCAGTCGCCAGGTAACTCATACTGTAATTTCCGTCATTTTCACAAGAACAGGGATTTTTCCTCTAGTCCCTGGAGATACTGACCCAAAACACACTCCTTTAAAGCAATCCCATGTCTCCTTGCAAAGTAATTGGCATGTTTTCCTTTGGCTTGGTATCAATCACACTCACTTCTCAAACCCTGGTAGCTGGCAAGCACCTGCCGTGGCTATATAACTTCCCCCAAAATCAGTGGGAGACGTGAAACAACAACAGACACTTGCCCATCCGCACGCGAGCGCCGGGGAATTGCCACCACTCCCGGAGGAGCCTCCCTGCTGCAGAGGCAACGCTCCTGCTCCCTGGGGCCCTGCTCCTCCACCTCGCAGCACCATATGGAATGAAAGCAAACGTAGCAGCAAAGTAATCAAAAGCAGATAACACCAGCCATGGATGTATTCAATAAAATTAAAAAAAAAGACAATGCAAGGAACAGCAAATTAATACACAAGCTTGGCTCTTTTTTATATAAAACATCTGTCAAAATACTTAAGTGTTTGCTTTGTTGTACAAGCAGGAGGTTATGATTTTGCAGATAGTCATAAAGCAGGGCAGTATTACAAAAATTAGGGATTTGCTTCATTGTCTCTACTGGTTTACAGTTACTAATTATGAGATTGCTAAGTGCCAAATGGTCAACAAGCAAATCTAATTGTTATTTAACTGCAGCCAGCCAGGTTGTAGATGCAGTCACAATACACATATGTACATTTAGTACACTGCTGCTTGCACGTGGAGTTGGGTATATGAAAGGGAAGACAGCACCACATCTCCCAGCCACGTGTTTGGACACACCCTGCCATAAGGCACATCAAGGCAGCTCAGGAAGAGTCTCCTTTTTTTCTGGCTTGGGCTCCTTATTGCAGGAACCAAGTAGCAGGAGACAGAATACAGAACCATAGAATGGTTTGGGTTGGAAGAGACCTTTAACGGTCACCTAGTCCAACCCTCTGCAGTGAGAAGGGGCATCTTCAACTAGATCAGGTTGCTCAGAGCCCCGTCCACCCTGACCTTGAAATCCTCCAGGGATGGGGCATCTACCACCTCTCCAGTCAACCCGTTCCAGTGTCTCATCACCCTCATCATAAAAAATTTCTTCCTTACATCTAATCTAAATCTGCCTTCTTTTAGTTTAAAACCATTATCCCTCGTCCAATTGCTACAGGCCCCACTAAAAAGTTTGTCCCCACCTTTCTTATAAGGCCGCTTTATTGAAGGGCTGCAATAAGGTCTCCCCAGAATACTCTGTGTTGCTTTAAAAGTCACAGGAGACATCTGTGCAACACTTGCTGCTTTAGGTGACCACAAGGGAGGCTTTAATCCCTTATAATGACAGAATACAGCCCCTTTCCTACAGCAGGGTATGTGAACTGGCTCGTTATTTCCACGGGCTGGAACGGGTGTGAGAGATGGTGAAAGTGTAGCGGTAACTGGGGTACCTCTCTTGAAATAACGCTGTCATGGGACCACATCATACATTTAAAGCCCCCAGCAACGCAGAAGCATGAGGATCAGTGTATTACTTCAGAGGAAAACAGATCCTGCACGCACAGCGGGGACAGACAGGGAAGGAGCAGAGGCTGGGACAGCTGCCACCTCAGCCGTCACACCAGTGTGGACTGCTGTGTTAAAAAGCCAGGCGATAAAGCCAGGAACAAGAATGGGGTGGAGGAGATGAAGCAAATCAGAGGCCAGCAGCTTCACTGCAATTGCTGGGCCATTCCCATGGCAGCACCTGGCTGGGGCAAGGGAGCAGCACCCTGTGAAATAATTTACCCCCTTCCTTCTGCAGAGCAGAGCACTGAGAGCCGAATTATGGCGCCGCACTCTCGGAAGTGATTTCAAACACACAGGGACTGGATGCTGCTAGGAGTCAGGTAGTTGGTTCACAGAGGGCTCTGCTCCATCTTCGCACCCTGGGGGCACATGCCCCCGCGGAAAGAGCCAGTGCTGGGTGACCCTGTCCTGGGGCAGGCTGCACAGATTGATCCCTGAGCAAAGCAGAGAGGGTGGCTTCAGACCTGCAAGCCTAACCTGAGCCTCTGTCACAGAGGTAACCTCAGCCTTTCTTCAAGCCCCAGTTCCCCAGAGCATCCCCGGTCACAAGCGAGAGGATCTCACATCTATTTGACCACCGCTCCAGTGGCGTAAGGAGTCAGCTGGAAAGAGCGCACAGAGAATCCATGGGAGGGAACGAAGCAATTCTTCCCAAGTGGTACGAATAAAATACAGTGTGATAAAGTGAGGAAAAATACCTCTGATTTTTATTCATTTGCAATGCAGCTATCATCCCTGATTTGCAGTTCCACTTTACCCTGCCAACTTCCGAGTTATTTTCAAGAGTTTGTGTCAGCTATGGGGACAAGGAAAAAAAAAAAAAGGCACAAAGTAGGGGCAGAACAGCAACCCTGTGCTCCACCAGCCCAGACAGACACATGGACAGTCCCACCAGCAGCACTCATCCTGGCAGAACAAGCCCTTTTGAAGCTCCTTAGGTCACCGCTTATCCTCATGCCCGTTCAGAGACACTGGATGCCACATCTCGCTTCTCTGCATGGCGAAGGGCTACAGCACAGAGGGGCAGTAGCTTTAGTCTTCAGACACCCACGACCGACTCCAATGCTCAAAGCAGCGACAGTTTAAAGGCTGCAGTATCTCAAGGGGCATCCTATGTATCATAGGACATGAAGGCTCAGTTTTGCCAAAAAACATGACTATTTCCCCTAGGAGTGGGGAAGTTTTGAACTGGGGCTTCTGGGAGTTTCTTTTGTTCCTTTCTTTTTTCCTTTAATTGCACTGTTTTACTGAACTTTTCTGGGACACTGCATTACGATGCACTCCACGGAGCTAGTCTATGACAGTTCACCTTAAAGGATTAGGCAACCACAGAAAGTATTATAGCAGTGCAGTTTATGTAGACCTGGAATGTATTCTCCAATGAGATTAACCTATCTAATAGGATTTGGGGAAGCTTTCAGGGCCATTAGGATGCCCCGTACATGCTAAAGGCTCCAGATGCTGTAACCATTTGATTTAATCTAATCAAGACTGCATAGGTGTATTTTGTCAGTGGATGTTTCTGTCATTTTCATATTACATCTCAATAGACAACTTTCATCTAAGTTCCATCATGTACAGACAGACACATTTGAGGCTAATCTTCAATTATAAGACCCACTAATTATTAAAGCCTGGGTTTACAGCTGGTTATAGTCTAATCCTGCATGGTATGGAGCATTCCCCTAAATGCTGCTGAAGGGACACACAATGTCCCCACTTTCCTTTATTTTATCTTATAAACCATTTTATCCTGTCATTATTTGTCACTTTTTCTTAGGAGGAACCCTCGGTGCCCCTGGGTGCCAGGTGCTGTGCAGACCAGCAGTGCTAAGGACCAAAAGGGAATAAAAACATTCTTATCCCAGCACTCTTGCTGTGCAAACACACATAACCAGAGGCACCCGCAGGACAGAGCATAATGTCAGAGTGTGGCTGGGAAGGGAGATGGAGGGGGCCTCTCTACAGACATCTCATTTGATAAGCAAAGACGATGCTATAAATCGCACTGATGAGCACTTACCCTCTGGAAGTCAGCAAAACCCCTATGAGGGATGAGCAAGTGCAGGAGTTACCATCTGCTCAGGGGCTTTTAGCCACTAACAAAAACATTTCCTTTCTTCCACAGGTTAAACAGAGATCCTCAAGATACATTCTTTAAATCCCAGCCTGGAGACAAAACCAAAGGCCACCTCACAGGCTGGCAAGCATCCTTGGCTGACAGAGAAGTAGAGAAGGTGTCTAACAGCCCCCCAAAAACCTACATGCATCAACTGACTGTCAACTGCACACACACAGCTTCCACCAAGCAAAGAAAGCACCTGCAAGTGAGAGGGGCTGAAGCAACAGCTGGAGCAACAGCTGGAGCGCCCAGGTGTGGCTTTTGCAGGTATCTGCTGATTTGCCACCTCTGTCCTCACAAGTCCAGGGCAAACCAAAATCTTTAGGAATGAAGAGATTGCACTGAAGACAGTCCTAACCACCCCTTGAGGTGAACTTGCTTACAAGTCACCTTGGCTCTTAGATGTCCATCCATGACATTTTAAGCAAACAAGGAGCAGCTCCAGCACCAAGTGACTTTAATCTGAATTGGGCTGGCTCAGCAATGCTGCAAATCTATTCAGGCCTCCTTTATGTTTATTTTTAAGGACTAGTTTAGGCATCTCTTCCTCAGGGATATTCATCAGAGGACAGGAGCAAAGATGAAAGCCTGTAGCAGCCTCTGGGCAGGATTTGTCCAACTCTGTAATTCAGTTCTCCCAACAGACCAAAATTTGAGCGGTACAGGCACACCAGGAAATGTGAACCATTTCAGCTGATCCCGACTTATCAGGCTGTGAGGAAGGGATTCTTCATTCCCCAAGCACATTCTCGTGAGACTAACTTTTTTCTTAAATGAGTATTTTTCCCATTATTTTTCAGTGGAAACAATTATTTTTTAGAATCAAGGCTAAAAGGCCCAACATATGTTACTGACAACTCAGAAACATGATGTTCCTCCAAAAGCCTTCAACCCTGCCCCTACAGAAATCCCACTGTCAGCAGCCTGGCCCTCTTGGCTTGCCCGTGCTGAAGAACAAATACTATCACTTGTCCCATCGGGCTTGTGTAAAATCAAAATACACCACAGACACAGCACACAATATATTTTTGTTTTAGGGGCTGGCTCATATATAGCAATTTGTGGCTGCAAACAGCTAGTGGAGGTTACAGAACCAGCATTTCAAGAGACACCAAAACAACGTCAAGATGGATGCTCAGCACTGTAATGCAGAGAAGCTTCACTGATTTCGGCAGCTTTATATTCAGGTGCAACGATCACCAATTTCTGGCCTGGAGTATGTTGCCAAATACCAAACGTTCCCCAAACCCATGCCAAGGCACAGGAGGCTCTAACAACGACCAAGCACGTCAAGTGAAATCTATCACTGGCACATACTAATAACTTCACATGCAAATACAAATTGACTGACTCATTTCAACTCTTTTCCCTGTTGCATTCATGGGAAAAGACAGGTTTAGCTCTCAAATTCCCTCAAACTGCTGAAACACTGCATTTGGTTTTAAATGAGAATTAAATCTGCATTCAGGAAGTTACTTTGGACATAGGTTGGTGCTAACTCAAATTAAATTATAGTTCTGTTTTTCTTAAACAATAAGTTTTGTCACTTCTCAAAGCCCTGTCAGAAACAAGACGCCCCACTGCCTAATTAAATCCACGGAGTCAAATCGCGCAGATGCGAGTCTGGCTCTGCCACAGACCCTGCAGATGACCTTGAACAAGTCACTTAATAGTCCCAGGACTGCCCTATCCCACAGGAAAGTTCTCAAGTTATTTCATTTATGCTCAGTGAATATTGCTAAGTCTTTGGGAAGAAAAAACTGAAAAAATGCAAATAGTTTCATGCTCTGTCACATTGCCGCAGTCCAATATTCTTTTATAAAGCTTTTTTTTTTCTTTTCTCGCTTCCTGTGCAAAGGGTGTTTGTATAATGAAAGCAGTACAAGCGGCTGTAGGTTATGCCTTGATTCCTTTGGGCTCTCTCCTGTTTAACATCTCCCTCCTCCAGAGAGTTGCTCTGGCTTGGACAGCAGGGACCTGAAAGGGGGAGAGGGCTCAGGACAGAGCCCGCATTTTTATGAGACTAATGCTGATTCCTTAACCTGCCTTTTGTCCACAAATTAAAAGTCATCCTGAAACAATCTGTAACACTTATGCAAAAGTTGCCTAAATGAACCAAAAGCTGAATGCAACTCCTGTATCAAAATCCAGCTGCTGCTTTAAAAAAAAAAAAAAAAAAATCTTACAGACCTTACACAGCCCCATCACTGACTACTGAAGCACCAAGCACAAGCACAGCACTAAAGGAAATAATCTTTGAAAATTACTGACAATAGGCTTAAACAGAATGATGACCCACTGCTAGTTTAGACCTTGAAATTCTTCATTTTCTTCTGAGCTCAGACTTCCATGTCAACTTTGCAAACTCTGCTCTTTAACAAAGCTGATGTTAAAAAAAAAAAAAAGAGAAGCTATATCTGATCTCATCAGCCATTCTGTCTTTAAAGCATTCAACTACAATCCGCACCAGACATACTTAGCAAACTTTAAAATACAGCCTCTCAACATTGTTACAATTAAGTCACTCTGAAATGTCATGAAAAGCAATCTAGTCCCATTAAAATCTTCACACTCTCATTAAAAAAGCACTTACAGACTCGAAAATGTTCCTAATACATTATTTAAAGACACAAGATGTACAGTGACTAAAAACCTTGTACAGAAAGGGAATAGCAACAGTCTGCTTTAAAAAAGCCTGTGTGCCTGTGTGTGCAAATTTGTGTTATAATTAGCTAATTGGGAAACTGCAGGTAGAAGGCAGTTTGTAATATATTGGTTTTTGTCTAGGGTTTTTATTTATTTATTTCATTCTTTTTTATTAAAGAAAGAGGGGGGAAAGGGTGCTTTCTTTTTATGGAAGTAAAATTGCACACAATGGGCTTTTTATGATCATTATGCAGATGACATGTGCCCAAGCCACCTCTTTTCCTGGAAGGGGTAGGGAAAACCACAGACATCCTCTGCTACCAGACAGACAAAGAAGGGGTCACTTGAAGTTGTGCCTGCAAGGACTGGAAAATCAGGAGCAACGACAAACAAGCTCACTCTGTAACAAAGTCACTGTCCTCCTACAACTGCTATATCTTTTTTTGATGTTAACAGCAGATGAAGGTATAAAATTTGCATCTATTGAGCCCACTGCTAGATGAAGCATGTTCCTCCAGAGCCTCAGAGCAATGAAACAAAAGTGTATGCTTCTTCCAGTGAAGGTTCTCGCTTCTCCCTGCACCTCACCTCATTTAAATACTTTCATTTTAATAAGGTTTCTCACAATTTTGACCAGTGCAAGAAGGGAATCAGGCTGCAGAGGGGCATTCAGACTACAGAAAAGAAATACCATTTGAATGAGTTGAAAGAATCTGAAAAGATGGATAATTGTGAAAGGGATCTCCCTGTTTTCAGTAACATCAGCACAAACCCTCTTAATTTCAGTAACTTAAGAACAAATTTGGGGGACAGTGCAAAGAAAACATTATTTACTTGCAGAGAACAAGCGGAAGGAGCTTTGAAATTCCCCACACCCTACAGAAGTTTCCAACCAATGAACAAAAAAAACAACAACAAAAAAAAAAAATCAATCTAAGTCAACTTTCTGAAAGGCTTCCTTTTCCCCAGACCGTGACCCCCTTTGGATAGTTGTCCTTTCGGGCAGCGTGGTTCAGGAACAGCACAAGGGCTTAGACCAGCCTGCCAGATGATTCCAGCTACCTCTCTGCCTTTTCCCCAGGAAAACGTAAGGCGGCACACTGACCTAGTCGTAGCATCCACCTGGCTGGGTGCTCTGCCAAGAGCCTGTACTGAAGGTCTAAAGAAGATAAAAACAAGCTCAGTGCATGAGTCTACCCAGAATAATCAGCCACCTGCACAAGTTGTGACTAGGGATCTCCTGAGTCATGCTCTTTAGCAGCCTTGATCTGTGTCTTTTCCACAAATGCTTCCAGCAGATTTCCAAACCCATATCAGCTCCTCACACCCACTGAGAGGTGACGATTTCCACAGCTCGTTGCCCTCTCACAGGAAGAAATATCTTCTTCTGCCTGTTTGGAGCCTCCACACTTCATCTAACGCCTCTAGGCCTTGTATGAAGAAGAGCTTGAACAGTCACTCTCCATCTACCTTATTCATGGCTGTATCAATGTTTATCACATTCCTGCTTAATCATCCCTTTTCCACAGTGAAGAGTTGTACTCTCTTCACCCATTCCCTACACTGAAACTATTTTTTCCTCTCCCTGATCTTCACCTCCACAGCCCATCTCTGTACCTCTTCCAGTTTTATCACACCCTTTTGAGATGGGGGACACATTTAAGACACAGCAATCCATAGATGTGTACAGCAATATGATGACGTTTGCTTTTTCTTCTCTATTTCTGCTCAGTAAGTCCTAATACTCCATTTATTCTGTGAATGCTCTTGAGCCCTGAACTGATGTTTCCTTAGGATTGTCCTCAGAGGGCAGGGGAAGAGTTGTGAGGAGGTATTATATCAACCAAGGGTTGCCCTTCCTTTGCCCATCTGCAGCCTGGGAGTGCTCATGCCCCAACGTCTACATGTAGATGTGACAGAGCAGGACTGGAGGCACATATCCCAAAAGGGCAGGGATCCATCCCACACCGCTCTTGAGCCTTGACCAACCTGGGTTAAGACATTAGAGTTGAAGCACACTGAAGCACAGAGAGGTATCGTAATGATTTGTTACTCAAGATCCACAATGAACGCGCTCAAGGCACATCCAAAAATTTGGTGACTGTAGGCACTGGCAAAGTGTCTGATTCAGGCTGCAAACCCCAGAACTATAATACTCATTATAATACTAGTAATACTCAGCTAAAGTGTCAGAATAAGATTCAGCTTTTGATACCCCCAAGAGGCTACAAAAGCCATGAGTAGACTATACGAATGAGTTTATCTTAGAGAATAACAAGTTTATATTAAACAAAAGCCCATTGTAGGCAATTTATGATAGTTATGTATGTTAGAGAAGGGGGGGGGGAGAAGCATGGGAGAAAAGGAGATGAAAGAGAGAAGCATGACCATCTTTTACAAATGCCAAAGACCTAAAATAATGTCATTTTAACTGCAGAATGCACTTCAGCTTTCAGGAAAATCAGTCATGACGACTAACAACTTCTCGAGTTATAGACAGCATAGTCACTTCTCAAATAAGCTCTCCTTAGCCCCACCTTGCAAAATCTGCTCCTGCTCTCAAACATGTCCCTGGGCCCCTTCTGAACAAAGGTCACCAATTAAAGGGAACAGCATGATCCCGTTGCGACACGGACCATTACTCACTAGCGACCCAGTCCACAGCACTAACTGGTTTTCACTTATGAAATGACTATTTCTGAACTTGGGCCTCTAGAAGCACAAGTCTCTTACAGATCTTAACCTATGAATACTCCAGCCTGCAGAAAACTCGTGTAACCATTCCCCCTGGAAAGCAAAGGGAAGGCTTCTGACATAATGACTGTCCTTGTGCAGGGTTTATCTTTCAACAACATCCTTCTCAGCTATGCTCCTTCAGTAGAAAATCCCGGCCCCACAATCCCATCCTCTCCCACACTCTGACCTGCCCCATTAGCAGACCTTAATGCTTGATGCAAATAGAAAAATGTTACAGAGCATAAGATAGATAAGAACAATCTGGATGTATTTTATTACAGTGCTTTATCATTTAACACACAATGGAGGCATGTATTGTGAAATACCACACACCCCTGAAGGTGTGATAGTCTATTTTAGTACAATGCAACAGTTTCCACAGGAGAACAGCTTCTTTTAACCTCTAGTAATTTCCAAAAATGCAAAGATAAAAGCTACTCCCTGTAAAAAACATGCTGTTATGAGTATTGAACAAAATCAATACACGGTGAGAATGCAGGGAACTAACTACAGCTAGTCCTCACATGGTTTAAGTACCTGAACTTGAATCTCCAAACAAAAAGGCAAGAGTTGATAAACATACAGCTGTTTGTTTCCCTCCTACACCCCTCCCAGCACTGGGGGATTTCCACAGCTCTTAAGATTAACGTTGTGAAAATGGCTCTAAAGCCAATGAAGAGGTTTAGCTAATCAAAGCAAGGGACCATCCCTCCAACATATGAAAAGGAGTGCATAGACTGCATCCATCAACTCTGCACTCACTGCCGCACACCAGCACGCACACAGCGGCTGGGTACGCGTGGATTTGAGTGCTAAGAGAGCACTGGTACCTGCAGTTGGCTTGGGCTGGACCTAAGGCAAACACTGGGAATGAAGCATCAACATCCCACTCCAAGGAACTCCCAGCTGAGAGTCGCCTGGAGCTACCAGCCCCCAATTCTGCACACCTGTAGGGATGTTAAAACTTGCCATCTACAGATAGTCTGCCTAATAGTATGCAATCATACATATACTTTTAAAAATAATAATTAGTTAATAAACACTGTCAACAGAACAAGGACTTTCTGCCCTCTGTTCTGAGCAGCCATTTGCACTGGGCCCATCTTGTATGTGTTGAGACAAAGCCACAAATTTACTACAAATCAGATAACTACACAACAGAGGGAGGAAAAAAACCTAAACTGCATGTCAGTAATGTCTGGTCTCATCCTGCTCCCCATTCCCCCCTAACCCCAACACATTTAGTCTCTTGTTTTCTTTCTGCTCCTCTGTACCAGAATTCAAAGTATATTCATCTTGACTGCCTGGAGAGGACAAATCAGGCTGTCCATAGCAGAAGACAGCCTTCAGCCTCCTCCAAAGACAACAATAAATTGTTCTGCTGTCTGAACAGGCCGCTGCAATCAGACTTGATCAAAAACATCCAAAGAACCCCACAAAATTTGAGGGAGAGAGTCTACCCGAGCTAGCTGCAAGCAGACTATGCATGGAAACACCTGCACAGAAAGGGAAGAGCTCCCGTTCCTGCACAGAAACATCTGGGGGTAGAAGGGGCTGGGAGTTGAGCTAAGACACAGACAAAGTGGCTTTGGTGCTATTCTGCCACCTCATAACACCCTGTCATCTCTCCTTGCCATGCAGCCAGCACTGACTGATGGCAGATGGGCTCACCCCGGTGATTTGCAGCACTCCTCCTTTCCCCTCTCAGGGCACTTTCTCAGGCCAACAGCACAGTTTTTTCCTTCTGCTCCTCTTAGTTTAGGGACTCAGTATTTTGAGTCGGGGGAATCCCTGTAAAATCTCAGCAGAGAAGAGCCCAGACATTAACTCATGTTTTCCTCCAGCCCATGTAAAAGCGATTTATGTTTATTATTATTCTTACTTAAATCCCTTCAATTTTAGGCACACCTACAGCCTCCCCTTCCTACTGGGACCCTTTGCTGAGCACCCAGAACAGGGGCTGGAGCACTCGGCAGTCCTCCCAGGTGATGCAGTGCAGCTCCTCGTCCCACTCAGCGATCAGTCTGTCTTAGAGGGAAGGATAAAGGGGTCTGATCACATGTGAAGGCAGCACAAATCCTGTCTGTGAATGCATTGGGAGAGAGGCTGGCCCCCAAATAACTCTTCCGTCTCTCAAATATCACATAGGACTATGCTTTGGCCTTTACAAGAGCAACAAAGGTCAATGCTCCAGAAGGGAAGCTTCACTCTCTGGGACTGGCAGTGCTCGGCACCATCGGGGAGAAAACACCCAGGGCAGTTCTGGAGAGATCTCAGCAGTGAGCATCAGCGTGTCCTCACACCTCAGCAGTGGATCCCTGCACAGGAAACTTTGCTGAGGCAAAACCAGAAAATAAAGCAAACACAGTAAAGTCCAGGACTAAACAGCTCAGGAGGAAACGCTGGAGGACAGCATTTACACCTGTATGTAGGGGGAAACACAACTCTCCTCTTCCCACTGCCACCCGTGTCCATCTCCACCCACAAATCTCAACCTCCAGTTGCTCATTCATGGTGCTCGCATTTACTCCAACAGATTATTCTGGATTCTGTCTGAAATAATTTATTTTTATGTGCTTCTAAATCTCTCATGCTACTAAAATATTTGTGTTGTAAACAAGTGTCTTTTCCAGGAAAGCAAGGTGAGGAACTGGTACGCCCCTGAGGGCGCCTGCCAGTCAAGCAAGCATCTCACCACCTCAGAAGTGTGCCCCACAAGAGCAGAGGTTGCTAGAAGAGCTGGCTGGCATGTCCAACGGGCAGATATGTGCCTGGGTCCATGCCATGGGAGATCTGTTTCATGGCAAAACAATTGCTCATAAAATTCCATTTAAGTTACTATAACTTAACATTGTCCAAATTAAAACCCAGGGGCTACAACTGAACCCCGGGTGACTCTATTGAGTTGAAGGGCATTTTTTGTATTTTTTGTCTTGCCTTTCTTTTTTTTTAATATTCATTGATCTGAGCAAACATAATAATCACCATCTGTTGTGAACACAGTTGGAATGAAAAAAAAAAAAAGAAAAAAAAAAAAAGGATCACACACAAGGTTGGTGCAAACCAGAATAATTCCTCTGACCCCAGCAGATCCATTAACACTCAGATAAAGTGTTTCATGCAATTTCTGTCTGAAATTGCTCATAGCATTAAAAATGCACCTTTAGCCAGAGGGGTTTTGATTTGGTTTCTTTTGTGGTGCAGGGCTGCTTTTTGTTTCCTTTTGTTCTAATGCTCTCATACACTAAGTGGAAAAGGATCTCAGATCTTGACATCCCACTTCACTAGAAAGATGTCACATGCAGTAACATCCATGCCTCTGCCTGCCGAGTCAGACAGTCAAGCACCTCCTCAGCCCCCTCCATTACCGGACTGAGATGCTGAATAAATTCCCTCAGCTCCTACAGAGGGTAAAAACAACAAAACACAAGCAGGAATGTTTAATGACTCAGTGCAACAGAAAATAAATGGCTTAAAATCACAAATGCTTTTCGGGAAAGCAAACTCTCCACTGCTGGAGAAGGAGCTGAAGCTGACTGGATCCTTAACCATTGCAGGTGCCCTTGTCACCAAGAGTGGGGCCAGTCCAGTGCCTCCACCACGGAGGCCTGGCAGGAGGCAATGCCCCAAGTGCCCAAGATCCTGTTCAGTTCCCCAGGCACCTGCCTGCTGGGATCCTCTGCGCCAAGCCAGGGGAGCACGAGGACCCTGCCTGCTCTGGTTTATTTTTGCAAATGCACCGCATGCAGGCAGCTATAGACAAGGTGGCCTCACAGACAGAGAGTGAGCAGAACACACCATGCCGAGGTCACTGTTGGCATGGTAAATATGGCACTACTGGGGTCACTAAAAGGAGACACAGGTTTACTCAAAATCCAGAGTCCTGACTCATGGGCACAGTCTTACTGGGGACACGGACAAGTCGCAGCCAGACCACTCAAGGAAACAGGCTTTGAAGAAAAGTCCTGTCCCCGTGTATTCTTCAACTGCTTGGCATCTTGCAAAATGCTTAGAAAACTCAAGCCCTGCTCACTTCAGCGGTGAGGCTGGAGAGATACTCGACATGCTGGGAGTGGGAGTCAGGATCAGCTGCAGCAGTCCTGAACACAGCGTGCAACAAGGTCATGAGCAGAAGCGGTGGCAGCTCCACGCTGAGCCACACACCATTTTTACATGGCTTGTGTATCACATCTTGAGACACCCAACACAACACAAAACACCAAAATCTTGACATGTCCCATAACACACACAGGGGAAAAAGCAGTAAAAATACAGATGAGATTTTCCAACACGCACATGTAACGGCAACAGGTCAGTGAGATCTGGACATTAAGCAGTTACCAGTGCTTTTTAAAAAAAATAAATAAGAACCACAACACTTCTATCCTCCCTTGCTTTCATTCCCATTTCAATGTAACTTCTGCAGTCAGAATACTAACCGCACTAGAGAATGGTACAGACCACCTAGAGTCTAGGATGAGACTCTTCAAATGGTTAGAGGAATTGATTTTGAGCAATAGGGGGATTTTTGCTGGATTTGAAGCATTTTTATGGGTTCTGGTGAAAGCTGGCACTGAAATGATGCTGGACTTCAAGTGGAATGGGATCTCTCATATCACTGGAACAGGAAACAAACTGCAGGAAAGCTCAGATGTGATGGAGGACAAATAGCAATTGGTTCCTATCTCTGGTGACTTGTGAATTTATTATTACACTCTCTAAAGCATATCACACTGATCTCAAACCTTCATGTTGTCACGGGTTTCCTGGACAAGCAGGATTATTTTGGTATTAATCCTTCCCTAGATTTAGCAGTGCCTCAGAGGCTGGAACTCTGCATGAGAGCCAATTTCACTGATTTCTCCACCTGACTTTTCTTGGCTCCCTCTACAAGTACTGGCAGGTATTTATAAGACCCTGGCATCATTCAGCCCAGGGCAATTAGCATTATTTTGTAAAAAAAGGACTTTTAAGTGCATACAACTGTACCATAACACTGTTCACACTGCACTTGTCAGGCTAACAGACAGGGGTTACATTACCTACTACTTTATAATACACCTATTATACACATTTTTCCTGGATACTAAGCTGGAGTCTTTTGCAGTCCTCAGGGAGCCTTCTCACTGATGAGGTGGATCTGGCTGTAAGTGTGACCTAAAATCTGAGGCTTAAAGTGTTGCATAACCTTTGAAATTAAAAAAAATAATAATTACAAATTAAATTTCCAAATAAACCAGAACCTCAAGGGAAGAGTCTCAGCTGAGTATTAGCCACGTTTCCAGCTAACATTTAATGTAGCTGGGAAGACTAAATCCCCCCCTCTCAAGCAAGAATATGGCCTTTAGGTTTCCCATCCCAAGGGATTTAGAATGAAGAAGTGGGTTATTTGCATTTACACTCAAAAAATGTGTATTGTCAGATACTGAAAGAAAAAGTAAGTAAATACTAATGCCCTCCCCTCAATTTTACTCCATAAAATCAAGAGAGTGGACAAGCAACACAGCTGTCAAGATAAATTATGCAACACTTACTTGTCAGACTGCTTCTATTACTTTACAGCTCAAGACTCTGGGTAGACCTCTCTACCATCCGGGCCAGATATAAAAAAAGAAAAAAAAAAAAAACAACAAAAAAACCCAACAAAAAGCCCTAAATTTCCTACCTTTATGTTTTCACATCAAGGATCTAATAGTAGGTACAACAAGGCTTTCTGCAACCCAACATCAACCATGTGCAATAAAGCCTCATTTTGCATTTGGTGGGCCAGGTTATTTTATAGCCTCCAGCATCAGTGTGCCATAGCAGGGGTTTCTCTACCTGTCCAAAATCCCAAACATCACCTTGTCAGTAGAGCATTGTATCCTGATTTTGGGTTCATCTGGGGGAGGAGAAGATTTTGCTTATTTGCTCTCTGCCCTGCAGAGGAAGGCCAGAGGAATCAGCAATGATTTTTATTCTTTGTGCACCATGAAAATGAAAATCCCCAGTGCGTCTTGAAATACAAGTATGTTTATGTCTCTGCATAGTAACAAAGCATAAACTTTATCCTGTACAAAAGATGATCACAAAGGCAAAATTCAGTTCAAGCTCTCAAGTTTTCACAGGGATACCAAGAGTAAAAAGCGCAAACAACCCAGAAGAAAAGAGGGCTGACCTGTCCCTCGCTCCCTCTTCAAGCGCTAACTTCATCGTGGCTCTCTGTACAACAGACTGTTTTATCAGCAGCAGGTCTGCTTTATCCAGAGCACCACCTAGATATTACGTCTAATTTCAGAGGCAGAGAAAATACAGGCTCTCGCAAACACTGCTTGCCCTCCGCATCCGCGGGGCTGAGCAAGGCAGCGAGCTGGAGCCCCGGGGAGCCAGCGGACAGTTTCCATCGGCTCAAGGCACATGGTGCAATCACACAAAAGCTGAAAATGAGACTTTATGTACACGTGCATACACAACAGGGAAAATTGCTATCAATTATGCTAGTTAATTATACATTATAATAGAATTAGAGTAAACCCTCCTCATTATCTCCTGGTTCAGACCCTGCTCCGCAGCAAGCTGACCACATGCTGTACTAATGCCAATAGCCCTCTCGCATTAACCTTTATCTGCGCCTCGCAGCTTCGCTGTTTGCTATGCGTATCAGGCTTGTTTTGACCTTGTTCCTGGCTGACCTTTCATTGAAATATAACATTTGCAGCAGTCCTGAAGACTGGCTCATCTCCCATGGCCTTGCAACCACAACATTTTTCTACAGGATCTAAAACACAGGACGCCTTGTTTTCGCCTTGTTACTAGGATCCTCACCTGCCTCCGGAGGTCCTCTTCGTGTTTCTCAGAGAGGCTGTGACATTACCAACACAGTTTACAACTGCTGCTGTACGTTCAGTTATTAAGAGGAACTCCCAAGGGATGTTGCATTATTATTATTATTACTATTTTACACAGAGGCTGTCAAAAAGGGATAATCATATACATGCCTATGAGCAGCAGCACCAAGTACCCTGGCTGTGCCTCTTGCTCTCATGGCTGCAGCAGCCAGGATGCCGAGCCCCCCCCAAACCAGCCTGCATCCCCAAAACAGTGACTGCAGCAGATTAAAGGGGCCTTTTACAGCTGTGATTCACTGCTGGAGGGAGCAGTTTACTGCTGGATATCCAGAGTGATGGTGTTTAGCACAGATGCCTGTGTGGGAACCAAGGCTCCTGCAAGCAACACATCCTTAAGCATCTCTGACAAGTCCTGACTCCACAGACTTGCACTGCGGGGGCAGAATCATCTTCGTGCACAGGAGGAAGCCATGACCTGCATAATATTTGCTCTGCAAAGTAAACATGCTCTATATTTAAAAAAAAAAAAAAAAGAAAAATAGAGAAATGAACCCAGAATAAAGTTCTCCTTTGAAGGATTACAGAGAAAAACCCCTCAGGAGGAGGAAGAGTCCCTCCAAAGAGGGCAAAGTCCCAACTGCCACACAACTTGATTTGACACAGCAGTGCAGTAAAGACAGTAATTTAAATTCCCAGGAGTCCAGGGAGCATGGTTTAACAGTTTCCTCCTTTTCCACTACAGTAATAACACCAAGCTGCAAACAGCATCCTGATTTCAGTCTCTGCTGTGCACTCCCTATAACATCCCCCATCAACTTTCATGGGGGTCTAGGTGTCAGAGATGAAAACTGAAAATGATGATTGTGAGGCAAGGTCCAGAAGCAGATTTTTGGCTGGTTGGGTTATGTTAGGAAAAAAAAAGGTAAAAAAAAGATAAACAGAAAAAAGACTGACTGAGGTTTAGCTCAAAAGTAGCTGAAGCTTCCAACTTGGCAAAGTGAGGTATTAATAAGAAAAAAATAATCCCCTCAGAAAGTTCATAAAAACAATGATTAAGCTAAACTCACAAATAAGGGCATGGAAAAATTTGCTTCACGAGAACTTCCTCTACCATACAAGCATACTGTATTTGAGACAAAACCAACTTGGTTACTCAGAGGTGGCAACATCAGTAGCTGAGGATGAGACGCGCCAAACGCTTCAGAAACAGATGAATTTTTGTTATTAAGCAGATCTGGTAATGGTCACACACACCAGGCAGAGCACACCGGCTGCCTCCCCGGGTTCATTCTTCCCACACCATAGGTACAAAACCCACACCAGGACTGTGACGAACCCCAGTGTCTCTGCCTGCCCCCAAACACCCACAAGAGGCACGAGGTAGATACAGACCCCACACAGAGCAGCACTTGCCACTGCTGGGAAATGCTGTGATGACATGGAAAGAGATTTTTTTTTTTTTTTTTTTACCCTGACCCTTACTTCTCCCGAGATAGAAAGCTTAAACAACTCAACATTTAAGGATCATTGACGAAAGTCACAAATAGCTATATTTTTAAAAATTGCTTTAACATTTTAAACCCTCAAATGTCATCCAAAATAACTGCAGTCAGCTTGAAAAGATGGTATTTTTCACTTTGCAGATGTCCAGTACAAGACCTGTGTAGGGTTTATGCCTCGCTTTCAAACAGAATCATTTCTGCCTCACAATGGAAACTCTTCTTTCTTCAGGGAGGTTTAGCAAATGGAGAGGAAGAGATGCTCTGAGCCCAAGGAAAGCAAAGGCCATGCCACTCCATCCTTAGGGAACGAGGGAGCCCTAGGAAGAACCTCTGGGTGATGGACACAAAAGCCACCGACCACTTCCAGCGGGAGCAGCAGGCATGAACCCAACCCCACGCCACCGGCCGAAGAGCAGTGAACCTGCCAGCTGCATCTAACAGAGCCTCTCCCCCTTCTCCTGTGCTCTTCTCCAGCCCCTTCCTACAAGTGAGACAATCTGGCCTTTAAATAGGGTTCACAGCACTTGACCCCCAATCCGCAGAGCAAGGGAAAGTGGAACGAGTAGGCCTGAGTGTCGGGTGTTAGGATGAGATGCTCTCTTAATACCTTCCAGGTTTTGAAAAGGCTTTTTATGCATTAGATCCACCCTTTTTTTAATACTATGAGGACAAAACTGCACTTACGGGGGAAAGGAGCATAAAAAAGGTAATAAACATTTAATGATCCAATAATTGGTTATATCAGAGTAATCACTGTTCAGTAATTAACTCCCATTCCTGCTTGCTCATTTGATATTTTCTGTACCCTTTGATAGGTTCCTCTGACTATCAGCATTCCTTAGAAACTCTTACACTGAAACCTTCTGATGAAGCTAAAAAGCAACGATACCATTAATCACTACACACGTCCCAGTGGCTTTCAGACTCTGAGACGGTGCTTTTTGTCTCTGCACATGGCTCCTAAGCTGTCTTTAATACAGCCAGTTGGCCTTAGGATTTGAAATTTTCTCCATTGCTTCTTCACGTTACAGGAAAAATGAATTAGCTATACATTTTTTGTGCCAAAGGGTTAGTGGGAAAGCACACCAACATAAAATTACATCTTGAAAGATAACAAAAAAATAATTACATTGCACTATCATGAAAGAATACAGGAAAGAGCTGGCATGTTGTTGCAATGTAAAACTAGAATTAAACTCAGGTTAGTGTCACTTGCAACTAACTGCCCACAGTAAGCAAGAGGGGACAGATACTGGGCTCCTGCTACAGCCTTCCACAACCAGTCCTCTCTTACCCGCAGCAACACAGAGCAGCAGGAGAGCAGAGCGTGCTGACATACCTTCATTTCAACCATGGCAATCATTCTGGAAAGAGGGCGAGAGCTCTCCTTGCAAGAGTGCCCAGATGATCGGCTTTGTCCAAATGGGTGCTTCTCCTAAATTTAGCCCACAGTGATAAGAATTTCAGGACAGACTCATATAATGGAAGAAGGTTTCATTTATGGTCTTTAAATATTAAAAAAATACATTGCACAACGCTGTCATTCAACAGCTCTAAATTTGTTCAAGAAAATATGATGATACAGAAATGCTGACTTCTGTTTTGTCCAAAGTAGAGATATTATTGCCTGGGAAAAAAAAAAGCTAAATTCAAGTTACTTTCTTTGGAGGGGATTTTGATCTCAATTGCATAAGCATAGAGCCAAAGTAATGCCATGGCATTTCCTCATACTCTACATTTACTGCAGCCAGACTTTTGTTCAACCAAGTTCCTTCTCAAGACAAATATCTGTTGAACTTAAAAACTAGTAAAGCTATTTTTTTCCCCTCAAGGAATTCTCTACCATACATTTATTTCCAGTTACCGCCATTTTATAGCAAATCAGATCTGCTTCTTGCAGTGGAGCTGCCTTTGGCTGTCAGGATCTTTGAAGAAGAGGTGCTTTTCCTCCAAAATATGCACACACCTCCATGGGTCTCAGCACAGATCACAGAGCAGTAACTTTTGCCTCGAAGGTTTTAAAAGATCAGGGGTCAGAGAAGAACACAAGAAAAAAGACATTCTTCAGAAGTCAAATATTCTGCCCCAATTGCCAATATTACGCAAGATGTTGGTATTGCAACATTGTATTTTTATCCACTGCTATATAAATGAATGAAAGGAAAGTCAGTTAACCCAAGGAATACTGATATGGCATGGGAAATATCAGGTTAATCAAAAACACATACAAGAAGCAGTCAATTATGCCCTGCACTGGCCAGCAGGATTTCCTAAAGAACACTGAGTTCTAAGGCGTTTGCAGACCTGAAGGGAATGTAAGCTGTTTGCATGTTATTCATGCACTTGAAGGCATTAGTAGTGATGGGAAGGGAGGGAGACAGGGAAACAGATTGAAAGGGGCAGGAAAATTAGAGAGCTCCTTGCCATTAATGGAAAAATAACTGCAGAGTGCTGTAACAGATTTCTCCTCTTTTGTATGCATAGGAATATTTATTTAATCAATGTTCTGTAACAAAACAGGCCTCTGGTGAGCTATTGTGGAGAGTGAACTCCATTCAGAGAGTGGTGATTTGAATCCTGCCACCTGTTTAGCTGGTACTGGAGAAAGCAACAATATGTGGCTGGATGGGAAGGTGTCTGCACCGGGTAGGGGAGGAGGAGGAATCACCCCCCAGTAGCTTCCCAAAGTAATTACCCACAGTAATGCTACTTGCCAGGGAAATCTTGATGACTCATCATTAACAGGACTTAATGGCAAGCAAAGCTGCAAAGTTCATTTCTCTTTGGAAGAAAAACTCAATCCCATACAGCAGAGGTTTCAGCTTGTCAGAGTTCGCACTGACACTGTATGTTACACCCAGACCTGACTCTGTGCTTGAATCCAAACTCATCCGACATCCTCACTGCACAGATGCACACTCACATTCAGGCATCAGGCAAGGGACATGCTAAATACGAAAGCTTTCAACAAAGGCTGCTCACACCAGCCCGCAGCGTGGCTGGGCTGCCCAGTCCTCCGCTTCCATCCTGCCGTTACTTGGCCACCCAGCCAAGCTGCCTGCTGGGGCTCTTCCAGCACGCCCAGGGGTGCTCCAGCAAGCTGCCGTGTCCTGCATCCCGCATCCTGCATCCCGCATCCTGTATCCCGCGGGCGGCGGCTGAGCTGCAGCTGGAGGCAGAGGTCGGACCGTGCCTTGGCCCGGCTGCTCCAGGAGCTCTCTCACCACCAGACTCGACTGCCTGAAAGCCCCAAAACAAAAAAACCCCAAGCCACTCTCCCAAGCTTTCCCTGATTTTTAAAAAGGCACTGTCACAGAGCCTCACACTAAGGATATATTTATGTATATACCCAGTAACATCCCGTTCCTGACTGCACTTCAGCATATACACATTTTAAGCGCACTGTGCTATGATTTTTCACAACATATTCAAGCGCTAAAGAGAGACTGAATTAAATATCTGTATAAATACTGTCCTTAAATAAAGCCCTGACGAGGGCCTACTGCAAAACCTGAAGATATCAATGGGAGCGTGTCACTAGACCAAGTTTCCATCTTTCTCATTTCTGCACTGTTTGCAGAAACATGACATATACACGAACTTCATGTTCTTCTTACACAAACCTTACCACAAAGCAGCTTTGCTCTTAAATTTGGTACGTATGGATTCAAAAAACCCTGCATTTATTTATCTTTTATAGGTTAGTTAGTAAGACATATACCAGTTTTATGACATTTACACCTGCAGACTCTAGCATTAATGACAGACCCGATTTGTTTATCACCGTCACAGCTGCCAGGGTTAAATACATCCTTTAACATTTCTCATAGGTAGAATGAGAGTTTCTTCCCTATTCTACAATGGATTTAAGGAAAGATATTACCATAAGCTAGCCCTGATACCCAGCACAGCTGAGACAGATCATGTTGTAAGTGATTTAAAACTGAAGCAAGCCATAACTAAGCAACACTAACTTTTACATCATTAATAATCATAACAGTATAAAGAAAGATAAAGCACTAATCAGTATTTCACTGAGTTACCCTTCACATCAGATTTCCATAACGAAGTGATTGCTGTCAACAATTTTAAGGCAAAATTATAGCTTTATTTTAAAAGGTGGTTGACAATAATTCAAGGGCCTTCAGTTATTTAAATATGTGTTCTAGCCAAGTCCCTGCTAAATGTGTATAAGCACTGGTGTTTTGATGTCCTACAGTTAAACTACATTGATACTTTATGTTAACCACTTACTGTGTGAGCATCCGGCAGATGCTAATTAAGCAGCCAGCCAACCTCTAAAGAGGGAAAGTATTATTAAACCCATTTTGCAGACAAGAAAACTCAGCAACAGCAAAACTATTGCTCTAGCTCAAGGTGACACCTAAGCACATACTTGACTTCTCACTAAATAGTAGCTCTCACATCAGCATTGTCCCCATAGGCCTGCTTTTCTCAGTCCAGAAACCCAAATCTACAAGCCTGGGCAAGGCGCCTCCCATGAGCATACGCATGGATCCAAGCCCAAATCCATCCTTATTCAGCACAACCACAGAGCAGGTGCTCGCACGGCCGTGCTGAACTGGGAAGGGAGCGACGGCTTCAAGGTTATGAAAGACGACTGTGCTTACACGAAAGCAAACCCACATCTCCCAAGGACCAGCTCAGCATCTTAATTGAAGAGTGTGTTTGAAGGACAAGAGGTATCAGAAGAGTCGTTTTGGGAGGGAACTACGCAAATCCAAATGCAACAGCAAGCGTATGTGGCAGAAGGTGAAGGAGGCCATGGGCCAAGCAAGACCCCACTGCCTGCTTCAACATCCCAGCCGGGCAGAGTGCTAAACTGAGCAGGCTGCAAAAAGTAAGACAAAAATAATAACAAAACTGAAGAAAAGAAGGATCTTCTTTATGCATATTAGCCCTCTCACTCTCCAACTTTCCCCTTTTGATGGGGAGCACAAGCATCACTCCAGTCCAGAGAGAGGCTGCATGCCACATCCTATAACATGCGCATCCCGCAATGCAAACGCTGCACCGGCCTTTGCCAAGAGAGGCACTGCAGACCTCAAACCTGCCCCAGAAAATCCACACTTGAAACTGTGATGGCAGAAAAAAAGATAAAAGCTGAACAGATTGCCCTGTACTGTGAAATGAGTGGAGCTGTACAGTCTAAACGTGTCCTTTTTATGTGAACATAAAACAAACACCCAAAATATTCAGAATAGCAGCCCAGCACAGAGGACTAAAAAAAAAACCTTTAAAATTTCAAAGCCGATTTTGTGGGTTTTACATTCTGTGTATTTTTCCATGTTGTAATTGGCACTTCCCTCCAAGACTTCTTGAAAGTCTTGTCAGTGTGGCTGCAAGCCCTGACCAAGCCCTGCAAGTGAAGCAGGGAGAGGTGGGACCACGGCCCTGGGACAGAGGTGCAGCTCATACCATGTACAGCAGCGTGAGAGATGCCTCCTTCCCCATGTATTCAAAAGGATATTATGTCAGATACCTTCAATAAATAAACAAACCCTCTCCTAGCCTACAACATAAACCGACACAGTCAAGCGCAGCCTATCCACACGAAAATGTGGTGACCCATACTCTAACACTGTAATCTAATCCTTGAACTAAAGACAGTTTAATGCCTTTACAAATCCATATGTTTTCTAATACCACCATTGCTGTCAGCAGACTACAGGAGAGCCTCTTTGAAGATGGAAGTAAAATGACAAAGCACATCATTGTGAAGGCAATTATATGCTGCAGTAACCATTTTACAATGGCCCATATGGGCTGTATTTCAACAATGTAATTTCCAAATCTGCCTTAGCAAACATATATCTCCGTCCCAATCCCAGGTAGATTTTGCAAAACAAAATAAAACTGCAGCCAGAACAAATCCAAAATATGGATAACAGATTAAAAATATGCCAACAAGGATACCAGAGCAATTTTTTGTCAGAGTATCAAACAAAGAGAGCAGCCACATCAGACCTTACGAGGCTATTCACAGCAAAGCTACCCATTCAAGGGACTTAGAGACCTGGTTTTATCAGAAATCTGATTATACACTCGCATGCTTTCCTATGCAGCCGCCCAACCCACTGTTGCAGTCACCGTCCCATCCACCTCCCCAGAGACTGCGGGGCAGGGTAACTGCAATCCCAATTTAGAAGCTAAAATCAGACATGAACCAAGGCCGTTCAGGCTTACTCAAAATCACCTCTGACATCCAGGACTAGGGCCTAACTGAAAGCAACCAAAAAAAACCCCAGAAAAATTAGGTCCTTACACTTCTTACAGGTGCAGTTTCAAACGGCTGTTCTGTTTACCTTCCTGCTTGGGCTCTGCCCCGGTAACTGAGGCCACGCCACCACCCCAGCATCACTTCCAGCAGCCTCTGGGCTGCTCCCTGCCTTTGGAGGCACAGAGCAGCAAAACCAGCTCCAGCCCAAAATCTCTCCCTCATGGAGAAGCAGGAGCCAGGGCTGATGAGCAGCATTCACGGGACAAAATTACACAAAAGCTGTACTCTAGTGAAAAGTGTTTTTAATTCTGTTTCTTTTCAGTAATCCCCTGCAGTGGTCCATTGCTTCTGGAGGGTCTGGGCTGGATACCTGTTTTGGGATATCTCTGCGCCAGTGGCACAATTTTCTAGGGGCACTGATGTGAGCCATGGAGGACAAACAACCAGACAGACAGGAGGTGCTCAAAATCCTGACAGGCCACACACTCGACCTACAAGCAGCATCCAGGCTGCAGGATACCAGTTGAACAGTCCTACATATATTAGTACCAGCAATAAAGGCAGGAACAGCCATGAACATCTTTCTCCCTGAAGTGAAATAGTAATAAAAAAATGCCTTAAGCTGCCTATAACAAAGACAGAAATTGTAAAGGTGAAAATTTACAAGTTCATTGCCAATTCATTAACAACAAACGGGCTGCATCGTATATCTTACATTTCAATGCCAAGACCGGCACGCAGAGGATATCCTGCCAGTCACACATGCATAGAACAGAGCGAAAAAGCACCAACGCGCGGGGAACGTGTAACGGGGTATTTGGTAGCCAGGTCCTGCAAAGTGCATGATCCAGTTCTTATCACTGTCAGCTCCTCAAAATGATCCAGTGAAGCCAGGCAAGAGCATTTCAAAGACTTTAATCCATGTGAAATATTACTTCCTGGAACCGGAAATTCAATCCCTAGCCATGAAAACAAAAAGCACACTCATAAACATACCTTTCAACTTGGCCAATATAGCCATATTTAGGCGCTCACTCTCTCAAAAAAAAACCTTTACTCATTAATATAGAGGAAACTTGAAATGATTGCTGTAATTGCAGTTAAAAAATTAATCATGTTTTGAGATAAATGCAGATAAAAGCATGTTTTACTAATTATCTTTTGAAGCTTCCGCTCATGAAAGATTAAAGGTGGAAGAAAAGTTGTTGAAGTATTGAAGACAAAAATCCTACCATTTGAAATCACTTTGAAGCCACATACCTCATATGATTGATCCTTGATGTCCAGATGTATTAAAAGAGGGGTCTTTTTAATTCAGAAAAAGCATAACAAAACATGCCCATTGGAGCTTTTATGCAGACAGCTCTCTGAAAATAGGTGTTTTTTGCAGCCACCCCTCTGCAGAACTACAGCCCACAGCCCAGCACCCGCAGGCAGGAGCGGACTCGCGACCGCAACACCTCGCAAGGCAGACAGCTGCCTGTCCTCCTGGTTCATCCCCGACTGGAGCAAAGAACTTCCAGCCCAAACACAAAACTGAATTCAAGAATTCTGGGTTTCATTGAGCATTCCAGACCTGCAGTCATATCAATCCACTTACAAATTAATGTCACTAACCCAGGCGTCTGCAACCATCTGAGGAGGTTACACTGGAAGCAGCTTGAGGGATGCCGATCTCTAGGACAGCTGCTCCCGGAGAAAATGACACCAAATCCACAAAAGGTAAGATTTTTCATACTCAGGGAAGAGGTGCTGGAGGTACCGGCATCAGCTGTTTAACTGAAAACCCTAATCACCCCCCATGGGGGTTATACACAAGCCACATGAGGACCTATTTCCATCCCTGGGGCTTTTAAAGGAATGCAGGTTATCTGGGGTGCAAGTTACTCAAAAGCAAGGCTGGTACTTCCATTCATCAGCCTGGAACTAACAATGCAAACAACTCCCTGCTCCATACCAACAGTCTATTTTATATCAGTAGTTTGCAGACTATTTCTAAGAACCCCAAGTGTGTTAATTCAGAGAGCAAACCTATTGACTGCAGGCTTAAATTCACTATACAGGTGTCCACAACTCCACTGGAAAAATGTTAGGCTTCTGCAAATTGAAACAAGTTGAAAAATACTATTACATAAAATTGCTAAGATACTTTATAGCCATTTCACAGACTCAGTAATGATTTACATCAGATCTGAATTGTGCTGGTATATCTGAAGCATACACATTTTAGAAGTTTCCTTACTGGCAACCCCAATCACCTGTAGCATGACAGAACCAAAAATCTCTTGTTACAGTGTAGTTTTCAACAGCCTTTAACTGAGCTCAAATGCTACAGAAAGTCAAAGTCAAGGACTCTTTAGTCCTGTAGAGTTTTGAGAGTTAGGACAGACCTGAAACCGTCCAGTTGGCACCTCTCTTCTGAGGGAAGGGTCCCACTGTAAAGGACATTCTCCAACAGTCAACTGCTCTGTCCTTCTTGCTCCTTTCCCACCCCTCCGTATCATTTAGCCCGTTCCCATCATGAAGCATCAGTGACACCAAATTAATAAATTCTACCGTTGCTACAAACCTGAACAGGGCTAGGTAAAAGATTAAATAGTTGGGTTTTTCATAACCGCACATCCAAGGAAATTTGCCAATGTCTTTTTATTTGCATATCTGGCAGACTGCCCCAGACAACTAATACATAAGTGACAGCGTACAGGTGTATTAGTTTAGAGTTTGCCTTTAATCTAGAGGTGTCAATTTGCTTCTGTTTTAATTACATCCATCTTGATATGTTATTACAACCTCATGAAACTTCTTCATTATGTGAATGGCTATAAATACATACACATGACAAACAGTTGTTATAAATTTTCTGGTTCAGCAGTGGAGGCACAATATCTTAGCCCACACATCATGTACATTTAAAGTTTCAGTACTCCCTCTCCTCTCTCACCACCCTCCCCTTTCCCTTCCTTCTCTTTTCTTTCATCCAATACCAAGATTTTTTTTCCCCCTATATTTAATGGATCCTCCAAAATTCCTTCACTAGTAGCAGCATTCTGATACAAATACTATCAGCTTACAGAGCCATTTCAGCACATGTGTGTCTTTCTGGGCTGCGCCTCTGTGAGAATGTCTGTTTGTCATTAGGCAAATATAAGGAGATTGCGCTGAGGTCTTATAAACATGCAAAGATCCACTTTTGTAGCTACATAATTCACTGAGTTTTTCAACACACATTCTGAGGTTGAAAAACTTGGCAAATCCATCCACCAGATGTATCTTTCTGATCCCAGAACTCATTAAAATTTACTTTTTTTTTTTTTAAAGTCCAGCAGACTCAGCTGTTGAGCCACATTAATTGCATTTTTATTATTTTTTTCCATAGTTAAAATGACTAATGCTAGAAGAGTCACTGCCTACAAGCACAATAGCCAGCCAGCAAAAATTACTAGGACTTTTAATCGTTCAGTAATATCCAAATCACATAAAATAAAGAGAGGCAATTTTGTCCCCTCAAAACAGACGGTTTTGATTTTCAGTATTTATTTTGAATTTTCTTTAAGGGAAGAAAAGAGAGGAGAAAAGACACAATTTCACACCAAAAGATTCCATTCAAAGGTCAAAGTGCCCTTGACGTGCATTAAAACCCACAACACTAACAGAATTACAACATAAATCGTCCCCAACAGCAGCACTTCTTTGCTTGCCTTCTTACCACACAGACTCCTTGGAGGTCAAAACTACTTTCGCTGCCTCAGCCCTCCATCAGTGCCCGCTCTGACGGATGTCACATTGTGCCTGGCCATGCAACACATCTGGCCAGCTCTGGAGCAAGCTGGAGAGCATGTGTTACCCAGCTCTTGGAACAGCGGCACCTCCCAGCTCCCTCCCCTGGGCCTTCTGGAAGACGGGGACCAGATGCCAGCTTCTGAAGAACCCTTGAAGGACACTCATGGAACCCTCCAGAAGCCAAGACAAAGCTGAGAAAAGCTTTCAGGAGCCAGGTGTGAACAGCAGAGCCTACAGCCCCCCAGTTGGACATCCCCATTTCATAGCAATGAGCCGGCTCCTTTGGCTCCCATTCCCACCATCCATGTAAGAAGAGGTTTCAAAAAACCTGAAGCAGATTCTCAGACTGAACGGTCTCAGGTCACTTAGGACTTCCAGAGCGAAAATAAATAAAAATCAATGCCTTGAGCAATTATCCCCATGTTTGTAACTCATCTGAGTCTCAGCAATAGAAAACGGCGTGCAAACAGCAAAACATGGATTGTCAAAACTTGCCAGGAGGGAGAAGCTACACCACACGCATTCTGTACCCAGGACCACCCCTCTCCCATGCCTGAGAGCCACCTGCATGTGGTCCAGGAGGAGTTGGTGGCAAGCACTTCTCATTAGTTCCACTTCACGGGCAAAGAAATGAAAATGCCTTTACTGTACCAAGAGGGTGAGTTAACGGCAGCTGTAGGACACTCACGAGCAACCTGTAAGCTGGGTCACCCTGAGCCCCGAGGGTGGGTTGCCTGGGACATGGTAACCTGCACCCACATGTAGGGAAAAAGGGGATAGTGGCTTGCAGATTTCGCTGACAGGTAAGGGGGTATATCTGCCCCAGATATTATCAGTGTTACATTTGATAAAAAACTGTCCCTCTCATAGTCAGACTATTATGGAGCAAGGCTTCTCACAAACTGAATTCAGTTCTGGATCCGACCACTGATTGCATGGGAGTGTAAAACATGTTTTACAGTCTGATACAACTCCATTACAATTACTCTCCAACACAAGGAGTACCTCCCCAAAAATTCAGCCACCTAAAAGTTAATCTAACCTAGACACTGCTGGTGCCTACCTCTATCTACCTCTCTGAGGCGTGCGCTGTCGTCCTGCAGCACCCACAAACCTGCCCCGAACGGTTTCATTCAAACGATGCTCAGCACAGGGCATGTCTCAAAGGCTGAAGATGTTTGCTTGTTTTCATGAGCTCATCCAACAAAGGACAAGCCTAGGCTTGTGGATGGGGAAGACGGGTTGGCAGTAGTTTTATTCCCAAACTAGTAAGGGTCCTTTGCTATCAAATAAAAGTATGAAAAGAGGCAATTTATAAAAGCACTGATTCTAGAGGAGAAGCAACTTCTATTTTAGGAAGCTGGCAAACACATCAGACATTAAAGGGTGACCATTTCTGGAAAGAACACCAAATTGATCTCCCGCGTGGCTCTGGAGTAACTATTCCCAACTGGACTTGGAATATTAATCATATCAGTAATATGTGCATCAGCCAGCATTACACAATCCAAAGTTCAGACAGCCAGGAACTTGGGCGCATCAGATATCAATACACCTCTGCACACCTCCCGTGTCTTCGTCTCAGGAGACTTTAAAACCAGTAGGACCAAGATGCGCACCAAATACCAAGTAACTCTACACGGAGCATACGTCATGCTACGTGACCAAATTAAACCTGATAGGCAAAAACTCACAAACAGAAAAATGCCAAATGTGCAGTGCCAAGGAATAATCCACTACTTCTGTTAACTTTTATTCCACCACTCCTGTACAGAGGAGGACAGAACCAAAACTCCTTCCTATAATACTTACCAGACTAAGGTTTTAACCAAAAGGGTAAATCTTTCTCTCTCCACCACGAGTATGTGAACTTCAGCAGTAGTGTTGCCAAGATACAGGGAGAAAAATCTCAAGATATTAAGGTAACACACTATTTAAAGGCAAATAGTACAGCAGAGCTGAGCTGGGGATCTGACAAATTGCCACTGCACATTCTGCTGTTACAGCAAAACAAATCCCTACCTGCATTAGCCATTTCTCATTACTTACAAAGTGGATTTTCATATCCATTTTACAACAAAAGAGTTTAAGAGGACTATGATGTTCTGAAGTGGTCTTCACCATGGCTTGGCATAGAGTCAAAATGACAACAAACTGATGTTAGAAAAAATGCATACAGCTGGTAATTTGTGGCACATACCGAGCCAAACCCCAACAAGAACACAGATACTGAACAGATAAATCATAAGGATGACGTACAAGAACACAGGGAAACACTGGAAGCAATTTCCCCTCACAGAACCAAGGCAATGTTGCCTCAGCAAAGCACTGCAGTTCAACTAATGGAAAACTGAGAGTTAAACATTTCCACATTTCAGCCCGCAACTTCCTAACTCCATTACCTTTTTATTAATTGCATTTGAGACTTCACTAAACTTGAGCTTGGGCTATTTTTAAAACCTATCTTGACTCAACTTATTGTTGCTCAGAACGAAGATTAAACTTCTAATTTAGCTGCAGATAATTACAAGGCTGAAGGTCAGACCCCCGGTGTAATGTGGTAGGGTCTTCCAGTCAAACTGACAGAAACAGTTCTTACCAAAAAAAAAAAAATAGTAGCATAGACAGGGTGGAAGAGGAGACCATCTCATTGAGTGAAGAATCATTCTGCCTTTCTCCCAGCTGAAGAGTTACTGGGTTTAGTGACTTTTTAAGAGGGGACAGATTTTGCTGAGTATTCCCCTCGGTACTGATGGCAGGGCTCTCGCCAAGGAGCATACGCAAGTACACAGAAACGGATCTCACCTGAAACTTCCACTTCTGGTAACAACATCCCCCTCTAGTTCCCAGTGTTCTCATCCAGTCCCTGATATTTCTCTATTGATCTCAGTGTTGTAACTCAATCTTTCAATTACTCAGCCCCTTGATGTCTTTCTGCTGATTTTTTTTTGCCTTTCCCAAGCGATCATTTTCCTTCTGAGTTCCTGATCCTTTACCATTATTTTATAAATCTGTTTCTTTACACTCCCTCATCCCAGCAGAGGCCCCAGATATTTAATGAGAAAGGACTTACTTTCTCACCCAAAGAGAAAAAAAGATGCCAAGATAAAGAAGGATAAGGGTGTCTTTTGTCCTATTCATATGTGGCGTAATTCCCATTAATGTTAATCTTAAAGAGCGGGGCCAGTGGAGACTACTTGAATCACATTTATCTAAAGAACTTCTCCTCATAGTTTAAACTCTTCCTTCTTCAACTCAAGGCCATTGTGCCTCCTACTACCACCTTTGGGAACGGCAAAAATCCCCACCTTCATTATACTGTTACCTAAAAGTGTATTTATGCAACAATCACAGTCCTCAGTCATTATCTGCCCAGAGAGACAGCTTCAGCTCTTCAACAGCTACTGAAGTCAGTGCGAGTTGCAGGTACCCTGCCTCTCAGAAGGGTATCAGGCTTTTGAAAGTAATTTTAAAGCATTTTAAAAGTATTCAGGTGCCCAAATGATAGTAACATAAGTTTCAAAAATTACCCAAGAGGTTCTTTTTGTGGAATATGCATCCTGCTGTTTCCAGTTCCACTTTCAGTTTGGGTTGCGGTTTTTTCAGGTCTGGTCGCTCAGGGTTTTCATCAAGAGATTCAGTCGCTCTGTCAAGGTTATCTCAAAATTTGATCTCGGGTCAATTTACTGTTTCCTCTAAACACACAGTGAAAATAATAAGCACATCGCTTCGTATGATATCCCAGTGTCACACAAAACCTAATACCGCTCATCATCTGCAGATATCTTCATTTAGTTACTCCCTTCTTTTCCCTGCTGGTCTAAATCTGCAGACTTGCATGTGCAAACAGAGACTAGGACAAACACCTAAGCATCTAAGTAGTCAATAAACACAAGAAGGGCTACCAAGATTTGCTGACAGCACTGAACAAACACCTGATGTTATGATGCTGCTGTGGTAAGGCATGAAGATCAAATTCCTTTTGAAATATGAAGGGATAGAGACAAGGCAGAACAAACTTGCTTGAAATCTCAGAGAATTTAAGTAAACAGGGTCATCAGGCCAGCTAAAAGGCTGGTGAAAAGAGAATGATTTGGGGAGGAAAACCACACTGCGAGCCAGTCGTTCTGGTGTCCAGCTCAAAGCTTCTGCTGTCACACAGCCAAGCTATTTCTATTTTCAGTGGGCCGTGCCTAGCGATGGGTATCACACAACAGTTATTAAAGCAAATTCCTGCATTCAGATGCATACACAGAGCTACACTGTCAGTGCACACAGACACACAACTGAGACCACGGTATCTTCCAAACCTTCTTGTTACTTCCACATTTTGTTTGCATAACAGTAGCGTCTCTATTTTAAAGCTCACATCAGCTGTTAAGCTTTACTCCATCTAGTCTCATATTATCTGTCCAACATGTAAAACTGCCGTAGCTAACATCTGCCTAAATCACACAAACGCGCTGGAACAATTGCTTAAAAATTATTTACACTAGGTGGATGGAATCATCTGACACAGAATTTGAAGCTCATTAAACAGCTCCTTGACAAATATTTGTCAGCATTTCTCATTTGTAATTAATTATATTGGGCTTTACCTGACGATAATTTAGCATGGTCTCAAAACAGACTAATGCCTGCGTGCTGAACAGAAATTAGCTCAGCAAATGCACGGTGAGAAATCGTGATAGTTTCATGAAACTAGAATCCCCATTTAAATGCAAGCCCCCCCCTCCCACCCCACACCACTTCTGTCTGGGCTTTATAAATATCTGTGTCCCATTTCAGGTTTGTCAGATGAACTGCCTGAGTTGAAGCTAAACAAACATCTGCAGAAAAAGCTCATTACCTTACTCAGTGTTCAGAAAACCTGAAACCAACTGCTTACTCCATAGGGATGGTCAGAGCTGACTCAGGAAACATCAAGTACTTCCCAGGCTTTAAGCTATCTTAACATTCAGGTCAGATTTCATTTCTCATCACAGTAAACCAGCTTCACCACAGCACGTCAACAGCCATGTCACGTCGGTCTCCTGCCCAGAGTCCTACGCACCGGGAGTAGGAGGGAGACAAACATCTTCGTGAAATCTCACCTCGCCAGAGAGTTCCGCAGAAACCTCCTCACCAGCACTGCCAGAGCACATCATGGAGAAAGTCACTCCAATGGATTGATTTATCACATCTTGAGAAATGCCCTTTCCCTGTCAAACTGGTGTCTAAGATGCCCACCTGGGTTTGGAGAACCTCATGCTATTATTGTTGGTAACACGCCAGCGGTGCAGCACAGGCTACACCAAGCTGGGGAAGCAGTCAGCTTGATAAGACACCAGTCACACTAACGTGGGTAGTGAGCGTCTGCATCTTTCTTTTTTTATAGGCTGGAAGATTTTGGGAGGTCAGGGAAGTGATGTGTGAGTAACTGCTCTGCAATAAACCACAGAGCTTGCTGCTGTTAGTCCCACAAGGCTACTCACGGGAAGATCTGGTAAATCAGATCAAATTGTAGGACCACGTCTCAGCTGCTTAACTAGAGTAAGTGCTAGTTTCTGAATGTCAAAGCTCCAAGATGCTCCTCAGCGTAGGGGACAGGCCTACACTGCACATCACTACATCAGAGTCTAGCAAGGCCAGGCAAGGATCAGTCTGGCCACATCTGCAACGACACTGGTTTTGCTCAACTGCCACTCCAAGGAAAAAAAAAAATAAAAAATCAGCAATGATCAGCCACTGTCTTCATTCACCTCCCTCTTCCCCTCTATTCCCCACACAAACATTAGATCAAGGTACGGGCTGCCATAAACCCAGAGACAGATAACTAGAAGCAGATGGCCTCTATTTCTACACCAAACAATTTACACTTGAGAAGCATGAAAAGGCTACTGATACCTGGGCAGAAAAGCAGCTCCGAGAGTGGGAACTGGTTAAAAAGATAGATTTGCTTCAAGGGATAGGAACTATTATCAACATAACCATTATAGTCACGGATGACTCCTAGAAGCTACAGCGACCTCGGGATCCATGCTCTTCCTGTGCAGCACCTGTGTCCCCTTGCCATCCATGAGCTTCACACAACCTGGTATTTTGCACAGTTTGGGCTTTTTCAGTCACCCCAACAAAAAAGCATTTAGTAAAGGACAGGTAAAATGAAGCTATATGGAAATTCTTGCTCTTGTTTGCAACTTTATACAAAGTATTCAGAAGAAAATCCTAGGGTGACACCTCACATCCACCCAACTCACACACCTACTGCAGCAAAGATGTCCTCGTAAGCAGACAGCTCAGCCTCGTCCCTCTGCGGTGGCCATCCCCTCCTGTGTCAGCCACCACCTGCCTGCTTCCCCTCTTCTGGACCGCACGTTTAGATCTCCCAGCAGTTAACATGTTCTGCACTTTGGTTCTCACCATTTTTCACACCAAGCGAACAAAACACTCTCTGTCTCTGCACACTTTCAGGTGTGCTAAGCCTAAGAAGAGGCTGAAGTTCAAGTACAAAGCCTGGACTGGAGCAGTCTTGTCACATGTTGGGCACAAGTGTCTTCTGGAACACAGGGAGAAACCTCCGTGGCCTCCAACAAGCCAGGAGCAGACCCAGAGCATCAGATGTATAAATACCAGGGGGCTGCTCCATGGCACCCAGGGCTTCTTGTCTCAACTCAAGCACGTTAACACCTAAACATCTCACCAAGGCTGAGATATCTCACTCCACCAGTCACTCACAACCTCCCCACCAACACTAAAATCACAACAAAAAACTTCAGGCTGCTACACCCAACGTACACAGTAATTTCTGCCACATTGGGCTTGTGCCTTAGACACCTTCATCTCCCTCTGATCCTCAGAAACAACTTTCTCAACATACATACCGAGATGCAGGAAAAAGCACCTAACAACGGTTTTGTGACATTATTTCTCAACGCAGCATGAAATCGTTAGGTCAAAATGTGCCACCTATCACATGAACATTAAAAGTATGTCAAGTCTCAGTGTGCGAGCTATTGTTTTATCTGAATGTGATATTAGCTGGCAGAACTGGGTAATGTTTCTGCGCTCCTTTTTAGTGAGATAGGATTACGACAGGATGCAAGTAGTAGCCATTCTTGGCTTTGTAAAGAGAAAAGAGCACAACAATTATTTTCATTTCAAGTGGAAAATAAACAAGTAAGAAGTGAAACAGAATAAAGACATTTCTAAAACACCCTACCAAGTTCTGACCATAAAACTTGCTCTTCACTTCCCCTCCAAAGAGGACAACGGCCAAATTCTCAAGTCCGTATTCCCGTAAAATCCCTAACGACACGAACTGGGGCTTTGTTTGAGGAAGAACAGAATTTTGTCCGAAACAGAAGCATGCAAATCTCACTTTTGCCGACAGACATGTATTCACACTCCTCCTCTCTCTGGTCTGAGCAGGGCACTTGTGGATGGGCTCACCAGGTGAGAAATGGTGGTAAAATTGAGTCTCAGCATTTGCTTATTATTGCTTGTAGGAGTCTAACACTATGTGGAGGTTTGCTGGAGCGAACAAATCCTCCCTTCAATTACACCAGAGTAAGTTCTCTTGGAGGCAACAGTCTGGATGGATACAGGTGTAACCAAGGACAAAATCTGGCTCCAAATCAAAAAAAAAAAAAAAAAAAAAAAATAGAAAGAAACAAAACCCCAAAAACCCTGAAAATGCCACTAAGTATTCCTGGCTAAATATTTAAACAGCTTAAGAGCTACACAGATTTTTTTGTTAAACAATCAGCTTCATCTCCGCATTTATTTTGACAGTTCATAATCGTTCCAGTTGTGACTCCAGCGCACATAAACCCAAATAAATCTGCTTTTCGCCACGGCAAACTTCTCCGGAGCAGAAGTTATAAACAACAAAGCCTTTCAAACAAACGGGCCGGAGCTCCCCTTGCACGGCCGCGTCTCCACCACGACTCTGGCCGGGCTGACAGCGGTTCCGCGGTCGCGGGTGGGTGGGTGGGTGGAAGGTACCCGGGGGGGAAAGGGGGGGCCGAGGCCGGGCGGAGGGAGGCACCGCCCGTGGGGGGCTGCCCGGGTGGCGCCTCCCTCCGCCCGTCTCACCCGCACCCCCTTCCTTCAGCCTTTCTGGGGCGGGGGAATGCCCAGTGCCCCCCGTGGGGCGGGGAGGCCGCGCCGCCCACCGCGGGGCCCACTCGTGACAGGCCGGCAGGGAGCGCGGCAGGATGGGCGCCCCCCACCCAGCAGCAGCAACGGTCGGCGAGACCGAGCGAAGAAACCCCCCCCCGCCCCTCCCCGCGGCCCACACCGCCCCGCGGACACGAGTGGGCGGCCCCGCCGGGACACCGCGGCGCGAGAAAAGTTTGATCCGTGGGAGGGGAAGCGCCGCCGGGAACCCCGCGGGGGGGGAGCGCCCGCAACTCCCCGCTCCCCTGCCCGAGGGGGCGGCGAGCCGGAGGTGGGGGGGTGGTTTGGGGGGGGGGGGGGGGGGGTTCGCCCCGGTCCCCGCCGCCGCGCCGGAGCCCCCCGCCGCCCGCCGGGAGCGGCGCGCCAGGCTGCAGGTGTCGGCGGCGGGGAGGGAGAAGGGAGGGGAGCGGGGCACCCCGGGGACGGGGAAGGGGCGGCGGGACCGCCCCCGCGGGCACCCCCGGCGGCGCCGGCCCGGGAGGGGGGGGTGAGGGAGGCTGAAGGGGCGGGGGGGCGGGGGGGCGGGGGGTGTCCGGGTCGGCGTTGCGGGGGGCTCCCCCCGCCGCTGCCCCCACACAATGAGGCGCACACAAAGCGCCGCCGCTCCTACCTCCAGCGCCTCGAAAGTGACGAAGCTGGACATCGCGAAACCGTCGATAATGTCCTCTTCGGCCGAGGAGGACTCCCGCCGCTTCCTCCGGGGGGGCCGCGGCCGGGACGGCGGCGGGGGCCCATTGTCTTCCTTCTCCGAGCCCGAGGAGGAGAGCGCCGCGGCGGCCCCGGGGCCGGCGGCCCCTCCGGCGGCAGAGCCGCGCCGCCCGCCTTTGGCTCGCCGCTCCCGGTCGCGCTGGGACCGCGATCGCCGCTTCTTCCGAAGCCCGTTGCATCGCGCCGGGCCATCCATGTCTCTCGCCGGCTCTCCCTCCTCTCGCTCTCGTCCCCCCCCGCCCCACCGCAGCCACAAATCCGGCTCCCCCGGCGGAATAACGGGGGAGGGAGGGAGGGAGAGAGGGAAGGAGAAAGGGAGGGAGGAGAGGACAGCGAGGGGGGGGGGATGAAAGAATCCGAGTGCGGTTCCACCACCACCAGCAGCAAGCACCAAATGTAAGAGATTCCTATAAGCGAGCCAAGGAAAGTAATGGCTGATCTCAGGTCGCCTTTGTAAAAAAAAAAAAAAAAAAAAAAAAAAAGGCGAGAGAGAGAGAAAGAAAAAAAAAAAAGCCTCACCAAGCAGGCAATAAATCAGAATAGCGGAATGCTTTGATCAAGGGGCTGGGAGGGCGAGGATCTTCGAAAGAGAGGAAAAAAAGCAGAGAAGAAGGGGGGAAAAATAAAGAAAGAAGGAGAGACCCGCTGGAAGGAGGGAGCTGAGAGTATTTCCTTGCACAAAATTTATTTTCTTTCTTCCTTTCCTCCCCAACTAAAAGAAGTTCCAGGGGAAAAAAAATATATATAGATGTATGGAGCTCTCTTTCTCTCTGCGTGTGTGTGTGCAGGGAAGGGTGCAGCCTTCCCCTCCCCACGAACACGCACTCCTCTCCCCCTCCTCCTTTATCTCCCTGGATCAAACACAATAATAATAATAACGATGCATCCAGATGCAATTTTCTCAGGCACCGACCAGGGATGGACTCTGGAGTGGAGCTCGGATCCCAGCCCGGCCCCTCCAAAAACAAAACCAAACAATAAAAGAAAAAAAAAAAAAAAGAAAAAAAGGGAAGGAAAAAAAGCCCCAAAACACGCCCACCCACCCCAGCTATTAATACGGATCAATCATGGCAAATTCATCGGATTAATTGTGGCGAGGAGGGGGGTGCTGGTGGTGGTGACAATAGATCCGAGCGGAGAGGAGGCTGCCCCCCCCTCCCCAAAAACGGCAACAACAAACAATAATAATAAAAAATACAGAGGTGGTGCTGAGGCTCAAATACGCTCCAGTGGGGACGGCACCGGCGCGGGCTTCCCGCTCCCGACGCCGCCTCCCCTCGCCCCTCTCCCCCACGGCGGGGGAGGAAGAGGCTGTAGCCGGCCGGTCGGTCGGTCGGTCCCCCCGGCCCGGCGGAGGGCACCCGCGGCCGAGCCCCCGCGGCCGCGCAGCCGGCGCGGGGCGGATGGCGGTGCTGGCCCCCAGCGGCCGCCCGGCCCCGCGCCCGCGCCGGTCACGTGGCCGCCGCCGCCCCGCCCGCTCCCCGCGCGGCGCCGCGTGAAATGCGGCGCCCCGGCCGCGCGAAATAAGTTGCGGGCATGCGCGCAGGGCCTGCGCACTCGGCGGCGGCGGGCGGCCCGCGCGGCCCCCCCGGGCTTCCCGCCCCTCTCACCCCGTCAACTTTCCCCTCAGTTTTGGACGCCCGTCGCCTCGCCGCCCCTCACGCCCAGCCCTTCTCCTCCCGCCCCGTCCCCTTCCTTCGCGGCCGCTCCCCGCGGGGCTCGCAGGTACCTGAGGTGCCGGGCACCGCGCCCGCCCTGCTGACCGGGGCTGCCGCCTGCGCGGGGGCACGGGGGGCCTTCCCCCCGCTCCTGCTGCCGCCCGCTGAGGGGAACCCGCGCTCCCTGGGAGAGCGTGGCCACAGCCGGGGTGACACCCCAGCGCGGGGTACACCAGGCGAGCGGTGGGTCCGCAGACAAAACAAACCGGGGCTGTGGATGGGGTTCGGCCACCTGCAGCCCCCGTGTCCCTCACTGCCCTTCCCATGTGGTGTGTGGCCATTTGCTTTCCTCACCCTTGGCCGCCTTCTCTCTCCTCTCTTCAGGTTTCCCGTCTCAGTTGTGTGGACGGGCCACGTTAGGGCATATTGCCCGTGTCGCTTCAGGACCCAAAAGGCCTGCGGAACTAACAAATTTACTTCTTGAGCTTGTTCTTAGGGTCACCCTTCTCACCTGGCACTTCTGTCCCCTGCCCAGGGGAATCGGCTGAGGGAACAGGCATAGAAGGAGAAGGGTGTGAGAAGCTGTTCTGTCTGGTTTCAAGGTTCAGGAGCAGAGACCTGGGAGGATTAGATTTGCTAGGAAGGAAAAAGGATGGTGGAGGAGCAAGGAACAAGGCGGGGGAGAGAACCAAACCTGTGAAGTCTTAATGTTCAGGATGGAGAAGAGGGACTCTGGAAGCACAACACTGGTTTTCCTCTGTCTGCCAGGCAATCAGGCTATTGCATACTTTGAAATAGATTGGGGGAGGTTGGGGGGGGGGAAAGGAGAAAGGGAGTCATTTAATACTCCATCTCTAGAGGAACCTTCTCTTGGAGTACACAGTCTGCCTTTTGCTGCCTCCTCTAGCTGGTAATCATTTCTCCATTGAGATACCAAGAAGGGCCACAGCAAGTGGGACAAACACAGGCTGGGAGCATCAGTGTGTATTTTTCCAATAGTGTCCCTCTAGGCTGCTCTGACTTTCAGGGGATGTTGCTCTGCTTGACTGTATAATATGTTGTTTACTCTATACCCTAACACTTAGTCCACTGAGCAAGTAATATTCTTAATGTATTTTCCACAGCGATTACATGAAATACTGAGAATCGGATACACCCTCTCTATCCAGCAGGCAGATGACATCTTTGCCACCTCTTTCCACACCACATCTCTCCTGGACGGCATGCAGTGACGTTTAAGCTGGTGTGTATGGGTGTGAACCAGCAGAGGAGGAAGCGCAAAGCTGTCGGTTATCTGATAGTGTGAGAGCATGTACCTTACAGAAGGCCACGCTGCTCATTGCAGAGGCACATGGCTGGTTTTTAAACATTCTCAAATATCGAGCTAGAGAACATCACCTCCTAGATCTGACCTTAGATCTCCCTGTTCAGATTTTTTCCTGTTTAACAAATGCATTTCTCTCTCTTGCTTTGGGTTCTTTTGTCTCACTTACAGCTGCCTGCCAGATCTATATAATCTGACCATACAGAAGCAGCTACACAGGTATTGTTGAAGTAATGCAATTTGTGCATACAGGCAAGCTCAAATATTACAATGTCTCTGTCTTCTGAGAAATATTAAGCTGTACTGTATCAAACAACTGTTACCTGTTGGATTTTTTGGAAAATAACTATGTAATTTTCAGGGCGATATAATTGATTATCGTTTCCTGCACATCCATCACCATTAAAGTGACTTAAGAGACCTGTAGTCGGATACGTTTCTGCAGACATTCATTGCATGGCTGAAAGTCTGCTCGGTCTGTTTTCATCCTGAATGCACGTATGTGGAAAACAGAAATGATACGTAATTTATTTTACATTCTTTGTAGAAACAAATCCCTCGATTTGCATGTCTACTGAAAAAATAAGATTAAAAAACATCCATCTAACTCATCCTCCATTACAAAACGTTTTTTTCTGGGTAATATTTATGTCAAGCATTAAAAATCACTGGTCACCTTCTTGGGTACAATACAGCGAATTATCCCTTTTCTGGGTCTGATCCAGCAGGAGCATTTCCACCAACCTTAATTGATTTGGGAGGGAGGGCAGGTAGGCCTTACCGTTACACAAAACCTCAGACAGATACTCAGGAAGTTCTCTCTCCAGTGTGTTCTTGCCTCCAGCTGAGTATTTCAAGTCATCTTACCGGGAAGGATACCACAGACCTCCATGCGCATTTGTTCTTAGGCTGCCTGTTAGCTTTTCCTCTAGAAATACATCTTGCCTGGCATCTGGTGTGAGAAAATAGCTTGCTTTCCCCCCCCCCCCCCCCTTTTTTTTTTTTTTTTTCCTCATAGGCACTAGTATGCTCTGGTACCTTGCTGAGTCACTGTTTTTGAGGTTAATGACTAGTGTACTCAACTGGATACTCTTAGTTATTAACACCCACAGAAAGGGTACTTCTTGAACATGTACTAACAGACCTATAATCTTCTGATTTGAGACAGATACCAAAAGCTTTCTGTTCCTAAATAACGCAGAGAGAAAGGTTAACACAGACCAAAAGCAACAATTGCAATTTCCGTATCACCGTTGGGCATTGGAGCAAAATAAAATTTGCAACTGTAAAAACACTGAAAGGGGTTTTCTTAGGACTAGCCTGTGGCATACCTATCTGAAAAGGATATTTTGAAATAACTTGAAAATCAGGGCATAATTCATTGCTTGAGGAAATGGCAAGAACCTTGCTTCTAGCAAGAGTAATTTGCACTGTATTTTGGCATTAAGCTTTAAAGATGGAATTTTTCAGACTTTAGTCCACATGAGACGCTCAGCAGAGGCAAATGTGTCTCTCTGGGGTTAGCATCTTTTTAGGAGGTGGGCAGTTTAAAATAGCAGAATATCTATCTCGCAGACCATTATTTTTATTTTAGAAGGAGTTTGATCTGGGAATGCAAGAAACAAGAGAAATGGGGAAAAGAGCCTTTTCGTTATTGTTTCAACCCTGCTCATACAGTGCATTTATAAGAACAGCAAATAATGAGACCCAAAATTCTAATACAAAATAAAAGCCAGGGTGATTGTGTGGATGGCAGAGGAATTTAAAACAGTTCCATAAAACTAAAACAATTTTCTCCAAATTGCGTCGCTCATACAAATTGTAGTGCTTATCAGAGAAGATTGTCTGGCTTCATAGCTAAGGGCTGGACTGGTTGTTTTAAAAGCTGTTTACCTAGAAGGTGGTTTAAAACAGAAACAGTTAAGGAAGAAGGAGTGCCCAAAGTGAACCAACAGGGAAAAATAGAAACTCATGACCTTTAAAGAAAGAAATAGTTCAAGAATAATGATAAAGGCAGTACTAAAAGTCATTAGTTGAAACCCAGCAGAACACAGGTTTCTAGAACAACATCAAGAGCAAATATACAGACCAGAGACAATCATTCCTTTCACACATGATCGAACTAACCCAATCGGCGGAACTCGCTGCCACGAGGCAGCTCTGAGGTCAGGAATAATGAGAACTTTCAGAGTAACCATAATATTGGTTACCAAGTGGCCAAAGGAGATGTACATTGTAATGCCTCCGAACCCAAAACAGATTCTGAAACAAAGCAGGAGACAGGAGACTGAACTAGATGGACCCACCAGTCTGATCCAGTCTGCCAGCACCTGCATCCTTCTGACAGTAATGGTCAAGGCAAGCACACATCTGAACCCGTCTTCCACATCCCTTGTGTTTTATCTCTTGTGTTTAAGAACAACGCTATAACCACCCTTATCAATAGCAGGAGATCACGGGGTACATGAAAATGTTGGTAGATTAGCTGGCACAGAAAAAGTTGAAGTTTGGATTTTTGTAGCTGGTGGAAAACATTGATAGCTATTTCTTAAAAATAGCTTAGAGTTCAGGAAATCTGAGAATTGAGAGAAAGGCTGGATGGCATCTGCAGAAGTCCAAGTTTTCCCAGAAAAGATAGAAAACAAATTTATCCGCGTTTCTCGTTTTCCTAATTGGTTATAATAAAATTATGAAGTAAAAATATAAATAACTTTATCAGGAAAAAAAATTCAGAGCAGCAAGGAGATAAGAACTTCAGAGTCCTAATCTATTGACTCAAGTGGATCTACGGTAATTTACAGCGGGGGAAAACTTGGTCCCTGGAGAACAGGGGAGTCACAAGCAATGAAGCTGTGCGTGTTTATCATGTATGGTCAGACAAACTCAAGAGTTTTTGGATCCCGCTAGTTCCTTGCGATTTGTTAATAAACACCCTAGTGGAAGCTGACTAAACCTGTGCTTCTAATTGCCTGAAATTCCTTAATCCACAGCATGAACATTGGTGAATGGCAGCATTCGCAAATACAGGGAGTAAAGCAGATGTCACTGGGTTTCAGGAAGCTTCATTTGAAAACACGATTCCAAATTATGTAGATAGAACAAATGCGGTATTCATTGTGAAAGTGTAAAGCATGGTGATAAATGGCAATATCAGAGTTTGTGTCATGGTGGATGGAGGATCCTGAAAGGTCTGATGCTGCAATCCCATTTTACTGAATATCTAATATCTGAAATATCAAATAAATAGTACATTAATGGAATTTGGAGACTATATTAGATTTCGAAGAATCGCAAATATTCATGTTGGTGAAGGAACAAATATAAAGGACACAAAGAATACAGACAAAAGAGAGGAGTAAAGAATTATATCCGCTCTGGAAGGAAAGCACAAACTGCAAATGTTATTACAGTTCTTCAGTTAGCATCATAAAAAGTTAACTGATCTTCTAGGGTGAAATTCTGACCTCAATTACATGTAAATGAGAAAACTACTATCGACTTCAGGAAATTCAGCATTTAGCTCTCAGCTGGTTTTTTCAGTTCGAGAATGGGATTTTCAATTGTGACTAAGAGATTTAGAAGCATATACCTGCCCTTTGGTCCCTTTGAAGATAGTTCACAGAATTATATTGCTAAATAGGTAGCATACATATCTGCCCTGAAAATTGGTCAGCTTTTATTACCAGAAAAGACCAACTGTTGATATTTCAGTGATGCTGAGTTCAGACTGCGCTGTTGTGTGCTATACCAATTCTACTGTTATATCACAGCAATCCAATCGATTTAAATTTTTCCTTCTCTCCCATCTTCACCAAAAAACACCTGAAAGAAACACAAGAATGTGTTTTTCCAGCATTTTAAATCAATGTTTAAGAGAAACTATGTTTTAGCCCAACACAGGTTATGATATAGGAAGAACTATGTGAAATTTAATAGCCTGGGTTATCCAGGAGGTCAGACTACCTGATCCTGGTCCTTTCTGGCCTTTAACTCTACGAATAAATTAGAAACCTGATCTCTCAAAGTTTTAATTTCAGAGCAGTCTTTGTAAATGGGGGTGGAGTGGAATTCCTAATAAATTACATCCTCCTCCAACATTCATTTTTCTCACCGAGAAAGGCTTTCTTTCAAAAAACAGTGTTTAGTTCCACATCTTCTAAATTACAAAAAATTTATATCTCTTTATGTCTTACACTGTGCTGTGTGCCAGCACAGCAATTATTAAAGCATTTTTATTGATATTACACAGCTCTCTATGAAATGTGAATTAAATTTATCATGAAAATTGATTTTTAATGACAGCTCAGGTTTACATTTCTGAAGTTCATACCTTTCTGCTATTTTCTTGTTGGCACTAGAGTAGGGCAGCTACAATATCTTTATTTGTCAGAAATGGATTAGGAGACATCCTATAGTTTACTTGCATTTATCAGTGTAATTCTATTGATGAAAACAATTAAAATTTTCTGTTGAAGTTAACCTACAGAGAGTGGAATTGGGCTAACTGGTCCAAATCTTCATACCCAAGTACCTGAAGTTCCTACATCTGCGCTTAGGCACTTACAGGAGCATCTTGATTTTTAAAGCTGTTGAATGTGGTCAGCTTTCATTTTAGTTTTATGAGAATTATGGGATACCACATCCCTGGAATCAATTTGTCATCCTCTGCCTCTTTTCCCCCATATATTATCTTTCCTTATTACTAACAAACTGCTGGAGGTAACATTTGGTTTAGCAGACCGAACACGACACTGGATACTAAAGCAGTTAACAGTGCAGGGAACGTTGCTTTTTACCTACCTGTTTTTTCAGCTGCTGCAGATGGAAGGGCGAGAGAATTTTCCAGGCTTTATGAATATGCTTTTATGAAAATCTGACATGGAACATGCAGAAGCAGAGTCTAGGCTTACAGCATAACTAGGGCTCCTCTAGTCTTAAGTAGCTCTCCTCTGGTCTTAAGTAGACTGACAACAGAAAGGTACAATGTGAAGTCAAATGCAGTAATTGACCACTCTTTGGAATATTACCAACGGAGCATCAAGCGTGCTTAGTGTTCAGGTAGCTTTCAGAAGGAAATTAGGTCCGTATTAGTGTAAGCTACGGTGGATAAAACCTCCAGCTTGGCGAAAATGTCACTTTTGCTTCTCCAAAATAGCTGTATTTCTGTAAGACACATCTGTGCTGGAGTTGGGGGGAGGCTTGGGTTGTTTTTCATTGGCTGATGGGGGAAGGATTATTGGTTGCTGTTAAAAATGATCCCAAGCAAACTTTTACAAGGTCTTCTGTGACTAATAAAACCTGAGTCTTTGAAATGTACTACAACCCAAGTTGTTGTTAAGAGATAATTCTCTTCGATCCAGATGCTTCCATCTGAAGTGCAGTGCAGAGAAAAGAAAAAGGGAGAAGGAAAGTTGATGGAAACCCTCCCCTGAAAGTAGAGGGGGAAGAAGTCTGCAATTTCTCTCCCTTTAACACTTCATGCACTGAACTTGGGAAGTAGCTTAAAGGTTCCAGTGCAGAGTACAGCAGGGAGGGGACTGAGAAAGAGCCCTGCCCAGTGTGCTTACCTGTGAAGAAATCTGGGAGGAGGATAGTCCTTTCCGGGCTGGGTAGGGTACTGACACATCTGGATTTCATCTAAAAGGTGATAGTAGAAAAGGTGGGGTTATCTTGCTCATAGTATAATCTCTGTAACAGTGAATACATGAGCATAGATCTGTGAAAGTGCCTAGGAAGAGCTTCGCTTTATATGAGCGCCCTGAGATTCAGGCAAAGGATTTTCATCATCCTCAGCAGGTTTGGCGTATTCTGTAGACGTAAAGGGTAGTAAAATCCTTCCTCCGTGATTTGTATTGTATATTTCCAGCCATTTTTCACCTCTTCCTGCACTCAAGACCCAAGAGCCTGCTCATGAGCAAATGAGTGAGATAAGGCGTGGAGGCATTTTCTCACAGTCCTGCAAGATGCACTATGGCTGCTGCTTGTACAGTGATGCAGCATCGTCTCCTTCACGTCTTTAGAATATTCCCTCCAGAGAGGAACGAACATACTTTCCTGGCCACCCATCTCTTGGGTGTTTATTTCATTTTTGACCAATCCTTTGCCCCTTCTACCTGTACCCTCTTGCATCTTATTCCTGACCTCTGGACTTCAGGCTTTAGTCTGGAGAGATGGAGACTTCAGACATCTCTGAAAAAGCAAGTTTGTTTGTTTGTAAACAATAAATCATGGCTGGCAGCCTTGTTTCATGGGACACCTAATCCTTCTAACCACTAGTGATAGCTGGAAATCTAAGGCGCCTTTAAAAATCCCAACCTACTTATCCAATATATTCTGCAGATGGTATATAAGCAGCCCCAATATTTACAGAACTTCGCTGATATGCCTTGCTTACCTGTTTACTTGCCCCAATCTAAAATATCCCATCAGCAGACACTGTGTATATTTTGTTCTGAGAAGGCAATCCCTTTTTGTCTTCCATGAATTTGAAAATACACCAAGCTCCTCGAACAAAAAATACAAATAATAATAAGGCAGACACAAGCAGTATAAATCAATATAGCACTACTGATGTCAACAGAGCTATGCAAATATATACTAGCTGAGGATGACACATAAAATCAAGCACTAACTTTATACGGAACAAGATAGAAACAACAGCAGCGATATTAAATACGCTTTTCAACTATGCTCAAAATGGATTGTGGAATAAGTCATTGTTGTAATATGTAATTTGAGAGGGCTGTGAATTCTTCTGTGAGCATGTTGCTTCAGGAGACGAAGAAAAATCAAAGCACAGCCCTGCAAGTAACATTCCCCCCTGATATTAACAATAAAACTGTAACACTGCTTGGCTTTAAATAACAATTCTAACCAGTTTTTGCAGGTTGTTGTAAATTCTGCTCTGCCCCAAAGAGTCAGAGTTGCAACAGTGCCAGAACAAATGCCATTGCAGGCAAGTGATTTGCGTCAGCACTGGTCAACTTAGAGTTTTACTAAAAACATCATTATTTCAGAAACCATTTCTGCCTGCAATGAGCATTATGGTCGTCCTGCAGGCAAAGATCCCACTGAGGCGCTGGGTCTGCTTGGATAAAGCCCCTAAAGACTAAATAAGAAACACACCAGTATCATTAGTGAATGTGCAGCCCTTTTTAGCAGAAGCTGTTGGGCTCATACAAAGCTGTGGTGGTGACAGAACGATGTATCTTTTGGTTGAGCTGCCAGTCCAGCGTTGGTTTACCAGCACAAGGCTTACCATATGCGTGAAGCCCCTTTGTAAGCTGATGAGCTCCTCCTGGCTCTGAGGTTCCTTACTGTCAAATCTGACCACAGAAATGGGTAGCGGGTAAACAAAGCTAAGAAAAAAAAAATACTTAATAAATCAACAGCTCTGCAATTAATACATGTGCCTACCCTGTAAGTTCTTCATGTAGAAAACTTGTACGAGTTAAATATTCACCTAGTATTCATTTCACAGAATGGAATTATTCCTCATATGCATTAACTGAGACAATTACTGAAACACTGAGATCAGATTAGCTACTGTATCTTGAAAAGAACAAAAAAGAAAAATCATTGCTGCAGCAAATTGCAGAAGTGTTAAAAGGCTCAAAAGGTTGTTCAACTAGTAGACAATTTTAAGTAAAGCTAATAAAACATGGCCACTTCATTATTCATTTATGAGAAAAGGCTGAGTTCAGACATTGCATTTCAGTAGAGAAGCTGGTCTATAATATCCTGTCTTTTGTTCATCATTTCCACGATCTCCATACACATCTGGTTTATGTAGCAATTCTTTTAGTGCACTGAAGACCAACCCAGTGAAGTCAAAGAAGAACTCCCCACCATTTTAATAGACTTTAAATCCAGTCCTGATCACCCTCTTCCCAGTTCTGGGACGGAGCCCTGCAGAGTGCAGGAACCTCATGCTGACAGCGCTCAGTGCCTTCCAGGGAATCAGGGAATAACCTCTCACTTGTTTCACTGAATCCTTGCTAAAAGCCTGGGTCCTCTCCTCCTGAATTCAGCTGCAAGATTCCCTTTGCCTATAATTTGTAGCAGGACTGTAGGATCCAGATCAAGAGCCACATCAGGAGATTTGTGATCCATTTCCTAGCTCTGGTTCTGACACGCGTCATGAATAGTGGTGTGCAAATCACTTTGGTCATTTGTTCTTCCCTCAGACCATCCGTGGAAACAGGGATGGAATTAATTTCCTTGTTTGCAAAGTGCCTCGATACTGCTCCCAACAGCAGTCATGAACCAAGGCTGCTGCGGTCTGAGGACATGATGTCTCAGGCACTAAATGCTACGGTGAACTGAGGTTTCCAAAGTCGGCTAGAGAATTTGGATACAAATTATGGGAATTTTAATAGGCATCCCAATTGCCAAGGCAAGTTTAAAACATCATCTTCAAGCATCGCTAGCCATAATCACTCTGGCTTTTTGCTCCAATCATTTTCTTCTGCATAGCCAGTTAGTCATTATTTCTTTGTATTCTTCCTGCCTCTTTCCAGACAGAGACCTTTCTAACCATAAAACTTCCAGGAGTGTAACCTACTGTCAAATGAGGCAAAACACCAAATAATTAAATAAAAACGAAGCATCAGGGTCCATTGAAGGAAGAGTTTGATTAGGCAGAAGCTGTTTTATGATTTTACTGATCTGATGCACTTTATTTTCATCTTCTTTTCCTGTCAGTGTTCTTGCCATTTAAAATTTAATCTCTTGATTTGACATTTTCTCCTGTTCTCCATGCCACTTGCTGTAATTACAGTTCTTCCACTTCCAATGCAGCTTTTAAACACATTGTTATTTATATTTTTTTAAAATCCTTTTTTTCCCCAGACTGAAATTTATTTGTAGTTTATAAAAAAAAAATCTTATAGTTAAAAAACAACTGCCATGGATTATTGAAGGGGGAAGGGGAGGAAATTAGGATAGGGAGGGTTATGACTTGTACAGGGCACAGTTGAGCTAATAAAGAAAACCAGCAAGTTTCAGCTCTAAGGCTTGGCCAGTTCTCAACACCAGACAGACGGGATCATGAACTCCTTGAGGTGGGCACAATCTTTGTGTTCTCACTGCTGGGCACTGTGCAAGCAGAGGTTCTTGCTTGTGACCGTTACTTCTGTAGTCTGTCCCAAAACAAATAATAGCAGCAATAACTTCATAATAAACAACCATGGACTGTTAGATAGTGAAAAAATGGTATCACAGGGATATCAAGAATAGGCCAGCTATAGCACCACGGGGATGCACTGTGCAATAGCCAGGACATTCCCATTCCCCTTAGCACTGTGGCACCTCTGCAGAGACTGCTACATCCTGTTTGGTTTATGTTGAGCAAATAGACACTGTCCTGTGGAAGAAACCATATTTTAGCCCTTATTTTAATAATTTCTATAGATTTTTTTTTTTAAAAAGTATGCAACATTCCAGTGAGGCTTTCAAAGAACAACCTCCCCACAGTGTGGATGGTAATACAAAACATGCCGCTTTCAGTCCTAGCTGCCTCCAGTAATGGCAGATAAAGCACTTTACCTCACCTCTTTCACATTAATACCATGAAAGGCTACTGCCCAAAGCCATACTCAGGAGCCTGCATTCATAGTACCCCTCATTCCCCCATCCTTTCTCGATATAGCCTTTTACATCACACCTTAGAAAATTATGATTGATGATCAAGGCCCAGATTTCGAAGGTCCCTTTCACAGAGCTGCTGTAGAACCATGTCCCAGCCCTGTGTCAGTCCTCCCAGCTTCATTATAAACTGATGGCTGGTACTACACACGCTGAATTTCTCTGGGAATGCCACACCAAACCAGAGTCTGGAAATGCTGGACACACTTCAAGTAGTAAATACATTTTCTGAACATCTTAACTTAATAGGGCTTTATTATTTCAGCCAACTGTAAAATCAGAACATGACTCGCTAGCCTGACAACGTTATCTTGTCAAGATCCCACTTTGTTTACTGTTGGAGGAGTTTTTTTCTTGTTGTTTTCTATTTGCTTTTGGTTTATCCTCAGTTCTCTTTTCATTTCCCTTTGTATTGATTTTGTGATTTTCCTTTCTGCTTTTCACATTTCACACACTTAGATTTCAGTGGTTTCTCTTCTTTTCTTCCTGCACTGGTATTTAATATGTCAATTTGTCTCCATGCTTAAACATACAGAGTCTTGATATCAGCTTCATAGAACTCCCCACCAAGACTTTTCTTCTTTTGTTTTTGCTTGGGTCACACTAATGGTGTTCTGGCAGCTGAGTGTTGGGACCTCCTTTCAACTAAATAAATCAAAACAGAAAAATTGAGTACCGGGGTTCCTTTGATAACTCCTCTGGTCTTTAAGCAAGTTCACAGGCTCAGAGATTATAGCCATATATAACATTGCTGAACTAATGGTAGGATTTTAGCAGAAAGTCTTATTCTTTTATTTATTATTAACATATTAATGTAAAGGAGAGTAGAAATGGCAGGAGTGTGAAATATGATTGTCACATTGGGCTCAGTATTTCCAATGGATGCAGTATTCACGAGTACCACTCAAAACAGAGAGGGCGCGACTGTTTTCAGGCCTCAGGTATAACGCAGAGCAGCTGTGCAACACTGCTTACACAGGCCTTTCCACACAACAGGCTATGAGGTGCTTTCCAGACGCTTCACAAGCAACCTCGGCTTCAGGGACAGCATTTCCGTGACTGTGGGACTCCCTGCCCACCCTTCTGTGCTGTCTTGCCCTTAGCCACTGACATGAATTGCAGCTCAGAAGGGGAGGCATCATGGCTCTGCTGTACAGTGCCTCCCAACAGGCTAAATGGCATCTGTGGTTCTCCTCCAGTACAGCTTGTACACAGAGCCATAGCTGGAGGGGAAAAATGTACCTCCTCCTCCACCCAATATTGCATGTAGAAGCTGTTAAATGCTGCATGGTGTGTTGTACCAACCATATAAAAACTAGGCGATGGTAAAAGCAAATGCACATTTATTTAACTTTACTGCTATGAGCAGCATTTGAGTCTATGTGATTAATCAGAAGCAAAATTTTAAGCATATGACTAGGTGTGGGCAGGACCAGGACATTACAATTCAGCAGGTTGAATCCCCTCACTGCAGTGATCTCCATCAAAAGAATCACAGTACACACATGTGCTGAGAACAAAAGGTTGTGACTGGCCAATGTATTTCTTCTATTGCCATGACCTCAGGAGCAGCATGAGTTTTTATCAAGTCTGTTTTCAATCCTTTTATAATCATAATTTGTTGCTTTTGTTAAACAGCTTAATTTAGTCATTCCAATATTTTTGACTTAAAAAGCAGCACCCAGTTTCAATGAGTTTTTGACTTTGTAAAGTAGGATATGATCTACTCTTACCCCAGCTATTTGTTGTCCGACAGTATTCTAGAGTGTCAGCAGCTGAAGACAAGTGGCTGTTCAGTAATCTCAGCTTTTAAATAATAATAAAAAAAGATATTAGCCTTCAGGCTTTTGAAAAATAGTTTAGAAAGTCTATAGTATACTATAATATATGAATCACATCCTTTCACAATGAGTTGTTCAACATAGCTTTCACAAATCAGCCCTGTAATTTTGCTGACTATTGCCTTGATTTTAGAAAATTTGGACTTCACAGTTTTGAGAGTATGAAATTTCTCTCTGTGTAATTACTGAGAATCCTTTTTTTTAAAAAAAAAAAGACTGATTTTTGAAATTGATATGAACTTAATTTACCTAGGTTGAGCCTCAGAACATTAATTTTGTATTCACAAAGTTACAAGTTTGGGGAGGATATGTTATGTTCATCATACAAATGAGAGTTAATAACTGTTTTAAGCACTGCATGAATCCCAGTCTACAGTGTGGAAATGCAAAAGATGCTGAAGATCTGTATTACAAAGATGAAGAGGATTGGGTCAATGTGCTGGTTTTGGCTGGGGTAGAGTTAATTTCCTTCACAGTAGCTGGTCTGGGGTTATGGTTTGGATTTGTGCTGGAAGCAGTGTTGGTAACAGAGGGATGTTTTAGTTATCGCTGAGCAGGGCTTACACAGAGCCAAGGCCTTTCCTGCCTCTCACCCCACCCCACCCGCGAGGGGCTGGGGGTGCACAAGGAGTCGGGAGGGGACACAGCCGGGACAGCTGACCCCAACTGCCCAAAGGGATATCCCAGGCCGTAGGGCGTCACGCTCGGCATGGAAAGCTGGGGAAGGAGGAAGGGGGGACGTTCGGAGCGATGGCGTTTGTCTGCCCAAGTCACCGTTAGGCGTGAGGGAGCCCCGCTGTCCTGGGGATGGCTGAGCACCTGCCTGCCCATGGGAAGTGGGGAGTGAATGCCTTGGTTTGATTTGCTTGTGTGCACAGCTTTTGCTTTACCTATTAAACTGTCTTTATCTCAACCCACAAGTTTTTTCACTTTTATTCTTCCAATTCCCTCCCCTATCCTGTTGTGGGGTGAGTGAGCGAGCAGCTGTGTGGGGCTTAAGTGCCAGCTGGGGTTAAATCACGACATTCAAACAGCATGAATTATTCTGTATTTTTTAAGTTTTCTTTATTCAAACCCTCGTAGGCAGTGTCAGATGTTGCATTTTGCCAGGAAGGTCTTTCAGAAACACTTCAGACATTGCCTTCCATGTACAGAGTTATGGTTTTCCAGGAGTGATTCTCCAGCAGTGAGGTGTAAATGAGACTCCATTTTTGGTAGCTTAGCTTGACTAAGGTTGGACAATAACAAAGCTGTGACAAGAGAAAATTTGTTGGCTGATTTATCATTTTTCCCCAGAGTAGGAAAGATTCTTCTGCCCAATTTTATATGAAGAAAAACCAAGAAACCTCACTAGTAAGAATGTAATAGAACACCCCATTTTGTCATTATGTGAACAAAATTTTTGTCATTATGTGGAAGACACTCGGATGACTGCCATTGCCTCAACAGCTCACAATACTCCTGTAGTGTTTCAGTAGAGGAATTTTGTTCCTCTAAAGAGCTGGATGGTACTGAGGAGCCAAGCTGACCTTTCAGAGCTTAGGAGTGCTATTGCAATTGAAATAAATCAAAGACATTGCAGAGAAAATTACAAACCTTGAAGCAACCAAAATTTAGGGAAAGCCAAGACTGGACTTTTATCTATGTAATAAATGATGATGTAAAAGTCAAGAGACAGTGGCAATATAACAACCCCTAAAATTATTTCCAAGCACAGTACTGTACATTTTAGACAATCAAAATTACAATCCCTGAGAATACAAGATTAATTAAACTGTGACAGAAGACAATATTTTCAAAACGGAGTGAGATGATATACTTAGAAGAATCCCGAGTAGTAAAATGACATAAAATTTGGGAATACCTGCTCTTTCAGATTTATAGATCTGCAACCTCAAGCTCTCCACTTACTTTACTTAATCAGCCATACAGCCTGCCTGTAGACAAAAACCGAAAAGGAATAAGGCAAAAAAGCACATGGTCCATAAAGGATTCCTAAGTTGGACAGGGTTGTATTTTCTCCTCTTCTGCCTTTTACCCACTCTAATCTCCCCTTCCCCTCATGCTCTGCTTCTCACTAGTGGTTGGTGAAGGTCTGTCTGTTTGGGGTTTTTTTTATTATTACTGTTTTATTAGAAGTTCAGTTCCTGCTGTGTCTGAACCATTCTGTGATACCTGGAGAATAAGTCAAATGTGACACTACATAAAATAAGAGCCTTGAGTGACTGCGATAGGAAGCGATATACAATCTGAGTGTGTAAAGCTTTGTGGTGGGGTTTTTTCTTAACACTTAATTTCACTTCTGTAGTTGGACTCACATTTTCCTATCTTGAACTTTCACCCACCTTCTCCTTTCAGATACCCTGGGAGAGCTGAATAAGTTCATTTCCTGAGATACCCTGTTGAAGGATAAAATGCTTTGGCTGAATTACTGGGGCCCAGGGGAAACATCTGGGGTCAGAATTCCCAGATGATGAGACAAGGTCAGATGCTGGAAGCTGTAATCACCCAGGCAAAGTACTGACCTGCTGGAAAGTAACCGCAGAGACAACGTTGAGTGTAGGAGTCTGGGCCACGCTGGGAGAAAGTTAGTGCAGACAGAAGAATGCAAGGACGAAGACAAGGCCAGCAAAATAAGGCTGGCAAAAACACACAAGATAGCAGATTAGTGAGAAACACCTGTGGTCAGCAAAAGCACACAAGTCTGAGCAAAACAGGGTATGAGATAAGGGAGTTTTGGCAAGTTTTGGGCTTTACGTGCTAATTGCAATTAACCAATGCAAATGCTTGTAGAGGCGCGTGAACAGCGCGTGTAGATGACCTGTAGCCTATTAGAAGATAGATGAGTGCGTGTACGGAACTTAGTAGAGTATAAATGTAACCAGAAAAGGAATAGAAAAAAACTAGAACAATAACTACAATAAAAGATGGACGACCTGATCATCACATTGGTGTTGCGTCGTTTCTGTTCCCGCACAGAGAAATAAGGACCCCGGCTAATGGTGACTCCGACAGTTGAGTAAGGGCAAATTGTCCCCACATCCCACCTGGAAGGTTTCAGTCATTGAGTTTAATTACAGCTCTCAGTGAGGATGCCGTAACACTTCTAGCAAAAGCAAAACTGATCTTTACCCCACATTTTTAAGTTTTTTTTTTTTAAAAAAAGCAGTTCCATCACTCATCTTCTGCTCCCATCACCCTTTAAAGAACTGTCAAGCACAGGTTTATTTTTGTTGAACCTGAATTTAGGGTGTTAGGGAACAAACCAACCAGGGACACATTTAAGAGAAAGACTCCTTTGCATTTTCAGCACAATGCACACACAAACAAATCTCTCTCTGAACACATATCCGCCACCATCTTTTCTCACTCCTGCATTTCTCTGAGCTGAGAGTCACTTGAGCAAGTTCTGTTCTGGCAATAAGGAAAATAAAACAATATTCATATTCTATGTCATGTTAATAAAGCACCATCTGACTCTCTCCATTCCAGCTGCCAGAATCTAGCAGAGACTCCCCTTGCAGTGAAAGCAGGTACCTTCATCAGACTGCTGTATCACAGCCCCATCCTGTCTTGTTCTTCATGCTCCCCTGCCTGTGTTCGCTCCCTCTCTTTCTTTCCCATCAGACGCAAGCTTTCCAGGGCAGCAAACGCTTTTTATGTTTTGCATTTGCACAGTAGCAAGTACAACGCAATTCCTGCCCTTAGGCTAGCACAAAACAAGTCTTAAAAGGAGTATTACATTTTTGCCTCTACATATGGCTTTGTGTAGAACACGGCTCTGAACTTGGCTTGGCCACAACCATCTTCTCTGTGTACAAACAAGCCAGAGGGAAGCAAGCGGGAACCTCAGGAGCTGGGTAAGGAGAAGGGCTGCAGGGTGGTTTCACGGAGCGCTGGAAGGCCCCGTGACCTGACACGACTTGAGGAGGAATTTCAGCACCAAGGGGAGATTGAATGACAGGGTGCTTGCAAAGTTGGTCACTGCTGAGCAGCATAAGCACGTGGGACTTTGCTGTATCCAGCCAGCTGCAGTAAGCACAGCTCCTAGGAAAAGCTGAGCAGAGACAGTCAGCAACCACTGCTGCCATGCCTGCCCCAGGGCAGGAGACAGTAAGAAGGCTGTCAGAGGCCACAACTTGGGTGATTTTGACAGCTGACAAATATCTTGGTGGAGAATGACCCATTCATCAAAGGCAAAATTAATTATGGATGAGATTTGAAGGAACCATTCAGGACTGCTGTGTTTGGTTGTTAGGTAGCAGTGGTCTGGGCTTTCAAGGTCACCGCTAAAGGGGATGTTTAATGCCCAGCTGACACTCCCCTTTGATTTCAAGCTCCTTTTAAAGTTTATTTGCACACTTCCTAGCTAACTCAGATACACCCTGGATTGGTAACACACCCCGCTGCTCCTCTCAGCTCCCTCTCCTTTTGCTGTCTTTGAGTATTCCAACTTCTCCTTTTGCTCTTGCTTACCTCAGATTTTATATCTATCTGCAGTGTTTTCTCTCTGTGCTGTTCTCGTTTTCCTTCTCTGTCCTTCCATGTAATCCTTATCCTTCTCTGTGCTTCGTTTAATCCTGGCTGCCCAATTATGCAAATTGTACATTTACATTGTGACAGGGCTCCTCCACCCCTTTTCATGTCATTATTTGTAATACAAATCATTTCCCCTTGCTCCCCCCAGTTCCTAGCTGCCTCTCAGCTTCCTCACTGGGATGTCGTCTTGAAAATGTGGGACGCAGCAGTGATCCTTCCTCCAGCCCCGTGCCAGCAGCCCTAACCCCAGGGCCGTGCTGCACAGGACAGATCGGAGAACACATTGACTTCCTTCTACTACACTGGCTGAGAGTAGAAACAGGTCTTCTCCCCTGGCCACCCACCTCCCTGCTACCAGGTACAGAAGGGCTGTAGCTGCAAGAAGCTGAACTGGGAATATTAGCATGGGTGAAGTAACCTCCCTCTCTCTTCCACTTTGTGTCAATTGATGCAGGTTTCTAGTAATTTTTTTCGTAATGTTGTGGTTTTACATCTATTCCCCCAAGGAGTAGCTGCACTTGTCTACTGTACATCTAGGAAAAAAAAAAAAATCACCCTTAAAAATAAAGTTCAGGTAGAGAAATTAAATGTTATTTCTTCCATAACTTACTAAAACTCACAAGATTTTGCAATAGCATCTTCCACCTTCAGTTGCGTTTACTACTAGTATACTCCGCACCAGATATTATATTGCCTTCATCTCTATGACATTTAAGGTTTTTCCACTAGAGTAGCATCAGTTTCTGCTTCCGCTCACCCTTTTGCTTGGAGGAGATTTGTTTCTGCAGACCAGTGTTTTATTTGGGTAAGGCCTTATTTATCTTAATTCTAAGTACATCCTGCTCTGCGTTTACATTGGAGAAGAGAAGGTCAGGGAAGTATACATCTTATTTAGACTGGAAAATGCTGAAGTCTGAGGGCTCCGGTGAGAAGTCTCCCAGCAGTAGGCATTAATCTTGCTACTCTCTCACGATGATCTTCATTAGTTCCCACGTGAGTTCATTACCTCATCTCCCAAGACAGCTTCGTATCTGTGACATGTTACACAGCGGTAAAATCACATTTAAAAGTACAAAAGCCATCTTAACTTTGCTGGACTGGGGCCAGACTTACACAAAGCACCACTGGTGTCTCCAATCTTAACCTACCTTCATGCACTGCCAATACAGAGGGGTTATTTGTAACCTATAGATGCAGGAACACAGCCCCAAGAGATGACCATCCCCAAAGGTAAGAGAGGCAAAGGCTGGGAGTGAAGCGGCATCACCCCTGGTTCACAGAGAGGCTGAAACAGTTAGCCCAAGCTTAGCAAGAAGCCTGCAGGAGTGCTGGCAGCCAAGCCTGGGCACACTGAACCATGCGCCATGAAGTTTGCTGGTGATTTACGTACATATGAATTTTTATAACAGGAATGTATTTTTCCTCTTCTTTCTCTGTCAAGCTTGAGTGAGCGCACGGTTACAAGACAAAATTGCCTTTGCTTTCCAACAGTGCTGTCCCCGCCTGTTTTCCACTGCTGCTCTCACACCCATTCTTCTTTGTCATTTCCAGCCCTGTTACAATCCCCCATCTTTGCTCCTCTCCTTTCCTTGGCCAAGACAACATGAAAAATTCGCATTGCTGAGGGTGAAGTTGGTACGTCAGAGCACTGTCTTCTCTCCCTACAGCTCCCTATTTTTCTACAACACACATTTACCTTTGACCTCTTGTTTTAATCTCCTTTTCATCAATCTCCAGATAAAGCCCCATTGGTTTTCCATCCAGTCCAGCCTCTCCTTTACATTCCCGGTGCATGCTTTTCTGTACTTAGATTCAACTTCCTTCCCTGTCTTATCAGCCCTCTTATCTGCTACCTTCAGCTTAGCATCTTTTATCTTCCCCTTTTCCTCCCCCTCTCCTTTTTCTGTCCATTTTTAAGTGAACTCTTCATGCACCACTAAGCCCACTCCATCATAGCGCTGCCATCATTCCCAGTCCCAAGCACGGGCTGGCCTAGGCCTGCCTCCCCTCGCTGCCGGAGCAGCGGTGTGCATCCCCTGCACGCCCCGCTGGATAAATGGCCAGCATTAGCAATGTACTGCGAGATGGAAGCCTGTGGCAGTGCTAATGTGCCACCACTAGTGCATCTCGCTGCAGTCGTCACATCAGTCCTGTGGGAAATTACAGCAAGATGATCTACGGCGCTAGGCCTCCTGTTTTAATCCTGGCTCTTTTGCATCCTGCCAGAGAGAAGTACAGTCACACGAGCAGCTGGAAATGACTGGCCTTTTATCACGGTGTTGCTGTATCATTGCTTATTTCACCGCGCGTTTGCTCCCATCGCGTGCTGACTGTTCATCGCTAAGAGAAGATGCAGGGGAGCTGGACCAGGAGAGAGGAGGGCTGGAGGAGGAGATGATTAACGCTAATGGCTGGGACTGGCGAGATGAGGCTGATAATGGCTGCTTGTTGCTTTTTTGCTAGCAGAGTAGAGCAATAGCCATACGAGAAAGCGAAAGGTCAGATACTGAGGGAAATAGAAGATACTTAAAGCTAAATGCCAGAACATCAGTTTAGCGAACTAAGGAAATATTTCCCTCTTGGTGTGTTATGGGCCTCCAGAGCGGCACGGCAAGGCTGGAGGTGCCGCCGCTGCCCCAGCTTTGCTCTGCAAACACCAAAGAGCTGCTGAGACAGGGAGGGTTTTTCTGAAGAGGCCTTTGGCATCAGTCAGCATGAGCCCTCAGTCACATTTAAATACAGAATCACAGAATCAGCTAGGTTGGAAAAGACCTTGAAGATCACCTAGTCCAACCACTAACCTAACATTGACAGTTCAATACAGTTGATGTAGTCATGGATGCTTGCTCACTGTGACGTAGGAGTGAAAACCTGCCTGTAATGAAACACCCACTGTCATTATCCTTTGTGGGGCTGTAACCGTTTTGGCTGGAGCAGCGGGGCCTTCAGAGTTAAAAGCTCAGCTGCAGCTTCCCACCTCGGGCTGCAGGGACTTGTATTCCCAGCGCAGCAGTCACGGGTCAGGCTCTGTAGTATATACATCCCAGGAGGCTGTGTGTGCGTAGAGCCTGAGAAATCCTGGACACTGCTTTGAACTTAAATTATTAATACTCACCTCAAGGCTTCCTCGAGAAGACAAGCTGAAAACCACAGCCTGTGTTTCACTCAGAGGATACTCCACCTTTATGTTTGTGTCAAAACAGGGGACTTTCACAAATGCCTTTGTTGCCAGGGGCTTGAATTATGTACGGGGAACTTGGCGCTCTGCTGCATCGCAGTAAACAACAGTACATTTCTATGGATTTATTAATCGGTTTTGTATGCATTTATTTTTCTGTAGTGGTTTAAGCAAATAAAATGAAGTAACCAGAGGATTTTTACTGAGTTAATTAAAGAAGAGAGCAGTTCCAGGCAAGCATGACATTAAAGACTTGCCAAATACCTCTTTTCTGAAAATATTACCAGCCACTTTAAAGTCTGCTCCAATTCTCAGGCTCTAATGGAAAGTCCTTTCCAGACAAACTGGTTCAAGTTCCAAAACAAGTCCTCTGTCTGCGAGTTTGGAAAGGCGAATGAGCAGGAAGAAAAGGGATTTTTTTAATAGGGAAAATAGGGAAAAGAGAGTCTCTGAGATAATAACTTAAAAGTTCTGCAAGTGTCCCCCTCCCAAAGCATTTTAACTATCTTGGTTCTGTCTGAGGCTCCCAATTCAGGGGTAGTGTGGTGAACCAGAGTCTCAGCTACTTCAAAACCAAGTCTGAGTTTGGTCCTAAATGTCCAAAATCTGTTTCTTTTCCCACGCTTTAAAGCTCCATCCTGCTGTGCTGGCTTTGACAGGAAGCCCAAAGCAGTCATCAGTTTCTATAATCAAGAAACTTGCCACAAACAGCTCTTTATTAAAATCAATGAGAGATCTGACCTGTTAATTTCTGAAGTAGCCTCCTGTATGCAGAGTGCCTCTGCAGTATTGTCTGGCTCTCAGATGTGAGAAGTGACACTTTGTATTGCTCACGGGGTGCTAAAAACGTATAGATGTGAAATAGATTGGGAGATCTGCCAATACAAAGTTAATGGAAGTCCTCATAATTTCCCCAAGTGACATTACTGACCTGGGCTTGAAGTGAAGCCAGGTCTGGTTTCACATCATCTAACATTTCGCTAAATGTTAAACGATTGAGATAGAATTTTTATTAGGTATGCCAGTATTTCATAATTTACCACAACCTCTAGATATATATTTTCCTTTTACAGTCCAGGAGATGTTTATTATGGTCTTTTGAGATGCATTAAAAGGGTGTTAGTACAAATAAAGCTCTCTTCCTTATTCTTCAGGCAAGCTGCAAAAGCAATTTAATATCAGCACACTGGATACCTGGTGTGCTGCTTTAACACATAAGGATCCAACAAGTACACTCCAATGCTCTCGAGGGCAGATGTTTGATGACTTAGAGCTGCTGCAGTGGGAGAAGGTAACACAATGATGCTGAGGGGAGAAAGACCTTCGCAAAGGCAGCCCACCAACAGAGTGTTATTTTTCAAAATGTACCCACTCAACCCAATGGCACCCACAGCAGGGAAACATAAGGTAAATTAGTGACCTTTCAGGCCCAGATGTTAAGAGAGTAGAATAGCTGAGAAATCCAAGGGCTAAGGTCAAGATAAAGAGTGCTGCATAAATGCAACAGCTGTAAGACACTGAAAAGGCATCAGAGACTGTGAGCACCAGGAATATATAAATCACTCGGAGCAATCTGCTGCAGCAAGGCGTGCTGGTCTAGACAGTCTCTTTAAACTATTGCCAACACTTTCCAAAAGTGCGTGGTTAAAATTAGGTTTCCCAAGTCCATATTTAGAAATTGAAAGGCACCAGAAGTACTGAGCACCCATCAAAACATACAGGCTCACAAACCCTCTGGAAATCAGGTCGCAGGCTTGAGGCAGAGATTTCTGTGCTGAGTTGCCCCTGAACCATGAAGGGTCTTGGTCAGAGAGCACTCCCCCCCACTTCAGACCCAGCCTAAAGAAACATTTAAGAATCAACTTCTAGATTATGAAGAGCTTTGACCTATATAGAAAACCCAGAAGCCTGAGCAGCAGAACTAATGAAATATGATTTCCAACATTTCTTTTCCACCTGGCTTTCCTGATACCTATGAGTGACTTATAACAGTGTCTGTCTCCTTTATAAAGTCCCCTCATTTTCATAAAACTAGCATAACTTTAGTGTCTTCGTCATGGGTGTTTAGAGTTAGCCCATATTTTCAAACATCTACTTGGTTATTTGGAATTATGCTCAAGGATTTGGGGATCCTGTCACTTATAGTAAAGGTTATATAAACCACATAGTGATACAAACTGAGGGGCTTTGTGCTGTTTATGCTTCTGCAGCTTCTCTAATTTATTACAGGACTTTTACTAAGTAAAACCCTTCCCAAGGCTGGGCATATGCTTACAGAGACTTGTTTGAATCTTGTTCTGTCAATCTTTTTGTTGTTGAAGCAGTCTCTCAACTTACAGGAAGCTGATTTGTATTAATATATGTAATATATTTTCCAATTTGCTTTACTGAGAAATTTTCATGAAACATTCTAAAAGCTGGGGGGGGTGGGAAGATAAATCACCTTTAATTGGTACCATATGGCCAAAAAAAAAACCCCAGCAAACACCAGTTTGCCACAACATCAAGATTTTTTTTGTCTTATGAATTTACTTTGCAAGTTTCCTTGTTTACCAACACACCACAATCAATTCACAAAGGATGTAACTCTTCCTATCAGATGGAACATAAACAAACATTATTCCACTGGATTAAGACACAAGTATCTGTAAACAAGGCTGAGTATTCCCTTTGGCAGATGCAATGTCTATGACCCCAGCACCTACCTGTGCTCTCTGCAGGCCGAGGATGCATCAGGAAGGTGCCAAGTTCAGAGGAGCAGCAGAAATGATTAACTTGGGCACTAGAGAGGCTGAGCTTTATTACAGAAGACACCAGGCTCCACGCATAAAGCTGACCAGCAGAAAAATCTCATGAGCCTTTGGGCTGCTTCCTCCACCAGATCTGAGTTCAGTCAGATAATTAGAGTTCTCATTTATTTATTGCTCATTAGTTTTTTTAAGGCTCTGATCTTGTAAACACTCATGTGTTTGTGTTTATTGCTATGGTTTCAATTGTTGCACAAAACTGTTGCACAAAGTTCAATTGCTGTGTTTTTCTTTCTTATGGAATTGAGTCCTACGAATATGGCCTATTTAAAATTAAAATTAGGCAGTGATTAACAACTATTTCCCAAATCAAGAGGAAACAAAAAAAGCCCTATTGAGACAACACAAAGCTGTATGCTTTCTGACAAATTTGCATGTTCCCCAGGCCTTGTCCCATTCAGGCTTTACTGATAGAAAGAGGAAACTCAAAAATACTCTTGTTTTCTCAGAAAGGTGTGTTTTTCCATTTAAAACAGCTTTGAGGAAAATACCCTGCCAGCAATTTAGACTTGGTTTTCTTAAGGCATAACAAAACATACTACAGCTCATACATATAAATACAAAGAGACACAAACAAAACACTTATAAAATCCTTGATTATTAATATGTGTGTTTTCTAAACGTTACTGGCTTCAAGACAAACTTACCATGAAAACACACATGAAGGATCTTTACTGCTCTGACAGATGCTAAGAGCAGCTGCAGGACCCTCTGCGGAGATCCTGATGCTCAGCTTTCTCATGCTCCAAGGTGAGGCTTTTTAACCCTGGCCTGCAGAAGGGTGACAGGGTGATCTGGCTCCTTTGAAGAGCCTGGAGCAGAGAAAGGAAACACCAGGAATAGCCCCGTTTGAAGAAAAGTTTCATGGGGGTTTGAGTTGTGCTCTGATTTCTGAGTTACCCAGACAGCTGAACCTCAAGGAGGTGAAGCGTTCTGCTCGCTCAGTCAAGGTCACTCACTGCTGGAGGATTTGTCATGTTTCTCTCTCTGGCAGCTGTCATAGTAAAGGGAGGCAGCCTGCTACAGCGATGAGCTAATGAAGCTCATCTGGTACATTAGGTAGAAGAGGTGTAATGCAGAAGATTGCATGTTCAAACCCTACTATTAACTCATGCAAAAGTTGGCTGGGTGTTCTTTCCTGAAGACAGAGTGGAGGCTTGCAGCATCATTACTGGGAATAAAGATGATAAATGACAGTTGCTTTTCGAACCATGTGCATCTTTTCTTTTCCTTCCAGTGTGACTCAAGTTGCTCCTGAGATCCACTTGGGGCAGCTACCACTCCAGGTTTCTTTGTTCTCATGCATTTTATCAAGCCACTAGAAAGTATTTGCTCTCGGCTGAGAGCACACGTTTCTTTGCATGCTCAGTGATTTGCAATCCTGCATGTCTCTGACTGGGCTGAGGAGCCCTATGGTGGTGTGAATCCCCCAGTCTGGACCTGTTTGGTCCTCCCCTGGGTGTACACCAGGCTGTAGAGCAGGTGCATCAGTGTGCATCAGGGATCGTGAAGGGGCCCTTTCTCTGGTTTAGGTGAAACTACTGAATAGGAGCACTCAGCATCTGGCTCTTATTCTGTGCTCTGCCACAAGCTCCTTAATGGACCATCAGCAGAGCACATGGAGGGCAGAGAAATGCAGGGTTTGTTTTCAAGCCCAGACCCTGCATGGAGAGCTGATTCCCGGCGGTTCAGCTCTCATTACACCAGATCCTTAGGAGATCTCAGCACTCAGTAATATCCATGCTGATGTGAGAGCTGGGTTATCTGAAGAGCTCAGCATCTATGCACTGAGTTCTCTTGACACAATGGGAGCTTCTCCTTGTACTTGAATCAAAGCCAGACTCTTTCTGCCATCTGTCCCTCAGTGTAGGAAAACACTGGCCTCCATCTCTGAATGAAATTCTCAACCCACTACACCCAAGAAGACTTTTGCCTTTAGCTTTGACCCAATAGCAGGATTTCTCCCACTCTGCCTCAATGCCCACCAGTAAAACTGGGAGTGTCATACTTCCCCTTCTGATACATCTGGTTTCTGAGCTCTCACGGGTGTGCACAGCAACAGTGTCTCTGCTGCTCTCGTGTCTTCTGGGTGCTAAAGGAATGGAAAATGCTTTAAAACATTTAATGACAAATTTAGAGTCTTTTCAGGGGAGTCCTCAACCAGCTTGTGGGATTCATATGGCAGAATAAATTTGTCTGTAAATTAATCCACAAAAATGCTAGTACCCCTGAGGACTTATTGATACAATATGAAGTTACAGATAACATCTTTGCCAACGTTCTGTAGTATCAATGCCGTTGTCTATCTTATTTTCTCCCTTATAATTTCTTCTTGTTGGTCTTTTACGTGGAACTAGCATTTTTGTCCTAATTAGACAATTACACATTATGATGCACTAATTTGTTAACCTATGTTCACAAATCTTTTAATTACAGCAGTCGTCTTTGATGTGCTGTTATTATTCAGCTATGGCAGTAAACAATTCAACAGCTAACTGGAAGGAACTCATTATTTTCCGAGAGACATTGTCATTATTTTTCAAAGTATTTTTTCCCAAGAATACAGACAGAATAACCAGAGAAATACGCAGAGAGAGTCATTACAGAAACCAAACATCTCACTCCACCATATTGATAGTTATTATTGAAAACACAAAGATTTTTTCAGCATAAATAAGTTGGAGACTTATCCTTCACACTTGTAATCCCCAAGCGAGATGAGAAAGCCTTCTGTAGAGGCAGTGGAGCAACAGCAACAGGTACTGGATATGTAGCCCTTCACCATGCTTCCAGGTTTCAGTGGAAGCACTGCAGTTAGATGGGACACAGCCATACTGACAAAAGTTTTTGCTCACTTTTGAAGGTGGAGTAAAGATGCCACATGCTTAAATCTGTTAGGTAGCCTTAAAGAGAGTATTTATCCTGTCTTCTGTCCTTATTCCTTGCTCAGGCAAAACACAGCCGGGTGATGCAGGGTTTTTTTCCTTCCAGTTACTGTCATTGAGCTGCCTTTAATCTTTGTAAGGATTATGTTAATATTGCCAAGCATTTTTCTTCCCCTCTGGTGCAGGGAGGCACAGCTTCCGTGAGCCTTTGCTTGTCTGGATGAGGTTTTCTCCTCCAAAAGTCCAGTGCTTTTGGTGATGTCCACATATCCCACCACAGCAACGTTCATTTCTGGACGTCAGCTTGGAAGTAACCTCCCTTCTGGTTTCGGTACAAGTAGGCAAGCTCACATCTTGCTGTGTATCTCTGCTGCGATTAAAGAAATGGTGCTGCTTGGGGGAGCCCTGCCTGCAGCCCATCGGTATCTGTGGGACCTGCCTTTCCATCAATACTCTGAGCAGCTCAGAGACTTTGCGTTGGTGCCGGTGTTTGGTGTGAGGCAGTCGTCTTGCCAGCCGGCCGCCGCTCTCACCAGCCCGCGCGCACATTTCGCTGGGAGTCACTGCTGCAGTGAGTCCTCACGAGCCCAGGCTCCAGCCTCTCGGCAGCTGTACATCTTCCCCTTCTCTCCCTTAGGAAGGCAGTGCATATGGATTTGTTTTTTAAGCAAAATAACTAGCTAAAACTATGGGGGCTTGTGTTTTATCACCAGGAGCAGCATCAAGAAGCCACTGTTCTGTTACAGTTGTGATGTACAGACTGCAAGTAACAGTCTTTCTTAAAGATCGGGCTGTCCATGTGAATATTTGCCAGATGCAAAGGCCAGATCTAAATTTTTGGATGCCTCACTTTCCCAGGCCTGGGAAAGACTTTCTCCTGACTTTGCATCCCTCAGAAGAGCAACAACAGCCACTGAGAGCTCTTATGAGAGTAGGAAGGGGGAAAGGGGAGGGTAACCAGGCCATCCATTGTAATACCACATGTCATTATTGTTTTCAATAGGCTATTTTTGGCCCCATTTCCCAACACACAAGCACTCACATACCCTTTCTGCTGAGAGTAGAAAGCAGTAGCTGTTATTGAGAACAAGAAAGTGAATGGCAGAAAATAGTGCTGAGTCTCCAGAGCAAAATCAGCTACCCCTCCTCATTCCAGGCAGATGTTTTGCTAACCCCTTCTTAAAGAGCTGTAATGATGGAGGTGTTACGCCCTCTCCAGCAATCTCTTCCAGTGCTGAACCCTTCCTGCCCTCCAAGTGCTTCTTCTAATGTGTAATCTGTGTCACCTCTGCAGCAATTTAGGGCCTTTATTTGTTGCCCTACCCACTTTCCTGGAAGAGAGGAGCAGAGCAGAGCAGAGAAGATAAGAGCGAGAAGAAGGGAAGACATCCGCTCTGTTTCCTGGGGAGCAAGCCTGTGTCGACCTTTCTGTAGTTTTCAGCTTGTTTCATTTCTCGTACATGTACTCTGGTTTCCACTCCATAAAACCCAGCAGCGAACATGCCATGGTGAGATGATCGGTGAGAACTTAGAGGGTTCATTTTGTCGCAGTTTTAAAATGTCAGATTAGGCTGCGTAGTCACATTAGTACCGTTAGCTTTAATATACTCGATGCCTAATCTGCCAGGGCTTCTTTATTGACAGGCTGCATCTCTATTTGAGCTTGAATAAACTTGTGCATAAAATGTTATCAGCAATGACAGCTGAAAAGAAGTCTATTGCTCTTTAAATTTTTGATGGGAGGCAAGCATTCTGTCATTTGTGATAGCATTATATGTAATCCAACATAACAACTTGATAGTCTGATATAACAACATTCCAGCTTCCCCGCTACCATTGTAAAGAGCTGCTGCGTACAAGCTGCTACTACACACAATAATACCAGCACTGACAGCTGGAAGAAGAGTCATACTTCTCTCTTTAAATTTCTAGCAAAACCCCCTCGTCTTTATTGATTTTTTTCTTGGGGGTGGACATCTTCTTTGTTTGCCCAAAATTCTGGGGGAGATTGGGCTGGTTTGGAAACTCATTACAGGATGAAGATGCCTCATGAGATGTCTTTATTTTCACAGTGCTGTCTGCAAATCTGGTAGTGTGATTGTGTTCTGCCCTGAATCACAGGACAGGGGCTCCTCAAAGCCTTTGCTCGCTGCACGCATTTCAGCTCCATCTTTCACATTCTCTCGTCGCTGTTGGCTTCCCTGCCAGCCTCTCAGTTTCTGCCAGGCAGGGGTTGAGTGCTGTCACCCAGAGTCCCTATCTTCCTTCCTTGGTTCTCAAAACCCCGGGTGATCACACCTCTGGTTCACCACCAGCAGTTTTCAGTACACTGCCAGAAGAGGTGTGGCTGGCACCCTGCAGTGACATTGAGTGCCTCTCTTCCAGCAAGTATTTCATCCCTTCCTGCTGGATGCTCCCTGCGTTCACATTCACGTAAGGAAAGTGTAATACATACATCAAATATTTTGACCACTGTTGGTTTATTAATTGAATTGTGACTTCTTAGATTGCAATATCTTAACTGCTTGAGGTCAAGCAATTCAGAAATTAACCCCAAGTTAGTTCTCACACGAAAAATATCAATACACAGGATAAAAGATTATGAACAGTTCATGTCCTAAAGAAATATCTACTCTGCGCTTTTTTTACCTGGGCTTCATTTTCACTCTTTTATACCTCTTCCATGCTAGTATAATTGATTTAAGTCAATGAAAATCCAGTGGAGCAATTTAATTTAGCTGAGCTGCACCAGCGTGAAACTGGTATGGCAGCAAGGACCAGTGCCGGCTGATACGGCGTCACCAGCTTTGCCAGTAACATCAAGGACCAGTTTATTTTTTCGCATACTCCACTGCACACTATAGCAACATCAGTAAGCTACCAAGTGACACCGAAAATTACACAAAGATATGTTCAAATGCAGGAGCACATTTTAATATTATGCCATATGTTGCTAAACGAGCTGTCAGGCAAAACTTATAGGCAGGTGGGTACCCGACCCGTACGTAAATAGCTGAGGTGTATGTATTTTAAGGCACAGATTTGTGGGGGAGGTTGTGCTTCACCTGATTTCTGGCTGGCAGGGAGCATTGTGATAACCTCACCTGACCTTTGGCAGAACACGAATCCCACAATTTCACATGGGGTGTTTTACCCTTCTGTTCTCATTTTTATTCCTGTCTGTTCGTGTTACAGCATTACTTTCTTTTCTGGTTAAATCTTTCCTTCATTGCAATTACAAAATAGCCTTCTCTTGTCCAGGAGCATCATTACTGCCCATGCATATGGAATCATAGAATCATTTACATTGGAAAAGACCTTTAAGAACATTGAGTCCAACCATAAAGCTCACACCGCCAAGTCCACCACTAAACCATGTCCTTAAGTGCCACATTCAGAGAAACATCAGATTCAGGCTGACGCTCTGTGGAGCAGTGAGTGCGGAGCAGAGGCAGGTCTGCAGCTATGGGGAGCACACCCAGCTGGGGAAGAGCAGGCTGCATTTGCAAAGCAAATTTTATGCAAGAACACCAGTATCCTCTCCAAAGGGCTGTTTCTGTTTGCAGAGGGAGGAACTGAGGCACTTCTCTAGTGCCAGCTTCTCAGTGAATCTTTCTCCTGATGTCCATAGGGCACAAAGCTGGGGAGAGGCCTGGAGCCACCCTCCTGTTGTTGAACAGCCTGGGCTAAGACCTGCACACTCAGTGTGCCAAGATGGAGGCTTAATCCAATTGGACGTGGTATTGAGAAGTTATTCTCTGCTCAGCTTCATGAAAAAAGGCCTTAAGGCGGTGGCGCTGTGCATATATACATATGGGACTGGAAACCTGTAGGGTGAAGAAATGTTGCAAGAGTGGGTTCTCCCAGACCTCCAGACACTGGTCCTGCTGCCTTTGAAAATCAAATGCAGTTTTACCCAGATCAGTCCTCAGGGAAGTGGTGGGAAGATCAGAGCTTCTTGAATTAATTGGAGATTTTTTTACTAAAAAAATAAGTCCAGTTTCTGTGCATAAAAACAATTTTCATTTTTGTGATGCATTCTTTTCCAGGGCTTCCTGAGGCTGCTGCTAAGATAGGTAACTGTTAACATCTTTATATTGCTTTAATTCATAGTCTCTTGACAAACTTCTTTGGCTTAGTCTGGGAACACAAATGTGTGTGATACAAAGTAAACACATAAGTAAGTGTCAGCAGTTAATAGAGGTAAATTAATGGTTAATCGGACCACACATGTATAATTAATTCCAGGTTCTAGGTTGAAAGTAATAAAATACTTCTCTTCTAAAAGAAAAATTGCAGTTATTAAAGCAATCCCAACATGTTGTAACCAAACTCCAGGTTTCTGTGTCTCTGACAAAGCCAAAGGCCAGAAGCTGCATCCATCCATGCTTTGCCAGGGACAGCATCAGGCTTCTCAGCTGCCCAGGCAGAGCTCTCTGCTGAACTCAGCCCACCTTCCCACCCCACACCGGGGCAGAGCGGTGGGGTTTTGCCCCTTTGAAGCTCATCTGAAAGGCTGTGATTATGGAGTAAAGGTCTGCTTGGGTGTGTGGTTAGAGGTTATGTCCGTGTCTCCCTGGACAGGAAGTTTTGGGAAGCTCCAGACAGGGCTGTGATCTCATTCTCTGGATCACTGCATGTGATGCACAGAGAAATCCCTCCTGTCATTAGCTCAGCACCACTCTTCCCACGGGATGACAAGTTGGCCATGCTCACTGGTGCCCCATGGCTCCTGTTGGCTCTAAGCAGTATTTCTCCTCGAGCATTTGCCAAACAGGCATTTGGTATTGAAACTGTTTGGGCTGAGGCTGCAGAAAGTGTCTTTGTGAACCTCTCTGAGCTAAATTGCTTAACTGCAGCCCAGCAAGAGCCACTACATTAAAACAATCTCTCTATTTTAAATGTCAAGAGCAAGGCCTTTGCTGGAAGATCAATAGAAAAACAGGAAGAAGTATTTTCAGTTTTGCATCCTTCATTCATCATTATCTTCATTACTTGCCTTGTTTGAGAGGCTGCCCTGAGCCAACCAAAAGAGACAGAGGCTGCCATCCGTCTTGTCTCTCCTCTGAATTGCAATCCATTTGCTCTTTCTCTCCAGCCCGGGTGGGACGGTGGTGTGAGGAGTGGATGAGTTTGTGCCGGGAATGAGCGCTCCAGGATGGAGGATTGCTCTGGCGGAGAAGGCAGCACCAGTTGGCAGAGATGGGAGTGCTGAGCAGGGGTGCAAGCCCAGGCTTGCTGGGGGAAACCAAGTGCACTAAGATACTCACTAAGGGCATACTTTTTTTCCCATAATTTGTCATCACTGTTGCTATTAAAATGTAAAATAGGAAAGCGGAGTCGAGGAAGGAAGTCAGGAGAGCTGGAGACATGCAGCGACTCCAGCCTGGAAGCTCCCTGCCTGCTAATGAGGCATGAAACACCATGCGGTTTTTGTAATGCAGAGCTCAGTAATGGATTAAGTTGGACAGCTTGTCTTCCCGCAGAAAGCGAAGTGGCAACTGTGAATTAAGGTAGGTGCACGAGTGGGTTTAAAAAAGGAATCAAACCAGTGTTAGGAGCAAAAAAAATTAGGTTAGGAAAATGCTTAATGGTGTGTAGCCTTACTCAGGCTTAAAAAGCTAGTGCTGTCCTCGTGCCATCAGAGCAAATCCACTTACTTATCACCAGCTCCAGTTATGGGAAACTTCATTTTACAGACGGGATGGTCCCTGCCTTGCCTAACGGCCACTGTCTGTTCTACTACTGACCACCTTAGGGTTTTGTGTGAGCTGAGAAGACGACACTTACTCACAATATAACTACCTTTAACAGCAGCTAAGAGATCTGAGAGAGAGGCCAAAGATATGTATTTAACTGTAGACAGCTTTTAATAGTTCTTAAAATGCCTTTTCAATGAGAACTTAACTCAGGAGGTCAAATAAATTGAGTGAATACTGTGATTTCATTTCTCTTAACGTGCATCAAAGGCAGGCCCTGAGAGGACAGCCATTTTGCGTTGGATGCCTTTGCCTTCATGGGTTAATTTGAATGCTGGTGTTTTAGGTCTCATTTATGCCGTATTTTTTCAGTAAACACACATCAACTCTGAAGATCTTAATTAGAGTCTTTGGAAAAACCCAATATGCCGTAATTCTTCCACTGAGGTCTATATGGAGAACAAGTAACATATTTCAAATGCAATGGTAACAAACAAACAAGTGTGCGTAGACCCAGTATATAGACCCAGTATATACACACACGCTTCCCTAATATGCTTGCTTAGGCTTTACAATCTGTTTATTAATTCGTGAATAGACTTGATATGCCCTCTGGAAAAAATGCTAAAATAATATCTCTCAATTGGCTTCACTGTTAGCATGCCTCTAATTAACTAATGTACACCTCCACTTGCTATTAAACAGTTTCATGATTCTTAACACCAGTGTTGTTAGGTGCCAGCTATAAAAATTTTTAACAGCTCTCCTGTTACCACTTTTCTCCTAAGTACATGAAAGTGGCTTTACATATTTGACCTTTCCCTTCTCTGCTCCCACATTTTTAACCCTTCTTTCCCACTGCAGCAAGGAGCTGACGCGTTGAATATCTTGTGAGTGGTGAAGATGCAATATCCCTGCTGCTCGGCACAGGGCAGTTTCCACGGGCAGGGCTCTGAGAACAGAGTCCTTGTGTGCTTCCCCCAAGATGGCAAGGGACTGTTTGAGGAGAAAAGTTCTGATTTTGCAAGTAAAACCCTGACCGTAGCAAAGGCCACAAGAGAGGCTATGGCAGCATCTTTCATGGGACAGCCTGGCACTAAAATATCCATACCCCTTTAACTCCAAATACAACAGAAACCCTTAGCCAGTCCACAGCCTAACCCTGCCACTCATCACCAGGAAGGCAAGAGTAAATCCATGGGATTATTTTCCTTTTTCAAGGTAAGCAGGATAACGTACTTAGCTGGAGTTCAGCCACAGGGCTGACAAATCTGGGGATGAGCCACACCCAGCAATTAAGGAGAGCATCAAGAGTCAGAGGGGATCAGTCCATGGATCACTAATGCAAAGTGACCCTCTCACCCGGTGCTGAATCGATGGCTAAAAAAAAGATGACTTGGAGGGAAAGATGCCATGTCTTGAACAGCTCCTCCTGGGCACCAGGCTTGTAACTGGAGGTCAGTCAGCCAGGCAGCACCGAGGTTATAACAGCTTAGTATGGCCTATGGGGCTGGATGAGACCATGGTCTGGAGGGACATGGCTTTGGGCCATGATCATTATGTATATTTTCCTCTTACAGTTCACAGATAATGAAAATTCTGATTTTTACCCATTAGTTAAAGAATGAAAACCAGATCTATGTCCTGTCCAAACAGAAAGCACAGGCAGATAACCCATTTCTTCTGCCATCTCTGATGCCATGTACATACTGAATGCCGTTAGCAATTTTGGTCTGGATCATTCGTAAAACATACAAAAGTCATAGAATCATAGAATAATTCAGGTTGGAAAAGACCCTTGGGATCATCGAGTCCAACCATCAGCCCTACTCTACAAAATTCTCCCCTACACCATATCCCCCAACATCTCATCCAAACGACCCTTAAACACACCCAGGGATGGTGACTCCCCCACTCCCTGGGCAGCCTATTCCACTCTCTGACCACTCTTGCTGTGAAACATTTTTCCTAATGTCCAGTCTGAACTCTAAATCCATCACTGTGCAATCCAAATGAACAGGCCAGTGCAAGGGTTGCCCTGTGGGGTGGGCTAAATGCCTTGCTCAGGATCCTGCCTGTGAGCACGCTGAGTGGGAGGTGCTGAGAGCAGAGTGGGAGCAGCAAGGGGAAGATGCAGTGGGGACCCTTCTCATTGTATCCCCCAGGCATCAGCCCTCCTTGGCCAGATGCTGCGCATCTTCTGCAGCAGCTAATGGATCACTGAACGTGTCTTAGCTGTATGAGAAATCCTTTGTAACACCCTGTGGCCGGGAGCGTTGCAGCTTAACGATACGAGTGTGAAAAAACACCTTCTGTTTTCAGCAGTGACGAAGTCTGGCAGGAGCTGAAAGCACTTGAAATTAGATCCTCAAAGCCTTTTGCCAGCAAACTAGCATCTGTCTACCCCAAGGAGCACTCCCTGGCTCTCTGGTCAAAAGATGCAAATGTCTCACGGCAACTCTGCAAAACCAGCCATCCTGGGAGTTCTCAAGCCACGCCACATAGCACATGTGTCGGATCCTCCCTCAGCCCTGTGGAGTGTCTTTGTGGCCTTAAAACAATTTTTCCAGCATGGTTTTCACTTCCAAAGATAAGGGGAAGGTTAGTGTCACAGCATCTGGCATGGCACTGGATGAATTTGTTGCCTGCTGGCCTCGTGCAAGAGGGCTCAGCGGCGTGGGAAGAGCCTGTCCTGGTACAGCCATGCCTGTGCTGCCTAGCAGAGCTGCTCCCTGGAGAAAATTATCCTCTGAATTGCACACAGTTTGTCTCAGCGAAGGAGCTCATGTATTCAGAGGAGAGCCAACACATGGGCACTAACATGCAGAGTGTGGATGATCGAGAGACCCACACTGATAAGCAAACGAGGGTACAAAAATACTCAGCAGTGTAGACCCACCCAGAAGTGTCCGTCATGATTCCTCAGAGGTCACTAGAACAACGAGGAGATGTCACACCTGCCAGGGACAGCACTCATAAATAACAGCAGCCCGTGACAGCCGGGAGGTGTAGCTGTTTGTGGGCAATTGCATGTGAAACAGGCAGACAGGTGTCATCAATCCAGCAGAAGCCAAAGCCAAATCATGCCGTTCAATAGTCTGAATTCAAAGCACAAGTATCAGCTACAGCCTGCAAGTTAACTATTGCCCTTAAAAGCCAGTTCCTAACGTAGGCTTTGGTTGAAGCAATTGCTGTGTCCTTGCGTTGCCACTATCCCCAGACGAGAAGTGTGCTTAATGGGGGAGAAAGGTAATCTCATTTGATATGAAATTATATTAGTGACAGCTTATTCCTGTGACTGCTCAAAGGGCTGGGCAGGTTGGATGATGTTTTCATGGTACTTACTAACCTAAAAGTAAATAACTGAGGAGGCAAATGGCACTGGGTGTGGGCAATAGGGAGCAGCAGCCGGAGCAGGAACACGTGGAGGCAAGGGTGGCCAACACCACCAGCCTGGCACACAGATGGAAAGGCGTGGGGAGAGAAAAGGGCAACTATCACCTGGAGCAGAAACGAAGAAGAGCACAACGAGAGGAAAAGGAAGAGTGGGCAACAGCAGAGCCTGTTTGGTTACCCCAGTGTGTAGGAAGAGATTTCATGTAGGGTGTTTGCTGCCCTCAGCGCCCACAGCCCAGTCAAGCTCCTCTTGCAGCAGAGCAGGAGAGGGGGCTGGCTCCCCACTGCCTCCACTTAACCCCAAGCAAATGTCCTGCTTCAAGCAGGGCAGTCACACCACACAGCTAGTCGCTTTTATTCTGTTGCATTTCTTTACATGAAACTTCACGGAATATAGTCCGCTTTTTATACACCTTGATAAAGACCTTATAAACAGCTCCACAGCAGATCGCTGCCAGTTTTCTGAAACAAGAGCTCACTATTTGGTGCTTCATCACGTAGTGTCAGCGCTGATGGAACGCAGAAGCAAGATGAACTGGCACCCCCCATAGCAGGACCACTCTGGCCTCAGTAAAACCCAGACCCAGGAGTGGTGAGGGCTGGCACAGACGTTCATGGGCAGCCGGACTCCCCTCCATCCCTGCAAGGCTGCTGGCAAGTCTGCTGGAGGTCTGAGGCAGCTCAGAGAGGATTCCCCTGATTGCTTTGCAGCTGAGGACTAACCGTAGGAAAGATGCTCCCAGTGCAGCGGAGGAAGAACTGCTGCTCTCAGATCCATGGGCTGCCTCTTGCCTTGTTCCTGCTGTCAGCACACAACAGATACACTGTCATTTAACAAACAGATTGATAATTAGATATTACTGCTTAAAAGCAGTAATGAAGTACATTATTTGTGTTTTATTACTTACAGTTAGTAATATAATAAAATTAAAATAACATAAACTAATGGTGTAAAAGTTTGGGGAGCTGAGATTGCAGGGACAAGAATCCACTTTGCACTTTAAAGTACTTCAGGAGCGGGAAATGACACTTCCTCTGTCTTCCAATGTCCATGGGAGCAGGAGGCTTCATGAACTGCCCTTGCCCCGGGCCATCCTGTGTCTTAAGGTCAGAGCATGCTGGCAAGGTACCTGTGAAGCTGAGCTGCTGTTAGAGGTGGAGCAGCACGGTTTGCAGGGAATGGATTACCTGCCTGTAGGTTTGGTTTTGTAGAGATCCAAAATGAGCTGCTTTGTTGCAGGGAGGTGGTGGGCAGCCAAATAAACTGAATCACAGCCAGGCCTGGCATTCCCCAAGAGCAGGGGAAGTGTCTCACTCTCTTTCCCAAACAGTCTTGTCCTTACTCAGACACCTCTGCTGCATCACATGCAAATCTCAGGAAGTGTCTTGTTTTCCTCTGCTCAGAAAGGAGAGATTTGCTTTGTCCACATGCAAAGTCCCATCTTCTCCTTCCACCACCATGTCCATCTGCTTCTGCTCACTTTGGGATGGTTCTGTGGTCAATAGACCCCTTCTGCAGCCTGACTTACTTTGCTGCAAGAGCAAAAAAACAGCTCAGCAAACAGAAAGTGGGTAGGTTTCTTAAGGTTAATGCCTTAAACCATCCCAGAGAGGCTCTGAGGACCACCAGATCTGGTACAGGAGACCATCACAGACCTGGGGTGGTTTTCATTTGGCAAGCTGAACCCACACCCATCTCCTGTTTTATCCCTCTGTTGAGCGGGGTAGTGGAGGAAAAACCATTTTCCATTTCTGTTTCCAAGATTACACCCTCCCGGAGGTGCAGCTGTGAGATGGTGGCAGCATGGCTCACCTGCCTGCGGAGGGGACAGCTCAGTGTCCACAGTCACAGTTTTGTTGTGCCACCACAACAAAAGCTGCTGGGTCCAGTTCTGCGTGTTCAGCCACTTCCAAAGCTCAGAGAGGTCGTTTTGCCATCATGCTGCTCTGTGTGCTTTACCTTCATCCACAGCTCTAAAAGCTGGATTTTTTTTTTTCCCCTGCGTCCCCACCAAGCTCACAAATAAAACACTGCAGCGGTTGCTGCCCCTCTCGTCGGGCATGCAGAGGTCAGTCACAGTCTTTGGTTCCTATTTGTAAAGCACACTGAACACGTGTTATGGAAGTGATAAGCATCAAAGAAATTATTTTTAAAAATGTTGATTATTGGCATTCAATTTCAGGACAAAGAGATTTTTTTTCCCCATGTTATCACAGATATCAGAAGAGGACCAGACCAATTAGGACTATTGCCTGGGCCATTCCCTCAAGGGTTTTATGCGGGGCGATGTGTTACATGAAAGCAGCACCGTTTGTACTCTAAATAATTTGTACCTGTGTTGAAATATTACTGAATTAATTCCTTGTCCTCAGAACAGTCCCCACACCCTACATGACCCACCTGGGATACGAGGGCATGCAGAGGGACCCTGAGCATCCAGCTCCTGGTCCTTGCTGAGGCCTGATGTTTCTCTCCAGCCATCACACATCCTCGCTGCGGCATCGTGGCAAAACGAGTGACTCTGATCACATTCCTCCACCAGCATCCACTGAATACACCTGGGGGAATTATGCTGTGGTACTTACAGAGGGACACCACTGTTTTCCTGTAAATTAAAGCCAAAATATCTACAGAAAGTGAAATCCATCAAAGCAAAAAGAGATGGTAGTACTCAGGTAGGTTAAGAGGAGTGACTGTTTTTGCTCATCCCTAATAAATCAGCTGCATGTGACATTACATGCAAGTGGCTACGAGGTGCCCTTTGAGGTGTGCCTGGGCGCTGAGGAGTTTCAAACCACGCGAACGTGCTGAAGAGGGCCTGCCGGGATGTGGTAGGCTCTGACCAGGTCTCTGGACTAAGAGGAGATGAGTTCAGTGTGGTGTGTTCTAAAACAGGGCCTGGTCCATGCAGGGTTCAGCTCATGCTGAGCAGTTCCACGCAGGAGCTTCCTCTGTTCCACCATCAAAATCACACCAACTGCACTGTGCAGTGAAACAAGCTGAGCTTATCCTAGCCAAGTGGAGCAGCTCTGACCTAAAGAGCATAAGGATTGTATGAGGAACATATCTGCAAGGCACAAAACAGGTGGATTAGGATATTTATGCTTCGCCAAGGCTAATTTCACAAGCAGAGCCAGCCAGCCAGAAAGAGCCTTTAAAGCACCACGTAACCCCAAAAGGCCCAAAGCAATTAAAAACTGGATGGAGAGCACACAGTTGTTGTTTGGGTGGGAAAAGGAGACTGCCACTTTGAAACGGAGGTGCAGAGAAGCCAGGCTAGGCTGGAGGTGTCCCTTGCCTGCTCGGGCTGGTGTTTCAGACCCTGCTGGGTGCCTGCAGACACGAAGCTGAGCAAGGGACAACAGTGGGCATCGCACCCCACGTATGCACCTCGCCAGCAACAGAAGCAAAGCCCACCAGCTCCATCTGCCATGACGCTGCCCCATCTCTTTTCGAAAGCAACTTGCTCCCAATTCGAGATGGTGCTGTAGATCTCCCTGCTCACCAGCAGCTGCCCCACACGCCACCTCTGACCCAGGCTTCCCCAGCACTGACCGTGTTTGCCTTCCACGGGGAGTAGGCTCTTCCCAGGGTTTGTGCCGTGTTTTTAATTACAGGCTTTGATATGAAATGCTCCTGTACCCACTAGAGCAGCATTTCGCTCCCACCCGCTTCCAGCCTTTCTTGGTATCAGAGTCCAAACCACAATGGGGGAATTTTTTTGTTCCATATCTTTATGGTGCTTCTTCCAGTAGCACATAAAACAAATTAGCCACTTAGGCCATTATTAGGCACTTATGGCCTTTTGATGTTTATGATTTATAATAGCAATTTGCACTTACGTAGCGCATTTCAGCTGAGGCTAATACGGCAATGATAGCACTTTGCATTTCAGTTGCATCTTCCCTCTTCAGCTCTCGGAAAGCTTCATAAAGCCATGTTGGGTCTGGCAGCAAGGAGCTTCTCTGGGGTGCCAGGAGTCCTGTGCCACTGAGCATCTGTCCACACCCCCCATACCAGCACCTGTGCTCAGAGCCAGCCCGGCTGACGGGGCACTACAGCCCTGTTAGAAGAATACACTGAAGAGCAGGCTCTGCTGTCCTCAAGAGCTGCTTCAGGGAGCTTGGCTATCTCGCTGTCACAGGAGACTCTGATTGTCCATTAGCTTCTGTTTTTTAGATGCTCTCCCAATAGAAATAAAGTGTATTTATGAATATCAAGCTTATTTCTTCCTGCAAGCAGATGCACTGCTGACCCAGGCTGGGCAGGCTCAATGCCACTGTGCATCCCTACGGCTGGGCTGGGCTGCGTGAGCCAGAGCAGAGCCAGCAGGTCAAAGGGTACAACTCCTCCCCTTCATGGGGCACTTGGGCTATGTCCCTGGTGTTTGGGTCCCCAGCCCCAGAACAGCTCAACACGCAGGAGCCTCGTTTTACCTGTGAGCACCATTGAGCCCACACTCAAAAGAAATCAAGTTCTGCTGGCCTCTCCAGAGACAGAAGCCCAAAGCCTAGTGAAATGTGGCAGGACTTCTTGGCTCTGGACATACTTTATAGCCTCGAGCAAGCTGAGCGCTGCACTCCAGAGAGATCCCCAAACCACCATCACCTACAGCATTTCCTCTCCATGGATTTACGGGTGACTTGGAAAGAGTTATCTGCCTGTCTTAGGATCTTATTTTCTCCCTCATTTTTGGCAGCTTGCTACAGCTTATTTTAGCTCAGAGGGGAGACCCAGGAATGAGTGTCCCCAGCTGGGGCATGGGGAGGTGGATCTGTACTGTCTGCTCTGGGCTTGGCTGCTTTCCCTCATAGGGGGATGATTTGTCTGGGCCTCGGTTCCCCCAGCTGAGAAATGAGTATGTCCTTGCTTTTCTTCACAAGGATGCCCTCACATGTCTTTTGTAGCTTCTTTGCAGGGTTTTAAGTATGAGGTTTTTCTGAAGGGCAAAGCCAGCTGGAATTTGCTGCAGAGGATGAAAGATGGGAGGGCAGATTTGGGACGGAGGGTGCTGGAGCTGGTGCTGTTCCTGCCGCTGTCCCCATATGAGATGGGAATTGCGAGTTCCCCCACAAGCCATGGAGAAATGTCTCAATACTCTCCCTGACTCACCAATGCCCTCTGTTACCTCCTGGTCACCCCCTTGACTGCCCTCCCTCCTTGCATGGGCATGGAGAGATGCTCAGAGACAGCCGAAATAAAGATGCTCTGAAGCACTTTGCCAGGATACAGGCCTGACAAAAACTGCTTATGATGCAAACTCATTACCTGTGAACATGCCCTATTTCTCAGGGATATTTTAGAAAATTAAACATGCCGTCGACTCAAAAGTTTACCTTTATGCAAATCAAAATGTCAACATCTGGCAGGAGGACTCATGGATTTTTTTCAGCCTGTCTGTAGCAAGGGGCTGCCTTCTATATTTTGTTTTTTCCCAGACACTCATCATCATACGCATGCTAAGCACATCCTGAAGTAATTTTCCTAGTAAAGGCAAGTGTAGAAAGCTAAGTGTTAAATGCTTTTTCAAAGCCACCAGGAATATCACTGTTTACTTGTTTTCCGGTCTGTAACAGATGCTGGCATTCAACATTCAGAGTGCCTCCGGAAAAAAGAAAAAAATAAAGATTGTCATGACAAGGTTAGCAAATGACAATTATTTGTCAGTAAATCTTTTTCTCCCCCCCAGTGAAGCTGCTCTGTATGAATGAGCGACTGCTGCCTCCCCACACGCTGGGGCTGATGCCTGCACGCGAAGAGGACCCCACGGCATGGCGTGATGGGCAATGCTTGCTTTGTGCCACGGTGTTATCAGGCAGCTTTGCAACACGAGGTGTGGCCGTCAGACACAATCCACTCCGACAGCCTTTGATGTTCTTCAAAGTTTAGTTAGGAGGAAATCAGTAGTGGTTGGTACTGTCTGGGACAAATCCTCTGCTCACTGGCAAAATCACTCAAACAATGTAATTCTCAGATCAGCATAACCCCGGTGAGTTTAAGGGAGATTTAAGAGATATCTAGGAATATACATATTCACCCAAACACATGCACATTCACCCAGAGGATCGAGTGCTAAGCTCTGCAAGTGAGAGGCCCTTTTATCTGTTACCAGCAGAACTTTCTGGTGGCTGATCCTGAGCAGGAGCGACAGAGATGTTATCCCCAACATGCCCCGCTTGCCCAGCATGGGCTTTCTCCTTTTGTCCCCAAACCTGTGCAATCCCCTCCTCCCATGGCAGCAGTGGTCTCTGAGGTTCCCCCCTCCCTCATCTGCAGTCTGGGAATTTATGATGCAAAACCTGGCCACGGTACAGCTGTTTTCCTATTTCTTGTTAATCACCACACAGCTCTTTCTTCTCAGGACAGTCCTGCTGTTGGCAGTCTGAGCTCTTGGTGATGCCTTCCCGCACGCTGTACTACACACGTATTCAAACCAATGGGAAACACGAGAGAAAGCAGCTCTTTTGCAATGCCTGGCAATGTGCGATTAGCTTGAAGCACCCTGTGTATAAATAAAAAGCAATGGGCATGAACATAAACAAAATCTATTGCGTCTTCTGCTTTTTGGAGTCAAGCGCTATGCTGGGAAAACATTGCCTCTTCATCAAGTTTTATCTCTTGCAATCAATTCATTGGGCCAACCAAGAAGCTTTAGAAAAAAACTCAAATTTTCTCAAGTTTTGCTTTCAGAGCTGGCAAACCCTCCTCATTGCTCTGGCGCTGGGTTTCTGAGTAAGCCTGGGAAAATGCAAACTCAGTGGGACCCAGCAGAGCCCGGGTGCTCCCTCCTCCCCCCAGCACATCCCAAACCTTACCATGGGGCGCCTGTCATACCCCTGCCACCACTGCTGGGGACAGGAAAATACCAGCCCCGATGGTGTCCCCATGCTATATGGCAGCAGAGGGTTTAGTGAAGAAGCACTGTGGCTCCCACAGAAGTGAAAACAGCACTGCAAAAGCACCGGGTTTATAGGCTGGTGTTTTGGTAGTGGAAAGTGTATTTTTCTCCCTCGTGGCTATAAATCTATAGGTTACATTCTTTTCACTGCCATGAGGAAAATGCTTTTGTGAAAAAGGGGAAGAGTGGAGTGAGCGAGCTGATGAGGGACATTACCCTTAAAGGAGGCTGGGAGGCACTAGCGCAGTCAGGAAGCCTTTGGGCTAGCTTCAGAATTGATTTTGCTTTTTTCGACACAAAAATGCTCTAAACACTGGCTGACTGGCTTTGTTCGCTGGGAATACGCTTGTCTCATGAAACGAAACAGAGCAGTTCACTGGGGAGAAGAGGGTGTTTTGGTGGGCTGCAGCCTTGGCCACGAGCGCCGTCTGGTAAACCTGGTCTTCTCCAGATGTTGGGTGTCAGCCCCAGACATCATGGCTTCATGGGATTGGCCTGCACAGCCCCTGCGAAAACTTCTGAAAGGTCACATTTTTGGCTGGTTTAGACCAGAAGAAGGTAGGACTAACCACATATCACCGTCTTCTTCCCCGAAGGTTCCTGTGGCTTTGCCAGCTTTGACAGTTATTATCGATAATGGGTCGTCCTTCAGCTGCTCTCAGAAACTCCAGGTAAGAGCTGGGCTCATTTGTGCTGACAGCTTCCCAACCACACAACCAGCAATGGGCTGCCTGTGTCACTCAAGGTTTGGGCTGAAACGGGAATTTATTCTCTAGTTCAGAGATCACCATGAAGTCATCTCCCCAGCACTGGAAAAACATGGCTGAGGTCACCTTCCTCACCACCCCCATCCCCAGGCACTAAGGTTTGGATGAGATTGGTGAAATTTAGTGCTTTTTTCAAAACCGTTAGGGTGCAGTCCAGTAACAGGTTAAAATTTCTCTTCAACTGTGAGAGCTGGAAGTGGACTTTGCTCTACAATAGCTGGTATAGTCAAGGAATAACATGACTGCTGGCACTGAAACTGTAAGAAAAACATTAGAAGATGTCACAATGCAAATAAACTGCAAGAGAAGATGAGGCAGGTGCTGCAATAAGCAATATTAGAAGGAGTTTCCTTCTCCCAGCAGTGTGCAAGTCCCAGCACTGTGCTGATCCAGCTGCTGGCTAATTCACCCTGATCTATGATTTATGTCATGGTCAAAAGGCAAGCTCCAGACTAACCCACTGAACTTGCAGGCAGGTTTCAAGCTATCTACCATAACAGCTTTGGCAGTGAAAGCTGACCCAGGGGGCCGTGGAAGATGCCAAAAAATGATGATACCCATTGCCAAAGAAATACATCACAGCACACAAAGCCTCGCTGCCAGATGCACCTTGGGCTGGTCACAGCCAGAAGCTGGAGAGCTGTCCCCATTGCCACAGAGCTGCTGAAAATATTACAAATCCAGATAGATGAGGAGGAGGATCAGCAGCCCGAGCCACAAGACAGGGCGTTGTGACGCTGGCAGGGAGCACGGGCATGCGTGCCAGACTCCTTTGTCACTCTGCTGCCGTTCAGGGCAGGAGAAAAGTTGACAAAGGTTCATCGAGGAAAGAATAATCTCTCTATGCGTGAAATGAAGTTTGCAGTTGTGCTGGGCTAATGGGATTCAAATGCAACTTGTTGTTCTGGCCCTCAAAATAGAAAGCCTTGCAGGGAGGGATTCTTAAAATACTTCATTGGAGATATCATGGCCGTCTCGCTCGGAGTGGAGGTGGAAGAAGAGGTCAGCTCAAGGAGAAGGGCAGGAAAAACAGAAAGGTAAGGAAGCATAAGTGAGTTTTATCATGCAGAAATTTTATCAAGAATAAAGTCTCTTGCAAAAGAAAGGCAGTTTCCCTGTGAAACCTATCATTCTGCATTGTGTCAGGGTTAAAACTGGAATCTTAAAAGTTTAGCTGTCTTCTAGGAATCAAACTGGGACACAACTGAGAACACCTGATGCTTAGGCTTGCTCTCTTTATGGCTTGGGTCTCCAACTCACTCAGAGAATGTACTTTTCCATCCATGTATCGTAACGCTTTCAAACCAACCATAAACGTGCAAACCTTGGGACTGTCTAGATCTCAAAAGGATTGTGATTCATTTGATATATAGTTGTAAGCAAAGAGAGACTCTGTGGCATGGAGCTTAGTACAGTTGGGTTCCCTCCTAGATTTATAATGCTTATTTTGCTTTATGTTCGGGATGGACGTGATACTATTTACAGCCTCGTAGCAACTCTAGTGTCCAAGGCTTCCAAGTCAGCAAAGCGCTTAAGCATATGCTTAACATCAGGACTACCACATCAAGCACACGCTTATGTTCCCTTGACTTAACAGAGATTAGCACGTGTGCTGATAACTGGAAAGATTTGAAAGAGATTTATGTAGTTGCCTGATTGTGAGCTTATGTCAACAGGCTCTGTAGAGCAGGAAACAGAATTAACCACGTGCTTCAAATTAAGCATGTGCTCAAGTTACTTGCTGAAATCAAGGCCTTATTTTGTTATTATAGGGCAGCAAGGGACACCATACCTTCAGACAAGATCCTCAAACATCAGGAAACTAGCACCAAACCCAGCAGAAGGCTCAAGGAGAGTGGGCCAGGTACCTGCTGCAGCCAGAGGATGCTGAACACAAAAACTCTGCAGGAAGCTCTGCTATTCAACACGTTTAATCCCTCTTGGAAAAACCGCCTCTCTCTACAACTACACCAGAAGCTGATTCAGACCATCTTCTCCCCTTTTGAAATCTCCAGCCTGATTTACTTTGCATTTTCCTGCCTATAAGCTGTCTAACGCCTTAGGTAATTAATACATGATAACTTCTAATAAGCTCATCTTGTAATAACTTTTACCACAGACATAAAATTCACATTTAAACATATTTAGGCAGTGCCATGAAGGATATCAGCCTTCCTTGACCAAGTTTGCTAAGTGGAAGAGTTAGCTGCATGCACCAGCTTCCCTGGTCTACCTCTCTGAGCTAATTTTTTGTGTGTGTTATATTTTTTTGCTTACGGATGGCTTCAAGTAGTGGCGTCGAATACCAGAGTACTGCTTTCCAGTATTCTGCACTGTTTGATTTAGAAATAAGCTGTTACATGAGCCATAAAATGCACGAAGCCTGGTCACCCCTCACCTTCTCCTGTGGGGACTCTTTGAAGTTTAATAAAAGTGGAAGCTGGCAGCCTTTCCCTTGCTGAGCAAGTTAATGCCACCTCACTTTCCTGCCTACTTATTTTCATGATGTAAGAAACTAATAAGTGTGAGCGACCCCACCTCTCTGTCAAATTTAGTTGAAATTGGCCAGCAGTTCTTGAGGCAGATAAGCACAGCATGTGGTATCCCGAGGCCTGTTTTCTCGAGGAATTAGGCTAATGGATAAGCAGAAGATGTCGCTGGTTGGGAATTAGGCTAGTAGATAGGCAGAAGGCAGCCCCGGTTGGAGGAGCAGGGGTGGTTTGGCTTGCTGGAGCAGCAGCAGTACAAGCCAGGTGGTGCTGGTGGGAAGGAGTAGGGTCCTTGGGGCACACCTGGACCTATACCATGGGCCAGCTGGAAAGAGAGTTGGGATGCGTAAAACCCTGAGCTTGTCTGTGCAACAGATGATGAAGATACAGGAAAAGCGAGAGGAACCTCCTAACTAAGAGGCTCCTTTCTCTTGAGTTTGAGGCCTTCACCAGGTGCCCAAGGAGGAACTGGAGGCCCAGGAAGCTGTGGTGGGATCCTGGTGGGGATCCCCCATTCCAGCCACACTGTGGCCATACACGTGCATTGCTGCATCCAGCGCTGTGAAAATCCAATGGTATTGACTGGAGCGATGCAGGAAATACAGCGTCTCAGTCCACCAGAGACCAAATCAATTGGCTAATTACTTCATACAACGTTTACACTAGGCAGCCTGACGGTCACTGACATTACCCTTTTGGCAGCCCATCTGCTGCCAGGCTGTGTGTTTTAGGCTTTCATGCAAAACCTTTACTTTAGACATCGAGGGGCTCTGGAGGCCTGGGACATTCGTTCTCTCATGTCACGGCCTGGGTGAATTTGCTTGGTTGCCTCTCTCTGTCTACCTCAGTGGGCTCAAGCAATCTCACTGAATCTGTTCTTATTGATTTAGGAAGAGGCTTTGATTCTGCAAACCACAAGCTCTTACTCATGAAACTATGACAACTTGGTATTAGCTGCAAATCAATGAACTTTTTAAATGCAGTCTAAGCAACAAAACTCACTTACTGTTAAACCCTGATAAGCCTGGTGCTGGGACAAGTCAAACCTTTATCTTAACTGCCATGTGATCTCTTAGTTTGATAGTTCCATTTACTGTATCGATAAGGATTATAACCCATCTGCAGTGAGATTTTACCCTCCCTGGAAGCACTTGTACAGCAGATGGTATTGAAAAGGAATTTTTTTTTTACTTTCTCTCTATACCAAGTATTCCCCAATACATTATTTTTATTCACCATTTCCTTTCCAACCCCCTCAGTCTGCCTTCTTAATCTGTGCTGTTCTGAGACCAGACAGAAACCGTGAGCACACCAGAAGAGATATATGCAACGTGACAGAGCTGTGGCTGGGAAGAAACTTAGCCGGCTGAACAGGAGCCAGCAGTGTGCCCAGGTGGCCAAGAAGGCCAATGGTATCCTGGCTTGTACCAGCCCTAGCGTGACCAGCAGGGACAGGGAAGGGATCTTACCCCTGTGCTCGGCACTGGTGAGGCCGCACCTCAATTACTGTGTTCAGTTTTGGGCCCCTCACTCCAAAAAGGACATTGAATGACTCGAGTGTGTCCAGAGAAGGGCAACGGAGCTGGTGCAGGGTCTGGAGCACAGGTCTGATGGGGAGCAGCTGAGGGAACTGGGGGGGTTTAGTCTGGAGAAGAGGAGGCTGAGGGGAGACCTCATGGCCCTCTCCAACTCCCTGAAAGGAGAGTGCAGAGAGGGGGGATGAGTCTCTTTAATCAAGTAATAAGTGATAGGACAAGAGGGAATGGCCTCAAGCTGCGCCAGGGCAGGGTCAGACTGGCTCTTAGGAAGGATTTCTTTGCAGAAGGGGTTGTTGGGCGTTGGAATGGGCTGCCCAGGGCAGGGGGGGAGTCCCCATCCTTGGAGGGGTTGAAGAGTTGGGTTGACCCAGCGCTGAGGGATCTGGTGCAGTTGGGAACGGTCAGTGTGAGGTTAATGGTTGGACTAGGTGATCTTTAAGGTCTTTTCCAACCTTGATGATTCTGTGGTTCTGTGAACTTGTGCTGGCAACTGCTACATGAGCGGGGACCACGAGCTGTAGTTGCCTACCTGCAAACACCGGCCTTGGGACACATGAGCCCTCTTTCCTCCTGGGGTTCTTTATCCACACTTCCCATCGGTGGGTGGGAATAATTTATCATGACTGGCATTGCTCAGTTTGGACAGTGACAGGTAGATTGGCATTATCATGCTGAAAATCAGAAGGTTTTTTGCTGGAGTGATCTATAATACAAATCCTCCTCTGTGAATTTTGTTTTTCACCCACCTGCAGGTGCTGGGTCTGTCCCCCAGTGAAAGCCCCATTGCAATCCTCCCACCTCAGCACCTTTTGGGTGGCATTTAGCCCCCAGCTCCCTAGGAAGGCAATTGGAATGAGATACCTAAATACCTTCCCAGTGTTGCAGCTTCAGCTCAGCAGCTCAGGAATTTGGGAGGCTGGTCCCAAATTAGAGGCTGCTGTGCTCAGATGCCGCCTCAGACCAGCTGGGTGTCACCGAAAAGCACCAAGGCTTTTAGCAGAGCCTGAGGACAGGAGGCACCCGAGAATCCCCACACAGGCTCTGCAGACGCCAGGGAAGCTGGTAGAATAATAGGCCCATTTATTCCCCCAGGGGGAAAATGTCAGAAAACACTGAAACGAGAAAAAAATTGCCTCTTTGTTCTGCAAATGGTCATCATTGTGAGAAAGTTTATACACCCTCTGGGAATTCATTTAGCATCATCAAAAAGAGGCTTTACAAAAGTGAATTCTTATTTACCCACAGTAATTTTACCAAAATAATTTCTTTACTGGAAGAAAGGTGAAGTGGGGTTACCCACACTGACAGATGCTCTGTCACTGCTCTATAGTGGTATAAAGATACCTTATAGCGGAAACCTGTTCCTATTCAGAAGTGACTTTAACCCCTGTGAAACACCGCAGGAGCTCCCTTAGCCATGGGAATGTACTCACAGAGGTAAACTTGTTCAATGGAGCATTTCCACAGATTTTTTCACCCTTCCCATGACACAGTGGTTAACATTATGCTTGTGTATACAGGATTTAACAACTTTAAAATATACTGACCAGCCATGACCAGTCTGTGGGCAGGCCTTAGAGACAGCACAGAGCAGCCACGTGTTTTTAGAAGCATGTATTATTTATAGTCTGTATTGTTGCTGCCATTACAGACCCCGCTGAGATCAGATCTTGCTGTGAACATATATTCACTGAAGAAATAAGTCCGGCCCCAAAAGCCTTACACTGAGCATCTCAAACAGACATGTTCTAATGGAAAGCATTTTCTTACTCCTACAAAGTGTAGGTTTATGTAAAAAAACAGTCCTCTCCCCTTTTTTTTTTTCCAGATTCATACCTTCAGTCTTATAAAAATTACTACATTGAATCCAATGAAGTGAGAAAATAGATGTTATTTTAGCCTTCTTGCAGATTTTAATTTTTTTAAGCTTTGAGGCTGTATTATAGCCAAGAGTTTTAGAGTCAAACCAAATCCCAATTTCTTATAAAAAAGCTTCTGGGACAACCAAAGTCTGCAAAGTCTGCCTTCTTTAGGAATAACCCTACTTTGACAAGCCCTCCCACACTTCTCTGAGACATACTTCAGCCCCCCACCCACTCCCCCCAGAAACGTACCATGAATTATCACCCCATTGCTCGCCGGGCGCCGCGGCGAAGCCTGCCTGAAGGCTACACTGGACCAGATGGGAACGGGGCTCCCCCCTACACAGAGCCAAGTTCACAACTGGGCTTTAGACAGACATTAACAAAAAGTGACTTATTTTCCACACTGAAATCAAATGCAAAGGGAAAAAAAAAAAAAAAAACAGTCCTGAGTAATTTTGCAGCTTAGGAATATTTCACATACTTCTTTCACCATAATGTGAAGGCCAGATATAACTTTCTGATTAATGGGGGCCATGGAGTGCAATAAATGCAGCTTTAAAGGAAATTCATTTCACAGCAAGCACAATCAGTCTTTCAAAACCCCACCCCCTATATACACTGGATACTTTTTGCCTGAAAATTTAAGAGAGCTTAAGAGAATTAGGTACCCAGCTCCCATGCAAAGTCAGGGGGGTTTGGAAGTTTGGCTCCTGGAAATGCCTCTATAAACCTCAGCCCTCAGGTGTGAGCAGCAGCTCTGCAAGCCCCGCTCCAGGGGCCGTGTCCCTGGCCGCCCTCTCGCAAGAGTCAGCTTGGGCTCTGGCGTAGGTGGGCTCCATAAGATACACATAAAACCTTTTCACTCTTGTTGGCCTTTTTTTACTACATTTTACTACCAAAAAAAGCTAAGGGGTGAGCTGGGGTCCCAGGAAGCGCCGTGTGAATGCTGCAGCTGGGACACCCTTCGCCACTGTGGCCAAAGCAAACCAAAATTGGAAAGGGAAGCACTTCTGCTGAGAAGCAAGACCACTGCTTGTGTTAATGAAAGATGTTTTATTATCAGGAGATTTAGCTGATGGGAGATGTCTGGCTGTATGTGAGAGGAAGAAGAGTCTTACAGTATAAGTGGTAAGAAATGGCAATAAGGAGTAGAAATTGTGCACAGAAAATATTTGCTGAGTCACATGCTCAAGCTGCCTGGATGAATTAATCAACACTCGCAAATTTACTAAGGTCCTGGGAGCTGTACAGGTGACTGTTGCACATGTGGGGGAAACCAGAGCATGGTGCTGGCCACCAAATACCACGTGTCCACAGCACTGCCTACATAGGGAAGGTATCTGACCACCTCACATATTTTTGTGTATTAATGCATTCATTTGTTCTTACTCCTTGGTAAAGTAGGAGGTTTTAAAGAAGAGTTAGGAAGATTAAAGAAGTCAGGTCATCTGGCTTTAAACACGGCAATAGGAGCTGCTGGCTGCTGAGTGCCTGGGCAGCAAGGCTCCTGTAGCAAGTGCCAGGCACCTGCCTGCCTCACATGAGGCATCTTGCATAAAACCCCTGCCTTTGAACCCCCAGCTGTTGTTTTGACCACTAACTCTCTCCTTTCCAAAGCAGTAGCCGTGTCACTAGACACACTTGGGTTAAGCAACAAAACCAGAGCACTCATTTTGCATTTAGGGCCTCCCTGCAGAAGGGCCATTCCTACTCAGGCACTGTGGCCCCAACTTACTGTACAAAACCCCTCAAGACTGGGCTCAGTCTGACAGTTTTGAGCCTTTGAGCCATTGACATGTTGGAGAAACAGCTGCTATTTAGTGAGATGAATTCACTCCATGCTTCCTTCTGACAAACATGAGTAATCTTTAAAACCAGTAGCATGTGCAGGAGGTGCTGCACAGCATTCTGGTACCCTGTGCCAGACGGTGGTGGTCTGTCTTCCTTTGGGCTGGAGAACGGTGATTCAAGCTTGGTTTTTCTATAGTGAACTGGCACTTACTAAAACATGGTTCCACGCTGTATAATTTCTATGGCTTTTATTAATGCAGACAGTATAGGCTCCATAAAGAAGAAAAATTACCAGTGGAAGATAAAACTAAAATACTAGTTGCATTACAATCACATTCTAGTGCTGCAATAAATTGCATGAAGCCAATAAAGCAAAACTAACTGAAGATATTTGACACAAACCAAAAATGAAATGAGAGTCATTACGCAGTCTGCTACAGGGACCTGCCTTGATGTAGTTAAAGCAATAAACTACCTGGGAGTAATCTTTACTTATTTTAAATTGCATATTCCAATTGCAAAGCTGTTTCTGGCATTTCTGCCACACTTACTTTACTCTGCTCAGAAAAAGGATTACATGTCTGGATAAGTCATGTCCTATTAAATGTGCATCATATCTGCAGCACTCATAAGTCACTTGAGTCATAATATTGTTTATTCTAACATTAGTCACTATTTTCTGTCATAAATTAGCTATTCTCCAGAAGAGTGGAAACGAGATTGAGCCAAGGTTGCAATTATTTCACACATCCATGTTGGCACACGGAATAGATTAAGTGGCTATCTCTACAGAGGAATTATCATCATTGGGCCACGGGTCAATTATAACAAATGTATTCATGCCGTTAGCCCCCAGGTATCTTCAATAATAAGAGTTTGCATTCCTTTCCCTCCCTAATTATTCTTTTCCATGGTCTGGCTGACCCACACATGTGTCAAAATAAGCAGAAGCAATGCCTTTTGCAATATTCAAGGTTAAACCCTCCCAGCCATTATTTCTTGCCAGCCCCCTTGAATCCTCCCTACCCACAGGATATTTGCATGCAAATCAACGGTGGCACTGTGTGTCTTTTCCATGCAACCAGTCCTGCTGCTAATTAATTGTCTGTTATTCTGCCTTTTTGTGCAGAGGTAGCAGACCTCACCCCCCTGCAGGGAGAGAGGGAGGGGATTCAATTCTGCTGCCTTTCAGTCATCCCAGTTTTAATTTGGCTGAGTGTGCTGGTGTTGGTATTTCCCTGCCTTTGTGTGGCTTGGAGCATGCCCAGGCCTGGCCTCGCCATCATCTCCACAGCCCAATTTTGAACCCTCACAGATCGTGCCAGGGGACCCACTGTTATTCACTGCCAGGCTGCGGGTCGGGGTCCTGGAAACACGTGCTGATGTAGCAGGGGGAAGAGGTATTTTTGGTTGGGATGCATTAAGTCTTGTTTGTATACAAACCCCTTTTAGTTAAAACGCAGTGTTTTGTCCCAAAGGGAGCAGGCCATTATAGCAGTGAATGGTGCTTTATAAGACGGCTTATTCCCTTAGGGAAGAGGCAATCAGTTGCCCCAGCTGAAGGCACATTCATACTTGAATTAAAAACCTTCAATAGCTATTTTTTTTTAATTGCCTCTTATACAGAGCTAGATGCATCGCTTTAGAAAAAACAGCAAAAGAAAAGAAAACCAGGCGCGTTGTACATCAGTTTGTTCCCTTAATAATGCATGTATCCCCCTGGGAATTTGCACTTATGGAAGAGTACAGTTCTGCTTCAGGAAGGCTTTAGGTGCACCTCACCCAAGTGGGACCAACAGTGCAGAGCAAAAGGCTGGGCTGCCCCTTACCCATCAGCTCCCCTGTGCTGGGCTCTTCCTCACTAGTAACACGGTGGAAATCCCTACCTGCAATGTTGTCTTTGCCTTTCCCGTTTCGGAAGCAGCAGGATGAGCTCGGGAATGCCACAAGGAAACGGAGATATCCTTGTCCATGCCCCAGTGGGGCATTGAAACTTGCTGTCATCCCTGGAAAGTCAGTGACTGTGTTGCACGTTGCAACCAGCCAAGCCAAACGTGGGTACAAGCAGCATCAGGAGACACAAAGCTGAGAAATCATAATACTCTTACAGGAGCTGCCTCTGCCCCTGTGCTGCCATTGAGGCTCTGAAAGATGAGAACCAGCCCAGTGTTACATCAAACATGTTTTCCAAAGGGGAGCGAGAGGGCTCAGCCCCTTTTTTCGTTAAAACTTCCCCTGCACTTGCTGCAGAGGGTGTCCGCCTCCGCCTTAGCTCCTGGAAACGCACCAGCAAGTGGCACATATTCTGCTTCCCTAAGCTCCTTCTATTGCCCTCAAGGGCTGGACAATTTACCTTCTGTCTTGCTCTGTTCCAGACTATTTTTGCTCCATCCTCACCCAAGCTCTCTTGCTAAGGGGGGATGAGGAGGTGGCTGTTGAATGTGCCATTCCCTCCTGCCTTCAGCACAATAGGGAGGACCAAAAGTCCATATAATATCCAGTTTGGACACTGACTGCGAGCAAGCATCTAAAAGAGACTGTAAATCCAGGGCAAGTCCATATGGGCAGATTCCCTGCATAGTCTCTCCACATCTGGTGATCCACAGCTTCACACCTCCAGAGACACAGATAATGCCATCACATTTAACAGCCGGCGACAGATTTTTGTCCCACAGGTTCAAAACGCAAGTGGATAAAGTTGTGTCAATATTTTGTACCCGAGATGTTGCATGACAGCTGCTTCAGCTTGGCAATGCACGAGACGAAGCTGTATCTCCTTCAGCAGGGTTGTGGCCCTGCCTTGGTTGGTGCCTCTGTGCCCGTGCCTTGGAAAAGATGGCTGAGTGGTGGGACTGTCCCCTATGCAACATGTTAAAGATGATTTTTTTAGACTTTTTAAAATAAACCAGCTCTCAGGCACTGAAGTAACACTGTGAACCCATGTCCTAGGACATCACCTTGTACCTTGCCCCCTTTTCCCTGTAGCATCTACTGCCTTGCCCTTGCCACACTCAGGCTCGGTGCTCACTGCCCGCTCTTCCTTACTTCCATTATAATTAAAATAAATATTTAAAAAGTCTTCTACACCTAGCAAATACTTTTTCTAGTGCCTTATAGAAAAGAATCTAATGTCCTTTCTATGCTGTTTTGTTTGGCTTAGAGGGAATTTAGATCCACCCTTTCTTCCACTGAAGCCAGTGGCAGTACACGAACCAGCTTCTCTGTTTCTCCAGAAAGCCCCTGTGCAGAGCTGGGTAAGGCACCTCACAAGTTGATGAGAACAAAAAAAAAGAAAGAGAGAGGAAAACCAAGCAAATTTACTAAAAGAAAAATACCACTTTTCACAATCACTCTAGCTGCTTCTCAGTGGTTTTGCTGATTTACATGTAATTTCCATATAAACACAGGTATATGCACACATTGCAGGGGGGGAAGGTGGGATTCTGAGGATGGAAGGTGCCACATTTGCTGTATTTACACAATATTTCCAAACTTTCTGAACATGGGATCGTTGTTTAAAGGCTGGGGCTTATTTTACCTGGCCAGCCCCAACCTGTGCAGTGCCAGGCTGTACAGCTGCAGCTGCACTTGGAGTTGTTGGAGGCTGATACCATCTCAGCTCCTGGTAAATCAGTGACTACTTATTTTATGAAAACATTTGCAAATATGAAGCTATTCACCCCACCTGAAGCTGTCTTGTAAAGGTGGATGAAAGCAGCACATGCACTGCCCAGCCTGCCAGGACATTCAAAGCCCCTCTCCGCAGCAGCGTGTTGTGGCAATAGCAGCCACTCTCCCTGGAAGCAAGAAGCGGGACTGGAGTTTTTACTTTCTGTTTGCAGAGTAAATAAGAGCCAGAAATGTGCAATTCCACTTCAGTGTGGAATCAAGAGGTCTCATCTTGTGACCGAAGCGTTCACCGTGCTGAACGCAGATGCCCTCCTATTCACCTTTAAAGTCTGCATCCTTTCTGTGCTTCCCATGCGTCCTTTGCCTTCACCTCCAGGATGTCTGTCTTGCCTTTGAAATATCACTGCTCTCCTACTGTTAAAGTATGTGGAAGGATGAATCTTTTATCTCCCTTTTCTATTAGGGAGGTTGATTCTGGGTTCATTGGTTAGGTTTAAGATGTTACAAAAGCATCTGCCTGGTGGGATTTAAAGATGACAACCCTCCAGTGCTATTTCAATGCAGGTAATGGCACGTAGATACCACTGCTTTCTTTACACCCCGTTAGGAGAAAAAGCCTGTCTGGAATAAGGATGTAGAGATAAGAAGAGATTAGAGATTCAAGCTCAAGGCGGCTTGCTCACATGGAGAGCGTGGGGAGCAGCACAGCTGAGCCCAGCTCTGCTCCTGGGGGCAGCCCTTCTGCAAGTAATGCCCCAGACCAGCTGTGGATGCTCCTCCTGCTTTGAGGGATGTTTCCCTCTAAAAGAAAGGATCCATGCAGTGTTTCAGACTGAGCCCTAGCTGCAAATCCTGGCCCAAGCTCCATAACAACATGAGATAAACTGTTTCTGCTCCTCATGGAGACAGGTCCCCTAGAGCCAGGCATGATTTGGGTTGCAGGCTGCTGTCGGGGGAAGCCGCTTTAACCCATCGCATGGTCCTTTCTGAAATGGTTCCTGCTAAAAAAACATAGGTTGGGATTGAAATGAAATTGCTCAAAGAAAATTAGAGAGATTTCAATAGCGTTTTACGTATATAAAAAGGGACTTATGACAAAATCAATTATTTTTGAAAAAAGTTGATGTTGTTTCCAATGCACACTATTGTATTACAATTTTCTGGGTTGTAAATTTTCCACTTTAGTCACGTTGCTTGGCATAACCTGAGACCTTCGCTCATGGTCTGAAGCACCACACTGACTAACACTGCACAACTCACTCCTGAATGCCTGCCCACAAGTAATAACTGAGAGCATCTCCCACTTTATTTTCCTTTGCTTTGTTTCTCAAATACTAAGGAGAGCTCCAACTTCATACAAAGTTGAAGTCATCTAATTTTCTGCATCAAAGTGTCTCCTATTTTTGTTGTAATGAAGCAATTTGGCACTTTCTGTAATACAAACATTCCCAACCCTAATTAGAGGGGCAGCTGTTTTCAATATCTCCAGAAAGCTTTTCCAGCTTAGCACAAGACTATGTCCAAAAAGTACAGGACACCAGAGGGTGGGAATATTCCCTTTCAGCAAGGCTCTTCTGTCTGCTCTGATTCCCCAGCCCACTGCTCCATACTGACAGAGGAGCTACAAAAAGCCCTTTTTTTTGTGGTTGCCACAGCCAGCAGCAAGGCTGTGAGGGAGCATTGGTGCAGGCTGATTACCAGTGTTTAACTGGTGGGTCCCTTCAGCCTCTGCAGAAGAGCCACAAGGACCCAGTGCCAGTGGGTCTGCAGTGCTGCTCCTACCCCAGAGCTGCCCACCTAGGATCCAGGAGGAAAAGAAGCAGATCTAGCGAAAGGAAAGTGAAATCTGCTGCCTTTGTGTCTCAAAGTGCTGGAACCGCTCAGGACGTGCCCAGAGCTTGTCCTCAGCTGTGTCCCCGCTGGGTTGGAGCTACCTGCTGGGATGGGGCTTTGGCTGCAGGTGGATGCTCTTGTCACCAGCAGGGCTGGGAGCAGAGGCTGGGCTCAGCCTTGGGGCAGGTGGAGCAAGGAAGCATTAAGGGAGTAATTTGTGCCAGGCCATGGAGCTATAAACCCAAAACTTGAGAGAGACAGGTTTTGACCCCACTTTTCCATGAGCTGGTCAGTGACCAGCAAGCCACAATCCTGTCCTGTGCCTCAGTGTCCTCATGAAAATTGAAGTGACAACAACAGTTTCAGGAAGACCTCTGAGAGCTGCTGTTGCAAGGAGCTCGGTGGGACTGTATTCGGGTTGTGTCCATCTTGCAGAGGCTGGGGAGACGAGCAAAGCTCCAGCCTGACCCTGCAATACAGGCGAGGATGCTGTATCCAACAGCCAGCCAGAAAAGGGCTGGATCCGAGCCGCAGGCGCTGAGGGACTCTTGCTCGCGCCTGCATCTCGGCTGAGGCTGCGGTACCGAAAAGCGATTTATTCATTTTGTCTCCTGAACAAGTATTAAGATGAATATCAGAACATAATTGTCTCAACAATCTTTAGGCTTTTACTTATCAGTTGATGATAAGACTATAAAGTGATATATTCATTTGTCTGCAGATTGCTGTAATCCTATTAAGTATAGAGTGATAACTATTAAACTGTATATATACACCCCCATGCACACATTTGTTGAGGAAAGTATTTAACACACACACACATACACACACTCTCTCAGTAAAATTTACTGCTGCACAGAGAGGGTAAGTGCCTTTGTACGGGCAACTGAAACATAGCTCGCCTCGATTAGCACCAGATCACTCAGGGTCAAAGGCCCCTCCTAGCACAGCAACAGGAACATTGCTGGAACTAAAGCAGGCAAAAAAGAGAATTGCCCCTTGTATTTTATTCTGAATTTCCTTCAAAGTGGAGGGAATTTTACTGGCTCTGTGTTTCATGCCTGGAAGCCGTGGTACCAGGCTGGGGCAGAGCTGGCCTCACCTGGTGTTTGAACCCACCACTAATGCGTGCATCAGCACTGCCCATGGGCTTCACCTGTCTGCAGCACCCCTGGAAAACTGCACAGGGAACAGGAGGTTTATCCCCTCTTCCAGGCCATATCTAGACCAGGAGAGCCCATTTGTGAAGAAACTACAGAGTTTTTCACCTGCCAAAAAATAAAATGTCCTGGGCTTCAATGGCAAAGGAAGAGGAAAGCTTGTGCTTCAACCCAAAACCCAGCATCTGCTCGGTTTGGCTTTCGCTTTTGCTCCAAAAGCTAAACCTTTGTAATTACTGCTCAGGTACAGACATCTCGTGCAGAGCAGCCTGACACCATCTCAGCACAGTGCGTGGCCCAGCCGTGTGAGACTCAGCCCCTCTGTAATTCAGTCTTCACACTGACTTGCTCCAGGGTCTCTGAGCAATGACCGTGGCCGTGCCGCCGCCACCGCTGCAGGGCTTTCTGCATGTCTGGGAGCTGACATGCCACCGCCTTGCCTTTCCCTTCTGACCCCGCCGTACGCTGGAAACAACCCCCAGCCAAAGGAGCCATTTCCACATGGTGCGTTTCTGTCCTGGGAATTTATGTGGCACCAACCACCCATTGCTCACCAACGCGTGTGCTTCACATCATCTGCGCTCCCGGGGAGGTACAGCCATACCAATATTCCTATTTACAGCTGCTTCTCCCCCCTGCCTCTTCTTCATGTGTATTCTGGACTACTTTTGCACTTGCAGGCATACAATGTGTAATACCTATCGCAGACCTTTTTCTGTACATTATCTCCCTAAATCTCTATGAATTCAGTCTCAACAGTAGTTCCAGATACCTTCTGGTTCTAAATACACCATTTCAAAACAAAGCAGTCATAGCCAACAAGCCAGGAATAAGGACTCACATCCTTTGTTTCTCCCTCCAAAGCCTTGGCTGTTGCATGCTGAAGGAGCTGGACAAGCCTCGTGAGACCACCAAGCCACCAAATGTCCCACTCATGTAGCATTTCCCTTAATTTCCAGACTTGAACCTTGACTTCAGCTGGGAACTTTTGTCCATGGCTTTCTGTTTTTAACTCTCCTCTTCCCCATAGGTGCATAAATATCTGCTATATTGAGGCCCAAGGGAAGCTGGAGCTTGCCAGCACCTTGGGATCAGGACCATCAGTAGCAGATGGTGTGGGGCATTCTGGATTTTGGACGTCAGTGAGCTCAGAGGAGCTCGTGGGTTTTGTTGGTGCTCAGCATCACTGGTAAACCTGGTTGCCGGATGCTCTTACTGCCTACCATAAAAAAGCTGTCTCCCTGCTGTAATGTGGAGAGGGTACCTGGGCCATATTTCCTTCTTAATTGCAGGCTGAGAGGTACAAAGATACACTGAATGGAAATGTAATGTGGTGAGATTGGAGTGAATGGGGCTGTCAGGAGGCGGCCAGAAGAGTGTTTGTTCGCTGTAAGGGTGGCAGGCAGAGGAGCAGAGGCTTCTCCCAGACTCTTGTTACAGACCTGAAATGCCAAGAAGTAATGGAGAAATATAAAGAAAATAACCCAGGAAGTAGCATTAGAAATATTGATAACTCAGGTAAATCTCTCCTATGGACCTTCTTTGATTACATTATCTGTTCAGTCTTCCTTACAAAGCGCTGCTATCACACAAGCATAATAAAACAAGAATATATAAATGGAAGGAATTAAGAGTCATCCTATTGGGACCAATTTAATCTTTGCTTCATTTAAAAGGAGAACATGGCTCCCTTATCTAATGTACATAAAATTGCTCTTTATTCCCCAGGTTTACATATAGATGACAGATCTATATAAATATGGATCTGCTGCTTTTCCCCATTCTGTTGTGAGAAGGGACACCTTCCACCACATCTATTCTCTGCTCTAGATGCTTGAAGGAGAGTCTCTCTCCTGCCCTGTGTTCTTACCGTGAATGGAGAGGACGAGGATATGGCAGCATCCTTTGGAGGCTACAAGCTTCAGCTACTGATGTTTGAACCAAAAAAACAGTGAGACCAGTCACAGGTAGCTCTCACTCAGAAGCATCTAGTGTTGATGGGAATAGGTTAGCTAGTCTGCAGCCTGGGACTGAAACCCAGCCAAAACATGTCCTCCCAGGAGCTCTCCACTCCCATTCATCTTTGCTAGTTTTCCTTTTAGGGAGTTTCGGAGCAAGCCCGCAGAGGTTTCCATGCAGTACAAGACAGGCAGGAAACCACAAAGTCTCCCGTGAACTGTCATGTTTTGGGGCACTCAGAGTGAAGTGGAAACACAGAGTTTTATTGTGAAGTTACCAAAAGCAAAGACTTGCCCATGCTGGGCTGGGGCTCCTGCTGAGCTGCCACATAGGCGAGAGCAGCCCTGGACCTCTCCCCTGGGAAAGGGAGAGCCACAATCCAAAGACTTTTGGGAGAAGGTTTTGAGCAACCACCAAAAGCCATTTCAGTCTTCAGGTTCAGGTTTTTAAGTTAAAACTTCAAGTTATCTCCAGAAAGCAGACTTTCCCACACCCAAATATATAAACTGAAGTTGAAATGTGGATCTCAGTCAAGCGCAGTGACCCTGCCAAACTTTTCACTGGTCCCGTTACCACTGAATAGGACTCAGAGTCACTGTGAGTTCACATCCTTGCCCATATGAAATCACGTCCTTTTCTATAGGACCCAGTCAGAAGTGTGCACATGTTTTCTCTTTTTCCCACCTCTGAGCTGGGAAAAAAGAGGTATTTGTGAATCAGTTATTGCTTTCTAACATGCTGAAAGCATCAGAGTACTCCCTGCTCTTTCAAACTTACTATCATAAGTGCAATTTCAAAGAGTTTCTCTCTCTCCTAATATCCAGCAGCTTTTTAAAAAGCAACTAACAGCAGTGCTGGAATGGCTAATGCCTAATTAGCTAATGGGTAATGATGCTCCTGTGAATGAGGCTGACATTTCACTCTATAATTATCATCTAGCCTGATATCACATCCTGCAGTGGGCACTTGCCAGTGCTTTGGGACAAGGCTAAGGAACGGGCAGGCCCGTGGCAATGCTCCCTCGCTGCCCTCTGAGCCACTGGCACCGGCCGGGTGAGCCAGCGAAGCTGTGGCCGCTGCTGCCGTGCCTGACCGGAGCGGCACAGAAAGCTGACCATGGCTTCTGCATGTCTGGCTTTCCCCAGACATATTCTCATTTTCCACTCCTGAGTTTATATGTCTAAGCTGAAAAAGAGGAATTTAGTCATTTTGCTGGGACTTCCAGCTTCCCGACAGCCTGCGAGCAATCTTTGCACTGGCCCACAGGTCTGTGTCTCCACCCAGGAGGCAGCAGAAGAGCTGATGAAACCACCTTCTGCCTTGCTGGGACTCATCATAAAGCCTTGAGGAGTAGCCACTTGGTGTAACCCCCTGAGGCTGAAGGCTGATATGCTGTATTAGCCCTAAAAAAGGCAAATTCATCTCTTTGAGAAGATTTGGGGTCCAGCAAACCGTTAGGAAAGATCTGCTCATAGCATGTTTTAGTCTGCAGTCCACTGAGTCTTCCTTTTTCTTTTACTATGGTAAATAACATGAGCAACTCAATTTTGCTCCTCAGGCCATCAAAGAGTGAACAGCAATCCATAGGCTTCAGGGGGGTTTAATTCCAGTGTGCATAAGTGCAAAATCAACTCCTCTGGGGTCACTGCTTTGCCTTTCCCCAGCCACTGCCCTACCCACCACACCAGGACACCCTCTCCAAAGACGAGCCTTCAGCCTTAGCATCCACTTCAAAATCTCCATTGTCAACTGCAACTCTTAGAAAAAATAATAGTCACCAAGGGGATCTGTAGGAGAAAAAAACACCACCGGAAACTTTCACCTAGTTTTCTGGAGTTTTAGGGATGCCACCAATCTTGTGCTCCCACAGTGCAGGGCAGCTTTCGGGGAGCTGCACCAGGGTGCTGAGCCTGCACCCAGGATCTCTCACATGGACACATCACTGGAGGATCCCTGGGCAGCCTGGTAGGTTTTTCTCCTACAAATCTCCAAATCTATAGGTTCATACACTGCAAGTTTGATTTTGCTGATATGCTAAGTGCTCCTGGTCAAAGAAACTTGCTGGACACGAGCATTTCCAAGGGCAAAAAAAAGAGACGCTTACAAGCCGTGACACTGAAACAGATTCTCGTGAGCAGGGACAACTTGCTCCAGCCCTTCCTTCAACAGATCCTTGACAACAGGACAAGACACACACCCTGCACACATTTCGTTTTCCACTTTCATGTTTCTGCAGAAGATGGGAAGATGTGCAAGCGCTGGCAAAGGTTGGCTCTCATCAGAGGCCAGCAGGTATGCGTGAGAACAGCAGTTTATGCAATACAGCACTCGATTGGCAGATTAAAATAATAATAATAATAAAAAATCCCGCTATTAATAAGCAAAAGGAGCACATGGAGTCCTGGGAGACACATTAGCTGTTTGAACAGGCAGATATTTCTGTCCCTCCTTCCCTGTGTAATCAACATGTATTTATTTCTTTATTCAAGAGAAGATGAAAGTGTCAAGATGACCCTCTCCTTATCACGCCCTGCACAAGGGAAAGCTTTGAAGATATAATATGCAGAAACACTGGGTTCTCTGGTGACTTCTCCAGATTTAATTAGCCCGACCTTCTGTGCAGATCCTGCCTCCCCCTCCAGACAGCCCTTCTCCCCCTCTCCCCAGTCACAGACAAGCTTCTGGACTCATCGGCAAAATAGCAGCTGCTCAAGCCCTCCGTTTAATTCGGAGCTTGGCTCTCCAAGATGAGCTAAAAAAAAAAAAAATGCCACCCCAAAGATGGAGCTGCTTTTAGCATTATACACGAGCTGCAACTGCCAAGGAAAGTTTATCTTGGAGCCAATGTGAGCTCTGTTGCTCCAAGTTAAATATTTCCATTTAAAAAGTAGAATGAACTATACTGTGGGACTTCCAATTGCTTCCTGAAATATTAAGAAGGAATATCTTTAAACATTAATATTTTCTTATAGTGCTGAAGTCTTTCTAAGGAAGGGTTATTTTTTAGAGCTCTGTATTTTTCTCTGCATAATTGGAGCCTCTGATGTGTGCCTGTACCTTCCGTTTCCAAAAGTCACTGCAAAACGTTAGTCCTCCTTCCAAAGTAATCAATAAAAATCCTTCATTTTTGTCTTTGCTGTTATTCTTGCTGGTAGGAGGCACATGCAAAGGACACCTGCATTTAACCCTCTGTGGTCAGTGCACCGTCATCTGCCACATCCTCAATGACCCCAAAAGCTGAGGGCTACCGAAAGCGAGAGCCATGTCCCTCTGGTCATTTTGGTGCATCTGCATCCACTGACACATCTGTTGTGCTGGGATGGGTATGGACGTGCTCCCACTGCCCGTCCCAGATGGACCAGCAGTGGGAGCTTCCAGCCAGCCAGGTCCTCCATGTCCCCTGGTGCTGGCAGAGCAGGGCTGTGCCGGCCAAAGCACCAGCCTGCCTGACCACTTTGTCCCCAGCCCCAGCAGCTCCCCTCTTGGCAGTGCAAGTGCATTAGGGATGGGGGCAGGACAACTCCCAAACCCCCTGTCCCAAGCTTTGCTCCACCACTGGCCCATCCATCCTCCCCCACGCTAGAGAAGCAGCTATTGAAATGGCAGATCAGGAGAGCAGATTTAATGCTGCTTTCGTGGTAGGAAAGAAAAAAAAAAAAAGAAAAAGGGAGAGAAAAATGATGTTGCTTCCAGGCCATTTACATGTTCATTTCTCAAGAGAATGTGACACTTTATCCTTTTTCTCAAATTAACTTCTGTGTCACATGCGGAATAAAAAGAGACGATAGACGGGAACTGAAACATAGTGAAATAAAAGACTGCGAGCCTGCATGCACAGAGCATATGTTTGTGATCTATAGGAGCCGGGGGAGGGACGGGGAGTGGAGCCCTGCTATGTCAACCATTGTTCAGCAGCTTGGTATGTTGGCTTAATCTTACAAGGTCTCCCAGAGGTCCTTTTTTCCAGATTTTTTTCTCACCCCCCTTCAGGGCAAACAAAGTGCTTTCCTGAGCAGGCAGCTTGAGCTGCTTAACCGTGTGTGTGCTAGCTGGGAGAGCCCCGAGGACGAGGTCCTTGGCCTGGATGGTCAGCTCAGAGATGGCAAAGCCATCGGGGCAGCCCGGGCACATGTGGCTGGAGGTAGGAGCTGGTCCTCGCCTGCAGGGTCAGCACAGGTTTTCACCAGGCACACATGGAGTAGGTACACAAAATGTAGCAGAAAGAAACTGAAAAAGCATTATAGAAAAGAGGGGGTTTTTAGATGCACTAAGCAGGCTGATATTGTGTGACACTCGGCCAACATCAGGGCTGAGCTTAAACTCCAATTTCGCATCAACAGCATCCACAGTGCCCTGCCGAGCCCTAGGACCCATCAATTTTGCTGTCCTTGGCCCACTACATGCCCTTACCATACCTCTTTGAAGCACCCCCTGGCCATTACTCTTTATCTGGTGGGACATCCTGGTCCCAAATCTGCTTTCTAAAGTGTTACTGCAAAACGAACCAAATCCTGCATGACTGACCTGCAGTTTCAGTGTCCCTGCAGTGGGCAGCCAAACCCCATCCTGGCTGGAGGAGGCACAGGCTGGAGCAGAAGATGGTCAGTGAGCAAGTCCTTAAGTGAGAGTCCCTGGCATAACGAGGATATATTTAGTCTTAATTAGTTGTGTAACTTGCCTTCCTGACTTTTGACTCTTTGTTTTGTTTTACATTTTTAAGTGATTTAAAACTGGCTTTGCTGTGACCAGGGTTCCCATAATTCTTAGGCACGTGGTGAAGCAGAAGTACCAGCATCCCCAAAGGAGAGGTGGGACGTGGGGGCAATGCTCCCTGGCTTGCTGCTCTTCAAGGACATTTGTACATGTGTTTTAGACACCTGACAGGTTTTCCTTTCACCCACACATATTAACCTAACAGGTGTATTAAAGACTTAGTTACAAGCTCACATTGAGAAGACACTGCAGAGCTGAATGCTCTTTTCTGGCTGGTTGCAGGGAATTTCACCCAGAGATTTTCCTTTAGGGAACAGTAAGAGTCAGAAATCACAACATGAGAGACTGTACAAGTCAGAATTAACTGTTGCTCCTGAAAAAAAAGTCTCCCCTTCCAAATCCTTTCAGATGCTGAAGACGGTGGCTGGATTTTCTTCAGACTTTGCCAAAATTTGGCCAAGTGTCACAAGCAGGCTCGCAGGGGACCGTGCTCTTGGTGTCCTGAGAGAGAGGAGCCATCAGCTCCTTGCCAGCCTCTCACCTGGGCATCAGACATCATTTACAGGGCAGCGTTCACCCTCTGGAGAGGGCTGGGGGGGCTCTGGGTACGGGAATGCAGCACAACCATCCCTGATAGCACGGGGATGGAAATCCTTGTTTCACAGAATCACAGAATCACAGAATCATCTAGGTTGGAAAGGACCTTGAAGACCATCTAGTCCAACCGTTAACCTAACATTGACAGTTTCAAACTCCACCATATCCCTCAGCGCTATGTCAACCCGACTCTTAAACACCTCCAAGGATGGGGACTCCACCACCTCCCTGGGCAGCCCATTCCAACACCTAACTACCTGTTCTGTGAAGAAATACTTCCTAATATCCAGTCTAAACCTTCCCTGGTGCAACTTGAGGCCATTACCTCTTGTCTTATCACTCATTACTTGGTTAAAGAGGCTCATCCCCAGCTCTCTGCAACCTCCTTTCAGGGAGTTGTGGAGGGCAATGAGTTCTCCCCTCAGCCTCCTCTTCCCTGTCTGTTTCCAACAGACACTCTCACATCGAGGGTTAGGGGAGCCCTAAGGTGGTAAACAGCTCCTGATGCAGCCCCAGACGGGTCAGCAGGAGCCTTTTCATCATCTGCCACGGCCTTGGGCCATCACAAGCAGTTTCTCTGCTGAAGGGAACAGAAGTCAAAAATCACTAAACTTTGGGTGTGGGTGAGAAGGAGGATCAGAAATTTGCCTCTTAATTGCAGATACCTGCAGCTTAAAAATCAGAGGGATTTCTTGGTGGCTGGAGGGGGACAGGGAAGAGAGAGCAGAATGAGAGATCATTTCCCCATGAGATTTGGTTCCCAGCTAGCCTAAGCACTGAGCTCCACAGCTGTGCTATGGGAAAGTGCAGCCAGCTTCGCTGGGTCACATATGGTTTGGGTTTGGGGTTTTTTGGAGATTTTTTTTTTTTATTACCTTGCATGCTCATGTCCTCAGAAACCAAAATTCACCATCCTGCCTTCACTTTTCCCTTCTGCAGCAGCAGAGAATGGGTGTTACAGTTCACGCTTCCAGCTTCACTTAAAGCTTGATAAACTACAATACCCACTTCAACTACATTATCATTCTCATTTCTGTTCAAGATGGCTCTGAAAAAGCATCAGGTCTGAGAGAGCAGAAGCCTGTCTGTCTCTCAGGTGTCCCCATTCCTTGCTGAATGCAGTACCCTGGTGTGTTTATGATGCTGTGTACATATGTTCTAGCGACCCTCTGCACATCAGCCCCAAACTAAGCAGGCTGGACACCCATCACCATAGCCTGGTGCTGAATGGCCCCAGTGCAGGAAACCTCTGCTGGAGGTGACAAACCTCAAGCTGCTGTTGGTTGACACTCAGGGCAGCACACCCTCAGGCACAACAGGCAGCTGGGAATCATTTTGGCTATCTAGAATTGCAATTAAACCCCAAGGGCCAGAAGTATTTAAGTACTTTGGTTCAGGGCTTTGTGGTTTCTGGGTCTGCAGCTGAAGGGACCTGAGAAGCGCTGACATTTCAGTGGCACACTCAAGGAGGGAAAGGGATGTCTGGGCTCCCTCAGAGAGATCTGACATATCCACAACATCACTCCAGAAGTGGGATTTGTTTCACTTTGAGTATCCATAGAATATTTAGCTATATCAGAGTTCACTACTGATAACCTGTAAATGCCTGGGGGACAGTGGGTATTCCCAGGACATGATCCCCCTCACCTAACATGGACACGTCACGTTGGACAGGGCTCACATCCCACATTGCCTGTTCCTCCCCAGCACTACAGAGGCTGCAGGACAGCCCTGGAAGAGGATCCCACTCCACAGGGTCTCTGCCAACCTCAGCCCTAGTCTTTGGTCCACCACCAAAAAATAAAAGCAAAACATTATTACTTGCAATATTCAAGCTGAAGAAGTTTGAGGAGAATTTCCATTTTTGAAGAAGAAAATATACCTGTCACATCAATAGCGTTTTCTAGTTTGACGTTTCAACTCTTTTTTGCAAAAGCTTGAAAGAAAGGAGGCCAGAGAAAAAGAAAAGCTCTCCTGCCCTGCTTCCAGCAAAATTCAAATGGATGAACCTTGCCTTTCCCACCAGCTGCAGTATATAGGTCAAGTCACGTATGTGCTCTCTGGGATGGGGTTTACGGTGTGGAAAACTGAACAGGGACATCAGGCGAGTCTCCCAATGCCCCTGCTTGGGCCATCCACCTGTTCAGGAGAGGAAAACAGGACAGGCTGTGTCCTGCCCCCAATGCTGATGATCTCCCCACACTGCTTCAATCACACTGGTGTGGAAAACAGCCCAAATCCTACCCCAAGGAAATCACAGCTTTTCTGGTTAAAAGGAGCCACAAAATATTTTCTCCAGATCAAGTTTAGCTCCTAATCAAAGACAGATACAAAGGTATACTCTGAGTTTAAACCAGACCTTAAACCCACAAAACACTTTTCAGCTGGACAGCGTCGTAAGAGTGGAAAGTGTTAGAGGAGCTGGGGAACAGACAGCCATGCTGGCTGTGGTTTGTGCATGCCCCATGCCAATGTGTTCCCACCCCACCCATACGGGACAGAGGACTTTTTGCATCTTCACCTGCTAAAAATAGCCAAGGCTGGAAGTTAAAAGAAATTAAATATTTAGCAGTTGCATAAAAGCACCTTGGGATGAAAGCGTTATGGATACAAAGCTGTCATCCCTTCATCATCATATTTTTTATGTAGCAGACATGTGTCTTGTTGGCAAGGCAACTTCTCTGTTTTAAACCAGCCTCATAAATCTCATTAGGATGCCTTTTTTAAAGCCATCAATGCAAAAAAACAGGAACAGGCACCCACTGGACACCACTGCAGGTCCCTTAAGATTCTTCTCACCAAAGCTCTCAACAAGAGCTTGTTGGACACTTCCCATTGAGATGTTTCATGATGGTTCCTGAGATACCTACAGCAGGACCAACACGCACACCTTGCTTCACTAGAAAAGCTCCTGCTGATTTTAAACTTGCATTGGGTCACATCCAGTTTTCTTCAACACTATAAACACAAATAAACCCATTTGCCAGCTTGTGACCAGCGAGAGCTCTACACCGACAAACTCATCTGGGCTTAAGTCCAGTTTGTGTAGCCTGGGTGGATGAAGAGAGATGTGTTTTGCAAAACCACTGAAGTTCAGACCATCTCTTACATGTGCAATGGCAAGAGCAGCCTTTCTGGATGTGCCACCGCCAGAAGCTCCCTCCACCAGGAAAGGAGGGTGGGCTGACCCCTGGACATCGTGGGGTCAGGTTTTTAACTGAGATGCTTTGGTTACCTCTAGGCAGAATTAAATCAAAACCAACTGGTTTTCTTGAAGAAGAAAGCTGTGGAAAACACACAGTTAAGGGGTTTTTTTAATGCACAATGTATTTCTGGGGAATCTTTAATTCAAGCTGATTAAATAATGATCCCCTGTAGTGATCTACCCTTTCAGATACCCACTCAAGGAGTAATTCAACATGCTGGCAGCACAACGGGTTCACTACACATCTCACATGAGCTTGCAGGACTTTGACATACTCTCATAGTGGCAGTGCCTCCCTCTTCAATAGCACAACCAATTTAATTTAGTGGTGGCTTTGCTCTCCTGTATACTTTCCTTTTTCAAGCACGCCGCCTCCATGACGTTTGGTGGCATCTGGCCCACAGCTGCTTCTCAGGGGGTCCCATCAGCCTCTGAGGAGCAGAGATATACCTCATTTTCCTGGCAGCAGAGTCCATGGGAGTCGCTATCACCCTCATCTTAGTGTCAGAAGGGAGGGATGGAGGGGGGGATGGAGGGGGGGGCAACAGATGGAGGTGGGGGATGGATGGAGGCCACGCTGCACCCTGCAGGCAGCCCATTGCTGTTCTACCCGCCCGCATGCGCACGTGTTGCTTTACAGATGGCTGCCTCCCAAATCAACACAACCTGCTGAGCCTCTTCAGAGCTAAGAATGGCATCTTCATGCCAGATGCAGGTTTGCTGGAGATCAGGTTTTTAAAGGGAGCTCAGGTCCCTCACCCTGGAGCTTGCTGGCCACACATTGATGAAAATGGTCCAGAAATAAGGATTTTGGGGGCAAGGAAGAGGAGATTTGAACAGAAACATCTTCTCCATCCCTGGCTTTGTTGGGAGAGGGCATTTCCACTGGCGAGAGAGGCAGCATTTCCTGGAGGCAAAGGAGACAGCTCCAAAAGGACCCAGTGCACTGGGTTTGCTCTGCAGGGCAGTGCTGCCAACACTCTGCCTCCCCTGTCCCCACTTCCTACACACCAGCCACTGAGACAAAAGGAGGCAGATTGGGCATTAAAGGGAGGAAAAAATGCTGCCATGCTTTCATTCATGGTCTGCAGCCTCCCCGAAGCTCCTGGGCAGGCAGAGGGCAGGGACAGCTCTGAGCTTCCCTGTGCCCATCACAAGTCTTCCTGCAGAGGCATCAGCAGGGCTGAAGGACCATGGGTTCTCAACTGGTGAAAGCACTTTTTCCAGACTGTGGCTGATAATGATGCCAAGCTTGATTTATAACGTACATTTATGTATTTGCACCCAGGGTCTTATCTGGGATGCACAGTGCCCCTTCCCTGCCTCACAGCACGCACCAGGGACACACATCTGATGCCAGTGGGTTTAGGAGCCATGTGCAGGTCCTGGCTGTCAGCAGAGATCCTGAAAGGAGTTTTCTGGAGGCCATTTATCCAGTTAAACTGAATCCAGCTCCCTCACAGTCAGCAGCAAGGCACCTGCGAAGGGTTTTTTGAAGTTGCCCTCCCCCAGGTCGCCGGCACTGCAGGATTTAGCAGGTTCTGGGAGGCCACAACCACTTTTGGGGACACCCTCTGGGAGACACCAGTGGGTTCACTGTTTTTCTCACCAATTTCACACGGTTGGGAGCAAGGTCAGTTATTTTCTCCTGCTGACACAGGCAGAACTTGGCTCTCAGGAGTGGAGGAACCTGTTCACACACCCAAGCTCCTGCCCTGTCCTGCAGTAGCAATACCCCACAGCAACCGGAGCCTCACACAATGGTACAGAAGTGCTCAGATCAAGATGTTTCTGCACAGGCATCCCTCAGGATTCAGGCAGGTGTCCTGCTGAAAACCCTTTGCATGACAAGCCCCCAAGTCCCTCTCCCCCAGTTTTCCCATGCTTCAGCCCAAGAGCATCCCTTGCTGCATTATTTATGCTGTGCATAAAAATACCTGGCAGTGCTTGTCAGTGGCTATACACGTTTCCATCAATAACCATGTTCCTCTGCCCAATTAGTGCCACACTGCCGGTGTGCAGAAAGGAGATGGCTCCTGAGCACCCCACGGCCCCCACGGCCACGAAAGGCGGCTCAGCATGGCCCGTGGCTACATAATGCATCACACCTCAACCTGCTTCTTACTGTCTTAGGTTAGCTGAACCCAATGAATATTTCAATAGCCTCTGCCTGCCCAGGATACTATTAATTTTGGAGTCCCTATAATCCAATTCCTTTTCCTCCAAGTGGGTGGTGATTATTAATTTCACAAGCTATGCTTCCATCAGCTCCTTCTGAGTCCCTTGTGGCTAAGGAATATTAATCCACATTCATACTGTCATTCAGCTGCCCAGGAGACTCTGGTGTGAATAGTATTATTATTAATACCACTGCTTCACACGTGGTTAAAGCAACTAAAAGACACACAGGCAGGTTACAAAGGTCATTTGCAGAATAGCACCTTAATGCTTATGCTCAGAAAAAAAAAAATGGGCCTCAACCAATGCTTTTTGTGGAAGTTTCTCCGGGTCCTGGACCTGATGATGATGGTCCTGCCTTGTCAGGGCACAGGGGACAGACAGTTCCCTGAGAATGTCTGTGAGGAGGAGATCAACTGCAGCCTTGTTCCCAGCCATCCCTGGCAGCCAGCAAGGAGAAAATACTTTTGTCTTTCTTTTGGGGAAAAAAAAAAAAAAAATCCAAACAATATCGCTCTACTTAAATAAATAAAGTGCGGTGATGCTCTGGAATGTAATCACTTTTGACACCTCAACCTTATTATCAAATTTGTTTGAAATTAAGCAATTCATTTGAGTTCTGCTGGAAAGGGGGAGAGTGGAAGAAGGCAGCTGTTGCATTTCTTTGCAGAGCAAGAAAGCCTTTCCCTGTCAGCCAAGTTTACACAGACAAGCGATACACATTTCAATCAAATATCTCATGGAGGGATTTGACAACACATCAAGGACTTCTTCAACATGGGCCACTAAATGGCAGAAAGATAAAAAGAAAGCCAAGAAATGCAGCATTAAATAATAAATAGCCCTAGAGGTCTTCTGTTTGCTAACAAGGGTCAGGGCATCAACCGACTGACAAAGAAAGGAAGGGGCAGGAGGTGAGGCAGTGAAAAGGGAACCTCAGCGGATCACAGGCTAAATATGTGGAATATCCACATTGCTGCTGGAAACCAGAGCTCAGACACCCCTGACTGCTGGGCACTGGCAGTGCTGCCCTGGGGGCTCCTGCGGAGCGGAGCATCTCCACATCCGCAAAAAATCCTTAGTCAGCCAGCACCTTAAGTGGTCTTTTACACAAAAATAAACACAAGTGCAAGTGAGAGCCTGCCTCACACCCTAAATTTTCTCATTTGCACAGAGGTTGTCGCAAAAGCCACAATGGGAAGAGGCCCCTTTTCAAGACAGCGAAGTCCATGGCATCTGAAACCAGAGCGCATTTTGGTTTTGTTACTTAACACTTTTGGCAGCCAAGATAGGCTGTAGACTTCACAGATGTAACTACTTTCCCAGTTTTTCCTCCTAGAAGAATGTAGCCTTCCCAAATTGTCAGCACTTCAGCCGGCACAGCCCCAGCAAATGCACCGACACAATTACAAAAGCAGAGGAGGGAAAGATTACTCCCTCCCAGACCTCGCCCTGAAAGGTCACAGATGAGGAGTCAAATCCCAGACCTGCTGAGTCCCACTTTGGGTGGCAAACCCTTGGTTTTCCAGATGTCACAGAGCCTGGCCTGCCAGATGTCCCGAAATCCCAACCCCGCAGCTCCTGCATGCACAGAGCGACTTGGCGTTGCACAGGGACCCAGCTGGGATGCATCAGCCTTGCAGCACAGATGCAGGCAGCCCCCAGAGCTGGCAGCGCCCCGATGCTTTCTGTGTGGCAAGTTGTGAAAGCCAAGGGATGAAACCCCTGCCTGGACCAGGCCAGCTCACTGCATTTGAGCGTGTTAGAGAGGTTTGGCACAGCTTGGAGACCATGAGTGGCATGGTACGAACAGCAGAAGCTGTATGACATGCACGGATTTCATGGGAAGGAAGGAAGGAGTGATTTCAGCCCCTCATTTACCCTCCCAAAGAACCATAGAATCATAGAATAGTTTGGGTTGGAATGGACCTTTAAAGGTCACCTAGTCCAAACCCCCTGCAGTGAGCAGGGACATCTTCAACCAGATCAGGTTGCTCAGAGCCCCGTCCAGCCTGACCTTGAATGTATCCAGGGAATGGTGCATCTACCACCTCTCTGGATGACCTGTTCCATAAACAATAAATGAACAGCTTGAGGTACTCACAGCTGTAAGTAGCATCCTGGTAGACTTTCACTGAAAATCATCCCCATTCTTACTTTTCCCACCAACACAGTGAACTTGGAGCTTCTGGTCTCAGTTTTTTCCTCCAACCCTGCCTGCAGAGCCCAGGCAGTCAACAACTAATTAGCTCCCTGTGGTTTGAAGCCTTTCCTTGATTTGTTAAAGGCCCCATCACCTGAAGACAGGAGGTTTTACCATGAGCCGGTGTAGCTGATCCAACGGGGCTGGAGTCAAACAGCTGCCTTTCCAGGAGAAAAGCTCTGCAAGATGGTTTAACACCCACTTTCCATTGGTGTTACCTGCCCTCCAAGTAGGGTGAGCTTTGCCTCTGGGGGTTCAGGTCCTAGTCGTTGGGTAACCTGATCCGTGTTTGCACCCCTAGGCATTCCCAAGCATTCTACACCAACACTAATACTGTGCCAGGTCTCATTAACCTCATTAACTCAAGTGAGATTTTTGTAGGGGCTCCCAGGAAGATGTGCTTCATTGAAACCACTACGAGGATTCCAGACCTTCTCCAGATGTCTTGAGAAGTGCTGTGTCCTGGCCTTCCACCTCAAAGGTGCATCACTGCTCATTCACACTTTGAGCTATGCGAGACACACTTTTGCCCCATACCATTATTTTGACAAATGGAGCTACGCTGGATGGCTGTTTGCTGATATTAATGTTTTGCATACAATGCCCTGCTCTAAATGAGCTTAATTACAATTCATGCACATTGCAGATTAATGGTAGCTGGGAAAAGGAAAACTATTAATTTTTGTACCTGTGCTCCCGCACAGCCTCCACCTCAGCCCTACCAGAGCAATCTCCTCCCCTGCATCCACTACTGCAAACACGGGCACGTGGCAGGGGACCACGAGACGGGCTGCTGCGTCTCTCAGCGAGTACTCTAACCAATTACACGTATGTAAGTACATTGCAAATTCTTTACAGCTACAGTAAATCAATTTTTCATACAGCAGGAGGAAGAAGTCAATGCACTGACAATAATGCCTCAAACCTTTCAGCGCTTCTCAGCACTCACGCGGAGCAGCACTCTCTGGGGTTTCCTGCAGCAGCTCTCACCTCCTTCTCTGGGTGCTGGGATGGAGCCGTGAGCTGGAGTTCACCTCAGGGTGCAGGTTCAGGGTCTGCACATCCTGTACATGCCATATATTTTATGAAAAATAATGGAGTCAAGTGAGGGGATAAATCTTATTTCTCCTCTTAAACTGTAATTTTGCTGGTGAGTTCAGTAGAAACACAGCTGGGCACTGGGAAGTCTTTTTTCTGCACACGAGCAATACCTGAGGGAATGAGATGGTTTTCAGAAGTGATTTAGAGTCTAAAACTCATTTTTTTAAGTCATACAGGCATTTAAGAATTAAAATCACATTGAGCTTCATGTGCATTTAGGCCCTTGTATATATAAGTAGCATCTCAATAACACCTGAAGATGATTCTGATGCTTATTATGGGATGGAATGGGCAAATGGACAACTCGCAGTGTCTAGAAATCCCTCTGGGGAACAAGAGCAAACAAAGCCTTCGGCCCATAATCTGGTGGCTTCTCTTGAAAGTTCATTTGGAAATCCAAGGAATCACTTAAACTACGCCTGGAGTTTTGTTAAGGTTCTGTTTTAACACGGACTGTGTAGACAGCACAGAGACATTTGCCTTTTTCTTCAAACCTGCACATGATCTCTGACCTGAGCCTGCACTGATCACTCAGCTGCAGGACTGGTGCATCCTGCTGTTTTAATGGGGTCTGATCATCTCAGGAGTCTTGAAGGATGGGGTACAACGCTGGAGCTGGTCCTACAAGAAGCCTCTCCTTTTGGTCCAGGAATGTGCTAAAACTCCCTCTGAAATGACACTGCCATTCATTAGAGAGTGAGAAATTTGAACCTGTCCTTAAGTGTTGGCTTTAGAGATATTTAAGCAGCTGATCATTACTTGTACATGTAAAAGGCAATAAAAAGGAAAAATTAAGCCAAGAGTGATGATCTCACTCGCTTTTATTAAGGGAGACATTAATTCTAGCATGATGTGGGTTGATAAAGCCTGCTCTCACATGAGCACTGCTATTGTCTGAAGCAGTCCCAGGGAAATGCTGGTTTGGGTCCAGCCTGCAAGATGTGGGGTGTAGAGGGAGATCAGAGCTGCACTGCGCTCGGTGAGGTACATAAGACCCAGACTCCCCTGATGGGGTTTGCGCTCTGAAGAGAGGAGGGGAGCAAACCTTGGAGAAATCAACTGGGTTTTTTTAAACCTGTGTTGCAGACAGGGAAAGGGGAGGTCTCAGGATTATAGAGGATGTCTGGGAATGTCTGGGAATCCAGCTGAACCCCACCATCCTTTCCCCACAAAGTGGCAGAGGGTTTCTTTGCAAGTCTGAGCTAATTCAGGAGTTTTACTACTGACTTGCCATGTGGTCATAGGTGGTTCTATTACAAAACAGAGATTATAGTCCTAGCCCATCTCACATCATTAATCCATGATGGATTGCAAAATACGTTTTTGTTTGCTCTCTACAATTAGCAACAACAAAATACTATCACAGCAGAAACAGTGTGTAGAGAGCAAAATGCAAGAAACACCACCAACTGCAAGCGCAGAGCCTTTTCTGCTCAAGTGCACGCTGGTTTTGGCATCAGAAGCAACACTTTTGTGGACTTACAGTTGTTAAGAGGCTGAGTAAACACTAGTTTCCTCTGGCCTGCCTCCCCATTGCTCTGAATGGAAATGCACTGGTGTGTGCGGGGTGTCTGACCTGATGGGCTAAGGGGTGGCAGTGCCCTGCACCTCCTGCTCTCTTTGCCCGCCGAGCTGAATTAGATGCAGAAACAGTTGGATGTTGTCTCCGTGCCTTCCCAGTGCCTGTGGTGCCAGAGGAAAACCAGAATGTTTTATTAAACATATTACAGCAATAACACTGTCTTGTTGGGATATTTCCTGGCAGTTAACATCTTGCTGGATTGAATACCTTTGGCTTTGCCTGGGGCTCTCAGATCCTCCAGCCATTTAACTGCCAGGAAAAATACCCTCTCTGCTGGCGACTACAATTTAATTAGTGAAGCTTTTCTAAGGCATAGGATCAGAGACTTCCATTTTAAGAAACATCTTTCCCCCTGCCAAGTCATCCCCAAGTGCTTTACAAAGCACTGAAGGACAACAACAGCAGTGCAATGTCCGAGCAAGCCAGCCCAGCAAGTGCCAGGTATTTTTCTCACTCACCCAGCATGAGATGACGGGATTCCTGAGGCGGAGGATTGTTGTCCTAAAAATTAATGTTTTGCTCTTTAAGATGTACCTTTGGTGCACTAGTCTTCTCCCAGGCAGGTTTTGCTGCATCAACCTTGTACTGATTATGGACTAAGCCAAAAGGATGCCTGTCTGATTGTAGCTGTGAAGCTGGGTCAGACTAAGGGACCAAGGGAAGTTTGGTACCCAAATTTCCATCAGTCTGTTCCCTCAGGGCCCTTTCACAGTAGTAGGTGAGCAGGGATGGGAATGTCGCTGAGCACTCAGACAGGTTTAGCCGCTGAGGTGGTGCCTGGTGCAGCTGTACTGCCCGGCGTGCTCCCAGTGCCTTGGCACACCCTGGGGCTGGCAGGTCTGGCTCTTTCCCACCAGCACGCTGCACACACCACCCGATTTTGCAGGCTGCAGACACACACCCTGGGTCTTTGCGTGTCAGCTTTTGTGCCCTGGAGCAGCCCTGAACACAGATTTAATGTTAGTCTTGGTGCAACATACCTCCCTCCAGCCAAGTGCAGTGGTACCTTACAGTAGTATCTTAGAAACATTGATTTCTCCTTCTAAACCTTCTGTGAAGTCTTGCGCACCTTGTTTCACCCAAAAGGGCAGCTGAGGCAAGGAAAGGTCAATCATCTTATAAGACATTCACAACAAATCCCCATATTGTGCTGGTCTCCGAAAACCTCATTGCATTTAGTGGCAACAAAGGAAGAAATACCATTCTCCAGTGTGCTTTTTCTGGTGTTAGGATTTAAGTTCCTATAGGTGAAAAAGGCATCTGAAGAGTTGCTGGGGGCAAAACTCTTATTAAAACAGAGTCTGAAGAGGGGGGTTGCAGTTCTGCATGCTACCCAGGCACTGAGGAGCTCACCATACGGAAATGCCAAGCCCCTGCTCTGCCATGCAGCAAACTCCAGCTTTACTCAGCACCTCACCCAGCTCTGGTGCCTGTAAAAAGAGGAGCATTCACACTCCCAGCACACGCAGCAGAAATTACAGAATGTACGGGACTGAAGATTATCATTTAATAGAGCTGAGCCAATCCTTTCATTATCTAATGATTTAACTGGTGACCGCAGCAGAAAGCTGATAAAAGCACAGCCCTGGCCTATAAACCACCTTTTGCTCTATTTATTAAGTCCAGTAGCACAACATATTGAACCGAATATATTTGAATGTAAATAGGGCATTCTTTAGTATACAGGTAATTATTGCATTTAATAGCTATCGCTGCTATAGGTATCGTAGCTTGATTTAGCACCATTCACATGAAGGGAGGCAGAGTAGGGTGTAAACACACACAGGTGTGAGCTGCTGCTCCTACTTTGGTGAATGGAGTTAAATCCAGTTGGCGGCCGGTCACGAGTGGTGTCTCCCAGGGCTGGGTTTTGGGGCCACTCTTGTTTAACATCTTTATTGATGATCTAGATGAGGGGATTGAGTGCACCCTCAGTAAGTTTGCAGAGGACACCCAGTTGGGTGGGAGTGTTGATCTGCTCGAGGGTAGAGAGGCTCTAAAGAGAGACCTGGCCAGGCTGGAGCGATGGGCTGAGGCCAACTGTATGAGTTTCAATAAGGCCAAATGCCGGGTGCTGCACTTGGGCCACAACAACCCCCAGCAGCGCTACAGGCTTGGGGAGGAGTGGCTGGAGAGCTGCCAGTCAGAGAGGGATCTGGGGGTGTTGATTGACAGCCGGCTGAACAGGAGCCAGCAGTGTGCCCAGGTGGCCAAGAAGGCCAATGGCATCCTGGCTTGTATCAGCAATAGTGTGGCCAGCAGGGACAGGGAAGGGATCTTACCCCTGTGCTTGGCACTGGTGAGGCCACACCTCGATGAGTGGGTTCAGTTTTGGGCCCCTCACTCCAAAAAGGCCATTGAATGACTCGAGCGTGTCCAGAGAAGGGCAACGGAGCTGGTGCAGGGTCTGGAGCACAGGTCTGATGGGGAGCAGCTGAGGGAACTGGGGGGGTTTAGTCTGGAGAAGAGGAGGCTGAGGGGAGACCTCATGGCCCTCTCCAACTCCCTGAAAGGAGGGTGCAGAGAGGGGGGATGAGTCTCTTTAATCAAGTAATAAGTGATAGGACAAGAGGTAATGGCCTCAAGTTGTGCCAGGGAAGGTTTAGACTGGATATTAGGAAGTATTTCTTTACAGAACGGGTAGTCAGGTGTTGGAATGGGCTGCCCAGGGAGGTGGTGGAGTCCCCATCCCTGGAGGTGTTCAAGAGTCGGGTTGACATAACGCTGAGGGATATGGCGTAGTTGGGATTGTCAGTGCTGGGTTAACGGTTGGACTAGATGATCTTCGAGGTCCCTTCCAACCTAGATGATTCTGTGATTCTGTGATACTAAAGCACACGAATCCCTTTACCCCAGCAGAGGGGAAGGGAACCCAGCAGTTGTTTCATGCTTCCCTGTCATTATATCAATCTTTTCCCCATGTTTCTTCCCAGCACCCATCACTGTTGTCACTAAACCATGCCAGGGTCACAACTCAGCCTTTGTGGTCACCCACTCACAGGGCTGTCCCGCCCCAGCCGGCTTCACAGGTTGAGCTGCAAAAGCTATCAGACAAGTAAGAACGAGGTGGGAACCATAAAACACTTTGCTGATGGCAAATACGTTTTGCATGTATTTAGGAAAGGGATGTGGGGGGTGGGGATGATCTGTTGCTATTTGAGAAAACTCTTGTTCTGAGTGTTTTCCCACGCCCTGGTTTTGGTGGCACAGGCGCACAGCGCTGTCAGCCCAGCCAGGCAGTGCCGAGGGCTTCCAGCTCTGGCTTCTTGGACAGCAAGGAGAGCTGGCCCAGGGCGGGGAGGCTGCCTTCCATGCCTTGCTGAAGCACCCTCCAAGGAAATACTCTCCTGCACTAACGCCAGGCAGCCACCCCGATTCATCACTCCCCTCTACATCCCTGTGAGTGATTCCTACATTTCTACTGCTTGAGCAAGCAGCCGCTATTTATCTTTGCAGGAGCCAGGACGGGGCTGCAGAGCTGGACATCTCCCAACCGAGCGAAGAGGGCTGGAGGCACCAAGAGCCCACGCAAGCTTGGTATAATGCATGTGGCCATGCAACAGCTAGTACCCAGCCTGGCCTTTCTAAAAGAAGGTGTTGAGACACAAGAGAGTTTAAAGGCTTGTAAAACATCCTGTTGTTAAACAGATGATGCTGCACCAGCAAAATATTTTGAGCGCATTGATGCCGCTCACAGCTGTGCCCAGAGGAGGGTTATGCTGCTCAGGTTATACCTTTAATGTCTCTTGTAATCTGATTTGATGTTGTGCTGACAGTGCCCCTTCCCTCTTTCTTCCACACTCCTGATCCTCCCCGCCTTTGAAAAGCACACACGCGTCTGCAGCTCTGCTGCTGCATAAATTGCAAGACCAAGGCTCTTGTCCTGCAGAAATTGGTAAGGAAACATATTCGTTAGGAAACACTGAGATTGCGTTAGACATACAGATTATGGGTACAATTTGAATGGCAATACATTTTGGCAAGATGCTATTATGTATTTATTTGCACATGGTATAATAAAGTTGGCAATCAACAGATTGTGTCAGAAGCAGGGATGTTTAGAAAGGATTTCAATTTAGCAGAAGAGCCAGCACCTTGTTAACTTCTGACATCTGAAAATAGCTCCCAGATGCTCGCAGGCTACCTTGGCTAGCCTGACACACCATCTTCATTTCTGTCATCTTAGTACTATGGTCAGAAAGACTTACTAACTGCTTAATGCTTCAGAGGAGAGAGGTGTAAAGGTTCCTTTGTACTTTGTAGAGTAAAAAGCAAGTATTTCAGCTTCCCTGTGTTCCTCCCTGCCTCGAGAGGTCCAGGTCTCCAAAGCAGAGGTGAACCTGTGACAGTGCCACAGCTGGAGGAAACTGCACATCCTGCAATCAAATATTCCCACCAGAATTTCAACAGTACCAGGAAAGTCCTTTTGAGTTTGTGTCAATGGGTGACAATGACTTTTCAATTACAGACACACATGGATTCTTATTAGCCCGAGGTGACAATGCCTGTGGCACCTTTGTGGCCATTTTCACAAGAAATTCTCTGGCAAACACTCTCTTAGAGATGAAGGCTGTTGCCACCTCACAAGTATGCTGCATTCCTCACCACAGGTACAATCCATCTGTCCAGTGTGTTGTCCATCACCATGGCACAGGAATGGACATTGTTATCTATGCTGTGTCCAGTTGACATCTGTTTCTAGAGAGCAGTTCATTCTGAGATACTGTAGGTCAACACCCATGGGTTTAGCCCTTGAGTGTCTCCATGTCATTACTCACTCCACAGTTTCCAGTGGAGAAACTGAGGCACACAACAGGTTGTCATATTTTAAAATTATGTTAATATGAACTTTCGGTCTTTAGTAAGACTCAGAGCCAAGTGGATGGAAATCACAGGAATCTGTCTCCTGTCCCCATGTCACCATCTCCAGCTGAGCTGGTGGTGGTGGCTCCCTGGCCAGCCAGCCCCCCCTCCTCACACCCACTCCCATCAGCAGCATCGCTGCAGGAGCTCCGTGCTAAAGCTCGCTGTCAGACCCAGTATTGCACCAGTTTCTTGTGTTTACATGATTTTCCAAACTTTCATCTTGCCTGCATGGATATGAAGACCTTGCTGTTCCCAGAGGTGTTCAAGGGAATATAGCATCTGATCTTCAGTCAGGCTCTTTTCTATATCTGCACATGGGTACACCTTAAATGAGAGAAGATAATGCACCAACCTACTTTACATTTCACTTTTTATCCTCCTAATGAACGAAGGCTAATTATGAATTTCTAATTTCCACTGTTTATACAAAGCACTTTTGCTTTATTTCCTTTTGACTTTCTGTCTTCAGAAACCATAGGAGTTCACATAGCCTCTGGTGCCTTTATGCAACAGGAAACACAATCAAATAAGGAAATTTATGTAAACCCTGGTTTTGCAAGAGGAAGATGTGCTACTGTGTGCGAGCTGGCAATGAATAGGCTCTCATAATGTATTCCTCATTGCTTTCCTCTTCCTCTGCAGACAGTCAATACCCTTGAGAGAAGTTAATTAGATCCGCTTCACTCTGTTTGGTCCTACCACTCTGAGCGCTGAATACAGGGGAGAGGGAAATCCCAGCAAAGCAAATTGACTCGATTAGAGTAAGAGACCACTGAACAATCATTTCCATTGTCTGTGATCACAGAGGATGATCTACTTTAAAAGCAAGCATGAAAATGTTAAAACAATTATTTTAAATATTTGTGCAAAATCCTAGTTCAGTAACAGGATGCGAGTGGTAACTTAAAAGGAGCCGTTCTCAAAAGCCCCAGTGTACACAACATGTTCATAGAGCTATATGCCTGTGTGTGTAGTCGTTTGAAACCACTCACTGAGGGTATTAGTATTTCTAAGTAACCATTTGCACATCAAACTAATGAAGGTGATCGTGTGTACAAAGCAGGCAACTAACGCGTGTGTACTTCTGGCTGTATTGCTGTAGAACTGGCTGAATGGATTGAAAAGATACAATAAAATCACACTCCATGTAGGCTTTTTTAAAGACTGCTTAGAAAGCTGACAACTCAGGAATACCCACCTCTGGTTTGCCTTCCCTTCCAACAGGTGATGATTTTGTCAGCCCACAATTACAGTATACATCTACTGTATTTTAATTAGGCATCTTATATGCGGACTGGCCAGCTATGAGAACAGTGATAAGACCCTACAGAGCAGCTGTCCCTATCTAAAACTCCCAGTTACCTTTTTTTTTAACCAGCAAATTTCTCATAAAGTCCCAAATCAGGACTACATGGGACCTGTGCAAACATGAGTGACCTTATCAAATCCCAGCTGGCTGTTGTTGGTCTGGTTGCCGTTAAGGCAAATGAACATCAAAATGAAGGAAACTTGTCTCAAATCATCCAGGAGAACAGTGAAAATAACTCGGATCCTGAGTTCCACCAGCCCTGCTCGGCTGCCTTCCTGAGATACAAGGTTATGCAGAGCAAGTCCAAAATAATGCTTTATAGGGCAGAGACAGTCTTCTCTATGTGGTCAGATAGAAGCAAGCTTCTACAAGGGCTTCAGTGTGGTCAGAATTAACACCATTTTTGTTTTGGTTTTCTCAGGTAAAATGACAAACACATCCGGGTGTGCCTAAGGCAACAGCCCGTAGGTACCAGTACTCATTAGGAGAGATGAACTGTGGTCAGTTTTAACCAGATTTGACAGAGGGGCAGAAGTCTGAGGCACTGAACTCCTACCAGTGTTGTAACTTGTGGCATGATTTGTTGAAAAGTGTCAGCTAAAGCTCAGGCACTGTCTAAGTGTCAAGTGCAAGCTTGCTGGGAAGAGCCACAGGACAAATTCAGCCTCTGGGAGTACAATCCCATTAGAGACAATGAAAAAAACCAAGTACGCACTGGTATTAGGAGTCAGTCATCTTGTACGAGATGATGAGTATTTTACTGGAGCTCATCACCAAGAAGCTGTGTTATTTCTAGTCAACCCAACCAAGGGCTATTAGAAATGGCCTTTGGGATGAATTGGAAAGGGTGGATGTTTGCCTGTTATAAAACACATGGCCCAGACACAGAGCAAGAAGAATTGCGTGTCCACCAACTAAAGCTGAAGGGAGACCCTTTACTAGGGAACTACAGCCCATCTCCTGCCCTGGACCAATCACTTTGGATAAACACCATAAATTCACTCTACAGTGGAGATGAGTTGGGTGGCTCAAGAGGAACCAAATCACCTGAAAATACAATTTCATGGATGCACAATATACATTTTATGATCTCCCTTAATGTCACTGTTAAACCATCACATTGGCCTACCTCTGCTTCCTCGGGGTCGGTAACGCCACGCCGTAGCCCGCAGCAGTAGCAGCATGCTTCATGCACTGGTTGCAGCCCGGGCTGTTGCACTCCCCCAGTCTGCACATTTAAGCAGGACCAAGCTGGCATCATGTCTTCTCCAGGCACATTTATTAGCTTTGCCTCTGTTTTTTGACAAAATTCATGCTTCTATAATTCATGATTGGTGTGGCAAAAGTGCCCAAGGGAGGTACCAGATCCTAATGGTGCTAGGAGCTGTACAAACCCAAGGAGAGGAGTCCAGTCCCATTGCATTCCAACCTATTCTGCTTGCAGTAGCTTCAGTAACACCTTTCCCTCACTTTCAGGGCAAGAGATTCTTAGCACCTGCTTTGCCTCTTTATTTTTCTGCACTTGTTTCCCATCAAAGCTTCATAACAGCAACTGCCACCCCTCTGGGGTAGGATTAGATCTGTATTTGTCTGAGCCCTTATTAGCAAAAGTTTCAAAATGCCTCTTGGGGAGCTCAAGTCCCACCCCAATTCTGCAGTATTTTCTCCCTCCTCCTTTAGAGCAAAGACTGAAGATGCTGCTCCCAGAAAGGCAACATGGCCAATAGAAGAGCTGACTGCTCGCTTTTGCTGTTCCTTTCCAGAGCCAGGCACAAATACTTATTTCAAAAGGATTGCCGAAGGGCAGTCCTTAAAAAAAAATCCAACTCACTCCAGAACAGAAAAGAAAGGCTGGGTCCTCTGGAACAAACTCAATACTGAAGAACAGGGTGAAGAAGCAGCATCACCCTCAGGCTCAGTTTTGCTTTTATCAAAGCTTTTTGTTGTAGGGATTATTTTAGTGTTTCTGCATTTTCTTTCTCTTCCTTTCCTTTTTTTTTTTTTTTTTTTTTTTTCATGTAAGCTATCATTTTCTTTTCTCATTGTACGCCTGCAAATCCTACCTTAGAGAAGTAGTGTTTCTGGGCAGAGGACAGCTATGAGATAAACAACTAGGATTATATTTTCCCTTTCCATCCTGGCCTTTTATATTTCTGCCCCCTTGTCAGGGCACACTCCAATTCCCAAAGCTGAGTTCTTCTAATAACAGACCCATCCACTCTCAAGGGCATTTCACAGTGCTGGAACCATAAATACCAACTGCAAACTGTGACAGCAACCTCCAAAATGGTGAGATGCAGGCTGGCACCATGATGGCACAACAAGCCTTTCCAGAGCCCTGCTTCACACGTGGAGGTTCACAGATATCGCTTCAGCCGTTCCTGAGGATGCCCTTTCATCTCTAAGGCTGACAACATGTCAGCTCTGTTCTTGGCATGAGGTTTGTCACAAACATCACCTTTAAATCTCCATGCATTCCCCAGTCCCTGAATTGGCAGGATGCTTTTGCATTTTGCCCTTTTCAGCATTGCGTGCTTTGATAGGCTCGTTCACCTCCTCTGCTCCTCCCAAAGTCCTGCTAACCTCTGGGGAAAGGGACGAAACATCTAGCCAATAAAACCAGGAAATACTGAAAAGGTCAAATCACACTATTACAATAAATTACCATAATTCAGAGTGTAAATCAGGCATTAAAATGATGATATGTTGCAAGACAGAGATTGGCATTAGACCTAAAAATGGCACAACATTAATGTAGTCCGAGGTCAAAGATCCAGCTGGGAAATGGTAAACATTTTAAAACTAGACCCTTATCACTGTAATCTTGTCATCTTCTGAAACGGTCACGTCAGACATTACTGAATGATGGAACAGCACTTTGAGCTATGATTTATTTTCCATACTAAAGACTTCAAAGCCAACAAGTGGGGGTAATTGAAAATAGAGATACAAGCAGCACCGGATAACCTTTAAACGGTTACCTCAAGCATTCAGCAGCTTGCTGATTTGAGAGGGTGACATTTATTCTGCGTAATGTGGTAGCATCTTTTGAAATGCCTCTCTGCCGTGGCTGGGGCAGTGGACATTTAATGCAATAATAACAGCATTCAGAGCAACGTTACCAGGGATGGCAGGGAGGGTTCTACTCTATGGGGGGTTGGGGCTCACACCATGCATCTTGGGTGACTTTGGACAGGTCCACACCTCAGGAACTGGAGATAAGGAACTTGCCCTTTGTTTTAGGTATTTAGATAAGGTGTGGTGGTCCTATATGGGCTAGAGTTTCAAATAGAATAAATAACAGGTAAGCAGAGTTGAAAAAAAACCAGAGTGTGCCAAGAACAAAGGAGAAAGGTAAGTTGCTGCCTTCCTGGCACTCAGACACACATCTCACCTGGCCCATTAGCTCTTCACCACATTAAAGACAGTCTTCTGATCTCCCCAAAGCATCTCTTGACCATCTTTACACAGTGAAATACAGAAAAGAGCAAAACAGGGATGAGCTCTGAGGGAGTCCCCATCTCCACAAACAGAAGCATTTGGCACAGCATGCCACAAAATCTAACCAAAACACCAGGTTACACGTGCAGGTCCAACCTTCTCCAGTCATTTATTTTTTCCACAGTTTCCCAAAGTCTCACCTAGCCCTTAACATGTCCATGAACACCAAACAAGATCCCCCCACCAGGGCTCAGCAATGAAAGCTCGCTCACATTCAGGGTGGCCCTGACTTATCCTGCCTCCCGCTCTGGTGTCCAAATTCCACTTAGCCCCTGCATCAGGAGGGGCCACACACCCTGGAGACTGTGCAATCTGGGGACATCCAGGGCAAGGTCTGCTCCAAAATGATCTTTCTCCCTTGTGCCATCCTGCAGATTTCCTTGATAAACCCAAGATATCAGCAGAAAACAGCAGGGATGACTGTTCTGCTCTGCTTCTGCACTGCTTACCAAGGGACAGCAAATGCTGGTGGCAAAAAATCTGCCTCTCTCCTGTAATTTTCTGGTTAGTAACAGAGGGATGGGAATAGAAAAAAATGAAACAGCTAATTTTCCACAGCAGCAGACAACAAGTATTTTAATCCACAAGTCATTCAGCTGCAGAAACCTCCTGTTCTGAAAGGATTTTCCATCTTTTAAAATTTTCTGTATCCCAGTAAAGCTCTTTCATTTCACACAGATTAAGAGTTAATTCAGGTCAAATAAGGATTAATTAGTCTATGTAAGCCAGCCCCAGACACTGATGTGCCGGAGATCTTTTTTAAATTAGTTGCTGTTACTGTAAGTCTGTATCTTCTGATGGCAAGACCTCTGGTGTATTATAAATTTGCAATCAGGTACCCCACGGGATGTGAGATGAGGGAAAATGTCAGTCTTAACAGTGTTTAAATCCCTCCTGCCGCTGAACTGCAGCCTCTTTCAAATTAGGTCCTGTTGGCAAAATCAGATAAAGAGATGGAAATAAATGATGTGAACAAAGGGCATCAAAGAGTATCATTTAAATTGTTATTGACTGTGGGCACAAAAAAAAAAGCACAGCATGAAAACATACTTAATAAGAGAAGATAATAGGACCATGGAGACAGGTTTTTTTATTTGGAGGAAAAACATCAAATAGTTTGTGTGTTTGTGTATGCTTTTTCACCTAGTTTACAGGTAGGAGGGATATTAATACAGAATATATTTCACAGACCAGACCAAATCGCTTTGATATGCCATATGCACTAACATCAGAGATTATTTATTCAGACTTCATTGCAAGAGAAGAGACCAAACCTGTTGCTGTTAGAGTGACTTCCAGGATCTCTCATAACCTAAAAATATTTAGAAGAGTTAATAAAACCCCAAAAACCAAAACACCCAAGTGAACAATTTTCTTATTAGGGGTAAAGTGTGGGAAAACCTTTCAAACAAAGGCTCATCCAAGACTACATAGTGATCTCCAAGTCCTGGGGGACTAAGGAATAAGTAAGGAAATATCCATGGTCTGTTCATTGCTCTTAAAGATTTGTCTTGTAGATTTAGGAAGCAAAGAATGGCCACATCTCTGTGAGAGCTGCCTCCTCATGTGGGTTGAAGATCGGACTGAATTTAGAAACTCCAGGCCCAAACATCTTAAGCTAAAGGATAACAATTTGGAGATTATTGTGTTTGTTTGCTTTTTTTTTTTTTTTTTTTTAACCACCTAAGTGATTTAGGACTCTACATTCTGGTTTTGGGAACAACTTCTGTGCAGACCCCTACAGCTGGTTCATGTTCACACCAGACTGGACACAGCAGCTGCACAACGTGGTGCACAGTGGAGAGCTCATCCACAGAGCTGGAAGATGACACCAAACAGCAGCAAGTCAGCAGAGCTCTCCTCCCGAGACTGAAAGCCACCCAAACGTTGTGTGTGAAGTTGGGGTGGCAGTTTATCATCCCATGAGAAGGTCTGAGCAAAGTGACCAGGGTGTCATGTGACTCCTGTTACCCACAAGTGCTGGTGTTTAACCTGGACACCAGTGATGGTGGGGAGAAAACTGGAAGCCTGTGTGCTCTGTAGTCACACCAGCCTTTGCCTTCAGCAGATGCCTGTAAATGCCTGCTTGGTCATTGGAGCTGCTCTTGGGACTTCAGTCTATGTCTGCTGAGAAGAACAGGTCCAGGTTGCTCATCAAGGAGCGTGGCAATGACCAAACGTACAACCAGAGCTCACCAGCACACTTCACACCTTTCCTAAACCCCCACAGATCACAGCCTCAATGAAGGCAAGGCCATGTCAACCAGCAGAAGAGATGTCCTGCTGCATTAGCATCCCAAGGTCTGCAGCCCCAATGCCTTAAAACCTCCCGAGGACCTGGGGTTCAGCTTCTGAGGGTGCCTCCAAGTTCAGAACACACCCACTGATCTGACCTGGGCAGGAGTTGATCCGAGCCTTGACCTGGGCAAACCAACACCTTCTCTTTCTCTCTCTCCCTTCCAGTATTTCTAAATGGCTTTCTACACTGCTTCTAAACTCTTAGGAGAAAAACTATGAAGAACTGCTTCAGGTTCCTCATGTGCAGCCTTAGTGGCATTTTGGGAGAACTTGTGGGACTTCTTTATTGAAAATAAGGTCCAGTAGCCTAGATAAGGGTGATAAAAGGGACTTGGGTACCTTGGTGGTTGTGCTAATGAAACATAGATTATGACTGCACCTTTTCTGGGATTCTTCATCTTTGCTCCAAGCCATCAGGAGAGCTGCTGTCCTAAGGAGTAGCAAACAGCTCTTCCCTGGTCATATTGTTAAGCAGGGACAGGTCAGGTATGTAAATTTTCTTTTCAGCTGACACAGTGGAGACAGGATGGACCAAGGTTTCCCACAATCCATTGTTCACTTGGGAAGCCATCACCAAAAATGGAAAGGCAGAAATGAAAAGAAAAAGATCCTTCAGAATAAAGTCCTGCTGGGAAGAATACCTGACATACTAGCCTCACTGTTAATGCACCACTGAAATCACTCAGTGTTGTACTGCTGGGGGTACAGCCCCTAGAAAAAGACAAGAATAGTCATTCAAGCCAGGAATTTGTAATAATATTTCTCCAGACCTCTCTGCTCTTCCCCAGAGTGGGTAAAGCATTAATTTCCACAGCTTGTCTGCAAATACTTGCATTTACCTTGGAAATGGGCCCAAACTAGAAGAGAGACTTTCGTGCTTTGGAGACCTAATCTGGGTATGACAGGACTCCAGATGCAAATGTCTTTGTAACATAGATGGACATTCAGCCCCAGATGTGATCAAAGGAGCTGGGGCCCATTTCTCTTGCTAAAAGAGGACTGTGGAAGAAACAAGATTTGAATAGTACACTTTTAAATGACACGAAATGCAAAAAGCCCACCATGAGACAGGCACACTCACCTCCTGAATTGAACTCAGCGTGATCCAGCTCACCCCTATCAACTCAGTGATATTTTTCCTCCCTTCATTACCTTTGACAGTATTAATCTGATGCTGCAGAGAGCTTGACTGATCAGATGCACGGCTCCTGAACTGCTGGGGAGCCAAGCTTGCAAGAAAACTCTCATCTGAGATGTCACTCGAGCAGCACCTCAGCAAGTCATGGAGGTTTCTCTTCCAGAGGTTGTAGAAAGATGCTGCTTCTTTTTGGTTTACCTACAAAGACAATGGACAACATGTTTGACTTTTCAAAGGCTAACTTGGATGTTGACAAGAGTCTGTGACACAGTGACTTGTTAATCAGAAAGTCTGCATAAAAGCCTTTTCATCTTGAAAAATAATGAAGCCAGAACAGAACTGCTCCATAGCAGGATGGGATCCACCTGCCAGGCGGAAGCTGAGGATGCTTATCCCTGAACAGATCGCAGCAGAGATTAATGCACTGGATTGGAAAAGCTGTTTCCTGAGATTTTTGTGGCAAGGCACCAGATTTTGCTTCAGGAGTGGCAGGTTCATATTCTGGCCTGGCCGCTGACAGGACAGGTAAGCCTTTTCTTTCTGCCTTGGGATGCTACTCCAGAAACACACACATGGGTTAAGGCAGACATTTTATAGCCTGTTTGAAGTAACCTAGCACTGACAGGGAGGTGGATGCATGCATTGCTCATATATTACTAAGTGGTTTGGGGGCTGCATCTGATGCAGCAAGTCCTACCACTAAACAGACCTCTGCAGAGGAGCACTGGGGACCACAGCCACATCCTATCTGAATTTACCCCCCTCCAATCCCCAAGCCAGCCTCTCACTTTGCAAAATGAAGAAATGCTTCCTTTTCCTGTTGCATCTACATAGATTTTAAACTCTTCTCTGTGCATCTCCCTCCCTAAGCACACACACAAGTCTTGGCACAGGAGGATGCCATGTGAGTGAGGACCTCCAGGCAACAACATAACAAACAACAGTAAAGACACACTACGCCTGAAGTCTGAGAAAAGGTTGACTTGGAGAGAGAGGTTAAAAAGGAGATGTGAGGTTGTTTTCTTGCCCTTCAGGGCCATGTCTACAGGAGCCAATTTAATACCTATTACTACAAGTATTAGCACAGACAAGGCTTAGGTATCTCCATGGAGCCAAATTACATCCCTGAGCTGGCATTTCTTTTTCCATCTTCTAGCTCTAATGGCTAGATCATACACTCATTGAGGGGGGATACATCTTTTATGATAGCCCCAGTCTCCTGGAGGTTTATAAAGCCCAGATTCCTGCCAAAATAAACTGTGTGGCTCACCATATAGCAAAGTGGCAGGAGACATTGACTCATCCCTTGCTTCAGGCCATGCTGATTGTGGGTTGTAGGGCTGGGGAGGGACAGACTTCCAGGTGTGGGTCTGAGCACTACAAGAGGGAGACGGGGGAGCCACCAGCTGAGTCCCTGATGGGTGTCCAGCTCCCAGGTGTCACAGCACCCACAGTAAAGGGCAGAGGAGATTTTAAAGCTGGTCTGGTAGCTGTGATCTCAACAGGGGATAAAGGGACCAAGCAGCCTCCAGGGCAGCTCTGCTGGGGACACTTGGATGTGCCTTGGTCACACCAATGCAAGGAGCACTCACATGGCCATCTGCACCAGCAGATCAGGTCTGCAACCTACGTGGGATGAGGGAGGCCAGGCCACAGGTCTGCTGTCTTTCCCCAGCTACCCTTTCTGTAAATCATGGATCCTGCTGTAGACAGCTCAAATACTTTCTGTGCAGAGAGCCACTGAGGATTAGAAAGTTCAACACTTATGAAGCATGGGGCAAAGAGCTTAAAGTACTGACCAGGGGCTGCTTAAGAGCAGTCAGCAGGAAGCATTTGGCTCAGGGTCTGGATTGAATTTAGGCTGTCTGAGCCATGACTGTCCCCATAGCTCACTTCTCAGCAGCTCCCCTGTGAGCTCACCAAAACAGTTCAGGATTAGCCAAGTCCTCTGCAGAGGGCAGAACCACTGTTTCAGGAGGCTTGTCAGCTCAGAGGTGGCAGGTACAAACTGACTGCTTGCTGCTACATGGGAATCAGTCTCCTGGAGCCCCATAGGTCACCTCCAGACTTCTAAAAACTGTTTTAATGACTCATATCATGTCCTTCAGATGAGGTGTTAAACCAGGCTTCCTGGAGGGCACTGAAGTGGAATTTTAAGGCTGCACAGCACTTTCTCAAAAGCAAAAAGGATGCAGCAGCACTGGAGCAGAGTCAGAGGCACCACCTCACTCTCTCCATCAAGCAAGCTAAACCAGCAAACTCTGTGCACAAACTGCTGCTGAACACCATGGGAGGCACAACTCCCTGCTTGGTCCCTGAGCACAGACAGCTGATGCAAAGGTAAATCATGTCATATTCATGAGACTTCCTCAGAAGTCATGGACCTCATCTTACTCACATATTGTTATAGCTTCTGTAGCGTTGCGCAGGCACAGGGACATTTGAGAAACAAGTTGTCTCCCTTAGCTGAACACTGCTGTGTTTGGATAAAGGCTACCTGAATAAACCAGAAATTTCCACTACAGGAGATGCAATTTCATTTCTGAGGAGATACGCTGGATCTGTGAACACTGGCTATTATTCAAGCACTTAAAATAGACCCCCCAAAGCAAAAGGAAGACTGTCGGTGCCATTCATTCGCAGGCAGCGTTGGTACTTGCCCCTCCTCCGCTCCCTGGCAGCATGGAGCCAGAGCAAATAACAGCAATAATGCAATGCCGTAAGCCCTGGAAGAAAGCAGACATCTGTTGCCCATCAGATATTACACCTTGGTGACCATGCAGCTCAGTAAGTATGAAAGTGATTACTTATACCTTGACAGCATGGCCACAGCACATAAATGGGAAGCTTTGTACAGCAGACTTACCAGGAAGACCTATGAACAGCAGGACGAGTCACCATTTCAGCTGTGAGAATATGTCCATGTTGTTCCCATTGTTGCTGCGAGACATTCATTGCAAAACAGCTGCAGGTTGATGAAGAGCATATGGACCATCTCGGGTAGCCTTGATTTCACCTGGGTGCCATTAATCAGCAAGCATCTGCTGCAGTGCTGGGGGCATCCCAGCCTCCCACCCCTGACTGAACTGCACACAAAGTCATTGGAGATGGTCGCAGCTTCAGCATCAAATCTCTAATGCCAAGACAAACATTATGTTGACCTACCCAAACACCTACTAGTTTTACCCATGTTCAACAGCATAGATAACCCTTTCTTTCCCCTTGTTCACCTCATTTGCACTCTTTGGGCACTATAAGTCCTTTTGGATCACAGCTAGGTAGACCGAAAATACCTTCCCTTGAAGAGTTAAACACAGGCCCCTGATTCATTTTCTGCTGTGGCAGCAGAAGGACCTCAGAAAAGTGGGCAAAACCAGGCATGGAGAAAGCCCAAAGGATGGGTAAAGTTTTAGGACTGACTATGGAGATGGAGCATCTGTGTCAGTGAAAACTGTGGGAGCCAGAAGTTGCTCTCATTTTTGATACAAAAGCAATAAAGTTTTCACTGGATCTGGGATAAAGCATACAAACCCCAGTTATTTATGGAATCAGATTATTACATTTTTGTGTCTTCTTCTGAAGTAGCTGGAGATTGTGAGTCCCCCCCAAATAGTTTCTGGTCCAGGAAAAAACCTGGACCAGAAACCCAGTCCAGCAACATCTACATTCTTATGCAAGAAAACCTGGTCTAGTTTAGAGGCCTCAAGGCTGAAAGTCTCATCCCACTGTCCAAACCCCTCTGAAATCAGTCTTGAATGACGCACAAATAAGACTAGTTTCACATCTCATTTTTCTTCCCCAAGTCTCCTCTCAGGAGAAGACTGATGTAAAACAACCCCTGTAATTCCAGACAAGCCCTTGCTCTTTTGGAGGCACAACAACAGGGATTTAAACCCTGCTCTGTCCTCCAGAAAGGAGACCTTTGAGGAACACCTTCTGGCAGATGGCATCACCCTCACAACTGATTCTGCCCTTGCTGGGGCTGGACCACAGAGGCCGGGCTTGGAATGGGAGTCTCAGGTCCCTGGGTCCCTTTTCTTGGTGTAGGTTCTGTTAGATCCAGCAGATGAAATACAGAGGACACGAGGAGATTGGCACTACAGAGATACACACGTGGAAATCTGGATTCTGGTCCAACCAAATCTGAATTATGGGTTGCTGACATGACCCCAGATCATGCAACGTTGATGCTCAAGTATCTTTAAAGAAATATAAAGAAAAAGTCTGTGAAATAAGATAACTGAGGCTTTTCTCCATCCTGCTTTATAGCCAAGTTTCTTAATCTGTAAGTTTTCTCTTCTCCACTTCATCCTCCCCTAAGCTCTGCAAATCTATACCTGTGTTTCTCCAGGTTCTTCTCCAGCTAATTGCCTATAAAGATTCAAATCATGAACTGCAACTCAAAGCTTTTCACAGGCATTAGGGGAGTATTAAATGGGAAATTCTAAAACTAAATTATAGTTTCCCACTGCAAATGTTTAAAAAAAAAATAGATCTGCTTTTAATTAGAAAGAAAAATAAAAAGTCCCACAGTTGACTACATGCTCTTTCCTACCTACCACACATGCAGGCTCTGGCCAAATCCTCAATGGGAATAGAGCAACAAAACTCCACAGGAACTGGTGCATTTACATCGACAGGCTCCAGCAGAGGATCTGGCCCTGCTGGCGCCTGGACAAGCTTGAAAAATCTCTGCAGAAGATCCCCTGTCTCTCCGCTTCCAGGCAGCTCAGGTTCCTGTTGAGCATCTCACACCTCTCTGCCGGGAAGGTATGATTTATTTGGCAGCTGGGCTTTCCCTCCCGGGGAGCTTCCTAATAGATCTGTGAAAGCAAAGGTTACATGGAGGCAGCTCCAAGGATGAAGTAATTGGCTTTGCTCTGAGACCAGAGATTTTAGCCAAGCCTGATGGTTTCAATAAAACAAAGCTCATGAGCTTGCTGTTTGCCCAAACGGGATGAGCTTTGCTGCTGCAGCACCAGGCAAAGATTTGGACAGGGGACAGCAGCCCCTGCACGTCCTGACAGGGTGACAATGAACTGCCTTGTAGTGACAAGGGAGGCACTTTCCCTAAGCTGTCTGCAGTTGTGTGTCAGGCCTTGATTACTCCAGGGATTTAAGGCACCAAAGCCAGCACTAACCCCTCCTGCGGGCAGGCAGTTCAGTCCGACCCTACGCAAACCCCAGCACGCAGCATCACCCTGCGCAGGGACTGGCAGCAGCACCACTCCGGGGCTGAGCACAAGGGTGGCACAACCGTAAGTGGCTGTTGGAGTTACCCCTCCTCTCTCTGCATCTGTCTCATCAGCACTCAGCTGCAGCATTCGAGCTGGGGTACTCAATTTTTGAGCACGCTGTCCTTGGAAAAAAATCCCAATTATTCAGTAGCAGTCAATCTTACTGATTGCCTGTAGTTATAGTGGTTCATAGACAGAGACTGATAAAAGTTGAGTATAATCACACTAGAGAACAGTTTTTCTAAAGCAGAAATGCATATATATATATATAAAATACACTTATTCCCAAATCTCAATTCTTTGAACAGTTTCCAGCAGATTCTATTGGGGATGGGGGGAAAAAAAAAAACCAACATAAACTGTTCCTCTGTCTCAGGAAAAGATACATCCATAGCCAGAACCACGTTGGCTTGAGGGTCTCACAGGCAATTTTCAGGCCAGGTCTTTTTTCATCTTAATTGAGCATTTGCTTTTAATTTTGGAAGGTTCTGAGTTAATGCATTTTGCATTTTTTATATTTGTATATAATTACATGCTGTTAGAGTAACTTAGGCCAGATCCACGTCCCAGAGAAATTAGTGTGAATATTTCCAGCAACTTCAGTCAGAAAACAGTATTCCAGCCCTCACAGACCTGAGTAAATAGTTAAAAACCCAATCTCATAAATATTTTTGTGAATGAAAGTGGTTGGCTGTGACTCACAAGCATTTGGAAAACCACAGGGCATTTGGGAAATGTTTGCAATTCCCAAAAGCTTCACGCAAGTCAGCATGAATTAGTGTTCACCCCAAATTTCATAGTCTGTTATTCATTGCTCCCTAATTTAAAACAATGTGGAAGTAACAGTGATACTGTATGACTTCAGTGACCAGTCACAGACCACGTAGAACTGAACTGCAAACACCAAGCACTCGCAGAGGACACGTCATAAACCGCCCACTGATAGCAGCTTTCCAGCCAAAGTGTCTGAAGAATAATTACAACTAAAAACCCTGAGTCAGAAATGGTTCCTGCACACTTCACAGAGGCAGAAACTGCACATGAGATCACTCCACCACCTGCAGCAATACCCAAACCCCTGAGATCCAAAGGGTGTTGCTGTATTTATAAAGCTCAGGGTTGCCCCACATCAGAGCCATAAGGATGCCCTTCACACCTTCTAATTTACCTCACAAGGTTTCCAGAGAAGTAACGAACACTTATTTTGCGTTCCTTATGGATCTTCCTTATTTTGGAGGGTGGGAAGAGGTTTAACATGGTGTATGTATGTGGGAGAAGGGGGCATAAGTAGCTACAGGATATAGGATTGGCTCCCAGCCAGTCAAATAAAAAAATAAAAATCAGTATTTACATGAGCCATGATTTAATTTCATCCCAAGACCTGCAGAACAAAGGAGTCTTTCAAAGGAAAGACACCAAGACTGTGAAAAATGCCAGCTCAAATTTTTTCCGCCAGAGAAATCTAATTTTTGATCATATTCGGTATGACTGGTCCTTTAGATGACCCCATAAACATGGATTATAGGTTTGCATTGTTTTATCCTCCAAGAAGCCTGCCACGCTATCTCAACTGTGCTTCAGCACTCACGGTTATGAGGCCTGAAGTATACTCCAGCTTTTGACAACAATCCTTAGAAAACACATGAATATTTTTTCAGCAACTCTCTCATTCCTGAGAGTACTTACTGAGCTCCAAGAGGCATTATAAGGAACAGTTAATTAGTAACAAACCTGGAAAACAACATAACATAATTTCTGTAAAGATCTCTATGCCTCAGTTTCCCTGACTGTGAAACACAATAGTTATGCTGGAACACAAACAACAAATATTGGCAATAGTTACTTTGTTTGGAGTGATTCTTCACCCATTAGACTCAAGGACAGACCATAGCCTTCAAATCCAATTCGTTCATCAGGGGAAAAAAATGCGTTATTTGTTATACAAACACAGGTCCCTAGAAGCCCCTCAGAGCCTGAGCAGGTCACTGCTCCCCTGGAAGGACATGACACATCTCAGAGAGCCAGGGGGACCCCTCCTAAGGGAGGTAACAAATTGAAACCTTTATAAAACACCGTGTAGAAGTGCAACCTGAAAGGAGCCCTGCCTTCCACAGGTGTGCTACAGCAGTGAGAGGCAAGCTTTGGCAAGCCTGCCAAGAGAGAAACCTGCCCGGGCATTACCTTGCCTTGTTTGTGCTATTTTAGGAGAGAATATCAGACTTCTGCAGGGTCCCCACTTAGCAGCTCCTTAAGTTACTGTATCTCTGCTCCTAGACCTGGTAGCTCTGAGCTCCTTGGGATACCAAGCCAGGCTGCTGCAGCCCCTGTTTGAGGGGTCTGCCCCACATGCACGAGAGTGCGATCACACCACCACTGGCTCCAGGCATTGCTAGTGCTGCTCCATGGGAATCTTCACTTGGACACTCACCAGTTCACCAGAGAGAGAAAAAAGAGGGAATGAATGACTAGAATTTTAAGTTACACTGAGTCAAACAAGTGTCAGACAAATTTAGGGACAAGGTGGATTAACCCCTGCCCAGCCTGGCAGCCGTTCCTGCTGGGCTTCATGGGGCTGCTGGCTGAAATGACTTGGCTTGGGTTATACAGGCAGTCAGAACCTTTAATAAATGTATTAATAGGGATTTCATCTTAATTAAATCAAAACAAGCTATTTCAAAGAGGAATAAGGGCATGGTTTCCTCTGTAAATTGAACTAATTGGTTTAAATATCACACCTTCAGTTAAACAGGTGCAGCATCATTTAGGAAATGCCACAATTTTCGTCAGAAAAGTGAGCTTTTTTTTTTTAAAAACCTGCTAGTAGAGATGAAGGAAGTAGAGAAGCTTTTGGGGACAAAAGTTCTTCTGTTGTGCCCCAAATCTGAAACAGAAACAGTTTTCAAATTCTTTGCTCCTGGGTCTGTGCTGACAGCACTAACACAGGCTGCATAAATATTATTGGGGGGTAATAAATATTTTGCATGCCACATCCCTGTAGAAAGTGGATAGGGTTTCATTTGAACTGAAATGTTTTTTGAACAAATGAAATTATCAATATAATACACATATTTCTTTGATTTTTTAAAAGAGTCTCCCCAAATTTCTGAGAAAAAACCTAGAATTTTTTTGTGGCATTTTATTAATTTTGGTTCTTCTAGAGCAGTTGAATCTGTTCTCTTAGAAAACTTAAGTGCGACATTTTCCTGTTGTAATGACAATATTTTTAAAAAATTAAGACTTTCAACTTTGGGCTGAAGACACTGAATCTCAAGGAGTGCTTACCCACCTGTCCCACCATGGGTTTGGATGAGCTCTAAACAAAACCTGCAATGCTAAACTAATTTTTGACCATTTTGACCTCTGCTCTTGATCCATTCCTATCTCAGGGTTTGGTGGTAGGAGCGTTTTAGCTCCTGGGAGGTGTGAATATCCACTCCTGTTAGGTGATCTTTCAATACCATTAGTTAACATATTTGCTTTGAAACAGCTGCAATGAGTGACTGTTCATCTCCCAGGCCCAGCACTCCCCGGTGCTCACAGACCTCTTTGAAGTGGTGCTTTTGCTTCATAATTCTTCCTCTTCTCTAAACTGTATAAAGCCCCCAAGAATAGAGCAAAGATTCCTTATTTATCTACGAGGGAAAACGGGGTTTCATATATCTTAATGTATTTGGGAGGCAGAAAAACACTATCTTCTAGATTTTCCTGGTCTATTAAAAAAACCCCAACTCTGTAACCTGTAGACCTAATATCTGAAGAGGGTTTGGGTGAATCAAACCCTTTGAGTGGCTGGTGGGTTTTGCAGTCTTTGTAAGAGCCTGCGGGAGAGCTCATCCATGCCATCCCACTAGCGACTGCTGGGGTTAGGTTTGGTCTTTAATTACATGACACTAAGCAGCCTTTGGAGGTGTTTTGTTTTTTGTAAGGCATGCCAGAGATCTCCTGCGCTTGCCTGAGAGCAGCCTCTTACAGGCAGTGGGGATGCTGGTGCGGAGAGATGCTGAGACCCCAGAGACAGCGGGGCTGAGAGGAGGGAGGGCCACCAGCAGCCTCAGCAGGACAAGGGGCTCTGGTCCAGTCTGGGGGACCAAACCCTTCTGGTCCCCAAGGCAGGGGGATGCTGCATGCCCTGGGATCTGCCTGCAAACCTGAACCTGTCAGCGTCCAGAGAACGAGCCTGGAGCTTTTCTCCCTGTCCACATCACCCGATCAAAGAAAAACATTTGCAGCCATATTATGAACAACTATGTTGAAACCAGAGTTTCAGAACACTCGAGCTAGAAATCATCCAGCATAAACTCCAGCTGCTTCCATGATTTTCACTAGTGCCTCATTTAAATCTGCTGAGTGGATGTAAAGAAGAGCCATCAGCTTTCACAGCCTTGGCCGCAGGAGGAATCCCATCCATTCAGCACTGCCTCTACCCATGCCTGGGCTGGGTTTGCAGCCGGTGTATGTTGGCACTGCTCCACTGGTTTTAGCAGAGCTACATTGGTTTGCGTCACCCGAGGATCTGACCTCGGGGAGCAGGCTGCTGCCTGCCTTTACCAGGTGAGTGCATCTCATTTTGGCAAGGCACTGCTGCACACCAGTTAACAGCCTTTTCTATGCATGGCCTGGTGCTGACTGCAGTCATCAGAGGAGATGTCATACATTAGGACCTGAACCTCACCGTGACACCTTTATGCAGTTAAAAGGCCTGTTCTATATATACAGCCAGATAAAAATGTATATTGTAAAGCAATGAGGGGAGCTAATCTCATTACAACCTCTTCAAAATGCAGTGTGAGAGCGATAAAAAGAAGAGACAATAATTCTGTGGATGCTGATTTCCATGTGGCGAAAGGGCACTACCTGCATTACAGGCAGGACATCAGCCAAACTGCTCTCGCATCCTCCCTGTTGGGCTCTGTAGTATGAGTCCATTTTCCTCACCACCCTCTATGACGCTGACCCCAGAGGACACCACAGGACTTGTTGTGGGGCAGGAAGGTGAAGAGATGGGCAGGAATTTGGAAAGGCAGAATGAGACCTGAGGAGCCACAAATGGGACAAGGCAGTTGGGTTCAATGTGGGCTGTCAAGGGTAGAGGAGCTACTAAGTGAGGTGGGGATGGGTTGTGAAAGGCTGATTTAGAGGTATGGGAATCATGGAAAACTGGGAGATTCTTGGATTCCATGGAAAAAGGATGGATGTAATTGTAAGGCTCAAGACCAGCCTGAGGACAGCCATTTGACTGCAGAAATGACTCAATGAGCATAAAGGAGCCACAAGAGTGGAGGTCTCTCAACACCGCTCAGCGCATAAGCCAGCTCAGGCCAGGTGCCACGTGCTCTGCCAATGCGTGGGACATGATGTAAGAAGCAGCTTTCATTTTCCATGAGGTCAAAACCCTAAAACTACTGTGAGGACTGCTAACGAGGGCTGGTGGGTGACCACCAAATTAAGGCTTTTTACTGCTGAAGTGCCCGTGATTCTTTAAGAATTCATGATGTGGTCTGATGTTGCATGTTGATAAATGATCTGACCCCTCTGGTGTCTGCAGCCGTTCGTTAGTGATCCCACAAGGATTACAGGTTCTTGCTATGGGAAACTGAAATGTGGTTTGATCAAAACCAGCTTATCAGCAGTCACCAAGTCAAGGTGGGGTTTAGCAGCTACCAAAGCAAATTACCCCTCTAAGAAAAAAAAAAAAAAAAAGAACATATAAAGAAATGCAGAACTGGGCTGAGAGAAAGCAGTTTGCAGGACTGTGTTAATTTAAAATGAGGCAATGTGCCCATTGTTTTAGTTCACAGTTCCAAGGTTGTATTAAAAGTCCCATGCATGGGAAGAAAGGTGGTGACACCAGTTTCTGCTGTGAACATGGTGCTGGTGGAGCCTCCCCTGTGGGTTATAAACCCAAGGTTTCTCCACATCATTTGCAAAGGAGTTATGTGCCAGGTTGAAAGTCTTTATACATCAAACATTTCTTATCACGTCTTCTACCGCCCTTATTCTGATTTTCATCTTCAATTAATATGTAAACACGAGCATAATCTGTAATACCTGGGCTGAGATTCGACTTGCTTTAGATCAGCTTCCCTCCAGGGAGGTGTGTGGTGCTCCCTGATGTACAGCAGCCGTGAGACCAGCCCTTGGGTAGGACAGGTACAAAGCAGGGCACCCAAATCCTGTTGGAAGTAACCTGTGTACCCTGTCAGATTGCACTTAATTGCAGAGCTGTGATGTGTGAGATAGGGCAGATACAGGGTCTGTATCTGGTGTAAGGAAGCAAAATGTCTGCGATGGACAAGCTGTGTGTGCTAACACATTTACTTGTCATTATGAAGTGCAGCAGAGCAGATAAAACCATTAGATATTTAAAAATTAGTTAATGCTAGGATGCAATGATTTGGGCATTTGTAATGCTGCTTTAAATTGGATCAATACTTTCCAGTTCATTTTACAGTAGATTTTTAACCCTGCTATTGCACTTGAGCTCCATGCTCTGAGCAGCAGGTAAGCTAACAGACGTAAGAAAGATTTCTAATGGGATGTGACCAGTTGTGTTTCAGGAAGTGCGTCAGCTCCTGGAGACTCGCTAGGCACCATCTCTTTTATTCAAGAGAGCTTAATTGTCATCCAGGACATCTGGGACGATCTCTCAGGGGCTTGTGTTGACAGAACATTAACTAACACACGAAAGCTCTGGGATCCCATGACATGATCCATCACTGAGTAAAGACAAGTTGCCTGTATCACATAGGATAAATTCATCGAGGAGCCAAATCATTAGCATAGAAAGGTCATCTACTTGTCTGTCATTATCGTGTGAGGCAGATAGTCTATAATGTGTGCAGGAGTTCCCCACAGAGCGGCAATCATCCCCTCACTACACTATTCCATTGTTCTTTTTAAAGCTGGTGAAGAGCTTTCTCATTGAAATCTGCAGCTGTAAACACCTGAAAGGAAATGTATAAAGCTTGGCTGCTTCTGTCTTCTGTATATGAGCGTGAACACCCTGGGATAAAAAAAGTTCCTTGCATGAGTATTTCCGATCTCCACTAGACACAGTCAGACATAAAGATTGGCAATGGACTCTGTATTGCTTGTAGTGAAATAAGATTTCTGTTTTAAATAGCAGAAGTCTGCATCTCAAACAAAAACTCTATTGTATTTTTCTCCCTGGTTATACCAAGAGCTGTGCCATGTAGTTTAACCATGCATCTGTAGGTGTCCACCAACAAATGTCAATACGACTGATTCCTCTGGCTGTATCTCCCAGAAGGTCAGGTAAATCTTGCCAAGCAAGCACGAGCTGGACAATTCTTTTCACCTCATCATCCAACCTGCCGAATCTGCAAATAACATCAAGAAAATGCCCCAAAAGCAACATATTTTGGAACTGGACAAAAAATCAATCATTTTCCTCCATCAGTGGTAAGCATATGGTTTATGTTGCTCCATTGCAAACTTGGATATAATCCCATTTGGCACTTGAAAAATACAAAACCAGCCCAGCTATGAATATTATTTTATTGTGACTTGGGCTTTGCAGGTTTGCAGGTTCTCCACTCTCTCCCATAGTGCTTCTGGAAACATGAGCTGCTCTCTGCCATCTCCTTCAACCCGCACTTCTTCCCAGGGTGGCACCTGGTTTCTGGGCCAGTATTACCTCTGCCCTCTCCTACACTGAGTCCATAGCCGCCACTCTGAAGCTGAGGGCAGAAAATCAGCGATAAATTGTATGTGGACAAGTAAGTCTTTCATGTGTCCTTGGAACGCTGTCTTGGGCAGCGCTTCTTCCCCCTGCATGGCAGTTCACAGCACATGGGCTGCTTGGGCTTTCATGCATCGCTCGCCTGAGCGATAGAGTGATCACACGATAATAAAGCTGCATATTTCAGCTGGTCTGAGGATCAGGTTGAAAACTTGACCCTAAACATCAATGAAGCATGTCTACAGTGGTAGTATTTCACAGACTTTATGGGAAGACCTTGGAGGCTTTATAGTGCATCCTCTCAGAGGCAAACTGTCCTGACTGCCTTTGTGATAACCTTGCCAGCAAACAGATCTATAGCACCTCATATTATTTCATTTCAGAGGTTCCCATTCAGAAAAGAGGCACTGAAAATCCATAACAACTGAAATATAGTAGAATTTGAGCGAAGGTCGTGCTAGCTTGAGAGATGACCTGCCATGTTCAAAATGAACCTCACCCAGTGCATGTCCTGCTCAGTTTACAAGTGATGCTCTGAACCCCTGATATTCAGAGTAACAAAAAGAAAAATGTTTGCAAGAACGGGTGGACTGGTGGATATGAAGGGCAGAAGGAAGCTGTGTGATCATTTCACCTATCCTCATGCATAAAACAGGCCAGCAAACATCACTGAAATTCCTCTGATGAGATCATACAGCATTCTCTGAGCTCAGTTTACCTCTGAGAAGAGTCAGGACAAAATTCAGAAGAAAGCCCTCCTGTTGACCTCAATGGGGCCAAATTTCCAAGATGCCTTGGAGCAGAACAAAAAAATCTGTGGTTTTCTGTGTTATAAGCATGACTGCAACCCTGTCCCTGCCCTGTGAGCAGGGACTGCTTGGTTGTGTGAGCTCCATTAATATGCCATCGGCATTTTATGCACAGAAAAGGTGACCTATTGCTTTGCCTGTTAACAGATCTTCTACCCAGTAATGTTTCTATAAGCCAGCTAAAAAGTTAGCCAGCTTTCTCTGTTCAGAGTTGCACCAGTTGACCTCAGAGTGTTATTTTTCAAAGGATTTTGCAAACCTATTGCAGAACAGCTGCGTGATGTACTTCTATCGGTTTTGTCCTAATTGACATCAACTGCAAACAAGCTTAGCCTAAGCCAAACTAAGTACTCATGCTGGGGGAGGCTATGCACATGGCTGGCTGTGTGCAGGGAAACTGGTTCCAGTATTGCTGCGGTCAAGCTCCTGGTTAAAAAACAGAGGTTTTTGTAAAATGCACAAAGGCAGCACAGAGGAACACAGGAGGGACTGTGAGTAATTGGTTGGAGATATCCACATTTAACGGAAATGAGGGTGATTGCATTTCCTGGTGTATTAGCTGTCTTCAAAGGACAGAGCTAATGCTGCTTGAAAGTTTTCTAAAAATGCAAGTTCATCAAAATGGAACTTTTCTGCAGGAATGTGTCCACTTCAACAAGGGCTGAATCTGAAAACCTGAGACAAAAAGCTCGGCGGCAGCAAACCCTTCCAGCTTGACATCACTGAGCCAGAGCAGTTGGAGTTAGTTTCCAAATTATTTTTTGGCTTCACAAGCGGACCATGCTTTTTTTATCACTGAAGGCAATGTGCAGCCATTCAGTCCCCTTGAAACAGAAGCTCTGATAGACTTAATCCCCTTTCTAATTCACTGTGGCAGAAAAATTTGGATATATTGTACTCAGAGCCTAAGTGTGTGTTAATATTTTTAATTTCAAACATTTGGATGCAATTTCTAATTCCAGCTCTGTCTGGTCAACCCAAGCCCCCGCCCATGGCACCGACCATCCAGAAGGATGCTGCTGGTGCCGGGCTTTGCCGAAGCCACTGTGGATCCAGCCAAGAAGTGCCTGAATCACCTCCAGTACCGCATGTCTCAAGCAGGGCTGACAAATACACCAGCACGCTGGCTTGCGTTTTTCCCATTTCTTCTATATTAACAAAAGGGGGGGTGGGGGGAAGAAGCCTAAGTAATGGATTTTTTTTCTGCTTCATTTTACTCCCACCTTCTCTGCCCCCTGTAATCTGATTTTTTACACCTCATTTATGTGTTTTTATTCAGCTCATCTTTGTGTTTTCTTTTTTTCACACCTTTGGATCAGCTCTCTCCCCATGTCTGGCACCTGTGATTATATCCTTCAGCTTCACAATGCAGACTTGCAGAGCAGCATTTAATAACAGGGAGGATTTGACTGACTGGAGCTTTGATAATGGTGGTGGGAAAGGCACAATCGCTGCCTTTTCAACAGTATACTTTGCACAGAAAGCGTTCGACAGTGTCACAATCTGATAAAAAAAAAAATCCCAGATTCCACCCATAATTATACCTTCTCTCCCTTACCTATCCACCTTCTTTTCAAAACTAAGCTATTGTGGGTGACACCAGTCTCCAGGGAGGTGGGGGTGGTGGGACACAAATCTAGAGACAGAGAGGAGAAAAAAGTTCAATTCACCATGATTTTGCCTTGGCCTCTCTGCCTGCCCACACTCCTGCGTGTCTTTTTTCAGCTGACACCTTGTTCTCGGCTGTGGGCAGGCCAGCTCCATCTGTGATCAGGTGAGGTTTTAGAATGAAACAATATCATCCAGCTGGTGGCATTGCTGATAAGCCATTGGAAGAGGGAAGTCTGAAGGGTTTCCAGGAAATTAGAAACCCGGGTGAACGAAGAGGTTGCGCAGTGTTCAATCATCCTCTCCACTCAGGGTCCCGGCTGGGAGGAGGAAGAGGGACTGTGGATATCCCAATCTTGCTAAAAATTAGGGCGGGGTGTGCCCTACTGTTTTGGGGCTTCTTGGGGTGAATGGCCCTGCAGCAGCTCTGAAAATGCACCCTGACCCTTTCCAAAATGCAGATGGCCATGCGGGGTGAGGGCCATGGCCCTAGAGCAGTGCACAGTGCTTCCCAGCTTTGGCTGGACTTCAGGTTAGCCCTGTACCTCCACACAGGTTTAAACTCTCCAAAACAGTTTATAAACATGGGATGGACTGTCCAAAGCTCTCCAGAGATGTCCGTGCCCACCCCTGGCAGCCAGAGATCAAAGCACATTCGATACCCCCAACACCACCAAGACCTTAGGGCATCCAACTGCTTTTGGAAACATAAAGTCCTGCAAGGAGGGGACAGGGATGTGACCCCAACCCGCACTCCTCAGGTGCTCATCCAAATGGTGCAATACCAGAAGCTGAGACACCCCCCCGCCTTGGTCTTCTGATTTAAGCCACCTAGAAATTTGGGGGGCTGGTGTGGATGATGAGGGTTTGAGGCGCTCTCAGCTCTGCTGCAGGCAGTGCAGGCACTCGAGCCAACTGCTCTGCCTTTCGCTGCTCTGTCTCCATGCTTTGACTCACGGAGTTTCCAGTAAGCTGGGACATTGCATCCATCAACGCTGGCAAAGGACCAGCATCGTGAAATGGTTTTTAAGAAGCGTGCTTGGGAAGAATTCAAGTAACAGCTGTCCTGGCCTGTGTGGACAGGGCATACCTGATTTTAAATGGCTGGGGAAGCAAGGAACTGAGCAAACATCCAGGAAGGTTTTAATGATGGTGTTACTGGCATCAACTTCTGGCTAAATACAGTAATACGGAAAAAAAAAAAAAAAGCCCCTGTTGTGACGGTCTCAGGGCTGCCTTTTGGCAGCAGGACCTGCCCTCTGGGGTGTGATCGATACGGCACTAACAAGCCTGGACAGATTGACGGTGGCGGCTATCGATGAGGGAGCTGCTGCAGGCCCGGGGGTGCGGAGCTTTCCCCAGCACGGCAGAGCATTGGCAGCGAGACACCGAACCCGGCATCGCCCGCGCCCGCTCGAGGACGGGCACTTCCCCCTGACCCCACCGCGCTCGAGGTCAGGGCCATAGCAAACCCTAATCCAGTCTTACAGGGGACATTATAAAATCCTCCCGGCCAACGCAGTCCTGTAACTGCTACCCGCCAGCACAGCACCACCAGAGCCGCGTGGGATGGGCTTCAGCACCACGTCCATTCCCACAGGATTCAAGCACGTTAGAGTGCCCTGATTCTATTTTCGTTGGTTTATGGCCAATCTTACAGCCCTGTGGCAAATAACAGCATCTGTGGCTGGGCTACAGGAATCACTGAGTTAAAACAATACACATTTTTTTTCTGCTACTGCATTCCTTTAGGCTGAATTAGGCATTTTTCTTTCTATTCAAGATCATTTTGAAATAATGTGTCAAAAAAAGAGAGACCCCCAACTATCACAAAAAAAGAAGCCATCTGGTCTACATATATACTTGACATCTTACTTTTTAAAAGTGACCTTGTTTTTTAAAATTGGATTTTAATATTTGTTGTATTATAGTTAAGGCCATGCAAACTCTCTTGGGCAAAGGACCTATTTGCCAAAAAAAATCCAAGTTGGGTAATGCTGAAATCTAAAAATTTATGCCAACACCAACATGAACATTACTCTTAAACCCATTGTTCAGTTCAAATGTTTTCTAGGCATAATGTTTTTGCTATTCTTACATATTTACCTAAATTTAACTTAAAGGCATAGCTGTTCTCACTGCTGTCCCATTCCCAAAACCAAAACACTTGATTTGTCATCGAATGACTTTGTAACTATTTTTTTTTTCATTTATTCTTTGGGGGGTGAGGGGGAAGGTTCACCCAAACCATTGTTCTCTTTAGACAGTAAATCCAAAAGAAATTTGTGTTTCACACAGTTTTAACAGGAGCTGTTATTTTAAATAACAGGGTGAAAAAGGAAATACCTGCTCTTAAACTGTCAATAGTCTAAGTAGTAGAACATCAGAGTAATGAAACAAAATTAGATGATCTTATTTTTCTCTCTGTATGGGGATCAGCCCGCCTTCCAGTGTTGATTCAGTTATAGCCATAAATTAGCATTGCAGCCATGAAAAAGGACAGCGATGTCAAGAAGCCAGCCAGACACTCGTGCAAAGACAAGAATATGAAACAACTCCATGATAATCACCATCTTTGTTAGACCATTGTGCTATTCATTTTAAGGGAATCATCTTTTTACACTTTATTACACAGCGCTCTGTCTTTCTCCATTAAAATCAATGGCAGACATAGGAGGCAGCCTGTTTTGTTATGGTCTTCCAGGCAGCTCAGACACTTCTGGGAATCAGGCACAGAAGAATAATGCGTTTCAATAAGCAGCTTATCGACCAAGTAGGAGTTAAGTGAACCTGTGGTGTACTTCTCTAGTTTCTCTCCTCTCACATGATTATTGCACTTTACTCGAGCTTTGCTTTTGTTCCTTTGACAATCAATACCTTGCAGCGACTCGCCTGAGCCACAGCCCAGCGCGAGGGGTGCAGTGGGGTAACGGGACAGTGGGTTTGCTCCCGTGGGTCCCACCAGCTCCCTCCTCTCTAACATCTCGGAGCGCTGGCTGCTGCCTGAGTAACCAGCCCACCAGAGCTGTAGCACTTGCTCACTGGCTCTCCAGCTCCCTGACCAAAACTGGGCTCACGACCCTGCTCTTCAGAGAGGCACAGGGATGCAGGAGAGACTGCATGAGCTTCAGGTCAAAAATTTCCCTTGAGAAATGCAGGAGCTATTGTCCGTATTTCATCCTAGCTTCTTTAGACAATTAAAATAGAGGCACTGCAAAGAAATCCAGGGAGACAAAAAGCAAAGTGTAAAAGCAAAGGCAGACACTGTTTTTTTCCAGGGTTGAAATGGAGAAGCCCAGCAAGAAGCAGTCTAGTGAGTCACAGTAAAGACAGAACTAGGACATGATAGATCTTGTATTTTCTATTTGGGGATGAACTGATCATCTTTCAGATCCCAGCTGGCCAGGATACCCCATACCTGTTCTAAACAGGGCCAGATGGACCCGCTCAGGTGATGGACCCACAAGCAGATCGTTGCTCCAGCACACAGAGCCCTGACCTCGATGCCCCGGATCACAGGGCTTCCACAGACATCCTGAAGCAGAGGAAGGAAATCTTAATGCTTTACGCTCCAGTGCTACAGGAGAGACCCAACTTTGGCACTGAGACTGAAAGGCTGTGGGACCTGGGAGCTGTCATCTGTTAAACACCTCTTGCAGGTAACAGAGTCTGCACCTGCAGGACAGGCAGCTGCCTGACCTCTGCTGGGTTCCAGTCAAAGCACACGGTCTTCCTCAGAGGTTTTTTTAGTTTAATGCAATTATCTGTTGCATTTTACATTGGTTTTTATATATTGTTATAAACAATAGATGGCATTCTCAAAGACAGTAAGAGCCCACAGATTACAACCTATACCCTGCAGTTCCTCCATGTTGTGCAAAACAGCATTAAAAGCATTACTTAAGCTCAAGCCAGGGACCATTTTGATTGACCAAGACAGATAGAGGTGAAACCATGTCGTGGGTTTCTCCTGTGCACAAAAACTGCTCCTGTGCATGCAGTGTGCGTAACATCTGCTGTGCAGGGCACCTGTTGTGGTGCAGGAAGGGGACGTGTGGGAAGATTTTAATTACTCACCATGGCAACCTACATTAATAGATACAATCCCCCATAATAAACTGGATCAGTCCTTCTCCCACACCCACAGAAATACCTCCAGGAAGGACATTCGTGCTGTAGATTCGCTCTTGGGCTCCCAATGCCGAGCTGCAGAGCCTCAGCATGAGGCCCTGTGTAAAATAAGCCTGTCCCATCCATGACAGCTCTTCGTCCGACTCTCCTGGCCAGATCCTGTCCATCTCCAAACCCACAGTGCTTCCCATACTTTCACACTCTGGCAGCTGAAACAAGCTCATCTTGTTGTATGGTGAACCAGCTTGTAGTTGTTTCAGGACGGTTTATCCTGAACTCATTGATCTTACCCCATTGATCTGAAGTTTGGATTAATTTGAAGCTAAACCTCTCCCATCATTGTCAGGGACATGGTCCTCGAGGAATCAATGGAGATGAAATATTGTGTCCCTCCTGTGAGCAGACACCTCTGAGCCACACGTCTGCATCTTGCCCTCCTGCTGTGCCCAGCACTCTGCCCAAGAACATCTATGAGATCCCTGCGTGCTGTGTTGGCAAGATACAAACCGCCTTACTTTTCTGCAAGAAATTACAGACCTTGGAAAGCCCCAAGACAAAATGGAAAACCCCAAAGGAAAACAGAAAATAAGTTGCTAAACTGCCCAACTGACCCTGCAGAGGTGGATGAGGAAAGTTCTGCCAAATTCAACATAGTGCTGCTAAAAACTACAAACGAACAAACAAAACCTCACAGAGAGGAGATAGGGATGCATCATGCAATCCCAGCTTTGATGTTTTTACTTATCCTTCATCTGTCTCTCAGTCTGTAAAGGTGAACCTGAACTTTGCCCACTGCCCGAACCACAGCCACTTTTGCCTCTTGAGTTCCACTTCTACGGCACAAAATACACCAAAGTTTCCCTGAGATCTTGTAAGGCTCCCTGGGAACTGGCTGCAGGGCTGTGAGCACCGTGGCACCTCCTGCCAGGTCACCATGACATAGGACCATTATTTGGCCAAGGTCAACAGCAGCAGTGGCTCAAGTGTCCTATGTCTCTAGTACTGACATTTCATATTTGTGTACTGAGCCCATCCTGGTTTCTTTTACATGAGGTTACAGAGGGCTGCAGAGCTGGGGGGACTCTAGAAATGACTGGAGCTACAGCAGAGTCAGCGTAAGATGATCCAAGGTCCTCCTCACCCTTATTGAGATGGACCTTTTCAGCTTTTTCCTTGGAGCAGTGTCTGCCCTTCATTTCCCATCCTGAACTGTCATTCATCTTTGGGAGACTCCCATGAGAAGACAATGACAGCAACACATGTGAGGGACAACACTGCCTGCAGAGCTCAGCCTCTCCCACAGACCCCACTGCGGCGGTGAAGAATGACCCACTTGTTTTGTTATACACTCCCTTTTGCTGAGACTTTCAACTTACTCCTTCCCCAGCACACAACTGAACCCCTTCCTCCACAGAAGCACTGGTAGAGTGTGACATTAATTGTATCAGAGGCAGGTGTCTGATAAATAAACAACCTTGGAAAAATGATGTGGCACTTCCAATGCAGCGTCCTTTGCCTCACCTTGCAGGCTCCTGGGAAAGCACGTGGCTCACGGCATGGCACGGGGCTTCGGTGCCTTGGAGAGGACTGAGGAGGGGAGCAGCACCCGCTGTCATGCTTTCCCCTGATCATGCCAAGGAGTTCCTCATGCTCACCTCAGGCTCAGCACTTTTATTGTTTTGTTTTGTTTTAAGTGACAAATCCACCAACTCCAACAAAGCAAAAGAGCCTTTGGCCAGGTAAGGATCTGGTTCTTACTGCCTTCACAAAAACACTTTGTGCAAGTCTAGCTATTTTATGTGAAGATTTTAATCAATCATACACAATCCTGTGAGATGGGCTAATATACTTATTTTATGACAGAGAAGATAGAAACAGAGAGAATCAAGGAAACTATTTAACAACATGCATTTATAGTCATGATGTGTGCTACAGATCCAGAGCTTGAGGACTGGCAATACTGGGAGAAAGCTAAATTCACCTAGCCCAGATTCATAAAAGGTTGATATAATCCCCCCCTCTGGCATTTTTTAACCAGACCTCATTTCACAGGAGCCTGACCATTTGAAACCTGAACGTTAGAACGACCCTGAAGCCCCCCCAGCGATGTCCAGGCAGTGACGGCAGCGATAGCCTCTTTCCAAACAAAAAAGCTCTCTTCAGCAGCACAGGTGGGAGCTGAGGGTTTTTGAAAAGATTGCCTAGATTTTGGGTATTGTCCGCAAGGACCGTTCAGAAAGAAGAGGTAGGCAGGAATGACACCAGCATGCAGAGGGTTGTTTCTGCCATGAGAAAAAGGCTTTGCCCAGCAGACAACCTTCAAAGCTTTCCCTTTCCCCATGTAATGCTTCTTTCCCACGATCCTTTCATGGGGATACGCAAGACTCGAGTCTCAAAAGCATCAATCTCCTGCTGTCGGGATGCACGTGTGCACAGCTCAGCCCTCCCTCGCCTGCACTGCGTGTTCTGGGAGACTTGGGTTGACTGAAGCTGGAGGTGGCCAATATAAAAAGCTGGAGGTGGCCAAACTCCATATAAACCAAATAATAGCAGTCCTGAACTGCTGCCAGGCCATACAGAAGACAGGTATTGGACTCAGCTGGCTCTTTTGCAGGGAGGAAGGGAGGAAAAAAAAAGAAGAAAGAGGAAAAAAAAGAACAATGTTACATTGTTTATAGATTACTTAATCTTTTTTTTTTTTTTTAATTAAAAGTTTAAATAGAGCCCTGAAACTGGATAATGAACTCTTTAGCAGAGGGTAGCCACATGGAACCAAACCTTAAAAGCTATGAAAGACCTGATTTATAAGAGAAGGCAATAAAACATCAGTGGAAAAAAACCCATCAGCATCTGTTAGGAGTAGCCTGTCATCTTGCCTTTGACCCTATTTTATACTGGTGTGTTTCTGCTGGTTTTCATCTGGAGTTACTGGTATAATTGGAACAAAACCCCAGGCCTTTGCTTGCAGAAAGGGGATCATGCTTGGACACTGCTGAGCACCAACCCCAGCAGACAAAGCAATTTTGTTGTAGGCCAAGGACATTTTACCCCCTTTCACAGGCATTGGAGCCAAATTCCAGCAGGTAATGAGCCTGGGATTGCCTAGGTAAGGACTGAATACCAAGGGTGTTTAAAGGGGGGGGTGGGTGGGTGGAGGGGAACCCTCCATCAACCACATTTTGCTGATTTTAGACTGGATCACACAAGACTGGAGAATGACACGTTGAGCTTCAGCTCACTGCAAATTGGAAGACCCAGGTTATAAACCTCTGAAAAAATGAGTTTATGGGAGAAATGGCAACTGCTCATTAACTCCAGTTGAGTGATGGGACTGCTATAACTCTCAAGGCAACTTCTTTACAACTCTGCAGATTGCTTTAGGGGTGGGCAGGGGTGCATGTGTGTGTTTTAGCACAAACGAGATGCAATCTTAATTATTTTGGTTGGACTCACATTATGAATGTTACAATTGTATGTGTATCTGGCAATTGAAATAAATACGCCAGAGAAGAGTTACAGGTATTTTGCCAGACCTGTAAACCAAGCCTGGGGAAGAACCAGCTCCTATTTCTGATTTCAGACACTCGACAGAGCTGCCTTGGGTCCACAGTCTGCAAAATTTAGCTCAGTTAGATGCCAGGTAGTGATAAGCTGAGCTCTTCTGCTCTGCATTTCAGGGGACAGTCACACACAGAGATGTCATTTAAAGCCAAAGAAACTCAGAAACTCCAGGGCTGGCAAGCAGCAACAAGGCACTTGCTTCATTTAAACAGATAATTTGCATTTCTCCCTCTTTTTCTATTTTTTTTTTTTTCAGAAGGAGCAATGCAGCAGCTGAGTAAGTGCAGAAAAAGAGTAAGAGCAGTCTCTCTTTAAGGCAACTGCCTGGTTCAATGTAGGTTGATTTAATGATAAGACACTGTTTGAAGTTAATTGTAACTGCAGGGAACAACAAGAAAGCTGGAAACTCACTGTCAGGCGAGGCAAGGAGCCGAAAAAGACAGGGTCAAACTGTGATATGACTCCAGGGAATACGTATCGTGATACAGCTCCTGGAAAGTCTGCAGAGTTATAGTCAAAATTAGTCTACATCCTCTTAAATACAGGGCAGAGCACAGCTGGAGGAATTTGACCATTTTAAGCCTCAAAATACAGAAAGTGGATGCGTCCTGCTGAGCCCATGATGCTATTGAACAGGCTCAACACAGGCTGGTCCAGAATCCCAGAATCCCTTCCCTTGCTCACAGTTCTGCTGTGATGCTGCTGAGTGTGAGCGCTCAGGACCCTGCAGAGGAGGGAAAAAAGGGGGGTGGGGGATTTTTTTTTTGTGTGTGTGTGTGTTTTAAATAATGGGATTACTAATTTTTAAAGCTAAAATAAACTCCTAGGAAAAGATATTGTCTCCTTTCTTAAAGATATGTCATGTCACAGAGTAATAAGAATTGAACAGTTTCATAGGTACAGGCAAAAAACATTTCTACCTTTATAAATACTCCACATTAGGGCGGGAGAGCTGAGTACTGTGCTGGAGACCCCGAAGAGGATACTCCAAAATTAAATTTAATGGAAGACACTTTTCACTGAAACACAGAGAAAAAGCCAGACTGCCTTCTTTAGTGCCCAGCCTAACTGGGAGCAGGAGGTGGGAACTGGAGCGTGGCACAAAAAGGGGGTTTCTCCACTGGTTTGACAGGCTCCTGCACTTGGGAGACATTCAGTGTTTTGGTCCTGCCCTCTCCGCTGGGGTTTGGATCCTCACTGGGAAGGGCTGCACTGAGCCTGCCTGCCTCACATCCCTCCCCACAGCCCTTGACAGTGCAGCCCCCAAGGAACTTAGAGGGATGTCCAGCCCTGCCTGAGGGTCACATACAGGCTCATTGCTTGGAAAAAATTAAAAACTCCCTAAAGGGAAGGGAGAAGGGAAAATTTGGAAGGCTTGGCATGCTTTCCTCCACTCCAACATTAGCATTTAAGGCATGAAGTTGACAGCCACCTTGAGCAACATCAGTCAATGGTAACTGCAAGAAGCTCATCTAGCAAAGACTGAATTGTTGCAACAGAGCTGGGGGTTGTTCCACAGCCACATGGTCCCTAACGCAGCCTGGGTCTCCCATGGGCTGCCACGCTGCCAGGGACACCCACCGGGCAACACCTCCTAAAGACTGGAAGGACTCACAGACATTAATAGGATCAAGTCCTCTAAGCCATTAACAAACCAACACCCTGTAAATCAAGCATTTAGATTTCTTTAAAGCGTTCCTAATAGCACTAAATTTTAACAACCTTTTCTTTTTTTTACGTACCACTCTGCAACCCCTAAATAGGACTGTCTGAAACCAAGGGACCTGGTGGCCCCAGCCAGTACAGCCACTGTTCACCACAGGATGCTCTGAATTATAACAATATTCCAAGTAATAAATCACGGTGTTTTCTCTACTGGAAAGCGGAAGGTGTGGGGAGGGAGAGAGAAGGAGAGGGGGGAGAAAAAAAAAAAAAGGGAAGCTTATCTAAATCTATTTACACGGAATGATTATTCAATTAATTTTTTCATTACACTTGCCAAAAAAGAATTGCCCGTGTCTTTAATGCTGTGTGTGAGATTTCATTAATAATTAATAGCAGCAGCTCTTTCTCCTCTGTTTAGCAAGTGGGAGCTTTTGCCTTTGGAGGTCACACCCTGACACACTGCAAGGACACAGCCCTGCTTAGCCAAAGGCATGGGGACTCTGTGGCCACCAAGGTGTGTGTGGGGACAAACCTGTGCCCTGAGCTACTGTCAGTGGGAGTTCACTGATTTTACCCTCAGTGGAGTGGTGTTTGCCACTGCAAATGCCACATGAGGCAAACAGGCACAGGGCTGCAGGAATGAACAAGTCCCCATCCACGCCAGCCCCATCTCCCCACCTGGCTCTCGTCCCTCCGATCCTCATGCCCAGCTTTGAGAGCCCAATCCTGTCCCCCCCAGCTTCTTCACTCCCCACATCTCTTCCACCAACCCTGCACCCCCTTTGCTCCTTTCTGCCAAACCCACCCATTCCCACCACACTGCTTGGTCCTGGGGGCCACCAGCTCCATCTCCTTGGCTCCCTGCGCCTACACACTCATGGCCCTGCCCTATTTGCAGCAACTGGGATGAACATCCTCCTTATATTGAAGTGATCTGGCTGGAAGAAATGAGCCATTGTATGCTCAATTATAACCCTCATGCCATGACCATCCTAGGTTTTAGCAGGAGACACAAGAAGAGAGTGGTTTGAGTAGGGTGGAGGCACCTTCTCAACCTACAACAACAGCCACACAAGCTTTCCAGACTACAACCTGCTGTTACAGCAGTATGAAACTAGAAGTATTGTTAGCAGACACAACCAAGACTCCCGGCAAAATGCAGCTCAAACCCTCCCTAGTCCCAGCATGGGCACAGCCCTGGGATGCTGGATATGCAGCAGAAGGACCACCCTCTGCTGGAAGAGCTGAGGGGCTTGGAGATGCTCGCACAACACCCAGCTCCAGGACAGCACCATGCCCCTGTGCAATGTTTATGTGACCTTAAAGTTGCACCTCGTCTGTGGGACAACCAGGTTAGCTCAGACCACGGCACGACGAAAGCAGAGCAAGCAGTGCAAACAGCAGCTATAAATCACTCTATCTCCTTCCCAAACATAACATTTGTAAGAGAGCCCTGCGTTCTTATAAATATTTAAGTCAAATTGCAGCTGTTTATGTCTTACATCTGTCTTTATCAGCCTGTAATCATTTCTCTGCTTGCATCCCATGCTGCTGCCTGCTAATCTAAACTGGCTGCTCTTGGTGCAAATGTGTTTTCTCACCTCAGTTTGGACAATGATCATCATCTGAATTCTTCTGCCTGGCTATCCTCTCCAAAGAGGCCTCTGCCGGAGTGGCTTTTCATGGCGATAGTAAAAAGGCAAAAAAAAGGCCTCTTGAGTCTTAACAATAACTCAATGAAATCAGTTAAAACCTACATGATGCCCTTCTCTTGGAACAAGGATCATAACGTGGCTGGCTGTGCACGCCTGCGCATTTTATCACTTCTCCTTTCCTTTTAGTGCCACACAAACTATGTATTATAATGATCTGGTTTCTAAGAGGTGTGTGCTGCTCTGTTCGACCCTGGGGAAAGGTGGAGAGGCAAAGTTTATCCACAAAAAGTCAGCTGGTGCTGAAAGCTGGAGAGACACTTTTTACAAGGGCATGTAGTGATATGACAAAGGGTAATGGCTTTAAACTGAAAGAGGGGAGATTTAGATTAGATATAAGGAATTCTTCCCTGTGAGGGTGGTGAGACACTGGCACAGGTTGCCCAGAGAAGCTGTGGCTGCCCCCTCCCTGGAAGGGTTCAAGGCCAGGTTGGACGGGGCTTTGAGCAACCTGGGCTAGTGGAAGGTGTCCCTGCCCATGGCAGGGGGGTGGGACTGGATGGTCTTTAAGGTCCCTTCCAACCCAAACCATTCTGTGATTCTCTGATTATAGCCAGAGACTGCCAATTTTCTGACTTTCTAGTATTTTTAGTAGAAAGGAAAACAAAGGGGAGATTGTTTTTGAGAACCTCTTGAAAAAAAATCCATGCTTTCCAAGCAGCCGTAGGGCTGGTGAAAACCGCAAGAATTTGGCAACGAAGGATAGGAATATCACGCAGAAGGGGAGCAACCCACTGAACCAAGGTTTCCCAGAGTCTCATCTCTCCCTCTCCTCTTAGTGGCCCTATAATAAAAATCCTCCGGGATGGTCGAGAAAGGTCCCAGCATCCCCTTCAGATAAGCAGAGATACCTTGCGGCTGGAGGTACTGCTGGGCTGTTTGCTGCAAGTCAAGTTCAGGGAGACACTGAGACCCAGTATAGGAAAGAAGAAACCTCATTCACTGCTATTCCCCTCCTGCTAAGACTCTCCTGATTGCCTGTGATCTCCTGGAGCCCTGGGAGGAAGTGAGGAGCGATGAAAGCATGAGCTTTCCCCCATGAGCCTGGAAATCTGCCAGAGCTCGACTTCCAGCGACTCATCAGGAGCACTGCTCACACTGGAGCACCCCACGAGGCCATGCCATCACCCCTCATGGCCAGGACACCAAGGTACATCAGGTGGAGGGCCACACATGAGGGCAAGCTCAGCCCAGGGAGCTTCAACTCCCCAGTTCTCCGCTCCCGACAGTGGGGCAAGATTGTGTCCCGTGGGGGGGCAACTCGGAGCATGAACCATAGCAGACACTTCCAAACCATCCTCCAGACGTTTCTCTCTCTCCATCAGGGCTATCTGCCCCACAAAGTTATCACGGGCCCTCATGAATCTCTCCTGGGAGCCCATGGAGAAGTCAGGGCTTACAGTCCCTCCTCCATGCCGAGGAGCACCAACACATCCTTGCCAGCACTGTGCCACTGCTGGAGAACAGCAGCGGCTCTGACACGTCCTGCAAGCTGCTGAGCTCAGGTATGGACACGCTGTGTTGCCTGCGCGGCTGGCACCTTGTCCCGAGCTGTCTCAGCCCGGCAGCTGCCGGGACCGCAGAATTGGTGCCAGCAAATGATCAGTTCAGCATCCCCAAGCGGTCCTGGTACTTCCAGCACTCTCTGGGGCTGGAATTTAGAAAATCTGGGTTCAGTTCCCAGCTCAGCTGCACATTTATTTTGTCCCTGTGGGCAAGCGACTAAACCTCACTATGCTTTAGTTTGCCTTCTAAGAGCTGGAGTAAGGTTACAGCCTTTTTTCTCACCACTATTTTGACTTGTCTACTTACATTACAATCTTTTGGGAGAGGAGGCTGTACGTGCATATCTACCAAATCTAATATAAGTGATCTAATCCTGGCAGATTTCTCTAGGTATTACTGTCATACAAATTCTGAGGGCTGTGTCTATATAGACAGCTTAACCCACTCTCAGGCGCCAGTAAGTGACTTATCTCAGTGCTGTGCCCAGGCACCAAGGTCTCCGACTTGCTTTAAATTTGCATTTCAGAATCTGAGCTCCAGTTCTTCAGCATTACAGAGCCCAGAGACCTGATCCTGGCAACCCACTCCACTCCTATGGGCATAAGACATTGCCAACATTCAACTCTGAAGCAAGACCTTCCCATGCCATTCTGCATCCGTGAGAAAAATCAGCCTCAGCAAATTAATTTATATAAACAAGTTATGTCAATCACCATTTCCCACTGATTTTATTCACTCTGGTAAATAAGCCAAAAAAAGTTATTTCTTTCCTATGTTTTGCTGGTTCTCTTTCAGTCTTTGGGACATGATTTCCTCACTTTCCTACTTAATTAAGAACAGGCCTTCAACACTTAAAGTTATCAACTTCCATAACATCCCCTCCAAGCACGATACTGTCCCACCCGCACTGACAACTGGCAGCATCTGCCACCCGCAGCACTCGCACGTCTGCCCTGGGGTGAACAGGGACCCATGATCCTGGCAGCCAAGGCTCTTCTCTGGGGTAACAGGCTGCTCTGGTATTTCTTATAGGTATTTCCCCCCCATTTCTCAGCAAAGGTAGCACTGACTGTCAGGACACACCATGACTCTGATCAGGGCTCTATGGTCCTTTCTTTCAGGTCTAGCCCAGAAAGGTCTAGGTCCCAGAGTAAACCTTGCAAGGCCCCAGAAGACAAGAGCTGCTGCTACCATGTGTCTGTCCGAAGCTGAACACTTGCTCGCACATGGGCAGGTGCTCAAAGGGCTTCACAATGGCGTCACAGCTCAGAGCAGTAAATAATCATGATACGCAGCTGGGGAGGAGTAAGAAGTCACTGTCACCTCCATGTTCATTACAAAGCTCTTGTTGTCCATCCCCTCCCCTCCACCCCGCTCTCTCCCATGGGATGGCACAGCCTATTCTCCGCTTTTAATCAAGGAAAAGGAAAAAGAAAGAAAAAGAGAAGCAGAAGCCTCTTTAGTAATCAGGTCCTTCACTGCCTCCTGCACGGCTCCAGCACGACGCCATGTTTGTTTGAAAGTAAAGAGGAAGCACTGGGGCTTATGGACACAGCTTTGATTTTATTTTAAAGGCTTTAATATTTGGAGCTGTATTGATTTATCTCAGCATGCCAGTGTACCACCGGTAACTAAGCAACACTGATCCTCTCTGTATTCTGGGAAGCTCCCGGGATTTTGCCTATGAACGATATTACCTTGTGTATATGAAACTAAATGGACCATAGGAACCATTTGTAAGTGGGGAATATTTGAGTTTCATATTTTTTTATTTTTTCTTGTGGGGGATGGACATACTCCCTGGCACAGTGCTGTACCCACAGCCCAGGCTGTGGAGCAGCAGGACCCAGACACACATCCCTCCAGGAGATGCCAACAAGAACAACTCAACCCAAAGTCATGAAGATGCACCAAAGAAATGGGAAGCAAAGCAACTGGTGTGGTGATGCCATGCCCTCCTTTTCGGCCTATCTGCAAAAGAAACCCAAAATCAACCCTAAAGCAGGGTCAACTTCTGTGGGACTCAGAGTGGCACAGAGGAAAGCTCAGCAGGCAGAGAGAACAGAATAGAATAGAATAGAAACTTTCAAAGGGACCTACAGTGAACATCTAGTTCAACTGCCTGACCACTTCAGAGCTGACCAAAAGTTAAAGCATGTTGTTAAGGGTATCGTCCAAATGCTTCTTAGACACTGACAGGCCCCTCAACCTCCTTTTATCCGGACTAGAGCACTGAACTCTCTGCTGTAGCTTTGCAGAGGGTTTCCTACCCCTCAGCCCTCCATCGTGCAGATCAGGGACCTCTGCTTTTGCCCAGTGTGGTGGCATCTCCCCCTTCCCTCCCCTGTAGCTGCCGGCAGCCCCGGCACAGGCAGCCCTGGCTGTTTCTTTAAGACGATGGTGTCTGTGTGGTCAAAGTCAGCAGGCAAAAGAGGCACTGTCAGCTCGCACTATATGGTTCAGTGGTTTGGCGTTAACGATGTTTGTTTTGGAGCCCGCCTGCTGGTCTGACCCATTTAGGATCCTTGCTGTACTACAAGCTCGCCTTTCAATTATAAGGGGAGGCAGAAGGGGTCTTTAAAATGAAATCGGAGCCCACCAAGTCTGAATCTGCCAAGCGCGATTGCAGTAAGTCAGGCTGCCATTGTACGGCTCTGCTTCGAGCTGACCTGGGGAGGCCGCATCAGGAATTTCACAAAATGGGAAGGAAGAAAGGAAACGGCTCTGCAGACGGATGGCTTCTCCGGCTTGGGACGGTGCTCTCCTTGCCACTGCGAGAGCCAGGGCTGCTCTGCAGCACAGAGAAAGCACCTTTTTCTTCAAAGAGCTTTTTCTGAAGAAGGGAAGGACTTGGGCTGGGAGGGACACGAGCCCTTTGACCCTCAATCTGTACCAGCAGATATTAAAGCCCTGTGTTGCTGCTGTCAGCAAGCCCAGTGCTGCTGGGGAAGGGCATCCCGGGAGGCAGAGGGGACCAAGGGATGGAGATGTGTGCAGGGAGCCCCACCAGCTCCTGGGGGACTCTCACATGACCTGCTCCGGGTCAGCCTTGCTCATCCTGCACACGAATGGGAAACTCACAGCAGCTGGAGCGAGAGCACCTTGCCCTCCATAGGCAGGTGAGGAGCTTGTCACAGGCCTTCTCAGTGGAGCAGCGAGTGGTGCATTGCTAAACCCCCTCTTCAGAACCTCTTTGTAAGCCCATGTTGGATGCTCTGATTGTCCTGATCTTGCTTCAGGCCTCTGCTGCCAGGGGAGCTCACTCTGAACATCACCACAGACCAGAGCTAAATTGACCTTTACCAGGAATGTGACAGCAAGTGCAGAGCACACTGGAGACCAGTTTGGTCTTATGCATCACCATAAGCACTTTATTATTATTAACCAGACCCTCTCATGGGGAGAAGGGGACCAGGTGGGCATCCCTTTTTATCCTTTCCTGAATAAAAATGTTGTTGCTTTTTATCTTTTCACAGCCTGGTGTGGATCAGCCAGAGCCTCACACTGGGCTGAGACAAGTCACAGGGCTGAGTCTGCTCCCACGATGGCCTCGTGTATGATGCTTTGCACTGACAAATATTTCCAATTAAAAAGCACAATTATATGCTTGTCAAATGGACAAATAATGCTAACAAAAGTGCTGTGGTGTGATCCTGTGGTTCCGGCATGTACAAATTGGTCATTATTTTAGTTTAACTGAAACAAGAACCGTGTAGATTAGGGGGCTGGGTGTTTTTTCACATGAAATCTGAAACCAGGCAAAATGCACATCAGCTTTGCCAAAGAGCTTCCCTGAGGTTTGCAGATTTCTCAGCAAGTCTGGACTGAGTTAGGGAAAGTCAAAATGACAGGGGAAACACTCAGCCTCAGAGGGGGACCCAGAGCAAGAGTTTTCTCCAACTTTGAATCCAAACCCCTTCTCATGGCCTCCTCAGCTCTTCCCTGAGAAGCTGAAAATGATGCCTTTCTCTCCATCAGTCAAGAACTGGGCTTCTGTAAACACCTTCCAATAGCATTAACAAAACCTACAAGGGGAGTGCCCAGGGCCAACACCTGGGCTTGTCCTGCACTTCAGCAGAGGTGGTTTTGGTGGGCTCCTTGCAGCTCTCCATAACCCCTGCCCAGCAGTGCTGGTAGCATGTTTAATTCGGCATGTTTAATTCCCATTGCCATGGGGCCAGTGTGGCAAGTCCTCAGCCTTTCATGGCCTCCCAGAAATACCAACAGGCAGTTGGGGAAATGTGTCCGGTCACCTCAGCCAGGAATGCACAGTCTCAGGGTACATCCAATGTATAACCTGTATATAAGCACATCACCAATGAAAACAGAAAACTCCAGACCAGCCTCCATCCCTTGTGCTTGTCCACCTTAGTTTAAAGCACCTAAAGCATCCATTCCAAAATCCAACCAATTAAAAAAATAAGGAAAAAAAAAAAAGTAAGTACTTTGGGAACAGCATTGTCCACAGTTCACCAAGTCTCACTGCTGCTCAGAGCACTCTGGAATGAAACAGATGCCTAATTTTAAATTCTCAAAAAATCTCACACCAGAATAATACTTTCATTCCTCATTTCAAAAAATAAATTATGTTAATGGTTGCTTACGCAACGTCTGGCAATGTAACAGAGGAGATGCCCTCATCTTGATGCTGAGATGAGGGGACAGATAAGCCAGGCCGATGCATTAGGGACTGCAGGTTCCCAAGCCCAGCACTGGGCAGCAGCAGCACGAACTCATCCCCTCCACCGAGTCACTGCAGCTCACGGGTAAAACACCATCACACTTTCTATTGCAGCTAATTGCCTGTCCTGTCCTGCAGCCACCTCCAGACACACAGCTAACAGGGAGGGCAGAGGCAGGTTTAGGTGAGGCAGCTGCCTACCTGCTGTTGATACCAAAACGAGCTTCACATAAGCAACAGAGCAGTGATTAACTGATAATACTTTTCAGCAGTGTGAGCTGGATTTGCACCAGCCATCTACTAGCAAAAGCCTCCAACTCCCAGTGAGACTCGATATTAAAAGACATTGGGAAGAAGTCAAGGCTCAGAGAAGAACGACCCTGGATTAGGGAAAAGAGAGCTCAAACCCATCAAGCATTTCAAAGTGAAACAACATCTTCGGATGTAGCTTGGCTGCTTTTATCTGCCAATTGAGTTTTATCTGTGGGGGGAGAAAAATAAACCCTACAGAAATGCTTAGTGCAGTGGAAAAAAAATATGTTAAATTAAGCTTACAAAAATGTTTCTCTTTCTGAAAATCTTGGCTGGCAACAAATGGCTTGTGCCAAGTTATAAATCAAGCGTTGGGTTTCTTTTAATGCTCAGCATCCCCTGATTTATGATGCCATCACAACCTCTCGATTGATTTCTGACTCGGTGATCCATCTTCCTCCATAGGTAGCTGCCCATTATAACGCCTTTTCCTGAGCAGGCGGCACATTTCACTTCCCAGAAGGGCCTTATAAAGGAGAGGCTTGAGCGGAAACCTGCTTGCTGGCAGAGCCCAGACCAAGGGGCCACGGTGGCCACGGAGGGCGGGGAGATGGATGGTGTTTGTATGAAGGAGTGGCACCGCTCACTTGACTACACGCACTGAGGCGGCCAGGTTTGCTGGCCATTAAACCTGCGTGGCCTTTGGCAGCACAGGTATGCTCCTGGAGACCTTTCTTACTTGTTTTGGGTGACTAGAGCTTCCATGCTTCAGCAGGGTTTAGTTCCCAAAAACAGCCATCCCTCACAGGTGGAAACAAATTAAACTTTTCAGGCTAGAAGAAAGAGTCAAGCTCACTGAAACCTCTCACCAAATAGGAAAGCCTTTTCATCTAGAATCATCCCACTCCTCAGAAAGGCCTGTTCCCACCAGCTCAATGATCTGACGTCAGGGCTTATCTGGGACTTAGAGGACCAATTTTGTGACAAACTCTTGTGTGATGGAGGGCCACGAAGATGATCAGAGAGCTGGACCACCTCTCCTACGGAGACAGGCTGAGAGAGTTGGGGGTGTTCAGCTGGAGAAGAGAAGGCTCCGGGGAGACCTTAGAGCAGCCTCCCAGTACTTAAAGGGGCTACAGAGAAGGGGGGGAGGGACTTTTTACAAGGGCACATAACAGTAGGACAAGGGGTAACAGTTTTAACTGAAAGAGATTCAGAAATAAGAAATTCTTCCCTGTGAGGGTGGTGAGGCCCTGGCACAGGTTGCCCAGAGAAGCTGTGGCTGTCCCCTCGCTGGAAGGGTTCAAGGCCAGGTTGGATGGGGCTTTGAGCAACCTGGGCTAGTGGAAGGTGTCCCTGCCCGTGCCAGGGGGTTGGGACTGGATGGTCTTTAAGGTCCCTTCTAACCCAAACCAGTCTGTGATTATATGATCCAAAGGCCACTGTGCACCTCCCCATCAGGTACCAGCTGTACAACAACTTGTTCCTGCATCCTTGCTTGGCTGTAAAAATCACCAGCCTCCCATCTGTTCATGGGCACCTAACTCCTGGATACCCCAACCCACAGAGCACTCCCTAACTCACTGTTGTCAAAACAAGCCAGATTACCAAAATGCAGCTACTTATACTGAGCTTGTTTAACCAAAAGAGGTGAGGCTGGGTTTTTTGTGAGCAGCAGGGATGGCAGTGGTGAGCAGCTGGGAGCACTCACCTCCAAACGCAGCAAAGCTAGAGGCTCTTTGAGGTTTCCAGATTGCAGGGGGCCATTAGTTAGATCTGTGTCCCAGCCAATGCATCAATCCTTGGGATGAGTGCAGGGATCATGAATATGGGCTGGAAATCCCAGCAGTGCTGCAGTTCACTGCCTACAGAGCCCTGCCTGTATCAGCCAGGTTATATATCTTTATCTAAAGCACAGTCTCCTATACAAACATTTTTTTGGGGAGTCCAGAAGCTGGCTGTCCACTCAGATGGTGCCTTTTTAACTTCCAAGATAAACAGGGCTTTTTTTGTGTCACTATAAAGCATTATTTATAGTGGAAAGGGCCTGTGAATGGCACATGCTGTCCGTTCAGTATGTAAATGATGCCAGCTCTGTTCACTACATCCCATCGATTATTTTCATACACTTTTCTGTCTTCATCTGTCAGAGGAAAAGTCACCTTGATGCCTTGAAGTGGTTTTCTTCTCCCATTTCCTTTGGTGTGTGACTCTACTTTGAGGCTTGTCAGGGAGGAGAACATGGGATTTTCAGAAGCAATTGAGTTGAGAGAACAAGCCCAGATGGCCTTCAGAGCTCCACCAATAAGCAAGACTGAAGAGCTGCCTCTCAATTAAAAACTGTGTGCTACGGGTCTTCCTCATAGGAGCTTCAAGGATGGGATGGCCTGAAGAGCTGACCCTGATCTCATGGAAAGGGCAGAATGGCAATGCTCATATCAGCAGGGTAAGTAGGATTAGGCCCTCAGCATCATCGATGTGTATTTTTTTCAAACAGCCTTTGCTCATCCTGTTCTTGGAAGTTGAGTGCTGCTGGCTTCCACCCTTCTGTGTCTTTTTTTCTCCATGCTCAACTCTTTCTCTACTTCCATTACTAGTCTTTGGGTTAGACTACTCACTTCCCATGCTTATTTTGGGTGTGTGTCTCCCATTCCCACTCAGCACCACTGGATCATCCCCAGTTAGACCCTTAGCTGGTACAAACCAACTTTCTTGGATTGGTATTAGCAGTTAGGGATCTGACCCAGTTACCTGTCCCTTAGAGAGCACTTTACAGGGGTCCCACAAAAGATTCACAGAGCTTTGGGAAGCAGAGATGTCCCCTGGTGCTTTCCTCTGTTCTTATGAGAGGAAAATGAGCAAGGCACATTTTCTTGAATGACCCAACTTCAGCCACGCCTTCTCCCTGGCCTGCAGATAGGCAGGCGACAGCGCTCAAGCTCAAGGTGTTCGCTCTCTCTTCTGATGCGGAGAGAGGAAAAAATAAAATAAAACAAACCCATAAATCACAAAGCTAGCAAATGAAAATAAATACACTTAACAATATTTCCATGCCGCTTTTTATTATTATTATTTATAATGGTATTACAGAATTTTGTAAAATTAAAGTAAATGTCAAGCAGAATGTAATAATTTTCCTTGGGGTTTGGCACATTTGTGTGCCTGACAGTTTCACATTTTTCTTTATATCCGTGAAGACAGGAGCCTGACAGGGCTATATTTTGTTACCCACTTTGTTCAATTTTGTCATAAATTGGAGCGAACAAAACAGTGAAAATACAGACACCAAATTAATCAAAGAAATTACATTTTAAAGCACCTCATGCAAACATGTATGAAATAATCATACTGTGCCAGGAAAGCACATGGGAAAAAAACAACATTCCCCCCTCACAAACACATGCACTTTGCCCCAGGAAGGGCAGAGATCTCACCCCACAGCCATTAGTGATGTGCACAAAGATCACAGAATCACAGAATCATCTAGGTTGGAAAAGACCTTGAAGATCATCCAGTCCAACCATTGACCTAACACTGACAGTTCCCAACTACACCATATCCCTAAGCGCTAAGTCAACTCTACTCTTAAACACCTCCAGGGATGGGGACTCCACCACCTCCCTGGGCAGCCCATTCCAACGCCCAACAACCCCTTCTGTAAAGAAATGCTTCCTAATATCCAGTCTAAACTTTCCCTGGCGCAACCTGAGGCCGTTACCTCTTGTCCTATCGCTTGTTACTTGGTTCAAGAGGCTCATCCCCAGTTCTCTGCAGCCTCCTTTCAGGTAGTTGTAGAGGGCCATGAGGTCTCCCCTCAGCCTCCTCTTCTCCAGACTAAACAACCCCAGTTCCCTCAGCCTCTCCTCGTACGACAACGATGTTGCTCTTTGTCTGCTCTTGCCTTGCAGAGTCCTCAGTGAATTTCTCTCCCATGTATTTCTCTACCTGCACCTGAAGCTTATCCAAATTTCAGCTATTCTCATCCCGTAGCAATGAGCTGCACCTTTTAACACGACAGCGGGTGCTTGACATGCCACAGCTAATTTGGGGTGCCAGGGCACACAGCCATGTTGGGACCTTTTGGCAGGTTGCATTCCAGTTCACACCTTCATCCTCTGCCTCCTGCTGCCACCGGCACTGCCTGCAAACACCCTTCACCCGCAGCTCCTGGCCAGGCCTTGGGTACCCTCCGTTAAAAGTGCAGTGGCTGTTCCTGTTGTTTAAGAGGACACATTTGCAGCAGCACAGGAAGAAGCACCATGCATTAAGAATTGCAATTTCCATGAGAATGATGAGGAGAAACGTCAAGCGGGTGGTAGGGCTATCCTCAGGCCAATCCTTTCTGCCTGAGTAAATTCGATTTGAATTCTTCTTGAAACACCAGCTCTGCAGCACTTGGACTATATTGAAAAGGTCACTGGAGGCAATGTCAGACATACCCTCCAGCTGCACTACAAGTGCACTGATACAGATTCATAACAATGTATTACTGCAGCTGGAGATCCAAAGTGACTCTCCAAGGAATCCTGTCCTGGCAGCAGGAGGCTATTTCATTGCTCCCCTTTAATGCCTGGGTGGAGGCATAACTCCCTTCTCTCCCTGCCCCCCAAATGTTGACTTGGAAGTACTTCTTGGAGCTTGTTAGAGTTGGTGAGGATGGTCGGTGGGGTCTTGCAAATCTGAAGTGCATTTCAGCCATCTGAAAGGGTCGCATTGGTATCTCACTTACCTTCTTTCTACCTGTCTGGGCCTCAGAGGACTGTTTGGCTATAAATGAGACCAGGGGCGCTGGAAAGCCATAGTGGCTGAATCAGCTGTCCCCTCAGATTGTGCCTAACACCAACAGCACCCAAACCCAACCTCTGGCATGGGCAGAAGTCTCGTTACCTCCTGCTAGAATTAGACTTAAAACCTAAACCACATTTCCTTTCTTCTCAAATTTAGTATTTTGCCCTGTAACCCTGTGCTATGAAAACATGAATTTTCCCCCTGTGCAGCTAATAACCATCCCTTTGCTGCCGACCCAGCAGTGCTGGACGCAGGCAGCAGTCGCGTTGCACTGAGTTGTATGTGCCCCCCCATCCCAAGGAGCTGAAGAGCAGCAGCGTCGTACAGAGCACGGTGCAGTGGGAGAGCTGAACAGCAGAGACCTGGAAAGCTGCCACATTCCCTTGCAAATGTGGAAGTAGTTCAGTGGTAGGTTAAGGGATTTTTTTCTACCCCAACTACATACACCCATCAATATACGGCAAAAATGCATTTTAAGCTTATTTGTGTATTCGTTGTTAAATACCATAATGGTCCCCAGCTGTATAGCAGGAAGGCCCATTCACTGAAATTTTACTGATTTTATTTTTATTTTTTTATCTTTTTTCTTTCATTATTGTACTATAAATGTGTATTTCCTCCCATTTTGCTCTGTGCCTGTAGAATGCCTGATGCCTCCTATCACACCTGTTTTCTATTATTTGTCATCCATTATTTTAATTCCCCATCTATTGTGCGGAATCTGAAAATCGTCTGATAAATCCCATTCTTTACTTTAAAAAAAACCCACGAGAAGGTTTTAATAAATGGAATTTGTATTTTTCCACACCGTGTGCAATGAAAGCGTCCGGTGAATAACCCCTGATTGTCAGGTGTTCGCATTCCCATCATCTAAGCAGGGGGGTAATTAGCAGACAAACGAAGGTTTAACAATTCTGCAAATATCTCAGAAAAGCCATTTGGCTGCTTGATCAGTAGAAGGATATTTTTAAAACTGCCATTTGAGACTCAGCTGTATTGCTAATTAAATGAGAATTTCATAAAAATAATCTGAAAAAAGTCTCTGTTAATTGGAGAACGATAACGAACAGACTTGCTAAACAGAGGCATAAACGTCAAACAATTGAAAAGGGATAATAAAGTGCCATGTTATCGTGTAATGCCAGGCAGCCTTCCTACTTCTATTTGAAGTTTTAACTTTTAGCCACTTTTTTTTTTTTTTGGTGAATGGCATCCAAAAATGTGCTTTGTAATCATAATTTCCAGAGCTTCAGTTTGGTGTTAGCAATGCATGGGTAACAGTGACTGTCGCATTAACGGCGTCCTTGCCTTAAGACTTCTTGTGTTCTGTTAACAGCTTTTGTGCTCTGCAATGAATACGAGGGGGGAAATGCATTAATGTTGTATGGATGTTATTCATGCAGGATAGTGGCGTTATTGAATTAGTGATTTTTTTGTAATAATAATGACTTCCAGTACTGTATTGTACGGTAAAATACACGGAGTCAGGAAGGAACTAATGGAGACTGCAATACAGTTTCGCTGGTGCTGCTCAGTGTTTGGTTCTCCCGTGCTGTGATCATGCAGGGAGCAGCGTGCACCCCCCTTCCCCTCAGGTCATCAGATTAAGACTGATCTATATTTATACAGGCAGCCTCTACCTGTGTCAGTGCACTGGAGTAGGGAGTGCTGCCGGGACGGTGATCCTCAGCCACCCCGTGCTGGGATGAAGGTGCCATCCTAATTCCACAGCTGGCACGGGGTCATGATCTTGCATTAGCAAAAGGCTGGTGGCTTGCAATCCCCTTCCCCAGCCCTTGGCACCACATCACAGGCACGCAGCAGATGGCACAGAGCAGCATGGAAAAATTTGCAGGAAAACCTTCATTCATTTTACACCAGCAGAGAGTTCTGCAACTGTGGCTGCTTCCCGCAATGTGAAATTTGCTGTGCTGCCTTCGCACTCTCACAGCCCAAAGCGAGCAAGAGTGTGAAGCAGAGACCTCAGCCCGAGCATAAAGCGTCTCTTGGATATTCCACTTCTGTGGAAAAAAAACCCCAGCTCTGTGAAAGCCTAGTGTAATGAGAATTGACTGCCCTCCATGAGAAGTATCGATTAATTACTCTGCAGTGGAAAAAAAGGCAACTGTGATGATATACATTTTCCAACTGCAGCACAAACAATTGCTTTTGAGGCACAGAGAGCCTGGGCTGAGAAATCTAGTGAAATGAAGTCATCTCCAGGATGGAGACAGCAGCCAGGTTTACTGGAGTGCAGAAAAACAGCTAGAGAAATTTTGGGCAAAGAGACTTTCTCCTAACAGCGTTTGAAGTAAGATCATCTCCTGTGCCTTTGGCTCAAGCTCAGTTTTGGATTTTCTAGAAGGGTTTCTTTATGGGAACGTGTACTTAAGCATTTGCCTTGATTCACAGCTCCTGAGGTACTCTTGGGAACACCCTTAAAGTTTCTGGTTGTTGCTGTGGCAGTGCCACTCTGATGCAGTCCTGGGTCACCTCCCTAATTCACTTACAGACCACAACGGAGCCACTCACCATGATACTCTGACCTGCTCTAGAAATGGAAAAATCACTGGAAAATGGCATTTCTGCTAAAAGTAAAAAGAAAACTCAATTTTGCAGGGCTGGACTGATACTGTACCAACACAAGTGAGAATCCAAAGGCAAATGAAGCAATCAGCTGCACATCTAGTCCAGCTGAGGGCATGCCAAGCCTTTCCCAGTAAGCTGCACAGATGCACTGGGAAGGGAAAGTATTAGAAGATGTCTTCTGCTGACCTGCTGTTCAGAGGTAGGGCAGGACTTACAGGGGCTCTTTTTCAACCATGAAATCCTATTCTTTGAATTACATCCACAGCCCATGTTGTAATGCTCAGTTCCTGCTGGGAGAGCCCCAGGTTCAGTTCCTTTCTCTGACATAGACCTTAGTCATGTCACTTCATCTGTCTCCACAGCAATTCCCTTTTGGGCAATTGGGTGTAATGCTGCTTCTAGGCATGCTGGGAAGAAAAACACATTATAGGTGGTAAAAAGTCAGATAATTGGATAAAAGCCATAACAGTACAGAAGATAGATAGAAATAAGGCACATTCAGGCACCCGGTTCATTCTCTCCAGGGATGTATTGTGTAGGATTGTGTAGGTGAGTTATTGGACTAGCTGATTCTCAGTTGCATTTTGGGTTCTCAGTGCCACAAGTAGTGGCTGTTCTCCATGAAGAAGAAATTGCAAGGAATAGGCGAAATTTAATGTGCATAGTTTTGTACTATACACACACAAGGCAAGGATGAAACCTGCATTACTAATAGTTTGCAAAAGGTGTAAGTTAATGTTATTACCGTGTATGTTTAAGCACATTATCACACGGGCTAGCACACAGAGTGTGTAGTGCTTCACACGTGTCCTGGCTGCTGCCAAGCTGGTGAGGCACTGCCCAGTTGAGGAGGGCAGCCAGTCAGCCCCGCTCTGCTCGTGTCCACGTGGTTCAGCTGCACCCAGATACGCAGCGGTACAGAAATGGGGAGTTTCTGCTGTCAGATTTGGAGCTGGACTGGAAAATGCAAGGAGGCAACTGGTTCAGCCCTTCTTCAGCACCACATAGAGTACTCCTTCAGGACCACGGGTCTTGGTCATCATCTCCTACAGGTAACTAATGGGACAGACTATGGCCAGGTCAGAGCAAAGTCATTTAGGATGTGAAATTTTATGACATTTCTATACCAACGAGAGCTTTACTGGAGACAGAATTATATGGGAAATGTTGGCAGTCAGCACCAGTGCCCTAACCCCTGGCTCCTCCATGATTGATGGGAATTCTGAAGCCTGGTTTCTAGAAACTTTGCCACTGGTTGGTTCCTCTGGTGCCTCAGGGAGAGCTTATAGGTAGCACTTCTTGAGCCCAGCCCAGCTCCATGCACTGGTTTCAGAGACACTCTAGTTTAACCCCATGTGTGAATAATGTGATGCTGACAAAAACATCTTCAATACCAGTATCACCATGTCTATAACACAGTCACAGTAATATACTAGAGTTACGTATTGGGATATATGCATGTATGTAGAACTGTATTGGTAAAAGCACGACCTCTCCTCCCTGCAAAGATCTGTAGTTGTACATGTAGATACAGTTGCAACATTGATAAACTCTGAAGCATCTTCTCTTTATGCTTAGAAAATCTTTAAGCTGTCCACACTCAGTCCAATTATGAAGGTCATGAAAGGTCTACTTTGCAGGTGGACAAAATGTAAGGTGCAGCCCTCAGACAAGTAGTCCAAGAAGCATCATGTCATGAAGACACTTCATTGAATCCCAGTGGCACCTTGATTAGGCCAAGGAGCTAACTGCAGCCTTTAACTCTGGCTTTCCTCCTCAGACACCCTCATGATGGCCAACATGAGGTTGGAGGGGAGAGGACAGAGGACATGTGCCATCGCTTCCCCAGTGCTTGCTCCAGGAAGGATGATCTCTGTAAGCAGCCAGCGAGTCCTGCCTGCCTCCGACCAAGGAGCTGTGACCCCAGGAGGCAAATGGGCTCTTTCTCCCACTTAGCCTCTGGCACATCAACCAAGTAATTCCAGTAGAAATAAGATCCTAACTGGACTGGTTCAGAAGGGCAGAGGTGGTCTTATGTGATGAACTGGACCATGAGAGCAAAGGTGCTGAACTAGTTATCAAAGATCTTCCTAGCCCAGGGCAAGAACAACAGACAGGGATGGATGAGAGGCTTATTTACAGCACTGTACACCCAATATTTTCCTTTTTATAGTCTGCTGCACTCAGGCAGGTTTTTTTAAGTGGTGCATGGTGATTCTAGGCACAAACCACATCAGCAATTAATTGGATTTGTGGGCCTCACTTCCACGTACCCCTTTGAAATGTTCCCTCAGGAGATCATAAAAGACGGGGACTGAGCAAAGTAGTAAGAGGAAGGTATAATGTGGAGAGGACTCTTTTGTTAATCCTGTTCTGCCTATCTTTCATTAGCACACCTTATTATGACATCCTATAGATTTGCTGCTTCGGCTCTGCTGGTGAGAGGCAAATGATGTCTTAATGAATGATGGTGCCTCGAGCTGATAACGGACTGCCCCTCTCTCCCACTGAAAAACGATTGTGTTCGGCACAGTATGTCTAACTGCACTTAACATAATTGGATGAAACTTGTAATAGTTTGTTCACTCCAGGTGGGTACAAAAGTCACGGCAAAAAATACCAATGATAAAATATCAATTGCTGTCTCTTGCTTAAGGGTGTAATTGTGGTTAGTGGTACTTGCAGAGCAGAGCATCTAGGATGGCAGAAAATGCAAGGAAGGACTTACCCTGGCATGTAAAGCACAATGCAGAGGCATCTTCAGCATAAAGCCAGTGAGGACGGGGACCAGAGCAGGCAGCACGTGTCAAGACACTGAAACTGCTTTGCAGACTGTCTTGGCTAAGCAGCATTTACTCATCCTGTGCTCAGAGGATACTCAGCACAGCCTCGTGCAGCTCAGTCCCGGTGCACTCGTCTCCCTGCTGCTCCAGCACACGAGTAGCACGGGAATGATAGCCGTGCCGGTGCCCGCTCCAGGCCCACCTGCCTCAGCCACTGTGTTTTAGAACATTTTCCCAAAGCCATTACTTTTACGCCCTGAATGATTACTTCATTTAGCACATACATCAGAACTAAAATACCCAATATTAGCTCATTTAAGTTCATGTTCAGTGATGGATTAATCGTTCCTGTTTTCTGGAGCAAAGCCCAGTCCATTTCATCTAAGGACCAAGGAGAAATGTTCCCTTGTCTCTTGAAGTCTGAGACATCTGCTGTGCTTTGCATATCTGCTTGCCCACAAAAAAACCAGTGAATGTTTAAATTTAAAAAAAAAAAAAATTGCTAAAGCTATAGATCACACCCTTTTTTTTTCCGCTTTCAGAGCAGGTGCAAAGGATGCATATCAACAGTACAGTCACCATAAGCTTGTGTCTCCTTTGAGGTTTCAGGTGTCACATCATGTTACAGTGGATATTGCTTTGTGATGTACTATGCTGCATCACAGGCCACACAGGAAAATGCAGAGAGCAAAACAAGTCCTTAATGAACAAACACGATCATAGCAGACACCTACATTAGCTCCGACCAGGCTGAGATGGAAGAATTCTGTATGCTAAACACTATGGCCAAAATAAAATAAAAGCAATGGGTGAGCGACCACACTGAAATGCTCGAGGTCTCCTGTTCCCCAGAATTAATAGAGATGTTGGTGAGTCAGTGCAGGGAATAAATGATGGGAGGAAGCATCCCTATCTGTCATCCTCATGGGCAGCAGACTTGTAATGGGAACCAAGGCTGCATCTACCATTTGTGTGGAGGGCCAAAGCTGGAAGGCATTGCTCAGCCAAAACTACCTTGGCTCCAGCGACAGTTTCTCGGCTTGAGGACCCCTCTTCTACGGAAGCTGTGCTTGATGAAGCCCATTTTCTTCTAAAGCATGGATAGCAGACTTTGGTTTTTAGATGTGTTTTCCCCTTTAGAAAGGCTGTGTGTTCTGGTGGCAATGAGACCTGGATTTCAGTGCCCTGGTTGCTCTGGGCCTTCAGTCACATCATTCATCCCAGTGCTCACATCTGGTCCTTTTAACCAGGGGCTGTACCCTGCCTCACTGTGCTTGGATGTGGTGCAAGGACCATGCAGCCTGCTGTCCCTGCACCAATACACAACACAGCTGTAATTGTGATTAATTGGTTTTGTTCATCTGCCTTTTAATGATCCCTAAAACATTAGAGGACTGTGAATACGGGATGAGGAAAGGGGCAAAAAGAAGTGGGGATGGGAGCTGAGATCTTCTCAAACTAAAAAGGTCACTTTGTTACTGAGATCTCTATGTCTCGCCCGCCTTTTGGCACAAGAAGAAAATCTCTCCTTTTGTTTGGTCACAGACCAAGAATGCTGCTGTCTTTTTGCATTGTGAAAAAAATACGAAACAAGAAAACAGTGCTGAAACATTTCAGACAATCTTCTTTATCCTGTGCTCAGCAATTACTCTTATTGTCAGCAGGAGTAAAGAAGCATGTACCATTTGAAAGTATTTAGAACTGACTGTGTTTTCAAAACACAGGATCTTTCAAAGGACTACTCTCTTCTCATTTGGTGACACAGGCAATTAAGTTTTTAAGAGGCTCTCTGTAGCATTAACAGACTATATGATATTCTTGAAGGCGCCTTTATAGTATCCTAAAGACAAATTGTTTGCATCTTCCTTGGAAAATAAAAGGCTAAGTTCCAATACTGGAAGCTGACCAAGCTCCATTTTACATGCAATCCAAGCAGGCTGGCTGCGTATCATCACTGCCCCCCCCCCCACCATGTAGCTGTGGTTCTCATTCACCGTGGAGAACTGCTCCTCAAAACCAATGCCCCTTATCGGGGAGGGAAGGCTCAGTCCTGCCCCTTTGCTTTGCCTTGTGTCCAACTGTGGGGACCATCCAGCTGTAGGGAGAGGCAGTCAGGGTGGCAGGGTCTGAATATGTCCCCTTATTCAGCTCTAGATAAGAGAAGGTGGAAATCAGTGTAAAAAGAAGCAAGGAAGAGGCCATCCTTGGGATTGGCTCTCAGCTGCTCTGGAAGTATATTTCTATTAGATGCTGCCATCCTTTCAGGATGTAATGTATTTCCTCATTATGGTAAACATTCACATGGCATTTGTGATCGTTTCTGGAATGACATTGCACAAAGTTGGGTAATAAAATTGCCTCTGATCTCACAAAGCACAAGGCTCAAGACAAATAAAGTCTGTAAACAGTTCTGCACTTCAGGATGTTTTATGAGCTGGACCGCCGTTTACTTAGGGCTAAACCTGAAGAAGTTCATTTCATCTCCTGGAAAAGGCACTGTGCCTGCAGGAGGCTTCGTTCCTCGGGGGGTATTGGCACGGTTACTACAATCAAACTGTCAACTACCTTTTTGCCTTTGCTGCTTGCAAGTCCGTGTCACTCATTCCACATTTCCCTCTCCCAGCAATACTCCTGTGATATTTAGAAATGTATATAAATGTCATCAAGCCAGCAAAAGCCTACAGGACTGCAGGCTGCAGGTAGGTATGGAGTTCACCGGGATTGCGTTACACTGAAACCCAAGTGCTGGGGAAGGGGCCAAGCACTCCCCTCCCAGGGTTTCTTGGCTGCGTTGCAGGTTGCTGGAGGGCACTCCTCAGGGAAGCCGGACTCCAGGCAGTGGCAGGACATGGACCGTGAGCAATGACATCTCTTGCTGTTATCTCCAGCAGTGCCACTCTGATGTGTGGAGGTGATGGGCAAAGCCAAAGCTGTGCAGGAGACAGAGACAGACCCTTGTTTGAAGCCTCTGCGTCACAGTGGAAATGAGCGGGAACATACATGTGAAGTGATGAGAGTGGCACAAGGATGATCCCTTTCCATTGAGGCTCTGAGATACCACAGACCAGGCTGTGCTCCAACCAAGGCCAAAAAGCCTTCTACTCACTCCGTGAAGGCACATGGCTTTTTGAATTTTAAAATACAGCTGTCAGTTGGAGCACCTTCCAGAAAAAAAGGGTAAGACTAGCATGGCACTAACCCGTTCCCAGTCTGCCCACCCAACGCCCACTCCCAGGGGCTGCCATGCCCCGTGCCCTGAGGGGTGCCAGCTAATCATCTCATGCAGGTGAGGGAGATTGAGCATCTCACCACATCTGACAGTGAAATCACGAGACATCACCAACCTGTTCCCCAGGGTGGGCCTGCCATGGGAAAGCGGGTGGCTCAGAGGGTGGTAGCTGAGGTTTCTCCCTTCCTGCTGGCTTCAGGAACAGCTTTTCAGTAGAGTGCCATACCTAGCATCCCAATCCTGATTGCTGTTTCTAAAGGTTGCACCGGTGAGAGCAAGGACAGTGCCAGCAAGATGCATCCTGCAATGTTGAATTAGACCAATGTCATTCAGAAGTAAGTGGACTGACCTGGCAGATTTAGCTGGGGCTGGACTGGGCTTCTTCTTGGAAAGTTTGAATCTAATGCATCACCACAGACTGAAATCAGCAGTGTCATCTCCAGGGCCACACACAAGTCACACCAGCCACAGTTAAACCCATGACCTCCAGACAAAGCAGGGCCAACTTACTGGGTTCCTTGTCCGGCTGAGTTTTGAACATCTCCAAGACAGGAGATCAGAGATCCTACAGCCTCTCTGGGCCCCTCATCTGGCATTTGACCATCCTTAGGGTGGACACTTTTTACATCATATCTAATCAGAATTTGCCATGCTGCAACTTGTGCCTGTCACTGTGCATCCCCAAGGACAGCCTGGCTCTGTCTTCTGTGCACCCTCCTATTAAGAGTCATAGAGAGCAAAAAGATGTCCCCTTTGCCTCCTCAAAACCCCAGTTTTTCTCAGCTTTGCTCCAGTACATTGATGTCTTTTTGCAGAGGAAGCCCCAAACTGGCCACGCTACCTCCAGTGCTCAAATATGCATAGGAACAGCTCTGGAGCCCTTGAGTAGCTCCAGCTGTGCTGCACTAATTCATCACCTGCCGGCGGGTGTCAGTAGCTCCTGGAATAAAGCAGAAGTCTGAGAACTTTCTCGACTGGTTCCCCTTTGACAGATTTCAAGCGTTCACTCTTCTCTCATCTGGCTATTTGTAAGGGGTTCACACATCTATAGCCGCTCCGTTAGAGCTTGTCTTCACTGCTGGAAAGCTTCATTAGTTCAGGACAGCTAGTGCATATCTACTGTTCAGAGGTAAAACCAGAGTGTAAGACAAGCCACGTCAGTTACACCGTGAGGGAAACTCATTAGAGTCAAGCTCAGCTGCAGACTTAGGCTGACTTTATCTTCCTGGTGTCTTTACCTCAGCATAGTACAAGCCTTTGCTACACGGGGGAAAAAAAAAAAAAAGGTGATTTTTTTGCAAGAGGCTAAAGGAATTCCCTTACAGATTGTTTTGGGACAGACCAAAAAACCCAAGGAGTCTGGGGGATATCTGGAGGAAGAGGGAAGGGGAAGATGCCCCCAGGCAGCACCAACAGGGTGCAATGCTATTAATGCACCAACTACACTGTCTCACCACAAACCCTTTCCTTGTGAAACTCCAGAAGGGCCCAAATCCAGCATGTGAGAGGAAAACCCTATTTATTATAAGGCTGAGACAGGTCTTTCTCAGGTTTCCAATTGGTTCATTCTTGCAGCTTGTACATAACGAGGATTATGTGTGTTACACGATCACAGCAGACACTGTCCAGTATTTTCCTACACCTTTAGTGATTTCCTTCACTTTTCTGAGCACCAAACCAGAGATGGTGGGAAGACAGCAGGTGTTACTGCAAATGGCAACTATTCCTCTGGAAGGGGAAAAAACCAGCCATTTGCAGGCCTGAGTGAAAAATGGGAAGTCCCCAATTCAGCCATTCTTCTGGAAACCTCTGGCCTCAGAATACACTTTGCCACTGATCTGTTCTAATTCCAGGAACAACACAGTGAGCTGAGGCTTAGACCTTGGGCAAATTCGCCTTTTGGCTCAAACAGCAAAGATCTTTAGCTGAAAATGCCTGCTGCTGACAGCCTGCGTGATGGCTGCATCCCAAGCACTGCTGGCATAGCCGTGGTGGAAAAAATAAAATACATTTCATTCCCCAATGGTCATGCTGTAATGGCATGAAATTAGAAACTCTAATCAATAGCGCTTTACACAGCATGACTCTCATGTCAAAAGAGCCCATGGTTTAAAAAAGAAGAGTCACAAATAAATATGAAAATCAAGGCTGTGAAGCGTCAGTAATGAAGTATAATTCTGTCAAGCAATCCCAGCCAGTGATTCTCTTCACAAAATCTTCACTCACCAAATCCTTCCTTCTCCACACTTCTCTGAACTTCCATCTCCAAATAATTTTCCTGTATTTATTTGCCCTTCGCACATGAAATGTCACTGTTTTGAGTGCAAGTGACGAAACTGGGAAGGGCTGTGTGCAGCCCCTGCTCCGCCTCTGGTTATTTTTGAATTCTTTCACCTCTGTTGCTTCATCATGGGACTTTGGAAAAGGCACCAACCTGCATCTGCTCACCTTGCTGGGGTAAACAGTGAGACCAATGACACAACCTTCTTCTAAGACATACCTCTTACTCCTACAAAATATAAATCAAATGCAGATTATTATCATTATAACAACAACAGAAGTCATAGTTATCCTATTTATATCAAGAATTAAAGGCAGACGTGGTAAGACCCTTATTTTTTCCTTGTACTGGCAACACTTTGCCAGAAGAATCACCAGAGAGATAAAGTATTCAAAAATAATAAGCAGACCCCCAAAGGGCATGAAGAACTGACAGCTACAGGGCTCTCAGTCTGTCATACAAGTCTTTTGGGAGCTGGCAGCATTTTGTTCAGGGACAGGGTTTGGGTTGTTTCCAGCACTTGTTTTAAAACTCCTCTTGCCACGCACTGCTAACATTACCACAGCTTGGCAGGTGGAGAAAAAGTGCCCTGAAAGTAGCAAATTCTTGGAGTGTAGATTTTGTTAATTAGACCTTCTTCCTGCACACAGCCCCAGCCCTCCGTGCAGCTCCTGTGGCAGAGACACAGCGATCAACCAAGTGTTGGATGCTTTCAGGAGAAGAACAGATAACAGCTGCCTGACTTCAAGACGTACAAATGAAAGTCCTCCAGAAAGACCTGCCTAACCCAAAGGCACAAAAGTCAGTGGGAAAAAAACTTGCACAGCCTCAAGTGAAGGTCTCCATCTTTGTGAGGGGTGTCCCTGGAAGTTTCTGGGTCCTTTTCCTAACTTTGCAACCAAACCACATTCCTTTGGTTAAATGAGTCACTTGCAGCCTTGTCTTTCGCACAGAAATGTATGTTTTGCACTTGAGCCAATACTACTTGAAATCTCAGTGAGGACAAAGCAACTGAGGTTTGTACACTGAGTCCATGGCCTGACAAGGCTTTGCAGTGGTCAGGGAACTGAAGAATGGTGTCTGGTGGGTGGGAAACACAGGCTTGGCTGCAGTCAGCTTAGCAAGATGGTCCTGCACTGGAGCTGCTCGGCTAGACTCTTTTTCAAATGTAGAGAGACCTCTCAGAGAGCCTTACTTCAAAGGCGTTGCCCTTCTCGCCTCGCCTGACATGAGGCTGCAGAGGAGGCAGGATTTTGTAGCAGCTCCTCCATAGCTCTACACAGAAATTGAAGCCCAGGTGGAATTAGTAAAAACAAAATTCCAAGTAACAACCCTCCCCTCCAGGCATGCCGAATATCTAAACAGTGAGGTGTTTTGGAAAAGGCATGCCCGCTCATGCTTCATGCTGCTGAGGTGAGCCCCCAAAACACCTTCTGAAGAAGGTGCCCATGGCCCCCATCAGAGGCAGGATAACCCGGGTCAGGCCCTGCAGAGAAGTTCCCACAATGCTGCTTTAGCGCTCTCTCTCCGAAGAACAGTTGCCTTCACTTCAGAGTGATTCACTTACATCATGCCACGTCTGAAAAGTGGGATAAAAGCCAAAAAATATGTCTCTCCCAAGCCCTCAATAAAACCAGTGACTTGTGCAATACATGCAAAGCTTTAACTTGGGGAACTTCAAGTCACCAAGCATCTGTTAATCAGCAATGCGCCAGTCCCTGGGGATTGTGAAGATGTTAAAAGGTTATCCTTCTCTCCTGCACATTACGCTGCCGAGCTCCATTACACACAACCAGAGGATGATTTTATGTGTGGCAAAGATTTTTTGATTCTCCAGATATTATTTTAGATGTGGAAACCCAGCTGCTGAATGCTGCTTTTCAGGTTAAACAAAACTTGCAGCCAACACTCATTCTCACACTATTAATGAAGATAATCTTGCCCTGCCATTGACTTTTTTCCAGAAATAGCAGGAGAGGGATTTTCAAATCCTTTCAGGTTTGCAAAATGTTATCTCACTCTATTCCTTTAATCTCCTGATGCTGAAAGATGGATCTTTTTCTCTTATGGCTGGATGTACTTCTATACTTCAGCAGCAAACCATGAAAGGGAATCAGGCTTAAGGAAAAAAAAAAAATAAAGAATTTGCAGTGTTAACATTTACTTGGGCTTGTCTGGACTTTCTCAGCATTGAATTCCAACAAGATTGACCAGACTGAACATTAGAGAAGAGACAAACAAAATAACAAGCTTTGTGTACAAAGAAGGACTGCTCTTCTCTATGGCAGTGGTGGTAGATGGGACAAGAAGTTGGAGAGCTTGAGAGCAGGCAGGGAGAGAGGTAGGTTGGATGGGGGAAAAGATTATTGCAGTACTTCAGTACCAGTACTGAGTGTTGGCATATACTGGGGGGTCTCAAGCGTCAGAGTTTTAAAACATATTGAGCAAATATGAGAGGGCTAAAGCTGACCCTTCCCTGGGGGAAGAAGATGACCTGGAAAATCTCCTGAGGTCCTGTTCACTTTCTGCTTTTTAGAAAAACACACAGATAAACTGCACAGCTACAGTAAAAAGCAGTGCATTCCCTGAGCAATTCCTCCTCCTGAATTGCAGTGAAGGCACAATTCACAGTCTGCTTTTTCATTTCCATGAATCTTAATTGTTCACATAATAATTGCAGAAGTATTTAATAATACAAAGCATATGGGCCAGATGTTCAACTGGTGTAAATCAATAGCACTCGGGAAGCTTCAGTGGTGCTGTGCTGGTGTAATCATTTGAAGATCTGGCGCTGCTTTTTTAAGGTGGTTCTCAGGATTTTAGTACCTTCTTATTGCTTCTACTAAAACCAAGTCACAGAGTTTATTACCCACATACAAATAGCCACCCCCCACCAAATGCTCAGAATCTAAGATCCAAAACCTAAAGCTCAAAATAGATTGACTTAAGGCCACTTAAAAACACTGATTTGGCCTCTACTGGCCATCATCACAAAATTTTATCATGGCCACATATGCTTCCAACTGATCTGATGCTAGCTCACGTAGGGATGGACAGCACTCACTTGACCAGATTTCCATACAATGCCTTGTTTTAGTCACATCAGCTAGTGTGTGAGCTCTGCTTTATTTGCTTCCCACTATAAAAAAAGAAAAAGCTTTTAATTCACTTCCTCCTGGGAGTTTCTGTGATGCTCATTGATCCACTCCACAAGTACTTCACAAACACTAATGGATCTAGTGAAACTCTCCACTAATCTCCTTCTGAAACTTGGCACCAAACTGCTCCACTTCTGAAGGTTTCTCCTTTTACAGTTGTTTTTCTTTGCTACCTGTTTCAGAGTCACTCCAGGGCTCATTAATTGTTCATCCTTTGTCCCTTGAAAATTTTCCTTTTAATCTTTCCAGTAACATGTTGGATACTGATGTGAAATAGACTTCAATTTGCAGTCTTTCACACCTGCAAAGATACTATTTGAACTGATTGTGGCATTACCAGTTGCACATGGATATATGTAATTGAACTGAAAAGCTTTGCAAGACATGTATTCATTGGACTTCTGATCTCATTTGTTAGAGAGCCTTAGGGAACGGGCAATTTCAACTCCTCAATTTATGACAACTGGTCATAGTTACTTAAATGGAATAAAATAAATCCTGCAGCATGTGTCCCTTCTGGAAACCAGGTTGACAATTGTGCCCAGAAGAGAATTAAATTGCTCAGTGACAGTACTGTATCGAGTGAAAAATATATATAGCAGAAAGTCAAGGTAAAGTTTTCTGTGGAGGTTCCCAGGTTAATATTCATTCTGCTAATGTGACTCCCTAGTTGAGATTCTTGAAGATTTCAATAAATTGTATGGAGATTATGCAAATAAGATGGTCTGCCATAGTTGAAAATAACCTACCCTTGTTACCCTTGTGCTAATTATATCTAGGACTAAGCTTTGACCTACTCCACTTCCATAACTAGGGCTGGATATTCAGCTGTCATTAACAGCTGGATTTTCAAAAGACCTGCAGACCAGCATGGTTGGGCTCTTTTGGCAGCACAGTGCATGGATGAGGAATTTCACTGATCACTTGACCCCGACCATCAGCCCTAAAATACTGGTCCTACAGCCTGATCAGTAAATCTTCTCTTATTCCACATAACAAGCGACTTACGATTTTTCTTTTTTTTTTTTTTTTCTTTGCCTTGGGTAGAAATTGCAGTATCAAAGTAACTCCTTCCAGATTCAAACAACTAGTTTTAAAGCTGAGGTCCATATTGCCCACGGCTCCCTGTGGACCACAAGCTCAACCTGGCGTCCTTGCATAACACCCAATGTGGGAAGGGCTGAGGAACTTGGGACTTTGCACCCATGTGGGATACTGCAGCAAGAACTCAAACTGAGGATCCCTCTGAGCTGTCTTTGTCCACTCCATGTGCTGAACTGGTCTTCAGTTTGGGTCCTGAGTGAACCTCCTCAAGGACAGTCTGTCATGTTGTGAGAGTACAGCTTCTTATGCCTCTTTGCTAACATCTCTCTCTGAGGACTTTAAGCCAGATACCCTTTAAGGTCCAGAAGCTATACTGGTACATGAGACTTTTTTTCAAATACTACCATTAAAAACAAGCAGTTTGAGCTCCTCAAACTGGTCATGGTTATGAAGATAGCTGCCAGTTCATATCAAGCCCTCACAGCCACCCAAGAAACTTTGAGAAGCAAACAGAGAAGCACTTTTCTCTTAGTGACACTGTCCATCTGGGGTGACACTTGCTCCTCTGAAGTAGGTTTGTGCATCGCTTGCATGAGAATTGAAGACGGCCTAAAGTACTGCTGAGTTCTCTGCCTCTTGCCCCTGGGACACAGACACCTTTATTGTCTAGCCCAAACCTTTCAGAAAAGATTGTAGTTTATCTCAGTAAGTCTGAGTTGTAGCTAGAAGTGGCCTAATCTCTAAAGTTTGTGACCTTTTTTGAGGAGGTTAACTGCAAAAAAGGTTTGTTTGCCATTCCTTCCAGTCAGTGCCTGTGTCCCCAAAGACAACAAAGTGACATCTCTGCTCTGAGCCAGCACACTACCAAAGATGCTTAGTCTCCTCCTCCTCTTCCCCTGAATAGACAAGGCTGTTTAGTTACACCTGCAGAACTTGGCCTGGAAGGTGGCCAGGCCCTTCTGCCTTGTAGTCCTGCCTTCTCTTTCTGCTGACTTGTTCTTCTCATGCAAGTGCCCCATTTCCACATAAAGCGTTCAGCAAGAAATGTGCAAAGTGACCTTCTGGAAAGCTGAGAACCTGGTCCTGGGTGTCAGATAGCAACTGCCACAGCTATTAATGTGCTGCTGTGTGAGAACACTAGTGTGGATTTATGAGATTATCTTAAATCCAAGCTGCACATTTCTTAATTATCAGTATTCTTTTCCTGTACAAGAAGAATTTGCATAATTTCCCAGCAGTAGAAAACAGCAAAATCAAAACAATAAATGAAAAGATGCATCAATTCATCACGGAACTGCATATACAGTTGCTGTCGTCGTTCATTTTCTTTGCATATCTAATGCAGACACCAAGGAAGAGCAGATCCTCAATTTAGCTTCCACAGAACCACGTTAACTCATGCTAGAAGAGCTGGCCCTGCATTAGCACGTTTATTCCACAAATTCTTCATGAAGCCCAGATAGTTTTGGCACAGAATGCCAATTCAGACAGTGATCCTGCAAATATTTGAGCACTGAATACTGTTGCTGCTACAGGCAGTGTTATTGGCAGGGGATACAGCATTTTTGAAGCTAAGGCCTTACAGAGCAAATACATTCACCATTTGTTTTTTAATAATATGGGAATGTGTAGCACAGGCAGCACATTCCCCACACATAGGCAGGGGAGAGGTACAAGCAGCAGGCTCCTGAGTTAGAAAAAACAGGCAGTGGGATTTGCTCAGGGACTCAACTGCCTTCATCGTGGGTTTAAACCTCCAGCAGACTTGTGCTACAGCATCCCGGGGCGTGCACACACATCTTGCTCTGCCAGGGAGCTCCCAGGACAGCCTCAGGCTGCACGTGGTGGTGGGCAGCCTGTGTCGTCCTCAGCCACTCTGTATCTGTGGTGACTTTTGCCAATGGGAATTAGGAACCCAAACCACTGAAGTGCTTTAATCCAGCATCACTTCATTGCTGCCCATTAAATGACAATGACTTTAAACCAATTATTATCACTTCAGACAGTCCAGCTGCCCACGTGAAAACTAAATATGTGCTTTGACCCTGTCTTGTCTACATTTCTGAATGTTCAAATACTTGCCATCCTGGCACCATATAACTCAAAATGCCATTGCCCCAGTGATGTATTTTGAAGGGAGACCATTCTCACGCTGTACTATATCAGGGGAATGACAGGTCCTTGTGGTGTACATCAGCGGGAAGATGACACTCTGCTTTTGTGTTTTAATGGCTCCAAGATATATCATGGAAAGTGCTGTCTGATTCCTGGAACCTGGAAGCAGGCACAAGGTGTCATTGTCAAAATAAAACAGAAAAACTGGGGCAGATCAGGAATCTGACTATCCCACAATGATAGCAACAGGCAGGGGTCATGGAAGCATCTTCTTATGGTAGATAAAGATGTTTCCTCATCACTTCATCAGTTCAGCCCAAAAGTGTTTTCCTAAAACTATCCCTTCAGGATTTAGCTTTTTTGCTTAATTTTTACCATATGCTTCAATCCCATGGACTTTCAGAGGATTTGCACATGTTTAATTTTAAGCACGTGTTTTGTTGCCACACTACTTTGGGATGGTAATCTGGATTTTGTAATGCTGATCTTAATTCTGTATACTCAGAAGAAGAAAAGGAGAATAGGGAAATAAATCAGCACAGAGCAGCAAAGATTTGTGAATAAAGGACACAATTGCCCACTCACTGATATTTTATACATCCCACTAGCATCAGAGGAGCTAACTGCAGCATATGCTAAACAAGAGGCATGAAGCTGGAGAGGAGGCTCCATCAGTCCTTAACAGCAGATGAAAGCACAGCCGGTGACAAAAGCACAAAGAGAAGATGACTTCAAGAAGCCATGTACCATGCAAGGTCCAAAAGTGCTTGTAAAACAGATGACCCCAATGCAAAGTCCTGGCTTTAAACAAGGAAAAAAAGAAAAAAAAACTCTTAAGATTTGCAAGCGGTCCCAGTTGTAGGGCAACCCCAAATCCTCAATGGCAGATTTCCCGGTTTAGAGCATCATGACGAGTGGAGTAAGCATGGCAGGTTTATAATCTACCCAAGTGAAACAAGAGTCCTGGCCAGAGCTGGAAGTCCCCATTCCTAATTCCATTATTTAACTACTGGCTCAGGCTTCATCTCCATAGATTTAAAGCCTGACACAGGCTCCTAGGCTATGCTATATAAAATCTGATTGTTACGTTCAATGAGTTGTAATAAATTAAATTAACTATCAGTAATAAGTTCACAGGCAACACTATCTTTTTTCAGAAGAGTATACTTCCTTAAAATATACCAGCAGCATCAAATGTAACTAGATTTAATTTCATGCTGAAGAGTCTGTGAATATTCATTTTAAAATAGTCACCAAGAGCCTAATTTTAATTTGTGTGATGTTTCTGCTAATACCAATGCCTACTTAAAATATCCATTAAAAAGCCTTAAGAATATTAACAGGGAATTCTTACAGAAATGCACTAGAGTTTTATGTTTTGAATTACCATTACAGGCTTTTTGGTTTAACTCTCGTTAAACAGATTTCATTATTAACAAGAATATGTGTGAATTAAAACAAGCCCATTAAAATCTAAAATTCCATGCTAAAAAGATTAAGGACATTTGAGTTATTTTTCTTCTGAAGGAATAAATGTAATAAAAAGTGATAGGGAATAAAAACCAATACTTAGAAACACACACAAGATCAGCAGTGGTTAGACAGCGGTGAGAAGTTCTTGATGTACTTCAGAATAACCTATTTTATACAAGGAGTCACCTTCCCTGTGGTTTTTGCTCCCCATCACAAAGACATCACATTTATAAAGTCTTTGTCATGGATTTTCACCTGGCTCCAAGGTGCAGGCAGGGAGGCAATGGGTCAGGGAAGAGACATATGGTCCCCATTGACACCAGTTTGGCTTAGCAGGCCTGGAGACCTCAGACTTGCTAGCCAAAGGGTGCGGTGTGTCTCACCTCAGACTGCCCTCTGCTCCCTACTTGCCTAAAACCTGGCTACTGAGGATGGAAGTGAAGGTGCCGATTTGAGCCTTGAATCATGATCTAGCACAAGGCTGGATCATTTACAGGGACATCTGCAGGGCTTGGTGCTCTGCACGGGACTGGACTTCACCCTGTACAACAGGAATTAAACTGCTCAACAGCTTGTCAGGAGTCGAGCTCACTGCACAGCCTTGGGCCGGGCCTCTGCAATGATGTCCATTCCCCTGGCACTAAAATATACATATAGAGAGATTTATATGGTGAAGTTTGTGCTAAGGTTTAAGGGGCAGTTAGAGGACTTCACACAGAAGTGAAGCACTGCAAAATACACTTCAGTTGCTTTCAGAGGCTTTGGCTCCCAGCTCCTGTATTGATCCCCTCAGCTTCTAAATAATCCTCAATTTAATACAGTCATCAATGAAAAGTCTGCTACTCTAATAAATCAGATGAATATTTACACTGCCTTGTGTAAAATACATCTTTTGACCTATCAGGTACTTTAGATCCCCGTTCCCTGTCTAGTTACTTCTGTCCTTCTCTTTACCTAATCCTGGGGGGCTTTGGGGGAGCCACTGACCCTTCCCTCAGCTCCAGTGAGCTGCAGTGAATTATCTGTGTTAAAACTCTCTTCTGTCAAGCTGCCAAATCTTTTGCATTAATCCTGAAAATTACAATTAATGAGTGCTAAGAGGATCTTTCTACCTTTTTGTATGGCTCTATTCAGTTGTAATGATCCCTCCTGCTCCGCCAGCATCTGAAGCCTCTTACGGTCACAGCTTTTGGCTCTGGGGCAGGGCAACGTACTCAGGAAAAGGCAAGTGTGACTGCTGGCAGTGGGGCTTCTTCCTTTTCTGCTTGATATCCTGGTGTCAAGGATGGCCGACACTGAAGGTGGGAGAGATCTGAGTTAATAAGAGCCCATGGCCACCAGAGCATGGGATGTGCCCCCCATGTGAAAGGTCATGTCAACGTTTCAGGAGTTTGAAGTCATTATTTAGATTTTCTGTGATCTGCTGTGAGGTGAAGGATGGGACTGGGAATGAGGTGGCCACAGGTCTACAGTCCCACTTTGCTTGGCTAATATGAAACAACTTCACTGTGGCTCTGGAATTCAATTTCCCGAGCTGTTAATGCAGCTACAGAGTCTCAGCTCCCTGAGGCCTCCCAAAAACTTAAAAATATGGTATTTTTAGTTATTAAGAACCAGAATTGGCAATCTCATTGACACGCAAATACATTATCCCTAAGTGTGGAAACATATGAATAACACCCTAAATCAAGTCTGGGTCAATTTCACAGCGAAATACTTGTAGTAGTCTTTAAGATTTGAAGAAAGATCTGTTCATATTTTTAAGCACAGACTGGTTGCCATTCTCTTGTGACAATCCCACCTCCACTTGAGTGGCTGAACAGTTCCAGGAAGGATTTCTGTTCTTGATGTTTTTTCCTTGGTGTAACCAGCAAAAAACTTGATGGGTGTTTAACCTTCAATAAGCAATAACTAACTTATCTAGCCATTGGCAGTCCCTGGCTCTGGTTGATTCACTGCTCAGCTAGAATCTAAAGTATCTCCTACAATTCAATGGGTTGCTAAGTCTTCTGCTACTTTCACAAACCTCTTCATTGACATTTCCTCTTCAGGACTATTTATCTGACACACAATTCTTTTTTTTCCTCTGTGTGTTCACTTGACTCTAGTCTGAGTTTATACAAGCCACTTCACCATGAATGGAGCATTTGTGCATTTCCAGTTTTTCAGTCCCAGAAATAACCCTGCAGAAATCACTAGAATTACACTGGGGAAAAAAGCAACGGATGTCACTGGAGAAACAAGATTTATTTCTTTATTTCCTTAGAGAGGAAATGTTAGATAACTAACTGCTTCCCCGAGTTAATAATTTCCACTGTCTTCAGTGGAATTATTTCCCATTTGAACTAATAATGAATTTAACTTGTAATTCCTAGGTTTAATCTATAAATACAGCTAGTAGTAGCTCCATGAGGTTAAGCACTTTTCCTCTCACTTTTAAATGCTCTTTAAAATCAGAGGATGTAAACACAATCCAAAGATTAGAGTAGCCCAAGTATCTACTACCCTGAGCAGATCCCCGCTGGAGAGATGTCTGTCTGTATAGGTGGGTACCTATAGACGGGTAGATATCCGAGTGGGACAGGGTTAACTGTCTAGGCAATCAGCAATACAGAGCTGGTCAGGAGTGCATGTCCTCATACTATGGAATCGCAGAATTTCAAGCACTTAATGGACTTCTAATCTCAGCTGGGGACTAGAGCTGCTGCTGTCACATAAAACTGTAACGATTTCAAGGCAAAGGGAGACATTTCACAGTAGTTATTGCTGACATTAGAAATGTCAGCTATGTCCATACGCCACATCCAGTGCTGCACACAGACGCACAACTTAGCTCTGCTACCAGAAGTTACACAGCAGCTCTGGTCCAGCCTTCTGGCAGAGCGTGAACGCTCCCAGCTCTGCCTGCACTGGTTCATCCCCCATTAGCTTGGCTATGTCCACACCAATACGTGTTATGTGATACTCACAGACCCACCTAGTCCTGTTAAATCTCAAATCTTGTACAGGTAATGGAGGCTTTTGTTAGGAAGAGAAAAAATAGAAGATATTCAGTGTCAGGCCAGTGAACTGTGTTGATTTGAAATTTAGGAATAACACCCTCAGAGCTCCCAGCTTATCTGAAGCAGAGCTTTTTGATGGCATTTGGCACCAGTGTGCCCATTAGTGAAATCATCTGCTGGGGTCACAAATGCATGCTAGGAGAGCTGAATGATTATAGGAAAAAGGCCAAGTGTGGAAATAGCAGTATCCTAAGAGGTTTGATTTGCAGATACTTAAATACTAGATCTATGTAGGAAACAGGTGGGATGATGTGCAACTAAAAGATGTTGGATTTGGGAATGAGCAGGAAAGGACAGCAGCAGTATCTTCCACGTACAAAGATAGTGGGGCTCATCTCAAAGAAACCCTGTAATTATAAAATTAGTTTTGGGCAACTTACTATGAAACAGTGACTTGGCCTTTCTTGGGTGGAGATCACAGACATGCAGTAGTTTTCCTGAGCACTGAAGACCAGATGAGAGCAGGAGGTAGAAGCAAACACAGCATCTGTCTGAAACTGCTGGGTCCTGGGGAGGTGAGACAGTATTTGGCCAGCAGCTCCTGAATACATGTACCACCATGGCAATGGGATCCAGTGTGACCACAAGCTGGGTGATGGACTCAACACATCCTTTGATGAAAGAAGCCCTCTCAACACAGAGTATCACTGTGCCCACCGTTTCCAAATGGAAACTGCTGTCTAAGATCACCAGCCTTCTTTAGCTCCTGGCACTAGATGTTTGGGTTGTGGGTAATTCTTCCTCTGAGAGGGCAAAATTGACTCCTTCCCGTGAGCACACTGAAAAGGCATTTGTGGATGGAGATGATGCTGGGATAGTGGTGCTAATAAAATCAGTGGAGAAACAGCATTTAGCAGCTGGGAGGGGAAAGAAGGATTTTTTTGCAGGAACACACAGACTCCTGCTTTGATGTTGCATTCAAGCCAAAGGAAGGGCATGTTTTAAATTCCCAATAATTTGAGTTTCTTTTTAAGTTTCCAAGCCTGGCTGAGCTCTTAAAGACAAGAGATCTTGCTCCTGGGGTTGGCTTTCCTAGGCAATCGCAGCTCTGCTCAGAATACTATTTAAATACCAATTATTGTAATTCTCGGCAGAAATATTACAGGCATTCAGATTTTTTTCTTAACAGCCAAAGGGAGACATTTCCAGCATCTATCAAACCTCTTTTATTTTAATCCACATTAAAATCTCTTTCCAGAAGGACCGGGCAATGAAGCATAATTTATCATTATAGTTTAAAGATTTGTCATGGCTGCCCCGTGCCAAGCCAGCCTCTCTAGAGTAACCTTTTGGGGGCAGGAGGGATGGCTGGAGAGAGCAAAGGGTATTGAAGCTAACAAGTTATGGAGAATAGATAGGCGGGAAGCAGTAGAAGCAATATCCCATGCCTTCCTGCAAAGAGCAAATTCCCCGTCTCCCACATTGTGGGGAACACACCCAAATCTTCCTCTGATTTTATCATGGAAGTGAGCAAGCAGGGCATGGCTTGGGACTCTGCTGGCAACCAGCAGGCAGTCGCATCAGTGAAGAAGTCCTGCTATGATGGTGGAGTCTCTCTCACCTATGGTCACCCTTCCCATGAGGCCCTGGAAATCCTCCTGCTTACCCTGACTGGGAGGGAAAACAAAATTATTTGGTACCTTGTCTTTTGAGACCCTATGTCTGAACAGCACTCTTCAGGAGGGTGAATGGGTCTCCTGCTGCCAAGAGTCATCATACTGCATGACAAGACTGCTCCAAAGCTGTCATTTTTATTTCCTTCAACAGCTGCCATCAAATCGGGGCAATTGCAATGAATGTCCTGGCAGTAACATTGAATCAGGGGTTCTGTGATGAAAGTTTTAGTTGTTATTAACAGCCAGCACTATGAAGAATTGAAAAATAGATGTTAGAGAAGAGCTGCTGTGTAATACAAAAAGAGATATGCTCGTGGGTCACTTCTCAATGCAGGGGAATTCACGCACATTGGCCGTGAAGTGCAGCAGAGGAGCCTGGTCTGCTTCTGGTACCTGTGGAGCTACTGCTTCCCCACCCCAGGATGACTTTTGTTTCCGAAGGAAACAGGGCTTGTGAGTCTGAGCTTTCCATCTAGCCCTCTTTCACTGCCTCTTCCCCCAAACAGTTTAATCCAGACAGCTAATCTCAACCACATTGGGCAGAGGCAGGGGTTAAATACGAAGCTTGTGCAGGTTTTGGGGGATCAGGGTAATATTAGGTGAGATCCCTACAATTCGGCCCTGCAGAGGGAAAGCGGCATCATGATTAACCCAGAGGGGTGCCTGCTGTGTCGAGGGGGGCCAGGGACCACACACACACTGTCCAACCCTGCAGGGGGCTGGCACCTCCCAAAGACCCGCAGGGATGTACTGCCAGGGATGGTCACAGGCATGGGGGGAGCTTCAACCTTTGCAAGGAGGGAAAAGGCCTTCCAGGCACAGGGGAAATTGCAACGTTGGAGGGAGGGCAGGGAACACAAATCCCTTGCTCAGACAACGACTTGTTATTTTAATATGATGAAGAAGCCAAAACTGGTGAATGCTAGTCCTGCTCCTGCCCGAAACCCCATCAGCAACCCCCCCGACCCTACTCCCAGCATGGGGAGACCGGTGCCTGTCCCCCAGCCACTTCCCAAGATAAGCAGAATCTATAGCTCAAGTTAAGCTAAAAGCTGTCTCTTTTCCTTCCTCTTCTTTCTTCAGCTGCACCCATTGTAAACTGAGCACAGCTGTGGTTCTGGCCCTCAGACTGTATAGGAGCTATAGCAAAGTGTTTAATGTATTCTTAGCTTTTAAAATACTATTCATCAGCTGCAATCAAAGAAGAGAGCCAGCATCATGTTGCCAGCCAAATTAATCACAGCTCCTCCGTTCCCCCCTCCACACACACAGTCACGTTGTGTGCATCAGTGGTGGTCTCGAGACCACAGTTTAGCAGACACTGGAAAAGGCCAAGGTGGTAAATGTAAATCCTGGCTGCTCTTAATCATGTTCGTAATGACCGTGTCATCAATCATAGGCCTTCTCAAGTGCTCAGCAACCACAGCCCAAGGGTATATTTTTCAAAGAATTCAATTCAGTGAGGTCTCTCAAAAGCTGGGTCACCATTATTCCCACTCACACAGGAGGAGGGTTTCTTCTGACTGTCTGGCACTGACAGTGCACGTAAGCTCAGCATCTCCCTCAAAAGCCTGACTGCAATGAGTGAAGTCAATAAAATTTATGCAGCTCAAAATTTCACTGACCTTTAGAAGAAAACAAGCTAAGGAAAAACAAAACACGTCAATAGAACAGATTGGGAAAAACACATCATTTCTGCCATTTCCCTACTCTTGGTATTTTTCACTGGGGACATGGTCAAAACACTTCAAAAATTCAAACTTCCTAAAAATGTTGGAACATTGAGAACTAATGAGAATTTTAGTGGTTACAGATTTCTCCTACAGATCTCCAAAGGACTCAAGACCTTCTGGCTATAGACACATAACACGGAGATCCTCGTGTGAAACAAGCCACACGCAAGTGTTAAATACCCAGAAACGGTACAGCACAAGCCACACACAAGTCACCAAACCCAATCATCTCTCACCTGAGCAGCAATGTGTTGGGCACAGCGTTTACATCGTGCCCCATTGCAAAGCCGATTGTGAAGCCCATCCATGAAAATATTAGAGACATTCGGTGCTTCTTCTGAATGCCAGTTGTGCAGTGCTGTAACAATGATTACATTTCACACCCGAGACAGAACTGAATCAGACCTGTTTGATGCCACTGGAGGAGCTGATGGAAGCTTTAACACTTTGAGAAGAGTTCAAGACGATTTTACGGAAGCACGCCTTGGGGAAATTGAAATGTCAAGCATAATTTGGCACTTGAAACATGAAGGAGAGAGGCTTTTCATTTGTTTTCATCTGCACCTTCCCCTCCTCTGTAATGTACATGCTCCATTTCCCACTCTTCCCTAACCTTTCATTAGGCAATGCTGAAATCTGCTGGATTTGAGGAATCTCCGAGGATAAACCAATATCTGGCATTAACCTGCTCTGTAAAAGTCAATCTGACATGTCTCACTATTCTTCCATTCTTGTTAGGGAAACTAGCCCAAAACAAGCTTTTCCCGTTATCTATCTTTTCCCATCCATTCATTTGATCTTTCATGTAAGACTAGAGGATTATTGCTCACTAGTCCAGTTCTTAATAGATATGGGTCCACCTGAAAAAAAAACCCCACCTTTTGATCTAGGTTTCAATCTCAGAGCTGGTCTCTGGGGTTGCAGACACTCAATCTGGCAGAAGCGCTGCTTCAGCTGGGTCTTAGCAGGCAGCAGGCAGGCACAGGACAGCAAGAAAGACTGGGAAATGGGTGAATTTGCTCTTCCCTCAAAATAGAAGTGCTCTCATAGCTGTCAACATGAGAAGCAACAACAGGAGTTGGCAAACAGACCTCTGCTAGGTGAAGCTCTTGGGAATGCTGATAATGTGTTCTTGGGAGATAAATTTTTAATTCTCCCCATCATCTGAGTAATTTCTGGTGAGACAGAGCACAGACCCCCATGACCCTCCAAATCTTTCCCACAAGGATTTTCCATGATGCAATCCTTGCTTGCTGTATGGGGAATTACTTGCACCAACTTCACAATTTTAACTGAAGTTCATTTCTAGAGAAAAATCAAAAGAGCTTTTGATATTATAGAAACCTGTTAATTTCTGATACCGTAGTAACTTCCTTAAAAATATCCTCATTGCATAAAAATTGTAGGATATAACTTAGCATAAGAAACAGAATCAGACCAATATGAAACATTTCAACTTTGTAAAGAAAAGAGTTTCAATCCACTTGAAATATGGCTTTAGTTTAGAGGGTTTGGGACTGTCATTTTTCAGGAAATTTTTGTTCAAATGTTGAAATTTTTTGGCATGAGGATAAAAGGGGCTTTTAAGAATTCCCTATAAAGCAGAAAAATCCATTTACTACAAGCCTTGGACGCAACCTTAAGTGACCAATACCATTTCCATCTTTGACAAGGAGCTGCATGGCACAGCACATTTAGTGTGAAATCCTGGCTAAGTTTTGCCTAAAAACAGAGGCAGTAAAATCAGCAAAATTTTCCTTTTAGCTCAACAGGAAAATTTTAGGAAGTGTCACTTAAAGCCCGCTTGAAAAGCCCCTTCAGCAGCGCTTGAGCAGCTCTTCTCATCTGGGGGTGCTTGCTCCATCAAATGACCAGTGGTTTTGCATGGTCCAGCTGCAGGAGTGAATTATTTCAGGGCTACCCTGTGTCACTGGATGCAGAAGCTTTACACTGATGACTAATTTATGTCAGTGAAAGTGGATTGGATTTGAAACAAAACCCATTGATTTTACATCACCACTTCACACTAGCCCTGCCACCAGAATTAATGCATGGCAAATGAAACCGTGGCTCCTTGGTCCTCTCTTGGCAGGGGAATGAGGCAGAGCCGTCACTCCCCATACGCCAGGGCTCTTCTTCATCCTTGCTGGCAGCTGCCAGAGAAATAGCAGTTTTAGGGTGGTGCACACCAGGCTGAAACCCCAAACCTGGGCTTCATACATCATCCTGCTGCAGATGGCAACCTACTTCAGCAGCAGCTCAGAAAAGCACTGAGCATTTGTCCAAGCCCTACCAAAACCAATGTTTCAGGGTGTTTCTGGAAATTAGCAGCATACAAAACCAGCAGCGATGACTTAGCACAGACCCCTGCATGTATGAGAAATGCCTCTGAGAGCTCATCTGCAGGACAGAGATAAATGGAAGGATCTGAGGTGCCTGTGCTGCCTCACCTGACAGCCACCACCACCCTGTCATGGTTTCCTGTGTGGTGGGGAAAAAGCATTTCTCTCCATGAGGCAGCAGGTTGTTTTACACAAGTTTAAAAAAAAAAAAAGTCTTCTGGGTATCATTGGCAGGAACGGCCCTGGATGCAGTACTTCATGGCTGTCTCGTGAAAGGAAAAAATATAACCCACTTCACTGGTTAAGGAGTGTGTTCCTCCTTGTGGGTGGATAAGATATCTCTCAAGTGAATGACTCTAGTATTTATTATGTCAGATTATACCACTTCAGTTACTGGTTCAGATTATAACAAAACTGGAAAAACAACCACTTACTAGATATTAATTTTATCTTACAGATTCTATTGTAAATGGGATACAGGCCCCTATGTATATACTACAATCCTTAAAATAGCTCCATCTAAATGCAAATGTGGACCTCTGCCTAATACAGAGCTGAAAGCCTTCCCATTAACACGCCAAGAGATAGGGGAATTAATTTAATGCTTAAAAATTCCCAGGGATAAGAGGAATTTCTTCTGTTCATATCTAGCATCATTTTCTCTTCATGACCAAAGCACCCATAATATGATAATTTTTACCTTTCTCAAGCTTACTGAGGGAAAAGGCAGTACAATCTCTCTCTAGAAATTACTTTACAGACTGTACTCTATTGACTCAAGTGCAGGTGTATGTATACCTGGTAAGGGATGCCCAGGGAAAGACAAAAGATGAAGATGACTACAGTGCAGGAAGGTTGTTGGGATTCAATTACTCGTCTTTGCAAACTAATCAAAAGCGGAGATAATGCTCGACAGTGTTCATCTCTCACTAGCATCACCTTCTCTACCTGCTCCTCTAAGCCCATCAGACACAAGGGGCTCACTCTGTATCTACCACACACACAAACACAGAGTGGGAGATACTGATTTCTCTTTGCAGGACTTTAGTGATTACTCAGTAGCATGTGGAAGGTGCTGGCCTCTGCTACAGTTACTCTATATGCTGTGTCTGCAGGCGTACATGGCCTGGAAAGCAAGACAGCTCTGTCTCAAAGCCCTAGTGTAAGCACAGCTGCTCTAGTGCCACAGGCTGACTGTGCCCAGCGTGCCCCCACTGCATTTCCTAGCCCGAGGGTATGGCAGGACAGAGGGGAAGAATGTTGGTCTGGCTGAAAGAGAAGTGTGCCATGGGGAACTACTCTCTGCAAACACATCTCCATTTTGACTCCCAGGTGCCAGTCAGCTTTGCTGCCTTCTGCTCCATTGTGGGAATTAAATTCTTAGAAGTAACTATATCCATCTGTATCAATAAAGCACACAGTACATGGCAAATGTGTCTCTTTTTTTCAATATTTATGAAACTTAACTAACTGCTTTTGTTAAACTTCATGCCTTTCCACCAAAATATATGTCATCCAAATTTGCTCTGCAAGAGTATTTTCAGGGAAAAAAAAAAAAAAATGAAGAGTCATGGCACTTACTTGCACATGCATCTCAGTAGGAAGAAGCATCCACCTTAGTATGCACTCCATGAGGGTCTGGAACAGACATCTCAGAAGCCACAGGACTGGAAACCACCACATCCAGACGTAGAAACATCACTGTGCAAAAGCTGAACAAATGAAATAAATATTCAAGCCACTTCCAACAGACTTGGACTCTGAAGTATGTCTCTTCCTCTAAATCAGTTTAGAATCCAAAAACATTAATGACAACGAGGTTGTGTTGATGTGAATGATAAATTGTTGTTGTACTGACATGGAAGCAGCAGCGAGTTACATCTCTGCAGGTTTGCTTTTGGAGTGGTCTCACAAATCACAGGTTGAATTTACCCAAAAAACGCCCATAGCAGGGACTTGGACAAGGACCTGGTGTGTTTCTGCTCTCTGAGGGGTGTTTCACATCACACAGCACTTCCCATTCTTTTCTTGGGGTTGTTCTTATTTTCTGTCAGTAGCAACAGTTTTGTGCCAGTGCTGAACACGACTGGCCACTGAATGGCTCCAAAGGTTACATCTGTCACAGCTAGGAGCTCTGCAAGGGTGCCAGAGCTAGCTCCTCTCATGAATATGTTCATATTTTCTGAGTAATGAAGAAATATCTTAAGCTGATTTCTCTCTGGACCTTGTCCTGCCAGTGCTGAGTATTTTCTGTGCAAGAACTCAGTGGCTGGGTCTCTTGTGATTAATCATTTGCAAGATAATGCCCTAAATGGCATAAGAAAAAAAAAAGATAACTTCTCACAGCAAACAGATGTGCTTCAATTTAGGGAACTCTACAGCTCCCCGAGTACAGAGTCGATGTTGCTGAGCGTGAAGTTTCCTTTGGCAAAGCTAATGGGTCTGGCCTGGCCTTTGATCGTCAGCAACATATAATAGTGATTTAAAGACACTTGTGAAATTTGGGAAACAAAAGACTCATTGCAGCTGTAAACTGATGAAGAGACCACTATAGCCTGAAAAGATGGTGTAAAACTCTACACATAAGTCACTGCCATAAAAACATCATTCTCCCCAAACAGCTTTTGTTACTTCATGAAATACAACACTTTCCAATGTATTCCTGTAATCTATAAAAGCTTTACGAAATATTGACATTACTGACATTACTGATATTCCCATGGTAATTATCTTTCATAATAATTAAACAATATGGCACAAAATCTGGTGAGGGTTGTTCCTGATAACTCACCTTTTAGACTTAATTTACTTTCCACTTTTACAGAAACAAGCATTAGAGTTTAAAAATTGCTGTTCTTCAAAATGTTCACCGGGCTTTATATTAACAAGGACACTCTGTGAAAGCAGGATTCTAGTTTCTCTGGGCTTAGGTTTTTTTTTTCCTTTTAACTATTTATTTAGCTCAAATTACATCAAATTATGAACTGAAATTGAAGATTCTACTCGATTTTATACTCATTGAGGATCTGTTTTTCTAAATGGGAAGCTGTTGGGGAAATCCTCCCTGACTCCTGCATTACAAACACTTGCTTTGCAACACACAGGAATTCAGCCTCTCCCCATTCTCCTCAGCTTTGGGCCTCATGGATTCCAGGTTTGGCTCCACTGTACAGTCAAAAAATATAACATAAAGCCTTTCAAACAGTCATTGCAAAGCACTCCAGCTTTATAAACAAGAACTCTTATTTATACCCAGGATCTAAGCTTGAAGGGATCTTGAAACATCAGAAGTAGTTGGTGAGAGCTTGAGACATTTTCAATGAGATGTGGGAGATAAAAAGAAGATACAGGAAAACCACAGGATAAAAGCTAAAGGAGAAAAGTAATCCCAAAATAGCTCTGTTTGGAGTGTTCTTCTGGAAGAATTATTATACTGTTCAGTATGGCAAAACATCAAAGAGGGAATATTTCAACCAAATTACTTGTGAGCTGAATTTCTCATCTTCTTCCAGATCATCACAACTTGCTGGTTTTCTTAACGTGGTCCTGTGGTCAAACATGGAAGAATAAGCTCAACAGGAAAGGGCTTTCTTGTGCATCCAACCTAGGCAATACAGGGACAGCAGCAGAACTGTTAATTATGCAGCTGTCCTTCCTCAGAAATACTGCTATTCCACTCATATCCACATATCACTATTTCCTGTAGCATTTTGAACACTGGCATTTTCCTCTGCAAGGGGCTTTCCTCTTCCTCCCATTTGCACACACATACGGGCCACAGTCCAGCGGTGAGTTTGTGCCAGATTCTACCTCCAGTCCCCTCCAAGTCTCACCAATACCTGTTGCATTGTCAATGGACCTTTTGTCATGGACCTTTGCTGGCTCCAGGCCTCGATGAAGAACTGGCCAAACCATCATAAATAGGATTTTCCTCTATTGCTAAAGATCAGTGGTCTATTTATTTCAAGAAGTTCTAATTGTGGCTTTAAGCATGTGATATTATGGGTCAAGCTAAGAGAGTAATTTCAGATTATAGCCCAGGACATTTTCTGAAGTGGACTTAAATAGCTTTTGACCAGTGCAAATCCTATCTCTTTGCATTCATGTTTCCTCCTCATGCCCCTCACTGCCTCTCTCTCTCTCACATACCCCTGCACTCATAGAGCAAGTCCTTGAGATTAACCACAATATGATTACATTTTAATTGAGGCCAGCTTAGTGTGGGGACATCCTTTTAACTCAGGAGGCCTCAATTCCACAGAACCATAATGAACTAATAATGAATGTGCTAAAGTCATTAAATCAAAATTCATAAAAGGGTGAATATTGCTTTCTTTTATAATAAAGCAATTAAAATCCCATATACTATAATAGATACTACTAAGGTGCACTAAGTGTTCTTCAAGGAGGTTAGTGTTTAATGCCACCACACACAAATTTGGGGATCTTTTCAAAATAGGACTGCTACACTATTAATAGATGATCAGAACTCGTTTCATGTCTTCTTTGGCTCAGCATTATCGCCTGCTTTAAGAAATACTGGCATGATTTCATTAGTAGGTTTTGTAGAATAGTTATAATAAATAATGACTTGCAGTATAAGTAAGCAAACTCCAAGCAGTGAAGCATGGTACCATTACAGATATGCTACTTTTCAATTTAGGTTCTTTCACTGTTCCTTTCCTCATGACATTCCATTCCTATCTCTCATGCTCTCTCATGTTCCTTGGGGGTTAACAGCCCCAATTCACAGTATCAGAGAAAGCATGCAATGGGTACGTCTGACTTTGTAAGTCAGGCCTGGCTAGGGGAAGAGTACTCCATGAAGATGCATGTCCTGCTTTATGACCACCTGCCTCTTCATGTGGTCTTTGCTCCAAGGAAAACACAAGTGAGAAGCCCTGGATTATTTTAAACATGGACCTCATTGCCACAGGTATTGGAAAGCCAATGGTTAGATGTGGACTCAGAGAGGGAAAGGGCCAATTAACAGACAGATCTTTAGCTGCATGCTGACCATGATGGTCTGGAAACATCTTTTGTTTCACCTGGTGCCTAACATGCTGCTCAGAGGGAGCGGATGGTGTGTGCTAGGAAAGGACTGCTCTGCAGAAGCACACGACTGGAAGCAGTGCCTGAGTGATCACAGCCAGACCCTCACAGTGCCCGAACCAGGGCAGGCTCAGAGCGGTGTACATGAGGCCTGGGTCCCTCTCCCCTTGGCCCTGCCACAAAACACTCCCCAGCTCCCAGCTCTGTTTATCTCTGCTCAGCCCTTGCAAAGACAGACCCTTGGGAGAGCTGGACTCCTTGGTACCTGCACACCAAAGATCCCTGCTGCCCAAAGCTTATGTTCCTACCTAGGAGAGCCCCTTCCCTGAATGGCTGCAATCCACCCATGCAATGGCTGAAAAGAAAGAAGAGGCACAAAGCGACCAGGATCAGATAAACTGGTCAGCAGCAAACCAGAAACATCACCAACCCTGTGCTAGTGCCCGCTGCACCAGACCTTGTTGTCTCCTGGAGGCCTTTGGCCTCTGTTCAGGAAAAAAAATAATTCTTGTGTGTCAAATGGCTGGGATCTAAACACAAGACAGTTTACTGTTACTCACAAATTCACACAAGCAACAAATGTTCTTCCTTTTAATGACACAGTCACGTAAATCCAAGACTTTGAAGATGGCTAAGGAAGAGAGACCGATGGAAAGAATGTCCCAGGGCAGGCGGGCACGTGTGCCTGTATGAAAGAGAAGAACAGATTGGCAGAAAAAGAATTATTAAATAGTACATGGTGGAGTAGGGCATTATCTGGAGAACATGATATAAGAACAGACAGATTAAAGGAACACTAAATATTTATTATGAAGTCCTTCATATCATATGCAATAATACATGCCATAGCTGCTACTGAATAATAGAGGCAACAGCCAGTTGCTGAGATTGCTCTCTGAGTTGGATAAAATAGAATTAGAGGCTTTTATCCACTGGAGACCATGCGCTGTTATACATAATAATCAAAATCACTCAGAAAAGAGAGAGAAATAGCTCAGTGATCATCATAACTACATGAAACGAAACACATTATGTCCAGGTTACTGCAGGCCTTTGCCATTTACAGAAGGGTGGGAAGGCACCAGACGATCGCAGCCCTGTTTCTCCCTGAATGTTGGTGCTAGTGGAAGGGACTACCCAAAGGGATCCAAGGACTTCAGCCCATAAAGGACCAAAATCAGGGGCTCCTGGTGAGTCTGTGGGCTCTGCAACAGGCCATGAGCCAGTTTGTTGTACGTTGGCTTTAGGGTGAGGTACAGCTTGCTTTAGGCGCAGCCCAAGTTATTCTGGTTCTGTATTTCTGTATGTGGGTCGCTACACGTGTGCATTAGCTCATTGTTTAGACAGTCTGACCCTGGAGTTAGCAAGGAACAAAACATGTTATTGCAACCCAACCGTTTGTCTCATGGGACTGTTTCTTCTCTTCCCTGTACACCAGGCCTGTTCAGCAGACAGAGAGCATGTGCTCCTGGGTTCCCTGGGTAGGTTAAAAAGGAATTTACTTAAATAGAGAATCTTCTTGCTGTGGCAAATTAGGCCTTGACATCAACTCATGTCTAACATGTTCTACACAGGCAGGAAAAGAGAGGATTTCAAAACAGAAGTAACCTGTCACCGTGCAGCTGCTTTGCGTCTCCTTTCCAGAGCTGAGCCCCTTGTACGGGTTTCACAGCGTGGCCAGAAACTCCCACCAAAATGAGATTTCCATTTGGTTGTGTAATGGTCACCAGAACCAAAGAGGTCCCTCTCAGTTGTGGAGAAGGGGAGAAAAGGGCTTGGGAAGAAAACTTTCAGGACTGGAACTTTTCTAACCAGACACAGTGATTTTTTTCCGAACTACTGCACATTAGTGGGTACTATCACGGAGGTAAGTGGGATGGCAGTAAGATGGAAGAGACCACAACCTGTGTGTAGCAGCACCACAGTACTGCTGAGGATGCCCTGCGAGCAGCTCCTCCCGTCGCAGGGCAGCACCGTGCAGCAGTGCCGACAGAGCTGCGCCGATCCATGCGCCGGCCGCCGTGGCACACCGGGCGCAGGCTGCGGGGACACCCCGGGCTGCCGATAAAAGCCATCATAGTTAAAATTAAAGGGCCATGTTCTCTGCTGGCTCAATTCCACAGATAGAATCTGGTTTATTGGCGTTTAGCAGAGTAAACTTTCCCCTCTTGGAGTGCTATTCCCCTATTTACTTTTCGAGGTTTCGCACAGGCGGTTCCCACTGGCACCGGCAGAAATTACCCAGAGCAACCCACCATGAAGTGAGAGAGTGCAGATCCCTAGGAGTATTGTATTTCTTAGTTTCTCATACATACTGAGGAGAGCAGAGCCGATTCACCACAGGAAACCCAGGTGCTGAATTCATCTAACAAGCTGCTTAAAACTCTAAACAGATGTTTCTGTGTCTTTCCTGCTTCTTGAGCAGACTGTGTGGAAGCACCAGCAGATTTACAATAGAGCAGATGCATGAACCATACATGCTTTAATATCAAGGCATGAGTCATTGGAAAATGGTTTATGACTACTGCGTGTGCATATAATTTGAGCAATGTGCCATAGGGATATACGATCAACCTTGTCCATAATGGAAATGCAGATTGACCAGGCTAGAGCCAGAGTGGAGGTAGCAAAATTCACACTGAAACTGAAAATTATACCTGTCTTGGTATGTTCCCTGCTCCTGCAATGACTCATGAAAATGTAGATTGGGTATTTAGGCTGGATTTCATCCAGTGCCCGGAGAGGTGTACAAAACAACTCATTGATTTCAATGGATATTTTATCACGGTTCTAAACTTTCCAAAGATTACTAAAGCCTCATAGACAGACCAGTAAACACACTGAGAGCTATTAGAGACTGTAAAAGCTAATTCTCACTTACACTACCTCTTTTTTTATACTCCCAGAGTGGTGAGAATGTGCCTCAGTGTCCACAATTTCTGCCTGCAGCATCATCAAGCCCCACAGTGCCCAACAGCCATGAAACTGGTTTGAAGAGCAGACACGATTTAAAGAAACATTCCCAGAATTACTGCACTTTCCTGGTGTTTCCTGATCCTTTAGGATTTACTACTTGCAACTTTTTTATGAAAACTGCTACATTCACAGACAAAAGTGAAATCTGATATTCTGATGTGCTCAGATAACTTCAGGAACTGAGCTTTAATGAGAAATACTAGTATCAGATTTCTAGGTTAGAGGGGGTGAACCCTACCTGAGATGTCAACAGTCCCAGTAATGCACTGTGGCATTGGACAGGATACACAGATGGGGTCCCAGGTGGTCCAGTGAATGGGCCTTAGCATGTCTTTCTTGGCTTCCTTCTTCACAAAGCTGGACCTCCAGGACTAGGATTATTCAAATGCTTTAACAATGATTCTTAAGGTGACTAGGACACAATCACAGTAAGATAAATCAGCCACCCACAAGCCCACAGCTCTAAGGTGGATTTGGAAAAGCGTACGTTTAAAAATTGAATTCCCACACCCCCCCGCCCTCAATCTGTCCATGGATCAAGGCATGCCATGAGGATAAGTCTTTACAATATCATCCTGATATTGTAAAAAAATGATTTCCAGGAAATTGGAGGTGGAGGTTGAAGTCCCAAAGACTCAAAGCTGCTGAAGGTGTGGACATGTGGTCTTCCAGGTGGGTATGTCCCAAATTACTGCCTCTGCTGGAAGAAACTATACTGACCACAAGCACCAGAGAATCCTCAAGGAGTCACAAGCATCAAGCACACTGATGCCCAAGAACCAGTTGCTTAATACACAGAAGACAGACCTATTTTCTCAGGTAATGTGTGATAATAGCCAGTTATTAATCCTTTCAACTGTAAATTGGATTTTCTAGGTACCATAGACATTGCTGACAGGGAATTCACTGAAGCCTGACACTAGAGATTGCAGGAGAAATCCTACTGTCATGGCAGTGCAGGGGAACTCTGTCCATGCCTCTCATGTGGACGTGATTTCAGCTCTTCACGTGAACTGCCGACATTTCTACCAACTGGTCATCTCAGGGTTACCATTTCAAAGACTTTCTCACATCAAATATCCCAGGACATTTATAAAGTTAGGAAGAGATCCATGGCAAGCAATGGAGACCTCTGCTTCAGTGAAGTGCTTATTTATACCCACTGCATTTCACATGTTGCATTTCCTGACAAAATGTGTTCTGTTATTTCTGAAATATTAAACATGAAAAGCAGACCTACGATGTATGAAATATAGAGCATTGCAAAAGCTATCACTATGTCTAGTTTTTTTGGCATTTCAATGTATAAATATTATACCAAGGAGCTTTTATACTAATGGATAACTGCCTGCAGTGCACACTTAACCTTTGTCTGCTTCAGTTGACTTTGTAGTGCTACCTACGTACATCAAACACCAATTCATCCAAATTGGCAACATAGGAAGGGAATGTGGCCAAATTCCTCCTCTCCTGCAAAGCTCAGCTCTACAGGATTTGAATAGTGATGCAAAGGAGAAACCATGCCACTTAGGCTAATTGGGCTAGATCCTCAGCTAGCCCATTCTACTTATGCCAGGGGAGGTATCCTGAATTTAGGTTAACAGTTAATCAGACATCATAAAAAGCTAGTTATTGGACCCAGGCACACTCCAATTAACTGATAGTAAACAATCTCACCTGATGTAACACACTTTTGCTCTATCAAACATGAAGCTTCTTGTGAAAAAAACCCAAACCAAACCTGCATTTCATAAAGACAGTGCACACCTTCCTCTACATGTAGAGAAGCCACACTGACCTCCTTGCTCCAGTGAAAGAAAAATACGTCCCTTAAACTTTCAGAGAAAGGAAAGATGGTAGGCTGCTAGAAACAGCCATTTGCTTCACTCCAACTCTTACGCCTGTGCTCCATGAGAAGTGTGACACTGAAGTTCACCTTTGGCTTGGCAGTACCTATGTGTGAGACATGGCCAAGCAGGAGACCAGGTCATACAGAGACCAGGCCATGCTGACCCCTGCTAACTCTTTGCAGGGAAGAGAAAGACCTTTCTTTTCTCTGTATTCTCTGTTTGACTTTCGCCATGTCACATAGTCTCTTACTTCTTACACTAAACTTGATTTCAGTGATTATCAGGCTCCTGAATTCCTCTGTTCACACTTTCACTCCTGATCTGGAGGCTACTCCCACCTCCTCATCCAAACAACAGACATGATGCCACCCCTGGGACTGCTGCAGCATCACACAAGCTGTTTCACTGAAGACTAATGTTCAAGAGCTCAAGTATCACAATAACAGGACCAAACACTAAACAGAAAAAGTGATTTATCTCAGGCAGGGAGAAGAGTAACTCTATATATCTCTTAGAAAGTGGTCCTGGGATCAGCTCCTTAAAGGGCTAGCAGTGTATTCACACAAGAGTTGGGAGGGCAGCTGCACTGTCTGGTTTGCTAATGTAGAGAGAGTCCAAGTGCACCCAACAACTCCATCATATAGCTTGGCATACGCTAGGGTCAAATTCATCTCACTGCTCATAGTTACTGAAGTGCAGGTGAGCTGCCTTGGCTCCCTTTACAGTCAGCAGAGCCCAGGGAAGCCCCATGGGGCAGTTCAACCCTCCTTACAGCCACTGGGTAAACTGAAGCCTGGAGGGGCCTGTTTTTCTCCATCAATTAGAAAGGGACAGAAAATGGCTCCTTACAGTAGATAAGTCATTACCAACACCCTCTGACTGTGCAGACAGCTTTGCAGAGGCAGCGAGCCTTGCTCTGCAGCCAGTCTAGAGATCCCCCCACAGTGTCATGCAGACACAAGGGAGAACACGGGAGCTGAGAGAAAGCAAATACATCTGTTCAGTATCAGTGCAGCAGCGTTCAGAAGCCTTTCTGCAGACAGGGGCTTTCAGTAATGAGAAGCAACCGCAGATAACCGACAGCCAGCAGAGCTCTCCTGCTGCCGGAGCGCTGTTTTAGGATGGTAGCTGGCATCTGCATGAAGGCAAAAATCTCATGCTCTGCCTCTCTCCTCAAAGATCTCATGGCTTCCTACCGACCCCAAGTTAGCTCAGGTTGGCTCACCTGGGGCAGCATTTGTGAGGGTGATGAAGGTGATGGATACGCCCAGAAGCAGTCCCATGCCGAGGGATGTGGTGCACCAGGCAGCACACTTTCCACTACATCTGGAGATGTTCTGCCTGTCCAAACCTTTCATGCAGAATCACTTCAGCATCTTCCCTGCTTTTGTATTCAGCAAGAAGCAGTTTTCTTCATTTGAAAGGCTGGGGAACACGCTGCTGCTGAAGTGCATTCGTGACGCAGCAGAGTTGACCTTTCTTTCGCGCTATCCCTTGCAAGAGGAGCACAGTGTCTTCCTCAGCAAGTTCAGCAGGGCCGTGCTCACCAAGTGCTCAGCTCCTCCAGGTCAGGCATCGTAGTGTGCTCCCAGGAGTGCATTTAGAGGCTAGGGGACACAAAGCATGCACTTTCAGCTCCACATAATGCTGGTTGAGATCTACATTCCCAGTGTTATCTTTGCACTCTCATGAAGTGCAATTACCTCCTCATTTTGCAGCTCTTTGTGGCCGTTTAATCTCTCCCATTTTGTTTCTGACATCTCCAATAATCCAACCCTGACACTCCTTATAGATACTGCAATTACAATACAGAGCAGCTCTTGACAGAATGAGTTGTATTTTGCTTCCTTCCTGTTACGCTCAAGCTACCAGGCATGGCTACATGAAATGGCAAAAGAAACCATCACTGACGATTTATATGGGTCCCCAGCAGATAGTGACAGTGCTATATATCTGTCTTAGCCAATTAAATGTCTGGAAGCTACCCAGAATAGGCCAGCCGAGGTAGAATTTACATGTGTTTCTGTTTTCAGTAATAACTTAGCTGTGATTTTCCCTTTCTTTCCTTATATTTAGGTCAGAGACTCTGCTGTTGCCAGTCTCCTGCCTTCCAGCCCCATGTCATGCACTCTGCAACTGGGGGAACTAATCCTCAGATTTTGACATTCCCATGATGGTGGGGAGCATGGTGCAAGACATCAGAAGCAGAATGGTTCCCAAAATAGCCTTGAGAAATGGGTTTTTTGCTTCAGCCATCACAGAAATGGGTCAAGGAATTAGCAATACCTTCTGACTGATCCTGAGGATAATTAATTAGCTTGCAGAAAACATCTCTACACAATGCAAGGCAAGATGAGATATTCTCCTCTACTCTCTCAGCTCCCAATATATGCCAGGATATGTCATATTCCCCTTTTTTCTTGGCCAAGAAACTACAACCTCCAGTTGCTCCAGCAGAATCCAAAGGGACCACTGGCTGACTATAAAAACTGAATGGGCCTATGGTAACCCTGACAGCCAATGTATTAAGGCCTTGCATCTTCCTTATACTATCTGCAGCAAAAACTAAGCCCAGCAAGTACACACACAGATTCAAATATAATGGGCTTCCTGATCTCTGGTGTCAGTTAATCCCTAGCTAAGGAAAGATCTCAGAAATAATTGAATCCTTCCAGAACGGGTTTGATTTGTAAGAGGGCTAAAGGATTTCGGCATTCTATTGCCACAGAGTTTGTTTATACCTTATTTATATAACATTAATCCCACACTTTGGGACTTCTAGTTACCTGCAGAAATCAGGAGGGATTATTTTCCCCTGCTGATGCACAACTTGCCTTTTCAGCTTCCTCCTCATTTTCTGTCTCTCCTCCAAATTGGTCAGTTTTAAACTCATCCTCAAACCTGGAGTAAGGCAAGACTCATTCCTACCTAACATGTAGGATTTGTAGCAAGACAAATCTCAGCCTTCAGCACTACCAGTCCCTGCAGAGCACCGTGCTGGAGTTGGCCCTGGCCCTGGTACTCGCTGAGAACCAAAGGGACTCTCTTAGAGAAGACATCATGCCTTGCCTCACTTGTAGAGGAGTTACATGCACCAGCCAGTCCCCTCTGCACAAGGGAGCTGCAGACAGGGGTTAAAGACACCTTTTGGAGGGGTTCAAGGAGGGATTTTCTCCTGCAGCTTGGAAGACAGGTGGGGATGTGTGGTTGATGAGGAGTTGGGAGAAGAGGCAGAGCCTAACATCTGTTTCTCAGTCAAGCAGTCACGCTCTCTTCAGGTGACCTTGAACATGTGCCATCAGTAGCATACTTGGAAAATCCACTCTGCAGTGAGGATAATTAAACCAACCCACCTCACAGGTGTTAGGGAGGCTTCTCCTCCACAGTGATTTGTGACTGTCACAGCACAGTGTACGTGCAATAAGGGAGTAGAATTTGTGTAAGAGGAGCTCAGCTGAGATTAGCACCTCCAGGGCCCCATCCAAGCGGAGGATAAGGGACTATGCCTGCCTTTGGGAATATCTAATCCAAAATGACAGGGCTCCTAATGAACAGAAAAAAAGAACCCAATTACCCTACCTGTACCTTAACAGGAGATATTTTAAGAGATAGTGACATTAGGGTGATCGTTTTTACTTCTGTAGTGGTAAATGTAGCAGTGTACTTGTCTATGTTCCTTAAAATCAGGCTAAGTATTATTTTTAAGGAGCTAATGAGTAGATACATGTGGCATATATTGAAGATGCAAAGAACATATAGAGCTAGTGGGTATTAAGGAAACCTCACAAGACCATATTAATCTTCAGAGGGATGTATGTATACTAGATGTATTTGTTGCCAATATTATGACTGGACTAGTTATACCAGTGTGAAGTTTGCTTTCTTCTCACTCTCATTATAGTTCAACAAACTAATCCCTTTATTGATGATATAATGTGCATCCCTCTGCTAACAAATTATTTGCTGTCTGCAATTGATTTCTGCTGCTGTAATCACTACACACAAATATCTTCTGTATCATTGCTCTGTAGAAAAATATGCTTTCCAGCAAGATTATATAGAGTAATAGTGTGATTATTCAGCTTCCATAAAGTTATCTATCTGCTTAACCTCTGTGCAGCCTTTACAGCAGGTTTATACAGATATGCCTCAGAAGTTTATCCACCTACACTTTGTAAAACACCTTGTTAAACCACCTTCCATCTCAGCCTGAGGATGAACTTCCAACTACTTCACAGAGAGGGCTGTGTCTAAGAGTAATTGCTTAATTTAGGAGAGCCAGCCAGCTTCCCTTTTTAATGATATTACTCTTCCAAAGTGAATTTCACACAGGTAAAAGTCTCAAATCAGCAGCTCTGTGGACTGGACTCCTCACCTGAATACAAGTCTGGTAAAGAGGCAGCACAGGTTTCCTCTGTGACTGAAATCTGAGCTCAGTTAAAGGTAATTTTCTCCCCTACCCAACTCAGGTGTCAAGCTTTATACTGAGAGGATGGACAAGGTGTACAAGTTAATGCATCCCACTAGGTCCATGTCAGCATTCCCAAGTGCACTCCACAGCCCTTTCAGATGCTTTTGCCCTGCTGCCCCATAAGAGTGAGTACTCCCAGCTTACCGGTCAATATTTGGTCCAAGGGGAGAATTAAAGGAAATAAGCAGCCCCTGGGTTTGAAGTGATGGTAAACAACCATTGACATAGCATCCCTTGCACAGTGTCCAAGCTCACCTGCTTTGCCTGCTCCACAACGATTCTCAATAAAGGTTTGCTAGTAGGAAGCACTTCCCACCAGTTCCCAAGCATAGAGGTGGATGATATCAACTTCCTAACCATGCTGGAAGCCTGGCTCGCAGGCCCACTCATAACAGCTTCACTACAGCCACAAAGCAAAGAGGCAGCTGCTCCTGCGTGACATTTCTATAGATCTCCAAGGATCGGCACCTCAACTGGCAGCATCAGCACAGACAGGATGGTTTACTACAGCTGAGGATCTAGCCCCTGTTGTTTATCCTGCTCTATAAAGCTGTCTTGTAAAGGTTGTTATTTGCCCTGCTTGTGTTTGTCACCAGCCCATTTTGCTCCGGTGTTTTCAGATGTGACTGATAAGCACTCGTGCCTGAAATGTTTCAGATTCACGGCCCCTAGATATTCCCAGGTAGAACAGTTACACACCAATCAAAAGCAAATGCCTTTCAATCACAAGAAGAGAAATGTTTCTGCTGCATTATGCACAATTACGTGCTCAACTGTTATGAATAACTCTGAAGCTCCTGCTCCAAGACTATTGCAACCATATGTGCCGCTTGCTCAGCCACTTTCTGCTCTCTTCTCAGAAAGGGAAGTGCAGGAAAACCTGTTTCACCCTTTACTGTTGCAGAAACAGCCATTATTTAAATCAGCTACAGGCAGAAGGATGATTTGGGCCCCGTATAAACGTAAAATATAAACCATCAATTCACCTCTGAGGAGTCAAACTGAATCTGAGCCAGGATCACACAGACTCAGCAAGTCCCACCATTCAAAATAATACACTTAGAAATCTACAGAACAAAAGCTCTCTACTCATCACAAAGCTGTCTCAGAAAAATTTCCTCTTTTCCTGAACCAAAGCTGTCTGCCACTGGTACCTCTACAGCCAACAGGTCCTGAGATGCCCTGCTGTGATACCCACAACCAGTCTTTCAGGAGAGAAGTCACCAACTGATTAGGATCTCCTCTGTGCAAGGTGGCCCAGCTGACAAAGATCTCATCTGGTTCTGGTTTACCGGGGCTTGATGCTGGGCTGCAAGCAATGCCTGCATGCATCAGCTGGCTGACCCCTCTCCTATCTGCCAGCATGACCATGTGAACAATTGGTTCAGAGTCAGCAAGCAAGGCAAAACTAGCAAAAAAACCCTACCTACCTGCAGGTTTTTAGGCTAACTTGGCTCAATGTGAGTACACTGAGCAGGGGAGGGATGGCACTGAGTACTGCGCCAGCAGATCAGAGGAGGTGGTGACAGCTGTCAAGGGGAGCAATGAGTGGGAGGAAAGGTTGGGTCCAGGAGTCTCTTCACACCTCATGTTCTGGCTCCAACATCACCAGGTGAACGCAGCCACTTGGGTCAGATGGAGCAAAGCCATCAAGCACATGTTTCAGCTCATCCTAGCTCACACAGGTGCTCCAGCATGTGTTTATCTCTGAGCTCACCACTAAGCCCTCAGGACCATCACTCAACAAGAACTGAACACAGACATCCTTCCTGAGCAGCCCTCTCAGAAGGAATAAGAGCAGTCCACACCAGAAGGAAAAAAAAAAATGGACCATTTCCCTTTTTTATACACATGGATGAGGAGTTGGTGCAATTAACTCTGCTTTGAAAAAACGGGGATTTCAGTGAGGAATGTTGTTTTTGCTTCTAATTTTAAGATGTTCAATGATGCATTTAGGACAGTGGTACGTACCTTGTGAGTGATACACACATGCTCACATACCCTGTTTGTCTGACAAAGGAAGCCATCAATAATTGCTGAGGCTGCGAGTACGAATTGTCTCTTGAAAGGAACTAAAGAGACCTCAAGAGCACTAAGAAAAATAAAACTCAACTGGGAAAGACAGTAGCCTGACAGTTTTCCCATTTAAAGATGTCTCTCAGACTCTTAATTGCACAGATTGTTTCTGATTACATCAGGTGGCACCAGGAAGTAGGTTATTCTGCAGAAAGAGGTGACAAAATAAGCAGAATTCCAACGGTATCTTTGATCTAGACTCTGGTTCACCAGACTTTAATTTCTGACAAAAATAGAAAAATTTGCATCACCACACAGCAACACCACCATCAGCATGACTACTTCATCCACACTGGTCCCTGCCTCAGGCCCTGGCTGCTCCTCTTGGGACCAAACTGGACCCAAACTGGAAAGATGTTTCAAAGACTGGAAAGCTAGTGTACAAAATATAGCAAAAATATACTGGTTAAAACAGGTGGAGCTGCAGGCTTGGTCAATCCTCTGAGGGATGGGTGGAGAACACAAGAACATGGGATAAAACCAGCATTATATACTAAGTCCTGAGAAAGAACCTGGCCTTCATACAATTTCAGATTCAAAAAACAGTCAGCCAGCCTGGGATATATTTGGGAAAAAGGTAGGTGCTTACCTGGGATAAATGTAGACAGCCAGCTTACCACCTCCCTGCCAGTGGTACAGTCAAGCACGAGGGTGTGATGGGGGAATGTCAGGTTTGTGATATGGGCACACCTCTTTTTGCTGTTTGTTCTGGCAAAGATGATTATTCACCATGGGAATATGCCTCTCAGTAAACATTCCTAGAAAGAAATCACAAAGAAATACAGACAAGGCATCCGGGTTTCCTTTTGCAGCTAGAGAAGTTACACCCAGGACGGATATAATTCTTACAGTGAAAGAGCACCTCACCTTGCATCATGGCCGTAAGAGGTGTGTCAGGTGCTGGGGTGTACCTGCTTCTTCAGGACATGAGCCTCACGAGCATTTCAGAGACAGAAATAGGCCCAGAAGTCTGAAAAGCCAGAGGTACCAGCAGCGTGCACAGCCTGCCTGGCATTACCACTGGCAACAGTCTATTTGACTACTTTTTGAACACAAACCATAAGCTCAAGGGCTTCAGTAAGTGGGTGCCCTCCTTAGGGCACATTTGAGAAAGCTGATTTTCACACAGCACCTTGGGAAATTGAGAGAGTTCAGTTAATGCTTTTCCTCACTCTTTTCTCCCTTCTCTGTCTTTGTCCTTTTTTTTTTTTTTTTCTTCATCCTAAACTGCTGCAATTTCTAAGAACAGTAACAGTCAAAGGCATCAAACACTCACCCTTTCAGGGCCAAGTATATCTCCCCAGCACTCCAGTGCAGCAGGCTGGGGATGGCATTTATAGACACTTAGCTGACATATCTTGTATGATTAACACTTAAGGAAGGTCTGTTTTCTAGTTCAAATAAAAGTTCAAGTATGTTGTCAACTCCTTTTTTGTTTTAATTCCACACTAGTCCTACAAAAACACTTAAATCAAAAGCACCCTCACACACTGCCTCCCTGGCACACAGATCTCACCCTGCACCTCTTCCAATGACTAAATCTCACAAAGAGATTTATTTCTGCCCCCACCCAGAGGCAAGGTAGGACATATCCAGATGAGCAACCTCAAAGGCAGAGAGAAAAAGCAAGTTGAACAAAAGCACCAAGAGGCCAGGACAATTTAGTAAATACCAGCCTTATTTTTGATGCTGCCACATTTAAATCCCTTCTGGTCTTCAGATTTGAATAGGAGTTTCTGAGGAAGTATCACTGGCTTATGAACAGCAGAAAGTCACAGGGTCAGATAAAAACCATCCACATGCGCACATGGAGGGGAAGGTGGGCTGGCTGGGGTAAAGGAGGAAATTAAAACTGTGGAATATGAAATTATATCCAGTGTCCTGCATGATTCCAGGGTTGCCAAGTTAAAGGCAATGAATAAGAGAAATTCAAACCCAAGCAAATCTCTAGGATGAGACAAAATTCATTCCACGGTGTTAGAGCAGATTTGAGGAAGGAAATGTGTGTGCCAACAGCAATTACTATGGAGAACTCGCTGAGCACAAGTCTAGAAGACTGGAAAATTGGAAAATAACAAACCAAATGTGGTATCAATATGCAAAAAATGAGGGCAAGCCTGGCACAGGAAATTACAGGGCTATCAGCTTAATATTCATTACGTATAGGAAAACGCAAGGTCCCCATTGTATACAAGAGTGTAATTAAATCAAGGGGTTCTGCTGAAATCAACTGCTTGTGATGTTTATGAATTAGCAGCAGATTCAAAATGCAGCCGCAGCCTTAGCATTCAGCCCGGGGCCTGGTATTATTTCTTACAATCTATAAACCAGCCCTGGTGAGAAGTTTTCTCCTAGATAGCGTAAGTTTAAAATCTCTTGCTCAGAGGTTTGGGGTTTTTTTGTTTTGCATGGGATTCAGTGCTGAGGAGGATTAGCATGAGCAGGCCATCTGAGGACAGTGTCTAGGGGAAAATGTTATGGGCTGGTTTACTGATTAGTGCTTATTTGTTTGCTGTTTAGAGCAACAGCAGTGAAGCATATCTCTTATTCCTCCTGCTTCTGCCCCCCTTTCTCCATAGCAGGAACATCTGCCATTATCCACGTATTTCCTCCTGGTGCTGGGAAGCAGTCTCAGACATTCATTACTTTTCCAAGGATCGTTGCTCGATGCCTGTGGAAACCCCCTCCTCCACTTCTCCTGCTGCATGACTTATAAAGTCACATTGGTTTTTACTTTCAAAGACACAAAGTGGCAAAGGGCAAGTGGCTTCAGTAAACTCTGAATCAGAGTCCCAAGTCCTGGGAAATACCAAGGATGCAGCTCAGCAATCAGATGAGCTAAATGTGTTTGGTCAGGCCAGATGCCCCAAGTGATGTACATTAATCCTCACCTGCTTCTCCTCTGCAAGGAACATGTAGGAACATTAATAAATATTTCAAAAGCTCCTACAGTGCACCTAGATTTTAGACATGCATTCCACAATACTTTATTACCCTTAATAACCTCCAAGAAAAATTATGAATGAACACAAAGAACCTCTTTTAACTGTGCAGTTGCAAATACCAAACAGGATTTTGAAACACAGCAAGCAGTGCCAGAGAGAAAATACAAGTCTCTTCGCTTTCATCACAAGTGGGAACCACACGGTATTTGTGCATAACACAACAGACTCCAAAGAGGAAGGCAACAGGGGAGCAGCGTGCTCGGTTAAGAGCTTTAACTTAAACACGCTGGGGTGGAAGGCAGGGCATTGTGCTTTTCTAACCAAAGGTCTGAGATTCAAGCTAAATCTGTTTGTCCTACTCACCTTCATCAATATTAATAAGTCAGACATCACCTGTGGAGAGCCAGCCAGTCCTTTGGGGGCTTATATGGATTTTGCTGATTGCCAGGTTGTAAGGAGTCTCTGGTGCAAGAGGCAGAATAAGAGCTGAGCCACGGTCTCCTACGTGTGCACACTGAAAAGGAACCGAGAGAAAGCAATCGCAGTGTGTCCTGGCCACAGAGGTCAGCACGACAGGCTCCGAGAGCAGACAGAAAAGCCAACAAGCGAAGAAAAGGTCATTGCTTCTAGATATCAAGGGGTCTCTAGGGGGTTCAGCCCTGTTCCAGGTGCCCTCTTACTCACAAAGACCTAGACCGAGGCACCGAGAGCAGTTTTGGCAGCAGTTCATATAATGTTGACAGAACACGGTTTAGTTAAAATTCACTTGACATGAAGGAAATGAAAAACCTCAAGGCCACAAATTAAAAATTGTGACTTGATAGAACAACAATTTATAAATAGAAAGACCTATTTCCTGCAAAAATCCTGTGGACTAAGTATTGGAAACTAATTAGTAGACTGAATCACCAGAAAAAATGCTATTTTCCTGTTACTCACAAGAAGATAGTACCTTTCTAGCACTTTTCCTTTGGCACTGGTGATCAGCATAACCCTGTGGGCACTCCACAGCCCCTCCTTGGTTGCATTTCCTTCCTATTGCAATAAAACAGAGCAAGGTAAAGGACAAAATTCATCATTAGCCATTCCTGTTATAGCACCAGTAGCTGCACACTGTCATTGGAGCAGGAAGGTGGGAGTGCACCTAAAATGCTCTGTTGAAAACACCAGCTCCACCCAAGAGGCCTTTGAAGCAGAGACTTTCCCACTATGAAGATAAAAAAATAGCTCCCAGTACAAGTAGACTTTTGCACAACCCCATATAGAGATGGGAACCTCAGGGTTCACAGCCTGGGGACAAAAATTGGCATTGAACTCCATGCAGGCAGCCTGGCCATCACTCGTGTCATCTGAACTGCTCCAGTGGGATCTGTCTGCATAAAGTCTTGGCTTCAACTAGCAGAGAAATCAACACCAATAGCAGTACCATAGTGTCACGGTACATTAAAGAAGAAAAAATCATCACAAAATAAAGTTCTTGGAGTGGTTGAAGCCCAAATTTGCAGAGTGCGGAGTCCTTTCCCACCACAAGAGCACACAAGCAAAAATTGTCGCTCACGCCCGCTTCTGAACGAAAGCTAAGTTCCCAAGTGGTTGCAATGATCTTTCTGGGGCAACTCCTGCTGGATTGTCCAGCTGTTTGTTATCTCTGAGGACATGGAAAAAACATGGCTGTGGTAGAACCACACTGCAGCCTTCCCCAGGCACTGGTGGGAACAGCCCTGGGACACCTCACAGAGCAACTGGGAACCAGAAAAACCTTCAGAGAAAGGGGAGGAAGGCTGCAGAGCTCTTCTGAACAGACAGGGAGAGACAGGCTGCAAGGGACTACATGACTGGTCTCCATCCTGAGATCTCCTTGTGCATCCTCTCCTAGCTGTGACCTTGGGCTGCCCCAGGAGCCATCACACCACTGCCCAGGGACACCATCTGCCCAGTGAGCCAGCTAAGCAACACAGTTCTCCTAATTCCCTGCAGAAATCAGTGTGATGAGTTACAACAGTCCTACAAAATGCCCCGACTGAGCATAGGGCTGTTCAGAGAAGGCAGTGTTCTTTTATTACCAAATTAACTTTAAAAAAAACCTATCCGTTTCACTTTCCACATCAAAGATTATAATCTCCATGTAAAAGAGAGGGTTGATGAAAAAAGAGGTACTTAGAAAACACATTTTAAAATTTAAAACACTACTAGCACCAATTCTTCTTGCTTGTAAAGAACTCTGGCTTTTTGTCTTATAAAGTACTCCAAGATCTCATTTGCAAACTACCACTGGTTTTTTGCTGGCTGCTCACTTACTCTTTGGGGATTTCATATTCTTCTAAATTTTGTAAATGGCCACTAAAGTGGAGATGAACATTATAAAATACATTTCAATCACCCTCACAATTTAGACTAATTCATTGGCAACTGTACAAAATGCTATTTACAAGGTACTTCCATCAGCTGGTATCTGGCATTAAGTATTTTGAATCAATCTACCATCATTTTCATCTCTTATTTTTCATACAAGGGAAATTATTGATCGAAGCTTTTCAGCCTCATTTAATATACTGGAATAGGCTTTAAATTTTCCCATGTAAACCTCGGTGGAGATTAGCAACTCTGTCTTGCTTAATGCAACACAAATCAGTCTCCCTGATGAGACCACAATATTGTACATGACATCATTACCACTTTACTAGTTGATGGGCCCTGAGACAGGCACCTGCTAGAAACTCCCCCGGGACTCAGTATTTGAGTTTAGTTTGAGTTACTAGGCAAGGTTGGTGCCTTAAAGGGAAAAATGGTGCCTTCACTTCCCAGAGGCCGTTACAGTATTGCAGAGTAATACCTGGGATGGATTTGTGGGAAGGCAGACTTCTTCACTGCTCCTATCAAGTTTGCATTCAGTTTTTGAATCACATTCAATTTTGCATTCAGTTGCTATTGTGATGGGCGTGTTCAAAACGCTAGATTAGATTTGTGTATGTTGAGGACAGAGCTTGGCTGAATTTTGATGAACTCGTTCTTGAATAAATAAGCAAAATATCACTGAATAAGATACTCAGCCAGCTTCAATAAATACATATGGTAGCAAAACTGCCAGCTAGACAAACAGAATATATCACACTGGAACGAGCACTGATGATTTTGTAATGACTCTGGCAGCTTTCAGCATATTAGATACTACTGTAAAAAACAGCATGCAAATATCTGAGTCCAGTTTAGAGTAAAAAACAAGTTATGCTCATGTTACCAAAGCAGCAGTCAGTGAGTAATACAGGACAGTACGCACCCCTCTCCCTTATCAAATTTAGTCTCGAGCTGATTGTCTAGCAGTGGCACAGGAGCGCTGCTGGGTGCACGTTGCACGGGTGATGCTTCCCCAGGCTGTGTGACTTCCAGACCGCCACGGTGAAACTTCGATAGGACTGGAGATCCTATCAGGTAAGAACGTCAGGACGGATTGAGTGGGAATACGAAAGTGTTTTCGTGGAAGGAAACACAAGACTGCAAATGCTGTTACAAGCAAAGCCCAATACAAGATAAAAGTGCTTCGAGCTTCTGTGGCATCCACGATGTTGCATTTGATGCAAAACAAGAGAGAATGAACATGCTCAAGGGCTGAACTTCCAGTGGTCCATTTCATGGACTAATTTGTGTGCAGGCTGATATTTTGAGTATGTTTATGTACTAACAGAGAATAATCATAGGATAAGTAGAGCAAGGTAAGTACATATGCTGCCATTGTTTTCTTGCAGCATAATAGCATCATCAATGAAGCCTGAATGCAGCCCAATTAGCATACAGTAATTAGAATCGCTGCTGCTTTTTCATTTACTTTTGCACACCATGAGCTGTTGGTTGCAGTATGCAGGGCTGCAATCCTATAGATAACGCCGATTGTGCAAAGCATGTATCCTATTCTCTCATCGGAAGAGACAAGGGAGACATTAAACTGCCTTAAGCTGCTAAAATTTCAATTTTGGCCTGACTCAGGGAAGTCTCCAGCTTACCCAAAGAATATCTAAGCACAGGCTGTGTTCCCAAGGGATAAGCACACCTGTAATACATGGTGCCTTTAAAGGCAAATGGAAGCTTCAATGAAAAATCTGATTTTCTAAAAGACATTATCTTTTCGCCTCTAACTTTTAACACCTTGTTGACTATTGCTTAGACAAGCCTTAGTGTCTTGGTTGAAGAAACCCTGTGCAACTGTCTGGTTTTGTTACATGGCTGCCCTGGAAAGAGCAGATGGTGGATATTTGGAGAGGGCTCTGTCAGAGCAGCCAGTAACCAGGCATTTGTTGAAGTGTGGCTGGCTGTGGACTATTTATAACCCATCCACCACTGAAGAGTCTCTTAATGCTTCTCCAGACTTAAATGGCTAACTTTATGGCCCATTTATGGCCCATTTCAACAAAGCAGTTAAACATGTTCCAGGACTGGTATCTATATGTAAATAAAGGAAGTTGTACTTGGCTGGCACCCAGGCTCCCCATCCCCACCTCCCCTGCTAGCAAGCTGGCCCGCACAGCCCTGAGCCCCACAGCCGCTCACGCTGGACGTGGGGCACAAGGGCTGGGGATCAGCACCCTCAAAACAGGGCTCTGCATGAGGCTCACTTAACAGCACCCCCTTTCTCTTTGAAATCCCTCCTGCAGCATCTGAAACTCTTCAGCAGCATCACCTGCTGCATCTCTCCTGCTGCTCCCAGGACTTGCAGCACGTACCCTACTCACACCAAAAGTCACGACAACGTAACATAGTTTAATTAGGATTTATACCAAGGTTGGAAAGTCAGAGGTTGGGGGACTGGTCTGGAGGCGCTTAAAAACCAGCAGATTTTTAACGTGTTTTTTTCATACACCCCACAGGAGAAGGGAATCACATAAGCCAGGGTGGAGGACATGGTACTTTCCATGACTGGAAATGATGATACAGCAAGAAAGGGCATGTAAGGAGAAGCATTACATAAGATTGTAGGTTTTACAAGCTTTATCAAGACTCTCTTAGCACTTGTTAGTGGCAGGAACCTCCCCACTGCCAACAGGTCTGAAATGGAAAGGATAGAAAAGTGCCTTCCATTTAAAGAAATGGGCTGTGAATGTGCTGTCAATGTCTGTGATTCTTTTTATTGATTTACAGTGTGTAAGCCATAAATCATTCTACCTTTTACCGAGCCTATAACTATGCATCACTCTGACAGGGAAACTCCTCAAATTTTAAAGGGGACGTGCAAGAAAAAAGACTTCTCTTTCATCGACTGGGCTAGAAGAGCTTCAACGGCCAAGGCTAGATTTAACACACACGGTGGGGTGGATACATATAGACAAAACACTTAATTTGAACAGCTGCCCATATCTGCTGCTCTTTATCTCTCCCAGGATTATTCTTTGGCTACAAGGGGACAGATGCAAGCCATACTTTCACTGGCAGGAACTACACAGGGGTTTGCTTCTGTTGCAAAACAGATCCCATATGCACACAACCCCTGCACCAGGGCACCCCAGCTGCAGAGGTGCCTCTGACAGCACCAAATTAAGAGGGACCAGAGTGGCTGGGGAGCAGTGCTGTTAGCTGGAGCAGAAGCAGCATTTGTCCTGAAGGTGGATCTGCCCATTGCAGCAACATTATCCACTCTGCCAGAATCTTAAAATAATAAAAATGTGTCAATCCTGTTTTACAACAGATTTCAGGTGAAAAACCTATGTTTAATGAATTTATAGACAAATTTCCAGCTGGCTTCAGCTTGAACACCTACTCCTTCCAGCTCTCAAGAAGAAGCCCTGCAGAACTGGATAGTTCAGGTTTGGTTCATCTGCAGCATTCAACAGTTACATTCTTGCTACAAAAATCTTACCCGAAGGCCAAGACTCAGCTAAAGACTCCTGAAAAATCCAACTGCTTTCTGCAGAACTACCCTAGGTTCACTCCCAGCAAAGTCATGAAGACCTCCTCTGCAATGGGAGCAGCACTAAGCCACAAGGATTTTGGGGTGCTGCATAAAACCGGGATCAGCGAAGAGTTCACCCATAAAGGGAGCTTGCAGAGCACCACCTACTGGCACCAAGACATCTTCCTCCCTTGGTAGGTCCTGTCATGCTTGGGTTGTTTTATGTTTTAAATAACCTTGCTGATCTGCCTTGTAAGGCATTTCATTCTTTGTATGCTAATTTAAGCCCAAAGGCAAAAACGTATTCTTCTTCAGCAAAAGATGTACACACCTTCTTGAATCCAGTCTGGTATTGTGAGTCTTGCACAGGTGTAAAATTAAGGGTGTGATTTAGTGCTTTGCTGAGGAAGGACTGCTTGCTGCATGAGCACAGGGCTTGCTGGATTGGGACCTCGCTGCTTTAAGGTTTTCTGATTAAACATCCCCACCGGATTACACTGCAGGAGGCTCCGAAGAGCAGTTCTCTGCCAGAGTGAAGCAACTGGGATAATTCAGCTCTTTTGCTTGCTCAGGGCTGATCACTGAAGGGGCAGAAATTAATTTCCTATAAACACAGGCATTTTTTTTTCACTACCTTGGCAAATGCAGTTGTAAAGAAGCCATTACAGGAGCCGATCTTTATGATGCGTGACTTGGGCTTGTCCCAATGGGGGATATTTTATGAGGCTTTTACATAAACATATACAAATCAAAACGGCCAGCTGTGCTCCTCCTGTACCTGCACTGTATAGATATATCAGCTAATTCCAGGTCTACACAATTAGCCACCCCAAAGTGGGATCAGGTCAAGTGTCTGGGATGGACAAACTGAAGTGAGACCTGATACGCATAGCCAGTCTCAAAACTAAGAGCCTTGGCATAGCTATCTCAGCACACAGCTAGGCACACTGAGGCACTCAGAAACAAATAAATACAGGATTCCTTATGACGCCTCTATGTGGGGATGATACTGTTCATCAGGACTCCACTACAGTCCCTCTAAAAGACATTAGTTAAAACAGTTGGTCCAGGACTTACCTGAAGTGGAGGTTTTAGAGTATATTTGGGGCATTGCTTGGTGAAAACTCAATAGTCAGAAAGTGTTATCACCACGTCAGGATGAGAAACAGTGTAGGGATGACACTGACAACGAGCTTTCTCTTAGAAGATCTGGATGGTGCAGGACTTCATTTTTACACCTCAGTATCTAGAATTCAGTGCCTAAAATCACTCCTTTGTTCCTTAAACTCACAAACATTTATTCAGCTTGATTACCTTGGCCAAGGGCAGGGAAGGAGCCAGAGGCAGAACCAGAGTCCCTGATTTCTGCCTTGCCATCTCCTCCTTTCACCTCCTCAATTTCCATCTCCCTCTGGATCCCTTCTCTTTATCCTAGTTGGCATCAGCCAGTTGGCCAACTCTTTTTCACTTACTACTGCTCTTTTCTTTCAAAACATCAATCTTGGGCAGCTGATGGTAGTTCAAGTACACACATGCCTTTGCCAGGATTGTGTCTTCAACTCAAACAGTCGCCTCCCCATCAGGCAGTTGCAAGTACCCAGAGCAGTTTTACGCCGTGCCCTAAAGCCAAGGCTGGTCCAGCATGGCAGTGGGTCCATCCTTTATGTTCCTCTGCTGATGCACGTGGGAAGCCAGGCTTCTCAGAGGGGAAAGGGAAAACTGCTGATTCAGCTAAATGCTGGAGCCGGGGGAAGGTGTCTCTGAAGGTTGGTTGTCAGGCCAGGCTTAGCAGCTGATTGAGCTGAATTAAGTTCTCTGCCTTCTGTTTATTTCTTTAAATGACAGAGGGCCCCTTTGTACTTCCCGGTCAGGCTTGTTAAGCTTATGTCTGGCAATGATTCATATTGATTTGACAGGCTTCCTCATGCTCACAGATCTACTCTGACCACTGAGAGTTGTTTAATTACAACAGAGATGGAGAATTTCTGGGAATCTAAGAGAGACATCTCAAAGGATCCCAATAAGAATTAATGTAGAAAACCAGAGCAGTTCTGCAAAGTTAAACCACAACTTCTTAACAGAGAAAACAGTTACTCTAAAGCGTAGCAGATCCTACAGAAAACAGTCTTCCACTAGATGATCTTACAGAGATACTCTTTCCCACCCCAAAGCAATGAAAAGCACATTGTAGCTGGATGCCCCATACATGGACCTTCCCAGGGAGAGGATTCTTTACAAGCGAATTAACATCCTGGTTCCGCACACTCCTGATCTCTCACCTCACAGACAAACACACACATCTCTTACACAGTACTCCCAGGGTATTCACCAGGCCTGGTTTGAGAAGTCCATGGACTGACTGAGGAGGACAAGGAGGCTGGTGTCCCCTCTGCAGTGTGTGGTGTGTTCAGGCCCCTTCTCTCTTCCCTCTGCTATACAATAGCTACACTCATCCTATTTGATCCCTGTTAATACATATAAAATCTCAGACCAGCTGCTCCCTGAGCATTCAGGAAATGACAGCTAAAGTCTATTCAAGAAACTACATTCAATGGATGCGGAGAGAAAAACCACATTGCTTTGAGAGCATGGCCTGATTTCCTCTCCATTTCCATCAAACAGAGTTTTCCAAATTTTTCTATTTCACTAGCTTTCGAAATAAGGTCACCTCCTTGAATAAGCTGTGTTTGATTTCAGCAGGCTATGCAGCCTGATCAACACAATTGTCCCTCCTCTCCACCTCTCCTAGTCTGTTCTCGTTTGCTTGAAAGTGCATGTGAACTGCCCCTGTTCCTTCATCACCTGGAAGACCTGTATATATGACAGAGAACTACTGCTTCCCCCCGTCTGCTGCTCCAGAGAAAGCTTAGGCCAGCTTAGACTCACCTTGTCACCTATAGTAAGATTGTTAACTCATTATCTGGCCTTTTGATTACTGGTTTAAAGGATGGTAATTGGCTCCCTAGAGGGTCTTAGTATCCCAAAGGTGTAGAAAAGCAGGCTGAGGATGAAAAGAGCTTGCTGCACCACGGGTTGGAGAGCTCTCACCCTATTCCAGAGGCTTTCAGATCCCAGACTCTCCGTGCTCAGGGTGAGGCGGGAGCAGCCAGCTCTGCTTTGGGACCAGATCTGGTCAGCAAAGAACACAAGATGGGATGAGACAAGAGATATCTGGAGGAAGGCTGCTAATTCTGGCATTTACAAGCCAAAAGGGAGATTCCTGATCTGTAACCACAGCATATTACTCACACAGCCCTGCAGCTGGGTGCTTCCCCATGCAGAAACCACACAGAAAGCTCACACCCCATTTGCCTTCCACTTGCGCTATATTCCAGGGGTTGAGTGTGCTTTGTGTAAGTTCTGTGTGAGGTGCACAGTGAATTTAGAGAAAGATTCTCTGGATTTCTAGGACTGAAGCACTCCAGGGCTTGCCTGCTGATGAAGTCTTTTCTCTTGCCCTCCAACCTGGCTCTGACTGGTCCATGGAGACAGGCTCAGATATATACAAATGTCAAACCACTAAGCTTGATTACACTTTATAAACGCACAGTGGGAGAAAGGGAAGACTCTCCCTCTTCACGAGCTACTGTCTTTAACTGGATACAAGAACCAGACTGGAAAGCACCACTGGTTCAAAGTCATTCAGTAACACCTAACAACTGGGTTAATTTGAAGTTGGGAATCTGAAAGCTTTCACATTGGTTTACTGCTGCAAAACAAACCCAACCCACCCTTTCAGCAGCTGAGTGATCAGAACACAGCAACAGTTCAAAAAGCACTCAATGGTATTCTCATCCATCATTTTCTGTCCCTCTATTTATTTATTTATTTTCCCCAAACTGGTGGATATTGATTATCCAGTCTACAGGCTTGCAGAGATCAATACCTGTTTTCAGAAGAATATTGTGCAAAGCTAAAGAAATTAGTTTATTTTGTAATGGGGAAGAAACAGGATGTCAATCAGACCCTTGGACTTTCCTGTCAAGGCAGTGCAGCGCTCCATGCTAAAGTACGAAAATATGAGACAGCAGAAATAGGCCAGGCTGGTAGGAAAAGGGACGTGTGTTTTGTAGGAAAGGAGGCAGCAAGAAGCATCGCAGTGGAGATGCTGCCCATCCTGAGATTCCCCTAAAGACCTGCCACTCATTTGTGCTTTCCCTACCACATCTTTTCCTTTCCTGTAGCACAGGAAACACGGCCCTTGGCTTCGCAGTGATGAGCAATTTGTGGTTTCACCTGGAGCAGTGAGGAAAGTGATGCTTTTTTCAGTCATATGCACAGCAGTTAATTAGACCCCACCTACATACTGCCACAGGGCAATCAAAACCCAGCAGAACTCGAAGCTGAAATGTTCATATCTACCTAATTGCCAATAAAAATCAACAAGAAATGGAAGTTGACATCCCACAGATATCTTAAATTTCAACCTTAACACCCAAAACACAGGTTATCAGCATTCAATAGTATCATGAGGAGATCTAGATATCACTGCCAAGACCTGGCCCCAGTTGTATGAGGTTCTTTACCAGCACATATGAAGAGAGAGGTCTTGCTCTGAAGAGTTTCAACATCTGCACTAACAAAGGAGGTGATGTCCTGATAATTTCCATAACAACTAAGCAGAGTTCATATAGAGAAACAATACTTTATAACTGACTAAGCAAGTCTCGTAAGAAAAGAGATCTTCCCCCAAAGTTTAGTATGCAAGCCAGGCTATTTTCCTGAAGAATTTACTTGTTCCTATCACCCTCCTCCATAACCAAGTTGTTTGTTGAATTTCTATCTTGGTATCACATAGCCCCAGGAGATACAAGCTTTGCTTCTTTAACAGGAACTTTCAGAGGAAAGCCTTGCAGAGGAAAGTGTTTGCAGTTAGAGCAGCAAAAGTCACTGGACTGCCCATCTCTTTTCCTTGGAACTGGCAAAGGTACCTAGGGAAAATAAACTACAAAAACAGTATCTGGGATTTGATACTGTAAAATGAAAACCTTCACCTGGCACAGGTGCTCGCAGGAAATTATGCTTCTGCCGAGAAATTCTTTGGGTCCCCCTAGGTACAGCTACTTTCTTCTTTAATTTGCATCTCCTGTCCAGACTTGATTTTATTTAGCATCAGTGCCATACTGGTACAGCATTTCTATTACTCTTAAACTGTATGCCCCCGTATGTGGTACAGCCTGTGCAACTGCTCTGTATTGCTCTCCAATTAAACTGCATACCGAGAACATGTTGACATTGTTAAGGTTAATGACCTAATGATGAGCACCAGGAAACAGGTTTGCAATAAAATGGTCTGTACTGATTGCTTCCATGATGAATGCGAACAATATGTTGGACTGGGAACAATATGTTAAACAATATGTTGTGGTTTATCAATGTCACGGCGCAGCGCTGCCGCAGTGGCTGCTGTCTGGTGATCCTCAGGAGGGTCACTTTGAAATGAACACAGAAACGATCGGTTCTCGCAGGGGAGGAATGGGTAGTACCAACCATAAGGAAGGAAGGAGGAGAGCCTGATCCTGCCCGGCTCAGGAGCATCAGGAACCGTGAGCCAGACCTGGCATGGAAACACACATTTGTTACACCTGCCACTAGAAATGAACCACCTTCTAAAAGGTTGAGTTAAAATAAAACAAGGACTAGAGTTTAATGTGAGACAGATTTGGTGCCCCTGAGAAACAGGCACAATGAAGCAGACGTTAATACAGAGGAACAGCTCAGCTGTTACGTGAATATATATAAAAAATTTAAGAGCTGAAAAACAGACCTTCTAAAGACATATTTTCCTTCTTCATGGAAAAGTTTAATTTCTTAGGGGGTGAAAAAAAACCCAGACTCAAAAATATTTCATTCTAAAAGGTCTTGCTTGGAAAAGTAACTGCAGGGCCTTGGTGGAAGTGATGCAGAACCCCAAAGGGCTGCTCTGTACATCTCCAGGGCACAGCCACAGAAGAGCCCGGGGACGAGTCAGCTGCTGCCACCCGTGTGGTGCAATTGCCTGCCCAACACCAAGAAAACCCCACAGGAGCAGCACCCACAACACAAACTCCCAAAACTCAAGTTAATTAGAGCCACATTAGCATCAAGCAACACAGAAATCAGGGCACGCAGCTGAGCAGTGTGACTCTCCAGCACCTCTGCTGCTGTCTGCTTTCAGCAAAGCCAGAGATCAGAGGGAAGCCCTGTGCTAATGGTAACACATTCATGAAAGCCACGAGTCAGGCAAATAACCCTTCTGCACAGCCCCAGCAGAAAGCTCAAACTTGCAACCTTCAGAGAGGGAGAAACACTAAACATGAGAGGAAGCAATGCTCAGCTTCGCCAAAAAATGCCACTTCACATCAATACATGTAAGCTTATTTTTCAAATGAAGAGAAATAAAGATAAACATACAATTTACATTCTACTAGCCAAAAGATAGCCCCCAATTTTACAACCTCAATGTGCACAACCCCTAAGTAGGAAGAGTGCAGGCAGCTTGACATACTCACCAGGCAAACCCTCTGCAAACACCCACACCCTCCCAAGCCCTGTGCACTGTGGCAAGACAAATCTGAAGCCTTCTTTTGGGCTGCTTCCCCCCACCCACACCCCCAGCCTCCCAGCCAAAGCATAATTACAATATGGGTGATTTCACTGTATGAAAGGAAAAGTCTAGCCTAGCTAGACTTCTGAGAGCTCCTTAAACTCTGTGAGCTTGGTGCCAGCCTCCGAAGTTTGCCTTTTAGCAGATGTCAGTAGTGAAAGAAGGCAATCAGGTTTCCTTGTTGCTAGAAGTAGGTGGCAACTTTAGCAGAAGGCAATACCTACATCTGGAAATAATCCGTGACCCCTTCAGCAAAAGCTGTCAATGAAACAGTTTGCTCAGGCACAGATAATCTCACTAGAGAAGTGAAGCAAGACTAGTAGAGACTGTCCAGGCTGATTTATGGGCTCAGAGAAGATGGACAAGGTTTGAGACCTCAATCCAGGATTAGGAGAGGGAAGGGCTTCTCCAGGGGGGAATTCAGAGCACACTTCAGGAATGTTTCCTTAAATCCCCATTGACTATAAATAGACACTAACTCCCTAATTGATTTAAGTAGTAGTATTTGGCACTGTGAATACCTCCCCCTCCCCACACATGCTCTTTGTTTCAAGGGCTTGTGTGAATTTACTTGCAGCTCTTGACTTCCTAACAAAGGAGAAATATTTAGAGCATTGGACTGGGAGTCTGTGCTTCTGCCCCTAGGTCTGAGTTAAGAAAAATCACTTAGCTCAATAATCCAGGAAAATGAATGCCCTACATTTTGGCAGTATAGCTGGATAACAGCTTCAAATGTTCAGCTAATAGATCTTGAGCTCCTTGGTCACTTAGCAGCTTTGAATATGTTATTCTGCATCTACCAGAGTGAGATGGATTTTATGCACTGCTGTCTTCAATGCATTTGAGGCCTTCTTATGACAAGTTCCCCATTAACACCTTTTATTTAGGGTCTTCTCTGGAAGTTCAGCTTTCCCTAAACTCTGGCTTCAGTGTCAGGTACAGTGTCAGGTACAGGGACTCTGTGCTCTTTAAAAGATACAGGCTCACTAACATTAAGCATGCCATTTTTTTCACCTTAGTATCAGAGTGGCAAATGTTTCATATCTGACTCAGAAACTAAAGGAAAAATTGCATTCCATGTAGAGCAAATGTGCTCCTTGTCAATACCAATCAACTTTTAGAGTAAATAATTTAATTACAAATGAAAGAAAACAACAAAACCCAAGGAAAGCTAGTACTTCTCCAGATGCAAGAACATGTCAATTTGTTTCTAACTCATTTTGACTGGTGATATATCCTATATGATCTCCAAAAGTCATTCAAGTATTTATAATGAAGTTAGCTGAAACAAAGGCTTGGAAAGACTCTGGCTTTATGGAATGAATTTCAAAACCATATGCAGGGATTTAGCTCCCATTAAAAATCAGTAGGTTCCTGGAGGTGAAAATCCTTGAGAACTGACCTCTGCCAACTTGAAGCTCTCTGTACCATCACATTAAAAAGTTGCAATGCTTATAAGTTAATGCTAAAACCCTCTGATGAGAACAAATAAGCTTAAAAAATACCAAGCCAGAAATCACCTTGCTTCTATTGTTCTGGAAATATAAAGCCAGCTAACAGAAGCTCAGATTCTGCATAATTCTTGAACAAAAACTGCATCGAGTTTGAACTCTTATCTGTCCTGAAGTCCACAGGCTTTCATCCTTTGGATATCTTTTTATTTCCATCAATCTCAGCAATTCTGAGGGTTCAAACAGAGCAAATGTGGGGGACACCTTGTCTTGCAAACTCTGTAGGGGGGCTGCTGGTACCTCTGACCTCGTGCAAACCTTTCCACCTCCCTAGAGCCTCTTTTAGAAAAGGCAACGTGTTGGAAAATAGCTGCCAGCCACCCCATGCCTTGCCCGTATCTAACCTCAGAGACGAGGGTATGTTGGAAAACATGTTAACATGCTGCAGCTTACATAGTTTCAAACAGTCTGAGGCATTATTTTAAGTATGTGTTAGGTGATCTCAGGAAAGGAAAACAAATAGTTGACCAGCTCCAGCTATCACGACTGCACACATGAATTCCCTTGCCTATGGCAGGAACAAAAGATTCAGATAGATGCGTTTTTAAAACTAGAAAGGTTTTCGAAATCATCTCCCCTGTCTGTTACTGCTGCTCCCAGCTGCAGCCCCCGCTCCATGGGCAGGTCCATCTCCCAGTGCCGGCTGAGCCTAACTGGCTTCAGTTTGCTTTGAAGTGGGTGAAGGGCTGTGACTCCTGAGTGGGGACAGGATGGCTGCAAGTCTCCTTCCTTGACAGTAGAGTTTGCCCACAGGCTCTCTGTCAGCTCCCAAAATACTGCATTTTGCTGCTCTGTATATCAAATTAATCTGGCACTGATTTAGGAAAGGGAACCTCAAAGATGTCCTGCAAAAAGCTCTGCTCACTAAGGAGCAAGAACCAAACAGCATTCACAAGGTCGCCTACCCCTGACATCTCAACACAGACATCCTGCCTGAGTTACCTGCTTAGATGCCCTCTCCAGTCAATGGGTGATTCATCCCATCAGTCATGTATTTTGGGAGGGGATGAGTCACACTCTGAGTCTGCCAAGCCTTCTCAAGGGAGCCTGGATCCCTGATTTTGAGAGGAGTGGAATTACGCAGGCTGAACTCCAGTTACCATAGTTATTATTTCATCTACAAATCAAAACCACAATTGTTGGGTCTGTTGTGGGGTCCTTCCCTGAGCAATACTATAGAAAGAATCCCACCAAAACCAGCAAACACCAGCAAAACTCATAATTTCCATTTGACACGTCAGCTGGGATTGAGCCCCGTGCAGGAGCCTTCCAGTTCAGACTGGGATCTTTTCATAAAAATCACTAGTTACCCTTTTGATGTGTGCTTATCTACTGCTCTGCACTTCGGAAGGAACGGGAATCGCACTGGTTCCTGCATGTTGAGGTATTTGCCTTGCTAATGAAGACACTTTTGATCTGCCAAGAAATGGAAAGTGAAAAATTAAAGCTGATTTCCACCACTAATATTGTCACTGAGCATCACTGCACTGTCTCCTGGCTGTGATCTATATGCATGCTGCTGCCGGTGGGAGCTGATGCCATTTAAAAGCATGTCAGGCTGGTTGGCCCCAGCGGATGCCTCGAGTTATGAACTCCCCCATGCTTGGTGCAGAGCTCGCTGAGTCCCTGTAACCAAGAAACAAAACTGGTGTGTTTATATCAACATCTTCAATGTTTGGTTTAAACCTGGATCCCAGTCAAAAGCATGTATTAGGAAAAACCTGGCATATGAAGCATCCCTTCCCTTCAGTCAGGAAATCCTTCCCCCTTGGCCACTCTTGGTTTGGGTCTGCAAGGTGGAAGCACGGTGCACAAAGGGGTTTTTATCACTTTGTGTTTCCTCCCCAGATCTCAGACGGCCTGTGCACAGCACAAGCTGGGGGAGACTCCTGCAGTTTAGCCTGAGGATGAGGAGTCATGCAAAGGATGAAATGTCTGTTGATATAGAGCATGGACTGGATACAGGGGAGCTTCAAACTAAAACCTATCTCCCTTTAATGCAGCAAGTATCTCCTTCTTCTCTCCCAAATTTCACAATAATGTCACTTAGAGCAGCAGAAATTGCTGTCATTCCCTGGAACAAAAGAGATCAAAACCTCGTCCCACTGAAGTCCCTGGCTAAAGTCACGAAAAGCAAGCTTTGACCTTAAACACCCTGGGGTCTGATACAAAACAGGTTAGTAGAAAAGCTGCTTTGGCAGCATGAACAGACCGTACATAAGGATCCTTGATCTGTACAAACAAAAGAGAAAATGTGGATAAAAGGGGCTAAAGCCACAGAGGGACCACTGCCTCTTCTTCTGTGTCACTGAAATGGTGCTGGAGGACAAACACAAAGTTCACACGGTCATTGGGTGCTGAAAACAGGTTTGTTGAAGTCTGGGCTTTTTGGCATTTGTCACCTCTTTTGTACAGACCCCCTTCTCAGCCCTGTCCCCTGGAAGACACAAAGTCATCCCACGCAGCCCCAAACCTGCCCAGCATCCTGCCACGCACGCAGCATCACTTCACTCATGTCAAACTCCTTTTTATTGACTAGATCTGTAATGTGTGAAGGTCATTGCCTCACTTCACACGTCTCAGCAGTGCTGTATTTCCACATTTAGCCACTTCAGTTTGTCAATATTAACATCTGCTACTATTTAACACCTGCCACTGCTCTAACGCGCGCGGGTTTCAGCACACAGACACAGCGATCCAGCCTGGCACACTGCTCCACATGGCGAGAGGAGGAGGGGATGAGCCGCACGCTCCAATTCATCTGCCCACCCGGGGTGTCCGAACACTGGCTTGTTCGCGCTCCCCGAGGAGAAAGGAAAACCTGAGAAGCAGCTCACCTGCCGCAGGGACAGACGAGGATCAGTGCTGGAAGCTGTTGTTTGCTCTAATGGAGTTGTAAGCAGCAGCTTTAGCCATGTTCCTGCCATTTATCCAGCAGATCAATTGCTTTCACTGCAGTTGTGGAAAAAAAAAAAACATCCCACAACTCCAAACTGTGAACTTTCTGTCAAGATTTCCCGTAGTCAGAGTTTGGCCTCCCTGGGGTCCTTGTTATTATGAAAATATAACAGCGCGTGAATGTTAGCAGCTCCAAATATTTGTGTGGCTCACGATTCATTTCTTACTCACCTAACTCTTTAATGAATATGTAATGTGGCTGTGACAGCTGAGTCATAACTAGAGATGGGCTGATGCTGTAAAATCCCTCTTCGCACAAGAACCTTCCCAGAGTACAGCACTGTTCCGCTCAAAGGTTTTTACACGGACTTTTTAGGTTAATCCATCCTCACTGTACACCACTGTGGGCGCCAATTTTGCATAAAATCCTGCCCTCTAGCATTTCCCATTGCCTAACATCAGCTTCCCAAGGTCCCTCACCCAAGGAGGTAGATGTCACAGTGCATCATGCAACACTTGGATTAGAAATAGTGTGACCAGCAAAAGCAGGGAGGTGACAGTCCCCCTGTGCTCTGCACTGGTGAGGCCACACCTGGAGTGTTGTGTCCAGTTTTGGGCACCTCAATACGAGAGAGATCTTGAGGGGCTGGAGCGAGGGCAGAGGAGGGCAACGAGCTGGGGAAGGGCCTGGAGAATAAATCCTGTGAGGGGCGATTGAAGGAGCTGGGACTGTTCAGTGTGAGGAGGAGAAGGTGAGGGGAGACCTCATCACTCTCTACAGCTCCCTGAAAGGACATTGTAGAGAGGTTGGTGCTGGTCTCTTCTCACAGGGAATTAGTGACAGAACAAGAGGGAACGGCTTTAAACTGCAACAGGGGAGGTTCAGACTGGACATGAGGAAAAAATGTTTCACAGCAAGAGTGGTCAGAGAGTGGAATAGGCTGCCCAGGGAGGGGGGGAGTCACCATCCCTGGATGTGTTTAAGGGTCGTTTGGATGAGCTCTTGGGGGATGTGGGGTAGGGGAGAACCTTGCAGAGTAGGGCTGATGGTTGGACTCGACGATCCCAAGGGTCTTTTCCAACCTGAATGACTCTGTGATTCTGTGATCACCTGTGCGATGACTTTGCTGAAGCCCCAAGTCCCACAGCATGCACCCCAGACCAGAGCTGGCTGACTCAGCTTAGTCAATAGAGAATATATCAGTCTTTGGCACTCAGGCTAATGCTGGCCACTGAACAGGGCTCTTGACAGTCAAATAGTAACTTCAAGCATTACTTTGACATTGCTTACATGGCACAGCAAAGCCACGTTAGCACAAGACAACTGGGAATGTCAGATGAAGTAAGAATTGACTCCAAAGCAAACCCAAATGTTACAATTTTACTCTAATTGGCTTTCATTTCCACATGCCTTTGCACTTCCTGGTTGTGACTGCGAGCAGAAATACCCACAGATAAGCCTGCTCCTGGAGAAGTGTCTCGCAGTTTTGCAAGCTGAGAAGTCCAGAGAAACATCCAAATCCAAAGGAAGGCATAACTAAACTGAAATCTGTTTAAATGGCTTTTTCAAGGCTCATCTGCCACTGTACATCACTGCTTGCAGTCATGATGGTGGCATCTCCAGTAGCCAGTACAAAACCACATAAATCAGAGCAAACAACACCGAACAGATGCAGCTGTTTACTGAATGCCTCTGTGACCATTGGGACAAATTCAATCTTTCTGCTGCTAGGTTTCTTCTGCTGAACAGGGCTCTTCAGTTTTACATTCCCTTGAACTACGTGGGATTTCATTTTCTCATGAGTAATGTGTTTCATGAAAGCAATGTCCAACTGGGACATCATTACAAAGCCTCAAAACATTATTTGTGTAGAAAAATCCCAGTAGAATAAAATTCATATACTCCTATTTAATTAATAGTGTGGACAATTGCTTGCAGATTCTCCAAGACATGGCAATCAGCCAAGCTCAGTGTCTTTAAAAGAGGTTTCAAGTATCAGAGTTTTCCACGTCCAAAACTCCCTCACTCCTCTGACAAGACAAATATAATTACTGTTGATTTGCTTTACCTCTTCAGGTAAAAATCCAACAGTTCTTTATCATTTCAAATAGCTGTCTTGAAATTCCACTGTTTGTTTAATATCTGTTTATTTGTTTAAAACAAGTTTTATGTCTATTCAGCTGTGCCTGCCTTGTGGGAATTTTACAGACTACTAATTCTATGCAGACAGTATCCACTATAAATAGGAATGACTGGTCACCATATGAAGCAATTACAGTGTTTCTGGTACTTCTCAGTGCCTAAAGAGAATGAGAAAGAGACAGAAAAGATAAAAGAAAAATAAAAGAAAGGAAAAGAAGAAAAAAGAAAGAGGAGAGGAGAGGAGAGGAGAGGAGAGGAGAGGAGAGGAGAGGAGAGGAGAGGAGAGGAGAGGAGAGGAGAGGAGAGGAGAGGAGAGGAGAGGAGAGGAGAGGAGAGGAGAGGAGAGGAGAGGAGAGGAGAGGAGAGGAGAGGAGAGGAGAGGAGAGGAGAGGAGAGGAGAGGAGAGGAGAGGAGAGGAGAGGAGAGGAGAGGAGAGGAGAGGAGAGGAGAGGAGAGGAGAGGAGAGGAGAGGAGAGGAGAGGAGAGGAGAGGAGAGGAGAGGAGAGGAGAGGAGAGGAGAGGAGATATTCCTCTACCCTGTACATTTTGGAAGCTGTAGCACAGATAGCTACAGTTAGTAGAAGAAGTTGAATTTGGTAACTTGGGAAGCTGATCTTGAAGGAATCAGAAATTTAAGCAATACTAAATGCTTCCTATTTCTCTATTTCTTCCAGTGTCTCTTATTAAATTAGGGCCTTTCATACACAATATTCCCTCTGCCTTCTGCAGGAGTACCAAGATTCTTTCATATATCATACACTTTGTTTTATTCTTCACTAAGGGACTGGAGGATATTGGAGGATATCAGCTATAGCATAACCCAGGGCAAGGTATTAGCTAGTGCACTTGATAGTTCTGTTGTCATCAGGAAAGTTCACACATCTAGGTCCCATGGCTTCAGGGGAACAAGTGATGCCTTGATTCAGAAACGCAAATCTAAATGGTTGAAGTGTAAAATGTTGGAGCAAGATGCACTATTACAGACTATAATGAGAAACAGGCTAGAAATCCCTAAAGACCAGATAAGATTCTCCAACAGTTAGTAATAGGATGTTGCAAGTGATGGCTAGAGTCCTGAAAAACTGAAGAAGTAACAGGAAGGTTTTCACCAAGTCACTGAATAAAATAAAGATGAAAGAATTAAAAGCTGTTGGTAAAGTGAAGTTCAGCACTGGAGGGGAAAAAATCTTCATTGTCCATTGTTCCTCACCCTGGACCATCACTCCATGTGCTGTTTACTTTGCTCTGGTACTTGTTGGGGAGCCCCCGCTGGGATGCTGAGGTAATAAAAGCCTTGTGATCATCTTTGGGTGTATTGTGTTTGTGTATCCAACCCTGCTTGGGTCCGGTGAGGTGTCACCACTGGTGGAGGCTGGTCCGGTGTTGCCACCAGGATCTGACACCTTAGAAGCAAACTCAATCCCACAGCAGCACTAGCTGGTTTCAGACCACTGGATATCTGTCCTGTAATCAAAGATTCCACCTCTTGTCTGGTACAGCTTTCTTTTGACATTATTCACTAACCAGAGAGATCACTTAAATACAAATGTTGTCAAAAACAATGATTAAAAGAAGAATCTTCAGAAAGAGATATTACAGTTGATGTTGAACTTGTCCTGACAGCAACCCCAGCATCCTCCAGTTGTCTTCAGAAAACCAGAGATGAAAAAGGGAGAGACTTTGCCAGTGTGTGAGCTGATGGCATCAACTGCCAGCCGATGTTACCAGGCTGTGAGGACTGACAAGGCTTTCCCAGGGCTGAGGACCCACTTCTGAAGCCATGATACACTCTCATCTTTAAAGTGCCTCAGAAAGAAACGCTCTCCATGAGGCAGAAACAAATTTGGATCACAGGTACAATAAATTCTGTAATGGTGTGGTCTGGCTAAGCCAATTCCAACCCCAGTGGAAGGCTAATGAGGGAAAAACTACCCAAACATTTACTCTCACTGTAGCTCTGACACCTTAGTGGGAGGTAAAAGCAAATACTGTTTTCTTGGAAGGGACGTACATTTGTCACTGTGGGCAACAGCCTCTCCAGATATACTGACTTGGCTTAGAGGCCATATTTGCAAGACATCGTGTTCCTTGAGATAATTGCCCTCTACTTACCTCCAAAATATTCCCAGCAGACTTTGATTTTCAATGCAGTACTAATAGTTCATATTACTCCCAGAACATTGCAGAAACACAGTGCTCACTGCAGACTTCAAAAAGAGTTTTGCAAAAAATCAGCAGAGCCATACATAATACTCCTGGCACAAATGTTGGCTTCTCAACTGTCTCGAGTAGAATTACAAGTAGGAAGATGACTGAGAACGTCTGTGTGTGTGGCACAGATAGATGCACCTCATCCCACTAGAAGAAATGCAAAAGGTGTGCAAGAGAAATGTTCATCAGCACCAAAACGTCAAACTCAAAACTCAAAATAAAAATCACTACCTGAGGCAGGAGCTGTGGCTCATGATGGTCACAAAAGTGCCTGGATTTTGCGGTGGTTTGAGGTCTGTCAGAGAACCATATTCTCACAGTGGTGGAGCAAGGAGGTGACTTTATAGGGACTCATCCTGAATAACAAGATTCATCTTTAGTATTCCCAACACACAAGAAGAAGTAAATCAGGGTCTCCTGACTAGGACTTGGAAACAAGGAAATAAGCTTTCATCATCTTATTTTTTATAAAGGAGGAAGGCAAGATGTGGAGTGACTACAGAAATACTTGTCCTTCTCAAGTACCAGATGTATTGTGCTGACAGTGGTGATCTTGGCAAAGTGAGCAAACTGGGGAAGATAATGAATGGGAATTTCATGGAAGGAGAATTTTTCAGCTTTAGCTTTTCATGTGGTTCTCCCACTCAGTTTTCTACTAGCAAAGGAATTCACTTGGATGTCAAGAGGGAGACCAGTCATACTTCTTCTACCTGGAGAAACATGTCAGCCCAAAATGGATATATGAATATCTTAACCTAAACTTTTAACAATGGCCAGAGATTTTAAATTGGTGATGAATTCCAGAGTTAAAAAAGGTATCTTTAAAGGATGCTCAGCCTGGTCATCTGAAAATGAAACCACATCAAAGCGCAAGCATGACAACAAATGACAGGTCAAAATAAGGCCCTTGGTTTTGCTCATCAAGTAGTCACATTGTATGAAATGACACTTCACCTATTGTACAGATACATACACGGAAACATAACAGTGATCAGAACTTGTAATGAGCAGAATTTGCATTGGTTTTGCCAAAAGCATGTAATGAATTAGTAATCCCCAGTAGAAATTAGAACACTCACATTCCCCGATAGATGAAAGAATGGCTGAAAGTTATGGCAAAATGCCTTCCTACTTCAAAATGCTCTGCAGTATGGGAAAAAAAAGGACAAAATGAATATGAACAAATTTTCATGAGCAGTGTGTTCCCCTTTGATCAGCTCTGCTAGGTAGTATATACTATATGCACAAGTACATAGCCACTAATTGAATCAGCTGTATGCTTTAATAATTGGAATTGACTGAAGAGGCTTTCAGTGGGTATTTTCCCAGGACCCCTCTCCTCAGCATATCCGTTACATTTCTTGTCTTATTTGCTCACATTTCAATTTTAAATCCCGCCATTCGTAACATGACAGCAGTGCTTTCATGAGACTGCCTGGGCCCAGAGAAGGCTGTCAGAGCTAACACGCTGATCCTAGGAAAGGGAGCCTGATTAAAAACCTCATTGTGTCAGCCAGGCAATCAGATGTTCATTATCCTATGACACACGACTACTGAAATGGAACATTCACATATTTTAAACTTGAGAGATTTGTACTTTAATATAATTATTTTTGAAAGATTCTTCATCAGAAAGGTTAATAAGAGCAATATAGGTTAATAACAGCACTAAGGCAGCTGACATAATCAGATAATTGACCTTATTGATATGTTAAGTGCCCTATGCTTCACCTTGGGATGTGTGACTGCTCTCCACAGTCAATTATCTTATAATGATGCCTGCTTCTTAAGGTCTTATTGCTTGAATATTGGACTTCATCCAAGGTTTTTGGTATACCCCCCCTTCCTCCTGCAAGCCCTCTCCTGTAGGATTTCTGCTCCACTTTCATCTAGGACTGTGCTAACATATAACAGGCACTTTTCATAAATATGCTGACGCAGAGGACGTCATTGATTGCCTATACATTCAGTTTGTTTCCTTCAACAAAACTGGGGTGGATTCCCATTGTCTCCCTTCAGCGGGGAAGAGCCCTCTGCTCTGCACAGCCTCTCCGGGGCTGCTCCCGGGCATGGGATGCCCAAAGCACGGCGCTGCCGATGCTCCTGCCCTGCAGGCTCAGCGCACGCTGCTGCCCACCAAACCAGACAGATACAGCTCTTGAGCCTGGCATGAAGGGATGCTACGTGGTGTGTGAAGCTTTGCTCACTCACCCTTCACAGGATTTCTCCCACAAACAAGGCTGTTTGCTCAGACTGCCTTCACAGATCTACAGTGATCCCTTTGCTCTTCACGCGACATCAAGAATAAGAAAAAAAGCTGTACCTGCATGAAAGAATGGCCATTTCCCTGATTTTTCCCTCCAGGTAGGTGTCATGGCCCTGCTCAAACCTGCACCTCGTTCCCAGCCCGACTGCATGTGTGCCCACTCCAAACTGTGATGAGTTTTCCAAAACCAGCACATACCTGGGTACGAGTGAGGCTGGTTTATAGAGCATAGGGACCCCTCGGTTTTCTGCACTGAGCTGCATGAGGAAGGTATGGGTCTGGGTGTTGCCTGGCTTAACCCCCTCGACCCTCTAGCTAGGAGCAGTGTTCAGGATGCTGCTGTTATTGATACGTGCTCCTTATTTGTGGAAAATGATAGGCAGACATGGTGGGGTCCGAATGAGCTCTTACTGAACTGTCACGCACGGGTCGGCCTCGCTGCACACAAACGGGTGATGTGCTGGAGCTGTAATACACCCTGCACTGCCCCTGCCCACGACAGGGTGATTTCTCTTACTCCTGATACCCCAGAGAGAGCAAAGGAATTGCTGAGAATCTGTCAGTGGCAAAAGGGCTCGACGGTCATTAGAAAGGGCCAATCCAGAGATGCGCTTGGGTCTCCCAGGCAGACTGCCCCTGCCCAGTCCCCAGCTTTAGAAATCTTTCCTTAATCTGATTTTGCTCATGTTCATGCAAATGGTGCTTTTATCTCAAGGGTGGGAAAATTAATTCATAACATGCCAGAGAGTTATAAAGATTTGGCTACGTTTGGGTTTCTTTTTCTTTTTTACTCAAAACAAAGCGTGCTTCGGGGGGAAGTGGACAGGATTTTGGAAGAGAAACAGAAAGGCCTGAACTATGAGCTACAGGTGTTGGGGGTTTGAAAAGCGTTTGTGATCCTGGCCGTCTGCCTCGTGTCTCCCATTCTCCCTCTCAATCTGCTGTCTGATCTCCCTCCCAGGCGCCTAGGCACGCTCTAAAACATTTCATTTGCTCGACATTGAATCCTCTTGTCACCTAATGGGCTTAAAATTGGGATAATATTCAGCTAAAAGGCATTAGCTAATTTTGTGAGAGGCCGGGTATGAATTGACACTTCTGAGCACACACCAGAACGGGGCTGTGAGGCAGAGGCCAGCAAAGACAGAGATTTACTCTGCAACCACTGTGAAAATGAGGGTTGTAGAGGAAGCCATTATTTCTGAGGCATTTTCTAGTTCTTCCCCAGCACGTCTTCAAAGCGCTCTGTGGTATTTTCACCTCTAACTGATGTAAATGGCAGGCCAGTCTAATGCTGTCCTGCAGTTTAACAAATGTGATGGCGAAATGTAATGGCAGGCTGCTATTTGGTAGCCTCTTAGGCAGGACCCTCCAGCAGCAATCTGCTGTGCTCCAGGCTTTTCACAGAGATGAGAAATGAAGGATTGCTCTGCACTATTTATTAGTAAACCTGTTCTCTGCAGTTTTACCTGATGGGACTGCTCTGATCATCATAATTCAACAATAAAATTTAATCTGTGTGAGTTTCTATCAGTTAATATCTTAACAGGGATATCTTTGCAGCAGTCTTAGCCCAGTAGTCCAATTAAGTTGCACAGGCAGGGTATCTTCCATAATCTCAGGCACTTTGAAAGCTTTGGGGATGTATCTGCTGAAAGAAAATTGCCTCATCCTGGCACCAGTACTTTCAGCAAGACAATGCAGGGCTGTAGTTACCTCTGTGAATAAAAGAATAAAAATACAAAAGGTGGATTAGGCCGAAGCAAACCAAAATAGCCCAAGAAATACTAAAATAATTTCCAACTAAATTTCTGCCCAACAATCTCCTGCCTGCAGGGCAGTAGGTACTGCCATTAGCTCTGAAGCCACACTAGCCATCAAGGTCCCCTTAGTTCCCACCTGAAACTGGCTTTTCATTTGCAGTGACAGAGGACAGATGGTCAGCTTTAGTTTGGCACTATCCCTCTTACCTTGCTGCCTTTCATTCATTTTTAATACACCACCCTTGGACTGCTGGGAATGTCTGGGAAAATGTAGATGTCTGTGATTAAAGCAATGAGGAAGAAGGGAGCCTACAGGATGATTTTAGCTGCTTTTCAGCTCATATGGCAACACATAACACAAGGTGATCACATCTGGCCTAGGCAGAGTACTTGTGAATGGAAGGAGAGGTTGCAGTTGTGCAATATGCTTTAAAGTTTGCAGAAAAAGAGACTCTACACACTAATAGACGTTCACATTTTCAGTGCTCTCCAGTGATAAGGTTTTACAGTCCTTCCCATAACATTATCTATTAGTAGCCACAAAGCAGCCAAGCAGAACAAACGGTTTTAAAGGAACCAAGAAGAAATATGAGCTCAGAGCAACATGGTTTGCTTCTGATCCATCACATAGTAGACCAGGAAAGTGAGATGGGCCCTGATAAATATATCATCCTGGTGGTACATGGGGCAGGGGGCAGCACACCCAGAAGGATACATCTGGCCAAGTCAGGTTTCAGGGCATACTTGTTCCATTGACAAGTAAAAACATTAATTGAAAATACCCTGGTGCTCTAGCTCTGCTCTGAAAAGGATCCTCAGAAGCAGATCACCTTTAGAGTGCCATGAATTTTTTGCCCAGGCACTTCTGTGAGAGGAATTCAAAGGCACCAAGAATTTGGCCTGGGAAGCTCAGCTTGCCCCCATGCCGCAGAGCTCTGTTCCCATCGTCAGGGTGCTTCATTTCCCTGCAATTCTGGCAGGCTTTCAGGGACATTTGTTGGGATGAATTTCAACTTGTGTGCGTGGCATCCATGCACTTCCTCCCTGCTGTACTCTGATAATGCCCAGTTACACTACAATAACTCAGAGGAGCACCTATAGTGCCCGATGTTGTATGCAGGCACAGGGAGGGAAAATCCCTGCCTGCCAGATGTTTCAAGCCGGGGAGAGAGAGTGACCAGAGAGAGCTTGCCCTCATTTTATGAACAAAAGGTTGGCTGTACCCCTTTGGATATAAACTGGATGGTAATGAGGAACCTGACTGACTTTTTAGACAATGAAGTAAAGTCTTTTGAAAAGCTCGGGGGTTTGGTCTGTTGTAATCAGTTAAATTGATAGCTACTCACAGCAAATCTGGGCCACTGCCAGCGAGCTGCTGTGGCTCAGGAGGAGCGACTGTAGGGCTCCTCCTCCCCAAGGCGACTCTACCTGCAGAAGGGATAAGATGTGCAGAAGGGCTCAGTTGTCCTAACTCAGTCCCTGATGATGCTCATGCTGGGTATTGAGTAGAAGCAGCCCTAGATCAAACCTGAGTAGCACTCAGAATCCCATCTTCTCTCTTTGAATAAACAACAGCCAAACTAAGACAGCTCACACTGTTTTAAAGCACCATAAACATTGCCGACTTTGCAAAAAGTTCTGGCCAGCTCTCACAGAAATCACTGGGACTGTCTGGAGCTCATGAAGGGAAAACCTGAGAGGAGGAGTGGGTTCTGGTCCACACAATCTGCTTATAAACACTCTGGTGGATTGGAGCTACTGGAGAAACCATGGCCATGTAAAGCTAGTGAGAACCTGGTCACCTGGGAGGGAGGAGAAGGAAGGAGCAAGGTCCCAGTCTAAATTATTTGTACATTGTCCCCGTGGAGAAAGAGGCTCCAACATGAGCCGAACCCTAATTAGGCATGAAGAAAACCTGTGAACATCCTAATCCATGCAAAACATTTCAATCAGATTTCACACCACATTAGACATCAGAGAATCAAAAGACAAGGCACAAATCCCTGAGAAGCAGCTTCAGTATTTTCACTGCTTAGAGAAGTGTTTGTTTTAGAGCAGTGAGAATCTTTTGAGCAAGGACTCCCATTTGCCTGTTTTACTGCATCAACTACCAGGACATTTATGACAGCATACAAATAATACATAGCAGTGATTAATAAATAATAAAGTGAAGCACGGTACAAACTCTGAGCTGAATCCATTTCTTCTTCTGAAGTCCTACAGCAGAGCCAACACTTGCAACTGCATTTTAAAAAATACACTATTTGTACAAAGGTTGAAAAATACCACTGTCATAATTAGATTTTCCATTAGGGTTGTGTGGCATAATTAAAAATGTAATTTCTCTGTAAGCACATAGCAGTGCTGTAGGAAAAGGGTGTCACTACTTATTAAGGGCATATACAGGTACTTTAGCTAACCACATAAATTGATTAAGTACTAAATTAGGCTATGGAGTCTAATTGTTTTGAACAAATACCTACTTACTGCATGTGAAAGGACACATTGCCTTGCCTGTTGGAAAGCATAATTTATTCCAACAACTACTAACTTTACTGTTGAATGCCATTTAGCTCTGCTCTCAGCTCCAGGTACCCAAACGTGTCCTGTGACTGCACGGAAGCCACTTGCAGCACTATCAGACAGCGGCAGTTCTTGAAGTTGAACAATTTGGATGAAAGCGAGAGCGTGGCAGGACACGGCAGACAGGACCAGGATGCACCCCTGTCCCTCTGCAGCTCCAGGTGAGCCATGTAGCCACTTTGGGCATCTATTTGCCCTCTGCAGACTGCCAATAGCTTAACCTTCCCTTGTAAAGTACTGGCTAACACTCCTCCCCGTGTATTTCTCACTGAGATTCACAGAGGAGCAGAAGAGAGCCAGTTGTTAAAATCAGATAAGCTCCTCTGAAATTCCTAGCTGCTATTATTATTAGCCAGATTCGACTTATTTTTACTCAAGCAGGCAGTTGTGGTTTGTGTGAGCCCAAGTTAGGACTTAGTGGTCTGCTTTTCACAGGTGTATGGGACACTCCCACCTCCTCAAAAAGTCTCGGAGGAGCCTCTGAAAAAAACCCACGGCTTATATTTCCAGGAAGGATTTCTGCACTGTTTAGACACTCCTAAAACAGCAGCACTGAAGCGATGAGCTACAGGCCTCTGCAGCCTCTCAGGACAATTCACCCAGCAATTCACCCAGGCAATTGCTTGCCCACCACCTCAGCCCCACTTCTGACATGGAGCCGGGCAGGGAATGGGACATAACACACCAGGGCAAAGCAACAGTCTGCCTGGGGGCAGCTGAGCCGGTGCTGCCCAGCAGTACTTGAGGAGCTCAGGGAGGCAGTAGAGCTTCCCAAGAGGAACCTAAAATGCAGCTGATGCGAGAAAGAAGTACCTGTCAGGCTGGTAGGATTTGAAGCAATAAGCCTGATTCTCCCGGCACTGTGATTTCCTCCTGTTGTGCTTGCATAAAGTCATCTTAGCTTTTCCTGCTAATAAACGAGAAGACAATCTGATCCAGCACGTTCATTGACAAGCTCTGCAAAAGAAACCTCAGGAATTTTTTATTCCTCCCACATTAGGAACGTAGGGAACATACAGAGAAATTTACCATCACATAATGATCCCTATTATGCAAAGCGAGGCTGACAAGATTTCCATCATTACATCCCTGACAAGTACTCAGAACTGCGGGGGCTTTCAGGCTTTCTTTTGCAAGAAAAAAAAGACCTGCAAAGTAGCTTTAATATCTTAAATACAGAGCAGGAACTTCTTCCTTTCCCTATTCACAAACACCTTAAATACATCTCCTTCCTTCACAGCTCGTTAATCCCTACTCCTCTGCTCTTCAGACATTTAAATTCTTTCCACAGATCTAACACAGCAGAGGTGTTTATATCATGTTTAATCAGCACTCAGCCAGCTCTGAATGCCCCTCATGACCTTACTGGTTTTTGAGTAACCAAAGATCATTATGAAATCAGCCAAGTGCCATGGCCAGGACCTCGCAGGATCCTGAAGCCCTTGTGCCGTTACCAAACCACAACCCCCGTGACACGTTTTCTCCTATTTGTGCATCCAAAAATGCCCATCAAATGGGTCAGTTATCATTGAAACATTGATTAAAACCCTGACTCTGAAGGACAAGTGAATCGGCAGCGATTTAGCAACTTGCTCAGCATTACACTGTTTTAGAGCAGCACTACACATTGTGGGGTGCAAATCTGATCCAGTTACTCCTTGGTTGGAGGCTCCAAAGGGACCAACCTTGACCCCAAACCTCTGACTGATGACACTGGCACGCAATTTGCTTTGATAACTAGCATGGTCTGCACACACAGAGCTGACTTCCAGTGCCATTTTCATCTTCCTCATTGCCATCTGAATGCCAATATAAGTAAATATCAATTAAATGTGTGTGAGGAGCGAGCATGTGGGGCTCATAGGCACAGCACCCACTGGCTATTTTATCTTCCTCACCTTTTTTTTTCGTCCTTTCTGTGTGTCCACATTTCCCCTTCTACTTCAGATCTGTACTTTTGCTACTCTGATTTCCCTACCTGTTCCACCATCACTATTCAGACCTTCTCAACCCGGGTCTCTTCTTTGCCTCTTTCCAACCTCCCTAACCAGCCTTCTTCCCTCTGCTGCTCAGCAGAGGAAAGAGCAGAGACTGAGAAAGTTAATGAACATCACACCGGGGTTACTGCTTCCAGCACTCTCCCTCTCATCCACACTGTAGGCCAGGCACACACGTGAGCCCCAGAGCAGTAATTAAGGGATTTTAGGAGGATAATGCCCTCGGAGGGCTTCGGCAGATTGACACATGGTATTTCTTCTTAATAATGACTGTCCTGAAATGTATCGGATCCGTGTGCTGCTGTGTTTCCGGCAATTTGTAAGAACTGTTCAATGTGTAGCCAGCTGGAACGCACAACAGCACATAATTGTTCTATTACTGCAGACTTCAATTGTTTCTCTTTTATTCATTAAATGGCCATTTATTGGAAGAAAGGTCCTTTTTTTAGATGCATTTTTACACAGCTCTAGATTGGACTTGCCAGGACTGAACAAGGGCAGACCTTCCCTTTTCTCACTGTGCTCTTGGAAGGAAAATGGGGAGCACAAACGCTGGAATTTTTGTTTTTTAATGGAGATGTTGAAAGCCTTTTACATTCTGCATTGGAACAAAAATGAGGCCTTTTGAAATGTTGCATGGGAGTCAAGGGAGAAGGCCACCCACACTGACTATGGGAGAGGCAAGAGCAACGGTCTGCTCAGCAGCAGCCCTGAGTGTGTCTCCTTTGAATCAAGAGAGTGCCCAAGGACTCATGTTAGGGAAAGAAAGGACTGCTATTGTGAGAAGCCACACAGGACAAGGGAGAAAACCAACAGTCTGGTGCTTACAGTGCTCACCTGGAAGTCAGGAGAGGTCCCAAGTGAGTGCCCAGATGGGAGATGGTGGTGTGAGTCTCTGTTTCAGACCAGCAGTTCCACAACTGGCCAGCAATTTCTTGAAAAAAAGCTCACCAAAGCCCAAGAAATATATCCCATGCAGACTTGAAAAGCTTTGTAGAACTGACTAAACTATGCTGAGAACTGTTCTGCATACAGTCAGTATTATCTTGACTTGCAAGTGTTTTATACAATACAGGAGCCAAAACTCAAACCCAGGAAACCCAGGTCTGAGATTCCTATTTCAACTGTTGCTCCCCCAGCAGAAGAGCAGAAGGTAGACATTTTAACCAGTGCATTCTGGTCAGACCACACTACCTGGCAAGCTGAGGCTGACCTATACTTCACTCTATACCAAAAAAGTGAAACATCACATTAAAATGCATATACAGGAGGAAATTCCTCCTGCTCTCCTAGCCTTTCTTTAAGCTATTGAAATGGCTTTTAAAAAAGCCAGCAAAAAACCGAAACCAAGACGTAATTGTTTCCTGTGCAAACGTTGTGCCAGACTTTATTTTTATGGGCTGTATTTATTGACTTTAGCTATTTTTCCAGTGTGCTGCACAGCGTTAGACTTGGCAGGAAGTCCTACAAAGTGAAATAACATCTCTGAAAAAGTGGGAATTCTCATTGTTTGGCATGGTCAAAGAAAACTCCAGCCAAGCAAACTTATGACCTTCTCTCATGTCAGACTCAAACCTAGGCCAGGCCAGCCACTAGATCAGACTCTTCATTCCTCTGAAGTCACCAGAAGATCCAAAAGTGGGGCTCTGATCCAACACCTAAGTGGAGCCATTTGCCCCCATCTGCTCCACTCCACACTTCCACCAAAAGCACCTATTTGCCAAGGCAAGTACAAGCAGAGATCTGTACTTTGTGTAGATACCGATTTGTTTTCAGGGGAGCAAAATAAGACACCCAGTCTCACCAGGAGCCATTAGTGACTTAATTGCAGCTGTTTAAGAGTTAGGTCTTAATGTGCCTGTCAACTCCAGGCGCTTACTACACTTCCCAGGATTTTGTATGCATCCGAGACAGATGTCTCCAAGGCAATCAGAAAAGTCCCACAGTATACACTGAAGAAGACAGAAGACAACTGAAGAGATTTATGTTGGATGGAATGACAAGCTCAAGAGTTTAACTGCACATGGCATTTCTGGAAGCTTGCCAGCTCCAAGTTTAGTGTGTTTTGTGTACTTCACTCATAACTGTTTATTGTGACAGGTAAACACTTGTTTTGAAAGCTTGCAGGCGTACTATTAAAACAGAAGTGTTCCTGACATAGTCAAGCTGTGCTGTCAAATGTTTATCTTTTGAATGATGAATGCTGGCTTTCCTTTTCGTTCCTCTCAGTCTGCGTGGAACAGATTTGAACAGTCTCTCCCAACTTGTTTGGGCTCATTTCACCTGGGGGACATAGCTTAAAGCTGATGGGCCAGAGAGCAGCCCTGTAATTATCAGCCCATATGCCAATAAATGAAGGTGATGCAGAGAACAAAGGAGGAACAATAGGGCAAGCAGCAGCAAGGTCAGTGCCAGGTCTGTCTGCAGATGCAGATGTTGAGCTTTAGAAACTGTACTAAACTAGAGTTCAATGGAGAGGCTATTTCCAGGGCTTAGAGCATCTCAGAGACACATATTTCAAAAGCCAAATTCTGGAGACTTACACTAGTTACAGTTAGAAGCAACTGTAACATTTTTTTCACAGTATTATTTTTTCTATTTTCTTAAAGTAAAAAACTAGAAAATCTGGAAACAGTTAAGTCACAGTATTGGATGTATACATAGCCTGTGAAACTGCAATCATAAAAGTTATTGGCAAAAATGAACAGTCTTATGGGTGAGAATTAAAATTCTCCACTTGGTGCAAATATGCCTTCTACAGACCTAGCAGAAAAGCCTGTGAAAAAAAAAAAGACAGTAATTTCTGTGTATCTTAGTGTAATTGCATATGTTAAAAGGCTGTGGAATTCAGCAATGATCCCATGGGCTTTTGAGTGGATTTCAGATATTTCACAGTGTGTCAGTTATAGATTGAGACATAAGACTTTGGGGAAAAAAGTACAATCTTTGATTAGATGAAATAGCATCAGATTTCCATGAAAATACAAATGCTTAATGAATTCATTGCTCATGCAGTTTTGCTTCTTTGTTCTGTTGCAGTGGTACTTCAACCATGAGTTTGCTGACCTGCACTGGGTGTAGCACTGGGGCTGATTTAACCAGCACCACTGTAACAGCTGTCTGCTGGAGGCACATGGACGAGAATGTGAATCGATAATTTACGACTGATTTGAAGAAATCAGTCTCGACACAACACATAAGCCATGGAACTGCCCACCACAGGAGGCATTGGAAGCATTCATCTCACACATGAGTCAATGGAGGATTGAGCGTTCATCAGGATATTGAAGATATTAGGGATCACAAGAATAAAAAAAAAAATAAAAACTGCTTCCCAAAAGACGTTAAAAAGCAAAGTGCAAGTGCTTAGACAGTATCTAATTACAAGGGCAAAAGAACAAAAGAACACCTCATCACCAAATCTGTGAATTCAGTAGGTTCATGTCCCAGCTTACTGTACAGAGGTTGGCCATACAGAAAAGCTTATACACTAAATTAGGCTACTTCAGCAGAAGGTGGAATTAGGACTTGACTGCCTAGGGAGACACATATATTATACCTTTGATCCATGCTTAACACAGAGAATTTGTGCAGGGTTGTTACTCAGTGGAGTGATTGCTCTGAACCCATTACGGAGTGCACACATTGCATCCCTCTGGCAGGAACATCTGGTGACCCATAAACCAGCCAAAGCACCGGCGCTGTGGCAGAGCTGCTCGGGCAGGTTTATTTACAGCACCTCAAAACTCCAGCCGGCAGGCGGGCAGGCAGGCGGGCAGGCGGGTGGGCAGGCAGGCGGGCAGGCAGGCGGGCGGGCAGGTGGGCAGGCAGGCAGGCAGGCGGGCAGGCAGGCGGGCAGGCGGGCAGGCGGGCGGGCGGGTGGGCAGGCAGGTGGGCAGGCGGGCAGGCAGGCAGGCGGGCAGGCAGGCAGGCGGGCAGGCGGGCGGGCAGGCAGGCGGGCAGGCGGGCAGGCAGGCGGGCAGGCAGGCAGGCAGGCGGGCAGGCAGGCAGGCAGGCGGGCAGGCACTCCTGCGAGGTGCCACCACCTGCCAAGTAAGGAGGGCTTGAGCCCACCTCTGCCCAACTTGGAGCCTTCTCCAACAGTTTGTGTTGCAGATCCCTTGGTCCGTGTTGTGCAGGGGAGAAGGGGATGGGAGACAGGGAGACAGCAGGGAGAAAAACCCAGGGAAGGGATATGGAGGGAGCTGGACTCTGACCGGTACTCCAGCTCCTCAGAGATTTTGGATGAGCAGAGTCTGCGCTGCATCAGTGCTACACATCGTGTTACCACTATAGGATTGGGGATTTAAGGTCCTAAAGTCAGATTTACTTTTTCGTCAAACCATGGCCCTAGTAAGGGGAGCAGTTTGGACAAGGGGTGAACAAGCAGTAGCCCAGCATTTACCCCTTTGTTCAATTTGCTCTTTCAGCCTAAAATATTTCCCCTTTCTTTCTCCCTTTCAGCTGTTTCTTCAGGTGCGGATGTAGCATGACATCTAAATGTAAATCGTCACAAGCAGCTGCTAACTTCAATGCAAGTCAGGAGTTACCACACCAGGGCCAACTCTTTGGGTGCAGAGCATCCTCCCCACTTTGAACCCTGCTGAAGTTCGTACAGAAACAGGCTGGCTACAAAGCGGCTTCTGTCTTTCCTTCCCCCCAGACTTAGCAATCAACAGAGCAAACTACTTCATCATTTTCCTCCTAATGAAAACTATACCCCGTCTTGTGCAAAACAAGGGATGAGCCCTGTACTGGCAGTCTATGCTAAGTATTGCTTTTGTCCTGTCAAATAAAAAGCATATGAAAAAGGCAGTAATAAAAAAGCATTAAGACTCACACAAGGCTTGTTAAATGATTTAAATCTTCATAATGTACAGCATTTTCCTGGTAATTAAGTTCGAACATTGAGTTGGGCTAAATGCTTACTACTGTTAGATAACACTTTGCTCCCTCACACACTCAGATATTTTTTTCTCTGCCACAGCCCTGACAATCGAAGGTAGTTACTTTGAAAAGCACAGGAATTGCATCCTATTGCTTCCTATTGATGGGTCACAGCACGGCTGTGCAAAGCCCATTTCACTCTCACCTTACACCACTGCACAAGCTCACTCTGACCCCAACTCTTGTAAAAAGAGATCTGCTTGGAATATGCAGCTTTTTTGCCAAAAAAGAGAAGAAAACCTTGAAAGAGATGGGGAGAGAAGAGAGAGAGGGAGGGGAAAGGGAGAGGAGAAGGAGAGGGAGAGGAGTTGCATTTTTATATGAAGTGGAAGGGAAAAGGAGGCAGATGCTCTCTGCTCGTGTTTCTCTTTTATTTTCTAAAATTCGGACTGAAAAACAATTTCAAGAGAAAGTCCTGACCTGGCCTTGTAACAAGCTATTTGCCCGTACGAACACCAACGGTTGTTTCCCTTTTCTTTCCCACTTCTTCCTCCCTGTTTTTGCCCTCCTATTTATCTGCTCTTGGTTTACACATTCTAGCTTTTGTCCTCAGCTCTTTCTTGATTTCCTGCCCTCTCAGTGTTCAGTTACATCCAGCTGCACCACCCAACACATTCTTTACAAAATAGTTCTTTTTATTAGAAAAGCCTGATGCCTTCTACTCAGAAGCACAATATTCAGATGGGAGGGTTTGATCCCATGCAGTAAAAGGCAACCATGCTCATCACACCTACATACATAATCCCATCATTCACAAGCTCATCTGAACTGCATGTTGTCCCATTTAGACTGCAATCACATTTAATATTTTGTTTTAAACACAACCAGGTCAAGGCAGTATTGTAAAATAAGTTAGGTAAATAGATGTGATGCACACGTAGGCTTTGCAATTTGGTCAGCCAACCTACAAAGCCCCAGTAGGTTAATTGACATTGCTAACTCTTGGCTTGGCAAGGGAAAAAATATTTAGATATTCAGTAAAAGCTTCGGGTGAAGCCTTCAACCACTCAAAGTTACACAAAAAAATTCTGGAAATTTAGGTCTATTTTCAAAATCCTCCTAGGCTGGCTTCATATATCATCCAAGTTGAAACTGTTCTCATGATATATTATACATGGAGAGTGCACTACATCATCAGAGTTCTGACACTGCCATGTTCAGGGTATGCTAGGATACAACGTAATGAATTACAACAGTGGACATTGACAAATACACTTTAGGGGAAGTTTAAATTAATTTTTTTAGCTGCTTGCAGTTGGCTTAGAAAGTAATTTTTATTAAATAAACTAGTGGGCAGATTCAGAGCTCTTGAGAAAGGGAATGGCAGAGCAGAGAGGCCACAGGACAGAGAGCAAGGAAGCAATTTCAGCTCTGAGATTAATGTCCTCTGTGATTTTGGAAAAGTCAGCTTGGCCAAATCCTGACTGTGCTCAGCCACAAGCATGCAGCTCTGCTGATGCACCCATGTGTCTGGATCAAACACTGATGCCAAGTTCATAGGTGCAATCCCATGCCTGTGGATTGGACATCAAACCATTCCCACCCACTTCAGTGGGGTAATATATTGTTGTAAGCACCTGGGGTACAAGGTGTATTGTGTATCAAAGGGATGCAGCAGATGGGCTCTCACCTGGAAAATTCGTAATCATCCAATTTTTTTTTTCATAAATATAAAACAGTAATAACAATAAGAAAAGGATAAGGTACATCTGATAAGGCCAAACAAAAAAACCTTTCATGAGAAGTAAAAGCTAGTGCCTTCAAGAAAGCCCAGAATACTAAACATCTTTTCCCTCTGAAGGAATCTTTTGTCATTTCATGGGGAATCAATTAACCACAGTGCCTTATTCAGGTAGACTTTAGATTAGTACCATATCCCTTCACTATAGATAATTAACCTCAGTTTCTGAATTAGCAGCAAAATAAGCCAGTTATTAGTTTTTATAATGACTAGAACTCAATATTTTGGGTAGTTAAACACCCAAGAGTTTAAATTAAAATAGACATCTGACAGAAATCCCTAAAGTGTTCTTCAGATCATTAATACTATAAATTCCACAGTAGATTGAACTGACAATGTTCCCTTTTCCTTCTGGAGCACTCCAAAGGGATGAGCTACTCCCTCGAATCAGCATTCAGTTTGATCTTTGAAATAAGCTCTCCTTGATACCTAAAGCCTGAAGGCCAACAGCATAGTTAAACTCATATCCTCCTCTTAGCAGAAGTGTTATGTCTAGTGAAGTGAGAAAAAAATTAGAATAAAAAAGCCTGCTTTCCTGGCCTACCTACAGACTGCTCCATACATTACCAAGACAAACTGATGCTCACATCCTAAAGCAAAATCTTGGCTAGGGTCACAGCCCAGGGCAGCAGTGCAGAGAGTGTGCTGGGAGCAGGGGGGGACCGTGGAGCTGTCACTGCCTCCTGGGCCGTCAGGAGAGAGTGGGCTGTGCACAGCTTCTGTGTGACCTTAAATTAGCAATTGGTGTCTCTACACCTCAGGTCTCCTGCAGTGGAAGCGTGGGGCACAAGGGTAAAAAGCATGTCCATGAGTCAACAGGGCTCAAAGATCTTGAGGAGATGCTGCTTCATCCCCCTGCCCCACAGCTGTATCATCTCTGCATGTCTCATCCCTGGGAGATGCTCCTCCTCAGCATTCTCAACTCACACTGAACACTGCTCACCATCAAAAAGCCTTTCTAATACCTAACCTGCATCATTTCTGCTGTAAAAGGAGTCTGTTATTTGACATCCTTCCTAGATTTGCCTTTTCTTCCCACCTACATGACACTGAGACTTGCTGATCTTCTGGTCCAGTTTTTACTTTCCTCTACTCATAAGTTCCCTTTCTGCAGAACTGTTGCCTCTTCCTCATTCTCTGTGCACTGATTATTCCAGCCCAATTTTCGTGCCTTGCACTTGTCTCCAATTTAATGACTTTTTTTTTTCACAAACCATTTCTGCAATTTGTTGCACTCATCTGAATTCTCATCCTGTTGTCCAATATATTTGCAGTCCCTCCTAGATTGGTGTCATCTGTAAATTTAATAAGTGTACTATCTATTCCATCATCTAGGTTGTTAATGGAAATGTTGAACAAAACCAATTGCCTCCCTTCTCCCCAAGACTCAGTCAATCCATCTGTCCCTTTTAAGGGCTTACAGGGGATACTTCCCCTGCAGAGAGGTGGAGGTACATCTAACACTGACTTCTGTTGAAATTGTTTCATAGAATCATAGAATGGTTTGTGTTGGAAGGGACCTTAAAGACCATCCAGTCCCACCCCCCTGCCATGGGCAGGGACACCTTCCACTAGCCCAGGTTGCTCAAAGCCCCGTCCAACCTGGCCTTGAACCCTTCCAGGGAGGGGGCAGCCACAGCTTCTCTGGGCAACCTGTGCCAGGGCCTCACCACCCTCACAGGGAAGAATTTCTTCATTATAGCTCATCTAAATCTCCCCTCTTTCAGTTTAAAACTGCTACCCCTCATCCTATCACTAAACTCCTCTGATCAAGAGTCCCTCCCCGCTTCCCTGTAGCCCCTTTAAGCCCTGGGAGGCCGCTCTAAGGTCTCCCCGGAGCCTTCTCTTCTCCAGCTGAACACCCCCAACTCTCTCAGCCTGTCCTCACAGGGAAGGTGCTCCAGCCCCCCGAGCATCTTCATGGCCTCCTATGGACCTGCTCGAGAGGTCCATGTCCTTCTGATGTTGGTGCCCCCAGAGCTGGACACAGCACTGCAGGGGGGGTCTCATGAGAGCGGAGCAGAGGGGGAGAATCCCCTCCCTCGCCCTGCTGGCCACACTGCTCTGGATGCAGCCCAGGACACGGTTGGCTTTCTGGGCTGGGAGCACACGTTGCTGGCTCACAGTCAGTTTTCCACCCACTAACACCCCCAAGTCCTTCTCCTCAGGGCTGCTCTCCATCCACTCCTCGCCCAGCCTGTATCTGTGCTTGGGATTGCCCCAACCCATGGGCAGGACCTTGCACTTGGCCTTGTTGAACTCCATGAGGTTTGCATGGTCCCACCTCTCCAGTCGGTCCAGGTCCCTCTGGATGGCACATCCCTTCCCTCCAGCGTGTCACTGCACCATACAGCTTGGTGTCATTGGTGAACTTGCTGAGGGTGCCTTGATCCCACTGTCCATGTCCCCAACAAAGATGTTAAATGGCACCAGTCCCAACCCTGACCCCTGAGGAACACCACATCTCCCAGTGTGGTCAGTCAGTCTCAAAGGTGGCAACAAAAATTGTGAATATGCTGCTCAGCGCACTGCAGACCTTTTCAGAGGTGTGCTTTATTTCATTTTAGCTCCAACTAGCTATGCATAACACCACAAAGAAAGGAAAGAAAGAAAGAAAGAAAGAAAGAAAGAAAGAAAGAAAGAAAGAAAGAAAGAAAGAAAGAAAGAAAGAAAGAAAGAAAGAAAGAAAGAAAGAAAGAAAGAAAGAAAGAAAGAAAGAATAAAATCTCTAGGGATTGTCCCACTGCAAGTAAAATATGTATTCTAAGAAAAATGAATGTTTACCTTCCCATTTATGTGAATCAATTAGCGATAAATATCCCCAGGGCACAGAAAAGACTAACAGATAACAAAGGATATGCCCCAAATAATGGAGGATTAGAAAAAGGCATACACAAGTAATAAAATATCAGCTACAGATGCCACTTGAGAAGATTGCAAAACAGAGAAGAGTAAGTAGCTGAAAAGGGAAAGAAAGCAGAGGTGACGAGAAGATTGCAGTAGCAGTAAAGATAAATGATGAGCGTGCTTTTTGAGTATATATGCTAGAGTTAAAAGAGTTCAGTGTAGAGACAGGAAGGTCTCCAGGAGAATAGAAGGGTAATTTATAAACAAAAGAGCCAGACAGGGCTTCTATGCCCAAAAATAAGTCCCTTTTTTCCCAGGTCTATCAGTTGCTCTAAGAAAAGATATTACCTTTCTCTACAAACCTTACCTCTTGACAATACCAAAATAGAAAGATATATTTGCCCTGGCACTCTGAAAGGACAATGGAAAATAGATGTCGAGAGCCTAGAGAGAAAGAAACATTTTAAGAATGAAAAAGGACCAGAGTTAGAGCTTCTCAGGAATTACATTTTATCTCATGAAAAATGTCACCAAAAAGGAATAAAAATTGTTTCCCCTTTCTCAATAGCTTCATTTTTGCCAGAATGTTTTTATCAAAAAATGAAATCTTTTCATCAAAACCCTCTAGGCCCCCAAACAAAACATATGTAGCTTTAAAGCAAACTGAAGTTTCCTATTTGGGCCTTTTAGGGCTTTGTAGCATTATTGCAATACAAATCATGAAGAACAAGCATCTCCAGACAATTTAATTTTTTTTGTAAAACCCCTCACTAGGCTTTTAATATTGATCTTTGCTGGCTTTTAAGCAAAACCAGTAATAAAAAGTGGAGAAAGGATGGAAGATGATCTGGCTCCATGCAAGGTGGATGGGAAATGCTGGGGCAGCATGGGCACAGGTAGCCAACCATTGCTGGGCTCAGGCTGGGCTGCTGCGGGGGACACTGGCGTCCATAAGACTTGCACTGGCAGCCCTTGGGGAGAGGGCAAAAGGACACAGACCTCCTAGGTGTGGGCAGCAGTCTAAAAGAAGGGATCTGTGCTTTGTGGTGCCAGGTTCACGTCCCCATCAGCATCATCCTCTTTGGGATCTGGTCCTCCTCTGACATCTGCCCCTCCCGCAGGCTCCGTCTGGCCCTGGGTCACTCCCACCTCTAATCTTCCCTGCCACTATTGCTCTGGACCAGCAACATCTCATCTTGGGCTCATCTGCCCCGACTGGCACCTCTCCTATTGAGGTCGTGCTGACAGTAAAGAGCAAAAGGAGTAAACAGGGAGTAGGCTGGGAGGCGAGGGAAGAGCTGTTTTCATTTGGGGAAATTTTGTTGCTGTTTTTGGTTCTCAGCATGTCAGCAGAAACTCGAGGCTTGTCAGGAGGCTGCTCCCAATCCAGTAATTACTGGAGGTGCCTCTAACTCGGCCCTGTCTTGATCTTACACTGTGTGATCACTTTATTATTCAGTTTTGTTTTATTATTCAGTTTGATTTGGCAGCTGCCTGAGAAACCTAAGGCTACTCAAGCTGTATATTTTAAGATCTTTAAAATCTGTTGATATAAATTCTTTTAAAGTCTTCAGGCCTGAGTCAACACTGTTAATTCCAAAGCTCCAGCCCATCAACTTGGCAGGAGACTTCACACACGCATGCACACACGTACGCACACAGTTCAGCAGCAGCTTAAATAGGGATCTCGCTGCAGAACCCGTGATTCTTCCTCTGGCTCACAGCCAGCCCAATTTTGAGGGCTTCAGTGGAGACAGAAAAAGTTCAGCCATTTGGACAGTGCCAGAACAGGGCACTTAAAGGAGAGAAAACATGCTTCTTGTAGGAAATAAAAAGTAAAACAAAAGTCCTGTTTACTGCACAACTCCCTTTTGCTCTGGTGGGGATATGGGTGCTAACCTGCTGGTTCTTCCCTCAAGGCCTGTAGTGAGACTTTCTTGCTCATGTTAAGCACTTTCCCGCTCCCCCTCTTTGTCAGACCAGGGGGAATTTTGGACCCTCCTCCAGGTGGAGACTGTTCCTCTGCATGGATCTAAGAAAACCCCTCACCTCACTTTATTGAGTCCTTGGATCTCATCTCTTCAAGGGAGAGATCTGCAGGTTGTTTAATGTTCAGGTTTGATTGCCTTCTGTACTTTGATTTCAGATTACTCACCCTCCTCTCAGACTTTCAATGATCAAAACTAAGATCCAGCTCCCCCCCTCTGACTTCAAATAGTTTTAATCCTGCCTCCCTAACATCTATTTTCCTTCTAATTCCCTGAAGAATTTCTCTTCTGGGATTGCCCCTGTTCACATTCTCTTACATGTTCAAAGTCCTTCACATTCTTCTTTCATCCATGCCGCGCTCCCCTATCACAGGCTCCTCTGATTCCACTTTTTCAAGGGCAGCAATGTGTATTTTCATCCACAACTTTAACAGGTTGGAAGAGCTGGATCCTCACTGCCGCTCTGTGTTCACACATCAGAGGGCCAAAGAGAGCCCAGGAGAGAATTCAGCTGCTCACGTGGAGGCTTAGCCAGGGTTCTCCTGCTCGGAAACACTGCAGTGGTGCAAAAAGCCTTGTCCATACAGAGAATTACTCCTGAAGTGTAGCAGGAGTTGGCATCTAGCTTGCATCTGGCAACTACAGCACAGTAATCTCATCTTCTATCCACTGGTGGATGTTGGCGGTCTTGGAGTGGGGGTCACTCTTTGTTAAAGACAGGAGACAGAGGTGGAACTCAACCGCTCAAAATACATTTGTTTCTATATGTAGGACTTCGCATTTCCTTTAATATACCCCTGCAGTGCTGTCATCTCACAGCCAGCAGGTTGAGAAGGTACATGTCACTACTAAATTACTACATACTGTTATGTGGTTTTGTTTAATTTTTGTCACTGACTTCACTTTTCAGTGCTGTAATTAGTCTTTTAATTAGTCCTCACTTTGCTGCCAGCAGTTCTCCCCATCTCTTCTAGGCTTTCCAGTGACAAAATCCCTCCTGTGGTACCTCCTGGAGGTGTCTTCTTTCACAGCTGAAGGACTAGTGGCCTTTGAGCCCCATGCTACCTGTAGGTCTGTGCTCTGCTACAGCTTATGCCAGATTTGGCTGTAGCTTTCTCACAGCTTTGCCACTGCTCTTCTTTCAGCCTTGCTGGCTCGGAGCGGCTGCGGTGCCCTGTGCTGAGCAGTGGAGACTGTCCACAGCAAGGTTTCCTCGGAGCTCTCACTTCTCTCTGTCTGCACCGTACTGCCCAGACCCTCTTGTTTCCTCCATTATAAAGCCACATTATAGGACAGTGCATGGTGTAACGTAGTTCCCTTTAAAAGGTTTTCTAGCAGAGGGTTTCTAACCCCTATCCCAACATGAATACATCACTGGTTTTGCCCCTGCTGGATGTTCTAGCAATGGCAAGCCATCTAGGTTAGGACCAGCTCTTACACAAACCACAATACCAAATCCCCATTTCCTCCAATGTTTCCATAGGAACCTAAGGGATGGCAGAAATCAATGACAGCCCAAACCAAACCCAAGAGCTCTCCCATAAGGAGTCATTCAACATTTGTTACAGCCGGGCAGCTCACCTGCAGGAAAGGAAGGCAGCACATCCCAAGCCTCACCGTTGCCCCTGACTAGCATCTTCCTTGCAAAACTTGTTTTCAGACTAGTCCCCACCTCCACATTTTAATGCCCCGTGGATTCATATCATCTTTTACCTTTGAAAATATTTATTAGGGGCACTTTCAAGATAAAGTAGAGCTCACATTCTAGTGTTAATATTCTGTTTTACATCAGTTCTCATACATCTCCCTTCTCATCCTAGCACTTGGGTGCTTTCCAGTCGTGAATTAAGTAATATGTCTAATATCTGTCATGCATGGCTTGTTCCTCCTCTTTTATGATAAAAAGGACTCCAAATATCTAAGTATGAAATCTCCCTTTCTATCAGCATATTATTTTTTTTTCCAGGAGATATCCTCCCGGTAACTTGACATATTAGCTGGTCTGAATCAGAGCTATAGGATTATTCCTCTTGGCCATTTTTCTTCAGTGAGGAGGCACGTATATATGCATTTGGATAAACAAAAGAAAACTCAACCTGCTGTTAGAAGAACTAACAACTTCTAGGGCTATGATCCCTCTTAGCAAATCTTTCCCTTTAGGAAGTGTAAGAGAGCTGCCAGCTCAGCATCCTCCATCATTAATACTGCCAGGTTTTAAAGCAGTGCTTCTGGGTTTGCACCTGAGCCTTGCTTACAAATGAGATGGCTCTGTCTTCAATAAGCACCTAATACAAAGCCACTGTTTTTCTTTCATCTTCCTGTTGACTTCATCATATCTTGGGTCAGGTCCCTATCTTGTCAGACAACTTCTGATGTGTTCAGGCACCTAAGACAACTGGAATCAATGAGGGTTGGGTGTGCAAGTATTTTGGAATAACCCTCTGCCATTTTGGGGGCCCAGATACCTTTTAAGATCTGGCTTCATCCACTGGAGCCATGCCATTAATCCAATTCTGCCAAGGCTTGGTCTGGTGCTCTAACCTCCGAGACCATTCTTTCTCTCTGATAATAGAGGTGGCAGAGAAAAGCTCTTTAAAGGATGAGGCAAACTGGATAAGGAGGAGAACAGCCTAGGAAGTCAGCGTCTGTTACACTTGCATCAACTTTAAATAGCTTTTAAAATCATTAGACTAACAGTGTGCAAATGTATAAAGTCAGTCAGTCTGCACATCGCTCACAAATTCGCTATTGCTGGTCAAATGGAATCCCGGAGAAGTCGGCATTACGAGCCCTAATGCATTGTATTTAATGCTGCGGTGGGGCTCGATGTACTAATTACATGTAAGTTTTCCAAGATTTCTGCCGGGAGTATTTCACAGAAAAGATAATTGTTCTTTGGGGGGTTTCAGCACTGGTTTATTTAATTATGTTGGAGTTTTCATATATATTGTGAAAATGCTAGCAGAAAGAAAACTGTCTTAGCTGGATGTAGAGTATACTAGGGAACAGCAAAACAGAAAGAGATTTGAGGAGGAGGCTGAAGATGATCCTGGCTGCTGAAGGTGTTCAGGAGCTTGGAGGGGACCAAATGAAGAACTGATGTAACCTGTAACAGCAGCCTCAACTTCCCAAACAGCACTGATGCTTCCTAGAGTATTACCCAGGGTGGGGAGGATACCAGCTGATAAACCCCAACAGCACCAAATAGGTGTGGTGTAAACACCCTCCTCAGCATCAGGTAGAAGAGATGGAAATGCTGCTAAAAACCTGTCATTATTTTCCCCAAGAAATGCATGGGAAGCTTCTAGTTTGATCCAGGCATGTGCTCACCTTCCTCTCCTTCCTCCCTACCCACCACGTGAACCTGAAGCAAAGGGGTGTCGCTTGTGTTTATATTTCACCCAGTCCTGTGGAGTCTGTTTTTCTTCTTCCTTCTCACTGCAATTACTGACCTGGATTAAGAACATCCACAGTGGAAGGATAAAATGGCAAGTTGCAACAGTTCACTAGTGAGAAACTAAATGGAACATCAGTCTCCAACCTTGACTCAGGGTTACCTATATTAAAAGCACTGACACATGGCAGACATCAGAAGCTACTAATTTCAGCAGCAGCTCTCACAGAGGGGAACTTCCCAAAATAGCACTGTTTTTGCATTGCTACCATTAAAAAAACAGCTTTAAATTAAATCTGCTTGTAGTCTGTCATTCATGCAAAGCTAGCCCTAGAAAGGTCTAGTCTGATTAATATTTCACTTAATATGTCTCAAAGAGTTTCAAAGTTGTGGAAGCATCTCAGTTCCACATTCTCAAAGTGAAACTTTCAGACTTCTAACTTGCTGCTTTGAAATAATATTTTTTAAAAGTTGTCTTCATTTTACACCAAAAAAGAAGTCATTTAATGGATGTCAAAGGTAAGATAAAGCATTTTGGTTCAACTGAAGGAAAGGTTTCTGTTGATCTGATCTGAATGATGTTTCTTCATTCATAAAATTCACAAATCAGATTTTTGGGAAGAATCCTGAAGCAGGCTGGGAAATCCTTTAAAATCACCTAACTTCTCATGAGCTGGGAAAAATATCCTAATCCTCACTACAAGAGACTGAAGAAACATTTTGACAGGAAGCCTTTAGTCAAGGGTAACAGAAATGATTGCTGCTGTCTCTTGCTGTTTGAGAAATAATCCACAAGAAACTGGTGGCTGCCAATGAGGAACAGCTGTTCATTAAGAGATCCAGTCAAACTGAAGGCAGAAAAACCCGTTTTCTGACAAATTCAAGGGGAATACACCACAGAAACACCTTTCATACCATGTAGGCAACTTCTACATTTCAAAAAGCAGTATTTGTGCCAATTTCACGGAGATCATAAAATCAGACAATTCTTTTTTGACTCCCACCAGTGTAAACTGAGGTCAGTCAGATTCAGGGTAATTCACTTCTCTCTTACAGCTCATGAGGCAGTTCCTTAAACAAATGGTAACACAGGCTAATAAAACAGAGCAGTAATAATAATGAATAAACTGCTCATTAAAATAATACTACTGCTATCACTAAAAGAATAATGAAAACCACTTTTACATAATTCTACTTGCCCTAATTATTCCGTACAGAGCAACACAGGAGCTTGGACAAGGCATCTGAGGCTGCAAAGGCAGCCAAGTTGAGAAGGCAGACAGGACCCTGTGCCCAGCGAACTTTTAATTCTGAGAACACCCCAAGCTCACACTCCTGTTTCCTATTGGCTTCACCTGCTTTTCCACTTTTTAATTAGCCCTTTCAACTAAAGCCACGTGAACTCATTTGTTTTCTAGATATCCAAGTTTTGTCTCTGCCCACCCTCCCCTTTTTCTATTCATCTCAGTGCTTTGGATAATTTTTTTCTTGAAAACACCATGTTTCAAATGAATGTGATATTCTGTATTTAAGAGTTAATGAAATATTTAACCTCCTATTTCCAAAAATGGGGTTTATATTAGCATAAGGAAAATGAAGCAAGCGTGAATATTTGCAATCCTGGGTGTACTGGCAATCCACTCAAGGCTGTGTACCTGCAAAACTTAAATGAGTTTCAGTTGACTTCAGTTGACTCTCAAGGTTCGACTGAGCAAAGATACAGGCTCACCTGCAGCTGCAGCCAGTGAGTCTTTGCCTGAGGAAGGGAGGACTTCAGGACTTGGCTCTGAACACAAAGCATCCTCGAAACACATTTACATTAACTGTAGGCTTTTCAATTCATCCTAAAACCCCAAATTGTACTCGATTTTCCTGACAGCCCTGCTTCCATATAGTTGCATTAATGAGCATTCAGCTTTCAAGAGCTATAAAGAGGCCCTTCATAACTCTGGTCCTTTACATATGCAGTTATCGTGGCATTTCCTAGTGGTATGATAGTAAGTCAGAGCAGCACTTCAGAACATCAGGTTTATATACTAGTACATAAGTGAGTACATCTCTCCTGTACATTACCGAGGGGAAACAAACAGGTTCCACACCCAGACTTCAAGATTCCTCTTCTGACAAGAGCCTACATCTACCTCTGGGTTCACCACCCACCCACATAGGCAGGGCACAGTGAGTAATAAGAAGCCAGGAAAAGAGTATAAAAGAGCTTCAGGCAGAAAGGGAGAGCATCATGCCCAAAGGAAACAGCAGAGAGTGACAAAAGGCAGAATATTTAACCTAAAAAAGCAGAATATTTAGTCTAATGAACTCATCGGAAGCTTTGCTTCTGAATTCAGATGAGTTCTCAAACAGGAATTTAGGCAGGTCACCAGTTCTGACATCAGAACCATGCAATAAATGACGTTTCAGTTTGCTGACACACGTGAAAATGGAGGATGGGTTTTCATTTGGTAACAAACTGAAATGACTTTTTTTTTTATGTTGGACAAATATTGGTTTAGATCCATTTTTTAAAAACTCCATGGCATTTTGGATGCATAATTTCTTTTGGCATAAAGTAAAATATTTCTTTTTAGTTGAAGTTCTTGCCTTCTTCCCAGCTTCCAAAAACTGCAGGAAACTGAAACAAAAGCAGTTTTTAAAAGAGCTGAATTATTAGAATAAATATTAAAATGGACCACGTTTTTAATTTATTCCTCCCTCTCACTGGCCCCCAATAAAGAAATTATTTTATTAAATGTTCAGTTATTTCTTGTTCAGAAACGTTCTCCTAGCTCTGATTAACACAAATTCACCAGAAGATAACTGATGTCCCAGAAGTGGACAAATCTTGGCTTCCACAAACAGAGAGCCCCTTCCTAACACCTCACTGTGCGCAGGACGGATCCTGGTCTGGGTCTAGTTTCACTAGCAGTGGTATGAGAAGAAGCATCAACTCACTAAACCAGAAACCTAAACTGCTTCCTATAGTGGGACAGTTTTACTGAAGCCCAGTGGCCAGATTTATCAATATCTGTCGATTTTTAACAGCCTCTGCTTAGCAGGAAGGGATGCACGGACTTCAGCTCGCCCAGCCCAGCTGTTCCCAGCACCTTGCCTGCAGGCCAGGAGCCACAACAGGCAGAGATCCTTCAGACACTGTGCACAAGGTAAGAAATACCATTTCCCAAAAGGAAGGTGGGCACCCTCCAGGTGTGGGACCTCGGTAGTGTCCAAGCAATGTTTCCTTGCCGTTCAGGTCTGGAGGGGAGTCCAGAAGACGTGGACTTTCTGCAGCGCCCAAAAAAGATCAGGCTTGATCCTGCTTTCCTACCCAAGGTGCCAACATCCCAACACACAGAGAAAACCACAGGAGACTCAGATAGTCATTTCTGCCTGTTTGTACCTTGATTTGTTTGTGTTCTATTTGTAAAGAGCCCTGGCAGTATATCTCTGCATACACAATCTACTGGGTATTTCCTAGAGAAGTATAAAATGTATTTTAACCGCTGTACCATAATTCTCTTCTTTTAATTAGAAAGTGTGCTAAATACTCATGTCCTTGGGGATTCTCATTGAACTAGTCAGGTTTCTGATCATGGAAGTTTCGCGTTAATGAGACTTTTAGTTTGACTTACAAAAGCTCCTACATTTACACAGCAAGGCTTTTAACTTCAAAGTCCTTGAGAATTGTTGCTGTGCATCTGCCTTGTCTGGGGCCTTAATTCACAGTTCTGGTCTCTGTTTATTATACAGGGAATGTTTTGTTTAGTGTTTATAGATATATATTTACAGCATTTAGGGATATTAGAGCTTATACCAAACTCCATTACTATAAACACTGATCAAAGGGAGAGTTAAGTGAAGCTGAAGCACTAGAGGAAAATATCTCTGCAGTCACGATGGGAAAGGGCAACTGGGAGAAGAGGGGAAGCTGCCTGCCTGGTTATGCCACTTCCAAACCCCACAGCTCTTCTCTCTGTCTTTCCACCTGGAAACCACCAACCCCAAACACATTTTGACAGAGCAGGAAAAGCACCTCAGTTCCTGCAAAGATTAGCAAGTGTGCATTTGCTTGGCACTGTCTATATTCAGGCTCATCCAGCATTTTTCAGGCTTTAGAAAGCCTGTAAATGCCAGGCAAGAGGCCATGCTGAAGTTTCTGGTTTTATTATGTTTCCTAGTCTCATTTTTTTCCTGTGGGAGACAGAAAAGGAAATTGTTTTGGTGACCATTTAAGTCAGTGTAGATCCATAAATACTTTTCCACTGTGTTTATTTTTCTTATGCTGCTATGAATGTTTTTCTAGAGTCACACTAATGCCCTGGTAAGTCATATGTCACATCCATCTCCTCATCAATTTTCCTTTTAAACCCTGTCACTTAGGGAAAATCAGAGAAGTTGATTGCAGCTGAACATCATCTGGTTTTGGACAGTTCACTTTTCAGTTTTATAAGGGATTTGGAGCACAGATGCCCAGTTACTGTAGTGCAAGGTTTTGATACTGAAGCACTGCAGCTCTACAGCACTTGCACACCTTTGCACACCTACTGCCTACCTTTCCTCTGTGGTTTTCTAGATGTTCACTGCTCCTCTGATGTACCAAGCCCCAGTTCAAACAGCTCCCCAACACACACACACAAATTAATATTAGATGCAAAGCATGGACATGACCTATATTGAGCTGCTCCAGACAAAACCCAGGAATGTTGGTAATTTAGGACCCTGAACTGCCTCTTTTAAAGAAGTTGGCTTAGATATGGGTTGTGAGCACTTGAAAATCCATCCTTGAGGACTTTTAGGAGAACATCAGGCTCAAGCAGTAGCCACAGGGACCAGGTGGGAAGCAGCACTTCCCCAGGTGTTTGCCATGCACCCTGGTGCTCCCCAAAACAGGGACAAGCAGACACAGACTCAAAGCGGAGAGAAGATGAATGAAGACTCACGGATACGCTGAGTAAACCTGGCCCCAGGGAAAGGTGGGGAGCACAAACTCACCCTCAGCCTCACAGTGAAGACCCACTTGCTTCTGGCAAAACAGCCACTGGGGCTTCAGCAGCTCTTCCCAATCTTTCCTTAGCTATGAACTGGAGGAAACAACATGCTCATCCTGGAAGCAAGAACCCTTCAGCAAGGAGAAATAAGCAATGTTTGGTGCATTCATAATATAGATATTATTTGGCAAACTAGTTAAACAAATTGTTTCCTTTCAGGATCCTAGTGATGTGTGTGGTTGGCAAGTCTTTCTCCCTGCTGCTCGGCCACCTGCTCTCCCTACTGCTAAGCTAGCTCCATCTCCAGCCCCAGCTGCCTGCTGCTCTGGCTGCAGCCCTGCACGAGGCTGCCTTCACTTCAGCCAGCAACGCTGTGCCTGCTGTATATCCACGGGGCAAAGGTGCATTTCATGTACACTGTGGGCATTACAGGCTGGGCAGTGTTTGCTGTCTCCCTTTGGGAACCCTGGTCGTATGGATGGGCTGGTGTAGGCATCACACCAGACTGGTCAGTGTTAGTGAGGTTCACTGGAGATGGACTGGCCATGGTACTGCTCCACCAACGTCCTGCCCACGCTTAGGGTGAGGGGCAGCCACAGCTCACACTGAGCTGGAAGTGGGGAGGCTCTGCCAGATCATCTGACACAGGAGCCCTCCCTGCCTGCCAGTGCCACGGGCAAGGCAGACATCTCCCGCTGGTAAAAACCTCCCTCTCAAACCATTTCCCACTCTCTGTCGTATCTACTGGATTATTATTCATCCTTGTTTCCTGCGATGACAATGTTATCTGAAGACCTTTACAAACAAGACAGCACAGTCCCTATCCTGAGGATCTGCTGTGTGAGCATAGGAAGATTGAAACATGCAGGACTGAAAAGCACGGACTGATCCACTGCCTACAGACGAGAAGTCCCACTGCCTTGTAGTTGGAGGTTAAATTACACCTCTTATGTGATAAAACTTTCTCACCAAGTGCATCTTTGCCCCCCTCCTGTGGCTGGATCTGATCATACACACGTGTTGGTATGGCAGCCAGGGTTGGAGGGACCCTCAGCAATGAAGAAAGCAAAGAATCTTCATTGAAACTAATGATGTTTGAAGGATGCTCCTGCCCTGTCCTGCCTAGCCTCTTCTGAGCATGGACCTGCAGAACTGGAGTAGGTGATTTCTGCTGTGGAAAGCAATGTTGCTCTTCCCCAAATATTAACTGCAGTCCCTTTGACTCTCTCAGCCCTTTGTTCCTCTTCAGGGATAAACAAAAAGAGTCCAGTCCACCCCGGCTGTGCTGGCTTCTGCACTGGACTTGCAACAACCATCCTTGAAAATGAAGTTAGAGCTGGCTGCCTGTAGAAATGATTACAGCCATGTTAGGAAATTCTTTCCAAGTGTCTCTGGAGTTTGGGGAAATAAATAAATAAACGGATTGTCAGGACGTATCTCCTCGGGGTTCCCACCATTCCCTGGGTGCAGCTGTCGTGTGAACTCTTCTGTAACGGGACGAGAACAGAGACATCCCAGGAGGATTTATCCTGACCCTGCCGCTGCCCTGCCTGACCCACCTTTGCCCTGTGAAGATATTCTGGCAGCCAGTGCTTGAAAAACAGCCTTTTATGTTCTTACTTTCCCCCTCTTCTATTAATTTGCAGTCACAACCATTGCTATTTGATCCATGCAGCCAAAAATGTCCAGCTTCATTATTCAGACTGTTTGCAGATAAACAGACCAGAAGGCCAAGCATACACACACACACGAGCTCTGCAGACCTCTAGGCAAGACACAACACTTGAAGTTTAACAACCAAGTGCCTTAGGATGTTTTGTACTTTTTGCAAATGCTTTTTTTTGCAGTTTCTGTGTCATTCTTGCTGAACCTCACTTCCTGAAGGTTTTTATTATGCGAGATTTTGTCACAAGAAGTCTGCATAAGGATAGGGAATTAAACCCGTGTCTTCTAAATCCAGATCAGTACCACAACCTTTGGCTCATCTTCTCGCCTCACTTGTCTAGCAAAGGTACTGTACAAAGGTACACAAGAATACATTATACCCCAAGGTCAAGAGCGTCGGATGAAAAAGATTAATATATACAAGCCTATGTCCTAGAAATCTGCTCTGTACCCTCCATGGGTTTGCAAATAGCACTACTTAGCAGCAGAAATTAAATCCACAGCCTTTCAGCAAAGCAGGAACAGCACGTTGCTACTGCTGCTATTCTATGAACCTCAGAGGGTAACACATCCAACATCACCGCCCGCACTAGGAGGGATGTGTTAGCTCTCTGAATATCCCTGATTAACACAGCTTTATCCCAGCGTTTTGTATCCTCTACATACGCGCTGCAACAAGGCTTGTGTAGGCTAATAATATCTTGTACCCATACGGCAGCGGTTTCAATAATCGCTAATTCAAGTGGGTCTGCTGCCAGGCAGCGCTGCCGAAGCGCGTGGTGACCCCCAGGAACCCCTGCGGTTTGTGCTACAGCCAGGCCAGGAACAAGATACTGCACTGCCCCTCGCAGCCCCTCTGGGGATGCACCAGGACCTTGTAGAGTCCAGCAGGTTTTTGGCAGTGTGGGAAACTGGTTTAACATACCGCAGTTTCCCTTGAATACTTCTGTAACCCCCGGGTGCAGAGGGGCTGTTGTGGGGTTGAATCCAGGCCCCCCCACTTTGCCTAAAACATAAAGGGTGTGCTGGATAATCATTCCTCTTTGAACAAAGGCTGAGATAGTAGGTATTGCACAGGTTGGTCAGCAGTGGGTACCACTTGCTCCTTTTTACCTACACACCTTCCTCGCTTAACCTTCCTGCCCTTCCAGGACACCAACCTCCTTCTTAGACAAACACACCCTTGCTCTACCAGACAGGCAATTCTTTGTAATGCAGAGAAAACCCAGGCTCCTTTTTCATGCAGGGGAAATCCTTCAGCAGAGGTAAAGCCCTAGGATGCTAATCTGAATCACCAACTCGGATTTTAAAAATAGTCGCCCAGCAGGATAACAGACTCAGCCCTGCAGCTCGCTGCTGGCTTGGCTGCTGCCTCTCCTCCCTCGGCAGAGCCCGGCCCCTGCAGGCTCCCCTGCCGGGAAGCCTCCCTCCAGCTCTGCTGGAAGGGGTTTATAAATGGATATCGCCATCGAAACATCCTTCTTTCAGGAGCTTTAGATGTCTAGGCACCACGAGCATTAATTAATCACTGTGTGGGGAAGATTTGCTGGGTCCGCGGCAGTGAGTCCGTGCAAGAAGTGCTCAGCCTGAAGAGAGAGCACCTGGATCAGGCAGGTGAACCACCCCGGCACCGGGGCCTTGAGGATCTTGCTCTTTTGGGTGGTGGCAGCTTTTGGGTTTTGTGGTTGTTTCTAACATCTTTCCTTTTTCTCATACAGAAATACCATCTCCCTTTCCTCAGATCAGAAACTGTGCTACTGAGGTGGCTGTCCCAGCGGGTGACCCTTGTACTTTCATGATGGATGAGAACAGGGCGCAGTGTGTAGCGTGGATGTGTACCTACGTGTGTAAGGTCGATGTCCCTGCTGTGACTTTGCCAGCTCACGGCTTCCTGCACTGCTCTGGGAGCAGGGCAAACCCTGGAGAGGACGCTGAGTGGAGAGCAGAGGAAGGTCAGGGGGTGAAAAAGGCTCGTGAGGTTCCTACAGCCCATGGGTCCTTCTGAAAAGCTGCAGCACAGACTGCAGGGTTTGTTGAAAGACCTGCCCCACCAGGACTGCTTACAGTAGCACAAATAGACACCTTTGAGAAAGCAATGCTGGAGTTGTCCTGAGAGAACTGATGGGGTTTTCAAAAGGCCTTGTCATCTGTCGTTCTCTCCCACCTGCGACTGATGGGTGTTTTACCGCTGACTCTGGCAGCAGCAGTGGTACAGAAAGTCTCTGAGCCATGCTGGTCCTAACCCACTTGGCACAGCCTCACATCTTCAGTGGCCTGCAGAGATTTCTCCTCTTTCTGCTAGCAGCAAGGTGCACTTGCTGAAACGCTATCTCTTCCCTGCACTGTAGCATGCTCCATTATATTGGGAAGCAACCTCCACATTGCTCTGACTGAGTCAAGAAATTCTCCTGCATGCAGAATGAGAGCTCAAATGCCCTCCTTTATACCACTGCTACTCTTCCCACCCTGCCTGTTCTGGAAAATCACTTCCATGCTGGGCACTGTGTACTACAGAAGATCTTTTTTTCTGCAAAACGTTTTTGTCAGCATGCTACTTCCAGAATCCTTCCTTCAGCGTTAGCTGTTGGCTTCTCCCTGCGGCACTCCCTGTGCCTAGTGTTGGCATTTGGTATCAGCAGGAATGAAACAGAACAAAACAAACCAAAACCATATTGGCTTTTCAAGATGGCTGCAGTGGGAGCGTGGCACAACATATGGCCCTAGGGAGGAGCATTTGGTTCACTTAGCCTGAGTCTGAGGGTTGTGAATGTGAACACAGTTTAACATAAAGGTCATCCATCAGATAGCTGGCACAGTTCCTATCCACCTTCTTTTGCTCTAAAGTCTGCCATGCAGTGTGAGAGACAAGGGTTTGCACTCCTGGGACACGCTGTCAAGCTGCCTCTTGCTGACACTGTTGCCGTGAGACATGGTAATCTCCAAGCACAGAGCTGGGCAGAGACAGCAGAGCGTGTGCCTGCCTGCTTTACAGGGCAATCTGGGGATCCTCAGCCTGGAACATAATCTTGCATGGCTCCTGACCCTTGGCACACCGCATGATTTCTGATAAGCTTTTTCTAAAAGTCTGGTTTGAGGAACACAGGAAAAACAGGTATATTGAGACCTGCAATTGTACCTGTGCTCTGTGTTTGGGAATGGTGGGGATTGTCTCCCTTCTCTTCTCAAGTTGATCTGATCCACAAGGGTCCCAACACTGCAGTGCTGAGGTCTCTCAACTCTTCCTGCTCCAGGAGATACTCAGGACATCCCATCCCAAGTCATGGGAAGATTTCCTCCTGACGTCAGTGCGCCAAGGATCAGGAGAAGGAGCTCAGCCCACAGAAGACAGATTTTAGTTCAACAGAGAGAGCACTTGTGTTTTCTGCCACTGTGAGCAGTTCAATCTGGCTTGCCTTGGAGGGCAGCAAGCAGCTGCTATCGCTGTCTCTTTAAAAAAGACATCATTATCACTCAGAAAACTTATGTTTCATTTAGCCTAGTTAAAACTACTCTCTGTTATGTTCTGCTGCAATCATTTAAAACAAAGGAGTTTATCAACCTTTAATTCTGCAGGTCTCCATCACAGTGTCTGGGAATGGGAATAAGCCAGTAGTTTTTTGTTTAAACACCAAAAGAGTGTCAGAAAAGATTAAGTGAATTTCTACAGAGGGAAGTGCTCACGGATGCAAGTGTCAGCTGGGCTGATGTTGTTTGCCACTATAACAAATGAACAATGGCACCTATCTGTGCCCTGAACTTGCCATAATCAAAACTGAACTGCTACAGCGATGATGGGGTATTCTCATGTGCCTCCACACAGCAGACTGTAAAACCAGCAAGCAGAAAAGAGAGATGATTTGAGGGTAAAACGTGGGCTGGTGCAGGTATAAACATTACCCATGTTTTAGCTATTTTTCTACCGCAACGTGAGAGGATTCTCTGAGGTTGCAATAATCAGGGGGTTAGTAGTAAGGGTGGCAATGAACCAAAACCCTGGACTGGACAGTCAGTGGACCAGGGAAACTTCTACAACCCAGTCTGAGATGTCCATACCAGTGAAGTGCCAACACATAGCACACCAGATGCAGACAGGAGTTGCTGAGTTTCTTATGTGAGTTTCTTTGCTGAACAGACAAACATACCTCTTTCCAGCAGCTACCAAAATTCAGATACTACCACTCACACCTGTCTTGAATACCCTGTGCCACTGTGACCTTTCCAATTCAAAAAAAGAGATCTGGAAGAGACACCAAGAAAGGCTGTAAAGATGATGAAGTCTATGGACCAGCCTTACAAAAGCAGCACTATCAATGCAAAGATGCAGAAATAACCTCCAGCTCAGGATGTGTTCATATCCCTCCTTCCTGCAAGCCGGGAGGGTGAGGCTGGGAAGGGTTGCTCTGTACACATGCTGTTTGTGCACTCTTCCTTTGAACAGCCAGCCACTGCCACAGACAGGTCCTGCCTGACTTTTAGCCTAAACTAAATGCAGCCACTCATATGGTGATACGCTGTATGGGAATGACAAATATTTCTTTCTCTTACTGATACAAGTCAGTTTTCTGATCTTCATGCAAAGAGTGGCTGTATTTCAGCCCAGTTCCTAGGATATAGGGACTAGATGCTTAAAAGCACCTAACTGAAACAATATTTAGGCACCCAAACACCTCTGAGTATCTGGGTCGAGTTGTCTCCATGTACTGCTAGAAGCTCCGTCACATTCAGGCTAAACAAGAAGGCTGCAGCACAACCAGACTTGCGGCACCACCGGGGCAGAGCTGAGGCATTTTTCAAAGCTTGTCATGTTATATTCCACTCAGAGAACAAAATTGGGAATTTCAGATTTTAATTTGTCACTTTACACATAAATTAAATGTTGTATGTTTTCACAAGTGAATTCAGTCAGTATTTATAATAATGGAAATCTGCTGCTTGGATTTCTAAACAAAAATTCCCCACGTTGCTTGTGCTTCCCTGCATGAGCTGTTTTATCTTAGCTTTTCTGTGTTCTCTCTTTGAGACTGGCTAAAAGAGTTTCTGGGGGGAAAGAAGGACTGAGAAAAAAAATGGGAACGAGAAATAATTGTTAGGATTACTCAGCAGGATGGCTGGACAACATTTTGTCCCTATTTTACATGGGCAGAACTATTGCAGTGCTTAAAATTAAGCGCATGCTTAATTTGTTGATCTGAAGCCAGCGTACTCAAAACGGTATCTGATTAATCCTTCCCAATCTGGTCCAGAGCCCATTAAAATGGTTACAAAACTTTGTAACATCTAAAAAGTGCTAAAGTGCCCCAAACATCGGTTGAGATCACTCTGTGCAAGCACAGCCCTTCCTCAACACAGAGACTGATTACATTTAGTCCCCTGGAAACCAGGAGATGAAAAGCTAAGTATGTTGACATTTTCCTTCAAGAGCAAAGGAATTGGAAAAATAAAGTAACCGTCAGGAAATGATGGCTTTCAGGAACCTAGAAAGACAATATTCCTCCCTCGCCTTTCCTCTGTGTCTCAGGGTTTCGTTATTATTATGTGGGCTATAAGCCACTTGGAAAGCTCAGCATATAAAGCTGCATGAATTACAATACACGGAGATTGACTGGGTTGTAACCTGCAATGTATTACTTATTTTTTATTTTAATTGCAAGCAGTCTCTGAAACATTATAGAGCATATAGTGCTAGACACAGCAGAAGTAATTAAAGTGAGAGGGCCACATGCAGTCGGCAGTAAAACACCAAATGTAGGCAGCTTAGAAAAAATGTCATTGATTCAGCATCAGAGAGGCCGGGAGGAGAAGAGGCGGGATTGAGATTGTCAACAACAGATCATACTCAAAATGCAGCAGCAAGCACTACAACCGTTTAAAGCAAAAGCAGCCGAGGGATGTATTGTTGTAGAGCTGCAAATGTCTCAAACGGGGATGGTGACGTCAGCTCCTGAAGGTGGTTTCAAAGAAACAAGCCAAGCCTGAACAAGCTGCTCTTCTCCCATCTCTGCGAGGAAGAATCTGGGTCACGATTTCTCCCGTAGGAAAAATGAAATGCTTTCACACTATATTAAAAATAGTAATAATTAACTAAGGAAGGTAGAAAAAGAATCCATGGCTGCTCGTTTGAGGTGGATGTAAAGCGATACAACTGCAGTTCAATTCAAAGCAAGGCCAGAGAGCTCATTTGAGGTGAGCAAGGACCTGATGTTTTCTTCAGGTAGGTTGTCCAGTGCCTCCTCCCAGACAGACCCAGTGTGAAAATGACTTCAAAGCATTAACATACCCACGTTCCTGCACACCCTAACTGGGTGTCACCCTGACTCATGTTAAACGGCATTGACCATTCTGAATGCAATTGGCTACAGCAAAGGTTAATGATCATTTCTACCTTTAAATAGTTTATGAAGATGTTTGATGCCTTCTAACAAGGCAGCTATTGGAACTTGCTGCTCTTTCCACTGACTTGCATATCATTGATCTTTCTTCTTGAAATGATTATCCCCAGGCAACCTATAAATCTCACTTACCCTGGCTCAAAAATGCTGGACAATATAATGGACTGTTGTGAGGGCAAAGACAGCGGACAGGGTCACCTCTTATTAGCTAGAAGCATATGTACTTAGGCTGTGTGCTTGGATCTGCACAGCTTTACATACGTCTCAGAGGCAAAGAAAGAAACAGAAACCTTAAGGCAGATTTTGTAACTAAAGAGCATGCATTAGTTCCAAGTATATCACTATATGACAGCTTTAGATGCTGCTAAATATAATGGGCTTGGTAGCAATCTGGGGTATAACATCACAGCCCATCATTTAATTCAAAAACTCTCCTGCTACAACAGTATCTGCAAGGGCAATTCCTTCCCCATTGCTTCACTTGAAGATCTGTAGGATGCCCAGCGCCTCAGAGACTGAGAACAGAGAAATTAAAAGCTGCAAATGTCCAGAGCAGTCAAAACTTTCATCAGAGCCCAAGTCATAGTGCACAAGTGCTTGAGAATTTTACATTGAAGGGTGTTGATGGTTACAAGAGTTTGTAAGGTCTTTTGTGAAAACAAACCAGATGCTCAGCTATGAACTCTTTCCCCAGCTTCAGGTTGACTTCACGCATGCGTGTGTGTGCATGTTTGGGAGCAGGGACAGTCATCATTATCTTTAACAGGGAATCCACTGTCTAACAGACAAGCAGTTTCAGGGACTTGGATGTGTTTAGTTTCTGCTTCCAACCACTGAATATCTTTACGTGGGGTTTTTTTGGCAGATAGAAAAGCTGTTTATCTCCGCATATCTTGAGAATAGCTTGTCAGCAAGTCACTTTTTACTACAGTAAACATTGCCACATTTCCTACATCTGGAAGACCTCTTATGAGAACTCCTGACCAGATCTGTTTCACAAATCCTTGAACTCCAAGCTTGAGCCAGGTTTGCCCTTGAAAGATTGAACTGCTAGGTCCAGTATCTAAGCTACCCACATGCTTAACCCTTTTCACTGAGGTTAGAAGGAAATCAAGAATAATATTTCACAGGTATCATTGGTCAGTAGAAATGACCCATATTTTTATCTAGTTTTCTGGTTAGAATTGCCCACAATTACAGAAGGTGATTGAAACAGATAACTGTAGCTCCAGTATTATCACCAGATAAAAAGCAGACTGCAGGCTCAGCCTTTTTCCCTTAACTCCTCAGAGAGGAAGAAAAGGAGTAGGGAAAAGGCAAAAAATCTGCATAACAGCAGTGAAGACACTAAAGACAGAGTCGAGGGAGGTGTAGACAATGGGAAGATCCATGGAGAAAGCTGGTATTTCTCCTGCCCATGCTCACAGGAGTATGATGAGCTGCTTATTTTACTCTCAGGGCTTCTTAGGTGTCAGGTAGATTATCACCAAGTTACCTGTGCTGTGCAGCAGCGTGGGGACAGTACTGCTGGTGAGCTCCTCTTCCTCCGCCTGGCATGATCCAACAGAATTAATCAGGAAAGATGTTTATCTACACCATCATTTTTAATGGGTCCAAAAAGAAAAAAAGACAGGCAGTTCTTAAACCTCAGACAGTGAACACAAATATAAATCTCCCTAGGCAAACCAGGGTAAAGTCCTGATGCACTTTACAAGCTGTAAACGCTGCTTTTATTAGCCATTTACGGGCCACTTTTCCCAACGCAGCTTTAATATTAAACAATAAAGCTCACAATACACTTACAAAGAAAAACAGACTCTCTCATTTACTTGTGAATTGGAAGTGTGACATCTCCTGATCACATGAAATCTGCAGAAACAAGATTATTCAGTTTAGGCTGCATATTTTTCACGCTTGATGCCCCATGCAGTGCACACTGTGCAGCGAGACAGACAAGAAAAAATTTGGAAGCCACTGGAAACCATTGTAATGAATTTTTGGGAAGTGTTGAGCAGCCCTCTTACCCACATCAGTATGCACACAGGCTTCAAAGAAATATGTCCTTGTGGTTATGGGTATTTATCAATTATAATCTGATACATCAGATGTCTCGTAAGTTAAGGCCTGACTGTACCAGGGACTGCATGCAAAATGCATGTAGTTTATATGCAAAATAAGAGTAACTTCTTATTTTGAGTCAGAATAGGAAAGGGAAGTGCTGCTAATCCCAACTATAAACAGAAAACAGGCTCAGGGGGTGAAATGACTTGGCCAAGATTACACAGGAACCAGAAAAAGAATGATCATCAACATCTCACCCACACAAAATCTGTGCAAAATACATGCTGTCCCTCAGCAGAGCTGATGCAAAGGTCACTTTGTGCCTCTAAAGGATTTCAACAGCCAGCCAGTGCAGGGAAGAGTGGTCCTGGTTGTGTGCCACCCAAATCACAACTGCCCAGGCTTTCTGGTGCAAGCAAGAAGATTTGTAATCCCACTGCATCAGCACGTGCTGCTTTATCCCCTTACAGGCCCTGATATGCTCAAGCTGCGCTTCAAGAAGGCAGAAGAAAATCCAGCTGTTCTGTTTCTTTTTATTAGCTGGCAGCCACATGGATATACATGTGTTTGGCCAGCCTTCCAACACAAACCACGCCAGGCTAGCGGGCTTGTAAAAGAAGCCCATCTTAGGGCTTGCAAAAAAATCTTCAACAGGATCAGCCAAGTCTCCCTGTATCTGGTATCTGCTAGAGATGGCTCAGTTAACCAAAGCAGAGGGACTGAGATTCCCTTGTTGAGTAGGCAACTGCTGAAGCAAAACCAAGCTCCCAAATGAGCTTACCCATCACACCACTGTGCACAGGCGTGCATTAGGAATATCCCAAAATAAGGAGCAAGTTTTAGTGTGGACTGGGCCTGGGTCATTCAGCTGGAGGGGAAGACAGAAGTGGCATGGTGAAGATTAGATCTGTGGAGACAATTTCACTATAGGGACACACTCCATAGGGTCCTGCAAGTCTAGTAGCCGGGTCTCCAAATCCTGGCTCACCCGATTTGTCCTCCAACTGCTCTCACCCCAGTCCCCCTGAACTATTGCAGAGGGTTTCTTTGCATCATTAAGCAAGTCTGTTCCTCCTTAAGATGTTTAAGGGACATTTCTGCCTGGGAAACAAGCTGCCCAGTGACTTACAAACTAATGTGAGATCCTTTAACATAAAATGTTCTAACCAATTATAATAGATGCAAATTTAATGATAGAAAACAGGCCTCAACAGAGTTCTGATCCAAGTCTTCTCAAATGTGGCAGGGAGAGTGATGCTGTAATGGACCACAGTCTGGGTATGGTGAGCTCCATGAGCAGAGCATGTGCACTGAGCAGTGCCAAAGCTCAGTCAAGATCAGAGTTTTGTCTATTGACTCATTTAATGATTATTAACTAAATCACATCAATACTAATTATGGAAAACTCTAATGATTTCATACAGAAACTTTTCTGTGAGAAATTCTACTAATATTCAGATAGCTCTGGAAGGGAGAACACACATTAGCCTCAACTTCCCCGTGGTGATACTCACACATTCAACTAGTGCTCACGTACCGCTCTGCACAAGCTGTAGAAGTAGCAGTCAAGTCAGACTGGATTATAGTGCATATTCCTGAACCACTCGTCCATAAAGAAGTGGCTTTTGCCTAGGATACCTCTAAAACCCTCTTACTTTCCACTTAGCTGGCTGTGTCCATGTTGGGTTACCCATCTCACATGGAAAATTGTCTTCAGTAGCTTGGTGCATGTTTACCTCCAGCACTCTGCAGATGTGATACCTGATTCAAAGCCAGACAGCTGGCACAAACCCATCCATCACTTAAACATCCCTCATCTTAAAAGGAGCAGCAGGATCTGCCACTATGCTGCAAATATGCCCACCACACTTACAACAGTCATTTATCCCCAGCCACCCAAAATAAACACTCCAGAATATTCAATACAACATGCTCCTCTTAGTTTTTTTTCTGCTGGATTACTGGCTATGATCAAAATTCAGTGTCCATGTCAGCCATTGACCGTGCAAGCCAACAGTATCAGGCACGGCCAGCACGGCCATGTCCTGCTTGCACGGTGTCGCCGAACAGGAGCTGAGCTGTGGCCACGCACCAGGGAGATTCGTGTTGTCTTTAACGACCAGAGAACAGAGACTGCTGTTTTCTCAGAGTGAGTGTGGAAAGCAGCTTGTTTCACATGGATTAAACAATTATTGACACTGTCACAGAAAAGGGTTTTTGGACTGTGTCTGCTACAAAAATAATAGAGTAAATGGATTTTTTTTTCCTGAGCTCTCAGAATTTTTAGTAAATGCTGGTTATTAAAGAGGCCTAGAAAAACATTGGAGAAAAAAAGGATCATGCAATTAAAACTGTGCCATTCCTAAATGTAGCCACAAATCAGTGACTAGGGAAAGAGGAAACTTGCCATTTAAAGACAAACTGTTCCTATTTAGTTAAGCCTAGGAGCTTGAAGCAGCAATTGTCAACAAGAGAATAAGGAATATTACCCTTGAAAATATATACAAATTCTAATTACAGTTAGCATTTTTGAGACTGGTGCTGAGGATTGTCATCAGATGGAAAATTGCTGTCATCTTTCTACCCTTAGGGACACGAACGCTCAGTGGAAATGACTGTAACTGCAAACCAGGCTCCAACTTGCTTTGATATTGGCTTTGCAGTTGGAAAGGAAACCTTAAGCTGTCATATTTAGGTAACAAGCCATTGTCAATTGAGCAACACCTCTCCACGACGTGGCAGGGGATGGTAAACTCTAACAGCTATTAGTAGACAGGACAACTCTGACCACGTGGAGTGAGAAACTCCTTCAGCTCTGCTCCTCCAGTCTGCAGAAACCTCTGCAGAGCAGGGCTTCACCCTCCAGAGACGCTGCTGCCGGAGCTGGGTATGCTGCACGCAGAAGGGCAGGGTCCAGCGGTGGGAGAGGGGAAGTGGAGCCACGCCACAGCCAAGGGAAGGGGAAATCACGGGGCAGCAGCACAGCTCTGCCGCTCCTGTCCTTGCAAAGCTGCCTGGTGACACGGCCAGGGCTTCCCCTTCCCATCGGATCCATGAAGCTCACACTCTGCATTTCCAGTCATTAGATGATAAGTTTTTAGCATGGAGAAAGAAGCAGCTGTTAAAACATCAGACCTGCTTTCTAATGATCGTGCTTTCCGGTCACCTGCCTCCCATGGCAAACACTGACTTCTCCATGGATTCATGAGCCAGTGGCTCGCCTTTGCCTTCTGAGGATACCTGCTCAGTCCAGATGTTTGGAGTTGGCCCCTACCAGGTCCCTGAGCCAGAGCTTCCCACTGCTCAGAGCAAACCTCCCACCTAACACAGCCCTCATGAAAAATCAAAGCCTAATTTTTCTGACTTTGGACAACCAAAACCATCAAAGTTCTGCTAATGAAGCCAAGGCTGTGCTGCAGCACTCTACTTCAGAAACAGAGCTGGTAACATCTCTTACACAGGGGAGTGATAGTAAATTCAGATCTCCAATGCTCACAAGCTGCTATACAAAGAGCAGAGGCAGGCATCAATTGCACAGGACAGTGCAATTTGAAAATAGGCCCCAACTGCAGATTTCAGCTTCTGAAATAAGGACTCAGATTTCGGTCCTCTCCTTCCCCGCTCTGTCCAGCTCCCTGCAAGCTTGGATGAGGGTAATGCCAAGGAAAAATGGATCCCAATCCAGTGTTTTACAAAGACAAAGCTGGAATTACTATGAGCTGACTTACAAAACTATCCACTGAGCCAGAGACTGGGAATCATCAAATTTCTCCTCCAAACAGGAGATGGGTCTGCAAGAGAAATTTCTTAAAGGTAGAAGGAAGTGAAACAAAGCAGCAGCATCTCCCTTCATTTTAAAACCAACACAAAAGAAGTAAGAGGCTTTGATATTGATAATAGTGTAAAAGAAATGTGTGCTGTCAGTGAGCTCATCCTTTTGACCCGTAAGACAGCTTGCCTGCTTTTCAGCTCTGTCTCTGGGCAGTGTACCTGAGATCTAACACAAAGTAATTGTCAGTTCGTTGTGACTTTGACTGGAAATCCCAGTGCTGAGAGGGAAATCTGCCGGGCTTTGATGTAGATTTTGGTAGCGTCTATGCCTTCCCATTTCAGAACACACTCATTTGATGTATTGTTGGAGCAAGGTATTTGTTATCTTCTCAGAGAACATGTATGTAGCTTGGTAAATCTATTTCCTGACTGCCTTCTAAGACAGATAGTACAAGGGTTGTTTCTGAGGCATCAGTTTATCTGATACAGGGAACAAGGCTGGAGACAACTGTAGAGACCTCCAAATTGTTGGCATTACATGTCACTCCGAGGTCCTCCTCTGGTTTCTTCCAGGTACTCTATACCAGAAAGCAGGTTCCCTTCATGTAAACTATACTGTAATTTCATTTTTATCGAGCACCTCAAGGGGTTTAGGAGACAGTCTCTCCCGGGTGAGGAATACATACTGGCGGCAGCGGGAATGGCACGTCTGCCCCCAAGACCCATGCACTGCCCATCAGTACAGGCTAATCCATTCCCACACGGGGACAGACTTTCCCATTGCCGCTGCCCCAGCATGCTCTGATCTAGCCATTATGGGATGAGGCTGGTTATTTTTCTGCCAGCATTAAATTGTGATAGGTTTTTCTCAGCCTCTGCCAGGCTCCCCCTCTGCTGCACAAGGGGAGAGCCACACTTGATGTTTTCTTCCATAACCTCAGGAAACTGAGCCTCTCTAAAGCTGTTTTGGGACACCACCATGAGCCTCTTACAAGGAATAAGGCACCCTGGTTGAGCAGCACACAGCTCCGCAGCGTGGCCATACCAGTATCGGTGGTAGGTGGCAGGTCCTTTCCACACTGTGACTGCATTTCTATACATGCCAGAGAAACATCAGAAACTTTTGCAATAACCTTTTATGACTGCACCAAATGCCTTGGGGAAAACAAAACTTAGGGCATTTCTCTAGGGAAGGGTACCAACATACCTGGCCTGGTCCTGGGGTAACCAGCACACCTTCAGTGCTGGCCCTTTCTTTGCTGCTGAGGCCCTAACCCAATCCTTTTACACTGGATTGCTGTGAGGCTGTAAATTCCCTGGGTCATCCCTTTATCTCTTTTGAATTATCCTGGCAAGCCTCTAATCTTTTAGAATTTCTTTTTTTATTTCCCAGGATTTGATTTACTAAATTTCACCCCCAGAGCTCCCCATTAGCTGGTGTAAGGTTTTGCTACGGTTTTCTTCTTGTTCCTATGAAGTTTTAGAAATGCCTTTCTCTGTTCAATAGCACTTTTGATATTTGTATCACGCAGGTATCTCTACCTTGCCTTACCATGTAAGAATGATTTATAAGTGAGCATCTAAGAATGATATATAAAGGAGAAGCCCAAGTTATTTCACGAATGCTGATTAACAGTTTAACCACACAGGTGTGTTTATAATTACATCCATTACACAAAAGGAAACTGAGGCCCTGGGAAAATGTGACACCCCCTTCTTGAAAGAGCAACTCACAGCCATCACTCAGAAGTGATCAAAATGTCCTTTCCCAGGAAATTATACAGTCAATGTTCACAATTTGAACAATTCCTGCTTGCAATGGACCTGGGCTGCCCTGCCTGGCATGCCAGCGCACCCAGAAATGACCAGCCTGGCCTTGCCAGGAGATAAGCACCTCCTTAAAAAGGTACAAAGAGAGCCAAGCATGTTTAACATCTTGCTGGATCAGCCTCATAATGTGTTTAAAACAATGGAAGAGGAAAGCATGTGTTCCTTTCGGCACAATCTGTGCCTTATAATCAAGTCTAAATGTTCACAACGGCTCGGATCCTAATGAGGAGAATGACTTAAATGGCAGAATGTTCTGCTCTTTCTACAGGTTTACAAAAATGAAATTAAACATAGGCTTTCTATTACAAAACAATAGGCAAATTGAAGACCAATTATGCAAACCCATCAGAGAACCTGGTGAACTGTGGAGAATTTTGCATTTCTGAGGCGGAACGACTTTTTAGATGAAAAAACCTCTACTCCAAGAAATTGAGAACATCTGTGCCATCAAAGAAAGAATGCAGTGAATAATTGGACAATCATAGACAGGCAGCCATTTGAATATGAAGCTGTTTGTAATGTCGCAGTGGAAGGGAAATTACAGAATGCCAGCGTTGCTTGGCTGTCAAACGCCTGTGCTTTTCCCTTTGTGCCTATTATGGCATGTTGTGTGCTCACTTTACAAGAGTCTGCGGGGTCGACAGCGGGGTCGCTAGGGTTATCTGCTTCCATTATTTTGCGCATCAGACACATAATGAAAAAGGAGCAGGCAGAGAGGTCCTTGAGCATTTACTTCCTCCAGCATCCAAGTTTAAGTACACCTTTAACCTCTCCCTGACAGCCAGCCCAACCTGCAGCCGTCCCCCAGACAGCTGACATGCAGCACGGAGCAAATATTCACTCTCTGTCAGCTGACAAACTTCCGTGACCCCTTGCCTCCAGCAATGATATTATCCTCGTTTCCAGCAGGCAAATCCCACACGGACACTCCTGAAGGGGCGACACGCGAAGCCACCTCACAGCCTGCAACCTTGCAGACTCCTGACCTCTCTGCAGAAGTGACCCACAGAAAGTCCTTCATTGCACCAGTTGATGGCATCTAATCGCAGACTGGATTGCTTTGAAATGCAGGCATGGGGGCCCAAGAGAGCTGGGCCACGCTTGAGGCCATGGTTCATCTCTGACTGCAGCATCCAAAATTATTTGTTGCCAGGAAAAAGAGCCTGAGCTGGGCAAATAATGTTTCCAGGAACACATAGCTCTGTACCAGCTCCACACTGCTCCTCAGCACCACCTCTCTTGCCACACAAATTGCTCTGCCACGTGTTGTGGAACAACAGTATGAGGGCAAATGTTTCAGGACACCTTCCAGGACAAAAAGGGGAAAATAAAAGTGATCAACTTAGTTGTGATTTCATGGCTAGTTGCACAGATATTCACGTGTTACTTTGCACAGTCAGTCTAAAAACCAGCTTTCAGAAGGACAGACAGCGTAATGAATGGGTTGTAAAACACGCTCATAAAAACATTATAGCATGTCTCAGAGCATTTGTTAGCTGTTTGTGATTTACTGGGCCCCCTGTTTTACATTTTCTTATAATTTGCACATTTCCTATGAAAAATAAGCATTCAATGTGCATGCAATTTATTTTAATTTCCCTCCCCTCTCACAAGATAAAACTTTTATGGCCATGCAAGAATGGCAATATTGTCGTCACGAGGTTCATTATACAGTAATTAATACATGTTAAGTATCCTGTAAATATTATGTTATAATGGCTTTAAGTAAATACATACTGTACATTAGCAGTACCTATTAAGTCGGTGCCACTTAAAATGAAATGTGACTAATTAATCTGTTTAAAAAGTCTAATGTCAACTTGGATATTCTTTAAGAATTACAGTACAATGTTGCAAGCACGAGCGGTGAGTCAGTCAGCATTTAATTATGGAACTTTGACGTTAATGGTTACTTTCCTGGTTTGTTTAAGTGGATTGGACAAATGGGCCAGCATCGAAGGAATGAGAGGGGTAGAAGGAAGGTTTCATTGTTACAGGAAGCTAAAAAGTCCAAGTAGTAGATCCCATTATCGTTACTGTGAATGGCTGCAGACTTGCACGTGGATTATTACCACAGCACCTCGGGGCGAAAGGCCCAGCCTGTCAGCACCCGATAACCTGCTCCACATGGACAATGCAGCCACAGTAACGCTGCCTTTGGGAGGAACTGTTGGGACTCCACTGTGGTTTTGTCCATTTTAGGCGTTGTATCACTTTATTAAGGTTGTGCCTGGCGCAGCGATGCAGTAACAGAAGTAGAGGCTTTGTTCTCTTCTCAGCTACAGGCTTAGACACTGCCTTTGTCCTGCACAATGTTTTCCTTCCCTTCATGAAAGGCAGCCCCTCACAAGACTATCAGCCTTTTAAAAATTTCAGTCACTCTCCACTGTCCTAAATACACAAAGGGAAAAAAAAAATATTCCCCCAATTCCTTCAATTTCCACCCCCCCCCCCCCCCCTTCTGCCATGAAGCACAAATGCAAGAGAAGGTAAAACATGCTGAATGAGAGGCCCAGGAAATGTCATCTTTTCTTTCACCTATGCACTCAGCAAAAATAGACAACAGAAGGCAAAATCTTGCCCAATGCGTCTTATATGTATTCATTTTCCACAGAAATCTTCATCTTGGGAAGCAATTGTCTAATGAATGCCTATCAGCTTAGACTTACTCATTTACTGCTGGGTATGTATAGGTGGCTATCTCCAGTTTTATAGATGCTCCCCCCCCAAAAAAAGCAGCTCTATTGATTGCAGCCTCAGTCTTTATGAAGAGGTGAGATGCAGACATTTCATAAACACACAACTGTTTGAGTGTTACAGAGCAAGTGATCAGACCCAGCTCTCCCAAGTCCCTTATCAACATCCATAGCCCCAAACAGATTACTGCTCTCCAAAGGTAACTTCACTGAAACGTAACTAAGTTAATGATGTTCCACCACAAACAAAAGCAGTTTAAGAAACTTGCCTTCCATTAATGGAAATGGTTAAACAGTCCTTCTTCCAGATATTCAGACATTTTGCCAGGACCACAGATGCAAGAGGTCTTGAACTCTTTCCACTTTTCCATGGTCAGTTCCTTCAGGTTTTGCCATCAAACAAAACCTGAATAAGCTTCCTTTGGAAGACAAATCTCTCTAAATATAGTCCATTGCTTGAAATAACAGTTTTTGGGGTAACTACATCCTTCAAGGTGATGGCTGGAACTGACCATCCTCGCTGGGTGATGGGGGAAGCACAGCCAAGACAGAACTCCGAATGCTGGAAAGCATTCAAGAGCTCACTAAAGGTTAAAAATGCGTGTGTAAACAGAAAACTTTGGTCTAGAAGCTGTAGCCTGGCTAAGCAATGCTGAACTAGAGCAGAGACAAGAAAGCGAGGTTTAAATTTTCCTTCCCTTCCTCCTGAGGCCAGCAGCCACTGTCTGGTCTCTAGCAAATCAGGGCAGTGTGAAACTATCCTAACTTATTTCTGTCTGGTACAGCCCAAAGTGCCATTTGGACAGCTGGGTATCATCTGGCGGTACTACCTTCTGGGCAAACCCTTTCCCCAGGCAATTACCCATCAAAAGAGATCACTTCAGGTGTGAAGCAGAGCCTCCAGCTTTCCAGCTGCTCTGCAGTGAGAAAGTGCCTGGGACAGCTCTGAAACCTGGGTCCTCTGTATTAGAGAAGCTACTGAAATAGGCATTTTATTTAATGCTTCAGCTTTGGCTTTAGAAACAGGGAGAACAGCAGCATTTCATGGCATGCTGGTGAACACGAGTGCATGGATAAACAGCACACCAAAGAGGCAGAGCTAGTGGCTGGAGGTGGGAGATTTGCATCCCATGATGGGATCTCCCATAGCTTTCTTCAAAGGTAAATCACTTAACAACCCTGTGCCTCAGTCTCCCTACTGCTAAATCACTATAATGTTTGGCTACCTCCTAAGATGTTGCTGAGCTTATCTAATTAATATTCACAAGGCATCCAGAGATAAAGCAGTTTCATAAGTGTATTGTATGGCTTGTAATCTTTTGATGTTGCCATGCAAAGGAGACATCACAGAGCACGGGAATACCCTGGGAGAGCTCTGAGTCTGCTTTTTACTTCCAAGAGCTCTTTTCTTTGCAGTGACCTCTTCTTTTAGCAGCACATTCACCTTGGCCTCTCGTGAGTGGGAGTGATGTGCAGCATCCCTGCTACAAGCTTCCACAAGCCATGAAAACCTGCTGTTATGACCAGAGAGAAGTTACCAGCACTATTATTTGTATCATTTGCTGAGGTTTGTAACCTAGAATTAATTTTCAAATCGAGTCCAAACGCTGCCCATTTCACACATAGCTGGGTAGCAGACATGAGCCCTTTCAGCAACAGAAGCAACAGAACTACAATCAAGCAGCTCAAGGCACAACCCTCTAATAGTTCAGTAATAATCAACCCTTCTCTTTATGTTCAGGGAGACCTAATAGAACCCAGCTACTCTACAGCGAATACATTTTCATTTATAAGACTAAATGCAAGCATACGTTATCTACTTAATTAAAATCTAAATTCTCTAACTAACCATTTGTTGTTTCTCCTGGGTGCACGCTACATACATTAGTGGCGTTTTCCTGAAATCCATTGCTAATGGATTAAAATAACTCGATGAAATGTTTCATTTCCTGCACGTGGTTATGAAAGAGCACAAAATCCTCTAATGCTGCGCACGTAAGGAACTCTTTGCTGCCGTTATCCCAGGACAGCAGCTCCCACTTCTCTGTGATAGGAACCCCAATCCTTCCCCCAGGTTCCTCTTGTCTTTGGGGACAGGGAAAACATGACTCCCCCAAACACCAGTGCAACTGTTCAGACTGGAAACTCATAAGCACTTGTTCAGCAAAGGTTTCAGGAAAACTTCCACAGTACAGACCTGATGGGGTCAAAGTCATAGGTGCTAAAGTGAGAGGGGAAATTATTAACTATACAAGGGGAGAGATTTGAGATCCTAATTGTACAAGTCTACTGTCAGGTTTGACAGATGGGACACAGACCCTATGGAGACCTGCACCCTCTAAAGTAACATCTGGGAGCTTTGCAGGACATGCCAGCACATCTCTAATGGCACTAAACACCCATCTTCAGGCAACAGAAATACTCCCAAGTGTTCAGTCCCCCTACAAGAGGGAAAGACTGAGTATAGGAGTCCTCTCTATAAATCTGCCAGAAGAAAAGACAGTAGAAATTAATTACCTGCCATCATTTAAGTAGAAAGGAGGACTCCTATTACCTATTGTCCTTGGTTGTTTCCCTTCCTCTGACTCAATGCCATTCTTTAAATCTTTCTGAATGGGATTGCATGGCCATACTGAGTTCAGTTTGTGTGTTCATGGCACTAGTAACAACTGAGCAGCACATTGCCCTTGTGACCCTAGGTACCTGTGTCTGTACTCCCATGGCCAGAGAAGGAATCCCTCAATATTTAAGGACTAAATTTTCTCCAGAAAGTTCAAACATCTCCTGTAAGGATTTGAATGTCACTGTTTCACTGGTGGTGAAACATCTGTTCCCTTGCTCAGAAAATGGGGCATTTAATGCCTCTTTTTGCCATGTGAGCAGAGAATCTCCATCCACCCTCTGAGGGGGGACAGCTGTCCCCCTCTCCAATGAAAGGCTGTGCTTTATGTCCATATTATGAACATCTTCAAAGGGTCACAATCTCTACTACTGGTGCTAAACCTGGATCATTCTCTGGCTCTCAGAGATTGTTCCTGCATCTTCTTTGGCTAGGTGTTAAATACCATCAGCTATTTTGAGTGTCATGAAGAATCTTCTCCATAGGAAAGTAGGGAGGGGGAGAAGAGGGCTACAGGTGAGGCAGTATCAAATTAAGACTGATGGCTACTGCTCTTGAATAGAAGGAACCTCCTGACAGCCTCACATCATTACCACAAATCACAATATTTATGGAGATGCCACCAGGAATTCTGCTTTGCTTTCAGCAGACACAAAGTAAAAGGGTACCTTCTTCAAGCCATTCAGTCTATTCTGCATTATAATTAAAAACAATTTCTATCCTCAATAGGGTTTTGATTCAGGTAACTCATTACCCCCAAGAGCCATTTGTGAGACTAAATTGCGAATGCAAATTAACACCAGCTTTAACAATAATGCTTCTTTTTTCCTCCTTTCTGCCTCTTCTGTTAACTTCCATTTTTGGAAATTTTTTTGCCCTTGATATCAAGCAGGTGTCCAGAGCAGATTTGCCAGGGGACAAAGAGGGTTTTGTGCCCCTCTTATTAGATGCTCTTTCATGCTTCCTTGCTGCCATAGTGGCATGTCAGGCAATCCCAGTGCAGTGCTATAGCTTCAGTCAGAAGCACAGAGGGACCTGCCTCTCCTCAGCTGCAGCCCTATGCCAGGGCTTTTCTGTCAGCTGAGAGAGTGGCATTACTTGCTGTGGTTACAGGCAGGAATTCCCCTCAATGTCTCTGCACACTCCTACCACAACGGGCAATTGTTCTGGATGTTACTGTAATGTGAGTAGAAACATTCATGTATCCTCTGCAAGGAAACCAAAACTCTCCAACCATGGAGACACTGCTCTGACTCCATCTGTACGTGACATCGTTTGCTCTCTAACTAGCCATCTTCTTATTTTATCATGTTATTTTATTGTAATTGTTTTGCACGCACTTTTTTGTAACTTCTGGCTGTATACCCAGTCTGATGCTGCCTCAAATCAGGCATAGCCAAAGGACGCCTGCTATTCCTCACAAAGAACAGAGCAGTAAATACAAGAACTGAAAAGCTTTGCTTCTGTTTCTTGCTTAGACAATATGTGACCACAGTAGCAGCGTGGAGTGACAGAACTTTTTGGATTTGGTTTAAAAGGGCAGGAGTGCATGTACAGTGATGCTACATTGATCAAACACAGCTTACCCACAAGCTCATGTCAAAAGGAGAGTAAGAGTCCTCTGTGTTTCCCATCAAACACACACAAAAGGCCAAACAGGTAAAACTGACCAAATAATTATTGCTAAAAACTGGAAGTGAGCCAGAAATCCTGACCCCAGGGATGTCTAAAATGCAGAGCCAGTTGCTGATGCTGGTCCCTGCTGGTGTCATAACAAAAAGGCAAAGTTGTTATTTATTGCCCTTTATTCCTGTAGCATTTGATGTCTTTAATGCAGTCTGCACACAGGAGTGTGATGAAGTGCTCTTACTTCCATTTCACATACGAGGAAAGAGTCATATTCTCAAAAGGTACTTGAGCACCTAATGCCCTTGGAAATCAGTCGTAGTGGAGCTCTGAAATACCCAGGAAAAACACATACACCTGAGGGGCTCATCCAGACTTCCTAATATTGCGAGCTGCATACTGACACCTCATCGAGAGCCCCAAGATGTGACGAAGGAATGCGGCGGCAGCCGTGCCTGCCAAGAGGAGAGAGCAGCTCTGGAGGGCTGGTCTCTGCTACCGTGGTATCCACAGGCACAGCTGGCGCTACCCAGGGAGCCAGCCACTCCAGGCAAGGATGCCCTGCTGAAGGAAAGCTGCATCTCAAGCACCCAGAGCACCAGAGTGCTTAGAGTCGGAGCACCGAGGCTGGGGGACATGTTTTAGAGCACCCCTTCTCCAAGGTGTGTAGGTTCATCAGGGGTCCCAGGGATTATTCCGGTTTTACAGCAAGTGGAAGTATTTTGAGGATCCTCTGACTCTGACATGAGAATCCCAGCTCTGCTCCTCACTTTTCTGTGGCCTTCAGCAAATTATTCTTAATCTTTCTGTGTCCCCATCTGGAAAAGTCGACTACTGGTGCTAGCCTCAGATTTGATGATTTGACTTGTTACTAATTTTACCGTGTTCGACAAGTTCTGAGTATCTCTTACTAATCAGCAGAAACTTATTAATTCTTCTTATGAGTGCTTCTCATGTCCTTTCTGATAAAGCTCACTGGGAGATACAATAGCTCTCCAGAACAGAGGCACAGTCCCTTGGAAAAGCAGCAGGAAAAAACAATCAGCCTATTTCTTTGCAAAAATAACTGCATATTATTATGGGAATTTACCCCACATTAGATTTCCAGAGGAATTTTCCACTCACTCAACTTCCTAATATTAAAGCTTTTTCCCCACAGAGAAACTACCTTTTTAACCCACATTTTCTGGATAATTGGACTGGAAATGGGTTTTTCATGGCACTGAACGGAGCTGGCTCCTCCACAGTTGCCAGCCCACACCCCAGAGGCTTTTCACTTTGTCCCCTGAACATGAAGCTGACACCAGTCTTCCCAGTGGCTTGCCAGATGCTCCTCATCATTCCATTCCCTCCCAGGCCAAAGTGCCAGAAAGGTTCCCACAAAGCAGAGCTCCTCAGGAAACTCCTTCCTGCAGAGCAATGCAGCTGCTTGTACTTGGGATGAAAGGAAGCATTTCCCACTTGTGAAGGTTACTCATCACAGCTATGAAACACCCCATCTATAAGGCTAAATTAACAACGTGATCTCATGGTTGAAGTTAAATGTCCAAGTCCAAATGAATCCAAACATAGAGTTAGAGACACTCCCCTTGTCATGGTATTTGCAGGATGCAGACAGTGACATTAACCATATAGGGACCTCCCACCCCAGAGCAGGGCTGGTCTCTGCCAAGTAGAGACCTGAATGTACTGTCCTCTAAAGAATGCAAGTTTCTGCTCCCTCTCTGTGCCTCCTTTGCCAAGAACAGGAGCAAGGTGGGGGGGTTTGGTCCCCTTTTTTAAAAAAAAAACAAACAAACAACAACAAACAACCTGGCTGACATTCTGACTTTGACTATGAGCTACTTGGAAGAGATCCATCTCTTGCTATGCATATTCATGATAACCATCACCCTTGTTGACACATCAGTCACCTCAGGAGTTAAAACAATGAACCACAACAACTTGTGATAACATCAGGCTCCCACCCTCTACCTGCTGAGGCAACAGAATACGCAATTTCAAAGCCGAGAGGGCACTTTTCCATACTAGAGATGGAGTTTTCAACAAAATTTTAAAAATAAGCAAGAAAACCACCTCACATATTTCTTTTTGACCTTTCAGCAGAAAAATAAACTGAAAATTGTATTTTTGGTAAAAAAAAGGGTTCATTTTCATTCCACATGCAAATTCACCTACCAAATTCAGACATCATTCTGAGTCCATCTATAGGCAAAACTTTCTTCCTTTATCTTGCAATTACTACTGAAAATGTGTTTTGATTTCAAGTGTAAGTTCTTGGGCAAAGCACTAAGCCTTTGTCTCAAACAGAGACTTGAGAACAAAATTTAACAAGTCTCCAGACTATATCACACACTAGGGTGTGTCAGAAATGGCTTCCTGAAAGAAAAGATTACTCAATTTACTAAATAACTTGTAAATTGATGTTTGGCATGAGAAGACTCATGGGAGTCTCCAGAATTATAACAAAGGTCTCTTGCTTTTCCCTGCCTATTTCACTTGAATGAAATAAAGGCCAAGAGAACGTGGTCTGAGATGTCTCTTGAACAAAATGTGACTCCTCACGAGGTATGGAGGTGGACTGGCCCAATGTGGTCCCTAGAGTAGCTTGGCATGACAGCGGCAGCAAGCTTTGCCCTGTGGAGCTGTTGTCTGGAGTAGTTCAGTTGCTGCAGCCTCCCTTGCACCCTCCTATACCTATATACTCTCTCCTGTATAATATTACATATGTAGTTGTCCCCTTTACCCTTCCCTAAGCCTTACTCTGCCACCTCCAAATCCGTACTGTTTGTGCTTACCCTTACCACTTTCCCTTCTCAAAATGCAAGGACCCAGCAGGTCATGGAAGAGGCTGGAGGAATGGGATCGAGCTCCATAATTTCCTTTCCAGCAGGCAGATGCTCCCTCCCCAGACAGTACAGAACAAAACTAAGAGAGAACTCCCTTCAGATGGTTTCCTATCAGCTGAGCAACCTGCATGCACACCCAATACCATCAGGAATGTTGAGAATGAGAAGTGGGATGGCTGGACAGGACAGGAGATCCCAGCATGGGGAGATGTCCAGTCTTGCTACCTCCAGGCTGTGCAGAGCACTGCTGTTTTAAGAGCTGCTGGGCGGTGGAGTCTGCCCAAAATGCAGGCCATTTCCAAATCACCTTCCTGTGCCTGGGTGGGCTATTTTCAGTCGCAGGCTCACTGCGGCAGCAGTATTTTGCTTGCAACCCAATACACAGAAATGTTAATAGGGTGTCTGAAGAGACATTTTAGTTGTGAGCTGTTGTCTTTCTTAGTTGAAAGCACACCAGTGCACCCATAAAAGTAATATAATCTCAGGAGCAGAAGGAGTGCTGCTAGAAAGATTGGTTAGAGCCAGGCTGATTCCTGCCGTATTTTCTCACGAAAAATCCCCAGGATGACTGTGCAAGAGCTACTGAGCTGACTGCTGGGCTCAGTCCAGCTCTCACTGAGGGTCTCCTGGGTCCCCTCTGCTCTGGCAAGTGCTTCTCACATTCTGCTCAGTGTCGCCTAAGACCAGAGAGGCTGCGTCCTGCCGTATTATTAGATCCACCATCTTAACCATATGTCCATTCTGTTTAAAGCACAGCTTTGGGAATCCAAGGTCTGTGTTCAGTTCTGGTCCTGAGACAATCTTTCTGCATAACCTTGGGCAGGAGATTAAATATTGATGAACTCCAGTTCCCCTTCTGCAAAATGGGGAGCACACTGCTTCATCTAGTCAGACTGTCAGCTCAGTGACCCAGAGACTGGACAGGGTTGGACAAACTGGACAGACATGCATACACTGAGTAAATAACTGTGTGACCCTCTAAATGTCACTGCCATACAAATGAACATTATCCTTTGGGGGCATCAAATGGATGTTATAGTCCATCCAGCCACTGCTTAGCCTAAAAATTTTGTATACTTGCCTGTAGACGCACAATTTCTGTGGTACCTTTTACAGCCTACATAAAAGCAAGCATAAGGAACATCCTGCCTTGCTAATACATCCACGCAAACCCATTAAGTTACCCCTGGCTGCAATCTAAAACCACGGGAACAGGCTGACAGCCCAGTGCTGCTGTTTTCTCTGATGTCTAAACCTCCTGTGCCATACGCTCCCCTGTGAGACCTATTGCAAGAACAAGAGTATTAGTTATGGTCACCTAGCAATATAACCAGGTCTTTGGGGAGTCTGCAGCCTGCCTATCATGTGGAGCTCTAGCCTGGAGGATCGGCTAATCCATCCGTGCCGATCAGCAGAGTGTAAGAGAAGTTTGCACATGGGGAATGGAAGGCAGTTTAGCCCCAGAGGTTGAGTCCTTTGACCCTGGCTGAATCATTTCACTCGCTATTAAAGCGGCTATGTGCACAAAACCTAGATACTAGACAGGGAAGGCTCAGAACTATACTGCAGGATGAATAAGGGAGGATAAAAATGAAAGCATTTGTCCACAGCAAAAGTGACAGGCTCCATCAGGCAAGATTTAGTTTCACAAGAGTGTTAAATAACACTCTTGCTTATGCCATCCATCGTCATGCTGCCATACCCGGAAAACTTTATGTCTGTGAGAAACCATGAGGTGCCTCCAATGTAATTTTGAACTAGTAATGCCTGTTTCAGACTGGACAGATGGGACATGAGGACTCCTCAAAATGAGCTGGAAAAGCCATAGGATATGTCCTTAGACAGACTCACAGCTGCAGGAACTTGCACATCTCCACTGAATACATTGAAGTTACTCCAGTTTACATCAGCTGAGAATCTGAATCGGACATGAATTTTTCTATTCTCAGCTTGTAACATTTGGATGGGATCTTACAACAGGAACACAAACAGCTCAAGTCACTGAAACCTTGAAACAAACATCCCCCATCCCATGGCAGAGAAAGTATTTATGTTCTTCAGCATTTGGGGTGGGTCAGGAGCACTGGTGGGGAACCAAAGCCCATAAGTCTAGACAAGGTGAATAAATCTACAGCTTGTCAAGCTGGTAAGGAAAAAAGGTGTATTTGTTTTCTGAATGAAGTTCAGTTTAACCTTTGTTCCACTAGGCTGCAATTCTGCAGAGTGTGGCAAATTCTTGCAATGGGAGCAGAGAGTATCCAGCAGGCCCCAAAGCTGTACTTTTGCATGAATTAACAAAAACTCAGTGTTCTGTGCAAACCTCATCTGACTGTAAGCTGAGCTTCCTAATTGAGAAGCCACTTTTCTTCTGAATTAGAGAACCTTTAGAATTCAGCTCTTGAGCCTTCATTCTGAATGACAATTTTCCCCATTTCCATCATAAATCTAGTCCAGGTGCCATACTGTCTCTGCTCTACATTAAAACTGTGGGCTGTAGTGATAAGGGGCTCCCAGGGAGTGGGATAGTCATAGAAGATTTAGGTTTCAACACTACCAACACTCAGTTTGTCCCAGCTTTCTGCCCACGTGCAGCTCTAAATCTTCCCAGTTCTTCACTTTGATTAAGCACGCACACCCAACTCAGGCAAATTCTCCCACCCCCAGCTTCTCCTTCTTCTGTTTACCATGCGCTGAAAGCACAAATATTCATAAGCTCAGATTAAGAACCTGTTAATTGAGCTCACTTGAAGATACCGATTTTGTCCTAATTGTGCCTTGCTACTAAGAGCTATCTTGATGTCATATCCCTGAAAACAGCTCGTGGACTAAGCCACACACCCTTCAGAGCAGCAGGGGGTGGCAACAGTAAACAGCAACAAAGACATAGTGATTTCAGTATTCTACAGGATCTAAATGCATTTTAGGTGCTCCTATTGCTAGAAATGAACTCCTTAGTTTGATCACCCTTTTGGATTTTGTGGGAAAAAGGCTTGTAAGGGAGATGCACCATCACCTGCAAGCTGAGCAACCTACATGGATTTGTTCCTTCTCTTCCTACTCATCCCAGCCCTGCACTAGAAAAGCAGCCTGGGGTGAAACCAGGAGAGCAGGATACTAGAAAGAGATATGCAGAGATGAGGAATTACTGTCCTCATGGAGGAAAGAAAGCTTTCAACTCTACCTGAGTAAGGGCTAGAGGGAATGACTGGTCTCAGGCCATGTACGAGATGGGAGTACTGGAGCAAAATGGTTATGAAAGCAGAAAGGTTTTTGTGCTTAAAAAGTTGTGAAACTCATTACTTTTGTTAAAGTGCTCTCTGAGTGGCATTACTGTGCATTATGCTCTATAAAGAATCAGATACTCTTCTGGTGTGCTTCACACTGGCTATTAAAAGATATATTCCAGGCTGCCAATTCGTTTTATGAAGCTATTTTAGTTTTCTTCAGAGGAAACCAATGCCTTTTCAACAAATAAAATAAAAAAAGGAAAAAGATTTCTCTTTCTTTCTGCCATTGTTGCTAGCAATGAGAAGGACTTCTAGCTCTCCGACAAGGCTGCTCCAGGCTGGATTCTCAGGCACTGTACACGGGATCAGGTCATTGTCTTCAAAGCCTAACTAGCTTATGCCAGCTTGGGATTTGGCCCTGTATATTCAAGCCCACTTCAGTTCTCTCCACATTCTCACTTGCTATTAACTCTGCTGAGCTGTGACACATATCACTGTTTGCTCTGATTTTTCTTCATGTTTCATCTCTTTGACCTTCTTTGGAAGAGATGATAACAGCCTGCCTCCTTGAAAGTCAATAGCTTCCTTCACATCAAAGTAAGAAGCAAGGTCAAGATCCAGCTTCTACTAACTGATAGATTTAAAACAATAGCTTTTGGTGGAGACCAAACTAATCTGCTCTGAGCTCTTCTTTGGGGATAGGTGAGAGGAGTGGGTTGAGAACCGGTCTTTATACCTTCTACTCAAAGCAGGCAGACTGCTTTGGTGACAGACTGGGACAAACAGGAGAGTGCTGATAAAAGAGATGGTTGGGCTGATCACAGAGAGCACACAGGCAACCCGCTGTTTCCCACGGAAACCAATTCAATACAAACATTTCTTCAGAGACTAAATGCTTCACCTTTGCAAGAAAAAAAAATCCTTAAAAATCTACATGTGACACAACCATTGTCACAATCCTATATTTTGTTACTTTGATAAGGCTGCAAAAGGATGCAGCCTGAGAAAATCTGGTAAGACTAGGAGACCATAAGGTGGTCTGTACAGAGCCCTACAAATTGCTGGTTTCCAACACAATCAAGATATAGGTGGGCAATGCGGATAAAATCACATATAGGCATATGACGTAACAAAGCTACACTCTCAGGGATTTAGTCAGTTCGTGGTGCAGTAAAGCAAGTATTAAAAAAAAAATACAGAAATACCTGGACCAGGAGAAGCAGCAGGGCCATGAACAGATCCCAGAAGCCATCAGTCCTGCTGAGGGGCAGCCCAGCTTGCTTTCTCAAACCAGTTTATCCAGCAGGCAGCATAGCCTGATGTGACTGGTAAGAGTTCCTTTGGAAACACTTGTATGACCTTCATAATACGTAAGCCTAGGGAGCTGCTAGAATACACACAATGTGTTGGGCTGTTTGTTAGCACACGTCTGCTCCCCATTAAAGCTGTTCCTTGACTCCCTCTCAGCAGCTGCAGCTCATGTGGGTTGAGGCATCCTCCCCCTTTCCCACCAGTGCCTTCTGATATCTGCTCAGGTGCAGAGCTGGCTCCTGTTCCCTCCAACCTTGGAAATGAGCCTGAAGACTTCAATAGGGTGTCTATAGAGAATAAACCAAAAGGGATTTTGTCCCTCAGCATGGAGGGGTGACCAGTATGTCTCTCATCAAGTCCCTCTCTGAGGGTTTTTTCACTGGTCCACAGTCTCTACTTGAAATGTTGCCTCCTGTGCTGCTGTTGAAAGCCAGCTGTCTACCACTTATATTGTTAATTCATTAAAACCAGTTCTTTATCCTCTCAGGAAATCACCGCAGTCCTGCTTACTGGCAGACAATAACATTCGAGGGCTTGCTGGTGCAATCGCTGACAATATCAATTATTTAGTTTTCTGCCAATTCCTATTAGACTTTTCAGGCTAGAGAATTTACACTGCATTATTGAATTAAAAAACAGCTAAAAGCTTTAGGGAATCCAAACTAATTAGCTGGCATTTGTAAACCCCTTTGTTCATAGTAATTTGTTTACAAGAGTAGCTCAACCTTTTAATTATGGGTGCACTCATAGGCCACATACTGTACCATTATAAACAGGATTTTTTGTTTGGTGCAAGAAGGGCAAATTTTCCTTTAATGAGCTGTGATGACCCCGTTTGGCATTGGATGACCTTAAAATATAAGTGTATCTATAATTATAACTCAAAAAAAAAAAACCCCACCCCACTCCAGATGCTTTGAGAGTGCCAAAAATCATCAGCATCCTATTGTGTCCGCAACACAACTCCACAGCCCTGACTCTCACTCACTCACTCTTTTAAAGATCTCATCTCAAGATAGCTCTTCATCCTCTTCCCTATTCCCATCTATCTGTTTTCTCCTTCTGCTTTAGACTTGAAAGATGAGTGGTTTAGTTATGATAGAACAGGAGACATCCACACTTGCGATGACGATCCTGCCATGCCAATTCACACTTGCCTCTTTGCTGCAGGTTGCTCTATCTGTGCTGTAATGCGTTGACGTCACAACCCATGAACCTGCTCCGCAAACCACTGCCGTGGCAGGAGTACCATCAATGTTTTATAGGTCCTTTCCCTTTAGCATGAGAACGAGGTTTTAGTTTTGGAAGAAACATTACAGTTGTGATTGATAGAGGATTTTTAGTCCATTAAGCAGGAAGCCGTACTGAACTGTTTGCTTTCTCTTTTGATCATTTTACCAGACTGAGCTACTGGGCAGAACTGTTCCATGGGAACTGGGCAGAGTGTTTGGGCTGAGATCCCAGGAGTAGGAGGTTTCCTGCCTGCAGTCTGTGACCATCTCTCCTTATGCAGCAATGCATGGACATGTAAATAAAGGAAGTAGCCAAAGAACATTTCCCAGCTGCGTCTGGTTTCTTCAGTGAAAAGCTGATGTGCAAGGCTCCTGAGCAGACCTACTCAATATCAACAGTGAAAATCTTGACATTTGCCTTGACACTGAAGAGAAATTCTGAATATGTTCATTTCTGGGGTAAGGGATGGCAAAGAAGGGAAAGAAAACTAAGCGAGATGTCTCTCAATGAGGGAACATGCAGCAGATTACAGGAAACCTTGAAATGGGAACACTGCAATAGAGTTGCTAGTTTATTCTGAATAGTTCCAAGAAACTTGGTCAGATAAAATCTATGTCTGTATTTTTTAAAAAGGGATCAAGCTTAATTTTAGGGGGAAAAAATGCTAAGAAAATGCTTAAAACTGCTTCATCACTGATACATACACACCACATTTGACATCTGTCAGTCTGGTCTAACATGCTGAACCCAGAGTGATACAGCCCCAGCCCATGGGCTCAGCATGAGTGCAATGCCAAGCAATCTTCCCACTCCGTCCCAGCGACGGATGCGGCCCCACGGCAACCTTCACCCCTTCATCAGACAATTAACACCAGTTCAGGTGAGTCAGAGACACACAGAGCGTAGTGCAGGGGTCTAACCAGAGGACAGATCAGACCACTCTTTTCTCCCAGTCTCTGGCACTGGTTTGCTGGGCCCTTGACCAGGTTACTTTTCCCCTGTGTTGTTCTGTTTTCCATCCTGGAAACTGTTCCCAACTCATCTATCCTATGTCTTTAAGGCACTTTGAGGTCTGCATGGATAGTATATAGCTGGCTAGGTCTCAGTGTGTCATCTGACAACATTACATTTAGCTCTGCTTTAAGGGCAGCTGAACATTATGTTTCAGTAGAGCAGCTGATTTAATCTCTTTAGGAATTTTGTTATGAGGCTCAAATAGCATCCATAAAAATGGAGATGGGCACAACTGCTCCTCAAACATCCAGGTCTTCCGGACCACATTTAGTTAAAATATCATTAACTGTGAAGCATGTTTGACAAGAATGTATGACAGCACTAGCCATATGGAAAGCATAAATATTAAATACTGTATATTGCAGCCATTTGCAAGAAACCGCATTAATCCCTTGAAGGTTAATGAGAATTATTCATGTGCATCTGAGGGAGAGAAGTACTTCACTTTAGAAACTGAACAGCTTGACATGCCTGATTTTTCACTTACCAATAAATACTAAAATGGAAAATGGATGGACACCTCAGCATTGTGCCTGAATGAGATGCTCATTGAACAACTCGGAGGTTTGTTTTTTCAAATCAATATTTTACATCATTAATATTTTCAGTTCCAGGAATCAGTGAAACAATAAATCTTGCCTGATCATAGATGGTTTGCCACTGTGTAGATATTCTTGCAAGAGGGGAAACAGATGTCAAGGCGTCAAGACAAACCTGGTTTATTTAGTTAAGTCCTGAGAGTAAAAAGGAGGAATTAATATCTGTGTAGGGCCTGGTTTGAGACCACGTGTAAGAGGGAAAAGAGAAGTGATAGGCAAATTTACAACTGACATCATGGAGACTACTCCATTCACACTATTGAAGCATCTCGCCAGAAAACACGGACAGATTTCTGAAAAGAATTTAAGTAACTAATCAATGTGATTTCTTGCAGTAACAAAATTATTTCAAATGTTTTTGAAACAGCTTTGTTATAACCTGTTTTTAAATGAACCACCTGCATCAGCAGAGCTATTAAAAACTTGAAATGATAAAATTTCTATGTGTCTTGGATGAAAAGCATTTGTTGTCAGTGAAATCCTCCTGCTGCTTTGCAAGGAGCAATTTATAGAGATGGCTAAAAATTGTGGATAGTCTTCTTTTAATTAAGATGTGGGGGGTTTTTTGAATAGCACCTTTTGTAATGAAAATACTTTCCCTTCCTCTTTCTTCCAGCTTGTACTTTTTTCATAATAGAGTCACCATATTTATACTGCTCATTTTGGCAAATTCCAGCCCTTATTGCTGCACGGTTCATGCAGTAATAAGGAGGAAATGCAGTAATAGAGGAAATGAGCTCCATGCTCACAGTAGTGCCGGCTGCTCAGCACCTCTACAAGGCACGAACACCACCCTATGGAAAAGTGGAATATTTAGTTGTCTCAGCAAAGAGAAAAGTAAACTGTGAATAGAAACCACACCTTTAAGAGCCTTCAGGTTAGCTGCCGGAACAGATTTTCAGCTGATGTGAATGACGAGATTCCCGCAGCTCAAAGAAGCAGTGGAGCTGGACTGATTTACACAACTGGAAGATTTAGCTCTGCATATGCTCCCCTCAGTGTTAAATGCACATGCTCCAAGCTTGCTCCTGCTCGGCCTGAATCAGGTAATAAAACAGATCATTGTAAAATACAGGGAAATGCCAAAGGCACCCTCTCTGCAGAAGAACCTGGAGAAACGATGCTTGTCCACCTGAGGAGTGAGTATGGGCCTAAAATCAGCCTTTGTCTTCACCACTGGCATGGTGGTGTTGGTTTGGATGTGGCAGCCCTCACTGAGGGCTGCAGCACAGGCAGTCTCGGGTCAGGGAGAATGTATGAAGTGGAGGCAAATAAGGCTGAAGCCTGCTTGAGGGGCTGAGAAAAGGGGCTGATGGTGAGAGTGAACTGAGAACACCCTAGAAATAGGGTCAGGGGAATGAGAGGGAGGCCGAGCTGATAGAAGAAAAGTGTTGCTATGCCTCCACACAAAGAGAATTGGTAGAAGGGTCAGCACATCACATCATAAGGGTTTTTCCTTCTCAGATGTCTTGATTTCCAGCCCTGGTGTTTCAGAAGTGGCTTGCGTGAAACAAGTCCAGAGTGCCAGCAGACAGACATCCCCCCGCAGCGCAGTGCAGGCGCTGGGAAGCTCCTGGGAGAAACACTGTGCTACTGGGAGCATCCTGCCCTATTTTCTGCACCAGAGCAGCCTCGTGCTGGTGTGCAGTGATGCGTGTGGGCCAGGAGCAATCGCACAGCCAGCTACCGGTCCCAGGGAAACCTTACCGAATCATGCATGGATCTACACGCAAATTCAATCCTACGGTTATCATTAGCTGGACTTCCCAAGGAATTAATGCACTTGATTCCTCTTGCTCTCTGCCCAAGGTCAGGAAAAAAGCTGAGTGAGCGTGTTTTGTATTAGGGGTATGTTTATAAACAGCTTCTAAAGGGTTAGTTAAAGGATGTTTGGTTAAGTAGTTAACCAATTTGTACAGATTATTATGAGGCCAGCAGATGCATAGGTTGCTTATGAATGCCTTACAATATCAATTACTGATACACATATAACCATCTGACATAACACACATTAACCACTTCTGTAACAGCTATTATTAAGCATTTATAAACACAACATTAATGCGAATCTCCTTACAAAGTCAGTTAATCCATGCGACTGAGACACACTGACCCCAAAACAGGCTGCTTAGGAGAAATCAGGCAGGAGGTCTCTTCCCTGTCTGAAGGGTAGTTTCTCTTTGAAGAGTGTCTCGTTGCCCAGAAATCTGGCAACCTGTAAACTCCAGCAGAAGCATTTTATTCTGTTTTCATTGTCAGACACAGCACACAATCACTATTAGACCACACGAAGGAAAACACAGCTGCTGATTCTGGACTATGTTATATTTTTATTCTGAGTCATTTACCACCTCCTTTAAATAATTCCAAAATTCTCTGCAGGGAGTTACTTTTATAGCATTGGATTGCTCAGGGGTGTGTCTGTCTCTGGCTTTTTCCTCCTGCTTTTCAATTTCCATTCTGGCCTGCGTCCACTGGAGGAGAGGATGTGCTCAAAGTCACTCAGTGGAAGACTTTAAGGCTCTAAGGATGATCCTCAACTGATATAAAGCAGAGCAGATCCGGTGGCTTCAATGATGCCACGCACAGTCACACCAATGGTGGGTCTTCAGACTGCAAAGTTGTGCTGATACCGCTTCCCCAAAAACCACAAAGCACAGCTCTGGCTGGACAGGAGATGTCCCAATTCCAAGCCATGGTCTGGCATGGCTTAGTCCTGTTTTGGGCTCTAGCCACGTACAGATAAAACATAAACTAATGTTACCAATTGATACTCTGTGTTTGACAGGACTGACTGAAAATTTTAAATGCATGTCTTATAAATGTTCACTTGTTCAAATCTATACTGTAGCTAAGTGCTGTTATCCGACAAGGAAAGTAAAACAGCACATTGAATACTGAAGACAATTAAAAAAAAGAAAAAACCAGGTGTGAAACTGTATATACAGTCACTGAAATTTTGTCAGAGTACATGATTCCATCTGCCAGCTACCATGCACTGTCATGTGCCCTCGGCTCCCCATTTTATCTGACTGCATTCCACAGTCAGGTTCTCCCTGCAGCAGATGGAAAAACATCACCCATGCAAAGGGCCACGAGGTTATAAAGTTAGAAGGGGGACTATCGCACTTCTTTTCTTTGGGCAACTGCAGACAGTTTGAGGTATCAATGTTCTTAGCCATCAGACTTAAAGGACATCAGCACACAGGTGCTGTTGTTCTGTAAAGGCATTTCATGTGAGACACACCAGGTCTTACTGCATCCTGCTTTACCCTATGTTTTGGTGCTTTGTGAGGCCAGAAGAGAACACTTGCTTTGTCTAAAATTCCTTTGGAAACCCACAGATAGGGGGAAAACCAAGAAATTAAAGTAAAGCCAATCTGTCCCCTTCCTCTGTTTTGCTGCACAATATTCACTTGCCACACTCACAAAGTGAACCTACTGTGAGCTGCAAGATCAGAGCCAGCTTTGGGAGTAGGTGAATTTTCCACAGCTGTTTAATATCTACAGTGAGAATAACCTGCCCAGGAAATAAGATTCCTTGCTTTGGATATGTTGTGTCCTCTTTGGCAGAAAGTGAGCAAACAGAAAATCATCGTATCATTTGTGCCCTCACTGGATTTTGGACGGGCTGCCCAGCTATGACTATCTGCGAGGCTCTTCTAAAACATGGATGCATCCTTTATAGGCTGGTTTTGTTGTCTCATAGTTGTTTGGCCTCAAAATTAACCATTAGAAATACCAATCAGTTGTGAGTTTTTAAGCAGGTTCACCCTGTAAATCTGAAGTTAATCTGAAGGCTGGACCTTCCCTGGAAAGCTAGCAGTATCTCCCCTCAGTTTTTGTGTCTATACCCCAAATGCCATCCTCTAATTTTCCAGATGATTAAATCTTTCATTTCACTTTGGGGAGAGCAGAACTACAAGAACCTGTGCAGTTAAAATTCAAGAAAGTGCAGCTATTCTCTTCTCTTCTCTGGGAGACATTTTGTGTGCTGCCCACAATCAGAGCAATTGGTCCCTTTACATAAGTAAAGCAATTCTTTATGGCAAATTAGCTTCTTCTTAATGAAGACTTGTTATTTTCAGTAAGTCAGCGCTTTTGGTGGGGAGATTTAATAAACTTTTTTCTTCTTCCTCTCACTGTGATAAGCAAATTTAATTTTACTCATATTATTAATAATATTAAGCATCTCTTGAACATGTATAGTAGGCAATCTGAATCAGTTTGTTCAGTATGAAAATCCTCTTTTCTGATATAATATTTGGGTAAATGGAAAACATTCTGTCTCTCATAAATTGGTGTTAAGACAGAGTGAAGATACACACTGCAGATAATACTGACCCTCTGGAGGGGGCCAATAGCAGGCCCACTCATTTCTAAGAGTATTGCTGACATTCCCCTTCCCTCCAAAAAGGCAACCACTGAATAAAAAAGGCTGCTGTCCTGAACTGACAAAGGTTATTTTCAAGCACTTCTGCCCTGCCTCTGTCTAAGCTAGGGAGAGGTCACCACAAAGCCCACATGCCCACCCTCCCACAGCCTGGATCCAGGCTTTGGTTGCAACACTCCCCTTTTCCCAACGGACCACTGCAATATTAAACGTCACAAAACGATGGATTTGCTGTTAAGCCACAATGTTTTGTGCTTCTGCACGCTGCAAAGCATTCAATAAGGCATGGGACTAAGCAAGACTGGTGTAGAACATCATCATATATCCATGCAGAAGCACTGTATCTCCAACTTTGCTTTGCCCAGATAACCCACAAATGATACCTGTTACCTATACACAGTCTCCAGCACATTTTTTTTTCCTGGCAGGTGCTTTCTGGGCTATCATACCTGTATATCATCAGTCAGTGCATTCCCCAGGCTGTCAGCCAAAATGAGGCTGAACGTATGTTAAGGAAAGGGAATATTCACCTGATGCAAAAGGTGAATTGGGGAGATAAATTCAAAGGCTTTCTGTGCTATTAGTATAGGAAAGTGCTACAGAGTTTAATCAGGTCTATAGAGAACTTAAAGAGATACAGAAACTACTCTAAAATAGACTGTCTCCTATAGAGAAGAAGACCTTGGATGCCTCCCACCCTAGCTCTACTGCCTGACTATCTAAAAATTCTGCATGACTCCTACAAAGGAGCAATTTTATACCCATTTCTACAATGCATTAGTATAATGGCTTGATTGGCGGAAATTCTCCTTTTACAGAACAACAATATTTACAGAGACTAAAAAAATAATTTTCTCCCTCCCTTGCTGACCTAACTATATCCTGGAATTTCAGAAATAATCAAAGGCTTTTCAGTCACTTTCTATGTATGAACAATGGAGACTCTGAATGTATCATTTCTTCCCTCTTCAGAGACACTTTTCAACATACACCCTTCATTTCTTTCGGACATACTCTTTTCTCTAAATGTTACTGACACAGAGACGTTGTTCTCCTTACCTCATTGTTACTAGTCATGCCTTACTGGCTCATTTGGTCCAAACATGATAAATCAATTTCCATCCAATTAGACTACGCCTGAAGAATTAATTTGCTACACTTTAGACTGTAGTATTTTGTATGTTCCTAAACGCAATTAGAAAACTTTAATTTAATCTTACATGCCCAATATGATCGGCTGGTACATAAGACAATCCAGTTGCGGCTTGTACAGCATGGAATTGTAGTTGTAATTGATTAAAATTGTTTTTGCAAGTGTGTCTTGATGTCATGCATAACTCGATTTGCCTTGGGTCTTACTCCTGCAAGCGCATACGCACATCAGAAACTTTTTCTGTGTGAGCAGCTCATCAGACTCTGCAGGGTTTATGGGTAGAGATAGGCAGGTACAGGGCTTGCTGGCCCGAAGTGTTCATTGTCTCCTCAAGTAGTGTTTCTGTGATCAGAGATGTATAGGCTAGATGGTAAAGATGCTAGACGAATTTTCAAAACAATAAAGGTGCTTAGGCTGACATCCACAGAGACAACAGCAGCAAGGATTCAGCCTCCTTGCTTTCAAAATCCAACCAAAGTGCTGGGTTTAGGAGCCCAGTTGCCTTAGGACCCCTCCGTTCACAGCAGAGTGTTTCAGTTTCCAATTTTCTCTGTTTATGGTAACAGAGTTTAGGGTGACTAGTCTTCAAAACACAACCTGGGTGTTTTATGAGGTCTAAGGGGATCCATGCCCTCAACCCCAAAATGGTGCACAGGGTGCATGATTTTGAAAGTGCTGCAAGTGATGGATACAGGAGAAGTTAATGCTTGCAGCTGAGACCACGTCACTGTCAGGAGTGAGCAGCCTGCCCCAGGTGGGCTCTGGCAGAGGAGGGGACCCCAGCTGCAGCTCTGGCTCCAGGCAGGGCTGCTGCTGCTGGCTCTGGGGACACATCCAGACCCTCGCTGCAATCCTTTGCAGGGGCAGATATGGTCCTCAGCACTCCTGTCACCTCAGTCTTGCTAATTTCGGTGCCTAAAATTAAGTCTTGGAAATCTCACTGCATCACCCACCAATATACCTTGAAAAAACGGGCTCTAATTTCACCAGAGAATCAGCCATCAGAGTGTGCCCAGAAATCCATCTAGACCCTTCCAGCTTCTGCCCTAAATGCTTAACCAAATCTGGCCCCAAGTACCCAGACACTATTATAATTGGACCTAACTTAAGATCTAGCAGTTCTTAAATGATATGGGAAGATATTTCACTCCTGGAAAATATTTTGCAAAAAAGCCATTTCTTTGTAACATTTCAACAACAAAACAGCTACTTAGCTCAGCCAAAAATGACCGGATCAAAAAACCACCGTTTCTTATTTTCAGAAGTACACTACAATGTGAAGGTTGACTATAACTGGACATGACAGAATCCTAATGCCTTCAATTTTACTTACCCACTTCTGAGAAGTGTTTATATTTGAAATCATGGTGAGTTAACATGAGTTAAAGGCACATGCTCTCACCTCTCGATATATAGTAATGGATTGTTCCCTGGATAATACCAGGGCTTGTCAGAAATATATAACATAGACATTGTGATTTTTCACAGCGTGTAGTTCTCACTATGTCAGTAGGTAAGAGAATTTCAGAGAGGTGGGAAAAAAGCAGAAGATACAATATGGAACTATTTTGTGCCATGCAAGATATGGTGCCTATAAGTTTGCTTCTGATTTATTTTCTCTGTTTTGTTAAGAAGAAGGGAATTTCCACTGCATATGTATGATATACTTGGGAAGACAGGAGGTTTATAAGGTATTAGACAGCACAATGAGACATAAAATGACATAATGAATGCCTGTGCTTTGGAAGACAGGTCAGTACAATTTGGGAAAGAGGACGAAAACATCACCCAAACCTCAAAATGACTGAGAATCAGGGCCCCTGCTAACCTAGCTGTTGATTTGGAAAAATATACATGCCATGTTTCTATCAACTGCTACACTGCATATTGAAAAAAGAAAAAGCAGATGTTAAAATGGCAATGATTTTCTGTCCAAAGCTTCGTATGTTTTTTCTTCAAATGAAAGCCAGCAAGCATTTTAACCCTCATTCGTTCTCTGCTGGACTGTCTCAAATGGGCAGACTGACAAGGTAAATAGCCAAAAATGGAAGGTTCTTTAAAGACATTAGTATTGACATTAAACTGGCAACACTTGCACCCAGTCCCTGGTGAAGACCTTGCTGACACCTTTAGATGTTTCTGACGACACTGAAGAATAACCTAGAGCCACGAATATGAAGGTGCCAGCGGTTCTTTACTCAGCCCAGTATATAATTGCTGCTCCCACAATATCCACAAACTCTGCATAAACCTCTTTTTTCTTCCTGCTCCCAGCTTCATGCTTATCTCTGTAGAAAGCTCCCCCACCCTACAGTCAGTCTCAATTTAAGCCTCCAGTCACTTCTAGCAAACTGGTGCCCCAGGCAATGCGAACAACATTCAGCTGGCCAGAGTCAGAGTTGACCGGACTTGGGATAATTAATTTTAGCATCATTGCTTTCAGCATCATGTGCCTGTGGGTCCAGTCTGCTGTGACTGCAGGAAGCAAGCCTGCCTGACAAACCCTTCCAGAAACAGAGAAGCTTTGTTATAAAACCAGGTAAATTCACATCCCGCACTCCTGCTGTACAGAGGCTGCTCCAGAACTTCCTTCCTGTGATAGCTTGAGGTTTCCGCTTTATTGATGGCCAGTCTATACCTATTTGTTCTCTTCAACAGCTCTTTGCCATCGCAGCATAAACTCCCTTCCTCCCTGTGGGCTTAGAAAGAGCAGCCATATCTCTGCTCAGCCACGCTACCAAAGCTTTCTGTTTGACAGAAGCTCTTCATCTTCTTGATCACCCTTAACAGCCCATCTCTGAAGCTGTTCCAGCACAGTATCATCCCTCTGCAGCTGCCTAGCCAAAAAGTACTACTGAAAGCCAGTGTATCTACTACATGTAGAGCCATGTCACATGTCTTTCTTTCTCTCCATATCATTAACCTTATTTTCTTCAAAACATGCTTGAAATTATTTTGCTTCCATTTTAGTTTCAATCTGACAAGATGGTGCAATTCTTTGCCGTGAACCATTGCGGGCTGCCCACAACCCATAGAGCAGAAGTCTAGTAGTCACTACTATCCCACTCACGCACAAGACCAAAGCCAGAGCAGCTCTGGATATGTCTATCCACACTGCAACCAGGTGTCCTGGGTGCAGAATGAGTCAGGCCTGAATAGGTGTTTTATAACAGCTCTTTGTTCAGTCACACAGTCCCTACTGCTCCTGCTCTAAAAACCCTGTACACCAGACTTCCTACCTCTGGGAAATTACACCACTTAAAAAGACATTTCAGTTTCTTTTTAAACAGACATCACGGGGTAAAGAGACAATAGATAGGTCAGTTCTCCCACATATAAGGTAATCAAACAGTGGGTATGCTGGGAAAAATAAAGGGAAAAACCCAGCATAGTATTGCAGCAACTTTTAAAGGTCCTATCTAGCAAAGTGTAAGCATGTGATTAATGTTGAGCCCTGCACATAAACAATTGTACTAAAGCATCTTGTTTGAATTTCCATAGGTGAGCACCCCCAGCAATGCTAGAGTAGGAGTGAGGCCAGTTTCCTTCTGCTAAAACATAGTGCATTATTGACATGTTTTGCAGAACTAGGACGACCTCTTTCCTGTTCCTTTCTAATATAACACGTGTTAATATATCAGGTGTTTCAAACTGTACCTCTAAAATAATAATTTTCCTGAATATTACATTTCTAGTAATATTATTTAAATGTATCAGGAAAGCTTCAACTAAATCTTTTAATCCCATTTGATCTACAAACAGAGCTGCAACATGACAGGTTGGATTAATGCATTTGGCATTTGTGAAATTATAAACCTCACACAGCAAACAGATAGCAACTGTCGCTGCTCTTTCTCTTTCAGTTTTGTAACACCAGGCTAAACTAAAATAAACCTTTTCCCTACATATACATTTGATTGAAAGATAGACATGCAGGAAAGGGTGAAGTATCCTAAGTGATGGGCTCAGTGGGATATTGAATTTATGTCTACGCTTTGATGCTTCTAGGTTTCGTTTTCTGCTCCTGAGCAGAATTAATTCTGTTCCCCACAGGAGTCGATTTGGTATTCTACATAAAAACCCCCATTTTATTGTTTTAAATCCGACTTTTAGAAAAAGGCAAGAGGTCAAGGGGAGACAGAAGGAATGAAAGGTGGAGAGGGGACCTTTTACAACCCAAATGCCGTTAAGACCCTTTCTAATATACCGAGCTCCATTTTGTCTGTCTTGGTTTCAAAAAGAGATGAGAGTTCTTTTAAAGGGGCCCCTGAATCCTCATTTCAAATTCCACGTTCTCCCTGACAACCCTTTACCTTGTGTTCTTGACAGTTACACAACTGACAGCATTACTTTTCCCCTTGTGGTCCACAGCGAGAGTCAGAAAAGAGATAGCCAGCTCCCCACAGGGCCTGATCCAACGTTCCTGAAGCCAATGGGGAAAAAAGCCCCTCGGCTCCAACCCCACGCTCCTGCGCCGGCTGCGGTGGAGTGGGTGACCTCTCCCAAAGAGCCCCGAACCAACAAAATGCTGCCCAGGCTTCCAGAGACGCTCATCAGCATTCAGAGCAGCCACCTCCACGGCATAGAGGACACTTCAAAAAGCATTAAAGCAAAAGTATATATGAAACAAAGTGATAAAAGGGAACAAAATAGGCGGTCGCAGGTAGGGAGGGGAAAAAGGACAATGCTATAACCCAAAGGGCTTTGTCTGAAAGTTTGCCTCCTGACAGCCTGTGTCCGGCTCGAAACATGATGTTGCTCCAGATTTTCCAGTGGTCTGAATGCTAAATCATTGGTCAACTGCATAATATAAATACCCAAGTTTCCAGACACAGCAAAACCATTCCTCATCCAGCAGTTACACAAAACCCAAGTTAACCTCACTGACAAGTAGCTACACCAGAGGTGCATGCATGTGGTGTGAAGGGATGTTTCACACGTCTGTTTCTTCTCTTATGCATCTGTCCATCTTCTTACCAACATTGTTCCAACAGATGTGCCCCTGGACAACCTGAAGCACCCAGGGCTCATGCCAGAAAGGTGCTGAACCCCTTGGCCCCAGCACAGTATCCCTGCCCAATTCCACATCAATGGATCCATGGCAGAGATACTGCCCACCCTTCAAAGGCCAGGGCAGAGGGACCCAAAGAGCAATGCCACGGCCAGGACCTCAAATCTGGGCCAAGTTCTCATCTCCTGAGAAGACCAGCTGTCAGTTTGAAAGTATAGAAGTAAAGCTGGAAAACTAAGGACCCAAATATAACCAATATTTATCTCTGGCTGAGTTTGCAGATAGCTTGACACAAAACCTACGACCTGGACCAAATTCAAACTGTGTCTTTCCTTTGAAATTTATTGTTTTGTTGAAATTTCATTAGCAAAGCCCTTTTTTGGAGAAGGATAAATCCTGCTTCAGAACCAGCACAGAAATCCCATGAAGAGGCAACAGGTCTATATGAGTCCCAGCATCACGCAGATATTGACTGATTGACCCTTCCTGCTCCAGGGGGGATGTACCTATGGCCATGGCAGTCAGGGATGTTCATACAGGGCCCAAATTTGTTTAATCCTAGGGCCCTGGATAGCTTTAATGCAGTCCTACTTATAGCCTGCAATGTGCGAATGACTCTCTGCTATTCTGGCACTAATAGTGTCAAATGGCATTAATTAAAACAAATCGCTTATAAAACAGGCTGGATTCATCAACAATAAGTGAGGAGATATTTTTCTTTTTTTTTTTTTTTTAGAATTTTAATGAATAAACAGCAATTCCTATTCATTATTTATCTACTTCTGAATTTTAATGAATAGTTCCCAGCGCTCATTAACAAATCTCTGTATTTATGGAAAACTGGCACTTCATAAATATCAAATTGTGCTATTTTATGTGCTGGTTTTATATAAATATAGAAATTCTGTAATTATCACTCGAACTGATCATTAAAATTCAAAAGCAGATAAATAAGCCAAAGCTTTCCGCCTTATTATTCGGATAAAACATCTTTCTTTTCTTTTCTAAATGGTTCCCTGTCCCTCCACGTGTCACGCCCTTTCCTCGGGGTGGCATGCAGCCACCGCTTGCCTTGCAGGTAGTGCCTTTCTGTTGTGTTATCTGGGCTTTCTGCTCCGTGCCAGCAGCGATGGACTCTTTTGTTGGCATGCACTGGCTTTCTCCCAGCCTCATCTCTCTAGGTCATGAGATTCCTGGTTGGCATTCTCATTCTACACTGATCCGTCCTTTTTTCCTCCCGACACTGTTATTGACTTTTGTATTATCACAGCATAAACCATTAGCCATTTTATGCAAATCCGTGTGTTGAATGAAATCCGTGTCAAGTCCATAAAATCAAATTTCAACTTGCCCGTGAGATGTAAGTGTATAGAGCTGCCTTTGTTAGAAACAGCTGGGAGGAAAAACTATCCAATCCAAATCAGTGTAAACCAATGCAATCTGCTCTTCATCACACTCCTCTTTGGAGCACAGAACAAGTCGTATCCTGATCCCAGTTGTTTAAGGGGAAAGCTGAAGCATCACTGCTGCTATCCAGGAAGCTGTCCCAGGTTTCTATCACTTCATTTCAGATTAGCACTTGTTCTAGCATCAATTATCCATGTGAAGAAAAAGAGTACTGACATTAAAGTAACACTTGAACAACACACTCGTAACCTGCACTTTAGCTGGCTTCAACACAAGCCGTTTGTAGCCAAATCCGTAGAATATGCCAACACTTTCTAGATGCATGGTGGTACTCCCGTCCCATAGGACAAGGAGCCAAGGTGATGAAGAAGGTAAGAGATGTGTCCAGGGTCACAGAGGGGTTCTGGCTCAGAGGCAGTACCACAGTGCCTGCTCAAGGGGAAAAGCACACAGGTATTTAAAAGGTGGATAAAACTGCAACTCTTACAAAGGAAAACGTGTAGGAACCTAAAACCCCAGGAGATTCTGCAAGTAGATATATTAATAGGGCACTGCAGCAGTCATGTTGTGTTAAAGGTTATTCCATTAAATATCAGAGCAATGAAAACCATTGCATTTAAGGTCAGGAAAATTTGTATGTTCCCTGATTGCATCAAGCCATGAAACCAAAGGCTGCCCAGGCTTCACCTCGCTCTCTGAGAAGTTTGTGTGCAACATTTTCCCCAGGTTTTTGTAAGTTATGCAACATCCTCGCCACAGTGCTGGAGATATTTGTGACAACTGTTAAAAAAATTAAACAAGATGTGATTAGCAAATGGAACAGCCATGCCTCCTTTTAATTTTAATTCTTGTTTTTTCTTTTATTAAAAAAAATCGTAATCTCCCCAGAGTTTTGCACATTAATGCACCTGTTATGAAACAGACTTTGGATCTCAAAGACTATGGCTCCATCTGAGCATCAGATCAGGTTTGCCATGGGAAAATTCCTTTCCAGTTTCCTGCCTAGGCTTAAGTGGTTCATAACAGCTTAGTCCAAAACTTCCCTTGTCTGCTTGCATGTATTTATTTGTTCCCCAGAGCTAAATCAGACCAACACTGTTCCAAATTGCAGAGTCAACACTCCTTACATCACCTGTGAGAAGAAATGACACTTTTCTCCTTTTTTAATCCATTTTTACTGTACAACAGTGAAGTTTAGAGAAAGCGTTGAGTTTGATGTGTTTTAAGTCTAGCTTCCCCATAGCTCTTGACATTAAGGAGGATAGGTGGTACACTAGCACTTCACCTCATTTCTTCCTGGTGCTTTGCTTTGCTTTATGTAAGCTTTGCCTCTTCTCTTACACTGAAACTGTAACCATCCTGGAGCCAGAGGACTGTGTTTGGTCTCTGTTGGTATGGCTCCTCACATGACAAGGCTCCACTTCATTACTGCAGGCCCAGAAATACAGATAAGACAAAAAGTAAGATGGATTAGCTATGGCATTTCCCCATAGCCATTAAAGGCAGGCTGCAGCACTGGCTGGCCAGTCCCTGGGAGAAATCACTGAAATCCCTGCGTGCAAACATCATCTCCCAGAATGATGCCTTTCCCGACAAGGAATGCTGCAATCAGCTCTTACCAAAGGCAAAAAACCACAACTTTTTCTCTTCAACACTTATTTTCCCCTTATCTCTTTACTACTTTTTAACTCCAGCTCCGCTTTTTCGGTCTGACCCTTTTTCTATTGTGCTGAGCTTCTCCACAGTGCTGGCAGCTGCTATTCAGAGAGTCTGCAAGGCAGCGGAAGGCTGAAGGTTTCATTATAGCAAAGCCCTCCTAATGTTGTGCATTGTGCATGGTTCAGCAGTGCAGTCATTAATCCTCTCCCACTGCTTGCTGCCACCCCTGGGGGAGGTTCTCCTCCAGGACTCATATCCCCTTGGCCTGTTGTGTTGAGAGACAGAAGCTCCTGAAATATTCTTGAATTTATTGTCACAGTTGCCGCAACAGAAACATTTGACTTTTCTGTCTAAATCAATACAGGGTTTCTTCTTTTTTTTTTTTTTTTTTTTTTTAAAGGACATATACCTACACAACTGCTTCACTGCCAAGCTCTTCAAAAGCACAAGCAGAGGAAGAGATGTTGGATCATTCTGGTTGTAATTTCAGTATGTCTTTCAATTGCCCATCTACAAGCAGGTCAGTCTTGTACTTTTTGACGACGTTTCCCCTCCATTCCAGGTTTGATGTTGACCTACTTTCCCATGCCATAATTCACTAATATTCCCCTCAGTATCCAGATAATAAAGTGAGAGGAAAAATCCAAATCCAACTTGCACCAAGCAATTATTTTCACGTCCATCTGTATTCGCTGTGTTGGTGCCAGGGTTTTGTTAATGCACAATAGAGGATAATGAGATCACTTTTTAATTCTCCATCTTCTTCCATCTGAAGCTCTGAAAGCACTGGGGAAAGACAAAAGCTGTCATGTTTTACCAGAGTAGTGCTTCACACAGCAGTGTGCCTCATAGTGATTACGGCCATGTGTTTACAGGAAGGTGCAAAAAATAAGTGGATAAATAAATAAATGAATGAAAATCCTTATGTTAAACATTTGACATAGATTCAATAACACCTCAGGCAATTTGTCTCCCTTTACAAATACTGATCCTTTAAACTAAGTCCTTGGGTAAGCCCCAGACAAAACCAGAAGCACAGGTGGGGAGATGAAGGAGGTTAGTTGAGTAAGAGACAGAGGGCTTATTTTACAAATAGCCTGAGCTGTACATATGAAAACACAGCACTGAAAAACATGACATTACAGAAGATCTCTGCTTCAGGACTGCCCCTGGGAGAAGGAAGTGTAAGTCCAAACCCTCCCCTGTCACCTAATGGGTGAGCTACACGGCACGATGTCCTCATGGGGACAAGCTCACCCTTCTATTTACTGCTGAACTGGGGCTCCAGAAAGCGAGCTGTACAAAACTGCTAATTCAACTGCAAAGCCAGCCCTGGCCTCCCCTTTCCGCACCGAGAGCTGTGCCAAGGCACAGACTGGCTACCATGCCGTGAGTGGACAGGGATTGATAGGCCTTAGGGCCAGAAGAGACTATGGTGATCATCCAGCCTGACTCCGCACACGCCATATGCTGTAAACATTTCACAGATGTATTATATACCGCCCAGGACTTCTGGAGGCTTGAACCTAACAGCTCTGTGTATCCTGGGAGTCTGCTGCCTATGAGAGGGCGTATGAATGTTTATTACATGTTGGAGCAAAATAACGAAGACCTCAATATTAAACAATGATATCTTAAGTATACCACACATGGAGAATGTACTGTGCTAGTAGTTTTCTTGTTTTTCTGCCTTTTAGGGTTGTTATATTCCACAGCTAGCAGTCGTTTGCTCTCCCCGGTGATACACGACACAACGTCCTCACCATCTGCTGCATGAAAATCTCTCTCCACTCCCCTTTCCAGGAGAAGATGAACATGAGATTTTGCTTGCCCGCGTGTGTGTGATTTGTCCCGTGCCTGTACCTGCGGCAGCCATTTCAAGGAAGAACATTTTGTTGTTGACAGAGGAAGCAGTGGAGTGCTGAGGTCTCATGACGAGACCCAGACTTAGGGGGGAAATGGGTTTGGGTTTCAAACTTCTCAAGTTTTTGCAGCAAAGACTGACTAGGACTTCAGTGTGACAAATACAAACAGGCTAAAGGACATGCTGGCTACATTCAAATCAAAGGACTCAGGAGTGCCCACGACCTCCTCTGTGTCAAGTCAGAAACGAGGATTTTCTAAATGATCTTAGAGTGTGGTCTGGCCAATACTAGAAGCCCTTGACATAGAAGCAGAATTTTTCCAGGCTATACTTTGTTTAAAACATGATAGATTTTGGCTAATAAAACCACAGTGCATTCAGAGAATCCCAAAATATGCATAACATAAGCCAGAAATAACTAGATAAACTTTCAGAGCAGATGTTTTATCATATTCTTGGAATAATACTCTTGAGCTACAAAAAAAATTACTAAAGAAAGTTCTGAGTAAATATAACTGAAGCAACTCTGTTGCCCTCGGTAGAACTGGGACATCCATTTATATCAGGGTTTAACCTGGTGCATACATTTTTTACTGTTCTTAAAGTCCTGTTTTAATAGAACAACTTGTGCATTCCTGAAACTTTAGGAAATTCCCTGGAGTACAAATGCCAGGGGTAGTCAGAGAGACAATACTTCAGAAGGTTTCCTAAGTAACAAAAGAGCCAACAGTTCCATGCCTCATCAAAAAGAAATGATGAAAAACAAAATTTTAGACCAAAACATGGAGTTGCTTTCTTTTAAAGCAGGAGGTGTTTTTAAATTGCCAGGTTAGTACAAAAGCAATATAACCTGGTTTTTTTAATAACAGTTTTTCACTGGTGAACTGATTATGATGTCTCCTGACATTTTTTTATACACAAATATTAACTACAGGTTAATCGTATGCCATTGACTCCACTTGTAATTGTAGTCCCTATAAAGGTGACATTATGGTGCATGGTAGTTTCTGGTGTGTGGCTGCAGGCTTCACTACTGGGAGAATTCTGTTCTGGCCTCACAAATGCCTCTGAGAATTTTAACTGATTCAACCCATTGCTGGATAACACTACTTAAAGTTTTTGGGAAAATTTTGTCTGAGTGCATGAGTAGCTGGTGGCTAACAGCAATGAAAAAAACATTAGGAAAGATATACTAGAGCACACAAGTGTGATATGCACATAGAAATCTTTTAAATAGAATAAGTGGCCTCCTCCAGACATATTTAATGACAAAAGAACAAACTCAGCTCCCAAATTATGGCCCAAGTTCACAGCTAAAGTTTTTGTTCCTTAGCTTTGCAGTTGGTGCCCTTTCAATCACATCTAAATACAGCAAAACCTCCTAAATGCTGGGGACTGGCTGGGGGATGAGGAGACCCACCCTCAGCTGTGTCCCCAGCCACAGCTGGACTGAAGTCAGCCAAGCTCTGTGGCTTTTACCAGCCTTGCTGCATGGTTGTCTGGACCAATTTTCTCCCGAGGCCAGCAAAAGGCTTGGCAGGGGAAGCTATGGGCAGCTGGAAGAAACAGCCTTGGCTTTTCTACAGCACTTCTAACACAACCTCTTGGTCATAATTTGAAAGTAATACAGAGCGCAGAGAGGCAGCCAGCCCAAACATAGGATGGCGAGAAATGCCCCCTGACTAGCTGGAATATTTCAAGGGAGACATTAAAAAGTGATCATAGGAGCCAGAAACCCAAATCTCATTAACCATGTCCACACTGTACTTGACCTGAACAGCTCCGGGGTCCTGGCACTTGACTCCTGTGCCAGCGCCCACCAGCAGCCTGTGCTCAGAGCTTGATTTCAGCTTGACTTTTTACTGCCTGTAAATCCCTTTTGCCCCTGTGGAAAAGTAATTTTTTCTGTCTGACATGATCGCCATGAGGGAGATCAAACAGCTGGAGACTCCGCTCCATGGGCCACGCCAGCGAAACCTGTTTTCAGGATACTGTAACCAGTGGATGCACTTTGGAAATGAGGTTTTCCCTAGGAATGTAAACTGCAACCTGCCAGACTAACAGGATATATATAGGAGGCCAACAAGTAAGGACAGAAATAGGTATAAACTGGAGGCAGAGATGATCCTCCACCACCAGTATGTGGTTGTGCCTTGGCAGTAGTACATTTACACATCCAAAGACACATGAACTGTAATGCAAATCAAAGCAATGTGGTTGCAGGATGTAGCTAATCTCAGGGAGAGTGTGGGCATCTCCTAGTGACAGGACAGCCCCCACAGTGTTTTGCACATCTATTTGGAAACAGAAACCTTTATGGAAAGAGCTCAGTGGCAGCTTGAGCCCTGTAATAGCCATCCCAGGCAGGTGCAGATCTTCATTGAACTTCTGAAGTTTCCACTAGGCTGGAAGTGGGTTAAGCTCGATAAATGCACAAACCTGCACAGGCTGACTGACATGGCAGGAGGTGGAATCAGGGGCTATCGGCTGCTGCTGAGTCACTTTGGCAGACAACCCTCCTCTGAAATGTACGTGTGGCTTTGTTGAGCTCAGGATGCTTTCTCACCTTTCTTCTCAGGAGCAACTGAATAGCTCAAGAATACTGTTAACCCTGTGCAAAGGAAAATACATCCTGCTTAATATATGATTGCAGACCCCGGATGTTTCACCATTTCTGTAAATTTGGCAATTTTGCTGTCTGGTCACATTTTCCTCCCTATCAACCTGGGCAGTGTGATTTGTTGCCCTGGAAGAAAATCACTATTATGTTAGCAGTACACAGCGGCAACAGTTTTAACATCTGACACAGCAGTAGTAAGTTCCTGACCCGACATTTAGAAGAGACTCTTTCTGACTCCGCTGTGCTTTGGAGTAAGCCCTAAAGACCTTGCCCATGCTTTACACCAGTAGTGTTGCTTGTGATCAGCACTTGACTCTTCATCTGCTGTGGCTCCTGGGGTCTTTTTATTCTTTCTGAACATTCAGCTTACAGTCAAATGTCAGCTCCTCAAAAATAAGTGGTTGGCTTGTGGTAAAGGAATGGGAAGAAGAAGGCTCAGTTAATTCCCAGCTCGACCACAGACATCCCAAGTGAGATTGGCCAGATTGCTCAGGGTCTGGTTTATTCCAGAAGCACTAAACTCCCCTGAACTGAGTTGCTACCTAGTGAGTTTTTATGTGCTTGGCATACTTGTAAATCAGGCCGTTAATGTCTCTTCTAACATCAACAGCTGTAGGGCAGGGACAATCCCACTGCCTTTCTTCCACTTTTGGTAAACGGGAAGCTCATTAACAGGCACTCTTCTCTGAGGCACTTGTACAGCACCGAGCATACGGAGCTCCAGGAGGTTTAACAGAGAAGCAAAAAGAGCGAGCCAAGGAACAGAGACCATCCCTATGAGAGGGTCAGCAGAAAGGGGTTCTCCCACACCCCGGGAAGCTGATCAGAATATGCCAGAGTTAAAAAAAGATTATAATTCTCTCAAACACACTTGGAAGATTGCACAGGCTGACTCATGGGCACATTTAATGGGTTTCTGGCGGAGTGATTGTACCTCCTCATTTGAACTGCTCAAAATGAAGGCAGAATTTTAGTCACACAGAAATTACATCAAAAGGAAAAGCCAGATGTTTTGTGAATCCCACCACTAATGAGCTACAAGTGCTGTTTTTTCCATTGTACAAGAAAATTATGAATTTTTAAACATATACAAAACAAATTGTTTGTGATTACATTAGACCTTCAAAAGAAAGTGGGAACATAAATTCAGAGATGAATAGCATAATATTGGATGCTTGCCTCACTGCTTGACTTCAATAACTTATCTCAATAAATCCCCCAGCAGAAAGCATCTTATGTACTTCAAGCCTGGAGAAGATGAGACATGAATGCTGGAGGAATTACAAGACAGAGGGGCTTTCTTGCAACAGTGAACAAGCTGAAAATTACAAGGTAATGGAAACTCAGCAGGAGGCCCCCGTACCCTGCCATTAGCTAACTCCTACAATGATTGCTGCAGAAATCACTTAGGTTATGTAAGCACTGTACACTGTTTCTGCACTTTGCATCTCTCTCCACCTAAGCACACAGACAATTTAATTAGGCAAGAGGAGATACCTGAGCAACAGGGACTTTGTCTTGCAGATGAAACAGAGCTGTCTCCCCCACTGAACAGCAGCCCCTTGTCCCAACACGACTGTCTGTCTCTTTGTTGCACTTCCGACACTGGCTGTGAAAATTGGTTTATTAAAGTGTTTACCATTTTTAAGCCAATATAGCCCCGACCTCCCCAAAACGCACTACTACCGTGGCTGTGGAGCTCAGGAAAATGAAGAATTAACAACAGGAGAGTATGAGGCTTGAGTTGCTTCAAGGGCAATTAGTGCCTGTCCCTCATGCTTCTTACCATGGTCTCATGCCATAGAAACACTTGTTATTCCAGTCTTGGAGAGTAAGTCAGCTTCATATAAATGTCCCCATGCTGTGGCTCTTATTTTACCAACCAGAAGGTTAATGAGGGTAAGACACTTTTCCAGTATTAAAAGGGAAGAAGAAAGCCAGCCCAGGAGGTGCAATATGGCAGAGCAGAGTGGGAAGTGCACTTACAAAGACGGCACAAGAAAGTGGGCAAGAAGAAAACACTTCCTCCAACAGGTATGACACAGAAACAGAGGAAATCCTCTGCTGGGAAGTTGGGAACATGAAGGAGATACAGGGGAGATCATGTTAAGCTTTCCCCAGGAACTGGGGAAGGAGAGAGCAGTAGTAATGGCTAATGGAGCGTCACTTCATGTTTAGAAAATGACACTGATGCTGTGAGTGGACTTACAATGCTGGCATGAGGAGGCACAGTGCCAGGATTGTGGAGCAGGGGCCTTGATTGCAGGCCCTGCACACTGCAGAAAGGCCCTCCAAGACAAGGGCCACCAGCAGAACATCGCTGCTCCCCAGATTTTACCCTCTAAGAACCACTCTCTTCTACCCTCCTTTATGTTATCACATCACAAAGCCATCAGCAATCTGTCCTCAACCCTGAGGGTTAAGGGTTGTTTGGTGTCAGAAAAGCCAAGTGAATGAGATGCCCATGGCAGCCTGAATTTCCTATTTCTTATCCCTTGCTATAAAGTTTAACCTCACAAGACCCTGGGCTCTGTGCCACTGGCCAGGTCTGAACTGGGTTTTAGAGACAGAGAAGACAGCTTCTCCTCCAGAGACCACAGCGGCCACAGAGAGAAGTTTTACTCATCATAGCAGAGAGGAAACACAAGTCACAGGAGATCAAACCCGCAGCCTGACTTTTTTATCTTAGGTGCTTAAAAGATAGGCATCTATATCCGTATTTAGGTACTAACATGTCTCAGTGAAATATTTTGGGGCATGACAGCGGAAAGCTTGACTCTGAGGAACTTCAAGCTAGACATGACTTGACACTTCTGATAGCTGTGATCTCGTATACCTGCGTGCAAGTCAGGCCCAACCTTGCCTGATGTCCATCACAGCATCTCCGGAGAGAGGTGTCGGAATCAAGCCCAGACTGGGACTGGTTTAATGCATGCCTTAATGGAAAGCACTTCGTGTGTAACTCTTTGGCTTCATCTCAGCTCTCAAAGAGAGGGCTGAGAGTTACTTCCTCAGAGGTAGTGCCATGCATCGAAGCCCCTTCCACACTACCAGCATGTGCTATAACCACCAACAACTCCTTTGATACATGGCTTGCATTTAAACTCAGCCCTCGTCCAGCATTTTCCAATCAATACTATGCCAGGATTTCTGAGATACCTTGGTATTTTCCAGTAACTACGACAGAAAATGCAAGATACATTGCAAATGCCACTGAAGCCACTAGATGACATTTATTCCTGTGCCAGGCTTCAAATTCAGTGGGACAGATTGTGTTCTGAGCTGGAGGAGGGATGGATTTCACCCTCTGTGTCTCAGAGATGCTTTCATGGTGGTGACTGTTGCATCCCTAGTATGAAATATGGAATTATAAAACCTTGTCTCTCACTCTATTCTAAAATAATTGTTTCTCTAAAATCAGTAAGATACTGGGTATTAACTGTTAAATATTCTTGTCTTTCTTCTGTATCCAGAGGATAAGAAGTTTAGAAACATTTATACTCTATGTGCGAAAGTGATTCTCAGATCCCAGACTGCTTTGCTTTTCATGGGTTTCATTTCAGGAGTTGGTTGAATTTTTAATTCAAATCAATAAAATGCATGGATGCATTTACACAGTCATCCAGCTTTCTTAGACATGTTAGAAGATTACCAAGCTTGCTTGATTCTAATTAAAAACAGACTAGTGGGCAATCAATCTAACTTGTACCAGCCTGTAATTACGATGTTTGCTCTGCAGTTCTACAAACAAAGGTGTCAAGAGAGAAGGGGCTTCTGCAGGATTTTTGTGGCACTGCCCTGAAGAACCTCAGAGCAAAGAGTGTGAAAACGGCATTGTTTTAAAATCATCTCAATACTACTTTATACAACAATACAATAGAAGATGTGGGAAAGTAAAAACTATAATATTCCCCATGAATCGCCACTTATTCCACTCCTCCCGCTGCATGGCCAAGTTACTTACATGATGAGGTGTCTGCTCTGTTTTTCAGTCTGGCTGCCCATTTAGGTGTTTCTATGGGCAGATCTCCCATTACTGCTGCTGCTTGACCATTCGAAAGTGGATTTTCATCTTCTTCTGCCTTTCCTCTTTCTCCATCACTATTCAGGCTGTAATGAGGACAAGAAACATGATCAAGTTCTTCAGTTCCATAACCACCCTTCCCTTCTGAACTAATTTTTTATTAAAAGGATTTCTGAAGAGTTATCCTGCTGCTGTTCAACCAGTACATCAACTTGCACAGTCTGTGCCTGATGTAACCCAACAGATAGACTGTTTTCTTCCCCGTCTTGGCACTTTGTACAGCCAAGGAGTACTTGCAGCCTCAGTATAACATTATGGGAAGACAGTGTTTCCTGTCAATGAAGACAAGCTCAAGTGCTTCCTTTTCCCTATCACCATATGATGTTAAATTCCCTACCTCATCCCCAGCAGTAGAAATCCATTGATAATTTCTCCTAATTCAAGCTCTGTCAATTAAATGACAGCATATAAATGACAACTTTCATGGCACTCCATAACTCAAATGACTCTGCAACAATTTTTGCTTTATTGCTCATTTGTGTCATATCAAGTATCACACAATTCTGAAAAATATCCCCAGAAGAAGGAAAAAGAAAGAAAGAATGGAGGAAAGAAACAAAACTAATGAAAGAAGAGACCAGAATCTGCTTTCTGTTGTTGGATTTACATGGTTCATCTCTTCTCTAAGACTGGGCACGGTTCAATGCAGCTGACGAGGTGACTGCTAGATGCTTAGAGTGAAGCTGGTCTTTCACAGCAATTCACATTTCCATCTTCTATTTGTAGTGCCAAAACACTCAGCTATTGCCAGACACTGAGTCAACATTGGGTTTTCAGAGAAAAAAAATACACAGTTCAAACCTGTGATTAAATAATTTGAAGTACAGCATTGCCTCTGCTCCCCTGGAGATATCTGATGCATAGGAAAACCAAAGTACTTAACCGTTGACACTAACTTGTTTCACTGAGGATTCTTATTTGTCCTGAATGATCTTCAAGCACTGGAGAGTATTAAATGCACACCACCAACCAAGAAATGCTTATCATGATAGTTGTTTGTCATACATTCTCTCATCACTAAATGCCTGCAGGATGGATGTGAGACCAGGCAAGAAAGAGAATCACTGAATAATTTTGTTGGAAGGGACCTTTAGGGATCTTTAGGCCAACCTCCTGCTCAAAGCTGTCCCAACTGTATCAGATTGCCAAGGACCTTGTCTGGTTTAAATATCTCCATTGGTAGAGATCCCATGACCTCTGTGGTCCTCTGCTCGTGTCTGATCACTCTCATAATGAAATAGTTTTCTTTATGTGTGGAAAGGTATATCCAAAGGGGTTATATATCTGGAAATGTTTCCTTATTCCTTTTCCCTTATATCACTTCAATTTCCTGCACTGAACACTGTATTCGTCGCCTCTTCTCCTAACAGAGGTAAAGCTAGAATCACACTGTATGGAAGCCTTTGACAGCAGCAGTATTTTGCAATATTCTGTAATAAGAAGGTCCTGTGCTTATATCCAGAGATGTGTTAACTCTTACCTGGATCTAACATCTAACTCTGAAGTTACTAAAGCTAATGAGAGTTTTCCTGTTAGCGATACCTAACATTCCTTGATGTCAGTGACAATTTGTGAATGCTCAACAACATTTTTAAATTATTAAATAAGGACTCAAGTGAAATCACTACTAGCTGGGATTTTGCTGGGCTACTGTATATGCTGCAGCAACTTGCACTGTCAACCAAATTCATGTTTTCACAAAAATAACAGGGTGAAGAAGGATCAGTGAATTTACTAGAACGCCTGAAGCATGTCAGCACAAGAGAGATGACAGTAAAAGAACTGCTATCACCAGCTGAAGCATTGAGCTCAGTGGTCTGAAAGCAGCTCTGGCTGGTACTTTGCTTATCATTAAGTAGGAAGTCATTTGGTTTCTCTCCCAATATTTGCTGCTGTAGACCTCAAATATAATTCTTTCTGAACAGGAAAGCACTCCACAGATGAATCAGTTCCATTTGCCACAAAGGCAAACTGGTCTGCTTCATAATTGATTTTCCACAGACAATTGATTTAAACTTTTCAAACCCCTCATGATGGTAGGATTAGATCTGAGTCTTTACAGTGCCCTACAGTTTTCAGGGTGAGCTCTGAGCTACGTTTCTCTTTCACAGAGTTCTGCTTAATTGGACGAAGGGGACAGAGTTCAAGGGCAAGCCAACAGAAGGTGTTTTATTTAAGCATAGCCCAAGTACCTGTAATGAGAAAGTGTGTCTCACTCCCATGTATAAAATGACAGAAGCGATGTTTCAATTCCAGCTATCTCTCTTGGCTGGGTGGTTAACACAGAAACCTGATGTATTTTATCCTATAGCATTAGTTCAGAGAAATGTGTTTATTATGAGTGCCATTATAATATACTTAGCACAGTCCTTTCAAGTGATGACTAGAGGTTTATTTAGGAACTAATTCAGCACCAACTACAGTTAAAAAGAAGCTTTCACATATCAGTGGAAACTGCATTGAATCTTTATTGGCTGTTATGATTAAAAATAATCAGTAATAGAGCTGAGGAAAAGTGATTAAACTCTTTTACATACAGCTGATTGGCATAAACAGCATTACTTCTCCCAGTGCATTATTGTTTCCAATAAGTTTTCTTATGAGAATATTTGGGAAATACCAAACCTCTATGGCTGCTGTGTGAATATATTTCCTTCTGATAAAAGTTAGTTTGGCATTCCAGAACTGTGAGTTCCCAACAGCCACTAGAAATGTCTTCACCCACATTAGGGTGGTCAAGCAGCAGCAGTAATGAGCCCTCTGCCTGTAGGACCACCTAGCACAGGCATCCTTATTCTGTGAGGAGATAAAAATACTTCAATTTACAGAATATTCTATTTTTCACAGTCCAGTTGAGCACTCATCATTTCTGCTTGTCCTCCAGGGGAGAGGAGGTACCATCCCCACAGGCTTGGGTGCTTCCACTGGTGGTATTTACTGGCTGGACCAGAAAGGAATAACAGTTCACAGCAAAGATGTTTCAGAATATGTTTTAGATGAGTTAATAAAGTCTGAGGTTCTCATGCCAAGAAAAAAAAAAAAAAAAAGAGAGATTGGGGATTTAGTGCCTGGTAAAGCTGACAATCATGTACAGTAAACATAGACTGTATTTATAAGCTATTTGTTTTCTGAATACCCTGTACCATTTAAAATGACCAGTATTGGATGGAATTTTCTGCATATAATGAAAATTTCTTTAAAATTGTATTGTACACTAGCTGAGAAACACTGCTATGACAGAAACTGTGGCAGTCAGATCTCTCAGGTAGATCTGCCCAGACCTACTCCTCCAGGATACCATGGAAGGGCTTCAACAACCCCAGTGAGGTTTCCTTTAAATAGGAAACAGAACTAATAGCTTTTCTTTTCACAATACTCGGGACTGTGTGGACGTCCTGGGGGATGGATCCCTCTCCTTGCGGCTTGCTCTCAGCATGGTGCACAGCAGCTTGCTGGCATGCAGACAATGGTGTGCAAGTGGTCTGGATATCCAGGAAGTCTTTTTGGGTTCCACCACCAAGGCCCAGCATTGGCCCTGACCCCACGGTTACCAGCTCCCTGCTGCATTCTGGGCTCTCCCCATGCTCGGCTCTGCCCCGGTCCTGGCCCAAAGGTGTCTCACAAACATCCCCAGCACACTCCGGGAAGGAGCAGTCTCCCATCCTTCCCAAGGGTTGGACCTGACACAGCAGCTCCCTTTTTGAAGGCAGATTATTATGGTCAAGGATGTATAAACACCATCTACCACAATCACACATTCCTCTTTTCCTACAATCTCCTTTCCTTTCTCTGAATAACTCAACCCCATTTCCCCCTAGGAGTTTGACCCAGAAATAGGGCTTTGGCACTCAGAGAAGAAAAAAGCAGCAGGGATTCCCACATAGTCCACCTTGCTTTTCCATCTTCAAATGGAGTCAGAGCTTGGTTTGTGAATGCTATCCCAGGGGTGCTGCAGTATCTGTCTCCAGATAAAGCTGTGACAAATTCACCAATGGTCTTGACCTGTCAGCCCAATGCCAAGAATTCCACTGGCCCTGCCTGATACAAAGGGTGTCCGGTGCAGTGTCACAGGAGGGGTCCCCGCTTTGCAGGATGGTGGAGGCCCCCAGCAGCTCTGCCTGGGTTTTCCACAACCATTTTTCATCTGAACATCCTGCAGTGCTCTGCAAAGGGGTGATCACCTGTGACCTCTCTACGGATGGGGAAAACAACGTGGAAGGTTTGCCTGTGCTCACGGCAAGGCTAGCTGGGGGCACGGGCAGGGAGGGTGGCTCCCCTGTCCCCGACGTGGGGCCAAAGCACGTGGTCTCGCACTTCTGGGCCCACCAAGAAACATCTGCCATTGCACAAGTGACATCACCAGCGCTGCGTGGACAGTTGCTCAGACAGTTTCACAGTCCAGTGGTGACCCCAAGACATTAATTCCCACCAGCTGCGTTCACATTCTTCCCTCCTAAAGCACAAACTGCAGTAGCCAAACAATCCAACAGTAGTGTCTGAGCCTGAGACAATCAGCTCAGGACAAAGGCAAAGATAATTGCTATTGTCTTCCCTATCATCATAACCGTGCTGGGAAGAAACAGGCTCCCACTGGCTCTCCTTGCCACATAAAATTGTGCTGTTTGTTTTTCTTCACAGTGATACTATTAAGTTATTCTGAATTAATAGACGAGCCAGTCAATAAAAAGCTTACTCCTTATGGCAGGCATGCACGACACCCAGCTGACAAGGTGTTTTTCACATTAGAACGGCAAGGTTTTTAATAGAGTGTAAGTGTCTTTAATCACCCAGGCTAAACAGCACTAAGCACAAGTTCAAGGTGACTCCAACGGCTCCTATTCGAAATCTGCATTTTCATCTTCCTTAGATTAATTCATATTTTAATTGCTCATATTACTGATTGAAGTGCTAGCGAAGGGAGCACTTTCATTCCTTTGATCCCCTGCTCTCACTACACACAGGCAAGGTTGGACATTAGGCAAACCTACAAAATTGCTCTGCTTTCAGGGGGGAGCACGTGGCACAAGTGTGGAATGGCTGAAATCACCCAGCATGAGTGGCAGCAAGGCCTGCGGACAGGCTACCTCATGTTTCTTCTGTTATCCCGTAAGTTTAACTGCTTACACCACTACCAAAACATGAGAGACTTCATCAATTTTATCAGAATTTGAACCAGGAAGATAGTCAGAGAATCCTTTTTTTGCCGAGAGCTTGCAAATATCCACCCCAGGGTCAGAACCCTGCACATGGTCTGGTTAATGAAACCTGCCCCCCCATCCCCTGCAATGGCTGGCCACGGCCCTGATTCTCCCATCCTTCACATGGAACTAAACCAACTAACAAAACACCTCTTCATATACAAAGACCAGTCAGCAAGGCACTGCTTCACAAAGTGGACGAACAGGAACGGCTGCGATACATGTAGATAACATTAAAAGGAGGTTGGAGAAGGGATTATGAGACCTTTTGTTCTTACCACAGCACACCAGTGAGGAGCTTTCAAAGAAGTTGAAAGGAGAAAAATTCAAAGCCAGCAAAAAGAAATATTTTTCTACTGTGATTAGCCTACAGCACTCATTGTCATGGGATGTTCCTAAAGGAAAAGCAAAGAAGATTTGAAAAGGCATTGGAAATACATATGCCTATCATGGCTGTCTAAAGTTGATGGCTGTCAAAATGGGGGAAGAGATCTTAATGTTTTCTTTCAGTGTGGGCTCCTGTGAGGCATTTGTTCCTCATCTGTCTGTCGGGGGTTTCAACACTTACAGTCTAAAGTATCTGCTTCTGACACCTGTCAGAGAGAAGGCCCTGAACTAGAGCTTCTGCTGGTACACCCAGCCTGGATGGTCCTCTGTTGCTGATGAGTGCTGATGTCAGGAACAGCTCATGCTGCTTAGCACAAGTACCAGCTGAACCATCAACATATTAAAAAAAAAAAAAAAAAAAACAACCAGAAAACAAACATTGCATTCTTCACTCAGAAAACCTAAGTACAACTTTTTTTCTTCCTTTTTTTCTGGTAGCCCAGGTAGTGTAGCATCCCTAAGAGGCTTCCACTGAGGACATGAGCACACCCCTTGGCAAGTAAAGCCTGATCATTTCTGAAAAATATATTCATGGTTCAAAACCCAATGTTTCTCTGTTAACAGAGGGGGTTTTGCACAAAGCACTGTGTACACTAGCTATTTCTGCACATTTCAAAGCCCCGGTGAAGTTGTACATACCAGCAGGAGCACTCTCTCAGGCTCTAGACAAGGGGACTGCAGTGGGGCCACAGTCTGTCCCTGCACGGGGGGCAGTTCTTTCAGTGGGTAGTTGCTGATGCCCCTGGGAATTACCTCTGCCAGCAGCCCCCATCCTCTTCCAGCTGGGATGAAGATCTTTCACACCAGCTTGTCACCTTCCTCCCTGCCAGACCAGCTTGCCCAACTTCAGATTTGCACTTCCTCCTTTAATTTGATTAGTGACAGCTGCTATTATCTGAGGAAATCTAAATTGCCTCTTCCTGTGCTAATGAATCACTGTACTATGTGTGTGGGGATTAGAGAACAAGATGGATTTATTAATACGTTTCTAATTAAAGGGACAGTTCCACTGTTCCAGTGACTTTCGGTGAAGGGGTTGTAGCAGGTTTTGGAGGTGGAGAGGAGAGCCACGGGTTGTCACTTCTAATTACAAGCCACACTTGTACCTATATATCTTCTCAGACTGCAACTAGTGAGCAGAGATACTAATTTATGTGCATGGAGCAGGGCAGCTGTATCAATGGGGATGTCACATTAAATTCTCTTGTCTGCAGGAACCAGTTCAGGTCCAGCACTGTGCTGCTGAGGCTGCACTGCCCGTTCCAGCAGTCAGAATGTCTTTAAACCACCGACTGCCTGGAGGTGGGAGGATGTACCAGGGAAAGGGTCATCTTAAATTGACTTCTCTCCTACAGTCCTTCTTAAGCATCCTTTATTATCTGTCAGATAATAAATCACAGCTATCTGTCTGATTAGATTTTGGGTCTGACTGAGGCTAACCACTCTTAGCTAAGATTTTTAAGTTACAGTTGCTCGGGCCTCTAATGTGAGAGACTTCAATGATTTTGTTTTCAAGGTAACTGGGCACTTAAAAAATCACCAGCCGGTTTGTAAAATGCTAGTGAAGGATTTTGTAAACTAAGTCTAATTACAGCAACAACAGACCTGTTTGCATGAAGATGTGATCTGAATACTGATGCCTCAAAGAATTACTCTCATTTAGTCTGCTTGGGAGAGAGCAAATTAAAAAACCATGCTTGTATATATTCTTCTTATCTCATACCTAATGCCAGGAACTCAGAGAGGCGGCTCCCAGCCCCCCTTTAGAAAATATAATGGAGCAACATGTCTCCTGCTGTACAGCAGAGAAATGGGACTTGTTAGGAATGGCACTGCACTGTCTTCACAGCCCAAGCCACGCATGTGGAAAAGAAAGCCCAAACCAGGTCATGTTTTTGGAGACCATAATCTCTAATCTGGTATGGCCATTCTTAGACAATTAATTTTATGTGAGGAATCTTAACTTCTCCATGGGATGAGTCAAAAAGGAACTCTAATAGAGGGAATTGGGGAAGATCTTTCTTCTTGGATCCACCTTTTATTCTAATTCTTTTGGCTCTGATTTACCTAAATATCAATGCAGCATCAGCAGGATTAAGATAGAACATGTTGTGAATAAAGCACATCGAGGAAGATGATGTTCTAAGATGTTCACTGTAGCCTCAACTATTCAGAAGAGCAATATTCACACTTAAGGCAATAGTGTTTGTGTGGTGAGGCTGAGCAGTGTGAATTTATATACTAGTAACCTTGAGCCACTGAAACCACCAGAAGTCTCTTCATGGACTTCATCTCTGTCTTTGGATCAGACCCTGATCCTCAGCAGATGTAAATCCCTCCATCACCAAAACTATGCCAGGTTAGGTCAGCTGATGCTCATGCCCTTTCTCTCCACTGTAATTCAACACACATAATTACCTGCAAACGCATTCTGCTTACAAGAGTGTTATCTCCCCAAATGAACTATTTTTACTGTGTTCCCAGGTTCTACATCTTTTCTAATAACGTCGTACTCTAGGCGGATTATCCATCACCATAAAATCATTCATTCTTTCAGATACAGTTAACTTTAATGAGACTGGCATGAACTAACAAGCCATTGATTCACGTTTACGGATACAGTAAACAACTCTTGATTTCTTTCAATCACTACACTTGAGCCTACTAAATAGTTTTAGCCAGTGCTGCATGTTGGACACACGCCCACCTTATTACTGGGAGATATCCAAACATTTCCTACAAGGTTATCACTATGCACTTTGCTGCAGAGGAAGAGAAACTAAGAGCATATTGGTATGAACAGACCTGCAGGATAACTTGATTTCCTGGAGTCATTTCAAATAAATGAACAAGATTCAGGTTTCAGTTATCACTTTGTAAAGCTGACTCATAGCTCCAGGAAAAGCCTAAAGAAGGAGAAACATTTTTCATTGTGGATTCTCTCTTTCATTGGAGGTTAAAAGATTAGGGGTACCCAGACTGTTATAATGGAGGAAGACACAGTCCCCAGCTTGACCCCAGCTAATTTTGCTGTTGGGGAGCTCACTGCTGTGCTAAGTAGTAGCTCACATTGAGGGCAGCAGACCAGATGGAGACTCACAACCCCAAAACTGCTATTCAAAACATAAAAAGAAAAAAATCTTCAAACACTTCTGAACTACCTGGCCCAAACTGCTGTGCTCCATGCTCTTTCCATTTAGATGCCTGAATTTAGCCTGAATGAATCACCCTATGATAAAACCCTACCGAGAATTGATATATAAATCATGCATTTTTCAGCATGTGAAAAGGGTAAATCCTGGGATTAGAAGCCAACCTGGACCTCAAAACATGAGTGGTCCAGTCTGTCTTGTAATTACAGGGCCAGAAGTGTCTTCAAGACAACATATAATCCATCCCCTTACTTATTTGCCTATATCCCAGTGCTGTTTAGGAGACACACTTGCCCTGGATGCGGGGCCTCCCAAGGCCTTATGTTCCAGCCCTCACCATATATTTCATGAAAAGCTTTTCATAGCAGGCAATCTGAATCTCCTTGGCTGCAGCATAAAGCCTAAATGTCCTTGTTCTATCTACTACAGACAACAAGGACAAATTACTCTCTTCCGCTTTTTAAGTGTTTTAAAGATGCCTCCTCTCCCCTTAGCCCTGCTCTGTCTTAAGTACGTGCTCTTCCACAGGCTCCTTATACTTCTGCTCTCCACTGGTAATGATGGGATGACAGCACTGTGCCTCCCTTCCTCAGAGGGACAAACACATTTAGAAGATTATGAGTTTCAGATACTACTGCAGGCACTGTGAGTTTTTTCAAGGTACTTTGAAGTGATGGATAGCATTGTCAACTGCAAATTTAGCTCAAGCATTGGAGAACATTTCCCCGACAACAAATTCAAGTGGTCTTCTGTATCGCCTCAAAGTCATCACAGAAAGCCACCCTGTGGTGTGCTGCTAAGTGACTACTACAGTGTTCCACCATCTTCAGCTAAAGTCAGGAGGCCAGACTATGAAACTAAGTAATAGGAAACTTCTATGAGAATATGCCACTTGATTGGACATATCCTACTGGTTCTTAGCTGCGACATTGCAAGGACTGAGCAGCAGGCATGCCTTACACACCGGGCTCAACTGGCTACAGAGTGACCATCAACATGAAAGGGAGCCTGAGGGGGCTCGCACTGCACAGACAGCACAGCACATGTGCTGAATCAGGCCCAAGTAACAGAGGAGCTACAGCTCCTGCCTTCTACCCACACATGCATAATTCTGACATGCAATACAAACAACAACTTCTCCTTTGCCTAATTAAGAGATATTAATTTAAGTGTGGTTTTCAGTGTTTGCTTTAAGAAGCACAATTCCTTTTGCTTTCACAGCATCAAATAAAAATCTCAAATATGCTCCAAAGACAGGGCCTTGGGTTTGGGGTCACAAACCAAACAAAATGGCTTTGACTTCCTGGGATTCACAGATCATCACAAACCTATTGCTCATTACCTTCTTAGAAGACAAATTCCAAGTCTCGGGGGAACATCTACTAAACAGTACTTTAGCTCCTGCTCCCATCTCCAACAGTAAGTGGATGTATGCACAGAGTAGACTGAACAGATGTCAGACATTTAAGCAATTTAGATGTCCGTGTTTTCAGAAGCTGCAGAGCGAGAAAGTGGATGCTCAGATTTTTTTAAGCATTTAAGTGAGACACTTAAATTAGAGCAACATGGCTCCCCATATAACATATGCAAGTAAGCAGTACTTGCTAAGGTCTGGCTTGTCCTCCTCCTTCCCCAGACTACAGAGGGATCTCCATGGTAGTCATGTTCCTAACTTAACTGCTCCAGTTCTGAGTAGGATAAACCTGGTTGTAATTGTCGCTGAGTCTTGAAACAACCTGAGGGATGCGTCTCTTTTCCTCAAATCCATTCAGTTCCGAGTGAACAGGATACAAGGATCATCTCTTGCATTCAGCTTGAGAATATGTCTAGAAAACGTGAGTAGCTATCACATGATACATGGGTTTGTAAAACAAGGCTTAAAGAGACACTTGGAAAGCATCTGAAAGGACACAAGCCCAGAGAATGAGTCTCTAGCCATTGGTTCTTTCTTCCTTACTCCTTTATGCTGCAAGGCATGAAGGGAAGAGGAGAAAATGAGGATCCTTCTACATTCAATAAGGAGTGGAGTCACAAAGTAAATATGGAGTGGGTCTCAACAGAGCAATCACAAGAGCTATGGATACACATAACCCCCATCCATCTACAGTGTTGCTGTGCCTGGGGCAGTTTGAAGGTACCCTAAGAACCCTGTGGTTTGCACAGGAGGCACCTGCCAGGGCAACATCCTGCAGTGTTAAATAAACTCCTTAATCAACAGAGAACTCTATCCTATCCTATCCTATCCTATCCTATCCTATCCTATCCTATCCTATCCTATCCTATCCTATCCTATCCTATCCTATCCTATTCTAAAATGAAGTAAAACAGGATGAGAAATAGACTACTTTACATTCAGAGCTCAAATAAACCAAGTAGGATATATCACTATCAGAGGGTAAGGAAAGGGAAAAAGAAGCTAAACCTTGGTATCATTACATGCAAAATGTAAAAACATTTAAAGTGACACCTTCATGAAGAGAGCTTTAAAATATTCACAGTCGGTGCAATACAATTCACAGCTAATTACAGTCTATACATGCAAATGAAAGTAATGATAATCATAATTACTTTGCACTTATATACTGTAGCAATTTTCATCTGAAGACCTCAAAGTCTTTATAAACATTAATTAATCCTCCCATCACCCTGGTGTGCTAGGTAACTGTTACCATAATTCTCATTTTAGAGACAGGTAAACTAGGGTTCAAAGAGGTTAAGTGATTTTCTCATTGTCACATTTTGGTGCCACAGGTGGGATCAGAATGCATGGTGATGGCTTGTCAGAGAGCAGCCATTACACACTACTGCCTGGTTACAGGTGTTGGAGCTCAGGGAGGAGAGGTGCGGTATATTGAGATGGGGCAGGCAAACGGCAGGTTCTTGAGCTGAGGAACAAGAGTTTGACAAAACCACTTAACTTATACTGTGAAGACAGCACTATATTTATGGCACACCATGCTGCAGTAGTTCCACTGCTGAGATTCATACACTGACCCTAAAAGCGCTGACACCGATTTTAAAGTTTAATTTTTTGTTTTATTTTGTTCTTTTGTTTTGTTTCTTCAAATAAAATAATATCATAAAACTCTGTCTAGGAGACAGGTTTGCAGAGGAAACAGCAAATACCAGAATCATTGTTCTTATCAGCTTTAGCTTTATATAATAAAGACCTTCTATTTGGACTTTAAAAACACAAAGTGAGAAGATACGGTTCACTGATGGGAAAAAGGGCAGAACTACAAAAGTTTTTGGCACATGGGCTCAGATTAAGCCAACCAAGTCAGTCCTGTGCCTTCTGGTTTCTGTACACAGGCTCCAGGCTCTCAAGAAAGCTTCACCACCAGGTAAGGCTAAGCACAGAAGTTAAGGCAATTTGGGCTGGATGCATCTGGCAAGCAGACACCTATGGGCCTCACAAGTTAGGTATCTATTTCCCACTGACATCCCATTAAATTTTGAGACTCCAGAGATAGAAACATTTATACTGTGCTTCTGCAGCACCTACCCTAGGGCAGCAATGAGGCAACCTGATAAGTGCTACCACAATAAAAGTAATTGGTCTAATACAACGCAGACCCCCCAGGACAGGTTGCCGGTTCCTTCTTGGGCTAATGATCTGAGTCACAGGATGCAAAAGACGGATGGACTTGAGAAATCCCCTCAGCAGAATATCTGACAGTCCAAAAGACAACAGAACATAACTTCAAACTCCTCTCACCTGTAATTACTTTCCTGGATTTGCATCCTGTGGCTCAGAAAATGCACTGAGATTCTGTCCTCACCCACATTTTTAAAGGCCGTTGTGTGTTAATCATTGTCTGGTACCATAAAATGCAACAGCCATCAATATCAAGCCAGCCAACTTAACAGGCTCTTGTAATGGGTACATTTCTATAGACCTACACAATAAGACTAATTGCATGGGCTTGCTGTAAAAGCCAGAGGTCGTTTGATTACTAGCTGTTTTGTACCATGAAAGTGCACATTAATTATTTAAAAGATGGACTTATAATTATTGTAAGCTCTAAGTAATTACCTATAATTTTGGCAAGTGTTAGAAAAACTGATAGTCTAGCAAATTCAGGTTTTAGTCATTAGTAAGCTCATAATTACATTTAAATTGCAAAATGAGAATTATGCAATTTATCTCCCCAATAATGCATAAACATTACAGTGATTGTAGGTTTTAATGGACTATATTATTACTATAAAAAGCAGAGCAGTGATGGGCAGTGAGGGGCAATTTGAGTTCATTGCTGTTATTTTACATTATAATTGCTTATCAGTGGCTGCACCATGATGGTTCTTCTCCTTGATTAACATGGGATAAGTCCATTTCACCCATCAAACTGTACTGGAAAAGAACAAAACTTACTGAAGAGTCACTAAAAAGAAGTGATTAATCTTATATCAATACAGGACTAATTGCTGTAGGTAAACAATCTAGAAATCACATATTTGCTCTTTCTCTATCCCTTAAGAAAAGCAGAATTCCCAAGTCATATCGTTTTGGGTAGGGCTGCTTTTTCGTTCAGACTTTTCAGGATCTGTTCCCATACATGCCTGAGGCAACTCAGTGCTGCTCCACCACCTATAAAGAACAAGAATGAATAAAAAATGCCACCAAGTAATACATACACAAGAGGATTTTTCAATTAGTGCTATTCCAAAGCAGTCTGTGCCCAGCTAGTATCCCAGCACGTCAATGGCAAAATCCATTTCAACATGAGAAAAGCAGTATAATGACTAGACACAGGTTACCAGACAACAGAACTGGTCTGTAACAGTAAATTGTTCAGCATCATTCCAGAAAGAGGAACTTTCTAATAATAATGAATGCAAACCATCAAGTCTGGTCAGGTAACTATGGATGTGTATGCTCTGATGCTTACAGATCAACATCTGCCCCCTCTTTGGCAGCGGGTGCTCACAGAGAGTTAATCACTGCTTAGCAAGATCCCCAAAGTCTTCTTAACAGTGGCAGCAGAGAGTAAGTAGAAGAGGAGTGAGACCCGTCTGAGGCTGGGACACATTAAACTGGAGCATGGGACAGCAGTTTCCAAAGTGTACAGTGACGTCCTAACAGCACTCCCACTGAACTCAAAGGAAATTTTATCATATATAGTCACAAGGGCAGTAAGTTTGTTGCAATTTAATAATCCCATTGTTCCTTTGGTTTCAGGTGACAGGTGGAGTGATTTCTATGTGTGGACTAAGCACTTCATCTATCAGACAAAGTTGTCAGTCACAAAGATCTAGGAACAATACTGGAGAACAGATTAGGATAGAAATGTCAGATATTTTATCCAGCTGAAAATGACTGCAATTAATCCATGGTAGAAACTAGGTGAGACAGACAGCTTTATACCCAAAACACAGCATTTTCAGCCAACAGCACTTCTCTCTACAGCCAAACAGTGATATTGGAGTTCAATGCTTCCTGAAAAGGCAACACCAACTGCTGTGAATCACTCATGCAATTTCCTTATGGATTTTCACCTTCACTGTTACATGGACTTTTCAGAAAATTGACCAGAGAGACGGAGAGGTGAAGACCATGCCATTTAGCTTGAAATCAGGACTGCCCCTACAATTATTTGTTTCATGATTTCAGTATGACTCTTGTCTACCACAGTCCCTCTTGTCCATGGAAAACTTGGCCTCTTACGATGCAGGAGGAAGGAAATGCTGGGGCTGTATTTCCAGGCTTGTCTGCTGTGAGACATTTTCACACTCTGTGCACCTTAGAAGCTGGAGTCTTGCCAAAACAACTGGCTTGGTTTGACACCAGGGAAATTTAAGAGCTGCTTTGTGTTGTTATTGTACAAGCCCTTATACAGTGTTTGTTTTAAATGATGTGCTGTGTGATTTAGTGGTGTTTGCTGAAATGATGAAAGCCAGTGCTTGATGTGCTGTACTGTGTGACTGTTGTCTTCTCCTGGAGATGAGATATTACTTTTCACTGGAGTTTCCCAAAAGGCAGCAGCTGCTTTAGCCTTTGGGGCACTGAATCTGCCATTCCAAAAATAAAATCCAAGGGAAATGAACATGCCTTTAGCCCAGCTCTGCACACCTTTTAGCAGAGCAGCTCTTACAGACGATGGATGGCGGGCAGGCAGCTTCCCTGTGTGGTGGTCGGTGTAGCAGGGACCCACCTCGGTGACCAGGCTGGTAACACCCACAACACTGTAAGAGCTGTTCCGAGAGCACGCCAGGAGCTTGCCCCTACACCGCTAATGTCAGCGTTACTTGCTTCCGGGAGCGCAGGGTCAGGCTTTTATTAGCTATACATTTGAAGACCACAGTCAGATCATTTCTGGTGTCAGTACGCAGGCTGACCCCTACTCCCCTTTCTGTGAGCTATGGCATGAAGGGTCTTCTGCCTGGACAGCTTTGTTGAATCAGGCAGATCTAACTGGTGTGTATTTCTCTAACAGTAAGAACCAAAGTCTCTGCCCCAGAGGGCAGACAGGAAAAGAAAGAATTACTTTTTGTCAAATGATAGGCTCTACCTTCCTTAAAAGCAATACAGGATCACCCCTTGGAACTCAAAAGCTGATGAAATTCCTGCCCTGTATAAGTTTCAGGTTGCTGTGGGGTGAAAGAGTTGGAAATAACAGGACCCTGGGGACTTCCATGCTGCCCAAGAAATCTAATCCAAAAGCTTCTCTCAGGCAATGGCCAGTATCAAGTGCTTCAGTGAAGATGCACTAAGACTTACAGGAGCTAAACAAGGGATAAAGTTACCCCACAACATCTACTCAAGGATTCAACCTAATCCAAATTCAGCAGAGTTTCACCTATACACTTGAGCATGAGAATTTATACCCCTTCCAAGCCTTTTTATTAAGTAGCTTAATTCTGTATTGAAATATTTAATGCCTCTTTGTACCTCCCTAAATTCCGGTCCTTTGTAGGAACTGCCCATTTGTATTACAGACACATCAAGGCTTTGAAAAAACTTCCTTTCTCTATCAAGTGCTCTTTGCCCTCTGGTTCAAAGGTGCGTCTGGTCACAGGTCAGTGAGTAACCAGAAGGCATCTTAAGAGAAACAACTTTTCAGCCAGTGCATATTTCCTCTTGGATGATGATAGAGATGGCTACGTGGGAACACAGGATCACTGGGCTGGCAGAGACGGGATGGGTCACCAAGTCCTGTGCCCTGATAGCGGAGGCCACTACATCACATAATCTCCTTGATACGTGCTTCAAGCCGTATCTTTACATGGACAGTATTTTTGCTCCTGTTATTCTGACATGAATGCTGCTCTGTTCCAGAATCTTGTTGCTTTAATGGTTAAATGCCATCTTATTTATAGCCTAAATTAATGCATGGTTAATGTGTATGTTTTGCTCTTAGTCAATAAGTTACTCTCTCTCTGCTCTTTACTCCCAGATGGTATTTTTAGACAGCAATCAGATCGACTCTTGGTCTGTGATTTTCTAGACTAAACAAGCCAAACTCTTCAAGTCCCCTCTCTTACAGTACTTTCCCTTAATCATTTGGTTCAAGTTTACCTTTCTCGGATACGACTCACTGGAGTGGTACTGCTTCAGACAGACAGCTTGCACGGATACTTCCTTTCCCTTCAAAGAAGACCTTCATCTGAGAAACCCCAACATCACATTGCCATTTCTGTAGCTGCAGCACATGGGTGCTTCCAATGATCAACTAGCACAAAAGGAAATTTGCTTCATTTGTTTCTAACTGATGTCTGTTAATCTACTATGAAAAATTCTTGCTATTACTCCAAGCAAGCACATGACCTCTCACATCATATTTTTAAATTGCAGCAATTAATGGTGCAAGCTATTTAAGACTCTATTAGCGTGATAAAGTCACTTTTTCCAACAAAAAATTGGTGAGGGGAAAATTGTTTTATTACAACTGCTATGAGCCTGGTTTCTCAAATTCTTCCTGCAGGTTTCGCTTAGACAGCTGCAAGCTACCAGGACTCTGCCAACCTCTTCACTGTTGGTCTTGAATGAACAGAAGAGCTGCTCCCCAAGACCAGCTGTAGGAGAGAAAGATGTGGAGCCCTGGCTTGGCCCATGTCAAGTGAGCTCCTCACTACATAGCCCGCAAGACTCCAGGGAGCCGTAAAATACAGTAATAGAGCTACTGAGCCCATTTTGCATGTGGCTTATGAAGGGAAAGGTCAAACCTTTGTCCTGACAGAACTGTAAAGTGTAACTGCCCATCAGGTAGGTCTGGAAGGTATTGCTGCACCCGAAGTCTCCATCCCACCTTTCCTGTGCAAGGAGCTCAGCTAGTCCAATCTCCTTAGGTTCCGCAGCAGTCTGTGCCACCCAATTACTCTCTGAAGGAGATGTGATTTGTACAGAAGGCCTAGGGCAAGAGTGCTCACCAGAAGGTATCAAAAGTTTGATAGGCCTAATGCTGGTCTTGGTAACTCAGTCCTAGAAACCCCAATATACAATTACTCTGAACTTACTTCTGTTCTTTCTGATGTCCAGGGAAACATTTTATAAGTAGCATTTGTAACCTGTGTATTAGCACAATGGCCCTTTCTTTGGTTTTACAGGCACAGCAGCAGCAAGCACTCACAGTGATCTGTGTATTAGGATGTACTAACAACAGATGGGTTTTTAGGGACAAAGTCCCTGTCTAAACAGAGGAGTAATGTCCACTGGGAGCATGTAAGATGTCTGCCTGTGCACAAGCCGCCAGTGACATTGCTGCCAGAGAGGCTGGGCTACCAAGGGACTGGAGGGAACAGCTCTGAAATCCCCATGACCAGGTTTTACAGATCCCTCTCCAGCCTGTCTGGGTCTAAGAAAAGGCAGCTGAACCTCATTAGTGAATCAGCCAAGCAGGACAGGTAGCCTCAGGTTACACTAACGAGCCAATTAAGAGGACTTACAAAGGAAACTTGGCTGGGTAACAAGGGAGGAGAAAGCCTGGCAGCACTGGTTGGGGAGGCAGAACTGTGCAGCTGAAGATGGGCTCCTGCATAATTACCAAAGCTTTTTGCATTGTGTCATTGGGGGAAGGGCAGCCTTAAAAGATAAAAAAAGGCTGATTTGGGGCTGTGATGTTGTTAATTTGTCTCATCAGAGCCTAAAGTAAACCAAATACCTGTAAATAATTATATTCTTGCCCTACCTGACAGGGTACCTTAGGGCATTTTGGAGGCCCTGCTTGACCTAACACCCCTGCACTCAGTGCCCCAGGAACCCACCAACACCCCTGAGGCCTTCTGAGGTAGCTGGATGGGAAGGTTGCTCAGCATTTTGCTGAGTGGTTTATTGTGTTGGTAGACATAGCCCTACCTATCAGGCAGAGAACAGATGTTAATTACAAGGTTGTTGCTGTGTTGCACAGTCGGCTCAGGCAGATTTTTACTTGTGTGCTGCAAGAGTCCTCTGCAACTCTGCACATCTGCTGTAGGTGACTGGCCTGCCTTGGGGATTGCGAGTCATTGTCAGGAGTTGTGTGGTGAAGTCAGAATTCACCATGGTCAGGTGGTGAGATCAGAATAAATACAATAATTTAAAGCATCTGATATTTTCTTGCAGGGAAACGCTCTTCAGTAATGTCAAATTCTAAGGTGCTTAAATCTAAAACCTAAATTCTAATGCTTTGCATTGCATTAAAAGCTGAAGTTTCAGCTATTTTAATTGTCTCAGAGACATGCAGCTCACAGAATAGCTGTGGTGTCCTGACAGCCCAGTGGCTCATGGAGAACAATTCCATCATACAGTGGTTCCCAGTCACCAGAGACTGAATCCAAACACACCCAGTGTTTTGCAGAAAACACTTCCAACCCAAATCTGGCCAAGTTCTGCTCTGTGGGTGGGAATTAAAATTGTGACCCTAAACAACCTTTTTAACTTAATCTAGTCATCAATCTGTCTAGACAGTAGATCATAGACAACAATTTGGGAGGAGCAGAGGGTTGTTGGGCTTTTTGGTTTGGGCTTGAAGTAACTTAATGATTACACAAACTGACCTCTTTCTTTGTTAACCCATTTGCAACTCATACCTGAGCTATTTTTTATGTCTTCAAGGATCCATTATGAACCAGAAAAGCCAGATGAATCCACTGGGATTTAATACAACTGGGTTGGTGAATTTCCTACAAGTTCCCTCCAGATCTGCACAATGGATCTTTGGCCAAGAGTTAGGGCAAGTTTTATGCACCTAGTCCAATGTCCTGTTTCATCCATTGGCCAATATCTAGTGCTCCTGAGTAATTCCTTCTGCACAAGCACTACTGGAGTCTGGTAAGCAAAAGTGGCCCATAAAACTGCACTATCATTTTACAGTCGTATGAGAGGAACACAGAGAGCTCTGTTCTGAGTAAAAGTCCCCAGCACACTGCTAGCATTAGACAAATAGTAATAATAGCTGCTTGCACCAAGGTGTCTCAACTGGAAAGAATCCCAGCTTAATCTGATGGAACAAAGCTGCCTACGGGAAGAACAAACACAAATAGGTCCTGCGACACCTGACTGAGCATCAAAATGCATATTCCACCCAAACGGCTATCTTCTGAGACTGCAACCTGGAATGGCAAACAGCAAAACCCGTGTTTGTTTTCAGCTCATCTGAATGATTGCATGACAGAGTGAAATCAGATCTACATGGCTGGATACGGCCAGAGAAATTGAGCAGTTTCACTTTTGAAGTGCAAGACAAGAAAACCGTAAGCTCTCACTTCATAGTTTTTTCAAGAAAGAAGACAGATAGTCTTTCTTATTTAAACAGATGGCTACCACTCCTATCTGGGAAAGAACATGCACTGCCCCTTGTAGCTGAATCAAAATAAATTCAAATGGATTAAATAAGACCTACCAAGCACAAAATATTATGGGGCAAAGAAAGCAAGTGGTAGTTCTCAGAGTCCTGGGTTTGGGTCTAGAAGAGGAGAAAGAGGGGAAGACTTGTTCTTATGAAACATTTCAAGGGCTATCAATTTGAAGGCTCCTCAATACAGCAAACACAGTGCTTCTAGTACATCCATCAGGATGTGGTCTGGCCATTCAGCATCAAAATCTTCTAAATGACTCACTGAATATACACAGTTCCCAGGGGGTCAATGAGTTTGTCATGTAATGGAAGTTGGTATTTGACCAAATGACACTGAAGAATTTCAAAGTTTTACTAGTCTAAGGATTTTACAGAGCTAGAATATGGCTAGACATTACAAAGGATCTGTGAAATATTCATTAGTATTCTATACTGTCCTTCACTCAACTCCTACAAAAAAACATTACATTAATATATTGTCCCACAGATACGCTCAGGTTGTCAAAGCTGCCCACAGACTTCGGCATCCTAACTGCACCAAAGTTATCAAAATCAGGAGTTCAGATGTCCTAAGAAATTTTTTATAAATAGTGCTTAAAATAATACAAGAGATAAAAGCACCAGAAGATGGCCTTGTGGCAACAGCACTGAGATTTAGGCAATCTAGATGCAACTGCTCTCTCTTGTACAAATTTCCTGAGTAAACAGCAAGTACGTTGCAGTATAACTGTGTCCCAAATATAAAATAGGGATAATTTTTCTCCATCTATTCTTAATTAAATAAATAAATGTGACGATGACTTGGACAGTGTCTTCTGATGTCAGTATATAACATTTAACTCCATACCCCGAAGATACTGTTAGGGTTTCCATATATTAATCACAGAGAATTATAATCCGAGACATCACAGGCTGCTTGGCGTTAGCTTTTGTTAGATGAGTGCAGTAGATGATTAACTGAAAGGCACTACTTCTAAATCTTGCCTCACTTATATCCCAAGATCCATCACAGTGATAAGAACATTACTGCTACTAAGAACTGCCTTTGCTTGAAACCTTCTTGATAGAATTACAATTGGAATAAGAAACCTTCAACTGTGCAGATCCTGAAATAAACAGAAACAGATTTTAATATGAGACCTTCTATACTTGACAAGGAAAAAAAATGTGAAGACTTTTGAGACCTGCAATACTATTTCTTTGGTCTAATGTAGGTATAAAGGTTTTTCCTTTCACATAGAGTTTTCAATGATTAAATCTCAGGGACATCAAAAGAGATGTTGAATTTAACTGTTTTCCCCCACATGGAAATGTTTTCAGAATCTCCTTTTACACATGAATCTCTGAGAAGATGAACAAGGAAAAGACGGTCATCTGCACAGGCTTTAAGTAAACCAGAAACATACAGAAGCTAATGAAACATTAACTGAAAATGTACCTATCTTTGGCCACTTAATTCCTTGTATCTTGCTCTTTGGAAGCAAAACGTGAAGATAACGGGAATAAATCAACAGTTTTGAGAAGCATTTCATGCAGATTGGTTCATCACTAGCTCCTGTTCAGTCATGAAGATCTAACCTCAACATCTTCCAACCCTTTTCCATAGTTCATTACTTTCTAATCACTTATGGCCCTTATCAAAGAATGCTCTGAGCTTTTCAGACTGGAACAAATCCATAAATCAAAGACAATAGCTTTTTTGCTTTCTTTAGCAGCCTGTCTTTTCTTTATAATCTCATCCATCTGTTGAATTTTAAATTCACTTTGTGTATGTGTATATATACTGCTAAAAAAAATAAACGAGGGAAAATATTTTTAGTACAGAATAAATTGTCCATTGACTTTCTGAGCTAGTGTGAGGCACTAACCTTGGCACCAGTCCAGGGAACCAAGGATACCTACTGCAATCTGTTATCTTGCTTTTTTTCAGTGGAGTTGCTCAGTATTCCTTTATTGATACATAGTTTCTTACTCATGGGTAGACAATAGGAAAAAGGAAGGCTAATAAAATAATGTACTAACTATTTTGATGGTTGCCTGTAGTTTACATTGAATTTTTTCAATGCAAATTAAGAACACATCTTATTAACCATCAGTCTTTGTGTCAACTTCTGAAAGTATATAACAATCAAAGTTGATATTAATTTATTTTCTGGATTGCAAAGAGGACTTTTTCCTCCTAACACTCTGCAGTAAAATCATCCCTATTGGGCCACATTAGTGACTTACACATAGATTTCTGCTCTTTAAAGAAGATTACATGAGTGACATTTGTTCTAGTAATTATATCTCCTAGATCAGTAGAGAGCAATGCATTCAGACCCTTTAAAATGGAGTATCTCCCAGGGTTTAATGGATTTAACAAGGACTGAAACAACACCCAGGAAAAGAGGATGAGAGGGGCTAACATAAGCTAAGAAGATGAGAAGGGCTTCCTCTTCATTTCAGCTAGACAAATAGAGACTATATTTTTCCACTTTCAATAACAAACTTACAAGACTTGTCAATAAAAACAGCAGGAGCTAGAGCAGTGCAAAATGATGAGAAGATCTAATGTGCACTCCGCTCACCTGGGGTTTGGAAGGTGGGGGGGGTGGGGGGGTGAGGTTAGGTCTTTTTTTACATATCACTGCAAGAAGAAAGTTTAGTTTTGATAGAAATAAAATAGAACCTGGCTAGTGAAGTAGCTCAGGAGCCATTTTATAATTTCCCATGTGCAGGACTGAACGACTGCAAGGGAAGACAGTGGACAGGGCAGGGAAGAATATACAAAAAAGGACAGAGATGGGAGAATCCATTTTTTAAAAACAGTTGCAAAGAAGGGAGATATAAATTGGGCTGTGAAAAACTTGTCCTGCTCTACTTTTTTTGGACATCCTTTCCAAGCCTGGGGTGGTGAATGGGTAAGACAGACAGGCTTCCCAAAACACACAGCAGCACAGGTTCAATGCAGCAGAAAATTCCACAGCAGTTGCACAAACACCTCCTAGTTTCTAACTAACAATAACAGCTCTTGTGAGATTGGTAAATCACTCTTCATAATACAGGCATATAAACACTTTCAAACTGGTGTTTTGCTTCACCCCAGCCTGGTTTTGAGTTGGGTATTTTATGCTAGATATATGCCTGAAAAGAAACTCAGGCTCCAGTACTGATTCAGAAGGAGCTGATTTGATATATCTAAGACAGAACATCCATCTGGGGTTGAATTTACAGACTAAAACCACTGGAAAGCAATAGGAATCCACAAAAATAAAGATAATACAGTTCTAGAATATAGATAAATATACGACATATTGTAAACGGATTTAAATTTCTGAGGCAACACAAAATGTAGTATACTTTGCCTCCGTGTTCCCTTTACCCAGACAACTTATTGGGATTTATTTGGAGCTGTCTAACATTTTGATGACATTCAGATATCATTTATCTCCCAATGCACACCCAAAGTTGGCAGTGTTATTTCAGAGCTGAACAACCAAGGGATAAAAGCCAAGTTGCTTCTTAAGATGAGTCTCATTTGGAAGTATTTAGATATTTAATAGATGAGTTAACTCTTCCTTGTAAGTTCTTTGTTGTAAGTAAAACTGACAATGAAATTAAGCCTACTTGTAGTAACAGCGATATAACTAAAATACCATTTCATACCCTCGGTGCATTTCAGTTGCTGCACCAGCGTGTGAGCCTAATTACTTGTCTGGTGTGAGTTAGTTTGGCTGCTCTGTGCTGCCCCTGAAGAAGCTGCATTTCTCCACTGGGCAAGATAATATACAGCTCAACTACTTTATAGTTTTGAGACCTCTCTGGACAAACAGTGCTATAAAAGATGTGCCATGTCTTGTCCTCAGTAATTCATCTCACTGTCAACTGGTTACCATAAAATAAGACTCCAGAGCAAGTGAGGACTAAGGTAAAGAAAGCTTGCTTAATAGGTGGTAATGCTGAAAGTGCTGCTTGTCATCTCCAGTGCTGGGTTATTTGTAAAAGTTCTGTCCTCTCTAAGGACCTGGAGGTAGAACAGATATATCCTGAAATAAATGAAACTCCTATATCTTCCATCATATCTTCTGACTATCTATATGACTGTCATATTTTCCATCTTATCTTTTGTTATATTTTTCCATGGAAAGTCAATAAATAAGCTTTTCTTTCTTTGCTTGTCAGCTACACTTCTGGAACAGTTAAAAAAACCCCACAAACCACTTCAAGAAGACTATTTCATAGAATATAACATCATACACAGACTATCTCAGGCGCAAAAGCAAAAGACTGTCATGTCCAACTTCGAAAGAGTGTATGAAATGTAACTTCCTTTACATGCTTTCTCCGACTCTCTTCTCCTGCTTTAAAGACGGTTTTCAGGTTTACTTGGGGAAAAAACATTTTCCCCGGCTGGAGGTAAAAAGCACAGACTATCCTGAACTGTCACCATTGCCCAAAGCTCACCATCAGAGTGCCAACCTAAGCAGTGACTCCCATGTCTGAGATGAGAATTTAGAGGGGCTAAACAAAAGTACTAAGAAGAAAGAGATCACTTTTTAGACTGTTCCCAAATGGCTTTCTCAAGCTGCATCTCCACAGAGGGACCAAGAAATAACCCAGGGGGCCAGCACTCACATCCACCTATTTTCTGTCAACCCCAATGCCCAAAGCACCTCCCTATTGTTTGAAGATGCCACGTGTTTGGTGTGTCTGTCTGTGCAAGAGAGAAGGAAAAAGGAAGGTTATTAAAAAAGCAGTTTGGCTAAATAACGGAGCTCATTATGTGTGCTATTTTTGTTCCTCAAATGTCTGCCTTCCTCTCTTTCCCTTGAGGTTTCTAGAGAAATCTGACAATCAGGGCTGAGGTTTACTGTCAGCTTCCATTAGGCAAATCAACCAGGCTGGGGATGGGGGAAGGACAAGGGGAAAATTGCCCTAAACGTAAGCTGATTCAGCACCAATAACGCCTTTGTGCATGTACCCACTACCAAAAATCACTCGACTGAGGCGCTGTCCCATAAACGAGTCCTTTCAAAGCCTCCTGTGGTCCCCCAGAACCACGACATGAAACACCGTTTTCTGTCAGATCTGCAGAGATGGGCACAGCTAACAGCAACTGCTTTCAATGCTCTGACAAAGCAAATGACCTTCAGCGTGTTCACCTGTCATGGAACTCATTTCCGTGTTGTAATTGATGTGTAAAAGTGATCTTCATTACTTGAACTAAAGACACACAAGCCTGCAAAACAGAAGACTTTCCCAAGAATAAGAACACGTTCTCTGGACGTGGAGCATTGGGTTTGACATTTCAAAATCTCAGAATAAAAAAAAAAAAAAAAAAAAGTGGGGAATTTTCTTAATCTATTTTTCACTTTTCCTTTAGAAAATGCTGATTTTCCACCAGTGGTTTTATATGCATTTCATCAGTTTATATATGAAGGAGCATAAACTGTTCTCCACAGAACAGAGGTCCAGTTTTAAGCAGAAAAGGTTTCCACCTCTTTTTTTTAACCACTATGCTCACAAAGCAGGCGTTATTTCAAGGAAAGGCCTGTCTCCAATGCATTGCCATTCATCCTCGTTGCACCTTATACATCTTCCAGGATCAGCCACTACACATAGATATAGAAGAGAAAAATTAGAGTCATCTGCTGTAGAAAATACAGATCTTTCCCTGGTTAGAAATAGTGGGCTTTTACTGCAGAACACAGCTATTTGCAAAACTGCAGCCATCAGGGCAGGAAGGCAGCTTTACATTATGGCTTCCACAGTAATATCACTAAGAAGAAATATTCTTCTCTCCAGCTGTGAGATGTCTATGAACTGTAATCATGCATGTCTTCTTCGTCATCAAGCAGTTGTGAGGCATCATCAAATCAAACTCACAGTAAACAGGGGATTAAATTAAATTATATATCTCCTCACAATCACAGGTCATTTAAATAAGCCCCTGACCCACAGAAAACATCACCAGTGTAGCCACAAACATAAAATGAGACTTAGGAGCTTCCACAGCACCTGTGGCTTGAGGACTTTGTGTTATAAATAAATGCCAATTAACCTGACAGTATTGCACCTCCTTGGGGGTATTACTGTTTCAGAGTAACATCACATCCTTCCCAGAAATGGAGATACCTGCCCAAAGTTTCAAATTAACTGGTGGAAATGGGATCTGAATTGCTTGCTGTCCCCCCATCCTTGTCTAGACATCCCTCCCTCTCCTCCACAAACTGCGGGAGACACCATCAGGAAACCTCTCTCTGAGAAACTCTTGCTCATTTCTGAAGGCTTCAGCCAGGATTTAAGTTTCTAGACTTTGGAGCATTTCTCCCCTCCATAGATTGAGGGTGACTGCTATCCATTTCCTTACCAGACTCCAAAGCAATGCCAGCCACAGAGAGCTACTGGTGAGATGGGGGCACAAAGGAGGAGATGGGGAATGAACCCTGTGTGCAGGGTGGGGACACATGTCCTCTGCAGGACAATTTTTCAAGCTCTCAGACAAGCTCCAGGGCAGGAATGCCACAGGGGAAGAAACTCCTTACAGGAACTCCAGTTTCTCGTCAGCCAGACACTCTTGCACTTCAGAGCCTCAGGGCTCATCTCCATTCCTGTCCTCACATCCTCCTCAGTGTCTCTTATCTCCAGGTCCCCAAGTCACCGATGCCTCCTCTTTCCCCTCCAAAGCCACAGCTTGTGTGGTGGTAACAGCTGGCTGAAAAGCCCAAGCCAAGCCACTTAAGAGTCCACCACTAAAAATTAACAGATGCTGTTTCCGATTCCTAAAGACCACTTGAGACTAAGCAGGAGGGAATTAGTAATTGTCTGAAGCTGGATCTATACTGAGAAAAGCCAAAGTTTGGAGGATAAAGGCTGTGTTTCGCCTCTCAATATATTCTTCTGCAAAGCCCACTGTATGCACAGTACGAGTTTTGTACTTATGTTTAATCAACTAAAATTAAAAAATAGACAAAACTTTGCTAGGATGGTTCATGATGATCCTCCTCCACTCAGGTATTTCTAAATTAATATTTTAAAGCTTAGAATAAAAGCTTTCCAATATATCTAAGTGCTTTGAGCACCTAAGTCCCAAACCTAAGCATTTCAGTGGAAAATAAGAAATTTTAAAAATGAGATTCTTCCCATTAAGGAGTCCAAAATTTCAGTCTCCTGGGCCTGGATTTTTTTTCTTTTTCAGGAAAAGCACTGCTTCATTTCATGGGTTTGGAAACTGCTACATAAAACATTAAAGAAATAAAAACTGAAGCATTTGTTTTTCTTTAGCATAGCAATGGAAAAACAACCTTTCCTAAATCTTCATCTATTTCTGACAGGGTTTTCTTATCCTACAAGTTAATCCCAAGGAACAGTCACATCTACCCAAGTGAGCAGGTCCGGGAGGGAGGAGAGTCTGTGCCGGGGCAGCCTGAGCTGCCCCAGCTGGGGCTCAGCTTGGCCCCATGGGGCAGAGCTCCCCCACCAGAGATGCGAGGGGCCCTGACAGCCCCAGAAATACCAGGAAAGTCCTTCCTGAGGTGGCCCCACACCACAGAAGGGAAAACTAATTTTTCACACATAGGAGGACACTCCTGCTGTACACTCTTGTTAGAAGTCCATTTCAGAGCTGAAGCTTACAGGATAAACCATTCAACCTAGAAGGAATTGTCAAAAAATGCAGCTAAATAGCAAACACATGTAAGAACCAGGCATTTCCCTGAGCCCCACTTGTTCTTTTTTTAGCCTCAGGAGAAAAGCACATTCTTCTGCATAATTTATTTCTTCAACAGAATTATGCAGAAAACTGCAACTAAATTGCTTTTCCTGATTAAAACCAGAGTATTTTATATTCTCCCCTCCCCCCTATTTCTGGATTATTTGCTTTTTATCCCAGAGCCTCTTCTCCCTAGATGTATCTCTTTAATTTTGCCTAGAAAGAAAGCAAAGCCCCGTCTGGTCCTACCTTTCACAGTACATCCCCAGGTGTGGGCAAGGAGACCTCCTCCCCCAGCCCCCCCCTCTATTTATAGAGGCCATGGCAGCCCAGGGGCTGATTCTGTTGTGGGTCTTTGTGGTTTGGGGGTGGGTTTGCTTAGGTGAAGGAAGTTTGTTGGTGAAAGGGGGAAGGTATTTTATCTCAGACAGTGGAACAGTGTTAGGAGGTGTACAAGTAAGTGTTTACAGGGTGAAAAAAATAGTTCTGCACAACACAGGTGCTGGCACAGGCACTTGTACAACAGCAGGTTCAACTGCTCACAAAACACAGGGCCCAAAATCAGTGTAAGAAAGACCTGCTATTTGGATCAAGTTACTTGCTGTTGTTCAGGTTTTCAGCTTATGAGTGTGAGACTAGTTTTATCACACCTGGAATAGGGATTGGGGATCAGTGGTTTGTGGGAGAGCAGTTTCACCTCCCTGTGAACTCATTTCCTTGTGCAGTAGTGATGTAGTGCTTCTATTTGCATTTAGCTCTGGATGAACATAGTGGCTCAGCTCTTCAAAAACCTACCTTCAGAGACCAGTTCCAGTCCAGAGGCTGGTTATAAACCTTTGTGTGCCCACTGCCGTGCTCTTCGCAGAAATAAAAAATGGACGGATTTTCACTTTCATTTAATGTCTTTGCCTGGTATGAGGAATCTGATGTGATGAGTCAGTGCTGAGCCATGCTTTATGGTGTCTGCCTGCATCTAAGAAATTAGGGCTATGGCAGTTAAATACAGGCACGCTCAGTATTATTTGACAGGCTTTATTTTCAGAATGATGGGGCTGTAGTTTTCTGGTTGTCTGTGCTTATTCCACTGTGGGGTGTTTAGCAGTACCAGTGGAAATGAAAATGCAATTGGTGCAGCTCTGTGAGGCTATACTATAATAATAGTATATCCATCTCCCTCCTCATTCTTGTCTTTATTAATCACAAGCGTAAGTGGAAACAGGCTCTGGGTCACACTCCCAGATGAAGAAGGTCAGAAGACAGGGGATAGGGGGCAAGCAGGGGCTGTTGCTTGGCCATTAAATCCTCCTTGTCAGCTGATGTAGGTTGTTTGGGTTTGGGTTGGGTTTTTTTATTAGTTGAAGAAGATATCACTACTGGTCTCCTATGCATCTCTCTCCAAGCCTATCCATTCCCATAAACCAGGGAAAGCAGCCTGTGTAGCTGTGGTGTCTGTATTGTTCACTGGTTTAATCCAGACTTAAGGAGTGTCCCTTATTTTAGACACCAAAATGTCTAAAAAAGCACTCAAAGAGTCCTGTGCGTCCCTTTCCTATAAGGTGACCAGGTGTTGGTAAATGGAAAGCTAGACAGTGAGTTCAGGCAAGTAGCAAACCTTAAACAATCCTTGCTTAAATACAGAAAGACACACTGCAACCGTTCAACACTCAGTCCAGCTTCTCTCAACAAGTCTGGGAGAAAGACCAGTTTTGAAGCATGTATTGAACACTTCTTCAGGGCCTTGTTCTGGTAAAGGGAAAAAGTCTTACTGCCAGGAACCTTCTTGGAAAACACATGTCCAGGAGTCACTTACTCGTATACGAACTCAAATGCCACTGCAGGAACGGAGCTGTCTCTCTCTGCTCTACAAATGGGCTCATACCCCTCTGCAGTGACTTCAGCTTATGGGTGCTCCTGGGGCTCTTTCCTCTGCCTTGCACTGACTGAGGGCAATCAAGTCCCTGGATAAATGTGCCAAGGGACACAATCCACGTGGAATAGCTGAGTCTAACCATCGGAATTGTGTCTATTGTTGTCTGCATACAGGCAAGTCACAACTTCACGGACTTCTGTATATTCAGGTTGTGCTCATTTTACCAGTGCTGGCTGAACTAGGCACTTAGTATTGTTCTGTTTATCATTCATGTCTCTACTAATAGAATACATCTGCTATTATAAACCCATCACTGCAGAGGCTATTGACACATCTAATGTGTCAGAAACATACCTCTCTTTCCGAGTAGCAGATCGTTAGTGCGCTGATGCTGTCTTTCTTCCTTGAATCCATTAATCATTGATCTTCAGCTTAAAACTTCAAATGAACCATTTTCTCTAATTTGGCCTATTTTTTGCTCACTATTAACTTTACTCATGATAGCATTATGTGGTCTTCTAGGGTTCTCGGAAGATCCCAGTAGGAAGGGAATTCCTTTACCAGGAGAAAAGTAGGAGAAAAGTATATTAATGGGGCAATTTTTCACTGATATGTTGAATGAATTATAAATGGAGCAAGAATTCCCAAATTTCTCCAAATTAGTGACCTTTTTTGTTAGTTCCTAAGTTAATACATATGATAGCTCCCGAACAGTAACTGAAACACTAACTACAGATAAACAGTATTTAGTGCTTTTATTTGCAAATTACTCTGTACTATTAGGCCAGCTTTATTTCTGATGATAGCTCTGCAAGGTGTTCTCTGAAAACAGGGAACCAAAATCATCTAAGGAGCTTCTGCACCGTTCCCTTGCAAAATAGTATTTTTGTTCCCCACTTTAGACTTGGCATTGCATTATTTCAGGTAATAGCCTTTCGAGAGTGGTGATTAAATGCACAAGTTGAACAAGGCTGTACATATTGTGCTTTACATTCCAGCTGATTACATTAAATATTCCAGATTCACAGGGTCCTCTCAGTATACTCAATGCTCCGCTGAGCAGACTCATCATCAATATTTAAACGTTCTTTCATATCAAGCTGCTAACAGCCCTATTTGATACGTAGCAATGGAAATGATGTTTCAGATTGCAATAGGTTTTACCCTTTCACCAGCACCTTCTGTAACTACAGTCCCATCTTTTTTCCCTTCCTGAGCCCACCTCACTAAGGAACCTGGTGTTACAGTCCACACACCTCTAATCCCAGAGACCTGCTAACAGAAGGCAAATGAGCCTTTGGTGTGATGTCAAGAAACAACACATCCATCCGGCCCCTCGCTTTAGGGCTTCTCTGCTTCGATCACAACACACTCCAAAGCTCCTCCTGGGCTAAGTGCTCCCTGGAGGCCTTCTCCTTCCCCCTGGAGGAGATGTGAAGCTTTGGGTCTTGTGTCTTCTAAGCTGTACACTGGCTGATGGGGAATAGGCACCCTGGACTCACTTTTCCAAGCATGTTTTCCAGAATCTTTTAAAACCAGCCTGTGCTGGATGGTACATTCAACCGGAGCCCATGTGCATCCTTTCCTGCACCCGCAGCCAAGCTCCAGTCCTGCAGCTTGAATGGAGACAGGGAAGGGAAGGATGCCTTTCCACAGATACTAATAACTGAATCTACAGCAATAATAAAACATGATATGCTCCGTTAGATCTTTCATTTGAAATAAAATCTTGTGACACAGAGATATCATTATCATTTTTATCTCGTCAGAAGTAAATATCACATTTGTGGGTAAATATAATAGATCAAAATGGATGATTCTTAGCAAAGGAATCTGTATAAATACAAACAGTGGAGATTAAAGGGCTAACAACAATGGTCTTTGCTGCTGAGGCTTCAGCAGCACCCTGTGTGCATCCTCCGCAATACATTTACAAGGAAGATTTTAAAACTAAATCTATGATATTACTTCTTCTCCCCTGTCAATAATCTGGTAGCCCTAGGCACACATGCCAATGGAAAAGCAGGCTGGAGTTCAAAGATGTGGCACACGAGAAAGTAGCAGGGATAATTTTCACCTGATATCACATCATCAGAAACTGCTACACAAAATTATTGTGAATTATGGGGGCCTGCTGTGCATTTGATTTCCCACAGCTGCTACCACAGCAGTGACTTTCCTGAAAATTAAGTGCATGTTTCATCTGCTCACAGGAAGGGAAGAGGGGGAAAAGGTAAAGAAAGAAAAATTTATGATGGAAAACCCACTGAAAGCTCCTACACTGTACCGTGAAGCCAGAGCCTGTTTCATGGCTGTACTCTGGGACAAGCTGTAGGGACACGTGGTGCGGTGGCACTGGGCAAGACGGGCTGTGTCAATCAGAAGCGGAGTCAGAGCAGACCCACCAGAGCCGTGTCCAGCAACTGCAATATGTTCCTTCAATTTACATTCTCTGCAACTCACTTCTGTCTCTTATCTCCAGCAAGGGACACTACACAAAGCAGATTATTCCAGTTTCTCTCCTCCAAAGCAGGCAGCAGCATTAAAAGCCCTTGCAATTGCCAGGAGCTGCGCAATAGCATAATTAGAGCCTCCAAGCCTGTCGGAAATGAGGGGCCATGGGGGAGCAAGGGGAGGGTGTTTCTTTCGTTCCTACATGTGAAACGGCAACACAAAGCTCCTTCCTAGGCACTTACTGTGTGATCACCGTGCTTGATTTGAATGCCCCTGCTTGTTGGGTTGGTACCGCTTCCCTGTTGTGAAGCTGACAGGGCATAGCACTAGACTGACAGCCCCGAGCCTGAGCAGAAAGGGAGCAGCACAAATGTATTTCCCTCCTCCATCCATTATCATTCTGCTCCAATAAATGTTGACCAGAAAAGCAATGTGGTTATTTCATTTTCGGGCAGATTTTACTAGCGTGGAAACAAAGATACTTCAATCACACTTTTGTGTCCCAAGATTGCCAAGTGCCTGTTTGAGTGCTAATTAAATTTCACAACCTCCTCAAACAGCAGGTCAATCCAATCCAACATTGCTGTAGCTTTGTTTCCTATGGAAATGATGCAGAGGTGCCCATGCTGGCTGTCTGGGTGTGCATCTGCATGCTCTACCCCTAACATGTGCTGGAACCTATTTAAAGAAGATTTGACAGAGAGGTAGAACCCTCCAGGAAAACAAATCACACAAATTTTTTGTGGCCCTGACCAGCATTGCTTCAAGGTGCAGAAGGGAAAGGCTGTTGTGTGTGTTCATTGGGCAATGCAGACAGAAAATGCCTCAGCCGTGGAAAAGCTTCAGCCAAAGCTTATACTTTCTTGGACAGTGAACTGAGAGAGAGAGAGACCCAGAAGAAACTGGACTTGGGACCTTCTGGCTCACAACACAAATCGTTTATGGACCAGAGGAAGATGGACTACGTTAGCAAAGGGCCTTACACCAGCTCAAGCAAACCAAGCCCAGATCCAGGACCCCAGTCCATAAGCCCTGACATTTCCTTGGGCAGAGTGTTGCCTTGAACCTCATCACCTGTGATGCTTACAAATGTGATCACTACTTTGATTCCTGCACTGCTCCTACCACCATAGGATCAACCGCATGTAAAATCAGGAACAATAAAAAGGTCTTCACTGGGCTTCTTTCCATGTCTGGACATTTTCTTTTAAGAAGTTGATTTTGAACCTAGGCCTGAATTTTTAGCCTTTTCTTCTGAAAAAGAGATTGGTATGGGTCCTTAGAGTAAAAAGTGATAACAGTGTTTCTCTCAAAGAGGACTTTTTATAATGTAGAATAAATATGGATCATGAGAAAAAGTGAAGAAAAGCCACTGTGATTCCTGGGCAATTTCATCCACACAGATAGCTTTGGATCTTCCCAGGAATTCCTCTGGGATTTTGGGGTCTTCATCTTTGTACAGAAGGCCTGAGAGAAGAGGGTTCATCTGAGATAAGATAGGAGACTTACAGCTGCCACCTGATTTCCATCAGCACTTCTTTTGCAAAGAGCCAGGTCCTCCTTCACTATGAAGTTGAGGCAAACAAGAAATTACTGGAACTTATTTTAATGGTAAATTTACTTTGGTATTAAAGCTGGTATTTAAGACAGATACGAAGTTATTCCATGGGGCTCAACTGAACAGCAATTGGATTCTTATATAATATGGAAAAGGATTGAAATTTGGGGTTAATTAGGAGCATGAAGTACAGTTAGAGAAAAATGGAAAAACAGAAAAGTGCAAACATATGGTAGTACCTCTTCAAGATAGTGTGCAGTCAAGTGTGACATTTTTTGCCTGTCTGAAAATAAAGAAAATAGATTGAGAGGCAGTGGTGGCCATTTCTGTGATCTGGATTGTGACTGGGGGGAGAGATGGAGTGGGATGAGAATGGAAAGGACTGGGGTTTTGCTTTAATTCAAAGCATCTTGAGCTGTTAAAATTTTGGCCCCGTCTAGATAACAATAATGAAAGAAACATCCCTCGGTGATAAGTATATCTTTTCTTTAGAAATTTCTGTTCCAAAAAGCCATTCTCTGTCACTAATAAGTCTGACTCCTAATAAAATAAAAATAAATACACCTCAACAGGTTTTGCCACTTCCCTTGTTCACTGTAACCTGCCAGTTAACTTCCTGTCCCCAGAAGTGGCTGTCATTGCTCATTTGTGCACAGACGGAGATCTTTGGGCAAGACATGGCCTTCCATCAGCTGGAACCGTTCAGTGGGAACAGCCATATTAGTCCCAGCATTATTTGAAATGCACCAGAAGCAAACACAGAAATAACACTGAGTAGAAAAGCACAGGATCATTAAGGGAGGAGAAGGGGGGCTGCATTTCTCTGGCTTCTAAGACGGTATTGCCAACAATAGAGGAAAAGGGATTATCTTTTTTCTTCCAAGGTTGGGAGTCCTGTTTCAGGTTTCATATAATAAGAATGGTACAGCGCAGACAGCAATAATAACCTGCTCTGAAAGCTGCTCGCTGCACAATGGCAAATTGCTCATGGGCAGTGATGGCAAAATTTAATCCCTGCTCTGCTTAGAATGCAACCCGCATAGCCACTCAAGACAACATAATAGCACTTTTGTAGCTCTCTGCTACAAACATCACTTTGAAAAGGATACAGCTGTGGAGGGGGGTCTCCACATGCGTCATTTTTGGCTGGCTACCAAGCTAGCAGAGCCTCAGACACACTGTGCTCCCTCATACAGCTCTGCCAGCTACTGCATAGTCACGCTTGGGGAAGGCAGAGGAAATGGATGGAGCTGTGTGAGCAGTAAATTCAAGATAAAATTAAGTGGCTTGGCCAGGTGAACAGGTTAGGAATTCATTTGCTGAAAAACTGGGATGAGAGAAAACTGGGAGACAGCTTCAGTCTGGGATTTCATTTGCAATCTATAAGGCACCGTATGGACTCACCTAAGTCTCTAAAGCCGCAGATGTGTCAGACATCAGCCATTCCTTCATCAAATGCTGACCCTACGATACGGCCATGCATAGAGGATCCCAGACAAGACGAGAGACAGCACCAGCTACTTCTGTCCCCAGCTTCCCTCCACTGTTTTCCTGAGCAAACAGTCACCCTGTTTGCAGCTGCCAAATAAATCAACTAAGTGATCAAAGGAGGCCAAAGCACACCCAGTTTCCTCTCACCACTGCGCTGGTTCTGCGCAGCCGCAGAAGTGCCCACATGTCCTGCTCAGCAGTCAGAGCTGTGAGGACAATAACCTCTAGAGAAGAGGACCAGCTTGGAGAACAACAGCCTTTCCACAGTAGCACTTGTCCAAGGCCTTGAGTGCCAAGACCATGGTCTGCGCTTTGCTCGGCACGCTGCTGTGCTGCTGGGAGATGTCACAGCTCCCTCGGGAGCAGCCTGGTCGCCCTGCTAGCAAAACAGCCAACGGCAGCATTGCCCTGCTCTGCCCCGGCAGAACCAGCTGGGGAGCCTGACAGCCAACGGGGACCGGCTGCCCTTGCCCACAGCGGGCTGGAAGCGCTCGCATGAGTGCTGCTGGCACAGCTGTGTGTGAGGAACAGGGCTGATGTTCTCCAACTGGGGAGGTGGGCCAAGCAGCTGAGAGCAGGGAAGTATCCAGCTGACCCAGCTAGATTCAGAAGAGACACTTCCACTCTGGGAGCACGGTTGTTGCTGGAGGGCTGCAGTAGGCAAGGAAGAGCTCGGGGTTTTATGGCCAGCTGTGGACCAGAAGGAGAAAGAATCCCCTCCAGAAATGACCAAGGCAGCTTGTGCTTTGAATCTCTACTGACCTGCTGTCAACTGTTTCTGAAAGCACCAAGAAGTATCATCCAGAATTAGTTTATGTATTACAAATCCAAGAAAACTGTAAGCTTCTTACAGATCACTTGAAGCGAGATAACGTGGCAGTGTGTGTCTCATGATACTACTTGGGCCCCTGCATCCAAATAATTGTAGAAAGAATTTCCTTGGATGGTCTGTTTCTCACAGCAAACCTTTGGGGTCTACTCTCACTTCCTGGCATAAATAAAGATACAGGATTTTGAGTGAACTGCCTAGTAATTCTGTCATGAACTGAACTGCTTTCTCCTTCCTCCCCACCTCACCATATTACTGATGGTAACAAGGGAGTTATTATCAATCAAGGCAAGCTACATTGTGATCTGTGCCACTGAAATCCATTCCAGATCAGAGGATAAAATGTGATTATATTTACACTTCCTTGACACAATTCAGGCGGCAAAATAACAGCCTTCTAGAGACATTTTTCTTCTTCATATTTAGATTTGTCAGTATTGCGGAGCTGTGTGAGAAGGGAGGGAATTATTATAGCAGCTGGGATTCAGTGATACGTTTTAGTTGCCTTACAAATGAAGATGTTCAGTTTATTGTGTTGTCTTCCCATCTTTTTCATCTCCAAGTTCCTTGAATACTGTCCAGAACATCCTCCAGATTGATGAGATTGCATTTCAATCAATACAGCTCTATGTAAATCTATTTTTGCTTTTGACACATCCCATAAATTATTTCTACTTATAACCTTAATTGGTCTGTATTCATCACAGGAGATGGAATTTCTAACTCATGCAGCTGTTTATAAATTAAATTTGCAATTAATGAAGAAAGTATGAGATTAAGCACTTCATACTTCCCCAATCTGAATTTGAAAAGGATATAATCATGTTTTATACAGTCAGACTGTGCTTGGACATTTTTATGTTAAAGGTGTAAGCTCCAAAAAAACCCAGAAATGCAGAAAATGACTTGACCAATGTAGTCTTAATCAACCTAAGGTTGGGCTTGACCTGCTGGTGGGAACAAACACTACTCCTCATAACAAAAGTCTCATTTCCAGTAGACAACCATATGTTCTCTTCTCCTTCCAACACCAGCAAAGATTTTGAGCCCACCCATCCTACCCAGAACACCAAGGAAGCTCCCTTCTTATGTTACACTCGTGCCGGCTGCAGTGTCCTAGGCATAGTCAGAAAAATCCCCAAAGCTTTGCTCTAGAGTGAAAAACAACCTACTCTCAGATTTTTACATCTTCTTTCTCTTTTTAAGAATTGTATTACAACTTCTAATGTATTTCCTGTGTCTCTACAAAATATTTCAGGGAAGGGTCATCTCCTGTCATCTCTTCAGATTCACAGGGACAGTTTTCAGATCAGTAGCCAACCTGAGAACAATTCAGTATTCTCCTCACAGCCACATGCTATGTAGCAGGAGAGCTGTGAAAAGGTGAGTTAACCAAAAGCATCAATAGCAATATTTAAGGAGCAATCATGTAAAATTACTGTTCGAACTTGATAATATACCATAATACACAGAGTTCGTCTGCAGGATAGCACACTGAAACTGGGAAAGAATGAAAGCTTTTTCCTTTCTTTTACAACTGGAATTCAAGACCTCTTCATTGGCCAATTTTCTAATACCTGCAATTTTTATTTTCTCTTATTCAGTGCCTCGTTCTTCCCTATCTTCAGCAGACTGCCTTAGGCAAAGCTGTGCTCCTCTCCATTTCAGTTTTTCTCTCTTTTACCTTCACCATTTAAATGGTGAATTCGAAACTACAGAGCGCAATTAGGAACATATCCTTGCCCTGTCATTTAGTACAGGCACAGAAAACTCAGGAGAAAACATAAATGTATAAAAAAATCGGTAGTCAAATTCCAGTGTAGTCCCTGCTCATGGACCCAAGGTGACCAAGGCCTTCCCTAAAGACTTTCGTACAAGTAAGAATCAGGATCTTGAATCTGTGGTACATTACCTGCTAATGGAAATTTATAATATCAGTTATTAGAAATTATATAAATTCCTCTATGTATCCATCCAGTAAAAAACGAGATATAGTGCTGCAAGCTTCTTCAAGTAACTCAGCTAATACAATTCAAGTGTGTCTATGTGTGTTAGCTTGCATTTAAAAAGGGCTCCATGGCTAATAATAGACTGTAAACTAGTTGGAAATGGGTCTTGGGAATCACACCAACAGCTCTAGAAACCCCTCCTTATACAATACCAAAACATGCTCAACTGAGCAACTGTTCTTTGCTTTTGGGAAGGAATGGGGTTCTGGTGCAGGAAGAAGAAAGGTTTAATAAAGAGCAGTGACTGCTGAAGGGAATACTGAGGACGAGAAGCTAGGAGTCAGTAAACAAACAGATGGTTAAAGAGGAAGGTTAAGTGGAGGTTAAACAAAACATTAGAAATTAGGTGAACTGGAGGCTGAATCGTGGAGGAAGCAGAAGTGTTAAGCAGTAACAGCGTTTGTCTGCACGTGCATGTCTTGAGGGAAGCCTCTCCACTGCATTCTTTCTCCCTTTCTTCCTTTTATATCCACGGAAAGGCCCCATACACTTCTTAGTGCTGCACACATCCATGGCATCCATGAAAAAGTACTGCAGGCTTTTGTGAATGCACAAGAGAGAAAATGCCAGGGCAGGCTGATGGGAGAGGTGAAAAGTAGCTGAAAAAAATTTAGAAGCTCCTTGTCTTGAAAAGGTAATCTAAAAGGTTGGCCACGTGATTACAAGCACTTTCTTGCTGGATCAGCTTAAGCCAAGGAATCCTCCTGACAGTCTGTGGAGTGGAGATGAAGCTTCTTCATCAGTTTACCCACTCCAGTAGATACCCTCCCTCTCCAGGGCGGCTGAGCAGCAACACCAAGGAGCCAGCACACACGGAAGTGCTCTATGGACCACTCAGATAAAGCTAACACTCGTTAGCTCACCTCGCTCCGCGTACAGCCCACGCCAGGCACCCGCAGAGCACGGCGCTGCGCGAGGACCGCCGAGCGGGCTGGCCAGGGCTGCCCACCACCTCCCCTCCCCACCTCCTCTCCATCTGGGAATCTTCAGTTATCACCTCCTTTTCAATCTCAGCTATTGACTCGTTTTCTAACTTTATCAAGCCATCTACAAGAGGAATTACTTTCTCCCTGAGGTCAGTCTTGGAGGTGAGCGTGTTTCGGAAGAGCAGTAACTTTGATAATGAAGTACTCTGCAAGCCAGAGCATGCTCACTCCATGCTTTACCACCATATGGTTAAATTTTCCCCTCCATCAAATTTAATAAATAGTGTTTACAAATTCTTAGGCATGCCTCCCTAGTAAAATCCACTAAACCCACAACAAATATACTTATCATGGCATTAATTTGGTTAGAGATTTTCTCAGAGTATTGACAGCCATATCTAATTTCTAAGGATTTATTTTTATTTCAAAATATATTAGATATATGTTTTCTTTACCCACTACAATTCCTTTATAATCGTGTTTACTATGAAGGCATGGGGCAGCTGCTTTACAACCATCCACTGTTAGACTACATCCCCTCAGAAATATCCTTCAATAATTAATATTTTATATTTATTCACAAGTAAGAACTTAAACTTCCCAACACAGATCTGCAAAACCCTAAGTTCATTCTTCCTACAACTGAACACCGACATTTCATGGTTCAAACACCACTCCCTGCTGGGAGATTATCTGGTACCATGGTCTAGATATTAATATCTGCAGTCTGTGAAGTAGGATTTAATAATCTTAAATATAAGTTTTAATATAAATTCTCTCACTCATATTGTTCCTTCTTAAAAAACGAAACCAAGCAGACACCTAAAAAGCAGGGACTTCAATTTATATGCAGTACCAGTTCTTGATGCATTTCCTTTCTCAGTCAATCAATTGGCCTCTGTTAACAACAAAATATCCAGACTAGTAGTGAACTAAGCGTCCCGATGATAGGTTCAGATGCCTACATTTGAAATATGGATGTTATCTACCTTATCCACCCCAGTAGTTTTAGCATATCAGTACAGACACGTCATAGCAAATGAATGCTAACATGGCATGGATCTAACCCACTGCACGTACCAGCATCTCTCCATGTTCCCTACTTACTTGGAGCCATGGATTCATCCTTACCTCTTTTTGTATGGAGAAGTACTGCAGGAAAAGACTGCGATCAGTGAGCAGCTGCTCAGTTTCACGATACAAACGCCCACATGCCAGCAACAAGCAAAAGATTCCCATCACATTTATACCGTTAGAGAGTTCTGAGAGTCCAGGGAAGTGTGAAGTGTTTATGATGATGAGTGAACTCAGGAACAGAGTTTCCTTCTGTTTGTATTTCTCTTGATGGGACTTATTTCCTCGATTATGACAAACTCCATTCTGAAGATGTGTGAATTGTTACAATGGAGTTAAAATGTGTGCGGCACCAAGTGGGCGAGAAATAACTAACCCAGAAAGCAAGCACCCTCTGACATCTGGTCTTACTCGAGGTGCTCTCAGGTTGCACCGTGCTTCCTGCATCAGGCTCTGTTCTCATCCCACAGATCCATAACTAAACTTCGGAGGAGAGAGAGAATCTAATTCCCTGATTGCAATGGCAGACTCTATCAGATAAAACAGCACCTGAATTCATCTCACACACCCTTCACCTCATAAATCTAACCACCTCCGTGGTAGGAATTTTCCTGAAAAGGAGGACAGAGGTTTTATCCGAGCAAATGAATAGTTCCCGGTCATCTGCTCAGTCCATTAGCAGCCAGACTGTGCTGCATTAGCTAGCTGACCTGGGTGCATGCCTGGAATATTATGAAAAATTGATATCTATCCAAAGATGATGTCAAATATTTCTAGGTATGGGGTGGAGTCTCGGCAGAAGAGTGTGAACAAAGAGTTGCTAATTTTTCATACACTCCTCATGATGAAAACTTCTTTTCTTCCTTTCCGATATTCAGTCATTAAGTTTCCAAGGTCAAAGATTCAGGGCCAAAATTGCAGCTCACATGACAGATCCTTGCTGTATTGGTTTAGACCACTTCAAAATGATGGCCTTAGGCTTGATTTTTCCAAAGTCACACTGTCTTTCCAGTTGCTTTGGACAAGGGTTTCTCATAGAACCAGTGCTTCCCAGTGACAGGAAGTGCTTTTGACGTGGTTAAAAAGCTTGTCACTCCAAGTATGTTATTAACCAAACCACAGTGCAAACTGAAACCTCAAAATGACTGGGACAACCTTTTCATCTGTGCTTGCACAACACCTAGCACTGTGGAGGCCTGCTCTGTGCCACAGCCCATGGGATATTCCTGGAATAATAATGAATAACAACAGCTCTGCAAACAACAAGAAGAAATGTACAAACAGTGACACTTTGATTCTGGTGACAACATTCCTCTGAACGTACCCAAACCACAGCACAGCTACCCCACAGCCACGCTGTTTCCGTCTGCAAGGGGCCACTGATGGAAGGAATTCAATATTGTTCTATATTTGGCTAATGCAATAATCAGTAAATGTGACGCATCCTTTGCTAATGTGCTCAGTGTTATGTTTGGAAAAGGAGAAGTCAGTGAAACATCCTGGATATAAACATGTGCTATCTTCCCAACCATGGAAATGTATTTTTCCCTTCCCTTATATTCTCTCTGTGGCTTATCTATTCGTATCTGCTAAATACAACGTACCCTTGATTCAGTCCACAGCCTCAAAGCTTTTATGTGGCTTCTGCTCCACTCCAGGAATTTTGTAAATAAATTGCTGTACTGGATTTGTTTTAAAGAAAGCATTTGTTTGTTTTCAAATCATATACTTGGCTAAATGAAAAGGATCTAGCTCTGTGTTTTCTTCCAGGCTGTTTGGGTTCCAGTAATTGTTTGCTGCTGTATGTTTGAAGGAGATTAAGGGGACAAGGGACAAGGCAGAACTGCAGGGTGAGCCCTGCTTCCAGTTCTACATGACCTTTGCCTATGGACAACACTGCCCCTCCCCTCAGACCAGGGGAGAGGGAAGCTCTCTCCTCTAACCCCACCTTCCATGTGCACCATGACATCTCACTCTGGTTTCAGCCAAAGCAGAAGTGCATGCGCTCCCAGAGCAGCTGAGTCGTCCTGCTTTTAGACATACACTTTAGAAGAGGAGTCATGCCTTAAAAGTGTCCATTGTCCTCTGTGGCCTTCAAAGGAAATCTGAACAGCTATTTCACATGAAGACCACAATGTTGTGGTAATTTTGGACTGATTAGTTCTTTTCCCAGTATTTTCCTTTATTATTTTAGTCAGTAGAAATAACATGGATCTGATTTGTATCTGGTATATAGCTGCATCTGGGCTTTGTGCCCCTCCCACTCAGAATCTCCAAAACTGGTACTGACTGGAGAGCCAACCAGAAAGGCACCTGGACATTTCAACTCTTTTAAAAGGTGTACACCACGAGTGCCCATTAACATCTTAAAACAAGATATACTTTTTATACCTCAGTTTACCCAACACAAAATGGGGATAAAGAAACTGATGTCTGATTTAAAAATCTCGCACTCTGCAAGACCCAGGGGCTGTTAGTAGTAGTAACGTAATGGGCACAAGTAGCAGAATGAGATTTGAAATCAATGATTTCAAATGACTGATGAGAAGTTGTTGTTCAGACAGTAGATGAGAAAGAGCGAGAGCTTCTAAAATACGACAGCTCAGACCTCAGGACCTTTGAGGACAAAGATATTGCCTTATACAGGGAAGAAAGTCATGTGAAGAATAACCTTGTAAATAGCACTATCATAATCAAAAAGATGTTTTTGACACAGAACAAAATGGCTTGAGTCAATGGATACAGGCCACATTTGGTGATAGGGGTATTCGCTTCTCTAACCCCGAGTCATGTCAAGGTCAGGAAACAAAGTTCACAGTCTGAGCACACGCTGGTTGTATCACACCTTGATCACACACAGGGGAAACAACTCCAGAAAGGAAGCACAGTTTTGTTTTATGCTATGATAACAGTAACCAGCACATCTCATAATTTCCGCTGTGCTTCAGCAATGGAACTGGCTTCTCCAGGTGAACAGCAGGGCACAATTATTTTTAATGGCTAAAAAATTAATTTGATGTTCTCTTCATGTCTTCCCATCTACCTCAGAGTCAGTCTCCATGAGGACTACGACTTCTACTTCCCTGGAATATCTTTAGCATAAGGCACTTTCATTCTAACAGAAAGACACTCACCAGCAAGGTCCTTAAAATAGTACTTATTTTATCATTAGGCTGACAAAATCAAGGTGACAGATAGCCCAAGCTTAGTAGAAAATGATGATGCTACTTCATACCCACAACATAACACTGCTACAATAGCAATAACATGTGTACATTATAGATTATCAATCCTGGAACAGCAGAACTGGCATCTCTCTTAATCAGCTGCTAAATTATTCTTAGCTAGTCCCTAAATTAAACATTTAAACAGACAACTCTATAGAGAATGCTTGAGAAGTGGTTTTATGAGATCTTAAGAGCCTGATATGCAGCACTCTGGAGAACCAAGGGTCTCTGCTTGACTTTGGCTGAGGCTGGGCTCAGCACTGCTGGAGGCTGAGCCCAAGCAGATACCTGAAAGGGTGCAGCTCCCCCATGCTCCCCTGTATGAGGCAGACACTCCTCATTGCCACAGGAGAGAGCAGGAGGGAAGGGCAACAACTGCTGATCTGCTGGATGCCACCAGGAAAACCTGACCCTTTTTGGCCATATGTGTTTAAGGCGGGGCTGGGAACTAATAAGGATGCTGGTCTGAAGATGTTCACTTAGCCACTTAACTTCATGACCTTGTGCAAATTGCCTGACTAAGCACCATCTATAGCTATAAAAGTGGACGCAAAACACAGCCTAGATGATATATATGAAAGCATTATGCATGATGGGTGTCTGAAAGCTGCTCCTAAGCCATTTCAATACAAAAGGAAGCCATACTGTATAAAAACCTGCTAGTGGCAGCCAGAGTAATTCTCTACACCTAGAAGTTTCCAAAGGCACCTCATATTGACCTACAGTGCACCGTTCTCCAAAAGAATAAACACACAGCCAAATATGAAGAAAAATACACGTATACCGAGGTATATAAATCTCCTCTGGAGGATGCAGTATAGTGACCTTTTACTGAACCACGTGTGGATTTTCTCTGCTATATTACTCAGATGTCTTGAATTAATCTCCTTCTGGAAGATCACTGCATATAAAACAAATAAAAGTGGGGATATTTAGCTGTTGGAATATTGCTTCACCTTTCCCAAAATTATTCTGTGCACATCTACATGTACCAGACTGTATTTAAAAGATATGAATTGATCTCGCGTTATCCCTTTTTTGTTGCTGTCAAGGTATTTTTAATCACTTGTCTAGTATTATTAGTCTCTGCATTTTCTCTTGTAAGCCCCATTTGAAGCCAAGGCTTCCTTGTGTTCTGTGGGTGTGAGTGGCCCATTTTCCTCCTCAGCCACCCCTCAGGCTATCCTCACTCTGTGCATGGCACATCCACAGATCACAGTCACTGCCTTCTGTGGTCAGCAGGTCCTGGCCTTATTCAGGCTTGTGGGTCTTCCTCTGAAGTCACTGATTTGGCTTTCAAGCTCCACTTGCCTCTCTGCTCCCACCTCTGCTGTTGTCCTACACTTAGGTCTGCCCTTTTCTCCTCCTTTTCTATTAGGCAGGACTTGCAAAGGGCATCTCAGGAGTGTACACACTGTTCTGAACAGTTCATTGTCTGGTTGGTCACTGCAGGCAATGCCTGAGAGAAAGGAATATTTCAATCCCTGTTTACCAACTGGGAAACTGCAGCACAGGAGATAAGACTTGCACTGGGTCAAACAGGAAGATGGAAAGTGTACCCAGATTTGAATCCTACCTGAGAGACCACATCCACAGAAATATCCTTCTGTCTTACTGCATCTCTTTTAATCTGAATGCCATTATCTTTTACTTTTTTTTTCCTTTCCTTGTGGATAGAAGCTGTAATTAGTTTATACCATTGAAATAAAAATTAAATAACAGATTATTAATATATTGCCTGCATCTCTCCCTCCAGTGCACAGGAATTCCTAGCTTCACAGTGATCACAAAAGTACTGCATCTAGTGTCACAGACAATACCAAATATTGTCAGTAAATACTTTAAAAGCAAAATGTGACTTCATAAAGTCTTGATACAGAAAAAGTTTTCCTTTAAAAAAGAAGACTGACTCAATCCCCCAGTGCTCATGCACCTGTGGAGTGGAAAGTTTTCTGGATTGCTCTTGAGTGCCAGGAATTTTTCTACCCACTTATATTTTGGCGCCTTTCATCTCAACTTCTTTCTGAAGTTGATCATCCCTGTGGTGCCTAAATGAGAGATGACAGTGAACCCATGGGGAAAATAAGGCTGATGAAATGCAAAGTAGCGTTATTTATGCTGAGTCTGTGTGCAAAGTGCATTTCAAACTTCCTTGATTTTTCAGTAATAACCAATGTTGGGGGGGATGAGGCAAGCCAATATTTGCATTTGATGCTTCTGAATATCTCATATTTTTCTTTCTCCCTTGGCTCGGTGAAGCACAATTATATTTTTTTTTTTCCATTTGACTTGAGGATCTGAGTGATAACTAAAGCTCTGCAGGAAACGTAACTAGCATCTTTGGGGTCTGCAGATGGGAGAGGAGAACAGGCTGGAGAGGGTGGGTTTGGGCAACCCCTCCTTTCAGCCTCCAGGAGATGAATGTCAGCTGCTCAGATTTTGAGGCATATTGCTGTGGTTGCTGTGGGAGCCTCACATTGATGCTGTCAGTGTCATATTCTTGTTCTCCATTGAAATGAATTACTTGACTTTGAAGTATTATCATGGTTGCTCCTCTTTAAACAAATATCCTGTCTTCCTGAACAAAAGAATCAGCTGTAAAGTGCTGCTCCAGGGTTGGCCACCTCCAGGCAAGGCTGGGGAACAGCCAGCAAAGCCCTCTGCCATACCAGAGTCCAGCGTGCATTTGGCCAGGATTTTGGCGTAAAGAGCCAAATACTGATTTGTCCAGAGCACCTACCATGCCTAGGACTTCACTGGCCTGAATCAGCACTATGTGAAAAAAATATCCCAAGGGTATAGGATCAATAAAATCCAGACATAAGTCACTCAATATTTCACCTTGGAAGTATGACTGGAGGACCCATCTGCAAACCCAAACAGATCAAACCTTCTCAGATATAAATCTGTGATACCCGTGAAATGCCTTGAGTTAGGCAGGAAAGCACAAGAAAATCCTGTCCTGTTGATAATTTGACATTCTGCCTTTGCTCCTCATATTGCATAAATCAGGAGGGGCATACTTCCTCCCACTGTTTGCATGAAGGGAGTCTTGCTAATTTTTCACATCTAGCATTACAAACACAGCAGTAAGAGAGAGGGTGAGACAGCCATCAGGCACATACAATAACAGATTTGCAGCTCTCAGGCTCAAGGCTTCCCCACAGCGGTGGCTCCGCGCTTATGAACACTTGAAGTGCATCCCTAATGATCTCACCCAGCCATAGCAGACAGGCAGGGGTTTGCTGCTGGTTATCAGGCACGATGGCGGACTAGCTGCCCCGCTGTGCCACTGAGAATTGCCAGAAACTTGTGAATGGAGCCTCTGTTTGGGATCTTCATTGTCTTCACCATGATTATTATACCTTTGTAATAGGCAGAAAGAAATCCAAAGGACAGGTCTAGAGCTCCTTTTGTCATGGGAGCAGAGAGGAATGAATCCAGTGTGTCCCCAGCGCTCCCATGCCTTTCTGTCTGCTCCCACTCAGGCTCCCCTATCCTCTGTTTAAGACCCTGCAGATAACTGGGTTCCCAAACAGGCAGAACTGGCAAAATGAAATAGGCAGTTCCAAATTTAGAATGTGGCTCTGTCCCTCTGGAGCAATTTTTTCTTGTTCCTAGTGGCACAGCAAAGGCATTTCTTTTTCTCCACAAGCTAGGCTAAGCAGCTAGTCCTCACTGAGATCTATTTCCATATTTATTCTGTGTCACAGCCAGGTGCTAGAAGGATGTCTATATGAGCATGGTAGCTCCGGGCTCCCTGTTGTCTCGGTATCCCCAGAGCCAGGCAAGCTGTGTCAGCCGGCAGGGAAACTGGAGCCCAGCAGTGGGAACAGGCCTGAATTCAAGCCCAATACTACAGGAATTATTGACATAACACCCCAGGCTCTGTAGTGCAGACAACTACACTAGAAAGTAGCATAGCCAAGTAGCATAGCCATAGCCTAATTGTCATACTTGCATGAAGCTGAAAAAGTACACTATGTTAATATCCTGGTGCACTTTGCTGGTCTAAGTCCCATCCAAAATACAGGCCCCATTTTTCTTCAAACCATTCAGGCAATTATTTGCTTGCAACGCAAACTAAATAGATTCTGCTTTAACTTTCCAAATTAACAACTCATTGATCATCATCCAGGCATGAGAAATAGCAGCTCAAACTATAAATGCTCATGAAATTTATGATCACAGAATGGTACAAAGAAAACAGTACTGCAGCCTTCCCTTGAGGGTTCAGGTAACGCCTGCTGCCTCCAGCTGACTCCGGTAGCGCAGCACAGACCTCTGCTCCTCAACTGAAAGGCAACCCTGTTCGCTGGCGGGTGGTGTAGGCTGTTTTCTCCCACTGGAACAAGCACCAGAGGGGAACATCACACTTCCTCAGTTTGTTACACTGACTTCCAAATACATAGCTGTAAAAACAAACTATGGCCCTAAAATTTTGTGTGAATGAACGTAAATCGTTACTTCAAGCATGCAAACAGCAAACCTGCTTATAAGATTTATTATTGTCAAGCTGGGCAATTATAGCACGGAGTCAAGTTTGTGTTTTAATAAATGAAGTACCAAAGCTCTTGCCAAAAAGAGAGGAAAAAAGAATTAAGTCAAACTTAATCCAATCCAGATGGGCTGCACCAGGTTTTACCCAGCATGGCACTGGTCTGATAAGAGAGCCAGGTCTTCTGCCCAAAACCAGGAAAGGCTGCCCCCCTGCCTGAGGAAATGACACACTTTAGAATCCAACTGCAAGAAGATGCAAGGGATTTTTAAATGACACAAATTAAAAATTAATTAGCTCTTTGGGTTTTTTGTTGTGTGATTAGTTTTGTGCTCAGGCGATTAACTGCCAGCAGGGTGGCGACCAGCAGAAATAAGCTCTGCTGCAGCCCCACGAAATGGCAGGGGTGGGTAACAATACCGAAACAGCTGGTGGCAAGAGGCTCCAGCACAGCTTAAAGAAAGGTGAGAATATCCTCCCTGACTTGCTTAATTTGTAAAAGAAAACCAGTGAGACCTTCTGCCAAAGTAACTGAACTGTGAGAGAGAGATATACTCTGTTCTGTACTCTTTTTTCCTTCCAAACAAGTGCAAGAGAAATACAGGAGCACCTCCATCCATCTGACACTGCCCACTGAGGAACACAGCTTAGTTTGCTTTATTTCACTGCTTCTCTTGCACGGACATACACAGCCATGTTCTGACAATAAGCCATTTCGATCCTTCACCTGCTCCCACAGATCTGGTGTCTCTGCGTCAGCCCTCCCGCAGGGATCAGGCAGACTGTTCATACCCAGCTCCTCACGTACCAAACAGCCTGAGCCCAGGTCAGAGGACCAACATCTGGGTTATTCTGTTCCTGCATTTGTTTTGTCTTTTGTGGTAGAAGGATGGTGTGGACTGAACCTGCCAGAAACACAGGTATGGCTCAGCTCTGTCCCAGATTAAGTCACTCTCTCACACCTCAGTGTCTAATGAAGCAGCACTTAATTTCTCCTCTTCCTTCTGTCCTTCTTACTGAGAATGTTTCATAAGGGCAGCACGTCCCTCTTCGTGTTTTCACACCTGTTCTCACTACCATAACACTGCTAAAAAGACCAACACGGGAGCTGGGACTCCCACATGTTGACAAGGCAACTCTGTGCTGGGCCAGAGGATGGGGACAAATGGTATCCAAAAACTGGCAATTCTTTGCCCATTATCACCAATGAAAATCTATTTTCTAAGAATCTAATGAACAGCTAAATGATGTCCCTGACTTGGCAACTTCTGTCTGAGTTCTATCATTGCCATCATTTTTTTCCTAAAGTGCCCCATATGTTGCCATCATTTTCTTGCCTTTGCTACTAGTCTCAGTGTTCAGGGTCTCAAGTAAATGAGACACATCTGCTTTCTATTTAAACCATTGAGGAAATATTTATGCTGCAGGAGAACCTGGGGTTTTGCTTACAGTGTCAGAGGAGGCCATTCGACGTACAGCAGGAGACTCCAGGGCACCTGCAGATCACTAGCTGGCCTAGATCAACTTCTTTGTATTTAAGTGGCTGGCAGCAAGCCATTAATTGTGTTTGAGTTTTTGCCTTCAGTAGGTGGTTTCACTCCACTGGAGCCCAGCATCATGGGGGGGAGAGGGAAGGAAAACAGAAAGGCATCACCAGTGTATACCCAGTGTTTTGACATGCTAGTTAAGTTCTAAATCATGTTTTTAATTACTTGGCATGATTTATTGAGACAGTGTCTCAAGGTCATAAAGCACCACAAAGTGACACAACTTGCCTGCCAGCTTGAATCTCTGCCACTGAAGTGCTCCCTTTTCTTCGGTTCTGTCATGCTCCTTGTGTCTCCTCCCAGCTATCCAGCATCTCTGTGGTTGAATGGGATCAGACATTACACTTTAGGTACTTTTGGGGTCTAATTTGGTAGCTCTGAGCCAAGGCTGGAAAGGAAAAGGTCTGGGGATAGTAAAGCCAGACTGAAGGGTTGGGTTCCAAGGCATGTGTAAAACACGTCTGCCAAAGGAGTATTTAAAAAAAAAACCCACTCCCATTGTTGACCCTGTGATAAAGAAACAAGAAACCTAGAAAGCAATCAGGTAGGAGTAAAAAGGGGAGAAAAATTATGCTGCTGTAATGCCTCTCATGCAGCCAGTTTATGCAGCATGATGGATGAGAGAACAGACCTGCAATCCACTGAACTTGTCCTGCACCAGTCTAAAATAAGCAAGAGGATGGTCGAGGCCCTGCCCAGTGCTATTTGGCCCCGAAGAGCTGTAAAGGAAGAAGGAAGACTCACTGATCATAAGTGTACAGCAGGAACTCCCTTGCTTTGCACCCAGTGTATAACGATGTGTTTCTGCACTGCCAATTAAAGCTGCTAACACTCTTCATGCCTTTGGGAAGGAATCTGTGCCCTTCCAGTGGCAAAACAGTGCAATGTGGCAAGGAAGAGACTGTGGAATCCAACCCTGATGCATTTTAAGGCTTCTATAAATAATTAAGGGAGCTCATTAATTAATAAAAAGAAAGTGAAATTGAAAAAGCAGGAGGAGAGGGGCAATGAATACCCACTGGGGGATGATAAGTATGTCCTACACTGCAGCTTACACAGACTGAAGTCTTTTAGGGAGAGTTAAAGTGGCTTTGTGGTTTGAGCTAGAGAAACAAATCTTAGCTGGAAGCAAAATCTTCTGGGAATAACAAAGCTACTTCCTAAATCCAAGTTACACTTGGGAAGATTTTTCAAGATTTACACACTCAAGCAAGAACAACATGGGATATATACAGATGTATCTGTGTATTTCTCAAATACATGAGAAAAAAAAGGATCTAGCTGGTGCCTGAGGTTGACTTGCACCAAGAAGTCTTTGGGGAAGAGATAAAATACAGCAGTGCAGAGAAAAACATCTTTCATTAATTAGATCATTATTAGTCTCCTCTGGCTCAAACGTGGGCAGCTTTGAAACCCTAGCTGCTATCAAAGAAAAGATTTACAGAAGTTCCACAAAGACAGAAAGAAACAATAAAGTCTGGTAATATCCCAGTGGGCTAAGAATCGGTAGAATACACTGACTGCAAGTTACTAATTACAGCAGCTTTGAAATCAGAAGCTTAAATCTGTGCTAAACAGCAACACGGTGCTTTGGGCCACAGTTTCAAGCGCAGAGAAGAAACGTGCCAAACACATGCACCCGGGCACAGACAAGTCATTCCAAAAGGAAACCAGGAAATTGCAGGTGCAGCTGAATGCTTGTGAGCACACAATTACCCAGTGGGTGTTTGCAACTGCATATTTCATACGCGCAATTACCTCTTTGCACCCCTGCCTGCATATTTTTGTATGCGATTTAAATCCCTATCTTTAAGAATATGACCTTGGTATCTGAAAATACAAAACTTGCCCAAAGTGCCGATCTGAATGTCTAGTAGGCATCAGGGTTTTAAACAGGTGAAAGGGCTGTTTTATCTCATATTACTGACACACTGCCTGACATGAAATTGGTACTTTGCTGCTGATGACTTCTCATCTCCTGAATATTTCCCTTGGAAGTTTTGGCATGCAGCTGGTGAGCTGTGCAGCACAAGTGAATGGAGAGGAGATGTATGTCTACCCTACAGGAAGGAAATGCGGAGAAAGGGTATTAAATGAGGTCGAAGCCTGCGATCTTGCCAAATCAAGAAAATGAAAGGTAATACAGGTGGCTGTGCTGAAGGGCTATCTTTTGCTGTCGAGCAGCCTGACATTTGCTCTGGTTTCAAATACTTATAATCTGTTGTGAAATATCCTTCGGATTTTACTGTCAGCAGCTCTGTGGCAATGCAGAGTCTGTGGCTGGGCGGGCAGGAGGAGGATGTACGAGTCCATTCCTCCTCTGCTGCCCGCCCTACAGACCCTGCCCAGCCTGGCAGCTGGCCGGCAAGGGCTGGTACACAGCCTCCGTGGAAACAAGCACCTTTATTTTTTCAAACTCTGCTACAAAAGCCTCCACCATAAAACAAACACGATGTACATATGATGGAAAATGTATTTAAGTAGAGGAAAAAGCAGTCAATAATAAGACAATATCCTAAATAAAACTTTTACTTCCTACTTTAGAGCCTGCATGGCTCTACACCATGATAGATGTTAAATAACACCCAGCCAGCTATATGCAAGTAGTAAAGAAGTTTTTCCCAGTGCAGGGCCAGCACAACCCTTATTTCTAAATTTTCCTCCCCCAGTGTCAAAGACTCGAAGCTAGGGTAACTTTCAAATCTGCTATACCATCAGATTTTAGTGCTCTAACTCCACTGTACTGGCGTCCCATGCTCCCAGAAAATGGTACTAATCCTAAAATATGTGTCTGATGTAACGTCTGTAACTAAAATGTTGGGGGAAGGGGCTGGGACTTATTTGTGCTACCTCACTTGTACTGCTAGCAGTCTGCTGTGCCTTCCAAGAAAGGGCAAAAGAATGGAACAGAACTTGAAGAAATCATGCTAAAGAATGGATATTAGTTGCAGAAAAGTTACATAGTAATTCATTACTACTCCATACTAGTTTTAAAAGACTGCATAAACGTAAGAATTGATGGATGAAGTAAAATAGAAGATATTGCCACCTGGTAGGGGAAAAAAAATCTCTGTCCAAGGCTGCAATGATTTATTAATATAAGTAATCAATAGCAATAGGTCTGTATCAGTTTTACATCTAATTTAAACTTTCAGGTCTCAATGTACTCATTAAATAATCTAATAGATTTACATATTTTAATTATATTTTATGGATTCTGAACATAATGTAATTAAAAGGGTTTTTCAGCAGAGATGATTAATGAACAGGGCAACCAGACATTCCATACAGCCATTGTGTGCGAAGGCCTTCAATGTGATACGAGCTCAACCCCTGATCTGAGCAGCAGTAGATTCACCCACACGTATAACCATGTGCATTGAACAACTGCACGCACTGAAACGAGGCACTGACATGAGGCAACCAGAGGCCAGAGGGAAGGTGCAAACGCTTTTGGCTTTCAGCTCCTCCCTTAGCAATCAGTTAGACCAGGAACATATCAAGCCACAGGCTTAGAAAAGCATAGCGCAGAGAACATATGTTCGCTGAGCAGAACTGTGTGAAATACAGCAAAGATATTACGGGTCTTATGCCAAAGACCTATCAAGGTGATATTCCTTAGACTAAGCACCGCTCCTGCACATGGTCAGCTGTTACATATCTTACAAGGGGGAAACTGAGCCCTGGCAGAGGGGGAATGAACTTGACCCAAGTCCCAGAGCAGGCAGGGACAGAGCCAGGATGAGGGACAGGGCTCCCTATGTCCATGCTTCTTATCCAGCCATTAGGCTGAAAGAATGATTTGACAAAAGGCTGGTGTGCCCAAAACTGCTGTTCCAACTATATCAGGCCAGCTAATAAAAGATACTAAATTTTTCTGCAAACTTGCATCTCTCATATCCTTAAATAGTCACAACTATAACACCATCGCTATTCTACATTCAAGTATTACCTATCAGTAAAATGCAGCTCCCTTGAACCAAGGTCAAAACCTACTGAACTACATCCCCAAGAGCTTCAGCAACCAAAGTGACTGCTGAATACAGGAAGTAAAAAAGATTTGAAATAGAAACTGAAATGAAAACACAGAGGAAAGGAGGTCAGCATTGCCAGCTCTCTTGACTCCACTAAAGGTCTTTGATACTTCATGTTTCCTCTACAGCTTCAGCTATTTGGTCTTGTGAGCAAAGAAATAAAGTTTCTAGTCCTCATGAGTGTGGAGAAAAAGCTAAAAATGCAACTTCAGTGCAATCAAACAAGAAAACCTAGAAGGCAAAGAGAGAGGCCCCAAAATTCATACTTAATGCAGCCCAAGGAGGTTCTAGTCTTAGTTGTAGCCTCCTGGTAATACTGAGGTATAACACACTACTACAGCACATAACAAAAGAGCAAGAAGTCACTTGTCTTGTGATTTGTTGGCCCCTAGCATTTGAAAGCCTCTGTATGTTGATTTAGTAGTAAATCCTCAATCACTCTCCAGCTTTCTTTTCTCCTTGTATAAAACCATTCTCTAGCATCTATACCATTAATACATCAATAGAGCTCTACAATAGCCATAAAATCCATGATGGGGGATGTTTTGAGATCCCTTCACTGATTTAGGGAAATAATTCATTGTTTTCTTTTCCTTTCTATTTAATTTAAAACAACTGCCTTCTGTGCCCTTCGCTGCTGTGAACTGCACCATCTCCCCACCTCGGTTACACTCTTCCCTTCACAGCAGCTCACCCGAGAGCTGGCTCAAGCATGACGGCAAGATTGGAGGAAGGCAAAGATGGCTGCAAGATTTGGGGAGGGCAAAATTTGGGTCACAGGTAGAGTTTGACTTTTACATTGTGTAGGAGAGCGACCAGGCAGCCAAAGCGTGCGTCTGACGGTCAGCAGTGCTTGGAGGACCTCGTGAGGGGAGGGCAACACTCCCTCAGTCCACTTGCCATCCTGATCTCCAGCTACATATTCAGACATTATTCAGAACACTTACTGTTTCTTGTGAGACAGATCCCAGAAATTCCCCTGTTCAGGATGAATTCTGGATTTCCCAATTTGCCATTATTTTCATTGGCTTCCACTTCTTTTTTTCCCCCATTGTATTTTTTCCTTCCTGTGAACTTTTGAGACTTCTGACATGCAGGTAGGGGACAATTTTGGCTTGACCTGGCACAGGGGCAGACAGCAGCAGTAAAAACACCCCTGGTATTTCTGTTTTCATCTGAGCCTACTTCAGTGTCTGGAATTTGATTCAGTTTTCTGGTGCAGGCAGGTCCAGTGAGACTCACAATGTGTGCTGTATCTTAACAATCCACAGACCTTTCCAAGCTGAGGCTGAGTTTAAACAAATCTGATCTGGGCTTCAGACAACCCAGCTGGGAAAACTGGGCAAACTATAAACTATGAATAGCATCTGTTGACTGCTTTGGACTGTTTCATAGCAAATGATCACACATAGTGAGATTTTTCCTACTATTACTCAAGTTGAATTAGACCTTATTCTGCAGAAAATATCACTGTAATAAGCTGTACAATTTGAAGTTGGCAAATTTTGTAAAAGCTTCCTTTGATTTTCAGGTATTCTTGGTTCACCATACAGTGTTCTGGCCTTTTAGACACGGAATGCTGTTTTGGGAGTAGCACCTAGTGACTTAATTCATCGCTGTTATCTTTTACCCTCATGAACTCTTTCTCTATTACATAACAAGTTTACCTTCATGTTTAAATAATTCCTTGTTATTGGTTCTAATACCACTTTCCCTGAATATGCACACAGATGACAACTCAGTTTCACTAATTTTCCGGAAAAGAAGGATTTTAAATGAAGTGTAAAATATAACTAAACCACAAGGGTAGGAATTCCCCCAAAAAATCAACCTGTGATGACTGAAAAGGATACCCACTACCTCCTAAGTGAACAGCACAAAATCTGTACAGATTTACATGATGCTTGTGTTGCTCGTGTTCCAGCTCTCTGCTTGAACAACCTCACTTTTACACAATTTCCACTACAACAGAAAACAGTAATACCTTATAACATACACATTAGTTAATCAAGGTCAGTCCTAGGGTTACAACTGTATCCAATAGCAGATCAGTTGTGCTTAAACATCCTACTATTTGAGACTGTGTCAGCCTTGACCTCTAGACAAGGTCTTTCCTCTTCTTGCTCAGCTCTACCTTCAAATCATAACGCAAGTTTCATTATCTTCTCTGAAGAACATGAATGCATCACTTTCCCATTATTGTCCATGCTGTTACCATCAGAAACTTGTCCCCAGGGTCTCATCTCTCAGATGGCATCCCTGTTCCCTTCAGCCTTGGCTCCAATTCCAGCTCTCTCTGATGATTCTGCATTTGCTCAGTAAACACACCATGTTCTGTATAATGTAAAACATGAGCATCTCATACACTGATAAAATTACTTCTGTGCTTACACAGCTACTTAATTCCATTTCGCCATTGATTTGTCATTTTAAAGTTAAATAATAAACATGGATTGTAGCCAGGATACTGAGTGCTGCTGCTTTCTCCCCCTCTAGTTTTTGATTTATGTGTTTGTTTATTTACTGATATATTTAAGTACTCCCTATTGCATTTCACACATAATCTGGGAAATCCTGAGGATTTACTTTCACAATTGATTCGAAGAGTCAATGTTTTACAGATAGGATTAAAATGGAAAATATCTAGAAGCCTTGATGGAATCTACTTATGACAACTACTATCTCCAATAGGCTCTCCAGCCCTTAAAAACCTATGTTGTGTCTTGTCAAACGTTGTGAAGATATAACCATTTCCTGTAACAGGTATTATGTCAATTAAAGAAATATACTTGCTCATTTGTCCAGTGTGGGAGTGCCTTCTAGGCTTTTCATTTAATCAGCAGATGGGAAAAGATCATTGGTTTCCATTTGCTCGTAGTTTTCTTCTCTTCAAAATTAAATTAGACAGGCTAGTAGGCAATGCTGAGGCAAGCAGTGCATTTTCAATATTGTCACTTCAGTAATCTAAATTTAAAAATACTAAAAATGTCAACATGTGACATTTTTTTTTCCTTTTTTGTTTTAGCTCCAAACCATACTTCTTCAATTTTATTTACTTTTAAACCAGTGTTTAGAATTTTTTTAATGCTTTATGACAGGGCAAACTGCTTTTTAGCTTTTTGATTCTCTGTCAAATGGTGAACTTGGCTTCCTTTTGATCCACTCTCACAACCAGAAAACAAATCAGTTACTCACACACAGCTCACTCTACAGTAGAGTAACTTTCCAGATCATGACATTTCAGTGCAGTGATAAAAATATTAGGCTGGTGTCAGAAAGCAGATTACAGGGCAGCCTGGAGAAAAGAATTAGATCTACTCCTAATCCCATTCTCCTGGGGCTTGGGTCCTCTTGCTGGCCTCCACTGGTGATGCTAGACGGTGAAATTCAATTCTGTTGCACAGTGCCATCAGTGGTTTGAATTTGTAGGAGGGGCTTTGTTTTGCTGTTCTTAGTGAATTTAATGCCAAAATGTGGGGGGAAAGGAAGGAGATTGTGTGATGGGGCTGAGAAATTCCTAAAGAGAGCAAGGCATTGCTATATTAGCTGACTACTGGAATTTGTAGAAGAACAGCCAATATTGATTGACCTTGCCTGTTACAGAAAGGTCAAGTGAGCAGACAGGATAAGGTGATGGGGAAGCACAGTCTGTGCTAAAAAGTCATATAAAGCCAGAGACAGACAATACACAGAGACCCACACAAGTCTAAGGCACTGGAAAACACCCCAATTAAGTGAAAATTACCATCCCCATTAAGTGGCAGCCATCATTGCTTAATTGCTACCCAGGGAGGTATCCTGATTAAGAGCAGATGAAGTTCAGCACATCTTAGGCAGTGGGTTATTGCTCAGATATGAAGGAAAGGGAAGAAAAGGAAAACCAGAAATACAAGACTACAGCATTTAGGTCTAAAGCTGGAGGTGTTCATTTTTGCTCGATAAAACCAGAGCAGGGCTGGGGATCCACTGAATCGGGGTGTCTTTCTCTCCTTGTCCCTAAGGTAGGGTCTTGCAGGGACTGGGGCTGACACGTCCCTGTTTTGCCATTTGTTTGCTCCCAAGTGGGATAGGAGCAGGAGTTGAGTCCACTTGCTCCAGCTGGACACTTAACCCAGCCTGGGCTGACTGCCGGCCCGTGCAGTCATGCTCCAGCTCTGCTTTCTCAGTGGAGCTAAGAACAGCTCAAAAGCACCTTTTATTCAGCTAGAATCAGGCCCACTGTTCTCACTCTAAATCCTCTGGCCTCAGTGAAGACTGTGGCTTTGTCAGGATAATGTGACCACTTTTTTTTTTTTTTCCTAACCCAGCAATTCCTTTCTTTGGAAGAGCTTTGACCTTTAAATGAAGGTGCATGCCAAGAAAAATCCAGAGCTTGTTATCAAGACAATCTGTGGCACAGGCTGTGTGGTAATGTCCTCCTGAGGTGATGAATCAGATCTATCAGTGTCTAGATACTAAGGCCTTTTTTATCCTTGCAAACTCAGGGCTTTCCAAATCTTTAAGCCTGATCAGAGATAGAGCACTACAAGAGCTTACTTAAATCTCAGCAAGCAGAAAAGAGGGCGAGGGGGAGAGAGCTCACATAAAATAAAGAACATCACTTTTAAAAGATAAAACATAACTCTAGGTACAATAAAAGCCTTTAGAGAACAGAAGAGATCTTTGTCAGGAATGTATCTCATTTAGTCCCATTGTTTCACTGCATGCTTTTCAGAAAGCCAGCCATTTATCTTGCCTTTTTTTCCCCAGGTTTTTTTCTTTCCTCCTTTCCTGATGCCAGTTTCCATTTCATTAGGAAATGAATCACTGATGAGGTGCTAGTCCTGTCTCCCTGCAAGCAGACCTCAAAAGCAGGGTAGTCAGGAAAAAGAAAATATACACTCTTATGACCTAAACCCTGAATGTTTTTACAAGTACAGTTTTACTTATGTTGTGCTGTGTTATGGATAGCTGTTGTTTAGTGTTTATGGCATGCAGGCTAATAATTCCAAGTCAGAGTACCTATGGTTAGATACCTTCAACACGTGTTGAGGCCCCAAAGGAAGACATTTTCAAAGGGAAAAGCAAAGGGCAGAAGAATTCCTAAATTTCCACACAATTTCCTCTGTGGATGCTGTGAGCCGAACCTTCCTGGTTCACAGCACATTGCTGGAACGCTGTACCCGTGTCCCTGAAAGCCTCAGAGGGATCTCTCATTTTCACAGTTGGTGTACTGCGCACACATTTGTTCGTGGAGTTATATGCCCAGACAAGGAGACAATCACATTTCTGTAGCTTGAGTACCCCTGTGATGAGGCATAATGCTGTCGTGGTTTTGCACAGAGAAGCAAACTCCCAGAAAAGCCATGTCAGCTTGAGTTTGACCTTTCATTCAACAATGATGCAGATAAGGATATTTTCTATGCAACATGGCTACATACTGAGCACACACAAGTTGTCAGATACGGTACAGTCTACACCCAAACATCCTTAAGCTGATGATCCCCGAAAAGCAAAGTCCTGACCCACACAGCAGTTAATTTTGACTACTTCAGGTGTTCCACAGTGAGAGAGGAAGAGAGGGGGCACTGCTTTCCTATCCTCGGCACGAACTCATCCACCACTCAGACTGAATTGGTATGACACACAAACTGAACTGTTGCCAGAAATGCCCATCTGGGAGCTTGAAAAATGTGTTTGTTTTTCCCCAGCAACATCAGTCTAATAAAATACACTTCTCCCTACCATCCTAGTCTCTTTCACGTCCTCTGACAATACTCCTACATGACTATCATCATGCTGCGTGAGTCTTCACAGCTTCCAGCTACATTTTTGTTAAATTTCAGTTGGATAACCACAAAAGAAAACAAATGCATTTAGCATTTGCAGAATCTTATGCCTCAGCTTTATAAGGTTAAGATATGTAATGCACACATTTATTTCATACGGCTTCTAAGTGACTAATCTAATGTGTCCTCCACTTAGAGACCATGTAGCATTTTGCAAAAATGTATTGGATTGGCCCACTCATAAGATGTGCATGAGTAAGACACACCACTTTCACTCATGCCATCAAAAAGTTTTGAGAATTGTTGTACTGGGAGGTTGAACAAACTCCTCCACAGCTACAGTTCCCACAAGGGCTTCTTATTTTGAAGATCCAGATTTACTAACCAGCAGCCTGGTTTTCAGAAGAGCCAAAAATCCAGCAGCCTTCTGAGTCTCCCTTCCCTTTTTTTTCCAACAGCAATGCATGTGCTGCATGACTTCTATTCATTCCTGCATACATGGAATATGATGCCTAACTCCACCTGCTCCTACAAACCGATTATAATCTTAAGAGAGAATACACAAATAGATCAGGAACACCACCAAGAACCTGATAACTTGATGGGCAGAGACTGAGCATCTCAGGTGCTTGCAGTCAAGGACGTGAATTCAGAGGTGATGACACCAGCAGTCAGGAGCTTGCTTAAGAACATACAGTCTGAAAGAATGAGCAAAGAACAACCACCATCAAACCCAGAGCAGGGCAGCTTAGCAGTGGCAAACTTTGTCATAAGTCTTTGGCCAAATTGCTTCATTTCTCCCAGTGCCTCCTGTCAGATTTGGTTCATCACCCCTAGGAGAAGGCCTTCTTCACATGATGTAGGTAAAAATTAGCCTAAAGTCATGGGGCAATCCTGATTATCCATGGCCTATCAGAGCACAAAAGCAAACCCACCAAGTCACCCTTAAAACTAAATACTGTCCCACCTTCTACTTCTCCTGGAAAGTGCTTTAGCTTTGCAAATTGTGTTGCTTGCTGGTTCTGCAGTGTATCTCACTGTATCTCAAACCAACCTGTAACTAAGTAAACCTATTATGCTGATTTTAATGTTGCATTGTTTCTTTGTACTCCTTGTCTCTCTCCATCTTCCTGCTGGTCCCTGTTTTCTGTTCTTACTAAAGCATTTCCAGGTCAGAGACTATCCTTTTTGTATTCTTTGCTGTGTTGGTTTATTTTCCTCTCTGTATTTTCTGTATTTCTGCATTTGTCTAACTTGTAGTGCAGTGAGTTTTCAGTAACAAGTTTGAGTGTTTTTCCTCGTGGCCAGTTTTGTTTCCTCTGTTTCTGTCTTCCCTCCTTTATGCTGGCGCAAAGGAGGAAACCTCACATGAGCTGTGCATCAGCCCACTGATTAAGTGGAGTACCTTTCCATGCAGTAATTACCATTGCCTAAGCCATACCCAAGCACAGCAAATCATTTTTATTTCTGTATGCTCTGCAACTTGGAGAAAGAAGACCTAGTCATAGATAGACAGCATATGAATTACCAGAAAAATCCCAGGTTGTGTACAGATCATTTATAACCTAGCCAGCCCAGTGTTTGCAGAGGTTTTTGCCCACTAAACATCTCATAAATCATTGACTTCCTTTAAAAAGATAACAATAATTTCAAAGAGGAAAGTGGGATTGGTCTGGATCATTATGTTCTCCCTCTAGGGCTGGGAGTTGAAAGTTTTAATTTTCTTTCATCAATCTAAGTCATCACCCAAGGCTGGAGTGTGATGTTTGACTTCCACTACTGGAAACCTTAGATAAGATGAGATCTGAACACCCTCCACAGAGGTTTGGAGCAATACTACTGCACTTGTTCAGAAATTTGTATCATATGATGACTGCCTGTGAGCCAAGCCCACTGTGGGATCAAAGCCTAGAGTCACCCGCAGCAGAACCCACTGTCTTTCTTCTTTTCATGGGTTTACAAGTAAAGAGAAGGAGGCAGGGAGATGGCATGTTTGTGATCAGGACTTCCCAAACAGGTCTGTGTACAGGCGTTGTACAACAGAGACACAGTGAGTTCAGCACGGGTTTGGTAGCACTGAATTCACTGCATGTGTGTTCTGTAGAGTTGATTTGTGCAGGGAACATATCTGGGGTTCCCATACGTCTAGCAATCCAAACTATTCCTCCAAACTATCTCACTGACATTTGTGAGCCTGAATAATCATTCTAAATCCTTCAAATCTAAGCAGAAAAAGAAAATATGGTCCCATAAACTCAGATGTACAGTACTCGGGGCAGGAGGCTTACTCCTCTGTAAGGGCAGCTGAAAGCTACACTTACTCTCCCACCACGTGAGACGTTTGTGGTGGTGTATAGTTGTGTTCCCATCAGTCCAGGACTGTATCCCTCTCTGCGTCTTCACCCCATGTTCTGTTTGCTGTTTCCATTGGCTCTGGGACAGCAGTGGGCTTTTTTGTTGCATTTGTGTAACAGAGGACCCTGGAATTCCTCTTTACAGTTCATGGCTGATGCTCTGATGTGCCACCATTCCAACCACAACAACCATAACAGAAACAAGTGCAGCCCTGAGATAAGCTTTTTTTTTTTTTTCCCAATTAATCTACTGTTTTTTCTTTTTGCAAAAACTATACATCCACTTAATATTTTCCGAAAATATGCTAATAATTTGCTGAATAATTTATATTACTATTTTTCAGCATGTGCATTGTTTCTTTGTTATTTTTTTATTGGAATCAACTTGCTTTAGCCAGTTGTAATCATTCTTTGTACTCCTATCAAGAACAGAGGATCTTTTTGATAGGAGCTGTGCAGGAAATGAGATACTGAATGTCCCCTATAGTCCATAACCTTATGTAAAAAATACAACAAAAGATTGAGACAAGCAGACGCCGGTAAACAGGGAAGCTCTTAAGGCACAAGTGGGAAAGAATAGTATTACAGAGTCACCAATGACCAGTGCTTGACAGTGGCTTACCTGGAGCTCCTGAGCGTTTTAGAGGAATCCTGTCAGGAAGAAAGAAGTTCAGCACAGTCACACATGTGGGATGCTCCAAGCCTGAAGCATGTCAGCTTTGAGCTTTCTCACAGTATGTTTCACATCTTCAGCCTGGAAAAGATGCGATATTAATATAACAAAGGACAAAGCTACTCGGAGCAGACAATGTTAGAAACCTATTTACTAACAATTTGACATTCTGCCAACAGCTTGTTGGTGGCACATTTTACCAGCTATGCTAAGAACCCCTTCTGCAGGCAAGAGGAAAATCAGGGGACTAAGTTCATTGCTTTCTTAATCCATCTAACGGCACTGCCAACAAAGACAGTCCTGCTTTTAGTACCAGATTTAGTGAGGTTTTCCAAACAACCTATTTCCTATGTGCCACAGAAGGCAACTAGAGTGACAGACTGCAGATGAGTGCAAGCAATGAGCAAATCAGTCAGGTCCAAAGCACCTTTCCCAGCCTCAAAAAAAGATCCACCTTTTCTGGATCCTTGCAGATACTGGACTCGCTGGCAACTGTGCCTGAGAATGCAAATACAGGTGTGACAAAAGGAGACTTCTGTGCTGCGGAATCACCACCACGCACCAGCGACTGCAGGGGCGCAGGGCTTGGAGCAGGGACTGGACTGCAATGGCCTAATCTTCCCAGCTACTTCTTAATTAAAATTTTCAGCACCCAATTCAGGATACAGAATTGAGTTATACTTCAATAGGAGTATCGCAGAGTATTTAAATAAAATGTATTTCAATAAAAGGAAATTCAATCTAAAGAAGAGATCTTAAAAGCTATGGATGTATTTCTCAGAACCGGTGTTTCTACCCTTACAAACCGATGATACGTGCTCTCTAAAATCTAATACCAACCTATAATGTTTTAAGAAGAGTATATTATATTTAGCTGCTTACCCAGATTTTCTTGTAAATTAAACTGAAGCCCTCAGCAATACTTATCTTCCTTTTGCTCTTTCCTCTCTAATTATACTGTGGCACTAATTGTCTTATGGGCAGAAAGAGTCTATAGATTGCTGCTGCTTCAAGACCTTAACCACTGCTCCTGCTACTCTCTCATACCTTATGAATATTTTCATTCAGTCAAAAAAAAAAGCAACAAAGAAGGCAAGACTCTGCCCCAAGTTTTCTCCTTTTCTACAAGTTCTCTACCCCCTCAGTTCTCATCTGCTTGCTATCACTACTGATTCCCAGAGTTTGATTCATGTTTATCCTTGATATACAGCACTTCCTAGACTATAAATGGTACCTGTGCACTAAAAAAATGACTGTTTCCTGAGTGACACAACTGAAAATTTTAGGATCTTTTCCTGTAGCTTTTGTGTGCATGAGTAGTCTACCTGTAGTGTAATCCCATCAGGAGCAATTTAACAGCAGCTGTCAATAGTGTAACCATGAATTTTTTCATCTGAGAAAATGATCATCACACAGCACATTTCAGTGAAAACACTGGCTTTTTTTTTAAAGTATAAGCTCAATAAATGATGTTTCTAACATTAAATCATGCAATGTTAACTTATTGCTAATGGCACAAACGTATGCTCACTTCACAAAATCTACCACATTAAGACCCTCTAAAGAGAGACAAAAAGGGATCTTAACAAATTTTTCAACTCATCAACTCACCATGGAGTCAACTTAAAGCATTGATTAATAGGACCCTTGCTATCCTAGCTGAACCCATAAGTAGCTTAATAAGACATAAAATATTCTGCTCAGGGTTTTTAGTTTAATACTTTTTTATTGATTTTTTACAAGAAACTACAATAACATTGTGCATATAAAGCAGTCTGCGCAAGGTCTTAATTTTGCACAGGCACATCAAAAGTAACATTCATTCATTTTGCATGTGTCACTGATCCACATGACCTTTAAACTGTTATTCAGCAAGAAAATTAAACATCTAGCAGAAAGCTTTGAAACAATGATTCATTAGAGAGTACCTAGTATGTGCTACACATTGCATCAAGTCACGCACGTACACACATCTAATGGGAAACTGTTGACATCTTTTAATGCCAGTGGTGAGCATGATGGTCTTTTCTGTGGTGAGGGGGTTATCTTGCTGTACATACATAGGATGTAGTTGGGCATTTATAAGCCTCATGAGAAAACAAGGAAGTCAAGCGACTTCACCAAGGTCATCCACCTACATGGCATTCACAGCTGTAGCGTCTCCATACTCTGTAGGGATTTCATTCCTTGTTGCTCCGCAGCCTGATGCTACACAGAAACGCCATCACAGCTGTCACCCTCACTTGTTCCCCACTTCAGACCCACCACATCATCTTCCCACCACCAGCTCTCTCTTCACCCTGAGGCAGTCTGACACCCCTTCTCTCAACCTGTGCTTTAACCCCAAAGCTTGTTTTCTGCCCTGCTGAGGCCAGCCTCCCTGGAGCTCATTCTCCCCAACAGGCACAATGGAATAGCTGGGTCTTCTCCCCAGCTTGAATCAAAGTGTTCAGGTGCTTCTGTTTGCTTGATTTCTGCTGGTAAGAACAAACTGCTCCATTCACCTCAAAGCCATCAACCACTTCCAACTACCCTCACAGCAAGTAGCTAGGAGTGCTTCTACCTCCATTTGTCATGGTGCCCATGATACATGGCTCTGAAGTCATTACACAGGGCAAGAGAGGCAGCTGCCTAGAGCACAGGACTGCTTAATGGGCAACCAGGTTATTTTTGTTCTCTATTTTATCTCATTTTGTTTTTAAATGTCTTGCCTAGAGCAAAAGGCCTAGAGTCACCACCATTGGGAAGCCCCATCATCACACAGGGATCTTCTCCATGAGTCAGAGCATAAGGCAGGTTTCAGACATGCTTATAACATCCTGAACAAAACTGTCTTCCCCCTGTCCAACAGTGACCCCTTTGTGATACTGCTCAATAACAAGCATAGACTTGGGGGGGGAGGGGGATTGTAATCATTAAATTGTAAATCCCTTTAAATGCAAAGATCAAAGGGAAAGTTTCAATCCAATGACACATAATTAAAAATGCAGACGTGAACGGCTTTGATTCATGAATGCTTATGTACTTTTAAATTGTTGCCAGGGAGATCAGGGCATGAGAAAATTAAAAACCATTACACTTCAAAAGGATAAATGATTTTCACAGCTTTCTAACATTATTTCCTGTTGCGCAGATTTTTGTGTGTTTTAACATTTCCCCCGCCCTGCCTGAGCAGATTAGTTCTGAAAAATGTTTTCCAGAAAATGTGCAGGACTCAATGAGATTAAAAGGAGATTAGTGAACTTGTTGGACAGAGAGTTCCCATTGGTACTTAATGGCAAATGCTCGGGGCAGTTAAAGAGGAACCCCACCACACACATTATACCCTTTTACCTGCATTTTAATTTAAAGAGCTCTGACCTTTTAATTCATTATTCTTTTTCTAATTGAGCCAGTACAATACAATATGGTATAGGCCATAAGCCAAATCTCCCTGAAGTTAAAGGAAATATTCCCATGACTGCAGTGGTTTCAATCTGTTTGTTTAACATTTCTCACTTGTAAAAGTCAAAGCACTTAACGGAAAGGAAAAGTCTGCTTCCTATTTCACAAACAAAAAATTGAGACATACAGAGTGGACATGATTCTCAACCATCCTATCACAGATGCTAGAGTGAGTCTAGGGCTGTCAAGCTACAGCGAATACTTCCACTTCTGATCCATGGGGTCTCAGATCTGCCCTGATTCAACATGTGACTGTCACGCTCCCAAGTGGCACCTGAGACATCCTTTGAAGTGCTTTAAAATCATCCCAATCTTACAAGAGACAGTGTTGCTTCATATTTGCAAGCATTTAGAAGTTAGTTTCTTAGAAATGTATTGCTGAAATGCACCTGTGAGTTGATAGTTACAACAAACTCATGGGCAGGGTTTTCATTACCAGCCTGAAAGTACATGTGAAAACAAGAAGGAAATCTTTAGTGCTGAACTCACATTGCTTCTTAACCACTGGCAACATGAAGGGTGAGGATGATCAGATGAAATCCAGAAACCTATACTGTACACAGATAGGTATTAGCTGGCCACCCTCTTCTCCCTGTACAGTTGATGGAATACAGGATGATTCATCTCATCTGCAAACACCTACGTATGTAACTTCAGATGTCTCCGTATCATGTAGATGGTTTATATGTCTAAAGCTACATAGGATGAATCACACTATTCAAAAGGTGTACCCTTGGGACGAAGGAATAGATACAGCCTCAGAGGCACAGCAGCTCTGAATACACCAGAAATCCCATTCTGTTTCCATGCTTTGGAATTTCAGGACTCCATTTTTTTAATAAAGTAAAGTGCAGCTGAAATACGTCTGTATCAAGCTGACTTGCTCCTCACTCTACTGTGGCATTTTTCAGCTGCCAGTCAAGCCAACCTTCACAAAATTTTCCCTGAGGGGGAAAAGCCAGAGACAAGTAGCAGCAGACTAACAGAGCACTGAACAGTTCAGCAGGCATTTGATGGTGAAAGGAAAAAGCTTTTGTATTTACTTTTGAACATATGAATCAGACATTGTTTCTGTCTGAGGCTGGGCTACTTCTGAAAGGTGTCTCCACAGTGGCAGCCAGCTGAGATTCAGCATAAGGGACCATCCCAAAACTGCACTGACACCTTTGTTATCTACTGCAGCCACTGAGATAGCTCCAGGAATGAGATGCCCCACATTAAGACATCTAATATATTAGCCCTTTCTGTTATTTATTATTTCTAATATCCAAGTAGCAAATAAGACCTGATGAATTTATCTTTCTTTCAGTTGACAGTTGTTTAAGAACATGTTAATATTATTCTTTGTTTACAGTTATTGGATCAATAATGTCACTACATAATTCTTATTCTGCAGATTGCAGTCCAAAGGAGATTTTCTAGTCTCAGTTTCTTTGTGACACAGACCATAACACTTAATCTATTTACTGCAAGGCTTAGATCAGTAACTCGCATTTGACTAAGGCAAAAGCATCTCATATTGACTTGAGGACTTCAAGAAGTGGAGAAGCAGTTTATTCTAATTTTTTTAAGTGCCTTATTTTTTATGTGAATTTGGGCCTTTCTCCACTATTGTCCCCATCACGATTTTCTATCTGAAAGAACAAAGCCTCTTTTCATGTTCAAGCACCTGGATCCTCTTGTAACCTGGCTGTTGAACACCTGTTCCACCCCCCCCCACCACAGAATGGCTGTCCTGTCTTAAGGAAGCAAGAGACCAACTCCTCTTCAGGTTTAAATAAGCTCTGGTTCATTACTGTCACCAATTTACATCACCTGTTTAGCCTTAAATCCGGCAGTATTGCAACAACAGGCTGACAACTGCTGGATTCTCTGAACTGAGACTCTCTGATCTGAGAGATGCCCCCGCATTCATGTGAATACTCAGACTTCTCCAAACGCCCCCAGGAAAGGAGCTGATCATACTCCATACCAGGAAGGTTGCCTGGCCCAGTTCAGGGCTCCTCTGAAGTTTCTGGACCCATATACACTCAGTCTTTGGCTTAAAGGAATTCACATAGCCTAAGACAAGGTACCCAATTTCATCATTTTCCTCAAGCTTTTTGACAACTATCTGTATTGTTCCATTTGGCACTTCTTGCCTTCAAAAGCATCATGCTCCTTGTAAAACAAGGGACAAGGGTGTATTTATTGCACCCCAGAGATGTGACAGGCAATCTGAGAATCTCCTCTGCAGATATGTATTGTGTTTCTACAGCAGAAAGTTTGTTCTTCTTGTAGTCAACCATCATGGCACTCAGAGCCCAACACTTCAGGGATTTGTGACAATGATGTCCAATCTCATGTCTAGTTGGGACACTGCATAAATATCAAGACTTCTTCCCACTCTATTTTCTGCTGCAAAACCTGTGATTTTTCTCTGGGTATATTTGTCAGCTGCTCTATTACAAGATCAGGTCTGGGATTAGAGTTCTCTGCTATTCACTGCCTTTCTTTATCCCACTTGTCAAAACAGAATCAGTCTTTCAGTACCACGATGACACCTTAACATAGTGTGGATCAGGTTATGACTGACCTACAGACACAAAGAGGAGAAGGAGTAAGAAGCTCTCTCTGCATCAGTAGGGCACTGTCCTGAACTGCACGGATGCCATTTGACTCTCCTCCTAGACGTGATGTACACAAGGGAGAAGGGGAACAGCAAAGATGACTTTGTCCCTCAGTACACATCTGAACTACACAGCTGAGACTGGGAGAAGTGTGAAGGGAGGGAGAGGAGTCACAGCAATACCAATTCTCTCCAGGGTGGTACCCCTGCAAGTCCAGTTTCTGTTGATATCAGCTCTGAGCAGTAATGTACCAAAAGCATGTGCGCTGTTTGCACGCTTGCTTGCTAAAACAAGGAAGACAGGTTCTGATAAAACAGATGCAAGGACAGTTTCCTACACCATGAACCTCTGCCCACTACAATTCTGTTCATCCCCACGGTCAGAATCTGACTCCTACCAGGTCGAAGAGCAGGAGCTAGGCAAGAACAGCTGTTCTGATTTCCAGCATGCTTGAAAGCAGGGGCAACAGGAAATCTCACAGCTGAATAAAATCCTTTGCTGTTTGTTTTTATTTATGTTCTTTCATTTCAGTAGCAAAACAGTGAACTGGCATTCAAACATTTAGGCCTGTTTCTGGGACTGGTGGTGTGACTTCCTTGATCAATTCACAGTCATTCTGGTCCCAGTAATGACTACCTTTGCCCCAGGCTCATCACAAGTCCAAGCTCACTGCAAGCCCAGGAAAAGAACAAAACTAAGGAATTCAAATGCTGTTTATCAGTAATAAATTTTATAAACTCCTTGACTATTTGCAGCAGCTCCAATTTACCACGCTTAGTTTGCTTTCTAGGACAAAGACCACCATAGTTTCTCACAATCTCAGCAGTTTATCAGCGTACTGTGGAAGGTAGCCAGATGGCTAGCATTCTCTTCTTTTGAAGACACCTGCATATTTGAAGCAATTCTCTTCCTTAACACTCTCAGCCTCATCAGGGCTAGGACCATTACCAAGGGGAAAATGAAGAGGAAATCCTCATCCAGAAATAAAAGAGCTGCCAACTGCCTCTTCTGCCCTATTGGAAATTATAATAAGAGCTGAGAATAACGCTTCTCACCTACTAGAGTGGTTGGCAGCTGAGTGCTATGTCACGAAAGACTCCCAATCCACTCTTCTGTGCACTTTTCAAAAGAAATCAGTGTTCTCCATGTTCTGCAGATCTCCTTTACTGAACAGCTACTTAGCAATATGCTTCCCCTGCTCAGCTTGTCCTTGAGTTGGAGTGGTTGTTTTATACTAGGATAGAGAATATGTACAGACATGTTTTTCAGAAAGGCTGAGTTCCTAGAAGTACAACATCACTGTACTGAAACTCAGGGGATTTGCATTCGTCTTCTGACTCTGTCAGTGGCTGACTGGATGACCTCAACTTCACCATCCGTAAGGTAGTGATGAGAGTCATCAAACAGCTACTTGTGTGTCAAACACACAAAAGCTGGGGGTGAGCAGTGCTGAAGAAGAGTGAGGCATGATTACTAATAGCTTGCATGATTATTCCCAGACACATGCAATCTCATAATATTGCCTTCATTTGGCATAACACTCCCTGAAAACACCGAGAGGAAAACACTGTTTTGCTCTAGTGTTTTATTGATAACTGGAAGGGGAGATACAAGCAGAATATCTGCGTTGCCCCAGCAGACAAACAAAATCCCCACGTCCCGCAGGTAATTACCATCTCCTAATTGGGTTTGAAAACAGGAGATTTGAGTCTGAATGCATGAAGTTTGCACCAAAATGAACAATTACTTGTCTGAGGGATTCAGTGGTTTCAAAACACAACAGGAAGAGACTGAAACTGAGGCTGAATTGAGGCTTTACCTGTGAGTTTGCAGACAGCCCTTACTGACCGCCACTAACAAGCTGGCTTATGTAGCTGGAATCAGAACCCATACTCACCCTATTGTAATTTTTATCTGCCACTCTAGGCTCATTACATCAGTTTAACAAATAGCAATTAATACGAAAATTAGAACTGATAGCAAAATTAAGTACTTGGAAGACAGTCACTGTTCCTGCATAACTCTGTCATGCCCAATTACCGTCATAACAAAACCTGAGCTTTCCAGGCCAGCCCCAACTCAGCCCCAGACACCTCTTTCCTGCTGCAGTCCCCAACCTGGCGCTTGAGTCTGTGAGATGATGCTTTCCATTCCTCCCCGCTGGGTTCACTCATCACACTCCTGTGCAGCAGCCAAATTTGAAAACCTTTAAGATGCTGTGACAGGCTAGTCCCCTATCTTGCTGTTGATGCATGCAAAGATTTTATAGCAAGGCTTACAATGAAGAGATCAAAAATAGACATGGGCTTGCTCAATACCAATACAGACCTCTTCAAAAAGTCAGGTTTTCTGCCAACAGACTGTCAAAGTCCTGTACCTGATACAGGAGGAAAGGAAAACCGCTAGACCTGCCCATGACCTTGGGGTTTCATTTCTCTGTCGCTTGGTTCACAAAGTATCTACTTTGCCAATCCAGATGCTTAATTATTCAGAATTTGTATAATACTTTGAAGGCAGAAGCTGTATCCCAGAGTTAAAATATTATCACAAACAGCGTTCTGATATCTTCCAGCCTTCACTCAGCAGCACTTTAAATGTTATTTGCACCAACATTATTGTGACAATAGCCTCACACTAGATCATCGGCAATGTCCAAACTTTCCACCCATGACATGCGGCTTAAAACTCATCAACTTGAAATGAGCTGGCAGAATTAGAATTATCCTCTGTATTTTCCATTACCAAGGCACCAGACACACATTTTACAAACATCCTTTCAGCAAGGGACTATGTCAGTTTACTGATACAATAATCAACATAAATCTGCAAAACTCTTTTGCTGACATTGTTGATAGGGAACAAAACACAGTGTTAAACACACTCAGCCCTCATTCCCCCAGTGCAGCTTATCTGGAGTTGCTTTGTAGAGAGGATGTTGTGATTTTATGCTGGTGTATCCAATTTTATATTGATACCTGCTGTGTATGAGTGGAGCTATAACTGTGTTGTGCCCGAGAGCTATCCTTACTATGCACTGACTATGCTGTAACTACCTCCACCGTATACTTATAAATGGTTCCAAGCAGCGAAATAACATCTGTATTGATCTAAAGAACATTTTATTGATTAAAGACTGCAGAAGAAACCATATGAAATGCAGGCCCATTATTTAACAATGTCTTCCCTGTACCTGTGTTGGAAATATAGGTACATGAGGCTGTTAAATTTTTTATCAAATGGTTCCCACTGAGATTGCTGTCTTGATGCAAAGTCAAATCGCTAAGCTTTGGGTTTGCTTTGGGTTCCCTCCCCTTCTATTCTCTTCTGTAGAGGGAAGGGAAAGATCTACAGATGAAAAATGCTTCTGGATATTGACATTAAAAGGATAAGCCAGGATGAAAGTGTATCTCCATACTTTCTATGGCAAGATGGCACACAGGTCTAGGACAGGAGATTGGTGTTACTGAGCAACCTTTTGGGAAGGACTGATTTTAAAGAAACCCCACGGCAAGCATAGCCAAGTGTTTTCAGGTATAGCATGGAGCAGGAGAAACTTAGCGTACAGACACAGGGGATCAGCACAAGGCTGCCTCTTGGTAGCAGCTGACAATTTACCATGTCTTTTAGTTCATGTCTTATATTCCTGTTTTTCTCCTGAAGGGAAATTCAGAAAACACCAATTGACATCTCTGCCAGGAAATAGGAAATATAAATAAAACCCAAGAGCCTCCTGGGAAATCCAAATTCAAAGGCTTTCAGACTCAATCTCCGCACAGCTCTGAACTCTGCAAGATTGTGGGAGTCTGTTCTTGTATGAGAAATCCAGTATCAACTGTTTTACCATTGATGTTGTGTTGTAAGGGGAAAGATACCACAAGAAGGTGATGAAAATCTAAGTCAGGAAATAGGATGAAATCAATGCTTGGGGGACAGAAAGGAAAGAATGTGATGTGATCCAGGATTGTGACACTGTTCAATGAAGGTTTGGCAAGCTATTATGTTATGGACACATTATGAACATTCCTAGTTTAATTATTGTAAACAGACAAAAACCTAGTGATTTTGGTATCACCAGAATGCTAATATAGATTTTTATGTATATTATATTAGCTGGGAGAGAAACCTGCTCATTATATAGGAACCTGAGGAATGAAAGCCTGGTAAAATTGGAAAAGTCAGTTCTAGAAAGATAACTTTCCTTTTTTTTTTTTTTGGTTGGTTGGTTGGTTTTTCCTCTCTCCCTTCTGTAGTCTTTAAAACCTTTCTCTACTGAAGAAATTAAGATGAGTTATGCTAGACTGAGTGAACCCAAGCTACACAGTCAACCTAAGAAACTATTTTCTGTTCTGGCATTTTTCTATACCGGAAATCAATACCTCTTGCCAATGATATCCTGTAAAATACCTCTTGCCAGGTTGAGACAGTGGAAGCCAGTGCCGGAGCCACAGCAGGTAAAAGGAAAGTACCTGAGCTGCAGCATCTCTACCTCCAAAGACACGTTATGGTATCTGGTAAATCTGTTGTCATCTATTTCCATACCAGCATTGTGGATTTAATTCAGAATGGGAGACTCTGCCCTAGCTTTGTTAGGAGGCCTATTTTGAAGATTAAAAGTATTACAGAAATATTATTACCAGGGCTGGAAAGGAATTTGTTTTCTCCACCTGTACACTGTCTTTTAAAATCTTATCTGAAAGCACAGAAAAACAGTTGTATTTTTTTATATTTTTTTTTATATACACACATATCTCTTCACCTTTCTTGCACACAGCCTTCCCAGTTTTGGTTTGCATTAATAACCCTATTGAACATTTTTTTAAAAATTCTTTTTCAGCCACTGTTTTTGGGAGTTATGTAATTTAAATTCTTTTTGTAATAGTTTCATATTGGTATTTTCAGGAAATAAGAACACTTCATAAAAATTACTTACCAGACAGTACTTAAAAATAAATGAATGCATTCTTGCAACTACTAAAAAAAAAACCAAACTGCTTTTTCAGGATAATAAATAGTAGGGAACATTTTTAGAAGGGATTTTGTCCTTTAGAAATAATAGTATATGAAACTGGAAATTTAAGAATACTTTGTTCTATGTGTGAAAAAAAGTTTGGTCATTTGTAAGGATAAGCACAGTCTGAGCATTCTCTGAAGTGATGGTTTGAGTGTACAGCCTGAATTCAACCTGGACTCCTCCTTGAGGAAAGCTGGAGATCCTCTTCTGGTTGAGGTACTGCATTAGGACCCAGTTCAGCTGGGCGTAGTTCCTAGCTAGACCTCAGATACCCTAAGCCATTTTGAACAAATCATGTCCGACCCATGGAGTGGTAACAATGCCTCTAGCTTTACTTTATCTTCTATAATGGTATCAGGTCCTTAGAGATTCTTGGTTTCTGGTGTACATATGGTACTCAGCGTAAGAAGTTATACTTAGATTAAATTTGGGGCAAGTCTGACAGGTAATACTACAGACTGAATGTGGGATCTGTAAAATCTGATAAGAAGTCTGAAGGACAGTGAGTGTTTTAACCCCAGCAATTTTGTCTTAGAAAGTGCATTGCTCAACCCCAGTTACAGCCCGAGCCAGAGGGCTCGGAGGGAAGAATCTGTAGATCAGAATCTTTTGGTGACATGCAGTCACTGAGGGAATGGCAGAGTCTGGTAGTGAGAATGCAATAGAACTGCGGAGATTTGCCTAAGTAAAACAGAGCAGAGGTGTGTTTACAGCCAGACATGAGGCCTTCCCTGTCGTGGCTCTCCTTGTAATGTTCCAAGGAAATCAATGTCAGTCAAGGTCAGTGCTGAAACGCACTCTGGCTCTGCAGCCTGGCAAACATGCAGGCAAGCCCCTTAGGGATGTTTAGACAATTTAATTGTGGAGGGTAATGCAAATGGTGTGTTCAGAGCATTTGCAAAACAAACTGATTCCCTCTTACTGCTTTGCTATTGGAAGGAGACTTTTTTTCCCGTTAGTTACAGTTCATTAACTGCTACCGTTGAATGGTTCTTATTTTAATTTCTTTTATCTAATTCAGACAGGTTTTTTTCTTTTTCAGCATTCAGCCAGAATGTAAGTTTTGGCTTAGTTAATGGAATACATAGGTAATTTACATTAATTGCTATTACAGGACACCTAGAAACACTCAGACAGTCCAGTCACTCAACAGACTGAACATTTTAATCTCATCTCTTAGAAGAGTAATGCTGCCTCATGAAATGGGAAAACTAATGGCCCACTTTAGAAAGAGCTTTGAAACACCTGAATCAAACAACACAAATGTGTGGTTTCGGAAGAGGAACTATGGGGACACTTAACAAACATGCAGGGCCAGCAGAGCCATGTAAAGGGAGACCCTGTGGTCGTCTCAGATAGGAAAGGCAATTTCCAGTCTGGCCTCAGGTCCTGTGAGAGCTTCCAGTAGTCAGGACCTAAAGGCAGACATCTGGAAATCTCAACTAAGGGACCCAAGTGCTTCACAGAATCTCAGTATCATCTAGGTTGGAAAAGACCTTGAAGATCATCTAGTCCAACCATTAACCTAACACTGACAGTTCTCAACTCCACCATATCCCTCAGTGCTGTGTCGACCCGACTCTTAAACACCTCCAAGGATGGGTACTCCCCCCCTGCCCTGGGGAGCCCATTCCAGCGCCCAACAACCCCTTCTGGAAAGAAATACTTCCTAATATCCAGTCTAAACCTTCCCTGGGGCAGCTTGAGGCCATTCCCTCTTGTCCTATCGCTTGTTACTTCGTTAGAGGGACTCATCCCCCCCTCTCTGCACTCTCCTGTCAGGAAGTTGTAGAGGGCCATGAGGTCTCCCCTCAGCCTCCTCTTCTCCAGACTAAACCCCCCCAGTTCCCTCAGCCGCTCCCCATCAGACCTGTGCTCCAGACCCTGCACCAGCTCCGTTGCCCTTCTCTGGACACGCTCGAGTCATTCAATGGCCTTTTTGGAGTGAGGGGCCCAAAACTGAACACAGTAATCGAGGTGCGGCCTCACCAGTGCCGAGTAAAGGGGTAAGATCCCTTCCCTGTCCCTGCTGGCCACGCTATTGCTGATACAAGCCAGGATGCCATTGGCCTTCTTGGCCACCTGTTTCCAAGTCTGAGATCTGTGGTACTCAAATCTAATAGGCTGAAGAGAAGGCAACTTTGGAAAGAGACCGAGTCCTTTCCTAACTCAGATTTAACTCAGTGTTTTATCACAAAGGTATTATTTATGCAGTGTATGTTCTCACAGGATCCAGAGAGATCTTGTGTTATTTTCCTGTCTTCTTCAAATTTGAACAGTCTGCAGGAAAAATTAGCTGCATTACCAGAGAAAGCAGACTCCAGAGTGGAATAAAATGTTCACACATTTGAGGAACAAATATACTGGTGCTTTTCACTCTCATACCACACCACATACCAAGTATGGCCCTACACAAAGCTGAATGATGGATGGAAGTCCTCTGACTGTGACAGTGATCACTGTGTAAGAAAGAGGCAGAAAACACAGCCATGCCCACGTTTTTCTTCTTTTTCACTTGGAGGGACCAAATCTCTGAACCAAAGTTCGACCGGTGGTGTCAATGAGTCAAATGTAATAAATTGAGTCCTTCTATTAACTAAAGAGAAGTTAGCTGCCTACATGTAAGTAACAACTCTTTTTATCTTTAGCATCTCCTGATGCTTCGTCATGATTGAAAGGCAACTCTAAAAACCTCATAGTAGAAAACATGGAGAATGTAGCACTCTTAGTTCTGATTCAGGAGAAGGACTCAGGTTGGTACAGGGAAACAAACACACAGAAAACCCCAGGAATCCCAAGGCAAATCTGTTGCTTTCCCATTGTTTATCACAGGAGCACCACAGTTACACAACAGAATAAAGCTGAAATAAGCAAAACTGACCAGGAAAAAACATGGACCATTGAAAAGACTGAAAAAACCCCAACATTCCTATTCAAGTTTTATGGCACAAGCCTGACACTATTTTGGTTCAATTTTCTACAATAGAGGCAGACGGTCTCTGAAAGGGCAACAGTAATAAATACTGACAGACAAAATCTGTCCATTGAAACTTTTTCCTAACAAGATCTTGGCACCAGGCACAATTTCAGGGTGAGGGATCATGCTGCAGGATAGAGCATTATACCACATGCTGATACAGCCACAATAAAGAATATCAAGAGTACAAAAAGACTTTGGAATCCAGATTTTTAGGGGGACAGTTTATTTACAAAGCCACAAACGCTTCCAGTCAAATTCCTGTTGGTTAATATATGAATAGGGGAAGAGAAATAATTGTGGGAAAGGTGGAGTCTAAGGCAGAACAATTGTTTTGATTATTTCAACTGCAACCACCCCAAACTGGTTTCCAGCTAACTTCATTGCAACTAAGCATCTGGGATTTTATTGTCATCATTTTTAGTAGTCAAAAACTCTTCTTCTATCCCACTGAAGCTTCTCCTCTGCTCCTTGATCTTCCAGAGCATTGTAAATGTGGGACAATGTAACATAAGCCTCATAATAGGCCATTACTTAAACAAACGGATGGGGTCATTTTCATTTATTTCATGGCAGCCATCTTCCACCCTTTGCTTTCCTTTGAGGTCGTTTTTTGATTGTCTTGTTTTGAAGCCAGGCAATTTGTCCCACACTCACTGCTGTTCATGGGCTAATTAGAATTTTAAAAGTAATTTAAACACCCTTTGCAGTGTGCCGTTAATTCCCTCCAGATTGCTGGGAACATTAGCTTCAGTGTTTGTTTATTTTAACTGACTCTAAAATATCAAACACATTAGAGATTGTACCGGATTTGGGGTAATTCACCTTTAACAATAAATTCATTACAAAAGTAAGCATCCTACTTAATTAGCATTGGCTTGTGCTCATGCAAAGCTCCCCCCCCGCCCAAGAAGACTGTGTGGCTGAATGACATGGTGGCAGATCTCAGAGCAGCAAGAGGACAAGGGGAGACATGGCCTTGGCACCCTGTAGTGACCACAGCGGGGTCACACAAGGCATCTGCAAAGCTCACCTCTTCATCACTAGCACCGGCTGGAGACCCAGCTTCTGGGACACCCCTGCTGCTGTCAGCCATGCTGGCTGGACTGTCACTGGCATGCGTGGGCCGCCTCAGGCACCAGGCACATCTTTGTCTTTCTTTTTATTGCTTCAGGCCCAAGCAGCTTGAACCAGGCGCTGGTTTTGTACGAGAACCTTCCCTGGCAGAAGTCAAACCCTGACCTGAGCCCACAGCCAAGTCCAGAAGAACCACAGCCCCCAGCAGGTCAAACCCAAGCTACATCTGCTCCCCTGCACTGTGGCTCGGCGGGGACCCCAGAAGGGCTGTCCCCCTCCTCGTGCCAGCATTCTGGGTGGCTGCGGTGCCAGCAGGAGAGTGCAGCTCTGAGTGCTCCTCCCGGCTCCAGCGAGGCTGCTGCTCAGCACCACGGCTCTGCCAGCCTGTGCCTCGAAGAGAGGCTCTAACGGGGACCGTGTCACGTGCTACAGGGAACCCTGACTCAGATCAAACATGGAAATGCTCTAACCACCTTTATACTGATACCTTTAACTGAAAATTACTATACGCAAATTGTGTAAAGAGAATTAATTGCATAAGAAATAATTACGATATAGCAGGATGCAGTGCCAGGAATTTGGGAAAGAATTAAGTGGAAAAAAACTAGCAGCAGTTTACAGAAAAGAACTAACACTGTAATACATTCACAGTCTGCAGTCATTTCATTTATCTTCTCCTATATATGTCCCAGAAAAGAGAAACAATTTTATGAAAAAAAAAATAATCACTACTACACAGTCCTGCACTTTGCAAATACCCTATTATTTGTGCAAACAAAAAGTTAGTGTCTAATTCTCAGTAAAGATTTGACACCACTTTCCACGATGAGCATTATTATAAGCAATTAAAACTGAACTACACTTGTCAGAGAAGTGCCTGCGGTATATATCGGTGAGCATTAACAACCACTTCTATCTGGCATGTTTGCTTATGCATTAATACTCTGATTAAGCCAGGTAAGAACATGAAAGCAGCTGTACCTGGTTCATCTAGCCAAGTACCCTCTCTGCTACAAGGGCCATAAGCTGACACCTAGAGATGAGTAAGAACTGTGCAAATGTATATGGCACTTCCCAAGTACTCTCACAGCCTCTGACTGCAACTCCAGGAATTTCTTGAATCTAACATTATTTGTCTACCTAGTAACACTCAATAGATGTCTTCTCCAAATGCTGTGCATGCTGTGTCCCACACGCTCTTTTTGCAGATACAACAGTCTTTGGCAAGGAGTTTCACAGACCTACTAACAATTCTTTTGCTTGTCTTGAACACAGTTGCTACAATTTTTAATGACATAATTTTACTTTCCATCTATTCCTTTCCTAAAAACTCTGAATTTTTTTGGTTATTATTTGCTTTCGTAGCTATAGAGTATTGATCTGATGTTTTCATGGAATTCAAGTGTGCTCCGAATTGTGGCACACACTTTTTGTACAGCTATACCACTTCAGAAATGAACAGTCTGACTTCCTAATGTAGTTACCAGTACATCACTGTAGCTTTAAAGAGACCAAATACTTTTACACCAGTGTAACTGTATCTGTACTTGAGGCTGCTCTAATTGAGCGGCATGGTAGCATACCAGTTTTAAACTGAAACACTTAGTGCAGCACAAGTCAGTACAGAGACCACACAAAACCAAACTATCATTTTACTGCCTCAGAAACACTGGCTTGGAGCAGCAGCGTGAGTCAATCAGCACTGCTTCATCAGTGCCAGTGCGCCCGGCTCTGCTGACATTAAAACCACTCCCTTGCTTCTCTATTATTAATGCTCTGTGCTTTTGTTTACCCCCAAAAGAGATTGTATACAGTGCTCAGACTCTAACACATCAAAGTATTAATGAACAGTTTTTAAACCATAAGGCTGGCATTGAAAGTTGAGAAACAGTTTCTCCCTTAGGTTTCCATGGTTACTGCATCTCCAAAGTGCAATTCAAGTCACTTATGTCATAATTTGCTCCAGGTAGCTTCCTGAGCTGTCACTGAGGTATCGTCCCCCTTTGGATAAGTAAGTGTACGGCAGGGACAGACAGTGTAACCCTAATTCTTCTCTCTGGTGTTCCCAGGCAGCATCCCAGGGGTGGCTGAAGGATGTACTGAGCGTGGCTTACAGCGGGGTGAGCTGCCTTCTTCAGGGGTACGGCCAGAGATGGCTCTTGCCGTGGAGTTCAACAGGACCCACGTGGGCTTTTGCAGATTTTAGGTCACATGTTCAAGGCTCAAACCTGGCCTGGCGGGAGGCAATGAGATTTTGTCTATGGCTGAATCAGCTTTCAACTAAGACATATTTACTGATGGCTTTTATAAACCTGACATTTTCCAAGAGAAAGCACAGGGCAGTGCAGGCCCAGGTCGGTGACCTACTAGGACTGTATTTGACATGCTCAAAGGCCTTCCGGGCATCATGGTACTTCTGCAAATCCAATGCTAAAGCTCCAGAGAGCCTGACAGACTAAAGTCAATGAGAACCCACTTAAAATGCAGCATGAAGAAACACGGGAGACACACAGCAGGTTGTAAAACACACGTTTGTAAGCGTAGCTGGCAGATAACAGAATAATAAGTGAAGACAACAATAACTATATATATAAAAAAAGTCGTTAGAACAGCTGAGATTACAGGTTAACATTTTCCAGCTACCCAGTCCCACAGATAATCCTGCAGTAATAGAAATCATCAAGGAGACAATTCAGGCCCACGGGATAGAAGCCTGTGTAGCAGAGATGCAGAAGGCAGTGCATTACAGATGAAAGCTTATGGGAACCAGTTCATTTAAATAACGTACATGGTTCAACATGTACAACACTGGGGCTCGATCATGAGATGGAAAGAAAGAACTTCAGCAGATCTGTCTACAAGAAACATATCTAAACACTGATACTCAAGAATGTGAAAATTCTGTTACATATTCAGGGCTATAGCCTGCCATCCCGTCCCTCCCAGAATAGGGCATCCCGTCCTAGGAATGGAAGGGCACTATCCAAAGCAGATGATCTCCTTACGAAAAAGAATCATGCACAATCAAGCCAGACACTCCTTAAAGGAGATGTAATTTCAAGCTTCCTAGATTCAGGTATCTTCAAAGGCCAATTGCTGAGCTGCTGTCAGCTAAAAACAAGCCCTGCTCAAGCATCTGAAAGTCTAGAGGCTGAGGCAGTCTATTCATGTTTAAGGATCATGGCTTAAGGAATTAATTCAGACTGAAGGAAAGTACACTATGAAAGAAGAAATACAGGGAGGTGAAAACCACCACAGAAAATAATGTGAAATTTACTTCTTCCAAGCACTTTACTACACTCAGTTAGAAAAATTTTAATTTCTGATCAGTCTAGCTGTGTTTATCTACAAACATATAAAATTACATTATATGTCCCTTCTGGTGGATAAAATGGCAAATAGTTAACAGCATGCAAAAATAATCAGGGCAGCAAGCGGAAAAAAGCTCTTTTCTACTAGAATTTACACATGGAACCTAGAAAGAGAGACTAATTGCTCCCTGGGACCCTCTGATTAGCTAAATCTGACTTGTAAACAGCTGCAAGATCATGATATCAAGGAGTGGGTACCTCTGTTTTCTGTCTCACTGGCTGCTTGTGACACATTTTTCCCCTGATTTGAGCTGATTGGGCCTCTCATTTACCAATTAGGGGATGAGACTGAACAGGGAGGAACAGAGGATGATTAAAAATCTGCTCTTTGCTATTGCTGCAACAACTGTAGACCATTCTCTTCCAAATTAAATCTGGCTTCTGGCTGGCAAGCTAACTGGCAAATGCAATCTCATTCCCCAAGTGCAAGAGTGCATCAGCTGTACATGTGCCATTTGTGGTCCATCTGCAGGAAACATGACATGCCAATTGCTTTCAGGTGGGCAGGGAGGGGGATGCAGCACCATCAAGAAGCACGTCACTGAGCTTTCCTACTCTTCCCACCCAAGTGGATAAAGTTTGGGAATCTTGTGAGACTGCGCTTTAAAACAACTTTGGCAATTCACACCATTTCCAAATACCTGGTTTTGTCAACAGATCTGGTTACTAAAGTTTCATTCTTTAAATGGGAAGACAGTGGCAATGAAATCTTTTCATAGTTTAAAAATAATTATAATGCAATCTAGGAGTTCTGGCAGGTACTGTTGTGGGAAGTCTTTGTTTTCTGTTTGTCCACTCTACCCCTGGAGCTAGGGTGCAAATGAGTGAACCCACACTCAGGAAAAAAGGTCAAACATAGCTATTTAAACTCACTCTGAGCCAGATGAGAACTAAAACACACATCCATAGGAAAACCATATTTTCCATAGGATAATTCTTGGACACAGGCCTCCCACAGGAAAGCTTTAGGCCAGTTTCATAACCTTTATAATTTTATAATCTCTATCTTAGGAGGGAAGTAGTGCTCTGAGGAGAGGTGAGCTCTCTTCAGAATAACACAGGGTTTTTTTCTGAATAATTGTGTCATATTCTTTTTTTTTTTCAACTCATTTTCCAGAGAGAGAAATGTCATATTATATTTTATGATGTCACAGATCTTTTTCAGCATGAGGAATCTTTAGATGAGTAACAGCACAGAGGTAGCAATGCCAACCAGAATTACAGCTCACTTCTCTAGCTCTGATTCAGTGAACAGGTAAAGTGAGCTGAACAGACTTACTGCAGTAACTGAGGCCCATTTCTCCCTCTCTAATTTGTCCTAACCAATTTGTCCCAGTAATTGCCATAACTGGCAAATTCAGTTCAGGAGAGATTCAGGAGGAAAACTGTTCATAGTTACCAGTGCAGATTAAAGTGAGCTGCCAGAGTTGCAAAGGGAATCTAACAAGGCACCTGACTGTATTATGCTTGGAGTAAGCCGGAGCTGTCAGTCTTCCACTCTTGAGTACTCTCATTTGAGAAAAGCACAAGATCTTGAGTGCCTCTTGTCCCCTGTGATTGCATCTGCACTCTAATGCTGCCATCCTCTTAGAGTTTGACTAAGCCCCATGATCACCAAGAGATTGTTTGCTGTTTTCTCAGCATACATGGGGTCGATCCATTTCTTTTTTTTTTTTAGCCCTTGTTTGCCTTGCTGCAGCCAAAAGCAGATGCACACAGATACTGCCTGACATCGTCAACAGGGAAATTATGTCAAACACTAGTACCCATAATGTTGACTGCAGCTTAAGCCAAAAACTGCAGCAAGTGGCCTGACTGCACAGCACTGAATTAAAATGTTGTGCTTATTCATAAGCTTCCTTGACATTAATATGAATAAAATGGCAATAAGCCTATATTTTATATTCTGTCATTTCACTCTACATGACTAGTACTGTAACTTTGTATGCTCCCACTACACTCATACAGATTACACTTACAAATTGCCCCTCTGAATAAAGAGCACTGCGCAGGGATGACAAGTATTGATTTTCAATCTCCTTCCAAAATGACTCTATCATTGCAAGTAAGTCAGGCAATTTGCCTCACTTTACACTTCAGGCTATAGGCCTCAGATCACATTGACAGGCCTGATCCTTCAGGAGATGTTTAATTAGAAAAGAAATGAAAGGAATTACTGTAAATCAGCACTTAGTCAGCGGTGCTACAGAATTTGTATAATGCTCCTTCCTCCCCCCCTCCCTCTCACTTACGAACTGCCTAATTTATTCTCTTCTCCTCACCAGGACTTTTGAGGTGGCTGTTTCACAGAATTGCTGCCTTTTCTCTAGGAAAGGCCTCGGCATGGTCTAGCCTGCGTTGTACTCTTCGTTGACAGCTCCTCCTGCCCTGGCACTGCACACCAGCACTCACCAGGGCTGATGCAGGCTCCCCTTCCCCACCAACGAGTTGCCTGGCGCTTCTGCTTTCAGAGCTATGTTTGAAGCCGTTATGACTAACATGCAGTAAAAACACATCTTACTGGAGGGGAATTATAATACTGTTAAGTGCTGCACGCTCCTCTTGTATCCCCTCCCTGAGGCACCCCCGCAGCGCTGCTCTGGGACACAGGCTCCCGCCAGCCTCAGCACCCAGATGAAGCCCTCGGTTAGACAAATTTCTTCCGCGGACGACTCAAGTTTTTGACCCTTTATATCACGGTGCTTTTCAGCTGTCATTTCTTGTCTTTTTTTAAGCAAGCATGGGGTTTGTAGGTCTCCTTCCTCTTCGTTCTCCGTCCGGCCCAGACTCGCAGCGCTCCCGCACCCCGCGGCCACCAGTCCCGCCCTCAACCTCCCAGTGCCCAGAGGGCCCTTCCCGCCCGCCGCCCCGCCGGAGGCGGCGGAACCACCGCGGGTTCCCGCCCGCCCGAGCCCTCTCCGCCCTCACCCTGCCTCGGCCGGCCTCGACGGGGCTGCCCATGCCGGGAGGAAGCTCTCAGCGCCTGGGGAAGAGGGAGTGAAAAGCCCCGAATGCCTCCAGCGGGGGAAGGCGGGCGGGCGGCGGAACGGCGGGTGTCGCTGAGGGGAGAGCGAGTCACGCGCCCGGGCCCGGCCGCGCTGCTGAGGGGAGAGCGCGGCCGCGGAGGAAACGCGCTCCCCGCCTGCCCCGGCCTTCCCGGGCTCCGCGGCCCTCGAAGCATTTTCCTGCGCCCGGCTCCGCCGGTGACAGGACGAGCCGGCCCCGAGGGGAGCCGCGAGGCGCCGAGCCCTCAGGCGGCTTTACCCCGCCAGGCACCCCCTGAGACCCCCGGGAGAGGCTCCCCGGGGCGGCGACCGGGAGCCCTTATGCTTGGACCCCCTGAAGCCTGCCCCGATGGCGATATAATTTAATAATATGAACCGGGTTGTGCTCCTGTTGTGCGGGTACCTCACCTAGCCCAATGCAGCCGCAGTACAGGTGAATGCAGCGGGTACTGACTCGTGTGAAGTTATGGCTCCCACATCCACCCCGGCAGCTCAGAGAAACACGCACAGACACCCTGGTCGTGCATCCACTGGAGAGCAGGAACCTCCCAGAAACCATAATCCTCCCAGACGGCAGTGCCCAAGGTCTGCACCTGGTCCTGGGATCGCAGGGCTTGCGTCCGCCGCTCTGCGGCGGCCCAGCTGCGCATCAGGCCCTCAGAAGGAAAACAACAACGAGGCGGCCTCGAGCCTGAAAACTCCCCCAAAGCAGGGTGCAAGTTCTTGAAACATGCCCACGCAGGTGTCTGCAGGGCAGCAGGTGTGGGAAATCCTGGATGTGTGGTAGGTTCACCATCGTGTTTTTCATAGCAAGTCAGTTTGTGTGAATGACATGTCAACCTTCTCCTCTGAGAGGGCTACAGGAATAACCTCTGTGCCTTTTAAGTACTTGTTAAAAAAGGAATATCTCTAAGTTAAAGAGAAGGATGTAACATCTGTGACTCTGAAAGAGGTTTTAAAAAATTACCTGCTGTTGCAATGCGGTAGGGAGGAAAAACCCTCCTACAATTTTATTAAAACTTGTTAGAAATGGTGAGTGCAATCATCCATCACCTTGTATAGATTACTTTTTCTTCTCTTTAGTGTGAGAAATGAAACCACTTGTTCACTGTAGCAGTAATACAAGGAGAACTACTTTCAAAGCTCCCAGCTGTGCCCTGTCTACCACTCAGATGGAAGGGACAAAAGAAATCACCAAAAAAAAGCCAGCCAACAGGTTCAGATGCCAATGGTCTGATAGTAGGCTGCATGCGACTGCTCTTGCTTGTGTAGTACAGAAGTACTTGAAGGAGGGGAGTGTTGTATTTTCAGCCTCTCTGGCACAGGTTTCTTGACTGTCTTGGGGTGGATGGGGCAGTGGAGGAACACAGGGCTCCTCTGTGAGTGGCATTAGAGACTGTTCTCTGATGTGAAGGGGAAGCATGCTTCTCTTTGAGGCAAGGACAGTCCAAATGCTACAAAACACTTCAGATTAACTTCTATTTTTGCTACAAAAAGTCAGGAAAAGTTCGTTTTATTTTTATAAATGCAGAGAAAATTTGAAACATCTGGAATCTTCAGTATTTCTTTGAACGCAGTGTTGTTAGTGTAAGGTCAGTCGAGCCTATGAACTTTAACTAGCGCTTTGCTGTTAATTGGGGTCACTGAGGTCACCCAGATGACTTGGACTTCTTCCTTTGGTGTTATGAGGAAATCTGGCTGCAGAACAGCCTACTTGCTATTGACGGACATGGTTTGCCAGCTGACTATGTAAGGCTTGTAATAAATAGATTGAGTCTTGTTCTAAAGCATGTGATAGTTCAGCCCAGAAATGCTGGTGTCAGTGGAGGAAATGCTTGGTGGATTTTTTTTTGCCTGATTCGGGAGTTTAGAGAAGAGGAATCATTGTACTAAATAATAATAAAAATACAAGACTATGAACTACTTTAAAAATACTTCATGATTAAAATATACTTTTATACTCAGAATTCATTAGACAAGAACCAAACGCACAGAGAGAACCTTCTGTGCTTTATTCCTACCACCACTAATATTTTCAGAAATTTCCAACTGCTTCAACGATTTATTCTGGCACTAAAAAGGAAAGCTCTGACTTCTAGTTGTCTCAGCTAAAAACACCAAGTTGTTCTGTGAACAACAGAGCTAATGGACTCGAGCTTCCTATGAAGTTGAGCTTTTTGTTCCTTTTTTTCTTTCTCTTTCCACACAGAGTAACTGGAGCCTCCTTATGTGTCCTTTGTGAGAGCCACACTAAGCAAGACAGGCCAGCCAGTGACCCCCAAGCAGAATATGTAACAACTGAGATCCGCTTGCCTTTTCCCTGGCAGAGGTACTCATTGGGCCCCTGCTCTAGCTAGATACTAATTGCCATAACATTTGTAGGAAGGTAATTATCTTTGAATTGTCTATTCCTATGTAAAATTTTGTTAAAATAGTCTACCAGGTTCATAAGTTTCAGGGGGGGATCTTTTGGTTTGATTTGGTTGTTCTGGAGGTAGATCGACAATGTGGTCGCAAAGGCCTGTTTTCTTCAGGAGATTAGGTCACTGGATTTAAACAGCTGAAGTTTCTAGTCATTATCCTGGGAACTTCAATTATATTTTCAGGACATTCAGGAATGAATAATGCTTCCTCACTATCAAACAGCGACTTTACACATGGGGTTTAAAGAAATGTAATGCACTGAAGGGAGCCCATAGTGTAGCGTAACTGAATGATCAAGCATACACAAGAATTTTACAGCCTGGGGTAAGAGCACAATGTACTTGATCTAAGTCTCTTTCCACAGCTGTGGAGGGCTGCTGAGGTAGCTAGTACTCACCGTCTACTTCTAAAGGGAATTGAAGTCTCTAGGACTGCAGTGTCTCTCCCACAGGTAGTTGTGACTTTGTGCTGAGTAGGGAGCTCCTGCACTCAGCATCACCCACAGCCCAGCTTGCTGGGGATTGTTATCGCTGCAGAAGCTATGATAGCATCAAGCTTGGAACTGATGGAAGGGATGTTTCTTCCTGCAGCTTCTGCTGATGTTTCAGCTCTTTTGGAAAAGTAGCAGCAGCCTAAAAGTTGCTTTGTAAGTCCCTATAACCAAAACAAACTAGTTGTCTATAGATCTCTTTCCCAATCTGCCCGCAGTTTGCCTTCTCTGACAGAGTGGCCATGGTAGCCAGGTGACATAAACTTAGTTCTCCTGTCCAGACATTCCCAAGCACCAGTGCAAATACTATTTTAAAGTTGCAGAGAACATATAATTTTGATAAAAATATCACAGCTTCTTTCATGCAGATGAGACCTGAGTGGTCCAGCCAAGCGCCCTTCCTCACTTGGACTCCCTTCCCTACAGGGCTGCTACTATGGGATGGTTCTCCTCCCTACTCCCTGGCAAGTACCAGCAGAGAGCTCTCCTGATCCCTGTTCTCAGGGCTTTGGCTTTCCAACATTTCAAGAACATGCAAGGAGAAAAAAGAATAACAAAATCTTGGCACCTCCTTAGGATTGTTTTTCAACAGATCTCTGCTGTGTTATGTGCAGACTATGATTGTAAAGTCATTTTGCACTTACAAATATTTTCTGTTAGAAAACAGAATGATTTAGCCAGTCACTTATTTTCAAGTGTTCTGTAATTTTTTATATTTTTGATTTAAAAAAAATCTATTGATCTAAATATGCCAGGATACAGGGCTGAATTTTCCGTGCAGAAGTTATTTATATATGCTGCAAAAGAGATTAGAATCATGCTTAATACAAATCCCTTTTTCCTTTTAAAGCTCTTATGATGTAGGTACAAGCTGTACTATACAAATGGGGAAAATGAGGACATGGGGAAAGTAAATTACTGCGGACCATGCAAAATTAGCAATAGTACTGATTATCACTAAGTATTCTGTTGCTGTTATCTCAGGAAGGAGGGGGAAATAGAAAGTGTATATTCATTTCAAAAGCTTCAGATCACTGAAGAAGGAAAATGCTTTCTGATTGCCTGGCAGGAGTGACTGTTGGAGGGCATTGCTGCGACTCCTTTGTTGTGCGACAGTTCTTAGATTCCATTACTCATGCTGCTATTTTGGTTGTTTCTTGCCTAAATGCAGGCTCTAGTCCTCAGTTCACTTTGGTGGATCACTGACACATGGGGTGTTGTGGGGCACTGTGTGCCCAGGAGCCCCTGACTGCATGGGATGGCTTTTGGGGCTGAGCCATTTGGAGCAAGGGCAGCCTATTTTATTTCCCTGTACAGCACCATGCACAGTTCTGCCTGCACCCATCAGCCAGCACCTTCACTCTCTCTGCTTTAAATTGGGAGGACTGAAAAATGGCCCAACCTTTTCTCTCCCTGCCTTATTCCCCATCTCTGTCCCTTCTCTACTGAAATAACTAATAATCCCCAGTCCCATTGCAAAGGGATATACACCTCCTTGTGCTACTGCCTTACTGAGATGACTTCTGAAGGAAACCTTTTCATTAAACCAATTTCAGCATGCTCTATTTAGTTTTTCAGAGATTCTGTGTGAGAGAAGAAGATAAGTGACACAGGCTATTTATTGAACCAGTCCAAAATACTGCACTTTACTTAGAATTAAGTACTGAAAATGTTAACTTAATTGAAAGATTAATTAGGTCTTCATAAGTCTGCTCCTACTGAATAAAGCATGTGACATGAGGGGAAAGAGGCAAGTATTTGGATGATGGATGAATAGCTGGTTACTATTTGCTCACCACCTGGTCAGAGTAAGTGCTGACCTTGACTTGCAGCAGTTCCCTTTCCCCAGAAAGACTTCTTGGTTTTAGTTGTTTTATTCATTAGTTTGACAGTTAGTTTCCCTTTACACTTCTTCCCTGTTTTGAGCGGTTTCAACTGATACTCTTCCCAAAGCACACCAGCCCTCTCCCACTACTCCAATATGTTTCTAAAGAGGAGGAGGAAAATTCTTCTTGAGAGGTCTCTCCAGTCACAGGTTGTACTGGAAATCCCTTTCCCCTTCAGTAGCTTATTGCTCTGCTGCGTTGTCCCACGTTCCTGCTCACCTTAGCCTGTATATTTGGGATTCTCCCTCCTGTCTGGAGAAAAGGCTTGCTATCATTCCAGCTGCACTTGAGCCTGTGTGGTCTGAAGCAATCATTTTATTTAAGCTGCAGTTTAAAAATAAAATCCTCTCCACAATAATTATAGTGTTGCATTAGAAAATACTGGATGTCTACATATTGCATACATAGACTGTACTCTCTGCACTGAGATAGCTGCACCATCTGCTCTCCTGCTCCCTGTTCTTACTCCTGCAGACATTAGATAAACATGTTGAGAGAGCAGCAGGCTGTTTTCAATCATGACTATCTGAGCCGTGTTTAAAGTCAAAAGCCTTTATTTACAGCTTGGTGAAGAGAGAGGACTTGTAATCAAGGGCAATAAACTAGAGTCATAGCAGTTTAATGGTTCAAAGGCATGGGAGCCATGTATGTCAAACCTGGCACCTCCTTAAAATGGAGAAGGCTCCAAAAAGAGAAGAGGGGATGCAAAGCTTCCTGGTTACCGTGAGATGGCCCCCAGTGCTGTGGGTTGGGTTTGGAGGCGCAGCAGTGGGCAAGTGTGCACTGCTTCTCATGGATGTCACCGAGCGGCCTGAAAAGAAATTCACTGGCTTTTACCCAATGCGTAGTGCTGAAGCAGCATGAGATTTTGGCAGGGATACTTGAAGGAGGACATCCCTCCCTGGGATAAGTTGCCATAGCTGCTGTTAGAAAAATGGATGTTAGGTCTTTCTCCATGCTTGAAAAGTAAGGAGAGCAATGAAAGGGAAGGAGTATTGGCAGGATGGTCCTGTAATGGCCTGGAAGCCAATCAGTCTGTCTCACGCCTCATTGCAGAGACCCACAGAATTCAGTGCCACCTCTGAACATGAAGCCAGTCTTTATCACCTAACTTAGTCCAATACGAGCTCCGAGTACTTACAACAACACTGAGTAGCTTCTACATCTAAGCTAATAATCTAAATGCTGTCTGAACCTGGGCACTGACTGAGCCTCTGCAATGTGAAGACGTAGTCATGTTCAGTTAACTCTTCAGTGCTGCGAATCCAGGAATGGAGTTAACAGGAAATCTTAAATGTGTTGGATTGGTCGAGTCATCTTTGTAGGAGTAATGGCTCTGGGACGCAGTCTCCTTGTTTAGAGCTAGTGCTAATACCAAGGTAATTGAGTGGCTAAACTGATCCAGGATAAGACTCCTAGAACACAAGCTTGCAAAAAATCCCAAAGCCACGTTTTTCAAGCTGAGGTTCTCTAGCAATGTGTGCGCATTTTCCCCTGCTCATTCCATCAACCTTTCTAATTTTACTTGTTTTCTCTCTGATCCTTGGAATTCAATTGTACTGATTTCCTAAGCATTAAACATACATGAATGTTCCCCTAGTCTGCTTAATGGCCCTAGCAAGAAGTGTTTCGACTCATTGGCAATGCAATTGGAGCAATCACTGAACACAGTCTACTCTTTCAGGATTGGATGTTGGAAACAGCTATTTTTTTTCACAGTGAGTGAGCGTGTAAAGTTATGATATTAGAAATGGCTCCTGAAAAGTGACAAATGGGCTTCAAAATGCAGCATAATGATCATTACAAGATGGGGTTGTATTTTGTTCTTGAACTGCTATGCACATTTTATTGAGATGGGAGTAAAGATCCCAGAGAGTGAGGCTTCAGTAGCCAAGCTGAACCCAATTTGGGCTTTGGCAATGAGGCATTCATGAACTGGAAGTCCCATATCTCTAGGATGGTGCTAAGAAAGGATGACGTGACTGAGGTGAATTGGTGAAAAGTGATTTAGAAAAGCTAAAGATCCAGAAATCTCCAAGCCTGAAGCATGTCATTGCTACAGCCTTGCAGTTCCTGGTGGTCTAGTGGCTGTCATGTTGCGAAATCTCAGGAGTCTGAATTCAAGTTAATGTTGGATTGACAGTCAGTTTCTAAATTCTCTCTCAGTTTCTGCTGACTGAAGAAGCTGTTCTTGCACCAAACACTCTTTACACTATTTATACTTTTCTGCTGGAGGTAATAAAATGGCTCTAGTAACTGAGTCACAACCTAAAGTGCCAAAGATGCTGGTTCTTTAGACTGGTCCTATTACTCAGTCAAGCTGAGCAGAGTTTCTTCACTCTGCTTCAGGAACACATCCAAAGCTGTTCCCTTTTTCAGGAGAGATTTCTGCTCCCTGCAGATCTACCAGTGGCTCTGTCTGTAGGATTTTTCTACTCTCTTGAGCTTCATCCAGGGAGTCTTTCTGCCACTAGTACATTCTCTGCAATCCCACAGTCCTTATCTGATTATTAAAGCAGGCAGGGGAGGCCATAAAAAGCCTCTCGTTGGCTCTCATGTTTCAGCATGGCACATAATTTTCTTCCTAAGCTCAGTGTACTATCTCTATTGTTATATGGTGCTTCTTTGCCTGCTCAGGCCAGGCAGTGTCAGCACCTGCCGGGAGGTCCTGCATCGTAGCACCACGTGGATATAGAGTCCTGCCTGGGGTTCGTGGCCAGTGCACAGAAAGGAATAACGGAAAAATTTCTTCTTCACCCATCAGTACGCTGATGATTCCTGTTCCTGGTGTGACTAGCTGAGAAGGTGGAACTCTCCCAAAGCCATGCTCATCAAATGCAGTCTGAGCTCTGAAATGAAGGGAGCTGTGGGTTAGATGGCACATTTGTGACATGCACCGTGCCCCCCAGAGTTAAAGCCTTGATTGTCTGTATCAGCCCTCTGAGAAAGGAGAGATCATCTTCGCCTGCAGAGGAAGAAGTGTAATGCCCTGTGTCCAATTTTCTTTTCATTGCTGTTTTTATTATGGAAACAAAATGTTCACTGATTCTAAAATGAAAATGGAGAAAGCTAATTTTTGTAGTTCTTGCTAATAAAATTCTTAATGTGCCTTTCTCCCATTATCATAAAGATTGTTATGGTTTACTTTATCTCTGGAATCTTATTATTTTCCCCAGAATTCATGGGCATTCCTTATCTTCAAAACTATTTTCATCTATTGAGATATTCCTTCTTTATCTTATCTTTACCTTCATAGTTAGTATGAACATATCTTTATTATCCTGCTTCTGTTTTCGTAAACAATAAGTGGCTATTGATCACAAAAGCTTTAGGGTCTTTAAGAAGATGAGGCAGCAAAACTACTGGAAGCACTGGGTAAGAGTCTAAGGAAGAAATTCTTTGTTTACAAGTAACCAAAAATCTGATAGATAGCAAGGTAATACAAAGTCTGATAGATAGCAAGGTAGTAGAAAGTCATTTCAAAATAAGTAATTCCACTGGTATTAAGAAGTGTCAGCTTAATTTGCTATATTGTAAATGCTGCAGATAATACACTGAGCTGAGGCTCCATTCATACTGGCAAAACACAGGTCAAGTGTGTACATCAAATGTTATATGGTTTGGGGACAGGTGAAGTATAATCTGGCTGTACTGGAACTGGTCTGACTGCCTGAGCATACTTAAAAATGGATTTCAGTGAAGGTTAAAGGGCTGCTCTCTCTTCATAAGCTGCTTTTCCCTCTGGAAATATTTTGTACCTTGTAAGGACCTAAGCAAAACTAAAATGATGGAGTTGCAAAGATTTGTTGGGAAAACACCTCCGAGCTGGTTTGCACTAATATCTGTGATTTACAAGCACAAGAATTGTTCTGAGAGCAGGAAAGGTGAGTGTGGCCTACAGCTCAGCTCCTGGTAAAGGGCACTGCCGCACAGACACGGGGCACAAAGTCACCGATATTCTGAAAACCGACAATAGGAGAGCAGGGCCTCTTTACAGTGATTATTTTCATCCCCAGAAAAACAAGAAAGAAAGAAGTGCAAGAAGACCGTAGAGTGCAAGAAGACTGTAGCATGTGGCCCAACCTTTGCAGAGGTACAGAGGTCCCACTGACCGCCTGCAGAGCCAAGGCGTACGCTGTTAAACTTGTCAGAGGGTGTACTACTGCCACTCACACTTTCATTCACCAGCTTCAGCCACTGCCTTTGCTTGAGCTGGGCTAATGGTCCCAGCTGGTAACTGGAGGAGACAATACAGTTAATCTTAAGGCACTGAAGCCTGTATGACTGTATCGAGGTAGCAGTTTAACAAAAGGAGAGAATCAGAAGTTTCAAGGAATTCTGTGAATTTGACTTCTGAAATCCTAAAACTTCTATCTGTTTTTTCTGGGATGGATGGCAGCAGGAGTCTAGTAATAAGCATGTCATGAAGAAAGACTGAAACACCTCTAAGCTGTGCACCCACACACTGGAATTCACCTCGTGTTTCCTTTTGACATCTGGCCAAATGAGTTGCCTTCTCCTGGAATAACCTGAAAGCTGGCAGCTAGGTGGGAGCCAGAGCGGTGATGGATTGCCCAGGCGGCCACAGCGACTCCAGTGTCAGCAGGTGACGAGGCAGCTGGATCCTTCATTTTCAAAATGTCCCCTCCATCTCCTTTGAGCCATCAGGACATGCAAAGCACATGAAGTGCGGCATGAATCAGGCCAGCTTTGCTGACAGCACATGCTGACAGCAGGCTCTCTGGTTCAGACCCTCGCTCCCGCCGTTAATCTTTCTTGCACTAAGCCAAATGCTCACAGTGGCTTTTCCTCACCCTCCCTCTGTTGAAAGCAAACTGTTACAAGTGCTGCTGAGGTGAGAAGGAGAGGAGAGGGCAGCCTGTGCGTCAGAGGATCGAATCACCACCAGAAGGGAAAACATGCAGCCCTTGTCCCGCTTGAGCAAGGCTGGCCGCTGTGCACATTGCTATGGTAACCTTAAGCTCTTGGGTGACTTGATGCCATCAGTGAAACCTGTAGGTTGTACTGGCTGCGAGGAGTTTTGAGGCCCTCGTTGCTATTCCTTTTCCCCACGCCATTGAACTCGGACCACCACTGAACTTGCCAGCTGCTGCAGAGCACAGGCTGTAAGATTCCTGGAGACATAAGCTTTTCTGGTTTTTTTTCACTATAGCAGTTTCTGCTATAATGTCCACGCATTGTTAGTACAAAAAAGACAACAGAAGGATAAAAGCTAATTATAGCTGTTGGCAAAAAATGGTGGGGGCTCTCTCCATGCTGGCAGTAGTTCACTTGACATGTGATTAATGGTGGTTAGTGTGGGCACAGCCAAAGCTTGTACAACCCTAGATAAATAATAATGAAGTTTAAAAAGATATATGCTCCTTGAGTTAATAATTTTAACAGGCTGTGAGAAATGTTGCTGTTCTCATGGTAACAAGAAAGCTGTAATTTCATCTCTAATTTGAGAATGCCTGTATAATGTGTGCAGATAGCTTTCTGATGGGAACTTTTTTCTCTCTTCTTTAATTGAAGCCTTTTTAATGAAGTGATACTATTGTGTAGTTTGGGCAAACAATTCAAAATGGACTAATTAGCACTAAATATACCATTGAAAAGTGTAGTCAGAATTATTTGGAACTAAACTGGTATTGCTGCTTGCAACCCCTGGTTTCTATATCAATAGGAGCCTGATATTGATATACGTGGGCATCTCTCAGGGCTCTTCAGAAGATTCTGAATGCATTTGCATCTCACTGGAGGTTGCATTTGTAGAGTTATATTCATTAGATAAGAAAGAAATGCATCCACTGGTCCTCAGCTCTGTACTACGAACACATGTGGTCACTATTTGAATAAATACCTCAAGAACAAAGACTCTCAGGGGTCAAAACAGCCCAAGGATTTGGACAATCAATTTCTTCTATCATGGCTTTGACCCAGATATAGAGATACACAAAGATATTAAGACTTACTCTTTCTGTAGTAATCCTGAAAAAATACAAATAAGGCACCTAAATGCGTGCTGCAGGTGCAAGACTGAGAATGAGACTTTCTTGAAACACCAGCAAGAATTAGGCCTGTGATTCTTTAGCACTTTTGAAAGTATTATCCATGGGCCTTTTCAGTTTCTTACAATGGCTTAGTCATGGAACCCAAATGACAGCATACATAATGAAAGCATTTCTGCTAGTTGTACAAAAGCATCTCCACTGACTACTAATCTTAAACCATGCCACTGCTCATTTTTCCTATTAAAGTTCTATATTCAGGTTTATTATTCTGTATCTGTTCAAGAACATTTAACTGCCTGATACTGGGACAGTTCCAAAGCAGTTTTAGAGCACTTAGAAATATGAATTACTGCTTTGCTTATAGGAAAACAAAATGCGACCTTGCCCCAAACAGATGCATACAGGGATTGAACTGGGACCTCAATCACCCGGGGGTAGGAGTGGATGCGTAGGTGGTTTGATGAGCCTCCCTCACCAGAGGGAGCTGGAGCGGAGCGTGGAGGAGGAGGAAATTGCCATTTTCAGCTTCTTGTTTTTAGCTTTCAGCATAGACAGATTGATATGTGATGAAACATACACATTTCACAGTTAGCTTTTCAAAGGCTGTGTTACTTCAGAATCATTAACCTGGCCGAGATCTTTGTATTCTTATCTGCTTTGTTGAATATTTTCATAGCAGCAATTGGTGGTGGCTTGCATATCCTTAAAGCTGCAAAGCTAGCATTTTAATTTATCCTAATTCAGAACCTAATTGTCTTGCACTGTTGGCTAATTAAATGTTCAAAGAAGTGATAAATTAAGCAGGTTGATCATTACAACATAAGTAATTAGTCAGTCCAACTGAATCTGAGCCTTGAAATCCACATTCCCTGAGATGACAGGAATTTTGGGGATGTGCAAGAAGGCCAAGTGTGTGTCAAGGTTCAGGAGGAGAAGACTTCCTTGAGTATTTCATGTGAAGTGTCCAAATCTCACATCAGTTTGGGGATTTTCAGGATGTTTATTTTGTGCATAAGGAATTCTTTTTCTGGTGCCACTAAGAGAAGATGAAGTTCCAAGGTAGCACCTTGAGATGCTGAGATTTGCAGCTAGTTCCCTACAGGATCTGACATCTTCCTGTGTTAGACACACAGAATGTACTTTGTAAAAACAGGTATGAGTGGGGTTTTTTTAAAAAACAAACAAAAGCACAAAAACTCCAACCCTCTCAACATCAGTTAAAAACCTAAATAGGCAATTATAAATATAATATTCCCTGGTAGGGAGCTTCCATTCACAAAGGTTTTCATACAGCATTTTACTAAAAATTCTCCCTGGAGTCAAATCAGTTAAGATCTAATGACCAAAATGTATGTTCTGAAAATCTCAGTCTATCTGTGCACCTGCTCAAATCCTCAAGACAACTTTCTGCCAGAAAAAAATAATCTGTACAATGCATCATCATAGCAGCTTGATACTCTTCCTGCTAATATATCCAAGTGCTCTTTAGTCCTCCCACGCGGCCCACCCTGTATAAAGGTGTGTGTCTAGGGAAGAGGCACGTCAGCACACTGTCCGGCAGCACCACGTCATTGAGGACTGGCTGGAAGGAGAACCTGGGGATGGCATGCCTGGGACAGGACACCCCATCTTGCAGCGGAAACAGGGGTGAAAAATAGTCAGCAGAGGTACTGAGCTTGTTTAATTAAAGCATGTGGGGGGACCTTATCTAGGAGTTTGCCTCATTGGTTAGGCAAGCATGGTGCGTGGCTCCTGGCTGCCTCAGCAGCAATCGTCGGTGTGATCCTGGGGAGTGCTGCATCCTGCCCAGCCCCTCTCCGCTCTGCTCAGTGTCTGGCTGCTACCAGTCAAACTCCTCCACCCTGTCTTGCTTCCACACTGCTGATGCTCTCTGGGGGCTCAAGGCTCAGTATGTTTTTTACCAAAACCAAATTAAGCAACTGTTTGCACCATCTTCACACACAGCTGTCTCACTTTATTTGCAATCGTATCACTCACTGTTCGGTTCATTAGTAGAGTTTTCTTCTATCTTCCTTTGCATTTAGGACAGTGAGATTTGAGGTTTCCAGTCTTCTGTGGTGGAAATAACAAATAATAATTGCTAACAGTGTCTCTCAAGGGTGAATTTCTAATGGAGGCTTCCCACAGGCTGTGTTTTTCTCACCTATCCACAGTGGCTGTGGTGTGGGACCAGCATTTAGATCATTCTCTGAGTGCTGCTGCAACAGCTAGACTACTCTGTCTTCTTCTGCCTGCCTCTTCTAGAGGTGATAATAAGTTTCAAAGGTTTTCTGCTCGTCTTCTCAATGCCACGAAGAAAATGTCTTGACATGGCTTTTCAGTTTATCTACTATTTCCCTGTGTAGTGGGTTATAACTTGTTTCCTAAACTCAGAACTCCTGCGTGCTTTGCTGAATCAGCTGGTATTTCATATTGCAAATGATACTCTTAAAATTAAACCTCCTAAAATGTTCTATTTCCTTTTTTTTCCCCTCTGTGCTCTAATTGGTCTAGCTGGATTATGTTAATTATTTCTGATCAAAACTGCTTAATTAGCATGTCAGGTCAATTAGTGAAGGCCTTTGGGGTTTAAGATAGTTATTTTATTTTTATTTTTACTTATAGTGTAGGCAATCCATTGTTGTACATTTTATGTTTCTAGAACTATCCCTGAATTAATGAAAAGTTAACAGACTGGGATAAAGAAAATGCTTCATAAGCATCCACCAATATCTTGCACTGGGGATCACTGGTACCTAAAATGCTTCTTTAATGCTTCATGATTGAAATCAGTCTTGAAAGCAGAGTTCATGGCCTCGCAGCTGGCCCACAAGGGGACAAGCACCAGGAGAGCCACGTACCCTGAGCCTGAGGGACGAGGGTTAGAATGGGGAAAGCTGCAACCACAAGTATTCTCCCTTCCTGTCCATAAAATGTAGGGATAACAGTAATTTCCCATCTGTAAGATCCATTTGAGGAACTCCTTGTAAAACACTGAAAGGCTGCTAAACGTTGTTATATTTGTTTCTTGCAGATAACTTCTTGTAATACCCATTCATAATTAAAGAAGCCCTTAGATTACATTGGCATAGGGGATGTCAAAGAAAAGCTGTCCATAGATTTAAGTCTCTTATTTTTTTTTAATATTCTAAATACTTGATTTATTTCTGTGAGTGTAGGTTTTCATCAAACCATCTTTCTCCTTAATTGAGCTAATAACTTTACTCCTGTCCTCTTTGTTCAGTCTGGCAAGCAATTTCCCAGCTTCATCTCCCATCTCATATATCCACTTTTGATCTGATTATTAGCATTTAATCTTCTACAACATTCAGTGTATGATATTCAAACCCAGCCTTATTTAAGGAAGTAATACCTTTTGGTGTGCTGGGTGTCACACGTATCCTTTGTAAGGTAACAATTTTATCTTATGGTATTGTAAGTTATTTGCTTTCCATTTTCATTTCCCCCCTCCCTTTTTCAACTGGCATATGACTCCTCACAAGAAGATATAAATGAAAATGCAACTGCAGAATGAAAATTGAGGTAGGCATAGATCTATGTACGAAAAATGCCCAATGAGCAAGCACTTGGAATATTTAACTCAGAAATACCCCATTTACATGCTTCTGAAGAAGCTTTTATCTCCAGGTAGCTGGTGGATCCTTCTAGAAAGACTGGATACCCACCTATCCCCTAGCCTTTCCTTACTCCATATGCAAGTCACTGAAATGATGCCCAGAGGCCAACTGTTCAAACTGAGATCTGGATGGAAATTGTGTGATGCCATTGCTGTAGGTCTGGATTCATGTCAGACAGACGGGTCTCCATGCTAATCAGTCCAGATCACCTGGTGTACCAAATCTACTAGTTAGGGACTATTCAGGTGGGTGATCAGCTGTCTTGGTAAGCCACACACATGCATGTAGTTAAGCAATTTCTGTGCTCATTGCTTTTTATTCTGTTCTATGGCTGGCCCTTCAGCTTCAAGCATGGTGCATGTGCTCAGGAGAGGCAAGCTGGAGCACAGAGGAATTGCTGTCAGAAGCAATCAGAGCAAACTGCAAATACGTCATTTCTGGGCCAGCACAGACAAAACCTTTGGTGCACTCATACATATACAGATCACTTTTTGCTCAGAAACCTAACTGCAAGTATAGATCACTGAGATACACCATTTGGAGCTTGAGAACATTTAAATCTCAAAAAAAAAAAAAAGTCAAGAAATGACAAGTGATCTTATAGCCAAGGAGTTGTCTCTTATGGAGGAGTATAGTGTGCACTGTTAGCAGTGGGCTGCTCTACTGAGCGGACTGATCAGCTGGTATTACCACAGCACACTCACCATAATGCTGCTCCTTCTTCGCTTACGCATGTCTTTCCTTCAGCTATTTCCAGCTACATTCCTAGGGATCTGTTCCAAGCTTTTTCCCAGATGCAATTTGGCATTATATTTGTTTGCAGCTGTAAACAAACATGAGAAATGGTGATGAACAATTGGTGCACAGTCATAATGTAATGGCTGCTGTATACACAGTCATAATATAATGGACTCACCTTCCTGCTGTCACACCTGTACACCTGCACCTATCAGAAGAGATCAAAGAACCTTTTAGCAAACAAAAAAAATATTTGGTACAAATACAGAATAAAAAGCAATAAAATAAACTGCAAGGTCCTGCACATGGGTCAGGGCAATCCCAAGCACAGATACAGGCTGGGTGAGGAGTGGATGGGGAGCAGCCCTGAGGAGAAGGACTTGGGGGTGTTAATGGGTGGAAAACTGACTGTGAGCCAGCAACGTGTGCTCCCAGCCCAGAAATCCAACCGTGTCCTGGGCTGCATCCAGAGCAGTGTGGCCAGCAGGCCGAGGGAGGGGATTCTCCCCCTCTGCTCCGCTCTCGTGAGACCCCCCCTGCAGTGCTGTGTCCAGCTCTGGGGGCACCAACATCAGAAGGACATGGACCTGCTTGAGCAGGCCCAGAGGAGGCCACGAAGATGCTCGGGAGGCTGGAGCACCCCCCTGTGAGGACAGGCTGAGAGAGTTGGGGGGGTTCAGCTGGAGAAGAGAAGGCTCCGGGGAGACCTTAGAGCGGCCTCCCAGGACTTAAAGGGACTACAGGAAAGGGGGGAGGGACCCTTGATCAGAGGAGGTTTAGTGATAGGATGAGGGGTAGCAGTTTTAAACTGACAGAGGGTAGATTTAGATGAGATATAAGGAAGAAATTCTTTCTTGTGAGGGTGGTGAGACACTGGCACAGGTTGCCCAGAGAAGCTGTGGCTGCCCCCTCCCTGGAAGGGTTCAAGGCCAGGTTGGATGGGGCTTTGGGCAACCTGGGCTAGTGAAAGGTGTCCCTGCCCATGGCAGGGGGGTTGGGAGTGGATGGTCTTTAAGGTCCCTTCCAACCCAAACCATTCTGTGATTCTGTGAAACAACCTCTTGCACTTCTAATTTAGTTGCCTTTCCCTAGCCTTGCTCAGCAGTCTGCCCTCCTCTGCCTCCCAGCCTTCATCCCAGACACATCCATTCCCCACTTCAGGAATCAAGGAACCAGATTATCAGGAACAATCCCCCTTTAAAACAGTTAACAGCCCGGAGTGAGCATTCTTCATTTTGATAAATCAAGGCTTAAAACTTGCTAGAAAACAAATCTCAGAGTTAATGATTTGCTGCTGTGCCTTTCAAATGCCTGCCAAGTGTCCTTATCTGCGAAGCCACTGAATGGTTTTTTTTTTGTTTCTAACTACAATCCTATCCCTATCCTATGTTGACACAGTCTGTTTCAAACACTAGATTGTTTATCACTAGTCCTAGATTCTTCATGCATGTCACAAAATTAACCTCTCAAATTAACAGGGAAGAGGAATTGAAAAAAAATTACGTTCTGAGCTCAAAGTCTTCTCTAAATAGCACAGAAACGAAACACAATTGTATTTACCTTTTAGGTCTTCTTAGTTCAAACCTTTCCTGCAGTTACATTAGGAAAAGATGTTTCCTTCAGGTGTCATTTATGGCAATATTTTAAATACAAGATTTTTTTGTTCTATGCAAAATGTATTTAAGTGACATCAGTGACTGAACTCTGAAAAACAGAGTACTGTTATGTGCTCCAGGGGCCAGTGTAGCATGACTAGAAATTCAATAATTAAGCAACAAATTAAGACTTCCTTTGTTTTCTTTCATTCTTTAAATTAATTCATGTTACAGTGCTCTCCTGATGTCCAAAGAGATACAACAATAAAAACTGGCAGTTCACCAAAAATTATTTACACATCAGAGAAGTCAGTGGTATTCTTTAGAAAATCTTAGCAACAAACACTGTCACTCTATTTATTATCTTCACACTGGATGAGTTGGGGGAGTGTGGGGTGGGGTGTTTTTGTTAGCTTTCTGTGAAGTAGTGGTTTTAGTCTTGCTTCTGAGGGATAGGATGTTGGGGGCAGGGGTGTTTAATTTCAGAACGGATTAGTATTGTGAAGTGGAAATTTTGGGACTTGATTGCTAACAGCTGAGACACTGTGGGACATTCTGCACTGGAAGATTTGAAATGGCTGAAGGAAAACTGCTCCTAGTGATTAATAACACCTTTGCTCTATGCTTCCTCCAGGCAACATACTCTGAAAATAACGTGTGGGAGGCTTGGGCTATGCAACCAGGCTCAGCTGGGAGCAAGGAGTTTGTGTGCTCTTCACGCACCTACAGAATAGGGAGGAAAATCTTTGCCAAAGATGCGGGAGATGCATGTTTCTTTTCTAACCAGGAAGGCCTGTGTGAACGACCATCTATGTACTGGTTTAGTCTAGTAACTGGAACATAAATGCTTCCACTCTGGCTGTCTAATCACACTGTCAGCTCCTCAAGGCATAGCTTCTTACTCCAGAAATAAGCAATCAACATAGTAAGGCTGTGATCTTACATCTTGAATACCGCTGTAGCACTTACCCCTGTGCTCACAAATTCCAGTCATTCACTTGCAAGTGGCCTCCTCTGGGTGACCAGCTCCACAGCAGAACTTGGAGATGACCATGTATGTCCAATTTATTATTTTTTTTAAATGCAAGGACCTAAACTAGATTTTTTTCAGACATAACTCTAGTGTTTACTCCTTCAGTTTTCTGAGGGAAATGCAGAAGAATGCATTCAGAAAGCTGGATGCATTTAGCTCTTACACCTGGTAATGCAGGTGTAGTGGCTGGGCTTTTTCTTATTTAACATGCTGACACATCACAGTGTCACAGTGTGTGCTTCAGTGTGGTTCCAGCACCTCGTGGATGCTGATGAAAGAAAGGTAGCTCCCCTTTATCCTCTAGCAAATCCTGATGCTATACTTCCTCACCACGTATCAACACAGCCCAGCTGGCTATTTAGCTTATCACCAATCTACGTAGATGCATATGCACAAAAATGTCCTGAAAATGCTTCTAAAGTTTCTTTCTAATGGTCCTTGCACTCTAGTCTGAGTACAAGCAATTATGTCAAAAAATAGACTTATTCCAGAAATAAGTGAATCCATAACTGATAAGAAAACTACCAGTATGAAATACCTACCATGGAAATATCCTGCTGCTGAGCTGGTCTCCTTGTGATCCCATGCTGCTGATCAGCACTGGGAACAGTCTCTGCCTATGTGTGATGCACCCTTCAGCCAGAGGGGAGTTCAAACCTGCTTGTGTGAGGGATGAGAGAGCTTTAATGCCATGCACATGTTGTTGTTGTCCTGTGTTCGTTAGTGTTAATTGCAAGGTATTGCTGAAGCACAAGCAATCACAAATGATGGCAACTGGTGAGGAAATCACCAAATGATCTTACAAAGGCTAGATCTGTCCTCAGGTAAAACCGTTTAGAGCAAAGCCCAGCCCTTTCTGCTAGCTAGGAAGAATTTTCTATGGTCATAAAGTTAAATAGAAGCAGGACCAGCACATACCTGGAGATGTGGATTGGCAACAGTCTAGGCCATCCGTTAGGAAACGGAGGCCTTTCTAATTGCAGAGCTCGGTATAACTATCTGCTTAGTACAGTGGGGAGGGAATAGTTCAAAAAGGCAAAAGTATTAAGCTCCAAAAAATTAAGAATCCGGCATGCATGAGATGGCTCACCACTTCTGGGTTTTTGTACGCTAACAAAGCTGTATTCAAGCATAACCAAAATGTCTTTTTTTCCTTCTTGAAAAAAACATAATGAGAATGCAGCATTGTGCATTTTTGTTTGGGGTTTTGTTTTGGCTTCAGTGTTTTTTTCTAAGTGTGTTTGTATAAAGTTTCAGGCAGATTCTGTAACTTTTCATTGAAGTCTTCACAAGTACTCTCTCTTCCACAATGTATCTAAAGACATTTTGATGTGTAAAAGCTCATGAAGAGTGGTTAATGTGATAAAAGCAGAAGCTTGAAGCAGTGACATCTAAGGAGAGTCTGTCTGAAGATCTTGAAATCAGATAGAATAAAGAGAAGGCTAAAATGACAAACATGTTTGATCTTACGTACTTAAACAGAAAATCATTTCTGAGCCCTGTCTTATCCTATAAAAGAGCTGATGAGTGTCTTGGATTTAGATACATGTAGCTATATTTGCTACTGAGAAAATTACATACTTGCCCCTTTGCACTAGTGCTGTATTTTGGGAGTTTATTGATCTAAAAACCCAAATCACCCACTTCATTCCTCCTCCCCTCTCTGCCTAAAAAAGTATTCAAGTGGAAAACAGAAGTTGGCTTTCTTGTACAAGGAAGGAATTAATTTCCTTAAGGACAAGCAATGAAATGCCTCCAAAAATGAAATACTGAGATGATTTTTGGGTCAAGTAGGGAAGAGCGATGCACACAGAAGGTAGCTGTTGAGTGAAGTGCAGTCACTGCAACACAACTATACCATTTACAGGGGGAAGAGCAGGTAATTAGGGTGAGAGAAGACAATTTCTATGGCATTAAACCTGTAAATGAAGGGAGAATATGGAGGAATAATATGGCGTGAGCCCTAAAGCTGTCATTTCTGTATTCAAGTCTGGAGCTCAAAAATCAAGACAAGCAGACAGCTTGGTAACGAGGAGGTAATTATCATCATCTGACTGACCTTAAATTTACCAGTGGGCTTGTAAAGGCACAGACAAGCTTAGACCTAGAGCCTTTCCTTTAAAAACATAGGCTCCATTCTTGCAGAATTAAAGAAAACTTGCTTAACATTTGCTCGTTTTGAAATACTTCTTTCCCCAAGCCCGTAAAGCATGTAAAGCTTTTTAAAATGTTTTTACACAAAAAAACCTGATTTTTCTTGTCTGTGTTCAGGAGGTTCCTAGTTCAACCCTTTTAACTACAGAAAGCTTTTAGTATACCATGGCCCTGATTCAGTAAAGTATTTAAGTAGTTGGCTTATTGTTAAGTGCAGCATTACACATACAGCTCTGAGCTCCATGTTCAGGGGCAAGAAGGCCTTGAAACTAAATAATGGTGCATTAGAAAAATCCATCTCTATTAAATGCTGCCCTGTTCCTTCATCTTGCAAGGACGTGCAAAGAAAAGCACAGAGGCTGAGACTTCAGCTGCAGTCCCTAGTTACTGATCCACCTGCCCAACAATGCAGCCTAGCTTGTGCTTACTCACAAAGCCACTTTTCTTCCCCCCACCGCTCTCTGAAGAACCTGTATGTTTTCTTTGGTTAGTTAGTGCTATCTCTGTCTAAAGGCAAGATATGTCAACCTCCACATGTTCTTGTGAACAAGTCACTGTCCCAAATGCAAAGTATCTGCATAAACAAAATATCTAATTTCATGCAATAAAAACTGCCAAAGAAGAGTAAGGAGAAAGCATCAGCTCTAGATCAATGGAGGCTGGGGCCACCTAAGCCACTGTGCATAGGCTCCAGTCAGCAAAGAGCAGCAGTTTTAAGATTACTTTAGAGACTCTCCAATTCCTCATGCACCCACATCTCTGGTATTATGCTGAAGTTACACTTGAATGTACAATATTTGCATTCCACTTGCTAATTCACGTTGCTTGTTCTCTCTAATCTCAACATCACAGCACAAATCCTTTTCATGCTCTGTTTCCTATGCAATGCAGCTTCCTGGTTTTGTAAGCAACATTATTCTTCCCATTGAAGTTAATTTATGTAGTAGACTATGGACTGGCTCTAACTTTCTCTCACCTTCCCCACTTTTCAGGAGGAGCTACACAAACAAAAGTCAAAGGAATTTTTTCTATTACTGGCTACTGAAAAGGTGCTAGTAATTTCTGTTCTTCCTTTCCTAGGGCCTGTTTCAAAGCTGTTGAGAGCTGTTACATTCACAGGGTTGCGGACAAAACTACTTCTGACCAATAGAAGTAGACATAAGGCATCACTGTGAACATACTAAGGAGTCAGTTGAGGAAGATGAGAGACAGTCTGCTGAAGGCAGAAGAGGTAAACATGAATCTTGAAGGTGGTAGGGGAGCAGAAGAAAGGTCCATGAGGAAACTAAAATGAGTCTGTGGAAGGCCATGAAGGGTGACACAGATTTTGCAAGGTACTTTTCAATGTGTCCAAAAGGAGAAGTCTTTTAAGTCCTTTGGCTGTGCTGGCTAGGTGACACTTTCAGCAGCTGCCATGCAGGCCCTTCTTTTCTTATAAACAATGCCACAGCTAAATGTACCTAACCTAAATCAGCACATCTGTGTCTGTAAGAAGTTGTCAGCTGCCCTTGATGAACACTGACCAAAATATCCACTCATTCAGGTTTTGTTTGTTTGCTGTGATGTCTGCAATGTCACATCAGAACTGGTAGATCTCAGCCTGTCCTGGCTTAAGGCCTGGTTTGGCACCCAGAGAAAGTCATGTTGCGTCAAGGCTCATTCATTAGTTTTATATCTGATGACTTTACACTCAGAAATTATTTCAGGATCCATTTCCTAGTTCTACAGCAGGGAATATAGGATTTCTTACATATACAACCTGCAAAATACTGTAGAGGAAAACACAGTCTGTGCTGTGCAGTGTAATTTAGACCATCTGTAATGACAAATCTTTCCAAGTTATATTTTTGCTGGAGCTCTCTGACATTTCTCTGTGCTGGGGTATGAGTTATATAACAGCGAATCTCAACAGACATCAACAAAAGCGTCCCCAGCCTCAGCAACAGTGTAGCTCTTTAAATTATGCCTTGTCTGTGTGCATGGACACAGGCAATGGAGGTTCTGATATATCCACTTCTATTCCCTCATGTTTGCTTTCCACTCAGACAGGAAATGGTATGGTTTTTCCTTTTGGCTGTAGGGCAACAAGTTTTATTTATCTTACATTTCCTTATGAAGGTATCCTTCCTAAGCATATCAGGAGACACCAGCAATGAATTTTTGTGTGGCTTATAATTAAAAACTCTTCATGAACTTTAATTTTTGTGGCATGCAGGGGCAAGGAAATATCGAATGTTATTGTTCAAGTCCAATTTATACTATATGTATACTTAATAGTAGCTACATGGTTTAAGTGGAGTTAGCAAGCATTAACAGCAGCACATGCTTTAAATGGCTGCTCACGTCTTCTGTCTTCTCTCCCGTGTGCTCAGAAATGGCTTGAAGCACAGCACAATGGAAATCTGCTCAGTTTTGTGTCTAAATTCCTACAGATTTTTACTGTGCTCAGTGAAGGTGCAGAATAATTGCATTAGTCCTACAGGACTACAGAGATTGCATCTGTAACTTGCCAACACATGAAGTTGATTTTTAAAGTATCTCCCTGTTGCTGTCCATCTGTTGAGGGAAAAGTAAAAGGCCAAGATGCAAGGCTGGGACTCAGCTGCACAAATGTCACTCTAGATGCTCCTTCAGTGCCACTTCAGATCATTGTAGCTCTTTTGCAAGTCCTGTGCTACATTCACTGTCCCGTTCTGGATGTCTCTGTTTTTTAGGCTATTGAAGTCTGATTTTTAGGCCTTCAGACTGAGTTTCTGGCTCTGCAACAAGTTCACCTGAGACTTAAAGCAAATCTCTTGATTCCTCTGCAAGGCACAGATAATGATCCTTTCTATTTAAACAGTAGGAGGCTCAGAGAATAGCAGTAGTTACTACATGTACGTCTAGATCCTAACACAGCAGGACCTCAATCTTAGCTGATCCTCATGCTCTCAACCGTCGATATTTGTTTCATCTCCCTCTCTCCAAGCTGTCAGCATACTCTGGCCAAGAGAACAGCCTGGAGGCATTTCAGAGGTGGAGACTGGATATTTTTAAATGTTATTTCTGCTTTAGGCTAAGAAACTTAACCATTCTGGGACAAATTATTTGCTGCTACTGTGCCAAGATCATTGCCACTCCATGGCAGGAAGGCTGGATTCGTTCACAGCTTATACAGACATTTTACTTGAAATTTCTGACCCTTCCACTTGTTCACCTCCTGTTCTTTAAACTACCACCATCTGTGTACTGAGTAGGATATCGTATACATCCATATTTTTATTCTCTTCTGGGAAAAAAACACAATGGGCTCAATTGTCCTATCCCCTAGACTAAAATGCTTCCTACACAATGGTGAGCTGCATATGTTTTTGCCTTACCTGTAGCAGAGTTTAACCTCCTACACTGCCTTGTGGGAGAACATTAACAGAATACCTGTTTCTGCCTCTAAATTAAGGGCTAGGTCAAATCTCATCAGTGCCCTTAAAAGATAACTACACTAATTTTCCCTTTTTACCTTTGTGTCACTAATTCAGAATTATAAAATACATAATTATACTGCACAGATTTTCATTCTCTCTTGTACAGCACTTAAAATGTTTTGTTCATTTACCAAATGTTTTGCTTCAATATTTATGGTCTGGATGCTTTTCATTGGACTGATGTAGATTCTCCAAAAGCTCTTTTCAAAAGTCCTTATTTCTGAAACCACCCTTGTGTGTTTTTTCTTTTCACACTGCTGTCCAGAGTACATCTTCACAGTCATCTGCATTCTTTTTCTTGTTTTTTTAATCAACAGTGGCGCTTAAAGGTTACAAATAACAGATTATATTTTACTTGGGAGCACATAGTATGAGCTTCAACCAAACCATTAGAATAGTTTGGACAAACTGCCTTTTCTCTGACAGATATTTTTCCAGACTTCTTGAGTGGGGAGGAGGGTGACTGCAACACAAGTGTGCAGAGTTGGGGCAAGAAGGGCAGTTTAGGGGCTGGAGCCTGCAGGATGTAGAATTTTGTGCTTCACAAATCGCTGAAGTGCAGCCAATGCAGGACATGAGATCTCTGCCACAGCCTGATCTTCTGGAGAGCACTCCATTTAAAAAATGAGCTGGAAAAGTATGGTTTAGTGTAAGGTTAAACTGTTCTATTGAAAATGGACAAACCAAAACTCCTTTGCCAGGTTTGGCTGACAATCCTGAGTAATAAGCCAGGGATCGGAATGCCTCTTCTACGTGCAGAAGACAGTTCAAACGTATAGAGGCTTTTAGTGTTGTCATGGTTGAGCAGATAAAAATGGAGGGTCATTCTCTACTGCTTTTTCCTGTCAAAAAAGCATGGTGGGAGAGGAATCGTCTCCTTAATCTCCTTGCCATGGGCAAATTCGAGTTCAGGAAACCAGTCTCTTCCCTCAGAGAGGACGACGTTGCTGGGCTGCTCCTCCCAGGCTGGCTGTGAGCTGCAGCACTTCCATGGAGGATGAAGTGACTGACTGTGGTTTAGTGCTGTACAAATGTGATATTACTTTGTTGATCATCAAGAAAGATGACGTGCCATTCACAAGCAGCATGCTGGAAAAAATTTTTCATGGGATCATTTGTAGTTTACAATTTAACACAAAACCCATTAAAGGACAAAAGCAGTCTGTTATAGTCCAGAAACACTGTGCACAGCAACTTTTGGTGTTTATTTATGAAAACAATACAGTGTGGTTCCAGTGGGAACTGATCAAGTTGCATAAAAGATTTAAGAGTCCATTCTGTAGCTGTAATAATGCTTTTAGCACTTTCTCAGATCCTTCCCTATGTTCCAACATAGTGGCTTCTGCTAGTTTATCTTTTGGACCATAAACCATTTTATGTCTTCAGTATTTTGGAAGTGGTATCACGATAAAACAGATTTAAGCCACAAAATAATACACACATTTTCTGTTTGGAAATGTGTTAAATCTGTTTTTGAGAAACTAACTGCATGTGAAGCTATTAGCACAGTATTGGTAATACCCTAGAATATCACTCTAAAAGTGATGGCAGGTTCTTGTTAACGAGTAATCCCTTTTTAATACAACTGTGTTGAAAAAGTCATAATTGAAAAATCATGTTCAAGAAAAAAACCACAATTCCTCTCTGAGACTTTAAGCAATTTATTTCGTTTTGGTTTGGTTTTTGATAATTTAATCAAAAGAGTTCTTGAAGCCTTTTATGAAATGAAAACTAGGGGGTTTGGGGTGGTTGTTTTTTTTTTTTTAATTCTTCTTTAAAAATATAACAGTTTTTTGAGCCATACCAAATGTTAGCAGGTAAAGATGCCAAAATTATGTTAAAACTAACAATTCCAATTCAACATTTAAAATAATAATAATGAAGGCAGGGTGACACTGTCCTGAGTTGATGTTAGCAGTTTGCATCATAAGGAAACATGGCCTCAGACTGGGCAATTTTGATGTATTTTTCCCATGAAGAGAATTCAGGTACTGTAGCTGGTGTGAAGCATTAGCATTGATACCCAAGCTTTAATAGGTACATGAGAAATAACTCCCTCTACAGTACTTAGGAGAAAGTAATTCCATTTAGGACTACATAAATTTTCAGTTTGTTAATTAGGTTAGGATAGGAAAACTAACATTAGGAACTTTCATTGGAGTTATATTAGCTCCGAAATTGCAAAGAAATTGAATTTATGTTATCCGGTAACTTTGGCAATTGGCTCTACTTCCAAACCAGAGCCCCAAACCACTAAAATCTTCACTTAGACATGTGTTCTTTCTTTTTTCTCATTTTCTTAAATCACTTTTCATTATAATTTCTCAAAGACAAACAGCTTGTGAAGTAGTTTTCCAAATATATAACATGGAATCTGAAATCTGCCATTTTAGGAAGCATTAGCCAGGGTAGATGTACTCAGCCCAGGTACGCCAGGTCATATACAGGAATTACCCCAGAGAAATGGCAAGTAGCTAAAGCCTTTTTTGAAAATGTCAGGTCCCCATTCAAAAATGATTTGGCATGTCCTGTCATCATGTTAGCTTTGGTTGGGACCCTGGGAACTGCTGTTAACAGGATCACCAATTGCCAATAACTGATGAGATTCACTGAATCTCACTGAAAGACTTCAGGAGTGTGGAGGAATAGTCAGGAATATTTTTGATAATGCAGACAGAAGCTGAGTCTAAATCAGAGATCAGCTTTCTATCAGAAAAGTCTTACTAGGTTCAATAGATGGAGATTCTTCCACTCCAAAAACTCACAGACTGGTGCTTTAGACACATACATAAAACGAAAGCCTTGAAAAGTGGCTTTTGAATTCTCAGCTGAGGATCCTGGTCAAGAGAGGGAGAGAGTGTGAATGTACCTGTGTGTTGCTGAAGACCCCCTACTAGCCTTCAACTGCTCACAGGTGAAAACACTTTTGTTCATCTATTTCTGTGTGGAGTATGAAGGATTTGGATCACTTCTGAAAGTAGCCACGGATTTCTAGATCAGTACTTATGCTGGAGAAAAAAGGACCTGACCCTTTAATTCTAATCCACTGAAGTAACAAAGCAGGCAAGTGGCTCAGACCTATTCCTTGCTTATGAATAGTTATGCCTGCTCTTAAAAATGCTACTTTCAGACCTGGGCAGTTGAGCTTGTCCAACGTATTCACCACATGCCAGTTAAATAGAAGTTTGGATGAGGCATCAATATCCACATACACAACTCTGCTCAGTCCTAGAGATGGTACTAGATTTCACTTCTCATCATGTTTCTGTAGGCACTCACCCTCTTTCTAAGGTTTCTACTTCTAGAAACCCAACTCTAGGGGTTTAAGTGTTTGCAATAGATGAGCAAAGCAATGGTTTTTCTGAGGTGTAGGCCAACACATCAGAAATAACGCCAGCCTTGGTGTAATCCCTGTCCACTCCCCCTTTGCTGGCAGTTAGAAGCTGGCATCTCTTAGATTTGTTACCGAGCTAGTGATCACAGGCAGGTCTCAGAGCTTTTGAACCAAGCCCAGTCTAACACGGGTGATCTCAAACTGGAGCAGGTTGGATTTATTTGGGGCAGGCATGAGAAATAGTCCTCTTCAGAAGACCCTCCATCAGGCTCTTTGTGGCCAAGGGTCCTTGGGGGCTGGGCTTGATAACCCACAGGGAGCATCATGGGGAAAGTGGTCCTGGTGCAGTCATACTTGCCACCTTCCTTACGGGAGCAGAAGGCAGAAGAGGGGGATATTTGGGGAAAAGTTTCAGAACTGCTGTTCCGATCTCAGAATACAACCTCCCTTCTCTGTAGCTTGTCAAGAGTAGGTGCTGAGCTATTAATGGGGTGTCATTCGTGCAAGGAATATCCTGGCATGAATAAACAGCCTCACTTACAACACAAGGCAGTCACAACTGCAGGATGTGCAACACAAGTGCAAGGTGTGTACCTCAACATGCTTCAGGAGTCAGCTCCATGGTGGGCACAATAGCCTCCAGCTATACTTACATTTTCCTTTTGGTTTTTGGTCCCTGCTTGTCATCTGTAGCATGTACTGGAGGGAACAGCATGCGTCTCATTATTTAGATTCAGCATTCTATTTGAAGCACCTCGGAGCAAAGCAGAAGGGTTTAATAATCCTCCCCTCACCGCTGGGGAAACCACAGCCCCACTGGTTGCTGCCCCTGGTGGCAGGGGCTTGTTTTAGCTGCTGCCTGCTTGATGCTGCTTTGTGTTCTGAGAGGCGTTTGCTGCAGTCACTTGATGATTTTGCGTGTAGAGCAGGCATCTGATCAGCCTTTTAACCTGGGGGAGGGAAGCAAAGCAAAATTCTGGCGAGTTAAATTACCTTCTGCTGCATACAATCATCTGGCATAACACAGCTTGGCAATAACATTCATGTTGCCATTAATAGAAAACACTTCACATTGCACTCCAGAGAATTTTTTCTTTTTTTTTTTGGTATGGAAGTGATCCATTCAGATTGGAGCTGCCTGAACAAAGCCTAGGGGCTCAGACACCACCAGCAGCATCTCTCTAAATATCTCCCATCTTATTGTGTAATCTCTACACTGACTTGAAGGAAATGTGGCAACTGCTGAAGCTATAGGGCTCTGTGTATATAAAACACACACTTAGCTGAGTGGCCCTATGGGGCAACATGAGTTATTTGCTGATTTACCTCAACTAAATCATGATAATACTTCAACAGAATTGTCTTGGCTTCAACAAAATGTGTCAAAGCGTTTTTAAATAGAACACTTAATCTGTGCCTCACTCCCTCATGTCATGAAGTAAAGAAAAAACATGACTATGCACTATGCTGATAAAAGCCTGAAAATTCTGATGAAACACTGTGGGGGAAGGGGGGCATTTTCTAGCATGCTTAAAGATAACTTAAGTTTCCTAAACAGAGAAATGAAAGCCTGTCTTGGAAACTTTTGGTCATCTTGAAAAATAAATGGTAATACAAATAATAAGAAGGATAATAATGTCAGAAGACCAGAATCAACATTTCATCCTATATATAAGGACTGCTTCCATCAAACTAACAGGTGCCTGTATACCTCAGAAGTAAAGATGGCTAAAGTGCTGACATCAGAATAGTGATACTTGACTGAAAGATAACCAAGTGGTCAGGCAGTCTGGATCCAGCTGGAGGAGGGAGCGGGGCTTGCAGGGGCTGGTGGATGTGGAATTACATTACCTGAGATGTTAAACTGTTTTACATCCTTGGTCTGTAAAATGTTCAAGGGTCAGTTATACTCCTGACTAAAGGACACCACCCCTTGCATAATTTTTTTAATGTTTCTTTATTGTTTAATGATGGCTTGCATAGCTTAAGGCTGTCTACTCTGTTAAAATTAGCAACCATGCTTTGTGATGGAAAAAGTCATCCTGTTTTCTCAGCAGAGGTAAATCATTCACAAACCAAGAAGGGATGCTGCAGCCAGCCCTTAATTGAATTTTGTGGCATTCTGAATGATAATGCACAAGTCTCCTCTCCAAATCAGGAATGAGAAATTATTACACAGAAGGATAAACAGGATAAAAATGAAAATTAATGCTCCTGGAAAACAAATCAAATATTTCTGCAAATCTGTTCACCGGCATTTCTGCTCATAGACCCGTAAGTTAAAAGTCTCTGGTTTTGAACCCAGACCCATCAAAGATGATCATTCCCTAATTCCATGCCTTTTTATTCCTGGTAAAAGACCATGAAGTTGCATAGAGCATTAAAAACATTACTTTAAGTAGTATGGTAAATAGACTGAGCTTATTAAGCTCTGTATAAACAAGTACGGGAGGAGTTGGATTATGGAGGGTAAGGCTCATGTTTACACACATTTGTCTAATGTAATTAGACAATCAGGGTGGGGATGGGGTGTAAACCACAAATAAAGGAGAAGACAATTGATTTTTTTCTCTGAAATTGTCTTTTACGGTGAGATCTAAAAGTAGATCCTATCAAGGAATAATTTGCTATGTCATTTACAACGTTTAGAAATGAAAGTGGCAATTACCAGCCCTCTTTATATGTCAAAGGTTGGTAGACAAGACTGGCTCAGCATTTTCACAGCAAAGAGCATTCAGGTCTTTCAAATTCAGATCTCTCTCTTAATCAGACATCAGAGGAGTCCATCATAAAAATAAGGAGAAACAACACAGGCAGTCTAGTTTATGGGCAGCTCTTCTTGTGGCAATGTTATGGAAGATTAAGGCTGGGAGACTTGCTTATTTCTTGTTGCAGAAATCCTTCCTAAGGTTGTTAGCAATTTGGAAAACTTACTCTTTTTTGTTTTTACTGGGAAGAGAAATAAATAAAGAACTTTAACACAGAAGTTTTCTGATGTAGATCTACTCCACTACATACTTACCATTCTGTATGTTACAATGAGTTAATACTCAGAAAAGCTATTCAGGATTTAACTTAGTCTCTTTTCAGAATAACTTGTTCTACTCTTTCTATTAAGATCAGAAGATATATATATTTTGAAAAAAAAAAATTCATAGAGTTTGTGGAAGGAGTAGGGCAAGGGAGTTCTGGGTGACCTGAGGAAGTTATTTTCTTTTTGCTTGCTCTGTCTCTTGCCACATCAACTGTCCTCTCTGAAGCTGAGCTAACAAGTCAATACTTTGAAAAACCTTCACTCGTAGTCTCTTGTAATAGTAAATTTTACCTGAACTTAACAGACTCCACAAGTGCTTCTTCTCCTAGCTGAAAACAAACACAAGCAAAACATCAGAAAACAAAAGTACAATTAACACTAAAAGAACTACAATAAGAGAGCAATTTAATGTCTGTAAATTAAAAAAGTTTTGCCTCAGTAAAATACATTATAAAATAGTTGAAGTATGGAGGATCACCCCTACTAAGATGTTAGGTATGCCTGAGAAAAATGTTAAGAAAAAGAAAAAGTTGGTGAGGCTTTTGCTTTTCCTGTGATGCCTTGGAAGTCTTTGTGGGAATACAGGAGCAGCTGATTCCTTCCTGGGTGCCAAAGATCATGTCTGTGGGGTGAGGTTTTTTATCATTTCCAGTCTTTCAAATGTGCATAGTATTATGTCTGAGACCACTTAAATGGGAAGTGCTCTTTTACCATACTCCGTAGCGTACTTTACGTATGAGAGTCTGGCATTTTTGCGTAAGTGAAGATGATATCAAAATAGGAGTTTCTCTTGTGTAATGTAGAATTTGAAGCCTAATGGTTAGGTATATAGCAACTGACTGGTACTGTTGCAGTTTCATCTAATAGAAGACTTGTCCTGACTGGGGTTTAGGTCTTTTCTGGTGTTTGTTAACCATCTATGCAGTTTTTCGTTAGCAAATCACACCATCTAAAACCTTGTATTTTATCAAAAGTTGTCTATTATTAGGAATTAATTCAAGATAAGGCAAGGGGCACGTCTTAGCTGTACCGACTGCCGGGTAAACTTGATGGAGATATCATAGAACGGTTTGGGTTGGAAGGGACCTTAAAGACCATCTAGTTCCAACCGCCCTGCCACGGGCAGGGACACCTTCCACTAGCCCAGCTTGCCCAAAGCCCCATCCAGCCTGGCCTTGAACCCTTCCAGGGAGGGGGCAGCCACAGCTTCTCTGGGCAACCTGTGGCAGAGCCTCATCACCCTCACAGGGAAGAATTTCTTCCTTATATCTCATCTAAATCTACCCTCTGTCAGTTTAAAACCATTACCCCTCATCCTATCACTAAACCTCCTCTGATCAAGAGTCCCTCCCCCCTTTCCTGTAGCCCCTTTAAGCCCTGGGAGGCCGCTCTAAGGTCTCCCCGGAGCCTTCTCTTCTCCAGCTGAACCCCCCAACTCTCTCAGCCTGTCCTCACAGGGGGGTGCTCCAGCCCCCCGAGCATCTTCATGGCCTCCTCTGGATTCGCTCCAACAGGTTCATGTCTTTCTTACACTTGATATATATGATATATTATGTTCCTAGATATCTCACTGTTCATAGTGGTAAGCATTTTCTGTAATAAGCATATCTGAAAACCAGGCTGTGAACTAAATTAAGTAATCTTAAAAGTGCTGGGACTGACGAGTGCCTCCTGCTCTAAGAAATGAGACTACTTTTTTTGAAGAGGGTACATGAGACCACAGAAATCCAACCCTGCCAGTCTTAACTGCAGTAGTGGAGAGATCCTCTTCTCTTAATACTGGGGAATGGGGGGGATTCCTTCTGCTCTGGTACAAGGACGAAGGAATTGGTTTGAAGGCTAAGCAATCAGCCTGAATCTCTGATCATGGCTCTTGACATTCAGGAAGTTCAGAGCATTCATTTTTCCCATTATTTATTATTGTGTAGATCTCTAAACCACAGGATAAAGCAGGATCAAAAAAAGGATTTCTGAATCCCCAAGGGCTTACAAGAAATCCTCTTGTTGAGCTCCTGTTTGATGTAGATTTCTTTTCCCTTCATCTACATAGATTCCTGCTGAATTTCAACTTTTCAAGATAATAAGGCAGAGTTTGGTCAGACTCTAAGAAGGGCAACTGCCTCTTAGTCACTACTTGCTGTGTGGAAATATCTACATTCTTTAGAAACAGTAATGATTGTGGGTAAACGGCCTTTCTTAGGTATGGTCCAATGCCCAGATGATTTACTGCATCAGTACTTTTTACTTGAGAGCTTTTAAAATTGAGACCTGAATCCAAGTTTTCAGTGTCCCTACTTCATGCCTAGCTTGAGAGCAAACTGAGCATTCAATATTCACAGTTTTGACATTCTGCAATTTTACACACTTTACAGCAACTTCACTCTTCTATGTAGAGGTTTAAATATTTAAGGATGAAGAGGAGCTCACCCTGGGAGCTCATACTCAGACAGTGAGTGCAGATCAGCATTCAGAAGCTCAGAAAAAAAATCTTCATATACTGATTTTCTTAGGACTTTGGAATAGCTTATTTCTGGCCACAGTGGAATGAGTGAGTCTGTCAGACTGCCTTCTGCACGAAGGGGATGATCTCAGCCTAGGTGAGGACCAGGACTGCCCATCTGTAAATAGTGTGTGAGCATTTCCCAGGTTGGTCACTGACTTCTGTGTCAGAAGGCTCCACAAACCAGAGTCAGGGACTGTTTGTAATGGTGCTCTCCCTGTGTGAGCATGTACAGGAAACTTCTGATTCAGGACATGTTTGTGCCTATTTGATCAATTTTTTTTCCTTTCTCTCTGTTGCCAGCTTATTCTTAGGCATGATAAAATGAGGGTGAGAATGGTCATATAATTAATTTCATTATAAAAACATTTGAGAGTTCACTAGAGAGTTTATCTTTCTTTTTCCTTCCTTAAAAAAAGCACTACCAAGAGCTCACTCCATGTAAAGATGTTTGATTCTCTTTGTGTAAATAGGGAAAATCACTTTTGCCAATCAGTAGAGTATCAGCATTAGCAAGTTGGCTTGAACACAAAATGACCTTTTTACATTCGTATGTATCCCTCTCTCTAGAATTAATCATCCATTCAGCTGGTAGTTTATTTAAACATAAACACACGAAAAAGGTGCAGTAAGAGTGTTTTCAGAATCCAAATATTTGCTTTCTACTTCTTTAACCACCTACCCACCACAAGGGTGAAAGCTGCCAACTGGCAGCTGAAAGCAACATTTTGTCTTCAATTAGTCATATTTGAATTTCTTTTTTTTGTGTGTGTGTGCCTGTGAAATAGTGCCACAGGGACAAATGTATAACAACAGAGGGCAAACTAGGTCACTTGAAAACCAACCTGGGGCATGTCTGAATTGTGAATGAGTTCATGACTTCTGTTAGGAGCTCCCATTCTCCCATTGAGATTATATTTCCTGCCTTAGACAGATCACGTTCACTGAGCCAACAACTGCCTCTAGGCAACCAGGATATAACACTGAGCCCTGAGCAGCACAACACTTAACCTTGTGGGATGTTGTACACAGGGTCTGTGTGTGGGGGGGGGGGCAGGGGGGAGGGGGGGAGGAGGGGGTGTCCTCTTAATATTACTGACTAACACTGACACCACTGAGCACTTCTGCAGTAGTGTGTGCTCTCAGTTGCCTGCTCCAAGGGAAAGGATTGTGTGAAATGTTTCATCTCCCTCACGGCATGAGAAATGTATTTTATGGCTATTAATGGTAATCACTTGTGTTGGGGCTGGGCCAAGGATGCCCAGTGATAGACCAGGATCACGTTAGGTAGTTTACGGACACCAAAGGAAAAGATTGCTTATTGAGATAGAGGCCAACTTATTAGCTAAGTACTCATGCTACAGGTGTCTGTGAGTTCCAGGAGGAACGGGGAACTGTCCAATATGAGAACTGACTAAAAAAATATGCAGACATGTGCTAATCCTGTTTTGGGAGTTGGGGATTGGTGGGTTTGCAAGTGGTTGAGCATAAGAGTCATTCCCAACTGGGCCTGCTGAGCCTTGATTTCACATTTGTCTTTATGAAGTCTGGAAATCTTACCTGGAGAGATTCCCAGTGAAAGGAGCTAGAGGTGACTCAGTTTCCCAGCTTATTTTTCAAGGTGGCAAATTTGCATGGGGCTATGTTATAAAAATGGCCTGGTCAAGGGAGGAGAGCACATATCCTCCAAAGGCATGCCCAAAATTACCAAGAACCTTCAGCGTTAGAGTTGTGATCTATTCCCCTAGCACTCAGATAATCTCTATGACTAAATAAAAGCAATTCTAAAAGTAGAGGCTTTTTCTGAAAGGAGGAGAACAAGGTAAAGTGTCCTCGAATGCCTACTTTAGGTCTGCTTTCTGTGTTATTGCAGTGGCTTGCATTTGGTGTAGGATTAAACAACTAGAAGGCTTTATACTGTTCTGTGGCTGGTGTTTCAGTGTGTGTGTGTGGTTTTTAACCCCAAAATGACTGAGAACTGTAGCAGATTGACTAATCTATAAATAATACACTGTTTGGAAAGCTTTCCTGAATGTCCAGAACCAGAATCTGGAAGGTAGAAGTTGCTCAGCATTACTTAGCATAGGCCTACCCAAATTTGTGAACCCTTTACTGTCATTTCAGCTGACAACAAAGAAAGTAAAGGTGGTCACAAACCCAACTTTGTTTATGACCTCAGAAAGAAAACAAGTGAGTCAGCACAAAATCCACAGGTATTTCTGCTGGGGTTGCTTTCAGGACTATCTTGAAAGCCTGCAATGCTATTCATATTCTTTGGCAAATGAAAAAAGACTGTTGCCCTCAAATGGAAGGCTTTACTACTGGGTACAAGATATTTGTGGTCACAGGCCAGGACAGCTAGGAGATAAATTCAGACACAACTGGCCACAGGCAGATAAGCCACGGACACACAAAAGCTGTAGGTTAGACACCACAGCCTAATTCACACCCTAATTAACACCATTAGCAAAGTAAGAAAGGCTTATTATAGAAATAAACATTTATCTTTAGGCCCAAATCTGCCAAATCAAGTCTACCCAAAGCCAATTTTCTTTTCGTCAGGTCCTCACATGAGTTTGTGTTAGATTGATATGTGCATAACTGACAATTCTAGAAAATATTCCAAACTCCTAAAGCAGCACTACTGTGCAAAAAGAAATTAGAATAGAAAAGTACAGTTGGAAGAGATCTACAGTGATGATCTAGTCCAAATGCCTGACCACTTCACAGCTGACCAAAAGTTGAAGCATACAGAAAACAAACCTCTTTTCCTTGCATGGCCCGCACAGCTGAGAGCTCCCACCATCTGCAGCACCCGGTCCTGTCCCTTTTCAAAGGGCCACATGGATAATCTCAGCCTTGTGTGGGCTGCCTGCGTGACTCCTCCGATAACTTGGCTCCCCCAAGCTGGCTCATCTCAATAGCATCATTAGAGATACAGCAGCTTCTGTATGAGAAATGGAAGTCATTTTATTTCCTCTTTCCAGGCCTCCTCTTCTCAGTTTTGAGAACTCAAACTATCAGATATATTCAGCTTTTAGTTCTCAGTTCATGCACATTGTTAAATACTTGGACAGTTTCTCTGAGGAAAGCTTAAGAATGCTCTAGAACAACTCAAATAGTCTTATTCATTGCAGGGTCCCCAAAGGATGTCAAATTTAAACTGAAGTCCTGTTTGGAGAGGAAATGAAAACAGAGAGGAAGGGGTTTCGGAGAATCAGAGGTTTTTTAATTAGTTTGTGGTTGAGGCAGTGAAATTGTGTGCTGTAATACCCCGGTGCCTGTATGCACATTGTTCTCTCCAGGGTCAGCTCTGTGAATTTGCTGAGTGACAAAAGGAAAAGGTAACCTTATTACTTCCTCCTCCCACATTCTAGTCTCAAATCAGCACGGCACTGTTAAATTCTACTTTTACCTCTACCTCTCCTTGGCTTTACACGAGTTATCCCAATGCAGAAGTGAAGAGAAATGACAGTTAGGTCATGTACATATCTCACTTCTGGACTCTTCAATCAGTAGTGCAGCTGCAAGGCCAGGTTGCTTGCTTTTGTTAAGTATTTAATTCAGTGATGACCTACTCTATCTTTTGTATAAGACAAACCACGTAGATCATAGCATTTTTTTTTTGTATTATGCCCCTGACTCATGTAGCACTGGCTGCATGGATGAACAAGGCAGCTGCTGATGCTCTAATTTTCCCCAAATGAAACACGGCATAAATAGTCTTCAGCAGTTGCTCTCCAGACACTGCTCTTTCATAGAGAATGGGCTAAAGAAACATATAGTGATGGCAAGCTTTCCATCAGCAGAACACCAGGCATTTAGAAAACGGACTTGACCTAGTTTTTGATTTGTAGAACCAAGTGACATGCAGTTTATTATGTGCAAAAAAAAATACTTAATAATAAAAATTATGTAGCGCACATACTCCTTCCTTACAATCTAATATTTCTATCATGCTGTGCATGCTGCTAATTCAAAAGGCTGATATGGTCACAGACAGCCCAGCTTCTAGGATTTACCATTCAAACATACTTGAACTGGCATGAAAAATGCAATAAAATAATTCTTTCAGACAAGTTTAGAGAGAGGTATTCCCAAAAGACAGAATTCTGGCTTCCAGTCACATAAAGCTTACACTTTGTCAATAACACAGTGAAGGAAGGCATGAATGAATTTTATTTCATTGGACAAGTGACTTGGAATACAGATAAGGCAGGGTGAGCATATAAACCTTTAAATAAATGTTTTAGCACTATCTGGAAGGGAGGAATGCAATTGATTCCAATCTTTTCTGACAGAAAATCAGTTCCTCTAAAGCACTTGGGGCAACAAACACTAACTAAAAACGTCTGTTACTAATAAAATCTTTAAGTACAACAAAACAAAATGTTGTCATTTGCAACTAATAGGCTACAATTAATGCAAATTATTACTCTGTAGTTTAACTGAAATATTAAACTGTGATATGAAGTCTTTGTTTTACTGTGACTTTAAGAGCCATGTAACTTTGAAGAGGGATCTTTAAAGAGCTCAAGAAAAACCCAGCAGAGGAATAGCTGACAAAGCCCCAGACAAAACACAGTGTAAACAGTAGCATTAGGAATACAAAATACTCTGTCGCTCAGATGCTGGGATTTTTCTCTAATGAGCATTGCTATGTTACCTTGAATTGCTGTAAACAGTTAATAGAAAACACTGATCTATGATTACGCCCAACATCACTCTTTGTTCTGCTTTGTGGGTGTTACTTTACACAAAGTTGTTTTGTGGAAAATCTTGACCTTTTCTTCCCTCCTTGCCTGTTTAACATGAGACTTGTGTTATTCTCTGCAGCGATACTACAAGCTGGAGCAGTTAAGTCTGCTGCTATAATTCTGGCTTTGCTTTGCAAACACACGTTAAGCTTCAGAATGAAGGGGTGCATTTAGTGTTTTAGGGGAGCCATATTTGGAACTGCTACAAGAGAAATCCACTGAAAGTGGCAATTTCTTTTACATTATAAATCTAACTCAAACCAGTATACTAAGTTGCAGTTTTATTTGCAAAACCACAGGTTGTTAAAATCCACAAATCAAACTCAACATCTTGGGGGCCCGAGGATGAATGGTATTGCTAGAAAAAGGGATTGTACTCAGTCACAACCTGAATTTCAAATAAAATTGTACTTCATTCACACTGCCTATCTCATACCATTTCAAAGGAGTCACTCTATTTTTAGTACTAAATGTTCTTTTTTTAATGCCTTCTATAATAGGAGCAAAAATTTTGGAACAGAACAAAAAAATGCTGGTGTTTGCAAAAAGTACATTCAACAGCTGCATTAATGCTTTTAGCCTAAAATATGTAGTAGCAGTAGTACAGTAGTAATCTGTTTATTAGTTGGTAGAAAACACTTTTTGGATTGGATTTGCTTTCAGGTGACTACTTATTGAAATAGACACTTTCAGATTAAGTTAGTTATTATAGCTAACATGTTTACAAAAGAAAAAAAAAAATCACACAACTTCAGGTACACGTGCTTGCAATTGCTATTATCTCATAAAGAGCACCGATGGTCTGTTTCCATGCCTCCCCAGCCCATAAATCACAGAATTTCAGGATCCTACTTCTGCCTTCACACCTTAATTGTTCTCTTTATTTTTATAGATAACTATTCAACCTTTAGACTTCAGTGTGAACAGGCTTTGGCACCATACAAATTAAAAATACAAGTGCTAAGCTCAGTATTTAGAAATAGAAAATTATATTTCTATTTCCGTATTTCTACAGTGAGAGAGGCAATAGAATCTATTTCACTATCTTGTTACAAAACCAAACTTCCAGCAAACAGGGTAGCTATTTCTTAAGGGGCTGTTTTTCAGTTTTGCCAAAGAAATCATTCAGCAACTGCATGGGGAAAAAAAAAAATCAAGTATTAAACAATGGCAAACATTTTACTTACAGCTTATGGATGAGTCTATATGGTAATCTATACTTCTGCACTGTTGAACCCAAAATAATTGCATAAAATCTCCAGGGCTCAAGACTCATCTAAGAAATACATCCTAGAGCTCTTAACACCAGCAAAGGGTGGAATACAACCCTTCTGCAATCTCCTCACTGAATTGCTCATTTAAGGCAACGGACACCACATGTATATATGTTTTAAATAATTTCTGGTTTTGAATGACACTAAAAAGTGCAAGTTTACATTCTGCAGTGAGATGCCCTGGTAGTTAATGTACCTAGGGAGCCTTTTTAATCACAAGTTTTAACATTCTATCAACATGAACAGAATATCTTGCCTTTTGACAGAGTCCTTAAAATCTGAAGTTTTGAAAATATTTCTAGAGAATTTCTTTCATGTTTTGTGCTTTTCTGGAAACCTTTCAAAAGTTCCTCTTGATTTCAAATAAAGAGAGGTACCAAACTTTAGTAACTCTTATTTTCATCCAGCTCTAATGACCACAGATCTCGTAAGTGGTGGAGGGATCTTTTGTTTTACACCAAAGCTGCTCAGCTAACTAATGATTCTATAGGCAGGGCTGACACTTTAAATCTTAAAAATCTCTTGCCCTCTAGCAAATTGCTTAATTGATGAGAACTTACTGAAGTTTATTGACATACCATGGAAAAATTTCAATGGATAATTTGCCAAATATTTCCATCTTTGGCTGAAGAATACTTTTCTTTTGCTAAATACAGTTTTTAAATAAAATTTTCCTTAATGCTGGAGAGACCTAGTTGTGCTCCTGTAAAGAGCTGGCTGCAACAAATGACTGGACGAAGCAGTAATCTAAAAGATGACTTGAATAAACAATTAAATAAAAAAGATATCAAATACTATAGATTATAAAAACAGAAAACTGGTCAGACTTTCTCCATACCCTTTTGAAGAGTTGCGTAAACCTCTTTTAAAGTACTTCCTGTTTAGTAGGAAAACACGCAACTTGGAACTCCAAACAAGGGGATGTGGATTTGGAAATTTAAGTTAGCTCCTGTGTATCCTAAGGTTGTGTGTACTGTCCTTCCCAGCCACACCAAGGAGAAAGCACAGGCCTCACATCTAAAATGCCCAGAACTAGCACCGGTTAGAAAAGGCTGACCATGTCCATGCTGCCCACTATTTGGCCTTTGTGCTCTCTAAGGCCCCTACAGCCATGAAACTTTCCTTTCCTTTGTGTTTTTGGTTCAAAATAATGGCGACTACCAGCACGGTGTGTTTACAGCATGATACAGAGAGCGCACTCAAGACAGCGTGCGGAGCCATTTCAGTGCACAACTACCTGGTATACTATCAAAGAACTCTCCTGGCTGAAGAGCCAGAGTACTGCTGGATATATCCCTATTGTCTGGGCAGAGTTCATAATAAACTAACCTTAAAAACAGGTTTATGTTTTCCTCTAGGAGTAGCTGGGGCTCACTCTAGAAGGCAGTATGGAAGGGAACTCATGTGCTTGCAGTACAGAAAACTGCCCTGCAGCAAAGCAGAGAGATGAGGAAGACTTTACCTTCTGTTCTCCCACTGGACGCATCTTCTTCACTTGCTGTACCATCTCTTTCATTTCATATCCCTACAGTGTTTCCTCTGATTCCCTGTCCTCCTCCTGTTCTGCTGAGCTCCTTTCCCAGCAAGGAAGCTTGTGATAATGATTTTTCCAAATATAGCTAGTTGAAAATATTAAATGAATGCAAATCAATCATTTGTGCATACACAGAGGGCGGAATCTGGTTTTGATCAACTGAAGCTTTTTTCAGAATGCAAGTCTTGAGACATTTCTGCTGACTTCGTAAAACAATTAAAGCTTGTGGTGAGGGATTTTTATTGTTTGGGGTTTTTTTTACTAGCTGTATCAAATAGTAAGGAAAAGCACCATTAAGATTTCAACATATCCAATTGTGCATGCTCTCCTAACAACTAACGCAAACTGTTAAATTTCTTGTCAACAGCAGGCAATGATTTACGTGGATGACCCTGACTTGCTGCACCTGTAAGTCTTTAAACAGCTACACTTTCAGCTGCAACAGCTTCCAGAAGTAAGTAATCAATCTTGAACATGTTGTTTCACAAAAATAACTAGGTGATTTTAAAGCTGTGTTTTCCCCATAGTGAAAATACCAGGCTACTGCCAAATCAAGCTAGCTGTCATTCCCATCTGCCTTCACAAAGCCAGTGGGAGGCACAACTGAAGTCTGCAAGAAAAATCACTTTGTGTCCCTTTAAGTTCAGGAACTGTGCTAAATTGGAAAGCCCAGTGGCACTGGAAGGAAGGATTCCCAGAACATAAGCCTGAAAACATACTGAAAACAAACAGTCAGTGGTGATGATTTTGCTGTGTAATCCACACTGACATCCCTCTAGCCTGTAAAATACCAGGCTAGTACCAGCATCACACTGCACTGATGGCACACTTTGCCCCTGCTGCTCTCCCTCCCTGCTGAGCAGACAAGGCTCCAGCTGAACTCCCCCCTCTTTCAGAGGACAGTAGCCCTCCGAATTCATTCTTCAATTTACTCCAACACAGAGAGCAAAGTAAAATCCATGTGCAGTTTCACTAAGTGTCCCTCTAACACAGCCTTGGGTGGATAAATGGTGTTATACAAACTGCACTGTTCTCAGCACAGTGTAAATCAGTTGTACCTTGGAGGCACAGTTCTTACCTTCCTTCTAGATGCACAGAGTAGCCGTGGCTGGCGCAGACATCTAGTCTGTGCTGGCCTCTTCCTCTGTGTGCTGCCTCTCACCAGGGGATAAGGCCAAGGCTCCACCATTCCTGCTCTCCAAGGCAGATGGATCCATTACTCTGCATATTTAAGAAAGAAAAAGACATAGTAGTATGATATAAAGATGGAAAAGCAAAGAAAAGAAAGTTTGCTGAGTGATCTTAAGAAAACTGGTTGTTGTGCGGCCCACTCTCTTCCTTCTCTGCAAAGTACCTAGGACTGGGTACTTTGCTGTGGTTCATCTTGAAGGATGCTGCGGGAGGTTGTCATCCGAGCAAGATGCTACTCACTGTGCAGCTGGATACGATGACTCGTATGAGTGAGGGAAGCAGATTTCTATTCCTGACTCTGGCACTGACCTGCTGTTGGACTCCTCAGCTTGTTTTTCTGTGTTCCCAAACTATAAAAACAAAAGTTCCTACCCATTCTCTCTCTTAACAGTATCAGCTCTTGGTAGGTAGTAGTTACTGCAATCATATTCTCAATTTGAAATGCTGCTAATAGTATGAAAGACAAGGTATGAAACGTACAGCACTGCATTATGGGTCAAATACAGCTTTAATTGAAATATTTTGTTGTCATTTGCTTTGCTTGGCTTTTCTTTCGCATATAACAAGAAATTGAAACAATTCACCAGAATCAAAGCAATGAATACAGCATAACTTTAAATCCTGATTAGATTATCTTTTATGGAGGGTGTGTGTGAGGAAGGAAACACATAAATCACAGTAACTGGTTAACACATTTGAGGCACTGTATACTAAATCAGTGAGCCCTCATTTACTTCTAGTCTTAATTCCAGCATCCCCCCAAGGACCAAATAAATGTAAAACCTGACTTTGCAACAAGTAGAGTAAGTTACTGCAGCAAAGTCTTACAACAGACTGTGTGATTCCAAATTCCCCATTACCAATACTGAAAGAGAAAAGTCATTATATACATTAAGAATGAAAATATCCTGTGCTTCGGAAGCATTTCTTTTTAACTTGTATTTATCTGCCCATGAGTAACTCTTACAACTGAAGGAGGAGCTTAAATTGATATTAAATTTAGCTATATGTATAGCCAGGGTAAGATGTCAAAGCCATTTAAAAAATAAAATAATATTGACAAAAGCCTACCAGCAGATTGAACCCGGGGCTGGGACATCCCAAGTGAAATCCAAGCTTTAATAAAAGACATTGCTGACTAACAGAAACTCATCTAAACAAATGAGGATACAGACAAGAAATGTGTGATGGTTTCCACACCATGGGGCTTTTAAAATTTTTTCTGGTCAGCCGAACTGACTATTTGAATAGGTTACCTATTTTAACCCCTCATCACATCAATAACATTAACTAACAATACAATGAGATCTTGTTTGACTGGCCAATACTAGAATATTTTATTTTATAATAGCAATAGTTTTACGGTAAAGATTAGGATATTAGCACACTGCTACTTTAATTTACAGAAGAAACCTGGAAGGATGCCTGCACAACATTTGACAGGGCTCTCGGGACATTACTCTGCATCTGCAACACTGCTCTGACCAAGGATAGCATACTGTGTGATTAAGGTTAAGCCTCAAAACACAGAACCTGTATCTGTTACCACAGGAACAAAATACTAGCAAGTTGAGGGTGTTTTGTAAGAAGACATAATTTTTGTTTACTACCTCTGTTAAATTATTTAGGAAACCTCTGCACAATTTATTTCTTTCAACAAGATATTTCCATGCCTTGATATTGTTATTTTTTGCAAAACAACCTGTATTCAAAGCTAAAATTTAAGCATGGGTAGCTTTAAATATGAGTGTGTGGGTTTGGGGATTTTATTTGTTTGGTTTTTTTAAAAGAAAAACTTCCAATATTTTTGAATAGGTAATTTTGTAGAAACCAATACTAAGCAGCAGCAATACTCTGAGCAGATAGTGTTGCTTGTTTTTCAAAAGGGCTTTTTCATAACATGAATGTTGTTTTTGTAACTACTTACCTTTTAAAATCAGATCTGGTATCTCCCCAGGCTTCAGAGTCCTTTGTGATAGACAGCAGAGAGCATACAAAATTTCCCTAAATCCATTTTTTCATTTTTTTATAGGTAGCATTAATGATTAGATGTTAGACACAGGCATCAGTCCCAGAATCAAACTACTTACCAGTCCTGCCCTGGTCCTGAACTCAGATGAATATAGTTTTTCTCCTTCTCTGATTACATCACAGAAAACCACACAATTACTTCAAAATAGAACATATTCCTTGTTACCTCCAGTTAAACATGGTAGTATGTTCTTCGTCATAAATCAGTTGACTGCTTTACCGCTTTAGCCAACAATTAGAGTTGGTTATAACTCACCAGCAGTTTACCTAGAATGAAATTAAATTCTCATTAAACTGCAAGATGAAGGCAACTGGCCAACTTCTGAGTGTTTGGGGTTTTTTAACTGAGCAGATCTAATTTCAGATTTCTTCGAAGTTTGATCCTTAATGTTCTCTCCACAGGAGTAAACTTGTCCCTTGTAAAGATGCTGTTCTCCTTCATAACTCCTGTGTTCAGTGACCTCTCTGTCCCTGCTACCTGCTACTGACCCAGTGATCAGAGTTTAAAACTGAATTTTACTTATTGGAGTAAAGTGTAGCCCTTATTCCTGGTTCCCTTTTGGGCACCACTATCACATACACGCATACTCCCTGAGCCAGTTTTGAGAGCTAATTCAGCTGAAACTGAATATAGCAAAAGCTGTTTTAACTTCAGCCATGCAGAGCAGCGCCAAGGCACGCAGGAGCAGGCTGGGAGGGTAGGGCAGGACAACAGCAGCCTGGATTTAGATCAGCTTAACCTCTAACAGGATTATATCCTAGAGTCAAAAGGCACAAACTGGTAGGATTTAAAAGAGGATGACACTTACTGTGTGCAATTCTGGGAATGACTACCATGCCCCCTTTTTTTTCCTGCATGAAGGGGCCTCTCCTATCCCTGTCACTTCTTTCTCAGGGCTTGGGAATTGGTGCCTTATTGAGAAGCAAGTCAGTGCCAATAGCTAAGTCAGCGAGTCCTACCCGATTCGGGTGCAGGGCACCACTCCTGAGTCTTACTGTTCATGTGCAGACAAACAAAAGCCTGCAACTGTGGGCTAGAGCCTGACCCTCCTTTCTCCACCCTTTAGTCAATATAGTGCCATCTTTTTATCTAACAGCCTCGGCTCTCCATACCCCCCAGCTCTGCCTAGATAACCTCACTGACAGACATGCTCAGAAAACACCTCCCCAGTTCAAATTACATTGACATAGTACCTGAGTGACAAGAGATCCTCTGGGCTGTTTAGATCAATCAAGACAGAAATATTTTTGGTTGTGGTTGGACTCAAAACTTTCTAGAGAACTTTGTCCAAAGAGGTCAAGTGAAGAAATGTGGCTGAAATACAAACACACCCAAATGAGGCAGCAGCTGGGAGAGGGAGGCTGAAGATCAGAGTCCCGAGCAAGCTATGTGTATAGGTCTCAATTTAAACTCAGTTCTGATTTGGATCTGACCTGAGCACTTTACCTGATATACCTATGTTTGAGCCAGCAAGTATCAGAAGACATGAGATGCACGTCATTTCAACTCAGTCAGACTAATGTCTTTCTGACACGTCATCAACTGCACACACTAGGAAAAAAGACGCACAGAGTATGGTGGATGTAATGAAGTTCCAAACACTGACCACAGCCCTTCAAGAGAAAACACTTAAACCATGCAGCAATTTACAGTTAAACACGTACAGTTTAAAAGCTATACTTTCGCTGTCAAATTACTTCAGATCTCTCATTTTCATTAGTTACTGATCTTTCCTCTTTGTTTATAAAAATTGAACAAATGACAGTAGAATAAAATGGGTTCTCTTTAAAAAGAGCAATTTTGAGTGTTAAATTTGCAATTGCCTTTTCTCAGGTTGCCACTAACACTTTTTTATCCACCTAAACCTTAGCTTTATCCTCTTCTGTGAGCAGGGCTAATGGAAGGAAAGGCAACACCCCTTCTCTGGTGATCCGTTGCTCCGGTCAGCTACTGAAAATTCATTAGCTCACAGGTTACACAACATCCCTCTCCCACTCACAGGTACACTCAGCCCTCTCGTTTATGAAGTTAATTTAGTGAGGTTAAATGATACAGTATATATTTGACTGCATTTTCTCACCTCCAGCTGAAACCCTCTCAAGCTTCGAGGTAAGAAAAGGAGTGTTCTCCCTGCCTTGTTTTCATACATGCTACAGCAGGGATTGTGTTACCCTCCCCCCAACCCCAATTACTAGGTTGTGGAAAGAACTCCAATTAAGCGGTTAGCCATAATAGCATGGCAGCCCTTTAGGAAACTGCTTATCTAAATAGAGTTGTACAGAAGGCAGTTTTCTCTCTAATAGTGATGCATTTTCAATTTATGCAATACAAAGTGCATTGGTCTGCAGTGTCCCTGGCTACTGATGATTAATAGCCCATACACTGCAAGGGTCCACAAAGAAAAGTGCCAAGGGAAGCAGATGCAGCGGGTTTTATATTATCATGACTGCAACAAACTCATTCAGTGGTGTCAGCTCTGACTGCAGGATTCTGATTATGAAATATGATGCGTGTTGAATTTAATGGCTTTCTCTGCCCTTCTGGTGAGTTCACTGCTTTCCAATGTCATTTTGTGTTCTCATCTGAGTGGTAATAAAAGGAATATCATTGACTGTGCTAGCTCTGTAACCACTGTGTGTTTTACAATAAATTGTGTTTCAGGACCTTTCTACCCAGGAGAGTGTGCAGGGCCAGAAAGTAATATTCCCCAGTTTTCCAATATGAAGGCTTTCTGTGAGAGGATAGGAAATTATGCAGGACTGCCCTTCTCTTGAGGCATTCCTTATGTGAGCAGGACATCTCTTTTTCAAGTAGTTATGTAGTAAAAAGGTCAGTTTGTATTGCAAATAATAAATAATAATAAAAAAAAAGATAAAACATCAAAATAAACAGCTACTGCTACAGAGCAGAAGTTATGATACCTCAATGACAAGAGAATAAAAATTGTTCAGAATAAAATTTAAATAAGGAACCTGGGCATATATGGTGTTACCCATGTAGGAACGTAAAGTCAGGGAGACTTCTAAAGAGGGGTTTCTTTATCCAGCAAATTGTTATCTCATCCGAGCTGTCAGTAAACTGTAGCCTGCACTACTGAGTTAAGACCTCGCCTTCCAGAGAGCTGGTTTGCTAGATGGCTACAGGTGTTCTTGCAAATCCCTCTGATGCTGCAGAGTTTGGCTTCTCAAACAAAATAAGCCTCACTACAAATGCACTGTGCCAATATCAGTGTTGAAGAGTTCACACACAAGACATCTTCGTGCTGCTAACCAGCACTGCCCCAAGCTGGGGTGGTTTTACGCTAGGAGGGATGATGCAGATCTGTGCAGAGAGAAAAGGCAGAGACTCAAAGCTGAGATATTCTGCATTACCTGAAAGGATTCCAGTATTTTCATCTCCTCTGCTCACATGCATCTCCCGCCTGTGTTAGCAACTTCAGGGGCTCAGTTGCTTACACAGCTGGATTGATCAGGGGAAAGCAACATAACAGATAAATAGAAAGAAACATTTTTTGACATTGATCAATCAACCTGTCTGAACTTTCCCCTTGGCTTCTGCTGCAGGCTACAGCCATCCTTGAAGCATTGCAGCCACAGCTAGGTTAGAGATTGTGTGAGCTAGAATGCAAGCCCCTTCATGTAGTCAGGGTGAGACACAAGCAGATTCTTCCTCTTCCACACAGGAAAAGGCACAAATCAAAGTATTACTCACTTCTGTGCTTCACAATTTCATGACTGGCCAAATCTAGAGAGCAGCAATGGAACAGCAAGAGGTGCTCCTCACACAGAGCAAAACCGTATCCACTGAGGCAGGAAGTACCTGAAACATAAATGGTAATTTTCTCTTTGTAAATGCACATTCCAAAGTTTACCTGTGCTGTTTTCTTAACTACAGCCCCCTCTGCTGCTTCTAGAAACATAAGAAGCCTTTTACCCAAGGAGGAGGACAGAAAGTTGTACATTTACATTTCAGTTCACTACAATCTGAATCCAGGGCTGGTGCTTTATTTTTTGTGTGATGAAACCAAACTGCAAAGGTTGTTCCTAAGAATTTACAGTTAAGGTGGAAGCTCGCCTGATTAGTAAATCTGTACATTCGTCTGTTTTTCAGAAGACAAAGATGACCAACAAACCAGGACACAGTCCCATTAACACCACAGACAGACGTATGTTTCATAGCGAGCGCTGCTCTAATTGAATTCTCTCTTCAGCTGAATAAGTTTGCATTCAGCAGTTCAATTGTATCCTGCACCACTTTATTTATAAGGTTTTCACAAAGAACCTAGGAGTGAAACTTCTACTTTTAGGATAATCCAGAACATTTTTAACCTTGTTTTCCTTTGTCTCTAGTTGAAATGCCACTGGTATTCTCAATCATATTTTATGTATGAACACTTAAAAAGCTTTGCCTAAAGGACAAATGAGAATTTTCTTTTGTCCTTTCAGACTATACTTCATATATTTTCACATAAAAATGTATTGAAACAAGATTTAAAACTGTTATACATTTTATTGAGATCTACCTCCAGAGGGAGAAGAAAAGCACATTAACATTTAACATGGTGGCTTTGTCTTTTTCCCTTTCCTTCACTGTTTGCTGAAAAACTTGCAACAGTTGAAAGGTAGAAATGTCAGACAGAAATCTGTGATCTGCCTCAAAATTAAGTTACGTATTGCCATAATAAAACAGAGCATTTGTCCTCCGTGGGATTCTCAGTCTCAGTAAAGAATCATCAAAGGGGCTATGAGTATTCCCAGATGAAGAGATCATAGAGAACGAGGGTCCTAAGAGCACTATGATTAGCTTGACAATCCAACAGCAGTGTTTCCTTCTACACTGCATGACCTTGTCTTTTGATTTATTCTGGTATGTGGGTGCAAGAAGGTGCACGTCTCAGTGGACGTCTGTGCATACAACACAGCACAGTGCAGCAGCGCAGGAACCAGCCGCTGCGAAGCTTCCTCTGGGGCCGGAACCAAGAGAGAGGCATCAGCTTCTGAATTCTGCCTGCCATTAACGGAGAAACAAAAGCAAAATCCCATGTGAGACACAGGCCATCTTACCTCCTGTTGCTTTCTGGGTGCTGGTATCTGCTGTTTGCAAGCAGAGAAATTGCAGGCTTCTTGGAACCAACACAGAAACAGCTAGCACTGAAACACCAGCCCAGAAAGGAGCTGCATCCTTGAGTCTCCCCTGCGCAGCAGCCCATGAAGCGCTCTTCTTAAATTTAGATGTCTGCATGAACGGTTTGACTGATCCAGCACTGAGAGGGCCAGACTGTGCCAAATGTGTCCCTGATGTTCTTCCCAGGCCAGCAGAGACTGCACAGTGAGAATATGCTCAGAAGGCCAAGGCATGAGAGTTTCAAGCAGATCAAGAAAGGTGTGGTATGACTAAGATAAAAGTTTCTTTAGCAGCTGGGTTATGCTGAATAGGTAGGGGTGGAGGGAAGGAAGATGTGCTACTCCCTGTGATGTCCAGTATCAGGCACATTTCTTATTCTGAATGTATTTCTTATGTTTGAAGTTGCAAATCTGGTCCTCAAGTTTGACAAAGCCTTTAAGCACCTGCCTTTATTGTACTGACTTCAGTGGGGCCTCAGAGCAGCATCTCTGTCTGACACAGAACAAGCCAACGTGCTTAAAGGCAACTTTCTGAGCACTCATCCCAACACAACCACAAGGCACACTCCACATTTACACCAATCCCTAAAATTCTCTGTGGAAGCCCCAGTGTTCCTACATAGTACATCCCTCAATTTGTAGCAATTAGTCAGGTTTCTTAACAAGCTTTGCATTTCAGCAGCTCCTGTACTTTCCCATTAGAAGCATGAAGCAAGGCTTGATTTCACATAGAATAGTTGATTATCAACAAGTGCTCATTAGTAAGATCCAAAGCCTCCACAGTCTTGCTGTTTAATTTATGAGAGCCTTGTGATTATGATAAACATGAGATGCTAGATCACTAGGGATGGTTTTGTTAGTTTGGGCTGGGCAGAACATTGTACCAATTATGCCTATACAAGGGCATATACCAAGAACTGTTATTTTGGGGTTTTTTTCCTTAAAGGCTATACCTGAAGTGCCCTGATAGGGAAACAGGGAGATCTGTCAACTCTCCTGCAATTCTTTAAAGCAAATGAACAACAAAATCAACAAAGTTTCTTTCCTTTTCTCTGTTAATATTAGATTTTCTCCTAAAGTTTTATTATAGTATTGTTTAGCAAAACACAGCTATGAAACCTGGCATGCTTTAAGAGGAGTTAAATAATTTGCTCTCTTATAGCATTCTGACATATTTAAATCTATCAGTAGACTCTTTATAAAGATACCCAGAGAACACTGTGTCAATTTAACGGCATGGAGAAGCAGCCCCATATTCAAGGAAGCCCCCGAGATGTTTCGCTGTGTCCCTGGGAGAGCGGGGAACTGAGCAGGTGCTTCCTCCTTATTTCACCTCCACCTAATCATGGCTATTCTAAAACAGTTGGGCACCTCCATGCTTCTCAAATCTAGCTGGCAGAGCAGGCCTGTTCAGCCGTAAGAGAATGGATGTACAGGACAGGGAGAATTAATATTCTTGGAGGTTTTCCTTAGCATGCAGGAAGCCAGCACAAAGGCACTAATAACCTCTTCAAGCAGAGTACATTTTCTCATGGGGATAATAGCTCAAGGATAGAAAGGGACAGCTTTTATACTATAAAGGAACGTTATCTTTCTTGTATGAAAACTAACCGGTTTTGGCTCTTTAGTGCAGAACTAAGCTATCTCAATTTTACCTGTGCATTTGCACCTGTGTAAGGACAATTTTGAAATGCCAACAACATACATTTTAAGGAGTCTATCTTATGCCTCCCCGTTCGCACTTAATTTGTTTCATCACACAGGGATAGGAATTAAAGGCCTTCACTACAGTTTAGGCAGCTTGCCAATACCTATTTTATAGCAATAAAATATGTACAAATTAAGGAATCTCATGTGGAAAATTCATTCAACAGCCTCAAAAGCCAAATGAATGGTAATTACTTCAAACACAATGTGGTGGCAATCAGGCAAGATTGGATCATGCTTTTAAATGTATGTCTAAGTTTTTAAGAACCAAGATAATTATGAATTATGAAAATAACTCAGACAATGCCACAGCAAAGACAGCATTTGTGGAATAGGAAAGAGATCTTCTTTAAGGAACAGAGAAGACTTAATTCCAACACCTGCATGGGAATAATCAGAGAGCAAATGTGGGGCTGATATTTTATTTCCTTACTTCTAGACATCATTTCATACTTTAGGATAGCTCACAGATGCCTTGAGGTATGGAGCAAGTAGAAGCATATAAAATAAAATACAAGTAAAAGGATTTATCCTACTTACTAAAGGCAATGGAAGTTCTTTCCAGTTCACATTCACATATATTGCAATGTAAAAATAAATTTGCCATCTTAGCTCTCTGTGCAAGTTTTCTTCAATCTGGAAAACAAGCTTAATGCTCATCCACTTATGCAATGCCAACTGACTAAACACAAAGTGGGTTCATTTCTCATGGGTAAAGCTGAACAGATTTAGAACAATATATATATTCCTTTTAAAAGAAGACTAGCAAACACAACCATATCTTTGTCATCTTTTTCAGTCTCTAGGAAACCTTCCCATTCAGGAAAGAGTGCAAGAGAACAGGTCTGGATTATAATTATATAAATCTATTATCAAGCAATGAAAGTAAAGGTATAAACCAAAATACATACAAAATATCTGATTTATTTTTTCCATTGAAAAAATTGCCAGGACACTGGACTGGCTTTCTTGTAGATCCATAATCTTGTAAATTAGTGATCTCACAGAATAATTTCAAGTTGGCAAGGATCTCTGAAGGTCTCTTGGCCAAACCCCTGCTCAAAATAGAGACAACTTTAAACAGTTTGCTCATGGCCTTGTACTGTTGGATAGTATTGCCAGTATACACGGTGCTGGAGTACTGCATCCAGTACTTATGTCTGTACCTAAAAAGGGCTGTTGACACACCAGGGTGTGTAAAAAAGGCTACAAGAATTGTACGAAGTCTGGAAAACCTTCACCTTGTGATGCATTTACAGACAGGTCTACACCGCACCAGCAGCAAGCATTACAGAATCACACAGAATCATGAAGGTTGGAAAAGCCCTTGAAGCCCCTCCAGTCCAACCATTAACCCAACACTGACCATTCTCAACTCCACCAGATCCCCCAGCGCTGGGTCAACCCGACTCTTAAACCCCTCCAGGGATGGGGACTCCACCCCTGCCCTGGGCAGCCCATTCCAACACCCACATGGAAAGAACATGACACCAAGGCTTGTAGGATCAGTACAGCTGCTTTGGTGTGGAACTCCTCGCAAGCTAGTTGTGGGTTCTGGCAAATCTGCCCATGTGCAGGCAGCCAGCCACAACCCCTCCTGCCCCCAAGTGTTACTGCTCCCTAAAGAGAGATGGCAGAAGGTAACATGCACCTCTGCTTCAGCTGTTCCTTCCCAGCGTGGCATCAGGGCTTAACTCTTCTTCAAAGTGAAAACTGTACTGGATGAAGCACACGTTTTCTTCTGCTGCCTCCCATTAAGGAAGGGATAACAAAGGGACAGCAGCACTCACGGAGCACAAGGCAAAACCCTCCCACTGCTGAGGACCTGCATCAGTCCTGCCTCAGGTGTCTGTACTGGCATTGCACTGGAGCGTGACATACCCTGAAGGAAGCTCAATCTACTTAGCTTATCAAAAAGAGCATTAAGAGGTCACTTGATCAATGACTAGAACACACTATGTAGGGAGAGACCCTTACGGTATAGTGGGTTTTAATCTGAGAGGCAAAAAGTTTAATATGATCCAACGCCTGGGAGCTGAAACGAGACACACTCGAATGGAAATACACTTTGGGGATAATTAACCACCAGAACAGTGTACCTAAGGGTATAGATATTCCATCTGTGAAATCTTTAGGACTGTAAGTTTTTCTAAGAATGCACCAAAACACAACCACATGTGAGAGGCTAGAAAAACTCTTGGATAACGCAGAGTGTCAAATTGGTTGACAACAACCATTTTGTAGGTGAGCATCAAATCAAAATCAAAATATTGGGGGAGATGGGGTGGAAGAGGGAAGTTTTCAAAGGACAGCTGGGCATCCGTCTCCCTTGGAATACAAATTAGGCCCAAGACTGAAAATCTCTCCATAAGCACCCAGCACACCAGACCCAACTGCGTATTCATTACGTGCTGAAGAATTCGAGCTATATTTTGGTACGGATTATATAGGAATATTTGCAGGTTTCCCTTACTTAGGTTTGGTTTGCTAAAAGACATGCTCAAGGACTGAAGAGAGAATCTGCTACACTAGAAGCCTATGAAATTACGAATGGCACCAAAAAATGAATAAGGAAGAAAACAGTCTGTTTCATACTACTAGAGCTCTGAGACACCAGTGACATTTTCTGGCAGAACAACTCAAATTTTGGGACTCGTTGCCACAAGATGCTGTGGGTGTAAAAAAAAGCAGACTGAAAGAGGGATTGGACACACATCACGGAAAATAAATTGCATAAAACATAACAGTGCAGATACAGCTTCTGGCTCAGGAAAGCTGTACTCCTCTCCTCGCTGGGAGCTGCGGGGGCATTTCTGGGGAAAGCTCGCTCCGTTCCAGCTCTCAGTTGGTGCTTGCACACACATTTTCTGCAGCGTCAGTGCTGCAGGTCAAGTAATTTCTAAGGTAACTCAAATCAAGTCAGTTCACTCCAGGGAGGGATTCATCCCATGAAATCAACTCCATCTGCAAGAACTCTAAGCCAGCACTCGATTAATTTATCCCACTGTTGTACACTGTAACTCAATTCTAGTGGATGCAACCTATAGTGCACAAGGTTGCGAATACAACTCAGCCAGGAGAGCAGTAGAGTCTCTAGAAACCACTTGTTAAGGAAAAAAAAACCAAAACCTCTTTAAAAGTTTTTTTAAAAAGCAGAATATCAAGTGAGACCTATTCTCCCTCTCTCAAAGTTAGATGAGGTAGGAAAAGGTCTTTAACATTAACCAACAGTGTGGGAATTCTATACATTTTTTACTCCTGTTTTTACCAGAAATTGAAATGGACTCCATACAAAGGTCAAATAGAGTGTGAGCAGTGTATTTTCCTGAGATTATCTGGTTTCACCAAAAATCAGCAGGAGGAGAAGAAAAAAAAAAAAAAAAAAGAACTTTCAATGGTTTCTTAAAAATCTACAAAGTAAAAACAATTTATGATTTACTAGCTGAGCTGTCAGTGTTGCTGTTCTGGACTGCAAAGCATTTTCAGATGTGCCCGGTGTGCAGCCATAGTCAGCTGCCAGTGGAAGGCTGGGGAGTCAACACACAAACAGTACGATCAAATGGCTGAAGAGAATAAGCCTCCCGCTCTCACCTTCAGGATCTGTTTTTAAAAACACAATTTTTAAGGCATGTTTAAATCCCAGATGTGACGCAACAACCAACGCTGGTGGTTTAGCTAGGCAGAGTATCCTGTCTGTAACAATAGACCAGTGCAACGACTTCACGGGCAGCACTGCTGGTTGTTTTGTCTTGCTACGAGTTCAACAGGATAACACAATTGCTCAGTGTAACTTGAGAGTGAATCATTGTTTTCTGGGGAGTTATTATAATTATTTCCCAGGGAACCTTTGTTAACACCAGCAACAGCATGGCAAGGTCTGACATCAATTAGAGAAAGATAACACTTCAAGCTCTCATTGATCCCCAAACCTCCCTATCTTTTATTGCTGTAAACCAGCTGACTTATCTTGGCTTGCTGTGTCACAAAACACACTGTCCTCCCTCTGCACACTGCCCTGGGGTGGCAGCTGTAAGGGGGGAACTTAAAGGGGGTGAGCTGCATCGCCCAGAACCAGAGGGGAGAGGGGGAAGATAAAGCTCCCCACCCCTCATCCTACCCTCCCACCAACTCCCAAGGAAGCTGTCCACCCGCTACTGCTTCATATGCATATGTATGTGCTGGTCTTTAATTAAAGCAATCTAAATCAGTCTTATTTGAGAAGCCTCTCCCTGTGGGAAGGTCTAGTACTCCTGTCAGATTCACAGTGGACTACTGTGCCAGCTTAATGCACGAGTGACTAACCACCATCCAGGCTGACAAGTGCAGATGGATTGCCACCAGCCGGGGTTAGAGGTGACAGTGATTGACATCGGAACAATCTCCCTGTGACAAACCTGGCCTACTTAATGCACCTTGCTTTCTCTGACGAGTGAATTTGATCTTACAGGCAGTTCAGCAGGTGCAGCACCTAGGTGCCCAACTTGTGGGAATTTATTTTTTTTAAGCTCACTGAAGTTTTTCATCTAGAATCTTTTTATTTCAAATGCTCTTCCCCCTCTCTAGGCTCTGCCATGCAATGAACATCGCTTTTATCTTTTTTTCTTGAAGTTGTAAGTAAAAACAAGCATTTTAAAATTATTTGAATACTTGAGGAAGGAATTACTTGTTGATATTTTTAAATTATAATTCCCTCCCTTTAAACCTGTTAATAGAAGATCAATTAAGGTCAGGTGTGGGAACTACAACTTCCCCCCCCTGCCCCCATTCCTGCCTTTACTCTTTGCTGACTTTTTGGCCTCTAGCAAAGATACCTATTGTGAAACAGGAAAGAAATTACAGCTCTGGCAGTTCATAAATTTCAAAACTAAAAGAAAAAGTAAACTAGAAAGCATAGTAGCAAAAGAAGAAATATGACAGAAAGGTAGCAGTGAGGAAAAACTGGCTATACAGAATATATTACTTTTTCATTTTAAGTTAAAGTAAAAAAAAAAATCCAAGAATGTTTCACACAGTATCTAAAAAGAGTGGAAAATTATGCTGTCTCAACAATGAAAATGTGAAAATATGGTTATGTGATGTTTTGCTGCTTCAAACTTGCAACATACATTTTTTTGTTTCTCACCTATCATGTTTCTTCTGTATCTTCATACCTGGGCTACACACAGCTTCTACCTGCATCCTGTATCTCCTCCTACTGAAAAATAAAAATAATTCACTTCCATCCTTGAAATCCTAATAATTTGTAACGAGAAACTTAAACCAACCTTTTTTTGAAAAAAGTTTGAAGCCTATCATCCCCCTCCAATATTCAATCACACCTTGAATTCTTTTGCAGAACTGGCAACAGCAAATTCAACATGATGTCTCCTTGTTTAAGGATTTCCATTACACAGTTATTGCTGAAGCTGCCAAGTAAGTGTTCTGTAAAATAACAAAAAGACAAACATAATGTTCAAGACATTATCTGAAAATGACCACAAAACACCCCTTTGTAGATATTTGGAAGTAGCAGATGATGCCTTGACTGTGGAGGGAAAAAAAAAAAACAAGGAGCTTGCAAGGGTAATTCTTGTTTCATTGCTAATAGATGAAGATCCAATACAAGTCCTGATTTTCTCGGGGGTTGTGCGTATGTGTGTGTGGTTCAGTTTAAACAGCTCGGCATTTCACAAAATAGATACCAAAATTGATTCTGCCTACTTTAGGCTAAACATGTGAAAATGCTGACTGACAGAATCACCTAAGGGTAATAAATCTGCCAAGTGTTTTGTTAAACAGCTATTCAGTTTGAAATGTATCCCAGCATTCTAGAATAACAATGGACTACTGTAATGTATGATGCATTAATTATATAGTTGACAAGAAAATTACCCTTCAAGCCAGGATTACTAAAAACTTTACTAGGCTTTTTTTTTACCCTCTCCTGTTAAATACAGTATTCAGTGTAGCCCTCCCAGAGGTTTTGCCCACCTCCTCCTGCAGAGTTAACCAGCATGGCAATAAAGCACCAGGGAGATTTGCACTGATATTTCACTGAGAACATTGGTTGCTTCCCCAGATTTTATTATAGCTGCTAAATGCTAAATGATGAATATCAACATAAAAAATGGCTTCGGCTTTCCTCGGTATAAGTTTTTCTGATAAACATAATAAAACGTTGCTTCAATTTGTGGCTGTATTTACATCCTACAGCACATAACACTTGCAGATCTCTGACAATCCATCTGGAAAAAAAAAAACACATCAGCTTTCAAACACTCGCTCCCATATTGGTGAAAGGGTAGGAACTCTCGTCTCGGAAGCAATGCAAAGATGTAAATTAGTGTAAGGATACAACAGAAATGTAAATACACTGTTATGAGTGGAACATAAGTTGTGTGTTTTCCAAGCAAATACCCCTCCTCTGATCCCTCTGACCATTCTTGAAAGTTTTGCAGTTCAGGGCTAAATCTGGATGCCCTCCTTAAAGTGGTGCGATGGGCTTCTGTGTATAGATACCTCACCTGTGTGCGGCCACGGGTACCTACATGCAAATAAGCCATTTTAGAAACTACAGTTTAAAAGCCATAAATGCTTCCCTAATGGCATCCTGACTACAGGGTGTAGAAACAGAAACAGATTCAAAGGTCATAGGAGTGTTGTAAGGGTCATGGGAGGACTTTGTTCTGTAATAATTTCTTCTAGTACATCTATTCAGAAATTTTGGGATGTGAAAAAATCTGTGTATAAGACTTAAATTCTGCATCAAAGATGACAAATTCTTAATTTTGCTATAGTAACTTTCTAAATACAATTACCAGTTATGCATTTGATTTTTTGAGTTAGGATCTCTCTCAACACACAGCACAATTCTCCAATGAGTTTTCAGCATTCATGCACTGTTGCTGATACGGAAAAGCATTTCTCGTATTGCCAACACAGAAGTGCTTACTAGCAAAGAAATGTTTCAAAATTGTACTAAAATATACTCCATAGAGTTGACATCAATGTGTTAGGACTAAAGAAAATATTACACGTGCTGTAAGTTGAATTATAATTCAAAGATCTCTTATAAGCATAAAACTGAACACTCAATTTCCTACAATTTGAGGTACAAGCATGACTTATAATCAAACACATCTGAAAAATGACACCACCGAGATTTGCCACCCTGAGGAACAGTCTGTAATAATACATATATTTTTAGCATAATGCCATGCTTTCTTTTAACAGGGTACAGAGAAATTCTTTGGTTTTAAAGCATAATTTTGAAAAGTTACATCTTTTACAGTTTGCTTTACTATATGTTCTGTAAACTCACTATTAAAATAAATGAACAGGCATCATGGATTAAAACACCACTCCAGTTTCAACTGTTATAAACCCCAATTTACCAAATCACATTACCTTGTAATTTATTCTAATGTAGTATGTATTTCCCTTTAAAGCCAATTTCTATTCCTTAGGCATACGTCTAAATACTATTCTGATTAACCTCTCTGATCAAAAGCCCACATAGCTCAAGCAAAATCTTTCCATTTACCTCAATGAGCTGTTTATTATTCTCCCCTCCAGAAGCTGTGATGAGCTTGGTACCGTAACAGTGTTTTCTTTCAAGGAAAGCTTCAGGTGAAACAACAGTGTGGACTAGATGTTTAAAGGAAGCAAATTGAAATAATGTATTGTGCTCTCATGATGACCAAGAGAGGCTGTGGCACCAAAAAAGAGAGATTTCTGGATAGTAAGGTCACTTAGTTACTATTGACAGATGTATCCTTTCAGAATTGCTGGTAATAACCTGATGTGGCCCAAGTTATGACCTGGTTCTAAATGTCTCTGACCTCAAGGTGAGCACAGCCTAGGTGTTGTAGCTCAACTCCTGGTTTTGTTTGTTCCAGCAAAAGTCAATTCTGTCTGGTTTCAGTCACAGTTGGCAAACAGCTTAAGACTCTTGTGTATACCTGCACATTTACAGAGGGAAAGTTACAAAATTCCTCAAATAAAAGTTTACTGAGCAGAGAACTGACATAGGATGAGCTCTGGTTGATGGGAAGGAAGCTTAAGAAAAAGAATGCAAAGGATGCATCACAGTAACAAAAACATCACAGAGAGAAAGGAGGCTTTGTCCAGGATAAATGACTATCTGCAAATATGAAACTTGAACCCTCTCATTTCCAATGTTTCAAACCCTCTTCCTGTCATCCCCCCAACCCCCATCCCACTGTCCAAAGTGTATATACACGGGCTGCAGCAGAGTTTCCACAGTGCAGCCCCACCTCCTCGGAGCTCTTAGGCAGAACTTGACGTTGAAGAGTCCCGACTGAAGGGGTTTGTGCTGGTTTCAATGTATTTCCATCATCCATAGACTATTTTCTCCCCAAAGACAGGTACTACACACTTTAGAGAAGGGATCATGTTTCTTTTAATCTCTGTAACATCACCTCAACATGTAATAGTGCACCAAGAGAATCAACAGAGAATGGCCCAAAAACCAGGCCTAAATTCTTCCTTACAATTTTCAGCTTACCAATTCTTGTTTTATCGCCATCATCCTGATGACTGAGTATCTTCCACAGCTATCAGAGGCAATCATATTGCCTCACTACATTCCCAAACTTGTCAAATTTCATCTGAAAATTAGGTACACTGTTTTTACCGTTGCTTCACTATGATTATCTGACTTGTCTAACATGAACCAGAGCACGTTTCACAATTTCATCAGATCTACAGCTTTGAGGATTCAGTCTTGACCAGAGATTTCAAGCAGCAGACAATGCCTAACACTCTGAAGCTGCTCAAGTGTTCTGTTATGCCCTCAGACAAAACTGTGTAGCTTAACCATAACTAGCTATGGCTGCCCAACATTGCTCTAGTGCTTTCGAACTTTAAAGAGTCATTATTATCATAGATCTCTTTCTCAAGTAATCTTTATTCTTCTTTTCAAAGAAGACAAAGAGATTAAGAGTCTAAGTCTGTCTATAGATGGCATGATTTTCAAATCTTTCCTGTAACCCTTTCCCAAATCCTTTCCAATTTGCCAACATCTTTTTTGAAGTTCACACATCAAAATTGGACACACGCTTCTAACAGTCAAATAAGAGCACTCTGAAGCTAATTAGTGCAGTTCTATTTAGCAGTTTTCCATTTTACAGCTCTGCTTTCACCAGCCTTTAGGCTGCACACGCTCTGTTTGTCTATGCTTTGTTTGAACTGGGCTTTCTTTGGTGGGAAGGAAAAAAATGTAAATGCCTGCTCTCTTTCAAACAGTTTAATTTGTGCTTGCAGTAACATCCTAAATAATTCCATTACATCTGCCTCCAAAATGAGGTGTACTTAAGATTTTCATACTGGGGGGCAGGCGGAACACAGGAAGACACCAACATTAAAAAAAATATAATTTGCCTAACTTAAGAAATTAAATGAATCCCATGTGGCCCATTACAACCCAGACCACTGATGACATAGCTTTGCAACTGGCAGAAGTCTCCATGAACTCCATGCTCAGGGGCAGAGGATGCTGCACATGTTGAAGAGGAATCTTGGCTGTGATGCCTTTGAGGACATCAGGTTACAAAATGGAAAATCCTTTCCCAACAGGCAGTACAATTCCAGTTGGCCATTATATTGCACAACTTTCAGGGATTACAGCAACTTTTGGAGGCAACTGTGCAGCTATAAAACATCTAGCCATAATTCACGGGGTGATACTTCCTAGGCCCCACTTCGTAGTTCTGTAAGAGCAGCACTGGTTACTGATGAACACTGCTGAGTCTCCAGAGCCCACGTGATACTGTCCCAAATCAGAAATGCCACAGCAATCAAATCACAAGAGTCATTTGTGCCAGGAACCACATAATTCATATTTTTCTTTCCCACAAAGTACATTTTCTAGATATCTTTCATGAGAATGCTCTTTGCACAGTCACTGCCAGAAACAACCAGACTCACTGTGACTAAACACCACACAGGCCAGTCTTGCAGGCTGTATTTTCATGAGCTTGAAATGCTTTAATTGCATTAAATACTTAACCCCACTCACTGTGATGTTAAAAAGGCTGCCAAAAATGCAAAGCTTGCAGAAGGAGAGAAAGTACAAGAGGAGGTTAAAACCAAGCAATAACTTTAAAGAGACGTAGCGATCGGTGACAGCAGGAGATTCCAGGTACCTGTGTGGCAAGCATTAAAATCTCCATTCTCCCCTGACTTAGTCATTTTCATACTCTCCCACTGAAGACAGTAAAACAGCATTAAAAGAAAAGAAGAAAATGCACAACTTTCCTACATTTACATGAGAGCAACAGCGAAAAACAATGAAAGCAGCTTGGCATTTTTATAAGACAGTTCAAATAAAAATTAATGGCACATGTAATAATAATTCCAAGCGTATTTTGTTTCCATTTATATCCAACTAAGAGACAATTTTTGGTGCATTTGGTTTTATAGCTCTGTATATATGCAGCAAAGTAAAAATTCTGCACATGGGAAAATAAATAAGTGGCTATATGACTGGTTGACAGCAAGATTTGTAGAGCTAATTAGTTCAATGAATAGGAAAGGCACTCAAAACTAACAGCTCATCAAATAGTTCTTCATACAAGAGATATCTGTCACCCTGCCTATGCTGAATAAATATTTTTACTGTCTTCCAGAGATCAATGCCAACAGAAGCACATAAAACCAGAACAAAACAAAAGAAGAATAAAAAACCCCCACCAAACCCCAAAAAACCCCAGCCCACAAACCTGTGCAGTGGCCCAGGCTGACTGTGCTGAGTGCAGCTCAGTGGGATAAGAGGTTGCTGGAAATACCAAGCCAGGAACTACCTTCTGCCCCAGCCAAAACCAGCTTCCTGTGATCCAGGACTGATCAGGGTCAGAGTCAAAGCTACCGATACACCTTAAATTCTGTACTAAACATAAAAACTGCTCTCAGGCTTAGCCTGGGGCCTAAGGCCTTCAGTTTGGCTAGTCAGACTGTGTCCAGTGTGGATTATACCACACTGCGTTATTACAGCCCTGAACAAAACAACAGGTAGGAAACAGAAGAATTAGCTCAGCCCCTCTGCTCTTGGTGGGTCCTGCAGGACTCCAGATCACGGCACAGCCCGCTGCATTTGCTGCAGCTAAAGATGGCTCTGTAGGACGCCCCGGATGCACTTCAGCAGAAGACACTCAGTAAACTACAAAAGCAGCTGCCTTTCAGCTTGCTTATCCACGCGCGTGCAGCTGCGACTGCAGGACAAAGTGGAAGTCACAGAATCACAGAATCATCTCGGTTGGAAAGGACCTTGAAGATCATCTAGTCCAACCGTTAACCCAGCACTGACAGATCCCAACTACACCAGATGCCTCAGCGCTGGGTCAACCCGCCTCTTGAACACCTCCAGGGATGGGGACTCCGGCCAGGCAGCATTCCTGGGAGCACTGAGTGGAGCCGAACAGATCAAGCACCTCAGCACCAGGGACCTGGGGACACTTGCAGACTCTCTCAGGCACCCACGTGCACGATCTGTTACAAGACTCCGGATCTTGAAGCAAAGTGTAGCCCCTTAACAGATTTGGGCCTACGATGAATTAGGCCATATTTTTCAGTGCTGCTCCTACCACTACTCTTAGAGGTGAGAGGAAGTGGTTACTTAGAGGGGTTGGAAGAACTTCTTCCCTGCCTCTACATTACAGATTTGCACTCCCACAACCTGAGCAGCTGCTACTGAAATAAAACTGCAAATAAACAATGCAAAAAAACCTTGAAACTGGTTCAGGTTCACTGAACCTCCTGTCCTGTTCCAGCAAGAGGGGGCCGTGGCAGCTGGGGGTAGCCTCAGTACACTGTCCTGATTCAGGTCTTGGTGCTCATTTCCTGTATGCAAAGCCCAATTCATATACCTCAATCTATTTCAGATCCCACTGGAGGGGAAAAAGGCAATATTTATTTATCTGTTTACAGATTTTCTCATGCAACAACATGTAAATTGACCCCAGCACTTCATTGCTATTAAAGAGCCAGGAGGCTGTAGCCCAAACCTCCACAAGCCAGCTGCCAGGCAGTTTGCAAATTAGAGGTTTTCAAACATCCATAACACACGTCCTATCACACAGTGTAAGAACTGCATGTACTCCTGTTGTGCATTAAGCCCTTTCTCTGTTACTGATGTATTGTGTTGAAAATTATGAATAATTAGGAAGACAAAACACATTCCCAAAGCGCACTCATGGCCTAGCAGAAACAGCAACACCTTGTGTAGACATTTCAGGTCACCTAATTTCCATGAGAGTTAGTTACAGAAGTGTTGCTTCATCAAACAGAAACAGGTTTAAGCAAGTGCTTTTGTGTCAGGGAGACCCCGTGGGGCAATGTCCTGCAGGTTAAGGAAACAATCATGTTTTGAACTAATAACAGATCAAATAATAAAAATCAACAGTGTTCTAGGAAGGATACTGATAACACTATTTCACCTGGGTTTTTAAAACTCACATATATCACCTTATTCAATCCCCTTCTCTAAAAAATTAGATTCTCAGGGATAGTTTTATTCCCTCAGGAGAACCTGTATGAAATACATAATTATGAGAGACAAACTAGGTTACAAGAAATTGTTCTGGGCAGAACAGTTAGCTACAGTTAGCAAAATAAAAGGAAGCAGTCATCTATCCATATCTCATACTTGTTGATGCAGAAGAGAAAGTAACAATAAGTTAATAACAAATACCAAAAAAAAGAGGAAAAATAAAGAAGCAGTGAGCATGCACCGAAGGCAGCTTACTGAAGCCAAAAGCAAGGACCCTACATCTGTCCTCCTGCTAGCAGCAAGTGCTGAGCAGGATAGAGAGGAAGACAAGGATAAGGTTTAGAAGCAGCTGACAGGAGGGAATCACTCACACAAGCACCAAGAGACAAAGAAACTCCCTCAAAAGGACCCCGAGAGCTACTTTAGATCCCGTCATAAATGAGCCTGCCCCATCTCTAGGAGTTTCTGCCAAATAACATCAGCAGAACTGTCCTTGTTACAGAGAAATGTAATAATGTTAAATAGTCCAAAGCAATTCATGGCTTATACAGTTTTATTATTGACATTCAAGTAAACCATCAGCTCCTCTGGTGAGCAATATTTCTAATTGATTTCAAATTGTGATATACCCATTATTCAATCAACTCCGTTTTGCAAACTAAACTGATATCTGAAACCATTCCAAGAGATATGAGACTGTAGTAGCTACATATTTAAAAGAAAAAGTAAACCATCTGTTTGCTTTTGTAGAGTAATATAAAACATATCCTTGCCATCTCTTTGATTTTGCCACTCTACTCCTTTGAAGAACTACACAGAAGAAAAATGCTTAGGCTATAGCTGGCTTTCATCGTACTCCCCAAATCTTAGTCCTCTTTTACAGCAAATCATTATAATTCTATTCATCTCTTTATGCCTATAATCCAGAGTTTCAAGCACTCTTGGATATAAAGGCCGTTTGGGACAAACATTAAATTGATGAAACATTGGCCTTGTCTTTTAAGCATTTCAAAATGATGACATATGTTTCAATATTCAAATTCTTCTAAAACTGAGGCACAGTAGTGAATGAAAGAATTGAGTAAACTCACATCTGAACATTCATTTGTGATTTAACTTAACACCACTTTGTCAAATCTTCCCAGGCTTCCTTAATAACAAAACAGTACCAGGCGTGTTTCCACCGAGATATTGAACCTGACTCTTGAAAACGTGGTACAAAAAAGGTTAATCACAGTTTCCCTTTTACTCTCCCAGTGCTGACACTGCCCCCACTGAGTTCAATAACTTTTCTCAGGTTGACTGAGACAGCTGGTCAGCGTGAAGAAAGTCCACATTCACAACTAATACTATTCATGACAAATTGTTTCTACCGTGCTCACCCTCTCATATTGAATTCTTCTTGTGTGTGAAAAGGTAGGCCATGGCCAGGGCTGCAACTGTAATTAAGGTTCACTGAGTTGCTGTTTCCATTATCAAGCCCAATTTCCAAGGTTTAATAAGTCAGCAGTTCCAATTGCACAAGGCTGATATTTGACATTCACGTTATCAGCAGAGACACTGTTTGTGCTTATCTGTTTATCAAAAGTACAATTTAAATCCTCTCAGCTGTTGCTGAATCAGAGATCTGAAAAACATGGTCTGCATCTTCATCTGTTTAGGACTTACACGCTCTGAACACTAAATTTTCCTCTGGGGAAAGCCAGCACAGGTGTGCTTCAGTGAAGGCATTAGAAATGCCTCCTGTCCAACAAACTTGGGGCTTATTCCCATTGCTCCCTCTTTATTCACACAGTCTCCGGGGAACTGATGACTTGTTTACTTAGTTTTGACACAAACATGCCAAAATTAGGCAACCTGGTAATTCAGGGTGCACAACCTTCGTGACCTGGTTGTATCAAGAGCTTGAAACAGGCAAGACCCGTAAGACACATTGTCCAACTTCCCAGGGAGCTCACGGGGTGAGCTGGGAGAGGAGGTCCCTGTGTGTGTCTTACTGCACACGGGTTGTGCCTGAGCCAGGCTCCAGGCTGGGTCCCGGAGCAGTGCCAGCATCAGCAGCCTCTGTTGACTCCTCTCCCCTCACACCAAAGGATTTAAATCACTTGTCGATCCAGCAGCAGCTCAGCCTTGCTGCCCATCCCACAGCGTAGCCCTGGCACGAGAGGCGTATGGGGCTGTGCCAAAGACACACGCCCACCTTGGAAACCTCTGAGTTGGTACAACCTGATGGAACAAGCCCCAGGTAGGTGGGAAAACTGGGTACCACTCTCCCCCAAATTAATAATGCCCCTGCAAACTCTGCAACCTCCTCTGTGGTGCAAACACCAAGTTTGCATCTAGTCTTCCAGGAAGCAGCATACTTAAAATGAACACAGCCAGCTTGCTATTGCTTTTGTCCTTTATCACCGAGTCAGGACACAATTACATTATGAATAAGAAAAGGTGTAACTTGTAAATTGGGCAAGTTATATGGATTAAATTAGGTAAAAATGCTAAATGTAATACATATATGTGCAAAAATGGTAGATAATACGTGGTATCCCAAGTACCAGTCTCTTCTGGTCACAGAACAGGCCGGTATCCCACAGCATTAACATTATCACACAAGTAAGAGTCAAACTATAAAGGATGCACTAGCTAGTTTGATTTACCATACCATCCAGATCCAGCTTGGTTTTAGCTTCACAGTCTGTTCTTAGTACAGAAAGGGAATTAATTTCATCCTGTATAAGAAACAGCACAAGTAACTGAAATGAAACACTGTGGGAAATATCTCCTAATTTTTGTTCACCAAAATCATTCATATAGAAGATAGAGAAAAAATAAAGGAAAACCTAATGTGCTTTTTGCATCACAAAGCAACACTGAATTCAACCTTAGCTCCTAAGAACTGGAATTTTCAAAGCTGTGTATGTAGGTCAGGTGCACAAGCCCCACAGAAATGCAACAACTTCGCTAGGTTATTTCTGAAACACCTACACTGAAAGAACACAGATATGGACAAATTCTTAGATAGTTAAAGTCAACACAGGCCTTTCCACCTGGGATGAAACACCAGCTGAGAGCTGACAGCTTTCATCTTTTCAGGTGTCAAGAGTTTTGGCCTCTGCAAAAAGGTGAAGTACAGAATCCTCCTGCAAAAAAGAGAAAATGTATTCGTTTCTCAGTCACAATAATGAAACCTCTAGCCCTGAAAATGCTTCTTGCTCTGCTAGTCCAAACATTCGGTGATTCCATCTTGTCTCAGTGGTGTCTTGGTGGCAGAAAAGGTAAGCACTCACAGTATGGTCCACGTCCCCAGAAGTGAGTAGGCCTGGGATATCTTTATAAAATATCCAGGGGTTGCTTTATACAGTTTCTTATACATTGCTTTACAGAAAAAGGGCAGCACAAGAGCTTAGTGATGTAACTGTAACTGAACCTTTCTGCACTGGAGCAGCTGGATATAAATCAGGGGTAAAGTTAAGCCTGTGTAAATGAGTAATGTGTGTAAAAGGCAGCAGCATGGCTTGTACACGAGTGAAATGGAGACAAGTCTGGTGTACACATTTAAGAGTTATGAGCAAGGCAATCGCAGCAATTACTCTGCGTTTTTTGTCAGGAAGTCACCATAAAAAGCATACAATGCCATATGCCAACAGAGATGTTGCTTAGATTCTGTTTCATGTGTGATAGTGGAAGGAAAAAAAAAAAAAAAGATCAAAATCCTGCACCCTGTATCTTTCTATAGCTTACTTACAGAGGCAGGATTTGCTATTTCAAAGTTCCTTCATCTAATACTATTCTGGTTTTAAGATTATTTTAGTCTGGAGTGATTCCCCTGAACTGTTGCAGCCCAAAGTATCCACAAGGGATTGAGGAAAGACTTCTGCAATATGAAAAAGAGTGAAAAATGATTAGTGAAACATTTCAAGAAGAAAAAAGTCCAGCCTTGGTAATAACAACCTTAATATAACAACAGCAGTAATACTGCCGGTGTAAGCAGCATACATGTCCATCACCTACTTGTAATGTGACTTTCAATCTTCAATTTTTCTTCCATACTAGTGAGAATTCAGAGCATCTTCTCTCAAGCCAATCTAATTATAACAGTAAAAAATAGAATGAAATACTCAAATTCAGGGATTTGGTTCTCCTTCCTGCATTATGACACCTTCTTTTGTGTTAGTTATGATTGTGAAAGCTAACAATGATGAAGCACATCAGAATTGAGAGGATGAGCACATACAACTGGCTCAACTATCTTCAATGTGTTATGTAATGTTCAATATTGATTTTGATTCAACTAGACTTCTATTAGAGTTATCTGTTCTAGCCAGCTGCCAAATATACCTGCTCAGTAATGTGTCCAAATTCATTAACAGTTTTGTTTTAATAATATTTCATTTTAAAGTTTAATTTTATCCACACATTAGCTTCATATTACTTATGCAAATAAAAGCTTTATGGCTATATTAGCAATAATTCATTATCATTCCCAACTGGCTTAGTGAAGGAATTTGTAACTTTGGAGTACATCCAGAGCTTTTAATTGAAGATACTAAGGGAAGCCTACATTTAGTTAGAATCATTTGCACATACAAATTAAATACAATTAGCATAAGTCTCTCAAACTCTTTCCAGGCTCAAAGATAGATTGTCTAGGATAGGACTTTTCCTTGAGTCCTGTCTGAAGGATAATGTATTAAGGTGGAATCCAGTGAGCATCCTGGGGGAAGGAGGCTGTGACTGTTGCAGCTGGGATCCAAGACAAGGTGACCTGTTTATTGAAAGTTACTTCCCACGCTGCTTCATCTTCACTGTTGTGACAGAGGTGACACTTGTCCCTTCTTTGCCTGTCTACCTGTCACCTCTAAACAGAGGGACAGAGGAAAGCAGTGACTCTAGCCAGTGTGATTTCCCTTCCAAGGGCTCAGACCAGGTGATAAGTGGTAGCAAGGAAGGAAGGAATATCAAGATTTCATGGTCAGGTTGCAGAATCAGGTTTGTTTTAGTTGCTGGGACAGAGAGGGGGTATGTTTTGGTGCAACTTTACTCTTTTCTGTTGCTTTACATCTTCACAACTAGCCCTAGGTAGGGAACTTGTAGTGACTAAATATATAGAATACTGCAAATATATGGAACTGATAGTAGTTAAATACTTGTTAGGTATCGCCAACAGAAGTCCTACAGGGCTGGGTCTTCTACATTTCAAAGGTGGAGGACTGGACCCTAACTAATCTCAAAAACTTATTAAGAAAACTGTATTGAGGATACTCCTTTCTTTGTGCTCTAAATGAGCTCTTGTTGGATTAGGAACTGACTCATGTTTACTTTATTATGTCCCAAGTCACATAAGGACTGTGGGTATCTTCCCCATCTCCTACAGAATGTTTTAATTAGCCAATTATATTAGTAAAAAGCAATCTAATTTCTAGGCCAAACAATAGCATGGCATAGATATTAAAATCAAATTAGCAAGACATACCAGTGTTTTCCTTTACCATGCAAAACCGACCTCCTGCACAGATAATTAGCATTATGTCTGTGTGGTGATCTGTAGCAGTGAAAAAACACACACAGTGGTGAGTAATGAACAGGATAACAGGTATAAGAATTTCCCTCTACTGTCTCTCTCCAGCTTTTGCTCTTTTAATTTAGTTTATTAGTAATCATGTGTGCCCTTTAAATATATGCTTTAGAAAACAAACAGCAATATAACAGGTAGCAATGCTGCTTCCAGGAGACAGGAGCTACATGCAGTTCCAGATTCAGTTCTCTGCTCTCCGCAGACTTCCCGCATGAAGCCACACCATTTCTCTGAACCTCTATTGCATGAGGACCAACATTTTCCCACCTCTTTGCTCCCTCCATTTCAAGCAAGTGTTGGGAGACAGAAGATGCCTCACCACCTACTTGTATACACGCTGGAGCAGTTAACCCCCAGGCACTTGCAGCTTAGTATGATGAGGCACAGTTGTAATGGGTTTTCTCCAAAAAGAAACACCAGCAATGTACCCTTTAACTCTGGTGGGAGAAATGAAGCTTTCCTCATAAAATACACATACTAAAAAAAAAAAGAAAGGGGAGAGAGGGAACAGACCTTACAGCCTTGACTCCATACGCACTTTTTCCTTACTCATAACTATAAACCGAAGCAGAGAATTAAAATGTTTGATCCGGGATGATGGCTGCTTTTGATTGTCAACTAGTGAAAGCTGAAAGGAACCTTTTAAATTGTGCCTAGAATCCACCTCTGAGAGAGAAACAGACTGAAAACATATTTATGTGGGAATTAAAAGCAGACATTTATAAAACAACTAGCTGCTTTGAAAATGTGTGTTTCCACCTTCCCCCCAAAACAGAAGCCTCTTCTTCAGTGTCTTATGCCAGTCTCTCCGCAGCAGTCGTGCTCCCTGGCAGCAGCTGTGCAGCAAACTGAGTCTCTCAGAAAAGCAGTGTTGGATTTGTCTGAATAAGACATTTATCCTTCAAAGGCCAGGGCAGCAGAGCACCGGCCTCGGAAAAGCTAACAGATCAATTCTGCTTAACCCCTGAACTCCGAATCCTTATTACAACCTTTCACAGGTTCCAAGGTGTAAAACCACCCCTAAACAAAACAATAACAAAGTCTGCCATACAGTAAAGGGGTGAAGTGGAAGAAATATGTTAATGTAACAGCTGTAAGGGGCTCTTGCCTGACCCCCTGAGATGCAGAACCCCTGTTTCCGTAGCGCACCATGTGCTGCATTAGCTGCAGCCCCAAAGTAAGGTTTGACTTGGACTGGGAGTAATTGCTCCCCTAACAGCATGCGACAGCCCAGAAACGCCCAGGATCAGTACTGACACATTTCTAATCTGCTCTAATGTATAAAGTGAATAATTTCCCTACATAAAATGGTAGCTCTTAAAGGTGCAGTACATCCACATCTCTGAACCCAAATTTAATCTGTTATAAATTAATGTAAGAGAGGGATTAGAGGACTGCAGGGATAATTTCTGCTTCCGTGGCTGTTGGTCTGTCACATATTTCCTGCTGCATTTACTGTACTGCTGAATGGAAATTCAGAGAAGATTTACAATCAAGAAGAAAGGCAAACAAAATACAAAGTATTTCAGCGCTGTTCTGTTCTAACTGCTGTCAGTGTTTCTACTCTTCTGAAGTTAATAGAATTGTACATGTTTTATTTTGTCTGAAGGAGCATAAGGTCCTTTTGCAATTTTTCGATCCAGAATTCTTTCTCCTTACCTCACCCAGTGTGCTACTTCCCTGCTACCCCAAAAGAAACAGTAGGATCATGCACTGGATTAAACCACATGTTCCATCAACTAAACAAAAGGATCCATTAAAATCTCAATTCTCTACATACTTTCTCACAAAAATGCATACAGGAGTATCTGCGTATTTTTGGAACCACAGATATTCAAACCTATGACCGCAGGCCTTGCTACAGTTGCTCCTGATAAACAGTTAGCATCAATATTTTCTTAATTGGCTGTGTCCAAAGAGGGACTAACATTAACCTCTTACGAAGACCATGGCATTTTTTATATCTATTGGAAAGCACTTAGATATGTCATCTCTTTTGCCATTTGCTAGCTACAGTAAATAAAATATTCTGAAATTACAGTTCAGTAATTCTGCAGAATTTCATGCAAGGGGCCTGCTTGTCACCTTCCCTTCAACCGTGTGACAGTATTTCTACAATCGCTCACCCAGAATCCTCCTCCATTCCACAAGGTGACCCTGCATTTTGATGCATTTTTATTCTTGTCATCTTTGCCCCTCCTTCGAGTCAAAATGGAGTCACAGATATCAAGACTGGGCTTTATAATTACCTAAACTAATGCTTACACACAGGAAGTGCTGACAGAAGCACACGGGGGAGGTAATGATTCCTGATTGTGTTAGCGTCCTGGTTCTGATGTAACAAAACAGCTTTCCGTAGCATTACAGATGGATATTTCCAACATTTTGATACAGGCAGATTTCCCAACCACCCGTCTGCCACAAACGGGAACGGCCCTGCCACCTTGGGCTAACGAGCCTGGGTGACTGTCACAGTGACAGCTCCGACACGGGTTGCTGAAGTATGTCCACAGCACTGGGAAATTACTTGGGTACTTGCAGCTCATGTTTATCTTTAAAAATTACACTTCTCACAGTGTGACCAGGCCTTAACAGTGGTGAAGAGGCAAGGAAAAAATTAGTTGGGTAATCGTGGGCTTCTGCACCACAGTGTGGAACCAGGATGGGAATACAGAGACAAACTGTACTGAGAGCACACCGTGCAAGATCCAGCTGTGACTGCTCTGTAATCTAAGTTCTAGGGCTGTGATTTTGGAATGAACTTCCCTCCCCCAGTGTTTAGCTACAAAGTGTTTGAGTAAAGAATGCTAAATTACATGCAAGTCACATTAAGAACAATCAGTCTCATGTAATAGGGAATCTAATAGTTCATAAATGAGATGCAAATTCATTTTTACGGGTGCACTATAATAAGCCAATTATTTCAGAGCTCTTCAATTATGCGGTTTCAAAAAGCTGAATTGCTTTAAAAAAATTTTTTTAAGAAGCTTTAGGTTTTTCCATAGCTTACAAGGAAAAGAAAATTTATCTGTCTTGCAAGCAACATTAAAAAAACCCAAAACCCAGCCCCCCGAAACATCATGCCAAGTTGCAAGCAGGAGCAATACAAACATAAAAGAATAAGCCAGCTGGCAAACCACAAACGTAGCAGACGAAGATGTGGCAGACAATGGACCTCTGTGTTCCCACCAGTTACAGACATTCAGGAGCCCATCCTGCAGCACGCGGGGACAAGTAGCACCATGTGCTAGATCAGCGTCAGGGAATCTCACCAGCAGCACTGATTTACCACGCCTGCAGACAGCGACAGCATTGCAGCTCGATGGCAACCTCTTACCACCATCAAAACTGCCCTTTGTGCTTTTGGCACTCAAATCCCAGAAGGGTATGTTTTTCCTTTGGAAAAAGAATCAACGCTGAGATGTTCTTCCTGAACTACCCTGCACTGTTGTTCTTGCAAGAAATTGGGGACAGGAGAATGTAGGTGTTGGTTTGGTTAAAAAACCCAAAAACCTAACTGAAAAGATTATGCAAAGGCAGAACCATTCTCATTTGTGCACTGCGTGCAAAAAAGTGAAACAGTGCAGGAACGCAGCCTGACCCTCTCTGACCTGTCTGGTAACACAAAATGCAACCTGCACCAATTCAGCCCTAAGTTTGACTTCATGTTTTTTCAAAGTCAAAACCCATTTGGAGAAATTTTGCAAAACGAAAGCAAATAAAAGCCTTCCAGTGGGTGGACACAAATTGCACTGAAATCTTCGTTTCTTCAATTCTATGGCTGATGATTACTTACAGGGAAACAAAACCACAACCAGTTCTGAACCAGAGATCACATGAAGGACCAAAACTCTCTTTATGGTTTTATGCCTTTTAAGGCCTTTGCTGCACTGATTGCTATCTTCAGTGGTTTTTCTCCAGGGCACCTCACTACTGAACCTTGGTGGCTGGTGAGACATGGCCTGCTTTCAGTGATTTTCAACCGGGACAAAATTGTTAGAATACTATGTGGGCAATTCCTATCTCTAATACAACCCTTTTCCATTCACAGAGCCACAAAACACTTTATAGGGCAGATCACAAAGAAATTGAAAAATCACAGTTGTTTAGGTCTTGGCCACACAACAATAATGAACTTAGTCTTAACATGATCGTAATGTGTAGTGCTGGCCTCCATTTCTGCTACTTGCTATCCTTCTTTATGTTGTTATTATTAGTCATGTTGTGGCCTCAAGAACAAGGAATTTTGAAAAACTGTTAATACGGAACTCAGGCACTGTCCCAGCGAAGCTATAAAGTGTTGGACTCCTGCCCGATCTTTCTCATTACCATTTAACCTTTTTCCACACAGCAAATGCACGTACATTAACTGAGGAAAGGACTTCCCTTTCCCTATAATGAATAGTTGTATTTTTCAGCTTTTGCTTGCAAAGTGTTTGGACCAAATGAAATGTGCAGACAAAAGTAAAAGCGCTATGAGAAATGGTAATTGCAGTGTAATGTAATCTGTCCCACTCCCCCGAAGGCTGCCAGCCACTGCTGCATGGGCTTGGAGGCCAGCTGGCACTCAGGTGCGCTCAGCGCTGTTTATTCATCCTGCGCTGCTGAGGCTCAACCTTGGGGCGCTGAGCTCCTGCCTGCTGCCCTCTCGTAGCCGGTGCAACACTGCGATCCACTGGCCTGAGCCGCTCCTTCCCTCCGAAACGCCGCCTGCTGCACCCCAGCTGGTCAGAGCTTCAGGGGTGCCACAATGGGAAAGCAAGAAATACATCCAGAAAAGTTAAGCCAGGAATACAGAGGCCATATCCTAGACTAAACCAATTCTTCCTGCTGGAAAACTTACACAAGCTTTTAGGCACATAGGCTCTTCTTTCCAGATCTGAAACTAAAGTAGCAGACTTGAAACATGCACTGTGCCCTTGCTCTCCAGTTGTATTTATTTTTGAGGCGTGCTACTGCTATTTCAGAATTCAAGTAGGCTTACGCTTCTTAAGCATATCAGTCAATCTAGTAAAAGATACAGCCTCTACTTGGGTATCTTGTCTTCGTGCAACTTTACCACCAAAACCGTTACTTGGGTTTTCCTACCATCACAGAGATCTCTTTTTAAAGCCCCACAGTTACAGGACGCTGAAAAGCAGGAAAACTTCTAACTTCTCCCTCCTCTCCATGCCCGTTATAAGCCTTTATCGGGTTGGCTCCCAGGCCTGGCTGAGCAAGGCTTGGTCTGACATCTCTGCCAAATCTTCCTGGACAGAACACCTGAGTAGCAGCAAAAGAGGCAATAAAGATAAATTATAACAGCCTTCTACACCGTTGAGATTTTCTAGAGGTAAAAAAAAAAAATTGACATCCAGATTTAGAATTAATTGTTTAGCTTTGAAAATGCTTTTTGATTAAGGCTTAGAACTCGTACATCAGAGTTTGAGCACATTCCTACCTAAATCCACATGTACTGTTTGCAATTGGAAAATGATCCTCACTTTAACAAAGACCTTATTCAAAAAACAGAAATATAAAAAAACATTGTGAAACGTCTAACATCTGGATCAGGACTTTTGGACTCGTGACTGCAAAAGCCTCAGAGGTAGCTTTTGAGGAGGACATCACTTAGCAAGGCTGTCTTGAAAGCACAGTGTCTGAATCTGGAGCCAGCTGACCTTCTGGGACAGGATCATTTTAATAGTACTCTGGCCTTATAATGCTGTAAACTATATTGTGAATGCATACATCAGTCTTGAGTAAGAAGCTTAATAATAAATTAGTTAATTTTTTTCCTTCAGCCAAAAGGCATTGCAAGCCATAGCTTTATTTACAAAAGGTTAAACATTCCTTTAATTGGATTGCTGGCATTTAAGTGTGCAGCAGAATATCCTTCAGCAATGTCCCTTTTATTTGTGACTGGAGAAGTGCCTAGAGAAATGCCAAGGGAAGATTTCATTTTAATAAAAAAGAGAAGCTTAAGATCCCTTTGGAGGCTTATGTTACATCTCAAAACTACCATGAACTAATGAATTTAATCTAAAAGGTCCCCAACCACCGGACCAAAGAGAAATTGCAACACTGGCGTAGCTTGACCAAGCTGACTTTCTATGCGTGTTAGCAGTTGTATCTTTGTGCTTACATTCTGTTATGAATACAAACACACACATCTAAAGTTTTTAGTCATTTAAAAGCTATTTTTAAATGAGAAATATGGTTGCCCTACAGCATCCTAAAGACACTTCAAAGAACCATTCGTGTCAGAGACTTGCGCATAAATAGAGCAAAAGGAAAATCCACAGCCCCTCCTCCCCTGAGTCAGTGCTTTGGAAAAAATTACACACCAAAAATTGTACTGCCTGGAAGAAAAATAGCCCCTTGTTGGCTCATATTGGGGTCAAGCTGAGGACCCAATTCTGCATGGTGCCGGAAGCTGAGTGCACTCAGCACTACTAGGCTGAGTTATTATCTCACAGTTATTATATGCACAGTATGGAAGTCTCCTGGGAGAGTGGCTAATGTACACTTTGCCTCCCTAGGAAGTAGGGTGGGAATTTATGAGGAAAGAAAATAGGGTCTATAAATTACACAAAGGACCTTTAAATAGAGGTATAGGTTTCATTACTGGAGCATGTTACTGGATGGTCAAAATTAAAAACAGCTTTTAGAAAGTGGATTGCATTTAACTTTCCATTTGGGGGGAAAGAAAAAGAGAAACTATTTCAAACACAGCCTCAATTAACTGGGCAAGTTAAAGTATGATGCCAAGTCTGCATCGACACAGTAAGTGACCAAGATGTAAGTTATCATCCATCAGGTACCTCCACTTTAATGTTTCATTTTGCTTTCTAAAATGTGATAATTAGAACACTGCCTTAATGCTACAATGGATTTGAGAGCCAGAATCTACCTATTTTACTAACACCTTAGAGAGTATGAGTCTCTAATGGCTGAGCTCCAGTATGCCGCAGCTGAAGAGCTGTAAGAGAAAAGAGGTACCGCTGGAGAATGCGAGCAAGGAAAATCCTACCTAACTCTGTGGGGATAAAGCCCAGCAGCCAGCCTTCCCCACCTACAGACCATCCCGAAGTCTTGCACTCATCAAGCCTCTAATCCCATCAGGCCCACCTTGCGAGGCAGGACTCCCCCAGGACGAGGTTTTGCCCCTTACTGTACCTACAGTCATAAGTATTTCAACATAAAGAACAGCAGTAGTTTGGGGCACAGCAACTCTTCTCACCAGATGTCCACGTTCCCAACAAGCACCAAACAAAATCAGGAGAAACTTTCCTATCTTAGACATTTTCAATGTTGCTTTACTTTTAATTCACAGCTCCCAGTGCTTAGCTGTGACACTCCCATTTAATGAAAAAGTGAGCATTATGCCTTTGTGGTGGTACAGAAAAGATGGAGAAATAACTATGAATACTCTAACAATCCAGAAACCAGAAGGCATATCAAAAGAATCCACAACTACATTAAAGCAATCGTTCATTATTTTCAAGACACTAATAGAATTTCTAGAAATTTGCAGTTGGCAACCCTGAACTTTCCAATTCCACCATCATACTCGAAGAGACAAAGTCCCAAAAATCAAGATGCAGGTTTCTTTCCACCACAGACCTTCAAATAGAGCTGGTGGCACTCAGACATTCTTGCAGGGGAAGAATCCAAATTTGAACAGGACACTTCGCATTCATGTGCCTATTTCGTCACACTGCTGCTTGAAAAGATATCCAGAGAAAAGAAAAAAATATTTCAACTTTTAAAAATTTGGAATGGTGTTTCACTCCAAAATGTCAATTGTTTTTAATCATGGATACAATATTTAAAACTACTCCAGACAAAAATAAAATATCTCATTTAAGGTTAGGCAAAGCATTCATTCAGCCTCAAAACCAGTTATTTTCCCTTCATTATTTTGTTTTCTCAGTCATTCTAAATCAACCCTTCTGGTTTGATCTGGAAGGAAAACTAATCTTTAGCAAGACACTTATTCATGCAGGGTTTATCCTCCTGTCCAGCCGTAATTCCATGTCCAGCTCATGGAAGTGGCAGCTTCCTTCTTGTGAGAGAAAGTCAGTGAGAAAAAAAAACAAACCCTGGCAATATCAGCTTCAGTTTCTTCTATGCAGTAGCCACATATTTGTCCTTTCAGTCATGATTATTTGACTCTAGTCACCACACTCTGTACTGGATTTTTACATTTAATGAGGTTGCAGGCTGCTGCTTTTCACTATTATCCGTAATCAAGTTTTATTGATTACTGGGACACAGCATCAATGGAGAGAACATTACAAGCAAATGGAAAAGCTGCCCAGAAGCTACTGGTAAGCTTTTTGTGTTCTAGAAAAAAAACACCCAATGTTAAAAAATAATGTCATTGCCTCTCCCATTCAATCCTGTGCACTCCTTGCTGAGCACTCCCTGCAAGAAATCCTGATGATCCGACACTAGATTGTAGCCCTGTAACCCTGACACTCCCTTGCTGAAAATCTGTGTGATGTGGAGAGACTGAACGTGCCTGTGTGCAGGTGCTGAGCATGTGTGCATGTGCAGGAGCTGGAGGCAGGAGGATGGCTCCTTCTCAATTTGATGTGGGCAGGTAATAAATGTGTTATGTGATACAGCCTCTCTCCCACTCAGACAGAAGGAAACCTGCAGAAGACTGAAGGAAAGGTTGGTGAAACACAAGGGTTATTTATCTTGCAGTTATCTATAACCAACTCAATCATCTAAGAGTTAATGGCATAGAAATCACCTGGCCAGATACTATCATAGGTAACATGCTTGCAGAAAATTAACAGATCAGAAAAAGCGACGAGGTATTCTCATTATGGTGGATTAAATTAAAATGTATTTGGTATTCTACATTAAAATCCATGGGTTAAATCAGCTAAATTATAAATCCTTCATGAATGGCAGCATATGTATTATCAAGGTAATGCCAGAACACAAAATAAGAGAAATGGGTAATTTAAGATACACAATATAGTTGTGCCTGAGGGATTGAGCTAATTAAAAAAATCTCTGCTAGTTCTTAAATGATCATTATTATTTAGAATGGATGTTTGAATGAGAGCAGGGTGACAGCAGTGACCCATACTGACACGTGCATTTCCATGAAAGATGTTGTGAAAGGAAATGAGTTTGTTTGCAAGCCAGGATCCCATTAAACACTGCAGCCTGTTAAGATACAGGCTCTATCTCATATTATCACACCATTCTTCAAACTCTTCCCATTCTTTTGTAAGTATAAATTGCAATTTCCCAAGACTGCTAAAAGTAACCAAAGAGTTACTGCTACTCTACCTCTACCACTTTCAACTCTTCCCTTTATTGCTAAGGATTACTTCTGCCATGGGATATTCTGTGCCTTGTAAAAACATCCTTCAAAGAACACATAGTTGAACTCTTGATTCCTTGATCATAAAATTCCCTACTGTATTGTGTAAGATTAATGACAGTTTTCCATGAAGAACAAACACAGAACAAAGGGTTGTCTGCACAGGGTGGAAAAAAACTTCCTTAATTTCATGTAATTTATGTCTGTCTTATACTATGAAGGAAATGGATCTCTCCCTGTTCACCTAAGTAGAGCTACACAATAGTCAAGAAAAGGAAAACATAACTCTACATTTCTCCTTCATGCAATTACAGTGATCTAAAAAGGATAACCATATCTATGCAGTTCAGAATGACCAATCATTACAGGAGATAAGGTAGCCACATTTAAACAAATAAACCAACTCTACCACAAACTTAAGTGCATGTTAAATGCACCAAAATCCATGGCATTCTCTTGATTATTTTGTCCACCTCTACCCCCTTTCTTAAGCTTCTGGTGTTCCTTCCTATGTGTCCTTAAGCTACGTGTTCCTTCCTATGACACTGTTGGATGGTGATGACGTTACCCGAAGAGGGACACAGATGAAGAGGAACTGGCTGATACTGCTGGCATTCCCAGCCATCAGACAGCAGCTTACAGGGACATGCCCAGCCTAGATTTAAACTACAGTGCAAGAAGCAGTTGTGGAAGCCAGAGCAACACAGAGCTCCCTGCCAGCCCAACGCCAGCACTGAGCGAACGACCAGCACTGGGCCCTGTGGACAAGGTGCCAGCCCACATCCATCCATGCAAGCCCACAGCCACGCTCCGTCAGGGTATGTAGGTGGGCTTAGAAATCTGAGAAGGCAGCAGATCGTGTCCAGTTTGGAGACCACTGCAGTCTTCAGAGGTCTTGTCCTACACTTGGATATCTTATAATTAGGGACTACCCAGCACTGTAAGCAAAAAGCATCACAGTTTTGGATTACCTGGCGATAGAGGTCCCAATCCTTTCCTGGAGCTCCCCAGGGCTTCTGCACTGGAAGTGATATGTCTCAGTTTCATTAAACGGGGGACATTTTTTAGCTGTCCACACTATGAGAGATAGCAAGGCAGAGCTTAATCAGGCACGGACTGTGAATGTTTTCCAGCTGGTACCACTCATGCTCAGCACTAGATTATTTTGTTACATTTCTCTGCCCTTTGTTACTCTTTGTTCAGAGATGGTGGGATGGAATTTACCATATCTCTAAACTGTCATTTAGTGATACAGCTGCAATGCTCATGTGCTTATCTTCTGGGTTGCAGCTTTTTTTTTTTTCTGCTTTGTTTTTCCTACAATGTACATGTATTAGTAGCTTTCTCTTGAATTTGCTTTTTTTATGTGTGCATTAATTCCTAAATTACAATGTGTCATATCCTTTCAACTGCTCATGAATGTCTTTGTAACTATGATATTTTATGGCAATTTAACTGTGGAGATTACAAATAAAATTATCAGCTAAAAACAGAATGATTAGTAAACCAAGATAAATGCTGTAAATTAATCATCATTTCATACATCATACCAAGGTTTTAAATTTTCATGTTAATATAGCAGATGCAAATTGTTGAGGTGAAAATAGTTGTAGCAGTTTTAACTATACAAAATATCTGTCCTTACAGACAAGCAAAACAGAGTCTGGAAATTTTTAGCTAACCTTTCAGTCAACACATACCTTCACGGAACAATATCCATTTTTTAGCAGATACTTGCCAAATCGCCACACAACAGTTATTCTGTCAGTTCCTATTCTTTGATTTTTCGGTTGATGTGTCGAGGAGCGTACTAATGACACAGCGTGCACTGCAGCCACTGCTTCCTTTGGTTAGATCTGAAAGAATAAAACTCACTTCTCCGCAAGCCTTGTTGGGGCAGGACAAGTGTTCCTTCTGAGTTTATGCAGCATTTGACACAAGGGACAGGTCCTCATTTAGGAGAAGGGCCTTAGATGCGAAGAGAACATTTTCTTCTGCAAAATAACAGAGGAAAATCTTTTAATATTAAAAGATATGTACCCTGACACCCTCTAACACGGAACACGCACACAAACATATTCTTCCTGTGTCCAAATACAGAAGCACATGCACTCCCTCCACATTTTAAATTATACAGCATTGGCTCAGCTAGACAGAAAATGTGCAGGGTTACTCCCAGACAAAGATTAATCTTTCTTTGATATATTCAATACTTCACATGCTCCACATTATCTGGTGAGTATATATGCCTTGCCTTCAAGAATGTGATGTACTACGCCATACATCATCGTCTAATTTATTGAGTGCACCTCTGCAGCAGGCACTGTACATCCCTGCCCAGGGTCAGGATCACACGCCAATCTTCAGGCTTGTTTCTCCCAGCCCTGGGACTCCCCGAGTACCAATACTGCTCAGCCAGCTCTGTTCACACCACTCACCTGCATAGTCCAATGCTGCTTTTCTCAGAGCAGGTGTACAATCAGCATTAGGCTGAACCAGAAACAATCCATGACACTCATTAAAAGCAATATCCTGGGAAAACTGTTAAGTAATAGGAAAGATGGCACCCCAGCAGGAGCCACTGGAACAAGCAAAGCACCTGGATCTACATGCTCAGACACTGGCACCCAAACACAGACTCTTCTGGCTTTATTTTACAGAATGAAAATCCAGCTGGGGCAGTTGAGTTTTTCATTTGCCACACTCACTTGTACGATCATTTAAAGATGAGGAAGCTGAGAGACAGAAAGATGACCCTGACTCACCCAAATTAGCTTCATCTTCAGAGAGATTTCCATGGAAATGGAGCAGAACATGTTCCTCACTCCCCCAGCAGATCCTCTCAAGACACCTGCTGTGCCCAGCACTCTTCCAGTGTCAGAGTCACAGGCCAAGAGGTGCTAACAGCCTACGTGGTTAGAAATGGCAGGAGGGAAAGTGAACAGATATAAATACAGATTTCTTCTATGTGCAGTTCAGTTTGTTCTATCGAAGACCTGGGGCTTCTGCAGAGAAGCAGCCTGGAGTAATGGCTTACAGTTCTTTGCTATAGCCAGAGAACAATTCACCTTGTGTCATGTAATGGACATAGTGCATAATGGTGTGATTAAAAAGACTAACCCCGCATATGCCTCTTTCTCTGGTGTACGTATGAGCATTGTCATCTACAGCTGCACTTAAATGGAAGCATGCTGCATAAATATTGATACTTGCTGTGATTAATATTGCTATTTATATTAGCAATGAATTGGGTTCACATAAAAATAATTAGCACAGCATGCCTGGGTATTATTTGCTCCTAATTATATCACAGTTCATTTCACCAACAGCAATGTGTCACCAAGTCAATAACAACCAATGATTAATACACAGAATGTACTACCTTAAAATAATACCCTGTGTAACTCCCTGGGTTATGATGGAATACTATTAGGAAGTCCCTGGATAATTGCTTCAGGTGAGTTCCTGACTGGAGTTGCTAATACTAACATAAACTACAAATGCAATGATAAAAAAAAAAAAAAAAAGTGTTACTCAGTGGGTTTGTTTGGTCATTTTCTTGCTTTTATTCTTTTTTCCATTATTTCCTTTCACACATCAAGAGTCAAGGTGACTCGAGTGCACCAAAGCATTCTGCAACTTGTCACCCCCAGCAGTCCTATCCCCCTCTCTGGGAGCAAGCTGGTGTCATTCAAATTACCCCATTACAGAGCAGCCAGAGCCCCTCCATCTTCACCCCGGAGAGCTCTAGATATACTCTTAGAAAACACCTTACAGAACAGACGGACTCAGGCAATTACGTCCCAATCACACCACCCAGGCAGCAGCATAAATATAACAAACATGTAATAAACCCAGCCAACAAAATCATCCCCAGAGTCCGCCTCCTGCATCTGCCCAGCCTCACTCATCTCCCAACTCCCTTGAGCAAGTCATTTAACCACTCTCTTTGCCATCTGGAAAGCTGGGACACTGCCGCTGCTACAGTACTCACAGGCTATCAGGAGACTTTGTTTACTGGAGTTTGTGAAGAAAACTGAGATTTCAGGATGAAAAGAGTTGTCATGGGCTCTATTCTGCAAGATGCTGGCTCTGGCCTGGATCCAGCAAAGCACTTAAGCACTTGGTTATCCCTTAAAAAAGTAGAGCAACTTTTCCACTAACTGTATCACAGAAAATATATTCAAAAGAGCTTAAAAAAATAGCTTAGACAGAAGAGGGCAATTTAATACAAGTGCTGATTCCAAGGCACAAGAAGAATGGTTTCATGCTGTTCCCAAGAGCAGTCTTCTCACTTTTGGCTTCTGATGGCACCTGCAACATTTAAACAGATGAAAGTGGCCACGTGTCAAAGTTGGAATCAAAAACTTTGAAGGATAAAGATTCACAGATCGTTTTAAAACAGCAAATACAAACTTCTCTTTGCTCATCACTTATTAGTTAAGACAAACTTGGATGTAAGTTAATACTTCTTGCCAATATCTGTCAAACATACAGCCAGCTAACGAATACTAAATATCCCACTGTATATTGCACACCCATAAATCAACCCAGCCAGAATTAACATACTTCGCATCTTTACGGTGTGCTACTGCCCCCATGTGTAATAAACATTCCTAACAGTAATCCTAGAACTGAAAAATGCTGTCTTGGTTTTCATTATCACAGAGCTAGTGGAGTGTCATAGATAAAATATCCTGGTTCCCCGCAGCTCAAAAGCCAAATGAAAAATCAGGTGCATATTTTAGCCCAGGGATGTAGAATTTTTCTTAACCTGTTAATGACAGGACAGCACTGTCCCTTCTCATTTATTCTGTAATAACTTCATACATCTCTGACAGACATTTGTAACAATCCTGTTGCAACATAGAAAACAATGGATCTTGAGACACTTGGGGTGAGATTTTTTGGAACAGTTCAATTTTTATTTAGGTACAAAAATAATCAAGATTTTAAAGTTTTCAGTACATTAACTGAAGTGCTTTTGAAAAATTTATCTGAGAGTGTTACTCTCAACACTTTATGAAGAGCAGGTCTCTGGAAAAAAATGAGCTTTTAAACACAATGCAAAGCATCGTGCAGAGCCTGGCGAAGGTCTAGAAATGCCTCAGTGATGGGTACAAATACCCAATAGGAGAGAAAATCTACAACTCATCGCAGAAGCAGCAGAAACTCTCAGCTCCGATCGACCTCTGTGTAGCAAAGGTTCCTCTCCAAGCAGAAAACAAAACCAGTTCCCTGTCCTGTCAGACTTTTCAGCTGCTGCTCACCCACCAATCTCTATCTGCAGATAGAGCTAAAAGTCAAAATCCAGACAAAGTCAAGGAATCAAAAAAACCTCAAGGAAAAAAACTACCAGGTCAATCACTTCATTTTTATTTCAACCAAAACCAATACTTCTAGCCCTAAATGTTGACAAGTGTCAAATAACAACAAAGATGCCCACTTTGTCATTTTGAAAATGTTAAAATAGGGCATGTTGAAGTTAATCAAAAAAGGAAATTACTGAAGAAAATCCACTACCTTCTCTTGCCTACAAATCCAGTTTTATAATCAGCATTTTTTGATTAAAAACAACATAATGGCAAAAATTCTCAACAGCTGTACTTGGTACCTTGAGAAATGAGCTACTCAGCAAGTACTTTGTTTAATTTATGAGAAGAAAAATGAAGTGGCTAAACTTTGCTTCTCTTCCTTTCTAAACCCCTATTTCTCCCATCTAATGTAAACGAAGCAGAGCCCACACTCCCACACCTCCCCAGCTCCTCTGCCAGTGCCGGTCTCAGCGGGCTTGTCCCCAGCACTGGCCCTGCAAACCAAAGGGCAAAGGGGACAGGGACACTTGGCTCCCACTCCTGGGAGGCTGGCCCAAGCCATGTGCCAAACATGTGCCAATCTCCCAGGTGCAGTCCTGTTTTCCATCTATTTTTAATGCAATGGGAAGCAGTATGGCAGAGTACAGCAGCTGTCCTCTTTCCCCACATTCCCAGGATTTAAGAGTACGAACTGCCACCACTGTTGGGGTTATCACTGGCTGACTGCACACACTAGATCAACCAAGGCAGTGCCAGCGTGCAAGGGCAAGTGTCTGACAACTCCCTGTGTCCCTGATTTTTCTCAGGACACAGGATGACCCATCTCTTATTCCCAAATCATAGGAACTTGCCTTTTTTCCAGCAGAATATGAGGACTCAGGAATCCCCTGTTTGCATTTGTGATCCTTTTCAAAAAGGAATCAGACCACTTGCACAAAGTTTTAATCGAGTCCACAGAGCCCTGGGAATCTAAGGGCTTATTCTAAGGGAGCCACCAAAATAACTAAGAAAATGGAAGTTTATATACCCACAGGCTGTAGAGTAACTTGCACCTACACAGGAAAGCTTTTAGAGGTTACACTGGAAAAGAATGAAAAGCATTATTCTACTAAAACAGTCTCACATCCTCAGTTCAGGCCACGGGGGAAGGTCTTTAACAGTCACTGTAACTGAGTGCTTCAGTGTCAGTACTCGGAGAGCAAGCCCCCCAGGCTGGGCCTCTGGAAATACTGCAGTAACTATTATATTTGGAGTTAATACTATAGAAATTCATGTTGCAGCTATTCTGCAGGAGAATACAGAGGGCGAGCCCCAGAGAGGTTACACAGACTGGTTGTGCAGCTCACCCCTGGCTCAGCAGCACCTTCCAGACTGATTTGACTCACAATAGACCAAAGGAAGCAGAGGCTGATCCCAGCCTCACACCTCCTACTGCTTACCCAAAGGCACAAAAGACAGAGAAAACAGGTACATTTTAAAGATCCAGAACAGAATCTGATCTCCTGGCCAGCTCTAACCTTAGCTATGTAGTATCTCAGATGGCAATGGGCTTCTCTGCGCCCTTTCCAACTAGCAGGAATACTCCTCTATATTCCCATTTCACTCATAGACTCTACCTTTCAAGATTAATTAACCCTTTGATTGCAAGATTAATTTCCCAAGGAAAAATGCACACCTAGAGAGAGTCAAAGTGATAATGAAGACCAACACATCTGCCAGGTAGAAGTGGCTCCAGGACAAAGCCTGATGGATTGCTGCAGAACATTTCAGGACGTTCAGTCCACTGCCTCCATCGTTCAGACACATGTATAGCAGGAAAGACAGATGATACATGGTTACCCACAGAACTTTATTAACACGTTCAGGTTTATGAAAATATGCAGGCTAAGCTTTTTCACTTTTCTTTTTTTTTTCCTAAATAAGATATTTTCCACTAACAAAACTGATTTTTAAGTATGGAACAGTCATTTGCCAGGTTTTCAAAGCCATCTGTTTTCAAAGCCTACCTTCCTTGTTGTTTACCACAGGCTGTCTATCTGTTTTAACAACCTCCACTGGGATTTCACATACCTCATTATGCAAAATCACTACTTATGCATTCACTCCAGCACTTGTCTAACTAATCTGCACTCATAACACCTTCCGTAGAAGATGCAGCATCCCTCTTCAGAGGCTGCAGATCAAAAACAATAGTAGCTGGTGTCATAGCAAGACAAAACATAGCCTCCTGTGTATTACTGTTGTGATACAGGCCTAATCCAAGGCTGCTTGGAGCTGCTAAAGTATAATAAAAAAATACCATATCACAAGAGATTTTCTATCATATGCAAGATAAAAGCATCTATTTTTAATGTTGAGACTTACGCTTTTCTTCATCAAGAGGATTCTAAGTATTTTGTCTCCCAGACCTCATCCCTGGCAATCTGATGAGCACCCTCAGCCTCCTCTGAAGTTCCTCACGACCTACTGTTTGGTTCATCCCAGGCACCACATGCTTTTCTTGCCAGCTTTCCATTTGTAACAAGCGGCCCTAGCATCTGAGAGAGTTTAAGCTGCTGTTTACAGCCTCCCTCTGCCTCCCACTCCACCCTTCCTCCAGATAGTTCATATAATCAGCGGATCATTGACAACAATAGACCTTCCGAACTGCTCCAGTCTATCGTGTCACGGCCTGCTTGGGGACCCTCTAACCACACATCACTGATACAATCCATCACGTTAAGAACTTGCTGGGGGATGCTTTAATTCACGGATTATTAACACAATAGACTATAATGTCCAGCACCATTATGGCTGGCTGTGTCACAGAACATCCTCAGGTAGGTTAAAAACCAAAGAGAGAGAAAAAGAGAGGAAAATAAATTCTCTCTATTAGCACGTTAGATCCACCATTTATAGTATTCTCCAAATAATTTTTTAAAAATCAGAATTTATTAACACTATTTTCTTAAAAAGAATTCAATGGCTCATCTTCCTTGGAAAACACGGCTACTACCTCTATTTGCCTGTATATTGCAAAATTTGAGAGCTATATGTAAATGTAAAACTTGCCATTCTTACATCTTTAATACATCACAGCTGCAATGACACTGCTGTGGTAAGATTTAACTCTAAAATTCAAAAGTGACAAAGTGACTTTAGATGATGTTTATTTTCCATGGGGAAGCGAGGGGAATTCCTGTTGAGCAAAGCACAATAGATTGAAGCTAGCAATAGAAAAAAGGGAAATTTCATGGCTGAGTTATGATTTCCCAGAGAAAAATATAATACATCAGTCCTACAAAAGACTTTTTATCTATGAAACTGAAAGCATTTTCTGAGTGAGGTAAGCATCACATCACTATCCCATTTCACACATGAGAAAACAAGAGACTGGAAATAAAACGAGGGGGTGCACCTTTCCAAACTGCAGACATCCAGTTCTGGCTGCACCTGAACCACTTGCCAGCACCACAGCCCGCCACCCTGCTGCCCTTAGCTCCATTTCTGTCACTGGGATGCTGCTGCACTGGAGTCTCAAATGACTCCTTGGGGTCACTCTCTTTGCATAACACAGCTCCTGCAACACGCTCCAGGATCAGGGACTTCCAGGTTGGAGCCTCACCACACAGGTGGCAAAGGTGATGTGCAGAGAAGCTGCCTGCTTAGACTGTCATCGGCAGCAAAACAGAGGCAGAAAACAAGAGCTTGCTGGAGGTGGTTTTAGCAACCAGTTTGGGAATTGGCTACGATTCTACCTAAAAGTGCATCCAGCAGGGCCTGGACAGTATCGCCACAAATCTGTCAACACCTCATAGCAGCCTTGGTCCCCCTGAAATCAAAATGGGCTTTTGTGGAGGGATTGCTCATGGAGTGAGGCTCCAGAAGAGAACTACCTGTAATGTCCCTGCTCGTATCTCGTAGCATGACAGAAACAAACCCAGAATCAGTATGTGTATTTCTTCATGTCTTTGTTTTCCTTAGACACAAAATGGAAATCATCCTACTCACTCACTGTTGCAAAACTTTTTATGGTTATAATATGTTTTTATTTGTAACACCCTTTATATTGTGAAAGATTGAATTACCATTTTTAGATTTTATGTAAGAAAAAAAGATTCACTTAAACCTATTATTTGGAAACACTAATTAAGTTTGTATACACCTGTATTATCCATCTCCATTATAGCATAAATTACTGCTTCTTTTCTCTGCATTTGCTTTACCTGGCTGGTCTATTGTTCTCCACAGTGCAAGTTCAACAAGTACCTGCATTTTGCTGTTGGTTGATACAACTCTGCCAGCACAGGTGTTCACGGTAACAGTTCTAAATGCTTGATCTGCCTTGTACACTTATGAAACATGTTGGGTCCATCATTAGGATTAAACACTGTCATGCACTAACATCAGGAGACGGCAGGTACGGATCAGGATTATGTTGGGGTAGGCACTGGATAAATACAGAATAAAGAGCAGGCCTTGCACAAAGTTGTCCAAATGATTTATATGAATGCCAGCTACAAATAGGATCAGATTAACTTTCAGCTTCGGTAAATACTAGTTTCACTGGAACCAAATCCTCTGCTTCTACAGACTCTGCTAGAAATAGCAGGCTAGCTATCCAAGACGCATTACAATTACACCACTTAAGAATAGTGGTTGGGTGGCCCTAGGGCAAAACCCCATCAGTTTAGATTACAGGTCAGATAGCTAGAACAGACATGTTAAATGTTTGTATTTAAATTTACACACTCTCATCAGGAACAGTTCTATTCTTCACGGCACAGCTGGTTTTCAGAACAGCACAGAGCAGCAAAAACCATCTTAGCGCTGTTCTTAAATATTCCTTTTTAGCTCACTCATGCTGTAATTTAGAAAACTGCTAGAACAGGAATCAGAACCTCGTTAAACATAAACACAACAGAAGTCAAGCTGCTGGAGACAAACATTATATAAAACAAACATCCTATAAAAAAAATGAAAGATGTGGCGTCAGGAGCCTCAGCTCAGTGCTGGCAGGAGTGTAAGATGGCACACAGCGGGACACCATGGCAGGGAGAGCCCACGGCTGGGACCCTGGGCAGCCCCAACACAGAGGCCACGCAGCTCCTCAGGGCTCTGACAAAGGTGTGGCTCTGCACTGAACAAAGTCTCAGAGCTGGGTTTATCCAAGAGGCAGCAACTCTTCCTCAGGCTGCTGGTTCAGTGGTAGAGAGAGGCTTTGTCAAGCGTGCTGCACTGCACACCCCGTCGCTCCCCCTCGCATCGCGCCAGGCCCCGCTTCTCTCTGTTCCGCACATGCTTTTGCTGAAGGCAGGGGCAGGAATAACCAAGTAAGGTGCCAGTCAGCATCACAGGGTTGCCAGAACCTACCCATTTTGATCATAAAGTGGCCAGAGGAGGGAGAAGCATCCTTCAAATGTTGGCACTACAGCAATAGGAACTTTTTTTTCCCGAGTTTAATGTGAGATTCTTGTCAGCATTTATTTAACAAGCACTCATTCCCCATTTGTTCTTTGACCTCTAAAGCACTCCTCATTCCAATATTTAAGCATCATACTAAAACAAAATATCAAAGGGTCCAAACTATAGCACAGAAGATGGATATAAATATCTGTCCTTTTGCTTCTAATGGAGCTTGAAATTAACACCATTTTTCTGTTTCATTACCATTTTTCAGAGAGTTTAAATTCTTTAGGACAAGGACCACTTCCTCTTCCTCCTAGGTCTGCACAGCATGAGGCTAAAAAGATGGGTCTTGGCTACTGCAGAGGTGATCAGAGGAGACACAGGCACTGCTTACAAAATATTGCCATAGCAAGAAGCACAGAGAGTATGCAGGAGGTATTTAATATAAATGGAAGATAGTTCTCTGTAGTTTTTAACCATCTCCAAGCAGAGTAATCTTCAGTACACTACTTTAAAAATCTTCATTAAATAATCAAGTGGTAAAGATTAAGCTATAAAATACAGTTACTGAGCAAACCCCAAGAGTTAGGATTACAGATGAGCCTTAGAATTAAGTCCGACAGCAACCGTTGGGGAGAAAATAGATAAAACACTTCATTCATTTATGGGCTTATCTTTGGGGCTCTTTTGGCTCCCATGACCACAAGGCGTAACAGCCTCCCAATCCTACTCTGTACATCCTTGTACTCAGCCACAAGAGCTTCCACTACCATCCTGCAAATTGAAAAGCTAGTAAGATTATACTCTGCTACACTGATCCAACCTACAGTAACACTACAACACCTCTCCTACAGATATCTGCAAAGCACAGGAGATGGGGAAGTTCTCAAAACACTTAAAGCACGTAGCGCGCTCAAGACGCATTAAACGTCAGGATTTGTGCTCTCAAGTCAGATAACTTGTTTTAGCTACAGCCTTGAAGGGGCTCGTCTGCCCCAAAAAGGTTGCCAGAGCCTCCTTTGCCACTACACTTCTCTCGCAGCCAGCATAGTCAATATGATGTGAGTTACAGAAGACCTACTACTTACACCGTCCCATTTCCCTGCATGTTTGGGGCTAACTTTTCAAAATCTCAAGGATCTACACCCAAAAGCTTAGAACCCAATCAAAATCTCATAATATGTTTAGATAAACTAATTTTAAAAAATAGTATTCAGCAATCTTTCTTCCCTGGAAAACTCTAAAATCAGAGAAAGTGCTCCCTGATTTCTCTTTGCAAAGCGTGATCAACCAAACCTAAAGACTCCTGGATACAGCAGTGTAGGTTAGTTCACAGAGCCAAGATACCAGCACTCGTAGGAAGCATTTGTGATTCACTGGAGAAACCTTGTGGCAAAGGGGTACAAGCACATTTGATGTGCTCATTTTTAATACCAATAAACACTCTAGTTTCCTTACAGCCCTTCAGAAACCTGGCAAAAAGACTGAGCCTGTGACATATTCATCTTTAAATCTTGACATCATAGGAATTTATTAATCAGACAGATGTGGGTTTGGATTAATGTTTTTGCTCCAGTTTGGTTCTAGAAATGAGTGGTCTGAAACTGCCAGCATTAATGCAATTGCTTTATTGTGTAGTTTAAATTTGGATTTTTTAACAAAGCTGCAGAGAATTTAATTGATTCCTTTTATAGCTTAACTCCCAGCTACAACATCAATATTAGAAGAGGAAATGTCATTTCTAATTTAACTTAATTTTTAAAGAACATGTTTCTGTAACCTTTGGTATGTAATATCTCTTTTTTTTTTTAATTGAAAAACATCTCTTTTAAGTGATAAAGTAGGCTAATATGAAAGCTGATATTCAGTTAACCCACATTTTCAAAGTAAACAAGCCCTTTTTGCATAAGTGGAGGCCATTAGTCAGTCAGCTTTGGTCTAATTCCTCTGAACTAAAAAATATTACCCCAGAAAGGAAGTAACTAGAAAACATTCTATGTAGATTTGAACTGGAGTCTTTGTGTAGGCAAAGACAGTTGCTGTCACCACAAACCATGCTACCAGCGCACGGAGCTCTCTTGATTTCAGAGACTGTAGGCATATTTATGATTTTTAAAAAGCCAACATTCTATCCTGGGATTGGAAGCTATACATTAGCTGACTTCAATTAAAATATTTAAGCTTGGGTTTTAAATCATGCTAGCAGCTCAGGCTCAGATTCCTTGCTTCTAAGGTTCTGGTCCCATGCGAATATGTAATGCACCATGATAAAGAACAGGGAAGCAAAATCAGAACATATGTGATTTAAAAGGCACATTGCAACCATTTTAAAACCAATTATCTCTTCTCAAAATACTAAAGAAGGGAGAAAACCTCCCATTCTAAATCTTAACTGAACTCCATCCAGACCCCTTAGCCCAGGAATTCAAAACGTGAATGTTGTCCTTTTTGTAAAACCTAAACTGCTGGTTAAGTTTGATTTCTCCTAGCTCTACCATTTGGCTTAAGATGGCATCCTTAAAACAGATATTTAACGAACATAACATGAAGTAAGTTCACATTAAGTTTTGATGAAAAACACTAGTCTAACCTTTTCTATGCTTTCGCAATTACTGCCTCTCTCAGTTCCAATTTTCTCTCCTTTATTAACAATCGCCTTTAAATAAGGTAACCATAGCAATGCTTTTCAACCTTGATGTCTTTTGTTTAGTTTGCTTGAAGAAGTCGTCACAACATAATTTTCATCAACAACTCTTATGACAAACTTAATTTCAAGACTAAGACATTATTTCAAATAAGGTATGAGACAGACGGGGTTTCCACAGAGAGTAATAATTTACCTTTAGCTTTAAAGTAATAGAACATACAGTGTCTGTTAGTACAACTTTCCTACCTCAACACTGGAGCTGATTTGGATTCTCCTAAACTTTTTTCAGTCTGCTGATGTATATAGACAGTGAATCAGAGTGAGAATTTGAATTTTGTATTGCATTAGCAGTTCCTTAATGTCTGTGATAGGACAGAGCTCACAGGGTCACAAAACACACTAATGCCCATGTATTTCCCATGTACCGACGGCAACAAGTCAGCAAAAACAAGCTTGAAAGGTCAGTACACCCTGGCACAAAGACTATAGGGGTCAAAGGATTTTATTAGCCATTTCAGTGGCTTTGATAAAAATGCAAAGACCTCTAGCAGTAACTGCATTACATTTAAAAAAAAAAAAATCAATTCAGCTGTATTTTTTCAGGAGGGGCATAAAGTGGATCACATATTAACTCTCCTTCCACACGGTTCCATGTGCCACCCAGAATCTGAGAGGTCTGAGGGAGTCTTGCTTTGACTTGGTCCTGCCTACACATACATACTCTTTACAAATCAAATTTACAAATGTAAAATTCAGTATCTACAATAGCAATCACACTTAAAAATTGCGTTCCCAACATAAAGTTTGACCAAAGATATGCTTAACACTTTACCCTACAGAGTACACTGCACAGCTCAAATGTACTGGATATTTCTGCCAAGAATATTTTGGATTAAACTGTAAGAGTGAAAATGCCATCTGCGGAAAAAAAAAGAGAATTGCAACAATAGAGAGATCTTTGTTTTATTTGAAAACACCTGGCTGGTTACCACCAAACAGAAGGTTACCATGGGAATGTATAAACATTCCTCAGTCTTTTTTTAATTCCCTTGAGGTTGTATCAGTCCCCTCCACACAGTCCTTCTGGGTCCCAGACACGGTCCTACACAAACCGAACCATCAGCTCTGTATCGATTCATGAACTGGACCCCAGCCTACTTCTACTGACCATAACACAGAAACTCCTCATCTTTAACAGAAGCAGGAATGTTACTTTAAACTCTTCCTCTCCTACAGGTGGTATGTTGTTAGGTCATAAAAACACCTACACCCAGATCTAACTTAAGCCACTGTCTTTGTGAACTGCTCATGTATATAAATTAACTTGTGGTTAAATGCATGCAGACCAGGACCTAAGAAACATTTATAATACTGGTTGTGCCCCAGAAAAATTAGTTTTAAGTTAGAGGTATTGTTTCCAGCATTAATGTTGGAAAGATGGACCCACAGCTTGCTTTAGCACTCTTTTCAACTGAAATTATCAATACAATCACGTTATCATTCTGAGCTGATCTTTCTACGAAGGTTCTTTACTGACCTCCAGAAGATCCCTATTCAGCTGTACTTTTATCCTTCAGACCAGTCACATCCTTCAGCCACAGGATTCTTCTACACACTTAGCGGCCTCCTGTCTAATCAGATTACTCATCACTAATCTAAAATCCACTAAAATTACTAGGCTTTGTACAGGCTTTTTACAGGCTTTGGATCAGACCACCACACTGGCAGCAAAACCTGTATGACATATCTGACAGTCTGGACAAAATTTCCTTGTAGTTTTTCCAAGGGAAGAGAGATCCAATGGCTCTTTCCAAAGGGATATGTTTCTCACTCCTCCTAGTAAGATGCTTACTACTGTGTAGGCTGCACAAAATATTTTGCTAAGGCAACTTGCTCTTGCCAGTTGAGACCTCAGTGTTTAATCATAATACACAATCATCCACAATACACATGGGCTGCTACTACATTTTGTAATTGCATGCAAAACACAGAGCCCAGTGACTGCAGCATTTGTATTTATTTTGCTTTTTCCCTGCAATGTCCCTACCGCTCTCTTGTATATGTCACATTTTTACCTTCAAGCAAAAGTGCTAAGTACATTTAATACTGGCAATTCCCCAAGATTATATTTTTTTAAATAAATCAGATTTTCTGCTGTTATAGCCCATTTCTCTCATCTCCCTCCCTCTGGCAAGAGCAACTGCAAGTGGAAAGCTGATACACCAAAGCTGGTTTCCTGCGGCAAAGCTCAGTGCCAGCCATTGTTCTAGCAGCACGTACCTGCTCAACAGTGTTCACATTCAGTGCTTTTGAATGTTTTCCTTCCCTCCATGGTGACAGCTCTGAACAACCACCCTCTTACCATACTCATCAAACCCCCAAAAGCTTTCTGCTACTGCCACAGTAATCTAATCAACAAGTCAAAGATATAAGCCCTCAGCAAACAACTGAATCTACATACCAGCCTCCCCAGTGTGAAGCAGCTTCCCACCATCGCTTTTTCCCTTTCCCTTCTGTTGAAAAATCTTGAGAATCTTGCTTGTGCTGGGGGATGTTTGTATCTCTCCCCTCTATCACTGGTCAAAATCTGGTTTCCTATGAAGAACTGTAAGGATGAAAGGAAAATAAAAGTCACACTGGGGAACTTCGCTCTGCTCCTTCCCTGTTTCTCTGGAGAACCTCAATAGCACTGATCCTTCTGTGGTGGTGGGTGATTAGTACCTGCATGAATCCTCTAGGTTTTCGTACAGAGGGGAAAATGTTCTCCTATTTTGGATCTCTTGCAAGGCTCATTAATAAATCATGGCCTGCAAACTTGCTTCAGACTGAGGAAAAACAAAACAAAGCAAAAAACCGTGCCTTGTCCCTGAGAATAACATGGATAGCACAGAGTGCCTGCAAAAGGCATCACCAACCCAGGTGAGACAGCCTGAGGCCACCACCTGACACTGACTTTTGGCTTTTGCCAGGCCTGCTGCAAAGAGGACTGAACACTTTGCCTTTTACTGGAGACAGTGGAACAAAAGCTTCTCAGTTTGCCAATCCTGACAATATCTGGCATGTCTCTCAAACCACCTGCACTTGAAGGTTCAGAAACCACGCTAAGGAAAAGAATACCCTAATTTGCAGTATTGCTCACAGTAAACAATCTCAAGATTGAAAGTTTTTTAAAATGTGGTGGGTTGGCCCTGGTTGGACACCAAGTACCCACCAAAGCCACTCTATCAATCCCCTCCTCAACTGGACTAGGGAAGGAGAAAATATAATTAAAAGCTCCTGGGTTGAGATAAGGACAGGGAGAGATCACTCACCAACTACCATCATGGACAAAACACACTCGATTTGGGGAAAAAAGTCAATTTAATTTGTTACCCATCAAGTCAGAATAGGATAATGAGAAATAAAACCAAATCTTAAAAACACCTTCCCCCACCCCTCCCTTCTTCCCGGGCTCAGCTTTGCTCCCGATTTCTGTAATTCCTCCGCCTGAGCAACGCAGGGGGCAGGGGATGGGGGTTGTGGTCAGTTCATCACCCATTGTCTCTGCTGCTCCTTCCTCTGCAGGGGGAGGTCTCCTCACATTCTCCCTGCTCCAGTGTGGGGTCCCTCTCACGGGAGGCAGCCCTCCACAAACTTCTCCAATATTGAGTCCTTCCCACCGGCTGCAGCTCTTCCCGAACTGCTCCAGCGTGGGTCCCTGCCGCAGGGTGCAGTCCCTCAGGCACAAACTGCTCCAGCGTGGGTCCCCCGTGGGGTCACCAGTCCTGCCAGCGAACCTGCCCCAGCGTGGGCTCCTCTCTCCATGGGGCCACGGGTCCTGCCAGGAGCCTGCTCCGGCGTGGGCTTCACCCGGGGTCACAGCCTCCTTAGGGCAACCCCCTGCTCTGGCATGGGGTCCTCCCCGGGCTGCAGGTGGGTGTCTGCTCCCCCGTGGAGCTCCCTGGGCACAGGGCGCAGCTGCCTCGCCATGGGCTGCACCACGGGCTGCAGGGGAATCTCTGCTCCGGTGCCTGGAGCACCTCCTCCTCCTTCTTCATTGACCTCAGTGTCTGCAGAGTTGTTTCTCTCATGTATTCTCATTCCTCTCTCTGGCTGCAATTACACACTTTTTTTCCCCACTTCTTAAATACATTATCTCAGAGGTGCTACCACCATCGCTGATGGGCTCAGCCTTGGCCAGCAGTGGGTCCGTCTTGGAGCTGGCTGGCGTTGGCTCTTCATGGGGGAAGCTCCTAGCAGCTTCTCACAGAAGCCACCCCTGTAGTCCAAATCCTGGCCATGCAAACCCCATACAAATAAAGAAAATCCAGACTGCTACACAACCTGTGTGGATTAAGCCTGGGTTGAAAGGAAGGAAGGAGTGCAAGCCTTGACTCGCATCTCTGATCAAAAAGAAGCCAACACACACTGCCCATCACTCACAGGACCACCAGAAAAAATTCAGAAGAGTGTTTTGTGTCCAAGGAGAAGGATTGGTAGGGTATTTTTCTCATGGCTCCCACCAAACAAGGCTGTAGGAGAAACAAAAGGCACTGCCATCACATACAGCCCACCCCCTGGGCACAGATCACTGACCATCTCATTGATGCACTCCTAAACTAAGGCATCTTCATCTAAAATCCAAAGCATTTCAGCTAATTCCAGACCAAAAACCTTTCATTATTCTTGTGTTTCAAATGATTTCATAAAATTTTCTCTAATTTATCCACATTCCAAGTCGGAGAAAAAAAAATAATCTTGCTTTCCATAATAAGGTACACGCCTATTCATATATTTTAATAGGACAACAATCAAAACAATCAAAACAATTAAGACCAAACTTCCAACAATTCACACTGTCACCTGTGTAGGTGCAATTTTATGCTCATTACTTGTCTTACTTACAGGTTCCTGGTTTTATTATGTCTTTCTTCTTCCCTACGGCTTCCCTATAGATTAAAAAGAGATATAGATCATGTACCACTCATGGTGACTAATAGTACAGTGAGACCAAAATTCAAACGTGTATATCTGGATCAACATTTTGACTTCCCAGTTAAGCTCACTTTAATTAGTGTGCAACAAAGCAGCATGCCTTATACTACAGGGATTTAAAACAGTAGAGATTCATGTTGTGTCTCAAGTTGATTTACATATAAGTAATACTTTCTTTTCTTTGGAAAATGAGTATTTTTCTCTATTTAACACTGGAGGGGGTGATGCAGTTTTTAATTAATTTACTGTTTTGGCTTTTTTAATGTCAAGAAAACAAATGGAGCAATATAAAAATAACAGCAAAACAGCTAACATGGGGGTCTATAATGTAACCATAAAAGCAGCACTTACAAAGCACTTGCAAAGTTCCAGCCACATGATTCCCATTAACTGTAATGACCACTGGACAGATAAATTCACACATGTTGCTTTGAAGATTCATACTAAATTGGCCTCATCTTTGTTAGCACTAAAGGAATACTGATGCTATACAATATAAAACGGAAATCTTTCAATTTGCCCCCTGCAATTTTCTTCATTATCCACAGAATTCTCCAGTAGCCAGTCATACTACAGATTCATAATCTTTCCAATTTTACAGACAGTTAAAAATATTAACTATAGCACAACAGTCAATCTCTGCAGAATATAGTGCTAAAATGCTCCTTTGTTTAAAACACAGGCCCAGCTAGTTGTGCTCTGAAGCACATCAAAGGCCTGAACAAGTGAAACAGCACAGGGAGAAAGCTGCTGCTGTAGAAGCCAATCCATATTACCTTGCCAAATCTTTAATTGCTATGCACGTACATTTGACTTGATCTTGTGCTGCTTTGAAGTAAAGATATTAGCTTCAATTAATCCCAAAATGACCTCAAGTTATGGGCTTTGGGAAAAGGAAAAAAAAAAAAAAAAGAAAAACAGAAACCGACGCAGGAACAATGTGAGCTGCTTGCCCTTTTATTTCCTTCTTTTTCCTTTTTGTCTCTTCTTGTCTGTTTAAGGATAGGATTTAGTATTCATGGATGATGCTAAACAGACCCTGCAAATAAAGCATCTTCTCTACTCACCAAGAAAGAAGAGCCTCAAGCTGTGCGAGCAGGTAGCTCCCCACCAGCACTCCTCGGACTTGCCCTGTTCTCTGTTGCCCTAAGAGCTGCTGGCCTGTAGCTTGAAACGTGGCAAGTGTATCACAAACACCCTTAAGCTGATGTGAACAACCCCATGTAAACAACTCTAAATCATAAAGACAGAACCTACGGATCCAAAACTGTTGCTTCAACTAAAGGACCTTCTAAATGAAGAAAGCGAGCCAGCTACCAAAAGGGAGAAAAGGGCTGTACTGTTACTAGTGCTGACAAAAGCCCTTGTCACCATCTTCCTACCTACCATTTTCATCCCAACAAGTTCAATGCTTCTGAAATTATTAATTTCAGGGTTTTATGGAGAGGACACATCAACACTATTAGTACCCAGATACTCATACTGAAAAATCTATATACTTCTTTGCCTAACACTGGGGGAAAAACCCCTCTCAATCCACCAGAAGTTCTAAGGCCTCAAATAACATGTCTGTAGCAAATTGAGTCAGAAATCAAAACGGCAAGCATGTGCTCTCTGACAACATGCAAATGTTACATCTTTCAAAAGATAAACAGAAAGCCCCAACCATCCCAAAGCACTAGAAAAGAAACAATTCTTGAATGCCTTTTGCTTCTGCTATCTCCATACGCACAGCTCTATAACTACTGGTTCTGCCCCCGAGTTTGACATCTCCTGTACTGGAGAGTGCCTTAGAGAACAGCAGGCATTCTTTTTCTTCAGGATGGCACCTTCACAAGAAAAAAAGAAGTTTTGTATTTTAAAACAAGTAGTAAAACTGAACACGTCTGAGGCTTCCCCTCGCCTGTATCCAGCAGTGTGAGCGGCTCACTCCCCGTGCGCCGACTGCAAACAGCGCTGCCCTCACGCACTACGGCTAAGGCGGGCAGCAGCAAGAATAATTGCTTACTTAAGTGTCCTACTGGTTTTCCTTATACAGAATTTTTTTTTTTCTAACGTGATGACATTTTTTTGCTATTCCTTCTGACACATCAGATGTAAACTTTACTGAAGTAGGCTCGTATTTCATAGTTTCTTCCAAATCAAAAGATTGCTGAACTGCTTAGAGTTATCTCTGTGTCAGCACATTCCCTCGAGGGCAATATTGTCTTTTTCCCTTGTCAGTTAATTTGTTCATTGCAACACAAGTTTATCAAAAGCACTCTGAGTCTTAATTAGTGCTCTTCAGTTACTGTTTCCCATAGCTGCTGTGTCTCAGTATCGAATGCTGTGGAGCAGAATTAAGAAGAAATTTCATTATAGATATGGCTTAAACATGAAATATTACAAGTACCTGTAGCAACACACTTGCAACTAACTTTAAGCCCTGAAATTAAAATATTTACACTTGGAAAAACCCAATCATCTTTGCAATTGTACAGGCATATACATACTCATTCTCAAAAAGTCTCCAGAAGGCCAGGCACATTTCAATTTATTAATGCAGAAGGAGGAAGAGCATTCTCCTGGGTCACTGAGATCTGTCAACCGTTGAACCAGACAACTCCATCTTACAGACAGCTTCCTAAACAACACACATGGTGTCAGAAAGCACGTACCTACATTGCCATTGACTCTCCTACCAGCAAACTGTTCCAAAACTTCTAAACTGCCCTAAATGTTAGAAATCTTTTCCTAAAAGAAGTCTATATCTATGCTTGCCAATTTACGAGCTCTTAATCTCGCACCACTGTTGTCTATGACGTTTAAGACCTTTCCTCCTTCTTCAGCCTTCTCTCCTGACATATTACAGACAATGATTGTACCCTGCCCCGTGCTCATTCTGAACAGCAGAAGCAGCCCAGTCTTCTAGCTTCATCTCAGAAGTCAAGCTCCCTGATCCTCCTGGTAGTACTCTCTGTAGCTGTTCCTGTATTTATTCATTTTTCTTGAATACAGGTGACCAGACTTGAGCACGGTATTCCAGACAGTCTCACTCACGTCTCATACAACAGCAGTACAAATGCCATGGTAATACTGTCAATGATTTGCTGGATGTACTGTAGAATTGCTCTGGTCTTCTGCTTCAGATACTTCCAAATTACAAGACCCATCTTATGAATGAAATCCTTATTACTAGCCCCTAATCACTCACTGGCATTTTATACTAATATATTTCATAGTCTATTATTTCAGATTGTAAGACCACCCTCTGCTTCCAGTGTGATATTCTGTTCTTTTGCCCTACTTGACAAAGCTCTCCAACATTGCATCACCAGTAAGTAATGCTAGTAACTTCTAATTCATTCCTATTGTAATTACAGTTAGTCACACATTGTTTTGGGGCATTCCAGTTTAATCTCCCCCCAGCCCAATATCTCCCTTAACATCACAAAATGGGGTTGTTTTCTAGCTGGTTTCTTGTATGAATTTCTAGCTTAACTAATAATTTCCCACGCGGCTGTGTAGCTAATGCCTTACTGAAATCCAAACAGATTAGATCTTAGAGACTCCAAAATCCCTTCATGGCTTTGAAAACGACACCAGCAAGACCTTATGGTTAATGCTATTTTGTTTATTTTAATTATGTGCTTTGTTGCATATTAGAAGAAAGCAGTCTTTCATGTTTCTCTGCACTTGTGATATGACTGAGAGCTCTCTCCTTAATGAATCTTGGGTCTGCAGGTGAGGGAGCCCAGGCATAAACTGGAGGTAAATCAGCACTTTTTTCACTATAAAAAAATGTTCAGCTTTCAGAGCTCTGCTGCTTTTGGTCAAAAGCTCCAAAGTTGCAATGACTGCCAATGGAAGGTTTTAGAAGAACAGGGCAATTTTTAATCCCAATGAAATACAACAGATGGACAGAGTGGGAGCAACTGTTACCCACTCTCTCAGATCCTGGCAGCTGTACCAGCCCTTGGAGCTGCAAGCAAAGAACCTCTCCTGGATTAGAGTAATTGATGTGATCTGAGTGCTTGAAAGCTTGACCCTGACCATTCCTGTCTCCTTTCTCTTACTCACGTACACTGAATTCCTAAGTATCTGCATCCATGGAAGAGAAATACTCAAATATTTGGGCTTGCACAAAACCCTGGTCTAACTTGCTTGCCTTAAGACAGCCAACCAACAACATAAGCACACAGACTGTGCATTGCGGGCTGGTCAAACGTACTGTAGATTTGCAGTAGCATGGTATGATGTGGATTTTTTAATGTCCCACACACTAGTTTGCATCACATGAGGCAGCAATGCTGCCATATCTGTGCTGGCTGAACACTATGAGCCAGACACAATTCACTCAGACAAAGAGGGGAAAAAATAGACAAGCTCTTGAAGCAAAACTCATAGGAACGCGCATACCACAGACTCTCACTTCTCTGTGAGTTAGCACTAACTGTATTATTTCTCCTTCCAAACCTTGTTGTCATGTGTTGTTTGTATGCAACAGCGTCTTGAAGCCCAAAACACGGCTAAGGATCCCACTATGTCAAACATGCAAAACAAAGAAGATGTAACAAGTATAATTTCAAGTAATTTTGAATGAAATTTAAAAGACATTTAAATTAGCCAATAGAAATACAGAACCATTGAAAAAATGCTTTCAAATGGTTTTACATTTCAATGCTTAAAAACAATCATATGAAAAGTATGTGGAAAAAAAATCAGATAAAGGGGCTGATGGAAGAGCTCCTCTGATTACATCTTCTTTAACAGCAGAAAAAACTTCAGTCTGAGAAGAGTGAGGGCCAGCTTTACATTCCCCTTGGAGTTTACTTTAGTAAAGGAGTTATACACACAATTTTTGGTTATTTGGCTTAGTTTACAAGACAACATATTTCCTGAGATTTGTGAAGTATTTTGCATGTATGGTTATGCTATTCCCATTAATTTTAATATGTTGCTGAGGAAATGCGTAGTTTACCAATCACATCATCATCAAAATCCTTCTTTCCCCAAGCACAAATTTAGTAAATCATACCTGTAATTTAATTCTTAATCAAGAGGCCCTTGAGCCTGACTCCCGAGACTCACTTTATGGATTTTGTTATGCATAGTATGAAAATGAAGCAGAAATTCTAGACTTTGATCTGCTCTGGGTTCACGCCCCTGACTTCTGCCTTTCCACCATTAAGAATCTCAAGAAAACACTATCTGGTATTCATGTTCCAGTTGTTTCAGAAATGAATTTTCATTGGAAAATATGGGCTACAATAAGGATACAAACAACAGGTTCCAAGCCTGAGCAGGTTCCTTGGTTCTAATGTTCTGTGCCCAGAATAGAAAACATGATTTTGAAACAAATTTTGCCTTGCCATTGAAAACAAGAGAGGGCAGTTATGCCTGGGCAAACCAAGTGTGGGAGGCATACTTGCAAAAAAATCGCAAACACACACCCAAACTTGCAATTTTTGAAACCAAAAATCAGCTTGGAGTCTGTAAACCATACTCAGCTGTTTTTAAAAGGATAATTAATTCAGTTGGTCACTGCATAAATGAAATATTTTCCTTACTTGATTCAAAATTGAATTGCTCTGAAAAAACACACATGTGCATTTACTTATGCTTAGAGGCAAGGTGGGAAATCAGTTGAAAATAAGCCAAATTATTTATTCCCGCCCCCCCCCCCCCCAAGATTTCTTTCAGCAATGTTGGGGAAAAAACACCCAAAAGCTAACTTAAAACTTTGAGGGTTGAAATTAAGCAGTTTTCATTTCACACTGTTGCAGTTCCCCCATCTCTGCACCACAGTAAGAGCAGCTGACCCAGCAGCTGAAGCCGAGGAGTGAGGTCACCCCGCACAGCCGGGGACTCAATGCCACCCCATGCGGACCCAGCTGCTCTGGAAGGAAGCAAAAGAGCTCTGGGAGCCTTAGTACTGCTTGGTCAGGCCTCCAGATTAGTGGAAAATGGTTAGGATCTCACTGTAGAAACCTCTCCAAGAACTGTAAGGGCTCAACTTTACAATGGTTTAATTTACAGAGAGCATTTCCTAAGCTGCGGTGGCCCCGCAGTCTGTCACAGCAGGCGGTGGGAAGCATGTGCCAAACTGGTCCCTGTGGAAAGCGGCTAGAGGAAATCCTAGTAAGTCCTGTTTGATGAAACAGCTTGGTGTGAAGGAAGAAGACTTTGAGTATGTATGCCAAAGCTTTCTACAAAGTGACACAACAGGATATTCCTCAGTCTGATAGTGCAATTCAAAACTCAAAATCCTGGTGATATAATTACATAATAAAGTCTGTGTTTTACTAACAGTCCAGGAAGGGGAACAATCAGCATGGTAAAGGATCTTGTTTCCATGATTTGAAGACACAAAAGGAAAATTTAAAGCAATAAGCATGGAAGCGTATGTGTTTTGTACACCTAAAATTATATCCACACCTACATATGTGACAGCACAACACTGCAATGACATTTACTATGACTAAAAAATGTTCTGCCACAAACCTAGATTGGTGGTCTCTATTAGGAACACAAGTCCTTGCATAAGTAACAAAGGATGAAACCCATTTAGGTTTGATGCTTCCTTAATTTGAAGATGATACACCAAAATAAATGAAGTAAATAAAGAGGGCAAGATATCCTCTTGAATAACTATTTTATCTCAGTAAGCAACTTATTTTGTATAAAGATTTTCAATAAATAAAGATAACACATCCTGCTTTCCATATTGGCACAGATGTTGGAAATGCTCCCACATAAATAACCTTTCCAAGTGGTAACATGGATAAAAGTAATCACTACCCTAGCTGTGCAGAGTACAAAGTGAACATTTTAATACAATCAATAATCCCAAGGTAAAGAGATGATGACTACACAGCAAGACTCGGTGGGATATAGATTTCAGGTTACAAGTCAACAAAGATATAATAACTCACCCCAGCTGCAGCATATTCCTTGGAGGCCTACTTGCAAGCTCATTCACCACCCAGGGATATTCTCAGGAGCAGATCAAAACCACTTTTGCATGTGCAAAACATAGAGGTAGAGATTTTCTGGATCAAGAGCAGAACATACAATCACTGGAGCCCAAGTCACATGGATTCCTAGACACAAGAGCAACTGAAGTGACACATCACAACACTGACTTCAGAATCTGAACCTGAGTAACTCAGCCACTGCAGCAGTGAGGTCTACTGGTCTCACCCAAAAAAAATCTTCATTAATCAGTGACTAGATATGACAGGTCCACACGTTATCCTCCTTATGCACCCACCACCAATGAATGGTACCTATAGACTCAACGAGAACCTTGCACACACCTTGCACATGAAATTCAACCAGCACCTGAAACCAAACTTTGTGAAGGGTTGGTCTGGCACATTTGATTTCACATAGTACCATTCCTTCGAGTGAGACAGCAATCAAATCTCCTAAAACATTTGCCAAAATTTGTGAAAAGCTTTCAGAGCTTTATGGCAATTTCAGTTCTTACTGCACAGGTACAAAGCTTTTGCATTTAAGACTGCAGGGCTGGCTGTCTACACCAGAACAAAGAGTAAACTATCCCTGAAGAGATGTAAAACCACTCCTTCTGACCAAACGCATCTGAGCACAGTGGATACTCAGCAACACATTTCTATTTTTATGATAAAAAATTTTATTGCATTTTATTGTATGTTAAGTCTCTCTAGAGTCTAGACAGAGCTAGAATCTTGTCTGGTTTGTACAGCATTGGTTGAATTGTTAACTGGGTTTTGCAGGTCAAAACTCTTTCAACTCTGCACACCTGCATGTTTTGCTTTCCATTTTCTCCCCAGGCCACATTTTCTGCAGCTGCTGCTGCTGACTCAGAGCCATTTTAGACTCCATTCCTGCAGAGCCCATTCCCAGCAGCTTTGACCAAAGTGTCTGCTTAGGCAAGAATCCAAGGACCACGATTACTCTTCCTGTGCCAGTACACTTCTGTAGTTGTGGTAAGCCCTTGCAAAGCAGTTAGCCACTGTTCCTGTCTGGAGCATAGCCATCCCTCTCTCTTCCCCAGATCCCTTCCAATAATATTTCTCTCCTTAAGATGAGCACAACTGGTGGGCATCATTTAAACTGCACATGGAGTACATCAGTTAGTGCTTCTGTACCAGGAAGCAAGAATTAATATATGGGATATGTAGAAGAAGCACAACATGAATAACAAACATTATTTTTTATGTAATTTTCCTGTCCATTAATGGCAAACCAGGACTCATAAGACCTTAATTGTATGGAAGTTTCATTGAACACATGAGTTTGTACAGAGATATTTGTAATCTCCTTACATTTATGAACTTAACAAAAAGTCAACACAAAAATCACTCCCATGTACGAGACATAGTAAAACAGTTTACACCATGTTTCTTCTAATTTGCAGTAACAGTTCTTTTCGTAAACTACATTATAGATTTTTGTAAAAGATTTTCCTTTTGTGATTGAAGATGGCAGTCATGGCGTCTGCACTATCTAGATCATCTCAAGCAAATAAATTGAAGCAACCAGCAACCACGACTGGAGCTGTAATAAGACGCACAGGTCCTCGTGGCCATTCAGAAACTTTCCAATGGAACATTTTCCACTAGGGAGAAAAAAAAAAAATCAAGTTCATCAAAACATCTTAGTTGATTAATTTGGCTAAAATTCTGATGAAAACCAGGCAGGTTTCCACTGGAAAATTACTTCATTTCCTCGTAGCTCTGCTGCAATCATCCCAGCAGGCTGATGGAGACCTGGGGATAAAGCAACCCTGAGTCCTAAACTCACAGACTAGCAAATTCACAAGCCAAGTTTGCAAAGCTCCCTGTCAACTTGGTAAATCACCAGGCAAACTGCCTTGAATTTACAGTAACCCCACTGATTCTAAAGTCTCCAGCTCCTTAGAAGCCTTTTAGCAGTAGGCAAGCCTGACTCCAGGACTCCCAGCCTTCTGGGTTTTAAGCACTCCAGAAATCTGGTGAAAGCCTGGATACATTTATTAAAAGAATCCATGTATTTGCAGAAGTAACTTTCAGCGTTCCCATTCTGCAGGAAATTTCAATGCTTCATGTTTTCATGCCATTTGGAACAAAAAACTTACAATTTAAACATCTGGAAAATAGGACTTAGGCTTTCCAAGGAGTTATTGGTATCTGACATCCAGAATAGAAAAAGAGGTGCACTGCTCTAGGTCTTTTTCAGAAGGTAACAAACGCTGTGCAGATGTAAGTCAAACCTTCAGTTGCTGCTGACTCATTGTTCTGAAACAGTTGAGCACTTACTAGATTAGGAACTAACGGTTCTGTAGGAAGTCTACTGGGTACTGTGCATCCAAACACAAATGCATGTGCCCGTTTCTCTGGACTGCACAACAAGCATGCAAACATCACAGCACTCAGCAGCATCTTAAAGACCACTGCCAAAACTCATCTGCTACATGACAGCTGCAAGTTTCTTCTATTTCAAACAAAATTAAAACCAAAGGAGGTAGGAGTTTTAACATCCTTATTTCAGAAACTGGAAAAACAGAGCTTCTTTGTTATTCTTTTATTTCATGACTATCCTCCCCCAAACCTTTGACAGTATGTAAGCTTGAACTGGCACAGACTGTAGCATGTATTCCCATGGATGAGAACATTCCCAGCAAATGATTATAGAGTCTCTAAGAGCAAATCATAACCAGACACAAAAAGGTGGACTGAAGCGACCTTTATTCACATACAAACTCATTTCAGACAACCAGAATTTCTGTATGAAAAACATAAAGTACAGCTAGTCAACCACTTCTCTTTCAGAAAAGGATACACTTAAATTATTAACTTTTATCTACTGCACATCAATGAAATAGAGAATTTTTCCATGGGAAACCAATTAACTGATTGGAATACATCTGTCTCCTATCATGTCAATAGCTGGAAGATACTTATGATCAACAATTTCCCACATGCATAGCAATGCAGTGAGTTCAACCCTGGAACATGCCTATCATTGCACAACACGGAGCTTTGGAGAGATCCCAGAGCCAGCACAAATCAAGCCAGGTTCTGAGCCAGAGAAGCAGTAGGAGAGAACCAATGTTGTGTCTCACCTGGGCTGATTAGTACCAGTCATTGCACTAATATGCTGCTCCAGGGATTCACATCGGCCTTTCTAACCCCCCTGCGATACACAGGTAGCCCTGTCCTAGTACTGAACACTTGGGTGGAGACAAATCATTTTGCCCCTAGTCTGCTGACGTTTTTGCTAAGCTTTACTGTAAAAGCTGACCCAGAAAGGATGACACAAAACCAAAACTCAGGAGAAAAAAGTTTACAACTCTAGAACTGACTGACTGCACTTTATTTAACCATGGAGTACCACAGGGAAAGGATTTATCCCAGGCCTAGTAAAACAGCAAAGGACATCTGAGTTTGAATCCTAACGTGCACATTGGCTATCCTTCAGCATGGCCATCTTTGTTTGTGTTAACTCTTCTAATTTCATACATTAGACCTTGCAAAGAAGTCAATATTTATTGAACAGTGCCTCATTTGCTAATATCTTCCACTCTGTGCTATCACCATACAGATATTAGATACCTACCATACAGATTCTACATATAAAATCACTGTATTTCCATTCTCCACACTTGTACATCTCTGACTTATCAGTCATTTAGCATTAATTTATCAGTCATTTAGCATTAATTTATCAGTGTTTGGACAATACTCCAACAACAGGACTCCAGAAGTGCTGAAAGTCAGAAGACCATTCAAAAGTGGAATACACACAGGATACATTGCAGCACCTAATCTCATAGCTGGAGTTGTTTAAATGTTTTTTCTAGTTCTGTGGCCCAGATCTGCCAGCTGAAAACTATATCCTATATAGTAATTTAAAAAAAAAAAAATCAATGCTTATAATCAACTCATCTGCCTAGGTTTGTGAGATCCTATGGGAAACTTTTTACAGTGTGCTGTCTGATGCTGCAAATATGAACAGCTACATGGCTTGGCCTGCCATCCATGTTTGTTTGAAGAAACTACAGGTACAGAAGCTACAGGTGGAAACCCTTCTTGTAAGCCTCCTTTACAAACATTTTATGATGCCCTGAGTTCAGCCTGAGCCTCCAGTTCAGAGCTTTCCCCATAAAGTCCAGATTTGGCAGAGGAAAAACAGCCTGGAGCTGTTGAAGCAATAATATCTGTTGTAGCTGTAACCAATATCACATTATCACATCACATACCTTACAGAATGACCCAAACATCTGTTTCAGGCAAATATGCAGCAAGGTATTACGCTGTGATAATAGGCAACTGTGATAATGGAGCTGTGTCCAATGGGCATCTAAGATACACTGAGGTGACACATGCAAATAAGTCTCCTTCTAGCTGTTGGCATGCATTAGGGTTGCAGAAAGCAATAGGCACTGAACTGAAAGAAGGCATTTGGCTTTGAGGAGAAGCACCTGCTCCTTCCACTGAGCATGTCTGTGCATAGCCTCTGGGCCTTGTACACAGAGCTCCAAACCCCCATATCCTCCGTGGGTCCTGAACCTCTCTGCAAGCATCTTTTTCCCAAGTACACCCAGGCGCTACTTTATTTAAAATGTTTCACTTCCAACCAAGGGCAGAAACATGTGTAAACATTAATACTCTGGAGAATTTGATCTGCATTGGAGAGATGCTAACATACAGGGCTTGTCTACATACGGGAGGTAGGTCAGAGTGAGTCGTGAGACGTTTTACCAGGGAAAAAGTATCTGGGGAGGTTACAGGCTTCCTCCACTCACCCTCCTGTGAAGCACATCCTCCTGGTCTTGCAATAAGAGAGTTGCTAGATAACCAACTGTAGAGCCCACGCTTACCCCTTTGTCCATATCACAACTGGATTCAGTGCCTATAAGTGACACCTTTGAAGACATCAGTTCTCTTGTATCTTGTCCCCAGAACATCTGCACAGAGACCCAAGCACCGTACAGATAAAACACCAAGATTTCGTACCCTGCTCAGTATCTTCCCCTATATAGATGAGTCAACAAGAGTACGATAAAGCAAAGTAATCAAGAATCACTCAAACCACTAACAAACTACCAAAGCAATTCTGCATATTTAATTAAAGCCTATAAGGCCCTTTTCTTACTTGTCAGAGAATCCCACAACCTTAACTCACTGACTGCATGGGCTACTGCATATAAGATTATAAAAAAAAAAAAAAAAAAAAAAAAATCACAGCTTCCCCATTGGTTTAATAGCTGAATACAACCTGTCATTAGCTACAAGGAACAAAAAGATAACTGAGTTGAGTCAATCTGATTACCCTGTGCTCCAACTGATGAACATAAGCTATTTTTAAAAATTAAAAAGCTATTAGACTGTTGAAAATAGTTCTGAACAATAATCTCTGGATGCATTATTTCCATGTTTAAAGGCCAACTGGTAGAAGCATGACTGCTAATACAGGCTGCCTGAAAATTCAATAACTGGAGATAATGGACAATTTCTCCAATGTTACTGTCTAATTAGAGAATTCTACTTCAGTTGAAATCCATTTAAGTGAGCAACATTCTCATATTGTAAAGAAAGATTAAGAATACATTAGGTTGGGCCAAGAATCCTTATGATATGAGCAGGCAACTACAAAAGCCATCTCTGATTTACCACCTCCACCTCTTTTATTGTATTTTCTGCTCTGTCAATACAAAACAGTGGCAAGAATTGAAATCAATAATAATTCCCCTCCCCACTTTTTCTTTTTTTTAAAACTATCAGTAGAAAAAAAAAAATAGACAGCTACCAAAAAACAAGTCTTGCAAGAAAGCACAAATATCTGCTCTCTAAAAAGGGGAGGGAAAGAACAAATATTAGTGTTCCCTCTCTATAAAACTAGTGGCAAAATGTGCTGGAATGCTGTACCCAGAGAAAAGGGTGTGTTGCTGTAGTTTATGGACAGCCAGTCTGCAAAGATTTAAGGCTGAATTCTCATAAAACCAGCCTTGCACATACGTGTTCATGAATAAGAACAAGTATCTGAGGTTCAAACAATGCCCTTCTCAAAAGGCCCTTATCTGATTGTTGAGCACTGCAACAGTCCCACTGAATAAAGGAAAACATAATTATCTCCAGCAAATTTTATGAAATGAGGCTGCTGCCTAGTGCCCTGGGTAAGAATATTTGTTTAGAACAAAGGGCAGCCACCCCACCAACACCAGCAGAGACGGAAAATGTTCAAAAGTTGTCCAGAAAACTATCTGAAAACTGATACAATAAAACCCATAGGAAACTATTATTGAATGATCAGATCTATGAGCCATAAGGCTACACTTTTACTTCTCTATAATTACCTTAGCTTCAAAATCAATGGAAAGCAGCATGGGATTTGCAAAATCTAACAATCCAGCAGTGGTAAGAAACTATTTTCCATGAGACACAATTACATCATCTCATCTTGAGGCAGAAATACAACCTCATATGTCATTAACATTGGGCAAATATACAAAGTTTCCTTGTGCTTTCAAGAGTATGTTATTCCTTTTAGTTTGATGTATCAAAGAAAAACATTTCAAAAGTTCAGTGAATTTACTGACTACTGATGAACTTTTGCACATGCCTGTAGTTATGACAGGGTCATGGTTATATCACTTGCAATGGCAAAGCCTCTTAACAAATTTCCTTTCTTCCTTAACCATGACATAGTTAACAAGAGCAAAGTAAAAGTTAGAATTCCAGGTATTTGCAAAGTTTCCTCAATAGTCTTTTATTTCTATTTGGGCTGAAACTTCATGTATTCTGAATAATGGAAACAATGTTCAAAGCATACTTTTTCCCCCCAGCATTATACTTGCTTAATGGTCCTTTACTTGTGATTTTGTGCATTAATTCCCTATAAAGGTCTCCTTTAGGTTGAAAAAAAGGAAATGCGTTTTAACATTTAAAGAAAAGCTAAATAATACTGTACTGCTGGGCAATTTTCAAAGCCACATTAAAAGAGGATCATAGGAAAAAGAGGCATCCATTACAAAAACACTACATGGCTCCTTCTCTGTGCTCTACGATTTTGTTAAGACACTCTTTTAATGCAGCCATTTACAGTAACTCTCTCAGTAACATGAAATCAGGCTTTATAACATGGATTGTTATTTCCTCCTTTAACTGACAGATCAGGTTCAGTGAATCTTGACCCTTACATCACTTCCACAGAAGCCATATTATACTGTTACGAAAGTGTTAAGAATATTGGCGAAACCACATGAAAAATGTCTACTTCCCTGGTGGATCGCAACTGCAACAGGATGTTTGTCTATGGCACGTATGGGGCAGAGGGATGCAGGTTTCCAGGAAATGCTGACTAAAAGCAGTATGAAATATCACAGGCTAGAATTCAATGCTGTTAACACTTAAATGCCTGTGAAACTTTCCTCATGCAAATAAGCCCTATGAATGCATCTGAAAGATGGTGCCTTGGCCTCCAGATGTGGATCATCTGAGCATTTCCAGCATTAGGTCTGTCATGACAGTCACAGTGCACAGGAATCTCTCTCCACCCACCACCCACAAAAGAACCTACAAACCAAAGAGTTACCTTCAGGGTCAGATTCTCTCACTGACATTTCAGGGTCCTCCTGGGGAAAACTCTTGGGAGAAATCCAGCTCTATTTTCACACTACCTAACTGTTTCTCAAAGGCTATACAAATCAAACTTATGAAGTAGTGCTCAAGTAAAGTTTTTCCCCAAACCACCATAGCTGGGGCTACAACAAATGGTGGGGCATCCCTGCTGCATGTACTCTGAAATAAGAAAATCATGAGATTTCACAGAAAAGCATCCAACATCTCAGCTGCTGATCACTTGTCAAAGCTTATCTAACTAGCCGCCTGTCCTGCTCTCCCTTCCTTTCAGTTCAAGGTCTTTCATGGGTCATGTAAGAACACAGCGAGGTGCAATTACTGATGTGTTATTTCAGCCTCCCAGGAGCACAGTGGTGAGGTGCGGTCAGGGCTGCACCGCCAACATGTTCTTCTCTGATGCTGCAGTTTCACCATCTCTTGGGCCACAGAGATCAGGAAAAGCTGCCTGAGAGGCCCAGAACCGAACCAGAGAAGCTATGGTGTTGTATCCATCACAGGTATGAGAAAGTGTCTTGCACAAACCATGAGATTTAGCAGGTCTGGAGAGGTTTTGTTCAATTTGCTTGACTTCCTGTGATTTCATCTCCTCTGGGAATGCTTAATTACGGTATATTTCTCATACCATAGTATCCTTCATAAAAGTTATCAAGGAAAGAAAAAAAGGATGAAAAATTGAATGGCTTGCTTACCTTCTCTACATTTGCCATAAAACACTAAACAAATTCATTTAAAAAGAATATAAAGGAGAACAATTCACCTTCCTTGAAAATCATCATCCCTCTCTTCAGACAGTCTATCAACATCAGCTGGTCTCTAGATAGTCTCTTTGCTGTGTCCAGGATCTATTTTTCAGGTCACCTGGCTGCATTAGCTTGTATGTTCCATCACATCCCTTCTACTTATTCACCTCTGTCTCAGACATAAAGCAGAATGGATAAAAGTGACATTTCCTTAAGCTTCAGGCACAGGAGGAAAGGAAGTAAGTGACTGCTATCCATTTGCTCAAGTTGTGCAGCAGCTTCAGTACGCAAAATCTGGACTGGTCCACGAACATGTGAGACATATAGAAGATAGAACAAGTTTGGCACAGGAAAAAGAACGACTATATGGTGACTCTAGACATAGCCCTGAGCAAGGAATATTGGTTTAATTTGCACTTGATCAAGGTGTTGTGCTTCAGACACAATCCAGTCAGAACTCCACCTCTGCTTTGAGGAGGAAAGTTGTCCCAGCAGCAGGCAGGGACAGGCAGCACAGAGCCGAGGCCAGTTTCTTGCTCATCTAACTCTGAAAAAACTATACAGGTGTATGTATTGGTGAACATTTGAACCCTAATGCTGGATAAAGTAGCCCAAGGTTTAAGAGAAGGTTCCTTACAGGACCACACACATCAGGTCAGAAGGCAGCACTAGAAGTCTCTAAACGCGTTTTAGTTTGCTATCCTGAAGTGAGTTAGAGGTGGGTTTGCTCCTTTAAAACCTAAAGATCAAACTGTCCAAAATATTTTTCCAGGTACTGTGCTCCAGAGCCTGGAAGCTTCTAGGTTATCTAAACTCAAATGTATTCCGCTGGCTTCTCTGTGTGTGCATGCACGTGTACGCATATGTTTAATACACATATTAAATTTTAAATAGATTGCTTTTAACTAATCACATCAAGTGGCATTTGTGCAATGTAAATATTTGCTTTGTTCCTTCAACACTCTTTCAATTACACTGAAAATTTCAGAGAAATAAAATTAGAGCAGGCCGAATATTAAAAGGGGTGGGGAGGAAGAGCTAGAAACTAAGCTTCAAAGGGAATGCTACACTTTGATTTTAGTTTGCATATTCCAAACGCTCACATTTTGCTACACAGATGTCAAACCAGGAGGTAGGTAATAAAGCAGGTTCCTTTAAGATTAAAAAAATACATTTTAAATGATCAAATCAAACCATATTCCAAGTGTGACAGAAGTAAATGACGTATTATTAGTTCTTCCCTGAACCTCACTGAACCATCTCTTTCCATCATAGCAGGGGTCTGTCAGCCACACAGGTCCTTGCCAAAAATAAAGAAAGAACGGCAGCATTCCCCATCTGCTGATGAGTCCAATCTAAGGAAAGACAAAACACTGATTTTATTTAACTCTGTTCCAATTATTGTCAGGCGATACAAACAGTCATCATGACACACAGCCAGGTTTATTCATGTGCCCAGCAAGCCAGGCCAGGCATAATAAAGAGATTACACACTCCGTTTGGAATACAGGCAACTTGGAATAGCTTTTATTAAAACTTAAAGCATGGAAAATATTGGGTAGTAGATTTAGGTATCACACAATCAGAAATATGTTTGGCTCAAAAACACAACACATGGCATCCTTAGTGAATGAGGGCAACTATTATTACAGCATAACAGGCCTGCCTGTCTCTCCTTGCCAAAAGAAAAGCTTGGAATAGCACAGAGCACATGGCACTTTAAACTTAGAAGAGAGACACTGGTGAGAGCTTTACAGAGTATGAAGGAAAAAATAAAAAAGGAGCTTTGTAAAGTATCTGTCCCCTTGAAAGACAGCTCCTCATAAAACACCACCAGTCTCTGTTCTGAAGTGACCTTGGAAGAGAAAGGGCTCTTAACATCAAGAAATGGAACAGAAGGGGCAACAGTAGGGCTCTGCTTGATTTCTGGGGTTCTCCTGCTTCTCACTGGCACTAACTTCTCTACCAGGCACAATAAGAGACCTGGGGAGCCCACTCAGGGCAAAGAGATTGCTGATGTGCTGAGAGCACACACTACCACATCGACCAGTTCTGCTTCATCATTTCCCTCTGCTACTCCAGCTCTGTGTCCATCTGTTGTATTCTTTCTGCTAAATACTTTGGGCTGGACCATCTGCCTACCCTGAGGTTGCACAGGTGACATACAATGGGGCCCTAATTCACAGGTAGGGTCCCAAGGCACACCCTACATAACTACTAAGGATACAGAACTCACATTTGCAGTCTCAGGCCTTCACTTTTTAATAGTCAGCCAGCTCAGATGTTTACAATTGACACTTATCTGACCATCCCAGCAGAACATTTTCTTGTGTAAAAAGTGTTCCTGCTTGCTTATTAAAAACCTTCAGGTGCACCTAGATGTTACAGCTTCTGTGGGAGAAAATATGTCAGTTTAAGAAAATACCTGCAAATAAAGGGGTTTGAATTTTTTTGACCCAGGTCAGTGAGAGCTCAGACTTGTTTTGACCTGATGGTAATCTGTGCCATGGATGCAGGAACAAACAAGGGCAGGAGGCTCTCAGCCACTAGAGGGAAAAAACGGATCTTTGCTTGATGTGACATGGACTGAATTTACTTCAAAGGAACCTCACGTGGCACAGAAGGATGAGATGCCTAGAAATCGCACAGCGAGGAAGACAGCAAGATTCTCTTTGGGGTCCAATCAAATGGATAAAAAAATGCTGATATACAGATAACTACTACTCCCATTTCACCTAACTTTCCTAACTTACACTACTTGTACTTTCCTCAGTAACATGTCAGTTTGTTCATTCTTTTTATTTACAACCCTCTGTCCTGTGTCTGCGTATCAAGGTGTGCAAGAATGACCTTTTTACAGTCAGCAGTTGAACAGCAACTGTACTCTGAATAAATCCATAACCAGATAGGTGAAATGTCTAGACAGCTTTAATCCAGGCAATAAGTATTCCACAAGGCAACACGATCAGACTTTAACAGGGCTGCAGCTGAAGCACAACAAAGGTCAGAGAGCACTCCACAGTGATTAAATTTCCTTAAGCCAACCTGAAGGTGTTCAGCCTGAACCCAGTCTCTCATGGACTATGACCACTCAGGGAATCTCCCACTTTTTTGTCACCAATAGCTAAAGGAAGAGCAGTGTCTTCATCTGTAGACCTCAGTGTGCATTACGAAGGTGGGCATGCAACCTGGGGAAAAAAAGGTACAGAAGATGGACAAATGGCCTGAGGTCAGAGATGAAGCAGAGAGGTACAGTGAGGCTTACAGAAAGGCTTGTTGCTCCGTGACTACAGGAATATCCTTCCTCCTTACACACACGTGCCTGCAGTCACGTCAAGTTGGCAAGTGACAGCAACACCGCCTTTGACACGTTAACATAGCAGCAGCTCTTTGCTGGTTTTCTCACACTGCTACAGCAGTCAGGATTTCAAGATGGGTCTGAGCTGTGGATCCGCTTGCTGCAATAACTGAGGCATTATAATGGTTCCAAAATTTAAAATCTGTTTCAAGCCAGAATAGGAAGGAAGTTACAGCAGACATTATAAATAGGAAAAGCCTGGAGGGCTGATTTAGATCAGCATATTCTTGAGATACAGGATAAAAAAAAGCAAACGAGATGTTGTTTGTATCATAGAAGGATAGAATCATAGAATGGTTTGTGTTGGAAGGGACCTTAAAGACCATCCACTCCCACCCCCCTGCCATGGGCAGGGACACCTTACACTAGCCCAGGTTGCTCAAAGCCCCGTCCAACCTGGCCTTGAACCCTTCCAGGGAGGGGGCAGCCACAGCTTCTCTGGGCAACCTGTGCCAGGGCCTCACCACCCTCACAGGGAAGAATTTCTTCATTATAGCTCATCTAAATCTACCCCCTGTCAGTTTAAAACCATTACCCCTCATCCTATCACTAAACCTCCTCTGATCAAGGGTCCCTCCCCCCTTTCCTGTAGCCCCTTTAAGTCCTGGGAGGCCGCTCTAAGGTCTCCCTGGAGCCTTCTCTTCTCCAGCTGAACCCCCCCAACTCTCTCAGCCTGTCCTCACAGGGAAGGTGCTCCAGCCCCCTGAGCATCTTCAGGGCCTCCTCTGGGCCTGCTCGAGCAGGTCTGTGTCCTTCTGATGTTGGTGCCCCACAGCTGGACCCAGCACTGCAAGGGGGTCTCACGAAAGCGGAGTAGAGGGGGAGAATCCCCTCCCTCGCCCTGCTGGCCACACTGCTCTGGATGCAGCCCAGGACACGGTTGGCTTTCTGGGCTGGGAGCTCACATTGCTGGCTCACAGTCAGTTTTCCACCCACTAACACCCCCAAGTCCTTCTCCTCAGGGCTGCTCTCCATCCACTCCTCGCCCAGCCTGTATCTGTGCTTGGGATTGCCCTGACCCATGGGCAGGACCTTGCACTTGGCCTTGTTGAACTCCATGAGGTTCACATGGTCCCACCTCTCCAGCCTGTCCAGGTCCCTCTGACGGCACATCCCTTCCCTCCAGCGTGTCACTGCACCATACAGCTCGGTGTCATTGGTGAACTTGCTGAGGGTGCCTTGATCCCACTGTCCATGTCCCCAACAAAGATGTTAAACGGCACCAGTCCCAACCCCTGAGGACGCCACTCGTCACCACTCTCCACTTGGACATTGAACCATTGACCGCAACTCTCTGAGTGCGACCATCCAACCAGTTCCTTATCCAGCGAGTGGACCATCCATCAAACCCATGTCTCTCCAATTTAGAGACAGGGATGTTGTGCAGGAAAGCGTCCAAAGGTTTGCACAAGTCCAGGTAAATGACGGCAGTTACTTATGATACACCAGTCAGTAATAACACACCATAACACAGGCTGCAGCTAGGAGAGATCAGAACTCAGTGTCTCCTGGGTCCCAGCTCTGGGCATTTCTGTTTAGGCTGGAGGATATTTGTACTTCTCAAATGTGCACTGGAACAGAGATGTGAAACATCCTGAAAAATCTGGTAGGCTTAAGAGGTCTAAATTTCCAGAAGAATGAATTTCACCCTAATTTCTCATTTTTAGGAATTATCTTTCCAAGCAGCTAAGAAATGACTGTATCTGATTACAATTCAATTTAATAAAAACCCTGCAGAATACCCACACATACTTGGAACAGAAAAGGGAAATGCAGTTATCTGAAATTCTCCATTCATTCAGAGCTGAAACCTGGGCATAAATGTCTCTCACCAGTGCTCACAAGATGGTGTTGTAATTGATGCCAAAAATTCAGCAGCTTTATCATATGCAATTTTTTCCTACTGACAAAGTATTCCACAGAGCTGTATTTCAATTCCGATTCCATATGTCACTTCAATTTCTGATCAGAGCTTGAACATAAAAAAAATTATAGCCCCCCTCAATGGACCAATAAAAAAGGATCATTTCTTTTTACATATCAACATTTATTAGTCTCAATCATTTCAGAAATATAATCATTATAGTTCCTTTTACTGAGAACAGCTACTCCCCACACACACTCATCCTGGGGGCTCCTCCATACAGATGCTCTTTTTCCTTTTATTTCTGAGGGTGGCATGTTGTTCCACAGCAAAATCTGCCATCATGCATAACCATGAGAAAAATCAATTAAAAGGGTTGAGGGTTTTTTTTCTATTCCCAATACCCTGGCTATTTAATATTACTATTATTTCCTTCCTTCTCCCCCAAATAAAATAAACTTTGACTAAAAAGTCAAAGGCAGGGCAAGTTTCAAATCAGAAGGAATGACTGGGTTGACATCCTGAACTCTGTATTTCACAGGACTTTCAGTTTCAGTTGGGGCCAACTGTGTTTAACCAGAGCACAGCTCACAGCTGGCTCCAGCCCATATTCCAGAAGCATACAAGGCCCCAGTTGGAAGCCATCAATACTTAGATTAATCTCGGTTTTCAAAATCACTGATCATATCTGTTTGTTTTATACTCTTTCAGAATCCTCCCAAAGAAATTGATCTATCCTTCCTACTGAAAACCAAAGATAGATAGGATGCTGTTTTCAAAAACACTTTTACAAATCCCATCAATACTGGAGTAAAACCAGGAAAAACAAGGCAGCTTTATTGATTTACACATTAAAATAACATCTGCTTTTTGTGCATGTGCAGTCTCCCATGAGTGATAACAGGACTTTTAAAGAGAATCTAATATTGAACCTGTAAGTATTATCCATCAATTCTCCTCCCCCTTTTCATAACAGCCACAAAAGATTAGAGATAACATGCCTAATTAGTGTAGAATGATGTAAAAATCACTGCCTGGACTGAAATACACAGTGCAAACAATAACTGAGCTTCTTGTTAACTCGAGATCACTTGAGTCAAACCTGTGTTCTTTGTGTGTCTGGATACAGAACTGGAAAGTGGACATTTGCATGACTTCACAACATGTAAAACTTGCTGAAAGTCTTATTCTCGCTAAAGGCATTTGGACAAATTCTATTATTTCCGATCATTTTCACTCAAAATGCATGTTCTTGTAATTCAAGCCACCTCAGCTCAAAAGAATTTTATTTCAGCAGAGACTAATTCAAGTATTGCATGAGATGGAACAGAAAAAAAAACCAAAATGTGTTTCCCATTGTCCAAGGATCACTTTCCAGCTTTATGAGTTAGAGCAGAAATGTTTACAGATCATACTTAAGCTACACCTAAGTTTCCATGCGAAGTAAAGCTAAGATAACTAACTGCATAGTTTTGCTTCACACATTGCTGTTATCTCCAAAATTCACATCCTCTGCAGGAAGTATTTTCTAAGAAGTACAGCAACCTATCACCCACAAATCTGGAGTAGATACTGAGGACTAGAATAAACTGTATGTGCTATACACATCACTTCAATCAACATCACTCATAGCCAGAAAACACTTAATTTTGTGATAAAACAAGTCAAGATTTTTGTGTTTGGTTTTAGTTTTGTTTTTTCAAATACAGGATCAGTGCAGGACTCTGAGGACTTGTGTCCAAGGCAGATCGAACAATATGAATCAGCTGATAACCAGCTGCCAGCTGAAACATCAAAGTGAAAAAATTCCTCATTAGTGGTCCTACAGGCATAGCTCTGCCCCAGCACGGGGCTGCCCCAGGAAACCAGCAGCACCCAGGACTGCCTCCAGCAACGGGTCACCCAGTTGGGCTCCCATGCCTGGTTCAACAGAAAGGCCCCACAATCACCTGACTCCGCACAGTCTTGTCCATGCTGGAGCAACGATCTCAAGCACTTCCTCACTCATGGCAGGTACGACGTGGAGGCCTGACCTGCCACGCACATGAAGACGCATCATCTGTTTGTGCACCGTGGCAGGCAGCCCCACGCCAACAGGATGAAGGCAGCGGCTGTCAGGTTCCTGAACCCCAAGCATTTCACAGAAAGACTACACTTTACATACCACAGGTCCTGTCCAATTTTAATTTACGCTGTCTTTATTTAGTAGGAGATACAGCACGACTACTCCAACACACAGCAGACTACTCAGATACACAAATCTCAATTATCAATTTTAACAGCAATCTTGTCAATCTCATGTCAGCCACCTTGCCAAGTACCCTCCTGCAAATAACTCCTGAAGTGCTGCCTGCTCTGTGAAGGCCACGTGTGTGCAGGCAGCTCCTTTCTCTGCTCTCAGCAGGTTTTGTATTGGTTCATGTCTCAGCCTAAGTACAGCAGCATTTTGGTTTTCCTACAGTCCTTGCATTGTTGTCACACAGTGAGTGCTTCCACATCACTACACAAGCAGCGATGGAGCCACCGCAAGGCCAGAAATGCTGCTGCCCCAGCAGATGACTGTAATGTTTTGTAATGTATCTGCAGCAAACAGGATCACAGTGAAATTGTGGTGTTTGCATTTCCTTGCAGGTTCATGAGCAAGCCTGTGACCACAATTTAATTTTAAAAAACCACAAGGTAAAGACCCTTGCCTGGTGACTCCTGCTCTTCTCTTGGGAGCTGTGGCTTAAGGAAAGAAAGGTACTGACAAACTCCCCTTTCTCACTGCCTCAGTGCCACTCTTTAAATCAGTCAGATTTTGCCACTGGCTTAAATGGTGGCAGAATTGGTGCCAAGGAAGCAACTTCTCCTTTGAAACCATACTGTTTAAGGATGGCTGGCACAATGCAACATAAGGTGACAAAAGGAAAAAGACAGCTGGTTTTACTTATGTATGCGTGTGTGTACACATACACGCTACAGATGTGTACCCTCCTTCCAGATCAGTTTAAGTTAGACTCTAGTTTACAGGAGATCATCTCTCTTCAGGACAGTATTTAAACTCACAGCTTTACACTTCAGCAAATGCCTCTGATGACTTTAAAACAAACAAAACAAATCAAATTTAAAGTTAATCTTTAGCCAGCAAGAAGAAAATGAAGATATGACTGCTGAAGCCTTCTCTCCAACAAAGGAAAGGAAGGAAACATGAACAAAGAATTAAAATGTGTCGGTATTATCTGTCTGAACTTTTAATTTTCTTGTGAAGTTTACCAAAGAGCATGGTGCCTCCTACAGACCCTGGTAGAAACGGATGATCTCTGCTGGCTCTGCAGTCCCTAAATAGCTTTTCTCACCGACTTAAGTCACTCAGAAGCAAGAGCAGTGCTGTCAAATGCAAGTTTACTTACTGCTAAACTCAGCCAACAAATTGCTTGTTTCTGACAGATGTTTCTGTTTAAAGCCACTAGGAACCGTATGGATCATTCCACCTCATCAGTCTCAAGAGCCAGCCCAGCAACTCCAAGAGTCAGAAATTTGCCAAGAACAAATGAAAAACCTAATTAGATCAACAGACGAAATTTGGATCAAGATTAGACGATCTCACATGACAATGGGATTAGACCATTAACAAGGCATAACAAGGTTTGGCTATTTATCATTTCACAATCAGTTTTCACAGTACAAGAAGGAAGCACTGGCAAATCAGCATGAAAAATGCAGACACAAGAATATCCTTGTTTCAGTTTAGTGTGTGCTCCCTTTTGATGCCAAGCTCTGTGGAACTAGTCTATTCCTCAAGAAAAACCACTGCAATAGCAGAATGAAGTATGAATTGGAGGCATAACAATGGAAATAAAAATAACAAAATCCTTAGTGCCAGATACTGGTAGTTGCAGGTGTATAAAAAGGGTAAAAAGTAAATAAAGAATTGCGAACAACAGTTTGGAGCTATCCATGTGGAAAAGCTAGTGCAGACAAACATCTGGATAGACTTTGGAATGACATTGTCATTTTTGTCTTCTGCATCTCTGTTCCCACCAAGTATAAGCATACTTAAAAAATGAGGTCGAGAAACAACAAAAAAAAAAAAAATATTGTTGCTTCCCCCTCTTGACAGGTTGCCCATGGGACTGAACAGGGTGTAAGGGCGCTGGCCAAGTCAAATGAATCCTAACTTTATGCTAAACTAGAAAACAGCAATGACCACAGAGCTAACCACCACACACCATGGTTGGATGAACCATTTCCTACCAGCTGGCTGCCTTCGCACAGCTCCCAAGGGAAGTTTTGCGCCAACCTCTGACAGCTCACAAGAGGTCTAGATGGTATTTAGGCCAACCAGAAAATGAGCCTGGCCCTCAACAGTCCTTTTGTCCTATTTCTGTTCAGATACTCCGCACCTTCACCTTCTGCTCCCACATCCGGGAAGCCAAGCTTGGAAATAAACTGAGCAATCACACTCCTTCAGTGGAAGGAGTCTGCACATGCTTACCTGCTTACTGCCTCTTGTGTCAAAAACGAAGCCACTTGAGTCTGCCTGGAGGAAGCTTGTTTCCTCCAAACATCCTCTCCCTGCTCATCTGGGGAACAGAGATGCAGACAGTGCACTGCATGTTTTACACACAACAAAGCCATCTGGTCCCATCCCAGTGCAAAAAAAGTTGGCTTTAGTAAAGAAGTTATCACCAGCTTATTTCTATTTCTAGCATCAGCCACAGAGGTGTGGTCAGATACAACAACATGGTTTTAAAGAAAGGAAATTAATTCACAGAGCACTGCAGAAGAATTTTACAGATAGTGACGTGTGGAGCTATAACTTCACAGCACCAGCAAGAAAAGAAAAAAAAAAAAAACCACAACACACCTCATGTGTGGCTCCTCACTCTCTGCCTACTAGGAGTCTTTTGCTTTGTATTTTAACTGCAAACTGAAGTTTAGAGCTTTTTGATCTAAATGGGGACAGCATGTAGTACAGTGGAAGTCTCAGTTCACGTCAGGAGGGGCTACTTAATAGCAGTAAGTTAAAATCCAGCACCAGCACAAGGCACCATAAGAGAGGCTTCCCCACTCCCAGGCTGTGCCGCTACCCCGCCAGGGACGCGGTGCTCCCCAAAACCCTGCTCAAATGATCCCAACAGAAGCAGCAATCTCAACGTACTTGCCACTCTCTGACTCAAAAAACTTGAGAGATTGCAGTATTTATACTTATCACTAACCAAAACTGCAACACCAAGCAAAGTAATCAAGTAACGATACACTATAAAATATAAACATTGCTAGGATCTTGTACTATGTGGAAGCGCCTGTAATAGGAAGAAAAAATGTTCACAGCACAAAGAACTGCAACCTTGATTGCCTGGATTTAAAACCTTATTTCAGGGCATAGCTGATGTAAATCAGTGAGGGTGTGTGCTCCACCCCGAGGTGTAACTGTCTAATGGGATGGCCATTTACATTTTAACACAGCAGCCAGCTAGGGACGGTTTGGGCTGGAGATAATACAAGCAGAACAGCAATGAGGAGGAGACAAAATACGAGGTTTTCCCCTCAAACTGCTTCATCGCATCCTCAACTTTAAATACATTACTAGTTTCAATTAAAGATAAAGGACACGTTAACATCTGTGTCAGTGTTGACAGCAATAAAAGGATACATTGCAGCAGCAATATAAGTACACTTAAATTCACTGTTTAATCCTTCCATACATGTTTCGAAAATAATTCATCTTTGTCAAATTAAGTACAGCTTTCTGATACAATTAGCTTTTTGCCTGGAGCTCTGGTGGTCCTGATATGAAAGGAATCTAGATATGCATCAGTTCTGGTTTAAGTTCTGCATTTTAAAAAAGAAATAGATAAAAAATAAATCCTTCCTCTCATGCTCATCTTCTCATAAATCCTATTAACAAGAGATATTCTGAGACAATTACAACAAAGCACTGGCATCTCTCCTTTCCTCAGTGACTTTTGATATTGTACATCATCATGACAGTGGAGCAGCATCCCTGTCAGTGCTAGCACCTATAAATACCATTTTAATTTGTTTATTGCCCTTCAACTAAATACTGCCTTGGTTTTTTTTATTTAAAGGAAGCGTGCACATAAATGAAATGAACAGGAAAGAAGAGGGAAACTATGAGAAAGGAGCAGCACTTAATCAATACTAGTTTTTAAAAAATACATGCTCTCCAAGCCCATGGCAACAGCAACACTTCAACAGTACAGCAGAAAAAACAGGGAGTTCTGTGAGCACCTGAGCTACAAAAAAACCCAGGGTTTCCTGTGGGGTAAGGTTCACGTGGCTTCCCCAGCGCCTGAAAAGGGCTCACACTACCACCTTTCCTTGGGCATTGGATTAGCAGAAGGGTCTCTTCTTCCCTGCCCAGTTGTAGGAACCTGATATTTTTAACCCCTCTCCTGCTCTGCTACATTTGGTGGAAGCTGGCCCACAGATTCAAAACTGGCAGCAGGCAGGAAGCGCAGACAGACACCCATACGGTCACACATCCATTACTGGCACAGCATCCTCATCTCCTCAGGAAAGCCATCAAAAAAAATCCAACCATAGGGAACGTGCCAAGGATGTCTTAGGCAACATTTTTCAGATACATTTGGGCCATTTACATGGTCCCGTACAGAAGGGCCAAGCTGTGCCTCTCAGCTGGCATGCACAAACGGCACCAAGTCCTCCTGTAGGACCCACAGAAACAACCATTTACACAGGCTTCAAATCAGATCTGCTACAGTTCAAAACTCTGCTTTCAGACAACTTCAGTATTTGAAGTCTGCAAACCCACTTCATATCTACTATAGCAGGAGGTAAGACAGACCATTAGTATCTGTAAAACGCTCCTCGCATTCAAGTATTAGCAGTTACAACTGTAAACAAAATTAAACTAAGCTAATATGTGCAGCTAATAAAAAACTTCTACGGAGCTAAAACATTTACAATTACATCCCAACACCAAAGCTATGAATTTTAATTTCTTTCAGCTGTTGTTGAGAAGACTACGACAAGCGTCTTACACCAACGCAGTTCCAGGGTTGTAGGTCTTTGTCTCTCACGTACTCGCCCTCTGCACTGTGAGGAATGCCACCAATTGACAGTTTAGCTACTTCTGATGCGTAGCACACAAATATCTTCATCATAAAAAAAACACAGAGAAGTCTTTTTATAATCATTGTAACTCACGAGGGCAAAACCTGCTAAGAAAGGCTTCTCCAGTTAACAGCTTAAATGTGACAATTTTAGCAGCCACATATGTACTCAGTATGGTTCAATTTCCCCCATAGATGCGTTTCTGATCCTAGGTAGGCAAAGCAGCTCGTTTGTCCTAATTCTGAACCAGTGCATGCTCGTCTCCTTCAATCTCAATTAGCTAGTAGGAAATTTATTTAGAAAGCTGACAGGAACTATTTGGGGGATTAATGATCACTGATTTATGAATATTGAGTAGCATTTCAATAATCCAAGCAGAGTAATCACTTGTAGCTGAAGCCAGTTCTCCCAACCATTATAGTCTGTAGCAATCACTCAAAGGCAGTTAAATGATTCTGATTTATGACCTTAACCTACAGGGCCCAGTACATTTGCTCTATCAGTGTGTAAATTCTAAAAACGCAATTCCCTGCACCTCTAGAGAGCCAATTTAAGTCAACATTATGCATGAGCTGAGCATGCTTGAATTCTCAGATCTCTTATTTCACTCATTAAATTTGCACTGAACATCTTGCAATTAAAATTTCATATAGATTTTTTCTTATGATTGACATTTGGCCTTGGCAAAATGAGTTTAAATTTTGTTTCTCTAAAGATTTAGAAGGAGATAGATTGATCTAGACATTGTTTTCTGCAAGATGATGATGATGGAGCACTAATGCTTTTATTAGCATTTTGAAAAGCCTCCCTTTTTGCTGGAAGACTGTCTATCAGTAATAAGTGAAAGCAATTCAGTAACCAAAGCCAATGCTACAGCTAGTACAGCAGCATCGAGCACGTTGCTGCACACTCTTCATGTGACCCTTTCCTGTTTTTAGGCCAACATCTTTAACTGGGGTGGAACAAATTGGGCCTTCCAGTACAAACCAATATGTGCTCATCTGCAATGAATAAACAGCAGTTCTATTATGCGATTTTGAAAATAAGCCCAGGACAACTAGAAAGAGCAGAAAAGTACTAAAGTGATTTCAAGTCCTGATCTGAAATGGTGAACTGTTTGGATTGACTCAAACACTAGATTCGTTGTGCTAAAATCAGGCAACTCATTTATTTTATTTCACATTCCGTACCTCAGGCAGTAAGTTCAAAGGAAGAACAGTTGTACCCTTCAGTGACCCCATGTACTTACTGTTTACAGCATACCTCTATGCAGAATAAGTATCTTATCACACAGAGACAGCCCATGCATGAAGGAGTTCACAACACAGGGACAAACACAATGACTGAGTGAGGGAAGAAGAATAATTTATGCCTCGATTCACCAATGGCTTAAGAGGACTGCAGTGTTAAGAGCCCATGGACAGAAAACAAGTACTACATAGTACAACTCAAGGAAATACAAGGCCTTTTTGAAATGCAGCTCTTAGCACAATGACACATCAATTTCATACAGGACTTGGAGCGTTAGGGTCATGTCAATAATAAATAACCATGTACAGGCTGCAGCAGACAGGCTAACATTAATTTTGTATGTTAAGAAGAAAATCAAGAGGAAAATGTTTCAAAAACCTAAGGAGCTGACTAAAGGAAACATCCCCTGGGCTGGAGAAACACAAATACACATTCACAATATCCATTTAGGTCCACTGCTCGTAGTGATGATGGAAGCTGTACTGGAGATAACATTTTAACTGCTGTTTCCCAGCCTGCTGGCCAAAAGATTATTCACATCAACGCAGGTATTTACACATACACGCAGCTGAAGCAGGACCCAAATGCTTACACACTGAACATGCAAGGGCTAAGAGAAGGTACCCTCCTTCTCACATCATAGGAACATGTAAGACACTAGATTGTTGGCCAAACACAAGGAAGAATGCTTAAAACCTACATATATACCCCTTCCAGTTTAACCACTCTTCATTCCATCCAGCTGAGCACAGTATTTGCCTTTCAGCAAATTATAAGCAAAGGAAATAAGCAAAAATTTGTCTCACTATGGGAAGAGATCAATAGCGTACCTCAATTCCATTATGTACCTAAAGGAAAAATCCAGTGTACTACCCCTGGAGAATATCAATCTTGCAGCAGTTCCCAAGGCGTATTTTACTGCAGAATAGTAAAGTCTTTACAGTCACAGCATAATTACACTAACATACCGGTATTTTAATATCATCTCTCTGAAATGAAATTTTGTTTCCATGTCCAGTCAATAATTCTGTCTCATCTCAGTGATGAATAGAGCTTAGTGAATAATTTGTTATGAATAATTTATTCACTGCATTTCACCTTTCATCTCTCTGAACATTTTGTGAAATTCTGGAATGTATTCATTACACAAAACTATTCACGAATAACTCGTGCTTGCAGACCTTGTGTTGATAGTTCACTGAAAATATTCAAACTGATTTGCCACTTGGTTACATTTACGAGGTGTTGTACCTGCTCCATCACTGGCTGGGCTCAATTCAACTGAGCTGCATTCCCAGTTGTTCAGACAGCTGCAAGTCAAGTTCAGTCTCAGATATTTAAGCTTGAAATGTACTTTAGGTATCATTTCTCCCATTGCAGGATCTAGAGAGGATCCAGCTGTGTTCAAGGCCCCACTGTTCTAAGTGCTGTGTAAAGACTGACCACAAGAATTGAGGGTCTCAGTAGGAAAGACAGTGGGAGTTACCAACAGACTATTTTACAGTTAGGAAATTTAGACAGCAAACAGGTATTACTTCACTAAGTTCAGACAAAGAGAATATGCAGCACAGAGAGAAAACACCAGCTTACAAACACGATCGGTCTTCTACCCTATCAACCAGACAAGGCTGTAAAGCTGTGAGAACCTCCCAAGGTCTGTCAGCTGAGATAGTTGGGAATTTTCCCAAGGAATCATTTCTTATAAAAACAAAGATTTCAACCTCTTTCTGTACAAAACAATTTCTTGTCATTTTTTGCTACAAAAAGCAAAATTTTCCAGCCCAAGCTCTGAAGGAATTATTACATTTTAGAGCTAGATAGACACAATGAAACAAAACAAAGAACTGACCCAAACATTTTGTTTTGCATCAATGTAACAAACCATTACATTATGGGTCCAGTAGTTCAAAAACCAGTTTTCTCCCAGAGGCAGCTCACCCCTTCCCAACCTCCTAAAAATAAAAAAAGCCATCACGACAATGCAGATTCTGAGGTAAGATGAGCAGTACTGTCTAGACATAGCACTGAGACCAGAGGGACAACAAATCCTGAAGTAGAGAGGCTCCTGTAGGCAATTTGTCACTACAAAACAATTCCATTTAATATCATACTATATCATGAGAAAATACTTTGGCCCAGATCAGTGCACTGGGATCCCAGGTTCCAAATGCATTACCAAATTAAATTTTTCATATATCTTGTTCTGTGAAAGTTTAGTTACATTTCCATTCCTTGTCCCCTCCCAAGAGAAAGAAAACATTGAAATGTCTTTCTCATGCCATAGAAACATTTGTACAAGTCTATACTTGAGCTGGCTAAGCACAAAACTTATGGCTGTTTCTCTTATGAGGACAGAAGTGCTTCATTTTAATATATCTAAACAAATGAAATTCAAGATAAGATACCCTGATGAAATTTATGACCATTGGAAGGGATAGGTGACTGATCAATTCTGCTATCCTGCAGGGTAGGGCAAAGCGTCCCATCACAGGATTCGGGTGCTCACATCAGCATTCACGGGGCTCAGAAGGCTCATACATCACAAGCTGAAGTCCACGCCACAGGTCTTTGTTGCAGAAGTTCCTGTACCCAGTTCCTGTACCCACCTCTGCTATGTCCACATTTTTATGGCACTACAGTGGCTGCAAGCAAAGGACCACTTTTAACAAAGGATATACGACAGCAATACATGTGAAAGGCATGCACGGGAAGAGGCAAAGAAATGAAAGATAGCTAACTTTGCGATCCAAAAAGGGGAAAACCAGATCAGGATGTGATCTCTTAATGAAAGATTTCATGAAAGGAGTGGTTAATCACTGGTACAGGCACCTAGAGAAGCTGTGCAATCTCCATCTTTGGAGATAACCGACACTTGACAGGACAAGATGTTGAGCAGCAGCATCTAACATAGAAGTTAGCCCTGCTTTGTGTAAGGGGGTTGGACTGGATCATTCTCAAAGGATTTTACCGACCTCAATTACTTTACTCTCTTGCACAGAGAGTACTGGTGCTAATATGGTCTGGCTGAGTTATAAACATAAAAGCTCTGTTTCATGTACAAATGGATCCATGTTGAAACACACTGGTTGTTTTTTGCAAAGCACTCACAAGGTAATATTCATATAAAGCATTTATATTCATAACACAGGTCTGCAGCAATGTGGTCCTACCATGCACACACCCTGAGGATGGACTTTAAGTTTCAGGAAATGTAAAAGTAATGTACATATCACGACAAGATAATTTCCTAACAGCAACTTGGAATCCTGTGTTAGGTCTACTGGTCTCTGTATGCACACTCCAAAATTCATAATTCAAACAGGAACATTTGATATGGAAATTAAAGGTGACACATTAACACCACAAAAGAGAAGAACCAGGTGCATTTTCAGAATCTAAGGGTTGTGACAAACAGGCCATCCCACCATGTATGTGATAAATAGAAAAATCTTAGGCTGGTATTCATGCAAATTGCACTTATGATTTGTTCCCATTATTATCTTGCACTTCAGACTGTCCATCTCTTTTTTTTTGTAGTTAAAAATCTAGGCAGCATTCAGTATGCACAGAAGTGCAAAGCATTACTACAAAACAGATGGTACAACTGAATATTAAGCAACCTGGTATGAAAAACATTGCTTTTAAGAAGAACCCAATTTACAATTAATTGCTTATAGACTGTAAAACTGACTAGCAAAATAAAATGTATCTCAGCTTAGTTATTATCAGGGGAATCTAAAGGAGAAACTAGGCTCTGGTGTATGCAGTTGGTGGAGTCCAGTGTCCTCTCCAGCTGATGGAAAGTCACGCACCCAAGGTTTAGGCACTTAACGTGAATCTGTAGTAAAAACTCTCCATGCTCACCTCAATCCCAAGGCATTTCACTATTGCACCCTGCTGCTTTGTGGAAAAAAGTTGAGCCAGATTTCAACAAATTAGTCTGCCATTATCAAAGCTTTCCATCCACAAGATCACACTCCTTTAGGACTACTATAGGGCAAAGACACTCTTGAGGCTCAAAAGCCTGAAGAACCAAGTCTGCTTCCTTGAATATAGCCAGAATCAAAATACTGCTGCCCTCAGCTCCCATCCTTTTCCAACCAGGGTTTAGTAATCCTCTACAGCTTCTGCCTTTACCTTTCCACCCTTTTGCCTGCTATTCTCAGAGGTGCACACACACAAATCCACAACTCCTCCAAACAACAGAATGGAAACTTTCCTGTTCATAATTGCTGTTGTCATGGGTCATGAGAAGTACCCTCCCTGTCACTGCAGAGAGGGAGAGCTACTGCAGCAACAGCAGCAAATTAGATTTCAGTGCTCATTAGTATGTGAATACTGAAGAAGAAAGAATGGGATAGGACCATACAATATTTTACTGTATTTCTTAACAATTTTAATTAGCTAAAACTTAAATTTAAACAATAACACTGTGAATGCAGGGAGATGCACATTTCTGAAGGCATACCAGATTAAAACACACAGACAACACACTCACTACACTCAAGGTTATGGACTCAAGCACAGGCCAAGTCCCAAGTAGCGGATGGTTCTTGGCACCCAGTGGCTGTTTGATAGCATAATTTGAGTGAATTGTCATTCTCACTCCATACCTCTAACTAGAAGATACAACAAGTATTTGGTGATTATCTTAAGCATGCTGATAAAGGAATAAGTAAATTTAGGGATTCAACTTCAGAGGGTTTGAAGCACACCCCTGGGACTACAGCAGAAACACAGATTACCAAAACCTTTTTTCAGTGGCTAGGGATATTTAATTTTACCCTAACCATGTTAGTCCAAGATTTCTGTGAAAATCAATGTGTTCTTTATTTAAGGGAAATAAAAAATAAAATACAAATTATTCTATGAACATCGGAATAATGAAACTCAATTTCTTGCAGTGTTTTTCTTTTTTTCCCTCTTTTCAAGGCTGTTCTAACAAAACTTGAAATCTTTCCCATGGTTAAGATGTTCCTAACCCTCTCTTCATTACTGTCAATTTTAATTTGACACCACAAGTTAAAATCTAACTGCTAAAATCTGTCAACAGAATCGGAAGTTGTGAGTGGACAGGACATGCATAATACAATGCGACTTGCTTGCTATGGAAATCAGTCTTAGGGCGAAGCAGCACGAAGTGAGATCAAGTGACTGATGTCTGGACTAGAAAAGAGCAGCAAAATAAATATTTCTGGTAACTCCCTCTAGAAAGGTATTGGAGTTTGCATATACAGATGGAAAGTATGACACACACATACTTACTGTGGGTGCAGCACTCTCAGTAAAAAGTTCTTTATAATGAAATAGACATCATTAAATAAGAAAATTAATAACCTATATGAGGAATTAATGAGCCAGAAGGGGGAGAGTTTACAAATACACTGCCCAGCCTTTTTCCATGTGTTTCTTACCTAAAAGCGTAGGGCATACATATAAAGACAGATTTCTGCTTATGACAGGCAAGTCCATTTTAGTGCACTTCCAGTTTCAACCTGCCTGTTTTGCCTTTCTAGCCACCATGACACCTTGATCTGAGTGGAAACCAAAAAGAACAGCAATGGGCTGACATGCAACAAGAAAAAAATGTCACGACAGAACTCTAAATTCCATTTGAGTCCAGATTTGAAGTGTTTTGGCCACCACCCACCACCAAAACTAAACACCACTGGAACTGAACTACGCTTGGGTGAGTAAGCACTTGGGAATCAAGACCAAGGGTGCTTACATTCATCTGCTGAGGTCAGCACCCCTGTCCTTGAACTGGACTGATAATCACACCATCAAGCCATGACCCAACGGAGGCTGCTTCAGAATCATTCACCTATTTTAGGTGAATTTTAATTCACCTATTAGGAGAACGAGGTAGCTGAGTATCTTCAGTCAATGGCACAACAGGGGGAGAAGTCCCAGGAGGGAAGGCAGGCCCACAGCTGGCATCGGAGCGTTCAGGATCTCAGGTCACTTAGGTGTTGAAATACTGAGGCCTGCAACTCTTAAATACTCTACAAACTGAGAACATTCACACCATTTAAGTTAAGCATATAACTTGAGCATGGTCTCTCTTCTCAACTGCCATGGAGTCATCAGCTTAAAATAGATGTAGTGAACAGCCACCAAAAAATGCGTATTAGAAAGCTAATGTGCAGATAGATGACCACCGCAGCCTGTGTATTTTCAATAATTGAGCTATTAAAAAGTTAGCATATGCTGTTTGGTAATGAAATATGATACACACAGTCCCACCCACAAGGGATATAGCATACCTTTGAAGACTGCCTGGTTAATATACCAAAACCAGGGTGAGGGAGTTGTTATGATTTGGTGGGGGGATGGCTTTTTTTGTTTATTTCTATGGCTACAACTTGCACTTGCTACTACATGGCTTTAGATACTCCACAGATAATGTAATGTCACCAACAAAATAGCATTCCACAAAGCTAAATTAAAAATCCAGACTATGGATAAAAAAATTAAATAAATGTTTAGTCTACCCTCTAAAGTCTGGATATATATAACACCCAATTCCTTTTATTACCATGAATTACTCTAGAAATATTAGATAACTTTACTAAACAATTAATAGTTATTTAACTTATGGAAACTGAAGTCTTCAGAATTACGAGGCTCTATTTCATATCTGTTTTATAACAACAGCAAGATTTACAGAACTGTAAAGACAAATTCTTTATCTTTGCATACTTGTGTAATTATCTTAAAAATTGAAATGTCATCAATGATACAATATGGTCATAAGTAATTAACCACCTAATTAAAATCTAGAAATTGAAAGTAATTCATGTTCAGATAAAATTGTCCTTCACAGCTGGATTTCAGTAGCCCACGAACCTAAGCAATACTGACAATGGAAGAAATTAAGAGACGCTGAACACTTTTTACAGGAATTGGCAATGTGAAGCAAAAAGGAACAGCAGGGTAGAACATGCCATGATGATTAGTGTTCTGTAATCAATGTTGAGATGTTACCAGCGAGAGATGGCAGGTGTCACCTCGCTATGTCAGAACGAAGTCAGGTTTTGGAGAGAGGGAGATGAGGAAGACTGAGAACACAAGAGTTCCTGTAGTACTGGAAGAATCTTTGCCTATTCAGAACACATACAATTAAAACCATACAGCATTAAAAAAAAAAAAAAGAGGGGGGGGAAGAAAGTTTGGAAAGTCTCAAACACTAAGCTGAAGTTATATCTGTTCTCCTGTCCAGCATTCTGTATAACCATTTGGTGAGGAAAAGCAGTAGCACCTTACTACATGGCATCAAAGCATTCCCATATTTAAAGATCACAAGTTGTAGACTATCAGGAAGAAATCAACGTGTTTTAAAGTATTATCAAGGTTTTCAACAAAACTCTAGCAATTGAAACTTGTCATTCTATATTCACAAAATAAAGAAGCAACTAAACAGTCATTACTGACAGTTTCTGTGTGTTCCAAGTCAATGCTCTGTGACTGGTTAAGATGAACTGCTGTGATAAAAGCAACTGAAAAATATATTGTAGCATGATTCTGAGGTCAGGCATTGCAGGGAGCTCCCAGATTTAAGTCAAAGTGCTAGAGAATTATTAATGTCAAAATTTACATAGGCCCTTAAATAAGATTTGTCATCATGAATTTGAAACCTTAGATTAATGAGAGAAGCTCAGTTTAGTTTCTGTACTCGAAAAAGGCTCCGTGTGTTGCATATTGAATGGGAGTCACTGACAATGTGCACACACGACTAGAGAAATTAAGAGAGACCATGCACAGTATCTGTACAAACAGACTGAGGTCCCAGTCTTACAAAGAACTTGATGCACTTTGCTCCAGTTCACTAAAAGAGTTAAGCACTTACTTCAGTTTGGTCTCTGTTGAGTGCACCTGAGCACAGACTCACCTCTAAGCACTCACATGGGTACCACTGATGTCAAGGGCTTTAAACATGTGCATACATGGCCTCCAGAGCAGATTAATTTCTAATTCAGGTTTTGCTAGAGGCCTCTCCTGATGGGCCACGGCAGGACCTGTGATGTGTTACCTTTGACCTCCTGAACATGCAGAACTTTTCACAGACTCAACAACCTCTTCTCCATCAAATATTATTCCCCCAGGAAGGGCCGGCAGAAGGTGCACATCTGGCTTTTACAAGTGTTGCACATTTACTTCATGTCAACTTTTTCCAGTATGCCAGACAGTCAGTCTCAGTAATTTCTTCCTCCCCCCCCACCAAAGAATGGAAGAATCCCACTCTTAATTTTTATGGCAACTTCTACAGAACTATACTGATCTCTCAATACACAACATTACTAGAACTGTCTGCCTAACTACCCGAAGGGAATGATCTCTTGCATCCACTGAATAAGAGACTCAAGGAGTCTGAAACTGTAGTGCACATCTCAAAAAAACAAGTTTTTGTCTCTCCAAGTATGCTCATTCACGAGCCATTTGGAGACAAGCAGACAACATATCATTAATGTCTGATTATGTTCCAAGACACATTTCTAATGCAGCTCTCATGATTACACTGAGGCTTTACATTTGGCTCACTGTTAGCCCACCCACTGAAGCTTACTGAAACGCTGGCTTGCTATCTCGCCTTCCCCACCCACCCCACCACCAACCCAAGTGCTAGAAAGTGGCTCCAAAACAGCCAGACCCAGACACTGGCAGCCGTGTTTTGAGTGCAGAATGAGGGACCGCAGTTGATTCCAGACTTTATCCAGTTAGATCTGGATACCTCTCAAAACTGTCAGACTACTTTGTTAAGTTTTTGTCTGCTCATTTTTAATCACCACTATCATTTCAATCTTCTCCACCTATTGTGAACAATAAATTAAAAAGAGGAGCTATATGGTCAAGGGAAGACTTTATTATTAGGTTTTTTTCTGATTTGAAATGCCCATAGCTTGCCATGCTGACTAATGTTCTTTGGTCAGTAAATAATACAACCTGCTGAGCCAAGTACGTGCCCAGAATCAATGTGTGCTGCTAGGTGATTCAAAAAGACCATTGTTTTCCCTTTCAGTTCCATGATTTTTCCTTAAAACAGAATTTTCAGCAGCCTTGTCTCATTTCTAGGAACAGAGAATGCACAGACCACACATGGATTTGTATAACCACTATTGCACAAGCTAATTAATCCAGTCTTTATCCTAGCACCCAGCAATGAAGGCACATACAAGCATGAAATGAGTTGCATTCCACTGTCCACAGATGGAAATCCAAAACTTGCTAGCACTCGCTATCTCTTCTCTACACCCTCTCCTACTGCTCCAAGCTCTCTCTAGGGCTGAAAATCTCCAAAGAGGAGCACAGTACTTAATCATTAGACTTCTCAAATGTCTGCTTGACCTTGTTATAAAAAAGGGTAAGCCACGGTCACCTGGTTCATCTTTTCAGCCCATCATTATTTCACAGAATCACAGTTGTTGAGGTTGGAAGGCACCTCCAGAGATCATCTAGTCCAGCACTCCAGCTCAAAGCAGGGCCACCTACAGCAGGTTGCTCAGGACTGTGTCCTGTTGAGTTTTCAGCATCTCCAAGGATGGAAACTCTATAACCCCTTCAGACAACCTGTTCCAGCATTTGATCACCCTCTTACAGTAAAATAGTTTCTTCTTACGATTAAATAGAATTTCCTGTATTTCAATTTGTCCCCACTGAAGACCCATTTTGTCTGCCTTGATCAAACCTCTCTTTTTAAGTGACTTTTCTTTAAACTAAATATCCCTGGGGTCATAATCTGTACGAAACAGGATGGAAAGAAGTTCCATTAAGATTTATATATCCCCATCACACCAGTCTGCGCAGCTCAGTGATCAAACATGTTGTACACTTTGAAAAGATGCAGTCCTAGAGAGTTTCTCTTGCCCCCTGGTGATCTTCAAGAGGCATTTGTTTCTAAAGAACTTTGTCTCCTTAGCTGTTCTTGAGCAGTTTAGATCAATGCCGTTCCTTAGTCAGGTCAGGGTCATTTATTATTTGCCCTAATGGCCAAAGAGATGTTTAATTTTATCACCTCTATATGAGTTAGTGCAGAGATGAGTTAAGTGGATTACAAATGCTACCTGTTCTCCAGTGCAATTTTAGAAGCAGAAGTGACAAGAAAATGCAGAATGATATTGAAAGTAACCCTACAGATGTTGCTAAACTCTACATCAGGAGTTTTCATAAAAGGGTTTGTAATGATTCAAGTCTTCTGTCATCATCAGGTATAAGCAGTACTAGAAAATTAACTCTGCAGTTCTATACTTCCCAAGAAAAGTGAGTAACATAGCTAATGAGTTCTCTGACTGAGCACCCTTGCAAAGCCATACTGCAAGAAACAGGTAGTTCAGAAATGGAAATTGAAATTATTGTTACATATACTAAGAACTGTTCCCTATAAACATATAAATTAAAAGAAAATCATCCACACTAGTTTCTTACAGTTATCTGAAAAACAAAAAACTCTCTAAGCACAGTATTTGTTTCCACTTTACAAAAGGCAAGCCCTTCATTTTCTTCAATTTTCTCACCATGTAGAATTTACTCTTGCTTTTATCTGTTCTTTGTTTTGTTCTTAACAGCTACAGATCGCCCATTGCAAAAGAAGAAAATAATTTTAAATGAACACTTCCATTTTGTTAGGAGGAGCCTCCCTCCCTGAAAAGCATTACAAAAGAAGAAAAGAAATAGATCTGAGACTAGCAATCAATTCATATCCCCAAGTGAGACCAGCAAAATAATTTTTATTATACATTAAATGTCATTGAGGTCCACCATGCTCACGAAGGCTATGAACTGCATGGATTCAAGGGACAAAAGGAACAAGGCCATGCATGCACAGACGTCCCCTCACGACATGCTGAACAGGCTTCTCTGGAAGGTCTCAGATCTCCCCACTCCCTGCCAAGCTTTTCTTTATCACCATCTGCCTTTCCTCTATTAACTCATTTTTTACCCTGAAGAAGATTCTAAGGCTGTTCTACTTTTAAATAATAAAATGGACATTTCACAGTGGTTTGAAACATAGTGCTGACCTAATAAGATTGATTTTTCTTTGGGGAAGAAAATGAAAAAGCAACAAATGCACTTCAGCAACATGTTGAAAGAGGCAACTATACAAATAATAAGTTACGTAGTTAAAGCTTTTTCTAAGCTGGGCAATTTTTTTTAATTGTTTTATTAACTTCAACTAGTGTTAAACCAGAAAAAATAATTCCTGTATCACGCATGAAAAAAAAAAAATCCAGACTTCTATAATATGCACAGGTTAATTAACAGCTGTGTAACTCTCTGCTTCTAAATCCATTTTTCATGTTTAAACACAGGGGATGGGAATATTGATTATCAAGTCTTTCAATCACGTTCCGTACACTTAGGATGTAAACAAGACTGAAATCTGCTAGAATTAGAGCTCTATAGTAATGGGGAAAAGTAGACTATTTTCTTTGTTGTTGAGTTCTTTTTAAAAAGCAGGGCATCCCAAAATCCTGGTGTCATCCAAAAGTAATTTTGAAACATCCTATTCAATACTGTTTCATGGCAACTGATAGCTTTAGTCATGGAGACCCTTCTCCAAGTCATGACCGCTCTTGTGCGGGTCAATGACAGACAGAAGACCTGGAATGGTTTATCAGTGAGCTTGACAGTCTGCTGTGAGACTGGTCCCCAGCAGGTTTGTACTTGATGGCCAAATTTAAGAATCAAGAGGACAGCATAGACCGCACTCTAACCAGTGCCAGGACTCATCACACCTGTGATGCACCAGTGAGCAACACAGGCTTCCTTTACACAACATCGGAAAGCGAGGCACCTCCAGGGGCAATCCAGATCATCTGCTGGAAACCCTGCTGGGGTGTTTCTCTGTAGGACACCATGGCCATGACACCTCTCCATGACCTGCAGGGTTACCAGAGCTCTCCACACACCAGCAGCTACCAGGGCAGACGGACAGCCCTCAAGCAGTGCAGCTTACAGAGAGAGAGGAGGCAGACTGGAAGAAAAGTGGGGTTTGTTGGGAGGGGTTTTTTCCCTCCCTTAAATGAGAGGATTTAAAATTAGAACTGAGCAAACAATTTGTCAAGCAAGTGCTCAAAGCTCCTAAGAAAGCAAGCAGGTCCTGGGTATGGCTGGATCCAAATATGCAGTGAGACCTGAACAAATATTCATGGCAAGTATTATGCCATATGCACACAGTTCTGCTGGTAAGTAGATGAATACAGAAATTAGGAAACAGATTGTACTGGGTTGGTACACCAGCATCTCAGCACACGTGTCCCAACAGGCAATTATTTACAGTTAATGGAAAAATATTTGACACTTGATTGTCAAGCACAGCCAGGAGTCACTTAGAGGTTCCCACTCAGATTCACAACAGGGACAAGAGGATGCCAAGGAAGGGTCACAGCAGCTCTCTAATTTGAAGATTAATTCATACCAAAGCAACTCACACTTAAGACTATAATAGCCCTTTAACACCACTCACTTGGCAAAGACAGGACAGACCCCACTACCCCTGCAAAGCACCCCTGGCAGCTTCCCCCTGCAAATTCCCAGCCAACCAGCTGTCTTGAGGTTGACCTGAACAGGAATCTGAGCTGGTATAGACATACCTGGTGTGCAGAATTCCTGTTATTTCAAGTATGTACCAGCTAATCACAGGCATGAAGAGTCAGCTAGGCATCCAAATGCCTATTGTTTAGGCAACTCTGACTATGATTTGTAAAGGCGGGGAGGGAGTATAGAATCACAGAAGAGTCAAGCACATTGTTTTCTCTCTCTTCCCCTTTGGTCAAAACAATTCCTTTTAATTGCAATATACTTTGCAACTGTAATGTCATTCTTCTTGGAGGGGAAAAATAGAGACTCCCTGCTGAGCATTAAATGATCTATTTAAGTAATACTTTCAAAAGATACTGTAAGCTTTTAAATTATCAGCTCAAAAATGTGGCATAAATAAAATACCAACAATGGAAAACCATGTGTAAATCATGCTATTATGCAGACAGTTGTAGTAAAAAGTACACAAAGCAACTAGAGCATATCTTCCGTCTTTTTCTTTTCTTTTTTTTTTTTTTTTTTTTTTTTTGTGTTCAACACATTCACAAACAATAAACTTAGAATAAATGGCCTTACCTAAAACAGAAAGTGTGTGCATGAGCAAAGCATTCTGGAAAAGTTCCCAAGGGTCTAATGACAATGCTAAATATTTTCCAGTGTAATTCTGTTAAGTGACTTCCTGGGTCCTCTGAAGTCAGCAAGAATTTTGCCCATGATTTCAACGGAAACAGGGTATCACATCTGGACTTCCATGCAGGCCTTAGTGCTCCGAGAGAAGCTAGCTAACCACAGAAGAACTATGTAATTAATATTCATCCATATGGACAGTAAAATTCACATCTATAGTTCAGATTAACCTAAGCAATGATCATATTTTAAGAATGTATGATTCATGCAGAAGTATCTGATTACCTTCAATCTCTACTACCAGTTTTAGAATAAAAGGATGGCTCAATTATCCTAAAGGTGCAGTTTTTCATTCCTCACAAATCCAAAGTCCCACTGAGCACATGGAAGGCAAGATGGGGTCCTTTGAATACTTTGGCATTGAGGTTAATGGGAGATTTAAATGCACAAGAAATGCAGGATCTGGTCATAAGAGTATTTGAAAAAGAATTATAATAGTCATAAAAATGAAAGGATATTTATTCAAAAATGCTTCAGTATCTCATAAGTTATTTCTTTTTCATACTCCTTTCTCAGCTGGCTCACTGCTGCTTCTGCTCTCCTTAATCTTTCCTTTCTAATTCTTCTTTTAAATATTTATAAAAAATTTGCACAGATGGGGAAAAAAAGCTGAAGATCTGAAACAAAATTAATTTAATAAGGAAAGGACTAGAAGCCCATTATTGGTTTAGGCAGCCTCTTTTCATGCTGTATATTGTAACCAGGAATAATTAATTTGAAAGTCCTTGATCTTTGGGAGCTTTTTCATTAGTATTATTATTAGTAATAATAGCAGTTCACATTCACTCTCCCCACTTCCCTCTTGCTGGCTGTAAGTACTTCAGTGCCTCTAGGCACCCACATGCTGCCACAACACAGAGGGCTGGATTTAGAAGCTATTGCTTTCTTAGATGTACAACAAAGGACTGTAGTGCAGGCAGACTGCTGCAAAGACCTCTTAATGTACCCTAATGATAGCCTGTCCCATTCTCCCAGTAGGTAACCTGATGGGTGTGTTGGGGTTGCCCATCAGCAGCCCCCAGCTTGCCTGGCAGGAAAGGGCTGCAGCATTAGGATACTTGCTCTCGGGGAGGGTGGGAAGTTTTGGAGCACAGGCCTGCACTGAGAGCTGCAGCAACACTGCACCTCACACATCTATGCAACAGGCACAGCCTGAAACACAGAAAACAGAGCCCTGTGTTGCAAATGCATGAAGTGCCAGCACCTCAGCTGGCACATGCACGGATCCAATGCTGCCAGCAACAGCCTCAGCAGATGGGGCCTGCAGTTCAGGATGGCAGTTTGCCCTGGGAGGGGGCGGGGGGGAACAACCAACAAACCACAACAGATCTTGACTTCAGTCCCATCACCCAAACAAAACACTCTGTCACACTCTAGTAAGGTGCACAGTCTACACATGGTTTTTTGACTTCAGTATTTCCATTTGTTGTTTTCATTATGATAGCAGTTATCTATGCCAGAAGGTACAGCCCCGTACCGTTACATATGTACCCATTGTTGGTAGGAGCTGAGAAAGGCCTGCATGCAATGCAAGCCACTTCCAAAAACAGTTCAGAAGGACAGCTGACAGAGCAGCCAGCCACAGAGCACCGGATCAACTGGCCATGGTCAGCAGTATCTCTGGAAATAAGTGCAGCGTCCTCCGAGACCCCCGAGACAGCATACTCCACGTCGGACTGCGCTGCCTGCTTTTAACATCTAGACTGTGAAGTGGCAGATGGACTGTCCCTCAACATCTCATCTAATACTTATTGCCACAGGACTCTATTCATGACCGTGGCTTCTTAGTCTTACTCTTGTAAGACCAAGACAAACAGCTTTCTGCTACCTTCCTTTTCAATGACCTTTCAGGCTTGGGCATCCTATTCATGCACCTTCTAACACTGCCAAGACATGGCAATGCTGCCTCCACATGAAAAAAAACCTATTCTCCTTCCAAATTTTTCTAAAACTGTTTGCAGATTTGATGCTTTTGAATCTGTGCCTTTTTGGATGCCTACCTTGGCAAACCAAAGCAAGAACCTAAAAGGCCCTCAGGTATCAGCAGTTGCTGTAACATGGAATGGAGGTACACCTAACAACGCACCTAGAAAACTACATGCAATTCAATTCATCCATGTTGCATCCCACTCCCATATGGTAGTATGAAAATAGAGAAAATGCAAGGCCTCTGTTTCTCTTTGGGTCCCAGCCATGCAGAGAGTGAGCAGCAACATCTGGCCCATTTGGAAGATTCAGCACCAGTTGTGTTGGCAGCTTGAAAGTAGCCTCTGGATGTGACACTCCACGAGGCTGCGGATCCACCATCTGGGGTGTCTCCTCAGTGCCACACACAGCGGTTTTTAAACTCCTATTTCCTGTTAAACATTATCCACTTCTGTCTGCTTGTGAACAACAGTTGATATAAACGCCTCATGAACACCTCTCCCCCAGTTCCTGGAGAGCTGCTTTCTTCCTAACTTTAAAGACAGGAACAAAACATAACATACATTTCACTTCCAAACTGGATTCCTCAGAGGAAAGAATTCCAGCCCATCTGCCATACACACACATGTTGGGGTTTTTTTAATTCATGTGCAAAATAAGGCTTGTATGTACAAAATTAAAAGGACCCTACAGACAAATAATCCCCTCTGCTTCCTGGATAAACTATTACAAGTTAGTGCTAAGTATTGAGGTTACAACCCTTTAAGTGAGGCTGGAATATATGTTGGCTGCGAGCAGTTGAATCTCAGCACTTACCTTCCTAAACTGATGAATCATCAGGGCAGCTCAGCCTCTTTCAATTTAAAAAATTGTCCAAAGCCTGAAATTTAAGTCATGTAGAATTATTTTGTACTGAATAATACACTCCCAGATGTAACATAGTCCAGTAAGTTATAAAGACACAATGACAGATATGCAAAACAACATGGTGAATCAAGATGACCCAACTGTAACTCTCCAAGTTTTGAGGACAGTATAAACACTGGTTGGTGGAGTTTTCTATGATTTCAGAATGCAAATACAGGGGGGGGTTGTTTGACTATATTTTAATTCTTCTGATACTCAGTTCCCAACCAGATGAGACATCTCTAGCATTAGAGCCTCAACTGAAATAGCAAAGACATAAAATAAGACACCCACACCCAACATCCCCCGTAAGCAAAGATCTCCACCTCAAAGTTCACCAGAGGGAATTCCAAAGGGGGAACAAATAGCAAACAAACCTGAGTGAGGAATAGGAAGGATAGATAAGCTTTGGCCAGGACATTTTCTATCTCCCGAGCAAGCACACAAACCTCCCTGAACATCATCATTCAGGTATTTATTTAATCTACCTTTTGGTGCCTCAATCAGTATGAAAGTCCCATCTAATCCCTGTAGGTAGGCAACCACTGGCAGTTAATTGCACAAGTCTAAGCAAGCTGTTTATGTTTTTCTTAATCTTATGCAGAGAAATGATTGTGTCCAGAGGGAAATTCAGCACCTCTTAAGCAAGGGGTCTAAAACACTTTGGAGCATCTGAAGGGGACTCCGTGTCTCCTCTGGTTGTAGAGAAGCTCAATTCCCCATTAGTGAAGTGGAGCTAAAAGCACTTCAGCATCTCACAAAGTGTTTTCGGGAAAAGCACAGCGGAGAATTGTACAGCATCCAGGTACTAACCATAGCAGAGAGCGTAAGCGTGCCCCAGATAGTTGATATGAGCTTGCTTTGCAGTGCTCAATTTGTTTCTCCTCCAGACAGCTGAAGCAGATAAGTAATGCACATGCACTCCTCATGCTGCTCTAAGCCTACCATCTAAGCTGATGATAAAGAACTGAAAAGCTAAGCAAGATCATAAAATACAGGTCTTGGGATGAACACTATGATCCCTGAGTGCAGCTGAGAGACAACAATGCATCTAAAGAGAGAGGAAATCCATCAAAACCAGGCACTGGACTGCCTGTTGATTCCCATCTTGGCCAATTACCATGGTCACTTCGCTGGCCACTCTCTGGCTTCTACAGGTAACCAGTGGCTCATAAGGAGGTTTGAATCTTGCACATGGAAAGTGTTATGCATGGAAAGATATTATTAAATGGAGCGCAAACTGCTCTTTGCCTTGTAGTAACAGACTTGTTAATATTATAGAAATAATTGCAACACAGATAAAGTGCTTCTTTGCAGGAACTCATGCCTGCCATTTTACCCAGAAAACCTTTCCTGTTTTAATGCAAGTAGTGTGTTTAAGTCCAGACAGTATTGTCTAATCCATACTGCCAAAACACACAAATCCTATCTTAAAATCTGCACAAAAGTAAAATTACTGTACAGCAGATCTGTAAATTTTAGTGGATTGTGAAAGAAAACGTTAGCTTTACCAAAAATAAAATTTCACTAAAATTCTAAGATGTTGTGTGTGCTGGGGAGAAGAAATTCTCAGGAAATGTTTTTAAATGTTCATGTTGTTACTTAAAATTTGCAAGACTGCTGCAAAGCGCATTTAAATAAAGGCAAAGCCATCATATAGTTGAAACAGAGCATTTTCACCCTCCTTCAGGACGAGGCTGTTTCAACACACTTATTTTTTCCTGTTTGTTTTGGTCACATTTTTTATTATGCCTTGAAGCAGGATTTCTTTCAGAACAAACTTTGTGGGTATTTTCTCAAGATGCAACATTTAGACCTACTAATTATTCTCCTTTGTAAATGTTTATGCTGACTCCCATCACATTTTAATTCAGGTATTTTTGTCAACTGCTAAACAATTTATTCAAAAAAACCTATTTGTGTACTGCATTTCATCACCATGGTTTTATCCATCACAAATTAAGAGGAAAATATTATAAAACCCAGGGAATTTAACCTTTGTCTCTAACCGAGAACTAAATAATGTCATCTTTTTCTTTCAAAGTCACAGTCAACTGCCCAAACCGATCCCTTCACTCAAGTTTTTCCAAATTTTAATTAAATAAATGCAGTTTGAGGAAAAAGTTGAGTAGGCAGTGTGCTGTTTCTTTTCCCTGGGCATAGGTGAATTCATAATAGACTAGAGCACAGTCCAGCACTGACAACAGACAGAACTGGTTCCCCTCCTTCGACCTGTCCAGAGCCACAGGTGAAAAAGACAGTTTGTACTGACTGTTGGCAGATCATTTAGCTGTCCCTTGTGGGTTGGATGTAACCTGTAGCTCTTAAACTAAGAGCACTGCTCTGAAGCAGAGAAGATTACAAACCATATGAAAATGCTCCCAACTGGTGTGATTTTGCAGCTAGCTTTACAGATGGTCACTGGCTTTGCTGACAAGCATTTGTGCAAAACTGTTGTTTGAATTCCCACGCTTGCTTCCTTTCTCAGTCACCACATAACAGGCCAGTGCTGAAAAGGTGCTTATTCAGACAGGACACACGCTTCAGTGACAGACAGAGCTTGCTCAGTCACCTAACTGCAGCGCATTTCATTCACAGTCTGTGAGAAGAGCGGTCAATTTAACCAGGATTTAAAAAAAAAAAAAAAAAAAAAAGTGTGTGTTCTTGACTAAGAAATCAGTAGAAGTTGGATGAAAATATATTTTAGCAGCCAACATGGTTCCATCAACCTGCTCTCTGAAATGAAATCATGATGCTGGGTTTTGTCTTTAGGATAAAGCAGGGAGGAAAAGTGCTCCCAGTCCAACAAAGAAACTCACAGTCCATCATGAAGAAAATTATGGCATTATGCCCAATTCCACTGGTTTTCAATCACTTGGGGCTCCTCAGCAGGTGAAAGCAATCCTGAGGAGTCACCTTGATGTTTTTGAGAAGCTGCTCCTCCCAGCAGGTTCTGCTCAACCGCTCCATACAGAAGTGTATTGATAGCTGGGAACCACAGCAGTAAAGTAGTAAAACCTCAAATATTGATAAACAGAATGTTACATAATGTATTTCACAAATTATGTAAATAAAACTTTTGTGAGAAAGACATACATGTGAAAACATGCATCTCTCATAAGTGGCTGTGAAAAAGCCATTGTGATCCACTCATAAAACACCCTTCTCTAACACCTTTTCAATCAGTTGCATGCTTTTCCTTATAAAGAGGAAACCTTGCAGGATAAGAATCCACATTTATTTATCCTATTTTATACTCTTATCCACAGAGTAAATTAGAACTTTTTATTACCACCAGAGCTGTGATATTGTTTGGAATTCAGATCCAACACTACTCCAATCATATGATTGGTATCAGTCAGATACACTCCTGGCCTGCCCCAGGTTGGGAGAAACCAGAGAAATAATGATTTCTACAGACATAGGAGGTGGCACCTTGTTTAAGGTTGCTGGGTGATGCTAGGGCATGCCATACTTCTCCTAATTCCCCTTTTTCTGGAGGAGATATATAACCACAAAATGTATGTAGCACTTCTCAGGGGAGTTGGGTGGTAATGTCATTTCCTCACACTTCACACACATTAATGGACCTTGAGAGTGCGCTATCAAGTTTCAAATGGTAGCATCGTTCTCTATTTCCAACCTATAAATCACTGTGTAAATGTTGCTGAGTCAAACCAAACTCTACAGAAGATCTGCTACCTGAAGTGACTGCATAGGAAACCTTACGCTTTTGAGCTCCTACTGGTATAAAACATGCTACATTAAAAATTATCATCACTCTGATGACCAATAATCATCCATTTACCTTAGGTGTAATTCTCTCTCTCTTTGATAGCTGAAACCAACAACCATTTTAACTGCCTCACTTCACATGACTTACCTGTTTCACTAAAACACTCAGTTTTAAACACTCATGTACTCTTCAGGCTTATGGAATCAATGTGCCACTGTAATTACTGGACAGCCATACTCTGTTTCTCCAGCAATCTTTGTAACAGGCAAAGTCAGCTAAAAAAGAACAATTGCCACAGATAAATCATATCTTTAACCCAGTGCAAATATTTTTGAATGTTTTTAATGCAATGATAAACTAAAAAAATTGTGGCAAAGCAAAACTACAATGTTACCATTTGGCTTTTATAAGCATTCAGAATTTTATCATTAGTTAACGTCGGGGTTTTTTTGCAGGCGGACAGTTTTACTTTGTATACCTTGTTGCATAAAACTATCATTAAGAAGATATATTACCTAATTATGCCGGTCTGTTCTACTTCTGAGTAGGATTGCAGCTATAAATTTCACACAGTCTATGCACTGTGTGCAAAGGGTTCTGACAGAATCCCATGACCATGAAGAACAGAATATGGAGAGATAGTGTCATTCCGTTTGACAAACTGACTGGTATCACTGTCAGCATAATAGTCCCAGATCTGCAGCAGAAGAGAACAACATTGATTGTCAACATCAAAAGGGTCAAGATAAATTAAATATTTATGGCTCTGGGCTGTGTTGACAGCTCTTGATGTGTTCTCAGAGCTGATCACTCCAAGCTGATACATTTCTTCTGAAAGTTGTCCCACTAAATCTGCAGTGGTTTCTGACGTTTACGTATTATTTCCTACGCTCCTGACAGCCTTGCATTGCAGTGAACCAGCAGCGCACTTCAGTCCTCCAGAAGAACACATCCAAAACCTCTTCACTTCCCCCTGTTTTCCTTAGCCATAACCACACATTCCTTTCCATAGGGGAGATAAAACTATTAGCTTCAGGAAAAACAGAGTAAACCAGCAGATAAAAAAAAAAAAAAAAAAAAAAAAGAGGCGGCTCTTTCTATATATAAAAAGTTTTGTACATCTACTTTTTCCAAAGTGGATGAAAATTTATGAAAAACCTCAGTGTCCCAAAATTCAGGGTTGTGGGTTTTCCCCTCTCAGGTGATAAAATTAATTTCAAGTGAGACTAACCCCCAGCTCAAGGCTAAGTTTGTTCATTCCCAAAGACTGCAAGAGTGGTAACATTATTCCAATATTTAATAGGTGCAGGTGAATGGAATGATTAACGTAGCATTCAAGCAACACAAAACAAAAAAGGGAATATAATAAATGCCAGGAAAAATTATTTGCTATAGACTAGCTCTTGTTTAACAAACCTGATTTTCTCTTCCATTTGATTACAAATTAGGCCAATAGTGCAAATTTCCTAGATTCATATAAGACTTCTAAATTAGCACCTAAGAATACTGCGTGACTAAAGTACACATTAAATGGATTAAAAATATCTGCCTATCTTGAAAACACAGACTTTAACAGGGACTTGATATCTGAGGTGCCATTACTAGCAAGTTCCCAGCAGGATTGGGATGAAACCCTGTACAAATGAATGCTTCCATCAATGAGAACTAACTAAAGAAAACTGAGCAGAGGGAGTTGATATTACAAATACTTTCAGACTGATAAATGAGGAAAAGATGAGAGTACTTACAAAGAAATCAGAGCTACTTGGGGAGCAGGACCCATTTGAACAAATTACATTTTAAATCAAAACTCACAAAAATGTTCATCTGGGAAAAATCCTAGAAATTCCAAATGGAAATGTCTAAGAACCATCCATGCTCAAACTGAAGAAGTCCATCACACTTCATTTTACACTATACATTTAATGAGTGACTTTGCACATATATTCATGGTGCATGTTCTTTGCCTTGCTCCTTTTTTGCTATTGGTCTAAGTACTACCTATCCCCATGAACACCAACAGGCAATGCTGAGGGTATTTCCCAGGGGAAAGCTGGAAGCCCAAGTTCTAGTCCAGGTGGCAATCACATGGAGCAGGGCTTTGAGTCTGGATCTCCACCACCTGCAGTGGGGTTTCTCTTATCTCCTTTGAGAAGCAGTTTTAACCTCACCTGCCCACTCAGTTTCTCTCCCCATGTCCCCAGTGATATTTTAATTCATGCACATAAGCTTGTGCATAAAAAGACTGACTTGAAGTTATCTGCATTTGCCAAATGAAAATGCTTAAGTAAAACTTCCCCACCAGTTCAGGAATTAGTAATAACGCTATGTTTCATTCTCAGATCTGCATACAGAAGAAAACATTTTCTTTATAAAACAAAATGCAAGATTAGTAGGTAACAGTTAATTTCTTAATTAACTGCACAATACCTTCAGTTTTTTCCTTTACGTTACTGAAAATAAGGTTAGGGTGGAGAAATGCTTTTCTGCATTAATGACATCTGGTACCAGCAATTTGCAGTTATTTTGACTGGTACAGTACTTAAATTACTAACAACACATAAAACTGTGAGCTAATAGCATTCTGTAGCAGCAAGAAACACACTTTGTCAAGATTATATTTCCACAGGACCAGATTAATTTAATTACAATTAATTTTTTTTAGTAAATGGCACCATAGACATGCATGGCAAATAATTTGTGTATAAATTACTCCCACTCCTGCTCTAGATGTTATCAGCTCCACAAAGCCACTTACAACTATGTGAATTCACTGTCACTCTCAATCATTGTATATGAAAGTGTGGGCAAAATTTTGTTGAAATAATATACTACTTTTGCAAATACCATGTGTCTGATATTTCCTCAAAGGCTGCAGGCTGGGCAGAAAGAAAGCAGCATTTGCTGTAACAAATGTCGATGTTCATTCTTGGCAAGACACCCGTTCCTCAGATAAGCATTTTTAAGAAACATCATGGAACTACATTATCAGAAAGAGCATCTGCATGAAATTATTTTGTTAAGAGTTCTTTGGAAAAATATAAAATATTCATGGGTTTATTGTAGAAGCACCTAGAGATGCGGGCCCTCCCTGAAAACAGGCGCCTGTGCTGGCAGCAGGGCTAACAGCACTCTGGGCCTGGGATTCCCCCACCCGCTGCCTATTGCCCAGGGCCTCCAGCTCAGCTCAAGTCCAGGCCTTCAGGCCCAGCCCAAGCTGTGTCACAGCTGTGTGCCTGTCTCCAGCTCTGTCCCTGAGTTTATGTTAGGATTTCCAGGAATGACCCTAGACCTGGTTGTTGCCTTCACTTCGCAGCTCTGCTCACCCAGCCCAGCGTGGTGGCCATTGCCCACCCTGTGCTGTCACCACCCCAGCTGCCTGCTTGCCCTGCTCTTGCTGGTCCCTGACACAAGAACACTTTTTCCATAGTTTAGACATGCAGAAGAACACTCTCCCATGGGGGGCCCAATGCGAGAAAGTCAGCTCACATTGCAGGCTTTTGCTCAAAGACTGTTTTAACCAATTAACTTCATGCAGAAATACAGTATGTTTGAGTCCCTTTCTTCAAATCTGGTTAAAACTGTTTAAGAGATGTTAAAGAAATAGTCTGAGAGGGGCAAAAAGGGCAAACAGACACATACATACCATACAACTGTATGAGCCTTCAAAGAAGTAACTTCATGTCATTTGTGCATTCTTTTCCTGTTCTCCATCTCCTTTCCATTGCGTTTTAAACAAGGGAAACTCCTTTCCTACCTTAGCCTGACTGAAGGGGCTCAATTCAGATTTGCAAAGTATCTCTGGTCTAAGCTTGTTTTAGATACTTAAATTAGCACTTTAAAGGCTCCAGCAGGTGCACTGACAATACCTCATGACAGCTCTTTCCTGCTATCATGCCAAATTTTTGTATTATTAATGCTGCAGACACCTCCACTTCAAAGGATTCTGTGATGCTTCAAGGAGCAGAGTCTCATGTATACACCTGAAATACTTTCATGATGGTTTATATATAGTTCAGCAATATTAACTGGAAGGTGCTTCCTAACGTTTGGGTCACAGTCATTCAGCATTAAGATTTCAATAGAAAACAAAATTCATACTACATATAAAATTGCTAGTTAGATTCCATCATTAAGCCTGTTCTTTGAGGTAGCATGCAAAGCAGAATCAGGAAAAAAGCTCAAGAGATAAAAACTTGAACAAATTAAAATTCAGGCAGGTAATAAGCATGGCACTTCCCACGCTGTATTCTGCATTCATAGAAGCAGCACAGGCTATCAGTGAAGAACATCTCAGTCAACAAAACTGGAAGTTATCAGTATTACCACCATGTAGCAGAAGTGAAAATTCAACCCTAATACAAGCTAGCTGGAAGGAAAAAAAAGAAGGGGGGGGGGGGGGGGGGGGGGAAGAGGTGTGAAGAAGAAAAGGCATTAGAGACTATTCAATATTTCCTGGGAACTCAAGTGCATGACCTAAACAGGGATTTTCAAGATTTGAATATAGGATTTTAATGTGGGAAATAAGAGTTATATATGATAAAACTGGATGAATTCCTACGATCCCTTATTCAACAGAGATTCGTAATCACTTCTCATATCCTGTGTTTTACTCTTATGTAGAAAAATTCAACAACATAAATGCTTGGAGAGCATAATCTCTTCTGGTAGAAGTTACTCAGTGATTCACAGGAAGCCAGGTTGGAGATTAACATATGATGAACACAATTATCTTCAACTTCTGCAGCATTTTTGTAATCTAAGATCATTCATTTCATACTCAATTGCCCAATTGTTGTGATATCATATTATTAAGAATATTTTGCCAACAGAAAATAATGAGAGGAAACCAGAGTTCCTCTGAGGAACTCTTAAATTTAGGCACCTAATTTGATGATGCACCCTTCAAAGCTGTAGAGAGCAAAGGTTTCCCTCACTTGGAAACACAGAATGCAATAAACAGCAATGATTTCTAATCCTTAGCGCTGTTTTTATTACCACTAGAGCCCCAGTCCTTTACAGTAAAAGGCAGGTTTTAACCAAATGCAACAAAGAACCAAGTGGCCTGCTTTTCCCCATCAAACTAGTAGCATAGGCAGCAGGAAAGTGTCTTCTGAGGGAAAGCGTTTGGTTCTCTCCTCTAATACCTCATATTACACAACTCTCTCTCCAATTTCTTAGAGAAAAAACATGGAGGAAAACAACTTGGAAACATTTTGTAACATTTGCCCCTCTCTGCTTACAGCGGAGATTTTGATGAATACTTTCAATTACTCTTCAAGCTTCAACTCCACCACTATCTGATCGCTTACCCCACTTCTGTTTTTCTGTACATAAGTGATTAGTAAATATGTGTTTCTTTAAAGCTCCTTCAGAAATGTGTGAGTACTTGTTCTATAACCTGAGATTACAGTCTATTTAACATTTTAACACAAACAAATTCAGCCTAGCAAATTGAGACCAGCATACACCTATGTTGCGCTTCAACTACTGGGCCTAGTAAGGCAATCCACATATGCTACAGCACGAATTTACTCAAACATTTTCTGCAGGCGAGTCTCCTACTACCTACAGACTAATATTAGCCTTCTCCTTTGGAGCTCAGTGTTCTCTGTCAGGAGTAGCAGTGATTCAACAAGCTCCAGTGCACACAAAATGCACCTTATTACCAGCTGAATCAAGCCAAAAGCAACACTGATGTCACAGGAACACACGCATCCTGTCCAAAACATTACCACTGACAAGGTTGGTTCTCTCCAGGCTAAAGCAGCATAGAATTAACTTGCTCCCACTCTCACATGTGTGGCATTGGGGCACATACATGTTACAGCATGCAAGTTACAGTCCTTGCTGAAGAATTTTAAACTAAAAAAATTCCACATTCAATGTAGATTAGACCATAAAGAGATTTTCATATGTTAAGAGTTTTTGTGGCTAAGAAGCACAATGCCTATCACAATAGCTGTGAAACACTGAAAGAATTGATGCTCCACAACAGTGATGTGGTGGACAACATCTTTCATTTTTGTGTATTTTGGATTACCAGCTGGGGCAGGTTCGCTGGCAGGACTGATGACCCCACGGGGGACCCACGCTGGAGCAGTCTGTTCCTGAGGGACTGCACCCCCCGGCAGGGACCCACACTGGAGTAGTTCGTGAAGAGCTCTAGCCTGTGGAAAGGACTCACACAGGAGGAGTTTGTGGAGGACTGTCTCCTGTGGGAGGGAGCACACACTGGAGCTGGGGAAGAGTGTGAGGAGTCCTGCCCCTGAGGAGGAAAGAGCAACAGAGACAATGGGTGATGAACTGACCACAACCCCCATCCCCTGTCCCTGCGCTGCTGGGGGGAGGAGGGAGAGAAATTGGGAGCAAAGCTGAGCCCGGGAAGAAGGGAGGGGTGGGAGAAGGTGTTTTTAAGATTTGATTTTAGCTTTTACTATCCTACTCTGACTTGATTGGTAACAAATTAAATTGACTTTTTTTCCCAAAATCAAGTCTGTTTTGCCCGTGACCATAACTGGTGAGTGATCTCTCCCTGTCCTTGTTTTGACCCCTGAGCCTTTCATTCTATTTTCTCCTCCCCATCCCACCAGGGGTGAGGAACAAGCGAGCGGTCGCATGGTGCTTAGCTGCCGGCTGGGCCTAAACCACAACAACCACGCTCACACCAGACTCTCCGGCTGAATGCTAGCCAAAGGCTGCAGCGACCTAACATCTGCTACCGCTCCCTGCCATTTCCCATCTCCCTCTTCCCCCACTCAGTTTTAGCCACACAATCCCACTCCCTCCCTTTTGTGCTGGCTCTGGTACCTGTCTAATCTCGGTGAGCCAGCTCAGCTCTCTAACCCAGCAGAAAACAAACTTGCTTCTGCTGAGCTTTCTCCCATTTTAAGCAGGCTGACTTGGTTGACAGAGGATCTGACAGGAACATGTGCACAGGAGACTGCGTGGGACCACCACTTTCAGTGGTGAATTAAGTCAGCTCATCCTTGGGAACCTCACCCTGGCTTGACACCTTATAACATACTCACAGTTCAGACAAAATAGATATTGATGCTGGGGAATTAGGTGAAAATTAGAAGGTAAGAGCTTGTTAAATGAAAAAAGTTGCAAAAACCCGTATTTTATTTATAATAGTCCTTATTTCTAATAATTATATTACCTCTAGAGCCTGAACAACACGTTTAATGACATTCTTTTTAGAGGAGAAAAAAATAAACCCACAAAAACTTTCTACAGAAGTTGCAAGACTACCTATTGAAAAACACTGGCCACATGAGAAATTATAACAGCAAGCTGTTTCTGGACAAAGATTTTCACATGTAAACAATTCAGTCACATTGTAAAAGCATCATTTTTCTTTTATAAATATGCACACAAATTATTCATATTGTTACATAACAGCCAGCTCAATGCATTCACATCACAGCCTGCCAAGATGGCTCACTTTTATAAAGATATAGAACAAAAGAGAACAATAGCACATAATTGCTTTACAAATGGCTTTATAGAGTAATTATATCATCAGTCCTGAGTGGTTCCAGCTTCCAAGTGTTCTGCCACTAATCTTTTGAATACATTTTTGTTAGGAACTAAGTGGATGTCACTGGAGAAAAAACTTGCATAGTGGAGAGCATATGACTTTACTCCAGTTCCTCCAGCTTATTGAAGAGGAGTGCTTTCCTACCACCACTGCCCTTGAGAGAGCCAAAGGAGGAACATCTGACAGCTGCTTCTGCATACCAGCTTCATAGTAACTATGCTCCCAAAGCTTTATACCTTGAATTTTATCTGCCTTGATGCAGTCATTTGTGGGCAGAGGACTTCCTAACAGTCTGCCTACCAACCCAGACCGAGATCAGTCTCAAAATGCCAATTGGTCACAGGGACCAAAACTTCTTTGCAGATCTGGGTGTACTCTAGGTCCATCACTGCCAGCTTACATCAACTCTGCAGACATCCCTGCAAGAACGTGTGCCCGCATCTCTCTGCATGTCCAGTTCCCCCTTTCACTTCAACTTCTGGGTAAGGTCACCTGCAACTGTGTTAGCACATATCAGAGGTTATAATAGACACATCTGCAGCTACTGTGATCGTCTGTGACCTGATAGTCAACCACAACATGCAGTAAACCACATCTGATTAGCCAAAGAGAGCAGATATGAAATCAGTTCAACACCTGCTCCATCTTAAAATGTTTACTTCTACAAGAGCATTTGTTCCCCAACACTACTAGCTATAAAGCAATACTTTTACATGAATTATTTCTGTTTCTCAGTGCCCTTGTCCTTCTTCTAAATACTATCTTTTCAGCTTGATATTTTGAATGAAAGTCCCATTTAGCTTATTGGGACAAATCTAGAGCTGCTAACACTAATTCTGACTTACAACACACTCAGGTTTCCCTTGGTTTGGTTTCCTCCCATACATGGAACACCTTAGCTAACATCTCTGTAAAGGTTACCCTTTATAGCATGTAGGCAGGACAAGAATAAACACCTTATTATTAAAGTAATGTAGGTGCTGTTACCACGTGGAATTACACAGGCTAGTCATGTCAGTACCGAAAGAAAAAAGCTCAAATTCCCTTGCAATTATTCAGTGCACAGACAAGAACATCTTCAAATTCTAGTTCTATCTCCTGAAGCCATCTTTGTCAGAAAGATCCCAGTTACCACCTTATTTCAACATGAGAACCATATTAATCATGTGCAGCTCACCATGACATAACAGCCAAACTTAATAATAAGCTGCATTTTATAATCTCCTACTAAAATTTATAAGATATACACTGCTCAGGAATTATTTTGCTTTAAAAAGAAGACAGCAAGCATCATTTGCATACAAATAATTTCTGGAGAGAATACAGATATCACAGAACCCCAGAATAGTCAAGGTTGGAAGCAACCTCTAGAGATCATTTAGTCCCACCCTGCTCAAGGAGGATCAGTAGAGCAGGTTGCCCACAACCTACCCAGTCAGGCTTTAACTATCTCCAAGGACACATCCTTGTCTCTGTTGCACCGAGTTGCTCAGAACTGGACACAGCACTCTCACCAGTGCTGCGCAGGCAGGAAGGATCATCTCCCTCAACCCGCTGGCTACGCTCTTTCTAATGCAGTCCAGGACAAACTGGCCATCTGTGCTGGTTCATGTTCAACTTCTGGTCCACAAGGTCCCCTAAGGCCTCTTCTGCCAAGGTGTTTTCCTGTCCATCAGTCCTCAGGCTATATGATGCATGGGGCTGTTTCCTCCCAGTTGCAGGACTTTGCACTTCACTGAACCACATGAGGTTCCCGTTGACCCGTGTCTCCAGCTTGCCAATGTCTCTCTGAATGGCAATGCAACCATGTGGTGGATGAACCATTCCTACCAGTTTTATACATACTGCAAACTTGCTGAGGGTGCGCTCTGTCCCATTATCTATGTCATTAATGAAGATGTTAAAACAGTATTGGCCCAGTATCACCTGACCCTGCTTCCTTCCACCTCTTGTACACTTTATATGCTTGAGTTTGGTCAGGAGTTCCATGTTCATCCATTGCACACCACCTGACACCTGTGCTCCATTTCCTGTCATCCAGTTGGCCCACTCTTGAGTTTGGAGGAAATAATTCTTGAAAAATAACCAAACAGGCCAAAGCCTGCTCTCCTGATGCCCACGGTTTCAATCCTACTACTTGCCTTGTTTCTTTCCCTCAGGATCCTGAACACCACCATCTCAAGCTTGCTGTCTCCAAGGACACCTGCCAAACTCCTATAACCAAGCAGTTCTCCCTTGTTTGTAAGTATGAGGCCCAGCAAAGCACCACCCCTTGTAAGCTCCTTGACCATCTTTGTCAGGAATTTTCCAACAATGCACTTCAGAAACCACCTGGATTGTTTGTGTCTTGCTGGGTTGCCCTTCCAGCAGATATTGGACTGGTTAAAGTTCCCTATGAGGACCAGGGCCTGTGAACATGAGGCTTCTTCCAGTTGTCTGAAGAAGGCCTGACCCATTCCTTCTTCCTAAACACACAGTCCATGGCAGACACCCAACACAATACCGCCTGTGTTGTCCGCCTACTAATCTTGACCCACAAACTCTCCACTGGCTCATCATCGCCTCAAGGTAGAGCTCCATGCATTCCTGCTGCTCTCTCACATAAAGAGCAACTCTTTCTCATCGCCTCCAGCTTGACCTTCCTAAAGGGCTTGTATCAGCCATTGCAGCAGTCCAGTTGTGTGAATATCTTAGTCCATCTCTGTGATCCCAGTGAGGCTACAGACCTAATTCCCAGAAGTGAGAGCACCTCCCCCATCATGCTGTCCTCTCAGCAATTCTTTATTTGTCTGTTAAAGTAATTTTTACAGCAATTAAATAAGACCCCTGGGGTATATCTCCCTCAATCACTTTGATCACTGGCTAAAAATGCCTCACATGCACTGCTTAATACAGCTTGTACCTGACAGGTATGAACAGAGCCATTATATTGTCACATTCAATCCTCTGAAGCCATTAATGCAGCACAACAGGAGTGACAGTGTCAGAGGCTTAGTTAGGTACAAGGGATGAAGCACAGGAAGGTTAAGGTGAATAAAGCATTCTGGGGACAGATGAGCAGAATCACTGTTTGCACAAGTCAAGACAGCAATCTTCAGAAATGCAGGTCAAACAATCACTCAGGTTAGAGACCTAACTGGGATTTTATTTCAGCAAACTTAACTGTTTTGCAGACAAGGTATTTTTACCACACCATAATTAAAAGACACCTGAGCAATCCCTGGAAAATTTCTAGCATTGTAGTTTGTTCCCCCTTCTGCTGACAAAACAAGCACAAACTGTATTATCTCGGCTTTGCTATGAGAACAGGAATTATCAAGGTACCCTGAAGGTGTACATCTCTTCGTGTTTATCCAGAGGGAATGGAACCATATGAAAGCTAAGAAATAACCTACTTGGTAATTACAATTAATAGCATTTACCTCTTACTGAGAGCTTTACATTTCTTAAATGTTTTCCAAACACTAATTAATTACTAAGACGGGGGGGGGGGGGGGGGGGGAATGTCATTACATTATGTAGAAAAACAAGTATGCTGTGATATACTAATTAATGTGTATGTAGCACTGTCTTATACTCTGTTACTTGCACCTTCCCATACATATAGCCACAGTGGTATATGTGGTTTGAGATTGTTCTCAGCTGTAAGGGCAGGGAGCATTTTTGGATTTTTTTGTAGTCCACTTCCTTCCTTCCAGCCTAAATTGCCAAATATGGATTATTCTACAATAGGAACAGTGAGCTAAAAGTCAAACTTGTTTTTAAGATAGGCTTTGACAAATACACAGCCCTGGGAAGCTTCATTCTAAATTTACCAGAGTGTAACATACTAAAATAGTCAAAAATTTTCACAAAGTTCTCAAAACAATGAGACAACACACAGCTCTTTCCACCTCAAAAGGCTATACCACAAATCAAGGACAGAATATGCACTGCGTAATTACTATTTCCAAAAGCAGAAACCTATAGTTATTTTTTTTTAAATTACCTAAACAAATGCCTTGACATGAAGAAAGGCTGAGAATCCTAGAAATCGTTAGAAATACTGAAACTAATACTACTACTTCACTAAACTATCACTGTTCTCCAACAGTGTAACAGAAAAAGGAAATTTAGTAATCAGCTCACAAGACTTCCAGGTGAAAATTTCATGGAACACTGCTTATTTCAGACAAAAAATTGGCCCACTCTCAATGAAACAGCCTAACAAGGACGACTTTTATCATTCCCCATAATTATTAAGCATATTTTTAATACTTTGGCACTCATACCTCCTCCAAACACATCTCGCCAGTTTTCAAAGCTTTCTTTTTCATCTTTGCGCAGATTAGTTCAATCTACCTCTTGTAAAGAGTCCTATTTCCTTGTGAAGCTGCTATTGAATCTTCTCAGAATCATCTTCCTGGGCTAAGTCTGTTACGATCATTATAAACCCAGTAAGATACATAAGACCATTTAGATAAAAAATTTGAAGCCTATTGCAGAGCTTAGTCTTCCAGGTTCCCAAAGAGCTTCATCTAAATTCAGATAGCACTTCAAAAGTTTCCATAATAGAATTCAACTATGATGCTTAAAATAGCAAAATTACTTTCCACCCAGAGCTCCTCACCGCAGACTTCTCAACAAGGTGGAAGCTCTGAAACCAAAACGCAGTTAGTGTCTTACTTGTTACTGGTGTCTTAACTACAACCTGATAGATACTTTACAAATACACTTTCCTAGTGCATCAGGACAGAACCAGGGACACTCACAATCCCCCTTCCACCTAAAGTCTTCATCTTTGCCCTTGAGAATCCTTTGAAAAAAACTGTTTCGAAGCTTAACATCAGGGTATGGTTTACTTTTGTAACTGTCATTTTATTATAGGTGCTGAATTTGAAAATCCAATTAAAAATCCAATACTTCAAGCTTAGTCTCATTAGTTTTCATCCTGCCTGACAATCTGAGGAAAATGAAACCCTAAACTGTCATTTAAAGACAGAAAGAGACTTGATTTAATTTAAGGAAGTCACTTCAGAGGAGGACAGTTGTGTCTGACTCATGTGCTAAGCATTTCAATGCCCTATTTTGTATAGGACTGTCCAAGCCTGAATTTTAATTTTACCCTTTTGCTCATTTTGTAAGAAGGTTTTGGCAAAACTGACAAGCAATGGCTACTTCTGCTCCATTTAACCTGAGGAGGCAAAGGCAGACTCATGATACCATTACGATGTTAGGAACCCCTAATTTAATTCCCTGACTCATGATGTTCTCAGGGAAGTTAAAGAAATCACGAGTCAGTTCTCAAAAATACTTAACTGAAATAGAAAGCCTTTAATATTTTGTGAGATTTAAATAAAGATGCAAAAAGAAATAGGGAGAGAGATATTGCAACTTCTGAAGAATTCTCTCTATCTTCTGGTGACTATCTACGTTCACAAGTCTTGCTCTACACTCTCCGTTTGCCAACAACGTGAGGATGTGAGTGAGCATCTCCCGTTCCAGATGCATTTGTGAGGATGAAGTGCAAAGCAATCAGCTATTAGAGTGATGAGGAACAGGAGTGCCCAAGACATCATAAAAGTGTGCTTGCTCAACACAGCACCTAAAACAAAATGGGCTGCTTCATATGAACAGGCACAGACTGCCCTAAAATATCTTTCTTGATCTCCAAGTGAATGCATTATTATTAAAATACTGTTGCCTATGCTGAGCCCTCTGGGAGCGCGCACACAGCACAGCAGCACCCTGCCCCATTCAGATGAAATAGCCCATCGCTTGCTGCCATCAAGGCCTGCACTTCAGCCACAGCTGGGAAGCTGGGAGACCATCTGAGCTGAAGCCCACTCCTGCCTTTTTATAACAGAAAGTCAGAGAAGCCCAAATCACTCACTGCCCCTGTCCTCTCCTCAGCTGTCTCAGGGGCCTTGCACTCAAGTTAACAGTAACACAGCTGAGCAAGGGCATGCTTGAAGCAGTTTGCATTAGCAACAGGCCACTGAACTCCCACCCAACTCTACCTACAGATCAGTATCACAAGATGAGATCACTAAAAAGCAGAGTGCTATAGCTTCCAGTAGTGAGAGAGCAAAACAGATCATCATTTAGCAACAGATATTCTTGAATGAGGGCAGCAACAGCATCTATTTCTGTACAGTGTCATTTACGCAACCCAGTAGGGCTCCAGATCACCAACTGCTGAATCTGCCAGGGCATATCCAGGAAAGGACCACTCTTATAACTGCCTCATTTCTTATACTCTTTCCCTAAGCATCTGCTACTTACCACTCCTCAAAAGATTCTGTGACTTCTGTCTAACCTGACACAGACACTTACATGTTCTAAACCAGATCCAAGGCAAGAGGACTGTTCAGTTTTTTCCATAGGCTCTCAAGTGCAAAGATTAAGGGCAAATTAGACAAACTGAGCCCACTACTTTTATTCTGCCTCTCTTTACACATGATCCAACAACAGAAAGCAGCACTTTAAGCTGTATCACAAAGGAAACTCTTGTAAAATCTCTCTTTCAATATCTTGTCAAAATCAGCATGCTCTGTGACTAGACGACTGTCAGGGTGATCTATAGCCCCTAGCTAGCACTGTAATATAAGCTAAATTGCCTGAGTCACAAGCAATGATAGAGTCATTCTACAGGAAATTGGAAATCAATTCTTGTCATCACTGTACATAACTCCTTTATCAGAGTTCCAGTTCACCAGTGTAATGCAAGGGAAAGAAGCTGGGAACTGACAATCATGACAAGTTGAACAGTCACACACACACACATATATAAGTACAGAAGTTCTGGTTTTGGAATAGTGCTTTGCATATGGTACATGACAGGTGTGAGCAGCCTGACTGGGTAAAATATTGAAGGTTAATGTCGGTCACACACCAGTAAGCAGAAAAACCTGTAGGCGTGTTGCATCATGTTGCATTAGGAGGATGAACATACCTAGGGCTTGAGCCTGAAAATTGAGGCCGTAGCCAGTAGACCCTTCTTTGTGCAATGAGTCCTGGCAGAAGAGAAGGAACAACCTTCTGCTAAATCTCACACTGGAGGTCTTTCAGACGGGTACTGGGAGATTCCTTCATAATCATGATCAAGATGTTCCAGTAACCAGGGCAGCAGTATCAGCATCAGCAAGCTTATTCACAAGTTTTGCTATCTGCAGTGCTTTTGGTCAGGACTCAGTTGTTGGAATCGAGTGGTTAAGTCAGCCCTTGTTACCAAGAGGAGATTTTGAAACCAATGGAGGAACAATAGCTTGATTCTAAAAGCTAAGAGGAGAAAAAGAATCCAATCTTAGAGCATGCAATCGCTCTTCTGGCAATGATGTTATTCTGCATGTATGCTCTACTATGCCTCATTTTACCTAGACTCACCATTTGAACTCATTAAAATGAAGTATGAAATTTGTTTCAGAACATACGCAATTGAAGAAAATTCTCCCTGAAACAAACCAAAACATTTTCTATTTCCACTTCCTAAACTATCCTGCACAAAAGCAAACTTGTGGAGCTTCCAAATACATACAACAAAACCATAGCCATTTCTCTACACAAATTTTCAACTACTGAACACTGAAAATCCAGGATGCAGGAATACAATCAGCACAGGCAGAGTCCAGCACAGCATGTTTCTCATCGTAATGCAGAAGTCCTAACCTAAAATAGGGACTCCTGTCAAATTACACATTCAAATAAAGTCTAATACAAAGTGTTCTGCGTAAGTGTCAGAAAGTCTTCTTTCCTACTCTCTGACCTGTTTGGGAGAAAGTGGTTTCTTCACATAACAAGCATTTGTTATTAGACTAACACTGAGGATTCCTCTTCATGAGAGCTAAAGAGCAGCACTCTTCTATTAAGCAGAGCACAGACCACGAAGCAAACAACCCAACCACACCAGCAAACGACCCACCCATTCACCACAATAACCCCCAAAGCCTGGAATTCACTACAAAGAGGGGCTGTTCATGCTCTGAAAGCTCTGGTTCAACACAGGCTGCAACAATGTCTGGCATTAATGAGGCAAGTGGAGAGCCAACAGGCTATCAGAAAACAACTGAGAAACTAAATGCCATCATGTGTTAATTAGCTGAATTTAGTTTATATAAGCCACTGATCTTTTTATCCTTACAGCTTACAATTCTAAGGACGATATTGTTTATATTTTTGTAACTATGTCTGGACAAAAACTCATTCATAATCAACTTTTGAAGTGTATGAATACTTTTCAGCTCTTCTGCTTCACTGCTAAGAAATATGGTTGTTCCATCCTTATTTTTATATTTTATGTAGAGAGTAGTTGCGAAATGAATGCATTTTTTGTGGTGGAATAGTTGCAAAATTTAAATTATTTGTGAAGAAAAATAGACCTTTTTTTCTTTAAAAACAAGTTGAAATCCACAATATCCCAGAAAGATGCCCACTTCCACTACAAAGTCTTACTTAGGTTTAAATACACTACCCATCCTTAATGATATGCCATTATTCACTAAACTGTTACAAAATCAATCTGGTAGATAGAAATCTAGTCAGATGTTTGTTTGTTTAACATCATTACACAGTTTTGAACCCATGAAACAAAGGAAAGGGGCTTTTAATTAAGGCATGCTGAATAAGAAGGGCATGAAAGCAAAACATTTAATTTGCAGAGTATAGTTACACAATGTGTATTCCTTGGTGGCAAAGCCAGCATGAGAAATTTCTGCTCAGCTCCACTCCACCTCTCCCTTCTTGTCCCCATTAGAATGCTGCAGTTTTCTGCTCGTCCCTTCAGTTGTGCCGATATATCTGAATGCTGTGATATAATTTCATCACTGCAATAATCTGGGATATCATTCACTATTTCTGCAACAGTACTGGAATTCTTCTAATTGCTTCCAGTACAGCCCCATAAACATCGCACTGCGAAGGCAGCAAACGCTGACCTGGAAACAGAGGTGACTTCATCGGCATAAAACATAACTCAGTGGTCAGTCTCCATAATGTACCATTGCGCTGATATTGTCCTGGTTCATTATGGGCTGGCACATGGTCCTAACAAATGAATACAGTATTATGCAGCTTGTTCTTAACTAGCACTGTGCTAGTCACTGGCTTCCTACAGTTCACATATGAATATACTGGTTTTGAAAGGGCCAAGACAAAAGTTCACCCTAGTCCATTATCAGGGTGACACTCCCAGGTTAGGAAATATGGGATGTTGTCTCCTCTGACATTTCACACCTTTTCTTTTGTCTTCTCTGAGTCAGTCTGGAAGTCCCAACAAAGTTTTCAACCATCACAGAAAGATGTGCAACATTCATGCCACCAAGGAAGAGTGGCCAGCTCAAACTAGAGATTTTGGGCCAGCAGGTATTTCGTTCTTGACCTGCACTCTTACACATACAGAAAGAACATCCTTAGCTACCAGAAAGTACCAAGGTTAAAGAATTGGTAAGTGGTGACAACCACAAATGGATTCTGGAAAACCTGCAGAGGCCTGTAGAGAATGAAAAATTCGATGCCAACAGCACAAGTGGATGCAACTACAATGTTGTAAGTGTCATTACTGAGACTGAATACTGTATTTTCAGAGTCCTTCAAAGTCCGTATCATCCCGCAGTATGAAATCTGCCTAGTGTGAATTGTAACAGGAAGCCATCAGCATAAGAGCCAGTTGTACTGACTCAACCGAGAATCTAGAAAGATTAGCCTCTCCCCACCGAGCAAATGCACCAGTTCTGGCAGCCAGCAGTTGCAAGTTTATAACCATCCTGCAACAAGACAAAGGCAGAACCGTGTTGCTTGCTAGTATGTAATATACACACAAGCGGAAGGTATGAAGTGATCCAAAAAAGCCTAACAGTGTTAGATTATTGCTTATGAAAAACTAACTGAGAAAGAAGCCAGTGGTGTTAATTATATTCATTACTGGATACAATCCTCTCCCCTCCTTTCCCTCTCCAAACTCAGGCTTACTTTACAGTATCAGTTAACGAACACAGGAGCGAACTATGCCCAACAAAAGTTTTGCGAGTCATGAATCTTCTCCATAACTGCCATCATAACCATGGGAAAGTATTTTATAGCTGCAATAATCTCCTTTAAAGGAGATTACCAAAGTTAACAGCCATGATTGAACAGTAACTGGTCCCAGCTTTGTTTCAGTCCTTAATTTAGACACTTTGTTAACTGCTAGTTATTGCTGAAGCACACTGAATTTTGCTTGGTAAATCATTTTAAAGAGCGTTTCTCCATATATTAAAAGGCCTGAAAGAGAGGTTAGGAAAACCAATAAACTTAAAAGTATGGAAAGCTACAGACACAGAGAAACCTTTTATCAATGCACAGCATTGTAGTGAGACACATCCTGACATGAAAAAGTAATTTGCATGTTTACTGATGCATTGTGGATATTTGTTCAAAGCCTTTAACATAAGCTGTTAGTTATGCAGCACTGGTTCATTTAAGTTCTGATGATTTCTCAAAGTTTTAATTAGTTTTGAGAAAATGTTTTATGTAGAAGTCACTGTGAAGTAGACCTTCCCCTCCCTTCTTCCTGTGATTCAAAACCTCATGGAGAAGTCCTGCATGTGAAACCTGGGAAGAAAATGATAACGCTCCTTAAACAGAATGCTGCAGCACTTCCCTGGCTGCTACACAGCACTCTGCAATTTTTTAGCACCCAAAATACTTTAAAAGCACATTTATCCGCATTTTACAGATGAGCCCAAGCTGCAGAGAAATGAAGTCATTTCCTATGGACTGATAGCCGTGGTAGCATCAAGAGAAAAATAGGTCAGTAGCCAATGTTTTCTGGATGTCAGAGCAGCATGGCTGTGGCAGTATGGAGTCTGGCAAGATGAGCAGGTGGGCTTGCAAGGCCCCGGCACAAACCTGGCCCCCATGTTTCCATCAGCGCAGGATCCCTGCCAGGCAGAAGCAAAGAAGCTCACATTCATCCACACGTGTTGGTACTAACACCTCTAGCACAGCTGGTTTGCTGCCTGCCTCCATCTCTTCGTGCCTCCCGCTCAGAGCACGGTGTACTAATTCTGCGTTCAGCCCTGTGGGGTGACTAAGCAAACCCACTCTATTCAGAGTGGACAACTCCCTCTGAAGTTCTGCTGTACAGAATCATGGCTTTAGCTTCCTATTTTTCTGTCATCTCGCTGCCTTCATTCCAGTGAAGTTCTACAGATGATGTTGAAAGCTGGCTTTGGCATGTGCGATTTGCTGAGAAGATGAACTTTCTGCAAGCTCCAGTGGGTTAGTTGTTTTCTTATTCTCTTCTTTTACAAAATAAAGTAACTGGAGTGCATTCTTGTGGCAATTCAAAAGATGACTTTTCTGAGACTTGCACCTACCAGATGAATTAAGTAGAGCAAACCACTCAAGTGTTTAAAAGCCTAATAAAGGCACTTCATACATATGCTTTTATAATCTTCTACAAGATCTCTGACATGTGAGTTATATCTAATTCTTGTTTCTCCATTTGCTTTTGTATTTCCAGTTTCAACTTCCAGCTTGTGTTTAGGACTAGAGCAGCAGAAGAGAGAAAAATAGCTCATGTCTTGTTGTCTGTAGCCTGGTGAGAGGGAAACACAGGATCATCTGGCAAGACACTGCAATTCCACAAGAATTCTGCAAGAATTCAATTTCTGCATCAAAACAACTAAAATACTGTAAATTTGTATTAAGCAAGCACCCACATTTTCAGATGCTTATCCAAGCTGAACTAAACCTCTGTGTTCTGCCATTACTGTTAAAGATTACTATTCGAATAATTCACACATTTTCACAGCTTGGATATTTAATGATGTTAGAAAGCTCTGAACAGAGGAAGAATATATCCCATGGCAGACAGAAAGAGCAAATTAAAGGTTTCTTTAATAACTGTCTTTACAACTTTTTTTTGTCTGAAAATGTGCATCTTATGTCAGCCATAGCAGCAATTATTTACAAAGTATTTGCACACTAGCTGCATTGGTAAAATGTATTAGTGATTTCAATACACAGGACCAAGACAGAACTCCTCCTTCACCCTCTCTTTTCCCACCCCAATGCAAAGCTTCTTCAGTTTCTCTTGGATCTGTCCTGACATGTCTTATTATCTGCTACTATAAAATAGTTATTACCAATACATTTCTGGTTTTATTTAAACCACCTACCTTGTAGTTTAATAGGCCATTCTTGGATACGGCATTTCCAATCAAATACAGATTACACCAGGCATTTCTCTGGTTCTATTTATTGTTAGTAACATATAATATCCAATTTTATTTATTTACCAATTCTTACACACCACAACAGTGGCATACTTTTTTCACACAGTGATTTCAAGTATGCCACTTAAACGGTATCTTTTTTCCCCCCCAATAACTGACAGAAACTTAATTCAAATTAAACTGTGTAGAAGAATTAGCGTGATCGTGGGCTTTAGTCTGTCCTACATAATCACATGAGTTCAGTTTTTGTTTGTCATATTACTGTTTAGGATCCTGGCATCCCTATGTCTGGCTAGACACTGAAGAACTTCTAGCCTGTTACATCCAAGCTAAATCAGCGTGACTACGCAGACATCAACTATTGGTTCAAAAGTTTTCTGTAGGTTTTTACCTTAAACCAAATTATCTTCTCACATGTCCATCAGCAGCAAATCATTGCTATGACTTCCAGTGTGGAATCACATAAAATATCAATACATTGGCAATATTATTAAAAATACTACTATTACATTCCCTAAAGATATTAAGCATTACTGGTTTATCCTTTAGGCCTATTCATAATTGCCAACAGACTTTAATTATTGTACTTGTTATTCCTAGGGCTCCAGCAACCACAATGAACTCCAGCCTTGAGGGACATTTCAGCTTATATTTCTGAAGCTCTTCTGATTCCACACAGATTCTACTGTCAACATATGACCATGGCAGAGCAGGTCCTCTGTGTGCTGGTACGGAATGACACTTGTAAAATCATGCTCACCAAATACTGTTTGACTTGCAAAGCACTTGCAATAGAATATAGCTTTATAATCTCAAATAAAGATCACTATCATAATCTGGACTTCATAATTCTTTACAGTCTTGCTACTTCTTGGCTGAATCTATGCAAACAGCCTGCCCTTGGGGTTGTATCCACTAATTTGCATGTGCGCTCTCAGTGCCATCCTATCTCTCTGTTTTCAATAAGCCAAGCAACCAAAACAGTGAAAATTCTAAATCAAAATGAAAGAAAGCAAAGAGATGAAAGACATCACCAGTTTGTAAGTGACAAAAACCTACCTGAAGGAAGCATCTTTTGTCCAAGCCCTGAACTCATTAAGACTGATGACAAACACGCTCTTAAGAGCAGTGTTATTTGATGAACTGATAAACCAAGAAACTAAGCAGTTTATCCAACAGTTATCTTGGCAACCCTCCCCCCAGCCATCAGAAAGAAAACCCAGTTGGACAAACCCATTTGATTGAATACTTAACTGACTGTTACAGTGCTACTGCGTCTCAAGTAAGAGAATAAACCTCATTCTGCAACTGTTAAACTGTAACCTTCTTAACAATTCCCTGGGTACCAGTTGATTCTTTACAGTCAACTTTGGTTGAGATATTTTAAACAAGCACCAACTACTCACAGATAAACCCCTAAAGACAGTTAAAGGAATCAGTAGGGATGCAAAAAGCTTAGCTGGGAAATTTAAGTTACCACTGAGATACCCAAGTACCGTATACAGGGATACTGTAATATCCTTAATTATCTACATTGCTCTATCATTGCTCTGTGCTGTGTGCTTAAGAATCACCCCCCAAAAGATGGTGAAAAAGCTACATGTGTAACTGAGCCTCACCTGACTAGATATATCAAGTAAAAACAATTATTTAGGACCTTACTCAGCTTTTCACATTGCTCTGCTATAAGCAATATGATGGCAATTACTGAATGCCATCACAGGGCTCACAAACCACTAAAGAAAATACTATCTACTACAATATAATGACACATGATAGTAGTTAAACCATTCACATTTACCAACTAGGAGCACACAGATGGTCAATTGTTGAAGTCTGGCTGATGATCTGCTTGCTAAGCCACTATAACATAGTCACTCAGGATCTTAGGAATAAAAGCTAAGAGCTCCCACTGAAAAAATCCAGGAGGTTTGTGTTCCTAATTGCTTTGGATGCTTTTGATTGTCGAGCCTCAGTAGGAACTGTGTTGCTCTGCAATGCTTCAAAGAAAAGGTACCATGTCTTTTCCTAATGCTTCTACACACGCGCTTTGACGCCATGTGTTGCATCCCATTGCCGTTCCACAACCACCTTCTGATGATTATTTACTTCTGTGGTACTTAACACGACTTGGACACGATGTGCTGAGGTTTGCAGAGGCCAAAGGAAAAGCACCAAACTGTTTTACAGGACATTTTCCTTCTCCATTTACTGGAGCTGATTGTATGCATACACCACAGTAGTACAGAGCACTCAAAAGGTTAAGATTATCCCAAATTCCCCCCAAGAACTGATGCTGCAGCGCCTGCCATTCTTCACTGTGGGTCTCGCTCTGTGGAGCAGGAAGCAGTTTTCTTTCCACATCACTGCAAGTCATGGCCAGGAGTCCCAAGTGACACAGCACTGCAGGGCTAACATTGCTGATGTATCTAGCTAGGACGAAAGCTCAATAATAGCCACGTCAGAAAATTTTATTTACTACAATGGGGAGAATTTTTGTGAAACCACAGCACCATCATCTGGTAAAATACCTGCACTGCTTTTTGCCTTTACGTTATTACCAGATTATTTTGAGCATAAACATTTTCATACCCATCTCAGCATCTCACAGGGTTTTACATTATAATATAACACATTTAATGTAATTATGTTTAGAATGAAACAAGTAATTCACTCAGTATTCTTTTCACCATTTTACCACTGTTGTCCCCATGTTTCTAGTGCCAGTTCCATTAATTCTTCTTTTTCCCCAAGTCTCACAGGAGGGGATTTTCAAAAGCAATAGATCTTCAAGGGAGTTCTGGAAAAATCCCTCATCCAGAAAAAAAACAAATAAATCCCTAACCAGCTTTACTAGTATGGTGAGAAAGATAAGAATAAATCCAACTATGGCTCAAATTCAGTCTTTTTACAACCTAAAATGTCTATTGGAAAGGAAGACTGATGGTGGCTTTACTGCATGTTACCTGTACTATTATTTTACAATATTTCTTAACTGTTAAATTAGAGAGACATTCCTGCCCAGTGAAGGTTTAACTCTGCCTCCCTTGCAATCAAGCAGGATGTGATGACTCCATCTACTACCTCATTCTCTGAGGCACCCTATAAACCTGCTATGGGAGAACAGCAGAACAGAGCTCTTGCCAAAGAGAGAGCTGAAAGCAGACATTGTTCACTCAAAGCTGGGAAATCAGATGATAAAACCCCTCAAGTCCCATTGCCCTGAGCATCCTGAGGGCACTCTACTCACAACTTTTATTGCTCCATCTGCCACCCCGGCTCCTCAGCCCTCCCTCCCCTCTTTCCCATTCAAACACACACCGTTCATGTACATATCATGGGTCAGAGAAGCAACCAGGGAATTTTCTAATCCTGCACTAACAGAACTCCGAGGAACTACTACAACCCACCGTCCTGTCCTCAGCTTTAGCATACCATGTATTCACACTGTGTTCATTGCACTCTTATGCTGGCACTGAAGAGTTAACCTAGATCAGCTGCTCCTTGCACCAGGCACAGTGCACAGTTACTGGTAATCAATCACTCCCCTTTACAGTTCAGAACCCAAATAGAGAAGACAGGGAAAGACACATCCACACAGCCAGCACATCCTGGGTCTTCCATGCATCGCAAAGGCCACCTCCTGCTTCTTCTGATGACATCTACCAAGTTGCTGAACTTTGGGACTCCAACCTGGCCTCCCCAGCACTGCAGCACAGGATGGGCTAGATGGATTTGGTAGTCCAGGTCACCACTAGTTTAATGACCTCCTTACAAAGCTGTATTCAGTATACACTTACTCTGCAGTACCCGTATGATTCATGAATAGCAGTAGCACCCAAAACAGGCATGTGTGAAATGGGACCACCAAGAGCACTAAGTCCCCTCCACTGCTATCAGAGACAACCACATAACAACCCTTTGAAACTATGCAAACTGAGACACGGGGTTTTTAAAGTCATCCAAAGGATTTAGACATAAGTATCATTTAAGTTAAATTTACTAGCTACTAAACATTACTTTTAACAAGGCAAAATACAATTTCAGTGGTGAACAAGAACATGATTCAGACTTTAGAACATCCTTGTAAACATATTTTTAAAAAATCTATTCACATTTTCAAGAGTTTGGCAACAGCCTTCATTTCAAACTGCAAGTCCACCTGGATGTCTCCATTCTCTAAATAAAGCACATGAACTAAACCATGTGTCTTCTGTACTCATGAATTCTGTTGCCGCCCACCACCACTCCCCCTAAAAAGATTTAGGTTCGCCAATACCTGCGCTTTGCATGCTGCTGCTTGAAAGATGGGGATACACCAAGCCAGCACTGTACAGAGCTGGAGACAACGTGAGGGGATGTAATTTTTATACATGTGAGACAGGTTAGAAGTAGTCTGGCCTTGCAGTTGTCCAGCAGGCCATAAGCAGTTGAACAACTTACAGTACAACAAATCCAAATCATGCAGCAGGCTTTTAGTATCTGTCTGGGACACATTTGAAATATCAGATCATCCTAGTTCATATGTCTGCTCATGAAGGTCTGATGAGGACTTGAAGCTGTTGAAACTTCCCTTGCTTTCCTTACTTGACACGCTGCCAGAACTGCAGCGCCGGGGACAAGCTCAGTGCGGTACACCTTGTGGTACTGAATCACTGGAGAACTCAGCCCAGGCCTCAGAGTTTGATGAGCCTTAATCACAGAGGACTTGGACGGATGAGTAGGGACTGCACAGCTTTGAGTGGCTAATGAAGTTGCAGTGGGGCATTTACAAAGTGATTTTAAAGTAAACACCATTGATTTCCTTGCTGCAAAATGCAGCATTTAAATGATGAATTCAGAAGTGGCTCAGCTACCTGGTCCCTGGGGAGCAGGACGTGCCGAGGACAGTAACCTTGTCAGGCATTGCGGTCTCTGTTGTCCATCCAGCTGTTGCCTCAGCTGGATTTAAGGACCAATTCAGTGAAGCAAAGCAAGGACTTGAGGATGTCAGTCTTCCATCCTGGGTGAGTGCTCTGACAATCAGGCTTTTGAATAGTCACAGGGGTGCATCTCTCTCATGTTCAGAAGACTCATACTAGGAACCCTCCTTAAAAGTTTTAACAAAGCCAATATGCTTCATGAAAACATTTTTCTCATTTTGAGAAGCCAGCATTTTCCAATATAAAAAAAAGTCACTTGAAAGTTCACAACCAGCTCCAACTATTATCCTAAATTACTATCCTATTCCTCTGGGCACCTTGGGGGAGAGTCATTTCATCGTGTTTCGCAAACATGTTCAAACAAACTTGCTCTACCCTTTCCTTCACTTGGCCACTCTGCTTTTGTGCAGTCTCCTCAGTCGGCAGCAGCCCAGTTCTTCCATGGCAAAGGAACGAGAGAACTGGCTGTATTTGCTGACTCTGGGAGGTAACACACACTCCCCTGCCTTGGGACACTGTGCTGCTCTTGGCGACTGAAGACAGCTTGCAGTTTCCCAGTCAGAGTAAGTGTTTGCAGCCATTTACAGTCTCACTCCCTTTTCCCAAAGAAAATGAGCTACAGAACTGTTTCCCCACAACCACCACATGGTTCACAGTCTCATTTGAACCCTTGCACAAGCAGGCCACAAAGGGCAGTCTATGCAGCAGTTTTTCAGTATGGACTTCCATTTTTTCTGGTCTCACCTGAAATTACGTCAGAATGGTCTCAACTGAATTATGTCAAACAGTCACAAATGGGGCCGGTGGAAACAAACAATATCCACGCGGAAATCACACCCAAACCAGACCCAGATCACAGGCTAAGGTTACAAAAGACAAGTTGCTGCAGACCATTAGCTTAAAAACTAGAAGTCACAAAATAACAAAGTCAGTTAAAGCCCCTTGAGAGTAAACCCACTGATGAAGACGACTATAAAATACAGTGCCAAAATACAACAGCTGCATGCCCATATTTCAATAGAGGAACACTCTATAGTATCTCAAAGATTTGTTACTGCTGGTCAGTAACCAGAACACATTTAGTAATTGAACACAGTCAGTAATGCAGTTAGGAGCATGCACACGAGAGGACTATGCTGGCACTGCACAGCTCATTGTTTTATGTCACAATTGACAAGACTCCACTGATGCAGATTAAATGCAGCTGCAAGACCCAAATGGACAAGATGGACAAAGTGTTCGGGAAAAGAAACAGAAGAATGTGAAATTCAGCAGTCATGTGTTATTCATGAAAGGCTATTTAGTGAACATTTCAACATGCATCTTTGGTTATTGAAGGAAAAACCAGAACGTACATCTAAGATTTAAATAAAAATTCATGAAAAATAAAGGAAGTTGTGCAAAATGGCTACTAAGACATCGTCTATGTCAAGCACTTGTATCAAGTAATAGCCACAGTCATGAAACTTTGACAATAAATGAATGATCACTAAAAACTTTTAGAGTTGCAGTGCTTCTCCTAGACAGATTTTGGAGTCTGCAGGCATTTATCTCAACTCACTAAAGCAAGTACAACTGTCTTTTGCTATATCAAAAACTGAAAAGCTGCCAGCAATACTTATGCATACTACAGAAAACATTCTGCATGACTTCCATCTGGTATTCATCAATCTAACTGGATGTAAGGATGCCATATGTTAGTGTTCTCCCACAGCCTAGAGAAAGTAAGCATCTTGCCCTCCTTGATGCAAACATCACTTTTTCTTTTGCATCAGATATTTTTATTTAGTACTTTTTAACATGCTACAAACACTTCTATCTAGGAGAAGGCCTTCTGGGCATTCCCACTCGAAGTACCAGCCCACTGGATGGTGTTATGTCTAGTTTTTCCAAAGCAGAACTCTATCTACAAGCGAATCAAAGAAGCTACTGAGAAAACTCCAGGTGGTGTGCGCCACTGAAAAACATGTGGGGTTGTCACTTTGCCCACAGAGTAGAAGTCACCCTCTATCTGAATGAAAACCAAAATTCAAATACAAATTGTTTTCCATCATTAGTAATGTTAAATTTGCTGCGAGTCTTAAAACCACATGGACAAGTAAATTTTTCCAAGATTAAGGCAATAAAATCCCAAGCAGATTTTTATTTCTTTGTTAACCAATATTTTCTACCATTACTGAGAGTGCAGGCCTTCCAGCCAGCTTTGTTACAGAAGGAGAACAGCTGAGTCTATGTGGTTAACTTCAGAGATGTGTGTATTTGCTAAAATATGGAATGAAGGTTTAAAGAATTAACACGGTTGCATTACTAAGTGCAAAGCAAATGGATGAGCTAGCTGAACTCAAAAAAAAAAAAAACAAACCAAAAAAAACCCAAAAAACCCACACCATCAAAATCCCACATGGGTTCAAATTTCTGACTGATAAACCACTGCTACAGAGACAGCATGAAGTAAAGCCCAGTGAACTCATGGCAAGATTCTCTTCTACATAAATGGACATCAGATCAGGTTCCAGGCTCAGAGTATGTACACAGAGCCTGCTCAAGTTTCAGCCAGCAGATGTGTAAGAGAGCATGCTCTGCCAAGGAGGCACAAGCTTGGGTTTTTGGGTTTGTTTTTTCTCATTTCTTATTGATTTTGAAACTATTGCTATTAAATAAATTAAACAACAAGAAACCACAGACAATGCTGGGGGAACAAACAAAGGAATTCGTCAACTATTAAAAACCAAAACCAGCAGAAAACTTCTCAGTATTTTAGATTCTATTGAAAACAGTCTTTTTTTCCCCTCACAACTATTTTCTTTGAATCTAATGTCCCAGTCCTGCTCTCTGCATTCCATGGTATTAAACTCCTTGAAAATGAATGAGAAACACACAAACCCGAATAGCAAGCTGGCAGCAAAATTGTACCAACTACAGGGAAATATAATACAGCTTTCAACATCACCAGCCAAGAACAATCCAGTAAGGATTATTTCTAGCGCTTTGCATTTCACAAGGAAGAATAATAATTTTTTGCCAGCATGGCCAGCAAGCATGGGGGGGGGGGGGGGCACTAGTGTAGAAAACCTGATCCAGATAGTCTTTTCTGGCCTTTCCTGCTTTCCCAGAGTTAGAAGTGTATTTATCACTGTTGGATATGTTTCAGACATTTAAACACAAATACTTGTTTTTAAGAAATATGGACTCTGCTGAGAGACTAGACTGGCAAGATTGAAACCAATTTATCTCAGAGTATGCTTGCAGGGCACAAGGAAGTGCCATACAACAGACACCTGAGCTAGCTCATTCTGTCTCCTGTTACAAGCTTTTCATTCCCCATATCACTCCTGTAGTCCTTTTCCCCCAGTCCCAGAGTGAATTCATCTTTCTCAAATGGCAGCTCATCATTTTCCAACTACAATTTAGATAAGGTCCTATCAACACAACAGACAACAGTGTTATTACACCTGATCTTTGTCCAAGTTCTAAATAACATAGGGGAAAAAATGTTAAGTATCAGAGTCTTTTCAATGGACAATACAATTGTTTAACAGAAAGTTCTCATAATAAAAGATGAAAGTTGCAGTCATCTCACTGCCTTATTTGGACGGAAGGAGCATGCTGTTGGCAGATAAAGGTGCAACACCTCCCAGGAAGGAAAAGCAGAGAAAATTACCTTCAGGCTCCCACCATCTACTCCTTGCTGAAAGCATTACTATAACAAGAAAAAAGAAAAAAAAAAAAAGTAAAAAGTAGAGAGTTTGATTTTAAAAACATGAGAGAACATAAAGTCTTAGCACTTCATGTGTCACACAGCTTCAGCTGTGTATCCCTGCAACAGAAACATAACTTCTGGTTGAGCATGACTATTTATTTAGAAATGAAGTAACTTAAATTCCTCAGTGAAGGATCCCCCTTGTCTAGAGAGATGTCATTCTAAAGGTTAACTACTTTCAGCGATCAAATTTTATAAAGTTCTTAGTTTCAATACAGCAAGTTTCAGATTCCATTTCACTGAAAACCACAGGCCAATTATAAGAAGATAACAGTGAAAGCCATTTTAGGAGCAGAACCATGGCCATATTAATTACCGGCACCCATAGTTCCCTGGGAGGTTTTTTCGTGGTTTTTGTTTTGTGGTGATGTTTGCTGTTTTTTAAAACAGCAAAATCTTCAACCATGACAAGCATCTTCAAAAAGCACAGTTATCAAACTGCTGGCTCAGTTCAAACCAATGCCTCTGAGGGAAAAGCACAACCACCTCCAGAGGTGGGGTTGCGCTGCTCAAGTACCCCCACTCACCAGAACCCAGGGGATGCAGATCTCAGCTCATCACCTCTCTCAGGTCCCCACAAAGTCTTCCTACACATTCTCCTTTTCTGCATTTTTAAAGACTTACATGCATATGAACTTGAGGGAAAGGGTTGAAAGGTAATTTTAATACAAAGGTGGGAGTCTTTCATACATAGACATCTTCTATAACTGACGACTTCTCTCATAATTCTGAGAGGAAATCTATACTGTCTTTGTTTAGTTTTACCATATTAATGCTTTGGAACAGAAGAAACAATAGCTATTGATTTTGCCCATTATTCTGTTTTCAGCAGGACATAGTTCAGTAAAATGAATAGAAAGAGGAGCAATGTTTCATAGCAGTATCATATTAATGATTCTGAGACTAATCATGTCTTATCGAGCTGTGAGCATCAGCAAACCAAAAACATAAAAATGGAAGGTATGTCCTTAATCTGCATATTTAGCCAATCTATTTAACATGTACTCTATTTTTACATCATAGCACTGTATGTGTTGTGTACTCTCTAGAAGCAATTAAGTCTTAATAACTTGACACCTCGCCATGACTCTCCCCTGTTTTGCTATCTACATTTTACATCAAGCAAATAATATAAAAGTGAATAAAAATCTGTGAAGGTCCCTTTAACCTTGACAGTCTGTCATATTGTGAAAATCACAGTAGATCAAGAACTGCTCTTATTTTTCCAGTCTTGCCTCTCATCCAAACACATGGATTTAAACATTTACATGCCTATTCATAATTTATTGGAGCATTTGCAGCTCATATCATAAATACAGGTCTAGCCTGCAGGAAAAACAATGACTAATAGTTGAAAGAAAGCATTCCAATTAGTCATCGTGAAGTACACCCATGCTCACTGCTTGGTCCTCAGGTGCCAGTAAAGTCCAATTGGGAAGTCTGACATCAAATATGTCATCCAGAAAAATATATCACTTTCAAATAGCAACAGCAGTTAGATCAGAGACTGTGATTTTCTCTCCTGGTACATACCAGTAGGAAGACTTATCTTTAAAGAAGTTCCCAAAGATCTGAACCCCTTAAGGAGGCTGATGGGGAAAAGCTGTGCTCCGAGTCATGTTCCCACCACTGGGACATGCTGCATTCTGCTTCAGAGGACCTGTGCCAGACTATATTTTCTCTTTCCAATTTCAGCGTTAAGCATGGAGACAAATACCAGAGCCAGAAGATGCTGCCTCTCAGAGGGAAGTTGTTGCTTATCTACCACCTCTTGCGTATGTAAGATGGGGATCCCACTCTGGCCATGTTTGCAACTCAACAAGAAGTCATAATGAGAAGACCCTGTCTTGGCTATTTATCCTGTCACCATGTGGCAGCCTTGCCAAATGCCATGCAAAATTTGCCTGGGTGCCATTTTTGACATCTCTGCCACAGACTGTTGATCCTTAGATTAACAGGCTAGAAAACACAAGCATCTCCTCACTCAGTCAGGAAGCATTTGCATGTCTCCCAAATCAGGCTTTCTGAAAGAGCTTTTTGCTCCAAGATTTTGTTCATCTCCATGGTCCTCCTTCCAAGACACTATGTACCTCCAGCCTAAATCCAGACTTTGGAGATAAATAAAAGACTACAGTTTGCTTTTGCTCTGTAGATTTATAGCAACGTAAAGCATTCTGCAAATTAAAAAATTCAAAGGCAAACCAAAGTGGATGTAGATGTACCTGAGGGCTAAGGGAGCCATGATGTCTTTTCTTTCAACTTCCTCCCTCTTATTATTAATATCTGGCTTAGTATGTGCTACATCACACGCCACAACCATGGTCGGAGGCCGTGTGATCATGCCGTTCAGATGAGCACTGTGCCTGCTTCAGTTTCCAGTTGCATATGGTCACAATTAACAGCTTGCTTTGGAAGGGCACAGGGACCTGGAAACAGTGCATCTGGAAGGGGTTCCTCATGTTAAACTATCTTTCTGTTGCACTGGATGAGTTTCACATTAAGAGTTTTCAGTGTACTCCAGTAGTCCAGATAACATTTTTCTAGGATTTTAGTACAAATTTCTTTTTACCCTCTTCTGGAGGATCAGGAATTTACGGAATCTGAGATATAGCCTGGTCAGTTTTTAAGTCAAGTCCCTTCTGTCTGGACAAGTGGCTAGGAACAAGGTAAGAGCAGAGAGATTTGACAAATAATAAGTCACCTCTGTTCAAATAAAAAGCATGTTGTCTTCCTGAATACATTATGCTACATCTGCATATAAATGAGAAATATATAAATAGAATTGGGCATTAACTGACTTTAGATATTTATTTTTTTTTAATGGGGAGGAGGCAGGGGATGTTGTTATTAAAGGAGTTAAATTCTAACATCTGTTTTTAATTCTACCAGCTTATTTGTCTGTTTATACCTACAGGCTTTCAAGACATCATTCAACACTGCTAATTAGAGCTGACAAGTTTTGTTCACTGCAATGCTTTCTTGTATCCCTGCAAGCCACTTACTCATGTCAGTGCTGTCATTGCAGGTGACAGTGCTCCTTGACAGAGAGATGACAAGGGGCCAGAGTGCCCCCACAAGGGATGAGAAGAGGTTCACCTTGTCCCCTGTCAGACAGAGGAGGGAAGAAGTGATGGATGGCAGTGACCATTGCTCTGTCTGCAAGCCTTTATCTCATCTCCTGATGAGGCTGGGTCAGAATCCTCCAATTTTCTACCATGGCTGACTTAAAACACAAATCCATGGCAATATTCTCTAGCATATTTCTAAAATGCCACAGAAATGGAACGCCAATGTCATAATATAATCCCAATTATATTTGGAGAAGACATGCCGTGTTATAGATGCACACAAACACACATTCTGGTTCTTCTTAGCAGTAAGAACCCCATCTGCAGTCATGCCCTAAGAAAACTTGCTATTTCTGCTTCAGTAAAAACAGCACAATGCTGATTCAAGAGAGTAGTAGTGCATATGCAAGTAGCCCATGACTACAAAATCATTTCCATAAGTGGCTGATTTGGCTCAGATAAAATGATGCACCTTATGGAAGAAGCCACAAGGATAAATGCCAACAAGTTTATTCATTGCTTCATATTCTGGACTTCACACCTCATAAGAACCAGATACAGATATTATTAGTTAGCCATCTACATACATTTTTCTTTAAAACAAACAAACAAACCCCATGCCACCCAGAGAAGGGAAGGTCAAGCAAGCAGGCCAGGGACAGCCCATTATAAAATCCCAGCCTCTGAACTCTTTGCATCATGTATACTTGCCATTGTCCTAAGCACGCCATCACTAATGCAACAGGCACATGGGTGATTGCTGTGCTCCACACTGGGCTGAACAGACTGCGAGACATGCAAGAAGGAGAAAACCCAGCGAGGTAATGAGTCAATCAGTAGCTGTGCACATTGTGACTCATTCACTTTTTGCCACAGAGAGATTTTTCTTATTTTTCCCCACAGAAGAGTTTCACAATCAAATAGACCTTTTTTTTTTTTTTTTTTTTTTTTTTGGAACAACCAACATGCTTTCAAGTGTATTTTTAAAGCTGTTTCAGTCTGGAAGAGGCCTTTTGTTACATCAGCATACAGTGCTTAGTACCTGGGGGCCTGGCTCCCTGGGTGAAGTGTCTAGACATCTCTGCAGTGGAAATAACAACTGCACAGACTAGCGTTGTATTGAATCCACTAGTTTCAGCATTAGGAGTAATTTCATGCCCCAGGTTGCCATAATCAAACACATCTGTTGCATGAAAATTATCTACTGCCAACTTGAGTGCAAAGCACAATATGCCCAAATTATCTGTGTTCTCAAGATCAACTTTACCTCCTAAAAGACTACATTAAATACCACACATCATAACACCATCAACACCACTTCAGTCACTCCAAAACTCGCATGAAATTCAACAGATCTAAAAACCCACTTTGAGGAGAGATGGACTTAAATCAGGAATGGTAGCTTTGACAAGTAATATTCCAACAACTACTGCACTGCATGCTAGGAATATAAAAATTATGTATTCCAAATTCACAAAAACAGACTAAAGTGCATATCTCAATCCTCTAAGAAGCAAAAGTGGTCATAAAGAAAACAACTGTTAATTTAAGCCAGTTTTTAGCTTCATTTGTCTACAGCTACACTTTCATAGTTCAATACACAAAAGCATTATGACAGATATGCAAATCTGATATTTTCAGGCAGGAAAGGTGAAATCCCTATATATGAAAGGTTGAAGTCTGATCTTTAAAAGAAGCCTGCAGCTCGTTTCTGTCATCTTTCTTTCTCTCCTTGATTCAATAAACAGACCCACAGCTTAAGGAAAATGATGATTCTGTCCACACAAGGAAAAGAACAACAGACAACCCCAGACTGAGCCAAGAATTCACCTTTTCTTTGTGGGAAAACACTCTGGCACTTCCCAAAGGAAAAAATGGAGAGGAGGCAGAAATAAAAAAAATAAAAATTAAAAAAAAAAAAAAAAAAAACAAAAAAAACCCAGACTCTTCAAGTTTTTAGATATAAATTTTTGCAAGTAAATGGGGAAAAAAAAAAACATGTAATCATATACAAGTATTTCCCATTAATTAAGACACATTTCAGTTTGTTTCCTGCTTTCTTTCCTCATCTAGTCTAGTCTAGTATTGGTACTGCTTTTTCATAGTTACTGAAGTGGAAGATACTTTTGCAACTGCCACTTTTGCTGTGCAGAATAAAAGTAAATATTCTTTCTTCTCACTTTCCTTCCTCACACTTATAAGATATTATTATAGGGTTTTATCCAGCCTCAGGTCTAAGAGAGAGCATTTATCTAATAATGCTACATTCCTCAGGTCCAGTAGGCTAAAAGTACTTGAATCTTCTTTTTTATAAAAATAAAATGTATATATTTCACTGTACTGGTTTGGGATGCTGAGAGCTTCTGAATCACTCTTTCAAAGATAAAACTTTTCATGTCACAGGGTGTCACACCCTTCAGTTGTAGGGCTGTTAACCATTGGCACATTTCTCTCACTGTGGCTCTGCCCTTCACATCCCCTCCTCCCAGCCAGTGCAGCTGGGGGGCTCTAACAAAATAACCTCTCCAAGAAACACCAACCAGCAGAGCACCATCAGCAAGCAGAAGCACGGCCAAGTGCATCCACTAGCTAAAATTAAGCTCTCCAGCCACCTTGGAAACTCAAGTTACAAGGCTTGCACCACAACAAACCCAAATGAAGAGGGCCCAGAGAACAAAGTCTGTAACACAAAGCCTCAGGAGCACTGAGAGCTCACACCTATGAAGGTCAACAGCACATTCACATACAAACCTCAGAGCAGGTTGCTATGAGTATATGCATTTAAAAAAAAAAAAAAAAAAAAAAAAAAAGAGTTAGCAGTTGCAGAAAAAGTTCCTTAAAGAGATCTTGTTGAACACTTAAAATGCATCAAAATTAACAGGAACTACAACTTTATCAAAAAATCCTCACAAACAAAACACTCAGTCTAGACGAAGCAATAGGAAACCAGCAAAGCACTTCTTCATTTTAGCAATGCTTTGGAGATGTGAATGCTCTGCATTTTCTTTTTAAATGTTGAGTTGCCTAATTGAAATGCAGCTCATATAGCACCCAGGCTTACTTCTGGATCACTAAGAAATTGGTCCGATTTGAAAATGTCAGGATCTGGTTAGCAATTCAAATGACCACAGTGGTAATTACGGCTTTTCATGTTCCAGCATGTTGCACTGCATCAAAACTGACACAAATGCCTGGTTTTATAATATCACAGCACGGAAATAAATGTCCAAAATGATATGAAAATGTACTAGTAAGAGATTAATAACTGTTCTTCTAAGAAGAAAGATGGCTCTTTTCAACCAGTATATTTTAAAAAACCCTTCCCTGATAGCATCTCTCCTTGAGGGAAACTGAATTATATTATCACTCATAAGCTATAATCATTTCTGTCAGCACCAGTCAGAATATTTGAAGGAAAAGAGGAGGAGAAACAGGGAAGGGGTTGGGGGAAAAATAGTGCAATCTTATAAATAAGTCCAGAGAGATACTACTTAAAGGTTCCCCTCCAGCATTTTGTTCTCTCTCCCACCCAGCAGACTAGAACATATTTCAAGTGTTTTATTTTGATCATAAAGTGGAGGAACTATGTGGATGGGGAGCAATGCATCATGAGCAATGTGCTCAGCTCTACAATCTTTGGTACCAATGTGTCATCTTGAAATACGGGCCTAAAGCAATATGCGTAAGAGAAACTTTTTTCAGGGCAGAAGGAGGAAGAAAGGTCTTTTGAAGTCTAATGTGCCCTCAGAAGTCTGTTTATGAAATAAAATAAATAAGGCAAGCAGTGTCTTTAGTAGTTCTCTTGTGCAGCAGCCAAACCACATACCAGAGTCACTCAGCTGCCTTCTAGCTACAGAATGGTTTAAACAGAGATCAACACTTGGTACTTCTGCCTTTTGCAGAAAGTGCATGGGGTGGAGATACCAGTCAGCACATCCCACGAGCAGCTTCAGTCCTGTTTTGTCATCTGATAGATCACACAACACACTCTCTAATCATATACATGACTGAGAGCACAATGAACAGACTTGTGAAATGTCCTCACAGGTTGACTTGAGCCTCAGAGGAAGGCCCACGCTTTCTCTGCAGTCTCATATTTTCTTTCCACCTGGCTAAGAGGTTGGGTGTCCACGTGTTTATCCATGATGTTAAGATGGAGAGATATTACATTGAACAACACACACACCCCAACAGTGTTGCTGTTTCATGGGGTTGGTCTGTTTGTTCTTAGCACTATCTACTACATTCCCTGTAATTCAGCAAGTAACAGGGGATGCTGCTAGAGCTGCAGGTCCCTCAGCATGTTGCCCCATCATAACCTGGTCCTGAGGCCAAAATATTACCCATGCCTCTGGTCTCCCTTTGCCACTCCACCCTCTTACACCAAGATAGATGTTCTTGGAATCACCCTGGGAAGCAGATCAGAGAGGTGACCGAGAGATGAACCAGGAGGGGAGAGCAAGGGAGACTGCTGGTTTGGTCCACTTTGTCCTGTGGCTCACAGGGGCATAACATAGCTGGCCCAGGGAAAAAGCAAAGTGGTCAGAAGCAGAATGTTTCCTCCTGTAACAGTGCTAGCTTAGGCCAGAGTAAAATGTAACAAGAGTGAAGCAGAGAAACCAGCAGTGCGTTACCAGTCTCAGGAGGTATCATGGCCGCTTAGAAAAAAACAGACTCAAACACTAAGCTTCTGCCTTGCAGAGTGAAGGAACGCTGCAGGAGATACTCACGTGCTCAATACCGTATGAGACACACAATCATACACTGATGCACTAGCAGCCACGATAAGCATAGAAAAAACCCTAAAGGAAAGTGAATCTCTAGGTTCCCACTTTATCATGAGGCCGTTAAAGCATTGGATTCAACAGAGAGATATCCTCCTCTCTGCCACTGTCTTTTGCACACTCTGCCTCAATCTCCCCAATTCTAAAACAACTGTAAGCATATTTTTCTGCCTTAATGTTGGACTTTAAGATAAACAAGTGCCAAGTCTTCTCTTACAACAGAAGACTAAAGTATTTTGTCCATTATCATTTGTGAAGTATAGCTGCCACTGAGACAAACAGTAGTAACTAAACTTAGTGAAGTTTGCCAATACACAGGAAAATCACAGCTCGAGAAGCCCTGCCACGTCACTTCTACTGGGCAAACATGCCAAGAACTCGAATCCTTCAGTGAGCAGACAGTAGACATGATTTTAAGACACCATCAAGTGACCAACACATAGCTATCTACCAGCATTCCTACGCTAGGCTACTGAGTTAACCCTACAACAGTTCATTTCCCTGTCTCAAGTGCAAGTCTTCAAGGAATGCAAATTCCACTAAGGAGTTCAAACGTGTATCCTTACAGAAATATGGCTTTGACTATTGGAAGTGCAGTAATCATATACCCTTTCCTTAATTAAAGCAATGCAGGTTAAGAAAGATTTTGCAGGAACTAGCACTTCATCTAGTTCATTATCTGGTGAAATTTATTAGGCATATCTTCACTTTTAAACATGTGTGCATATTTTACCTGGTTTTTCTGCAAAATTTCACATGAGGTGCAAACAATATGCTGATGCACACCAATAACCTGATTAAAACTTCCAAACCATCGCTATGTGGTGTGACTGGACTACTGATTGGACTTCAAAGAGCTCTAAAGACATTAGGAAATTAAAGGTATTTGCATGCTGGGGGGAGACTGCAGCACATTGTAAGCAAGCCCAGATGGCAAAGACTTCCCTGAGCTTCAAGTCCTCTGTCACTAGACACTACATAAACTCAGTTGGCATCTTTTTTCCTCAAACTTATTTACTGAAAATGCCACATCTTACAGTATTTTGAATCCAACTTCTATGTCATTGAAAAATTAACCAAATTCAAACCAAATTCAAACCTCTCCTTTACATTTAATGAGAACATTACAAGGCATAAGAAACAACACATACTGAAAGCATTCAAGACTAAGTGCCATACAAAGCATGAATCAATTCAGAGCAGCAGGAGAAATTGGCTGCCTATCTTATTTCTCCCCAGCTAAAGAGGCGTTAATGCTCACTATCACCCCAAGAATGTTTTCCATCATTTTCAAAAGGGAGGTAAATTTTGCAGAGAACTGACTGTTAACTTTACAGCTCCTTCCAGACTTGGGAGGAAGAGAATTACAGCCAAGACTGCAAACTAAAGCTCCAGCCCGGCAAGGTACAGCATTATTGCTATGCTCAGCCAATCCTTTTATACCTTCTCAGCAAGAAAATAATGTCTTACTATGGTAGGACACAAACCACCATGAAAATCTTAACCTTCTCTGTTGCTTAAAAAAATTAATCAAAAATATACTAACCAGTGACTACACAGGGGAATTAATGAACTATTACTCCACCACAACCAAAAAAACCCCCAAGATTTTAATCTAGGTAGAAATCACAGCTTGCACACTCTGCAAACATATTTCTTACTCTGCGAACAGGCTTCTTCTGTCCAAAAATCAAGGCCTTATTCCACAGCAGGGATATCATAACATTGATTGAAGACAAAACCAAGGAAGTCTGGTGAATCAACGGAACTGTGCAGGAGGAGGCATGTTCATCCAGCACAAGATTATTTAGAGCATCTTTTGCCTTTAGAGCATGGGAAGTAGTAAAAAAAAATTGCAGATTCATTTGGAATCCATTCCTGCTAGGAACGTTTTGGTGAAGAAAGGAGCTTATAAACTCATACTATGAGCCAGGGCACAGCAGCTTACAATAGATTATGAGATATCTACATGCTCTCCAATTCTTCTTCTTCCACCTTTATTTTTAGATGTAGAAGTATAAATATTTAATCTCTGTTTTTAAAAAATATTCTCAAAGTATTAAATAGTAGAGATTCTCCACCAGGTTAACTTTTTTTTTTTCCCACAATAATTTTCATTTATTTGTTTCTGTTATAGTTCACTCAATAGGAGTGAAGAGTGTGCTGCTGCAGCAAAGAAAGCCAACAGGGTGCTGGGTTGCATCAACAAGGGCATCACCAGCAGAAATAAAGTCACTATCCCACTCTACTCAGTGCTGGTCAGGCCACACCTGGAATCCTGTGTTCAGTTTTGATCCTCACTACGCAAAAAAAGATGTGGACAGGCTGGAGAGGGTCCAAAGAAGGGCCACAAAAATGATCAAGGGAGGGGGAAGCCGGCCATGTGAGGAACGGCTGAGAGAATTGGGTTTGTTCAGCCTTGGGAAAAGAAGGCTTAGGGGAGACCTTATCACTGTGTTCCAGTATTTAAAGGGTGGCTACAAAGAAGGAGACTCCCTTTTTACAAGGAGTCACACAGAAAAGATGAGGGCTAATGGGTACAAGTTACTCCTGGGGAGATTCCAACTGGACACGAGAAAAAAATTTTCACAATGAGAACAATCAGCCACTAGAATAATGTCTCCAGGGAAGTGGTGGATTTCCCAACATTGGACACTTAAGATTCAGCCGGACAGGGTGCTGGGCCATCTTGTCTAGACCATGTTTTTGCCAAGAAAGGTTGGACCAGATGATCCTTGAGGTCCCTTCCAACCTGGTATTCTATGATTCTGTGATTTAAACTGTCCCAATTAGAATCATCAAATTATTCCTCCCAATTTCAGTTCTTGAAAAGAGTAAGCAGAATATATTGTTCAATTACTTGGGAAGGCTGGTTGCAGATCAAAGCCTGATGTCTTGGCAGTTCTAAGACTTCTGCTTGGGAAAGGAGACTAAATGGGATAGAGCCACAAAAACCTAAGCAACAGAAACTACCTCTGAGAACACAATTTTAAAAATGGATCTCTTCGCATCAGTATTGTGATACAAATGCCTCACAAAGATGTTCAAGCATGCATGAGAGAAACAGGAGCATGAATTTATAAAGGGGAGGTGTCCTGGTCATGAAGGGTCTTGTTCTGATCCCTCTTCCTCCTATTTTCAGCCCATCCAGGCACACTAAATTCAGTGAACTACTAAAGCTTTAAATAAAAGGACACTACTTCCATACAGACAAAATTCTCTTCAGTCCTTCCCTATTAAAAAAAACAAACAGCTTGTTCCAGCCTAATAGTAACTTAAAAAAATAATTACAGAGTTAGCAATGGATCCTTTCAGCTTTGTATGAACCTGAATATACACATTACTACATAATATTGTCATTTAGAACAGCAAATATGGTATTACACATTTAAGTATGGAAAAAAACCCCACGTTGCTTATGTGAGACATTCTCTGTTTATTGCAAAGTGCCTAAGTCTGATCTCCTTCATCCAAGCAAACTGCCACACTCAAGACAGGACCTCAAAGCTCACAGCTGTGCACAGCAGGTGACCCTAGTACTCCCATTCTACTTTTTAAGAATATACTCAGATGGCTATCACCGTTTTGTCACCAGAACAGAAAAATAAAAAATAAAAATTGTAATTGGAAATAAAAATAAAATATCTCCTTTAAAGAAGTTAGTCTTGTGTAAGACAAAACCAAGCAAAAAATTCTGAGGCTTAAACTATAAAGGTTGGAGCAGAGACTTTTTCCATACAGGTCTTAGCATAAAAAGGGCCCACCACATGACATAGGCTCCTAGGTGTGAGTTACAAACAATAATAGTAGTAGAAATTAAAAAAAAAAAAAAAGGCAAATAGGCAGAGTGGATTCCCAGTAGATGAACACAGTCTAACGATTTACAATGAACACATGTTTGAAGTCAACTTCAAGTAATATGCTAACAAGAATTATGTGCATCTGTTTCATGCTCCCTGAGAATAATGCCATCAAAACTGAATTCAAATGTTTCAAAGCTACAGAGAGCCTGAGCGTGTCTTTGACTAATTAAAATTAACCACGTTACTGAGGTCACAAGCTTACCCCTTTGGACATTAGCAAATTCTGGCTAAGGTCACTTCATCAAGCAAAATAATGAATGCCTGTGTTCAAAAGGCATGAACAATACATTTTTGTTAATTAACATATTGCTGGATTGAGGGAGATTTATGGAGTTATTTGAATTTTGGAAGACCCACCATAGCACTCTTCAGTCATAATACTACGGAGACATAAGAATATGCAATACAATTTTAAAAAAAAACAGGTCAATACTAAAACCTTAGCTGAATTATTAATAAGGCTAAAATAGTGTTTGATACAAAAACAACCTATTTGTACTAAAGAGTATCAATTAGCTTTCATTTTCTTTAAAATTCCAATAAACAGAAAAAATGTAGATTTAACTCTGGTTTGAATACATATGACTGAGGCTGTCACATCTTCCAAGTTCCTTATATAGATTATAGGTATTCTTTCTCTAGGTCAAATGTAAAAGGGGAGCAGAGAATCAGAATTGGTTTCTAAACAAAAAGTTCAAGTACTGCAACAAGTTACAAGTTTTTCCCAGTCATCATTTTTCTGTAATATAATATAAAATAGGAAAATTAAGATCATGATACAGAAAAACAAGATTAGGATTCTCAGACTGCACTATGCAGAAAACCAGATTAGCATAGTGATAATGGATTAAAACTTTGCATCTACCCATAATTCTGCTGTACCAGACAGGAGGTGCTGGGGAAGCTTAGCCAAAGCGTGTGCTTCTCAACTGTCCCTGCACCAGCAGCTCCGCTTCTCAGTGCGATCAGTTCCCTATCGGGAGGGGGGCTCTGGGTAGCACTGCAATATAAATAAATGTTTAGGTGACAGTTTTAAAGACCATTATTTCTTTTGCAAAGCATAGAAATTCATGCTAAAGTATTCCCTGTGGGATCTGTACCTGTCTGAACACAGATTTACTCACTGTGTTCCAACTGTCCCAACGTGACTATAGGCAATTTATTTTCTTTTTTAGCATATTGGCAGTAACAAACTTTGAAACCTACTAAATGAAAATAATCTTCTTATGTCACAAAATGAACCCCCCCCCCCCCCATTTTACCAGACACTGATATGATTATTGTATGAATAAAGCTAATCAGTGTAATTATACAGTTTAAAAGTGCATGCTGTGGACCCACAGTCATCACAGACAACACTTCTCTAGGTGCCAGCTGTGTTTCAGTTTTGCTAAACTAGAGTTTTCCATAAAATTCTTATTTAAAAAAATAAAATAGATTGGTTTCAAATTATTCTTTCAAATTCAACTATATAAAAAGAATTGGAAGAAGTTTCCTACCATTTGCTTTCCAACTAGAACATTTTGTCAAAAGCTTACAATTTTGAAGATGAAGCCCAATAATTTCACGCATTGTGATGCTACATCAAAGGGCTGGATTTAGAAATCCAGAGTCCCACTCAACTGCCCTGAGAAAGCAAATCAGCAGTTTACTAGACTACTACAACACAGACATTATCTCCACCATGTAATATTGTAGCATTAATATGTAGGGCTGCCAAAGGATTCTAACCACAGAAATACTGTTCGGGTTTAAAAAAATAAAAAGTAACCCATGAGATACCCAGCAGCTTTATCTAATTAAATGGAAACAGATCAGGATGTACTACTGTCACTTCTATAGAGAGAATTTTAAGAGAGAAAAATGGAAGGGTCAGTGTGATAGCCTTTTCCTTTTTAAGCCCTGTGGCAAGCAAAATTTGATCTAAGACTTTCCAGAAATTCATTGTCTATGATCCGGGAATTCCAGCTTTACCTTTACCCAGTTAATCCAGCTCTGAGCTGAAGTATCAATGACGTTTTGCATACAGGTTCAGCAGCTCTGGGTTGAAAACCACTTTGACATTTCTGGCTTGGTATCCCACCCTCAGCAAATGCATTTGATGCTCATGTATAGCCTCTTGGCTGCCTGCTTCCACAGCCATCTGTCAGCATGGCATACCGCCTGCTTGCTAGGTGATGTGCCAGTTTTACTAGGGCAGAGATGCCAAGAATAGGTGGTTTTAAATGCACAGCCAGCACATTAATTCACTGCCATCTTGTCTCAATGCCCTTCCTCCACCATCTCAATGAAGGCAAGAGTAGCCATACAAGAAGAAGCCAGAAGTCCATCCAGAGCCCTCTCTGATGCCTGACGCGGGTCATTAACACACACCTTAAAACGAAACAAGAGCATCAAGAGCTGAACAATTACAAAATAACCTGCTCATCAAAAGCCTGGAAACATTTCAGCTGAAAACATGCATATGGGCTTCTCTGTATAAAGTGCTATAAACCCTGGAGTGAACCCTCTCATTTAAAAATGAAAATGCCTCAACGCTGTTTAACACGTAAAGCAAATTAAAGTCACTCCAGCTCTGACACACTGCCTGTGTAGAGAGATTTAACATATTTAATTTAATACACAGTTGAAATTAATTTGAAATTACTTTTCTGTGGTGTTTTCTGTTTTCTTATCTGCACAATGGAGACAAGCTTTAAACTCAACTATTTTATTGCCTGAATATGATTAATAGGGACGTAAATACAACTAGTTCTTCTGTAGCTTCATTCCCACGAAGGTTAAAATCCTGAAGAACGAACGCTAGTGCTTAATTTTCATGCCTGTCCCTGTAAGTCTTTACATGCCTCCCTCACCCTAATACAAAACACTGAACAGAGAAACTGTCTGCAAGACTGAAGACTTCTGAAGTATGTCATGGGTAGGGAACCTTTTGACTGAGGAGGTGACGCAGCCCGTGGTGAGGACAGTACCCGCTCCCACAACTCCCCCAGCCCATGACAGAAGCCAGCTCCACTTGGTAGCAAGGTAGGTGAACTTTGATGGAATTGGGAAGGACTGTAAATCACTTCCCACTCATGTTTAAGGAATCAGTGAGGAAAACAGCAGTGAAGAAGAGGTTGCAGACTGTAGGAATTGTAAGCGAGAACACCTGCCCTCATGCCAAGCTTCATGCCCCTGCTGTAGCTGAAACAGTGAGCAACCAGGTAGAGCATGTCATCCATCGCGCCTGCCTAGCCTCAAAGCCATCTGACAGACAGGCTCTGTGTTGCTGGCACAGGCAGAGCACGTGTTAAAAATTAGCCTCAAGGCTAACAGCAACAACACAGGACAGATCAAATCACACATTAAAAAGCAAAGCTGATGGAGTTCCAATACACACACGGGATTCCTCTGAGGAGGTGAGATCCAGCCAGTGCATATAAATACAACTGACCTATTTTGGCAGAGAAGAAATTTTTGTAAATACATTTGATTTCCCCAGTTATGTGGCACACAAAGGTGCCAATTTTGAAACACATTTGAACACTGAGTACAACACAAATGCTTTCCAGCCCTGAATTAGGAGTTCTATCCTATTTGGACAAAGCCCATTTGGAAAAAAAAAAAACAAAACACCAAACAACTAAACACCTCACCCTTATTCTACTCAGACACCAAGAATTACTTACCTTCTCTCCACTTTTCCTTATGACTTCATCTTTGTTTCTCTCTCCAGATCTTTTCTCCACCCTTCCAACCCCAGACTCCTGTCCAGCTCTCAGATAACCTAAGGCTAGAATTCCCAAATACAGTCACCTACATTTGTCAAGTCAGCTGCAGCAAGCTCCCACACAGACCTCTGTCTGCTGCACCAGAAAGAAATGCTGATTTGAGCCCACAAAGTCAGAAACACCAGCTAGAAGTTCACTGACCTCCATGAAACTCTAAGAGAATTTACCCCAAGAACAGGACAATGCTGATTTCTACCAGGTGAGCCCATCTTCTGACAAGAGGGGCCAACACTTCAAATCAGAGGATTTCACATCAAATAATGTCAGACTACTTAGCATTTGCATTATTAGCAAACTATATGCACAAAGCAAATTCCTTGTTTGTACCATGCAGTAGTTGCCATTATTTATGGACGCATTTCACCTCCTTGCTACATATAACTGAGCATTTTTAACTAACAGCACTCAAATGTTTCAATAGAAAAGCACTTCCTATCATAATTTATTTGTGAAAGATACTAGAGCTGTGAAGAATGCCTTTACATTTGTAGTTCTAGTAATGAAAAAACATTTAAAGTCTTGCCACAATTGTTTATGCTTTTGGGCAGCAGGCCAAGTACACTAACTTACACCAGCCATTTTTAACACCCTCACACTTCCATAGCATCACCTAGACTCTCCCCTTCACGCAGACAGATGCAGGCCCTCCACAAGGATCCCTTGCCAGTGGCAGAAAAGGGATGTACACGTGCCCTTACCGGGCAACTATGTTGTTCTTTAACAGAGCAGGGGAAGGAAATGTCCCCACAAGGCACAGCAGCAGCTCTCTTCTGACTGGTGCATTAGAGCAGAGAGGACAGGAAAGTCTCTGGGACTTCCCCACATAGATCAATAAGCTATCCAGGGCCATTAGCAGGCAGATTAAAACCAGTGAGGCTCATCTAATGTGCAGCCAGTACTAAACTGTGCTCTTGAGCCCTAGGATAAGGAAAGCAAAACACGGCTTTCTCCCCCAGCCTTCCTCTCAGCTCCACTCCCAGTTCTTGGATGGGACAAACAGAGCTGACCTCAACCCACCTCTGACAAGAAGTCAGTCATGAGATCTTCACTCACCTCTTAAAAAGAGGCAGCAAAACTCCCAACACATTCCTGCTGGTGCTGCCTGCTCAGGAAAAGGTCAGCACACTCTCCAGGCCAGGATGTGTTTTTCAGTCAGTGTATGTGTTGCTCAATTTGTGCAGAGTTTCCTGCAATATCTGTATTTATCTCCCATTTGAAAACTCACTGCACATTAAGCTAAATTCCTTCCTTTCTTGCTATTTCTACACTATAATTACATTACAGATTTCATAAGCTAAAGCTGTGAAAAGCAACAATCCGCTCTATTTGAATAGGAGCAGATTACACTTGCTCAAAATTCTATAGAATTTGTTTATGTTTGCGTGATTTGCAAACCGTTGTGGGGAAAGAGGATTACCGTAACCACCATGTTTGTTTGGTTTTTAAAGTGCTTGTTTTTCCATCATGTAGCAGATAACATCTGTAGTCATCATGCCTTAGTACACCGAGCCTCCAAGACAGATAATTATAGCAGAGACAGACAAGATAAGGCTTGTTGGAATATCTCAGCTGATGCATTCCCCTGCAAGCACAAGAGTGTCCAGTGCTACTGTTTATTGGGAAGCCTGCTCAACTCAGTTTCTCAAGTCCCAGAAAGACAACCTCCCACCATTTTCCTTTGGCAGCTTTTAAGTTTTCAGAAAATTCTTCTCCCCACCGCCCTCCTCCCCCCACCCCATAAAAAGTCAGTGACACCTTCCTCCATTTATGCTCTTATGAGAAGGAAGCCTCTCTAGTCTGGGAAGCAATGACAGAGTTCCAGGTCAGGCAGAGAGCAAGCTATGTGTGCTCTGGAGTCAGGAGCTTTCCTGCTTGCTCAAGACTTCTTCCACATGGGGGAGATGCCTTCCCCCATCACCTGGGCCACACTGATCTCTACGTGACCCTTTTGCTTTTAAACAAAAGCTTCAGAAACCCTGCCCATTCTCCCTTCATGAAGCCATACCCCACCACAGAGCTTGGCAAAGCTGCTGCTTGAAGGGTCCCTCTGAAAGAAAATTACATGTGTACTTAGAATGGAAAAATATCTCAATTCACAGTAGCATAACCCCTTGTAAAGCACCTGTAATCACATCACCCAAACTAGAGATTTAAACAAACATCAACAAAAAAGCATACTGAGAACAAATTCCAGAACAGTGCATCACATCTAGACACCTGTTTTCTTGTATGAAAATCAGACTCATTCTGTCAAGTGATGTCCTTCAAAAGGGTTCGTATCACACACACAAAAAACCCAAGCAACTCTGACAGGCAGAGTTACCAGAACAAAGTCACATTGGTGCTGCAAAGTATGCAGAGCTAAATTACAGAGCCGCGTGTCATAGCCTGGTATGATAGCAACTGAACTTACAGAGTGCAGAAGATGCCACCACACTATACAAAATCAGACATGAATTCAGGGTATCCATTAGCCACAGAAGAGTGAGGGGGAAAAAAAGTCACTCAAAAGGATGTATAAAGCCTCTCTGTTCAAAGGTTTAATAAAGCAATTATTGAAGTATGATCTAAACCTACCAAGTATTAAGAAGGCAAGCAAGCCACTTTTAATTGAACCCAAACAATTTTTGAAAGCTCTTCAAAGTAGGTGCAGTGTGCAGGAAACTTATTATTGTACCTAGATAGGTCTCTAAACGTGACACCCAGCTAAGCAATAGAACAACAGATCCCTGGTAGAAGCAGAAATGTGTGTTTTATATCTCTCAAAAAACCCAGAGAAAAACAGTAAAAGCGGACAGCTCTGTTGCTGTTCAGAGCTGTTTGCAATGGTGTTGCAAATAGGACTGTCAAGGGGCAGCGTGACATAAGGCCTTTTGCTGCAGGTCCATATTTGGAGAGACCAGAAAGGACCCCAAACCGCTACGCTGTAATACAGAGGGGGCAGCAGCTTCAGCATTACCCCCTGGAACACCTGCGGGTCCCTGTCTGCAGCAAACTCATGCTAACAACAATATCTTTTCAGGCAGGTATGGGACTTCTGTCCTCTATGCTTTTAAACACCTTTGTTCTTACTTGTACTCCTTAGAAAAGAAATAATGATTTGCACCTTCATGGATATGGCTGACAACATAAAATACAATAAAATCTAAGATTTCCACCTGGTGTTAATGGAAGCAACCCAGGAGAAAGCTCCATTACTTAGCATGGTAACCTGCTACAGCTCCTACCTTTTATTCTGTTCATGTCTTATTACGATGATTTGGATTTTGTAGTCTTTCCTCCAAGGAATTTCCTAATATGAAGGATGGGAAGCTAGTGAAAATAAAGATCAGTGTATAACACACACAGAAAATGTTCCTTCTAAGTAATATCTCTAAGGAGTACATTTTCACTTAGACACCTCATTCTTTCCTGCAGAGAACCTGAAAACTTTGACTAAATATATCCAACCCCATTGGATACATTTGGGCTTGGAAATATCATTTCAGTAATCATAAAACCATTAATATATGAGAAGCACTGGTATTACTACAGTAAAACTGTGCTGCCAGAAGTAATTGAACATTAGTTAGCATATAGCCCCTGTAAGAAATGTCTACATTACTATACAAATTGCCTTTTTAAAAATAAAAATTAAGCTTTTATTCCTCCTTCTAATAGCAAGAGTACAGGTCCTTGGTACATTTAAAATGGTTTAAAAATCAACTCAAATTTCCCAGAGTTTAAATGACTTCAAGCTTGACCCAGCAGTTGACCAAGAAAGTAGAAATTTAGCAGCTATAATTACAAGCAACTTTGTTAAAACAAATGCATGGGCCTGGAAAAATCTAGTATCTGTTTCAAGAAACATCAGCTTAGAGAAGGCATTAGTCCAGCTATCCCCAACACCTAGCAATGCCAAATGGCCAGAATCAAGAGCAATTTATTGTCCTAAAGTATCTCCTAAAAATGTAATCCCAAACTCATTTTGCATATAAAAATGGGGGGGGTGTGTGTGTGTGTGTGTGTGTAACAAACACCACCACAAAAAAAAACCTCACCACAAAACCACGAATGCACAGGATGAAAATTATCTTGCTCTCAAAGGGAAATTAAAGAATTTAGATGACCATTAGGATTGACAGTAGGGTGAAAGTATAACAACTACAACCACCTCTGAATATTACCAAAGGCAGCATAGTTTCAAATCATAGTTAATGTTTAAGCAATTTGGTGGGCAAAAGCAAACTACACAATACATATCTAGATCACATTTACTCCCAGATTCAGGGCTGCTACATTCAAGATAGCTGCTGCTGGACACAAGTCAACTATGAAAGTAAATATGTTCATTTTTATTGCTTCCATATTCTCAACTCACTTCAAAACCACTTTTTCAAGCCACCCAAAAGTCAGACAGCACAGAAATGAATTAAGTCCTTCAGTCTGACTCTGACAGGTAGCTAATTCTGCCATAAAAATCAAAACTTTTTCTTCTTTCTGTAACAGTCACTTTTCCAAATTAAAATCCTGTAAGAAGGAAATTACATCTCTGGTTAACAGAACAAACTAAGGGGAGATGGGGTAGAAAAATCATTAACAAAACAGTGTGCAAGGTGAGATGGGAGGGAAGGAAAGCTGGCTGTCAGGTTGTTTACACTGTTTTCTTGGTAAAACAAAATGCCAAAAAAGCTTCACAGTGTTAAGGTGAAAAAAATAAGTTTCAGCTGCTATCTTACATTTTAAAACATACCTAAACTAAATCAGGGTGACATTCGAGGTAGGAAAAAGTTTCAATTCTCTTATTCTTTCAGCTGAAACAATTCATGGAAGGTGGTACAAATTTTTCCAGATTTTGGTCTAAAATTATACCATTTTGGAAAATAAATAATCTTTGTTCTGTCACTGGTACAGTTTCTAAGCTGCATAAATATCTTTCATTACTTCCATTTAAAAATATATCCCTCTAACTGGCTTTGTTCCCAACATGATGACCAAAAACTCATTAGGAATTCTGAATTAGTGTGACAGGGATTAACACCTACATATGATGAAAATGAATTTGTTTGTTCTGTTAGACAGGGCACCGATTTATTGCACACATTGACTTTCTAAATTTAAAGGAAATGTTCTAATTTATATGACAGAAGTAGAAGAACCTATCCAAGCAGAAATTACCAGCTGAGTATCTTAAATAAACAAAATCCTTGACTGCTTTTGCCATGGCCTCTCTCCAACTGCCCACCAGTTTAGCTTCTTGTTTTAACCAATCCAGTTTCCACAGTTGGTTTTGGGGTTGTTGGGGTTTTTTTCCCCCCACATTTACCATAAGTAAACTTAATATATGCTAACGTTAAACAACAGCAGCCTCCTCAAATGACAGAATCATTTATCATTAGAACTCAGGGATCCTTGAATCAATCTAAACAGAATAAATCATTAGCCTTTCCTACTCTAAAGCAGCTAAACAAACCCATTCTCAGCTTAGAAAACAGGAGACACCCATGAGGATTACTGGATATTCAGGATGTTGGCAGGAATGGCCCCAAAAGTTAGATCTACAGGCTCCCAGGGGCCACATTGCTCGTTGTTCTGGGGAATCAAAGTCTGTCCCTCATCACAGGAAACGCTCAGTGAATCATCAGACACTGGTCCCACATGGCCATAACCTTTGCTGCACACACAGCTCCATTCTTTATCTTCCTCATTTCTGCATTTCAGATTCTCCTCCTTGAAGGATGTTAAGCTCCTCCAAGTAGAACACGGTTTAGCTCTTTTAAAGCAGAGTAAGTATTTCATACCTATGTACGTGAACAGATTCCTTAATAATTCTGTACAGACAAAGGAAGTCAAAATGCCAAAAGATATTCAGCATTACTACAAAAATTCTCATGCTACATTCAGCCTAACCCATACTGGGGTACAGGCCAGCACATAAATGGCTTTAATGTCTTTTAGTTATAAATCAAAGACTACAGCTATTGCAACAATCTTCTACCAAGTTTTCAGGGCTTCCGTGCTCAGGCTGCAAAAGTTGCAAAGGGGTAGATGAAGTAAAACGATAAAGGCTTTTAATCCAGCTGAACAAACACCAAACCCCACAATCCCCCGCAGACTCTTCATATCTAGCATTTCACATAAAAACAGAAATTTAAATACAGAACAAGAACTTTCAACATTATAAAGGTGAGAAAAGTCATTCTTCAAGGAACAAAAAAATCAGTCCCTAACTGTAAGCGATGAGGGAAAGAAATTTATTTTATACCTTACATTGCAAGGACAGCTACACACTCTCCTGTGAGCAGACCCCAAGTTTACTCTGGCCATGCTCCAAGCTAGTGGGAAAGCATGTAACCATATCAGCCTAGCACTGAGCACAATCTAATAGTCCTTGTCTTTGAGCGAGGATTATCAGCTCAGCTTCAATGTGAACTAACTCAGTAAGACAGTTTCTAACTCGAGAGTTCATCCACCTATGGTTGGCCCAATCCCATCTGCCCCTAGACAGAGCTCTGATCCAGATGAAGGGTAGGAATTCCTGGACAGAATCCTCCTATGGGAGTCAAACTTACTGCCGACGTACACCCTGGTGATGGACAAGAACCATCTCACCAGCTGCACATGCCCTGTGCCTACTACTTGGATGCTGCCAGCACCTAGAAATACCAGATAAATGCACTGCAACAGGGGATACTCCTGGCTGGCAAATCCTCCTCAGCTTCTCTGGTAAAACTATGCCTGAAGCATGTAGCCAGAGTAGAAGGCATTACGGACTGGTGACAGGTCTAATCCTATGGTCACTCCTGTTCTCCTCTAAATCTGAACCCTCTATCTCTACTTACACAAGATAAAGTTGTGAGCTCCAGGAAAGTACAGTTGCAGGCTATTGGCCGCAGTGCCAGGAAAGGTCACTCAGCACTTCAGAGAAAGGTCTTGGAACGCTTTGAGTCTCCTGCATCCTGCAGGGTAGATGGAAATGAAGGCTGCTCCCTTTTAACAGGTTCTTTTTTTTACTCTGTTAGGATACCTTCTTGGCACCTTTTTTCTTTTCATATGCCATTTTCTTTTCAGGAAGAAACAGGTGCCTGAAAGACCCACAAAGGCTGTTAAGTTTAAGATACCATTCTTTTGTACCGACATTGCCACCAAGGGAAGTGGTTTCCTGTACCATAAGCTTCACACCATCAGGAAAGCAGTATCACCGCAGATGTCAGTGCAAGGGAAGGCCAGCTGGTGTTCAAAGCCTGGATATGATGCAGTGCTCTACCGGTTCAATACTGTATCACAACTGCAGCTTAAAAGGCAGGCTCCTATTAAAAATCCTGGATAGTCAACTAACAGATTTAGACAAAGAACATAGGATGGAACAACCCAAAAGGTTCAACTCTTCTTCTTGCCAGGGGTGGGATAGGGCTTCCATGCAACAGCTGAGGATGGGGAACTACTACCTCTACAGACAGCAGCAACTGAAGTTATTTACACACTAGGGGGGGGTGGGAAGAATACAAAAAAAAAAAAAAAAGGGAGTTTTGCACTGTGTAAGACTTCAAGAGAACACAATGGCAATGGAGATGCCACCACCTCAGATGCAAAGATATGTCATGTCAAAGTGCCCTCCAAAACATCTGGCAGTTCCTAAAAAACCCCAACAGGAAACCTGCTGGGAGGATGTACACTTAATTCCTCCCACAACGCAGATTCTGCAGCCCTGAGAAAAACCAGTAGGGCTTGCAAACTTACTCCATTCAAATAACTGACAGCAGTCATTTTTGGCATAACATCATTATTCAAACTAAAAATATAAGCTTGCTAGATATATTTCTTTCCTGAGCTATATGGAAACACCAATCAAAACTTCTGTCTCCTGACTTCAGTGAGTTGTTATCTGTGCTCAGTTATTTGTTTGCTCATTGGAATAAAAACCCTGTTTCTCAACTCCAGTTTCTAAGTTACACCCACTGTAAGCAATGGTTCCTATCATCTTAACATCAGGATCAAAACTGAGATAGTCCCAGTCCACACACACAAATGCAGGCAGACTATAAAGAAGCCACACTTACCACTAGTGGTGGTGGAGCATGGAAATAATAAATGACACATCAAAGACAGTTTCCCAGCTGTAAAAGATTCTGCTTTTTAATTCATCAGCTCATTCAACTGCCACATTACTTTGTTACAGTTCATATTCAATACAAAGTAATCACAAGTGTTTTAGTGGACTAAATATGGAATAATTTGTAGCAATTTGATCCAGAAGACAATAATAAAGGCCTATAATATCGCCTTTTCTGTTATTAGAAAGCACTTTTATGATAAAAACAAAGTTTCTTGACTTTCAGTAATTCACCATTTGGTCCTAATGTACTTAAATGGAAAAAATCCTTAGAGGTTTCAAAAAGCCTAAAATAGAGAAACATCTGCTAAAATTTAGGTGCAGCTGTTTAGAGAAGAGGTCCAATGCTAGAAAAGCCAGTATTTAAAGTTCCCTCTGCAATCAATAAAAATTCTATTAAAAATGTCATGGAACAGGGTGAAGCATTTGCCCAGGTTCAAAGTGATTTTTTGTTTTGTTTTGCTTTTTAAAGCACTGACATCTTTTGGTCATCAAAACTTGGGAGGGATTTTTTTAATTTAGTGTCATACAGGTGTTTCAGCCAAAGTCCAACCAGGCCAAATTCCAACCAGGCCATATCTTGCTACTTTTCCAAAGCGGTCAAAGATGTTTCAGTTATAAGAATAAAGATCCCCAAAGCAGTTTCATTTGTGGTACAGGAGGCCTGCTGTATTTCCGGCTTAGTAACTGCACTTCACTGGTGAACAAAATGACTCTATGTTAAGCCTGTTACCAGCTTCAGGCTCTTTTTAACAACTCTATACAGATTTGTGTGCAAAGCATGACTACATTGTTTTCCTACTGGGGGAAAACCCGAATGATATTTATGTAAAAGACTAACCCGTATGACACTAGCAGAATTTTCAGCCAGGGCAGTTAGACTATTACAATCCTTAGCCAACAGCGAGGGGGATGGTGTCCCTTCAAGTTGTTGATTTAATTTTTTAATTTAAATTGAAATGAAAGGGATAGACAAATTGGAGTTTTTCAGCAATAGCATCAATCACTAAACCTGTACCAGGCAGGTAACATTCCTGTTGAGAAGGACATGGACTGTTAAAGTGAGAAAGTTCTATTTGTTACTGTACCCCAAAGCAATCTGAGCATACAAAAAAAACAGTGAAAAGAAAATATGAGACTCAGACATGAAGCTTACATCTGCCTGCCTAATGCTAGCTAGTGCCTGTGAATACAATGCATACAATAAACTACCTAGCATAGAGTTAAAGGGTTGATTTTACAAGGAAAAAGAAGAATAGGAGATATACCCTTTGCCAGTTACCCAAATCAATGACTAGAGCAAGGTTATAGAGACTCAGACACTTATAGTTTCAGACACTATAGGTTATATTTTCAGACAGTATAACCTCAATGTTTCCTCTACAGTTTGTACAGCTCCAAGCACTTCATCAACACAATTTAGATAATGACAATAGTGTACCAGTATTGTTTTTTAAGAACATGACAAAACTTGAATAGTCCTTTATGTTTCTGCTGCAAGAGGGAACAAGAAGGATTAGAAATGCAATTCACAACTATAATGTCGGTATGTGGAACCATAAGCTACCCAAAAGATTTAGGGTGGTTCTTGATTCATGATAACTCTTGGGTTTGATATCCTGGTTGACTGCATCACATCACACACACACATGCAGCCAAAAAAGCAAAACAAAACACAAAAGAAAAACCCCAGAAAACATGCTTTCATCCTTCTCAGTTAGGAAACTAGATTTGTGCACAAGACTACTGAAAGTCTATAACAGTAAATAAAGCATAACAAAGAAAACTTCAAGCTAGCTGCACAGAAACTGTTTTCTAAGCTGACAGTGATCGTATGTTTTCCGATCAGTCCCTGTGCCCTCACCAACAGAGGCACAGACACAGCCATGTCTTCCATCTTCTTTGGAAATGGGTTAGAAGCACTTTGTAATATTAAGAAATATTTATGTTGCCCTCCTGTATCTTAGGAAAATGTTGACCTAAAGCATTAAGTGCATTTTGGGAACAGGGATGAACTTTGTATTGATCCTTCGTAAAATATTTGTGCTTACTATCAGATCTCCTCAAAGAAGGTGTTCAAGCATTAAAGAGCTAGCTCAACTTTGAAATATATTCCCTCCCACACAAAAGACCCAAAACCAAGAACAAATTCCACACTCTGAGCTTTTATGGAACTTATTAGTGTCTTCATCAGATCACAAGCAGTTTCTTCAATGAAAATACAACTTTCCAAAAGATAAAATGTTTGTCATAGATTTGTAGATATCAATACCTTTTGCTTCACATAGTCACTTGAAATATAGACCTTCCTGGTTACTGCTGAGTATGGGGAAGGACAAGAGTTTTCTCATCTCAAGAGCTACATTTTCAAGCCAGGAATGTAACAAAACTGAACTCCAGGCAGTCTTCCCCCAAAACACCCATTTTCCTTTTACCACAAAAGCTTCATGAGCCGGTAGTTTAGATACATGAACAGAACAACTCTGTATGAGGAACAACCCAAGCAGATGAGGACTTCTTTGGTGAGAAAGGAGATAGCAGGGCAGGGTGGGAGATTTGAAATCACATGAAGCGTAAAAGGAAGGGTCAACTCCTATGAATTTCACAGTGTAAGATCTAAGGAGCATCAAGTGAAACTTCAGGGGAACCACTAACCACAGAAATTGTAATTACTACACACATGTAATTCACCTCTGGAACTTCTTGCTGCAAGGCCCTGTGGGTGCTCATAGCTTACAGGAGTTCACAAACCAAGTAGATAAATCCACATGGCTCAGGAAGGCTCTGAACCACAAACAGCTGATAGGAACGATTCTGAAGAACACCACTATGTGCCTGCCCTGTTCCTATACTCACCCCAGGTGTCCACCACCATTTCAGATTATCAGCAACAGACCAAGGCAACAATTTTATTTTTATTTTTTAATTAGTTGGGTCAAAAGAAAATGGCTTGTCACAGTTAACCTTACAGCTGCACAATGCGTGTCTGTGAGTGCAAACACTACCCAGAATATCCAAGTGACTTTTAAAAGACTTTTATGGATATTCCACTCTCAAAGGATGCTGGACAAGATCAATGGACGCCAACCGAGATCATTATGTATGACTTACCTTGCCCATTTCCTTCCCTTTCTGCCTTTGAGGCTCTTTTAGTGCACTGAATGTCTTTCTGGGGAATTTCATTTAATATCTTGGCAGCATACTCAATTCTTCCTGTCAGATCCTTGAGGCAGTCCTATAAATAAAGGGCAGAATGCTTTATTACTAGAGTCAGCAAAAGAATTGTGCACAATGATGTCCTTACTCATACCACAACGTTATTAAAATGTGCATACTGTTTCTGTGGTTCAGAGGCAAAGGGAGTCAAGCAATTGTAACTTAATGGCTTCAGTTCTCTCTTCTCCTAGAAATATGTGTAACACTTTGTATTTTGAATTCTGCTCCACATGAGCTGCCATCTCTGCCTCCTCTATTTCTGTTCACTCACACAGGCCCACATCTCACTGCTCTTGCATGAACACATACTTCATTTGTGTTTAATACTGATACGCAATTACTATCAACCACAAACTGTGTGCTTCAAGTTTTAACAAATGGCAGCCTGCTAGGACAAACAGTGCTATAATAAGGTTAGAGCTCAGGACTCCTAATTGATCTTTGTATTTCCAGCTGCCCCTAGCATGCAAGAGACCTGGAAGAAGTCACATACGGTCCCCACTCCACATCCACTGAAACTTCTACAGCCTGTTGCTGCAGAACAGTGGCCTCAAAACTTTGATGCAAAGTAAAATAGGAAGCAGGTCATTGCTAAATGTACTAATTTAAAACTAGCCTACTTCAAAAAGACTTCAAAGTACTTGCTAGTGTTACAGAACAATCCATTCAGGGATGACTTACAAACACACATTGCAGCCAGACTCATGATTTTATCATGATGCTCATCCTATTTGTGTGCACTATACCCTTGGGCTTACATGATAAAGAAGAATTCTAGTATTTCTTAAAAAAGAAGATTTTTCTGAGGAAAGCACTAAAATAGGACCAAACCCAATCATTTCACCATTCAGGAACTGTAGTCCTACAAACACTAACATCAAAAACTTAACCAGTTTTGAAGTGGCAAAGTTGCTTAATGTATTTCCAGCGTGATTCTCCCCAAGCTTTAAAAGTACTTTCATTTTGCTGTTTTAAGTGATTAAATAGCGTTTATTAAAAACTTAAAACTTGATGTTGTCTGATAACAGATCTGCAAGAAAACAAAGTCCAAAAAGCATCAGCAGCATCTTACTCAGGTACAGCACTTTCAAGGCAAACACATTTACCCTACGAGCAGCTATTCATCTTTCCAAGTAAACAGTATATATTGATCTACCTGGGGGGGGAGGCAGGGGGGTGGCTAGAAGCAAAAGTACCCTCAACACTGAGGAAGGGCATTATATTAAGAAATTAATTTCAAAATAGTTTATATTTATTTAAGGCTTATAAAACTTTAATAAAACATTATGTCTTGACAGTGATACCATGGAGGAAATGCTCCATATCAATCATTAGCAGCCTCTTCTGGGAGAGAGAGAAGGAAAGGAGACATGTTCCACTCGAATGAGATTTTATGAAGTTAATCCTTGCTACAGGGGAATGCACCTATTGCCAAATTTAGTTCAATTTTATGACAGAGCTACACACATTTCACCCAAAGAGCAGCCTTCTAGAATGGGCAGAAACTCCACTGGGTCACGTCCTTACAGAAAATACCCAGAAAGGGATGAACTATCACTATATACACAAAGACAGCCTGCCCCACCTCTTCCTTTCTCTCCCATTCCAGTTTCTGTTGCAAGTAAGCTGCACAGGCCAAGAGAGTTACTCTCACCCTTACTCCTGTCCTCATCAAAACTGTTAAACCGATGACCTACAACAGAATTTTATGGGAGAAAAACAAGATTCAACTGGCAATAAGTCCCACATCACTAACTAGAATATCTGTATTTCTGAATGTGGACTTCGGGAAGACCCATTTATTTAACTGTTGGGCTCATTTCTTGGCATGTGAGGGGGGCTGGATATCAATGCTTACAACTGGAGTTCTGCAGTCATTGCCTGTTCAGCTTCTGCTCATGGTCACTCTTAACCACGAAGTAGTGGGGAGAGGTTATAATGATGCCTGCAAGCAGTTGGTGCTAATTGCTGTAAGGGGCCTCAGACAAGAACGCACCCAAGGACATAATTTTTGCAACTGTGATGGGTACTTCCTGGGGAGGGCTAAGAAACCAACAGACACCTGTGGGACCCAAAGATAAGAAAGCTGAGAAACTTTATAGACAGTGCAATGAGCCAAGATGAGACCTCGTATGAAAAAAGGCCAAGTTCATGGAAAGGACACTAAGGGACACCTCTTCAGTAACCACTAGGGACCACCACAGACCACTGAAAACTCCCATGGAAGCCCCTCAGAGACCCCCAAATTTTAGTATGCTTGCACAATGTATTAACACATGCATTAGATCCTCTGCAAATAGATGTGTACTTCTTGGAAATTACATGAATAGTCATTTCTTTTATTGTATGTAATAAGTGTGCCTTTGTCTTTCAGCATGCACATTAGGTGGAACAATCCCCCGCTCATCCAGCACTGCAATAAAGAATGCCTGCCTTCTAAAACTTCAAACTAAGTATTAGAGGGTTCTCTTGAGACCAATTTTAGTATAGTTGCACCTCTTAGGCTGAGATGACTCAGTTCTGTATACCTTGCACACAATGAGGCCATGAAAGACAGAATATTAGTAAGACTTTCACTTTGGTTCACCTCCAGCACTACAGTTACCAGTCAACTCCTTGCAAACCTAACAAATAAAACTTAATTCTGAAATCCAATATGAAAGTAAACTTTCTCTCTTATTAAAATGCTCACATAAGGAAGAACAAAGGTGTCCAACAGTAAAAACATTGCTGGTCTAGGGTCTTCAGCATGACTCCACTAGGCCTTATTCACTGTTTACTCAAACTTGTTCTGTTCAGATCAGTCATCGACTTTCTCAGTACACACACAGTACAATATTAAAATCCTGAATTTGTAATAGTAGGTTTCCATGAGGACTTCAGTTTTAACAGACCTTCATTAAAGTGCAGTAACACATTTCAAGTGGACTTCACTTACACACATGGGCAGTTTTTGTCACACAGAGCCATAGGGAACACTAACAGTAGTAAGCACTATGACCGGTAATATGATTTCATCAATACTAATGCCAGAATCAAAAGAATTTGTGATTATTTTAGTAATACAAATAGCAGCTGCCATCCATTAACACAAATCAAAATGTGGGAAAATAAAAAGCACCATTTACACATGGTTTCTAATTATTACAAGCCACAGAGTAAACCTGCATAAAGTGACATCATTATTTGAACTACATCCAGATTAGTTTCATGTCTCATATGTAACTCTGTGGCAAAAAAGGAATTAACTGTATACTTCAGAGAAAAAGAAAGATCTTTTCACCAGACATCTGTTGACAGCACATGGGAACTCTGATTTCCATTTATCTTTACAACAGCTACAGAAAGAGTGCCTAAGGTCTCAAGAAAAAAAGTTTGTAAAATTACTTCTTTAGATTTGTCTGAAAAGCCAAAAAGTAACATGGATGTATCAAAATAAATTATGCATCAAAAACAATTCAAAGATTAATTTAGCAACTGACAAATGCAACTATTAAACATGAAAAAGTAGGATGTTTGCACAGTTCTAACATTTTTTCTTATATACACAATTCATATATATATGGTTTCATAGTCAAGAATTAAACCAGCAGTGTGGGGTGGGCTGCCTTTCAGACATACTAAGTAAAAAAGAAAACCATTTAAAAATACATGCCTATGATTTTAAACACAAGCATGCAATAATATTCCTTGCTGCCTTTGGAACAGGTATCAATGTCAAACTCAGGGCTGGAATGTCATCACTGTTGGCAGGGCACTACTGCGAGGACACTCATGTATGCAGTGGTCCCACTGACACCATCAGGTGTTGTTTATGCATGATCCAAGTCTAGATGTCAAGGCAAAACAGAAGGAGCCAGCAGGGAATATACCACAGAAGAAAGTGGTAAGAAGAGAAGGATGAGCTACATAGATACCAATGAAAAGGAAAACATTTTTTCCCTTCTCTTTCAAAGGGGAAGTTAAACACAAATGTAGATTCTGCTGTAAACAGGCATGATCCTGATACGAAAGAGCTGACAATTAGGCCTTAAACACACTTAAAAGAATCTTCAAATCAGACACACTTTCTTACAATATTTATATTTAGATTATCAAAAAAACAAATCTTAACTCCTGTGTTTAAATTTTGCCATATTCTGCTAAAACATGGGCCCTTTTTTGCAAGAGAAAGCCAACAGAAAAATATACATTTAAATACTTCCCATTTTTTTAAAATGAGCTTACCTGCACATTACTTTTACTTTCAAAAATCTGTGTCCACTTTTGATTTGAACAGCTTTAAAAAGAAAAGTGACTCATTAAAAACAACTAGATATCTCTGAAACTGTTCTCAGAAAGCGAAAGTTGAGTACTTTCCCAGAGGCTTATTCTTTCACTGCACAAAGCAACTAAACCCGTGGTGCCAAAACACTCTGATTTTTGGACTAGATGCATCAACGTGCAAAGTAGTCCCACTGCTGGTGAATCAGTTTGCATTTCAGGAGAGCTGGATTCCAACCTCTTATTTTCCCTAGACTTGGTCTCCCAAAGGAGCTACAATAAATTACTTGATTTCTCCTGGTTTTAACTTCCCATACGTAGATTCAAAAAATGTATTTCTTTGCTTCCCCTCTGTACTTGCTGATTTGAATGTCAAGGTGTGCAGATTTTAAAACTACATTTGTGCAGCACTCTAGGATCCTGATCCTGTTGATTCCCATTGATGTATGCTAATAACGAAGTATATAAAAAGCCCTACCAGTTAAAAGAAAACCGTTAGACACGCATCTGGGTTTACACCTGCAACAGTGACCAGCACTGTTCAGATCTGGGTGCAAAACCCAAGAGCTTGGGGTGGTGAGAAATAGCATACTATAGCTACAACAACAGATGATACTGCAGACACAGCCTTCCTCTCCTCTGAATTTGTAGGATACAGAACAAGGAAGAAGATTGCTAGACCTTTTATGAAAAGGTTACAAAATTGTTTAATCATAAAAAGAGTTCTACTAGATTACCCCAAACAATAAATATATATTCACTGATCTAGTGGCGTACACTGCATCAAATTTCCATGAAAATTCAAGTCACAAGATTGCTGTAAACATCCTTCACTCTTAGGTAAAACACCGCAATACATTAACTTGACTAATTTCCCCTTACCAAGACCACATTAACCTTCCATAATTATGAGATATGCATTGACAAACATCAGAGACAAAACTAGCCTCAGTGCGGGGCACACGTTCATTGGAATCAAACTAGATAAAAGTACTATCAGCCATTAAATCTGGACAGAGAACAAGTGGTTGAATTATTTGTGCAAAACCAGTGCCATCTTGGGACACTGTCAGCTCCCCCTTTACTAAAATTCACAAGAGTCCTCATTAAAGAGATGAAGGTGCATTAAATGAAGGCAGAAATTAGAGCTAATTTTAAATATGCACTGGTTTAACAGAACCTTGTAATCTGCTCAGGTGCATTACACTTGTGATTTCCTTAATGTTTCTTTAATGATTTTGGAAGGTAATTCTCTGTTGCATTGCAAACCAGTTTTGTTCAGACACATTCAAGTTTTCCCACAGTGGAGTAAGCAAGTTATCAAGAGAACTAATTAGCTTGACCTTCTGTTTGCCCAGTAATGAGAAATGCATCAAACAGGTCTCTCTTTTCATGTCTGAGTCTGTCAATTAAAGCTCAGGCTTTCTATTCATTGCATTGTCCTCAGGAATATTTACCACAAGCACAGCCAATATAAGCAATGCCCTATCCACTCACCTCTTCACACTACCAGGTAATAGCTTTAAATTTTTCTTTAGTGGAGGAAAACAACAGCCATAAATGAAACTTCCTTTGCAGAAGCCAAATAAGACCCTTCTGATTTCAGGGCTCCTTAGGCAAATTAAAAGCTACAGACTCAGACACTAAATGGGCCCCACAAGAAAGAACCACTCTCATAAGACTAGCCATAACCTGATTTATTAGGAAATTCAGGAATTGCTACATTTGATTATTACAGATCCTGATTTCTCTAGCACTCTAATAGCTCATTTTTGTAAATATAAGCCTTTAGCTCATACACTCAAACCTCCTTTTACAAATAAAGCAAGTCAGAAGGTAAACCATCAAACCATCAAAATCAAAGGCAAAGACCTGAAGACTAACAGGAACAGGGACTCTAATGTAAATTATCCCTCACGTTACTCAGAGAAGCTCATAACAGTCAAGGTTACAGGGAATGAATTGAGGAAGGTTATTTTGGAGAGCAAATAAAGTGTTGTCTGCCTTTTTTCTACTTTAAGATAACCCAAAAGTCACGTATATGAAACTCCAGTAATTTTTGCAAGACCCCTATATGATCACAGAAAATGGATTTTAAGACCTACTATAAGGCCTTCGCTTTCCATTCCACAGCCTCAGATCTATACATCCATGACATCTTCCAGACATACTTTTACAAACAAACCCAACAGACCTTGACAGTTCCTCTGCTTAAGGAAACTTCTAGGTCTTCTGGATTCAAAATTCTCTACCGATTTCATACCGGGTATGCAAAATATTCCAGTTTTGCAGCCCTGATTATTCTCTTCGTAAGTGTGCAGTTGAACTGCAGAGAAGCCAAGGACCAGCTCTGCAAAGACAGCTTGTTTCTTGCAATGAAGAGCACCACAGATACCCAACCCATTTTCACCAGTGCCTTCCATCATGTGAATGAGGCTCTTAAGCTCACCAAGTGCTCCATGGAGAAAGTCAGCACCTCCAGTGGTGTTCACAGCAACCCTCGTGCTGAGCCAAATGCCATCTAAACTGCCTTTCTCAGAAGGAGGTGTGTCTTGCTTCTCCTGCAGGAGTCCATATTCCTCTTTTAGAGTTCACACACCTGACAACATCTTTGTGAGTTGTCCACTTGAAGATCTTTCTACTGAAGACCAGTCAGCTCTCAGTCTTCCCCCTGAAACATGGATGACACAGGATGTAGTAACATTCTCTTTCAGCCAATGCCCTCGCGATCTCAGCATGTGGCCAAGATGTAGAAAGTCTAATTTCAGTTTCCTCCTCTGCTTGAGGGAGGTTCAAACTGGCACCTTTCACTGCCCTACCAGCCAGGAAACCTTAGAGGCTGGGAACTCGCAGTAGACCTGGGCAGAAGATGATGCAGATTTAAGCTGGAGGCAGGCAGGTGGGGGAAGTTAATTCTGAGTCTTCCATACGCAGTAGACTGCCCTAAATGCTAAGCCACACATAAAAGAATATGACCATCTTTTCACCCTCATTTTTCTTCAGTTTTGAACAGACTTTTGACTGATCTTGTAGTATGCATTGTTTAAAGCATATCCTGCAAGATGTCCCTTGGAACGAGAAAGGCTGCAAGCAGCTTAGTGGAGGACTTATGAGGCAGAGACAAAAGGCGCTGAGCTATTCTCAAGACAGTCCAGAGCACATGCCCACATGGGGCCTTGGCGAAACTCTCTGATGACAACAGATCTCTGCAGGCTAACACAGTGGATTTTAAGGACTATGCTTCCAGGCTTAGATACCTGAACTCTGCCTACATCCCAGTGTAAGCACCTTAAAGCTTTTGGGGACTGCTTCTCAAGAGATTCCTAACAGATCTAAGAGACCAAAACCCAGTGTTCTGAGTCCCAACTTCGATCCTATTCTAGTTGACAAAACTAGTCCACTTCTATAAATCTGCACTCATGTTACTTCCCTAATGAAAAAAGGTTGATCATAAATCACCTTGGTTTCCAGCAGCCTTTGGCAGCAGTCTTAGCTGATCAGATATTATTTGCTGTGCAGTAAGAATACACCAAACTTTGAACAACAATGTCAGGCAACAGAATTCAACTTGTGTTCAGCCAGCTGAATTAGGAGGGATGCTTTGTGGGTAGAGCACTGTCTGCAAACTGAGTCTCTTTCCTAATTCTGCCTTAGAACATGCTTTTAAACCTCAGGGAGGCCATCAGTTCCTCTTTCTCAGACCATTTCTCCAGCTGACAAATGGAGATAAATATAATCTGTCTTATAGCCTGCTTTGAGAACTACATAATAGTAAGATTATGGGGTAATCAGCACCTCATAGTAGAGGAGACACTCCTTCAAAACATTGGCAAAGAACCCACTGCATTTCAATTTTAAAAGAAAACAAAAACAGGTAATTAGCAAAGAGAGTAGCTGCCAGCCAGGCATCTTGTTTTCTCAGTCACAGTTTTATGTAACCATCATGAAATCTGTTGGTCCAATTCCCCTTTCTCTTAATTTTCAAAATGAGAGCAGACACCATTGTTTGCTCTCTTGGGCATCATGCCACGCAAGAGCTAATGCTGACTGCTCAGGGTCCACAGTAGAACATACTACAAAGTCCAAAGCAACCCTGAGCCCTTGAACACTTTTTTTTACTCATATCAAAATATGAAAACCAAAAGTCCTTTACCTTACAAAAGAAAAAAAGTCACTAGATGGGGAAAACACAAAACAGAAGAATGTTTTTGTTTTATAATTAGAAGGTAAAATCTTAGAGAAACATGTTGCAAGGGCACCTGTCAATATGATGCAGCCTTCTCCCCCATGGACATTATCCACATCATCTAATGAGAACAGACAACCTGGACGGCTAGGTCAGCATGCTGGTAGCCAACATGTGTTTGATGTGCACGTGGCATTGTGAAAGTTAACATGAGAAAGACCAAAGGGAAGTTTTCCTTTCACAGTACTCACCCATTTTAAACTAGAAACTACTTTGCAGTATTTATATCATGTGGGAAGGAAACAAAATAGAAACTGGAAACAACTTTAAGATTATAGTACCCATAATGTTAGCTGCATAATCGAATGGCAAAACTAACTCATTTATTACATCGGTATTTCTTTCTTAGTGTCATAAATTAAGCATATTTTTTGGCAGTTCTCCCTTGCCAGGAACAATTCTTTTATTCATGAACCCACTCATTTTAAGGACTGAGTCTTTAGAGCCCATTAGAAAAACATCATCAACACATTTTGTTTTTTTAATGCAAGGAAAGAAATGTTAAGCAAGCTGCCGTTCCCATTTTTCAAAATAAATCTGTTCTTCTCTCACACAGTTATATACCAGTACAGAAAACATTGATTTCTGCAGAGTTACTTCTGATTTACACGGCTGTGGAAGCAGAGTCACAAACCCATAGCATACGTAAAGATATTTCTGTAGTGCCTCCTTATGTTGCTGAGTCGGCGTGCATCTAACCTAGGACAGCAGAGGAATTTAAAGTGCTATTATGCTGCAAAGGGAAAACGTGCCTTGCTTCCCAGGCTAAGGATTATTATTCATACTGCCACAGTGCCCTGAGAGCAAGACCCTATGTGCTAGTTGCTGTACATATCTCAAGACAGAACATTTCCTGAATATTTACCACCTAAACAGATAACAGCAAAACTAGAGCTAGGGAGTTGAGACAGAAACTCCACCAAGGCTGCCTCAAGGTCTCCCAGAGCACCTGTGAGAGGCCTAAGTGCAGCTCAGGGCCACAGCACCGTTTCCTCTCCACTTGGACTCCCTCTGAACAGGACAGCGCTTTCTGCTACAACTTGGTATTGGTCTTCTGAACTACAACACGGATACAGCCTTAATATTTAGTGTGATACATTAAAGCATCTCATACTTTAATCTTTTCACACATTTGTGGGGAAATGGCCTGAACGAAAAAAAATTAAAATTTACCTTTGGAAGTGCATACACACCGATACTTGCTGGTATTTTAGTGGTCTCCTTTTGATGACAAATGGGGAAGTGTGGTGGAAATCAAAGACACATTTGAAGGTCTGGGTCAAAAAAAAAAAAAAAAGGGAGATGATTTGACACTCTCTGTCTATGTAAACAGTTTTCCTGTAGACAGGAAGTACTCCTCTGCAAGTCCTTGGTCAAACAGATTCACTGAGGCATTACAAGTTATCAGATACTTTTTAAAAGCAATTTTCTAGGTATTCATGGAGTTCCTGCCTAAAGACACACACGCTCCAGTTGGTTACGCACATTATTAAAACATCTAGCTCCAGTACTTCAGTCAGTTATTGACTTTACACCAACCAAAATTTATTACCACTATTTGTTCATGACTTACATGTCTTTACCAAAAAAAACCAAGTATGAATAATTCAGTTCTCATTTCACACTAACAGTACATTAATTTATTCATCAATTAGTCACAGATGAAAAGCAGAAGAAAAATATTCCCTAGCACTCCCAGTGCCAGATTTCAATCTGAAATAAAACAGTTCTCAGACATCTCAGAGGCTACATATTTTAACAGATGCCATCACTTTTGCCTTAGCATCAAAGGTGGCACTTGCATTCATACTATCCTCCAACGTACCAGCACAATCCAAACTCCATATTTCTACCTCCAGTAATACATGGAGAGATATCCTCCCACCTCCTCCTCTTTCCCTCTTCATTGTGCAGGCAGAGTCTGGTTTGTCTTGCATAAAGCTAGAAGCAAAGTGAGTGTGGAAATGCCAGCTGGCTTAGTACTTGCACCAAGAACACAGGTTGTTTAAAAACAGACCTTCCCTTCAAGTCTAACAAGTATGTAGCATCAGGGCACTGGCAACCTATTCTCTATTGCACTCTTTTTGGAGGACAGATTTTTCATGGATCAATGGCTGTATCAAACACAAATATTTCAATTAGGAGGTAACACACTCCACTCCGTGAGATGTTGGACTTGGGGGTCTGTGTCTATCTGGACATCTAACCAGCTATAGGCTCCAGTCCTTTGTTTATCTTGGACGCTGGACTGAAGCTCTTCAGTGGCAGAGAGGTTTCTCTGGGTATATTCTGTGCAGTGCCCAGAGCAACAAATGTCCATGTTCCACTGGAATCTCAAAGTACCAGTATCACACAAACAACAAACCAGAATTTAATCTGGGAATAGTCTACTAAACCATGAATTTTATGTAGCAGTTTGTAGCTCAGAGACTGCCTTTCCTAATACAGTTAGCTGATGCATAAAACAATCTAGCTATGTGCTCCATAACTTGTTATTTAAAGAAAAAAAAAGTCAAACATGAAGAGTTTACAGCTGATTCACCAATATCCCTCCACCCCAAAGCAGGTCTGATTTTTTCCACATCTGATGCAAGCAGCTCAACAGACAAGTGTGCCATACGAGGAGAAGACACCCAGCAAAGTTAGTGCAAAAGTTCAGCAGTCATTGCTGCCTAGTTCTTTTTCCTGGTTTGCTGCCCGATTTGGGACAAAGAATATTTTTTCATTATCTCCTGCCTGATTTATGTTTACATATATGTACAACAGAAACCTATGTTACCCTTTTGTAATTAGACACTGTGCAGCCACCTGCCAGACTGTCTGTGTTCCAACAACTCAGCATGTGCTTGTATAGCCGAGGTACAGAAATCACTGGAATGCTGCACGGGGTGACAAACTGCAGTAAATATCTTACAGGGAGGCAGTCTGTTTACTTACATCCAGGGTATAAAACTCTACATGCAACTCAAAAAACAATACCTAGTGGCAGAGAAGAGGAGACAAACAGATGGGCAATGTTCTTCTTTCTTGGTATTTTCTAGACTTGTTTTCTACCTTATTTGATCTAGGATGTAACATTTTGAAAAAACATATTTTTCAGTCTGCGGGCACTGTGAATGTATCATCACTCTGTGAGGGTGTTTACATCCATATCTTATAAATAATAAACAGTGAAACCAAATACAATTTTTCAAGCTGATCCTTGATGTGGAAGTGCTCAACTTGAGGAGCATTAGAGAGGTCTTATTTTCAGCATACTGGGGCAGGGCACGTAGAAATCAGGCCTTCTGATAAGCATGTTCAAAAAGCCCCAGAAATCACCAGTTGTCTGTCCTGAAAGCAGGCTTGCACATTACGTCCACCAAGACATTACTGAACCATCAGTGGGACCACTTGTTGGTTTAACTAGGCATTTTCTGATCTGGAGCAAGAGCCAGAACTGTGGAAACCCCCTCACTCCCACCGAAATCAATGAACCCAGAAGAAATCACAAGGATTTGAGCACCTGAACAACATTAAAGCTTTGGCCTCAATTCCACGATGTTGCACAGAGCTAAGGTGGCAGCCTGTGCAAGTGTTTCATAATGAGATGACCCTTATAACCTATTTTTTTAAAAAAGCATACTGAGTATTTTCATTATATATGCAAGCACATATTAATTTTCTATTTGGGGACAGCAAACAGAGCAAACAGGAGCTGAACTCACAGATTCCCAGTCACCAACATGACACATAACATTATCCCAGCATGTTGCATATTTGTTCCTACTAGCTCCCTAGGCAAATGCACAGCAATTTCATTGGAAATTGGGTCAGATCCTTAACACCAAAAGTAGCCTTCAGTGAAAGGTGCACATCACCACTGGCTGGCAACATCTGGTCCTAAGCAGCACCATTTACAAAAAGTTAGATAAATTCTGTAAGAAAGGACATTTGATTTCACCCTGCATCAGAACAAAAGCTAAAAACACAAGAAAATCAGAAGAGAAGCCTCTCTCTAAATCCTCCTGGGTAAGACACTGACACAGGAAATCCAATTTCATTTGCTGCTTCCACCCACCTGAAGCAGGGTCTTGAACCAGCTTCCCTCAGCTGCATTTGAGCAAGAGCACTGGCCTAGCAGCAATTGCTCTAGGTTGGACACTCTTTTTCAATAGGAAAAATAACCCCCAAAAAACCCCAAACAAAAAAAACCACCCACAAACCACCACACCACTTGAAATCTTAAACACCACCCCTTCCCCAAATCTCTCATCACACTGGAGATCGTTTAGCTTTAAAATTACCACCATCTTCAAGTAACAGTTACACCCCACATGCAAACACATATCCACTACACCCCTCCAACCCCTGCACTTCCACATGAGGGATCTTATCAGCCCTGTAGCAGTAAGTGCATTGTCCTTTGTCACATCCATTTTCGTTATGCATCTGTCTATCGAGCCATTCAAAGACTGAGTCCCTTCTATAGATGAAAACAGCCTCTTTTTTCTGGCTGAAGAGCAGATAGCCTATCTAGGGCACTAACAGAAAAACTTCAACTCCTCTATTATATGCATAAAAGTCACAGTGCAATGGATCACCCCAACATTCATTTTCTCTATACTGCTTCTAACTACTCAAGTCAGAGGGTGCAAAGCACATCTGAATGCAGCAAGTAATAACAAACAAAGCCCAAAGAGGAGAGGAGGCTAAGATAGATTGCTTGCTTGCAAGAAAAATAAAGAACAAACAACTATTTACAATACCTCCTGTACAATAATTGCACCTACAATGCCTTTGACTAAAAAAAGGGAACCTGCAACAGCTGCCAGTCACATACGCATTCCCCTAAGTAACTGCTGTTTCCCAGTGCAGCTTCAACAACTTTCAGTACTGGCTTATAAGTTTCCAGCATCTCCTTCCCTAGCTAAGGCAAACCATAACCCAAATAGCACTTCAGCTCTTCTGTGTGGATCCAGTGATTTCCCCTCACTGGAGGGGTATTTCCATATTCTTTAGCATAAAAAAATATGGATAAATACTGAATTGGAAAAGAAAAATTTGTTACAGAAAAGAGATAGGTCTGTATATAACCTCACTGACAAGTGCGTGGATCATGCATGATTTGTAAATGATGTGCCACTCCAAGACAGCGTTTGTAATAAAATACGTGTGTGACAAAAGCAAAAGGCCTCTCCTGTGACAAGGTTCATGAAGGCTCTCACCCCTCCTTTGAAAAAACATCAAAACAGGCATGGAAAAAGGTGATCAGCACCTCATCCAGCACACCTGAAGACTGTGTCGGCTTGCTTACATAAATCCTAAAGGACTGCAAGTACTTGCAGTGTCACCACAGGCAATGGAAAGTTCACAGAGTTTTAAAAGACAACGATGCAGGCAGGACATCAGTTACAGGATACTGTTAAAACTTGAGTAATAAGCTCCAGGAAGATGACAAGCTCAAAGGTATTAAGATGACAGTTTTAGACACAGCCATTATTCAAATAGCTTTCTGCCACTGAGGGAAATTTATTAGAACTTTCAGTGTGATCGTCGCAATATGTAAATTGGACTGCTCAAATGAGGATATATGGTGACGATGTGTGGTACAAATCACCAGCTAAGAATTGGAAGTGAGGATGAAGAAAATGACACGATTACTGTGGTCAGGCATTCTGAAGGCCTTGGTTAACAGATTGAGCAAGATGTACTACATCAAAAAAACTCTCTAGAATATAGTTGCTCAATAATAATAATAAAGCATCTGTCTTAAGTACTGAACTATGGAATATAGAACATCAAAGCCAGGTTACTAGAGATAGACACAAAAAGATAGGAAAAATAGATGAGTCTTATGGTCAACAAAATACAGATTTTGCAAACAATAAAACTATCAGATTCATGTTCCTAAATGGTCACTGTTTCATCTGTATTGCGTTCAGATGCGAAGAGACATTTAAAAAGAGCAAGTGATTATACATTTGAGAAAAACAGGCAACGTTAGCACTACACTACCAGACAGATCACTGGGCACTTTTTATTTATTCTTTTAAAACACTTTTTTTTTTTTAAATCTTTTATGAAGAAAAAGAGCAGAGTTCTTTTATAAAGCAAGTCCACCTCATTACTAAAAGTTAAGGTCTACACTGTGAGAAAGCATATTTAATATCCTTCAGTTTTAATGGGATTGAAACACATGCAGTTATACCCATCCAGGGACTATCAGATGCTCTCTTGTTACTAGCCAGACACCTAAACAAACCTCTATTTTCATAAAGTGCCAAGTATTCTTGCCTTCAGAACAGCCTCAAAATCACCTGATATCTTGTCGCTGTATCAGCATCTGACCTTACACACAAGACAAGCGCTGACCACCACTGTTGTACTTGTGTACGACCAGGAATCCCACTGACCACAAGCTATCACAAAGCTACATGCTGAACTGGACAGATAACGTAACTGCGTAGGTACTTAAAGACTCCCAACAGCCAGGCAACTGTAACCACAAGGAAAACACGTTGCAAAAATCCAGTGGGAGTTGGAAAACAGATATTGTCCAGATTACAAAACACAGTTTATATCTTCCAGAAACAGTCACTTTACAAGAACAAATCTTTAAAAAGTGGAAGAGGCATGCTGGAGTACTATCAAGTCACCTCAGTCTACGCAAAAAACAACAGATTTTAAGTTACAGTGTGAAAATAGAGACACACCTCACCAGTTACTTCATGACTATGTCCATTTCTGCTGGATGCTTCCCTCATCATCTAGGTTACGTTTCAGATGGCCACTTTCAACCCATACATGTTTGTCAACACCACATGGACCAAGCAAAACAAATTAAGTGGAGTTTTACAGCATCCAAATACACTGCTGTTCAGATCACTTCATATCCTTGAACAACAAGGATGCCAACATGGGTTTCTATCCCACCACAGGAGAGTTAACCCTCAAGGCAGATTAGCAATCACACAGAAGCTTTCAAGTTCTCAAAGGATGAAAAACAGACACACTTAAGGGCATCTAATCTATCCTTGCCAGGGTCCAACAGACATATCACTTTCCTGTCCCTGGCACCAAGATCAAGGCTGCAGGCTGAGAATCAGCATTGACACCTGGCCTGTGTCCACAGCAGACAAGGGCAACGCACCACAAACCTCTCTGGCAAGCTTCGCATCCACCTGGATCCACTACAGAAGGGAGGAGCTTGAATAATCTACCTGCAGTGGCTCACTGAACACCTGCTCATGGTAACTGGAAGTGACAATAACAGTTGTGCAAGTAAACAATGGCTGTCTTTCCCTAAGGTGAGAAGGACTAGATATCTTTTGGAGTAAAGTTGGCACTGCACTTTAAAATGCTGTGTCTAAACACAAAAAGCTATTGAGGCTTTTGAATGATTGTGCTGTTAAAAAAGCCTATGTAACAGGGGAGTATTCATTTCAGTCTAACACTTTAGGCTGGAAAATAGGGGATATAGCTATAGCATCTGTATATTCTTTGAATTGCAACTAGCAAATTCTGAAATCTGGTATCCGGTTGTCTGGTATCTAGTTCCACCTTTCAAGTAAGAGCAGAGGGTTTATTCTGGGTATGTTCCAGATTCAGTCTTCAATGGCTTTACACTCACAGAAGCATGAAAGAGCAGAAATAATATGGAAGGGCTCCCAAGAAAGATCAGGCAGGATCTGCTATGGCCCCAAAAGAGAGAAACTGCTGCCTTGGAAGAAAAAAAAAAATTATCAACCACAGTATCTGTTGGTATCCCTACAAAAAGACCAATACTTCAAGATGTAAATAACTACACTTTTGCAAATGGCTCACAACCCTGTTTTCCTGCCTTAACAAAAAGGGTCCTTTTAAGGTGCCCCACACAAAGCTGACTAAAAAGAAAAGAAACTTTGCAGTATCTACTATTGAAAACTGAAAGTAGACTATATGCCCTGGTGACTGGTATAATTCAAAATAAATCAATTACAGTAGTGAACTACCTTCCAGACTTCTTCAGACAGGCGTAAAATAATTTAATGCAGACTAGAATATTGTGATATAAGAAAGCTATTCCTTGATTTGGTATTTCATAGTGGCGTTTGGCATAACTAATCTCAGCATGATGCAGGTTGAGAAAGTAACTTGTTCTATGAACAGGTTCCTCTGAGGGCCATATTCACACAGCCTAAATTACACTCAAGTCCTGTACTTCATATTTTCTAAAAGTGGACCATGGTTTAATAACATATTTCAGTCCCATGAGCTGCTTTTTTCAGTGGTTGCTCCATCACTGGCTCTATCACCACTGACAAAACACAAGGAACTTAAGTGATTTTAATCCATCTCTTGATGAAGTTACATGATGGGACTTCTGGGACCATCTTCTAAACACGATGGGCAATGACTACTACTGCACTACTGCCTACCTGCCTTTCTACAGTTTTCAACAAATGCCTTTTTTTAATGATTTCTCTGAATCCCTGTCATCGAAAAGAAAGATGCGTAAATGCATATTCCCTTTAGAACACAATTAAGCAGAGCCTGTACCCTCTCAATGCTGAGATCTCAGCAGTGAATCTCCAGAAATATCACAGCAGTCTTATATGTTGCAACCTAGGGCTGAATGGGAGGAAAAAATAATAATAAACAATGGCACCTTCAGCTTCAATCAGCAGCATGTTCCAGGATCGCAAATTGCTACTGTGTACGAAGAAGGATCTGAAATGCAAATGACCAAAAGGCCGTTAGAGACATTAAAGATTTAGCAGACGTATGTTCATCCTGGTTTTATTGGGAGGAATAGAGACATTAATTCCAAAGAAATAGATAACGAAATACAGTTACCATAGTCATCCTTTCACAGAATAAGTTATGTGTCTCATTAAAATACTTACTTATCATACCTACTGTCCAATCTTTAATATTTCATGTGGGCAAAAAAATATTAAAAATAAATATTCCCCATTCAGATCTAACTTTAATGACTGTTATTTACATCAATAATTTTGCTTATAGGATGGAAAGCTACTCCAGAATTGTCTCACCACAGACTAACCTTCAGATGACTTTCCATTCAACTTGGACGAGCCATACACTCTCCTCAGAGGGAATGAGCCTCCAAGATTCTTTTGCTGCCTACACCAGCATAGCGTCAGGACTGAACAGGGTGATCTTGCAATACAGATTTGCAATTGTAATTGTCCAAAGCAGAAAGAGGATCTAAACCTATTCCTCTTCAAAGGGCATTCCTGGCATTTACTGCTGCAAAGGCATAAAACTAATCCTTATTCATAAAGCCATCCAACAAATACCTACGCATATTCGTGAACAACTGGAAGAACTTTCTTGGGATTGCTTTAATTTCCATATGTAGTCATCTTTATGATCAGTGTAATAAAGGTTAAAAACCCTACTTTTCAACTAAAATTGGACCTAGAAACTTCTATTTTCAGTCTGCAGGCTTTGGGACTGTATTATTGTCACAGTCACATCATGTTATTTCCACCAAAACAGCTGGAGGTTTCCAGTGTAGGAAGCAATTATTATGAAAAGTGTCAATGTGTCATTCTCCCCAAGTCAAATGTTTAACTTCACGTTATAGCATTTGACAAGTATCCAGCTCTTAGTCTCCACCAAGAAAAAGGAAAAGGAGAGAGAGCCTGCGTGCAAGTCACAAGAGAAAAGAACAGTTTACCCACTGCTATGCAAGCAGATTTTGACATTGCTGACTGATGCAACAGTCGTGGTGCATTTCTAGAGTTTAATTGCTTTGGCAGAAGGCAGGCTTAGGTCTGTATGCATGAATGAACACACTGTTTGCCCTGACCCAACAATGCACATACAAAAGGTGTCAGTCTAAAACAACATGCTAAATAATTACATGTTCAATAAGTGGTGCGAGCATTTTAGGAGGCAATAGTCACAATTCATGGCAGGGACAAGAGAAAATGTCCTGCCTGTCACATGCGCAACAAGAAACAGTTACTCTGTGATACCTTTCGGGCCTAAAAGGCTCAAATTAAGGACAGGGTACAAGGACCACACACATGCCTGCAGATTCCTGGCACCATGTCTTCCCAGGGTATGTCCACACAGAGGAACAAAGGTGTGGTTGTAATCTCGAGCAGGTATATCTTTTAGCATATGGTGCATCTACTAGCTTAACCCATGCAGTCTGAACAGTTGCATTAGTAAACAATACAGCACAAAACTGTGCACAAAATAACAAGCCAACAACCTGGCTACACGTTCCCAAGAGCAAGCAGAAGTGCCCTCCTCTACGTCCTGCCTACATCTGCTGGCGAGTAGGCACATTCAGCCCTCCTTCGAAGGTACAGACATAACCTTGATGCCTTTTCCTCCAGAGGAAGCAGGTCAGCCAGCTCTGGGTGGCCACAGAAGCCTCAGCTCATGCCAAAGTCAGTACATCCCAGTGAAGGGGTTCTCTGGTTCACAGTCTCAAACTATTGACGCAGACTGCCCACGCAGGCCCTGACCCAAAACACAAAGCTCTGTGGATGCCCCTCCTTTCAGGAACCTGCACAAGTCAGACTGCATACCAAAGAATGAAGTCCACAGGTAGCAAAAACCACTCCAACAGCTTGAAGTGCCAATATCTCGTTCTCCCGTTACACTCTGGCACCACAAGGACCATGCTATTAATTTTGAAGCTAACAATTTGTGAAAGTATTTGGAGAGGAGGCAAAAAAAAAAGGGGGGGGGATTGCAGGGGAACTTTACCAAAAAGCACTTCAATACTTCTAAGCTGGAGTTAAGACAAGGAAGTGATGCAAAACATATGAGATCTGAATCCCAGTTCTGCTTAGAACAGGAATCTCCTGTTAGTACAGTATATTCTCCAGCTACGCATAGTATATTAAATTAATGGAAACTCTGAGCTTTAGCATATGTTTAATAGCTACAGTCTGCTTTTTTGAGCAATGATACAACTTTCTTACTGTATACAAAAAACCACATATGGATACACTTATGTAAGTCAAAAATACCCATGCAGGCTTTGATATTACTCAACAACATATATTGTCCATGGTCAAAGAGTGCTTTAGGCTGCATTAAGCAACACAGAAGTAAGTTGGCAAAAAGTGTCCCAGTTCCTCAGAACCTAGCAAAATCTTTTAAAAAAAATAAAAAATAAAAATCAAACATCAGTCAGGAGAAAGATGTTCTTCCACAATCAGCCTGAGTCCAATCAACCTTTGCTCCTCCCACAGTAGGGCCAAGGCACCACCCTATAACCCAGACCTCTTACACACTCACACAGCTGTAAAAGGCTGTGGGACACAGCAGGACATGGGGCAATTTTTCAGCTGTTGTTTCAGTCTACAAACCAGGTGTCACTAACTAGACTAGGCACGTTTGGATAACCCTCAGTGACAAGAGCCAAGGCAAGCAACTCAGGGTCTAATCCTCAATCTGTGCCACCCAGAAGGATGAGGGTGACATCATTTGCACATTTGGAAGGTGCTACATATTGAAATACATCTAAATGTTGTTGCCAGTGCACTAAAATAACTGTGGAAGTGTAATTGCTTACTCAGAAAGTTAATCAGACAGATACGGGGAAATCACAGACGCTTTTCAATCATGGCATGCAGTTGCACAGACACTGTGTGGACACATCTGAAGCGGCTATCTCTGTAAACCGTACTGAATTTGTGTTCCAAAGAGCCAATAGCATTGGGCAGTTACGTGTTGCACGCTCAGCCACAGGAACACCATCCACTCTTCCTCCCGTGACACCGGCAGCTGAAGCCAAACACTGTACCAGCACACCAGACACCACGCCAAGGCCGTGCCACAGCAGCGTGCGAAGGGAGAAGCAGCTCTGTGGAGGTGGGTGACTGGGGGGTGCTGCCCAGCCGGCGCGGGGACCTCTGCGGGCTTGGGGCGGCTCTTCCCAGAGGGAAGTGGGGCTCAGCCCGGAGACCCCCGGCTGCCACACGGCCCATTGTGCAAACACACCCACACCCACCAGCGCTCCAGAGAGATCCACACACACTCAAGAGGCTTCCGGGCAAAGTGTTGCCACACCATATGGAAACAGCACCGTGGAGAAGCATCAGCTACACTTGTGTCAGGAAGAAAGGATAACTGTGTCCACCTCCAAGTGGGGACAGACACAAAAAGCAGGGATGTAAAAGGGCAAAAGCATTCACTGTAATCCCTTCCAACTCTGACACACAAGACTTACAAGGACAGTGATACCACCCCAGAAGCAGAACAGAGAACATGGCCACAAGGAAAAAAACCAAAACAAAACCAAACCCCCTCAAACCATAATACCTTCAAGCATTGCTATCTTAGCAATACAGACAAAAATGCCTCATATCCGGGCTTCAAACCCAATAGTGGATTGCAGCATGGGAGGAAAACAATGGACAATGTTGTTGCGATCATATATGCCACCTACCCGCCCAAACAGGCCAAAAGGATATGACATTGTCCTAAAATCAGGGTTCGTACCACAGTGTCTAATGGCTGGCTGGGAACAAGTTTCATCACTCTAGTACTTCCTTCTCCTTCTGCACATAATATGCAGATATTTTTAAAGTAAGTAAACCCACATCTACTCATGAGAGGACTGCAAATACTATCTCTGAATGAATGAAAGCCTATTTTCTGTGAAATTATAATTTGGAACAGCTATTTTACAGTATTGACAAATTCAGGACAGAAGCCATAATGGAAATAATTAATGAGTTGTTAGCAGGAAAGGCCAACCCAGGGCATCAGGGCAGGAGAGTAACTCCACAATGACACAGACCTGGCATTCACACCCCAAGACTAAACTTCTGCACACATCAGCTGAAACCAATGGTAACTGTTTATGGCCAACACCGTGCCACTCCTGAGCAAAGGCTACAAGAGGTCAATACCCAGCTCTGTTCTGCAGAAGATCTCTAGAAAGCTCAGCAGAGAAAAACATCCCTTTGTGCAGTAACAGAGAATTAGATCTACACGGTGGCATGACTGCATATGCCTTACACTTAGATCTGTCTGTGCTGTCTTTACAGTGTCGCTCCTGCACAGCTCCATGGGCCCTGTAGGCAGCACAGGTTTTGCAGTGACAGTCGGGTTGGTGAGTACATGTTACCTAATCCTAGGAACTCACTCACAGCCATTTTCCTACAGCACCAACCTCAAATGGATTCAGTTCTCTGTGTTTTTTGATGTAGCAGGCTCCAGACTGAGATTCAGGTCACAAGCATTTCCCATTCTGTCCCACTCCACCCACCCCCGGACCTCAGGGAAAACTGGGGGGGGGGGGGGGGGCAAAAGGGAGATGAAGTAACCTCCGAGGAAAAAAAAGAAAATCTCAGCTTTGCGTTCTGCAGCTCTAACTTCATGTCTGTTCAACTGCAGGAGGCTGAATGCAAAATAATAGAGTACTACTGCCACCTCGTGCTATATGAAATCTCTACAAGCAAGGGTTTTCTTTCTGCTTTCCTGGTTTTTTAACCCACAAAACCAGAACCAACGCTTATGTTAGCATGTTCAGAACAGAGGGCGAGCAAACAGCGGGCTCTGCTCTCCGGGGCCGGGCACTGCCCCCGCCGCCCCCCCAGACACAACATCTCCAGGTGCCGGCTCTCCCCGCTCCCCTGGAACCAAAAGGCACCTTTGTCATCACTATTCAGTGGTGTAAATGGCCCGTTATTCATGAAATTAAGCTCCTCACACATACAACGTGGCACGGCTCTCACTGTCCTGCCCGAAGGGAGGCAAACAGCCTCCATAATCCCTTTTCATTGACAGCAATCAGAGGTTTGGGTTCCCGCTGAAACTAAACCAACCAACTGAACACCAGTGCTTACTGCACAAGGACTGCTGGTCTGGCAAGGTTTGGTTTGTTTCCATGCTCAAGCACACTTTGAATAAAGTCATATTCTTATGGAGGGATTTTTGCTGCACTGATTTCCCAGAAAGTTGTTTAAAGGGGACTCCATGATATGCCAGATCTTTGGCAGTCACATACAGTCCTTTCTGGAGCAGACTCATAGGATTTATTACAGATTAAATTGAACAGTTTCTTCATAAACGACATACAAAAGCCTATAAAATGACAATAGAAAATTATAGATATTCTACAGCATGTTTGAACAATCCCTGAAAGCTTAATAGAGGAAGATTTGAAAATTCTGAAGGAGAGAACAGTTTTTCACAAGAACACACTCCAGAAGAAAGGATATCTGAACACAAGATTAATACATTTTAACAGCATAATTCGTCTCATTGATATTTTTGACAGGGTTTTTTTTTTAATTGTGTTTGTTATTTACTTTTATCCCTTGTTTCTGAGATCAATTTCAGAAAAAAAAACTAATTTAAAAAATACATAATTGCAATTGTTCTCCCACAGCAGCTTAGCATTAACACAAAAATTATACTTTTGCCCAAAAATGCCAAAATGTTTTCACATATTTTAAATCTTAAACAAATGCTATCACAGAGATAGAAAGGCAACTGCTGAACCAGAACATAAAGGAAATTTTCTCAGAGAGTCGGCATTCATTTCTGAACCACCCTAGAGGCCTGCCACAGGAGGGTCTCCAGATTTTCTTGACCCCAGGCAGGTACTGGAAAGCACCTTCAAAAGCTAGCTTTATGGCTACCCTCCACGGTTCTTGCATCAGAAAATCTTCCACTGTCAGAAAAGAAACTCTGAAGGCCATTGCCACAGGAACCTTCACCGAATCGGCAGTCTCCTCATGTAAAATTCTGTTTGTCTCATCTGACCAAAGGATTGGCTCTAGCCAGATTTATTACTTATCCAAAACAGATCCTGGGCTGCTCTGTCCCTTCTTCTTTCACAATACTATATAAGAAAAAACAACCTAAACCTAGAAACTGTTACAGAATGAGGTATTTGATGTTTTCCTTCCTGCCATTCCCCTTCCTTGTTCTGTGCTAGACACCGACGTTCAGCAAGACTTCATGTCTATAACAAAGATCTGTACAAACAGTAGTTTTACTTCAGTTTTGTTACTTCCAACTCTTTACCTGTTCTGCTAATTCACCACTATTTTCTTCTATTCCTTTCCCCCCCCCCTCATCAACACTGTCTTTTCTCTTTTCTTCCTCCATATGCTGATTCTGTACTTCAGAAAAACAGCATTTAGGTATATGAAGTTGGGCAGAATGAATTGGGGTGTACTGAGCAGGGACATTCTCATTCTAGTCCCTTCTCAGCTTCATTTGCAATGAGGCAGGATGAAAACAACTCCACTCAATCAGTGAGAACAGAAACTAAACACGAAGCATCCCACAACCCAGTCAGTCATGCTGTGTCTACAAACTACAACCAAAGAGGCACACACGTGCATGCCCCTCCCCAGTGCAAATCCATTTTCACAAAATCTCTTCCAAAGCAGTACAGAATATGTGAAGCTTCATTCTGCTCCAGCGAGACTTTGTCTCAAATGACCAAGGTACCCAAAGGCTGTTAAAATGTTTCCAGTCATAGAAAACCTTTAATACTTTGTTAGCAAATAGAATTCTTTTTTTTTATTCCTAATTGGAACTAGCCATTGGTTAAGGTTAGTGTTCAGGCAAGCAGGTTGTGCAAGGTAAGTGCAAAGCTGCCTTTCTTTTCTCTGTACAACGCCACAGCTCTGCTGTGGAGACAGGCAGCCATTTTGCATTCACTCAAAGGCAGTCACCAGCATGACTCTTCCACAGCACGCTCACTGACAAAGATCCCGCAGTTGTTTCCAATCCAGAAGAAGTAATCCTGACAGAGCCTACAGACGGCCTTTGTGTATGGAGAAAAACACAGCATTACTGTTCATGTCCATCCTCTAGTGAACACGCAAAGCATATGTGTTGTGACAGCCACCCACGACAGGAGCTTGGCTCTTTCGCTGAAGCTGTCGGCGCTCATTGTTTTAGCTCTGGAGTCCTCCAGTTCAGTCCTGGAGCGTGAGCCAAAACTGTGGCTGCAACACAGACGTTGTGGAAATACCAGCAGTCAACGGTCTGAAAAACTAATGCCTAACTCAGACATATCCAGGGAAGACACAGTGGTTGGACCTCTCCAACATATACCACAGTGCAACTGGTATAAGAAAGGAATTACAATTTTATCCTTGCCAGCTGCAGAGGGGCAACTCTCTGACAAAGTGGTGGCATCTCTGACACAGCTGCTTCCTATCTGACACATAGTTTTGCTGTATTACAAGCTCCAACTAATCTTCCTTATTGCGGACTTCAATTTTATAATGTAACTACATAGGTCCTATTCAGAAAGGTCATTCTCAGCTTAAATAAAACATCTGTCTCCTAAAACAGGACAGGAGTAATGAATATTATTTTAGTTACGGATTAAGTGTGTTAATAGAATACTTCACCCTAATCCTGTTTTCTGAGCAGCATGGCTACTTACAATCTCAAAATGAACTGTGTAATGAGAGCAATTTCATACAGCGTCAGGCTCCTACAGGTTTTATGCAAACGTCACAGATGTTGCAGTTAACATCCACAACTGATGATCTGATTAAGCCTGCGCTGAGTGGTACTAGAATACACTATGAATTCATTACCATCAGAAGGGTGAAGGGTTGAAGGTGGTTAGAATTTAAATTTGTCATGTTTATACAAATAAATCAGAGGTAAATTAATACATTGAAATACTTTAGTGTTTAAAAATCGATTTGTTTCTGTAGAACAGAAATCAAGTTCTGGATACAAAGCAGTAAGCTCTGACATACGAGGCAGATTTTCATTGCAAGAAAGACCACTTCCACCTTCCAGTTTCAGTTACTGTCATAAATTCACAAACAACTACTGGAATACAATCCTCAACTCCTGTTCAGTGGTATCATGGGATACAGGAGCACACGCTGTACCAGTTGGTGTTACTGGGTAGAACTGGGGAAAGGTGCTCAAGTGTGCACAGCCTTCCTTTGTATGAATTGCCCCCAAATGACATGGGTCATACTGTGATCCTTGTAACAGTAATGTACCACTCCATTTCTGTCACAGAGAAATAGTGAAAAATTGTCCATCCCAAAGCATGCAGTGAGAGAGATGAATAAAATGTAACCACCTAAGTGATGCCAGTTGACACAGAGATTACAGGGTAGTCACATTTGCTTCTGTCAAGCTGGATTCCCTTGAGTTTCAGCCAGCAATGCAGAGTTAAAGCCACCCTCACAAAACGAAGGTGGGGAGGCAGTTCAGTGTGAGGATGGGTCTCAGCCCTAGGCACTGGAAATCTTTCTATGAGAAGTGAAGAACTGAGTCCAGATTTTCTAAAAGCAGAGTGTTGAATTAAGAGGCCACCGTGCTTTTCTACCAAATCTACTTCCTCCCATCAAACTTGGAACTGAAAAAAACATGAAGGAACTACAGCTTTCTGAACCATGGTCTTGCATATTGTAGTTCGGGGAGAGGATCCACCAAGATCCCATAACTTACACCTGTCAGGCTGCCACACTCTACACAGCATGAAAGACATGAATGAAGCTGGTCAGGGCACCCGAGGTGGCTACATTTCTAACACTGTTTTATCAGCTACTATAAAATCCAATAGTTTTCTGGTATGCTCCATCCTCAGCAGAGAAGGGAACTGCTAAATTCTGGGATATAGGAGAACCCCAGAGGCATATTCAAACATTAACTGTTTCTAAAGCTCTGATTCTTGGCAGTCTGGGACTGGCTTAGCTCAGCTTTGTAGTTAAAAGTGCTGAGGTTAGCCTACACTAAGCACTGCAACACTGCCTGGAAACCCTGGAGCTAGAACAAGTACTCGGGTCAGGGCGGTTCCACTCGGATACCAGCTCTGCTAAAGCCATTACAGTGTGGCGCAGCACACACGCTGACGAGCTCCGCTGCCTGCCCTGGGACCAGCATGGGTACCCCCAAGGAACAGCTCTGCCCTGGCCAGGCAGAGCGTGGTTGTTGAGAATAACACAATCATGCAAGAGCTCTTTAGGGAAAGGATTTTTTTAAGGTATTGCTCAAGCCAGCCTTCCATCACCTATGCTGTACTCCACTGCAAGTCCCCTGCTATTTAATTCAGAGCTGCAGATAGATGATAACAACAAGGAATGATTTACTGTTCCTATTTTTTATTTGGCCTAAGTTAACAGCAAATACACAAACACAGTAGGATCATGCACTCAGGTGCCATTCTTCCATGGGCAACCTCTTCATTTCATAACTGGATTCATGTCCCACTGACCTCGTTTAAACATGCAGAAACAGCCAGCAAGAGAGCTACAGTTTCAATGCAGTCTCCTAGCCCTACGCTGAGGGTATCAAACAATCTGGTAGAAGAGGATAGAACCTGCAGAAAAATAAATTGCATTCCAAAAAAAACCCCGAACAAATACAACACTCTCTGGAGCTGCTTCTTGCAGCACCAGCATATATTTGCTTTAGCCAGAGCTTAAAAGCCTCACCTCAAAAGTTGTTTTCATCTTCCAGAAAATACACTTTAAAAAAAACCCCAAACACTAATAAAGCCTACACAGCATTGTCCAGCCCTTCATTCCACAACCCCACAACTCCACACATAGGCTTAAACCCCTGCTCCCAATTCCACACACTGTCCCACAGCCTGTTTTCCTTGAAACCCCACACTCGTGGTACTTGCCAGGCAGCTTTCTGTCAGCACTTCCACTGGGGTGATAATCCTAGCAACGGCCAGGCCTGCTAAAGCTGTTCCTGAACATAAGCTGCAAACTGCTATGGAAGTACCAGGACACTGAGGGGGTGTTTGCCTGTCACCATAAAAGTTCCTCCTAGTTTTGCCTCCTGCAACAAGCACAGCTGCTCCACATGAAGACCTGAATCCCTGCCCCAACCTGCATCACTTGTGGTCACACAGGTGGCATCCGCAAACAAAAGCTCAAAAACTTCCATTTCTGACCTACCCTAAAGTCAGACATATACAACAGAATTTCACTTAAGCTTTTCCTCCAACTGCAGCTATCTGAGGAGCAAAGTAGAGCATTAATCTAGCAAGTCCAGACCTGCTTTCAAACACATCTTCCTTCACACTTCAGTCCTTACAGTCTTGGCTAATAACACTCCTACACCAGCAATTTTCATCCTGTGGTTCACACTCCTCTGGGGGGCAGGGAGGGGGACCACAAACTATTCATGAGAAATCCACACCAGGCACCTGAGAAAATCTGGTTCATGCACACCATATAGCAACCTGCATATGAACCCATCAAAAATTTCACACAAGTTGCTTGAAATTTGGAGGGGAGGCTCCAAGACTTCAGACTGAAAACTACTGTCCACCATGATGGTCCAATGTTATTAGAGAAATCACTGATTTAAGACTCAAAAAATCCAAGTTATTTTACCAGCTCGTCCCTCCAGCATAGTGATAGACAAGACTTGTCACTGTTCTGTGCCTCAGCTTCTCCACCTGTAAAATAAGGGGAAAATTATTGCATCTGTTTTTTTCAGATTTAAGACCTACCTGGGAACAAATGTTACTTAAAAGGTATGTGTTGCTACTGCTCTGCCTCTTAAGTTCACCTCCATAAACCTCTGTTCAGTACATCAGGTAGTCACCTTGAATTCCTGAGTCTCCTGTAATCATACTCTGGGATTCAGCACTGGATGCCACAGATCTATAAACCATCCTGTTTGACTACATATAAATAATGGGTGTTGAGTTGCTTTGGAGTTTATACATGGGGAGGAACACCACAATATACTTTAATATTACTGTAGCTGGTGACAGTTACACCATTCTAAGTCATATGTTTGCAAACAATTGACACACAAATCCCAGTAAACAGGATCACATAAAACCAGAGCAGGAACAGAATGCAAAAAGCATCAGTCAAAAAGCAGGATAAGCCATGCTACCATTATAGCACCATTAAGACAAAACTTTCCTAGCAGAACTACCCAGTCAACACAGGGACAGAAAGAGAAGATTTCATATAACCTGCATGTTAACAGAAGTATTTCTGTTGCTTCCAGCTGTTAGACAGAACTTGGCAATGATCTAAACCCTGCACATCTTCAAGGACGCCTTCTTGTTGTCCCTCAAATAGGGTTCATCATGTGGTGTGCAAAAGCCAACCTCACACACAGAGCCAAGGTATCAGTTTATTCCACAGTTGCACAAAGATGGGTGCTGGGGGGTAACTCCACAAAGCTAGCACACTACACAACGGAACTACAGCCTATTTATCCTACTGCATGATTAGTAAAAACCTATTTAAGTTTACACTCATTGGTCTGTAATAACCATTCTACTTGCTATTGGTTAATTATATTTCAATTAGCCTCGCTTGCTGTGTAATTAGCATGGATGCTCCTTGCAGGTGGGGGGGCAAGTTTTTTCAGCCTTGAATTGAGTCTGTGGTCACAATCTCCCCCTGCCACCTTCGCTTCTCCCTGAGTTTCCACAGATTTTTTGCTGACTTCATGCTCCTTGGGCAATCAGCCAGCTTCTGGGCCTTCTGGGGCAGGATGCTCACCTCTTGCCTATTTTTTATCTCCTCTTCAATGGTAAAGTCTGTAGCAAGGCCTGGATCCTATCAGGCTTACACAATAGAGCCACAAAGTATCAGGCTTACACAATGGAGCCATTGATTAGTGGTCCTTGTGCCTGATGAGAAACATTTGTACGGGCTACAAGGCTACATGCACTGTTAGTTCAAACCCTGAAGAATGTTGTTTCTTCAAGTAAATTTGCTAATTTGTTATTAATCACAAATAAGGTCTTGCATAAGGACCAACAAGCCTTTTTGCTAGCTACTGTCCAAACACAAATTTGTTAACATTACCCCCGTTGCAGCAAGTGTACAATCACTGGTTTAATAATTATATGTGTATTTGAGATCTCATACTCAGTTTTCCCATGTTACATGACCTTCACATGGCTTTGTTTTAAAAGCTTCATCTGTATTCCTGCTACTTCCTAGAGGAATACCACGGAGGAGTTTTTGTATATGCGTATCACTTTTAAAAAAGGACTACATCATAAGCAGTCTCAGTTCTGCTTTGTAGAAGCATGACCTAAAACCAGTTAAAAAAAAATCAGTGGGAGCTTCTCATTAGGTAACCTGGGCCTTGAAAAGCCCTTGTACCTCCCTGATGAGTCATCTAACCTTTGTTGTGTTATGCACTAATTTGTGCAGCAAATGAACCCTCCTGCCATTCTCCATCCCTTGTATTACGTTTCTTCAATTTCTACCTTCCTGGAAGCTCATGTTGCTTTTAAAATATAAATATAAAAATCTGTTTCAACCTCATCGTCCCTTACTAGCATCACAGAAATCAAGGAAACTGGATAGGCTATCAGCACCAGTCAGGACTATGTCCTTCCTCTACCCATTGCCTCAGCTGCTACTTCCCACAGTGCAAGCAATTCATTCACAGGCTTGCTCAAACACACATGGTTTCAACGTAGAAAGCTCTAGCTGAGACTCTCCGAGGAAACAGAACAAGGGCCACAAGTTGTCTCAGCCGCGAAGAGCCCAACTCACAGGTATCACTCACTCTGCAGAGACCGCCTGCCCAAGTTTGCTGGGGTATCTCCACACAGAGACAAACCCAGCAGGATTCTTTCAGACAGAAATATGCATCCTTAGCAAAACACTGAACAATGGAGGAGAAAGAGGAAACGCACCAGGAAAACACTTTTAAAGCGGCAAGACTACAACTCTCATCCTAAACATTTAGCTTAACTTTGGCATGCTGAGCTGCTGAACAAGATCTACAGCGGTACAGTGTCCTAGCTTCAAAAATAATACAGCACAGCTGCGCCACACCTTCCACAGCTGTGAACAGGGCTACAAAGGTGCTTATGCTGCTCTAACTAGTCTCTTAAGGGAAACAATTAGGAAAAATTTTACTATTTGAAAAACAGCAGGCCTGTTATACTGTTCCCAGGGAATGTTTGCACTTAAGTCTCACACTTGTTTTCATCCTGCAGCATAATGAGTACTTAAAGTTTCAAACACCTCATTCAGCACAGAAGTTATAAGCTGACTTCTGTCAAATGCATAATAATCTGAAGGCCTTCACCTGGCCACAGCATTGCAAAACCTACTCCATTATGAAAACCCACTCTAGCTTTAGGCAAAAGGGGTTAGTGCCTGGGCAGCCTGCTGTTACCTCTGAACATCCCCACCCCCCACAAGCCATGTCGCTAAGTTTTTAGTGTCAGCACAGTTGAAACATAAGGCATTAACGTCACCCTAAACAAAACACCATCTTGATCATGGTGTCCCCTCTGTCTGAACTAGACCCTTGGAAAGCTATACTGATTAAAGTCAGGAGTTGACCTGCAAGCACATCTCCCTTCTCCTCAGACTACAACCTTCCTAGGAATTCTGTATGTATACTTTACCAACAAATACAAACACCAAGCGAAGGTATGGTTCAGTCAACCAGACGGGTCATCTTGCCATTAATAAGAATTGCTTTCACATACAAATGCCTTGAGGATGAAATCCTAATGGTAACTTACAGGTGAAGTAACTACTATAGACTGCTTAGAACCATATATAAATCTTCAATTTAAAAAACAAATTGCTAAAGTGCACAATGTTATCTTTTTGCTTCCGGACAAAGGAAAAAGATGGAAGAAAGAGGAAGGCAAAATTGCTCCATACTTGCATTTTACTCATTTTGATCATTTGCACTTCATAGTAAATCAATTTGTGCTGCTCCCATAAGGGTTTAGGAGTTCACATCTCCTTTCATCTAACGACCAAATTCTTATCTAATTGTCCTGTACTGCCATCTCTCTCTGAAGCAGTGTTCCTCAGGGATGGCTTCAGGATTCTCAGGCTGTAAGTATCTAGCACAAGAGGTTTGTTTTAGGTTTGATTTTTTTTTTTTAATATCTCTTTGAAGGATTAAAGCTGAATGTTTCACGCACAGCACCATTATGAATTTTATATTTAAAATAACTCCAATGAGTTAAACTTCGGCAGCCAAACATTCTTATTCAGCAAGCTTCCACCACAGGTTGGTAGGAAGCCAGAAACTAGGAATGGATATCTGTGTTAGTAGCAAAATGACAACTGAGCTCGCTAAATCAACACGAGTTCTACACAGCAATTAGCAGGATCAGCAACACCACACTGCTAGTAACATTTACAGGACTGCCAACAGAAAACTTGGGCAGGATTTAAAAAAAGAATACAGAAACTGAAAAACACTTTTAAATATCACATTGTTCTAAGTTAATACAAAAAATTACAAGAAAGTGATATTGCTTTCCTTTTGAATTACAGCACAAAGGCCACAAAACAAATATTATGGTAACCAAAGGCTAATGAGGTACCGCCCATACACAGTGCTCCTGCCACACCAACAGTCTTACAAAATATTTCTTGATTCCATGCATTTGATGATTTTGCTAGTGGAAGAAGTAGTTTTTTCTTAGAGGTTTCTCTATTGCTCCCCACTCAATTGCTGCATAGCGTATGCTATTCCATTTATAGATACATGAACATACTGCTTCATTAATGCAGAAAAATCCTTGATCAGGGAAAAGACTTCTAAAGAAAAAAATCAATTCCAACCAGGAAAGCCTAATAAAGCACTGGAAATCCATCAGATAGGCACAGAAATAAAGGTGAGCTAGGCCTTAAGAGCAATGTAACATGCTGCAAAATCCAGCACTAACTCATGCTGTGTGGCAAAGACATAGCTATATTTGGGATTTATTTTCCAAACCTTTTTTTTTGTTTTTTTTAAGTCCCATTCCCCTGGCAAAGGTGACTTTTCTTTTCCATGTGTATTTTAGGCATCCACTCTCATTTACCTCAGGTTGAAACCTTTCATACTGGCACAACAAATTGCAAAGGGAACAAGAAGGGGAAGTCCCTTAAAACACAGCAAGAAGTCAGCAGAGAGGCTCCCCCAGAGACTGCAGAACCAAACCCCCTGAAGGGGCGGCTGGCGCCATCCCTGAGGTGAAAGAGGCCCAAGCCCCAACCCTCGCACCCACCTTCTCACAGCCCGAGTAGCGCTGAGGCTGAGATGCACTGGCACTTCTGGCACAGCTGCAAGCGCACGAGGCTGCCCATAAGGTTTTTCTGACTTAAGAAACAGCAACGAGTATAACACGATGGAGCTAAAAGCACTCGGGCCCCAACTGCACGACAGCCTGGGGGCTGGTGTCCCTCTCCAGCCATTTCAGCAACAGCATCGAGCACAGGCCTTCCGTCAGGAGCAGCCTCTAACTCCCAGTACCTGGGCCTCAGGGAAGCAATTTAACAAGCTGTCACCGCAAACACCTTCCCTGTGTCACAACAAGCATCTCGGCAGCACAGGGGGAGCCACAGGAGCCGAGGCCGGCTGGAGCTAAGGGGGGAGGCGGAAAAACCAAACGCTGCCCTGAGGCACAGGGTGGGGTCATGAGCCTTACTCCTGAGGGAAAATGGCCTCAGCTAAAGAACCCACCTTTCCCCACTAGTTAAAGCACCAAATCCTTAAAATGAGCGTTGCTGACACTTCCAGAAAGTTCCTTAAAGAGGTGGGTTGTGTTGTCTCCTTGTGTCCTGTCAGCAGAGGCACAGCAGTAGCTGCTGGAATGGCAGCCTGGCCTGCTTCAGCAGGTGAGTCAGCTTTTGGTGCCAACAAGGAAATGTGAATCCCTAGCTAGAAAATAATTGTTAGTCTAGGATGGTGATAGCTATATAGATAACTGTGTTGCCTTTTTTTTTTTTTTTTCAATGCTGTGGGTGGCTTTGTGTTAATAAACTCTTAAGTAATCCTGTCTCAATAACCCTAATAAAACAAAATGGCTGTCAGGGGAGGGAAAAGGTATAAAGGCTGCCGTTGTTAGCCAGGAGTTTGCAAGCATTCAGAGATTAAAGCCTCACCCCAGTAAGAAGCCTAAGGCAAACAAATTCCCTTGGCTTTGCCCTGCCTGTGCATAGGCCTGGCTTGTAGGAATGGGGCTCTGGGAGCTGTAGATAGTAGAGGATGCTGAGCTTGCTGCTGCTTGTGATCAGAAATGTTCTGTCCCCGAATCAAAGGGTTTATGGATAAGGCTCATTTGTGATAGTTTCAGGCCAAATTCATCTAGCCCAAAGGACTTTTAATTTTCTTTCAGTAATCTTATTCAATGAAATAGCACAGGCGTTTTCTAAAATAAACAGCTCTGTTGCTTGATACTGCTTAGATGCAAATAAGGAAGAAATGAACTGGGGTTGATACTATTACTGTTTTTTCCTCTCTAATTTTGTTACTTGAAATCCAATTATGTATAAAATTCTCAGATTGGGGATTTTTTTTAAAAAAACAAACAGTATTACAGTCAGTGTAGGAAACCAACCAGCGCTGTTTCCAGCGCCACAAATTACAAGTTTTTTTCCTGTATGACTGCTGCTAGCCCTGATACAGCTCGTAAGCTGTACAGTGAGCACTAGTCTTAGGCCTAGAGCTTGCAGAGAAATCCTTCAGCACCAAGCAGACTGTTTTTCCTGAGGCTAGAAGCTGAAGGTCAGCTGTTCCTTTCACAATGGCCAGTAGTGCTTCTACTGTGAACAAAGGAAGTACTCTAAATTGTGATGGTATTTTTTTGGTGTTTTTCCATGGTAAGTACTAGGGAGAAACAAAACCGAGCACAGCACCCAAAGTTACTCCAGATCTCCAGTGTGATTTCTTTATGTGTATTTTTTTGATCTTCCTGTGCTGTTTTCTCCTGTGCCAATCACCTGATCTAATTCTATAGGGAAAACATACCTATCTGTTTCTGTACTCTTTATTGCCATGTGCACAGCCCTGTAAGGGACTTCTCATTGCCCTTTAGCTGCTGTCATACCACCAGGCATTAAACTTATTTTTCTGCTGTAAGATGCAAAATTAAAGTTAAAATAAATGGGCAGTTTACGCTAGTAGACACCACCCAAAAATTGTTTGTCTAGTACTTATTTTAGGAACACTTACATAATAGGGAAGGAGGTGTTGTGAAAATTACCTATTTCTCCAGTTGAGAATTCTGCTCCTACGTAACCTCCCCAATGTGCTGATTTTTTCCATGCTTACCATGACTCCTACAGTCTCTAGGCAGAAAATGGTGAACTGTGAATGACTTTCCGCCCCTTTAGGGATTTTGGCAAGTCTGAGTAATGATCACTTCCATTCTGAAAACAGCTGCAGCAAGGAATGTATTGCACTGCTAAAGATTTTCCTGACTAATAATCACTCTGATTTTTTCTATGTATGGCAGAGTGATGCTGTCATTTGTATAGTATAAAATATTCTAGAGCTCGATTGCCCAGGAAAGATATAAAGTGGTGTAGATTTTTATTGTCTGCATATGAGACACTTGTATTTAACCTATAGAATTTAAAAGATAGTCCTGGGATTTCATACCAGCTATTAAAATAATAACTTTCAGTGGGGAAGCAACATAAGTCAATGCTACTTGCATTGGTTGGCAACTTGCTAATTTGTTCTAAACCAAGCACTAATATTTCACTGTACTGGTGAAGCTCAGTGAAAATGCCTTTAAAGCTGGGAGAAGACACTGTATCAGGAGTAGGCCAAGCCACAGTGTGTTTTTCTCCCTAATTAGCTGACTGTAAACCAGTTACACTGTGCAGCTCTTTCATAAGGGTTTTGGGAAAAGCTCATGCCTTATTCACTCCACCTAGGACCTGGGTGTCTAACTCCATTTTCAGGCATGCTTTTTTTCATAGTACTTATTAATAAGACACACTGTTCAACACAAAGCATGAGAACAATTCTCCCATCAAGAAAAATGGTAAAAATTCTTTAGTTTAGAATTAAACCTAGAAAAATGTAAATGCATGAGGAAATCTTAAATGTATACAGCTTTTAATGGTAAAGCTTGCTCCTCTGTTGTTCTTCTATATCAGTTGAGAAAATTGTTCATCTCTTCCAATAAATTCTGCTAAATAAAACTGTCAGCATAATTCACCTACTTTAGAGTAATTCACCTTTCTCCCATGGATGTAGTATGAACTACTGAGGTGACCTTTTATGAGCTAAGACATTATATACCTCTGATGCTACCTAGGTAATCTTTGTATGTATAAGAGCAGCTCTTATGTTTTAAATTGTTAGACTGAAACTCCCATCTCTAAAGCCAGGCAACTGAATGCGGTAAATTTTTTTGGTGGCTCAGTACAAAATGTGTGTTAGTCACTTCAGCGTAATACACCTTTAAAAATATTTCTAAATGCCACCTTGATGTCATTTCCAGGGAACATTAATTCACTTAACTGATTTGATGCTTGCTCTTTTTCTTCATCAGTTAGTAAGGTATTCTCAGTCCTTGCCTCCATAGACATAGCAGTGTCAGTCAGGAAGCTTTAAACTTGCTCTCCTTTATTAAAAGGGTTTTGCATTGTATTATTTTCAGAGTGCAAGTGATACTTGCAGTTGTATAAAGTTGCCATGAGTCATGTTTTGTCATCCTTAGACCGGCTAGGGTGATACTCTTCTTCAGCAATAATCCTGGCAGCATCAGTAACATAAGTGAAATGCTGTTTATCTTGATTATCATTAGAGGAATCTGAACTTTTGTTTGAGTTCAGTGTTCTACTCTTCATCTGTGTTGAGTAGTAAAACTTTAGCCCTCCTTTCCATGCATTAGGTAGCCACTGAAAATTAGAATGAGCATATATCAAGCCATATACAGACTGGGAGGGAGTTTGCAGGGTCGTCTGATACATCATCATCTTCCAGAGAAGAATCATTGCTCTTCTATATCTATCAGAGACAAATCTCTTGTGATGGTTGTGTTATTTCTAGTTATGAATTCTCTGTCTGTTTTACCCCAGTTTACTGTCACATATACTATGGCAATTGCTTCGTGTTTCTTAAGATAGAAGTATTTATGCTATTCTGAGGCGAAGCCGTGAATCCCCTGGCAAGCAGTTACCCACTGACTCAGGGAACTGGAAGTAAGGAGACTGTTTACCAGTAGGAGTAGAGGGTTTGCAGTCTGGACAATTTGCAAGTTGCACTGTTTGACCTTCAGCTTGTGTGGTCTGACCAATCTGCCTGACTTCTATTTAGTGTGGGGCAGTCGTGCAGTGCAGGATTATGCATATGTTTATCCCTGAAACGGAGGGAGAACATTAGTGAAACTGCATGCACAGCATTGGCTAATAATGCCACTTCGGCTGGTGATGGAGTCAATGACTCGAAAGGGATTATGTTTGTTGACAGAAAGCACATCTGGCTGCCATACAGCCGTGCACTCCAGAGGTCTAATTCTGTCCTGATTTACTCCCCATCCGGTTCATGGCTGTAACTCTTCCAGATGTGCCACATGTTGATAAATATAATTCTTTTATCAGTGACTAAATCTGGACAAAATTTGGTCTTCTGTTTGTGCCTGTAAATTTTAATTTCATTTTAGTGATACATTTGGATTTAAGAGGCTGAATATAAGTGCTTGCTGTATGCCAAGATCTCTAACGGCAGTGCTTCTTGACCAGAATACATAACTACTGGATTAAGGCTCTCCCAGGTCCCTTGCTTTATTTAAAGGAGTGTTTTTCTCTTTTAAAAGTTTATTTTCTAGGATAGAACAGTTGCACTGTAAAAAAAAAAAAATGTATATATGTGTATGTCTGTATAAAGAATTATAATAGTGATAGCCTTTGACCACACAAAAACTTCATGTTTTTCCCCAGTGTCAAGTGTCAGAATTGCTCAGCGTTGCAACAAGAACCAGAGACTAGACGTTTCTCTTTTTTATAGATAGGGCTTTTTTGAAGCTTTTTCCAGTATCTATACTTGTTCTTAGAAGCGATGCCACCCATTTGAGACTTGCTTATGCATATGATAGAGGGCAGCAACATAAACTGTACTTAAAAAGTCACAAGGTGATAGCTCTTATACACATGTATAACAATCCCTTTTTCCACCTTCAGCTCAGATAAGTATGGGCAGTTCTAGTACTAAATTTCTAATAAAATATAGAATTAATCTGTGTCATAATTCATTCTAGTTTTATTTTTTATGATTACTTAAATTGTTTCTTCTTTTTATGGGTGCTTGTCCAAAATAAAGAGGGAAATGTATCTAGCACATATTAAAGGAGCTACAATTAAAGTTGCGTATCTGCTTTTAACATCCTATGGCTGATTTGTCTGTGCTTTCTTAATCAATTCAGCATATTTATTTTCAATAAAGTTTTTGTTACTTTTTGTTCTTCCTGGATGAATTCACAGCTTCCATCCCACCACTGTTAGGCCAGCAAGTCAGGTGAAAACCTGGTGGACTTCTTCCAGGACAGTGAGAGTGCTTTCAGCTAGATGCAGAAAATCTAGTGGGTGTTGAATTTAGGAAGGATATTTTGGTAAATGTATTCTACTTGCTTATATGTTTTCTATGACAATGTTACTTCTGCATGCTTTTGGGCCCTCTGATGAAGTAGAGGAGTGTAGCTATCCTTTTTACAGATGGGAAAGGTATTTTTGACAAACTGGTGAATTTAGTTCATTGAGTTTCAGGCTTCTCTGCTCATTGATGTACTTTTAATCTCTGGTATTGTATTTTGCTAGAATTCCTACTTACTTCACTTTGCTAACCACGGGGTGCTTTGTGTATTAACTGCACAGAGAGTTAGGTAGCTTGCATGCTCACTGCCCTTCTCTGTGTGTGTCGTGAGTGTAGAATAAATTTAATTGAGATGATCTAGTAAGCATGATCCAAAGAATGAAACTTGGAGTCATATACTTCTGAGTTTACATTTAGGTGATGACAATGATTAACTTTGCTACTCCTTTCCTGTCTGTAAAAGAGGGGTGGTTATGTTTATACCTTTCTAACAAAAGCTTTGAGTCGCTTAATTACTACATTGAGTGTGACAGCTGCTAATATGGGTGTTGCACCATTAATTCTCTAATTGCAGCTTTCTTTAGAATTTCATAGGGGTCCCAAATTTGATAAATCACATTTTTATTGTGGCGAATATTCCAGTAAATCTGCAACGTTTGCTTTCTGTTTCTTTTTTTGGTTTTGTGGGGGTTTTTTTGTAAAATATCAACAATTTACAAGTATGTTGTAACTAATTCCACCACAGTAATTTTCTAATGCTGAACAGACTCATTCTTCAAATACCAGGCTCAGCAAGCTCATGAAGCAGTTTAAGATACATAGTTTGCTATTTTGAATGAAACAGTTTCCTGGTATGTTAAGAAAAGCGATAAGGACACATTGGAAGACTCGGAGCTTGTTCTTTTACTTACTCACTTCCAGTGGCACTTTGCTGCCCTTTGTTGGTTTTCTCCCCTTAACCATCTTGACATGCACACTTCCTACTTTCTGAAGTTGTGTAGGTAGGAAAATGATAGTGACCCATGCTGTATCAACTTTGAGCAACCACAGAGTCTGCAAACCAAGTTCTGTTGCAAGGACATTCATTGGTGGTACTTTAGATCATCCACTTTTTGCTTAGACACACACAGGCAAACTCTGTTTAAAGCAAGCATAGCATAAAGATCTTGATTCAAATGAGAACCTAATGCCTTCAAAGATATTTCTCAGCAGTTCAGCAAGTTATAAAGGTATGAGCCATACATGAATGGTCAGATGGCTGTTCAAAATTATGAAGACAGTGGGTCTAATTTCCTTTCCACTACTCAGAGTTCAGTTGTGTTAACTCCCCTGAGCTCACTGGAGCTGTGTGTGAAGTAGTGTAATGCAGCAGAGAATCCAGTCTACACAAATTCTGCAGAAGTCTAAATGATGCTTAATTAAATGATGGCTGTAGGCTTCCCCAATAAGTGGATGTGTTGGGTTTGTGTGTGTGGCAGGGTTTTGGTAGCATGGGAGGGGGCTACAGTGGTAGCCTCTGTGAGGGTAATAAAATCAGATACAGGGTGATACTATTCATTTTAACTTAGACAATTAGAAATGTAACCAACCTTGTTTATTTGCAGCATCACAATTCTGGTTGTAATGACCAGAAACGCTTTCCATGCATAGTGTGCTGAGCTTCTTTCAGCTGCCACCATTTCAAGCTCTCCCTTTGCTTCTCCACATACTTAACCAATACTTTGTTCCCTGTCCAATTCTTAGACATGCATTTCACTTAAAATTTTCTTAACAGTCTGTCCTCTGGCATAAGCCATGATGCATGTCACAAGAGTAGATATACTCGGGGTTACCAGAAAGGATGGATCCTCTTTTAGTTTTCCTGTTCTGCACTGACCTGCTTGTTTCCTGCTAGTGGTTAATAATTTCTTAGGGGTGAGAACTCCTTCGGAGAATCAAAGTCAATCAGGCAAATAGTTTAAATGCTGGATTTCTAATGTCTTGGTTCATCTTAATCACAAGTGCAGCCCAACCTAATATTTACTTGTTAATAAAAATTGTATGCTTTTTTGCAAAATGGCAGTTAAATATGCTTATTATTATCTCTGTATTTGTATTATTGTATCTTCCTGAAATAATGTAGACAAATACACCTAATAAAAATTGGTTTGTAAAGAATTTGGTTGATGGCACTTACACTGTTCAAACAAATGATCGTTTGGGCTTCTCTGTGTTTACAATGAGGATGAGCTGGCTTTCACAGATGCTGGTTTGATCTCATAGTTTTAATCTTCGTAGGCAGCAGTGAACTGTGCTACTTTAGTTTGTGCAGGTCAAACTTGCAGCCAAATTCTGATTGCCGGATACTTTCCGTCATTTTTAATAGACAAAAAGACCGTTCTAATTAGAGTAAGTGTATGCTCCCTGTAATGCATCTTTTGCCTGGGAATAATATGTTTTCAAGTGTCTTGTGTAATGAAAGTGACAGGTTGCTTTCAAGTAAGGCAGTTGGTAGGGGCTCACCAGCTCAGGGCAGTGCAGAAGGTGGTGTATTTTCTGCACAGATAACTAGAAAGGAAAATTGGCTGGGTGCACTGCAGTATGGATCTTTGCTTCCCTGCGTAGAGCAAAGATAAGTCTCCCGGCCTCTGCTGTGCCCAAATAAGCTGACAAACCTGATGAATGGAAAAGCCTCGTATCTCAGAGTCACGAAAAGCACAGAGGTGAACTCGGCAAATGTTCTGTTCTGAATGCACTTGAATTATCAGCTGTAGCCTAACAGCAGCTGAGCAAATGGCTCACCCTTCAGAATACAGGCTTCTGAATCAAAGCCAATGATGTAGCCGTGGATCTGTCAGTCAGATGGGTTATCTTGCCTTGGAAAAGGGATGTCAGCAGCAGGATGTATATGTGATACTTCGGGTTTGCATGTTTTTTAAGGAGGAATTCAGCAAATGTCTGGCTCAAGCCCTGTTCTCATGTAAAGAATTAAACTACAGTGATCCTGCTCAAAGTAACTATACATCCCAGAAAAGCAGCCTTGCTTGAGTGTCAGTGTTGCTGCCAACATTTGTGTTCTTGGGAGCACCTCTGGCTACTGCTCATGCAGAAGCAGTAGTTTGGTGAGCAGACAGTAATGGAAGAGGAACTTGGAGCTCCAAATGCATCCCCCCACTTGCTCCACAGGCTATTTACTCCAACAAGAAGCAAAAGGAGAAAGAAGTTTGTGATGAGGAGTCAGAGTTACAGAGCTGATCATCAGGGATACACATAACACCTCAAGGTTAAATACCTTGGTGTGCAGTTTTACAGGTCATATCCATGACTTTTCCAGAAAGAATAGGGGAAGGAAATATAACAGTAATTCCTGGGCTTTGCTGTATGTTTTGGGTTGTAACCTAGTGTAACTGGAATTTTTTCAACCTGAGAGCTGAAGAGGATGGAGGAGGTTGGCTGATTTAATGCTACCATTAAGCATAAGAATTTAATAGCTGAGCTAACTGGATAACTTCATAACTTTTATTTCAGAGTCTGTGTATGGTAAAGTAGCCCAAGGCCTCTAAAGAAGACCTGAATTCACCTTATGTGAATTTTGCAAAGGCAGCAGAAGAGGAGAAAGATGACAGACTGTGTACACTCAGCTCTGAGGCTCAGAGCTCTGTTACATCAGGAGAACTGTATCCATGAAAACAGGGTATTGCATTTCTTATCCAGGTGATCAGTATGTTGCACAGAATCTCTTGCCTGCCTGTTTCTGTCCGTAAGTGTTATCTTCCGAACACATGCAAGTTATTGTTAAAAGTAGTCACGTTAGTGTTGCCTTCATGGCCTTCTCATCCCTTTTTTTTTATCTTGAGTTTGGTGTATCCCACTTAAACACTTCCCTGTTCACATCTCCCTGAAGGGTATGCTGCACTGTCCCATGTTTCATTTACTTTGCACGACCTTCTGCCTGTTGCCCCTGCATTGATCCTTGTTACTCCTTGAGTGATGATAGTGAGAGGCATTACTCCAAGTGTGGGAGGATAAAACTGGGAGCTAGAGTTCTACTTTGTGTTTCTGGCTATGATGCTAACTGACAGGCAGACTTCAGTGTAATTACTTAACTCGTAAGAAAACTGAGGCAAAGAGGGGTAACCTCTTAAGTGGCTTCAACATTGCAGTCTATTTAAAGGAGGTGATTATTTTGTAGTTGTTCAGCCTTGTTCAAACAAACTGGAGAAGACTGGAGATCAGTTTGTTTGGACTGATTGAAACTTAGAGGTGGGAGCGGTCAAGCTGTTCTCTGAGAGAGAGAGAGAGAGAGAGATGCTTTTTTGACCTTCTTGATTTCAGCTGCATTTGGCAAGAGAAGCTGGCTGATAACACAGGTGCCCAAAAGCATACCTGTCTCAAAATGAGGATCTTCCTCTCAGTGAGATTGTCTTCATTTAGTAAGTTAAAACCTACCATTCACAACCCAGGCCATGGGAGGAGATGGCCTCTTCTGTTAATGATTTTGTTGATTACAAGAACTTGTATTTAATTGCAATGTGCATGACTGGTATGTTCCAGGCAGTGTGTCATCAGAGAAACCAGGGAAAGTGAGTTGTTTGTTCTGCCAATAGATCAGGCATTTTTTCTTCATTTTGCTCTGTGATCTGTTTTCTGTGTTCTATATGTATGCACATTAAGAAATGTAGGCAGTCTTTAATTATAGGCAAATGGTACTTAATGCTTCCCAAACGAATGTGTCTTCTAAAGTAGGTGCCTGCATACAAGAAATATTCTATGAGCAAAATTGAAGAGCTCTGCTTTGCACTGGAAGTCATCTTCACTAACTGGCAAAGTCTCACCTCATCTTTGAAGCAAATAGCCTTCAAAGGAAAGAAAAAATATTTTCCTAACTCTGTAAAACAAAGAATGGATTTACAACCAAATGCTTTTTCTTTTTTTTTGATTGGAGGAGACAAGGACCAAATACACCAGTGAAGTGTCTTTGAGAGGAAAGTTTTCAATACATGTATTCAGTGACTGCAATTAACTATATTACACTTTGGCCAAGTTGCTTTAAGACTGAATGTATGTCTGTACAGAGGATCTGTAAGTGGAGGCTTGCAAAATGAGGGTTCATGACTTGGTTCCACTGCTGCGCTTCTGGCTGCCCTGCAGCAGCTGACTGTGGTCATCTAAAATAGCATTAGCCTGGTGCAGTTCTCCCAGCTCTAGACAAAGCTTGGTGTGTTGGGGGGTATAGGATGTTAGTTGTCTGTGCATGCATCCTGTATGTTTTAAATGGAAAATTACACCCTAATCACTCTGAAGGAATTGACTTATTTGGGCTGTAACAATGTCAGCAAGCGACAGGTAGATAATGTGTGTTAATTAATATACAGCCTGCTATTTATTTACGTGTATGAAGGGGTGTGGGTTTTTTTGGGGGGGTGTTACAATGTTATGCACACTCTAAATTCTTATTCCTTGGAAATAATTTCCCATGAGCTGATAGATATTTTAAAATTCAGAGATGGCTTTCAGTGGTTGAGATAGATATTTACTTTAGGTGAATGTTTTCCTCTGTAAATCGAAGGAGTGTGAGCCTTAACAAATGAAATGTTCATACTGAAAGCACAAATGCTTTCCAGTCTAGGTTTCCCACAGTGCTGTATATAGAATGCTCTGCAACATGAAGATAAACACAATGATAGTTTTGAATATACATCAAAATGTGTCTAAGCTTGCCTAATATTTTCACTTAAAACCTGGTATAATTCAATATGGAATTTTTTTGCAAAGAAGTGGAAGGAAAGATGTCTTATCAGCATGTCTAGTTTTAAAAAATTCTGAAATATGAAAAAGAAATTAAAATCAGCTTATTTAAACTCTGTATTTCTTATTTCAAATGTTAGATGATTTTTAAACCACAACTTCTGAACCAAAACCAGCTAGGTACAAAAACAAAAAAAAGGGGGGAGGAAGATTGGAAGATTGGCAGCAAATAAAATAGCTATTTGTTTTAGCTTTAAATTTGTTATTCTGCTTTCAACAATATCCCAAAACTACTGACTTGAAACCTAGTTGCTGTCCCATGTGTAGGCTCTGTGCAGCATGTGGATGGTTTGTACTTAAAATCAGTAGTCCAGTTTTCGTTTCCTTTGCACTTTGGGCACTAACGTATACCTGAAGGGATCATAGGTAAGATCTTGCCTTACCAGGTCAATAGTGTCAGGTCCCTTTATTGTGTTTCCCCTTGCACTAGGGAACTGAATATAGACAAAGGTAAAGGGTTTTGTTTGTACAGTTACGTGCGGAAGAATGGCGAGGAGATAGGTGATGGAGGTCGGTACAGCTATTTCCCAGATTCTTTATAATAAATCCCTTCATGCTTTGTTCAGGCAGCAGAGTTGTCTGTTTCACATTGTAGCATATTGTTGCTTATGTTGTCCTTAGCTGGGTTTCCCCATACGTGTCCACCTGCAAGGCTCTCCACTAGCCATCGTGTCACCCAGATTTATTGCACATGTGCATTTTTGCATAAAAACCTCATAAGCCCACACCCATTGTTCCTGGCTCTGGATTGCCACTCCACGGCCACTCCGCTGGCTCTGCACCTTCCCCCTTGCTGTTTACCTCGCTCGGGTACTTATTGGGATAGCATACCTCTGGGATGCTGAGGTAATAAAAGCCTTGTGATCACCTTTGTGTGTATTGTGTTGGTGTATCCAACCCTGCTTGGGTCTGGTGAGGTGTCACCACTGGCAGAGGCCAGTCAGGTATCACTGCCTGGATCTGACAAGTGATGTAGTCAGCAGGATACACAAACAGCAATGCCAATGCTGTGGTCGAAAAAGGCAAAAGGGGAAAATGAGAGCTTGTTCTCGCAGCATGCCAGGAAAGCCCCAGACGGAGCAGCGGGGGTCGCTAGCTGCATTTCTTGCTAAATTGGTCAGCCTGGAACATTGGCCAGAATTAGCAAAGGGGGAAGAAGTAACCGTGGGGGGCCTTGAATTGGCTTTACTGAGCCTGCCTTTTCGTGATGCTTCAGAAACATCACAAAAGATGGCAGGGAAGTTGGGTTGGGATCTGATAACTGGAATAAAGGCATTGGATGATGATGTGTTAGCTTTACAGCAATGGGTGAAACAGCTAGAATGTGAAACTGCAGATTTACGGGATGCAAAAACCATAGCGCAAGAAGTTATTACCACCCAAGCAGAGAAGAGGCAGGATTTAACCCGTGAAATTGAGCAACTAGTGCTGAGAACAGCAAATAACCGTTGGCGGTGGTATGATAAGGCTCCGGCAACTGTTGCACAAGTTCAGGCATTGGGTAGTGTCCCTTGTGGAATCCTGAAGAGTGGGACGGTAATATCTGAAGCACCTCTTCTGATTCGTTCTCTGATATTGAATATGATATAGAACCGGGACCATCCTTTGTGCAAGCTAAAGCATTGGTACAAATGTGGGAAGAATGGCAAATAGGTGGTAATGTGATTGAGCAGCACAGGACATATATCCTGAAAGAAATACGTGAGTTTCTAACCATGTTCCAACAGCAATCTGGTGAGTCTTTGTTAGCTTGGATGGTTAGAGCTTGGGATAATGGGGCGGGGTCATTGTCCTTATTGAGGGATGAGCTAAAGTTAATGAGTCCTTTGTCCACGGATGCTGAAGTGCAGTATTATTGTTATCACTCTGCGTGGTGGTGCTGGTAATCCTGTGCAAGCCTCTTGGTTATATCAGTGGCTGTGTGTGGCTCCTGTAGGTGCATATCCTACACCCGGTGAACTAGCAGCTGCGGAAGGAGTCTGGCAAATCACAGAGGAAGGGATAAGCACCTTACGACAACTGGGAGTCGCTATTGGATTAACAGATGGCACTGGTCCTGATGGGGTGGTGATAACTCGACCAGTGAAAATACAATTGCTTAAAGGGGCCCCAAATAGGTTAAAGCCACTTCTGTCGGGAATTGTGATGCCTGCTACAGGAACTACGGGTGTTTTGGTAAACCAAATGAGGGACCTAATAACAGTGAGCGGGGGGTCTGAGAAACAGGCTAGAGTGGTACAGAAGGGTAAAGCCAAAGTGTCAGGTGGAGCATTGAAAATTACTGGCAAAGCCACCAGGAGACAAATGTGTGCAGATTTATTGCAGGCATGAGTGTCAAAAGGTGAGATAAATGGCTTACCAGCCTCAGAGCTTTTTCAGAGATGGCAGAGACTGCCTGCTAATCAACAAAATCATGTTAAACCCTCAGCCCCCCCTGCTCCTACTACTCTGTGGAAGTTACCTGGAACAAGGCAGTGAAGGGAAGGCAGATCCCCCAAAGTCCGAGCATCTATTGCAGCCTACCACACAGGGGACCCGCACCCATATGTACCCCTACATATTCAGTGGCACTCGGGCAGAGAGAGAGTGAGTTTGGCTTTAGTGAATACTGGGGCACAGGTGATTGTCTTACACAGCACGGTGAATCCATGTAAAGCTACTACCCAGATCTGTGGTCTGGGTGCGTCTGCCACTCCAGCAATAAGGACTGTAGTTACCCTAGCTTTTGGAAAAAATCCTCCATTCTCTACCCCTGTGTTATTAGCACCAATCCATGGATACATTTTAAGAACTGATATATTGCTAGGCTGAGACATACAAACAGTGCAAGGATTGTTTTCATTTGGACAGAACCCCTCTCTGCCACGAACAGGATCAATTATATTGGTTAGAGGATACCCCAAGTGGGACCCTGTTGAAGTACCTGTACTAGTGGTTGTTGTACAAGTAAAACAGTATAGAATACCAGAAGGAGAGATTGAAATCCAAGAAACAACAGATGCCCTTTTGGAAGCCCAAATAATTTCCGCTGCTTTGTCTGACTTTACCAGTCCCATATGGCCTGTGAAAAAAATGGGTTGTTCATGGAGAATGACAGTAGATTATAGGGAATTGAATGAAGTAGCCCCACCTCTCCTGACCCTTGTATCTGACATGATAACCTTGCTGGAGGGGGTGGAGAAGCATCTGCAAGAATGGAAAGCAGTGGTTGATTGCAATACATATTAACCACTGTGGACATTTTATACAGGAATCCTGTACGCACACCTGCTATTCACACTAACCAGTCCTCTACTATCCAGGGATTAGAAAAGATGGTATATACCTATGGAATACCAAAAGAAATCCAGAGTGACCAGGGTAGTCACTTTGCAGGGCACTCTGTTCAGGAATGGGCCAAAGATCTCAGAATCTTATGGACCCCACACGTTCCTTACCATCCCCAAGCCAATGGATTAATTGAACAAATGAATTGTTTACTGAAAGAGCAGATATGCAAATTAACTCCTACTCAAACACTAAAAGGTTGAAATAATGTCTTGGCTCAATCTGTTTTCCTTTTAAACAATCACCGTATTGGTCTGTTCATGCTGTATGAGAGAATTCAATTTAAGCCTTCTGTAATCGCCTCAACCTGACTTTCTATGGTAGAAGGGTGGGTAACCCCTTTATAAGCCCATGCTCATTGTTCCTTGCCCTGGACTGTTGCTCTGTGGTGCCTTGGACCTCCCCGCTTGCTGTTTACCTCACTCAGGTACTTGTTAGGGAACCCCCTCTGGGATGCTGAGGTAATAAAAGCCTTGTGATCATCTTTGTGTGTATTGTGTTTGTGTATCTGACCCTGCTTGGGTCCAGTGAGATGTCACCACTGGCACAGGCCAGTCCGGTGTTGCTGCCTGGATCTGACATTTTCTTCTGTTGATACCCAATTGTATGGCTGTATTATCTTCATTGTGCATAATTCTACAGTGTTTTCTTCTCTTATATCAGCTTCTCTAAAATAATTCTAGTTTCAAAGTATAATGTGATATTGCTTAGATTAATGAGGGGCACAGTGTGTGGATATAAACACATAACCTCTTTCCAAAAATTACTTTATCTCTGCATTTTTCCTGACCAGCACTTGTTAGAGCATAGAGTATCACAGAATCACAGAATCGTCTGGGTTGGAAAAGACCTTGAAGATCATCCAGTCCAACCATTGACAGTTCCCAACTACAGCATATCCCTCAGTGCTAAGTCAACTTTATTCTTAAACACCTCCAGGGATGGGGACTCCACCACCTCCCTGGGCAGCCCATTCCAATGCCTAACAACCCGTTCTGTAAAGAAATGCTTCCTAATATCCAGTCTAAACCTTCCCTGGCGCAATTTGAGGCCATTACCTCTTGTCCTATCGCTTGTTACTTGGTTAAAGAGGCTCATCCCCAGCTCTCTGCAGCCTCCTTTCAGGTAGCTCTAGAGGGCGATGAGGTCTCCCCTCAGCCTCCTCTTCTCCAGACTAAAAGTAGCATTTGCATGTGAGGCTTTCTCTTCTCCAAGATACTCAGGGCAGTTGCAAATGGTTAAATGACATGATGACATACATATTTAATAGTATGAAAATATGAAAGCATGGAAAAAAGGGAGAAAGTGCTGAGGTTTTTTGATATACCTTTGAGGATGGTATTAGCTGTTCTCCATTGTCCTTGGTGGCTGTGACATCCTCCCACTTTTCACTGTGCACATATTACACATAGTCAAGGGGTATCAGATACAGCTCTACACCTTCTCCCCTATTCATCTTGTGAATCTAGCCCTGAGACTTCACTCACTAGTTCTCTTCCTTCAGAGTTAAAGCTACTAAAATGGTGTACCTGGCAAAACATAGAGCTATACTGCTGCTATCAAAGTGATGGTAGGTAGGCAGTTAAGGTAACTTGCAGTGAGGTTTTGCAACACTGACAGCTGATACGACAATATGATACATTATAAATGCATGTTTTAGAAGTGTACTTAATCCTAGCGTAGACGTATGTAGGAACAACTCAGCTCAAACATGACAAATGAGTACATGTTGTGGATTGCAGCAGTGATGTGTTTTAAGGCTAGTGGTATGATTTTAAGGTGAGTAGTAAGAGGCTTTAACGTATGCAAGGAATTTGGCAAGAGGGCAAAAAGTAGTGTGGTGATTAAGTTGTCCTCCCTGTAAGAAACACTAGGTGACCCCACTAATTGGATCCCAGGTGCAGATTGACACAGCTAGCTATAAACATTAGAGATTTCAGGAAAATCTTTGTCAGGTATAAATGAGAGTTGAGTATTTCTCTAAGTTAAATCATTTGATGAGTAACCTGGGGAAGTTTGAGTCAGACCTATGAAAACATGCGACCCTATTCTGGACTGACCTACCAGACAATGTTTTAGGCACCGAAACTGCAGGACTTGTCACTGAATAGACCTTTGTCTATGTGCCAAACTTCTTCTGGCTGCTCTAGAATGCTGGAGAGGGATTGGGATCTCTGGTCAAGCAGTTGTTTACAACCATTCATTCCTGCTGCATTGTGTTTTAGCTCACTGACAGGAGTTCATGATTCATATTAATGAGAGATACATGCCTGCTAATGTAAGTCATCTAACTTGTACCAAACCCGGGGTCAATACCATGACCATTATCACTAATGCTAAGAGGTGAAACGCTCCTAATGTGAATAATCTTATAACGAATAGTCTTTTCAATAGTCTCTGGTTCTGTATCTCATCCAAAAGGCAGGCACATGTTCTGATAAATTAAAGGACTGCTTAGCTCTTGTGAAGGACATATCACAGAAGCTTGTAATTGCATATCCTACGTTAAGCAGGCTTCCTTAAAAATTCTAGATTAGTAAACTTTGCTTTTGCATCTTCTGGCCCTTATCTGACTGCACAGGGCGTTCTTTCCTACTGCACCACTCGCCTGTGATGCAATGGTCATGATCTTTGTCACTGAAAGATCTGTAGAATTAAGAGCAAGAACCTTTATAGTTTCAAATGAAATGGCATGTTCCCTAGCTGGAAGCTAACATGCATTCACATCATCTGTGAATCAAGCACAGCGAGAAGAAGCAGTGCATATTGAATAGCAGGTTACATCACTGCCTTCTCTTTAAAACATTGAGAAAGTAGAAATTTAGGCTAAAGAAAGCATCAGGTGCCTTATTGTGAATTTTCTAGATAATGCTGTGTTTGCATTTGAATTTGCTTATTAGCTTGCTTACAAAACTACTTACTATACATTGATTATTCTGAGCAAGTCCCTCCAGATAAACTGAGAATTAATCTGCTACAGATAATGCTTAGGCCATTGATGTCTTATGGTAATTTGCATCTAAAAGATACTAAAAATGTTTTTAATGAGTCCCATAATAATAAAAATATTAGTAATAATAGTGCATTACAATCACTTTCTGAATTTTGCTTCTGGCTGGGGAATTTGAGGTTTGAGGCTGTTCTTTGGCATTTGCTGAGATTGGCATGACCTCCTCATATCAGGGTTATAGGGAAGAGGAAAAAAAGATGATCAAGGGCAGGAAGGGACTCATGAGTGAGACTGGCAATTTAAATAGAAGAGCTTCAGGTCTGTTTGTCTACCTTCATGAACCAACATTTTGCTTCATTAGTACCAATGGACTTCATCCTCCTACAGAGAGAGTCTGCCAGGTTTGGTTCTGGAATTCATGACAAATACCAGTGCATCATCCTCAGACAGAGAGGAGATCTTCTCCCGGCTCCAGGAAGAAATTAACAAAAACTTCACAAAACAAAGTATTTACAGAAATTGTTCCTCAAGAGAAACGGGGTAAGTCCTGCTCTGAATTTAAGTCTGACTTAATAAACCTTTGTGGTGGTGCAATTCCCTCCCCCGCCCCGGGCCACATACCAGCCTGGGGAGATAACTAGTGCTGGTGGCAGTACTTAGAGCGTTCAGACGCCCCTTTGACGAGCCCGGCTCTGCCCTCCTTATCAGTTGGGAACGGCTCTAACAGCCCATCACCTGGGAGAACAATAACAGAATTGCACACCCATCAATTTCTTGGCAACTGGGCAGAACACCTCACTGCCCGAGCCGGAGGGATAAGAATCTGACAAAAGTCAATTATCTTGGACCCTGTAAACAGCAGCGCCAAGTGAGACCCTCTGAGCTCTCCTGGACTGCAGCGGGCCTGGGACCAGCATCTCCCCGGGGCTGGGACACTCCCGGGCATTAACTCCTCGGGGCACCGTCCACTGATGGAGCTGACGGGAGCCCAGGGCGAAGTCGACCCGCCGGAGCCCCAGTTACCGCCCGCTGAGGGACGCCGAGGCAGTGTGAGTATTTACTCTAAGCCCGAGAAGAGGGAGGTTTTACTTGGAGCTAGCTTCTCTTTCACCCACTCGCTGTCTGCTCACCGATGTGTTTAGGTACACACAGTTATTTTCACGAGTGTGGGGACACACATATTTTTACTGGATCCAAATACTTTTGTCTGTCTGTGTGTTTGTATGGTTTGTATTTGTGAATGCGCATGTATATACGTATAGATTTAAGGCACCGTATAGTAAGTTAGTGTGAATCTTGTCATCTTCGAATCTGTAGTTAAGTCGCTATTTCAAATTATTTTGTAAACCTTTAAATTGGTTAATGATTAACTGTTGCTAGTTATTAATAAATTTTGATTTGCTGTTAAATTATTACCGTGTTAATACTTTCATCTGCAACGACCTTAAAGCAAGCAGCCAGAATGTTGTGGACAGGAAAACACAGAGCTTACAGAGAAAAACCAATCAAGAGTTATTCAATATGAGAAACAATCGTTAGTTTAGGAAGTTCCTGCTGCATGTCCCTGGAGGCTGGAAAGATACTGGGCATAAAGAGTTTCCCCTCTTCCTCTGTTTCCCAGGCTACTGTCTGGGTCAGGGTACCAGGCTGGTCATACAGGTTTTCAGAAGAGGCATGATAGGTAGATATAAAACCTCTACTTAAAGTATTGTCTGACTTTATATTGCTTAGCTTTACCTCAACCTATGCAAACTTGTGTCTTTCCCTTGTTAGAACACGCCAGTATGTTTTATGAGTTGGGTAACTTCTTGTCTGGGTGGATTTTTTTTCTGTTCTTCCAGAATCTGTAAAAGATAGCCAAAGGAAACTTCAGATCTTGCTGTCTGCCCCAGTAGGTCTATTGTTATGTTAGTTAGAAATGAGACTAATTGAAATCTATGTCAATTTAATTCTTAATGAGATGCCCTGTGTGACTGATTATTTTTAATAGTTGCTTTATGATCCTCTGGGAAAATTTAATTTCTTAACTACATTTATAGGAAAAGGTTTTCATGTGAGCACCAAGAATTCGTAGGATTTGAGTCTGAGATCTGAAAACTAATTTTCTTAAGCTAAAGTTATTTTATTATGATGGTGATCTCATAGTTAATCTTAGTGGTTGTTTTCTGAACCCACAACAGTGTTTTTCTAAGATTCTGAGGTGGGTCTTGCTAAACACAAATCATTACACAGCCTCTTTCCTTTTCATTAGTGCCAAACAAAACCTAGCTCTAGAGACTCACAGAATCATCAGTGCCTGGGCAGAGAGGCAACAGGTTTTTATCTTCTGCTCTATATTTTTCTTAATATCTGTGCAAGCTTTGGGTAAGCTAATTTGCCATGGGAGTTGTCGTCTGAATTTACCTGAGGATCTAACTGAAGTAGAATCAAGTAGTGGGAACCAGGTGTATATCCAGGGGAGAAGTGCTAGCAAATACACAGCACCTCAGTTCAGCAAACTGCCAGAGTCAACCAATGCTACTAGAAAACAATTTTCCCTCCACCCATGAGATTATGCACGTACCCCGTATCAAAATGGTATCAGAGTCTGCCACGGCAATCTTAATATTAAATCAGATTGGATGTAGAACAATATCCAACTTTTTTCCACTCAATTAAGAAGGATTACGGACTAGGTTTGGATATTTTCCAGACCCCTTGAACTCTACCTTACTTTGTCAAGAGTTTTACTGATTTGACAGCAAAGAGATTGTTCCACTTAATCCCTGTGAAATGTGTTCTTTCACCCAAACAGCACATTCCTAGAGAAAGTTGATGGGGCCCCTTTTCAGGCTAGTTTGCGTGATACACAGGAAATGCATAAAATCTGCATAGGTGTGTTTAATGAATCATGATTTTTTTTTTGCACATCAGCAGTAAAATAATGGATAATCCACATAATCTTTGTGCATCATTGGAATCTCAGTGTCAGGCTGGTTGTCAGGACTTTTAAGATGCCAGTTCAGGATTTCTTCCTGCCTAGCATGGTAGTATGGCAGTAACTTACACACTCTTGAATAATTGATTTAGAAGCACAGGATACTTACCTCTTCTGTCCATCTCTTCCACCCAGCCTTGCAGCTTCAGAGTGAAAACCCTCCCTGATGCTGGATGTGGTGAATGCACCCTGCCTGTTAGGCTAGGGGCAGCAGCTGTATGCCTTGTAGGGCTCTTCTCTGCACATGCTGTTTTGTAAGATCTAGCCTCAATTCCAAGGCTTAAGACAGGCTTTAGTGCTTAGAAAAGACATACAAGAAAATACTTGCTTGGTTGGCAAATGTGCAAGGATTGGGATCAGCTTCCAGTAGAAACTTTTTTACATGGAGAAAATCTATGCCTACCTCTCTTTTTCATGCAAGTTAGCCAAAAATATTTGCACCTACAGCAAATGTCTGTGCACTCAAGACACATGGCTAAGGTAGATTTTTTTTTTTTTTTTGCTGTTACCATGTATGTGTGTAGATCCTGATCTAGATCCCACTTTACCTCATCAACAGAAAATTTAAAAAGCATATCTATATGAAACTATTCTTTGCACACTCCTATCTTTCTGCAGATATGGCTTTTTTATTGTTGTTTTGACTAATTAGTCATCTCTGAGGGTTTTAAATTGAAAATAAAAACCCCTAAATTTGGTGTAGAACTTCAGTGGTCAGCTGTTCAGTAACTGGTCCCTATTGGTAAATTGTGCTGACATAGCATCTATTGATCCATTGTGCTTGGACACGTGATGTTTATGTTCCTGATTAAATTAAGAATGTGAATGACTGAAGGATGACTTCAGGTCTTCTATAAGGAAGAAGCCTGCTTTTGAGTTTATATTGTTAGTGCACTGGCATCCCATAAAATATATACTTTGTGTGACAGATTTCAGGAAAAAAAAAAAATGAAAAAGAAAATAGTTGGGTTTTTTTTTCCCTGCAATCCATTGCTATCCAGGACCATGAGATACCTGTGAAGTTTCATACATCATATGTCTTGGAAGTTTATTTCCCTTTTAGAGTTAGAGCTTAAATGTAGTTGACTTTCTGTGCATGTTGTTTCCTGAGATTTTGAGGGGTCACAGGTTGAATGTGGTGGATGTTGCATGTGCAGATTGTGTTTTTTCAATAATGACCACTGCGGCAACCTTTATCTCTTAAGTGATGTATGAGGTCTTTTTTTGACAAGGATGTTAAACAAATAGAGAAAGGGAAGCACCATCTCGGGATTGAATGTTGTTCAAAGTATTTTGCAGCCTGTCCTTTTCCTCAGATGAAAAGGTATTGAAGGACCGTATTGCCCTTTTTGGAGTGGGAGTTAATCAAATTTCCTGTATGTGTGTATTCTGGCAGGAGAAAAATGTGAAGGTTTAGGCAAGTGTATTCTCAACTGGTTCTTGCTTTGTTGGCCTCATACAAGCAGGTGAGGAACTGGAGCTTGTCTTGGTTGAGTTGCATGTTTGTACACATTCATGCTGCTTTTTGCTTTCTGATGCAGCACAAGCAGCAGCTTTCCTATCATCCTATTGCTGTCTGTAAACACTTGATAAGGAGGAGGAAGCACTAGCAGATAAGAAGATGGAAGCTGCCACATTTTTCAGCCTTGAGCATTTCAAGGGGCAGCTGAGCTATACACTGAAAATTGAGTGCTATTTTCTTGTAATACCCTGTTGGAGAGGGAGGGCTTTGGGAACATGGTGCTTCTCTCTTTACTTTTTAATGTGGTTTCTTGTGTGAAATAATAAAGTTAAAAATCTTGAGCCTTGTTATATGTTATGCTTAGGCCTCTTATGACCCAGTTTATGGACTGAAAACAATATAGTTTCATATAATTTACTAAGAGATGAGGTTGTCTGAGTATTGAGCTTGTTAAAATTATTTTTTACAATAAGAGAATACTTGTCCAAGTGGAGAGCAAATGGGCAGTTTCCCAATAAGGTTTTGCTGTGTACAGTCAGGGATAGCAGATTTGGGCTATGAAGCCCTAATATCTGCTTTGCTGTTAGCATTTCCTCACCACCAGAAGGAGGGTGTCAGGGTGCTCCCTGGTTAAACAAGGTATAGTGCAATGGGACACACAGACACACACACAGAGACACACACACACACACAGACACACCCCTCCTGTGTTTTGAGAGACAAAGAGCAAAGGAAAGTCAATAGGCAATCTGTCCTCTCACTCACTGTTTGGCATGTTACAGGAGAAATTAATTGTTTGTTTTCTTCTTTAATTCAGTCTATTAAGGAATATTGGTTGAGGCTACAAGACCCAAGTTCAGTATAACAAAATATTAAAATATCAGTGAGGCCTATGAATCTTTTCAGAAATGTCTGCTGATGTTGTTATTTGTAAGCTTCAAAAAAATTGCTAGGTCAGCAGATGTTGGTTATATAGCCTGTTCTTTTTACTGCCTGCAGTTACTATCAGCCTATTGATATAGATACGATCCACTCAGAGGCGTGAGAACCTGTACTAGCTCAGGGGTAATTGTTTTGCGCGTGCCTGAGAGGGACCACCAAACAGCTTGTTACACTGCACAGCACAAATAGAAGAATACCGAATATTCAGGCTTCTTCCTTCTGTTTCCTCTGTATTGTCTCCAAACCTCCAGTGGAGGAGGGAGAAGTGTAGGCATTTGTCAGTCTGGGCCAAGCGCAGCCAGTGTTAAGAGAAGCATTGCAGACGGCAAAAATAGTCTCAGGCTTCTGGAACTGTGCCTGAGCTCTGATAGGGGTGGACAGGCAGTGAGGTGTCTGTCTGGCTGATACTTCTGGGACAGTCCCTGAGCTGAATAAGCTTTCATCGATACACTGATTTCTTTACTCATATCACGACGAGAACATTTATCTGAGGTTCTGCTGCAGTTTGCTTAAACCAGAACAAATGCCCGTTTTCTGTTTTTAAATTTAAACAAATGAAAAACAAATTGGAGACAGGCCCATCAGAGGATATGGCTATGCTATTTGTGTCTAGAAGCTGAGATAGTAGTGTTCCCTCGCTTTAATACATTTAAGCGTGGGAATGGGACTGCTCCTTTCCCTGATTTCAGAGAGAAAACACAGTTTCTGCCTCTTTAAAAATATGTTAATCAGTTTTTTGGAGAATATGTTGATGAAAACTGTCTCTAAAGTAGTTAACTGCCATGAAGGAGATTTCATCACCTATTTTGAAATGTTGATATGTGTATCTATTGCATGCTGGGGAAAAAAACAAAGACAAAAAGTGTGCATGAGTACCAATTAAGAGGTGCCATGAATCATCTTTGCAGAGCGATGAGAATGCTATAATCACATTATTTTTAAAAGTAAGTCTGCCATTTTTCTTCATGGCCCTGCTCTATAAGTGCCCTCCACTCTGAGTTTACTTGGGGAAGAAAGGGCAACACTAATGTCACAGATAAATAGTTCTATCTATCAAATCATATAGAAAACAATAAAGGAAAGAAGTTATCACTGTTTTGTCCCCAAAGCCGATAGTAGTTTGGCAAATTCAAGGTCAGGCATGAGTGCTGGCTAGAAGATGGGTGACTCAGTAGGTTGAGAAGAGGCTGTTTGCTGCAGTGCCCAAGTTCAGACCATGTAGTTGGAGTTATCTGTCTTTTGGAGCCCTCCTGAACAACCATAGTGAGGCCAAGGTCACTGAAAACTGCTTGAATAATAGATGTTTTCTCCATAGCAAAGGGCAGGGCATTGCTGAATAGGACAATTAATGGACACTCTTTGGGAGCAGGAAGATGAGAGGGAAGGGTCAGGTGAGCTTTTCTCAATGGAAAAGTTTAGCAATGTCATTTCACAGCAAAAGTACAAAAAGGGAAAAAATGTCTTTCAAACTAAACCAGCTGTATCAGAGTAGGTGCTGATCCTCTGTTACGCTGGCCATGTGTGCCCTATTAACCTGCTACATTTTCTTAGCCAGCCAGACTTGGAAACCACAAGTTCCATTGAAGCTGACACATGCTAGATGGATCTGATTAATTTTGAAAATCAAGCCAACACCTCCAAAATTAATACAACTACTAACTTAGCTTCTGTACAATGGGAAACAAACAATCAGGGTAGTTTCTGTGCATACTTGTAATTGCTGCTATCTTTAACTTCTAATTTATTCAATTTTTAGAATGTGTTATCTTGAACGTCTGCTATAAAGAAATTTGGCATTTCCAAATAAGAGAAACCAATGAGATCAAAGGATTAAAAACTCATTTAAAAAGAATGTTCACTACTGCACTATCATACGAAGTCTAATTTCTAAGAATTACTAAAACACTCAAATGAAACTGAGAATCCCAAATTTTCTGGGCATCGTAGAAAGTATTATGGTTTTGCTGAAGCCTGATTCTTCAGCCCCAATATACATCTGAAGGTTCATGAATGAAATCTGGGGAAGAGTGCAAAATACATTCTTGCTCTGTCCTAACATTGATTTTTGGGGCCTTTTCACAACTGTTCCTTTAAAAAGAGAAGTTACACCAATGGGCATACTTTTATGCCAGGAAAAAGTCTTTATCTTTATGGCTTAGCTGCTGCAGAATGAACTGTTTTAGCATATCTATCGTGTTTTCACTCCTTAATCTAAAATTAAAGTGACTTTTATTTTGCAAGAGTATATCTGAAGATGCTCTGAGTAACTAAATTGCACTGAAAGGAGTGTTGTGAAATGTTTTTTCTGTAGTAAATATGTGGCTCAGTTTCCCTGAGGCCTATAGATAGGCCTTAGTGCCTTCAGCACCCAAGCAGCTCTTTAAGAAATCAACATATTCAATTCTTGAAATTCTGCAAAACTGAATTTGAAAATCCAGCTGGGTTATGTATGTAAGAAGTATTTTCCATCTTTAAGGAACTTACATTAAATTAGAAAAAAGTCATGTTAAAAAGCACTCAAGTAGGGGAATTTATTTATAAGTGAACTTTAAACAAAAATAAAAAGCCAAAATGTGATGAAGCACCCAGTCTAGAAATATTTTGTGTTAGATACCAGAAAATATTCTTTAAGTTCTACAAACCCCTTTGCCATCTTTTTTTCCCAGCATGTACACACTGATTTCTAATGAAATATGATCCCAGTAGATCCTGGGTTTATGGTGCATTGACACCGACCCCAAGCATCTCATTTTTGAGGGTTTTATGTTAAGCCGCCCGGAAGATATTTGATGTCTTTCATTGCCGCCTTCAAAAATACCTTTCCAATCTATCAAGCCTGCAGTTCATCTGACCGCTTTTAAGCACGTGCTTCATTCCGTTCACGTGCTCAACAGAGCCTTCAAGGACATGCTAAGTCCCTCTAATACCAGGAAGACTTTAAGAAGGGGTTAATGGTAAGCATATGCTGAAGTGCTCTGGTAGATGAGTGCAGATGACTATTACTGTCACGGTTTTGGACATCACCTCTCTTCATTGTATGTACCACTTCTTGGCCAGATGCTTCTGCTAATCCATTGGCACAGCAGGAGAACCACTTATGTGCAGAGTCCTGAGCCATACCTAGGGACTAAGCAGTTTGTAGCACCAGGCCAAGCTAAAACGCTAAGTGGTGATTGTGCAGGGAGGATGACAGGGACAGTCACATCTTCCGTGGCCTTGGGCTGAGGGGCAGCGCTCACCTTCCACAGCTCTTTGCTCTTCTCTCGTGCCTTTGGTGCCTCCTTTCTGCCAGCAAGAGAACACGTGGTTAAGTTTGACACCTGTGTTTGTTGGTTTTGCTAGTTTTGGGGAAGCTCATCCGACATGGGGAAAAAAACCCTATTTGTTTAAAACGGTCTGTAATGAAAGATGACTGCAATAATTGCAGGCTGTTACATTTGCACATTTGAAAGTTAATTCATGCACTGCACTCAGACACAGCCAAATATCCTGGACAGATGATTCTGTTTTTAAAAATAGACTGGTTATTACAAAACAAACAAGTGAATAGAGATGAAATAGCAAAAGTCCACCTGATTCCAGTACTATAAAAATGTCAGTGACATAGAGTAGGGAACCTCATGCTGATTTAACTACCGCTCTTCTTGTAGAAAGCGACAGAAACAAGTCTGCACAGCACAAGGCCTAGGCACTAACTGTGTGCTGACACTAAAACAGGGGTCCAAATCAGCTCCCTATATCTGAGTCCCTCCCCTTTTTTTTTTCTGGATGTGAAACTTGTGTGTCAAAGCTTGATAAAGTAGAATATGGACAAGTCAAACAAATCTGTCCATGCCCAGGATGGTTATTCCAAGGCTTGCAATCAGAAAACAGAGGGCTGCATGTACAAAACAGCATGTAGTACACCAGGGGCAGGGAACAAGTTTCTTGCAAATGTATACACACATGTCTATATGCAGAACATCTCTGTGAAATGCTGACCTTTGCATTCCCCCTACAAAGTACTGGCAGTACTAGCTTCTTCATTTCCTTTTTTGCTGTTGGCTGTGTGAGCTGCAGCAGTGTGGCCTGGCTGCTACTTTGTGCTCTGAGAGCCAAATACTGGTCCCAGTGAAATTCAGTGAGTTCTGCCCTGCAAGGGAGGGGTGACCTCTCTGAGGAAGATTACAACTTGGCCTTAATAGTACCCGATAGATTTAGCCAGCAACATAAATATACTGCCAGGGCTCTGTATTTCCTTCTGAACACGACTCTCGTGAGGATTAGTTGGTGGGACATGCGTTTGTTTTTACATTTGTTAGATTATATAATCTTGACGGAGATTGCATTTACAGAGATCTTGTGTACACCACTTATAAAGATGGTATTACCCCTTGCAGCCAGCCGAAGTTGAATGCAGAGGTAGGGATATGACCTGGCTGGCTGTTCACTGAGCAGAGTATTTCCCTGTGAACTTTGGCTGTGGTCAACATTGGTTTTCTGAGGATGTGTGGGGGTATACGCTTTCTGCAGCAAGGAAAAAGGAAGGGTATTTGCTCTTCAGCTTTCCAAATAACTGTGTTTCTTTGTGTGTGATTTTGTGTGTGTGTTACCCCCATGGTCTCTTAAACAGTAGAATTCACTCCCTTTGTCTTGATCCAGATTATTGCCCTTCAGTGTTTGATGAAAAGAGCCTCAGACCCCAGGCAAATGAGAGGAGAGGCAAGATTGGAAGCAATGGGATGAATGATTAGTCTTGGATTTATTGGGCTCCAGTCCTGCCTTATCTTTCTGTGGACTGCTTGCAAGTGTTCAGCAGCTCCTGCTGGGCTGGGAGAAAACTGCAGTGACCCTCTGCAGGCAAATGCTGTCATCTGTCTTGGAAGAGAGGTGTTTGTGCATAACTATTAATACCAACAAGACACCAGACCTGTGGTTCTTCATGTCACCAAAGTCCTCCAATGCTGCTGTTAGAACAGGGCTGAGTGTGTACCTTGCACGGCATCTCTGCTGACCCTTCTATGTTTCTACTCACATTTTTCCAAAATGGATCCACTTCATGGAGTGGTACCTTTGTATCCACAATAGTGATTTGCATTAGCATTAGTAGAAAAAAACCTGCATGGCTATGGAGGAAAACACATGCTTTTAATTTTTAGCAGTATCTGGTAATGTTAGTTTGTTGCAGAAATCACCACAAATTTGGGTTTTGTTTGGGCTTTTTTGTTTTGTTTCTTCCCAATAAAAATTTTAGGGGGAAAAAAAATAAACTGACCTGCTCCAATTTAAGAGTGGTGTTAGAAACAGTAATTTCTTTTACTGTAGCTGAAGAAATTAACTGATTTTCCATTGCTTCTTTATAGAAATTATATTGTCTTCAAGGCCTGACCCTAAGAAATACTGAACTTCTACATTCAATATGAGTAGGCATGTGACATTTTTTTAATGTGTGTGTTCCTAATGTGTTTTCTAAGACAAAACATAAGCAGATCTTGGAAGCAAATGTATTCCTGCTGTTGTCTGTGGCCTTAGGTGTCTGATCATGCACTCGTGCATGCTTTCTTTTCTTCCCTTATCTTTTTAATGAACAGTAGCACATCAGAATATAATATGTAACTCCTTCTCTGTTCTGAGGTATAGAGCTGAAAAGAATCTTGTTTGCAAGGTGTACTAGCTGCGGAAGACAGGAGAAAGATGTCTCTTCAGAGATGAATGAAGGTTATAAACACAAGGTTTGAAAGCTATCCTTGATGATGCTTTTTGATGTAAATGTACAGGTGAATCTTTTAAATATGTTCAACACATTGTCATCTGACTGTACAAACTTCTGTTCAACAATGAACTGCAGAAGTGACTCTGTGGAACCTATATTAATGTTTATCTGGCAAAGTTTTGGAATTTCATAATCATATAGTTGTTACCAACATGTTTTTCTTTCCTTTCTCTACTCATCTGTTAATGGCATCTGTACTCTGTGAAGATTTTTCAGTGTTATTTGATGCTGCATATTGAGAAATTATAAAAGTCAGCAAGCCCGCATCGAGAGAGAGAGAGTTTAAGCCACATAGAGAGATCTACCTTCTTGGAGAAGGAACATATGAGTGCAGGAGTAAGTAGTAAGTCCTATATTGCGGTGCTGGTTGCAGCATTGTTTCCTGTGAATTTGAAATTTTCAGGGATGGGCAGGGAAGAAACTAAACTGAAGTGCTGACACTTGGAGGTTGCAGTTAGGTCTGGCTTACTCCCTTGTACAAAATTTTACAATTTTACAGTTTTCCAAGTCATTGGCATAAGCATGGAGAATAGTTAAATCAGCTTTAGTGGAAACTTCTCATCATGAAAATATAATTGAAGCTTAGTGTTATAATGGCAGCATATTCCACTGATGAGTGGAATCTCAAGATTCAGAACATGCTCCCTGCTCACATCCTTGGGAAGAGAACTTCAAATACAGCCATACTCTAAAGAATGAATTTAACTCAGCATATATCATCAGGACTGATGCAGAACAGGATAATGTGGAATGGGTAAAGGCACTTAATGCACTCTTCTTGTCTTCCTTGTTGAAGAGTGTACAAAAGGATATTGGAGTGACAAGTGAAAATAAAGCAACCTACTTTGTTCTGGCCTGATTCGTCAAGGGCATGGGGACTGCATTGTTCTGTTGTCATTTTGAGAGGAACACTTTCTCTGTGCTTCCTTTGAGGTTACCAGAGTGAATCACGAAGGAGAAGTACCCACATGATTTTGAGCACATACCTGTCTCTAGCACTCTTCAGCACACTTGCACAGTAATTTCAAGCTTATAGATAGTAAAACGGTGTTCCTTCTTGAGAGGTTATTGGAAGGAATTAATCAAGAATTTCTTATTGAAATGTCTGTGTTGTAAAATGAGAATTCATTAAAATCAAACCTTTTTTCAGGAGAGGGCTTGTTCTGCAACTATCCTATCACATTCTGTCTTTTAAAATAATTTTTACAGGAAAGGTTTTGACATTGTTGAAACATCTGCTTTGAACAATTTCTTTTATAAACTGTACTATTTGAAGCATGTAAATGGAAGTTTAAATTGAAAAAGATAAGAAAATGAATAGTTGCAATAAGAAAATGAAGTTGAATTTTTCATTCTAATTTAAATGAGGAAAATATTTTTAAAAGATCACATTCATATTTGCTGGAAAACTGTTTCTCATTCTAGTCTAAAAAATTAAGGGATGGAAAATACCTAGCTGAAAATAAGTGAACAGAGGAAAATAACTATTAATTTCTGCTCTTTGTAGAAGGCCTTTAACTCCTGGCGTCCTTACATTAGTTTATGATGCTACAGTTTACCATTCTGAGGACCATGGGAGTCACTACTAGTGTTTGCCCTCACTGTGTTTCTGTTCATGTATGAACTTTAAAAGTGAATTCTGAACACCTCAGTCAAAACCCCATGGGAATTCCAACTTTGTAAAGACTGCGGGTTCAGTACTAAGGATTGTTTGCTGCTACTCTGCAGTAAATCTGTATTTCTTACTCAATTTCAGATGCAGCTGTTGCACAGAGTGATAGATGAGCACAGCAGGAACCAGCCTCTAGATTAGTTATGATACCGTAAGAGCAAACTGAGTTAATAAGCAAGTCATCCATAAATCAGCAAAACATGGTACAAGAAAGCATGGAATAACTACAGAATTTTCCTTAAATCTCTTATAATTGTTTCCACACATCATACTGGTAGTTAGAGATAAGCCTGAAATCCGAGCTGGTGTAAACTAGAGCTATCCCAGGAAAGTCTGGTGGAGTTGTACTATTTCATACTAGCTTCTAAAGAGGGACTTGCACAAAAGTGACAATATGGAAGTGACAACAATGTTACCCTGACCACCTAAATTTGTTTCACCTGCTGCTGGAGCCAGTAAAACCAGATGTAATATATGGCCTGTGCTATGTCTGTGAGGCAGTCTGCATTCTGTTTTTCAACATTTTAGCAATGCTTTTCTCTCCAGAAAGATTCCCTTTAAAGGAGAAAAGAAACTTAAAAAAAAAAAAAAAAAGGGGGGGGGGGGAGGAAAAACAAACTTGTAATCATTTCTTATAACTTACAGCAAAGGCACTTGACCAGAAGTTCCTTTTTAATTTTTTGAGTGACAAAAAGAAAAAAAAAAAAAAAAAAAAGAAGAAGAAAAAAAAGAGAAAAAAACCCCAAAGCATTCTAGCTTTGCAGTAGTGGTCTAAACATGGTATTTCTCTTCATTATCAAGCCATTTGTTTTCAGGGAATTTGAATCTGTCAAGCCCACATTACTAGCAAGATACCTTTCTGATAAAGAATCTTTGCCTCTGTGTTGGACCACACTGTAATAGTAATATTATTCTTGCCTATCAGATGAAGCCTTCTGTGATCAGCTGGCTGATGCATATCTTCTAATTTGTTATGGATATGTCTATGTTTTCAAGGAAATGTTTAGACTGAAAGTTGGGAAGAAACAGACTTAAAAGGCTGTAAATGTGTGTCAATGATTCTAAATAGAGAGATGACAAGTGTGCCAAAATCTGATTTTGAAGTGTGACTGAATCGAACCTTACAGGATTATATTATGGATCTTTCTCCTACCATTAGTCAAAAAAGCTATAGCCAAGCCTTAACTTCCTACAAAGCTTGTAAGTATTTAGACTGTATTATCTGAGCAAGTGGGACACTTACATTTGCAACAAAAAATCTTGTGACGCAAAAGGGAAAAAATATAATAAATCAGTGGTCGGCATCAATCAGTCATCCAACATCTGCATTTTAGGAACATGATATTTTTATGGTATTTGGAGTGATAGACTTGTTACTCCTTTCTTAGATGTACCCTTTCACATCCATGATAGTACTAAAGGTGGGTGCGTACAGATTGCTGATTGAATCATGGTCACCTTGTCAGTCAGATGCAGTCATGTGGATGCTGGAAGCCAATATCCTGATAGAAGCTGTGACACAGGGGCAATCTCTGTATTACTGTTTTGGTCACATCAGATTTTCATTGACCCATGCTTTGGCAAATAGCCCCACCCTCTCACCAAGTGGCTCTTGGATTTTCTTGGCCTTTTTTAGCCCTTGAGTTTTACAGCTCAGAAACCTGATGGGCAAACACAGCCTGGGACCAATATCTCTGCTAACCTTTCTTTTGACAGTTGTTTGGGAAGGTTTGGCACAGCAGCATGCTTTAACTCTTCTCCACCCTCTGTATATGGCTAATGCATGGGTCATTGTTGCTTTCTCCCTGGGCAGTTCCCTCTGGAGAGCCTTTTACATCAGCAAACCCTAAAGTGCAAGGCATTATCACTTGTTGCCACAACAGGGATTGAGTTCAGCAAACGAGGGCCATAAAAATGTCAGTCGCATAATACTGATCCACAAATAAAGTTTATTTTGGACCAACAAAAGGACTTAAGATGAGATAATGCCATGGTTTTTGAAATGGCTGTGGTTCAGCTTTTAAGTCTAACTGCAGACTTGTGTCAAGGTGGCTGTGGGCTCACAGCTTGTTTGTGGACTGGTCTTCACTGTTGCTTGGAACCTCAATTAATTTACGCTCAACTGTATTCCAGCAAGCAGTGTCTCCAAGACCTTGTCTTCATCCTGTTTTCATGGCTTGTGGCTTCCAAAAAAAATCAACCAAACCCATTTTTAAATGGTGTATATTATAGCTAGGCATATAAATATATCCAGAAGGTAATTCTTTCATTTCTTTTTGTCCAAGTTTGATAGTGACGTGAAGTTAGTTGATCATGCTGCCTTGGAAACACAGAATCAGGAGGAGGCACAGTTCTGTTTGGACAACTACAGTGAAACATGCATCACCTGCATGCAGCAACAGCCCCCATACAGCCATCACCATGGCCGAACGCACGTCCGGGTTGAGCTAGCTAAGAATTTGCTAAGCAGCTGAGCTGTTTTAAAAGTCCTTGGCATATATGGGACCTGAGGTGTTTGGGAAGGGAGTTAAACAATGCCATTGCTCATGATAGCATACAATAAGATTCAAGAACCAGAAAGAGCCTTTCTGTTTTCTGTCTGGTCTGAAAAAAAGCAACTTCCTGCAGTTGGATTCTTTCAAACAAAAATCTTACTGCAGCCACATCGTTTAAACAGAGGTTCTGGCATTTTTAGACAGATTTTTAGGGCTCTTAAACATCATCAGAAAATGCTGTTCCCCTAGTCAGGGGGCTCAGCTTGCACCTTGTTCCACTGATTTAGTGAAAAGGTGCTGGCATCAAGTATGGAAGTGTGCATGCCAGGAAAGTCAGCCTCAGGCTGAAGGGTAGAGAGTGAGGCAGGATTTCTTTCATTTTAAGTCTTATGCTTAATCTTTCTAAATGTAGTGCTATCACACAGAGTTAGAAGGTTTTGTTCTTGTTTGTTTAGTTTTCTGTAGCCAAAATAATTATCAAGTCCCTAGTGTGAATGCAATGATATCATTTGTGTTAAAACTAGAGAGTGGGAACAGAGTGCTGTTTCATGAAAAGTTTAATGCTTTTGTCTTTTTGTTTGTTCTCATCTTGAAAAAGAAAGCCAAAGCACCTAAGCCTATCTTTTCAAGAAAGATACTGAAGCAGGAACCAGCCCCCTTCCCATATAGTAGTGGCCCGGTGGGAAAGGCCAGGTTCAAACACCTGGCCTTCCACACTTAAGAGGTTGCCCTTTCTGGTTTGTGTTTGCATGTCTGTCTGCTTGTCTGTCTGACCCTGCAGTGTATGGACAGTGCAGAACCCCAGAAGGAATGCTGTATGTGCCTGGTCTTGCCAAGCCATTGCACTGTGAACACAAGAACCTCTTCCCAGTTAGTATTTCATTGAGGCTGACATTTTTCCACAGAAAGCTTTGGTTTCATCAAATCAGCACTTTCCAACAGAGAAGTCTTTCGCCAAAGAAATTCCCCAAATATTTAGTTATGGTAGCTCCTCAGTAGGGGGAGTTCTGGTATGCTTAGTTATAGGTTCATGTCCAAGAATTTGGAGAACAGCATAAAATGCTTCCATGAGTGTGGTTGGTATATGAGGAAGGAATAAAAGCCTCTAGGACTTGTCTTCCTTAGGCTTTGTTATCTCCTGCTCTTCTTTCTTTTCACACGTTCCTAAGTTAAACAGATACTGTGTACTAGTTTATTCCATTATCATTTCCCATTGGGACAAATTATTCCAGTGCAGACACCTTTCTGTCGTTCAACCTACTGGAGCAAAAGCAGTGGAAATATTCTGGTGAGTATATTGCCTTACCTCATCTATTTGTTCTGCAAACATGCGGACCCATTTAGTGTTATCTCTGCTTCAGAAGTTTATCCCATTTCTAGCTCTGCCCAAGAAGCAGATCACAAAAGCACTGCCTACTCACTCCACTGTAAGAGAGTAAGAAATGAATTTGAGTTACATGGGAAGAGAGGTAAGGAAGACTCTAGTTAATGCCAAGAACTGAGAAGGCTTAGTCTTCAAGTAACAAGCAGATTAGGAAGCAGGTAACTGTCTGAAGTCTCTTCTTGGTGCAAATCCATTTTTTTTTTTCCTTTTCTGCTTTCTGCTAGCCATGAACAGCAACGCAAAAAACGTAAGAGCACTTCATTGCTGGGTTCTTTCTCTAAGACTACACTTCCCCCCCTAGTGAAAACAGGCAACTAAAAAAAAATCAGCTGCCAGTTCTGAAAATGGCTTTCACTGTCCATCCACCTGATTGCCAGATCTGGCTCTCCCCTCTCAGCTAGAGCTGTCCTCCTGTTGGTTTGTCAGGCCTCATGTATAGTAAGAAGCATTGTTTTTTTCTGCGTGGTATTTATTGCATCTCCACTTCTCCCCACCCATCCCCCTCTGCACTCTCTACCCTCCCTCCTTGTTAGACATGATTACATGTTGTTTGGCCTCATTCCATTTAGGTTACTTTGCTGTATCATCCTGCATTTGTGCGTAGCATAACAGCTCAAAGATCTCCTAGTTTGAACCAAATGATAGAGTAGGCAGAGTTCATTAAAATAAATAACAGCGTAGCGTGAAACACAGCCCTGAAGTAATCAAAACTGAAATTTGAAAAAGTGACTGAGTGTAGAGAAGTCTGTTACATGCTGTCTGATACAGGCAGAAATGGGGTCTTGAAAACAGCCAGTTTTATATGCTCTATTTAAACCTGTCAGCTCTCCAGACAAAGGCATGGGTGGTTATAGCAGGGGGAGAGAAAGCAGTTGGGAGGGGGATATGTGTGACCATATTATAGAACCTCATGCCTGAATTTCTCCCTTGATCCCCAAAGCTGGAACATTCTTCATGTTGTTGTTGCTGTTGTTTTTTATTGGGGCCAGTGGCAGAGGAAAGCCATGATTTAAGCCTAGGAGTGGAAATGTTTTCTATAAAGCAAACTTTCTATGCAGTTAAATGCAGTTGACTCTGCCTTCTTCCACTTGCTCCCCTGTGTGTCTCGCTGTCCCATTTCTTTAGTCTGCTTGTTTTCAGTGTTTGTAATGTTTCATTTTAAAATATCTCAGTGTTTTTTCCCCTGCTGTCTTAAAGAGTCTTTGTTCCTCAATTCAGCTTTAGTTCCTTGGGGCACTCAGATTATTACTACTAAAATTTTGCTCTTAAAATAAAGGCTCAAGGTCTAAGAGTGTTTCAGAAGAATGTGAAGTTTTGTACCAGTTAGACACTAGACAGGGTGCAGCAGAAGAGGCTACAAAAATGCCTTATTCTTACATTCTGCCATCAGCATTTGCTACTGTCAGAAACAGGATTCAAGGCAAGATGGTCCAGTTCTGCAGCTCATTATGTTCATCACTGAATTTATTTCAACAACTCCTCCCTTGCAGCATCTATGAAGCTACAAATATGGTGTATAAACCAAGTAAAAAGTATTCCCTGGTGGAACACACAATCTGAAAATGTGAAAACACATTTCTAGTTCTCTGCAGAGGTAGCCTGTTGATAGATATGACATTTGCATGATTTTTGCACTTGCAAATTGGAGCTTGGAGCAATTATTCATGACTCCCAAGTGTTACAGAAGCAGGCCTTGTATAGGCAAATGTGTGTACATTTCCTAATTGTGCAGTTATTTTTATGTCTGTTTAGTACATCCTTCACTTTGTTTTTGGTCTATCTCTAGTATTAAACTCAATGGAGTGCATGAGAGTAGTTGTGCATGCCACTGTATCCTGTTTTCAAGGGTTAACAATGGGTTAAAAATCTTACCCTGGTACAAGGCAAGAGGAGGAGAGTATTTTTAAGTATTTGCTGGAATGTGCTGTCTGGATTCAAAAGGGTTGAGATACTTGAAGGAAGACCCCATGTTAGAGCCTATGGGAACAACTGGGCTTTATCTTCTAAATCACTCCAGGAGGGCTCATTTGTATCAAAGCAATCATGTGAAAAAAAGACCCCGCTGAAGAAGACAAACAGGAGGGAATGGATGCTGACAATGTGCTGGAGGAAATGGAGGCTGTTAGAGAGACCAGGCTGCTTCCTTGTGGGAGCTCCTGCCAAGAGAGACCTGGACATGCCGGCTCAGGCCCTCCACCTCTTACAGACCTTTGTCTCAGCAAAGCCGCCTTGCCTAACTGGGATTCCTGCCAGCTTGCCTCAGCTTCTCTTAAAGGGGGCAGGCGTTAGAGTGGATTTAAAATACTCACCGTTTCCTCTTCTTTGCTGAATTTCTGTCACAGGAGCTCCCTGTGGGTCCTGTAGCCAGACACAAAGCTTTGACTAGCACAGCAGATGTGTAGGAATTAGTCCCTTAGGGCAGGCTGCAACTTCTAAAGCCAGCTTCAACAGCAGTAAATGCGTTGCCACAGCCAAAAACTCCCTAGGGAGGAAAGAGCGTGGCATTCACAGGACCACAAAGTCAAAAAAGCCTCAGGACTTACATGGATGTTACCCTGACCAAGAGATTCACGGGTTCCTCAAGTGGAAACGGCAAAATCCTGTGAGCCCAACTTGGCTACACCAGTTGTAAGAGAAGCATAGCATGGTCGGAACTGTACTGCCTTCTGTGCACATAGGTTACTCTAAATACGTGGGCAAAAAAGGCCTTGATGTGAGAGGCAACATGCAGGGAATTTTTCCATGTGGCATTTCATCCAGAATTAAACCTTGTGAATACCTGAATCTTGTGATCAACCGGAGCATACAGGATTTTGTCCTATACAATCTGAACTTTCCAGTGTGTAGAAAACTGTTCTGGAAAATGTTAATAGCTTACGCTTTGACCTGGTCTTTAGGAGTCCCCAGCTTGCTGTGGAGTCCAACCTAGCCTACTACTATGTGAGAGATGTGTTATGTTCTTCAGCTGGAGGTACAACAAAGGACATTCAACAAGATATCGATCTATGCTTTCTCATGAAATCATGTCCCCACCAAAAATGCACTGTCCACTGCCTCCTGCACTGTCAGGAACCAGCCTCTTTTATTGCACTGGGTTTCTGCAGAGCAGTGACAGCATTTGTTTGATTCAGTGCAAAAAGGTGAGGTGAAGGGGGAGCTGTGGATAAATTTCACACAAATTTCTAATCCTTAATTTGCGGATCATTAACTTTGCACTGTAACCCTTGGGAGACAAGGTCACCAGCTTCATGGGCTGGGAAGGTGCTTTTGCAAATAAGGGTGTTTGTTCAACATTGCTGATCTCTGCTGATCCGTTATGAAAGCCACATTAATTATTGTATCCACACGTTATATACAGTCATGTGATGCTTGAGGCCTGAAATACATTTAGCAAGTCAGAAGAGATAAGGCAGACTACAATCTGGCTTTCTTCCCTTAGGTTTGCAGAATGTGTTTGCAGATGTGTTGATCTTCAGGAGGCTGGTGTGTGTGTGTGCGTGTGCGTATCTTCTTCAATTGCCTATTTCAGTATCAGAAGTAAATGAGAAGATGAGGTCATGTTTAACACCTAGTAACTGTGAAGACGTCCTTTCCACATCCTGAGCCATGCTGTCTCAGTTCTGCATCAACAATGATTTTTAGCCTTCATGAAGTGGACATGACTTTAGTCATTTCACCTGGCTTTGCGTAGAGCTAATGGGCTGAACTGGGTCTGTTTCAACAATACTTATTGCAGCAAAGAGGCTTAAGTAGCTCACCTGATCAGTAAACCAGTAGATCAGCATCTTGGCTGGGAAACGTTCAGCTTCTATCTCATGTGATGTTTTGGTTCAGCCACACACGCACCACTTTTCCTCTTTTTGTTAATAACCAGTTTACCTCCCAGACTTTGCAAGTTTCCGGTAAAGTCATAGCTACGACTTACTAATGCATCGAGGTGTTAGTGTGAATGAGGGATTCATAGAAGTGGCTGTAGCCATTGAATCTCCATGGATGTGAACAAGCTTTGCCAGCCACTAGCTAAGAGAACAAGGAATTGGAGCAAACTACCAAGACCAAATATTTATTCTTGGCTTCTCACAGGCCAAAGCTTGAGTATATTTTGCTTGTCTTAGGTGGGGACAGTACTACCCTGCCACTTTGTGGTGTACTGAGTTTTGGCGAGTTACTTGCAGTTGGTTGTTACTGCAGTCTATACTTGCTATGCCCAGCTACACATGACAGGTACATGCCGTTTCATCTCTTCTATCCGCAGGTGATGTCACATTGATTACAAGTCCAGAAGCTTCCTTTTCCCACCCCAGTACTGGGAGTCCCATTGTCTTCTGTTCTTCTAGAACAGTAGCTGTTAGGTGTCACCAAAGCATAGAACATAGGTGGGGGAGCCAAGAGGTGAGGTTTTGTCTTTCCTGAACAAGGAATTTAGTTGTACAATCTCCATTTGCAGGCTAGCTTGTGAATGTTTAATGGGAGGTCTTCACTGCTATTCAGGGTAGGGGTAACGTGGCTTTGCACACAGAGTGGGAGCTGCCTCTGCACATCCTTTCACTGGTTTGGCCTCCCCCAGCTCTCCTGCAGGACATCTGGGCCTCTCTGAGGAGCTGATGCAACAGCAGAGTCCCATCCGCACCTCTGCTGCCCTGGGAGCACGAAATGTCTGACCTGCTCAGCCCACTTTGTACTTCAGCAGTAAATTAAAGGTCTTCATTAGCTTATTTGATAGTTGAATAAATGCTTTGAAACACTGGCACATTAACTGCAATCAAGTTTTGAAAGGTCTCTGGTTGCTAGAAGGAAATTAGCCTGATAAATCGCTCTTTTCAATTAAACAAATGGGTAATTTTTCACAAGCAAGCCCAGAAGCTATCATTCGGGAAGCTTATTTTTTAATTATTTTTTTATATTTTACACATGATTATTCTTAAAGAACTGTTTGGATTTTTTAGAAGAGACTAATTGTCACTGATATGTAAGACAGCAGCTTGTAAACCCATCCTGACTGCCTCAGACAGCCTTGTAGAGGTCTCATGATCAAGCGGTGGCCTATGAATTGTACTTCCAAAATGATAATAACTGATGTTTTGACCTTGGTTCATTGCCTGCCTTTCTGTGCCTTTGTTTACCTGTTTGTCTAAAGAAGCATTACCCTCCCTGGGTCAAAAAGGCCTGTTTAACTTAAGCAAGGAGTTCCAGGATAATTATAGTTACTAAGTAACTTTCATCTCAGAGTGAATGGTTAAGGCTGTTAAGAAATGTGATGGCTTCCCTTTTGGTCAAAACCAGCAACTGACCTGAAGATACCTCCTCCAGCCCTCAAAGCTTTAAACACAGTCTGCGTTCAAGGGTACTCTCTGAGCTGGAACAGATTGCTGTGTCCCTTATATACTGAGTCTGAAAGGGACCCCAGAAATGCACACTGACCCTGGTTTCACACCAGAGCTACAGACGTGCTAAGAACTTCATATGCTCTGTCTACTGCAGAAAAGCAAATGCTAGTATAAACAACTGTGACACTGGATTCATCTTGCCTTGGGCATATTTATCCAGGGTATTGCCATTACATCATTCACATTAGGACTTGTATTATCTGCTATTTTAGATCTTAGAAGCTGTTACAAGCCCTAGTCAGAGGTCAAGATGCTGTTGAACTTCAGATGTTTCTGAAAGAAAAGCATAATTCTGCCAACAGCAGAGCAATGTTAGATTTGCAGCAGCGCAATGTCATACAAATCACATGAGATAATTTAATCTAAATTATTTTTTAAATGAGGTTTTATTGCCAAAAATTTAGATATTGCGTGTTAAAATCCATCTGTAAAAGGCTACCATAGCTTCATCTTTGAGAAGTAAATAGGGCAATTTGGGGATTTTTTATGATATCAGAAGAGACCACAAACGATTTAAGAACTTCCTTCCACCATTGAAATAAAATAATACTGAAATAGCCTGCTGTAGTTTGGAGTAACTGCACAAAACACGATGACTCACGTGATTAGAAATTCTTCTTTATTTTTCCTCTGTGTACAGTGCTGATCTTCTTGAACTGTTCGTCACAGTGCGTAATTACATTCCTTTCACCTAAAATGTTTCTACATTTATTTAAATTTCTATTTCCTGAAACACTGATTGTTGTCGAGAGTTTCAGTTTGGTTTGGAAGCAGTCTTCATGCAGAGACTTGGGTGTTGGACTGCAGTGTGCTTTGTGAGAAATTTCACGTTCAGACAAAATTCAGACTCGCAAGAGCTAGAGTCTCCCAAAGGACTGTTGGTGACCTGTGCTTGGATGTACCTTAGTTGCTGCTGAGATAAATATTTAAGGCAAAAATACACACCATCTTCTTGAATTCAGGTTTTTCATAAAGCACTGTGTTCCTTCTGAGGAGCTCACTTCTAGGCAAACAGTGACTCAGGGCAAACAGGAGATGGCTCTTGCCCTGCTTGCCAGTAAGAAGGTCCTTGTGATCATGAGCAGAAGCTGAGATATCTGGGAACTGCCTGTCAGTCCAAGTACAGTCTGCGTTCTTCTACCAGGGAAACCCTACCACCTCTAACCTCAAGGCTTCAAAACCCATGTTTTTCTTAGCCTTATGGGTGGTATCTGACCTAGAGCACTACTCATCTACTCTTGATGGCTCCTAAGCGCTCTGCTCTCCATCCAGGCAGGAGATGACTCATGGTGCCTGGTCCTCATACTGAGATTTGTTTTGCTGCTCTCTCATCTTCCTGTTTTCTTGTCCCTTCTCCCCCTCCCTTTGTTCTGTCTGCCCAGCATGTGCTGTGGTAACTGACATTGGAAGCTGTGTGGGCAGGGAATGGGTTTTGGTTTTAATAAAAAGTGTGGTTACATCATCTTGCACAACAGGTCCCTGCTCTGTGGCTGGGCCAAGTGCGTCCTTTTGAGCTGCAAAAATATGGAAAACTTGGAATTGCAATAACCAAAAGATATTACAGCATGTTATATAGAATAACAACACATTCTAGGTTGCTCCCTGCATGAAATCTCCCAGGTATACCTGGCAACAAGGGAGAGAGAGATCTGAATACTAATGACAGCTGGAGGAGGGGGCCCTTAATAGTGTTTTGGCTAATTGCCGGGTTGCCTGCTCTTGAAAAATTTGCCTGTGCTGAGCTAGGCATATTTTTCATGTGTAGAAAATTAGGTTGGGTGTTGGTAGGGCTTTGTATTTTCCCAATGATTCCTACAGCAACTATGTGAAGGTTCACGTAGCCATGAGGTCTGTGTTTCTAGCTCGAAGAGGCCTTCAGGCCTTCTTTGAAAGACTTGGAAAACTGTAGCAGCTGAACAGACCCAGGAAAGAAATTGCAATTTTGGAGAGCACCAGATGCAAACTTACAAAATGAAGAAGTATTTTTGTGTTTTGTGGGTTTGGGGGGATTTTTTTTTGCTTGTTTGCTTGATTCTTCTTTTTTTAGTAAATCCAGATGACTAACTTGGGGGTTCTTTTCTCCTTCCCTGCAGGCAGAACAAAGTCTCTGATGATTTGCCTGCTTCAAAAGGTCCCCACTGATTTTTACCTTTGGGTCTGTTCTACCATCTCTCATTGTTTCATGGAAGCATTTTCTGTAGTAATTAGACTGGTAATAGCATAATCCCTGGTGGCCTTCCTGGAGTGTCTGGCCTCTCTGGGTTGAGAAAACTCTGCTTGGGGGCAGCATATTTTTTCTCTAAGTGGGAAGGGGAAGAGTTGATGTTGTGAATGTTGTCCTGATTATGATGGAAAATCTTTTAAAAGAGGAAAGTTTTGCAGCATTTCCTAGAAGTGATTCAGGCTACATTTGCCTGATTTCCTCTGGAAGCTCACAGCAACCTTGACAGTGCATGTTTTGTCCCTGGCTGCTTCCTTCTGGACTCCGTGGTCTGCATTGTCCCAGAGGAACACAGATATCCCTGTGATTTGTAGATGCAGGTGCAGGCACTTTTTGTAGCTGGGCACAGATACGTTCAGAGCTTTGAAGACCAAGACCTTGAACTGGCAGTGGAAGCAGATTAAAAATTCTCTTCAGCTTTCTAAAATGCAACGCCTACAGTCATCTGAACTTCTCTGTGAGGCAGCGAAGGAAAACAACTTGGTTTTTAAAGGCTTTTAAAAAATGAAGTAGAGATTTGGTATTTTATCTTTGTTGCCTTTCCTCTGAATGATTGCGACTAGCTATTTATATGAAAGCCTCTAATTTTGAGTTTTTCCTTTTGGGATATAACAAAATTAAGACAGTTTTTCAGAAGTATGGCCACAGGCAGAGGAAGAGCAGACATGTCCAGGGGAGAAATACAGCCATCCAGTGGGAACTAGCAGAATAGAAGGGGTTTGGAAATCCTCATTTCAGAAGCTTGTCTCCAGAGCTGGATTCAAGGGATTTCTGCCAGAAGAACACAGACCCTAAAAGCTTAATTTACAGCTGCAGAAGCTCTTACTTGTGTACAGGCGAAGAGGAATGGCCTGGAGTGGGGCTTGGCTAACTGAGCTCTCATCTTGTGCCCTTGGACACATCCTGTGCCTCAGTTTCCCCATGTGTAGAACAGGAGGGTTTCCTATTGATGGTCTCTATAAAGCCTGTGTGAGATCTGCTAATGAGAAGTGCCACAGTGATCTAGGTGGTATTATTGTTGTTGTTGTTGTATTGATGGCAGAATTCATGTGATGCGAAGTCAAGAGGGAGCCCTGCACAAAAGCAGGTTTATGGCCCAAGTCACAGAATCACAGAATCATCTAGGTTGGAAAGGACCTTGAAGATCATCTAGTCCAACCGTTAACCCAGCACTGACAGATCCCAACTACACCAGATCCCTCAGCGCTATGTCGACCCGACTCTTAAACACCTCCAGGGATGGGGACTCCACCACCTCCCTGGGCAGCCCATTCCAACGCCCAACAACCCCTTCTGGAAAGAAATACTTCCTAATATCTAGTCTAAACCTTCCCTGGCGCAACTTGAGGCCATTCCCTCTTGTCTTGCTGTAAGAATACCCCAAGCCTGAATTTAATTCCTGTTTTAGCCTGCGTGGTGTCAGTGGGGCTCTGTGCGGAGGAGCCGGTGCTCACAAAGTGCGTGGCTGGGGTCAGCGTCCTAGTGCCAGCCCTGGGGCACTCCGGGTGGCGGGGCAGCCCCCAACTCTGGGGTGCTGGTTTGACGTCCATCCATTCCTTCCTCCCTTCAACCTCCTTGTTGAGGAGGGGAGCGAGGGCTGGGGCAAACAGGCCATTCACCCTTCCAACATTACCATCATCCACACACAAGGCTGGTTTTATGTTAACAACCGCGATTTTACCTCTGTAACACTTTCACGCAAATTGAGGGGTTTTTCCACTTTATTTTTGCTGCACGGGGAAATAGATGAGGACACCCCACCTGACACATAAACGAATAAACAGGGTAAGATTTGAGCATTTCCCTATTGTTAATGAAAACTTCTGAAGTTCTCCTTTCTGCCGGGTTTTGGAAGTTTTTCCAGACGCCCTGTGTGCCTCCCCTGCCTGAGTCGAACAAGGCACATGAAAATTCAACCAAAAGGCTGGTCGTTTATAAGTATTTGTAATTTAAAAAAAATAAAAATAAAAAGGGAATGTAAGTGACTGGTCGGGATCACACCTGAAAGCAGAGGCTGTGCGGTGGGGGGGGCTGCCCGGGCCCTCGCCCTCAGCAGGGGAGGGGAGGGCGGCCTGGCCTGGGGCGGCGCGGCCTGGCCCGGCCCGGCCCGGCCCCCCGCCCGTTGCCCGCCGTCCCCCGGCCGGTCCCGGCGCGGCGCGGACTCCAGGCCCCGGCATGCGGCGGGGCGCCGCGCAGGCGCGCTGGGCCGGGCTTGAGTGGCAAGTTGTTTGTTCCAGCGAGCACCAGCTGCTCGGCACTCCGGGCTCCGCTGCCTCCCTGCCCGGCTCCGCTCCGCTCCGCGCCCCGCCGGCCTCCCCCGCCGGGCCAACTTCTGCACCCTCTGCTCCCTCATCCCGCCCCCGGAGCCGGGAAGGGGGAGAAGGAGCCGGGGGGGGAGGTGGGAAAAAAAAAAAAAAAAAAAAAAAAAGGCACCGACAATAACAGCCCCCCTCCCCCTCCCCATTCAAAAACACAAAATAAACCCCAGGGATAGATGAACTACAAATGAGAAAGAGGAAAAGATGGAACTGCACATCCTAGAGCACAGGCTCCGAGTGGCCAGCATAGCCAAGGAGAGCATCCAGTTGTTTACCTATGGATTAATCAAACTTGCGTTCCTGTCCTCCAAGACGAGGTAGGTGCTGGGGATGGGGCAGCGCGGGGGCTGGGGGCGGCCTCCTTGCAAGGGGTTGGGGTTTGGGGGGGCACCTCCCTGTAGGGGGGGGGTGGGATCCTCCTTGCTACAGGGGGGCCGGGTGCTGGGAGGGCACCCCCATTCCTGCGGAGGGGCAGGGTGCTGGAGTGGGGGGCACCCTCAGTCCCTGCGAGGGGCTTGGGGCGGGGGGTGCCCTCCTGGTAAAGGGGCAGGGCAGCCTCCTCCTTGCAAGGGGGAGGGTTGATGGAGTGGGGGGCGCCCCCCTTCTTGAAAAAAAACGGGGTCCTGGGCTGGAGGACACCCCTCCCTGCACGGGCGCAGAGTCCTGGGGTGAGGGGCACCCTTCTTGCAAGGGGGCAGGGTGTGGGGGGGTCCCTCCTTCCTGCAAAGGGGGCAGGGTGCTGGACGGGGGGGGAGGACGCCCTCCTCGAAAAGGGGCAGGGTGCTGGACTGGGGGAGGGCACCCTCCTTGCAAGAAGTCGGGGTGCTGGGGTGAGGGGGGGCACCCTCCTCGCCGGAGGGCAGGGTGTTTTTGGGGGGGAGGGGGGACACCTGGGTTTTCCCTACGCACCCCCCAATCCCAAACCTGGAGGGGGTGATGGGGATGAGCACTGGAGTTTGGGGTCCCCCCGTCCCGCCCTGGGGCTGCCCCCCGCCAGGCTCCGGCCGCCCTCCCCGGGCCGCCCGGGCCGGGAGCTGCGCTCCGCCGGGAGGGGGGGGGGGGAACAGGTGGGGGCCGGGGGCTGCGGGCCCGGGGCGGCCGCCGGACAACAAAGGCAACAACAGCAACGCGAGGAGGAGGAGTGGTGGTGGGTTTTTTTCCTCTCGCTCTTTTTTTTTTTTTTCCCTTTTTTTTTTTTCCCCCCTGGTTGTTGTTCCTTGCAGCACTTAACTGAAAGAAATCGTCCACACGAGTGTTTGTTTTAAAAGGTGCTTTTTCAGGGCTGCCAAATTGGAGGAGGATGAGGGGCAGTGCATACCTCGCACTTGGTTCTCTTTAAAAATTGTGGTATTAATACGGATTGTGATAGCTTTCGGGGAAAAAAAAGAAAAATGTAGTGGAAGGCACTGTGAGAAATTATTTTTTTTTTTTTTTTTAGGGGGAGGAAAAAAATACTCTGACCGGTTTATTGAATGTATATAAGCTGCCTAGGCCTTTCACAGCAAAACAACTTGAATTGCAAATGCATATTCTTGTGTCTTCACTTAGCTTGTTGACTTTGCTCGAAGTCAGAAAGAGGAATGGGAATGTAAATAACACAACTCAAACTCTTCTTGTTTTTCCAGCCTGATAATTAGTATTTCAGTTTTCTCCCCAGATTCATCTTGGATAGCATTCTTGTATGAAGGTGGGAAATTTTCCTTGGCAGTAGGAAAATAATAGATAATAAATTTGCTTTTTATTTCTTAAATTGTTTTATTCCAAGCTGTAATTCAATCCTCTCTCTGCGATAATGCTTACGAATGAATGGACCTATTTGTGGTGTAATTTGATTACAGTCCCTTATCTTACAGTTAAACTTCATGCATTGAAATTTCACTCTGATTTGGGGCTCATCCCATTTGGCTCACCACTAACGTTGTTTGCAGTGTAAAGTATATCAGCACCTTGTTTACTCCTGTCCCTAAATACTCAACAGGGCATTAAAGGCTCTTCAATCTTAAGTTTCTATTTTTAATGTGTTGTTTCATTAGAGTGGAAAGGGGTTGCTCATTTTTTGGAGGGGTTGTTTTTCCCCCTCCTATGCTTAAAATGTCAATGTAAACATCAACAATGAAATCTTTAAATCTGTCACTCCTGATGCATAGACTGGGTTTTGGTGGGTTGTTTTTTTTTCTTTTTTTTTTCTTTTTTCTTTTTTTTTTAAGTTCAGGGATGGTCCTGTTGTCTTTTTGTTTCACACTGCTTTTCACGTCTTCAACGTTAGAGAGCTGTGAAAGGGTTAGGACAGCAAGATGAGCCCAAACGCCAAAGGGTGTGATACCTTGTCCTGTGTTTGGGTGCAGCACTTGACAGTTTGGTGTTGCCTCTGGTTACTGTGGTGTCTGGCCCTTTCCATGCACAGTGAGTATCAATAATCTTCCCCTAGCTTTCATGGAATCTCACTGGTCAGGAACAAAAAACTGTTTGTGGAAAGGTTTGTTGGCATAGGAAACCTCAATTTATTTCCCTTTTGTTTGTTCTGTTGTTTTTGCAGAGAGTAGAGATGCAGGGGAGAGAAGGGGAAGCTTGTTTGTGTCATTCTTAAGACAACTGACAGTACTAAAACATTGCTTTCTCCTGTGTACTTTTTACATGCCCTGAAGCAAACAAGGTCCCTCCCCTGCAGACTTTCTGCTCTCTGATGAACACCGTGTGTATGAGGAAGGTGAGGGTCTCTGGGAGATGTAACTCCAAAAATTTATGATCCCACTGTTTCTTTTTCCTCCTCCTTTATGAAGTGAATGTACCCAGGAGACAGCAACTTTTTATATGGGTGCAAGACAAGTCTCCCATCTGAAAAGGACCACTTGGGGGATGAAAGGGGAAGGTGGCCTACATCCCTGCTGAGATAGAGCAAAGATGCCAGTTACTTACACCACCTACATTTTTCCCAGTGAGACCTTAAACAGAGTTTTTACCTGTGCTGCAAGGCTGCCAGTAAGAAAGAATGATTTGTGGGACAGATGTGATCCAAAGAGGTGGCAATGACATAATCAGTATCCTTATGTTAGTCATACAAGAAACTACAATTTTTACATGCGCTCTTTTGAGAAGTGATCTGGAGGGAGTATTGGAGTCTCTTTCATCTTCGTGTACACCAGGGAAAAGGGCTGGAACAATATTTTAAACCTTGTACGTTTTTCTTAATCCTCTTGGGAAGGAAAAGTAACAAATCTCCCTCTTTTTATTTGGCCTTTTGCCACTTTCAGTCTGCCCTTGTTCATGACATGAGTCCTTTAATTTAGCTTCTGTTACAATAGCAGTATTTTTTTGAACAAAGAACAGCAATTTTGAACTATTCTGATGGCCAGAAGCAAGAAAGCAGTTAACGAGGTGAAGAGGTGAGACCAGTAGTGAATAAAACGGTGGGCTGAACTGAGCTGAAAGAAAAGCACTATTAATCATAACTTTAAGTTAGGCATGAGGTATTTTATGCAAAGTTGCATTAAGACAGGCAATCCAGAAATAAATAATATTGAAACTCCTAAGCAGTTACACTGAGCAGTGTGTTCTTGGTGCTCTGCTTGTGTAAGTGCGTGCGGACCTATTGATTTCAGCTGAGCTCTGCCACGCTCTGTGTTGGAGGATCAGATCCGTGTAATTTTTAGTTGCATGCTGAAGATTTATACGTGTCTAATCTCTTTGCTGTTGCTGTCATCATCATCCTAGTGTTTTACTGATTGTGTTGTGTCCGTGTTTGGCTTGAGAGTTCCTTGGTGCCAGTGATCGTCACCTATTCGGAAGGCGTGCTGCGTGTTGATGTATGTAGATACAACAACTGTGCATCCTTCTTCTTTTGTATGTGCCTCTGTAAATGTTAGTTCTCTGGGGCAGAGAGCTATGGTCATCTGTGAACTCCTACCCTCAGCTCCCTGTGTGCTGCAAAAAGAACAGCTTCCCTCACAGCAAATTGTCTCTGCTTCCTTGGCCAGAGTTAAACCATCTCATGCTATTGGGTGATGGGCCACAAGTAACCTGCTTGAGGACTTGATAGACGTGCTAATGTGCTGCTGTGTTCCTGTGTTGTTTTTTTTTCCTAATTGCAAAATATTTTTAACTGCATCTCCTTTTACTGCATAGGAATTAAATCTGAATGGAGGGGGAGGAAGGACAGTCTTGGATAATGCTTGCACTGAGCCACCAGTGCATGCAGTAGGGAGAAGGAAGGTGAGCCTGACCTTGTCTTTTGAGTGTATATAAAAATATATGGAGAGTTTAAGTCCCGGAGAATTAAGTGGGGTCAGGGTTCTTCCAAGCATTATATCTGTATAATGTAATTAGCCTGATTTCTGGGTAACACTTTGGTAGACCCTTGGCACATCTGGAGTCAATGAGCTAACAAGCAGGCTTTCCTTTCTCTGTTCTGGTACCTAATATAAAGATTTGGTGGTAAAAAGTGAAATAAAGTAGTTGAGGGAGAAAGGTGTTATTTAAATTTTAATGCTACTAAGTTATAACCAGGGTAGAGTTGAGAGGTTAGTTTGTTCACAGGGCTGGGAGGTTAAAATAATTGTAGGCCACATGTCTAGCATCACAAATTTTAAAATCTTTAACTGAGTTTTCTGATAGTTTGAGATGGTCATTATTTCAGCATGCTGAAGAGATGGAACAAGTTCTGCACGTGTAAAGGGTGAGACTTTGGTCAGAAGTGTTTAAGGCAGCCGTTTCAAAAACATCTGCCAGTTTGGTTTCTTTTCCAAGATGCTCAGGTCTTCTTCTGGAGGTGCAGTTTGTGTATATTGGTGACTTGAAGCAGAATTACAGGCACTTTGCACGCTTGCAGTTGTGGCACTGCACACAGAAGGCTGGCAGTGCCAGTGAGGTGCTTCCCAGAGACGCCGGGTAAGGTGGAAGAGCCAGGCTGGGCTTTGCCTCGCGTTCAGCGCTGCTTCTCATGCAGCCTCTACCCTGGGATGCTCGGAGGCAGGAGGTATTATGGGAGTGGAGAGGTGCTTGGAAATATTCGTTCTAATAAAAGTGTAGCAAGAAGTAAACAATGATAAACTGTACAGAATAAGCTGGATTTTCTTTGGTCTTTAAACAAAAAACTAGGTTTGTTATCTTTGTTAAATTTGTGGTGATATTTTTGGTAATCAATCCGTTTCACTTAGTAATAATTGACACCTCTACTTACGAACAGTATGTTGTTGCTATTAATACAAGTGTTTCTCATTCCCTGATCACTTGTTTACTGTCTAGGTGTCCTGAAATTGGAGATATGTAATAAAAGGTTTATTTTGGATTTCAGGGCATAATAGAACAAACAAGTGCTTAAAATGTATCTGTGCATCACTTGAGGACATTCAGGAGATCAGTAGGGTGTTTCCTTGGGTATGAACTCAGACAAACAAATGTCATTTATGCCCTTACATGAAATACAGATTGGTCTGCAACACTGGGTGATCATCTGGCAAAGACAAGTTACTCCTGTTGTTAAAACTCTTGTTTGTTTTTTTCTCTTGGCTTCTGCCATCCTGTATGCCAGATCACTGAATAAAGGCTTTTGCAAATTATAAGACCGTGTTTACTCATCTAAAACAGGTTGCTTGTGTTTTCTTTTGGTGTGGCAGTCTCCCAAATACCTTGATTTTTTTTTTTTTTTTTTTTTCCTGTCTGGAGGTGTATGTGTGTGTGATACCTGAGGTTTGGGGACTTCTTTTTTAGTCTGACTTGGTGACCGTCTGTTACAGAAGGACCGAGCGCTGATGTCCAGACACCACAGGAGGCTGGAGGGATGGGAAACCTCATGGCTAACGCTGCCTGCCTGCCTTTTCCCCAAAGCACTTTGCCTTCCTGTTTGCATCACCATGTGCATGTACAGTGCTGAACTTGCTGGTGGATAAGTAAGGATGAGTAAGAGCTAGTGAGAATCAGATAAATGAGAAGGAGAGAGAATAGAAGTTACTTGTTTGGGCTAACGAAGGACATAAGCTCTTTAATTGTGAATGTCATCGATTTGTGTTCAGGGCTGCTGGGTGTTTCAGCTGCTGCTGGGCTGTGAGAACATTCTGCAGTGTTTTAATACACTAAACCTTGGAAAAAGCAGGTTTCCTTCCTGATGGTCTCTTATTGTTTATCTACAAATGTTATTATTTCCCTTTCTTCTCTGCTTTTGGCACATGGGCTGACCAGTGGGGCACTGCCTTATTTTATGTCTGTCTTTGCCTGGCAGTCCTGTCATGCAGTCCTCAACCTACCATGTGGTCCCATCAGGCTAAGGCTAATGCCAAGTCAGAGGCTGACAGGAGTGCTTAGAAACTAAATGAGATTCAAAAGGTGGAACAGAAATACTGGATCAAACCCACAGTGTGATGCTGGGAAGCACTGTGTGCTGGAGAAATGTTGGTTTAGATATTGGATATAGGACTGTTCATTTTTTTTTTCCAGATTTTTTTTTTTCTTCCTCTTGACTGAACTTGAACATTTGCCCTTTAAATAAATATATACCTGGCTGTAGTTTGTAGTGGGCTGGTTGTTTTTCGTTACTTCCCATGCTGTTTCCATCCATTGGCAGAGCTGTTGGATAGAAGTAATGCATCATCTGGGGATAAGGTAGAACATCAGTGATGTAAAGGAAACACTGATGCCCACTGTTGTTGAGCTGAGAAATAAAAAAGAGGAAAAAATACTTATGTTTTGTCACGTAACTCATTAAAGATCCCTTCAGCTGAATATTTATTACTTTCAGATGAAAGTCAATATTTAAATGAAAAATGTGGCTTTTATTAGTTCCTAGAGGGCTCCTCCTGCAAGCTGGGTGCTCTTATGCTTCAGCAGTAGAGCAAATGTATTGTCCGTCTGTTAAGGAAAAGTATGACTATTGTGCATTCGTCATCAAGAAGTAACAGCTGAGTTGTTCATTAACACAATAGTTTGGATCCACAGGCTACTCCTTCCACTGAGTTGTAACTTAAATTGGGCTTCATTTGATGGCTGGAACTATTTGACAGTGCCTTGTTTGTGCTCCATAAATATGTAAATCTTTCCACTTAATTTTTCTATTTTTTTTTAATCTGTTGAGCACACTACCTCATTTATCTAATACACAACTCCTTAATCGTCCTGCATGTTTCAATGTTTTAATATATTTGGACAAGGGCTACAATTTCTTTTTTCAGAGGAAACAGTGCAGATTTGTTCTTTTGTTTACTGCCAACTCCAGAGTAAACTCCAGCTCTGATCTGCTGATAGCTGAAGGCTGGTAAAGGAAGAATTATACAACAGGAATGTGAGGAAATAACTCCATTCATTGCAGTTCAGAATCAACAGAGCAAAGCCTGTAAGTTGCAGTTATCATTTCAAAGTAAAAAGATCTCTCCTCCCCTTGAGCTCAGCTTGGTTTTGTATAGCTGACTATAAGATACATTTGTTAAGAGAGAAACAACAGACAAAAATGTTTTATTATGGCACAAAAGAAATAAAGATTGATTAAGCCTGTTTCGTGACTATACAATCCTTTGTTCGTTGCAGACATACTGCACAAAGTTTTACTGTGCTGACCCTGGAAACAGAGAATCTGATCTCATTTTTGTGGTCTGATGTATAATAAACATTTTGTACTGGTTGATAAAGTTTTATTTTCACATCCAAAGAAAAGCAGTGAATGCCTAAACTTCCTCACCGACCAGAACCGACTTCCTTACTTTGGTCTGTTAAATGTGCTTTAGTAGAGATTAAAATAAAAAGCCTACTTCTGAACTGCAACCTGCTTTAGAAGGCTCACAGCAGTAATGCTGAGATATCAGAGTTGCTGTTTAGCACAAAGTTGGCACATGGAAAAGAAGTGATGAGTTTGCTTGGTGGCCGCAAACCATTTGTTAATCTTTTGGGGACTTCTGAGGTATGCTTTTGTGGGGATGGCTCTGCAGGCAAATGATTTTTTTCAGACCTTTGCGGTCCAATTAAGTTTTGTTAATGTGATGGAATAGATGTTTTTAAGATACTTGTTCTACTTATTGGCCAGTAATTGTAGGGATGTGTAGGCTGGTGGTGGTGGTAGGCTGTCCTTGACCCAAATTCTTTCAATACAAATTGTTTATAAAGTAGGAACTAACCCTCTTGTAAGTGTGAATGCGTGATTGATCAAGATGTTACTGTAAAGGAAAAATCTTCTTTGCCTGCGAAGTTTTAGTGTCCTTGTTACAGGTGATACTAGAGATGTCATAAGGTGTTGCAAGCTAGGCCGTTTAAGTTCAGACTAAAATGCAACCTTTAAGTTTTATGTAAGGCATTCAAATAGGTGAATTAAAAAATTGATACTGGGGGAATTTCTGAAGCTCAGAGGGGAAAATTTACAAGTTTTGGCATGGATGGAACAGTTAAAACGTAGGTGTGACTCTCCCTGTCCTTTCCTGTTCCGGCTTTGTAGAAATGTTATGTGTCAGAGAATCTGGGTAATGATATGCACCGGTTTTAGTGATACCCTGTGTATTTATCCTAGTTCTGTGGTTAAAAGATCAGTATTCAACCCTTTAATATGCCACACATGTATTCTGTTTTACAGGGCGGGTTGGTTGAAGTTGACAAGTCAGACCTTGATTGAAATGGCCCGTGTTAATCTTGTTTAACATTTGTAGCTTTTATTTCTTTTCCTGAAGAAAGATTGACTCTTCTCTTTTGATAACCTCTAAGGCACTCACTTGCAAATAAATGTAGTCTTGGCAAGAAGAAAAAAAGGTTGTTCTTAATAATGAGAAGGATATACTCTGTATGCTTCTAAGCAACTGTATACATTTACACAGATTGACTTAGTCTTTCTTTTTATGCTTTTTTGAAAATGATGGATGACTTATTACATGATTAATCTTTCAGTTGTGATCTTTTTCAAGCTGCTTTTGGGTGGAAATTGGAGTTTAATTGTAACATGGGAAACAAACATTTTCATTTTCTGTTTTTAAACTAATAAGCAATATTAAATGTGTTGAGTGTTCAGGAAAACAAATCTTTGCCTATTTTGTGTTCATAACTAAGCAGTGTAATGTGACCCGTACTGAACAAGCAAAACTGATGGTGACTTGAGACTGTGTTTGTCAAGGCATTGGACCTGGTAGATCTCAGCCCTCTCAAGCTTACTTCTTGTTTGCAGACTAGAAGAAAAGAAACAAGTTTACTTGCTTTTTCAGTTCCTAATTTGTTTCTCAACCTGGAATGAACTAGTGATCATTCTGAACTAAACTTCAGTAATTTGAAATGAGGAAAATATTCTCCCTGCTTGCATAAGATGCTGTTGCTGTCAAAATCTGGCTTATTGTGTAAATGGACTGGTTCCAGTTGCTTTGTCATCAGTTTCTCCTCAATTGACTTGTTTTAATTTGCTTTGGAGTTTCAGCAGCAAACATACTTCTTTTGATAGCTGTTGTTTAAATTATCTTATTTACACCTAAGATGCCATCACTCCAAAAATTATTTCAGATATCTTTAAATCAGATTAGCTAATGTTAAAATAAAGTTGTCCTTTTAATTGTTTTTACATTCGAACTACTTGTTGCAAAAGGGAAATGTTAGAATTAACCTGTCTCTCACTGCTGTGGGGATAAATTTAGGGCAGTTTATGATACACAGAGATGATGTGGTTTTAGTTGCCTATTATTACCCATTTGGCATTTTCATAAGCTAAGCAGAGTTTTAATGTGCGTGGCTTGTTTGCATCTGCTGAGCTAGCAAGGTGTGAAACCATACGCTTGTGGCTTGTTCTTTCCTGAGCTTACCTCAGGTTTTAGACTAGTCAGTGAATGGCTTTCTGTGGTGAGTGGTGGGACTCTGTGTTTGCAATACTTCCCTTCTACAGACTAAGGGGACACAAATTGAGATAGGTTATTGTTTTTGTCAAGAGGTCTTTTTTCAGGCAAAACTCGGCAGTGTAGACAGTGTATAGCAATTTCTGTGCAAATGAAATTAATACATTTTTCTGAAAAATGAAATGGATTTGAGTTACCCGCATTGCAGGCAAGGTAATGGTAGTTACAAATCTACAAAACAACTGGATTCCTAAAGAACAGAGCATCATTTTGACACAGATTTTTTTTTTTTTCAAATGTTTGCTTTCTTTTCAGTATTTCTGGCATACAGGTGTAGCAGTATTTGATGGCTGCCAGGAACCGCTTTGCTAGACCAGTGTAATTTTGGCGAAGCACAGAAGAAGTTAGCAAGAGTTCAGCTTGACCAAAGCAGGCTTTATGGTTTTCTGGTGGGGAGAGGATGAGGAACAGAAGATGACAAAGCACAGGGTTTGCCTGGTGAATGAGCACACGTGTTTTGTAACTACATGGGAGCCTCATGCAGGACTTTGACAGTTAATGCCATAGTGGCGCCTTAACCTTTTTGTGTTGTTTTCAGTCTAAGCCTTGGTAGCATGCGGTTGTCATAAAATTAGAAAATAGTAAATCTTCACAGGGAGGTTGAGGTCGAGAAGGATCTCTAAAGATCATCTAGCCCAACCCCCCAGCTCAAGGCAGAGTCAACTAGAGCAGGTTGCTCAGGGTTTTGTCCAGTTGGATCTTGTACTTAAAGCCGTGCATGGAGCTTTGCTCTCTTCTGGGTTAACGTTGTTGACCTTGTTGGCATTGTAATGCCTTGCGCTGTTTGGCGTTACTTTCCTCACAGCGTCATAATGTGTGATTTACTGTTTCATTTAAACAGGACAAAGTGGTTTTTGAATTTAAGAGTGAAATTGTACAACCTCTCTGTTTTGGAGAGAATTGTTGGGATGGAGGAGAAACTGTCTGCTGTAGTAATTTATTGGTCCTTTATGTTTCTTTGTGAGCATTTCATGTGAAACTGCATATTGACTGTAAACTGTGAAACACTAACTGAAGTTAGAGCAGCCTCAAGGCTGCTCTCACTTAAACAAACTAGAAGCCAAAAAATTCCGTAGCTGGGTAAGAGCAATGCTTGCCTTGGGAAAGGGCATGTACTCCCTCCTGTACCAGTGCAGACAGCTGAATTACAATTTGCAGTGGTGTTGAATGGATGTACAAGACTAATGAAGCTACTTCTACCCAAGCCCTCTACACAGGAATTTTATTTATGTCCTTGACGCAACTAAGGGAAAGTATTAGCATGGCATGAAGTCCAAGCGTTACTTGGTTTGACTTTAATGTACAGTATTGTGTGGTGGATGCCCTGCAGTAAAAGTTGTGCTTTGGTTATTGTACAGTTTCTGAAATCCTACTGTAATAGTGGTCATGCGATAAAACCACAGTATATGAAAGAGTTTTCTCTGTAGTCTTCATATTGGTGTCAAGTTACTCCAAGGCCCTGCATTTCTGAGTGGTTCTCATAATTCCTGTATGTGCAGTCATTTTGCTGGCTGTATGCCTTGTCACATTACCCATCGCAGCGCTGTAATCTGGGGGCTGCCGAGGCTTGACCCCAGGACAAGCGCTCTGTGTTTGTCTGTAGCGAAAGCCTTGTGTCTGAGGAGGATAAAAGTCTCCAAGGGAAGGGTTTGCGCCGAATCACTGAGCTATCCCCTGGTAGCTCTTATGCTGTGACAGGCCAGAAGTACTTTTCGTTTGCGCAGGAGTGTGAAATCAGCCTGGAATGACTAACGTAAAAGGACTTTGTATGTCCTGTACCCGTTTGAATGGCTTTGTTCATTCAGATGGTGGTTGAATTGTAATCTTAGGCAATGATTTAAATATGAAATAGTCCCAAAATAATATGGTTATCTATTAGCTTTTGATGATCTTGTGAAGCAGTGTATTTTGAATGGTTATCTCATTGTGAAGATGATAATGGACTAATTATTGGTGGGAAAAAAAAGCAGGAAAAAAGTTGGAAATTATAAACAGTATTTGCACATATGTGTAAAATGGTTCATATAAGATTTGTGTCCTTTTGAGATGTACATGAGCATATGCTTTAAATTCATTTTCTTCTATGTTTTAGTGTATCACTGAGGTTTTAAACTGATACATCCTTGGCTGTTAATCCATGTTTGATAGCCTTCCATGGCATATTACTGCTGTTTTTATCTCCTTTTGAGTTTCCTACTGACTGGAACATAACCATGCATTTTTCTTATGGAATTGTAGATGGTCACAGTGCTTAGAACAGTTAACGGCTCTATCTTTAGGTGTAGTCTCCAGCTCTATCTTTAGGTGTAGTCTCCGTTGGCTGGATAACTGAGGGTGCAGTTGGAGGATCATAGCAAAGCAGTTGATGAAATTCCTGGCCCCGAGTCAACAGTTCCCACCTTCAGTGTTGTGGAAGTTGCTGTTAACTTACAGAGTGTGATTCAAGTTCGGGGGGGGAAAAAAAAAACCACAACACCAAAACCCCCATACCTTTGAAGCCAAATCATTTTGGTTATGTTTATGGCACAGTCTCACGGACAGTTGCAGTAGTGCAGCTATGGGATGGTTAATTTTGGAGTTGGAGCAGAAATGATTGACTTCTTAACCTTTTTTTACTGTCCGGGAAGATAGTCAGATGATTACATCCTCTTGTGAGGATAGAAATAATTTATTTCTAAAGTTATGAGGTGTGTGAATAGCAATGGTGTTAACCTTTTTTCAAAACTATAGGGTAGGCTTATCCTATATGTATTACTAGTATCATATTTTGAATATTACATTTGCTCATTTTGTGTTTTTAATTCCAACAGTAACAGTTTTTCGCTACCACTTGGATTTGAAAAAACTCAGTGACAGGAATAGAACAGTTCCTGGATTCAACATAGAGTGGTACTTTTTCCTTGGCTTGTTTAAACATATTACTGATTATATATTCTTTGCAGGATCAGCACGGAGAAAAGGACAATGAAAGAATTTCATGGCGCTCCTTAAATGAGTCTTACATAAAACAAAGTTTAAAATGAATTAGGACCTACCTTTTAAGCACTTGTCAAATGTTCTCAGTGTCAGGTTTTCGTCCCACTTAATGTTCACTTTATATCAGATCTAATGTGAGGTACATGATAATATTTTCAGAATCACCTAAGTCCCATTTAAAAAAAAGACGACTTAAGCACTTGGCACCCCAAGGCTCATTGGAAGCCAATGGGGCTTACACTCTGAAATGTCTGTTGCTGTAGGAGGGAAAGACACTTACGGGTTTTAAAAATTTTGCCTCCTGGACAGGCTAGCTGACGACATTCAGGACAAGAGCACGGTGAAAATGCACCGAAAGGATGGGAGGCTCAGTGTGACCGTTCATGCTGGCAAGAGTGAAGACACATTTCTGAGAATTAGTTTAGGGAATCAAAATGGGGGTCTCTGTTCTCCTCTCTCCACACAGCCACATGGGATAGGGACTGGCTTTGCTCCATCCTCCAGCAGTGCAGCCGCAGGCCCCTGCGCTGCCCACTGTGCAGCAGCAATCCCTGCGGGCGCTGGGCCCGCTGTGCTCCAGGGACAACCCGTTGCACCGCTGAGACCTGGGGAGATGCTGCTGACTTTCTTTGCAGAGGAAGAAACTGAGGCATGTAGGAGGGCAAGTGGCTCGTCCATCTTACAAAGCAGCTGCAGTAGGGCCTGACTGTGTTTCTTCCAGGTCCTGCATCGTCTCCACTGCTAGAACTGCCTCTTTTTGGTAGGACAGATGGAGACCGTATTTTCAGTCCATGTTTGTATTAGCCATTTGAAATCCTTGTCATCCAGCTGCTGCCTTCTTTTTCTTTTGCCTTTTCTGTTAATAGTTTTTGTAGGTTCGTTAGTGGAGGTATGCTCTGTCATCTTTGTCTATACCTTGAGAGAGAAATGTGAGTTGAAAGATGTCCATTTGAGCTTCCAGTAATAACAGCAGTCGTCCTGAGAGTCATAAAGAAAACAGCCAGGAATGTACTTGTATGTATGTGTGGCTTTTTAATACGCACAAATGCACATATATGTGTATATTGTATATGTGGGGTATATATATGTGTCATTCCAAAGTCAGAGCACTTTTGAAGTAGAAATTGCCTCAGCTAGAAATGAGAGGTAGCTCGTGCTGACAAACAAAGCCACATGGTTTTAGGGGCTCTAATAGCTGTGCTTCAGGACAGAGAATGTCTCTCTTCCCAGTATCCTCCTGATGACAGCTGCCACAACGAAGGCTGAAGAATACATTTTTATGCGGCTGTATCCTGGGCATTGGGAAGACTCTGGAGCTCAGAACAATAGCAGAATACGGAGCTGCCAGCAGGGAGTCTGAGTGGACAAGTATAATCATGCACTGCTCAGCTTTCAAGGAAATTACAGTTAGTGCACTGACTTGCTCATAATAGTGATGCATTGTTTAGCTTAATAACTTATCAGCTCTCCAGGAACCAGCTAGTGATCACTGTCATCATACACTGCTAATCATTCTGTTCTCAAATTGTCCCAAGATGATCTAAGGACCTGTCACATCACCTATTAAACTGGCAAACTGAGTGCACTATAATTATTTTTTTTTTAAGCTAGAAGGAACAATGTTTCCCACCTTTTTTGTTCTCTTGTTTTATCATTATCTTTATCATATGTAATTGTGCATGTAGATTTTTTAAATGTCAGGTTGAAAGGACATTGTCAAACTGTGTTAGGATTTTTTTTTTTTTTACATTTTAGAGTTTTTGTTAAATTGCTGTTCTTTGTGATGACTACTAGGGAACTGAATCTGAAACCTACTTTTTAAGGAACATTTGTTTTTCATAAAGCAATTTGGGTCAGAGGGGCGATATTTTGTGGTGCTTGTCTGTAGTACCTAGGCTCCTGTCAATCACTAGTAAATGTAGCCTGACAATGGCCCTCTGTAGTAGGGAAGAGTGATTATCCCTCTTATACAAATGTGGAATTTAGGCACAGGAAGATTGAGTGATTTACCCACAGGCATGCAGGGAACCGTGGAAGAACAAGAAGGAGAAGTAAGCTGGTTTGAGTCCTGATCCTGGTAGGCCGTATATCCTTGCTGAATGCATGCTGGCTTCTTGTCAAAGGGTTGTTTGTGAGCTCTGAGCTGCTAGCACTGAAGGAGCCTTGGAGCATTTCTTCTGAAAGAAAAGTGGCCACTGATACACAAATTTTACTAGATAATATATCTGAATCTGTTCTTTAAGAGGTAACGTTTTAGGCTCTTACTGCGGCTACTGCTTAAATTTTTCCTTAGTAGTTGCGGAGTCTGGGGACCAGGCATTGGGATCTTACTTTGCACTCTGCAGGTGCCTAGTTTTGTGGCTGTAGAGAGAAAGCTAAAACTTCCTACCTCAAGACCAATCCACACAGCAGTAACATATTTATAGCTTTAAACTAGGTAGCTTGGATGAACCTGGTGCTGTAACCAGTAAAACACAGAACTTGGCATGGACTAAGTGACCGAGTATTTACTCTGGTTTTAGATGGATTTTTTTTTTTGTAGTGCATGCTGGTCTGTGCTGCTACGTACATGAGAGTCCTTTCTTCATGTCCTGACAGCAACCAATGGTCAGATGTCAAATAAAACCCATTCTTGAGTACTGCAAAACAGCTCTGTTTGCTAACATTTACATGAAAGATCCTAGAATAGCGCAAAGTACCAAAGCTGTGGGGACACCTTTTTGTGGTCAGTAGTGCACAGATATGCAGGTCACAGTGGGGGAGACTTCCAGCCTGATCCATACTTGGGGCTAAAATGATGCATCTGTTAAAAGGGGAGGGGGAAACAGATGGGTGTGCCCAACTGAGCAAGCCTCCTTGCTGTTCGGAATAGTGCAGGCAGCTGCGGATAGTATCTACTATCTCAGGAATTGTGCAAACAGTGGGGTGGGCTATTTTAATTAGACCAGAACAAGTACACCAGGATTGAAATGAAACCCTGAGCAATTCTGTGTTTTTCTCGTTGTTTGAGGTGTTTGCTTTGGTTTCACCTCTCCTGTGTCTGTCTTGAGAAAGACAATTGTGTATCTCTATCAGTGACGACTAGAATTAAAATAGAAAGGAGCCTTCTGCTGCAAGATTTATTGCCTGGCACATCTATGTTGTCTGATGAAGTGTCATCTTTTGTTATGCTTTGGGAAGATGCTGCCTGACTGCGATACCTCTGAACCGCATAAGAAAACATTTGGCAGCACCTATTCTTATCAATTATGGTGCTATTCTTCTAGCTCAAATTATATAGGTCTTCGTGTATAGTATTGAAAAATTTAGGTCCAGCCTCTGCTAACAAACAGAAAAGATCAGGTGGTTGTGAAATGGTGGTCTTTACTAAGACTTAGCTTTGCATATGCTTCAAGTACATCACTTATTTCTGGCAGCAAGAAGTGAGAAAAATGCTGATTATGTGTGTCTTTTCCCTGAGATCAAGTTTCATAATAAGGAAATACCTGAAACTTACAGGTGTGGCTTTCTCTTTTCCATGGGCATGTTTCCCACTTCTCCAGGAGTTTTCTGTCTTCCTTTGAAGACAATTGGTTCATGTAGTTTCCTGCTGCAAATAAGTCCCGTTTTATTGGTTCCAGTTGCTTTAGGGCCAAGAAATGGCATTCTGCCCAAACTTCAAGGTTGTACCAGTTCACGATATTTTGCATTGTACTAAGTTGAAAAGCGTTGCCAGGTAAAAAAATATAATTTAAATGGAAAGCCTAAAACTTGATATGAAATAATGCCAGTGTATACTTCAATACAGCATAACCACTGTATAATGATTTACCTTACTCTTTGTATTGAAATATAGCAGATTTGGTGGTTGTGCTTAACCAGGGCTTTTTCTTGCAGGAGGTATTTCTTTCTTTACTATGCCTACAGATACAGTAGTGGAAATGTCAATATTCAAGCAATGATTTTGTTACAAATCTGCTTGAGATGCCCTGATAACCCAGTCCTATGCCTGGCAAAGTCAAGTTTCTTGTCATTGCTGTCAGTGAGTTAGAACCCAGGCTGAAAAATTCATGTGAGAGGGGATGTTTTTGCAAAATCCTGTTCATTCAAATTGGACATCAGTACGCTTGAGGTTTCTGGGAGAATAACCTTGTTTGCTGGATGTAGCATGCATTAGGATCCTTGGATTAATTCATGTTATATTAAAGCCAGCTCTTGATTATCTCTGGGTGAATTGTGTAAATGGTGAAGTTCCTGTACTAAGGGGACAAAATCCCATCGAGATCTAGACGAGCAGACTGAAAGCAGCATGGCATTTTGCTGTGCATTTCCCAGCTTGGGAAACTCAGCAGGCAACAGGATTGCTAACAGTTCTTTCCCCAACATCCCATTCCAGACTCATTTGTATGATTTCTGCTACTTAAAGTTTTGTTTTGCCAAGGCTCTCCCATCCATTTGTTCTCATGGGTAACTGATGCTTACCGTTCTCCTGTGTTGCTGCTCAGCAGCTCCACCATAGTTTGAAGCCATTGTGTGTTGTGGTGGTGTGTGTGATGGTTGCCTAAGCCTTGCTCTTTTACCTCTTCCTTTTTTTATTGCTGCCTTTGTGGCCGTGAGATTCTGTTCAGTGCTAGCTTGTTGAAGAAAAAAATACCCATGATGGCTCTGTGTCATCATTTCAAAGAATGGCTATTCACTGGACTCTTGATGGAGAGGTTTAAGAAAAAATTATTTTGCTCCTTGGGCATGAAAATACTGGTTAAGAGTGTAAGTGGCACAGGACTACCTTTGCCTGGGAGTCTGGCTAGATAAATGGAAATAAAAAATTTGTGATGTGGGTCTGCACCCTCAGTAATCTTTTTCATAGATGTTTTGTTTACAGCTGTCATTGCTACTCAGGAGCAAAGTATGAGGCCTTGCACCGAGAATAGCCTCAGAACATCTCTCAAACTGCTAGGCTGCCATGCTGGGAGAGGGAGGATGCAGGGAAGAAAGGGTGTTAGACTTAATCGGGGCTCTAGGAAAACTTGCATGTAAATTTTTTTTGTGTGTGTGTGTTAAGCTTTGTTCTTGAAATTGAGGGGGAACATCTCTGTACATCTATTGTGTAAGCTTAGTCAAGAGCTTTATCTGTTGGGTGCAGGTCACAATAGTGCTGATCTCTTTACACCACCTTTGTTTAGAGCAGGAGAGACTGAAGTTTGCTAGTGCTCAAATAATTGCAGTAAAAACATCCAATCACTTTATCTTTGCAAAGTCTTTATAATTTCGGAGCCTCATTTTGTCCTTTTTTCAGGTACCTTGTATGGTTGTATTACAGCTGGCAGTGATACAGACTCATTTCAATCAAGGTGATACTCTGATTCGAGGAGGAAGTTAACAGGAGCATGACTCAACACTGAATGGGTTTTGGTAGACAATGAGCAAGCTAAGCCTGTGTAACAGGAGAAGTCTTTATTCAATTGAAAGCAGTGGCCATATTGACATTAATATAATTGGCAGGGATGGACTTTGTCCCTATCCGTTGATAGATTCAAGTGTTACTTTCTTTTTCCAGAACACTTATGTTCAGTTCTTTATGCTTCTTTAAGTAGGAGATGCTGCCTATTGCTCACACAGCTCTAGAATGAAGCTTTATGCACCATCTAAAACTCCACCGCAGTTGCAGCTTTGCTTGTTGCAGCCTCAGATGAAACTGAAGCTTATTTTACAGAAATCCAGTAAATTACGCTTCAGCTTTTCTTTGGAGAGGTCAGCAGTGACTGGCTTGGAAACCCTGGTATGCTGCTGGATTTCAGTTGTGGCGAAACCTTGTCTGTGATTTAATCTAAAAGATTTCCCCCGCTCCCTCGTTCATTCATCTGAGCAAAAAATTATTGCTTTGACATTGTGTGAGCTGATTCCCATGAAGATAATTCCCTTCCCTGCAGAGAGAGTGGCCTGGCACTGTAGCTTCCCAGGAAACCTATCAAAACTGCTTCACCTTGGCCTGCATACCTTCAATGTGCGTAACATTGCTATTAAACTAGTAATAGACTTCAGTACAGGCTTGCATACTGACAGATACGAAGCAACAAGCTCTGTCAAGCCATTTTTAATATTTTTACCCATGCGTTTGTATGGTCACATGGAGCCTCCTCCTGAAATGTTTGCCTCTGTGGAGCAGCCTTCCCATTCTGCAGATGACAGACTGGGAGCGTGTTTCCTTCTTGATGCCGTGTAGAAAATCAGTGTCATGTAGTTACGTGTCACCAAACTAGTGAATGTCGTGACTGTGTCCAGAATAGGGAAGTATCATTGTGGGAGACTGACTTCAGTGGAATTATATGATGTTCTGGTTAGCTGATTCATTGCTGGCTTTCTCAAAACCCCATAATGTCCCCTGGTAGTTTTCATCCATAATTAACCTGTTTTTCTTGGTCTGGATTGTTGGTCCTTATATAATGACGTCTTTCATGAAAACAGTTTCTTCTTCTTAGAAAAGATGCACAGACCCTTTTTTCTCTTTGGGCTTATATCAGGATTTGTTCTCTTGGACTGTGCTTGTGTTTTAATGAGAGTCCAGAGTGCTTGGGGATTCAGGGATTGTGTTTATTCATTTTCAGAAAAAGGTTTTGGTCCCTTCGCTGACAATTTGTCTTCAGCTTACTGCCTTTTGAAATCGTCTGCAAGTTCTGCACTGACAATCCATCAATCTGTCGTACAAGACAAGGAATGACTGACATTACTTGTTTCAACATATCATAACTGTTATGCTTGCTCCCTCAAGCCCCGTAAAGTCTTGTTATGTCAGGGTGTGTGGGAGAGGGTTGTATGTATTTTCATTGTTGGGGGATCCTTTTGAGTCCTTTATGTTTTACATCTCAGTCCTTGGAGGTATTTGGTTCTTCCCAAAATGTGCTGTTTCGAAGAAATGCCACTTGTGCTCAGCTGACTAAAGCTTTCGCTGCTGGATTTGTCTGATGCTGCTCAGCAAGCTTCTTGGGGCAGAGACTGTACGTGCGAGAGGCCTCAGTGCAGGCTGGGAGCTGTTGCAATACAGATGGTAGAATAGTGGGCAGGATGAATGCCATGCAGAAAACTTAGAAGTTATGGGATTGATACAGGAGTTAGTAATCAGTTTTTTCAGCCCGTGTTTTGCAAAAGGTTAAACTACATAATTATGAAGCCTTTCATGTCCTCTCTCTCTCTCACACACACAAAATAATCTCTTCCCTTTATCTTTCTCATTCTTCTTTCTCTTTAGTCTGCAGAAAGCAAATTCCTGCAGAATTCCTGGCATAAAGATGGAGACTGATAACACTGGTGTGTAATACTGAAGTAGGAGTTTAGGCTACAGCTGTTTCATAGTTTCCAGCACAGGGCTCTTGCAGTGTAGCTGATGGAAGATTCCTGAGTGAAGCCTCTCAAGGGCAACATGTCCTCTTGCTACAGCGAAGTCCAGTTGTGTGCCTGAGCGCCCGGTATGGGAGACACAGCAGATAGAGAGGCTGAGCAGGCAGCACTTGTGCAGCGAGTACAGAATTAGGGACCAGGATTCCCAGCTTCTATTCTTAGCTCAGTAACCAATTCATTGCAAAGCCCTTTGCAAATCATTCAGGCCTAATCCTGCACATATAGCAGCCCACAATCAGCTCCTTTCAGTTTTTCATTGGGAACATAGGATCAGCTTCTTAACTGCTGTTTTTCTCTCACTCAGTAGGACTGGGGGAGTGAAAATCAACATATTTATGCAGAAAGTGTGATAATTTGTTAATGTTTGTGAAGCAGTAATGTGGGCATCACTGTGTGACGTGTGTGACCTGGCATCCATAAAGGGGATTGATTGATTGCTGTTATCAGCTGGATCTTTGGAGCATGGGCTTTTTGGCCCCTCTCATCAGAATACAATTTTACATGATTATAGAGGATAATGCTGGAGATGCCTCTGCTCTGGGCTTGCCACATGTCCAGATGGCAAGGTCAATGTAGCGCGGACCTTGCTCAGTTGCTTTGTATGCCGGGATAAGTGCTGCTGCTTCTTCCTCTCTTTATGCTACTGGCTCATCTAGAAATTGAGGAGTTCTGTGGCTGTCAGTAAATTCAGAGAGTTGGAAATTAATATCTACAATAAACTCTGCTTTTACTGGCCTTAAATTAATTTCCCACCCTTTTGCAAAGGTGAATGGGAATGCTTGTTTTTGTATGGTACTTTTGCTTTAAAATAATCTGAGCTGCAATCTTAAAATGACACTGAGTTAAAAGCATTCTGGGCTGGGAGTTAATTTCTGAAGTATCTTGTAAGATAAAAGGACACAACAAAAAGGATACTATAGTGTGCAAAACCCTTGCCTTTACATTTGGCTGTGCTGTATTTTGTAGCATGTGCAGTTCTGGTATCTGCCGAGTGCAGCATCTTGCTCTGCTGGTTTGTGTGAGGCTTTATTTTCCTGGTGCAGGGACAGAGGTGGATTAATCTACAGAGCTGTTGGCAAAATCTGTTACAGGCTTTTCAGTGGTGGGGGATCAGCTTGAAAAAAACACAACTTGATTTTTATGTTAGTTGAGTTTTTGATAAGTGTTACAGAAAGTATGGTCTCTTTGTAAATTTAGTTATGAAAACACAGAGCCTGGGAGTGGATTTTTTTTTTTTTTTCTTCTTTTAGGAAATGTTTGTTAATGTAGTGGCACTTCATGCTCTCACCTGTGAAGGGGCAGGTCTCTCCCAGTGCTTACATATATTTGACTAATGGAGCTTTAAAGTGGTCAGGCCTTGCTGAATAAATTGTTTACCTGAAGTGCAGCAGAGGAGCAGAATTATTACCTCCTATGCCCCTCAGGCTGGGACAGCATCCTCCCTTCCTCTCTCCCCAGTGAATGAAAATATTGTCCTGACTTGTACAGCAAGCCATTTCTGGGAGCTGGGGGGGGGCAGTGATACAAAGAGCACTGGTAGCCCATAGTCAGAAGCTTGAAGATAAGTTTTAGTTTGTTAGGAGCTACGGGCCTGAACCTTTAAATCCACATATAAATCTGTTGGTGTGTCTGTCCAGCTTTACAGTTTATCTAATTGTCTCTGCATATGAGTCAGTGGACTGGAGCTGCCCCCAGTGCTGCTGAGTCCTGGTCCTCATGGTGCATCCCTGGGTGAGCTCCTGCTAGTGCCCGGGTCCCACCCCAGCGCTGGGGAAGCAGTCCCTATCCACAGAGAGCCTCTGAGATGGATGCGTTGGGGCTGGGTCTGTCCCCCCCAAACAACAACAATGATTGGGTGTCATACTGCTCCTGCCGGTCACCTTGCGGTCGTGCTTTGGAGCCCTTGGTGTGCAGCAGGCTCCTGTTCTTTAGTGAGGTTCCCCTCATTTTATTCTAACGCTTATCTGAATGTTATTTTCTCACCCTCCAGGTATAGGAGTCTCTTGCTTTCCTGTCTGCTCTCTCTCTCTGTCAGTTCCGAGATCCCCCCTGCCTTGGACGGGAAGGCTTTCACAAGGAGCCTGTTCACTGCTCTTCTGCTTGAAGACACCAGTAGCCCCTGGGGGTAAAGCATAGGACCTTTGGGGGCAAGTTGGCTAGTTTGCTTGTCTCAAGAGGAGTTGGAAGTAGATGTGAGCTTCCAGTTTTCTGTGACAGCCCTGGGTGCTGCTCATGCCAGAAGAGCAGGAGGGCTTGTCCCCACCAACATGGGCATCAGAAAAAGGGCCAGGAGAAGAGATTTTGCTCTGCTTCTCCAAGTACTGCACTAGACAAGCACCTTAAGATGCACTTAGATATAGCCCAGTGTTGACTAACTTGTGCACTTGATGCTTTTAGTATTTTTTTGACTAGAGCCTGCCCAAAAACTGATGGAGGCTCTTGGGCTTCTTTGTACACTGCTAATTTTTTTTCCATGATTTTTACTGTGTTTTCAGCCATAAAGCAATTTTTTTTTTCATTTTATGTTCATTTCCTTTTGCTGACACTAGAGCATCATATGATTTAGGGCTTTGTTTTCAAGCTTGATATGAAGGCTAATTACTTCCTTCTTACATCCTCTCAGTAAGAAAACATGGGACTTAATCTTTCACAAAAGAGAAAAGCGAGGAAAAAATTTTAAGTGCGTGAAAGTCTTTGGTAAGTCCCCAGCTTTGAATTTATTTTTCATAGCGTAATGACAACAAAACATTAGGAGCTAAGCTCCGAACTCCATAGCTCTATGTGTGTGGACACAGGTTTCTGTTTGGTCGTTTGTCCTCATTGGGTCTCATTATGCAGTTACAATTCAGCCTGTGGCTGAGTAGTTTTGGTAATTAGGGGTATACTGTGGGTATTGTTTATATAGAAGTCAGTATGCATTTGTCCTGTTTCAGCCCTGTGACTTGCTGTGATTATCCATAGTCTAGGTAATTAAGCTGTATATTTTCTCCATCTTTCTTCATATCCTCTGTTGCCTTAATTTGGTAAGAGAGGGAGAAATGACGTCAGGAAACTTGGGAGCATGAGTGAGTTGTTTCAATGGGAAAGTGTATGACTGTTTTAGAGATGCCAGCATAAGGGCAACCTGCTCTCTGGGCAGTTCGGGAAGAAAAAGGTTGTTGCTTCCTCATCAAGTGTTACTTTAATATAATCCAAGGAAACATCAACTCTTGGGATCGCTCATGTAACACAAGACTGACAAAGCTGAAAGGAATCATATTTCACTTCTGATCACAGTAGTTGTTGTTAAACTTCTATCTAAAATTTCTGTTAATGGACTAGCCAGTAATAACTGAGTACTCCACGTACAGTGTAAATACCAGATAGTTTGGGGATGTCTGTCTGAAAGCAATGACCTTCATAGGAAAGTGTGTTTTTATAGGAACTTGGTTTACATTAGATGGATTGTTTTTTCTCTCCGGGGTCAGCATGCATGGTTCCTAATATCCCTGGTTCATCAGGCTGCCTTAGGGCATGTCTAACTTCAAGCACATGAGTCACTCCATTTAAAATTTATTAGCGAGGTATGTGATTGAGTAACTTGATAAATTGAGAATGCAAGTTGTAAGTAGGGATTGGGGGACTGTTCCCCAACTCCCTTGTCTGCCCGTAATCCCTTCTGTGGTGATGTAATTGCAAGATTTGTTTGCTTCCAAGATTTGCTAACGAACTTTTTCAAAGGTTGGCAGAAGACAAGTCAAGTGATTCTTTTGAAGACAGGCTTGTGGGATTCAAAGGTGATAAAACCAGAAAACTTATTTTAAAAGCAACTAAGTTCTGTAGAGTACCATTAAGAATAACTTTTTGACCGTGGCTGTCTGAACCATTTTAAGCATTTGATATAGAAGGAGTACAATTCCTTAAATGCTTTACAGAGATATTAACTTTCTGTAAGTGCTTATGATATTCCTTAAGACTTTTTCAATGAGATACATAAAGGATATATTAAAAAACAATAAAATCATTAATACTGTCTGCCCACAAGCATTGTAGAAAGGGAGTTTTTACAACCTGCTCATATCTGGCTGTTTTCATTGTTGGATTCTAGAGTTTAAAAAAATGCAAGATAGATGGTTTTAAACACTTTTCACTGAGATCAAGTGTACATATGTCATCAAAAAAATGGAATTAATTTTAAAATCTTGATTTAAAAAAAAAATAAAAATAGAGCTATTCTTATTTATGTGCCAGTCTGAGCCTGTTTAGGTAGACATGCATCATTTTTACCTTTCTTTTTCTGTTCAGGTGCCTGAAATACATACCCTTGAGCTTCATATGGTTTACCTTCATAAGCTGGAGTTTTAATAAAAGCTCATATCATGGGATCAGCAACAGTAAAACAGATAGGCAATGCTAAATTTTATTCCAAGTGGAATCCCAAATAGTGTCATACATGCTTGACAGTTGGAGGTTGGAAAACTAAAGAAAAGGTATGAAAACTACCTTTTTTTTTTTTTAAAGCTTGATGGGTGTCTACCTATATTTTCAGCTGAAGAATAGGCTCAGATCTAACTTAGTGATTGAGCCTGTTTTGAGCCTGTGTAGGGCTTCTCAGATGACTCTCAGCCAAGGATTTGGGTTTGAGTTGTACTTCTGAAGAGCAAGTCTATACACGCATTACCAGTAAAGGGCAGCTTTGTTTAATATTACCTCTTAGCACTGTTCTAACAGCTGATACTGACTTCACAAATATAATTGTGTAGTGTCAGTTGTGTTGGAGACAACATTTAAATGTAGACTTGTGTTTAGGGCTCTGGATGGGAGACTGTTCTAGTTTAACGTTTAGCCATCTTTTGCTATCAGGTGAACGTTCAGGTTGTAAAAGCTGCTTTGCTCTTTTAAGCAGAAGAGTGGAATAAGCAGAAAAAACCAGCACAGCACAATGTGGACAAGTGCTGATGGCATCTGTTCAAACAGGCAGAGACTTGCCAGAGGCCAAATGGAAAGAATGTGATGTAGTGGGCTTGTTGGAGTTGCTTCTCCAGGTTGTTACGGTAAAGGATCTTTTTTTGATTATTGCTGTGTGGAATATAAGCATAAAAGATGTGCAGAAAGCTGAGTCTGCTGGCTGGGCTCTTCTGGCTTCTGCTTGGTCTCTTCTAGCCTGGGTGAGGGCTGCACAGTAGCCAGGCAGAATCGAGAAGACACTGCTTGGAGACCTCTCGTAGCTGGCCAGCTATTTTAGGAGTGGTGTTACCACAAACTCTGAATAGAAATAGCTGTCAAAGGACCAGCAGCATTTCATTAGGAGTGGTTAAGCCACGGAACACCTGTGAGAGGTAGGTGTGGGCTGGACATTCCACTTTCAGCAGTGACATACCCAGATATCCAAAAACTCCAGGAGGTTGGGCCCCAAGAAATAGGAAGACTGGCTTTAAAAGGTGAGTTCTATTTTAAAGTGTTCAGTGTGTGTTTCTTTTTCTGATTAGTATCCAGGCTTTCGGTTTAGCTGTGTCTGCAAACAAGCCTGAACCTATTTATTTATTTATTTATTTAAAAATGTTTGATCTTGCATAATCACATTATTCTAGGTAGAGATTTGGAGAGAAGATAGCTGCTTTCTTAACTATGTTGCAATGAACGATGGCTCAGTATTATGCAGGAGGCTAAAAGAGGGGAGAGGTTTGCTCCAAAGCTGCAGTACCTCAGTTCCCAACCTCTCTAGGTTTATGGAGATCCCATGTCTTCACAGAATAAAGTTCTCTCTTGTCTAAGACTGCATCCTACCCCCTTCCCCACTGCCCAGAATACCTTGATGTAAACTCTGGGTGTGAATATGTTTCTAAAGAAAACTGATATAGAGGCTTTGATACCAGAGAAGGATTGATTAATTGACTTTGAGATAGGAATAATGAACATGTGGCTCTCATGTGATAGAGGTTTAAACTAAATACTCATGGCTGTATAAATAAATGATAGTGCTCGGAAGACTTATGTGACATCTGAACATGAAGAGCTTTTATTTCTTGTCTCAAGCCAAGTTTTAACAAAGCCTGGAATTTCCTGCACGGGAGACTGCAGGGATGTGGCCTCTTGGTATGGGATCAACATGTTAAGCATAATTAGATTCAGTAATGAAGGGCATCTATTGGAAACTCTTCCTGGAAGAACAGTGCCAGACCCTGGTTGATGAGCAGAAGGAACTAAAACAAGGAAGTAAATGAAGGAAAAATTAGGCTCCTTTTTCCTCTTTTGCCTTTGAAATAGCCATCCTTGCAAGTATTGAGCCTGTGCAGTTGAAGGATAGTAACTGCTCCTGTTGTATTGGCTGGTGCTTGAAATGGATAAATGGCTGCACACCTTTGGATTATGAAGGATCAGCAGTGCTCTCAGCAAGTTACTTCTGTGAAATCCCTGTTTGAAGAGCTCCCAAGCTGAGCCTCGCAGACAAACTTTAAGCACAGTGGACAGAGCAGCCCAGTGCTGAGCTTCTGTAAGTGCCATGTGCTGGGCTGGCTCCTCTGCTCTTCTGACCAGCACCAGGATCTTGGCCAGCCAGTGGCACACGCATGTATGATACGTGTGCAGATTTTTTTTTCGGGGGGCCTTTGGAGCTGCTGGGGGAACCCATCTCCCTTCTGTAACATTTACTTTCTTCTTCCTGACCTTGATCATCACATTTCCTTCTTCCAGGAGGTTTCGTACTGCAGTCACAGCATAGGGAGAGCCATAATTTGCATCTCTTTGTAGCAGAGTGACTGATCTTTCCACCATGCTTTCCTCCTCCGAGCTGCCGTGCTGCTGTGTTAGAGCCTTACGAAGCTTGTGTTTGCTCAGTGTTTGCTAGGGGGTTGTGAGGAAATAGTGAGCAGGGGAAAAAAATAGAACCAAAGAGCTGCAGGAGTCAGGGTGGTACTGAGATAAAATAAGCCATGTTATCTAACCTATTACTTGGCGGGAGGGAATGTGGGCCATCGTTGTGTGCCAGTAGCGTTTGATCATTCATGAGGCTTTACTTCATGGCCAAGTATTACTTGAACAGACCCCCTGCAGCCAGCTAAAGCACAGAGTGTATCTCAGCATGAAGGCAGCTGATGGATGGCTGCGTGGCCAGGACAGGCAGGATGGTTGGTTGATGAAGGCATTTTGTTTTGCAGTTGTTTTCTGTCTGACAGGCATTTATTTTAAAGTAACACTCAATCCTTCTGGCAGCTTCTGCGTCACATCCCAGACTTGTTGGCCAGCCAGCGCATAGGACTTGAGTCCTCTCCCTTGGGGCTGCTTGGTTCCTGTTCCAGGTGGGAAGCTCAAGACCCTGACCCAGTATGAGTATAGATCCCACGTTTTCCTTTTGAGATGCCTAGCTGAAACACAGTTCGGATATCAGAATGGCTCCCTGTCACAATTTCACACCCTGTAGGAGATACTTAAAATGCATTTGAATTTTTATTATGTTATTTGTGAGCATATAAACCAAATATTTCTTTCCCACATCCTGCAGTATGCAAACTTCTTGTTGGCCTGTCTGAGGCAGTTTTGTGGTGATGCCAGGGGCTGAAAGTCCTTGTTTTCTGCCATCAGGTATTTACAAAATTCTGCATAGGTACAGAGAGCAGCTCCCTTTTCTTAAAAATGGCTGTTGTGTACTTAGCAGTCAAACCCTACCCAATGAAGCGCTGGCCCTGTAGCAAAGAACTGGGCTGTTTACTGAATTGTTAGTGTTTAATCAGCTTTCTATTTTGATGAATATCTAATTGGCTCATAAGATACCTTCCTTCTAGACACTTGCACTGGTGGTGTTTTGTTGTACCGCCCTCAAGTGTGATGAGGAACTTCAGACGTGCACTGGGAGAGATGGTCCTAGCCCTAAGGTGCTTACACAGATCACCAAAACTTGTCTTAGCATGCAATATTGACGAGGAGATAAATGTAATTTGGAAAGCCAGTTTCCAAGAAGGTTGCATTTCCCAGGAAGTGTATTTGGAATACTTTTATGACATGGGCAGATTTTGTAGAAAAATTGTTATTCCTCAAGCTTGTTCTGAGTCTTTGCTTGTTAGTTTACACAAACGGGCCAGTTCAGACAGAGGAATAAAATCATCAGTGCCCTTTACCTTGCTGAACTGAGCTACAAAAAGGAGCTTAAAGAACTTTTTCGTGTTGCTAATGTTTTAGCTAAATTAAGTCCTCAGCTCCTGACACAGGCACTTTTGATTTTCTGGGTTTGCTTGAAAGGCTCCGCTTTGGGCCCAGGCAGCGCTGTGGGTGCAGGCGGGTACACGCACCCAGTGAGTCAGGGCAGCGGAGCTGCCGTCTGCTCTTCAGTGGCTTCCCAGGGGCTGTGTCTGCTCCTTCAGCAGCACAAGTTTGCACTTGGAAAAAACTGCAGATAAACAGCTGTGGTTAAATCCAGCAAAACTGCAGGACATATACTGACAAGTGAGCTTAAACTTCTGTTTTGTTCTTGCTGTGAAAGGTGTACAATACAGTTCCCTACCAAAGCACTTCCCAGGGCGTGTTGCGTACGTAGATGCATCTCTGAAGTTCTCTGCATTTTTAGAGTCACAGAAGTCTGTTTTCAGCTTTCAGCAAGTTTTCTTAGAGCTCAGGGTGGTGGCTTGGATGAGGAGTCCTTCCCCATCCTGCGGCCCTGTGGTGATCACTCTACACTTGCAGCGTGATCCTCTGCTGCTTGGCTTCATCCCAGGTGGGGGATGTTATTCTCATGAGTTTATATTTGGGGCCCTAAGAAGTTCTTCAAGCATCGCTGCAGCAGAAGAGGTCTGGGGCTGGGGGAAAGGTGGCTGGTCCCCATCCCTGCCTCGAGTGGGTCAAGTCTCTGCTGCTAGAGATCTGGCCTGAGGCTCCATCACTGGGTCTGGGAATCGGTGTGTTCAGCCTTTACTGTGATGTCTATGCTGGTTTTTTAGGGGAGGTGGGGGGAAATTTGTCCTTTCTTTTCTTTTTTTTCCACATTGTCAAATCAGAAGAGCTTTGACACCCGCAAACCTTCTGTAAAAAGACAGTTTTTAATCAATAAACATCTCTCCTGTCCAAAATAGTTTTTGGTCAAGGAATTTCCTGCCTACTGTAGTTTCATTGAAAGGGCTTTAAAAGGCCTGATGTCAGTGTGAGCCCTTACTCGTCGAGTCTGCAGTCAGGCAGCCTGTCCTTCAAAACTGGAGAACCAGGAGGGAAACTCTCCTGTTACCCAGTACAGCTAATCGATTAATTGGCAGGGGACGAAGTGCACCAAACAATCTGTTATGCCAGATGGATGCTTTGGTGTTAATTTGTGTTCTCAAAATAACTGGACAGAGATATGTTCAGCGCTGTGGCCTAGATCCTGCTTTTGTTGCATTCAGCGGTGAAAATTATGTTGGTTTTAGGGATCCAAGTGCATAATTCTTCAGGAAAAATGTATTTTGGCATCAAACAGTAACAGGAAAAATGAAATGAATAAAAGCTGTCCAGAGCAATGGACTTTACCTTCTTAAACAGGCATACATTACTGCAAAAACTGAAGTTTTGCTTTTATCTCCCTGGAGCATTCCTATTATCTGAATGCCAAGAAATGAGTAATTTGGTTTTTTTCTTTTTCGTTCTTATAAATAACTTTTGATGTATTTTCCTAAGGAAGTCTGAACTAAAGCATCGTGCTGGAAAAGTTAAGATGTATGTTGCTTTCTCTTTGAAGGCACTGTGAAGGAGACTGAAAGCAAAAAGCAATTAAGTTATAAAAGTCATGGTGGTGGCTTATTCTATCACACTTAATTTTAAATGAAGAAGGCTTGCTGCAAGTTTCTTTCCATATTTTTCTTCCCTTCTTTCTTTTGTATTTTTTTCCCCTCCAGCTTTTCATAGCCAAAAGTTGCTGTGCCAGATCCATTTCTTATGAACTGCCTGTTGCAGAACCGCAGAGATCACTGACAATCTGTGGTCAGGCTTCAGGGGAAGCTGAAGGCTGTTGCTGCTCGCTGGAGGGAGAACGTGGCCCACCACCTCTGTGACCCTGGGGGAGGTTGCAAGTTAGAGTTTAGAGGAGCTCTGTGTCGTATCAGTAGTTCATCCACGTTTTGTAAAAGGCAGTGGATTTTTCTGTCATGCTAATGCAAGGAGCCAGGTATCTACTTAGGATATTATTTGTAAAGCTGGAGAAGAGACGGGCCCTGGAGGATGGAAGAAATTTGAATTTTTCTGGTTTTGTTTTTTCATTGAAATTCAAAATATTGATGATGTATCATACCAGTTTTTAACACTGGAAAAAAACAATCTTTCTATATTAACTGTTACCTGCGTCCAGATGCTTTTTGACAGTTTATTTACAGATAAATTGTGTGATTAAAAAGCCAATTCAAATCACTTTTCTTTTTGCTCCATTAGTATGCTTTAAAAATAAAGCACTATTTGGTATGCACAGACTGATCTCACAGGCTTCGGTCCTGTTTTCAGTGTTTAACCAAAACATTGAATTACTTTTACCTTTGTGATACTGTTAGGATTATTTTAATTAAGTGAAGTGTTTTAACATGCTCTAATTTGTTTTTCAGCAAATGTGTCTAACGCTTGATAGAGAGGGGCTGGATCTGGGAACAAGATGTGCTCTGTCTTGCCTCATTTACCTGAGAGTTGGGTAAATACTCCTTGAGGACCTAGGAAGGAGGTTATTGATGAATTACCTCCTATTATAGCCATGTACAGATCCCAGAATACTTGTGTGTGGACTGCAGGGAGGAGACGACGTGTACAGGTTAAATGCTCAGATACTGAGTTGTGCTGTAGGAGCAGCTTATTCCCTCAATAAACAGTGCAGAAAGCAGAGGCTGAATCTGAGCAAGTCATTAGCTCAACTCATTCTTACTCCCTGATGTACTCTCAGCCTACTTCTAAGGTTATACTCAAACCTGAATATATATTTCCCTGAAAAAACATGCTATAAATAATAAACTATTTCTTCACCAAAACAACATTGCACAAGAAGTTCTGTACTCTTTAAAACAAGGCAACGGATTAATTGGCAGAGGTCAAACCCACTGCAGAACAACCTGTACCTGGCTATTTCTGCATGGTACAGAAGACTGGCATGGGCCATACAGTGACCGGCTACCCTGGATGGGGTGATGTTCCAATGTGAGGATGTCAGACCAAGAAACAGTACTTGGCCCTTTCATTACCAAGCATTTTATGAAGAGTGTATGTGACCCCATAGTGCCTTGAGGAGTCCTAAGTTTTCTTAGCAAAATGCAGTTTTAGGGCACTTCAGGGGGAGGATCCATGGCTCTTTACATGATCTTGGCCTGAGTGTAAGAGATGGGGTAAAACTTTGTGGAGAGGCTTAATCCAAGAAGGTTTGAAGATGCTGGAAAAAAGAGGCTATACAGCAATGGACAGAAGCATGCCAAAATCTGGGAAACTGAAACTGAACGTGTTGACCTAATCTGTGCCATTGCAATGGGATTTCCTTCCCTTTCAGAGAGAGTGTTAAGATTTGCAGAGAGCATGAAGGTCTGGGGCAGAACTGAGCCACAGTGAGGCACTTGGTACTGAGACTTTACTCTTTCTTCATTAGTCCCAAAAAGCAGAGTTGGCTTTAGGTTAATCCTATCCCCCTATCTCCTGCTTGCTGCAGGGTTTTTGTTTTCTTCTGCCCGTGTTCCTGTTGGCTTTTAATCTGTCTCTGGGTCTGGTGGCAGTAAGGTATACTTAGGCAGTAAGGTGCCTACCTTTCTTGTGTCCTGTGCATCACTACAAAGTGAGAATTGCTAAAATGGAGGAGGTGTATGATGATGGCATTTCTAAAATGGATGCCCTCGATTGACTAGCTTACAAGCAACATTTCAGGAGAGGAGGAAAAGAGGTAGGGAATCTGTCTGCAAACAAGAATTTGCCATGTTGTTCTGTTCCCATTTTGGTTGCAAGTAGGAAGTTTACCCTTATTTACTTAAGCTGCATTCAGGTACCCCTGAAGATGACTTCTCTCCCTTCATGTCAGCCCAAAGGTATTTAAGCAGCTTACACAACTAGGTGGTATCTTAATTTTATGCTTGGTAGCTTCCAAAAAGCTCCAAAGGGGCTAAAGAAGGTTTGTGTTTGCTTTTTTGTTTTGGAGGGCAGGGCGAAGGGTAGATGAGAGATGTTGACCTTGTAAGTAATATTTAGAGAGGTAGGGTTAGAATTCATGTTTATAGCTACCCAATGCCAACTTGCTCAATAAAAACCCTGTTAGGTTTCCAAGAGTATCAGGAAACCCTAGGTAGTGTTGGGAGAGGGAAGGGAAGCCAGCTGCTTTTTATAGATCAGGTTGCAAGAAAACTTGGGTTACTGTGCAGTTGTATTTATTACCAGGGGACAGTGGGGTGGTGTTAAATGTAAGCAGACACATGCATTGCAGATGATAGCTGGAAGTCTATCCATGAATGAGTGGCAGCTAGATCATTTTAAGAAATGATCACCTCCCTTTGCTATGGTGTTATGTTCTCTGTCTTCCAGCCCAAGCAGTCTGTGGCAGCAAGCACTTACTTCTGGTAATGCTTAATGCCCCAACCTTCAAAACAGCATGTAGCCGTCTGATCTGCTGCGGTGCGAGACCTGTGGGCTGTTCAGGGGGGAGAGCTGTCTGCGTCCATAGGATCACAGAATAGTTTATGGTATCCGTATCAGCGTATATTAGAGTGCAACTTTTGGAAGTGCACCAATAAATACAAATACTGTATTTGAGCCATAATCACTGCACTGTAGCAACGCTGCTTAAATGTATAACAACATGTCTGTTGGGGGGAGTGTAGAATTACACAGTTCATTCACTACACAGGTAGGAAAAATTGTTCTCCTTGTGTCTCTCCTCTGTGGCTCAGCTGGGATTTATTGTCATAACTAAATAATTTTGTACCAACAAGTAGCCATTTTCTGCCATTGTAACTTTAAATACTGATTTGGAGGTGGAAAGGCAGCCATGAGATCCCTGCAGCTGCGTCTTGCCTGCGTTTCCTTCCAGCCCAGCGGGCAGAGTCCGGAGTGGTGCATCACCTCCGCTCCCAGGGGGTGGTGGCAGCCACCATGGCTGATCTTCAAGACCTGCCCACCAGCAGAAAGTGAGAAACTTTGAGTTTTTCCTGGGATGGGAACTTTGTCTCCTGCTATCTCCCTGTTTTCTTCATTCTTCCTTCCACAGTAGTAGATGTCCTTAGTGGAAACAAATCCATGAGGGGTTGGAAGTGTCTCTGCAGCCTTCCTGGAGGGGACAGCCTTCATGGCAAAAGGAGCATGTCAGGACTCAACGGAGACATAGTTGGTGCTGACAGGAGCTGGGCTTTGTCCTTGGGCTATAAACAGGGACTGGAAGTGCTTCTGTAGGCTGTAAAGAGAAGGCTTGGGTTAGTCTTTGAGCTGGGACTTGGGCTCTGCTGTTCAGTTTCGGTGCTGCAGCTGCTTCAGAGGTTTCAAGAGCAACAGACCATCTTTGGGCAGCAGAAACCTTCTCGAAGCCAAGTATTGGCATTTCTGGCCTTAATTTTTCTGTCTCCTTTCCCTATCTGCAAAGCAGGATAAATGTCTGGATAGGGATATTCCCCCTTTCCTGCTGTGTCTGTCTAGATGAGATCGCTAGTGGTACAGTCACAGCTTTGTACAGGGGATATGTGGGACACATGTCCCATTTTGCCAGGTTTTCATCCTCCAGCACAGCCTTAGGGCATCCAGAGCAAGCTAGGAATGCAGCTGACTTGAGGACAGGGTTTTTGCAGTGCTGCTGTTGTTGCCTGGTCGGTTAGATTTGTTTGTGTGTTTTCCCCTTCTTTCTAATTATGCTGATATTTACTACTCGACAGCTGTAGTCTGGGAAGGAAAATGGTGAGCGAGGGCTCTGCAGCTGACAACTGCCTTGTGCCTTGGCTGCTTGTCAGAACAGGACTGTTGCTGGCTGGGGTGGAGCTGTGTGGCCATTGCCTTCAGTGGACCAAAAGGTTGCTTGGTAGTCCCCCTGAAAGTACTCCAAAAAAAAAGAAGAAAAAAAAAAAATTCCTGTTTTCTGTGGCCAGAACTACCTGGCAAATGACTGAGAATTTCTGAGAAGGGCTTATCTGAAGAATGGGATCTGCTGGAGTGAAAAGCTCCCCCAGAATGAACGCTTGGGCAGTTTTTGGGTGGATGATACTCTCCTGATTCCGGGTCCTGGATTGCCTGTTGTGTGTCAGTCTGTGTTTCATTGTTTTTACACATCTGTTTCTGACGATTTCTGGATGTGCTGGTTTCACAATAGCACCCTTCCTGCTATGTGCCCACTCTGAGGGAGCGTCAGAAAATGGTTCTGGAAACTTTTCTTGTCCAGATTCTGTCATCCTCCACCCCCTGAAGCCCAGCTTCAGTGTGAAAGTGGCACTAAAAGGGACCTGGATTGAGTGATGAAATGGTCTTTTGGGCCTTAAACTATAAATTTCAGAGTTTGCTTAATGCTTTGCCACTCTTCTGATTCTGCAGTAAAGCCGGTTTTATCTTTTAAAGCAGATCCATGCTCTCATGACTCTGTTTTCAGGGGTCACTGTCCTAATGGAGGAGCTCTTAAATTTGCTTGATAGCTGCTTCCAATTTCCATTTCCAGTAGTGGGAGTGCAGAGGCATGGCAGGAGCGTTACACTCTCTGTGGAGCAGATATGGGAGTGAAGGGGTGGGATGTCTGAGCTGAGCTTAGACATGGCATCTAGATTAATGTTAAACTTGTCTCTGATCTGGGCTCTGGAAGTTGGTTTCACCCCTGCTTCCATGTGTGAAGATGAAGATGAAAGTGTTGAAGTTAATGACAATTTACACCTGTTTGATTCAGGGAGATGTGAAGATCTATTTGTAAAATACATTTGCAGACGATGCATGTCCTGAATTGTTAAGTATCGGGCAGTAATGTGAAATAGGCTGTTGAAAAGCCTGGTGAGTGATGCTGGATGCTACATCGTTCCTGTGTGGGTGTTTGAGGTGTCAGCCTTCAGAGCCCCATTCTTCCCTGGCAGCATTAGACACAAATTAGCCCCTGCTCTGGTGATTGCATGATGTTTGCCAGCATAGGGCTTTGTACTGAAGTCTTTGGGCTGGCATACAGTGATTGGTTGGGTTTTAATTTTTTTCCCTTTCTTTAAACAGGTCTTCAAATGCTACAGCTTTGCCACGGGGGTATAAATTACATAAGCCATAGAAATATACTTCAGTGACCAGTCAGATGACTTTGTTTTTGCCAGTAGTTTAAGCTTGCCGTTTATTAAGCTGTTGAAGGAATATAATTGAAATTCATTGGGGAATTTAATTTTATCAAGCCCTCTATAACTGTATGCTTTTGCTGTGTGTCTCTGTGCATTTGGGTTGCCTATAAATAGCTTGTTTGCTTTCATAAAGGAATTAGCATGAAAGTGCTGCTGTGTAAGGAACCAACCCCTGATCCCTGCCCCATGCTGGTTAGGGTGCAGAGTATTGACATAAACATGCAGGAGTCGTCTCTAAGTATTTCAAGTGGTAGAAGAGTTTTATATTTTTATTGATTTTGCTGCAGTCCTTTGCCTTATTCTATTTTTGAGCATAAAAAGACACCGGAGATCTAATATAGTCAAGAAGGTTTTAATGGCTGCTCTGAGGATGCTCCTGCAGCAGTGGGCCATGTCTGCTGCCCTGGAGCACTGCGCTACAGCCCTGCCAGGCCTTATGGTCAGCAAGAAACTCTCTTGCTCTGTCTCCCTTTAGGGCTTTTCAGCTCTGTATTGCACAGTTCCCGAATGGGGAGCTTGCCCGCTGGCTGTGCAGATGTCAGCTTGATGGGGGTCTGCCCACTGCATGGTGCATGGGCCTCAGCAGAAATAGGCTGCAGGGAGTGCTCTGCAATCAGTGCTCGGTCCCCTGCTATAGCCCCATTTCCTGCACCATCCTCTGTGCTTGTCTGGGGCTGCCACAAGACCCTACACTGTGTGTCCCCAGTCAGCTCCTGTGTTCTGCTTTGTTCTTCCCACATGCAAGTTGTGAGGGCCAATGATGCTTTCTGGCACTCTGAAATTGGGAGGGAGGAGTCGTGGGACTTGCACTTCTTTAGATGTGGCAGGCCTCCTCCGCTGGGATTTCTGTAACAAGCAAATCCGGGGAGGAGTTAAGGCATCACTTGTCTGATCTGAAGACATGAAATAGCAGGAACCTTCTCCACCAGCTCCTGCTCTGCGGAAAATACTGCCTCGACATTAAAGCTTGAATGGAAATCTGCCGTCTGTCCTTTTGTGGCTGTCTTGGTTTTTAGGTGTTGTGGCTGTTCTGCTGTCCAGGAAATTGGTGTGCTGGTCATGCATGCTGCCTTACCTTACTGCCGCTAAATATGTAATCACCGCTATCCCCATGGAAACGCATGAACCTTTTTTTTTCTGTGCATGATAGTGCCTAGTCTGGATTTTGATGCTTTGGCAGTGTTATTCCTTAAACCAGTGACTTTAGCTGTGAAAGGTGAGCATGTGGGCAAGTGCCTGGTTACGCAGATCTGGGCAGTAGCTCTTGCTTTGGGTTCATTCGCTAATGGGGTTCAGGTACTCAGTTTTCACTCCGTTCCCTTGCAGGTGGGGAGGGCAGAAGGATGAGCACTGGGGGTGGGTTCAGTTCTGCTCCACAGTCTGAGTTGCAGGCTGGGGGAGGGGTTGCTGAATTACCACGCTAGGGTTTTGCTTAAATTGGACTTTTGAGCAATTACAAGATTTTTCTCTGGTCTGACTGAATTGATTCTTGCTGCTCTCCTCTTTTGTCTGGCATCCTTGCATTCACTTTACAAAACCAGGCTGAATAGGGGCTGTTAACATGGGCTGAGCCTGGCAGTACATATGTGCTTCTTTGTAGTGTGGTCTCCCTGCCTTTTCCTTTAATCAAACTTCAGTGTCTTCTAATTGCTTTGTAGTGATTGTGCTCCACTCTGACTCCATCCTTGAAAGGGCTCAGCCTACTCAGTTTGCACCAGAGCTTCTGGACTTGTTGTAATGCCAGTCCTTCTCAATTTTTTTGCTGAGGTAGATGTGAAAGGGAACTCACAGATCAAAGAGACTGACCTAAGATCACACAAGAAACCTAGAATGATAGTGCAGGCAGCTTTGAATTCTCAAATTTGATCTGTAAAACATGGGGGAGGGGGGAAATTCCTTCAGTCTTATAAGGGTAAGTGCACCGAGGACAGTTCAGAAAATATACTGCAGTTTGGATGACCATATAAATACACTGTATTGCAGTCTTCGGGTTGCTACTGTAATACAAACAGGATCCCCAGATTCTTGTCACCTCGGAAGATCCAAATGTTGTGTTGACTGTAGCTGCAGTTACAGAGAGTAAGGTTGGTTTTTATGAATGTGTTTTGTTCAAGGATACTGCTCTAAGCACACTAGCAAAACTGTCTTCTGAGTCTGTGCAGAGCAGAGAGGGAATTGGGGGGGTTATGCTATACCTTGAAGTTTTCTGCTTACTTAGTAAGTATAGCTTGATTTCCACATCTGAGATGTTGAAAAAGACTGAATGAAATACTTGGAGGTAATTGGGGATGGAGGGGAGGGCTTGTTAAGCAGCCTTTTTCTCTGTAAAGTAAGAGCATCAGTTATGAGGGGATTTACTGCACTGTTTAGAACAGTGCTACAAATAAATCATGCTTATAATCATCCCTTCCTTGGGAGGCCACGGATGTGAACACAGTGAATTGTTCATCAGATGTGTGTACAGGCTTATTTGGGAACGGTGATAACTGAGGGGATCCCTGGCCACCCATGGCTGGTTTTGCAATGGCTATGTACTGGTATGTTTAAAATCAGGAACAAAATTCCTGAACACATGGAAGTGTTCAAATGGCCACATCTGCACTGGAACACTGAGTGGGTTGTTCCCGGCAGAGGTGCTGAGCCACTGCAGCTCCAGCTGATGGCAAGAGGAATTACCAGTAGCTCAGCACTTCGGAAGCTGCTGCAGGACTTGCAGGCAGATGTAGGTGCCTGCCTCTAGGCAGTGAAGTTGAAAATGCTGGCCTGCATTTGTGTGGCAGAGGAACGTGAATAAATATCAAGAAATTAAGCAGGGCAGAAAGAGGAAGATGTTCCTGATAGCTTCCTGATAGACATAAATTTTATGGGAAATTATCTCTTTCCCCGTAGCTGTTCTTAGGGTAGCAAGTCAGCAGGTGTGAACTCCAGTGGTGTTAAACCAGTAACGGTGATTTGGTGCTTGGGGGTTAAAGAGTGTGGCTGTCTCAGAGCTGGGTATTGATCTTATTTGATAGGTTTGTTCCAGCCCAGTGAATCACAAGCTTTGCTTCTGATTTACCCCCACCTCCACAGTGGCCTAATCCTCCTCTCGTTAAAGTTGGTGACAAAATTCTTGTTCTCCATGTGCACAATAAAGTTACTAAAGATGTACTCTTTCCTACCGTTGTGTTATCCTGCCAGAGCTGTTCTGATTGAATTCACAATAGAGGACAGGAAGAGACTCCAACTTTTGGTCCCCTACGTCAGACAGGACTGTCCCTGTTGTCTTCACCTGGAACACAGATCCGTAGAAAAAAAACCTGTTGTTAACCAGGAATGGGACAGTTATGGTCTTGCAGGAGAGTGAACCTTTCTCACTGTTGCATCAAATAAAATGTTGCATAAAAAGGAGCAAAGCTCCTTACACTGAGACTGCCTTGATATTGTCCTGCTGGGACTGTTGTGTGCCAGCACGGTGTCAGATACTAGCAGGATGGGGCTACCAGGGAACCTTGAGTTTTAGAGAGCGCTGCCTGCACCTAGCAAGTCTGCCTTATCTGATAGCAGGAGGGAGCTCTGAGAGAGGAAGTGTATGGGGAGCACTTGATAATACAATAGTCTTTGTACTGAAGCAGCAATATCCTCAGAAATGCCCTAGTATGTGCCTTAATTATTTTTCTCCTCCTTCATAAGCTAAGAGGTGAACCGCTGGATGTATTGGGAGCACAAGACGTTGATGTGTAGTGTGGAGGCTAAGTCTGGCACTACACTGAAGTACAATAGAGCATTATTATTATTTCTATGCTAAAATACACAATAGTTAAATTTTAAAGTCATAACTGAATGTACTTTGAAACCCTTATTCCATCTATTGCCTCGTACTCTTCTCCCCTTCTTACGTGCATAAAGGAGAGTAACCAGCAACAAATACACAAGTGTTTAGTTCTCTCTACAGGCTTTTTTTTGGCACATGCAGCTGTGTGTCGGTCTGGACATCAGGCTTCTCTTACCTAGGGAAATACTTTGGCTCATGTAGATCTGTTGCTTTCATCAATACAGTCTGCCTCCTCAAAGATCTGCAGGTTGTCTAAAAGGACTTTTCCAAATCTCCACTGCTAACTGAATACTCAAGGAATTATTTGGTAGATGGTAAAAGCAGTGCTATGGACATGGGTGGTCAGGCACAGGGGGTGGGTTAGTTGTTCTGTGGGGACATGGGGACATGTTAGCGTTTGCTCTTTGGTGTGAGATGTTAGGGCTGTTCAGCTACTGACTTGATTCTTGTCAACAAGAAGCAATTTCTGATGGAAGATGAACGTTTTGGGGATACCAATGATACTGTTCCTCTGTAGTTGACCTCTACCTTCAGTGTGTAGTTTTGGATGTTACATGGATATTGGTCCAGTTATATGCCTTTTTTTTTTTTTACTTGTATTGGGGGGTTTTTTGGGTATCTGATATCCCAATTTCTACCTGGAAATCTGTGAATTTATGCTAATGCCAACCTGCAGCATTCGAGGTGCATCAAATCTCCACATATGCACATCATTTAGCATCCTGGTTTTGAGTTGTGGGTTAATGCTCCAGGACCTTTCTCCACACCTGTGAAGTCTAGCTTAGCTGCTACATTTAAAAAGGACTTTTTTTTTAAAATGACATGTGATTACATGAAAGCTTCATCTGTTTCTAGATATATCAGCAACAAGGCAGTTGTAAGATTTGACAATCAAAAAAACGATGCAAATTTGGTAGCATGGCGTAACACAGATTGCTGCAGTTTGGTAAAAGTGTGAGGAGCAGTGCTTTCTCTGATACTCCCTCACTTTTATGCCAGCGTGTCAGCACTTTGAATTGTTGGTACAAGATGGAGACTGTCTGGACACGCAGGGACAATAAGGTCCTGCAGTCTCTGTGATTAGCTGGATTTCTTTGTACTTGGTTCTCATTTAATAATACACCAAGGCTTTGCTTCTTTTGCCTCCATGCTTGTTGAAATTGTCTGATACCTAAAATATGAGCCTTTATGTTTAATCTTGCCTTTGGTTTTGTAACAAAGAGAGTTGACTTGGTGACAGTACTTGGTCCAAACTGTGGGCTTCTGACCTATGCCTCACCTTTTATTTCTTTTTCTAGCAGCAAAAGCAGCTGATATCATTTAAGTTGGTAATAATATCTGAAGCATGCCTGGAAATATCTGATAAGTTGCTTCATTCTTTTGATAAGGGAGCGAGCAGAGGAAAACAGAGCTAAATGTAAAGTTTATTAAATGACAGAGCACGTTTAATCTTCCCACCCCACGCATTCAAGCCAGAATTCAGCATTTGTCATCAACAGTGTCCCCGGCAGCATTACTGAAAGCTGATTTGTCTTTGCCACAGCAGGTTGGTTTTTTTCTTTCTTGGATGGACACAATGGGTTGTTTGTTCTTTCTCCTTGGGCAGCTGAATAATATGTGTGCAAACCCACCTACCTCTGCTTCAGAATCGTGAAAATCAGCAAGTTGCACAGCTCCCCATTTTGACAGTATGGTAGCATGCTGCCAGTGCTAATATTCATTAATATGCATTGGCAACTGCTTGTGTTTTGAAATGAAGTATTCTACAATTCCCAATAAAATGACAGATGAGTGTAAAGAAGTTGCATCTTGAGTAACAGGTAAATGAACACTTAGAGCATGTGCATAAGCTCTTATATGCCCACTGTTGAATGCTTCTCTCCTTATCTCTTCATCATGCCTTGGCACTTCAGTGCACTTTATTTAATGAATTTTAAGGACAATTGCAAACTTCATGAGAGCCGAATTAAAAGTCCTGAATAGATAGGTTGTCATAAACCCCTACCCAGGTTGTAGTAGTAGTAGCAGAAGCCATAATGTGTTACCCCCAATTGCATACCTGTTACATTTTCTGACTTTTCTCTGTGGTTTTAGTGTTTTACCACATCTACTGAACTGTCATAATGAAAAGTAAAATAAATTGGCCCCTTTACTGATGCTGGGTCAGAGACTTTTCTATGAAATACAGTGCTTCACCGTAGCTCAGAGGATACCTGAGATGTTGATGTGCATTTTTTCTACTCTGATTTTCACTGGAAAAAATATGTGGAAGAGGATTTTCAGCAGCCAGACCAAAACACTGCAGTGAATTCATGTTGAAGCTCTGAGCTGCACCTGAGAGCCCCGAGTCCCAGTGCTGCCACTTCCATTAGATTTCTTCCCTGTTACTTGCAGGTAAAGATCAAGGCTCGTTCTGGCAGTTCGAACAACCATGTGCACTCACATACGCATTTTTACTCATGTGGCCATTTCGGTTTTCACTCTAGTTTTCTCGGACATGTTCTTTTTATCTAGGCATAAATTGAAGGTAGTAATTTGCCCACTCCTGTGCTTGAGAGAAAAAAGCCTTTTCAATCAAAGACATAAAGCTGAGGAGGAATGCAGGAGTGAGCACTGCATTCTTATTTTGCAGGGACGTTTTCTTAGAGTAGAGGAGCTAGCCTTTTCCCAAGGGAATGAGGCAGCCCTTCGCATTTGCCTCTTGAGAACAAGAGCTCTCACACACTAAAGCATCTTGAAATGGAAAAGTATATTTTTCTGGCTTTCTTTTCTTTGCTAAAACCACAGGACTTTGTTCCAGAGAACTCAGCACCTGTATGTGCAGTTGTTTTCCCACACTTGAGGTTCTGCTTTATATGCAAGTTTTGGACTTGATGTCAAAGTCTGTGGTATGTGCTAGGACGAAGATCAGTCAGGACAGTGGCCCTCAAAACTCATCTTTGGAGGGCTGGCATTCGTGAAACTGTGTTGTGAGGCTGTTTCTGGTTTTGAGATACATAGCTTGAAAGATAAAGCCACTCTCAGTGAAACCCAAAATAAATCTTTGTTGCTGCATCAGGTAGCAGTAGTAGATGCTGGCCTGTGTTGACAAAGCAGATTAGTCTTGTAGCACCTGTGTGATACATGAGGTAAAGCGTGTCCCTTACTAAGCGAAAACATTTTCTGTTGTTCCTTTGCGTTTCCTTGTCTCTGGTGAGTACTCCTTTTATTGTGGTGTTTTTCTATACAAATGGCTTAGACATCTTTATATGCCATAAGCTGTGTAAGTTCTGTCTTCCCCAAAACCAGCAGAGTAACAAGATAACCAAATCAGTCTTGCTAGTTTGGTTCCTCATGATCAATTGCACAAGTAATTCCTATAGGCTCCAATTTGCAATACTGCCCATGAATGGTTCCGAGGAGAGTGCACTTTCTTGGGAATGGGGTTTTCTGGGTTTTACTACAGGGCTGATTGGATACAAAGATTGTTAGACTAGTAAAACAAGAGGAAGATTATAAATAGTTTCTATATGCATTAGTATAGTATATTTATACGTACTGATGTAGATGTGAATTTATATAGCAGGATGTAAATGGTGTTTAAAGACAGTCTCTTAGGAAGATGAGTGAAATTTCCCTTACCTCTCTTACCTGCTATGGAGTGGAATTTCTCATGACGAACATGGGTGCTGAGAGAAAACTAGCTAGCAATACTAGATTCAGTCATGTCTTTAAATAAAAGACAAAAATAAAACTGTCAGTCAGCTCCATAACTTATATTTAGCATGTCCATTTAAAGATCTGCAGCTTGAGTATATGTGAAACTGATGCAGAGGAATGAATAAGGAACCATCGCACAAATTAGTGCAGGATGACATTCTGTTCCATGTGTAGCATGAAAGCGTTTGGCACCATGAGCTCATTTTGATCTCACTTGTTGTGTCTTCTGCCTCCTACCAGCCTGGAAGAGAGCTAGAGCTGTGCCTTAGCCAGATTAACTCAACATGAATGATCTCTGGTTTACTGAGAGTTTATCTAACTTACTTAACTTTTGTGACAGCAAGGATTGCTTTGATGGGGTTTCCCGCAGCCTGATGCCAGTGCTGAGTGATTCACTGGGTCTAGCAATGATAACATCTCATAGTGGAGTCCCTTCTCATCTTATTGGGAAAGAGACCCTATGGCACAGCAGCACCTTGGGTGGGAAGCAGAAGTTCCCCACACTTACAGGGTGAGACTAGGCACTGGACATGCAAAGGGATTTAGTTCATTTTGAGATGTGGTTACTCATATGGGTTTTCAGAGGTATTGAAATGCCTGACTGTTTTTTCATTTCTCTTGAAGGGATGGATGCTTTGGAGACCTTATAGTCTGCACTGTTAGCAACCCTGCCTACCTTTGAAAGTCTGGTCACTGGGTTTTGGTTCAGAAGTTGGCTGGCTGGCAAGTAACACTGGAAAAGCGCTGCTGTCAGTGAGGCAGAAGCAGCTCTAAGTTGATTTTCCCCTTATATCAATGACTAAAACATACCTTCCCCAAGTCTAATTTCTGGGAGGTTCTCCTCAAGCCTTGTTTGCTCCGTGGCTTATAGCTAATATGCAATGCTGAAACCTGAAAATTACCTCAACCTTGTCAGGGTAAACAGATGGCCATTTCCAAGGAGAAGATACTAAGCACTCTGTACAGGTTTTGCAGCGTGGTGAAAATCCAGGTAATGGAAACAGCCGAAAAGTGAAGGCTGAATTACATTGGATTCCTGAGTCATCAGCTATTGATGCAGAGGATCCTGCTACCTGTGCTTTTGTGGTGATGCTGCTGAGTACCATTTCCAGCCCTCTGGGCAATGACATCAAAGGATAGTGAAGATAAAAACAGACCACTGTTGACTTTGAGGGAAATGTTGCATTTATACAGGCAGATGTTGAGGTAACTGAAAACTTTTAGACTGCTTCAGTGAAAGTTTGCCAGTCCTCAACCTTCAAAAACTCATACTCAGGCTTGCCTTCTCTACTCCAAAATCAGAGAGCTGGCTTTGGTGCCCGTTGCTTTTTAGCAGAAGAGAATTTCTTCCAAAATGGAGAAGGAGCCCCAGGAGGGAAGCAAGAACTGCTGTGACCTGGCAGGGCAGGAGGGTTGGCTGAGCCCTGTCCTCTGCCAGAGATGCCCCTCAGTCATGACAGTCTCCCCAGAGCAAGCATGGGGACAGACCCTATTTCTTACATGGACACCCAGGTGCCTGTGTGTAGGCTGCTGGGTTTTGGTCAGGTCTGGTTCCCACCTGGGGTGGTGGCATTAAGTGTTTGTGTCCCCAACTCAGGCACTGGAACAGCTGTCTCCCACCAGCACAGCGGTCCATATGCTCTTCCCTTGGCTGGAGACACTCACTGAGTTTTCCAGCCCCTTCAGGCAGTTGATATAAAGAAACACCACAGCTTTATGTGGGATTTCTAAAACAGCTAAGATTCTGCCTCGCAAAGCATGCCTGGGCTGTACTTCTCTGATGAAAACGAGCAGCCAAACTAGTACAGCTGGTTTCCTCTCACTTTCTCTTGCAGTGAGACTCCAGAGTCTAGTGTGGTATGAGCTCTGAGGTTTCCTGTGGTCAGGACAGGCTCCTTATGGATTCTTTGCTGTCTGATAAGGTTTGTGCTTGCGTTACGACCTTTTCCTCAGCGCTGCGGCAGGCAGGTTTTCTTCTTCTGTCTAGCACCCATTTTAATGAACCTTACGTGAATTTAGTACCTTTGAAATCTCCAAATCTGACATTTAACAGACACTAGCCAATAGGTAAAAAACTTATATGGAAGGGACAAGTGTGTTTGCATCTCTGAAGAACTAGGCCCGAAACAGGGGATCTTTCAGTACTTCTTTCCCAAATCTGCCCTGTCTTTGGGAAGAGACTGGTCATCTCTTCCATGTTCCACTTGTTGCTGAGCAACTGAACAGCAAGAAAAAAGCAGAACTTCTCGTCTTAGTAAGATCTTAGTTCCTTCAGTAGGTCATTGTTCCTCTTCCATGCCGGGCAGCTTCAGTGACTCATGGCTTTGCCCTGTCTACCTGCAGGGCAGCTCCCTGGCTCGCAGCCAGGTCACCACTCTTGGTGGCTGCCACGTAACTGGAGGAACATCTAGGTGTGTGACCCTGGGTCGTGCTTTATCTCCTAGAGCGCATGCACAATTCCTCCAAATGCCTCCTGGGCATCTCAACCCTCTATTGAGATTAAACAGTGAAATGTAGTTATAGGGAAGACAGCAATTAGAAATTCGCATTCCCAAAACATTTCTGTTGCTGCGCCAGATCTGCAGGAGACAGCAGTGCATAGACATTCCTGCCAGCCTTCTTGCAGCTCCATCGTGGACTAGGCTCTTGATCCCACACTCGCAGTGAATAGCACCTAAATCCATAGGTGAAATTGCTGCTTATGGGGCGAAATGCTGTTTGGACTCTTTGATGTGATAGGAATTGACTGCTCTCTGTCTCAGAAGATCATTCTGCAATTCATGGAAGTACTCATTTTAGTAGAGGAGCAAAAGGCAAAATGGCAAAACTTGCTGGCAAGTAAATGAATGGTGACTTCCCTCTGTTGAATTTATTTAGTTCTTTGAGATATAAATGTGTTCTTGATGGCCAGAGAAATCAGTCATTCTGCATTAGGAAGCTTGATTGATGTCTTCAGCAGGCCTTTGTGAAGGGCTGTGTAAGTGGATCTGGAAATAACCTACAGGAAAAAATACACGGTGGTCTAGTTTGTTTAATACACGAGTACTCAATTATGTTTCAGTTAGTTTTGCTTTTGTTGCTACTTAAGGAAACTTTAATTCTACAGATACATGAAAATAAGTTACTTCATCACTCCAAAACACCCCTTGTGTGACATTCATCACACCCAAACTACTGTGACTTGCACCACGTCTGAATTTTGACCATTGTATTGTTAATGTTTCAAGTTGGTATCTCTCTTACAAGATCAGATGTGTTTAATTATGGAACAAGATCCTGCTGAGGTTTACAGATAGTGCTTGCCCCAAGGATGTTACAACTGGAGTGTGTGGCTGCTCATCTTCCTCAGCAGTCTCCGTAGTCTGTGCAGCTTCTCATCCCCACAGTGAAGGTGGTGGGGAGGGAAGGGCTGCTCCGCAGAGCTTAGGCACTAGGAGAAGGTACATCAGGGTGGGGCCTTTAGAATAGACCAGAATTGTGTACTGAGATATTCTGGATCGAGAATAATAGCAAATACTCTAGATTTGGACATAGTGGAGCCTGAGGTCTTGTCTGTGATAATGTAGGTACATTAATGCAATATCTTGAACTGGAATAACAAAGATGACTCTCAGCTTGGCACTGGGCACACTGTCACAGCCGTGGAGAAGGCTGTTTTGTTCCTGATGTTCCAGTGGGATTTCAGTCTTGGCACTGAGCGAAGAAAAGTTTGTGCAATAACCAGTGGGTTTCCTAGCACCTTCTCTGTTGCTCCCCCCCTTGATTTATAACAGCCTCTAAGATCAGAGGTTCATTTATGATTGTTTTCTGTTCTTTGAGCAGCTTCCACCCCCTCACTCTTTGTCTGATCAAAAAACCCATGGTGTTTACTTACTGACATAGGTCAACGACGGCAGGAAAAAAATGGTGACTAAGCCAATTAATTGCTGCCAGAACACAGCCTGCAGACTATATCTCAAAGTGTGAGCTTGACAGTAAAGCCTTGGGCTCAGCAAAACAGAAGTTGTCTATATTGAGAGATCTACCTTTCCCAGCCTGTCCTGCACTCTCTGGTTTCCCCAGCAGCGAAGTCCTGGTTCCAGACAGTTTTCTTATAAATCCTCCAAGCGCTATGGGGGAGCACAGGCAGTGTGTCTTCGCAGAAACCTCCTGAAACTGCTGCTGGAGACATCTGGTTACTAGAGGCCAGATCCTGCTGGAGACCTGTGCACCAAATCAGACCAAATTAAGAGCAGATTCCTAGTCTTGCTTTAAAAAAATCTTACCTATTTTCATCCACTTTACAGGACTCAGTTTTATTTTTCAGGTCATTACTTCCTTTTCCAGCTTTTACGCCACTGCTTGGATTGGTCTGTGGATGAGCATGTCAAGGTGCTGGTGGTTTGGGTCAGACCCTGCTGTCCTGTGGGACCGTGCTGTTTTCTCATCTCCTTGCTGCTTGCTCGCTGTGTAGAGCATGCAGACAGCAATACCTGGTGGTTTTGTTCCTGTTTCTTTCTGCTGTGAAAAAAGTAAAGTCTTGGCTTGAAAGCAAAGTCTTGTATGTTGCCGAAGGCTGTACTCCCTTTATCCTCAGCATAGGTTAAAAATGTTCTTTAACTGTTATGAACTGTTCATTCTGCTAGAGGACTGGCTGGAAGAGCACTAAATGTTCAGACCTGTCTGGGCTGTGTGAGGCCAGAGAGAATTACTACTTTTTGTGCTTTGTCCTGTGAAGCTGAGGTGCAATAAAACCTGATATTGATACAGACTTTCTTCAGAAAGTGCTTTGAGGTCTACTTGTGAAAAGCAGCGAATAGGAGCCAGGTGGAATTGTGCCTTTTTAAGAGTCTTCTCTTCTTTTGTTCCTTGACAATAGTAATTTAGTGGTTCCCTATCAGGTCTACTCACAGCCTAGCAATAACTTGTGTTCTCTAGTTCTTATTCCACCTGTGGTTGTCTTAGTTCAACATCATACTTAGTTTTGTATCTTCTTTGCGCATATTCAAGTGTTTTCTGTGGTTTAAATATATTTTTGAGAGACCTTTCTGATGGGGCTAATCACAGGTATTTGCTGGCTCTGGAGAAGGGACAATTGTATTATGTGGGTCAGGCTGTAAGCTTTCATCAGTATCTTTGCATCTTGTGTTACACTACTTGAAGTCCAGGGCTGCATCTCACATGAAGTTTTTGTTGTTTATGCTGATTGTGGTTCCTCAATAGAACACACTTTTTATTGGACCCTTCAGGAAGCATTAAGCAAAATTTAGGTTATTCACCCAGATGAACCAATAAGCTTCCGTCTTATGATTGCACTTGGAAGCATTTTGGAATACTATTGGCAGAAAGGACTCATACAGGCAATGAATGATAGTCCTCACCTGTATCTATAAAGTGTGTTTTAAATCCTGATTTGAGTGTAAATGGATTGTTAACATTCTTTCCCTTAGATCTGTCGATACTTACGTTCTACACAGGTCTGTTATCCTGGAACCTTATATTGCTGAAGTACTTAACAACTAAGTACAGACTGAGGCGACGGAAGAGCCTTTTATACTAAAAGCTCAGCTTACTGGGATTTTGACTTGTTTCCTTTCCAAGTTGGACACTGTTGATGTTGCAGACTTGAATTCTTGGGCACCAGAGCTGGTTGCGTTTTTCCACAGCAGGGGAACTTTCCTTTTGGAGCTTTTCAGCCCAGCCGGTGTGGTATGAGGACACAGGTGTCACGGGGGCTTGAGGTGTCTCGGGACCTCTCTGGAGGTGTCTTATCTTCCCTTTTTGAGTCATCTGATGGTTTAAACTTCTTGATTGATGAAAATTAAAAGCGTTATCCAACAGTGTATTTTCTGTTGTGTTCACCTGACCACTTACTGGTTGGAAGGAGAATTGAAGTCAGGAGTATGCCCAGGCAGCTGCCTAGGATGGAGGGGATATTGATATTGCCCAGCCTTACCCTTGTTCCTGTTTGGTGGGCCTCAACACAACTCCACACACAGGAAGATCCAAGACTATTACTCATTAAGTTCTCATACTTTGGAGGTGTCTTTTGATGATGCAGCCTTGTATTGTTCTGAGAGTATTTGTTCTTCCCCAGACCCTTGCAAGAGGAAGATTGTGTAGTTTTGTTATGCTTTTTTAATCCCAGCTAGTGATTTCACAATTTTAATTTTCTGTAAATCTTTGACAGCTGTTATTTTGTTGCTTTAATTTTTTCAATCTATTTTAATACTTATCCTGCACAGCACTTGGTGAGGACAGGACACAAATAGATGATTACAGCCTGTTGGGTCTTCGTAAGGCCTGGCCATTTTGCAATCTTTGTCTGTTTCCCGAGAACGTGTTTATGGACTCTTGTTGGTTGCTGAAACATCTCCTCTTCCCTTTTCCTCTCCTTCTTCGTGGGGAAGCAGGGAATGAACAATGCAGTAAAACATAAACTGAAATGGTGATTAGAACTTCATGCGAAGTGGTATTTTAAATGGTTCTGCACTGGATTCATCTCCATTTTAAAGCAAGGAGGGCAGGGCAGGGGAAAATCTGTTACAAGTATTAAAACCTGCCCGGGGCACAGCATTTCCTTTCACTTCCAAAATGCCTATCCAGTCCAAGACAATTGGAAATGGAAAGATGTTGTCTGTGCCCTCAGGCTCTCACTTAGAACTACCTTAATTTTTTGCTACCTCTGCTTGTGGAAAGGTTTTCCCAGCATGTTAAATGCATTGTATTTTTTCCCATAGACTTTAAATGCCTCTTTAAAACATAGACAGACCACTGCCATTTAGATGCTTTTTAATTTGACTAAGATGACAGCTAACACTGATCTCTGGTAGCTGAAACCTCTAAAGTGTTACTAAAATGCTGACTTTTTTCCTGATACGGTTCCATCCTAGCCCCCCTTCCCCAGCACAGTTCATCTTGTCTAAAATCTTTACAAATTTAGTAACTGTGAGAGCTATCCCAGAAGAGGATATGTCTTGGTAACAGGCTTTATCAGGCTTTTGGCTCACACTCCCCTTCTACCCATCCTGACATACGGGCTCAGAAGTATGAATTTGAGAATCAGGATTTGAAACATGGAATTCTCTGTGGTTGTGTCTGAGGCAGTGGTCTCTGATTTACCTTAGCCAGACAACCAACTCAGCTTGGTGCTGGTAATTCTCTTTTCCCCACTCTGGGAAAGGACTGACAATTTTCTCCCAAGGTGGCAACTCAGCATGAAGAGTCCCTCTAGGATACATGTCTAGAAGGACCGAGAGGGTGCAATGACACAGAGAGGGCTTTGCTCTGCAACGGCTTGGGGCTGTTTGACCCTCAGACCAGTTACCTGAAGGGTGGTAGGTATCAGAGATTGCCAGAATTGCACGAGTACTTCCTAAAGGAAAAAAAAAAAAAAAAAAAAGGATTAAGACCTGCAGGTTTTTATTTCATGCTGTATCTTCCTGTCTTACCCTTGCCTTGAGCCTTCCTTTGGAATACAAGGTTGGTCAAAGCAAAGAGCTATCTCACCCAGTGCTGTGTCTCCCCTAGCACTGATTGTGCTGCTCAGGGAAGTGAAATGGAGCCTGTGTACATACCCTGGAGTGTCCTCCCAGAGCCAGAACTGTAGGAGGTGTCCTAAAGGGAAGATTTCATCAGGGGCACCATGTTCAGCAGTGAACTCTTCTTCCTTGAACCCATCTCTTCCCTGAGCATATTGGCTTTTGTGGTGTTACCTGGCCGTCCCTCTCATACATGTACACAACCTGGCAGGTTTTTAAATGGAAAACTTTGTGCTATCAGATCAATTCACTGTATGCCCCACTTTCACATATCGAGTGAATTATTCTTTAATCACCATGGCCATAATAACTTCTCCCATAATCCCACACTGAGCCGCTGTTTCTTGCAGTTGGACTGTTCTCATCTGTTCAGTTTTCCACACGTTGGATCACCCTTGGCCCCTTCTCTGTGTTTCTTGCAACTGAATTCCAACCCATTTGGTAGCCTTGGGATGGTTTGATCATGAAGTACTTGGCAGCTGGGTATATGCTGGGTTTGTACTTCAGGGTAATGAGATGTTCTCGCCTCCCTGCCCGGTTACTCCTGTTCTCTCAGCTTCTTTGAAAGCCTTGACCCTTTTGGAGAACAGCCCATGGTGACTCCAGAATCTCTTTCCTGAGTGGTAATAGCTCGTTTAGAGCCTGTCATTCTTCATTCAGAATTCAAATTATTTTCCCTCAGTATGCATTAATTTCCATTTATTGACTTTGTATTTCACCTGCCATCTTATTACTCAGTCACCAGGCATTATAAGATCTTTAGATGGAAATTGAGTTTATGAATCCTTGGCTCTAAGCAGCTGTTTTCTCATCACCCAGCAAACTTAACAGCCTTACAGTACAGTATTCCTAACGCACACTTGTGTGTCACATGCTCTCTAGAAATGTCTGAGCCTCATTGTGCTGGGCGCTGTACAGGGAGCATGAGAGAGTTCGTGTGCTGAAACTTCGAAGGGATCAAAAGCCAAATATGAAGGCACTGCAGGTACAGTGCAGCCAGTTAAAGTAGCCAGCAAGCATATCCAGATAACCAGAACACAGCGGAGTCAGTAACTCCATTAATTTCTGGAGGCTTTTGGAGCATTGATTTGAGGCCCTGATTTGAGCTGCTTTTGAGCTTGTCTGACACCTTTGACACTGGTGGCCCTGCAGGGATCTGAGACAGGCCCAGCAAGGCTAAGCACTGTGGGGTGGCTGTAATGTTCCTTCAGATGACCAAGCAACAAGAAATCTCTGTGGGATGGCGCTGGCCATGATGCTGTTTTTAACCCAAACAGGGACCTGCTCTGCATTGTCAGTGGCCTTCACTTCTCCAGGAGCTCTGGCTTTTGTTTTGGGTGTTGATCTGGCAGCTGGATTTCAGGAGCAATATTCAGAAACTACAGAACTCAATCTGAGCCATGTACTGCTCACTTGCTGAATAATTTCTGATGGGTTTTTTGGGTCTGGTAGGCCTGGGAAGAAGTTTGATGCTTCTACCTTTTACTGTGGGCTCTTCCTGCACAGCCTGAACAGACTGATTTAGAAAGAGCTTTTTGGAAGAGCATTGTTAAAAATAATACTGGCTGGCATTTTCGAGGCTGAAACTTTGTGGGTTGTCAGTATTGAATTACTTTAAATAAAAAATAAAATTCTTGAAATGCATTTTCCATTTTGCTTATGTGTATAGGGAACTTTAACCAAAAAACCAGAGAGAATTGGCATGAGAGCAGCTTCCTTTTGTTTCATTAGCAAAGGAAGCAAATGAAGCTTCCTTTCAGTCTGAGTGTGGTAGATTGGGTAAACACCTTAAATACAGGTTTATGGAAAGCTGGCTACAGGCATATCTACAACACTACTTTGCACATAATGTGAGCCAGAATATGCAGAAATACTGCTTTTCTTGTTCATTGCCGGGCTAGTTAATACCCATGTTGGGTAGGACACAAAGGCAGAGCCTGGGAGAATGAGAGGAGTCCAAGGTAGCATCTCCTGTAAATGTGTCCCTAATTCATACAAGGAACTAAACCCACTCTCTGTGCTTAAGGAAAAGTTGATGAAACTATTATTTTTATTTTCTAATTGGGCTCAACAGTGGCTCTTAAATTGTTAATGTGCATTGAATTTGGGTTTGACGTGCAGACTCACAGCGTTCCCTCTCGAATGGAGCTATAATGCGGGGTTCTGGACCTGCTTGCAAATGGAAGCTCGTTGAAAATGAGAAGGACTGAAATGTGTTTCTTCTGCTGCTGTTTCGATGGCTTGCGCTCTCTCCTCCTCCCCCTTCAATCCCCCTGCCACACATGTTCTCAATTACTGCCTGCATTGAAGCTGCAAACATTTCTTGTGCATCTAGCTTTCTATATTGAGCGCTGGAAATATATTTTAGTAATTTGTGGGAGAACTATTATGTCCCATGCTGGGAAAATTGTGTTTATGGTTCCTGCAGGGAAACAAGTTCATCAATTCCAGTCCACAACAGTTTTGCTGTTTCTTCCTCCTTTTGTATCTTGGAGCAATATCGTAAGAACCTCTTGCCCCCTTTGGGTTGAGCCTGGGTTTCTCCGATCTTTGAAATAAAAAACATATGCTCTGCAGTCTGTGTTTTTCAGTGCTGTCCACAAAATAATCTTTGGGTTTTGGCTGAACACAATAATAGCTACTATGTACCCCAAATATTTGGGTTTGGATGTGCAGCAGCACTGCACTTAAGAAAACTCAATTGTGTTTTATTGTTGGTAGGATTTCAAAGTCAATATTCTGCAGCAAAGGGTATTAAAGGAGTAACATAAGAGAGAATCAAACTTGCCAGTACTGATGTATGTAGTGGCTGATCTGGAAGGGGAAAGGAAACAGGGTTTACTCTCTTTCTGAACATTTGCATTGTCCTCATAGGATAATCCTTCTGGATCCAGTTGGTAGAATGTATTCACAAGCCTTTGTTGTACATTAAATCGTGCTTTGTTTTCAACTGTAAACCTTAGGTCCCACACCCACATCTGTAATGTGTTTCTCAGCTCAGTTTCTGATTTGTAGAAGATAATTTTGTGGTTAAGGAAAATTCTGTGTTGTACTCCACCTCTCTTTCTTGTGCTGAAAGTAAGTTCAGCTCAGACGGTGATCGGGGGATACTGTTACTGCTGTAAAGAAAAAGTTTTTAAAGCGCAGTTACCTTCTGTTTAAATAAATGATGGGCTGTTTCAAATGGAAAGAATTACTTTTGCATCTCTTGTGTGGATAGTTGGCTTGCAGTAGTGCTGGCAGGCTGGGATAGCAAAGAGAGAATAGGAAAAGGTGTGTCTGGATCAGTTAGTTAATTGTTAGATAATAAATGAATCCTTTTCCAATGCACACAAACTAAGCTTCCTTTTCATCTACTGCTTCAACTTCCCCTTCAGAGGTTTGATTACAGCATTCTCTCTCAAAGCAAAGACCTGTTGCCATTTTAATGTAAACATTTGTTGACCCTCTATGAAGATTTGAAAAATTATTTTCCTGTCATTAACAGTGATAAACTGTAAACAGTATTGTTAAAGATGCTTGGGGGGGGGGGTCAAACCAAAAGAAACAAATTAAAGGACTTGAATAAGAAGCGATGTGCACCTTTACCATTGTCCTTGGAGGAGGAAATTATTATAGGCTGCACTGTGCATCAGATAATAGTCTCATCTTTGTAAATTATTTTATGATTTTTGCAAGTTTGGGGATTCAGACATTTTTGCTATTGTTCTGTTGCTTTGTTTCTGATGTATTGGTTCAAAAAAGAAAGCTGGAGGAAGAACAGCAATAAAACATGAGCAAAGTGATGCCAGAGATGCTCATTTAGTTCCCATTAGCACAATAAATGAGAATATGATGAGGTTTGGTTTGGTTTTATGTTCCCATACTTCTCAACAAGGATGATTTTAGACCTGTATCACAAATGGAAACTGAGTCATAGGCCCACAGGACCAGTATGGAGCAAGGTGTTACAGTCTCTGCGGCTACTGATGTAACTCTGGCAGTTTTGGTGTGGGTTGTTTCTTCTTGGTTTTGTTTTTTGTTTGGTTTTTTTTTTTAAAGTGGGTAAGAGTCTTGTCTCATTTTCCTGTTTGTAAATCCAAAGACATTGAAATCTAAATCAGTGGACTAAAATAATTTCTGATGTAATTTATGGGTTTGCTTAAAGGGAAGAAAGCTTTCCTTGCTGCCATGTAGGCTTCAGTCAGTAGCAATGACCACAAGGTCCCTTGCTCACCTTCTCACACACCTGCAGCCTTTGGGACTGGATCCTGTAATGCAGGAGGTGTGTTACCAGCTGCCTTTGCGCTGGGAAGGAGCTGCTCCCATCCCACCAGGCACGGAAGCTGGAAATGTAACCAGTCTAAGGGTGCTTTCACTTCTAAAACAGGATCTAGCTTAGTGATTCCAGCCTGTTTTGTGGCGGTACTCACATAGTTGACGGTAATGACTGGAGGAACGTGTTATCTAAGGCTACTTTATCTTTTGAATATTTCTGTTATTGGCTGCTCTCATGTGTCTTGGGTCTGAGGGCTGTGACACCATTCATGCTGCTAGGGTCTTAGTCCCTTCTCACAGTTGTTCCTAATAGAATTTTCTGGGAGGGGCAGAAGGGGGGAAAATCTGTTTAAATACAGGTTTTAGGTTAAGAGAGGAGAATGTACATAATGGGCAGTTTTCTGTTCTCCCTAAAGTGCTCTGGGCTGAGAGGAGGTGTCCTGGCTCTTTCTGCATGCTAATGGTTATTATGGTTCCTGCTAATGGTTATAGTAGATCACCGTACCATAGACAGCACCTTGACAGTGCTTAGTATGTGGCTGGTCCATATTCAAGGCTCTTGATACCAGTGATGCTGGTGGCATTGTGCTGCTTTAGCTGCCTCCTTCTCCAGAGGTGTGGGTCTGGCATTTTCACTTGTGCTGTGGCTCACCTTCTCCCTTAGCTTGACTGACTTTCATTTTATCTAGTGCCAAGCCTTCAAGTATTTTACTTTGACATGAAGAGTGGCAAGTGATTTTTTTTTTTTTTTTTTTTTTTTTTAAATTTTAACCAGTCTCCTGGCTTTGTGGGACTGCACAATGCCCTGGTAGTCCTCTGCAGCTCTGCACTGCCCTCGCAGGAGCTACAGAACATGCCCAGAGCCCACAGTGAAAAGCTGAATACAGACAGTCCGAGACAATCCTAATTGGAGTCTTGTGTGATGTAGAGACACACTACTGCTGTTCTTTCAGATAACAGTGTTAAAGGCAGATTTCTATGAAGAAAAATACCCTCTGCTTTTGCCCTTTGCCCGTTTTGTGTTGCGTGAAGCTAGTGCTGGGATTGATGAAAGTTGGAAGAGTTGGGAAGAGAGTCAATGCAAACCACTAACTGGGTCATGTTCAGTGAATCGCATGGACAAAAACATGTTTCTATGGCTTCTTTTTAGAAAACCATGCTAATAAATCCTCGTCTCTTTTTAGTTATATTTTTGTGAGCATTGTAAGTTTCTTGGTGTTTTTTGTTTGTTCCTCCCAAATTCAAATTTACATTAGATGGCTTTCCCTGAAAGTTCACTTTTTCAGGTTGAGTTTCTATAATATGATACAGGCCAACCTGTAGATGATTTACTCATCCATGTTTTCAGTGCTCAGAACAAAAATCTGCTTTCTTTATGCACTTTGCCTTTTGGGAAGTGTAGATGCAAGACCTATTCCTACAACTGGGTTTTACTTATGTATCTCAATAACCAGAAAGCCATGACCTCATGAAGACAGGATTCACTAAACTTCTTGGCTTAAATTCACTTACTTTGCTCTTATATTGCAAGTAGAACTCCTTAAGTTGCAAGCAGGGCTGTGGTCAAGCTGAGGGAGGCTCCTTCCAGTGAAAGCTCGACATCAGCCCTGACTTGCATTAACAACTGAGGGGAAAAAAAGCAGATCCTGGGAGCACTTGTGAGCTGGCAGGGTAGCCTGCTAGATCAGGGATGGCACTGATGTGTTGTACCTGCCTCTGTTGCAAACACGCTTCAGTGCTTCTCCTGCAATGCAAACAGATTGTCACTATCAGTGTTTACTTAGAGCTGTGTAAGACCATGTAAGTCAGTAGAAACTTATGCACCATTTGGTAAAAAGGGGCAGCACAGGATGAATGCTGACTTGGGAAGAGTTGAGTATCTGAGCTTATCTCACACCTCGTGACTCTCACGGTGTGTGCTCGGTGTGCACGGCATTGCTCCATGCCTGGCCCGTGCTGCAGGGCTCCTCAGCCAGGGGGTTCTCTGGGCACGTTGGCTCCCATGACTCTGCATGGCCTGTTCCTTAAATACTCCTCAGAGGCTTGACAACAAGCCTTTTAAAGCTGGTCAGGAAATAGAGCTGTGCTCAGTTTGCCTTGAGCTCCACAGAACCAGAGCTGCAAAAAGGCTTTAACCCATACTGACCCCAGACAGATGCCCAGTGCTCAGCACAGCTCTGGATGCACACCAGGATGTTCCTGCAGGCATCGCCCCAAAGACCCTGCAAAGTTTCTGACTACAGTTGTAGCCAGGCACACTGTTGCCACCGCCTTGTGCCGTGCACGGAGAAATCCCAAGGTGCAAGGGAAGCCATGGCTTTAACTTTGCTTGCTGCCTGCCCTGATCGGAGCAGCCTAGTGATTTTGACTGCTAGTCAGATAGGCAAAATCAGCTACTAATTACTATTCTCACAGAACTTGAAGTTGCCAAATTTGTGTTACAAGAAAAGTAGGGGATCGTTTTGAGTGAGAAGGAGCGCCTGTTACTGACTTTGTGGCTGTGTTTCCGTACAAACAAGCATGCTCATGTTTTCCATACCATCAAGGAACGAAGATATATAGTCCGCTCTGTTCATGTTCACCCATATGCTGATGAATTTAGGCTCAGAATTATTGTATGATGACAGGAGAGAAAACTAGTACCTCACGGGCAGTGTTAAGCAACAGCTCTCAAAGTTTGTGAGAGTAACAGAAGATGAATGACCTCGTAATTCTCCTCTGTTTCCTGTCTCCAAAGGTTAGAGCATGGAGAGTTGTCTGCTTTCAAGCAGAGAAGCACCTAGTTCCATCAGCAGTCTGACACCTGAGTTTTTTGCCCAGAATGAATCTGAAAAGTTCAAATAGCATTTGAAAAAGTAAAACCTAACCGAATGTATCTTTTTCCTCTCATTTCTCCCCTCCTCCAGACTTCTTTCCTGCCTTACTGTATTCCCTACTTAAGCAGATGATAAAAATTAGTTTTCCAAGATGGGAAAAGGCCAGCACTATGCTGTGCAACTCATCTGTGGTCTCAGAAGAGGAAGGTGGGGTCTGTCGTGGCTCATGTGATGGGGCTGTTAAACGTGCTCCAGCGGCAGCATTTGTAGTGCGTGTGACATGTGCAAGCCAGAGAGATAACCCTGTGGTTCCAGGTTAAGCATAAGCAAGGTGTGTGTGGCAGTCATACGTGCTGTGAAACGCAGCACAGTTTCAAAGCCCCGAGAAGAGAGTGTAGGAGTGGAAGCATGAGCATGTACCTATCTAAATGTTGTTTTATTCTAATATTTTTTTACCTTTGAGATTAGTTGGAGGATCTTGTTCCTTTCTGCGACTCTGAATCATGACTACTGGACTCTTCCATCCCCCTTGTTGTTTGCTGCACCAAGATAAACATTTCCCAATCAGAAGGCATTAACCAGTGAAGATTCTTGCTGGAATTAAAATTTGAAGGGCTCAGTTATGTCAAAATGCAATAGTGCCTTCCATGAAGTGTGTGTTGCTGGCATGAAATTTTTTATTTCAATTAAAACTAAAAGGAAGTGTTTCAACTTGAAACTACAGGAAGTGATTTCCTAGTTTTGATTTATCAAGAACTTGTTCTCTCAGCTTCTGTTGCTCCTTTTGGGGAAGTAAGATGGCAGAGAAGACAAAAGAAAATGATGACTGAAAAGTAGAGGTGAGGTAATTCCCTTTTATATTTTTAAATTTTTTTTCTGTTACTTCAGGAAAATTGAAATTATGTTGCTATAACTGGTATTTTTTTAGACCAGGAGCTGCTTCCTCTCTGAACACCAGATAGGCTTTCAGATGCATTGTATCCACCAAATCCTTGTGAACACCAGGATCCGATACCACTAAATATCCAGTAAGAATCCTAAAGCCTAAAGAATGATTCCCTGTGGTTGTGTGAAATGAGGTGCAGCATAGGTGTAGGTCTGCTGCAGGCTCCTGCCCTTGTGCTTTGCTCCCTTGAGCACCCTTATCATTGAGGATGCTTACATGGTACCTTGCAGACTGGAGTCCCAAAGTACAAGGGAGCCATTTGGAGATAACTGGGTGGCTTTTCTCAGCGTGTGGATGGAAGGACTCCTGCCAAGCACCAGGCACTTGCATCATCTGGGCACTTGCATCATCTGGGCACTGGCCAGAACAGTAAAGTTCAAATCCAGGTTTTTGGTTCAGCCCCATTCACTAATATAGGTGGTGAGTGGTGATGTTCCAAGTAAAAATTGCACAGCAGAGCTCACTTGAAATAATTTATGATCCAGGAAGAAAAATCTTTGCTAAGAATAACTTTTTAATTACATCAGGTCAGTAAATTATTCTGCGGATTCATGCCCAGGACAAGTCTTGGGTATAGAAGATGTGTTAACTTCAGTATGTCCACACATAAAGTTGTTGGTTTGCGTATTGTTCTCATTGAGTTCACAAAAAAAAAAATCTCCGTATTTAGCTCCTTCAACGCACAAATTACAGATGAGCACAGTAACACTTGTGTGGCCTTAAACTGCATTTATATTTCCCGCAGTACATCTCTGCTAAGCATCGCAGACTCTTTGCCTGTTGGCAGTTGTGCTGGGATGGGAAACCAGCATCGTTCACGTTCATCAGATGGAGTGACTTAATGAGGGAGCTGCCCTTGGGTGGACTCGGACCTTTTCATCTCCCTTACATAGTTTCCTTCAGTAAGCTGAACTTTCCACTCCATTCCAGCATGTAACATGCTTTAGTTTCTTCATGTGGTGTATTTTCTTACTACTATTCAGTGTAGTTTTGGCTTCTCTCTTCATATTTGGCAAGAATTTATTTCTACACATACGTGGAGATAAAACAGATTTTCTTACAGAATCTTCCTAAATACGATGGTGGAAGTCTGTTGAAGGGGGGGAAAATAAACCAGCCAAGTTGCATGTTGCTTTATAATTGTTTTTTTAGGAAGTATTAAAAAAATGCTGTCATGACAAATGAAGGAAAGATATGTTTTAGTATCCCAAGTAACAGCTTTAGAAAGCAATGCTTCAAACGCTGTGCGTTGACTAGTGAAAGCATCATGACTTGGGCTTTGCTAGTCATACAAAATAAACTCCAAGTGTGTTTATAGAACCAAAAAAAAAAAAATCTCCTGTGGTTATGCTGCAGGGTAACTCCTGAATGTTGTAGCTTTGTTTAATCTGCAGCTTGGGAAGTCTGACTGACCAAGTCTGTCTCCAGAAAAATTAGAAATCATATCAGAATTACTAGTTGGTATTGTTTCAAGATACTGCTAATCTTTCATTTGCAGCAGTAATTTGATTTGCATGGGCTCTTGTAGTTCAGACCACATGGAACTGTTTTGATGAAGACTTGAACCACAGTTTGATACTGGTTTAATGAAGGCCAATACAGTAGACACTCGGCTGACATTTTTTTGAATAATCCTTGTTTGTTTTTGCCATGTGTCCTGGCTTTATCAGTAAGCTGTACTTAAGATCAGTATCTTCTTCAGCACATCCACATCTATTTATTTATTTATTTATTTTCTGTATGGCAGGTCATCCTTTTTGTGTTTTGATTTCTGTTCCTTCAGGGTGCTGATCATTTTTCTGTTATTCTGCTCCCAGTTGTCTCAAAGTCTAAATAAAGGCTTAGATAACTTTGCCAGCTACAGAAAAGTAGCAAGGAGAGGGGTTGACTGACAGTCCCCCCTTTTAACTTTACACAATGTAATCTGTACTTAAAGTGTCACTCCTATTATTATGGATTAAACAAGACCATCATGGTTATCATGTTGGAAGTTTTGGCATAGCACAGGCTGTAGGACTTCCCTGAATTTATGTCTGTTCATGAATACTTGCTTTCCTTGGCCACAAATCTGTTAGTTTTGTTCCCTGTTGTTTTTGAAAATGATTAACCTTCTGTAATGAACCAAACTCTGCTATCACAGTGACTCTTTAGGCGGTCCTGGATTGTATTTGCCAATGTCTCTGTCCCAGATCTGAGCACAACTAATGACTGGAAGGAATGTTGCCACTGTCCTTTGACCGTTTCTAACAGTGCTGTGACATCTTTAGTGTTACCATTGGTAGGGACGATAGTACAGAGTTTGTTTAAACAGCTCACAGAAACAATAGTTCTCCTTTTAACAGGGTAGCAGCCTTCTAATATCAGGCTGCAGAATTAGGTTACGCTAAGAAAGGTGAACCCACCACTTTCTGATCTGAGCATTGAGTGGAACGTCAACTGACACCTATTGCAAGGGACTTCTTTTTGTCTTTGGAGTTCAGCTAAGCTGTGTTTTATCAGTCTCACCAAAAAGATGGCAAAGTGTTTTGGCTAACAAACAAATGCGCTGTTTAGAAAACACCAACCATTCCACTGTTTGCAATTTTCAGTGCCATTTGACTGTGTAGTCTTGTAATTAGATGGTGTAAAGTACTTAACATGTTACACAAATATGTCAAAACGCATTAACAGCACAAGTGTTCTTTACTGCTTTCCTAAATACATTTCACAATATGTCGTACTAGAATCCACCTCTTGTCATTATTTATAAACTGCAAAGAAGTTAAGATCACGAAGAATTAGATGATTAGCATGAGACTGTCTTTCTGTACTAAGAATATATATTGTCATGATAATGTATAGAGCGAAGCATACAAATCTCTTCTCATCTAAAATGAGAAGACAGCCTGGAATGAAACACAACAAATTATGTTTTTCGTATTCACTCAGATCAACTTGCTGCTGCTGCTTAATTCCTATTCAGTTCAACTCCTTCTTTGCAAACTTTTGGGTTACCTCCAGCCTTTGCATTTGAATGCCTTTTAGGCATTATGTTACTTCTGAGTGGCATTTGGCCATGGTTTCTGACATGTGGGGAGGCCAGCCGCCCACCTGCTTCTGGGAAGGATCCTTCCCACAGAACAAACAGCTTTGCAACACTTTACCCTGCCAAGGCAACAACTAACCAAGTAGTTTCCTTATAAATGAGAAGGTAGGACTTGGTGCTTCCTTAAAGACCATCGTCTGTGCTGAACTTTGAGATGACCCACAGCAGTACTGCCGCAAGCGTGCGCTTTGTGCGTGACCCAGAACCAATGGAAGTCGCGTTCGTTCCGGTATTACCGCCCGTGTGATCTCGGCAGGCCTGGGGACCACGGGTCTTGAGGAGACACTTCTGGTGCATCCCTGCAAGTGAGGCCAGCCAGTATGCTTGTATGCTTCCCTGCCCTGCGTTCTTCTCCTGTGGAAACTTGAGTGCTGTTTGCAAACTGAAATGATGCTGTTGCTGCATCCTACACACGCTTTCCTGCTCTGTGCAAGCTTGGGTATTACTTCCATACACAGTGTAAGCTTTGCAGTTTCAAAGATCTAATCTAATAATAGATTGGTCTACATTTGCTGCGTTGCCAGAAAAAGACATATGTTGTCAGGCAGTCGAAGTCAGCAACAGTGCTGAAGTGGAAATGTGCTGAAACATGAAGAAGGCAGAAATCCAGAAGAATCTATCTGAGGTTTGGCTATTAGGAAACTAAAAATATTGTTGTCTTACATATATGCTTTCCACACGTACTTAGAGAAATACTGTTTGCCTGATGTCTCAAAATTACTAAAGGGCAATTCTTTTCCTTTCTTGGCTTTGGTGTGATAATAGAAGATGCTGTTGGCATTCAGCTTCTTGAGAACTTGTGTTAAGAGGAAAGAGAAATGATTGGAATAACTTGAATGGAAAAAACATGTATAGTGCAGGAGAGAGATATGACATTGAGTTCCTTCTGTCATTGATGATTCAAGACAGTTTTTGAGCTGCATTCACAGTGGAAGTAGATCTTTACATATCTAGGCTGAGGCACAGGTTTTAGGGTGAGGACTTGAATTTTGGCAGCATGTGATGGTAAGAAAATTTTCCACGCCATATTTTATCACACAGTGTTTGCAATTCCAATTTTTCATTTTTAGATTTTCCCTGGGAAAAATAATGCATCATTGGCTTAAAGTGAATGTATACCACAAGAAGCACTGGTCTTCTCTGGGTTGGTGAAAAGACTTCACTTTTGAATTCAGATGGCTCTACGCTGCTGACCTTTTACAGAATTGCAGTGAGGTGGGGATTGGGCTTTGAGATGGTATATGAAGATGTGAGGCTTTGACATGCGCTCTGAGCCAGCAGTTATGGGATTTCATCTGTACACGTCCCTTAAATACCATCGCTTTTAGATGTGTGCTAAGAGAATGGCATCTGTCACAATCGTACTTTTTCTGCTGGGGTCAATGTGTGCACACAGACGTGTATTACTGTTCTGGAACAAACTCCTCCATAAATGCCATCATAGATGAGGAAATTTTTTTTTCTTTTTAATATTAACGTCTCCTTCTTTAAGACCACTAGCTTTTCTCCAGTCAGCATGTATGTGGCTCAGTCGGGTAGTAGCAGCAAAGAATTTTATTTCAATGACTTCTCCAGGGAATTCATCCACTAAATAATAAATACTTATACCTCCTGGGACCCACCTGAAGCACCATCCCAGAAGTCCTTTTTACCCAGCTTAGATCACCCCTCACACAGGTATCATCCTTGTGCAGTTAAGAAGTGAGAGTAAAAATTTGGGGCTGCTACTGTTTTCTGCTTGCTCTTGGCACTGTTCCTGGAGAGAGTTGAGTTAGAAAATGTGGCTGTCACAGCAGTTATTACCAATGACATAAAATAATTAAGTTGTGGTTTCTGTTGTGGTGGGGCCACTTCTGTATTTTATAGTGATATGTCTGTGCTAGGAGGGAGAGTGTCATGCTTGATTGTCCTGACGGATTGTTCCAGGAAAACAGGACGACTCTCTAAAGGCAGGTTGTCTAATACTTTTTATTTACATGAAATCCTGTTGGTTACATGGCAAATCACTAACAGAGCTACATGTTGTTTCTTCTAGTTTTTCTGATGCGGTGAGGGGGAGGGCAGCAGCCATCTCATTTTTCTCCCTGTTGTTTTTGGAGGGGATAGCTGCAATCTTTGCTCTTTTCAGCTGGTCAAAAGAAAGCTTAAGCCAGTCTTTAGTCTGATTCTGTAATCAAGTGAATGCTTTCATTTTCTGATGCTTGAGCTGCTAGCGTGGGGTTCCTGGCTTTCAGAAGTCCTGAAGACTTTGGACATAGATGCTCAGCAGTGCTGAGAAGCCCTGGTAGTCCCTGGTTGCTGGGTCCTGCTGAACTCTGTTCCGTGCAGGAATTATACTGTGAACATGCTGTGAAATTTGGGGGCCTTAAGAACAATCTTTCTTTTTCCAGTATTTACCATATTTTCTATAGGTTGCCTCAGATAAATCTGATAGTATTACAGTGTAACTGCGAAAGTCTGCTCTTTGGTCCTTATAGACACAGGCTCTTCCTGTTGCACCCAATTTAGCTTCCTAGAGGGAAAAATTTCTCTTGTGGCTTGGGTGGCAAATACAGTCGGTGCAGTCTGGCGTGCTCCTGGAGGGGCCAGGGTCGGGGAAGCCGGCCAACACTGTGCTCATGCTCAACAAGTGCATGCTCTGCTGAAGGTGAACACGAGCTTGCAAAACATTGTGCAAACCTTCCCGCTGTTGCTGGGGACCAGCTGGATAGAAGCTGGAGAAAGGTTGGTTTGGTTTGGTTTGGGTTTTGGTTTGGTTTTTTTTTTTTTGGTAGATGTTGCTGTACATATGTTGGTGTGTCAGGGAGGAAAACTTTTCAACTATATGTGGTGTTAAGCCTTAAGGCTGAGGCTTTTTTTTGTTTGCGTGTCTACAGTGGAAGAATCCCATGTCACATTTGTTTTGTATCTCACGTTCGAGGTGACATTGTGCTCAGTGCTGAATGAGATGGAGAGGCTGTGCTGCACATGGCCTGCGGTGTGAAAAGATGAGCATGGAGCAGAACAGAGGCAATGAGAGACGAGGGCAGGCGGGGAAGTTCGACCTTGTGTTGTGTGCTTGATGGCCTCTAACACTTGTCTCTTCACCTGGAGCTCCCCAGGGAAGGGAGGCGTTTGCTGAGGGAAGGGGCAAGGACCAGCAAAGGGAATTGGGATGCTGTCAGCTGGTGGGAGCAGGAAGAGGTACTGCTTGAGAGATTGGATGTCAAACCTTGACAAGGCAAGAAACTTCAGTGGGTAAATAGGGAAGACGGGTGCATGTATGAACCATGGGAAGGTTTTGGGAGTTGTTGGAATGATCAGTTGGTGAGCAAAGCCTTTTGCTCTGTGTTAGTGCAATAGAGCAGGTCCTGGACTGTGACGGGAAGCCTTAAGGGATATAGTAATTAAGAAAAGTAACTAAGAACTAAGTCATAAAAATAATAAGTGTTTTACCAGCTCTTTTGTGCATAGGCAGGCAGCAGGGAATGTGGGTCATGCAGTGTGAGTGGCTGAGCCAGGAATAAAATCCAGGTCTGTTAATGCCTCGGGCCTCTCCATAAACACCAGACCATGACTCTTCCCTCCGGCACAGCTTGGGTGGGAAAGGACCTCCGATATAGGTGGAAGACCAGGCTCCACTCAGTCCAGCAGCTAATCGTGTTCTCCTGCTGTTTGCTTTTGCCAGGTGCAAGTTCTTCAGCCTCACGGAAACCCCAGAGGACTACACCATCATTGTGGATGAAGAGGGCTTCCTAGGTAAGTGTCGGCGTGTGCCAGTTCGGCATCCAACCTGGGGCTGGAGGAGGAAAACATGTCATCTCTTGCTGAGATTATAAACCAGAGCGTTTGTAAAACAGGTCTGTTTGTCAGTGCTAGTAGTACAGCTATGAAAGGGGCTTTGATCACTTAAGCACACTGTCTCTGCTGCTCTGCTGTACAAGGTGTTTCACACATGGAATATGGATAGATTTTAATGCTGGGAGAAGAGCACATGCAAGTCTTAAAAAGCAGCTTAAGCATATTTGAAAAAACAAAACCATTTGCATTTCCTTGTGTTAAAATGAGCTGGCCTTTGTCCCTAAACCTCCACAGGCACACCACATCTTGTGTCTCCAGCTTGTTCATCCAACCTCTCTCTTAAAAAGGAGCACTTGAAGATGAGTAGTTCAAATCATCCCCACAACCATCACAATGCTGTAGAGTTGTGAATTGGCTCCTTTGGCTCGTCACTGAAAGCTGTGATTTGTCCCCCTTTCTTACACTCGGCTCTCTCCATACTAAGTGTGCAGTCCTTGCCTCTGGTGTCTGAAGGTCTCTCTCAGCCTGTGTCAAAGGTGGAGTCGGCTGTGTGTCAAAAAAGGTAGTTGGCATGTGCTTGGGAGCTGCAGACACTTGGCGTGGGGCGAGTGCTGATGGAGAGAATGGTTTGGCTTTGTGGATGGAAATAGTTTGTAATAACATTTATCATGTGGGGAGGTTTTGTTTGCAGCAGTGTTACTGAGGTGGTGGAATGAGGAAGTATTGTGCAGCTATTATTATTTTTGTTCAGTCGCTGCTTTCTGTGGTTGGAATAAAAAGTCTACACGTTTTACCAGTTTGGAGAAAATTCATTAAAATATGAAAAAAAGAGGATTTCGTTCCTAAATAGGAATTAACTGTTGAGTAGCTACTTTGTGACGCTGTAATATTCAGTGGGTTTGTAATATCCAAACCCTAAGGAGAAAATTAGGAACTATACCATCTTTATTTAGTACAGAGTCAAAGTTTTATAAAATCAGTAGCATTACTGAATTATTCCCCTTTCTGTTTCAGGAGTACTCATAAACATAATAGAACAAATTGTTATATTTTAGAACACTCGTGGCTAAACATTTTCATAAAATAATCACTAGGTTGAGAAGAAGTGAATGGATCTTTACAGCTATTGCTGTTTGTCATTTGGGAGTTGTGGGGTTTGATTGAAAGTGTATGTCGTGTGTTCTGCTTTTACTCCCAAAAGAGGAGGTGACATATGATTCTGCTGCCAGAATGTCCCTTGTTGCATTTGTTCATGGGACATATGTACAAAAATTTTATTCCTATTATAGGTAGTATCAGCTTTTTTATTATCGGTGGCAGCTGGGGGAAATAGAGTTAAATTTGGTTTTGTCATAATAGTAGGATGCAAAGCCTCCCTACAAGAGCTTTATTTTAAGAGAGAAGTCACCAAAGGAGGAGAAGGGTTTTTTTTCCCCAGGGCCACAGCACGTGGCAGAGCAAGAAACCTGGAGATTCCCATTCTCAGGAGGGAGTCTGCGTCACTGAACCGTGCTGTCTCTGCAGATTTGGCATGCTAGTCTCCAGCATCACATCTGTGTCTGTGACGTCCACAGCACTCATTTCTCTGCCCAGTTGGCACAAGGCAGATTCCTCAATTAAATCACTGGTGGCAAGTTTGGACTGCAACCACTCCCGTACAGCTTCTAGCAGCCACGCTGCTATTTATCTCTCTGGAAGTTATTCCAGCTTGAAACAAGGTACGCTCAAGCAGTGGTTTTGCCCGTCAGTAGTTGGGGACTGTGTTGCACTGTGCGTGCCACCGGTTGTACTTGGAGCAAATCCCAGGTCTAGCCAGACCAGTGTCCTCGAGGAGCTGCATGTCCCGCTGGTGCCCCAGGTAATCTCTGTGAACCAGACAGTGCTGCTGCACTTCAAAGCAGCAGTCCTCTCTGCTTGGACCCTTTCGACTGCGTTACCTTGGCTCTCGTAGGCACATGAATTTACTGCTGTTGGTTACAGTACCCATGTAGCTTCTGTTGGGCTATGGTTTTGGCAGCCTATAACATCCCTTTTTTCAAATACGCTGCGTGCAGTTGGGCTGTTAAAGCAGGACTCTTCAGGAGAAAAGATCACCTTCCAGGCAACACAGGGGAAGAAAGGAGCACACTAAGACGTTCCTCTGCTATGGCACGGCATGGAAACCAGGTGCAAAACCCAGCATGGGTGGTAGTGTCATAGAGCTGGCAGCTTCATCACCTTTTCTTTGCTTTTTGATAGTAAGTGATGATCTACTAGCAAGACTTGTATGCTCTGCATCCTGCTAACTCTTCTAACACAACCCCCATGCCCTTTAGGTTTGTGTCCAGCCCATGTTTTTCTTTCTGAATTGGCACCACCACATCCAAAGCTTCCTCTCAGGGTTAGCCCTGACCGCAGTCTCCACTGTTGCTCCATTCCTGTTTCTCATTTCAATATGCCGTAAGTTTTTCATGGTCTGGAGGAATTCAGGATCTACCATCTAGGATGCCTTGTAACAGTGTAAGGTCTCTGCTTCACTCCCTGCTTCCCCTCGCAGTCTGGCTATAAATATCTTAGGAGGAGGAATCTCACTTGGCCTTTGTATAGCGTGTAATCAGCCCATAGGCTTGAACAGGATCAAAATCTGTAAGAATTGCAGCATCCCACCTTCTTACAAAACAGCACCAATGATGTCTGCCTCAAGTGCATCAGCTGCTTCTTGACCTGACTAGCGAAGTGCCGGGTTCTGCTCAAGAATTACAGAGTAAATTTTCACCTTTGGTGAGCAGTTTAGGTAGCAAGTCCAGCAGCAACTGACTTTTTTTTCCTCTCCAGGTAACTTTTGTTCTTGCAGTGCTTAACAAACTCGATGTAAGTCTCTGAAGGGCAGGCTTTGCTGTGTGGAAAATTAGGACCTTTCTTTTCTGAGGCACCTGTATTTTTTGCTGCAGCAGCAGTGAGAAGATTGTCCTGTGAGCTGGCATCTCTCACATTACCGAGGCCCCTTCTGCATATCACAAAGAGCACTGAAGGGAAGAGAATAGGCTGGAGAAATACTGGCACTTTCAGCAATCCTTGAAGTTAACACTTCAAACATCCTGACATACAGTAATCATTCTTAACTGTTTTGTCAGAAAATAATCCTCAAGCTTGTTTCCCTGAGAGTAGCTAGTGAGTTGGGCTGGTAAAGAAGTCATTATTTCTTCTCCCCAGAAAACGTCTGCAGTGCAAAGCCATAACCTGCTTAAGCATTCATCGTGCTGGAAGGGAACAGCTACAGCCTAATTCTTTGCTTTAATTCCCCAGCGGTGAGGTGGGGATTATAGCTGCACAGAACCTTGTTTGTTCCAGTGGCTGTTTCTTGGGCTTTGGCCTCTTAATGAGGAAGAATTTTATTCAGCAAATAACGCAGGGGGGACAGTGCACAGAAAGCTCTTTTCCTGGCTGATACTGAGGTGAATAAGCAGAAGGAGTTTGGCCGTGGGCCCTCCTGTGTTGAAGACAAGTGTCTCGGCTACTGGGGTGCTTGGACAGCCATGTAAAATCCTTGCATTTATCACCTGCTGTGCAGCCAGCGCGTGGCAGGGAAGCCGAGCAGCTGCTGCTCCCTGAAATATGGGAATATTTGTTTGAGTTTGGTTTGCTTTTTTCCCAAGGTTTGGCTGAAAGCAGGAGCTGCCCGTGCATGGTGCAGATACGCCATAGCCCCTACGCTCGCTGTCTAGTCTCTCCCTTTTTCAAAGGGCAGCAAGGACCAGACTCCCTCCGTCTCTGGGCAGCTGCACCAGCAGAGCTTTTAGCCTGTGATCTCGCTGGTCCCAGTAGCCTCCGTTCACCAAAGGAGATGAAAGGAGACTTTCCATGGAAGGAAAGCACATGCCAGCACACCTGGAGATAGCCATGCTCTCAGAAACCCTGTTAATGTGCACCAGGAAGTAGTTGCTGACATTGCAATCCTGTCCTGCAGATGCCATCTGAATAAAATAATGGGCTTTGGGGGTAGCAGCGTTCCTCCACTGGCACTCCCAACAGCTGGCACATGGCAGCTTCTGTACCATATATCCAGAGAGCCTTTTGTTGGAGAAAAAGGGGCAGTTTAGGTGTTTGGTTTGTTTTGATTGTCCCTTTTCCGTTCCTCGTTTCTCTAGCTGGTTTGCCTGCAGTCCTATTCATCCTTTTTTCTCTTGAAAGTCCACAACTAGGTTTAGCAATAGCTTGGGTAGCTTTCAGTGAAATGCCATTCATCTAGCCTCCCCTTTTACAGCACTCTTATTGCACAGCACAGTGTGAAATGAAGAACTAACGCTCTCCCTCAAACACCTTTATTCTCTACAAGGCTAATGAAGGAAGAGCCCATCCAGTGTCATTTATATAAATTGGTCCAGCTGCATGGAGGTGAGAGATGGCTACAGTTTACCCCTAGGTATTTCTTAGTTTCAGATCTCTTGCATCCACATGAAACCAAGCCAGACTGTTTGATAAGGACCTTCCCAGAATCACAACTGCTAGGACCTGGCTATGTCCTAAGGGAAAAGGAGCTCCTCTGTACTGTCATTCCTATGGCGAGGTAGTCTCTTCACACCCAGAAGGCAACAAGGTCTCGTTTTTGAGTTTCTGCCCTATTTATGACGGGAAGAGGAGTCTCCCTTTTTGGGGGGACGACAACCTCTAGCCTGTTGCTGCCCTGACCTAGCCTCCTCTGTGACCTTGGCAGCTGTTGAGTAGCTCCATAACCATCTGCATAAATGGGGTCTGTGACAGTGTGTCATCCAGGTGAAGCTGTCCTGAAGGTGGAAGATTGTAAAGCAACACGTTGCTACCATTTTCAGGGTGAGATCACTGCCTTCCCAGCCTTGGCACTTGGTTGGTGTCCCGTGCATGCAATCTTTCTCTGTAGGCAGTGAACTTAAAAGGTGTCAGAGAAGAGGAAAAGAAATCAAATGCTGGGGTCAAGGGAGGAGTGAATCCTTGTGATTTCCAAGTTGGTAAACATGCATATTCTAGTCTCGGGGAAATTGGGGGTAAGGGGAACACATGAGCTTTGTGTACTCTGATCTTCTTTCTCCTAGAACTGGCAAGTCCATTTCATGTAGGTCACTGCAGTCAGCAGACCTTAGGTTCTGACTGACCTCTTCCCAGAAAGGAAAAGCAATTTGATTTCAGTATTGAAGCAGCAGTAGGAAACATCTTCTCTCATGCAGATCCCCCGTGTGAACATAGAGCAAGACTCTCCATCTCCCTACACTGAGGTTCATCTGCGAGATGGAGGTCACAGTCCTTCCTTTAACCTTCTTTGGCTGCCTAGTATGGCTAGTAACTTCTCTAAGACTAGAAATCTGTGCATTTACAGAGTTTCCAGAATGAGAAGTTTCCTAATCTCAGTTCATACCTCACAATAAATTGCCGAGTACATTAAGAGTAATGGAACTATTTGAAAAATCTCAACTAGTTAGAGTGGCAAAGAGATTTTGTCAGAACTCATAAAATGTTGACCTCATTCTAACAGAAAGAAAGGATAAAAAGAAAAAAAAGTTCTCTTGCCAGCAGTGCATTGTTTTGATAACCATCATCCTCAGACAACCCGTTCCCTATCTGACCTTGGATTCAGGACCATTGTATGCTTTAGTACCACATTGAGTCCCTTTTGCAATAACATCAAAATGGTAAATTGCTTTCAGTGTCTTCTCTCTCATCCTGTATATAAAATGGGCAAGAAATCGGCTTATAAATAAGTGCAAGCACAGAACCCATCTAGCTGGGAGCAGTCTGTAACTTTATTTAGATACGGAGGGAAGCAAGCTAATAGATGCATCTGTTTTTTTGAATATTTCTTACTATAACTATTTCTCCTTTAATTTTTTATTGCCCAGTGACTAGGCCTTTGTATCTCAGGCACAGTGGCTTAATTTGCTTGCTGACATTTATAGCGCTGAATTCCTTCCCCTGGACCAGGAGAGCCTGCTGGTTGCTAGGCAGAAGATGTTTTTCTCTATTAAACACGTGCACTATCGCTCTCTTTTGGATCCCTGTATTGGCCAGACTACACTGTGTCTGTGGTTTTTAGGTTTTTTAAGTAATGTGGTATTAATGACCTAAATTCAAATTAAAAACATGGGGATTTGATTACTGGCTAATTAGAAATAAGTGCTTGGTTGGGAAGGTTCTTCCTGCAATGCATATATGCTGATATAGATGGATAAATATGTTGGGGGGCTGTGATTACATGGGATTTCTGCCTTCTCCTGAGAGGCGGTAGGGGTTGGTAATTAAAGCTTTTGGGGGAAGGGTGACAAACACGTAATATTCCAAGGTCTGGTTTGTATCACCTGGGGAAAGGAGCACTTTAGCTTATCCTTAGAGCTCATATGTTGGTGAGTTTGCAAATCTTGATAGCACATGTTATTCCTTATGTTTATAACCATAAAGTCTTTTGGTCCATTTTCTCTGCTTGCTCCTATTTAAAGAAATACTGCATAAATAATACATATTTTTCACTGTTTCCTCCAGCAGATGGGTGTGTATCGATACCTATTTTTGTTTTGCAGCCTGTGATGAGAAAGCCCAGACATCTCTTCCTGAACCACTTGACTGGCCATGATTTCCTCCTTTAAATTTATTACGTCTTGGCTGCTTCCTAGCGCTTTCCAAAGTCTGAGATAGACGAGCAGATAGATACCATGGCTTACTCTTATCAACCCGCTCTCATAAATGCAGGACCTAAAATAGCTTTTCTGGCTGAAATGATGGAACGATTCACTGAAATTTTAGGTTGGTGTCTAAAAGCAAGATGCAGCTCAACAGAGAAGTAGCAGCCTTGTTTATTTGTTTCACTAGAGAGCATTTGACCATCTGCTTGCTGTTCCACTGGTGTGTTTCTGTTGTTTTTTTCTTTGTTTCTTAAGGCAGGGCTTAAGGGGAGTTGGTGACTTTCATTGTTTGCTTGTATCTGGAGCTAACCACAGGCTGCCAGCTTGGTGGAGACACGTCAGGGTAGCTAACTGTGCACCCCATGGCAAGGACGGGACAAGGCTGAACACACTCTGTAAGACCTTTTGAAGGATTTGTATGTTGTAAGTGCTGGTAGGACTGTAATTTGTAATCTTTCCCTGCTCTTTAAGTGAATTTTGTATGGAGCACCCTCTGAGAGATGAGGAGGTGGGGTTACCATCCATCACAGGTTGAGAACTGAAGCACAGAGAGCACTTGAGGGATCAGTGATACAGCAGAGAATTAAGCCCTTTTCCCAAGGCTGAAAGCATTCAACCCTCAGTTCTCAAACTTTGCTAGTTGTGAACCTACTTTAAGTTTCAAGCCATACTTTTCTCAAGTTCGCGACCTGAGAAGGAAGTGGATTTCCTTCACCTTGACATCTCATAAATGCTGTGACCTTAGTCTAGAAATGGTGAGACTGTTTCCAAAAAACCAGTCTGTCATCACCTGCAAACAGAGAAAACATTTTTCTTTTGTGGTAATTCCTTGCAAAGTGACAGTATGTGGCACTTCCAAGGGTTGATCTCTGAGCAGATTTGCCAGAAAATTCTCTTTGGTGCAGGAGATGGAGGCCTCCATGCCTCAGGCTTCCCAAGGATCAGCAGTCATTTATCAAGGTGAGAAAATTCCTGTCCTTGGCAGGCTTGGAGGACCCTCCTGGTCAAGAGGAGGGAAAGCCAAATAAACTTAAAACCTGTCTGTACCTAGACAGAGGTTGTCAGAGGTGGCAAGTTTTGTGCCTGAAAACTTAACCAACTTTATTTTTTCCTGGTGCAGTGATCACTTTTTTCCAGCTTTCTGCTAGCCTTGGTACGAAGTCTCCAGAGCTAATGATGGATCAAGGGTAGCTCTCATAATCCCAGTGCAGTGTGTCTACTTGTTTGGTTTTCACCAGAATCAGTTGAATTCCTTGTATCTAACTCTGGAAATGCAGAGTGATTCATGTGTTTGACTCCAGACTAGCAGTTCTCTTTTGAGGGGAATGAGGGAAAGCTTGATGCTTTGAGCTAATTCCTGTGCAGTTAAAGCGAAGAGGGGGTGTTCGTTCCTTTGCATGCAGTACTGAGCTGATGGTGATGCATTGGCCAGCCGTCATCTTCAGGCTTTTGGCCTGACAGTCACAGAAAGTCTCTTCTGGATTTGTGGAAGGACTGGGCTGCCTGTTGGGCAAATGAGCAGCTTTGCTGCTGCCATAGCAAGGTGAAGGGACAGGGAGCCAGAGCAGCGTGATGAAGTTCCCAGGTCTGCTGCAGGCTTTTCTGTTTGACCTTGGACAAGTCTCTCATTGTGTCTCAGTTTCCTCATCTGAAAAATAGGGATAATCCTATTAAATCACCTCATAACAGGCATTATAAAGATTAATTAGGAAACATGTGGAAATGCTTTGATAATGTAACAGGCAAGGGGCACGATAAATAATAATTGAGGTAGCTTCTGTCCCACAGGATTCACTTTTACAAAGAGTACGCTTGCAGACCTACTGAATAAATCATCTCTACAGCAGAACAGATTGGAGATTATGGCAGAAAAAAAATACCCTTTTGTGAGAAAAGTTGCATAATCTTTTTAAAATCTCCTATCTTAGTATTAATCTTGCACAGGATTAAGTCTCACAACCTCAGGGTTACAGTCATACAACAGTTAGGAATTTAGTGGCTCCATCTTCAAGTCTCATTTGAAATGTAATTATTTGCTCTGCTCTGTCAGTCCGGTGAAATATTGTCTGAAATGTGATTTAAAAAATAAAAAAAAGAAGAAAAAAAGGATTCCTTGTGCAATTTTGTTTGAAAATACAGAAAGAATTGGAAATGTCAGTCCAACTACATAATTTTTTTTTAATCATCTTTTATTTCTGTGTTTTTTGTTTTTCAGTGAAACATGCTGTTTGTGTCCCTTTGCAGGCAGTAACCTGAGCCGTCAGCATTGCCTTCAACTGTCTGGGCTAGGTCCTCCCCACCCGTCGGCTTGCAGATTCTGCAAGCAAAGCCTTTGCCAAGAGTTTTTAAAACACAGGGAAAGTTTTGTCAGGAAGTGGGAAATCTGCTGATTTCTGCAGTTCCTGTCCCTGATTACCAGAGACAAAATCCTCACTTCTTTCGGACTGGGGAGCCCATTCACTCGTGAAGCAGCGAGTGGGTGAGGAGTGCCCAGCTGTGAGCAGCGCTTTCCTGGCAGGAGCAAAAAGACGTGGTTGACAGGTTGGAAGGACCCAGCTCTTGATCATGGCACAAGGAGGGCATCAAAGTGAGTGCGCTCAGGAGGCACTCCTGTGCGGAAGGACAGATAAACCCCTATCCATGCTTTGAAAACATCTTGAGCCAAACTTGTAATCTTCATTGCTTATCACTAAAGAAAAAAGCCAATTTCTGCTCCCTTCTTCCTTCTCATGAGCAAACAGCAGCTTTTGGAGTTTGGATCTGGTTTTGATTTTCCAGGTTTGCTCATTATTAGTGGTGCGTTATCCCATGAAGAGGAAGGAAGAGAGAGAGCAGCCTGATTTCCTGAGAGCAGACTGGAGCCTAACCTGAATTTGTCTTCCTAACCCAGTTCTTCAGTGAGAGTGGACATAATGATTATTTTTGGAATCTACCTTAACCATGTTCCACATTTTTAGCCAAACACAATAACGATGCTTTGTTTTTGGAGTGTATTCATACTTCCTGTCTTATGATACCCCTGTGCGGTAAGAATTAATTTTTTTCTCCCACGTATGAGGAAACTGATAAAAAGGAGACCAAATGACTTGTTTCAGGTCCCACACACGCTTCATGGGATGGATCACGTCTTGCCTTAACTACAAGCCCGAACTGCCATCTACTTGTCTGTGCTTCAAAATCTGACTTTATTTACCCCCATATTCCAAAGGTTTGAATATTTGTTCGAAGACATTACTGTAAACCCCCAGTTTCCTAGTGATCCTCCCAGTAGTCTGTAGTGAGTCACTTATCCCTCCCTGCTCATCGCCAGGTGGGAAGTGTGCTATTACATTATAACAACTTTACATTACAACTTTACTTTCTTGTGCAATGCTATTTATTGCTAAATCAGTGTCTGGCCTGGCAAGAACTCACCTCCTTGCTCTTACGCGAGTGCTATTAGTCTGAGTTTTTTGTTTCTCACAGCAGAAATCACAAGTAGAAAGCTAAGAAAGTAGGGCACCATAAACATATTTTCTAAATGGACGTTTTGGTGCATTTCACATGACTGCACCAATCTCGTTGGAAATGCACTCCTTTTTGTCTAATGTTTAAAAAGTTACTGTAAAAGTATAACCAGCTTAGTTTTTAGATTGCTGTCAAAGTTTAAAGTTACAAGGACTGTGAGAGGAGCAATTGGTTGAAAATGAGACAAAAGCAGAGGTTTCTGTACAAGCATTTCCTTTTATCAGTCCTTGATTGCTCATTAGTGGAGCTTGTACTGAAGGTCTTTCCTCAGGAGGTGTTGATTATTTAAGTGGAGATTATTTAAGTGCCTGTGCATACCTGTGGATTTGCAGGTTCCTGGTCTCTAAAGGACTACCCCATCAGCCACTCAAGAAGGACCGGTATTGTGTTATCCCGTGGCTTGAGAGAAAAGGATAGTTGCATGCCCAAGTTTGATGTTTAGTCCTTTGGAAAGCAGAGGAGCTGCTTGTCAGAGTTAGGATTTCAGAGCTGGGCTGTGTGTTTGTACAGCTTCATTTAATTCCAAGTTACCCTTGGGTTATTTAATTTCCTGACAGCTGCAAAAACAGTGTTCTCAGATAACAATGGCCTCTAATTAGGCAATGTGCCTAAAATGGTAGAATGTTTTATTTGACCATGGCACTAATACTTTGTATGCAGCTTACAGATGAGAAAGTTGAGTGAGTTGCGTTTCCAGCTTCCCTTGGAAGAGATGTGTCTATCTTGTGATACTCGGTGCATAATGCTAAAGGCATGCCCGCTCTTCTGCCCCTGTGGTTAAAATGTTTCTCATCTTTTTGGACGGTGTCATCAGTAAATCTGTCTTTTAGCTGTAACCACCTTCCAGAAATATGTTTTATCAGCACAGCAAGACCGACAGGACTTGCACAGCTAAGGCTGCAGAGCGTTTTAGAGACAGGCAGGCAACAAAAAAGCATATGAGATTTACCTGTAGTTGAGGGTTGTAGCTTCTTGGAGGTTATATTACACTGTGGAGTTGCCCATATGTTGCTTTTATGGCTCATGCACTCAGTACACAATCAGGCAGTGATAGAAATTAAACATACAAGTCAACTATTCTTCCAAATAATTTATTCAATTTGAAAAGGGTGTTAGCATCAGGTTATGCTAATTAGATCCTGACTCATGATTTGTGCTTATGGAAGCTTTATGCATTGGGCTGTACAAATTGATGATTTCTGAATTCCCTCCTGTGACAGCAGGAAGTGGTTGTTCAGAAGTCCTTCCCCTCCCTTTAACTCACAGACTTCCCTTGAAATCTCGAATCTAAAGGAAAATAGATTATTTTTTTCTTTTTCACTATTTTAGCCCCTATTTTAATTCCTTTCCAGAGCTCACAATTCTGACAGTTCCCATACCAAGTCCTCATCATTGCAGAGCTTTAATCTCTTTCCTTAATGTCCTGTTTATGTAACCATGATGCAAAATTGCAGTTCTGATATATCGGATGCCTGCTTAAAAATCTTGCAACCTTAATTAGGTGTTTGCTAATCTGCAGTCAGTTTACCACTGCCTTTCAACTGAGCAGTCTTTGCACACACATCCTGTACTACTGACCAGAGGGCTCTTTTGAAGGTTCCTGGTGTAGATTCTGTATATCCATTTGCTTTTAGGTGACCGATACTCTGCTCAGACATGGTAATACAATGAAAGAGAGATGACTGCATCAATTGCAATGTATAATAACAGTGAAAACCTATTGTCTGCATTAATCTGGACTTACCCAGTTCTGTTGAGACGCTGATCTGTTTGAAAAAACTGGGGATGTCAGCTCAGATTGGCTTGTGGCTACATGAGTAATGCCCGTGGGTTGTCCTCTGTGTAAGATCCGCAAGGATAGGAGATGAGCAAGAAAGTTTGCATTCTTCCTTCCCCACTACAGTTCCTTACCAGTCAAAAATCAAGGGATTCCTAAATTACAGGTTGAATCCACATTACCATATTTAATAGCTATCAGTATACCCATCCACTGCAAAGTTGCCTAAACCCCCTTTGAGGCCTCTTCATTCTTTCATTCTCCATGACATCCTCTGTCAGCACATGCAGTGGTGTGTGTGCACTCTGTGGATTTGTACTTCAGATCCTCTAAACCTGTTCCTGGATAATTTCATCGGGTTTCAGGTACTGTTTGTTTGCATTGTAGCATAATGATACCCCTTGTCTTATTCACAGTTCTCTTCCCAACAGTTCTTAAAGATCTTTGAACATCGACTTGAAGAACTATCCAGTGTCTCCAAGGCTCTTAGCAAAGGGAATGAACAGACCCTTAATAAAAATGTAAAATAACAGGTCCTGTCAGAAGCCTCTTTTGGTTTCTCCTGCACAAGTCCCTCCATTGAGAACTGACAGTTTACTGCTGTTTTTCTTAAAAGTCCATCAGAGGATCTTCATTCCATTCTACTAGGGAGGTAGTGAGAAAGCTTGTAAGATAAATTCTGCCTTTCGATAAGCTGTTTCATAATATGTCTGTCTTAAAAATCCTATCTCTGAGAACTCTATTATAGCTATAGTACCTTTTTAAATCTGAAAAAATCTAGTTGATTTTCTCATGATAGAGAAGAATAAAATTCTAAAATAGGAACACTTCATCCCCAGAAGACAAATGGAGAGAATCATACTATATTTGGGTTCATACCTGCCTCTCTCTTTCCCGCCCTTCCCCTCTCTCTCTGAATATACATACCCGTTTGAATCAAATAAATTTTTAATCCTAAATCCTGACTGTAGGAACATAGTTTAAGCGTAAGATATGATTTACAGTGGTTAACTTTCTTCAGAGTAGCATAAAAACTGAAGTTTATTTTCTTCCATAATCCCTCTCCAGGCTTTCTGCACACCATCTAGGCAGAAAGTGGTAAACGTGTCCCCAGTTTTGCTTTGCATGAGTTTTGTCCATTTTCTTTTGGGTTTGCTCTTTCTGGGATTTACATTGTCATGTTCTACTGAAACATTCCTGTGTTTATTTTACAAGACTTACCAATCCCTCTTCAGTTCCAACTTCCCTACTTCCACATTTATTCAATTTTTGAAATTGGAATGAACCATATCTCTGCAGTCAGTTTGCATTTATTATTTGAGTTGGTTTGGGGAGTACATGAAACTGAAGAGTTTCACGAGAGGCAACTTCTCGAGGGATGGAGGTGTCAGCAGCACTGGGCTTGTGGCTGGCGTGTCCTTGGAGGGTCCCCAACAACCTGATTTCTTTATCTTTGTATCTTGCACATTGCTGAGCAGATTGTAAGCACTAAATAAATGGCAATCTCTGGAGTCCTGCTGAAGCAACTGTGTCTGCGAGGTATTTATTTCACAGTTGTTTTTCTCTTCTGCTTCTCTGGGCTTGGCTAAGTTGTTTATTTACTGAAACACTTTGAGATGAACTTGTGTAATTAAGAGTTGCCAATTTTATAGTGAGATATATATATAATGCCTGTGTGTACATATGTGTATATACCTATATTTGTATATGTATATATTTATTCAGGGATATAGAAGGGGATTAAGTGAAAGCATTTTTAGCTGTTCTTTTTCAGAAACTTGCCCTTAAACTCCAGCTTAAAACTGAAAAGTATATTGGGTTTCCAAGCTGTGGTATATCTAGTGAGAGCATCTGCCAGGACTCAGTGGTCCAGGACCAAACTAAGGTTTTCTTTAGTTGGTGAATTAAATAGGCAGCTCACACACAGACATGAATATCCATAACTGAGGGCAGTCCAACAGAGGAGGGTAGCCTCAGGAGCTCGATGGCAGGTTGTGTCCTGATCTCTGAGTACTGCTGTCACACAGCTGAAATCCTCAGTGATACCAGGTTTTAGGTTTGGTGAGTTAGTTGGGTTTTTTTTTAAAAAAAAAAAAAAAAATTTAATTGAGCCTTTGGAGATATGGGGTGAGGATTTATATGGGTCATTGTGTGGATAAGCCTCTGGTGGATGTCTGTTTTGGCATTTCAACCAGTGAACAAAAAATAAAACAGCCTCTTGAACAAGCTCTCTGCTGTTTGCAGCAGACAGGAGTGCCTGCTCTGATGGATGTTTACCATGTCTCTTCATGCTCTAAACAGAGAAGAGATCATTTTCCCCCCAGACAAATTCATTTTTAGAATTTGTATAAACAAATTCTTGACCTAGATGAATACTCCAACATGCCACAATGTGCCTGGTTTTAGTGGCTTGTATGTACCTTTACAAGGAAATGTATTTATGTGTCCAAGAATCAAGGACAATCCATGCCAGCTTCTCAGATTGCCTCCCAGTTGGATGAAAGGAAACCACAAACTGAAACCAGTTTGCTTTCAAAAGTACAACCTGTGTCTCATAAACATGAATTTCAAAGGAACTGCAGAGTACACTTCACCAACCCCAAAGAAAAACACTCTGGAGAATAGGAGGTTTAATAGCAATGCTCTTTGTGGAGCAGTGGCAGCACCTTTAAGGCATATGCACCTGCTTAATTTTAAGCATATTAAGGTGGGGCTTAGAGAGCCACTCATATGCTGAACATGGCTGAAATATCCAAAAAATCAGGACCCCTTCATGTACCGGGGAGGGGGGGAAAGCAAGGCAGTTGGAGGGAGCCCAGCTCTTTACAGTGGGAAGGAGGGAGGGCATCAGCAGAGGTTTTACTCAAGTAAAAGCCTTGTTCTGTGGATGTATCTGACTTGGGTTATGTGACCTGGGGAGTTGATGGTCTGTTGGCAGCACAAAACAGCAGACAAGGCGTGTGCTGAAGTGCTTGCTGCAGGGCAGCTCTAATGGGCACCACAGTATTTCAGATTGTGTTTGTCACTGATTCTTAGTCCTTCCCCAGCTGCTTTAAGAATTCTCTCCAGTTGAAAAGTTTCTGGAGGGAAATTTAGTATGAAAAAAAGAGCCCATTCTATAGAGATTCCTGTGGTTGAGTTTGGTATGTTTTTGATGGGTTGTTCTAGGTGGGGACACTTTTTGTTGTTGTCGGTTTTGATTAGTTAGGCTACTGACGTAGGGTGTAGCCTGCTTCCTTGTTTGAAAATGGAAAGATGATGCTTAAAAAGCACTCGGTGGAAAATTGGGAAAAGGAAAAGAATTAGATGCTGCTTTTCATCTGCTGCTTTTCATGCTTTTGAATTTTTCTGGTGGTGTTTTTGGTTTTTTGTTGTTTTTTTTCCCCTCCAGTGAGCTCAAGGCTGCTGGGCTTTGGTCCATGACCAGGTCTCCTAGACTCTGCTACGGCATAAATAATAATAGTAACGTGGTCCAAAACTGCAAGACTCTTGGGTGTTTGGCAAGTACTTTTTTTCCAAGCAGCCATTGCAACTAGAAGGTTCTAGGTGGCAAGAAAGGTTTTAAATAAAGCGCAGAAGGTACTTATTTCCAAAGTGAGCAGAAGGCAAAGAGGCTTAGTGTGAACAATTTCCCATACACAAAAGGGCTGCTGTAATGAACTGTATGTGGACAGAGTCTCTGTTGCTGGATAGTGACAATACGTATAATTTCTACAGTGCGTAGATGTACAATAATCTATTGTTGTTTTTCTCCCAGCTTCTTTCTTCAGTTCTTTAACAATTTGGCTACCAAGACAGACTCGTGGATTAGACAGTGAGATTGATTTGGCCTTTTTCCATGGAGGCAAGTTAAACAAGGCAGCCCCTTGTCAATATAAGTCTAATTTGACCTGATCTTCTCCAGTTTGGTGAAGTAGTGGAATAAGAGCAGGAGTTGCTGATGCACGTTGGGTGGGTGGCTGGCGTGACTACCGAAAACGCACAGTGCTTAGCGGGGTGGGGAGCACTTAATAAAGAGAAGGCCCTTGTATTCAGAAATGCCAGAGAGAAATTGTGTGGAAAATTCTTTCAACTAATGGTCTGAAAAATATTCTGCAAAGGCTATTTTCTACCCTTACTTCTAATTACATCTTAAACGTTAATAGCCTGAGCAACTGGAGAATCACACACACTAATGTCACAGTTCACTTGGAGCAATTTGTTTTGTAAGATAATGAACTGTGTCAGCAAAAGTTTAAAACTTGTTATAGGTGGGGCTGATAGTACAGCCTTCTGTTAACTTTGCCCAGTGTTTCCCATTAAAATGCCCTAGGCCTTTGCCTGATTCTCTGCCAGATTTGGTAACCTTTGGTGAGATTCTTTGTGCCAGGGGACCTGACTTTTTCTTTTTTTAAAAAAAAATTTTATTTAAGCCATTCTCAGGAGAAGCTTGGAAGGAAATACTGCAAAATACCGACAGCTTTTTCTTTGAAGAGCTCTACTCCTCTCATGCTTTGGCAGGAGAGGTGTCTTCGCATGAGAAGTTACCCTCGTCTTATTAAAACCATTCAGCCCAGCTGTAGGTTTGTGCACCCTGGAGTTTTTCAGCCAATGTGTCAGAAGTGATATCGAGTCTTGTGGTTTTTCGCTAGCACAGCTCATGCTGGCAGAGCATGCTGTACCCCCAGGTTTGTAACTGCCTCAGTGCTGCAGTGGGGAGCAGGGACTTGGGGGTGTTCAGGAGCAAGGGAGGTTTCTGGCCCTGCTGGTTGCCAACATAATGCAGAGGAGGAAATAGAATAAAGGTGTAAATAGCGAGTCTGAGATTGGAGAGGAGAAATCTCTGAGTGAGAGCAGCAGTTATGGAGATGAGGACAGGCTGAGGGGGCAGGTGAGAGCTGGACCTAGTGTCAGGGGGAAGGTGTTGGGGGGAAGATGGGGCACAGGACCAGTGGGGAGGTCAAGAGACCAAAAAGAATAAAACTGGATGTATGAACAAGGAGAATGGGAGGAGGCAATGAGGATTGAGTGCTGTTGGTGAGGGTGACTGGGGTGGGGAGGAGGGAAGACAAAGAGGAACAGGCTGGTGGGTGTTGGGTTTGTGAATGAGCAGCAGTTGGCCACCCAGAGCATTCTCTTCTCCCATGAGGACACCCATGGCAGCAGGTACCTGTCCCACTCACCAGCAGTGGGTGTCTTTTATTCCACGCCAGCTCTGGGCAGTGGGAAAGGCCAGCTATAGTTGCAGTGAATACAGCAGCTGAATGGGCTGGCTCTAAAACAGGAGCATGTGCAGAACACAATGAAGCTCTGATGCAGTTGCAGTTTTTCAGCAATTTTCAGTGCCCAAGCTGATGGTTTTGTTTCTGAGCATTTCGTTTTAACTATTACTAAAAGTACCTGGGGTTATTAGAAAGGCTGATGCCAAAACTCAGTTTGCCTGTGATGATTTACCTCTTCTGTCTGCTTCAAGGCATTCAGTTGCATCATTACAGGCTACTGCTTTGAGATCCATTACCTGAGTGCCCAAAGCTCCTGCACTGGGGTGGCATCTGGCTTGGGTGGTAAATGCAGCTGGGGGCTGCAGACAGCTGCTGGAAGCTGGAGAAGTAAAGCAAGCAAATGGCAGGAAAAGAAAGGTTGGTTTCATAATAATAGGATTGTGTCCCTCGTCTGTGATAACCTAAGTGTGGCAGCCTCCTACCTTCAGAGCACTCAATATTGCACCACTTCAAACAACATTTTTTATGTGTAAGATAAACCCTCACTAACTGCTGGAGTGGTTGGTGTAAAGCAGGCTCCAGGGTGATGGTTTGTGAGAAGTTGTCTGCAAGGAACCACTGTTTCCAGCTCCAGGTGCTAAAATGTCTATTTAACCTCCATTGAGATCAGCGGGACTTGGGCACATGCATTAGTGCTTTATTTGATTTGCAGTATCATTGCAGGATGATCTGTCCCGCTGGGGACTGACCGGGACTGTGGGGCATGATCCCTGGCCATTGATGAATGTATTGCTTACCAAGCATAGGAATTTCCAAACTCCAGTCCATCAAGGGATCTGGAGTAAATTGTCCCTATGAAGAAACTCCGCAAATAATGTCCAGCTATATTGAGAAGGAGGAGCACCCTTTTCGTTAAGGGCACATGTATAGGGAAGTTACAAAAGCTTAATAAATGATAACCAAGTAGTTAATCGATGATTAACTTGAGTCCAGCAGGTCAAGAGATTGCTTTTACCTGTTTGAAGGGCTGTCCGTGCCACACATGGGAGAGACGGGGCTGCAACAACCCTGTGTTTAGGGTTTTCTTGCCCTCTTTCATCTTTGGGAGTCCAGGGAGTGGAGAGTCATCTCTGACTGTGTCTGGTTCAGAAGTCGTCCAGATTTGTTTACCCTAAGGAAGGGGTCATGCGAGTCCAGCATAGACACAACAGCTTTGTTCTGCAGGATGGTTCGCTTCTATGCTTTCTTTCATACCATGCTGTCCCATGGCATTTCACAACAACAACAGGGCACAGTAGAGCTGAAAAAGTTAGCTGTCCTTTTATTTATGTTTTTAGGACCCAAGACTGGTAGGTCCCGTTCTAATTCTTACAAATTAGAGTTTAGCTGTGTCAGGGTGGCACTTTGGAAATAGAGTTGGGGAGGATAGCCTGAGGGCAGGAGTCTAAGCCCAAGAGCATGCTGAGCAGTGAGGATGCTGGTAGGGCTGTGTGCCCATCTCCCCACAGATTGACGAGCTCGGGAGGAGAGGGTAAAGCAGTGGAACAGTGTTTTAGGCTGCATCACTTCGTAAGCCTCCTTCTCTGGGACATCCATCATCTCTCTCAATCAGTTCTCTCAGAACTTGTATTTATATGAAGATGCCTGTTTCATTTCTTTGCTCAAGAGCTTCTGCTTCTAGGCTTCTGCTAAGCCCTGTCATGGGACTTCCTTTTGCTTTTGATTCCCTGCAACGCCCAAAGAGTTCTGCTTCGCGCTACTCGGATTATATCTGCAGAAATGAATTTAAACTATTCTTGTCTATACTTATCTTCTTTACTCTGCTAACATTTCTCATGCTGTGAAAGCAGGCAGAATGCATTTTTGCTTATGTCCATTGTCTCTTTGTATTAGGTTGAAATGTAAACTCACAGGGGCAAGAAACATCTTTTTGAAACAAGTGCAGTGCCCTTCAGAGTAGCGTTGTCTCTGATCCATTTGTTGCAAGTAAAGTGATCAGTAAAAACTTATATTAAAAACTTAGGTGATACAGGCATTTGCAACAAAACTGCGTGTTAAATCACTCCCAGCTGGTGAGGCACGTGGAAGATACTGATGTCTGCTTTTCTGCTTGCTCTGTTCTTTTTTTTAATTAGCACCTCACCTTCCTACACAGTTTCCCTTTCCCCCAGCTGTTGTATCCTGCAGGGTTAGCACGTAGAAGCCAAGCCGCAGTGGTGCTGCCTGCTCAGAAATCTGCCCTCATAGCCACCCTGTACCTTGGTTTGCTTGAGGATCTCCAGAAGCTACAAAAGTGACTGAGTTTGAACCCCTGCTGTCTGCTCTCTGAAAGCAGAGAGGGAGGCGGTGGCTCTGAGGGAACAGAAGAGTGGCCTTGCTGCCTGCTTCCAGCCGAGCAGTGGTTCGCTGTGCTGCAGCGGGGTTCAGATACTGGGGTGGGACTTTTGCTGTGCTGCAGCGGGGTTCAGAGACTGGGGTGGGACTTTTGCTGTGCTGCAGTGGGGTTCAGATACTGGGGTGGGACTAACGCCGGGCAGCCAGCTCGCCCAGGGCCCCTCTGCTGACCACCGCTCTGCAGGTCTTTTGCACTATTTACCCGTTTTCTTTCATACACACCAACCTGGATACCTTTTAACTGGCATTATTTTCCAAACTCTTACGTTTTTCTCCCTCTTTTTAAACATTTGCTTTTCTGTTGATGAGGATTTGCAGTAACGCAAGTACCTCTTTGCTGCATCTCAGGAGAGAGTAAACACTCTGGGGGAGAAGTTCTTTTTTTATAAGTACTCTTTTTTTTTTTTCCCTAATTTGAATGGAAAGCAACACTTTACTAATCTTTTTAAAACTGTCAGCTTAATTCTGTATTTGCTACCAGTGTAACCTCTTGTCTCTGTAGCATTCTGGGTGATTTGCAAACTGAGAGAAGTTAATAGATATTTTGCTCAGCACAAGTTGGCAGGGGCCACTAGCTTGACGAAACGTCAGCTCTCCTGACCCAGCCCAGGCAGGTTTCAGCATACCTGGAGTTACAGGGGATGTTAATGCAGTCTGAGAGATGCTTCTAGTAGTTTGTGTCACAGGCTGTGGCAATACATTTAATCAATAGGCTATTAAAGAGGCAGCAGGCTCTCTGTTGCTGGGTGGTTTCAAATAATGCATCAAACAGAATTGGGAATGATCTAGGGCTGACTGGCCCTGCCATAGACTGGCTGTGTTATGCCTGAAGATCTTTCAACCCTGTTTTTTTTTTATTGTCTCCATGGTGTATATTACAGATGTACACAGCTCTCATCACCAAGCAGGGACGGAGTTGCATGCTACATAAATGTAGGAAGAGGTGATCTATGCCCTGTAGTTTTAGTTGTGAAAGCTAGGCAGGAATTAGGAGAAGGGTTTATTATCCCAGTCTTAGAGGTGGAGAACTGAGGTACAGAGAGATGCTCTGCAAAATAATCTGTGGTGGGGACTGGTCCCAGCCCCCAGAGCTGTTGTTCTGTGCCCCAAATGGCCTCCTCTTTGCTGGAGCTAGTTTAAAAATACATGTCAGTGAAACAGAGCTTGCAGGCCTCTTTGGCTGACTGCCCATAGCTAATCACTAGAGATTTCACAGTGAAGTCTTTCAGAGTGTCTATTTGATTAATGGTTCGTATTTTGCAGATTGGAGGCTTTTTATTTTATTCTTAAATTTATTACATATCACTTATACAAGTTAAACATTTTTTAATTCCATCTTAAATACAATGGAACAACCTTTACAGTGAAGTTGGCTTTTTTTTTACCCAGCAGCAGCATGTTTGCAGAGGCTCGTGCTTGGACACGAGGCTGCTTCGTGAGGATTCTTTGCAGTCCTGTTGCATGCACTTCCCCAGAAGTCTCGTAAAAGTCGGAAACCAACAAGCTCTGAAACACCATCGAACTGAACCTCAGTGCATTATGCCTCAAGGTTATGAGGGATAACTGTGCTGCTTTCACAGGAGAGAGGTTTGATACATCAGGCAAAGGCATGTTCAGAGAGGCTGGGTGGGAAGGGCAATGCATGTTTGGGTCCGCTGAGAGATGGAGAATCAAGTGGGGCAAGGGAAAGAGTGAGCTAGTTGCCTGTGTGACCTCCTGGACACTGGTCTGGTAGGGCAAGTGCTTTGGGCTCAGACTGAGCGCACACATGTGGCAGAGCAGGGGGAGAATCCAGGGGTCCCTTCTGCAGGGTTTGCTGCTCCCCGTCCTGCCAGGCTGTTTGCAGTGTCCCAAGCACACCACAGTGGTGCCACCTGGGGCTTTGCCCCAGTCTGGTCCTTGAGCACAGGAGGTGCATGTGGAGCCTGTTTTTAGCAGCTCTTCCCTCTCCCGACTGGTTGGGACCAACGGGGAGCTGGACAAAGGAAGCTCCTGATGGAGAAGGGCTGTGCTGTTCTGTCCTCGTAGAGTTCAGCTGGTTTTCTTTGGCGAAACTTTGAGTATGTCAGAGCGAAACCTGGTTTTTACAAGTTCACACAGGCTGTACGCTGCTCCCTTCCTTTTAAATTAAACATCCTTTTCTTTCCCCCGGCGAGTCCCCAGGGCAGGAAGACCCCCAAGTGCGCTCCCATTGTGGCCGCGCTGTTTGCAGCCAGGCTGTTTGCTGCCGACTCCAACAGAAGTGCTGCAACAGCAACTGCCATCATCTGTTTGATAAACAGTGCCCGACCCCATGTTCAGCTGTTGATTCCTGAGGACATCTCCCCCCGCCCCGCCTCCATTTGCATACATGCATGAACAAGCTACCAATAGAGATGTACAGCCATGTAGAAGGGTTCATTAACAAGGGATTTAGCAGTTGGGCTGTGTTTGCCTGCAGAGCTTTGATCTTGAGAAGGGCACTCAACAGCAGAAACAACACTGTGTCCGAACCCGTATCAAATGCCTTTATCCTGAGCACCTGGGGCTGGAGGCTCAGCAGGGCAGAGTAGCTTTGAAATGAATTAGGAGCATTTCTCCTGAGAACCATGAACGTTTGTCTCAGTTAAGCTTGTTTTCGCTATTTCCCAGTGCTGCAAGTGATCGGTTATTGTAAAATCCCTTAATGACTTGTATAGAGGAGAAAACCATGACAAATGCAAGTAAACTTACTGCTTTTGCTTGTTTTGACACTTGTTTCTCTAATATTTTCAGTCCTGAATGACAAATGGCTGTATTCTTTGTGGTTAGCAGGGACCACGTGCAGAGCACTCTGGAGCAGGAGTCTCATGCGTTCATACCTTTACAGCTCAATCAACTGCTCAAGCCAGCTTTTCCAGCAAATTACTTTTTTCTCAAGTTAATTATTGAAGATCATCATAGTTAGGTGTCAGAAGCCCACAAAGCAGAGCAAGGCAGTATTCCCCATGTAATAATATACCTTAGTACATTTGATAAGTTTTTGTATGCTGTTCCTTCTGCCCCCAACTGCACTGCTTTAGCCCAAACCTGGCACTGTCATGCCAGCTAACTCATTTTTATCTCTTCTGCTCCCTCTTTGTCCTGTTTTCTTGGGTTTTTTGCTCATGTTCACGTGACCAGCCCTGCCAGGTTGTCCTTCTACACTAGGCTGCAGTCACTGTCTTCAGAGCTGCTATCAGTAGTGGGGTCTACTGTGTGCTGTGATAGCTTTCAAAGCCAAAAAAACCGTTTCTGAATTGACATAGTGCTCTCCAAGAAGCTACATTTGTATTTTTTCTTTCTTCGTTCTCTCGGGGTTGTTTTTGTTCCTGTGTGTGACACCCAGCGATGCGCTCAGCACGATGCCTTCCCATCTAGGTAGCCCAGGGTTTGGTTTATTTATAAACCTAGCGCGAGTCAGGACAGCATCAGTGGCATGACCAGGTTTGGGGAGGTGGGAGAGTGAAACAGCAGAAAGGAGCAGCTTGCTAGCAAAGTAGTGATTATTTGTCAGATGATGTCTTTTGCTCTTTCTGGAACCAGCCCATTTGTTTTAAAGGACTAGCCCAAAAAAAGCAGAATTACTGAGTGCTCTGTTTGTCAGAGAGGCTCTGTGCTGGGGTAACAAAAGCAAAGTGAGCCTTTGCCTAAGCCCATAGGGTGGCGTGATGTGGGAGCTCATGGTGTGCCACTGAACTGATTCTTATTTTTGCATTCAGAGGCAGAGTGCCTGCTTTAGCTCTCTTTAGGTTCAGAGATACGAAATAAAGGAAAGGAAATATTTCTAGCTTTTGGAAACTTTTTTTCATGTAGCACCTAGTTTGGAAGCAAAAGTCTCTGTTGCTCTGCCAGTATGGCTGTTAGGAAGAAAAGATAAAAAATACGCCAGGGGAAGATTTTAAAGGAGCACCAACAGGCAGTGATCTTGCCAGCAGATAAAGAAAATCTCCTTCGGTTTTTCCTCAACATCTCTTACATAGTGCTCCTCGCCCCTTTATTTTTGTCTTCTGAGCTATCGTCACTATGAGATAAAAAACCCTCCAGTATTGAGAAATTTAGTGTCTTCACAGAATCACAGCCTGTCCCTTTAAACTACAGATAAGCCTTAGTGGAATTTCTATTCTGGGAATAGTTAATTCTGTTTGAGGTTGGGCAAGAGAGAAACGCTCACAGGCTTAGTAACAATATTTTTACTCCATTTGATTTTTCTCGTAAGGATTTGCCTCCCTCATTTGATGGAAAGTGCAATTATTGATCAATCCCTCACTAAGGAGAAAATTTTGAAAAAAAAAAAAAAAAAAAAGAGAAAACAAAAAGCCCAAAAGAGAGTATTTGTAGCTGTAGTGCTGTTATATAATAGCCATTATGTAATGCCTGTTGGTGCCAACTAAAAATATACTGGAAGATAACTTCCAATTCATTGAAGCATTTAACTAGCGTTGTCCCAGGGTTTCTGGTTCTGGATTCCAACCCGTCTGCAGATGTTGAGAAGAGCTTACAAGTCACCTAGAATGCACAGCAACCTATTCTGTCTCTTATCCCTCTTTTTCTCCAACCTTGTTTTTCTCTTCTACCTGGAGTTTTAGAAGTGGTAAATGCCTCTTCAAGTCTCCTCTTTGCACACCCCACTGACCATGCCATCAGTCCACGCAGCCCCTTTTCTAATGCTTTGTTCAGCTGAGCTTTAAATGTCTGTGGTAGACACTGGGTTTTCAGGAGGAGGTGAGCGTAAAGCATAGCAGGGAATAGATTTTGCAATTGCTCATGCAGCAGCCATCGAAAACTCGACAGCTTCATAGGCAGTGTTTTATAGGGGGCACTTCTCCTGCAGCTTGAGCTGCAGTGAAAAGTATGTTGCCTTTTCCATCCTTAAGCCCTCTCTTGAACTGCCAGCAGGACCTTGACATCCATGCCCAAATACTCACCCCAGCTCCTATTGCAGAAATAGAATAAACCCCCAAGGTGCTCTTACCCAGCTCTGGAAGGGTGCGATATGGACCATTTTTTTGCCCTTATTTTCTGTAGCAACATTGCTGTGGCAGTGGTGGGCCTGGAGCACCATTCCCAGAGGCAGGGCGGGCAGCCCAGGCTGAGCAGTGCTGTGAGATGGAGGTGCCGTGGCTGGGGTGTGAGGGCAGTGGCAGCCTCTCGAGGACAGGGGAGTAAAGCATCAGCTGCGGTCCCCTGGACAGGGTTAGGGGGACAAGGGGACGTGACCAGGCTGCTTGGAGGTGACCCAAGGAGGAGCAGCAGGGAGATCACACAGGCAGCAGCAGTGAGCTGCACCACTGATAGGGACCCTGCAAGGTTTGTTATTTTGACAAGAGAAGCTCAAGTAGCCCTGGCTGAAAAAGCCATGAGCAAAAACTTCCCATATCCAGGATTTCAGTCTGCTTAGAGATCTACAACACTGTAAGTAACTCTATGTATTGCAAAATTATAAGAGTGCTTTAATTAAAGCCTCACAGTAGTACTGGGAGAGGGTAACTAGACCTGTTACCACCAGTGGTGAAACTGAGCCATGGTTGAAGCAACTTAACTTGGATCACATATCCACACATAGAGATTCAGAAAGCTGGGTTTGGACTCCCATCTTTGCTGTAATTGGTGTATAGCATTGCCATTTCTGTTCCTCATTGTAAACAGGCATTGTGCTGTTCTGTACCCAAGCATTAGACCAGAACGTAGGTATCAATGGCATAAATTTATATTCAGGTTTTGTACTATAGTAGATGCATCCTATTAATGAGCTATGGCATCTCTGTGGTCAAGGAGACCAATGATACTTCCATTGCAGGAGTCACAGGTGCTATTTTAGGTGACCAGAGGTTGTGTCTAACTGTCCAAGTCCTCCAGGATCACTGGTTCAGTCCCCAGTGGGATCAACAAAGGGTTTTGTTTTTCAAAAGAGCAAAGGTTGAATCTGTCTTCAAGAGTTACAGAGTCTTTGTTTTGCATGAATTTACCCAAGAGGCGTCTTGACTGCATCCAAGGAAGCATTACATACGTTGTGTGGTGCGTTTTGCTCTTGAAGGTGCAGTAGAAGTCATTAGTACCTATAGTAATTATTGTTGTTGCTATTGCTTTATTACAGCAGTATAATGAAGTATGAGTGCAGATAACTCCTGGTTAAACTCAATTTCCTCTGCAGGAACAGAAATGTTGACAAACTAATGAAGGGAACCAACGGTGCTTTGCGCTCGAGCTGGCTCTGCGTCAGCCACAATGGCAAGTGCGTGTTGCATCCAGTTTTAAAGAGGGGGAAATCCTGATATTTTTGTCTGCTTGCGTTTACTAAAGCTTCCTACTTTCTGCCACATGAATGTGCTTCGTGTCCCAGCTCCTGGCCAGATGAACGAAGTCTTTCTCCTGGAAGATGCCTGTGTATGAAGGGCAGTGGATCAGGACATGGAAAGCATATCACTGTGTGATCAAACCGCTTTAACCTGGTTGTGTGTTGATGCTTGTCTCTGGTAGCTGCTGAGTGATGTGAATGCTTACCCAAAACCACAACAAATTAGGTGAGTGATAATTGTTTAGCACTATGGGATAAAGATTTAGGACTCTACAGCCTCAGGCCAGTGTGATTTGCTTTCTGTGGGGTAAGATACTGTCTACAGTGCTTACTGCTTTATTTATATAAAAAGGGAGAGAGAGCCTATGCAAAGGGGTTTTTGCAGATGTGTGTGTTAGCAGAAGCCATTCTCTGTTTCCTCGTGCCTGTGTGTGTTAAATGCCAGGTGGCAGACAGTTGGAGAGGCGAAACGCAAAAGCTGTGGAAAAAAGAGCCAATGGCTCTAACGCTGCCTGGTCGGTCCAGCCGAGCGCAGTTCTAGCAATATACTTACTTTGGCGCTCTTCCCTCGGTGACGTCATCAGCATATTAACTGAAGATGTGGCCATGAATTTTTTAGTGCCAGCAAAGAGCTGAAAGTCTGAAACATTGAATAGGTAACAAGAGACACTGTCCTGCACACGCTCCCCCATGGGAGATGCACGGGAGAAGGCGGCGTGGGGCAGATGCTCGGCCCATCAGCCGTCTGGTGGAGCTGGAAACCATTGCACTGGGAGGTCCTCAGGCTGCATCCTCTGTGTGCCTTTAACGGGGCCAATTTGGGGAATTGGCTGTGCTGAACCATGGTTTTGCATGCTCATGGGCAAGATGTGTTGAGAAGAGCATTCATTACGTTCTGAATAGGCACAAATAAACCAGGCAATACTGTATCAGCGATATTGTTGTGTGGGATTGTTATTTAAAACAGCGTTTCATCTGGAAGCTTTGACCAGCTCTTTGACTGGAAATCAGCTGGGTTTGTTATTGTGCCTATGTTTAAATTGTGCTTTCCTTTTAATCTCTTTAGTCTACATCTTGCATTAAAAATCCACTTAATTTTATGACCAGAAGATGCCCTGGCTGCTCCTCCTGTAACAACTGCTTCACCACCAGATATGCCATAGCCATTAAATCGACCCCTGCGGTGACCTGCATATCTTTAAGCATTTAAATGAGTTCTACAAATTAGGCTTTTAGGATTAGTCATCGTAGATTTGCAGCATCATTGGTGTGTTGCCAAGGACCCCAGTTTTGTCACCATGACTACTACCGCAGGGTTACTGAGAAACACAAACTGCAGGAAAGTTTATTAAACAGAAAACTCACGTGCCAGAATGTGAGTGGGTGAACGGTGAGGATGCACCCGCCGCGGCCAGGAGAGCGCCTGGTTGCTGATACCCGACGCAGCCCAGAGGTGGGCCTCCAGAGGAGAGAAGATGCTGCTATCCACCCAGAGAATATCACCATCGTATGTATTTCTTGTATCGTCACTTGTGCCTGTTCAGTAACTAGTGTGTTTTGAGAAGGTGGGGAGGCAGCGGGAGCGTGTGCTTGGTCCACAAAATGCTCTCATCCTGTGGGGATTGTCCCTTCCCAGGAAAGGCTGTCCCCAGCGTGTGATGTGAAGGTGCAGGAGGGGTGATCCTGTGATGAAGCATTTGTAATGGTAAAATCCCCTGGTGCTGTCCTGTGAGATCAATGGGCATGAACTGTCGAGTTTAGGGGATTTTTTTAAACTGAAGCACTGAAAAACAGAATGCTGTGGTTTGTCTCCAGCAGGGAATATACAAACCAACTCTGCTCTGCTGTTACTTCTTTAGATATATGTCTGCCTTGTGCAAGGGGAAGCTCCTGGCCCCTGTATTCACCTTCTTCTGTAGACTTTCTTCAGACGTGTGGGAATTAGGGCTTTAGAAAAGGGCTGCTGGAAACTCCTAAGTGCCATCCCTTTGTGCTCTTCTGTGATTTGAAAACCCAGCTCTGTAACTCCCCTCCCGATGTCTTCTCCTAGGGCATCTAATACATGATTTGAATGATCTGGCTCTGTAACGTCCCTCCGACGTTTTCTCCTAAGGCATCTAACATGTATACACATGAGTTTGCTTGGGAACTCATGAAGAGAACGTGTGTATTTGGTAGCCTCACCCTGGCGTGTTTTTTTCCCCACACTGTTGATATACATGGCTCTTCCTCATGCTGTTCCTCACCCTCTCCTGACTGTTTCACAGGGGCTCAGAACCAAAGCTGTCCTTCTGGCTGAACCTCCTGTCCTCTCTGGTACATGTCCTGGACTCTCTCGTCAAATCCTTCAACAGGACAGTGCCAGAAACCATCAGGGGATGTTCACTGGCACCTAATGGAAGTAGGTTCTAAGTTATGAAATGTCTTTTATAGTCCTTGGAGTGAGAAGGAAATCCAGGGAATGGTTCTCAACTCCGCATTTTCTCCTGCCCTAGGCAGTGCTGAGACACCGGCTGCCCAACAGCATGCTTAGTGCTGGGCAGGAGTAGGGCCAGTTCTCAGAGGGCATTTCTCCTCCTGCATGAATCTGCCTTTTCTATCTCACCCCATCCCTTCCCTCTCCCCAGGACCTTCTTGCAGGTCTCGTGACCAAGTATCTCTGTAAGGTTGGCTGCCCCATCTGAATGTCGGGTGCTATTCCACCAGCTCTGGGCTGCCAGTTTACCATTTTGGCGTGGAGGCCTGAGTGGGTTTTTTGTTTTTGAAAGAGATTCTTTGAATTCAAAACACAGCAAATTCCTGGCGGAGGCAGCTGACGCATCATGCTCTGCAAGGGCTCCGTGCCTGGGACTTGCTCTTCTGTGGTCCTTCCCTGACCTTCCAGCAACAGTGCCAAAAACCTCTGTCGTGGGTTACAGATCAAAAATACATAAATAGAATCGACCAACACACTGGGGTCAAAAAGAGAACAAATGTTCCTGATGCCAGCTCACATGTGTGGCCTGAAGACAAACTGCCTGTCCTACAAGCCTGCTACTCCCTGAAAATGGTGCTGGTCATGAGGGGAGAGCACTGCTGTGTGTGCAGAAGCTGCCATGCTTATGTGTTATATATAGGAGCATGTATATAGATGCACACAAGCACGTTATATGTTTATGTGCTAGCAGGCCACCACAGCCCAACTGCTTCCTCAGTTTGGAGGTTTCCCACTTAAACCATTCTGGTTTCCCTTGTATGTTTTGTTTTTACCTCTAATTTCCCACAAATGAGCGGTCAGGGAGCTCTCCTGCCACTCTCCTAAAGGTTTCCTTCCCCTGAACTAAACTGCTTTTGCAGGGGATTTTCACTTATGTAGTAAAGTGCTTGTTAGAGGCCTGTGTGGGTGAGTAAATGCTATTTGCTTTCCAGTGTCGGTCCTGTTCCATATTTGTATTTGTCTTGAATGTTCTAGAGAAATAGAGGAAAAATACATTTTCATTTCAGACCCATCTCAGCATAAGTGAATTTTGTGCCTCTTTCTTCCAAGGCTGGCTGCATTGATCTCATGGTTAAGGGAGTGGAAATAAAGAAGTAAAATCCTGAGCTATTGTAATCCTGTTTGGGTGAACTGTCTGCCTCCAAAGTATACAGCCTGGTGTGGAAAGCATCTCATTTTTAATTACTACTAATGCTGCTGTTTCGGTGACACTTAGCACTGGATTACCCGAAAGCCTGGCTGTCTCAGGAACACCAGTGTTCTCCATAGGAAAGTGAGATTTGCACACAGAGAGAGAATGAGTCTCTGCTTGGCTGGTTTCAACCAAATCTGCTGGAGGCAGAGGAAAAGCTCTCAAGGATCACAGATTCCTGCAATTAATTGTGCAAATAGGTGGGTGGGAAATGGGAGAGGTATTGTGTCCCTGTTCACCCTTTACTGTTCCAGGGAAAGGTTCTGTGCTACACATCAAGGGGACCAAGCTTCCTCATGTGCATTGCTCCCATTGCACCATGCTCCAGACAGCAGATGCCAAGGAGAGGGGAGCCAGCAGTGGGAGAGCAGCTATTCCTGCCTCATCCCATCAGTGTGAGCCCCTCCTGGAGCCTGTCTTACCCTTCACCTCACCCCATTAATCTCTTTTTTCCCACTGGCAATTACCATAATAATAATAGAATCAAATGCTGAAGAAGAGATTAAAATCCCATAGCATCTCTTGCAGCATATAGCATTGGACCTGGTCCCTTGAACAGGAATTGCTGGGAGATTTTGGGTGCTCCCTTGTAGGATGATGTTGTAATCTATCAGTGTGTACTCTTGAACTGTCTTGTTCTTTGTTGCTCGGGGTAATAATTACCCAGACCGTTTTACCTTCCAAATGCTTTGCAGCTATTAATCACTCAGCGGCATTCCTGAAATGACAGGGTTCATATCCCTATTATATAAATAAGGAAAGTGAGACGAAGAAGGTAGCAACAAAACTTCCTAGGAAGTGTCTGCTGCTCTAGGGTGAGTCTGTTGTGGGGCTTTGAGTTGCAGCCTGATATTTCTGAGGCGCTGAGTCCAGAACAGCGCCAGTGCCGCTGGGCTGAGAGCAGCGCTCGTGCGGAGTCGGGCTCTGTGTGTCCCAGGGTGGGGAGATGCTTTTGAAAAATTGCCTCTAAATTAGAAAGCTGATTTAGGGGTTAGGACTTAGATCAGCTTTCCTCCAGCTGTGAGGCTTGTTTTCTGGAGGACTCTGCAGGGAGACAGGAGGTGAGTTCCCAGCATGGCAGGAGGACAGGCAGCAATTTGCAGCCTTCCCACATCATTTTCACAAAGCACGAAGATAAAGTGTTACCAGCGACCTGGAATGCAGAGAGGACTCAGGTTTTGCCAAACACTGACCAACCATGCAGAGGCAAGAAATAAAACCTGTCTCCCATTTGCTTTGTTTGCAGTTAACCCTTATGTCCTAGCCATTTTTATTCATGGTTTCTAGCCTGTCCTCCTCCTGCATCTCTCTGTATCCTGGTGAAGGAAGTGCTGTGATCAAATGTTAATGCTCAGGAAAATCTGGCTGTGAGCAGCAGCGTTCACATCCTGCTGTTGAATTTCCCTTGTCGTGGGCTACAGTGATCAGGGGTTGGGGCAGGCTGACTTTTCTCCCCGTGCTGGCCGCTGCACGGGCGCTGACACCGCTTCCCCAGCACGGGGCTTGGGAGCTGTGCTAGCCATTGCTGCCTCCCTCCCTCCGAGCGCTAAATATGTGGTGTGCCCTATCTCTAATACTCCTTATCAGGGACCAGCTTTGTTTACTTGTATAATTCCCTCAGTGCCTTATCAGATTAGCATGATTTCAAAGTGTTAAGAGCATCAGTGCCTGAAAGAGTTTTGCACTCGGCTTGCCTTGGCCTCCCTGTGTTCAGATTAGATGCAAACACATTCACGATAATAAAAAACTGTTTGGACAGAGGTAGTTTTTTTTTCATCTTAGATTAATAATAGAAGCGTGGAGACCTGTTAGAAAGGAGCAAGGCTTTCTCATGTAGTTACTTTAATCCTTGTTACGTCTTTGGTATCTGGCTGTTTTGTGGGTTGGTGTTCAGGAGTGGTGGAGAAAGCCCCCCACCTCCCACCGCACAGGCCACCTGTGCTTCCCCTAGTCACAGAGAGAGGGACTGATTCTTGTTGGTCCCGGTGGGCTGGGGAACAGGGCCTGTCTGAGCAAATGTCTCATTTCTCCTCGGTGAGCTTGGAGATTTGTTTAAAGAAGGGCCATAAAAGAGGTTACACGGGAGCTAGCCAGTCACCCCTTCTTCTCCCCTCCTTCTCTGATGCCAACAGTAAAGCATGTTACATATATGTGAACATTATATAGCACATAGGAAATAATGAGATTTTCTTGTTCCTAACAGTGGCAGGAATAATCAGACCGATATCTTCATAACATCCAGAATGATGAAGGTTTTTGGTGTGTGTGCTGTCAAGGAGCGTGGCTGGAGAGGGGCCACCCGGCCCCTGCGAGGCTGCCGGCTCCTGGGGAAGGGGCTGGTCCTGAGCCTCGTCGCAGCCCTGGGCAGAGCCCCAGCTGAGCTGATACTGTCTGCCTGAAGTGTTTGCTTTGCAGCCAGCTTCCACCTCATGCCTGTCTACATATCTAGCACAGCTAGGATCTGTTTACAGAGCAGTTTTGCCTTGCTTGGAGTGCTGGATATAGCAGAAAACAGGCTTGTGGTATATCTGGGCAGATATCTTTAGACTTAGACAGAAAAAATTTGCTCTGCTTTCCCTGTTCATACCATACACCCATTCCTGGGATGCAGTGTCAGCAGCCCCTCCAGCTCCCTGCTGTCCCCCTTTTGCTTGGTTGCAGAAGCATCCAGCAGCCACGTCCATACCATAGCGTGGGCTCAGCCAGAGCCAAGCATTGACTTTCATATCCAGAAAGATCTATTGTTATTCCTTCTTGCTGTCACCCTTCCCTTGCCACCCTCCCCTAAAATTCCCACCCCTGGCTTGCTGAATAATTTCAAGGTGCTAATTGCCCCGTGCTGCAGCTGATCCATTGATCTGGAACACAAACAGTCTCAAGGTAATTTTCTGTCTGAGCCAGTCTGGGGCTTACGCAAGTGCTGGTGTTTGTTTCCTTGTTTTTAATTTCCTGCAAAGAAAGGCTTTTGTGTTGCTCTCGACAAGATGCCTGTGCCTCTGTCTCAGTCGGCGGCTGCTCCGTCAGGCTACGTGGGTCTCGAGGAAAGCTGACACTAACAATCCCCGGTCCTTGTGGAATTGAAGTCTGGGTGGGAATTGAAAGTCCTGCTCAGTCATCAAAACTGTTAGTTGGTTCCTTGAGGTATCAGGTGGCTTCTCTTGCCCATCCCTAGTCCTACATTTGGGACAGACTGGGAGCAACTCAGACATGTTGTCGTGTTAGAAAAATACATGTTCTGTTAGGTAAATACTTGGAGGTTGCAGGGGTTGCTCATCTTTGAGGATTCAGCCATGGCTTTCTGTAACAGTGAACCACAAAAAACCAGCGCTGGGTAACTGCTGGCCTCTGGAGAGTGCAGCATGCGTCCTGCACAGCAAAGAGTTAATTCTCCTATGGCTATTGCTTCCAGCAGCCGCCTGGTGCCTTTGCAGGGTTTGATCCGTCGAGGGGGCGGGGGTGTGCGGATGATGTAATGTTAGCAACTCCCGGTGCTCTGGTAGTAGGAGGCTATGCAAAAATAAACTCATCTGCATTCGTTCCTCTCCCCAGCTTGCGTGTCCAGGTTCGGTTTACCTGGCGGACTTGCTCTCGTACCTTCTAAATAAAATCAGTGGATGTTTTACTAACCAGGAGAGAGGGCAAGGTTGGTGCGGCAGGTCTGGGCAGGGAGCAGGGCAGAGGGGGGCAAAGGGGAGCACAACAGCCTGGTGCCAGCGGGGCTGCACATCCTGCACCCCTCCGGGACAGCAGCGATGGTGGATAAAGTGCAGAATGACCTTAGCATCCCATTTCTGGGAGTAATCTTGTCTCCAGGTGGTATATGTGTATAAGAAGAAATGAGTAGCAGTTGTCTACCCCTGAATCATAAGCAGATTTGGAAAAGTGAAATATAACGTAACACTTATCTCCTTCCAGAAAAGTAGCCTCTTCTTTTCAGGGTCAGAGAAGGTGCCCGTGGCTCGGACCCCTCTTGATGAAGTGCTGCAGCCCGGCTGGCTCAGAGGTGGAGGGCAGCTCTAAGGCGCGTATGTAACCAGCTAGCTGGGGGGAGATGTTTGTCCCACTTGCAGTCCTGGCCTCTTTCCCCACTGGCTGGTAAATCCTGTCCCTCTGGCAGGTCTGTTGCTTTGGCAGGAGGGGACGTTCGCTCCCCGCCAGTGCCTCACACCGTGCCTTTGGAGGGTGCTGGCTCGTGTGTACAAAGCCAGAGCTTTAAGGACTTATCTATAGAAAAGGTAGCGCTGCTGCTGCTGTTTCAGAAGGCTCTGCTTGAGTGAGTGTGTGCAGCCCTTGCACCTGCATACTTGGCTTTCCAGAAATGGCAAAGATTGATGACATCTCTGGAATAATTCGGCACCTCCCAGCCAAGGGAAGTTTTTCCCCATTCAAAGTACTGAAATATCCCCTCTGTCTGTCCACAAGTTCACAGATAGAGTAGGAAAGGGGTGGTAGAGAGAAAGAAACATCTCACAAACTGGAAACTGCTGTGAATCCTTTTCCCAGCATCACTCTGTGTCACCTGCGTGCCTGGCACTGGCAGGAGATGGGGACAGTTGGTCTGCGTGGCTGGCAGCCGGGAAGGGTCCTGGGTTTTTATGATGATGGGTTCAGATGACAAGTGGCAAACAGGTATCATCCTCACAATGATGGATTAGGTAGCCAGCACTCCCAGGTTTCTCTGGTTTGCCCTCAGACGTGCAGATATGTCTGCACTGTCCTGGAAGTCCCTTTTAAACTGATGTAATTGTTTGGGTGGTGCTTTGGAGTCTCACAGTGAGATGGGAACACCTTAAAAATGGACCTGTGTGATCGTCTGTCACTGGATGTTATTGAAACTGCCTCTGGTCTGACTTGGTGTGGTCATTGGTGTGTATTCAGAACATCTCCGAGAGAGATGTTTTCTCCTCCACATCTTTTAACTGGAACAAGGGGAGGGGGGTGTTAAGAAAAACAATTTCAAAAGTAGGGGAGCTTGACATTTTCATGGGAAGGTATTTGCCTTGCAGAGCGCTGTACGTCAGAGACCCACTCAAATGTTAAAAATGGCCTTTCTCATTCATTTCCCTGCCTTTGCCATGCCTGTGGCCCTGGACATGACCTAGGATGCACACAAGACTCTCACTGTGGCAGGACATGGGACAGCAGCAGCACTGCCAGGAACAGCGATCTTGTGTACCCGCCGGGGGCACAGCTTCGCCAGGCTTTTCTCCTTGCCACAGCCTTCATCTCAGGCTCAGGTCAAGGACCACAGTCAGTCTGGGGGCTTCCACGAGGCCAGGGAAAAATGATCAGAGCAGAAAAATCCCTACACAGCCCAGTACATATGCTCATCAGATACTAAATACTGAGCCAGGGAAGGGAGGGGGATGACTCGAGCTCATGTGGGTCTTCAGAGACTTTTGCTGGGTGCCTCTGGTGAAGCAGCTTGGGCTGCAGCAGGTCTGGTAGAACATGTCACTGCTGGGGTATGTGGTTAGGGTGGGACAAGCAGAGGCTCCAGGTAGCGTTGCTGGCCTCTGCCTGCAGTGCCTGGAAGGCTGCAGCGCAGCACGTAGCGGTTGTGGAGTTCAGTTCTCTGTTGGGTTGACACAAGGATGCTAATTCTTTGCTTGAAGATGGGGAAGCTGAGATTGGGAGGACTATGTGCTGATTTTAAAGGAAATAGATTGTGCTTCATATGGCTGAAGTTCTCTCTCCCTCAAAGGGAACTTGCATTGCAAACACATTCTTTTCCCCCTGGGAAATCCTGGCCTTTCATTAATGCAGCTGCTCTCCAGATGCAGACCAAAGGAGCCACTTGTTTTGGTTGTAGGTTGGAGCCTAATGGAGGGAGAAAAAAGCAACTTCTTGGATTTCTGCAGCTGTTGCTGGTTCTCCCACTTCAGAGGGAAGGAGGAGGCATGGAGACCTGTCCCTTTAGTGGCACAGGCACTGGGATGTGTCCGAGTGCCACAGTGCTGTGGACACAGGTGGCTTTGGGAAAACTGCATGAAATGAAAATACCAGGAGACACACAAAGGGTGGTTGCTTCCTTTTAAGTGCAGCAGGATGGATGGCCAAGTCACATCTCCTGCGCTTATTTTTGGTGCTATTACTGTAACACCCTGGAACCACAATGCTCTGTGGTGCCAATATTTCATCCGTATTGCAAGAGAGAAGGACTTTAGCAACCAAATACTTAATGTGGAAGGGAAACGCAGGTAAGGGAGAGGACGTGATGTGCTCAAGGTCACCTCCTAAGCTAGTGGCAGAGTAAGGCAGGTAAGCCATGTCTTCTGGGGCCAGACCACTGTGATGGACTCGCAGCATCCATCTGCCACGCTGCAACCCTTGCCACAGCCCCACCATCTCTGCATGCGGTCTGGCTCTGTCTGACAGGGATGAGGTGCCTGTTAAACAGCCTGCAGCTCTACGGACCCCTGAACCAGCAGCTAGCTGGACAAGGAGTATAAAAAAGTCTGGAAGAGAGATCCTGTTGCTGCAGGCAGAAGGGTATTCATCTTGAGAACTAGCTGCTCCAGGAAACACCAGTGCTAAAATGCTGTGGGAGATCAGCAAAGAGTTTCATGTTTTCCGACATGTAATTGATATGTACTCTATTCCCCCATATTCAAAAGAGAAATGAACGGTGGGAATAAGAAGGAACATATTTCACTTATTTTTGTGAATATTGATGAAAGTTAGCATTATGTGGGCTCCCCAGCACATATTTTCAATTACAAAAATCTTCCTACCTGCAGCATACTGTATTTGTCTTTTAAATATCATAGCTCCTTTCTTCCATAAAAAGCTGCTGTGACCTTGTGCAAATATTTGCTTGCTGTTCAGTGGCAATTTGGATAGTCACCAAATCCAGGAGTGCGATTGTACAAGCGAGCTGTGTTCTGCTGGAGGGATCCCTGCCATAGGCAGCTCCAGAGCTATAACCGAGTGCAGACACCTTGTCCACAGGCCTGGAGTGCCGCAGGGAGGAAGAGATCCACGTCTCCAACTTGGAAGGGCATCTGTCGACATCTAGATCTTTCAGGTCAAAACCAGCACGGCAGAGTGCAGCGGGAGAGCTTCATCCCCTGCGCTTCTTCACCACCTCAGAGGTCAGCAGCTCTTTAATTCTGGCTCTGCTTTCTAGATCTGTATGCTGAGCACGTGGCAGAAGTGTAGTCCGTGCCGACAGAGGCCTGGGGTGTAGGGACACAGCCCCATCCCTGCAAGAAGAGAGCAAAGTGTTAAAATCACTCTTGCAGCCACTGGTGTTTCGGTGACCAGGACCAGCTGAGGAGCCAGCAAAAGCCCCGAAGTGCTGATAGCAAAGGCACATCTTCTAGAAGCTTTCTTTTACCTATCTGCAGTGCCGTGATTAACTTTGAATTCGATCATTCACAAGCTCTCAGCTGTGCCTTCTCTTTTAACAGCCACTGGAGCCATTTTTGCAAATATAATGCTACCTTCGTTGTGGTGGGGGGACAGGGTCTGGCAGCTGGCTGGAGCTGCGCAAAGCTGGGGAGCATTGCTGGGCTATGTCCTGGCCAAGCCTGAATGGAGCAGCAGTGCTGGGTTGGAGCTGACCTGTGCTCAGGTGCAAGTGTGTCGTGGGCTTCGAGGAACACGTAACGTGCCCAGGCCAGAGACCCAGAGGCCGCGCAGGAGCGGGTGTGTTTCTGAACACAGCACGCTTTTTGTCTCTGCTTCTTAAAGTCAGAAAAAGCAGCAGAGGGTTTCATGCTGGCTTTTGCTGACTTTTTGCATTCACAACAGGCTCCAGCAACAATATTCACTTTATTTTAGCTCTTCCCTGGGAATGGGCTTTTCAGGTTCCTCTGCGTGCCTGTTTTCAGGCAGCAGAGAAATCCTGAACAGCTTATGTTGGGTAAAAGTCACTGGTTTGTCTCTTCAGTCCTGGTGGTGTGCCAGGCATATCTGATTGCTGGAACTAGCCCAAATTCCTGTCGGCACCCTTAATTGGGAAACAGGGATGGGGATGAGCAGGGGACTCCAGAGGTGTAAATAGATCAGTCAGCCACATGGCGTCATCTCTGCTCTGTACAAATGCAGTTGAGGACGTGCTGAGCAGAAAGAATAATTTTAATTAGCACGTACTGCTTCCCAAGCTCTGGAACTAGTGTAAATACATTGCCACTTCTGCTGCTTCTAACGCACTAGCTACTAAACTTTCCGGGGAGGTGTCACCCCTCAGCATCTACCTCCTCCCATTCCTCAAAACGCACATAGGCTGTGTCCATGTCAGCAGAGGTGAGGATCCCTTTGGCATCTGCTGAGAAAAGGATGCACATGTTCCCAGGCAGGCAAACAGAAGCAGCAATAAACTGTCCTGCTCCATCGTGTTGGTGCATGGACGTTGTGCCTGGGATGCTTTGGTGTAACTGTACCGTAAATGGTAAAAATACACTGACTTTTCCATCTTTGAGTATGACGTCTCCAGCGCTGACAGAAAGACTTTCCTACTTCGTGCAGATACGTGAGTAGATATGTAACAGTGGAGAAGCTGCAGAGCAGTGTACCCTCCCTTTCCTACAAACTTTATAAAGGTCTTGCTGAAGAGCTGCCTGATTGTAATGCCTGCAGAAATGGTTGTGTTGTACGGGATAGTGGATGGGGCTGGTTAGGAAAAGTAGGTGTGTAAAAAGTTCCTAGCTGTTTTTGAATTTTGAAAATTCAAAAATACATGCCCCTGCAAATTGTTTACAGGGCCAGTGAAGCTTCAGTGGAGATAGCTGAGCTGACAGAGTCTCTCCAGTAGCTCCCAAGGTAGCTGGAAATATTCAGTATTAAATCACTTGATGTCTCTGGTTCGGAGCGATTTCTCTCTGAGAACAGGGCTTGAAGAAATGCCCTGGGTGACCTCAGTGCTCTTGGAAACAGGTTTTTGAGTCTCCCGATTTTTATTTTATAAAAGTGGGGTGGATGCATTTATAATTTCCCTCCACTAAAGGACTTGGAGAACTCCCTTGCTTGTGAGTTATAACAGTAGCTTCCGTCAGAGGAACATGGGACCTGGGGCCACCGTGTGTAATTCCCTGTGTATGTTAATTTGTCCTATTCACATGAAGAGTTTAAAATTCAAACTGGATATTACACTGGGTAGAGTTTGAATTGAATTGTCAGGAAAACATGAGAAAATTGCACTGGGTATATTCACCCATTCTAATGTAAACCCATAAATAGCCTTTAGATTTAGTTAATCCGTAATTGAAAGAAAATCTGTAACAGCAGACAAGGACCAGTATAAGATAAATTTGATGTGAGAAATGAAGGAAAGATGGCTGCATTGCTCAGTGTTACTTTGGGAGCACTCCTAGAAGGTGTGGATTTGGGGAGAGCTGGTCCGTACTGGGTGCTGTATGAGCGCTGACTGCTCCGAGCTCAGGGAGTGAGACTTAGGCTCTGGGTGTTTGTTCTTCCCAAGAGTGCTTTCTTGTTTGCTTCCTTCCTGTTTTGCTTTCTTTCCCTCTGTCTATCCATTTGTCTGTCATTTATAGTCCTGATAGTGGAAAGTGAGAGACCTTTGCCTTTCAAACCTACCTTAACACCCCTAGAATAGCACTAGTACCAACAGCTTTCTCCCTCAATGATGAAGGTAGGATGCTCAAAGAGGCCAGAGGAAAACTTCCCAGTTCCTTTCATTCTCACCCTGTTTTCAGACACTTAAATCTTTGCCATGCTCCCTCTTTAGGCAGAAATTTTTCATGCTGCTTGTCTGCCTAGTGCTGATTTTTGCATTAGCTGTAAAGTCCTTCAATTGTGAGATGTGTATAAACATCAGCTAAACAGGTCAGCTGTTTCTTGGGAGCAAGATTTAGAAGAAATAGCTTCTTTTGTACCCACTTTAAAGATAGGAAACTGAGGCACAGAAACACTGAGGTTAAATATATAAAATGTCAAGCTGTCATTTCCTCACTGCAGAGTGTTTGAGTTTATGAACCTAACAATGTTCTTTTGACAGTTTTGTGAGTGGGATAATACCTAAATAGGAAAATGAGATGACAGGTTTCACAGCTTCCCTGTTGAGGGAGGTTAGAATAAAAAAACCTCAGTTTTGCATGGGAGAAAATGTCAAAAACACAGAAGCATGCAGTTAGAGATGATGAGGTTCCCCGGCTGTGGATCCAGCCCTGCAGAGATTCCCGGGTGTCCCACCAAGAACAAATTTGGGATGCACAGAGAAGAGCAATAAAAGAGACAAAACTTGAAGTTTTGTGGTCCACTGTGATCCTGGAGAAACCTGCTGTCCCGTTTGCTAGTAGCGCTCGGTATCTAATAAATATTTGGACCTACCAGTGCTTTAAAAATTCCTGATGAGCCGTTGGATGAGATGTCTCGCTGCCGCCTCACACCTCTGAGATTGAACCAGAGCGCATGCTGCAGGCTCCTCATGTCCTGACTCGTGTTTGCAGGGTTGTCTTCTGTGCCTGCCTCTGGCACCCATCACTGGGACAGGTTGCCCAGAGAGGTGGTAGATGCCCCCTCCCTGGAAACATTCAAGGTCAGGGTGGACGGGGCTCTGAGCAACCTGATCTAGTTGAAGATGCCCCTGCTCACTGCAGGGGGTTGGACTAGGTGACCTTTAAATGTCCATTCCAACCCAAACTATTTTATGATTCTATGATCACCTCTGGTGTTGCCCTCTGAAGAGGGTGGCAGCTGACCAAACCGTTAGCATAAATGGAAAAAATTAGAAAAGCTTCTTGGTTGTGAGCGCACTGACCTCTTCTCAGGATGAGCTCGAGCTTGTTGGCACGTGAGATGATTTCAGCTGAATCAGAGCTGTGGGATTTTCTTCCTTCTCTTGTGCACAAAAGCATTAACTTTTAGGACCTAATCATTGTGTTCCCCAACGCGAAGCCAAGCGGTGTGCTTTCATCTCACCTGGCTATTGTGTTTAGTTAAGTCCCTTGGTGTGGGAGTGCTCTGTGGCACTTGAATCAAACTGACACCAAGGACTCTCTGCCTGGCAGCCATCTCGTACCGCGCTGCGAACCGCCTGTGGGGCTTCTTTAGAATTTGTGCGGCAGCAGAAGTCTTTGCTCCCGCTTACTAAGTGCGAAGCTGGCAGTGTACGTGTTTTGAGGCAAAAAGAAAGGGTATTTGCATCCTCTGAAAGGTTATGATTTACATTGTAACATCCCCAAGATGTTTTTACTGCCCTGGTGGGGTCCCTGTGGGGGAAGAACAGCGTTGGATCGCTTTGGCTTGTCCTTGAGGTGGAAGAAAGCGACAAACGGGGCATCCTGCAGGAATAACCCTTGTGCTTCCAGAGTAGCGAGGATGGGACATGCGGAGTTGGGCATTGGACCAGCTTCAGAGCTCTTTCTGGATTTTAGCACACTAGAGAAACTGGTAAGTGACATCTTTACCCTGCTTTATCCCCTTTCGCGTGGCATTCTGGAAGGGAGAGAACCAGAGTACTCAATTTCCTAACACAGGAATGTTTACATAGCCTAATTTCTCAAGAGAAATGAGGCTCAGGTGGTTATCTTCCTCCCACTCTCCCCTCGAGATTTTGAGCTTGTGTGGCCAGTTTCCACAGGGCCATCAGAGATACAAAGTTCCTAAAACGTTTTCTGAGCAGAGACAGCCAGTTCAAACACATGCACTTTATTAGATGTCAGGGAAATCACACCAGTGGGTCCTGGAAAAACCTGCCTTGGGCACCCCAGCTCCCCACGGGCCAGCTGATGCTTGGGCTGTCACACGCTCTTCTCGGCAGCAGCCCGTGGCCTCTCCAGCCCCGCCTCAGCGGCTGCAGCGTAAAGCTGACAGAAGTCAGAAAGATGCTGGGGCTTTGGATCAGCCTTTACGACCTGAGATAAGTCCTCGCTTCATTATAAGATGGGATTTTAAAACTGCAGAGTAATGAAAAGCTTCCCCTGGGCAGTTGGAAGAGAACCCTTTAATAAACATAAAAATCCTATTAAAAATATATATATACATAAACTGTGCTGCCACACAGAGGCATTGGTGACAGCTCTCCCAATTTATCATGAATTTTGCAGTTGGCAGCGCTTTTATTTTTAATGCCTGACCATTGGAGTCCTGCTATTGCAGGAGCCTTTTTCTCTATCTTCTTAATATAAGCAAGAGTCTAGCTGTCATTTTTGCAGAGAGGCTATAAAAGGTGAAATAAGTACAGCATAAGGGATCTAAAACCAGAAGGCTAATCAAAAAAATCCACAGTATTTTCTAATTTAATTATTTTTTAACATTTGGAGTTAGCCGTGGCTACAAACATAAGTCCTGTAATGATAAATTGAATGAGCAATTGGTTCGTTCAGAGTACCAGAACAAATCAAGGAGTAGCACATCACCCAGAGAACTCTGCTATAATGCAAAAATTTGTGTAGTGAGTGAAGATAAGTGCTTAGATGACCCAACATACCACACCAAAGAAACAAACCAGCTGAGGGCCTTCATTTCTCCCAAGCACTAAAATATATCTGTCGTGAATCTGCAGGTTCACTTGAAAGCTACTTGGTGTCCTCAAGTGGGTATCTGATTGCCGTTAAGTTGGAATCAGGTCCACAGAAAATAGCTCACAGGGTATCCTTTTGGAGGAAAGGAGTAAGTCCCTGGTTGGCAGTGCTTTGCACAGCACTGATCCAGATATCGGTGTGGGTAGGTGAGATGCATTTCTGCTATGGAACTGTGCATTTTCCAGTTCCCCCCCCGCTTAACTGTAACCCTTTTATGAGAAATTTGAACCTGTTTAAGGTCGGTACAGGAAGGGGGGAAAAATGTTCTGGTGGTGTTGCACTTTCTTAGAGCACTTTGCACATTTTCCAGTGCTCTTGCAGAGGGGGAAGACTCTCTGCCAGTGCTTTGCCTCTTGCTGTACAGGGTGTGTGAGACTGAGGGGTCCCCAGGGTGAAAAATGGAGGCAGAAGAATGTTCTGTTTTCCCACCGTTGTGCAGACCCACACCATTGGGCTGACTCTTTGGCCAGGGCTCTGAACCAGGAGACTTTCCTTCCCTGCTTCCTGTGACCACCTTGGCTGCTTGCAGAGACCCATGAGCTGGTGGAAGCTTATCATCCGGCCAGCATCCTCCCAAAGGTATTTTAAGTGCCACATGGAGCACCAGCTCACGGTGCTTACAACATTTTGTAGCGCTCCGGTGGCAGCAATTCAATCCTTATTTGGGTTTCGGCCAACATTTGTTGTCCTCACTGGAAATAGTATTGATTATTTGAGCTCATGAGCCAGTTATGGCCAATATGATACTCGGCACCTTGCGTCCCAGGATGACTCATGCCATGGAGGCTGCTTTGCTTCAACTGTACCTGCCAAATGGGCCAGTGAGGCTCCAGACAGACCTCTGACCTTTGAAATCACCCGTGGTGTGAACAAGCAGTTTTAACTCATGCCCTGAACCTTATTTGATTTGAGCAGGGCTTGGCATTTGTTTAATATTTCTCTGGGTGCTGCACTTGGGCCACAACAACCCCCAGCAGCGCTACAGGCTTGGGGAGGAGTGGCTGGAGAGCTGCCAGTCAGAGAGGGACCTGGGGGTGTTGATTGACAGCCGGCTGAACAGGAGCCAGCAGTGTGCCCAGGTGGCCAAGAAGGCCAATGGCATCCTGGCTTGTATCAGCAATAGCGTGGCCAGCAGGGACAGGGAAGGGATCTTACCCCTGGACTCGGCACTGGTGAGGCCACACCTCGATGAGTGGGTTCAGTTTTGGGCCCCTCACTCCAAAAAGGCCATTGAATGACTCGAGTGTGTCCAGAGAAGGGCAACGGAGCTGGTGCAGGGTCTGGAGCACAGGTCTGATGGGGAGCGGCTGAGGGAACTGGGGGGGTTTAGTCTGGAGAAGAGGAGGCTGAGGGGAGACCTCATGGCCCTCTACAACTCCCTGAAAGGAGGGTGCAGAGAGGGGGGATGAGTCTCTTGAACCAAGTAATGAGTGATAGGACAAGAGGGAATGGCCTCAAGTTGTGCCAGGGAAGGTTTAGACTAGATATTAGGAAGTATTTCTTTCCAGAAGGGGTTGTTGGGCGTTGGAATGGGCTGCCCAGGGAGGTGGTGGAGTCCCCATCCCTGGAGGTGTTTAAGAGTCGGGTCGACATAGCGCTGAGGGATCTGGTGTAGTTGGGATCTGTCAGTGCTGGGTTAACGGTTGGACTAGATGATCTTCAAGGTCCCTTCCAACCGAGATGATTCTGTGATTCTGTGTCCTGTGCTGTGTCCCACACGGCATCTGTCTGTCTGCTTGGTGGCACGGCAGATCTCATGCAGTGGGGAGAATTTTGGATGAGAAAAAACTGCTGTGCCAACGGAGAGCGGTACCATGGGCTACTGGAGCCCACCACCAATTGGTACCTAGTGTTGTACCGCCCGGCAAAGTCACATGTGAGATGAGTGCTGTGCTTGGGCTGTCAGGAGGATCACATCGTGCGTAGGTTGGTGGGGTCCCCTGCCAGCTACCGTGGATGAAATGGTAGCTGGGGTCTGTGAGCCTCCTCTGCTCGCCCGCGATGGCCGTGGGGATGGGCAGAAAATGATGGTTACGGAGCCTGCGGGCAGCTGAGCCGCTCTGGGGTGCCTGCTCCTGGCAGCAGGACTGCAAAGTGTTACACAGCAAAACCACAAAAATCTAAAGGCTTCACCCCAATGCAAATTTAAAACAAAGACCCTGATTATAATAAACTAAGCCCAAGTCTCTGAACTCTCAGAGGTCCTTCTCAGCCAGAGGTGAGATATCCCCTGCAATCGGGAGTGACCTGCAGTCTGATAAACCAGTTACAAGAGGATCTCGAGAACCCAACAGAGATATTTCTGTGCCGACCTCACGGTGCGAGGACGGGGGATGCTGCGGTGCTGAAGCTGTGGGGGGTCAGGAGCTCTGCTCTCCTGTGGGGGAACTGGTGCAGATGTGGTGGGTTTGCTGGGTTGGTGCTGAAACATGGGCAAGTCCTCATTTTGCTCTTTATTTATTACTTACTCTGCCTCGCTGAGTCTGCGTTAATGTTGCGTCTGGTGTTTTCAGCTCTCCTTGGGTTTACTGCATTTAACAGCTTCCTGGGCAAAGCACCTTCCCACGTGGCTTATTTGATGCTATTTAGAAGAATTTGTTGAGACTCCAGCCTGGGTTTGTTTCATTAAAATTTGGGCTGTACTTTTCCATCTGGCTGCCTGGTGGAAGCAGTGTCCAAAATTGATATTTCAGTCACTTTCTATATATTTTTGGCAAAGTTAACTGAATTATGAGAAGCAGGTTACTTAAGCAAATGCGGTGGCCCCTGTCACACTTCAGAGGGCCTGTTAAACACAAAAACCAAACATGATCAACACTTTACCAGTAATTACAAATGCAACGGGCAGATCAGCTTTCCTGCCCCCTGAGGAAGAGGTTGATGAGGTCTTCTAGGGGCAGCTCCTCCAACACTGCTGCTGCTGGAGTGAAATGTGATAATGCCTCTGTCCACCGTGAAATACTGCATCTTCCAGCACATCCCTGACCCAGAATAGTATTTAAACTGGTATTTAATGAACTGCAGCCAGGCCCACATCACCCGTACAAAGCAGAGGTATCATCTACGCTGTTTATAGAGAGGGAAATGAGTTCTCGCTGCTGGCACCGAGTCGTTCATGGAGTTGGGTGCTTTGGGAGGTGCTCGCTGCGGGTGGGACAGGTCGGTGAGCGCAGGAGCACGCGGAGCTGCCCGTGCATCCTGCGCAGCTGGCGCCGTTACTGGGGCAGCAGCGCTGCCAGAGGCTTTTGGGGATGAGTTTGCAGGGAGGAAAGGTGTCACTTGACCTTTCCGTGATTTAGTTGCCTGGCTGCTTTAATGGCTTTGGGATGCGGGAAATGGAAGTGTAAATACCGATGACGTGCAGGTGGCCTCGCCTGTGCCTGCCTGCTCCGTGCTGCCAGGGAGCAAATACATCTCCAAAGAAGGAACACGTTATATTTTTTCCCTTCTTATTTATTTCACAGGCAAGGAGCAGAGGTGGGAATAAAGGAAAAAAAGACGTCAGCTGCTTATTAGATCAGCAGCAGTTGTTTTGAGCCCTAGCTTCTCCATGCCAATTGATGTAGTAAGCTTTGTTTTGGGGGTGCTTTTCTGATGCAGAGGGCTGATCAGAAAATGGTATTTTGCTGCAATAATTTTCTGCAAGCAACTTGCACTGGCCTCTCTGAGGTAACATGCTGTTGATTAATGCACAAACTTACCCACTCTCCCTGGTGTCTAGTTTTCATTCCATGTAAGCTCTGATTATTCAGTAAAAAAGAAACATTGGCCTATGAAGCTAAACATCAAAATGCAGCAGCAGAACCCTCAGTGTCCCCACTGTTTGCAGTGTGTTTGCTCAGGGTTATTTTTATGCCACACACAATTGAGGTTATTGAGGAGAGCAAAATGAACAGTATTTGTTATTCAGTTCATTTTGGGTTTTCAGCGCTGTCATCGTCTCACAGCAGTGGTGCCTGGGGATTCGGGGGGTGTGGGGTTATGGATTTATTACATGGTGTCTGGAGCTGTACAGAAACAGCTCCCAGAGGTCTTGCTGAAGGAGAAGGAAAGGGTACTGGACGGAGAAGCCAGGAGTGGGTGGACAGAGTAGAAAATGTGGGTATAGAGACATTGAAGTGACTTGCCTACGGTGCCAGGGCACTGACTGCAAGAGCAGCCATACTGGGATTTAGGCTTTTGGGCTGTGTCTAACCTCTGAGCAAAGTGTGTAGGTTTCTGCTGGCACCTCCTCTGTGCCCTTGCTGGCTGGATCTGCGTCTGAGGTCAGGTGTCTTATGCCAGGTAGATTTAACTGGGATTATGGATTTGTAAGTCTGGATCTGGATCTGAACTGTTTGTTTCTACAATTTGGCAAACGAAAATCCAAAGTGCAGAGAATCTTAGGAAAGTTTATGCCTTCATTCCAGAGTCCGTGTCTGGTTTTACAGGCTGTTAATACATTAAGGTTTCTTCAAATCAGTTAATTATTTGTATTAAATGGTTTAGCTACAGGTTTTTAACTACTTAACAACATAGGCTAGAAGCAAATGGAATGAAACTGGGGTTATTCTTAAAAATATTTCCATTATCGTAGTGTGTGATCACATTGTAATCCCTGGTGTATATGTTACACCATCCATCCCTTATAGAGCTGTGTGGCTCTTGTCTTCTGCCTTAGAGATGAAGGCAGCAGCCCGCAGATGCACAGGGTACCTGCTCTACATCTCCAGAGTCTGGGGCTAGCGCTCAGGCTGTTCTGTCAACCTCCATCTCAAGCCCAGGAGAAAAAAATTTGGGTTTAGAGCAGAAAAAACAAAAGAGACCAGAAAAGCTCAAGTAAAGTATTTGGAGAAATTGTGTCATAGGAGAGATTCGAGTTAAGTCAAAGACCTCAGTCTGTTTCCACATGGGGAAGTGAGCAGTGCTGGTCACCGGCATCCGAGTGAATCGCTGAGCCTCATGTAGTTCCCTGTGTTGTCCTTGAAAATCTGTATGAATCTTGCTGTGGAAGTTGGTGCGATTGGTGTATCTACAAAGCAGCACAGTGCCAACCTGTGGAACAGCATGGGAAGCCCCAGCGGTTGGCTGGATAAGTGGGCTTATCTCATTCCTTGCACTGAGGTCAGTTCTCTAACCACATCTGGACCAGATGGTGGACCTGGCTCATTCTGCCTCTGAAACAAACCTCTGTCCTCCCCCTCTGTCTCTCTGCAGAGCTCCCTTCCTCGGAACACTTGAGTGTGGCTGATGCAACATGGCTTGCCCTCAACGTGGTGTCTGGTGGAGGTGGCTTCTCCGGCTCCCAGCCCATCGGAGTGACCAAAATTGCAAAATCAGTAATAGCACCACTAGCTGACCAAAACATCTCAGTGTTCATGCTTTCCACCTATCAGACGGACTTCATCCTGGTAAGAGGACATGGGAGGACCAGGCAGAGTTACCTGCCACCAGATGAAAGTTCAGTTGGGCAGTTTGAATGACATTTCTGGGAACAAATTGTTCGAGGAGTAGCAGAAGTACCTAAGTCCACTTTCCCCAGAGCTCCGTCCCTTGTAGTTAGTCTCTCTGACATCTTAGGAGCTTTTTCCATGGGATGAGGCATTTGTTGGTATGGGTTATCTGGTGTCTAATGAAAACACTGAGCCCACACTGCAGTCTCTCCCTTAATGGAGGCACAGGCAGCATTTCCCACCATCACTCAAACACTGGTTTTCTGAGAGTTAGAGGAACACAGTGTCTGCTCTCAGGTTGGCTGATGGTGGCCAAGAGGCTCCAAAGTTGTTTTGAGGATAGACAGACAGACTGTGTTTCTGTCTCACACACGTGTGTGGACGCACATAGGGTGTGACCACATAAGCTTTATTTCCTTAGGAAACAAGGCTGAAGAACAGGCAGTGCTGAGTTCTTGAAGGGATGCTGGAGAAGAGGTGAAACATCTCCCTCGTAGAAGTCTCCACACTCCTCCCACAGTCTTACAAGCACTGTGGTGCTTAATCCTACTGATACTTGCAGTAATACCATCAAATGTGTTTCTCTAGACGCACATCCAGATGGTGATTACGCTTACACACCTGCTGGCTCAAGCAGGAGTGATGTGTCCACTTCTCTGTGCCCTGAGAGTATGTAACCTCCGCTGCAGCGTATTCTCACTTCTGGTTTATGCCGTCATGAGCTAATGCTGTTGTCAACTTCAGGTACGTGAGCGAGACCTGCCCTTTGTGATGCACACGCTGGCTGCTGAGTTCACCATCCTCAGAGTAGTGAATGGGGAGACAGTGGCTGCCGATGACCTCGGGATAACGAATGGATTTGTCAAACCAAAACTAGGTAAGGACCAGCGTGGGCTCAGCTTGCCAGGGAGTTGGTCTCCATGACACATGGGGGTGAAATTCTGCCTCCTACCTTCCTTCAACATTTTGGTGAATGTTTATCCTCTTGTAAGGTAATAATCTTAACATATGCCTGAGTCTATCCCAGTTCAACCAAGGATTTGAGCAGGTGCTTAACTTTCTGAGCAATGCTGATGAGCTTTGCTGAATTTTGAGCCTTTTAATGCCGGTTTCACATCTCCAGAGGAGACATGCCTTTTTTAGGACAGAAGGTTAAAGTACAATTCATTTTGGTTGCAAAAATAACATTGTCTGTAGTCCATATTTCCATGTTTCAACATTTCAAAGGAAAATAGCTTATAGAAAAGCTTGTTTAAGTATTGCAGTGATTGATGCACAGAGAATATTTTTGTTCAACTTTCACGCTTCAGTACCAGTCAGGATCAAGGCCACAATGAGCCCAGGGTTGTACAGAACCTTAGGATGTTTCCAGTCTAGAGGAACAAGCATCAAGCAAAGGGCATAATCAGGAAAAGGAACTACTTAAATGTATATGTTTGCCCACACACCTGTGAGCAATTTTGTGCCCATAACCAAACAAAGCAGGGATCCTTGTTATGAAGTGCCACTCAGCCTTGTCACTCAGTAGCTATAAGTCATCTTGTTTAAGAAAATGAGCCTTATACAAAAAGCGTGAAGGAAGGGCACAGTGAAACGCATGTTGATTACACACAGGTATGCAGTTTGCTGGGTTGCTCTGTTTAATAGTTGCATGCCTAAATACTGACTGCTGCTCAGCCACTGGCTGCAACGTGTTTGCTAAGCTACTGCATGGCCGCTGGTTTTTAATTTTTGTAGATATTATGGCAAAATAACCCCCAGAACGGAGGGAAAAGAGGGTGTACTGCCAGCAACCACAGCCAGAGAAATGCCTCTCATAGCCCTGCCTTTTAAACAGTGGAAGCCTGAATTTATTTCTACTTTTCTGTTTGTGTTGGCACCTCCTTCAGCTTGCCCCTTGTCTCATGTGGATGCACCCGATGGCCTGAAAGCCCCTGCGAGCAGAGAGCTGACCTGTGCCCCATGCAGGGCAGGGGACTCAGGATAATCTCAGGCTGTCCCTCAGGGAGAACACCGCAAGGACAGGTATCCCCAGGCTCCTGGGTCCCTGTCGTGGGAGCCAGCAGGGCTTCAGCAGTGAGGAACTTCCTTACAAACACTGTCAGTTTTCTCTGCGGCCACTGCTGGCGTGTGGATAACACGTCTGGTAGGACATGAACCTGCTGCAGACGTGGCTTTATAGTTTTGTGTGTCTGTGTGTGTCTCTTCCAGTTCAGAGGCCTGTCATTCATCCCCTTTCCAGTCCGAGTAATATGTTCTGCGTCACCAGCCTGGATCCAGATACCCTTCCCACTGTTGCTACACTCCTAATGGATGTCATGTTTTACTCCAATGGGTAGGTCCCGGCAGGGAGACAGTCTCGTGGGGGAGGTGTGGCCGCCCGACAGATTCACTTTGCTCCTTCGGGACACCCAGGGATCTGCTGTGTGGCCTTATGCTGCTGTGGTGCTCTGCGCTTAGGGAGGGAGGCGTCACAGGCCCAAGAGGGTTCTCCCGACAGGTGGAAACCAAGTGAGGAGATCGAGGGTGCCCAAAGACATCCGCTGGCTTTGGAAAGCTGAGCCTTCTCAGATTTAAGCTAAGAGTAGCAATGTGATCAATGCAGTGCACATCCACACGTGACTGGAGCATGTACAACTGGCTGTGCTGCTGCCCATTGGTGCCTGTGGCTCCTGGCCCACAGCCTCCTGTGAGAGAACCTTGGGGCAGGGATGGAAGAGTTCTGTCAAATGTGGGGACTGGCATTTTTTCCCCTGCAAAATTAAAAATAAAAGCAGTGTAGTGTGACAGGACTCAATGTCACTTCCCTAAGTCAGTGTATGAACATTTCTGGTTTCGCTGACTATATTCTGCTTTAAAAGCCTGCCTTTGCTCTTCTAGCCACAGTTAATGCTGTTCTTTTCTATTTCTTCAGAGTAAAAGACTCGGTGGTAGGCAACGAAGACTCGGGACATATTCGCTTCTTCTCCTTTTCTCTCATTGAGGGTTACATCTCCTTGGTCATGGATGTCCAGACACAGCAGAGGTGAGCTTTGATCTTAGGGTCTCCTGGACCCCAAAAAAGCACCTGGGATGTTTTCAAAGGAGCAGGAAGCCGCTTAAGCTCTTCCATGTTAATTCTTGGGAGCCTCATTGCATGGGTGCCATGTGCCTATCATGCCTTATCACTTCTATCTGAGAGAAGTCTGGCATGTTAGTTCCAGCTGCTGAATCTTGGACTTGTCTGTCCAAGCCCTCAGTGAAATCACAAGCCAATGTAATGTAGGGTTATCTCACTTCTGAAAGAGGAACACTGGAGCAAAGTGATTTTGACATTTTTGTTTCATTGTTCATTAGTTGTGCTTTTAAGAGCAAACCCCCAAAAAACTGGTGTACGTGGCTGAAGATTTACTGCTCAAGACCAAAAGTAGGGTGGGGACGGCAGTGATGCTGTCCTCCCGCTTTGCTTTTACACATGGCTGGGCTCAGTGCAGAGTCTCATTGTGATGGTAATGTACTGAGTCATCCCTGTGCAGCGGGAGCCCATGACTCGTTTGTCTGGCAAGGAGAAAGTCAGCTAGGGAGCAAATATCAGCCTGTTTTGGTTTTTTTGTGTGTGTGTACTTCTGCAGCTTCACGTCACAGAAGCCTCTGAGGTGTCGAGGCTAGGCAGGATGCTGTGCTGAGATGCAATGCATAGATTTGCTTTTGACACATAGTGCAGTGTTTGGTTTTGATTCTTGCCTGCCCTAGGGTCTTGTTTTGCAAACTATTAATTGCCCTCCTGAAAGTTTCTTCGACTTTATTGGAGTAAACCTCTGTCTGCCTTCAAGAGAGGCTGGAGGGTTGGAGCAGCAGCCTGGTGCTTGGGGAACAGCAGCAGCCAATTCCTTCTCTGTCACAGACTGCCTGCTTGACCTTGGGCACGTCTCTTAGGCACTGGTCTTCTTTCCCCTGCTAAGAAATGGGGATCTCTGCAGTGATCCCAGGGACCTCCAGGGATGGTATGGAAAAAAGCACTGTTGATGCTCAGACACAAAACCAGTGGTCACCATTCACATTCCTGAGAGAGTAGGTATGGAAACATAGTCTGTCCCTAGGTGTTTCTAAATGCAGCTTAAATCAAGCCTTCAGATTAATAGTCTCGGTGTTTGTGAAGCTGGGCCATGGCCTCTGTCTTAGAAGTCTTTTTCCGTGTCTCTCTGGATGCCTGTGCACACTTCCAGCATCAGATGCTGATTCACCACAGGACATCTGGAGGGGCAGGCAGGTGCATCTGTCCTGCTTGCCTTGGGTTTTCTCTGTTTCACTGAGCTGCTGCCGCTATTGTTGGCTTCAAGCAGCACAGGGATACAGGAGCAGCAGCATCCCTGCAGGCAGAATCTGACACACTGCTGTGTTTTAATTGCCACGTTTGGTGTTCCTTTTCTTTTACAGATTTCCTAATAATTTGTTGTTTACAAGTGCATCTGGCGAACTCTGGAAGATGGTGCGGATTGGTGGGCAGCCTCTTGGCTTCGGTAAGTAAACATTTGGGGGATCAGTTGGTGCACAGGTAGTCAGTCACCTCAGGGACTTCAAGGATGATGGAAAAATCCATCTGAGGCTGAGGCTTTTTAAGAGCGAGCAGCTTAACATGACTTTGGAAGCTGAGATTTTCAAACAGGAGGAGTGTGACTCCTACCTAATAAGTCAGACTTCTAAATATACTTTTGAAAGTGCTGCATGCTTGACAGCTCCATCTAAATTGCATTAATTTGCTGGACTTTGGAGGTAGCTACAGCTGGGTCTCTGTTTAAAGAGAAAAAGTGGACAAAAAGATGGCATGGGAATGCACGGGAGATTACTGAAATCAGTGGTCAGAAGGCACTGTCATACTGCAGTGCAGTCCTTGGGCACTCTGTGGCTTTAATAGATTCAGTATAGATTTATAGCAGTCCAAGTGAGAGTCCTGTTCATAGACCTGTTCCACATCCAGTGCTGCAAACATTTTCTCTGCGCAAAAGAATATTGGATCTAAGTAGCACCGAGCAAATGCTTCACGTCTGCAGAAGCGTTCTTGTTATTTTTGTGTCCCCTGTAATTTTAAGGGGTCCAATCTGAATACTGTAACAAAGACCTGATCTTCAGAAAACACTGGGGTGCCTTCCCATGGTCTCTGAAACAGTTACAAGATAAAGGCTTCAAGAACATTTCTGAAAAATGTTCGGCTGATTTTTGTATTTAATTGCAACTTCTACACCAGACAACCAGAAGTAGCAAGAAGGAAATTTTCATGCACCTTCTCTTTATGCATATTACAGGCAAAATCTGTAGAAATGGCATGGGATGTGTCATTGATGGGACATCAGGACACTAACAGTCCCCTAAATATGCAATGTTTAAATATGTTAGCTTACAATCAATTTGAAATGTTCAGTTCGGATCAGTGAAACTCAGATTTCATCTGGAAACAACACGCCATTGATCTGCGATGAACAGGACAGGTGAACCATTTAAATTGGTGTGAAATCCTGTCTCAGGGGCTGTGGTGGTCTGTGGTCTAGGGACCAGATGTCCAGGCCAACCAGCAGGTCAGCATCTCCTCTCTCAGACATGCAGGGCAAAGTGTTTAAAGGCAACAAGTAAAGAGAAAAATGGAGGTTAAGGGCATATGAGATTGGTTTTGGTGCTTCTTTCCTGAATGTCCTCAATTGCCTTTCTTTGGACCTATGAAAATCATTCCAGTTGTAACATTTTGTGCCTTTGGGGGATTTACATTTTTCTGTAATAAAAACAAGGCAATAAAATTGAATGTGCAGTGTATCGAGGTGGCCCAGAGAGCCTGATTCTGTGAGTAGGAACACGTTTTACTACAGAGCTCCCTTCTGGTTGGAGTTTGTGAAGACAAACTTCTCCCTGTGTAGGTGCGGAGCTGTTGAGACCCAGGAGTTCTGTGAGATTGACAGATGCTGTTCAGACAATGATTGATTTTTTTTATCTCCCCCACAGATGAATGTGGAATTGTTGCTCAGATTTCTGAGCCTTTGGCTGCAGCTGACATCCCAGCCTACTACATCAGTACTTTTAAGTTTGATCACGCATTGGTGAGTATCAAGACAGCTTATTTGGAATAGGGGAGATCTTTTCTCTGGGAGAAGGCTCATGATCAGAACATCATTTCGCATCTGGAGAGTTTGTGGGAGTGCCTTTGCTCTGACGTAGCCCAGCAGATACCTCTCTCCAGCCTCCTGGCTGTCACTGCCCTGGGCCAGAGGCTCCTGAACGGAGCTCAGCCCTACCCCAAGGCAAAGCTGTGTTAGAGGGTGTCATCCTTGCAAAAGGCTGGTGTCAGTCCTTCTACAGCGATGGTGATGTCATGACCTCCCCGAGCAGTCTCTTCCACTGCATCACTATCTTCTATTAGAAACAGCCACAAACCTTCTCCGTTTTCTTGCAAACATAGTTGGAGGCACCAGGCTCTCAGGAAGGTGCCTCTGTATGTGGGAAACTTTTTGGAGGGTCTCCCAATAGCAGACCCCTGCCTTCTTTCCTTGGTACCTGTACGGCCCTAATGTTTGCGTTTTGAGACCCATCTTTGATTCCTGATTAGCTCTGCTGTCCCTGCATCATCCTCCTCATGGTGTAGGCCTTTGATAAAATAGCAATAATTGGCAGCACAAGGGAAGGTGACTTTGAAGCAGCGAAGGGTGTTGCCGTGTTTGTTCTCAGGAGTGCCCATAAGCAGTTGCAGCACAGTCGTCAGTGTGAGGGGTCTTGCCATTCGTTCAGGGTTCTCTTCTCTTTTATACTGGTGGATATTTTATCTTCTAGGCCTACCTCTGCTCTTCCTTTGGCTGTATAGGACACCCTCAAAATGACGAATTTCCCTGAAAAGGGAAAATTGCTATGCCCGTAGCCCCAAACAGGATGGCATTTGACTTGGAGCCCATTCACCAAGTCCTGAGGGAGGGAGTCATTAGCCCATGCGCTAACAAAACTCAGCTGCTTTGTGCTTTTTGGGTTTTTTTTCTTAAATGTGCCCTTTATTGCATTATACTTCTCCTTTCATCGCTGCAAATTCACTGCTCAGGGCCCCACTTTTGACCTGTAAAAGCTGCAATGAGTTCAAGGTGGGATTTTTTCAGCTAATTACTTTGGTTTTTCACAGTTGATGTGAACCATTTGCAGCCTATAGGTCATGTGTGTAAAGAGTAAAAGTAAATATTATTCCAGATAGCAAAGGTCAAAGTGTTATATGTGTTTGTCTTATTTTCTTGAATATTAACTGTGCTGATAAGATAAGCTAATAAAACACCATTTTAAAATCAATACTGTTAGCTTTGCCTCACATTCCTACCTGTTGTTGGGGCCCCAGGTGCTTGCTTTTTGTGCAGAGCACAAGGTGCAGAGTGCTTCTAGTTGTCAAGTAATTTCTGGAGAGCTAAGCCCTGTCCGTTAAAATAGATATTTCACTTAAAACTTGTGCCATACAATTGTGATGATTCTGCAGGCAGCTCCGCCTTTTGAAAGTGTCTCATCCTGCTGCATCTGAGCCCAGCAGATCCCTGCCTCTGAGCAGCTGGCAGGGTGTTATTTGGGCCATGCACTAAGGTCTGCAGATCTTCCTTACTCAAATCAGTATTTTAGCATTTTCCTTGCTATTTGCTGTTTCCTTTTTGTATGGTTTTAAAAGCCTTTTCATCTGGACAGTGCTATTCTAGCTATCAAATCCTTCCACCATAAGGAAGGTGCATTTCGAGCCCTCCTTTGCGTGACTTTGCTCTGGGTGTGGTGGTTGGGCTGTGTGCTTGCTGGCTCTAAGTTGGTTTTGTTGGCCAAGACCCTGAATTAGATTTTGTCATGTTTTCCCTAACTTTGCTGCCCAGACGCCTTGACTTCTAGTGACATTTGTCAAGGTCTAAGTGCGTCTTGAATCCTTTCTCTGCATCCTCCATTTCTTTATTTAAGGTTGTTCAGTACTTGTTTTCAACAATGTAGAGAGCATTATAAAAGCTTGTTGCTCCCTTTGACCTGATCTTTTTTCTCCTGTGCATCTTAAGGTGTTTTTTATTGCTTCATTTTTTATTTGACCTGAGTGTTAATACTCAGGTCTTCCTGCAGTGCTGTAGCTGTGGAGGTTTGTCCTGGAAATCAGGAGCTCTGCTTGGGAAGAAATCCCTTTGGGAGACAACGCTGATAGGAACCTCCAGGTCTCTGGGTGTCACCTGGGTGACATAAGGTCAGGCTGGAGAGCGCTACGGTTTCCAGCTCCCTCTAGAGAGAGCAAGTGAGAAGAGTCCCTTTTCCAGGTGCTCTGCTCTTGCTGCCTCATGCTCAGAGGTATCTTGCTCTTCTTCACAAGTACTTTGCATCTAATGAGGCTGAAGCTCTGTCTGGGACATAGTTTGGAGCTTCACTTTTCCCTTCATGGTAGATGCTTTGATCTGCCCTCTAGCTGACAAGTGAACGTCTTGCTCCAGCTGCCCTGGGGTACGGATCTTTTCGAAGGGGCGGAGGGAGGTAGGACTTCTCCACTGGTGGCAAACTAGGATGTGTCCTACAAATCAAAACTGTTCACACATCCGTCCCGGAGAAAATCTGGCCCAAACATTTGTGGTATGTTTGATACCATTTCCTTGATGTTAAGGGGGTCAAGCATTTTGTAGTGCATGAAGGATCAGCCCATTGTGTTTAAGTGAGGAGGTGGGTCCATGCCAGTCAAAGCCAGCTGGCCAGAACTGGCCAGTTCTGCTTCCTCCTGCTTCTGTACTGCACTGAGGGAGCATATGGAGAGACGTGCTGATCATCCGCTGGGGCTGGCTAAGGAAATGTGTTTTGCAAAATTGATTCCTACGTCTTTTCTCAGTATCTTCTGGAGAGGCAGAGTCATATGGCTTCTTCCATGGCAGTGCTCAATGTACTGGGAAAATGATGAGGCAGTGGAGAGTTCTGTCTCAAAGTCCTGTTACCCATGGTGGAGGTTTGCTGGGGTTTTCTTCCTAACCCAGAAGAATTTGCTGTATGCTTGTTTTAAGGTGATTTTCTTCCTTTTGCAGCTGACTTTTGTTCACACATCGTCAGAGTTAGCTGCTCCTATTCCATCTTCCCACTGGAAAATTGAACATTTTTCTTGTTATTTCTCATGAGATTTTTTTTCCTCAGTTTTGTTAAAAGCCTTGCAGAAAATCACAGTCCAGTTGTATTTCCACTGTCTGAGCTCTGGAGGGTGTCCAGTGAATCCAGGTATTGTACTCCTGGCCAAGGACTCAAATACCTGGCAGAGGAGACAGTCCCTTCTTCAACTTACTTAATGTGAATTATTTTGGCTTCTTGCAGCAGCTCGCAGATAATTTATTTTTCCCTCAGTCTCCTTTCCACTTTCCAAGAGCTGTTAGCTGCCTGTCCCCTGAGTGTCATCTTTGAGTTTATGTAATGGTCAGACGCCTCTTTTCTGTCTGATGTAACTTTACTTGTGATATTCTTTTCTACCGATGACAGTTGCTCTGAGATCTTTTGTATCTTCTGTTGCGAGGGGTTTTTCTTGCAATAAGTGTGAAAAGACACCCAGTAATAATTTTGTATATGAACTTCTATGGTTAAGTCTCATCACAAGACTGGATAAGAAAGCTCAGGTACTGCACCGCACCATCTGGGACCCCCACCACAAGCAGACTGGCAGTTCTCTTCTTCTTTTGATGGACATGTTCCCCTGTCACCCAGCATGGTCTCCCCACCCACACACCTACGGGTCCCAAACCTGTAGGATGCCCCGGAGAGCCTCATGGAGCCCTGACGCAGCCACATAAATCCATCAGCACAGGCACTGTGCGTGAGCGAGCTCCTGGTGTACAAAGGCTTTACCAACAAAAGGAAAGGAGCGGAGAGGAAGCGAAGGAAAGGAAAACCCCACCTTGTTGCCTCCCCGCCAGCACCCACCATACAGACAGCAAACCAGCTAGATCTTACTTACAATATTTGCTCCTAGGAGTACCATGGGTTAACGCTTTTGATCAGAGGGTGTCTCTTGTAGATGGAATGCTTTCTCAGTGGAGTTCAGGTGGCCAACAGCAAAGTACCTGACTCCTTGGAACTGTTCTGGCTTCGTCTCCTGCCTCTCCTTTCCTTGTCGTCCCTGCCAGGCTTCTGCTAGAGCATGACCTTTGTTTTTCTTTTCTTGCAGGTACCTGAAGAAAATATAAATGGTGTGGTCAATGCACTCCAAGTCAGTCAAGCTGAAAAGCATTAGAAATCTTCTGAGCTGGTTCCAGATGCTTTTTATTATTATAATTATTATTATTATTATAATTATTATTATTATTATTATTCTTTTTTTCTCACAGTATTTCTTGAAAAATCTGATTCCAGAGAGTGACATGAAAAGAGACTGTGGAAAGTTGAGCAGAAACAGCTCCAATAAGCCTTTGTTTTAATTATTATTATTATTGTTATTTTATTAAATTTATGAATGAGGGGCAGGAGGAAAGGGAGTTCAGACGGTTTCCTGATGTTCAGCTCCAAGGCGAAGTGTAACCTGCCCATGTTTTCGTGTGGAAGGAGCTGCCGGGGACACCCACCTCTCCCCGAAGCGCGACGGCACGGCTGGCCGCACGCGCGGGCGCTCTGCCGACAGCTGCGCGGCACGGCTGGGGTGGATGGGCCGCCTGCTCAGAGAGAGCCCTGAAAACCGTAAACAAAATGAAATGTGGAATTAAACAGAAAAGACGTCACATAGTGCTGGCTTGTCTCCTCGCATCAGACTTTCTGAGGACTGTCTGTCATTACCTGTGTTAAGATAGGATGGGAATTGGGTTCTGTTTCCCCTGACAAAACTGTTCGGTGTTGGAAAAGGGGAAAATACCCAGTTGCTTGAATTTTTCCCTTTTCCCTTTCTTCCTGCAGTCAAAGTCTTGACTGCTCTGAGAAAGCCTGGGCAAGGGGAGCATTGCTCTGGCCCACCTCCTGGGAGGTGGGGTCACCAAGACTTCTGTCTGCATTGAAACTTGGCCATTTTAGCTCAGTTTTCTCACCACCCTCCCACTGCCCCCAGTGTCCTCCTGCCACGTCCCCTGCCCCAGGGCGACTGCTGTCCCCTTGCCCCCACATCAGAGCCATTGCCAAGCCCTTGTCCCCCAGGGTCAGCAAGAGATAGGAGGCATCTTTTCTCATGTCCCCTCAGGCTTTTTTCCATCCACTTTGTACCCATTCATGGGGACACGAAGGATTGCCCAGGGTCCTTGAGTAGCTGCTGCTCTGCCAAGAGCCGCAGCGGGTTGTACCCCCCAGGGCCGGGAGGGTGCCCAAGCTCTGCTGGGACCCTCCTGCAGTTTTTCATCAGCTCCTTCATCACCAGGGTGGAAATCGCTGCTAGTTGGGGTCTTGACTCCAGGGTTTTTCCACTGGGTTCAGTGGGCAGCATTTTGAAAGCAGAATGGTGCTGAAAATGCATAAAACCTGAAACGTTTCCTTCTGGTCCTGTCACGGGAAGGTGATGTGGGCTTTTCCTGTGGGGCAGCAGGAGTGTGTTTGCTCCTGACTTGCACCAAAGCTGTGGGGCAGTGGGAGCCAGGCATCGAGGCCCGGGGTGGCACCCGCCTCCACATCGTGGCCGCTCCCAGCACCGTGGAGGACGGCGGGGACCGGTGCCGGCAGAGCAAGCGTCACCCAAGACGTAGGTACCAGTGGTCTGCACCGTGCTGTGACCGTGCAGTGAGGGGTGGTGGAAAGGAGAAGCTGCCTGCAGAGGGCTCTGCTTTTACGGTTAGGAGCCCAAGGATCTCTTGCATTTCTAGACTTCTTCCCATTTCATTTTTGATATGAAGAAGTTGTAGGTCTGACAGTTTTAGTGTGGACTTTCCAGCTTTGCTTCCGAGATAAGCCTCTAGCATGATTTTCCTGAGGCTGTGTCTTACAGGTTTGAGCCAGGGTTTTGTGTTAATCTGGAGGCAGTAAGCAAGCACCTGAGATCATGCTATGGGCATGGTTTATACTGGTGTGTAGGGCACACAAACAGGTTCATACTGGTGTGTAGGACATGCAAACACATACACTGGCTTACAGCTCACTGTTCTCCATTCACGGTGCTGGAGGGCTGAGCTTAACATTTGTGATTTCTGGTGCTGCTGGACCCAGATACTGAGTTTCAGATTTTCTGGTTTTTCATTGGCGGGATGTTGTGTGGCAGCTAGAGCGGGAATCAGAGCATCCGCAGGAAAAAGTGGGGGTAACTTTCCTTTGTAGGCCCTGAGTTAAAGCATCCCTGCTGAGAAACACTTAGGCACATGTTTAATACTTTACCGAATAGTATGTTTTGCTGTTCCTTTACGTGGGTTTTCACAGTTGCCCCATGATATGTTATAGTCACTCCAGATTTCTGGAGTAAAGGTTTATTCCAGGTGTGGCACCGTGCGTTTCTGGATGTTTGCTTGGAAAGATGCTTTGGTCTCCTGCTGCATGCCCTGAGGATGCGAGCGCAGGCTGTGCGCTGCGATATTTAAAAGCACCCGGAGATGTTTTATGTGACTCTGCACAGTGTCGTTGGCAGGATGTGGCAGGGCAGGCGGTAGCTTTTCACCACATAAATTATTGAGCGGTTTCTCCTTGGGATGGTGCATTGGGATGTTTGTAGGACCGTGCAGGATTTTTTTGGAGAGGGATACCAGCACATCAGTTGGTGTGCAGCTACTGAGTTGCCAGCCAGGCTCTCTGCTCAGCTGAATTGAGCCTGAGCTTTCCCTGTGTGCGTGGGCAGTTTCACCAGGACAGGGTCTTTGTTGTGCTCCTGGGTTTTGTCAGCCATTGAAAAATGATTATTTAGCCACTTCCCCCATCCCCATGTGCTAGTGCTGCTTTCTAAGGACCACGACATGTACGGTAAGGAATTACTTGAAACAAGCAACAACTTTACTGAGCCTTAAGAGAAAGCGAAAAAAATAGTTTTTAAATTTTTTTTTAAAACTTTGCACTCAGGCTATTTTACAGGCTGATTTTTTTAATTTAAATTTTTCACTTTTTTTCCGAGGAAGTTGGCCTTAAATTCATAAAAACTGCAGAAGTCTTTGGTGTGTTTCAGAACTTCACAAAGCAGATTGCTGTCCTGGCACGAGAAAGTTAGCCAAAAAAATTCACAAGGTGTAAAATGCCATTGAGGGACACTCTGTCTCTGCTGTCATCCTTGGCTTCACCTTTTTATTTCCTCTCTTGTTTTGTCCTGAGAACCAAGAAGATTGTTTCGGACAACTTGGGGTAGTTTGATGCTTTCAACATCCACACGTCGCTTTGCTAGTGGGAACTGAGATACTCTAAATTTAGCCAGAATTGGTTGAACCTTGAACCAGAGCCCTGGGGAAGGGCAGTCCAGCATGCAGGCAGGATCAGCACAGACTTGCTGCACAGCAGTGTTGCTTGTGAGACCTTCACTGGATAAGGCAGAAAGGGGTCTGTAGGGGCTTTGTTAAAAAAAATTAATAGTAATAATAATAATAATAGCACCACAGAGCTTAATGAGCCCAAAGCAGTAGCCCTTAAAGCTGCTCAACAGCTCCCGCTCTCCTGGCACCTGGCCTTTGGGGTGGGGAAAAATTGAAGCGTCTTTTCTTGATTTTTTTTAAATGCCTTATGATGATAATGTCTCTGAGCATCCCTGGCATTGTGCTGTTTAACACTGTGTGGATAAAAGGAGGAACACATCCCTTGTGGGACACCCTTCGGCTGGGCGTCTGCACGGCTGAAGTCCCGGTTCCCTGTCAGCCACCCGCACTGCCCCGAGCTTCCCTGCTCGGCTCTGGAGTTTCCCCCGACCATGGCTGCTGCTCATCAGGGATCACCTTAATGCGGTGAGACCCTCCCCGTGCCCTCTCAGTTCCTCCCGTTGCACAAAAATTCACCAAACAGCAAAATGCAAAAAGTGTTTCCAGCCCTGCAAGGAGGGGCGGGCAGGGAAGGAGAACATAGCCCTCCCGCGTCCTCCTTGTTTCTCTGAGGCCTTGGTTTTTTAGAAAATTCAACCTTTCTCATGTTGTGTGTGTTACTACATAGGTTTTTGTCTTTTTCCCCCACCCCAATTAGATTTTGACTGCAAATTCCTTTCTACTGTGCAAGTGTGTGCAAATGTCCATATAATTGTATAGTGTTTACGTAGAAATACTTGGTATGTCTCTGTTGTACACATATATAAATACCTGTGTTTTATGTTTGTATGGCTATATACTGTACATAGCATATATACTTGAGCAATATAGGTTAATATATGCTGTGTGAGTACATGTGTGTATACTCTAGGCACACGTTCTGTGTGTGTATATATATGTGGTAAGTGCTGTATACACACATTTATTCACCATATATTTTTAATTCAAGTATATAGGCAATATGAATACTTAGTTATGCTCTCGGGACTTCTCTACACATTTTTAGCAAAGAGCAGCAGCGAAGCTGACCTGGAGCAAAGCTGTGGCTGCTCTGTGTGCTGTGAGTAGGCAGAGACCCACGCTGATTTGCAGCACCAGGTTTTCCTGCCTGCTTCAGAAACACCCTGTTCCTCTTCAGTTTGGTGCCTCAAGCACAGAGACTGTAGGAAAGTTGCTCCTTTTTCTTTATATATATTTCAGTTGCTGCCCTGAATTGCTTCAGCCTGTACATAGTGATGGTTCGGTTGCAAAGTGCCTGCCCAGCCCCTGGCTGGGGGATTTGCAATGGGGCTTCCAGTTCCTGCAAGCTCCGAGCCAGTGCCGCTGCCGCCCGCCTTCCCCCAGCCCAGGGGGGTCTGGGTGGTGGGGAGCGGGGGGCACCTGCCCGCGAGGTCTTCGGGTGGCCTGGTCTTGGTGGCACGTTTCCTCCAGAGCTCGTGGTGGCTTCTCCAGCGTCTCCGCACGCGGCTGTGGGTGCTCCCTGCGGGCGTGTGGTTTACTGGTGGATACGTCTGCTGGTGGCTCGGTGGCCAGAAGGCAACCCGTGGCTAATGCCAGGCTCTGGTATTTATTGGGAAACTCACATCTGTAGGCCTGTGAGGAGCTTAAGTCAAGGGGTTATTTTTAAGTAGATGGAAGTGTGGAGGGTCTCCTCCTGTGAAAAGGAGCAGAGGCTGTTCGAACACAGTCGCTGGCAGTGTGTGGTCTTTGCATCTCACCGTCAGAGTTTCCTGCTGACCAGGAGTGCTTTTAGGGTCCGGGTGGGGAAAGGTTTTTACCCAAAACATCCCCTCTTTTGATCTTTCAGTTAACGCTTCACCAAGTGCAGTGGGGGTGCTGCCTTGCAGCTGACCTTTCAGCACTTCCAGGTTGCTGATTTTCAGCCTGCTACGTAGGTTTGTGCGGCTTCCTGGTTCTTTTCAGGCATTGAAGTCAGTTTGGTTTGCAGTTGATAGAGTTTGTGAAATACTGTGATTTAAGTGGCATGTATTAATCTTACTTGCATAGGGAGGCCTTAATGGAAGTATTTGGGTTTGCTGGAGCACAGAGATTGTGGCACCTGCAGCGGGTGACATTAGTATTAAAACTTACTTAATGGCAATGCCATTTATAAACACCATTCATCATATAAACATCATACTACTGCTTCCAAATGTATTTTTAACTCCGAGCTCAGTGTTACCATTCCCAGGAGCACGGGTAGGGAATGATGTTGGCCAGAGATGAATCAACCCTCATCTGTAACAAAAAGCTTGTTGGTGTCGGACCCTGCTTCTTGGGTTGCAGATGGCATCAAGCAGTGATTTACTCTTTTAAGACGTGCCGTGCAGAGCAGGCGTGGGGATTTTCAGGACTGACACTTGAAGGAAAATGTTACTGGAAGGTCACGATTGCTTTAGCCAAGAAAAGCATCCAACAGAAATTTATCAGGTTTCATTTTTCTGAAGGCATGACGTTTTGTCCTGCAGACACTGGGAGGGAAACAAGGCAGCGCAACGCAGGGGGCACGTAGCAGAGGAGGTCTGAAAGAAGCCATTTTCTGTCTTTTCTTAGCTTTGCTGTACAGTGCTTGAATTTTCTTCTGTTACAAAGGGGGCAACCTCACCAGTGTAAGCTAATGTGGCTGTTACTGCCTCGGCGTTTCCCCCACGTCTCCATGGTGTGGCAGTGAGGGGTCTGTGGAGGTCCCTGAAAGACCGGGGGGAAAGGCGAGAATGCGAAGGACTTTTTTTTTCTTTTTTTAGTCGTGCAAATATGAATGTATGCAGTTTTGCTCATTCTTCTTTTTTTCCTCTTTGAATCAAGCAGACCTCCTCTCCCTGCCCAGTCCCCTGCTTAGCCCAGTGACCCCCTGGGGATGCATTTGTCCCAGTAGCACCCTCCCAGCAAGGACAGCACGAGAACTTCCAAACCCCTGGTATTCAGAAAATCTTCCAGTGCTCAACCACGCCCTGGGGCAAAGCCTCCAAGTGTCACTGAGTGTTTTGAGGTAATGGTGGTGTCAGTGGCCGCAGGGGTTAGTCACATCGTTGTGTTTTCTCCCGTCCATGTACCCACACGTACTGTTGGAGAGCACCAGGGCATTCAGACTCCCTACTTGAGAGGTCAGCGACTGAGTGCCAGGGCCTGTATCAGCGCAGTCAGTGCTCAGTGAGAGCACAAGTTCCTGTCTTGGCAACAGATAAGTGGTATTTTCTGATAATGACAAGGGAGAAATTCTTTGTTCAGCCCAAGCCTGAGCAGCAGCTACTAGTTCCTGAGTGAAGGTGTCTCACCGCAGCATTCGGTGACGGACAAGAAATCACTTTCTGATGAGGATTTCTTTTCTCTCTGTTACTACGACTATTGTGGACATCTCCAGTAAGCAGCTTAAGGCATCTCACTTACCTGTTCCAGTCCTGCCTGCAAACCTTGGATTGGATTAAACTTTTATTACCTGCTAGAGAGTAAAACCCCGTAATCCTTTGCCAAATACTATTTACATTTTATAGCATGTGCTGGGGTGTGTTTACATTGGCCAAGTTGTGCAGATCTGCCTCCGGGTTTAGATTCCTTCTCCCTGTGAGCACATCTGTCTGTCTGTCCTGCGTGGGCCGTGTGTGTCAGGGGCCAGCAATATCCCTTGGGCATCCTGGCAGCACTGAGCTGGTACAGAAATGCCCCGTGCGCATCCCCAGCGAGGGTTGTGGGACTTGCCCTGGGAGGAAGACGCTCAACTGTGAATCTTGAGTTATTCTGCTGTCTTCAGTCCCCTGTTTTCCATGCTTTGGCCTCTTCTTTATTTAATCTTCATGAAGCACAGCTTGGTTGAAATACCAGCACTAGTTAGGACAGGTGAAGAAAAGGACTGGGTTCTGCAACACGGGACGTGCACTGGAGGCTGCTCAGCAAGTCCTGGCTGTAGCAGCAATAGCCCCTGCAGAAGCTCTGGTGAGCGTGGAGCAATGCACAGACCCTGTTTGAAGCAGGGGAAATAAATGAAGTATGTATCAAACGAAGTATATTCTAATTTTAGGGTATGAATGTACAGAGAAACATACCTCTTTGGAACATATATAGCCAAGATGTTCCTTTCTTGGACTTTCTAGACAGCACCAGCCATTTCTCCTCCAGGTTGGGAAGATAATTTGTATGTCGAAGCCTACGACTGAACGCTACCTTGTAATTGCAGATTAGGTGTAATAGCTTCTCCCTGCTCTGGGATTCCCTTGCGGAGATGACCTGTGCTGCTGCCTGCCCGGGTTTGGTGAGGGCCCGGCTGTGGGGGTTGCAGACCCCGGGCAGCTGGTCCCAGCTGAACCCCAGCCCCTGCGTTCTGCGGCGCAGGCGCAGGGAGTGGTGGAGGGACGGCGGCCGCTCGCCTCCTGCCCTGGCTGCCGGCTCAAGCGTGGCCCCAGCCAGCCCAGCTCGGGCTGCAGGAGTGCTCATGTGGTTGCAAACCAGCTGCTTAATTCCCTTTTTGTTGTTGTTTTCAGCCTTTTTTTAGATTTCTGCAGAATTTTGTAAATGAAGGGTGGTTGGATTTTGGATCGGAGACAGATGGAGTTGCCCAGCAGGAATCTGGCAGGATTGGAATTTTGAAATATCTCCAGGAGCGGAGCAGGAGCACTTTGCTCCCCTCTGTCTCAGCTCTATCCTCTGCCTGTACCATAGGGAGAGCCGATCAGCTGCTCAGTGTCCCTCTCTAGGCAGACCCAGTTTTACTGATGTCCTCCCAACCCTAAAAAATTATGCCAAGAAAAGGGCTCCTTTCATCCTTCATTTTGGGGGGCTGGTTGCTTTTTTTTCCTCCCTGTGTGGATGTGGCAGAGGCAATCTCTCTCTTGCACAGTGTGTTTGGGAGGCTGGTTGTAGTTTGGGGTCCCCCTGCTCCACTCAGCTTTCTGCTGCTATCTCAGCATCTTGAGGATTTGAAACCAGCTTTCTGTAATTAATCAGCTTTTTCTTTTTCGCAAAGGATTCCTACCAGCTGTTTTGTAACTTGAAAAACAGTTTTCCAGGTACCTGATTCCCTGGCCCTTGTGGGAATGCTGCTGGAAGCACCCCACTTGCCAGGATCGCTGCTGTGAGCTTTGATGCTCCTTCGGGCCCCAAAACAGGAGCTTGGCCGCATTTGCCTCTGAAACACGCTGCGGCAGCCACTGGGTCAGGCTGGAGGGAGGCTGCTCCAGGGAGCAGGTTGCACGGGAGATGCAGCCCTGGCAAGCAGAGCCACCTCACCCTCCGTGTCCTCGCCACCTGCTCAGAGCCATTCCCATCAGCTGGAAGAGGACGCGGAGGGAATTTCCCTTTTGCTGAGGAAAATCAGCAGTCTCCTGTTTGGGTTTGTGGTCGGTGGGAAGAGCAAAAGAGCATTTGCCCTGTGGGATGCTGAAGGAAGGGGTGAGGGGGTTGTATGCATAGGGCAAAGGAGAAGAAACCCACAGCCTTTTGTTGTAGTTGTTCCTCGTAATTATTTTTAAGGCCAGCCTTGTGGGGGTTTTTGAATTTTTGAGGTCATTGAAATTACTTAAAGAGCTGGCTCTGCTGCTACAACTGTGGGAACTGCAGACCTTCCTAGGATGGCATTGCCTCTGGGCAGGACTGGCCTGCACAGGGTGCCAGGACCCTTCGCACCGTGGCTCAGCCCCCAGGCACAGGCTGGCCAGGACTCTCCAGTCCAGCTGCGCTGTTCGTCTGCAGCAATACACGTAGACACCCTATTTAATTAGTCCTGTTCCTGAAGAAATCACTGAATTTTGAATGTCTCCATTCTGGGAGCAAACCTCTGTGTTTTTCCCTCACGGTTTGTGGGTCAATGCGGTTTAGCAGGGGCCAACCCTGTGCTGGTGCGTGTGGGACGGTGCTGGGTTGGGAGGTTCAGCGTACAAAAAGGATGGCTCTGCAGCAGGAGCACCCAGCTTTCCCTTTGACCGTTGGGAAGAGACACTGTCTGCTCCGGGTCAATGACCTTGGCCTTGTTTTAGTTTTATCATAGAATTAAAAAATGAGTTGTACCCTCACTCTCCTCCAGACCCTACCCACCAGGGTCCCCACTCCCAGTCCCATGGGGCCCGAGCCACACCATCTCAGTCCTTCCTTCCTCCAGGTATTTATTTACTCTGCATTTGTGAACTGTTCTGATAGTGCAGGGGAACGGAGGAGCACATCGGTGTCCCTGGGGCAGAGGGCTGGAGTCCTTTGCAGCTCCCCAAGGCACTGGAAGAGTCTTTCCCGGGTGTTTCTGGTTGTGTTGGAGCTGGGGCTGCCCTCACCTCTCACCTGAAAACCTTGCTGCTACTGCTGCTAAAAATAGTCATGCTAATCCGATGGTCACTGATCGCAGGGGTGTGAGAACTGTGTGTGAGTGCTGTTAGTGCCTGCGTTAGGGGCCTGGCGATGCAGAGGGTGGTGGCACTTGCCAGCCTGGGGCTGTGCTCAGTGTCACAGCCGGCGTGGTCCCATCCTTGTGGCTGGGTCACTCCTCCCATCGTCCCTCCCCTGTGCGTGGGCTGCAGGCTTGGATTTGGGGTTCATGAGACACAAAGTTGAGGAGTGGGCCATTCGTTTTAGCACCGTGGCAGCTGTGTTTTCTGCCAGCATGCCCTCCTCCTCCTCCTCCTTGGTGCTGCCTCTGCAGCAGCCGGGGGTGGCAGTGACAGCAAGGGGACACTTGTCCTGCCGACCTGAGCGGTTGGACAGCCATGGCTCTGGGATGGGCAGGGGAGCAGGAGGCTGCCGGGCAGTGACTCGTGGCAGGAGCCGTCTTTGGATGCTCTGATTCAGCCTTTGGAAGAGCCTGTCTCCCTCCCTCTCCATTAACTCCCCAGGTAGCCTGCTCTCCCCTTGTTTTCACTAAAATTAGCGGGGTGTGATGACCTCAATTTGGTGAACACGCTCACCTGCTCCTGCCACCGAGCTGTGCCAGCAGGTCCTGGTGATGCTGGAATGGGGGGGTCTCCTCAGTGCCCGGGGAACATGCTCTGGATCTGCAGCCCCACCTTGGAAATGTCTCTGGCTGCGGCCCCGCAGCACGGCACTGGCACCCGTCGGTTGTCTTCTGCTCCTTGGGCGCTGTAAGGTACCCAGGAGGGTTAATCTGGGGGGAGTGTTGCATGAAGGGAGCCTCCTTGTTCTCATTAGTGCTTAGGGACAGATTTTTAGTTTGGTTTCTCTGGGCTAAAATGCAGTGAGCTGTTGCTCTGTGGGGTCACAGTGCAGATTTATGCTGTAACTCTGCTGCATTGGGCACATTCAGAGCTGGATGGGTGGGGGTCAGCCCTTCCACGGCAGTACTGCATCACCACTTTATTAGTGTCTCAACTGGCTTGAACAAGACTAAGCATTTCTCTTTCTCCCCTTTTTTTGGACTTAAGAAGGAGCCCACATTTTCCCCAGATGCCCAGGATGGCCGTAGCATTAACCCAAATTTCTAGAATTGCCAAGAGAGCAGAGAGGTTCCTGGTGCAGCAGCTGCCCAGCTCGGACCAGGGTCTGCCCCTCTGCTCCCCAGCTGCTTGGAACGGCTGTGCTGGGCAGCCTGGGGAGGAAACACACATCTTAAGGACCTTCTTAAAAAAAGCTAGTTACGTATCATTTTCTCTGTAAGTGAAATACCACTTCTGGCCTCAGACACCCGCCAAACTGACTGAAGTCGGGCTGGGGATGTGGGCAGCCCTGGGCACCCCGACTTCTTGCAGCCTCTCCTCCCTGCTCACCTCTCAGAAACCCCAAGGGAGCCTTTCCTGTGGCGTGGGGAGCAAAAAATGCGTATTTTTTCCCTTTAATTACCAGACTAATGCAAACTGACTGGAAGGGTCCACCCTGTGGAGGGGCCCATGCTGTACCCCCTGCTCGGGGCTGCGGCCGTGGGAGGGCTGCTCACGCCGGCCGTGCGGGCAGCAGCTGGTGAGGGCTCGGGGGCACAAGGCGCAGGGGACACTGAAAGCGTCGGTGGCCTCGTGCCAGCCTCTGCGTGAGGGGAGATGTTACGCCGCAGGGCAGCTGCGGATCGTGCTCTGGGCACGACGTGTGGAGCTGAGAAGTGGATGCTTTGCTTTCCCAGCGAGTGCACACGCTGCTTTTCTTTGCTGGTCTTATGCTGAAAAGCTGAGATTTATGTACTGTATGGAAAAAAAAAAAAAAAAGCAACAAAACAGAAAAAAAGAAAAAAATCCTAATGTTCCAAAATAAATGACAGTATATTTTGTACTTTGTAAAGTGTTAATTAAAATGAAAAAGAATAAAAAGTGAAACATACGCTGTCTGCTTTTGTACTGATCAAACTGATGAAAATAAAGCAGAGCTTGGCATTGTCTATAAGATGTAGAGCTCTTTATTTTTTTTGACCTGCAGCCATGCTGGGCCTTACTCCTGCCAGTGCCCTTTGCCTACATACACCCATTTAGGAAGGTCAGCAGACAGCCCCGAGGCTCTCCGGTGTCCTGGACCTGTCACCAGGTTATATTTTATCCCCTAGGGATGGTACCTGCCACCATCTTCTCCATCCTGTAGCTGTTCTCTGGGAGCCATAAACCTGCCCCATCCTATTCCCTTGAAATAAGAGGTTGGTGGGATACTGCTGGTTTAGTTGCAAGATTTAATTTTCCCCTGGTCACAGAAGTGTGTGAGATGCACGGGAGCCTGGTGAGCCCCCGCAGAGACCCTGGCGGGGCATCACCCAAGCCCTGCAGCCCAGCGGGCAGGGGATAAATGTCATCCCCTCACGGGGTGTTTCAGGGCAGTCGCTGCTGAGTGCTGTCATGTCTCGGTAAGCAACAGGGCTGCACGGTGCCATCGCCACATGCTGCTCGGCAAGGAGGAGCTGAAGAACCTGGCTGAAGTGTGCAAGAAAAAAACCAGTGACACTGGATGGATCATCACCCTTGTCACAGTGTCACAGTTTAACCGCAGCTGGCAACTGAGCACCTCACTCCTCCCAGTGAGATGGGGAGGCGAATCAAAAAAAAAGTAAAAGTTGAGATAAGAACAGTTTAATAACTAAAATAAAATATCATAACAATAATAATATAATTGCAATGAAAAGGAATCTAACATAAAGAGAGGGAAATAAAACCCCAGAAAAGACAAGTGGTGCACAATGCAATGGCTCACCACCCCCTGACCGAAGTCCGAGCAGCAATCCACTCCTCCCAGCCAACCCCCCCCAGTTTATACACTGGGCATGAAGTTCTACGGTATGAAATAGCTCTCTGGCTAGTTGGGGTCAGCTGTCCTGGCCATGCTCCTTCCCAGCTTCTTGTGCCCCTCCTTGCTGGCAGAGCATGGGAAACTGAGAAAAATCCTTAATTTAGGATAAGTGCCACTGAGCCACACAGCCGTGTGTTACCAACATTATTCTTACACCAAATCCAAAACACAGCACTGTATCAGCTACTAGGAAGAAAACTAAATCCCAGTCAAAACCAGGACACACAGTTGGAACAATTTATACTGGATGTTTAAAGGGCAGCAGCTCATCTATGTAAACCGTGGTCAAGAAAAGTATCTTCTTTTTAACATAGTGTAACCCATTGACCAGAGTCTTCTGGTCAAGAGTATTCACATAAAATTTTGTGGGAGATGCAGCCTTAATGCAGCGCACTGCCTTGAGGATTTCATCTATTAAAAAAAAAAAAAAAAAAAAAAAAAAACAACACAGCACTGCCATGCAATCTTAGCGCTGCCTGCAGCTACCCACAAAAGCAACTCGTATCTTAGAGTAAATCCACAGGCTTTAGGCTGTTAAACTGGCTTCTGGACCCCTAACACACACTGAGAGATCTTTAGCATTAGTGTTTTTCTTTTTACCTGCCCAGGCTCATGCCCTCATGCAGGAGTTGCTGGGGCACTGGGAGGGGGGGTCCAGCCCCTTGCAAAAAATGCTACAAAACCAGATTCTGATGAGTCATGACAAAGTAATATTATTTCAGGAGTATTTTGAATGCCTCAGGCTAATTATTAGTTCTCTGAGTCATTTGTTTTTGAACAATCTTGTAGAGAAGCATTTACTGTAATGTAGCAGGTGCCTAAAATAATCTTTGGTTTATGGGCTTTCACGTGTTTCACTCCCAGCTGGGCGGTTTGCCAACAGACGAGCCCAGCCTTGCTGTGCGGGGGCTTGCGGGGCAGCTGAGGGGGCCACGGGAGCTGGGTGACACCTCCGCCCCGCGGCCCCCCCCCCCCCCCCCCCCCCCCCCCCCCCCCCGACTCCCAGTCACCAACATGTGCTGCAGCCCCGCTCAGCACCCACGTGCTCGGAGCTGTATGTGTGTGCAGCCCTGTGCGAGCATTTTCAGGCTATTTTAAACCAACCCCGACAGCACAGTGGTGTTTGGAGGGCAAATTACTCTTGCTAATCAATGCAAAATCAAGTAGGTTACTTTATACTTCTAATTTGAGCTGCTCCCCATGTGTGTCCCTGGCCTGTACCCCCCCCCCACACCCTTTGCTGCAGGTATATTTAGGGATGCAGGTGTATTTTGGGCTGGCTAATTTGCCATATTTTGAAGGACAAAATGATGCCAAGTTGCCTTCCAGCTCATACCTTTAATGTCTTGGGGTTGCTACACCACAGCTGGGCTCCTGCACGGCCCTGGCCCATCAGTCACAGCAGAGGCAGCATAAACTGTCCAGGCTGTGGCTGCCTTTGAGCAGTAAAGAGTAGCAGAAGGAAGAGTGTATTTATTTTTCTATTTTCTGAAATTTTTTTCTTAAGTAAAACATTTGTCTTTTTTAGTTATTTCCTAGCTATAGAGGAGTACGGGGAAGGGCACTGCTACAGGCATGCTGTTAATAGTTATGGCCCAGCACAGACGTTTTAATCCACATTCTCGGATTTTTCTTTTATCCCAAAGCCCCACAACCAATCTCCCAACAAATTCGGACCCAGCTCATCCCCTGTTTCCCAATTTGTAACCTGCTGCTGGAGACCCTCCGGCCCCGGGATGGACCCACAGGGAGCAGCAGGTGGGGAGGGAGGGATCTGCAGCAGGGAGTGGGGGGGATGTGTGTGTTGGGGTTGCAGTGACTCCCCTCATCACATGGGACAAAACAAGCTGAGCTGCTCCCAGCGCACAAACCGGCGTAGCACAGCCCCAGCGAGAGCTGGCAAGGCCAAGGGATCTAGGATGGGAAAGGGCTATTAAAAATAAACGCTGCTCTTTTTTCAGTGTGGTTTTTTTCCTGGTGTGGTGTGTCTGTGTGGTTACATGTGCCTTTGGTTGAAGGCACATCTGGCTCCTCTTCACCTCTGAGGACAGTGAGCCTATTTTGTAGTTGTAAGATTTCAGGTGGGGCAGGAGTCACCACTGGCCATCCTTCAGCTTCTCCAGAGGCTGCACTCCCCTGGAGCACACCGCCTCTGCCCCGCTGCAGCTGGGGACCCTTCCAGAGGCTCAAACTCAGCGACGCTCCTGTCTGTCTCCCAGTCATCAGCTCTGACACTGCGCAGCCTGCACACGACCTGGCGGTCATGGCAACTGGGAGAAGTGCCTGAAGACTGACCATATTTAGTCGTGAAGGTCCCCTGCTTTAGGAGGAGATGAAGGCGTTTTTACCGATGACAAGCAAGTCTTGTTTAGAAACCTGGCACCAGAGCAGCTCCCCAGGGCCTCGGCAGTGACAGCTCCAGCCTACAGCCGCTCAGGCTCCTGCCCAGCCGGGCTCATGCTCCTCACTCGCTTGCAGCAGGAGGTTTCTCCAGGAAGAGCTGTTCCCAGAGCAGTGTGGTGCTGGTGGGCACCAGAGCCAGCAGCTCCACCAGCCTGATGAAGGTGTTGGAAAGGCTGGTAGCAGCCATCAGCCCTGCGCTTGCTGAGAAACTGGACCCACAGCTGAATTGGGAGGAGCAAGGTCAGATGAGCAGAAGGTTTTGTCAGCCAGGCTCAAAAGAAAGATGCAAAAAAAAGGGGAAGGGAAAGTCTCCCCTTTCTTTTGGCTGCTTGCAGTGAGAAGCAACATGCACTGAAAAGGCTCCTTTTAGTGGGGTGCATTCCTGCTGCTCCCACAAAGGGAACCCCACTTGTAAGGTCTCATTCTGTGGACACTTTGTGCCGTCTCTCCTGACAGCCAGAGCCGAGGAAGGTGCCGGCTCTCCCCAGCCTCACTTCCCCTCCTCAGCACCAGCTGCTGCTCCCACGCTTCCCACAGGCACGAGCTGTGCACGGGGCGATGCCACGCTCTGGACATGCTCTAGCCTGATCTTGTGGATCAAATATCAAAAATTTCAGCAATGCCCACTTGTATTGGGTGGCAAGGTTCTGGAAGCAAAGGGCTGCAGGGATGGCTTCTGTGAGAAGACACCAGGAGCTGCCCCCACGTTGGGCAGAGACAGTGGCACACAGCTCCTGTACGGAGCCGCTGCTGGCCAAGGCTGAGCCCATCCATCAGCAATGGCGGTAGTGCCTCTGGGATAATGTATTTAAGAAGGGGAAAAACTGCTGCACAACAGCAGCTGGGAGAGAGGAGTGAGAATACGTGAGAAAAACCATGCAGACACCAAGGTCAGTGAACAAGGAGAGGGAGGAGGTAGAAAAGTCAGGAGTAAGGTTGAGCTTGGGAAGAACGGAGGTGGCGGGGGAAGGTGTTTCTAGATTTGTTCTTATTCCTCATTACCTTGCTCTGTTTCACTGGCAATAAAATAATTTCCCCGAGTCTGTTTTGTCCATGATGGTAACTGGTAAGCGATCGCCCTGTCCTTATCTCGACCCACAAGCTTTCCATCATATTTTCTCCCCCTGTGCTGTTGACGGAGGGGGAGTGACAGAGCAGCCTGGGCACCAGGCCAGGGTGAACCCCACCACTTTAACCGAAACAAGGGTCAGTGCTGGTGTTTGCCAGACCACAGGCTCTGTCACTAACCTTGTTCCCATCAAGCAGCATGTTCAAGAATGCCCACAGCCACTGTAATGAAAGTGCAAACTCCCACTGCATTAAGCCATACAACACTTCTATTTAGGGCTAAAGACCTTGCTGGCATCTAATTAACACACAGATTTTGCAATTTATTGCACAGCAAGAGTGCAACACAACCAGGTATGGCATGGCATTAATTCTCATCCCAGCTCTTCAAGAGGCCCAGCCCCAAGTGGCATCAGGGAACAGTTGTGAACGAGAGCAGCTAAAAGCCCGCAGCGCTCCCCCCACTAACCAGCCATCCTGTGCGGCCCTCCTCAAACAGCCACGTCCACAAAGGAAACTCTAACACCTTCCTTACCATAGCTTTTTATAGGTTTTCAATGCTTTAATAAGCTTCCTCATGTTAAAAGCGCATAGCTACTCCCAGAAGGCCAACAAGACATGTCTGGGCAGCTCAAGTTGCCCACGTTACATGTAGAATAAGGTATAAATTAAAGTTAACTTAATGGCAATTCACAGCAGTGAAGGTCTGCCACAATTTAACGGTAGCTTACTGCTTGTTCTGCCTCAACCCACCACGGCAATACCTGTTATACAGTAACAACTACTCATATGTCTCTGTCTCGGTGTACTTTGTTTCACCTTTCCTGTATTTTATGTAGAGTCCTTCAACACTTATTTCATCAAGGTAGAGTTTACCCCAACTTTTGCTAATTACACAACAGATTTGATATAGAATTTCAGCTAATGGAGCCAAAATATGAGTGTGCAGTGTCCCCTGGGTCCATGGGTACAGTGCCTGCCTACGACGGCATCGGTCCTGCGGGTGTGGAGGTGGCTCAGCTGACTTGGAAGAGGTTTCCTGTCACATCACTGAACAGAAACGCTCGTTTAAATGCAGAGTGCAAGACACAGCAGATCACGTGTGAAGTCAAGCTCAACAATATTCCCATTACTACTGATAAAGACTTTATAATCACTTTATTAAAACTGTATTAGCTCAGATTTTGCCAAAATAATTTACACAGTAGAAGTATGCCACACAGAGAGAAATAATACAACTCTGCCTGATGTTTGGAGTATTTCATAAGAGACAGCTTCCCACACTTCAGTGTGAGATTCAGGTATGTACAGCTGTTGCATCCCATCTCCATCAGCCTACCGTGTCCTAAATGCGCTCACCACAACTTCTCTGCTAAGAAGGTATCGAGAAACAAGGCTCTGCTTCTTGCCCATTAAGACTCCTTCCCCTGCTAGGCACTACCTAAAAGCCTGGCTAATTTAAAAGGGCTCCTTGCAGCTGAGAGCCACCATACCCCTGGAGACAGGAGGAGTGCAGGGACTCCCCAGAAAAATCAAAGGCAGTGATTTGTGATCAACACATGAAGACAAAAGTAGGTGATGAGCAGTGAGTGCTGCTCACATCCCCTGCCTGAGCACTGACCCTGCAGGGAGCTAAGAGGGAGCTTTGCTTCCAGCCTACCTCCATAAGTAGGCCAGGCTGGCTACTGTCACTGTCCATCTGTCTGTCCACAGCAACAGCAGCGTAGACAGCCTATGATTTATCTTTCCGTGCTGTCTTATTTAACAGTACTTTCACCCTGCACACAGGTTCTCACTCTTCCAGTTTAATGAAGACATTCCTTGGGCGTTCAGCCTTTAGAGCCCCCAGGGAAAGCTGGCCACAGCCTGGGATGAGAGCACACCACTGCCTCCAAGGCCACGGGCTGCGCACCCAGCTTCCGCACGGAGAGCGGCCTGTGTGGAGCGCAGCTGGTGGTGGACACCAAGGGCAGCTGTGCTGGACTCCAACCGCCAGCATGGCTTTTCTTCCACATAAAAAATAGTTATTAAAAAAACACCTTTCCCTTGAGAAATAGTTTGGCTCAGGCCAACGCTGACACCCCAGAGCTGGTGACAGGGAAAGCGTCCATAAATGAGTGTCCTGTGCTACAGATTTCATCCCGTGCCAGTCTTCCCCGAGGAAGATGCTCCTCATCCTTAGGCACAGAGGGACTCACCAGCTCTGGGCTGGGCCTCAGGCTCTTCAGGAGCTCATCATGAATGTGCCAGAGCACTTCTTGCATTTCCACTCTCTTCAGGGAACGTACTTCCTTCCTGGAGCCAGGCCGGAGCGTTTCAACGATGCAGAGGTGACAACGCACCCGGGCACTGCTATGGCTGTCTCTGCTCACAGTCACTCCTTGCCTTCATGGAATGAGTCTTCCTTTCCAAGAAGCTCGTCAACAAGTCCCCCCATCTTGTTAGCACCGTGCTGAGGCCCAGCAATATTACTAGGTAAAAGACTTAACCATGCTTACCATATGATCAACTCCACAGGCAACATCCACCACCTCACCGGGTACAGTCACCTGGATCAGACACACAAGAGTGGATTATTTCTCAAGCTGGTACTCTGCCCCCGATACTTCCTATTTCTCATCCTCCTTCTGCTTAACATGCCAGCTGGTTTCACAGGGACTTGTACCAATGAAAGTGCCATCTTGAAAACCCAGAGAAAGCAAGATTCAGCACCAGACATGCTTGTGCATCGAGCTGTGAAATATTCCCCTTCCCCCTTCACAGAAGCACATAAACCTTTGGAAGGACAGAAAGAGAGGGCTCACTAGCAGACAGTGAGGAGACTGTAGCCTCAGCCCATCTGTTCAGCAGCAGAAACAGCATGACCAAACAGAGCGTAATCCGGACAGCAGGAAGAGGATTTGCCCAAGCACCACAAGGATTTGCCTCTTCTCTCATGGGCAAGGACTGGAACAAGGCAAAAGCTCAGCTCAGCCTAAGGCAGTTTTTGCTTTGATGCTGAGCAGACCCAGCTCACTCAGTGCAGTTACAGCTCTTTCACTTAAAACTGATTTCAAACTCAAGGAAAGCAGAGGCCACAAACGCAAGTTTTTCCTTAGAGGTAAGGGAGAGGAGAAATGGCTAGTTCTAGGGCAGGAGGTCACAGACAAACGTCCTCGTAACTGCCCTTGCTGTGGTATGTTGCTGTACTAGTGTCAGACAGGAGCTGGCTGTTCAAGGGAGCATAACCCTCAATGTCCACACCGAGGGAAACCTGGACATGCCACGCTTGGTGAATTCAGAAACTCCACTCAGCCACAGCAGTGTGATTTTAGGCAAACGCTCCAAAGTTAGTCTTTTTTTGTTCATTTTTAAAAGGAGGAGAAAGCATGCTAAAGAAACACATCCACTGCAAGTTCAGACACATGGAAAGGGACTCCAGGGTGGTCCAACTGATTGCCTCCCTCCTCTCCTACTTGGCCTTCATGGAGACTGGGAACATCTGTTAGGCTGAGTGCTGAACTCCAGAGCCAAAGACTCTTCTACACCCACAGAGTCTGGCTCTCGGAGCCATCTGAGAGAAGGGAGTGGAACTGGAAGCGTTACGAAACAGCTATGAAAACAGTTCAGTGGCTAAGGTTCTCCTACTGTAACTACAGTCAGTCCAGTGCCCCACCACCACAGCTGCTTGACTTGGAAGAGGAGCAGGGGAAGGAAGCCCACTGCTATGTGGATCTGCTGCCACTACAGTCTGATCACCATGACCAAAATGTTCACCTAATTTTGGGTCACAGATGACCAATACTGGCGGTTTTCTCTGCAGCACGTGCAAAAGTGAAGTGCAGGTTAGAAGGGGAGGAAAGAGGCAGTAAGGGGTAGCAGGTAACTGTGGACAGAAGGGAGATAAGAACAGTTCAGATGTAATGGCACAGCACCAGATGTCGCTTTGGGATCTGAAATCGGTACTGAAATAGCTGACTAAAAAAAATTACTGAATACCTCCATCCCTAAGCAGGTTATGCAAGGACCTCTGGAAAACAAAGCACTTCTACAGTCATCTTAAGCTTCCACTTCTTTCAAAATTACTCAACAAAACTACACGGCAAATCATGTTTCTTGCCCTCAGGATAACAAAGACTAAAGAGTATACTCTTGGCCTTAACACTGCCATCCTTACCCTCCATGGGAAATACTGGTCTTCCATTCTTCCAGTTCCCAGGCACCCTCTTAGATTCTTGCCCCATACAAACAGTTCTCCTCTGTCTGTACAGGGAAAAAAAGAATAAAATAGGACAGAGTCATTAAAAAGGAAGAATTCTATTTGTGATGCTGGCAAGTGTGGCAGCTACAGTGCTTCTGGGAGCATAAAGGGCTATACATGCAGTATGAAAGCCACCGAGTTTAGTTCCAAGTACAATAAATGTGCTTGTGCTTGGGGAAAATTATGCCTAATGAGCAGGACAAGCAGCAAGTCCTGTGCACAAGTCTTTGCTTTCCCCTCTTACAGCTCTTGCTTTGGAATTTTATTTGAAGAACAAGTGCAGCAGAAGAGATTCCAGGGAATCATTTGTGGTGAAGTGAATCATTTATGCTGGAAGTTAGACAATTACAGCTGACCCACATCAGCTATCAGCACAGCAAACTGGGTAAGCAAGGCAGTGAAACGTGTCCTAAGCTGTCACCTGGGGACTGGTTAGTCAGCTGCCTGACAGAGTGACCTTCTAATGACAACTGGGGAAAAGAAAAAAACTTGTGTTCAGAGTTGAAGAGTTTTAAGCTCCTCAGCAAAACACGTAGATCTCAGAAGTGTTCAGATCAGTCCCACAGTAGAGACAACCAAAACAACATCTGTAAGTACAATGTAATCAGAACAGTTTCTAACACTTCCTGAATACCAGGGGGAGACCAGTTACAAGCCCCCTGTAACCAGAATGATAGTGTCACACAGACCACTTCTCCCAGAAAGACCAAGCACGTTGGCACTTGGCACTTTTCATTAGCAAACTATCACTTTTGCTACCAAGCATGTGGGTTTTCTGTGGTGCTGCCCTCTGCTGCCCGTTTTTAAGTGACTGTCAAATTCAAAACCCTTTAAAGGCTGGTATCAAGTACAGGGTGTATCATACCCTTTGCATGTTAAATGTGTAGGTCTTCCCATCTGATTGCTAACTCAATCGGTCAGAAGAGCCAAAAAACCCTGACACTCAGCTCTGATTTTAAATCAGTTTTGGTTTGTTCATTTACCACAAATTCCTGCTGCTTCTAAAGTGCAACTGACCGACTTATTCTGTACAAGGAAATGAAAAAAACGTCCCAGGTTTCCTGTTTGAGAGAAAGTTTTTGTTTGCTTTAGAAGAATAACACTTTCTTAATTAAAGCACAAGTTAGTGCATTAACTATGTTAGAAGCCATGCTGACACCTGTAAATGTGCAACCCATCCCTCCTGTTGCATTCCAGTGTGCTTTAAGTTTAAAGAAAGACGGGTGCTTTTTGTTTTCTTTTAACTGCCAATAATACGACAATGTGACTTCTCCATGACAGTAGGACTAGAAACTTACTTGTAAGTGCCGCAAACTGGCTGAGTCCACAGCGAATGTGAGCAACACGGATGTCCGGATTGAAGTCTGAGCAGCCAAAAAGGCTGGGTGGGATCATCTCTGGCACTGCTGTCTCTATTAGGTTTGGTCCTTTCCCAAGAATTCCATATCCCCAGACAAAAACATTTCCTTCTTCTGTATTACAATAAGAACACATTCTGTAAGAAAGTCTGTGCTTGTGAAATTCATACCATGACCACAAGTTAATCAGATCCAAAGGGATATTTTCCTTTTCCCCAGAGCAGTCTAGCACCTTTTGATTATTTAGTTTGCAAACAATGCATTCCCATCCAAATGCCTTATTTTTTCCTAAGCTGTGCAAGCAGATCAAGCTTCACAGGCAAAACTTTCATGGGGAAATAACGCCAACACAGTGTGGGCTGGATAAAATACTTCGGCTTACTGACTGATGGGACAGAGGTTGAGTGTTTTATTATCACCGCTTTTTCCTTTGAGGCATGGCCAAACCAGCAGTAGGCTAGTTGCTCTGCCTGGCGTTCTGCCCTAAACTGGGTGCCTGGGAAAGGCAGCAGCTGGACACTGGAAGACAGAGTAAGTTGCCATGTCTGCTAGCTCTGCTCCCTTCATGCTAGAAGCTCAAACGTCTTGTCATTACAACAACCGCATCATACATATGATTGTCTTCCTTGAGACAATCCTTCATAAAAGTAGTACAATCCTCTACATCACTCCTTTACTCAGTGACTTTCAAGCTGTGCTCCCCTGGCCACTGGCAATCCAAAGCAGCATTCACCAAGAAGCCTGCTGCAGAGTTTCACTGTTCTCAGAACTCTCTGCTTTCCAACCTAGTTTATCAAGATTTATCTACATGTCAGATTTATATTCAGTCTGAGGGTCTCTTCTTTCTCTCAAGTGCTCTACTTCCTCCCTTTATCCATCTCCATTATAGGCCACGCACAGCCTGTGTGATCAACAAACGAGATCAGAACCAGAGGCAGCAACCATGCTCTTGTTCTAGTTTGCATAAGTGCTCACGACAGCACATACTGGAAGTAATGCTCTGCGGCTAGTGAAAATAACCCCCTGGTACATTCTTAAATCCTCCCAGCTTTCCTCATGACAGTACTTTCCTGTTTCCAGTAAACAAGATGTTTGCTCCATGATGTTACTGCATGGCCATGCACTAAAGAGGACAATTGCAAAAGCGAACTCACCCGTAAGCACAATATTGCCAGTCCCTCCACACGCAGCCTCCTTCACCTTCCCAATCTTGAATGGCAAATGTCTGGGAACATTCACCTGTATGAGATTGCAAGAGAGTTGTTAGAGACAAGGTAAACTGCAAACCAGACACCATTCATAACTTGTCCTCTAGTTCTGGTTAGAGCTTACATACACTGAATTCCTGACACAGACAACCTTTATTGCCTGAATAAAGGAACAAATGCAATTCCCAAGATTAAAAAAGCTACATGAAATTCATTAAGGCTGAGAGTGCGGACAAAGTGGAAAAAGTTACCCACTGGAAAGCTTACATGCGTGGCAACAAAGCTGGGAACGCTTAACACCTGCTTATATCCCTGGCTCTGAGTCAGACAATGGGCAAGTCAGTAAGCGAGCACACTTGCAAGTTTTCACAATGGACAAGATCACTAAAATTTGGTCTGCTTTGGCATTTCTGAACATACTAGGGAAAAATCACTCAAAGATAATCCTTCTTATTTGGTACAGTTCAACACAACAGAAACCTACACAGCTTAACACATGTAAACAGTGGCCTCGGATTTCACAGATAATATCCAGCTCTGCTTACCACAATTTGGACTTTATTGATATTGTACCTAAAACTCCCGCTTTGGCAAACATGCCCTTCATCCATTTCAGACCCCTCTGACCTTCACTGAACACCCAGCCAGGAAACCACCTACACTACTTAACCTGGTCATTGTCTTCAGGCCTTATGGATATCAGTAATTAGTCCTTCATTAAGGATACATCAGGAAAGGCATGGGAAACAAAGGTACGTGTTTTACTAAAGCCATACTAATGCAATTGTCTGCTCTTAGCCTTCTGCCAAGAATAGCTTGAGTATTAATTAATTCTCTGACTCCATTTCCTACACTAACTGTAAGAGGAGACCATCTGCTTAATTACCTCAGTACTACAATGCTGTGTCAAGTCAGCACTACATTTCTGCCCCAGATAAGTTTGCTCCAAAAACCTTTTACCTGTTGAGACACTGAGATTTGTTTAGGACTTGGCTATAAACCTACTAAGGTTGTTCGTGAAAAATTCACCAACATACAGGTTGACTGGAAGGGACTTCCAAGGGTCATCTGTACCAGCACCATGCTCAAAGGACCACTCGAAATTTTAGACTAGCCAGCCAAAAGACTAATTCCTGTCCTGTAACCAGCACAAGCACTCAAGCTGGATCTCAATTTGGTGCAAAGTCCATGTGATGGGGAAAGGAGAACATGGGGTGTACTCTTCCTTTATAACAGACTAAACTAGGGTAAGGTGACACAAGCCTTTGCCTATCAATAGCTGGGAAACATACTGCCCTAAAGCTATACAAACATTTCAGGCAGATTGGTTTTGTAAGTATAAGTAAAACCAGCCTGCTAGTGGTGTTAGTTTATACTGATTTATACCGCTGTCAAAAGAGCCCAGAGCAGGGACAAGTGTGTAATTGTTAACTCTGTGAGCAGCAGCTGAACTGAAACATGTAAAAACACGCCCCCAGGCTGACTGACCTGTGTGGTTTCTGTGACAGATGCTAACTGCAAGTATTCTGAATTTCCCCAACCAAAGACGTCTCCTTCATCTGAAACAGCCAGACAACAGTCCCCATAGGAAGAGACCTGGATAATGTTTACTCCAGCAATGTCACCACGTAGCTTAGTAGGAACACTGGTGATGTTGTAGTGTCCAAGACCTGAAAGGAAAAAAGTAGAGAGATGATGAAGAATTTTTTTCCAAGACTGTTTTTAAAGCCTACACAGGACCGTTTTGTCATGTTATAACCCAATCACCCTTCCTCCAGAAGAAATCTTTCTGTTTGTATCTCTTAACTACCAGCTTCAATGGACAAGGAGTCACAAACACCAGTTCTACTAGTCAAAGCTACCTCTCTAGAGTACAAAACAGCTTTATACAATCACACCTGCGACAGTCTCATCTCTCTTGTCTGCATGGACCAAAGTGTTGGAGAGAGCAGTAACCAAGCTAGGCAGATATCCCAACAGAGCTAAAGTTTCACAAACTGGCCACATCCCGTCTTCTGCAAGGAGAGCCATCAGTGACAGCACACTGCAATCAGTTTAGACAACATCAGAAGTGGCAAGAGAGTCTGGGAAGCAAACACTTTACATGACACAGAGCTGCCTGGAAAAGAGGCCAGAAACAAGATGGGCTACAGTGTGTCCGCACAAGAGAACCATGGGAAGAACCCAGCTTCAGGAGCGGCAGAAGGACTAAACAGTTGGTAGGACTGTGAGGAAGTTCTTTGACAGCAGAAGCCACCAGAAAAAGGGCCTGGCCAATGATCCCATGTAAGACAGCAGTAGCCACCAAAGGTCTCTGTCAGTTCAAAAGGAGCAAGAAGCAAAACAGACCCTGAAATGAGAATCAGGAAGGCAAAGCCTGCACAGAACCAGGGAGCTAACCTTCCCCTGTCACTGCCACATGCCCTCACAAGCTTTAAACAGTAGACATGTTCTCCTCAGATTGCATGCTTGGATTGCCAGCGTGCCATCCTACGGCCCCTCTAAAAGTGAACTGGTTTGTCTCAGTTTGGTTACACAAAAGTATTGAGAACATCTGCACATAGCTGCACACACCAGCCCCTTTCTGTCCACGCATGCACGACAAATATCCATCGCAAGCTCTGAATTAGGACGGCTTGCCACAGTCATCAGTTCACTGCAACGCTCCTACCTGTTTGTCCATCAGCTCCCCATCCACACGCATAGACCGCACCCTTCTTGGTTCTAAACAGACTGTGGTCCTGCCCACACACAACCTGCACACAAACAAAAAGTCAGAGCTGGTCAGAAAAGGCCATGTGTTCAGAATCGATTTAACAAAGCATTACTGGCAGCCAAATTGAGCAATGAACATCTACAATGCCCATCAGTTTGGATTTTGACTCTTCTCACCCAATCACACAGCTGTACATACAGGGAAGGCTAAGAACAGCACGATACAGCACAGAAAACAGCAGAATTTTCTTTGTGGAAAGTGATGCTGCAGTACATTTTTTTCCAAGATCCAAAACAAGGCCTAGTTAACACAAGGCTCAACTCAACAGCACAACACAATAAAACAGCAAAGAGTAAATAAGAGATCTCCCTTCCCAGAGTGCTACCACATGGCGTTCAACGCCAGCTACAAACTGCTATTGATTCTTTGCCATGTAAGCGCTCTAGGAACACATCTGTTCTCAAATTGACATTTATGTTGAACTAGCAATCATATCTGCCACAGGCTTGGCAGGAATTAAAGCCAGGATCTTCAAAAACAGACATTAAAAATTAGTCAAAGATTAAAGGGATTTAATCCACAAGTTAAGAAAGTGACTACCAAGAATATTAAGCACATAACTTTGTCATCAAAGTACAACCAGGTACCAACCTGGTTATTCAACCCCCTTGAAAAAAATAATGAAAAATCCAAACAGAAGTTTACAAGCCTAATTCAAAACATCATTAGGACGTACCACGACACACTCTCACCACGTGGACCTAAATGAATCACCTTTGCTTTCTAGGATGCTGCATGGAACAGCAGCAATGTTTGCCCACAGAGCTCTGCTACAGCAGCACAGACACCAGCAAACTGCTCCGGTGCCCGGAAATGCTGCAGCCATGTGCAGACTCAGTGGCGTTTCTGCTGCCCTGCAGCCCCTCGCTCTCCTAGAAACCTGCCCTAGGGACAGTCTCACAGGTCACTTTTGAAACAGGGAAAATAAAATTCAAAATAAAACAGTTCCCAAGCGATATAAAAGTGACAAAGGGGAACAAGAGCAGGAAATCAGGACAGGAAGGGATGAGGCATCAGAATGACCTCACTGCTGTGCAAACAAAAGCTGCATTGGCACTTCCAAAATTCTTCAGTAAGTTCAAACCCTGCATTGCCTTTAACTGCTCTGCAGAGGCATGGAGCAAAATGCCACCTTCTGTTTTTTGTAAGAAACCACACAGCAGATCACCTTGCCCTTCCAAAGAGCTTCAACTGAATGATTTGTATACCAATTTTTTTTTTTTTTTTCATTACAGAATCACAGACAGGTTGAGTTTGGAAGGAACCTCTGAAAGTCATCTGGTCCAACCGCCTTGCTCAAGCAGGGTCACCTACAGCAGCTGTCCAGGACCACATCCAGGTGGCTTTTGAATATCTCCAAGGAGGGAAACTCCACACCCTCTCTGGGCAGTCTGTGTCAGTGCTCAGTGTTTCCTGATGTTCAGAGGGAACTTTCTGTGTCTCCGTTTGTGCTCACTGCCTCTTGTCCTGTCACTGGGCACCACTGAAAAGAACCCGGCTCTCTCCTCTTTGCACCCTCCCTTCAGGTATTTGCACACATTGCCAAGACACACCCCGCAGCCTTCTCTTTTCCTGGCTAACAGTCCCAGCTCTCTCAGCATTTCCTCACAGGAGAGATGCTCCAGTCCCTTCATTGCCTTAATGGTCCTTTGTTGGATTCTCTCCAGTATGTCCATGTCTCTCTCGTACTGGGGAGGCCAAAAATGGCACAGTAGTCTGAGTGTGGCCTCACCAGTGCTCAGTAAAAGGGAAGGACCACCTCCCTTGACCTGCTGGCAACACTAATGCAGCCCAGGATACCGTTTGCCTTCTCTACAGCAAGGGCACACTGCTGGCTCCACAGTCAGCTTAGTGCTCACCAGGATCCCCCGGGCCTTTTCTGCATATAGGGGTGTCTGGGGCTGTTCCTCCCTTCCCTTGCTGAGCTTCATGACATTTCTCCAGCCTCTGGATGGCAGCACCACCCTCTGGTGTATCAGCTGCTCCTCCCAGTCCTCTGTCATCTGCAACTCTCTGCCCCACCATCCAGATCATCAGTGAAAATGTTAAATAGGATCGGACCCAGTGTTGACCCCTGGGATACAGCACTAGTTACTGGCATTCAACTAGTCTTCGAGCCAACACCCTCAGCTGTTGTGCCAGTTTTCAATCCACCTTCAGAATTCAGTTCAGATGATCCTCTTACCTGAACAACTCTGCTGTCAAACTCCTTCAGCTGATGAATTAGATGGCTTTCACTGGACACCACCAAACAACCACCGAGAAGAGAAAAGGCAACAGAGAGGATCTGAGAGGATTGCAACCGAAAAACATGAAGGTAGACCTGTCTTTACTGAAAGCCACTTAGCTATTACAAGAGAGATTCTTTCACGTGTTCTCTAATATATTCAAAGAGCATAGTTCCTGTAAAATTACTTCACAAAGGAAAGACATTTTGCATTCTCTTATTTAAGAAGTTAAGAACTGTCACTTTTTAAATAACCTCTCATGGGAATTGGGGGTGGGAGCAATCCTCAAACATGTTCCCTAGTTTAGAATGAGCACAGACACTAGATAATACTGCAGCACCTACAGAAACACTAGACTTAACCAGAGATTAACCAGATATCCCAGAGCACAAACAGTGTAGTGTTAACATCCATGTCATTCTTTCACAAAAACAGGAATTCTGAACACTCCAATGACTAAATTCCAGTATCAAGGCAAAAAAAAAAGCTAGCTAAATTACAGCTATTTTCTTAAACTCCACAGGCCAAGTCTTGTGGATCACAGATAGTGCAATGAGCAAGATCTCTTCTAGGCCCTGCCAGGGGATCAGTAGCTTTCAACATATTCCCACTATCCACTTACATCACTACTATCTTACAGAGCATTTTAAGAATATGCTTTGGTGTGGCCCACAAAAAGCTTGTAAAGGAGAAGCACTACAGATTCAAAGGCAGTCAGAACAAAGAGATTCAACAAAAGGATGTCTCTTTCATCATTAAATGGCATTTCTAACACCCTCAGAAATAGCACTTGCACTCTGAGAGGCTAAAGGGAGAAAGACCAACTACTAACACCTATTACCTCAAGCAATTTATGAAGGTTGGGTTTTCTCACTATGCCCTGCGAAATCTGTCACATGCTGACATCTTTGTCTTTTGTGAACGTGGTGAGAAGAGTGCTAGTGCCCAGCCTGGTTTTATACGACGCCTGCAGCACAGAACCCTGTTCTCAGACTCCTCAATCTTAAATGGTGTCCTTATACTACCAGATGTTTCCCACCTCCAGGCTTTGCTGTAGGGTTGTTTTCATGCAATTACGTTCTTAACATTACAGAAGTTCAGGATCTTTGGATTCTCACCTGTAAGTTTCATCTTCAACAACCTTCCGGCCACACTGTCCATAAGAATTGTTCCCCATTGTGAAAACTGAAAAACAATGATACAATGCACTAGTTTTATTACTGTCCAATCCCCTGAAAGCCTCTTTTCAGGTACACAAAACATTTTCATGAGGTCCTCAGTATAAAAGGTGGAACATAGTACTGTAAAAATTGGCATAAGCTTTCTTCAAACCAAGTCCACTTAAATTCAAGTGACTGAATCCATTTCTGTCAACAATATCCCAGTGATATTGTTGCAGGCACAGTAGCGGTACCTGGAGGCCATTGGCTGTTTTTCAGTAATTGCCTAGTTCATCCTGCCGTTGCCAAGGAGACTCAGAAATAGATCAGCGCTCCCAGAGGAGCGTTAAATCAACCAGCCAACCAGCTCACCCACTGATAAGCAGCACTGGATCGCTCAGCACAGCACTGAAGCCACTGTACCAGAGAATTCAGAGATGTGGAGGCACAATTCAAACACAGGATCTTCTGTATAAAGGCCTATTAATTAATCGCTTTTATAAAGGTAGCACTCTGGGGCTTCAAGGGGAAAGTAACACAGGAGTATTGGCACAGCCATCCAAAACTGAATTCAAAAACACGTCTGACTGAACAAGACAAATAGGCTACACTTAAACAAGGCCTTGGGCTAGATAAACAATCCATATTTTGCACTTGCAGAGAAAAAGCTTCCAACACATTTACAGCTTGAGTCAAGCAGAGCTCAACACACAGTTATCAGCTCAGGGCTCTCTGCCGGGAGCAATCCAGAAAGGCCAACAGCTACCTGCGTGACATCGACATAGCAGACAGCCCATCTGGGGTCTAGTTCTAAAGGACAGCAGACAAACTTTTCGGAGCTTTTAATAAAAGCATAGTCAGGTATCCCTTGTCAGCAGCACAACTGATACTATACCTCCTTCGCTATCTGTCAGGATCAGGGAATGGGCTCTCCCACAGGACACCTGCAAGACTCGAGTCTGCTGTGGCTTCTCCAGTGGCAATGGAATTGGAGATGGTTCCAAGACATACTCATAGCCCTTAGCTTACAGAAGAGAGAGAAATATTAAAAGTCAGTAGCTTCCACAAAGCAAATTCATCATATATTTGCCCATCCTGCTGATGCACACTCATCTCTATTTTGTTACAAAAGTAGATATATTTTAGGAAGCCAAGATACTAACCAAAGTAAAAGGTTGACTGGGATTCATCGGTGGGGGGGAAGAAGTTAAAAGCCGTAAGGATGGTTGAAGCCAGTAATCACTGCCTAATCAAAAGCCACCATACCTGAATGTTATTAAGGCTTCAGGTGGACAGAACTGAGAAACTGGGGCTTTCGGCCATGTGTTCAACAACTTCAGTGAATAAGGCTGGATTACTAGAGAGCTTAACACCAAGCACAAACTAAGTACTCTGTGCAATGGGGGATACTGCAAACAAGATACAATAGCAGCTATCACAAAAAGACAGCATGAAAGGTGAACAAAAAAATCTTAGGGCTTCATATTTAAAGAACAGTAGATTAAAAGACCTTTCAGAAAAAACAAATGCAAGAAACATTAGCTAACTTGGCTCCATAGGGGATAACAGATCTAACGTTTGCGAAAGAAAATGACAGGCTGTACTAGAAAAAAAAGATTTAGTAACTTGAAGAATATATAATCAGTTACTGTCCACTGGGGAAAAAAAATGAAAAAAAGAACAGCAAAACATAAATCAGTACTAGGGAAAAGGTTAAGGGGAGATAAAAAGCTTTGATATCAAAGAAAGCCACTCTAACAAGTGAAATCAAATCCCAGAGGACCCAAAGCAGTATTCTGCTCACATGCAGCAGTGCTTTAACAAGTTCTCACTGCTTTCAATTAAAACAAACCCAGAAAGTCTACACGTACCCTTTTACAGTAAGACACTACTTGATGCAAGGACAGGCGTCACAAGAATGGTGGGAGCCTGCCACGCAATACAGCAGAACTGAAAGGCAGCAACGTTTGTATCTGTCTAAGGAGACATGGAAGTCACTGCAAAGCAAAAAACTTTTCCTCTCTCTCTGTTCCTTCCAGCAGAGTGACACAAGCTACTGGGATCTGTTGCAATCGTCACTGACATCTGAGGGATTTTGGAGAAGAGAGGCAATGAGGTGGCTAAGGAAGAGGAGGGTGAGAGTAAAATATTAGTAGTTTAGCTTAGAAACAGCTGAAGTTAGAGCATGAAATACAATCATCTCTAAGTCAGAGGATTGCAAATTCCCCTGGAAACAAAGCATCTACAGGGGCACAGTGCTGGAACTAGCAGGTACCAAAGTAAGTCTATAAAACTGAGTAATGAGCCGCACATCCAACAGGAAGCTTGTCTGTGGGAAGTTAAATATGGAGCAGTAGCAATCCCACCGATCTGCACCAGACTTTCAACAGATCCTACCAAACACGGAACGCTTTCTTACTTAGAGGGGCTTGAACTGCAAAACTATTTAACCTACTGCTGGATTCTCTGGCAAAAATAATCTGCAGGTCAGATGAAAAACAAGAAAATAGTAAGATACTCCCGAGACGTCAGCATGCACAGAACTAAGACAGAGTAGGAGCTGAAACCTTTAAAAGCAGAAGTGAGTGGAGGCTTCTGTGGACCCTTCATTTTGCAGCTGCTGTTTAAGCACACACACACTTTTGGACAGTGTGGTAGCAGCGATGCGCCACTGTAAACTCCAGCATTCTGCATAGCAGCTGCAATTTTCTTTTGCTTCTCCACAAAGTTTAATCTTTTGCCTATATCAGGTGCACCATACCTTAATGGATTGTGCTTTTATAGACTATAAAGAAAAAAACTGCTTTTAACATGTTTTTCCCCAATTGTTTATGGAGGAATGTTTTCAGAGACAGCCATTCTATAAGGGAAGTAAGTTTGTGTTTTTTCTATCCGTTTTAGGTAGAAGGTGGCAATGTTCTGCACAGAAATCATCATCTTAAATGTGTTTAAATGCGTTTGAGAGCCTGGTGTAAGACAGAATGACTGAGTAACATGTTTTTTCCTTCAAAATGCAATTTTGTACTAAAATACAAAACCCCTACAGCTTCACAAAAATCTCCACTGACTGTATAAAAAGATCTCTGTGGCAAAGGAAATTAGTTCATAGGAGCAAAGTCAACAGAAGCGAGCTAACCATCTTGCCAGAATAATTTTAACTAGTCCACTACATTGTCTACTATCAAACTATAGAGATTTAAAGCAACACCTTAACCAATATACACACAGTTCTACAGGATAAATAGCTACTTAGATTTTAGTTACCTCAGACAAGAATGTGGGTGCAGTGCACAGAATGGATGCATACTCTGACCAATTACAAAGCACACAAAAACACAATTCAGTCACCAAAAAAACTTATTTAAAAAAACCAAACTACACAGCCCTGCACTTTGCATCAAAGTCTCCTGGACACTTTTCATGCCTTCTAATGCCAGGTTTCCCACACACATGTCCTGTAGTGCCCCCCTGTAAATCTTTAAAACACTTCAATCCTTACTTCGATCTCTTATGCTTCTCTGGAATCCAAGCTGGGAATCCTTGTTAAGCCCCATGCCCCACACTTTGGTGATGTCCGTGGTTGTAGAGGACAGCAGCGTGAATCCATAACCGCAGGCAGCAGAGGATATCTTTGAAGACAAAAACCACAACATTCAGATATAAACTATAGCTTAGGAAAACAAGTTTCACCCCACGCTATTCGTTCATCAGCATTCATCCTTCATTAAGCTAGATCCAAATATGGCCCAAATTCATGGTGTCTATAGTCTCTGCAAAAATGATTGAACACTCTTCAGTGACAAGCACAATGGTGTAAACTCAAGTCCAACATTACTGCCTCGGAGTTTTGTTTTTGCGTGCCTACATTTTTATTTTTGCATTATTTTGGACTCATTCAAACACAACAGGAAGACCTATTTGCTGATCTGCAAGAGCAGTAGAGAAAAAAAAACAAACACAGAGATATATTAAGAGAATAACGTTCCTCTGTTTTACTCCTTTTGCCAAAAAAAAAAAGCCCAGTATAAAAACTCTGACCTTCTTTGAACTGGATGGCAGAACATAATGACTGAAACATGCAGACAAATGAATAACATGATTTTCAATCAAGCTTCCAATTTCATCAAGGTGAGAGCAGCTGTGAAAGACACTGAAAACAAGGCCTGTTTTCTCTGATAAATGGTCTCTGACAAAAGAATATAGATCTGTATTTTCCAAATCGCATGCCACTGTAGTTATATCAAAATAATCCTGATTAATACCGCTGTAACAATTAAAAAAAAAAAAAAAAAAAAAAAAAAGAACCGCGGCAAAGTCTTTAAGTCCGACTACTTAACGCATTTCAAAACTGAGGGAAGAATCCTGCCAGGACTAACTGGCCCGGACGGAGGGGCACTGATGTTGGCAACGCAACGCCAGCGTCACCCTGTCGGGAGAAAACGGAACCGCCGCCCCGGGCTCACCTTCTCCTCCGTTTCCAGCCGGTAGGGTGTGGATTGGATCCGCCGCGGTTTCTTCCAGCCCACGTCCGGCTTCACGAAGCTGGGGACGCCCAGGGCGCCCGAGTAGCAGAAGCCCCACACGAAGACGCGGTCCTTCCGCTTGGCCGCCTTCCCCGCGTACTGGAACACCGGCGCGGCCTCCTCGGCCTCTCTCAGCTGCCGGACGCTCTGCGGACCCGCCGGCTTGGCCAGGCCCCTGCGGAGAGCCGGCGGCGGCCGCGCTCCCCTCGGCGGCCGCGCTCCCCTCAGAGCCCGCCACATCGCCGCCCGCCCGCGCCCCTCAGGCCGCCGCCATCTTGCCGACCTCTCACCTGCGACCCCGCGCGGGCGGGGGCCGCGCGCCGCTCACGGCCCCCTGCGCATGCGCAGCGCCGTCACGCACGGCCGGGCAGAGAGCGGCCGCTGCCCCGCCCAGGCCCGCGCCGCCAGCTAAATCTAACCCCAGACCCAGCCTCAGCCCAGAGTTAGGCCCAGATTTATACCCAAACCCAAACCTAGACACAAGCCTACACCCGGACCCTATTGGGAAATGCAAATCCAAACTGAAATCCACACCCAGACACTAACCCGGACCCACCCCCACACCCCATCGGCGCTGGCCGTGCTGTGGTGGCCGCTGGCCTCCTGACATGGCGGCCCTCCATCAGGGCAGGAGGGACCCGTGTCCTCAGCCATGGGAAGCCCTGGCAGGCCCTGGGCCACCTGCCCCACACCCCTCACGCCCCGCTGCCGTTTGGGGTGGCCACCTGGCCTCATGGCTCCTATCCCACCCCAGCCAACACGTCCACACAACCCAGCCCTCGCTTTCCACTAGAGGGAGTGAAGCAGCTGCCTTGCGGGAGGAAGCTGCCATCCTTTCACCCTCAAAACCCAATTTCCTCACTGCCAGCATCTTTCACAAGAGACCCTTGCCCAATCCCCCACCAGGAATAAACGCCTTTCCTGCCGCCATGCCGTTCCCTGGTGCCTCCACTGACCAGCTGCCCAGGCAGACATTGAAATATGTCTGTAAAGTGTCTCTCCTTTATTGGTGAAAACCACAAAATCATTAAAAATACAAATAGGGGATAAAAGGGGGTTTAGCGGCAAGAGGTCTCCAGTGGTTGTGAAAGCCTCAGTCCCCCAGGGGCCAGTGGAGGGGGACTGGGTCCCTCCTCGGGACATCTTGGGCTCTCTGTGATGGTGGATAAGATGGGTGCTGGGCTGCATCGATCCAGCCGGCAGCACCCTGGGGCCTGTGGCAGCTGCCAGAGCCACCTGGATCTGGCTCTGAGCCCCATCTGCGCAGGAGCCGGAGGAGATAAAGCATTGGCTGGCTGCTGTGGAGGGCTGAGGGCTCACAGGATCTTTCTCCGGGTGCTCTCGGTACAGCGGTTCAGGATGAGGTCTTTGCTGGGACGGGGAGGAACAGCAGGTTGAGCCTTGGGCTTGTTCTCCTCTGGCTCGTTTTTCTCAACTGCAGGTAAAGCAGATGTACAGGTGGGTCAGAGCTCTCCACCACCCAATACCAGTACCTTCATGTGAACATTCAAAAGCTTCCATGTAATGGTCACCAAAGCTTCTGCCTGTCCTCCTGTCTCAGCCATATGTGATGGGCTTTCTGGAGGTCAGGGTGGTGGGATGAGCCCACCGGTCCCCGGCCAGGAGCTCTGTTCAAGTGGGAGCCCAGCTCTAGGTCTGTGCAAGGAGCTGCTCTCCCTTACGAAGGTCATGGATCCCGCACAGGGATTACCAGATCTAAAGCGTCTACTTCAATGGCAGCCTCCTTCTTTAGGCACCTCCTTCTTTAGCCAGCTAACGTACATGATAATGGTAATGGTAACAGCAGCACGGGGGAGGTTAGGTGCACAGAGGAAAGAACAAGTCCTAAGTGTGGGCTGACCTTCACCAGGACCTACTGAGGGCAGAAATGCCACCATGCTCCCTTCTTTGTCCGACCAGAGGTAAGAAACCTCACTGAAAAGAAACACCTCCTTGCACATGCTTTCCCCACAGGAGAAGGGTGGACAGGCACCGTGTGACCCATATGTGTTGTCCTACTGCATCATCTCCCACCTGTGATGGGGCAGAGCCAGAGACCGTGCTGCCCTGAAGGGACAGCCCAACTTTGGGGCATGAAGTGCAGAGGGTTTTGGAGAAAAGAAGACTCATTTCCTCGCCCCACACCCAGATCTTTCAGCATGGCACAGGGATTCCCAAGCTTGTTCGCTCATGCCACAGCTCCACCAACCAGCGTTGGAGGGCACAGGCTGTGCTTGCAGAACTTCAGCCCGTGCCCAGGGCAAAGGCCCTGTTGAGACTTACTGATGATATTGGCCACCTTCTGGAAGTTTTCCTTCATCTTCTTCCGGCTCTGAATGTACTTTCTGCTGTTCCTCCTGTAGGTCTCCTGGCTGATCTGCTTCCGGCTCTGCTTGTGGATGCTCTTCGCGTTTCGGATGGTGGATCTGCAGTGAGTCAGAAACAAAACTTTCAGTTTCCCTGCCAGCAGCTCTCATGCCACACACTTTCTTGATGAGGATTTCCCCCCAATGCTTCCTCCTCTGCCTCACCCAAACCCCAATTTCTGCTTTTTGGTTTTGCCTGGTGGAAGGCAGCAGGTGGATGCCAGCCCTCAAGGGCAGCCATAGGTGAGACATGATGTGCAGTGTGTTAGGAGGCAGCTGGAGTGGTGCTTTGGAAGCAAATACCGAAGGGTGAAGCCTCAGCACAAGCCTGGAAAGCAATGATGGAGATGGCAAGGTGGATCAGATGAGATGGGTTTTTCCCAGAATTCAAGAAAACCCTGGAAGTGATCTATAGCTTTGCTTTTGGATGGATGGACATACACATGTGGCATCTATACTGGCTGCAACAGTAAGATCCTGGTGTGCTGTTCAGCATGGGTCCCCAAGCACCCAAGGCTCAGTCCCTGGGCCGGGGGAACGGAGTGTATGTGTCAGTGTGCACTTGGATGTGCAGTGTTGAACCCACAGCAGAGAAACTACTGAGAGAAGTGAAAGGCTGAGCAGCCTGGGGCTGTGCAGTGGCATGCAGCTGCAGGGAAACCCCCAGCGTCGGGGACAGTCCCCAGGCAGGCAGAAGGAGGCCACCACTTTGTCTTCAGTACCAGGGCATGTGTGAGGTCACTCCTGACATCCATCCCACGGCATCATCCTCCTGCTATGCTCAAGGCAACATGCCCATCTGCCTTCAGCCTCTCCCTGGTCTGAGCATATAGCCCATTTCACAGCAAAGCTCTTGCCCACAGCGGCAGGTCACCACCTTTGCAACAGGACTCAGCCTGGCTGCCATCACCAGCACCACAGGGACAGCATCCACCACGGGGGCAAGTCACTGTCCTTGAAACAGGCCACCTCACCTCCTTCAAGGGTATCAGTAAGCATCACTGCGCTCAGATAGGTGGATTTGGGCCATTTTACACTGTCTCACACTGAATCCTTGCTCCAGCGGAACTGGATTTTGAGAGGTTTTATAGCAAGACTGCCATGTTTTCTTGTAGGGAAGATAGTGGGAAGCTCTGCCCTTCCTAGCAGTTTTCTTTGCATCAGAATTAATGAGTTATTATTGCTTTTTATCTTTTTAATCAAAATAAAATCCCTTCCATTAGCTCAAATCCTCCCATCAGATTAGGCCATTTGGCAGCTCTGATTAGTCAAATCTCTCCTTGCTTCTCAAAGATTCAGTGGATGCACTTAGGAAATAAGAAAAAGCCCAATTTGAAAATTAAATGAGATTAGCCCAGAAAGGAAACTTTGCAGGAGGACAAGGAGGAATACATCTGGCTGGAGGACCTGTTGGAGCAAGGATCATGCAGCCCTGCATCAGAAATGCTGGGGTGCCTCTCTGCCTGTGGAAGTCAGGGAGCACAGAGGTAGTTTTGCTCCAGACCTCCAGGATCTGCCTCCTGGTCTGTCTTTGCCCTGCTCATGCCTCTCCAGGGCAGTTCCTCATTGCCAGGGTGAGTGAGGGACACCACAAATCACTGTCTGGTTTCATTTCACTCCCCTCAAAGAAGAGCTTTAGTCCTCCTCTCCCCCACCCAGGGCTTCTCCTACCTCCGCGGAGGAGCGCTCCGGTTTCTCAGCTCACTCTTCACGGTGTTCACCTCCCCGGCTTTCTGCAGGTACATGGAGGGGTAATAACCAGTGGTTTCATCCTTCCTGCAATGCAACACAAAGCAACATCGCCTGCAGTCGTGACTCTGTAACCACCACCTCCTCATGCCTGTCCCCAGCTGATGCTGGGTGGGTTATTTCTCATGTTTCTTGCAGCGAGGGGGGCTTTGACTGTCCCCCCACCGTGTGTGCCTGTGGTTCTCCCTGAAAGCGTGGCTTGAGTCCCAAAAGCAAGTAGGTAGCAGAGCAATGGCTCACAGCTTTCAGGGTCTCACCAGCTCATATCATCTCCCCTGAGGGTTTCACTGGGCTCTTGAAGCATTGCTCAGGGCCTCCTGCCAGACACCCTGTAGCTGTGCGCTCAAGAAACACTCCCTGGTCCCTGGCCCACCTCCCCCTCCAGCCCAGCACGCTGCAAACACCAGGAGATCCTCCCAGTGCCACTCGCCTGGGGACAGGCTGGGGCAGGAGGATCCCCAGGGTTTGCAACCACGTGTGTCCTGCTGCGAATATGCAATCTGTGAGTCTCCAGAGCACAAATGCAGCTGGGGTTCCCCTTGGGGAAGCCCAAGTTTGCAGGGCAGGCCAGGGCTGGGATGAAAGCTTAAGTTTTGCAAAGCAAAATGTGCCAGAATACTTAGAGGCAAAAAAACATACTTTTTTTTTTTTCCACCTGCCTCCTTCTTGGATGTTTCTGAAGCCCCCACCACAGGAAGGCCCAGCTTCAATGTTTAACATTTGGCAAAACTACAGGCTACTAGGAGCAGCCCTGCAAAAGGAAGTGCTGGGCAGCAGCACCAAACAGTCCACGGCTTCCACAGCCCCGATGCGGAGAACAGCTGGTTCATTCCTTCCCTCTGCCTGAATCCTACTTGCCTGATTTGTTCTTGGCATCTCTCACCTGATGACCCACCAGCCATCAAGGAGCTTGTGGATGACTTCGACGGTATCACCCTCCTTGAGGGTCAGCTCATCCTCCTCCATGGCTGTGTAGCTTTTCTGGACAATGTACTGCTCACCTGTGCACAGAACCAGGACAGAGGGTTGTGTCCTACCACCCCAGGGATGGGGCTCAGCCTCTCCAGCCACTGAGGAGAGGAGGAACCACAGCATCTACCCTACGTTTTAGGCTAGACTCAAAGTGCTTCAGGTCTCCAAGTTTGGATTCAGACTTCCCCAGCCTTGAGAGTGCCTGTGGCTCATCCCAGCCCTTTCAGCACCTCTCCATGAGAAAGCTGGTGAATGCAAGCAGTGGAAGCACACTTATCTATCTCTGCTGAAGAGCATGTTTATCATTTGGGTGATCTAAATGAGGAATAAGGAAGCTGTGCTAATAGAGTCTGTTGCAGTGTTTCAAAAACCACAAAGACGAAGTCCAGAGAGCAATCAGCATGAGGCTGCAGGATCCTCCCTCTGCTCTGTGCAACAAGACCCCGCTGTCACGGTGGGGCGATGTGGAGGGCTGGTAAGGAGACTGCAGAAGCCACGCGTTGGGGAAAGCCTGCACCTCTGTGTGAGTGCTGCACTGTGCTTCCTTGCTAACCCAGCAACTCAGCATTCACCCAGCTGGCTCAGCATGGCCACTGGGTGAAGATGTGCATCTGTGATCAGCCAAAACAAGCACCCAGTGCTGAGTTGCAGGTCGTGGGGAGCTCCTGAGGTTGACACTGAGGCACCAAACCATGAGATTTATCCCTCCTGGAAGCTCCTACAGCAACATCTCCCTGCCCAGCAGTCCTGCTCAGTGGGGACTGCCTGATGGGCCTTGCAATGAACCATCCCAGCAGGGAGCTGTGGCAGGCTGTGCTCTGACGCACACCCTGGTTACCCCAACATTTTACCTGCATAGTTGGGCTCCTGCTCTTCTGACTCGTCGGGACCGTCCATCGGCTCCAGATAGGCAGCTGGCACCCAGCCCCGCTTATTCTTCAACTGGCAGAACCACCAGCCTGCAAGGAAAGCACCCGTGGGCAAGAACAGAGGGTGTTGTGGGGGCACCATGGGGGCACCAGCACTGGGTCTGCCCCCGGCCGGAGTAGGCACAGGCATCCACATGGCCTGGATGGAAGGACGGCGCTGGGGCCAGTTTCTGTTTACATGGTGCAACCAGGGAGCTTGGCCAGTTCATCCTGTTTCCTCCTGGGCAGGAAACCTCACAGGCTGAGAAATGCGAGAGGGTTGCATGGTTTTCTAGGACTGCCCCACACCCTCACTGGCCAAAACCGACTGTCATGTGGCTCCATGTGAATGTGAAACATGTCCAGGCAGGAAGCGCTGAGAGGTTCGGTGCTGCTGGTTGCATTTGCTCTCTCCATCAGGAGACCCTGATACAGCCACCTACCCTTTAACCCATGCACCAGCCTAACTCGCACGCTGCATTTGGACACGAGATGCAAGGGCAGTCCCCGTCCCTGCTGAAATGATGGCCAGGAGGGGTCTCGCACTCAGGGGCTCTCCAGAGGGATGGATACATACCGCTCTCGCTCTTCTCCACGACGTCCACCATGTCCTCAGCTTTTAGAGCCATCTCGGATGTGGAGCTCTTCTCGTAGTCGGCGATGGCTCGGTACGTCTGCAGCACAATGGGCCCTGTAATGTCTGCATGGGAGAAGTGAGAGACGTTCCCTCTCCCAGCCCCCGGTGCAGAAATACCCTATTTCAAGAAGGCCAAAAGCATCCCCAGGACAGCCCCAAGTGCTCCCCCAGCCTCTTCTGGTCCCAAACCAGCTGGATCCCAGGACAGGGACTCATTCCCCCCGAGGCCGTGGTTTCCTCCCAGCTGCAGCTCTGGCACAGAGACAGTGCTCTTGGTCAGGGCATCTGCCATGGGATGGCTGCCCCTCTCCCTGCCAGCTTTGCTGCTGCTGAGACAGCCGCTGCTTGCACCCCTCCAAGGCCTCTTACCGCTGGGGTTTTTCTTGGCATCCTTTGGCAGGAGGAAGACCTCGGGCTTCTTGATCCTAGATGGGTCAGAGCAAAGGCAGCTCAATGCCAACCACCCCTCACCGCTGGCAGTGGTGCCATCCCTGCGGGCTGCTGACAGCACCCAGGATGCAGGTTTTCCCCCCCCCACGGCAGGCAGCTGGACTCACTGGCTGTCTGTGACGGGGTTCATGTCATTGTGACGGACCTTGAAGAAGTTGACCACGTGCAGGCACCGGGAGATCTTGTGGGGCAGGTTGACCAGCGTGTAGCAGTACTCGGCCAGCGTGCCCTGCCTGTTCTGGGTCGAGCGCTGCCCATCAAACCACTTTGGGGCTGGAGGAGAGGAGAAAGGACTCAGAAAAATCAGAGAGCACTCTGTTTTTATGACTTTCCCAAGCCGGCTGTTTTGAATCATTGTTTTTGCCCTGAAAACAAGTGGATTTGGCCCCAGGGTGCTACATGGCTGCATGGTGCCCATAAGGCAAAGCTCTGCAGGAGCATGGCCCCATCTCCTCCCTCGCTGCTCCAGCCCCGGCCTTGGCAGGCACATGAGGTCCACACATAGTGCCGAAAAGTCTGGGGAGAAGCTGACCGCAGGACTCTGGCTGTTTTGCAGAAGTGCTACAGCTGCAGGTTCCTTGTTTTGTCAGCACGGCTGTGGAGGCAAGTGTGCTGCAGTGCCCAGCTTGGGGGCTGTGGGCAGCGCGGAGGAGAGCTCTGTGCAGCCGGATTCATCCCCTGCAGCCCATGGACCCTTGCACAGCTCGTGCAAGACCAGAAAAGACCCTGTTTGACCCCATTTCAGTTACAGGATAACTCCCACATCCGTGCTCAGACTAAGCGCAGCTGCTGGGCCACTAATACAGCGGCTGCACTGGGGCACAGGGAGGGGCTCAGGGGACCAGCCTGTGGCCAGGGGAGATGTGCGTGTCCCTCTGTCCTGCTGGCCATGGCGCATGTCCTGCAGCAGCTGCTCTCGACCCCAGGGCTCCAAAATGCCACTGGCAGCCCCAACCCACAGCAGTGTTGAACCCTGCGTCGAGGTGCACGTGTGCAGCTGGTGGTACCCCCACCCCCCTGCAGCAGTCTGACACCTGCCTCAACCCCAGTGCTTTCAGGTCCCCAAATGGGACAAGGATGCTCAGCAGGGCAGTGGCAGCGCGTGGGAAGGGTCCTGGCATGGCAGTGTTGGTCTGGCTCTGAGGAGAGTCCCCCCAGACATCTGCTGTGTGGTGCAGGTTTATTCCTCCTCAGGAGGTGCTGACCACAACCTGCAGCTATTTCTCATGCTCCTTCCTGCCTCCTTTAAAACAGGAAATAAAATAAAAGAGGGAACTTCGCTGACCTGCACCTTGCCTGGGGACGAACCATCAGTTCTTTGGATCAGGAGTTCGTTCCCTGTCATTGCAGACATACTGCTTTGTTTCCTCTTATGAAATATCTGTGTTGCCATAAGGGCACTAAAACCAGTGCCAGTGATTGTGTCACCGAGGGAAGGCTCAGCTCAGCTCAGGCTCCCCAAAGCCAGACCCTTTGTACAAGCCAGGGGTCACAGCCGGTGCTGTGGGACATGTCTCCAGGGTGTCCAGCCTTTGGGGAGGAAGGATGGGGTCTGCAGGACTGGCGAGTGCTGCTGCTCAGAGCTTTCCGGGGTTTTGATTTCAAGCCCAGTGGGCAGGAACAGAAATCACACCAAGCACATGTGCGGGAGGCAGCCGGCAGAGCTTGGCCTGTCGGGGAATTTCCCAACCAACTGCAATTTCTGTTTCACACCCCCCCCCCAGCCCTGGCACCTGCCCCTCACCTGGCAAGTGTGGGATGATCCGGTTCTCCATGTTGATGTCCCCCGATTCGATGGGGAACATCTCCTTCAGCGCTTTCTGTGGAGCAGAGCCAGGCATGGCTGTGAGGATGGCACTGGGGGATTCCCCTGTGGTACCCACAACCCTGCCCATGGCTTCCCCCCCTTCCTGGCACTCGCCCCGCTGCTGCTACTGGTACGTGCTGGCTGGACCCCGTGCCTCCACACTGGGAGAAATCTGCCAGGGGAGCACACAGCCGATGACTCCCCCTTCAAGGGGCGAAGGAGATTGAAGCACTGGGACCCAGGAGCCTCCTTTGAGCCAGGTTTGTTCAGAGATAATTTCAGCTGGAATTCACCCTCCTCTTTTTCCCAAGCCCTGGTGCCCTGGGCTGGGGGCCAATGCCCACCCTGGGATGACTCACATGGAACTCGTATATCTCAGTAAACCGGCGGTAGATGACCTTTTCGGAGAGGTCGTTCCACTTCACCAGGAACATGTAGACCTGAGGGGCAAAGCAGAGGTGCTGCAGCTCTGTGGATGAGCAGGACCCCACACCCTGCTGCAGCCGAAGCCCCGAGGGAACCCTGCAGATGTTTCAGTTTCTGTTAAACTGCGTGTTTTTCTTCCACCACCCCAATGCAAGTGGCTCTGCCCAGGCAGCGAGCAAGCTGGGTGCTAGGGAAGCTCAGTAGGGACAGAGAGGGGACAGAAACATGCAGATGGGTGGGAATCAAGGAGCAAAAAGCCCTTTCCAAGCCTGTGAAGCAACCAATGGCTTGCAAATTTGGTGCCCAAAATCTTGTGTGTTCAGTACACTTTATCCTCTGGCTGCCTCCAGCTCATGCCATCAGCCATGACCCCTCCCAAAAAAGGATGCTCTTAGGCCCTCAGTCACATTTATCTAAATAAATTTGCTGGCCAGGCTTTTTATCCCGGCCAGTCTTCACTCCTCAGCTTGTCAGAAGGTTGCTGTGTACTCACATAGTGCTGGCTGGGGAAAAACCTCTTCTCGTAGCCCAGCAGCTCGATGTGCCGGATGAAGGCATCCCCCATAGCTGCTCCTAGCCACGGCGTCCCGCTCCGGCCCCTGCTCCTGCCTTCCCGGGCGTCTCGGTGTCCTTCTTCTCCCCTCTGCCGTCACACAGCTCCGCTTCACTGTTAAAGCCCCCGGGAAAGCAGAAGTCCTGCTGCAATCACACCCGTAATTGTTTATCCGCTGTGGTTTGTATTGAGTCGGTGTTTCCCGTGGGGAGTCTCCAGCCCAGCCAGTGGCTCAAGGGCTGGGGAGGAGGCGGGCACAGGGGAGGCCTCGGGGATGCCCTGGAGGCACCTCTGAAATCACGGGACAGTGAAGGTGCAGTGCCAGCTCGGCTGCCCTGATAGCCAAGTGGCCCCTTGACCGCTGACACTGCCCCGTGATGACACAGGGTGCTGCAGCACCCAATTTGCAGAGGGTCAAGGACAGACAAGTGCCTTGGCAAAGGCGACCAGAGGAGTCTTTACCCTCTGGAACAGAGCGGGCTGGGCTGAACGAAGCGCTGAACGTGCTCCCCAGGGACAGCAGCACCATCTCTGTATGGCTGGGAGGCCGTCCTGCGCTCCCAGGGCAGGCGGGGAAGCTGGGGGCACAGCCCAGGCAGAACGGGGCTTGGTTTGCTTGTTTGGTTTCAGGTTTAGTTCGATTTGGTTGGTTGGTTTGCAGGTGGGTTTCTTTAATAATTTGTCATATGTTATGCATGAGAGTGTGGGAGTTTGCATGGGGTCAATTTAATGTCATTCCAGTGTTAATAACGTATGAAAAAATCGTCAATAAAATTTGTGATGAAAATACAGTGAGTATTTAGTTGAAATTTACTACGGCGCACAAGAGCTCCTGCCCTTGCATCACTGATTCCTTTCAGTCACCTGCAGCTTCCCCAAAATCTACCACCGAAAGGCTCCCTTTGAGCAGCCCCCGAAGCCCTGAGCCAGCTCCAGCGCCGCAGCTCCGCTCCCCGCCCTACCCCGGCACGGGGCTGCGTGGAGCACCGGGAAACCCCAGGGTGGGCTGGAGATGGACCCCCCCCTCCCACCGGGAGAGCACGAGGGGCCCTGGCAAAGCCCCTCCGTGATGGCAGCGCACCACCGTCCTCCTCCGGCTCTGGCTCTGAGCAGAAAGGCTGAAGGGCTGCACGTATCAATCCCACACTGCTCACAGGCAAAGGTGCACCTGGGAGCACTTCTGTCCCTGTTACAAGGGGTGCCAGTGCTGGGCTGTCCCCTGGCAGAGGTGGGACCTGCTCTCCACGGGATGCTCAGGAGGAGCCCAGCTCCATCTGGTCACTCGGCTGTGAGCCCTTCACCCCCTCCCCAACTCCCTCTGCTATGTCCCCTCTGGGAGCCGGCGCTGGGGTGCAGCTGGTGTCCCCAGTAGGCCAACACCTCACCCCAAGCTGGTCTTCAGAGCAAGCCCAGACCCACGCTCCACATCCCCATTCCTGGCAGGCAGCAGCCCCCGGGCACCAGCGGAGCTCGCGTGGGCTCTCCCCACTGACCATCAACAGCAAACCCTGGTGCAGGGTCAGCCCCCGACGCCCTTAGGAGCTGTAAAGACAAAAGCTGCCTCTGGCTGCACTAAAAAAAAAATCAAATACTAACCCTAGCTTTCCCCGTATCTCAAGTATGGTGCTTTGCAGCCGAGATCAGAAACATGTCATTTACATTTAGTTCCTCATTATTTTAACATGGGGACTTCCCTGTATGCAAGGCAAAACTATACAACCAGTAACATTTAAAAAGTTACCTCCGGGGCTGTTTGCATTCTGCCCTGCTAACAGCCAGATTGCTGCTTCTTATGCAGCAGCACCACAAACTTCGTCATGAAAGCTAATTTCATAATTACAATTGTTTGTACTAAGTTTGAAACCACTTTGCAGACAGTGCATTACTGGAAACCACTTAATTAGCTTGTTTCTTCCTGTTTCCTCATCTTGTGATGCGAGAAATGAAACAAGAGCTTGTAGATCTCACTGCTGGCGATGGGTTAGCTCACAGTGAGACGCAGCCTGTAACTCGGTATGATACACTGCTTCATGTTTCCACCAACTGTCCCCACAGTTCCTGGGTTGTCAAGAAACAATTTTAGAAGAAAATTCTTGGAGGAGCAACGACCCATCGGATAAACAAGTGGAGTTTATGGAGTTCTTGAGCTGATTCATGTTTTGGAGAACAGGGCTGGCAGCTGAATGCAGGACCTGATTGTGGAGAACTTCCACTGGCCTCCAGCCTCAGTTGGCAGTGGTACTTTGCAGCAACGCACCACTGCTTTGGGGTAAGAACAGCATATATGGGGCCTAAGGTGACAGATTTCAATCAAGGTTATTGAAGATGAAGCTGTGGAAGTTTAGAGGTTTAGGCAAATGGACTACCCTCTTTTCTGTAGCGTTCCACCCAAAACCAGTACCAAAACCTCCCAGAAATTAAAAGCTGAAGAAAGAATGCTACCCTAATTTTATTCAAAACGCAATAGTGGTTTAAATTTAAGCTTAATTCAGTCCAGAGCCAAGGAAGACCTTGCTTATGTCACTGATGGCAAATTGCTGTATGTGAACCCTACTACATGCAAAAACCACGAAAATGGAAGTCTGCCCTCTTCCTTAGCAGTCTGTCGCTGATGGGATGGACACGAAAAGAAACGAAGGAGAAAGGGTTCAAGTTTTGTATGTGGAAAATCCCAAGGGAAAACCACTGGCCAGCAGCTGCACGACAGAGGCACTGGACCTCATCTGACATCTAGTGGTTACTGCCTTGAGAAAAGCCAGGGTGCCGAACTCCAGCCTCCACCCCTGACACCCTGGGTACAAAATTCCTATTTCAGAGAAAGGAGCCAGCCCAAGGTTCAGGACAGGCTTTTAAAGTTCAGTAAAACATGGGGAATAAATACTTGTCTGCTACTTCATCACCACAAAGCTTCTCTGCTGGAACAAAAAATATTCAGAGCTCTCAAAGTTGTTGCAATTTTATTTATTTACTTGTTTATTAGTACAGCCAAGGCTTTTTAGGGCATTATCACTCAATACCCGAAGAGTGAAGCACCTCACGTATTACTAGTTTGGAAATGAGTGAGATTTTCACAGACAGTTAACATCTTAAAAGTTTGCTACCTGTTAGGACTATATATAGATAATTTCTTAATATAAAATTGGTATTTGGAAGGTATAAATATTGGTGCAATTATTTTGTCAGTCTAATTTCTCTCTACTGGATATAACTCAAAATGTCTGAGACCAAAAAGAGACTTCAGTGCTGAATGCCGACTCCCCCGTCAGCATCACTGCAAGCCCAGCAGCGGGACAGGCACAACGCACACCACCCCCCTCGCTCCCAGCATCACCGAAGGACTCCAGTCCTTCCAGGAAAAACACTGCATCAGTTTTCACTTTTTTTTTTTCAGCTCTTGCACGCAAAGTTGCAGGATGTCCACGCTGCCGTTATATACGTGACAAGGCAGCAGCCTGGAATGACTAATTTTCACAGTTCTTTTGCTAAGATGCCTCGCCCTCATTTTGAGGGAGCACTAATGACTCCATCAGCAATACAGAGCCTTTCTCGGCAGGCAGCTGTGCAAAAAGCACCTCCTCAAGATAGCTGTGAGTGAAGGAGGGATGGACCATCCTTCTGCTTTTCAAAAGGGGAAGTTGAGAGCCAGCTGAAAACCCAGGGAAAGCTGCATTAACTCATTTCCCCGTTCTAAACATTTCTAGCAGCAATCGCAGAACTGGCCATTGCTCTGATGACAACCTATTTATGGAGGTGAGTTAACTGAGCATGTCTATAATCAGCAGAGGACTACACCAGTGGTTACAACTCGGGGCAGCAGCACACAGCGGAAAGTTAATACCCACAAGCTGAGAGGGAACAGATCAGTTACGCCAAGGGGCTGGTTCCCATGGGACCGACACAGGGGCTGTTTGCCCAGGCAGGAAGGCAGCGCTGAATCGGTCACCACCGATTCCCCATTGGGAGAGCCAGAAGGTACAACCAGACAAGTGTTTTCAAAGTGACTCAGCAAGGAGCTAACCCTGCTCCTACTGACATCAACGGCACAAGGCCCGAATATTTAAGTGGAAGCGCCTAGATCGGCACGGAACAATCATGAAAACGCAAGCACGTGTCCTACAGCTCTCCCTTGCCTCCACAACGACGGAGCATGTGCTGCTCTAATTCATCTGCTGAATTTCAGGTTGCTCCCAGGGAACAGACACTGCACCCAATAGAATTTAAGGCTTCAAAGTTTTTCTTGAAGATACAACCACCTCACCCACACAGAGCTCGATTTCTGTCTGAAAGGCGTGACTGGAATTTACTTCCTCCACTGGAAGGAATAACTACGCCACAGCATGTTCTACCTGCCTACAGAATTACTGCTACAGCTTCATTTGTTGTAAAATATGTAAATGTATACTGCATGGACAGCCATGAAAACCATCAGAAAGGTCTTTATTTCTTAATCAGGGAATTAGGTTCACCATTTGTGCATAATGCAGTCATCCCAAACTCATGCCAATAAAAGAGAAACCTTTACAATAATCTGCATCTTCTCTGTAGAGATTATCATATAGCCAGAACTTTACATCTCTTATGGTTTGTAAAACTTAAAATAAATGCATACATGAGTCTCTTACATGATGTGGGGCGTAACCAGGACTACAGGGGACTTAACTTTTGACATAGTAGGACTTACAGCAGCTTGCAGCGTATGTTTCCATAACTAGTTCTAGATGAAGAGAAGGGCATCCCCCACAGCCTTCAGGAGAAAAGCTCTCACACAGGTCCATGTGAGTTCTGCCTACGTTAGGACTGCAAGACCAGACCCCATCATATATAAACCATGTGATATTCTGATAAAACATGCACTTACTACTTTGAGTTAATGGAACAAACTATAACACGGTTTAATTCAAGTTGGTTCCTAATCCACACACTGAAATACTGACCATTTCACAGTCCATCTCATTAATGCGTACTAACGCTCAAGTGAACCAGTTTATCTTTTATTTATGAAAAACATATGAATTGTGATAGATATCATAGGAAAAATTAGTTCAAATATACAGATACTATTGTCCAATCAGCCATTAAAGGAGTAAGAACCAAAAAGTATTGATATTTTTTTTTCCCAAAGAAAAACTAACAAACTGAACTACTTGCAGGAAATTTTCTTCATTACAAAAGCTGAGATGCATTCAGGTACAGTGAAATTCAGCTTTATTGGGAAGTGTAGACAGCTTCTGTTAAGTCCCTGTTGATTTTACTCCCTGTCATCTCCCCAGCATTGCTGCATCAAGTTTAGTCCTTATAATATATTCCAAAGTAAAATCAGCCATTCCAAATCTACAGGCATTCTTTGCTTTAAGTCAATTCACAGAACTGCTGAAAAAGTAGACATTTCTATCTAAAAGTACAAAAAGGGTTTGTATAGAAGGTACTTCTCTTATACAGTTATATTACACAGCTCAAGACAGTCCCGGCAGGCTCTTCTCAGAACTGGATGCTTCTGACTAGATAAAAAAAAAAATTACAAAAGCAAGTTAGTTTCATTGCAGCTCTGTATCTTATTACAAATAGGAGTAGTTTCCATCGCCTTTTTGAGTTCTTTAAGCCTAGATTCATAGAGCATTCTGAGGCTGAATGTTGCTTTCAGTCAATACGAGATTTTAATGTGTGCTTGAGTGGTCTCTGTGAGAATTTAGATCAAATATTTGCTTTAGTATAAATTCAGTGGATGGCCTAAAACATCCAAGAGGCCAAACCACTGCAGGACCAAGCTGTGCAGCCATTGCTCAGACAAAACTTCTGTGACCTTCAATGGACAGGTGAGATGGCTTTTTATACCTCCACTGGGTGAAGTGCTTCCCACGACAAATCAAAAGTTTTTCTTTAGTATATTTTCTCCTGCCATGTTCAGTTTTATGACAAATATTTCCAAAGCAGTCTTCACCAATTTATTATGAAGACTATTACTGTACTTACAATTCTCAGGGCACAGACAGTTGGTGTGCTGTGGTACATCAGTCTCTGCCAGTTTCTACCAAATCATTTCTGGATTTGTCCCTTCAGTCCCTCATCCGACGCCGTCAGCAGCCCTCTGTGTACCAGGCTGTGTTTCTGCTGCACGGATGGAGGGCTGTGGCCAAGGCTGTCCTTGCCTCCAAAAAGCTGGATGGTTCCAGGGGTGAAACCCACGGGCTCCCCCAGCCCTCGTCACACGAGGGGCAAACTGCCTTATGACTCCCAGCTGCTCAGGCCGGCAGAAATGCCGAGCCAGAGCTCGGTTTTGCTGATTGCCCATCTGTGCTCTCAGAACTGGAACACTACACAGACATTGTCTTCTCAGAGAGGAATACCATGTCTTTTTCTTACTAGAGCTAGACGTACACTAAACAGCTCAAGTACACTAAACAAATGCATCCGACTTTGTATCAATCAAGACAAATGGCTAAAGTATCAAACACTACACAATGAGGAAAGTATTTGGTTTGGAGTATTAGCAAAAAACTGAAATGGGAAAAAGTACTACAGAGCTGTGATAGCTTAAAATAGCCATTTTCTCTGAATGAGGCATAAAGACTCACAACCATGTGGATCAGCCTTTTACATCTGGTGATGTGATAGCATCACTAGCACTACTCTCCACCTCCACCAAAATGTCATTTTTAGGAATCAGTGAAGTTAAAAATAGTATAAGAAAAAGACTCAGACATTTTTGCATTGTGAATTAAACTGTTTCATAAAAGTTAATGGAAAAGAAAAAAAAACCCACTTTTAAAGGAAGTTGGTTTGTCATCCCAGCTAATAGCTTTGCTAAGTGTCCCAAGCTTAGACAATATTGTAATTGTACTGAAGAGCTTTCCTGCTCAAGTACAATTTGGAAATATATAGGCTTTACCAAGAATAATAATGACACAACCATGTCAGAGCTCTTCGTAAACATTAATTCCCTGAGCTTTCATTTACTCTGCCTCTGAGGTATGTAATTACCATCACCCATTCTTATTTATAGGCCACATTTTCCTGGGACTGACTGCCTCACAAATTTGAACACAGTGTGCTTTACACTGTATTTGGATAAGGTAGCGAAAACATCCTACATTTTATAAGTGAGAATCGAGACAAATAAAATAATTCACAAGTAAAGGACTGGCACCTTCTGGCATTCACAGTCCTGTATCTCAGCCCTTCTCCTCACCCAAAAATATAAAAATATTACTACTTGACAGGTGCTGACTTCAAGAAATGCTAAATTCTTTTACCCCGTATTGATGAGATCTACCACGTTGGGTCTGGTTCTTGCTTTATTTGAGAATTTTCTTCTGTTTCTGTAACATCTGTTGAAAAAGTAGTAATGAATGAAGAGAAAAGGGAACTTTCCAACCAATTTTGTTGTTATTGTTGTACTTAAGTAAAAAATTAAGAAAATATGAAAGCATTAATTTACCTTTTTAAACTATTAACAACAAATAAAAATTTATGCACAACAATCTGATTCTGTGAAAATGATCATATTCACTTCAATGTAAAGCAGCTTGGGATCTTAGAGCACTCTAGTTTTTAAAGAACAGAAAGAAAAATTGCTATTAGAAGTGTATGAAACTTAAAAATGCTTTTACGTAGCTGAAATACTCACTGGGCTGAAAAGGTACTTAATCCAAAAAGGAAACAACACATAATTAGTGAAAAAATGTCAGATATGTCACTGTTTTGGTCTGCATCCTGCTCTTCATCCTCCTCCCTCCTCTGTGCCAATCCCCAGCACCATTCCTTCCTTCAACCACCTCATCGGATATGCGATGCTGGGTGAAGCTTTTCAAACACTCACAGCTAAGTCTGTAGCTCATGACTTCAAATACATCAGGCACGAGCACTGTTTCACATTTTTTAAGATGCCATCTTCCAAAGGTAGCTAACAACACCTGAACCTACTTATGCTCAGGTGATGCCTTCTGGGTTAGTTATTAAACACACTATTTTTCAGATTTTCTTCCCATCTCTTCTCAACTACATACAGACTTCTGCAACTACTGTATTTCAATCTCTCCGAAAAAAATTTGACCCTAGCTAATTTTTCTTCTTCAATGCACAGTATTGCACAGGAAGGCGTTATGATATGCTTAAAAAAAGAGAGAAAGAAATTTTATCTTGTTGGCTAAAGCATTCATCACCTTTTGATATATGTTTTTTCATTTCCAGGAGACTTAATTACAAAATCTTTGCTTTTTCTTGTTCACAGGGACGCCTGGAGGTAAATCAAAGAAATCTCATGCCTGTATAGTACTGTATATATGAGCTGGAGCCTGATATTGTTCTTTTTATAAACAGAGAATAAGATGGAAAGAAATTGGTTTTTCACTGAAGTTGTTTGGAAGGTTCAGGGCTAGGGTAATTCATCACTACAAAGTCAAGCAATTTCACCACATGATCATTTTATACCTTCCAGCCTAGTTCTGAAGTGATTTTGAGTTCTTTAGCAATTGCATGCCTTTTCTCAAGATCATTCCTCTGGTTACGGGGTCTGAATCTAGTTTTGGATGATAAATTCAAAGCCACACTTGTCTATGTCTTCAAAACCATCACTTTGAAGGCCCATAGCTAGATTTCCTCCGCATGAAGGTATTCAGGAACAACTGTCTCTCTCCACCATCTAACAACTTCAGTGGTCCCACGTAGGCCCAGCATTATAAAGACAGCTGATGTTCCAGCTTTCAGTAACTGTGAGCTTAAAATCTGCAGCTCAGCTCTTCTGGGACTCTAACACTTGCCTTCTTTTTGTCTTGATTGCTGCAACAGGATTGATCTATACTCTGAGACAAAGACCTACTCATAATACTCAGAGTGAACCTGTAACTGAGCTTGCAACAGTAGTTCTGGTTGTGCGTGTTTGGCTTTTCTCCGAGTTCAGTGACATGACAGGGCAACTGAAGCAGTGGAGACTGGAATGGGCATTTCCTTGGAAAAGGCTAGAGGAGAACAGGAGTGCTGAGATTTGCTGCCTTCTCTTTTGGGGGCACAGAAGCAGGATTAAGGAACGAACTTGAGGGTTTTAGGATGACAAGTGCTGATGCACAGCAGCCTCCACCCCGGTGCCATTGGCTATGCTGCTCTCAAGCTGCTACTGACACATCAGAGAGCCCTGGCGCAGACTACCTGGCACAAAACCAGCACCCTGTCAAACTGTCACAGCACCTCGGATCCTCTATGTCAGCCGTGCCAGAGGCAGCCACAGCCACCCAGGGCCATGCTGACAAGCTGGGGCTACAGCAGAGGCAGCATTTACAGGACCAGAGCACACAGCAGACAACAGCATCCCAACTCTCAGGTCGATTCAGTATTCCTAATGCTCCAAGACCATAAGCAAAAGCACAGCTACTGCCTCCTTGGCCTCACATATATCAACATCTGAAAAAGATACAACTCAAGTATATTCTTGGACAACAGGAAAGTTGGATGTTTTCCAGAGCTTAAGTTCTGGAAGAACAACACTCCCCGCCTCTCCCAGCACAGTATATTCAGGCCAATACGCCATTAAAATTTCCTGATGATGGCAATCATTCACTTATAAATTGTGGAAACTACTGTGCTGAATAACTCAGGATATGAGCAATCACTCAAAGCCTATATATAGTCATGACTCACCAACCAAGAACAACAATTCATAAAACTCCTTTGTAAAATTACTTGAATAATAACTTCTGCTGCAGAGTATTTTTCACATGATGCAGCATGATATTAATACAGATGAAAAAATGCCCTGGAAACCAATAAAAGCCCTTGTTTTGTTTTGATTGACCCTTCTCCTATAAGAAAAAGATGCAACTTTGTTCAAAATTACTTTAAATTATTTGTTGGTAATAACTGAAGACAAACACTTACCTCCTACAGATAGTTGTACTTGGCTTGGTTCAGCTGGCTCTTAAATGAAAAAAATATAGTCAAATGAGTATGAATATAGTTTCAACAATATGATCAGTTTCTTAGAAAAATTAAGGAAATTAAGTTTTCCCTGAAAAAAAAGCACCTCATTTTTTCCTCTTATGATCAGACTCAAATATCTTTGTCTGAGAGAAATGTGTGTAACTTTCTATAGTCTGCAGAAAAATGTAAAAAATACCCAAACATTTATTACATTACCTAACAGCTTCTCGTCCAACTACAGTTCACTGCGGCAGACATATCACCGAGTTCTGGTGGAATATATCATGCACTTGCAAAGAATATACCAGGTTTGGAAGAGCTTTACTGAAACTGCTTAAATCTAAAACGGCATTTAAAAACAATCGTCACTTCTGTGAGTATTGTCTTCAATGGTGAGTATGTGTATTTTGGGGGAGAGTGGGAAGGTGCAGAATAGAGGGCAAAAAGTATGTTTTAATTCCATATTGATTTTTCTATTATCTATGTTGATGAATTACAGGTGCTGGGAAAGCCATTTAACCTTCTTAACACTGCGGGTGAGATAAGAGACTATATCACTGCTATCAGCAGTGGTTTTCCTCCCTCCCACCACCAACAAATGTGAACAGAAGAGCCAGTGGTTTCCTTTATAATTATTTCCACCATTAAAAGTGTCCCTTACTCTTAAAATGCTTATCGAGTATTTTCTCTTGTTTCCCAGTTTGAGTTAAAGATTATTCAGTCAATTGCAAAAGTCTTTCCCGCAGTACACCAACTTGGGATACGTATTTTTAAAACGTCTGCGAACATTTAGAAGCTCTTTTGAGTCAAAAGGAAGTTGCTCAACTACATTTACTTTAGCTATTCGTAGCTTTAAGTTAAGTTCTCCATTCAGACTAAGATAGGTGATGTGTGTGCAGTCTAGCAGGGGTTAGAGCTGTGCAGGGGGCAAAAATTCCATCAGGACCCCATTCTAGGTTCTTACATGTTACACAGGCAAACTTCATTTGGCTGAACACCTATCTGGTGCAGACACACACATACTTTGAGCTAAGCAGACATCAGTAAATGGATACTGAATTGGCTTTATATATTGCCCCTACTAATCCTTCTTTGCAGATGAGTGAGCTGAAAAAAATCAAATCAAGGAACATGCCTATGACACAGCTTGAAGGAAGCAATGGCTCTTTCTATTAATTTATTAATATTTAATAGCTATAAAAGTCACCGTCGCACACCATCTGTCAAAATAAAAGGGCTCATCATGAGCCGTGCGTACTCACGACATGACTACTAATATCATCTGCCAATGAGATCGAGAACTCCATACCCCACCCCTCCTGCAAGGACACGTGCCACGCTCTGCATCACCTGGTAGTACTGGTGCTGCTGGTGGTGCTGCTGGTGGTTCTGCTGCTGGTGCTGCTGGTGGTGCTTCTGCTTCAGCTTTTTCCATCAGCTCTAAGATTAGACACGATCAGTGTTTGAAAATGGTCCACATGTAACACAAGGGCAATCTTACTTCTTGAATCTGCAAGTCCTGAAACTTGTTGCGTGAACACTTGTGATTGAGCTGCAGTTCAGTATTTTTTCTTACAGAAAAACCACTCCCTGTCTAGCTTCCAAGCACCAAAAATTTCCTCTTAAGTTCCCACATGTTCTTTGGAAGAAGAATAAAGCATCATACCTATAAGCAGTAGGCTCAGAGCCTTTCAATCATTCACCTTAGTATCTATCAATACCAGATCATTTTGACCGTAATTAACGGACATGGATAATGCATAACCCCACATGTTCGGTGACCAATCTGCTCCTCCAGTGGCAGAAGATGATCGGATATCTGTGTTGCTTTTACTCAGCATATTAGCTAGCCTCAGTCCCAACACACGCTGACAGTTATGCTGGATAGTTTAATAGATTCTTTCATTTCTAATGCAATTCCCTGGAAATGCCGTTACACACTTAGCTGCCTGGGAGGCTCCCTCTTACATAGGGATCTCTTTCCCACCTACGAGGGTGTGCCTAGGACTGCTGAGCAGGTCAATGTCAGTTACTAGCTATAGTATCTCCCTGAAAACACTTTGTACTTGCAGTTCACAGACCTCAGCATGCTAGCTGGAACATACTAGTGGCTGGATGCAAATGAACCAACGCAGGGTCACTAAGGCTCAGGCTAGGTAAGGACAAATAAACAGCAGTAGGTTATTTGGCCTCTGAATTTCTAATCTGACATTGGCTCAGAAAGAACATGACACAAGGGACACTAATGACAGTGTTTTGCAGTTTGCTTTTTCTCTTAAATAAGATCTAAAAAACCAGGTCACAATTATTTTAGGCATCTGAAAATACTAAGACCTTTCCCACCCTCCTGAAACAATTTCATTAACATGGCCAAATTGGCCATGGCACTTCAGGTAATTACACTCTGCCTCTCTAAACTGTTACGGCTTCAGTAGAACACAGAATTTTTCACTGGAACACAATTGTGCAGCTACCGGAAAGCTCTTGCTTATTAACTGCTACTGCAATGGATCCGAACCTAAAATGTAGGCACTCCCATGTAAGTCTGTTGCTCAGTCAGGGTCCTAAATCTCTTTGGGACTCTGCAGCTGAAAAATATGAAATCAGTGTCTTGCATTTTCACATCAAAGTTAATGCTAATCTTATACTGTTCTGTAAATTTATCATACCACTCTCAAGTTAATTGCACATGCATGTTTAGTCAGGAAATCTTAATGAGACAGACACAGACAAAAGTTATACAGAGAACTTAACCACTGTGGAGCCTCTGCCACTAAGTCAAAATGTAGAAAACAAATCTTGTTGAGTTACAAAAAACATTTGCCATCAGCGTCTCATAAATACTTACGATTGTTAATCACAAGTCCTGGGAATGGTCTGTAAATAAAATAAAATAAAATAAAATGTACTGATGGGGTCTCCCTCCCAAGGCAACCTCACCTAACCTTCTGTAACAGAGATCATGTCAAAAAATGACAGAAAGTTGAAAGAGAAAAGAACCATCATAGTAGCTCTTGGGCACTGTGGTTTGTTCACTAGCACTTTGAAAAGTAATGTACACAGGAAAACGCAAATCCTTGAAATTTTCCTCTCTCTAAACTGAAGCTTTTAGATTCCTGTGAAGCAGTCTATGATTTGAGAAGTTACATAAACCGACAAATTTTTATTTTCAATTCTTGAACTCCTCCTTAGTATGATTCCAAAGTTTCATCTATTCTGCTTCATGCACACAAATATACACACATGTATATACAAAGTATGTGTCTATGGAAATATAAACACACAAAAAAATTCACTTACATTGTAATTGGACAATATTGTATTTTTAATTATTGTAGATAAACTCAAATTTGTAGGGAAAAAACACAATTTATCAGAGAGCTGACCTTGACTCAGGATTCTTAACACAACTGAAATATTTAAAAAATAGTAATACTACTACAAACATACTGTTTACTGTTAAGAGCCAACAAGCTCTGGACTTGTCTCCAAACTTGATCTTATAAACGGGAGAGCAAGGCCCACAACACTTTAGGACTCTGTTGTAGAATGACTAGATTTCAACTCAAAAGACAGCTTGCTATAATATCCAGTATTACTAATGTACCTTTTGGCATACTAAACTGGATGTGTCCTCCAAAGAGCTACCTTCTTCATTCATGCTATGAACATCTGGGCTTCATTTGACCTAATATATGGTTATACCAAAGAGCCAACATCATCCACTATTTAAAGATGCACTGCAACTTCTACTCTTTTAGATCTCAACTTATTTGAGCTACAGGGCCGTCCTTGTAACATCTGTCCAATCTAATCAATGGCAACTACGTACCGAATGACAGTAAATTTGATAAACTCTGCTGATTCCAAGATCTTCCTCATTGAGCTGATTTCCAAATAACTGGGAGCTTTAAACGCCACGCCAGGAGGCATCCCATCCACCACCACACAGCCAGGGTTGATAGTGATTTTTCTGTATGGAACTTTCACAGGGAAATTCATACCAATGGCTTCACCTAAGTAAGAGGGAGCATATTTATTTTCAAGTCTACATGTTTACAATTACATCGAAGAAAAAGTCCTCAGACAATTAAGAAACTAAATGCAAACCCGAGCTTTCTATCATGTCTGTAACTATGAACCATCCAACTGACAATGAAACCATTACAGTGTCAGAAGTTTTGGATTACACTCGTGAACATCACTACGAGAGCATTAGCTACAACTCCAACTCTGACAGCTCACCATATGAAGAACCCAGAGTCTGTTTTTCTGAAAAAAGGTATAGAACAGGATATCTAAGGAAATAGCTACATGAAGGAAAACAAAGTGTTTCCTGCAATGCCATGAAAGGCAATTCAACCCAGCACTACTGAAGGAGTTTCAGATAAAGAAACTCAGGTCATCATTGCTGTACAATGCAAATACAAAGTAAAAAAAGAAAAATATACACAGCAAAAAGGTTAAGTTGCATTTTAAAAATTACTCTAGTCCCAAGCATTAAGAAGTCGGGATTATGAAGCCCTAAGAACAATCATGGATGGCCAGCAACATAAATATTTCATCCATGTTTACACAGAAAGAAACAGGAAGGGACACACACACACACACACAGCAATCTATGCTCCTAGGATCTTTTGTTTAAAAAACCCCAAACAACCTATATCACTTAGATTGTTTCTGAAGTCAAAGCTTCATACACAATTCTCAAATTTGTTAATTTTAATGATCATATTATCATCCACTGTGATGATTCAGTAACTTCAATATGAACAAAATTAATTGCATTCACACATATGTAAAAACGGGGAGAAGGAAGGAATTACCAAATTTCCGGCTAAAAAGATCATTCACTTGTTCTCTCAATTGTCTGGCCTTTTCTACTTTTGACAGTCGCTCACTTTCATCATCTGCAAGAAATTGTTAGAATAGCATCAGAATTAAGCAGACTTTGTTTCCCTGAAGCTTGTTCATCATTGCATATTTACTCAAAGCAGGTATACCTGAGTGTTTCAAAACAGGTGCTTTGTTCCTAGTTCCAGCAGTAACACAGAATTGTAGCAATACACAAAATAGATGGATGCTTAGAAATCTGTGAGAAGCTTCAGGGTATTTACATAACCAACATTAGATTTTCTGTCTAGAGATGATTTTGTAAAATTAATCTAAAACCACAAGTTATGTTTTATTTTCTTACAATACATATGATGGTGGGGAAAGGTAAAAGCAAATTAAAGAAAAATTCAATAGATGGCCACAGCATGCAGTTTTCCTCACTGTTTCCAATGAATGTAAGATGTGCCCAAGAAAGTAGTAATCAGCATTAAGACAAAGCATTCCAGTCTGCACAGTTATTCAATTCAGTCCAACTACTGATATCTTGAAGTTGCCAAGAAAACTGCAAATCAATATTTAATTTATTGCATGAGGAAAAAAATGGAAAAATGTGGATACTTCTTAACTAAAGGCTGGACCAAGAATATTCTAGAGATGTCACTGAATAGATATTTGTGAGTGTTAGAAAATATTTAACATCTTGGCAAAACCAGAATGTTACATTATGTTCTTTGTTGACTGTACTGGTATTTTAGTGATCCAGCTTGACTGTAGGAAAAAACTTCAGACTTCATCAAACAAATGTCATGAAGAATATCAGCACAAAGAGTATGTGAAACCAGAGAGTATACACACCTGGTATAGTTACTTGAATGATGTTAAGATCTTCAACACCTGCAGCTGTGTTCACCACTGTGTTTGTTGTGGTGCTTGCTGTATTGGCTGTGTTAGATAAATTATTTTTCCCTAAAAGTAAAGAAAATTAATTTAAAAAGCATTTGTAGAGAGCCCAAAATCTTCCATGTCATATATAAAGAAAATATTGCAAAATAACAGATGATATTTGCAAAGTTTTCAAAGAGGACACAGTTCCGTTTTCAAAAGGGGAGCAGCTTCCAATGAGATATTTATTGAAGGTACACGCTGCTCTGTCCTTCCAACCCAAGAGAAGGAGCTAGATGAAAGATAATGTTAATCTTTACCTAGCTCGTTTTCTGAAAAGATTATTAAGGAAGGAAAAAGAGTATGTGGAACATGTGTTTTGGTATTTTAATTAACAGAAAAACCATAGCACTTGCAGTTAATTCAGTAACACCTACTGATTCATGTGTTCACTGCAGGCATTCACAAAATAAACCCCTTATAGTTTTATTTCTGAGCCACACTGTCCGGTGGCACAAACTAGCCCAGTTCAAGTAACTCAGCAGTTTTGCCAACCCAGAGTAACAGATAATACTATGACACAAAACGTTTAATCCATGACCTGCCTGACACAATTTTCTACTGGCTATCTGGCACTCCTATCTGTGGAGCACTTGTCATTTAGATGACCTACATATTAGGAGCAAATAATTTATCTCTAGATCTGAATTACTTCTGTAAATCATACATTACTTGTTACATTTTGATAAAAGGTAGTAAAGATATTAGAGGCATGATAATCGTGAATAACTTAAAAAAATTAATACTCCCTTCCTACAGCTGTATTTAAACTGTAACTGGTAAGTGCTTTTCCCATCTTAAGAACAAACAAGCAAACAAACAAGCCAATGTAGAATGAATCTTTCGTTAACACCATATAGCTCTCCTGATTGGTATTTTATCCTCGATAAAGACTGTTATCTAGAATGTTAAGCAGTTGCAAAACTCACTTTGGGGGCTTCTAGCAGAACTTTCCTTAAGAGCTGCCTCAAACATCTCAGGCCTGCAAAGAGATCGAATGTTTCATGTACAATAATAAAATTACATTAATCAACATTAAAATGTTAATTTACTGAAGACAGGAACTAAGTGATATCCTCTCAGACAAACAGCCAGTCAAGAATGCAATAGCTGAGGCACTCCACAACTTCTCTTGCCACTGGCACATAAGTATCTAAACCTATTCTAACAAGAAAAATACATTCTTGTAAATCCCAATATATGAATCTCTACTTCTCAGCTCTTCGCTGCCAGCAAGCTTTATGAGTAACCCATAAGCATTGCACACAGTAGGCACTAAACCAGGGATGTGATAACTGAAATGGGCTAAGAAACCTGGGCTTGCTCTTCCTCCCAAAATAGGTTGAGTGTTTTTCAGAACAAAGAGATTACTGTATCTTGCTCCACCTCTACAAGAGCTATGTGACCGTTTCCTCATTTACTCAAAATATTCCAGTGTGTATTTTATAGACTAATTTAGCAACTCGGCAACACAATTTCATTTTTTGGTCTACATTTCAATTTTCATAGAGTAGATAGAATATATGGGAGTCTTACTTTTTAATAATGAATTTTATCTTAGATTTGTTTCTCAGGATTTTCTCTAGTCTTGGAATTCCAAAAGTAGAAGGTCGGCGGAATGGCACCCCCTCAGGTAGTCCTTCCACGTAGAAAACCTCCGGGAAGGATTCAAACAACGCAAACGGCACCTTCACTGGTTCAGTCAGCCCCAGCGCCTCCCCTGAAATGCAACAGAGCAAATAAGCTACCAGCTAGATACCTGATGTGTAGAGAAGAAGGAAAACCTCAGGTATAAACAGTATATAATAGTTGGCACATAGATACTAGATTAGGTAGAACCAGCAGGCTTTGTCTTTTTTGGTGACAGCTATGAGTAGGCAGGGAGAAAATTAACAGTCTCAAACGTAAGTCATTCTGTTGCAGTAAATCTGATCATATTTTGCAGTTGAAAATTAATAATGTGCAGTCCGTTTATGCTACTGGCTTGATCTGCATACAGGACTATCCCATTTGTACTCCACTTTGTTACAGGCAATGCATTCTGTCTCTGTCAAGCACCACCAAGGGCAGGTGGGATTAGTGCTTGTTTCAAAATCTGCACTCAGAAGTCATTAGCTTCCCAGCAGCCTGCACTACCAGAGGCGCTGGGATCCACTGAAGCACGTCTCTCCAGATACCATCCATAGTACTGAGTCATGCAGAGGCTGAAGTCATATGAAGTCCCATTCATAAGTGGAGTGAGGAAAGCTTAAAAAGATGTGCCAGGATGTAAAGTGACTATGTCTCTGGGTCATTAAAGAAGTAGTAACCCAACCACAACTTCTCCATTTCCAAACCCAAATAAAATAACTAGTGGAAATGTGACACAGAATTGCAAGCGACCCAGGCAAGAATGAACTCAAATAAGAAATTGCCTAGAGTACACAAGGCTTGCAGGCCCTTTGGAATAAACATGTGAACATCTCTCTCATGCATCTAACCGCATGTTCATAAGAAACACATCTCAGTAAAAAAGGCATCAATAAACTTACCACATTTTTCATTAAAAAGATTTTCAACTTTCTGCTTTAAGTCAGTAATCTTGGCATTCCACGCCTCTGCCAGGAAGAAATTGGAAGAATTAAATCAACACTCGCACAATGAATTAGTCCTGGAAGCATATTTTTTAAAATGTTTAATAAATTATTATGCTTGATAACCTATTTACTATGACAGTAAAATGCACAAACTGGCTTTCATTCTGCAAATGGCACAAACTTTCTGCTGCAGCCTAAACCTATATCCACATCAATCCTCACTTTCCTACAGCTTTGAAAGATACAGCTTCTAGATAAAGGAAGGGCGATTAAAATTGAAATTAATTCAAGAGTGATCCAAATTTACAGTATCAGGCAGCATAAAATCTGAACCAGCACCCAAAACAGGGACAGAGAGTTCTTCATATGTTCAGTGGCATAGCCCCGAAACACATGCCTCTCTTGAGAACTATAAGCTCCATTACAGTTTCAACTTCAGTGGGTAAGATTACATGTCCATCTAGCCAGGCATTTTGTTTCTGACAGTGATCAGCAGCAATTCATAAACCAGTTTACTTGTGGCTGAAGTGGTCTTCTGTAGCTGGTCTAACAAAACTGAAAACTCACTTGGAAGTTTAAAGAAGTTGCATACTTTTTTAAAAAAAATAGCCTAGGTCTAACAATAACAAGCAACACTAAGAAAACTGTATGCAACTCTGAATATGAATACTGCCCATGCCAAAAGGAGCAGTCATACCAAATCAGTATCTTCTATTCATTCTAAACTAGCTCAGTAAGAGTAAAGAATTCCTTTGTTTCACATTTTATGACCATATGGCTAAAAAGAAAGTATGGGGGACAAATACAATAAAGCAAATAAACTCCTACATAAATGTAAGCAAATAAACTCAGAGTGTAAGGCTGCTGAAAAAAGGGTTTCATGAGACTTGGGAACTGCTTACAATTACTCTGAATACAGTCATTCATCTCACTTGACTATGAGGAATTTATCTGGGTTGCAAACTGACCCTGCTTTCAATGCAAAGATTTCTGTGCTAGAGCACTGCACACAGGCCTGGTCCTCCACGGCTAAGAAGCTTTGGCCCAATGCTCATGAACACAACTACATGGCTCCCAGTCCTGTCTGGGACTGATTTTCCAGAACTGGAGAGGTCTGTAACAGCAATCTTGCAAAATCAGCTCCAACAGATTGTGGCTTACTAATTCACTTCAAATCCTCCCTAGTTCCTACGTACCACTTGGATACCTCTGCACAGTGATGCTCATTATTTCACGTTTGTGGAGCACTTATTAAGCTTATGCACAGTATCATATCTCAGCTGGGTTTATGCACTCTGGTGGTACTGTGCACCAGACAAGTCCTTCAAGGGTCTGCAGCATGGTGAAATATCAGAGTAGCAAAACTAAAGCGAATTCTGAACGCCAATTAGTAAGATCTAATGGAGCCATGCTGTATTTGTACAGCATTCTCCATACATCATCCAGGATTTCTGGGATGGAGATTATTCCACATGATGAAGAACTGAATGTGCATGAAAACAAGAACTTCATTCATTCACTAACTGTAGAATAAAACATGAATTCAAAATCTCTCTAATATGTAATCACCAGAAATTTCAATACCAACATTAATAGAATGCATGTGTGCTAATTCCCACAATATTTACCAAAAGAAAACTCTCTTCCTCGTGGCTTGAAACTCATATTGGACCCATTGGTTTGAGAATTAGTTCGAACATCTGTTTGTGGCTTATTAGGACCTGTAAAAAGACATTACATAGATACATGCAGAGAGCAGAAATAAGCTATCGTACAAAAAGAACAATGCATCAAACATGATTACTGGAGAAAACTTCTGAATCAAGAGTAGAATAAAAAAAACCCTTAAGTTCTTCTAGGGTTGTATTTAAGCATTTGATACTACTGATCAATCTGTCATTTCTCTGCTCAGGACTACAACAGTTTCCACATCTCTGCTTGGAATAAAAGGCCCAAGCAAGCTGTCACACTCCAAAATTTTACATCACCATCATCTGCACAGAATCCAGTATTATTCAGAAACGAAAAACTGTTTCTATATTAAAGAAATATAGGTAAAATATGTCTGAAGCCTTGAAATGAAACTGAGTTTGCTACATAAGGTGCGTGTATAAGTTAATTATGGTCTATGAAAACAGAAGAACAGAAAATAATAGAAGAATAGAGGAGCATTAGAAGAATATTTAATGATATTTCTTCCATACCTTCTTCAACAGTAACTTCAATCTCTGGGACCTTTGAATCGCCTGCAGGACTTCGTGACCTTTTTGAACTCTTTGGACTCATTGCTGGAAGTCAATATAATACAAGGTGTAATGCACAAACCCTCTATAATGTATATGCTGCACAGCTAATGAAAAAACAGCTGCATTCTGAAAATTCCAACAGACTGAAGAATCACTTGTGTTCTTACTTAGTACAGTCTGCGTTGTAAAATCTGAACAATACAGTGATGCTCACAGTCTTAAAAAGTAGGTGTAGTTTTCTTGAAAAAGGCAGATATAACACCTAAATTTTCACTCCATTAATTCAGAAAAGAAGATTCTGTTTTTTCTAAGTGCGTAGGACAGCTTTGGTACTTTTATTATCTAAATTGCAAAATTATTAACTTCTGAACTTTTAGATAACAAACTTAAAGACTTTGTTTTTCTTCTTTTCTTATAAAACTTCATTGTTTACTTCAGTTCACACCTGTAATATGGTTTAGGCCTTTAATAGCAAAATAAAAGTTGTCAAAACTAAGCAAATTCCATTTTCTGTATTGGAATAGTCTTAAGTAAAATAAGGTAGATACATTTATGTTTTGAGTAACTTCTTCAAATAATAGCAGATTTAGAGGCTATTACACTAGATCACCTTAAATAGTGCCTTTTGTTTGCAACACCCATATTTTTCAACCACAAAGATCTCTCAGCTTGCTAAAGAAGCAGAAAGTAAGTACTTATGAATTGATGGCAGCACATAATACTTAATTGTCTACCTTTAGTGTTTATTTTACTAGCCAGTCCTGGAGGCAAATAGGATGTGACAAGCTCAGGCCTAAAAGTTGAACAGAACACAATCCAATCAGTTACATATGCAAGAAAAATAATACAGCAAAATGTTACAAATTTCTTGGAATTCAGTTGAGTTTCAATTTACATAACATCAGCTCTATAATATAATTCTGCTAGAAGCATGGGTGACTATCTACTAACAAAAAGTTAGAAAACATAAAGATACATTTTCTACTCTAATCTTCTTCAGGGTTTATTTCAAGCAAAAAATAAAGAAAAATAAGGAGAAAAAAAGGAAAAAAGCTTCCCAGTACAAGGCCATTTTCCCCCTAGATCCCTGATGCATGAAACGTGCCATTTATACATTTATATAAATTTAATAAGGAAAGTATATCCTTTTATGAGATAAAACATGTGCAAAATGCTCCTTCTGTTTCATGTAAACAGAATTTAGGTAGCATTTAAAGCCTAAAGCTGTTGGAAAAAAAACCCAAATAACTTCAAATGAGGAATAAAAATAACTGAATTAAACATACTTTTTAACGACAAATTTGATTTTGCCACTCCCACGGACAATTCTTTCCAGGCGTGGAATTCCAAACCACGTGGGACTCCGGAAGGGGATTCCTTCTGGCAAGCCTTCGACGTACAAGTACTCAGGGTTTGATTCAAATACAGGATAGGGAACTTTCACTGCCTCTGAAAGGCCCAGAGCTTGGGCTGAAAAGAAAGATTTAATGATAGTTTACACACTCAAATGGGTGGTATTTTATCTCAAGTGATTTCAAGAAGCTTGGCTTACAGAAGCACTGCTACTCAGAGATAATTAAAAACCCCAAGAGAAATATTTAAATAAATTTTCTATTATTTTCCATAGAATAACTGCAGATGGGGACTTGGTCCATCTTGTTATAGATAACATCTAAGCCTGCAGTGCCAAGTATTTTCTTCAGAGAACTTTTTTCATCCAAAAGCTTTCTGTCATCTCTTGTCACACAACTGGAGAAACTACGGCCTAGGATATTGTTATAAAGTCATTTATGTCAGTTATAGGGAAAAGCCAGCAAAAAGTAGGTAAGAGGAGTCAAGATTTCCATATCTGTCCTAGTACATTTCAAATTTTTAAATAAGTACAGTAAAATTTAAAACTCTTTTCAGATGAGTTTTAAAATGCAGCAGCAGTATAAAACAGGTCCTTTAACTTACCAAACTTGGTATTAAAGATCTCTTCTACTTGCTTTCTTAGCTTTGTGATCCTGGCGTTCCAATCATCTTTTACTGAAAACCAGAAATGGATATATGTCAGAGTATTACCCAGTTCTAGATAGAGGTACATTTGAACACATTTCTCTCAACACAAGAACTTGTAAACTGTCAACACAATCACATCTGAGTAGACAAGGACACACAATGAGTAATGACCACGGCAGTTAAATGATACATGTAATTCCCTCTACATAATGGAAAATCTGTTTAAATGGTCAAGGGAGGGGATTCTCCCCCTCTACCCCACTCTGGTGAGACCACCCTGCAGTGCTGGGTCCAGCTCTGGGGTCACCAACATCAAAAGGACACAGAACTGCTCAAGCGGGGCCAGAGGAGGCCACGAAGATGCTCGGGGGGCTGGAGCACCCCCCTGTGAGGACAGGCTGAGAGAGTTGGGGGGGTTCAGCTGGAGAAGAGAAGGCTCCAGGGAGACCTTAGAGCGGCCTCCCAGTGCTTAAAGGGGCTACAGGAAAGGGGGGAGGGACTCTTGATCAGGGTTATAGTGATAGGATGAGGGGTAGCAGTTTTAAACTGACAGAGGGTAGATTTAGATGAGATATAAAGAAGAAATTCTTCCCTGTGAGGGTGGTGAGGCCCTGGCACAGGTTGCTCAGAGAAGCTGTGGCTGCCCCCTCCCTGGAAGGGTTCAAGGCCAGGTTGGACGGGGCTTTGAGCAACCTGGTCTAGTGGAAGGTGTCCCTGCCTGTGGCAGGGGGGTTGGAACTAGATGGTCTTTAAGGTCCCTTCCAACCCAAACCATTCTATGACTCTACAATTCATTACTTTTCATCATAACCCACAAATAACAATTAACTATTACTGAGCTAAAACCATTTAGAGTTGTGGAAAGCATGCACGAAGGAAGCTATACAGAAATTTTTTGTTTCTGAATCATATTTTTGACTAACAAATTACCTGACCTTGTTTATTTCTAAGCTGCTTGTATTTTCAAGGCAAGATGCATTATTTTTTGCCTTCTGGCCTACTTATTTGATAGATTTCACAGGTATTTAACACCTGCATGTGGGTTTATACTTATTCACATGTTGTAGTCCTACTGGCAAAGGAATTAGATTGCCTAGTTTACTTTAAAAAGTTAAGATGTTGCTTGCAGATTATCTATTGAGGGCACAGGATTACTACTTTGCAACAGAATAATATTTTGCTTTAAAAAAGGTCTAATATTCTTCAGCAACATGAAGTTTGCATCTGCAGTAAGAAGATCCTCAGCCTTTGTCTGGGAAAATAGTTTTCACTGGGCTCTAAGCCCATGAGAACATTTGACATGTTTGCCTGTCTGACATCAAACCTTGGACCCTGGTAAACTTTCTGGGCACTGGTAATACCAGGCTCACCTGTAGCAGTGAAAAATACAGTGAAATAACCAGTACAAAAAAGAAATGTTATTCTGAACATTCAAACAGTCTGAGTTTTAAGAATCATGACCACTGGATGTCAGTTCTTTCAGAAAGAGGATTTTATTAGCTGCTTTTTAATGCCATCATTGGCATCTTCATTGTCAAATGACGATACTGTCAAATTTGCCGATAACTGGTGTTTTGGCAACAAAGCAAGGAAAAAAAATAGATGCTGCCTTTTCCTTCTGCTCCACATTGAACACAGTCTTTTCTACTGAGCTACCCTCTTGCTGAATATGAGCCTTTTCATAAAATCCAAACAAAATCCACAATACATTGTGATGATTTAAGATGACTAGTGATTACATTATTAAATCGTATTTCCTTTTTTTTTTCCTCCTGCAGCAAGCTCAACACAATTATTTCCTAAAGCTGCGGTTTGTTTATCTGGTGAAATGTGTGTGGGGAAAAACCTAGGAAGGCCTGGATCTCTGTTTGTGTTACTACCACAAGCAGGTTCCTACTCCTAAAAAAACCTAGCAAGATTTGGATTATACACTTCTGTGGCAAGAAAGTGCCAATACACTCCAATTCAGAGCATTCAGAAATAAAAAGCAGTCTTATTCTTCTCCTGTGTTAAAGGCATTTCGTGCTTTCAAGAAGTCATTACAATTCCTTACCAGAGGCCTGAAAAAAGCCCAACAGTCAGCTGTGAAATGCTAAGGGGCTCCAGAGCTTTGATTCAGGCCAGGATAGGAACCCCAGCTCTCCCAGGCCGTGAAGGTGACCCATTCTAGTTATTCAAAGACAGCTGGACTGCACCACCATCCAGAAATCCATACACTGTCATAATGATCAATTTATTCTTTTCAGACCTCACGAAGAGCACGTCAGCACACTCATCACAGAAGGGTTACTCCTTGAAAAATGTTGCATTGATCCAAATGTGTTTCCCCACCAAACCCTTCCATCCCCACTGGCAGACAGCACCATCTTACCTGGGGCGTTCACCCTGGGTTGAATAACTTCAGTTGAGGTGACAGTTAGCAGCTCTGGCCTGCAACCAGAAAACAAATCATCTGCCCATTCTTGACATAAAATAAAAACTATTATTTATTATGACATGAATTGAAAAGTTTGGATTTTTCTATTATATGTTTCACACTTTGTAAACATGCTACAGAGATATTTTGAAAGACTTGTATGGATTGCAAATACCCACTTTATAATCCAGAATATTTAATCTGCCTATTTGGTAAGTAAGAGACCAAATGCTTCATGACTTAATGAAACCAAGTGCTTGATTACACAAAGGGTGCTTGTTTGGCCTCTTTCTCAAAAAACCCAAACCGACATGTTTAGGCATTAAAACAACACTTACCTTCTGATCACAAATTTTATTCTGTTGCCTGCTTGAATTATTTTTTCAAGGCGAGGGATTCCATACCAGGAGGGACTCCTAAAGGGGATGTTGTCTGGCAGCCCTTCAACACAGAGGTCAGTAGGATGGGCCTCAAATTTCTGATATGGAACAGCTTTAGGCTCAGTGCTCCCCAAGGCCTCGGCTGTTAGAAAAAAATACATCCAGTAACTGGACAGTTTAGCATCAACCTTTATTAGAAGCTAGGTAAAGCTACCAACTCCTCAGGATGTTGCAATCACGATCTCAGAACCTGCAACAATGCAGGATATCTAAACCCAAGGAATTCCAAGTCTCAGCACACTGAAGACATAAAAATTTACCATATTGTATCACGTTGCTATTGGGTAATCACAATGTTAGACTGAAGATTACTGGGTTCCTCACTGAGGGATAATAGAGTAGTTTTATCCAAAGTTTTAAATCTATTATAGAACATCCTGTAACATTTTATTCTAGCTCTTATGAAGTTGCCTTTTTTTTTATATTGGAGACAACATAAAAATTCACCCAGAAGCGTTCTATTACTAATTTTAATGATACTGCAATGGATATAAATAAAAAATGGATATAAATAAAAAAAAAAAAATCACCAAATGGAAAAAAATTCCAAATAGGAAGGAATCGAGAGCAGTTAGAAGAGTTGTACCTATAAGACTTACAGGTTTTTTTAACTATCAATTTACCTTGTGTAAGCAGTAGAGTAATACATTCTTTTTCACTCAACTGCCAGGATTTTAGATATTTGGAAAAATGATCAAAGGTCTCATTCATGTGGACATTCAAAGGAAATAATGAAAGCAACTTTCAAGAAATACAAACTCACGAAAGAAAAGAAAATAATAATACTGTACGCACCAAACTTTTTACAGAAGATTTGATCTACCATCTTTCTCAGTTTAGTGATTCTGGCATACCACTCCTCTTTCACTGTATTTGAGAGTGACACAGAACAAAAAGATACACTAATTATATTTTGGTTATATTTTTACCGTTCAGTTTATAGCATGCATAGCCATCCTGCATTTTCAGGTAACCCAGAAAATACTATGCAGAAGAAATATGGATTCAACTTGAAACTAGGAAAATTAATTATAGAAAAAATGTCAAAATATTAGAACTGTACAGAAATCCATCAAACCAGTGACATCACACTTGCCACAAAATACACACAGTGTATTGGCATGAAGAGCTGCAATGCTTTCATCATTCGCCTCCAATCTATAGATCCCATTTGGAGATGGGATTAGTTTTTTGCCAGTTTCATTTTCTAAAAAATGATCTTGATATTCAGTGCAGAATTTGGTATGCATATGGGATGAAAACTTGCTTTCAAGGAATTTTCACTAAGCATTGACAACCCCAAAGCAAGCTTTTACAATGGGTGCACGTAGCAGTTTGCTCCTCGCTGTATATTCATGTTGAACTTCCAGCATCCATTTCTCCCACTGTTCATGGGCAATACTTTTAAAATGGTGATTCCTAACTACTTCAAATGACTCTAGGAATTTTGTCATTCTTCTTGAGATGCCAAGCAGCTTAGTTCCAACTCTCCAAAATGTTTCCTTGATGCTCCCCAAGACATGAGTTAAGTCATAATTTAGACACAGAATCCAATATGTGGTAGCTATGTAGATTAGCACATCCTGGTCAATAAAACAACATTAAATACAGTTTTACCATAATTTTATCACTTGAGCATCTTTGCTTATTGGCCAATACACAAACAACTTTGGAGCTCACGAGACAAAGTTTTGCCCCTGAAGATAGTCATGAGTGAGTTCTGCTCCTCCAGCAGAACAGAGCACAACGATGACGTTAGTGCTGTCATATTTGGTAGGAGGAACAGCATCAGCTTTTGTTTCTGTTTTGTCACGTGTGCTCGCCATTTGGGATTGTGACCAGTACCCCCTGTTCCCAACCCCTGATAATGGGCTGGGTAATGGCTTAACTAATGCCATTTCCTAAGGCAAGCTGCCGTTCTCTGTGACCAAGTGGGTCACATTCTTTCCCTTTCCCTTCATGATCAGCCCTGAAGGTCCTGTGAACCAAGTTGACAAACCAAACAGATTTCTTCCTTGCCTCCCTATCAGCCTCAAGGTTCCTGGGCACCAGGCCGATTACTCCCTTCCTCACCAGCCCTGCAGGTCCCAGGCAGCCGGCCAGCCCGGTGGTGATGTCCCTGGCACAGAACAGGGAAGTGTAACAGCACATGGAGCACTGTCCATAAAAATCAAGCAGTTACAAGTCCTAAGGGGAGAACTTGGAACAGAGCTGCTGCTGGACAGCAAGACCCGTGGCTCCCCAGGAACCAGGGACACCCCCAGCATCCTCTGCTTCCTCTGAGGATTAAGTGAGTGACTCATCTTTTATATAATTTTTGAGTCTAGATTATGATTGTATATTGACATGTATTAAGATCTGACCCAATCTGCAAAGGGTTGAGGTGATTAGAAACCATAGGTTGTTTTATTAAAAGTTCTGTATTATGCTACTTATAAAGTGTGCTACATTGATTCTGCTTGTAGAAATCCTGTGTCATTCTAATAATGAATTCTATGCTATACTAATTATAATACCCTGTTAAAAAATAAAGCTGTAATTGTAACTATGTTTAGTGCCATCATCATTCTGCCAAGGATCCCTAGAAAAAAACCTCTCTGTTGCCTCAGTGTCAGGTGACAGGGATCAAAGTACATATCACACAAATGACTTTTTTTTTCTTCTGAATATGTCTTTGTGACCAACAAGTGGAAGCTCAGTCTTGAACAAGATATTGGACAGCTGCCACACTGTGGGTTTAGTCAGCATGCACAGGCAACAGCTTCTGCTCCGTAACTGCACTGCACCAGGGTGGACTATCTTCATAGGACCTCCTCACACTTCTCCAGCATGTCCTGAGCCAAGCCATCAACGCCTGACTGGTCTGTCTTGGAGCCAGCATCAGTCTTCTCAGGGCTTCAGAGCTGAGGCCATTTCATAAAACCCTCCTGACCAGCCTGTTTTCCACAGGAATGCAAATGCAAATTGTCTTTCTTCTGTCAGTCAAAATACAACTTCTGGATTCGTCCCATTCCTCTCCTGCTGGAGACACAAGCTAGCAGGGGCTATGGACAGAGCAGCATGTTGCACATGGAGCTGCAAGGAGCCTAGAGCAGGGGCTGGTGCTACATAGCTCTCCTGAGATGGCAGCAGACATGCGGAGCAGCAGAGACAATGAGCTACTGGGAAAGAGGGAATCCAAACAGGGAGAAAAGAAAACTGAGGGAAAGGAGGCTTAGACAGCTGCTGTCTTCTGAGCGGTGTTCCCTGAGAAGTTATCAACAGCTTTCACAGACATTCTCTTCTCAGAAATAATGCAGAGGTTGCACATGAATATACCATCACCACAAGTTAGAGAAGACAAGCAACATAAAGTGACTGTTCATAACACTGTGCCATAAGAATGAGTTAACACTAGTTTTCTTAGCTACAGGGGTTTTATGGGTTCCTGAGCACCAGGCCGATCACTCCCTTCCTCGCCAACCTTGCAGATGTACCTGCTTTCTCTTCCTAATCAGTATAACCATCTTAAATATGACATAAACAACAGAGAAAAGGGCTAATTTAAAAACCCACATAAGAGTACAGTTAAGGTTAAGACTTGGTCATTAGCCTACCTACTATTTTTGTAGTCAAATTTGCTGCTCAGAGGAACAGGTTATTAAGACTTAAGACACTAGGTTAACTTATACTGAAGGAAAAGTTTAATTCCTACACACACGTTAAAGTGACAACCTTATGACATAATTTCTTTGCTTAATTTAGATCCTTAATGTTCGCTTTAAGTACAGTCTTTGATATACTTTTTACAACAGAAGACTATGAGTATATAATGCAACATAATAGTGCTGCAGTAGTGCAGGTACTACCATTTATGTGCTTGTGTCCCTGTCTGAACTAAGAATTTCTCTGGTATTAGTAAAAATTCACAGTTCAACCAGGCTGAGGTTGCCAGTTAGCATTTTGGGGCTGGGAGCAATTTGTTTGCTTCCATTGGTTCAGGCATACAAGCTTTCAACACTTGGCTTAATTAGACAATTTAAAAAGTGCCCTGAAGCTGAAGAGACAGTAGAATACAACTGAAGAGAAAAATAAGTCCAGGAAAGTAATTTATCAACTAGTGCCCATGCAAAGGCACAATTCTTTCAAAACCTGGTGTTTTTTTTCCATACTAAACTTTTTTTTCCTCCCAGCTTGAGGGGAAAGAGTTCATGGGAGCAATTGTAACAAAAATCTATTCTTATGGTCTTGTTTGTACATGGTCATTTTCGTTACCTTTGGATGGGTGCTCAATGGAGACAAACATGTAAGAGCATGCATCTGCTGACAAGTATTCCCTGATGGCAAAAGTGTTAGAATGCACTGTCTTTGCACTACTACGTGAAAAAGGGAGTCCCATCACCTGAGCAAGTCAGATTCTACAATAATAAAAGTCACTATAACCAGTACGTTCATTACTGCATTTCAGTTAATCGAATTTAGGCAAATACCATATATAGGCAATTATTCCATGATACAGATAGTTCCCTACCCAGTAAACTATCAACTATGGAAACTACTGCCTTTTCTCTATATCTCAATAGACTAACCCTTAGCTCATTGGTTTTTTCTTCTGGCCAGCTGAATCAAATCAGTTGATAGAGTGTTAGTAACACTGGCTTGGATAACCAGTGGAAAATTGCTGTCACTTTGTAGCCAAAGAAAATTCAAAACAAGAGGAATTATTTGCAACATGTTATTAGCAAAAGCAAATGGTAGCCACCACTAAGACTGACAAATAGGAAACCATACTGTACTTGGGCAACTCACACGTTTGAAGACCTACCTCCTGCAACTGGTTTGTCCAGAGGTACGTCTTCTCGTGTCGAATTCAAAAGCTCATGCCTAAAAAAAGATTTAAGATACATGCTTCAACAGTGACATACACTTTGATAAACCAGAGTTACAGCCTCAAGTTACTACTGAAGGATCAGAAAAAAAAACCAAAACAGGGGACAGCAGAATCCCCAACATAAAATTCCAGTTAACACTGAAGTATTATAAGAGCTAGTTGGTACTCTGACAACATTTTTCATACCTGATACCCATATCCACTTGAGCCATAACATTTCATGGTAACATATAGATTACATTAAAATTATCTCTGAATTCTAAGACACAATCAGAAACAAAGATCCAAATAACCTTTATAAATGAAAACCTCAAAGCAGACATTTCTGTTTCCCAAATACATATAGTTTTATCCATATTAGAACAACAAAAAAATTTAAAATTCTGACATTTCTCACAGAGCTGAACTGGTTTTTTAGCTGCTCTGGTTACCACACATTAAAAAAAACAATGAACAGCATTAATTAATTACTGTTAACAACTAAGACAAATCTGACAAAAGCAGGTGTCAGCATCACATAAGTATTAAAATCTACACATAGTGACTGATTTTAAGTGAGACGAAAGGTAGTTCTACACTTCTTCCTCTTTTCTGGTTATCTGTAAGCATCAGGATGACAGACACTGAACATATACCTCAAATTTGAGAAACTAGCATCCGTGCTAACAGCAGCACACACAGAGGCATGGGCTGTCACTACCACCGATTCTGAGCCTGACCACTGCAATCAGCAGATTCCTATCCACTTTGAAAACCCTTGGATTCAGCCCTACACTACTGAACAATAGTAAAACGTCTGCTGTTACTCAAAGGAGCTTCATTTAAACTGTAGGTGCTCATCTGTGGTGTGAAACACCACATCTCTCTGAAGTGAAGGACCAAACTATAAAGGGTAAATAACCACCCACTACCAGCTGCGTATCACAGCCGCAGTAGTGTGGATCTCAAAGTGCTCTGCAGCTCTGAGATCCAGCACTCGGCATCTCTCCCTCATATCCTGAATTCAGGCTTGGTTCAGGCTCCCTTCCAACTCCCCCTGCCTTTGCAGAAAGTCATGTCAGGGCTCCTCTGGGAAAGACACCAAGGCAAAAAACGAGGAGAAAAGAAAGAGGACCAGAACATCTCATGAATCTCATGTCCTCACTTTAAAGGCAGATGATACCCTGCCATGCTGGCTACAGCAGGCAACTAAGCCCTCAAGCAGCTTCTATGTACATCTAAGATCTCCCTTCATGTACACTATCTGACCTCCAGAAACACCAAGGACACACATCCAACTAAATCACAGGAACCAGTAGCTATTTTGGCCTCAAACCTGCCCTGGGAGATGCTATATACAGATACGGCCATAGACACCTTGATACAACATTCCAGCAAGAAAAAAATAAAAGCGCAAGCTGAAATTTAGGCCAGGACTCTCAGACAGCATAAAATAACCCCAAGTCAATGGCTTTCAACATGTATTACAGATACAGAGATTAAAATAGTACAAAGAGATCTGGCCATGAGAAGAAGTCCATAACATTGAAGAGCTCTGTCCAGATCTCAGCCACCACTGTGGTGCGCTGGTGATCTGATAAACTGAATTTATGAGAGTGAACATCAACTGAAAATTACTCATCAGTACTGCAGAAGAATGTGTCAGTAGAAATCAGTCTGGAAGTTCTTGAAGATAAAATGAAGCAGAGTGGAGCCAGCAGAAAACAATGAGTAATATAGGGACAAAACCGCAAAATGCCTTACTTTTTAATCACAAACCGAATCCGCTCCTTTGCTAGAAGTATCCTCTCAAGACGGGGAATGCCGTACGTGGATGGCCGCCTGAAGGGAATTCCTTCTGGCAGCCCTTCCACATATAAGTCCTCCACATGGGACTGGAAGAGTGGGTATGGGATAGACACTGGACCTTTTGCTTTTATAGCTTGAGCTTTAAGAAAAAAAAGAATAAAAACATTACACTAGCTTGTGGCTCTACTCAAATTATCTGTTTGATATCACTCTGAAAAAGTTCAAAATTAGCAGACAGGCAATAACCCCCTCAGCACATTTAAGTATGCAAGCATTCATATTTGGGGGGGGTGGGTTTGTTTTATAGCAAAATCCCTCTAATTCACAGTAAACAAGCTGCAGACCTCCATACATATGCAGATTCTCCTCTTTCTTTTACTCTGTAAACATTTAATAACAGAGACTGCACATGTTACAGCAACGTTTCAAAGTATTTTGATTCTGTTTAATAGCACAGTTTGAAAGATGAAGTTATCTAGACTTAATTATAAACCAAGCATATTTCACTTCATTAGCTTTGATTATTATTATTTGGTACTACTATTGGGTTACAAGAGTCATTAATGCCTTCGAGGACGGGCACGCATCCTTCTCTTGAGTGAATTCCTAAAGCTTTGGTGTATTTTAGAAATCCAAGGAATCACTAATGAAATAAACAACACACTTCTAATACCATCAAAAAAACCCACAGCCCTACTAATGAAATCTTTGAAGCAAATTAAAAGCAAATAGCAGATTTACCCACAGCTGGAAAATAACCTCAATGTATCTCTTTAGTTATGAGGACAGTAACCATACCAATACACCCATCAGGCTAGCAAACACTGGAGCATGGCATGATGGGCTGCAAACACCCAAAGGGCTGATTTCTTTATACTCACGAGGGTACATTAATTTTGCAGGCCACGCAACAAAAATTCCCTATTACCATCTGACTGGTCTGCAAATAGTTCGGTACATTCTGTTGCTTGCTATGGAACTTTGATGCAGAAAACTATCTGAGGAAAGTCCAAGCTAGGGCCAAATTAGAGTACAGTGATGTTGTGGCAATGTTTCTGAAAGCACAACTACTCAGGGCACGTTTTCAAGCAACTTAATGTGAAAGCAGCCCAAGGTTCAGACATCAGTGTATGCAAAATGCTCACATTAACTCACAAATTCTTAAAAGCAATAAAACAATGTAGGTTTTAAAGGTATTTGGGTAACGTACTCTTTCAACAACTTGGAAAGCAGAACAGTTCTAGTTATGTTTATCAAAAAACAGGGAAGTTTTGAAAATACTCTATGTATCTTAGTCTTATATTCTGGTGAGAGCCGAATATCAAAATTTTAGAAAACTGTGAGAAGAACTGTGTTTCAACTGCCAAAAATAAGATGGCCAAAACTGGAGACAGAGAATAGATACATACCGTGAGGAACATGAACCTGAAGATGACTCTTAGCAAATACACTAAAGAAACCACATTCAAACCTGTGTCAAAGGAGCTACAGAACAACCACCGAAAGAGCTGTTGTGCATCACACCAGTCCTTCATTAAAGTAGATTTTTATTGCAGTCATATACCTCTTCTAAGAAATTCAAAAAATTATTCTGAGCCTGAAGGCTGTTGTGGCAAGTGGTGAAAAGTGTAACAAATCCAGCAGAGAAGCCTCAGATGGAAACGAGCATTTGTGAACCACAGTTATTCACAAGAGAAAAGATCATCGCTGAAATCTGCATCACTACACAGCACCAAGAACAGCTTCAGAGTAACAAAAATCCTGTTTGTTTAAATAAGTAAATTTTTACAATACTTTATTTCTCTTAAATCAGCAAATGTTTTAGCAAATCCTCTTCAGACAGCCTAAGAACACATCAGCATCACAGTCTGCAGTGAGGCTTCTTACATTTGGAACCTTACAAGGTTTTGCATAGAAATCCTATTGAATACAGGGTTCATTTTTATAAATTAGTCTGTATTTGTGAGCCACTATCTTGTATTTACACTATGAAAAGTAATCCCATTTAGTTTACATCTAAACACAAAAATAAATTTATTTTCAGACATGCCAGCTGTAGTGGATGACAATGTGATATTGCTAAAACACTTCGGAGCTCCAGAAGCCAACAAATCTGAGGACCATTCTGGGAATTCTGGATATCCGTAACTCATTTCAGTAAGTGGGAAGTTGCATGCCCATACAGATAAAGAATTGGAATCTGATATGGAACTGGTTTGTGAATCAATAAAATGTTGTCATTCAGAGGGAAAAAGGGGATAATTTAATACCATCTGGCCTGCTATGGAAAGTCAGGAATAGCTCCATATTCAACAGACTCCACAGGAGATTTTTAGGCTGGCTATGTGCAAACACCAGAATCAAAATTAAGGCAATTCAACAAGAATGATGCTCCTTTCCAGAGGAATTAAAATACTGTGAATCAAATTCTGAACTGTTTTTACTTGGTGTGAGTTGCTTTCAGTGGGCTGTTTAAATGTCAGACAGTCACACCCAAAACATGCAGAAACTCCAACATCTAAAGGTCCATTCTGAAAGCACTTCCACTTTTCATGGCAGAGGAGCACCGCCATTTATTTTGAAATTTTTGATGATGCTGTTTTAGTCTGTGATATGTGGACATAAAATATGTCTACATGCAACATCAGGAGACACATTCCAAAGTCTAACACGTGTGATGCTTTTTCTCTCCAAGAACCATTAACATATAATTGTTGCTTCACTGCAAATCAATCATAATCAGAAAGGAGCTATCAATCAGTGGTAATGTCGCCCCAGAGCCATTTAAAAAGATTATTTCACTTAAGCACTCATTGTAATTACAGAAGAAAGGCCAGCTCTCTCAAATGTGGGTGGCCCCAGACATAAGCACACTGGAGCTTCAGGAAACTGAGCACAACTGAAAAATAAAATCAAGTTTCACACTTAGGTGCCAAACACAAGCACTCAATTTTGAAATTACTCTGCTCATCAAAAAAGCTGCTTTCCACACTTTTAAGTCTTCTGATAATATTTAACCCTTTGGTGCTGTCAGTACTGGCGTGCTCCTGAGCCAACAACAACATGCATGCCAAAGATGTGATTTACGGTGTCAAAGGACTAGAGGCAATTGTTTGGAAAGGAGTGTAACACATACCGTATTTTTTTTCAAACAGCTCTTCAACTTGCTTTCTCAAGTCTGTAATTCGCGCATTCCACTTCTCTGCAAAGAAAAGAGGATGACATGTCAGACTACAATCGAAACTGAGAATCTCTTGTAAAACCGATGTTACTACTAAATGAAATATGCAGTGTGCTTTTACTGCTCACTTGCATACAGGTGCCTGTGGAGTTACGGTATAGGCTATACCTTAAAATACATAGATACATTCAGAAAGAAAAAGGGTAGAATAAGATGTTTAAGATTACCTCCAAAACTTGTGCAGGTGTTAAATGAAGTTTAAAAAAAAAAATACAAACCAGGCTAAAGTAACTTCCAAAACTGGTTTCTCTTTGATGGCTCGGTCAGCAGCTCTCACTACCATCAGGGGTAAAGTCAGTTTGCAGCTGCTGTTGATAGTTATCTAAATCTGGGTGCTGAAAAGCTTGATCAGTGAAGCTTGATAAAGCTTACAGTGAGTACATGAAGTTGTTTTGGAGCAAATCTGTACAACTATCTGGGTCAGGAGGCATCATGCCATCCTCTACCTTCATCCAGTATTTCTCCAAGTCCTGATGTTGCAAAATATCCCTACAAATCCTATTTCTGAAAGAAGATACAGGCTGCAAAACAGAAGTTATCCACATCCAATCGTGTGTTCCATGGAGAGCTGGGTTAAATGGCAGAATTTTAACATCTCATTTTCTGCCTGTCACAGAGAGCGCATATTTTCACAGCTTTTTTGTACTATCTCAATGCTTTTAGGAAAATGCCACAACTCTTTTTTAGACAGTACCAGATGCTGGCTGGCCTTTTAAGAATGAGTTAATAAGCAAGTGTACTTACAGCTTATTTCTTACACCGAAGACTTGAATCTAGTAACTACAGAGGTCAAAAAAATGAGGCCATTCAAGCTATTACACTTCCTGTTGTCAAAAAATTCTTGTATCAGACAAGACAGAGGATTGAATTTTGAGTCCGTATCGAAAGGGGTTTAAATATTCATTCTTAGACCAATGTCACAACTTTGGTGGCCATGTTTAAGCTTGTATTTTTTTAATATAATGTCATGGATATCAATAGGACAGCATGCTTCAGATGTGGGCAAGAATAAGACCTTGTTTAGAGGAGAAAGGGAGTTCTGGCATACTGCCTTGCATCCACACATAAACTCTTAATTCTAGTTACCTGGCTTATCACTTACATCAATTAACACGTTTATATTCTGAAACAACATCCTTGTGGATAAATCTATATAATTGCTTCTGCCACCCTTTTTACTGCTATCCTGTAGTGCACAGCTTCTTAGCTGACAAATACATCTTCAGCTCAATGTTTTCTATTCCTGTGTCACTTCAACCATGTAATATTTCCCCCTTTAGCTGCAGCTGTAGAGCCAGATGAAACTCGCTCTGATTCCAGCACAACCAACAACCACATTTTCTGTTGACCTACAGAACAATGGATTAACAGCAGCTTTACCAGTAAGAGTCAGGAAGCAGAGTCAGAATTTACTGGCCTAAAGGCAAAACCCTGCTTCTCAGAGTTGGTGAACACACATGGACAGTCCTAGGACAAGGGTTTTGAAAGGCACCTGTGTGACTTCAGATTGCAACCCAGAGGAAAGTGTCACACAACTGAGATCCCTTCAGTTCATCAGGCTCTGAGGCAGACTCAGCAAATGACCTCTAAAACTCCGTCTGTGTTTTGTCAGAGGGAGAACAGCCAGAAAGAATGTCAGACCATATTACAAAGCAACCATACAAAAATATATTCTTCTCACTTACCAAACCAATCACTGGCCAAATATTCCACATGGAGCCTTTCAAGCACCTACTTCCATGCCCCTCTCCCTCCAATGGAAACACTACAGGGATTAATAATCAAATCCTCCACGAAACAGGCATGTTTATTTGACATGGTGGATATGCAGAGAATAGGCAATTGAAAAAAAGATATTCTATACTGACCCACATTTTGATCAGCACACTGTTTTTTTTAGCTACTTTTGTATCTTATGAGTAAATCACCAACTTCGGCTACAGAGATATTTCAAAATTCAGAGTAGTTATCAGGTAACCAGCACGATTTTTAATCAGACTGTCAGCATTATTAACCCCTTGGATTCACATCAATTACTGTAAAAACACTCTTCTGTCACATGCTTCGTGCTCACGTAACGAAGTTGAAGACCTACCACAAAGCTAAGCTGATACTGTTTTGGTAATCACTCTGCAAAGAAGTTTAGTTTTCCTGTAGGCACCAAGATAAGTGGTGCTTTCCTTCTATTCGTATATATACACCTTCTGATACATATGAAACGCCATCCCAATTAAATAACAATCCTGAAAACTTCCCCAGTCTGTTCAAAATCTCTTCAATTTACCCCATTCTTTGCTTCTCGAGGACACGCTCCAGATAACTTCCACTACAGCAGGGTAACCTGCACAGTGCACACAAAACGATGCTCAGGTACTAAGCACATTCCTATTCCCATCAACATGCCACACAGTACTCTGTGGGAAAATAAAATGGAAACCAAACAGCAGCTCTAAGCATGCTGCAGACTGGCAAAACCTGTGTTCAATGGTGTGTCAAAATGGGGAAAAAACCATACACGCTTTCCATCACTCTCACAGCAGACAACAGCTAAGGGGACTTTTATCGCACTAAAATGGTATGACACAACTGCCAGACACAACTTGAAGCTTCTGAGCTTTTGGTAAAATCTCTAAGACAGCAAAAAAAACATTGTGGGAAGAGAATTCTACTGACAATGTCAGTTCCTTTCAGCAAAGATATTTTTAACCTTAAATAGTCGGTTTAGAAATATTTTTGAAATACAACCTCTCTTCCCAAAGATTATCAATTTCTATCAAGCGTTTTACCAGACACTTTTCATTCCTCCCCCTGGTTACAATTATTTTGTTTTCCACTTTGTTTTCCTGTTTCCACGAAACTAAGAGCACAGCACATTATTCACCTTGTTTCTCAGGCCACTTGGGGTACCTGATCTCTTGACTCAAGACATACAGGAAGTCTCTCCAACACACAGCTATCAAACATCTGGATCTCATCAGTGTTATGTAAAATACTCAAATTCCTTATCAGATGAGACAGATTTCTCTCAAGCATCTAGCCCTTCCTTCGTCTTCTGAGTGCATGTGCTTGTCATTCCGCAGCTATTCATGACAGAATTAAACACCTCCTTTCTCCTGTCCAATTATCTTAGACTTCATTAGACAAAGGTGCAAAGTCTTCTGAAATGTCCAAACAAGCAGCATTGCAACTACCAACAGTTGTTCTTTTTTTATTACATCAAATGAAGTCTATTTCTCCAAAGCTTTTCACATTAATTTTGTGTTTTAATCGGACCTTGCAACACCGTAGAGAAATACCACTTTCTGTAGGTGAACCCCAAAAGTGAGTATAAGGGGCAATAACTTCAATACAATTTAGGAAGCCCAGGAATAAAGATCTCTGAATAACCCATGAACTGCAAAACACTGTAATCTAACTCCACGACAGGTGTTAAGAACAAAGTTCTCTTGAGAAGAGCCCAAAGACATAATCTACCAAGTCAACTCAGAAGCAACAATAAGCAGGTAAGCTAGATGTTCTTTCACTGGTGTTTCAACACCGCAAGCTCAACTCAAACTTTTATCATCCTAATATTTTATTACTTTTGCTTTCCATATCTTATCAACCTCACTGTTGCTTCCCTTTAAACACTGCTGGTCTGCCAAGCTTAAATGCTGTTTTTTACTAGGGGAATTTATTCTAGCAAAAGCTTCTGCTGTATTAACTGCTCAGTCTTCTCCTCTACTAATGTTGCCATTATGTTCTCCTGACCCAACCAAAACTAACACTAAATGTGAAACTGCCTATTAGTATTAATGAGCTTTTGAGACTAGAGCTCTCAACAATGTTTTATTCATTTTCGCTGAAATTAGCATGAAATAATGTTTCACGCAAAACAGATGTCAGAAGAGGTTCCATGGGGATTTTTCAATTGACCTCAAATCCCAGCATTCCTAATAAACATCTCAAACACTGTGCCAAAGGACATATTCCTGATTGTGCAGAACCTTATACACATATTTATGGGATATCTGCCCAGAAACCAAACCAAAACAAGAAATAAAGGAGAGGTATGGGGCTGCAACAAATCACATGGGAAGTATCTTTTACCAGAAAGACCCCAACTTTTTGTGTGTCCACGGGGATCAAGGCAGGCTACTCAGCATTAGAGAGTCATCTGGTTACCTTCCCAAACGTGGCCCCCTCAGCACACCTTCAGTGTTCACAGCACACATCAAGAAAGACCAGCTACACAGGATCCTGACCTCTGGTTTGCCATAATTCAGTACATTAGTAAATTCAGTCTGATCTTCTTGTCCAAGAAATCAGCTGACAAAAATCTAGACTTATTTTTATTATTTGCTGTGTCTATTTAGATGGTCACTTTGAATAATGAGAAACAGCAGAGGTAGCCTATGATGATGATTATACTGCGGCAATACATGTACAAAGAGTCCTGGGCCTTAAATGAATACTTGGGACTGGCGTCTCTCTCTTCTGCAGCATGAAATTGCCTAATACCTCTTTATAAAACAAAGCGGAGAGACAAAATAATCTTTAATTTTTATCTTACCAAAATTGAACTCTCTCACTTTTCTTCTCCCAGTACTGGTAGCTTCATTAGCTGACTCGGTGTTCTTCGGTCTCTTGTTAGGGGGCAGGTAGTCATCATCATCTTAAAGAAACATAAAATATCACTGTTCTAATGTCCAGAGAACTCACATGCAATGTTAGAATGGCTTTGAATTTCAAAGCCCTAATGCAAGTATTGAACTGTACTTTATCAGGGCATCAAATTTTGCAGTTACTTATCTGAGTAACTTTAGAAAGCTCCTGGCCCAAACAATAAGAGAACCAGCACAAGGCGTGAGACTGCAAAAAGCAAAGCTTCTTCTGTACTGCCAAAGGCAAACAATACCGTGTTCTGAAACACGACGGGACATCTCATGATCATAAAATGACCATGCAACAGCAAAAGTAATCAGGAAATCAATTGTGCAGACATAGACTACATTTTTTTTTTCTCTAATTGGAAGTATCCTTCCACTAATAAGTCTTGAAACACAGTGCCTAAGTTTTATCTTGAAGAGCTCAAAGGTGCTAAAACTGATTTCAAACCAATATAAAACCGATGAACGTAACTGAAATTCATTTAACACATCAGCTCTAGCTCAAACACACACAGACAGAGGGGGAAAATTGCAAACCCCAGGTATTTTTCAGTGAGCTGCTACATAGCCAGTCACTTTCCAATCCCAAACACTATCTTCCCTACCAGTTAATGAGTTTTTAAGACTGTACAATTACCAATACCTGCAACCTTAGAGAAAAGAAATGGCTAAAGCACTAAAGCAGACAAAGAAAATTAAAGTTAATTTCACTCACAGAACAGCATCTGCCCAGGTCACCAAAGGTTTACTTAGGAAAAATAGTATTACATATTGACATCTCTTGCATCTATGCAGTTGTATTATATTCTGTTAGAGAAAACCTTTCCAGAGCATTTTTACTTTTGGGGCAAAGGCCTTTAGATATACACAGAGCTTAATGACTATTCTCTTATTATCTTTTCTGTTGAGGTAATGTAAGAATTATTTTTACTGCTGAATTATAAAAAGGTGAAAATAATGCCAGAAGTGTCAACTTTGTCCTAAAACGCATTGCCTATTTTCTAAATTGCTAATTTGGTGGTCTTAATTTTACTCATTCAAGAAGCAAGCATTGCAAAAGCAAATCTCAAGTGTTTTAAAGCAGCCACAGGACATGTAATTCACAAATACAAGCAATACAACCAACATCCTAGCATGCAAACAACATGGATACTGGTTAGTGGCTTTAGTGCCATTTAGATGAGAAAGTAAGGTGGTAAATATAAAGGTTTTTATCTCATACTTGTCGATATTAGACAAATAAATTGAAACTTCACTTATACCACCTGTAACATTTCTGTTATGGTACAATTCTTCCCAGAAGCTAGCATTAACTAGATATCTTATCTAACTACACTATACTTGTAAAACAACCTGTTCTTCAGAATGAATGTTGTAAAATCTTTTTAAAATCTAAATTAATGGCTGTTAAATAATGACTATTCTTCATTACCAATGCTTGAAAAATATGTGAAAGATGCAAATCTCTGTCACGCATCATTTCACAACCGGTCCCGTAAGTCCAATATGCTCCAGTATATTGTGGTTTTATCAAACTTGTAGACTAGATATGTTTACCAAATAGTGTACAATCCAAACTGCAGTCAACACTAGCACATAATCCCATTCATTCAGTGCCAAGTAATGCAGGTATTGTAAATATTTTTTGGTCATAAAAATGCCCAACAGACTGAAATCAATGAACTGGGCAACAAACCTTCGATGGTGACCTCAACCTCAGGATCCTCACTTGTTTCTGAAGGGGCATGCTGAGAGGAATCTGAAGGGGTGAAAAACAAGACTGCTGAATGATAGACACAGAAAAGATTTTTAACTAAACACTCCATGATTTTGTATTTAAACTAACACTTGTCAAAGAAGCCCCCTGGCTCAGTGAAATGTTTTGCACAGTGTGCAACCAAAACAGAACCAAAGATATTTTACCGTAAGCTTTTAAGCAACTCTATAGACAAGGGTAAAGAGGTGGGGATTATACTTGCCAAACTGCATGTGAAGCAGTGCAGAGTTGGTGTTAATGACAGTAGGAAATTCCTTATTCTTGGCTTAATAGGATTAATACAATCATAAATATTTTCCCCTTTGTTATCAAGGATTACTGAAAATATAAACAAAGGCTGTGTGCCCCTACAGATGATATATTTCTTTACCATTTATACAGACTCAAAGTTATTGCACTATAATGATTTCCAGAACAGGCTCCAAGGTCAACAGTGAAAAATGAGAGGGAAATTCAGAATCACAACGCTTTCATTGGGGTGGTCTGCACCAACATAATAAATAGGATTAGGCCTATCAATACTCAGTGGGAGAAAGAGCAATTTGCATTTAACTGCAGACAAGTTTAAAAAAGTGAAGCTAATTATATTGGAAACTATTTCAAAACTAAGAGCAGCGTATGAAAGACTATATTTTAATTATTCTGGCAGAGTAACACTGTGCTTCTGCACTCTGAAGAGTATCTTCTTCCAGATCTCTGTAAGCTGCAAGCATGACATCACTTTGGGAGTGAGTCTGAAGGAATCTCAGTTTCAAAGGCTCTCCACTTGATGTCGTGCACAGTAGAGATCCGGCAGTACCTACTGAGACACCTTAATGGGAGTATATTCGAACTATGTCAAAGATATCATCTAGTTCATTGAAAACATAGTATGATGTTTTGATCTAATTCAGAGTAAGTGCTGGGTAGATAACTAGCAAATGCAAATCACCACAAAAGGAAAGAATTAGGAGGTAACGGTCTTTTAATAGACGTGAACATGAAGTACAGTCATAAAAATAACTGTCACGTCAACTGATCACTTAAAACTTTAAGAGCATCAGAAAAGTTAAAAAAAAGAAATACAATTTTTGAATTTAAGAACAGCCACAAATACTAGCAAATGGTCCATCTAGTCGAGTACCAACCTCTAAGAAATAGTCATAATTTAGAGAAACATGCAAAAATACCAAAGCAGATGGTAACAAAGGTCTGAAAGAAAACTCCCTGATGGGACATTTCTTCTTAAGTCATATTACACCAACTGGCTTAAACACTGAAGTAAAGGGCTTTTTAACATTTGATCTGAGGTAAATTCACACAGCTCCTAAGCAGCAGCCTTCTTCACAGTTCTAAATGTTGTCATTCACTGGCACTGTCGCCAGTTGCTCAAATGTGATTTAATTCAGTTCAAAGCAATTTCTTTTGACGCACATAACCTTAACTTTCTGATTGTTGAATTTCAGTCACACCATGCTCCTCACTCATCCAATCTCACTAAGACCTTAGACACCTTCATCAGCTACAGTTAATCTGGGGGATTCCAGACACATGTTAATTTTGCCACTTTATTCACCATCATGTCAAGGCTACTGGAGGGAAAAACAGTGAAAACCCCCAGTGATATACACCAAAAGATATGTTCGTGCAACACTCATGTTTTTCTTTGCAGAAAACAATCATTTCTGCAAATCTGCATCACAGGCTGTAGCTTTCAGACAAGGTTTTGGAAGAACTTTAAATGCCTATTATATGTATTTCTTTAATAATGGTTAGAAGGATATACACCAAAGACTTCATAAAACCCAAACATTGTCATCGATTTCCCCTTCTTACTCATTTTTGAGAGGATCATTTTACAGAATCTAAATGAGACTGCTATGCTGTATGCCTATTTAAACAGCAAATAAAATTTAAGTTAGACTGTTACCTGCAATTTTTAATCACCAGCTATAGGCCTTTTCATAAATATTGACCTTCATGCACAACAGGTTTATTCTATTCAGCAAAACCAAGGTGCAACTTTCAGCATATCTCTTATAGAAACTTGTAAAGGAGAACAGATTTGAGAAAAGGGTGTGTAACAAAACCATATTCTGACACAAAGGGCCGCACTCAGCATCTGTAACTATAAAATTCTACATAGTCAAAACCAAAGCAAAGTCAGAGTGTCGGTCATTTCATATCACACTTCCCTTTCCTCAGGCTCTCTTCACGGTCAGGCATAAAGTTCATGGCATTATGCTTAGGAAAACAAAGTACCTAGATTGTTGCTTTTCAAATATGTACAGTTAATAGTGCAGTCAGCAAGAGCAAAGAACTTTATTCTCCTTTATCAAGAGAAGGGCTTTTAGATTTCATGTAATGGTACCCTTTAACTGTGGTCATATTTACCTTCAAAGCAAAACTAATGGGATCTGCAAGAATGAGTATTGCTGTTAGCATAACTTGGCCTTAACATCCAAAAAATACTCACGACTCAGGTTTGAGAGTCAGGTGCTTAGAATGAAGCTAGCTGCAGAACGATGTACTTCTAACACCATGTCAAAGCATTAAATGTTGGGTGACAAGCACCTTACAAATGCAATTTATGATTAAAAGAATGACTCCCATCACAACTTACAGTAAGCCACAGAGTGGCATGATTTGGGAGATTAAAAGCAGAACAAAACAAAAAACCCAAAAGCCAACCTTGTGGAAATGTGGAAAGAGAATGGTTGGAGAAGATGTACAGCTTAATTAAGGTGCCACCTTTTCAAATATTTCTGTAAAAAAATATCCAATGACGTTAAATTATTCTCATGAAAAACATTTCATATCTCTAACCTTCTACCGGTATTTCCACATCTGTTCCTTCACTGCAATCGGAACCCTGGTGGCTTCCTTTAGACAAATATAAAGTAAAAAACATTCCATAATAAAAAGATGAAAGGAACTTTTAACATTGACTATTCAAAGCAAGGACTTTTGTAAATGAAAAATCCAGAACTATGATGTTCACATGAACAACATACAGAAGGCTCAATTTCTGAATCTTGAATTCATGACAGCAGGAGCACTCTGACATTATAACGAAATTCAAGGGTTGAAATATAGATTAGTATCTTCTACTATTTGCAAATGGACAAACCAGTATTTTTAATACAGATTGTAAGAAGCTGAAAAAAATGTACAATTTTGGAGTAAACTTATTTCAGACATTGTTCATATACAGTAAGGAACTCCTTCCACTGAACACAGACTTTCCATATACTTTATTCTGTATATAGCCATTCACCTCACACACAGCTGAAAGAAATGATCAAGTCGTACTCATAACACGTAAGCAAAAGTTTATTAAACTTCATAACCAATTATGAAACAGACTGAATTTCATGCAAAACATTATGACTTGCACAAATTACTAGTGCTTTAGTGCTCAATATGATGCTCCTTTTTGAATTTAGAAAAGAAAGAAATGAGATTCCCTTCTATATGTCTCCCTGCTTGGAGACCTGAAAATTAAGGGAACTGAAATCTTCATTTTTGAAGTTCCAATATCCTAACCCTTACCTCAAATGAAGTAAGCAGAACCTTGAAAAGTAAAACTCACACATTCAATTTCTAAAACAGCTGTGAGAAAAATACAACTGAAAGATTTACCTGTGTAACTTTTTGCAAGAGCAATTTTTTCGTCCATCTCTGATGTTTCAGAAGGGCCTGCTTGGGAACAAAGAGAACAGCTTCTAAATTGCGTCTCACAACAAACACATTTTTCCTAGTCCATAGAGGAATTTGCCAATTAACTCTTAACTTCATATATCATATGCTCATTTCATGCTTTCTGTAATGTTGAACATAGGAAAGACCATGTACTCATCCAGTTCAACAGAATAAAACTGTTGAAAGGCTAACGGCAAGGGTGTGGACTACTGAACAGTCAGACTCATGCAGAATAGCAGGTTTTCAATTTTTTTGGTGTTAATAAACTAATTTTAAAACATGAAATGTTGACGGTTCCTGCCTTTTTTCAATGAATTTTTAATCAGCTAAAGCTTCTTCCTGTTTGTTAAAATTTGTATTCCTGGGGAGTCCTTTTTGACTTTAAAATTTCTACCTACATTAAATAGTCAAATTCAGAGAGATTAAAACCATTTGCGACATTTCAAGGCTGTTTGCTTTTCATCACAACAGCTCTTTTGATGACTAAATAGGGACTGCTTTAAAAAGTCTGTTGCAGAAAGCAGTACACAAACGACACTTAAAAGATTAAATTAACACCCCTAAAATCCTACTGCTTAATGCTTTGGCACTCCTGCAGTTACACTGGAGGAGAAAGGAAAAAGAGTGAACTGCTTCCAGCACAAATGGCTTCACACTGAGCACGAGATCACTTATACCACAGAAATAGCACAGGTATATAAAACTAGCCTATGCGTGGCATACAGGAATGCCATGCTAGGACTAACTGGAGCTGAAGGATTTGGACTAATTGCTCTGTGTAAATCAAGTAATTTCTGTGTTCATTTGCAAAGGGAATCTACAGATCATATAGCTCCCCAGAGATTATGGATGTTTAGAGGTAGCTTTGTAAGTGTATCGGCAATGAATATTAAGTTTCACAACAGAAACCCTATTGTTAACTAATAAGTGAAGTATTTTAAACTATTTAATATGCACAGTAAGCAAGAAAATACAGAAAAGACCGTTGTCACGATCAGACTTCTTAAGTAATTCAGTCAACTGAAAGTATATATACAGTATCTAATACTATGAGTTATTCAAGAAGATTAATGTTTAGGGATTAAAGAAAATAATGATCATTACAATAATGATAATCTGAGATCATTCTGCCTAATTTGATTGCTCAGACTTTCAAAGGGATTTTAAATCAACAGGATTTAAAGTGAGGAATCTATACAAGGTTCTTTGTTTTACATGCACTTATTTCAGTAAGTGCCACTTTAATCTGCTCCTCCCACTTTTTCTGTGCTCTGTGTGTGTGTTTTCGGGTTTTTTCAATATTTGTCTGTTTAACTCAGAGAGGCTCCCTGATTTGGTTCAAAACACGGCTCCGGAAAGAGTGGTACTGGCACAGCTGAGACCATAAAACAAAGACAGGAAAAAGCTGGGGGAGGAAAAGGAGCAAGTCAGAAGTCAGTGACACTGGTGGTGGTGCTCTAGGCCATATGAGAAGACATTCTCACCTGAATAGTGTGATTTGTAACCACTATGGGCAAGTGGGAATAGAGCACAGCCTCCCTGGGTGTTCTGGAAAACATCTTCGTGGACTAAACTTGCTTTTATTTAAATAAGCTTATTCAGTGTATGCAGCCAGATGGGTATGTCATTTCCCAAGAACTCTTCTGAACATGTAATTATTATAATTCACAACACAGAAGCATGCATCCCATTATAAGCAAATATCCTATTATAAGGATAACACATGTTTTTGTGTTTATTCCTTGATTCAGAAAGCCTGACAGGTTTTACCTACATATTCTGCAGTTGTCTCTATATTGCATTATCTTCATGCCAAATACATGCTGTGACACAAATAAAAAAAGGAAAAAATAGAGGAGTCTGACACATTCAAACTCGAAGAAAGATTTCTCTAGGTAAAGAGATATGCTTACTAGGCTTACAGCCCTTGGGATTAAGCAGAGAGAATTCAATCCTTTCATCTCTAATGTCAATAAAAACCACAGTACATGTAATAAATCCATCAGATTTTTAAGAAGTGACCCACACAGATTATTTTGTGAAACTTGAAGCTTTTTTTTTTCATATTATAAAGCTTTAACAGAGGAAAAAAACTATGAAAAAAATTGTTTCAGAAAGTAAAAAGTGTAAAACAATGTATTCTGCTAGCTTAATTCAGTAAAGACTAAAAAATTAAATTTAAAAGAATTCTGAAAGTTCTGCCACCAGAAGATCTTAACAAAAGCAGATACATTTCCATTTTACTGTGTTCATGCACGTAACAGGCAGATACACACACATCACATAACTAAGAAAAGCAAACACCAAGTACAGTGGTCACCAGATCAGAAGAAGTTCTATTTAGGAATAAAAGTATGAGGAAATCAAAAAAGGAAAAAAAAGAAAACTCGAGAGAGAACTTAATTCCACTGCAGCTGGTAGGACGCAGGAGGAAGGATGGACACAAAGGTGGGAGATTTAGTTACTAAAACCACAGGACACATTAGAAGTAAGATCTTGCAGTATGGTTGTCTGGGAGTCACCAACTCCGCTACGCAACACAGACACTTAGAAATTCTGTAACGCTCAGACTAAAACTTGGTCTTTCATGAGCAGATAAATACCTAACAGACCACTGCACCTAAATCACGTACTTGGGCTGGGATTCTGCATAGAAGTGAAACCTTTGTAAAAGACAGCTATTGCCTTAAATCATAAACTTCTGAAATGCCTGTTACAAATATGTGATTTTTCACATTCTAACAATTCCTTTAAAAAGAGTAGATGTTATTCCCTTGAAAGTCACAGCTATTCCTTCTGCTTACCCACCAACAATCCATTTACTTAGAGTTCAAATCTCTCAGCTTCACTTTCTAATGGATCATGTGCTAATACTACACAGCCAGACCTGTGCCACTTGGCAGAAGGAATGGATTTATCATCCCATGGATTAGCATCGCCAGTGATGCTCACCTTTCTGGTCTTTTTTTCACTACACAGATGGTAGCAACGTGAACAATATGTAATTACCAGGGTAATATCAGAATGCCTTTAGGAAGCACAACATTGTGCTTTCTTGTTTTCTCAAGTTACTCTGTGAAATTTCGTGGTTTAAGATAGCATCTACAGGCCGAGTCTTACATTATGGAAGTTAGAGTATGCCAGCCTAGCTTTACAATTGTAGCCCCATAAAAATGGACATCACTTCTAGCATTTTGGGAGATCTTCAAAGGAGAAAAACTTTGTTGTCAGAGACATACTAAAAGACATTAATGACTTTCAGTGTTCCAGAGTGAGACTAAAAGCACAGTTCACATTCCCATTTTGGGCTTTTTTTCCAGCAGAAAAAAAAAAAGTTAATAATTTTGGATGAATGTCCTATATTTTAACTGTCTCACTAACATCTCCAGAAATTCCAAAACTGATAGCACTGTTCAACCACGTGGTGTTTTAAAGAGAATAGATGTTAGTCAGTTTTTACTCACTTCTAAGTGGTTTGTCAGTTGAACCAGTCAGTTCATTAGACAGTGGTTTATAAACTGAACCAGCCAATTCACAGGACACATATATAGCCTCTTCCTTCTCCTTCCAGTTCTCTTGGTTTTAACTTCAAGGTGTCAGTGGTAACTGGAGACTTGTATCCACAAAATTCACAGGATAACACACCTCTTTCAGGAAATGTTTGGTCCTTAGTCAGCAAATTACTGAGTTCTGCATGGGCTATGGCTCCAAAAAGCCTTGCTTTACTCTGTGCTGATGAAGAGGATTGAAGGTGGTACATATCCCCAAGAAATTTTGTTAACGTATTCTTGCTTCTTTGTAAATTTAAAAAAAAAAAGTATAGCTTTTAATTCTATTCTGTTAATTGATTCAGAACTGTCCTCATTCTGGCACTGATATTTTGACCTAATTTCTTCCATTAAAAGCCTTCAAGATAGCCTGGGTCTTGTGGACAGCTTTCTAGTAAGAAGCCAAGATGCATATCTGCCACTGTCCAGTACATTGATGCATCAGCTGAGCAGTCTCCTGACTGCAAGGAAGCTGGTGTAGAAGCTAGGAGGACTTCCAAGCACAAAGATGCGTTTGCATTAGCACAGTACAGAACTCACGTGCTGCTACTTGGCTTTAAGATCAGGCCCTGCACGCACCCAGCTGGTCTGGAGCTCTGGCAGAAATGAACGCAAGTCTCTCTGCAGCAGCCATAGAAGCAGATCTATTCCCACAGTATAGTAATACGCTTAATCTAAGAGTACAAACCACAAATCAACCACTAAACTAAGAAACAGCATTTTAACTAATGTTTCTTTTCATAAGAGCCATAATAACTGGTACTTATAGGTAAGGTATATGCAGGAATATTAACTATGATGGCTGGAATGCTTCAGTATGCATTACTTAGTCACACAGAACTCTGCCCAGCCCTTTTCCTCATGTAACCAACAGTCAAAATTTGGACCTTTTTCCCAGAACAGATTGTCTTTGGTGTTACCCAAAGCATTTAACACTGCAGTGACCTTCACATTTGTCCAGGATACTGGGAAAAAAAGCTCACTGCCATACTGCTAGTGCTCACGGACCAAAAGTTGCCCCTAATACTCTGTCAAAACACCCACGTGAAGTTTTTGATGGCTAAAGTCCCTATTTCTCAGTCGTCTTACTGCATACTGCTAAAACATTTCTAAATTTAGTAATTCAGTATTAACTCATGGCAACATCCAAACGCTGCAACCTACTAAGAGATAATAAGAGATGAAAAGAACGTCCACCTACAGGTATAATTTTCCCCATTTGATTAATGGGAAAATTTCGCACACAGCACTTTGGTCAGCATTACAGATTTGTGAGAGGAAGCAAACACTCAGAGAAAAACAATAACCATGAAATTTCACCAGTAGAATTTTTTCTTCAGGAAGCCCTGTTCTCTAACAGTGAAGTTGTTTCTTCTCATAAATCGATAAGCCCGACTTTTGCTGTGGGGTATTTTTAGCAAGTACGATGACCCTGGCCATTTTATTTTGTAGCACAGATCTACAAAGGCAACGCTTGGGCAGACTCACGTCGTTCCTCAGGAACACACCTCAGGATAACTGTACTTTTCTAAGGTTCACTTCTCTGCACAGCACCATCATGCACACACAAACCCCGATATGCCTCAAATTCATACCTCTCTGCACTTTGTACAACCTTTGCCTTAAACATGGGCGGTAGCAACTCTAAGAAATGAAGGGGAAGCTGCTTGGCTCCAGGGAAAGCAACATGATTTCACACAGCAACATCTTTTAGCTCACAGCACCTCATCACTTCTACCAACATACCCAGTTTTATCTCATTTTAAATGCAAGTTTGGAGGACTACAACTGGGAGGGGTGAAAGGAGGAGTTATTAATCAGCACCATTTTATCTGCAAGAGATACATATTGCTCTTCACCCATCAGAAGACTTAAATTTAGAGTTCTGTAAAAGACAACAGAAATTCCCCTCTGCCACCCAAATCCACATTGCTTAGATTTCACTATGGAAGAATATTGTATAAATGGGATTTTTTAGCTCAGACAAACATGCTGTAGTACAATGGGTTACTATCTTGCGAGGAAGCGATTTCAATACAGACTCTCTTCAAATGGCATTGCATTATACTTTGGGCTATTGGCCAAATTCTGACACTGTTTTTATGCAAAACCACAAGGGGCTGAAAAGCAAAAAGATGACAGGACTTGGCTTTGGAAGAAATTATTAGGTTGTCTTCAAGAAAATATCTATTTTTACTACATCGTATCATGTCTGTAAACCCCCCTGTCCCCTGAGGCTAGGCGATGTAAAAATATGAAGAAAAAACTAATCCTAACACCTTTCCAATTCTGAACTTGAGCGGTGACATTTTGCTATGCTGTATGCTTAAGATATCTCTGAGCAGTGCTCATACACTACTTGAGATGTGCCAGTAGTACAAGAACGTTGATTCTACAGTCCTGTAGTTAGTTATTAAAGCACATTAGAAAATAATCTCAAGAATCTTTGTGTCTAAACATGCACAAAAACGTTATATCAATAATATCTAATATTACAAAACCAAAGGATGTGCTGTTTTATACTTCATTGTTGATCATGCAGCTATCCTTCAGAGATGCGTGGCAGCTTGCCTGTGTTCCTTTGTATTGCTTAATTAACCTAATGACAAATGCAAACAGGCTGAAATAACAAATTTAGGGTTCTAGTTATTTTACATGCCATTTATAATCATGGGTTCTTAATTACTGTTCATTTCAACCTACAGAAATAATGATTTCTTTTCTTCCACTCCCAGCTGAGGTTAACAAGCAGTTTTAACCAGATACTTAGAGATAAGGCAAAGCAACTGAGAGATACCTTAAACATACACAGAGCCCGAGTCATGGACCTCATGAATGCTGTTACGCTTTGTCTATATAAATAAACCTTTCAATACAATTTTGACACATATTGGTCATTCCATATAAGAAAAGTGATTGATACAAATTGATATAAAAGCCACTGGAACTTTAAACTGAAGAAAAGATTCAAGCAGTGATCATGAGCATCGCTGTTATGGTCACTGGAATTAGTCTGCACAGTGGACACTCAAAAAAAAAAAACCACAACAAGCAGTTCAAAAGACTCCTGGAATTCCTCCTTCTGCCCAAACACACACATACAGGTATGCTGAAGTTGTACTTTAGCTCTTTTGGTATTCTTCAGAATAACTTATAGTCAGCATGGAAAGGTTGTATCCTAACACAGCTAAGAAACTGCACATTTAATGACCAAGAACAAATAAAAAGAGGCACAGAGAGAGCAACACTTAATCAACCCTTTCATGAGATAAACACATATTAAAGTTAGTATCATTACCTGGAATATTATATTGATAATAGTCAGGATCATCTGATTCCTCCTTCACTGTTACTGTTGCCATTTCCAAAGAAATTCCTGTAGAAGCAACAGAAGAATCAAATATGGAAACTAATAATAACCAGATTCTTAAAAAGCCCAAACAAAGCATCCACCAAGATCCTTGCTGGTCTCAAAAAAAAAAAAATATTTTCAGGTGCTGAGACACTAAAGAATTGTTGAGCTAAAAGAACGGTGACAGAGTGACCTGCTGGTTTCTTATGCTTCAGTTTCGTCACTGTCAGAAGGGATTCAGGATTAAATGCTTACCTACAAACTAGGCATCCTTGCAAATGTTATCTCAGATCTGAAGAATTAAAAAAAAATGGTCTCCTTCCTTTTTGCCCACTAGCACAGGTGAAAAAAAAAATTATCACTCCTTGTGCTGAAAGTACCTCTAGACCTCCTGCTCACTCCTCTGTACAGCCAAGTTCAGATACAGTCTGCATCAAACTGTGCTGCTGATGGAGCAACACCAAAGGTCCTCAACTGCTCTTTGCTTCCTTTAAGTGAAATATCCCCTCCATAAGCCTTCACAGCATTCCCTAAAATGTTTGCAAAACATTCTGACAAAAGAAGAATTACTTAAAATGCCTAGAAAGCAGCACTGGAAAGAGCCTGGGACTGACACGACAAAGAGCTCAAGTAATCTCTTTGCGTACGTTAAGCTAAACGTTAACCATGAAGAGTTCCCAAACCTCAAGTTTAAAGTTGTGAAGCACAAAGAACTGGAGCAAAAAAATGGAATAAATATAGAAACCTAATTCTTATACAAAATGCTGAGCAGTGTAGCTCAACCCAACAAAAGGGAAAGTCACCAGCTTACCTCTAAGCACACCTGTCGTCTCACTGGCCTCAATGGGATTATTCATGCCTTTACCTCAAAGTGTAAACTTAAGCACTGCTCTGCTGGGGATCACAGTGCCTTGCAGGATCATGTCCTACCTACAGCAGAGCTCAGGAATGCTTGGGCATTTTTTTAACATTAAATACCACATTTTATTATTTATTATTTATTTCCATTTTAGCTAGGAAATGCACATTCTGTCATTTTCAATATTTTGGTAATATTAACAAATAAACCAAGTTTTTCTCTCCCCATTAGGGACAAAGTGATCTTGAATTAGAAAAAAATAAATAGGATTTTCTTCTCCACTTTAAAATAATTTGTCTTTGTAAATAGGTTAGTTTTGTCTACAAAATTTTATAAATCTCCTCCTTCCAGAAATGGAAATATTTGGCTAAGGTTCAATACTTGATAAAAACTGCAAGTGGAAGTGGACAATTTTAAGGTTTTTCCTTCTCACAAATGATGGCTTTTTGCTGCTTTTTCTTGGAGCTTCCTATCTTTGTTTAAATTTAGCCTTCTGAACAGAAACTGACCATTTTTTTTTTCAAATAAGGGCAAAATCTTCAACATACCAGAATCCTCATTTGGTTCCGTTTTCACTTGAATAGGAGGACAGCTACAAAAATAAACAAATCAAGCATATTGACATTATAAGAAAGAAATACCCATTTCTGGAAAATTCCTCAAGCTTTATAGGTTGTCAAATAAAAATTAATCTCCCACTACTTTTTTCCAATTAGGAATACAAAAGTAAAAAACCCTGCATCTTGACTTATCTGATTTATCTCAAGGGAATTGCAGGAATCTCCTATCCCTACATTTTTGGGACATACACAATATTCAAAGCATGTTTACCATTTAATGAGAAGCAAACTCAGAAGCACAGAAAACTGATCCCTGTTTTCACATTAAGCAATTTTTGATTTATTCCGGATATAACCTCTTCATTTGCTAACAAAAAAATTATTTTAGTTTTTCTAATTGAGGAGAGGAAAGGAAGCAACATTACATCTGTTCCCCATCTCTGCCGTATTATAAAACACGACAAACTTATCCCTGACTGACAGACTGTGAATTAAGAACACTCATTGGGCTAATTAAACCGAGGGGAAACTTTGCCATCTGTTTAATTTGTAACAGTTTCCCCACAAAGAATAATCGAAAGAATGAGAAAATTCAGCTTCATGCTTTTTATAATCCCAGGCAAGTAAAATTATCCAAAGGTCAGCTGGACAGAAAAAGCACGTTAAAATAAACTATACGAAAATACAGAGTTGATACAAAAAAAACTACATTATTTTAAATTCACCTTCCACCTGGAGGTAGAATTGAATGTGAAGGATCTGTCATATGAGCTCCTGAAAGTTAAAAGACAATATTTGAATTTCCTGTACTCCATTTACCTTAAATACAAATTGAAAATGTAACACTGGTTTCATGAAGCAAAAACCTTTTCACATTTTACAAGCATATTTTATTTTCTGTATTCACAGATACGAGGGAAAGATCTCAAACTGATCTATTAATCTCTAAAACAACAACAATATAAAACGGCTTCAAATGTACATTTCACCATGCTTTTCATTGCTCTCTTCCATAACGTTAAGTAAAAATCTTGGGAAACAAAGTTAAACAAACCATTCACCTGAAGTCTGGTAAAAGAAAACAGTTTTACAGAGATTCTGCTTAGTACTAAATTACAGCTAGACACAAATAGATTATGTTTTCAGAATGTCATTTACCACACTGAAAACCTGCATTGCATTTTCAATACAAATATCACCAGAATCTCTGTAATTTCCCCACTCTCTTAAGTCTTCTTACTGGGCACAGGCAACACATTTCTAGTTTTACTAATCTAGCATCAACTTCTGGCTGTCTCACTGAGAAAGTGAAACTTTTCTGTTTTGACTACATTCCTATGCAGATTGCTTCCTTCTCTTCATAAAATAAATCCTCACATACACTAATTCTGCAAGTAAAGCAACATGATCCCATAAAAGAAACAGGAGAAGGGACTTCTTCTAAGCTAGAAGTGAATCTTTGTGGAGTTTTAAAAAGCTCACTAGCTCAGATTTTTTAATATATAGAGGCTTTCATAGGAACTAGATCACCTAGCCACTTCAGAAGATTAAATCAATTTTTTTAATGAGATGTAAATGCCAAAATCAGCTATGTATTGGAACACAGAGCACTGCAAAGTCTTGGCATCTTCTAAAAATGTAATGTGGTCCTTCATCAGCTCACTTCCCCTTTCCCTGGGATACTAACCAATTCACGTTAAATGTAAAGTCAGTAAAAGGATGAAAAATGCAATAGAACAAATCTTATCTCTAATTAGTTGCTCCTGGCAGAACGCATAAAGGAAAAGGTTATAGTTCCATAAGTAAGGCAACTCACAATCTAGGAATTTCTGCACAGTTTGCCACTTTATCCACATGACCAAATCTTGTACCTATATTGCTAGTTAAACTAAAATTCTGATCTGTTTCTGAATAAGTAACAACTTACCTAGGTGTTTCTTTGGCTCTAGGAAAGGCCTGTGTGGAAGTATGGGAAGAAAAACACATAGCTTTAGCAAAGACATCATTACTTACTACATTAAAGAAAGAGCACTTTAAAAGTGTCTGTTTAAAAGACACATGCTGCAATCTATTTAACTAAAAATTACAATTAATTGTACTTAATTGAAGTAGATAGACCAGCCCAACAGAGAGCGAACAACCTTTTGATGATAAATGAGATCCCTGACTTGTTTTCCAAAATCCATTTCAGTGTTGAAACATCATAATTTGCTGGATGTTTAAATGCAAGTCCTTCAGGCAGGCCCTGCACTACCACAGCAGACTGGTCCCTCTGAATCTTCTCATACGGCACAGGTACCACTGTTGACTTTCCTAAAGCTTTACCTAGGGAAAAAAACCCAAAAGATTGTTTTGAGGTCAAGAACGCTCAAGTTAGCAAAAGGATGAGTCTGTCATGAATCTTTTTACTTTGGAGAGGACTGGAGTGAAAGCAAGGTGCAGATGCAAATCTCTACAGGAAACCAAGCAGTGCTTGCATTAACGTGCACTGGAACGCACTGAGATACAGAGGTTTTCTTGAAAGAAAACTAAATGGGCTGTGCAATAACCTCAAACCACATCCCACAAAACACATCAAGAAGAAAACTATCCAATATATGTCTATGTTTTTAGAACTGGCTACTAAAAGTTAAACTTACCACCTTAAGCGCAGTATGGTTGGAAGGCTAAGATCACACAGTACTTTCCTCCCAACTGGAATAAAAATTTAGAAATCCAGAACAGCTGTTTAGAAGACTTTAAAGCACCCACCATAGCAAAAGCAGAAAAAGTCCTCCACAGATTTTCTGAGAGCTTCCAGTTCCACAATATCCACTGTCAGTCTGTTTACAGACGGCATAGTCTTTGTTTTCTGCAGTTCTGAAGCCTTCTCCTCTTCTGTAACGCCTAGCAGTTATTTATAAAAATAAGACAAAAATAAAATAGTAAGTTATTAAAACTCCCAGCACCTAGTCTTCCAGTTTAGACTATATACACTTGGGAAGGATTCCTGCCAGAAAATCATAAGAACTATTTGCCTTAGAAGCAAATGCACTTATCTGGGTACATGAGCAATGAGTAAATTTAAATTTACACCAAAATTATTATATCCTCCTTACAACCTTTGCAAATACCACCCTCTGAGGTATAGGAGTGATGAATTAAGAGACACATCCAAGCAGGCTTTTTTTGGCATGAAGATGTAGAAAACACTCTTAATCTCAGGAGAGGATGATACAGGAGAAATAAAATGCAAAACTGCTAAGAAAAGAAGGACCAAGACAGTCACCAGGGAAAAAGTAAAATGCCCGTGTGCAGGGTCCCATAGCTCCCTAGTGCTATGCATGCTTACGCAGCGGTTATGTTATATCCTGCTTTGTTTATGCTGTATGTGCTCAGCTGAACTTTCTATAGAAGGGATCTGACTTTTGCCACAACAGCTCCTATATCTTTCCAAAGACATTTTAAGTACACAAGATCTCTTATTGCAGAATGGGAGTTGCAAACAAGCCATCATCATGCAGACCAGAGAAGATTTCAACCCTACACCTTGTTCTAGTCTCTGAGCAAAAGTCATTGCAAAAGGCACAAGGGAATAACACCGCTTTCAATATTAAAAAGCAAATGGAAGTGATCGTTTTAGGTGGAAGCCTTCCTTTCTTATCGTTCAGTTCTTGCAGAGATTTGCTGAGAATTACCCAGCAAAAATAGGGGAAAACACCAGAGATATTCTGCATTGTGTTGTGGTTTAACGGCAGCCACTGAGCAGCACGCAGCCACTCGCTCACTCCTCCCAGCTCCCAGCAGGATTGGGAGAATCAGAAAAAAAAGTAAAACTCATGGGTTAAGAACAGTTTAATAACTAAAATAACAATAAAAATATAATAATAGTAATGAAAAAGAATATAACAAAAAGAGAGAAATAAAACCCCAGAAAAGACAAGTGGTGCACAATGCAATGGCTCACCACCCCCTGACCGAAGTCCGAGCAGCAATCCACTCCTCCCAGCCAACCCCCCCAGTTTGTACACTGGGCATGAAGTTCTACGGTATGAAATAGCTCTCTGGCTAGTTGGGGTCAGCTGTCCTGGCCATGCTCCTTCCCAGCTTCTTGTGGCCCTCCTTGCTGGCAGAGCATGGGAAACTGAGAAAAATCCTTAATTTAGGATAAGTGCCACTGAGCCACACAGCCGTGTGTTACCAACATTATTCTTACACCAAATCCAAAACACAGCACTGTATCAGCTACTAGGAAGAAAACTAACTCAATCCCAGCCAAAACCAGGACAATATGAAAGAGAAAGCAAGGGAGCAAGCACAGCGGTAAGTCCAAAACACTGCGATTTGCATTACCTGTACTGATGGCATTGTAATTCTATGCTAATACAAGAAAACAAACATCAGTTTGAACAACTGATTACAAATGGGTTGTGGAATGAGCTGAAGCAGCAATGCTTTTAGTGAAAACATATTTATCATCTTAAAAACTCGTATCTTCATTTAAAAGAGAATCAGATCATATGTCTGTTTTGTGCCCTGGAAACCCACCTCCACACAACATTTAGCTCTCCAGCTCTTCAGGCCTGAAACTTTTACTTTCTCTGCAATATGACAGGGCCTTCCATAACACAAAAAATAATGCAAAAGTGGAATATATATACACCTTTATACCATTATACTGTTTATACCTATATACCGTTATATACCTTTAACACAGGTGTTTAATTAATGACAGCTTATAAGCTTTGCCTGCAGATTCTGGGATAAGAGACATCAGTTTCCATTTATAGCTACATGCAATGTCACTTTTTGGGTGGGTTTTTTTCCACGCAAGCGACTGATTCACTGAAAACGCCTTTACTGACAGTAGCTTCTCAAAAGCATACCCACACTTTCTAAAAATAAGCAAAACAAAAATAAGATGATGACACTGCTCACTTCCCATTAAAATGAAAAGCAGACAAAGAGACATGGAAAATTTCCTTCTTAACCATAAGAGAAACCCTTATTGTTTTTTATTAAATGATTTTTATCCATTTTCTTAAGATCATGTTATGCATCTGCCTTCCTAATCTCTCCCACATCTGTTGACCAATTTCAATCAAATCTGACAAGCAAGATCAAGTCTCAAACACAGTAAGATTTATAAGAGCTCTACACAACCTAGGAGCCATTTATCTCCTCCTGGCAGCACTGACAGACACATCTCCACTTGTTGGAGGTTACACAACTTACAGGTTCCCTCGAAGCCCTCGCCACAATTACACAGAGGGATCCAGGCTATATTTGGGAGGGGATGCCTGGGACATATGGAACAAGACCTGGTGGGGAAGAGGAATGGGGGCCTGTATTTACAGGGTAAATGGCTCAGGAAGGGTGAGGAATGGTTATATGGTAAAACAGCTGGGACTACAGTTCTACACAGCTGGGACTGCAGGATTAGTCCAGTTACTCTGCAAAAACTGTTCCAGATTCAGCAGGATTACAATGAACCAACTCCTAACAATCTTCATTTTGCACTGAGAGTCCACATATGGTTGAGTGTCTCTTATCCTCTTGTACTATCCAGGTGTTCTGGTTATTCAGAACACCCTTCCCTCTTACCCATCCTGATCAGCAGCAGACTGGGTTTGACAGTCCAGCCTACCACTTGGCTGGAAGAGGAATCTCCCAGCTGTCACCACCCTTATAAAATGGATATACTATAAAATGAATAGGCTGCTTTAAAGTAAAAAAAAAAAAGCCCTCTTACAAAAATTTTTATGACAGAACAAAAAAATGGAATACTTGATCAAATTTTGATTTGGCAGTTTTTTATTGTTGCATGGCAGCAATTAGATAGCTACACCCTGACCTCTGTATGGGCAGACACTATAGCTTCCTGCCTTAAATAGATGCTGTTATAAATTGATGAAGAGAGTTACAGCTCAGCAGTGTTACACAACACTTATTCTGAAGGTCCAGTAAAGCACAGTCTGAATGCAGCAAACCAAAATAGGCTATAAAGCGTGTCTGTCTTCAAAGCACCTGACTCGGAGGTAAGGGGAAAGCTGCTGTTTGGAGGAAGCAGGCTGCATTTCTCCTGCGGAGCAGAGCACGCCCCGCCAGGTCACGCTGCAGACAAGTGACAAACCCAGCACTGTCCACATCTCACCGAAGAAACAAAAATTAAGCTTTAGCAAACAATTTACTTAACTGAAATTTCCTCAAAATGTGACCTGAAGATGAGATGCTACACAAACAACAACAGAGAAAAGCTGGTAGAATTCAGTATCTGAAGCTGATGGAGCTCAACACTCCTCTTGCAAAAGAGCTGTCAGTCACACGGTACATAAAGCATCTCACAACATCAGAAGGTTTTTAATCAGGTGGTTTTTAATCCCCCAGGTAGAGAAAGCCAAGAAGTGATTATAAAAGTAGGAATGTCACTCCTGCGCAGACACTCCGAGAGGCAACTTAAGGGCAACGATTATTTTGTGCCAGCACTCATGCAGATATATTTTATCATTTATGCTTAAGGAAAATTACTCTGAAAATTACTCTGAGCAATGGAAGAGGGAAAGTAAATGCATGTGTGGCTAAAAGCATTTTACTTTGTTTTACAGTGCATCCACCCAGTTCACCTGTGAGTTTAAGGCCATCCAGTTTTACAGTTCAGGAAATTGGACAATAACCTCAAATTAAAGAAAAATCATTTTATGATTATCAAAGGATCACTTAAACCACAAACAAAGCAAATCACCTGAGGCAGAATTAGGAGCCAGGGAATTTCAAAAGTTGGCTAGCTACAGTAATTTTCTGTTTGTGACTCTGAGGGAACAAGATGGGTGGTCTCCACTGAAATGTGACTGAACTTTCCTAGGAAGTTTTTTAAACTAGCTGTTAGCTTCATACCCCTTAATTGGGCTAGGGAGAGACAGAACATGAAAGGTTTCTGACAAACAAAATAAGCAACCTAGCTCTAATAAGGCTGTAAGAGGCCAGTTACCCAAATCTGAAATAAACCCAGAAAAATTGCACAGAGCTCTGAGCTAGGCAGGGCATGGCTAAAGCTAAAGGTATTGTAAAGAAAAGGCATTCGGGCTGGCACACAACCTGCAAGAGTCTCTGTCCCTGACACATCTATGCAGACAGAGAAGAAGACAATGAAAGCCAAGGAAGCACCCCTGAGGGAGGGAGGCAGAAAGTGATCTTATAAAACTCTTGAAAAATAACTTGGGTCTAACTGTGTAACAGAAGTTTAGAAAATGCATTTTTCTTTTCATTTTAAGAACTTGGGAAGAGGGGTAAACTGCCTTGTAAAACAAGGGAAATAGCCAGTAAAACTTAAGCAAAACAGATTAATTCACACTTAAAACCATGCAAAAGGGCTTGCAAAGGAGACCACGGGGAAGGCATGGCTATGCAGGGCAGGCCATCACCCACTTCAGGTAAAGCCCTTTTACCAGTCTGGGAAGTTGGGGAAAAAAGAAGTAAGAAGACTAGTACAAAAGACAAGGTAAAGCTAAAAGATAGGAGAATTATTTCCATGTCAGATTTTGGCTTTTAATGTAGAGTTCAGCTAATGAACACATATTAATATGTGAGAAATATGCAACATGGGACAGCTCAAAAACTACATTATTTGCATTTCAAAAGGTTAGGCTGAAGGGGACTGTAAGCTGAACCACTTAAGTTAGCTCAAATGGAAACAGCAATGGCAAAAAAAAAGCAGCTCAAAGCAAGAAAGACAGGGATGATTGCTTTGAATTTTGTTTTTATTACTTGCCACTGCAACTGTTTGGTGAGTGCTAGGAATGTTATCTTTAACCTAATTCCTAAGCACGTGATTTGTTAGGAATAAACTGATCAAGTCTTTAAGGGTAGATGCTTTAACTCACAGCTACATTCTGCAAATACAAAATAGAAAGTGATTGAAACTTAAATCAAAATAGCTCTTGGGGATTCCAAGAATGGACACAGTTCAGTTAATTCATCAAGCAGTTACAACCGCAACAGAAAAACTCCCCCAAGAACTAGAGGTGGGGCAGAAACAGATGCAAAATATGAACTAGTGCTTCCAATAAACACAGTATGATGTAAATACTTCAAGAGACTGGGAAAGCAGAAGCCCAGAGTGCTGCAGGCAGCCACAATGTATGTAGCAGTGTCCTAGCTTTCCAGCAGGAACATCTGAAGCTTCATGCTTTTCATTAAATAAACAAAGATATCCTATAAGCTTTAGCAATCAGGGTACTGCAGACATCTTTGTAGCATTCTACGGAGATGGGGACCCCCACAACTAACCCACAGTGCAAAGGTTTTAGTCATACAAAGGCCTGGGCACAAATGCAGAAGACCATCGTGCACAGAGAGCTGCAGAACAGGAAAGGAGATACACAAGAGGAAGCCAGCAGTTACCATGCCACAATTCTCCCAAGCAGAAAGGATCACAAAACTGCTCCCTAATTAACCCCAGGCAGGGCCGGCCAGGTTAGCATTAACACATCACTAAACAGGCATGATGCAATCTGGTTCATGTAATGTAAAATGGACAAGGGAACACTCACATGATCCCTCCCACTAGCAGAGATGCCAGGTCTTCACTCCCAAGTGACAGACACGGTAGGAGTAAATACATCATGTTTGCCAGCGCAACCAGTCTGGGAAGTGGTGATGCTACAGTCAGTGTGGCCAGGAGCAGCCATCTATCTCTTCTGGTCTTACAATTTGGAGAAGTGCAAGCTATTCCAAGCCATCCGCTGCAAGAAGGGATGTAAAAACTCAGGAACACAACCGAGAGCCACAGCTGAGTAAATTCCCATTAGAAGTGACTGGGAAGAGCTTGTTCCAGCAGATACTGAAACAGAATAAGCATTTAGCAGAGGCTGTATTACAGAGGCCTCTCCCAAATAGCTGGAAGGAACTCTGGCATGAAAAAAGAGGTTGAGAGTCACAGAAGTGTAAAACAGCTCTGGCTTGGCAATAGGAGAGCATCCTGACAGTCACAGCTTTAAAAAGCAACATGTTTTTTTCCTGGATTCTGTAAAGTGTACTCATTTTGAAGTGCACTGAAAGACCAAAGCTAAAGCAGGAATCATAGATACAGCCCCTCATTTGCATTTAAAATTGGTAACAGATTACTGATGGCATACATGCAACTCCATGAGTGTTTTGTCAAGATTAATCCTTTGTCTGGCTCTTACTGTTTTTCTTTCATTTACTATTTATGTCTATGATTTAATGACTCCTTTCTCTTCCAAAATATTCTGTACCTTCAGGAGCAGCAAAAGCCACAGAAGTCTCAGCTGGCCACATAATAGTTTAGGGCCAAAGAAAATGACTGTGGGAAACCAGTTTCCACACTGGCACATCATCATCAAAAAGAACTGGTATTTTTAAACTAGCTGCATTAGTGTCAAGGGATTAGCCTCTGAGCAACATAAAAAAATGTCAGCTAGTTACAGAATGGTATTTTCACTGTAATAGCACAGCACATAATCAGAGACAAAGATGATGATGAAGATTGTCCTTTAGATATTATAACGAGGACAAACACACAATCAATTGCAGTTAGGCCCACTAATAACCTCTGTTATTAGAGTAATCCTAAAAAGGTATTAGGCTGCTTCCATACAGGTCAGGGAATTTGGTCTGTACTCAGTTTCAAGTCTGAGACATTCTGCTTTAGAGCTGAAAAGCTGAACACCCTGTTTAGACACTGCTTCTGAATTATTACAGGCATGACAAGTAAGATATACAGAATATAATCAGAGGTAATCACAATAGTAAGGAAGAAGCAAATCAACTGTATTAATATGTTATTTACATCATTACTGGAGCATCCAAATAAAGTACCATAAAAGGACTACGTCCAGATCAGCAGTACAGTACACACACTAACTAGCAAGCTGCAGTATCAGGGGTTATATCTCAGCAGATTTAATCAAAGATATTTTAAAGCACAAGTCTAAAATTAACCCAGAGCTACTGAGTTAATAAAAATATTCACATTACTGTAGCTTGACTCCCACCTATCATCTTCTAAACACAAGCTCTGTGCATGATGCTCTCAGACTTGCAATATCACAGTCTGTTCAGCATTGCTTATAGTGAAATACACAGACAGAATCAAACATGTAAATAGCTTCATCCATTAGAAAAATTAAAGAAAGCAGCAAGACATGCAATCAGAGCTTCAGCATGTTTATACCAATACGCTATACACTTTACTGAGCTTTGGTTAAAAAAAATACTGAAGTCATGTATTTCTACATCATGCTTTTTGGACATAGTCACCTTCAAAGAGAACACAGTTCAAGACAAAAATACTGATTTATGAGCTATTTAGATGCCTAGAGATAGATGTCACGGAGATTTTCAGAAGCTTTGCTCTAGATTTTTAGGTACCTCAGTTGCTTTGTAGATCTGGCCCTGTTACTAGCATTGCTTTTATTATTGCCAATATTAGAACTAATTGCACACCTGTGGTGATGCAATGGAGAATACTAACATTTTTTTAAATCTCAACTGCAAGAGAAGTATTGACTATTTTATTTCACAAAATACTAGCTAGGCTGAAAAAATGTATTAGGCAATTTGGAGCACGTGCACCTCTTGTCAGTAAGAAACAGTGTAAGGCAGATAATGACAGCAAACAAACAAAAGACGCTGCTGCCTTCAAACAGTCGGACTTTAGGGTTGTGGTGTCCATATGCACTTTTCCATAGGGGATGACTCCAGCCAGTGCCACAAATTCCTCTGTAGGAAAGTCCTCATCCAAACAGCAACCACAGAGCTCGTATTCACTGATGGTGAGATCTCTTGAAGGGAGCAAAGCCATCACTTCTGATGACAGCGTATCCAGTGTTCAGATCACCTTCCAGCTGTCCAGGATCTCCGCACGGTGTACGTGATACCATCAAACAGCCCCCATCCCAGGCAGAGCGCACTGTGTTCACTGACAGCACTTCTGCTGTGCTGCAGTATCACAGCTAGAGATACAAAACACTCTCTTGGAACATCTGGGTAGCTTCATCCTGGGCAGTCATATTTTAAACATTAACATTTAATGTAAGGAAAAACTAGTTCTGTCACTCAGAACTGCAAGAGTAAGATTTCATGAGGAAAATCCCTAGAAACAGATCAAAATTCTGCCACTGAAGGGAACGCAGAAAGCAAAGAAAGAAGTGAGTTGCACCTCTTTGGCATAGCTGGGAAGATGCTGCCTGGAAAACAAGGTCTAGGCAGTAACAGATTTGCCTTAATCCCACACAGGCATCCTCCAGCCTGTGGGGACACACAGCCAGGGATGAAGTAGACTGATGCTCTCCAGTGTAGGTGTGATGTACAGACTGACTACTCAGAATCCCACCTGTACATCCTTAAAGACCAAAGGATTGCTCTACAATCTTCTCGTGCATTTGAAACCTTCTTAGATATTAAGCTCAAAAGCTCATTCTCCAGAGAATTCCTGCACAGTGAACAGCAGCTTCCGTGGAAGCCAAAACCTGAAGTGAGGACAGTCACTGCATAGCTGTAATTACAGGTATGGAGTAGGAAGCTGGCAGCTACCATAGCAAGACACTAGACATGGTGTAACTTCACCCAGAGATGGAGAGTAGTCTCTCTAAACTATACAGACAGGCTACTACAAGCCCAGAAATGCCAATTTCAGGGATTCAGATGGAAATTACAGCAGGCCGAAGTAGTCCAACAGTGACCAATCTAGTTAGAGACTTGTCCAGTTTTGAGTTTGTTTTGTTTTTTAAACCAGTAAGATCTAGCCTTTCAGGTTTCTGGTTTTGTTTGTTTTTTTCCATCCCCCCTGTAAACTGCTGAAGCATTAGAGAGTCAAAGAGATAAGGGAGTACAACATCAGAAAAGAATTCTCCAGAAAACCTGATACTTCTATTTGCTCGAAGGCCAGAAGGATTCAATGAGAGAGAAGCCCAGCCACAGATCTTCAAGCAGGTCCACAGTAACCTAGTTTATGGGAAGAGTCATTTTACTTGATGGATGATATCCAAAAGGGAACAGTAATCCACACACCAAAAATACTGAAGAGTCAAAGCTGAGCAATCCTTCCCATAAGATCTTTGGAGCATCATGTGCCATTCATTCACCACAAGCAAGAGGAACAGCTGTGCCCATTAAAAACACTCACGTTCTGAGCATTCTTGAAGCTACAAGGGCTTCTTGCAATCTGTGGCTGGATGGACATGGAGGTACAGGTAAGAGGAGTGAAAGACGCTGGGCCAAAGTCTCTAGCAGGACTTGAAGCCAAACTCTGGCCCACACCAGATGCATTGTTAAGATCAGCATGGAAACCCGAGGCCACCTGAATGAAAAAAAAAGGTTCCTAAAAATAAAGGGCCTATCATCCAAGATGAACAGTCTACAGATGTAAGATGGCCTCATCTCAGGCAAGTGAGCTCAGAGCCCTGGCACCAAAGGAAAAAGCAGCATGACTGGGAGAGCTGACAAAGTTGCAGAACTAGCAAGATTATGCTTCTGTGTGACCTACATACCGATGGTGCAACAGCCGGTACCAGTGGAAACGCTAGTAGAGGCAACCAGGATTCTTGAAGAACAATCAGCAACTTGGCAGATGGGATGGAACACATAGTGCTGGGTAAATCTCTTTCAAAGTCCAGAGCAGGTGACCAAAAAGGTGTTTCTGAGTCAGGGAGCTCTTCTGAAAGTTCACTTCTGACAGGCAAATACAACCTGGGGATGAGGCCTCTTCTGGCTTTTTGTTTGTGTGTTTTATAAACTACCTCCAGCTCCATTCAAGTGAGAATGAATTCCACAGAGCTGATATCAAACCCTGACCAAACCTCAAGGGAAACTGCCAAGATCGAAGATGAATACGTGAAGGGAACAGCATTCTTGAGACACCCCAGGAATAAGTCTTCTGTTCAGGATGGCTGATAACCCACAACTCCGCAGCAATCCAGAGAGCAAGGAGCCACTTCACCTTGCCAAGGCCATCCAAGAGGAACTAGGGACCACGCAATACACTTCAGCAGGGAACAGCAGCTAAAACAAAGAGGTACTGGCAGGGCGAGATGTATATGATCTTGACTGCTTACAGTGCACAAGCATCCATGCTTGTCCATATTCTGAATATGTGCAGGCACTCGAAGAATATACTCTTTTTTTATGTACAATTTAAACTTACACAGGCTTAGAATAACGGACACTGCAGGTTACCTAAGTTACCTGTTATGCTTACAAGCACATGCAGTCCTACATTGATCGAAACATACCATTTCACTGTAACGTCAGGCTCACAGCCATCTTAATTAAGCACAGTTCAGAGGAATATATTATCTGACTTGACTTTAAATAATTAATGCCTGTTGACTGGTTCCTCAACACTCACTACACAACCCATACTAACATTAAAAAAGCATTGCTATAATTTGTTTCTAACGCATTTTCTTACGGTAACAAGGTACATGAGATATGCACAGGGCTCCTCCTTCCCCTGCAGTTAGGTGTTAGGGAACCCACGTGGGTGAAAGTCGTTATGAATGAAAGCCACAGGAAACCAAACTCCAGTGCTGCTTTCACTGAACCGCTGTTATTTTTATCAGCCTATACTGCTAGAAAGTGTACATGCTACTTTCTTCACAAACCTTATATATACACATTTCATCAATTTAACCCACTAAGTTATACTTATTCCTAAAAATAAGCAGCAGGTTTAAAACCTCCAAATTCCTAAAACTCTTCATATTTACTCAAACTATACAGAGGAGCTGTGGGAAAAGTGGAAGTAAAGACTGAAGACACATGCTGGCTTGTCACAACAGTCAGACATAACCAGAGGAATGCTTAGTAACTACACTTCTGTTTCCATACTTAAAGAAAAATTAAGAGACCCACACAAGTGGAGAGGTAGTTCTCAATACTGTCAGCACCATGTGCTCCAAAGACTGATATCACAGCTGAATTTTAAAAGGTTTAATTCTAACAGCAATGTAAGAATCTCTTGGGAGCCTTTATTAATCATAAAGGAACAAAAAATGCCTAACTCTAACTTATTAAAAATACACAGAACTGTGGCCTTCCTGGATTTTTCCAAAACACCTACTACAGTTGCAACTAACACTGTCTATTGCTAGCTTTCATATTTAACTGAAGAAACAAGGTGCTAGGGGAAAAGAACTGTTGCCTCCACAGGTCTAAGTTTTAGATCAAAAGATACTACACTATAAACTTTGTCAAGACTTCAAAGTTGTCAAAGGCAGTGATGGAATCATCACCGCCAGGAATATGTAATGCTATTCTTAAAAGCTGATGTTCTGAAGTCAAGTTTTCTGGAATTATCAACATCTTTGTCAGCAACAGGAGAGAACTACCCCCAGCATCAAATCTCCCCGGAAAGTATGGGGGATATGCACTTAGTGAAACCATGTAAGCAGTGACTGAGGTTAGTTGGCTTTATTCACACAGATCTTGCACCACGATGTTCTGCAAGAATCATAAGAAAAACACTGTTTTCAAAGTGGATATTGTTTAATCTCGTCAGCCTGACAGAACAAAACCACTATCATCTTGTAAAACACCTTGTAACTGGAATAAAGCAAAGGAGCAGGATTATCAGAACTAAATGTTAGATTAAAACAACTGCACATATCTACAGAAACCACGTCTGATACAGTCAAACACAAGCACAGATGAGAAGCCAGTGCTTCCCACGGTACAGAACCAGAAATAGAGACCTAGCCAGGGAGATCAAACATCAAATCCCAGTTGTTTCAGACTCCCTACCAATGGATGTGCCCAGTATATCAGGGACCATGATACCACTGTACTGGCAATAAAACAAAGGACCTCAGGGAAGCACTTTAAGAAACAACAACAAGAAAAGTCAGGTGAAAAACTAAACTCCCCCCATTATTCAGCTCGTTTTCATAAATACCAGTATCAGAAGACTGCTCCTGTAAAAGATAAAAAAGGAACTGATTCATCCTATACTTGATTCCTCATTGACGTTGTAATTCTGCATTTTGGTATCAGTTATCTGTTAAAATGCAACATTGTGGTGACTTTCCTTACAATAGATATGCACACAGAAAGTCCCTGTCCAAGCGATTAGGACAGTGGCAAAAATCCAGACCCCCACCATGAACAAATGACCAGGAGAATTTTAGCTAGCAGCAAAAGCATTTTTAGGAGCAAATGTTCCTGCTACAGATTAAACATAGTTGCTTTCCAAGCAGTATTTAATTAGTCAAGCCAGAACATTTTACAGCTGTTGCTTTTAAACTCTCCACACACACTGATTCTTCTCTCATACCTCTCCTCTTGATCTCCATCTTCTCCCTTTCCCTAGGCAGGCAAATGTACATTTTGTTACTGATTAAGCGGTGTTCATCAACACTTTCCTAAATGAGCATATCAATGCTCCCCCAAAGAGTCACTGAATCTTTTGAAATCAAACTCTTAGAACTACTGTCCTGTACTCAGTGGATCATATTTTGTGAACACAAAAGTGCTACTGTTTTACCATAAAAATGAAATTAAACCCAAACCACACTCTGGATGTACTTAAGAGTACAAAAGTAATGCAGATGTAGTTTTAAGTCATTATGGTATAGATATATATTTCTGTCTACTTATGACAGAATATTATATGTGATATGAAAAAGCTACATAAAAAAATAGTATCTTGTCAAAAATGTGCATCTGCTTTAATAAGGCATGAAGTGATCTGAAGACCAGGACCATCGGAGCAGACAGAAGTAGTCCACTACCTGTTCAATGTCCCGCCCAGCCTTCACAAGTGGGAAAAAAAAAAGAGACTTGGAGGAGGGGATACAAAGAAAACCTAACATGCACTAGGAAATGCAGGATGTGTTGTGAGGGTGGACAGTCCAATACTTCTTATTGTACTAGTTTTTCACATTATCTAAGAAAAAATGAACATTTCCAGCCACAGTTGAAATAACACTCCAAACAATACCACTGTTACTGATCATTTTTATGTTCTTAAGCAGCTGGTTTTGCCATAGCCAATGTAACTATAGCCTGTAGCCATGATATTAAGAATTTTGCTCCCCAAAGTTGTTAGTAGTATGCAATACACATTAAGTAGCTTGTGAAATACAAAAAAATACAATGTTGAAACTTACAGTACTTAACAAAATCCTTCTGAAAATCTTTCCTAGAATTGACGAAGGCTCTTCCTCTCTCAGTTCCAACTACAAACACATCTGTGTCATATACAGCAATACAGGCAACTTCTGCCTTGGACTTGGCAAGTTCTTTACACTAAAAAGAAAAAACAAAAAGCTTTTATTACCATAGTTAAGAGTACAGTTAATAGAAATGTATGTGGTATTATGTAAAACAGTTATTACTTCTGCTGCCAGCATCCACCCTTCAAAAGGTACTGCGAGTAACATAACATCAGCCATTAGCAAAGAATAATTTAAACATCTGGAGTGCTTTTCACCAGGAACCTTAAAAGCACTGTAGATGCGTTAGTGAAATTAAGGCCTTGTCTAGACTCAGAGATTGCCCTGTTTTTAATTAAAATGATTTATGACATCAATCCATGTGAAATTATCACTTCCCTGTTAGATAATCATACTAAGTGTCTTAATCCAACTTTCAGCAGAGCATACAGGAGTTTTGTTCATTCACAGCACACTTATCACACATCATGTTCTGTTCAAAAAGGTGTGGTTGCAAGCAGAAAGGCTGCCTGCAGTCTGCCCTGTCCTGTCTGCTGCGCTCAGGTGAATTCCTCCTTCCTGTGAACACCTACGTGTGTTCTGCTGGGAGAAATTTCTCGCAAAGTAGTAAGGCAGGAAGCCTACAGTTCAAGGAAAGAGCAAAGATACTAAGAAAATTAGTGAGATCATCAAAAAGTGATCACAAAGAGTCGATTTCTCCTAGGAACTCAGAAGATCAGAGTTTGCTGCAACCTATAAAAACACCAACTGCAGCATGAGAGGAAAAAGTGACACAAAGCCTTTAGAACCAAATATACCCATCGGGAAAAGAGGCTTGTAATCAATTCTTTTATAATCATCCCATTCAAAGCTTCATTGACAAAAAGAAAAATTTTTGGTCTTGCTTATCATTTAAGAAAACAATTTTAAAGAGCCAAATCTTTGACAGCGCCTCAACTTTAAGGAAACGTGACAGACATTTCCACTCACAGCCATGGCCAACCTTAAGCCCCACCACACAATGATTAAATAACTTCTACAAAACAGGTGATATGCCAACTTAAAAAAAAGTAGTATTTCCTGAACAAGTTTTGTTGAATTGGTACAGCAGCTGAGGACAAGGCATTAGCCTCCAAACTGTTTCTTCACTCTATATTACAGATGACAAAGACCAGAACATACTCTTGCCTTTCAACCACACTCTACCTGAGCAATCAAGAAATATTTCCCATTTGTTTATTTAACAAAATTTTTAAAACAACCACACCACAACAAGAAACAAAATGACTATTAAGACAACTGTTAGTACGATTTTCCACAAGCAAACAGAGTTACAGTTGGTTGGACAGCAGGCAATAAGGTAACAATAAAACATTACAGCTTTCCTGCTCCCCAGCAGGAGGCAATGTGTAGGTGTAATCCTGCACATGCCAAGGCAGAGTATTGATGCAGCTGCTTAACGTCTCTACTAACCATTGACTCAAGTGCTGACATGAGGAATGTAACCACCATTCTTCTTTCAGAGCAGTCCTCATCACGGATGGACGTTGCTGGTGTGGTAGTTTGGGCCATTTTCCTGCTATAAAATGAAATTAAAAAACGTGTTCAGATACGCACAGCAGCACAAGAAAACAAAAACCTCTCCCATGCAAGAAAAAAAAATATCCCAAAACACACCCCACCACACACATACACAGTCAAGTAAATATACAGGTAAATTAACAGGAGGAAGTGCTCACTCTTTCATGCTTCCTGCTGTTTCTTCTAAAGCTGAAGCTAAACACTCAAAAGTTAAAATGTTGTGCCATGACTAGACCACAAACCCTTTGATTCTAGAAAGACGCGTATTAATTGGTTAGCTGAATTTACATCAATTTTCCTTTATAAGCATGTTTGCAACTCCAGCAGTCTAGATAAATACAGCAAAAAAAACCCACTGGCATTAACGTACAGAAAAAAATAGCAAATTAGTTACAACACAAGTATTAGAACAATCCTTCCTGTAATTATCATGGCCTAGCTCAAAACAAACCACCACCACCACCCTGCCCCAAAATCATGGCCTCAGAGACTACAGTATCAATAACCAGAATGTGACATTTTTATTCACATATTCTTCAGCTGTAGGATTAACTCCAAAGCTAAGTAGTCCCAATTAAGGTGCTAAAATTAAAAACTGAATTTCAGCAGTGACACAAAAAAGAGATTTAAACCTATTTTCTGTATGTCATTCATGAGACTTTCAACTTTAAGACATAAGTAATAATCAGAACTTGTTTATGCTTCTGCTGGCAGAACTGTCTATACAAGCATGAATATATCGAGAATGAAGTTTCAGCAGCTGCTAAGAGCACATTTTTCTATCGGAGCACTGCAACTTGTTATGTTTACACATATCTAAAGCAATAACCTGACATGCCTGGAGGAGGAGAGAACTGGTAGAGATTTAGCTGTTACAACTCCATGTGCAAGTCTTGAGAAAAATCACCGCAAAAGTCAAGATAGCTCAGATAAACGAGACATTTCATAATAGCTTGATGAGACAGCTTGCTGCTCCTGTAGAACCTGGACACATGATGTGGCTCAAGTTTCCAAAGGTGACATGCATCCTATTAGGTGCACAGACAGGTCAGGGCAGCACAAGTAACCATTGCATGTGATAATACATGCTTACATTGCAAAAAATGGCACAGTGTTGTTCTTTTTGTAGGATTTAGAGCACTTCAGACTACAAACTGGAGGGGGGGGTCAGGGGGAAGCTAGCGATACTGCAAGCTCACAACAGCCATCCAGCAGCCTTCTGGCTCTGCAGACACAGGCCAGCAAGGTTTAAACAGCTTTAAAACCATGTTATAGATAAACTGGCAGTTGCATAGTCAGCAGCTGCTCGACATGCAGATAATGAGAGGTTTGAACACCAGCACCTGCTACACTGAGGAGTAGGCAAACAGGTCCTTTGTCAGGTCCGGAAAAGGAGCTAAACTGCAAGAATGAATATAAGGGATAACAGCTGTTGAACGATGTTGATTGCTTCAGTGACCCAAGAGAGGGTCAGCTGGAGATGGGGAGACAGAGGCTGATGGGGTTATCCTCCAGAGGAAGAGGGGCATCTTATTGTTTGTGGAATATCAGAGGGAAAAGGGAGATTTTGATGTGATAAATTAATCTTCACTGAGCCATGATTTTTGATACCCAATAGAGTTTCCAAGCTCATCTTTGGAACTCCTTTAGGGCTGGGATGCTGACAGTGATTTTAAACATGATAGCTTTTGGACTTTTTAAAACAGTATCTTAACAATCCAATATTAAAGATTAAATAGAACATAACTGCACATTTCCCCTTTCTCCCATGTCTACTCACTGTCTGATGCAGTTGTTCTGCATCAGTTCAACACCTCCCAAGCTAGCAGTGGCACGAACATATGCACTTACCCCATTCTAGGTGGAAAAAAAAAAAAAAAAAAAAAAAAAAAAAAAATCACACTGTGTCAAAACAAGAGTAAACTTATTTTCTACTTTGCAGAGGTACCTTGTCCAGAAAACAGACCAAGGAAATTCTAGCGATTATTTAAAGGCTGTGGACGCACAAGCACATCAGAGAAGTGCCAGCTCAGGCTGTCTTCCCCCATGCAGAATTGTTCCTGTCCCTGGAAGGTGGTTTCTGATCCACAGATACACAGTCAAGTCAGGGAGCTGGTCCAGGGAACGGGGAGGAGAAGTGCTCCACTGGACTGGGTCCCAGTTTGATTCACTGTACAGCCCCACAGTTGTCCTGGCTCAACAGAGAGGACAGACAGCACACCCTAAGCTACCTTGCTCCTGTACATGAGGCCACAGCCTCCGTATCTTGGAGTCACATTTGGATCTTCTAATAACATTTGGAAGAGTCTTCCTAAAGTATAAAGTCATAGTGCCTTGTATTTTTAGGATACCCATTGTTTAATCAGTTTGTTTGGTGCCAGATCAGTGTTTAATGTAGATTTAAGAGACATCCTGTTGCACCATGACAGCGCAAGAATATTTTTTCCTAACCACTTTACAGCAAGTCTCATGTGAAAGATTTTTTTCCCCCCCCCCACATTTTGCCAGTTTCTCCCTTTCAAACAACAGTTTTCTCCACTATCCTTATCTATACCACTGGGACAGTGTTTATTATTAGAAAGAGTAGGCTATGGTTCAGTAGATATAATGAACCTGGCTGCCTTTCCAAGATCCACCCCTTAGAAAGCGTGTGAGAACACCATTGCCCAACGTAACTTCCCAGTGCAAAGCCTTGAATAAAAGTGTAACACCTTATCCCTTACCAAAGTGCTACACAAAAAGGCCAATTTAAAAACCATCCTTTGAACAATTACAAGCTGGCCAACAGAATACCACTTATGACACGTCTATTCATCTTAATCACATATTGCTAAAGAAGAACTTCCAGACCAGTTACTATTAGTTATAATTGCCTATAAATCCTTCAGTTCAACAGCGCCAAGATGAGCCTTTGCCTAAGTAAAGGCTTGTAACAATGAACAAAGCCTCACAAAACACACTGGTAGAGTAGCAAGGATGTAGCATTTAGCCATTCCTGCCTGTGGTTTAACCCCAGCTGGCAACTAAGCCCCACAGAGCTGCTCTCTCACTCCTCCCCAGTGGAATGTGGGTGAGAATCGGAAGGGAGAAAACTTGTGGGTTGAGATAAAGACAGTTTAATAGGTAAAGCAAAAGGCATGCACACAGGCAAATCAAACCAAGGAATTCACTCCCCACTTCCCATGGGCAGGCAGGTGCTCAGCCATCCCCAGGACAGCGGGGCTCCCTCACGCCTAACGGTGACTTGGGCAGGCAAACGCCATCGCTCCGAACGTCCCCCCTTCCTCCTTCCCCAGCTTTCCATGCCGAGCGTGATGCCCTACGGCCTGGGATATCCCTTTGGGCAGTTGGGGTCAGCTGTCCCGGCTGTGTCCCCTCCCGACTTCTTGTGCACCCCCAGTCCCTCACGGGTGGGGTGGGGTGAGAGGCAGGAAAGGCCTTGGCTCTGTGTAAGCCCTGCTCAGCGATAACTAAAACATCCCTCTGTTATCAACACTGCTTCCAGCACAAATCCAAAACAGAGCCCTATACTAGCTACTATGAAGAAAATTAACTCTGTCCCAGCCAAAACCAGCATGCTTCCTGATGAGAAGGTCACCACGATATAGAGCTAAAAAGCCCTCAGGGTTTTCCTTTTACAGGGAGAAAACCAAAGACCAAAACCAGTAGCTTTTCAGGAAGCCAAATCAAACCAACACGTATCTCACTCCGCCTGTTTCTTGCTGGGTTCTCTTTTAGACCCCAAAAATAGAAATACTCAAGGCAAGAGAGAACAAAACCACAAGACAAAGTTACTTTCCATCTTCCCTGGCAAACATGCCAATAAACCCACTAGTAACGGATACTCTCTCTAGTAGTTGCTTGTCAGACACACAAAAAGAAAAAAAAACCAACCACCATTAAGCTTTATGAAGAAAAACTGTTATTTAAGCATATAAAGAATACATATGGAAAATTAGGGGGGAAAAAAAGAAATATGCATTTTAGAGACTTAATAAACAATAGCAACACTGTTTTACCCTTCACCAGACGTAATGCAAGCGGGTGTTCCCAAAATGGTACACCTATCCGTTGCCTGCTACTCTCCAGAAAAGTAGCTGTGGATGCCAAAGCATACTTCTCTCCACTAACCCCTCACCTAGCATTGCAAACACTAAAACAAATCCTGCCACACTAACGGAAAAGAACATAACTCCCAAGAACCCCAAAATACAGCTGGTTGGGGGGGTTGTGTGAGCTCACCCTTACACACCACTGAAGATTTGCTGCTCCCTAGGGAAAAGAAGTCCAGCTACTGCTAGATTGCCATGGGCCACTTCTGATATTTGGGGAAAAAAAGTTATTCTAGCAGAGTACAAAAGCACACATTTCATTACAAAGCTGGAACAATTAGGAACACAACTAAATATACCACTAAAAAAGAAGTCTAACAAAGCTAGACTGCTTCTTGGCTGTTGCAGCTTTCACCCCTTGGCTTCTTTGTCTTCTGGGCCAAGACACAATTTCAGCATATTTAACTCTGTCCAAATATTGGCCTTCTGACAAAGGACACAAGTTGGTTCTTCCCAAACTGTACAGATTAATACTCACAAGCTGTTAAGTGCAAATGAATATTTTTAAACAAATCTTGGCTAAAAATCTGTTATTTTTTCATACAATTTGGTTCAGTGATCCCATATTTCAGAAGAAGTCTGATGGCTCTTAGCTAACCTAGCATAGAAACTCTGTTGGTATGCAAACCTACCACCACCATTTTTTCTGATTTTCTGTAACACATCTACCCTAGCCTCAGCGCACACAGAGTTAGGAGATTCTCACCTTCACCCTCCAGCATCTGTTCACAGCTGACCTACGCTAAACCCGTAAGGATGATCTATTTTCCTTGTTAATGACATGCCATTGATCATCTTAAAAATCATACAAATAGTCTACAAGTGACAATTTTCAGCTCCTTCCAACCACTAGACTGCTCACGCATAGCAGAAACACAACAAGCTTAACAGCAAGGGTGCTCAGAGTGTGAGACACCCCCATCTTCATATACACACAATCATGTTTTGAAAGGAAGTATTTTCACCAGCCATAGCCCAAAAGAAATAGAAGCAAAGAATCTGGGAGTTCCTTCACAAAAACATTGCCAGTTCTTCTGCATGTGGATTATTAATCAATTTGGATGAGCAACATCCATGCTACCTCTGTGGAGGACGAGCCTGTTCTGAACCACAAACACTGCTGGACCAGACCAAGTAAAAGCAGCTCCAGATGTTCAGAGCCAGCTCAATCCAAAGCAAAGAGGCAGAGGCAAGCCTGGCAGGTTTAACTCTGCTTACAGCCTACACCAAAAACAAGAGGGTGAAGCTTCCCAACATCAGAACAGGAAGGAGAGACAATATGGAGATACCAGAGGGCATTTAGTCGACTCAAACCCATCTGGGTTTATCTCTTCCGGCTTACTGTCAGCTCTTAAAGACTCTTGGAGGTACAAACCTGGACTCACTGGATTGAGAGCAGTCATGTACATATGCATGGTCAGCTCTTAGCTAAGACTGAATCCAGGCTGTTAACCACCCCTAAAAATGAATTAAAATAACTCTCAAGGACAGCAGAGTAGCTCTGAAGAAGCCTTAACGTACCAGGGAGGCTCTGTCCCGCTCTTCCCTCCACACATACTCCCTGAGGTCTCTCTTCTTCCTTTTTTCCCAGCCTCTTATCTGGAGCAGCAGAGCAGCTGATTCAGGAAAAGTGGACATCACAATTAAAGCCAACCTTCTTGTTACTTTGCTCACTAACAATTAAGCATGTTTATCTCTCTAACCTTAAGCTGTATCGCTTTCTAGTCCAAGACACCAGGAATACAGACACGGCGCTCACTGGTTTCACCCACGGAGCAGGTTCCCTGCTCTTGTCATTCACACCCGACACCATTGCAAGCACAGCAACAGTGACCCATTAAACATGGCAGCTGGGACATTTGCTGTCACCATTTCAATCCAACTCCCACCGCAGGGATTTAACTCACAGCAGCAGAATCCACAAGATTGAGAGTTTTACATTAGAGCTTAACCCCACCAAAACACACCAGCAACGCTACGGCCCCCCATGCCACACTAATTAATGAGACAATTCGCAGAATCACGCCACTCAGAAATACGATCTCGCTGTAAACCAACACACTGCCCCCAATCCCTACTGTAGTGCTCACTGATTTAAGCTTTCATTTTTTTTCTCCGAGGGCAGCCGAGCAGAAGGTCAGCAACCAAAGGCAGTCGGGAAAGAGAACAAGGACCCCCTAACAAACAAAGCTCCGAGGGGAAACACCTGGTGCTCAGCACACCTGATAGCACCCAGACAGCAGAGTCACACAGAACCAGCAGCATTTTGCTGGGGATGGGGGGGGCACAGTTCATTACACAGCTGTGAGACCCCCTTAAAGCCAGTAATAATTAGTTCCCCTTTTTCTAGGTACTTTTATGATACTCAGCACCATATGATGGCTTTTTAGTCAGCCTAGATGGCAACTACCTCTGCTACTCTTAAGAACCATTAAAAAAAAGTAAAACACAAATTCCAGGAACTGTTATTTTAAAAGTACCTCCAATTTCTCTCATTCAAAAGTCTGCATGTTTGCAAAGAGATATTTAAATTTGATTTTCACTATTTCTAAAGATTCTAATATAGACCAACATACAATCACAAAATTTTAGATAAAATGAAGATACAGTATCGAACTATATACCTCACAAGGCAACTGTATAAAAGCGAACATATTACCCAGTTTGGAGCAGCTAAGAAAACATTAGCGCAAAACTCCATTTCTGTATTAAAGCCAGACAGACTCAGTGAAGAATTTACTCAGTTTTTTAGTTTTTAAGTAGGCAGTGTCCTACTGCAGCACCTAGGCATTCGTGAATTACAGTGAAACCATGCAAACAAAATGAAATATTAATCACAGCAGTCCTGACCATCTGATAATTTCTGTCTTTACCAGTGTAATTATATTTACTTAGTCAACATGATGATCATGCCGAATAACAGTTACTTTAGTTCTGTGTGTCCATCAACACTTACACATATTTGAGAAGTGAATTAGTCTAAACTCTATTGGTATTTATTTAATTATAACAAAATTGGTTCTGGCACATTTTCCAGAGAGAGAATTGTCCTTGCTAGTGTGAGCTGGTCCTTTGGATTTCTATGTCATACTGCGATGATCCCAGGAAACAAAAGGCTCAAATTGATTTAAGTGCAGACAAACCCCCTTTAATTCCTCTGCGGATCCCACAAAAAGCTAAACCGACACTAAACACCCATTCATGCTCTAACACCTGAAAAAAAAAAATCATCCGACCCATATATAGCTGGTATCTGAAGGGCACACCTTTGCACGGTAACTTCACGGAGTGAAGCTCCTGTGCCCGCACCCATGCGCTGCTGCCCACCACGGCACACATCGGGGCACCCCGGGAAACCTGGGGAACTAATCACCCCTCACTCTCCAGCAGTAATCAGTCCCCTCTGTTTGGTAACTTCATTCCCTCAGTATTACTCTCCCTTGTTCTTCTTATCCTATTTAACCAAATGAACCAAAACACCAATTTCCATGGAATTAATTACACGTGTTCTTCCTTGAATTAAAGCATTTATATCAATCCTGTTAGAAGCCTCTCTCCATCCAGGATCCAAGAACAGAAATAAAGACATGATCAAGGTTTGGGACTGTGTCAGTAACTTTTTTTGTCAGCAAATTACAAATTCACAGTCTTTCCAGCAGAACGTGAGTTTCAACCAAACATCTATGAAAAGGTTCTCATATGCTGATAGATAAGACAAAGGGCTGCCAGTAGCCTCTTACCAGGCCATTAAGGTGACAAACTTTTACGCCATCTCATTTACCTGATTGTGTGGTTTGAGCCCAGAGGGCAACTGAGCACCAGACAGCTCTTCACTCACCTCTTGCCACCCAGGGCTGGGAAGGAGAAAAATGGATCAATAGGGTCAGGAATGGGGATGGGACAGGGAGGAGTCACATGCAAAAGACAGGCTCGTTAGGGAAGAAAAAGGAGTCACTTTAAATTCAAAACACTGATGATAACGACACTTAACAGACAGAATGGGACAGTGAGAAGCGTTACCATATCTTATAAACACCTTTCCCCCACCCCTTCCTTCTTCCTGGCTCAGTTTTGTTCCTGATATCTCTACCTGCTCCCACAGGGGCAGGGGGTGCAGCACTCTGCTGCATCCTTCCCCCTCTCACGTGAGACAGCCGCCCACAAACTCTCTCGGCCATGAGTCCTCCCCACGCGATGCATTCTTCTCGAGATGCTCCAGTGTGGGTCACCTCCACATGCTGCACCTCAACAGCGGGGGCTGCTTCTTCCCACAGAGTCCTGGGGGTCCTTCCCCAGGCAGATCTCTGCTCCTCCCGTGACCCCCATGGGTGCAGAGGGGTGGCCCTACCGTCCCACCACGGGATACAGGGGGGCTCTCTGCCCCGGCACACCTCTCCTCCTTCCTTCCACTGACCTCGGTGTTTGCAGAGGTGACCTTATCATAACTCATCCTCAAAATCCCCCCTGCTCCCAGGTTCCCCTTCTTAAATATGCTATCAATTGGCTCACCCTCAGCCAGAGACAGGGCTGAGTTGGAGCCGGGGGAGCTTCCAGCAGCTTCTCACAGGGGGCCACCCCTGTAGCCCTTCACCTTCTACCAAAAACCCTGCCACACAAACCCAGCACACTAATGGATTTACAAGCCTTTTTGTTTGTTTTTTTAAAATATGTTTTATAGGGGTTTGTTATTTTAATTGCAGAGTTAAAGTTACACAAGCAGAAACAAATATTAGGTATATTTAAAAGCACAGTCTAAAAGTTGCTCCTTATTGCGAGATATTAACACAAAGATTTGTACATACTGACAACAACCCAGCTACACAATTAGCTTAGAAGTGGATGGTTGCACTCATTAAACAGTCACCATGCAGATGTTTCTCTCAGGCAACTTACACACCAAACCTTTGGCAAAAGCAGCCTGCAAATAAAGAACTGGAAACACAACAGGTGACACCCAAAACACTGTTACGATTAAAAACATTATTGTCAATTGTACTGGATTTGTGTGGCAAGGATTTGTTAGTGGGGGAGCTACAGGGGTGGTTTCTGTGAGAAGCTGCTCAAAGCTCCCCCATGTCTGACAGAGCCAGCACCAGCCGGCACCAAGATGGACCCACTGCTCGCCAAGGCCGAGCCCATCAGTGACAGTGGTAGCACCTCTGGGATAACATATTTAAGGGGAAAAAACACCTGTGCAACGGCAACTTCAGCTGCAGAGAGGAGTGAGATTGTGAGAGAAACGACTCTGCAGACACCAAGGTCAGAGAAAGAGGAGCTGCTCCAGGCACCGGAGCAGAGATTCCCCTGCAGCCCATGGCGAGGCAGCTGCGCCCTGCGCCCAGGGAGCTCCACGGGGGGTGCAGACACCCACCTGCAGCCCGGGGAGGACCCCACGCCAGAGCAGGGGGTTGCCCTAAGAAGGCTGTGACCCCGGGTGAAGCCCACACTGGAGCAGGCTCCTGGCAGGACCCGTGGCCCCGTGGAGAGAGGAGCCCACGCTGGGGCAGGTTCGCTGGCGGGACTGGTGACCCCACGGGGGACCCACGCTGGAGCAGTTTGTGCCTGAGGGACTGCACCCTGCGGCAGGGACCCACGCTGGAGCAGTTCGGGAAGAGCTGCAGCCCGTGGGAAGGACTCAACATTGGAGAAGTTTGTGGAGGGCTGCCTCCTGTGAGAGGGACCCCACACTGGAGCAGGGAGAGTGTGAGGAGACCTCCCCCTGCGGAGGAAGGAGCAGCAGAGACAATGGGTGATGAACTGACTGCAACTGAGGGGCAGGAAGTAGAGAAATCGGGAGCAAAGCTGAGCCTGGGAAGAAGGGAGGAGTGAGGGAAGGTGTTTTTAAGATCTAGTTTTAACTCCCATTATCCTACTCTGATTTGCTGGATAATAAATTAAACTGTTTTCCCTAAAGTGAGTCTGTTTTGCCCGTGATGGCAACTGGTGAGTGATCTCTTCCCGTCCTTATCTCGACCCACGAGCCTTTCGTTATATTTTCCCTCCCCTGTCCAGCTGAGGAGGGGAGTGATAAAGCACCTTGGTGGGCACCTCGTGTCCAGCCAGGGTCAGCCCACCCCACGAATGCAAGAGAGGCAGGTAAGGTTACACACTGGGACAGGTGTGCGATGTTAACCTCCCTTAAACATCAGGTCGACAGACTTCTGTAACCATCTGTTGCTGCACACAGACCCACCTTTGCCGAATCCCTGCCTCGAGCAAGCCCTGTGCAGAGGCGCACCCCGGGTCTCTCTGCGGGGCCCTCCCGCCCGAACGCCCTTCCCCAGGCAATCCGCTCCCCCTCACAGCTGACTACTGCAGAGTTGCCACCCGCGGGGTGAAACTGAAGCGCCTGACTGAGTTCGCAGTTAAGTCACCTGGTATATAGAAAAAAAAAAAAAAAATCTAAACGCTTCTAGAATTTAAGGAAAAAAAAATAAAATCTAGGTAACTGCACGCACGCCTTACCTGAGCTGTCTGCGCGCTTCCCCCCGTGCTGGGGCACTGGCCTACACAGCTCCGGACGGCGCTGCCCTCGCGCTCGGTGCGCGCTGCCCCGCGGCTGAGGGTTCCGGCCCCGCTGGAGCAGGACTCACCGCGCCCCCGGGCCGGGCAGGCTCCGCCACGGCACAGGCCGCCCCTCGCCGGACCCTCCCCGCGGCTCCTTTGCATACCCCGCCCCGCCCCTTCCCGCCCGCGACCAATCACCGCCGCCACGCGCGGGCCTCCGGCACGTGCGCGCCGCCCCGCCAGCCAATGGGAGACGGCAGCGCGGTGGCCGCGCCCCCTCCCCTCCGCGGCCGGGGTCCCGGGGTAGGGGGCGGTGAAGGGCGCGGAGCCCCGCCCCTCGCCCCCCGCGTGCGGCGCTGAGGAGGGGGCGCCATCCCCCCCCCCCACCTTCCCGGGGTGTCCCCGCCGGGCCCCCCCAGTGCCCCGAGCGGCGGCAGGAGCTGCCCCTGCGGCCCGGGGGACGCGCCCCCCCCCCCCGCCAACGCCCCCCCGCGCTCGGGGATGTCTCCCCTCAGGGATCCGCGGGGTCACGGCCCCGGCCCCCGCCCCGCCTCGTCCCGGCGAGGCCCCGTCCCGCCCTCCCACTCACCCGCCGCCGGGCGCGGACGGCGCCGGTCCTGCTGGCGGGAGGCGAGGATGCGCCGCCGGGCTGCGGGAGAAGGGCCGGGGCCGACGGGGCCGCTGGCGGGAGGGGCGGCTTCCCCGCGGCCTCTCGGCGGCTGCCGACGCACCGGGCGCGGCGATGGGCCCGGCCGCCGCACGGCCCCGTGTTCCCCCCCGACGGTCTCGGGCTGAGCCCAGCGCCGCTCCGGGGGAGGGGAGGGGGCAGGTTTGGTTTTTTTTTTTTTTTTTTGTTCGCTGAGCCCCGGTCGCGCAGGCGCGTCCCTCGCGGGGGCCGCCGGGAGCTGTAGTCGGGCGGCGGCGGCCGGGCCGGGCCGGGCCGGGCCCGGGGGAGGGCGGCGGACTGCGGCTCCCGCCGTGCCCCGCGCGGGAAGGGGCGGCCGGAGCCCTGCGCCGAGCGGGGGAGCCGGGCCGGAGCGGCGCTGGCCGGGCGCGGGGCCCTGGGCGGAAGATGACGGCGGCCGCCGCCCCGCCCCGCCCCGCCGGGCCGCTCCTCTCCCTCCGCTCCGCCTTCCTTCCCTGCGGCCTGGCCCGGCGGGGCCTCGCCGTGCCAGCGCGCCCTTGCATGGCCGAGGGCCCGTCGGACGAGCGGCAGCGCCGGGCCCCCGGAACGGCTCCGCAGGGCGGCGGCAGCGGCTGCGCCCACCCCGCGCCGGGCGGCTGCGGTGCGCGGCAAGCTGTGCCCCCCCCGGCCCGGGCTCGCAGCCTCGCCACCTGCCTTCCCCTTCCGCAAGAATCGGCCCGGTGTAACGGCTCCTGCCAACAAAGCCAGCTTTTGGTTCAATAAAGAATAGCAAAGTAATTCCCCCGCTGCCGCAAGTTACGATTAATAACCTAGGACCTAACCTTTCACCAAGGTGCGCGGCATAACGGATGCCGTCGATGAGATCTCTTCTCCTGGGTATAACCAGGCGGATGTCTCAGCTGGTGTCACTATTCTTTTCCTTTGAATTTAGGTTCAATGTGGTAAACGTGGGTAGAAAGTTTTCCGTTCAAAGGGAAACATTGCATTTCAAAATTTGTTCCAAATCAAACTTAAAAATAGCTAGTTTTACAATCAAACTATGAATAAAATGATGATATTTACAAAAATTACAGTGTTTATAGGGCTGTTATGATGTGTATAAAACTGTTACTGGTATTTTTGAAACATTAACAGTGTTTAGAGTTGGTCAAGAGTAACCACCAAACCCTACGATTGCACGTAAATCTCATTTGCGAAGGAAACGGAAGCGTGCTGAGTTGAAAGCACTCAGCTTCCTCCCAGTCGCAATGAACAGCGATAAATCAAACTGGGGAATAAAACTCAGAAGATGAGTGCTGGGAGGGGACCCTGCAGGAGGCACTTTGGCCGCTCCCATACCATGGCTGTTGAGCCTATAGACGCTGTGCAAAACACGCCCATCTGTGGAGGCTGACCCGCGTCCCACCAGCAAACAGTCAAGATTCAAGATGTTGTGGCTTTCGGTGGTTCCTCGGAGGTAACTGTTCTCATCATTTACATTGTGGGAAAGGAGACAATGCAATGACCTAGCAAAAAAAACCCCAAAACAACCAACAAAACCCAAACCAAGAAAAACCACCCCAAAGCACTCCGGAAAACCCAGAGGACAAAAAAAGCCACCACCCACTTTCATCACCAGCTTAACCTAAACAGACGATTATGCCCTGCAGCACTTGGGTGGTTCCTTCTTGCAGATCCTGTGCAGGGAAAGGCATAACCTCTGTTGAAGGACTTGAGCACAAGGGACACCAAATCTTTCTAAGCAGCCACAACTATTTTCTAAATCGGTGTCAGCTCCCTTTGCCCTTTAGATGGCATTTTTAGTGGAAGGCATCACTCCATGATAACTGCATGCTGTCATCTTCCAGCTGTACCCTACTGCACACGCAGCCCGTGCTGGCCACGTCACACAGATTTAGATGTCCTAAGTACACCCTGTCCAAAAGTTACTCCAGCAAATCCTCCTGGAAGACAGGAGAAGTTTTACCTGCGTCAGAACTGGAAGCTCATTGCCAGGATATAATTCAGAGGCTGCATCCAAACCCTTATCCTGCAGGTATGAACTGGTCCTGGTTGCAGAGAAGATGCCTTTTGGTTACACAGCATCACATCACGATTTGTTTTAGGAGTCATAAGTGGCAGCTGCTTCCCGCTGGTAAGATCATTGCTGCCTTGGCTCATTTACTACCACATGGGTCCTTGGAAGAGTGGAAATTTGGTATTTCTCTGCGACAAGATTCTTCCCACTCTTCTGTATCCCTCTCTACCACCTGAGCCAGCCACACGAGCTGTGGAGCTGAATAAAGTTTTGGAGTTAAATGAAGTCAGAGAGATAAGTTATGCTTTATGTGGAATAATGTTTACCCATTGTGGTTACAAGATGAGTAACTGAAAAATTAGTTCCTTAAGGCTTCTAAATCCTTTGGAGACATTCGCTGAGTGTTGTAAATCAATGCTCAGACTAGAAATAATGTTTTTAGTAACGAGAGTAATTAACAACTGTAACATATTACCACGGACCACGAGAATTTCTCCATCAGTTCAGAGCCTAGAAATTCAAGCAGCTTCCTTCTAGAAAAGACATCCAGCTTAACACACAGCCTCCATGAATTTTTACCAGCAGACTCCTGTATGACTGTTGTATATAACATCTGACCACTTAATCTTGCTATTCTTTCTAGGTTTAAAATTCAAGGTCAGGTGTTCTGGCAGAAAAGACTTTAATCTGAATCCCTTGGTTTAAAGTATTTTGTATCGCTTTGCTTTTCCCTCTACTAGTTAACCAGCTGCGCTTCAACTCCAGATTGAAAAAAGATTTTCACATGACTACAAGGCAAGCAAAACATTTTCTTAAACAAGGGAGCCAGACTGTAAAACCAAAAACGTTGGAAGAGGGGAGTTGAATTCACAGTTATTTTTATCATCTTTAAAAAAAAAAAAGATAAATTCCATTTCAAGCTCATAGTCGTCTTCTGTAAAGAAATTGAGACCAATACATACAATTTATTTTTTACTTACTCATTAGTTTGGGGAATTATTCTGTTTCATCCCCCCCTTACATTATTCTCTTTAGCACTCACAAGAACTAGGCTGTCTTTATCAGAAAGCTTTGTTTCACTACATGCAAGAAGTTACAAATTTAACCTCAAGCTAAGTGTAACATAGGGGATTTCAGTCAACTCACCCTTGAAGTTTCTATGGGTAAATCTAAATATCCTTGACAACTGCCAACTAACATCTGAGAGTCTGAAAACCTTAGCATACGCCTGTTGAAATTATTTGAGTCCTTAAGAATTTGTGAAGGGATGAGGGCGAGTAGAAACCAACCAGTCTTACACTGATCACCATAGACCTGCTTTTCCAGGCATTAAAACTTCAAAACCCCTGCAAAAACTTCACGCTTGGAGGGTTCAGATCCAGTCTCAACTCTTTCCCCCCGGTACTGCCTTATCTTTGTCCAGCACAGGACATGTGCCTCAGTTTGCCAGCCTTTACTTGGTGTCTTGCCATCTCTTTCTCGAAGTGCTTTAGTTCCAGGATTCACATATATAACCTCTGAATAGAGGGGAAGTGCAGAGGGAAAGGAAGGAGGAAGCCCCAACCTCTCAGGAAAAAACAACGCAGAGTTATATTGTCTTTTATATTTTGTGCAGAAGTCAGATTGCAGTGTCTGGAAGCTGTGTGCAAATCTGTCAGACCCTCAGAGCATGGGGTTCATAGTTCCTCGCTGCGCACTATTTCTTTTATATGTAAATAGAATCTCTTTCCTCCTTCCAATTTATGCTTTTAATTGCAACTCTCAAACCAGAATAGCTCCACTACAGCCCAGGAGCAGCAACGTGCTCTTTGCATCAGAGAACAGTAGTGATGATGGACCAGAACAAGAATATAGCAATCCACATTTTTCCAGCACATGGCTCCAGATAAGCTTATTTCATGCTCCTTTAACAATTTTCCTTTGCTCCAGTTGTCTACATTTCTCTGCAGTTTACTGTCACTAAGCTTTTTCTCCGTTAAATAGTAAATAAGGACATCCTATATTTTTCCTTTGAACATGGTGCACGTGACGAGGCTGGTGAACACATGGGCAGTACAAAGATTTGGCTTGTAAAAACACAGGCACCATTTTTTCCTATAATTTACTCCTCTGCCCTCAATTAAGGATGTTCTGGGAAGTTTAGCAAGGAAGGATGTACTAGAATGTCTTGGCTCTCCCCTCCATGTCCTCACAGAGCGATGATCTTAAAGATCTTTCTATTAACATCATTTTTAATGACAATACGAAGTCTATAGAGCAGGCAGGAATTCTGCAATGGTTTGCGTACTGTAACTCTTCAGAAGAAGAAGGAAGCATTTAAAAATAATTCACCTTTTCTAACAGATGGTTACAGGGACAGTAAATATGCATTTTTTCCAGAGAACAAGAATTAAAAAAACCCAACTTGACATGCTTTCCAAAATTGCAGGCGCCAGCAATAGGTCATGGAGACCCCTAAACACATCTACTTGTAGCACAAAAGTTGCCACTTTGAAAATACCCAGAAAATCTGTGCAGTAAGGTGCTTCGATGAGCGCAGTAGTTAATGGGGACGTTAAAAGGGGACACAGCTCTGCGTAATTATTCACATCTCAAAATGGTTGCTGCACTTGCAGGGTCGTACAGACACTGCTGCATCAGCTTGTACTTCTGAAAATTTTCCTCCCAGCCATACCAGCCAAGGACTGAGCATTTTTAAAATGAAAGCCGAGACGGTTGTGCACAAGATGGCAGAGTGGGAGCCGTGCCAGCACCCCGCCACGCGCTCCTGGGCCCGCTCCAGCCCAGCGCCAGGCTTGGGCCGGTGCTACAAGAAGTCCCAGGCAGCAGAAGGGACAAAGTGAGCAAACACAAAACCCAACAGTTCAGATCTAGTGCAGGCACGCTGCAAATTAATTCAGCTATATAACAAAGATCTTCAAGTAACGCAGAAGCCAGCAGCGCTTGTGCCTCATACATTGAGCCAATCTGCCAAATAAACTTAAATTATTTTTTTGCTATGAAGACAAAATTAGTTTGGGAGTTTGCCAGCAATGCTTTATCATCCAAGAGAGGGGTTTTAGGGTTTTTTGTTTTGGTTTGGGTTTTTCTTCCCTCTTCATGCTCCTCACTAAGAAATCTTTGCCAGTGTAATTACGGATCAAGCCGTTGACAAACAGACCAGCAATTTGGGCACCTACGTATTTGATACAAATACCCACAACACCAAAGGCTGAAAAGGGATTCTTTACTTGTTCGCAATAAAAGACAACAGACATTTCTACTCAACCTATGTTTCTAGAAGAAAAGAGTTTGGGAGCATTTATGCTTTACATTACAGAACTATTTAATTGACAGCTAAACTGTAAAAAATGTCTTTATACAAAAATAAAAAATTTTCAACAAAACCAATAAACATTTTAGGGAATTGCCCGTGTTCAGGTTATGGTTCCAGTCTGACCTTCCTAGACACTGTCCATCCCTTCCCCTTATGGGCTCCTGCCTGTACGAACCGTGCAGGGGGTGGCCGGGCACTGTGGCAGCGAGGAGGTGGCCGCAGGCTGGCTGTGATGGGGATCATCTTCCAGGGTTAGGAGCCCTTCAGTAGGGCTGCTGTAAACCTGACTGTCGCCTGGATCTACTCACCTCCCCAGGGCACAGCACAACTTCTCCCAAGGGGCCAAAAGCTGCCTGAAAGTGGCAGTGAAGGAGATTAAAACAGAGCAGCAAGGAGCAGCCCAGTGTTCCTAGCAGGGAGCCCGGGACATGGGAGCACTCTGCCCTGATCAGCTTGGTGGTGAGAAGTCAAAGCTAGATGCAGTTTTCCTCAGCTGCAGAGCTGGGTAATTTTTGTCCAAACTGACCATTCACCATTCCTCACCAAGGGAGAGCATGTTTGTCTGCATCAGGGGAGGTTCAGACTATACATTAGGAAAAAATGTTTCACAGCAAGAGTGGTCAGACAGTGGAATAGGCTGCCCAGGGAGGGGGGGAGTCACCATCCCTGGATGTGTTTAAGGGTCGTTTGGATGAGATGTTGGGGGATGTGGGGTAGGGGAGAACTTGTAGAGTAGGGCTGATGGTTGGACTCGATGATCCCAAGGGTCTTTTCCAACCTGAATGATTCTGGGATTCTGTGATCCATCACCGTCCTTCCCAGAGCAGTGATGTTCCTGGGGAGGTGCCTGGCAGTGCTGCCATGAGCACTCTGCATGTCAGCACTCCGCGCAGGAGCTCTCTCACACATCAGTGCCATCCTCCGCAGAGGCTTCCCAAGGCAAACACCAGGCCATCTTATTTTTTTGGCTCAACACTGTTGGCTGTCGCTATCACTTATACACCCGCAGGTCTATTAGTGCTTCTAAACATAATCAGCCTATTGCATCCTTACCTCCAGTTATTCTGCACTCAGGTCTATTGACATTTGGGTGTGAAGAAGAGACTCTTTTTTTGTTCTGGTTGCAACAAAAGACAGATTTACTGATGCAGACATCAGCAATATAACCAGCAGCTTAAAATGAGCCATTAATATCAGTAGAGCAACTGTGAGGAAGCTCGCTCCCCTAGACAAGTCAGATGCACCTCTTTCTCGAGGATTTTATAATCCTTTATAAGACCTTGAGCCTGCAGTCAGCTCTCCACAGACTGACAACAGCACTGCCAGGGTCTATCCTAAAGCTGGAGGTTTCCAAGCTATCAAGCCAATGTAGTACCTTTATAACAGAGAAGTAATCCTGTGCCACCACGTAGCAAAGCAGTGATGGTGCTACATGCGGCGGTGGTGGTTCTTTTCATAGTTCTCCTCATCTGTTTGGAAATGACTTGTGTTGATTTAGTCAGAGAAATGGGGAAAGTGATTCAGAGAAAGCTTTGAAGCGGGACAGGAGGAGAGATTGTCATCACAGGCCGCTCAACCGCAGCCACTTCTAGGGGCTTTCCCAGGATGGGCCATGCCCCGGGCACAGCAGCACCTCACTGGTGGGTGATGCTGGATTACACCTGGGCACACCCCCATGCAGGTGCCACAAGCAATTCCTTGGTGTTCATACAATGTAAGACCCAAGAGAACAAGCCTGGGGAGTCCAAACCAGCTCAGACATCTAGGCTTGGGTTCAGCAGGACCAACACCAAACCAGAGCCAAGGGGCATGACCAAAGGAGTCCTTATTGCTTTCCTCAGCACAGGTCACCTGTGACCCTCCCGGCTCTTCCAAACCCCAGGAACAGAATTGCAGGGCAGATCTGCACATACCTTTAGAGCTGTATGTCCAGGGGACCAAGAAGAGCAGTAGGTCTCCAAGAAACATGCCTCCCCACCCAGAGCACTGGCCCAGAGCCAGCCCTGGGTCACATAGGCAAGGTCATGCTTGCTCAGGCTGCAGGGCTGAGTCGCAGTGCAGGTGGGCACTACTGTGGTTGTGCACAGTGGCCCAATAAGGGAACAAGACAAGCACAAGCAATGCTTCCCCCAAGGACCCACCCAGACCCCAGCTATTTTGGGGAGGTTCCCACACGCGATGTGGTTTGCTAGCTTGGTGGCCCTCAACAGATCTTGCTTCCAAGTTATTTCTCCAGCCTCAGCTTTAGCCCACACAAATTTCTGTGGCATCCTTTGGCACAGAGTCACACAGATGCCTCCCTGATCCTTAATGAACCATTCCCAGCACCCTTCCTCTCCTCCCTTTTCCCTTAAAAAGCTCCTGCCCAGGCCCTTCTCAGAGAGGTATTAACATGCAGGTTAACGAGGAGCCTTGTTACCCTCCTGTGACCACACAGCTGCTACCAGGGGAGACATCCATCAGTCTTCTCTGCCACCATTTGCCATTAGAAGAACAGGGAGAAGCAGCCGAGCTGTCTCCTCCCTGAGCCTGCCAGTGGCAGCGGATGTGCCGCAGCCCTGTGTCTCCAAATCCCGCAGGCAGCGATGAAATCCCAGCCCTGCCATGAGGACTATGAAGCCATTTTAGCAAGATGAATGGTCTTGCTGGGGATTCAGTCTGTCCCTTCTAGGAGTGTCCATTTCATAGTCTTATTGGGGAAAAAAATTAATAAATAACTTTAATGATGGCTCCCAGAGATTCATTCCACTTAAACATCACCTCTCAAAAAGCCCCACTCATGAAAAGACGTTAATCTTCACATAAGAGCGTGCCAGTTCAGTTCAGCTACATCAGTCTGCCTTTATACCCCATGGACCTGTTAATCTGAGTCTGAGACAGCTGTGTAATACATTCATTAAACAAAAGACTTAGATACTCCACTGGCAGTGTCTTCATGAATTACAGCACCGCAGCTCCATCCCCCCGATTGACCCTGGAGCCTCCAGCATTACCGCTGCCCACCAGTTCTCCCATACAGCAGCACAGGCACATCAGTGGGGTTTCTTTCTCTGTATTAGGTAATCCTAATCAATAGGATTTCCAGTTTAAACTGAACGGTGTTTGAGCCATGAACTGGAGAAAATAATCCGAGAAATGGCAAAGCACAAGTTGTATGTTATATACAAGTTATATGGGAGATGGAAAGCACCGAATGTCCTTGTAGTTTGAGCACGGCGTGGTCCTCTGGCAGTGCTGGGGGAAGGAAAGCCATGGCTGAAGGTCACACAACTTGTAGACACATGAAATAAATAAAAGTCATTGTGCTGTTGAGTAGCTGCTGCTCCTGGAAAGACTTTGGGTGTCGGCTCTGCTGGAGAAAGAGCCCTCACAGAAATCTGTGTCCGCTTCTCACTGGGACCACAGAAAATTTTGGTATGGAAAAGCATCCTCCGGGCTGTCCTCCCCCTTGCACCCTCCTGTGCACCAGCACGCAGTGAGCTTTAAACCCCGCTGCGGCCGGGCGGGCACCTGGCGGGCGACCTGCAGGAAAGTGCTGAGTCCTGGCCGGAGCCACCCAGGAGCTCCTGGGGCAGTCAAACCTTGGCACCCCCAGGACGGAGCCTCCCACGACACCTCAGCCTCCATTTCAGTGGCTTTAGCCTTTGACAGGCAATGTGCTATAGGCTGCATGGGCTACAAAGGACCACACGTAACGTATACACCAGACGTACTGCTTCGTGCGCTGCTTGGACGGGGCTAGTTACTGCAGGGAGGGGTGGGATGCTGGAAAACAGCCTGGAACTTGATTTCTATCTCAAATCAAGTCTTGCTTTGGCATCATCTGAACTCTTCAAAAATAAAAATAAAAAAACCACCCAAAGAAGGAAGCAAGACCTCGTGCTTGGCTGCATTATTCGTTTCCTAGCCTTGCCGTGGCATCAGGGGAAGGAGGTTTCTGCACGCACCCAGCCAGCCCGTCGACCACAACCCATGATTGCTCCGAAAGGGTTTGCAAAGTGTTTCCTTGCAAATGCACTCGGGCTTCTGAATAAAAGCCCAGATGCTGTTTATGCTGTTCTCTAGCATCTCGGAGCGCTATATTTTTTAAAAATGATTTGAATCAAAGCTCTCATTCTTTAATTAAACTTCATTTAGCTGCCATCTGCCTGGGATCAAAATGGCTTCATATTTTGCAACTCTTAATGAGGATTGTTATTGGATTTGTAAACACATAAACAACACCCCCCCCCCAAAGTCTTTGAAAAGTAATAAATGAGGAACGTGGCTCAAGTGTTAAGATCTGCATCTTCACTCATCTAATTGTAATGGAGCGGGTCCCATTCATCAGATAATCATGTTATACACAAAAACTGGGTATAAAAATACCCTGCAACTGCAGGATTGAGATTAGGGAAGATGCGAGAATTACAGCTGAGGGAAAACAGTAATAAAGCAATATCTGTCATTTTTCCAAATTGGGAAGGGTCAGCGCTTCTGGGTCATGAGCAAATGCAGGCACTGAGGGCAGGAGTTTCCCACCTCAGCCAGGGAAAATGAAAAGTGGATGTTGTGACCCTGAGATTACTGTGGGAATTACTGCGATTCACTTCCCAAAATATATCTGTTACCAGAACCCAGCAGCCTCAAAACCCAACCAGGGGATACTGGAGGTGCGGGGCAGCCACGGAACTTCCCAGCTGAGTAGACGGGACAGGGCACGAGCTGCCCTTTGGTGAGCGGGGCTGGGGGCATATGGAGCTACAATTAATAGATCAGGAAATTTAGGGAAGAAAACCTGAGCCCAGAGCTTTGGCTCAGCCCATGCCGTGGCGGCACAGCCAGCCTTCCCCTGCCCCATCTTGCTAACCAGGCCCCGAGCCGGGGCTGCCGGCTGGGGGAGAGGGAAGAGGCAGAGCAGGGAAACAACCCTACGCTGCCTCCTTGCTCGGCTTCCATTCCCCCCCTCCATTTACAGCCTTTACAATTGCGTTTGGCTTTCTGAACTAAATCATTAGTCCCCAGTGTAGCTCCTATGCCCTAATTTAACTCCACTGCCTGCATTCACCCCTGCCTTTCAGCAGCAGTAATTAGGGCCCCGTGCAGGGTGCAGTGCTCCAGACCTACACCCTGCGAGCAGCCTCCCCCCCACCACCGGCGCCTTCGTGGGACGCCCGGACCAGCAGCAGACCTGGGGCAGCCTCAAACATCTCCACTCATTACTGAACCACGCTGCTGCCTTCGGTGCTACAGCATCAGACCTTTATATTTTAACGGCAAAAAAAAAAGAAAATTCAAAATATAATGAGTGTGCCCTCTTAGGAGACACCTACTCGGTGGGGTTTGATCTGTGAATAAGTCCCTTTCAGACATTTGGGAAGAGAAAATTGTATTTTTACCTCTGAATCATGTTTCTTTGTTTCCTAATTGGAGATGCCACAGGTTTGAGCATCAGGCAGACACATGAAAGACTTCAGATTTTGATGCCAACCGCTCAGATGTCAAACTGTATTTCTAATTGGGGTCACTGATACAGATCTTTGCCCTTCTTTCGGCTGCTGCCTTTGTGCCATCTCCTACATTTGTTTGGGCTTTTATTATCTCATGTGATCATTTGCATCTAACTTTGCACAGCAAATGCAAGTCCAGAGCCAGGAAATAAAACTGCAGCTGCCTCGAAACACTTCTACCCACCATCAAAACCCTCCCGTGGCCTGAAAATACAAGGACTCGAGCAGACCAAAAACCCATAACACAAATAAAGCAGCACATTGCATTCAGAAAAGCTTCATGAGTGACTTAGATCCTGTGTCTGCTACCGTCCACCCTCCAGCAGACCACGGCCAGTGCTTTGGGGGCAGGTTTGCTCTGTGAGAGGGCTGTGACCCGTCCTGCAGCCTGGAGGGACGCCCAGCAATGGTCACCCCACCGGGATGCCGCGTGTTGCTGCTTGGGAGGACACCAAAGCTACGAGCCCCAGGGCATCTCGCTTCACTGGTGGGTCCTGCTGGGCTGCATTTACCTACAGACAAGCTGGGAGGTTTCTTCTCGTTGGCTTCTTACACCACCTGCCACATCTCACCCATACATGGCTCTCAGCGGACACAAAGCACGAGTTAATTATGTGCGGTGGTTAGTAACTGGTCAGTGCCGTTAGCTTCTGCTGCCAGACTCCAGGAGCGGAATGGAATTAAATTGCACAGATATCAAATAATATCCCTCAGTTTACTGGGTTGCTTCTTATATGGGGCAAAGCGGCCCAGGGCACGTGGAGGAGCCCAGGGGCTCCCCTGGATGCTCTCAGCAATGCCACTCGCAGCTTTTGGTCAAGCGTTATGGAACCTGTGGAGCACCAGTGGGATCAGCTTGTACTTACCGTGGGAGCTTTCCCCCCCAGTAAGGCATCAAAGCATCTTAGAAAACCATAAATAGTGAAGGACTTCACCCGATGAAAATCTTTTCCTGGTTCAGAAGCTGGTTAAACGCACGCAACCAAAACTGCTTCTGTGCCTTCCCAAGTCTGGGGCAGCAGGAGGCCAGACACGAGAGGGCCTGGGCGGCATCTCGCTCCTTGGGGGGCCTGACACCTCCCTCCCGCTTCATCCAAACCTGCTTCTGCTCCAGAGCCAACAGGACTCGTGGGCACAGGCCTCTCATGCTCATAAGGGCTGGTTCCCTCGTCTGTCACTGCTGCAGTTTGGTACCACTCCTCCTATAGCTCTGTATGTAAATTTTTATGCCTTTGGTCTAAATTATATGAAGCATTAAAACATGTCAAACCTCTTGGTTTCAAGCACTGGTGACACTAAGGATTTTATTGAGCAACCAAAGCATGACAAGGTCTGCCCAGGGGTGCCATCCTGCACTTACTCTTACCTATAAATGCTATTTATCAATAATATATGTAATAAAATAAGTACTTTTAAGAGCAAGGCAACACTTTTTATTTTTATTTAAAAAGGCCTTGATGGCAGGAATATAGTGTAAAAATCATTGGAAAAACTAAAAGGCATTGATACATATTGGAATATACACTTTTTACATAAATTACATTTATTTATTTATTCTTTCATTTGAGGTTCTTATTCGGTATTGAGGTCTAATAGTTAATAGGTCCTGGGATCTGGACGTTTAGACCACCATAGTCTAACATGTACATGTTCATGGGCCATTGCTGAAAGAGAGGGAGAGAAAAAGAAGGCAAAAGTCTCTGTTAGGACACAACACAAAACCATGCATACATCAAATCTCTGACATGTTCCAACACGGGCTGTTGCTCCCACTTTCCAAATAAGAGAAAAGAACCAACCCCAAACCAAAACACCACCGGCAAACCTGACAAAAACAACCTTCTAAGTTTATATTTCTCTTGCACTTTTTTTTTTATTATTATTTTTTAAAAGCATTTGGTATCATTCACAACCAAAGCCAAGCCCTAAGGGGGAGCAGTTGGATGCACCTCCCTGTTTTGTTTCCTATTTTTGCAATTTCGCTGCCCGCCGAAGCTCTGCATCACTCCTGGGATGGAGCCGGAGCTGGAGCAGCATCCCCGGCACAGCTCAGATCACAGGGAACCGCCGGGTCTTGCCACCAGCACCAGTGTTTTAACCCGGAGGGGCTGGGGGATTTGCTCGAGCCTGTCTCATGTGCTGCGGCTCCAGCTAATGCTGAGCATCCCCCTGAGGGGCGGAGGGTGCTTCGCTCTGCTGACCCCTCCAGACAAACCTGGCAGGAAGAGGCAGCCCCACAGCTGTCCCCTCCTTCACCAAACCTGCTTGTGCCATTTTATGTCACACTTTATAGTGTTTGTCAGGTGGAGGGAGGTGGCGACAGTTCAAGGAGAGCAGAGAGCAGCATCCTGAAGCAGAAAGATAGGTAGGCAGTAACCCCCCTAATATTTGGAAGGCTTTACCACAAGTGAGATCTGATTTGTTGATGATGTAGACTCCATATTGGAAGAGGAGGAAGAGGAAGATGAGGAAGAGGAAGATACCGAGTTCCCTTCGGAGATCCTCTTCCGCTTCCGTTTGGGACCGCTGGTGTCTTTCTCTGCAGGGAGAGAGGGAAGGCATGAGGTGTCCAAGCCCTTGGAGTGGTCCCTAATGCAGGGACCCATCCTGCCGCTCCGACCTCGCCTCCTGCTGAACATCCCCCCGCGGCAATCCACTGTGCCACCGCTGGTGACATGGGCTTGGCCTCCCTGACCTGGCATGGAGCTGCCAGCGCTCCTCAGGCACCAGCAAAGAAAATCCCCAAAATAAATGAACCTCAAACTCCAGCACTTACAGAGCCTGATATCCCACAGACTTGAGTCTGTGCTGGATGCTTTGGGGCTGTGGAGGTGCCAGCTGTGATGACAATACGCCCATATCTATCTATCTATCTGCATATATGATATACCCATATCTATCTGCATATATGAAGTTTCTCATGCATCTCTCTTTTTACGTGAGGTTTCAGGCATGCTCTTACATGCCAGATCTCTCTCCTCTACCTAGCCACCTATTTTTATAAAACTAAAAGCTTCCTAATTATCTCTGGGGCTGCTAATTCTGACACATTTGATTAAAACTGGCTGAGATTTATCGGGGAGGGTTGGACAGAGAGAGAAATGCATTCGCAGTGATCACAGAAACCTATTTCCTTAGAAGCAAAACTGCTAAATGATGGCTCAAATTAAGGGCTTTAGCCAGTGAATAAATTGCTCATGGTGAGTAAATTGCTAATGGGAAAGGGATAATCATATCCTCCAGAATATGCTGAAAGTTTGAGTCTAACAGCCCAGTCTCTCCCCAGCTCACAGAAGTGCAGACGTTAAGAGGATGGTTTGTTCCTGAACAGGTGCTGAGCCTGAGTTTTCTTTCTCCAGGTAGGATCTTCTTCCCAGCCTTCCCTGGGGATGCAGGAGGTCTGAATGCCCCCCTGCCCCCATCCATATTGCCCGTGTATTCTCTCTGCCACAGGGGAGGGAAAGCCAGTTATTTCTTAGCCCTCCGCTTACCTGTTTGTTTGGCCTCAGTGCAGATTTCGGCAAACGGCCTGTGTGAGAGACAAGGGGGTGAGAGCAGGCAGTCACTGTCGTTTCTCCCTTACGCGTCTGCTCCTGCTGGGACACAGCCCAGGCCCCGACCCCGAGCTGCCTCATCTGACACCCCTCTGCGTGGGGATGGGACACGGAGCCTCCCCACCGCTCCCCAGGGGGAAGCAACCCGAAATAACTCAGCTGGGTCTCTGAGCTGTCCCATTATCTGCCCCTGGGCCATGCTCCTTCCCAGCATCATCATCACAAACTCTGCAAGGAAGGGGGGATAAACCACCCCCACTAACGCTTCGCTGTGCCCACCCATGGCCGAGCATGTCCCTGTGGCACAGGACAGCGGATGCTGGGGATGGAGCGGGTCCTCCGTGGGTACACGGTGGCGTGGCCCCGCTCCGGTGGCCCCATGGTGACTTACCCCCTCACGGCTGGAGAAGGAAGGGCAACACTTAATGAACAGAAAGCTTCCCTGGTCGCAGAGCTGGGGGAACTTACTGGAGCTGGTTTATAATCACCATCCGGATGCTCTCCCGTGCCTTCAGGATCTTCTCCAGCCGATGGATGTCGTAGGTATTGGGGTTTCTGAAAGGGATGTCGTCTGGCAGTCCGGTAACCTCCACGGCGTCAGGACTGTCCCTGATGAGTTTATAGGGCACCATGACAGGCCGGTTCAAGCCCAGAGCCTCTCCTGTAACAGCAGAGCAGAGGACAATGCACCGGCTTTACCCCACAGGGCTCTGGATCCAACCAACAAAAGCACCAAGAGCCCTGGGAGGACTTTGGGAAGTCACGGCTGCCAGGATGCCTGATCTTTGCTGCAGCCACATCGCACCCAGCTGTTTCACATCTGCCTGCCCAATTTATTGCCTGCTCGGTTAGTCTGCATTTAGGATCCTGCCAGGAGTCTCAGGTGAGGGCTGTTTTACAGCACCAGCACTTGCACACCTGCCTCTCCTCCATGCAGAGCACAGCCAGCAGCAGTGTGGGAGACAGCCCAGGAGAGGGGGAAAATGGGGGAAATGTGCTCGTCCAGCTGTCAGCAGGTTTGGGGGTCACTGGGATGGAGATCACATCCATCACTCATCATCACACATCACTCCTGACCATTTTTTGAATCACTTTATCCCTTTAGCCTCCACTATATTCTGTGGCATTGAAATACCACAATTTAAGTCCTTGCTGCATTAAAAATCTGTGTGATTTAAACCTGCTGTCCACCCCTCTGGGTACCCCTTTAGTTCCTGCACGTCAGGGAGCAGCGAACATCCCTCCCTCTTGTGCTGGTCCTGGCTGTAAGAGCCTCCTCTCACCTCACGTCTCTGCAGCCCGCAGACCTGAAGGTGTGAGCTGCCCCTCAGCCACATTTCTGGCTTTTCTTGCAGGGAGTTTGTCCCTGGAGCCCTTCTGGCACCTTGTGCTCCGTAAGCAGTGCCAGGACCATGGGAATGCAGCGATCTGGTGTGGGCTCAGCCCTGCCCTGGGGTGAGTGCTGCTGAGCCGGGGTGGATGGGGATGCTCAGAGCATGGGCACCAGCCTCCCCGGGGAGCTGCACCCGCATGCTGGCACCTCCAACGGGGCAAACCCACCCCCAAAGCAGCACACTGCTGCGAGCAGCACCCCAAAATAAACAGGGTTTGTGGGAAGGGCGAGCAGCCTTGACAAGGGAAGACTTGAGAAAGGAGAATGCCATTTCTCACTGCTTTGTTACCATTTTTGTTATTTTCCTTTTCCTTCAGGCAATTATTTTGGGGAGGGAGGCAAGACACTGCACTGAAGCGGTGGGGTGCCACCGAGCCGCCGTGGCCCAGTTGCGCAGCCCTGGGGAGTCACAGATTGAGAAGTAACCGCCCAGCACTTACTCAAGCTGTGCCCCAATGGTGGCGAGGGGACAGCCATGAGCAGTGACCCCACTCGGGGCTGTGCACCCCGTGGCTGGCTCCTCCACCCACCCCAGCCGGCTGCTATTATGCTGTGCCTTTTCCCAGGGTGGAAGGAGGGGTTTGCTAGGCAGCGCAAGGAGCCTGCAAACGGCAGTTTCAAATCTTCAATCTCCTGACCTCCTTCTCCACCACGGCTCCAGCACACTTTTCCCCAGCCGTGCCCCATGTCGGGCTGCAGCGCCTTGCTCCCAGCCTGGCAGGCAGAGCAGGCAGGGGCTGCCTGCCAGCAGGCTGGCGCAGGGCAGGCACACTCAGCACACACACCGTGGCTCACGCCGGCTCAGAACACGTTAAAAATGCATCAAAGGCTGACACCAGGCTGAACAAATCCTGCTCCTCGGCTGCATTTTTCCATCCTCCCTCCCCTCGCCAAGGATGAGCTGTCAACAAGGTCACGGTCCCACCTGCCGGGAGCGAGACACGGGAACATCCCTGGGGACAGGCTGTAACGTGAAGCAGTGGGACGAAACCTGTGCTGCAGCAGGCTGCCGTGCGCTCGGCCTATAAATAGAGGCCTTCAGTCGAATTAATTTTAACTATGGCTGCTGTCAGCAAAAACAAACTCGCTTGGCGATGCGTGCAGATGGGAGACTCACCGTATTTTTCATTGAAAAGCTCTTTCACTTGCTCTCGGAGAATCACCTTCTCTCCGAGCCTGTTGGCATCATCCTCATCTGCAAAGCAAAAAAGGACAGGGAATAACATACCCTGTTTCTTTCTGAGCCCTTGGAAACTCCATCCCACTGTCACAACACACAACCGTGTCTCTGTCCCTCTGCCCCAGCACAGTGTGGGGACACCTCAGAGGTGGCTGCTCTGCGGCTGCACCTTGCGTCACCTTTTAGAGCCGTGCAAAGTAGCTATAAAATGCTGCCAAATCTGCATTTGCCACGCGCTGCCACGGCTGACAGCATTTTACATCCACTTTGCGGTGCTGTAAATGACTGCAAAATATGCAAAGCAACAGAGACTCAGGCCCTCAGTGCCACAAATGCTCCCACAAGTGATATCAAGGAATGAGATAGCGCTTTTATAGCTGGGCTCCTAAGTACAGTATTGTTTTATAATATGCCATATAATCAGCTTGGCTTTACTAGCTTTTTTAATTATCCTCATCGCGCCAAACAGCTTCCCCTCTGTTCTCTCATTTCAAATGACGTGCCTATGTCAGTAGATTTTTCCCCCAACTATTCAGCATCCTCAGGGGGCTCCAGAAAAAAATGACTGGGGTCAGTACCGACCCCCTTTGATGCTTTTTCACCCCGCAGGTAAAAAGCACCAACTGAATGAACCTTATCCGCCTCTCGCCAGGGTCGCCCCCCCCAGCCCTGAGCCAGCTGGGAGCGCAGCGCAGGGCCAGCTGGGGGGGTCCCCTCCTGGAGAGCAGATATCACCACCATGAGCCTCACTGCTCCCAAGGCAGGCATTTTCACACAGGCTGGCAAGCCACGGGGTGGAAATCCAGGATGGTTATTTAAAACATTGAGGTGAGTACTGCAAACCTCAGCATGAGGGACCTGAGCATCCTCTACCCCTGGTCTGCAGCTATTTAATTTGATTTTGAGCAATCATATGATTTTGATTCTGATTTTGAGCAATCACATGATTATGATTTTGGCTTTAAGCAAACACATGGCTTGCAGTTTTGTTTTAAACACAAGCTGAAAACCTGACACGAGTCCCTGCCTCCCTGCACGGGCCCCCAGAGCCCAGTGCTCAGCACCCCCAGCAGAAATCACACGCCTCAGGCACCCTGCTGCTGAGGGTCCCCGAGCAAGCTAGCACCCTTAAATCTCCACACCCTGCTACTGCAGGGTACAGCCTCAAAAAAGCCTCTCCTTCACCTGGAAAACAATAGTTTTGTCTGGATAGAACTAGGGGAAAAAAAAAGGGAGAAGTTTCTGTGAAGGAACCTTGCTCAAATCCAGAAATGGCAACAAAGCAGCTTGAAAGGGATGGAGCAAAAAACCAAATAAAATAGAAGAAAATCAAATAAATGCTGCCAAGGAGCTCTGATTTCAAGAACCAAGACCTTGCCTCGCGGTGCTGTGCCCAAGGCCATGGCAGGCCAGTGGGGGCAAACCCTGCGGGCTCCCTCTGCGACTTCCTTGTCACTGATGCTCAGTTTCTGGGCTGTATATACACACCCGTATGGATGTGTAGATGGTAGCAGACAAAGAAACACCAGAATTAAGTGTTCTCACTCATTTAATTCTCTGGGACTGAAAAACACAGCAGCTCTTTCCTTTCCGCTCATGCCCTGAGCGACCTGAGTGAAGAAACAAGATCCCATGGGGGTTTTTTCCCACCTTGCGGTGGGCAGGACTCCCAAATTCCCATCCAAGGACACAAACAAATGCCATGAAAAACCTGGAACTGAGCATGCATAACAGAGAAGCCAGAGAGGAGGCTCCAGCCAGCGGCGCTGCTTCCTGGAGACCTGCCCCTCCGTCCCCGGGCGGCTCCAGGCAGGAGGGACCTCCATCTACTTTTGACTTTAGACATTTTGGTTTGGGAAATAATCGACTCAAGGAAGCCACTGGCACTCCTGGGATGTGCAGAGTCCTTCCCATAAAGCAGGTTTATGCATGCTGCTGGCTTCAGCTCTGTGCTATCAAATTTTTATTTCTTTAATTTAAAGAAAGTAGCCAGTTGATTGACTTTTTTCTTTCCAATCCTGCTTGCCTGAAGCGAGGAGCCCCACTCTCTCCATAGGCACTTACGTAGAAGTGGTCACATTGTTAAAGCACCATTTTCTCTTTTCCAGTGGGACTTGTCAGAGCTTGACATTTCTTTTAGAAAAGCCAAGTCATATTCAGTAGTTATTAGAAACGGGGTTTAGCTGTCTGCTTTTGAACAGCAGGATTCAAAACACCACCTATTCTTCTAGTGACTTTAAAAAAACACGACAAAACCAAATTCAAGGTATCCCATGGATAAATAATGGTCCTGTATGGGTTCGCAATGCCACATGCAGAGCCCAGATCTCACGGTGAAGCCATGGCACGGCCAGGCAGGGTACCTGGCAGAGCCTTCCTCCTCCCCATGCTGCTGCCAGCATCCCGGGGTGCTGCTCCAGGTGATGCACGTCCTCCACCCAGCCACCACGCCTGGAGTAACAACCTCCTGTTATCCCAACACCCGGCATGAAGCCCAGTTCATCAGGGAAACAGCCACTGTCCAACACATCCCACCAGGCAAGTGGCTCAGGTCCCTTCTTCAGGCAATCCCAGTTGTGTCAAAGAAACACCCAGCCGGGGTAGGCTGCTTACAGCGGTCAGGATGTGGCCCTGAATCTTTAGAGGATAAATACACACCTCTTCCCCCTTCCAGCTTCAGTGGGTGCAATTCAATTACACCCCTGTGTAAACCCAGAATAAATCCACTGACTTTACTGAGGCTATTCCACAGTAACTCAGGTTTAAATACAGTTCAAATTAGCTCAACATATGCATGTTTTCAAAGCAGAGCTATAAACTTGCGGGAGCAGGCAATTAACATCTAGACATGCGGCCAGAATCCCAGCTGATGGGACTAAGCCTGGATCTGCCAGAGATAGGCTGTGCCCTGCCACAGATACAGGCAGGCGGGCTCTTCTTTACTTCTGTAAATTAGTATATATGTTAAATCCCCAGAGCCTACATGACTACACAGCAACCCTGGCCCAAAGGATGTGTTAAAGCAAAGCAAAAAACCCCCAGACCGCATCTGTGCAAGCTCTCCTTGTGAATGGCAAGTGGATTTTTTTAACAAATTAATTGCTCAGACACATGGATGAGCTGAGGATAATGTGGCAGGTTGGTTTGTCTGGCGCAGAACCGGCACTGATGCCCAGGGACTGCAGCAATGGTGCTTAGAAATGCAGAGAGAATTAACAACAACGATAAAATACCGTTCAACACATCCTGCATCATTCAGTTCTTGGTATCACAGGGAAACAGAGCAGAGAGGAAAAAAAAAATACCTGAAATTTGGGGGTTTAAGACATTTTCATTCCCATATTAAAACGCAAGTGCATTTCTTGTCTGCTACCATCTACGATGCATCAACTGAGCTACGTACCATTCAAGGCAGCGTAGGCTTTTTCCAATGATGTTATCCGTCTAGGGGCTACAGCGCAAGTTAAAAGAAGACAAAAAAAAAAAAAGAGAGAGAGAAAGAAAAAGAGAGCCATGAGTGCTGCAGCTTGGTTTCTTGGTCACAAACAAAGCAAAACCCAGGATGACACTGTCCCTAGCAGCTTAAAATTCCTCTGGTCCTGAGGCCCCTTGGCACAGAGATGGTTTCGGTAGCTAAATAACTGCCTGGTGCGCTGGGCGGGCGGGCTGGGCTCTCCACTGCGCACCAGGGACCCATTCTGGGATGTGCTTGAGCCTGCGAGCATCCCCCGAGCTACACCACACTCCTGAGCAGCTCCAGGTCCACACATGCCCAGGGATACGCAGCTGAATTGCAGCATTTATGGCACGTGCCAAAGCAGCAGCAGTTGTGCTGCGTGGCTGCACCGGTGCTGGAGGAGAAAAAAATATCTGAGGTTAAAGCAGATGAAAAGCAAACAGGGAAATTGTGTCAGTTCTGCAGCAACGGGGGGAAATGGGAAAAAAAGGGATCCCTAAGGAGAGGCTGGTGCTCGCCATTGACTCCAAAGTGACAAGCGATATCAAAAAGAAATGAATTTCCTGGGGAAAAGCAGCAGGGACAGGGCTAGGGCCAGGATTTGCATGATGGGCAAAAGGAGGAACGAAGAGGCTCATCCCAGCAGCCGTGGGGAGAGCCGGCGGGGGGGACGGGGGCTGCGGGTTGTGGCACCAGGAAGGCTCTTGCTGCCAAATGGCAGCACGCAGGCAACAGCAAACTGGAGGGGATGAGGGGAGAGAGCAGAGGTGCGTGTCCGAATGTGCTGAGCAGAGATACAAGCAATCTGAAGTAGCTCAAAACATGCATCAAACATTTCAAGCAGGCTCAGGAAAGCAGCCATTGCAGCACACAGGAGACAAGAGCTCTGCCCATGCCTGAGGCCCGACCGTCCGTGCGGGGAGAGTGCTTCGGTTCAGAAAAACACGGGGTTTTGCACAGGGCAGCTGCAGGCGCCGGCGTTTCGGTGCAGCCCGTGGTGAGCTGGGGTGCTGAGCTGGACCCTGCACTGCTGCTGCTGCAAGCAGACAAATCCTGCCCTGTATGCAGCAGGACCCAGCCAGAAAATAAGTGATGCTGCCTGTCGCCTGGTCCCCCAAATTGCTGGGTGACACCCTGCCTGTGTGGGCACCCAGTGGGCACCATCCACCACACAAAATGTTTAGGCAAATATGCAATGCAAAGGGGAGGAGATGCAGATGGGTCATGGGAGCACTGGGAAAGCCAAACTAAAGTCCAAGCCAAGAGGGAATGAGGTCCTGGTGTAGCTCCTGTCAAGGAGGAATTCAGGCAGAAGCATGGGCAGGAGCGCAGGCAGACTGCAGGCAGGCAGGAGTTCGGGCAGGCAGCAAGAAAGAAAAGCATACACCAGCATCTTTCCAATATGGCCAGAAATGGTTTAGGAAGGGCAGCGCAGCATTTCATTCAGTTGGTGGCAGCTCAAAGGCATTTGCAGCGCTTCAGGTGAAGATTTCAAGGTGCCGTTATGAGATCGTGTTGATTAAGAAAGATAATTAAAATTTCTTGTCCTGGTAACCCACATGTGCTGCTCAGCCTTAACGATGGGAGGTATCCCACCAGGCTCACAGCCACTGCGCTGCGAGGTACGGAGCACATCCCTAAGTGCCAGACCACAGCCGGGATGGAGCAGCACCCATCTTGCCGTGTGATGAGCACCCTAAAAAACAGGGGGTTTGGGGTCTCTGAAGGACATGGCAGGATAGGAGTCTGGGGGGGAGTGGGAGGGAGGCAAGAGCAAAGCAAACACGAGGGCTGGGATGAGCTGGGTGCTGGTGCTGCCTTCTTGTCGGCGCGAGGATGCCAACACACAGGTGAAAGGGAAAAGGAGACAAAAAATTGGCAAAGAAAAAGTTGATTGGAATTGTGGAGATGCTTAGAAACAGGCTTTGAAGCTCCACAGCTATTCACTGTGTACCTGCTTGAATTTTCACCTGCAGACTAGAAACAGTGAACGCTAAAAAATAATTCACCCTGGATAACAGGAAGGTGGATCAGAAGGAAAAATAAACCTGTCTGCTCCCGCAAGGGTTAAACGTCAGGGCTGGGGGGTGAAGGGAGAGGGGCATGGACCTTGATAAGCAACCTGTGATGGAGCAGGATGCGCTCAGCTCCCATCACCCCTCCATCAAGCGCTTTCCTCTTTTCTTTTTTTCTTACTAGGAGTTTCCGATGCGAGGCACATCTCATCAAAGTCTTGAGGAGGATTGTGCTCTTGTGATTAAAAAAAAAATATATATAAAAAGGATGCTTGGATGTGTGGTTTTTTTAATTAAAGAACACTGCCTGCCCTACTTTATTAATTGGAGTATGGGAAATAATCTATCAGGGTGGTAGGGAGTTTGGGGAATAGGACAGATGGAGCTGGTGTACATTTTCAATCAAAGCACATAAAAATTAACATACAGAAAGATTTTTTGTGTGTGTGTGTGCTAGATTACTTATGCTTGATTTTTTTTTTTTCCAAAGGCTCAAATTAAGCCTGTTTTGTATCTCTGTGCCTCAGGAAAGAAGAAAAGAAAGGATAAGTGCCATGTTTATAGCACTGGAGCTTCACCCCTGCTCGCTCACTTCTGTTTTAACACTGAAAGATCATTCTGCTTTCAAAAAAGGGTTTTAAAGGTCTATTTCGCAGAGCAGAGACCAGTGGTGGGGAGAAAAGACACTGGAAATCAAAAGGAAAAGCTCAGGACGCCAGGAAGGTTGTGCTCCTGGGTTGAAGCCCCACAGGGACCCACACGGGTTAAGTGCTGGCAGAGGCACTGGTGACCTCAGGGCCATCGTCCCACCTTTGAAAGGCTGCACTGCAGAAGGGGGTCGCAGCCAGTGACCTCATTCGGGCATTGGGGAGCACCACTGACCTTCTTTTTCCAAAAAGCAGCCTCATTCCACCCCCTGCCCCAAAACACTTTCTGCAAACAGCATCCCTGCAGGCACGCACCCCCCAGCTGCCTCTGCAGCAGCCTGCCAGCAGCCCCACAGCCCCCCACTGCAACCCATTAGGGGTGAGATACCATCTCGACAGAGAAATTACAGATTATCTTGAGAAAAAAGAGTGCGTGGCACTCAGATTATATTGAAATCCTTTTATCTGTTTCTGTCGCACTTAAAAAATGGGTGTCCCCAAAAGAGAGAGATAAGGAGGCTGGTCCTCTGCAGTCCTGCAGTTGTCTGGGATGCTCTTTGCAATGCAGAAACTGCACGATTTGTTTAAAGCAAATTAACCCTGTAATTTAACCTAAAGGCAACTAAAATAAATCCAAAGTGATTTTTCTTTTTTTTAAAAAATTATGTTAAATTTCCCTTTTTCCTTCAACTGTGTACTTTTCACGTAATTTTTGGCCAAAATGATCCACAAAAACTGTAACTTCCCTTATATTTACACAGTCGTCTCCTGGGCTTTCCAGCTTTTAGATGCCTTTGCAATGTCATCCTGCTTGGGAGTAACTATTGTTTTCATTTTAATGCTCCTCTGCGATATAAAAGTGATTTTCACTGATTTTAACACCAAGCACGCACTTCTGCTGCTGCTCTTCATTTTACATGGCAGGACTTTTCTACACAAGATTGAGGTAAAAAGAACACTCTTAAATTTAAATTTTTAATGATCTATGGCTAGTTGGAAATCATTAATTTTGTTAAGACAGATGAAAAGTGATCAAAGCCAAGGCAGTGAATGTACCATTGTGTTGTCACCATCCACTTCGGTGTAATGGGGTGGAAAAGCAGACGAGAGGTTAATTGCTGTCAACGGGGATTTTTTGGGGGCAAAATACAAACAGCTTTTTTCTTGAGGAGATGTTCTGGTGGCAGTCTGACTACTAGAAAATAATTGTAAGTCCTGGAATTGTCTCCAAAGATTTAGCAAAGATATGAAATAGTGTACAACAAATTGAGATGTCAAATAAGAAAAACCCCTCACCTGCGACTGTTCTTATTTAAAACCCCCAAGGGAGGAGAGGGCGTGAAGCCCCAAGCCTGGCAGGGATGCTGTGACCTCCTCCCAGGCCCACTTGGGTACAACAATACACGGAATAAAATATGTCTTTGGGTTTGTGCTAGCATGGGCCAGCCCATGGTGGGAGCGTTCAGCTGAAGGAGGAAAAAAAATGTTGTGCATCGAAAAGAAAATCAATTTCCTCTACATCTCTATTTATCAGGCTGCGTTTCCCAGCCAGCTGGCAGGTTGAAGTATTTGCCTTCTGATGTGCTCCTTTGTTAATGGTGTGATTTGTGTCAGATCAGCGTCTCTTACCGTAATTATACCGATTACAGCGGAGGAACGGGAAGACAAGATGTGGCTGGAGGAGCGGATAGGATACATCCTCGTCTCACTCTGGTGTTATAGCCGTGTAATTCCATGGAAAACCAGAGTTATGCAAAACTTGCATTTCACTGAGGGCTCATTTAAGGTGCAGCTGATGCGAGCTGGCATCTTGCTGCTTAGGACCAACAGACAGGATGTCTGAGGCCAAGGTCCACAAAGGGCTCCAGGACCTCCCCATCGTCTTGGCTGGGGAGAGGGATGCAGGGGTTGCAGAGGCTCGACACAGAGACCATGCCCTGGACTGAATTTCTCAGACAGCTCGCCTTTTGTTAGAGCCCTCCTGGGCGTCTAACACCTTTTTACCATTCCCAATGAGGGCATATAAATGTTTTCCTCTCTGTCATATTTGTCTTCCCTAAATTGTGCCATCCCCGTGGAGGCTGGCCAAGCAAATGGGAAGCCATCAATAAAGATGACAACATTTTTTGCACCCATCTGTGTTCTTCCAACAGTTGTAATTACAGACATTTAAAACCGAGACAGGTTTTTAGCCACATTTCTGACGGCAGCTCTCTTTTCTGGGCAGCCTAGAAGCGAGATACAGAGCTACCACAGTGATGCACAGGGAAGGACGTGGCTCCAGGACGGTGATTTCTGCAGCTGGGTCCGGAGCACACCCCAGACACCCTGTCCTGCCTTCTCCCACGTCTCCCCTGGCATATCCACATGCAGCATGCCCATAAGCCAGAGAGGGCTTTCACTGCCACGCTGCTGCAGCCCGATGCAGACCCTGTGGTTCATCACCCCCTTCCCACAACCCTCCCTCGCTACTGAACCCGCCAGCTCATTGCAACACTTATTTATTTTAAGAAAATGCTTAAGAAAACATGTGCTTTCTTAAATACAGAACACAGCTCCCTGCCCTAGATTAGCTCTTGAAAAATGCTGTCACTTCAAGGCAACAGCAGCAGTACCAATGGGTGATGCTGAGGCCAGCTGTCTCGGTCAGGGGAACTTCAGCAAATGCACCAAACAACACAAAACCGAAGTGGGAAGCCCAGGAAAGTGAGGTCAGGGGCAACCTTCCTCTAGCTGCTAAAATAATTGCTCGCCATCCACAGCTTACAGCTCCCTGACCACCACTGAACACTTGGCCAATGCATTGCTTAGGCAAAAAGGCATCATCTCTTACCGGGTTTGGGGATGAGTCCTTGAAAAGGCCTGTGAAAAACAAGGAAAAAAGGAGATTTAAAATGAAATGCCACTGGGAATCCAACACGCCTGGACTGAGCCCAGGGAGGGTTAGGGTTACAGCCTGTCCTTCGCACGCTGTGCCACGACTTGTGTGGGACCGGCGGGAGCTCGGTGGGGACAGGGTCCTTGCGGTCCCCCCGTTGGTAAGAAGACAGGCAGCGTGGCCAGCAAGAGGGTGACGGAGCCACTCTTAAAACCATTTTTTTCCTCTGACAGTGATACACTGATAAAGTGCTTTCCCCCCCCCCAACTCGTGTCCATCCCCTTTGGCTGCAAAACCCACAGGACCCTGCCATGAACGGCCAGTGCCCGGCGCCTCCCCAAGCGCTGCAGGACCCTGAGCGCTGCCCGGCACCAGCAATAAACCAAGCAGTGTTTCTCCTATCTCAAGCCTCCTAGAAAACGGGCTGGGATTTCTCTGCGTGTGCATCCATCACGCTGAGCACCGTTTTCTCCTGCCAATGCCTCACCATTGCCTCCCCGGGCAGCGGACAGGATGAAAGAGCAGGAGTCTCTATTTTATGACCCTCTCCTTTCTGTCAAACTGTTAGCTGCTGACTTAATTGCAGTCTTGGGGGCTGGAGGCATTTCCAGTATTTACAGTCCTGCCCCAATGGGGCTGGCAGAGTGCATTTAGGCCGGTGCACTCCTCTCCCCCTCCTGCTCGACAGGGTGGCTGACACCTCTCGCCACATACCTCGTCACGGTGAACTTGATTTTATCAGCGACGGCCAATATCCTCTCCAGGTTCTGCGAGCCGAAGGTACACGGCTTCCTGAAAGGGATCCCAGGGGGCAGCCCCTCTATAATCACCGACCCCGGATTGCTCTTGATCCGTTTGTATGGCACTTGCACGGGGTATTTAATCCCCAAGGCCTCACCTGGGAGAGAAGCGAGCGGTAAGCGAGCAGTAAGCGCGCAGGATGCCAGGGATGCCATTTCTACTGTGGCTCTGGCTCCATCCCCAGCCCCGCCAAAGCACGGCGTGGCATGAGCAGGCTGCTCGAGGCACCGCGTCAAGCGTTAGGTCAAGGACCAACATTTTCAGGCTGTCTCCACAACGGGAGTGAAGTGGTCCTGAGGCAGCCATGCGCACGCAGCAGAGCTGGTGGGGCCGAGGAGAGGCACCGTCCTGTACGATGATGCAGTGCAGTGGGAAGGATGGAAAGCCACTGCTCTTTGCTTTGGGACATTATTTGGAGATAACTCCATAGGCGTGTTCCCTCGCTGAGGTCTGGCTGCAAGACTGAGGCTCCACATTTCCGTGCAAGTAATTGCTCTTGTGGGTACCTGGGAGCCTGCACAAGTCTTACCCCTGACTAGAAAATGAGGATAAAAGCATTTCCCTACCTTGTTTGATAAAGAACAGACGCTGGGGCAGGCAGGTCATGGGAGTGCCCTGCAGAGCCTGGGTAGGTGCCCTGGGGATAGGGGTGGCATCTACTCATCCCCCAGTGCTCCTGCTACGTCCCCTCCTTAGTCCCTTCCCAACCTCCCACCACCTCCTGCACTCCCACAGCTCCGCAATTCTCTGCTAATGAATTCACCATCATTGTTCTTCACTGAGCGGGGGTTAAAAGGAAAATAAACCATGAAAACATGGCCAGGAAAGGCAGGCAGCTGGAAAGGCAGGCAGTGGGAAGGAAGGGCTGCAGCACGCTCCCCATCACGGGCTCCCCTGTCCTGCGTGGGAGCTGCCTAGGCAGCAAGTGCCTGCAGCAAAGAGCACCAATTCCCAGACCCACCGCTCCCTGCCCAGCTCCCAGCCGCTCAAGGGGGAGGTGAGAGAAAGCACCTGGCGAGGAGGAATCGGGAGGAGAGGGGAGGGGTAGGGAGCAAAAAATTAGGAGGGAATAAAGGGGGAATAAAACCAACTCCCCCCCGGTTTCTCACCATATTTCTTATTGAACAGGTCCTGGACTTGTTCCCGCAGCGTGTTAGCGATGTCTATTCTGGAAAGTCTGGCATCATAATTTTCTGTAAAATAAAGAAACAATTATGGACTTCTGCTGGTAAATTAAAAGGCACTCTGTGACTTTTAAGTAATGCCATTTTCTAATTATAGGAAAGTCCTTATCTTGCAATTAGCTAATCTCTGGAGTGGGCCATTCAAAGTCCTTAAAAATAATCTAAACAGAAATATGGTTTTTTTTCCCCCGCCTGTTTGCTAAGAATAAAGGCCACATGAAATCGAAGATTGAGTTGCGATAATTACCGGCGTTAAAATAAAACACACTCCAAAGCCTCTCTGTAGAGCCAAAGCCTTTGAAAAGCCTCCGTCCCCCTCTCCAAACCCGTCCCTCTCTGCAAACCCTCGCAGGCCCCCACGGCCCAAGGCAAAGGGATGCTCGAGCAGGGCAACACCTGCCCGCCCAGCCCATGGGCATCTCACCATCGCTCCTTCCCCCAAACCACGCCAGCTGCCAGCGCGTGGCGGGCTGGAGCGACCTTTATACAAACATCACCCAGGTGAAAAAAAGCCCCAGAAAAGGCAAACCCCGAGGCTTGGAAGACTTAATTATGCATCTCACAAGGTCAGACGGTGAGATAAGCAAAGCTGGTTAATTAGGGCACTATCCAGAGCACTTCAAGCCTCTTCCTTGGACCTATGGGACTGCTGCCCCAGCTACACGCCTTGTCTTCTGCTTGCCTGTCCTTCCCCTCCTCTCATGCCACCTCCTCCTCCCATCCTTGCCTTGCCCCGCTCCTCTGCCAACCCACTGAGCCCTGATGCCCCGCAGCTGCCCCCTTCCCACATCTGCTCTACACACACTTCACAACAGGCCAGGGACTCTGCCTCGACGCCCCCAGGTGCCTCCCTGCCCTCACCTTGAAAGCCCTGTCTCTTCACAGCGTCCTCCAGCAGCGCCTCGCTTGAGTCCCTCTCGCCGGCGGCTGAGACAGGGGACATAAGAGGAATTAGGATTCGTGGTGCTGCCAAGGGGGACACACAGGAGGGGGTTTCCAGCCAAAAAACGAGGTGGGGAGGGAAGGCAAGAGTAGGAAAACGCTCTCACTCCTCTCCTACCTAGTCCTTAACGGCCCGGCTGCCGGGCGTCTCGCAGCCTACCTTTGGCTGCCGGGCTGTCCGACGCCGGCTCCTTTACGCCCTCCGCCAGCAGCTCTGGTCTGGAAAACAGCGAGAAGCAAAGGGCACGTGTGTGAGCTCCCCAGCCAGCGACAGCCCGCTGCTCCAGCATCCCCTCGGACAATGCTCCTACAGCCACTAACCACTAACTGTGTCTGGCTAATGCAATTTTAAAACTCCTGCAATGCAGCGGGGGAACTTTGGAAGTAATTTTCACACCGACAGACTCTTTAGTGAGTCGATGTGACACTCCCCAGCACGAGATTAAGCTGGTGATGGCTGAGCAGCTTAAATCAGCAGTTACAGGCTTCTGGGAGACATGGTCCTGCGTGTTTCTCAGGGATGGGAGAAGCCATGCACAGCCCATTTCAACATATAATAGGCCCCAAAAATCATTACTCGGGTATCTAATGCTAAAACCACACAGCGAGGCAATAGCAGGGCTGAAGCTGCGTCAGAGAGAAATGAGTCTGGGATGGGGACAGAAGAAACCCCAAAGTGTGGTCAGGCTGGCCTGGGAGCTGCTGGTCTGACACCAAAAAATCTCAGTGCTCCCCACGTTTATTTTCTGTTTCAGCCACCCGATGCACTGGTCACGTCAGCTCTCTCCTCTGCAAGGGAGGCTGTCAAGTGTTTGGGTGAGAAACCCCCCAAAATACCTAAGACATTTTAAAATCCTTCTCTGCTGGATCCATTCTCTTTTTCCAGACGATGCTGTTGCATTACATTGCTCATGGCATCTCACAGTGTCCCAGCTCCTGTGACACCCCCTGTTCCCCAGCGCAAGGATGGCATCTTCCCTGATGCCACAGCATCCCGCTGGGGCACAGATGTGCACATCTGGACCTCAGCCAGAGCCACTTCCCATAGGAAAACCCTCCAGGGCTCCCAGCCCTTCTCCTCACCCCATGCCTGGGCACCCTGAAGGTTAAAGGCTCTGGCTCCTTCACCCATCCTTGGGTGCTCACTGCTGATGTGGCCAAACCTTTGCAAAAGTGGGTTAAAACCCCAAAAGACATAGAGGGAGAGATAACAACCACACTGCTGCCTCTCAGGGATAGCTCCAACAAGGCAACAACCTTTTGTTGCTTCTCATCAAGCAAATTTACTGAGGGTGACCAAGTGATGGCTGTTCCCCAGGACATGGCACAGCAGCCAGAGCTCTGAGCAGGAACATCACCGTAAGAGATGGCTGCTCCACCTGCCTTACCTTTTAATGACAAACTGGATATTGTTGCTCGCTTGCAGGATCTTCTTCAGCTTGGCAATGCCGAAGCAGTTGGGGCGCCGCAGCAGGATGCCCTCTGGCAAACCCACAACAAACAGGTCCTCAGGATACATCAGGAACTTGGAGTAGGGAACTTTGACCGGCTCTGATATTCCTATGGCTTTCGCTGTGTGGGGATGAAATCTCATTAGTTTGCTGGACCTCCACGTTGGGTCAAAGCAGAAACGACATGATATGTTGGCGGGGGTGGGGAGGGGGGTTGAAGAGGTTTTTGGAGAGTTTGTTGTCACTCTGTGTCTGGTGGGGATGTCCCTGACTCTGGTGGACGTGAGATGAGGGATAGAGCCAGACCACCACCCGGAGCTGGCTGCTGCATTTGCTGCGTTAACACAGCCTGCCTTTCGGTGGCATGAGTCAAAGAGGCTTCCTATAAAGGTTGCAAGCATCTCGCCACACGGCAATGGGACCCCACACCCAGACCTCCATGGACGTCCCTCTGCTAGATGAGGGGACAGGGAATGTGCCCGGGGGAGCCCTGCCAGCCTGTGGAGCCCGGCGCGGCGAGGGCTCCCCTTGCTCTGCTAAATATCACCAAAAAGCAACCGAACAGCCAGTGACAAGCAGCACTCTTTGGCCAGAGGTAAAAAAAGCAGGACAAAATCCCATGAGCGTGGGCAAGGACTCCCATTCTGTTACTAAAGCATAGGGTGCATCGAGGCCCATCGCTCCGATGGCCATTCCAGCTGCATCCCAGCACCCAACCCTGCCCGAGAGCATCCCAGCCCTTCTCCCTTCCCTGGTCATGGTGGGTTCTCCCAGCCCAGGGGCCGCAGCTCAGCTCTGCCCCCAAAATTTGGGGGACCACCAGGCAGAGCTACATCTTATTGTCCTGTCAGTGGCAAAAACTTTCTGCCAGCTCTCAAAATGCATGAGTGACCTCACTTGTATTTTTTCTGGGTTAAATAATCTTTCTAAAAAGGGGTGAGCAGAGCATGCCGAGTGCCAGCCCCTGACACCAGGGTCCCACCAGCCTTCCTAAGCTACGCCATGACCACCTCGGGTGGAAAACCCCCTCTCCACAGGAAGGCGGAAGGTCACGGTGGCAATTCCTGGGCTGCAGTCAGTGCAACAGCATCGAGGAAACCAAGGGGAAGAGCTGCAGTAACAAGGCCTGGGGAGACTTCAAATGCATTTGTAAGCCCAGCAGACAGCAAATGAACAAATTAGATTGCACCTTTACTCAGCTGCTGGTTTGGAAATGGTAGGTGACATTTCTGAGCAATTAGGAGCTCCCCGCGGCAGAGGCTGGTACTCGGCATGATGAACATGTGTTAATGACCATCTTACCGTATCTCGTGTTGAACAAAATTTCAACTTGTTTCCTCAAATGACTTAAAACGTCCCCTATACCATCTGCAAAAAAGAAAAAAAAAAAAAAGAGAGAAATGCTCTGAGAAACCAGCTGCCTCTGGGGCAAGCAACGCACACCGTGGGTGAGCAGCCCCTGACCGCCGGCAGAGCTGGCCGCGCGCTCTTCATGCCTCCCAGATCAGCGCCAGTCCTCTGGCAACTGCCTCCAAGCTCATCCCCAAGCGAGGAAGAGCAGCGATGAAGCTGGCACAGAGCTGTGCTAGCAGCAAGGAGGAAAAAAAATAGGGGAAAAAAAAGTAAATCTGGGCAAGAGATGGGAGGACAGTGCCCAGGAACATGGCAGTGCACTTCTGTGCTGAGCTTTTTGGAGGCTGAATGCTTTGCCGATAACGTAGGAAGCCCACGAAACCCAACCCAAAATACACCTGTGTTCACCCATCTTTCCAAAAACTTGCAATGATGGGCAATGCTCGGAGTTCACCGTACACTCACCTGATCCCTCCATCTGCTTTTCTTCATGTCGTGTCTCCTCACTGGGCCCCTTCTCTGTCCCTGCCAACAAAGAGGAGGGTTAGCGGTGGCCAGCACCAGCAAAACCAGACCAGACATGAGCAGGAGTTCTCTGGGTCTCCTGCAGCCACCCAACTGCTCCCTCCCCTCGCTAAGCTCAGGGCTGGCAGCATCATGCCAGGAGCTGCATAAGCGGAATAAACCCATTGCCTACATCCAAGAGGTCTGCCTGCCCTGCGGCGTGGGCGTCCCGGGAGAGGCTGGACCCAGCACTCGGCACAAGCTGCCAGCACAAACCCCTCGGTAAATCCCAGTTGTGAGCCAGGCAAAGGAGCCAGGGTTTGCAGCACAGCTGGAGAGGGGCTGGGAAGGAGCAGCAGTGCTGGAAAAGCCACCAGTTTGTCTATCGGGGCTCCCAGCAGGCCTGATTGAGGCCATGACTCTGGAAATGCGTCCCGACTCCATCACTTGGGCTCATAAATGGTATTTACTCATTTCTGACACACACGAACTCCTGTGCCCCCACGCAGTCTCCTGATACTTCATTTCTGGTACCTGCTACTGTTTCTAGGATGTAGTTTGACTCCTCCGAGGCCATGTGCGTGGGCACCGGGTCATGCATCTCATCCGTACCAGGCGATCGGTCTGCAGACAAAACCCCACAGGTAGCTTTTATTTTGATGCTGGGGAGCACTGTCCCCAAAAGAGGGTTCAGAGGGTGTTGGCTCACCAGGAAGGGCTGAGCGAAGGGGCCCCCCCCAGCTCCCAGGAGCCCCACACACCACAGCCCCGCACACCGGGAGCTGCTCCGGAGGATGCATCTGCCCTCTTCCTCCCTGGGCCCCCACCCCGGAGCTCACCCCTGAAACACACCTGACCTCTCGGTCCAAGCAAAAGGAGCAAACGTTTCTTCCTAACCTCCACAGAAGGCGAAGAGCAAAAATAGTTCAAAATTATTTACTTGGTTTAATTCCATCTAGACACTCAATTTTGGCTTAAAAACTTAATGCCGCTTGACTTAGCTACTCCACCGTGGGAAAACCATTCCTCTAATGCTGCCTTCCTCCACAAAATCACACCTTCTTGGGTTTCCCTTACATAATCTGTATGCCCTCTTCAGTTTAACCTGTCTCCCCTAATGCTGGGCTCTCCAACACCCTCAAAGAGCTATCCAAATTTAGCTTTAAATAAACCTTCAGCTAGTTTAAATACTTCAATCAGGTCCCTTCTTAATCATCACCTCACAGGATAAATAATCCAAATTTCATCAATTTCTCCCTGTAGGTGAGCACCTCTTTTGTACTAATCCTCCTTCCTGCCCTCAGCTTTACTACCTCTGATTGAACTAGATTTTCAAATAAGGTAAGAGAAGGTGGGCTCTGGACTTGAAGTGTGATCTACCCGACACCGGAGAAGTGATAACACCTCCTCCTCCTCCTCCTCACATGCACCACCAGCTCGCCACATATTAGCTTTCTTCTCTTCCATTAGCTGCCAAGTTGAAAATTAAAATGTTTGATCTACTACTATACCTTGTTCCTTCTCCTTCTCCTATATTATCTGTACATTAAGTCCATTCTACGATAATTCTGGAGTGATTCCCCAAATATCACCATATTAAGGGGACTGCTACAATTTGGGTGCAACAGAGATCACACCGGTGCAGCGGGGCCGGGTGTCACTGCTGTCCCCAGCATCGCTCCCCCTCGGGCACGTTGGGAGTCCTGTTGCTGCCCTCATTCTGGTGAGATTATTAATTAATGTTTGTAAAGCACACTGAAAATGCAAAGTGCTAACTATCCACTCATTAAACTCCGAGGATCATCCTACCATGTGCTGCACTGCCCAGGTTAGGTAAGTGGAAAATGACTCTCTCAGCTGCCCCTCAAGCACCCAACCACTCATCTCCATCATCACCCACCGCCACTGACCTCTCCAGGCAGAAATGTGGGGAAATGCATCAGTGCCGTGAATTCCAACCGTTTTCAGCATGTGCTTAATATTACATTTGTTCTTATGAACGCTTCATAACCAGACTGTTTTTCTAAGTTAAGGACCTCATCAAAAGCATCCCATGATCAATACCTGGGATCCTCCATGAGGGAAAGCACATGAGGGAAAGCAGCAAACCAGGATTGCTTTCTCCAGGGGAAAGGCAAGATAGAAAAGCAACAAAGGGGAGATAGAAAGAGGGAAGAGCCCTAAAACACCCTCCACTGCCCCCAGGAAACCAGCTCATTCTTGACATACCCCTTAAAACAATTTTCAGGGAAGACAGACCAGTGCATGGGCATGGGGGGACCTTCCGTGCTGGGAGATACCCTGCAAACACCTCTTCTCAAAGCAAAATGCCAAGACATGATGCAGGAGCCCTGCCTGTGCAGAGGTGACTGCATGCAGCTGGTACCCCAGTGCCTACCTGGCATGGTGATCTGGATGATGTCCAGCTCGTCCGGCTCAATTTTGATCTGCCTGATCCCACCCAGCTCTCCTGAGGTACCTACGGTAAAGGCAGCAAAAAAGACAAATCGCCAACAGGAACCAGCAATGCTGCGTCTGCCCAGCGACGCAGGCAGGGCAACCACGGCCAGCCACGACTTCAGTGCCAGCTGAGCATCCCGCAGCAACGAGGCTTTGGCCAAGTGGCCCAGTGGCATCAAGCCCATGGCACGGAGGTACCCGAAGGGCAAACCTCTGCAAACAGCTCAGCTCACAGCTGCTGGTGCCCTCAAACTGGCCACCAGCCCTCATTAACGTGCTCGTTTTCTGGGTTTCTTCACTTAAAACAAACTGGGTTGCCAATAAGTGTTGGTGGGGATGCAGGAGGCACTGTCTCCAGCGGGCACTCCTGGCATTTTTAATGCTCCCAAACTCATGCCTGGGACATGCCCCCTGCAGACCCATGCTCTGGGAGGGCTGGCTGCAGCCGCATCACACCAGAACACGACCAGCTGAACCCCAGCAAAATTCAGCATGGTTTGAACCTCAACGGATGGGAGCCTGCGCTGGACCGGCCGGCCCGCAAAGGCTGCCCTGGGAGGATGCTGCCCCAGGAGGATGCTGCCCCAGGAGGATGCTGCACGCGGTGCTCAGCCCAGCTGCCTCGTCTCCAGATAAAATTTCCTCACTTAGGATGGAACTGATTCACTGCAAGGGGCTGAGACACAGCTTGCAGCTTGGGTGGGCAGGACAGCGAGGCTTGGTGTGATGTTTCAATGGATCCAAGCCCCTAAAACCTGGGGAAAATCATTACCTTCTCATTTGTGGTGCTCAGAACACCGACACCACTGACTTCTCAGTGACCCGATCGTGGTGGCTTTCAGGAAGAAGGGAACTCAGAGACTAAAGACTTCCCTTAGCTTTGCATTTAAGCATATGATTAAGTCTCATTATTTCAATTTACACACTTTTGGGAGCCAGCTGGAGGGTCACAGGATAAGACCCTTCATCTCTACATTTATCAAATGGGGATAAAGTCCTTAGAGAACCAGGTAACTGGTGCCACACATCCAAGTTACTTTGCAGACAGCTGTCTCTAGTGCCCCCCCCTCCCCATATCACTGTTTTGCAAGAGAAAATGAATTATTCCTTACCTGGTTCACAGCTTTCAGAAACACTACACTTCTCGGACCTGGAAGGGAAAGGCAGACAAGAGAGCTGGTCACGGAGCAATCACAGAGAGAGCTTAAAACCCAGCGGTGTGCGTAGGGCTGATCCTGGTCGGAGAGAGAAACACTGCAGCCCCCTGTGATGCCAGGCAAGGGCTGCGGGGGGGTCCCTGGGACACTGCACTCATGGTCCCAGCGGTGGCACAGCATCCGTGGCTGCAAGGGAAAGCCATGGTCTGCGGGTTTCTCTGAAAATAAGCCCTGCTGCCAGACCCTCCCTGGTCCTGCACCACCGCTGATCGCAGCCCTGCCTCTAGACACCAATGGATGTAACGGCAGCAGAGAGCTCCTGAAAGCAAGAGGGGTTTTAAGCCTGAAACCTGGTTCACTCCATCCCTTCGCGGCAGAGAGCAGTGCATAAAGCATCATTACAATGTGGTTACTCATGGAGCTAAAGCAAATAGGCAGAAAGGAAAAAAGTCAATTGATTTGGTAAATATTTATTCTGCTCAAAGCTTTTCTCCCTTGAAAACTGGGCGCTATCCCAAACTTGCGTCTACAGTTAACTTCGCATGCTCAGGAATTTACACGAGGTGTTCAGCATCCAAATGAGATTACGTTGCTTTCTCAGAATGTGTTTGCTGTTTCTCTGTTTCTTAAACAAGAACAACTACGGCTCTTTGGCAGTAAGGCACCCAAGGAATGGCACTGGAAAACACACTCCTCCATGACGCTGATCCTTCAGGGGGAAGGAAAACCCTTCTGAGCCAGCACCACATCCCCGCTGGCTCAGGGGGGGTGTCCAAAAGCACTTCGTGCTCGTCCAAATCCACTCAGCAGCGTCAGCAGAACAAACTAGGGACAACATGAAGGAATCCAGAAAGTGCTCTTGAAATGTTCTTCCTAAATGTGTTATGGGTAAAAAGGATCTCTGATCTAGAAAGTACTATATATATTACCTAGGAGCCTCGGGAAGGGTTTTAAACTCTCCCACTTCAGGTCAAAGTCAATCTTTCACTAGGGAAATTTGGGAGAAGGGTCTCCCCAGGGAGTGTATTACCCCTTGCAGTGTCTGGCCCTTCTCCCTGGGTTATCTGGCATTGCCCTTTCCCTGGAACTGGACTCTGACCTGGGTGGACCACTGCTATGGAAATGCTCTGCTCCATCTAGGGAACAGAGGTTCCTCATTTGCAGGAAGAACAAAGTGGGATTTGAATATCCACCTATATTTTCCTGCAGACAGGTGTTATCAATGCATTGGGAGATTTGGGGAGATTTCAGTTCACCCCTGCGACAGGCAAAGCAAGCTGTGCACCACCACTGCGATTCACGATTCCCTTTGTAACCAGAGGTGAACACAAACCTCAGGGTCTGTGGCCCAATTCAATTTGCACGCACACAGCGTAGATCAGGAACAAGGCGCATATACACACAGCGAGGATAAATCTGAAAGGGAACCCAGCATGATCTTCAGGTTGTGCCAGATTTACACCGGTGGAAGGTGGTCAGCCCAGCCCAGCGCAGTCCACATCACAGCACCACCACGGGGAGGGTGATCCGAATCTGGCTGGGTACAAACCACGCCTAAAAAAACTGTTTTCCCCCCATAGGGTCTTCTAAAGGGGTTTTACTGCTCTGTGCAACCCCTACCTGGCCCACAGCTGGAGTGCAGCAGGTGAGATGGGGACGGTGCAGCATCAGGGAGGGCTGTATGGGGACCACGAGCCTCTGACCACCCTCGGAGTTCTGCAGTGGCAAACCTCAGCTCCCAGCCCACCGGCACACTCCCACAGACATGTGGTGGCTGGTTATCTACCTACTGCTTTGCAGAAACCAGCTCAGCATCCCTAACATCCCACCCTACCACCTTCTTGTTTCCAGTCACACCAATTTAACTGCACAGCGGGATCTTCTGTTGCAAAAATGAAAAGTGTCCTAATTGCAAATGTCAACAAATCAACGGGAAAACGAGAAGCCTCAGGCCAGGTTTCAGCCCCGCAGTGTGCTCTGAGGCCAGTGGTATTTGAAGCATCACTGTTTCCGCTGGCATCCAGCACACAGCGGATGCTCTGCTGCCCCCTGAGACTAAATGCCTCCAGACACAGAGTGATTCAGCAAGGTGCAGAGAGCAAAAAATGCCTGAAGAATGGTTTTGTGGCTAAGCCCTAGCTGAGGATCCTGGAGGTTTGAGTTTAGTTCCCCATAACACCAGTGAAGCACCTCAGGCTGGGACCCAGCCCAGCTGAGTTCCCGTCGCAGATGTCTCCGGCCGAGGCTCTCATCCGGAGTCCCTTCATCATCGGGAAGAGAAACAGGCACTTGTGGGGTGCAATTCCTTCAACCCATTTTAAATGGTTGGAAAGGCTGACTCACCCAGTGCACTGAGTTTGCTGCTGCTGAAAGGTTCCAGAGCGACTCAGCCAGCCCTGCTCCGGCATGGACACCCAAAGGCAGCTGCCGCCAGCCTCCCTCCAGCAGAGCGGGCAAGTGGCCATGCTGCCAGGGCTCTGCTTCACCAGCACAGCGTTTGGGGGTGCTGTCCTTTGGGGGTGACACCTGCATGCTGAGCACCGACCATTTCAACCCATGTACAGTATCAATGCACAGAGCAAACCAACATCACCCACAGAGACCTGGTCCAGGCAGGCCAACCCGACAACCCGCTCATCTTAACCCCCTTCCCGTGCCCGTGGTTGCCTCTGCCTTGCATCAGAGCTCCAGCGTGGCACGGCTCGTATTGCACTTGCAGCCAACGGTTCAAGGAAGCGGGGCCAGCCTCTGCAAAGTGCAGGAAATGTCACCATGGCGTAGCATGGGGCACGAGTGACACCCATGGGTGCTTCTGGCACCCTGTCCCTGGCAGATGAGAGGACAAGAAGAATTTGGCTTGTTCTATTTAGCAAAACGAAGCCTGGGAGGAGGCACAGTGGTGTCCCACAGTAGTGGGACAGCAGGGTTATGAAAGAGCCACCCCAACCCCGTGAGGTAAAAACACCCCCAAACCCTCCTTTGAAGCTAGAGGTGCACGGAGGGATGGGTGATGAATGCCAGCTCCATGGACTGGGCAGCTCAAGAGGTCTCTGTCCTCCAAAGCTGCAAGATTTCAGTGCTTGGTGCACCACCAGGCTTGCTCACTCTAACGCTGCTGACCTGGCAGGTTCACCCACTCAGGGCAAGCACGGCTTTAAGGGCATGTGGCAAGGGGCCAAACCTGAAACAGCACTGGGGAGAACCAGAGGAAGACTCCAACCTGTCACAGGGTCACGTCAACAAAGAGCCGAGGAGGGAGGGGAACCCGACACACGCCATGGAGGAGACAGGGGCGAGTTACCCCATCTCCCCACCCAGCCTGCAGAAGCCACCGACCCATACCAAGGTGTCAGCACGGGGCAGCGAGACTCTGTGCTGGAGAGGCTGAGGAGCACTCACCCCTACAGCCCTGCTCCTGAGCCTCCCTGCAGCCGGCGGCCTCCAGCACGGGTGTGCAGACAGACATCCCAGCAAAGTTCATTTTGCTGCTTGTAAACCCATCCGTGACTGAGCCGCCTGTGCGGGGCAAAGCTGGGAAAGGGCTCCTTTCCCTGCAGCACAGCCTCGCCCGTGAGCACCAGTTATACCGCTATGAACTGCTGCCCTGCTTCTCTCATTTAAAGTGATTTTAAAGATAAATGTTGGGGTTAAATACTACCTTGCTTCTGACCAGCTGAAGCAAAAATGAAGGAAACTGGGGCTACACAGAGGAAAACACCTTCTGGATCTCCCAGCATGGGTTGGAAAGCAGTGCCATACACTACATAGGCCGTGCCAGCGTGTTACAGAGCAGTCTAGCTCGTGGCATGTTTGTACCAGCAACAGGTACTCTCATAAAAAGCCTCTTGCCCTGATGAACTCTATAACCCCACCTTTATTAAAACATCTGTTAATCCGCTATTAGTCTCCCTGTGAGCTTTATAAACAAGTAATGCTTAATTAGCAGGATGTTGTGTTACAGTGCCAGCTGACAGTGAATCCTTAGGCCATGCTTTAACACCGGAGATCCTGCAGATAATCCCAGCCTGCCCAGGCACAGCCCCAATCTCATCAGTTTTCTACAAAATCAATGATTCCAAACTTTGCTATTTTGGCTAACAAAAGGATGAGGGTGCTCAGTCTCCTCCTGTGCTGGCTAGTTGGACCATCGCAGTGGGTTTTTAAGGAGGCAGGAAAGCAATGCCCTTACAGCAGCACAGCAATAACCTGCTGGGCATGTTAACACCCCCAAAATAACTCTCTGAGGGATGTCACTTTGTGGTGGCCAGGGAACAGGAGTGCCACTTACCTGCTGTTGGCCTGAGAGGTCCCCACCAGGTCCAGTACGGCCCCGCGGTGCGGCTCGGGGGAGATCTCCCCGGGGGGGCTGGAGGGCTCCAGCTTGGTTGGATCTTTGGTAAATTTGCTTCCTGGTGCCGGGTGCGCACGGTGGGTTTGGAAGGAAAAGCAAAACCAGAATTAGCAACCAGAGATGCCAATGATGCAGCTTTTCCACCTCCATTTTTCCCCCCTCCAGTCTCAGAGCTGACGTGGATGGGGGTGGAGGACAGGTTACCAAGTGTCACCTGCTTGCAAAGAGAAGCATACAGATTTAATCAGGTTTGCACATTAAAATAATAGCAAAACTTTTACTTAAACCTCTGCGTAACTAAGTGTGTGCTGGGAAGCCCTGCTAGGAATGGAGCATCTCTGGAAGGGGCTGGCTGCCAGGACAGGGTGCCAAGAGGTAGGGACTGGGGTCAGAAACCCAGGCATGGACCAGTGCTGCAGGAGCAAGCCCCAGCGTGGGGAGAGCCCTGTCCCAAGGGAGGGGACGGCAGCACGGCAAAGCCCAGAGCAGCAGTGCCACAGGGAGCCCTGTCCTGCAGCTCCGAGCCCTGCATGCAGCAGGAGAAATCTCTGCCACAGCAATGCAGAGGGGGACAAAAGCATCCTGTCACCATGAAAAACTTCCTCTCTCCCTTCTGTTCCTCAGCAACCCAAAAGGAGCTGAAAGGAAGCCTCAGCAATGACCTTGGAGATGAAAAGAGTGATCTGAAGGCATGGTAGGAAATGAAAGTCAGGCAGGGAAGGTGAGCAAAGAGCTGAAGGATTAGGGCTGGGGGAAGGAGGGAATGAAATTACACCACGAGGCTGCAGAAATCACGTAGGTGTCTTGTTAAATAGCTGCTGCCAAAGGCCCTTCACTGGTCTCAAAGTGCCATCACGACATCCCCACCCTTCCAAAACACATCCCATCCGTGGGAACATGAAGCCTTTTTCCTTTCGGCTCCAGCCTGCAAGGAAGGGCAGGGCTCTGGCAATGGGACCAGAAGCAATATAGAGCCTTAAAGATACTATTTATCTACCAACAGTCCAAAAGACTCCTTTTAATTTGTGCTTTCTATGGACCAAATCTTGCTCTTGCAGCAGTGAAGCCTGCCTGAAGCTGCTACCCAGGGGAGTAGCAAAAATAGGTTTCCTACCAGTGGTGGGTATTTTAATTAAAGGGTGAGCAAAACTGTATGGGGAAGCTTTGGGATACTTTGCAGTCGGCAATTTAAAATACAGCTCCACTCGGAAAATAGTGTCTTTGCAAAAATGGCACCTCCTGACTCAGCAGATGCTTTTTTTTTGCACAGTCAGATGTGCTGACGCGAATCACAAAAAGCCAGGTTTAATGCGTTTTGCTTCTGGTAGCCCTGCAGGGACCAGGCAGGGGAGGGGGAACGGCCATCCGCCCCAGCCCTGATCGGTTTGCTTCCTCATCTCCTAATTTCCACTTGTACCTCCCTGCCATGTAACCCCCGGGCTCGTAGCACAGGGCCTTCCATCAGCAGCTCTTGAGCTGATGTACAGACAACATGCGATGCCTCCCCCCAGATACTGTGCAACCATGATGGATTTGCAAGGAAAATCCAAGCATCCCAAGACACAGTTCAGTGCTCCATCCCTTGGGGGTGGGTTAGAGCTTAAAAAATATTTTTCTTGAGAAAAAAAGTAATTAATGGGGCTGGAGACAAAGAAAACCTCCCCACGGAGGTGGGACCCCCTCCAGGCTCTGCTGGAGGTCCCTTTGGGTGGCTCTGGCATCGTCATCCCCAGGGAGAACCCTTGGGGCTGGAGCTGTCACGGGGCCATGGGAGTTAATTTGGCTGGTGGATATCTGAGGAGAAGCTGGTGTCTGGAAAGCCAGCGTGGGGGGTTGGCAGCTTGGGGAAAAAAAACAACAACAACCCCAAAACACGTCTTTACTTGCGAGCCAAGCCCAGGTGGTCTGGGAGCGGGGCTGGGTGGTGATAAATTCGGGTGCAGTGCCATATTTCAGGTGGATATCAGGGCAGTGGAATGGGGGCAGCTGCTGGAGTGAGGGTTGGGTTGGACAGTACCTGTCTCCTTTTATTTGCCAAGAAGCACTTAGTCTGGCTTCTCCATCTCAAGGTAAATGGAGTAAAAACATGGAGCAAAAAAAGCCAAAGAAAACTCCTCCTGTCACTGAAAAAATGGATTTTTGTTGCTTTAAAAACAGTCAGTGGCTGGATGATGCTAGCACTTCCCAGTCAAAAAAAAAGAGAATAATTTACCAGTGAGGAACCCAGCAGTGATTTTTTTTCCTCCTGAAAGCACAGAAACATGCCGTGTGCTGCCTGTAAGCCGCAGCTCAGCCCAGCGCAGGGAGCCAGCCCAGCCTCACGCATCAGGGATTTCTTGCTTAAACCTTCAAAACACTATTGAAGGGGCGAAGGCAACCTCGGCACGCCTGGGTGTAGGGCACAGACAAGGCTTCTCCTCACTGGGCATAATTGCACGTGTCCTGCACTTCTGCTGCTTACAGGTGACATTATTTCAACTCTGCTTCTCTGGATAATCTTTCAATTTTGTGGGCAATAAATTAAAGGACATGGAGAACATACCTGTGAAAATTCTCTCGTCAAACATCCTAGGAGGAAAGGAAAAAAAAAAGGGATTAGAAATAGGTGCTTCTAATGACTGAAGTTTAGGTTTTATTAATGAACAGCATTAAACCATGTCAAAATAGTCATTTTATTCATTCTCTAAAAAGAGGGAATGAATTTTTAAGCAAAAAAAAAGCCTTTTAGCCTGTTGTGCAACCAAGAAATCTAACAGCATATGCTTTTTAACTAAAGCACCTTTAAATCTGCTTACAAGTCATTCTCTTAATTTAATTAACTTATTAAATGAGGCTGCTGTAGGCTGGCTTTACCAAAAGAGACAGTGGGACTGAAGTAGCTGTTGCTGGACCTTCTATTCATGACGTAGACCACTGATCAGATGTCACCTGTCTCCTGATTATCATATTTTGGTGCCACCCGCAACTTTACTCATGGGAGCAAAGCCTGTTCAGGGCCACATCCCGGGGCCTAATCCAGCCCAGCACAGCCTGAGCAATGTGGGACAAAGTCACTCCTCCACCAGCTGACATCTGGAAAGCTAATTCCTTTTAGGATGCTTGAGTCCTGTTGATGTTGGTGATTTTAGCCCCCTTGGGAGCCTTAGCCAGGGTTTTTCTGCACTGTAGTTTCACACCTCTAGCAGGAGAACAAGACAAGTGCTGCTTAGGCAGGGACTGAATAAATAAATATATTATAAAGCAGATTTTCCTGACAGAGAAGCAAAGAGGGGTTGCACAGCACAGAGATAACTGGGAAAGCGTCCACTCCTCCTACTTCAGTGCAAACGCAGACACCAAGACACAACACCCTGCCCATAGGTGATACATCCTCATCATCATATATATAGGATTTCCTTAAGCGATCATTGCAAAACAAGGTGGAGGGGAATCCCTGTGCGTGGTGAATATGGACGTTCCTCCTCCCACCCGGAGGCACCACTCCCATCCGCCAAATGCCACTGGAGAGAGTCGTGCCACAATCGGAGGGTCCCGTTACCACCTGAAATGCTTAGGGTGGCACTGGCAATGTCTGCAGGGACTTACAACAGGGTGGTGGGGCTCGGGGGTGACCATGGTACGGCCAGCCCTGCAACATCCTCGCAAAAAGGGAGAGAGCAATGGAAAACAGAGCTTTGAGGGGAAAAAAGCTGTTTAGCAATTTTCCATTAAAAAGGGTAAAATGAGTTTTGGGTGTCAAAACAAATGTTGTGAGCATGGAGGGAACACAGCTTAAATCCCCAGGCCCCCTCGAGGCCATGCACTCGCCCTTGCCTTCCTCGCCACCCACCTTTTGATGACAAAATGGATGTTGTGCCTCTCCTCCAGTATCCGCTTGAGTTTGGGGACACCGTAGGTGCAAGGTCTTTTGAAGGGTATTTTGTCCGGGATGCCGATGATTTCCACTGCCTCGGGGTCGCAGGCAATCTTCCGGTACGGGACGGGGACCATGTGGTCTAACCCCAAGGCTTCAGCTGAAAGGTGAACACGTGGTTTTCACTTAAACACACGCTTTTCCTTTTACAGATGGTAAAATGAAGGTGTAAAGGCTTGAACTCAAGCAGAGTGAGCGCCTCTTCTCCCTCTTCTCCTTTGCTTGTTCCAGAAGGTGAGCCCTGCAAGCAGCTTGCCCATGGGAGATGGGACAATGGGGAGGTAATGCAGCAGCAAGCACAGCTAAGGTGTCCTCCAAAACCCCCAAACGTGCCCAGCAGTGCTCAAACCAATGAGCTGGCCCACATGCCATCCGCAACCTCCCTGTGACCGCAGCAGGTTGCTGAGCTATAACTCACGAGTTTCATAGCACATATACAGTTTATAAGTTACAGAGCTCATCTATAGCCCATATATAACTCCCGAGTTACACAGCACGTATTTATAGCCCATCTATAACTCATGAATTACACAGCCTGATGAGGATGGTACAAGCGACAACCTCCAGCCCATCAGCCCATTCCTGAGCAAACTCCTGAGCTTACAGCTGCCCAAACACCCAGGAGCTAACCCAAAAGCACTGCCCATGGCAAGGGAAGCGCCAACGATGCTCATAAGCCATAGAGGTGGAAAAAAGCAGCTGCAATAAGGACAATCTCCTTTCTTCCCCTGCCACATTAATTTACAACGGCCGCATGCCACTGCTCCCCCTCGCCTGCAAGCGCCAGCAGTGCCTGGGCGCTCTGACCTGGTGTGCCACGCTTCAAACCGGGGCTGTTTTACAGCTCAGTTATAAATTCCTCGACGGTGCGGGGGGCTCCAAATGGAAATATTGACATAACCTTCAGCAGACACCCAGAGACTGGGAGCTGCTGGGCTAAATGTGTTAGGAAGAGAAGGGAGCTCTAGCATATGGCTTCTGCTGCTGTGTTAGGGAACAAAAATGATTGCTATATAATGATATGCAAACCACAAGCGCTGCAGATGCATAATGGGATATTAACTCCTACTCACCATATCTGCTGTTAAACAGAATTTGCACGCACTCCCTAAGGGTGTTGATATCTTCAGTTTCTTTTATAAAACTGTCCCACTTATCTATCAAAACAAAATATAAGAAATAAGGAACTTCCATATGGTTCGTACACAGCAGATGCACTTTTCTCGCGCGAAGCACCGTGAAGCAGGAACAAGACTTTGCTGCTTTAAAAATAATGATTTTCCTCTTCCTGAGCAGATTTTGCCAGGTTGGCAGATAAGGTCTGGGCTTCCCCAGCCCCAGCCCCAGCCCCAAGCAACCTCCTCTGCAGCCATGCATGTGCAAAGCAGATTCCTAAGAAATGACCCCATAAAACTTCTCAACCCTGAAATGAAAGACCCTCCGGAACAGAGCAAACTCAACCTGAAATGAACCTTTGAAAGGCACGGTCATTTCACAGAGGAGATTTTTCATCTCTTTTTCTTTCCCAACTTTCCCACCCATATTTTTTTCTTCTTTTTAATGCTTCCAGGCAAGGGTTTTGATGTAAACACATCAGCATTTTTAGGTTGCATTTCCCTTGGGTGGGGTGGAGGTGGGGAAATGGCAGAGGCTCCTCCCCATTGCTGATCCCCCTGGGCACCAATGCAGAATCACGCCGGGGTTAGTGGGTTTCAGTTATTTTGAAATAATGCCAAGCTTTCGGCGGGTATTTGCTGTTTGTAGCTTGGGCAAACGGCCTCACCCAAAGCCGTGCCTTGGTTCCCTGTGCACAAAGTGGGGATGGGATTTCTCAGCTGGCTGGCAGCGCTTGAGGACCAAGCAGTGTGGAGATGGCGGGGATGGACCCAAGCAGGGATGAAGGTCTTTGCTGCAGTGCTGAGACATTGCAGTAAGGGAAAAAATCCCCCGCTGCAGCACCTCCAGCACTGTCGGGTCCCCACAGAGAATGGAGGTGGCTGGGAGACCGCTGGGGAGAGATGGGGCCAAGGGGAAACCTTTCCCTAAGAGGGGGCTGCCAGCCACCCCCAAAGCTGGAGCAGGACACAGACCTGTCTTGTCGTGGACAATGGAGAAGAGGATGCGCTTGGACGAGTGCACGTTCTGGATCAGGGGACCTCCAGAGACCGATGATTTCTGTCCTGGACAAGAGGGGAGACAAGGAGAAAGGGCTGATGAGAGCCTGACCGGTGCTCCAGGCACCCAAACAAGCCCCTGGGTGCTGTCCCCCACCAGCTCTCCTCCACGCACCCTGGCCTGTGACAATCCAGTGGGGTCCTGGCCAGACCGAGCCCCCACCATCCCCCTGGCTACCCCTCCAGCCTCGTGGTGCAGCACCCGCCGTTTCAGGGCAAAAATGGAGGTGTGCCCCATCGGCACCCAGGGAAGGGCTGGGGCAGCACGACATGGCAGGGGGGTCCGCTCATCTCCATACGGGCCAAACTTTGCACTGATTTTCATCTGAGGACCACCAAAACACCCAGGCCTGTCCCCTGTCAGCACTGGGGGAGTGGGCTTCACACCAGGCCCTCGTCTGAGAGCAAACTCCAGGCTATTACCACAACAGTCGCTGTACTCCTGTGAGGAAGGCACCTTCAGCTCTCCCACGGGCCTGGGCAGCAGCGCCTCGCCAGCCGCGTTCGGCCCGGGCAGGCCGGAGGACACCTCTTGCTTTACATCGACGGCAATCTGGGTCGGCAGGGAGACGCCGTATAAGAAGTTGGTGACAGTGACAGTGGAGGGGGTGTCCTGGCCGGTGGGTTTGGCCATGGGGCCGTTGGCACCAGAGTCCCGGCCACCCTTGGAGGCGAGGGAGGTACAAGTCAACTCAACACTGGGGTTCGGCTCTCGGCTGGGCTCGTCTGCTGGCCTGAGGGGAAGGAAGGAAGAGGAGGAAAAAACAGGTTCCTTTGGGCCCCTGGCACTGCTAAGCAGGGACAAGCAAGGATGTGGAAAGGGAAGGAGAGCCGTGCCTGGGAGGGTGGGACATGCTGCACTGCTGGCTGCCAGACTCTGTTTCAGAAATTTCAGCCATCACCCAACCTCTTCAGGCTTCTTCAGGCACCTGGACTGTTTTAGTCTTCATTAAGTGGAGCAGATTGGTCTTACAGTAGTTCAAAGTGTTTCTATTAGCTAGGACAAAGCTGCCTAGCTCCACAGCCCAGCGCGTTTAAGGAGTAAAACAATTTGTGTGACCATAACCACTTGACTCTGTTGCCTGACCCAGCTCCCAGGACCCATGGCACATTCAAGGGGGACCTCAGTCAGCCCAGGGATGAGCTTCAGACTGAAGCCCACGTGCTTCACAAGACAGGCGGCCGCGAGCTCACAGACGGCTCAAATTCTGCATGTCCTACTTTAGCTGTCTCAGCCTGATTTTCCAGAAGTGCCAAGCCTTCAGAGGAGGTATTTGGTAGTGCTCAGCATTTCTCTGAACAGATCCGAGGTGCTGCCAGTCAGGCAAACGCAGAGGAAATGCACCCAAAACCACTGAGCCCCTTGCAAAAACATGGCCAAAATGGGGAGTTCACCCCACCGCGGTCCCCCACCTCCCTCCTCGTCTGGCGTTAAAAACCCCATTTCACCCTGGGAAAAAGCTTGCAGCATTTACACTGGAAACCCCTCTGGAGACAGAAAAGCACTTAGCCTACCGCAGCGGAAATTTTGGTGGAGACACGTAAAGCGATGCGGTTAATGCACACGTTTACACACGCTTATTATAGGAACAAGTCTGAAATGGTCTTGAGCCACCTGACACTGATGAACCCCCGTGCAAGGCTGGGTTTGGCAAGGCTGGACCCAGGCTTCTGGGTCTGGGGAGAAGCCAGGACATGGGAGGGACCCTCCTGACTGCTCCATGCAAAATCTCTGTCATCCACCAGCATTACAGGAGCCACCAACCCAAGGACTCACTGCCCTCCTGTCCCTTGGGGATCCCCAAAATTACCTTTTTAGCCTGAAGCGGATGCTGTGGCTGTGCTCTAAGATGGCCATCAGGGACTTCACATCGTACTCCATGGGTTTCTTAAAGCTGATCCCCTCCGGCAAGCCAGCCACTGCCAGCGAGCCTGGCTCTTTCAGGAACCTCTCGTACGGCAAAGGGACCACGCTGCTCTTCCCCACGGCTTCACCTGGGGAGGGGGCAGAGTTACACACTGATGGACACCCCACGCCCCTGATCACGGCCAAGCCGGGCTGGAGGAGTAAATGCAAGAGCAAGAAATCCCAGTGGAAACATTATGAGAAGAAAACCACTTCCTACCTCTGCACTTAGCACACAAGGACCTGCAAGCTCTTTCTAAGTGCTAATTAATAAAAAGCTCACAAAAGCCAATAAGCAGATGTCTCATCTTTCGGGTTGCACAGTAAAATCCTCAGTTGGGGGTCACTTGGCACAAGCGCACCCTCCAGGAGCTCCCAGACATGTGCCAGCGAGAGATGTGGCTGCTGGCGAGCCAGGAGGGAGCCGAGAGCTGACAAAGGAGGCTGAAGGGCTCGCGCTGATTTTTATCTCATGTTTACTGAGATATTCTGGGAACCTTATTTTCAGTCAGTTTTCTTATTTTACCTCCTGGAAGAATGGAGAGTACTTTGATTGCTGTTGCTGTTAGGCAGCCTCGATGCACTTTGAAAGACAAGAAAAAAACCCTCAACAGTCTCCCTTCATCCCACCATTCGCAGGCAGCACAAGCATTGATACCTTTGATTGCACGATCGCCGCCAGCAGCCCAGAAATCTCACCCACTCCCCTTCACGATGGGCACAGAGTTCGCCTGTGTCCCCACCACGCGGGGCTGGCTCCACTGTACCTCTGACACCAAAATCTCCCCAAGGAGTTGGGAGAAAACTGCTTTCCCTTCCCCAGCAGCAGCAGACGACCAGCAAGCATCGCAGCTATACAGAGGTTTTCTAAACTGGCTAAAGAGCCCACAGGCCCAAACCGGGGATGCTTACGGTGCTCTCCAGGCAAGACACCGTCAGAAAACCAGCTCCTCCTGAAGGGTTTCAAGGAATGGCCAAAACCATTGAGCTGCTCTCTGCGGAAAAATTACTTTGGAAACCAACCCAAGTCTCTGCGACCAATAAACCTGGTGCTGAAAGCACGAAGCAGAAGAAACAGCCGTGCAGGAATGCGACCTGTCTGGCAAAGCAGTGTCCAGATGCAGAACATCTGGCTGCACGGCAAGGTGTCTGCACCTTTGTATCCAGGCTGAGGGGGAGGCAGAGGAGATTACGGGACCTTTAAATAGCTGTGGGACTTTATATTGTTGATTTTCTTTAAAATATTTTCTTTTTTCTCTCTTCTTTAAAAAAAAACCCCCCACACCAAAAGATCTTACAGAAACCCTGGAAATCTGGTGGCGCTGTCAGCAAGTCCTTATTAAAAGTGATTTCTTCAACATGTTCTTTGAAGGAACGCACGATAACTAACAAGGTGCGACTTGCATGAGCCATCAAGGTTCCTTATAGGTGGGATGGATAATGTTTTAATTAAGCCAGTAGCAGAAGTTTCAAAATGAACCTTTGAACCACAACACTACGAGTACACTTTCAGCAAGCTGACGGTTTCCCTGCCCCGATGTGCCAGCTGTAGTGGCTTTCCACCTCCCTCCATCATCTCTCTTTGTGATGGGGAGAGGCTTCTGATGCCCACGGCATATCCTTATCAACCCAACGCTCAATAACTCCCAGAACATATTTTTATGGGAAATGCGTTACTGTCAAAGTGACCTTCACCAAGCCTTGCGCTGCCATGATAGGCTCACAGTTTAGCTAAAGAGAGACAATAATCATCATTAATGCCTGTTTAATAGAAGCCGGCGGTAATCAGTCATCCTGTTGGTGCAGAGATTACCCGGCTCTGGAGGGAATATGTGATCTTTTTGACTGAGCATTTTCTAAGATTTTTTGTTTCCCATCGCTGTTGATGGTAGGTGACTGAAAGGATAAAAAAACCCCAAAACGTAAGAAAGATAATTGTTAACTTCTGACAGTCCTCTCGGTGTTGAAAACAGAATCACCCTGGGGCACCTATTATCTCCTGCTGTACTTCTCCCCACTCAACCAGGAGAGGCTCTTCCCAGTGGGCATGCCAGGAGTGGAGCATCCACCCGGCGGGTTTCGCCATACTGCAGCTCAGGGATGGAAACAGCCGAAACGACTGAATCAGCAGCAAAGGCAGAATTACACCCAATGCCAGAATTATATCCAAAGCCAGAAATACACCCAGTGCCAGGGCCAAAACCACCAGCCCAGGGATGCCCAACCTCCTCCTGCCATGTCTGTCCCCACACACATCTCTGCACCTCGACAAGGTAAAGAGCATCACAAACTCATGCTGACGGATGGGCCGCCTGGGTCATGCACCCCACACAGATGCATCCTGATCAAGCTTTTTTTATGCAATCATATATTTGTGGTGTGTCACATAGGAATAATTCCCATATTCCCAAGAGGCCTGCAAAGCCTGGCGCGCTCCCAGCAGCAGGACAATGAGACCTGCAGCTCGGAGCGGGCATCCAACAAGCGCTGCAATGCCCTCCCCGCCCCGTTCCCTTGGCTCTTCTGAATTGCTCCTTCCTTCCCGCTTGGGCCCAGCCTTTTGAAGGCAGTGAGAGGATTTGATTACCCCTGTTAATGGGAATATCGCCTCCAAGTCCTTTAAGTGGTTTCAGAAAACCTCAGCGACTGTCCGTCCCTGGGGGAAGGGATGCCATCTCCCCTTTCTGCCTGTGAAGCCTGCGGAAGGTGCTGCTGAGGCTGGTGCTGAAGGTGAATCCTGCACGCGAGCCCCAGGCAGTTGGTGGGAGCACCCATTATCCCCCTCCCATCGTGTGGGAGTGCCCATTCCCAAACCCAGCACACAAACAGGGCCAACGCCTGCACTCTGGGCTCAGGGAGACCCCCACGGCCCCGGCAGCTTCCCAAATGGTGACAGGGAGCTGCATCCATGGGGGCTCCAGCAGGGACCTCCCGAGCGAGAAGCAGGCGCTGCCGCCGCTCGAGCCTCCACAGATTGGGCCCGGAGGGAGCTCTGCAACCCACTGGGTTACATATCAACAACCATATGGTCATCTACATTTTAATTGCAGAAGCTTTATTGCTGGGGATGATGCATGTGCTGGAACAGCACCAGCTCGTCTCTCGGAGCCGGGGCTGCAGGGCTGCCTGCTAGAAAAATCATCTTTTTTCCTTTTAAATAGACTTGCCAGGGAAAGGGGTGAGAGAGTCTCTGCAGAGCCCCGACACAGCACTTGTGAAGGAGGTGCTGTAGACATGGCATCAAGGATAAAAGCGCGCTTGAAAATCACACTCAGGGCATGGCAGAGGCTTCCCCTGGCTGGGGGCACGAGAATGCTCCCCTCAACACGGGATTTTTTTTGCCCAGTTTTGGACACTGGAAAGTGAAGAAGCAGGGGCCAGATCCCATCTCAACACAACGCTAACCCTATGCAGGAGCACGTCCCGCCACACCGCCCCTGCCAGGCGCCTGCTCCCTCGCTGGAGAGCCAGGCTGGGGCCAAAAGCTGCATCCGGCAGCGGTGCCGGGCAGCTCAGCGAGCCCCAGGGGCAATCCAAATCCCCAAATGGAAGCGTGAAGGTTCTTACTATAAAGCACATCAAACACTTCCTCTACCATCTTCCTGAGGAGGTACACGTCTGATCCCTGGTCCGGGGAGACCCTGAGCATGCTTCGCCCGCACTCCTTTGCCTTCTTCTGCGCCTCCGTGTCCTGCTCTTTTCTCTGCTGGACTCCTGCGGGGAGGAGAGGAGAAAACAGGAGATGCTGTGGTGAGAAGAGGGTTCATGGGCGATGCCACACGCACTTTCAAGCGGCTGCGAAGCGATCGACCCTGTCAGCCAGTTGACACCAACTTCAGCCAGGGCTGAATGCATCCCTGCCCACCAAACCCCAGGCAAGATGAGGATCCCATGAGCGCTGAGCCCCTCGCTGCCCCCACAGCATCAGCAAAGTCCTCTGGCTGGGTAGGCAGGTGCCTCGGGTCTCCCACCCACCCCAGCCCCCAGCTCGGATGGGGCCACGGCTCCTGGCAGCCCCCAGCGTGCAGGGGAAGGTGCTGGCACAGGCAGTGGTGCTAGCAGCACAGCCAGGAGCTGGGTCAGTCATCCTGTGCATGCCCCCCCTTCCCTGGTTTTACCCACTCAACTGCACTGAAACTGTTGTGATTAATTGGGCAGCGCATTTCTTTTCTCTGGTTTCAATCTGCTTAGCCTTCAATCTCTCAGGAAAAGAAAATCCGCCTTTCTTGGAGGCTTTTTTACCCTTCAGCGTCACGTAGCTCAGTAATACCAGCTATTTCCTGCTAATTTCCCCCATTAAACCTCAAATAAAGCATATCTTTGGCAATGACTTCCTTGCGTCTCTGAACACACAAAAAATTAAACACTACAAGTGCATTATTGCTGTTCTATCCAAAGCGATTCGCAAGGGATTTTCGGTGGCAAAGGACTAATTCCTTCATCATCCTTGACAGGATCCTGCCAGTGATCGGCCCTGGATGCTGCCTGGTTGCTCGAGGAGAAGCTCGTGGATCCCTCATGTGAAAACAGCCCGTGGCTGGGACATCACTGGGATGGGGGTGAGAGCCACCTGGGGTACCCACAGAACTAGGCATAAGAAAGGGAGGGGACAGCCACCCACCACGACCCAACCCCTGGCAAGCTCCATGTGCCTCCCACGGCACGGGGAAAACTTTTTTGGGGTGTTTTACCAAGGTGGTGAAATGCATCTACATTCACACCCTCCTACGACTGACTCTCCCTCGTGGCTGGGCGCTAACTCTCCTCAGTTGACATTAATCCTGATCACTGTCAAGTCCCCCCAAGCACCAGGAAAGGCTGAGCCAGAGGTTCCGATAAAGGAGGGTGTTTAAGCAAGGTCTGCGCACCCAGAGAGATAAGAGGCTTCTTACATCTCCCAGCGATGTCTGCTTTAGATTATTTCAGATCCTTTCTAAGGGGGCAGCTAGACCATAAATCAGAGGCACTTTCAGGGATGCTTTCCACTGCGTGCCAGTTGTAAGAGCTTTATGGAGCAGAGTTGAGCCTGGGCCATTTATAATTCAAGACAGAGTTATCACGTTTCACCCTGTCTCCAGCATCAGCTGCTTCGCCCAGACCCCATTGTCAAGATTTTGTGCTTTCAACCAGACATGATTATTTCATTTTGACAAAGGTGTAAATGAAACCAAAGGAGAGGAGAATCAGGATCTAATGTTGGGCTCCTTGCACCAGCACAGCAGTAGGTCACTGGCCAGGAGGTACATATATATATTTCTAAAAGTGAGATTTGCAGATGGTCATCAATACTGTGAGCTCTAGGGAGACACAGTTGGCACTTAATATGTAAGAGGGAGCTCCCTCCCGTTGGCCACCCAGCTGCTGTTCACTGCTCAGGTACCTCCCTGCCTCTCATGGCTGGTGGGAAGGAGAGGCAGGGTCACCTGTGAACACAGGAAACATCCCCAAAATGCCTCCTGTCCTGCAAAATGCAATGCACCAAAGCGGGGGATAACTAAGAGCAGCTCTCCCCAGCGCGAGTGGCGTGGTGGAGGCAACAGGCAGCTGCCCACGGCAGGCAGGACGGAGGGGCAGAGGGAGCCTTGGCAGGGAGCCGCTCCTGCAAAGCTGTGCCGGCTCACCCCGCACACGTGCAGCAAATAACCCGAGCAGACAGCGACCCTGGCAGCTTTACAGCGCTCATGTTTTCACTAGAGCGAACCCTTCCTGAGCAATCTCTCCAACGGATTAAGCACCAATATGGTTTCCATCAACACCATGCATGTGCACACACAGCCGGGTCATTTCTCTCCACCGACATCCCACCATGGGCAGTGTGTGTGAGTAGATCCAAGTCTCACCAGCACCACCAAGCCAGATCCCATCCCAGCTCCTGCACGGAGTGGGGAAAGCGGCGGTTGGTGCTCCAGGGATGATGCCGTCCGAGAAATGCAGGTCCCCATTCACAGCATGGCTCCCACCTTCCCCTCAGCTCCCAGGCTGTTTTCAGGGAGAGGCATGGAGCTGGGACCGAGGGCTGGGTGCCAGCCTCACCATACACAGGGCTGCTGCCAGTCACACACGTCCCTGCGATACCTGGTGACCTTGATCTGAGACTGGGGGGACCATAGCACCTGCTCAAGGCATCCTTTCACCACTGTTAGCCTCTCAAAAAAATAAGCAGCTCCACAACCAACACTCCCAGCTCCCAAATCCACCCCTGTCTTTCCAAGACTCGGAAAAAAAGCCTTAGCCCAAGAAAGCCTCTCTGCTCCTGGGGGACCACTAAGACAAACTATTTCTGCTAAGTCCTCAAACGCCACTCCAGCACACCGTCAGCGTTGCCACAGGCCGACAGCACTGGGGGAGCAGAGCAGCCATCCAGCCCCATGCCACCCCAGAGATGCTTTTGGAGGGGAGAGCCGGGGCGCACGGTGCCCTCCACGGGAGAGGAGAGGCTCTGGCTGCACCCAGCCGCAGCTCCTACCCACTTTCTCCATCGCTTTAAACCCTGCTCAGCCCCATGGACAGACCACGCCATCGTGCCCTCCAAATCCCAGCCCCTCCAGGTCCCAGCTGGCACAGCCAAGCTCGGCGCAGGGGAAGACCACGCTGGCAGGGATACTCACTGCAAAACTTCTGGAAGTCGGCTTGCAGCTCCTTGCGGGCGCTGAGGAAGACCCGTCCCTTCTCGGTGCCCACCACGAAGGCGCTCTCCTCGTGCACGGCGATGCAGGCCACCTCCGCGTTCAGCTTGGAGAGCGCCGAGCACTGCGGGGAGGCACCGGGTCAGAGCAGCTGCGGGACCCTCCCTGCTTGGCACGCCCTGCCATTTTCCAGAGGGATTTTTTTTCTTCCCATCAAAAGATTCCCCCACCAAAAGCAATGTTCTGGTTTGGGTCAGAATTTCATGGCGTTCATGACATCCCCTAAACACTTTGATGACTTTATAGCTCCAGAAAGGTATCCAGCTGAGCTATACTTTGCTGGAAAACAAGAACTATTTACCCATCATTTCACTTCACTTTTTCCTATCCTAAATGTTTTACAGTATTTCTTTAAAAGAAAATATTCCTGTAAAAAAAGCAAAACCAACAACAATTTGTACTTTTCCACCAGCTCTAATGAAATAAGGAGCACGGGAATCTTATTTCAGCTGCAGAACACTAATATGGTCAAAGTCTGGATTAGTTGAATGATTCTTCTTGTACAGTTATGCAAAACATTAAAGAGATGGAAAAGACTTCCTCCATTAATCCATTTTATGTAATGTGTGCTTCCTGCTCTACATAATACACATGTATATGTGTTTTTATTATTATTTTTAATATTATAATAGTATGCAATGCCAGCAGCCTGAGTCATATTCCCATAGCTACAGCACCAACACTATGAAGACGCTATCCCCAGGTCACAATTTAAATGGGTAAAACAGGGGGGATTTTCCCATCTACAGCCCCGGTTAGACATGTTGCCTGCCCCCGGCACCGTGGAGGGGCCGGAGGAAGCTGGCAGCCGGGAGGGAGCAGGAAAGCAGCTTCCCATGGACCAACTCCCCCCAAGCCACCTTCAGCTCCCCGCTTGCATCTCCAGTGAGTTTGATTTGCGTGGGCTTAACCAGTCTGTATACTAGGTCACTTTACCTCCTGCTCACCTTCTTCAAGAAGGTATTGAATCACATCCCCAAAAATAGATATTTTTAAGAACCTCCTTTCAAAAACCCAGCAGCCAATGAAGTATTTTGCTCAAAAAGCCCAAGACAAAAAATAAATATAAAATCTAGAGGATGTGAGATTTAGAGGCAGACAAAATCCAAACCCTAAGCCCACTCGGCAATGTGCATGTGACCCTGTGGTTTATTTATCTTGCACGCAGGCAGCCAGGCTTCAGTGGGTGCAGAGCCCAGCCCTGGTGAAGTGCTGGGATAAAGGCTGAATTTCAGGAGCAGCCTGGCCTCCTGGCCCTGGTGTCAGCACATAACGAGGACTGTGGAATAATGTTCATTCGTTAAGAAGCCGAACTACGATAACATGATTTGCTGTACAGGATGGCATGTATATAAATCATCAAAGCTGCCTGGAGTGCGTCAGCTCCAGAGAACCTGCTCCTTAGTGGGGTGGTGATGGTTAAAAAGAAGGAAATTAGTATTTTTGAAAAAAAAAACCCCTACCTGCATAGAGAAGACGACACATTTAAGATAAATACATTAAATGCAACTTGGCTTTAAGAAGGGAGGGCTATTGAGCATGTCGCATTGCATTAAATATTTGTTACTACACACCCGCTTTCCCTTCTTGATCACATTCACAGTTAAAAATAAGATTAGCTCTGGTCCACGAGACTTAATCCAGACAGTTATCTTGTTTATGTAAGCATGGCTGACTTAGGCAAGGTTTCCACTGGGAATTCTACGTCAAAAGATATGAAAGTTATTTTCTTTGTTCTCGGAGATAAAAGCCATTGTTCTCCTGTTGTGTAAAAGCTCACGGTAACACTGGTAAAACATCAAGGAAAAAAAAAACCAACCACCCTACATTCAGTTGATACCAACATAAATATTAATGGGAAAACAATACATATCTGAGATTAACTTGGGCTGACTTTATGATCTTTACGGCTGTCAGGGTGGTAGAGGATTTTTATTTCCCAGCTCCAGCAGCTCCCTGGGCTTTCCGGCAGCAGAGGGGAGCGGGACAAGCTTGACAGCCCTCCTGCTTCAGCCCTGCTCCCAGTCAGCGCCGTTAAAGGGAGGCGAGAGGAGGAAGGGGGACGGGGACACTACCAGCCTCTTACCATGGAGTCTAAGGCAGACACTAAGCTGGTGATGATTTCGTCTTTCTGGGGAAAAACCATATTCCACTGGTCAGCTCTGGAGGTGCTGAGAGTCACGTCTAAAGGCTTCCCTGCCAGGGCCATATTCACCTGGAAATAGAAAAATAACGGTATATACATTGCTGTTACCGACAGAGAACCAGCGCTGAGCATCGCCAGCACAGCCCAACGCCAGCGCGTGCCATGGGCTACGGCACAACCCCAGCGTGGATACACAGGGGAAACTGAGGCACAGAGAGAGGCCGGGGCCAGCCTGAGCCCCATGTTCCCCACATCTCCTTTGCTAAAGGCCGATAATTGCGGACGCTGCTGAGCCATAACCAAACCCCAGAGCCAATGCCGTGTGTTCCAGGTCACCTCTGCCCTCAGGACTCACCCCCGGGGAGATGCCAGCACCCCGTGGAAGTCTGCGGGCAGCAGAGAGCAGGGGGAGATGTGTGCGTCCCCGTGAGGTCACCGTGCTGGCCGTCCCCATGCCTCCCTCCCCATACCCTGGGCAAGAGGAGAGCTTGGCACCCAAAGGTGTCCCTGAGGCGGGCGAAAGCCACAGGGTGCTCTGCCCTCACCCCAAGGGAGAGAGGCAGCTCACGGTGAGGGGCTCCGTGATCAAATCATCCCACCCCGCAGCTGCTGGGGAACCGTGACAGTGGGAGCAGGACTGGGCGGTGTGCAGGGACCCTGCATCTGAGAAGGGGCTCAGGAGCTCCATCCCTCATTGCAAAATGGGGAAAAAAGGGGGAGAAACGCTGAAGCCCAGCCACATGTGTTGCAACTGTGCCAGGTCTCTGCACCTCCGTACACAGATCTCACCATGACCCATGGCGATGCCAATGCTGCAGGGGAAACTGAGGCAGGGGCTCACCCTGCATAAATCACCCCACTCCCACGCTGGGGCACCCACACCCAATACAGCATCACCCCCCAGCACCCAACACAGTCCCTCCCAGCTATTGCCCCTCCATCCGCAGGGCAGCGTCGCGCCGCCCGGCTTTAATCTTGCAAATAAAGGGTGGCAAATTAGCCAGCAATGCTCAGGAGCCACTCGAACCAGATCGTAAATCATGTGCTCGAAGCCACACGCGGATAAAAGAGGCTGGAGAATTTCTAACAAGGCAAGATGGGCAGGAGCTGGGGAATATGAATGGTGCTGCCTGCGCGTAACTCGATTTGTGGCGCAGCCGATAACCGCGGCTGCTCGGCCCTGCTGAAAACAAGGGGTAAAAGTCAACAGCAAAAACCCAAATTCACCTTCCTGCCCTAGTTCACACCCACGTCCAAGAAAAGGGATTTACACACAAAGCAGGGCCGTGCTGACCCATGCAACTGGGGAAATGGTGGATTCTGGCCCAAAATACAAGTCCCCCCATGCTGGCATCTCTGCAGGTGCCTGAGCACACACAGGGCAGGGGGCTGACGAACGTGCCCTCGGCCCTGCAAAACCTCGCTGTTATTGGGCATGCAACAAGCTAACCAGGGTGGAGACAATTCCTGTGAAACAATAACGACTGAATGTCAGAAATTGCTCTTGACGAGCTTTCCAGGCTGGCTTCCCCTGCGTCGCGGGCTGGTGAGAGCAGGCAAGCAGTGCTGGGTTCTCACCAGCGCTTTAGGGCGGCAGAGCCGTAGCCGCAGCCGTGCCAGCGCTTCTCCTGCACCGCACCATGCTGACAGCCAGCCCACAAAATCCTCTTACACCCAGCTGACACTTCTTCATGAAGCTGATGGACAACTCTTCTCCCCCAGGATGATCTTGGGGGAAAAACACCCCCCAAACTACACACCAGCTTGGAAAATAAAGCAGGAAACCGAACACACAGCCCTGCAGCCTGGGTGCTACTGCCCTCCAGCACAGCCCCCCAGACGTCCCCACGCTGGGGACAGGGCTCTGCCAGGCACCTCCAGCTTTGTCATCACAAAGAGTTGCAGCAAGAAAATGGTCCGTCCTGCTCCAGCCCTGCAGTTTGTGCATGCGTGGATGGACAGACAGACAAGGGACCATTTCATGAGCAAGCTCCCGAGCAGCGCCCTGTGCACAGCCCTGCGGGTGCAGGGAACTCAAGATTTCTTCTTTTAATTGATGCTGTGTTAATAAGAGGTGCCTTGTTGCAGCTGGCAGGGAGCGGCGAGGTGATGGCAGTACCAATGCCAGCCCTGAGCTGCTCTCCTGGCCCGCAGGACACCGGGTAGCTGCAGCCTGGGCTGGGAACCAGCCATCACCTGGGGGCTGCCATCAGGAAAGGACTTGGTCCAGGGAGCATCACTTCCTTCTTAACACCCCTACAAGCACTTGCTTGGAAAACAAGCCTTATTTTGATGCCCGTATATATTTCTGAGCGCCCTAATTATTATTAAATATGAATGCTAGGACATGGATGTTCTTGTTGCCTTCTGGCAGCGTTTTGGAGAACCGGTCCCTGCCTCAGTGGGGCTGCTCGTGGCCCCTCGGAGAGTTCAAGCTGCACCAACCTGCTCAGCCATGGCCTCCCACGGGAAGCAGCACTTACAGAGAAGAGATGCTCCTCCCTTGGCTGCAAAGAGCAAAGCCATGAGCTGGATGCAGCCCCAGAGGGGGAACCGAAGGGAAAGCCAGGGATAACATCAGTGGGAAGTGGAGCAAGGTCCCTGCACACCCTCCCTACACACTCCCCTGCTCTGCAGGAGACCCGGACACAAATAATCCCTTTCACCTGGCTGATTGTTTAATAAGGAAAAGGGAGAATCACTCCAGAAGAAAAACGATCATCATAAAAATATGACCCAAGTAATACAACAGGACTTTAAGGGATGGGGGGGACAATATTCCTGTAAAGCTTTTAATCATTTATGGTCACGAAGAGCAGTGACAGCAGATTTAGAGAAGAGGGGAATAAAAGGGAGGGAAAAAACTTCGCAGCAAGCACTAGGCTTATTCAAATGAAATTAAGACGTATGGTTTGAAGTTGTTTGTCTAATCAAAGGGAAAGTAATCTTTAGGAAAACTGGGATAAACCATTCTTACAGCAGTTCAGGCCAGTGGCAGGGAGTGAGGTGGGTAGGATAGGTGCAGCACATCTTGCCCCCCTTCCTGGGGCTCCACACACATGCCCTGCTGAAATCCCACCCTGGGGCACCCACCAAGGGGTTGATTTTCCCCTCCCACAGCGGGGGCTCAGCTCCAGCCCCAGCCCCATCCCACCTCTGCATGCCAAGTCCCATCCCCAGGGGCGCAGGGTGACTCAGGGACCGTCATGCTGCTGTCACAGGGCCAAACCAAACATTTGCAGATTGTTTTTTTTTATTTTTTTTTTTTTTTAATATTAATTAATTATTTCTCCCCTTCTGAATGAGTCTTGCGAGGACAGGACGAGCAGCACGGGGACGGGGGTGCCATGCCACAGCCGGCACAGTGTGCCGTCGTCTGCTTGGCTCTTACGACATCTCCTTCCTCGCCTCCCTTCATAATCCTGGGAAAGATTATAAATTTGGCCCCAGGGGAGTTTCACTCATGAATCACCTGGGCTGCAGCAGAGGAAAAACCAGGCGCGTGGGGAGGTTCCTGAACCCCTGCAGAAACGGCAGCGGTGCAGCCCCTCACCATCCCCCCGGCCACTGACATGGGGCAGCATCTCTCCCCAGCATAAACATCCTCCAGTCTTGCGTGCTGCATCATCATTTCCAAAGCGTTCGGAGCAAACAAAACAGTAAAAAAAAAAAAAAAGGCAAGCCAATGACAACCCCCCAAAGGAAATTTCCAAGCAGAAAACAGTGTTGTTACATCCCTTAAATTATAAACAGGTTCAGTTAGGAGAAACCAAGGGGAGTTTATGTGAGCCAGCAGCTCACACGGCACAGCCCCGGCATCGCCTGCCAGGCTGGGGCTTGGTTCATGGCAAGGGCAAGTGCTGTAAGCTCCCGGTGTTGACTTTTGTCCCCCATTCTTCTTGCTCATCTTTTCAAGCCTTACAGCAATTTCCAGCCCTGTGCCACAACCACAAGCAACAGTATCTTATTTATTAAGCTGAGCTGGTGTTTCCACACTGCCGTGGCAGAGCATGAAGAAGGAGCTCCGCTGCTGTGCTCCCCACTGCCTTCACCTTGCCGTGTACAAAAGCCTCATTTACATAAACCCCAAAATCCAGTTTCCTAACAGGAGTCATGCACTTGCCCGAGACTCACAAAACTGGGCTGAACTTGTTGCTGACTCTTCCTGTGCCCGCTGCTCCTTCAGGCCACCCTTGCCATCATCAAAAAAAAGGCAATAAACCATTTTTTTGGGAATTACCCAAGGCCAAACCCAGTGCAGAGTGGGAGATGCTGTGAGATGGCAACGGCCAAATGCCCAGGAGGGACCAAGGACATCCTGCATCTGCTTCTCTTCTTATATTGCTTTCTACCAATACTGGTTTTAAACTGAGTGATTTATTTATTTTTTTTCCTGCACCTCTACTGTATCTTAAAATGTAACCCTGGCGATTTTCACCACATGAAGCATCTCCTTTAACAAGGACACCAGACCACTCAGAACCATTGCAGAGCAAAGCATCCGATGGCCAGTGCCCCGACCCAAACCCTTGAGTGGGTGCAACGGCTGCATCTTCCAGCTCAGCTCTTAGACCACCAACTGCATCCAAGGGCGACAAGCCCGGGGGACACCGGCTCAACCGCAGCACTAAGGAACCACCACAGCCATGGAGCATGTTGGGGTCTGATGGCAGCAAGGGAGAAGTGAAAAGCAGGGGAGCAGCATGGACAGACCCAAACAGATGCTGCCAGTGCTCCCCCCTTGCCCTACGGACACCGCAGCATCACCACAGAAATCCCCCTGCACGCCCAGCCAGGATGTTTATAAAGCCTCCAACCGCATGGGCTAGCTCCCAGTTCAGGGAGCCAAACAGGAATTTAAATTAATGAGAGCTTTGACTGTTCAGCAGTTGTGGGGAAAAAAAAGAAGAAGAAAAAAAAGAATAAAAAGAAGAAAAAAAAAAAAGACCATCGCACCAGTCCTGCCTGCAGCTCCACAAAAGAATGGCTGGAAATTATCTGCTTATCCATTTTTCCAGGAAAATTCTGCCTGTTGCTTCAGCAGTGCTGGTGAGACCACCAGAAGCCCAAGTGAGGCCAGCCTCAGTTCCAGCAAAATTAAAAAAAAAAAAAAAGAGAATATGTTGAATATAGATATTAAATATTCTGATTTTTATATCTATTTTTAATATATATATATTAGAAGAAGGTCTTGAGATGAACTTATAGGCCACTTCCCCTCCCAGATAGAGGAGGGCAGCCTGGGGGTGAAGGGGAAGGCACTGCTGGGTGGGGGGTAATCAGGTTACCAGGCACCAAAAGGACTTTTGAAGGTGGCATTTGGGCTTCCTGGCTACCCAAAACGCTCGACGAGCCATGGGATGTCAGGTGCCACGTTTGTCTGTCTCCACCCCCCCCCGGGGAACGAGGGAGCAGGACAGGCACCTGCAGCCCCTCCGGCGGGAGGGGGATGTGACACCGCACCCAGCACGTGGATGTGACGATGACCCACACAAAACGACGAGACGACGGTGATTTTATTTGCAATTGCCTCTTACTCTGGGAGGGCATATTTAAAGGGGATTTTTAAAAATTACGCTGGCCCTGGAGGACATTTAAGCAATTAGCCCTGGCTATCATTAAACATGCTTTAAAATCCATCAGGAGCCATCCTGATAGGAGCCAGAGAGACAAATAATGTCCTTAGTTAGTGCCAGGACAGCATCCGCCCTCCAAGCAAGGAGTGTCCCCCATGTCCCCACCAGGGATATCGCTTTGGGGCAGGACCCACACTAAGGGTTATCTCACCGATGAGGAAGAGGCACCAACTTGGAAGATACTTCTCTGCCCCGCCGCATCTCAGGGACTTTTGAGGTCCCTTCTTCGGCAGGCGGCTGTTAGCAGCGAGGTGCCCAGCGAGCTGCAGCCGCTTGAGCAAAAAGCCCTGGAAACCACATAAACCGCAGTGGGGTGAAAGCCAGGGGTAGGGACCAGGCTTGAATTTCAACTTGTGGTTTTTTTCTAATCGCTTAAGCGAACACTGGTATCAGCAGAGCCAGCGGATGTGACCGAAGCCACCTCAGGTGCGGGAGCACCGCGGCACTGCCCCGCGCTCACCAAATAACCAGCCTTGGGGTTTTTGCTGCAGCGCTGGAGATTTCTGCTCCGCACGGGCAACTGGCTTGCGGCACAATGGCTTTAACCTGCCCGTGCCGCCCAGCTGAACTCTAATCCCTTACGTCTAATTCAGCACCAGCCTCCGGCCCCCGCGGCCACATCCCCTCCATCCCGAGCCGGTGCAGGGCGAAGCCACACAAGTCGTGCCAGGGCATTTTACTGCTTCACTAACGATGCTTCGTTAGCAAGTGGTCAGTGAGCTGCACGGTTGGCACCGATGCCAGCGGTACAGCAGATAATTGCAGTCCAGGGCACTCACAAAATGCCCAGAAATACCCTCAAATGTCTAAACACCCCAAAAAGCCCCCAAATTCTTAATCTCTGCCCCATGTGTGGGTGCCCCTGCGATGCAGCCATCCCACGGTGGGGGGGGGGCTCTGGGTTTTGGGGGTCCCCAGGTGCCGCCCCACCGATGCACCTGCTGCGCAAAAGCATCTGCTGAGGAAACATCTGCATCCCCCAAAGGTGGGTGCTGGTGCATCCCCAGCCCCATAATCTGGTATAACTGCTGCCATGTCTCTCCCTACATTCACAAATTCCCTTTTTTTTTTTTTTTGCTACTTTTCAAGCCAATACCTTTTTGCAAAAGTCTGAAAGCAGCAGAGCCGAGGGACAAACACCCTCCAGCACAGTCCAGGGCAACCCAACCGCTTGTGCCCACATCCCCACTGTGCCAACAGCCCTTACCTTGCTGGGTCTGCCAGCTCCCCCAACCCCTATATTTTTCCCCCTGCTCCTTCCAGCCAGGTAGCACCAGTCAGAACAAGCTCCCACCACCGGACACCTCCTCCCCCGTTTCATTTTCCCAACAAAACCCAGGGCACCTGCTGGAAAAGCTCCTCACGTACACACCGGCACCACAACATCCACCGGCATTGCCGCCTCAGCTCCGCTTTCCCGGATAATCCGGCGCCTACCGTGGTTTAGTCCCACTTATAAAAGAAGCAAAGAGCAAACCAGGGGCTCCCACGGGGGGTTGTGTCCGCCGCAGGAATTTAGCTTTCCCCCCCCAACCAGGGTGTTGCATTCTGCTGCTGCCTTGATTTTCTTAAGCCTGGCCTAGGCGCACACAAATATAATATAGTAAAATTATAGTAGGCATCTGCCTAGTGCAACGAGAGACAGATCAGGATCAAGTGCCCTTCAGAAGCTGCGTCTCATCTCCCCCAGGATAAACACTTTCATGTCACGGTGGCTGCTGGGGGGGGATCGCTCTGCCCGCGGAGCTCGAGTAGCACAGCTTTCAGCTCTAGACAAGTTTCCACGCCGCAATCTCACGGCAGGCAGGCGCAGAAGCTCTGGCTTTGAGCAACTGCCTCTTCATTTATTAAAGAAAAGAGGAAAAAAAGGGGGGCGGGGGTGGGGGGGAAAGTAAGTGTTAATCGGAGCGTTCCACTGTTGCAGGGAAGGGATGCTGTGAGCATCGTGCATGGAAAAGTGGCCACAGCTGAGCTGGATGCTGCCCTGGCAGCCCTGTGTGGGTGGTTGGGGGTGGCGAAGCTGGAGATGAGCTTCATGGTGCCTGATGGGTGAGGAAAGACGCCCAACCATAGGGAACTGGGTGCTTGCGTGGCTCCCAGGGCTGAGCCTCCCTCCTCGGGGGGACATCCAGTCCCAAAACCCATCCCACAGCACCGCGGCGGGGAGCTCAGTGCCCCTTGCCATGGCAGCACCGGGGCAGCCCGGACAAAACCCGGTGCTCTGCAGTTCCTAGAAGGAGAGGCAGGCAGCAAGGGCACAGATCCGGCGTCCCACACGCCAGAGCTCGGGTTGCACTTCCCAGAAGCAGGTGACCAGGGGAAACCAAAATTAGCAGGCGACTAATTCTGCCCCTCAGTACATCCCCTGCCCCTGCACCGCAGCAATGTTGACGGGGAACCGCACGTCCTGGGTATTGCAAGAAGATGCCAGCAGCCCTCTACTTAGAGAAAAAAATGAGATAAAACAAGCCCAGAAGCCACAGGACAACCTGCGAGGCAGGTCCTGGGGTTGCCCTGACCTCATCCCCAGCCCCATATCCCCTTGCACCCCGCTATCGATATCTGGGTCCGATGCTGCACACCCAAACGGGCACTGGGGTGAGGGGGAAGGAAGGGAGATACAGTTTCCAGCCTCTGGTTCGGCGGTGCGTAAGCTAATGCTGGGGTTATTTAAAGCCCGAGTTTTAGCAGCGTTCAGCTACTGGTTGCGTGATCAGGATAAAAAATCGCAATCCTAATTCCTGGCCCCCCGGTGCCTATGGCAACTGGTATCCGTCTCCTTGGAAACTAATCTCGTGGTATTTGAACAATGTACCAAGGGCCTTTAATCTCCCAAACACTGTAAATCTTTATTCTAGCCTGCTCTCCTCCTACCCCAAGAGCCAACATAAAAAGCCTGTTGTTTTCCATGCAGTCACCAAGAGCCTAACTTGAATTTTATATTACACAGGCACATGGTTTTTGGCTTCCCCTCACCCCTTTATTTCCCCCTCTAAATTAAAGAAAAATCCCACGTGCATGACGCCCGCAGGTGCTGTAGCACCAGCCCCACATCCCATTACAAGGTTTGCTCTCTCCAAATGGCGCCCGATGCCCCATCCTGGCTGTCGCCCCAGTTTCCGTGCCCACTTTGCGTCCATCTAACTCAGTGCTGCTCCAGTTAAATAATAATAATAATAATTATTCTGAATCATCTAGAAAAAAAAACAGTGGAAATATACAAAGAGACACCATCAGGGCTGGGCGCAACAAGTTTGCAAGGGCTCAGCAGAGGATGGTCCTCACCGTGGGAGTGGATGCTGGCGTGCACCTCATCTTCCTCAACACTGAAACCCAATGCTTTTTTCTTTTGCAAAGCTGCTGTTGACAGCACCAACCCCCCAGCTCCTGGGCAGGGCTGGGGTGGCTCCATTCCCCCCATGCTGACCCCAGCCCACGGCCACCACCGCTCATCAGCCACTTTCTGCTCTTCCCAGGTAATTACCTCTGCGCAAGGAGGTCTCTATCAGAGAGCCGCTACCTAATCTCATTATGTTTTAATTTTATCTCTAATATTTCTCTCTGGTTACTGGTGTCTCAGGATTGAGTATTGCCTGTGTTACAGGATGAGCTATTTGCTAATCCCAGGCCTGACTCTACACCACATAAATAGGCTCAGTAAAAAAATAAAATGGCTTTCTAAGGGGATGAGAAGAGACTTGGAGACAGGAGCATCCTGCGCCCTGAGCTTCCCCCTCCTGCCCGCTCCCTTCTCCCTTATTTTGTTTTACGGGATGAGTCAGAAAGGCGGCAGCAGGTCCCAGGATGCCCCAGCGCTTGCCCTCTGCTCCGGCCCCGTGGTGGGGAGCACGCGTGCCGAGAGCCGGCACCGGCTGCGCCTTGTCACCTGCAGCCTTGACGCCTGCCCGGAATCGGGCACCCTGCACGGGCAGGGGACTGGCCACTGGCAATGGAGGAGTCTTTGGTGAAGCCGAGCATGCACCCGCCCCGGTGTGACCCTTCAAGGGAGCCAGGCAGTGTGGCAGTGCCGCTGGGGAGGAGGGACGCTGCCGGTAGCTGCCTGCCCCAGCCGGCTGGGATCCCCATTTCCTTCTTGGGCAGCCTCTGGCCACGGCACCAGCCCCGAAACCTGCTGTTTCTCATGCAAACCCCGCCATTACCGCAGTGCTATCAGGGCTCGGCATCACCGCCAGCTGCCAGACACAAACAGCCGCAGGTGCCGGCAGCCCCTACCCACCCCAGGCCGAGAGCGACATCACCCTCCATGGTGAGCTGACAGCCAGGAGCTGCTGCGTCCGGCCGAGGATGGTTCTGGCTTCCCCGGGCCCTGGCATCGCGATTGGGGGCTGCAACGCCAGATCCTGCCACGCTGCTCCTGCACCCTGGGAGCAGCAGCTCTGCGGGTGGGGGGGGTACCCGGGGGTCCCCAGCCTGTGGTCAGGCTCCCCAGTGGCTGGCAGAGCCGTGAACCTCCAGCCGAGGTGTCCCCACAGGCATGACCATCCCTACAGCTCTCATGGGGAGATTCTCCAGTGTCTAATATAACTTGGGTACACATCACAAAACTTCCCCCCGCCGTATTCACAGGGGCTTGGCCTTTTTTAACGCTGTGCCCTAAGCACCGCGAGCCCTGCTGTGCTGGGTGGCAGCCAGCCAGCAGGCAAGGGACAGGCAGACAGACGGACGGGACAAACCCACGCCCAGAGACGGTGATTACACACCCATGGGTCCCAAATTGCCAATTCCCCGGTGATGCCTCTGCTCCCCAGGGCTGTGGGGACCTGCCCACGTGCCTTCGCCTGGAAAGGGCAACGCAGCATCCTGGGGGGGGTCCCCAGTGGTGCTGGGGTCCTGCATCACACCCCCTCCCTGCCTCCCAGCGGGATTTGGGGTGTGGTGGGGTGGGGAGGGCGACAGGCACGGGGTGGAGGTGGTGGGAGCGGCTCTGATAGCCGGCGATTTGAGCCATGACTCAAAGGCCGCCAGAGCAGGCGTCAGGGCTGGCCCTGGGGGAGCTCTGCGAGGGCTGCCCCGGGCTGGCCAGGATCCGGCCCTAAAATACAGCCGGGGCCTCTCCCACATGCTTCTGCTCAGAGTCACTCCAGGACAAGGTGACCTGGCCACTGCCGCCTCCTCCCTCCCCGGACACGCCGGCGCTTGGGCTCCAACACAGTGGCTTGGGCCAGTATTTCCCTTCCCCCTGACACCTTGACATCCCCAAAGCACATCACCCCCTTCTTCCCCAGGGGAAAACTGACCCAGGATCAGCCCTGGTCCCGATAACCTCAAGGGGACGACGCCCCCTCCCCAGCCTCACCAGTGGGCCAGTTCAACTCACCGATCCTGCAGCCGACCAGCACTGCCCTTTTGTCTCACTGACCCTATTTTAGGGCACTTTAGCAAGGGAAATCCATCAGCAGAGGCGTCCCCCAACACCAGCAAGAAGGCGCCCCCAAGGACACCAAGCCCCCACGGTGCCAGCACCACCATGACCACGACACAGCACATGGGCACAGGGCTGGCGGAGCCTGAGGTCTCGCAGAAACACATGTTCCCCCCTGCTAAATTCCAGCTTAATTCTCATTTCCATTGTGTTATGAAACACATTATCTGTTGAAACTAAGTCAACAGTTGTTTGCATTTACATGTAAACACAGCGAATATTAGGAACGGGGCCAGCATTATATTTGCATACGAAATGCTGCCTGCACTGCCCTCTTTCCCTGGCTCTTCTCCATCCCTGCAGTTAAAGACATGGGGACGAGGGGAGATGGTGAAACCCAAGACCAGAGCAACCTGAGAAGCAAAAAAACCTTGGTTTTCCCTCCCTATTTTTATTTTTGTGCAGCAGGAGAAAAAACATCCCTTTAAACCCACTGACACGCGCATCCCTTCATCTTGGGCCCAAACCGAAACTGCTTCAAATTCCCAATGATACGCATATCTTATCGGGCCTGCTTTGCATAGCACATAAATATTTATTTGCTTTTAATCCTGCAAAGCAAACCTGCCTCGTGGCACATTTCCCTTAATCGGCAGCTCTGGCGCCCGACGAAGCGCCAAGAGAAGCAGCGTCCCAAATTCGGAGCTTGCTTTAGGTGCAAGGGCAGGGAAATAAGCAACCAACGTCCAGCACCCGCCACCTCCCAGGGTGCCTGGAGCGGTTTGGGGGGTGCCGAGGCGGCTGTAAGGCACCTCCGTTCCTGGCCACTGGGGAAAGCAAGAGCCCGGTTCAGGCGCCCCATAAATAACAGAAAATAAATACATGTGCATTGTGGTTTGGGTGTGAGAGGTAGCTCGATGCTGATTTAGCTCCGGGATGGTGATGCTTCCAGGAGAGGTGATACCAGGGGTGGGGATCAGCCCCACGAAAAAAGAGATTTTTTGGGGCTGTGCAAAAGGAGAGCACCTTGCCACAGGGAAGGCAGAGGGCACGCAGCTTATTTTTCAGGCTCGCAGCTTATTTTTTGCACATGTATTTGTTGGGTTGAAAAATGAAAACCCTCCGATGTCTTAATCCATGAGATGGGAAACACACAGCTGCACCACCAGGGACTGCCTCGGGCTCTCCGTCACCCCAATTCAGGATGCCACTGAGCACAGACCCATACCCCAAACCTCACCGAGACCCACACAGCCTCATATGCCACGAAACTTGTAGAAACTGATAAAAACAAAAAGAATCTTCAAATACCAAATCACCCCAACACCAAAAGCCCCCTAATTACCTCTTGCTTCAGCCAGAAGGATGGGAAGCACCGCACTCGCCTGCATCCGTCTCCACTCTGCAACGATCAGAGCATTCAGATCGGGACCCACGGAGCCTGAGATTGTGAATTAATTTCTTAATCAGTTCCCCTTAAATGGATGGAAAGCAATTAGGCAAGGGGTGCCCGCTGCCCGGCAGTGTGAGTGCCAAGCCCAGGGGAGCTGGGGAGCTCTCAGCGCGGCTCTTTGTGCCACACGCAGCCACAGAGCAGGTAAACACAGAGCTACTTTATAATGGGCAAGTAAATATTTAAATAGGTTTATTTCGGCCACTCTGCCGCTGTGCCTCATCCTCTGTGAAGTTGCTGACCTGGGTGGAGCCCAAAAACCTGATTAAAAGCAAAATGCTGTATTCCCCCAAGATGGGAGGAAGCGCCTTAACCTCTTGCTGAGGCCGGTGATCTGGAACCAGGAGAAGAAACCACCCTGGCCACCCTACAAGAGGCTTTCTGTGGGCGCGGAGTGTGATCCTGCATCTCTCTGGCATCTTACAGAAGCGCTTTTTTGCAGCCCAAAACCATGACCCCTGGGATATCAGCACTTCCCAGGAGGGGTTCTGCTCCATCCCCCACAAACGCCTCCCCATAGCCCTCGTGCCCATCCCCTTGCTGCTGGGGACATGAAGTCCCCTAAAGAGGCTGGCTGGCTCCCCCCAGCATCCTTCCACTACACAAAATACCAAGGGCAATAAAGAGAGATTCGAGCAGAAAGCAAAATCAATACCGAGAAGGAAGGTTCTGGGCTTAAACGCTTTTCATAGCACCACCTGTGAGAAGCAGGTTAGTGAAGGAAGCGGGGGAAAAAGGACAGAAAAACCCTCAGCACACACGTTTAAGAGGAACGGCATTTGCTGTGAGGTTTTCCATAAGCATCACTGATGGTTTCTAGGAGGGGAGCACGCAGGAGGAGTATAGACCCAGCCCAGAACCCCCTGAGCCTGATCTGACCACAAGTGAAGAGTTATGGGGAGGAGGAAGAGGAGGGAGACCCTGGCACTGCATCCCAGCTCCCACCTGGGCGATGCCAGCGTGCACCCCAACTGCTGCCATTTTGCTTTTGGGGGGTGCAGAGCTGCAGGGAGGGGGCACATGGGGACACCCGGCCAGCCGTAAGGGACAGCCACCTGCCCACCGCTCTCCTTGCCCGCAGCCCCAGTGGGAGCCATTTTCCTTCCCGCTCTTCTGGTCCCGCACCCCCAAAAGGGCCAGCTCCGGCTGCCGATGGGTATCGGCTTCCCTGCCCCACTGGGGACAGCAACTGGGGGGAGCTGGGCACGTGCCACAGCAAAGCCCACCCACAGATCCAGGGGGGGAGACCCCCACATGATGGGAAAGCCAGCATCCCTGAGCATCCTCAGCAGCGGCTACCCACAGCAGAGACAACTCCGCATTATTTTTAATTATTGGCTTTAAAATAATAAAGAATGCCTACGTGCTCCAGCACATTGATGGCAACCCAGCACAAGCCCAGCTGTTAAAAATAGCCCTTTCCAGGAGCGCGGCTGCCAGCCACCCACAGGCACCCTTGGCCCTGTGGCACGTGTGCTCTCTGCTCCGTCCATCAGCATCACTGCACCAGGTCCACGGCACGCCAGAAGGTCAGCGAGCGTGGAAATATTCAGAAAAAAATAAATCAACCAGAAGCCAAAAAAAAGAAAGAATACCTATGCTGCTAGGGGAGAAAGAAATAAATCAAGAGGAAGAAAATTTATTTGCAATGAAGCCACAACCCAAGCAGCCTGCTTTCAGAGAGCATTTAAAGACGAGGGGATTTGTGTGCTACAAGGCGCTGAGGGGAGGCAAGCATCGCTCTCGCTGGCAGCTAAAGTAGAGGAAACTTTTGCATCGCTGCGGCGGCGCTGGAGCCGGCTTTTATCATGGAGAGCCTCGTGCGCCGGCAGCGATAGGGCTGGATTTCTGCAGGTGTAATTCCCACGGAGATAAAGACCTTGTTTTTCAACAAGCGGCGGCATCGTACATAAATTACAACAGCAAACATGGGGAAACAAAGAGGTTTTCAAGAGAGCACGTAATCCTTGGAGGGGCGGCTCGGGGAAAGCCGGCGGGCGGCTGCGGGAAGATGATGTGGGAGAGGTGTGGGGCTCATCTCGTGCTCTCCCACCCCCCATAAAGGTATAAACCTTTGGGCAGGTAGGGAAAAAAAAAAATTAACCCACCTAAACGATAAGTATTTAAGGGGCCCAGGATAGAGGTAGAATTGGATGCTGGGACATGTCGCTGCTGCCTGCTCTTCCCTGCAGTGGGATCCAGCAAGGAGCCGTGGGAACGGCACAGCAGATGCTGGATCCATCCCAGAGCCAGATCTTTGCTCCAGGAGCCTGCACGGGGAGGGCTGGGGTTGCACCGCAACGGGACTCAGGTCACGCTCGCCTCTCTTATATGTCTTTTTTCCTCCCCTCTCTTTTTAAATAAAATAAATAAATACAACCTGACACTAATTCTAACAGTTTTAACAAATGTTTAACGTCCTGTTAAAGGTTGCCCACCGCCCGCTCCCGCTCCAGATCTCTATTAACAGCACAGGGGCCGCTTGGTTTGAACCGCGCTGTTTATCGGGGTTCCAGTGCCTTCCAGCTCCTCACCCCCGCTGGGCAGCCCCAAGACAGCCATCGGGCAGCGGTGGCAGGAGGCCAGCACTTGCCAGAAGCCTGCAGCCAACCCCAACCAACCCCCCTGCTCTCCATGCAAGCCCCTGGCCGAGCTTCACCTGGGGACACGGGGGGGTGTTTGCATTTTTGAGGGCAAACCCACCAAGCTCTAACACAGGTTAAAATGCTGTAATTTCACTTTGGGGGTTTCTAGGCATTCTTCCCCAGAAAGACAAGACAAAAATCACAGCCCAGCGATGCCCCTAAAGGGTGCGGAGCAATTTATTTTCAGTGATCCTCCTCTAATGAAGCTAATTTATAACCTTGTCAGAAAGGCGCATGCAGACTTGGGGCACCGGCACAGCTCCCTTCCCCCCGCCTGCCTTTCCCGGGATGAAAACCTCCAACCCAAACCCCAACCAGGATGTTTATTTAAGGCCCAAAACCCCAAAGGCACTTTAAACAGAGTTCCTCACATATTTTGCCGACCTAGCATGATCCTTCCTGCTGGCGATTGCAAAAGGGCTTCCAGCACCCAGGGGGGTGCAGGGGGTCCCTGCTGACGCCAGGACAGGGTTGTCCCACCACAGATTGGAGCAAGGATGATGCTGTGGGACCCAGGGGCCTGGTAGCATCTTGGGGGACCCTCACAGACCAGACCACCCCCACACATCGGGGTCTCCACGACTTGGCAACATGGTGACCCAGTTTTTGGGGGACTTGCTGATGGCCCTACCACCATCCCAACAGCCCCACCACGCTCCGATGCGAATCGGTGCTCAGCAGCTGGAAGGGTTCAACAGCTCATCCCCCGACTGGTTAAAAGGGAGGAAACCATAAGAAAAAGCCCTTTCTCCATCCGTACCAACCACTTCTGTTTCTCCTAGGACATGCAAGACCCACGGCGGACACCGGCAAGGAGCAGGGGAGAGGCAGCACAGCAGGCAGCTCCCACCGTTCCGCCACCGCCGTGCAGCAGCACTTTAGCAGATGGTGGATCGTAACATCGTTATATTTACCTAACGAGATTGCTTTATTGTAGCCCTCCAACAATAAAGCGAGGGCGTCTAAAGGCGGTAGCCAACTCCTGGGCTTTGACAACCCAGGTGCCAAAAATATATCTAGATATTTTAAATCTATATATAAATCACGATTTCAGAGGTCATGTTAATACACTGGGGTTTTTTTTTCCCTGTACTAAAACACATGTGACTCGTATGCAACAAAAAAGATGTACAATTCACAATGCTTTAAATCCTCCCGAGTGCTGGGGAGCAGAGCTGTGGTAGCAATTCAGGCAATGCCATGGGCACGCAGGGCTCAAACCCCAAACTACCTGGCCCAGGACACGCGATGGGCGTGCCAGAGATGGCATTCCTTCAGGCAAGGACTATCATTCACTGTTTGCACAGCAGAGAGGGTCCCAGCCTCCTAAATACTAATGCAATACAAATAATAAAGATAATTCCCACATATTTAATCCAGAGCGCTGGGTAGAAATGATAATCAGGCCCCTACTAATTAGGGAGACATAATCCTGCTTTTCCTACAGGTTTTTCCATCCCTGCCTCCTACCCTGCAATGAAACAAGCAGAAAACCGACCCAACGGGGAGAAGTGTGACTTTGAGAGAAGCCTCAAATAGGCCCCAAAGCCCGACCACTGCAGGCACAGCCCTGTCCTACCAGTGCCAGGGGAGATATGCCAAAACACCTGTCCCACGGGGCTCGGTACCAGTCCAGCCCCGACTGCAAACCATCCTTTGGGGTCCCCTTTGGGAAGGTCTGAGCAGCAGCATCCATCCAGGGAAAACCCTACCCTTGCCACACATATCCCTCTGGGGTCTCTGCCCTGGGCTATGGCCCAGCAGCTCATCTCAAACCTCATCCTAAACCTTCCAGCATCCCAGAGGCTCTGTGGGACCACTGGCAGAGGGCAGGCAGCGGAGGGCAGCGCCTGCCTTACCAGCACAGCTCCCAGGTGCTGTCATCGATGCGACGTGCCACATGTGCTCACCGGTGCCGAGCCCTTATAAAGTGGTTGGGCTTAATTTCAGGTGCAAGGATTGCTGCTAATTAGAAGCGAGGCTGGGTTTGCCTCTTTCACCTGGGCAGGTCAGCGCGGGGGGCTCTGCCCGTCTCCAGGGAGCCACCTCCATCCCTGGTGCGATGGCCAGAGCCATCCCCTCCGCCCAGGGCCAGCCCTTCAGTGCCACCAGGCTGGAGCCCCAGCAGCAGATGAGCAACCTGGTGGCCAGTGTCCCAAGGCAAGGTCACCTCAGGAGCCACCAAGGAGTGGGTGGTTTCCCAGGCAGGAGACACATCCATGCAGACGCAGCCAGAGGTAAAGGCAAGACGTGAGCTGTGCTGAAACCTGGGTGCGGAGAAACACTGACCCCTCCACACCACCTTTAAAGATCGACAAAGCATCTTCTCGCACAGCAACCAGATAAAACCAAGGAGGTCTTCTTCACCCGCTGCAATGGCTTTGTTTCCAGTGTGACCTTGCTCCAGAGGACTCCCTCTCCACTCACCACGAGTTTTCCCTAAGCCAGACTGACCGCCTCTATGTTCTTCTAACCAGCAGTTACCAGAAGGAAGCTTTGAGGTTTTTTTTGCTTTTTTTTCATCAAGGGAGAGGAAGCCAAGGGCTCCTTGATGGCCTCATCACTGGCACAACCCGTGGCTGGGATCCCATGCATCCATCCCCTGCCTTGGCCAGGGTCGGGGCTTTGTTCCAACATCTCTACCAAACGCCTCTTCTCATGTAAAGGGATTTTTCAGCCCCACTTCAAACTACTACATAAAACTGCTGGTTATCAGAGCCTGGGCACCACGCATTTCTCTCAGAAGCGTGCAAATCCCTCCAAACTCTGTCCACCCATTACAGGGGGAGGTTTCTCCTCCAGAAACATCCCAGCTAAGCAGGACACACAACTCCTGGCAGGGACCAACACACACACACATCACCAAAAAGTGCAAGAAATGCTCCAAAAAATAAAAAAAAGGTTACAAAACGTCCTGCCCACCAGTGGCCCTTCTGGCCATCTCCAGAGGGATCTACACCCCAAAGCACCCTCCGAGTTCCCAGGTTTTACTCTGCCCGTGGGGATCCAGGAGCGGATCAGCAGCAGGTCCGTGGTGCCCAAGGGGACTTTGCACCCACCCACTCGCACCCACTTGGATGGCTCAAGGGTGCAGCTAGACCCTGGCTCGCCCCACGGGGGATGTCCCCCATGGGCAGGGGACATCTGGGTTTGTCCCCTTTCATCTTCTGGGGCAGAGATCCCAGGCACGCAGGCGGGTGCTGGATGACATATTTCCAGGACCTTTTCTGGGTCCGCACTGACCTCCTCACCAGTGTTCGCTCCTTTTGATGTTGCACGTTAAGGAAAATGAAGACAAACACCTCAATCCCTCACCTGAGAGGTGGAGATCAGCTCTGAGGGGCGAAGCCCTGGTCAAGGACAATGACATCCACGCGGACACGCAGCAGCAGAGCGATGCTCCTCACTAGTCCTCTGCTCATCCCACTGAGGTTAATTCTCCTCTTAAACCAGCCAGACCAGCACGGAGCAGAGACAAGGCAACGTGAAGCCAGAAAACTCAAACAGAAGCTGTTTGCGTGCAGGAATGTAAATCCCACCTCGGCACAGCCTGCTCTCAAGGAGGGGATTCGTGTACCGAGTGCTTTTCTTCACAGCATCCTACCTATGGGAAAGCCTTGCTGCCGCCGTAGGTAAGTCCCTCAGAAATCACTGCCAAAGCGTTTGCGAGGCGGCGTTTGGCAGCAGCTCCCAAACCAGGACGAGACACAGGGGTATTCCCACAACAGTGATGCCCCAGCTGCTTTGGGGGATTTCTCTGGCAGCAGCCCCCCATCCCAGCCCATCGCTCCACTGCCACCACGGGGGCACCACGCAGTGGGGCCCAGCACCCACCCACACTCACTTGATATTTTTCTCTTGGGCTCAAAGCAAATTCAACCAATGGAGCTGCACTAAGAAACGAAGTATTGAACCGGCGAGTAAAAAAAACCCCAAACCCCCAATCCATAAAGTCCACCTGGACCCTGGCCATGGCACAGCCTCAAGCCTCCCACAGCTTCTAACCAGGACAAGGGCTCCTGACCTCTTTTTAAAGACAATGCTTCAAGAGATGTAAATAAAACATGTCCTGTGAAGGGACAGGCTGCAACAGGGCAGAGCAAGGTCCTGGGAAACCTTGCTCCAGTCTGCAAAGACCCGCTGCTTCCTCGGCAAACCTTTGGCCAGGGCTGCTGTTTGCCCCCAGCTCCACTGCTCGGGCCCCAGATGGACACCAGAGGCCCTTCCTACAGCTTCCAGCTGGGCTCTTCCCAATAAATGAATCAATAAATAAATTTTTAGCTCCTGGATGGATATCTTCATCCACAGAAGGGGCTCCCAGTAGGTCCTTCCCTCTCCTCCTCCCTGTTCTCAAGGGGAAGGCTTGTGGTGGCAAACCCACCCCACGTGCCTTCAGCATCTGCCTCTGCTCTCCCCAAGCCCCAGAGGAGGTTTGTCACTGCCGATGAGGTGCAACATGGGCAGATGTGGCCAGAGGGCCAGGAGCAGAGCACGGACAACACCGCAGCCTCTCTCCCACACATCCCCTTCCCCACACCACCATCCACTCACACCCAAGCCCAGCCACCCTGGGAGCAGCAGTCCCCATCCACACCTCTTCCACGGTGAGCCGCCACCACGTCCACCCACCACAGGCATCTGCAAACGCACGCCGGCGGCACAAGGAACAACTGCACCCGTTGGCCGGCGGGCAGGGCAAGGCAGGGCAGGGCAGGGCAGGGCACTGCTGCCCAAGGCAGGGATGGCCAGCACAGAGCCCTGCGCCCACCCCAGGGGTCAGCCCCGCAGCGGGCAACCAGCTGGGGACGAGGCTGGTCAGCAACCGGAGTCCCTCGGCATTCCTCCAGCCTGGCTGCTGGGGTGCAGCCGCCAAAATTCCCAAAGGAAGTACAGGGCATTGATAATTGCTGCAAAAAATTTGAGCTATTTCCTGCGGGAGCAGCAGATGGGAATCCCCCATTAGCTCCAACAGCAAGAGGTCGCTTGTTTTGGTCTGGGATTTTGGGGTTTTGGGGTTTTTTCTCCTTCCTTTAAGCAGAGCATCGCTCCAGTCGTATGTGATGCACATCATGCAGGACAGCCAGACCTGTTCCCTCTGTGCTGGCCCCAAAGCCCACCCTCCTGGTCACCTCCTGCCCCATGCAAGGTCCCACTGGACGCCTGCTGGCATTGCGCCGGGCTCCTGGGACAGTGCCGGGCTGCCAGCGAGGGCACCGCGTCTCTCGCCCGGGCTGGTAGGGCAGGTTGCTAAATACGTCCCTGAGCAGGTTCCTTCCCTCCTCTCCCAGCTTCTCATTAGCAAACCTAAACGAGTAGCGACCCGCGGCAGCACCAGCAGCTCCTCCGCCAAGACAGGAAAGCTCTCCCGGGAGGGACAGCAGAGGGAGGTGGTGGTGGCCACCCGTGCGTGTCCCCTTCATCACCCCCCAGCTCCTGCGAGCACCCCGCAAGGGCAGCTGCCTGTCCCCTTCCCCTGCCTGCACCCAGCGGCAGCACATCCCGGGCAGGGTTCACCCCAAAAACGCAGCCTTGAGAGGCAATGCCCGCTCCGACAGCAGCGGCGCATGGGAGAACCAGCGGCACAGCCCCAAACCGGGGCACCCTGTCCCTGGTGGTCACCAGTCACCGGGCCATCAGCTCCGCGGGGCGAAGGGAGAGGAGCGGGGGACCTGCGGGTGGCCACAGAGCCACCCTGCGCTGCCGTGGCTCAAAGGCGACCCCAACATTGCCCCGATGGCGCCACAGGCCGCTGCGCCAGGGCTCGCTGCTCAGGCTGTGGGAGCCCACGGGACGTGGCCTTTAGCCCCTTGGTCATCGGGGGGGTCAGGTCTGACACCAGCGGGCACCACACCGCTTCCCCATTTCAGAGCAAGCGCTGCGGCAGTTTCCACAGGAGAAGGAAATTCCGCGGGCTCAGACGGGCGACCGCCGATGTAGTGGGTCTGGCCATGCCGGTGGGGACCGGAGACCCGCGATCCTGCGGAATTAAAGGCGCTCGCGTCCGCGGGATTATTCCCCGGCTGCAGCACTTCCAGCAGCTCCTCCAGCGGGAGCGGCGCGGGGCGCAGACACCCTAAGCCGGGGGCTCCCATCACACGAGGCTCCACGCCGATGGCTCCGGGCAGTTCCAATGTCCAGAGTTTGCCCACCAACGGGCGATGGATGTGGCAGGAGGCCAAGTGACTGACCCCAAAGCACCCGTGACACCCAGCTCCATGGCCCTGCAGCGGCACCAACGCCTCCTGGGCCGCTCTCGCCCAGGCGTGTCCGCCGCCAACACCCGGGAATACCTGCGCGGCACCGCCGGGTCCGAGACTCGCTCCGGCACAAGACACATTAATAGGATCGCTCCAATTTACAGCTTATCCCGGATAAACCCATCGCCAGCCCCGCGCGCTGGGAGGACAAGGGCACCAGCTCCCCGGAGAGCAACTTTCTCCCCATCATGGTCATTCCCGCTCGCCCCCACCAGCACCGGGGAGCCGCAGGGGCCGTCTGTCCCTCACCCCCAGGGCCGTGGTGCCGAGGCCGGGTTCCCAGCCCAGCCGAAGCCCCCGAGCGCTTCGTCAGCTCAACCCTGCGTTTCTATTTCCAGCCGCGCTGGCGGAGAGGGAGGCGAGCCCCGGCAAAGCCAAGCTCGCAGCTTCCCTTCCTGCCCGGCCCCGCCAGCCGCAGCTGGGGCAGGTGGTGGCCCTGGAGCTCCCGAGGGACACGGGACACCGCTGCGCTGGTGGGCACCGAGGGCCAGCCCGGCACCCCCCACCCGACTGCCCCGGCACCCCCAGCACTGTCATACCCCCCCAGCCCTTCTGCTCCCTGCACCCCGCTGCCTTAAACACCCCAAGCAGCCCTGCAGCACTATCACCCCCAACCTCTAATGCCCCCCCTCCTCCCCTTACTGCCTCCTGGCATCCCCCCCAGCCCTGATGGACCCCACCAACCCCATCAGCACCCCCAGCAGTGCCCCCCACCAGCTGCAATGACTCCCCAACCCCAATGAGCTCAACACCCCCCCCCAGCCCTAATACCCCAGCATCTCCCCCGAGCCCTACAGCCCCCCAACATCCCTCCTAGCCCTGATGCCCGCCCCAGCATCCCTGCCAGCCCTACTGCCCTGCAGCATCCCCCAGCCCTAATGCCCCCCCTTTAGCCCTAATGTCCCCCCACCTCTCGCCCTATCACTCCCCAGCACCCCCCAGCCCTAATGCCCCCCTGCACCCCCCAGCACTATCCTTCCCCAGCATCCCAGTGCCCCCCTGCACTGTCCCAGCCCTGCTGAGCCTAGCATTCCCCCCCAGCCCTACTGCCCCCCAGCATCCCCCAGTCCTACCACCCCCCAGCATCCCTCAAGCCCTAACGCCCCCTGCACCCCCTTAGTCCTAATGAGCCCAACATCCCCCCCAGCCCTACTGCCCCCAACACTCCCCAAGCCTTGACGCCCCCCCTGCAGCCCCGCAGTCCTATCCCCCTCCAGCATCCATCCCTCCCAGCCCTAACGCCCCCCCTGCACTCCCCCAGCCCTAATGAGCCCAACATCATCCTCCCCCAACCCTGTTGCCCCCCAGCATCCCCGCCAGCCCTACACCCCCCCCCGCACCCCCCCCCCCCTGCACCCCCCCAGCCTTATCTCACCTAGCATCCCCCCCGGCGCTCCCCACCGCCACCCCCAAGACTGGGACGAGGGTTGGGGGGGGGGAACCGTGAGGAGGGGGGGGGCAAAACTTTTCCTTACCGCGGGCGGCTCGGGCGCGGCGCTCCTGCCTCCCCCGGCGAGGCTGCGCGGGAGCGGCGGGGGCGGGCGGGCGGGGGCCGGGATGGAGCCGCCTCCCGCCGCTGCCCTCCCCCCCCGGGCGGAGCCGGTACTGCCCGGTGGGGGCTTCGGGGAGAGAAAGGGGAAAGGGAAGGGGAAGGGAGGGGGGGGGAAGTGGGGGGGGGGGAGGGAAAAAAAAAGAAAAAAAACACCCCAAGCTGGGAAGGGAGAGCAGCTCTTTGTTCTGTAATCCCAGTAAAAGTGCCAGCCATTCGCCCCGCCGCTAATCCCAACCCCGCTCAACGGCACCATCCATTGGCTGCCATTTACATACGGGATTAACCAGCCCGATAACCGGACGGGGGGGTCTGGGGGGGGGGACACGAGCTGTGTTAAGTCCTTTCACGCCGGAACGGCTCGGCGCGGCTCGGCGCGGCGGCCCGGTTGGCTGCTGGGGGGTTTATGGGGGTGCAATGGGGACCTGTCGCCACCTGTTGGCGTTGGCATGGCTGGGCTTGGCACGGTACGGCTTGGGCTAGTGTGGTCTTTGTGTGTTTTGACTCGGTTTGGCACGGTATGGCTCGGTATGGTATGGATTGGCACGGCACAGCTTGGCACAGCCGTGCCCTGTTCAGCTTGCCTAGGGTTGGCTTGGCGCGGTGCAGCGTGGCACAGCTCGGTTTGGCATGGCCTCGTCCTGCATGGCTCGGCACAGCCTTGCCCCACATGGCTTGTCTCAGCATAGCTTGGGCAAAGCCTGGCCCCACACGGCGTGGCGTGGCTCAGCCCGGCATGGCACTGCACGGCTCAGCAGGGCATAGCCCTCAGCTCAGCCTTGACCCGCATGGTTCGGTGTGGCTCAGCATGGCATGGCTTGGCTTGGCTCTGCATGGCTCAGCTCAGCACAGCATGGTTTGCCACAGCTTGGCTCAACACAGCATGGCATGTCTTGGCATGGCACAGCTCAGCACAGCCTTGCCCCACATGGCTCAGCTTGGCACAGTTTGGCTCTGTATGATGTGACTTGGCACGGCTTGGCCCTACGTGGCTCTGCATGGCACAGCTCAGCACAGCCTGGCACTGCATAGCTTGGCTTGGCTCAGCACAGCACGGCTCGGCACAGCCTGGCACTGCATGGCTTGGCTTGGCTCAGCACGGCACAGCTCAGCACAGCCTTGCCCTGCATGGCTTGGCTTGGCTCAGCACGGCACGGCTTGGCACAGCCTTGCCCTGCATGGCTTGGCTTGGCTCAGCACCGCACAGCTCAGCACAGCCTGGCACTGCATGGCTTGGCTTGGCTCAGCACGGCACGGCTTGGCACAGCCTGGCACTGCATGGCACAGCTTGGCATAGCACAGCCTGGTACAGCCTGGCCCTGCACAGCTCAGGTCCGCACACCCTGTCTTGGCACGGCTTGGCCTTGCACAGCTTGGCAGTCTTGCCCCACATAGTTCAGCTCAGCACAGCTTGGCTCGGCATGGCACAGCTTGGCATGGCCTGGCCCTGCACAGCTCAGCATGGCCCAGCCTGGCGCCACACAGCCCTGCTCGGCATGGCATGGCCTGCCTTGGCATGGCTTGGCACGGCCCAGCCCGGCCCAGCCCAGCCCAACGTCCCCGTTGACCCAAGCCAGGCGCTGCCCCCTTGGTCCCGCCACCGTCCCCAGCCACCCCTGCCCGGTGGCACAGAGGCCAAGGCTGCGTTTGCCAGCCGGGAAGATGGCCCATGAGGAGGAAATTATTATTTTCCAAGTTCCTCGCTGCATATTAAGGAATGGCAAATTAAAACAAATGAAAAACTATTAAAAATAACTTGACAGCATTTTAACCTCTGAAGTTTGGAAACTGCTGACATTTTTTTTCCCTTTGAAACATGCATTATGCAGCTGCTCCATTAGCTGGATTTTGTTTTAAATAAGTGATGATTTATTACTGCTCCAGGGCCACGGGGAGAAGAAAACATTTTAAGAGAAAACACTTTTCTCCAATTTCTGGAGGAGCGGGGAAGGGGCTTTTCAGCACTGCCAAGCCCCACACAGGCACCTGGCACCCCCTGCATCCCTCCCCGTGTCATCAGGCCTGGCAAACTCATTGCACTGGTAGCAGCAGGCTGGGGGCTGTGTGAGGTCCCAGTAAAACCCCAGTAGGGATGAAGGGTTTGATGGGACGGGGCTCCTCAGGGCAGGATGGGTCCCACCGGGGTGGCTGGAGCCGGTCCCTGATTCGCACCCGGCATCGGCTGTCCCTGGGAGCGTGCATGGTGAGTGAAAATGCACTTGCTGAATAATTAAATGGAAGATCTTACTCCGAAGAAAGAAATCAGGGCATCTTTTGGCTAATTATCTTTAAGCCAGACACCCACCCCCAAAAAAATCCACCAAAATTAATTTAATTAGGTCACTCAAGTGCAGGAGCTGAACAAGGGGGAGCTGCCTGCAGAGGATGGGCAATTTCTGTGCAGGGCTCCGCCGCCCCGCTCCCACCGTGACTCTCGTCACCTCCGCAACACGCTGCCGGCCAAAACCCACAGCCCCTGACTGGGGAAAACATGTGCAATTTTAAAAACAGGGGGAAAAAAATGTATTGTGATGCAACATCCAGCTGCCGTGGCTGCATGCGTCCCCCTGCTCTGCACCCCGGGAGGGCTGTGCCCCCCCGGTGCCCCTCGCAGCGGGCAGAGGTTTTGGGCAGCGCTGGCATCCTGCCTGCGGCCGTGCTCAGGTCAGGCTTGTGCTCAAAATCTGCCCTCCCCGGGGCTGGCCCCACGCTCCCGGCCCCACGGGGCATCCAGGGGGTGCCAGCAGCCCCAGGGGACATTATGGACCAGTCAGAGAAACACAATGGTGGTGGTGTTTGGGGAATTAAGCACCCCTACCTATGTCTGACTCTTCGCCACTGCAACTACGGAATCACAGAATCACAGAATCATCTCAGTTGGAAAAGCCCTTGAAGCTCCTCCAGTCCAACCATGAACCTCACCCTGACCGTTCCCAGCCCCACCAGATCCCTCAGCGCTGGGTCAACTCGACTCTTCAACCCCTCCAGGGATGGGGACTCCCCCCCTGCCCTGGGCAGCCCATTCCAACGCCTAACAACCCCTTCTGCAAAGAAATCCTTCCTAAGAGCCAGTCTGACCCTGCCCTGGCGCAGCTTGAGGCCATTCCCTCTTGTCCTGGCGCTTGTTGCTCAGTTCAAGAGACTCATCCCCCCTCTCTGCACCCTCCTTTCAGGGAGTTGGAGAGGGCCATGAGGTCTCCCCTCAGCCTCCTCTTCTCCAGACTAAACCCCCCCGGTTCCCTCAGCCGCTCCCCATCAGACCTGTGCTCCAGACCCTGCACCAGCTCCGTTGCCCTTCTCTGGACACACTCGAGTCATTCAATGTCCCTTTTGTGGTGAGGGGCTGCTGCAGGGAGACACTTCTCGGAGCCCTCAGAAGGACGTTGGCCTGCGGAGGGGACCTTGGCAAAGGCATTCCGTGGTCTTTTGACCAACGACCAACACTTGGCTCACTCCAAAAGCACAGGGAACTGTCCTGCCCTTTTGCCTGGCTCCAGCAGAGCCCCCCAGAGCTGGTCACAAGGCTGGGACCCCAGCACTGAGCCCCAGGGGACAGCCCTGTGCCAACTGGCTTTGGGGTCCCATTTTGCGCCTCACCGTTGGGAACCGTGACCTGAAATAAGGTTGGAGACCTGTGGGTGCCACCTTTGGTCACTGGTGCTCAGCCCCCACGGCCGGCAGCAGCTCCCAGTGGAGCCTCTGCTTTGGGTGCTGTCCCCATGTAGGGCTACAAGCGCTTGGGATGGCGAGAGGCCAAAATGATCCTGAAATTTGGAGAAGGAGCCTGGGAAGACGGCGTGGAGGAGGGCAGGCTGCGGGCTGAGCCGCAGGAGTGCTGGGAGGGACGGGCAGAGCCGCAGCTCCTGCCTGGGGAGGTCTTCTGGGGCTGCTGCCAGTTCAGGGCTGTGGACTTCAGGGGGACCATTTGGTGGGACCCCAGATGTTCTCCAGATGTTCCACTGGAACTGAGGCCACACAGGTGAACGCAGCCCCCCTGAGCCCCCATCCTCCAGGGATGCTCACGTTCATTAAAAGGACGCCTGGTCCAGCCAGGGACGGATGCAATGGCTTAAACACTCTCTTGCAATTTTCACATCTATGCACGTCTCTGAAGGAGCCCACCACAGTAGGATAAAAGCAGGGGCAAGACATTTTATTTGGGGGCCAAAACAATGAGCCGCACAAACCCATCCAACCAGGCGAACGGCGTGAGAGGGAGGGTTTAATCTGCTCTATCTGCAGCAATAAAGAAGTTCCTTGTCACAGCACCGACAAAAGAAAAGGCAACATCGCCAGAAAACAATCTTATCTGCAGAAAGATTTCTTTTTTTTTTTTAATTTGTTAATTAGTGACTGCTGGGCATCACAAGAATCGTTGTTTTCTCTGATATGCTGATTTCTTCTGTCTCTCGGTGGAATTGGAGATCACAAAAATAAAAAAAGAAAAGCTGCTTCTTTAGAAGAGCGAACGGGGAAAAAAGTTTTAGTGAGGTCAGGAGAAATTTAATTGAAAGAATGAGTTTATTTCTTCTTTCCTAAAGGGGTATTGTGTTCTTTTGCTATAGCAAATTGCTGGTTAAAACGACCAAGGCAAAACAAAATGGTTTTTAAATTATAGATCAAAGAGAGGGACATTTCTGGAAGCCCCCCACAAGTCACTGCTGCCGGGCATGTCTCGGGTGAGTGGTGCAGGGAGCTGGCATCACCCAGAGCAGGGCTGGGAGACGCAAAAACCATGCAAGGAAAAACCTAGAGGAGAAGGTACTGGGGTCTGCGGCTCCGGGCGAGAAGCTTTGAGGGTTGGGGGGGGAAAGAGAGCTTTAGAGCTTTTCAAGCCATCGCTTCCACTTGGAGCAAGAAGACTTGGCATGCAGCAAGTTAACTGCTGGGGTTTGGGCTGTATTTGCAGCAAGTCCGTCCTGCACCGAAACAGCTACTACAGGGAGAGCTGTGCACCAAGGCAGCCAAAAGCGTTATTAATTCTTTTGCAAGATGTGTGCTATTGAGTAAAACTGGCAAGGATTCCCTGCCAAACCTGAGCTGATATCTATTGGTCCCAAACATATTTGTAGAAAGATCAAAAAAAACCCCCCTCTCTCCATTCCCTGCCTGCTGGGGCATAACGATGCTTATAGTGAATATTTACTCTGCCTATCTGCGTTTAACATATCTATCTGTGGTGCCAGCTGCCTGCAGTTGTGCTGTCCTTCGAACGCTGCGCTGCAAAAAGAGTTTGCTCCAGCGCGACAGATAAAATGCTTTTCCAGCTGTCTCGCGTGCATCCCTTGAATTATTTCCATGCTAATGAGAGCCCGGTCAGGTGCTCCCAAACTGGAGCCTCTGGACAGCGTCCTGGGGAGCAGAGCGGGGAGATTTCCATTTTCTGCTCCTCTGTCCTTCCCAGCTCCATGTCACCTGGCAGGAGGAAAGGCCCTTTCCTAAGCTGATGTTGGCACCGGGGTTGGTTTTGGCTCCTCAGTGCAAGGGATGGGGAATCCTTCGCACACCTGCACAGGCAGGAGGGCTGCTGCAGGTACCAGCAGCATCCCTGGGGGGTCCAACAGCCCAGCCCTTGGTCCCGGGGTCCCCTCTGCAGACTTCAGGCATCCAAAGGGGACTGGGGAGGCCCCATCCATGAAAATCCCACTCCCTTTCACGGGAAGGCAGGCATTGGGGTCATCCCCACACTGCGTTTGGCCCGAGAGCATCACCTCCTCCCACCAACGGGGGACGAGGGGCTGCTGGGGGAGCCCTGCCCAAGGTCGTGCTGATATTGATCCATTTTTAATCAAACCCGCAGCTGAGGTCACAGCCCCAGCCTTTGAAATCGCCGTGTAATTTCACAGCGAGGCTCCAGCTTTACCCGTCAGCACCTTCCCTGTGGGGCTGCAGCTCCAGCAAAGCTCCTCAGCCTCCTGTCCCTTGCCCAGGCTGCTTTTGGCCCTGGATTGCAACCCCTGGACTCGCTGCCTGGCCAAGCCATCCCCATCGGGGGACACCCTCACTCGCAGCCCACCCGCTCCCATGCTGGGAATGAACCAAGAGCGTCGGTTCTCTGCGGACGTGAGGTCTCGGTGCCGGTGCCCCCGTGGCGCTGCCGGCCCGGCACAGCCCACCCAGCGTTGGTCAGGGTGCCCACCCACCCACCTGCTCGTGCCCTTGCAGCGCCGACACCAAGGGCAGGAGGCATTGACATTCCCGTTGGGTCCGCACAGTGCAAAAGTAAACTTAACGACATTATCTGCCGATCTGGTAATTAATACCCTGGATGCTTTTTATTGGAATGAGTGAGGGCCAGGACATGCCGGGGGTTTTAATGAAGAGCTGTGCTGGAGAAGCGCATCCCCCTGGTTTCCCCTGCAAGGGGCTGTGCTGGGGGGGTGTCCAGGGGGCTGCTGTCTGCATGGGGTGCCTTGTGCCCTGTGTCGGGTGCCCCTGGGCTGGGCCCAGCCCTGCACCCCCCTCTCCCTCCCCATGCACTACAGCTAAGCGCCACATTGGACCCCACTGGGTTTTTTTTAAATGAGAGGCTTTTAAGATCTTTAAATATTAGGCAAGAAGTGTTTTCCCAGGCTCTCGCTGTGCCACACTCCGCAGCACCCGTTCGGGGCAGGGAGCAGGCAGAAACCCGCTGCCCTACAGCGCCAGGGACGCCAGGACCGTTTCGCTCCAAAACTGCTGTATCTTTCGTTGATCCCACTGCTATTTTTAATACAGATGCCTTATTGAGATTCAAATGAATGTTTCAAATCCTCGCTCCTTTGCATAATTCTTTTTAATTAACACTTCAAAGGTTTGAACACAAGATCCATGCTATTTCCCTAACGAAGTTGACTGAACCTCCTTTCCCCCAAAGCTCCCCTGCCACGTTTCCGAGGGCTAAAGCTGGGGACAGGTCTGGCCTCATGTCCCCAGCGTGGGGGGATGATGACGTTTGGGATCAGGCTCTGCAGAAATGGGAGCTAAGGGAAGAGAGGGGGTCGATGGCTGCAGCGGTGGGCAGCGGCTGCTGTGCCGTCACCCACCGCCCTGGCCAGCTTGGCACGCACCAGGCAGAAAAAGAGCCTGAGCTTGGCACAGAAATCGTGGCGTTTGAAGTGAATATGGTCAAGGCCAGTGCTCCACCATCCCCTGCCCCAGCCCCAGCTGCTGCTACAACACAGCCTGGCCCCCCCAGGTCAAATGAAACCTCCCCAAAAAGGAGCACCCTGTCTCCAGGGTCACATTTTGGTCACATTTTCAACCTTCTTGGCACCCAAAAGGCCCAGAGCCGCCTTTCTTCCTTCTGAAATCGTACTTAAAAGTTGAAATTGTCACACAATTACATTCACTAATAACAGCTGGAGCTTTTCCTCAGCTTTCCCGAGAGCTGGGAACAAGGCAAAGCCCCAAGGATCTAACACAGACACAGGAGAGAAAGCAGCAGCCCAGGTCCCCATCCCACCTTCCCCCCATCTCTGTACCCATGGGGTCGCACTGTCTTGAGTGGGAGCAGCCTCACTTTGCAGGATCGGGACCCTGAAGAGCAGCGTGGTGCAACAAACGGGGAAATGAGCTTCAGTTTTAATTCCTGCAAGTGCAGAAATGATTAGACACAACAAAATTGTATAATTAGCAGGATTTAATAAAAGACTGTCCCAGACATGCAAAAGAAGTAGGTTAGACAGTGGCCTTTGTTCAGCTACAAAAGACGTTAATTTGCAAATACTCTTAATATTCATTTTTTGTTGTTTAGACTGATATTTTGAAAGTCTCCGATAAAATGAGAAATCTGGACTAAGCATTCCAGTTGCATTTCCAAGCGCAGGAATCCAGCTTTGATGTTCCCCTTGATAACATCTTTTTAGAGCCTTGACTGCATCAAATTAAATTCTGATTACCCTGATAGTGCAATACAGCTTCCAAATGTATTCAGGTGACTTTTTGTTCTGGAAGGAAATTAGCTATTTTGACAAGGATGCTTGTTAGGCAGCAAAGAGATGGGGAGGAAACAGCCTTGCCAGGGAAGCAGCACGTTCCCAGCCCCAGTTCCAGCACTGGGGCTGCTGGGCTACGGTGCCCCTTCAAGCTGGGCTCACTGGTGTTGGGGCTGCAGCAGGGAGGGGACATGGGCAGCCCCTGCAAAAGCAGAACTGGTGGCCCACAGGTCTCCCAGCACCAAGCGGAGACCTGGTACATCCGCCCCCTCCAGACGGGACATCCCAAAGGGACGTGCCCTTGGGTGGCAGGTCCTGGGGCAGCACGGACCACGGGTGGCTGCAGGGTGTGTGGTTAGAGCAGGGCAGCCCCAGCGATGCAGAGATGTCCCCTCTGTCTGCGTCCCCACGCAGAGAGGCCACTTTGTGTCTCATCCCTACCTCACCCCTGGATTAAACCCATCCCCAAAGCACCCATCCAACTCTGGGCACGAGCGCAGCATCCCAGGGGAACGAGGCCGCTAACACAGATGAGGAGGGATGTCCCACCCGTCGCCTCTTCTGAGCCACCCGTGATGCCCAAGGAGCAGATCGGGATCCCAGTGCCATCCTCACCCCAGCCATTTTCATGCAGCGGTACTGTTCCCTGGCCCAGGCTCTGCTCCTTGGCTGGATGCTAGGATGAAAATAAAGTGCAAATATTATCGTTGGCAGAGATTACCAGCTCCCCCACTGTGATTTAGGCATCTTTAAACTTCATGTTTTATTAATCCTTACCGTACGATTAACGGCACCGAAATGTGATGTCTGCAAACAAAGGCATGTGCTACAGTGTTATCTCTATGAGATACCGGGGCTTGGGCACTTGATTGTAAATATGCACGTTGATGAATTATATAGTGGAACTACATAAAAGATGGAGCTGGAGTGCCCCTGCCCTGGGCAGGGACATGGTGCTCATGGCCTTTGTCTCCCGCCCCGGGGCACCCAGCCCCTGCCCAGAGCCCAGGGAAGGGCTGGCTTGATGGAAACCTCAGTGTTTTCTGCCAGCTGTACTGGATAAAGCCTCCTGTCCCCAAACCCTGTCTTTTCCCAGGTGCGTCTCCCTCCAGGAGTGTGAGCTGCAAAAAAGGACTTGTTTGGTGACCTCACAGCCAGCGTGGGGACAGCTCGTCAGCCACCACCAGCGTGTTCCTCCCCCTCGCTGGCAGCCTCGGCAGCGAACAGGGGACTGACCGATGGAGCAGAGGGTCACAAAGCTCCTCGAAGCAGCTATTCAGGGCCAGGGCCAAGCCACGACAGTGGGATCACACATGGGAGCCACCACCCGGCTCCCCACACCAGGGTTGGATGGGAGCAGATCCCACCCTCCAACATCTTAGGACCTGATGTGAGTGAGCAGCAGCAGCCTTTGAAAGCAAAGCGCAGGGAAAATACCAGCTTCAGCAGGTCCCTGCCCAGCACCGCTGCTGGGCTGAGCCCAGATGGACCTTCCTGGGTCTGGAGATTTCTTCCAAATTTAAATATTCTCCTTCCAGCCACTGGAGGACAGTGAAGCACAGGGCAGCAGCAGATGCCATCAGCACTGGCTCTAGAAATAAGCAGCACAGTGACCCAGGTTCTTGCCCGTCCTGAGACCCTGCAGCGTACAGGGCCAGGGAGCTGGTGAAGAAACAGAAAATCTCACGTTATTTGGTTTTGACAGCATCTCTTATAGACCTTGAAAAAACAAAATAGCAGGATATCACAGACCACACTGTACAAACCATGTTACAGCTCTGGAATAAGGCTTCATGGCCAGTTTTCATGGTGCTATTGTCAGTCACCTGTAATTGCCTTGGGGCCTCACTCTGGAATCAACCCCACCACCTGCAAACCTCAGCAGCTATTTGGAAGGAGTTTAAAACTTTCAGGTAATCCCTGGACAATTTTAAGTCCAGGAAAAGAAGCGGCCAAGAAACAAGGAAAAAACATTCCATTTTTTTCCTGTATCTGGCAACACTGGGAAACCCCTGCCTTTCTGTAAAGGGTCTACAGCCCACGGGTGCAGGAAAACACAGTGGGGAAGGGATGTTTCATTGCTGTACGGGGTGCTGCTGAGCCAGGGCCAGTCAAGGAAATTCCCAACTGTACCATGATACTGTACCATGAAAAAGCACCATGCCCTGGAGTAAATTCCCCCAGCCCTGCCCCATGGGGGACAGCGTAACCCCATGATGCTCAGAGCATCCACAGGGGCACATGGTGGAAAGATGGAGGAAGAGGGGTGGGATGCTGGGCTGGGGAGCAGCGTGGCTTACCCAGACCCACACGTGGGGCTGGCATCGACCTGGCAGCAACTGCAGCTCCCTCCTGGGACTGACCCACAGCAACCTCCCTGTCCCTGTGCTCTGAAGGGCTGCAGTGAGGTGGAAGGGATGAGGATGAGCCAAACACCATCTCCACCCCTGCAAAATCAAGGTGGCACCACTCAAAGGAGTAGGTGCCAGTGTCGAGGTGAGGGAAGGTGGGTCTAGCACAGCACACTGCAACACTCCTCAGCTCGGGGTGTTGGGGATGTGCCAGAGAGGGATGGGGGAGATTAAGACAGGGAAAATAATCATGGATTAATAAATAGCACCACCACTGTGCAGCTCAGGAGATACCCGACAGCAGCGGGCAGGGAGAGCTGCCCAAGGAGGCAGCCGATGTTTGGTCCTCACCCCCGGCACAGGGTGCAGAAGAGGGAACATGGGGTGCTGGCTCCTGGTGCATCCCAGGCCGGGGGTCTGCGGCCTCGGGGGTGTTTGCCCAAACGCTGATGGCTCCAGGTCCCTGCTGGGGCTCAGGGCGAGAGGGACTTGCTAAAGCCCCCCCCCAGCAATTTCCATGAGGACTTCAAAACACCCTCAACACACCCCCAGCGGCCCCGGGGTGCCCGACTTCAGCCACAGATTTTATTGTTTAGTAACGAGCTCACCACACCAGCAAGCCAGGACAGGGGGGGATGGTACATGGATACATATCTGTAGTAGTTACACAGACTGAGATTTGTACAGCTTTTGTACAGAGGAAGAAATAAAATGAATCAAATAACAAAATAGACATTAGCAGTCAAACTTTTTTTTTATATCATACTAACAAAATCTGATAGCCAAAAAATGACTAAGCTACAAAATTGTAATACATACTGTACGGGTAAAAGGTTATCATCCATTTATACATCTAGTATCATCTTTATTCTGGTAACTTACATGAGGCCTATAGGATCTTAGTGTATTAATAACTCCCTACAAGATAGTGTTGAGCTGCTAAAGCTGCCGAACAACGGAGTATGGGAATTTTTGTTAAGACTTTTATAGTGTCATTTGCATCGTTTTGTTTTAATGAAACCCTCATGCATCTCCTACTGCAAGCCAGAGGAACTGCTGGTGGCTGGGGGGAGGCGAGAGCTGTAAAGCCTTGGCTGGTATCTCGGCACCCGCACGGTGCTGCCCCTTGCTCCAGCTCTCTGGATGCTGCAGGAGGGATAAAGCTGAAATCACCAACCAAGCCTGATTCTTTTCCCTTTGGTCTAAGAGGGTCAGAAATCACTAAACACGGAGCAGTCTCCATTCCAAAGACTTTTTTCACTGGGTAATGTCTCAGCTTTCAGCAGAACAGCATCACTCACCATTGGGGTAACGCAGCCGGCCTCGCGGGCTGGGCTCACAACCGGGCTGCCAGTCCTGTCCTTGGTGCCGGGGGCTCCAGCAGCATGCGAGCTCCTGCTCCCCACCCTGGGCTGGTGCTCTGAGGCACGATGCTCGGGACTCGGCTCCAGAGGCAAAACCAGCATGGCACGCACGAGCTGGGAGAGCGGCTGGCAAGGATGCAGCCCCCCCCCCCCAACTCTCAGGGATCGAGATAAGAGCAAGGCTGAAGCCAAAGGGGGAGAGAAGGCACAAACAGGAACCAGCCCCTGACCAACAACAGGAGATGGGTGCATCAGTGCTCCAATGCCCTTGAAAATCTCCCCCAAAGAACCAAGCCAGTAAGACCAAATATCGTGAAGTACTTTATACACCACCACATAGGCAAAAATAGCACTTAAACTTACAAATAAATAGAGGGGCTGGGGAATCTCCTCCTTGTCCTTTCCAAGTTTGTCCCTAGTTTGGTCTCTTACAACCTCAGAAGGGCAGCCAGAGGCAGGTGCCCTTGGGAAGCCTGTGACAGTTTTGGAGAGTGAGGATGGGGCTGGTGTCCAAACCCCGTCCTGGCCACTTCACAGAGGGTTGAGCTGGAACCCCGACAGGGCGTGTGATAGCATGTCCTGCTGGCACTGTAGTCAGTCTTGTTTGGGGAACAGCTCCCATGGACCTGCACCCAAAAGCAGGTGGGGACACAAGGGCCTCGCTTCGCTCCACCACCCATTTCGGGAGAGTCCTGCAACACAGAGACCACAGAGCCTCTGTAGAAAGCCAAGTCCTGCCAGCTCCCGGCTGACCCTTAGGGACCAGCACAGCTATTTACAGCCAGAGGAGACCATCAGCACTGACTTTAAACCTGCTCTGACCTATGGGCTGCTGTTCTGCACTGCCACCAGAGCTGACCAGGAAGAGCCACGGGTCTGAGCTGCTCACAGGGGATGGTCCCTGGGAGGAGACAGGAGCCAGAGACTCCTCCAGCCTGAACCACTGCCATCTGACAACTTCGGATCTGATTAACAGAACTAAATACATGGTCCCCATAACCGTTCCTGGAGGATCCTGCCCTGTGCAGAGTCAGAGGTTCATCAAGGTAGGCAGAAAACACACACATCTTTCCTCTGTAGATGAAGGCCACAAATCACTAGCAGACCTATCAGGGAAAATAAGTTACAAACCAGAATGGGCTCTCCCACCTGGAGGTGCCCGGGAAGCCCTGGGCCTGGAGACAGGCAGCACTGCAAGCAGACCTCTGACAGCTCCACTCAAGCCAGCAGCAGCTGCAGGAGTGACTTCAGAGACCATCCAGCCAACAGGAGAACGATGGGAAACACCAGCCCTAAATTCTGAAAAACAGCAGCTCTCAGTGAGGTATCACTGTCACAGGCTGTAACAACAAACACTCCCTCTGGGACTCTCCTAAATCACTTAGGAGATGAATACATCAACCAGGAGGATTCTGGAGGCCACTCCTATGATCCCCTGGGAAAGCCTCAGAGCTAGGCAGAGATGTGGCAATCTTCCTGGTGATTAGGTCAGAGCTGAAGAAACACTTCTACAAGACAGGATGGGATCCTGCTTGAATTATTTCCAGCCAGTTAGACCCCAAGCTCTGGCTCCCCCTGCCATGCACCAGATTTAAGCTGTGTTTTCTGACCTGATTTACTCCCCTGAAGTCACCTTCCTCTCTCATCCTCCCTTTGAACAGAGGGAGATCACCAATCCTGCATGAAGTGAGCAGGGTCCAGTGTTGTATCATAGCCCAGATTCAGCAACATTCTCCTTATGGCAGAATTGCAGCCATGAAGCCCAAGTCTTTCCCAGGTTGCTTCTGACTGCCCATTCTTCAAGGAAGTAGGACTCTGGAAACCCATTATGAAAAAGTAACACAAGTTTGTAGGAAAGCAGGGCAAAAAGGAATGAAGCTGACATGCCGTGATGTTCATCTGCCTGTGGCCTGGCTCACATCTCTCTGTGGCCTCTTCTGTCTTACCCTCTTTCACACATGCCCCATCGTAACACAAGAGCTTCTGAAGACTGGAGGAGTCAGGCACTAACTAGGGGAAGCCGGGTAAAATATTGCTGTGACTCTTCCCTGTGGTACTGACCAGTAAATCTGAACTGGATTCTGACACCTTTAAGAGCTTACTGCCCCCTTCCTCCACCCTACTGTCCCTTGGGAGCTGTGGTGCAAAGTTAAAGAGAAGAGTAAAGCCTTTAGAAGGAGGAATAAGACCTTTTGCCGGGGCCTGCCCTGCTGTGTACGGACACAAGAGCTGTGTGGGCTCCAGTCTTGGACTGTTTCTGCTCCAAATGCTCGTACTCAGGTCACGCACAGAGGATTGCTGTACCCCTCAAATACAGACAGCCACTACTGCATGAATGCTCACAGTAGCACCTTCACCTCCTCGTTCCTGGTAGTAGGGGGTAGGCATCATACTAAAGAGCCAAGGATAGCTCTGCAGAATGGCCAGGCAATCCCCAATTAGCTGTTAAATTAAACAGGCAAGGGGGGAACCATCTCCTCAAGGCATCTGTCCCACACTGACTGCAGCCAGGATAGAGCTCTCAGGCCAGCAATTCTGAGATCCAGCCATCTGCGGAGTCCTGTGCTCCAAAAAGACCCCACAAAGCACACACGAGTGAGGGGGACCAGGCTGGGCAGCCTGGCTGTGGCCCAGGGCATTGGCAGGCCTGCTCAGCGATCCCTCTGCACCACGTGTGCCTGTCCCCAAACTCAGAGCCACCACAGCTCCTTCCCCAAACTGCAGTGGGTGAGAAACAAAATAAATATCCCTCTGAAATCAGATTATTTCCCACGACATGCTATGACACAAATACTAAGTGCAGCCTCCGTGCTCTAGAACAGCGATGTCTTCTACAAGGTGAGGAGGGAAACGCGTCCCCACGCCCCGCCTTCCTCAGACTACACGTGCCAGCGTGAACAGTCAGCCCAGAAGGTTTCGCTCGCTTGTGCAGGTCTTCCAGACACCAGGGTGGGTGGAAGGGGAGGGACAGCTCACGCGGGAAATGTGCAGCCTCTGGGCACGTGCTTTGGAGTCGAACATCACAAGCAAATCCCTTTGCAGCTCCTGTGGGGTTACTGGGACTTGCTGACACTTCAGCCGCCAGTCGGGGCAGCTGTTGTCCAGATCACGTCAGCTGGTGGGACAAGGGCAGCTCAAGCAATACAAATTCCACAGTCAAAACCAATACAAGTAAGAAACCAAACCCAGAGAGACCTTTCTGCTCCCTCCTGGAACAATGGCTGTCTTGGAAAACTGGACTCCAGGATTGTCCTGATTACATCAGTTAGTATATTATAAACATTGTCCTGCTTTAAAGTGAAAATACTGTGTCTGGTCTTTTGGAGGTGCTAAAGCCAGATGCGGTATCGTTTTTCCTGACTGTGCACAGGAGCCGATACTGGCGCGAGATGATCCTTTTCACCTCTTCTCTATCAGAGCTTCTCCTGGAAGAAAAGAGACCTTGTTAGGCAAAATGAGGGCAAGTACAGAGGTCTCTTTATAGAAAAGGAAACTGAGGCATGGAGTGGAATGACACCAGGCCTGCCACATCCTGACCCCCCTCTCTTCCCATTAAGTCACATTGCTTCTTCCTCTGGCTGCCCATCCTGCCTGTGAGGAGAGGAAGCCTGAGGCTACAGGTCTTGCCCCACATCATGAAAACCGTGAGAGACCAGGACAGCACATCCCACAGACACCACCCATGCAAAAGGGAGAGCAGAGATCTGAGACCGAGCAGGTTCTGGCTGGGGCTGCCAGGAGAAGAGTCATACAGGCACTGAGGGGAAACTCCCTTCCCACTGCTTCTCCCAGAGCAAGCACTCATTGCACGTCGGTGTGCATCTCACTGGCACCTTCCTGATGGCTTCAAGTGTTTTAATGGTAAGGTGAGGTTCCCACCATGCTTGGGAACTGGAATTGTGCAAAGCCCCTTGCTTTCGCTGTGGGAGTGACACAGTCAAGTTTTGCTGGCAGAACTGCCTCCATCCAAGAGCTGTTCCCAGCACAGGAAGCAAGAAATCACATCAAGTAGTCACTGTTTTGAACAACATTCTGCATATAACTTACCTCTTGCTTGTGGGATTTATCCTGCTGGTGAATCCCGTTAGCAGACCCAGAATTTCCAACAGTCTGCAATGGAGAACGGATGATACTTACTGGAGAGGGACACAGAGCCTACTGGTTTTGCCTACAAGTGCTGAAGTCTGGCAGGACTGCCATCTCCTTCCTTAGCAGCCCACTCCACACCAGGAAAGGAGAATGCAAGAATCCCACCCCACTTTTGGCAAGAAGCTTCCTGCTCTCTGCACCCTGGCCCAATACCCACATGCCGGATTGCATCCTTCCCAGCTACAAAACATCCCCAGAGCTCCTTATGGACACAGACCCACTCTTCACTTCTAAATCCTGATAAACAAACCCTCAGCCAAGGGCAGCGTTAGCTACAAACCACAGCCCAGTGAACATCCCAGCAGTGAAAAGGACATTTACCATTCCCCATTTCCTGTCTCTGGGGACAAGTCTGGTAGCCAGGACAGGCTGTTCTATCTTTAGAAAGCACAAGAACTTTTAAACATTTATAATGTTTCTTTAGCAGGGATAATATAGAGCCCTTCAGCTTCAAAATGACAATACAACTGGCACAGACAACAGAAGAAAGCTGCAGCCTGAAGTCACAGTATGCCAGATGTCGGTTGCTTGGGTCTTGATCATTAGATCCACAGTTGTTGGTGAATTGCTGATGGCAGCAAAACCAGGTATTATGGGGAGACAAGACTGCAAGGTTTAAAAGTCATCATTAGAGGAATCCCTGCTATCCAGCTTCCATTCTTACCATGACCATGAAAGGTGCGTAATCAACCCTACGGGACAGAGGTTTAGTTCGGGCAGGAAAAGCAGGCAGAGATTCAAACTGAGCTCTGCTTTGAGAGCCTGGCTTGTTTGCCAGGCAGCAAATCCCACCTGGATGGATGGCAAGAATAGTGCTGCTGTAGCGACACATCCTTGGGGTCTGCACCCACTACAACAGGCAGTTCAGAGCTTGTGTGAGGCAACATATCCTGCCCTGGCTGCAGCACACCCAATCTGTGCACTAAGCAGCTATCAGATACCAGGAATTAGGTTTGAAATTTGGTCTCAGTACATGGTCACGATAATGAACAAAGTGGTGTAATTCACTTGAAATTAAATAAAAAAGCTCCCAGAGCAATCAGTGCAAATTCTCCAAGAAAAGGCCTGAGCGGCAAATCCTTGTCATTTCCTGCAAAGCTGTGAGATCAGGGTCTCCCAAGGCATGGAGAAGGCAAAGATCCTCTTCCTCTATTACAGGAGAAATACTCCGCAGCTGCAGGCACAGAAACAGCAAGGCAGCAATTACGCAATGATGAGACGAAGACACGGTGCCATCACATTCCCCGCTCCTGCACCTCCTTGTTCAACAGCAAGGCCAGCCACACACCCCAAGGGCTGCAGAGCACAAGGGCTAAGCCTGCGAAGGGAGAGCAGCAGCAGCTTGTAGTAATTAGAGATTTCCTCCTCGAGCGTGCTGCAAAGTGAAGACTTTACAGACAAAGGGAGCGCAATGCCAAGGCAGATCCTGGGCAACAGCCACAGCTGTCGGAGAGGAGATGGGAGGTCAGAAGGTAGTGCAGAACAGGTCACAGCAGGAACGGGGCTTCTGGGGAAGAACCATCACTTCCCTAACTATTGCACCAAGGTCTCTTTAGGCCAGCAATGTCCTCAGGCTCAGCCTGAAAGCCCCGGTTAACAACTCCCCTTCACAAGGGGAAGGATGAACAGATATCACACCAAAGCTAGGGAGCTTTGATCCAGTCTTCCTTGTAACTAGGCACTTGAAAAATCTGACATCAATAGAAGTTTGAAGCCTAGCTTCCCGCAATAATCCTCCCTCTGTCTCTCAGCACCACGGTTTGTAGTTGAAGGCATAATACTATCTTGTCGTATCTCTACGATTTCTTAAGCATGAAAGTATCAAAGTAATACCAGGGATAGATTAGCTGACCTCATAAGGTCCATTCCAACTCACTTTATGTAAGATTAGTTATTTTCTACAGTTGGGGAAGAAATAATAATCACCTGCACCACCTCTGGAGACAGGAATGTGAAAGGGAAGATTTCCTTTTCTCAAGGGGCTTAGCATTAAGGCAAACGGAGAATAACTTTCCCCACCCCTCCCATAGCTTCCAACAGATGAGGTTGTCATGATGCATTTTCGTTTGACACGTAGCAATTACAGCAGAAGCTAAAGTCACTCTGGAGGTACTGACAGGATTATAGTGTGTCTTGGACTGCCACAAACTTGTCATCACGACTACAGCTGTCCTGTCTGGTGCTGGCAGACGGCTGCTGCCGCTGCACTGCGGGATATAAAGAGACTTGCCTGCAACACACAGATGCTCAGCTGAGCCAGCAGAGCTTTCAGAGCTGCAATTTTTACTGTGCACCCTCCTCCTGACTGCCTCCCTGCAAGCACTACTGCAATGCAAACAGCCGTTTGGTGTATCTGCAAACTGTGCAGAAGACAGCGTCATGGGAGGAGAAGACTTGATAACCCCCCAATTACCTACCACAACAGATCTGCATCAGGGAAAACAAGCTCTCTGCCCATTCTCTGTGTCTAGTGGCTTGTTCTGTACTATCCTAAGGTGTCTGCTTGAATGTGAATTGTAGCTCATTACTGCAAGAGAAAGACAGTTTTCAGCTAAGAATTTAAATGAGCAAGTACAAGAGGAGCACTGGTGCATCTGGGCTCTGAAAGCCACGAACCTAGTTGCAAACACAAGAGAAAATACAGCTAGAATAGCAATAAAGGACGTGAAGCACAAAGCTTGGCACAAGGGTCACTTCGCAGGAGGAATCAGTCAGGGCTTAGACACCACAGGTATGAGATGGAACAAGGCAAATGTGGAGAGTCAAGTTATTTACAGTCTTCAGTTTCACAAAGAAAGATGCAAGACAAACAACAGAAGCAGTTTTGCTTTTGTCAGAAGAAACAAATGGAGACCAGAGGAAGTTGGGAAGAGAAGACAGTAACTGGAATGGGAACATTCATGGTCCATCAGCAAACCCAGATCAGACACAGATGCCTCCAGGAGCTGGTAAGAGAAATGGAAAATGTTTTCCCAGTCACCTCCAAAGTTTCTGCTTATGGACTGCAAGGAAATAAACCTCTCAAAGAAAAGGGATGGCATAAACCCTCAATTTTCATATTATAAAGTACCTGTACTGCAAGGATATGCAGCCACACATCACTGCACACATAAAGAACAGTTACTCACACTGCAACCTTCCCCAAAACACCACATTTAGCAACCATTCTTGCAGAGCACAAAAGGATCTGTAATTACCAGCTAGCAAAGCTTTTCTTAGCTTTAAGCTACATCTGACAGAACAAAGTCTTGCCAGGCTGTTTCCAGCAGAGAGAAAGGGACCCAGCTGACTGCATTACCCCCCCCTGCAGCCACAGCACAGGGCAAGGTCCCAGGAGGTTGCTCTCGACAGATGACCGCTGAGGGCTGAGCGACCTGGGAACTGATTGCTGGTGCTGTACCTGTGTTTTCTCAGAGGAGAGCCTCATCGCTTCCATGAGCTTCTCCATCTGGTGGCCCTGCTCCAGCGCATTGCGCAGCACATCCTCCGTGCTGACGAGCCGGTGCTGCAGCCGGATCACTTCCGACTCCGACGAGGGGTCGATCAGGGAGTATCGCCGCTGATCCGTTACTGATTTTTCCTTGTCCTTATACAGCAAAGGGAAAATAGGAGCATGTTAGATTAAAGCCAGCAACTACAGAAACTAAGCCAAGTAGAAATCCACAGTAACTCATATAACTACATTTTCATATCAACAGCAGGTGGGGTCAGAGCACAACTCTGAAGGCAATCATATCAAGTGCAATCAACAGCAGCTCCAATTTGTTCCCAGCAGAGTTCAAATAAATTATTCACATTTCAACCACTGGAGGACACTGAAGCACACAGGATTTAAAGGACATTGCTCATTCCTAGATCAGAGAATGTGTAAAACAATGTGGGGTAGCTGACCGATCTTCAGTTTCTCCTACATATTTTAGCCCTATTTAGACATGGATCTAAATCCTGTGGGAACAGAGAAACACTAGAGAAGGACACAGGGACATTTTTGCTGCTTAATGAGGTGCCACTAAGCCAGGCCACAGCTCACAGGGGCTGTCAAGGAAGTTCCCATTAGATGCTCAGTAGCACAAAAGAAAGCATGAAGACTTGGAGCAAGGGTGAAAGGCTAGAACCCCACCACGAACAGCACAGAGCCCTCCAGCCCCCAGGCCAAGGCCAGGAGGGGTTTTGGTGCCCTCACCAGCACAACCAGTTTCTCTCGAAGCCCCTTGATGTCATCTTTGAGCTTCTGCTCCTTCAGCCGCCACTCAGCTTTGTGCACTTCCCGGCTTAGGTCCCTCTCTGGCCCAGGCGAGTGCCGGTTCGCCTCCAGTAACAACGCTCTCAGCTCGTTCAGGCTCCTGGAAGCAGCAGCATGAAAAGGTGAAAACATTTCCAGAGCCCACACATCACTGGAGTCCTGCAGCGCTCCCTCCCACCTTTGCTACAGATCCAAGGAAAGGCCAGCGAGCAAAGCTCACCCAACTCCCAGCACTTCAGGGGCTTCAGATCTCCTGTCCTCCCCACTGCGCCAGCTTTAAAGAGACTGGGACCTGCACCCTATTTCAGAGCGGGGCAGTGCCCAGTTTAGCTGGCTTGTAGATGACTTAAGTCAGCATCTCGCAGCTCCTGGCAAGCAGTGAAAGGGCAGTCCCTTTGATAATTCACAGCCCCTAATTTTAACCAAATTCCCACATGAGCATCTCTAAAGAACAGGAAAGCTGGGGCTGGACTTCAACAACTCAACCTCTACGTTTCTTTTGGTGGTAAATTACAGCACCCTGAACAAACATGAAGACACACAGAGCACCCTGTCTCCAGTTCCGTCCTTCAGACCTGCAGACTGACCTTTCCTTCTTGAGCAACTCCTGGCTAATCAAGACCAGTTGCCCTGAAGCATCATGTGTTTTCTTGGTTAAGGATTCCAGTTCACCTTCCAGCCGCTTCTTTTCTTTTAACGCTGAATCAGCCTTCTTTTCTACCGTTTTGCATTTATTTTCCAAAGCTATGAGAAGCAGAGGACACATAGAGAAGAAAGGTCACTTAGTCCTTTACTTATAGTCCTGATTTTTGCCTTTTCCCAGTTCCTACTCCTAACAGCACAGACCTCGTTAGCTCTGGATCTGGCCCCATTTAAGGGGAGATCTCAGAAACAACACACCCAGCTCCATTTACTTCTGCCTCTTCCAGCTTTTGACATTCAGTGAGCCCAAACCCTCCCTCACAGGATACAAGTATCTTCTGCAGTCTTTGTGCTCAACTCCTGAAAAGAGACTGAAACTCCTGAACAAATTTTTACCAACGATATTCATTAAAAGACAGTGTCATGTTTTATACCAGCCCATTTTGGCACCTGGGCTCTTGTTTAACACCAGCAGAGAGGACGAGCAGGGAAATACCTAGTTCCCACCAGCACTGGATTAGGGAAACTTACCACTTACTTGGGCCCTTAGAGTTTCAGTCTGGGACACCAGTGATGACACCTCTTTGTCTCTTTTACTCAGCTTGTCTTGAAGGTCTGTGGGAGAGTGAAAAGACAAAAGATTAGAAGCTTGGGAAATGCTCTGTGCAGATCAGGAAGGTATTGAGTGCACAGCACAGGTCACGGTGTGACAGGGACGTGGTGGTGGTACCCTCCATGGGCAGAGAAGCAGCAGGAGACAGATAATGGGTATTTCTCACTGCATCTCACCACCATCCAGGCATCAGGAGGCAGGATACACAGCTGGGAAGCCACATCAGACAGGTTTAAGAAAGCAACCACAAGGAGTGGGGGGAAAAAGGGAATAAAGACGTTAATAAAAACCACAGAAAGGAACTTCCAGCACATTTTTTATGTTGTTACCTCCTACACTGGAAGGCAGAGTCAGTTTTAAAAGACATGTTTTCTGGAACTGATGCATTTCTGCACTCAGAGCTGTAGATCTGAAGTACAGTGCTTTTGTGGCTCAAGTCTTAACTGGTGGGTTTTAGTACATTTCTATATGGCTTCTTCAGTGTGGAAACAACACACACAGACCGAGTGGCCATTTTAAGAGCAGTGGCTGCTGGACCTGGTTTTGCTCTGCCCTTACTAGGCAGGAATTACCTGTCAATCAGCATACAACCTGGTGTAACATATGTGTAATCCTGTACCTGCAAAGACAGCGATGAGGCCAATTGACAGTGCCTAGCTAGCATTGAGGGCAGATGGAAATAGGACAAAACACCTCTCTGAATCCTCAAACAGCTGGAGGCACACTCAAACTAAACCAAGTTTCTGTTGAGTGGAGTTTAAGCCAGTAAAAGTCCTCAGTAACCTCTGTTTAGGCTGCTACGTCTCAGCAGGACTTTAACAAGGGCTTTGCAGAGAACAGACTCCTCAGAGGTGAATAACTGAGAAAAAACTATGCCACCATAAGCCAAATGCCATTCAGAAAGGGAGGTGGCACGTTACTTAGAGATCCCCTTTGTGATCTACACTGATAATGTTTTCTGCTGAAAAAAAAAAACCTGAAGGAAGAATGAGGAAGTATGAGTTTCCTGGGAATAAGCAAGGGAAGATGTGATCTGGAAGCACCTTCAGTATCTTGGAACTGCCCTGAATCCTTCAGACACCCAAAAGCGTATGCCACACACCGTGATGTGAGAGAGACCACCTAGGCCATCCAGCTCTAATCTTGCCAGGTCTGCTGTTTCTCAGACTAGGGATTACATTTTACCCTCTTTATGAGGGAGACTGAGTACAATTCAGTTTCAAAGATACTTTAAACAAGTTTTCCAAGTGCATAAATTCTATGTTTTGTTAAAAGGATGGATTTGATTTATAGTAATCTTAATAATAAGAAAGTAACCCCCATTGTTTTAAGCCAGTTACATTAATATCTACTGTTAGTAGTCCTCTCCTATGAACAAATTACATTTAATGTCTGGATTTTACCTGCTGTAAAAATTAGTGATGGGATGGAAGTGCGCCCATTTCCCCAGATCTGTCTCCAACATGCACCATCTGCATGGTGAGCGTGTCACAAGTAAAAACATCCACCCCTGCATACACTCAGTCAGATTAGAAGTAAAAAAAAAGCCATATAATAAATGCCATCCAGCAAAATCTGAGAGATGAAACGGCTTCCTAAGCCCTTCCACACAGCCCTCCCTGCAAGAGCAGAAAGTTAGAGGAAGGGAAGGCAGATGAGTCACTAGACCAGGGTGTTCCAGGAAAAAACGATAAAATTTTATACCTTCCATAGTCTGCTTCATCTTTATCTTTTCTTCTGAAATATCGTTAGTTTCAATCATCTGAAATAAATGTAAAATATGCTATGTAAAACAACCCTTTACCCAAAGATTCAAAGCAAAGTTAACAACTATAAAGCCCCATTCAAAGCAGAAGTGTATCCAGTGCCCAAGTTATGATGTTTTACATCCTTCCCGAGAGGGAAACAAAGGCTTTTGAGGGCCACTTCTACAGCTGGGTACTACTGAAGGCTAACTAGTACCATCTGAGAGTGCCCACACACAACAGGCACCTGTGCACAACAGCGAGATTCACCCAGGAGGGAAGAGAGATCAGGCTTTCCCCACAAGCTCTGGTTCCAGCTTTCACACACTCAGGGTTTGGGCAGAGCGATGGAAGAGCTGCTCTCCTTTGGACCAGTTTTTTGTGGTTAATCATGGCAAATACTCACTTGCAAATGCTCTTTAGCATTCAGCTTGAGACCTATCAGACAACATGTTCCTCAACTTCTGAAGAATCTAACTGCTCAAAGTTATAAAAACAGTAATAAACATTAATAAAATATTACTAGAGAATGAATACATTAATAAAAATAATAAAAAGCAAATGCTGGTCCATAGAGAGGATTCTACCTTTTCCCCATCCTCTTTTGTCTATACTGCAATGAAAAACCAGAGCTCGTAGCCAGACTTTCCATTGCAGAGGCCAAAATTCAGCCCTTCAAGCCTCTTCACATCCAGCAGCCTTCAGTGGGACCTCAGCACATGCCCCAGATCAAGCAGTTGCTGTGGCCACCACGGCTGAAAGCCCCCATGTCAGTCCCCAAGAGCTTGAGTGGGCTGCAGGATACGTCTCACAGAAGCAGGAGCACACCCAGAGGGAAAATACACTGCCTGATGTACTTTTGGTATGAAAAGACTATTTTTAACTGCTCTTTGGAAGCTCAGTTGTGGTTCTCACTTGAAGGTCTAGGAACAATGGTCACAAGACAGGTTTGTTTGTTTAAAATATTTGGATAGTTAATACTGCAGTCACGTTTAAAAATAGTTTGCTCTGTGATACTCAAAGACTTTCACCCATGCATTTTGTCTCACATCTTTCTGATTTTAATCCACAGATAGTTAAAATAATTATTTTGAGACTCCCTGGTTCTAATCCAGTATCAATATCCCCCAGAGCCCTCTAATTTATCTAAAGGGCTCTGGAACAAGCCTCCAGCTTCTTTTACATTCATTCCTGTTTGAATATTGGCTATAACATGTGACATGTTGTAATAACAACCCAATTCTTCCAGGGTCCTGGGTGTACAGACTGTCTGTAGTAGATGAAACATGTTGAGCAACCCTTGAAACACCATTAACGGTGTAGATTCCTCCTTGGGCTTTTGCCTCTCCTGTCCAGTTCAGTGTGCATTTTTGCAGGCATGAAGCTCTGGCTTGGCCAACAGCAATTCATGGGCTTGACTTTGCTGCCTAGAGGTGCGATCGATATCAGTGAGGCTGTTCACATTGGCAAATTAAACACAGACGTTGTATTCACTTCACTGAGCCAAGTTAGCCTGGAACAGTGACTACATCGCTAACGATGAGTATTCTTAAAACGTGCACATTTCACAGCTTATTTTCATTTTCTGCATCCCCCAGGGACAAGTTGTAAGTTTGGATTTTGCATGAGAAATGAGCAAAAACCCAACACAAACAGGGGTCCAGCCTAGAGCCATGAGTAGCAATCTCCCTCCCTCACTCTAGTGCAAAGCCAGCCCCATGTCCCTGTGCCATGCACAAAGGGAGGATGGCATCCCGTGGCAAATAGTAAAAAAAAGGAGGATGACTTAAAGACACGAAGGCCACAGAAAACTGACCTCTTCATATTACTACTGCTCTTATTCTAGACTTCACTGGGAGGCTCAGGACTCATGTTCAATCACGCATTTTATTTCCCCAGCCTGGTGCCATCCTGACCCTTGCTAGCAGCTCTTCCACTATAATCTTTAAAGTCAACATTTCCCTGTCTCCTGTATATGCTGCAAAGCCTCCCCAGCTGCCTCTGCCACATTGCTGTCACACACCTCCCACCCAGCCCCACCAGCTCAGCCCCCTAACTGAGGCTCTCAGAGCACACTCCATGTGCTGAGCAAGCTATGCACTCTGTCTCAGCACAGGCAATGACTCTTCTTCCACCCTGTCCTCCACCTACCCCTAAAGGGCCTTCTCAGTAATACACTAAGGCTGCTGCAGCTCCTTGGAGGAGAACAGCTGTATTGTAGAAATGATGCTTTTTCAGCTAAGGATGCTGCTTGCTCAGGATGAGAGCCCACCCCTAACAAACCACAATAGCTCTATTCTGCTGCCACAGCTCTCATGTGCCTTCAAGCCCAGATGTGGCCCACTTGCTTCTCTTGACTCTTATTTCTTCTAATTGTGCCACTGCACTGGCTTTCAAGTGTGGGAAGACACCTTCAGCATGGAGATGCAGTGCAGAAAAAGCACTATCAATGGAAGGTAAAAACATCCAGATACTTTGAGGCATAAAAGCCTCAGAAAACTGCACAAGGTAGCAGCTGAGGGCTACTCCTAGGAAGGGTTACTAACAGTGATGATAAACAAGCAAAACGACCCAGAAGTCATACATTTGCATGCTGAGAAGGATGCAGGGCTTCCATGGAGTGCAGCTGGTTCTCTAAGACAAGCACTTTTTCCTGCAATCTGTGGATCTCCTGTTTGCTCTGGGCTTCTGCTTTCTGTAACGTTTCATAGTCCAACATCTTCTTCTCAGCCAAAGAAATCTGCTCTTTCAAGAAAGCTATCGCTTGTGTCTGATCTTTATATTCACCATGAAGTTTCTCCAGTTCATGCACCCTCAGCTCAGCATCTCGACATTTGTCCTTCACATCTTGGAGCTCAAGAAGGTGCTGATTGCTTTTGGTTTCCAGTTGCATTTTCCAGTTGCTGTTGCTTTTTTCCACTTCATCCACAGCCTCCTGCAACTTCAGTTTGAGACTCTCTTTCTCCTTTATATGAACAGCCGTCTCAATGTCATGCTTTGCTTTCAGGTTCTCCAACTCAAGCTGGTGCTCCATCTTTATACTCTCCACCACTGCCTTCAGTTCCACGATCTCCTTGTGCTGGGTGTCGGGGCCTGTGTTCAACGTGGCTTTCAGGTCCTCCAGAGACTTCTGGTGGTCAGAAGCCAACGTGTCCAACTTGGACTTCCAGTTGTCCATGAGCCCCATGTTCTCATTAGTGGCTTGCTGAACTTTATGCTTCAGGTCAACGATTTCCTGTGAGTACTTCTCATTGACAGATTTCAGCTTCTCCATCTCCTGCTGGTACTTCTTTAAAGTCTTCTCATACTTCTCCTTTAGCTGGCTGCTTTCCTTCTGATGCTCCTTGTTGGCAGACAGCAGCTGATCTCGTAGTCGAAGAGCCTCTGACTGCAAGCCGAGGTTATGCTCAGGGGTCTCTGCTTGGTGAGAGCTCCTGAGGCACTGCCGAAGCTCATCCACCTCGCTGCGCCTGAGGCTCAGCTCCTCCTCCAGCTGCAGGATTCTGGACTTCTCTGCTACCGTGGTTAACTGCAACATGACAGAGAAGACAAAGTCAGTCCCCACCGCTCATCGCTGCAGCCTTCCTTTTAGTAAGTGTGCTCCAGTGGAAGTAAATCCAAAGTACATTAGTCAAAGTTCAAGTAAATAGGAAAAGAATACCCAGCACCTTCCAGTCTGAGTACAGTTTTGCACCAGGGTAACCATCTCCGATAACTCTAGCAGTTATGTCTTTGTGCCAATTGCAATTTGTTTTTTCTAATATGAACCTCTTGTTTTCCACAGAAAAACACACATCTTTAAAACAACCCTTGAAATTGGCTAGAGAGCAATAGTGGTTTACGAAAAATAATGTCCTGAAAGGGCATTATATTTCTAGACTAGGCATCTTGCCAGATGATGCACAGAGGAAATGTGACTGCACATGCAGGAATATCACAAGCATTGAAACCAGCGTTAAGCATATCATGTTTCCTTTATTGCTCAGCAATCCTCAGCCTACAGACCTCTCTTCTGCATCATAATTTGTTTACCCTGGTGTAAAAAGGAAAAGGGATTTTTACACATGAGTACATGTTAGAGTTTATTAGCAAAGTAAAAATAACATAGAAGGCTAGAGGATGCAGAACAATAAATCTGGCCATGGTTAACGTTGAGCATAAGGGCTATGGATCAATGTCTTACGATCTGAATGTAACCTAACAGGGCTGAACTACCTGCTACTCACAGGGAGTTCAGGGTGCTGCAGCTATGGATGGAGAAGAAGAGCTTTGACTAGATGAGATATTAGAAAAATGCAGAAGAAGCAAGAAAACCAAGCCAAAACACAAGTGATCAATTCCATTTCATTTCAATTGTCATTTTCCCCATTAACCATCAGCCCCGGAGGCTGGGTGGATTTTATTTCAGATGGGCACAGGGGCATTCAGACCATTTAGCCCTTTTTGAGAACCTCACGTTTGTGTTTTCTACAGTTCTAAAACCCACTGGTGAGAAGCAAGCTCACTGTAGCAAGTTTGCTGCTTCCCACACCACATCAGCATGAAAAAGCCCTTTCCACACCTGGCTGCTTTTAGGATCCAGTACGCTGTTCATCTGGGCAGCCTGTCCCGTTGCAGGCATGGCCATGGATCAGAACTGCTCCACCTGCACTCACCAGTATCTTCCATTTCAGACGTCAGCTCCCGCAACTGGAGGAGGGGCAAAGGGAATGCTGATTGCAATGTTATTTCCTATTACAGCCTGGGGGAGCCTCAAGGCAGAATGAATTGTGCACGGTGCAGATATTATTCGGGCATGTTAATTGAAAGATGAATTGTGAAGAGCTCATGTGTCAAATGGTGACATGGGGCAGAGAAGCAAACTCAATCTGAGAAACAAGTCCCCACACAAGAAGCAAAGCTAGAAATTATATCGTACTACTATTTCCAGGAGAGAGAGCAAATAAAATCCAAACAAAAAAAATTGGGGAAGCCTCATTCAAGCCAAAATCAATCAACCCCACAAAAACTAAAAGAAACCCAAAGCAAGGTGTCACGAGCATCAACGCAGGGGGTAAGCGCACTGTTCTGCAGGCAGGGCAAGTGGGGGTCGATTACCCTGGAGTCCTCTAATTCTCTGAGGAGTTTTTCAGCCTGTGCCTTCTCAAACAGCAGGCTCTGCTCGAGCTCCCGTATTCGGGCATGCTCCAACTGCGTCTGAGTCTGGTCATACATAGGGAAAAAAAGAACAGTGGAGATGGGAGAAGGGGAAGGGAGAGAGAGAGAGAAAGAGAGAGAAAGAGAGAGAAAGAGGGAAAGAGAAGGCTGCAACATCATCTTCAGTGTACAAGACAAGGAAAGGCAGTTCACAACAGGAGGAGAATAAAGATCCAAACAAGCAGGAAAAAATCCAACCGAACAGAAAATGGTCACTACGGGATTTTACATGGTACTCGTAGTGGCTATTCACAAGAAAATGGAATTTGGGAAAACATCCCCCTGCATTAGAAAGCTGCTTCAGTGCTTTCCTGCATCAAGACTATACTGAAGACACTTCTTAAAAAGCAAAGCTCCTGCTGCTGCAGACCACCAGTACAAGATCCTTGCACCATGTAAGAGAATGCAAAGACCTTGCAATGATTCTCCACATCCCTCCTCAAGAAGAATCACAAGGTATATTGAAAAGAGTCAGAAGTTCTCATCCGTTTTTGCTCCGAAGACAGCTTGAAACCTGCCCTAAGTGGGAAAAAAAGCAGGTCATACTGTATAGAGCATGTTGCTAAAACCAAAATACACTGCACTGAAAGCAAACCAGAGGAAATTTAGATACCAAACCATTATATAAATCAGTTTGATTTAAACCAGTAAACAGGTTTGAACAGGGCTGCTATGAATTTCAAAGTGATTTTTTCACACTAAAACTCTTGATAGCCTTGTACGCAAGAAAACAGGACTGGTTTGGTTTTGCTTTTTTCATTTTTCAGACAGATGATTAAACTAAGTGAAAGAAGTTTATGTAACCAGCTCAAATCCAGGAGCACTGACTTCAAGGCATTGCTTCAGTGCCCTTCACTTTTAAAGCAGAAGTACCATATAACCGCACCTGGTGGCAAACCTCAGGACTCCATAACAACCACTGTAATATCATGTAAAATTTCCCATAAATAAAAGAGAAGAGGCAGTATGGGAAAAATGCATGCAGACTCTGGCCTTCCCATTTTTTTTTCAGCTTACAAAACCAACATTTTTCCTTTGAATTAAACTGGACCTACCAAAAAGCAAACAAACCTGATCAGAACCATTTTTTACCCCCATTTTCTGCCCTTTGTTTTCCATATAATTATTTGCTTCCCCCTCTTTCTATTGGAACCAGTTTTAAGGATTTCCTGCCCTTTCCTACAATAAAGGAAGTTTTGGTTAGTTGCATACAAACAATGGAAACTGAAGTTTGTAAAAATCCATGTTTTCTCTTATGGCTTGAAAGGTATTATACATGTATTCACAGATGGTCAAGATCTCAACTGCCAGATATATTCAGTCTACTCCATATTTTATGTGGTCTATTTGACCCCTGAAGGAGGAAAAAAAGATGCGATCTCAAGAACCCAAACATTACCAAACCCCCCAAATAATATCACTTAAGTGCAAAAGTTGGCTGAATGCATCCTAGTAAGAAAAATAAAAAAAAAAAATTAATTTTGTACTGAGTGGCTTCTCCCGCTCTCTGCAAAGCTCAGACTCACATTTCAAGACAGAGCTCCAGGCTTGATTTTATTTACAGGGATAATTATCCCACTGATACCAATGAATGTTCCTCAATTTACACTAGCTCAAAATCCCCGAGTGAAGCTTCAGCAACACAAACTTTTGCCATTACCTTAACTGCTGGCAGCACGTCAGAGTTTGGCTACCTAAAGATGCTGACCTATTACAAAACTAATCTGTGAACCTCCCAAAGAAACTCTCTCAAGACTCCTGAGGTTGACATTCAAGTTCCCAGCCAAACTATTGTAGTCCATCTGATATTCTTGCTCAGTATCTAATAATCCTGCTATTTTCCAAGTCTGGAAAAACACATGAAAATAGAAGAGAAAAATAATCAGGGAAGAAATTTAGATCAACTGTTCTATAGTCCTTAAATTTTAGATTTGCATCAAATCCTGTATTATTTCTTATTTCATGCAAATTGATTTGCCTAGCCAATATGACTCAGAGCCTCAAATCCAAAATTTTTCTGCACTTTGAGGAAGTTCAGATCTGAATTTCAGTCTTACTTCTAGTTATTAGCCTTAAATTAATATTCACAAATTACAAACTGACTTCCAACGGGTGTTCAAGGCAAGATGCAGGTTCCAGGAGATAAGCATGAGATAATCCTTGAAGAGGTTAATACTTCCTACAAACCATGGTCTTCCACCATAAAAAGCCTTTCTTAAAAGGTTTTGTTTTCCTGCAGTTGCTTTTCACCTTCCAAAGTACTACAGCATCAACATTGCCAACCAGGATCAAAAATAGGCTGAATTCATAGCTACATTTCAAGACTAAATCCACAGCTCCTTCTTTATCAGAGGTGCAAAAACTCAATCCATATGTCTGGATTTCAGGCACATTTGATTTCTTTGGTCAAAGAGCTTCTAGGGATGCTGCCTGCCACACTCAGCACCCGAGAGTCCTGGATTTGTTCAAAACCTACATACTATTGTGAGAAATACCATGGGATTTAGCCTAACCTTCAGCAGAAGCACTACATCCAGGGAACACAGCAGAGAGAATTGTTTCTTACCATCATGTCTGTTACTGGCCGTTAAGTACACGATAAACATTCTCCTCTGAGAGATTTGTCTTTATCGTTCTACTCAGAAGAGGGCTGCTTGTGTAAGAGGACTACAAGACCAGAGGAGGGGAGACAACTGTCACTGGGTTTTGCTTTTGGTATTTGGGTGGTTACTGCAGCTCTGGCTAGGGATGCGAAGGGCTGTGCTAGCAGCCACTGGTTGACTTTGTTATGATTTTTACATGAAGAGTATCCCAAACAACCATTTCCCAGGAAACACACTGCAACATGAAAGAGCACTTATCCCCCTGATTTCCAGTAAGAGATTTTTTTCTTTAAGTGAATTACTTGCTTCTGGAAATCCTGTCTGTCTCCACAACAAAGCAGGAAGGTGAGAATTAACTCCAGTGGGTCAATCATTCAAGTCTGAGCACCCAAATTTGGCAGGACAGAACACAAAAGCTGACCACAGCCAAGCCCTCTGTCAGTGCCTGCGATGTCACTGGTGTTGGACTCATCGGGAACATCCCAGTTCTCTGGATCACAGGAAACCAAGCTGCTCCATGACTCTTTCCTAAGAAGTTATTTGTTCTTCGGTACAGAAGAACATGGAAGTGAGGATGGGACCCTGGTAGCACGCAAGAAGCTTGGCCACATTCCCATTGCAAAGCAGCTCCTTCCCAGCCCAAGTGAAAATCAGATCTATCCTCAGTTTGGGGCCTGCAGTCATAGGAGCATTTATGTCACAGCAGCTTATCATCTTGCTAAAGTGGAGTAGCTTTTTAAAAAAAAAAAATCTATCTAAATATACCTGCTAGCTAGCCCTGGTCCCATTGCCATTATTACACAGCCAGGCTTAAACACTTAAAGCTTACATAGGGACAATTTGCTGCTCTCAAAGGGAATGAGGGATGATCAGCCACCCTTCTCTAAAGCACTAAAGGGAAACCTATTATCTAAGCTCAGGAATCAATAGAAACCTGATTTTGCACCCACACACTATGCAGAAACTGCACTTGCTGTCCTTTAGCAAAGGTCCACTATCAGTGCATTGATGATTTATACCCTAACACATTACTCAGCTTCTGGATAAAGAGGAGAGGTTTATGCCATTGCCTAGTTTTCCCATTTTCCTGGGCTTTTACTGATATGACCAACAGTAAAGCACAGGAGCAAGTCCCTTGACATTTCTGGCTGTTATTAACCTAGCACTCAAGCTAAAGATAAGGGAAAGTCCCTTAATTTACACATCTAGAGCAGAGCCTTGCTTTCACAGAAATATTTTCTTTTCCTTTTTTTCCCCCACAGAAAAGCCTCCCACTCAAGGGCAAGCTCCCAACACCACTTCCAGTTTGCATAATGTTCACTGCAACAGCACTGAGCAACAGCCCTTCCAGCTGAAAGGGTATCCTAGTGTCAACCCCCACGCTGGCAGGCAGAGGACTCCACACAAGGCTACCACAGGTCAAACGATACACGGCATTTCAGCTGGAACAGAACAGCATCTGACAGGGAGATTGTGCATGCCCATTAGCTGCCAATAGCAGGACACTGCAGGGACAGTGACTGAGCAGTCAGTTCATTTCTACAGGGGAAAAACCTAAGTTGAAATGCATTCAGTGAGATTTTAACATGGCTTGGCAACTCATGGCAACATTTAAAGCCAGGCTGGCTACGCGTGATTAATTCTAGGCAGCCCCTAGCATTATTAGTCATTGGGCAACGTACCAAAGAATAATCTTCACAGTTTATACCCTTGTGTTCACAGCAGGTCCAAAGCCATCAGTAAAGATGAAGTATTGTTTAGAGTTGAGCAAAAGGTGGCAGAAATTACTCAAGTGAGGCCCCACATGCACTTCCAGGTTTTAACCCCACATTTTGGTAAGGGTGTTAGGAATTACCTCCAGATCCCCCTTCGTGATGGATTCTTCCTCCACACGGAACTGCAAGTCCTCCACTTTCCTGGGGAGGGGAAGAGACACAAATAGCAATGAAAAACACCCAGATCAGCATCCCAGTTCTAAGCAGCCACTGCACATGGCCCCTCCCTGCACAACTGATGCCTGAGAGGGATACAGACAACCTTTGTATACAAACAGCTCAGCAGAAGATAAACAGCAAGACAGTTAATAAGCAAACTTTCCACATAGCAAACATTTGTCTTCATGCAAGGTACACGCTCACAGACATGCTGTTTCTGCTGTACCACCTCTCAGCAAGCACAACTACTGTTCACTGACACTGGGGTCCTGAAAACATGAAAATCACACTCAGGTTTCACTGGGTTACTTAGATGTAGTTATCCTGCAGCCGAGCACTGGGCAATTCCTGTGCCAAATGCACAGGGTCCATACAAAATATTCCAAGGGAATCAGAACCTCTGCTCCTTGGCAGAGGGTGGGCAATGCTTAATGTTTTCCACAACATGGAAATGGTGAGTTACCCTGCCAGAAAAGCCTTCACCAGAGATTGTATAGGCCAGTCATACATAAATGCATATAAAACCACATGCACAAACGCAGACGTGCCTAGGACTCTTTTGCAAAGTCTGAAGAGGAAATCCAGTAACGATAAAAAATAATTCAATTTTCTGGTAAACTCAGTCTTCTTTGTTCTCTTTACTGATTTTAAAAAAGGCAATAATGAGGATGTTGAGCTGGTAGCCAGATGCATGGACTCTGATTCCATTACAGATAAAAATAGCTGTGAATGTACATATCTAACTTCATAAACAAGCTTCCTTGTCTAAACCTCCTCTAATTAGAGCAGGCATCTGTTGATATTTAGGAAAGAACTCAGCTGTCTTGGGTTAAAGGGCCTCCTGGAGCTGGGAAAGTGAGCTGCCTACCAGGAGAGCGGGGAGACTTGTGCACGAAAGAACAATTCGTTCTCAGGAGAGACATCATTCAATTGAAATCAACACTGTTTTCAGTTACTTAATACACAGAAATGTCTTTCTATTCCCACCGAAGGAGTTTAATTATATATATGGAGCAATTGGACTCCAAGAATGACAAGCAGATCTTCACTTTTATCCAGAAAGGAAATGTATGCATCATCATATCTACATGGATGGGGCCTGTGGGATGTGGGGAGATGATGAATCACACTATAGTAAGGCTGTACTCCAGTTTGACTTCCCTTCCTCAGAAGGAACGTCCTTAGAGATGAGCACATCACAAATAGAGTGGAAAGAAGTGGGTCTTTAGCAAAGCCAGGTTGTAGAGAAAGGTTAGGGGTCTGGGATGGCCCAGCCTGCACAGTTCTGTTTCTTATCCAGTACTGTTATTTTATACGATTTCCTTAGCCAACGTCTGAAGGCAAGGCTTTTTCACTGTCCACACCCCTGCCATGAGTTAATCCCACCTTTACTGAGTAATTCCATTTTACACAGTGACACGGCTGAGTTTGGTCAGGGTACTGAATCTCAGAGTAACTGATATTACTGGAGCCCTCCGTTCCTTCAGGCAAATAATGCTGCTTCTCCCTGCTTTGTGTCAGGAACTGAACAACAGGGCAGGTAACTGAAAACTCTCAATAACTTCACTGCCCCACAGGAGACCAAGACTATTTGGCCTTATACTGGCAGCGGTAGATCAACTGTTGGCCACCACTGTACTGTCAGTGCAACATTTGCCATGGTCAAATGCTCCTGGACATGCAAGCAGCCTGTCAAATATTTATCGGGGTCATCACAAAAGTGCCAGCACTGAGTCCTAATCAGGACTAGAAGCTGATGGTGTCTTTTTCTTAAAAAGTGCCACATGCAATTGGCAGGAAAGCATGTCAAATCATGAAACTCATTTTGGCAACAAAACGGAGCTGCCCCTATCCCAAGTATGAGCTGCCCTGGCTGGCTGGTTGTCTTCTGCCTTTCAGTTGCATTGCAACAGCAGGACAGGTTCAGCTGAGTGTATTCAAAAAACCTGAGACTGCTCACGTCACAAAAATTAGCTCATTGCAAACCCACTGAACGATAATAGCATTGAGTCTCCTCTAGGAGCTGTAAGACATAGGAATGTACAAGACTAATTGGAAATACTTCACTGTCCAGTTGTGATTAGCAGCAGTTTGTCAGCAAAAGGGGGCAGTCACAGTACTGGGTGCCCAACCCTAGCCAAGAGTCCCATCAGATGTGCAACTGAAGGAAAACACTTCTAAACTTCCCGTTAACTTAAGCAGCACACCCCTTCCCTACATGCAGGCAAACCACAGTGGCCAGGAGAGCAGAACACAGCATATCTGAAGTACTGGGAGACATCCAAAGATGACTCTCTCAGTCGCTTTCTTCTCCTTAGATCCAGTGAATGATGTTCTCAGACAAGAGCCTCATCTCCCCCATGACTTCCCCTCCTCCACACCCATCCACTCCTGTTTTACCTCTTCTCCTCTTCCAGCTGGTTCAACAACTCAATCTTCTCCTTCTGCATCCCATCCACCAGGGCTCGTGCTCGCTGGAGGTTTCCTTCTGCCTCAGTGACATACTGCAGCAAAAAAAGAGCCCAAGCCACAAAATTTAACAATGTTTGAAGTACAAGAGTTGTTTAAAAAAGGATCAGAACAAGGGAAGAGAATGTTTTGATGATCTAGTTCAGAGGATGCTATGGTAAAAAGGTAGGTTTTCCAAAGAGCCCAGTGTGTAGGTATCAAAAAGAAAAAAAATTGCTCAGTCTCCAGCAGCTGTAAATTCGATCCATGCTTCAGTGCCCCTCTGAATGGAACCCTCTGGAGAACCCAGCTCTGATTAAGAGTTAAGAACTTGAAGCTTGAACAGTTTTGAAAATCTGGTCTGAGGTTACCAGGTGCAATTCAGACCTGGTCATGAAGCAAGAAAGACATTTCAGACTTGTGTTAATTCATTTGTTACTGGTAATTACTGGAAAATACTATACACAGGGATGATGTCAGCTTGCAATTGATTTGCTAATTTCTCCTGCATTTGACAGGCAGGTGCAGCCCACCACATAAATATATACAGTGCCATCCCTGCTCCCTAGTAGCAGACCGGGGTTTATAAACATGAGCAAGGAATTTAGGGCACCAGCAGTCATTGGAGAGCCACTTATTGACAAATAGCACAAACATAACTCCTCTTTTTAAGCATTTAAATGCATAAAATATAATTTGTACAAATGCTTGTGCAAAAAAAAAAAAAAGCTAGTATGATCAGCCTGTTTTCCTTACAGATCTCTTGACTTCATTAATGTGATAAAAACATCCTCTCTGGCAGGAAAGCAGTGACATATGAACTGAGCTGATGTTCTCAGCAGTATCTGATAGTACCAGAAAACCACTGCAACACAATCACAGCCAAGGTCAGATTGGGTGGCTAAGGGGAACAAGTTTGCCCTCCACTTGCACTTCAGCATTCAAATATATTGACCCACCAGACACAAACTATTTACCGTCTTTTTTCTGGCACAGCCCTTTTTCTGCTCATGGCTTGGGGCAAAGAGCACATGTGACACTGGCAGGAGTGGAGAAAGAGCCTCAGCTTAACCCATCGTGCAAGAAGCTGTCTCCACATAAAAGGCAGAATTCAGAGCCCAGGTTTCACATCAGGAAGCTATAGAGGGATAACATTATGATTTGAAACTTTCAGAGGATGCCAGATATTTGAGTGCTAGTGATAAAGCCGTGCATGTCACCTCCTACCTGCTCATGTTGGGCCTTCATGATGGCAATCTCTTTCTCCACCTCACAGATGTGGCTGGTGGCTTTGGCAACTTCAGCCCGCTCGAGGTCACGCTCTGCCAGTAGCTGTTCGATGTGCTGCTGCTTCTCCTTCAGTGCCTCCTGGAGAGCTGTGGTGCCAGAGATTTTTCGGGCATATCGAGAAGAGGTCTCTGTCAGCTAGAAAGAGTTGAAAAGAGACAGGTATAAAGCTATGTCCTGCCCAGTCTAGAATAGCTTGAAGTCCCCTGTTAGATCTGGAATGCAGCTCACCTGCAGATTATTAGGCTGTACAGAGCTGCAGTTCCAGCTCTAGACTCTACAGGTGGAGTTAACAAGTCTGCAAAACATTTGGACACTGCTCACATGCCCAATAGCTCTTCCACATTGCAATGAAAGGACTATTTCCCAAAGGACAGGACGTGGGGTGCAAACTGGGTCAGGAAAGTTTATGATGTCTGCCTTCTTAGACGTATTTTATTGATGACCTGCACTGGTGCAGACCCAAACAGTGAGCTCAGCCAGGAGGGCTGATCTCAACTGGAGACTGGTATGGGCTGCTTGGACCCACTCCCAGTAATGGGCATGCACCCTCATCCCCAGCCAAGACGACTGCAGGTGCTATGCAGCACACACTACAGCAGAGGCAGGGCTTTTAATAATATTGCTGCCTGCTCTGGCGTCCGCCGCCTTGAGTACCTGCCAAAGCACAAGGCATGTGATCCAGGACAGTGTCACCCCTCCACAGGGAAATGCAGTCATTGTAGGAGCTTCTGCGTAGCTGTTCAATACAGCAGCACACTGCTACACAACCACACAGGACAAACAGCAATGGCATTTTTCTGCAGGGATCCTATAGAAAACCTGCTCTTCACAGAATCATCAAGGTTGGAAAAGACCTTGAAGATCATCCAGTCCAACCATTAACCTCACCCTGACCGTTCCCAACTCCACCAGATCCCTCAGCGCTGGCTCAACCCGACTCTTCAACCCCTCCAGGGATGGGGACTCCCCCCTGCCCTGGGCAGCCCATTCCAACGCCCAACAACCCCTTCTGCAAAGAAATACTTCCTAAGAGCCAGTCTGACCCTGCCCTGGCGCAGCTTGAGGCCATTCCCTCTTGTTCTATCGCTTATTACTTGGTTCAAGAGACTCATCCCCCCTCTCTGCACCCTCCTTTCAGGGAGTTGTAGAGGGCCATGAGGTCTCCCCTCAGCCTCCTCTTCTCCAGACTAAACCCCCCCAGTTCCCTCAGCCGCTCCCCATCAGACCTGTGCTCCAGACCCTGCACCAGCTCCGTTGCCCTTCTCTGGACACACTCGAGTCATTCAATGTCTCTTTTGTAGTGAGGGGCCCAAAACTGAACACAGTAATCGAGGTGTGGCCTCACCAGCACCGAGTGAGGAAGGGGTAAGATCCCTTCCCTGTCCCTGCTGGCCACTCTATTTCTGATACAAGCCACTTGACAGTGGAGCTGAGATTCCTCCCATTGCAAATTGCAGTTCAGGCTCTTTAGCGGTCACAACTGCTCCGTGTCTGTTATGACTCTTGTGTCCATGGATAGTCCTATTTGTAAGGTGGGTAACAGTATCCCACACCCCACTCCCCTCATCTCACTGAGAGTGAAGGAGCAGCTGCCCCAGTGCAGCTGCTGAAAACAAAACCCCAACCCTCCCACTTTGTAGAGCTGGGTCACAGAAGTGGATTGAGGCTGCACAGTCTGTAGAAAAAGCCACTTACCAGCCCGCTGCGGCTGGGCCTGCCCCCAACAGACGATGCTACCGAGCTGACAGAGCTGATGGAGGAGCTGCTGGGGCTGTGGGTTAAGGCAGACACTCCCATGGCCATTCGTTTGCTCTTCTTTGCCTTGGCAGGGCTGGTCGATGGGAACCCGATCCGGATCACCTTGTGGATGGGAGCAAAGAGGCCAAACTTGGGAGGGCACTGAAAATACCTGTAATACAGGAGATGCATCAAGTCAGAAGTGGTAGAGCATCCATCTCACCCAAGCCTCACAGAATGGCACTGCTAAGCAATACACAACCCCAGCCCTCAGTTCATCTCTTGGTTCTTTGCTGTGACATTCTTTCCTGTGTGCAAGGGGTTAGATTATTCTCCTTTCTTGCCACCTAGAGTAGTGGCAATCTCCATGTTTTCACTTGTGGGGCTTAAGCAGGAAAACCCGAGATAGTTGTCATGTACTAGTTGCTGTGTGCTATGACGAGATGCCAGGAAAGATCCATCTGGTAGCCTAGATAGCACAAAGATCCCACTACATAAACACAGCGAGGGCATGCGCGCTCCTTCCTTACAAACCAAGCTTCCCAACAAACCAGCCTTCCCAAAACCTGCACGTGTTCTCTACCCTGCTTTGCAAGAAAGTCGTGTAGCAAAGTGTGTCCAGTAAAAAGATCTGAATCACACAGCTCTGTATAAATGTTCTATAGGGTAAAAATCTTTCCTTCCAAAACAGAAGGGGAAAATGGCAGCTCCTAACTTTGAAGCTAAAAATACTGTTACAGCAAACTCCAGTGTGTGCCATCTCCTCTGGGTGGCAGAGAAAGAGGAACTGGTTCCCATGCAAACAAACCTAGAAAGAAGCAAGCATAAAAAAGGGAGGATCAGATAATTACAGTGCAAGCTCTCTCCACAATTGCAGTAAGCCTGATGATTATGTCTCTCTGGAGCCCTCTTTCAGAATACAAATGAGCCAAAACCCACAGTGTCAAACCTTGGAAACCCCTTCAGAGCTTGGGCCGACCGGCTCAAGCCAGGGTTTATCTGTTGCTGGCCAGCTGCACTGCAGCAAGTAAAACCAGATCACCTCCCTGTATTGCATTCCCTTGTTTCAAGGGAGTAGCCAACACAGAAAACTGTTTCCTTTAAGAACTCTCACAGGCTTCGTAGCAAGGCTAGGACTAAATACTAGGCCATATAATAGTCTGTTCTATGTTAACATAAAAAACAGGTCCTAATGAATAAATGACACAAATCCAGCTTTGCTAGCACAAGTCCCTTCTCTCCAGATGTGAGCAGCTGCTTCCCCAATTCCCTTTTATTTTAAAGTGCTGGCAGCAACAGGGCTGTGTCTGTGTGCTTGGGAGGCCAGAGAACAGCCTGATCTCCAGCCAGATGAGAAAGTGTTTCGTTTTCAAACATCTGCTCAAGCCCAGTATTTCTATAACAATCTTTAAAAAAACCCTCTACAACCCAAAATCACTTAGTCTCCTCTGCTTGCTGCCAACACGCCCTTGGGTTTGGAAAACCAGCCATACCGCAGGCTGACCTCGCTGCAGAGTAGGGACCCAAGGGAAAAAAAAAAAAAAAAAAAAAAAATCAGTCTGACCTCTTGCAAATCAGCCAAAGCCCGGCTCAGCATCATATTCTCAAACTGCAGTAGGCACAGGCAGACGAAGAGCATGGCACAGCCCCTTCCCTAGGTCTGTCCGGTCTAAGCACAGACTGGCACTTGTGGCTGTACAACAATGCCAAAGGCTAAGCCCCTCAAAAGCCCCCTGACAGCTTTTAGCAAGTCCAAACTCGCATCACTGTCTGCTCATTTGCTTCTAGTCCAGACTGGAAGTGGTTGCAATTAAGTTTTATAGTTCAGAAGCAGGAATTGGGTCCAGAACACTTGGCAGAAAAAAAAAAAAATATCTGCTTGAAAACCAAGAGCTGCTCTCACTGAGTGCTAAGGAGCTCTATACTTATATTACAGAAAAGAAGCGGGGAAGAAAAGTGGTGTTGTGATGGCAATGCAAACTGCAGGTGGGAAACAGCACAGGAAATTTTGAAACAGATAAAAAAAAAATCATCATTTAAGGCTGACATGTTTCAGGCTATGTGAAAGCCAAGGTATGAGCAGTTTAGTGAGCAGAGCACTAGAGAACAGAAGCAGAGGCAGAGAAGGAAGAGCAGTAAAATAAGAAGGTAAAGGTTAATATACTAGAGGTAAGTGGAACTTGCTTGGCTTTGTGGATAAGAAACCAAAAAAACTACACCAACATCTCTTTAGTCTCCTGTGCAGACAGGAGAGCAGATGCAGCAAGCCTCAGTGCCTCACAGCAGCACCCATCCGATGTACAGAGAAGGGCTCACCGCAGTGATGTCCTGTCCTCTCAGGCTCTGCTACTGAACCACAGCCTGCAGGCAGCCTCCAGAGAGCCACGAGCTGCTCGGGAAACCCTGGCCCTTCAACCTTCCCTTGACACACGTCCAGACCTGGAGCCCCTTCCTGAACCTGCAGGAGAATCAGAGTGATCCTCCACAAATTTCAGCCAATTCACCATCAACTCAACTGGAGTTGCCCATGGCAGCAAAGATGGTGACAACGTCCTCGCTCACTTGCCCACATGTTGCCTCTCCCACTCGCACCAGCCTCCACCATCTCAGAGTCAGCTCTTTGGACTCAACTCCCCTCTCGTAGCAGACTGCCACTACGGCAGCAAGCGCTGGTCTCGGGCAGCCAGGCCACGGATGCTCACTAGATGGCAACAACCACCAAAGCAGAGAGACTCCAGAGCCCTGGACAATCTGCCCAGACTGATTCTGGCAGGACAAGCTCAGGGCAGTATCAGGAATCTGGTGTGGTCATGGCAAACATGGGGAAGGCTGCCTGAGGGACGCCTGCATGCACCTAGGGAGTTGGCTTTACTATGTTGGCTTCTCCAAAACACTACCAATGAAATTAGCACATGCTATAAGAAAGTGGGAAGGTTGGATGAAGGCTCAAAGGACAAACAGGGACAATGCTGCAAACTTACAGCCAGATCCTTGGTGGACAGAGCACCCTTCAGCTGAAGAGTCCACGTGTACCACTGCTGTATCGGCTAGTATCCATTATTGCCAGAAGATCTGCAAAATCAGCCTGGTTGCAAGGGGCAGGGATGCCTTATGGACTTCCCTCAGTCTCCTCTGTTTAATCCAAATCTCTTAATTCACTCCTGGTCCCCATTCCCCGCTGCGGAGCTCAATTTTTCCTGCTCTTGATAAAGCGTGAAACAAAGGAAAAGCCTTATAGACAGGGCATATACCTCAGCCAAGACGTAGTAGTTTCAGAAGGCAGATGACTTCCAAAAGTTGGATTTTCAAGACACAGCAACAGAGGAGTGAGGACAAGAGGCAGAGAGAGCACCCTTACGCTCACATCTGCTTTCCAGCCCTTCCACATGCACAGAGACAATAAATCATTTCTGAGCACCCTGAAGATTAAGCTTAGAGATAATTTGTAGTGTATGATAAAAAAAAGCAGGGACTTGGATTCACTCCATGAATTATTCTCTACGATCCTGGTTCTTTTCTTTAAAGAATAGGCTGGAACTCAGCCATCTGCTGCCAATCATTTACTGCTTTCTTGTCCTGACATTGAACAAGGCACTGTTTCTCTTATTTTAAATGAAAACACATGGCTCCCGGACAAAACAAGGCTGAGGCAACACAAGAAACCATTATGACAGAACCTGAGATCTAACAAGGGAGGGACTCTCAGCTCCTCCATTTCAAAGTTAAATCTCACCTCTAATGCAAGATTCCCTTAAGAGGCTCCAAGAAATCAACGGTTTTTCCCCACTGAAGGAACTTGTGAAAGACAAGGAATCAGTTCCACCTGAATTTGAAGCAGGGTCAAAGTGCTGCTGTCTAACTCAGATTTGAACAATGCCAACCTCAAGACCTGAGGCTGAGGGTCATTCCCTTACTTAACTTCCACATGAACAGAAACAGCTTCCCAGCAAGCCTGTGAGATGTCCCTGCCTAGTTTTATAGTTACTAACAAGGGCTTTTTTTGAAAAGAAAGTAGTGGAGGTGCCTATGGAGTCAGAGGTGGTAAGATCAATCAGCAGACAGCTGTCATACTACGGAATTAGTACAAGGACAGACAATGACCACCAATTATTTTTTCAGATCTCTGGAAATTTGTCCCCAGAAAGAACAGAACAAATAACATTAAGCAGAGATAAAAAGAGTCAAATCTTTATCTTCTATAGTTCTGGCAGGGAAGATTATAGATATAGTGTAAGAAGAAAGTTTATGAAGGGACTGTGTGGTAGAAAGCAGAGCTAATGCACTCACAGAATCAATTTCTAGCAAAAACTAAATACCACTATAAGTTATCTTCTCTCCCTACTCTCTCCTGTTTCCTGAAGCCACTCAGGCTACTTCACAGACATTATCTGATCCTGCTCTAAAAAGCTCCAGTGATGAGGTTTCCATTGATCTCCCTTGCAAAGCTATCCCAAAGCCTAAAAGGCTCAACCCTGGACTCTTCCTCCCAGCTGACAGTGTCCCACCAAACACTTCCTCCCAGGTCCAGATGGCATTTGGCCCCCAGCCGCCCTAGGAGGTGTGTACATGCCCTAGGAGGGCCCTACACGCCTCAGGCTGGGTTTGAGAGCACACAGTACCTTGTACCAGCAACCGCCCCGTCGTTCTTCCCCAGGGGTTCATCCAGCTCCACACCACACCACTCTCCTTTCGCAAAATCTGTCTCTCCCACGTAGCGTACAACGCCGGTCTTCGTCCCACCAACCTGTCGGAGAAAAGATGCTGAGGGTTAGAGCTGGCAGCACTGGCACGGCCACAAGGCCAGGACAGTTATGGGGGGGACGGACGGGAAATCAGTATTTTCTGTTTCAGATCTAATCAAACCAGAACAGATAGTTTTCATATCAAGTTGTCCTAGCTCTAAAAATATGTCTCCAATAAATACAAGCAGGTCGACAGACTCACACTTTTGGACCTGCCTGCCTGGAAGATGTCAGACCAAATACAATAAAAACGTATTTCAAGGCGCCAACTACCTGCACAACGTTACTTGTGAGGCCATGAAGGACTTTAAGCCCTCCAAGCACAGCTTATACCTGCCTTCTGTAAAGAACCAAGATCTGCACTAAGGGGGTCTCGGTCCTGTGCTCTTTTAGCAGTTCTGAGCCACACTGGGACAGGACGCAAGGACAAGCTGAGCCAGGAAGGCACTCATCACTCTTCAGCTTGTCCCCACGCAGGGTTTGTTGGGACACAGCAAACAGCCCTCCCAGCAAACCTCTCAAAATAGAGGCGTTTTGTACAGAAAAAAAAACCCTCTGCTTTTACCTACACATCCTACATCAATTCATGGCACTAGTGTGCTGCATGGGAAAGGGTCTTATCTCACTGCTAGGCTTCCACTAGCACAGATTTTTTTCTTTCCATGGAGAAATAAGAATAAATCACACCTTTTGCTCCTGTATGTACACTTAAAGCTTTCAGCGTGCTGAGTAGACTCTAGGAGAGCATAAGTCAGGAATGTATAAACTTGTGTTTTCATCACTGCTCTGAGAGCACATTTCACAGAGCAGCAGCCGCCTCTGCACTAGAAGCTCCTACTTAGATACTTGTGCTGAGAAAAGAAAGATGGAAAAGTAGGAGGGTGGTTCTACAGGTTCATGCTTCAAGTAAATCAGCATATGATTTAAACCGTTTTTAGCCTATCTCTGCTAAAGCCTAGGTTCAAGGAAGAAAGCTTAAAAAAATGAGTTTAAAATTCAATTTGGAGCTTTATCTTGAATGACTTGCAGTTATTAATTTTCTTAAATTTTACATAATCAGGTATCAGACTAATATTCTCCTACAGAAAAACAGCGATAGTCAAATGCAGAAATCTTCAGTTTTGTGTATTCTGGGGTAGGGATGTTACAGATTTTCCAATTCTGAATACCTAATAATTCTGAAAATTGCTTATGCAGAGGAGAAAGTTTTCCCAGCCTAAAAATAACTGCACCTGAACAGGCTAGAGAACACAGCTCTGAAGCCTGGGTCCTACCTCAAGTCCAGGGAGGCTGCGCTACAACACGAAGCTTGAGTTAGTCTTCTGTAATTTCCCTCACTAGGGATTCAAAGCGCTGCTTACGGAAAAAGATTTGTTGATGTTGTTCTCTTTGCTATAGGAAGGAGGAAAATATTTGCCAGCAGGAGAAGTATCACAAGAAAGTTTTCTGGTCCTACACTGTGTCCAGGAGTAAAAAGATGATTCAATTTCAGTATTAGGTACATGGCAAGTTACAGGTTTGAGCAGTTGCAGTAAAATTCTTTACCTATCATTCACAGTCAAATGGCAGTCCCCTTTTAGATTTGAGTTTATACAGATTTAGCTTTTTAATATTAATGCAATGATTTAATGCCATTCTAATACATTTCTTTAGCTGTAAGTGTAGCTGCAAGTGCTCAATATAGGTGTAATTCATCTTTATGTCATTTATAGGGCCATACCAGTGCTCCCTCAATTTTTTTTTTATTGAGTTTTAATTACAGATATGGAGCCACATTTCCTTTACCAAGCCAAATGATCCTGACCCCACAGAGCCTTACGTAAACACCTTAAGCTGATGAGGTCCTTGCATCAGCATAACCCTTACCGTGCTAGTCTGGTGCATCTGCTGGATGCTGGATCCACTCCTCCGTCCACATAAACAATAGGACGGCTCAGTTACACCCCCACAGATATTACTTATTTTGAGAAAGCTGTTTCCAAACAGGAGGGAAAATAACTAGCCCTATTGACTTCATACACACATTATCTCATTATGCCAGTACCAAAACTGCGCAGTCAGAGAAAAGGTCATGTTCCAACCCAAAAGCCATACATCAGTGCAGATGCTCAGTGCAGGTCAGGTCTAACAATCCCCCAGACAGCAATGTGATTCTCTGCTTCCAGAGCAATGTATTTTATTTTCTCTTTCAAGCATTAATGATTCTGCCATCTTTTCTATAAAATACACCCTCACCATACAGCATTACCTTCTCCCCCAAGCCAGAACGGACACATCTGCTCTCTGACAGCCTGGGCTCCCCACATCTTGACAGGGCTGGCAGTGCAGTCAGGAGCCAATATCGGGCTGTCACACTCACATGCCAGCGCTCAACCCTCTTGCTGAGCTCCCCATCTTTTGGCAGGCATACAGAAACTCCTGTGGACGGAGAGCCTAGAAAATTCATCCAACTCAGACATGCAGATTTATTCCGACCTGATAATCTGCTAATGCTGCTAAAATAAATAATGCATTTTGGAAAAAGCCAGCTGGCAGGTCGTATCAGTGCACGAAATAGTCTCATCAAAACAGAAGCGTTTGTTTCTATCAGACCCTTCAAATAAATCAGATGTATTGCCTTGGAAGGAGGACAAAAGGCAGCTTGTGAAAGCCAGGGAGGGTAGCAATTCCATGGCATAACTCATGGTAGCTCGCAGCCACCGCTCCTGCCCATGTCTAGTTTTGATACCATGCTCCACAATCCAGGCACAAGCGACAGCCGAGCACAGCTGGCTCCTACTGCACTAACACAGCTGCCACCATCATGCCAGAGAGCAGAGGATTTCCATCCCATGAACAGCTCAGCCTGCCATTAGCATCACTGCCACCCCCGGTCATGAGTTCCTCTACGGAAATCTTGTCTGCATCTCTCAGCCTGGCACGTTAATCAGAGCCACAATCACACCTTCAACTTGCCGAGTGTCCGGAGTTAAGCAAAGACAAACTGGACAGGGCAACCCATCTCTCTGCTAAAGCACGAGACGGCACGGAGTTAACAAGGCTGCCAGGGAGCTCAGCTACACCCCAGCAGTTCAGATATGCCACAGCTTTTGTAGTTGACGAGTTTCAATCAAAAGTGAACAAAACTCCCAAAGCTTTTCTGAGAAGCCTTTAATAGTTACCTTACCAAAATGGTTACTCAGGCTATTCATGTCCAAGAGAATGGGATTTTAACATGTAAAGTTTTATTGGTTTTAGTCATAGTAATTTTTGAAAAAGGCACCTAAAGGCAGCTAAAAAAAGCTCTTTCTTGAAGCTCCAAAAACCAGAAACAATACTGACATAGTGATACAGGATTTTTTTTCTTTTGGAGGGTATTTTGACCAGCATCAATGTTCCAAGTTTCTCTGCTTCAGGTAAAAACACTTATGATTAACTTTAAACAAGCTCATGGTGGCCCACCCTCCTCAGCTGGATTCAAGCAGCCTCAGAGCCACACGCCTCTGATCTCTTGGGAAGTTCAGCTCCAGACAGAAGTTCTGACTCAGCTCCAATGCCTTTATCATGCCTTTGACTAAGGACCATCTTCCTGACCAGGCCTTTCCTCAGCAAAAGATCTCCAATAGTCTTAAGAGACAGTCCTGGGATTGACCTTCACAACAAAATGAATCCAGGAACATTTAACAGGTCTGTATCCTAACTGGTGAGTCAGAAGAGTAACGTGCGCTCATTGAAGAAGGACATCCACATGCCCTCCCTGCTAACTGTAGTATCACTGACATCATGTTTTATTATGGTTTCCTAATCAAAATGACAAAATTGGATCCAGACCAGTGTTCCAGGGCTGAAAAGACAATGATGCTAATCCTTCCAGACACTGTCTTCATCAGAGCTGCTAATATATCATTTAAACAATTTATCAAATTAGCAACAGGCCGTATCTCAATCTGGCTGCTGCAAGTCAGACTCCCTCCAGCCTGAGTTTGCTCCTTGCCCCGTATGTCCTCCCTGCTTGCCCCACAGCAGTTTCTTGCTCTCAGCAAGAACCTCTTAACAGCTGTCCTCAACCCAGGGCCTACGGGCAATGCACTGCTTGCAATACACTCCAATAATGCTGAGGAAGAAAAGAAAAATAAAGTTGTGTCATTGAGGCCAGGGGTCAGCAGTGGCTGCAGATGCCTGCTTGAGAATATCCCCAGGCAGAAACCACTGAGATGATGCTGTCTGTGCTGTCTGCTTAAAATTCTGATTTACCCATCTAAATTTATTCTCAGCTGCTTTCCAAAGCTTTTCCACAAGACAGTGCTGCTGACCAAAGGGTCGAGGAGGGAACGGTAAGTGCTCAAGTGCAGCAGGCTGGCATGGCTCCTCTGCAGGGCTCCCCGGCCTCATGCAGGGTCCTGGTGGAGCCGTGAGGAGAGAGAGGAAGGGGACCATGGGCAAGGGACAGACACAGAACACTTTCTTTACTCTGAGGACCTTCAACTACTTTTAACGTGCTGCATATAAGCTAACTCCACACTGTTACTGGATGATACCAGCTCCAAGAAATTGGAGCTCACTTTTACTGGACAAGTGCTGCTCGCTCTGGTCTGAGCTGTAGCTGCAGACTGTATCCAGCACGCAAACAGAAGCGGCCATCCTTTCCCTTCGGGAAAAAAGTGGGGTTTTTTTCCCTTACACTCATCCACCCAGACAAGGAGCCTATTTCTGCCCAAACTGAGCGAGGTAGAAGCTGTGTTTTCCCACTACACGTAATTTAGCTCTTCCGAGCACTGATGACAGAAGATTATTGTACAAGACTTGATTTACAGAGGGTGCTTTTTGCAGCAGCATGCGGGTGTGGGTCCAGCCATTACATATCCCATGAAACAACGATCTGTAAGTACAAGGGGGTAAATGTGCACACCTATGGGAAATGCATGCTATCGCTTACTGGGGCTGTGTCCCAGCTGACTGCCAGGGACAGCGTTCAGCAGGCTGGTGGTAAGGTGGAGATCTGGCTGGTGGCCAGGTTTGTCTGTGAATACAACTTAGTGGATGTTTGTGGCAGCCGACCATCAGCAGTTTCACCTGCCTAGATACTCACTACATCATCTGTGAATGCCAGAACTGGCTTTTAGGGTGAGGGGAGAAGAGAGACAGCCAGGAACTATAGGACAGTCCTCCCTATGTGAAGTTACGTGAATTTTTATAGTTTCTTTTAACCCAACCACTTATCTCTGTGCCTTCCCATCCCCACAGCACAAGTCAGCATTGCACAGGGACGAGCGACAGCGCTGCTGATGCAAAATGTGTGCACATTTATCTTCCAGGCACCAGTGAGAAAATAACGTCCTAGGGATGTGGTGTAAGAGGAAAGCCTAGAATTACAGCATCCCCTCCTGAGGCGCTCTCTGATACAAAATCCGCCCATGTTAATAATATAGTTTGCTCCACCACAGGCCACTTACAACTCCTATTTAATGACAGATATTACACACAGAAGACAAGGACTGGCCAACGCACCAGCCCAAATGAATGCTTAGGAGGGTGTGTACAAGCACAAAGAGCCTCAAAGGGTTAATGTGGCAGCAGGGTAGGACAGTTGCTTTTGGCTATTTATTTCCTCTTAGTTTCATGGCAGTGACAGGGAACACTTGCTCCTGTGACAACTGGAGTCACAGTGTATTTCACACCACACAAGGGCAACAATCTTGTATGGCAAGGAAAGAGCTTGGACTAGGACACCTCGATGTCTCTTGAATCCTGCAAATAACTGGAAGACTGGACTTCCCACTGCCCATCACAAACCTCCATAGGGGCGGAGATCCATCATTCCCACACTCCCATGCAAGGTCTCGAGCTCTGCTGTACACTACACTCTCCAGTCATGACACAGCAATTGCTGGTCTCCTTATGGACTGAGCTGAAAGCAGGCAATGGAATAAAAACACCTTCCCTGAAAATATCACCTTGGTATCCTCCAGAATAGGATCCTTCTCTCTTTACTGCCTGGTTTGCAATAAGGAAATAAGTCTTGTGATTTTTTTTGTCTGTAAAGCCCATACAAGAGCATCGCGGCACCTCTAAGACCCCAGCAAGCTGGGAGAGCTCTGATGGTTAACTAGGAAAATGAGGAGCATGAATCCTTCCTTCGTAACACCTCACATGCCTTTACAGCAGTAAAGCTTCAGTCTCAGACACTGAAATAGCTCAAAGCGAGCTGACAGCAGCAGGGCAAGTCGTCTCTGCCCAAAGAGAAGGGCTTAGGCTGCAGATCTCCTTGCTGGGGAGCTTCTAATGGAAATGGTTTTTCACTCAGGTGGTTAAAGACTTTCTGCAGCTTCAGGCTGGCAGAGCAGAGGGCTGGGGCAGGGGCATGCAGGGGGGATGCTAAAGAAAAGGACATGATTAGTTTATTCATGAGAATTTTCTGTCATTTGCCAGGAGCCAGAGGTTGTAACACACCACAGGCAAAAACACTTCACAGCATACAGAGCAGAAAATGATTAAAATCACATGCTCAGGGGGAGCCCAGAATCTAATTCCACCAGCCTAGCCAGCCCACCACGGCAGTCCTGCCCCTCCGACAGCCAAGGCACTGCTCCCTGCTCCTGCTATTCCAGCATCTATTCTAGTTTTGGCCACCTACAAGTTCTAGCAAAATCACAAACCTAGATTCCGTCTGAAGGGTATCTAGGGCACATTCCACAGCAATAGAGTCAATCAGCCACTGGGACAGAACCTGGCCCTTAGTCTTGTTTATTACTACATTTCAGTACTGAAGATTGCAATCCCAGTTAGGAGACAGAAGGATGGCTGAAGGGCAGAATACCTCTATTAAGGGGAATTTTTTTTTTTTTTACATTAGTCTTTATTTAGATTGACATACTGAGAACAGCCACCTCCTTCCCACCCTCCTTAAGAAAGCAACAACATCTAGGGTGGAATGAGTTCAGCTGCTGAGAAAGCCTCCCCCAAAGCATGTAAAATACATTTTCTTAGGTGAAAAATACAGCAGAGATTCCTCCCAATCAGAAAATGCTCCACTGCTCTGTTTCCATCTCACCCTGCAGAAAGGCAACAAGCCAGCCTCACATTAACAGCAGCACTCCAGCAATTATTATAATTTGGGAAGCCCCATTCTTACTAAAGCAAAGGTTAATTGTTCCACATTCATTTACCAGACTTCAAGAGATGAGTTATACAATATTAGAGTGAGGTTTTTCATATTTTTAATGCAATTTTGGCATCTCTGGGAAAAAAACTGAGTTAGAAAGTGCCAAAGGCAAATATTATCTAATTCTTCTAATGGAAAGCTTCTAATGGAAAGCTAAAAGTCACTGTTTGCGACTGCTAGAGAGTCAGAAAGCATCTCAGAACAAAGTCACTGAAAAGCAAAAATGTCTTTGAGCTATAATGGACTTTAATGAAGTTAAAGAAAACCACTAGCAGGAAATGACCAGAATGCAGAGCAGTCAGGTGTTGGTGTTACAGACCTGGAAGGGACCCCTGCAACCTTGTGCTCCATCCACTGGGCAATTAAAAAAAAAAAAAAAAGCCCTCCCTCACTTGAAGAGCCTTTGGTGGATCCCATCTGCCTAAATTGTCAAAAAGATAATCTTTCAGGAGAGCATGGACTAGGAGTAATAAAGACAACTAAAACTGTACCAATCTATAGAGGACATGAGCAAAGATTTACTCAGGGAATTTGAGGCAACTCAGGTTAACCCAGAATTATCGATTATGCATTCAAACACCAAACATGATTAGTTGACATCTCCATTACTAAAAAAAGCCATCTGCCAAGCCAAGCACATGTTACTGAGCTGTAACAGCAAGTTATTCCTTCTTGTTGTCATTATCTGTTCCTTTCCTGGACCTCTGCTACTGCTTACAAACAATTCCTGATGTTTCTGTAAGCCAAGCATTCCTGCTAGAGCCAGTGAGATGCTGAGCTCAGCCCAGATTCACCCTTTTGGAGCTGTTTATTACACTAACAAATCATAGCACAAATTTTATCTTATTACATCTGGGGTGGACAAATTAGCAGGCAGGGAGGGAGGGCTTTTAAGGATGCACCTTCACAACCAACCAAAACCACCCCCAGACCCCCCAAAAACAACTCAACAGAAGCCAAGGGGAGAGATGCTAACAGTTTATATTGCATGGGTATGCTGAAATCTCAGTCTGCGTGGGCCCCACTGAGGTAAGCAGAGTATTAAGTGGACAGACCCTGCCTCAGTAGGCTTACAGTCAGGAGAAGAGAGGGGTTAAACAATTAAGTCTGCAGAATGCTATTCCATTGCCTGGCTGGTTCAGAAAGAACAGAGCCAAGTTTACTGTAGATTTTATATTTTGCAGTTCACCTTCTATGACTGCTGCTCCTAAAATGGGAAGGTCTCACCTGAGCACTCTCCCCACTCCCTGCAACAGGTAAAGGACAAAATGGGAGAAAACTAAAAAAAGGAGGAAGATTCCCCACATTCCTTTTTCCCCGTATGTGGTTGTATTTGTAATGCCAGAGATGCCCAACATTTGGACACAGCAGATCCTGAAACCCTCAGAGCAGATTGTGCTACGTGAAGTTTTGACTCAGAAGACACATAGGATCTGTCATAGCGGCTCAGTGCTCCCCAGCCACCTAGGGCTGCTCTAACGTGGCCCAGCTGCCCACAGTCCCCACAGGGAGCAAAGGAATCAACTCCATCAGCTTGGGCCACTGCCTGCCCAGGGTTGCTGCTATCGCCAGCAGAAAGGCTGCAAAGGCCTCTGACACCCCCATGCACACACTCCTCCTGATTCACATCAGCTGTGGAGCCAAGTTCTACCAAATCCCCATTATTAACCCGATGGCAAGTCTGTCTACACTCCCCTACCACCACTACTGGTATTGAAACCAGGTGCCCCAAAAAGGAAACGTTACACAGCCAACTTTAAGTGGGAGCCACATTGCCCAGGATACGCAGAGACTAACCCTCTGCCAGCTGTCATCACTGTCGGTCAGAGTCACCTTTATCTTTTAGATCCAGGGATGTTACTGGGGATACAGTCACAAAAGATCTGTGCTGAAACACGTGGCTCTTCCAATATTTGATATCACAGTGTGCATCATAAACTAAACAAAACTAAACTCTCCTTTACAGAACTGAAACACTAAATTCAGTTTTTCCATGTTTTCTTCCTTCTCTACCTCCACTACTCCTTTGTTAGGACACAGATTGTGACAAGCTTGACAGAGAACTTCCAGTAAGCCATTCTCAGTGCAAGTGTGGCATTTTGGTTTAAAGTCATCAGGTACTATGTTCTAGATAATGAAAAAACAACAGAAATCAGATGTCGAGAACCCATCCATCAGTACAGTGATCTCTCCCAAACTCCTGTCCTTTAATAAAAATAATTGCAAGTTCCTTTCTGTACAGGAAAGGAGTTGGTGTGATATCCAACATATAAAATCTGAAGCACCAAAAGGGGAGTGAGCATCTAGGACTGATTCTTGCAAATACTTGCAGAGTATGTACGACCACATGCAACAAGACACTGTTGCAAATTCCTCGAAAGCCCTGATACACACATTATGGGGAATATCAGTGGATTAGAAAATAGTCATTAATGATTTTTCTTCTATTTCCCTCTCATGTTTGAGTTGCTCTCTCTGACCTCATTCTACTGCTCAGGACTTGTTCAATACAAGAAACACTCTGGAATATGTTTTTTTGCATAAATGTGAAAGAGAGAAACAAATCCAGAAGACACAGCATCCCAAATAACAGTGAATGCAGAAGTTCAATGCCTGCTTGGTCCAGGCATCCCCTTCCAAGACCACGCTCTGTCCCACACCTCATCACCAACTCTGTCCTCCTTTTGCCTTGTCCTGAGCCTGGCCAGGAGCACTCAGGAAGGGGACAAATTCTTGTCCTTTGCCTTTCTAGTGGGACCCCACGATCAACTCACCAGCACGCGATCTCCAAGCCGTAAGTCCTTCTCCCCTTTTTTCACAGACCCACTGTCCGAGAGGTTAGATCCAGACTCGTTGCCCGTCTTCATGGCGCTGTTCAGGACGCTCTCCCGCAGGGGGATGACGCGAGTGGAGAGAGGTGGTGTGGCCGTCCCCGAGTGCAGTGACAAGTTCTGAGCCGTCAGGGAGTCCACGGAGGGGGCGTCGCTCCCCGAGCCCTCGGCCACCGGCTGCCGCGTCAGCTTGGATGGTCGCGTAAAAATCCCCTGCAGTGGCTGGCATTCAAAGTAACGTACTCCACCGACAGAGCCGTCATTCTTACCCACCGGGTCATCCAGAACGACCCCTGCCCACTGGCCTGGAGCAAATTGCGTCTCCCCAAGATACTGGATCACACCTGGCTTCACTCCATTTACCCAGACACGTTCGCCCACCACAAAGTCTCCCAGGAAATCATCGCCCACCTCGGCAACCTTTGAACCTGACTTCTCGGCGCTGGCGGTGGAGGTGGTACCCTGCTTGTGTAAAGGTGAGCCTGTGAATCAAGGGAAAAGAGGTTTTGGTATGAGGAGAAATCCTAGAAGGCAGCCAACACACCAGGAAAGGGCATTTACAAAAAGGAAACATCTGGGACAATGACTTAGGTTGCAGGTTTACACCGGGAGAAGGTTAAAACCTGAGCGACCCCCTTACTTACACATCTTCCTTGGCGGGAAAGCAATCTGCCCAGAAATCTCCATCTGCTGCCCAGTTTCTGCAGGTCTTGCACGCAACAAAGAATCAACCCCATGTCTTCATTCCCCTTTACAATGCACACTTACCCCAGTCCCATCAGCACCAAAGGGTATTTTGCATTAGTGTGAATAAGCTCAAAAGGACAGGAGTGGTGTAAGTGCTTATGGATCAAAAGGAGACCAATGCCCTGCTGCTTTAAAGAAAGATGCCAAAGTCATCCTTTCATCCAAAAATAAAAAAAGAAGAGGAAAAAAAAGAAAAAAGAGCAAGGCACTGATGTTTTAGTACCTGGCACTATGAGAACTCCATGTGTTTGGATACAGACAAACAGTCCAAGCATGGACAGTCCCACCAAGGGCACTAATAGCTCCTGTGGGACCATGCAGCTGCCTGTGCAAATTACTCAGTTTTCCCAGCTGCTGCTATGCCCTTTGCTGGAGCAGAACCCAGCCGTGAGCAGACACCTGGGGTATGTTCCATATAAACAGCATATCTATAAACAGGAAGCATCCACAAACCCCTGCGTGCAGCCTTCCCAGGGCTGACACGCCATGCACTGAACTCAATAAAACTTGCAATAAGGAACGCTTTTATTCCAACATCAGCCTGTCAGGCTGAAGCCAGACCTCCAGCAATGCTTCACTGCACTGGGAGAAGGAAAACTGCAGGTGATGCTGGAAATTCACTGTCCCCTCACACTCTCCAGCACACCCCTGATCAGCCAAACTCTCCGTAATACACAAAGAGGCCCTTTAATATGTGACTGACATCCAAAGGGGAACAAAGACAACCCAAGCAAATGACTTATCAGTGACACCACACTGACCTCTGTGTCAAACTATCACAAACTTTGGGCGTTCAGCCTAGGGCCCAGGGGAAGGAAAGACATACGGACTTCATTAAAACTTTGGAAGGTTTAAGGGGGAGGTTAAGTAAAGCCCTAAAAGAAACCACACAAGAGACTGAGGAAATAAGCTTGCAAAATAAGATCCAGCAAGTCATATACTGTGGACCTTCAGTTATCCTCAGCTCTTGGTAGCATGGAGGTCCCAAGTGTGCTTCTCCCCGGTGCAAGGACTGTGCACATGAGACTTGGACCCACACACCCTGCACTCAGTGAAAGCTACTTGGACTCTTAGCCAAACTAAGCTGAAATTTCTGAGTGCCATCAACCAGGAAAGGCTAAAGCACACCCAGGAAGAAATTTTTATCTGCTACCAGAGAAAGCTGACAGAGAAAGCTTACGCAGCTGCAGAGACAAGCCAAACTTGAGTGCTTATCTGCAATGAACTGTGAAACTTGTTCAGCCTCAGCCATCACTATGGCTCAGCCTGCACCATTTCTACAGCTTTCAGAAGTAATGGGCCTGACAGTTCAGGCTCAGCTCCTAGAAAGCCTGAAGAACATAAAAGCTCTCAAACCAAGATACTTCAAAGCTTTGCTAAAGGTCTAATGTCAGGGGAAAGAAAAGAACATCAGTGCTTCAGCACTAGCATGAAGAATTTACAGTTTCTGCTAAACCAGCTGTGTTAAGAGGGATTAATACTGACACTTTAGTTCTTAGGCTCCCGAGTCAACACTCTTGACAAATCTCTATGGCACAATTGCACCAGTTAGTTTGTGGCTCCTGAAAGTCAGCAGTACCTCTGGCTGGTCTGAACCTGATCTGAAAGGAGAATAAGACATGATCGTACAAACTCCTCTTATGAACAGAATTGACTCCAACCTGCTCAGCTCACTAGGCTTGGCAGGCTGGAGCTGGAATAACTCTTGAGAAAATCAGCCAAACGGGGCATGCACAGCACAACACATGGGGCATGCTCAAGAGGTCCATCCCATGACAGGCACAGGAAGGACAGTGGCATAAATACTGTTCCCAGCTGAAAAGGTTAGTGGCAACCGAGACTGCAGTGCTCCTGGCAGAGCTCAGCCAGCTCCCTGGGAAAAACCTTCTCTTGGCCTTTGGACCCTGCTCTGAAAGCTTCCTCAACCTCACATGTTCTTCATTAACCTCTTTTTTTTTTTGGCAAATGTTTGACATTCAAGCCTGTGTTACCCTCAATCTTGTAAAAGACAGTACGTCAAAGTGTGCTCCATTAGAAGGATGGCATTACATCCAAGAACCGGTTTCACCTTAAAAACTGAGAAACAAAGACTATAAGGATGCTCAGAGCTTTTGATCTTTACAACAGACTTTAAATAAAAAGGAGTGGTAAGGAAACAGGGCTCCATCCATGTGAACCATAAAAACAGCCATAAGCAGAAAATAAGGCCACCATTTTCATTTTAATACTTAATAGCACAAGACAGTAAAGCAGCCAGATTAAGAACCAGCAAGCTGAATTTTAAAAAGACTCTTTCAGTTTAATAACTAGAGGTGGCTACAGGAGTTTATCATCAACAACGTCTGTGGTATGTATCTGTCTCCTTTCATGGGTATGAGAATAAATAAAATTAGAAACACAACTTACATCCTGGTTTCATGCTCCACAGAGTGCCATAACACACAGATCTCCTGTTTGCCATACACATGCAATGCACCACGTGGAACAGCTGAATTAACTCTGCTGTAGAGGGAACTATAAGCACAGAAATTTTGGGGGGGGTCTGCATCTGTATTCACAAAAGATGAAAGCTGTTTTTCTAGTCCTGCTGGAGCCTGAGTTTCAGCACACTAGCAGTCTTTATTATGGCTGTTAGTTAACGATCAAGATACAGGTTACGTTAGCTCTCAAACACCTCTGCAACACGGCTGGGATAAGCGAACCCTTCAGCAGTGAAGCTCAAGCAAAGAAAGGCAGGAAGGCTGCCCAAAGCTGAACAAACAACGCAGCAAGATTTAAAACTGTGTCTAGACTCACTATATTTCACTGCAAGAGCAAACACCTTCAAAAACTGACTTGGACCAGAGGGGAAAAAAAAAAAAAAAAAAAGAACAGTTCATTGGACTCTTGGTACAACATTGTGTTCCCCAAACAGCCAAACTGTTGTGGGACTTCATACACTCCATTTGGTTTAGGTGCCTGTCTGACAGGCAGGGCTGCCAAACTACAGTAATTATAACATCTCAGGGAAACAATCTAATTACAGGCTCCCGAACAGAGCAGTGCAGTCAGATTATTATTCTTTAGCATGAGGTGAATTATTCAAAAAGATAGGATTTAAGTGAGGAACTGCCAGAAGGTTCACCTTCTTTATTACAGCCATGTTATAGAAACTTGGTATTTTACATGACCTTAATTACCCACATATAAAATAGTAACTAAGGCACCAATTTTCCCACAGTGCAGCTAACAGGCTTTTTGTGCACTATGTTTTCAGAAAAGCCAAGTTACTATGATCAAGCTAAACTCACTCTTCTTGCCTTCAGGTCTGATTAACTAGATGGCCAGACAACATCCAGAATAGTCCAAGTAGACTAAGCTCTGATCCTCCCAGGTAGGTATCTAGTCACCAGCCCTTCAGAAGGCAAAAGGCAATGATGAACAACTTGTCTTCAACCCCATGAGTATCTTAGGATAGCCCAAAACAGAGATCAGCTGACAGCACTACTCTCTATGACCTGACATCGGGAGTTATCCACTCTCCAAGCAGCTCTTACAGCTTTGGGGAAAGTCACCCAAGTGCCCAGAATCCCTGAGCTTTCTCCAGCCTACAGGCAAACTAAACCAGTCTATGCATGTGTCACTTAGCTTTGCTGTTTCTGGAAAAGAAAAATTATCTTGTTCTAGTCAGACTCCCCAATTAAACACCAACAAGTTCCAAGAAACTCGTTAACAGCAAAGTGAAGGTACAGATCTCAGGTATGAAATTGAGAACAGAGTTACACAAGAGAAGCAAACCCAATAAAATGTAGACTGAGTATTTCCTACTCCAACCCTGCCATTATTTGGTGATGCCAATCAAGAAGCCACAGGAACTCTTTGCATGTCACTATTCAGCATCTAACTCAGCAGCTCACCTGGAGGCCAGAGATAGGGAAAACTCTTTCTTCCTCGGTCCAGGAGGATATTCCGCTGCTGTTCTGCCCAACACAAACCTCGCTTGCCAGACAGGACTGTGACAGCAGCTCCTCCCTCCCTCCCTCTCACCAGGACCAGGCTTCAAGACACAACAAGCAGTAAGCAGGCTCTCTTCCACTTGGGCTTTCCAACTTTACAACCCTATTGTGTTCATTAGCCAGCTCATTCTTTTCAATTTAAATGGTCTTCCTGTAGGTCACAGCTTTCAGGGCTGAACAACAACTTATAAATCAAAGTCATACACAGCATCCGCTAAATGCACATCTTATCCAGCTCTAAATCTCTATTTTCCCTTTAGCTTTTGTAAAGCCCACACATGACGCATTAATAACAACCATGGCAGACCTGATGAAGAGGGCCCTTTTTAGAGACTCATCCCATCAGTTTTAGGGGCCATCAGTGACAGGGTACCCCACACTGACAAGGCACCAATACTTCAGGAGTCAAAGAAATTCCTATCAGCCAAGAGCTGGAGAGGTGAAAGGTTTTAACTGAGACTTCAGCCTGTTCACATGGCTCTTGTTACCGTGTTAATGAAAGCCATGTGTCCAAAATCCTTGCAAGCACGAGGACTTCTGCAAACGTGGGATGGACCCTTCCAGCTCTTGAAAACATCTTGAAAACAGGAAGGGGTGAAGAGACAGCTTCATACAGTACAGGGGTAAGAAGCCACCCTTCAAGTAAACTCTGAAAGTTGAAGCAGGAGGAACAGAGCACTTGCTCTGCTGCATCAGCTGGAATAACCTTCTTTGCAGGATCCCTGATGAGATGCTCAGCCTCTGCTATGTTTAAGTGCCATCCACATCCAGCAAAACCATGCATTCCCTCACTCCCTCCACATCTTTCGACCTCCCACAGTTGCTCATTTCTTATCACCAGGCAATTGAAACAAAGGGGAAAGGAAACTTGTTTCTAAAGGGGAGGAGAGAGAGGAAGAGAAAAATAGTTTAGCATGAGAAGCAGTGCATAGTGAGTGTTGCCCTTGTATTTCCTACTCCCTGCAGAACCCTTTTGTAATCTTACTGCTCCCGAGACACATGCCAGGCACCCCAACTGCCAAAGGAATCAGAAATGCAACAGCCTGTTGTGTTGCCATGGGAATCAGGAGACAGGCAGTTAATTGATAAAATGGAGGCACATTAGATTTAAAAAAAAAAAAAAAAAAGAAAAAAGATATAGCAGAGTAGCATTTCATGCCAGGAAGGGAGGGAGAAATGAGAACACACATGATATTCGCAAAAGTATCCCTAGGAGAGGACTTTTTCCTTCTCGATTTTATTTTTCAGAGGTTTTTACCCTCAAATCCCACCACATCACAAGACAGCCTGACATGCAGCACAGAATTGCCTGTCCACTCCTGGGCTCTGTTCCCTCTCCATGGCAATCAATAAACTTCTCATCCACTAGCCACCAAGAAAAGCTGTACCAGCCTGGCAGAAGTGTCACTGTCACAAGACCTGAAGACACAACACCCTCATGTCACTGGCCCATGCTGTAGATACCACTAACCTCTGAGAGGGGCAGCATGCCTTGCCCCTTGTATCTCTCAATGTGCAGCCCTGCATCCAAACTAACTATTCAAAAAAACTTTGGTACCAGCTCCACTCCCTCCCAGCCTGGGCAGGGCTCCAGGACAGTCCTGTGACCAGGGGACCATAATGCTCATTTGACAGATTTTGTCAGCGGGAAAGCCCCACTGATGGCCACAGGGGTGCCAGCTAAAAGGAATAATGATGTTTTTACTGCCACAAGGATTAGGTAAGAGCCTAAGAGGCATTAGAGCAGCCTGGCTCGCTGTTTGGTTCAATGCTCAGGCGATGACATGGGGATGGGGTCACAGCTGGGACGTCAGACACTGCCCCTGTTCAAGCTCCAGCCTGTCCTCAGGGCACTGAACATTTGTGGTGGATAATACTTTCCCATTCAACAGACCACCACTCTCCACTACAAGCTGGAGGTGTGGAAGAACAGTGAATTGTCTTTAAAACCAAGTACCTATCAGCTCCTGGCTGTGTTTTTTACCCATTGCTTTTAGATTGCAATTCCTCTAAGCCTCTCTGGGTCTGAAATATCATTTAATCTCCAAGCGTAACACTACAGAAGTTCACTAACTGACGGAGAGCAGAGCTGATTAGAGCTTCCTCTACAGAGAAGGGAATGAAGGACAGTCCAGAGCATCTGTTGTCAAAGACTCAAGCCTCAGTCCCTATTAACTACAGTAGCTGGTCTACCAGGCAAGAGATGAGGAGGTACAGCCTGCTGCACCTCCAGGAGCTGCCACTGGCACAGGCAGGAGATGGGGCTTTGCTTGGCAGCACCAGCTACGCAGGCTGACGGGGTCTCCCACGGGAGAAGGGCCGGCTGTCTGCTGCCTTCACAGCGCTCTGTGATGGTGAGGCCTCACCACATGTTATTTGTAGGTTCCCACACAGGGATTGGAGCTTCTCAGAGCAGCTTGGATTACATAAACATGATGTTGTTGGCAATCAAGTGAAAACCAGCCCACTCTGCCATACCCAAATTTAAATTATCAAGGCCAGCAATGAAGCAGCTGTTTTCTGCAAGATTTATCACGGCCCTTTCAAGCTGCAGGATAGGGCAGAAATAGAGAGGGAAGAGGTGACTGCAAGAGAAAGCAATGCTTTGCAGGTGATAGCCAAATCCCCGGGCAGCACATTGTGGAAGGAAACAGCCCAAGAGATTTATGGCTGACTTGGAAACAACAACCGAAAGCTGTACAAGTTCAAAGCTGAAAAGTTGGGGCTGTAATCTGGCACAGAGACGAGCTCTGCATCTGGCACCCTGGAAATCTACTGCCCCTGCTGTTCCCTGGAATAACCCCCACGGTGTGGATATTAAGATGTGATACAACTTCAGCATCACTGGCTCTAGCTCCTTTGAAGAGAGGAGATGTACCTAGAAAGAAACCTGTGATGAGGAGGAAGGAAAAGAGGACAATAAGAAAGTGAACAAGAATTATGAACGAGCAAGCAAAAATCAAATGAGAACCACTGCAAAGTTGCTTTGCATTGAATGCAAGGAGATGCCCATTGAGGCAGATATTTGTCTTCACAAGGGCAGCTGGGAAGGGCACTGAGCCTCAGACAGACGTACTGAACAAAGGTTTTCTTATAAAGGTCTCATTAAAGAGGCTGACTGGTACGAAATCTGCTCTGCCACAGGCGAGACGTGCATTCTTCGTGCCCGCTGGAGATGGGAGGGATGGAGGACCCTGGGGTTTACCAGCTATGCTAGGTCAGATCCAGTGTAATTTTTAGAAGAACAAACAGCAAATATGTATGTTATGTGTGAGGAATTTAAGTTTTTTTAATAAACAATGGTATTCAACAAAATATGCAAAGCAGATAGGTTTTGGCAGCACAGGGCACTAGGGAGGCAAGTGACTAGTAGAAAATGCACAGGGTTTCTTTCACTGAGGGATAATTAACTCGCAGCATATGGATGGATCTATTCATTTCAAGATTACAGTCTTAACTTTTACATAATTATTATTTTTAAAACCATAAGTATATTCTTTCAGCATCCATGTTTCAATACACTAGTCAACGTTTTCCAGTCTGAAAACAGGGCCCATCTATCACACCTCTGGGAGCAGTAGCCTGTTTTCCCAGAAAATAGTGAAAACAAAAACCCCATAATTTTAAGGGTACTTCAGGTCTGACATAAAGAACAGAGCACCCATGCCTTCCTCCCCAGCTTGTACCACCCCTGCCTCTAGAAGTAAGTCAGACACATCTGAAAAACTAGGACTATGCTGAAGTAACCCCTGGTGTATTACAGAATAATACAGGCTTCATTCTTCCATAAATAAAGTAAAATCGTTTCAGCTAGAGAATATTCCACTTGGAAGCATTATTCGCTTTATTCACTATAGCTTATTCTAACTAGAGGATATAGTTTTCCATTTAAACAAACCCTTAGCTGTAAAGATTTGATAAGTCCTTCCCCCCCAGCCCCATATCCAAACTGGGTTAACTTGCCCAGACCATTGCAACTACTAAAAGACTTCAGGACAGAAAGAAGCATTAGAAAGCGGGGTAGCCCAGTATGGTGGTAACCCAAGAGACAACCCCGAGAGCAAGAACACCAACTGGGGCAGATGCACTTACAGGGATGGCTCCTACCCGGCGCGGGGAGCTTCCTTCCAGCAGCCCAAGCGATGCACCGCGTAACACAACCTCCCTCGAATCACCAGTACGCACTCAGACGCGTCCCCAGCCCTCCGGTTGCATAGCTGTAGTCACACCATATGTTCAGCTTCTTTATCAATCTAGCACAAAGCTAACTTCTTTGAGTCTTTTCTTTTCAACGAAGCACGGAAAAGCTTGGGAACGAGCTCAGTCTAAACCTGCCATGTCTGCAAACGCCGGCACATACATATGTGCACAGTTGTCCGTGGTTTCTTAGGCTGTGGGAACTTTTAAGGCACAAGCGTGGTTTCGGGGCTGCTATTACGGAAGTGAAGACAGCTGCTCTCAGTGAGCTGATCCGATGACAAAAAGAAAGAAAAGGAGGCAGACACAGGTCTTTAATGAGACATTTATAAACGATTTCCCAGGCAGAGCACTGGCAATAGCAAAGAGAAAGGAGCAGTCTCAGGACACCTTCTGAACTGGAGAAATTTATCTTGAGTACCAAACATTGTAAAGAGCAGCCAAGCAAAGCATAGTGCTTTCTCTCCACCAGAAAAGCAATCAATTCACAGCCTTTTTAAGTGTAGGATTTTTGCTCAGGCATCATTCCCACATAAAACCCACTAGGATGGACTCTGGTGCTGTTCCTAACCAGCTACAGCACTAACTAAAAGAGATGAGCAGCCAAGCAGTACATTGCTCAAGCAGGTGTACACAAAGGCCATCCACTTACTCAGAAACGATGGAGTTAGCTCACTACTAATAAAATGTAGAAGAGAAGGTACTAAAAAAATAGCCTGGCTTGGTCCATCAAGAGTGTAATTATTACTCTACGATCAGACTGGAGCCAGACCAGGGGATCAGCAGCTCCATGAACAGCCTGTACAGGGAATGTGATGCAGAAGTTGCTGTGTGTGCATAACTCGGGGTATTTACTCACAGGACATAACCTGAGCAGCCATGCACAAGCATGTGGCCATACCTCTAACAATCCATGGGAAAGGAAGGTTAAATGGCCAGGAAAGATGCTAGTTTGACTCTGACTTTGGCATAGACTGCCTTTGGGCATAGTACTTACTCCAGCTATATAACGAGCGTTATAACCCTCTCTTACATCCTTACTCAGATGATCTGGTTACCCCACTCAAGTCAGATCAGCTCTACTGTAGCACAGCATTTTGCCTGGCCTGACAGCTGATGAGTTGTGCCACTCATACCTGTGCTCCTCAGCTCAGGACCAGCAGCACTTCAGAGGCCCGCAGGCGCCCAGCTCAAGCTTAACGCATCCTTTCATTCAAGCCAGGGGTGCATTTGTGCAGCTGGAAGTTACGAGCTCAGGCAGCAAGTGCTTTGCTGGCACCTGGGAGGTGTTCCCTATGTGAAGGGCTAGACATGGAGCAACAGACCACATCAGTAAGATCTTCCCTACTCTTTCTCTCTTGACTGATAACAACTCATTTTTACCTATTGATCCTCAGAAACATTTCCTAGGTACAAGCACAAGCTCTTCTCTGAGTTTCCAATACTATTTTGCTCTGCTTCCCTCTGGCAGGAGTTGGGCTAATCTTCACAGTGATTGCTCTTTGCAAGAGCTCACAGCCTGCAGCTGTGAAAGGTACTTTCTCATGCCCTGTCTGCAGCTAGTCCTGAGGGGGAAAGTACAAAAATTTAACACCTGACGTAATAACGAAGGGGGATGCTTGGTTAGCTCCTTATCAGCATGCTAAGAGGCTTGTTTCCAGTGTAACCAGCTATCCTGGAAGACAGCAGAGTTAAGCCACTGTTAATTGAACAACTGGGATGGTATCAGCAGAAAGGCAAGCACCATGCTTTCTGTCTTTTACACAGGTTTTTTCCCTTCTCAGCAGAAATATGACAGCAATACAATTATACTATCCCTTTGAATCATCCATCCGACTTGCCTGAAAGAGGGATACTTCAGGGGCCACCTGCAGCATCCCCAGGATCCCAGGGGAACTGTAGGAAAGGTAAAGATCCAACATCTCTTAATAGCTAAACTTGCACACAACCCCAGGGCTGCGCTGTGCTGGAACACAGCTTCGATTCATTACTTCATCGGCCATTTATTTTTGCAGCCATACATCCATGCGCAGATCACGCAGACTATACATCTCCCGCGAAGGGCACACAATAGCCTGATTGTACACAGATCCACACTACACAGAACGCAGAGATCGTCAGGCTGGTTTTGTTTTGCCTAATCTAATAAAAAGGATATTTGAGAGCAGATTAACACTGAGTCATCTACTTTATTCCAAATAGCTGTCTTAAACAGCTAAGTATCCAATTCAAAAGGCAATGAGCTGTACACAAACAGGCATTATTTGCAGAAAATGCAAAGCAATGATTTGCAGTGAGTATCTAACTTCATTTTTTTTATTTTTTGAGAAAAAAACCCATGACTATGATCCAGATCTGACCCTAAAAAATATCTGAGCTACGGTATGAATGTAGAAACCCACAGCAGGTATCTCAAACCCAAGAGCTGTAAGTCTCAGTGATCACCAGCAATGACACGTTATACCCTTTCCAGGGGTGGTGATGGGTGAAGGGAGAAGCGGTGGTGGTGAAATCCATCATGTGGAGTGAAAGATCGTGGACAAAGTTGTGGGAGTTGCCTAGTTGAGCTGTACAAAAATCTCAGCACATGGTCCCACCAGGCACCTCGACTACCCTTGAGCACACAGTATGCTCCCAATCCCAGTACACCTTACTGGTTTGAAAGACTCGCATGTGAACTATCCCTCTCTCTTATGCCACTTCTTCAGAACTTTATCAGATGATCAGTTTTATGCTTTTACCCTCTGAACACACCTGTCCAGGACAACAGTCAACCAGTGAGGATGATGTCCCCAAGCCCTTTTTAGAGATTTTCTCAACATCATACCATCCTTATCTAAAATTTTTTTGCTCAAAGTCTGCATCAAGCCCTTCTAACTTCTGGCAGGTTTCTTTGGGCAAATACCTCCAAATATAACATCCTGCAATAAGCAATTCTGTGAAATAAATTATACAGCAACACATAAGGCTCCTGTCATCTTCAGGGATGTGAATCCTGAACAACTGTACAGGTTTCAGTGTGAAATAAGACAAGCACACCTCAAGTGCAGGGCTGAGACACTTGCCCTATGTGCTCAGTGACTGTAAACCCTCAGCCAAATTACAAATGCACTAATGTTTACAGACACAGCACTTCAGTCAATGAAAAGGATTACAGGAAGCAGCGTCAGAGAGGGAAGCTGCTGCTCCTGGTGCCAGGACCGGGAGGGCAAAAGGCCAGAAAAACCTGCTGGCCAGGATAACTGTTCCACTTTCACCTCTGACTCACAGGATGACATAGGGCAAGACCTAGTTCTCCAAGCTGTCTTGTGTGTAAAACACAGATAATACTGACTTACCTCACAGCCCCAGGCTTCACAGGTAGTGGTGAAGCATTCAGAGTATCTAAACAGAGATGTTTCATACGTGCATAGTGGGCTTATAATTACAGAAAGTGATAAGGACTTGCAGTTTGTGCTTGGTAGGAATTCATAAAGCAGCTTGGGAACACTCCTGCAGCAGCAGTTAACTCCTGTGTAATGCTGCCCTGCGAATTAAAGCACCAGCAGTGTGCTAGATCACACTAATTTCTGAATTCTCAGTGTAGGTTTGTTTAAGATACTCAAGGCAAAGTTCATCACTGCCTTCTTCTACAGCCATTTAAAATCCCCATGCACAAATATATTCTTTCTCACAAAGAATTCTGTAAACAAGACCATGTGAGTAAAGCGCTCTGCTGCACCCTCCATGCCATCCACGACCCAGACACAGCACACACGTTTACTGTGCTGTAAAACAGCACTGCTGAAACAGTCACATTTTGTAGTAGAGAGGCCATCAACTGTGTTCTGAATGGAGCTGCTTAAATCACAGCCCAATTTTGACAACTCATTATTTTATAAGGAGTATTGCAATACATGGAGTTTTCTTACAGACCTCACTACTGCAAAAAAACAATTTTTCTTTTAAGGGGATATTACTTTCTAGCATCTTTACTTAAAAAAAGTAAGTAAATATCCTACTGAACCAAAAATAGAGAAAAATACCTATTCTAAATATTTTAAGTCTTTTGTGGAGACCAATTCACCTATTTAACTGTTTGCAAGGAGAATGCTCACATGCAAGGTCGATGTGTGATAGTTAAATCCCACCAACAGCCAACACTATGTAACAACAGCCTGATGCCACTGTAATCCTATGGATTCTCATCCTAAATCCATCTATGCCAGAGGGAATCCTTCTTTTGATTTCAATGAATATTGGCTCAGGCCTCTAATGATTAATCTGCTCTTGCAGGATCAGTTCAATTGTTCAAGGCAGAACATGCAGGAGCAGATTCTGCCCTGGAGCTTCACCCTTACTCCAATGGGTGTAACCACAAGCGTACCAATGTTACTGCAGACTTACACCAGCCCAGCTGAATGGGATTTGGTTCATTATATTCAAACCACCATAAACTGAACATCTGTGGGAAGCAGATTTTCTTTCCCTGCTGTTCTGCGAGGAGCTACAGACAGAGAGAGCAGGAGGGTGTCTGACCTCCATATGCCTTCAGTGTGCGCTTGCATCTCATTCTACAATGAGTGCACTGAATATTAAGGATTAACTATATCAAACCCTTCTAAGAGCATCTAATGATTAAGACAATTAAAATCAGACTCTCAGTTGTCTCTAGATGTCACCTATAAAGCTGATTAAATCAAGATTGATTCAATGCCCTTTTATATTGCTTGGAAGACATCAAACCATTTCTCCTTGAGAGAGGAACACTGCCAAAGGTCCTTCCCCTCTTCAAGACGGGAACCAGAAGCAGGGGTGGGGGGAACCACCACCTCCAAAAACCCCCTAGAAACCCCAGTACAAAACATATTTCAGACTGCAGGATGGCAGACCACATGGCTCATGAAAGGGACGTGTAAGCTGAATACAAGCCCTATGCAAATAGTCAAACAGTTGGTCCACACCCATGCCAGAAAACATTTGGCTTCTGGATACATGGTGGGGATTAGAAGCAAATATGCAGGGTCTCATGAGAGCATCCGTGTCCATGAGTGAGTGGGTTTGTATAGTGACATGACCTACACGCAGGGCACTTCAGTCACCCCACAGTAAGGATGAATAAACACGCTCAAGCTCTAACGACCACTCAGCAAGGCTTCTCGGGTGGTTGTCACAGTTCCTACACCTCAGCTGTACTGACCATCAGCCACTGTGGTTTCCCTGCCAGCCTCACTCCATTCGAGCTGTACATCAATCCTAAATCAGCAAACCAGCAACTCTCATTTGCAGTTTTTCCTGTGCAGCCCTTGAAAACACACTCTTGTTTTCTTTCAGATATCCGATAACTTCTCAAACAAATGACTGCCTGTGTGTAGGTGGATACTGTAGCTCTTACTACTAATTGATAGATAATCTGCTGATACTGTAGTAGTCAGAGGTATTTGATCTTAAAACATGCTCGTTGGCACCTCATCCTCCCAATTCCCCTAGGAACTGAAGTTGCTGTGTACACAGACCCACTGAGATAAAGCAAGACCTAATCAAACTTCAGACACCGATGACGCATTTCCAGTGAGGAATATCCACTCCCGCTTGCAGCATGGATTTAACTGAGGACAGTGATCAGATGAGAGCTGACAATACTGATCGCTCCATGAGGCCTGAAGCATAACAACAAAACCAAATGTTTGCTAGAAATAATAGCAGCCTCTGGCCCCACAACGTGGGGCCTTTTCTCTCAATTCACCAGTGCACAACACCCCAAGTTAATACTAATCAAGAACCACAAAGCCTTTGAATAGACAAGAATTAGCTCCCTCTGTCTGTGCCAGTCAATCAGCTGCTCCGGACACTACAATCCCATTTCTTTTGTTTCAGACAAAACAGTAGTTTAGTGTCTTTCATATTTATTTGGGAATGAGAATTAATAGATTGATACAAAACCAGACAGCCTCAGCACTCTTTCTTGCAGCTTTATAAAAAAGCCTGTGTTAAGAACTGACAAACCATCAATGAATAACCTGCCCAAGCTCTCTTATTACCAAGGCGTGAATTCCTCATCAAGGACACCTTCCCACCATTTTACTGCAAAATAATCCTAGAGGCAACAGAAATTACTTCTTATTGCTATGCATCCAGCCAATTTACTCCAGCAAAATGCTGAGAAACCTGAGGGGCTGATTTCTAGATAAATAAAAAGGAATGAAGTTTGTCCACTGAGGAAGGTAAGAGCAAGGGAGTAATCCTACAGAGGAGCTAAGGTGGTGGTGAGATTTAGACTCCTCCAGCAGAACTCATGCAGGTATACAGCTCATTAATGATGGGGCCCAGAAGTATGCAAAGAGACTCATCCATATAGAATTGCTGAGTCTCTGAAACTAGAAGCAGCCCTCAGAAGGTAACTGCATTTCTAGAAAACAAATCAGACAACAAAGTTAACTCCCTCCCTGCCCCCCCAGGAGACTCAAAACCAGATTCAACCCTGATAAAAAGATTATGCCACACAGTTTTCAAAAGAAACCTCCTTTAATTGTGAAGAGGGACCTAGGATGTAACCCATGGAGTTCAGTCTGTCCAACCCTCTGTTGGCCTCTTCTCCGATGCTAAGAGTGATTGATCACATTCAAGTTGGGGTGACAACTCTGATCATGCATCCCACCTAATGCAAACTCAGCAACTGCACCCAGCAAACCCATCCCAGCTGCTGCCTGATCAACATGAAGCTCATCCCCTGGGCTCAGCAGCTACCATCCCCCAGGATGTAACCAGCCTCAGCCCGTTAACGGTTTAATGGTCAGTGGGTTAATGGCTGGACTAGATGATCTTCAAGGTCTTTTCCAGCCTACATAATTCTGTGATTAGCAACCAGAAACCAAGCACAACTAACTGCCCCAATAACTAGCACAACTCAGGTTTATAAAATCCTCATTACAACAGACTTAGTTAATCACCCTATGGAGCCAGTCATCTAGTGCTCTTCAATGGCCCTGTGAGCACTCCAGTCTGCTTCACTTTTATTTTTAGTGAACAAAAGTGTCATAGAGTGTTTGTAAAGGCAGACATTATGCCAGCAAATATTAATAGTTCTGTGCACTTACTTTTCATCAAAAACAATGTATGCACACTTACATGAAAATGAGAAGGCATTCCCAGGGTCCTAGCAACACTGTATAGTTTAGCTATCAAAGTACAGTTTTTGGCAATAAAACTGGGCACCCGCTGAAAAACAGTTTTGATACTCATAACCATGCCTAAATATGATATTCAAGTCATAGATACTTGCACCTGCCCATTCCGAAAGACAGGATCCATCTGTAAAATTCAAGATCTAGGCTGGATTCAGACTGGATGCATTTAAATCTCACAGAAAATTAACTGGTCTGGACTTTTTTGCCTCTAGCGCTGAAGTCCCAGTGTTGACCAGCTCCATCTGCAACTACTAATTTTCCTTTTTTTCTCTCCTCCTTTTGCCAGAATTCTTTAATTGAAGAAGATATTTAAGAAGCATAAAAAACACTGTAAATGAATGCTAGAGCCAGCTGACAGGAAAATGCAGTATGAAAGGCAAGACCTTCTCCTCTAACCAAGTTACTCTAATGCTGCTCTGAGCAGACAAAAAACACTCTGAAATGTGAACACTTCCCTTCCCAGCGGCTTTCACCTGTTCCACCAGCTGGGAGGGCTGTGTGGACCCATTCATCACAGCTTCCATTCTCTCTTCATCTTACAACTCCAGGCAAAAGCAGGCTTTTCCAGGAGGAGGGTGGGAAAGGAACCAAGACATGTGAGCTTTGTAAGTAACAAAAAATCCAAACATTATATTGAGCCCTTTATCAGTGACCCACACCTTTGGCACAGAAACTTCTCTTGCACATGGGGTTAAGAGCAGTAACTTTCTTCACTTAAAGCATGGGAAATAAGCCAATGCATTTGTGGGAAATCCTCTCCTGAGACAGCTAAAGATGAATTTTCAGTCTGGTTTTAAGGAAAATAGTTACCACAAAGCAGCAGTACTTATTTTTTCCATTGATCCAGCTTTATGGGAGAGAAGGGAGAGGCATCGTTGGCTTGGACACCACTCACTGAGGTTAAGTTTTTCCAATGATCCATGTCAGGTGCCAGTTCCCCACTGACTTTCAGTGGAAATGACAGCTCTCCTTCACAAAAAAAAAAAGCCCCCACTCACAACAAGCCAATGCACCTAACCCAGAATACCACCAAAAAAAGCCCTTATACCTCATGGGTCTTTGAAAGGGCCAGCTCAGGGAGGAGACACAGTAACTCTCCAGTCTAGGAAAGTTCAAAGAGGACACTCCACAAGCTGGTAGAAAACAGGGCCTCCAAACAAGTTTTCAGGAAAAATAACTCAGCTTGTCACACATGCTACAACCACACCATTATTTATTCTCTGTAGAAACCTACAACCATGAATTGTGAAATCATATATACGTGCATACACAGCATCTTACATTTGCATTAATCCTCTGTTCTGTTACCTAAGATGTGAGTTGTCAAGAGTACATGGAAATGTTTAACAGGGTGCATCTCCACTGCCTGGGAAAGGAAAAGAGATGCTCAACTTTCTACAAAATAGTATGAACAGAGTGCTGGGGAAGAGAAGAAATCAAACATCTTTGTGTATTTCAGACGAAGAATAAAGGAAAGTACATCTACTTGCACTTTTGCAGACAGGACTGATCAGCTTATGGGAAGGTAGGAAGAAGAAAGCGTGAAGTTTTTCAAAATTGATTTGCATCTAAAGGCCCTCTGACAACTCTCAGATACAGCTGGAGAACGAGCATCTCCTTCTGACATCCCGTCTGGAAGATATAACTTCAATGTGGGGTCTTTCTGAGCCAGCCACAGGCTATACACCAGAGCCACCAGACAGCTCAGAGCCAACAGACTCTACATCGTTACAGTTTAATTCTGCACTTTATTAGACCTATGGTTTCTTTTTGCAACTATACTTCAAAGCTTTTGAGATTTCTGTCTTCCTCCAAAGTAGCAAATTCATAGACATCAACATTGCAGCTCTGTATTTTGTAATCCAAACCGCACTGGTTTTCTTCCATTAAGCTGCAGGGCTCAGAAGGTTCACCAAATGCCCAAGAAAATGGAGAAGCCCCTCTCAGCATTTCCAGCAAGAGGCAGGTAAGTGTGGAGGTGACACATGAGTTCAGAAAAATCCAACAGGCTCAGATGCCCCTGGAGTCAGGCAAACCCTGACAGTCTCCCAGGAAGCACTCTCTGCACAGACAGTTCACAGAGCTCATGCAAACGCCCAAAGGTGGCACAGAGCAGAGCTCATGGTTTCTGCAGGGCTTTTCAAACGCCTCACATACAGCCTCCTTCATGCAACTTTAAGACCTGATGTAAAGCTTGGTATCTTTAGAGGATCTTTCCATCCCAGCAGACACCCTATATATCACATGAAGGCACTTTCCTGGACAGTGACAGAAGAGGGAAGCAAAGCAGAAAAAGCCCTTTGCAGTATTTACATTAAACACACAAAAGAAAATTGTTTTCAGCCTGTCCATCTCTGCCATTGTTTCTCTGTACATCAAGAGAGGCTGCAATGCTGTGACACTGAGGAAAGCACTCAGTGCTGGCTGCACACTACCAGATCTAACAGCCCTCAGGCTGCCATGAGTTACCTCCTCTTGATAAAGCTGGGTTATCAGTACTGCTGTGACTGAACAGCAGTGATGTACTTAGAGGCCAAAGGTTGAGTGATGCAGGTTAGCAAGACAGAAGACGGAGGATGGGGCAAAGCTCCATCACCTTCCTGTGGCCCAGGCCTGATTAATCCCAGGAAAGGTAATGAAATCCAGTCTCCATGGCCATCTAGCACCAGATCCTTTGGCTGCAGCCATCCTCAAAGTGCTGTGGTCAGAATTTTAGTGATGTGAACGCTTGGCTCTGAAATAGAATTAAACCACTTTGACAGAAAAAAAAAAAATTTCTCTTGGAGTTTTTCCCCACCAAAGGCTGAATCTCATGATTGTCTGTGCTGTGGCTGCGCCTCACAGCCAGCACAGATGCTGCTGCTGCTCTCAGAGAGGGGTACATAGGCAAGTCATCAGGATTTTGGAATGTACACTTTGCTCACCACTTCAGATTATCATTGGAGAGGAGAGGAACAGGAGGCAGCAAGGAGCTGACCAGGCCTTTGCAGAGATTTGCAGGAGGAAGAGCAGGTACCGGCCATGCACAGGCAGAGCAGTAGCTCTTGTGCAGGACACAGAGCAAAAAGATGATGCTACAGATGATGTCAAAGATGATGCTACAAGCCTTATGACAGCTATCCACCTAGCACATGCTGGGTAAACAGCCCCCTTGTGCTCTGTTCTCACCTTCCAGCTAGGAATGGCTCAGTGCTTGATTGCTCCAGCAGTTCTGCGACTCCTGGAAGCCCCCTGCACCATCCTGAGAGACAGAGGAGCAGCAGAACAGCTCACAGCACCATGGCTGCACAGTACCAACCCACCATCCCAAGACTGCTCCCCTTCTCCATACACACATTTTTGCAGGAATAAGACTCATTTTGGAACTTCTCGGGCAAATATCAAACTCAGTTTGGTGCCCATTTTGCCCACGCTCGGTCGGCTTTGCTGCACATCTATCACAGTGACAGATGGCTATAGCTGAACAAGGCACAAAGAAGCTCCAGCAAACAAGCCCTGCATTCAGCTGAAAGGCTGCATCGGACCCCGGTGCTGACTAACTCTTTCATACTGCAGCACACGCGCCGACTGTGTTTGCCAACGCCTCTGTGCAAAGCCTGCAAGAGGAAGACAGGCCTCGGATTTTTTCCCTCGTTTTGGGTCTGGTTTTTTTTTTCCAGTGATAAAAATCAACTGGAAATAACTCCATGCCACACTGCAATTATAAATCCAACATAAACCACCTTGAGAGATTCACAACTGGTAGCTAAATAGTCACTTCACTGGAGTCCTTCAAGTTCATTTCTCACAGCTAGGTGCTAGGAGAAACACAGAAATAGGTCTAGGGAATAACTTCAAATTAAACAGCCAAACCTATAAACCTTACCCTGAAAGTTTCCTTTGCCAATTCACGCCTCCCTCTAGTGAACAGATATAAGGAGACTTCAGCATCTTTGATTTGGATACTAAATTTAAAAAATCAGTCTTTCTAGTATTAAAACCCAAACACAGAAAAGTGCAATTCAAACATTTATGTCCACATCTAGGGCCAAGTCCTCAGCCGAGGAAGAGCAGTGCCACTCCACTCCCTACAGTGCTGTATTACACCAAAGGATCTGGAACTTAGCCCATGATCTCATGCAGTGACTGGCCCCTCAAACAAGACCTTGCACATGTGCAAAAAAACATGCTGAAACTATGGCTTTCACAATACTGTTCAAGGAAAGAATTTACAGAGTGGGAGAGATGATACATACACTATCAGTCACTGGAAGAAGAGAAAGCTCAGCTGAAGAAATTCATGAGCAAGGCAGAGCCCCTGATGTGCAGTAATGGAGCAGAGTCAGGGTCTGTGCATGGAAGTCCTGTGCAGAGGTTGTGCCTGAACCACCCTTTCAACGGAGGGTGGATATGAGACAAGGACACGTGCCCCAGCACAACAGAAACTTCAGAGACGGGGTTTTTTGTTTGTTTTGTTTAAATAACTAATACTTCTGCATTACTCTGACAAGAGACAGCATTGTCTGGTGACCCTCATTTTTGCAGTATCATCATCACAGACTACTTTGCCATAGCATGCTAAAGCAAATTTTGTCCAATATTATCCCTTATACTAAAAATGTTGTCTGACAGGTACAAGGCTTTCCTGCTTCTCCCAAACATCACATATTTTTGGGATTGAAACATACAGCAAAGTAGCCAGGCATGTGGGCAGTGGCCTGAACTATTATGTAACAAGAGGTTGACAGATCTTGAGAAGCAACAAGTGATATTCTCAAATGAAAGTGTAATATACTGAATGTACAAGTGATTGATAGGATATACATCATCCTGATGTTTTTTCCTAGAACCAAGAGGAAAGCCTTTTTTAGCAAAGTGAAAAATATTATGTACAAAACTTGCACCTTGAATATTTAAGTTATACCTAATAAAAAACATCCCAGCAGTCAAAGAACTCAGAGAAATGAGTCCTAAGCAAAACACAACTCAAGCGTGTTATACAGACTGCCAATGTGCAGTATAGTTAACTTATGTATACACTGGATATACATCAACAGACAGCAAAGTTTATGTATGTATGTCTAGATAAGTCATTATTCAAATCCCAGTGCTTGAAATGATTCTATTCAAACAAAGGCACTAATTTGAGGTAATCAGCACAGGACAAATCACCTTAAGTGCCTGGTTCTTACTCTTGCATTATCACAGGCCAGAAGCAATGGCTACAGGACAGTGTTTAAGAAGGTCATGGGCAAGATTCCCATCTGCCTAATTATTACCAGCTCTTCAAATTTTAGTGTCTGTACAGGTATGCATATGCAAACAAGTCAGTCAGGAAGCAGCACCTCTCTCTGTCAGCCCTTAACACCAGAGGATCCATCTGTCTCCCACCTGCTCCACAACCTGCCTGGTTTGTGCGTTAGTTGGGAGAGGGAGGCCATTTACTCACCCCATTACACTTGTTTTGATCCATGCTCGTAATCAATCTATGTACAGAGGGGAATTTCACATCCTACTGAACACTGGCACCACTAGGCCTTTGCCTTTAAGCCAGGTAATCACCCAGGTCAGCTCGTGCTCCTGCCAAATCAAGACCTTACCTTCTTTTGAACCAGTGGTGACAGCAGCTGCAGTGGTCCCCGATGTCCGTCCCACTGGGCTGGAGTGCTTCCCAGCCCTGCCGGGGATTTTAAGTCCACTTGGCTTCAGCATGTTTGCTGTCTCCTGTATCTCAGGCTCGTATTGCCAGTGTCTCAAAGAGCTGTCTTGGTATCACTGTTCAGGCTTCTCGATGATGGACCTCTTCTTCCATTGTCACAGACCTGGGAGAGAAGAGTACAAAGAAATCAGATAGAGAATGGGTGGGAGAGCACCCAACAGGCTCCCAGAAAGCACTGCCCAGCTCCCTCCTCACATCCCTATGATAGTCAGGATCTTTCATTTCTTCTCCTGAAAAACAAGGGTGATCATTTCCTTCAACTCCCATCTTAATGTTACATTCTTTTCCTCAATCTCAGAGTCTCACTTTAAACCTGGAGTCCTGGACCAAAGCTGAAACCTCCTAGAATCACCAAACAAGAATTTAAATTCAGTTTGGAATTGGAGTGACTGAAATTGTTGACTGGTTTTAATGTTTAAAGTCTCAGTTCATGCATCAGCCAAGACCCAGTTCTGTTGTCAGAGCCCTTACCAAAGGCACACTAACAACCCTCAGAACTAGGGCTTTGGTGCATGGCCCCCATTTTCACAAGACTTCAGGGCAGTCTCTCCAAATTGAGAGGAAGAGGACAGCCAGTGTCCAAGATGGGACTTTCAGCTCCTTTCCTTAAGAACAAATCCAAAACCTGGTTACAGAAAAAGGGCATCTGAGCCCATGGATTTGCAGGAAGACTGAAAAAAACCTTCCCAAGACCTAAGCATGACTACCAAACTACTCATTAGTGAAGTCACATAACCCTTCCCCATGCCATTCCCTTCTCAGTAGGCAAATGGAATAAAACCTCCAAATTCCTTGCAAGGATGTGGCATTAACAAGCACACAACTCTTCAAGCAAAAAGTTTTGTGACAAGAAAAGAAAAATAAAGGAAATGACTAAGCTGCTTTAAAAAAATGCAAAAACATTCCCAATGGATAAAGAAAAACAATCAAAAAATTGAGACTATCAGCCGAAAGGAAGCTAAGGCTGGCTGACTGAGGAGGCTGGGATGCGGAGGGAAGAAGGTGGCAGCAGAGTGAGCCAGGGACAACGGCGACATAACAGCAAAGGGAATTGCAAGGAGAGCAAACCAATGATCAGCCAGAAGCAGGGGAACACCCAGACCTGCTTCCTGGGCCAAGGAAGGAGGCAGTCTGCTGCAGGCAGCACTCCGGAGAATTAACATAGCAAAGATTTACAGATGCTTCCAGGGGGGAATTGCAATAGCAGGGACGGGAAGTGATTAAGGCATGAGTAAGGATTTCAACACAGGCTGGGTCAGAGCAAGGGGAGGGCTGGCAGAGCTCCAGGGAAAGCTGCAAGCAGAGACAGAGGAGGAAAAACCGCAAGGAGAATTCCAAAACTGTATTCCTGAGGGCTCACAAATATCTAAGACACCAAAGAGTGTTTCAGCAGTAAGAGTCACTCATCCCACACCAGCTTAGAGAGACAAAGAAAGGAGGGATCAACAGAGACAGCCTGGGAAGGGAAGTGAAAACCTGAGTGAAAATCCAAGAGATCAAGCCCTGTCTCTTCCCCGTGTCCCCCACAAAGGGTGTTCAACACCGGGGTGGCTTCAGACACCCGCAGACAACACCAACTGGGGAGTATTTAGCTTACACAGAAGTCAGGGCTCCTTGAGAAGTGGGATGCTCAGACTGCATCACCAGCAGCAGGAACAATGGACAAGAGCAAGCAGTTCTTGTTAAGGAAGAGAGAAAACAGCCTTCCTGCGACAGAGCCAGCGAGGACCAGACACTGGACCAGACACTGTCACAGAGCTGGACAGGAGGCTGCAGTTTCCAGCTCTATTTAGCATAAAATAGGAAGACAAGTAACAGAATCTGGAGGTGAGAAACATTGATCAGTCTGGTTCGTCCTATCTGTCAAAACATCAGACACCTCCCTCCCACCCACTCCATCTCATATGACACATTTTGCCCAGGGCTAGCTTTGATTTTACAAAGCAACTCGGTTTCTAGCACTTCTGCTGGCAGGTGATGTGCTCTACCAAGAGATCCCACCCCATCTCCATCACCTTCAACCTGAAGGTTTGCGCTCTTCACAATATGCCCTTACTCCTAGATTTACACATCTCATCGCCCGGTCCTACCTTCTGGCTACAAGGTTTGATACTATACATGCGATTAAGCAAGCTGGGGATGCTGGTTCTTCCAGACAGAACATGATGGCTGGTTGAACCCACAATCAGGAATGGGGGTGGAAGAAGGATAAAAGGACACAGGGAAAGGATAAAACAGTGGCAGAGAAGAATTTAAGCAGGAAAGGGAGCCAGAAGAATAAAAAGATTTCACAGTTTTTCAGGCCTCTGTTAGAGGGAATCTCTGGATCCCTAACTTTGCAGTCAGAACCACATAAACTTTGGGGAGACGGTGAATTTAGTCTGTTCCTCTGTTTTGCTGCTCATCTATGAAAAGACAGGGAACTTCATTTCATTCTCCCTCCTCTACTCATTACCCCTGAAGATCAGCTGGCCACACAAGTCACAGGATATTGTGATATTCTGCTCCTTCTCAGGATGACTGGATTTTATTTTTATGCAGGGGGAGAGAAATAAGAGGAAGTGCATTCCCATTGCATAAAGATTTCTGTCAGAAACCTTTATGCAAACACATTTGCATTCACATACTAATGCTGAAAAACAAATGAACTCCACAGGCTACTAATTGAGCTACCCGCTGAACAGATAGCTTCTTTTATCCTGAAATAGTTACCACGACTTGGTCATGGCCATGCTCACTGGGGTCTCCACGCCATACACCAGATTCAAAAACTTCAAAACAAGTGTCACCCTGCATCACAGCCAGACACCCCCCGCCCAGCTAGGCCCGCTGCGTGCCGGTTCACAGGGCAGTCTGACAGGGGCTAATTCACCTATCTAAAGTGCCATTCTCATCAACGCCAGCTGCAGACTGATCAAAGCCAGGACGCAGGGACAACTGCTTTCGTGTGTACCTGCACACTCATTATCACACAGGGAAACGAGGATGAACTTGAGTAAATTTTACTATAAATGCAGCTTGTTAGAAATACATTGTTAAAAATAAATATCTTTTGAAGGGGACTATGCCTGCTGCTAGGGACAGATACTCCTCCTCTGTCACTAGTTTATTACCCACTTCAACATAAAAATATATGAGCAGATTTTTAGAAAGCTCTGAATGCTTCCTAATGAAGAATGAATGAATGAAGAGCGCAGAGCTCTTCCGAATTACACCATTAGGTCATCTTCATCACCCGGAACAACACTGCCCTGAGCCATCCAAGTCCCACATTAGCTCCCAGCCGAGTGATGCAGCTTTTGTGCTGCAGAAATATCCCCAACCTGGGACATAGGCCAGTATCTCCACAGTGCACTGCCCTGCTCCATTAGAGATAACAACTTGCCCTGAGCTCCTGTATTTGTACCCTCAGCATCCCAACAGGCTCTATTAACAGAGCCCTTCTGAAAAATCTGTTTCCAGCAGTAGATGCTGAACACAGGCAAATATGATGACGTATGTGGCGTAAGAAACACGAGCTATTTTCTCTTTCCTACTCCCTGTATTACCTGCACAAGCTGTAAGCTTTGTCTTCCCATATAACTTCATGGAAATGTGACTTTCTCCAGACACACTGCAAAAAAACCCATCTGTCCCTGTGGATACTCTGGGGCCACCAGCTCTGTTTATTTTGTTTTTCTTCCTTTTCCAAGATGACACAGATTACAAGGATTTTCTACATCTCCGCTAGATTCTTCCTGCAGTCTTTTCATACTGGGATGAATGGTTTTGTCTGTTCCCACAACCAAGAAAAGCATCCCAGGAATGCACAATATGAAAGCCTGCTTCAAATGACCAAAATATTCTGTTCTCCATCTTTTCATCAGAAAAGGGGACAGCTGGATCTGAGTCACCTAGGCTCAGATTCAAAAAAGGGGAAAACTTCTCAACTAAGCACAAATGTACATCCAAAAAACACCTTTCACGAGGAGCAATATATCTGAATACGCAAGTCTCCGCAACGCTGGCCAGGCATCAGAACAGCACACATTAAAAACAGAGAAACAATTGGAGGTGCTTCAACTTCAATTATTTCTCAAATGTGGTAGAGGAATAACACAAAACAAGGGTTGGACGCAAAAGCCCATTCAAATGAACATAAGCAACAAAGACTCCCAGATTCAGCACCCTCCCCAGAAGAAAGCCCTTGTGGGTATATGCCGATCTAAGGTTCTGTTCACCTCGACATATTGAGTGAAACAACTGCAAGACACAAGAACAGGTTTCCAAACACCAGATTGAGTTGGCCTGAATCCCATCCTGTGCCTGGTGCTTCCTTCTGGATGGATCTAGATGCATGAGGTGTTTACCCAACACAAAACCCTAGGCAAGGCACAGGGATTTTGTTCCGAATGCAGACCCAAGTGGAATTTAGACCAGCTGAACACTGCTGTAACAGTTGGGTATATACAGTATTTTGTGGGGAAATAACTCCTTATCTCTTAAAATTAAATATACAGCCGAAAAAGTGAGTACCAAAATTTAGGTTTCTAGTTTTCCAGATTTGGAAATCCACATGTAAGAAATTAAATTTGAAGTTTTCAGTCAGTCATGCATGGACCTTTTCAGGACAAAGGCCCATAAAAAATGGTAAAGAACAGTATCTAGTTATCAGACTGAAGGAAATCAAGGTTACCATGTTGTATTGAAGGTTAATGATAAAGACAATGCAGAGAAGCAGTAAAACACTTTTTTTTTTAAACAATCTTGACTCATGCAAATGATCAGTGACTTCAAAGACAACTATCTGGACAGGGAAAGGTTTGCACAATAAAGTCTGCTTTTACCTACTGCCATCTAAGATAATCTTTTGAGAAGCAATTGTACCATTATTTAAAACACTATGCCACCTTTCCTCAAGTTCATACTAAGGATGAGGAACACCAAGGGTTGGGATGCAGCCCTGTGGCAGCAAGTCTGCAAGCAGTTTCAGCCATTTTCAAGGCTATCATAAGATGTGGTGGTGTGGCTGAATCTGCACAAAGACTCTTGAATTAGTAATAAAGTCACAGCTTGGAAAGACCAGGAATTCTGCCTGCAGCTGCTCTGACAATGTAATAACAGCGACTCCATATGGAATAATGGAAAGTGCATTTTACGCCTGCAAGGTAAATCCCCATCCTCTACAGGAAAGAGAAACAATCCTACATGGCTGTCACACAATGTGTAGCTGGGGAAAGTCCAACAGCACTTTGCTTTTGACAAATCCTTCGCATGCATGTTCAGGAGGGTTAAACATAAAAGCAGGAATTTAATTTTCTACCCATGTTCTGTCTTTGTATTTCAGAAAGAGTACGGAGCCTTGAAGAGGTTTCTGGGTTTGGTCCCCCGGCCTCTGTCATTCAAGAACCTCTGGGACTCTGGACAAGAGTGGACCTGCCTTAGCAGAGCCCAAGAACAACCCCTACTCCCCATGAGACCCACAACTGACTGTTCCAGCAATTCATTCTCACACATGTCGCACTCCCCATGCAGAATCTCCCACTGAAAACAGCATTACTGCTTGCAGAAGATTTCAGTGTCAGCCACTGTAAATGCTGAAAACAATCCCTGAAGCCCAGCATCTCCCTGAGAACAAACTGCTAGAGAAGAATTGGGTCCACTGATCGCTGGAGGAGCTCTTCACTCACTTCAACAATAAGCATACAGAATAAAGGCAAAAAGCTTTCAGTGCCACCTCTCTTACTCATCTACTAGGTCTTACACAAACCCCTTACTGGCCTAAAGACACTGATATATATTTTTTTTAAAGTTATGTAAAGTTATTTCATTCCTCGTTTCTGAGCATTTGGTTGCATCCACTTCATATTTCCAAAGTGCTTTTCTGCACTTTCCCCACCCCCAGGAAAATGAGATTTTCAAGCAAGAAAGCTGCATCTGCTAGAGTCGTTACTCTAGGATACATTACTGCCCAACTGACTGCATGCCAGAGGCAAGGACAGGTAAAGATTTGGTGCCCCAAGGTCACAACCCCACAACACTGGTCATGCTGCGAAGACGGGCTAGGGATTTTAAGAACAGAATTTTGCCTTTAAAACAAAATCCAAAGGCCTGACTCAAACCACAGAGTCTTCTGCGAAAGGGGCAGGAAATGAATCTGATCAACACAGAGACAGGATCTGATAAAGCCAAACTGCAATTTTGCTAATAGAGACAGAGATTATGCTGGGAAGAAAGGGCAATTTTATCTTTTAATTCCTTAAGATGTTCCATCCGATCTGAGGTAATCATACCATTGCCTTCTCACTTCTCCGATTAGTTACTCCTTCCAACAAGCAATCAGAAACCCATTTCTGAAGTGCATGGCAGATTAGGATTAAATCCTTTCATTTAATTGAAGTATAGAGGAAATAAGAGACATTTTTAATTAAGGTCAGACTACTCTCCCAAGAAAAGCTCTCCTCTTCCCATAGAGGGAATGGAGGTAGAATACTGCAGGAATGAAATAAATGAGAGTATTGCCTTCAGATACACACAGGGAGAACCAGGGGATCCCGGTATATTCTGTCAGCCATCAGGTTTCTTCTCCCTTGCAGTTGAGGAATTCACAGAGGTTCTTCAGCCATAAAGCTCTGTTGTCACTATGTAGTCTCCCTCACGTCTGAAAGGTTGTTAACTCTCTAAAATAGCCTGTCTTTAGTCTTCTCTCTCACTCAAGTTTTGTAATAATTAGCACAGAATGCAAAGGAAAAGCCCAGAGGCCTTTCATTTAAGAACTGAGATATTTTTTAATCTAGTTTTAGCCACCACCATGTCAGACTAATCACCCTGTGATTTACTTATAAAACAATGGTTACTAAAGGAGGAATGTGCAAAAACATGCCATTGCACTAACTAAAAACCACAATGCAAAACCTGAGGCAAAGTGGGGAAAAAAACCAAAGGATATTCAAGGAAGTCATCATACACAAACTGGGGAGTTAATTACGGGCTTGCTGATGAGCTCACGCTCCCCATGCTGGCAAAATGCCTGCTGAAGACTGACACAGTAGACAGCAACAATTCTGCACTAATTGCAGAGCAAAACTATCTCTGATTTGTGGGAAAAATCCTTGGGATGGTCTTGGATCTACACGGGTTTCTGCTCCCCAGAGTTAAGCCCAGGGGGCAGGGCACAGAAATATATAGGGGCCACAATTGCATGGCTCACATGGGAAGGGATCAGAATATACACAGAGAGCAGAACTGCTGTCCTCCAGATCAGTTCAGACTTGATCCAGTGGCTACTCAATTCCACAAAAAGGTTTCTTTACAATTCAAGGAGCTTTGACAAAATCCAAGTTTCCTATTCACAGAAAGGGTTATTTGTCATAAGCAGTATCTGGAAAAGAAACATGAAGAGAACAGGCAAAGTGCAGGGAAGACAATGATACCTGATAAACATATTCCATTACAATGGCTTGGTATTTTACTATTGGAGAAACAATTTGTTTAATTAAATATGAGCTATACAATAACTCAGTCATGCTACGCACCCTGTGCAGAGCTGCAGAAGAATCTGAACTTTGGGAATTTCCTGGCTTTTGACTGCTTGATTTAATGTAGCATTAAAATTCAACCTGGCACTTAATCTGTTATTCACTAGAGCTCAGGTTAACATATAGATTTTTATTTGTGCACTTATGTAATCTAACCTCTGCCCTGGACTTTGATTATGAAACAAAAACACTACCCAGGTCCCTCCCAGCCTGACTTTCTTCCCCCCTTTTACACCTGCAATGAAGAATTCTCTGCAGGCCAGCCTTGGTTTGTAGACTGTAACTGAAAGGCTGAAGCAACAAAGAGCTGAAAACAGGAAAACAACTGGTCTTGTAAGTTTTTCCTCTTTGCACATTTAAGTTTTTTGAAACTAGGCATTTTGTTTTCATTTTCAGTGCAGTGTTATGACAGCCTGTCTGATGGTAGTGCAGTTGTACCAGTTTAAACTTGCAGATGATATGGTTAAAAGCAAAGAAAATAGGAATGGAATGCAACGTTTCTGGTGTAACAGAAGATACCTTGGGACACACTGAGCTTGCCACTGAAGCCCCCACTGCGCTCCACTAGTGCTGCTACACACACCTCCAAGCACACTTGTAAAAGACATCATATTAACACAGTCACACATTTAATACAATTTGGTATGCAGTGGAGACCTGGCCATTATAGCAGGAACAAGAGCAAAGCCTTGCCCTGGGCCACTGGTACTGTAGGTGTTATGTAGAGGGCAGAAGAACCCCAATGCAAACAATGTCACATTAAGGAAAAAATTGATCCTGCCTCTCCACAAGCTGCTGAAACTTCAGGCAGGGATGCAGGACAGGAAGGGCCTACCCTGCACCTGATGCAATCCTTTTGTTTAGTTATAAAACCACAAGATTTTTCATTCCTGCAGCTCAGCAGTGTTAGTTTCAGCCTCCGCTGGCTGGCAACCTCCTCACCAGTTGCCAGCCCAGATTTATTCAAGCCAGCCTTCTGCCTACATACCTACTCTGCCCTTTGCACAACTCTGACACTCTCCCATTGTGGCCAGCCCCCATGAGACAGCTTTGCCCTTTCACCACCTTCACTATGTCATTCTGAACAAGCAGTGCTCTCCTTTGAGAGGTCCTGAGATACGAGACTCACTGTTTCCTGGTTGATCTTAGGAGACCTTCTCTAAACCTCCATCATTGAATTCAGTCTCATTTAGACATGGCCAATCCAAAATGCACGCAACATCCCAGGCTATGTCTCACCAGGCCTTGGACAAACTCTATGCTAAATACTGCGAGCTAACATCATCTCGTTCCTCCAAACAAAGCAACTGTTCCCAAAAGCTGGAAGAATAACTAACCCACCTTCACACTCTGACTGCTAAGAGTAAGCTGAGATACAAGAGGAGGTAAGCTGAACAGCAAATACAGACCATCATCTCACAGTGGAAATGCAGCACTGACAGGCAGTACTCCTGCTTTCTTCTTCCACAGCAGCCAGTAATCTCCTTGCCACATAAAGAGGGATGATGATGGTACCAAGCTTGCGAACAGAAGTGTGGTAGACCAGGAAGGTTACACCACCAGTACCTATCAAAAGGTCCGAGATCACCAAACCGAAGATGCTAGGGAGGAGCGAGCCCACTCTCTCTCCAGAGCACCAAGGTACCGTGTAAGCCCCATCCCCTCTACCCACACTCAAGCATCCTGCTTCCCATCGCTGCGCTGGCGCCAGCAGAGCAATGCTGGACGCAGTTATTCCCTGGAGCACCCTCCTCCTCCTCCTCCCTGGGGATTCACCACCCTGCACTCAGCCTCCCACTTAAGCAGCTGACCTCTGGACTACATGCATTAATTGCTGCTTTCTCCCCAGCCTCTACAAACACTGCGACTTCCCCCAGACCTCAGCTGACACCGACATACCTACACAGCTCCCACCAGAACCACGTGCTGGGCTGGCCAAAACGAGAGAGGCTGTCACAGCACAGGCTGCACGTATCTGGGAAAGGCTGTCAATCCCTGTCTCCTTCAGCAGCAACAGAGACCTTGCAAGAGCTGTACTGCTCCACAGCCTGGTTTTAATCAGCATTTCTATCTATACACTACCGTGCCATTGGGAAGCACACATACAGCAGTGCTTGACGTATAGATGCCAGCAGCCAAAAGGAACAGATCTGGCTAGATGGATCAGTGCTAAAAATGGGATTTAACGTTTCATATCTCTGGAGATAAGAGTGATGCTGACAGGGTGAATCCAGCCTGCATGCAGGTAGGCAGGACAGATGGATCAGCCCACCACTCTCATGAAGTATCACAGCACTACATGTTCTAGTCAGAGCTTTACAGAGCCACCACGTGTCCCTAGCTGCTCCTTCATTTCTCACAGAAACGGGTTGGTTTTATACTGCAAGTGTTGTTAATCTCTCCGCCAATGCAGGCAAGACCACAATTATGTTTTTGTAGAGATCAAGATATAATCTAATCTAGCCAATCAAGTATAGAGTGGTTACAAACAGCAGCTCAAGCACATTACAATGCAGAGCGCTGGCACGATGTCGCCAATGCAGACTGGTCTTGTTTCAACCAAAGAGGAAGAGCAAAAACCAAGTTGTCACTTCTAACAATGGCAATCAATGTTTCTGGCACTCTAAGGCAGAGTATATCATAGCACTCCACAAGCCTGAACCATATGATTCCCAAAAGCATCATTTGACTTTGATATTTCCATGTCAGTGTGCTGGAAGTGTTCCCACACCTTCCTACCATCTAGCCAATGTGCTTCGAGTGGGGATTCAGAGAGAAAAAAGGAAAAAAAAAAAGCTTGCAGATGCTTCAGAGACATCAAGAGTAAGCTCACAGGTGGCACTGCTTACTGCCAGTATCACTTATGAGAAACATATATACAAATATACATACAAATGTAAATTTTTCCTACGGAGGAGAGATTTAGCAAGTTCAGAAAGCTACTTCATAGATCCCAGTAAAAGCCTACGTAAATGAATGTGTAAAATATGAACTGGGTAAGGCAAAACAGCTTCCTCTGCCTCAGCAGCATATTCCACACAAGCCTGCCTTTTTGTGCCATGTTGTCCATCATTAAATCTCCATTAGGAATGGCTGGCAGATTGGTCATCAGCTAAAGCATCCCAAATGTACCAGCTGGGAAACAGAAGTCCAGAGGAAAAAAAAGCACTTATTCAAGGTTGCAGACTGACCTACTCCAGTTTGCATAGTAAGGTTCTCAGTTATAAAACAAATGGCTATATGCTAATTATAGCTAAGGAGCAGACTTTAATCACCAGGATAGGCTTCAGGCAGAGGGGCTGACAGGAGCCACTGAGGAAGTATAGCACACAATAAATATATGACAGCCAAATATGAGGCTAAAAAGTCCATTAAATACATCTCATGACATAAGCGCCTCTCCACATCTTCCAGGAGAGGCCTCTTTCTAGGGAGGTTTGTTCCCCAGCCGGGACAGCCTCTGCATCCAGTGGACACACTTGCAGGTCATGAACGGGTGTACTTGCAAAGGATGGGAAAGTGCTGTTTGTTTCGACAGCCAGCTGCTTTTTGCTCCTGTCAGGATTACTGAAAAGTTTCCAGCACTAATTGGCGGACACAGAATTTTTCAGAGCATGATGCAATAAATAAAGGGGGGGAGGAATATGTCAAAGGAAGAAAAAGAACAGACCAGCCAGAGAAAGCCTTTGTTAGTGACTATGCCAGAAGCTGGTGCCTTGGTTTGGAAACCTTCCTCTGCCTCTCCAGAGGATGTGCTGCAAAAGAAGTTCCTGCTGCAAAAGAAATTGTGCTGGGTTTGTCAATGAAACACCTTTGTACAGTAACAGGGTGACAATGACAACAAACAAAACAATGGGGAAGACACATACTATGAAGTTCTAACTACAACATTAGTTCAAACTGAGCTAGTCTGTCCAGAGAGGATGTAGAAACTCCCCCACTGCCCACACTATCCTTTAAAAGACAAAACAAAAACAAGATCTTCAAACCTCTGCCTTGAATGGCAGAGATGAAGACAGACTCAGCCTGGAACAGGCAGATGGACCTCTCGAGGATTCTGCCACTCCAAATTGTTGTGAAGTCCTCTCACTGTAACCAATATCTATGCACCCTTTACTACACAAGGCAGGTTATTTACCAAAATAAAATAGGATTAATTTTGACCAAGAGCTCTGGCCCAAGCAATACAATTTTATTTACATTATCTTTTTAAAGGAACAGTGTGAGGGACCACAGGAGAGGGATTAAAAATCACCAAAAAGTGATTAAAGAGTTCCAAGACCCAAATATCCAACATCCACAGAGCATTTCATTGACAGACCTCAAAGGAGGTCAGAACTGCATCACCCATTTTGTACCTGGGAGAAACAGAACAGAGAGAAAAAGCTTCTTCCTAAGATTACTCAAAAAACAGTGTCAGAGATTAATAGTTGCCAGGGATAGAATTAGGCACTACTATCTCTCTGAATATCCAACACATCAAAGGACATGGGAAATCTTTCTGAAGTGTTTACTTTATAGACACAGAGTATAAATACTTTTCAAAAATAATCATTTGGCTTTCCCAGGCACAAATGGAGTTATCAAGGGAGTCAGAGTTCAGAACATCAACTCTCAAAATAAACCAAACAAACTCCAGATTCCCTTTGTGCTTCAGCACAGACAGGGATGGGGAGATGGGAACTTCACAGCTGGCTCAGAATCTGCAGCAGGGCATTTCGCTAGTCTGTGCCACATTTCTCTACAACTATCCAGGTGGTAAACATTAGCATAATAAAAATAAACCACTGAAAAGGAAGTACCACCTAATTTCAGTGCCAGTTCAAGCCAGCATCATTTTTTATTCCATCATACTGAAGTAAAAAAAATTTAAACTGCAACAATAAAATATGACAATGCTTGGTTTTATTTCTTCACACATTTTTCTTTGCTTATGCTGCATCTGAAACAACAATAGCTATTTTATATACACAGCTTCAGTCATTTAGAAGGAGATAACAAAACCCATGCCACTGCGTAGGAATGATTTCCAAAAAGTGCGATGCAGAAATATTGTGGGGGTTTTGTTTTGTTTTAAATGGGATTTCTTTGGGATTTTTTTTTTTCAGGAATAGCAGTAAGTATTAGTTTAAGGTGCCAGACTCAGAGTCACATGCAATGAAGTCATTTTTCCACTGGTAGCTACAGCAAGAACTACTGCACAATAATGTACGAGCAAGAAATTAAATCCAACTATGAGGAAAGTGAATTTGCTTTGTCCTGTTTAGCATCACAGTTCAGCAAAGTACAAATGACAAACACAGCGCACAGGGTCCTCTCAGCAGAGCAGGAGGAAATGCTCCGAGAGCATGGTGGTACTGCAGAAAGAGACTTTGTACATCAGTGCACTGACAGAATTCTGTGTTTCTCTGTCAGCATCAGGCATAGAGACAAGAGCTTTCAGGCAGGACAGAAAGGACGGCCGCATGGAGAAAGCAGGATTAGAGTAGGACTCAAGGAGACCAAGTCCAATTTCTTTCTCTAACCTGGGCTTCTGGAGTGACCTCGGACAGTTTGCTGTCTTTATTTGGCAGCTTACCTACCTTGGTTGTTTTAGAAAAGCGACCAGTAAAACAAAGCCCCACTCTTGCTGGGTTCTGACATCACCAGTACTATCAGCCAAGGTGCTCTCCCAAGCAAACAAAACCTGAAATTCTACTGTAAATATCACAAAAACAGCAATAAAAGAACAGCCAGAGGTTGTTGGCTGTCTTTAAACTCAACTACAGGCAGCAGAAAACAGGCTTTCTCACCCCACGTCAGCAGCTTCCTTGGTCGTTCTTGTGCCCAGACCCCTTGGGAGATGGAGGGGGAAATGGGTCATAAGGTATTTATAAAAGATATTTATGAAAAAATAGATCTCTCTATAAATACCTACAGATATCTCTAAAGAAGTGCATACCAGTGTCTAATGTAGGTTAGCAACAGGTCATGTTCAGGTCTAGCTACCTGTACCTGGGCTTTCCCAGAGCTTTGAAAGTATATAAACCTTGCCATGCACTGTACACACTCTGCAAAGTGGTACCGACACCATGTATCTGGGGGATAGAACTTGCTTTATCTATTGCCTCTTGTCCTCAGCAGAGTTATCACACACCCCCACACATCCTCCCACCCCCCCAAAAATATAGTCATTTCCCCTAGTTTCATGGATAGAGGAGGCATTTTGATAAAGAGCAACCTCAATCAGGAGGTGGAACCCATGCCCTTACCCATTTTAACCACCCAGCCACAGAGGGAAGAAGCACTGGCACACGTAACACAGCTGCATCCCTCGGCACTGGAAAATCCCCCTTTGGGTTCTTCTGCATTTCTTCTGCCACAGCAAAAGCACAAGTGGGGAGAAAGAGGAAACGTACCAGGAACTGCTACTTGCTGGAGTAAATTATGTCGGCTAAGGCTAGAGGCAGCAGAAAGCCAAGCAGAAGAGGAGCACGTACCAACCCTTGGCCTCAGTAGACAATCTAGTCCATACTTATCCTAAGAGCATCTCCTGAAACACACAGGTTTTCCCTTAATTGAAGGCAGGCCCCACACATGAGTGCTCCTGAGACGATAGACTGGTTCCAGCACAGCTTCCCTCTGACATGCCTATAATGGCTGGTGCTAACATTCTAACTTGTGGCTTGTCTCAGAGCTGAGCCTTTGAAGTCCTGTACTCTGAATGATTTCTGGCAGGCACAGCGACATCTTTTCATGAGCACACAGCTGTTTGATGCAGACTCTCTCCTTCCTAGCCCTGGCACGCTATAATAGCAGGCAGGTAATTTCTTAAAATGCCAGATCCCAGACCCATGTTTAAGAATGGGCAGCTGCACCATGTTTAAAGCATCACCTCCCCGGCAATGATGGGTCAGGACTAACCTGTGCTGGTTAAAGGGGCTCTCATAGAGCACCACTGGGTAGAGGAACGGTGGCAGGGCAGAGGCTAAGGCCTACAAGCCCGGTCAGGCACCCCAAATATGTTTCCATCCACACACAGGGCAATTCTTCTCAAATTGCAAGTCACCCTCAAGGAAATGCTTCTAGCCAACAGTAACAGATGGGCTGGTGAAACTTGACATCCAGTCCAGCAGGATGAGTTCCTGAGACAAGGTTTGTAGGCCTGTGAGACCGACGCTCAGCAGAGCAGCGAATAAGTCAGTGCTGACACAGTGCTTTGTCTCCCAGCACTTCCCAAACGCCGTTGCAGCCTGCCTCGACACCCTGGAAATAACAACGCATGCCTCTGCCTCCATCCCTGGATGCTTCCCCAAACAGACCGTTTGCTGTTTTGTACCAGGAGATGCAAGAGGCAGAGACCCGCTGGCTCTGCCCTGCCATTCACAGCCTGAGCTGTACGCGAGTGCCTGCAGCCCGACCCAGCGGGGCCTTCCTCAGCAGCACCTCTCCTTGCTACAGACAAAAAAAAAAAAAACATCAAATCCCGCAGTATGTGGTTAACATCGATATCTGGATCATTAAAGAACAAAAATCCAGAGAGGCGACTAAGCCCAGCAAGCAGTCCAGCTTCCCAGAGACAAAAGAAAATTTTCCTCCCGTTCCGAAGGCAAAACTCGCTCGGCACGGCGCGATCGATGCTGACACCCCCTCTGATCTCCATCTTCCCAGCATCGGGCCCTGCCCCTCCAGCTGCTCCCAGCCCCAGCCGTGCCGCGGGGGTGCCGGTGGGCGGCTGGGGGTGCAGCACCCCCGCGCTCCCACCCGAGCTCCCCCCCCCACCTCCCTCCCAGCCGGTGGGTGCCCGGTCCCGCCCGCCCCCCGGGGCTGCGAAGGCACAAAACGCGGCCCATAACGAGGACGGTGCCTCCCTCCCCCGGCCGAGGACAATGCTCCGCCGCGGCGAAGGAGACCGAGCGGCAGATCGCGGCGCTGACAGCGCCCAGACCCCGCTCCCTGCGGGCGTTCCCGCACCGGCTCCATCCGCCCCCTCCTTTGTTGCCGGCGCGCCGCGGGCTCTCAGGGCGCTCCCCCCCGCGCCCCCCCTTACCCTCTCGCAGCCCGCCGGGGAGCGGAGCGGGAGCCGCGGTGCCGCCGCGGGCTGCAGCCCCTGGCAGGCGGCCGCCGTGCCACTCCCTGCGCGGCGGCGGCGGGGCCGGGCGGGAAGGAGGGAGCGCGGCGGGCGGCCGGATTGGCGGAGGCGGATGCCGGGGCCGGCACCGCGGCTCCCGCCCTCGCTCCTCCCGGCCGCCGCCGCCGCCTGCGGGGGCACGGCCGGGCCCTGCGGCCCGCGCGAACAAAGGGGCCGGCCCGGGGCCGCCCCGCGCCGAAATCCTCCTGGTTGACGGGCCCCCGCGCCGCCGGAAGCCGGGCGGGAGGGTGGAAAGGCAGCGCGGAGGCTCCTCCTGGCTGCCCGCAGCCCTTCGCACTCATTTCTGGAAAAAAAAAAAAAAAAAAAAATCACCGCGAAGTTCACCTTTTCCTTGACGGAGATGCGGCCTCCCTCCCAGCTCTGTGTCTGATCTCTGGAAAGGAGTTCTCTAAGCACACCTGAATTTACATGGTAGCGAATTCGATTGATAAGAGAAGGGCAGGAGGAGGTGGAGGTGCTTCCTGCAAAAAAAAAGGAGAGAGCCCTAATTACCAGGGATTTTCTGGGGAACGCAGCAAAGAGAAAGCACCTGCAGCCTTGGGAACCCGTTGATTCCAAGCCAGGAAGGGTGGGCTGAGCTGATAATCATCACTTGGCCCTCACCACCTCTCTGCTGGTAACTCCCAGAGCTGTACCTGGGCTGACGTCAGATGGAGACACAACGGTGCAGGGTCATATCTAGTGCCTGTGCCCTGAAATTGCTTCTTTAATTCGGAGAGGAGTGGAGGAGTACAAGGGCCACAACGCTATTCAATGCACTTCACTAGCTCTACAGACACCCCGTCACACAGGGGGCAGCGTGTGAGATTTTGCACTCCAGACACTCCGGGGGAAGGCCCGGGGCTGGGCAGTAACACCTGGCAACAGCCCCAAAGTTTTGCTGTGACCCAGATCCGTACCCGGAGTGTGGGCCCAGGAAATGCAAGTGAAGGGGATGCAGGCAGTAAAGCAGAGAAGAACAAAGCTGAGGTCAACCGAGCATCATCCAGAATATGAGATCTGACAGCCCAGGCCTCAGCAAGACAATCCAGCCCCACGCATCCTCGTTTTCCATCTTGCAGAGGGGAAGCCAAAGCGAAGTGAAATGGCTGGTCCAAGTCAAAAATAGAAACTGAAGCACCTGACTCCAACGCCTCTGCTTCAACTGTTAGTTAGTTCACTGCCTTTCCCTGATATTTTCCCTACATCCAAGCTCAAGTCATTGCTTTGTGGTTCTGGATACAAGATTTTTTGTCTCCTCTCTAATCTGTGGTTGCCTAGGGAGACAGTATGTCACCAGGAGAAGAACTAGACAAGAAGGTGCTTACTGAATCAGGCTTGGACTCCAACAGAACGTCTCACTTCTCCGTCCAGCTTCACCCCTGCTTTGCCAGCTCTGCCAGTTTGTATCCTTAGGTCCAAGTTTCTTTCCTTATCAAAATGGTGATGGAGCAACGATGGTGACCTCCGTTTGCAAGTTCCAGACAGACTAACGAGAAGCGTTACATGCAGCCATGCATTTTGTAAGAAGGAGGAGTGTAAATTTAAAGCCGTTTTGAAAAAAAATCCTCTTTAATGTTTTCAGGTGCTTCAGGGTAGGATTTCAAATCTGGCATTGCTCAGAACTTAAACCTCATTTTTGATCAACTGCACAATTTTATGCTGTATCTTATATACACTAATTTGTTCTTATTAAAAAGACTTCCATATAAATGTTTAATTTACAGCCCTATGCCTACATTATGACAAAGAAGGTCAGCAAGTCTGGGGTTATATTTTGCTTGCCAATAGTCTGTGGTACACGCAGCAACTCAACGCCATTTCCCGTCTTCAGTCTCAAATTGTTGCAGGACGGGGCCCCAGGACTGACACGCTACGTTGCAAGCTGGCACGTTTCTCATTGCGTCTCCATTTCAGCAGCAGAAGTCTTGAATTTTACAAGTGCTTTTGTTTTCTTCTTTAGAACTCAGTGGTCCCAAGGGCTCTGTGTGCAAATAGTCATATATTGTAATGACTATTATATTTTATATTCCAGTAGTGACTCAAGGTGTCCTGCAACCCGAGGCCATTGTGCCTGGCACTGCACGCTCCCTGAAGAAGAGGCAGACCTGCACACCACAGGGCCAGGTTTCCCTCACGCTCCTGCGTTCTGCAATCTGGTGCAAAACCAAGAGGAGAATCGAGCCCAGTAAGATGAAGCTAGAAAAATTTCACAGGTCTTAAGTAATTTCCTTGAATCCTTTCAACAAATCTGCCTCTCTGACTAAACTTTCTCAAGGGAATTTCCAGGGAAAGAAGGAGGCCAGAGCTCTCGCAGTGAGATGGCCGAAGTACCCATAGACATGAATTTGTGTCTTTGCCATCAAGAGCTCTCCCACAAAGCTATCCCTCAGCTTTTGTTCTACCTGCTTTTCACAAACAAAGCTTCAGGATAAAAATAAATGTTGAAATTCCATCATTCTGCAGAGTGCCACTACTATTTCCCAATAACCATTTATTTATTATTTTATTTGCATGCAGGCAAACAACCCTGCACTGATGATCCCAGCTATGCGGAAGCACAGGAGACACTTAAGTTTAAACCTATGAATGTATGAGGACTTGTTAGTTTTACACAGGTGAGCAAAGCCATGACTTTCAATTAAACCATTACGTGTAGAAAGCTGGTATGCAATCGCTGACATTTCTGGACTATCATATTTGCCTGATAAACCTCTTGCTGTATACTACCCTCCTATTTTATGTGGTATGATATATATCTTGTTTTGAAAAGTGGCTTCTCACAGATAGCCAAAACTGTCTCCACTTGACTGATCCGTTATTCTGATTTGGTAAGTATTTGCATTAGCTATTGGGATCACTAAACAGCTTCACAGCAGTTTTCTTTTAAATTATCCTGAAGCATTACACAGACAAAGTAATGTAAAAACCAAGGAAATACTCACACAAGCATCTAGGGAAACAAAAAGAACAAACATTTTGTGTTTTGCTGTTATCTATATTGTTTGAATAAAGACAGCAGATAAGAAATGGCCAGTGTGTTCAAGTATCTCTCCATTTTATTACCCAGCGGCAGGAGATGAAGCACCTCTCCGCAAAGAGCTGATGAGACACTTGATTTGTCACGTACCAGTAGGTTACACTTCCTAAAGCCCTGATCCTGCACTTGTTCCCCAAAGGCAGCTACCTTTTAAAGACTGCAGAGAACATATATAGGCCACATGAAGTGGTGACAGCAGGATCCCAGAAGTCAGCAAAAGCACTAGAGTTGAATCCTTTCAGCCTTTTCCCTACCACGTGCCTATAAATCCCTACCAAATATATCCCTTTGCCCTGCCAACGTACTGTGGGAACTGAGTGGTGGCAGAAACAACTATATTTGAAAATACTGTGCAACTTCATTACTGTCAACTTACAGTTATGTGATTTCCATCATCTCAAAGATGCAGCCACAACAGAAGCCTAAGTTCTTACTATTCATTCAAGCTGATACTATAAATACCCTGCTGCATTTGGTGGCAAAGCACAAAATTCCAGCATTGGGGGGAGAAACAAGATTAAAGCAGTGACTTAAAGAAAAGCTGGTTTTTCCCTTTGATTACAGAGCTGCTGAAAGAACTTCTTATCTTGAAGATCAGTGACTGCTTTAGGCCTTACCCATTCTAGGCCAAGAGTAAAGTTCAAAAACTTCTTGTAAACAGTTTTTAAACTGTTAAGATCTTGCACAGTTGCAACGATTCAGCAAAGTGGCGTCATGTTTTCAGGCATTTGTTATCCAACCGAGAGCCACTGCAAAGCCTCTAATATCCAGCAGATTCTGTTGTATCTGCTTAGGTGAAAGAAACCTCTCATCTATCTTCAGACATCTATATCCGAGCCAACTGTCTAGACTTCCTATATAATGAGTGCAGAGAAACAGGCACTGGGGTGCAATTCCCCTTATTATTATTCCCAATATTGCAGAAACCTAAAATGAATTAACTGCTCTCTAACAACGTTCGCTTCCATCCGTGAATTATAGGGGTAGTAGAGAATTAGCCCAAATGAGATGTCTAAAGTTAAGTGATATGAATTCCACTCATTTTCCTTCCAGAAATGCTCAGCACAGCTGATGATGCTTATTTGGGTGCATGTAGATCAGACACGGGTGTTAGGTACGTTCTTGTCTGAAGGCCTGACTTTGTTCTGTTTCACTGAAAGAAATTAGACTGTTGGCTGGGATTCAACATGGGCAAGATCTGGCTCCGGGACCCTTCAGGGGAGCGCACATGGCTTGCACAGTGTGATGGAAAGTGCTCTGAAAGAAGGCTTTCTGCTTGGCTGACTGCTGTGCATTCCTACACACTTGTTAACATAAAAGAAAGTGTGGGTGGAAATATGTTGAAGGATCATGGCAGTTCTCATTAATTATGAAGATCAAGAGGAGCTCTTACTGCTTTTTTAGTGTATTTCCTATACTGAAATTAGTGCATTAACTGTTACTTAAACTTCAACAATCAGTATAATTCAATCATTAGCACACTCTGGTTCCTGTTGTTCTACATTTTTAAAGCAAACTACCTTGCGGCAGTAGCAATGATTCTGAGGAATGTGGGACAGCACTCCACACAAATGCAAAACAATAAAATAGACCACACTGCATGATCGAAGAAATAGTGTAATTTTTATCACTAAGACTGTTTCCTATCCATGAGCCCAAAGGCAAGTGGATTTTCAGAGAAATTCAGCATCCATTAAGTGGAGGCCTTCTGTCCTCTGATACCATGTTTGTTCAAATGACCTACACAAGATCACACTGGTAGGGGAAAATTTGGAATAGCTCTTTTTTTAAAGTCAGTAGATTATTGCCAATCTTTTATCTGAAGATGAAGCTCCTCTTTCCAGATTAAGTAAATGAGTCATGGAGATTAAAAATAACATATCTGTGATCATCCAGCTGAAACAGAACGAAATGTGGTTGTCAACATCTACATTTCAGTGTTGAACATCTACAACTAAGCGTGACCAAAAGAAAGTAATACAGGAAGATCAGATCATGGAGATATTGAAGGGAGATTTGGTGCTAATGAGTACAACATCATATTCATGAGCAAGGGGGGTGGTGGTGGGGAAACACAGCAAAAAATCAGAGGTTAAGTAGTGGATAAGCCATTCTAAGCAGCCCTCCCATTCCAGCACAGTACCACATATTTATTTTCATTTCCCTTGTTGTTGCCCTAAAGGTTGTTGCTTGTCTGAATTGAGACTAAAGAGCAGGCTGTCCTTTGCTTAGTCCATTTTTTAAAGATCGGAACAATTGACAGTTGGACTTAGCCAGGCTTGCACAAATAAAGGGACTTTTATGCCTACTGACCTCAAAGGTGAGCAAACATCACCTATATTTTGTAGACACAGAAATCAAAATTGGGAGGGATTAGTTTATCTTCCCAAGGCCCACTCTAACGCAGCAGTACAGCTGGGTGCAGAACCTAGGTGGCCAGACTCTGGGCATTATCATGTTGTACTTCACTCAGTTCATGCATTTCTGTTTATACACATTCAAGTCACAGAAGAAAGCCAGCCTTAGAGCTCCCAGCACAGTCTCTTATACTCTATTCATTAGGTGAAGCTGCAGCCTATTTTATAAAGCCTCTGGTAATTCTCTGTATACCTCTGTGTAGCTCCGTGTATCCTCAGGAAAGTACAGGGAGACAAAGATCACTCAAAATGGGGCAACTCTGCATTTTTCCGGTTGCTAAAGCATCATGTATACCAGCACCAGCCATTTGCAAACCACGCAAGCACTGTCTCTGTGCATTGCAAATCAAAATCCCTTTTGGCTCGGTTACTATTTTTGTATGTCAAAAAATGATTCCCCTCTTCTGCTGCTGCTGCTCCAAGTATGTGCCACCAGACCTCTCTCATTGTTGCCAGGGGTGTGAAGATCTATTATTTTCTCTGACCTGGTCGAACAGGGTCTGTAACAAATTGGAGCCAGCCTGTACTGTATGAAAAAAAAGCAATCTATTTCCCTGTTGTTTGGGCCCTGACACAAACACTATTTCAGACCAGATAGAAGCACCAGATGTTTTCTACCAGAGCTACAGAATGTGCAGCGCCTGTGAGAGGCAAAAGTCCTGTTTCCTTTGCATGAACTGGAGTGCGTTAGATCAAAGATGAGGGACGGGAGCCAGCACAAAAAAGCTTCCTATCTGTGCCTAGAACTTGAAAAACAATTTCAGTACCCACAATTGAAGCTGTGTTTATTGGGGAAGAGGAGAGAAATGAGCTCCAATTTTGACACTTAGAGAAAAGCTAGACTTTTAAAATGTCCTCAGCAGGCAATGCGTGGAGGTGGTTTGGACAGCTGGCCTGAATGTGGGCACTGACCACTGAAACATCCAGTCCTGCCACTTCAGTTTCTTAGCCTTTAATTCTCTGGAAAAGCAAGGCTATCCCCAAAAAGGCACTGACACTGTAATTTAACAGCAGGCACACTTTCCCAGAAGATCCCAAAGCACACAAGAAACTGTCTTTGTAACAATCTGCAGATGAGAAAATTGAAGCATAAAAGACAGTTACATGCGTTACAGTCCCATGCAGGATCACCTACAGTCCACTAATTTCCAGTCATTAAAGTCACCCATAAGCTAGTTGTTCCCAGCCAGCTTTGCATACTGGGTGAGACATAAGCCTACGTTAATGAGCTCTGCTAGAGCTGTGCTGGCTCCATAGCGAGGCGTGGAATATTAGCAATTTTCTTGTGTAAGGCAGAAGGAATATGGAAAAGGTAGGAGGTCATTGACAGTACAACTAGCTTCCCTCTACTTCCTGCAAACATATGTATGTTTTTAATTAAGGAGAGGTTTCAACCCAAGACCTTGACTGACCTAAGTTAAACACCGCAGTAAGGAGCACAGCATAAATGCACAGCCCAAAACCCACAGCACATCTTGTTTCAGCACTGATGCAGGACAATGGCTGCTGTCCTGTCTCCAGGAGAGCGCTGGATGGTAATTAAACTGCATTTTGTTTTCACAGAAATGTCCATTTGCAACAGAAGCATGCTACTCTGGTACAGAGGTACTATCTACCGTATGTCAGAATTTCAGTTTTCCCACCATAGTTTGTTTCCACCATCAACCCATTCAACCATCCACTGATCCTAGCTGTCATTTTTCAGAATGACATTAAAAGGATCAGTGTGGTATCTTTATAAAAATGAGATTATTTACTTACACAGAAATAATATGTCTTGTGCAGCAGAGTAGCAAGATGCCCCAGAGAACCTCCCTCACCGACTGGATATGGCTGCAGTGATTGCCAGGCAGAAAGGGCAGTCATGACTCCCAAAAATCCCAGTCTTACTAAAACCCATATAGAAAGGTTGAGAAAGCCTGATCCTTTACCGGGTGTTTGTTTTCATTTTAGAATATTTATTACAGAAAGTCCTTTATAATGTGGATTTTGTCTGTCAAATGCCATGATATAACCCAGATCCAGGAACTTACACACACTTCTTCAGTTTCCTGTCAATTTAGTTTTATTAATTGCACTACATAAATTGTATTATATGTTCCAATAAGGAAGAATCACTGCGAGAATGCTGCTAGTGTCGCTTTCTATAGAGCACTGTACATGACAATTGGACTCTGATCTCGTTTCTGATTTTACTGGTGTAAAATGGAAACTCCCTCCATCTCAACAACTGTTTTGACTAACAGTGAAAGAGGAAAAATGATACTGCTGAGAGACTTACAGTCCCCGGCACAGGACTGAGCCTTGTGCAGTCCACTGGCTGTTATCTGCTGCTGTTATTTCACGTGGGCACCAGTGACCCAGCCAGGAGCAGTCTGAGGAGTATCAAGAAGCACTACAGAGCCCTGGGAGCAGCGCTGAGGGACTCTGGAGCACAGGTAGTTTTTTTCATCAATCCTCCAGGTCAAAGGGAAGGGGCTTGAAAGGGCCAGTTGAGTTTAGTAAATCAACAGTTGGTTACAGGACTGGTGCCACAGCCGGGGGTTCACCTACTTAGATCATGGGACTCGCTTTGAGAAGCCTGGCCTATTGGGGGCTGGTGGGGTCTGTCTGTCAGAGAAGGGGAAGTGCATCTTCGGCCATCAGCTTCCCAAGCTGGTGAAGGGGGCTTTAAACTAAAGTCGCTGGGGGAGGGGACCCTTAACCCATCCCACTCCTACCAGATTGATACCAGTGCCAGCAATAGCTGCCCAGAGCCTGGAGAGGGGTCACAGGGCAGCAGGAGAGCACCTGGAGAGCAGCACAAAGGAACTGCAGCTTCATGAGGCCCAACTTAACTGCCTCTACGCAAACGCAGGTAGCATGGGGAATACACAAGGGGAGCTAGAAACATGTGTGCAGCTGCAGGGCACCATGGGGATGTGGTGGGATGGCCACTATGACTGGAGTGTTGGTATGGAAGGATACAGGCTCTTCAGGAAGAACAGGCAGGGGAGATGAGGAGGGGCGGTCACCCTCTAGGTCAGCGTGGTCATTGCTGGAGTCCATGGAGTTCCTCCTGGGGATGGATGAGGAGCCAAACGAGAGCTTATGGGTCAGGATAAAAAGGAGGGCAGGGGCAGGTGACGTTATAGTGGGGGTCTGCTATGGGCTACCCAACCAGGAAGATCGAGTGGATAAGGCCCTCTATAGACAGACAGGAGCAGCCTCACAGTCACGAGCCCTGGTGTTCATGGGGGACTTCAACCACCCTGATATCCCTTGGAGGGACAACACTGCAGTGCACAAGCAAGCCAGGAGGTTCCTGAAATGTGTTGATGATAACTTCCTTCTCCAAGTGATAGAGGAGCCAACGAGGAGAGGTGCTGTGCTGGACCTTCTTCTTACCAGCCAGGAGGGGCTGGTGGGGAGTGTGAAGTTCAAGGGCAGCCTTGGCTGCAGTGACCATGAAATGGTGAAGATCAAGATCCTTAGGGCAGCGAGGAGGGTGTACAGCAAGCTCACTACCCTGGACTTCAGGAGAGCAGACTTTGGTCTCTTCAGGGATCTGCTTGGCAAAGTATCATGGGATAAAGCCCTGGAGGGAAGAGGGGCCCAAGAAAGCTGGTTGATATTCAAGGATCACCTCCTCCCAGCTCAGAGCAATGTGTCCCAACAAAGAGGAGGTTGAGTAAGAATGCCAGGAGGCCTTCAGGGATGAGCAAAGAGCTCCTGGATAAGCTCAAATACAAAAGGAAGCCTACAGAGGGTGGAAGAAAGGTCAGATAGCCTGGGAGGAATACAGAGAAACTGTCCAGGCAGCCAGGGATCAGGTTAGGAATGCCAAAGCCCTGATAGAATTAAATCTGGCCAGAGACATCAAGGGCAACAAAAAAAGCTTTTACAGTTATGTTGGTGATAAAAGGAAGGCTAGGAAAAACATGGGCCCTCTCAGGAAGGAAAAGGGAGACTTGGTCACCTGAGATATGGAGAAGGCTGAGGCATTCAACAACTTTTTTGCCTCATTCTTCACTGGTAAGTGCTCCAGCCACACTGCTCAAGTTGCAGAAGGCAAAGGAGGGGACTGGGAGAATGAAGAACCGCCCGCTGTAGGAGAAGGTCAGGTTCGAGACCATCTCAGGAACCTGAAGGTGCACAAATTCATGGGACCTGATGAGATGCATCTGCAGGTCCTGAGGGAACTGGCAGATGAAGTGGCTCAACCACGATCCATCATACTTGAGAGGCTGTGGCAGTCTGGCGAAGTTCCTACTGACTAGAAAAGGGGGAATATAACCCCCATTTTTAAAAAGGGGAAAAAAGAAGACCTGGGGAACTACAGGCCAGTCAGTCTCACCTCTGTGCCTGCCAAGATCATGGAATGGATCCTCCTGGAAACTATGCAAGGGCACATGGAAAATAAGGAGGTGACTGGTGACAGCCAACATGGCTTCACTAAGGGCAAATTGGGCCTGACAAATTTGGTGGCCTTCTACAATGGGGTTACAGCACTGGTGGATAAGGGAAGAGCAACTGCCATCATCTACCTGGACTTGTGCAAAGCTTTTGATGCTGTCCTGCATGACATCCTTGTCTCTAAATTGGAGAGACATGGGTTTGATGGATGGTCCACTCGCTGGATAAGGAATTGGTTGGATGGTCGCACTCAGAGAATTGCGGTCAATGGTTCAATGTCCAAGTGGAGAGCGGTGACGAGTGGCATCCTCAGGGGTTGGGACTGGTGCCGTTTAACATCTTTGTTGGGGACATGGACAGTGGGATCAAAGCACCCTCAGCAAGTTCACTGATGACACCGAGCTATGTGGTGCGGTGACACGCTGGAGGGAAGGGATGTGCCATCCAGAGGGACCTGGACAGGCTGGAGAGGTGGGACCATGTGAACCTCATGGAGTTCAACAAGGCCAAGTGCAAGGTCCTGCCCATGGGTCAGGGCAATCCCAAGCACAGATACAGGCTGGGAGAGGAGTGGATGGGGAGCAGCCCTGAGGAGAAGGACTTGGGGGTGTTAGTGAGTGGAAAACTGACTGTGAGCCAGCAATGTGAGCTCCCAGCCCAGAAAGCCAACTGTGTCCTGGGCTGCATCCAGAGCAGTGTGGCCAGCAGGGCGAGGGAGGGGATTCTCCTCCTCTACTCTGCTCTCGTGAGACCCCCCTGCAGTGCTGGGTCCAGCTCTGGGGGCACCAACATCAGAAGGACATGGACCTGCTCGAGCAGGTCCAGAGGAGGCCATGAAGATGCTCGGGGGGCTGGAGCACCTCCCCTGTGAGGACAGGCTGAGAGAGTTGGGGGGGTTCAGCTGGAGAAGAGAAGGCTCCGGGGAGACCTTAGAGCGGCCTCCCAGGGTTTAAAGGGGCTACAGGAAAGGGGGGAGGGACTCTTGATCAGGGTTATAGGGATAGGACAAGGGGTAACGGTTTTAAACTGAAAGAGGGTAGATTTAGATTAGGTATAATGAAATTCTCCAGTGTGAGGGTGGTGAGGCCCTGGCACAGGTTGCCCAGAGAAGCTGTGGCTGCCCCCTCCCTGGAAGGGTTCAAGGCCAGGTTGGACGGGGCTTTGAGCAACCTGGGCTAGTGGAAGGTGTCCCTGCCCATGGCAGGGGGGTGGGAACTGGATGACCTTTAAGGTCCCTTCCAACCCAAACCAGTCTATCCTGTAACAACCTGATCTGTAAAGTGCTTTGAGTTGACCAGACTAAATGTGGAAGGTACACATTAAAATAGCTTATGCTGCCTACTCTAATATTTGTCTCAGTCCTAAACACTCACAGAATGCTCAATGAATGCTGCAAATGCTCAGTTCTTCTCAGCCCTTTCAGAACTGACTAGCCTGGATCTTCACTGTGCACTACAGCCACTGACCTGACAGTCCTCACAGCACCTGTAAAGCACACGCTTACTCCATTTCATAACGAAAGGCACGCAGACACGCAAGAACTGTGTTTAGAAACAGGGGCCCATTAATTATGCCCAATATTCCTGACAAGACTGCGCTACTGTCCCTCTCTGCAAATGTCAGAGCTCAGTCACGCCAGCGTGCTTTGCAGTCCTGGCTTCAGACAACGCAAATGCACTACATGCATCTCAGATTTGGCTGGTGGAAAATGCCAACTTGTTAGCTGTGAATATATAAAAGAACGAAAGGAAAGGAGGTAAATTTTGTGTTCTTTTATCCCCTCTAGAAGAAACAGAATCCGAAGAGGGTGGCAACAAATAAAAAGTTAACAAGTGGAAAAATACAATTAAGGTAAATTAACCTGTGGAACTCAATGCCAGAATATATTAAAGGTAATTAAGATAATTATATTGCAGCAGTAGCTATGTTGCTTTTGATTAGAATAAAAAAAGCATGAGACAACCCTTAACTCTTGATGAAATTTAAACTCTGAACAGATTCTATAATTGTTTGATTGTTTGCCTCTCTTTTCTTTGAGCCTGTGGTAACAGTCACCTTCTCAGAGGGGATGTTTGCTTGAACAGGCTTCTGGTCTGTTCCAGTAGTTAATTCACCTGTACCTTTCATTTTATATTCTTTGCAATACATCTAAGAATGCTTGTGGCAAAAGAACAGAAATAGCAGATTACTATCCAAGATATTTATTGAAGAAAGGAAATAAGAAATTAATAGAGTCTTTTTTTTGGTGAAAAACACTTTAAAATATGAATTAAGCCATGTCACACGCATCTGGCATCCAAATTGTATGTATAGCTAAAGAAAAGAGATGAAGATATTTGCAAACTGGGCTTAAAATATCATGGAAACAACTGCCCTCCCAACAGACTGAAAACTCATTTCCTTGTTGTATACAGGCAAGTATGGCAGAGAAACCCACCCACTCACACCCATACCTATGTATCACACCAAAAGCTACTGATATTTAAACAGACTATAAATACTGACCAAAAAACCTAACAAATTATCAAATCTCACTGGGGTCTTTTTGCAAGTGGGTTTGTTTTAAGAGATTATTAATACTTTGTGACATCAAGGTCATAAAACAAAGCCATGGCCATATTGCAATTCCAGAGAAAATTGCCTTGAGAATGACATACTGCAGTGACCTTCAGGTCCCAACAGTCAAGGAGCTGAAGTCTGACAGTTTCCCCACTTACAATCCCCAGCTCATGCAGATCCCCTTTCACAGGGCTGATGTGACTGATCTGTGGAAGAACAGCCAAGGAGATTTGTAATGCAGGGCTCTGCCCTGCGGTTGTTTCCATAGAAAATAAAGAGGATATTAGATGTTAATCCCTGTAAACAGCACTTCAAACTTTCAGAGCAATTTCACTCTCCCTATCCCCACATTGCAAAACACCAATATCACGATATTTAAAGATCAGTTTGTGTACCTGTTAGATCTGGAAGGATGTAAGCAAGTCAATCTGGCAGCAGATGAAAAGAAACTAGAACCTTGTTGGATTCATTCCATCATTGCTGCCTTGAGACTCTATTGTTTTGAGAGTTGTGGAGTGCATAAAAATTATTGTAACTCTGTATCACAGAAGCAGACAGAAAGGTGAAATACTTCTCCCATACCAGTGTAGGCTTGCAGGAGGTGGGTGTCATTCCCAACACAAAACAAGACCTGTCCTACAACAATTTTAGCATTTGTTTTCATGGGAACTGTGCCTGCAGACTGCCCAAACCATGGGCTTAGCTAGGATGTGCTGCCACCCAGCTCAGCTGGAAGCCAGTCTCTGATCTCTGCAGCAGAAGATTATTTGCAATCTTTTTCCATCTCCACAACCCCCTGGCCTACAGCAGGCTGTATGATTGCATCAATGAGAAAGATGGTTTTGTCGCCCATTGCAATGAAATCACACCCAAGCCCCCAGTGCTGGGAAGCACATCATGCTTCCAGGCTGCTGGTTTCAATAGGGAACTGAGGCCCCAGTTTAGCAAAAGTCATAAGTGCAGGTTTAACTTCACATGTAGGAGCAATCCCTGTGAAATTAATTAGATTAGACACAGCATGAAAGTCAGCTCCATACCAAATATGCACTGTGTGCAGTGGCTTGGAGGTGCACAGCCCCCTATCAGGATGAGGCCTTTCCCTGCACTGTATGGTTTTGAGGCAGCAGAACGCAGGTGCAATGGGATGCCATTAGAGACAGCACTAAGCTTTTAGTTTGTAAATCCTTTACTTCTTCAAGAAGGATCCACTTTGCTGCAGCATTTGATTTTCCAATTATATTCCTGCCTTTTACCCTGTTTTACAGCTGCATAAGGAAGTCAGATGCCTTGCTCAAGGTTACACTGACTGATGTACTGGGGAAATAAAGACTATTTCTGGCAGCTGACATGTCTTTTCATTCATTCATTTCCATAAAATTCCAGTTCTAATAAACAGATTTATAACCTACAATCCTGCCAGATGAGGTGTGTCTAGTTCATCTGTACTGCTCTCGCTCAGTGTGCATGTGTATGCACCCTACATTCTGTAGCACCTTTATCATGAGGTTATTTCCAATAAGTAATAATAATATTTCCATTCTGAGAAGAGATTTACAGTTGTATATATTACAATGCACTGAAACAAGGGATGTTCATAAAGGGCATTTTGCTGTATTCTGGTTGTACTGTGTCAAACCTTCACATCCACTAACAGTTAAGCCCAGTGAAGCAGCTGACGGATAAGCTGTACAATCAAGCCCGTTCATATAGCTGCTACATATTAATTTTACAACAAAGATTGTGAGTGCAGCTCTGTCTTTCTCTATTCCACTCCAACACATCTCCTAAACTGAAGTATTTCAGTGCAGGTGGCATCTGTAATACTGTATCATCTATCTACAGGAGATGAACCCCTGAGAGGCAGAGAAAGCCAACAGCTCAAGCCCAGCTCATATTCACCCTAATGACAGTACGTAAGATTTTCTGGGCTTTCAGCACCTTTATCATCTGATGTCAGCATGCATTTCAGGAGGCTGTTAACTAGGAATTCACTGATCAGACAAAGAGGGATGTCTCTGAAGAACAGGATAGTCACAGAGGACTTATGGCACACTCAATCTATATAGCCCTATCTGCTCGGGAAGCAACTTACGTGATTAAGAATCCTCCTATAGTGCAGCAGTAAACAGTGTCTTACATTAATGACAACTGGAATACTGAACATGTAACTTGAACAACTGCATTTGTTTTATTTTAGCACCCAGAGAAGTGAGTGAAATAACCAAATAATCACCAAATAACCGTTGTAGGGGTGGGGGAATTGATGTTTCATGGTTAGGAGTTAAAAGTGTTTTTCAACATCTAAGACCTTTTTCTGAGCTACTGGTCAATTTGTATTTAACCAAGTAAACTTACATAGTGTCATACACAAATGCCCTGCATGTACAAACATGTAAATATTTGCATATAGACATGTTTATGAGCATGCATAAAACCTGCACACATGTAATTGTGTAAGTAATTAAAGAAAAAAGTAAATTGTACTCAATATAGTGGACAAAGACCACACTCTAGGCCAAAACTCTCTCTTCTTGGGCAAGACATTTCAAGCTTTCCTGTTTCAGTTTCGCCACCTGTACATTGGCAGTATTATTTTTCCAGCAAGTGTGCTGCCTGGATGAATGAAGTTTTTAGCCATTCCGTTAAAGATTCTATCAAAATATTACTAGCAAGTATACATGCAGATCTGGAAAGCTAAATCTCAGAGTAGACTTGGAAACAATTATAAAAATATACTTATATCTAGCAAACTGGCCTGTTCTCAGCTGATATGAGCGCTGAATTCAGGAACTATGTTAAGAGAATGATCAAGAGAGGGAGCAGTAACAGTGTAGAAATCAGTCTCTGTTCTCAGCTCTGGTACCTGTTGAATAGTCAAAAGCAATACCTGCATGAAAAGCTTTGCTTGGCAGCCTGGAAATCTCCAGGAGAAATGACATTTAGGGAGATAATAGTTCCCAAAGCCCAGGAAGAACATACTATATACTTCTGTGGATAAGACAATGCATTGCTGTTTACTCATATAGGTAAGAAAGTGGCATTTGACACCCCTTCCCCTCATCCATTAAGTTCTGTCTTCAAAGAATGGGAGCACAAGTACAGTTACCAAGAGGATAAATGCTATTACTTAACATTATTATTTGCATGTTATGTCTACTAAATCCAAACAAGATGCCAAGACAAGAGGAGCTGCAAGAAAAACTGAAAAACGAAGCTAGTGCAAAACAATCGTGATAAACTATGGAAACAGATGGAAAATACAAGATGTGATTCAGCTAAGACAAGTGATTGTACAACTCTACATTCATCTGGACAAATACAAAAAAAAATTTAAAAAAAGAGGGTGGTGGGCAGTGAACATCAGAGAAATATCCACTGGTTACAACAGACTGAAAACTAAACATAAACCAGTGATGCGCTCTGAGCAAAAGGTAAACGAGGGATAATTTCAGTTCAAACTGAAACATTTAAATTCCTCAGTTCAAACTGCTTGAAACAAGGTATCACAAGGCAAGCCTTGGCTCTTGGACCGCACAATTCACACGAGCCCCTAGACTAAACCCTGTGGCTGTTTCCCCTCTTCTCTGGTCTCCCTGCCTGCGAGAGGGTGGAGGCATCAGCAACCACAGCAATAAAAAGCAGTGGCCACACCAGCTGGCAGTGGTTTCCTCCCTTCGTGGCTCCAGGAGAACAGCTCATATTTTATTCATGAAAAATGAGGCCTCTGGAGGTCTAAGCAAAAAACCAGGAAGTAAATATTTCTTGGGGGCACTCTTGTCACAAGCTGGCAAGTGTCCAGGACATCAAGAAGGAGAGGTGGGGGGGTGGAAGGATGAAAGCTCCCTGCCCACCAGCCTTCCTGGGATGGTAGGAAGGAGGATCCCAAAGGGCAAACCGCACCCTGCCTGTCCTGGGTGCTGACCCAGTGCAGCAGGGAACAAACGGGGCTGCTGTCCTGTAGCAGCAGTCCTGCAGGGAGTCACTGCATGGCAGGGGGATGCGTGCTGCCTGGTTGGTGAGGGATGGGATCTCTCCAAGGTTTGGTTTGGAGAGGCTGATATCTGGGTTCTGTTATCACCTGCCCTCGGCCACATCCCAGGCGCAGAAGTGCCAGGCTGTCGGGAGGTGATGGACTGTTATCACCACTCCCATGTGATAGGCAGAGCAGGAGCCAGGCGTGTCAAGGGGGAGCCTTAACACTCTGGTCCACTGCCATTTGCAATCTATTCTGCCCTGGGTTGGTGTGTGGCCAGGAGAGGGGTTGGAATCCCACCAAGCACCGAGCAGCCTAGCAGGGAAGGGGGGGGGGAGGAATTGCACCACCACATTACCCCAGCCATTTGCATAAACTGTTGCTTTGAGTTCTCCAGGTCATCTCGCTCCCCACTTCACCACACTCCTCATGTCCTAGAACTACATTGTCCTAAAGGCTGTTTTGCATGCGCCTTCAGAATAGGAGAACACCTGAGCTCAGAATAAGCACCTACCTAGGAAACGAGATCTTGTCTTCCCACATAGCCAGACAGCCCTCTTCCACTTCCTTGTGCCTCCTTAACATCACTAGAGAAAACAATCTTCTGCAGTCCTTCATTTTCCTGAGAAGACTGACATGGAGCTGCAGATGTAATTTGTTGGCCACTAACTGGAGACACAGAAGTGTCCTGTGAGCTCTAACTGTGTGCAGAGGAGCAACCATCAGTCCCCTCGCAGCTCAGACCTAACACACAGCACCGGCTCTTCCTGATTTCATAAGCCTTACCGTCAGGGTTGACTGTTTCTGAACTCTAATTATTTTACACAGGACACTATAAGATGAGATTTCTGAGAAGCCTGAACTCCTCCTTGCAGATCTATGGAATCTGAAGGGCAAGAAAGAAGCTACCTACTACTTTCTGACAGATTTCTAAAAAAGGAGACATACAGGGGAAGATTTATTTCTTGAAAATTACAACAGAAATGTAGCATTTTACATTAACATGCATCCTTCATTGTTTTAATTACCATCTAATGAATATTAGCTCTCAGAATATCTCCCCTGCAGGGCTGAGCAAGTGAGAAACAAGTCATAACAGGGCAGTCAGAATGAAAGAAAGGAAAAAAAACAAGACAATAAAAAACCCCACACATCAGGAGAGGCAGAAAAATGCACCCTGGGATGCAGCAGCCAACATTCATTTAATAATGTCAACATTTTATCTGCAAAGCTTTCCTGGGTGCTGGATTAATATGGATTAATAATGGCATGTGGTGGGATTAAATAAAAAATAAATTAATATTTAAGTTGCTTTTTATGGTATAGGGCATGAGGGAAAGAAGAAATAATTCTCTATCAGTGCAAGCATCACCTAAGATTACTGATGTAGAAAGAAATTTTAAAAACAACAAAACCCCCTAAAGACCACCCCTAAATTAAATCCTGGTTTTACTCAAATCCGTGGGAGTTTTTCCTGCCATAGGACTAGGACTACATTCATTTCTCATTAGTTAGCTTATTTTGAAAATCCCACTCACATGCATCCAGCTGCCTCCAGCATGGAAATGCACAAAGCCCACTGGAAACTGAAGTTCAGACAGGCAAATTCTGGGCTGGTATCAGAAACCTCAGCCTTCAGAGCCAGGACACTTCTCTGCTCTTCAGTTACTGACAGTTTCACCCTTACCAATGCATGCACCCCAATTTCCCCCTCAACAAAACTTAGCCACTAATATTTACAACAGAGATTACCAAAGAAAACCCCAAGCCAAACCCACTTTAAAAACTCTCAGAATAAAGAAATAGTTTAAGTGCTCTAACCAGAAGCCAATTCAAAACAGACTTTTTTAAAATTCAAAGCTCTTTAAAAGCTTTACTATAAATTGAACTATTAAGAAAAACATATAAATAAAAGGTGAGCAAAATCCTCCCATCACAAATGTTTATGCTAGGTATGCTGTACCGTAGCATTTGTCTGGCCTCTGTAAGACTAGTAATGATTATAGTGGTTTTACACTTATCCAGAGGGAGCCCAAAAGCATTTTACAAAAATCTGACACCAAATCTGCAAATGAATAAGCATATCTTCAAGTACCTGGATATATCCTAAAGACAGCCTGTCAATTTACCAAACAAAAATATAATAAACAATCCATATGTAAGGAGTGATTTCAGGCTTCTCCAAGCCAGCTTTGACAGAAACTTTTTATCCTGTGACTTGCAGTGTGAAAGCTATATGAACAACCAAGGAGGTTGATTAAGCACAGCTTCTGTGCAGCCGAAGTGCTCGTAGATGCTTTGGATGCATGAAACAAAGGAGACCGATGCTAGGATTTTCCCTTCCTGCTACAGTTAAAGCTGCTTTGAGGAAATGCAGGTAAAAAAACCCAACACCTACAAAAGAAGGGATATATAGGCTAATGTTTAACTTTAACTGATTAGATTAACTCTGTTACTTTGAGTCACCATTAAAGCAAGATTTACTGGATACTACACAAGGTAGGCCAACTGCCTCATTTTATTTAAAATGTCCTGTTCCTGCGTAGTGCTTAAATGCAGTATCAATGAAGTGACAAATTACTCTGCTGCTTAAATGGAGCTCTCTTGACACTGGAACTCTCGACACTGGAACTTACTGCCCTTTCCTGTTGCATTTGTGTTTCAGAGGACCACCACCTTTCAATGGGTCAGTAGAAAAAGAGCAACCCAGCTGCAGGGAAATCAGGTACTTTCAAGGAAGTCACTAAACACCAGGTGATCCTCCAGCCTGACTGTGTTCAAACCTGCAGGTGAGTCTCACTTACTTGGTAAGGCACACTGATGGGATCTGTTCACTCCCAAGGGGCAAAACCCAGATGACCAACACAGGAAAGAGAAACTTTTTCACTCCTCACCCCCATTTCTCAGGCTTCTGTGATAACTTCAACACTGTAGCACTAGAAACAAAAACAAAATGTCTTTAATCAGAGGATATACTGAACCTAATTAAGGCAAGGTAAATTCAGGGAGGCAGCCTGAAATTTAGGGAGTTAGCCCAGGTGGAAGGGAGCCTGGATTGCAGGGTTAACATCCAAAGGTTTACCTCCACAGGACTGTCCTGGCACATCTCATTTGAAAGATGCTGTCTGGAGCTCTAGGGCCGACCTGGCACCATGCTGGCCTGCGGCCAATTCTAACTGTACGGTGCCAGCCAGTGCAACACCTGAGTTTCGCTAGCCTTTAGCCCCATAAAACAGAACACACCTTCACCCAGTAATGCAGGACTGTTTCCTTTGCTGTTCTGCCAGACGAAGAAAAGGTTCACAAGCCATTTTCTCTTGGGACAATCAAAGTCTGAGTGCATATTTTGGTATTACGCTCTAGACTTAACATAATACACCAAGTCATCATTTAACTCCAAAATTGATATGCAGCCACTAGAACAAATTTTAAGAGCCCAAGTCCTATTTTTCATTGCATATTGAGGCAAAACCACACCAAACATTTGTAGTAAAACTCACCCATACACAGACAGGTCTGAGGATAACAACCACACTTTTATTTTGTCACTTCCTCTATCATGAGCACTCTACAGTCAAGCCAGACTCAAACCTTACCTTAATCTTTTGCTAAATTCCTCCATGTTTTAGGAACTTCTTGGTTTGGCATACTGCAGCTCTTCCTTCTGATATTTCTAAATCCGTGCTCTGCAGACTTCAAGGAATCCAGAGTGTTAGAACCTGGTAATTCCTGGGCTCCTGATAAACAACTACACTATTGCATTTTCACCTTTTACATACAGAAAATAAGTGCAAATTAATGTTATTTAAGATTTATTTTGTTGCATTCAGCCAAACAAGGTCTCTGATCAAGTTTTGCCCAGCATTTAAGAGACTGGATACAGCTGAAAAGGATTACACAGTGTCATGCAGTACCAATTAGGAGCAGTCAGTGGAGAATATTACCAGAGCACTGACGTAAGGAACGAACACAAGAAAGTACAAACGCCAGATGCACTAGACAGCACTGTTCTATACCATGGCAGCACTGTGTCTGACCAAAAGTCAAGCAATACTGTAACTATTAAAAAAAAAAAATCTACTTAGCATCAACTTCATTGCAAATTTCTTTTGAAGTTTCTAATCAACAGCAATCAAGTCAGTCCACATTCCCTTTCTAATGGGAAATGGAAGCCACGGAGACAAAGTGTTACATCTGAAAACCCAAACTAAGTGGCACACTGGTAAAAGAATGGATGAACCCAGACTGTCTACCTCCATTTCAAACTATCACATGGTACTGTTAATCAGAGCTTAGCTGACACAGCCCTTAAATCACTCCTCCGGTTTTGCACCAGCTCAGGGCTGAAGGCTCACAGAGCCATCAGGTTCTTTGTTCATCAAGATCCTTCCTCATACGCAAGGGAGTCCCAGCAAGGCACCTGCTGCTGCAGGATGCTCTTGGCAACATCTACATTTGGCAACAGAAGTTGTGCACGCAATGGCTTTCTCAGCTTCCTCAGTGAAAAGGGGGAGCCCGTGCCCTCCCCAGAGGCAGGCGTTAGTGCAAACAGAACCCCGCCACAGTCACTAATGGTGACACGACACTCCTCCACAGACATGGAGGAGTAAAGATACCGCTCCACGCCAGCCCCCGGCTGCAGGTGCGAGCAGCCCAGTGCCCACAGGGTGACTGCTGCAAGGAGAAAAGCACGGCAAGCACAAAGGATCATTCCCCTCTCCTGCACTTTCAACTTCATCAACAGTGCTAGTAGCCAACAGCTGCGTTTCCGCATCTAGGAAAACGTATGCTTAAAGAATTTTCCTTTTTTTGCAGACAAAGGAGGAATTCTAGGAGAAACTCTATTCTCTTGGCTGTCGCGGGTGACCCTATGTGGGTTTCAACACAAGTGCCCATGCTCCCTCTACTGCCTGAAGCTGTAACCACACGTCTGGTCTTATACTGGACACTGTACACGACACTCGTAGTTCTCTATTAAGTGTTAAAAAAAAACCAAAAAAAACAAACAACAAAGGGAAATGTCAGTTACATGGCTAGTCTTGGGCATCCAAGGATCAGAAGAGTAGGACTAACAGGTCACTTCTCCTGAACCCTTTTCTTGTCACCTAGCGTAAAGCACTGGACAACTTACAATTTATTCAACACATGCATAAAAATCATAATAAAGCTTCTCTTAAAATTGCAGTGATCTAAATCCACTCTTAAGTATTTTCAGGTGCTTATAGAAAAGAATTGTAAATATATACAACACTAGAGTATCCTGGTAGCAAAAAGCTGAAATTGATCTTTCCAGCTACTCTGTCACCATGGTCTGTGACTTGCCTCACTTCTAGCAGTATGAATTTCCTAACTGCAGACTAAGACAGCACGCTGCTTATAATTTCGTGTGACAGCATTAAAAAAAAAACTTTTAAACGTACTTAATGAAAATGTAAAAAGGAATGAGATGCCATAAATAAAAGTGCTCAGGTAACAGGGCAGGCAGATGTCATGCTGTATTTACCCAGACTGTTCTGGTGAGCTGCTGGTGCTCTGCAGCTACTGGAGATGCTAATGAGAGAGGAAGGATGAGGCAGGGATGGGGAAATAAATGAGGAGATGGCAGTGTGCTGGTGGGGAGTGGATGTGTGACCTCAGCCATTTTATTTAGGAAGAAATTTTAAGTGGCACACATAATATTAACTCAGATCAGCACAACTGTACCTCCCAGGGACAGTCTGTGGATAAATACATGAAGAATGGAGGGTGCTATGATGCTACAAGAACTAATTAATACCCTGTGTGTACTGATAACGTCATCCCTGTTTTTGTTCTTAGAGCTCCAGCTCCACAGGAAGCAGGGCCCCTGTCAGTCTGGGTGTAGACATATCTAGCACATGAAACCCCCTCCTACAGTGATGCCCTATTTCATAAAGCAGCTGCCCAGCCTCCCTTCTAACCACCCCATCATTACTTTCACCCTGGTATTTGTACAGCTCTGCTTTGTTTCCAGCCTCACTGACCACAAGATCAAATGGTTGGCAGCAGCAGAATTCATTGCACTGTCTCTAACCTAACTGCATGAAAGGGAGAGAGCACAATCAGGGAATAGCCTCAAAGGGGACCGCAGACTCCACATCTCCCTGGTGGCAAGAGCATCTGTGCTGTGTGACCTACTTGTGGCTGCTGAACACCAGCACGCTGCAACGGGTGACAGCTCTGCTGCGGCCGGGGAACAGACAGCCCAGGGAACTCTGCACTTCTCTTAACGCTGTCATTTAAGATCTCAGCCTTTTAGACCTGCTGGATAACCTATTTTAGTGTTAGCCCTAACAATAACGGTAAGCTTAACTTACAGATTTAACCCAAAACCAGAATGACCTTGAATACTAAACAGTTCTCCCCTCCCTCCCAGAACCACTATATATTAGAATTTTTTTATGACTTATCTGTACTGAATATGCAGTATAGATACATACTTTTCACTAATGATTTCCTAAAGTTAGCATCATCTCTTATGCTTTATTTCTATTGCCTTCTGGATTTTACACCTCACATCCCCCTCATAATTTCATCACTGTTGTTCTTCGCTGTCTTCAACTACTGCCTCACTTTTAATGTCTTCACTAATTTCAATTTCTTGTTCAAACTCAAAACAAGCTATCCTCAGTTTCACCAACCATAGCATGCAAAACATCAGTTCTTTTGCCACAACTTCTGCATTTACCCAACCCTCTGATGAAACCTGTTGCACTGGGCTTTAGTTTCCCTGTAGGGGCTAGAGCTGATCTGAGAAGAGCCTCCACCAAGCACCTGCACCAAGCACCTGCAGCTGGGACTTCCTTGCTCCTGGGGTGACCACAAGATCACTATTTATTTCTCTGATGGGGATCTCCATTACTAGTAGAAGATGCCATTTGAATACACTCAAGAGGAACATTCCCCTTGCTAAGTAACTCATTAGCAAAAAGCCTTAGTCTAGTCTCTATACTGGTTACAAATACTTAGTAAGCTTTTTCTATATATCTTTTGGAGTTGGAGGGAGACAGATCGGAAAGAATAATCTTAAATTCAGAGTTATTCTCCTTTCAGGCTAATACAGTACATCTGCATGCATGGGTATTCGGGCACTGCTGATGACACATCAGAAGAGTTCTGCCATTTCAGCACTGAATTTGGAATTCATTTTATCCTGGATATATCCTGTGATCTCAACAGACAGTCTACAATAAAAACAGTTCAGATTTTGGGACAGTTATAAAACTTTCAGCTCAGGTCTGCCTATCCCCCTGCCACACATCCCTACTAATCTTGTTGTGCCCTCAGTAAGTACTTGTTCCGTGTTTGGTAAACTACAGAACCACTGTGGCTAAGCAAGGAGTTACTGCCTACACAGGGGTGCAGCGCTTTGGAAGGCTGTGCTCCAAAGAAACACAGATTGCAACTGGTTAGTAGAAACACATTACAAAATCTGTCATCAGGCTCTCTGCAACAATTCTTATGAACAGCCTTTCGTACTGTCCTTTTGGTGCTTATCAGCAGCAATCCTGCATGTTTAGTGGGAGAATTAACGCTGGCCAGGAAAATTATATCTTATCTAGAGGCTGGTACTTCCTAAGTACTTCCTAAGAGCATAAACACACCAAAGTGTGTCCAGTGTGCTCTACTGACAGACCTTTATGACCAGCAGTGCTATATGCAGCTCCTGTACTTCACTGTCTCACACTGGGTTCTCCTGAGTACTGCAGTAAGTTAAATCCAAAGATGGGAGTATAGTGAGTTTGAGGTATTAAAGGAACAATGTATTAATTCAGTATGTGTCCTATAAACTGTGTGAATACTGAAAAAGCCAACTGTCTCACCCTCATATGCCACATAATTGTGTTGTTACTTAATTTTCTACTCTTCCTCCAACAGAGGCAAAGTTAATCCACAGTTAATTCAGCCAGACATATAAAGGCTGCAGTCCACTTACCATTTCACCCTTAAATAACACTTACCCTAAAACCACTAGGAACCACATATATATATTAATAAATATGCAAAACAAGATTAAAGCACTGACCGCCCTACATAAAAACTCAGATATGAGGCTGCACTTTGTGTAATGGAAACTTCACCCTCCAGAGTTTTAGAGCCTTGTAAGAAACTCTGCAAATGCTATCACTATCAGGCCACAGGCAGAAGCAGCTCCACAGGCTGAAGGCAAAGCTCATCTGCAAACATTCATGTGCCAGCCTCAAAACGCTGAGGAACAGGCACTGACGATAACATCAGAATGCAAATGTTGTGGCAAGCAGTAGTGAGTTACTCCGGTAGAATAGCATCACTGCTCACACTGGGCTTCAAATCGATCAGTTCCAAGTTCCTGCCTCACACCAATCTTAAATTATAAACACTTCCCAAGGAATCAGAGCCCAGACTGAAGGACAGATCCCCTGCTTACTGAGCTAACACAAATGTCATTGATTATGTGGAGCATAAGCAAAGCTTAAAGATGTACCAAGGGCCCACTAACTACTTAAGTTTAAAACTAGTACTGATACCCAAATTTTAACGGTAGCACCACAACCACACACCCTCATTATAACATAACTACTTACGGTATTTTGCGACGCATCTTTTATTGTTTTCATTTTATAGGGGGAAATAAAGGTAGCTAGAAGAAGAAACAAAGGTTTAGACTCCTCAAGTGCAAACATATTACTGTTTTTTTAATTATCCTTAACACTTAACCAGTCAGTAAGGCAGGAAAAGCAGCCAGGCTCCAGAGCAGCCGAACACAAGTCCGCCCAGCCGTGCTGTGAGCGGCCCCCAGGCGGGTCCCTCCTTAGCAAAGCCCAGCCCAGCCCCGCCGCCTCTCCTCAGCGGCCTCACCGAGCTGCCGAAGGCGCCAGGGCCGGCAGCAGTGCGCCCATCCCCGGGGAGACCGCCCCGACCAGCCAGGGAGCGCGGGGAAGGACCCGCCCCGCCGGCCTCCGCCGTCCCGCCCCGCAAGGCGGGCCCGGGAGCGCGGCCCTCCCCTCACGGAGGCGGCGGGGAGACAGGGGCCGGGCCGGGCCAGCCGCCGCCGGGATGGAGATGGAAGTGGAGGCCGCGGGGGAAGAGAGGGCCGGGTCCGCGGCAGGCGGCAAGCGGGCGCCCGCCGACCCCCCGGGGGCCGCTCCCGCCGGCCATTACGAGCTGCCCTGGTGAGCGACGGAGGCAGCGCGGCCCGCACGGGGGAGGAACGACTGCTGGCCAGGGAGCGCGGGCGGCCATTGAGCGCTGCGAGCTGGAGCCGGGCGGGAGGAAGGGCGGAGTGCCATTGGTGCAGAGCGGCGCGGGGGCGGGGCTTGCCGTGGCGTAGCCTATGGAGCGGGCGAGGGGCGGGGCTTGCCGTTGGCGGGAAGGTGGGGGCTCGCGCCGCGCGATTGGGCCTGTACCCGCACGGCGCCTGCGCTGAGGGGGTGGTGCAGGCCGGCCCCGGCACTTGGGGCCTTCCCCTGGTGCCCGCCAGCCGCGGGAGCTGCGTCTGAGTGGGAGGTGGGGGGTCCTGGCAGCGGTGAGGGCTCTGCCTGCACCCAATAACCTGGCCAGGCAGGGCTGGGGCCTGTGAAGTGGGAGCGCGGGAGGGCACCGGGCAGCCTCGGGTAGAGAGCAAGAAGTCCCTATCGAGTCTGGACAAAGTCAGCCCTGCCGTGTGCTAAGCATGAGAGAGTACACAGGGTGAGATCTCCCCTTAGCCCTGTCATATCAGACTGAGGCGCCACACTCGTGTCCGAATTGAGTGGTTTTTTTCCTTTTTCTGTACTAATGCAAGTAAAACAACCGTTCGGGAATTAGTGTTGCGGAATGCTGTGAGCGGGGACCCTGCAGCATTTGCACTAAGGACGCATCAAGTCATCTTTGTCCCATGCTATCTCATTTTCTGTCAGTGTAAAGCACTGTTAAAGGTTTATAAGATCTGCTGAAGTGTGTGGGGTTTTGCTTTTACAGGGTGGAAAAGTACAGACCCGTGAAACTATGTGAAATAGTTGGAAATGAAGACACAGTGAGCAGGTTGGAGGTGTGTGGCTGTCCCTTCATTGTTTTAGAAGTTAACTCAAAAACCAATTCTGCCTAGATCCACAGACCAGTAAAAGCACTTTTGTATTTTTACATCCATACTTGAGTATGTGGAAAAAAGCTTTCTGATACACTTAAGAAATTACTTATTTAGAACATGTTTGAGTGGTGTCCTAAGGAAATAATGCCTTCTTGAATTGGGATGTTGTTTAATTTGGTCCTGTTGTTTAAATTGCCCCTGACAACTTAGATTTATAGCGGTTATAATAATATTGTTTCAATGAATAAATGTAATTTACATAACACATATAACCCTTTTGTGGAAGAAGAATATTTGCCTTGACAAATAAGTTTGTGAACACAGTGTTTGTTAACAGAAAGCTTATACTAGCAAACCTATAACAGATGCAAAGGAAAGGCAAGAGTACCTGTGGGATTAAGTGCTTTTAGGTTTTTCCATCTTTTTCTAGGGACTGACTTCTAACGGTTCAAATAAAAAAAAAAAAAACCAACGTGAAAGCAGCAACGTTCAAAAAATGAAAGCAGAAGGGAAGAAAAGAAATTATAGTTCTGTTTCTCATTATTAAAATAGAATCGAAAACTATTTGTTCCTGCTATTTTGTTACAAAATTTTAAAAATTTTTATTTTTTCTTAGGTCTTTGCAAAAGAGGGGAATGTACCAAATATTATAATTGCTGTAAGTATTGATGTGTTGTACTGTACTTCACCGTGTTGGTCCTGGCTTCCAAAATCTAGCCACAATAGCTTCCCAGTATAGATTCGCATTGTGCCTGAATGTATTGGTAAGAGAGATGTTGACTGTATGGTCACAGAGCAGTGTTCTTGGCAGAACACACAAATAGTGAACAGCTTTCTGTTAAAAACTGACCTGGGCCTCAAGTGCCTGTTGAAGCGTGTCCTGTGCTTCTCCCTGCAGCATTTCTCTCCTCTGTTGGAGACAATCCTGAACTCAGGCAACCTGCAGTCTGATGTTCTCTCTGCAGTTCCTCTGTTGCAGCTGTTTTTCATGACTGGGGAGCATTGTAGAGAGTACAGCTGAGAAAATGACATTAAACTTACCAGTAATTGTTGCATTTTGCATTTTTAGGGTCCCCCAGGAACAGGTAAAACCACCAGTATCCTCTGCTTGGCTCGTGCTCTGCTTGGGCCTGCATTAAAGGATGCTGTTTTGGAGCTGAATGCCTCAAATGACAGGTGAGAATGAATAAACCTTATCAAACTTTTAATGAAGCAGCAGGTATCCATTTTTATTTTTAGTTCAGCTCAGGCCAGCGTGATAGGCTTAATGCTAGTAAGGCCTCTATTACTTGTTTTAATGCAGTTTTTTCAGCTAAAAGTTAGGCAGCCTTTGGTGTCCACCTATCACCATAGATATTACTACTTAATGTTTTATAAACTTGATGGACACACACAAAAATATAAACAGATGAAGTGCAGAATCTGTAATGGTACTGTTTTCTTGAATTTCCTTTAAAGAGTTAAGCTTCCTGCATTCATGAAGATCCTCCTAAGAATGAAAAGTGAACAAGTTGTTTATAATGGAACTCTTCAGTGCTTAAGAAAAAAAGTGAAGTGATAGAAACTAGAGCTGTAAGGGTAGTTGGGGATTAAAATGTAGGATAAGCATGTTAGGTATGTATAGGACACTGACTCTACTCCAAGAATTGGGCACTAAGGGCTGATTATATTTCCCAAGTTCTGTAGCAGACCCATCCTGAAGTATTCCGAGGACATTTCCTGGAGGGTTGTTAATGAGTACAATACATTTTACCTGCCTTTGTTAATATCAAATATAGAAGAGCTACAGAATCACAACATTCATTTTCTAAACAGAACAAAAAAGTAAAATTCTTCATTTTTAAAAGTAAGTCTTTGTTGGGACTCTGTTTTGGAAGGCACCCGTGTGTGCTAAAATGATGCAGTCTGTCCAGCTGTTTTTCTTAAACTTTTCTAAACTAAACCAGTTATAGCTGGGTCTGTGAATGTAGCTGTGTGAAGCACTGGCAAAGTAACAAAGCAATATTAAACACTTCTGCCCTTGTTCATTTATTACCCCTACCTTTTGCAAAACATAAGTAATTTTCTGTCCATACTGTAAGGTTACTGATGTATATACTGATCCTGTTAAATTAATTTTTCAAAGCCTCCAAATATGAGGAGTATTGGTGTCTAAACCTGAACGAGTTGGGCAGTCTGGCTTACAGCATGGTTTCACAACAGTTACACAGCACAGCTGAAGGGGCAGGAACAAACAGCGGGGGATTAGGGAGCTCAGGAGTGCTTCAGCCACTGTGGCTGCTGAATAAAATCTATTATGTAATTTCACCCAACTGATCATGAATCACTTGAATTATTGTTCCAGAGGCATTGATGTTGTGAGAAACAAAATCAAAATGTTTGCCCAGCAAAAGGTCACACTTCCAAAAGGTCGGCATAAAATAATCATCCTTGATGAAGCAGACAGGTACGTTGTGTTTTATTTAACCTCAGCTACTGTGTGAGATGTGTTGCATCTATCCTGTCTGCGGAGCTGCTGTCTTGGACAGTTTTAGATGCTTCTATCAGGCTATCAAAAATAATTAGTTGGGAAATAAATATGCATTGAACAGTGTTCTTATGAGATTACTCATATCAAGCAGAGATCATGGCTTCAAATGAGATACCGAATGTTGGGGTGAAACACTTTGTGATTTAGCTGGATATGAAATAGCATCATAGGGTTTACTGGCTTTCCCTTGGAAAAGAGCCTGGCTTATGTAGATAATGTCACTAGATGAAAACGGGACATTTTCCTCCATCTGCAGATAAGTAATAGTATTCTTAGAAGTATTCTTCAGAGTATTAATGATTTATTTTTGCTTGTTAGTTTCAGTGACCACTTGCCTTGCGGGGTGATTTGTTCACATGACTAGAAAAAACTGCTTAGTTTATCAAGCCAGAATATCAAGTAATTTACAAAGCACTGTCTAATATCAGTAAACTCTGAAGCTTGTATAAACATAATTATCAGCCTGCACCTGTAAGTCAGTGAAGGGCAAAATCTGTCCTAACTATTTTCTCCCCCAGCATGACAGATGGAGCACAGCAAGCATTGAGAAGAACAATGGAAATTTACTCCAAAACAACGCGCTTCGCACTTGCGTGCAATGCCTCTGACAAAATCATAGGTAAAGTGCTGCTACTCCCTGGGAGTTTTTGTCATATGTTCTCCATACTGTTGGCAAACTTCCAAGGCAGTTTTCAGAAATACCTTGGACCTGCTCATTGCAAGAAACCATGGTACTTCTGAAAAATCAAACCACCTGTACCTCCAGCTAATAAAAGAAGAGTGTATTTGTGTAGCTGGTGAACCCTCTGAACAGCTGTTTTTGATGGGTGGTGCTGTGCATGACGGCAGAAGCAGATTTCTCATACTTTGGGCTTAATCTCTATCCAACTGTGCTACAGTTTAAGGTGTTTGATGTATTGTTCAATGGGTATTGAACCCCTTTTGTTGTCTTGCTTTCCGAAACATAAAAGTTTGCCTACAGGCTAACACATTGTAGACCTTTAGACTTTTCTTGTTTAGCAATGATAAAAATGCACATTCAGAAAACGAGAACAGAATCTGAGCTTCATATATATTTGCACATATCTGGGAAAACTCAAGTAGCACATTTGGGCTCAAGGGAAGGACTGTAACAATGGTATATGCTTGAGAGGCTCTATTTGGTCTGGAGTTGACATGTTCTTTTTCTTTGAAAGAAGACAAATGAAGAGTTGGAAGCTGAGATATCTTCTTCCAAGATGAAAACAAATGGTATTTTTCTGAGAAAAGGGAGAAATGCTAATTACACATCTCTGTCCTCAGAACCTATTCAATCCCGGTGTGCAGTGCTGCGTTACACCAAGCTGACAGATTCGCAAATCCTTGCAAGGCTACTGCAAATTGTTGAGAAAGAGGATGTACCGTATACAGATGATGGACTAGAAGCTATTATTTTCACAGCCCAAGGAGATATGAGACAGGTAAAAGAAGAAAGGCAATGAAACAAAAGCAAAAAAACCTTTGAATTGTAGCTCTCGAGGATTTATCTTTGGAGAGGTGAAGCAAAGGGGATGTGACCTGTGGCACAAGAGTAACTAAACTATTTGGTTTTGTGAGGTTTTAAAATGGATCTGCTCCTTAAAAGTTAATTGGTGGGAACTGGATACCAAATTTGTGGGAGGAAATAGGATCTGAATACATTTGTGGTTTATTCTGTTGCTTAATTGAAAACTGCTTAATTGGCATCATTTTCTGAAAAGTGTTTCATCCTGAGGAGGGAAGTGAGAAGTAGAGCACTTCAGAAAATAAAGTCTTATCTTTTCTTTCACAGGCATTAAACAACTTACAGTCCACATATTCTGGATTTGGTTTTATAAACAGTGAAAACGTTTTTAAGGTCAGTAATAGTGTAAAACAGTGATGCTCAAAGTTTAGCACTACAGCTGTGTGAGCACTTCCGTCAGACACATACGCCTTTGACAGTGCTTGGCCAGTCTGCAGCAGCACTGTGTATGTAGGAATTACAGCCTTAGGCTGTAGAAAAGTGCATGTGCCTTTTGAAAAGGGTGAGAGCACTGGCAGTCCCTCATGACACGTCAGAGACCTCGTGGCTTTCCAGCTCTCTCAGAGCACATGAATCACATAACTGCTGAAAAATCTCACAGTGGGAACTTTTCAATCTATTACTTGGGTGCTCTTATTTCGTGCTATTGAGTCTGCCATGGCAGGATAGCTGAAAAGTCATATTACTTAAAATTTAATCTGTATTATAGAATGTGTCTGATTCAGTACTTCAGCTGTATAGAAGCTTGGTGAAAATACCGGGGATTTAATGCAGAGTCTTCTAATATTTTGAAGTGTAATATTTCTCTTTGATATAGGTATGTGATGAGCCTCATCCTCTTCTTGTGAAAGAAATGATACAACACTGCATAAATGCAAATATTGATGAAGCGTACAAGGTTGGTTTTCTCTACCAAATTCTTGTTTTGAAGAATTCACAGTGTATGTTGTTTTTTAAGATAAGGGCAATACCATGCAGATGAGTTGATCCTTTATATGCAGGGGTTTGTTCAGATGCATAAGCCAACAAGCAAAAAACCAAGTTGCATTGAAATTACTTGCTAAATAGTTGAGGTTAAATCGTTTGATAAGTAGTACATGCAGTTCCAGTAGTTACATACAGCTGTTCCAAAAGTGTATATACTTGACTCACCTGATAAGTTTTCCGGATAAATGAGGGATTATTCTTGCCCGCACAGATTCTTGCCCACCTGTGGCGACTTGGGTACTCTCCAGAAGATGTGATTGGCAACATCTTTCGCGTGTGTAAAACCTTTCAAATGCCAGAATATCTGAAACTGGAATTTATCAAGGTTAGTACTAATCTAGCTCCTGGTGGGGTCTTTTGGGCCTTTTTAAGAAGAGGATGTGGTTCCTAATACAGGGGCAGCCTCAGGGTTTTCTCTATGAGATTTGCTATATATTAGTGTGAAAAAAGCATTTAACTTCTTATTACTTTTTTTCCCACTCTGCATCATCAGTTTGTCAGTAAGAATGGTCACTTGACACTTAAAGTCTAACCACCCATAGAAGTGCCAAAAGTCACTTTAGTGATCAACTGGAATCAATAACAAGTGTAATGCTGGCTGAATTGATTATTTAAATCAAAGCCTCAAGTAAGCCCTTGAGAACTTTCTTCAAGAGCAAACTTCATTCTCGTCCAATAGACAGTAAAATATTAAATTACATTAACATCCAGCTGACAAACGGTAAACTGGTGTAGTGGAATCACTGTTCCGATTTGAAACTTGTCCTCAAATATTTGCACCTTGCTCCTTACACAAAGGAAGTGGGGAAATACAGGCTTTGATTTAAAAAAAGAAGAAAAAAAATGCATTCTAGTTGGTCTACGTGAGAAGATATGCTTCTCTTAAGTTCGAGTGACTCTGAAGTTTGTCTCTTAGCAGTAGGGATATGTTCTGTTTAGTCATTAGTCATACTACACATAGACTGGGGGAGAAAACAGAGATTTTACAGTGTTTTTATCACCAGGAAATCGGGTACACTCACATGAAGATAGCAGAAGGGGTGAACTCACTTTTACAGATGGCTGGCCTGCTGGCCAGGCTGTGTCAGAAGACGGCAGCCCCTGCAGCCAGTTAGTGTTTGACGGGGCCGAAGCCGCGTTCTGGAAGGGGAAGGCCTGGCGTGCAAGGGCAGCAGCTCCCTGGGTGTCCTTAGTGCTGCAGGCAAAGAGCCTGCTCCCTTGCTTTTGCTAAATCACAGCAAAATAACCAGGTTCTACTGTAAAAATGTTTTGTACTTTTTTATTTAGACCAATAAAGCTTTAAAATTTACTTTAACCGGAGAACTCTTACGTGTTGTATAACCGAGGTAGGAGAGAGGACTGTGACAGTCCGGAGCAGTAAGGTCTGGCTGGTGCACTCAAAACTGTTTACGTCAGTGGTACCGAGACCTAACGGCAGGAGAGGCAAAAATTGAATCGTGTTGTTAGTGATTACACTTCAAGCCTGGTCACAAGTGGTGGCCTTGCCAAGAAGGAAAAATTTTTGCACCAAATAAGGCATTCAATGAGGTTATAATTGAGGCATGCTGAGCAGGTGCCACTCCTGGGTATTGTTTATGTGCTGTGTGTAAGGAAGATATTTTCACCAAACATCGACGGGAGAAATATGACACACTTCTTAATGGTGCCAGCCATTTATTTTGGATATTTCTTTTAAAAATTTACCAAATTCTGGGACGCTCTGCATTTGAGTTCCCTTTTCTGTTCTTGCTGTCTAGGTTAGGTAATGTCATTTACCACAGTTTCAGCATACCACAAAGCTGCAGCATCATGCTTTCCTGCCTGGTCAGTTTTGGAAACCACCTTGTCAGTGCAGATGAGCAGTAAAGTGTGAAACGCAGAGTGAAAGCAAATATAAATTGAATTTGAGCACCTCCGTATCACATGTGAGACACATGCAGAGCTATCTTAATATAATTAAGTACATTCTGATTATAGCAGTCAAACAAAACGCTGCAGAAGTACAAGTTACTGGTGCCTGCACTTTCACCCTCCCCGTTCTGTTGACACTTTCCCCCTGAGTGTTGGCTTGCCCACACCATTGCCCACACCACTGCTGTCGGTGCCAAAGTGATCTTCATTGGCACGTTAAGTTTGCTTCAGGCTAGAGTGGGCCCTGCCCCAAAGCAGTGCCTGGTTACAGCCCCACTGCTCCCACTCACCCACAGGGCAGTGAGTTTCAGCAGCAAGGGCTGGGGTAGTGTCATAAATTGCCCCTTCAAGACTTTCTGCAGCTCCTCTGAGTCTGAAGACAACTCTTTAATTGAATGTACAGGACAGCAAGTTAATTGACAGCTAAAGCGCAGACACATGAGCTCGCTGTCAAATGGAATAGAGCAAACAGTGCTTAGAATAATGGATGGAATACCCAATTATTTATCAAGCTTACCTTTTGATTCCCAGCCAGTGAGTTGTCACTACCAGCACAAACACTGTTAAATACACAGCTAAGAATTTGGTATTGAGGGGCTTAAGCTGCCGAGTTCTGTACAGACACAGCATCACAGCTTTTGTCCCTAAAAACCTAAATAAAGCACATTTAAAGAGTAGGTTAATTTTCCTTTGGCTGTACATCACAGCCGGCCTAGTCTGTCTTTGCTTTCTAAACATGTTCATTACTGAATGGGGAAGGAAGAGGTGTTACTGCAGAAATGTCATAAAATAGCAAACAGCAGATTTGGAGGACTCGTAAGGCTGGTTCTTACCCCACTGGATGCGCCTACCAGTGCGTCCTCTGGTTTGCTGTGTTGGTGCCAGCGAAGGGGGAGAAACGCGGAGGGTCACAGTTCCTGTTCCTACCTGGTTTAAGTGGTTTTCTTCTCAACTATATTCAGTATCTGTGTTTCACAGCTCCAGTTTGGAGCCAGCTCTTTTCTGGGCTAATCCTTCACAGCACTGGGGGACATAATCAGACTCACTTTTCCTGAGAAGAGGAATAGTATCGGTCCAAGAGGCCACCAACGCAGCCTGTTCAACCACGGGTGGTTGCTCACCCTCTGAGGGCAGAGCTACTGCTTTCTGGCAGCCAGCTAAGGCTCCCCTGCTCCATTTGAGCAGCACCAGCAGGGCCAAAACTACTTTTCTAATGTGTCTTAAATTGAAAACAGGAAGTGAATTGCTCACTTGGCTGCCTACCCGATGTGAGGAAAGAGATATGTGGACCCAGGGGAGATGTCATTTCTCCTTGTGTTATGTTCAGACAATACAGGATCTGACAATTTTGCTTGAGCACCAGAAATCTTTGCACACCTAAAAACGAGTCCTGAAAGGACAGTGTGTCGGTGAACACACTCACACGTACGTACTCGCCCACGGCGAAGAAAAACTGAAAGGTGTTTCAGAACAAGACTGTAATAATATTGATGAAAGTTCCCGTCACAGTCCCTGGATATCTTCCAGCATAATGAGATCACTGGCTGAAAAGTACTTCAGGAGCTTTGCAAAGCTAAGAACTGATTTACCCCTCGCTACAGCTGGCTGTTCTGGAGAGCTGCAAGGGGAGGATTTGCTCACACTCCCAGTAAGAGGAGGAAAGATACTCCACATCCAGCTCCTGCCCTGTCTGCTTTGGCTCCACAACTTTCAAACTCAGATTTTGGCAAATCTTACACCAGGGAAAGGTAATTGGTCTAATCCACCTCCCTGCTTAGGGAATAGAGCAGTAAATCTTTCACTTTAATGTTTTGGCCACACACTCACCTAACAGCTAGAACTGGGAGCTACTCACTGTGTGCCAAGGATCTTTTACTGCTGCTAATCCTCTCCTAATCATTTAATGGCTCCCTCCAGGTATGAGGTGAATCACCAGTCGGTGCAACGTCACCACACATAACCGAAAACAGAGCTCACCCTTCCTTTCAGCAAAAAATCCACAGTCTGCAGCACTTCATGGGAAGTGGGAGCTTCTTCAGATGCCAGTTAGTCACCAAGGATGAACCAAGGATGACAACGTCACGGCCCTGCGAGGGCCGGGCGCGCTGTTTCAGTAACGAAGGCATCTCCTTGTTTCCTTGCCTGTCTGTCAGCCTGTGCAGAGCCAGCGCAGGCTGGGGCTGTTGCCATCTGCTCCAGGCTCACCGGGATGCAGCTGTCCCCAACCCACACAAACTTTTTGCAGAGCATTTAAACATCAGGAGAACAGAGGGTGCGAGTAGAAGCTGGGCTGGGAGGAGCTGAGGCAGGCAGAAAGCAATTGTAGCTCCTTGCGTGTGTACATCCCTGCAGTGCACTAGATTTTCTCTGCTGTAAAAGTCTTGTGGAAGCAGGAACAAATGCATTTGTAGGAGCTACAAGTAAATCTTCTCCTAAGCCAAACTCCAAACCACCGCTGTTTCAGCTACATGAACGGTGGCCACCCATGGCCTCAGCGAATCTGCTAAAAATACACCAAGTCATTTGCAGCAGGAAGCACCTGACATCCCCTTCTCCCACTCCAGGGTTCACTTGCCCTTAGCTCCACTTCTCTGCTCGCTCTTACCAGTCCCAAAGACATGAGTGTGGGCTGTGTCCCTTCTTGAAGCACAGTTTTCTGAACCAATTTTGAGGAAGAAGGCTTTAAAGGAGCTACATTTTCTCCTCATAGATTCCACACACTATTCCATGTCATCTCATGTGCTCCCATCTCAGTCTGTCTCACCCAACCATGCAGACAACATCTGCATCATTGCAAACCATAATAAAACACTGCATTTCCTTTGGATGCTTTTCAATTTTAATAAATAAGTGGTACAACGGTGCCAAATCTGTGCATCAGGGCTCAAGAGACAAGGGTTATGTTTCAGGGCTGATGTTCCTACGGCAATACTGAAAGACTGGCGCGGTTTCTCAGGCTGGCAGCTGTGGATCTGACAGTCTCAGTTGTTGCAGGGTCTTTGTATCATTATAAACCAAATACTGAAACACAAGGAAAACTGCTGTAGACAGATACTGTGAATGACAAGCTGTGGATAAGGCAGGGATTTAGTCTTCAGCTTTTGTCAACAGGTTGATATCTCATTTAGATCCAGAGAACCACTGCTGTTGTAAAAGAAACCTCTGCCTTGCCAGTTGCTCTCTTATAGGAAACTGCTTCTGTAGGAGAGCATGGGAACTAAATCAGAACATAATCCCTGTGTTTTAATACCATCGTGCATGAGTCACCCTGACAAATTAAGTAGCTGGCTGCATTGCTGCTCAGCAATTTAAAGATTCATTTCATGTTTGACAGGAGAAAACATTTCACAGGCTGGCCACGCTCCCTCCAGTAGGTGTGCAGGAAAATGAGGTGGGATAACAAGCTCTTGGCTTGCCCGTGGTCACTGCCGGGCAGAATGCTTTCTCCAGTCGCAGGTTTGCTGTTGGACTTCTGTGGGGCTTCAAGCAGAGCGTTTCTTCATTTCAGCAGCACCCCTTCTATGTGATCTTGGGCACAATTTGGAGAAGAGATTTCACCGAGGGATTGAAGCCTCCCCTCTCCCTGTGTGCATGCTTGCTGGGTGTGCTCTTACAGCTCAGCAAAGGACTTCTTCAGACTTTATGCAGAATACTTGAAAGAAGAGGGGAAAAGATAGTGAGTCCACTGAATTTTAATCCCTGCTTTCAACTTCTTAACTCTGCTGCCAGTTACAATTTTTTTCCCCCGAAGTAAACTACAAAATGTTCACATCTAAGCAGAAGCTCCAGCTGTTCTCCCTGATGATCCCTTAGCAGAGCAGAGGTCACAGAGGTGCCAGGACCTCATTCCTGAATTCACCCCCCCTTGGTGGAGAACTTCTGCTGGAATTTGTTGCTTGGACATGGGGATTTTATGGCGTTACTCTGCTAGCAAAGGCTGTAACAGAGGCATCATTATAATAGCAAGAAGTGCATTGGCAATTTTATTTACAGAGGTGCCAGAGGTTATTTACAGATACAGCCACGATGGTGTTTTGGTGGGGCTTACTCGGAAAATCTGTATTCCCAGACAGGACAGCTATTCCTCTCTCTTCTACCTTCCCAGCATCATTTATCTCTTTGGGAGGTGGATTTATGGTAGCCCCTGTGCTCCTTTGATCATTGCTCTCCACCAAATCAGGTACAGTCATTGCAGCAGCTTTGCTAAACGTTTTGGGCATCCATCAGCCCTTATTGTTCTTCTCACCACTCTGAATGAGGTGGGTACCCTCCCTGTTACAAAGAGCAAACAGAGCAAAAAGCAGGGCCATGCTGTGACTAATGCAGAAATGTAATCCTCTCCTCCTCAAAACTTCTCTGTGGAAGAGGAATAAATGCAGAATTGCTTATAATAGTTACAACTTTAGCAATCCTCATTTTTTCGTGGATAATCTGTCTTCCTTCCCTCCAGATGCTTAGCCAACACAATGCCTGGCTATTCCATAAACACCTTCCAAAAAGAAGACGTTTCTCTGCAACCCCATCCAAACAGTCCATTCTTATGATATTTGCTTGGTTTACTCCAGCTCAAGCAGAGAGGGACGTCTGGCAGCGAGGTACCGCTGCAGCAGGTTTCTCAGGCAGGGGCCCCTGTGTCCAGCTGCATCCCAGCAGAGGCTGGTGTTGGACTGTGGGCAGCAGCGGGTGTCTGTGGGCAGGGGAAGAGGCATCTGGCAGGCTGAGCTGTTTGCTACCAGCCAGAGCACGTGCATGGACTGCTGGGAAGCGACTCACATGCCATGGGTGACACACAATGAATCCTCGACCAAAAAACACAACTTGCAGCTTCCCCTCCAGCACAGTCTTTGTCAGAGCTAACGCTGCCAGGATGGGCTGCTGAAGTTCAGAGCAAATGCTGCAACATGGAGAACAGGGTGACTGTGCTTTGCATAGTGGGGCCAAATCTTAAATATTTTGCATGACTTCAGAAAGATCCGATTCTGGGGGTCTGCCCACTGCTGGTGCCCACAGATTGGGGAATAGAAAACCCTGTAACTGGAGCTGCCAGCATGTGGCATAAGGATGATTCTGCTGTGTCTCTGCAGGTGCTCAAAAAATAAAAATCTGACAAGGAGAGTGATACTGGTCCCAGTCCCTCTCCCAGCTGAAGTCCTAGACCAGTCTGGAGCAGAGTGACCAGCTCTACACGCTCTAACCAGCACGTAGAGACACCACAGATCTATACATTAGCACAGTGGTGGTTTATTTTCCTCTTTCCCTTTCCTAGCGATCCACATACACTTGTCTGCTGAGAAGAGGTTCCACAAGGCCTCCAAGAGCCTGTTTTGAGCTACAACAGCTAATGCAGAACTGTCGCTGTGTTTGGTATATCTGGGGCTGCTTTTCTTCCATACGTTACCATGCATTTACTGACACCGTGTTGTATCACCCACTCATTCAGTGTCATGAAATCTTCCTGCAGCTCTCCACAGATGGTTTTTACTTTAACTGCCTTGAGTAATTCTTTACCATCAGCATCAGGTTGCTGCTGATAACAGGGCAGGATATGCGGTTATAGCAGAGCAGGCAGGGCTCAGCTGAGCCCAGGGAATCCCGTACACTGCTCAGTCTCCGAGCTGCACAGACCAGAGGGGTTTTGGGGGTTCCTGTCCGCAGCACATAGCAGCGCTGCCTGAAGCTGCTCTGACGTTGGTTTAAGTTCCTGTTGGAGGAGGATAGCGCTGAGACGTGGACTTTGACAAATTTGTCTCCACAATCTGCATTAGTCAGCTTGGCATCAGCCAGAGACATGGCACAGCATGGAGCAAGCTGCTCCTGCTCCCTGCACGGCCTGCGTGGGCTGCTGGGCACCGGCTGGCCCCACCGGTGAGGGACAAAGCTCCATCTGAGCTCTCTTCAGCATAAACACAAACCTCCCACCCCTAATAAATACATTGACCATTTGCTCTCTTTTTACCTGTGCTTTGACAGAAAGGCAGGGCCTGATGCAGGGGCCGCGTTGACATAGTCTGGTTCATCATCTGGGCTTTCTGTCTGCAGAGCTGTGAGCGAGGATGGGAAGCACTGATCAGTAAGCAGGTCTAAAAACACACACACCCCATAAACACGCTCTGCGTCCTGCCAATATAGTTAGTCTTCAGTGCCGACATATTTTTGCGCCTGGGCTAAGAAACCTCAGACGACAGTGTCAAGATCTCCTTGAAGGGGCTTCAAAATGCTCACAGCAAATTTGCAAATGCTCTGCGAGCAGCTAGTTTGGACAGCTTTGCAGAGCCAAAAGACACGGACTTAGATTTAATCTAGAGAGTATGCAAACAGGATGACAAGAATCAGTTTGCTTAGGCAGCTTCCACACCAGAGACAGAAAGCTCTTAAATATATTTGTATACATTCACCACTATCTCCCAGGCCAGACTACCCGCTGTGCTTCACAGGAAGCCACACATTAGATTGAACTCTGTTTAAAGGTTAGCTTAAGAAATATCCAGCCCTGATTACTGCGGGAGAGTTGCAGGATGACCCACTGGATGTGTGTGCTGCACATTTCTTTGTTGGACGGGATTACAAGGCTGAGCTTGCACCAGGCCAACTTCAAAATGTAAGAGGATATAAGACATGAAGAGCGACATTCTTCTGTAGCATCCCGTGGTCAGGGTTTAGGCACAGCCACCTACATGGTGGCCTTCCGAGTACTAGAAACACCACATCCCATCATAGCAGCATTCAATTACGAGTGTGTGTCGCATTTTGCACATTGCCTTAGATGTTTATCATGAACGACTGGGGAAAAAATAACTCAAGATGGGGGCAATGGCTGCATTGCCTTGAGCGTGGCTTATGCTGGTCTAGCATGACAGGCACCCTGCCCATGAGCCCCATCCCTAAATAGTGAACAATTGAGAACATACCTTCTGCCTGCTGGAGTTTCCACATGTGCATCGCCGCACTGTTCTCATAGTCTACAGCATCATCTGTGACTAAGAAGAGTTTGGACAGGATGATGCTGAACAGCAAATGGACTAAAAATGGGCCTTTGTGAAACCCCCCTCCCACCGCTGCACCCCGACTGCCCCGTGCACATGGCTGAGTTTCCAGCCGGGTGGCTGCCGTCCTGCTGCAGGTCTGCTGATGCTGCCTCATCGTTTTTCCAGCCCTGACCATGTGCCTGGATATCTACAGGCATTGACGGGGATCAGACTGGTCCCTGCTGCTTCTGCCTCCTCTAATCGCTCCGTACAAAGGCAGGCTGGAGCAGGGCAGGCTTCAGCAGTGCAGAAAGCGTTCTGTTAATTTGCTGAAGGAAACCAAATTGACTTCCTATTCTGACTGCAACGTCCCAGGACAGAAGCTGGAAGCCCTTAAGCAGGCACTGTGGTCCAGTGTCATCCTCCAGCAGCTCACTGACTGCAGCATTCTTGGGCTGGACGTGGGGAGAAACCTGAGCTGGGGTCTATAACCATGATCAGTCTTAGCTGTAACAACACTGTAAGACCTAGAGAAACAATGCAGACCCCAACGCTCCTGAATTGCTGCAGAGATCTCCTAATCAAAGGGATCAGCTCAGAGGTGAGCTCACAACTGGTAAGGCATCACCACATGCGTTTTCCTGCAGAAAGGAAAGCTCCAGGTCTGCTCTGTCCCTGCGGCAGCCCTTGCACCCCAGCTCCACCAGCACGGAGCTGATAGGAAGAGCTGAGCCTGCAAATGAGGGGTTTTCCCTTGACTGAGCAGATCTCGGTCCTTCTCTGCACTTCCAGATACCTTTGTACAACACACAGAGACCACGACAGCAACACACCTACCTGTATCAGAGCCATGAGACACTCCAATGATGACATTTTGATAGGACTGGGAATCCTCCTCTTTCTCTGGCAGAGAGAAGAAAGAGGGGGAAAATGAGCTTAAGGAAGCATAGGTGACCTGGAAAGATCCCCCAGCACTTGCAGGAGAGGGCTGTTTCCCACAATGAATTGCACATTAGCTAAAAACTCATTAGTCTTTGTGACAGCCTGCGCTGGCCCAGCAACAGGCCATCCCCAGTGCAGTCGAACTGGGCGATCACTGCCCCGCGGGAGCGGTGTCACCGATGCCTGGAGCCCTGGCTGAGCCTCTCCGGCCACAGCAGCACCCATGGAGCCAGCTGAGGGTGAGCGGCCAAAGCTGGTCCTGAGGCACCATGACTTTTCTTACAAACAGGAATAAAACCCAGTAAGCATAACTACTAGCCCTACAGCAGCCCCCAAGGTGAAGCAGGGAGGGGAGCTGGCTCTGGTGTGGCTTGAACCCCCAGGCTCCCAGCCCAGGTTAGCAGTCGGGAGGGGATTTTCTTTCCCAGCGAGTGTTAAGCTTGCAACTGCGGTGTCTTCTTGGGCTTATTCTCAGTTTTGGGGAAGGACCTGAGCCCCAGTCCAAGCATGTAAAATCTGAAAGCATCTAGAACCAAAATCTGCTTGAAAGAATTTAAAACCCTCAAGCTCTTTGTTCTGTTGCTGGTTATTTCAGCTCTCTGGATGGGCTTGTGAGCAGCTGAACCACGTGAGTCCCTATACTGCTAACCTCAAACCCTGCATCCACCAGTGCTGACAACACCACTGACACCCAACAGTTCGTGTGGTCACGGCACCTAAGCTGGAAAAGTTTGCACGCAATGTAAGCCCTGCTGCTGCCCACCCTGCGACCCTCCAGTGCTTCTCCAAAGCCTCAGCGAAGGGGAGAAGCCCCGAGCTCAGCAGGGCAGTTGATCTCAGCCAGGACAGGCACCCCCTGCATGGGCAAGGGCTCTGCTGCCCAAAACCACACCGGGCAGGAGGGAAAGCATTAGCCAAGGGAGCCTCTCAGAGCAGCTCCGCAATGGCTACACACTGACACTACCTCTAGGTAGTCCTCAGCCACTGAAAAAGCATTAAAACTAGTAAGGGATACAAAAACTTTCATGTTAATAGATTCAGGTTTCTCTTTCTCCCTTTGCACACCTCCCCCCCCCCCCCTTTTTTTTTTTTAAATAAGGTACATTGGTTTTGGTAAACAAATTATTTTTTTAACCTATTTTTTTCCCCCCAGTCTCTTTAAATAAAAAAATAGGATTCATGTTTTGAAATTCATTTTAGATAAAAATAGACTGATGTCTGAGTCAGTGCAGAGAAGTGCCGAGTACCCAGGGAAGTGAAAACATTTCACAGATGCAATATTTGCCTTGAAAAGATGCATATGAATGGAGCAGTGTGTTCCATCCCACCTTCATTCAGTAGCTTCATAAATCAAGCACACAAAGTATTTAAAGGTGTCCCTTTGGTAAAAAGCTTCCGGATGAGGACATACCCCTTCCTGTGCGTCTGGGCAGGGCCCTGTGGGGCTGCAATCTCTGCTCATGCAAACCAAACTGAGCTAAAAACAGGGAAATGGCTTTGTTACCCCATACACTCTTGCAGTGAGATTTGCTGCTGCCCAGAGATGAAACAGAGTAAGAACCAAGCGTTTTGTGCAGTCGGAGCCAGGGATGCATTTGGGCTGTCCTGTTTATAGCCAACAGATGGACTGAGCGGTGCTTGGGCATCCCTCAAGCCCCACGGCTCTGCTACACCCCTTAACAAACATCTCTCCTGGACTCACGCTTGCTTCAGGTGATACGGCAATAACGCACAGACCCAGGCAAGAAAAGTCTTGTAGCTCCCTGGAGCCACTCAACAGCCGGGCTGGTGGCTAGAGAAGAAACCCATCTCACTTGCATGGAGACCTTACCATTGGGTGGTGTGAAGAACCTGGCACAGTTGTAGTAATCCAGAGATATGGGTTCCCTGTGAGAAGAGCAGCCGCCGTTAGCTCCTCCTGCCCGAGGCAGGCCACAGGCTTCCCAGTCTGAGCTACAAGAGAGCCAGGACCACACTGGGACCAGTATACCTCTGCTCAATTGTGCTGGCAGGCAGCAACCAGCTACTTACACGTAGGCAGCATCCCCTTGCAGGCAGTCCTCTGCAAGCACAAAGGGTTTGCTGTCAGCACACCATATAGTTGCACGAATTCCACCGCCATCCGAAAGCACAGCCGGACAAATTCCCCAAGCACAGTGATGGCGAATGTCCCCAGCAGCCAGAAAAGTCCTGGCTCGGCCCCAAAGCCTGTCCACAAGCAGAGCCGGGAGGCTGGAGCAGGGGAGGCAGCCCTGATCCACCCCACGCCATGGGAAAACCAGGGCTCATCACTTCTCATGGACAGATTCTGCCAGCTGGCAGGAGATCGGGAATATCCTCCCCAGTTTGGGAAAGGAGAGCATGGCCCCATGTGCCAATAATCTCTTAGGGTGAGCACCAGCTCACGCTGTCCTGGGAGGGAGCGGGGGGCTCGCCAGCATCCCGTCCCCCTCCACTCTGACCGTTAATCAGATCAGTGTGTGTCTTACAAAGCAATCACTAAATTAACCAAGCCGGAGCTCTGCCAGCTGCAGTGGCGGCTGCCTGCGTGCTCCCCGCCAGCTCTCATCCCCAGTAACCTCTCATCGCCTCGGCAGCCTTCCCTCCCCACACCCCTGGCCGTGTGGCTGCAGCATTTACCTGTCAGGAAGTTCTGATACCTGGGCTCGGTCCCGCTCCCTGGGGAAAAGCAGAAGGGCACGTCATGCTCGGGCTCAGGCCGAGCGAGGGGAGCAGTTTGATGATGGTGCCACCGAGCATTTCGGCAGCAGCAGCAGCTCTGCCCCTGCTCAGCTCTTTGCTTGGGGCCAGGGACACGGCTGAAAGGTTGGATGCCCCAGGGCAGAGGTGCTGGGACAACCAGGGGTGATATTTTAAATAATCTGGCCCTGTGGCTCTAACTAGGCCTGGTCAGCCATAGCACACTGCATTTTAAACTCAGACCCAGCCTATCTTATTAAGCATCGCTGTGCAGCACCATGGGTAGGTGCTAATAACAGGAAAGAATTTTATCATCACCCAGCTTGTTTCTAGGATAACCCCCCTGTGCCCTGCCTGGGGTCCAGCAGTGAGTAACCAGACTCTCAGAGGCTCTGTCTTCTCAAAACTGCCGAGAGTTCCCAGCCAGCACCTACACAAATGAGCCAAAATTTGAAACATCCCCATTTATTAATTTTGCAGTAGGTGCTTCCCCCGTGCCTGCATGGATGGGGAGAGCATTGAACCAGGGCCCATCCCAGGGGAGATGCTCACCGTATCCAGTGCGGCGGGAGGTGCCAAGCTCCTTGGTGGTTTTCCTGAAAGACAGAAAAGGGAGCTAAAGTCCCAGGTCTGAGCAAACTGTACCAGGGGTTACAAACCACAGCAATGACTAAGCCAGAAGGACCACCCGTGAAATCTCCCTGCGAGGTTGTAACAGGACACACATCGAGCAATGGGAGATGAGGAGTTCGGGGTCAAATCCCAAGATAGGAATAACTATGCCTGAATATCACAGCAGAATTATTGCAGCTGTGTAGTTCTTGGGCATTTTGGTGATGGGGAGAAGGGAATTTCTCACATCAAACTGCTTTAAGGAAAGAACGGCCATTCCTGTTTCATGATGTACCTATTACGTACAGCCACAGCTCAGTTCCTCGGGTTCGATTTAAATGGTTGCCAGCAGAATGCAGATTGACTGAAGAAAATCCAGAAAAAGTCTAAACCCACTATTGACCATCAATAAATTAAGCAACCTGATCTAGTTGAAGATGTCCCGGCTCATTGCAGGGGGGCTTGGACTAGGTGACCTTTAAAGGTCCCTTCAAACCCAAATTATTCTATGATTCTAAGTATAGCCCAAGCCACATCTATAGGGTCCAGAACCCAATCCCAAATCCTGAACATTCACATATGTTGGGTGAACTTCATCCAACCTTGGCTCTACAGCTAGGTTTTGCTTGTGTTTTTTACCTACCTTGCTAATTTTTCAGGTTCCTTTATTTGTTCCAGCCTTCGTGTTGTAGCTAGCACCAAGAACAAAATGGGGTGTTAATTATTATGGCAGCAGCAGATGTTTCAAAGAGCACAGAGCATCCACCAGAGACCATTCCCCAGTACTGGCAAGAATTTTTCTAAGGCATCCCAAAATAGCTTCCAAATTGTTCCTTGAAAGTTCATAAATGACCAAAACGGGAAACAGGGAGGAAAAGCTGGCAGCTGTGCAGACCACAGAGCTACTTAATGCACATTGGAGGAAGCCACAATCCCAACTACTGCCTTATTGCCCACTGTCCCCCAAACCTACTTGACTTGGGGGCCTCTCCCACGCCCAGCACCCCTCCCTTCACACCGCAGGATGCATCGGTAGGTTGTGAGCTTTGGTTGGGCTGTGCTGAAACAAAGACTCGTAGGGGGATTATGGGGCTTGGGCCCAGCAAGGTCCCAGGGAAAGGAGCGGCCCCCGCAGAGCCCGTCTGCAGACGGTGACATTTCATACAGACCCCATCAGCAGCTCGTTTCAGGATAAAAATCAAAAGGTCAGCACCTAACCCAACTTGCCGCAGGAAGCAGTAAGGGGGTGATGATAAATGAGTCACTCCTATCAATTCGGGTTCACCCACACTGTTGTTTTCACAGGGTGAACAGAGTGGTTTGAAAAGCCCAAGTTAATAAGGCGTTGCATTTCAATGACATTGCTTTAGTGATTTATTTTCAACGTGAAGGGAAATTTTTTTCCATTAGCTCAGAATTCACATCTCTAGAAGAATCTAAGGTGGTTTCGACAATCTCAGTCTCATATCATTTCACCACCTGGCTTCAAGGTGACCCTTTTAATTTTTACTTCCCTCCCCGTTCTGTGCATGCAGCACCCCCACCCTGCAACATTCATACTCACTGGAATAGGATCGAATCACCTCAAACCTCTGCTGACTTTCGAGCCTGGAAAAAACAGAGGTATAACCTCAGCTGAATTTTGGGGTCTATGACAAGGAAAACAGATGCAAGAGACCTTCCTGTTTGGTGAGCACAGCCCCCACACTGGGCTTGGTGAGAAGCTGGGGTGCGTCGCTCAGCAGGTCATGCAGAACCCATATGGGCTGGGAGCAGTTTTCCAGACCCCTCTTTGACCCTTTAAAGTCAAGATGTGCTTATAGACCATTGACAGAGCAGCTGACATCAGTTTAGGGAAGGACCCAGGGATGAGGAAAACATCATGTAGGATAATTCCTACTCTGACACTTTATGCACCGGTTAAGGCCAGAAGAGCATTTTCAGCCACAAAAAAAAAGGGTGTTCACCCATGAAATTTTTTCAAATTTCCCTTGTTCACCTCTGCCACTGCCCCTGCCAACATCCACCTGAAAAAAATAACGTATGTGATCAACAATAAAAATAACACACATGCCCAGTAACCTCTTTACTTCTCAGTTAACAGGAGAGCTGCTCTTCAGAGCACAAGAGGATTCAACGGCTCTTCTACTGCAGGTGCATACTGCACTTACTAACTCTGATTTGGGGACCCTGAAAGTGTCCCTTTCCCACCCCCTTTCATTTGGGCACCCCCCATCCCAAGCTGGTATTCACGGCACAGGGCTGGCAGGGAGATGAGATGTCAAAGGACCTCATCGCAGAGTCTGCAAATGTATAGAGTTAAACCACTTTGCTTGCGAAAAGCCCTAACTAACCCAAAACAGATTTCTAAAAAGAGCACACAATACCATGAACCTGAAGTCAAACCACCCAATCCAGGTACAAATTTCAAGGAGTCGGGACAATTCAGTACGAGCCAGCGGGGGTCGGAGCCTGCGCTTGGCCTTTCCATCGGTCTGCGATGGGCCACACCGAAGCCTTTCCCCTGGTCCCGGGCAAGCGGAGCAGAGGCAAACACCCCGACCCCACGGAGGCTTTGCAGAGCCCCTTTGCACCATGTTTGCTCCTATATCAAAGGTTACAAGACAGCCTTTTTTTTTTTTCTTTATATCATTTAGCTGTGGTTTGTCTGTTGCTGAAGGAAATAAGGGGGTGTGCGTGTGTGTACAATCGCATTTCCTTCATTGCTTACGCTGCAGGTTGGCGGTTGCTCTGGCACAGGATCCCATCAGCACCAGCCAAGGGCAGGGTCTTTCTCGTTTAGGAAGTTACCAACCTCTCTACCTCATTGCGGGGCACGACGGGACAGGATAAGAACTTGCCCTTCCAATTCTCCCAGGACTTTTTCCAACTAGTCAATGACTCACAGGCATCATGGTCCAAGCTTCAGTTTCATTTTGGATTATTCTTTATAAATGCACTTGAGCAGCGCCCTGGGCTGGGACACGCCACCCTGCATGCCCCATTCTGGGATTACTTTATTTTCTGTAAATCCAGATCTCAGCTGTGAGGCATGGAGTGGGTCTGGTTGTGGCCAGGGTCTCAACCCAGGTGAGCTGTTTGGGGAAGAAGCGCGATTGTGAAAGGCAACTTACTGGCTCCTTCGCTCACTCAGCTGCTTCTCTCGCTTGGTAGCTGGAAGACAAGGAATAAAAAAGCTCTTATGAAAGAGATGATTTGGGAGTTAAAGATCAGAAAGGCCAATAAGACACATTCACAAAAGTTCTTCAACCAGGAGCATGAGAGGACAGCAGAGGCAGCGAGCAGCAGTTGCAATAGGGTTTTGATTAATTTATTTTAAACTATTTTTGAATTGTAATATTTGTTTCAGACACTGCAAAGCAAGCCAGCCAGCCAGCCAATCCGGTCCCCAAAACCCCAAACTGCAGCCTCTCTTCCCCAGTAAAACCCACCCAGTGCTCAAAGGTGGGCTCAAACCCCATTGGGGTGGGTGCTCACCCCAATCTCTTTGTATTGAATGTATATACGGATTTATCCCCCAGACTGTCCTTCTGTGCCTGCCCGCCCCAGAGCTTCTGCAGGATTTTTGCAGCTGGAGATGGTCCTCCCAGGTGTGGTGTCCCAAAGCCACCCACCACGGTGACCATGGAGAAGGGTCTGCAGCCCATGGCATTGCACCCACCCCAGGGAAGGGGTGCTGCAGGGTCAGGGGGTCCTTCCCCCCAGCTGCTCCCAGGCCACCAGCACAGACCCTTCCCAGCTTCAGCTGCTGGGAGCGTCCCCAGGAGGGCAAAGCTCCCCATGGCTGAGCAGGACCAAGCCACCCAGAGGGGACACCCCAAAAGGAAAGTGTGTGCCCAGCGTGACCCCCAGCCCAGCCCGGGGCCACGGGCAGGACCCCGAAGGACGCAGGCAGAGCCTTACCCGAGAGCTGGCACTTGACGCAGAGGCTGACGGCAGCTCCGAAGAGCATCAGCGCGGCGGCTGCCCACAGCAGCTCCAGCTGCGCCATGGCCCGGCCACATCCAGCCTGAAACACAGCGCCGAGGGGAACCCCATGAGCATCGGGTGCACGTGGGGCTGCACGGCCACCACTCGGAAAGCTTTCACCCCCACAAACAGCCACGTGCTGTTTGCATTCACACCCCCAGAGTCGGGTGCTTGCTGAGGATGCAGAAGAGACTTTAGGGTTATCTTACGGGGCGGCAGAGGCAACATCCTTTCCCCACACTGCTCCGGTCCGAGGGGCTGCACACACACTTTCCACTCCAGTAAGACCTGAGCACACCCCAGAGCCAAACCCCCATTTCACTGGAGGGAAAGAGAAGAGGTTCACGAGGTTCTGCTCAGGACATTGGCACAGAGAGGAAAAACCCACTTGGATTTACTCATTCCTAACCCCATAACCCACATTGCCATCATCCAACATTGTCAGTGGATGTTTTGATATCTAGAGGAGAGGGCAAAAAGGAAGGCACTTGGAAGTATTCAAAGCTGCCAAGTATGAGATGCTCCAGCTATTTCCCTGCAGTGCAGAGTTACTCTAAATGTTAAATTCCCCACACTTTTTCCTGCATTGAACTGGCTCAGACACCAGCTCTTCCCCTCCTTTCCATGACAGGCTCTTCCACAAACAGCAGCTAACATTTTGTAATAATCAGCATGATTTGGCTTCAATTTCTTCCTTTAAAACACAAAACATCCTATAAATATCACAGAAAACAGCCTGCTGCATCTGGGACGGATCGTTTAGCCCATTCCTATTCCCTGGGGCCAGAATTTCTTTACTTGCAGATATTTTAATTTATTTTTGTTTTTAATAAACTACTTCTTTAGCCCCTAGGGATGGAGATGCTTCAACTTGCCAAAGACCAGAACGTCATTCTCTGCTGGGTAGGAAGCTTTCCTACCGCCTGACTTGAATCTCCCTTGTTACAACTTAATCCTGTATTGGTATAGCCACTGTGGATGGGGGGAGGAAATACATATATATCTGGGGAAATATATATATTAAAATAATTAAACAAATATCAATAACAGACGATGGAAAACAGCAGCTTGATTCTGCCCTGCTCAGCACCTTCTGCTTCCACTTACATAAAGCAGAATAAATAACATTTCTCTGCCCAAACTGCAAGCCACTCCAACACCCCATTCACACAGGAGGAAACCCGAGGGCCTCTCCTCTCAGCAGCGAGCCCCTCGGCACTGAGCAGCCACCCTCCTGCCCATGCCGGTCGCTCAGCACTGCGGCCAAGGATGCTGTGGGAGGTTTTGTGGTCCAGTCTGGCACTGGAATCCCAGTCCTACACCAGTGTCCTAATGACCAAGGCACAGTGTAAAGGACTGCGGGGCAGGGGAAGGAGAGGAAAGAGGCAGTCCCCCATTTCTGCTCCTGACAGCCCACAGCCCCTCGAGCACAGTGTTGCTCTGCCCCTATCAGGAGGGAATGATCACCGAAGGATGGGATGGGCTGCCCAGGGTTTGGTGTCAGCATCTGCTCAGCGGTGCCCAGACACGGTCTGCCTGCCCAGAAGTGACCCTACACTTGGTTTTGAGACCATCCTCTCTGCTTGTGAGCAAACTGGGTTTACTTCTACTCCCTTCAAGGCTGCCTGGGCTCACAAGGACGATGTGGCAGCTCCCAGCACTCCCTCCATCATGGTTTTGCTCTTCATAGACCCCTCAGGGGCCTTTCCTTGCAAAGTTTCTTGCAGCACTTTCTGAAGAAGCCAGGATGAGTCATTTTAGATTAACGACATGCCCAGATCCCCATGGACCCACCCCAGATGTGCAGGACCAGCACCCTGTGACCAGCACCCCCAGCTGCAGCCAGGACATTGGGGATGGAGCCTGGTGAAAACCATGTGGTTTCTCACATCATTTTTCCTTGGCTCAACATCCTCACTGGAAATTGTGACCTGTGGATTATCTCTAAAGCATCTGCAAGAGGCAGCTAAGGGAAGTTGGCCCAGTGCTGATGACCAAAATTCATTATACAAAGGGCTGTAATATTGCTGGGCTGGAGGGGGGGGAAGTTGGGGTTGGTTTTTTTTTTCTTTTTCTCTTTTTTCTTTTTTTTAAATAAAGGCAAGGCAGAGCTGAAGGTGCCTGACAACGCTGACCTAGTTTACACTGTTGTAGGACAGGCTGCCATGTCCCTTCTAGAGCTGGTTTTATTTCTGCAGCGGGGCAGTAACGCAGCAAACCCAGGCTGCTCCCAAGCCCCTCGCTCGACAGGAACCCCAGAGGTGGTTATTTGCAGGGGCTGCCGAGCAGGGCACTGCACGTCCCATCCCCATCACGATGTCCCCTCCAGCGAAAGCTCCCATGGGCACCAAGTTACAAGCACACCACCAGCCTGGAGGTTATTATTTGTGTTCACTGAACATCCAAGTCCATGGAAATCCTTTCTTTTGGTACAAAAGCTCCTCCTGAAAAGAGCTGATGGAAGGAGGTGATGAACAGATTTATGACAAGCAGAAGGCTGGAGGCACTTACTCATGGCTGGCGAGATATAAATAAAATATTTGGAAAGCTGAACATGCTTTCCCTGCTCTCCACCCTGGGGATATGAGAGAGGAGAATAAATAGACTCAAGACACTAAGGTCTGTGATGAGGCCTGAGTATATCAGAAGGACATACGGAGTTAATGGCTTGCTGATCAGCCTTGCTTTCAAGATGCTAAATTCAAAACCAGGAGAAAACAGATACCCATCTAGTTTCAGGAGTGAAATTCAGACAGCGTTGAAATGCCCTGGTCTGTTTGTACATGCCTCCATTCTCCTCTTGTATGTTGTTTTCCCCTTTTTGCACTGGCAGGAGTTTCTCCTTACACAAGAAAGCTGGTGTGGCCACGGTGCCTGTCTCTGGCAGCAAGCACTGCCCGAGCACCCGCTGCCTGAGCACCTGCTGTCGAGCACCCTGGCCCCACAAAACCCCTGGGAGCAGCCGCTCTGAATAAGCGATTCCAGGGACAGTAACGGCTGGAGGCTGGATAAAGTCATGATCTCTGCAGTACAGCACCTCTCCTGCGAGGGGGAAGCACGCCTTCCCGAACAGGGGCCGCTCTTTTCATGGCCTCAGATATTTTTAGCAGAGACAAACTTTTTTTTTTTTTTCCCCAAAATGGGAAGAATTAATGAACTTGTGAAAGATCATTCACTCCATGTGCTCGGTCTTGTCAGCCCGGCTGCTGTTGTGGAAGGTTTCTAGTCCTAAATTAAGGATTAAACCCAGTAACGGGGCTCACTATAAACAGCCAACGGAAGGAGCATTTGTTTTATCAGGAGGACTTTTAAGTCTACTAAAGCAGAGAGTGAGAGTACATGGACAATCATCTGTCCAAGAGAATCACCACAGTGAGAAAAGCAGTTTAAATTTAAATAAGACAACACTGGCATATAAAATGAGTGGGTATAAGCTGCATTTGCACAGGTTAGAAATAAAATTCCCAATGAACGGAAAGTCTGGAAGAACTTTCCAACAGCAGCAGCAGAAGCAGAAAGCTCACTTAAAAAACCTTTAAGAGTACTTAAACTTTTTGCTGAAAATCCAGGAGAGTGAGGAACGCGTTGATGTGGCATCAGCAAAAATGGCTGGTTTTCTGTAAGATCATTTCTGATGAAGTCATTTCAGCCCTTTGCAGACATCAAGCCCACCCCTCAAGCTCACATTGCAAGATGAAGACTGAAATTGCTGGGTTAGGTCATGTGTCCAACCTATTGTAAAAAATGCCCGAAAGGTAAATATAGAAGAGTCTTCTCCTTTCCTTTCCAGACAGTTTTGTGGTCTGTGCCATTTTGCAATAAATTAAGACTAATTCAGACTGATTGGATGAGTCACCAGCATGAAATACAAGGTGGAGAGTTTATTTAAAACCTCGCCATATGAAATTTAGCACACAGACTTGTTGAACAGATGCAATATTCAGCTTGACTCAATGTCTCTAACATTTCTAAGAAAAGAAACACTACTTTCTGTTTGTCTACATTGCACAGAATACCACAGAAAGTCCTATCAATTTAGAAATTAAAGTCTCAGACCAAGGAAGCTCCTGTGGTTGGAACCACTTCAATGAGCATTGAGCCTCCAGAAAAGCTCCTTTCCAGAGGTCTGCACATCCCATTTCCTACCAGATCTTATGCCAGTGTAAATTTTCTTTGGAGCACCACTACAGCATAGATAAAGTCTGGTTTTGTACAGCTGTTCAAGCAGACCATGCCTTATTTTATGCAGAAGATGCATTTTGATGGAACATAGGACAAGAGGAAAAAACAGAACTGATAAATCAGCTTTCACACAGATTATCACTTCGTAAACTGCTTTAAAGAAACTCAGGAGGAAAAACAATACAGTGCAAAATCCTAATCACAACGAGCATGCCAGCACAAGGAGGTAATTCACAGAAATATCTTGTATTTGTCCTCAACTTGCCCTGTTTCAGTGGCACCAAAGCCAGGCAGCGTCCTTCGCTGCTGCTGCGGAGTCCGTGGGGACGCCGCTTTGGGAACTGCACATACAGGCAACTCATATGTATGTAACCGAGTAGTCCTATGTAGTTCAGAGCAATGAAAATGAGCCAATATCACACAAGATTATCCCATAATTATCCTGTTTTGCTAAAGTGTCTACCTCATGGCCCATATGACACTGAACGTTGATCACAAGAGAGAACTGATGCAAAGACAAAGCTCTTTCCATCCAGAATTAGCAATTTTAAGCACTTACATGCAGTAAAATAAATACCTTCCTATGCATGATGCCAGTCAGCCCTGAAACCGATGGGAAACCCAGAAAGTGTAGTTCAAGTCAGCTGTTTTGTAGGATTGGGCATTGGAGGGGGAAACATCGTGGGCTGCAGCGGTCCCAGAAGCTATAGGCAGGAGCCAGAAGCAGGACCAAACAGATTTGGGATGAGGACAGCTCAGCTCAGCCTGACTTCCAGAATATTTTAGTAGTGAGCACAGAAATAATGTAATTAAAAAATTGCCATGCTGCCATCAGCAGATGGAGTGGGGAGATGTAAAGAATAGTATGGTAAAACGAGCAATCCAGGTTGTATGGGACACTCTCTCATCTTGGGTCCAGAGGGGTACAAATGCTGAGAAGAGATATTTGGTAATTTTCATACCTTGGAGCTTATCAGGTGATGGCCGTGAGCAGCAATGAGAAGTAACACCCAGCATATTGCTTTTCAGAGGGGTTTTACAGACCTTGAACCTTCTTTAAAAGGGTCATAGAGATCTAGCCTAGGATCTCCACTGAAATCAGTGGGCCGCCCCACCTGCCCCAAAGCTTTCACGTGAACCCCCTGCACCCCCAGGCACCTTTCTCTCCCCATCCTTCCCTCTCCCACCTTACCTGCAGCCTCAGCCACTCTCTCCCATCTGTCCCATCTCCTCCCGCATCTCACGGCCGCAGCCACCAACACTGGAGCCGGTTCCTTCGGGGCTCGTTAGCCAGTTTCTGGTTTCCTGTCATCATCTGAATCACTAACCCCAACATCCGCCGCTCGGCCGGTCAGCCCCTCACCAGCTCACAAGAGGGATCTGCGGGTGCTGCTTGCACAAACTCACCCCGGGCAGCCTCTCGCAGGAGCGTTTCAGTTTTTCTGCCACAGGGAGAGGAAGAGGCTCGGACAGTGAGGAACCACACACGCCGCTAAAGTGCCTTCCCAAGCAGTCCTTGAGTTTCAAATATGCCCCAGAAAAGTTAAAGTTTCCTTTTAGCAAAGAACCTACGCAGGATTTAACACAGCACACTGGAAGCAGCAGATGCTGCCCGAAAAAACTCATAGCAGATAAAGCAAATAGCAAATCCTCTCTTAATTTTTACAGAAAAGTTGATAACAAGTCTCAAAGGCAGCAGATAGCCTGAGGTCACCACTGGCCAAACCTGGAGCTCCTGTCTGGAGCTGTAAGAATAAAACTATTTCTTATGCTTCAGCATTAGTAGTTTGCAGACATCAGACACAATTTCGCTGGGCTCTTAAAAAAAAAAAAAAAAAAGTAGCTCCTTAATTTTTTTTGTGCTTGAACAGAATGAGAGTTTATGAATAGTGGGGAATTTATCTACTGGCTTAGAGCCCTGTCACGGTACATGAAGCAGGTATCCTGCTCTAGGAATAGGAAAGTCTGCACATGCACGTAACAGCCGCGTAGAGCTGTAGTTACTGGAGTGCAGCAGGCAGCTGGGCTTTACAGCCACAGACAAACAACGGCTCATGCTGCCTCTCACTCTAATACCTCTCTTACATACAGGTGTGTAAATTACTCAGTAAAGGAAAATTTTGTTATATTTAAATTAGGGCACTCTCAAGCTGCCACAACCAGCCAACTACATCCACCTCTACGACAGAAGGTGACTCTTCTATCATAAAAATGATAAAATAGCCAACTGGTTACTATTTTTGCAACTCTGGGATGGGAACTTTGCCATCAAGCTTTCAGAGGAAACATTGCTTTGATAAGATAGTTAACCACTGTATGTGCAAAAACATTTACACTTTCTCTCTTCCAATTCCAACCTGAGGTGCAAGAATAATTGCTTTGATGCACCTTCCAGAGCTGTTCCCACAGAAAATCTGGGTGCAGAGCCTATCTTGAAATCAGTATGTATGATCTGAACCAAAGATTAGAAGAACAAGACCCAGCTCTGAATTGCTTGCAGGGTTTCTGGCTGGCCCCGTGTAAAGGATACTATATAATGTAAAATACTTTTCTGACTGCCAGAACAATTGCTACAAGATTGGCATTTCTAGCAGAGGTCTTAACTAGGAATTAGTTTATTAGGGGCTTTCTAGCATTTTTTAAAAATTTATTTAAACACAAGTTGATAACTGAAGTTTTACAAAACAGTTGTTTATAGCAGAATTGTTGCTCTGAACACACTGGAGACAATTACAGTTTGTCTCTTTCATACCAGAGGAAGTCTACTTTATTAGGAACAGCCGATGCTAAAAAGACACCGTGTACTTGCATATGGGTTCCCCTGATGGGTCTCACAGCTCCCGAGATGACTCACTGCCACCGTACAGACGTTACCACAGTTGGCACAGGCCGCAGCAAAGGCCCCTCGTGTTGGTCCCCTAATTGTCTCCCGGACGGACGCACACGACTGCTCAGCCCCTCTAGAGTGGGCAGAAGCTGTTGCTGTGCCCGAGGTGCAGAGCAGCAGGGTCACCCCCGGTGCATTACTTGGGTAGAGTGATGCCCTTCAAAGACATCGGTCCTCTTGAGAGGCCAACCACTTGATTTCTAACTTTGATTAGAAGGTAATTACTGCAGTATAGATTCTACCTCCTTTGTATTGCTCATGAGAAGGGCTTGGTGTAGGGGTTTAGGAGAGCCCTCACTCTGAGCACCTACCAACACAGCCATGAGTTCTGCACTTCGGGAGGCCAAACCAAGCCCCCTCTCTGACACACACACAATAACCCCTCAGACACCAAACCCAGTCTGGGATACCAGGCTCTACACTGTGTCTGTCCTCTCCCTCCTGTAACCCCTGTGCCTCATCTAGAGCTACTGTTAGAAACCATTTCTGGTCTGATAAAAGGTCAAAGACACAGGAGCATCATGCTTTTATCGACTGCAATAAATTATATAAAACACCACATTACAATTTCACCTTTCCATGTCCTTTTCAAAGCTTACCCATTTCAGCTTGGTTTTGTTTTCCTCCCATAACAAACGCATAGCATCTACTCCCTCAATCAGTTTTCCCAGCTTACCGAACCCTCTTTTTCTCCTTTAGATGCATAGCTAACCAGCTGTAGAAAGATCTTTTTGGGTCTAGAGAGGTCGTGAGAACCCATTTTCCACCCTGCCCAGCTTACCTGCTGGGACTCAGAGACTGAATGCCCTGGGGGCCAGTTCACATCCTTTCAGATAAAGGTGGGGTCTGCACAAAGACCGGCTGGTTTTGCTTGAGCCAGGTGTTGTGACTAATGCTGATCAGAAATTAGCAGTGAAACAGTAACTAGAAAACTGCATCATCTAAATCTGACCTTTCTGCAGAAACACACCCAATGCTGAAAGTTTTGAGGAAAGGTTTCTGACCTCCAACAGGCTCTTTCTCCTGAACTTCATAAACTTTGTGAATCAAGTGCTGCCTACTTTGCAGGAGAGCAGCATCCAACTCTCCCTTGCTTTGGGACCAGAATAAGCACGCATCTCATCCCAACCACTAATTATTTGTCTTGGTTTTATTACAGCAGCTTCAGTGAAAGCCACGTCTTGGAGGAAATTTCCTGACATGCTAAAGCAGTGCATGCACATTCTTGTATCGACCAAGAAACGTCTTTCCTCTTAACTGCAGTCGCATGAGTGTTTCCCCAGCTAAAGGGGAAGTGCCACCTCCTCCCCTGCCCCAGTTGCACGCCCCACTGCAAATCTGATCTCACTGGCCTGAAACCAAAAGCAGCTCCGTTACAGCTGAAGATACATGCTGCTACCACCCAGTGGAAAGACAGCTCACAGCTAGGATTTCTGGGTGCTTTACAAAAATTTGGCCAAGTAAGGTTTGCAAAGACTAATCCTGTACATCCTTATGGTGCTACAAAGCTTCTTCCCATTCTTATTCTGCTTAGTTCATCTTTGTAGACACAATAATTCTTAAATTTGAACACAAAAACCTAGAAGGTTTGAATGCTTTTATTTCATTTTTTATACAGCAATACAAATTATACAGATTCAGTACAGTACAGATTTTGCAGGGGTTTATAGAGGTACTTAGTGATTTTTTGGTTTATTTAAAAGAAAGAAGCAAATCTTGGGAGCACGGTGACATGAACCAAACAATCTCATAGTAGGAAGCAAACCCCTACCATGGGGAACACTAACCTGGCTGAAACCTACTGGGCAGTAAGGTGGTGGCAGCGTTCCCGGCAATAACGCACCCGAAACATCAACCCTGGGATACTCTAGAGCTTTACACAAGAATTTGTGAGCTTACAGGTAAGCAGGTCGTTCCTGTAACAGCACTGAAAGTCCTTAAAGCCCTTGGATGCAGTTTGCTGCAAGGGGGACAGAAATGAGGGAAACTGATGTTAAAATTAACCTGCCGCTGAGCAGGCAATGTCATGGAACAGAGTCATTGCAGCTACGGGAAAGGAAACTATAAAATGCTTCAGTCACCCAAACAGCTACAGTAAGATGAGGAACATGATGTTAGACCTAATAACAGCGACACCGTACGCACACTGTGACACCGCACGGGCAGCCACAACCTGATCTCCCGTTTCTTGCACCCATGGAAGTGCTGGGTTTAAGTGAGCTGACACGGGGAGGAACCAGCAAAGCTCCCGGGCAACCCCAACGCGCAGGATAGGTGCAAGCTATACACCTACAGCTTTAGTGGTTTGCCTCTCCAGTTAGTCCAGAACATACAATGTCATCAAGATATTGCTACTACTAATGTGCATCAGGCTTGAGAGTCAAGTGAAGGATTAAGTCCTTCAGAGAGCAGGGTCAGAGAAGATGATTACACCATTTTAAATGCTTCTAATCAGTTCGGTTTAATATCACTATAGTGAGTGGTATCAGAAATAACAGAATAAATTGTAGATTATATAGATAAAATGTATGCACCCAATAAAAGATGGCCCTCTGCCACTTCAGATATACCTGATTCCTCGAAATCCTGCAGTGGGGTAAGTGGCATTTGAGAGGAAGGATTCAGTTAATCAGATTAGAAAATTCCAATCTCAGTTGGAAATCAAATTCCTCTTCAGCCACAGAAAGTCCCCTTTCTAAAAATTTAAGACAAGCATCACCTACAAAATTGCATCCCAAGAATCCAGTCCAGAGGAGCGTCCTTGAGAACTACAAAGGATGCTGCACTAGAATAGGCCAGGATGTACGAACAGCCCCATTCCTTCAGAGCCTTCGCTCTCGGCTGGGAGTGAAACACAGAAACCATCAGAGTGTAAAACATCAACTTAACACAGATTTAAAGATGCTCACTGTTAACAGCTTATTGCCCCTGTTCTTGCTGTAAGCCAGTGTGAATAACCATGAGAAGTACTTCCACACACTGAGAAGGAATGATGTTGGTGTAGAAAACCAGTGATCGATGCCTGGCTTCAAACTGCACTGCTTGGAGCAAACCTGACACATGCGGCCTTTGTCCAAAACAGACTCTAGGAGAGCAGGGATTCCTGGAAACCCGTCACGCCAAACAGCTCTGTTCAAAGCAGTCAGCGGGACAAGGGCTGCTCTGCAAGTTGCTACATGCAAGCACTCTGATGAAGGGGTTGCACGTGCGTTTCAAAATTTCCTGGCTTTATTATTAAATCTTTTCTACAAAAAGGAAAGGTTGCAATATCACAGGATTTGCTCCAAAATTCTCATGATTTTATCATCTTTTCTGAAGACAAGACAGCAGCTAGTACTACACGTAGCAAATGCTCCTACTATACTATGTGCTAAAGTCAGGACTGAAACTATAATAGAATTCATAAGACAAGTTGAAAAATATCAGCATCATCCAAAATTGCCCTGGGATGGGCCACGTTCACTCTCTATCACAACCAGCTCTGGACACCTAAGCAGAACTTCAGAAATTCATGGTCAGCATTGGAGACTTTTAGTAGTGCCAGTGCATCTCAGTAGTAGGTTAACATCTTGTTTCTATTTAGGAAGGCAAGTAAGCCACCCTCAAGGGCATAAATTTAACTTGACTCCATCACCAGCCCATCATTTGACTATGTGAACACTCCTTCACCTCTTTCTTCAGCCACCAGAACATTCATGACCACAAGCACCAGGAGCCCCCTCGGATGCTGTTACAGACTTGCACGGCCCAGTGAGTTGGCAACACACCCGTGCCAGCACTGGGCTGCTGCCATTAGAGGACCAGGATTAGCTCTCCCAGGACCACTCCTGGGCTTGGGAGCTCAGTGGGGTTTATTTTTTGGTGGTTGACAGTGGAGTTCTGCAGCACACTAGATGCACACTGCTTACTTCTGACTGTCCCACAGCTCTTCCAGAGACACCACACCAGCCGTCCCCACCTGCAACCCAACCAGAGAAACGCAACAAAGTACTTTCTACAGTAGCAAAGAAAATTCAATTTCCGTTCCAAAAACTGTCTGCTACATTCCTGACTTCAGTTTTGTTTAGTTTTCAAGTTCAAGCTTGACGAAAGCTCTGCACAGCTACTAGAAATAACTTGGTGAGAAGATGAACAGCCACAGAGTGAATTATCCGTTTGTTACGACTGTTGGTAACCTCCTCGGTCTAGGCTTTGCCATGCCAGGCTTAGCTTTAAGCTGCAAGTAAAATTAAGCATTACACATTAAATCTTAACTGCTTTTTGCTGGTAGGATGGGGAAAAAATAATCTTGCTTCCTCCTACAAAACTTAAATGCTACATCCATATATTAAATACAGTTTTGTCAGCTGTTGATACAAGCGTTTGATACGCTTCTGTATAGGAAAATGTTAATTAAATTTTTGAAGGGGGAAAAGAAAAAGGACTGGAGGAATCTGACCCTAAGCCATGAGAAGCATAATGCAGAACGCTCTGAGGAAACCGGGCAAACATTAATGTTTGCATCTGAAGAGCTACTTAAAAAAAATAAATAATTAAATGTTATTGGGATTAAGCTGCATTCATTAGTGAGAAACCCTTCACCAAACAAGTATTAGCAGATACAAAAAAATATTTATAGGGCTAAGATGAGCCATTTTGCATCTCTCTACCCTTCTCACGGATCAGTGTGACTTTCCCCCAGGCAGGGATGAAGTCCTACCATCGGGAGGTCTGAAGGGCCAGCTGTGAGCGAGCCCCGGGGCAGGAGCCGAAGACCATCCCCGCCCTGCTCTTCCATGTAAGACTCAGGTTATCCTTCAGGTAGGGCAGGCAGGGGCCAGTACACCAGGGCAGGGTTGGATTCTCTGCTCCAGGTGTTGTAAGGGCAGGTCTAAAGAGAGAGTGGAGCAGCCTGAGGGGCTGGAAGGCAGGAACACTTTCCATCCTTTCATGCTCTGGAAAGCGGTAAAACCAGCAGGAAGGTCAGAGCTCGTTCCCTCAAAGCCCGGCTCTGCCGCCCTTAGCTCCCTGCAGCAGGCCTGCGCTTCAGCCAGGGCAGCAGCCTCCTCAACAGCTACGTCGAGTGGGAAGCAGGGCAGCTGGAAAAGCTGGGAGAAACGGGGCAAGACAGCAGCAAGCAGATCTCTTGACTTTGTCCTACCACAAGGGCTCCACACTCAAGTTCACTGCTCCGAGGGGAAGGACGCACCCTCGGGCAGGGGACTGTGGCCGGGGGGCAGCAGAGCCCAGCCTGTGGGGAAGGGCCCGGCGCTGCCAGCCCAGCCCAGCCACACGGCTCAACAAAGAACTGGGGCTCACTTCCACTTGTACCTGGCCTTCACCTCAGTGTCCTGCATGTTCCAGCACTTCCTTAGATTAGATTCCTCCCCTTTTTCTTTTCCCCCCCCCGCCGCCCCTTATTGTATAAGAAGGGTCTGGTACTGCTTCCTCAGAAAATTTAAGGAAGCAAATTTCCAAATTTTCACAATGTTTGAAAACTGAGGGGGGTGGAAAAACATGCTATAGCAGACTCAAATAAAGACCAATGTTAAATATTACTTAACGTTTTCTTTTATTTAAAAGATCATTCACAAAATACCATATCCATAAATTTATTTTGTTATGAAGCAGAATGTGTTAAGTGTTTGGAATTTTTCTTTTTTTTTTTTCTTTTTTTTTTTTTACATTTAGAAGTCAACTGTTTTGATTAGAGGTGAGTTTTTATATGGGAATTTGTTCTTAAAATCTTTTCCACATTGAAGATGTAAATAGGTCAATTATCGGTTTGGAATACAACCACACAAATGCATGTCTGTCTTAAATTAAGTATTAGTGTTAGACAAATGGTTCTTATCTCAGAAGCAGATTAAGTGACAGGCAGAAGAAAGGGAAGTTCTGTAAATTGCTGGGACTCTGACATTACAAAGGTAACTTTAGGGAAGAAACTCACTCCTAGCAGTGACGCTGGCAGGGAAGCAGCCACACTTCCAAACCCCTCCTGCAAGCCCCCTGCTGTGCTGGCTGTTTTATCTGAAAGCTGTCAGCACTAGCATTAGGGGCCCAAGTTTTTCTCATGCGTTGGACACATCCACACTTCTGTGTTGTAGATCCAGGTTTGGTTTTTAAACATTAATGTCTCTCTCCTTTTACTCCAGCCTCTCCTCCCCTCCCTCCTCCCACACAACACCGGCAAGAAACATTTCAAGTGAAGAGAGATGCAGCAATTAGAGATGCTTTTTACCCAAACTTCTACATGAAGAGAATCTACAGCAGAACGATTTCTACTCTGCCTATTTCCAAGGTAGTCTGAAAGCAGAGGTCTTAGAACTGTACACCATTGGGCAAAGAAATACAGGGGATAATGGCAATGCCATACTGCACGGCAAAGTATACACTCCTTAAACAAAAATTAAAAAGTCAATTTTATTTGTAGAAACTTTGTTTAAAATTTTACCAAACATGTAAAACCCAAAAAAGTAAGCAGAAAGAGCCAGTGAACAGTTGTGCTCAAACAGCACATTTTTGCAGCACTAACCTTGAGCTCAGAGGTGTAGTATTATACCATTCTGAAGTCAACAGCCACCAGCAAGAGTGTGCTGGCAGATGCTTTATCCATCCTGATTCCACCACCTATTCACGAGGCTTCTCGACAGCCAATTTTACTTGCATTATTAAATTGATACTTCCTGATAACCTGTGTGAAAGGGCAGCTGCGCCCCTTAGTTTTATAAGGGGCTGTGCTGTATATAGTAACTCTATCACCAATTGTCATAAATGGTATTTCACTACTTGGTTAGAACTGTAAATTTCTCTGTTCAACTCATCTGGAGTCTCCAGTTTTCCTCTTCAGAGCCACAGCAATACAGAACAAGACATGCAGGTCAGAAGAGGAGCACTGAGGAAGTAAAAGGAAACAATACAGGGAAATAACTAAGTCTAACCTGTGCTTCTAAAGTAAAACAAACCCAGAAAGGAAGAAGTGAAGCAGCACCTTTGTCCAGAGACCTCCACACCTGTGGAAGCAGCTACACTGCCTTATCTACTGGCACTGTGCTGCTTGGAAGGAAACAGAAGAGGGAAACTCAGCACAAAGCAGGCACTAGATACAGCAAAGCCAAGAACGTACTAAAAACCACTTGTTAACAGCTGACATGCATTCACAAGCTCTGTATTTTCGGTTTCAAAGAGGACAAATACCAGATGGCAGGAATGGTAAACTGTACTGTCTTGCTTTTTCTCCCGCCTCCCCATTCCCTCTCAACCCCAAACTCAGTCGTGCTCTTTTACTACTTCCTCTCGGGGCTTGGCTCCACCAAAGATAGCAGAGTTTGGGTTGGCTACTTGATTGAGGGGAGTAGCAACTGTTCGAGGTTTGAGCTGAAGTCGGGGTCGCTGTGCTCTTTCCTCTGAAAGAAAAAACATTACGGTTTTAAGATCCGTCAAGGGTAGTAGCTTTAACCTGACAAAGAAAGCAGGAGTCTCCTTGGTGGAGGACGATGGAATTACAGAAGATATAAAGAGTTTACCTTCTGTTGGCTCTCTGAAGTCCATGGAAGATCCACGAAGGGGAGGCCCGTCTCTGAAGCGACCAGTGCCACCACTTCCCATCGAGGCACCTGGTGGTCGCCGGTCTCCAGGGCGGGTTCCTCTGCCCCGGCCTCCCAAGAAGTCATCATCTTTGAATCCTGAAGACAGAAGGCAGTGAATTTAAAGAGCACATTTTGCAATGCTTTTAATCTAGATTTTTATCTGTATCACTGGAAGACCTTGCAAGTCACTGCTATCAGTCCAAGATGACGCACTGAGAGCCTTTGTCTGTAGACAGATTGCTTCACAGATCTCTAACACGTTCTAGAACAGTCATGCAGATTCCATTTGAAACCACGTACTATGTCAAGCTCAGAAACTGCTTTATCCACCTAGAGGCTTACTGGAGTGTTGGAGAGTGGCAGTGGCTCATCAGTTGAGCTTAAAATATGAACTTCAGCTGCAGCTTCACATTGTTAACATCATTAGCTGAATTCAGAGACAACACTAGAAGTACTTGGGGTACTTCCATAGCCAGACCACACTGGCTACAGCCTTAGCGTGAAGTCTGCAGGAGCAGAGCAAATGGGGAATAGCTGGGGAGTATACAGTCCTTCTAAAACAGAGCCTTTGAAAAACAGAGCAAAACCCCAAGGCTTTTTAGTTGTACTATAAACTGACCAGGCATTTACCAGACTAATTAAAGAGCGGGGAAAAAAAAAAACCAAACCAATTCAGACTTTAGATATGAAACTGACTGCATTTCTTCAGTTTATGTATCAAAAAAAAAAAAAAAAAATCAAGAACTGTCTGCCACTGACTGGAGTTCCAGTCTGTACCAATGGCTATCCTAGACTATTTCTCCAAGTCCCCATCATCTGCACTCAATGGGAGGATGCTTCAGGCTAACAGCACACCTAAGGGGAATATACTCAGTTTTTCAGAAGCCACCTGGAAGAGAAAGTTGTTTTGTTCCCATCTGAGATTTTCCTTTCCACTTCAGTATTTGGCAGAGTTGCAGAGCTGTCCCTTACTTACTTCAGTGCCAAACAACCATCTTTAAAGACTTGATCCAGAGCAAGGCTGTACAACCTGAGAAGAAAAGCTTCTGTAGCAACTAAGACTTAAATGCTAAACTTTTGGCTCACAAATCACTCATCCGGCATCTAACAAGCTGAAGTGCATCCACATTTGCAGAAGCTGCCAAAGAAGGTAGAAAGCTGTGACACCAAAACGCTTAGCTATGAAGGCAGGTTAAGCGCAGCACTGTAGCAAGCTTCCTCTCTCCAGCACCATGCTTCAGTTTCATGCTAGTGGCAAGGACACGCTTTGTTACCGCTCCTTCTACTTTGTCCGTTCCACTCACACAGAGACCAGACATTGCAGAGTTGCACTTGCCAACATCTCCCCATCAGAAAATGGACCAAACCCACGACTTCAGAGGACAAAAGCAATTGTGTTAATGTCACCGTGGATTCTACTAGCTAGAAACTGACTGGAAGTCAAGAGCAAACCTGGTGGCTCCATCACTACCTTCCACTCAGCAAGTTCAGTCATTTGCTGCAACTTGCATTACTGTAACTGGTCTAAAAGTTTAGGAACATTTTGCATTTAAAAGTGCTTTGAAACACTAACTCATCTTTGGAGAAGTCAGTTGCTTCAGGGATACACGTAGAATGATGTCACATCTCCTTAAGGAGAAAGCCTCTGCTCTGAAATAATGCAGTATCAGCTTTTCCACATGATCTGTCTGCTTCTGCTACTATTCAGGAATGTACTTGGCCACATGTTTGAGAAATGCTTAAAATCTAGACACCACAGGCTACATTTGAACAAGTATTCTGTCATTTAGGATTGTTTCATAAAATTTACAATCAAGACTCTTTCCTCTGTTATAAGGCAATGGAAGATTCCCCCTGAAGAATCCCACTGCAGCTGCAGTATGTCCAGAGTTGGCATACAGTCGATTCAGTCAACACAGTAATGGGGACAAATGTCGCTGACATGAAAATGAGAACATTCCTGCGCCTTTTAGGCTGCCTATCTGTATAAGTGTTAATACTGATACCAGAATTGAAGTCATCTCTGGAATCCCATCCACCTCCTCTGGATTCTCGGGAACCTCCTCCCATTCCTAGGAAAAAAGCCACAATTGTGTTCAGGTCTGAAGCTGTGCGAAAGACTGATCAAGGGGATACCAAACCAAGTTTCAGTCCTTCAACATCCAAAGTCATGCTGCTGAAGATCCTTTTGTTTTGGTACTACCAAGTTCCATTGCATAGGAACAAAAGGTCAGTGTAAGTTAACCAAGAATAAGCGGTCAGAAAAGTTTCTCTAACACACATTCAACAGAAACCTTCAGTGAGTCCAGTTCAATTAAGCTTCAACTACAGCAAAGCCTGTTTTTACACTGGAACAGGAGATAGACAGTCCAAAATCAGTATTTGTCTACTTGTGCTTACTTAGCTTACTCACTTTCCTTACATCATAATAAAATAGTAGCAGATCAGACTGTTGGACTTATAATTGTCCTCTGCAAGACACTGTACATCACTAGGGGTATTGGTCTCACTTCCTGGGCTAGGAGTGACAACATATTCAGCTTTTGGACACACAGCGCATCTATATTCCAGACACTTCAGGAGCGGCAGCAGCTAGGTTAGAAATGTGTATATACACATAAAATTTCTCCTTTCTATATAATCTCCATGTTTACTCGCATGCCTTGTCTTAGCACCAGAAGTCATAACTACAACCATTCCATTTAAGAAGGTATTTAGAAAAAAGGAAGTCACCTCTGTCATCAGGCCCGCCACCTTTTCTGAAACCAAAGCCACCTTTATCCTGTTTTCTGCCTTCTGCTATGTCCACTCGGAGTGATCGGTCACCCAAAAGCTGTTAAATAAAGGGGAGAATCTCTTCAGAATGTATCCTATCGCTGCCAAGAAGTTTGAGACTTGTGCTTATCTTTTTATTTCACAAATTAATTGCAAATATACTTACTGCACCATCATACGTAAGAGCTTCCTTGAGTGACTCCACCTCATCAAACTCTACGTAACAAAATCCTGTAAGAAGAACCTCACAAGTTAATACCAGCACTTTAAAAGTTCTTTGTAAGAAGCTACTCTTCCTGCACATCTGCTAATAGCCTCTCTTCCCTTTCAAACATGGGCTACAATTTAAGTGCAAGATGTACACAACTCAGAAATCAAACATCAATGATGAATAAATTTACCCATGCCTATTAATGATGGGGACAAATCCTGAAACAGAATTCTGTATGGGCACTATGCAAATGCCAAGAGCCCAATCAATTCCCTTTAACATAAGGTTTTCATTACAGATTAGTTTTGATCTATGCTTTTAAACAGTTCTTTAGCTCAATATTGACATTTGGTTACTAGTATTTTTAAACAAGAAGCTGAAGTACCCGTTTGGCCAGCAATCTGATTTTGTGTCATCACAGCATTTAGTGAATTCATTCCTTTTCTAAGGCCCTCTGTCACCCAAGTAACTGACAAATATACTCCCTCTCCACTGGCCAATTCTAATGGAAATCAGATTTACATCTAGAACAACTGGATTGCTTATCTACTTGCTTTTTCTCCTGTCTACTAAAAAGACAGAGCTGAAGCAATGGGAGGTTTCTGAACTAATGAAAGATTGTGCAAGCACTCAATACTTAAGGTCGTGGATCTTAAGTGGGTCAGCCTTCAGCTTTGTTAGAATTCATACAAGACAAACAAGGTTTGAGGAAGTCCTTTTATGGCAGGGCAAATTGCCTCTTTGTCCCTCAGGTTAGTCTGTATCTTAAGATGATGGAAGTAACAGTGAATCTTATTCAAATGAGATGTTTACTTGTTAGTGAATGAGAAACCTGCCTAAATCAACATAAAGAACAGAGATCAACAAACTAACTGCACTTTAGAGCAGACTGAAATTCCCCATTACAGTGACTTTAGAAGCACTTCATTTTCTCCTACCAGTTAGCCATCTACAACTAAGTCAACTCAGAACACTCACCTTTAAATTTGTCTGTTTCCTTGTCTCTGACTAGTCGTACACTCCTTACACTGAGATCCTTGAAGATGGCATCTATGTCTCCTTGAACAGTGTTGAAGGGTAGATTTCCCACATATGCTGTGAACGGGGGTTCTGTTGGCAGCTCTTTCTGTTTGCGGGAACCAAGGCCGCCACCACGAGACCTGTCAAAAGAAAGCACAGTGTCTCTGGAACCTGACCCCCAAGGCAGCCAGCAATATAGTATATAGCACCGTTCAGGTGCTGTTTGACTTTTTGGAAGTGGATTTTTCCACAGCTTTGGTTAGTTTTTCTATCCCTTTGCCTGTACCTGACACTTCCACTACTGGACAATTCCTTTCTAGTATTACCTGATGCAGGACTTCAGTGGGAAAACAAATGAACAAGATATTTAAATAGTTACTGAGCTCACCTGTAATGTAAATGATGAATGCCCTTCCTTCTCATCCCACAATTCATTAAGAAAAGCAGCATAAGGTTATCTCTACTGTCCTCTCCTCAAAAACATTACTTCTTAAAAAACACATCCTAGACCAGATTTTAAGATTAATTTATAGCAGTGAAGAAATACTTGCATGGCACAGGCTCGTCAACTTCTCCTGAAATTAAGCTGGATCCTATGCTTTGAACTAAATACTATATTATCAACATCCACTTCACAATCATCTACATTATTTCAGCAGCATTTAGCTTAAAGAAACATCTTCTCCTAACTCTGAAGTTATTGCCAGATGTCTGGACTAGAATGCTTTGAATTGAACAGAATAAAAAACTTGGTTGAGCAAGGCATTCTAAGGCAGAGAAACCAATTTCAGTGCTATTTAGATGTTTACTTCTTCCTTTGTGTCTCATGAGCTACAGACTGAGGGAAACTAAGTTGTCTTTTCCTATCTTTTCCCTCAGTCTCAGGTAAGGCTATTGGCCTTGGCTGCTGAAAAACTAGACTGTACCAGCTAATTCTTTGCTGTATTAATGTAACACATCTGTGTGTTGATTTCCTGTAGAGCCTAAACTTCTCCAGCTAACTGATCTCCTTTGAAGCGAGCAAGATTTGCACTGTGGGCACAAGGCAACCTTAAGTTACAGATGCTTCTAGACTACAGGATGCCACTGTCACTGGTTCCAACACCATCTGCCCACCTGAGCAATCTTTGAGTGTTACCTGAGATCCCTACCTACTACTCTGCCCACGTTCTCTTCAACACCTTACTTTTACTGGGCTTTGTTCATGTCTGCTCTCTGTCCCAGGGGCATTTAAAAGCACAGTGGAACACAAACTGTACCAACCAGGATTTGCTAGGGTGACATGAACTAATTAGATTTCTGCAGAATCCTACCTAAAATACAGAAGGTCAAAGAATTTTATTATTTCCTTTTATTCTGGCAGGTTGCATGCAGCCAGAAAATCTACTGGGCAAGCAATGTACTTGTCTGCCTTTTTTTTTTTGTTCATTCCAGAATAAATATTTTATTACTAATGAATCAGATAATGCAGAAATCTTGAATAAGATTCCTTAACTCTGCCTAGGTAAGCTGTCATTTGTGCCTTTTTATGGTAGCAGCTCCGTGCAGGAGTCATTTGTCACCAACACTATCAGCATGCTGCTAAATGTACTTGAATCACAACCTACATATCTTTAATTAGTGTCCACCCAGGTTTGTATTTTAGCATTTTTGACAATATTCTTCATATGCCTTTGTCTCATTAACAAGTCAGAGTCAAAAAACATACTGGAGAACTAAAGGCTCTATAGTTGGGTGCGGTGTATGTATAGCAGAATTAGCTTTAGTCACAAGACTAAGTTTTAAGGAGAAAATCCAAGAAAGCCAAGTTGCTCTTCTGAAGAATTCCATAATATGTAAAATCAGTTCCATGCCTTCATTCTTTGTTCTCATCTATGGCCTTACAAACAGCTGTAAAATACCCTATTAATTTTCAGCCCAAAATCTTATTTTTTATGTTCTATAGGAACATCAAAATTGCTTCAGCTGAGTTTAAAAGGAGCATTCCCTCCTTCTACACATTCTCACCATGTTCCCTAGACTGCCAGTCATCTTGTTCAGTAAGCTGATTGATCTAAAAACTTGTCTTAAAGTTGAATTGTCACCCAGATCAACAAGGTGATCTGAACAGCTGCAAAGAGCACTGGTGCCAACATGGGAAGGAAAACAAAAACCAGGGCTGGAACTACAGCTTTGAACAGCAATCTCCACTCAGACAATCTGAGCTGCTTCTGAAACCACACCCACAAGTCAGCAATCCCCAAAAGAATTTTTTGTGCTACAGACAAACCTTGTTTCTACCATAGCATACCAGAACTTCATGGGGTGTGTGTGTGGAAATCCATACCCCATTGTGCAATCCCTACTGACATTAAGTTGGAAAATGAAGTATTCTTTCTGAATTTGATCCATTAAGGCCTTAGTTATCAAATATATAAATATATATTTTGCATTTTAGTCTCAATTTGAAGAACAGGAATGGTCACTAACTAGGTTCCAAACTAAGCTTCCTAGAGAATCCAGGTATAGCCTCACAAAAACTGTTTCTACGCTTCCCTACATTTTTTCAACATTGAAACAGTGAAATAAAAAAAAAAAAGGCTGACTTCAGTAACCAAACAATGAGATTGAAAGAAGATGCTCTCATTTGTAACAAAATAGGACAAGAGTCAACTAGAATTAAAAACATATCTGAGCTAAGTGAACTGGGTCACACCAAAGTGTTAAATGAATATCTGCATTTCCCACTCAGTGTAACTTTGGCTCAGACACAATTAGGTAATAATTATGTCATCTTAATGGGGGAATCTGAAAGACAACTGTTTGATTTCTTTTTCAGAAAACCAAAGCAGAAAGCTGAAGAGGAAAGCTTGCTTTTTGCAAATGCAGAAGCAGACATCCCTATAATTAGCCTTACTTTTTGGTGGACTGAGTTAATGACATTGTAAGGCCATATTGGGGTGAAAGAACAACCAAACTATCATTTTGAAGCTACTCTTCTAGATAGTTATTCTCTCTGGAAAACAAGATCTGTTGAAAGTTCAAAACAAAGAATATTTTGAAAGCTAGTAGTTGAGTTTAATAGCCTTTCACTAAGGATCAAAACAATAGCTGAGGATTTATCTTTCTGCACAGCACAGAGACAACAGCCTAACTGGATTCCAACGTTGGTGCTTTACCAGAGGCAGCACAAGGCTCAGCAGGGTGCAAGTTTTGTCAAGTCTCCAAGACCACACTCCAAATACATACCCAATTCATTCAAGCAATCCAGTACATCTCTACAGTAAGCGTTAGATCTCTTCAACAAAAAGCTTACCCAAGCCTAAAACTTCAGAGACATTTATTAACACTAAATGGGTAAGACACAGGATCCAAAACACCAGAAGGATAAAGACTAGCTCTCTATTTTCACTTACTTGTACAGCACTTCAGCAGATGAATCTTAACCTTTAAGTAAGGTGCCCACCATTAAGCCCAAGTGCTTAAAGCCACACCTAAATAAACAGTCTACCAGCAAGTCAAGAGTGATAAATACTCAGTTTCCTTCAACTTTGAGAAGCTCCACAGATGTTCAGAGTTTCCGTTAGGCCTCAGTATGCTTTGTTACAGGTTTGTGTGTCCAATTTTGGGCTCCAAAACATTTACCAAAAAGCTTTTATAGTAAGCCTTTTGTTATCAATGTCAGCAGCATGCTCTTCATCTGGAATAAAGTGACTTTTGCAGTGTATTATGCTTCAGTTCTTAATCAGTGCACTACCAGACATATCAGGTGTAGCAAAATCCCATCTCATCATGCCAGTCATATCCTGTTGCTCTTCCATCATAATTCTGAAGAGTGTAAGAGGCAGGTAGCTTGCACACGTTAGAACTTTTTGGGCACTACTGTTTTCTGTCACAGTTAAATCCTATGCTCACTCTCTATACAGACTAAAGGTTATATAAAACACAACTTCCACAAAAACTATTATATCTCAACTGAGTTTACTATTCTTACAGTTCTAGAGCACCTAAAAATTAGGAGTCACTTTAGCTTAAACATAGGATTCTTTAATCAGAACCTTCAAGAAGAACATTCATGCTTTCATTACGCTACACATATTACAGGACTTTATACAAAGCACAGAGACCTGTTAAGGTCTGAAATCATGAATTAGCTGTTAGTAACTTACTAGTCATAATGACAAATTAGATGCAAGTACAAGTTGCATGCCGATATTAGTAGCATCCGAAGCTTAAAACTACAGCTAATTCAGAATAAGCACATTTTCTCATTTGCAAAGGCATCTACTAATCAGCAGAACACCTTTAGCTCACAAAAACAAGTATCCAGGTCTTGCCTGAGAGCAAGTCAAAGTAGTCCGTTAAAGAAATCCGAGTATGAAAATAATATTTAAACTTTATTACTTCATAGAATGTGCCTACATTGACTAGGATAGACTGTATAGTAACATCTGAATTTATTATGTGCGTCAAGTGTCACTTTAAGCTGCTGTCAAGCTGTCAATGTTATTTGTTACAGAATTTTAAAAAGCAACAAAATTGTTAAGTGGCTACATCATCTGTTTGCTCTGGGACATCTCTTCTTTAGACACAAAGATATCTACGCATAAAAAGGAGCTCACAAAGCTTAAGTGTTAGAATGTTTCCAAACACAAGAACACTCACTCCTGTTACAACCTCAGCAGCAGCTCCTCCCTGCTGCCTAAACAGCCTGAAATGAAACTGATTTGTTCCTCTAAGAACAGGAAAGGACAAGAACACTGTTGATCAGGAAACATATCTTGGAAGATTAGATTATAAAACAGCAGACTTGTTAAGATTTGTTTGCAAAGATAGTTTATTTCATAGTTTTATGCCTACTGTTGTATTTTAGCGCACACAGAAACTTAGATGACACCAACCTTCAAAAAAAGTCAATTGCTAATTGCATCTTCCTAACCTGATTTCAGACAAACTTCGTAATTGCTGGTTACTGTTTTTGTAGCTCCTCCCTATACGCACTCTCTAGCAAAGAAACAGATGAGACAAGCCCTATTCCTAAGGATCAGAGATTTGGTTGGAATCAGCACCCGGAGCCCCGGATAACGCAGGACGGCGGCTCACAGCCCTCCCCGACCGGAGGCAACACAAAGCCCTCCCATTTCCTCCCCGCTGCAGGCATCACCATGCTGCCCGCTCCGGGGGCGCCGCAGCAGCTCCCCCCGCCGCCGGGGACCTGGCCGTGCGGAGCTCGTCCCGCCAGAACAAGGGCCTCTCGCCCCCCTGCAGTCCTTCACGGGGCTCCCTCCTCCCATCTCCCGGTCTGTCCCTACAGGAGCTCCTCACGGCCTCCCCTGGACCTGGCCCAGCACCTCCCTAAATCCACCCCACCCCCCCGCAAACTCGCCTTCGGGCCGGCGGGAAGGCAGCTACACCCTCCTCCTCCTCCCGCCTCATCCCAACCCGCCAGGCCCTAAACCTTGCGGCACTCACCCCGCGTAGCGAGGGGACGGCCGCTACCCGCTCCCGGGACACCGCAGCCTCCTCCTCACGTCACAAAGCGAGCTCGCCAAAGCCGGAGGGAAACGCGCCTCGCCGGGCTCACCCCCGTCCCCCGGAGAAAGGAAGGCGGCGGGGCAAAACGGGCTGGAAAGGTTCCTACAGGCAGCGTCGCCCCGTCCCTCTCTCCACCCGCCCCTCTGCCGTGCCCGCCCGCCATCTCCACAGGGAAAGGGGCTGGCTAGGCCCTGCCCGGCCGGGGGGGGCGCGGAGCGCCACTCCTTCCTTCCCTCCCTGCTCCGGCGGGAGCCCTCGGCGCAGCCTAGAGGCCCAGGCCCCGGCGCCGCCCGCAGCGCCGCGCTTACCCCCGGCCGCCGCCGAAGCTGCTGTAGGCCCGATCGTCATAGGGATCAAAATCCGCCATCGCCACCTCAGCCTCCTCCCCGTGCGAGCGTGACAGGACCGCGCCCGTAGGACCCCGCGCCGCTTATATACGGCGGAGCGCGGGCCGGGGCTGCCGCTCGCGGTGCCTGTCTGCAGCGCCCGCCCCGCCGGGGCCGTCTACGCTACTGCCTGTCGAGAACTCCCGGCGCCTGGGCGCTGCCCCGCCGCGGCTCTGCCTGCGCCGCCTTTGCCGGGGGCTCCCGGGATGGGCTCGGTAAGGGCCGCGGGGCTCGGGGCTGGGCGTTTATGGGCGACACAGCCGAGGCCTTTGGGTCCGAAGCGTGCTTGAAGTGCCCCGCTGTCAGTCCCTGGCCTCTCGCCTGTCCCCGAGTCATCTCGCAGTCGCTGCGGGTCAGAGCAGCGGCGGCTCATGCTGCGGGCGCTACGCTCGTTCTCTGCTGCCCCGCGACTGGCGTGAGAGGAGGGTCTGGCGGAAGGCAGCGAACGGGCACAGGGTTTGCACGACAGCTGAGAACAGCGCTGTTTTTTATTGTAAATAAAGATGACGGGCTGCACCCGACAGTTTCCCGGCGTCCTTCAGCCCGTCCCCTTCGCATGACCTGATTTGTTTCTTTTTCCTAGGCTGTTATTTCAGGTTTTATAACAAACCCATTTATAAGAAAGACGTACGGTCGCTCCCGGGACGACCGGCTGTGCCAGCGCGTCTCGGGTGCCCCGGCCCCGCACGGCTGCACCGCCGAACTGCGGAGGGAGCGCTCCGGGCCCCGCTCGCCCCGCAGGGCTTTAGCCCTCTTCCCCCGCCGAGCCCCGCTTCCCCGCGGGGAGGGGATTCCAACCTCCCGCGAAAGCGGCTCACCGGGGCCCGGGGCAGCGAAGGGAGCGGGGGGGGAGAGCACAGGGCCCGCGGGGGTGCCGGGCTGTGAGGGGGGGGAGGGGAACATGGCGCCGAGGGGCGGCCCCGAGGGGAGCCGGGAGCGGCGGCCCGGCGGCGCTGACAGGCCCGTCCCCGCTCGGGCCCCGCTGCCCCGGAAGAGGCGGGGCGGGCGGAGGACGGCGGCGGCCGCACGTGGGGCAGCGGCGGCATGGCGGAGCCAGAGGGCCGGGGCGGCGTGGACGTGGTGGCGGTGGCCGCCCCCCGCGGGGTGCTGCGGCAGGGCCGCGCCTTCCTGGACTTCTTCTGGGACATCGCCAAGCCCGAGCAGGAGGTGCGGCTGGCGGCCACCGAGAGCCTCCTGCGGCACCTGCGGGACGGCGGGAAGGTGAGGCCGGGGCCGGCGAGGCCGTGGGGGCTGGGGCAGCACCGGGCCGGCGCGGCTCCCGCTCGGCAGCGCGTCTGTGCGGGCAGAGGCGCGGCGGGGCGCCGGCCGGCAGTGCGGCGGGGTCCCGCAGCCCCGCCGGAGCTGGGTCTGTCTTTCAGGCCGAGGAGCTGGAGTACGCGCTGCGGCGTCTGGTGGAAGGGCTGGGAGCCACCCGCGAGGCCGCCCGCCCGGGCTTCAGCCTGGCCCTGGCGCAGGTGAGTGTGTCCCAGAGCAGCGCGGGCCCGGCCGTGGCCGTTGTGAGGGGGCTGGAGGGCTCCTGCGTGCGGGGGGCAGGCAGGGCTCCTGCAGCCAGCGCCGGAAAACGGGGCGGGTGTAAATGGCGCTAGTCTGGGTTAGAAACAGCAGTTTAGAAAGGTGGGAGCTGTGCCAGCGTCCCTCTCGTGCTCCAGAATCCTCTCCTGCTTCAGGATCCATCCTCAGTTTGCGAACCTTGGCCAGGCTGCCGAATATGCTGCACTTAGAACTATGGTGACTTCTTAAAATCGGCTTGCTGCTGGCGTCGGGCTGTTTATGCGGGAGATCTGCAAAGGCCACCCTTAACACACGCTTCAGAGCGTTTTTTTCCCCATGTTGTTTGAGTCTGTAACATGGCAAAGAATCCGAGCGGGTGGATCTGACCTCGTCTCACCTGAGGAGTCGATAATGCAGAAGAGCGTGTGTTCTTCCCACTTCGATTGGGGCCTTGCCCACGCTGGAAAGTTTAGTTGCTTCTGTTAGAGGGTCAGGCAGTTGTTGCAGGAAAATGTGCCCATTATTAATCCTGCTGTGTCGCGTACAGGGGAAAATAGAAAAGGAATATCAGCAGGTATGTTTATGTCCGCACTAGTTCCTATTCTGACGCATCTTTTACTGATCTAGTTGTCTCTATTCTGGGCTGATAAAGCAGCACATCTGCTGCTGTGCTGAATGACAGTTCAGCTCTCTTTTGGCTGAACCCAATAAAACTTCATAAAATGGAAGAACTGCAAACTGAGCTATTCCATCCATCTCCTCAGGTTTTACAGGCTTTTGAGGAAATTCCCTTGTACAGTGTCCTGGAACAGATAAAAGAAAAACACAATCTGGAGAAAGTGAAGAAGGTGAGTCTGCTCATAGCATTGGCCAACAGCCTGTTTAAATTAACTGTTCTCTGTTCCTTGAAGCCATGGTACCTGGATGCTGTAGATTTGGGGTTCTTGCTAAACCAAATTACTATAACGAAATAACAGAAATATTTGTGAAAGCTAGAAGTTGATGACGTTGTCATCTGGCCCTGTTTTAGCTGAGATTCATCCCTGTGATGGAAAGATAACCTAGGACAGTTCTTAAACATAGTGCAGGGGGTTTCTTTTCAGTGTGCTACCCTCACATGGGAGGGTGTTCGAGGCGAGATCTTCCAGCCATGTTGTTCCACTGATGAGAGCTGCAGCTGAATGTGAAATGTAACTGCTCAGTGAAGTGGACTTTTAACACCCTCCCTCCCCTTTTTTTTTTCCCTCTTCAGAAACTTGTGCGAAATGCTGCTTTTGGAAACTTTTTTGGCGTTATGGCTCTGTTTCAATCTGGCCGGCTTATTAAGGTAACGTTCCTGTTATGTTGTTTGTCAGTACCGGTTCTAGGGCTGTCTGAGGTGTAAAGACGATCTAGAGGGAAAGGCTGCATTGTTGGCTAATTGATGAGATGGGACTTGAAGACTTTTGTCTTACCCATGGACTTTTTGTGGTTTTTAAATGTCTGTTCCTGACTAGAATGTAGGAACCGTGTCAGATAGTCCAGGAGGTTCCTACCTCCCCCTGAAGGACGGGATCTGTTGCTGTATACAGCCAGAAAACACCATTTTGGGAAAAGCTGAGCGGCCTATCAGGAAGCAGTTGTGTAGGTTTCTTATTACAAGTAGGTCTATACCTGAGCCTTCAGCTTAATCTTTGATACTGGTTTACCTTTCCTTTCTAGGACCAGAAAGCTCTGCTGGAGAGCATCCAGCTTCTCCAGCAGCTGTCACATCACCAAGCACACCTCAGAGATCTCCCTCGCAAAACTCTTATTGACATCATGTCTGAGGTACAGCCACAGCGTGTGGTGGGTGGGAGGAGGGAGGACTTTGCTTCAGGGACTGCTTTTTCCTTAATTTGTTCATAGTTGATAATTAAATGAGGGTATGTGGAAGAGTGAGTTTAAACTGTGGGAGCTGTTTCCTGTGTTGTCTGTGGGCAGATGCTTTTATTCTGGGAGGGATGCTCTGGTTTAGCTTAGACTGATTTCATCGTGGACAAACCCATAGTCTTTTTTTTTTCCCAGTTGACTTGCTTGGGTGGTTTGTTAGACCCTCTGCCCTTTTGAATAGAAGTATGCTGAAAACTCTGGACAGCAAACCTTCTTATTTATGCACCAAGCCTGGGCCTGAGGTTGAATTTTGGGCTGTTGGGAGTGAAAGGGTGTAGGTACATGGAATAAAGTACTACATACTGAGTATGTAGTAAAAGAAGAGTTTGTTTATTTCCTTCTTCTATGTGGATATTATTTGTAGATGTGAAGACTAAGAGTGTTAAATAAAAATTAAATAATGTTTTATATGGAATTGTTCTGTCATTTAGTCTTGATGTTAGGTTTAAATTTACTTTGAATCCAAACTTTAAAAAAGACAAAGCAGTTTTTGTGCTTTTCTTATTGATGAAAATGTTGGATCCAGTTTTTTCTAAAACCATTGAACACAGTTGTTTACCAGCAAATCCTATTGAAACAAGTAGCTTGTTTTGGGGGCATATAATTAAAAACTAATATGAGAGTGTTTCCTCCTCCCTGGGCTGCATGGCTGTATGGGCAGGAGGAGTTGGACTGCAAGAGAACAACTGCAACTGGAGTCAGTTGACCAGAATTGCTGTCTGGTGACAACATGTTGTCCTGCTCCACGTGGTTAAGCACCTGGGGACTGTATGGCAGTACTAGGCACGTCCATGGTTTATATTTGGTTGTGTCACCGTGAAGACTGTTTCTAAAGTTTCAAAACACTGCAAGGTTTTAGTAAAATGCAGATATTTGAATATACTACATGGCAAGTTTAGTAAAATGCCCTCAGATGTTTCTCGTATCCTTTCACCTTCGTTCCTGTTTAGGTTCCTGAAACTGTGTTTGAGGAGGTCCTGTTTGGCATCGTGCAAAGTGACCTCGCTTCAGCCTTCACATCTCCAGAGAACCTGCACCTTTTGCTTGTGGGCATACAGAAATTCCCTGGTGTTCTGAAACCTAAAAATCTGAAGAAGCTGTTTGGCTCGCCTACTGTTGTAAATAAGGAAAATATTCCCAGGTAAGTTCTTAAATAAGGAGCATTAAATGCAACATTCTCAGTCTCTCGGCTAGCAGTGAGAGAAATTGTGGCTTTCATTTTGAAACCTGCCTGTATTTGCCACTGCAGGTGCTGTTAAGGGTTAGGTGCTAACTGTTAGACAGGTTCCTAAATTAGAGCTCTGTCATTTCTCCCAAGAGGCACAGCCTGCAGTGCTCAGGGAATGTTCTGTGTCCTTCAGCAGGATGAATTTGGCCTTCAGCAATCCCCTTCCAGGCCAGATCTCTTGCATTATTTTCTTTCTTCTTCTAGACTTGTAGAGCTTCTGCAAAGTGCTGCCAAGTCTGAGAAGAAGGACAAGAAACTGCCCGGTGTAGTGTTTGATTTGCTACAAGTTTCACTGAAGGAAGGTGCCTTTGAACTGTTCTGGGAAGAAGGTGTGGAGAATGGGCTATTGAAGGAGAAGTCAGGACCTGTGAGGTTTGTTTTAACATATGTTGTTTGTTGTTTTTCATATTATCCTTCTATTTCTTGCCCCAGTCCTGCTGCTGCCCTGTGGTAGGATGGGGCATATGGTTTCTCATGAACAATGTGAGAACACTTGCTTTTGATTGCTTAGGTATTAATGAGAACCATTATAGGGAATCTAAATCCAGGAGTTAGTAAGATTTCTCTTAGAATTGTGACATAAACCAAATTTGGGGTTAAATTTAACTAGGACAGCACATAAAGGTGATGTACCTCACTGGGCATAAAGGTGTCTTAAATCTGTAGCTTGCTCCTACAAGGCTTGTCAGAGGAGCTGTACTGTCCCTTTCTTTCTAAGTGGTTGAGAGGGAGAGTCATTTGGCTTTGTTTGTGTAGTTTAAGAAGGACAGCTCCTGTGTTGACAAACCCTATTTCTGAAATTTGTGTCTAATACTTCTGGACTCTGGGATGGACTGGATTAAAATCCCTGGATATGTTTGGGTTCTGACATGGTCTGTGTTCTTAAGTAGGATATGGCTGTGGCTAACAGTAGCTGTTTCAGCTCCTTTTCCAAGTACTAGATCTTAATAGGATTATTTAAGTTGTCTGGTGAGACTCATACTGTATAAAAGTGCTGCAAAATCCAGATTACAAATCTGTGAGCATTTTGGGGGAGCATAATTTAATTTGGTCCATAGCAAGGCAGTCTGTGGCCAGGTTTAAATCTTTCTTAGATCAAGAGTTTAAAAGTTGTAGAGGTGCACCTACAAAAAGTTTTATTAACATACTACGTGAATATCACAGTGAAAAGGAAGCTTGAGCAGTTTAAGTCTTGTCTTACTTGGCTTGAGTAAGTCTGAAAATACCCTTTGTATGCTCAACAGTGTTGCTTTTTTTTAGCCTGATTTCCTGCAGAAATGAGGCTAGTGCTGTCCATGAATAACTCCTGAGCCCATTGGACAATTCTGACCAAATTTGACATTGCTGTCAAAACTGAGTAAATTTGTGTAGTCAAAAACTAAGTAAGTTTTTATTAGGACTGTGGAAATAAGTATCTGGGGAGAAGAGATCCAGAAAGTGGACAGAGAAAGGAACTGCTGGTGAGGATTCACCTATTTCTCGACAGCAGAGGACCTGCTACAGGGAGAGATCTTAACAGCCATGTTAGAAGAAAAGCTTTGGGCAGTAGGATTTATGAGCACACAGTCCATTAATTTTGACTTCTGTCTTCCTGCGTGCTCCATATAGCCCACCCCACCGCTTCTTCTCCATGTTACCCTTGTGTGTGGCTTTACTGCTGTGCCTCTACCTGAGGGAATCTTTGTTTCCACTCAGTTACATGTGCTACCGGTTGCTGGGCAGCGCTCTCCCCTTGTTGTCTCTGGATCAGCTACAGATGGTTTTCAAAGGGAAGGTGATGCAGCACTATGGAGAACACGTGGTAACGACTCAGGTAGGTCTTCTGAAAATACTTGTGCTCAGGGCTGAAGACCCTGTCCTGAGCAGAAGTCCTCCCTGCCCCCCTTTCTAGTTTCACATTGTCTTGTATAAAAAGAATTTATGTAATTTTAGACCTCAGACACTTAGTAAAAGCAAGGTTATTGTATGACTGCTGGTTGCAGTGTACTGAGTATAGAGTGTTTAATCATCATTGCCTATTTGTGTATTTTTCACTCAGACTTATTTTAAGAGTTCTGAAATTGTTCAACACCGACCCACCTGCTTTCATTGACGTTGCTTAAAAAGCTCTAACAATGGGGGAAGCAGAGGAAGGGCAGCCCTCAGCGTTTTGACAATGTCGTACGTCATCCTTTAACAGTCCTTTTGATTTTGTGTGTCCAGAAGGTCCTTTTTGTCTGTCGTTGTGCTGGGTGTTGCATGAACATTTGAAGGCAAAGACAAAAAGGGACAACTCATGCTTTTGTTTATGCTAGTGCTTGTTTCAATAAGTACATCTGAGGTTTAAGCACAAATTTTATTTGGGAATTGGATTTTGGAACTCCTCTTTCTCCTTCCCTCCTGGGAAGCTGGCAAACACCACAGCCCTGCAGTAAAGGGAGGAAGAATAAGAGATGAAAACAGGCTTTGGCTTGGCTTTTTGTGGTAACATAATCCAAAGCCTCCTCATGTGGGCCCAAAAACCATTGCCCTTTCTTGGGAGGAATAGGACTTTACAGTCTTTCTGTTCTGGTATCAAAGCAGCAATAGATGCGTGGGTTTGCTCTGAAAATAATGCTTACCATGGTTCCTCCCTGTATGGATCAACTTTCTCCAGGGCTTATCCACTGACTCAGTTGTTTTTCTTGTTCCTTGCTTTTTATGCTTGTTGCACAGTGAATTAGACTGTGTGCTTCCATGTCCCTCAATACATTTGTTATTTTGATTCCTGCCTGAAACATACAAATCCACTGAAGACAATGATTGACTGAATGGAAGGAGAAACCCCTGATATTGTGGATGATGAGGAAGTAGAAAAGATCGTAGTTTGAATTTGTTGTTTTTGTGGGTTTATTTGGTTTTGTACCTCAACATGGGTTGTTTGTTTTGGAAAGCAAATACTGTTATCTTGTACTTCCTTGTGGGATTCTTGTTGTTGTTGGAGATGGAACTAGACAAAGCTTGAGTCTGATATTTACTGACAGTTATCTTCCTGAATCCACTTTTTTTCACCAGGAGAGCAGATGTACTTGATTTGCTTTTGTTGAGAGATGATTGATGAAACCCTGTTGTGAGTTATTAGCCTATTTACAGCAGTCTGTCCTGGAGTTTTTCTTCCAGTTTTCATACTGGTGCACAAGTACTGAGTTCAACAGTGGAAGCAGGAGCTTGCTGAGTTCTGTTCTGTGTGAGAATCCTTGTAGGGGTATTTATACTATGCCTCAACGCTTCAGAGACACCAGGGAGAGGAGGTGGATTTGTTCTGCCCACTGTAGATCATCAGGGTCCAGGGCTGCTAGACAAGACCAGAATTGTTGTGGGGAAGTTTCCAAAGTGAGCGAAAGTCTAAGGCAGATGATGTGAGAAACACCCTGGACTTCCACCCAAAATCATTGCTGATCAGCCTAGGAGCTCAGCTGCACTGCCAGCGTGTGGTCCAGCCCGCTGAAGCATGACTGTTTGGGAAGGTACAAATCAAAGGGTTGAAGTTGGTACATGGCCAGATTCCGTGGTTGTTTACAGTGATTGCTACTATGTGAGGAAGACCATGAGGTGAGGTTGAAGAGCTGCTGTATGCCGTGTGGCAAACGTTCAGGCATGTGACTTAAGTTTACTTACTGCAGTCAAATCTGTAAAGTGATTTGTACATACAAAGACACTCGGACTCAGCGTGAGGTTCCTAACTGCTTGTTTGACTGTGTTTTCAGCTTCCAGACCGATTTAAGTTTGCTCCAGAGATGGAAGGATATATAGATGAATTTCTGAGCAGCTGCGATGACCCGGAGAGGCAGCTGGCAGTGATGATCGGCTTCTCTACTCTCACCAATCAAGGCTATCCAGTGTTGTCCAGCTCTTCCAGGGTAGTCAAACACCTGCAGCCAGTGGCATTGCAAAATTACATTGACTGGCTCAAAGACATGTTCCTCAGGCCAGACTTTGACTGTTGTTTAGACTTCTCAAGTAACCGGCAAAAACAGAACCAGGGAAATGTGAACATGTGAGTGTATAGATGATGCACCTTCCTCTTTCTGTCCTGTGGTTAGGGTAGCTACCTGTGTGAAGTCTGGTCTGGACAGCCGATGTTTGCTGGTTCCCTTGCCATGAATTGACAATTGTTGCCTGTTCTATTTCCTCTGTCCCAGAAGGTTTAGCCCCAGCACCTGATTCTTTTGCTGGGACCAAATTCAATCCTGCAAATAGGAGCAAACACGGTGAGAACCAGCCAGCTTGACCAAAGCAGACTGGGTCGCCGAAGAAGCCTTTTCTCTTGTTTTTCTAGCCGTGACAGCTGCTTTGGCAAAAATGTCCAGTGGCTTCTTTTCTCCCTACAGACTCTGAGGTCTTTGTAGGAATTGTGCATCCCTTTTATCTGACTATTAAACTGGCCTGAGTGCTCTTGTCTCTTTGGCCCACACCAAAGCACCCACTTCCGTGTCTCAAGAGTAGCCTGTAAATACTTATATCCTTGATAGGCATTTGTAGCAATTCTAGCTAGGAAAACTTCCCAAGAGAAAGTTCTGTTCTCCTTGGTGCTGCTGCTTGCTGAATACCCACAACTTGGTGCTGTGGGCACTGGGTTACCTGGAGGGGCCTCTTCCAAAGATGATGTAAGCTGTTAAAACAGTATGTCTGTGTGTTACTTGTGCTCTGCTGACTGCTGCAATTCTTGAAGGGTTTTTTAGTAAACTGGAGTACCTCAGTGGGGTAAAATAGACTGGCTTTTGCATAGTAAAAAGCAAACTTGGGAAGATTGTATCTCTTCTTATGTGCCTGTTGCTTTCTTACTATGTGACTTTGCCATCTTTAGTGTAAAGCTTCTAAATGTCTGGAAGTCACCTCTTGCTGCAGTGGATTGTGTGGGTTGTGTTTATTTTGGGATAGTGTTCAGACTACTGATTGTCTCCACTTCCTTACTGAAAGAGCACAACATAAGATTGTTCGATTAAGAAAATGGATCATCCACCGACTCGCTAACATCATTGAAAGTTCAGCGAAAAAAGAAGAGAGCCTTGTGATGGACATTTCCAGGTGAGAATGATTTAAAGACTTAATGCCACATGTGCTTGAAATAATTCAGTTTAGCTCTGTAGCAATGTTCTAGACAAGCTGTCCCCATGACATTAGGCAAATTCAGTAGTGGAAATATTCCATAACATAAATCGCTTAGGTGACCAGGTTCTGGTTTCAAAATACCTTCTGCAGACTCGGACAAGCTCTTGTCGTAAGTAGTTCAGGCACTTAAAATCACCTTAGTCCCATTTGTTTTCAGTAAATTTTAGGTTCCTGGTTGCCTAGACTGCTTAAAGATACTACTTGTAATCTTTGCATCAGATCTTAATATTTATCTGTAAATATTGGAGAATATGACCCAAATCTGACAGTCTGAGTATTGTATTGTGTGGCCTCAAGTGCTGGCATTTCACTTCTGTGAAATCCTGATCATCCTTCTTTATTTTTTACCCTGTGTACCCTGAGGAAAGGGTCTTATTGTAAGTAGTGACTTTTTTCAGTGCTTGGACAATATTGAATAAAAATTGATGAATATGTGGCGTTATTTGGTTTGCATATATGGGCTGTTTTTGCTTTGTTGTGACCAAGCTGGCTCTTAGTTTTGTTCTTGTTTCTATTCGTTCTAGGTTTTGCTTATTCCATGCTTTCTTTGAGACTAAGAAAAAGACTTCCCAAATACATGAGACAAATGTCCTTCCATCCAAGCCCATAGATGAAGAGGCTCATTCAGTGGCGGAAAACTACTTCTTTGGGTAAGGATTTTGCTTGCATGCTTTAAGCTTGGAAATTTATCTTGTTTCCCTGAGGATAAGATCAGCCTGTGAATACCAGGACGAGAGGTTTGGGGTTGTGAGCTGTTATGGGAGTGTTTGTTTGACTCCAGGACCAGGGAATGGATTTTTTTTAAGGAGATCCTAGATGAATTTCCCAAAGATCCTTAAGTTTTGTCCAATAAAAACATGATTTTACGTGTCAAACCTGCTGAGTATGTGTGTGATGATAAAGGTAGGTGTAGAGTTAAGCTTAGACTGCTTTTTCTCATAAGATTGCCATTGCCTCTGCTGCAAGCTAGAAGTGGAAGAAGCCAAGAGAGAGGTGGTGGGGTTGTGCAGGTTGCTGTTGGCTTTGTGTCTGCTCTGCATGTGAGCTGCTGATGGCTCTGCATCCTCCCTGTGCTAAGGGAAGGGGAGTTGGTAATAATAAGTGCTTCTAGGTAATTGCCAAAGCTGGTGCTCCAACCTCAGTAGAGGGAAAGCAGAGGACATGGTGGGACACAGAATGGGAAACAACCGAGGATAATAGTCAGTGTCCTTGGGGGTACCAAGACAATGAGCTGTATGTTACTGTGCTTGGATAAGTGCATGGGTTGAAACTTAAGCCCTTTGAATCTGGGTTGCAATGAGTGACCAGAGCTCTGGGGTGAAAGTGCTCTACTGGTGGCCGTTTTGGAAAGCATGAAAAAGCCATCTGGTTCCTCTGGCAGTAACACGCTGGCTGTTTTTCTTTGCAGGTTACTTCAGACTTTAAACACCTTGACTGTTTTGGGGGATACAGCAAAGGCTGCAGCCTTGAGGGAGAAGCACATCCATGGTGTGACTGCGGATGGGAAGCTGTGGATCTTTCTCCTCGTTGAGTATGCCAACAAGCTGCTCTCCAGTGAGCATGTCAGAGCTGTGAAGCCTTTTACCAAGGGACAGAGGGATGCCTGGGAGAGGTGAGAGGCTTGGGAAGCTGGGTGCAGGGTTGGTGTGGTGAGGAAGGTGGAAAATCCCTAGCCTGAGTCTCTCTTTCGGCCAGTAAAAGAGAGATTCTACTCTTTCCTCCTCCTGCTGCTGTTCTGGCTGCTGTAGCAGAGCCATTTCACAGGCAGTGGCAGTTCCGTCTCTTCCTTTTGAGTATCCTGTACACCTGTGGCTGGGTTTCAGGATGCCTCCCTGTTTCTCATCACTCTGTTCCTTTCTTTCTGTTCCTTCTGTGTGTAACTATGGCCATGTCCTTTTATATTTTTGCTCATAGTCCCTCTCCCAAACATGACTGTAACTCTGATAATCTTTTCTCCCAATAATGCCTGTATAACTTCTCAGTGTCTTTTCTGGTGCTCTTCTCTGAGCTTGATTTTTCCATAAAGGTCTATGCCTCAGCTACGGTATTAGGAATCCAGCCTGTGCCCAACTGCACAGTTTTTTATAAGCCACACTGGGTGAGATACTGTTGTTGGGTTAAGATTGTGTTCTATATATACGTCTAATTTCAATAAATCAAACGTTAGATACAGGAAACAGGACTGTAGATTTGGTCATGTTTTTAGTCTGATCGTAAGAAAGGACTTGCTGTTGTAATTGTGAAAGACTCAAAAGGGTTCCTTTCTTCAGAACACTTCAGTCTGTGAAGAATCTGCAGAAGAAGGAAAATAAATCAGACAGTGCCAAAGTCATTGCTTTCCAGCAACTTCTGCTTTTAATGGCCATTCATCTTTTCAAGGTAAGACCTCTGAAGTGTATTTGAGTGGTGTAAAATGGACTGATAGCTGGGCTTTCTGAACGCTGAGCTGGAGAGTTTCTTTGTGTTCAGAGATCCACTCTTTCACAGCCTCTGGCTTCTGAAAATGGGCAACTGGCAGCTAATAAACTGTGATTCTTATGCTGACTGTAGACAGCAACTGAACAGGGGCAAAGCTTGGCCTGAGCATTGGTTTTGCCCTTGATTTGCTGCTGAGTGGAGCAATTTTTACTTAGTTTCGTATTTTCTTCTGCAAAGGGGTTGTAGTAGCTGATTCTAATTTCTGTACCTATTTAGAGAGGTCCTTAGATTCAGGGTATGTTCCTTCTGTTGCTGTTGGTAGTGGGGAGTTCAGAGTGCTTACTGTCTGCTTGTGATCAAACAGAATCAATCTGAAACAATGGATGTTCTGAGTGACCTCCTGAACTGCACGGAGAGGGCATTCAGCAAAGAACCTAAGAAGAAAAAGACTGGTGAGTCCTTCCTACAGAAGGAAACGGAGTGGGGTTGTTAATGGTCTGTCAAAAGCCAGAAGATGGCAGTTCTGCGTTAGTGAAGCACTCCGACTGCATTGGTTCTGGCTTGATGCAGTTATCCCCAGGAGAATCCCCTCTCCTTCCTTCTCTTTCCTTGTCTTTCTAACTCTCTTGCTCCAGCTCTCTATCCACATCCTCAGTGGGTTGTGTTCCTGTGTGCCTTGTACAGGATAGGTGAGCTTCAGAGCTGGCCATTGCTCAGCTGAGCAGTGTCCAAGGGAGTTCACTCATCTTGAGTCCTTGTTCTGTTCTGGCCAAAAGCTTGACTGAAGTGGTGGCATCTGCCTGGGCAAAGCTCTGGGCTCTCCTAGCAGCCGGCAGGCTTGAAACTTAGTGCTTTCAGAGCTCAAGTTCAGGGCAAACTAAACGTGTCCTGTGTGTAGATACAGCCTGTTCGCTGATTTAGGCTAGTCCTCATTTAGGGCCTGCGGAGCTAGGTTGGGACTTGACCAGGGGAGAACCTGGCTTGGTCTTTTGACTTGCTCACTAATTCTAGTCTTGTTGTTTGCCTTAAATTTGTGTAAACTTGAGGGTACTGTGACAATAAAAGCTGTAATTCTATGGTGACTTGGTTGTATGTAGATCAGGATTCCCAAACTTTTGGACTAATGGACTAGTTGCAAATGTCAGCACTTTTCATGGGCTGCTGTGACTCCTGATTTCATTGGAAATGCTGTAAAATGTAGATACTTTTGCTGACTGGCTGCTGATTGCTTTAATGTGGCCATGTAGGTGTCACATGATTTGCAGAACTGCTAATCTAAGTAATGATTTAATGAATAGTAGGTTTGTTACCTGGTAAGGCTTTGCAGTGGCCTAAAGAGACTTTCAGGCATGTCTTCCAATACAGCTACAATCTTTAGCTTCACACTTGATTATTTCTGGTCTGTGTTGCTGAGTGAGTACTTCTGATAGTCAGCTAGAAGGACTATCTTATTTTCCTTGGTGAATTTTTCTGCAGTCTGTTATTGATGTGCCAGTGCAGTGTTTTTGCCCCTTCCTGTCATTGTTTGTTTGTTCATGTGCAGACAGTGCAGAGCCAGGATGGGTTGAGGTGATGGTGGAAATCCTTCTCTCCCTCCTTGCCCAGCCCAGCCTACTCATACGTCGGATTTCCAAGAGCGTGTTTGTGCGGATATGCCCTAACCTGACCAAAAGGGGCTTGCAGCTGATCCTGGATGTAAGTGAGGCACTAGTAGGGTATTGCACTGTTTGTCTGTCTTGTCCCTAACAGATACACAAGCATGTCTCTATTTTTGTTTTTTTGTTTGTTTTTTTTTTTTAATGAGAGCCTGAGATCTGTTAACTTTAAGCTGTATTCTTGGGTAGTTTAGGCTGAAGAAATTCCTGGGTCAGTTTATATAGCTGGTAGATTTTACATGCGAGTATACACGCTAACGACTTCTTTTTTTCTAGAAAGGCTAAACATAGAGGTGCTAAAAATAAGTGACACTGAAAATCTGAATTGGTCATGCCACTGGGTAAGGTGGTGCCTTCTGAGAGTAATATGTGGTTTGCAAAGATGAGGTGTCAGGTACTTTATATGAAGAACCTAATATTTAATTTGTAACAAATCAAAATGTGTGATGTCACCAACCTCTTCAGTTTTCTCCATCTTTTTTGTTCCTTATAGAAAGAACTTAGCATGTTAACAAACATGGTATTATAAGCCAGAAAGTTGAAGACGCTTACTTACATTTCATTATTCTTACTGTGCCAAAATTCCTGACTGTTGTACATAAGAAATGCATCAAAACAAAACACTGGAAAAACACAAGTCTCTCTTTGCAGGTTCTTGACCCATACCAAGAGCAAAATGAAGAAAGTGCTGTTGTTGTGATGGAAGAATCAGACAAAAGGATCAAATCTGCACGGGACACGGTAACTGATGTGCCATTGCCAGTGACAAATATTCTTCAGACCTTCACTGTTTAAAAATAATGTTTCTCCTGATCTGTAGTAATAGACATAATTGCATTTCTCTGTCTTGAGTAAAATGGCAGTTGCTCTATTAAGATTTATTTTAAAAGTGCAGCACACAAATAGCTTGTTGGAAGTGCATGTTTATTAGTCTCTTGGCCTTGAAGGAAAATGCTGTTGTAGGTCTGGCTGTTTGAATAGATAACTTCCTGAGAACAAATGACTGCATCCTGAAACTAGCGCAGGCCTCTCTTTTGCAGCCACAGACTGAACCATTGCTGTGATGCACAGCCATCTGAATTCAAGATCTCGGGTTTTAAGAACTGCAGAGATTCCAGACACAAAGCATTTGAAGCATTAGCAGAAAGGAAGGAGTGTCAGATGGGGGCTGTTATTTTAGATATTCCTTGGAAGCTTCTTTTTGATACTCATTTAATATGACAGAGAAGTCTGTATTATGTTCTGCTTGTGAAGACCTGGTATCTCGTTATCTGGGGTGTCTTGAATCTGAGGTCTGGAAGCAAGGCAGTGGGGTGAGGGGAGGCTTGAGTGTTTATTTCTGAGCACCTGAGGATTGAGTGGGGCTTGAAGAAGGGTGGGGTCAGGATAATCTTTTCTTCCTCAGGACGAGGAAGGAAGTGAGGACTCCTCAGATGAAGGTGACACTGAGGAAGAGAATGACAGTGGAGATGATGAGAAGAATGAAGAAGTTGATGAAGATTTTCGCAGTCAGCTGATGAATGTTCTCCAAGCAGGGAATGCGTTGGTATGTTTTCACTGCCTACCTTGATATGGATACCAGGAGGTTTGGGATGGTGAAAGATTATCTAATGCCCACATCCTGTCTGAGCCCGTGCAGTGATAACCCTGGCAGTCATCTTTGTAAGGCATTTGAAGCAGGAGGTCAGGATCTTCAAAGCAAGCCGTGGGAATAAGTCACTTGATCTTTTATTGTTAGTGTATCTTGAGTGCTTTTGCTTGTCCAGTCTAGCCTGATATAGCTTGTATTCCTGCCCGTAATAAACGAGATTGATGTGAACTAAAGCACTGAGATACTGTTACATGGTGCCTGTATTGGCTGGGCTGTGTGGAGGAGAGTGTTCCCTGTAGGCTGCTCTGGAGACTTCTTGTAGCAGTGCTAGAGTGTGGTTTAATGATTCCTATAAAGGCTACAGACACGGTAACATTAACCTCTTCATTGAAGGAGCAACAGCACAGAGTGTCAAAATTTGGCTTCTTCCCTTTCCCAGTCCTCTAGCTCTACATGTTAGTACTGTGCAGTCAGGATTACCCGACAGCAAATACGAGCTTGATTTCTCACTGATCTGAGCATCTGTTTTCCCTCCCCGTGTTGTTGTTCTGGGTCTAGAGGAAGCTACGTCCCTACTGTGTGAGTCTGCTCTTGGCTGTGGTTCCCTCCCCACTGTCTTTCTGAAGTACATGAAATGATGTGTTTTTGCATTCTGAAAAGGGAGGAGACGAGAGTGATGAAGAGCTGGATGATGAGGCCATGATGGCTCTTGACAAGAACATCTCAGCCCTTTTTGCAGAGCAGCAGAAACGGATCCAGGCAAAGAAGGATGAGAAGGACAGGATGCGGAAAGAGAAGATCCTACGGAGGGATTTCAAGATTAAGGTGGGATAGAAGTGTTTGGTGTGCAGACCTCTGGCTTACTAGCACATTAGTTGTAGCCTACTGCATCCCATGAGCTACTTAACGCTAAACAGCTTGGACATTCATGTATGTCCTAAGCTCCTGGAGGTTGGGACTGGATTGTTCTGACTTTGTACAGCACCTGGCACAGCAAGATTGTGGTCAGTGACTGGGGGCTTCACATGCCTACTTCAAAACGAAAAGCAGGACTGTGCTATCAAAAAGTAAACTGTGGTTTCCCTTTGCTGATCTGAATGATTCAGTTCATTAGATTCTTCCCCACACCTACTCAAAGGTAGGTGCCTGTCCGTTTTTGTAAACTGGATAAGCCTTAATGTGACATGCATAAAATCCCTCTGGTAATTTTACAACGTAATTTTTTTTTTTTTTTGGCTTGTTACGCTAAGAAAATCAGCAGGATTATGGCTAATGCCCCCTGGTTATTTGTGACTGTAATACTGACTTCGGGCCACCTGGTGTCAGCGTGGACTGTCCAGGATATTGGAGCATCCAGGGACAGCTCCAGCTGTGCATGGATAGAAAAGTCTGGTGTCAGATTAGCCAAGATGAAGGTTGAATGTTGTAGCAAGCCATGGGCTTTACTGCATTTTCATTCTGATGGTGTGCTGTAAGAGGCTGGTTTTATGCTAACGCACTGTCTGGAAGTCAAGGGGTGCCTGCAGGGGTGAGAGCTATCAGTCAATGTTGCTAACAGAGAGGTGTTCCAAGTTACAGTGACTGCAGGTCTGGCAGTGATTCTCATAACTGCTGTCACTGCACAAAACAGATTGAAGCCAACAGACAGCCTTTAATCTTCTGTTTCAGATTTCTAATTTTCAGTTTCTCGTGCCCTAGCAGTACAAATGATAGCAGAAGGTGTACAGACCTCAGCTGCAAATAGTTTTCTTCAGCCCCCTCCAGCTGCTGTGTAGCCCACTCCAGTCTGAAGGAGCTGCTCTGGGTAGATCCATCATGTTTTCCTGTCAGCATTAGTTCTCACATCAGTAACTGTGTTTGCAGGTGCTGGATTTGATTGAAGCATTCCTGAATAAGCAGTCAGAGAATCCCTTGGTGTTCGATGTTATTGAGCCCCTGCTTCGGGTGATTGAACAATGCATGAGCTCAGACTCTGACAAGCAGGAGGTTGACTTTCTCCAGAAGACAGCCAATATCTTCAAGTAAGTGTCCATAGTCCTCCAGATAATAGGCAATGGCTTTTCATAGATACCGGAGGTGTTGGTTGAATCCCAGAAGCTGGTCTTTCTAAGATCGAAGACGATTGCTTTGCTTATAGATTATGTAGAATTAGTTTACCAGCACCACACATGCACACAATGCTTAGTCATAACCTGAAGGAAAGAAATTAGGATCTGGGTTTTCTAGTCTAAGGGCCTCCAAGTGTTAAACCTGTCTGCAGGTGGAAACCTTAAGAACAAATATTGGTATTGCAGGCACGGTGCCATGTCACTGAATAGCTCCACAGGCCTCTGATCTCTGAGTCAGACCATGCCACAACTCCCTAGGCTGACAGTTGCTGCTGTGGCTGGAACGAAACTCCCAACAAGTTACTGTTGAGACAGAGTGCAAATTCTCTCTGTTCACGGCCAGAAGTGAGGCGCGATACAGGCTAGACACAGACATCTAGCGCATGGTGTGTGACATGATGTGTCCTCTGTACACCACTCCCTGGTGTTCTCAGTGCTGCCCTAAACCATTTTCAGTGCTGCCTTCTACCTCCTGTGGAGAAGCTGTTCTGCAGTAGCAGGGTTTGAGGCAGCCAGTCTCCTGTGGGAGCTCTGGAGGAAAGTTGACTGATGCCTGAATAGGTGCTTGAAGGCAAAGAGCAATAAGTCTCCTCACCCTTCTTGCCACAGCAATGACTGCCTCTTTTGCTCCCCATAGCTAGCGCCGTTTGTGTTGCCCTGAGCCCAGTGATAAGAGTTCATAGCAATGTTTCCCAGAGCTCTTTCTATAGGTAATGGCTTTGGGTTTGTTTTTAATGCTCTTTCAGGAACTCATTGTGCCGAACTAAGCAGTACTGCAAGAGAGTAGATGCCCTGCAAGAAGATTTGCACGCTTTTGTGGAGAGGCTTGTGACAAAAGCCTGCAAGCACACTGTCTCTTCAGTGGCTCTTTATTATTTCAGGTGAGTGTTAAAAGGGAGCATCTCCACTTGGTGCTGAGGGCTGCTCTGTCAGCAGGCGTAATGTTGCATGTTAAAACAGTTCAGAGAAGTGAGAGATTTGTTGAAGGCTAGATACCAGCATCTGTGTTTTACATGAGAACTAGTCAGTCATCCTGTCAGTCTGAAGCATTTTCAAACAGATGTCCATTTTTTGGTGATCACTTTCTGTGGGGTCTGTGATACAGAAATGGTCTGGTACAGCTTTGCTGATAGTGATGGGAAGCACTTCCTGGAGGCTTCATCCAGGAGTAATGAATTGTGTGTAATTTATAGTCAGTCTGCAGTGATCATTCTGTAAATACAGTGGTTTACTGTTTCCACAACAGCACAATGAGTACAATAATGATTACGAGTCCTGGCTGTACGTACCAGTATTCACTCCTTTGGTGATTACAGGTGAATTAGGATAATCCATATATATATTAGGAAACATGAACAATGTTGCTGTTTCCTGGTGTAAATGGGAGTGCCATTTACCAGTAGACTCTCTTGTGACTTGCAGGTGGTTTCAGGAGCACTTTTGTGTTGTCTCTGGGATTTCTCAACCCAACTGTGTATGCAGTGGGTACCACGTTGCGTGGCCACCCCAGTGCCCTCGGGCAGTGTTGACTCTGCAGTACACCTGGCTTGTGGCTGTGCAGGAACCGTGGTACCTCCTGGCTCTGTGTGCCACGTGGCTCCCTGACAGCTTCCTGGCAGTGGCAGCCCTGAGTGGAGCTGTGCCCAGTTAATACAGCGTTTCTCAAAAGCAGCAGACTGAATGCTCTCTCAGCTGATGTGCCCGAGTTCTCCAGGCGCAGGGCAGCCTGGGCTGAGAGAGCTGCGCTGCGGCGCTGGCTGGGCTGTGCAAGCTCGGAAATTCTGGGCAAATGCAGAAGTCCTCAAGCAGTGCTAGTCAAAAGCATGAGGAAACCAAGCTGATAGTGGGGATGTCTGACTGCGGTGACAGATAACGAAATGATGCAGCGTCATAAGATTTATTTGTCTTTGGGTCTGTCAAGACTGAGAGAAGGGGCCTTCTCGGACTCCTTAAAACCCCACTTGGTACAGAATAAGCTGCCTGCATCACTTGGCCTCTGCCCTCAGGTGGCTTTGCAGTGGTACTGTGACACTGTGGTAATTGCTGTGTTCTCCCCTTTTCCTTTTCTTTTTTAGTGCCTCATTATACCTGCTCAAAGTGTTGAGAGGAAACACGCCCGATAAGTCATCAACTCCTCCCCCTCTGCCAGAGAAACAGAGCAACACCATCCCGCAGGCTTGTCAGGTAAGACAGCAGGCTGTTCTTGAGGCTGTGTTTTTTGCCAGTAAATTGCATTACCCCATTTCACTGAGTGGGCCTTGCTTATTCAGTCTCACTGTTTCTGCTGCCTGCAGATACCTGTCTACAAGATTTCTTTTCCGTAAAGCTGTCACATTCCCCATCCCCTCCTGGCCCTCACCCTCCTGCCTTTGCAGTGCCTGCTTGCCCATAGCCACTGGGGGCTGCTGATGTACAGTGGGTCCAAGTTAATTGCCTAAGTCTGATGTATATTTGTGCTGCTGTCCTGGCTGATTTGCTGTTTTTGCCATTAATCTCTTGGCAGTCACTCTTGAGTTCTTTTCCTGGAGGGTGCTGAGGAGCAGGGAGGTACAGGACAGGTGGATGAGAGTGAACTCCTGTTTCTGTGAGGTTTGGGCTGAATTATCTCGGGGTGAAGAGAGTGTGGAGCAGCCCTGATTTCAGTGGTAGCTGTTTGCAGGGAGACTCTTCATCTGGCTGTGCTATCGGTGTCTATTACTTGGGGAGTTTTACTGTCTAGTTCCCTTTCACCTGCTGTCTCTGCTGTGTTTCACAGGTCTTTGAATTTGGTGACCCTTTATATTGGGCAGCCCAGACCAGTCGCCTCCACTAGAAACCCAGCAAGTAGTGTTTCACCAGCTAGCCTGGTACTTGCCTCTGATTGTCTCAGATTGTGAGCAGGAATTAGTGCCTTAATCCTGTTGACATTTTATGGGGGAGGAAAATAAACAGGGCTACCTCGTGACAAGGGAGGGCATGGAAATTACAAACACTGAGATATTATTAGCGACAGAAAAGATAGCCAGTGTTTTTAAGGCTTAGTGAGAGAATGAGTGTTAATCCAAGCAGCTCTTGTTCTGTGCTGGGCCTTTTTGGAAAGAAAAACAAAGTGGGAGATCTGTGGGGAATATAAACAACATACTTGACGTTGAGGCGTGCTTCACAGCATCCTTGTGCAGCTTCACAGGGAAAGCTGCTACTCCTGCCAGAGCAGGGCTGTGAGCCTGACCACCCAAGGACACAGCCAGCAGCTGAAGTGAGTTGCTAGTTTGAGGGAAGTGACACAGTTCAGTTTGTGTGATGCTGTTGGTGCCGACGTTGTGTTGAGGTGGGAAAGGTTTTGCAGTGGGGAACCAGAGACAAATGTGTGGTGTGTTTCCAGTGAGCAGTGCTTTGTGAGTATAATCTGGAGCTTTTCAGTAAACAGCAAAGCACAACTAGAGCAGACCCTATGATGCAGTGGCCAAATTTACAGAAAAGCCTGTTACTACAGAAGAAATTTTTTACAGTAAGCATCTGCATGGGAGGAGGAATCAATTTTTTCCTGCAGATGTGTATGTCAAGTAAGTGTTAAACATAGACACTTCACCAGGAAACTGGGGTCACATATTTCAAGATCCATCTCCCCTGTTCCACGCTAGCCTGTGTTCAGCTGCAGTAGCCCTGGGAGCTCAAGCTGAGAATGGGACACAACATGAACATGGCTTTAACTTGCTGTGGGGCCCTGGAAAAATTGCATGAGCAGAGGTTTTCAAATGGCTCATCCACTGTTGTGAAGATCACAGCTTTGATCTCCTGGGCCTTAATTTTTCTTTCTTCCCAAAGATCTGTGCTTCTCTGTCGATATGAGAACAGGAATGTCAGGATACGATGCTCTGCACTTCGCTCTTCGTTCACCCCTGTGTTGTTAGTTTAGATCCATCTGGCCTGTGCAGGTCTCAGCTGGTTGCTGTGTGTCTGGGTTTCTTGTTCCCCACGAGAGGGGGATGTTAGAGCAGTTACACAGGTCTGGGATGGCTGGATCCCTGATCAGAGCTAGGGCTTGTCTGCTGGGTACCTGGAAGTCCTGGACATAGCTGCTTAGTGCGTATGTACAGATTCAGATCTGCATATCTACAGATTCAGATCTCTACAGCTGAGAACACCATGTGCACAGTGCAGCTGCTGCGGGGTGGCCTTTGAGTGCTCTGTGAACCTCGTGTGTGTTAGGCACACCCACCACAAACCCAGAAGTACAGCCCCCACACCACACTGCACTACATGCAGTGTAGGCAGTCTTACTAGCAAGCTGGGCTGCCCTTCACTAATGTGGTCACATGACTGTCGGTACTTGGGGAGCATCTTTGGGGCCCACTCTGTTGTTTCTTCATGGTTCTGTGTTGTATCTTGTAGGCCTGTATCACCTAAGCTACGCAAAAATATCTAGTTGTTGGAAAAATTTCCGTGCATTGGTAGAAATTACTTACTTCATTGCTAGTGATTCATCCTTGTGTTTCACTGAAAATCTTTTTGTTCTACTTTTTCCCCTATAGCTTTTGAGCACAGGTTGTTTGGATATGAAGAGGGTGACTGTAATATATCAGCAAGCACTGACACAATTCTTGACTAAACGGAACAGTGCCCTTACAAGCTCCATGTTTCATGATCTCTTCAAGCGCTTCCCGGTAAGTGTTGCTGATTGTGTGGTGTGTTGTCTTCTGGTAGCTCTGAAGTACAGTTGTAATTCTGGGAAAGTAGAGAGAGACACTTCTTTGTGTCATTGGGGGCTTTTAAAACTGCTGTAAGGTTTCCTAGGATCTTCACCTGCTCAGACTCTTGATACTGCATGTTTTGGTAGCAACACTGCAGAAGACCAGGATCTCATTTGTGGTTTGGATCGAGATACGTAGATGGAGAATGTAGATGAACAGAAAGCTGCTCTTTAAAACATAGCCTAAGAAGCTCTGATTTTTTTTGTCAGTATTCAAGACAACATGGATAAACAAGGTTTGCACCAAGGCAGAAGGGGCCAGCTTGTTTAAACTGCTAATGTAGCTGCTGTCTAGCTTTGCTCTGACTGCATGCTCAGTTTATCAATTTTCTTCCAAGAAGGCTGTAGAGCGTAGAGTCTAATTGGAATTTAATCTGCAAGCTGGATGTTCAGATGGTGTCAGTTCCTGAAATGTTTGAGGCATTTCCTGCAGACTTGACCTATGCCTGGAGCTGATCTGCACTATAAGGACAGCCAGTTTTTAAGAAATAAGTCTTGTGTCTGAATGTCATACAGTTCTTCAGGGATTTTTAGGTCAGAGTGTGGTTGCCAGAAGCTCTTTCTCAAGGGCTTCAATCTTTTAGAATTGATGTCTGATGGGAGGGTGAGAGGAGACAGGCTTGTGTAACTGGAGGAAGTTGCTTTCAGACTCTGAGGGAATCCATGCAGTAGAGAGTTCTTCTGCATACCCAGTTTCTTAGGACACCAGCCCATGATGCCACCTACACAAGTTAGTGAAATAAGGGGGAGGGAAGGGTTGTGTGCTCCCCACAGGGCCAGCAAGCTTAAGATCCCATCTACAGGTTTCTAGAGCCTGTGAATTCCATGTGACTTGTTCCTTGCAGAAATGTCTTTCCAAATCTTCAAGCTCATCTCTTTTATAAAACAAAGGTAATGATACACACAGATACCGGCTTGTTTAACGCTGGGCTTTGCCCACTTACTAGAGCTATCTGTTCTTTTAGTAGTCTTCTTACCCCAGAAAAGAAGCCATTTCAGGTGGTGGGGTTGGAATAACCATCTGCACAATGTCAGTGCACTGTGCAGCAAACTGCTGTCCATGCTTTGTCAGGGCCAGACCTTTCAGTGCCTGATAGATGACATTAGAGGTATACGAGCAAAGTATTTGCAATCCAGATGATTTTTCATTTCTTGTGTCTGGATTCTTTGTGTCCCTCAGTTTGGAAATATTTTGCCTATAAACACAGGAATCGGTGGATTAGGCCAAAACAAGGTATCATCAAGCTTTGCAGACAATTACCCCTCCTCTAGAAAGGTTGTTTTGATCAAGACTTGTGGCAGGGAACAGCAGTAAGGTAGGCTGTCCTCCCAACACAGTTGTTTCTGGCCCCTTTAGGGTTCACATCTTTCCCCCAGCTCTGACATTCTCCAGTCTAACTCGGCATGTTCTCCTTTGCTTCTGGGACTGTTCCTCTGCATGAAGTGAACTGCCTACATAAAGTATCAGGCAGATGTAGACTTAAATCAGGAACCAGGCAGAACACAGGAGGTGAAATCTTTGCCTGATTTTTTCCAATTGAAAGGTTTTGCTGCTGATTTCCTGGTGATGAAGATTTCACTCAGGGCTGGTGTGAGCAAAGCTGTTAATTTCCAAATAAACTGTTGCTGATCTCTGGGCACTTTTGTTTCTTGTAGCATTTTCTTGTCACTCAAGAAGCTGTGTAAAATATAGACTGTTTTGCTTGAAAAACAAACCTGTCTGTCAGCAAACTACTAATAAGAGACTGGGTTTTTCTTTGTTACAGATCATGTGCAAACCATTAGTGGATATTCTTGTCAAGTCTATCACGGCGGGAGCCAGGCAACATCAGCAGGTAAGAAGGAAAGCAAACAAAGCTTAAACAGTCTGTCATGGCAGCTCAGATGATGCTTAATATGCTTATTGCTGCCTTTAGGGCTGCCCAGTTTTGAGAAGTGGGCTTCCAGGGGGAGAGCTTTTGCAAATACTGCCTTGCTGCCTCAGGTGTGTGACTAAAGTTGTGGAAGTAGCTCATATACTCACAGTCATGGGGGTTCTTTGGTAGCATCTCCTTTAAAAACTTCCTGCAGCTTTCAGGTTGAGGCCTGATTGTTGTAGGGGTTCACTTATTCCTTGATTACTTTTTTTATTGGTAAGATGTTCCTCTGTATTAATGCAGTGTGTTGAATCCTTGCCTCCGAATGCTAACTCGAAGTTAGCTTCTTGATCCTGCTCCACACCTTGCCAGCTGTCCTGCAATTTCTAGGCCATATGCTTCTGTGTCTAGTTTAAAACCACCTGTGCTATAGACCCGATTTTTGATGGTTGATTGCATGTGCCTGGCTAACACAAAATTAGTGCAGCCTTATCAATAAACCATTGCAGGGTGAGTGCACAGCTCACTGTTTCATGAGCAGGGAGCGAGGCCTGTCTGGATTTTCACTGCAGCATGCACTGCAGTGGGGGTGTCTTCCACGCAGTTAATAGCCAAAACCCCTTTAGGCCAGTAGCACCGTGTCGCAAACTTTCCCACCCCCCAGCTGTAACATGCATCCGTCCCCTGCAGAAGAGTATCCTAGATTGACCTTTCTGTTCCGTAAATAGCTGTTTTATTGTTTGTGATCATTGAAGGGAATGTGAAGGGCTAGGTATGTATTTACAGTAAGGCTGCTTTACATTGTCAATGTAAATTGCATTTCAGGCTCTTTTACCCAACAGGAATGGCTCGGATTTAAAGAACAAAAAAAGACTGAATTAAGCTATTGGTAATTTCAGTGGATAGAAATAAGAATGTGTTACACAAATAACAAACAAATTAATTGTAAGGCACATGCTTTATCCTATCCTCAAGAGACCAGAACAGCATCCCAGGCAGACAGCCTCATTATGTGGGTATCTTTGCTTCCCCACAGGGAACTGCATTGTCCTTCTTTCAGGGCTTCCACAGTTGTCTGCTCAAGCTTTGTATGGAGGTCCTGTTTATGTGCGGGTGGGAGGAGCAGGGGAGGATGTGCAGTGTGCTGTGTGTGTGAGACTGGATAGAGACCATAGATACATACTACTTTTTAAACAAAGGCGACATGGAGAGTAAGCTGTGTAAAGCCAGTGAAGTTTGGAGTTGCAGCTTTGTTTTTTGTACGCTGCTTTCTTTTCAGGAATTCTGGAATGTCCAATTTGCCAGGTTTTCAGTTAAATTTTCCCACTGATTCTCAATACAAATGTGCTTTGGTGGTGTCCTAGTGGGTAGGGTAGGGGGCGAAGCAAGGTGGGTGTATGTGGCAAAGTGATGTCCTGGGTAAAGCAGGAGGGTAATTTCTCTGGAGTCTCTGCAGCTCCTGGCAGCCTCTGAGGGAATGAGGTGGAGGGGCTCAGCTACCAAAAGGGCTGTCCTAACTCAGAGTCCTGAGGACAGCAAAGGTCTCCTGATACTCTGACTTTGGCCAGCCCTGATGATGGAGAGGTAAGTGGGGTAGTCTGACATTTTCAGCCCCTGAACTTTGGCTTCTAATTATTAAACCAGCTTAGTCCCAGAGACATGAGGCTTAATTCCCCTTCTAACACTCCAGTTATTAATGCCGATTGTTCTGGCTATGCCTGCTGCATCTGTATGAACAGCTAATCCCACTGTGATTTCGACTTCTTGGCTCTGCACATCCCTTTGGCAAGAAGTCCTTGGGGCCGTGCTGGGTGGGGAGAGCCGTGCTCTGCACGGGAAGGTGGAGGCTCGCAGCTCTGGCCAGGTGTCTCGTGCTGGCCTGGCAATGAACTCTGGGGCTCTGGCCCGGCAGGGCTGCTGGCCACTAGCCCAGCTGGCCTGGGGGAGGCACTTCCCAAGTGGGTAGGAGAAGCGGATACGCCTTCAGGTTGGGCTTTTAGGTAGTTTTGAACAAAAGGAGAAAGTGGTTCATGAGGAGGATGTAAGGGGGTGTGTGTGTGTTTCTTCCTCTTCACCCTGAATACCTGGGTGTTTATAAGAGCAGCGTGGAGGTGGGGGGTCTGTTCCATCTCCCCCCTCAGCCAGACCGGTCCCTGAGTTTTTTTTTAAGGCCCCCAAGGCAAGATCTTGTGGCCACCAGCATATACTTCAGGGGTCTCTGCCCTTACTGGGGCCTCTAGTGTAAAGTCAAATGTGGTCACAAAGTGACGGCCCTGGGCTCGCCTGGTTGAGGTGATGTGCAGCACGTTTCCCTGTGTGCTCAGTAAGCCACACAGGTACAGCAAGGCCTGGACCTGCCTGGGCTTTTGTCAAGAAAAGCAAACCCGAACTGTATGTGAAAGGTTCTGTTGTAGGCTGCTGCAGGTCTGTCGAACTCAATTTCTAGGCAGTTGTAAATGAGAGAGGATTCTCTAGGAAATGCAGGAGCTGTTCAAATGATGCCCAGCTGGTGTTGGCTTGGATAGGAGCAGTCTGGTTTCTCCAGCCCTGGCCATTTGTCCTGACCCTGGGGACCCTGCTGTCTGTCTGATGCCCAAGTGTTCATGCAGTTATGTCGTAAAATGGACATGAGGATGATTTGGCTGAAAACTTACTTTCCCCTTGCACACATACTTCTTTTTTTTTTTTTTCCCTTTTCCCTCTTTGATCAATTCACTGGTCTTGTTCAAGGCACAGGGATAGTCAGTGCTGGGGCAGGAGCAGCTGGGTGAAAGCTGTGATTTATTTAATTAAATGGCAGTGTTAATATGAAATTATGGCTTCTGTGAAGTGAGTACGGGAATATTGGAAAGCAGAGTTTGTCTGTGTGGACTGTTGGCTGTAGCTGATGACTTTGGAAACTGGGTCTTGCATTGCTGCAGCCTTTCTGCACATCCTGTCTCCCACAGCTGCTCACTCTGAAACCTGGAGAACATCGAACCCTCAGCAGCAGCGTTGTGTCTGTAGAGGCAGAGGTGTTTGTAGCTATTGGATGGGTGTCACATACTTTTCTGGGAGGTGCATTTCTTTGTGATTGCTGTAGAGAAGGGTCTCTTGGAGACACCCAAAGGCAGGTGTATCAGAGGGTGCAGCTTGATGCAAAGCTTAGCAGAAAAAAAGGGAAGCTTTAGAACAAAAACTTCAGATAGCATTACTGACATCATCAGCCTTTTTCCTCTGACACTGTTCCTACGTGCCTAAAGCAGCAGTAAGGTTGTTCACCTCCATATTGAAGTAATTTGTAACATAAACCAAACAGCACTTTGGAGATGAGAGCTCTTAAGGCAGTTTTAAACGCAGCTTACAGTGGTTGGATTGGTAGGTTTTCCTAGCAGTAAGCTCAGCCTGTGTAACAAGTTTTTAAACTGGAAAGATGAATTTGCCAGGGGTCTTACTGCGGCAGAACTTGAAACGGAAGCTTGTACATGTGGCTGAGTTCTGTTTGTCTGATGTTACTCCTGGAGTGCAGATGCCTGCAGGAGACAGTAATACAGCAGTTTCCCTGTAAAAGGAGAGATTGGTGTCACTTGTGAGCGGGACAAAGGGCAAGGGATGCTTGACCAGGGAAGGGGGGTTGTCATCCCACCCTGAATTCACTTAGTACCTGTTTAAACCTTATACATCAGAAAAATATGAGATGAAGATCTGTGTGACAGTGGATCTGCAAAATCACCTTGTTTCAGGCAGTTCATGCATCTGAGCTGGATTTCTCACCTTTTGTGAGACCACACTGACTGCAGGGCACTATGAATCATATTCTGCCCATTCAAACGCACTGTGGCTCTGGCAGCTGGTGCTTAGAATGCTCGGTGTTAGTGTTGGCTGGCCTGTTCTCAAACTCTGCAGTTCTTGAAGTGTGAAGCTAAAGACGACTGCTGTCCCAAAGGTGCCTCTGTGCCAGTTAAAATGCTTCAGGCTTTTAAAAAATGAACACACTAATGTTTGGATGTCTTTCATTTACTGAGCTGAGAAGTCTGGTGGGTTTTGCTGTGGTTTGTTGGTGTTTGTTTTTTTTTTTTACTATAGTAGCAGTTGGGATCTTTATCCTAAACTCTTGTTGATCCTTGCTTCCCCACATGTGTAACTTAAACCAACATATAACTTAAAGCTGCACTATCTTCTCAGAATATGGCCTGCCTCATGCCTGTTATGTGTTCTCACGCTGTTGTCTACTGTAGAAAGAAGTGAATTGAAACTATATGAAAGCACTGAACTGTAAGTAGCTACTGTGAACCTTTTCAAGAGGACCTTCAGTGTGTGAGAAGTGCTACAAGTTAAAGTAAAAAGGAAAGGAGGTGGTAAAGAATGAAATTTTTGGGGTATTCTAATCCAGTTTGTTGGATGCAGTTCTGAGGACTGAGGTCCTGGAAGTCAGTCACACTAACTATGACCTAGTACTTGCTGTAATGGCCAGCAGAAATGTCTTCAGTGGTAGGAAAATGAGGCCAGTGCAGACATCGCAATCTTTTTGTACATATAGACAAATTTGATAGCTTTCTCTTACTGACAGTGTGCTTAACACCTGAAGGGTGTAGCTAACATTTCTAGAATCCAGTACCTGCATGCATACCTGCATAGATACTTGTTCTCTGAGTAGCTCCGGTACAAATGACGGCTGGGGATACAGTCTGCAGTGATATGACTGTTGTGGGAAAATGACAAGCCATCAAAAATGGAGCTTGTGTTACACCTTTGAGTTGACCTAGTGCTAATGAATTTTGTTAAGCTGCTGGCACAGATGATCCCGTTGGCAGTTCAGAACCTTGCAGTTAGCCAAGCAGAGTGTGTGTGGTGCAGACGGGTGGGGGAGGCTTTGTGCTGTGTTGTTGACTAAGGATGTTGCTGTTGGTCTTCCGCAAGCACTAAACACATTCTCTTAAATTCTGTTTAGAAAAAAAATGTGTGAGAGCTTGTTCTCACTTCCTCCTTTCTTAATACAATTTGATCTCACGACTGCAATTGTTCTCCAGGAGACCTTGACCTTCAAATTACTTCCTTGTGCCTTGTTTCAGTGGGTGCAGTGTTGCTTTTTCAATATGCACGAAAGGCTTTTTTTTTTTTTTTTTTTTTTCTTGTGCTGATGGAATGTAAACCAGGGATCAAGATGTGTTTAATTTAATGATTATTGCATGAACTCTCCTGAGCCTTAGGTGAGAAATGTCTTCCTGGTTTATTTTTAGCAGCATCAGTATGATGAGCATAGGTACAGTAACATCTAGTTCTGTAACTGTGCAGTCTTGGGCTGTCCCTCTGATGCTGTTACAGCACAAACCCCTCGGTGGTGCATTGTTACTTGTGGTGAGGTACTGCAGTGCACACTCCCACCCCCCCCCCCCATTCTCCTGCAAGCTGGGAATGCTAGAGGACTGGATGAGTCTGTGAACTAATTCTTCCACCCTAAAAACTTACTGTTAGTCTGAGGATCAGGTGAGGAAGGAAAATGTGTGGCTGGTTGCATTGCGGTACCCAGGCTTACTACTGATGCCTGCATCTGCAGGCAAGTGCATATTCCAAGTGCCAGCTCTGAACTGGAATCTGGCTGAAGCACAGCCTCTCTGGCAGCCTGGACTGAAACAACCATGTATTTCCCTGAGAAATCCAGCTTGTTGAATCACAGAATCATTCAGGTTGGGAAAGACCCTTGGGATCATTGAGTCCAACCATCAGCCCTACTCTGCAACGTTCTCCCCTACCCCACATCCCCCAAGAGCTCATCCAAACGACCCTTAAACACATCCAGGGATGGTGACTCCCCCCCTCCCTGGGCAGCCTATTCCACTCTCTGACCACTCTTGCTGTGAAACATTTTTTTCCTCATGTCCAGTCTGAACCTCCCCTGTTGCAGTTTAAAGCCGTTCCCTCTTGTTCTGTCACTAATTCCCTGTGAGAAGAGACCAGCACCAACCTCTCTACAACATCCTTTCAGGGAGCTGTAGAGAGTGATGAGGTCTCCCCTCAGCCTTCTCCTCCTCACACTGAACAGTCCCAGCTCCTTCAATCGCTCCTCACAGGATTTATTCTTCAGGCCCTAACCAGCAGTATTGGAAGCAGTTTGGAAAGGAAGACTAGTAAATGAAACATCCACTGCTACCAGGAGTAAGGTGTTCCCATCTCGCTTGTATTGACAGACCACTTCCAGTGTGTAATTTTTTCCCTAAGGTTTATGCAAGTGATTTGATACCTGTCCCTTGGCCTTTGGGAAAGGCACTAGGAGTGTACATTTCAACACAATTACTAAGAGCCTTTGCAATTATTTTTACACTGTGGTCACACGTCAGTTTGAATACATTCCAGTCTTCTTATTTACATTTAAAGCTATATTGATTGAGGAAGTTGCAGTAGCTGGGAGTATAATGATGCTGTATTTGTCCATCAAGTAAGTTTATTTTCTATGATTTGGCTAGAACTCTGCAAAGCTGATGTAAGTGCAGAGCTGTCATGAAACTAATAAAAGTCATTTTACTTAGTGTGGAGATGAGAATGGGCACTGAGACAGAGTTCAAAATGTCATCTTATGTCATATAGATTCATTAATATTTCAAAATGTGTTTTTATAAAGCAGTCTCTGACAAGGAACCCTTTAAGATCTATCTAATAGTGTATTTTAGGTAAGTTGCTAATTAATCTTGGTGCTTTGGCAGTCTCCCCAAAGGGATCAAATATATATAGACATAATTTTACAGAACTTTCTGTGCCAGAACTGCCATCACCAGAAGAGTAAAATATGATCCCAAAGTCCTGCCAGAGAGGTCTTGGCTGGTTGACAGTTATCTTTCTGAATGGTTTATGTTCTATGTAAATATCTAAGTTAAAAAGTTGTTAAACTTTAATACGGCAAGAACAGTAAGAGCACTGCAGAGCATCAGAAGCCAGCACCCCTCTGTGTGTATGTTTGGGAGTATTCCTCCTTGTGCTGCGACAGGTGAATGATCAGTACATTAATGCACCATGCCCTGCCTGCCTTCTTACAGATAGTTTCCAGCAGGTGGTATAGGAAGGACTTGTTAGGGAATATTTTGCATAAGCTCTTACTAACAATGAAGCAAAATAAACCTCCCCAGATAAGTACCAGCACCGATTCAGCTCTATCTCCTTTGCATCAGAAAGGAGAACAGGGCTGCTGGTGCTAGCCAAACAATAGGCCGTGGCTGAAAGGTGCCATTCCCTCAGAGCACCCTCCCTCCCCTCAGCAGAGGTGGGACATGCCATGCCTGTGTCCTCCGTAGAGGTGTCACTATGGGGAGGGCTCGTCCCAGGGTCCAGCTGAGCTGAGCAGACTCTCAGAGGGCAAGTTACCCACAGGCAGTTGTGTGATAGAGTGTTATAGGGGCTGTTGCCTGCAGATTTCTGCCTTTTTGTCTTCCTCTGGTCAGTATGCACCCTCTCTTCAATGAAGAAAAATCATTTGCAGCTGGAAAATGTATGTCAAACTGACATGCTTTGGCTCCAGTCAGTGTTCTGCTCCCGTTCCTGTTTTTGTTTTTTATAAGGAGATGGTCAAGAAGATCCTGTGTTTTGGAAGGTAAAGCTGAACTGCGGGTGGGCTCTTGCACATTTTTAAGCTATCTGATCGTGATCCAGCAAAACCCTGTGACTTGAACTTAGCTTTAGGTATGTAAACTGTCCCTCTGAAGTCCAGGGGGAAACAGTTAAACATGTAAGTGCTTTGCTGGGTCAGGGCCAGAGTGCTCTGCATTTTTGTGTAGAGATTTTTAATTCCTAGACCTTCAGGACGGTTGTGGATGTGTATTACTGCATCCCAACCTTTCATTTTTTTAGAGCGTCTCTTGCATTGGTAGAGCTCAAAGAAACTGTCTTCCTTTGGCGAGTTGGAGGACATTGACAGCATCTATAAATAGTCTCTCATGTTCTTTGGAACAGTGTTTGATGCCATAGTAAAACGTAGTGCTCTCTGAACTGCTTTATAAGCCATGTTTCTGTCTCCTTGTCACTTGTGTGAGATGGTTGAAAATTTTATTAAAAAGATCTGTTTAAATTTTTCAGGTCCTCCTGACTGCATTTAAGCTGAGTGCTTGAAATCCCATGGCATGAGTTTTCACTCGTGTTTGCACTGAGAACTTTGTGTGCTCGTGGTGTATTTCAGTTGAACAAGGGACCCCTGTCACTGAGCCTGCAGGGTCTCTTTGGAGCATCATGCATGTTGTCAACTGGTTGTTTGTTTATTTTTTCTGTCATAACTTTTCTTTATTGCATTTCTTGGTGCTTTTTAATGGGCTCTATGTCTTTTGCAAAAACATCTAGCAGATAGATGCCTGCATTGCCCACATACAAATCCATAACAATTCCAGGCACTAATTGACTGGCACAGAGAAGCTGCCCTGTTAGCAGTCCCAGTCTTTATATACCACCACACTCAGTGCAGCAAAACAGAACATGAAAAGCTCCTAGTTGTCTCTCTATTCTGATTCTGGAAATATAAAAATTCTGATTCTGGAAATATAAACTGTGTTTATTCTGCTCACTACTGTTCAGCTGATTGTGATGTAGCAAATCATCGGTAATGGAAGAAACCTTGTCGTCTGCTGCTGGGAGGAAGTAAGAAAATTAAAAGGTCACGTAGGCTTTAGTTGTACTGTAGACACAGCTGCTGGCAAGAGTCCCAAGGATGGGACTGATGCATGAACAGCCCTGCATATCGGATGGACTTGCTGAGTTAGAGATATACCATATTGCAGTGATTTTCCAAGACTGAGTAATTTCCTAGCCTACTAAATTAAACTTGCCATCTGACACGTGGGGAGTTGATAGTTTTTATAAAGAGAGTGAACCACCCAAGTGTGTTCTGCTCTGCCTGACAAACATAGCCCCTTTGACAATTTGAGGAGTACACATTTGTGTAGAGCAAATGGGAAGAGTTTGCTTGGAGGCAAGGTCATTGCCATTTATTTAATAACAGCATAACAAAAACAGGAGGGGAAGAAATGTCTGTGGTTGTGATGAAATTGGTGACTATCTCAATCATATGGGCTTAAGTTATATTCATGCTAGAAAATATTGCAAAAGCATCGGGATAGAATGCTGTTTTGTTGAAGTTCTGGGTAATGATTTCTGCTGTGTTTACGGTGGGCTATTAGATCTTGGTTTGGAAGTACTAGCAGGTGTGTTGGAAGGGTGTTTTGTTGGCAAGTGAAAGATTAGGGCTTCTGTAGTGTAAAATGAAATGCCAACCTGGGCTGTATTCACTGACAAAGATGTTCTTAAGAGTTCGTGTAGAAAGTGGTAGGTCCCTTTTTGTTGTTGGGTGGGGGTGTGGGAGGTATGGGGTTTGGCTGCTTCTGTTTCTGTGTTCCCTTGGCATGTAATAAAATGCCACTCTGCAAAAGTTAAAGCACAAGAAAGGAGTTTGGATTTCGCTGCAGGATTTCTCAGCAACCTGCTAGCACAATAGGGTCTCAAGCCATGTCACTCTCCTCAAGGGCAGTGTGCAGTCTGTCATGTCATGGTGCTTCTCTCAGTGGTTTTTGCAAAATGAAAAGGCCTGCTGCTGAGCATCTGAATCGGTAAGTCTACAAAGTTTGACCCTGTGCAATTTCCAACTTTTATTTTTTTGCTTAGCAATGCTCTTTATTTCAATGTTCCAAGCTAACAATTTTACTGACGTGCGAGTACTTTCTTTTTGTACTGCTTCAAAGCTAAACATCCATAGTTGACGTTTGAGTGAATTGGAATTCTAATTTCTTATTATCTGCTGATAAATGTTCTCAAAAGATGAAAACCTTTGTCCTTGCAACATCAAGACGGGTCTAGTGAATTGGGGACAGCAGTTAAAAGGCACACAGTGCCTAGGCAACATGGGGATTTTTTTTTGAATACGTACTGCTCTTAAATCTCCTAAATTATTAAATTTGGCTTTAGCAAAATCTCTTTAAATAGGCTGCATTATGCGGTGGCTGCCTTCTGAATAGCCTGAAGAAAATCCTATTGCATGTCTCTCCTGAATTGAGGAAAATTGGCTTTGTTGTGCAGAGGAGACATCTGGCTTAGAGAGTCTTGGGAGGAGCAGGCAGGTGAGGGAACTGGGGGGGACAGTTTTGGTTTTGGTCTTACCAATATGTGTAAGTAACCTGAGGTGTCAGTGGAGTTTCTTGATGTTTACACACATACGATGATAGGTTGTTTGCTCATTTTTTTCCAAAGGGATAGGCAGGGTCGAGAAAAAGGATAGTGCCCCAGATGATTTTGCAAGAGGTTTCCTGATATTTGGTAATGTCTCTTTGAGCCTCAGCTACTGGGATGTTCTTTGAGAATCTTTCCTTTGATTTCTTAACAAAAGAGCATTTCTTGCTCTGGTGTTTAGAGTGAGGAGCTTGTAAAAGCAAAGTGGAAATGGTCCAAAATAAACACGGCCATATTAAGAAATCAAATTGTCTTAGATTTTTTTTTTTTTTAAATTGTGACTTTGTTCTTAACTTGGGAGAGAAGTATATTTCAGAGTGGAGAAGGAAATGGGCATATTTCCTGATTATTATTACTTTTTAATGCGGGAAGGGAGAGGGTTGGATGCATCGCACAGAATCCACTGCTGTTCTTTTCTCCTCTGGTCTCAGTATGCCCTGAGGTACCACTATTCCCCACCACTGTTTCAGTCCCGTAATTGAGCATTATAGAAAGAGCAAGGAAACAGCAATGCTTATGGGCACTGATCTGTGTTCTGCTACTGTGATTTCTTGTGTTCTCATGGCTCAACTATGGCATCTTTTTATTCTTCCAAGAATTTAGGATAATAAGATACAGACTTTTTTTTTGGAGGGAGACATTAAGACTGATTGGCCTTGCTGATATGGTAAGTGGTTACCCCTGCGAGAAGTGAATCTCGGTGTTCACCAAAGCAGCAGACCAGTATATGGATTGTTCTGTATGGATTGCTGTGTCCTGAGGGTCTGGTGAAAGCGGAGGACAAGGTAAATAATGTCTTCCCCAGCCCTGAATGCTCACTAGCTGTGTCTGTGTTGTATGCAAATGAAATATTCAAAGCTGGTATCTAATACCATCAGCCAGGCCTGGCCCAGGACTCCAGTGTGTTATTTTATATGTTCATTGTTTTGGCTGCCCAAACGTCCTGCAGACCCTTCATCTCAGGCAGAAAGCCTGCCAGTGAAGCCCAGTATTTCATGTGCAGCTATCCGCTGAAAAATTGCGGTGTCAAATCTTCTCCCTGTGGGTACTGACTCATCTCTACTGCCTTTAAAATGTAGCAACATCTTATTTCTGTCACTAGGTCTAGATTGTGGTGACTGTAGGAGGGAGCTTTGATTTTTAAAATTTTTTTAAAAAACTTTTTAGAAATTATTTTAAACTTTTTTTTCCCCCCCTTCCTTTCGGGGCTGCCAGCAGAACAGTGCTGAAGGAAGCAGCTATACGTGTGCCCACTTGTACTGGGCACAAACGTCCTGTTGCAGTGAGCAGACTCTCACAAATGGGCTCCTCTGGTTAGGCAAGACGAGGCTTTTGCTCTGGCAGGAGCATCCTCCAGACACTGTTTGCAGAGGAACCAAGCATGGAAAAAAATCCACTCCTCAGCAGCAGTGGGGAGAATGTGATTTGCAGAGTCCCTGATTAAATGAATTAAGTAATAATGTGTTAGGGCATGAAAAAACTTGTTTGTAAGTGAATACTGTATATGTGCCCTAGTCTGCAGGCAGGCTGCTAGTCCTGGGCTTTCTGCTGGCTGGAGTACATTTAAAAAACCATACTGGTGTGACTTTGTCAGTGAAGGCAATGACTATTTTTACCTGTAGGGCTAAGGCTGACATAACTCATGTAGGTGCAGCTGCATTCTCTAAAGGTGGTTTCTATGGGGTGTAGCTCATTCCACGTTTCCAGCCAGATTGAGCGGTGGTGGTTTAAGTGCTTGTGTCTTGCAATAGCTGTTTCCATGTTGTGGGGGAGGAGGATGTGCCAGCGCAGCTAATGTGATAAAACTTTTTGTAGTATAGACAAGTACTCAGCAGCAGCAGAATGAAGTTAACAGCCCATCTGATCGATGTGACAGCTGCTGTTCAGAGCCTTGGGAATAGTAGTAGAATTGTATAGATTTCTTTATTTCTCATTGCTGCTGCTTAAAACAAGACATCTGAGCCATGGGTGAAGAGGTTTATGAAGGATAATAAAAATAAAGAGGAGAGGGGATTCACCAGGAGGGGTAGAAAGATGGGTATTTCTTCACAGTCAGTTTTGTCTCAGTTGCTGTCTTCCAGGGAGCTTTGGTTTTTTTGGGTTTTTTTTTGTTTTTTTTTTTCTGTAAAAAAGGTAGTAAAACCTCAAATCCAAAAGCAGAGCTTCCGAAGTGGGGACCAAGATCTGAGTGCAGCACCACATCCTGTGCATTTACAGTGTTTTAGCAAGAGATTTCCTCCATCCCCAAGTCATTGGTGTTGAGCCTCTCTCATGAAGGTGAGACAGCCAGTTCACCTGCTGCCTAGCAGGTGATGAGCAGGTGACTGCTTTTCCATTTTTTCTATTGCTGAGATAGTGACTGGGAAGATGGCCTGCACGAGGAATTACTGGGGTCGTATGTTCCAGCAGCTTAAGAGGACACACAAACCCTTGTGTTTGCAAACTACTGTTTTGCTTATTTAGAAACTAGCCAGAGAGAGGGATGGTCACTGTTTCAGAGGCTCAGAAATAAGAGCATAAAAAACCCACAAACCCAACAGAGTTTGTGGGTAATTTTTTGCACTCAAGAAGGCCTAAACAGATCATCTACATGATGATGAAATGAGCAAAATGTGTCTCATGTGTGACAATTATTTTCAGTGTGCTAATATGCAAGCTGTGAGTTGTGTAAAGGTTCCTGGATGGAAAGCATCCTGCTGTATCTGTGGAACTCTGCTTTTTTACTAGGAAGGAAAAACAGGTACAATCTACTTTGAATGAAACCAGGTTGCAGTGCAGGTTGGCTTATTCTAAAACACTGAAAACTGCAAGAACTTGATGACCTAGGATGTTTCGTGGGAGGACACTGAGTAAGATAGCCTTTCTCATCCAAGGTTGTAAAATGTGATTTAAGTGTCATGTAAATGCTTTACATGTTGTAATTAACTAGCCTTGCAAAATTTTTTCATCCATTTATTGCAGGAACTTAATTTAAGCTGTAAAATATCATTTGTTTTGATCACTTTTTGGCAAGGAGAATTCTGTTCCTGGGCTCATAAATCTCCTATTCGGTGTTTTTTTTTTGGCAAGGCCAGACTGAGGGGAGGGGCTGGGAGGAAACTCCTGTCTGGCCTAGAGCATGGTGCTTGGTGCACAGGGAAGGTGTGGGAGCAGAGGGGGGTGGTTGATGGGTGGGGGTTTCTGGTCAGCGTTTACTTCTATGCATTATTGTGCCTTGTCTGTTCCTGGAGGCAGGAGGGCAGATTTGCAGACTTGGGAAGTGGCGTCTGGTAGGACAACTTCTGTGCTGGCCAGATTGGATCCTGCTCAGATAATATTGGACCTTGTCAAGGCTGATCGAGGGAACATCTCAAAAGAGCCGATTGATTAGTCTGAAGACACTGGATTGCAGCAGGCAATATTGAATTCAGTTCCTGAGCCAGATGATTGCAAGAAGAGCTTGTCATGGTCTTTCCCAGGCCAGTGTGAGCTCTCCCTGACTCTGCTTGCAGGCACCAGGAGTCTGTCTAGTGACGGGTAACACAGCTTTCCTGCAGAGACCCGGTGACACAGCCTAGGCACCGTGCTGCGGCAGTGCCGTCACGCAGGCTGGTTCTGCCCATGTCCCCGTGTGCTGTGGGCCCTGCAGATGGGAGCTCTGCACAGGAGGCTTTCTCACATGGCTTCGAGCTCTGCTTGAGCCTGGCAATGTCTCTGGGCCAGGCAGGACAGAGGAGGCAGCCAGGAACAGGGTGCAGGAAAGGCACTCCCTTAATCCGATAGGACAGCAGGGTAAATTTGGGGGTAAAAGTAGATGTCAAATTTATTATGCTGCCTTGGACCACTGGCAGCACATTTTTTTAAACCAAGAAATAGTTATGGAGATGCTCAGGTGTCTTGGCATGGGCAGTTCTGCATAACCAAACGTGCCAGCCATGTTGTCCTGACAGTCTGACTTATCCTGGAAAGCGCAAGTGCTTTCCACTCTGAAACCTTTTAGATAGCTGCTAAATGAGAATCTTGGCTCCATGGCTTGAGTGCGCCTTGTTTCAGCAGTGGTGAGGAAGTTAAAAATTAATTTTTGTTCTCAAAAACAGCTTTCTTAAGCTACAGCCAGGGCTTTGCCTTCCCTTCTCCTTGAATTTGAAACATATATGGAATGGGTGTGTGTGTGCGCCATGTGTGAAATACTGCAGTTACAGCTTGTGGGTTGAGGAAAATTGATTTGGCAAATGTTCCTTAATCACCTCTGGCTTTCACTTTTTACAGCTAAAGCCTTCAAATAAGTTTTGTATGTTTTAAGTAAATGATTGGCATTCGATGCTTGTTCAGTGACGATACTTGTTAAAGCTCTTGAAGGATAATTTTTTATTTTTGTCCTTAACTTTGGAAAGAATCCTGTTTTCCCTCTTCTCGCCTCCCCCAGAGAATCTGCAGCTTGGTCCTGTTGAGGTTAACAGGCTGTGTGAAACTCCAGAGTTTTAAGTTAGTCACAAGTTTAAGTCTTCTGTTAAATATTGTCATGACAGTTCTCAGCCAAGAAGCCTGTCTTGCCCGCAGCGTGCTCAGTCTTTTATAATTCTGATTATAATGTGTCAAGGAAGGTTAGGAAACCTGCATATATATAGCATACATTGAACTGCTGTTGCTTCTGAACAGCCTGCTGTGAATTTGCTGTACAGAACAGGGAGCGCCATTGTTGTGGGCCTTATTCTCCTTTCCCTCTCATCATTTGCCCTTTTGAATAAGCTTCTAGGCTGTTCCTAACTTGGATTCTGCCTGCCAAACCATTATCAAACAGTCTTGTAGTTTATAGGCTCAGAAATGCTCAAAGGCATGAAACAAATGTGGTAGAGAAATGAAAAGCAAGCCCTGCAACTCCTGCCTGCTGTGTTGGAGACTTTCTCTCCATCCCACACCCAGTGTAAATGGAACAGTAGAGTAGTTTAACTGTGGGAGCAGAAACAGGGATAAATCAGCAGTTGCTTTATGGCTTTGTATGCTGTTTGTTTTCTTTTGACAAAAGCTTTGACAGTAATTGGAAGAGACTTTTGCTGGGGTGCTCTGGATATTCTGCCCTGTAGTAATAAATGACAAGTTACTCTTCTATAACCAATAGTCCTGTAAGCTAGAGCTTGCACTGGGTTTGGGTTTCTGGTTGTTTTTTTGTTGTTGCTGGTTTTTGTTTGGGTTTTTTTTTTTGGTTTTGTTTTTTTGTTTTTTTAAAGAAAGTAACAAATTGCAGATAGCTGAGGAATTTATTTCATAGTTTGACTATTTCTTAAAATTCAAAGAAAGCTTATTTAGAACTTCCCATATTCTTGGCATATGTTCTTTTACCCCAGCTTTCCTGGTAGCATTTGTCTCCAACACAGTATGTGATTCATGTGAGTGCAGTCTAAAGGGCTCGATAGGTGAGAATTTCTAGAAGTGCAATTATTTTTTGCCGTATCCCTATGGTTGTAGAATAGTCTTAATGCTGAGGATTACGTACTGAGAGCTGCTGTTTAATATGTGCTGGCAGGTCAGGTTATGCTGTAGCTTTGCTGCTGTAGTGTGTATGCCAGAAGGGAAACCTCAGTGTTCTGAAATACCAATAGCCTGTGTGGTGTGATACCACCTGTATATTTTTGTCTCTTGGACTTCCAAGAACAATGAAATGATGATAGCACTAAAGCTTCTGATGCTTCTGCAGTTCTAAAAATATATGAGTTGCACAAACCTATAATTTTCCAGGTAGTGTTTTCTTTTTATATATACATATTATATGAAGGGGAAAAAGAAGCTCTTGCCACACTGGTGACGTGCTTCATGTTGATAAAACTGTGTCCATGATGCACAAATGATAGGCATAAGGTAGGGAAAATCCATCTTGATGTCTTAGGTAAGCATTTAAACTCCCCACTGCTTCTGTTACAATGTGCCAGGAGGTCTGATGTAGCTCAGATACTGTTCTGGGCCAGACCTAATGAGACGTTTCTGTCCTGCCGTGTGCTCCAGGCAAGCCAGTTCAACTTAGCACCTATCTCCTGTAAAGTGGAAATGCCATAAGGGAATTTGGAAGGGTTAACCAGCTGTAGCCTGCAAGCTGCTTTTGAGATCATCTGACAAAGCGGCTGTGTGAAAACTCAGACTTGGTGTTTGGTGTGCTGCAGTGTGGGCACACCTTCGGTTTCTTGCTCCTCTGATGGTGGCAGTGGGTGACTGCTGACTTCAGTCTTTTCTCATGGGGATGTGTCTGTGTGGTATCTTTTTTCACTTGCTTACAAAGCCACCTCCAGCCTGCCTCCTGAGACACTTGGGACTGAGAAAAGCATTTCTTTTTGCATCAGAAGCAAGTGTCTTCCTATTAACGGTGTGTTTTTCTTTGAGAATCAACCCCAAATTTAGGTCATGCCTTCATCTCTTCAACCTTGCAAACAGAATCTCTACGTCATTGCAAAGGCTTGTTTGTTTTTGGCGTTTCTCTTCCACAACTGCAGTGATTGAAAGAGCTTGATCTATTCCCTTCCATCCAGCTCACCCGGATGATGAGTCACCTGGATCATGACTGGGGAGAGCTGCTCTTCCGACCCACATGGCTACTATGCCTGTGCTAGATATTTTCTTTCAGTAAGAAAACGGTGGCTGAATTGGTAGGGGTTGATCCATTGCTTGCCATTTTAAAGAGTCAGGCTGCATGCCTTGTCCTTCGCTGCCAAGGGTAAAGGTAGGTTGTATAACCCAGCAACCCTGCCAGCTTGCACTCCTTTTTAGCATCAAAACAAGGTAGGTGACCACATCTGGGAATAACCAGCACATCTTGGTTACTGCAGTGAGCACGTTTACTATTTCAGAAAGAAATCTTGACCGTTTATACTGAATGGCATTTTATGTAGTTGTAGATAAAGAAATAAACAAAGCGGCAGAAAATCACAGGGTCAGCACTGCAGTTAGTTACTGCTTATTCTCATCTCCCACATGGATTGATAATGAGCGTTTCTGCCTCATTTAGTCATACAGTTGATAGATATATGTGGGAATGTATGTATGTATCTACTGTCCTTGCTTGAACAGACTTCACTTTTATTTATTTTTGTACTATTTTATGGTCTTCCTTTTTTAAAAACTGACATTAAGGAGAAAATGTTTTGATTAGGCGACTGGGTGGCTCCTAGGGCACAGGATGGGCTGCAGCATTCTCCCCTCCACCCGTAATAAAAAGCTGTAATGTGGCCGTCAACTGCTTGTGACTATTCTTGTACATTCTCATTGCAGGCATTGTGCATGTGGGGGGACGACATCCCCCCTGCCGAACTGGGCTGGAGTTTGGTAGCTGGGACTCTTGAGTCTTCTGCTATTTTTGTCCATTTGTGAAGTGTTGATAATACTTGGCTCTCTCGCAGGGCTGTCATGAACACAGCAGGCTTGATTTGGCACTGAGAAAATGCAAAGAATCTTCTATGATATTCTTGGGAACGGTATTGTTCTGGCAGCCTCCAAAATTGCCAAATGCTTGTAAGACATTCAAAAAAAATTAGTGATGCTTGGGAGAGCAGGAGGAAGAGGGACAGAACTGGGTCGTTGAGTTTCAGATCTGTGCTGAATTTTGTGGGAGTACTTTCCAAACTTCGAATTGCCCCTGATCTGCAATGTGATGGTAAAACATGCAGCTGGTCCCTGTATCATGTATAAATGACACATCATGAATGTTTTAAGGGTAAATGATGGACTGTGAGAAATTATGGGGGTTGATAGTGTTCTGATGCAAAAAAAATTTGAACTAGCTGGCTTGTCACCTCCTAAGGTGTTCTCTGTGTGGCCTTGCACTACAAAAGTCTTGGTGAGGAGGTTGGAGTGGGTTGTTTGTGTGAGGTCAGTGCCTCCTCTGGTGAGCAGATCCCAGCTGCTTCTGAGGAAGCTGTAAGAAAGTAGACAGGAATCGGACTTGCGATGTGTGCTTTGGGAAAGTTTCTTTTTACGACGTTTTTTTTTTTTTTCTACTGCTCAGCAAGTAGAGAGCTTGTGTCTTCAAGCGCAAACTTGTAAAATGCTGCTTTAATATTTTTAAACGTGTGTGAATGCTTGAATGCAATTCCTCTTTGAGTATTTAAAATCCTTTTTGCAAATCCTGCCAATGACTATTCTATGGGGAGCTGTTTCATGCCCTTCCAGCCAGCGGTTTGACGCTTCTCAGCCCTGACAGATGAACTTGCAGCTGAAGAGCCGTTGCTGAGGACTGTTACTTTCCCAGGTGGTGTGGCAGCTTTGTGGTCCTGGTTGCTAGGTTGCTTTCTCTGTCACATTTACTTGTGAAGCAATAGTCTTTCTGATGACATCCATGACCCTTTTTCGCGTGTTGATAGATGCGAGCGAGGTGTGATGGTTGGTTGCACCTCTTTCTAAAGAAGAAACTTGGTGCCCCTCGTGTTCTGGTTTGAACTTGGTGAGATGGGGTGGAATCAGTGGGAGGAGTGGGAAGTGCTGTTTCTTATTGGGTTTGCCCTTGGACTGGGATTGAAGAACTTAGTTTTAGTTTTGGTTCTGCCCCTGATTTTTCTGACTCGGCTGATGTCAGTTCCTCTTCCCGTGGTTTAACTTTTGCTATTTAACTGTGCAGTTTGCTCTGGAAAAATAGACTATATGAGAGCTACGTATTAATAACTAGCTCTAGAAATAGAAGAGTCACTGACTCTGTGATGAATATGAAAAACTTAAACTACAACACAGCATGGTACTGGGCACTGAGGACCTTGTAATTATTAGTGTCACGTTTGCTCTCTGAGATGTTCTTAAGCCAAATTTTATTTCAACCAGCAAGTAAATAGTTTATTCTTTCAAATGAGAAATTGTTCATGCTTAGTAGTAGATTATCACTGGGTTAAAAAACAATCAGGAAGCACAGGATTGTGTTGAGTACAGCAATAGCAATGTTTTAATTAGTGAAACTGAAACCACATTTTCTCTTTGCTTGAATCTAATATATGGGCTGGAGGCGTGAAAGCTATGAGTGTGACAAAATTATTAAAGAGTGATAGCACCAGCCAGGATTCTCAGGTGCCTGGGTGTTTTGGCTTCCTCGTTTATGACATACAGAAGTGAATGTTCAGTGGGTTTTTTTCCTTTCTTTTAAAATAATTTTCAAGCTGAGTGCTTACTGAGGACTAGGTCCCATTTGGGGCCTGTTCTGTCAGTTCAGCATTTGAGTTTCAGGTCTCCAGAGCTCCTTGTTCCTTTGGATGGCTTTGATTTTTTTTTTTTTTTCTTTTTTTTCCCCAGTTCTTTTTCTCATTGACTTGCAGTGCTCCCACCCACTGCTGACTGGTATGATTCCTGAGTAGGCCCTTGTCACGGTTGCCTCTGGTCCTCTGTTCACCTCTTGAGTAAATTTGTAGTCCTGAGGGTACTGTCAGGACAGCTTAACAGGACCCTTCTCTGTGCTTTTGCACCCACTTGCAGTATGGATGCTTTTGTAATTGTCAAGGAAGAGATGGTGCCTTGAGGTTTATGACCCTGCCTGAGCCTTTCAGAATGAATTACGGCCTTTCATCTACTCTGAGGGTCACGTTCTCTTTGTAATTGCACTGAAGTGACTTTCCACTACATTTGGTACATGCATGCAGACATGCCATAATTTGTTCTGTAAGGCACAGCCTCCCCATAATTACAAGGAATATGTAAGCTTGCCTGCCTCAAATATGGCATTAGGGTGCTCTCTCTCATTAAATCAACGTAAATCTTTTGACATAGTCTTGTTGTTTCCCTGCTGCATTTTCTCCCTTGAGTAAAGAACAGAATTTCTCTTTGTGAGTGAAAACTTGCTCTGTTTGGATAATTCTCTTTGTAGACCATACTGGTGCAAACTGGAGGTAAGCTTACACAGGTGTGTGACATTTACTCTGTTGTAACACAAATGCCAGTGCTAGAATTATCTGGTGGGGGACCAGTGGTCACTACCCTGTCCCTTCCAGAAGCCTGGAGTATGTTGTATAGGAAACACAGACCTCCTTGAGCTTGTGAGGTATTCTGTTTGACAGCCTACAGCTTTGGATGGTTATTGCTCTCAGGAGATCGAGGGATTTCTTCTCTTCCCTCACTTTGATTTCTTCAGTAAATAGTTCCTTAAAAATGCTCTGGGAGAAGTGTGGGTACTATAAGGGCAGTTTTTAGCCTCCTGCTGCATGTTTTCCAGGCTGCTTCCTTTGGATCCAGGGGGTATCTGGAGGCCAGGTTGGGTATCTCCAGGCTGAATTTTTTTCTTGAGGCCTCTCAGACTTTTGATCTCAATGGCGTCTTTGATAACGAGTTTTACAAACTCAGTTGTTTTCCATAGGGTGGGTTCAGTTGCAACGTGTGGTTAAAAAACAGCAGCCCTTGCTTGCTTTGCGTGAGATTAACTCTTGATGTAATTCCTTTTTTTTTTTTTTTTTTTTTTATTTATACCTGCATTCAATTTTGGTCTCTGTGATGGCAGGTAGATGCAACGTTTTTTTTCTTCATATGTGTGTAGAATTTCCTCACTAACTCAGTGCTGCTACAAAAAATTTCCCTTTAAATCCTCTAAGCTATTTACACTAATCCTCATTAGTGTATTCTGTATATTTCTATCATTTGCTTTTGTCTATTGCTGCGTTTTCTTGTACCTAAGAAAGCCTTAAAATGGGAATTCTGGAATAGAAAAGGACTTGTAAGAAGATTGCAGATTACTGTTGTTTTTCTAGTGGCTACTCTTTTCATTGCCGTGTTAATTTAGAGGCTTAATGAGCAAGTTTGACTGCAGGGCAAGGCTGAGTGCTGTTCTGAACAGCAGTTTCCATCTAGGGTTCCTTTGAAATGAAGCATTTACTAACTTGCCAGCTTTTATTTTTGTTTATTTGTGCCTACTGCATGCATCAGGGCACAGTAAAGGGTACAGTCACTCAAAGGGCTGCCTGAAGACTTTTGGAGACTGAAAGTGATGCACGCAGAGCAGCTACTAAAGCATATTTTGGATATTAATGCCTAAATCCAGAAGTGGCATGATCCTTCCCCTCTCCTTTGATCTTTTCTTTTAAGTATGTGCATTCAACCAGAACCCACCACTCTGTCTCCTGAGGAGTGACTCTGTTAGGATCTGGAGGGTGTTTTCTAACAGAGCGACATACCTGTTGGTGAGGATGTGCAGCATTTGCAACACGACATTCCCTGGATGCTGTGCTTAGCTGTTTGCTTCAGCAGAGTATTTGCATTGCTAACACCTTCCCTAGAGAGTGTGGAGTTTCACGTCTCCTCTCCCCTTTCTCTTTCAGGCCCAGGCCTGTTTGCTTCTCCAGAAGGTTCTACTACTTCGTGAACTGAAGCTGTTGATGACAGAGGAGGAGTGGGAGGAATTGATCAGAGAAAGCATCAGCCAAGTGACAGAGGTAACAAGCTTCAACGTGTTCAATGTATAGATAGCACCTCATGGGTGCTGCTTTTACTAGTGTGGTGCTTGTTTTCAGAGCTGGAATTTGCGGCTGTGCTCAGCTTAACTGATTTTAGAGGTGGTGTGCCTGCTTGCACCGGTAGCGTCCACCAGGATTACAGCATTCTTGTAACACCACTGTTTAGATGTATTTTCACCGAGTGCAAGAAGTGTGCCTGGTACAACTCAGCAGTGCCTGTGTATGGATCCAAGAGGCAGAGCTCGAGTTTTAGGGAATACACTCATACAGATCAATTTAAGGTGGTTTTAAAAAAAAAAAGTTTTGAATTGAAAGGTGTTGTGAACATTTACTTAATTTCAGAAAATGTTATGGTAGTTCTGTATTTGAATGAACTTCAGGGCCAGAGAGAGAGAGCTGAGGTGCAGTAGACTTTTGACTCCTGGTGTGTTGCAGGCCTTCTGGACCAGACTCCCTTGCCAATATTGTTTACTGGGGAAACCTTAAAATACATTGGAAAATAATTTGTACAGAAAAAACAGTGACAGAAATGGCAGGGCTCCTGGTTCACTGACAAGTGCAGGTCATACCTGAAGACGGTTTTTGGATGCAGCTGTTATGTAGGAGGTGATCTGGGGGACAGGAGACTGAAGAAGCAAATACCATTCAATTATATTTTTGTGGATTGACGTGGGGAGAACCAAACAGCCAAATTAATGTTATGATGTGGTGACTAAACTTGATGACATGGGAGATTCCAGTCTTGGTGTTCCTACATAACTGTAGTATTGACCTCTTTCTAAGTGTAGCTTTCATTCTTTACTTCTTAAGTGCTGGTTACATGGTGATTTAGGCCATTCTATAATTTACCGTATTGGAACAGAATGATTAGCTCTGTTTTCTTTTGTCAAGGAGGGACAAAATCTAAGCAAGTTTAAATCAAGGAATTCAGAGGTGGTGTTTATAATTCTTGAGGAAGCAGGTAATCCTGGGTTTCATTAAATAGCTTTTATTTAATGATTACATCAGGAATCCAATGGGTGGAGTTAGGTGTGATTTTATTTTCCAGCTATATAAAGCATGCTACTCCTCCCAACCCGGTCATCTTCATGTTTCTCTCTAGCAGCTGAATACCTGCAGGACTTGGTGATTCACTGGGAAACCACAAACATTTACAACACCTTTATGTTGTTCTTGTCAGGGAAAGTTTAGCATCTTGCAACCCATCCAGTATTTTAATGAGTTTTGCTACCAAAGCTGCTTCAGTGTCTCTCGTTTCTGTGGTCATCTGTGTTTAAAGAAAAATTCCTGGGAAATATTGTCAGTTTGTTTGGGCTGTCCAAGGTATACCCTGCAGGCAGAGGGCCTCCCATACTATTAACTGCCAGTGGCATATAGGTGCTAGTTGTCTTTTTGGCCTGAAAAAGCCCCGACATAACATTTTTTACAGAGTGCTCTGTGGGTGGACATACGTGCGTTGCGTTTTGCCTCCCTTCCTGCTGCTCCCCCTTTGCACTAACATAGTGCTGGTGTGGTTCCTTGGAGCTGGGGCAGCTGCATGTCTTTAAATGTTGCTGTAATTAGGAGGAATCAAAGACTGTATATTGCATATAACAGTTTTGAATCATAGCCAAAGGCTGACACTTGTGCTGCAAAACTTTTCTAAAGCTGCAAAAGGTATTGCGTGTCCTTTTGGTGGTGCAGAAATGCTCACTTATCTGAGGAATAGCTGTAAAAACATGCAGTGGCTCTGTGGTATAGTAGAACAATACTCATATCATGACTGATCTCTTTTGGAGATGGGAAAAAAAATCCCTTGTAGCAGAAGTCAGAGGCTGGAAACTGAACAGAATTAGAATGTGTAGAAAGTATGTGTTTGTCAAAGAGTAATCTACCGTTAAAATAACTTACTGAAGAGTTTATTAGCTCTGAATCTCTAGGTGGAGATTGCACTTGACTGAAAGAGAAGCTGCGGGTTGGGTGGAAGTTATGGACTTGATGTTGAAATTGAGATGCGTTTGCTTGGACTGTTAGGCAAGAGCTTGGGCTAAACGACAGCCTTTTCTGTCCCTGATGTCCACGTGCACCTCTGCTTAGCTGAAGGGTAGGGAGGGCATCTGCAGAACTGCGAGTTTCTCCTGCAGCCCAGTCTTGTCCTTTTTCATCTGAGACTTGTTTCGGTATGCCATTCCAGATCAGCCAGGATTTCGGAGGTGACTATGTAAGTAGGTTGATGTTGGCATGTGAGGGCTTACCCATGAGAACTGGACTGAGAGCTGTAATTCATGGTGCTGTGGAAAATGAAGTTTTGTTGCCTGACCTCTAGTTGAAAGGTCTGCATTTGTTGTCATTGGCCATTCCTGCCACCATCCTTCACAAACAGCTGTTTTCAGGGGAAAAATGATAACGCAGAATTTTATACCTTTCTTTGACTCAGGGAGGGGTCTGAAATAACCTGGGAGGGCCAACTCTTTAACTGGCTGTACTGACGTGCACTTGTAATTCAAGCAGCTGTATTGTGCACGAGGAAGCTGTCACCTGAAGGCTTTGCTATGCTGTGTCCTTGGTCAGATTTGCAGCTAGGGTGCTGGTAGCTCTTCAAGTGCAGGATTGCTGTTGCAGGTGTAAGACTGTGAGAGAGAATAGGATGCTATCTCCTGCATCTGCCTTCTTAACCTGTCTTGTCTACAGTGATCGCATTGCATATCTACAGATCAGTTGGCGAGGACCAGGGAGCCTGGGATGGTTTTAGGCAGTGATATGTGCTGGAACTGGGAAAGAAGTAATGTGAGAAAACGGCAGTCTTGGATATCATTGAATTATGCGTGTAAAACTAAGAGGCATATGAGAGAGAATCAATGGCCAGGAACTTTAAATGAAGAGACAGCTTCCTGAAATAGAAGCTCTGGCTGCTGCGAGGCAATGGCTCTTGTGCTTACATAAGCTAACTTGACCTTATTTGTTCCCAAAATGTTTAGGCATGCTTATAAAACATTTATCACAGTCATGAGGGATTCATGTTTGCCATCTCCTTGCTGTCAGCAAGGCAACTCTTGATATCCTAGCAGGTACTTTGGAGTTGACGTGCTCTTGTGAGAGCCTTGCTTGCTGTTGGTGCTCTTGGCTTGTTTTGCTGGGTCACCTGAGCAGAAAGTCTTGGCCACAAGCCCTGGGACTGCAAAGGTGAGGAAGCAGAGAAGTAGCTTTGGCACAGTTTTGACCTCTCAAGTCCTAAATAGTTGCTTTAAACAAAGCAGAACCTTGCTACATTTGTTCAAGTTTATTCGAATTTTGGGAGTCTAGACGGCTGGGTTGTGTTTGCAGTGTAAAGAAATAGAGTTGCTTCATGTTGTAAATGACAGAGCTCACCTGAGATGCCAGAGCATCTGACAGAGACCTCTTACACTTCAAGAGGTTTGTTCTTTTATTGGTAGGTCTCAAAGCACTTTACAGAGGAGATCCAAACCAGTGAGTTGTTGATGTAATGAAGAGAGTATTTTGCAGAAACCCCAGAGCCAATGTGTTTAGTTTACTAAAGTCGTTCACCCAGTTTTACAGATGACATGCTTGGCTGGGAGCTGAGCCAAGAATCAAACTTGGGTCTCCTGAGACATCCCAGAGACCCTCTTTGTGCATGGACAGTCAGACTGTTTCTTAACTTGGCTTCAGAACAGCTGGGTGTGTTAGGTAGCAATCTCTGTGCCCATGTTATCTAAAGAGGATGCTGGTGGTTGTGAGCTCAGACTGCCCCAAGCCATGCAATGAGGCCAGTGGCAGAACCCCAGGGCCTGAGTTCCCCGTTTCATGCAGGGAACTCTTGCACAGTTTTGGTGAGGGGTCTCTGTGGGGTTGCTGTTAGGGCCCCCACGCTGTCTTTTGGACTATCAAGCACCTCTTGGTTTGGTCTTTCATCTCTCTTAGTTGTCATTGTGGGCACATCTTGGTGTTTGTTCCCCTTGTTTGATATATTTGTGTTTTTTTCTGATATGTTAGAAATTTTCTGTCTTGGCTTTAGAGTGATCTTGAAGCCGTGCCAATTTTTTAGTAACTCACTGACAGGTTTGGAGCAGGAAGCTCCAGGATCTGAATACCTAGTTTCACTACCTTTTTATGTCACCCTTTTCTCAGGGACTGGGTTGCCTTCCTGAACTGAGGTACTTTGTGTAACTCCCAATTTATGCTGAAACTCCCAGTTCTAATGTGACAGTCAGGGGGAATTGGGAAAGGATTTTGAGGAGTATTCCAGAAAACATGTATTTTTCACAGCTGAGCAACTTCAAAACAAAACAGCCCTCAGAAAACTGTTGTTAAAACTGCTTTCTCTGGCTTGTGCACAGCAATTTCCTGAGGGTTTCCTTTGTCTTCTGCAGTAAGTACATCATAGGAAGGGCCCAACTTCACTGCTATTTTTTCCTTTGCTTGTTTTGTCAATGTCATAAGGGACAGGCAGAGCGGATAGCATTCAGGTTGGCTGTTTGAAACCAAAATGGGATGAAGGCATCCTGGAATGTAAAAACGCTCACAGAATCTGATACCTAAGTTTAGTGCAAGACCAAAGCACTCCAGGTCACCAGTACTGGAGACTTTCAGATAAATATACACATAATCCTATTGGGATGCATCTGATATCTCCTTCCTCTTAGGTGGTTACTTAGACTTGGACTGGGCAGGCAGCCGTGTTTCTGTAGAACAGCATGAATGTAGACCAAAGGGGATTGCCTGGCCCGTGCAAGGGATGGTATGGGTAACCCAAGACCTCTTTTCCAAGACTCATATAGTTTAAAAGTTACTGTATGCTCTCTGAAGACTTTTATTGTATGGCATTAGAAGGTTTTGTTGCTATTGTGTTGTTCATCTAGGGATTTAAAATAACTAGCTGGAGCTACTCAGAATGTGGGGGTAGAGAGGAATATACTATATAGCCTTTCAGTGTAGACATGCCCTTCATTTCTGAAGGGCATCCCATTTGATTATTGGCATCTTAATTTGTAGGGAGATAAATTATTAACAGTGACTTCATCAAATCTCTAAAAAAGCTGTTCCTCAATTTTTTTTCTTGAAGATTGCCTGAACTTTTATCTGCCCATCTTTATAAATTCTTAATTCATTGCCCTTTCTCAGCCTCTTAGCTTGTAAAATGAGGCCAGCAGTGATTTCACTGATATCTTTGACGTCCTTTCAGAATACTGGATGTCTCTTTGGAGAATACATTCTCCTCTGTTCCCTCAGCTGTCCTGTATGTTTTTTCCCTGCTGCATTTTCATGTGGTCTATGGAGAAAAAAAAAAAAAGTCATATCTTTAAACTTGGGAAAGCATTGACATTTTCTGTGGGAATGGCTTCTGGATTTTTGGGCTCCGCCCTCTAATAACAGCCAAAATAAACATTGCAAAAAATGCCCTTTAGTTATACCCTTCTGCATGTGGGTCTGCTTAGTCCCCTACCTTCCCTCGCTCTCTTGGTGGGGGACAAGCAGAAACTTGGTGGTTCCCTTCCCTTTGTGAGCATTTTTTGATGACTTGTTTCTGCTAGAGATGCAAGGAAAAATGTTTTGAACATTTATACTTTCAGTCTTCAGAAACTTACTGAGAGAGAACGGAGGGAACAGGGACTGTTAGTGCCTTTTTTTCCTCTTAGTGCTCTCAGCAGCAGCTGCTGTGCTGTTCAGGTGGGTGGTGTGAGAACTTCTCCCTGCATGCTTGTGTACCTTCTCTACATGGAGTTGGAAATGGATCTGGCTCTGTGGACAGATGGAAACTGGTGTGAAGAGGCATGCTCTTCCCTCCTCTCTTCTTTGTCTTCCATGATTTAGCTCTAAGTTCTAGCTTGGGTTCTTCTGTTGTATAGTGAATGTTGTCATGGAAGGAAGTATTTGGGGGTGTCTTGTCTGGGTTTTGGGAAGCTCAGAGTTGATTCCTGACTCTGTCTTGGTCTGCATGACTCAGTCATGTTACTCGGCCTCTCTGAGCCTCTGTGAACTGGAGGGAATGGTGCTGGCTTACCTCTTACCTCTCAGGAGAAATATGAGAGTAATTACAGGTGAGACAAGGGTGCTTACATTGGGTAATAACAGGAGCTATGAGCATACAGAATACTAGAATACTTCATTTGGTTGTTGGTTTGTTACTAGCCTCTAAATAGCAGAGGAAGGCTGTGCCCCTCCCAAACCTCTCAGCTTACCTGTATGTTGACACGGGAGATCTTGTGCTTTGGCTCAGGTAACGGACACGTGCTTGTAGGGCCCCCAAGTCGCTTGCTGAGGCCCCTCTGGGTGTGACTCCATCACAGAGACCCGAGCCACAACAGCAGCAAAATGCCAGGTTGTGTCTGCACTGGGACCTTCACGCAGCATGGAGCTAGGGCAGAGCTTTAGCTTTCATAGTCAGTGGGATCAGACCTCTTAAGCACTTTCTCGTGGTGACTGTGGATGTTCAGTAGGATGGAAATTTTGCTGAACTATTTGCTGTTGGGGAAGAGAGTTTACCCTAGCAACCTTGGGCTGTGCCAGGGGGTGTAAGGTCGTGCAGGGTGGGTGGAGGTATGTGTTTTGCAGAAGGCACTTGGCACTGTATTCAGCCATGAATCTGCACATTTATCCATCAGCATCAGGTCTGTTGTGGGGGCGGGGGGGAAGGGTGGAGATAGCGCAGCGTGTGGAAAGAATGCAGGTTGGCCAGGCTTCTCCAGCTCACGGAGCAGTGATGGATCTGTCAGACTGATCCCATGGAGGGGAAGGGCTGTTTGTTTTGAACAATGAAATAGGCTGAAGGATGTGCTGGGAATGCATAAATATTAAACAGTGTTCAAACTTCCAGCTAGGAAATGTGCTCTGCTTTGGTGGCTGAACACTCCTCTGCACTCGAGATATTGCCGTCGTGTAAGTCTGGGCTAAGTGTGTCCCCCCGCTGTGGTACCTGTGAAAGGGGCAGAGGTACAGGCAGGCTGAGATTGCAGGCAGGTGTGAATGTGGAGACTTCCAGAAACACTGCCTGGCTCCATATCACAGCGTATTGCCATCTCCCCTGCAGGGAGAGTTGGGCAGTGGCTGGGATGCTGACTTTGTCTCTAGATGCACATGCACCACTTCTTGTGCACCACCTGTGTGACAGGTTTCAGGGGAGTCTTGGGCTTAGACTAAAATCCTACATGGGAAACTGAGGCACGGAGCTGCGTGATTAACTAGCCACCAGCCCTCGGTCCTACTTGTATGACTGAATTACTGCAGGTATTCACCTCCTGTGCTCTAACAAACTTGTTTTATACTTTGCGAAGATGAAGGAATGCTCTGAAGTGCAATGAGAGATGGAACGAAGGTTGGATCCTGTAGTAGTTGGGATACTGCCAAGTGTGATACAGGAATGTAAGGAAAAAACTTGATTGATAAGATGCTGGCGGTGTGCTGTTACCCTTGTAGAAATCCTAGAAGCAAAGAACTTTGGATCCGGGAGTGCTCTCCACCAGAAACAGCCAGAGACTTTTGAAAGCAATGTGTTAGACATAATAAGACAAAACCATCTCTGCCAGCTGAATCTATGTAGGGTGAGGCAGGAACTGTATTGCTTTAATGGCTTGAGATGAGACAGGAGTTCCAGCTGTGGAAACTGCCTCCATATTTTTTCCTTTTGGAAAGTGATCTGCCCCGATCTGCTGACAGCTCAGATGTACAGGCGTGGTTAACTGTCACAGGTATTACAGGAGCAGAGTAAGAAAAGCAGAAAATGGGAGAAAACCAACATACTCAGGAATTGTTGCAAGTGTAGCTGTTCAGTAAGAGTCACGTGGTCTCTCTGCTTTTAGTATTGAGTGATTGGGTTATGTGACTTAGGTTTGTAATGCTTTCAGAGGGCAGGAGAAGGGAGAGTTGGATACCTTTGCAAACAGCACATGGCAGAGATTCACAGAACAGGTGGTTAGACAAGTTCTTCTGGGTTTTCCCTTAACCCTCCACCACTGACCTGTAGCATAGCTGGAAGCAAAACCCCTGCTTTGTGCCTCAGTCTTGCTATGTAAAATGGAGATACTTGCCAACCTTGTGCAAGCCTTTTGTGATCTAATCAGGGTTTGAGGCTCTCCTAAGGATGCTGCAGATGACTGAAATACTACTTTTCCTTTTAAGGCATGTTTGCCATGTGTTGCAGTTTGCCATCTGCTACATAATGGCTTTTGCTTTAATTTTATGATTGTATTTTATACATTCCCCAAATGAAATCACAGTAGGCCTGTAAAATGATTGACCTACGCAATTGGGGTGGCAGTGCTAATTTCATCTTTCAGACAGCAGAGTGAGGGAGCAGACCAAAGCAATTAGGACAAGAGGGAATGGCCTCAAGTTGTGCCAGGGAAGGTTTAGACTGGATATTAGGAAGTATTTCTTTACAGAATGGGTTGTTAGGTGTTGGAATGGACTGTCTGGGGCGGTGGTAGAGTCCCCATCCCTGGAGGCATTTAAGAGTCAGGTTGACATAGCACTTAGGGATGTGGTGGAGTTGAGAACGGTCAGTGTTAGGTTTATGGTTGGACTAGATGATCTTCAAGGTCTTTTCCAACCTAAGATGTTTCTGTTATTCTGTTAATCTGCTGTACAAACCCACCACATAGAATGGTCAGTACCTTATGTAGCACAAGTTATGACAAATACTTCGGAAAGCTGCTTTTGAGGTTTGGACCCAGTTCCCCTTGGAGAGTCTTGGGATTTCATGCCTTGGGAACAGTTCCTCAAGGCTTGCCAGCAGCCCCAGTCCGAAGTCAGCTTCTTTTATGTAACCAGAGTGCAGCATGTTTGTATTGATGTCGCATGCGAACACAAATCCCACCAAAGCAAACGCTCCACTGTGTACGCTCCCTGCTGCGGGAGGACAGGAGCAGAGCAACGCCTGACGGGAGATACCTTCTTGTGTAGTGTGCGGTGGGGAAGTACCCTGAGACAGTGGTGATGAGCTCGGGATAATAAGTGACACTGAGCTGAGCAGGAATTAGACTCAAGTCTTTAAGGAGGCTTGACTGTCTCAACCATGCCGCATACAGAAGCGCTGGTGTTTTTATGCTCGTTGGAGTAAATTTCTTTTACACTGTTTCTTAGAAGAGAAGGGGAAAAGACACATGTTGAGAAATAGTAAGACTTTATCTGGATCCGGCTTCTTTAAAGCCAGTTCTGCTTATACTCTAGAGAAAATTGTGCCTTCTGTAGGAATGAATTATCTGCTGCTTCTTTGGCTTTTCCACCCACCCCCACCCTCTTCCTTGTTCCTTCCTGGTCTTTGAGAGCTGTTTAAAAGGGATTCATTTCAATAGGGAGCTATTTGTTCGCAGAGTACCTAATATGTACTGGATTGCTTCTGGCCATTTGTGGTGGTGGAACTGTGCTTGTGTTTCTAGACTCATGCAAAACACTGCTTTTAATATAGATGCTTATTCTTACAACACTGATGGGCTAGACGAGTGGTATCATCCATCTCCAGCTGGACAAGCCACCCTTTTCATTCTACAGGTTTGCATGAATTTGGTTGGGCACCACAAACTAGATGCAAGTTCCAGTTTCCTAAGCACCTGAAAACTGCTTGCAGACTTCTGAAAAGCAGCCCCTCGGGTGTTGTTCGGAGCTATGGGACTTTTCTGTTGACTTCAGTATGATTTGTTTCAAACTCTTCAAAGCATCAGGGCAATTCTAGGAAGTAGGGATGGCAGCAGGAACAGAGAGAGTCAAGCCAGCACAATTTAAATGCAGTCATCTGCATCACTCATCTACAGTGCAGAGAAGATGCAATTTATTTTTAACACCGTCTTAAGTCCAAAATGTTTGTGTATTAAAAAGATGAAATGACAGTTGCCTTCCCTGTGGCTGCTTCTCATAGTACTGCCCTAACTCCTCTTTTCCTGAAGAGCTGACAGTCCATACTGATTCTCTCTCACTGTGAATTTGTACGCAACTCAGCAAACTAGGGATCTCAACTTAATAGCCTCTCTGAAAGCTACTTTAACCACAAGTAATGCCTGTTAGCCTGGCAATATCTTGTTCTTCAAATTGCAAAGAAAAATTTTATGCAAATCAGGCTGCTTTGTTTTTGTTCTTGGTATTACTATTAGTTGTGGTAAGCGTAATAAATGGAGTGTGCGTGGCCCATGGGGTGTTATATCCCACATGTGAAGAATTTTTTTTTTTATTTTTTTTTAGTCATACACCCTATATTTGTTTCTTATTTTACCTGAGAGACTTTAGAGCTGCTTGTATGACCTTGTAGGTTAGTGACAGCTGTGGAATAGAGTTGCAGCGCATCTGTCTATATCAGGAGAGAGTAATGAGCAAGTTATTGATAGTCAGATGAAGTTGCATCGTGAATTCCAGCAAGCAGAACGTGGTGGCTTTCTAATACAGGACTTGAGTGGACAGTCCAGGTCAGGAAATAACTGTATCTTTATTATTTAAAAAAAATACTCCTGGGTATGGAGTCCTTCACAGATAGTAAATAATTCTACTTGAAGGTTGCTGTTCCTGCAGATATGTTATCTGGTCTCCCCACTTTTTCTGCTAAAAGTGTTCCTTAGACTTTTGCTCACCATCATTATTTTTCTGTTGTGGGTGTCATTACTGAAAGAGCTTGCTTTGGGAAATAAATTTTTTCTGTCAGTGTCTGTGAGGATTTTTACTTTATTTGCCAGCTTTATGCTGACATAGATGGAGAACAGTTTGCTCGGAGTCCTTAAAATTACTTCCAGTCTGAATGGAGCAAAAGTAATAGATGGTCTAATGGGAGAGATTGCATCTCCTGGAGAACTGCGGCCCTCCGCTGCTGGGGGCAGGTTGTGATGTGTGTTGCCTGCAAAACCGAGGATGCTGAGCCTGGGGGGGACCTTGCCCGTTGGCTGGGTTGGTGTGTTCAAATTCCAGGTGAAGGCGGGCTTGGCCCCAAGGGCAGCCTCCTCTAGAGAAGTAGGCTGTGATGGGGCACACCACTGTCTACAACAAGCTTGTCCCTACAAATCCTATCTCCTATTAGTGTAATCCACGCAAGCTGTGGGGTTTTGCTGTGGTGTGTGCATCCACAGAAATATAGTGGGGAAGAAAACTACCATGTAAGCAGGGCTGCGAGGACCAGCTGCAGGCAGAGGATCAGTACCCCTGAGCCACTGGACCACCTCTTTGATCCAGCTGCCTTTTTATGGCTATTCTCTGCCCTTCTCCACTTGTAAATAACTCTGGCTTTTATTTGACCTATCTTTGGAGTGATTTTCCTCTAAGCCAGACCTTTCAGTGTCTCAAAAACCCCGGAGCACATAAAAGGAACACGAAGAGATGAGGTTTTTTTCTTTCAGTCATTTCAGTGAATTTAAGCTTGATTGACAAGCGCTGTTCTAGTGCTGGCAACTGGGATTTCCTAGGCGCAAGTGTTAATGGATTTTTGCATTAGCATTTTACATGTAAATCCCAGCTTCTGCAGCTGAGTAGCTGTTGTCCCTCAGGTGAGTCTGTTGTCTGGCAGCCTCCTGGCCTTTCCAGAGCGAGGGCGAGTATTACTGTCTTTCATCTTTTTCTCCAGGAGGCAGCAACGTGGCTCCAGTTGTGTTTTAGCTTAGAAACTAGGGAGAGCAGCAGGGTGGTGCCTTTGTAGTATGTTTGCTCTTATTTTGTCCAGTTAGAAACTAATTAACCTGGGCATCAACAGCTTCCACCATGTACCCCTTTGAGCATTTCCAGAGTTTGGTGGATTTTGTGTTCCAGAGTTATTTTGGTGACGGGTTAATCCCACCAATCGTTAATAACTTTTTGCTTTCTCCTGAGAAGAGTGATTTGTTTCCCATTTAATTTGCAGAGTTTGAAAATGGTTGGCAAGTGTATCGTGAAGGCTGATAAAGAGAAAGTTGCCAAGAGCTTGGAACTGTTGAACATCCTCCTCAAAACTGTGATGGAGCAGGTGAGTGTGTGACCTGATGTGTGGCAAATGACTGTTCTTCTGAATACCACCAAGGCCTCTCTTAAATGTCATGCTTGGATTTTACCTTGTGACTGCTCCATCGCTACATTCCACCCCATTTCTTACTGGAAGTGCCCCTGGAGGGAATGCCTAGCTGGATTTGAGGACAGTAAAACCCTCATGTCTAAAGGAGTGATCCTTAGCTCTTGTGAGATGATCTCTGAGTGCTTGTTGAAGGATTTGCACCGTGTTCCGCAAACACATGTGGCATCTTTCTTATCAGCAGAAATACAGCCTGGGATACAGTGTGGGTGAGCTGGGTTTTGTCCCAGATGATTGCTCTGTCCTCTCCACTAAACTCCAGAGATTTTAGTTTCCAGAAACTGAAACTTACTCAGAAGCTTTGTGAGCGGGAGCGAAGCTTTGTTCTAGGGCTTTGTTTTCCCTAATGAAAAATGGCATTTTTGGACACGTGAAGATTTTCTGTAGGTGACAACATAAATCTCCAGCATGGTCTTAGTAAATTTACTGGAGCAAAATAGCACAAGCAGCAGAATTGCTGAAGCCCAGTTTCCTACTGATAAGCACTGAGCTCACACCACAGCCTGTTTCTTTGTGAAGACCTAATAGGAAAGTGGGTGGAGGAGAGAGATTATTTCCAAGGCTCTTGTAGGAACTGAATAGCTTTTGAGACGCTCCGTTCTGTCTGGTTTTACTGAAATTATCCAGTGGGTTACAGAAGCTGTAGAGGCAGCCAGAGGCAGCGTGACTGCGTCCTTTAGAAACCAGGTGGAAAATGCTGCTGCTTTTCTTTTAGATAGGTACATAGTCATGTGTCTTCTTCCTCCTGCTCTCGGTCGTGGACTGAAAAGGAAAGAGGACCAAAGGACCTTTAAGTCCCTTTTATGCCAGTACAATTCTAGCTGTTAGGCTCATGCCTCTCATGCTAGGGACCCAGTTTTCAAGCAAACCCTGTGCCTGATGGCATGGTGTGACTGCAGTTTTTGCCCCCAAATTGAAGTGGTTCTGCAAATGGGCTCAGGGCAGTGGCTTGGAGAAGCTGGACAGGATTGGTTATTCCTGCTGTAGTCTGATCCTGAGCATGGCCTGTGCCCTGCTGCTGTGAGTGCCCCTTCTGCAGTCACTGTGCAGATTGTTTGTACTTGCTTCTTGCAGAACCTGCGTGTGAAGTTGACGGAGTTGGACAAAGTGCTGGTAGCTCTGAACCAGTCAGAAGGCATTGGGAGTTCAGCACGTCTTGACTCTCTCTACTGGAACGTCATGCGCTGGTTGAATTATACGTATGTATGCTTGGCACTCTGGCTTCTTGGCTTGCCTGAGGAACTGCCTGCCTGTCCTACTTGTCTTCATTGATGTCAGGAAGTAGGAAGAGAAAGGAAGTCGAGGCACTGAGCTCAGGCTGGAGTTTTGAGTTAAATGGAGCTCCTGGGTTGGTGAGGTTGAAACGCATGTTGTTTTGCTTGTTTGGAACAGTGCTAGGCTCATTGTTCCAGGTGCTTACATGCTTAGGATTGGTCCTTGATGGGACAGGATTGTAAGGCATGTCTGATACCTGATCATGGTGATCACCCAAAGATACAGTGCCTGCTTTCATCGGTTTAAGAGCCATCACCAAAGTTGCAGAGGAATTTCTAGGCTAGGATAAGTCACTAAGCTCCTACCACATCACTGTGGACTGATTCTGCAAATGTGAGGCTGGGGGGCGTAAATAGCTGTCCTGGGAAGTGACTGGCCACCAGAGAGTACATGCCAGGACCTTCAATCCTCTCCAGAGATTTTTGAACTCCTTAATGCCTGGATCTCCAGCCTGATGCTGGAGTGGTTGCCTTGCAGCTCTGAAAGCTGGGGAGCATTCGGTGTTTATGCTTTAGTGCTCCTGTGTTAACTGGCAGCTGGATTTGACTTTTTCTCCAGGGCAATAAAAATCGTAGGATCTTTTCCTCCTTTCTATCGATAGCTTGCAGTCAGAACTTTTGTTTCACCTCCCTGCTGGCAGTATTTAGTGAGACACACAGCATTAGGGGATGCTGGGTGCTCTGCCATGACTGGGAGCTGCAGTCCCAGTGTGTGTGTGGCCTGGACTGTGGTATCTCAGCCCAGCAAGAGGCTCTAAGGGAAAAACTTGCATATGGCTCACTGGGAGGAGGCTCACATCCAAGGAGGAATCATACAGGGCAGCTGTGGCTCCTTCTAATGCCTTGAACAGGCTTGCAGGGTGTAGTGACCTCACCCAGCCCTGTGACAGTCCCAGGCCCTTTTCCAGTCTCACTCAGGTCCCTTGGCATCATACTGCCAGGGCTGGCACAAGGATGAGGCCTGGTTTAGGAGCTGGTAGAGACAGCGACTAGGAAGGGCATTGCTAAGGTAGGAAATACTTGTGCATGCTGTCAGAAGAAGGGATTGGGATTCAGGGATGCAACCTGCTGTCACTGTTGGTGCCATCTTGCTGTGACCCTCAGAGGTCTTTCTGCAGGTGAGCTGGAACAAGCCTATGTCAGGTGTGGTTTGTGCACAGGATCCCAGTGGAAGTGCTGAGAGGTAAGCGCTGACATCAGGTTGTTAGGATAGCGTTTTTCCACCCTGAAGGAGAGGCAGCTTGAAAAACTGTCCAAAAAGCTTCCCATTGAAAACCAGGCCATGGAATTAGAGCCTGGTTCCTTTTCAGGACTCTTCTCTTGGGCCTGAGCTGGTGCAGAGCAGCGCAGCCTGGGTGGTGGTGAAGTTGCTGACAGACTCTGTCAGAGAACAGTAGGAGCAGTGGCTGTCTTGCGTGTGTACGAAGGCTGCCCAGATGAGAATGGAATGGTCTCTTGGGGGTTCTTGCTGGGACACCTCTCGGGATTGTTAGCACAGTGAAGACCTTGCTGGGGCTGTCACCTTGGCCAGCCAGACAGTGTCTCAGTAGCCTTGCATGGGGCCACAGGCGGGTGTGCTTGAGAAGGTGGTTAAGTACAGCGTCTTCTGGTCTGTGGAACGGGGATTCTTCCTCAAGTCTTCGTGTGCCGCCTTGAGTCCTGGTCGGGCTCCTGCTAGTCATTTCACCAGTCCCTGTGCATCAATTCCCTGTACAGCATGCCTGTGCTTCCTGCACCTTCCTTGTGCTGCTGCCTGTAGCATGGATGACAGTGCTCCCTGGCTGTAAAGGAACTTGCTCTTCATTTTTGGTGTTCTCTCTGTAGGAAGCCCAAGAAAGAGAAGACAGCCAATAAGCCTGCGCAGGAAGCAGAGCCACTTAAGCGGAAGAAAAAAGGCTTCCTGCCGGAGACCAAGAAACGCAAGAATCGCAAGAAAGGCACCCAGGAGAATGGGGTAGCACCAGCAACTGGTGAAGATGGAGAACCAGCAGCCCCAGAGGAGCAGCTCCCGGGAACAGAAACCCCCAAGCAGAAGAAAGGTAGCAGCAAACGCAAGAATCAGAACAGAAGGGTCAGGGAGAATGGAGTGGCAGTGACAGGCAGTGGGGAGGAAGCTGTTAATGGAGGAGATGCTGTGGCTGACAAGAAGAAGAAGAAGAAGAATATGAACAAAAAAAGAAAAGCTGATGCAGGTAATGAAGCAGAGCAGGTTTCAGCTGCAAAGAAAACCAAGAGGAGTGTCAACCAGGAGGCCCAGCAGAAGCAGGAGAAAGCCAACCAGCAGAAGCAGGGCAAAGCCAAGAAGAAAAGAAAAGATGCAAAAACTCCACTGCCGCAGGAGTAGACTCCATGGACTCACGTGGCATGGCTAGTGTGGCTCAGAGTACTGTTTTAATATCTTTTATAACTATAGTTTTTATGCCCTCCATGACTTTAAATAAACCTTCCATGATGCTGAGCTCTAAAGCTGTGGGTCTGACTTGTATGGAGGGTTCAGCCTAGAGCACAGGGAGCTTCAGGAGGTCCCATACCCTCCACTCTCTCTTCTCTGGCAGGGCCAAACAGCCCGTGCTTGGGTGCACAGACTCCTGTCTCCATGATTTTCCAAGGCAGAAGCAAGAGGCTTGTTTGGATTTCTTGGTGAGTTGCAGTAGGTGTGCTGGCACTGCTGAGTTGTGTGGTCAAGCCCTGTGGGAGGTTCAGAAGTAACCTCTAAAGGTAGATTTCTGTCCTGCCCAGGCCCTGCAGTACTTACAGCTTTTCCAGTCTGGGACATGCTGCTTATTAAATGCCTGGGTTTAAATGGACTTTCACATGCATATTCTGGGGTCAAATATATCCAATTTGGCCACTCAGGTGTCATCAGTAACTATTATGATCTGGCTTTCTCTTTGCCTTTTTGTTGCTGGGTGCAGGAGGAGTGATGACCCCTGTGATAACACAGGGACATAGATAAAACAGTGAAGCACTTGTAATGGTTGGCTGATTTGCTAGTATGCCAGGCCAGCAGGCTGAGTGCAGCTGCGCAAGACACCTGCTAGCAGCAGGCTTACAACAGTCTATGAAGGTGACTGCTTGGAATTGCATCAGCTTATTTATCCCCAGGTTCCTGAATGCCATCATCCCTCTGGAGAGTGCCAGGACCAGCTTCTCCGACATGTTGGGTACCTGGTTCTTGTTGAGAGCTGAGTCTCAAAGTGTTTGCAACCCTTCTCATGTTGTAGTTGCCTCTAAAGCCTCCCCCTTCCCTTCCTCACCCCCACCAGCTGTGAGCACCTTGCAGGAGGCCGGAAGGTGTGCGTCGGTGACTGGCCTGGACTGCTCTCCCAGCATCTGAAGGAGCAGTCCCCGTGAAGGCCCAGGCACTCTCCTTCCTGCAGAGGAGTTTTGTGCTGGCTCCTGCAGAAGCAGGCAGCTGCCGGCAGGCAGGGGCCCTGCAGCAGAGCTGTTCCTCTGTGCCTTGGACGCTTATCCTGCAGGTGGGTCTGTGCCACCAGACATAGATAAGGGGCCCTGGAAATGTCATGTTGGTTTTGGAGGGAGCGAGAGAAGGGCTCAGAGGGCTGTGTTTGCACATGGCTATTTATCTGCCTTTGCAATGATTCTTTTCTCAAATGGCATAAAGCTCCCTGGGAGACAACTGCTGGCAGCAACGCCAGCGCGTTCAGTTGCCGACCCCTAGGTAGGTGCAGCCCTCGTCTCATTTCCGTGTCACAGCGGTGATCCCGCAAGGTCTGCTGCATGCCCCGAGGGCTGCGCTGGCTCCTGCTGGCAGCAGGTGAGGGCTGGAGTTGCTGCGCCCACATGCTGGCAGGGTGTTCAGCAGGGAGTGTCGTCCTTCCTTTCCCTGCCTTTCGCTCGGTGCCTTCACAGCTGGCTGCCTCGGGCGCTCGAGGGAGGCAGGACTGAGGAGCACTTTGTTGTTGCCTTGGAGGCTGCAGCCCTTGTGCATCCTGGATGAGGAGTGGGCAGAGCGGAGCTGGACTCTGCAAGTCAGGCACCCTTTGGGTAGTGGCACAAATTGGGGCAGGAGGTGAAGGGGAGCTTCCATTTTTTTCAGTGCAGCCCACAGAAATCAAGATGGATGAATGCTTTCTAATTCTAAATTTCTGTTATGTCTTTCTTTCTAAATATCCCTCTGACTTCACTTACAGGCTTTCTGTTATTCTGTAAAGAGTGAGATAATTGCTTTAGGTGCTCCCATTGGTCGATGAGCTATTCAGATCAGCTTTAAAACAACAACAAAAAAAAAACGAACATGCATAAACATTTGGCTTAAATGAGGAGGAGGTTGGGGGAGGAGAGTTAACTAGTTTTCCTGCATCCTAAGAAACCTTTAAAACACAAATTTGAGGGGGACATAAGCATTCCCTTTGTCTCATTGTTTCTGCCTGTTCTAAGCTATTTCATTTTTTTTTACTTATCTGAATGCTTTGTGCTTTTTTTTCCTCTATCCATCATCTTAATTCCTTTATTTCATTGGGAGTGATGCAGAAGGGGAAGTTTTATTGTGTTGAGGTTTCAGTTCCGCCACAGTTGAGTATAGTGCAGACTTACTACTGTGCTTTACTTCAAGTCTGGCAGTTTTGTTAGGAGCAGTTCAAGGTAATTTTTCTTTTCTTGCTTTGAATGTACTTTGCTTTGCTTTTGTTGACTATTCTTTTATTTACAAACCATTGGGTTTTTTGATATGTTATAAAGTGTATTCCCTCTGAGGTAGGGTGGTTGTTTTGTGCTTGTCAATGACTGAAAACATGAAGATTTTTTTTTTTGGTCAGTCAGTTTTAGTTTCTTGAACAGAAGTAGTCCTGTGTTATGTTTAAAGCACAGAGTTGGCTTGTATAAAGCACTTCAGACTTGGAGGATAATAGAATAATTAAAAGACAAAGACAACAGTTTTTTGTTTTCTTGGAAAGCCTTTTTTCATTTCCTGTGTATCTGTGATTTTAAACGGAAAGCTTTACATGCACCGGACTTAAGCAAGCAGATAGAACAATGTTCTCTTCCATTTGCATTTTGAACTCCTCTAACTTTAGGCTGTTGCTAAGTTTCTGAGGAATAGTTGGACAAACACAGGCTAAAGATGGCAGAAAAAACTCCTTGGTAAGGTAAAGAGGGGGGAAAAAAACTACAAATGAAACCCAACTGTGTCATCCTCTCACCCACCCTGTACATAGAGATTCCAAGCCTTTCGTCTCCTGTCTGAGACTTGCATAAGATCATTAAGACTTTTCCCCATGAGCTTATTTAGTGCAATTTAGAGGTGCTGTGTCAGTGTAACGAGGTTACAAAGATCGCTCTTCCACACAGAAATGCCCTTGTCCTACACACTGTGATTGTCTTTCAGTGTGTCAGCTAGTGCTTTTTTGTCTGAGTGCTTTTGGTGTAGAGAGGGAACTCCTAACTGCTGTGCCGATGATGGGTTTAATTGTTGGCTTTCTTCATTTTGACACTAAAGGGGCCGCAGGCTTGGTCCTCAGAGTTCAGTGAATAACATCAGGTTATAAATTGAGAATGTCGCTAGGTTCTTGGATTGAAAGAGAGGCCTGGTGCCTTGGTCTGATTTGGGACCAGTCTTCAGGATTTCTGGATTCTGATTCATGCTTGGCCACTGATGCAGCGTGCAGGTAACTCAGGAGGGCTTCAGTTACAGCTCTGGTTGAAGTCAGCATGGTCAGCATCTCTCAGTCAAGGCTCTGCACACACTGGAGGCATGTTCTGCCCAGTCTCGTGACTGGACAGCAGGTGTATGTGCTACGTTTCTGCTTCTGGATGTAGCTATTTCACCTCTAGCAGAACTACATGGGGGGTGAGTCTTTTCTCTGTCAGTGGGGGATAGGTGATCTGTACTCACCTCATGCATGTGTGGCATATAAAGTAAATGAAAGTGTTTAAATCACAGGTGAAAAGCTGTCTATAAGCATCACTAATTTTAACCTGTAATAGACAGTTGAAAACTAGTGAAATTCTAGTTCATAGCTCAGGGAATGGATTAAAACAATGCTTTTTATGTCCCCATGTAACATGACACTAACTTTTTAATACCATTGTCCTTATACAACTTGAGTAGGTTTGAATTTGTAGCAGAAGTTTCAGAATAAGCTTATGTACACCTGGACTGCTAAAAGGCAAGGGAGGTAAACTTCAATCTTCAGAGTCCCTGTGTAACTTACCAATAAGTATTCTGTAGAATAACTGTAGAAAACTCTTGCATGTTGAAGGTAGTAAATTTACCAAATAGACGCACTGGAAATCATCAGTGGCTGCTATACTGCAATATCTATCTATGGTTTAAGGCATATTGCCTGGATCTAGATAAAGATGCTAGAGCTTTCCAAGCAGCCTGTATTGGGAATGGATTTTTTCTCTGGATGTCCTCTTCACTATTGTTAAATCAGTGCATTTTCTTTGCTCAGCATCCACTCAGGTATGTTGAAAGGTGGTGCAGACTTTCCTCCTGTGAATTCCAGTCTCTCAGAAGTAAACCTGGGCCCATTTGAATTCGAGGTATCCGATTTCTTTCTCTTTGGATTGCCGCTTGGTTTAGTGCTGGCCGTGAGGAGTACTGTTCTGCCTGGCCTGGATGCTCTTTTGGGGGTTAGAATAAAGACTGCTTAATGGTCTTTGTAAACAAAGAGACTCATATAAAAAGAAGTAAATAAAGGAGCCTAGGTAAAGACTGGGTAGTGAGATAAGTTTCTTCCTCTAAATGACAGGAATCTGAGTGTAGGGAGGTACTGAGGTGATGAGGGTTGTTCGTGGGGTGTCACTGCTCACCTGTTTACAGCATTGTGTCTTTTATTCTGCTGTTAATCATATATTGTGTCATATAACACGAAGCTTACACCTCACCAAGGATCAGTCCTTGGAAAAGATAGCAAAAACATCTGTGCTTGGTTCAGCATTGCATCTTATTAAAGTCTGGCTTCATGGGTAAATTTGGAGCTGGGGTGTGTTGACTGTGGGCCATTTTTCCTCTCTGGTAACAGAGCCTAGGGATCAGACTCATGCAGGATTTTCGTTTCATTTCTAAATACATCTGGATTTTTGTGATTTTTTCAGTTCAAGTAAGAACTTAATTTTCAGAACTCAGTAGGACAGACACAGGGCAGACACAGGACCAACACGGAATGAACTTGGGATGGAGACAGGTCAACATGAGATGGACACAGGATGGACACAGGGTGGACATGGATCAACACAGGATTGACATGGTGCTGACATGGGATGAAAACATGACCAAGGTGTGATGGAGACGGGCTCCACGGGGGATCGACACAGGAAGGACACGGGAGTGTCACAGGGTCGAGACGGGATCCATGGGGCATCGATGCTGTTGGCATGTAAGTGACACAGGACTGGCACACAAGCAGCATGCAAGCGGCATAGGATTAACATGTGATCGAGAGAGGATTAATGGGGATTGTTTAGAGCTGACATGGTCCTGACATGGGATTGACCTGGGATTAAGGCGACAGCAATGGAAATGAAGAGATGGTTGACATGTGAATGGCTTGGGATGCACACGTGACCAAGGCGCAATGAACACGCATCCCACATGGGCTTTGCACGGTATTAAGGCAAAATCAGTAAGGGGCACAGGATTAACATGTGAGCAACACACACCATGGGAAGAACACGGGGTGAAGATGGGACTGACACGGGACTGAGACTTGACCAATGTGGAATCAACAGAGGGTTGACTCACAAGTAAGACATGAGCAACATGGGATTAACATGCAACTGACACTTTATTGAGCAGCAACCAACAGGTAATCAACACAGGATCGACACGCTCTGCCTTCACGCAGGGCCACAGTCTGCCTCCGCCACGACTGCACTGCGCCGAGTGGTTGTCTGAGCTGCCTCTCTGGCCAAACCCTTCACCACGTCCTTGTCGTCCTCCCTGCTGAGGGGTCACAGGCTTCAATTTCCTTGAACCGGCTTTGGAGATCATGGCCCTGCAATGGGGATCTGCTGCGTTCTCTCTGCCTGTGCGGGGCCTGCTCCCGAGCAGCCCTGGGTGTGGCGGCCAACAGGGAGCTGCTGTTGGCAGGCCCTGGAGCTGCATGACCTCTGGGAGCAGAGGCACAGCTTGGAGGTCTAGTTGTCCCCCTGCTCCTCCTCCTCAGAGAGCGGTGGTGCTCCGTGTACTCCAGAATCCGGCTCTGTAGATCATGGCCCCGCCGTGGAGATCTGCTCCGCTCGTTCTGCCTGTGCGGGGCCTGCTCCCGAGCAGTCCTGGGTGTGGGGGCCAACAGGGAGCTGCTGTTGGAGGGCGCTGGAGCTGTGTTAACTCTGGGAGCAGAGGCACAGCTTGGAGGTCTAGTTGTCCCCCTGCTCCTCCTCCTCAGAGAGCGGTGGTGCTCCGTGTACTCCAGAAACCAGCTCTGGAGATCATGGCCCCGCCATGGGGTTCTGCTCCGCTCTGTCTGCCTGGGCGGGGCCTGCTCCTGAGCAGTCCTGGGTGTGGGGGCCAACAGGGAGCTGCTGTTGGGGGGCCCTGGAGCTGCGTTAACTTTGGGAGCAGAGGCACAGCTTTGAGGACTAGTTGTCCCCCTGCTCCTCCTCCTCACGGAGCGGCGGTGCTCTGTGTACTCCAGAAACCAGCTGGCAAGGTCAGAGTTGCGCAGCGGGGATCTGCTCCGGGCCCTCTCCCTTTCACTGTTCCTCTGGCAGGGGGAAGGTGGCCTGAATGCGTGCTCTTCTTTGTTGCTGACTTGTGGCACGGCGTGCAGCACAGGGTCAAATGGCTGAGAGCAGCCCCGGGACACAGCTTCCCTTCTGGATACCAGCCTTCTGGATACCAACAGGCTGGTGCTGGCTGGTGTGGATGAGCCACTGTCTTGTGGAGAGTCCTCCAGGCCCAGCACCGTGTCCTGCAAAGAGAGGTGTGAAAAGGTCCTGCCCTTTCCTCCTGAAAGGCCCAGAACCACGGGGAACCCCCAGAAGCTGTGGCAGGGGCCAGCTAAGGGCCTCCTAACGGCTCTCCAGGAGGTGTGCAAAGGCAGAAAGGCCAAAGGCGGAGAAATGGGATGGGTCTAGGTGGGATGCTTTGAGAGGGAGCAGTGTTGCAACTGTGAAGAGAGCTGCAGTGTGGGAGGGAGAAGAGTGATGCCAAGATGCCAGAAAGAGATCCCCTGTCCCTCTGGTGCCCTGACCCATCTCCCCAGAGTTAACCTTAGTCTGACAAGGCAGACCCTGTGGCCCCACAGAACCCACCTGTTTGTGGTTGGCCGCCGACCGACTGAGGAAGGAAGGGGCATATGATGGTGTCGGTGAGGAATAAGCCCTCTGTCCAAGTTGCGATTTGGAGCACCTGGAGAAGACAAGAGTGATCTCTGTTTAGGGCTGTTCTTGCAGCCTCCTCTGGGGTTCAGTCATTTTCTTGGAGCCGTTTCTACAACAGAGAGAAGACCTAACCAAGACTACAAATGGGAAATTCAGTCATCGTCTTCCCACCAGGTCCCTTACAGCCTCCTTTTCATAGAATCATAGAATCGTAATGAAAGGGCTTGGATTGGATGGAACATTAAAGATCATCTAGTTCCAGCCCCCCCTGCCACAGGCAGGGACACCTTCCACTAGCCCAGGTTGCTCCAAGCCCCATCCAACCTGGCCTTGAACCCTTCCAGGGAGGGGGCAGCCGCAGCTTCTCTGGGCAACCTGTGCCAGGGCCTCACCACCTGCACAGTGACAAATTTCTTCCTTCTAGCCAATTGAAATCTGCCCTCTTTCAGTCTGAAACCATTACGCCTCATCCTGTCCCTACACTCCCTGATGAAGAGTCCCTCCCTCCCTCCCTAGCCTTCCTGTAGGCCCCCTTTAATTACTCTTCTCTACATTAGCCAGCTTCAGATAGCAGTCAAGTAGCAGTTTACACAAGGGCAGCAACCTAAAGCCCAGCAAGGGAAGAGAAGGACGGACATGGGGTAGTTCAGATTTGACAGTACTGAAGGACGCAGATCGTGATTGTCTCCTATGACAGAGAGAGAAACACAGAAAGGGAAACAGGAGGATGATCAGAAGAAGAAAAGCAAAGCCAAGAAAGGGAAACGTGAACACATTTTTATACTTGTTTTTACCTGACGTAAAACAGTAAATAGGCTTGCTGCCTGAGAACTGTGTCGATGTCACAACGATCCACAGAGCTATCGTCCATCACGTACCACAGTCCATTGCTGGCCTGTAAAAAAAGACATCGACATCTGGAGATGAAGTGCAGGGTTTCTCAACAAAAACACAGGCAGAAAACGGCAGCGCCAAGAGTCCATCAGAACAAATCCAACCCAGCCCCTAAGGAGACCTCCTCCCCTAAAACTTTGGCTGCCAGTAACACCACCATGAAAATTTGTCTTCCCCAGCACAGGTTTTTCCCTTGTGAGGAAGGCAGTTGCTCTTTACCTTTGTGTAGCAGTAGTAGTGTCCTGCAAGACAGCTGGCACCCTGGTGAACCAGGACAGCGTACAAGGAGTAGAGGAGCGGTTCTCCAGCTGTCTGAGACATGTATGGGCGAAGATCCAAGTACTCGGGATACTCCACAAACTACGGAGAGACCAAGAGGGCTCAGAAATGATCCTTAAATACTCCATGAAATAGCCTTGCACGTCATGCTTTGGGTGTCAGGAAACTGTTCTCGACCAAAGCAGCTCTGTTGGAGCAGAGTACGTGCTTGTCTTCCCATGGGAACTCTCCTCTCCCCAGCAGAAAACACAAAAAGCTCAACACGAACAGCTTGTGAAAGGGCGCACTGACTGCCTTGGGAAATCTCCTCCAGGAAGAGGAAGTTGCGCTCCGGTTGCGTACACACCTTGCTGATCTTCCTGCTGGTGAAATCTTCACACCTATTCAGGAACACCGTGAAAACCTTAGGCGCGTGATGGACTGTGAACCTCTTGGAGGCGGCAACCATCTTGTCACACCTTGAAACCAAGCACAGAGACAAGTGCTGAAGTGCTCCCTGTCTTGCCCCAAGAAGGCCAGATAACCTTGCATGGCTGACCTGTCCTTACGCTATTTGAAGGTCATTCAGTACCGTAAGGCCATATTAAAAAAAGGCTGCGTCTCATTGTGGTGCATTAAACCTATGCGAAAAGATGACTTGCAGCACCTTCACGCACGATCTAGTACTAAGAAGTTGTTAGTCGTCTTCTTACCTCCTACACTTAAAGCAGTTTTCACCGTCCAGCTGCTCAGGTTTCACAAAGTTCTCCAGAGCTGCGGTGACAGATGAGGCTGCCTGGAGGAGGGAGAAAGGAGAGCACTGAGCTGCAGGAAATACCCTCGCCCACACACGAGGAGTTTACACAACCACGCAGCTAGGGTGACACTGAGAAGAGCCCCTGTGAACCCGCAGGCAGTGTCCAGAAGGAGGCAGAAAGAGGGCATTATGCTCGACATTCCCCTCATTTCCCAGGGATTCCTGGGGCTACCAAGAGCTACATCTGTGGGCCACCGCTCAGTTCAGCTACCGATGGTGTGCAGGGCCATCAGTAACGAGACCACCACAAGCCATCAGCCTAGGAGCCAGAGGGGTGTTGAGGGAGGGCAAAGGGAAGAAGGGGGAGAGCCCATCAAGGGTGCAGAGAATGTGTGCTTGTCCAGCTTAAAGCCGGCACGTACAGGGACACCGCTGCCATGACCTCCCCAGGAGGACACCATCCGTTCCACCTCCCATGCACCACCAAGCTCTCTTGCCCTAAGAGTCAACCGCATGGATTCTGGAAAGATACAGGGGCTTGGGACATCCCGAAGCGTGGTTACAAACCCTCTTACTTTTATATGCAGAGGAACATCCAGGAAGGCCTCGTAGTAATCGGAAACCATGTTGCATCTCAAGCACGTGACTGGAAGGCAAACCGAAATGCTCAGTGATGGGGGAATTCGATTGACTGTGCTGGTTTAGGTCCTTCATACCGACTACGCCAGTCACAGCATCATCTGGTTATGACGGGCAGACAGAAGGACACAGACAATTCCAAGGAGAGCAGTGGTTGTGGAGAAGTACCTCTGGATCTCAGAAAGCCCGCAAAGATTTGATGGACAACGGTGGTTGATTGGGAAGCCATGTCCAAGCTGGAAAGAAATGGTAAGGCAGAGAGTTAGCTCCTCCAAGAGTTCTGCTTTGTCTGAAAGCCCTGGGCGTAGCGTTGCCTTGATGGGAGTACATCAAGGTGTCCAAAGGGCTCGGGAACGTTGAAAAGGTAATTTGTTTGTGCTTACTTGCTGCTCCCACTCAGACAAGCTTCCTGCATGGCGGCGACAGTACAGCGTAAGAATTCGTGGGCGTCTTCCTGCATGCCAAGCTTGAAATGTTCTCCTATTCCTGAGAAAGAAGGTGGTATTAGTTCTGTCCTACAAGAATGGCAGAAAACCTGTAGAAGCACCTGAAAGGACTTACGTGTGAGAACACTGACGATAGCCCAAGGCTGGATGGCGCTGCCTGAGGACTGCAGGACCTCGTTAACGTGCCTTTCCATTCTGCACATCATGCAGAAGCCTTGCTGACGACCTGAAGAGGGAGGGAAGCAAACTTCTCAGGTTAGCAAAATACCCATAGTGTTGGGAAACCTAATGGGGATCTTGGAGTTATAAGAACAGTGTGCACCCCTCTTCTCCCAAGGTGCCAATATCTCAACGAGCCCGGCACATTTTAGTGCGTAGAAAATGTTCTTCAGAGGGATGCTAAATTGTCATAAGTTTTCTGTGCAGTAAGCAGAGTTTAACTTGTGGGAATGGGGACCCGAGGCCAGAAAGAGGTGCCTTTCCAAAGATGAACACATCTAGATAGGAGAAGCGGCTTCTAGGCTTGAGTGTTCAGAGACCACCAGCTCGTGGGGCTGACAAAGAAGGGCCGCTTTTCGCAATTCCATATGCTTGGAATCCCTGGGAAGCGCCCAACGGATTCACAGGGAGATGTTGCTAAAAGCACTCACACGACTGGCTGTGCTCCCGAGAGAGCAGGTAGTTGGCCAGAGGTGGGGTGTACGTCAGGCACTGCAGGACGGAGTTGAGGAAGCACGTATTGCCCATGTTGTGGAGTCCCGCTCCAGCTCTCTGCCGCTGCTGCCATTCCGTGCAGATCTTCTCCGGGGGGAAGAGGATCCTCTGTGGTGGAGTCATTCCCTCACCAACGACTGCAGGGAAGTGACATTTGAAAGGAGATGACACGAGACTGTTGCATGAAAGCATATTTAAAAGCTGAGTTTTCTCCAGGAGCACCCAGTGCAACAAGCTCTACATCCAACCCAGAAACCCAGACACTCAGGGCTGGAGCACCAGCCACGTCCACTGCCTTTGGGCAGCCACAAAATCCCAACCCGCTGGTGAAGCCGTTACTACTCACAGGAGTCGTTCCCCGTTGCGGCCATGGCTCCTCTCAGGAACAGAGGGGAAATCTTCGGATGGCAGAGGATGTCAGGGTGCTTTGCAGAGAGAGGAGGTCAGCGCAAATCCCTGATGGCAAAAAAATGATTGTAGCTCAACAAAACACTTACAAAAGCCCCAACACAACCCACAGAACAGCATCTTCCATCAAAAGTGTCTCATTGGTAATGTGGGTGCTGCAGAGCTGCAGGCTGACGGCCCTGCTGTTCCTGTCACAGGACTGCAACCGCCAGCAATTACAAAGGCCCTCTTGAAACTTTTATCCCCCATCTATGTGCTCTCTGTGATCTGTCCTGAAAGTCAAATCATCATTACCTTTGAAAGAGGATGGAAGCTGAGGAGAAGTGGGAAGTAAAGGACGAATGGTTGGGAAGAAGTAGGCACGCAAGTGCCAAAGGAAGGAGCTGAGGTATCCCGAAGGCCAGCTCAGCCCAACTGGCTTTTGCTGGCTGCTTTTCGGGCTATAAGTACCGGCCAGATGAGATCACAATCGCTAGGCGGGTGGGTACGGCATCGCTGCCCCTTTGTGACATCACAGAGCCGCATCGCTGCCCCTTTGTGACGTGGGGCCGCAGGGACGCACAGGGACCCACTGCGGCCACGCAGCTGCCACAGCCCCGGCACCTCCTGAGTCCAGCATCTGGCAGCCCTGCTCCTCGTCAGAGAGCGGTGGTGATCCGTGTACTCCAGAAACGGGCTGCGGAGATCATGACCCCGGCATGGGGATCTGCTCCGCTCTCTCTGCCTGGGCGGGGCCTGCTCCCGAGGAGCCCAGGAGTGCAGCCCACGCAGGAGGCCATGCTGATCTGGCATGGTCAGACGCGGCTCAGCCAGCCTGCAACTGCCTCCCAGGCCCCTGCCGAGGTCAGCCGGCTGGTGCTGGCTGGTGCGGAGGAGCTGCTGTCTTGTGGAGAGTCCTCCAGGCCCAGCGCCACGTCCTGCAAAGAGAGGTGTGAAAAGGTCCTGCCCTTTCCTCCCGAAAGGCCCAGAACCGCAGGGAACCCCCAGAAGCTGTGGCAGGGGCCAGCTAAGGGCCTCTGACAGGCCAGAGGGACGCAAACCTGCCCAGGGCTGTAAGCGTTGGTTTTGCCCCTGCTCCTCTCAGGGAGGATTTCTCTTTTTAGCCTCTGCTTGGGGCATCCAGTTTGGCCACAGCTTTGCTTGGGTGTCCCTTTCTCATCATGTCCCTCTTGGGATGGCTGTTTTTTCCCCTCCCTTGCTTGGGGAAGCTCATTTTTCCCCTTCTCCACACAGGGTACCTGGGTTTACTCCGGCCCTCCTCAGGTGGCTCTTTATGCCCCTGCCCAAAGCGTGGTGGCTAGCTTTGCTCCTGCCCCGCTTGGGCCATTGAGTTTTGTCCCTGTCCTGCTCAGGGCATCTTGTTTTGCCCCTGACTCTGCCCTGTTCGGAGTGGCCATTTTTGCCCCTGCCCCAGCAGGACCAGGGGGGCTCCAGCGCCATTTCCCTGGGACCAGCCACCGGCCCAGTGCTGTATTCAGTTGTCACACCACACCCTTGCCTTTCAGGACAAAGATCTGCTTCTGAGCCTCCTCTAGCACCGCTCCTGCAGCTGCCATCGGACATTCAGAGGTGCAAAGTTCCCTCCCTGCTGAGCTCATGGCAGGGTCAGGGCCCAGGAGCTGGCAGTGCCTGATGCCACCCGGGATGCAGAGGATGCTGGCAGCTGGATGTCGAGCAGGATGTGCCGCTGCTGCCTGCTCCTCACGCACACGCTTTAGCTACAGCTCTTGTGCTTGGGCAGCACGGCCTTCGCTACCCTTCGCAAAACGCCGTGGCAGGCGGGCTTGGTTGGGTGAACGCGGCTGAAGAATTCCGGAGCCCCAGGAGGCTCCTTTTACGGGAGGCATCTTGTCCATAAGATCATCTGGACAGAGTTTTCGCTTATTTGGCTTTTCAGTAGTAGTCCTCTGAAGATGCCTGTGAAAAAAAAAAAAAAAAGAAAAAAAAAAAAAGATTTTTTAAAAAATCATCTGTATCTATTTCAGTGCTGTCGCTGGTAAAGGCAACAAGGAGCCTGACCAGCAGCAGCTGCCAGGGCTTGCAGGCTCTAGGAAGCTCTGGCAGAGCTGGCAGAGCTGTGGCTGCCCTCATTAGACATTACTGACAGGGGAAACGCCAACTGGTGAAGCTGTCTTCAGACCTGAGCCATTGCCCATCCCTGTGGTATCTAACAATGCTTTAACTGAGATAAACAAGAAAAGAAGTGCTCTGACTTTGCTGTCTTTGTTTACTCCAAAAGCTGCTGCAGCGATCCCAAGCTTGATGCTTTGGGCTTGTCTTTCTTCTTCAAGGCTAAATAGTCTTGGGGGGATTTCCAACACATGTTGTGTCACCTGTCCCCTGCTGTCCCCCCGCATCCGATCCAGGTCCCCAGTGGCCTCCAGCCCCACCTGGTAGAGCTTCGGCAAGCCAGGATGTGACCCAATCTGCAGAGGGTCCAGGTGATCAGGAACCATAAGCGAAGCTGTGCTATAAAATCCAGTGCTACGCTGCTTCTGAAATGGTGCTATGCTGATGCTGCTTATAGAAATCTTGTGCTATGCTGATCATAAAACTGTGTTAAAAAAGCAAAGCTTTAACTGTAAGTACGACTGAGTGTTGTCATCATTCTGCTCAGGATGCCCAGAAGAACCTGTGTGTCCCCACAGTGTCGGGTGGCAGCCCGGGCCCAAAAGGGGCAGAGGGAGATGCAGAGTGACTGTCCAGCAATGGCATTTGGCTGAGGGGGGCGTGCAGGGCAACAGGGACCCAGACGAGCTGGTAACAAGTCCCTGTGCTCTGGGCCATGTTTTCCTCTCTGGTAACAGAGCCTAGGGATCAGACGCATGCAGGATTTTTTTGTTTTGTTTCTAAATACCTCTGGATTTCTTCAATTTTTCGGTTAAAGTAAGAAGTTACTTTTCAGACTTCAGTGTGTCTTTTGCCTCTTTGTGTTGTATGAGGTTTGGAGAGCACGGCATCTTCATAGGAAACGATACGTTCCTTTGTCAGGTGAGGGAGAAAAATCCCTTGCAATGGTGAGAAGAGACAACAGCTTGGGACTCCCAGTTTTTTTTTCTTCTCAATTTATAGACTTTTGAGTAGTGTCATTTGACTGAGCTTTCAAAGTCACATTTGATGGTGAGAATAAAGTGGAATGCAATATAAGCTGAAAATCATTCTACCTGCCATAATTCAACAAATTACCGAACCCATGTCTGTCAGAGCCTTTAGAAATCTGGTAGGATTTTTTTAGCAAGCTCCGTGGACTTACCAGAGAGCATAATTAAACTCCCATTTTTCATTTCATTCCTCATATTTACAGTACTCAGTTTTGTTCAAATAAAAACCCAAACCAAACCAAACCAAAACCAAAGCTCAGCTCAGGAGAATGGGACTTCAGATGCATGCTTTCCCACAGGCTAAGGAAAATTACATCCAGAGGTTTGCCTTTTCTGTCCACGGCGCAGATGCATTTTGCCATGATTTACTTATCTTTACACTAATGAGAGTGTGGCTAAAACCAAATCTTCATTCCAGTTTTTTATTTTCTTGCCAAAAGCCTTTTAATTCTCTTCTGTCGAATATTCTGCCGGTCCCTCAGTGCTTCCTTGGCAGTTCTTCTGGTCACCCCCCAGCACGCTCTTCTGTGGTCCCTCCCACTGCCTGGTCTCGGCTCTTATTTTCTGAAGTCCCGATCATTTGCGTGTCTCTGCCAGATTCTGCCAGTCTCTGGGTGCTGATTATCCTTGGAAGAGGCTTTGCTACCCTGGAAAAATGTCAGCGGTTGTTAGAATTCCAAATCTATCAGGAGCATTTAGTTACATCCACAAAGTGGTACTGGGCGACCTTAGGAGGGTTGTAATGGTTGGCTGTTTTATAAACAGCCCCACATCCCCCCCCAGCCCCACATCTGCTCCCCCAGTGCCTCCCCCCTCCCCCATCCAGGCAGGGCAGCACCTCAGAACCGCAGACCACCACCCCACACCCAAAGAAAAGGGCCCCGTGGGGTGAGGGGTCATTAGTTGTGCCCAAATCATTAACGATGTGTGGTCTTTAATGAGGGGTAATTAATGCCCGTGGTTAACTGGGGAGGGAGGGGACCCGGATGGCGTGGTCCTCTTGTGGGGGAGGGGGTGAGGCGCTTGCTAATGAGACAGGATGGACACAGGTCAATGTGGGATGGACACGGGACGGACACAGGTTGCAGATGGGACAGACAGGGCCTGGGGAGGGGTTGGACATGGGTCAACATGGGATGGAGATGAGATGGACAGAGGACAGGCATGGGTTGGACGCAGATCAACGTAGGACGGACACAGGGCAGACACAGGACCAACACGGAATGAACTTGGGATGGAGACAGGTCAACATGAGATGGACACAGGATGGACACAGGATGGACATGGATCAACACAGGATTGACATGGTGCTGACATGGGATGAAAACATGACCAAGGTGTGATGGAGACGGGCTCCACGGGGGATCGACACAGGAAGGACACGGGAGTGTCACAGGGTCGAGACGGGATCCATGGGGCATCGATGCTGTTGGCATGTAAGTGACACAGGACTGACACACAAGCAGCATGCAAGCGGCATAGGATTAACATGTGATCGAGAGAAGATTAATGGGGATTGTTTAGAGCTGACATGGTCCTGACATGGGATTGACATGGGATTAAGGCAACAGCAATGGAAATGAAGAGATGGTTGACATGTGAATGGCACGGGATGCACACGTGACCAAGGTGCAATGAACACGCATCCCACATGGGCTTTGCACGGGATTAAGGCAAAATCAATGGAGACTCAACATAGATTTGACATGTGAGGGGCACAGGATTAACACGTGAGCAACACACACCATGGGAAGAACACGGGGTGAAGATGGGATTGACACGGGACTGAGACTTGACCAATGTGGAATCAACAGAGGGTTGACTCACAAACAAGACATGAGCAACATGGGATTAACATGCAACTGACACTTTATTGAGCGGCAACCAACAGGTAATCGACACAGGATCGACACGCTCTGCCTTCACGCAGGGCCACAGTCTGCCTCTGCCACGACTGCACTGCGCCGAGTGGTTGTCTGAGCTGCCTATCTGGGCAAACCCTTCACCTCCTCCTCCTCCCTGCTGAGGGGTCACAGGCTTTGGTTTCCACAAACCGGCTCCGGAGATCACGTCCCCGCCGCGGGGATCTGCTCCGCTCGCTCTGCCTGTGCGGGGCCTGCTCCCGAGCAGCCCTGGGTGTGGGGGCCAACAGGGAGCTGCTGTTGGCGGGCCCTGGAACTGCGTGACCTCTGGGAGCAGAGGCACAGCTTGGAGGAATAGTTGTCCCCCTGCTCGTCCTCCTCAGAGCGCGGTGGAGCTCCGTGTAGTCCACAAACCGGCTCCGGAGATCATGGCCCCGCCGCGGGGATCTGCTCGGCTCGTTCTGCCTGGGCGGGGCCTGCTCCCGAGCAGCCCTGCGTGTGGGGGCCAACAGGGAGCTGCTGTTGGTGGGCCGTGGAGCTGCATGACCTCTGGGAACAGAGGCACAGCTTGGAGGAATAGTTGTCCCCCTGCTCTTCCTCCTCAGAGAGCGGTGGTGCTCCGTGTAGTCCACAAACTGGCTCCGGAGATCACGGCCCCGCCGCGGGGATCTGCTCCGCTCGTTCTGCCTGTGTGGGGCCTGCTCCCGAGCAGCCCTGCGTGCAGGGGCCAACAGGGAGCTGCTGTTGGCGGGCCGTGGAGCTGCGTGAGTCCTAGTAGCAGAGGCACAGCTTGGAGGAATAGTTGTCCCCCTGCTCCTCCTCCTCAGAGAGCGGTGGTGCTCCACAAACTGACTGCCAAGGTCAGAGTTGCGCAGCGGGGATCTGCACCGGGCCCTCTCCCTTTCACTGTTCCTCTGGCAGGGGGAAGGTGGCCTGAATGCGTGCTCTTCTTTGTTGCTGTCGTGTGGCACGGCGTGCAGCACAGGGTCAAATGGCTGAGAGCAGCCCCGGGACACAGCTTCCCTTCTGGATACCAGCCTTCTGGATACCAACAGGCTGGTGCCTGCTGGTGTGGAGGAACCGCTGCCTTGTGGAGAGTCCTCCAGGCCCAGCGCCATGTCCTGCAAAGAGAGGTGTGAAAAGGTCCTGCCCTTTCCTCCTGAAAGGCCCAGAACCGCGGGGAACCCCCAGAAGCTGTGGCAGGGGCCAGCTAAGGGCCTCCTAACGGCTCTCCAGGAGGTGTGCAAAGGCAGAAGGGCCAAAGGCGGAGAAATGGGATGGGTCTAGGTGGGATGCTTTGAGAGGGAGCAGTGTTGCAACTGTGAAGGGAACTGCAGTGTGGGAGGGAGAAGAGTGATGCCAAGATGCCAGAAAGAGATCCCCTGTCCCTCTGGTGCCCTGACCCACCTCCCCAGAGTTAACCTTAGTCTGACAAGGCAGACCCTGTGGCCCCACAGAACCCACCTGTTTGTGGTTGGCCGCCGACCGACTGAGGAAGGAAGGGGCATATGATGGTGTCGGTGAGGAATAAGCCCTCTGTCCAAGTTGCGATTTGGAGCACCTGGAGAAGACAAGAGTGATCTCTGTTTAGGGCTGTTCTTGCAGCCTCCTCTGGGGTTCAGTCATTTTCTTGGAGCCGTTTCTACAACAGAGAGAAGACCTAACCAAGACTACAAATGGGAAATTCAGTCATCGTCTTCCCACCAGGTCCCTTACAGCCTCCTTTTCATAGAATCATAGAATCGTAATGAAAGGGCTTGGGTTGGACGGAACATTAAAGATCATCTAGTTCCAGCCCCCCCTGCCACGGGCAGGGACACCTTCCACTAGCCCAGGTTGCTCCAAGCCCCATCCAACCTGGCCTTGAACCCTTCCAGGGAGGGGCAGCCACAGCTTCTCTGAGCAACCTGTGCCAGGGCCTCACCACCTGCACAGTGACAAATTTCTTCCTTCTAGCCAATTGAAATCTGCCCTCTTTCAGTCTGAAACCATTACGCCTCATCCTGTCCCTACACTCCCTGATGAAGAGTCCCTCCCTCCCTCCCTAGCCTTCCTGTAGGCCCCCTTTAATTACTCTTCTCTACATTAGCCAGCTTCAGATAGCAGTCAAGTAGCAGTTTACACAAGGGCAGCAACCTAAAGCCCAGCAAGGGAAGAGAAGGACGGACATGGGGTAGTTCAGATTTGACAGTACTGAAGGACGCAGATAGTGATTGTCTCCTATGACAGAGAGAGAAACACAGAAAGGGAAACAGGAGGATGATCAGAAGAAGAAAAGCAAAGCCAAGAAAGGGAAACGTGTTCTGAACACATTTTTATACTTGTTTTTACCTGACGTAAAACAGTAAATAGGCTTGCTGCCTGAGAACTGTGTCGATGTCACAACGATCCACAGAGTTATCATTCATCACGTACCACAGTCCATTGCTGGCCTGTAAAAAAAGACATCGACATCTGAAGTGCAGGGTTTCTCAACAAAAACACAGGCAGAAAACGGCAGCGCCAAGAGTCCATCAGAACAAATCCAACCCAGCCCCTAAGGAGACCTCCTCCCCTAAAACCTTGGCTGCCAGTAACACCACCATGAAAATTTGTCTTCCCCAGCACAGGTTTTTCCCTTGTGAGGAAGGCAGTTGCTCTTTACCTTTGTGTAGCAGTAGTAGTGTCCTGCAAGACAGCTGGCACCCTGGTGAACCAGGACAGCGTACAAGGAGTAGAGGAGCGGTTCTCCAGCTGTCTGAGACATGTATGGGCGAAGATCCAAGTACTCGGGATACTCCACAAACTACGGAGAGACCAAGAGGGCTCAGAAATGATCCTTAAATACTCCATGAAATAGCCTTGCACGTCATGCTTTGGGTGTCAGGAAACTGTTCTCGACCAAAGCAGCTCTGTTGGAGCAGAGTACGTGCTTGTCTTCCCATGGGAACTCTCCTCTCCCCAGCAGAAAACACAAAAAGCTCAACACGAACAGCTTGTGAAAGGGCGCACTGACTGCCTTGGGAAATCTCCTCCAGGAAGAGGAAGTTGCGCTCCGGTTGCGTACACACCTTGCTGATCTTCCTGCTGGTGAAATCTTCACACCTATTCAGGAACACCGTGAAAACCTTGGGCGCGTGATGGACTGTGAACCTCTTGGAGGCGGCAACCATCTTGTCACACCTTGAAACCAAGCACAGAGACAAGTGCTGAAGTGCTCCCTGTCTTGCCCCAAGAAGGCCAGATAACCTTGCATGGCTGACCTGTCCTTACGCTATTTGAAGGTCATTCAGTACCGTAAGGCCATATTAAAAAAAGGCTGCGTCTCATTGTGGTGCGTTAAACCTATGCGAAAAGATGACTTGCAGCACCTTCACGCACGATCTAGTACTAAGAAGTTGTTAGTCGTCTTCTTACCTCCTACACTTAAAGCAGTTTTCACTGTCCAGCTGCTCAGGTTTCACAAAGTTCTCCAGAGCTGCGGTGACAGATGAGGCTGCCTGGAGGAGGGAGAAAGGAGAGCACTGAGCTGCAGGAAATACCCTCGCCCACACACGAGGAGTTTACACAACCACGCAGCTAGGGTGACACTGAGAAGAGCCCCTGTGAACCCGCAGGCAGTGTCCAGAAGGAGGCAGAAAGAGGGCATTATGCTCGACATTCCCCTCATTTCCCAGGGATTCCTGGGGCTACCAAGAGCTACATCTGTGGGCCACCGCTCAGTTCAGCTACCGATGGTGTGCAGGGCCATCAGTAACGAGACCACCACAAGCCATCAGCCTAGGAGCCAGAGGGGTGTTGAGGGAGGGCAAAGGGAAGAAGGGGGAGAGCCCATCAAGGGTGCAGAGAATGTGTGCTTGTCCAGCTTAAAGCCGGCACGTACAGGGACACCGCTGCCATGACCTCCCCAGGAGGACACCATCCGTTCCACCTCCCATGCACCACCAAGCTCTCTTGCCCTAAGAGTCAACCGCATGGATTCTGGAAAGATACAGGGGCTTGGGACATCCCGAAGCGTGGTTACAAACCCTCTTACTTTTATATGCAGAGGAACATCCAGGAAGGCCTCGTAGTAGTCGGAAACCATGTTGCATCTCAAGCACGTGACTGGAAGGCAAACCGAAATGCTCAGTGATGGGGGAATTCGATTGACTGTGCTGGTTTAGGTCCTTCATACCGACTACGCCAGTCACAGCATCATCTGGTTATGACGGGCAGACAGAAGGACACAGACAATTCCAAGGAGAGCAGTGGTTGTGGAGAAGTACCTCTGGATCTCAGAAAGCCCGCAAAGATTTGATGGACAACGGTGGTTGATTGGGAAGCCATGTCCAAGCTGGAAAGAAATGGTAAGGCAGAGAGTTAGCTCCTCCAAGAGTTCTGCTTTGTCTGAAAGCCCTGGGCGTAGCGTTGCCTTGATGGGAGTACATCAAGGTGTCCAAAGGGCTCGGGAACGTTGAAAAGGTAATTTGTTTGTGCTTACTTGCTGCTCCCACTCAGACAAGCTTCCTGCATGGCGGCGACAGTACAGCGTAAGAATTCGTGGGCGTCTTCCTGCATGCCAAGCTTGAAATGTTCTCCTATTCCTGAGAAAGAAGGTGGTATTAGTTCTGTCCTACAAGAATGGCAGAAAACCTGTAGAAGCACCTGAAAGGACTTACGTGTGAGAACACTGACGATAGCCCAAGGCTGGATGGCGCTGCCTGAGGACTGCAGGACCTCGTTAACGTGCCTTTCCATTCTGCACATCATGCAGAAGCCTTGCTGACGACCTGAAGAGGGAGGGAAGCAAACTTCTCAGGTTAGCAAAATACCCATAGTGTTGGGAAACCTAATGGGGATCTTGGAGTTATAAGAACAGTGTGCACCCCTCTTCTCCCAAGGTGCCAATATCTCAACGAGCCCGGCACATTTTAGTGCGTAGAAAATGTTCTTCAGAGGGATGCTAAATTGTCATAAGTTTTCTGTGCAGTAAGCAGAGTTTAACTTGTGGGAATGGGGACCCGAGGCCAGAAAGAGGTGCCTTTCCAAAGATGAACACATCTAGATAGGAGAAGCGGCTTCTAGGCTTGAGTGTTCAGAGACCACCAGCTCGTGGGGCTGACAAAGAAGGGCCGCTTTTCGCAATTCCATATGCTTGGAATCCCTGGGAAGCGCCCAACGGATTCACAGGGAGATGTTGCTAAAAGCACTCACACGACTGGCTGTGCTCCCGAGAGAGCAGGTAGTTGGCCAGAGGTGGGGTGTACGTCAGGCACTGCAGGACGGAGTTGAGGAAGCACGTATTGCCCATGTTGTGGAGTCCCGCTCCAGCTCTCTGCCGCTGCTGCCATTCCGTGCAGATCTTCTCCGGGGGGAAGAGGATCCTCTGTGGTGGAGTCATTCCCTCACCAACGACTGCAGGGAAGTGACATTTGAAAGGAGATGACACGAGACTGTTGCATGAAAGCATATTTAAAAGCTGAGTTTTCTCCAGGAGCACCCAGTGCAACAAGCTCTACATCCAACCCAGAAACCCAGACACTCAGGGCTGGAGCACCAGCCACGTCCACTGCCTTTGGGCAGCCACAAAATCCCAACCCGCTGGTGAAGCCGTTACTACTCACAGGAGTCGTTCCCCGTTGCGGCCATGGCTCCTCTCAGGAACAGAGGGGAAATCTTCGGATGGCAGAGGATGTCAGGGTGCTTTGCAGAGAGAGGAGGTCAGCGCAAATCCCTGATGGCAAAAAAATGATTGTAGCTCAACAAAACACTTACAAAAGCCCCAACACAACCCACAGAACAGCATCTTCCATCAAAAGTGTCTCATTGGTAATGTGGGTGCTGCAGAGCTGCAGGCTGACGGCCCTGCTGTTCCTGTCACAGGACTGCAACCGCCAGCAATTACAAAGGCCCTCTTGAAACTTTTATCCCCCATCTATGTGCTCTCTGTGATCTGTCCTGAAAGTCAAATCATTACCTTTGAAAGAGGATGGAAGCTGAGGAGAAGTGGGAAGTAAAGGACGAATGGTTGGGAAGAAGTAGGCACGCAAGTGCCAAAGGAAGGAGCTGAGGTATCCCGAAGGCCAGCTCAGCCCAACTGGCTTTTGCTGGCTGCTTTTCGGGCTATAAGTACCGGCCAGATGAGATCACAATCGCTAGGCGGGTGGGTACGGCATCGCTGCCCCTTTGTGACATCACAGAGCCGCATCGCTGCCCCTTTGTGACGTGGGGCCGCAGGGACGCACAGGGACCCACTGCGGCCACGCAGCTGCCACAGCCCCGGCACCTCCTGAGTCCAGCATCTGGCAGCCCTGCTCCTCGTCAGAGAGCGGTGGTGATCCGTGTACTCCAGAAACGGGCTGCGGAGATCATGACCCCGGCATGGGGATCTGCTCCGCTCTCTCTGCCTGGGCGGGGCCTGCTCCCGAGGAGCCCTGGGTGCGGGGCCCAACAGGGAGCTGCTGTTGGAGGGCCCTGGAGCTGCGTGACCTCTGGGAGCAGAGGCACAGCTTGGAGGACTAGTTGTCCCCCTTTTCCTCCTCCTCAGAGAGCGGTGGTGCTCCGTGTACTCCAGAAGCCGGCTGCCAAGGTCAGAGTTGCGCAGCGGGGATCTGCTCCGGGCCCTCTCCCTTTCACTGTTCCTCTGGCAGGGGGAAGGCGGCCTGAATGCGTGCTCCTCTTTGTTGCTGTCTTGTGGCACGGCGTGCAGCACAGGCGTGCAGCCCACACAGGAGGCCATGCTGATCTGGCCTGGTCAGACGCGGCTCAGCCAGCCTGCAACTGCCTCCCAGGCCCCTGCCCAGGTCAGGCGGCTGGTGCTGGCTGGTGCGGAGGAGCCGCTGTCTTGTGGAGAGTCCTCCAGGCCCAGCGCCATGTCCTACAAAGAGAGGTGTGAAAAGGTCCTGCCCTTTCCTCCCGAAAGGCCCAGAACCGCAGGGAACCCCCAGAAGCTGTGGCAGGGGCCAGCTAAGGGCCTCTGACAGGCCAGAGGGACGCAAACCTGCCCAGGGCTGTAAGCGTTGGTTTTGCCCCTGCTCCTCTCAGGGAGGATTTCTCTTTTTAGCCTCTGCTTGGGGCATCCAGTTTGGCCACAGCTTTGCTTGGGTGTCCCTTTCTCATCATGTCCCTCTTGGGATGGCTGTTTTTTCCCCTCCCTTGCTTGGGGAAGCTCATTTTTCCCCTTCTCCACACAGGGTACCTGGGTTTACTCCAGCCCTCCTCAGGTGGCTCTTTATGCCCCTGCCCAAAGCGTGGTGGCTAGCTTTGCTCCTGCCCCGCTTGGGCCATTGAGTTTTGTCCCTGTCCTGCTCAGGGCATCTTGTTTTGCCCCTGACTCTGCCCTGTTCGGAGTGGCCATTTTTGCCCCTGCCCCAGCAGGACCAGGGGGGCTCCAGCACCATTTCCCTGGGACCAGCCACCGGCCCAGTGCTGTATTCAATTGTCACACCACACCCTTGCCTTTCAGGACAAAGTCAGCTCTGCTTCCGAGCCTCCTCTAGCACCGCTCCTGCAGCTGCCATCGGACATTCAGAGGTGCAAAGTTCCCTCCCTGCTGAGCTCATGGCAGGGTCAGGGCCCAGGAGCTGGCAGTGCCTGATGCCACCCGGGATGCAGAGGATGCTGGCAGCTGGATGTCGAGCAGGATGTGCCGCTGCTGCCTGCTCCTCACGCACACGCTTTAGCTACAGCTCTTGTGCTTGGGCAGCACGGCCTTCGCTACCCTTCGCAAAACGCCGTGGCAGGCGGGCTTGGTTGGGTGAACGCGGCTGAAGAATTCCGGAGCCCCAGGAGGCTCCTTTTACGGGAGGCATCTTGTCCATAAGATCATCTGGACAGAGTTTTCGCTTATTTGGCTTCTCAGTAGTAGTCCTCTGAAGATGCCTGTGGAAAAAAAAAAAAAAAAGAAAAAAAAAAAAGAGATTTTTAAAAAAATCATCTGTATCTATTTCAGTGCTGTCGCTGGTAAAGGCAACAAGGAGCCTGACCAGCAGCAGCTGCCAGGGCTTGCAGGCTCTAGGAAGCTCTGGCAGAGCTGGCAGAGCTGTGGCTGCCCTCATTAGACATTACTGACAGGGGAAACGCCAACTGGTGAAGCTGTCTTCAGACCTGAGCCATTGCCCATCCCTGTGGTATCTAACAATGCTTTAACTGAGATAAACAAGAAAAGAAGTGCTCTGACTTTGCTGTCTTTGTTTACTCCAAAAGCTGCTGCAGCGATCCCAAGCTTGATGCTTTGGGCTTGTCTTTCTTCTTCAAGGCTAAATAGTCTTGGGGGGATTTCCAACACATGTTGTGTCACCTGTCCCCTGCTGTCCCCCCGCATCCGATCCAGGTCCCCAGTGGCCTCCAGCCCCACCTGGTAGAGCTTCGGCAAGCCAGGATGTGACCCAATCTGCAGAGGGTCCAGGTGATCAGGAACCATAAGCGAAGCTGTGCTATAAAATCCAGTGCTACGCTGCTTCTGAAATGGTGCTATGCTGATGCTGCTTATAGAAATCTTGTGCTATGCTGATCATAAAACTGTGTTAAAAAAGCAAAGCTTTAACTGTAAGTACGACTGAGTGTTGTCATCATTCTGCTCAGGATGCCCAGAAGAACCTGTGTGTCCCCACAGTGTCGGGTGGCAGCCCGGGCCCAAAAGGGGCAGAGGGAGATGCAGAGTGACTGTCCAGCAATGGCATTTGGCTGAGGGGGGCGTGCAGGGCAACAGGGACCCAGACGAGCTGGTAACAAGTCCCTGTGCTCTGGGCCATGTTTTCCTCTCTGGTAACAGAGCCTAGGGATCAGACGCATGCAGGATTTTTTTGTTTTGTTTCTAAATACCTCTGGATTTCTTCAATTTTTCGGTTAAAGTAAGAAGTTACTTTTCAGACTTCAGTGTGTCTTTTGCCTCTTTGTGTTGTATGAGGTTTGGAGAGCACGGCATCTTCATAGGAAACGATACGTTCCTTTGTCAGGTGAGGGAGAAAAATCCCTTGCAATGGTGAGAAGAGACAACAGCTTGGGACTCCCAGTTTTTTTTTCTTCTCAATTTATAGACTTTTGAGTAGTGTCATTTGACTGAGCTTTCAAAGTCACATTTGATGGTGAGAATAAAGTGGAATGCAATATAAGCTGAAAATCATTCTACCTGCCATAATTCAACAAATTACCGAACCCGTGTCTGTCAGAGCCTTTAGAAATCTGGTAGGATTTTTTTAGCAAGCTCCATGGACTTACCAGAGAGCATAATTAAACTCCCATTTTTCATTTCATTCCTCATATTTACAGTACTCAGTTTTGTTCAAATAAAAACCCAAACCAAACCAAACCAAAACCAAAGCTCAGCTCAGGAGAATGGGACTTCAGATGCATGCTTTCCCACAGGCTAAGGAAAATTACATCCAGAGGTTTGCCTTTTCTGTCCACGGCGCAGATGCATTTTGCCATGATTTACTTATCTTTACACTAATGAGAGTGTGGCTAAAACCAAATCTTCATTCCAGTTTTTTATTTTCTTGCCAAAAGCCTTTTAATTCTCTTCTGTCGAATATTCTGCCGGTCCCTCAGTGCTTCCTTGGCAGTTCTTCTGGTCACCCCCCAGCACGCTCTTCTGTGGTCCCTCCCACTGCCTGGTCTCGGCTCTTATTTTCTGAAGTCCCGATCATTTGCGTGTCTCTGCCAGATTCTGCCAGTCTCTGGGTGCTGATTATCCTTGGAAGAGGCTTTGCTACCCTTTAAAAATGTCAGCGGTTGTTAGAATTCCGAATCTATCAGGAGCATTTAGTTACATCCACAAAGTGGTACTGGGCGACCTTAGGAGGGTTGTAATGGTTGGCTGTTTTATAAACAGCCCCACATCCCCCCCCAGCCCCACATCTGCTCCCCCAGTGCCTCCCCCCTCCCCCATCCAGGCAGGGCAGCACCTCAGAACCGCAGACCACCACCCCCCCCCCAAAGAAAAGGGCCCCGTGGGGTGAGGGGTCACTAGTTGTGCCCAGATCATTAACGATGTGTGGTCTTTAATGAGGGGTAATTAATGCCTGTGGTTAACTGGGGAGGGAGGGGACCCGGATGGCGTGGTCCTCTTGTGGGGGAGGGGGTGAGGCGCTTGCTAATGAGACAGGATGGACACAGGTCAATGTGGGATGGACACGGGACGGACACAGGTTGCAGATGGGACAGACAGGGCCTGGGGAGGGGTTGGACATGGGTCAACATGGGATGGAGATGAGATGGACAGAGGACAGGCATGGGATGGACACAGATCAACGTAGGACGGACACAGGGCAGACACAGGACCAACATGGGATAAACTTGGGATGGAGACAGGTCAACATGAGATGGACACAGGATGGACACAGGATGGACATGGATCAACACAGGATTGACATGGTGCTGACATGGGATGAAAACATGACCAAGGTGTGATGGAGACGGGCTCCACGGGGGATCGACACAGGAAGGACACAGGAGTGTCACAGGGTCGAGACGGGATCCATGGGGCATCGATGCTGTTGGCATGTAAGTGACACAGGACTGACACACAAGCAGCATGCAAGCGGCATAGGATTAACATGTGATCGAGAGAAGATTAATGGGGATTGTTTAGAGCTGACATGGTCCTGACATGGGATTGACATGGGATTAAGGCAACAGCAATGGAAATGAAGAGATGGTTGACATGTGAATGGCACGGGATGCACACGTGACCAAGGTGCAATGAACACGCATCCCACATGGGCTTTGCACGGGATTAAGGCAAAATCAATGGAGACTCAACATAGATTTGACATGTGAGGGGCACAGGATTAACACGTGAGCAACACACACCATGGGAAGAACACGGGGTGAAGATGGGATTGACACGGGACTGAGACTTGACCAATGTGGAATCAACAGAGGGTTGACTCACAAACAAGACATGAGCAACATGGGATTAACATGCAACTGACACTTTATTGAGCGGCAACCAACAGGTAATCGACACAGGATCGACACGCTCTGCCTTCACGCAGGGCCACAGTCTGCCTCTGCCACGACTGCACTGCGCCGAGTGGTTGTCTGAGCTGCCTATCTGGGCAAACCCTTCACCTCCTCCTCCTCCCTGCTGAGGGGTCACAGGCTTTGGTTTCCACAAACCGGCTCCGGAGATCACGTCCCCGCCGCGGGGATCTGCTCCGCTCGCTCTGCCTGTGCGGGGCCTGCTCCCGAGCAGCCCTGGGTGTGGGGGCCAACAGGGAGCTGCTGTTGGCGGGCCCTGGAACTGCGTGACCTCTGGGAGCAGAGGCACAGCTTGGAGGAATAGTTGTCCCCCTGCTCGTCCTCCTCAGAGCGCGGTGGAGCTCCGTGTAGTCCACAAACCGGCTCCGGAGATCATGGCCCCGCCGCGGGGATCTGCTCGGCTCGTTCTGCCTGGGCGGGGCCTGCTCCCGAGCAGCCCTGCGTGTGGGGGCCAACAGGGAGCTGCTGTTGGTGGGCCGTGGAGCTGCATGACCTCTGGGAACAGAGGCACAGCTTGGAGGAATAGTTGTCCCCCTGCTCTTCCTCCTCAGAGAGCGGTGGTGCTCCGTGTAGTCCACAAACTGGCTCCGGAGATCACGGCCCCGCCGCGGGGATCTGCTCCGCTCGTTCTGCCTGTGTGGGGCCTGCTCCCGAGCAGCCCTGCGTGCAGGGGCCAACAGGGAGCTGCTGTTGGCGGGCCGTGGAGCTGCGTGAGTCCTAGTAGCAGAGGCACAGCTTGGAGGAATAGTTGTCCCCCTGCTCCTCCTCCTCAGAGAGCGGTGGTGCTCCACAAACTGACTGCCAAGGTCAGAGTTGCGCAGCGGGGATCTGCACCGGGCCCTCTCCCTTTCACTGTTCCTCTGGCAGGGGGAAGGTGGCCTGAATGCGTGCTCTTCTTTGTTGCTGTCGTGTGGCACGGCGTGCAGCACAGGGTCAAATGGCTGAGAGCAGCCCCGGGACACAGCTTCCCTTCTGGATACCAGCCTTCTGGATACCAACAGGCTGGTGCCTGCTGGTGTGGAGGAACCGCTGCCTTGTGGAGAGTCCTCCAGGCCCAGTGCCATGTCCTGCAAAGAGAGGTGTGAAAAGGTCCTGCCCTTTCCTCCTGAAAGGCCCAGAACCACGGGGAACCCCCAGAAGCTGTGGCAGGGGCCAGCTAAGGGCCTCCTAACGGCTCTCCAGGAGGTGTGCAAAGGCAGAAGGGCCAAAGGTGGAGAAATGGGATGGGTCTAGGTGGGATGCTTTGAGAGGGAGCAGTGTTGCAACTGTGAAGGGAACTGCAGTGTGGGAGGGAGAAGAGTGATGCCAAGATGCCAGAAAGAGATCCCCTGTCCCTCTGGTGCCCTGACCCACCTCCCCAGAGTTAACCTTAGTCTGACAAGGCAGACCCTGTGGCCCCACAGAACCCACCTGTTTGTGGTTGGCCGCCGACCGACTGAGGAAGGAAGGGGCATATGATGGTGTCGGTGAGGAATAAGCCCTCTGTCCAAGTTGCGATTTGGAGCACCTGGAGAAGACAAGAGTGATCTCTGTTTAGGGCTGTTCTTGCAGCCTCCTCTGGGGTTCAGTCATTTTCTTGGAGCTGTTTCTACAACAGAGAGAAGACCTAACCAAGACTACAAATGGGAAATTCAATCGTCGTCTTCCCACCAGGTCCCTTACAGCCTCCTTTTCATAGAATCATAGAATCGTAATGAAAGGGCTTGGGTTGGACGGAACATTAAAGATCATCTAGTTCCAGCCCCCCCTGCCACGGGCAGGGACACCTTCCACTAGCCCAGGTTGCTCCAAGCCCCATCCAACCTGGCCTTGAACCCTTCCAGGGAGGGGCAGCCACAGCTTCTCTGAGCAACCTGTGCCAGGGCCTCACCACCTGCACAGTGACAAATTTCTTCCTTCTAGCCAATTGAAATCTGCCCTCTTTCAGTCTGAAACCATTACGCCTCATCCTGTCCCTACACTCCCTGATGAAGAGTCCCTCCCTCCCTCCCTAGCCTTCCTGTAGGCCCCCTTTAATTACTCTTCTCTACATTAGCCAGCTTCAGATAGCAGTCAAGTAGCAGTTTACACAAGGGCAGCAACCTAAAGCCCAGCAAGGGAAGAGAAGGACGGACATGGGGTAGTTCAGATTTGACAGTACTGAAGGACGCAGATAGTGATTGTCTCCTATGACAGAGAGAGAAACACAGAAAGGGAAACAGGAGGATGATCAGAAGAAGAAAAGCAAAGCCAAGAAAGGGAAACGTGTTCTGAACACATTTTTATACTTGTTTTTACCTGACGTAAAACAGTAAATAGGCTTGCTGCCTGAGAACTGTGTCGATGTCACAATGATCCACAGAGTTATCATTCATCACGTACCACAGTCCATTGCTGGCCTGTAAAAAAAGACATCGACATCTGGAGATGAAGTGCAGGGTTTCTCAACAAAAACACAGGCAGAAAACGGCAGCGCCAAGAGTCCATCAGAACAAATCCAACCCAGCCCCTAAGGAGACCTCCTCCCCTAAAACCTTGGCTGCCAGTAACACCACCATGAAAATTTGTCTTCCCCAGCACAGGTTTTTCCCTTGTGAGGAAGGCAGTTGCTCTTTACCTTTGTGTAGCAGTAGTAGTGTCCTGCAAGACAGCTGGCACCCTGGTGAACCAGGACAGCGTACAAGGAGTAGAGGAGCGGTTCTCCAGCTGTCTGAGACATGTATGGGCGAAGATCCAAGTACTCGGGATACTCCACAAACTACGGAGAGACCAAGAGGGCTCAGAAATGATCCTTAAATACTCCATGAAATAGCCTTGCACGTCATGCTTTGGGTGTCAGGAAACTGTTCTCGACCAAAGCAGCTCTGTTGGAGCAGAGTACGTGCTTGTCTTCCCATGGGAACTCTCCTCTCCCCAGCAGAAAACACAAAAAGCTCAACACGAACAGCTTGTGAAAGGGCGCACTGACTGCCTTGGGAAATCTCCTCCAGGAAGAGGAAGTTGCGCTCCGGTTGCGTACACACCTTGCTGATCTTCCTGCTGGTGAAATCTTCACACCTATTCAGGAACACCGTGAAAACCTTAGGCGCGTGATGGACTGTGAACCTCTTGGAGGCGGCAACCATCTTGTCACACCTTGAAACCAAGCACAGAGACAAGTGCTGAAGTGCTCCCTGTCTTGCCCCAAGAAGGCCAGATAACCTTGCATGGCTGACCTGTCCTTACGCTATTTGAAGGTCATTCAGTACCGTAAGGCCATATTAAAAAAAGGCTGCGTCTCATTGTGGTGCGTTAAACCTATGCGAAAAGATGACTTGCAGCACCTTCACGCACGATCTAGTACTAAGAAGTTGTTAGTCGTCTTCTTACCTCCTACACTTAAAGCAGTTTTCACTGTCCAGCTGCTCAGGTTTCACAAAGTTCTCCAGAGCTGCGGTGACAGATGAGGCTGCCTGGAGGAGGGAGAAAGGAGAGCACTGAGCTGCAGGAAATACCCTCGCCCACACACGAGGAGTTTACACAACCACGCAGCTAGGGTGACACTGAGAAGAGCCCCTGTGAACCCGCAGGCAGTGTCCAGAAGGAGGCAGAAAGAGGGCATTATGCTCGACATTCCCCTCATTTCCCAGGGATTCCTGGGGCTACCAAGAGCTACATCTGTGGGCCACCGCTCAGTTCAGCTACCGATGGTGTGCAGGGCCATCAGTAACGAGACCACCACAAGCCATCAGCCTAGGAGCCAGAGGGGTGTTGAGGGAGGGCAAAGGGAAGAAGGGGGAGAGCCCATCAAGGGTGCAGAGAATGTGTGCTTGTCCAGCTTAAAGCCGGCACGTACAGGGACACCGCTGCCATGACCTCCCCAGGAGGACACCATCCATTCCACCTCCCATGCACCACCAAGCTCTCTTGCCCTGAGAGTCAACCGCATGGATTCTGGAAAGATACAGGGGCTTGGGACATCCCGAAGCGTGGTTACAAACCCTCTTACTTTTATATGCAGAGGAACATCCAGGAAGGCCTCGTAGTAATCGGAAACCATGTTGCATCTCAAGCACGTGACTGGAAGGCAAACCGAAATGCTCAGTGATGGGGGAATTCGATTGACTGTGCTGGTTTAGGTCCTTCATACTGACTATGCCAGTCACAGCATCATCTGGTTATGACGGGCAGACAGAAGGACACAGACAATTCCAAGGAGAGCAGTGGTTGTGGAGAAGTACCTCTGGATCTCAGAAAGCCCGCAAAGATTTGATGGACAACGGTGGTTGATTGGGAAGCCATGTCCAAGCTGGAAAGAAATGGTAAGGCAGAGAGTTAGCTCCTCCAAGAGTTCTGCTTTGTCTGAAAGCCCTGGGCGTAGCGTTGCCTTGATGGGAGTACATCAAGGTGTCCAAAGGGCTCGGGAACGTTGAAAAGGTAATTTGTTTGTGCTTACTTGCTGCTCCCACTCAGACAAGCTTCCTGCATGGCGGCGACAGTACAGCGTAAGAATTCGTGGGCGTCTTCCTGCATGCCAAGCTTGAAATGTTCTCCTATTCCTGAGAAAGAAGGTGGTATTAGTTCTGTCCTACAAGAATGGCAGAAAACCTGTAGAAGCACCTGAAAGGACTTACGTGTGAGAACACTGACGATAGCCCAAGGCTGGATGGCGCTGCCTGAGGACTGCAGGACCTCGTTAACGTGCCTTTCCATTCTGCACATCATGCAGAAGCCTTGCTGACGACCTGAAGAGGGAGGGAAGCAAACTTCTCAGGTTAGCAAAATACCCATAGTGTTGGGAAACCTAATGGGGATCTTGGAGTTATAAGAACAGTGTGCACCCCTCTTCTCCCAAGGTGCCAATATCTCAACGAGCCCGGCACATTTTAGTGCGTAGAAAATGTTCTTCAGAGGGATGCTAAATTGTCATAAGTTTTCTGTGCAGTAAGCAGAGTTTAACTTGTGGGAATGGGGACCCGAGGCCAGAAAGAGGTGCCTTTCCAAAGATGAACACATCTAGATAGGAGAAGCGGCTTCTAGGCTTGAGTGTTCAGAGACCACCAGCTCGTGGGGCTGACAAAGAAGGGCCGCTTTTCGCAATTCCATATGCTTGGAATCCCTGGGAAGCGCCCAACGGATTCACAGGGAGATGTTGCTAAAAGCACTCACACGACTGGCTGTGCTCCCGAGAGAGCAGGTAGTTGGCCAGAGGTGGGGTGTACGTCAGGCACTGCAGGACGGAGTTGAGGAAGCACGTATTGCCCATGTTGTGGAGTCCCGCTCCAGCTCTCTGCCGCTGCTGCCATTCCGTGCAGATCTTCTCCGGGGGGAAGAGGATCCTCTGTGGTGGAGTCATTCCCTCACCAACGACTGCAGGGAAGTGACATTTGAAAGGAGATGACACGAGACTGTTGCATGAAAGCATATTTAAAAGCTGAGTTTTCTCCAGGAGCACCCAGTGCAACAAGCTCTACATCCAACCCAGAAACCCAGACACTCAGGGCTGGAGCACCAGCCACGTCCACTGCCTTTGGGCAGCCACAAAATCCCAACCCGCTGGTGAAGCCGTTACTACTCACAGGAGTTGTTCCCCGTTGCGGCCATGGCTCCTCTCAGGAACAGAGGGGAAATCTTCGGATGGCAGAGGATGTCAGGGTGCTTTGCAGAGAGAGGAGGTCAGCGCAAATCCCTGATGGCAAAAAAATGATTGTAGCTCAACAAAACACTTACAAAAGCCCCAACACAACCCACAGAACAGCATCTTCCATCAAAAGTGTCTCATTGGTAATGTGGGTGCTGCAGAGCTGCAGGCTGACGGCCCTGCTGTTCCTGTCACAGGACTGCAACCGCCAGCAATTACAAAGGCCCTCTTGAAACTTTTATCCCCCATCTATGTGCTCTCTGTGATCTGTCCTGAAAGTCAAATCATTACCTTTGAAAGAGGATGGAAGCTGAGGAGAAGTGGGAAGTAAAGGACGAATGGTTGGGAAGAAGTAGGCACGCAAGTGCCAAAGGAAGGAGCTGAGGTATCCCGAAGGCCAGCTCAGCCCAACTGGCTTTTGCTGGCTGCTTTTCGGGCTATAAGTACCGGCCAGATGAGATCACAATCGCTAGGCGGGTGGGTACGGCATCGCTGCCCCTTTGTGACATCACAGAGCCGCATCGCTGCCCCTTTGTGACGTGGGGCCGCAGGGACGCACAGGGACCCACTGCGGCCATGCAGCTGCCACAGCCCCGGCACCTCCTGAGTCCAGCATCTGGCAGCCCTGCTCCTCGTCAGAGAGCGGTGGTGATCCGTGTACTCCAGAAACGGGCTGCGGAGATCATGACCCCGGCATGGGGATCTGCTCCGCTCTCTCTGCCTGGGCGGGGCCTGCTCCCGAGGAGCCCTGGGTGCGGGGCCCAACAGGGAGCTGCTGTTGGAGGGCCCTGGAGCTGCGTGACCTCTGGGAGCAGAGGCACAGCTTGGAGGACTAGTTGTCCCCCTTTTCCTCCTCCTCAGAGAGCGGTGGTGATCCGTGTACTCCAGAAGCCGGCTGCCAAGGTCAGAGTTGCGCAGCGGGGATCTGCTCCGGGCCCTCTCCCTTTCACTGTTCCTCTGGCAGGGGGAAGGCGGCCTGAATGCGTGCTCCTCTTTGTTGCTGTCTTGTGGCACGGCGTGCAGCACAGGCGTGCAGCCCACGCAGGAGGCCATGCTGATCTGGCCTGGTCAGACGCGGCTCAGCCAGCCTGCAACTGCCTCCCAGGCCCCTGCCCAGGTCAGGCGGCTGGTGCTGGCTGGTGCGGAGGAGCCGCTGTCTTGTGGAGAGTCCTCCAGGCCCAGCGCCATGTCCTACAAAGAGAGGTGTGAAAAGGTCCTGCCCTTTCCTCCCGAAAGGCCCAGAACCGCAGGGAACCCCCAGAAGCTGTGGCAGGGGCCAGCTAAGGGCCTCTGACAGGCCAGAGGGACGCAAACCTGCCCAGGGCTGTAAGCGTTGGTTTTGCCCCTGCTCCTCTCAGGGAGGATTTCTCTTTTTAGCCTCTGCTTGGGGCATCCAGTTTGGCCACAGCTTTGCTTGGGTGTCCCTTTCTCATCATGTCCCTCTTGGGATGGCTGTTTTTTCCCCTCCCTTGCTTGGGGAAGCTCATTTTTCCCCTTCTCCACACAGGGTACCTGGGTTTACTCCAGCCCTCCTCAGGTGGCTCTTTATGCCCCTGCCCAAAGCGTGGTGGCTAGCTTTGCTCCTGCCCCGCTTGGGCCATTGAGTTTTGTCCCTGTCCTGCTCAGGGCATCTTGTTTTGCCCCTGACTCTGCCCTGTTCGGAGTGGCCATTTTTGCCCCTGCCCCAGCAGGACCAGGGGGGCTCCAGCACCATTTCCCTGGGACCAGCCACCGGCCCAGTGCTGTATTCAATTGTCACACCACACCCTTGCCTTTCAGGACAAAGATCTGCTTCTGAGCCTCCTCTAGCACCGCTCCTGCAGCTGCCATCGGACATTCAGAGGTGCAAAGTTCCCTCCCTGCTGAGCTCATGGCAGGGTCAGGGCCCAGGAGCTGGCAGTGCCTGATGCCACCCGGGATGCAGAGGATGCTGGCAGCTGGATGTCGAGCAGGGTGTGCCGCTGCTGCCTGCTCCTCACGCACACGCTTTAGCTACAGCTCTTGTGCTTGGGCAGCACGGCCTTCGCTACCCTTCGCAAAACGCCGTGGCAGGCGGGCTTGGTTGGGTGAACGCGGCTGAAGAATTCCGGAGCCCCAGGAGGCTCCTTTTACGGGAGGCATCTTGTCCATAAGATCATCTGGACAGAGTTTTCGCTTATTTGGCTTTTCAGTAGTAGTCCTCTGAAGATGCCTGTGGAAAAAAAAAAAAAAAAAGAAAAAATGAAAAGAGATTTTTAAAAAAATCATCTGTATCTATTTCAGTGCTGTCGCTGGTAAAGGCAACAAGGAGCCTGACCAGCAGCAGCTGCCAGGGCTTGCAGGCTCTAGGAAGCTCTGGCAGAGCTGGCAGAGCTGTGGCTGCCCTCATTAGACATTACTGACAGGGGAAACGCCAACTGGTGAAGCTGTCTTCAGACCTGAGCCATTGCCCATCCCTGTGGTATCTAACAATGCTTTAACTGAGATAAACAAGAAAAGAAGTGCTCTGACTTTGCTGTCTTTGTTTACTCCAAAAGCTGCTGCAGCGATCCCAAGCTTGATGCTTTGGGCTTGTCTTTCTTCTTCAAGGCTAAATAGTCTTGGGGGGATTTCCAACACATGTTGTGTCACCTGTCCCCTGCTGTCCCCCCGCATCCGATCCAGGTCCCCAGTGGCCTCCAGCCCCACCTGGTAGAGCTTCGGCAAGCCAGGATGTGACCCAATCTGCAGAGGGTCCAGGTGATCAGGAACCATAAGCGAAGCTGTGCTATAAAATCCAGTGCTACGCTGCTTCTGAAATGGTGCTATGCTGATGCTGCTTATAGAAATCTTGTGCTATGCTGATCATAAAACTGTGTTAAAAAAGCAAAGCTTTAACTGTAAGTACGACTGAGTGTTGTCATCATTCTGCTCAGGATGCCCAGAAGAACCTGTGTGTCCCCACAGTGTCGGGTGGCAGCCCGGGCCCAAAAGGGGCAGAGGGAGATGCAGAGTGACTGTCCAGCAATGGCATTTGGCTGAGGGGGGCGTGCAGGGCAACAGGGACCCAGACGAGCTGGTAACAAGTCCCTGTGCTCTGGGCCATGTTTTCCTCTCTGGTAACAGAGCCTAGGGATCAGACGCATGCAGGATTTTTTTGTTTTGTTTCTAAATACCTCTGGATTTCTTCAATTTTTCGGTTAAAGTAAGAAGTTACTTTTCAGACTTCAGTGTGTCTTTTGCCTCTTTGTGTTGTATGAGGTTTGGAGAGCACGGCATCTTCATAGGAAACGATACGTTCCTTTGTCAGGTGAGGGAGAAAAATCCCTTGCAATGGTGAGAAGAGACAACAGCTTGGGACTCCCAGTTTTTTTTTCTTCTCAATTTATAGACTTTTGAGTAGTGTCATTTGACTGAGCTTTCAAAGTCACATTTGATGGTGAGAATAAAGTGGAATGCAATATAAGCTGAAAATCATTCTACCTGCCATAATTCAACAAATTACCGAACCCATGTCTGTCAGAGCCTTTAGAAATCTGGTAGGATTTTTTTAGCAAGCTCCGTGGACTTACCAGAGAGCATAATTAAACTCCCATTTTTCATTTCATTCCTCATATTTACAGTACTCAGTTTTGTTCAAATAAAAACCCAAACCAAACCAAACCAAAACCAAAGCTCAGCTCAGGAGAATGGGACTTCAGATGCATGCTTTCCCACAGGCTAAGGAAAATTACATCCAGAGGTTTGCCTTTTCTGTCCACGGCGCAGATGCATTTTGCCATGATTTACTTATCTTTACACTAATGAGAGTGTGGCTAAAACCAAATCTTCATTCCAGTTTTTTATTTTCTTGCCAAAAGCCTTTTAATTCTCTTCTGTCGAATATTCTGCCGGTCCCTCAGTGCTTCCTTGGCAGTTCTTCTGGTCACCCCCCAGCACGCTCTTCTGTGGTCCCTCCCACTGCCTGGTCTCGGCTCTTATTTTCTGAAGTCCCGATCATTTGCGTGTCTCTGCCAGATTCTGCCAGTCTCTGGGTGCTGATTATCCTTGGAAGAGGCTTTGCTACCCTGGAAAAATGTCAGCGGTTGTTAGAATTCCAAATCTATCAGGAGCATTTAGTTACATCCACAAAGTGGTACTGGGCGACCTTAGGAGGGTTGTAATGGTTGGCTGTTTTATAAACAGCCCCACATCCCCCCCCAGCCCCACATCTGCTCCCCCAGTGCCTCCCCCCTCCCCCATCCAGGCAGGGCAGCACCTCAGAACCGCAGACCACCACCCCCCCCCCCCCAAAGAAAAGGGCCCCGTGGGGTGAGGGGTCACTAGTTGTGCCCAAATCATTAACGATGTGTGGTCTTTAATGAGGGGTAATTAATGCCCGTGGTTAACTGGGGAGGGAGGGGACCCGGATGGCGTGGTCCTCTTGTGGGGGAGGGGGTGAGGCGCTTGCTAATGAGACAGGATGGACACAGGTCAATGTGGGATGGACACGGGACGGACACAGGTTGCAGATGGGACAGACAGGGCCTGGGGAGGGGTTGGACATGGGTCAACATGGGATGGAGATGAGATGGACAGAGGACAGGCATGGGATGGACACAGATCAACGTAGGACGGACACAGGGCAGACACAGGACCAACATGGGATAAACTTGGGATGGAGACAGGTCAACATGAGATGGACACAGGATGGACACAGGATGGACATGGATCAACACAGGATTGACATGGTGCTGACATGGGATGAAAACATGACCAAGGTGTGATGGAGACGGGCTCCACGGGGGATCGACACAGGAAGGACACGGGAGTGTCACAGGGTCGAGACGGGATCCATGGGGCATCGATGCTGTTGGCATGTAAGTGACATAGGACTGGCACACAAGCAGCATGCAAGCGGCATAGGATTAACATGTGATCGAGAGAAGATTAATGGGGATTGTTTAGAGCTGACATGGGCCTGACATGGGATTGACATGGGATTAAGGCAACAGCAATGGAAATGAAGAGATGGTTGACATGTGAATGGCACGGGATGCACACGTGACCAAGGTGCAATGAACACGCATCCCACATGGGCTTCGCACAGGAATAAGGCAAAATCAATGGGGACTCAACATAGATTTGACATGTGAGGGGCACAGGATTAACACGTGAGCAACACACACCATGGGAAGAACACGGGGTGAAGATGGGATTGACACGGGACTGAGACTTGACCAATGTGGAATCAACAGAGGGTTGACTCACAAACAAGACATGAGCAACATGGGATTAACATGCAACTGACACTTTATTGAGCGGCAACCAACAGGTAATCGACACAGGATCGACACGCTCTGCCTTCACGCAGGGCCACAGTCTGCCTCCGTCACGACTGCACTGCGCCGAGTGGTTGTCTGAGCTGCCTATCTGGGCAAACCCTTCACCTCCTCCTCCTCCCTACTGAGGGGTCACAGGCTTTGGTTTCCACAAACCGGCTGTGGAGATCACGGCCCTGCTGCGGAGATCTGCTCCGCTCGCTCTGCCTGTGCGGGGCCTGCTCCCGAGCAGCCCTGGGTGTGGGGGCCAACAGGGAGCTGCTGTTGGCGGGCCCTGGAGCTGCGTGACCTCTGGGAGCAGAGGCACAGCTTGGAGGTCTAGTTGTTCCCCTGCTCCTCCTCCTCAGAGCGTGGTGGTGCTCCGTGTAGTCCACAAACTGGCTCCGGAGATCACGGCCCCGCCGCGGGGATCTGCTCGGCTCATTCTGCCTGTGCGGAGCCTGCTCCCGAGCAGCCCTGCGTGCGGGGGCCAACAGGGAGCTGCTGTTGGAGGGCCCTGGAGCTGCGTGACCTCTAGTAGCAGAGGCACAGCTTGGAGGAATAGTTGTCCCCCTGCTCCTCCTCCTCAGAGCGTGGTCGTGCTCCGTGTAGACCACAAACCGGCTCCGGAGATCACGGCCCCGCCGCGGGGATCTGCTCTGCTCGTTCTGCCTGTGCGGGGCCCGCTCCCGAGCAGCCTTGCGTGCGGGGCCCAACAGGGAGCTGCTGTTGGAGGGCCCTGGAGATGGGTGACCTCTGGGAGCAGAGGCACAGCTTGGAGGACTAGTTGTTCCCCTGCTCCTCCTCCTCAGAGAGCGGTGGTGCTCCGTGTGCTCCAGAAACCGGCTGCCAAGGTCAGAGTTGCGCAGCGGGGATCTGCTCCGGGCCCTCTCCCTTTCACTGTTCCTCTGGCAGGGGGAAGGTGGCCTGAATGCGTGCTCTTCTTTGTTGCTGTCTTGTGGCACGGCATGCAGCACAGGGTCAACTGGCTGATAGCAGCCCTCGCAGGCAGCTTCCCTTCTGGATATCAGCCTCAGAAAGCTGCAGAAGCTGCGATGTGTGGAGGAGCCTGACCAGATACTGCTCACCCAGCCTGCAACCGCCTTCCAGGCCCCTGCCCAGGTCAGCCGGCTGGTGCTGGCTGATTCGGAGGAGCCGCTGTCTTGTGGAGAGTCCTCCAGGCCCAGCGCCGTGTCCTGCAAAGAGAGGTGTGAAAAGGTCCTGCCCTTTCCTCCTGAAAGGCCCAGAACCGCAGGGAACCCCCAGAAGCTGTGGCAGAGACCAGCTAAGGGCCTCCTAACAGCTCTCCAGGAGGTGTGCAAAGGCAGAAGGGCCAAAGGCGGAGAAATGGGATGGGTCTAGGTGGGATGCTTTGAGAGGGAGCAGTGTTGCAACTGTGAAGAGAGCTGCAGTGTGGGAGGGAGAAGAGTGATGCCAAGATGCCAGAAAGAGATCCCCTGTCCCTCTGGTGCCCTGACCCACCTCCCCAGAGTTAACCTTAGTCTGACAAGGCAGACCCTGTGGCCCCACAGAACCCACCTGTTTGTGGTTGGCCGCCGACCGACTGAGGAAGGAAGGGGCATATGATGGTGTCGGTGAGGAATAAGCCCTCTGTCCAAGTTGCGATTTGGAGCACCTGGAGAAGACAAGAGTGATCTCTGTTTAGGGCTGTTCTTGCAGCCTCCTCTGGGGTTCAGTCATTTTCTTGGAGCTGTTTCTACAACAGAGAGAAGACCTAACCAAGACTACAAATGGGAAATTCAATCGTCGTCTTCCCACCAGGTCCCTTACAGCCTCCTTTTCATAGAATCATAGAATCGTAATGAAAGGGCTTGGGTTGGACGGAACATTAAAGATCATCTAGTTCCAGCCCCCCCTGCCACGGGCAGGGACACCTTCCACTAGCCCAGGTTGCTCCAAGCCCCATCCAACCTGGCCTTGAACCCTTCCAGGGAGGGGCAGCCACAGCTTCTCCGAGCAACCTGTGCCAGGGCCTCACCACCTGCACAGTGACATATTTCTTCCTTCTAGCCAATTGAAATCTGCCCTCTTTCAGTCTGAAACCATTACGCCTCATCCTGTCCCTACACTCCCTGATGAAGAGTCCCTCCCTCCCTCCCTAGCCTTCCTTTAGGCCCCCTTTAAGTACTCTTCTCTACGTTAGCCAGCTTCAGATAGCAGAGAAGTAGCAGTTTACACAAGGGCAGCAGCCTAAAGCCCAGCAAGGGAAGAGAAGGACGGACATGGGGTAGTTCAGATTTGACAGCACTGAAGGACGCAGTGATTGTCTCCTATGACAGAAAGAGAAACACAGAAAGGGAAACAGGAGGATGATCAGAAGAAGAAAAGCAAAGCCAAGAAAGGGAAACGTGTTCTGAACACATTTTTATACTTGTTTTTACCTGACGTAAAACAGTAAATAGGCTTGCTGCCTGAGAACTGTGTCGATGTCACAACGATCCACAGAGTTATCATTCATCACGTACCACAGTCCATTGCTGGCCTGTAAAAAAAGACATCGACATCTGGAGATGAAGTGCAGGGTTTCTCAACAAAAACACAGGCAGAAAACGGCAGCGCCAAGAGTCCATCAGAACAAATCCAACCCAGCCCCTAAGGAGACCTCCTCCCCTAAAACCTTGGCTGCCAGTAACACCACCATGAAAATTTGTCTTCCCCAGCACAGGTTTTTCCCTTGTGAGGAAGGCAGTTGCTCTTTACCTTTGTGTAGCAGTAGCAGTGCCCTGCATGACAGCTGGCACCCTGGTGAACCAGGACAGCGTACAAGGAGTAGAGGAGCGGTTCTCCAGCTGTCTGAGACATGTATGGGCGAAGATCCAAGTACTCGGGATACTCTACAAACTACGGAGAGACCAAGAGGGCTCAGAAATGATCCTTAAATACTCCATGAAATAGCCTTGCACGTCATGCTTTGGGTGTCAGGAAACTGTTCTCGACCAAAGCAGCTCTGTTGGAGCAGAGTACGTGCTTGTCTTCCCATGGGAACTCTCCTCTCCCCAGCAGAAAACACAAAAAGCTCAACACGAACAGCTTGTGAAAGGGCGCACTGACTGCCTTGGGAAATCTCCTCCAGGAAGAGGAAGTTGCGCTCCGTTTGCATACACACCTTGCTGATCTTCCTGCTGGTGAAATCTTCACACCTATTCAGGCACACCGTGAAAACCTTGGGCGCGTGATGGACTGTGAACCTCTTGGAGGCGGCAACCATCTTGTCACACCTTGAAACCAAGCACAGAGACAAGTGCTGAAATGCTCCCTGTCTTGCCCCAAGAAGGCCAGATAACCTTGCATGGCTGACCTGTCCTTACGCTATTTGAAGGTCATTCAGTACCGTAAGGCCATATTAAAAAAAGGCTGCGTCTCATTGTGGTGCATTAAACCTATGCGAAAAGATGACTTGCAGCACCTTCACGCACGATCTAGTACTAAGAAGTTGTTAGTCGTCTTCTTACCTGCTACACTTAAAGCAGTTTTCACCGTCCAGCTGCTCAGGTTTCACAAAGTTCTCCAGAGCTGCGGTGACAGATGAGGCTGCCTGGAGGAGGGAGAAAGGAGAGCACTGAGCTGCAGGAAATACCCTCGCCCACACACGAGGAGTTTACACAACCATGCAGCTAGGGTGACACTGAGAAGAGCCCCTGTGAACCCGCAGGCAGTGTCCAGAAGGAGGCAGAAAGAGGGCATTATGCTCGACATTCCCCTCATTTCCCAGGGATTCCTGGGGCTACCAAGAGCTACATCTGTGGGCCACCGCTCAGTTCAGCTACCGATGGTGTGCAGGGCCATCAGTAACGAGACCACCACAAGCCATCAGCCTAGGAGCCAGAGGGGTGTTGAGGGAGGGCAAAGGGAAGAAGGGGGAGAGCCCATCAAGGGTGCAGAGAATGTGTGCTTGTCCAGCTTAAAGCCGGCACGTACAGGGACACCGCTGCCATGACCTCCCCAGGAGGACACCATCCATTCCACCTCCCATGCACCACCAAGCTCTCTTGCCCTGAGAGTCAACCGCATGGATTCTGGAAAGATACAGGTGCTTGGGACATCCCGAAGCGTGGTTACAAACCCTCTTACTTTTATATGCAGAGGAACATCCAGGAAGGCCTCGTAGTAATCGGAAACCATGTTGCATCTCAAGCACGTGACTGGAAGGCAAACCGAAATGCTCAGTGATGGAGGAATTCGATTGACTGTGCTGGTTTAGGTCCTTCATACCGACTACGCCAGTCACAGCATCATCTGGTTATGACGGGCAGACAGAAGGACACAGACAATTCCAAGGAGAGCAGTGGTTGTGGAGAAGTACCTCTGGATCTCAGAAAGCCCACAAAGATTTGATGGACAACGGTGGTTGATTGGGAAGCCATGTCCAAGCTGGAAAGAAATGGTAAGGCAGAGAGTTAGCTCCTCCAAGAGTTCTGCTTTGTCTGAAAGCCCTGGGCATAGCGTTGCCTTGATGGGAGTACATCAAGGTGTCCAAAGGGCTCGGGAACTCTGAAAAGGTAATTTGTTTGTGCTTACTTGCTGCTCCCACTCAGACAAGCTTCCTGCATGGCGGCGACAATACAGTGTAAGAATTCGTGGGCGTCTTCCTGCATGCCAAGCTTGAAATGTTCTCCTATTCCTAAGAAAGAAGAAGGTATTAGTTCTGTCCTACAAGAATGGCAGAAAACCTGTAGAAGCACCTGAAAGGACTTACGTGTGAGAACACTGACGATAGCCCAAGGCTGGATGGCGCTGCCTGAGGACTGCAGGACCTCGTTAACGTGCCTTTCCATTCTGCACATCATGCAGAAGCCTTGCTGACGACCTGAAGAGGGAGGGAAGCAAACTTCTCAGGTTAGCAAAATACCCATAGTGTTGGGAAACCTAATGGGGATCTTGGAGTTATAAGAACAGTGTGCACCCCTCTTCTCCCAAGGTGCCAATATCTCAACGAGCCCGGCACATTTTAGTGCGTAGAAAATGTTCTTCAGAGGGATGCTAAATTGTCATAAGTTTTCTGTGCAGTAAGCAGAGTTTAACTTGTGGGAATGGGGACCCGAGGCCAGAAAGAGGTGCCTTTCCAAAGATGAACACATCTAGATAGGAGAAGCGGCTTCTAGGCTTGAGTGTTCAGAGACCACCAGCTCGTGGGGCTGACAAAGAAGGGCCGCTTTTCGCAATTCCATATGCTTGGAATCCCTGGGAAGCGCCCAACGGATTCACAGGGAGATGTTGCTAAAAGCACTCACACGACTGGCTGTGCTCCCGAGAGAGCAGGTAGTTGGCCAGAGGTGGGGTGTACGTCAGGCACTGCAGGACGGAGTTGAGGAAGCACGTATTGCCCATGTTGTGGAGTCCCGCTCCAGCTCTCTGCCGCTGCTGCCATTCCGTGCAGATCTTCTCCGGGGGGAAGAGGATCCTCTGTGGTGGAGTCATTCCCTCACCAACGACTGCAGGGAAGCGACATTTGAAAGAGATGACACATTTAAAAGCTGAGTTTTCTCCAGGAGCACCCAGTGCAACCAGCTCTACATCCAACCCAGAAATCCACTCAGGGCTGGAGCACCAGCCACGTCCACTGCCTTTGGGCAGTCACAAAATCCCAACCCGCTGGTGAAGCTGTTACTACTCACAGGAGTCGTTCCCCGTTGCGGCCATGGCTCCTCTCAGGAACAGAGGGGAAATCTTCGGATGGCAGAGGATGTCAGGGTGCTTTGCAGAGAGAGGTGGTCAGCGCAAATCCCTGATGGCAAAAAAATGTAGCTCAACAAAACACTTACAAAAGCCCCAACACAACCCACAGAACAGCATCTTCCATCAGAAGTGTCTCATTGGTACTTTTGGTTGCTGCAGAGCTGCAGGCTGACGGCCCTGCTGTTCCTGTCACAGGACTGCAACCGCCAGCAATTACAAAGGCCCTCTTGAAACTTTTATCCCCCATCTATGTGCTCTCTGTGATCTGTCCTGAAAGTCAAATCATCATTACCTTTGAAAGAGGATGGAAGCTGAGGAGAAGTGGGAAGGACGAATGGTTGGGAAGAAGTAGGCACGCAAGTGCCAAAGGAAGGAGCTGAGGTATCCCGAAGGCCAGCTCAGCCCAACTGGCTTTTGCTGGCTGCTTTTCGGGCTATAAGTACCAGCCAGATGAGATCACAATCGCCAGGCGGGTGGGTACTGCATCGCTGCCCCTTTGTGACGTCACAGAGCCGCATCGCTGCCCCTTTGTGACGTGGGGCCGCAGGGACGCACAGGGACCCACTGCGGCCACGCAGCTGCCACAGCCCCGGCACCTCCTGAGTCCAGCATCTGGCAGCCCTGCTCCTCGTCAGAGAGCGGTGGTGATCCGTGTACTCCAGAAGCCGGCTGTCAAGGTCAGAGTTGCGCAGCGGGGATCTGCTCCGGGCCCTCTCCCTTTCACTGTTCCTCTGGCAGGGGGAAGGCGGCCTGAATGCGTGCTCCTCTTTGTTGCTGTCTTGTGGCACGGCGTGCAGCACAGGCGTGCAGCCCACGCAGGAGGCCATGCTGATCTGGCCTGGTCAGACGTGGCTCAGCCAGCCTGAAACTGCCTCCCAGGCCCCTGCCCAGGTCAGGCGACTGGTGCTGGCTGGTGCGGAGGAGCCGCTGTCTTGTGGAGAGTCCTCCAGGCCCAGCGCCACGTCCTGCAAAGAGAGGTGTGAAAAGGTCCTGCCCTTTCCTCCCGAAAGGCCCAGAACCGCGGGGAACCCCCAGAAGCTGTGGCAGGGGCCAGCTAAGGGCCTCTGACAGGCCAGAGGGACGCAAACCTGCCCAGGGCTGTAAGCGTTGGTTTTGCCCCTGCTCCTCTCAGGGAGGATTTCTCTTTTTAGCCTCTGCTTGGGGCATCCAGTTTGGCCACAGCTTTGCTTGGGTGTCCCTTTCTCATCATGTCCCTCTTGGGATGGCTGTTTTTTCCCCTCCCTTGCTTGGGGAAGCTCATTTTTCCCCTTCTCCACACAGGGTACCTGGGTTTACTCCGGCCCTCCTCAGGTGGCTCTTTATGCCCCTGCCCAAAGCGTGGTGGCTAGCTTTGCTCCTGCCCCGCTTGGGCCATTGAGTTTTGTCCCTGTCCTGCTCAGGGCATCTTGTTTTGCCCCTGACTCTGCCCTGTTCAGAGTGGCCATTTTTGCCCCTGCCCCAGCAGGACCAGGGGGGCTCCAGCGCCATTTCCCTGGGACCAGCCACCGGCCCAGTGCTGTATTCAATTGTCACACCACACCCTTGCCTTTCAGGACAAAGATCTGCTTCTGAGCCTCCTCTAGCACCGCTCCTGCAGCTGCCATCGGACATTCAGAGGTGCAAAGTTCCCTCCCTGCTGAGCTCATGGCAGGGTCAGGGCCCAGGAGCTGGCAGTGCCTGATGCCACCCGGGATGCAGAGGATGCTGGCAGCTGGATGTCGAGCAGGGTGTGCCGCTGCTGCCTGCTCCTCACGCACACGCTTTAGCTACAGCTCTTGTGCTTGGGCAGCACGGCCTTCGCTACCCTTCGCAAAACGCCGTGGCAGGCGGGCTTGGTTGGGTGAACGCGGCTGAAGAATTCCGGAGCCCCAGGAGGCTCCTTTTACGGGAGGCATCTTGTCCATAAGATCATCTGGACAGAGTTTTCGCTTATTTGGCTTTTCAGTAGTAGTCCTCTGAAGATGCCTGTGGAAAAAAAAAAAAAAAAAGAAAAAATGAAAAGAGATTTTTAAAAAAATCATCTGTATCTATTTCAGTGCTGTCGCTGGTAAAGGCAACAAGGAGCCTGACCAGCAGCAGCTGCCAGGGCTTGCAGGCTCTAGGAAGCTCTGGCAGAGCTGGCAGAGCTGTGGCTGCCCTCATTAGACATTACTGACAGGGGAAACGCCAACTGGTGAAGCTGTCTTCAGACCTGAGCCATTGCCCATCCCTGTGGTATCTAACAATGCTTTAACTGAGATAAACAAGAAAAGAAGTGCTCTGACTTTGCTGTCTTTGTTTACTCCAAAAGCTGCTGCAGCGATCCCAAGCTTGATGCTTTGGGCTTGTCTTTCTTCTTCAAGGCTAAATAGTCTTGGGGGGATTTCCAACACATGTTGTGTCACCTGTCCCCTGCTGTCCCCCCGCATCCGATCCAGGTCCCCAGTGGCCTCCAGCCCCACCTGGTAGAGCTTCGGCAAGCCAGGATGTGACCCAATCTGCAGAGGGTCCAGGTGATCAGGAACCATAAGCGAAGCTGTGCTATAAAATCCAGTGCTACGCTGCTTCTGAAATGGTGCTATGCTGATGCTGCTTATAGAAATCTTGTGCTATGCTGATCATAAAACTGTGTTAAAAAAGCAAAGCTTTAACTGTAAGTACGACTGAGTGTTGTCATCATTCTGCTCAGGATGCCCAGAAGAACCTGTGTGTCCCCACAGTGTCGGGTGGCAGCCCGGGCCCAAAAGGGGCAGAGGGAGATGCAGAGTGACTGTCCAGCAATGGCATTTGGCTGAGGGGGGCGTGCAGGGCAACAGGGACCCAGACGAGCTGGTAACAAGTCCCCATGTTCACCTTTTTTTCCTTTCCCCTCCTAGGTGATGATGATCAAGCCCTGGGCACCTGCAGCCATGTTTCGAGTCTGTCATTCCCTGTACACAAGCTGTACATTCAGAAAAATGTAGCTGCAAAAGCACTTTTCTGAAGAGCGGTGGTAGTTATTTACGCAGTGCTGATGCTGCACCAACACCCGAACATCTATTTATAATGTTAGATTTGATCTCCAGGCATAAGGTCTTATTTCTTTTTTCTACCTATAGAAATTTAAACAAACAGTGCCTGTGATGACAAATGGTCGTTTTCTCTATCTGACCAAATGGGAAATATTGGCCAGGCTTTCTGGGAGAATTTTATTTAACCTTGGTCACTCTAGTTTCCTGTTTTTAAGGAAGAGGTTTGTCTTGTTCACTTAGTCACATAAAACACACGTAAAACACACAGCATGATAGAGTATTAGCTGTGGACAATACAAACCTGGAAGGGAAGCCGTGAGCCTAATCTAAGGAAGAAATTTTGTATTTGCTTGTATCCTGCTGACTTCTAAATGCGTGTCAAGTGTTTCTTGGATGGGCTTGCTTATCTGTAGTAGGGCCTTCTGTCAGAAGGATCTAAAAGTTACTGAGTTAACTAACTCTTTAATTTTTTCATTATTTTTCTCCCTTCCTTTCTGTCTTCCTGTGTGTCACTGAACTATTTTCTCCTCTGTCCATTTAAAACCTAGATCTCATCACATACTTCCCAGCTGTCAAGTGCTGAGCCAGTAAAGCACTGTTGGAACTCAGCATTCTTCCAGTTGGCAGAGTGACACCCATTAGCATTACAATGGGAAGATGTGTGCATCTTTTCCCCAGAAAAGTATGAATTGTGTATGGTTTGCTCTAATATCAAATCTAGTACTACCAGAAGCATAAATTAGTATATAATGCAAGAGTAAGAGAATTAGGCAGTGGCAATGGCCCCAGGGACCTCGCTTTTCTTTATATACTTGTTAATGTACATAGTTTCTTGAAGACCTCACAGAAAAAGTTACACTTCTTTTTAGAAAAATTAGCCTTATAACACAAGCAATGCTCAAGACAGTAACAAAGATGAGACACAATGGCATTCTTCTTAATTAGAAGCTGGATACCAGGATTCAAAAGGTAAAGCTTTGGTTATAAGGACTGGAAGGTGCATTGCTGAATTGGGGACCAAGAATAAGAAGGGAAAAGTAGACTTTAAGATCATCAGGAATCTCTGTGAAGAGTTAAAAGCTGAAGTAGCGTATTAAGTTCTGAAATCGGCAGCTGTCAGCAGTAGTCAAAAATACTAAATCAGGTTTCCCAACAGAACTAGAAATTCTCTGTGAGGCTGGAAGATGGCTGGGTCAGCACAGGCTCATGCAGCAGAGCTTCCCACCCAGGCAGCCATTCTGTACGCCTGGCTTGACCATCTGCTGCCTTGTCAGCTGGTGTCGCTCTGCTCGTTAGTCCCCAGCCCTTGCTGCAGCTCTGTGTGTTGCCTGACCCCACGAGCGGTATCGCAGCAGCCTCCTGTTGTCAGAAGAGCTGGGATTTCCACCAGGGTGTAGGTCAGAGTGTGCTTGGTGTCACTTCCATGGCGAAGCAGTTCCCTAGGCACTGGTGACTCAAAGTTTTGCTCTGCCTTGCTAGGCTTCCCCTTTTTAACTTAATAAAGACCATTAAACCATTACAGCCCACCTTTCTGTCTTGATACCAGCATGCTTGGACCCACAGAGCATTCTTTATCCACTAGATGTGGTTAAACTCCTGCAGTGCTCTCTGTCTTGTAACAGGCATCACTGAAGAAACTCTTTTAAATGTCTCGTGTCTTGCTGAGGTTCAATCTGAAGTGCTTGTCCTCTTCGGTGTGCTGGGTCCCTACAGTTGACTTCGTTTTTCTCATTCACAAAGGCAGATGATAGATGATAGCTGTTCAGTCCCGCGTGAGCCCAGTAGCTAATTCAGTCAGGTCTTGAATTAAGCAGTTTCAACATGATTTGAGTTCATTCCCCAAAGGGAGTTCTGTCTTACCCCATCCTTGTTCAGCATGGGATAAAGACGCTGTGTAATGCACATTACCGCTGTTCTGGACAGCGCCTTAGCTGGTTTTGCTTGAATTGCATGCACCAAGGGCACATTTAGGTGTTCTCTTCAGGTGTTTTTCACGTTTATTTCCTTCGTTATCTCCCAGTGGATTTTCCACCTCCTTCTCTTTTGATTTTGTATGACCTCTGATACCATGGCACTCTCTTCCAGAAGGTTTTTCAGGGTAATTTCCAGCTATATGAGATTTCAGTGGCTCTGCCCACCAGGACAATCCTCCCTTTGTTCCTGACAATATGGCAAATTCTCTCGTCTGGTCCCAGGTGGACCAAACCTATCTGGAGAAGAGTTCTCTCTGTTTACCGGAGGTTGAGGCTGAGTGCCAACAGCACCAACCTTTTCATACCATTTTCCATAGGTCCTTTCCCATTCTCCATATCTTTCTTTTTCAAATGGATTGCTAAAGCCAACAGATCAGCCATAGTAAGTTTTCATATCATATGGTGGAACCTTCTGTGTATCTGTTAAAATATTCCCTTTCTCCTTCCCCTTGAGGTATAGTTCATTTAGTGGGAGACTGGCCTATAAATACTGGAGACCTTGACAGTGAATGGGATCTTCTGTATGGGGGTGACCTTGACCTAGAATGATAGTTATGACTCTTCTGGGATATGACGGTGATCATGAGTAGGAACAAGAATGGGAAAGACTAAACATAGAAGCGAGTGTGGGAAGAACCTGATCTTGACTTGGAGTAGGTAGACAAACTTCTAGAGAAGATGAAGCACTACAGGGAAACTTGAACCTTAAAAAAAGGTGATCCCGCAAGGTCTGCTGCATGCCCCGAGGGCTGCGCTGGCTCCTGCTGGCAGCAGGTGAGGGCTGGAGTTGCTGCGCCCACATGCTGGCAGGGTTCAGCAGGGAGTGTCGTCCTTCCTTTCCCTGCCTTTCGCTCGGTGCCTTCACAGCTGGCTGCCTTGGGCGCTCGAGGGAGGCAGGACTGAGGAGCACTTTGTTGTTGCCTTGGAGGCTGCAGCCCTTGTGCATCCTGGATGAGGAGTGGGCAGAACGGAGCTGGACTCTGCAAGTCAGGCACCCTTTGGGTAGTGGCACAAATTGGGGCAGGAGGTGAAGGGGAGCTTCCATTTTTTCAGTGCAGCCCACAGAAATCAAGATGGATGAATGCTTTCTAATTCTAAATTTCTGTTATGTCTTTCTTTCTAAATATCCCTCTGACTTCACTTACAGGCTTTCTGTTATTCTGTAAAGAGTGAGATAATTGCTTTAGGTGCTCCCATTGGTCGATGAGCTATTCAGATCAGCTTTAAAACAACAAAAAAAAACCCCAAACATGCATAAACATTTGGCTTAAATGAGGAGGAGGAGAGTTAACTAGTTTTCCTGCATCCTAAGAAACCTTTAAAACACAAATTTGATGGGGACATAAGCATTCCCTTTGTCTCATTGTTTCTGCCTGTTCTAAGCTATTTAATTTTTTTTACTTATCTGAATGCTTTGTGCTTTTTTTTCCTCTATCCATCATCTTAATTCCTTTATTTCATTGGGAGTGATGCAGAAGGGGAAGTCTTATTGTGTTGAGGTTTCAGTTCCGCCACAGTTGAGTATAGTGCAGACTTACTACTGTGCTTTACTTCAAGTCTGGCAGTTTTGTTATGAGCAGTTCAAGGTAATTTTCTTTTCTTGCTTTGAATGTACTTTGCTTTCGTTGACTGTTCTTTTATTCACAAGCCAACTGCAAGGTTGCCAATGTCCCTTAGTGTGTGAAGGGAAGCTCTCCTTTTGCCCATGCTTGCTAACTATTGGCCTCCAGCCTCAGCAGGGTTTGCAGAAGCTGCTGGTCCTCAAGCAGGATGAAGGCTTAGGCTGCAAGTATGTGGCCAGGACAATACAGGTCAGACCTTCAGTGAAGCGCCTGGTGCCTGCATCTCTGTGTGGTGCTCCCACACTTGTCGGAGCAGTTTAGGGCTGAACTTGTCCTGCTTTTCTTCAAAGACACATTAATCTGAAGGTTGTTGTATGGTCTTGATTGCAATAGCTGCTCATGAAGTGTGCGAAAGAGCTACAAGTCGTTGTTCGCAGTCCGAAGGTACCAGCAATTATTATTGCCAATCTTGTCTCCAAGAAAAAGAGTGCCTCTGCTTCAAAGGGGACTGTTAGCACCAGGGATGCTGCCCTGTCTCTTCCATTTAATGCTGAAAGCTGGTTCATTCCCTTGTTAAAATCTCAATCCCAGCTAAGCCCCTCCATATGTGGAGTGATGACTTTTCGTATATTATGCATATTCGTATATTTCGTATATTATGCAAGTGCAGCATACAAGAGGCCAGCAGGTCAGGGCCATCTGTGTTCAATGGTCCAGAGATGCTCTGAAGGGGAGCAGGAATTTCAAATCTGAACACTGTCTTCACTAAAAAATTTTCTTCCTTCTTTCTGTGCCCATAAATAGGACGTCCTGGGACTTTGTACCACTGTCCCTGCAAGAACTAGAGGAGAAACAGCATGCAGGTGTGGTGGGTGGAAAGCAAGGTGAGCACACAGATATGTGGGTGTGTTGGGAGTGGGAAGACAGTGTTGGACCCCACTGGGCTGTCTCTTTGGATGTGCAGCAGGGCAGCAGCTTGATTGTGTTGTGGGAGCTGAGCGTGGTGCTCAAGGCAAGAGGGCCTGGAGCAGCCTGTTGCAGTGCCCTGGCCTTGCCACACAAGTGTGGATGATGCCACCTCACCCTTCTGTGGGAACATGAGCCTGCTCCTGGGCCTGGCAGGTGCTGGGCAGAGCAGGTACTGTGGCCTCACAACAGGGACTTCTGGCCCTGTGAGCAGTTTGGGGTGAAGTCTTGTCTCAGCTGGTGTGGTTTTTGCCCCATTAGAGCATGCTGAGGCATTTTAAGGACCAGTTGAGCTCTCCATCACTTGCAGGCTCAGAGATGCAGTTGCAGCCGAGCTGTGGGACAGCAGAAGGTCCTGGTGAAAGTAAGTGTTCTAGAAAGAGCCTTTCACAGTGCTCCCATCAGAGCTGCCGCAGCAGGCTGAAGCCTACTTTCCTGCAGGTGGCACATGGCAGGGCCAGTGCTTTTACTAGGAATAGGCATTTCTGTAGCTACTCTTTCTAGCTCGCTGCTACCAATGTATGACTGGTTTAAATAGCAGGTTTTGACTCAACAGCTCACTGAAGTGAGCTGGATGAGAGAGCTCTATTCAGGCAGCAAAGTTGGGGGGACCTTCATGCCTCTGCAGAGAGTGCGTCTGCCCGGCACCCCGAGCTGCCACGCTCCTGTCGGGGCCAATGCTGCCGGGTGAGTCCTTGCCCACATGAGCGTGAGCTGGGGCCATGGAGACTAAAACTGAGCCACTCTAGGGTATCTGCCAGGATCACAGAGGTTAAGAGTTCCTGTGGATCAGGTTGTCACTGTCCTTTTGGGAAGAGACCAGGGAAGGTCAGAGCACGAGGCTGAAGCCATGTCAGCCGTTGTTTCTGATGGGATGGCACCTGGGTAGTGCCAGCTGCCAAGCTGGACAGGTTGACTTTGACCTCCACCTTGACAGCGTGGAGGCTGCCGTGCTTGTGTGTGTGGTTGGTGTCCAGCGCTTGCAAAGCGGTCAAGGGGACAGGAAAGCTGTGAGGCATTGTGCAAGCTGTGCTTTGGTAACAACTCTTTCACCAATTAAATTACCTGACTTCAGGCAGGCTTTGATGCACAGTTTATAGAAAGCAGTCACTAATCCACCAAGTCAAATCATGTTTCACCAGCACTTATTTGCGCCTTTTAACAATTACAAAGGTTTCATTTTACTCAATTTCGTGTCACAGAATCACAGAATCATCTAGGTTGGAAGGGACCTTGAAGATCATCTAGTCCAACCGTATGTCCTGTCTGCTTGTTGGACCTTTACAACTTTAGGGGGTAGAGCATGCTTTGATTTTAACAGAGCCTTTTCTTTTCAGCTGTCCTGGGCTCTGATGCTTTTTGGCAGTGATAAGAGCTCCAGGGTTCTTCTGAATGCAAGAAAATAGCTGCAGGCCCTGGGGCGCTGCGCTCAGGGGAGTGATCCTCTGCGGGTGTGCTGCTGGAGATGAGCTCCTGTCCCTTGCCTTGCCCAGTCTGGTGCCTGCTTGTGCGAAGGCTGTAGGCTGCTTTAACTGAAGTCAAGATTGTTTGGTCCCAAGGTGCGTTAAGACTCTCTCAGCTGCCTATGACTGGCAGAAGAGTCAGTGCTGAATTGCTAGTGGAGGATTTGGCCAGGACATAAAGGCTGGATGTCTGTGGAGGGGAGAAAGGCTGCATGTGGCAGTCAGGTGGAGCTGGGCAGTAAAATGTGCTCCCTGCAAAGGGGATTAAAAATCTACCTGTCCCAAGCTAAGCCTGCACTGGAACAGCCGTATTCAGGTCTCTGTCCTCCCTCTGAATCTCATCCTTGCAGATGAGATCAGTCTTGATCAGTCTACAGCTTTCAAACTTCAGCCATGGCAGGAGGCCCTGCAGGGGTCAAGGCAAATGGTAGCTCAGCCACCTTGCTAACAAGGCTGGGGGAGAAATTAGCTGCCCTGTAGCGGTGGGACCTTGGTGATGCAGGAGAAGCCCTGGGTTTTAGTGCCAGCAATGTGTTCCTGTGGGGTGGGAAGTGCCATAGAGCAGTGCAATGCACTGGCACTGATGTGTCACTTGTGGCCAATATGCTTTGGAGCATCGATGCTAAGTGGCAAATACAGTAGCTGTGATCAACTCAGCAGCAGCCAGTCCTCTTCCAGAGAAAAGAAACTGCAACAGCTTTTACTTTTGCACAGCAAAACCAGAGATTTTTTTCTGAGTTGCTCTTGCTGCCAAGACATGAGTCCCAAACTTATTTCCAGTTGCTCCAGACTTGTGTAAAATATGGCCTGGGACAGGCTCAAGACATACCTGGGAGACATCTGAAAGACAGGGAAGGCACATGCCTGGTCTTGCTGTCTTTAGAAACAGTTCACTGAGAGTCCAGCATGCAGAATAGTGAGTTGTGGTTTTATTTTTCTCCCTTTTTCAGGCAAAGGAGAACCTGTCCCCCCAAATTGTAGTGGAAGCAGGGCTTAATGGTGACGATTCTCTGCTGTCTCTTAAAGCTGTCTTCTTCTGACAGATTCTCTGTCTTCTGCTTATAATCAGAAGCCCTAAGGTTACAGGAATTGGCTCAAACCGGGGTGTTGACACTGTGGTGTTTTGCTTCGTGCTGTGAGACTAGAGAAACCAGCCAGTTCACTGTTCCGCAGGAGGCCGGCAGCATGTGCGGCAGCATGTGCTGGGGGTGACAGGACACTCCCGGCTGCTTGGTGCTGGTTTGGATTGGGGCAGTGACTCTCCCGACAGACTGGCTGTGCTGTGAGGGGTGACTCGGACTGGCCACCCACAGGGAACCTCTGCCCCTGGCACCCAGCAAACGGGTTCACATTGTGGCTGCTCTTGGCAGGGGAAAGCCTGGGCACAGGGATTTCCTCCTGACTTGCATCTGTTGGTCATCACAAATAACCACAGCGAAGGCGGAATCGGCTGCTAGTGAGGTAAACATTGTGTCCAGCTAAGCAAATTTTCAAATGCTAAAACGTTAATGCTTTATTTATGAAGTAATAAAATATGTGTCATACAGAGAGATCACCAGGGACACTAGGAGATGGTTGTAGCGTGTTGTAGTTGGTCAGGAGTGAGAGAGGTTGGCATGCAGTCAAGGCCAATTTACCTGTGGTAAATGCACCAGCAGTCAGACCAGGACACCTACGGCATAAACAGTGTCAGCTCGTACAAGCCAGCTCGGGCTTCACAAGGTGATGCACAGCTCTGGCTTCAGCAGGTGTTGGCGATGGTCAGTGTAGTCACCCTGTGCAAGCCCAGGCAGTCAGGCTGTTGTCATGTTTGTCAGGCTGCAGATGGCCTTGGTAAGAGCTCTACAGAAAGAGCGTGGGGAGGATTTATGAAAAGGGAAGGCTGGGGTTGGGGCAGAGTGTGTACGCACATGCACATATGTGTCCATGATCAAAAAACATGTGAACAGTAGTCATGTTAGTTGTTGCTTGATGGAAGCTAAAGCTGCTGAGCTTCGAAGCTTAGCTGCTGGAACATCAGAATTTATAAAATTATGTTTAATCATACTGTGTAAATTACTTGATTAAGCTGAAAGCCCCGAGATGCACTGCCAAAAGGCCATCAGGGTTGATAGTTTAAGCGACAAATCTTTTGCTTTCAGGGGTGTCCTGACTGGGACACTTGTGCTGGGCTGAAGGAAAAGAATGGTGAAGGGAGCGTGGCAGGGCCCTGTGGGAGAGGTCTCCTCCAGGACTGGTAAGGGGACAACAAACACCCCTTATCAGTGCTGGCACTGCAGACCAAGGCAGGAGAACAGGGGGGCTGCAGTGCTTCTGCAGCAGCAGCACCAGCCCCTTCGCTCCTTCTGTTGCCCACGATTGAGACGCCACCATCCCACGAAGCTGACAGGGGATCCCTGGCAAAGGGCAGCCTTGGTGCCTGCCATGGCAACCACTTGGGGATTAACTTCCTGGTCTGCTTCCTGCCCGTCCTCCTGAGCACCCTGACCCGGCCATTTTTGTCAGATCAGCCAGGTCTTTTAGCTCTGACTTGTGCTGTGCAGTGAGGAGCCCAGAAGGGGATGGAGCAGGACTCTGCCTCTGTGCCCACCACTGACTCCTTCCCCCTTGCTCTGATCCTGGGTTGGATCCTGGCAGCCAATTTGGAAGGAAAAGGAGGCTGTCACCCACCACCCCTCTGCTCTCCTGGCTCATGGTGTTACTTTCTAAATGAGCTTCAGGCAGGCTGGTGTCCAGGTAGATTCACTGTCATCCACATCAAGGTGTTCTTGGCAGGAGCTGAGTGGCTGGTGGAGCTCGGGGCAGCCTTGTTCAGGGACCAGACCTGCAGACAGCAACCACAGGAGTGCGCAACCAGAGCGAGAGGTGACACAAGAAAGGGAGCCAGGAGCTATGTTTTAAATACTTTTATTTCTTAATTTACATAAAGGTATATATTTGGCTTATTTATCTTTTTTTTTATACTCTGAGATTCACAATCAATTGCTCTTAAAAAATAAAATAGTCATTTGCTTCTGAAAGAAATCAGAAAACTATTTTATATTCCTCCCTTGTATAACAAGAAAATATACTAATACTCCCGTACATCACATAGTAAAAGTGATTGTAGTGCTGGTTTACCAAACAATAAAGCAAATGGAGAAGAAAACACACAATTAAGACGGAGGGTGCAGAGAGGAATGCTGCTTTCCAGAGCACGACCATTCATTTATAGCGTTTAGTCACCCTGAGGTTCTCTCTTAGCTAGTCTGTAAAAGGGGAGAGGCTCTTGGGTTCACCCAGGTTCCAGGTCTGTGAGCGAGGGCAACAGGAGGCCTTATAGTTACTTGGGTTGGCAGCTTGTTGCTTTTTGGGTAATTTTCTTGCCTCTCTGTGCAGTTCCCATTACCTCTGTTCCTCTCGCTGTGTAAAAGCCACCTAATTGCTTCTGCAGTAGGTGCATGGGTGCAGATGCAGTATTGGCTGCGGAGGAAGTTAATGCTTGCTTAAAACCCCAAAATGTTTACAAAGTGGAGTAGAAGAAAGCCCTCATGATTAACTGAGGGGCATCCTGGACCCTCGCTGGCGCACTCTGTACACTCTGTGCCCTGCACGGACCCCGATGAATGCAGCGAGGCTGCGTCTAACCCTGCAGGTCCCACAGAGGGCAGGGAGGCTGGAAGGAGCCGGAGCCTTGTGGAGAACCACCGGAGATGGTCGACCCTTGGGCAGAGGTGGGGAACAGGGGCAGAGCACAGGGTAGGGACCAGCTGCGGCCCTGAGGAACAGGGTGAGGCAAGGGAGTGGGGCAAGACACAGCAGCACCTGCCGATAACCTGGAGACCTCTGCCCTCGCCTGGCTCCCGGTCCTGAGGAGATGTGCCTGTGCTGGGATGGGAGGGCGGAGTGGGGCTCACTGCCTTTTGGTATTTTACCATCTGTTTGAAAATGTATTCAAGGGTTCCTGTTTCTGTACTCTAATTTTCAGACATTTACACAAAGTGATTTTGTGTGCAAGAGATCAGTGGCTCTAAAGGTATTTCTGTCCTTATTGTGACTATTTAATTTTGGGTTGAAGTTTAGAACCACAAACATAACCTCGATGACCTGAGCAATTACTTAAATAAGCGACAGCCTGGAATCTTGCTTCATTTGGTGTGATGGATACTAAAATATGTGGATTCTTTATTAAAAACTAACTCTCTTTTCCTATTAACAGCCTTTCTTTATAAAAACAGAAATACAGCTTGGATATGCATACGCATTCAGTCTAGATTTCTATTCTCATTCCAGAAATGCTTCCTATGTATATACCAAAAATTGTTCCACTGCTCCACGAGGTCAACAAAGAAATGGCCCTCACAGCTTCCAAGCCTGGTTACATCTGTACCTGCATAAAGTGGAGTCATTAGGGGAAACCAGCACAACGTGCTTGCTAAGTCCAGAGTTCAGCACTGGTATAATACAATACCTCTACTAGAGTACAAACACACCATCGCTTGTTTATACAGCATCTCAGCAGCGAGTATCTCAGCTCTGCACATACAGAAACTGAGGCCAGGCAGTGACTTTCCCCAAGTCACATACTGGCAGAAACGGGCCGATGTCCTTGGACAGGGAACAGTAGGTTAGAATCCAGGGAAGGGTCTTATATGGCAACATAAGTCCAGTTTCTGTTCAGTAATACATATGTTTCACGGCCAGACTTGATGTACCTCTTACTGCCTTAATCTATGGATCCTTGATCTAAGCAAGCTGGTTTCCCTCTAATAGACCCAATATCTTTATAGAAGCACTAACTGAACAATTCCTCACAGCTAAACCAAGAAACTCTCAACAAGAAATGCAGCCTTTCAGCTTCCGACCATTCGAATATGGGTCATCAACATAAAGGAGCAGCAGCATCCACAGGAGGTGGAAAGGCTGAGTTTTCTTTCCTTTCTGTTCACCTCCTCTGAGCAGCCATAGCTGCTGCTGCTGCTTTGGCTTCCCTCTCAGCCTGCAACATGTGGGAGCAGGGATTCAGGGATCCCTTGGTGTGGAACTGCTGCAGGCCGGACTCACTTCTCACTCCCTTTCTCCCTTCTCTCTTTCCTTGTCAAAAAGAAAGCCACAGCAGTTTCCTTCATATGCACAGAAGATAAAGCTGACCTCCTGTAACAGCACTGTTTCTCTAACAAGGACTGGGGCTTGTCATGAACAAGGACAGCCAGTGAAATTACAAAATACTTAAGTTCCCTTTTCATTGTTGACTCCTGAGAATTAAGTTTAAGGACAATTCCTAATCTCTGAACTTTAGCAAGAATGCTTCATTTTGTTGACAGTAAATGCTACAACAGAGAGAGCCTATCAGAAAAACAATTTAGGAAACGTGACTAATCTTCTTTGGTCTCTCAGATGAAATGACTGATTGTTGGGTTGCTTTTTGTTTCTTTTTAAACAGCTTAACAAGGAATTCCTTAATGGGAATCTGAAATTCATGTGCCTTTAAAGCCAAGTGTTTGGCTCATAGACTACAGAGGCGGTATTTCCCCTATGAATGTAAATAGTGGCACAAGGTGGGAAATGAAGCATTGTTTTGGATTTGCTTTGTTTTATTATTTCTAGCACCTGCTTGCTGTTCTCCAGAGGATGCCCAGGCACTCGAGGAAAATTTCTGGCTTTAGTTGTTTAGCCAAATCTTAAAGCTATTGTTAAGGTATTTTAGGTGACAGAGCAACCTTTGCAGAAGAGTCCTGTGGAGGTTGATGAGGAGGAAAGGCTCACATCGTTATAGGAGTCACACTCAGAATCCATCTGCCTGGACAGAGGCTGGCTACGTGGTTGAGTATTAACTGGGTCACTGGTACCTGGAATTACCAACCACCTCTACTACAGTGCTGTCCTGTAAGTCCAAGCAATCCTGGGAGAGGATGGGAAATGAAACCCAGATGTACTAACAATACCTTCCTGTGTCTCTGCACAAATTGATGCCACAATCGGGACAGCCAGCTTCCAGTCATAACTCACATACAGTCCTGGCTTTGCTGATTTAGTCTTACTTGCAAGCCCAACTGCAGCCACTTGTTAAACATGAACACAAGAGTGAGGAGCTACTCGAGATGTGTGCTGAACTGTAGGGGAGTATCTAAACTTTGGGACACATTTAAACAGGAAAAAGGAAGCAGGGAGTTCACTGAACCAATGCCCTTTCGCTGGAAGCCTGACTTTCTCCAGCACCCATGCTCACCTTCCTTCCCCACACTGTTGCAGCATCAAGCTGGCATAGCATAAATTTGGCTTATGCAGGCCACGTGCAGGAAACAAGACTCTAGTGAAATGGCACTCTGAGACTGCTTTACAGACCCACGCGTCTGCATTTGAGACTGATGCAGGGCAGACACCAGCCTTGTATATTAAAGATCTCAAATGCATCTTCATAAAGACAGAAGTGACACCCCAGTAAGAGTAGTCTGGGACTGTGCATGGGGTTGGGCATGCATTAAATCTAATCACTGTTCCAAAGGAAACAGCTACGGTAGAGTATCAGCCACCTGCTTTGAAAATACTGACAGAGGGAGAATTAGCATTGACAATACATGTAGTATGATATGCATGTAAACAAAGCATGATGTCACTGGCACAGCAGTATTGCACTACCAGGCCCTAGGTAAAGCAATTCAGCCAGATGGATTTTGGTATTTTAAAAAACCTGTGAACCTCCTAGGCAAGGCTGAATTTAGCATATTGAGCAAACGCTAGAGCCCCTAGGTATTTCTGTCCAGAGTTCTTCTGGGCCTTTCTGTAACAACCACCAGCATACCCAGTGCAGTGAAACTCTCTCCTCTGTCCCATTGCTCAGCCTCAGGTGACAGGTAAGTCATCTATGGGAAGTCTTCCGACAGTGCCCTTGCAGGGCCTGATACCAGGACACCGAGATGAGGAGAGTTGTGGACGTTATCATGTCTGGTATGGTTGCACAGGCAGCTCCAGATTTTAAATGTTTAAATAAAAATTGTTTATCTAAATATATATATATATATATATCTGTCATCTACTGTTTTCAGAAGAGATAAAGCATCTTATGACATATTTAAATAAAAAATAATCATCTGAATTGAGCCTTCAGTGTTAAAGAAAAGGTGATGTACAGAATAGGTCCCCAACTAGTGCAGTCTCTGGGTGTGGGAGCGCTGACAGAACAGCAGCTTTCAGTAGGACGTAAGTTGCCCTATAAACGATGTGGACTTCGTTGGCTACAACTAAAACCATATACACAATCTACAGTCACTCACTTGGGTAGCACATTTTGGGTCCAGTGGACAGTTGTGTTTGACGCTTAGAGGAACCTGTGAACATCCTTATGCTCAAGAAGTTCTTGCGTTCCAGGCTGCCCTGCTCATCTCCTCATGCCTGACCCTGCAGGCTGGAGTGGTGTGATTGATTTGGTGCTGGATAACCCTTCCAGGGTAGTGTGGAGCTGAAGGATCCACCAGTTTCCAGTACAGAAGGGCTTCGAGCTCAAGATTGGTGTAGCGGTGGCGGGAGCAGGAGTCCACATGTCACTTCCTTCACTGGCAGCTGCAAACAGGGAAGAGAAGGTGGTTAACGGGGTAGTCACAGAAATGGGTAGGTAACGGTGAACATACGCACCCCAGCTTTGTGGCAGAGGCCTCAATGCAAGTTGGAGGCTAGCAAAGCTTGACCAGTGTGGAGACAACACTTCAGGAGGTATTGTAGGCTTTTGGAATGGGAAACACAAATACACTGTGATCCTGGCACAATCTGCTCAGCAGCAGGCACAAACCTGCTGAACAGCAGCAGGTTTAGACTCCTTTCTGTAGTATTTAAGGGCATTGACCATGTCTTATGGCAGTTGTGTAGGTGCAACTGTTCATAATGTAGGTTGAAACAGCTCAGCAGATAACAGAGTTAATTTTTGCTAGACTTTTTTTAACCCCATCAGTTTACTAAAGAAAACAGGGATTTCCTCTTGCCTTAAATTGTCATTTTCAAAACTGGTGTCCCTTGGAGAGGCCAGTTCAGGCAGTCAGTCCAGCATGCACATCCCCCGCAGTAAAGCTCAGCTATCAGTCTTGCTGCTAACAAGGTACCCCGCATGCTGGTGGTACACACTTGCTTTAAAGAGCAACATCAGCACATCTATTGACTGGTGAGATACCACTTGTGCATGCTGTGGCATATCTAAGCAGCCAGCAGCCTTCCTAGATTAAGTGGAAAGGATAACCAGTTCTCTCACTGCAGGATTTCCTGTGAGAGGTTCTGTGCTCCATGTCATGCAGGAAATTGCCCCTGACCTTAAAAATCAGTGGCTGCTGGGTTATAGAAAAACTCCCTATAATGATGGCCTGGTTCCTCTCAACCTGTATAAAACTGGACCAAAAGAGAAGAAAGTGTGCACAGGACCCAAGTGTTCAGGGTTTTATAAGGTAAGTGTCAGCAACACCACCAAATATTTCCTCCCAGATTTTTTGAGGCTTTTTTCTTAAAAAAACCCCACTTTGTCTAAAAGCTACTGATAAACAATAATGTGTGAGCACACATCCCACCCAGAGACTGCAGGTACAGGCAGGCCTATCATATCCTTCGCTTACACCAGAATATACTCCCCTTTGTGGAAATAACACATCTGCTCTACTAGAGATTGTATTAAATCTTTTCCCCCAAAAGGCCACTCTTAAGTGTGTTATTGAGTTCTGATTTTATCATTAGTCTTTCAGTGCATTTAATTTATGGGAAAGAAATCTCTTCAAAAACTTGCTTTAATTAATTTTGGCTACAGTAAAATGGTGGGAAACGTTTATCAATCGTTGCAGCTCTGAGCTGCAGCGCTGTGACTGGTGAGTGATAAGAATAGCATGAACACAAGAGAGAAGAAAGGGCAGTGGCAGTGGGACTCTCCCTCTGGCTCGCAGCCAAGGCCTCAGCTCTGTCGCCCTGGACCAAGGGCTGCAGTGGGGACAGTCCTACCAACGACATACAAGTTCATACACTGCCAGAAAACATTTTTCTGCAGAAAATTTGGAATATGCTAGGAATGGTCACTTGCTAGTGAACAGATGTTGGACCAAGAGCGATGCAGCAGCAGGTTTTATGAACGCAAGATACGTTCTGAGTTCTGGCCTCAGACAATCACACCCACTGCTGGACAAGGTGAGAGGGGTTCCATGGTCTTATCTGCTTAAAGAAAGGGGCACCATGTTTCTGGAAGCAACCCAACACAACAAAGGACACTGGAGTTGACCCCTGGTTTCCCTGTTGTTGATTTGTTCCAATTTGGGTTGAGGGTAGCAAAGGTGCAGACCACGGCTGTCTAAGGTTAACTTCTTTCCAATTTCTAAGGAAAGGAAGGGGTTGACAGGGATTTTGGAGTGGATGGATAGCTTGAAACCAATTGGTTTGGGTCACTCACCATCTCAGACTTTCACAGAGGCTGGTGGCATCACAAGTTGATTTACCCTGGTGAAGGGAAAACAAAAGTGACATGTGAGAGCTACAATTAGTGAAGAAACAGGCTCCTAAAAACATATGAGCCTATTAAATCCAGGTTCCTGTTGCTTAACAGTTTCTGAAGAGATAGAACATTAATAACTGTCCTGCACAATGGTATAAAGCTGAAACCCTTTCACACAGAGGTGTCTGATAGCAATTCTGAGAATTGCTGGAACATGCCAGGTACCACTGCTGACACTAATTGACAAGGATTTGGGAAGGTCCCAAAGGCATTCAGACGTAGCAATTGTTTCCCTAAGCCAGTAACAAGACTGTTTATACAGCAGCTGTTGAATGGTGTCCTTCAGACTGACAGCACAAATGTAAACAGTCACCAATGATAAAAATTAAATTAAGAAAAAAGGAGCTGTCTTTCAGTTTTCAGCTCCTGAAAGCCTCCTGCTGTTCCAGACAACTGCTCCCAAGTGACGGATGGAGTCTGGTGGGGACACTGCAGTGTCACCACCAGGCAGAAGCTGTCCTTGGCAAGGTGCTGTCCTGCACCTCCTGCTTGCGGGCAGTGAGGGGAACAACTCCTGTCTGCTCTGTGGGGTACCCAGGGAAAGGCACCAACAACTAAGTTCATCCCTTAGAGCTGCTCCTTGTCATTGCAGGACGTGTCCTGTGCCATTCAGCCTTCCTTGGCAACAGCCCTCCTGCTGCTGCAGATCACCTCGCCTCTCCCCCCCTGTTCCTGCCTTCCCAGGCTGTGGTTACGCTGGTGCTCCGTTGACAGCAGGGCCCCTGTGTGAACTGTGACCAGACAAGTCACCCTCGGCCTCTCAGACCTTTGGGACTTGACTTCCTCTCTATCTCAGACACTTACTGACCTCAGTGGGAACTCCTGGATTCGTACGAGGACGCTGGAAAACCCCCACCTCACCTGAGGACCTGGCTTGACGTTGCCACGTTTGAGTGCTTTTACCCAAATGCACTCTAGCTGTACGTGGCCAATAGAAGAATAAATCTGAGTCACAAAGAGTCTGCTCATACAATCTGGCTGTGCTAACTTAAAATTACAAACAAACTGAAACAGCACTATTTTATACCTTAGAGGATTGCAGCAGGATATTGCCATCACATGCAAATGCACAGCTTCTTTCTGAATCAGTGAAAAACTTGGGCAGGTTTACAGGGAAGACCACACAAATCATCACTGCCTGAGGTTCTACCAGGTAAGAACTTCTCAGTGAAACAAAATTTTCCTTTGGAAAATGCTGATTCTATAACACTTATCTGTGGCTCTTCACCAGATTTCATACCTGACCCAGGACGCTCTTTTTGCTGAAAAGGGATGATGCTGGATTCAGACATGTATTCCAGAATAAAAACTAACCAGTGTTTAGGGGACACCTTTCAAGAAATCTCTGCATCAGAAATTGGCCCAGTTCAGCCTACAGCTCTTGACTTCACACCGACCTCACAGAAAATTTGTCTCCAAGACGCATAGAAGCCTCTGTGCCTTTTCTGCCTTTCAGGGCTATAAGCAGAAATATTTTTGATGCAGGAGCTGGTGCAAGTTTCTTTGTAGAATTACCATTCTCGGTAACCCTACTGCATTGGACGTTACATTGTACTGAACATTGCAGCTGTGCTTTAACTATCAGAATACATCAGAGGGATGAAACCTATCACTGTGCAATGCTACAGTCCACTTCAGAGGTAGGAAGTAAACTGTGGTACGTTATGAAGCTATCATAGAACACTAACACTCCAGATGTTTGAATGGACCATAATGTTGTTTGAAAGTCGTGTCCCTTAACATGTACTTCATTACACATTTTTCCAAGATATAAAATACATACAGAAAAAGTTAGTTTTGCCATCATCTCTTTAACACAGAGAACCCACCTGCATTGCTGACAGATGAACTGTAAATACACACACAACTTTCCTTCTTATATTACTTACAGTTCAGTCTCCTCTGGGATAAAATGTACCTCCTACATAAGTACTTATGTTGTCCCCAAGTCATGTGAGTTACTCGCTCTTTGCATTTTAACACATTTCTCTCAATTTCTGCTTTATCTCTTTTTTACAGATGGGAACAGAGGCCTAGAGGGGCTAATCCTAAAATGCATTTAGAAGATTTCATGGGAAATTAGACCTCACATGACTTGAGAACCTGCTGGGGAGAGAAGTGACTTTCAGGGCTCACATAGGAAGCTCCTGGGCAGAAGAGGGAATTGAAATAGCCTCCCAAATTTCAGACACTGCAGTCTTCATTCTCTGAAGCACTGTGTTGTAGACAGTGGTCAGTGGCTTAGGCACAGCCTGATTTCAACGAGGCTCAGCTTACAGGTGGCAGCAGGTCAGCTGTGAATTTTTTTTTTTTAAAGAAAAACCACTAATAATAAATTTTAGGTTCTCTTGGGTAATAGAATGTAGTACATGGACTTAAGCTAACAAGGCTCAAGAGCATCTAAATCCCTGTTTAAGTCCCACTTGCCTTTCTAATAATGATAATCCCACACTGAATAGATTGTCGCTTCCGATTTGGTGATATCTGCCGACTAAACATTGGTTCCTAAATTGTTCTATTTTCTCTGCAGTGTTTTCTCAAGACTGTGAATGTTTTTGTTCCTTGAAGAGAGCAGGGTGGGAACCACTCTGTTGTTTCCTTTGGGGGAGGAAACTTACCCAAATTGCCTTTCAAGAACAGAAGCTGTACAACTTTTTTGGTTGTTTTTATGGGTTCTTCCAGCAGTTAAAAATGTGGCTGACTCCTTCTAACCCCATCATTTCCTCTCCTGTCAAACCTAAATATTTCTTCTAGATCCTATCAAACCATTTCCATGTAGTGTGACAGCATCTATAATTCTGAAGTATTTATAAGACTGTCTGTTTAATATTAAACTACATGCTCTAGAGCTATTAAATATTTATACTATGTAAAATGGATCTAATTTCACAGCACCTCAGCTGCTTAGAGACTGCATAAGAAAAAGAAGACAAATTTAAGATAACAGATGAGTGGCCAGGATCTTTTACAGGTCAGCCACACTCTTTATTTCAGGAACTGTGCAGAGATTATTCTCCAAATGCTCCGTCCGTTTCAGTCTAGCTGGTCACTAAACCAACAGATAATGGAGATTACAGTTTGTAATACAGCCAGCACAGCTGTACAGTTCTGAGCACAATCTGGGCCCTAGAAGACCTTTGAAAGAGTTTTTGCTGCCCACATCCCATGCAAGAATGCTCTGCTCCACCCTCTGCCAGCACGAATAAAACCCGGATCGCCCTTCTCACCTGCAGCTCCATCTGCTCCAACAATTTAGGGCGAAGTTGTGAGAAGCAGTGGTGGGACATATGTCCCCCTGACTCTCCATAACATATAAGCCTCTGAATGTTTGAGCTCCATGAATATGTCATCTCTGCTCATGAGCTCGAGCTGAAGCAAGTAACAGGATGTCAAGAAGGACAAGACACTTTAGTATGTGCAGCTCCGTCATGCACAAGACTCCAAGAGAAAGGCTGTGCTTATATAAACCTTTTGTGAATGATGCCAACACCGTTTCATGTTAAGTTTCATACATAACTTGAAGAACACACATATTTCAGTATCCTACAGCTTTCCGAAAGCCCTGTTTTCTTGCTATCTAAACAAGTCAGGCTCTGGCTTTCGTAACAGAGAAGCATATTAGGAAATAATGTCCTAATTTTATGACCTGCTGTACTTAACATCACTTAACTTTTACAACCAACAATAAAATGCTTCGGTGGGGACCTTCTAGCCTGCAAATAACTCATTTTTTAACTAGCAGGAGCTCATTCAGCAGATGAGAGTATTGGGGCTATAGGGCCAGCTAGATCACTAGACTTAGCAGCAACTCCTGCCTGTGCTTAAGGATGCTTCTTCCTTCATTTCACTGGAGAGAATTCTGTGTTTCTGAAGTGCTGTGCAATATGCTATGAAGTGCCTGTTTGAAGCAGTGCTTTAGGAAGGGATACCAGCATAACAGTCGCTAATGGCACCCTTCCTCCCTGTCTGAACTTCCTCAGACGCTGCGGGTGGGGTGGTAAACCCCTCACAAAGGCCTTGTGAACACACTGAAATCAGAAATTTTAGGTGATGAAATGTTTACATGGACAGACACCCTTGAAAGCTAATGAGACTTTATAGCCTTAAATCTATGAAAAACAAATCTCTTTTTCAAATACAGCTAGTTAAAGGGGTTCTTCTTGGCATGGAAGCGTTGGAGCCAATGACACACTCCACCGGTGTATCAGTGATGATTAGCAGTGCAGCCAGGTGCAGCATTCTGCAAATCCAGCTACTGAAACTCATCAGTAGCATTCAAATCTAATGTTGCTATCTGAGCCTGTGCAAGCAAAACAGAGTCTGAGGATTATCATTTGTAACTCCACACCTGCATGACTTTCAGATGTAAGAGTGAATTTTATCCTCTGATAAATGAACACAGGAAGTTACTTGCACATGAGTTAGCTCATGCCATTGTTATCACTGTATTCCTGCAGACAGATAACTGACAAAATAGTTATGGAGTAGGAGAGCTGGGGCAGCCTTTGACATTGGGTTTCCTGATCTCCAAATGCACACAAACTCAGGTAAGTTAAAATTCTAGGTTAGAAGTAATGCTGTCACTGTGGTCCCCCTGACACTTGCAGGAGGACAAGTGTAGTTGCAGCTGGAAGGAGGAAAGAGATCACTAAAGCAGAGCATAAAGTGGGCTTAGGCACAGGCAAAGTCCTCTCTCTGCACAATAACTGCCTCCTAATTTACCAACTGTGGTTCAGAAAGGGAGAAATGTCAAGAAAGCGTATGTTTCACAAACTGGGCTCACTTAATCCTCCCCCTCCTTAGTGCAGGGATCAATTGCCTTAAATAAATCCTTGCTGAAGCTGATTGCCAAAACACATTAACATTATAGTAAACAAAGGAGGGAAACGGACACAAGTTTACAGACCATCCCACTCATATTTTCCATCACTGACTGCATGCTGTCAACCCCTCATAAGCAGAGTCAGCTTCAAGAGGATATAAAGCTTATCGCAGCTGGCCTGCCAGCAATACAGACAGGTAACACAGGACCAGGAAACACCTTAAAAACCCAACCAACCACCTCTTGTACGTTACCACACCTCATTCATACTCTACACAGACCCTACTGCTTTATCTCACCGGTATTTCACCACACAGGGATTTCTAGCTGCATTTCACTGGGATTTTGTCCCTTTTTCCTTGAGGACTTTGAATCAGTCCAGCTCCATTAAATGCACCAAGTTTTATCTAGTAATGCATGATGCCAACAGGGCCACGCATGTGGGCACTGAATTCATGCAAAGATTTCTGCCCCTAAAGCAAAACAAAGTCGTCCATGGCTACTCTGCTTTCTCTTCATTTTACTCCCTGTAGAAGCCAAACCCAGCTGTCTTACCTACTGCAGAGTTCTCTTTCAGCTTGGCTCTCGACCACACTTGTGAGTGTAACATACTGGTCCCAACAACACACCACCTTTTTGCCAGACACTTTACAAAGAGCAAAACCAGCAGGCTGGAGACTCAAGTGTGTACCTTTTATGTCCTTCATTATACAGAGGTTTTAACCAAGTAGTGCAGAATGTAAATGTGTTTGCCATTACTGTACTCCAGTAACTAAGTATAGTTGCTGTTTTCACCTGCAGTTGGAAGGAGATGGCTTTGGTCCCCTGCTCTACAAGGGAGTTCTCCCAGGATGCTGAACAAACTGCTAGGTGCACCTGTGCCTCCGTCTCCACCTTAGAAGATGGCTGCAGAACATTACACCTTAGTACAACCTATTCCCTTCCGAGCAGGGTGTAAGAACAGCCAAAGCAAGGATTGCTTCCAGAGAGCATGTCCTGTTTTAACTGAACTCAGGTCAGTAGCACTTTGGGACAAGATACTCACAATTAACAACATGCATTACTGCAGAAACTCAGTGCTTTGATTTAAAAGGCTCCTAGTATGCTGTAGCTGAAAACAAGGACTGAAAGTGAAGATGCACGAAAGGTGAACAATAATAATACATCAACCTAGAAAGATCCCAGTGAGTGGTACAGGGACAGGACTGGCACAGCTAAAAATAGTCTATGCACTGAGCTTCCTGATGCATCATGACAGGTTCACCCAGCCTCCCAGGAACAGGGCCTGTTTGATGAAGCTGAGGTCAGTTTGCTAAAGGAAAAGGATGCCAAGCAGAACGCTAACAAAATTTAACAAAGAATCAGGCATAGGAGTAGCTTGCATTGGAGTGGGAAACCATTGCTTAATTTAGCTCTGCTGCCTGCTTGCACTCACTCATTTCTACCCAGAGAGGAAGCCTGGGGCTTGTGTAAATCTGAAGCACTCCCAAGCAAGGCTCAAACAGGACTTGGTTGTTGCAGCCCCCCTGGCAGCCACTGCCCTTCGCTCTGGAGACAGAAATGGTGGCTCAGTCTGCAGCGAGCAGCAGCTCCCGTGGAGGCAGCCCGACAGGAGCTTCGTGCTGGTGATGACAGGTGCTCCGCCAGCTGCACTAAAGAAATGAACTGGCTTAAATCCCCTTTTCTTCCTGCATGTCAGTGTGTTCAGCAAATGCAATATGAGAATCATGTACAGCAAATACATATTTTCTGTATATTCAGTACAGCCCCTTAAAGTTCTGCAGACTCTGTTAGTATTTTCCATCTGTTCATTTAATCTAGGTGCTGAGCATATTTGCCTCCAGAGGGGGAAACATAGGTCAGCTTCTATTTTTCCTCTTTCACATGTCTTGACAGAGAAGAAAACTGGCATAAAGAAAAAAAATCAATAATGTTTCCTTCCATTTTTCCAGGCAGCTGCAACAGAACAGATGTGAAGACAAGTGGTTAACAGCACTCACTAGGGTGTGGAGGACTTGGATGGAAACGAACTGCAGAGATAAGGCTGCCTTACTGCTCTGCGGTGGTACGCTAACGTGGGCTCCTCAAGTTAGAGATGTGGGTCTCTGAAGGTCTCTCAACTTTGTGCCTGAGTCTGGCCCTGTATGTATAATTCTGCCAGATATGGATGGGCTCAGAATTAAGGTGGTGGGATTTTTAGTGCCATGGAAGATGAGGGTAACATCATACCCTTACATCCACTGAAATAATGGAGAAAAGAGGAAGTGGAGGGTCTTGCTTTTTTCTTGGCATGACTGACTGGGAAAGGGGATAAAAATGACATAAAAAGCAGGTATGATCTAATTAAATCTTTAAACGGAAAATCCTGTAGAACTTCCTGATGCCACTTGATTAGAAACATAATTCTTACCCTCCAAAACAGCTGCCTCATCATACAGCTCTTTTCACCAACCTCTAAGTTACCAGGTGTGGGGAACCATCCTTCTGTTTTGCTCCACTGTAACAGTCTGGGCAAGCCTCGTCTGGCACGTGGTAGTGGTCTGGCAGCAACTTTAGGAATGACCAAGCCACTTGAGACACTCCTTATTGAAGCACTGGAAGTAACCCTCCGACAGTTTTGTCCCTGTTTCACTAAGAGATGCCGTTCAGGCCAAGGACCCAACCACCAGTAAATTACTCTAACACACCTACAGTCACGGCTTGCTGAAAATCTGCCTTGCAGATTTCTCCACATGAAGAGGTCATCTACTGTTGATAAAAGTAAATACCTTTGTAAGATGCTCTGTGACCCTGACAGGCTTCAGGAAACAGACTAGCAGGGCTGAATTTTTCATGACTGTTTGTATTTCCTTGTGTCAGAAAGGGTTTCTGGCTTGAAGGCTGCCTTCTGTTCACTGCTCCAGTCACCTGCACAGAATCTGATCAGATTTCCTATCTGTGCCAGGGCAGCCTTAGCAGACAAACTGTGCTAGCAAGAGTTTAAAATATCCTTCTGCATGATACAAGTCCCTCCATGCCAAGAATTGTCCTTTGCAATGACAGTGCAAACTGACATATTGAATCCATTGTAAGCATATGATTTAAGTGCCCCTTGTACCTTGTGGGCAAGTGCTTTCAATCTTGTTTTACAGCTGATGAGCATTTTAGGGACAGCATCTGATTTCCTGAAGGTCGCAGCAGAGAGTCAGTAGCCAAGACAACAGTAGGACTCCAAGTAGTTCTTGATCTGCTGCTCTTCTTGGACAAGTAAGTTTTGCCTTCCCAGAACTTCAGGCACAGGGAGAAATTCCACTCTTGCTGTAGAACAGCACTTAAGTAGTAGGAATAGTCTAGGAATAATGTTTTCTTTTCTCCGTGGCACAGCAGATTAACCTCAAAAGGTTAGTGTATGTGAGGAATTGATGGGCTTGGAGAACCATGAAGTTCTGCCTGCAGCCTCTTCCGCAGCTTGCAGTTAGCAAGACCTATGCCAACACCAGCTGGCTCAATCCTTCTGCCTGTACTTAAGCAAAGCTCCTGCTGCCAGCAATTAACTTAAACAGCATATTTCAAATGCCACAAGCATTTTGTGTAAGGACCACAATTGAGCTCAAAATGTCTGTGAGCAACCAAACTGACCTTTGACATCTTCCTACCTAACCTGCAGGAAATCCGCAGGTTGACAAAAGCAAAAGAACAAATCTATTTTTTTCTATATGACACCATATTTTCCATCTGCTGGTAGCAGCTCCCAACTGAAGAAACAAACCAGCATTTAGAATTCAGCCAGTCCCGAGCCATTACATTCTTCTATCTGCTAGCCCCGTTTATGGAGTTACAAACATGGCTGGCAAACAGGGGAGAAAAAAACCCAGGCTCTACAAGCAGGCTTTTTCCACCAATACTAAAACTACTTACATTTTAAACACCTCCTCCCTTCAAACTCTTAACTCTTTGATTCCACATAAATGATCTAATAGTCTAATCTTATTCCAACTGCCATCTATGTGTCTTTATCACACCACTCTCAGATATTCAAAACACACTCCTTGCCTCTCTTCTTCCATCATCACAGATCCTGTGCGTCTTAATCTGGGCTTTTTGCTGTAAATTCACATACCTTCAAAGGCCAAGGACATCTTATCTGGGCTAAAAAAGCATTGTGAGTTTATATCACTGTAGGAAATGTTTAATTATTGTTCTTCTTTTGTAAAGTAAAAAACAAACAAAGCAATCATATTATTTCCCCTAAATAGCTGAATATCAGCAGTGAGTTAACTGTTTCTCAAATATCCCTTTATGGGAGTTGTTAAAATCCGCTTGCTGGCCCTGAAATCCTCAAATCCAAACTCTGCTTCAATGCAGCACTGAGATGTCTCTCTAAAGTAAGTGTCTAGCCTCTTTAAAAACACCCTTGCAATACATCTTAAAATATTTCATTGGAGAGATATTCTTTTTAGTAATGCAAACTACCAGAATGGAACATGCTCTGTATGAGTCTAGCATGCCAGTTTACTACCTGTGACACTATTAAGAGGGGACTCTATCCTTTACTGGCAACAACATGAGGTCACCCGATGGGTCCTTTCTGTCTCTAAATGCTGCCGCAGAAAAATCAGAGAAAAAGATGGTTGACAACTCTGTGAGTCCTTCCCCTGTCCCACATAATAGAATCTGCAAAGCCAAAATAAGGTCAGACACTTTCAAATTGCTGCAATAGGAGAACTGGGAGATCATTTTATATCTAGTTCTAGAAAAGGCTAAAAATAAGCCTGATGTGAGGCAGAAGACAGAGTCTGAAAATGGATTATTCTCATTTTCCCTGTAATGTAATTTGCAGATGTGCCGTGTTTAAGACAGCAGAAAAGGTGTATGGACTAGGGGTTGTGCTTTTTGTGGCTTGCACTATCTGTAATGAGTATTTTCTTTCTAGTGTTTGTGCTCACCTTTTTTTAAATGAAATGTTAATCAGCACTGCTACTCAGCAAGAATTTCCACACCTGATCAAAGGTGTTAAAAGTAAATTTTTTTTCTTATTAAATGTTTGATTTTTATTTTAGGAGAGAAGAAAAACCTACTAGAGGTGTTTAAATAACCTGCTTCTTGTCATGTAAACAAATGGGTGAACCATTTAGGCTCCCAGGTCTCTCTGAAGTGCTGAGTGGTAGCTAGTTAAATGCTTAAATTCTTTTGTTCTGACCAGCTGCATCAGTGCAGCTATTTATTCCTGTTCAGTCTGCACCAGGGATACACACTGCAGTTGCATCCTGCTGCCTGATCTGCATTGCTGTATCTTTGGCGAAAATATCCAGCATGTATCATGCAGGATGCAGAGGGACTGAACAATTATAAAACTTGGATATCCACCCAGAGCATCTTTCTGTACCTCTGGAAGAATATGGGGAAAAAAAGAAACGCGAGTGCTTCCAGGTATAAAAACAGGGATTAAAGAAAAAATATATTAAAAAAAAAAAAATCCTTTGAGGGGTAGACTGTCCTACACCTGCAGAGGGTGGTGTTTCTCAGGAAAAATCTAGGTGAATTTGGGTTTTCCCTCAGCAACAACTGGGAGTGGCCCTGCTGGAGACAGGACTGCAGATCACCCTGCGCCTGCTGCAGAGCATCAGCGGCCCTACAGGTCTGTGCCCGTGCAGAGACAGAGGATCATTGCTCAGCAAAGCTCCAGATGCTCAACGCTCACGCTGACTGCCCAGAAAAGAACGCCACACACTAATTCCATTACAGTGATTTATATGCCCTGGCACCCAAAAGTTGTCAGAGCTTGGGGAAAGGACTTTTTTTCCCTTTTCCTAATAGAACGAGCACATTCTTTCCAATTACTGGTGAAGCCGTTGCTTCTAGTAAGCACCAATGTAGGCGTTTCTTCTGCAGCTCTAGGGTGAAGCTTTGTTTTTTCAAGTTATCTGCATTATGAGCAAGGAAGAGGACACAGGCAGACCACAGACGCAATTCTCAGCAGTGCTGAGCTTTTGTTTCCAACCCGTGAAGTACCTGAAGTACTCCTGACCTCTGAAAGTTGCCTTCTGGCTGACATCTGCCAAGGCTGCACAGGTATCAGTGATGGAGCTAAGGAATAAAAGGTCATCAGATTTCTGATCCGTTTCTGTAGGGCTCTCCCATGGCAAGACTGCACATGTACGTATTGTCTTCCAGAGGATCACAAGTATAGCTTGGGTCTCACAAATTTTCATTAAGCAGGTAAGAGAAATACAGTACAGAGTGGAGTCATGTTTGGAAATAAAATATGACTGCCTTAACCCTCCACTGCAGTAGTACAGAACAGGGAAGGAACAACAATATAGTCAAGAGAAATCACAGCAGGAATTGTAGTTCAGTGGTTTAAAAAAGAACTGAAGTATTTATTATTACTAGTGCATAAGAGCTCTTACAGAAACCATTCTTACCCATTTTCTCTCTCTTATCACTTTGGAAGGGTGGGATTAAATTTGTGTTATAAAAATTGCGCCAGAAAAGATTGGATTATATTACAGTGATGTACTGTATCATGTTCTCTGCTAGTCCTAAATTTACTAAAAGCCTCTTAAAGCTGTCAGACTTCTGAAGCAGTATGAAAATAGTTATAAAATAATCGCAATTTAAAAAAAAAGTATTGCTGTATAAAGAAATTTTTCTCATGAGTGTTTTTGTGAGAGGGGAAGCCTTATTGACTGGAATTCCTGTGCTAAAAAAGTAATCTACAAAATATGCCAGGAATTGTGGCAATGATAAAAGTAGCGTAAAAAAAGTCACGAGGCACTGGAAATTCTGTTTTTGAAAGGAAGTGTGGTGGAAACTGGTGGAAGCTTTACAGGAAAGAGAGGTTGCTATCCTGATACTCTGTCCTGCCTGGAATTATCTCTAAGCAAAAGCCCAGAGACCATTACACAAAGGAACAAACAAACAAAAAAATCCTAGCAATAAAACCCTGAACTACTTTTCACAGAAGCATGGAAATTAAAGCAGGGAAAGCTTAATTTCCATAGGCAGAGCTGCAGAGAGCAGTGTTACACTTCTTTGCTTCCCTATCAGTTCATTAGAGAGGTCTGTGACATCTGCCCTGTGTGCCCTGACCCTCCTGGTGATGAATGGGTTTAATCTCTGGCGTGTGACACCAGCGTTTGTGATTCCTGCAGGTTAATTGATTTCTTTTGGCAAAGCACATTTCCAAGTCCTGTTGTCTGAGCAGCAGGACTGACTGCAGAAGGAAAACAAGGCATCTTGAGAAAGGAATTCTCCTGTACCCAGCAAGCAATAGGTAGGCTCCGAGGGAGGACTGGCCGGGCAGAAAGCTCTCCTCGCCAAAGGTGCGCGGTGCCAAGCGCAGATGGCCTGTCAGCCAGGTGGGAGCTGGACGTTGGATCTGCAGACAGCATGGAGTTTTAAGCTGCTAATAGGAAAATGCTCTGTAGTCTTTTCTCTCACAGGCAAGCGTGCAGCTAATAACAAACAAATCCTCCCCCATAAATTCTTCCAAGGAGACCACCGAACCTGTCAGCAACGGCAGATGGGACCCGATCGACAGCACAGACACCACTGCACATGGCAGGGAGAGAAGCCTTACTCTGCAGTTGCCAACCTTATTAAAGATACTGTCTTACTGTTCAGTAATGTGTCAAACTTGAATGAAGCTGCACTCTCCAGGAATCTGACTGTAGGATGCCAGGGTATTTTTAACATGGGAGTGGGCATATGCCAGAAACAGTGCACTAGGAGTCATTTGAGAGAAATTATTTTGTTAACCACCATTTATGAAAACTGTTCTCCCTCTGTATCTGAGCCAGTTTATAACACGAAAGATCCATAGCTGAATAATATAAAATTCATACAGAAATGTGAATCAGACAGACCAGAAAAGGGAAGGATGCTGAAAGAGAGAGAGAGCAACAAAAACATGTCTGAAGCCTGAATATGTTTCTTCAAAAAGTGGACCAGTGACTGGCTGGGAAGCTGGTATGCTTTGGACGTGAACAGAGTACAACCAAATCTGCTCAGGCTAGACAGCAACAGGCAGAAATAAACACTTTTATGCAGGAGAAAGCAGAGCTGTGGGATGTGATCTCCCTCCCATAGTAAAACTACTGCAAAGCTGGGTTTTGGTGCACTGTAAAACAGTCCTGTAAAACACACCAGTGCTGGCACCCAAGCAGAGTCAACCAGCTAGCGACCAGCCTGTGACCTGCAGTGCCTCCTGAGAAAGCCTCTTGCTTGGGAACTCCACTGGAGCTGGGATACTGGCTGGATACCACAGTGCACTGCCCAGTATAAAGGTCCAGGTGGGGTTAGACATGTTGATAAAGATGGGAGTGACCTGGAATTCATCAGTACCCGAATACTGAAATCCTCCTTCACCACCTGAGACACCTTCATGCCATGCTGGCAACACTCGTGGTGCAAAGGGACACATATCTCCACCCTAACTGTACCTAGAACGAGCGCTCTCCCTTCTGAATACAGTGAAGACAAACACTGAAGTTTGCTTAGAAACAGGTGGGGTTGTGAGCGAAGGCTAACACTACAGCTGCACAAGGAGGATTTCATCTGCTGCACTGTATCACTACCCTGCCACCAAACAGAACTTTTGGCTCCTTGCAGAAGAAAAAGCCACCCTGAGCACCTCGAAACTGATGTTCATCTTGCCATGTCCCCAGGTGATCACTACTTAGACTTGCATGTACAGCTTATGTGCACAATTACAGAAATAGGACTGGAAGGCAGCCAGAGAGCACTTCCCACCTTCCTGCCTCAAGACTGAGACACGAAGGCCTTCAGAAACACAGGACAGCTTTCCTGTCTTCTCCAAATAATCTTCTGTAGCATTTACATCTTTTTTTCCTCTTAGGAAGTCCTAACATCTAATCTCCAATTCCACTTCTTACAATTTAAAGCCCTTATATAGAGATAGCAAACCAGGCACACATCAGCCATGTCACATCTCCAAAGCCTGAAGTTCAGCTGTGCACGACTTATCCTCCTTACAAGATACACGATGAGGTCTTGTTTTTTCCACAATGTTTAAACAGCTTATTACAGGGGGAATGTATATATCTAAAGGCACCAGGAGGCAGAAAACCTTTCCTTTCTCTGGTATTTGTGCACTTTAGTAAAAGGAAGGTGGAACTGCTTGCAGGGCCACAGCACCATCTGTGGCACTGCTTCCAGATCTCTTGCATCCATCTGATATGACAGTGAGCCAGAAAGTATCACCCAAACTGTTCACACACTTATGTCCACCTCCAAACACCTTATTTTCATCCTAGTTGTACTATGTCTAGTGACAGTGATATGCCAGGGCCCTTCTCCTTAAGGCACAGCAAGGTATACTCTGCTCTCTGTCTGCAGAATTACGACAGGCTGTTAACGTCTGCGCTGTGTGTCTGCGTGTCTCCTGCTCTCCCAGTGGGACAAAGGCAAAGTCAACTTATAGTCAACACCAGACTAGTCACCTATCCACATATTCAGCATGACATTATACATAGATACTCTTATTTTTTGACAATTATGAGAAAGAGACTAACCCCAGAAGTTTGTATGTCATGTGGAAGCGTCTTCTGAATTACTGTAGTTGCCAACCGTGAGGTGGTCCGAATCGGTTTCTTTACTGAAAAACAGTAGCTTTTTTTTTACAAGCTGCAATAAGGGACTGGGAAAGACTATCTTTATTACAGTGACCCTTGAGCACATATGTCCCCACACACAGCTTGCTTCCTTCTTGCCTGATGTTCCTGTGTATTGGAGGTAGTGGGCAGGGCACAGGGGTCTGAGTTGGGACTGTGGGCTCAACGTTGACCACCAAGCTCTGTGAAGTATCTCTTGCTCTTCACCTAGCAGTCCACCAATTCCAGCACACAGCAACTCCTCTCCACAGATGGCCTGGGCTGTGGCATGCTCACGCAAGGGTAAAAGGGGCCTGCGACCTCAAATCCTGTGCTCCCCTCCAGGCCATGTGGCCAACAACTGAGATCCACCAGAGCAGAAGCAGGTAAAGGATGCCCAGCCAGCATGACACAAGCCCCTGTGCTTTGTGCAGCCTCATGCACTCTGCTGAGCCGAGGTTCTTAACACACAACCCGACATCCTTTATCTGGAAGGACCAAGGCCAGGGAAAGAGTACAAGCATAACATTCAAGAGGGAAAACAGGCTGCGGTACCTCCCCATTTGCAATTGCCAGGTTACTCACTGTTGTTCAGCTTTGGCTCGGTCACTTAGGAAGAAGAGGGCTGTGGCCAGGAAAAACATCCCTCCTAGGACAACGACAAACGGGCAGAGCATGAGTGCATACCCCAAGCTGAGAAACTCCCAGACTGGGGACTCCTTTGTGCTTTGTCGTATCAGGTCTGAGATCTAGGAGAGACGGGCAAAAAAATTAGTCACTTAGATGAGAAAGAGACATGATAATGGTGAAGAGAACACGATTCCCTAAACAACCACCCGCGGAACATGTGCATGAGGTTTAAAATGGAACAGTGTGTTCACTAAAAGCTGAATGTCCCTTGCACGCTTCAGCCTTCCACATGCCACTCTGGAGCCTGGGCAACTTACGGTGCTGCTCTCCCTGTTGTTCTCCTGGCCTGATTCTTCCCACAGCTCACTCTATCTTCTCCCTGGCTGCTTCAGTGACTGCAGCGTGGGTGTCTAACCCTGCTGTACTGACCAAGCCTCCTGGGGTGCTGGCAGGAACACACTGGCATGGCTCAGTGCGTGAGGGACTGATCAATCTTCTCTAATTTCTATCAAGTCCTGCTTACTCCTACACCTTACCTCCCTTTCGGCAAAAGGAGGCATTAAATTCCATTTCTGTGTATTGAGTGGGAAGGGGGAAATGTTTCTCACAGAACAAAAAACCAGAGATCCCATCTGATTTTCAGAAACAGAACTCAAACATGGGCTTTTTATCCCCACATCGGAGCTATGGGACTCATTTCCTCTTCTAACCTAAGCTTGCTGCACTTTGAAGTGTAATTGTGTGCAAGATGTGACTCTGCCCCCCAGGCTCAGGCAAGGTCTGTTGCATAGGGGCTGTGCTCACACCGAAGAACCACACACCACCGAGTTTATGGACTAAGGCAACCTGCATCCTCCAACAGCCAACATGAACACAGGTTTGCGCTTACACAAAGGAGCAGTGACGTAGTTAGTTCATTATGAAAAGCTTTTGCTAAAACACAGTAATATTTAATGACTGTCTGTAGCTAAAACAATCACATTTTAATATTTACTGTCCAGCAATAAACTTTACTCTCCATAAATCCAACAGAGCAGTAGCAGCAGTAGGGGTGAGTCTCAAGGCATTGGGTATTTAAATGTCCAGCTCTGTTTTCATCTGTGGCATTTTGTTGAGGCAGAAATACTAGATTATACTAAAAGGCTGCAGGGAATTTGCAACATAAAATCCTACTGCTGTGCACACACGCAAATTGGTTCCAGAAATAGCCAAAGCTTGTGCAGCAACTTCTAAACTGCTACATTACTGCTAAAAGGTGGTGTCAGACACAAACTACAAGCAAAATCTGACATTCAAGGCTTAAATTTTGACAATCAAGTGAGGAAATGCCACACGCAGGAGAAATCACCAATTCACAGCCCTGCAGCCAGCTGTAGTGACCTGGAAGGTAAACGTGTGTGAAGAGATGCCTCAGCAGAGGCCAAGCACAACAGAAGGTCAGAGAAGGATGACATTTGTGGGGACTCAAGTGACCAGGTTGCAGAATGTGCTTTAGCAGGGAAAGTCTGAAGCACTGGTGGGCTCAGTGCCTTAATATTCATCTTACAGCTCAGCCTGGCTCCTGCTAGAGCGAAGGAAAGGAGGAGTGGCCAGCCTGATGCTGGAGGTGGAACCACTACACACAAAAGAGGAGAGGACTGCCTTTTAGGATGGACCATTCTCAAGTAGAGAGAAGTAAGTAAACACTGGAAGAATGTATCCACAGAAAGAACTGAAGGTTTTTAGCCAGACTCCTCTGTTTCATTCCCTGTCCTAGAAAGGACGAGGAGAAAATTTCCGTGCTTGGGAGACAGCTAAGGAAGTGTTCCTGTCCTCTCAAAGAGAACTTTATTCACAGTGTGTAACACACACAAGTTAAAACAAGAGTGTTATGAACAAGTCTCATGTGAGAAATTATGGCTAAAAAAGTCCTTAGACTGAAGGCGAATAACAGTGGCTATTAGTCTGAGAGACTTATTAAAAAATAGCAACGAGACTTGAATGTGAAAAGAATGCACCCACAGGAAATTAGCAGAACATGCACTGCACCCAGGGACATCAGCTGGTAATTTATTCCCTCTTGTATCCAGACACCTTAATTCCCAACATTTCCCTTACTCTTCATTATGAATCAAAATTTGGCATTGAATCAGCTCCTCTGTGTGCAATAGCTAGAATTAAGGCTATTCTAAAATAGAAATTTAGAAATTCTAAACCACTTTTCATTTTGGAGAATGGATACAATTATCCTCCAAAAGGACCAGACAATAAATCACTTGACAAATTGACATGATAAATCAGCAGTAGAGGATGAAAAGCCAGACATGCGCTCCCAATTGCTTTCTCTTACGGATGACATGACATTCTAGGATAAAACCAGCTTTGAAGACATAAAGTCTCCAGCAAATAAAATTCTCAATGCAGCTTGCCCCACACCTTCCCTTCTAAGGCATCGTGTTGATCTTTTATACCAACAAATCATGTTAATATTGAATCTGCTATCTTTTTCATTTTTAACCCAACATATTCTGTAAGTGCACATTTTAGAAAAAGCAGTGTTTCCTCTCATCCAAGGTGTAATTCCTCCCACCCAGCCAGCTGAGCTTTCTCATCTAGGTTTCGTATAAACTCCTCAGCTCTATCTGCCTCTCTTAACTCTAGAACTTTATCAGGGCCCACAAAGATGTTGTTGCTGTTAACTTAACAGTCACTATTCCTTTGCTGTTTTGTTTCACTCAGTTACAAGCCACCTAAGACTGGAACTTTGGCATCTCCTCTCAAGAGGACACAGGACATCATAATTACAGACTTGGGCTCCAAGAATGACATATTGTTTGCCAAATGGTCTGCTTTCCAGACTCCTCGCAACGACAGCATCCTGAGCTGTCTAACTGTGATCTGGCAAGACACAATCTAGCATCATATTTGGTGTCTTCTCTCTATCATGAGTAACAAAAAGTGGGGGTTGCATGCACAGTCGGTGCCAGTTCTTCAGCACAGAGTCCTGTGTGGGAATTCTTTGTTCTGTCAATTGATAGGTGGCAAAAAAACTTCCAAAACATTTACCCAAAACGGGGGGGTGGAAAAATCAATAAGGAAGTCTGCTGCTTCTCTGCAGTCTAATCAAAAGTCTTTGATAACATCCTAACTAGGAAAGTTCAAATCTTCTTTTCCCTTACTGTCTAACACAGATCTCAGACCAAGAGGAATGACTTCCCTAAATAAACTTCAGCTGATGGCATTTTTACAACAGAATACAAATGGCATGTATTCAGCTGGTGGCAGCCAACTGGATAGAGTCCAGGAAGAGAAAATGCCCACTTGCCGGAGAATGAACAGTGCAGCTGCAGCTGATCCAAAAACCCAAAATCTCTGATTGTGTCTCAATCTGAGTGAAGAAGACAATGAAGGGAAAAAGGGGAACTTCATTACCTTTCTTGGGAAGCATGTGCTGCTGTGTTTTTTGGAACACTGGACAGGCTATTGATGTAATAAAAGCTCAGGTGGGCTGACACCCTAGAAAGATGGCTTGCTTCTGTGTTACTGTCCCTCCTGAACAGCACGAGTGGTTAACTTACATTATTTACTAATTCGACAATGTAGTGGTAACAACATCTTTGAAATCATCATTTCATCTACTCTGTCTCATTGCCAAGTTGAACATCTCAATTCCTCTGCAATTGCTTGACTTTCCTAAATTTCTGACATTGCCTCTTGGGCACAAATCTTGCCACATAAAATGGTGTTTCCACTGCAGTATCTGGCACAAATACCTGATTTTTACAATTACCAATTTGATACAAGCCAGGTTCTCCCTGGCTCTTCTCTTCAGTACAGTTCCCTAACACAGTATTCCCTGTAACCCCACAGTGTCACCACAATGGTTCGGGGTTCACGCACTCTGAATTCAGAGGTTTCTTTGATTTCTTAAAAAAATCTAATATGAATGCAAACGAAGACTAAAACCAAAAATAAGGGATTTTATAAAGTAAAAGTAAACAATTTGCTGGGCCTGTGGGGAGCACAAGCATTTATACTGTGCTAAATGGCATGAGAAACTTGTTATAAAAAGAAGTAAACCTGACTGTTTTATGATATTCATTTAGAAGACTGCAGAAAAGTAAAAGCAATTATAGTCTAAAAGTTATTTCAATTTTAACCTTGGCATGTTTAGATGTTAGAGGGAAAAAAAAAGCAAAACATCCTGTTAATTGTGTCCTTTTGAGATCGCAAACACATTTAATACTTGGCCAGTGACAATATCGGTTCCTTGCTCTAGTGTGTGGTACCCGAGTTCACCCCAGCAATACCCATAGCAAGGATTCCTGCACTGCTTCCCCTGTGGAAGGTTCATCTGGTTACGCCCTTGTACTCTCACCCAGGATTACCAGGCTGCATTAAATAAGTGGTGCTTCCTTCAGAAGGCTGCAGTAAATTAAAAGACTCAATCAAGGGTTCTGCTTGAAGTGCTAGCAAATGGACTTTGTACGTCTCTTGGTGTTAGAGCAACATTTGCCTCCAGACAATGTTTGCCCTGGAGAGGGTTGGAGGTTTATTTTCTTCATGTCACTGCCTTTCTCTCCAGGTCTGGTCTGCCCAGAGATTTTCTAAGTTACCACTGGACTCTCTCCTGTCCCAGCAGGAGATGCCTTGTACTGTGGGGAACGTGGAATCGAGGAACATGACTCATACGACAGGGCAGAGGTACTTCAATGTGTAGGGATCAGGGAGGGCCCACTTACATGTAGAAACAAGGTCTGTACCACAAGACCACAGTTTGGGAGCACACCCTTTCGCAGCATCCCTGTCCCCCACCTCTCCTTGCAGCACAGGCCCCTTCCCTGGCAGCACATCCCAGGAGAAGGAAGTCACGTTGCAGAAATTGGACAACTCGTTCTGAAAGGTGCACAGCCCCATGAAAACTCTGTGTCCGTATTGGGTCCTTCGCAGCTCAGAGAAAGAAGCCACTTATTTATTGAGATTTTTAGTGCACAGAAGGAGTGATGGAGCAGATGGGACAGAGCTTGAAATACTTGAGGGAAACAACGATCAGCTCTGGATTTCTGGGCTTTCTCTAATGAGACACTTTTACATACTTTAAATGTCCGTTTATCAAAAACACTGAGAACCTGCACTTCTAACCAAAGTCACGGGAAATGACAGGTGCACAGCAGCTCTGGAAAAAAACCAGAACAGGCTGTGAACCCTTGGCAAAGAGCGTTTTATATATGGGAAGTCATTTGGGTTTTTAGGGCAGATTTAAATCTTGTCTGTTGCTGAGTCATCAGAAGTGGGAAGCTTGTTAGCTCGTCGCAATGAGGAGATAAATCCTACGTGGATTGGTCTCCAGGTGCATAATTCTCCCCTTTTTTTGCAGCTGACAGCCACGTCAAAGATTTGGTCTTTCCATGCACTAGGAAAAAGGCTTTTAATTGTTCAGCTCAGCCAGGACCAGAGAAATCCTCAATTTAAAGTTACTGGTTGAAGAAACAGATAACAAGGATGAGGGGCTGAGGGCTCCTTTCTCACAGTATTTCCCTGACCCATGTACATTAGATGTTGGACTGCACCCACTCCCCACCACAATCTGGGTCATACACAAGCATGAATGCAGGGGAAGATCTCTGCAGGAGCAGTGATATCGTTAGGGCCACAGAACACCAGTCAAGCATCTGGCACTTGGTAAAGAAAGAACAATAGAAAACATAAACGTGTATCACATTTCATCTACTATCTCCATCAGGTGATGGAAGGTGCTGCCTATACACACTCATATATACGATAAATATTGGAACATGTAACAGGCTGCAAAAGGCAACAAGACAGAGACCTCTGTTCCATCCTTAATCCCACAACAACAGTGGAATAACTCCTGATAGTCCATAAAACAGAGAGTGATGGTAGGAGAGTACCTTGCACGTTTTTGTTACAGGATATGCCCGCCTTTTTGAACTCACGTTCATCGCACACCCTGCTTTGGCAGAAGAGAGAGTACTGTGTAATCACCAGCGAGCACATAATGGGCTGTATTTGAGGAATGGCTGCGCAGGTCAGACAGGGACAAAACACCCTGCCTGCAGCATCACATCGCAATGATCCACTTTATTCCACTACTGTGCTTTTAAGTCAGACAGCAGTGGATTTGAGCACCAACAGCCTGTTGTAATCTAGCAAGCTAAACTGGAAAAAATGTTATTCCAGAGTAAGCATGTCCACAAATCTACTCTGAAGTAGCCACAGCATTTTAAAACACAAAATATGAGTTTTAAACCATAATACCCCAATTCAGCCTTCTCAGGCAGGCAAATCTTTACACATAGAACTACTTTCTATACATATATATTTACTTGGATGGGTAAACACCTTTGAAACCAAATCAGCAAAAAGGCTGTCTCCAACTGGGACAAGACGGCTGTGAAAGCTACACCTCCAGTTATAACTTTCATTAGAGAAGTATCTTAATTGCTGTATTTACTACAGTTTTCCTTGAGTTGCCCCTAATCAAATGCTGATGTGCCTTCCCTGATACTCTGCACCAGTTATAATTAACACTGTTCTGCTAACTACTTGCTAAAGGAAGGTCATTAGCATTCTTGCTGTTTAAGTAGCTCATTAGATCTGGTTTATCAACCAACTCACATAAGAAAGTTGGGGAAGGGAGAAAAGTGAAGGCTTATTTTAAAAATCTTTCCAGGTAATACTAGGAGCAGCACAAAATCCCTTCAAAACAGAACAGCTCAGATTTGCTTACAATTAATTACAAGGTCATGCAGACCTCTTTTTCACAAGGAGACGGTGCAAAGAGAAGATGCCTGTTCAGACACTGGTGATCTCTGTGGCCGGGTGAACCCGCACACCTGGGCACCGCAAACCGACACAGCGTTGGGTCACGGGGTCTTCCAAGAGGAGTCTGTCAGAGACCCAGCAACTCGGGTAACGCTGCCGTTTGCGTAACTGGGGATGGACAGATGGGGAGAGCTTTTGCATGACCCTCAGCACACAGGCGAGTGACCGGGGTCCCCGCTCTCACCCAGCCTAGTTGCCAGACTGTGGGATCCTGTCCTGACGCTGCCTGGCCGGAGCGGCTGCGGGTTGTGTCCCTTGGGTAAAACTGAAGCAGCAGCAGCAGCCAAGGAGGTCAGGACAGGTGGGAACCTCACCAGTGGAGTACAGGGAGTAGCTTTTAGCTCATCAGAAAGTGCTGGTAGAGGAGAGCTGTTCTCTAGCACTTGAAAACACACGTTGATGTTGCTGGTGACAAGCAGATACAGACAGGTTTCAAACCACAGACCTGATGGATTGTTGCACAGGGGAGATGAGAAGGAATTTAATAAAGCAGGAGGCTAACAGGAGAGGCAACAGCACGGGAGCAGCAAGGACGGTGTGTGCCCACAACAGCAATTTCCCTGGCACACGTAGAGAGAGCAAAACCTGCCGTAGGTGCCCATTTCTCATCACAGCCAGGGCTAGAAGCCACGCAGGGATGGAAGAGGAAGCAATGCTGTGCTCAGATAGGAAGCAAACGACAGACTTGGAGGAAGGAAAGAAAAAGTACCAAGGCACAGCCTCAAAAGAAACAGCAACTACCTGTACTCGGTTTTCCTGAAGCAAAAGAGAACGCAAGTGAGTGGAGGGAGACCACTGTCTGTGTGAAGGATTGATGTAAACCGCGAGTAGGGAAGACAGGTTCATGCATGCGTGTGCACAGATGAACACAGAAGCGCAGACTCACTGGCACTTCTTACAATTATTTAATTCTAAAGGACAAAGATTTAACCAGAATTAATAATACAAAGAGCTGGAGCTATGACGCAGCCTGAGAACTGTAGTTCACATTCTGCTGCTAGCTACCTCCACTCAGCTCTTCTGAGTCTGAAATGCTGTCTAGGTATTAGCGCACAGGAGGAGCAGTTAGAAGACCTTTATCTGATACTCAACATGAGTAGTGGGATTCGGGGTATTTCTCTTAACTGTTCTGTGCTTCAGCAACCGTGTCTACATAGTGGGACCTCGCAAAGATGGAAAAGTACTGGAGATATCTGGGTGTTATGCACTGAACCAGTGAAATTTCTTACAGACTACATCAAGAGTAAAGCATGGAGTTATACTCCAAGTTGTTAAACAGGAATTATTTAAACTCTGCAGGTTATCACAAAGGTCCTGAAAAAGTTACAGTTATCTAGGAATAAAAACTATCCCATCTAATGAAATACTGCAGCAATGCCTATTCTTATTTGTGAAGGAATAGGCAGCACTGTTTAATAGTAATTGATCTCAGTGCTTGGCAGGTAGTAAAACCTTATGCAAATTACAGCTGCCACCCTAAAACTGCATTTGCATAACTTCTTTGTAAGTCAATCTTAAGCCTTTTTACCATAATAAAAGTTATCTATATTTAAAGAGACATGAAAAATAACCATACATACATGCTTCCTTCCACTTAGCTTTTAAACACTAACATATATTTGGTGCTTTGGGTGATTGTAAGGAACTGCACTGCAAGATTGGAAATTGGGGGAGATTACAGAAAAAAAAAAATCTGAGTCTGACCTTCAACTCTTACTGCACACCACAGAGCAAGGGAGCCACCGCACACATGAGGCTGCAGCTGTTAAGTACTTTCTACGTTCCACATGAGGATTATAAGATCAATACAACATTTATTGGTATCCAGCAGACAGACAACTGCCTGCAACAGCTTAGTCCCACAAGGACACGGGTGTCTGATTCTTTATTAACAGCACTGCTAGAGGGAATCTCACTATGAACTCACCAAAACTATGTAAGCCATATTCGATCAAAACACTACTCATTTAGTGAGGGAGCTTCAGGTGGATTTTGTTAGTAGTCAGAAGAAATGGCAGATCTTCAGGCTCTCAGATGAACCCTGAGTAATCAGGAGGCTGTGTTTGACTGCTTCTGAGCATGCCTGCTACTGCAGTTCAGTTATTTATCTTGCCTTCTGCCTCTCTCTTTCAAGATCTACACCCTGCTCTTGGTCTCCTTCATGGTAAGTCTGGAGTAACAGCAGTGTGAGTTGATGTCTCCAGGCTGGGGATTCCCAGAAGGACTACAGGAATTGGGTTCCCAAATTTCCCTTAAAGCCAATAGGAATAGGTTGTTTAGCTCCCACAGACTGCCTTGAAAATTCTCCTCCTAATCCAAGCCACTTTTGTAACCTGCCAAGTGAGATTTCAATCCTGCATGAAGGTCTCCAACACCACAGCTGGACAATTCCAATGACAAACATATGCAGTTTTTAACAACAAGTTGATTGGTTGTCTTAGCTCTGGCAGAGAAGTTGGTGTTTGTCCTTTAAATATTATTTGTTTTTCTGTGTTATGTGAAAGCTGCAGTTGACCTTTCAGTCATTGTAGCACAGGGAGCATGAGTCAGCCAAGCCAGTCCAGAGGCTACAGAAATGGATGCTGGTGCCTTCCATGACATGAGAGCTTCTCTCCTGCCACAGAGCCTTGCACTTGAGCAGTCTCCTCCCAAATGAGGACTGCCCAACAGGTACAGCATTAGAAAACAGTAATTCAAAATCATAATTAATATTTTCCCAGTCTGAAGAAAGCCTAAGGCAGCTATTAAATTGGGATTAAGCATATTTCAAGCAGGCATCCTTAAGTAACGCACAACTTGCTTGATCTCTGAATACCAGAAGGGCAAGGCACATTATTTTCTACAACCAAAGTCCTTTTTTTTTAATCTGTGACACTAAAAAGCCCTAGGCAACTTTCAAGATTAATTGCAATTGTTCAGGGTCCTCGCCATTCCTCCTGGATATCCCTCTTATGTAAGAGAAGGAATGAACATGCAGCAGAGTCACTGGAGATGCCTCGCCTGCATCTCAGACCCTGCCTCTCATCGCTGGCACCTGCCTTCAAAGCATGCTGGCCTGCTTATTTCATCTCCTACTTGACATTCCCCATGTTGACTGCCTTGCACGAAGCAGTCTCTTCCAGTGATTCCTTTGTTCTTGTCACTTTCAAATAATTTCTAAAATAAGATCATTTCTCCCTGAGTGCCCAGAACATTGAAGTAAATAAAGAGTAAGCCAAATTGTACATATTTATTCTCTTGAGACATTTCTCATTTCTTTGGTCCATTCAGCTTTATCTATATCTGTCTCTTCATGTATGCCTCAGAGGGCTACAGAGAAACTATATCATTCTGGGGAGCTGGCATTCAAAAGGAAGTATTTATGTATATTTAAATATATATACACAAAATTAAATATGTAAAAATAAATGCGTATAGATACACACACTAGTGTCTATGTGATGAATAGATGAGAAATGACAGGGGTTTTTTTAAAAAAAAAAGTCCACAGCACCCAGCAGCTGTGTCACACAGCAGTACTGAGCTGGAAGAGCACATCAAAGTTCTGTCTGTCAGCTGATGGGACTAGTGAAGATCCCAGTTACATCACTGGAAATCTGTAGCAACTTCAACACAATGTGGGCTTTACATGGAAGCTACTGTATTTTATAAATGATGATTTGTGTTCTCCAAAACTCAATGCATCAAACTCCACAGAAGGGTGCAAGGGAAAGAAATTACCCCAGTATATCTAGACTTGTTTTCCTCATGAAATTTCCTAGGCCTGATCTTTTCAACTGTGAATGTTCTCTGATTGCCGTTTTTTGGAGCAGGGTCTTTTGTTTTGCTCTGCACTAGGATAATGGTGGCATAATAAGGGAGATCTCCAGTCAGACCAAGGCCAACAACTGCAGCAGTAGTAGAAAGGAATACTACTAATGAAAAACCAAAGCATACACACCATAAAGGAATACTAATAAAACCGCCAAAACATACACACCCATCCCGCCATGGATTTTACACCATTATTTATTATCATACAAACTAGGTTCAAAATATCAGCAGGTCAGAACAGCTGCATGTTGCCACCCATAAATAGGTGTTTGGTTTATGAGACCAGATTAATAAACACACACACGAGCCTGTTCCAATCTAATTTCTAATGGACCTATGTCCACACCACAGAAGCAACCGCTCTCCCTTTACAGAGCTGTCTATACGTTTTACAAAAGCCCTAGGCTAAAAAAATTTAGAAGCTCAATTCTGTTGACCAAGTGGTCCTTCCAGGTTTGAATTGTAGCCCACTGATAACAAAAGCATGTAAAAAAGTTGCATTGCACTGCACCGCTTCCCATTCTGCTGATAAATACAGGCCTTCCTTCCCTAGCATGGTTTAACTTGGCATTTTAGATACGCAGTTAGTAAACAAAAACAAACATGGGCACGCAACCCTGCCAAAACCTGCTGTGAGCACTTACAAATCCAATCAGATACGGACTGCCAGCATCTCCCAGGAGGTGTGAAGTGAAACTCTGCAAGGCTACTGCGGTTGCACGGCGTGTTGGAATGACCACATACTGCAAAGAAGAAGGAGAAAGAAAAAAAAATACATAAGGAAACTTAAGTAAGAACCTGTCCAGCTGTCTTGCATTGCTCAGTTTATATCCAGGTCAGGACAAAGTAAACAAGCTTCCCCAGATGTCGGTGGCAGACACAGCCACTGTCCAGTCCACGGGCTCAAGCAACCGCGGAGCTCAGCTACCCTTCCTGGCTTCCTAGTACTTCTGATGGCAGGTGCTGAGGGAAGGAGGCTCTGTCGGGTCTGCACTCCACTCAGCAGCACTGAATGCCTGGGTTTGACTAACAACTTTGCCCATGAGACACTTTGCTATTGCAAATCCTCAGCCTGTATTTTGCTTGGCTGATGGGAAGAGTGAAGTTCAAGGTTGCCTGCAGCACATAATTTGCCAGCACCTCCAGCCTTCCAAGTGAAGGACTTTGCAGTGACCTGGGATATTGTCCTTTTTCCACAATAAGGATATAATTTTGTTTCCTAAACCATAAGCAATTCACATCAGTATGAAAGGTCACACATGCTCCCCTTCCACTCCATCTCTAGCCACTTTATATTTTTCTCAAAAATTTGCAATTCCACTTGTGAAAAGTGACCAAGACACATTAGGAAAATTTTCCATAGACAAGATATTGTCGTTTGGTCTCCACTCCTCTAATAAGGCATGACACCCTCGGCCAGGTCATGCAGAATCAGTCTGACTACAGAAGATCAGTGGAAAACACAAATTACTTCCCCATTAAGGGACCAGATCTTACAGAAAACAGAGCCCTAACCATGAAAGGGGATGAAAGATTAAAAAAGGAAAAAAACCCAACAAACCCCTGTCCTGCAGAATGACCTTAACTTTATAACATGCATTTAGGAGCAGAAAAAAGTAATTCTCCTGCACAGAACTTGTGAAAGAAGCTGGCTAAGAACATCTGCATCAAGTCCACATATCCTGGTTTATAAATTGATCCTGTCTTGATTTAAAGGCTGTAATTAATGAAGAATTCAATAGGTCTCTAAATCCAAGTGAGCTTTGTTTCCACTTCTAAGCACTGAATCTTGTTCTGCCTTTTTCTGTTGCTCTGAAGAGCCATCTACTCTGCCAGAAATGACTCTCTTCTTTAGCTGCTTGTAGACCATGATCCCTTTTACTTGTCCACTTTCTCTCTGATGGGCTGCCTTTACTCTTTCTTTAGAAGGCATCCCTTCCCAGACTTCCACTCATTCTTGCAGTCCTTTCCTGAAGTCATTTATTAATTAAATGTGACATTTCAGGACTGGCATATCCCCAGCTAGAGATACCCAGAGATGAGTCTACTGAGGTAGGGAGAACTCACTGCTCAACAGTGACATATCTCAGGGCACAGGATCTGAAGCACTGTTTCAGTGCTTTAACACTTCCTCTTAGGGAAGGGGAGTTGCCTTGTCTGCAGTGGAAAGAGCCACAAAAAATGGAAAGAAAAGAAACAGCATTGAGAAAATCCACACTAGAAGAGAACTGATGCCTATTGAGAATGATTGTCTCATTCCAAGCAGAGACAATTAGGAACGATGGGTAAAATTAGATTAAATGCTTTTCCCTAGGGTTTTACCATGCCCTTTCAGAATGACCTGCCAATTCTTTCATTACTGGTTTGACAAAGGTGCAAGTGCACACTGCTAATGCACTTTGATGCCACATATTAAATGGGTACCCTGTTAAACTCCTGTTGTGCAACAGAAGAGCAAAAGATGATCAGATCCACAGCAACCACCTGGCTACAGGTGTTATACACTGTCCTCCTTTTGCATCCAGGGGCTCACAATAGACTTGAAGGCTCACAGAAATCCCAAGAGGAAAATAAGGTCTAGACTTTATTAGAGACACAGAAATGTACCACAGGAGGAGAGCCACACAATTCATTACCATTCCCCAAAGATGCAGGGTAATGGGTGCAACCTGGATAGATTAGACAGAGAAAAGAGGAAAAAAAAAAAAAAAAAAGTGAGTTATTGTTCTTCCCACCTGGTCCCACTTCAAACAAGTGCAATGGAGCAGCATTCTGCAAGAGCTGCTTGAGAAAGGGCACCTGAGAAGATAAAGTGAAATTCTACCTAATTCAAGAGTCCAGAGCTGGGTATATCTGTGAAACAGGGAATTTTAAGTTTACATTAAAATAGTTTTCTTTCTATAAAGTTTATGTTAACAAATCTGGAGAAGAAAGCCTGCCTGGCTTTACATTCTATCAATTTTCCTAGCAAAATGACAAAGAAAATGGCAAATTTATTAAAAACTTGCTATTTTCAAGGAGTGGTAGTGAATTAGTGTAAAGTGGAGAAAGAAAATTGAATAATACCTGAATCATATCTGTGTGTGCATATATATATTTATACACATGAACACACACATGTATTAAACATAATTTTGCATGTATATCTGTATTATGTGTACATATAGTTTTGCAAGTAGCAATACAATTTCCTGCAAGTTTTCAGTTTGCCTAACTAAAGAAGTTATTGATGGTTGAAACCATTTAAATTAATTAAAAGTAAATTTAGTCTGGAATTCAAGTGAAAAACACTCCTCCCCCACCCCCAACATGTGGCAAGCAAACGAACATAAGATTTTTCCTCTTCCTCTGAAAGATATTGGAAAGAAAAAAAGGCTTAAACCAGCACGTCCAGAACAGCAAAAAAAAACCCCCACCCTATCCCTCCTTAAAAAGCATTTCGTTCTGATGGAGAGGAAGTAGTTGGTAGCAAACATTGTCTACTGTTCTAGGGAGACAGCAGTAAATTACAGTTCTAAATGGGCATTTTGATACTAAAATAGACCTAAATTCAAACCATACATGGCCTGGTTTGAATATCCCACAGAAACTGGAGGTGGGAGAGCCACCGCAGCCAAGGCGGAAGTCCGTGGGATCGCCCTGGCTCATCTCTGACTCCAGGTTCAGAGGCAGACAGCACAGAGGATGGGCAGGGAGGCTGACCAAGCAGCTTTGGCAAACCTCTGCTCTTTAAATAGAGGTTCCGAAAGGCCATGGTTTACTGCTGACATCCCCTTCCTGTCGTGAAACCAGCAGAATGAGTTGGTCTGAAATAAGTTAACCAGGAAAGCCAAGGAGAGATCACCCTTCTCCCAGTGAAAGGCCACATGCCAAAGAGGTAAGTTCTGATGTTTATGTCTACTCTTTGAAAGAAAACTCTACTCTCTAAAACGCTTTGCTGCCCTTCCTGGGTCAGACAGTAATCTTCAGGACAATGCATTCTGGCCTCTTCAGCACCAAAGTCAGAGAAAACACATGCTAACCCCGTTCTAGGCACTGACAGAGCCTGGAAGTAGTCCTGGTGTCCCTGTTGTAACTGCTGGTCAGAAAAGGCAAAGGCTGTGATCCAGAGAAACCAGCCTGAGAGAAACCCTTCACTCAAGCTAGGCAGGCATTGTCTAACACAATACTTTTAAAAGAAATAAAAGAAGGCTGATTTGGTCTCCAAATCACAGCACAACGTGGAGCAGCACACATCCATCTGCAACCCTTGGCCCACAGAAGAACTGCAGAGACGCCCCTTGGCACATCCTTCCCTGTCAGAGCTGTGCTCGGGTGTTTGAAGTGGGCTGTGTACCTTCAGTCAAAGGCACTCCTCACCCTGCCGTAAAATCTAAACCACAGCACTCAGATTACTGATGTGTGGAGGCACACTGAGAGAAGCAACAATGAGAGCTTCTGGAAATGCTATTTATCTGCGGCTGTAAAAGTAGGGCAGTATTTCATACTACATAAATAATTGGTTTTTATTTATAGGGAAGGTAATCAGAACAAAAGCAACATTCCTCTGTGCCTATAGCACAGCTGAGCACCAGTCTATACCTGTTTCAAGCCTAAAGGAAGACTTTGACTCTACAGCAAAACGTTAAAGCAGCTCCTCCATGGCAGCTCATGACCATTTAAAAAGAACTAATGTTTTAAAAGAAAAAAAAAAATATGCAGAGCATTTTTTTGCATGACTGTCAGGACTTTGCATAAACTGGAGGGTGGCTTTTCTCAGCAAAGACCTAAAGAGATTGTGTGATTGCAATAGCTGAGGCCCTTTAAATTGCCTACTGGCTCCTACACAGAAAAGCCACCAAGCCTCTGTCCATCACCTTTATTTTTGAGATGTGCTATGGAGGAAAAACCTCACTATTAGAACCGGATTCCACAAAGTCCCAAGCACTCAGCACGTCTCAGAATGTTACACACTTGCCCGCTGCACTGAAGCTCATTCATTATTGCTGTTACAAGGCAGTTTTAATGCTTCTTTGGGGTTCTGGTAATTTTGAGGCCAATTTGCAAAGATGGCTGATAAACTCTGTTTCATAATTAGCATGCTCCATAAGAATCATCCCCCCCTTCCCTAAGCACCGTCTGAGCATGTGCCTGGGAAGAGATCTGGAGAGTTGTGCTCGGGAGAATAAGGCCTGTTTTGTACAAATTTGCATTTGGAACAAATATCAGCCTTTTAAAATCTCAAGCAGTGCAGTACATTCTGCAGTGCTGACAGTTTATCAAACCTAGCACTCAGCACCTTTTACTGCAGACACTTTGAGGAGCTGCACACTGACCGTTACACTGGCAAGAACAGTCGATGCAATGGAAGCACAAAGTTATGAAGAGCCAACCATTAAATTTGAAGATAATAAGCAAACATCCTTGCTTTGCCAAGGAAATTAAACTTGCAAAATCTCTGAAGATGCTTACCAACTTGCCTGATAGGATTATTAAGCAATCACAAGATCTGTAAATCTTGGGAGAGCTATGGTAAATCATCTGGGATGCAGTTTCCAAAAAGCCTCACTTCTGGCATAATGAAATCAGTGGGAACAGTGTTCAGCCAGTATTGACAGCTTTTTACCCATGAAAACAGGATAATATTTATGTATATGATGAAAGTGGTGTTAAGCTTACGCTAATAATGCTTTTAAACTCCTTACCAGCCTCAGGCAAGAACAGACACGCTTCTGATTACACCAAATAAATAGTAATCGGTAGAAATTAATTTGCCAAACATTTGAAGTGCATCTCGCTAAAGCATATCCACACCTTTCTCTGGCTAGGACTTCTTATAAAGCTGTCTGTCAAACATGGTTATAGCCCTGGCTCTCACCTATCGTCCAACTAAACATCCTCTCAAACCCCCTGTGTAATACGGATGCACTTCAGACCATCTGTTTACAGGCTTGCATTGATCTAAGTGGATGTTTACTTTTATTTGTATAGCACTTTTATAGGTCTACTCATGCTGATAATGCATTAAGCTGGGCATTATATATGACACTCAGTTCATTTTTCTAAACAGACAAGAGAACAGCTAGCTTAAGAGTTGGCATCAATTACCAAAATTCAATTTTTAATATGCTTTTAGTTTCTTTTCCATGTTTTGGAAATTTGAACTAAGAAATTATTTTCAATTATTTCCAATCATTTCTTACAGAGTTCTTTTGCACTAAAGCAACATAAATAACTGCAAATGCATCCCTACAAAATGCAACTCACTATAGGATGCTGGTAAAACAGATGGCAAACCCTATAAAAGCCATTAAAAAGCTACAGGATACTGAAGTCACATTGAAATCAACACAAAAAATCTCAGTAATTAAAATGGGACAATGATAGCATCCTTAGTACACTTGATATAACAAAGTAGTTGGTTGAAAAATGCCTTTTGGGGTTAGCTTGAGACAAGGTAGGTCAGGTTTCAGCTCTCTCTCTGGCACAGATTTTCTGGAGGACCTTGAACATGTCCGACAGGTACCCTCCGTCCAGCTGTGCTGTGTTGGCAGCAGAGATGACTACCTCAGCTGCAATTTCACTGCTGGAGGACTGCAGATGTGCTCCATGGCCAAGCCCTTACCTGTTTCAGCCAACGCTAGTGAGGATATAAAAGATCTGCTGTTTAAGCCAGTCAGCTAATTCTAACCAGAGTTGGGAGTGCTCCTGGGAACACCACAGCCAAAGGCAGGATGCAACAGGAAGCTCTGGCAGGAGGCAGCAATGACAATTACAAGTATTGTATTATAATGTATTCCTCAACACAGCTGTCTGAAGACCGCACATCTAAGTGTTGAGATACCACTTCATGAACGGCCACGGCAGCCTTGAACTCCCCACAAGCTGCAAAACTCACATAAGTACGGAGTAACCACACGTTCAGGCCATGCAGGGCTCCATCACACCAAAGCTAAACTGGTGGGAGGAGCGAACCTCGGTAATTAAAAGCTATGTAATGCTACTGAAGTACACTGATAACACCTTTGTTTCTCTGTGCTTTATTCACATCTGAGAGAAGGGGAATTAACCACCCCATCTCCCAAAACGTTCTCTCCACAAATGAGTTAAAGATTGAAAGTTCATCAGGCAACACAGTTATGGCAACTACAGAGCTACCTTAAAAATATGAACACCACCTTGAACTCAAATCATAAACAGAACTTAAGCAGAAGCTTGAAGTTCTTTGCTGAATCAATATATCAACACTATTATCTTTACATCTAGGAATACTGAGCCAGACTGTTTTCTCATTGATGTTTGCATAAGCAACAAATACAAGTCAAGGGAGTTTTCTACTGATGCCAGACTGATTATATTTTTAGTTCTGTCAGCAAGCTGCCAAAAGACCTCGGGCAAGTCCTGTAATGGTTCTGTGCTTTAGTTTCTTTCTTTTCCATACAATAAGCAACAAGTAACCTTCCTGACACTGAGATTTCAACATACAGTTTGTTTGATAGGCTCTGTAAGTCTCTGATGGAAGCATCTACAAAACATGCAGGGCTCTCTAACAAACATTCAGACTATTTCATATGAAAATCTATCTGCTGAGGTCAGCTTGCTGATTTGAAAGACTTAAAAAGCTCTACAGTGGAGAAAGAATGGAACATTAAGGACATGGGGTGAAAAGTCCCTGACAGTTTCCTCTCGGACAAGATGGACATAGTCCAAAAATTCTTTATACTTTCTTTTCCTCTCTCCTCTCCCAGAGGTGGTTTTCTATTGTGTATGTGTTGAATGGTAGGTTTGCTGGAGTTAAGCCAAAGAGAGAGGTAGATGGCTACCTTTGTGGTCAGAGGAGGGAGGGAGGGAAGGATTTCCTATTGCAGAACAAAGCTGAGTTACCAATAACAAAATCCACTAATATGCTGAGTATTAGGAAATGCTGGCTGATTTCTTTGCATGTGGGGTTTTGTGCAAATACTTAAAACTTGGGGAAACTATTTGAATTCAGTAGTGGTGTCATTTCTGGACATCTCCTCTCCCTGGTGCTCAGAACAAAGGATGAGAAGAATCTTTCTTCCCTTCTCTCTTTCTATCTCGCTTCCCTTTTCAGCAAGTAAAAAAAAAAAAAAATTAAAAAATAGGCTGAAGTAGGGGCTAGGCATTTGGGAGAAATTGAACTTCAGGTTGTTCTTGCAAGCTGACAAACTGCTCTGGCCACCAGAAGAGAAAGATGCTGTTCCAAAGTACACTCACCATTAGTATGTCTGCTGTGATAGCCCAGTTTGAAAACAGAAGAGTTTCTCCGATAAAAATGCAAATCTGTTGTAACAAAACACACAAAAAGGAGAAGATTTATTCACTTGACATTCAAAGGAAAAATAACCTGTCACAAACTTTCCTTTGCTGCTTATTTGTCTCAGACCTACAGAATACACTCCTTGTTACTGTTGTTATCCCGGATATTAGAAAACTATAGACTTTTATCTGAGCTCTAGGGGTTGGCCTGCAACTTTGTTAGAGTAAACTGTTTATGATCTACAGAGCAGCTAAACAGAAGGCTGACACATTCGATTACAGAAGAACATGAGAAGCCAGCAAGAAGAGACAGCCCTGGGCTTCCATACTTGCATCATTCTGTTCCAAAAAGCCAGTTAGAAAAGGCAAGAAGGCTACAACTCCCCAAAACACAGTCATTTTCATCACTAGGAATCAAGTTATGAGTTAAGTTCTGTAGCAAACCAAATGAGGTTCTCTGCTCACTATGTGCAAGATCCCTTCCCTTCCCCAATAGCATATTGCTGTCCTTTCTGAGCGGGACATAGGTCTAGGCACTACAACATCTCAAGCATTACACTGGTAATATCTATGTACAGTCAAAACAGGACTTAAGTATGGCTTTTGCAACATCAGTGTCTTATGGTGAAATATAACTCTTGACTCTGTGGAGGAGGTCAACAAGATACATTAAAAGCCCTGTGTATGTAGTTGGATGAGAGCTTTTTATGGTGGCGTGGCATGAACAGCCACCACATATGCTTTTCATCTCTGGCACTCCCAGTTGTGCTGGTACAACAGGGCCAAGCAGGGATTCGGAGCAGGAAACTGAGATGGAGCAAAGAATCTTTTGTTAGGGGGAAATAGAGGAAGAAGGGCTTGTTTTGCTTATTTTTAACCCAAATCAGTTGTCTGGTGCAGTTCACTGCAGTTCTACAATCAGTTATAGCAGTTGAAGAACTGGAAATGATCAAGAGGAGAAACAAATTTAACCTGGCCTCATCATTACACTGAGTCCAACGGAACAAGGGTGACACGGCTTCAGGAGGAACACTGCCTCCATCAAGAAGCTTTTTACTCATATCTCAATTATGAACCTTTTGCTTTTATACTGTATGGTAACAATTTAGCAAAGAAATGTTGGTTCAAGAGGATGAAAAAACAAGGATAGAAAATCTTCCACACACATGTTTTCCTCTTCTTTTGTGTATTATGAAGAACAGAACACATGGACAAAATGCTACTTAAATAACCAGACTTGTAAAAATCAGCTCCCTCATTCCCCACCAGTAAGAAGGCAAGCAAAACTCCTTTAATCTCCCTCCAGAAAGTTGCTTTTTGCCCAGCTAACCCATTTCTTTTTGTGGCATCTAGAGAGAAAACATTACTCCTGGAATCCCTATAGGTAGCTGGGGATAATAGCTATGGAGATTGGGATTCTGGCAATTGAAGATTCCCCATTTTAATTGCCATACCTTCAGTTTTTGTTATGTTGCATAGGCTACAATTCAGTAATGAAACAAAGCCAGCAAGAAATACACGGCACACCTTGTTCTGAAGAAACATTCAGCTGGGTGTCGTTTTGTGGCGTTCCTGTGAGCTTTGACGGGCTGACAGGCACAGCCACTGCCCCGGTCCCTGCTGCCTGCCCAGGCGCAGGTTGGGGCGGGAGGAGGAACTGCAAGATTGGCAGCTATGGCATGATGTGACCATCGCAATTCTCTTTCCCACACACCGGTTGAGATTGCCTAAACCCCTCAGACCATCATGTCACTGCCAGAAATAGTTTGCTTTATTTAGTGAGTCTTACGTATTGACCTACAGAAAGCTTCCTCTATTTGTTTCTAAAATTGTCTTTGTTTCCCACACATTCTCCCTCCCTATCCCCTCTTTCTGTGACTGGATCTGCTTCCTCTGTGATGGTGTCGGAGCCAGTCATTATGGCCCAGCTGGTCAGCTAGGAAATCTCCTCTTTCCATTTTCCCACTGTCCACTGGTCTGCCTTGAACTTGGCTCTCACTGGAAACCACAACTGCCAAGCTAAGAAACACAGATCCAATGAATCAAGGTGCTGACAGGAGTTGAAGCCATGTGTCATGCAGCACGGGCATACCAGAGCCCCAGGTGGGCTCTCAGGACCTGCTCTGAAATCTGTCCTACTACAGCTCTGCAGCTGCTGTTGCTGTGGTTCTGTGGCTGGATAGATTAAACTGAGCTTGGGAAAGATGTAATCACACTTCTGAATATGGCATTGCCATGGCCTGCCTGTTCATACAGTATTGCAAACAGGCAACTGCTTGCATTAAGGTTATATGAATTACAGACACATAACACATATATGAATTGTTACACACAGCAAGTAAAACTTGCCCCCTTCTGCAGGTATTCAGCACAAGTCCTATAAATAAATCACTGAAATCCTACAGATTTCAGAGCGCACCAGTTCTGAATTGCTGCATGTGTCTTTCACCCACCACGTTTCCACGAAACACATGCTTAGTACGCGGATACTGGTAAAAGGAAAAGAGGAACAAGAGGAAGATCAAAAAGTAGGACAAAAGATACTGACATTAAAAAAAGTCTGTCCTTCAGCTGCTAATGGGGATTTATAAAAATGAGTTCTTCCCCTGCAAAGGGCATATGAGGATATGTGGCATTTCTGCTGGAGAGAGACTCTAGGGATGCTTACTGCAAATAGGGCAGCCTCCAGAGCAGATCAATACCTCCCGAAATGCTCACGGTTTTGACTCCTCACACACTTTTCAAAGCCTCATTTTACACTGAGATTTCAGCTCTACACATAAATCCTCTTCCGAATCCAGCTGTGTTGTATAATATCTCACCATCTCCATGTGGTGTCCAGTTGTGATGAGCTGACAGAAGTTATATCCCCCTCAAGTCTTTCTGTTTATGTGATCAGTAGCAAATTCTGATTAGTAGGTTTCAGTGTGGTCACACCAGCAGCTCTCACAGCAAGATCTAAGCAGGTTATAAACTCCTTCCATGGCTATTTGCAAAGTGCATATCTGTCTATATCTTCATTACTTGTATTTCTCTGAAATCATGGGTAAGACTCCCACATGGACTCTTGAATTTGAAGCAAGTATAACTCCATCTCAGTGTTGGGCCATACTGATGCCTCAGAAGTAGGTACGTTACCAACACCATGTCAACAGAAAGTCCCTGGCGTTAAGACTGAGATGCTGTAAAAGCTCTATGGCAAGGATTTACTCTGGGATTTGCTGTTTCTGCAAGCTCATAACACGTCTTTGGGGAATTTAAATAGATGTTGAAATTGAGGTACAACAGGAACTTGGAGCAGTGTGAAAAGGAAGGCAAAGCAAAGCACTTCGCTCCAGTCATTTGGAGATTTAAACTAGTGTAAAATCTGCTGTTGAAATGTCTGAGCAGTGTGATACAATGATGCCATACAGTTAATGGGTTTCAAGAGAGAGGTTTGAAAACCAACATTTCAAAGAGTACATATTTCAGAAAGAGTGGGACTTAAAGATATGCAAATTTCTGTTTTAAGGAGCTAGACTACAACACACAAATCCACATGCTGCAAGGAAACCAGGATAAGAACTGATTGGACTGTACAGCCAAGCAAGATAGTAAAAGATAGAAATACAAGTGTCTGGGCAGCTAAGTGATATAGAATGCTCTTTTATTCCAAGATTGCAATAGCATTGAATGGCATGGAAATACAAGGGCTTGTGTTTGAAACTTGCCTTGAAAAGTCAATTCAACTGATATATAGCACCACCATGGTAATACACTGTGTTATGAGACATTGGTAGCTCCAACATAGACCTGTTCTCTCAGTTGGGTTTAGCACCTGTAACACTAAACGGCAACAGCAACAGGTGGTGTGTCATTGTTTTCTGTTTATATTCATTTATAGTGGATGTCTTGTCCACAGATCATCTAACGCTAGGTCATTAATGATCTAAGCTACCCTGACCCTTTGTAAGTTAAGAATTCTCATTCTTGCAGAGGCAAAACAAAGTTAAATAACTAGCCCACTGTCACATGTAGAATCTATAAAGAGAGTTCAGATCTCTGAATCTCTGATTCCCCAATTGACACATTAACCAGACTCATGATCTGCTTTCTATGCATCAGGTTTCCAGCAGCAGAGAGAGCATATTTAGGGCTACAGAGAGGCAGTGTTGTTACCCACAACAAATGTATGCTTCAGCCTAACAGCATCAGCAAATACGCTTATATTTCTCATACCCCCTCCGTATGCAGATATAACTTCCTTTGCAAATCATTGACTCTTTATTAGATTTACTGCTCATGCATAATAAAATAAATTGCTTCTAAGACTGGTTAAATAATACCATCTATATATATTTACACAATGCAAAATAATCACATAGCTATTAAAAAAAAATAAGAAAAAAAGGATGAAAATGAGACCAATAACCACCTTTTGTTGCAAAATTTTTGAAAACGGTATTTCAAGCTTAGAAAGGGAGAACTTTCTCCATAAAGAGACTAAACACCACAAATGAATATGTCTGTCATCGGGTCTGAGAAAGGAGAAAATCACAGGTCTGGCTGCACAAAGAGGTGGAGGGGAGGGGCAGGTAGAGGGGTGTGACAGATCACTCAGAGGAGGGTTAATGCTTCATCAACCAGTGACACCCTCTTATAGGTTGTCTGAGGTGATCGTTTTTCTGCTGAATTGATTCTAGACCATGCCACAAACCAGAGGACTGAATCTCTTCTCACACTTTCTAAAGAGCCAGAGTAGGCATTCTTGGTTCTGTCTTAATGTTGTCAAAGTTGCATTCCTTCTTCTGTGTTTAATGATGAAAATATCCACAGCTAGGCTACTGCTAGAAATACAGAGAAGCAAGGAACCACAGTAGGTTGGTTGGTTGGTTGGTAAATTGTAAATGGATTCTCCTTGCTGGGTGGTGTGCACTGCTCCATGGAAGCCAAGGGTGGGCTGTCAGAAATTATCCCACTACTCCAACCATCTCATGTTTTCCCTTCAAAAACTTCTCCCAAGTCCCAGGCTTCTCTCTATTACATTGAAAGTGAACCTGGGACCTGGATTTCTACTCTCTACTGAAAGCAAGATTCTAGCCTGAAGCTGGATTATTATACTTGAGTTTTTCCTTTTTCCCTCAGTCTATTTGTCTGGATCTATCTTTTTCTATACTTTGATTATAAACACTCAGGGAGGGGCCATATTTTAATCAGCAGTCTGCAGCATCAAGTACTGTGGGTTCCTGGGCTCAGACTTTCAGATGCTATAGTAACACAGATAACAACAAATTGAAATTACATAGTAGTTAATATTGGTCTGCAGCAAGCTACCTAGTTATGGAAATTAATGGTACTTATAGGTAGCCAAAAGCATGCCCACAGACAAATTATACTGCAATTATAATTTGGTACCACTGCAGCTACAACACCCTTACTGCAAGGGAAGCGGTCAATTCTCCTGTACCAAAACATTAGGCAAGAGCAACAGAGGTATGGAGAGAGGTATAGACAGAACAACCCAAAGGCAGGGAACTGTGGGTTTCCATGCATGCGCTAAGTCACCAGCTCTGAATTCTGATGACAGTAAGTGGGGATAAGCAGCTGAGATGTCATTTTCCCTCCAGGCCCATCTAGATAGTGCCAAAACACCAAAGGGCAAAATGAAGGGCATTCAGAAGGGGAAAAGCAAGACTGACATCTCAGGCTTCCTGCAGGGGACAATGCACGCACTCTTCTAAGGAGTTTGGAGGAGAAAGTACAAGCGAGACTGGCATATGCAAAGGATTATACTTACATAGGCTCCCACAATGCTGCTCTTGGCAGCAACGAAGATCAGACAGATGAAGATGGCTGATCCTAGCATGCCAACAGCACAGACAAGAGGATCAGCTCGCTGGGTTTTTAACCGGCACCATTTGGTTGCCCCTGCCCCTGTGATTACACCCAGGAAACCAGTGAAGCATGTGATTGCTCCGAAGATCAAGCTATAAAAAAAAAAAAAAAAAGAAAATAAAAAAGACAGGTTTGGGGTTTTTTTTTGTTTTCCCAATGTGGGCATGGTCTTTGAACAAATTATTAAAACAACTAATGGAAATCTGCACCTTGGCTTTTAAAATTTAAAATAAAACAAATGCGCTCCCCTGATGAGTGCTTGTGATTTTTGCACTCTTGCCCTGCAATTAAGAAAAACACAGCATATGTAATTCAGCCTTGTACACAGGCATTGATCAACATGCAAAGAGGTGCGAGGGGCCCACAGACTGCTTCTCTGTGTGGAACTCAGCTTCCTGTAAAGTGCATTGTACAGCTAATTCTGTATGCACAAAACTAAGTAATAACCTGCACACTGATCATGTAAGGTGAAATCATGGATAGCACAGGAACCAGGAAACCTAACAAGACCATAAATAGCAGTGACTTTCAACATACTTTGACTTTCTAACTCCTTTCAGACCACTTCAAAGAAGCCTTCTTCTGCTGTTAGGGTACACATTTGAAATGTGTTAATTTAAATTTAAAGAGCCAGGAGCTGTCAAGGATTCTCTGTATTGTATGTGCAGGACTTGGATTACAGAGTCTTTGGCAACTACGTTACAGTGGCTCCGGGGCAGCTCAAAACATACATGTCATCAAGGAGTGGAAAACTTCTCTTTGTAAACAGCAGATGGGCAGTCAGACTGGAGCTGTATTTTCTACGCACTGCATTTTCGCAGAATAGACTGGGACTGCCCGCTGGGTGCTCTGGTTGATGGAACTCCAAACCACTAAGTAGTTTACTTCAGATGGGATTGTGTCAGCTAGAGCAAGAAGGTTTTCCTAATGTTATTTTTCCCTCACAAGCTAAAAAACAAAAGAGCTAACAAAAGGCAGTTTTTCCCATCTTTTACTCACCTGGAGAAATGCTTTTTTAGCATTTTATGTTTTGTGCCATCATGGTAAAGCACAAAACAATGAATTACTTTTCATAGCTTACGTGCTGTAAGTGATGTTACATAACCAGGACTGAAAAACCAAACCACTGTATAACATGAAGCACCCCAGACCGAAGTGTCCCAGATCTCTGCACCATTCTAGAGCAAAACTCAGCAAACACAGTAGCATACAGAGTGATGAAACACAGTGAAACCCTCCCTCACATAGAAACAAAAGTATTCAGGATTAGTCTCTGCAGCCTTTAGGGAAAAACAGTCCAACCTCTGACTTACAGCCACCACTGTGGCTACCCAACCTACCACCTTATTCTGCTGCTATTAAGTATGGGTCTTAAGAAACCAAATTCTCAGCTCTTCAAACATCCTCTAAGTCAAAGACAAAAGTCTCTTTTCTACTTCTGCACCATAGCCTGGGAACTAAGACAGCGCTGAGGTAACTGCTTCTCCCTTGGTTTGACTTCATGCAATGAAGAAGAGAAATAAAACCTAGTTTACAATCCCAGCATTTCCTATCATTGTTGCGAAGACCTAGAGGAAATTACAGACATTCTAGTAACTTGACTCTGTGGGACCTGCCTGTTTCCTCTGGCAAAGAAGCCCCCACCCCCTTTTCCCCCCCTCTTTAAAGCAGAGGAGTATGAATCTCACCTATCTTTGGTGCTGCAGGGCTGTGAGCTGCAGGTCTCTGCTGTCTTCTGCACGACCTGTGCTCTGTGAAGGTAGAGAGGGATCCACATGCCAAGCGCCCCTGTGGCAAAGGAGACAGCCGAGGTGGCCAACGATGAGAACACGTAGCTGCGGCTGTGGAGATGCAAGAGGCAAAAACAAGAGAAGGTTTAGTGGGAAGAGTGAAAAAGCAGGAGCCCCAGGACAGAAGCCAGTGCTTCAGTGACAAAACACAAGTGTTCCCCCATACTAGCCACCTCCCTTTGCCAAGGGGCAGAAACAATACAAGGTACAGAGCAATGGAGGATAAGAGACATGGAATATTTCTTCATATGTGATGCTCTATTGATAATAATGTACTTAACTCTTCAGAGGTGCTTCACAGAGACCATTTCTCATGGGACTGTTTCAGGAGACAATCAGTACTTAGTCACTAAGACATCACGTGTGAATTACAGGCCTTTCACTGTAATATCACCTGTTTACCTGGATGAGCAGTTTCACTTCTCCCTCGCCATCCATGCCACCATATGATTACTACTTGAATAAACTACCAAAATAAGTAATAAAGAAATAGTGATAAATTAACCATCATCACTTTTCATAGTCCTTTGATACTGGATGACAATACCAACAAGGCATTCTAGCCAGCAGTTCTAAGGATGATGGACACAAGTTTTCCATCAGAATTCTGATGTAACGCTGAATTCACAAGTGCAAGATTTACACATTCATAGGCAAGATTTCTGAAAGCAAGTACAGCTGCTTAAACACTCATGAGCATGTGATCTTTTATGCACATATACAAGCACCCAAGCACATTCAGTGCTCATGCATTCAGTCATATGTCGTTGTATAAACATATATATTTAAATTTGCCATGTAGTGTAAGCTTTTGTGTATTTTCTCCTCTTATATTGCTCTGGTGTTTAACTCTCTTCTTCCCCTCAGCAGATCAGCTCTTTCAAGGAAGAAAAAGGATCTAAGCATCTGAACAACAGTGCACAACAATTAATACAGGAACACAGCAATTTCTACACTTCAAAAGCCTTGATTTGTCTGAAGTATAAGCCAAACAAAGCAGACTCCCTCTTAGATCTCAATCTTGGAAAGGTTAGAGCAAAAGTTGGAATCCATCACTGTCATTGTCGATACCTCATGAAAATGTAGCTGCGATTTTCTCTCCTAGCTCCACAGACTAAGCTCCCGGCAACTCCCTGCCTGTTGTTGCTTTCCAGTTTCACAGTGCTAAGAGGTACAGGCCATTGCACGTTCCAGTTAAGCACTAGAGGCAAAGCATGATTTTTATTAGTGCTCTTACTTTCTAATCAGTGCTTTCATGTCTCTTAGCCACGAGGTCCGAGCCTTCAGCTGTCCCCCAAGTTGTTCGACATTTCCTCTTTTAGCAGCAGGTACAAATATCAAGATGAGTGTCCCTGTTATCATTCCCAGGAGTGGAGACACCTGCAAGAAGGGAATAGGGAATTAGCACAGGAGTCAGCAGGGTTTGCTCTGAGTAGTCAATAACAAGCAGATTACATTAGTTTTGTTTCAGCGACTCGATTCTTTACAGCTAGCCAGAATCTGTAAGCACACTGAGGCATCTGCTCCTTTCCTTCCTCCCTGACATTCCCTGGACTCTCTTATCTCACTCTGGAAGCATGTAGCTTTGAGAGTACTCTGATTAAGGCAGTCCATTTCTTTGTGTTATTAAAGTACCAAGATTCATCTAAATACGGTTCTTCAGTGATGTTTAACTCTTTGGAAACCTACTCCCAGTTGGCCTAAGAGACCAACTAGTTTCTGGGAGAGTGCAGAAATCTTTTAAAGGCAATGAGGCCAGGTGAAATATTTCTGGATGTAGGGAGCATGCTGGCTTTGAAAATCCTTGCTTGACATGCATCCCTCTTCCAGCTAACCCACAACGGCTTCCCATATTCAGGCAGCTTCCTTGGATTACCTCAGTGTACAGCAAACCAAGAAACACTGAAAATTCAGGCTGGAAGATAGGAAACAACACATTCAAGGGTTAGGTTTCCCAGTTTCCAACCCTTTCTCCCAATCACTACACAAAAATACAGAGATCCCACAGTGTTTTGCAAGCTCCAAATGTGATTCTTGTTTTGACACTGAAATTCCATCATTGTCAGAATGGAAAATAGCTCTGTTAGGAAAATAGGAACACAGATTTTCACCAAACTATCATCTATTCTGTACATGCTATTTTAAAAATAAATTCCTGTTCCAAAAAAAATATGTTTCCAATAATAACCTGAGAATGGCCTTTCAACAGAGAGCAGTGTTTCACACGCAAAGATGACAAACCCAGAATTCTTCTAGGGAAGGGAAGACAAAAATATTTCAGAACTGGAAAGTCAGGAAAATCCCTCATCCACGGATAAATGAAGCCTGATACAGTATCCTTAATACAGTTGAGGACAAGACACAGCACTGGTTAAAAAACCCCCAGAAATTCTGGGATTTTCTAGGGCCATATAATTTAAAGTCTCCTTGATTTTTATCAAAAGACTTAATCCCCCAACAGGACAGTATCCATTGAGACTCAGTAATGCTCCAGTAAAACACAGACGTTACTGCTAAATCCAGAGACAAAGCTGCACTTGCCAATGTGCCCTTCTGTCTTCTTCAGCCCACTGAAGTACAGATTATTCTTGACCTCTCCTGGATTTGGAGACCACAGGAGAACACAGAGGGAAGCATCACCTAGGGGAATCTTTCACATTTTGTAAGAGCACAGTAATTGCCACGGGGATGGAGGCTGCTTTACACTGATGCCTGGAAGCTTTCAACATGTGCTGTTTGACTACAATAAACAAGAAAAACTGTCTAAAGCAACCATCACAGAAGCGTGCAGCTTGTCAGATTCCCCACAATATTGCAATATTGTCTTTCAGATAGCCTGGATTTCTCAGGATAACTGTGGAGAGTTCATCTGAAGAAAAAGATGCTAATGAGGATTTCTTTGCACAAATTAATCATTTGAGTTTTACAGACAGAAGCACAAGAGTGCTCCAATGTATCAACCTCATTAACACCCACTGACCAGGAGGAGGGACTTTGGGGTTTCTTATTCCTTGTGCTGGCCTCTACTCAAAAGTTACTTTTACCCTTAAAGTATTTCTGCTACTGAATGAGGTAGCCATCCTCTTGGTGTGAAGCTGTAGGCTAAGAAACTTTTCATTTCAGGTGCACAGCTGAAACCTACTCTCCACTCTCTTAGCTGCAGATGAACTGTTCACGGTGATTTTCCTGGCTTTGCTTACCCTTGCTGGACAGGGAGGGAATTGCTTGTGCAACAGAAGGGCACATTTGCTTGAGATGGGAACCCATGTATTTCATCACCTGCTGTTATAAATGTGGATGGCCTGAGCTTCATGAGATTCATTTACTTCATGAAGTGCCAGAGCCACAGAATGCACCTCATGGGGGCTCATGCCACCCAGACTGCCAAAGGTCAGAAAACAGTTCTGCTGGGCCACTTCCTCTCAGCTCTTTCAAGACATCTTTGTGTGCAGGATCTGTTTGTGCGTATGCGATTGCAGTGTATTATCTTTTCAACACATTTATCAAGGTCCCTAGAGGTTAAAATAGAAGGAAACCGACTGTCTCAGGGCAGAAAAACAAGCGGAAACTGGAACAAAGTGTTTTTTCCTCAAAGCAGGAAGTCATTCTCGGAGTTTCTTGACAGCAGGGGACTGAAAGACTGTGGAGTTGATTTAAGGCCAATGCATCGTCTTCCCATCCCCATCAAGAAATCATGGTTGACCGATAATAAAGTGATTGGAAAATTCTAGCTCCCAGGCCAGGAAAAAAACCAAGTACAATGAGCCAAAACCACATACCTTCCCCACTTAGAGAATGTATCTGCTATGCACTTACTATCCATAGATGTAATTTCCAATCCTTTATCTTCTATATATAATAACAGGTTCAGGAATTGTGTGATAGACCTGATAAACAGATGCAATGATTATTAAGATGTTATTAAGATTGGCTTACCCGCAACGCCCAGTGCCAGTCTCCAGCAACCTGCTTCACACTTGAGCCAGTGATGTATCCCAAGCCACTGCAAGAAATACATGGATGAGAGTCAGTCAGATCTTTAACAGAGTACCACAGTCACAGATCTTCTTAAATAAAGATAGAAAGAGGCACAATTGATTGTGTGTCTTGGGCTCTCTTCTGCAGGAAGAAACATGGGGGGTGAAGCGGATGGTGGCTAATATGTAACTCTTCCCAGCACTGTTGATCTAAAAATGCGCAAACCTGATGGAAATTTGGACATTGATCTCGAGTTTAGAGCTGACCTTTCAATCTACAGTGGATGGAAACAAAGCCTCAAAAAGAATTTATTTCCCAATTTAATTTCTACATCAGGCCTTTCTGTGCACTAATATGAGTACTTAATAATTTTATGTTCAAGCTCTCAGTTAAGAAGTGCCCTTCAAGGACACACTATATTCCATCATTAATTTTTTTTTCTTGTCATTTAATAGCACTTAGTTCTAATTACCCATGAAGAGATCATTTTCCATAAGCTTGTAAGAAAAAACAAGAAGAATATGCAAGACAGTCTGATGTGAGAAACATCAGACCTGAAGACTGGAAACCTCCTCTGAAGATAAAGGAGCAACAGGACCTTCAGCCACATGCTAAGAACTACACTGAGGTAACAAAAGGTGGCTCACAAAGAGGCTAAATAAAGGTGACCATAGCCATGCTTCTCTCAAAGTGAAGTGGATGGATGTGAATATCTTTTTTTTCAAAACTGCTGCATTTGTTGCTGAGATTGCCTTGGCTAGAAGTTACCAGGGCTGCTGTGGGGCAGCTCTCAGCCATCACATGGCTTTACTGAACAGTCTGCCATCTGGACATCTGGAGGTTGCCATCTAAAATCACCCCAAGGGCTTTTTACACAGACAGGCCCCAAAATCAAACCATGGATCCACACCTCTGTTGGATATTGAGATAATTTAGTCCAAGAATCAGGCTCAACAGGATGAATATTTGTCATTTCTTGCTAGCCATAGTGCACTGAATTCTCTGTGTAAATACTTGGCATCCTCAGCCCTCTTGGGAAAATATTCTTTTCACCACTTAAGGACTTGTATATCTCTCTTTCCTCAAGAGCAAAGGGATGTTTGTGAGTTTTATCTCAGGGATGAGTGCTCTAACTCATAAAATGCACCACCCTGAACCAGAAGTTTTTCCCTGAGTTGGGGGGAATTAAACTGCTGTTTTCATGTTTTCCACGCTGGAAATGAACCCATGATGCCACTTTTGCACAGGATGTTGTCCAGCTCTGGGAATTGGTATGTAAACTATGCGAACCCACCCTGCCTACAACCTCACAATAGAGGGTCAGCCATTATTTTTAAAAAGTAAAAATGAAAAAAAAACCCACAACACAGATTCCCTCCTGTCCCAACAATCAGATACTGCATTGGGCTGATAAGGGAACTCAATTGAAAGAAAGTGCCAGAGGAAATAACTACCCCAAATCTGAATCTGCTTCTTGCTTTCATCAGGCATCTCTGGGCTTGGCTGTCCTCCACTGCTCAGCATTGAGACAGAGTGGGAACAATCATTACAGTTTCTCTTTTCAGCCTTACTGTCTACATCAGACTTCACAATTTCTCCTAACTGCTGTTTCAGTGGCCATAGCACTAAAATGGACTGGCCATTGCTATTGCAGCTACCAAGTCACCTAAGACTGGCTTAGCTGCATTTTCCAAACTCAGTCAGATTGGCCAAATTCAAGGTTGGGCAGAATTTGAGCTTAAACTAAAAATATTTTTAAAGTCAGCATTTCAAATTGTGTATGTTACATAGCATACTCCTCTTGCAACCTCTGATATTTAGGAGGACTGTCACGTAGAAGCAGGTACCCACTTGCTCACTTTTGAAAACTCAGGTCAGTGTCTTAAGAGAACTTGATTTCACAGTAACCTGAAAGACATGGCCTAAAGAAGGCATAGACCTCATGTGAATCGAAGCAACAATTCAGAGAACCTATATAACATTATCCAAAATGATAGTTTAATTTAATAATGCTAAAAAAAAAAGTCAGCTAAAATATTTTGATTCCATTTCCGCCCCCTTACTGTAAAAAAAAAATTCCTTCCCACTAATTCCCAGAAGTCACACATGAACCAGTAACAGGGCTAGAAAAAGGATCTAATTCCTGCAACTAATTAGTCACTGCTCACAATATTTTCCTGTTTAAACCATTCCAGCCAAAGACAGAAGAACTACGATCATTAGCAGCCTAAGATCTGTGTGAGCTTACTTTAAGAGAAAAGCCCAAACCAGACGAAAGAAGCATTACATCACTTACCTGCCAAGAGGAATTGCAAAGTAGAAAACAGACAGCATAAGGGTCCTTGTGTTTTTGGTGAAAAGGTCTCCTATGATAGTTGGTGCAATAGTGGAGTAACTTGCTTCACCGATGCCAACCAAACCTCGTGAGAGCACAAGGAGCCAGAAGTACTAAGAAAAGAAATAAAACACGTTAGCAGGTCTCCCCTTGTCTTTTTTAATTCAGGATGGACAACAGTGAAATCTGCGCAAATAGGGAAATATAAACCCCTGTGACTGGAATGTGATCCCCTTGTATACGTTTACTTTTTAAAACCTCAGACTCATTTCATTTAAAAACTCAGACTCTCTTGCTGGGAGGAAAGGGACTATAGATTTTGTGAAGATTTATAGGCACGAAAGAAAAGTAATAATACATGTTCACTCAATGACACTCAAGAAGATATTCTAATACAGGCAGAAGACCCTCAGTTTATTCTGAGGATGCAGCTCACTCTTGTTAAGCCAGCATCAGTGCACTGACAGAGGAAGGTTTGGGGAGGCGGGTGACTGTAACAAATCCTGCTCTGGGATCCAGAAAAAGCAATACTTGCCGAGCACAATCTGAACCTCCCCAGCATGCCAAGGGACAAGTTAAGACTGGTGAAGTCCTAAAGGCTCTTCAAAGCTGTGACAGAGTTGAACATGCAATCCCCCAAACTCTATTTTTTTTTTTTTCCTTCATTAGAGGCCATGGAATAAGGGAAGTTTTTCAAAGGTGCTAAGCACCTATCTCACTCCACTTCTTTTGAAAAAAAGCATCAATCTCCCCCTCATAGCAGGAAGGCAAAGTAAGCCAACACTGAAGCGTTCTGAAAAACCTCAGGTTACAATCTGGGCTGAGATGCACGCAGTTACAAAGAGGTAAGACAAGCTTTACTGTGCACCACAGGGACATCGGTGTGCACAGTAAGGAGTAGCCCCAGGTGGACGATTCAGAGCCAAACCAGGCCACGGCACAGGCTGCGAAAGGCATGAGGCTGCCCAGAGAATTACACGCCTTTCTGAATAAAGGGCCATCCAACAGAATGAGGAGAAGGACTTCACGTTCAGCACAACACAGCCTAAAAAGGGACGAAAAGGAATCGTTCGCCTAACAGAATCTTCTCCATGGCCCGTTTCCCTGTTTTAGCCAATGCTTTCATAAACTGCAAGGACCTGATTTTCAAGTCGACCTCTTTCACTACACTTGCAGTTTTCTGGGTGCTGCTGTGTGAAGGCATAAGGCACAATATTTTGATGCCTAAATACCTGATAGATGAGCACAACCAAGTTCTCAAACATCCAGGCAGCTTGAGCTACACCCAGAAGTAACTGCAGGTACAGAAATGAAACAGGCAATTGCAGAAAAGTGTAAGCACAAGGAAATCTATGTCTACAAATGTGACTTCTACAAATCCTCTATTTACTGTTATTATTCATTTGTGTGGAAAACAGCAGGGATTATGGTAAATATGAAAGTGCTTTGAGAACAATGAGCGATTACAATGAGTGATGAGGGAAAAAGTTGAGTTGCAGGGAAGTGACTGACTTTGTGCCCTACAGCAAAGCTAAGCCAGAGTACAGGGCTCTCATTCACAAACATGGAAAATGCCACGCAGACATCAAGCCACGTGCCTCGGTCATAAATATATCCATCAGCAGACAAAAATCTACCACTGACATGTTCTCATTGTTTTCTTCATTGTAATCCCCTGGTTGATAAGAATTTCTTGAGGATTCCTATAGTCACACAAAACAAATACTTTTGCACATTCTTCACTTCCTCTTATTTTGATGTAAATTCTGCATTAATACCTACCTTCTGAGTGTATACAAGTTCCTTGTTTGCTGGCAGGGAGTTTGCAGTGCTGCTATCATTCATATATCTCCCATAAACTGCACATACGTAACAGACATGTGGGTGTATGCAGAAAGGGCAATACTGTGACTCAAGCGATTTAATTTATGCAAATTACCCAATGCTAAACCACTCCACGGCAGAAATATGCTGACAATGATGGGTGCACAGGTAACCAATGTATTTGGAATGAGCAACAGTATTCATTACATGCTGAATGACTTAGTCATGCAGAATTAGAAAGCGGGGGAACTGGAAGATGATTTTTGTTTCTTAAGAGGTTCAGATCTGGATCACAGAGAGGGTGACTGGCAAAATAGTCATCTGCCAGACCCAGAATGAGTACGCAGATAGTGCTAGTTACACATGTAGAACGACAAGTTTGTAAATCACAGAATCACAGAATGGTTTGTGTTGGAAGGGACCTTAAAGATCATCCAGTCCCACCCCCCTGCCACGGGCAGGGACACCTTCCACTAGCCCAGGATGCCCAAAGCTCCATCCAACCTGGCCTTGAACCCTTCCAGGGAGGGGGCAGCCACAGCTTCTCTGGGTAACCTGTGCCAGGGCCTCATCACCCTCACAGGGAAGAATTTCTTCCTTATATCTCATCTAAATCTGCCCTCTGTCAGTTTAAAACCATTACCCCCTGTCCTATCCCTACCCCCCTGATCAAGAGTACCTCCCCCCTTTCCTGTAGCCCCTTTAAGTCCTGGGAAGCCGCTCTAAGGTCTCCCCAGAGCCTTCTCTTCTGCAGCTGAACCCCCCCAACTCTCTCAGTCTGTTCCCACAGGGGAGGTGCTCCAGCCCCTGATCATCCTCGTGGACTCCTCTGGACCTGCTTGAGCAGGTCCATGTACCTATTTTGTTGGGGGCACCAGAGCACTGGATGTTCCTCAGATTTGAAATACCTACACAAAAATGACACAAGTTTGTGCTCACCAGCCAGTATCACTCTCGGTGAATGCACTGGGCAGGAATTTCCTCCAAAGAATGCTGTTATAAGGTTCCTCTTACAGTCCTTGCGTAAAGCAGGAAAACGGTACAGTTTTTTATTGTGGTAAAGAGTGACTTAGTTCCACCAATATAATTGAATCAGAGTCCCAATACAATGAAATCATCTGCAACAAGTAATACGTTCATTCTTCTCCTCCAGTTCTTCCTTGAATCCTCCTCCCTGGCTTGTCCCATGCTTACACACTCCAAATATCTGTTTAATATTTAAACTGTTCTCTGAAGCAGTGGTATCCAAATTTAAGTCAGGAGATTCTGATTTCAGTTGGCAATAAAAGCAGTCTTATAAAAGCATAATCTACATAAAGAGATGAATGATGAGATGATATATTTAAGACTACGGACAATGTAGCTATTTAGGTGTAACATCTAGGCAAAACATACAAAAGTCTAAAACAATAATAGGTAATTATAAATAATCAGTTGTATGTTGTGCCTGGATTTATAGCTCTATATCTAGGATTAAAGAGCTAATGCCTCTTCTTATCCTGCTGTAAGATCTCTTCTGGATCTTTGGCTAGCATGCATTCTATTGGAACCTATACAATAAAATGATGTAGTAATTTGTTATAATAAGCTAGAACCCCCATTCTTCCATCTCTAATCAGTCAGTCAAAACTTATGTTTTTGTCATTTCTGAACAGGGACAGCTGGGTAGCTCCCTGAGACAAAAGGTGGTCCTTTCTGAGAAAGGCCTACTCTTTTCATTTTTCGTAGGGGAAGAAAAAAAATCCAGACAACAAAACAACTCCAAAATTCTTATGCTGCTGCTCATTTGGACCACAGACATGCCATGAAACACTTAGAAACTGGTCCCAAAACCACTATGCGTGCAATACAGGCAACTGCTATTTTTTGTATGTGCATTTATATACACATACACCCATACGCACACCCCTCTCTCTGAGCGTATGCATACATGACAACGAACATAAGCAAATGGGAAAGTCAGATATTACCCACAAAGAGGAAGCACTGTTCCCCACCGCTGCAGCAGGACACTTCTACCATCTCCTTTGCAATAGATTTTTGCCCCAAGTGCTTTTTCCTCTTTGTCCTGCCCCAGGATTCTCAGCAGTTTAGTGAGATGAAAAGGGCTGACACCAGCCAAATTCTTCTCTACATTATCTGCACTTAAAAGCAGTACAGGCAGTTGAGACTTTTAACTGAATTTCACTGTTCCCCAAGCAGAAATTGATATATACTAAAGAAGCTTATTCCTTTCTACATTACTTTAGAGCTCTTCTGTAATTTGTTCATCTGTGTAAATAGTTCTCACTCTGACAGGAAAATTAAAACCATCCGAGTCAGCTCTCAGCACCTGAGCTTGTTCCTTTTCCACAGGTTAAGCCCAGCAAGCTCAAGACTTCAGTGTCTTTTTCTCTGGGTCAGTGCTTGCAACTAAGTTTTTTGAAACGAGGAGCTATTACAGCAAACTATTTATGTCTTTAATTTTGTTTAGCAGTCTGCACCTCCATGAGAGCTGCCAAGATCTGGTTTGTAGAGATGCAATGGTTTTCTTCGAATGTATGGCAGAAATCCCCCTCCCTGCCTGTGCTTCAGCCCAACCTGCTCCAGACACTATCGCAGTCATGGCCATGCCGCAGCAGAGCTGCTGGTGCTGGTTGGATGTGGACTGGAGAACCTGAACCACACAATGCGACTGCCATGAGCCCTGGGGGCAATTTAGGATGCAAAGGTGCTCCGAGCTCCTTTCTCCAACTTGTATGTGCCACAAAGGGGCTGATGAGACGCCAGCCAGGGAAGATTCCAGTATACAATAAACCATCAACATATGGAAAGAATTGTGGCTGACAGAGACCCAGCACTGGCACAGTCTTCCTGGGAATTTCCCTTCAAAGGGGCCATCACCAGAAAGTAGCACACAGAGAAAGCACTCATACAAGTGCATGTGAGGTAGGAAAGTCAACGGACCTGCTCTCTTCTCCCCATCTCTTAACTCTATGGAAGGAAAAATACGCCCTAGTTCTAAAGCTGAAGACTTTACTACTTTGTAATTTGAAGACTAACAAACCCAAACAAAGAAGAAACCAAATCCACCAACTTAGATATGAGTTTTGGAAGGGATACAAATCCTTATGCCTCAGGGAATGCACCAATCACTAACAGGAATGCACAACCTACTAATTTCTAAATTTCTTAAACTATCAGCAAACTGTAGGCAACAGCAGCAATAGATCATGGGGTCAGATGGACTTGGTCTGACTGCTGTTGCCAATGACACTGTCCCACTAGAACCTATAGGCATGACACAATCCTTCCAGAATTTTCATCTAAAAAAAGCTTTCATCTAAAAGAAGCTTTCATGATTTGAGTATTTATAATATGACATATATCTTTTCTGCAAAGTATGACATGGTTTATACTCACATTTTCATACTGACTTTACTCTCATCCTCTTGCACACATAAATGTTTGATGGCCTAGAACATGTGACTATCTTTAATCATGTTTGGACAAACCTCCTAATTACACATTTATCCTAGTTGTACAGGCCATTGAGTGAGTAATACATGTTTTAATAGGTCTAATTACAGCTTTAACTTCTTTCTCTTTTTTTTAATTAGTTAACAAAAGGAATTAAGCCACAGTTCTCTAAAAGATTAGCTGTCAGTGATAAACCCATAATCTGCCAAATATGTGTACAACTCCGAACCACCAGATTTACTCTCTAAAGAATCATATGATCCTTAAGCTTCGGTTATTAAGTATTTGCATTTGAATGTGGAGTAGCTTGTAAGGGTCATAAAACAAGCTGAAGACATGCTTCTTTCAGATCAGGGACACACAGACCGATGAGATCACACAGGTATAGTTAACCTAGTACAAATTACTAGTACGGATGCACAGCACCAATGCAAGCCATGTTTTGAACTGATGTTGCTGGTCTAAAAGGACGATCTTTTATACAGCTACAGCAACTGCACCTGCACCCTTTCCTATATGAGGGTATATGAGAAACCTCCTACGGTTTCTACATTTAGCTTCAGTAAAAGAGGGTTCAGCACCATGAGATTCCGTATTTGAACTGCTGAGGTTTGCCACATTTTCTTTCTTTTATTATATAAACATTATGCAGCAAACAAGGATATAGAATCAGGGTTTGCATCCTTGGAAAGATGTGCGTAAGAAAAACCATCCATGCCATCAGGCAGCTAGGATTGCCACACAAAGCCTAAAATAGATGTGTGTGGAATGACAACAAGCTAATGAGAAAGCATTGAGATTGATTTAATCTCCCTGAGTTTCTAGATCAAACTCAGCTGAACTGTACTGCAGTTACAGTCTTGTATTTCTACAGCTGGCAGAGTCTTGCACTGACAACATCCAGGGTACCACAACAGTCACAAGCGATCAATTAGATCAACTGAAGATAGACAAGTCTGAAATACTGCAGGAGTCAGCTGACCAAAGTAAAACCTGCAGGGCTCTAATGTATATTCAGGGGCTACACAACTGAGGTCCCTTTTGACAGCTACACTTGTGTGCAAGCATTTGCCCTTTGCGATCAGAACTTGTATTTTCTGGCCAGGCAAACACCACTTCCTCTTGCATTCCATTAAGTTTTCCCAACAGTATCAGTACTTTGCAGGAATCTAAGTGGTTAGAGGTGACACACAACACGCTTCACCGCAGGTACAGCAAAGACCATGATGTAAACCAAACCAGGAACATGCTTCTGAGTATCAGTATTGTGACTAAGAGCATTGGCTCCTGCAAACTCACAGTTCAAATTCCAGCTCATTAACTGAGAGTCACTGGAAGAGCTGAGCAATGGAATGACATTACAAATGCAGGTGACATATTAGCTTAAACACTAAACACTCCGTTTCTCTTAGCTCTCCCAGCAATGATGGTGTCACCTTTAAGAACCTGAAAGTTTCCAAGTCAGACAGGGACATTGACATATCATAAAAGACAAGATGACATTAAATGATGAACATGTTTTAAATTCCATTCTGTGTCTGGATGGATGACGAAGACTACAGCAGAATACATAAGCCTAAATACATCTTCCACCTCTATGCAGCCCTAAAGCTTTCCAAATTTTCAATACATATATGCAAGGCACCTGGCTTCCATTGGTGGATACAAGTCCTGGGTCCACACACTTGACAGGAGTAGTGTGTCAAATCTAGATGTGGACCACAAAGTCACACGCCCTACCTTCTCAAATTTGAATGGTTCAAAATCTCCTTTAATAAAAGCAGAATAAATATCATAGACAGTTAGAGAGAGGTAACATATTTAATACTGGTGAATTGTTCCATGCCAGTTCTGAAGAACATGTCTTCCTGTGACATCCAGCCCAGACTTCTCAGTAACTGAATATTCATGCCAAATTTTGGCCATTTAGTGTCTTATTGTCTGGGAGATCTTTGTGCAGGAACAAAGGAAGATGAGTATCTACCTTTATCTACAAGTAATCTTAACTAATCCCTCATGGAGATTGCCAGCAGAGACACCAAAATACAAAATAACATGAGGGCAGAACTGTTTACTATGATGTTCTGTTGGTCAGTACTTTTTTCCCCCATTAATAGGTTGGGTAAGCATTGTTTTCAGGATTTCCTAGAACCAAAAGGAGTTTATTATGTTTAATCTCTGGGTGGCATAAAGAGTGGCTAGCCAGGGTACATGCCTGTGTGGAGTCTGGTTGGCGACAGGTCGGTGAGTTATCAGAACTGATGCAATGCTGTGAGCTATCAGTATTTTATCTGTTTTCTGTAGAGATACAAGTGCACTTAGAGGTTCATGCTACAGGTACCTGTCTGATAAATGTAACTATAAACTACCCTTCTCACCTCCAACAAGATGTTTTTCCCTTATCAGACGTGAGTCATGCTGGTAGGGTAGCCTGGGGGAGATTCACTGCAGTTGCTCGTTCTTTTGCCATTTGGCTCAATGCAGAGATGTGATTGGGTTTAGAGTCTTCTTTTCTTCCCTCATTGTGTGTGTCATCACCTACGCATAACCACTTTTCACCTCCCATCTCTTTACAATCACAACTGCCTTTTAAGTCACTACTGCACACAACATTTCCCGTAACTTCTATCACCACTGGATTCTACAGTTTCCTCCCTTCAAATTGAACTCTTGATGACAAGCCCGTATTTCACCACCATTTTCAAACTGCTCTTCTCATTTACGTGCATGTCACAGAATCAGAGAATAGTTGAGATTGGAAGGGACCTCTGGAGATAGTCTAGTCCAAGCCCCCTGCTCAAAGTGGGGTCAACTACAACAAGTTGCTCAAGACCATGTCCAGTTGGGTTTTGAATATCTCCAAGGATGGAGAAGCCACAACTTTGCTGGACAACCTGTTCTAATATTTGACCATCCTCACAGTAAAAACGTGTCTTCTTATGTTTAAATGGAATTTACTGTATTTTAGTTTGTGCCTATTGCCTCATCTTTTCACTGGGCACCATTGAGAAGAATCTGGCTCCATCTTTACTGCCTCCTATCAAGTCTTGATACACATTGAAGCAACATTACAGGCTCTCCAGGGGTAGAAGCACAGTTCTAGAGTAAGGATGACACTTTAACAAGGGTAAGCTATTCAAAATGTCAGGTTTTTCTTCACTTGGCTTTCCTGAAGCCTGCTTGGGCATAGGAAGTGTACAAGTTTAAGTATTTGTGTCCAATGAAGAACATTTCTCTTACCCAAAGGTCTCTCCCTGAACTCTGACGGGCAGGTCATTAACACTGAAGTGAAAATACTCTGGGCCTTCCTTCAAGTATTCACACATTTTATTCACACATGCATATTTTATGCTGGCTAGAGGTTATAGACATGTTACAGAGGAGACCACTACACCACACCAAGATTTAATAGCAAGTTATTGAGTTATTGAAACCTTAGTACACTTAATTAATCATTTGCTCAAGGGTCAATGTATAAACGCTTTGCAATTAGGACGGACTTATACTATAGTTTCTAAAGCAGGTCTCATTCTTCTGCAGCATCCATTTACACTATGTCAAACACTTCAAAACTTCAGCTCATTTGGATGCATTAAGTGTCCTACCAATTCTCAGCTCTAAGCAGCTCACCTTTGAACAACTGGCTTTTGGGAAAATTCAGCTGGTATTCAGAGCCCTGCAAGGAGAAGAGAAACTACAGCAAGCAGAAAGAGAACAAAATACGTATTTAAAAATAGAAATGAGCAAGGGAGATGAAGCAAAGTCCACTCACCTTTCCTCTGATTGTCTCTAGTATTTGTTAATGGCTTTAGTTCTCCCAGGTGACCTGTTCAGGCACACTTAATTGAATGTGGAAAGTTTTATTTGGAAATTAACTTAAGATTCTGGCTGATCAAAGTGTCCTTATTTTATGAGATTTATATTATTATTTAGTATGTAAAAATAACCAATAAAGACTGTAAGATACTTATTTTTCACCCATCACACCCTTCAAACAGCAACTAAGGTGTTTAACAACTGGATACCTACAGGTAGGCTCTAAAGTGAAGCACCTAATTAAACACTCTGGAGAAAAAAACAAAAACAAAACCACCCCGGAAGTAGCAAGAATCCCACAGCACTTCCCAGAGTCAGCAGGGAGCTGCTGTGTGCTTCGCAGGTACAAAAATCAGGGTCAAGACCTTCTTAGCTACTTGTAAATTTTGAATGTGAAATTCCCTTTCAACATTAAAATTGCAGCGTTTGAAATCCAAGTTCCCATCACTGCTCTCCCTTCAAACCTGTGGCAGTCCCGAGAGGCTCTTCTACTACTTTTCAGTCATTTTTGGGTAGCACAAAAGAAAAAATGAAAAAAAAGAGTAAGCCCAATTCCCATTCTCCATCCAATTAGGTAATGTAATTACAAGACACTGGGTGAAGCAGCAGCACCACTGGGTCTTGACAATAGCCTCGGTTAAGACAAAGCAGCATTACAGCTTACTAATTGAAGGGCTTTTCATCTGATTGACCTGCCTGTGGTAAAAATATTACATGACACTGAAATGGTGGAATTTATGTTCTTCTCAATTTAGTCTCTTGGTCATTAATATTGCATTAATGACAGGGGTCTGGAATGTAATTGGAAGGAATGTAACAGATTAGCTTGCTTATTCACCAGAACACTGAGTGCTACATGCACAGCTACTTATATTATAGACCTTAAAGAAAAAGGCTGATGTTTTCAAATAAATCATAGGGATCATAAAGAGCCCCATGTTACCAGTGCCTGCTAGAACATTGAGTTAAAACACTTCTTTCATCCTTGTGGCTCTGGTGTAAGACACAGAGGAGTCCCTAGCATTTCACATGGCTGCAACAGTGGTCATTTATCCGTGTTACAGAACCATTACACGCAGCTCGGCCAGAATGTATCTTCCAAAACTGTTCTCCTGAGAACCTTAATAGTTCTGGGTCGGAAACAAACTGTTGCTTGTTGTTCCAGATCTGTCAGGTGGGACACACTTATCAGCACTTCCAACAAATATCTCTGGCATTAGGCACTATCACCATTCCCTTCCTGAGACGTGCAAAGACACCCATAACATAATCACAAAAATAGAGATTGGGAGAACTACAATGTAGTTTTGCAACTGTGGAAACAATGCAAGGTTCTTGACACATAAAAGTTTTCAAATACTAACAGCTGGAATATGGCCTGGCTAGGAATATTATAAACTAAAGGATATTCACAGGCAGTAACAGGCTCCTGTGTTCCAGCCACAGATGAGTCACAAGCGAAGACTGAATCCAGGCAAATCAGCTCTAAACAGCCCATTTTTCAGAAAAAATAGTTACAGGCACTGATATATAACACTAACCACATCTCCACCTTCAGTGATGTCTATAGAAATGCGTGAGATCGAACCACATTAACCTGATTGGCCGTCTTGGTCAAAACACTCTTTGGCTTGGACCAATTCTTAAGCCAAAATTTAGTCAAATCCAACAGACAGGTCTTGTTCTTGGAGAGCACAACCCCATGTTCCTATCCACCAGACAACTGCAGAAACCATGATTTCTCAGGACCCTTTGAGAAAAGCATCAGCCAACCAACCGAGACATCCAGGTGTGAATGTTTTGCTCTAACCATATGCATTTTCAAGGGCAGAACAAGTTTTGAGAGTCCATGAAGGACACATTTGAATAGAATGCCTCAAGGTTTAAATGAAATTACCACAAAATTATAGTCCCAGCAACTTTACCCATACTGTTGGTTCTGCTGATTCTTGGCATATTTTACTCTGCATATACTAACAATTTAAGTACAGCAGCAGGTCAGACCTTTTAGGCATCGTTGTTGAAAAAACACCCAAATCATGACAAACTCTGACTTTTTTTTGTGTGTGTGCTTTCTGTTTTCACACTTCTCTGCCTTGCTGACTCAATCAAGATCCAGAAGCGCTCAAGTACTGTGAGAAAGGCTGACCTCGCAGTATGTTTGGCCTACATTTGAGACGTCTTTTTTAGCATCAGTTTTCCAGAGAGAAACCGATGCATCTACCAATTCCTTCTACCTACCAGCTTCTTCTTATTCATGATCTTCTTTGAACGGTTGTTATATTGTTAGGTGAAGCATTATTAACTGGCAGAGTTTCATCATGCTGTAGTTTCACTTCATTCTCTAAATCCAGCCTATTTGACAAAATGACAGTCCTATTTAACTATACTAAATGCATTTGCATGTTTTGTTACTATCTTCTCATGAGACTTTGTCAATCATATTTTCAGACATGATGATCAGCACCTTTGCCAGGGATTTCCAGCTCAAAATCTATTAGATGGGTTTGAGATTAGTACTCTAATTCAATGTTATCTGAATTGCAAATGCAGTGTTTTGTGTAGCATGTGAACTTTATGCATTTAAAAGAAATGTCAACACTTCAAAAGACTAATTTAGCACCTGGTACTGTAAGACATTTCCCATCTTCACACTATTTGCACATTACTCAGATCACAAAGGTCCTTTTTTCAGCCTTTATGCATGACCCAGGAGGCCACAGACTGTGTGCGCCACTGAAGAAGCACTTACACTTCCTATAGTATGACTGATGCTTTTGTATCACAGGCAACCAAGAGCTCAACCAAAGATAGGCTCAAATCCATACTTTTGCATCTGAACATGAGCCAGAGGCCTTCCCTGTCTCCTGAATCCTATTTTTCAGGACAATATGCACAGCCTTCAAGAACCACCAAGGCCCTGTGAATACAAAGTTTAATTTGTTTCCAGGCCTCCTAATGCATTAGCCTAAAACTGGGTTGAATGGATTGTTTTCTTTGTCTGTAAGGCATCATTAACCAAACTCCCCTGAAGCATCATGCTTCTTTCCAAGTCATAAACCTCAAGAACACAAGCCATAAACTGCTTCATTTACATCCATGCTAAGTACATGTCAGCTTACATCCTTAAACGGCAACATTTCTCCAGACCCATATTTGAACATCCCAGTGAAGCATGAAGGGACATGTTCTACACCACCAACTTGGCATCCTCTCGACACCCTCAATACACAATTACCCGGGAAGCTTATTTCCAAAGAGGCAGGATCACATGGTGGCATGCAGACACTGCAGTAGTGACTTGCTTTGCCTTCTGAACTCGTTTGACTGAGCCAGGCTTCCCCACCACTGAAGCACAGCATGTAACAGTGGAGCACTGCATCAGGAATGGCTTGTGTTCCTCAGGTCACTACCACTACTGCAAGGATCACATTAAGCTGATAGGAAATTTTATAATTCCTTACTCTATCTTTTAACATCTGCTTGGGAACTTACATGCAGCACTACCTCCTCTTTTTAAATTTTTTTTTCCCCCCAGCTGATTCAATCCCTATCTATTCAAGAAGCATTTTTCCTTTCTTCCATTCCTAGGATGTTTTGAATGAGGCTGAGCTTAAGATGCTGCAACAATTATTTATAAAACATAACGCTAAAGCATTAGAGAGACTTTCAATAAGACAGAGTTGAAGCAATAAAATGTCCTTTTTGTGTTCCATCAGCATGCTCTTGGTTAGGCTCTGCTGTGGTACGACAAGGAGAATATACATTTTAATAGACAACAGAAGAAGAAGGAATGCTTCCAAGACACATACAGCCTGGCAATGAAATAAATATGCCTTCTTCCCTCTGCCTCCTCAGCAAATAACTGACCCAGGTGAGATTTCCTGCCCAGGCACAATAAAAGCAGGACAGGCGGGTTGATAGTTACAGGCAGGCATTGCTTCCAAATCATCCAGTAACTGACATAGTGGCTGAACTTTCCTACTCTTTAACCTAGAGACTATAAATTCAGGTTTCTGCATAAAAATGGGACAAAGCTGTAAAGGTCTGTGGCCTGTAAAGATCCTTCATGCTGACGCCATGGTCCCCAGCTGTTGTCTCTAGGCATTTTCATGATCCGATGAAACAGCATCAAATGTAAGCATATTGATTTAAAAAGATGTAGGGTCTGACTCAATTACCACAAAGACACACAAAAGGTTCCCACAGACTTCCAAAGGAGGAGCTGAATCAGAACCACAATCACAGACCCTGTGATAAAGATTTCAACATCTTCCAGTAACCTAGATAACCAACGGTTCCCTAAAAAAAGGGTAAGCAATTACAGGGAGCCCTCACAGAGAACCACTGCAAATTAGCATTAAGCCTCGAGACTATTTCTTGATACTCTCCCAGCACAAACCTCTGTGCACCTGCTCTAGAAAATGCCTGAGCTCTGAGGAGCAGTTCTGACATTTCAGTGCAAACCGCTGCCTTCATTTTAATGAACTGGCAATAGAAGCCTCTGCAGCAGCATGCATCAGTTCAGGTGAGTTATGACACTCAGCAATAGAAACATCTCTTCTTCTTTCAGCATTCACAGTGTTTGATTCAGATATTGCATGCTTTCAGACTGATTAATGACCCAAAAGTAGGTAGCAGAGGGCAGGAGGCACGAACGTAACAGCAGGGTGATTTGAAAAGTTCAAATGGGACATGCTGGCGCCAGGCTGACCCTACCTGGGGAAGGTGGGACTTGGGGGGTGCAATCTTGATTGCTCTTGGGTCCCAGAGGGGAGAGCAGAACTGATCCTGTTCCAGACACACTGCAGACAGGAAATGCAATGTACGGTAGAGATATTCCTTATGATAGTTTCTTGAAGTTCATTTTTATCATCACATGAATAAGCTTTCTGAGTAAGCTTTGGAACTATACTCTGTCTCTCTCCTGGCAGCCATCACCAGCTGTGTTTTTAATAACTCTTCCCAAATGCTTTACAGACACATAGATGCAGATACTGGAGGGAAAAAACCAACACTCAGAGCAGAAAATACAGCACTTCAATTTCTGATAGTACCTATGAAAAGCCTCCTCCTCTCATAGATTGGCTTTTTGGGGCTGATGCTCTGAGAACACCCTAGCCTGTTTTTCATTTATTGTTTCCTTTGGAAGAGGGACAGGTAGAAAGGGATGAGGTAGGAATATAAAGCAGCTAGGAGACAAACATATGACAGTAATTCTGCACTCTATTTCAGCGAGCTGCAACTATTTCATCTATATAAATCTTTGCCCATCTCTTCTATCCTAGGTCAGCAAAATCTGAGGGAACAACGAGGACCCAAGATTCAAGAGTTCAACTCATTACACTTGTCTGTGCAAGAAACGATGTTGCTCTTACATGAAAACAGTTTCCCATACAGTATTTGGTATCAGCTGTGCTGAAGATGCTAGCAGACTTGACAGATGCTCAGAATACCTGAAGACCAGCTCAGCCAATGCTTCTTTATTGAACGAAGAAGCAATAGTGTATTTTTTTTCCTATAGTACTCCTCACGTAATCCATGTTTTAAAAATGCAAGATAGTAAAACTTTTAAGAGTGCTGTGAATAGCACTGGGGAGGAGCAGCAGGTGCCTCCTTGCTGGAGAGGTGTCAAAGAAATGATGTCTTTCAACTCCCATAGAAACTCTCATACTTCTTTGTCCAGAGAGCATGGATTTTGTTATGTCTTGATCTAGTCCTAGCTGGAAAGTCAGGAAGCCATGAAAACACAGAGGGAGTTTCTCACAGCAAACTGCTGCAGGAACCTCACAACTCCTACCTCCCAAGAGTCGCACCTTTAGAGATCTCGTGCCCATCTCCAGCAGCCATATAGGTGTAAGTACATATAATCAGATTTGAGGTAGGTTTATCTCTTCTCCTGATGGGTAATGCCACCACCAGCACACGGCAAGTAAGACTTCTGCATAGCAGGCTGCTGATGGGGGAAGCAGGTCTAAAGGGGGCTGTGGGAATTACCTTTCTTCAAACCATCTGCTTTCAGACATATGGGAGAGGGAAAGCAAGGCAAAATCAGTCTGCAAAGAATTTCACTCTGCAGTGTAAAGCAGAGATGACAACCCTTATTCTTTCCCTCTCTTCTGGGACCTCAGAGCCACCTAAATCCAGCCATCACAGCATTCTCCTTCACCTGGCACCCACCGATCCCCATTCCCCCAGCACAGCAGCTCTCCTGCGGTGAGGAGGGAGCCCTGATAGATGAGAAGAGGAGATGTATAGATTGCCATGTCTTATCTTAACAGAGGCGAAGCAGGATTAGCTACCGGGTAGCGCAGAGTGGCATCATACCAGCATTATACATACGGTCATAATAGTAGCACTTAGTAATTTGAGTGTTGACACTGCTGGCAGATAGAATAGCAACACTACTGTAGTATATTACCCACCCTAATCTCTTCCTCTGTGATAAGAGAGTACGCAGTGGACTACATTTTTCCTGAGAAGTCTAGCAAAAGGGCAAGCATGCAGAAATCCAAATGTCAACAGCATATGCTCATCTGTAGGGTTCCAGTACCACATTAAAGGCTGGCAAAATACACCAGAGCCAACTAACAGCCTTTGTCCGTGAGCACCCCATGTTAGTTCCAGCACCGATTTCTGTAACAGCCGCACAAACTGACAGGAGCTGCATCTGAGGGAAGGGATTGAATGTATGTGCAGCAGACTTTACTAAGTTGCTGGAAGAATCTCTTTTGCTTTCTCTCTAAAAGAGTGTTCTGCTCAAAAATAATAGGATGGAACAGTGGGATATAAACATTCCAATAATTCATGGTGACTTCAAAGATAACACTTCGTACCCTTCTTGCATACAAAACGATGGCTTGGGGCTTCTAGTTTTGTTTGTTTCTGTTCTTCAAACTGTGGATTTATCTCACGCAGTGGAAGCAAAAGAACAGAAGCTCTAAGTTTTATAACACAACTTCTGTCAGAGCACTTAAGACTAAAGGCTTTTCTTTGCTTGGAGAAAATCATCATGTGTAGGGGGGTGGGGTTGGTTTATGTTTACGTTTTTTAAAATTAACCCAGCTAACCATTTGTTCCATACTGCACATAATTTGTTGCTTCTCTTTTAGCACTCCTTGAAAGACAAGCTGTGGAAATAAATATACATCTGGCAAGTCTGAAAGACAGGACTTTAGCAAGCACTGCAGGCTAACTGGAATTCCACAGTGGGCTATTTGCTTCCGCTTTCAGAGATAAATCAAAAGGAGAGGAAAACAAAATAAGCAGTAGTAGAAATACCTATCCAGATTAACTTGCAGTGGGAGCAAAAAGATTTTATCATGGCAGTTATATCAACATCTAAACAGAAATATCTATCAAGAACTGGAGGATTCAAAAGCACATTCCTGATTTACCTTGTTAATTCTTTGCTTTTCCGTTTCCAAACTTTCTGCCATCTGCAACTCCGATGTCTCACAGCAAACCCACATTACCACAGCCTGGTCTGGTTGATTATTAGGTACACTTGGTCTCCCAGAATAGTGGAGCCTAACTACTTAGCAGAATACTTTGCTCATCTGTAAAACAGCATCCCTTTTACACAGAAATATGCTTTATTCGAGGTATTTACATGGGAAATAGCAGTATTTCACAAGACTAGAGAACAGTCTGCAACTTTCCACCTCCAAACTCTTTCTTGCTTTAAGATACTGGTGTCTGCCCACAAGGGAGAGGGGTCCTGATCCCTTAGAAGTTTGTGCTAAGAGGGGTAGGAAGGCTACCACCAAAACCAAGGTTTCATCTAAGACAAATTTCTGGCCAGAGTAGTCAGCGGTAAGAACTATTATTATGACTAATAGATGTGGATATCCACGCAGCCAGAAAGCAACTCTCAGCACGTGGCCTGATCACTCCTGATAACCAAGTTGCTTTCACATGAAACTGTTCAGAAAGAGAGACATGGTGCAACTGGGATTACAGACTCTTTCCAATGACATCTGCACTATAAACCAGCTCAAGATGAGCAGCCACAACGCAGGCAATCAGGCACTGTGCTCATCAAAATGCTATCTAGAGAAAAAAATGGTTACCTATAAATCAGAGTTTATATTGATACAGAGGAAGACAGACACATATTCAGCTTTTTGTGTGGATGGAAATGCATCCTGGTAAAGAAACTCCATGAAGATTGTGTGCTCAGTGCATTTCTTTGTGATACGACTCTATATTGCAGAGCAGCTCACTTATTTTTTGCTGATTTATTACAGAACATGAACCAACAACCAGCAAGCGTTTTCTCCAAATGCTTGCCAAAAGCCAAAAACAACAAAAGAAAGGGTTTTGCAGGTGAAAGTACCAAAATTTGTGTACCCGCAGGTGCAGAGCTGATTAAAAGGCATGCATAAAGGGAGGTAATTTCTAAGCAGGTGTTTGTACTTACAAAATACAAATTAAGATATATACATACTTTATTGAAGTTTCTATAAACGGAGTTAATCTAGAGATAGGTCTAAATATGTATCAACTTTAACTAATTTCAGATTAATGAACAAGTTTGTTAATGGTTGTTTTAAGCAACTTTTATTTTAGAAAGTGCTAAACAGTGTTATAGAGCAGAAATGTGCAAGTACCAGAGACAAAGTAGTGGAGGACTCATTTCTTATTTTTCTATAGAGAAATTGTGCACTAGTATAAATTATCAAATCATATTATTTGCCAGAATAAAAAGTGACCTTTTCAATATTATTTCAGTCTTGTTACTTCTGATGATTTTCTTTAGTTAAATTTATCATTAGCTATTTCTATCCATGCAACCAGGTGTATTTATTGATACAGTATTTAGTTGGGTTTCTTTTTTTGATTTGTTTTAAATGTAATTTAAGGCCTCATGAACAGTAACCAAGCGTTAAGTATCTAGTTGTCCTGTTTCTATTTTGCTCTACGTGGAATTCACGCATTATTTTTTTCTGTAACTATCACCTCCTATATATTCTGGAACTATCCTTAAGTTTTGGCCTGATTTTCTTTTTTCCTTGTGAGAGCCTATTATTTAGTTATTTAGTAGCTACTAGCAGATGAGAGATCCATTTATTTGATGATCATTATTCCATGTTAAAAGCCCAAAGACATTTGGTAACAAATAACCAAGGTTTTTTTAAAGTCGTTAAAAACCTTAATGCAGTGCTCTCTAGCAACTACATGTCTACAAGGTATATATATCCAATTCCCTGTTTTATCTGCCAATTTTCAGTCACTATCTTTTTAACCCAAATAGCATGAAATAGCATTTAGATAGTATCTTAGATGACTGTTTCACTGTGCTCCAATCCTTTTTTCCAGATCAAAATACATCTCTCTGAGGTACTTTCTCACTCCATGTCCTTTTCTTGCCACTTGGGTATTTCTTTACTGAACAACTTGACAATAGCACAGATAAGAATTAAGAAGTTCTTTTCTGTATGCTTATTTGCACAATAAATTACAAATAATCTAGATATTCGCTCAAATTATAGCATTTTGACCGCTCTCCTTTAAGTGTCCAAATTTTAGCCAGGAACTAATATTACCAACACACTGCTGAAAACCTACCAATTGGGCACCTTTAGAGTCCACCAGAGGCGTAGCTGCTTTCCATCTTTGTTAAGCTGTCTCTTTCCATTTACACTCCAAATCTGAACTATGCAGATATGTACTCTATTTAATTACACAGGGATAGCATGCATGAGGCACTAGACACTATCAAAATCTGAAGAAAGGCCATCCCTGAAGACATAGTTTGCTATTTCTACTGAATGGCTATTGTTTCTCTTCTAGTTCAGTATTTTTGCTGTCACCACAAAAAGGAGTTTTCTGTACAATTTTTCAATGGGCTCAGCCTGTGCTAACTTGCTCCTTCTAGTCCTGTCTTTTCATGTTGACCTGGATGTGAGTACTTATCTACTTACAGTAGTCTTACTACTGCTTTTATTTGTGCCAGCAAAGTCTTTTCATATTTCAGCTCCTAGCCTTCCTCCCTGACAAACACACCAAACCTAGAAGAGAAAGATCAGGGAAAATGCCTAGTTAGTCACTGCATACAGAAAAAAAGCTGCATCAGCTCTTCTCTGACTCTTTTTCTCATTAAGCACTTCAGGAATTCACCTGTTCAATGTGGCATGTCTTCCCAATTAAAGAGCAGGCCTCCTAAAAGGATACCAAAGTGGTAGGGATACTCTGTGAAGTTGGGACTATTCTTATAACCTTGCTCAACTGCTGCAGCCCCTGGGTAAAGCACATCCATACAGCAGCTGCAAAATTTTCCATTATCTTCTGGAATAGATAACAAGAGCTGGGCATGAGACCTCTGGTTCAATAAATAAGCCTTCCAGTAGAGTTGAGGAACACAATAAAATCAGGACAAAGGATTCTTCTCAGTATTTAGAAGATTGTGTCCAAGGTTGTAGTTTGAGTCCCGAGTTAGTACTGATGCAAATCCAGGAGGAATTAACACAGGCCAGGCTATTTTGATCTTGGCTCTCTTGTGACTTCCAAGACATTGGGGTTTGGATTCCAAACATATTCCAGCTTTATAAACGTTATTCTCCCTCTCTTTGGCTAAAAATATGCCACTTCCACTCTGAGCTCCTGTATACTGATGACCACATATATTAATCCTTGAACTACTTCAGCTAATACCCCCCCAATCCTTCAGCTGAAAATCAACTTTGCAAACGTAATTACATCAGTCCAGTTCCAGTGTTCCCCTACATGCAACTACGGGACTACATCTATTGCAGAGAGAGCGATGAGAACCCGAGCATGAATGTGTGTTCCTAATGTGAGAAATGGTTATAAGCAAGTAACTGGTTCCTCATAAAGTGCTTCCCTCTTTGGGCTCTGATCACAGCTGCTTTTGCAGAATGTTATGAAGATAAATTAAAAAAAAAAAAAAAAAAAAAGGGAAGAAAACCAAAACACCTTCTTCATTTTAGATGGGATATGTACTTTCTCTGGAAAGGATGCTTCCTGGCCAATTATAAACCAGAACAATTTACTGAGTTAAAGGCTTCTACATTTGGCCATATGCGTTTTTCTTTAGAAATGCAACAACAATCAATCCAACATGAAAGCCAGACAGACATGTGACTGCCACTGCCCACTTTAGGTGGAAATACTCTTTTATTAGAAACTGCAGAGCATGTGTGTGGGCAGGAGGGAGCAGGGCGGAGCGGTTTAGTCCCTGGTTGTCATTCTTTAGGTGTGACCACAATGCTGCAATCTCTGGAACGCAGCTGGACAGAAAGGATGAGGAATGCCCTTGCCTCCCTCGGGGAAATCAGTCTGAGGATGCCAAGAGCTGTGATTTGTCTCTCCAGGAATGTTGCCACCTGCAGCAATTAAACCTCCTCTATAATATGATTTAAACAAGAGGATATTTTTCCCTAGAAACTGCCAGATCATTGTTTCCTCCAAGTGCCTCTGACAGGTAAGAAAATTAATGCAATGAGGAGTCCTCAAAATGGGGTAATGTGGCTGTCCTGAAAGCAGGTGAGGGATGCTGTGCATAGCTTGACAAAATTAAGTGAGCCTGACAACTCCATCATCAGTTCCCCAGACATATTCATCAACTAGCATTAAAGGAGCTGAAACTATGTCTAATCTCTATGCTATCATCCACCCTCACTGCCTTGGTTGGATAAGAAACAAAGCGCACGCACAAAACCACTGCTGGATGCATTCTGTCATTCCACAAGCCACAAGCAGACTTCCCAACAATCTCCAGTGGCTTCTGTTGCATATCAGAAGACCAGAGAACCACTATATAGCCATGGATTTTTTTTTCCCCAAGTCTTTTTTAAAGCCTTTTCAAGTTTCTTTAGGATTTCCCTCAAAATAAAGACCTTATATCAACAGAAACTCTTGCTTAGATATGCTTCACCTGTTATATTTTATGAGTGTGCATGATCAAAGAATAACAGCTTTCACAGTTAAGAAAACACTGTTACACAGATGACACGTCACCCACAAAAGGTCAGATAATGCAACATGCTATACGTTAAATACACGCGACAGGGATACGTTCCCCTTGAGCACACGGAGATGGGGCGTGAGGATTTTTTCAGGACCATATTGTCCTTCTTTTCAGGACACCCTGCAAAGCACCTTTGCAAAGATCTTACCTGTTCAGTGATGAAGGAGCTTGAAAAAGTGACAGCTGACCAAAAGAAGATCCCACAGCTGAGAATGATCTTTCTGTTGAAACGGTCACCAAGGTAACCAAAGATAGGCGCCGCAACCATGAAACTACAGATGAAAACTGCCAAGGAGAGAAAAAGGAAAGAAACGTTTAATAAACATCAGGCCAAGAACATGAAAACTAATTTTCTGCAAGCCAAATCCTCTAGAGAGCAGTTCCATTTAATTAGACATTCTGCAGCCCTGACATAAAGTTGCGCAGTCTGATAGGCTTTCAGAAGTCAGTGTTTCCTTAATCAAACAGATATTTCATTCCCAGAGAAACTTCAGACAAGTATTACATTTGAAAGCACCAGCCCCTCATAGTCCACTGTGAGCTCAGAATCCAGGGATGGGCAAAACCAGGACAGAATAAGTGAAAAGCTTCTGCCTAAATATCACTGAGAAGGTGAATTGGAGGTTGGAAGGAGTTTCAAGCAAACAGAAAGCAAGCCAAGGGCTGCTTTTGGTTCTTGCAGCAGAGATCAGGCCATAGAAACTCAAGTTCTTTCATCCTTCCTAGCAGTATTTTAAGGCAACCATGAAACAGTGAGGAAAACCAGTAAACACTACTATCACCCTACTGGCACCAGCCCTGTAATTAGACAACTCCTTCCTCCTCCTTAGGTCCTTTCACCAGCACTGAACTTGTATTTAAACCCATCACTGAGCAACAGTTTCACTAAAAGAAAGAGTTTTAACCTCCAAAGCCCTAACAGGCCAGGAACGCCCTCATCTGAAAGACTACAAGTTCACCTTTCCCTCTGCTTCCCCCCTCAAAAACCCAAAGCATTAACCTAAGACCTGCTGTCATGTAGGAATGAGGCACTTGATAGAATAACCTCTGCAAAATCTCCTCAACTTCGGAGGTCACTCCTCCAGCCTAGCTCAAAACAGTCTGGCCAGTGACACCACTGAAAACACCTCAAACGAGGCACTCACACCATATTCATGATTAATTTGGAAGTTGGCAGAAATGGCCAGGTTTTAAGCTGATTTATATCCAGCTTTTGTCTGTTCACATTAGAGATCTGGATGAAAGCAACTACATTGATTTTACTGCCATGTAGTATGAACTTTTTGACTTTCACTGACTGCCTTGAGTTCAGCAAACCCAGAAGGATTTGGGTGGGACACTAGAATACCTGGAGAGGCCTCTATAGTCACAGAGTTAAGCCTCTCATTAATTAGCAGGTAGTTCTTGGAAGGCTGGGTGGGCTTTTGGCATTGTTTAACCCCAGCCATCTACTTTTAATTGTACAAAAGGGGAGGGGGGATAGAACAGGAAAAAAAAAGGCAAGAGCAGAGGACACACCCCCCTTTGGTTGGAATGCGCACATGAAATTAAAGTGGTTAAGGCCCAAATGATGCATTTTTCATGGATAATAATATACAATAGCTCAAAAACATGCAGAATGCTGAACTATGAAATGATCTAAACGTCTCTTCTTTTTTAGTATATTAAGATGCCAAAGCTGCTTTATAAATAATACATATCCATTTGCAACTATATTTTGTGAGCCATATGACTGTGTGTATATCAATTTTGCACTGTGATATTTGATGGGAATTACAGATTTATTCCTTTTAGAGTAAAATAAATGGAGATAATACAGAAATGTTAAGACATGAAAAGAAGCACATGAAATGATTATATCAGGCATATTTCAATAGTAATGCTATGAACAATGTTGCTGTTAAAGCTAGCACACAAACCCTACTGATAGGCAGAACGCTCAGTCCCTGCATCTACCCCAAAATCCTTGTGCAAACAAAACCTGTTGAATAAAACTACGAGCACTTAACGCAGTGTTTGCATTTCTTGTGTTTTACAGAGAAACTACACAACTAGTCTGAAACCCAGCTTAACACTCTATCGCCAGGAAACCAGTCCCCATGTGAGACTGTGGGACTGATACCTTTTGGGAAGCCCAAGACCGTGGGGTTGATACCTTCTGGGAAGATGGGCCAGTGCCGCTGCCCCTGCACTGCAGCACAGACGCTCGGGGTACAGAGCCCAGCTTTGCCAGGCAGGGCTGTTGCATTCTGCCCCCAGCACCGGGCTCACGCAGGCTCCCTCTCAGCTCCCTCTCAGTTGGCACACGCAATGCCTGGCGTAGCCCAAGAGCCCTGTTGTTCTGCTGACCCAGGTTGCCAGGGACTGCCTGGGCAAACACTCTTCTTTCCCACACAGGGGGTTCTGTCATGCACACCCACCCCTGCAGCACAGTCCAGCTCCCAGAGCTTCACATCCCCAAAACCCTTGATCTCCAGTGAACTTGGCTCTAGCAGACCAGAAGTGGCTTACAAATTCTGCAAGGGTACATCTGCACTGGCCCCAGGCCAACAAGGCACTTAAGCACATGCTTATATTAAGCATTTTAGAGTCATCAATTCCATGATTAAGTGCTTTCCTGAATTAACACCAAAGAGCTTGGCACCTTGCAAAGCTGGTGCAGCAACCTGGCACGAAGGATATGTGACTGTTTATTGGGAATGAGAAGCAGAAAATGACTCTGACTCTTACCGAGCAGTGTGCCCATTGCAAGTTGACCTTACCCTTGGAAGGACACTGAAATTCATTCATCTCTGAATCAGATATTATGCCATTTTTATGATGTAAAAAGACATGAAGCTAAAAAAGCTTCTAAGGGAAAATTAGAAACATTCAAGTCAGCATCCCACCATTTCAAATAACCTGATTAATTCAGCTTTGAGACAGGGAGGGTGTGATCCAAAATTCTCATTAATCAGTGGGATTATTAGCTTCGATGACCTCTGGATTGTCAACGCAAAGACTAATTCTGGAATCTGGGCAAAAACAGGGCAAAAAGCACAAACCTCCTCTTTCCAATAAAACAAATGAAAAAAAAGATTGTCCTATGCCTTTCCAACAACATACATCCTGCTGTTACTCAAATCCCTTCAGAGAATTTATTTTTGGAAGATTCTAAACTGAGCTGTGAGCTTTGTCATTGGTAAGCAGCTGACTTGACAGCTCCACAAGGTGTAAAATGAAAGGACAACAGAACCTAATAAATAATAGGTAATGGAACACAGCTGTCATAATAATAAATGCAATTTATATCAGAGTATTTATGACCCAAATATGCATCAGAGCATTGATTGACTCAAATAAATGCAGAATATGATGGCTGTGTGGTCTGTCAAAAGGATCTGCCTGTTACAGGCATTTCTCATGAATCAATGCTTGCAATTACTCCTGCAAATGACAGGCAAGACTCCTGAACAACAGACTGGGTTGGCAGAAGAGAGGTGAATGAATCTAGGGCATGTTACCAGGTGGGATGGAAACCCCAGTTACTCTAGACCAAGAGTTGAAGTTCTGTGACAGCTAAACACTGTGAAGGAGAGATCTTATCCAGAAGTCAGAAAACTGCCAGCATGTTCAGCTGGAGAGAGGGGCAGCAGAAACATGATTAATTTGTAGAGAAAGAAGGCCAGCAGCATAACGCAGAGGGATGCATTCCAGTAAAAGAGCCTGGCCCTTGTGCCAGCCTCTTCCTGTCTGGCTCCTCTCCCCTCTTCCACAGCATTTGCTGCTCCTTGCATTCACCCACTCCCCAATTAATATCCAAGTGACACCACAGCAGCTGCAGCTTCGGCTCAACACACTGCCACAAATCTTTTTTATTAGGAGAGCGCTGTGACAGAGGCTGGCATTTCATTTGCCTCTTTCCAATCAACAGCTCCTCTTCCCATTTACACTTAAAGCCATCTCAGAATATTACCAACTCTCGAGAAGACATACACTGCAAGCCAGGGCAGAGTTAGAAATCCACTGGGATTTGGGATGAGCTACAGAAAAGGTAGCGATGGCGTTCAGAGCGGCTGTGGGCAGGTATAGCTATGTGGGTTGCCACTGTGTATGCTGTACAGCTAATTTCTCTTGGTAAATGATCTCCAACAGTGCCAGAAGTGGCTCAGTCCCAGCACTGGGTGGAGCAGAGATAATTTCTGCAGTAGAAAATTATCATGTGAGCAAAGGCTGAATAAACAGACACATAATGAATGCCATCCCAGGAGGGAGGTTCTTTTAAGTACAGGTATTTTCAAAAGGAGATCACATTTGTCTTTATACCTCCCTTTGTGGCTTAGCTGCTGAAACGCCGACCGCGGTGAGAATGCAGGAAGAGTGTAATTGCCCAAACAGGATGGCTTGGTGTCTATTTCTGCCTCTGAACGCCTGTCCCACCCTGTACAGGTGCACAAGCACCTTCTCAGCCAGCACTGCCCAGCTTTTTCTGTGCGCGGCTGGAATTACAAAAATGTGCAGCTTAAAAAAAATACAAAAATCTTACACTTCCCACCCAAACACACACCAGAGAAGGAAAGCATCCTCCCCAGACTTTATTGCCTACTTCATGTACTATAGCTTCAGCCATCATTCAGGGATTATGGCCAGGGAGCTGCCATTCAGCCCACGCTTTTTCCTCTCAAGAGCTGTTTGTGTACCCAGTGGAAAAGTAAACCCCCAGACAGTGGAAGCAAAGGAGATTCAGGGAGAGGGAGAAACCACAGACTTTAATAGTCACAAAAAGCTCCTGCCTACTGGAACTAGACTTCATTGTTCTTATTCTTCTCTTCTTTCTCTCCAAACAAAAATTTACCAGCTTGACTCTACAGCTATTCCCTGAAACAGCTCTGATCCATCAGCTTTCTACCCCTTGATTCCAAAGACACTGTTGCCTCTGTCTCACTTGCTCTTTTCTTATGGGGACTGATCAACCCTTTGTGTCTCAGAGAGGGACTTCTCCTGCCAGCAGGTCGTCCACACAGTATAACCAAGAAGGAACAGAGGCACATGCAGAGGCTGCATTTTCTCAGTTACTGGAAGACTGAAAGGATCACAGGCACCTCCAGAAAAGGATCCCTTCTTTCAGTTTTGACTTCAAGCACACAGGGTTTATTTTTTTCCTATCAGGAATAATGCTAGAAAGGTTCAGGTAAAAATAGCTTGCTGTCTCTATGCAGGGATGCTCAACAAGAAAAAAATAGTGGCTATCTTTGAGCTCTGAGTCAGCATGAAACCATATATACACATCTAATTGAGTGCTGACAATGTGTTTGGCTCTGTGGAAGGCAAACCCAGACAGCCTCTGCCTCGAGGGACTGGCCATCAACTTAGACACAGCAAAGGACTATGTGCTGTGAGGTTGTTAATATTTTCCCAACAACAAATTTCCAAACAATGAGAACACCTAAACACCCAACTCACTCTGGATGGGATAATTTACGGGTGTGTACAAGGACAATCCTGCTCTTTCTGCATGAGACACTGCCCTGCCAGGATTTGGTTGAGCCATTTCTACTCCAGGGACTTTTGGTCGTGATGCACGTGTTTCTCAAGCTGCTGATGGGACCAGCTTCCATCAACCTGCAACGGTGAATAGAGACTCCACATAGCCCAACCAGCCCCTCTGTTCCAAATACATGTTTTTGCAATGCCTTTTTTTATTATTTTTCATGATAGTTTTATGGTATAATAGTACTACTCGGCACATACATACACAGCACATTTAATCACAGTGAGGCTTGGGACAATTTAGAAAGGAAGTTAAACATCATCAATTTCTACTTCAGGGCTAAGGAAATTAAGACACAGGGAAGAGACCTGACCAGGATGAACTACAGAAGTTTTGAACACATGCAGGTATTCCAGCTTCGCCAGTGTCCTGTTTACAGGACCATATCTATGTTAAAGGTATTTTTTAATGTCTACAATCACAATTAAAAGTGATTTTTTTTCTCACTGCACCATAAAAGCCAAGCAAGAACAACAATCCTTTCATGGTACTTCACCACTGAACCTGACTGTTCAGACACAACATGGTGATGTGACCAAGGTAAAAGTGGTATCTGATGATGGGGCAATCCAAGGCCCTGGGAAAACTCAGCAATGTGATTTAAAAAGATCATCCTTTGATGGAGATGAATTCCTACTACACAATTGTTTGTGATGTGTGGTGGTCAGTTCCCTGTATCACTTGTACAAAATATCACCCTTCAAATCGTCATTATCACAAACTCTACTATAGGTATGCTGTTACATCACTCTGCATGGACTTTGTTTTATTTAATTTCTAATTCAACAGCCAACAGATGGATCATGTTACTGCATTTTGCCAAGTGCAAAACACAAGATCACTGGGTTCCAGACTATCATGCAGACTACAAGTTTCTTGCAAGTGTAAAGAGCTCTGAAATACACCATCAGTTCCGTATGTCATGCAAAGCTGTCATATACTGACAGCATCGAACGCAGGAGAATTTAAAAAAAAAAGGCTTGAGAACACACCAAATCAGTTGGACTTAAGTATACAAATGTTTGGTTTGGACATGGCCTGAAATGCTCTCCCGGAACAAATCACAGTACAAGATGAAATAGAGAATTTCAGAAATGCCTCATTCTTGTGTGCTTGTGTCCTCAGCAAATTAGTGAGGAGAAAAGCAGTGCTTTAAAAGGTGTGGACCTAATTGCTCACACACTTTGCATTTCTCTAGTATCTCTCTGTTTGGCAGGACACTCTAGATTGCGTTTCCCTCACTGCAGATGCCTCTCATCAGTATTCAAGTTCCAATCTTGTCTTCTCTATAGGGAGCATGTTGCACCATGAGGTGCCAGTTTTTTCCTGAGAACAAACTGATATAAAATATAAACAACATGTTTAGGATGACTATATACACACCCAGCTGACATACACATTTACACTGAGAAGGCGGCTGTTGTACGATACCACTCAATTTCATTTGCTGTGACAGGGTCAGAACCTGGTTACAAAACACACTTATGAAGACAGACAAGGCCTGAACGCAGCTTTCCTGGCAAGTTCTTGATTGACTCAACAATACAAAGGATGCAGCCCTGAGAAGAATTCAGTACTGATAATTCCACCCCTTTTCCTCACTGGAGAAACCAAACTCTTCTAAGAGTTACATTCCTTATATTCCCAGCAAAGGATATCCTGAAGGCTTACTTTGTTCAACTTAGCCAACGAGAATAATTGCTTCAGTGGGAATTTCTGGAAAATCTACTCCTTGGAAACAGAAAGTCAGATAAGAATAGCCAGAAAATCAGTCCAATAACACACTAATGCCACCTGAGCTTTGAGAGGAACTGTGTTGGGCAAAGAGCAACCGCTGTGGTCAAATATAAGTAACTGCTGTCAAAACTGCCATATATAGTACAGTATATCATCGATCCATACAGGGGTGAGTATGTGATGTTATGGATGTAAGAGATATTGCACTCACTCTGTTCATTGCTGTATAGGGGTGAAGAAATATTTCTCTTCAGTCCCAAATGCCTAGACAACAGCTACAAGAAATAACTCTAACAAAAGCGAAGGCTAAAAAGGGAAACAACCCTTACACATGAGTACCACTGCCTACAGACTGGCAAAGTTGAGAGTCCAATGGCCATGGCAGTTCCTTACGTGAGTAGGCTTACAGACAAAATCATTCAAATACCAATCAAACCACGAAATATTCAACTCAAGAAATCCATCTGCAAGTCCTGCTGCATGTCTAGTAGTGGAAGTAAAATCACAGGTGTAAGGTGTGAACTACTGTTATTCTGGTCTTCTCAATAGCCCGTTTTAAGGGCTGTTCAGAGGATATTGGACAGTTTGGTCATCACCAGTGAGAGGTGACTGTAACTAGTGAGCTGTCAGCTGCTGACTCTGGCATTGCTGCTGGTGGGCTGAGACAGGCATGTACCTATTCATAACCAGAAGACGGAGAGACCCAGAAATGATCAGGTACAATGCACTGCAGAGAACACAAACCTTGCCATAATATACACTGCCTCCCACATAAACTTAAAGGAAAGACAAACAATGTCTCCAGCCTACTTTCTATAAACCTATAAAACTGATCACTCTATGGTCCTCATTTCTATGGTCCATAGCATACCAGCACTCCCTAAAGAGCAGTAATGATGCTCCTCTCACTTAGGCCTCACAAATACTGCTATGACGTTTCAATGTATGAAATCTGCCTTGGTTTCCTGATTCAGGCAATCAGCATTGTAAAGGCAAGGAAAAAATGGCTTTGAATTAAAAGCCAAGATGTAAAACAGCACTCAAATTTTTTATCTAAGCATACAGTGAAAAAGCCAGCATTTTGCTGTACTGTTCAGTCTCTCTGGACGTCCAGCAAATTTACTTGGAGTAGGAGCTAACTTGCTACTAGATTAAATTTTGAACAGCTGTACACAGACAACATCATTTCAAAAGAAAAGAGGAAAAACCCAAACCCACCTTCTGCTTTTCAATTTGGGAACTACAGTGATTACATTACCATTGTTTTAAAGGCATTTGGGCAACCTGAACATCAATAAACCAGTTACTGTGTTCCTAGAGATGTGCTTCATAATACATTGCTGCAGGCAGCAATCCAAAGGAAGGGTTCCAGCTTACCGTCCACCTGTACCTAAACTAGTGCTTGCCTGACCTGCAGTGAGCTGAATTCTGGGCGACCAGCAGGTAGCCAGCCCCGATGAACATCTTTTGCAATGAAATAGTGTATTTGCTAGCAGAATGTCTTCTGTGGCTACACAATGCGTTTGATTGGGGGATTAAAATTTAAATGTGAGAATGTTTGAGGAGGAGCAAACACCACCTCACCCCCTCAACTAAAAAAAAATCTTCACATCTGGGTCAGTTCCACAATCTGGTTCATTACATGGTTGCCAAAAAGAGGCTGTGGCAGAGTTTGCTTTCCATGCCAGTGCCATACAAAAGGCATGCAAATTATTGCCTAAAACAGCATTAGATTGCTGACACTTAGCATGAGAGCTTGTCTGGCAGTGTTTAAACTCTGCTTTTGCATTTCTTGCCATTCAGAAATGAATGATTAAGTCAGTCAAGGCCACTTTTGTTTTATAGCCACTTCCACTTTGAGTTGTTTTTCTGCAAAATGCTTTTAGTGTGGTTTGATTTAGACCCCTGACCAAAGTTGATAAAAGGACTACCACTTGATTCAGGACACATTAGAGCTGAGTTTGTTGTTTAGATGTAACTGCTTACAAATCCCCAATGGTAGCAGAGATCACAACTTCTTTACCAGTAAACACATTTTAGTACTTGTAAGTTTACTGCATCCCTGTAACATAAAAGCTTATTACTGGGAAAAGCACAGAGAGCATCAAAAAAAATTGTCAAAAGGATGAAACAGGTCCTTTTACAGTAAAACATTAGACATACTGGAAAAGGAACGACTGATGTGGGATATAGAAGAGATCTAGAACCACAAGCAGCAGGTAAAAGGGGAAAACTGAATCACCTCTCTTAGAAGACTGACCAGGTGGCATCAAGTAAGACTGGCAGCTACAAAATTCAAATCCAAGGAGATATTTCATGCACAAAACTTAACTAAACACTGGGGTTTTATCACAGGAGGCTATGGGAGCTCAGAATTTATGTTATTTCAAAACATTGGATAAAGTCCTGGAAGAATACTAATTTAAAGGCTTTAAAGATCACTCCTCTTGTTCAGAAAGTCCTCAGCTATCCAGTTAATGGGGTATACTGGGGAGGTGTCACCATGATCTTGTCCTGTTCTTTTAGTATTTTTCCTATTTATGTGCTATTGATCACAACCAAAGACTGAATAAAATAATAGAAGGACCTCTGGTCTGGACTGGTACAACTATTCCCATGTTATTCTGAAAAAAAAAAAAAAAATTAGGAAGACAAAATTGCATCTGCATAATTTCCGCCAGCTTGATTAGGTAATGGCTTATTAACATGTTATTGAGTTGTACCTAAAATTATTTCTAAAGGCTGTAACGTGGTTCACAGTTACATTTCTAAAACCACAAGTGACCTTCACCCTGCACAGGCACACTCATAGGGTAAAGTAACAAAGCACGCAGGCAGTTAACAGGAGCTTTTTCCACTTGCAAGTTCTTGTCCAGACTTAACGGGCTCTGACTGAGAACTTTGCTGGTTAACACAGGGAAGTGAAAAAGGACATCATCCTTTCCTGGCTGCAGCCTCGCTGCTCACACCATGCGTGACATGGGTTAGTTTGCCCTTCTCCAAACAGTTGCAGGGAAACTTCATTAACTTAGCTAGCCAGTTAGGATGGATTTGTATCCAGTCTGGTTAATCCTGAATTAGACATGAGATCCCAGGGGTACAGAGATCGGACAGTAGCTTTGCAGCACTGCAACATCATGAGTGACACTGCTACAAGATTGAGTTTGCCTCAACACAACTAAAATACACCTAAAACAATCTCAGCGACTGTTACAGAAAAGCCAGTAATCACTCCTAGCGCTCATGAAAGTCTGCATGTGAAATAAATGCATTTTTGCTTTTCCCTTTTTGTGCAGTTTTCCAGGACATTCTGCACACACACGATCCATCTGAGAGCCTCTCCAGCCCAGAGGAGGGCTGCTCCCATTTACCAGGAGGATGAAGCACCTATGTCCAGGGCTCAGGACTAGAGAAAGGGATCTTAATTTAAATAATCATAAACCAAATGGATCCTTATTTTATTCTATTACCTTCCTCTACTTGAGATCTTTCTTTTTCCATTGCAATTATGATACCAGGCACACACTACAACCACATTCACAGAACCCTTTGGAAATAAAGGTGAGCTCTTCTAAAAGAACTGGTCAGACTTCCCCTTGTGCCAGTACTAGAGCTTGTGTATCCAAATGGAGAGCAAAATCAGGGAACTGTTGAGGACTGAAAACTAAACTCGTATCTTTTCTGTCAGGTCCCTGATCTATGGCACGGCAGTGCGAGTGCCAGGCAGGCAGTAGGCACAGGTAGCCAGAAGCAAGCCAATTTTCTTGAGGCAGGAACAGTGACATGCACATTTGCCCATAAAGCCTTTTCAACCACAGCGTGCACTTAAATGCACCAAGAAATGACAGCCTAAAGCTGATAATGCAGAATAATCTAAATCCTTTGATCCTTGAAATCTGCATTGAGTACCATGAATTAGATTTAACTAGCATAAAATACTTTAAATCTATTATTCTCTTAATAGAATGGTACATCATTTGTATCTGGTATAAAGTGAAATAATGTTTCTTGTTTCCAATCTGAGATAGAGGGGGAAGACAGTTTTCATCCTAAAACAAGGTTTACCATTCTTCTTTACAACCGCACCACTAATCCTGCATCCCACCTCAACTAACATTTTAATTTCAAATAATTAACTAGTGTGCAATAGGAGTTAATCTGTCTCAAAGAGAAATCAATCTCAACACCTACTTCCTGCAGCAACAGAGAACAGGAGAGAAGGCACTTCGAAAGTATTACTACGAAATTCTTTGCTACGTGTAATTTATCAACAGCAGCAGCTTCCGAAGAAAAACAGTGCAATAGGAAGTGCTTCCCCTTCTCTTTTGAGTGGAATCGAGAACTTCTAGTGCCATGGTACTCGGGGAAACTTGCTAAAAGAAACGTTCATCTGACATATTCTTATCCCAGAGCTTTTGTCAGATTTCAGGTTTGGTCAGGTTTGTTTTTAAAAGGAAATTCACAAATAAATGACTATTCCACAGTAGGAATGCCTTGCTAACCTCTACATCGGAGTTTCTAATAGCTGCTGGTTGCATTTACAAAGTGGGAGAAACCCTGCAGTGTCCCCAGATACACTCCCTAAACAGGCTGTACAAACCGCTAGGGCACAGGACAGCTAACTCGGGTGCAGTTCCATTATAGGGTGAGGGATTCGGGGAAGGCTGGTGCACAGATGCTGATGTTGCAAGTAATCTCAGCCAGAAAGAGACCCTCAGCCATCGCCTTCCACCAGGGGCACAAGCTCAGGGGGGATTTTGCAGCTATCAGTCCCGAGGGCTGTGCTGGTGGGAACCGAGGAGATGCTGAGAGCGGCAAGGAAAAGCAACAGCAAAGTCTTGCAAATCCACAGGGCTCTGCTTTGGGAAAAGGGGGGGCACAGTCCTTTGCTGGCATTCTCTCCCGCAGCCAGTGGGACTGATTGATTTCTTTTAAATTATCATTGCAGCTCTTTGGGGGGCTGTTGTGCAGTGGGCTTGGCAAAACACATGCTCCCTCTTTTGAAGGGAGAACGGCCATACTCTCATTTTCATTACGCAGTTGTCTATCAACCAGCTGAAAGCCTCATTACAAACATTTTCTACTCTGGCCAGGACAGAGGTACGAAATAAGACGTTGCTCTCAAGCTTTTAATGTCTGTCATTGACATCCACCAAAGTTGTCCTACTGAGAGTTAAAACTGAAGTCATATCTTCAGATTCATGTTCCAGAAATTGCTCGGAAAAGCATGTAAACACAGGGCAAATGGAGAGGAAATGCTTTGGGGTTAATGAGAGACCTCCAGGGCACTCCAGATCCTGCTTCGGTGTTACCACAGAAGTGCAGGAGCAGAGCACCAATGTCTGGACAGGAAAGGACAAGGTATCATATTCAAAACATGCATTTGTACACGTGCGAATAAAAGCGTGTCAGGGTTTGGTAAGCAAATTCCTTTCTCACCATTTTTCTGCAAAATTGTTACCTTTCCAATTCAAGCCATACATCTGCAAGAGTGCTTTTAGCAGACCGGGAAAATGGCATCTTTTAAAATCAATAAAACCTCAATAACTAAGAAAATTATGAATCTGAAAGGAGAAAATGCTGATTCATCTCTGTGTATTGTAGCTAACTTCCTTCACAGAGGTCAGTTCAGATCTTTCTAAATTTTTAAACAGACTAACTTCACCCTGGTTTTATGCTGCCTGCCTCTAGTTATCTGGAGGAAGGCAAACATCTGTCAGATTAAACTGAATTCTAAGGGATGAAAATGCATTACCTCTTATCAGAAGAACTTCAAGACGACATTTGAAATATCTGATTTTTATTCACTTGCTCCAAGATGCAGGCAGCACCAACAAGGGGTATTGCTCTTAAAATCCTGCCATCTGCAGCCTTATGCTAATTCACTCTTTTAGGAATAGAGAGCACTGTGGAATGGGAATATGCTAAAATCCACAGGAAATATGGATGTAAAAGCAGTTGTGGGTAATTGCTTTTGTTTGATGCTAACCCAGCAGCCTGGGGTTGTCTTATTATCGTCAAAGTTTTTCCTCCAACTTTCCCCCCTCTCAGGGATGTTAGTGCTTGGTATAGATAGCTTCACATTGATTTGTGGAGGAAACACATCAATTTCATAACACTGCCCACCAAACTCTTACTTCTAAAAAGCTGCTTGCTGGTCACAGAGGGAATTTCACTATTTTGTCCTGCTCAATTGCCTACTTTTTTTCTGAGTTGCCTATAAAATATAGTAGTGTCTCATGCAATAACAGCTCTTGCTACCACCCATTAGGGAGTGGGCCAAAACCACACTAATTTTACAGAGGAAATTTCTGTAGTGCTGACTGGGTTTCAATTCAAAGCAGCAACACAGAAGGAGAGAAAAGCATCTCTCAATGGACTCTCACAGTTTCTCCTTAACAGTGGTGTCCATCTTTCTGCTTAAAGCATTGGCAGTGAATAAATAATAAGTCCCCCAAGAAAAGATCTTTCATGTAACCTCAGGAGACCACTTCATAAGAACATGAGAACAATGGCAACAGATCAGAAAACCATGTAGTCTTGCATCCTGTGACAGTGACAGCAATCAGATCCTTCCGAGGAAAGTACACAAAATTCCTACGCATGCAGCTGAATTACCCAGAGGCTGGCTTAAGCCCTTCCAAGAATTATAATGTGCTATCCACATAAAGATCTGGTCTTTTAAACTCTGGCCCTGACAACACTCCTTGTTGTATTCATTTCCACCAGCTAACTGTTCACTGTTAAGTTTTTGGAGTGCTCTCCAGCAAACTGACCTGTACTGATTGTTTCTGCATTATGAAGAAAACATAAGAAAAACACACACCCTACCTTTTCAAGATGTTATTTTATGTGCTTTTACATTACTCCCCCCTATTTTTAAGAACAAGAAAATTAATAATACAGATTATCTTTAAAAACTACTCCTGTAAGAAGGAAGTGAAGGGCGTGCATGTGAAGCCAAGATGTGAATACACACCGGGGCCGAGGCTGGCTGGCTGAATTGGACTAGACACATTGGCCGAGAGTTGTGTGCGTAAATGCACTTGCTGTCTAGTTTCATTCTGAGTCACATATTCTTTAAAAGGCAAGGAAGGAACCATCTGCACTTGCACTTACCCTGTACCCTGAACTAATTCTTATTTGTTTTATTACCCCAGTCATTACACTTGCACAGGCACAGACACTGCGTGTTTAGACAGAAACAATTCACCAGTAGCTGCAAGGGCCAGGAAATAAAATGCTGAACTACTAGCCTAACAGTACAGAGGTGCTCACGGAGGAGTCTGGATGTGCCAGACAGCAAGACCTACCTTTAGGAGAAAACAAGGCTCTAGCCCCTCAGGAGTTACCATGCTGCTTTCTCTTACTGTTAAGGTACATCAGGTAACTCCACCTATGCTTCTCTTAGGGACTGGCATCTAAACTACAAGAGATGGACTTTCCAGACAAGCACCAAACTCCAACCTCCTAAAAAGATCCTCGTGCAAGCCAGAGACGTTAAGAACATGATCTTATGACATCCAGAATACCCTCAACTCCCACATCTCTGCGTGTCCAGCGCGCTTTAGAGGAAGTGTCATCATCATTTAAGAAGTCTGAGCACAGGATAGGAGTCATAAATACTTCTTACTTCCTATGCAATTCCACACGATGCCCATCAGCACTTAACAACTCCCTGCCAGGGTACAGAGCCACAGGCTTATCCATCTACTTTTTCAAATGCCAGCAACATTTCAATAGGATTTTGCACCACAAAGTAAACACAAAGAAACATTGCTATCGACTGCAATTAGTAATTATGTATTGACTAGTAGGACAAGAGAGATGAACAAACAGCAGGCCACAAATAAACACCTACAACGACAAGCAGTCTTCATCCTACAACACAGAGGGATCACAGAGTACGTAAGGAAGCCTCTCTCATAATTCTAAGTGGCTAGTGATATTCAACAAACTATTTACTGATTCAATTTTGCTGGCAGTATTTAGAAATGCTTTTGCCTCTTGCTGTTATAAATGGCAATTCAGACAAAAAGCAATTGTTTCAGAGTGGCTGGGTGGCCTTCAAAAAGGAATAAATTCCTTTAAGGAAATTGTTGAAATACTGACATATTTAATGTTATGTTTAATTTGCCATGGTGTGTAAAAGGAAAAGGATGATAACTACACTGGAGAATTCATTGAGTCTCTGTCTGTCTTACAGTTGTTATTTCTAAGATGATCATCTACGTGAATTTCCAAAGTGTCATCCACGACTTGCAAAAACACTTTTAATACCAAGTTGAACTGTGACTCCAGGAGTAAGCTTTGCAACTCAACTTGCATCTGTGGATAAAAGAACATGACCTCTGTAAAAGATCTCAGGGTTACAAGTAGTTTCAATAGCCATGGTGCATGACCAGACCCTGTTTTAAATAATCCCTCATTTTAAATTTCTTCTGACTAGTATCTTGCTGGTAGAATGAGTACTACTGGAAAACAATATACTGAAATGAATACTGCAATGCACAAGGTTTGCAAATGCAATGCCTTCATGCATCATCAATTGCATTAATAGGAAAAAGGAAAGACAATATGTGGTGAATCCAGGAATTGTTAACGTATTAGAAAAGCCCATTTCAATCAGGCCTAAATATGTAGAAGGTGAGACTGATGTCTGACCAACGGCACATCTGAAGTCAGTTTGTGTTCAGCACCTATTCCATTCCCCTCCCTAGAGACCACACCGCTGTCCATGTCCCAAGATGCCAGCTGAGATTTGTTATTAGCAGTCCTATACAGCTGAAAACTGAACCTTGGGGAAGACTTGTCATGGTATTGCCAGCAGTTTTTCTGTCTGGTGATTAGACAATGGAGTCTAGTTTCTGGACTGTGAATCCATAAAGAACAAGTTCAAGAAGTACAAATAAGGAAAATTAACACGTCTTTTACACACAATGCAAATATTTCTCAGCTCAATGTGTCATATAGTGTATTGTCCAAGTCATTGGAAAGTATAACATTAGCAGCTGGTAGGAATATCTCACTGGGGAGCTTTTAGTGAAAATCCAACATCCATTGTATAATATCCTGTATTATTACCTTTGCTGCCATAAAACATCCTCAATGGGAACAAGGGCAACTTTGGACAACTTGCTTTTCAGGAAAATCTCTTCTCTCTCTACACATTTTTTTCCAGAGATATTTTCTTTTAATATTTTCTCTTTGTCTTGCTAATCTCCTGCCCAAATATGGCATATTTTGTACCATACTTGCTAATAATTTGCTGCATTATTACATCCATGGGTTTCAAAGCAGTTAGCAAGCAGCGTGATTGTTATGTTAACCAAAAAGCTGGAAATAACTGAAGGCTCCAGATGGGTAAAACAGAAATGAAACCATCTGCACTTCTCGGCTGGTGATGCCAGCTGACGGAGGCAGGGCACTGTGCAGACCCACGCTGCAGTGGAGCTTAAAGACCTCACCCATCAGCAGGTCAGATACACATTTGTGAATTTAGCCTCACTGGTCTCATGAGGAGCTGGAAGGTCGTGTTTCCAAAGCATGCTCAACTCTGTTTCACTTCACATTCCCAAACCTGAATGTCCCTTGTGAACAACAGGTTTTGCAGACTAATGACTAATGGTCAAGGACACTGGACAGCACAAGAACCAGAGCAGGGCACTAGTCCACTAGATTCCACTTATTATTGTATCCACATCCAAAACATCTGTCCCTTGACAGTGACTCTGTGGCCAACAAACTCCAAGTACCTTCAGGATAATAGCCAACTTGCAAAGCTGGTGTTTTGACAGATTGTGACAGATACTAGCGAAGCTAAACATCTTGAAGAAGTAGGTTTCTTTATAAGGAGATCTCATCACATTTTGTCAGAAATGGAAGAAAATAACCCTTAGAGACAGATCTTCTTGCTAGGCCCATATGACTAAACAAAAGCAACCACATGGCCGATGACAGTTTCAACATTGTGAGCTATAAAAACAGAGTAGTACCTTAGATTTATCCATTTCAGCAGTGCTCCTGTGAACCCCTGCATGGGGGACATCATATTGGCAGCATTTTGATGGTGGAAGATGTCAATTTAAAAACAAAATGGGGGGGGGGGGACGACACAGGATGGACAATGACGGACACAGACCGAAACAGCAAAAATCATGAGACCTTTTCATGTTCCTGTTCTGTAATTTTACCTTCAAGAAGCTTGATAAGGGAGATCAATTTATCTAGTCAAACACTTGCATGGTTCTCACTATTATAACTCTTTACATCACCCCTCTGAAATAATATCTATTTTTAGTATCAGGTTTTTAAAGTATCCTCAACTCACTAATTTTGAGCTTGCAATTTACCCTGGGAGCAATTTTGCTGGTGGAATTAGTGCCACTTAACTACTTTGATTTGCAGGCACAATTAGTAAGTTAAGTATTTATAGATCCTAAACTACACCTGCAAAATGGAAGGCTGCTTTTAAAAACAGCCCATATGCTTAAATTGAACGCAACTCAGTTCAATGGCACATGGATCTCTAAAGCACCATGCACATTCCAAAGTAAGCAAAAAAAACCAACTTTTTTTTTTTTGTGGCAAAAGTTATTCTTTAACTCACCCATCTTTCTTACATGACTCATTCTAGTCACAAAGGCTCTCATAAAATAGTACCTTTCTTTGTCAGACTTTGTCAATGATTTCTAGTGCTCAAAAGGTGTGGCCAAGGGCACTCAGGCACTTTTACTGTTATTTATATTGCCAGGTAGGTTGGACAAAATCACGGGATGCTGAAAGTACAAGCATGGAGCTGACAGCTAACACCATCAATCGATCTGGTGACCAGGACCACTCAGATCCCAGGCAAGGTAGAGGCAAGGATAAAACCAGTAACTGTGATTAAGGCAGAATTAAAAACAAAGACTTTGGAGCATATTTCAAACATCCTTCAATGAAAACAAACAAAAACAAAACAAATCTAACGCCCCCAAAAACACCAGACAGACAAATCCTATCCTGAAAATTTCACTCGGCCAAAATTCATAACAAGGTCAGTTTTAACAAGCACTTCATCACAGGCTTACAGGGTAGGTGATCGCCTTGCCTCTACAAACTGATGATCTAGAGGGCGAAGAGAACAGGGGAAAAACCCAGAGAAGAGAGTACCTTGGCCAGTGCCATCAGCAGAATTGTAAAAAGAAATCAAAGCTCAAACTGCTTTACTCATACTGCTGCCCTAATTCACTTTCAAGCCTACCCCAATACTAATTCATTGTAACCATCCAGTTAAAATCAGTGTAGCTCCAAATAAGCAAGTTAAAGTTATTATAACTTCTTAGCTCTTTAAGGCAACTCTTTGCAGGAAAGGCATATGACTATTAATGTTCTTAGTTCAACACTACTATCCCCCAAAAGAATAAATTAGAGTTGCCACATCTCCAATTCAGCTCATCTACAAAGAACAAGGACAATGATGAAGTAGGAGAATATGTAAAATAAATCTTGCTTTGTAAACATTAGTGGCTGAAAAGGTTGGAAGGAGGAAATGGTCAAAACTGTCCAAATGTTTAATTAACAATAACCTGACGTATAACTGAGTGAGGGAATAAAAGAAGTCACAACTGAACTTTCCTTGGAAACATCCTTTCCACTGAAAACCAAAGCACCTCCCTGCTTGCAGCAGCAAAGAACACAAGACCCCTCCTCCCCCTATTCATCCCATCAAATAACTTTTCCATTTGAGATTCAAAAACCTAAGCCATCCTCAGTCTTTTGACTAAAACTTGAAAACAACTGAAAGGAGTTTTAGCAAAAAAATGTTTATGTACATTTACATTTTTTTGTGAGAACTTTGAATTGGGGTAAGTAATGGACGATGGTCAGGAATATTTTCCCTCCAAAAACAAGTTTCTTGCATAATCTAAGCAAAAAAATTGGTCTTTGCTCTATAACCTTACAGGAAAAATCCTGGAATTCATGCACATATTGGGGTTAAGGAGAGTTCTTTTGAATTGGTGTAACAACACAGCATTCATGCAATTCAGACTTACTTGTGTTAATTGGAATCTAGTTCTGCAGGCTGGTTGCACTACCGAATACCATGAGGAATGTTCACTCTTTACGTAACTGATGCCCTGGAATTCATTTTCTAAGCCAGGTATAAGTGTCTACAAATGAGTCACTCCTTCTCAAGTGTGCATGGCTCCATGCACAGGAATCTCTGCAACCTGTACTGAAATGTAGTCGCTTCTGCCTGGAAACCACCACCTGTTTCAGCAGCTTGTAACACCTAAAGGCCATGGTTCCCTAAATCGTGTTTCACAAGGTAACAGCAATTTTTTTGCAGCCAACCACACAGCAATATTGCTTTTATGGTGGTCTGATGATAAATCACTATAAAAATTGGATTGTAAAGATGCAGAGTGCTCTGGCACTCAGCCCAAAAGGTTTGAGAAGCACTGGTCTGGAGGAAAAGCCACCTGGAACTCAGGACACATTAGAGAAGCAAAACAATCACATGGGCTGGCCTAGGACCCCAGCATTCCCACTACTACAAAACCACCCTGCTACTTCCAGAGTCTACCAAATGCCTGCAGTATTACAACAAGTAACAGCAGTGCTCTTGCTTCATTGCAAGACGGTACCTTCAGCGCTCCAGAGCTCCTTCACACTCTGTCAAGATTATTTCATTTATCCAAATGATGTCTCTCTCAAATCAAACACATCCTCCAACAGCAATGCTTCCAACTATACTATATTAACTCGGAAATCTCCCAGGGGGCACAGACCAAGCCTGACTTCTTTATCACCTGATCTCAGATCCCTGTATGAATATAGCTGCTTACATTTTTCACAACACAGCATGTTACCCTGCAGAACAGTAGCTTTGTGCTCTAAGAAAATTAGAGTTCTTCAGGTGTGGGAGGCAAGACAAAACCAAAACAATCTTAAATCTTTTAAGAGAGAATACTTATGGGTCCCCTAGGATGAAGTATATTAAATATACAAAATGTTCTATTTTCTCACTCCCAGTTCTTAGAAGACCCCAGTCCAACTTCCCTTAAAGTCAAGGCAAAAAGTCTTCCCCTCTGGGCTAACACTTGCCTTAAATTGGGCCCAGCAGGTATCAGTAGCAGCTGTATGCACAGATCTAGATCAGGGTACAGAGAAGAAATACAGGGCTCCTTCTGATTTAGACCATATACAAACACTCCTCTGGTGACCACACTTGAAAATTAAACTTAGAGGCTCAGTGAAAAGCAAGAATTAAAGCTAAGCAGGTTTTCCACTTACTACCAAAAGCTTTTAATATCACTGCAGAGGGGGGAATAAAAAAAAAGTAAGCTACTTGTGAGGTATTGAATATAAGTACATACCTCTCTTCCAGCAACTGGTACCCATTAGATGTCTAATAATGGCATTAAAATAACTCTTATGTAACTCAAATGTTCATCTCCCTATTTCAAAATTCCAAATGTGGTGTTAATGAAAAAAAACAAAGGTGGCAAGACTAGCCTTTCTGAACTATTTGTGCATGAAACACACAATACAGTGCACATGCCTGCTACGTGAGAACGCATAGCTGGTATTAAGAGGAAGTTGTTGTTTAAAATAATTACACAATACCAACAAAAATCCCATCTTCCACTACAAAGAGCTTGAATTAAATTCTGAGGTTTGAGGGACATGCGCAGGGGGAGATGGACAGGCTATGTTAAAAACTGTTAGGACTTCAGGTGGAATGATAACTACTTCTCTAAAATCTGTGGAAAATCTTTCCCCTCATTATTATTACAAATTACAGAAGTGAACACAACCTTGGCAAGAGGTGCTTGAGTTACAGCCAAAGGGAAAATAGGCCACTATCTACTTACAGAACAGACGTGCCACAGGGAGCACAAGTGCAAGTTTGTCTTGCAACACCCAAACCAAGTACCTGCCCTGGTCTGAAAGGCCAATAGTTAGGACAAACTTTCCTTCTGCAAATCAGGAAATAGAATAGGAAAATGAATTTGTGTCAGTGGCCATGCAGTATCATAAAATCAAGATATTAATGAAGGCAAGCCAGTCTGAAGAGTTTCCCTGTTCTAGTAGCCTGCACTCACTTGCTGACACATACAATAAAAAGACAAAGTGCAGCACTGGCTCAAGCATTTACCACCTATCAGCAGGAGGCAAGGACACCTTCCCCTCCCTTCCCTGCCCCTTCTCCCCCACCAAAGATTATTTACTTTGCAATCTAGGGCTGTCCAGTGAGAGTTCACACTGTAAACAGCATTTTTATAGTTTGGTCCTTGGTGTATGGAGGACTGGGCTAGGGCACAAACACATCTTCCTGTAACTTGCTCACTGATTCGAGAAAATACTTTCATTCTTGATTGCAGAGGGATTTCCAAATAGGCTTAACTGCTTTCATGAATCAGACCCTCAGATTGCCATGACTTCTTAGCATATCAGATACCATTCTAGCAGACAGGAAAAAAGGACTGTCGGAACTTGTAAAGGATTTACGTGGGAAATAATCAAGCTCTGGACTATCTCAACTCACTCTCCCTTGATAAGTAAAAGACCTACCCTTGTCACAACGTTAATCAAGGCACACTGAACGCAGAGCCCTGCTTTTTCATCTTTATTGCTTAGACTATACAAAGTCCTATACAAACCGTTTAATCCCTAGATCAGCAGCATGCTTCAGAAGGCTGGAGAAGTTCAGAAAAAATGACACAAAATCAGGTATGGAGGAGGAAATGGGGAAAAAGGTTTTGCTCATTGTTGATACGACTTAGACGATCTCCTTCTGGCAGAAGGAGAGCTCCACCTTGCCCTGGCATTCAGAGCCCCTGATTGCAAGAGAAGTAACCTGGATTGAAGAACGCTTAGCATAGTTGGGGGAAGGGAAGATGACAGTGGCTTGACCTGCTCCGGGTAGTTCATGGTGGTCCAAACCATTTGCAGTCATAAGAGCAGCAGCAACTACTAAGCATTCTGTCTCACCTTCTGCACTGGACACCTGAGATACCAGGGCCTTGGGAGGTGCTCTGGTGTAAGAAGTCATTCACCCAAAAGGAAAGCCCATGGATTTTAAATAGAAAACAGAAAAGTGTCTAGAATATGAGTTCCTGTGTTCTAGCAAAAAAGAACAGTTAAACAGGTGCAGCAGGAAGTGAAAGATGAAGATTTGATTCGGTTATGCATAGCACAGATGAGGAGCAAGACAGCATCTATTCAGGTAGAAGCAGATGGTAGAAAAGAAACATGCGGCACCTGCAACTCATGTAATATACACATATTCAAGGTTAGCATCCAGAGGAGGTGGTCACTGTGTGGAATAAATAAAAAATGTTAGAGCAGTATAGGCTGTCATCATAAGCCAATGACAAGGAGATGGAAGTCAAAGGGAGTTGAAAGAAAAAACAATTTAGCAAGTCTGATTTATCCCATCATTGCACCCCACTATCTCAAGTCCCTACTCACTGCACATGCTTATAGCTCGCTTGGTACAATCACAGCACACCAGAGTTGCTAACATATTTGCAAGGTTGCAATCTAGTACGAGGTTACACTAGGTTGGCTCAAGAGACAGGGGAACTCAGGTAGGTAAAGGTTTCACTTTTCAAACAAACAGAGATTTCAGTTGGAATTGACCCTTACAGGAAAAATGAGCCCACAATACTTAAGAAAGTACCTGGCATTGCTAGGCTTCCTGGGAAACTAGAGGCTGAAAGGCGTTTGGGAGAATGCCCATCTCTCCACGTGAGAAGAGACAAGTTCTTTCAGAGCCCCAGTTATCTATGATTATTCACCTTTAATGTGTCCTTGCAGATCTCTCCACTTCCTTACACTTCCTTGCTTCTGACCTTATGGTATAAACTTTTGGTTACCAGGATTTCCTCTAATGACATCCCTATGCTCTTTCTGCAAACAGACACTTTTCCCCTCTGTGTTTCAACAGAATTCTTGCCATACCCTCCATTTCATGCCTCACAGTTTCCACTTGCAGAAGTCCCCACTGCTTCATGTGCCTTCCCCTGAGCTTGAGCTGCCTAGGCTAGAAGATTAAGGTGCCCATTAACAAGGACCAAATCTCTGGGTCTAAGCATTAACCTAGTTGAATGCTGTGTGTTCAGGAACTGGATGGCAGTTCTCATCCTGACTCTGCCTCAGACCCGCTGTGTGACTTTGGGCAGGTCATTTCTCCCATCTGGCTTTCTTGGTTTCCCCATCTGTAGAAAAGAGCAAGTCTCATTATCCCTTCCTATATAAAACATCCTGAGATCTACAGAAGACAAACTGCATTGAGAGCCAGGCACTATTATTATTAGAGCTCTGTAGTACTAAGCAGACACTGGCAAGAGACACAAAAGTAAAATAAATCGAAGGGCAAGGAAAGCAGACAGAGCAACAGAGCACAAAAATTGAAGAAAGAAGGGGAAAAAATCTGGTGAAAACCAGACTACAACACTGGGGCACCATTCCTGTGGTCTAAGTATATACGGAAGGATAACACTATTTAGAAGCAGGTCTACAAATCCAGTTGTCTGTCTTCTCAGTTTTTAGGGGCCTTTAGTTTTGGTGAGTCTAAATTGCTGCTCCTACCTAACTTTGCACATAGGAAAGACTTTTTGTATAGTTTGGCTTACAAGTGTATTGACTGACTACAGCTGTACAGCTCAAGTAGGCAAGAAGATGCTCTATCACCTTTTGAGATCAGCCAGGATTATCCCTTCTCCAGCTGGGAAAAGCAACCACTAAGAAATGAAAAGCACAAGAAAGCCTGGATGCAGACCTGTAGGACAGTTAAGTGAACCTAACTAATATTTATATAAGTGTGTATGTAGTGCTTTAAAAGGGAAGATGGGCACAGAATTAGAGCATCATCAAGAGATAACTGAGGCTCTGGAATCAACATAGTCATATGCCTGTTACTCTACAACGCTACTGGGCAAGAGGCAAATTGTGATCCATCTGTCAGCGTGTCCTTTGCTGTCACAGGATCCTTGCTGCAGAGACTACCACGTTCTGCTTCTTTCCATTATGGATGAGGCTGGAATGTCCCTGTGATTTTTCTGTACAAGGAGTTACAGTGCCCCTCTAACCAGTTTTCATTATATCTCCTAGGCAAAGAGCAGCTTGTATCTTGGGATTAATATAGAAGACGACAAAAATTCAAATCCTGTCTTTGCAATTCCTAAGAAACCACTCACCTTTGCTTTCGAGAGAGAGAGCAGCAGAAGCTGAGAGTGTATGAATTGGCTTTTGAATGTTTGGAGTGAGAGTGCTATGAGATTGGCTGGGTCTGCAAAGAATGGGTTATGGTATGAATGCAGGGACATACATTGCCTTTGGTGGATTTCTTTTCCCCTTGCTGTTTGAGTTTTCAGTACCATCTCTTCCTAAAGCTGTGTGCAGCCTTGTTTCTTAGTTAAAAGGATTTTCTTTATTATTTTTTAAAGCCTATTTGATGAGTGATATGAACTGCCAGTGAATACTACATTTCACTCCCTCGCATTAACATTGTAAATTAATTTAGGACTCATTTAGATGCAGGATTAACAACCTGAGGACTAATCCACTCTTTATTCAGAGGACATATTTGGGATGAGCAGTCTTTCGTCTCACATCACTCAATTAGTTAGCAGGACCATCTCTTGGGAATAAAATGATATTTCTGTCTCTCTGCTTGCAAAGGAACTGTTCAAGGTCAAGGTAGAGGTCTGGGAGACATCAGTCCTGGTCCCAGCTCTACTACAGGCTTCCTCTGCAATCTTGGTCAACTGCTTTTACACTCTGCATCCATTTTTCCCAATTTGCACATCTAGAGAGGTCAGACTTAGAGAACAGGCAAAAGATTAAAAGTAGTGTTGTTTATGGTGGCTTAGGCCAGCGTGTTTTATTTCACCAGGGTTAAGGGTACATGGGCCATAGGCCAGCTGCCAACACAGAAACTTGTTAAGCTGAAGTAATACATTTAATAAGTTTTCAGTTACGTGTCCCTACTCTTACTTACGGGAAATGGTGTTTTATTTTGAGAGAACTCTCTTCCTGTAATGGCACTGTGATTAATACATTATTATCTATATTGCAGGGGCAAAGTCAAGCCCTCAGTTTTCAGATCAGCAAAAAAACAAGAGAAAAATGTTGCTTTTCTTAAAGCAACAGTTATCAGTTACAAAACTCATGACACATTCAGCAGCAATCTTGCAGTATCTCAGTGACACCATTTTCAGATGCCTTGTACGTTTGCTAGAGAAATAAATAACATTTCTTGCAATTAACAAATGAAATGGCCTGTTGGAGATTAGCTCTTACTTGCTGTCAGTAAATCATCTGCAGAAGAATTTCATCCACTGAGGGGAATGAAGATTAAATATATGCTTTGGCAAATGTCGTTTTCAACCAGAATATTTTCTTGAAGGCACTTCGAGTCTAATGATATATTGAGGACCTGTTCCTCTGAGTACAATAAATAAATACAAATATTTGCTGTGGAATAGAGCCTGATGGACAACCAGTGCCACTTTGGGCATAACTGACTGATGCTACCTGTAATCAGTAACACTTGTAAAGCTCAGGCCTTCTGTTCTGGACATGTGCTGCACACATCAGCTTAGCCGAACTCTGTCGTCCCACAAGGAGAGCATTTTTAAAGCCCTAATACAAACTGCTATTAATTGTGTGTATTGCAACATTACCAAGAAGCTGTAATCACAGATGAGGACCGTGATGTGCCATGGGTTGCAGAAAATAAAAAGGAGGAGATACTGCAGTGGTTCACATAGTTTGAAATCAAAGGCCAAATGACAGAGCTCCAGAACATTCTCACCTCTGGTGTGATAACAAAGGATGAATGATTTTATACAGTTTATTATCGGCTACAGTTTCATGGACAAGCTCCTGACAGGCATTTGGTATCCACTGTGGTAGAATAAGAAAAAAAGCATGGAAAAAAATGTCTTTCTGGCACACTATTTCTAATCCTAATTGAATTCTAATTTTTTTCAAAGAGATAATTGTTCCAGTGTGGTTCCCTCAGACAGATGACAGTGACAAGACAACCACAGCACCACAAATCTCTGACTCCAACTAACAATTCTGTAGGAAGTTTCCAAACCAGACTGTCTCTCCCCTTAAAATACTGCTTATGCTCTCTGGCTAGTCCTTTCAACTCTCCATAAAGATCAAATGTGCTGTCATAGCTACATGAGACTGCTACTCAATGTCATCAAATCCAGCCCATTGACAAAGGCACTCCTCTAAACCGCCTCAAGACTAGAGGCCAGAAAAGCTGGATTTGTCCTGGGGTTGTACAGCTCTGTCTGCAGATGTCTGCAACATTAAAACGTCTGCTACATCACAATGCAGTAATCCTCCTTCCTTAAACACAAGGAGAGAAATGTCTGAAGCTACAATACCAAAATCACAGGGATATTGTTAATCCATGAGTTACCATGAATGCAGTGATTGTTAGCCTTTCCTGCAGTTTGCATCCTCAGGTACTTGTCCTGATGAGTTTTACATTTTCATGCCACACTGTACTCCCAATTACTGTACATTCAGCAGATTCTCTGTAGAGCACATCCAGGGCATCATACATCACACTTATTACCAAGAGTTAAGAGAAGTGAGAACAACAGGATCCTGCTGTTGGTTTATCATGAGTTTTCTGATGTAGGGGAAGTAGCCATCTCTTATTTGAATTTTGTTGCCCTAAATAATGTCATTAAGTTTGTTTACTTTTGGCCCATTCTACCCTCAAGTCATTCTGAGCCCTGATCTCCTGCCCACCAGCAAATCAAAACCAAAACAACCCTCATGTTCACTCGTCTTCCTAGTAAGAGTATATTTCACAGCCAATGTGCCCAAGGGCCATAACTGAAGAAACCTGAAAGCACCCTTCTGAGAAGAGGAAGGTTACAAAAACCAGAGAGAAAACAAATACTCTTACCTGTCTGTAATAAGCCAGCCCCACTGTCTTTGACTCCAAAGTGCTGCTGGATGTCTAGTAACACACCTGCAAGAAAAACAGACAGAAAAAATTCAGTGCCTTCAGCGTTTTAAAAGCATACAACTCAAACCTTTTGTGAAGCATCAGAAAAGCTTCAAATTCCAGTAGTTTAGACACATAACTTCTAAAGTTTGCACACTGGCTGCTCTTCTATACATGCACACTCAATAATTTCAGGCTACTACAATAACAGCAGAGGTAGGTAGATATAACATCACGCAAAGAGTTTGGGAATGAAATCCTCATGCATGAGAAACTGGTCTTTCCTTTCTACTTAAATAAGATCAGCGTTTTCTTTTTGTTTGTTTTCTGCAGAATCCAGATCCCTTACTTCTGTTATTTTACAGAAAAATAAGGAAACCGATTCTGTGCCTTAGGTGATTCAAATGGTTTGACAAGACAGACAAATTGAATCCAAGACAAGTTTTAACAAACCTCTGTTGGGAGGAGATATGACACATTGATAGGAGCAATGATGAATGTTTTCACATTTATCTAGTTCTGAGGGGGTTCTCATTTCCAAAACAAATGTAGAAAATAAATTTAAAATAGCTTAGTAAAGGTGGGTAAGTGACCAAATACTTAGCTTTAAAGCAACTACAAGCAAAACCAGAATCAACCTCCTCTCTTCCCTGAACCCCCAATATATTAGTTGGCATAAGCAAAATTAACAGGTTTTGTAGTATTTACATATTCAGCTAGATTTAGCACTTGGGTATCAAACATACCAATGCATGTAATGTCAGGTATGTGTGAACAGGCATGCTTTTGTAATCTAGCCACAGGGAAAACCCACAAGAGAGCTTTTATAATTCATCTTGGGGGACACACATTTGCCAAGCTGTAGATGGTCCAGTTGTGTCAGGTACAGATCCATACGCTTGAAAGTTTGTCTATGGTCTAAACAAACTGTACTCCAACTTCTTGGGTCTGGAACAGAGACAGTTGCTCTCTTAATATCTGGAACTTCCTTATTTAGGCTACTGTCTTCCCCAAAACTGAGGATATGCAAGTTTCTTTTTTAAAAAACAAGAAACACCACTCTCCAACTATACTGAACACCTATAAAAGTTCACCTCCAGTTATAAATTTGATCCAAGGCTTTATCCAAAGTGATTCTGCTCATCACTGTAGGTCACAGGAATCAGCTAAGCACCAACCTGAACTCACTCACCATATATCTTATCTTTTGGGACTGTCAGGATCACACTAAATGACAAACACAGAGATAAAAGACCCAGAGATAACTATTCCCAGCAGACATCTGGAACAATGTCAAGAAAACAGACATAAATTAAAGGTACTAAAGGAAAAAAAGATACAAAAAAGGAAGGAAAAAGTAAGAAACTTCATTTATCCTATTTCATATTACTGGTACATCATCATTTACTCAGGCAGCATTCAGCAACCAATATCTGCCCAGTAACACTAGTTCAACCTCTTACCTCCTACAACGACCCCCTACTCCCATATTCTATCAGTGTTTAGCCCTGAGCAGAGAAGGCTTGGGGTGGGGACGGGTGTGAATCTTATCAATGCATGTCAATACCTGATAGGAGAGGGAGTAAAGAAGACAGAGCCAGGCTCTGGTGCCAAGTGAAATGAGACAAAGTGCACAAACTGAAATACAGGAAATTCCATTTAAACACTAGAAGAAATATTTTTACTGGAAGAGTGGTCAAACATTGGAACAGGTGGCTCAGTGAGGTTGTGGATTCCCCATACCTGGAGATGCTCAAAACCCAGTAGGACACAGTCCTGAGAACCTGCTCTGGTTGAGCCCACTTTTAGCAGCAGGCTTGGACTAGGTGATCTCAAGAGATTGCTTCCAACCTCAATTATGCTCTGATTCTGTAATTTTCTGAAATATTAAGTGCCTGATTACATCCAGCCTGGCAGTTTTCCCCTGCCTTTCTTTTTCTTTGGAGCATTCCTGTCTACTGTGGTTCCAACAGGTAGTTCTTAGGTTCCTCTTGGATGGCAGATTTACCTCCATTTTCAAAGTGCTTTGGCATTTCTTGCCTGTCCTTCCCTCATTTGCTCCATTAATAACTGAGATATCACTATTTAGGTAATATCTGATGAACAAAAATAAATTTTGCATTTGCCTAGCAAAACCCTCTGTGGCTTAGATGACTTGCATACTTACAACACTCCAGCTGGAGAAGCCAAGTCAGAGGGATCCAAGCTCTCCTTTCTTTTACAGATGCATTCAATAAAAGACTTAATCTGAGCAGGTACATCACCAGCTGCTCAAAGTGATGCCCATTCACCTCCTGATCCATGGGCAAATGGTTTCCTGGTGGATGCCATGTCCCTGTTCAGCCCATCAACTTGCAGCTTCTTTTATTTCAGTAACAAAGGGCTAAGTTTTGCACCCACCTTTCTTTCAGGATGGGGCTTCAAATCCCACTGACATGATGATAGATTTACGTTTTAAAAATCAAATAAACTCTGTGAAGCAGGCTACAAGTATATTACCTAAAGGCTGCAAAGAAAAACAAAGCAGTAAGATACTAAACCAGGGACACTGCAACTGTACTGCTCCCAGCACTCTAGTTAGGATGGCAGCTGATGAAAAAACTTATTCTGAAGCTTGCGCAGACAGACTACCCTGATGTTGGTTTCATGGTAGAAACCTCTGAGCTGAGGTGATCACCAAGCAAGATTCATACCTCCTAAACTAGCGGGTGCACAAGGGTCAAGAGCAAGCCAGTAACAGAATCTCACCTGTACAAAAAGCAAACCAGCACAACCTACTGTCCTGCCACAGGATACCAAAGGGACTGAGTCAGTGATGGGAAAAGGGACATTAAGAGCTGTAGCCCTGCCTTATTAAAACTGTCTGAGGAGGCAGATCCTCTGAGTGGGAGGGTTGGACCAGACTATCTCCACAGGTACCTTCCAGTCTCAACTACCAGGACTCTGTGCTCCTAATCCCACAACGGAACATACACACGCGTCCAGAGCTCCCTCCACCACCCTGAAAGGTGCCTGCCCTGCCTACAGCAACATATTCCCAGTCAGGCCAGAATGCCAAAGAGGTCCACTAAACCACCAAAAGTTACAAGGAGCAGGAGCCTGGGATGTGATGGAAAGCAGAGTCAGAAAGAAGATTTTTTTGGATTTGCATCAGAAACCAGAACAGCAAGTGCAAGGGATTATAATGGTGCCTATACAGTAAAGCAGAGGAGGTCTTCTAGTTCATTACAAAGAAATTATCTGCCCAGTGACAATGGCTTTATAGTTCTACAGTGTTTTTTTCCACAAGAGATCGTGGAAACACATAACGTGTTTTACAAGCTTGAACTACCGTAGCCATAAATGAAATACTTTTAGGACACTGAAGTGCAGCTACCTTGGATTAAGCCTACAACTTCATTCTGGTGGTGGAGAAGGAAGTGGGTTCTGTGGACAGTACAACACAGAACCACAATTATAAGTCCTGTGTGAGCTTGGAAGGTTTCAGATGATTAAGAGGGATCTGCATGTCTAATTGGCATGAATTTCCTACTTCAAGTCTATTTTGTATTCTATTTGGACTACAGGTGTTTTGATATGGGATTTAGAGCATTAAATTAGAGGCAGCAGCAAGCAGATGATGCAATGCATCTATGAAGTGATAGGAGTTTCTCTCTGCTGTGGGAGTTTTCCTGCTCAGCACACTCACATGGGAAGACACTCCTCCTCTCTTAAATTTGCTCAGCTCTGTTTCCACCTCACCATAACAATGACTCACCCCAAATTTTAATAAGATTTAGGGATACAATTAAGCAATGATAGACCAGGGGAGAGAATACAGTAAAATGACAGAAATGATAGAGCTTTTGACTTTCCCTTCTGCTTCTAGATGATGGGACGGCAGGGACAGCTGGAGCCAAGCTCCAGACAATGATCATGTTGCTTGTGGAGATGTGCTCCCAGGTGCCTCACAACACCTGATGCAATCCATGAAAGGGAAGCCGCCACATGTGGCTGACAAGGCTTTTCTTGGATTAAAGTTCATACCTACATCCCAGGAGGATCTCAAAATAACCATGAGCAGCTAACAGGCACCATTCTTCCTGAGACAGTCTCTCAGCAGGCCTGAAGGCCATCTGGGAGGTCTTTATGATTACATGGCACACGTTAGTGCTATCACCTATTATTTCTTAAACACACTTGGCATTCTCAGGACTGAACAAACATACAGGAAATATGGTGCCAACCTTCCAAAGTATCTTACCAGCTGAACCAGACACTATTAATGCTGATGTAGATCTTGGAATTCAATGAGATGAAACACAGGCTGCACCTAGCCAGGAGAACTGATCAAGACAGGCACAGAGACAGGACTTACTGGGAACCCAGACAGAGGAATTACTAGTTACTTCAGCCCTATCTAGGTTACTTTACTAGGCCTGCCACGCTGGCACCTAAGTACCTGACAAAGGCACCAAGGCAGTTATCAGATTTTTGCGGACACTGGGCATGAAGAGGACTTTTAAGAGCAATTTGGAGGATAAAATGTCTTTGGGCATGAAGTGTTAGATAGGGAGGGAATGCCAAGTAAATGGGGAAGAGGAACATGGCTGACATCCACCTACAGTGTCAGAGGGCTTCTAGGATCTAGTGCAGGATCCATCATCCTCTTGCCTCCCATTCTTTAATGGCCACTTCACAAACAGTGAATATAAAAGACCTGATTCTGAGCCTTTTGGAATGCAGGTACACATTTAATGGCCTAAGTTATCTCTGATTTAGGGGAAATACCTTGCGAAAGGCAAATTTTCCTGGAGGCACATGGTTTAGGCTTCAAACAGGGAGGTAGGTGGTACTGATGACACATGAGGCAAGCTGCTTGCCTGGATAGACTCTGCGTTACTGACCAGAGCTACAACAAAACAAAAGTTGCAAGACTGGAGGGTCATCTGATATGGGTAAAAAGATACTCAAAACAGAAGGTCATCTTAATACAAATGGTTTTTGTGGTAACCGTGACTTACAGAACTAGTCCACAGCAGATCTAGTGTGCAGAGTGCATTGGTTGTCCTTTATATTTAAAAGTGGGCTCCTCACCTAACCACTGCTACCTGTATATATGAATAAAGAGTCGCTATGTTAAGAAACTATTCATAAGCTAAGCCACAGTGAAATCACAATTTCAAAGCAGAAAGACATGAGAGCTTCCGTGGGAGAGCCCCATTTTCCACTCACCAAAACAAAACATTATGATTCGATTTCAAACTGCTTCCAAAGCAGGTGCAAAATATAGAGTTAGCCACCGAGCACAAAGCTACAGAAACAAAGGCACAGGTTTTCAGCTCACCAAGCCTTGCATCAGTAATGCCAATGCACATTCTTTAAACACTGTCTGTGTGCAGCAACACCCTTGTCTACTTACCTCAAAAGCACATGCATTTTTAAAGCTATCTTTTAATGGGGAGAAATGATGGTGCTTTAAAGGAACAAGCACACAACTTTCCAGATGATGCAGGCTGGGCACTGACAGCAATCACATGTGCCCCCAGCACCCCCTCTCCTGCCCCACTGCACCGCTCTCTGGGGAAGCCTTAAAGGAGGTGGAGGAGAACCCACACTCTCTTGGCTCCCACAGAGCCAGAGCGGACTCTGTACTGACAACTCTGTTTCCTCCATTACTTGTTGCTACCTTCCTCTCCTCCTCATAAAGGCGTTTTCCTTCCCCAGCTGTGCTCCCTGGTTCTTCCAGGACCAGCCCCCTCAGGTGGGGGTCACTAAGCAGGGATAGCCAAGCCCTGGCCTCCTAAAGGCACAAGCCACCTTCCACCATCAGGCTCTTCCTCATGCCTGCAGCCCTATTCTACCTGCTTCAAATAACGCGTTAAGGAGGCTTAGGAGTCGTGTACACACCTGTCTGTTCAGAGTCGTGAAAAGATTAGGTGGAGAGGAGTTTATTCTGAGGCCTGTGTGATTGTATCTTCACTGCAACCCTAAGGTGTGACTGCAGTTCACACACGGATCCCTAAGCTTCAAACAAGCTGGCTTCAGCTCAGCCACCCACTAGCTATTAAACACCAGCTTGACAATTTGGACTCTATTTAAATACTCAGCTGCAGAAAACCACCATGGTACCCTGCTGGTATTTGTACCTCAAGATAAAATCCCACTGCTACCAGAACTAGCAAGTCTAGAACTAAAACACAGTACCACCTTCTTTGGATCACCATGAAAGCATTCCCTGTCTTACACGCAAAAAGAAGCAGGCCTGCTCTTTAAGTATTGATAAATGAGTGGTGACATCTTTCTTGAAAACGTTGACAGGAGCTTCCTTAGGACATACGCACAGACTTTCCTTCTGCAAAACTGATTTCCACTGTTGCATGACATGACAATACACATTGGTGAAATAGTCTATGGTTTTGAAATAGTTTTGCAGGATTAAAAAGAAACAAACAAAACCAAACCAGCAACTAGACAAATCACAACAAGGGTTTCCTAATATCTGCTCACACTGGCACGCAAGAAACTTGTGACCTAGAAAGCATTGAAAAGAAACTGCCAACACCCACAGTGGCATATTTAGAAAGGGGTTTCCCTGAGTAATAAAGCAGAGCGCTGTGAAGAGAGAAATCCAGCACAGCAGTTCGAGCCAAAGATCAGAATAAGCCAGGGTCTGGGCGCCCAGCGCTGCAGTAATTCACAGGCCACGAAACAGCTGCTTAAAAATCTGCTAACAAAACCCAGAGTAGGTGAGTTCAAAGCCTTCACAGACACTGATAGCCTCCCACTACCTGCACATGAAGAAAGGTGACGGGGTGAAGGCTCGTCTCAGAAGACTGTGTTTGAAGTGGAGAGCAAACCCACAAGGGCATACACCTGTAGCTCTGGCACACAAGAGGACTTGCTGTGTACCCCGAGTGGCCTTTTCAGTGGGCTTTCATTAGGATAGGTGCTGTACGCTGCCAAGCATGCTACTGCTTGGGAAACAAAATTGAAATTTCTGTGTGCTTTGTAGTGACATCCCTATTCTGAATCAAAACCCAGTGTTACCCTCAGTGACTTGCACCACCTGTCACACCCACTTTTTCCATTCAATGTTTTTATCATTATTAAAATATCAGTGGGGAAGTATCTGAGCTATTCATTCATTCCCAAAGGCTATTGGCTTACCTGCATGGCATGTAACAAGTAATTACGCATTAGGAAAAAAAATAAGGAATGCAATTAACCAATGGCTTGGAGAAGAAAATATATTAAAAAACAACTTCTCCCTCTCTCTCTGGCAGGGGCTAGGTAGTAATAAATGACGGTTCTTCTAACATAGCTCAAACTCCACTGTAATATTGTATGCAAAGTCTTAGCACAAAATTGCCTGTGAGAGTAGGAGGAGATAAAAAAATTCATCAGGTGTAGAATCGATTAGCACAAGGCATCATTAACACAAGGTCAGGGCGTCTAGGGAAGGCAGCACAGGACAGCTAGTCCTGCTCAGATTAAAAAAAAAAAATCAAAACAAAACAAATAAGAATTTGAATGTAACCATGGCTGCCAAATGCTGGGTGCCTCACTGGCAAAACCACACCCTAATCAAATATTTCATCTCCCTAATTACAGTGTAGGCCTGTTCCCAGGACTATGGCTGAGAAGGAAGCCCTTGTCAAATGTGGAACATTGGATACTCGGCCAGCATGAGCCCAAGAGCTTAAATAAACTTCAAAATGTCCAAGATTTTCCATTTATGATCAAATGCAACAACAGCTCTCACCGGTAAAACTGCAAAATGACATGGGTCAAATCTGACACTAAGCTTACAGTGTCACTTCACTCTCCTTTCCACCCCCATCACACAGCTCCCTACAATAAGATCCTTAGTTTCACCTCTGCCTCCTCTCACTTTGAGACTCCCACCGTACCTACCTTGATCAGCCTTGCAACTCCCACAAGCCAAGGAAAAACTTCAGTTAAGGGATAAATGACGGGATTTGGCTAAAAAGACAAGCTAAAATGAACTGGCACCTAGACCTGAACTTGAAACCAAACTTATTCATTGAATCTTGGAAAGATTTCTTTATGTGGAATAGTAAAAATCAGAAGCTGTTACAACTTTAAACAACAAACAGAAACATAAGTAGTAGCTAAGGTTTATGTTAGTCATCTAAAATGACAGAAATCATTAACAGTTTTCATACGAAGTGGGCCAGACCTTTCTCCCACACCCAGGATCTCTATCTCAGGACTCAGTTCAGACCCCCTTTCTAGTTTTTTAACTCACACAAACCAAGCAAGGCACACTTTGCACTTCAACACCTCTGCTCCAACACAGAATGGAACACAATCTTCACCGTGACATTTCAGATCTAATCAGCAGCCTTAACAGATTTTCACACCAAACAGCAGAGCCTCAAAAAATAAGGTCATTATTGTCCCACTTACTGAAATCTTAGAAAATCCAGAGACTCTCCCCGTTCATACTCTCTTTATATATGCTATGGCAGAAAAAATTGGGTCTGCCACCTAAAGCTCTAGTTGTCTTCTGGCTTTCTAACCTTTACAGAAGACTAACAAGTCTAGCTAATTCATGCAATGAAACTTATCTCAGAGACTTTGTATATGAACTAATTAAAATAAATAAAACCAGTATAGATAATGATAGAGCAAATCAAGTGCATATGAATTCAGCCAGTGACTCACCACTCCCTTGTTTTCCTTATTGGAAAACTTGGCGTATCACCATACTGGAGTGACAATGAGTCAGGAAACTGGCATGAACCACAAATTGCAAGGAAATTAAAACAACAATCTACCAAATCTCTTTTTGGAGACATATTTGAGATTTTTGCTGGTTTTGTACGGATGTGGCTATGGACTTCACGGCTCTATTCTCATGGTTTTCTGGCTAAACAAAATCAACAACAGAAAGAGTAATTTACAAGTTCTTCTCAAGACAGTACATAATGATTAGGCTCTTGTTCTCAGAATCAATTTGATGCCTTTAGTTTTACATTGTCTTGCTTATATTTTAACCAAATACATTTGAAGCATACTACCATATCCTACTGAATGCTCAGTATCACCTTATCTAGAAAATAGGTGGATTATTACTTGCTTGGAACCAGCCAAAGTACATGCAAATATTTTAACAGCACTAAACTGAGGACTAATGGTGTGCATGACATGAGGATAACAGTTCTCAACCTCATTCTGTGCAAGCATAACCTCTAGCTGGTCACTTTGTTGCCTGACACATTCACACAGACCATGAGAACTTGCACTGTTACCTTCTGACACAGCCCCTCTTGGGCTCAAGATTTTCAGGCAGGCTGGGAACATGAAGCCCACCAAAAAGCCTGGGCTATCAGGTGTAGCTTCTACACACAAGCAGCTATGTCTCTGGGGCTGTCAAGAGATCACATTTCACTATAATAAAATTCAATTCAAAATGTTAAATTAAAAAAAATTATTTAGAGATAAATAAAAAAATGCAGATTCCAAGGTTGTGAAGACTAACAAAAGAAAGCTTCTGTATTCTCTAATGTCACAGACTCTAGTGAGTGAGGACTTTTTACCCACTACCTCCCCTTTTATAACCACAGACACTTTTGTGACACAGAAGACTGAGATATGAGTGAACTGGGGTAATTAGTGACTGATGATTTACAGCAGATGACAGCTAATTTCTCCAGTTAAGAAGATTTCTATCAAATCTGCAGAAACATGCACTCAGATTGGACCAAGTGACAGCATCTCATTTCTCATTTGTATTTTGTTTCTGCTTACCAATGCCTTGAAGCTATTTTGGAACATCACAAGCTGTCCAGGGCATGCTGATATGTTTGTATGTAATTGTAAGGCGCTTTCTATTCTTTTTCACTACAAAGAATGTTTGATAAAATGCAGGGGAGATGTCAGATGCAGAGGTACGCTGTGCTGAGTGGCCTGCAGAACAGCAACCAGGTGGTAAAGCAGCCCGGCAGGGAATGTTGGGCACCTCCCAGGCAGGTTTCTGCTGTGCAGAGCTGCCAGTTTCTCAGTGAAATCCCAATATATCTACTGTCATGGTCCTGGGTTCATAAAGAGTTCTGGTAATCAACTTCACATCAGGATGGGGGTACATGAGCACATCTTCAGTGCTCCTGCTGAGATGCACACTGATTTTAAAAAGTGGCTCTGCAATGTTAGTTAACGTCCACTACGCAGATCTCCCTCTGGGACCTAGATCTGGATGGAATCAGGAGGCTTTAAGTACAAAAGTAGGAAACACTGGAATTGCCTATATCACATCCTCCATGGATTAAAACCTGGGTAAAACTGCGATGCAAACTTGGGGCTGCAGCCCACTTCTAAGATGACAGAAAATCTGAAAAACAACCCCAAAGCCCTACTATTTCAAGTAGCTACCTAAATTTTCTTGTTTTAACTTCCAGATGAAAAAGATTTTTGGCTGTGGATAAAAATACCTACCCTAACTTTAGTAATCCCAGAATGGCTCTTACTGCTAAATATATGCTTTAAACATCTCTGAGACACCGCTGCTGAACACGGCAAGAAGATTTGTGAGTCGTCATCCTGCATAAAGAAAGGAGGGTAGAGCTACTCCAAGGCCACCCTTGCACACTGCTCCCTTTCATTCACCTGTTTTCCCTGTTCTCTCTAGAGCACCATATCCAGGACTTTCTGGGTGTCCTCCTCCATCTCCTGATCGGGAGGGCACTATGTTCCGTACAGCAGCTTCTCATACCCAATGCATATTCCTTTCCTCCTTCCCTCTCCCCATTCTCATATGCGCTGGGGGAACTCTCCCATCACAGGTTCATTGATCTATGCAAGAATCCTACTACACACATGATGTAAATAAATCAAAAGGTCGTGTTTAGAGGAGCTTTTTTCATATCCTCACATGACCTGAGGGAGACGTTTTTCCCTGCAGATGAGGCTTGCAGGTATATTACTGCACTCTGCCAACATAGGCTCCTGGAACCCTCTTGTGTTTTCTTCCATAACTATTTAAAGCAGCCACTGCAGTCCTCTAATCACAGGCAGTTTTTAATCCGTGTATGAGTGGAAATGCCCTTCTGTCACTGTCCATTCCAACATCTCCCACTGATAGAAAATATCTTTCCCTGAGCACAAAGCAACGCGATACTCCTCCTCTGTGCACATACACGCACACACTTACTCTAAGCAACGTGTCTTTAAACTCATCTAGCTGACAAGACAAGCGGCTTTGCGTAGTTAATTAGTACAGGTATCCAAAGAAGATCTGTGTGGGGCACAAAAGCTTGTTAAGGAACCCAGGACATACCCACAGCACTATTAGGGAAAAGAGAAAAGAAACCAGCTTTGGAGTTATCACAGGAGATGTTTAAATACATCAGTCTAGCTTCTTAAATATGACCTATTAAAGAATTTACTGTGTTCTACAATAGCTCCACAGCTGATACAGCAGTAAAATCTGTGTGTAAAACCTTATACCTGCATGAGGGTGTGTACTTCAATGAGAACAGAGTGCACTAAAATAAGTATGTCAGCTAGGACTTCTCTATAATTGGAAGGGGTTATTGGTGTAGCCACATGACTACAGCAATATCAGGAAATCCTCACAGCACAAACAGGACTTGCCCTGTTTTATTTATAGAGTGTTTTATTCAGTGCAAGTGGTAGCAATTTCTGAAGCTAAAACACCCTCCACAGCAACGTTTTTGGTTTTTGCCTAGCTGCATTGCCACAGGACCTCTATGCGAAGGGCTACGTAACACGACAGCGATGCACTAAATGACACACCCACGTTAGCAAAACCTGAATTCAACCCAGGCTTAAGAGACAGGTCTGCTCTGTTCCCAATCCTGACACTACATCGCTATTTAACCTTGGGTAAGTTATTTGATCATGCAGAATTTCAGAGCCTGCATTAGCCTAATGAAGATAATAACAATAATCATGTGTGTCACAGATAGAGTAGGGCTTGGTTATTATGTTCTTGTGAAGTCCTTAGAAGAGCCCCAGATGAAAGGGAAATTTGGAGAAGGAAAATTAATTATAAGACATGTGCATCCCAAATAAAAAACAGACAGGAACATTTTTGTTGTTGCTGTTATTAGGAGAGACAGTCTCTTGATTTAGGGCAGCTTTTATTTCTGTGTTGGTAAAGCAGACCCATTTTAACCACTTTCCACATTCAAACTTTATTTGTAAGTTGTGGGTAGGTGATAAAGGCTGCTGAGCCTCTGATACTGCAAACATAAAGGCCTTTGATCAAAGGTCTGATTTCACAGTAACTGGCGTCTGTGATATGACAAAGCTGACGGGTCTGCCTGTGTTTTAACTGTTGCAAGGCAAAACAAGGAAGCAAAAATTTATTGCCACTCTGAAGGAAAGACAAGGATTGAAAAAAAGGAAACACTTCCTGTGGATAAACACCTCATAGTAAGCATAGTCACAAGTGAGAAATGTTGCAATGAAATTATATTAACAAGCACTTGGGAATTTAACAAGACGTGCAAACAAAAACATCTTTTCTACAGTGCTTTTTATCTAGGAAGTACTAAGCATTACCTGTTTTAAATATGGGGAAGGGGGGATAGTGAGAGATGCAGGGATACATCTGAGCTCATGTATAATTGAGTAGCACAGCTCAGAAAGAGACTCAAGCTCCCAACTTTTTCCCCAAGCCTCAGCCTGGACTACTGTGCACTGGAGTAGGCTTCCTCCTTTGCCAAAGATGAACCCTAGTTCTTCCTGCAGCATGTTAGAAGTGTTAGATGCCATACTTTAATTCAACATCATCCAGTGACAAATTCAGTTCTAACTATTAACTTCATTGCGTGAATTTCAAAGCAATACCAAATTCCATGGACTATGCCTTGGGGCATTCAGTAATGAATTCCTTAAAAAAATAGATGAGTACAGGAACCTGGGGGAAAAAAAAAAAAAGAATAATTGTACATTCTTTCCAGGACATAGGAAAACCTTTCCTTCACCTTGCACAGAAAGTTTTCTGTTTTTTAAAAAATAGGGTGGTATTGAACCCTTCATTTCTCAAGAGTCAGATTTTTTTAAAATTGCTGTCAGTAAGTCACCTACACTTTAATTTGTGATAATTAACAACGCAGTAGAAGAAAAAAAGGACGCAGCCTCCCCTTGTTTCAGGAGACACTTCAATACAGCTAGCTAAAGAAGGAGTTTGGGTTTCCCCCCTCAACTATAAACAGTAAAAGGCTCTAATTTGTTCAGTTGCTGCTCATGAAATGATCATTAATTCCTTAATGACAGGTGCACCTCAGAGTCAGGACAGCTAATCACAAGATCAAGAGCTAACCACAGCACATAGCTCATAGAAGCCCACATCTTTTTCAAAGAAAGGTTTGGCAAGGTCCCACAAGCCAGTTCACAGCAAGTTTACAGCAAAAAGTTATTTCCAAAAAGCAGAACTAATGATCCCTGTTGTCCTACAGCTTTATGTCCTGAGACATCATTCTCCAAGCTTCTTCAGCAGTGGCCGATGTTCAAAATATTTTGCCTTTGTGGTTTCCTTCACATCTAATAAACATTAAGCTCATGTTACAGGGACTCCCTCATTTCACTGGCTCCAAATTTCTATGAAACCTCTAGCAGCATTGTATCTTTGAAAAGTCTTCCTTTGAGTATGGCCAAATTTGGTCAATGGATTAAAACAGTAAGGGGTGAGGGGAATAAAGAATAACCTAGAAAAGACGAAATACCCTCTGTTTAAAAGAAACTGCTGCCATTGCAATTCATGTCTTCATTTACTGGAATTGCTGAAGTCCTTTTATTTTGGTCATAGTGGCCACATTTTATTCCAGAGTGACCTTCCTGTTTCAGAACAGCTACATGCATTACGGATCTGAAGCCAGCCATAGTGGGCTTTTCCTCTCTATACAGAGCATCACTCCACTGTATCTATAAACTCAGAAATGCATGCATTACCCCGTGGCAGTTGCCACTCTCACTTCTGTTAATCAATACTGTCAGCCTTTTAGTAAGTTAAAACACCACACAACTTTGGTGAAAAATGGACCTAGCAAAATTTCTTGCAATGGTGTTTAATAACCTGAAGTTTCATAGCTGGCCAGTAAAATATGACTTTTGGGCTAGACAGTCCCTAACACTCAATCCTTATCTCAGGATGTTTTTATATATGAAGTGGAAAAACAGTTCAAGCTTCAGAAATAATTGAGATTGGACACAGGTGCTGCACATAAGGGACTATCACTGAAATAAAGCAAACAGTATTTATCTTTTCTTCCCTACTCACCCTACTTTTGCACAGAAATATCTAAACAGCCAAAGAGATAGGGTCAGGAAGAAAATGCTTAGCCACCGAACTTGTACGAACATAAGAGGCAGAGCGCCCTTTGAAGAAGGAGCCTGTTGGGTGAACATGCTTTTTCACTGAATAGAAAAGAAAAATAAAAGATTCATTTTAAAATGAAAAGCAACTCAGTCCTCAATCTGAACAGTAATCCACACTCTTTGGTCCTGCACTTCAGTCACTTGTATGAAATGTACTTCTTTTAGGACACGTGTCAATCCTTTTGATCATTTATTCTTGATTTAGATGTTGAGCAGAAAATAACGCATCTTAGTTGCATGCGTACTAGAACACTGCATAACATAGAGGGGATGCAATAAAAAGCAGCAGTGCCAGTCTGAGGCAAAGGGGAAAAAAACCTCAGTGCTCTCTGATTATTGAAAGTAACTCACAAAAGTATTGCAAAGTGCCTGTGCGGTCAGTAAATTTAAAGTAAACGAGAATTCAGGAAGTACTGCAAAATCCGAGCACCAAAATCGGTGCTATCAGATAGAGCGATTCTCAGAATAAAATTTCCCTGTCGAGTATTCTGCTGTGGGGGTACACGTTGCAGGTGGAGAGCAGACAAGATCTTGCACAAGCATGCCATACCCACACGGTGTGCAAGACATTTGCCGGGAAGCTGGGCTGGAGAGCACCCGCTGACCACTGCTTCTGTCAGTCCCTCAGTGCTGAACCACCAGAAGTTTGGTCTGGATAGAAGTGCAGAACACACCATAGTACGGATAAAGCTCCCCACTGAACATGTTTTAGCATATACAGACAGTAGGTAAATCCACAAGGACCTGACAAGATAGATATGCGAGCTACCACAGCACAAAGAACTTTATTTTCAAACAGGCAAATGCCAAGCTAGTGAGGGCGCTTTCAAGTCGGTCCAGCTGCCAGACATGAATGCCACCCAAACACCAGCAGATAGCTCTGTGCAGGTCTGAACAGGCACGCCAGGTGTTCCCAGGAGGTACGCACTTTACCAAGGGAGCTGCAGCATTCCTCACCAGCCTCCGCATTGGAAAGGTTCTCAGATGGGGTCCCAGAAGCCATTTACTCTGTAAGCTATTCCCCACAAGGTATGGGGCATGATGGAAATGAAAACAAGAGAAAATTAATCTTTTCATTAACTTAGAAAGATGCAATTCATGATTCATAGCAAGCTTGTATAAATAAATGGCATTGTTTAAATTGATTTGTAATTATACTTCAAGCCAGAGGTTTTCAAAGCTGCACTAAGAATACGGCATCCAACTGCCTAATTTATTGTTATTTTAAGCAGGTACTCTATGCTCAAATTCCCTTGGCAGATTACATCTCAGCTTAAGTGTTTTGCTAGAGGTAATTTTCATGTGTTCATGACAGCAGCAATGAGAGGAAGGAAATCAAACAAAAGAGAATTCCATCTATGTTGTCCAATTTCTTCCTCTCTCTGTGGCAAGTTGAAAGAGATTCGTGCACAACTGCAAAGCTGTACACTCATTGTGCTCTGCCTGATTTGGCACTGAAGAGAAAGTGGAAGTGAGGAAGGACCACATGCAAGTGGTTTCAGAAAGGAAACAAACCAGTAGGCTTGCTTTATCTGCCATGCACTTTTTAGAAACATGAAAAACTGCGCTTCGTGCTACTTCTGCTCGCTATACTAGGCACCTGTTCATTACAACAACGGTAATTAATAGGGAACAAAAACTCAGAAGTAGATCACCTTGAAAGTCTTGTTCATACTACTTCATCAGACTCCTGCAGTCCCCAACCACAGACTTAAATTTCAAAAGGATCAAAAATGTGTAGAAAGCTAGAAATCATTGAGTGGAAAAATCATTTGTGCTAATACGTATATAAATCTGGAACACCAATCTGCCTAGGAAATGATTCTTAACACATCACTTGAAATACCCCAGGCATGCTTAGAAGGCACCTGCTGATCCCCAAGGAAACCGATGCAGTTTTGAGGAACTGTCACATAGCTGGTTGTTCTTGAAAAGTTGGACAGAGAACAAAAATGGCTGGAGAAGTTCCTATCACGTATCTACTGCTTTTTAATACCTATCACAGTGCTGCAGTGTTGCATGAAATCTAAGACATGTAGCTAACACAAGGAAAATTAGCAGCTTCCTAATATATATCACTGTTAATAGCCAGAAGGATCAGTCACCCACTTACTCACTACAGAAGTTGAGTTGGGAAAGTTTCCATCTGTCCTTTTCTCAAGGCACAGTTTTAACCAAGGGAGATTTCTACATGAAAGTATAACTAAATCCTAAAATGCTATAATTACTAGGACTGTAAGATAGATATATATGTATATTCAGAAAAAAATTGTTCCCTAAATCAGTTTAATTTTTTTCTTTTGCTGCTAGAATATCTGGACTGCTTCTCCCTCAGTTAAGAAACTTGCCTTTCGTGTCAACTCAAATTCCCATGCAACAGATTTAATTTTGGTTTCATCTCCTGCTCATTTTGCTCCCACTTTGTGATGGAACTGATGCTGAGGAATGAGAACTGCTCCATGCAGTCTAAAACTGAACCCAAGTATAGTGGGTTTTCCTTCTCTGTTCAGAAACACAGTCAGCAACTTGATTTTGCTATGATCATTATTTAAGAATATACACATAACCCTATCCAGTCTTGAACTGACTTCAAATTTCTTTCTTTATGTTGCTGGATTCCTATCAAGTGTCTGCTACAGGTAAGAAAATACAGTGTGGTACCTGAAATGGCAGAGACAGAGAAACCTCTTGCAATTAATTTTAAATGACCTGGAATTTCAGAGAATACTGTTAAATTCATCTCTTTGTAGGTGGGGCCACAAACTGTTATTCCCTATCTTCTGATGCCCTAAGGGCCCAGAGGAAGACTGCAGGTATTTGGGGACAACTGGCAATGTTAGATGTTAGAAGATGCAGGTGTTAGAAATGACAAAGACATTTGTCAAATGCATACATATTCCACCCTACTCCTACCTTCCTTTTGCGTCATTTCCTAGTTTTATGTTATTAATACCACTTTTTGGGGGTGAGAAGGAAAATATTCACCTCAGGCACACCACCCTAGGATACTGCAAAAAGAAAAGACTGCATAAAACATCTACAGACATAAGGATCCTGCTGTGTGCTGGAGGCATAATACATCTCCATTTGGCTAAATTGTGCAACAGAGAAGTGGAGAAAAACTGCAGAGATTGCTTTGAAAACAAAAACAAAAAAGTGTTTTCCTAGAGCCATCATCAGGTTTGCTTGTCAGATCAGATGCCTTTCTTTTTGTGCTCCATTCAAATGCAAAGAAAATGCTTGAAGAAAATTGCTAGTTCTGATATTTACACCCTTCACATACGCAGCTGGAGTGGGATTTCTGCCATGGTGGAGCAACATCATCGACAAAATAGTCTAAACCTAATGGTAGTCATACTGCAACAACTATTTAAACATATATGCAAAAGATTTCTTGATTCCCTACTACATACTCTCTAATCAACTTTACGCATATACAATTTTTAAGTACTTATTTTTACAGCAAGTTTTAGGGAAATGGGCCATTTCGGGTTAAAGATTATGGTCTTGGAAGTAGGACTGAAGGAAGGAGGCTAATAAAGGTAGATGGAGTCATGAGAAACCTTCTCCCCACTTCAGCAAGGAAAGCAGAAGCTTCACAGAAGCTCCAACAGAAGGCAAATCATTTGGGAATCACAAGCGGACATTTGTCTTGTTTTAGCTTCCCATCTGACAACAGCATACACTCTGCCTCATGCTGCAGCTTTTTAAAGAAACACAGAATCAGTTCTAACTTTTTAAGAAGTAGAATTTAAGAACTGCCATCTCCTGTGCGTTTGTTTACCCTTTCGATATTTGGCACTCTCCTTAAAACAGCTGTTACTGCAGTTACAAAATTTAAGACTAAGCTCTTCAAAACCCCAAGGTTGTGCAGAAAACTCCCAAAACAGAAAAAAACATGCTCCAAACCCAGAATACAACTCAATCACACCCAAGAAGTTTCATAGCAAACTTGAAAGGCCTGCTCATTATTGTGGCAATTAATATCTGTAAGGTGTAAGCTTCCATCAGACACCACCATCCTCTTTCATTTATTTTTTGCAAACAGAACAATGATAATTCTTAATATAAAAAACTTGCTCAGACATAAGACAACAAGGCCACAGGTTAACAGAGAGACAAAAGAAAACAACGCATCTTTTCTGTCAGTCTGACAGGTATCCTGACCAACTCAACGCCCTCTTTTTCACATAACTGCTGTGGAAAAAGCTCTGCTCCTGTAAAGCCAGAATGCCTTTTGCTTTGCTACCAAAATACTATGGCTATCTATCCTGATAAGGGACAAATTATTTGTCTAGTTATTTACCTCCAGAAAAATTTAATTACTTTATCTTTCTTAGCTGATCAGCTGTGTCCCACTACCTTGCTTATCAGCTGCTTATTCCCACCTCCCTTCCCTGCCCTGACCCACTTGCTGCTGCTCCCTACATCACCTCCTGCAGCAACTACTTGTGTGCCCATGGCCAGTTAGAGGGGGAGCAAAAGCACCTGGAAGGTAAAGAGGAATGTGTGGTTTTGCTTTACTTTCTCCTCCCTGCAGAAAACAGTAACTAATTTGCCTTATAGGACAAAAATTAACAATGCCACTGCCTACAAATATTTGAGTAAGCCTTCAGAAATGACCAAACGTGTTATTTCAGCAGAAGCATGTCCTAATCCTTATTGCTCCAGCTATACACAGACTAGTTCCAGAGCCTCCTAAAGTGCTTTGAGTTGCATCAATTTCCTCTCCAAGTCCTTCATATGAATTGATGTGCTCTGAATTACATCATCAATTTCTGTCAAAGTACAGGTATTTAAATGCCATCCATCATATTTTTACTTAAAAGCCCTTAGCCTCCTTCTCCCTTTCACACACATGCTCACTCACGCTCAGCATAACACAGGGAAAGAAGCTCCATGTTTTAATACACACCAACATCAGCTGCAAACAAGAGGTGTGAAAGGAAATTAGGTATGCAAGTCAACTCATTCACAAATTAACTGCCTATTCATTTGCAGGAGCATGGTGCTTTGCCACACTGGAAAGCCTTGCCAAACAAGAGGCAGCTAGGAGAGCATCGGTGGTTTTCTAGCAGCTTGAAAACAAGAGCAGGTACATGGGAAGATACCTTTGTTTCTCTGAGAAGACATTTCAGGATCGGCCTCTTCTAGTTGCTGTTCTCAGTCTCCAAACACAAGGCAGACATCAGCATCATCACCGACATTTTGATGTTAATAATAAACAAGTAACTTACAGGACCACTGTGAGTGATTATTTTGAGAAGTTCTTCTATGCTAGACAGTCTCGCTATGCTAGGTGGGAAAGCAGAGCCAGAGAGGCTGTGCCCAGTTATCCAAGAGCATCAGCAGGTCTGCAGGATGGTCCTTCTGGAGCATGGGCCATCTGCATCTCTCAAGTGCTCCTGCTGAAGTCCCCTGACGTGACTGAGTCTCCTTCCTATCCTCCTTCTCTTTGCTGTCCTGCTTCCAGCACCACTTACAGGGATGCAGCAGGGCTAAAGAACACAGGGACTTGGACTTTAGGACTCTGCGGTAATACAAACTGCAATGCTTAATGGCAGTGTCCAAAACCCAGCTTAAGCTCTCTGTTCCTTCTTCCATTTATCCTTTCTAACACAGGAAAATAAAGTAGTAAAATCTTGATCTCAGTTGTACAGTATAAACACTCTGCAACTGCTCTGTATTCACACTAACATGAAAAGACTTCAGCCCAGCTATTTTCCTTATAAGCTTCACTTTAATCAACTTTGATCAAGATATGAATATAATTTCCTTTCTGAAACTTTTCAACCTAAAATAAACATTCCTTCATCACAATCAAACATTTATATACAAACCCGTTATTAACATTTCACAGCACGTTTGAAAAATAAATGGTTGCAGCCTATCAAGTAAAGGATTTTGCTTAAATTACACACTCTTTCATAAAATTACAGAATGTGGTTTTGCCTTCTCGCTGTACCGGGGACTGCACAGAAGCGCACTGCAGCGCTGTTACTGCTGCTGCACCACACATGCACCCTGCAGACTGCTTAGGCCCAGTCTTTTGCTTCATATTAAACAATATAGTACCCAATTTGTTCAGAAGCAGAGATAACAATGGTCAGCCTCACTGGTTGAGGACTGCCAGCAGCAGAGATCCTTGTTATACATAAGGAAAGGCTAGTCAAGGAATTAGTGCCTACAGGTACAGCACAGGTGATCCACGTGCTGAGCAGAGAGCTCCATCCTCCCAACAGTCATCGTTGTTACTCGTCTGCACAGAACACAACACAACAGTGTCCTTAATTGCAGTTCCTAACTGTAAATAGAAATAATACATAATTCGTGTATAACCAAAAAGCCTTCCCCAGGCATTTCAGATTTAAGAAGCATCCATGACTACTTTGGTAAGCATCAAAACTCCACTACATTTTAGAGCTGAGCAGAAAAGTAAAAATATCTGGAGCTTAAAGTATCTTTGTACTTCATGACCGACCTCCATCTATAGTTAGGTTACATCATAAGCCCCTGAAGATCTGAATAGTTCAGTTAATTGCATTTACTTGTCACGTCCTCTTACTGGAGAAATCCATACTAAGGCTACAAGTAGAGTAACGGTTATAATAACAACAGGGCATGCCCAGAGGATAAAATTGATGTAAAAAGCAAACAACAAAGAATAAGGTTTAATTTCTTAGGGCTCCTGAATAAAAAAATAGACAACAAAAAAACAGCAATATGAAACCCAACTGAAACGATGAAAACCGTATGAAAGTGCAACTCAGATCCATCTTTCATCTCAGCATTTCAAGTTTTCAGACTTTATAATAAATGATATATTATTTCCATTTATGACATAACAATTAAACATATGGCCTAAAATGAGAGACTGGCTGATAGCTGAAACTCAAAGCATCTAGCTAGAGATTTCAGACCAGCCAAAGGCTCACAGCAATATCTGACCCTTCCACTAGCTGATATGAATTAAAGAGCAGAGCACATTATTTGGGAGATTCTTGGATTTTGCATAGCAAACACCTCAGAATTTTTTCTGTGATCTCACATTTTGAAGTGTTCTAGGAGAGTACAGCCTGGTTCTCCAGCACATCTTTCTGCTGGCCAGTTACACTGCTGGATGTGTAAAGCCTTCTTTGCACATCCAGCAGGCACCTTCTGCACCCCAGCACCCTGCTCATCACCACTGCCTTCTCAGGGCTTTCTATTACAGCACAATATGCAGCTCCGCAGTCCTCCCTGAGAGGCGTCTCCACCTAGATTAAACAGAAAAAGACCATGCTGAGGAGTTTAAAACATCGAAAATTCCAGTTCAGAAAGAGAGAGCTGCCAGTGGCCAACATTTCTAAGGGCAAAATTACAGCATGTGGGAATTACAGATCTGCAGACAAACCAGCAATTTGTGAGGAATTCAAGTCACCAGAAGCGACAAATTAGGACCACAATGCTAACAAAATTAGACACAGTCTCCTTTTATCCTCATCTCTATTTTTAAGGGCTTTTTTTTTTTAAGGTCTTGTATTTGTTTTGTTGTTAAAGTTTCCATGAAATTGGGCTGAGAGCAACTGTTTAGGAACGAAGTTTCCCCATAATTTACTCTCATTACCTTAGGATGTGTGAAATTATGCCCATGCCTGTACAAGGAGGTTTCTCTCAGCCGTTTGACAGTGACAGAGTCACACAGCAAAGATAGAACTCGGTAGCAACGTGAAAATTTCCATAATCTTTGCAAATATGCCACTTGACAGGAGGCTGTCAGTTGTAGGATTTTTTTATTTTGAGGTTCCCTTGCATTCTTCAGTCTTCTCTCCAGTTGGGGACACCGCTAGAGTCAAAAGACAGCTCTTTCCCAATGTGACTCTTGCTCATCTACATGTCAATAGACTGAACTATGGAAAAACAAAACAAGAACCAAGCCAATTTCCACCCCCCTCCACTCAATAACAATAAAATCACACAACAGCATCTTTAAAACCATGCCAGTTCATTTTGATAATTACTCTAACAGTCCATCTAAACACGGCCTCTCAGCCCCCATCTCCAAAGGAGAAACCAAAGCCTGAAGAAGGAGGAAACAGCTCATCTGCTGAATACAATGTTCGGAAATGTGAGGTGAACATTCCTTACCAAAGCAAGATGAATGTTCCCACCCAAGCACAAAGAAAGGATTCATATTTCATATATTTTCCATTGTTTGAGCTTGCTTGTACATAAGCAACTACATTTAGCAATCACCAATAGGAGATATTTAGCAGCTAAAAAGATTAATGTTTTTAACAGTGCAATAGAAGAAGCAACAAGGCAGGCTGCACCCTGTTCAGTTCCACCAACATTCTCCAATTCTGATGGAGATGCACCTCTCCATGGGTACAGTGACCTCTGTTACACCCGCCAGTGAGATGTGCAACATTAATGAAAATACCACATTATCCACAAACGAGGGGGCTGCAGCAACGAGCCCCAAAGGAAACTAAATGCCAGTTTGCTGCTTAGTCTAAGCAATGCTCTTAGAAAGCTCCACTGCATAATGCTGTCTCAGTGGTTTTCAATGATACAGAGAGAGTGGATACGAAGTCTGTGTGGAACCAAAGAATTCTGGATTGAAACAAGTGAATACTTTGAAGTGTAAAATATTTAAATTAGATCACTTCTTGACTTAGGAAAATATCCTGTAGGTAGTGATGAAGGCAGTGGTTTCAAATTTCCACCCTGAAAAAGTGTTGGTTTGACTCCAAGTTGTTCATCAGACAGTGAAAAGCATGGTGGAAGGACTTTGTGCAGAGCAGGCAGACCGGGCAAGTCTCACAGCCCGATGGCCATTTCACACTCCCGTGCTGCTGCACCTTGATCCTACTCAAAGTGCAGCTGCTCAGGCAGGGGTGGCTGGCACACAGGGTCCTGCACGGGGGAGAGGCAGCAGCCCTGTACCCCAGAGAAGGCACAATGCCCAGAGATCTGAATAGAAAAAGCAAGAGAGGCTTTACCAACCTACAGTGGGTTTCAAATAGAAGTCTGCAGTGTTCCACAAGTGACTGCTACTGTCTCGAATGATCCAGCATCCTTGCACAGTTATCACTTGACACCATTTGCTGGTGATTTGGGCTGCTGCCTTTATGTATTTAACAGAAGCCTCATAACATTGCCCTTTCTAGCTTTCATTACATGTCTGAAAGCACTCTTCAACTGGACCCTGTAAAAATACAATGCAGAGTGTTTATGGACAAAGACAAGCTTTAGAAGACTGGCAAGGAATTAAGTGTCCTTAAAACTATTAACCGAGATAGAAGGAACAGGGAACACTTATCAGCACGGGCTGCTGGCACACGAGGTCATAGCAGCAGCCAGCAATGGCAGGTGCAAATGATGAAATCTGTGTGCAAATTCTAGAGGGACAGCTTTCTAACAGAGGAGCTCTTCTCCACTGGGGCTGGTGCCTCTGTTTAATTTGATTACACACAAGTAAGAGCCTGGGGGAGGGAGAGAAGGAAAGAAAAAGAGTGAGGACCCTCTAAACACCCATGCTGAACTTAAAGGGCGCGTGCAGCTGCAGTCCCAGCAGCAGCAGGGGGACTGAACAGTGGTCCACAGCAAAATTATAGGGGGATCAGACAGCTGACATGGCATGATCCTTTGGCAGACAAAAAATTACTTGCTTTCCCCTCAGCAAACCACATGCCACATAGCAATTTTGACTGGAAAGATGCTATCCCAGATTTAAAGGGAAACTAATCCATTAAAAGAAATACATCACTGAGCAGGAGATCTGGAATCTGTGTGTGAATCCAACGCCACACACACAGACTGACACTTCAGCCGTAACACTTGCAGGTGCTCCACTCTTTCAGCTTACCACCAACGAAGTATTTTACTACCTGGCTTTTTAAGAGCTGCCAAGAGACTCTTTTCTAACCATAACTTGAAACCTAAAAGTACCCAAAGCGTGCTCTTGCTTCTTGCTAGCCCTGAAATCTTATAGAAGCACCCTGGGACTGTTTCTTTAAAAGACAGAACAATTCCATTTCTATTTCATTCTGAGTTAAAAGGGGAAAAAAATAAAAAAATTTAAAAAAACCACCACCAGAGTCTAGGATCAGGTCCTCCAGACTAAGCCCAAGAATATCACTAAAGAAGAAAGTTGCTCTTGTTGAAATATTTAGGTACATTTTTTTTTTTTTTTTAAACCTACCTTAAAATTGTCATGACTCTACCTACCGGAGTCTAAATTATACTTTCAAAATTATATGTATTAATATCTAAAGTGTGTAATTATAAAGGAGCAGATATATTTTAGAAACACCATACTTATAAACCTATTTTTTAAAATAGAAACTTTCTGCCTAAGATCTGTATTTTAGGTCTCCTGTCTTCACGACTCAATACTAGCAGAGGCACATGTTTGAACGGAAGCTGCAGTGATCTTCTACATTATGTCAATGGCACTGATAAAGAAAAAGCAAACTTTACTCCTGCAGAATAAAAGCAGCCCCTGAAAACAGTGGAAAAACTGCTAATAAATTTTCTTCTTACCAGCTTCCTTCACTAAATCCAAACTCAGGCAAGCAAAAAGTTTTATGTATTTTTTAATCTACCGAGAAAACTGAAGCACTGAAAAATACTGGTTTTGCCAGCCAAAAGTGGATTAATGACATTTATAAACAGCTTAATTATCAGATCTGTCATTTAAATTACTAACTAGTGATGTCTACACCATGACTGATCCTACCTGTTGTTTTCTGGCACTCTCTGCACAGAGACCGAAGGCTGAATTGCTATGACTATCCAGACAAACCAAACTCTCCCACTGCTGGGCTTGTTCTGTATACACAAACCTCTTGCTACAGATAGCAATTGCACAGGACATGTCTCCCACTCTAAACGGAAGCAGTGTGTACTTCAATTGCACAAGTCTTCGAGTGAATAAAACCAAACATTGTCAGGTTACAAAGTCCAGTAACTCCTAAATGATGATGAACCTATTTCCTATTCACATAGAAAATGTGAAGGGATGGTATAATAGAGCTTGACTAAATATTTAAGTCAAGAAGGTTAAATCCTGATTCAGTTTGTACTGCATGTGCTTACAGGTAGAAGCCTCTATCCAGCCACTCACACAACTTGTGTTTTTATTCAAACATTAGCTCCACTGTTAATTTATTCTTGTTAAGCAAAATGACTTTCAGCAATGCAAGTGATTTAAATGTACACTTGCGAGGCAAATGTAAGCTTGAAATGATGTACAGATTTTGACATTTATACCAGTATACATTTTTGAACATAATATTACAGAAGCATTACTAATTTTGAGTCATTTCCAAATGAGAAAAAGAAGTTCAACAAGAACAACGAAATGCAGAGCAAAAGTGATTTACCTCTCTCTGCTTCAGCTACTGTTGCAATCCCTCTTGATTCACAGTCCGAAAACCTGATAATTTTTGTAGCTTTTTAATAACTTAAGGTACACCCACTGCATCTAGAATAGCTGCCAAAAATGTGCCTTAATATCACATGCATCTTAGCACACCTTTAAGGACAAAGGTAATTTTAACCCTCCTTGGAAAAGTGTTTTAGCTTCCAAGAGCTTTAGTGAAACATCACATGAGAGACAAAGAACCTCGGGGAGGGCACTATGCAGCTACTCAAAAAATGTGTTTTCACCAGGAATAAGCTCCAAGAAGCGCAGCTGTTCTCCCTGCACTGCATCTGTAACTTCTGAGAGATACAAGTTCAGAAAGATGCCCTACTCCTCCAGTGCCCCCAACCCCAGCAACTTAAGAGTATGACCCTAAAAACTTATTGAAGTAGGGAAAGGTCTACCCAATTTCATGGGTGTAAAAGCACATAAAAACCAGTGCACTAGCTTCCAAAACTAGTCACACACCTAAGCTTAGAAAATAACTGCAAGTGATATCCATTTATGCCAAGCTGGAATTTGCCAACATGTAAGAGGCACAAATTATGACTACCTAAAAATACATGTTTTATGAAGGAAATAGCAAGTGACCCTGAATTTTAGCAGCTCTGCTAAGATACTGCTATAATGAAATAGGCAAGAGAAGCAAACTCATTAATTTTATTGCTTTTTCGGTACTTCTGTACAGTTCAAAGTACACCACAGAGCCACCAAGCACACAGCAGTACGTGCTAGGGAAGCTCATGAGCATCCAGCACCTGCATACATATAAAAAGTAGATTAAATGAACACAGAGGTAAATGAAATAAAGTTGGTATTCCCTCAACGGCTAAGAAATGCCGCTGGAGAGAAAGGGAGGGAGGAAGAGGCAGAAGATTCAGTCACTGTATGGAGCACTAGTGGGTAAGTGCCAGAATTTGCACCCAACAACCTCATGTTCTGACCAGTGATTCAAGGTTTTTCATTAGGGATTGGATAATTGTTTATGCAGTCTGTATGCAAGCACAGATGAACTAAACCACCACAATTCCTCTCATTTAGAGAAAAATAAAAAAATATCTTCCTTGCCTTAATACAAGTTGGGAATAAACCACACACACACACACACTTTTTAGTGCCCCAAACACCATAGCTTAACTGATCATCAGAAGTCCAGGAATCTCAGCACATTGTCCTTATAGTCAAAAATCAATGACTAGTAACTGACACCGTAGTATTTTCCGTATCTTGTTATAGGAAAGGCATCATGGAGAGATCAGTGTTTGCCCTCCCAAGCACTATTACTTGGGTACCTTACTTGGTACTTCTGAGTTACAAATTCCTGAAAAATTGCAAAGGAAAAAAAAGTTGCACCTCCTAACACTATCACATTACATCACTTTTTGCCCTCCCCTTCTCTTCCCCATCAGAGAAGGGACTAAAACATCCAAGATAAAGCTGATCAGGAACTGTCAGTTTTAATCAGAGTACTGTAGCTGTCAGTCATCAGTGGCCCTTGGATATTTTGTTTCCTGAATATGTGAAATGCTGTTAATCTTAAATTTGGTCAGCATTTCTGCCTGCTAGATGGAAATAACAAGACTATTATAAATGTTTTAACATTAGTATAGCTGTAGCAGTATTTGAGTTCTAGTAACTTAAACACATGCAATGACCACTCTTTATGAGCCACACTGGTGCATTAGAAACAATTTTTTCCTTATTGCATAGTTTGTTTCCTAACTTACACAGTCAGCAGTTATTAATCGTGTTGCAATTCTATACTAATTATTATTTAGCACTGACAGTATGCCTGGAACTGCACAAAACTAGTCCCTGCCCCAAAGTGCTTCAGCAGCCCCGATTCAGTGTCCCATAACCAACATTTCATACACCAACCTGCCCAATTACTAAAGCCTGGATAGTAGTGTAACTTGGTCAGCTGATGTCACATCAAATTATTTAACTTGTGCCACACTGCAGTGGGTCTAGCTGGGATAAAGTTTACAAGCACAAGCCTGTTAGAAAAAAATACCCAACACTAAAGGCAATGTAAAAATGAGAACCCAGTATCTAACGGAAAAAAAAATAAATCCTGTCAGTCTCACATCTTCAGATGAAAACTCTCCCTGAAGAGGTATACAGCAAGAGCACACAGTGGTTTGTAAACTTCCCAAACTGCACACCTGGTAGCAAAACTGTGCTAAAGCAACTATATATGCCTGGTTAAACGCAAAACATCCAAGGTCATCACTACCACAGAGTCACAAATCATGAAATAAAGAAGTGGTGGGCAGAAAGAAGTGAAAATGGCAAATCAACAACAGGGCAAGGCCCCCCTTTCAGGTCTGTACTGCTCTGTTGGCGCACTCTCCCAAAGGATCACTTCTCTGCAACAAGAATATGCAGAGAGAGCAGATCATCAAATCGTAGGACAGCCACATGAATCAAAGTTAACCTTCGGGTAGGTTTACTTCAAGCCCTGCAGGCTTCACACAGACAAATGTCCTGTTGCCTCTGTCAGTTCACCCACTCTTGTTGTTTTCCATGTTGTCGAGAACACAGGGCTCACGTTCTAAGATAATAATGACATGTTTCTAATACAAATAAAGAAAATGGGAAGCTATGAAACAAATAATTAACTGCGTTCTGTTATTTACATAATTATTGGCAGAAGCCTGAACAAGGAGTAAAATGGATTACTGCAGTTTTGGTTCAATGCAGCCTTAAAATAAAAAAACATCGTCACATGCCAAGGCTGAAAGGATTTTCATTCCAGCATGTGGTTCTCTCGTTCTGCCAGACAAGCTCCAAGCTGCTACTGCAGCTATTCTCCATATAAACCCTGATCTTTTCCCTCTGCTGTTCTGTTCAGCCACTGCAGTTGCTGGCCACCAGCAGAAGCACAGGAAAGGTATTAAAAAAAAAAAAAAAAAGCCTGTAGAAGATAATACTGTTCACCAACAACATAACCCTGGTATGTTCATATTGCTGAAGCCTGAATTTAGGTCTGGCAAGGCATAAAGCTGACTTTTTCTTCTGTATTTCTCTCCCTTTTCTTCCGCTAAAATTGCTCTATGATTTCAATTGTGGTAGAAGATCAACAGTTCTGGAGAAGGATGATTGATATTTATTCCCTCAAAAACAGAAGTACAGGATAGGTGGGAGCAGCTACATTGCTCTCACAACATGCGTCATTGCTGTCTAGAAGGATCAGCCTGACTGAAGAACTCAATGCCTTACTCTGTCATTTTGTATTTTGAGAGATAACATGGTGATTCCCAGCCATGTCTTGTGTGGAGGCTTTCATGAAACACAGCATCATGAAGCATGGAAAGAGATCAACAGAGGGTCATGAACAGCTCATTCAAGAGCCTTCCAAAAGAAACCCTTCAGCCACTCCTGACTGGCTACAGGTCCAAAGGAATGACCTCAAAAGGGAAGGATTCTATGTCCCTTCAGTCATCCCGGATCCTTTACATTCTCACTTTCCTGATTATTTATACTGTTGTAAAACCAGAAGCACAGAAATTACTGTTCACTCCCTTTCACTTCCTTGCCCTGCAACCCTACAGAAATAGCTGGGTTACATAAAACAGAAACACCCAGAAAATAATAATGAAAACAGATGTGTCAAAAAAAAGAAAAAACGTCTATGAGATGCCTACTGTGCGTGCCAATTCTAAGTAAAGTATTCGTCCAGTCTGTGAATAGCACAGTGAACTATTTTAATAGTACCAAACTCAAAGGGAGGTTCTAGTAGTTAAAGAGCTCAGAACTAAGAGGTTAGGGGTTTGTTGTTCTTTTTTTTTTTTTTTAATTTTGCCTGTACCTGTCTTTGATTTGCTTCTTGACTTTCATCCCAAGAATTTCAGACCACCAAAAATATAATTTTCAAGAGAGGTCCATGTCAAGCTCTGTACCCAAGCTTCTCTGGAAACCACCAGGAGTTGTTCACCTCATTTACACCTCTCTGGGCTCCAAGCCCAAGCCCATTTTGCTCAACTCCCCTTAACTTCTATGGCCCCTTAGCGACTTCACAGATCTTTTGTAGAATTCATATTGAACATACCTTATTTTTTCCCTAGAACACTCATCACCCTACATCCATAGTGCCAATTTCCAGAAAACTCTCTCAAGCAGCAGAAGAGCATCATCCTCCATCATCCATTTCCAACAGACATCTTCAAGCTTTCTCCTGTGATGCTCATCATGTTTGGTAGATGCTGCCTGTAAACACTTGTTGAAAGCTACTGTTGTCTTCCCTCAAATCCATTCTCACGCTTTGGCTATGCTGCCTACCAAATTCATATCTGCTAATCTCCTAGGGCCCCTTGCACTAAGCAATGCTGCCTCTTGTCTCCTTCAGCCTCTCCCATCCATGGCCTACAGCTCTCTGATATCTCTTGATATACACGGATTATAAGTACCTTGGGTACACCATCTGATTCAATAGAAGCTGCACAATGATGTCCTGGTCTGTTATACACATAAAGCAATGATGATGCAAACAAGCAACTCAGCAAGAGTTCTGATCTCTGAATTTCCTCATTTCCATCTGTAAAATACAATTGTGGTTTCCCATTGAATCTCCTGAATAGGTACCATGAGCATTTATTAACAGTTATAAGGAACTTCAAGACCTTTACAAACCTTATTTGATTCAGGCGACACGTTATAACAGCTTTTAATCACAAGTTCCTCAGCAGTTGAAAGCCCAAGCAAGACCTATGGGATTTCATATTAGGGGAAAAGTCACCAGCTTTTAACAACTTCTGTTGAACTTAGTAGCCCACCATGCTACCTAATCACCAGCTTATTTGCTTCTGATGTACAGTCTACCAGAAGCAATAAAGAATAAATGTATAATAAATAGGAACAACTGAAAACAAGTGGACTGATGGGATTTAACTCTATTACAGCTTGGCATGGTATTTGAAAAGTCCTGAAGAAATTATTACAGAATTCCCACACTTTTGACCAGAGCAGCTTTTCCACACAGCTTCTGGTATTGACAGTCTCAGAGATCAAGGGACTAGTACAATCATCACATTATTCTTAAGAACACACTCAATATTTATGAGGATCTTGACTTCATGGGCTACATTCTCTGACTGTGACGACTTGGATGCTTTGGGATAAAATTAATCAACATGCACGAAAGAGGATCTCAGAGTCAAACAGGAAAATCTGCACATAATAACAAAGATAGTAACTATCTGGCAAACCTACATCACAAGGTAGAAAAATACTATGATTAAACATAATAAGACTTCACTTGAAATGTAAATACTCTGGAACAAATCCTGCCAACCCGCATAAGAACCGTCAAACAGGAAGCAGCTGACTATGCAATAAAGTCCATCACACAGGGAAAACACAACGTTAGAGAACTAGATGCTACTACACACTGTGCTGCAGAGTGCTTTCTATTGCCTACTGTTGAAGTGCGTGAGGTTCTGTCCTTCTAGCTTATGCTCACAGTGCAGTACTTCTTGAATGTTGAGCAAGTAACAGGTACCTACTGCCCAAGTAAAACATTGTCGTCCTTCTGCAAATTCTCACATGCGTGAGCTAGTGGCACTGCTGGCTCAAGCAGGTTCTGTCAATATTCTTTTCTAATATTTTCCAACATTACCCTCCTTCCACAGCTGAGTCCTAGGTTGAGATTAGCTCAACAAGAGATAAAAAATTAAGAGCTTGCACTGCCATTTAATGGTTTTCTCCCTGAAACTGTAAGCACTGAGCACAGTCTCCTTACAGTGGGGATAAGGGGCTCTTTATCCCATTACACATTTGAGATCTCAGACTGCGTGAAGATCATTCAGTAGGAAACATGCTATGAGGTAATACACTACTGCCACAATGTGAACTCACAAGTAAAAGGAAGCAGTTTTGGCTTATAACCTCTTGAATGTCTTTGCACTTGAGAGTTAGTGTTGAACCTTTCCTAACCCTTCAGTTATAGCTTGTCCTACGTAGTTTTAAACTTGACTTTCAACTTTCAATAATCATTTGCATGTATGTATCTTCAAAGAATGGTATTTGATTTGCAACTATGTGTTGTAATGAGAAGCTAATTAACACAAATATGGTTATTAGCAAGTTACAGACATTTACAGGTCAAAAACAGCAGACCAAAGCCTATGGCATACTGTGTCACAGGGATAGAGAACCTCAAGGATGAACTAATACCAACCAAGACTCTGCCACTAACTACATTACCACAGGCAAATCGACAACACTCTACAACTCTGTTTCTCCTTCTGTAGTGGGATAGTAAGATTCGTACACTTTGCTGGGTAGTTCTCCAGCTTAATTAAATCATTACCTTTAAATTAAAAGCACTACAGAAATGCCAGGAAGTAGCATCTGAATTAGAACATGGAGGTGACACCCTAATGAAGCAAGACTATTTTCATTGTCAACAGGAGGCGTAGAAAAAGGTCATCCATGGAATAATTGTGAAACCACATTCCAGGCTTCTGAAGGTAAGATGACTTTTCCCAAAACTTCATTAAGGAAGAAGGTATGTCCTAGCATCACCACATGGCTGAAATGCCATAGTTTCACAGGGAATCTACAATGGTTTCATGACTGCTTGTTTTATCTTTTCCTTACTCTTTGCTGTCCCCAATAGCAGCAAAATATCACAGCTCTGGAAAGAATGCTTTTTCCACAGGCGACTGTTTTCAGTATGATCAAAGACCCATTAAGAAAATTGCACAGGATCATTTCCCTTCAAGTCAGTAATGTTCAGCACAGAGTTTTCAATCTTTTCTTTAGAAGAGCAACAGTAGAGGCACTCCTACATTTTCTGTGGGACACCTTCTCCCAAATATCATTATATTTTAACATTCCCCATACACACTAGAAATTTCCAACTGTGCGTAAACATGAGGACATTATTGAAACGTCCGCTACTTCTGCGCAGACTTTTTAAAGTATTGGAAGAAACTTAAACCGTAAGAAGCAGGACAGTCCTCAGTGGAGGCCCAGTTTCATCACGTATTCCCAACAGAGCTGCAAGTTAGTGTCAGGTGTGAAGCTGGGTATGTCCTGCATCTCAGAAACTGCACTCAAGTTCTGTCAGGGAACGTCCCAGATACCAAACAGCACATCCCATCCTAAACTCATTTAGTCCATACTGGGGAGTCATTAAACCAAAACTAGGGAAACAGGCAGCTACTTCCTTGTTTGTTGCACCTGCAAAAAGATTACCCAAGAACAACTCATTATACAGAGTGTCTTTGTATCCAGACTGTAAACATCAAGAAACACCACACTTGCTGTTTATTTTTTAGCAATGCAAAAGCATTTGCTTTTTACTTTTAGGAGCAAGATGTGCTGCTATAGGAGAGGTCAGCCTAGTTCTTTCTACTGTGTAAGTTCTCCTTGCGTTGACTGGATGGATATTGTCTAGCTTCTGTGTGGTTATGTTAGAAAACTGTGGAAGGTACCCAGGGAATTACACTGGCAACAAAAAACTCCATATATGATCTTTTTTCTAGTTACTAAATATATACCTGCATATACTTATTATATATATATATACACACACTAAATATATACTTGCTTTTTATATACTTGCATTTGTGATCAGGAAGACCAAAACGATCGCAACCAAGTTTTCAAGTAAGAAAGAAGATGTACTTGTAGTATTATGCCCATACAACTGGATTCTCTGTTTCCTTATGTCCGTCTGTCAGCTGCCTACTATATTAATCACTTTGAGTCCACTGACCTGCTTTTGACTAAATCTGACAGCAGGAAGAAGTCCCAAAGCTCCCAACACTTTCATTTAAAAAAATGGCTGGGTAGAGGAGGGACTCTTGTAAGACAAGAAGAGCAAGGTTAATGACAAAGGTCAACTCCTATTTGACGTCACAGAACCTACAGGAGGGGATCACCCTAGAGACACAAATTCTCAGGAACCAGTTTCCATTGGTCCTGCTGCTCTTCTAACACTTGTTTTGAACAGAACTGGAACCAGAAATTAATTCCAGTTCTCACAACAGTTCACCGGCCTTAGGTAAATCATAATTTCTGATGCCACTTCCCCGGCCGTAACATGGCTAGTGTTAAACTCCCTTATTACGTTGCTGCAACAATTCATATTTGAAATGTACTTTGAAGGTCTGAAGAGTTGTATTCACTAATTATTACCTGTCTTGAGACATGAGCTGAATATTCAAAGCGCTAGCTTGATTCATATGCAAGTGCACATCACATAAGCATGTGGTATGCACTAAGACTCAAAATATAAAAGCAAAGATTGCTTTTAGAGAAGACTTCATAATGAAGACAGTTTTGAGCTCAAAACACATCATTTGTATTACTACAAGTCTTCTATTAGACTAGATTTAAATTATTCCTTGTTTTGGATTAGCACTTTATAAAACACCAGTTTGAAAAATAAATATCACTTGACAAAAGACAAAAAGACCATGCAAAATTTGATTCTGTCCCCAAAGGAAAGTCTGATGTCTGAGATCTTAAACCTTTGATATCAAGCTGAATGCTAACAGATAAGTTCCACTGGACAGTCATTGAGCACCATAAAACCAGAGCTTATCCTAGAAATACTGGCAATCACAGCATCGGGACTGGCAACACGACATCACAGCAGGCAGGCATTTTTATCCTCTGTTTGGTCAGGCACTTTCCAGCCTTCCCAGAAATGAGGATGCTTCTCCCTTCCTTTGCCAGAGCATCCCACGCCTTCTGTTCTTGCAGGCAGAAAAATCAGATGACAAAGGTCTTGCTGAGAGTACTAGAGCAAATAGGTGAACAACAACATTGCTATTTTTTTTTAAAAAAAAAGGGTGCACGAGGGGGGATAGCTTCCTGAAAAGTAAACTTTCCACGCATTAAAGGAAAACGGTGCTTTGTGGTAAAACTCTCCACTAGAGAGATTCCTATTTGAGGGTGAGGAAGCAACCTAGTTTCCTTCAATAATAACAGATCAACCTTGCATCTTCAAGCATCCTGTAACACACCAGCTACCAGCCAAATACTCAATACTTCTCGATACTGACCTTTACATTTCCTGAAGGAGCAAGCCCTGTCTAAAAATAATAATAAAAGAGCCACAACAGCGTCAGCTAAGTTTTCATTCTAATCCTCCCCATCTCCCTACCCCAGACAAAACAAAGCCAATCTGGCCAATTTATTCTGACAACAGGGACTAGATTTATGTCCCTTGTGCTCTACTGCTGCCCTACAAACATATATTATTTTAATGTGGTATAAACAAATATCTGATTTGTTTAACACCACATCGAGTCCTAGTGATTATGTATATGCATAGAGCAAAATTTATACATGCACAAACCCCTTTATAAGCTCTGAAGATAGAATTATCGGTATTGCCAAACACAGAATATGTATTATGCTTTAATTACGTGAGACAGTTGAATACCAACAAGCCTACTTCATTTCTAATTAGAAAAAGTTCAGTAATCATCTTCTTCCCTGCTGTTATTGCCTGACAAGAATAAATGAGGAGTCCCCTCTAGGGACTGTACAGTAAACATCCGAACGCACGCTTGTCCCGGAGCCGAGCTTCACACTCGTAGTAACCACCGAGGCACACGGTGCTTTTCACGCAGTACAGCCGGTAAAACACCCCCGTGACGGAGCGCACGATTTTCAAACGTTTCCCTCCAGAAAAGCGCCGCGTTGCGAAGCGCCAGGCGGCCGCCGCGCCCCGCCGGCTCTGCGGCGCGGGGACCCCCGGGGAAGGCCGGAGGGACAGCCCGGTCCTTCAGCCTGGAGGCACCGGCCGAAACAAAGCCACGGTGATCAGCTTCAGGGCGATTGTCACCCGCGGAAGCAGAAGCGATCGCGTTCGCCCGTCGCGCCCCTGCGTGCCCGGCAGCGGCTGCACCTGCCGCCCGCCGCACCGACACCGCTCGGAGATCGATAACGCCGCTCCCGGCAGCCCACACAAGCCCAGCAAGTAGCCCCCGCGCTGGCCAGCGCCGCCCGGCACCAGCCCTTTCCGAACCCCCCCGCCAAACACTTCGCCATCGAGCCCAGACAAACAAAGGCCACCTCCTTTTATTTTCCATAAAATTCGGACAAACTAGAGAACAATACCGGAGGGGCTGCACAATGGGCACCGGGCGCAGCCGGCCACGACACGGCCCTGACGGCTTATTGCAGCCCAGGCACGGCGAACCGGAGCCCCCGGCTCGGTGGGCGAGCCCCGCTGCCCCCCGCCCCGGGACGGCCCCACCGGGCGTGGGGGGGGGGGGGGGGGGGTGGAGGCGGCCGCACCGTGCGCGGGCAGCGGCTGTCCCCGCGGGGGCAGGGCATGGCTCCCGCCGCAGCGGGCCCGGGGGTGCCCTCACCTGCCACCGTGTACCGGTCCAGGTAGTTGAGCACGTTGCCCACGCTGAGGATGCCGGCGGCCGCCACCCGGGCCCGGCCGAGGCTCGGCGGCTTGTGGCGGGCGGCCGGGCGCTCGGGGTGCTGCTTGCCGGCCGCCGGCGGGTTCATCCTGCCCGACAGGGTCTGCACCTCGCCCTCGGCGGCCCGGCCGCAGCAGCCCCGCTCGCCTTCCTCCTCCTCCTCCTCGTCGCCGGCTCGGAGCCGCCCGCCGCAGCCCGGGCTGCTGCCGGAGGAGCCGTCGCTTTCCAGGCACATCATGAGCCGCGGGAGGCAACGGCGGCGCGCAGGAGCCCGCGCGGAGTGACCGCGGTGCGCGCTCAGCGCCGCAGCCCGCGGCCGCCCCAGCCGCCAGCCCGCGGGACCGGCCGCCGCCGCCGCCTCTGACAGCTGCCCCCGGCGGGGCGGGGCCCGGCGCAGGCCCCGCCCCCGCCCCGCCCCAGCGCCCGCGCGCAGCCGCCCGCGCCCCGCCCCAAGGGCCGCCGCGCGCGCGCCCCGGCGGGGTCCCCCCGGCCCCCTCAGGCTGGGCCGCAGGGACCGGTCCGGCCCCGCCGCGGGCGGGTCCTGCGGGATCGGCGGTGCCGGCAGCGGGGAATGGGCCCCCCTGAGCGAGCTTTGTCCTTCTGCAGCGCGGCGGGCTGGGAGCGCGGCGGGGGGGAGAGCGGTGCGGGCAGCTGGGAAAAACACCCCGAACCGGCGCAGGGACTCGAGCGGAACGGGCTTGTGCCCAGCACCAGCTCCGCGTGGGCCACGCAGGCCCACCCTCAGAGCGGGTTTTGAGAACAAATCCGTACAAAAACCATCTCCTTGCCGACTTTCAACCCCCAGAACCATCCACAGTCCCTAGACAACTGCTGTCGGGAAGGGACGACCTTGGGAGGCAGGGTGAGGGCACGCTGGAATGCGCTGCCGACCTCGCAGCTTCCTGCTCGGCCCCAGACGATTTCCCTATTACACAGAAGTTGCTTCAGGAACAACGTGCACCTTCAAAGGGAGTAAAATTGCTCCAAAGTTCCCCCCAGTGAAAACAGTTTCATCCCACTCCCTGTAAAGTTCCACCTTTGAGCTAAGAACGGCCAAGAGAAATTTCATTTCAAAAGGAGAAGTCTTCAAAGAGATAAAAGTGTTCACAACCAGAGTGGCTCCAGCCTGTCGTACCTGTAGTAAAGCTACAAAAGCGAACTAAAAACAGAAATAAAGCGACTGCTAGAGAGCTAATGTGCGCTTGTTGAAGAACAGTACGTTACGATTTCAGATTTCTCAGTTTGTTGATCTTACCTACGAAACTGTATCATGATGAAAGCCTTTGTCTCTAGGATACACATTTAAACAAATCCCTCGTCACCCACCTCTGAGGAAACCAGAGTTGCTCACAGCACAATGTGGTGTGTGTGTGCTCGACATACCTGGCTTTGTCACACCCTTTCCACAGAGCTCCCACCGATGACGCCGGGGCCGGACTATGCCAGTAATCTGGTGAGAGACCGCACAAGGAACCCCCGGGATGGGGCCGGTGAAAAGGGCACTTTCTGGTGAGTCAGCGTGCGATTCGGTGCTGTTTGAGCAACGCACTGTTGAGGAAAGGAGCAAGAAGCGTTTCTGATGACACACGACACTCCCAAATAGTGGTGACGTTTTTATGTTGAGAATAGGTCTGCACAGACGTTCCAGAGCTAGTTTCGGTAACAGAAGCAACATAGCTGGATTAACACAGGATAATGTTCTGGTTGGCTTGTCGAAGTCTAGGGAATTATATTTTTACTCCTTAGCAGCATCTGCAGTTCCGTTGGAACTGACTGGTAAGGATAACCTTTAACCAACAAAACTGCTTCTTCACATTGCCACTAATTTCAGAATTCAAATGGTGTACACAACGTGGTCGAGTGACAGTGCTCACCCAGAACATTACATAGCCCAAAAAGAAAAAAAAAAAAAACAGGGTAAAATTGAAAAGAAAAAAAAAAGGGGGGGGGGGGGGCAAAAAGAGGGGAAAAAAGAGAAAGGGGCGGAAGAGAAAAAGAGAAAAAAGAAAATGAAATGGCTTCACAAAGGCCACACAGCTTGCCCAGTAGTGGAGGCAAAACTCATGCTTCCTTTAAATTAGAGATATCAGGCACTAAACACAGCTGAACTACAGGTTCAAGGAGTTCCACAGAGACCAGATGAAGTATCCAGAAGCCCTCAAATGTGTATGGTCTGCTCCAAAGTCTCATTCCACTCTTTTTTTACTGCTTGGGCTACCCCTGGGCTTTGCACACAGAAAACAGTGTTCAGAAGATGTTAATGAGATTAAAAGGTAAGGCAAAATTACAGACCTTAGTCTTGTGGATCAGATGGTTCCCCTGAAAGCAACTAAGCACAGTTTCCGTAAGAAACTGAAGTTTAATTTCATTTCTTTCTTTTCATTTGTAACCAATCCCAAGCACACAAACACAGCTGACACTGAAGCCGAGGTAGCTTACTGCACATTAAAATAACTGCCTAAAAAGGCTGGGGAGTGACTTCTCCAATCCCTTCAATCCAGCAAATCCCCAAGAGAAACCAGCCCAAATGCCAGCTCACTATTAAAGGTCAACTTGTATGCTCCAAAGTTCGGGCAGGCCATCAAACACGGAGCAATGCAGGACCAAGCTGAAGGGGCTTGCGAGAGCATCCTTTTATTTCTGACACAGAGAGGAGTTTCAGCTCAGAGACATCTACAGGCATAGCACAAAGAGGCACCGGACAGGCGGTTAGTTACATGGACATGCAGGGTCTTACACCTTCAGCTGTACGTGGAAACTCACAGACAAACAGAACGTATGCCAGTGCCTCCATGTCATGAGATCTATGTAAAGGAAAAGGAGAGGGAACTGGAAAAAATGCAATGGAATTGGCTTTACTGACAGGATGATTCATATGACTGAACTGCTAAAATCACTGGTTACTACCTCTTAAGAGGAACAGAGTACATTCTAGCTTAGAGACATTGCTGGGTTTTGCTGTTACAGGTTGTTGAGAGGCAATTTGATTACAGTGTGCAAGTTCCATCATGGGGAGAAAAATGCCAGTTCTAAGAGCTCTAATCAAGTGGGAAAAAGCATAGCAAGAACCAGAACAATGGCTGAGAGCTGGAGTTAGAAAAATCCTAATGAATCATCTAGTTCACATTTGTTACAGAGTGATTATCCTCTGGAACAAAATGCTAAAGAAGGGGTGTATTCTCTGTTCCTTTATGTCCTTGGATCCAGGTTGATTGCCTTTCTAGAAAGTGCCTTACTGAACTCAAACACAAGCTATTGCGCTCCACGCAGAGAGAACTGGCTGTAGTATGATGATACAGGAGGTCAGACTAGATGGGTTAAAGTCCCAACCCTAAAGATCCGAGTTCTTACTCTGCTTACCAAGCACACAACATTTTCTGCACCCACTTCAGTCACTAGACTGATCTGAGCATAGCCCCTAAGAAAGCACATTACACCAACCGAATCTTGAAATTGTGATTGCAAAACAGTAGTGTTCTCGTGGCCCTGCTGATAAAAATGGACAGCATCATTCTAGATACTGGTGGTAATGTGTTCTCTCTAAAAGCTAGGAAGTTCCCTCACACTGAGAACACTACCAAGAGGTGTGTAGATACAATTAAAAGCAAGTTTGAACTTAGCTAGCTCATCCTTCTGCTTCTTTCTGTATTATGCATGTCATCTCTGCTCCAGAATGAGCTCTGGCCAGTTTCTGTAGATTCCAGCTAACAGATATTAGCTAGGGATAAGAGAATCAGCAGCCTTTCCACAGAGAAGTAACATAGCCCTGGGCACATCTCTAAAAGCGCCTCAGCCCATACCCCATCACTGTCTTGACCCAGTGGCCTCAAACACAGCTATGCTGTCCGGATGAGACCAAGTGAAACCATGCACAAGTCCTTACCCATGCTCTGCTGAAAGGTACTTGCAGTCATCTTGCAGAGTGTCCAACGAGGAAAAGAACAAATTCACTTGTTAGTAGCCCTGCTCTCTCCCAGTGCAGTCAGCAGAGCTTATCCCTTCAGGGATTATTGTCTTCCTTTCATTATTTTGTTAGTAACCTAAAAGCTTGAAAATGTTTATTTTATTTTATCCTAGTCTGCACTTATTGATTTTTCTCTATCTCCAGAGTTCTAGAGGTGGTCGGTATGAGCAAAAGCACTTCTGTTTGACAACAGCTATAACTTATCTTTGAGAAAACAAAACCAGATTTGCCGGCGCACCAATATTAACTATGGTGACGTAGTCCAGTAGCTGGTCCGTGGGCTAGATCTGGCCTATGGGAAGTTTGTGACCAGCCTGCCACCTTCTCTCCCAAGGGGCGATGGCTGATCCTCTGGTGCTAGGTGCCAGCAACTGCCTTCTCCCTCACCTCCTTCCCTCTTACCAGCTCTTTCTGTGAGGGAAAGGGAAGAGGGGACTGTTTGCAGAGGGGAATGGTGGGTTGGACTAGCCATGGAAGGCAAAACCCAGACCTGAGCCCCGTTGATAACCAGGTTGGACCTTACCTAAAATCTAAGCAGTTTCTAGAGCCTGAGGAACTAGACCATCAGGAGGGCATCATATTGCTGTTCTGGAAATAATCAAAATTAAAAGAAAATGCCTTTCCTTCTCTAGGCCAGCTAATTTAGAATCCAGATTCCTTCTTCAATTAATAAAAATATTGGAAAAAAATCACTTTTTATACTTCAAAAAGTCACAGTAATCTAATACACAACTGTCAACGGACTAGAGTCTCCCTGAAGTAACGCTTTGCCAAAATGTACACCAGTCTAGCCACAACTGTTATCAGGAGCAGTAACTGCTACAATAGTCTAACATGTTAGACTGTAAATAATTATGACTCAAAATGGCTTTCGTCCTTTTCCCATGTTTTGCTTAATCTGGTTCAAAATCAGGACTCAAACATGGGAGGGGGACGCACACTCACCGAGTCTCTCACTTAAGAAAAATAAAGCTATCAGAACACCAAGCTACAGGATCAAAAACCTCAGATTTTAGGTTATTCAGACATAAGCCTTAACCTGACCAAATATTATGAAAGGTCATATCATCAGATTGTCATCAAGGCTGCAAGAGCAAGACACAGGACAATGACAGAACTCTCTCTAGCCCTACCCATTCTTGGACTTCAAACAGATTGCAGCTCTGCAAGAAGAAGAACCACAACCCTGCAATTACACACGTACGTTCCCATTATGCCCACTGTATCTCCTGGCTTCTTTTTTCTTCAGAAACTGCTTAGCTGAATAATCCTGTTACTAACAACCGGTATTATGCAGCAGCATTTACAAGCTCAGAGGTTCCTTGTGTGAGATGCTGTACCAGGGAGACCTGCTGGGCATCAGGCAGGGCTTCCAAACCAGCTGGTGGGGGATACACATAAGCATATACCTCCATGTTTTCCAGCAGTCACTCTCTCTACCTTAAACTACCTAGAGAGACCAGCCTCTTAATTTAGCTATTTAAGGTGTGTGCTCAACGCTCAGTGATGTGAATAACCCCCTGGTTATCATCCTTTCCCCTCCACACTCATGTATGACATGTCTCACGAGGAGAGCTTTGGGCACTGGTGTGCTGAAACCTCTTTGTATGCGCAGAGCAACAGGGCCAGACCATGACACCTTCAGAACAATTTCATTAGGCAGAGAAAGTATGAACAGTGCCCCAAGATGCACAGAAGTTTTAAAAGCTCTCAGAAGGCAAATTAGGCTTAATCTCAATGTTGAAAGTGTAGCAGTGTTTTAAGTCCCTGGATTCAACAGGAACATGATGGAGGCAGAGGCAGCGCATCAAAGGAAAAACCCGTGAACAGAAGCTGGCATCCCAAGGCCCAGTTCCCTTCTGACCCTCACGCTGTAGCACTTGAATTGATAAATTGGGTGCAGAAGCAGCTGTATTTCCATGAAAACATTTAGCTTTTGAAACAATACAAGCAGCTGCTCTCACCCTCCCCTACAATCCTACATAAGTGCCTGAATATTTGTTTGTGAATTTTTCAGTTACAACATTTGTATAGCGTTTCAACCTGACTGGCATATAACAACTTGTACCAACCCAAACTTAAAAAAACCCCGCCAAAACACCCCTCCAAACAACCCCAAAACACCCGACCCTCCCCACACCCAACAAGAACAAACACACGCAGACCCCAAACCAAAAGTCTGCAGGCATAGCAGACTGCTCAGAATCCCAGTATCCAGAGGCCGTTGGTACAGCAGCAAACACCACCTTTGCTGCCTTTCGCAATTTCTTAGTGAATGGGCCTTTGATGTTCAGGACTGTTGAACGTAGTGATCCATCTCCAAAAAATACTGACCTTCATTATACTCAGAGGAGTCTCAATGCTCCAAATAAACGGAGTTTGTGGTCTCACCTCAGGTCCCAGCAGGGACTACAATTACTAGTATGCCACATTTTTGGCAAGTTTCGTCCCATGTTTGAATGAAGGATGTTGATCCTGAACTACTGCCTCCTCCTACTAGAGGAGTCAGATTCTGCAGATGATAACATGCATATTTGCTGTTAGCATCCCACTTCTCAGAACAGCGAAATACTTGAGGTCTGATTAACTAGCATTTAAGAGTCCATTGTGGAATGGATAGTTACAGAAATAGCATTCTTGCACTACCCCAGCATTTTAGGAAGGGACTGCCAGGTCCATGTGGGAGCAGAGGAATCCCAAAACAATAAGGACAGACCCAGCAGTTACCAATTTATAAACAGCTTCCTGGCATCTTACAAAAGAGCTCAAGCCATGAGAAGGGGATCCTTACAAAAACAACATTAACAGAAACGGTTCCACTGTTTGTTTTTGCCCACATGAGGACAGATAAAAGATGAGGTCACACAAAGTGGAACAGGCTGAAACTGTGCAGCTCTAACTGCATGGTTTTTTCAGTCAATGACTTAACTCATTTCAAGACCAAATTTCCTCGAGCAACTTTGAAAATTCCAGCTTAATACTAGCAGCTGTAATTAGGGCTGAGCATCCATTGTCCCATTGTCCCCAAAATTACAATCCCAGTCTCATAACCTCATGTGATTTATGTTAATACATCATCAGGGTCACTTGAATTTATATTACTCCAAGTGGGCTGAAGCATTTGCAGTTAAAAAAAACATCTATAGCCTCAACACTTGAAGGGCCAATCTATGCTTTCAGAAGAGGGGTTTATTTTATTTACACTTAGTAATTTTCATGCCTTTCAGCATTCACAGTGAAGCCATTTGGTTTATAATAGGATATTGGGGATGCACTCTTCTGGACTAACAGCAGTTGGACTGAACAACTGCCTACAATTGTATGGGACAGGATTTGACAACTAGATATATAGGATGGAATGAACCAGCTTAGTGGTTCAGCAGTTTCCAGCTCCGAAGTCCACACTGGTGACCGGTCCACTTGATCAAACAGAACATGCAGGGCTTGCTTCACTAGTGGATTGCCCTACACAGCTTGTAAAGAGACCAAAAACATTGGTCAAAGAGCTCTTTGTATATCACAGCAAGTTCTATGCCATGAGCATTAAAGAAAAAAAGAAAATGAAAGGCAAAAATCATTCTTCAAAGCCAAAGCACTCCTCCAAAATTAGGAAGCTGAGCTAGGTTTCTACCCAAGGCAATGGAGGTTGCAGGTAGTAGTGAGATTCTTTGAGGGGATCACAGTTTGAATGTAGTCAAGATCAGGGTATTTGAGAGCAATCTGAAGAAGAACATCCAGATTATTCTGAGATCAGAGGAAGAAGGAGGTTCTCAATCCACTGCCTAAAGTAGCATGGAGTAGAGGCTAGGTAGCTTTGAATTTAAGCTTATCTTTTATGGGATGGAGAGCTAAGGGAGAGAAAAAAAAATTAGTGAAATAGATGCAGAGTAAAGGGACACATGCTGCCAGTTTCAAAGTTAACTGCAACTCTGTAAATTATTAGCAACTACTATTTCTTAGTTCAAGCGATCTTGTGTCCTAATCAAACAAGTTTTAAATTAGGTTTAATTTTAAACACAAAAGGGAACCGATCACATAACTAGATGTTAGTTGTGATTCATGTAGGCATGCTTACACCTGGATCATCCTTCTTGTATGCAAACAGAATATAGCCAGTGAGTAATTAATTACCTGACCAGTGTATAGTGCTTGGTGTTTTAGCAGGGACTGTTTCACAAAGCCAAAACAATCATGAGTCCCATTAGCAAGAGAAAAGTTAGGGATGATAGCAATCTAGGAAGCCACTCATTTACTGAGAAAGAGGCTATAAAAATCATACTAATACCATTAAAAGGACAAATTTTGATAAATTGGAATCTAGAAATAAATTGATAACAAAGCAAAAGGATGCAGAATATTCTGTAAGCGATATTTTCATTTTGAAGTGTATTTTAACATAAGAGTAGTGTTGACAGTATACTACCTCGTCATTAGATAAGGGGGTAGAGCTGACAACAACAGACTATTCTGCAGTCTGAAGCTACTAAGGCCTAGACACTTTTAAGTCAGAACTTCAAAGACTGTTAAAAGATCAGGATGAGGGCTCTCTGGTCTGCTGACACGAGACATGCTGAGAACTGTTAACACAGAGAACTTCCAGGAGCCTGGAAGGATGCTGAAGTTGTGCCAATATTTTATAAATTAAAATATAGGCCAGCTAGCCAGGCATCAGTCCTGAGTAACATAATGTAAGGGCTGACATGGGACTTGATTAATAGAGAAACAGGGTGATCATATAATTAGTACCAATGAACAAAAATTTATTAAAAGGTAGAACTTGCCAAATTAATTTGGTTTTTATTTTAATGGGATCAGAAGTTTGCTTGCCTGCTGAAAGGTGGCAATGTCACTGTAATGGGCTTTTGCACAACACAATTGTGTGACATACTCATTAGGGATCCACAATAGTTCAGACTTACCATGACACGTTAAATGAATTAAACCTGGCTACATAACAAGTCACAAAATGTAATTATAAGTGGGGTTATATTCCTAAGCATATTTCCGAAGGAGTCCTTTGGGAACTTTAGCTCTGTTTTAATACATTGTTAGTGACAAGGAAGAAAGCAATCAACAACCATGTTCCAGTGCTCTATCATTTAGTATAGAAGGACAGCAGAGCTTACTGCTGCATGATCTGGATTGCTTGGCAAGTTGGAATAATATGTTTTAATGTCTAGGAACACAGACCATAGGTCTTACAGGACAAAGGATTTTACTCTGGAAAGCACTCACTTTGGAAAGGCAACTAGGCTGACAGTGAAAAGTCAATTAAACATGAGTTCCCAGTGCAGTGCTGCAGGCAAAAGGGCTACAAACACCACAGGAACCTGGAGTAGGAAGCAAGTGATGTCACCTTTCAATTGTGGTGTCACATCTACTTCTGACACAGCAAGTACAGTTTTGTTGACTACCACTCAAGAAGGCTGTTGATAAATAGAAGAGCACTCAGGAAACAGCTGCAAGAAAGATGAAGGGGCTGGGAATGATGTTTTGTAATAACAGATACAAGAAGCACAAATGGATTCAGATTTTTAGGCCAAGGGCTGATTTGAACAGGTTTTTGTGCATATACATAGGAAAACTAACTCAATTGTTACAGTCTCATCCATGTGAGGAAGCTGTAAAAAGGCCCTTACCAGCTAGAGTGTGAAGCTACACAGATACAAGCAACGAACAAGATGCATGTTTATTAACAATGAGGATAATTAGCCAGACCATTTCACCAGCAACTGTAGCAGTTCTACTTTACCAAAAATTATTCAAGTCAAAATTAGGTATTTTCCTAAAACCTGTGTAGTTCAAACAGGAAATAATTTACAGAAGTCTATAGCTATAACATACAGACTACTGGATTAAAGAGCTAGGAACGGGCCCATCTGCTCTGATAATCTGTTTTTAAATACAGTCAAACTCAAATGTATATACACATATGAATATACATGTATATATACATACACACACATAAACATACACACATATATAAGTAAGAATAAAACTTCAGGCAAGCATTTCTGTTTGTTCAAATGCTTTTTTCTTTCTAAGCAAGTGCAAAGAGGGAAAAAAAGAGGCTTTAACTACAGTGTCAGTTGGTGCTACCAAAGAGCCTAAATGACAACTGTTCTTATCACTTGTCTATTTCTATCCTCGTTGCTGCAAAACATAATGAACCACAACTGATACATGGCAAGAGAGCAAGTTTTATAAGCTTTGCTAAATAACAGAGAATTACAAAGTCAGAACAAAGCTAGAGGGCATTGCTTAAGTGCTTAATTCTCAAGAATACAACAGACTTCTTGGGACTGCTGTTTCCAACTAACTCTTTTTAGCAGCTAGTTCTTGTGACATACATACATCAGCATAACTACTGCTCATTTGAGCTGCCAGAGCTGATCTTCTCCAACCTCATCCTGAAACGTAGCCTGCAGCAAGACCGATGTGCAACTCTACTTACATCCAGTCATATAACTCTTCAAGCCAAGGCAAAAGGAACAAGGCAATGTTACGTCTACAAGCGTAGCACTGGAAACTCTGTCACTCTCCTGCTGTTCAGCGCTGTCTGCCTGGACACCTCAACAGAGTCCTACTTTCCTTCAAAGTGCCAGATCCTAGCCACAGCTGAGGTAACGAAGCCTCCAACAGATCAATTCTTGCTACATCCCCGCTTACTAGAAAACTTTGGTTGTAAGACAGAGTCTCTTCTTTGGTTGTAGACAGAGCCTCTTCCCCTCTCTCTCTTTTTTTTTTTTTTTTAAAAAAAAAAAATGGGACGGAGCACTGATCATTCATTGGCAGGCTTCTTCACTGTGAAGAGTGCTGGGCTGCATATTGGAAAAACCCACTCCAGCAGGAAGAATATTGTAAGGTCTCCAACCTGCATCACTTCCTAAAATGACTCAAGCAGCAATATTCACACAGATGTATCCTATGCCTTATTTTACAAATTCCACACATTCACCACACATACCACTGTAAAGAACATTAAAAATAAAACCTTTGCAAGTGAGGTCTGTGTCTTGCAGGAGAGGATCTGCTTGAATACAACTGTAACTCACGTTTTCCTGCCATTCATAAGCTACACAAACTGCCATCAGCAGTTCCTTTAATTGAATTAGAGCCTGGTTGTAGAGTCAGGAAATGTGTTTTCTACTCTGAGGGGAATGTAAAGGGAGAGCCTGGCACATGTTCTTGCAGAATACATACATTCAACACTGATTCACAGGCAGATCTGAAATCGTTGTGGCAAGATGTGTATTGGCCATAAAGTTGCCCAGTTATCCCAAAGAACAGAGGTGAGTGGCATTTGGTAAACACCGATGGAGATAACCAGATGCTGCCTTAATGCTGCTCCTAAAAAAATAGTTAAATTTCCAGCCACCTAGGAAAAAAAAAAATTCTCCTGATGGTACCTGGTGCTTTTAATGTCAACTAGTTCAGTTACGTCTGCGTTATCCTCTCCAAAAAACATGGGGCTGGAAAGGCCTTCTAGACCTCCATTTTCTAAAATAAATTTCTTCTCCCCACAGCTCTGATTTGGAGACTCTTTTAAAGCCTCCCTGTTCTGAGGATTATAAATTTTTATCTTGTTTCCAGGCTAAGTTCATTCCTGGACCAGTCATACCCTTTTGCTCTTTGACTAATGCTATCCTTTGGGTTAAATATGTTTCCCTTCCTGTTGTTCATTCCTGTAGTGTATTTATAGATGGAATCTTGCCCCTCACTCTTTCATTCTCTCATAAAATGGGTTCCTAGGATGACTGGGAAATGGATAACCTTTTTCTGCACTTGTTTAAGAGCTAAGAACCTGATGCAAAACTCCAGGTAAGATTTCATTCCTGCTTTGTACAATGCATTGATGCCCCCTTATAGTTTCCTGATTACCAGAACTGCAATTGCATTTCTCCCATCTGGCAGGTCAGATCCATCCTTTGACTATCCTTACATCTATTCTTCTCCCTCATCTGATTGCGCCTAGATGTTGTGTATAGCAGAAATCCTTGTTGATCTGTAGGTTCATAATCATGCATTTTGTCTTGCTGAATTTTATCCATTTCAATTCTATTATGTTTTTAAATTCTCCATAAATGTAAACCAATACAAATATTAAATAAGATCACATGTATTGTTAGGAATGTCGTTACTTACTACCCTTATCTCATTTCAATGCTGCCTGTTTTTGTCCCCCTCTTCTCCACCTGTATGGCCCTATTCTCAAAGGACAGATTTGCTCAAACACTTTCTGCTGCTATATTCCAGCTCCTTCACTATGCTGGAGCGGAGAGTCCCATACTCAGGAGAGGTCCTGGTAATATTTGTACAAGAGCTGACAAAGAAATTCCAGACCTTTTCCATATTCAAGCGTGTTGCTTTCCCTAATCAGTTTTCCCTTTGAAACAGAAAATCTGAATCGCAAACCTACATTTGTTTATCCTTTCATTTAATTTAAATAGAATCAATTTATGATCACCCAAGCTAGGATAATGTTTTTCAGCAACTTCTTTATCATATCCTTAACACCTGCAAGAATCATATTTGAAGTCATATCATCTCTTGTTGATTCAGGCACATTTTGATGAGAAAAATCTATTAGATATTATATCCAGGACTATCTAACCTTACATTTAATAGCATTTGCTCTCCAGTCTATTATCTGGGAGGTTTGTCTTCCCATGCTAGTTTCCAGTAATATATGGCTCTTTAATAACACTACAAAGATTTTATGCAGATATGATTCTAATAAAACAGAGAAGCCTTCTAGCACCAACCTGGCAGACCCTTTTATCCATGCTCTGTCCCCTACTGGTTCCTTACAGCCTGTCTCGTCATTAGCACAAGACAGAAAGGGGAGCAGTTGTCATATTTGGAATTTTCTGGATAATGCAGATGGATTTCAGAGAAGTAATTTACACAACATCTGGTTTGCAAGGAGGATTGAGAAGTTTGAAATCGCACCATAAAGTCAACCTTTTATGCTAGAAAAAACAAATAACATGGCGCCTGCCATCACTTCTGTTTACATGAGCATTAGACTGTGCCACAGCCAGACAACAGCTAGAAGATAATAGCTGTGAAAGCTTATTTTATTATCACTGTTGATCCCATCCGCAAAACATTTTCTACCATTATGAAAAATAGGCTCAGTGATACCCTTGAATCTGAATCTTCAGTTTTTGCTTATAGAAGCAAAACCAAGACGTTGGAAATTTTACTGTTGAAAAAAGCTGCCAGATCTTTCTCTCTGAAGAAACCACAACTTGTTGAACTGCGAAGTCCTTCACAATATACAAGCCACAGCACTTTTATCACCACAAAGTAGCTGGCCCCTGATACCACATGAATGTGCTGTGGGTTCTCTTTTCCATATAAATATTTTTAGCATTTGGGTTTTCCTTGATTTTTGATGGACTGAACTCCCTGAGGAGTGGGTGGTGAAACACAATGAACTTCCTCACATCTGAGCACCATGGGAATAGCCCTGCTCTCCTCCACATCCAGCCCATGGAGAACTGTGCCATAAAAACAACATAATTGACTGACTTCTTAAAAGGCAGCTTTTCTTCCTAGCATTTGGAAACATCCTTGCTACCATCTAAACATGGTAGAGTTGATTTACAGCTTGTTTGGATCATACAGGTAGGAGCTGATTTGCTTTTGTAAGTTATCACTGAGAGGGTGAGAAAAACTCGTTTTATGGGAGGCAAAACCCGAGCTGACTCCAGGCCATAAGAATGCCCTGCTCCATCTAACCAGCTCACCGGAGAGGTGTGGTTTTGGCACAGGATCAGGAAAAATTACACCAGATAAATAAATGCAGTTCTGACAGACCCCTGCTGCTGTCCCTGGACAAGCCACTTCTTTTCTTCCTCCATTCAGTAGTCACCAAGTAAAAGTAGAGTCTCCCTGAAGAGATAAGAAAGTATAACCACTTTGGTGGAAACATGGTAAAAAATGAGGCTAGCCAAATAAGTGCAAGCCTTTGCACAGATGAACTCACAGAAGGCTCACTTGTTCGCAGTCAACTTTTTTTTTTTTAAAGTGGTGTGCCCTGCAAGGCCCATACAAATATCTATGGGTTATACCTGTACAACTTTCTCATGCTGACAATCTCCAGCTTATCTATGAGCATTTTCAAGGGGAACTCAATGTCTGTCATCATCTTTGAAGTGATGCAGAAATACTCAAACATCCAGACAGTCCAAATAAGATTCTAGGTGAGCAGTGAGTTAACTATCTGCTGAACTCTAATTAGTCTGAGCAGCTGGAAAGCAAATGACTAGGAAAGCTGTCACCACTGACCAGCGTGGCAGGTGTTCCCCCCAGTGAGTGATAATGGCTATGGAGCCATCCCAGTGGCATTTTACTTCCTTGTGTAGGAAATCCAAGGCTATGGGACAACTTCTTCCAGAATCATCATCTAGGTTTGTAGATGTGGAAAGAAGGGATCCCTTCAGAAAGGGCCTACCAGCAACCTGACTTGTCCTTCTGGTCTTTAATAGCAGCAAAGAGCTGCAGGTTGGGTGTTCTGCAATGGGAAAGTATCTATTTGGCATGTGGCAGACCTCAAACAGACAGATATATCTAGCACCAGCTGTAAGCCTATTTATTGAAAGGATCCCGAAAGCAGTAAGGTGAAAAAATGAAACAGAGAGAGTAGCCAGCCCTCAAGGAGCAACCAGTACTCCTTGCACTCAAGACCTAGCATAAGGCTGTCAAATACGGCAGCCAGTCAGTGACAGGTTCAGTGACAGCCTCCAGACAAGCCACTGTCAGCCTGTCCTTGTGAATATCTAGAAGAGAGAATTCCCTCTGAACCAGCTCTGCACAGGCTGTTGCCCTCCTCTTGCGGCATGAGCTTGGATAAAGCACAGAACCTATGGGCTTCTTGCAGGGCGCAGCCACCAGCCCGCACTCCTTATACCTTTGGGTTCAACGCTCCTTTAGTCAAGCCCTTCCACACTGACATCTTCACTTTTATTTTTCTGGTTTGAAAAGAATTACTTCCATGGGAGGGGAAAGGCAGGCTCTGCATAGTGGAGAGGGCCCGAATCCTTCATCTTCGGGTGCCGTATGCTTCTTGTGGCACTACGATGACACTGTGTGCTCTGTGGGGATGCTCTTGTTTCAGAGTGCTGTGTGTCAAAGCAGGCTACTTCCATGGTAGTTTTTGCAAGGACAAAACATTTTATAGCTGCAGATTTACATACAGGAGCAGAGAAGTAGCCAGGAGTTTTAGTTAAAGTGTTTGAATACAAGATGTTTGATAAGAGAAACCGCAGAAGAGTCTCACAAAGTTTTACATGAAGCAGGAACCTCAGGAAATTAACCGTGACAGCTACTCCAGGGTCCTGCTGGAGCAGTGCCGTGGCCATGGCATGCGAAGGAAGGTGCAGCGTCCCGCCCAGTGGGCGCTTGAGGTATGACAAGCCCAGGAGCACGAACATTTCTGTCATTGCGGGATTTTTACCTCACTGAGCAATCTGGTAGCACTTCCAGTTTTCTTGAAACTGCCGTGTTGAGGGCATCCGTCTAATTTTCTATGCTCCTCCTGTAACAGAGTTCACACTGCGAGCCTGGGAACAGAGACAGACTCCACCAGGTCCATGCTGCTCAGGGTTAAGTCTTCTCCTCACACCCCCCAGTATGCACGTTACCAGAAAGCACAAGAATGTGCTCCCATTTCCTAGTGGCAGCAGGACTTCAGCATAGCTTGCAAAACACTTTGCAAGTCTCTAATGGCAGGTGCAATAGAAACATTATTTACTACTGTATTTTCCTGGCGGCTTTCCTAGATCTTTCTTGGAGCAGATGGAGAATGAGCAGCACTAACACTGAAGCTGTGGGTGCAATCATTCACACATGCCTAATACTCCTCTGAGTAGCAATCACTTCCTTCTGTATGGAAAAGTGTGCTTACCATTGGTACTACAACAGCCGCAGCCCTTCCCTTACACAGCAACCCAGAAGATACTATTCATGAGTGCTCCCCTAGGCAGCTGGGAAGGGGCTCGGTGCTGCCACGAGCTGTAAGATACCAGGGCTGAGAGTTACAGCAAAGGAGCAGTGATGAGGAAAAATATGTGAAATATTTTTTTCCACCCCCAGGGGACAGGTCGCAATCCTATTACCATGAAGTAGAGGGAAGTGAAGGAAGAAGGCTTTGAGTAATGTAATCAAACAACCTTGTGGGAACAAGGAAATACTTTGTTTCTTGCAGAATGGTGTGAGCAACCAGATGCATTAGAAATCCCAAATCCTCAGCACACATGACTCACTTTAAAATCCCCTCCGATACTGCCTCACCTTTCATTTCACAGTCTGTAACTGGCAGTGAGAGCATGTGCCCTGTACACGAGCCAGACGCTGGGAGGTCAGCAGCAAGGTGCAGAGCCTATCTTCATGGGGAATGTGTCTCTGGGTGTAACCATAGAGTGCCCTGCATGGTTGTGCTCGGCCTGGAACGTAAGTAAGGGTTTCCTGGATTAGTCCAAATTTATTGTAAAAAGTGACAGAACAAATAGGGGGAAAAAATACGCAAAGCAATTTGAAAGTATCCGTATAGCAAAGACTGTTGTTACACCAGCTCAGTCACAGCAATTTAAATGCATATCCTGGTATATGCTGGCATGTGGACAGGGCTCCCAAAGCTAATACCCTGCAGTATCCTGTACCCACTGATTTTGTTGTGGCCGTCCCAGCCAGACAGACAAGCGAAGTACCAGTCACTTGCATGTTTGGCTCTAAGGACAATGGTGGGAATAAACACCTATCTGAGCCTTGAAAAAGGCCAGTGCAAGATCTGTTCATATTCTCCGCTTCCGTTCCCCCTTGGCCTCCCTCCAGCCTTTGAAGAAGCGGGTGCAGCTGACAAACTGTCCTTGTGCAGGGAGGGGTGGGACAGGGCATTGCCCAGGTCCTGCATTCCCCGTGTGTGCTCCTTCAGAGGGCAGGCAGCTCCCTCGCCCGTCGATGGCCATCTGCCGCCTTCGGCTCACCTATGGACATGCTTGCATGAGGACCGAGTTCCCCAGTCTCCCATCTTCTGCCCATGGAAGCTAATCTGGCCAGCACACACTGGCTTTTCTGCATATAACCACCATGCTCCAGATGAAAAGCAAAAATTGGAAAAAAAAATAGGAAAGAGCATCTAGTGAATGTCTTTCATCTATGTCAGATAGCCTTCACCATGCAGTTGAACCTCAGGCCACGTTAGTTTGCAAATATTTCTAGGTGAAGGAAATGCTTGGAGATAAAAAGAGGTGGTGAGTTATCTGCATTTCAATCAGCTCCAGTGCATGGTGGGGCCCCATTCTTCTCTCCCATACCACCTCTCCCACATATGGTGAAAAACAGTCACTGCCACACAGTGCTTCTTACAAATTAAGAAAATACAACGTGCAGTAGAAACCCTCACATGGCAGATGGGGGTCTGTGGCACAGAGCAATTAGATGAATGGCTAAAGGTCTCATTAAGTCTGTAGCAAAGCCAAGGACTGGCTAAAGATGTCAAATGCCAGTAACACTCCTGTGCTTTCCCCAGGGGACTATTTAAAAAGCAAGACTATCAAAATTCATCTAAATGATATAGGCATGGAAAAAACCTTCCCTGTCAAATTCTATCCTTACCTCCATTTTTCAGAAGGGATCCCTGTCCATTCTTCCCCTGACCTCTAGTGGTTTAGACTTTGTCCAAAGTAGAAGAGTGACTAAGCTGAAGTGAAAAGTGACTGTGCTAGTTCTGGCCCAATAAAATGCAATCTTTGTCTACAAAAACCAAGAAACTGAATCCTAACAGCCTCCAAATGACATTTGAAACTTGTAGAGTTTAAACCAGACAATGCTGGTTGTAAGCTTGTTTCTGCAGAAAGCAAAGAAGGTTTTTCAGAGGAAATATTAACCTTGCTTTAAGTCTTTCCTAAGCTTAAGCATGTGCAGGTTTCTAAGGAGTCAGTCTGTTCCTCTTGCAGAGGGGGAGAATTCAGGAGGTACTTACAAACCCAGATAATACAGGGACATCACAACTTGGGACAGTCTCCTCGGAGACATGCGCTGGCACAGTAGTAGCCAATTAAAACAATCATGTTCCTGTAACCCAGATGTGATTGCCTATAAAATATCCTTGCATGGGTAAATGGATAAAAATATATCACGCTTTATTTTTGAGCTTTCTGGGTGAAGGTTGCCATAGATATACAAAGTACTGTTTGATGCTGCATTAAGTGCTTAGTATACTGTATGAAGTCTGGATACTTTATGAAGAAATAAGATTTGAGCCAGAACATGCTCGATATCCAGTTTCTTTAATGAGTTAATGCACTGCTTGTAAAGACAACTACAAGGTCATTGTGCCTTCACTCTCATTGCTGCATGACACAAACATGGATATGCCGACAGAAAGCCAGGAGCGACTAAAGGAATGTATACATTTCCAAAAGGACAATTTGCCATCATAACTTGGGCCAAAGCCTTCTCTTCTATTTCATGTCTACATCTCAAAAAAAAAGCAAGGAAAATAACATATTCCTCCTCCTCCTCCTCCTTCCATACCTTCCCAGCCAAAGGAAGAAGTCTGGCTCACCTATCCAGATAACTTGGAAATACCCAAAACATGCTTTTAGCTGCCTCATATTCTCCTATTGCCTTGGTCTTTTGGTCTTTAGGCCATTCAGGGAGTGACTGCCACTGCTCTGTAAGGGATCCAATGCACACCTAGCCCTAGATGCTAAATAATTAATACTGAACATGTTTAGAATTTGAGTTTTCCTTCTGCTGTCTCCCTGTATTTCACTCACTGATGATGAAGGACCTCACTGGGCTGTTAAGTACTAAAACCTAAATCCACCATTTCCTATCCAATTGCCTTGGCAGCCTCATTTCAGGGTAAAGAACAAAGAGGATACTTATCCTCTTCTAATTGGGAGATGGCAAGTGCTTATAGATGCTGCTGTATGCACTGGTAAGTGCTATTTCTCTCCTGGGAGTGCTTCCCATATGCCTGCTGTGGTCATGTAGATGGACAAAAGCATAGTCCAGATTTTTTTGAGCCATCACGTATGTATATGTGTGTATATATATAAGCTTCTATTCACCAACGTGAGCCTCTGAGCTCTATCTTCTCTTCCAACTAGTGCCAGAATGAGAAGGCTGTTAGGTTACAGATAGCTAGCTTCTCTTTTAGTTATCAGAAACAAACAAAAACTTGCTTTGAGATGACCCAGCTTTTTCAGTTTCTATTTTCCAGCAGGAAGCTAAACCAAACCAAAATTTCGTTAGAACACATTTGAAAACTTGTTAAATCTAAGTAAGTTTCTACATTAAGCATTGTTTTCAAATGAAAAGTATTTTCCAGGAAAAACAAAACAAAACAAAACAAAAAAAAACCCAAAACTTAGCAAAACTCAGACCTGCATTTTGAGGAAACAAGATATTTTTAGGTGCGCAACAGGAGTGTGGTACTACTTGAGGGTTACACAAAGGCACAGCATACTGCACACTAGTTCATTTGTCTTAACATATCACACTAAGATATAATATGGGTAGAGCATTTAAGCAGCATCTCCAAGTTTTCTTTGAATGTAAGACCCCATTCTGCTGAGAACCAATACTTACAGTTCAGTTATTTTGGATCAGTGTGTTACCAACCAACTCAGCAGATAAGGCAGAGCAATCAGAAGCATCTAGAAAAAGCAGTAGGAGTAGATCTGGAATTTAAACTCAGTCCAATATGTAGTTCAGTGCCATAAGAAATGCTAGTATTTATGCCTTTTTGTAGCTTATCAGACCTGTAGTGACCCTCAGTGTTCTGCATGAACAGGTATCTCCCCTCTAATTATAGCAAAGGCATAAAGGTCTTCGGACCTAACTAAAAAAGCCATGAAAATAATAAGATGAATGCAGCTGGCTATATTTGAAGCACCAGAAGTTCCCTAACTGTGTTACTGGCCATGTGAGAGTAACTTTAGCACCTTGCAGAAACACTTGCATGCCTGGCCTTCATTACTAGTGTTTTGGGGTAAAACCACAAGTGATGCTCTTACCCAAGCTCTCCTGGTTTTCCTCCTCTTCTGCAAATGTCAGCAGAGACTGCTCATTGCTCTCTCTGCTACGTTCCTTCCTAAAGCAAGAACTGCTTTAGGCATTCCTTGCAAGAGGAACAGGGATGTGGGAAAGATTACGGCAGAAATTGACTCTGCTTCTTCTAACCAGGACTAGTTCCAGGTGGTCAATGGCTCATAATTTGCTATTGATTTAGAAATGGATTTCCCATAATCTCCTTGTAGAGAGGATGCAGTAAAAACCAAAAGAAAGGTGGGCAAAGGAGCCTGGAAAAGATGTTTTATTGCTCAGTAAGAGGGAAAGAAGGTCTTCCCTGTTATTTTTAACTCCAAGGACCTGCTTTCCTTCTCAGCTTCAAGTCTGGAGTTTCAGCCAAAAAACCAGATCCCAGACCTCCCTCAGAGCCCTTACAGGCGATGTCTAAAACATTAGGATAGCAGCAGGAATCGTTGCATGCAGTTGTCAGTAATACTAAGAATAAAACCATTTGCAGGAACGAGGATCCATTTGTGAAGGGAAAGAGAGCAAAAATTTTCACTTAACTTTCTTTGCAATCAGTCTTTCAAACTCTCTCTGTTCCTGGCATCACACAATGTTCCTTCAAGCAAGGAGAAGTTATCTTCCACTATAAAATAAATTTTCTGATATCAGAATAAAAGAGACATGGGTGGAAGCTGATGCAACACCCATTCAGTTTGCTTTGAACTGCACATTAGTCACATACCTGCAGAACATCCAAGTGTCATACAGGACAATTTAACATCAGATATGTAAAAAAACCCCAGACATCTAACATACAGGCAGAGGGGTTGGGTGCATGAAGGAGTACAAAGTATTCCAGCTTTTCTACAGAAATTCTGCTACCTACTAGAAATAGAAAAGTCACTTAAAACTATTAGCTTTACAGCAATGCTTTTTCATTAGTCTGCCTTCATCCATGAATGTTCCCAGAAGAGATTGCTGTTTTCAGCTTCCTTCTACCTAACCTATTCAGATGGGCAAGAGCAACCTTATTCTCCTAAAAGCTAAAGTTTCTTCCACAAATCTTTATCCTTGGTCCAGGTTTTCAGGAGTGGAAACACAGCCAGATCCTTCCAGGCATTTCCAGCTGACACTGTTCAGGTCTGTCTTTATGTTGTGATCATCCTGTAACTTACTCTCCCTCCCTATCTCTTGGATTCAAACGTACAAAAATTGCCAAATGCCCATCAGTCCCCATTCCCACTCAGACAAACCCGCACGCATCACATGCGGAAACGCTGATAGCCACTTGCTGTTCCTAAAACATCTTACTCCTGCCCTGGTTTGTTATTGCAGGGCTGTTCTTGGCCATATGTGCCTTTTGAAAGGGACAAGATGACTCACACTTAAGGCTGAGTGAGATTTTCGCATATTTTCAGTTTTGGTTTCTTGTCTGCTAATTTTTTTCTCACGATACTGCTTTAAGTTCATTAAAATTATTTACTTGGGTTAAAAGTGACATCAGTTATTTATATGGTTTTTTACATATCCCTGGCTTGAGTGAAGGACAGATAGAAATGTCACCACTGTGAGAGCCACTCACAGTTTAGCAGCTGACATATGGCCCGACTGCCTGAATCCAGTCCCCTGCCGTGAGGGCAGACAACCACGCACTAAACATGCAGTCCAGAGGGATCCACAGTACTCACATCACGCACCCCTCCAAAGCAGGCCCAAAATTTGACAAGGCCACAATTGTCATGTGTCATGAAGACCACAGAAAAGGTCAGGTCACTCATGCTGGGTTCCTGAGAGGGCACTGTTGAATAAGGAGTGCCCTGTGAGCCCTGGGATATTGCTGTGCTATGGGGGAGACATAAGTACCCACAGTACCCATTAACGGGAACATCAAAATTTGTTCCTAACATGAAATTGATAATCAGTTTAACCTTGAATACGACAGGATACATCATCCACACCTAAAAGATTTTAGCATCACTCACAGAAGTAGCCTTTGCAAGAGAGTTAGGGTGGGTCTGTACGCATTTAACTAGCCAGCAGATATCTTGATTTCACAAAGAGGATCTACAGAATTAGATCAGTTAATGCTGCCAGTAACATTTCACTGCAACAAATTACCATAGAGACCCAGACTGTGATCTAATCATCACATCTCTGAAAAGACTCCCACTGGCCTCATTCTTTAAAGTCAGACAGGTTCCCTGAAACTTTAGTATGGGACTTTTCTAAATGCACCTAATGGCAGCACATATCTCAGTCATTAATGCTTTAGAAAATACCACTTCTCACAGGCCATTTGCATTTTGTTACTAGACCTTATTTTCTTGCTGTTGTTTACACAAGCTTCAGTACCTTAGCTGCTGTCCAGCTCATGCTCTTGGAGGTACTTAACCTCACAAACACCCAGTGACATTGGTGTCCCCGTCTTAGCAATGAGCATAATGACATCTCCAGTGTATTGGGGAAAGAGTGAGGTACCTTGGTAACTTAGAATGACTGGATTCAAGAGACTCAACACTATCACATAGGAAGGTTGTGGCAGGTTGGGGCTTCTCCAAGTTGTAGGCAAATTACTACTTTCTGCCATAATTCCTTAAAAAAATATCTTGGAGGAGTGCCTACAGAGTCCATTGAGGAGTTTTCCAGGACAAGCTTGCTGTGAGCTTGGGTGTCATAGTGGGGATACTGCTGTATATTCAACATTTACAGTTCGTCAGCACAGCAACATAGAATGAGACCAAACCCAACAGCCAGAATTAAGAATGTAGAAATAATTTCCTCCTCACTTTTCATACTCCTGAGGTGTTCTTGTTCAGATCTATATTGACATGATTGCTTTGGGGTTTAATGCTAATAAGGATAATTTTAATTGCAATCTTGCTATTCCCTCTGAAATCATGAGGGGTACATGTAAGTAATTTGAAGGGAATCATCTTTTTTCACTGCACTTTCCCATAAAGGAAACCAGTGAGGGAAGAACCATCCATACATTGGTGTTGACAATACACCCTCCAGAGAGGTGTTCACTTTATACCAGAAGGCACTGGACTAGATTGCATCCTCAGTAGTGTTAATTTACATGCAAGGCTCCCAAAGACCGGATTTGGGAAGTCTTCCAGCAAATGAAGAGATTCCCTGTGGTCACTTCAAAGTGGTACACAGTGATTATTTTTCTTCCTCTTTCCCTGTTTTGATGAGACTGGGGTTACTCTAGGTATGCTGCCAATTCTCATTCATTTATCTTTTTACCATCTGCTTCTGGTAACTTTTGTGTGTGCCAGACATTTTGGATTTTTATTATCCATAGTTAATGCAACTATCTGGGAGTCTCTCCCTGTTTATTCTCCTCTCCCTTTCTTCCAGTCCTGAGCAAGCAGTAGTGGAAAAGGAGAGAAGAGTGATCCTGTTATTCACAAGATGCCTTAACTTAGCATCTCTTACTTAATAGAATCTGTATCAACACATCCTGATATACTATAGCATCAGTTGTTAACATACCATGGTTGTATTTCAACCTGTTCATAAAGTATTTTTTATTATCCCTCAATTTTGTTGCTAACATCCATAGTCCCCAACCTTCCCACAACAAGTGGAACTTCTTCGCAGTTACAGGGAGATGCATAGAGTGGTGTCACCATCATCAAGACAGAAGAGACCTAAAAAATTCTTTCTTTTTTTCAGTACCCCAGCCAGGGTATCTTTGAGATGGCATGATTTTCTGCACTATGAAGGCATAGTTACAAGGACCCACAGAGAGACACTTTTCTAGATCTGTGAGGGACGTGACAAGATCAAATTAGCCCAGCAGAAAATGTGTAATAGAAAAAAAATCTGTGAGGTGAAACAGGGATACTGGACCCTCACAAGTGTAAAAAAGGTCAGGATATCCCAGTCACAGATGGAACACCAGCCACTCAGGGTGACATCCCAGGTAGTGTATGTTTGCCAGCTTTGTTTTAATGCTTTGGATGGACTCCACAGAGCTGCTCATATCTTTGCGCTGGCTGGAAGAAAGAGGCCGAAGTAAAGCAGCAAACCAGGGCCAGTAAGAGGTACCAAGGGTGAACTCTTTGAAAAATAAATGCAAAATAAATATATGAAAGGCTTCTTCCTATATGCAGTCTTACTGCCAGAGAGTTAATAGAGCAGAGTTAGCCCACTGAGTGTCTGGTCTGTAGCTGCCAGACCATGCACCAAGCTGCTCCATCTGCTCACAGAGCGAAGGAGTGCTCCCAGCTGGGGCAAGAAATGCCCCTCAGATTCAGAGTTGATGGAACTTCAGCAAGACCGTAGGGTCACTGCAGTGTTGTAAGTTCTGGAAAAGCTGCTGATCTCATGCCACAACAGACACCTCCATCCTTCAACAAAACCCATGTGCAGACAGCCAGTGAGGCTGTTACATTTATTTTAAAAAAAAGGAAAGAAAAAAAAAATATATAGCTGGATTTAGTGGTTGAAAACAGCCCACATGGCAATTCAACTCTAGCTTCCCTTCACTTAAAGTCTACGAGCGTGTTCTCACCCCACCAAAGATAAATAGAAACATTGCCATTGCAGAGCTTTACTCTAAGAACGAAGTCTGCAAAGGGGTGCTGGTAGAACAGTAGATTTCTCATGGCATCTTGTTTTTATAACCGTTGTATACTTAATGACAGATATGACAGTTCTTCCTCTAACTACATGAAGCTTTCACATAATGCAGAAAGGTAAGGATAAAGTTTACTGTTCATTAGGGATTTTTGGTTGGTTGGTTTTTTTAAACAGCTCTGCTTACAACGAGAAGCTACTTATCAAAGCCAATTGCAAGCTGTGAAACTCATGCATTTAACTCCAAAAAGCACACCTTGTATTGCAGGGCTCAATTCATTTGTGGGAAGACATGGTGAGGATGCAACTATCTTTTATAGGTGACAATGATACCCTCAATAGCCACAAGCATTCTGGACTTCCAAATTCCTCACCACTGCCCAGCAATATGATTCTCTTAGGGTTAAGTACTGACATTGATGCAGTTTTTGTATAAAGAGAATAGCACAACTTACACAGCAAGCAAATTATTGATCTTAAGAAAATCCTGCAAGTGTAATAAATGACATTTGATTAGATGGGTAGAGGGAAGGCAGAAGTAGTCACCTGTGCTGGGAGAAGAAATAGAAATCCTACCTGGGACAGGGAATAAGAGAACAGTGTGAGAACAGTTGTGTTCTTCCTATTCTGATGGGAAGGAGGAGTGGGCAGTTGCCTGGCCATTTTACTGAGTTGCAGGGGAAGAAGGTCAGTGAAGAAAAGCTGCCTGGCAGACTACAGGTCTAGACCCTGTGCTGAGTTTAGGTGTGGTTCCACGGTTAGCAGTACACCTCTGTCCTTAACAGGAGGAGAAGTAGAAAGGGAAGACATAGTTTACCCTGAAGGCTAAGGCAGCAACTGTCCTCTTGCTATACAAGAGACACAGGGGCTAGAAAGAGTGCCACTCAGAGGCACAATATGAAGATTTACAGAATATGTGCTGTAGGAACTAATCAGAGTTTTGATAAAATATGTATATGCACTAAATAAAATATCAAGTGATATAAATACATCTCTGTCCCAATTCATTCTGCTCTGTCAGGAAAGTGCAGCAGTCTATATAGCTTCACAAGGACTTCCTTCTCCGTGACACTGAACTTCAGTCCTCGGCTGTTTTACTCCTAGCAGCTACATGACAAGAGTGTGCTGCTGACAGATACCAACCACATTAGGTGTTTCCCTGCACATCTGTCCCCATCAAAGTCCTCGAATTGCTTTTGAGCCTATACTCTTTTGCAGTCCTTTGCTTTTAAATGGACAATTATGAGCCAAATGTGCAGGCTCGAACTTTAAAAATCCCTTCAGTTCTCTGGTTTCCATGCAATGGGACTTAAAAAAACACCGTAACATAGATTTGCATGGGGGTTTTTAGTTGGGTCTCTTACCAGGTGAAGGTCAATGCACATTAAGTAACAGCAGGTGCAGATGTCAGAGTGCTCCATTGCTCCATTTACCTTCGTACAAAGGCTTGTGCCGTACAACACGAGTGGGATTCACCACTCCTATGCACTTGCCAAATCAAGTCTGACAAGCAGCTGCCGAGAGCCACAAGCTACTGGCATTTCCCATCATCTCCCTTTCCAGTCCCCACTTGTAAGCAGGGGACAAAGCAAGGCTAAACCAACTCTTCCAGGGCCCTTTCCCCAAGATTGAAGGCATTTTGGGTTAACGGGTTCCTTTTGGATTTTTCAAACAAAGGTTATTTTCGGGTTCTAAAATTCTTGTTTAGTTTCTTTTATGCCAGAACTGCACCCCCCAGCATGCACTGTCCTCTCCCTGATGCTTGTGCCTTCTTTGGCACACGAGTTTCCAGCAAAGTCCCGACATCTCTGATGTAACGCTCTCCTAGCACTGTGCATCATCCATCACTTAGGACCAACAGGCTTCTACCCACACAGAGTGAAGCTTAGGCATCTTTTCTTAAGCACATTGGGGCAGAATGGTAGCTTTTGATCACTTTCACATACACTCCATCCTCATGAAGTGAGCCAAAGTGGCTGCCCTTGCAGGAGGAAGGGAAAGTAGCTGAGTTCAGATTAAGCTGACTTGGCTCTTTCTTGATAGAAATAGATGTCAGGGTCTGTTTATGATTTATGAGCAGTGTCAGTTTTACAATATGAAGGATTAAAGCCCATAAAAATCAATAATACATGGAGATACAAACCCCAATGAAAATGGGTCAGTGTTTGTGGGACCAATAGTACATCTGCTAGAAAAAACATCACTCTCAAGCTAATATGTTATTTCTCTGTACTCCACCTGGTTATTTTTGACAGTACAGTCCTAATCCTTAAATATCTGCATAAATGTCATTCACAAGGAGAAGTGGCTGTTTTGATTCACTTTGTCTGCACTGTCATCTACACTGCTCCAAGGCAGAAATATGATGCAAGGGAAGCTGAAAATTTACTCTAGGCTCTATCTAAACTGTAAGTTTCATATTGGAAAGATAATAAAAAGGCTTTTCAATAGCTACAAATTAATTTTGTTGTAGGGTACCCATGCAGTTTTACATACTGATGAATGACTAGATGAAGGCAAAAGCAAATCCTATAAGACACCAGGCAAAGTCTCATGGATCTGACCATTTACCAAAACAGGGAGTTATACAGCCAGGACCTTTTTACCACTTTTGAACACCGGGAAATGTCAGAACATTCTTGACAAAAGTATTCAGCCCTTGAGCTTGCTTGATATTTTTGATGTTACAGGGTACAGTAATCCAGCTGGCCTCAGCAGAACTTCACTAACAGCAAATTTGGACCTCTGTATTTAATAGCAGAGTCTCTGTTCTTCCTCTCACACCCTGTCCCAAGAGCAATAACTGGCATTTTTGTTAAGCATCTTTTGATTTTATGATTTGACTCTCACAGCTACAGCTTTATGAAACTGCAATTTATGTGTCTTTCCAACCCTTCCAACATAAGGGGATATTACAGTGTTTAACCCAATGTTTGCTGACAAACATTATCCTTTGTGACTGTTGCTTTTGGGGGACTGATGAAGTCTAAGTTATTTGATGTTGACCAACACGAAAGTGAGCTTCCCAGTGTAATCAGAGGAATGCCCACATATACCATAAAGTTCAGAGGCAGAAGGATTCAGGTACAGCTTTTTTGTGACACAACTGGGATTCTCAAGGTATCTCCAGATCTTCTGAATTGGAGTTCAGCTTGTGAAATCCCCAGAGTGAGATGGAAGAACACAGTTGTTCATATTTCTTTTTGTATTAGTACTTAGATAAGAAAATGCAGCAGAACTTAATCACTTTGCCTCTCAATACTCAATGGGAAGTAATTTGCTGAGTAAGAATATGTAAGCTTTCTATAGTCTATTTTCAGAGAAGAATCAAAATGTAAAGAAAAACGTCAAATGAATTAGAAGGATGAATACCTTTCTGAACTGTTTTTTTCTTAAATCTAGCCAAAAGCCCACCAAAAAAAAAATATATCAGTCCTCCCCAACAGTGAAATATGAGGAAGTGGTAATCTCTCCGATCTCTCCGTGCTGATCTGCACTACTCCTACATACCACATGGAAACGTGCACATCTAGCTGTCCCCAGCAATTTAAGGAAATAATTTCAAAATAAGCTGAGATCTGTAGAAAGTCTTTGTGCTGCCAAATTCTTCCAGTTTTCTGAAAGAAATGCTCAGTCATCCATGCCACTGGAACAGGCTTGCTAACCTTTGGGAAGAGAACCTGTTAATGAATCAGAGTGGAAGGGAAGCAATCTGCAACGCTGAGCAGTACTTCACTTACGAGTCTGTCATGGCCCTGTCAGCACAACTGCCAAACCAGCTAGAGAGCAACAGGAGCGTCCAGGGTACGCCCGGGCAGAACCAGCCCCACGCAGGGCACTGCGCTGTGTACTGGAGTGCCGAACCCAGCTCCATGTGTTTAGCGAGGCTCGCTGGCCACGCGTCCAGCCCCTTCGGCTACGCAGCTCGTGCACCCCACGCTCATTTCCACCTGTAATCCAGACCAAGTGCGCTGTTCGATGTGTAACAAGAAGCAATCGACTGCCTTGTCCCCCCACACCCCCAAAGAAGCAAAGTCCCCATGCCACTGCTCTTCATGCGAGCAGGAACGTAGGTGTGTGGGTTGCCCAGCTCCAAAGCACATGAATACCTCTGGCCACCTTCATCCTTACATCCCAGTACCCCAGAGGAAAAGAAAGCTGTGAGAACATCTGACATCTCTTCTCAAAGATTCATGTGAAATAACTGCTGCTTGTAGTAAATCAGCCTTGCATAGCTCTTGTACACTCAAGCTGGGCAAGAATTACATTTGCATGAAGTACATCTATCTCCAAAGCAGATCATTGCCCTTCACATCACAGTTACCACTTGCTGCACTGACAACAGCTTGAATATTTCTTCTAGACTGTGATGCCTCTTCACTTTGTTCAACTCCCCTGCTAAATAAATTGGAAAGAAGAACTTCTTGCTTTGATTTCTCTGCAGATATGAGGCTGAACTGTTTCCATTATTGTCACTAAATTACAGAGCCCTGTAAAGCAGCTGCCATGCTTTAAAGCACGGAGACAAATTCTGTACTGACTTTACTATCCAAATAAATTCTTTTCAGCTGTTATTCATTCTAGCTAAGTCAAAGTTAGGGTGGAAACAGCTACCCAGACTGCCATCTTGGCTCAGCTTCTGGGAGCATGCCAAACCTGCAGCCAAAATCATGGATGCTGTGCTGCCAAAGAGACTGCGAGGGGTGTAAGGCAGCCCAGCGTCCAGCCCAAAACATTCCCTAGCTGGATGGGTAAACCTTTGGTTTCAGTGACTGAATCACCCATGGCAAATGCCATGCTAACAGCATAGGAACATTACTGCTCCTGGAGCCTTGAGATTGTGGGAAGGAAATGGTACATCCAGCCTGCAGGAGCTGTTGGTGGCCTTGTACTCTGAACTGGACAGACAGACGTGTGCCACCCCGAACAACACCTGGGCAAGGATAGCAAAAGTGTTTCATGCTAGCTTAAGAAATCCTGCTACCATTGGAATCGATGTTACCAATGATTTTCACAGATGTTAGTGCCCAGTGTTTTGAAGATGTCACACTCCCCCCACCCCCTTTAGACCAGTTGAAAGGGTATTTTATTTCTTTGCACTACTGTCACTAAACATCTGAGGCGAGAGCCACACTCCACATTGTATAAATGAAGAAGGTGCCTAGTGTTCATCAGTGCTGACTCAAGTTGGCTTTTAGTGGAGATTTAGATGAAAGCTCACCATCAGCTAGAATGTCTGCTGCCCATCTGAGTCCTCTTCTCAGCACAAGTCTGAGCTATGAGGCTAATTTCTGAAGCCACTGAGAGGATTTTATCCGGGGTCTATTAGCCATTGTAGCAGCAGGAAGTACATTACCATGGAACAACTTGCAAGAAAATAGCTTAGATTTACAGTGCGACTGAACAAACTGGGAAATTAAGTAGCCCCAGGTGTAGCTCGAGTAAGCTCCTTGTAACAAGAAGCAAGACTGAGTGAAAACTAAGCAGGAATGTCTCCAGGAAGGTGTGTGTCTCATTTTCCTAGAGACTTAATATCTATTAATATTAAGAATTGTATATTTTATCCAAATTTTTACCATAATCCTATGGGTATACAACAAATATAATTTGACTCACTATATACACAGATAGAAATATAAATTCAGTTGCAACTAATATTGTGCAGATATAGAAAATTACATTCCTGTATGTGAACAATTCTTTACCAAAATATTTATGTCCACGCTGTTGTTTGTATGTGTCTTTACTACTGTGAAATACTACCAAGTCTAGAATACACACAGAAACATCATCATGCGTGTGGATCACAGTCCTGCACTGTCATGACGACATGATGCTAAATGCTCATATTATGTTGAAAACTCAGTGAAGCAAGAGGTCTGGTTTACATACTTATAGAGCAAAACCCAAAACCAACAGGGGAAAAAGGGGCGGGGGGGCACGGAAAGACACCCACAAGCTTTACTGTAGCAGTCAAAATAAAATCGATAAATAAATCAAGGGAAAGATACCAAGTGCGTACAGCATTGTGCACTAAAGATTGCATTACATGGTTGAGCAAACACAGTGAAATACTCCCAAGAGCTCTTTGCCCTTCCTGCAGTGCAATCCACCTCCTTGAATAAGATTTAGATATAGCTCATATGTCTGCAAGGGAGAAAGCAGCTGGGAGGCAAACCCTTTGTCCTGCGCAGGACCTGCCTGCGTCCTAACGCCGCTTGCAAGGTAAAGCACGATGGGGATCTGCTGCTCCCGGCCCATACAGATGGGGAAGCCTGTGTGTGACTCTTCCACCTCACAGAGCTCCCTGGTAACTCCTCAACTAGTGCAGATCTGGAAATAGCCTGCATTAGCAGGAGAGCCAGCATTGCTTACCTCCATCTGTAGCAAAGGATGATTAAACCACAGCGTGATCTCTGAGCTGCCTCCAGGGCAGCAAAACTGGCACCTTTTACCTCAGGCTGGACATCCTAACACAGCTCTGCAAGACTGTCTGAGGAACCTCCCTGCACATAATATCCCCAATGGCATCTTTAACAATCGTTTACAGGACAAAAAAGTATTCCACATTTGTCTTTTATATAGCAAAATTGGCTTGTCCATTTGGGGCAAAAACTAAATGATATTTTACTGCCATGCTTCCCCTCCCCATGTTTTCGATTTCCACATACATTCACAGATCTCAATTGCAGAATGACTGCAGTAGACCAAAACTCAGAGGCTTTTTGTACTCCTAAAGCATTAGTTCTGCTCATGTCTAAGGTATAAGGCTAAAAAACACCCAAACCCAACAAAACTCCCTACCAAAATTTAAGTGAAGAAAAATCAGCAGTACTTCACCACTTGCTAGTATTGCACAGTAATTACTAGATTGCTACACATTACCAGCACAAGATCTGAGGGAGCCTGGATACTTCCCTCAGGTCGGAGGTGATGGGGTATATCAACTTTGTCAGGTTTTTCTTATCTAAGAACTGAAGTATACCCATCTATACGGGAAGGAAGGTAGGACTTACACACGTAGACCATTTTGTTCACCTCTGTGATCACAGAGCAGTAGAAGCCCAGCATCCCCATAAAGGCCAACTCCCAAGGGCTTTAGCCATCCAAGTTTGAAACTGGCAACCTATACGGAGAATGCGTGAAGAGTTGAGCACTTCTATTTTTCTCTTATTCAGAACCATAAGCTGGAACAGTTTTACAATCATAACCAAATATATCAATCAACGGCCAGTTAATTTATGCATTTAATTCAAGGATTTGACCTGGAAATGGCGGAAGACATTCTGCCTCAGTTTCTGGAGAAAAGCCATTCCAATACCCTAGCACATAAACAACGATCTAGGATCACTTAGAAAACAAGTCTTTCTACTGTATAACATCCAAGTTTTTGGGGCTGCAGCTGTGAAAAAATACCCACCAGGACAAAGCAGACTGACTAAAATCCAGGTTCTGACTAGACCGGGTGCATATAACCAAAGCGCCTCACTGCAAAGGAAAAATTCCTTGACTTCTTGGTAGAAGGAAAAGTGTGGACCAAACACCTCTATAAAAAGGAAGCTCTGTCTCTTTGTCAGATGAGACACACGCCGCAGGACCAGGGAAACCAGTCAATAACATGTGGTGTTTGTTCACTCAAAATCAATGTTCAGCCAGCAGTGATGAAGGCATCCTCCAGAGGAAGCCACAACTTTAAAGCAACTAATGGCATGAGTGGAAACCACAGTGAGTGTGTGTTTGACTGTCAAAGAGGTCACATAACGGTGCTCCAGTGCTCTCCTTCATACGAGAGTCAATTTGTGGAGAGATGAAAGTTGAGGGATGATGTAGTATTGCACCTGCTTTAGTACAGATTTTTTTCCCAGTGTCTCTGCATTTCTAAAGCCAAATTCTATAAATGAGCAAGTTTTTACTGTTCCTATTACATTTTGATTTGCATACAAACTGTTACAAACAAAACCATTACAAGCTATTTACATACATAATATATGAAATTCCTCCATTGCATCTTCATGACCTTGACTGTTATCTGTCTTGTTTGTCTTACATAAGTTGACTTTCTAAAGCCATATTTTCCATGCTCCAACTATTTTTCCCCAGCCTAATCCTAAAGTATCTTATTTTCATTAAGGCGTCTGGGGTCCCAACATGTGATTGACATGTGCTTTGAGACAAATTTGCCCAAGGCAAAACTGAACGTTCCGATTTGCACATCATGTAGCATCTCATCTGTAGTGCCAGGTACATAAAGTTAAATACGATAGAGGCATTTGTTTTCCAAGTCTGTGTTCCAAAACTCACTGCACTCACTGCTGCAGTTCTGAGCTCTGTGCAAGGGAACAAACAAAGCCTACACAATTATCCTCTTGAAATAGGCTCCTTTATATTAAAACCAAATGAAAGTACATCCAAGATGAGCATCCTTAGTTGGACAGAGGAGCAATGCCTCTGCATATTAGTAATAAGACTACTTGTTAAAAGAACACTGGTTTATAATATAGTTGTATTTATGAAAATACTTGCTGCAAATGCTGCCTGGATGTGTTGACCCCTTAAAGGCAATTACTGACTATGATTACAGTTCAGGTTAGTAATGTATTGTGTTCAGCCTTCTGGGAAATATTCAAGAACAGAAATCTAATTGAAATTTCGTGTCTTCTTACTGTACATTCCTTGTGCCTTCCATTAGAAGAGCTTCAGTTCCAAGAAAAACTGGGGTGTTTTAGTGTGAAATCATGCTGCGTCTCTGATGTTACAGCTCAGTAGAAAAGGCTCTTGCAATGCACATGTACAACTAAATTGACTATAGTGAAGCTGAAAGGCAGTCTGCTTTGGTGTGAAAGAAAATGCTTCTTTAGATCATCTAACTTACCTAGGGAAATCAGGGTGGCAAAAGATTTAACAGGCATTAAGGAAAAACAGTAGATCTATATAAACAAAAATTAATTCCTCATGAGATAACCAGAGCAGTGTCTAGGTGAGACAAACCTGCCATAGTTCTCCTTTCCGTTGGGGTAAAATTAATCTCTTCTGCAGAAGAAGTGAGCAAGCCTGTTCACCCCTTTGGGTTACCTCACAGATGGAAGCATTCTGATGAAAATTCTGGCCTTTTGTTTGGATCATATCACTTACATCTGTTCTTACGCTTCATAAACCGCTCCAGCAGGGAGCGTAGGAACATCCACATCTGTCACTAGGGCATAACATTCTCTTGAAGAAATCATACTTTGTGTGGAGTTACAGAATGGACTGTATTCCCAGGCCATCCTGTAATGATCTGTAGTGATGCAAATACCTGTTACACATGCACAGCTGCATCCTTACAGGACTAGTGAAGAACATTGCAGCTTTATGTGTAGAGAAGTCCCAGAAATGCTGTAGCAGAACTACCCTGTGTCTCTGTTGGGATTGTTTCACTTAAAATGTGATACACCCAACAGTCTCCTACCTTGCCTCCACCAGTTATAATCCACCAGGGATGCCAAAACTAGGAGAAATAGTAAGCAGGCAAAAAGCAGAAAGCATAATTCAAAGAAATGCCCCTATCACATCACAAAAGTTTTACTCTCATCTCATTCTAATGCTCTATTGGAAGTCACATAACTTCCTCATCACAAGGAGGACACAGGCCTTGGTCAGGACTTGGATGATTGCTCCTTAGACATGGTTCACAGTACAGTAATGCTCAGTCAATAAAAGTCTGAAATGCTTATGTGTCACAACATTTAGCTAGTCAGATGAATTATATATTTAATGGTGTGATCCCTTTAGAAGGCAATAAGAACCAAGTTACAAATAAATACAATAGGAGGGAGTTAATTTCAGCAGCAAAAAAAAAATATCACTTCAAATTGCAATTCTGGACATAATGCGGGTATTCTGAAATGCTCAGTATTGCTCCTGATGGCAAAGTATTTACACATGGCAGATAAGAAGCAGCTAGAAGGGAATGACTTGGCTGCTCAAAGGCTTTGCAAATCAGGGCACTGGTACAAAATGAGGCAACTTCACTGTCTTACCAAAACCTGTCTGCAGTCAGGCCTCTGGAGCAAGGAATTCCCAGTGAAAGGCATTGCTGGAGTCAGTGGGATGCATTTTGAAAATGATGCAGAGTGAAATCACATCAGCTCCTATTACTCTGGAGGCTCTTGTCCCATTGCAACCTCTTCAGTCCTGTAACCTCCAGGGGTTACAGTACAAGGAAACACAGCAGTAGCTCAGCTTAGCATCCTGATGAAAAGTACTTACTATTTATGTATTCTTTCCTCCTTCAGATCTTCAAGTGCTTTCACACATAAGCATTGCAACTTACGTCATGTATGGCCAAACCACAGATCTTTGTTTTCCAGCCAAAGTCACACACCCAGTTCTCAGTCCCTGGTACAATTCAGCTCAAATGCGAGAGGCATGGGACACAGCAAGAAAACCACCAAAACATTTCACCTGGAAACATGGAGGATACCTAGATATAGAACTTCCTTTTCACAGTTTTGAGCAGTACAAGTCCAAAGAGGGAACCCCTCCTGCAGGACTGCTGGTAAGAAAGCTTGAGTAAATCAGCCTCAGACACATCCTACCCAGGGTACAAGACATTTCTGATAGAAGCACTCAAAACCACATTGTTTAATATCAGAAAAAAGCATTATTGAAGTCTTTTTCCATTGATCTCTCCCTGTGATAATTTATCCTGAGTCCCAGGGCACTTCCTATTAATTAGAAAAGCATTTAAGCATTGCAAAATCACTGAGAAAACACAGCAGAAACTCCTTGGACCACATCTTTCAGATGTTTAAAACAACTTAGTATAGCACGGAATCAAATATTAACTATGCCCTGGAAGGATGCATAGGGTCATTTAAAAATATCAATAGTACAGTGTCTCTGTTATTTAAGTAATTACTTCATTTCTCTTGCTACTGTCTGGAAAACAAATCCTTCAGCAATGATGGACCTGAGCTTTGCGTTTCTTCAGTCAAGACTTCAATTCTGTTTTCTCACTCAGACTTTACCTTGCTGCTCTGCACATCACAGCCAAGGTTTATCCCAGAGGTCACTGCATTTTTAATCAGCATTTCAAAAATCTCTGTGAATGGAAAACACTACATAAAGTGTCAGGGCTTGCTTTTTTTTTTTTTTTTTAAATGAACTGCTATTCTGTTTCTTTAATAAGTTTAGTTCTCACCAGTGCCCAATTCTTAGTGATTTGTTATGTCTAATTAGTCAGTATTCAAATGTGCCATGCATTAATTTGGACACTGCTCAAATCCCACACAGATTTCATATGAAAATGAATTATCTGAATTTTAAACACAGTCTGTTCCACCAATTATGACATATTAAGCAAGCTCACAAGCCATTAAAGCCATAAAATGCCAGTTGACCTAACAACCTGCAATGGTAGGGAATGAACAAAGCTGTTTACTTTATTGACTGATGCTCAGAAGCAGAGCTACATGCACACTCTGATTCTGTATCCTTTGATTTCTCCAAGATCTGGGTGAAGTCCAGATGCTAGACTGCTGTACTCTCTGCACAGAACCATTGGCCATTCCAACACAGAAGCAGAGTCTTGACACTCCCCAGAGCCAGAAAGCACTCCGGCCTTCTCAGGCTACAGCCACAGAATGCAAATCATCCTGCCTGCTTCACCTTTTCAGTACGATACTTAAATTATTTTAGCTAATGGACTTGAAATACATCTTTTAGGGTAGTCTAGACAACTCTCAAAGACAATTGTAAGGAGTAGTCTCCACAGCAAGGAGGTACCTTTTGTATTTCTGTGCCAATTTGTATTGGAGAAAAGGCACAGACTGATAAAACCAAACTTAACCAGTCAAAGCCAGACATAACCCCCCACTCCTCTCACTGATGCTAGCTGCAGTCAAGTTCACCAAGGTTTTGCCTTTGCTAGGCTTTGTACACTTAAATTAAAATTCTCCTTTTTGAGGTGAAGGAACAGCCACATACACCAGCCTTCCAAGGTTCACCCATTGCCTCTGGCACATAAATCTATGGACATTAGCTTGTCTAGACTAGGAATGTATGGGGTGGTAGCTAGACTATTGACCTTAGCATAGGAAAATAAAAGTGCATTTTAACACATGCATTAAAGTATGCTCTACCTCTGCTAATGCATTTTAGCAATCTAGTACAGACACTGCCTCTTTGAGTCAGTCTAGACAAGGCCATAGAGACTCTTTGGAATCTGGGCTGAGCACTTGACATTCGTTTCCCAGAATTGCAATAGCTTTATTTTAATTCAGCACTATAGCACCTTCCAAACACAGCAACCTGTGAAATAAATGTTTCAGGGTTCATATCAGGGTTAGCCTGACTACTTTCGCAACACTTCCTCCTCCAAATAAGTGCAGAAATTATAGAAGAAAAGCAAATCCACCCAAACTATGGCAACAATCCAGGACAAGAATGATTAGTAAAATTAACTTAAGGTGAAAAAAATGCAGGACTGCTAAGATCTTGGTAAACAACAAGCCCTTTTATTCCACCACTGAAGCTTCCATAAGGCAGCAATATTCAGAAGGGTGATAGTATCCTCAAGTTATGCAATAGTAAATGAAAGGGAAACTATTTCAGCTCTGATTGTTTCTCCACACAGTATCAGAAAAAAGTGAAGGAAAACCTCAGAGCGAAGTAGGGTTGTTTTGGCTGTTAGTCTTCAGGCATAAACTGACTTGGTAGCTCTTTTCAGAATGAACATGGGGCCAGGTAGAGAAGGGAGCTTGGCAAATCATCCATAAAACCTTGTCTCACAACACTGCCCTGGCAACAGGATCAGTTCCATATATCAGCATGTCATGAAAACTGATTAACTTCTTTAGGTCCTATGGACCCAGAGATGAGCAAGTAAAGGATTTTTTTTTTTTTTACTTCAATATAAATTTGGGGGGTGGGAGAGAGAAATTTCAGGGTGGGGAGGTGAAGATTTGTTTTGGGGTAAACAAGCAGACAAGTTTTTCCAGGTGCACAGAAAAAAGCCCTTATACTTTTGGCCAAAGAGCATCTCTAGCCCAAACGAGGTATTTTACTTTGCCTCTGTAATATGCAAGATATATAAATTTTAATTTTTTTTTTTTTCCATTTCAAACATTACATTTCCTAAGTGAAAGTCAGTTTTTCAACTGGAAGTCTTGAAGCAAAATGCTTCAGTATTTTAAAAGTGCTGTCCTCTTTCCCTCTATCATTTTTCGATAAAATTATTTGCTAACTGCTTCACTCTTTCCTCAGTAAAGTTGAAGGAAGGACAGCATAGCTGCTCAGGCATTTAGTGCTGAGCACAGCAATGGTGTTTCTTATTGCAACTGTCCCCTGGGATTAAGGCACAGTGTAGTATGGACTTAGCAATCATGTCTGGTAACATTTCTTAAGCTATCGAGGACTACCTAGTACCAACACTACATCCTAGGAGCCCTTTGCAATTCCTGTTTTGGTCTGGCTTAAGTGTTCTGGTCAGCACAACAGGATTAAGAAGCCTGTACACAAGAGGGATGACAGGACAGCTAAAGCTCCCTACGTTTAAACGCATCTAATTGTGTCTTTACTGTCCAGGTTTTTTCTGCAACAACTGTCCTTCCAGTATCATCTTTATCTGGATATAATTAAGCTGGTAAGTGGCAAAGAAGAAACTGAAGAGCTCTGTCTGAGTGGAGATTAAACGAAAGCTATTGTATAGCAGGTGCCAATCTTCTTGGCACAGGTGCCAGCTGTGAACACTTCACTAACAAGGAAGAGTCAAACTTGTGTGCACAAGGAGAGAAGATAGTCTCTCAAGGGTTTGGTTATTTTTTTTCCAAGAAACGGGCAGTAACAAGACAGCAGAGACATTGCTTCTTTGTGCTGCTCTCCTCTAACTCAGAACCTTTGCACTGAGGCATTGACCCAGAAGATGACTGCTCAAGGGAGCAAATCACCAAGTTACTGTGCCTTCTGGAGCATCGTGCTCACTCATCTGTGTGCTGCGGAGGCACACACAATCCACAGCTTTCCTCTCAGCACTGCTCTGAGCTGCTCCAGGATTAATTTCCCCATGAACTGTAGAAAAACACACATATTTCTGGGCAGAAGGAAAGACACTTGTGACGACTCAACAGGGAGACTATGAAATTGTTTAATCATTTCTCCTGCAAAGTGGGAGGCTACCAACCTTCACGTTACCAGAATTCTGGTACTTGCCATGCCCCTAATATGCCAGCCAGTAGGGGCTGAAATCACCTCTTAGCTCACCTGATAGCTGAATGGCAAAGGGACTGCACCCTCATGCACAGAAGGCAGTGGTTGTAAGCAACTGGTCAAGCAGCTTCTACAGCTCGTTGGATGGACATCTTATTAGTGATGGTCTGTTCCACACATCCTCCCTGCTGCTGCTGTTTGCAAACACCCAACTGCTGTGGTGCCACCTTATCTGTGGCCGAGGAGCAGCTCATCAGAATCATAATCACAAGGCAGATCTTCAAAATTACTGATTTTTCCCTTCACTCTCTGCATATTAATGAAGCATTTGGGAATGCTGATATCATAAGCAGAAGGAAAAAAAATCTTTCCCTTCAGAACAATCACAGCAGGAACCTTCTATATCTCCCTATGAGAAGAATTACTTTTATGTTATACTTAATGACTGAGCAACCACACAAGCAACGCAACAGGCAAGAGTCATCTGTTGAGATAACAAGCAACACGCTCCACGCATTTAGATTTTCCACATCCCAGACACTTGTGAGCTTTCATACCGTTCCCAGTGCTGCAGAGGCTCTGCCTCTCGGTGCATTCACCACCCCAACCCCCATCTGGTAAGCCTGTGGGAAGCAAAGACAGGAGGTGAATTTGACTGTCACTCATTTGGATAAATCAGTGCCAAAATGAGTCTAGAGTTTAGATTTCCAAACGGCTTTCTCAGTCTTCACCAAAACCTGCTTTGCACGCAAGACTTGCCAAGGCATGAGATTTTAGCCAAACTAATCAATAAAAATGATAAAATTGGAAAAAAATAGAAACTGAAGAAATTTTTTAAAGCACAAAACTGTTCTACCATGCAGACAGATGAGACCACGTGTGTAAGAAACACACTTTGCTGTCTGAACAGAAAAAATGATGAAGTAATGGGGTAGGTTTTATAATGGAAGATAAAACTGTTACCCCTGCCATTCATAGGTCAAAGTCATCGAAACTCACTAAAGCAAAAAGGAAAGAGATGCACCTCTGCTACTAGAGGATGAAAGACAAGGATGAAGAACTAAAAACAGAGGTGGAAAGGCCTTTCACATTACCCAGGAGAGAAAGGCTTTTTTTCATGGATTTAAATTAAAACTGTGCAAGGAGATCACTTTGCTGGTAAGAAAAGATGGATGGTTGTCATTAGCACAAATAAACTGGTGTCTGACACATTTTGTCTGCAACTCTTTGCTGTAACAGGGAAGGCAGAACCTTGCCAGATTGTTGTGGCTAAAAAAAAAAAATAAAAACCCCACAGAATAGTGGTGAAATGAAGCTACTGAAAAAATAATTTTATTTTTCTTTAATCCATTTACCATACTGCTATTAAGGATTCAAGTCCAACACTTTCCTTTTTAGAAACAGGAAAAAGGTTCTTTTTGCCTCACTTAATCTACTGGGTTTATGTGGCAAGGATTTGTTAGTGGGGGAGCTACAGGGGTGGCTTCTGTGAGAAGCTGCTCAAAGCTCCCCCATGTCCAACAGAGCCAGGACCAGCCGGCTCCTGGCAGGACCCGTAGCCCCGTGGAGAGAGGAGCCCACGCTGGGGCAGGTTCGCTGGCGGGACTGGTGACCCCACGGGGGACCCACGCTGGAGCAGTTTGTGCCTGAGGGACTGCACCCTGCGGCAGGGACCCACGCTGGAGCAGTTCGGGAAGAGCTGCAGCCCGTGGGAAGGACTCAACATTGGAGAAGTTTGCGGAGGGCTGCCTCCTGTGAGAGGGACCCCACACTGGAGCAGGGAGAGTGTGAGGAGACCTCCCCCTGCGGAGGAAGGAGCAGCAGAGACAATGGGTGATGAACTGACCACAACCCCCATCCCCTGCCCCCTGCGCTGCTGCGGGGAGCAGGGAGAGGAATCGGGAGCAAAGCTGAGCCTGGGAAGAAGGGAGGAGTGGGAGAAGGTGTTTTTAAGATTTGGTTTTATTGCTCATTATCCTACACTGACTTGATTGGTAACAAATTAAACTAATTTCCCCAAGTTGAGTCTGTTCTGCCCATGACAGTAGTTGGTGAGTGATCTCTCCCTGCCCTCATCTCGACCCACGAGCCTTTCGTTATATTTTCCCTCCCCTGTCCAGCTGAGGAGGGGAGTGATAGAGCACCTTGGTGGGCACCTGACATCCAGCCAGGGTCAGCCCACCACACTTACAAAGGAAATAAGGCCTGTCCACTGGTTGATCCATGCAGCTATTCGTATCGGTGCCCTTTGCTGCCAGAATTACTCAAATCTCTGCCAAGAGGTTAGCAATTTCATTCTAGTAAAGTAGAAGATCTGACTCTGGATGATGAAACTGGAAATGGTAACTGAAGAATACCTTACAAAATGCAACTCTAAATTACATTTTCCAATGCAGTGAAATGTTTGTTCCTACCTCTGGTTTTGGAGACAGCTTGATGAGGATTCTGAGGCACACATGGGTCTGGCAGTCAGGAATATGCAAGTACCTACAAAGCAGCAGTGGACAGTTTGTGGGCTGTTTTGTTTGGGGTTTTTTTGGGGGGTGAGGGGGAAAGTAGCAAGAGGAAAGGAGTGGGTTAATTGTTTTCTCCACACATTAAAGTAGCAGTTAAGCACTACAAACTTGCTCAGTCAGAATTTGGTGTCAGTCAGAGGAGGGTTTTGTCTCCTTCTAAGACTGCTGCACAAGCGTGTCCATTTTGGAGCACGGACTGCCTCAGTTCGCAGGCAGGGAGCAACAGGCACTGATGCTGGCAACAGGACTACTTAAAACTAGAATTTACCACTAGAACTAGAGCTTATGGAAGGTCAAACCCAATTCATCAACAGTGGAAAACAGTTTAAAATGGAAAACAAATTTCAACTGCAGTTGGAGTAGCACAAACAAAACAGCTTTACATTCAGCATGGTATTTTATCCAATAAATTTGATGCCAGTGAAGGGCATCTGATGTCTCTGATCCATTTTGCTTCCGCACTGGAACTGCAGAGCAGGCAAAAGCAGGACTAGTTTTGGGTGCATGCCTGATCACATAAATAAGATTTCCCTGCACTTTCCATGACCTTCTCAATCTTTACACTCCACCATGGCTGCTGACTAGGCCTGCCAGCTACTGCCAGGGGTTGAACACTCAGGTACTAGAAGGATTTGCACTCTCAGGGCAGTTTGCTTCTCTCTTCCATAACAAAAGCAGCTTTATTGCACAACCTTAGCCCAGGCACACATTTATCTAGCAATCCAGACTGGATCCAACAGTGTATCCTGTATGTGACAATACATCATTCCATTGCCAAAACACCCCTCAGGTGTTACTAATGATGAATGAAGCACTAAACTTTGTGTTCTCAGTTGTTAACACTTTAGGCAGATACCATATCACACTAGAGGTGAGAGCATATTTAACTTGTACCAGGCCACATCTTCCTCCTAGTTGCAAGGCAGGATGTATGACTGAGGCATACCACAGATTGGTTTTGTTGCTGGCTGACAGTGTGCTATAATGTGAGTTTCCATCAGTGTGGTGCAATCCTGGCAGTGCAGCCTTCCCCACAGAGAGGTGAGCAGAGGCAGGCTCAGATAAGAATGTCAGAAGGGAACAGCAGGTATCTCCATCTAACTTTGTTCTTTAAATGTATTTGAAGAAGATGTAAATACCCAGTGCTGTGGAGAACGGGAGAGTGGCCCTCCCTCCTATGACTAGATTGGCTATTCATTAGTCAGCAGGCAGCCCTCCAAAGCACGCTGGTACATCTTGAGCTTTCAGCCTGCTTCCTGCTGTGCCGTCTGCTTCATTTATATTTTATTCTGTTCCCTTCAGGACAGCACTCGGTCTTACTCCCTCAGAAAGCAAACAGCACGCGATGAGCACAAGTGCTTGGTAAAGGCCTAAGTCCAACAGCACAGGCCAACAAGTACCATCTGCTGGGGAGCAAGAAGCACCCAAAGAGAGGAGCTTGGCTAGAGAAGTGTCCTGACATTCAACATCAAAGTCTCATGCAAGCCCCGGAGGCTCACAAACACAGATTCATAGCAATGCAGAAGTTTAACAGTAATGGGACAAAAATCTCAGGAGTACCTAGATGGTCCAGCACACTGGAAGTCATGAAGATCAAAGGAAATACTTGCTATGTGCAAAAGGAAGTGTTACTTAACCCAGCCCTCCTGTGAAACTAAAGTCAAACATCACTGTTAGCATCACAAATTAACAGCAACTCTAGATCATTAATACTTCTGAAGGTCTCAAATTTTCCAAGGGTGGTAGGGAAAAATATACCACCCTCCAAACCCATCAGAGAGGGTTTGCACTTAGAGATCCTTTAAAGGTTATTTTCCAGAGAGCTCAATATTCCATATGCCACACTATTAAACATACCTGGCACATATTCTGGATAATGGAAAAGACATTTCCTAACACTGATGCCAAATGCAACTGCTACACTTGTAACATAACTCCTACACCTTCCTGTGAAAACACAGGGAGCAGATTATCAGAAGGCTTGTAACTAGCTAAATAGGTCAGACCTATAAGCTACTGAAGTCCTGATGCTTACTAGAAGAAAACCTGCAGTAGATAGTTATTAGATAATACAGCCCTAGTAAAAGGTGCAGTTTTTTCTCCAAACCACAATTAGAGGGGTAGACATATATTGAAGAGCTCTCTCCCCTAAATTGTTATTATTATTATTAACTGTACTAAAAATGACACGAGTGTGCCTGGACAGGCAGTGTTCAAGCCACTTGTGCACAGAAGGATCCTTCTATGCAATCACGTGAACTGGGGGTACAGTAAACTCATGACGCAGTGAATGCTGTATCAGACAGGTCTGAATTTCTTCTTGGTTAGAGTAGAAGAGCAGGTACAGACACTTAACAGCACACACATTCCACAAAGGAGAAAGCCTCTTGTTAACTGTTGGTATACCTTCTTCTGGTGGTGCAGGGGATAATGTATTAAATCTTGTGCTGGTGGTCCTATATACACTAGGGATTTGACCATCTGTTTTTAACTATTCTCATTCTACTTAAATAATAAGACCACTCCAACAGCCAGCAGCATTTGCCTAATCAGGGGTCCAGTGACATTAACTACATAGGAGTTCAGCTTCACGAGTGGCAGGATTTGCATGTTGGCTTCTGTTCTGACCCAAAATAAAACGAGAGCTTTTCAATTCCAACAAAGCAGCCTCAACCCAAAGTAGCCACTTAACTACTAGCTAGACAGAAAATCCTGGTTCAAACTTGTACTGTTTCTCTTCTTGACCATAGATTTGGCCCTAGATCCACTTTAGGCAGTGGTTGAGACTAGCTTTCACCCATGACTTAATCTCAGAAACTTAAAAACAAACAACAACAAAAAAAAAAAAGAAAAAGGTTTTGGATAGATCTCAAAGACAAATTCACAAGACTGGTGTGCTGAACTGCGCTCTAGAATGTCAGCCCTTCCCTTCCTAAGCAGAGTTTTTGGGTATCATTGAAGATTCCCAAGATCTATTTCTTTTTAAAAAAATTACTCAGATGTTGTCCAGGAAATAACATTTAAGGCTGATGCCAGACAATGGAACTGTTTGGACTACCTCTCAGAAACAGCCTCAGAGTAGCATCCAACTACCAACTACTACCAATCCATTTTGTCAGTAAACAGAAATAGGTGTTACACGAGAGCTCAGGACATAAATCAGTTTTCTTTCATGTGATCTCATTTCCCTGATGAACAAAACCTTTATTTAATGAAGCATTGCAATTGGTTCATCCTGCAGCAGCACCACTGACTTACTGTGTAAAGAGAAGCTGCTGCAAAGAGAACAAGTCAGTTAAAGAAAAAAAGGAAGCTGTACTGCAATCTTTCAGATTGTATGATTACAATGGAGTTAAATCAAGAGATTAATCCAATTCTCATTTGTACTGTTTGCCAACAAAAGCTTGTACATGACATGGAACAGCCTCTTCACTTTTTAACCAAAATCTGGAATGCAAATTTAATTTTTATTTTTTCTTGCAAGATCAGCTTAACATTACAGGAAGACTGCAAAGGTAACTGTTCCAGTGTTTAATTCACTGCTATTACCCTTTCACTATGGCACCCCAAGGCACCAACTTGGGTTGGATGTCCTTCATGCCGGGTACTGGGTGCGCTCCTATAAACATGACAGTGCTACTCCTCTGCTTCCCAAAACAGCTTCTACTTCACCAACAGATAGGCCATCAGTTACCTGGCTGTGTGCCGGCATCACGGGGATCACTGCAAGACATTCCAGCTCCCTTCACCAGCCACAGGTTTGACGCCAGCAGTGAATTTTTAGCAAGTAATAGAGAAAGTTGAATAAACAACACACCCCGGAGAGCACTCTCCCCATGGCCATAACTCTTCACACATCCAGCAGACAGAGTGTGCCCAGACTCATCTGAGATTGCTCAGTGCCATTCTCACACAGCTCGTTTCAGATCGTTTCTGGAGTTCAAAGAAAAGCCTGATGAGTAAGAAGCAATCTACACATTGACAGCTCAATCAGAACATTCTTTGCTTGGTGTGAACTGAGCAAGATAGGTACCAGCACCCTTCACCCCAACCGAAATTAATATGCCGTCGCGGCTTTCAGCCAGGTAAGGATGTCTAACTCATTTCAAGAGCCATCAGCTTAACAGAAGGGACGTTTGTTTTGCCCTGGATTAGAAACCAATGGAAATGTGACCAGCAGGGAGTTGTCAAATCTCCAGTACTTAATTTATGGCACTATGATAAGAGTCAAAATTAAGATGGATCCAGGGCAAAGCAATTAAAAACAAGACCGGGGAATGGTCCTACTTGCATCTGCCTCAGGCACCTTTATCTGCTACAGAAACACGTTATTGTTATCCCTGCAGGACACAGAGGACTCGCGACCCACCTCACCAATGCATGATTAGAGACTTTGAAGTTACAAAAGCTACATGAATGCTAAAGGGAATCTTTTTGTTCATCCTGATGGCATTCATTGCAGGGGTTATTGCTAGAATCACAAAAGAGATGAGCATTGGTGTAGTGACAAAGTTTGTAATGGAGTCTAAAGGCTTTACATGGTAGGCACCTGCTAGGGAAACGGCTCTGCTGTCTGTATTCACTGCCTGATAATAGTGGTTTTCAGTCTTTTTTTTAAAAAATCTACACAATTGTTAAAATTCACTTTTCAGCATTTACCTGACATAAATTTTAGGAGAAGCTCATGTTTGTTGCAACCAGCTGGCTGACATGAAGATTAAAGATGGCAGTGGAGAGGCATCAAGGTCTAGCAATGGTGCTGTGGCCTCCTGCTAAGCACGAAATGGTCTTTCTGTTCAATGCACTGAACAATGTGTAGAATATTCACGTAGGTTGTCCATGGAAGAACCAAAAATGGAAATCCGTTTCTGGGAATTCTATCTGGAGAGGACCTGCCTAACATAAACCATAAGAGACTCCACAGCTGAAGTCCTTTCTACTAAAACAGCGTATTGGACCTCTTTGCAAACCCTAGGCAGGTGTAACATCTCTGAATAAGAAGCATTATCTTTCTCCAGTAGGTGAGAAAAACACAATAAACTTGGTAGCTTGTCTTTAAAAAAAAAAAAAGCCAGGAATCCTGGATTCTAGCTCATTTCCCCAGACAGCAACATCATCTTCCCTCCTGTTGTTAAATGACAGCACACAGAGCAGTGTGCATCAGCTGGTGTATCGATGAGTTATTGTGGAAAAGCTGGCTTCGAGTCCTTTTTCAAGATGAAGTAGAAAACAGTGTAATCTCCAGTTATCTATTATCATTCACTATATGAGAAAGGAGAGCCTTACAGTGATATCTGACGTAGTGAGACATATACAAAACTGAAGTGGCTGTCATGCCACAGCTATTTTGTCTTACTCTCTTCAACCTGCTCTGCCAGTTAATCTCGAAGCAGTCAGCAGAAAGCAGTCCGTGTACCAGCCACTTCATTACGCCCCACAAAGGGAAGGTACAGACGAGCTGCTTGTGTAGCTTCTCCAGCCTTTTTGCCCAGTCACACAGGGGACCCAGAGCTTATGGAGCTGGAAAACATCCTATTTTTTGTGTTATTCGGTCCATTACCTGACCTTCAAGGACCTTGTTGTCACTCATAAGCAAAAGCATTTTGATGTGTGTGTGCTCCGTTACAGAAAATTATGCTCAGAGCAAGACTCTGTTAAATCACGTGGAAAAAAAATATCTCCACGAGAAGAGATTCCCCAAATGGCCACAACCAGCCCTTCAATTGTTATAAAAGTATTCTGGGAAATTCAGTTAAACAAAGGCTGTGCCATAGGTGGTGTGCAATGCTTTCAGTTGCACGACATTCTCATTTAGATAATGTCACTTACAGCACAAGTTAAACAAGACATTGCAGAAAATGGGCTTGTCAGCCAAACAAGGATTTCAGGCAACATCCTAATTCTTGAACACAGCCTATTGACAGTGATCTACATATGACAGGAAAGCTCCCTAGCAGATGGGAAGCTGGCAGGCTGTTTTGATAGCTGTAGTCCAAGGAAGATTGCCACTGAAAACTCTGACAGTTCTATAGCAGCATAGACAAACTAAGTAAGCAAACTGTAAATATAATTAAGAGGACTATAGGGATTGGTTATGAAGGGAGAACTAGGAGGGTTTGAAAGGTGTATGTGGAAATATTTAGGCTAACACATAGGAATTGTATGACAACATTAAAAGACGAGAATGATGAGTATCAGGAAAAGAATAAACTTATGGTGAAATCCACAAGGCTGTTTACTAAAGCTACAGATACACTTAAGTTAATTAAAAACTATAAGCAGACATGACATTTAAGGAAAAAGTATTATAGGAAACAATCTGGCATCAGGAAAGAGTAAGCGATCCAATATAGTTTTCATGACTAAATCTTACAAAGGACACGCTGCAGACCAGAGATACAATATGCACATATACACACGCAGTTGCCATCTCTTCATACTTACTTGTCTTCTACATTTTTAAGTCTCTTGGTTCAGCACCAATATTGTCATTTCTCCTATGATATTAGGACTTGTCTTCTCCAAATCAACACTTAGTTTTGTCTGTCAGGAATACATACACATGTGCCAGTGGTAGGAAGAGGCCTGGAGCAGCCTACTGGTGAAGGTCAGACAACTCATGAGAGCTTGGGCACTGGTGTCACTGGGCAGGCAGCCTTGGCACAGCGGCTGTGGTTTGACACCCATCCCGGGTGGCCGGGTCAGCACAGCAGGCACTCGCTGTGCTCTGTACAGCCAAAGGCAGTGACAAGGCACATTCAGAGAGTCTATTCACAGATGGGGACGTTGTCACTTAAAGTAGATGACAAAAAATGCTCTGCACAGAGTTTACTCTTTTAGCCGACAAATGGCAGACTGCTTGTGTGCCCATCCAAGGTGCATATAAGTTTTCCTCTTCATTGTGCTAGTCATTAGGTATTACTTTTACCCTAGACGTAAAGGGAACATAACTGAGAGGAATAGCAATGTCTGACATCAAGCCCCTCCACCTAAAGGGAAGCTCCTCTGAGACCCCTGCAAGCAACAACAAAGAGAGTAACACTGCTGGGGGTACGGAGGCTATCCACGAACCAGTGCACTCTTCTTGCATAAACACCAGTAAGGTCACCTCCCAAACACATGACGGACAGTTGTACATTTTATCTTCAGTTTTTGTATTCAAGATGAAGTAGTCACAGGCCAACAACTCATTCAAAGGATAGTTAACCAAAACTTACCAACACCATCACTAGAGATTCCCTTCCATAGTCAGCAGTCTTACTGTAGATGGAGAGAAAGATGCTTTATTTTTTTTCCTTCCTAGGGCTGTTCTTTGTTCCATGATGCTTCTTACACCTCTAGCTCATATGGCTGGATAAGAACTTGGAGCTGCTTGAATTTCTATTTCTCTACAGATACAGAAATCTGTCTTAATGCCTCAGAGGTTTTTAGTATATGTTAAATCAGCCTTAAGCATCCCAACACGTACCTGTTGCTGGGGACTCTAGTTAGTAACATCCTGAGCATGACAAACCAGAATTGGCTCCGAAACAAAGCAGCATTAGCTGCATTAAAGAATTTGTAATTTACAATAAAACAGTTGCCACTAAGGGAGACATGCAAACAGAAAATAATTGAGAAGCCTAACTAAAAAAAACGTAAGTTCTTACAAGACTTCAAAGACTACCTGTACGTGGGACAAGACTGAAGTAAGATTGCAGTGATCTAATTTAAAATGAGAGAGAACACATGGTTGCTATTAAAGGAGTAATCAGCATAATTAACATCACCTGTAACATTTAAAGCACTTGTAAACTAGAAAATAAGTATGTCTGAGCACCATGTGCCTTTATAAAACATTAGCAAAATAAATATTTGACAAGATTGTTTGAAAAGATTTTAAAATAAGAGTAGTGCAAGTGCAACATGAAGTGATTGACAGAGGTACACTAAATAAGGGCAAAGTACATAGCCCAAGATATAGTTTACAAGTATGTAAAATATGTAATTTATGTATTAAAAGCTACACTTCTGGTTTCAACAGTTTTCCTGCGAAGACATCAATGTTGAATACCCATTCCTGCTACTCCCCTACTAAGTCAAAGAGATCAGGATTCTGAAATGGTCAGGGTGAGGATGTTAGTAACAGGAGTTTAACATCCCTCTTCTGGTTTCTGCTGTACAAACATAATGTAACATGATTAATTTTCATAGAACTTTTTGGAGGTGAAATGTAATTAAATGACATATTTAACTGCATTGTCTAGCAGGACTCTGAATGACTGGTTTTTTATTGTAATAAACGCACTGCTACCCCTGAGTTTATCTCTCAGTGGGAGCTTCTCAGTGACATAGAGAATTTAGAGCTGCCACTCCAGCAGTGCTATGCCAGGAGTTAAACCAGGACTTTTATCACACAGGTGAGTAATTCCTACTTTGGAGAGAGCCATACAGACAGACTCACACAGTGATGTTAAAATAACACCACCTGTGGCTTGCTAGGAGTGTGTAGCTATTGCACTCCCTTATAGCCAGCTTAGTGTCTTCTCTTTAAAAGCAGGTGAATATATTTTCCCTTTGCCTCTTATCACTACAAGTCTTTTCACCACAGAGCAGATCAAGACTCTTATTTTTTAAACCAGCGTGTTCAGTGAACACCCTCTGCCAGGTTTGGCAAGTTTCCCTGCATGCAGGATTGTTTATTCTTGACAGACTCCAGCCACCTATGGAAATGAATCTTCATCCATATTTCATCCTTTCACTTAAGTAATTCCCTTTCTACTTCAGGTCATTATATTTTTATTTTTTTTTTAGAAGTAATCAACACATGTCCTTTATTGTGTGTTTTATCCTGTAACACAGAAAATAGGCTTGTTGTCACTGAAGCTCTACAAAAATACTTCCAAAGCTGATTTTCACTAGATTAGATTTTTCAGAAGCAGAAGCTATGTCTGACCAATAGACACTTTTCAGCATTCCCTATGTCCCTTCTGCTGTCACAGAAAGACAGATGGCCCTTCCGAGCACCATGTAATGCTAAAGTAAGAGTATGCTTCTCTCAAGCTCCAACTGTTGGGAAGCAATGGTCAAGACTCAGTTCCCTCTGCCTCCCCCCAATTAATAAGTGACCAGATTTTCCAGACTGCTCTGCACAGTATATCCATCCTGTAGGAATGCTGGCCAAATGTGTAACAATCTCAGCTGAAGACACAAAATATTCTGGAAAACTCAGCATTTCTTTAGGTAGCTCCTAGGGATGGTGCAATGAGTTTTCCAGTGGTTCAATCTGTATATTCCTCATGTGTCAGATTTGTTTAAAGTGAGATCTTGCATCTTGACCGAACAGACCTTGATGATATAAAACAATTCAATGCTAGTCTCAAACTGTACATCATTGATGTGTATCAGCATTTTTGCAGATATTAACAAAAAATTTTGCTTTCACTGAAAATTTTGGCAGCATCTTCAATCAGGGGAGGCACAAGAGTGATTTTATCAGATCAGACCAGCAAAAAACTAGTACCTCGCCTCCATCATGGACCAGCCTGGATTACTTTAGGAAAAAACACAAGAAACACTGTATAGGGTTTAAAACTACCCTCTAATCTTATAATAAAATGGTTCCCTAAGGAACTAAGAAACAACGTACCTGTTGTTCATCTCGTGGATTTTTTTCTTGTTGCCCACCAAAACCTTTGGAAATGTTTCTTTGTAGTTAACTCTGAGTACTGCTGGTACACAGGAAGGTACTCAGTGGTCTTCTGGTTTTGTTTTTATTTTGTTGGTGGGAAATGCTTTGCTTCAAGAAATCTTATGATAGTTTTGGACAACAGAGTTCCACAAGCCAATTGTGCAAGGACAAAATAAACAGCTGGAATTTTAACTTCATAGCATTCTCTCGTGATTTTCGTCCTCTTGTGATTCCTTGGTCTTTTATTGTGAAGGAGGGTGGGTGAAGCGTGTAAAACACATCATCTTTGCTGGGATAGAGCAGCAAAGTTTTAGAGAATCTTTTTCTATCAGGCACTGCATAAATGCAGCCCTTTCACTCTTGTTTTGTCTCCTCTTCAGAGCAAGTGGTCACAACCATTCAGGAACTACCTCTTCTGAATAATTTTGTCATTTGAGTGTGCACACAAAATTGTCACTTGCCATATCTTGGGTGAGGGGGTACAGATGTATCCTACTGCTACAGCTATTCCACTGGCTTGAGTCCAACTATCTTCTTAGTACTGTATTTTGTGTATATATATATGTGTGAAGCATCAGACTGCAATGTTTTATGCACCCATAAAATTACAATGCAACCAATAACAGACACTAATTAAACAATGCCCTCATTTTATAAATAGACCTAAATTGTCTCCAAGCGTACTACACCATTTTAAAAAGGAGTGTCACAGACATCATACTTTTTAAAAAACAAACACAGCCCAGGGTTATCACAAAGTGTAAAGTAAAACAATGTTTGGATAGCAATTATAACATTCTTCACTGTTACATATAAATATCAGAGGAATATTAATTACTTTGATCTAAGGAAGAGGCAGTGTAGTATTCCAGGTAGAGTTTAACAGAAATTTATGTCATGAAAAGCTTCATTAGCCTGAGTCATTTTACATCACATTAGCTTCAGACACTCTGTTTTAGCATATGTTCACTTTCTTCCACTCTTACATTCCACCCTCATCTGTCAAATCCTTCCTGAATGCTTTTTCTATACACCATCATTAGCTTCCAGCACCACCTGTTGCACACTACACCATTAAAAGATGCTGATTCAGAAAATACTTCATCTGGCACTAAAGAAACCCTCTAAGAGGAAGGCTGAAAGCAGGATTCATGTTGGCTACAGAAAATTCATTTTTCTAAACTTTAAATTTACATACCATGCTAGATAGAATTCCCTTTCACATCCTTCATGATACAGGATCTAGTCAACAAAAATTGGTGAAACTTCCACATCCCCTAGTTAGAGAGATCACTACACTGAAGAGACAAGAGGGCATCAACTCTTTGTCCTGGAACTCCTGTGTGAAAGCCAATAGCTTCCTACCTAACTAGAGTACATCTTTTAATCAGATATTTGGCAGCCCCTTTTCTCCTTTTTGTGGATCCCCACTATCTGCCTCTAATCCTATCAGCTCTCCTTTGATTTTCTCATCTTCAGCTTTCTTTTTGTTATAGCCCTGGCTTTGTGTGCCATTTTTTGTGTGCAACTTCTAAGTTATGGCACTAAGCATGTTTAAATTCCTGTCAATTAAAATTGCAGACCAGTGAGCCCTCCAGAGAACACTCACCAGTTTTCTGCTGGTTTAGGCTGTGAGAACTGAGGATTTGGAAGCTTTGCTTTCGTCTCTGTGGAGATCTGATCTTGAAGGTGGCACTCTGCTGGCCCTTTGCTGGCCCACATCCCCTGCTCTGGTGGCTGTTATTTCAAAGCCTTTCAGAACAGTCTTCTCCCCAGCTCCACTCTGAGTAAAGGCAGCAAGTGGTCGCACAAAGCAATCTGAGTGGAAGAAGCGTGTGCCTTCACTCACTCCCCTGTGAGCTCATAGGCTTCAGGTTCCCTAGGTGGCTTTTTTGTACATTCAGAACTGTCAGAACAAACTTTATTTTTTTTTTAGAAGATGGAAAATAGAAACTGGACAAATCTGGAGGAAAGTCAGCACTTCAATGCTATGAAATAGCCATGGGTTAGGTACTCCATCTTAACTCATTGCAGGACATTTTTCTAGTTCTAAAAGAAATAGCAAGATAATTGAAATCTCACCAGCACTGGCAACACTATCAGTGAATACCAGTGGGAACATTTTTAATTAGCATTTTAATTATCAGAATCTACTTTGGAGCCCTCTTAAAATCTTTCTAAACAGATCTGTGCAAAGAGCACCTTGCTGCTACACGAAAATGCAAGGCTGGGTCATAGTTTCTTTGGGTTTCCATCCCTACCAATGCATCAGTCAGTGTGCTGCAGTGAATGGGCAGTAACGCTCAGTTACTCTTCTAATCTACATTAGGAATGGTGCTGTAAATCCAAGGGCAAAACTGCAAGGGACAAGCCTAAGGGACACTAAACCCACCTGTGGCTGCTGCAACAGTGTGAGCTCTGGACACTCACCAGAGGGAAGCATGAAGCACTAGCAGGGAACATACCAGCCTAGGAGTTAAGACATTCAAGTTCAAATCCCAGCTGCACCTTGACTAATAGACTTCTCTGGGCTTTATTGCCATTAAAAAAACCCAAGGATGACCCTGATCCATCTTAGTGAATTACTACTCTGTTGGGTGTTTTTTTGGCTAGTTACAAGTGAACTGAGTGTTATATTCTTCCCTGCTTCCCTTTTAATTCCTTTCTAAACAGACATGATCTCATAAGATGGGAGAAAACTACAATACTGGTGCCAAAGTCCTCTTGTCGGTCTCTTCAGAAGCTGAGAGAACTACTGGCACTAGCCCAGGACCAGCAACAAAGAACAGTACAAGTTTGGATAGCAGCTAGACTTGCAAACCTAAGAGCAATGCAAAGTAAACCAAACACAAAATAGAATGATGATTGGCAGGGATATGATGACTCTACTGCTGGAAATGAAAGTGCTATGAATAATTAGCCACCTCTGACCCAGGAAAACATTGACTTCATTTACAGCACAAAACTGATTGCAGATGGTATTGGGGAGGAGAATCAAGCTATTCACTGTGCTTTCCCCTCGTCAGAAAAATTCATTTCCTCTCTACTGTTGAGCAGTGAAATATACCTGATTGGATCTGCTGAGACGACTTCACATAGAAGATTTGGAATGAAGAATTAAAGAGCCCATGGGGTGATGCTGAAGGTAATCCTATTAAAACAGTGCACTAGAGGGGAAATTGCACGTATATCTCCTATTTTAATAAAGAACTAAAATAAATCCCTAAAGGAACAAATTTATTTGGACATTTCTTTGAAATCTTAATGTCATTGTTGCTGAATGGGATGCTGGATATCAGTGTGCGAATGAGGACATTTCTCATTCCCTACTGCTCCTCCTGTTTGTTCCCATTACTGCTCACTTCTTCCTACACTGCCAGCTGCCTCCTGCCTTCCTACTCCACTGCTTTCCCTGCAGGGCCGCCAGCTCTCCCTCCTTCTGACTCATGTCCTTGCCGAGTGCCAGTTCTTGTCCAGCCTTGTCTGCTGAGAGCTCCCACCTTCACAGGGATGACAGCTTCATTTGGGGCTCTCAGCACGCCCTGGCCACTGTAATACATTGCCTATAGCCATGACTCCAAGGCTTAAGAGAGAGAAAAAGCAAAGATACATTCTCACAGTAGGCTGAGATACCTGTCTCCTGTATGCTCTTGTCAAACACCTTTACCTCTCCTCAGCTGACACCAGAAGAGTGAGGCATCTCAGACTGGAAAGAAGCCTGAAGATGAAGAATAGCATCTCTCATTATCCCCTGCCACAGCCTTTGGCGAGGGGAGGATAGGACAGAGCAAAGCCTGCCTGGGAAGAAAATACAGCTCCAACTAACTGTCTCTGGCAATCTCCATTGCCTTCAGCATGTACAACATGTTTGACATATGCAGGTACTCGTTGGAAATCAGATATTACAGCCCCTCTGTTGAATGCTGCCTCAGAACAAATGAGTTTTAACACTGGCTTTCCAGGGCCATTAGAAATGAAGTCTAAAGGCCAGGAGGAGGAGGCGGCATTTGGATCCTTTTCTTGCGCCTCCGCAGCATCATTGGAGGGCAGACATTTCTCACATCTGGAAGAAAAATAGGCACCTTAAAGTAGGCGCCTCAGCTTGGTTTTAAGGCAAGTCTGCAACGCTCAAGAAGCTCAAAGCACTTACTTGTAGTTAAAGAAGTCTGCTCTGGAATTGTTGGGACCACAAAAAAGCCAATCACTTGTTGAAGCAGACGCATCCTGTGGCCACACCTCTTCTCTAGGCAGTTAAAGCTCCCTGATAGATCTCTCTCTTCACTTAAACAAGCTTTTTTTTTTTTTTTGGTTAAACATTTGCTTTTTATGGAACATCAGCAAATGTAAATCTTTCCCCTTTCCTCCCATATCTTGCCCTTAAAAAAAGATAAAAGCTCCGTAATAAACTTGGCAAGTCCAGGCAACCCCAGTAAGCATAAAAATTTTCTTTTCCCCAGACAAAGATACAGAATTCCTTCAAAGCCACCAATGTCCATGCTTCAGTCCTGTTGTTTCTGTCAGTCTTGCCCTTTCCAGCAGCACTTTGAGCCTTTGGTAAAGTGCATCAAAGAACATTAGTCATCGCACTAAATCAGGAGACACAGACCCCCTAAGACAACATGACAGTGTTTAACAATACAAACTAAATTTACAGGGGAAAGCAGCTGGTATGAAAATAACTGCATCTGCTTCACTACCAACATTCTCCCACTTGCATGCGCTTAGCGGAGATGATGATGAATCACATTTAATCACATGCTATTAGAGGAGGATCAGACCACACAGTGTGACCAGGTTAATAGGTTGGAGATACGCATATCTGATGCCAAATTAAAACAACTCTAAAAATAGGACTGCAATCTTCTGTAGGAGCTATGCTTCCTTACCTTACAGATCAGGCAAGGAGCTCTGTCCTCCATGACTTCCAGGCAAACAAAAGGCCAAAGAAAAATAATTCCCTTGCTCAGAATCTTACCATGCAGTTCCCATTGAATTATCCTAAGTTATCCCGATTAAATGGAAGGGTGACTAAGAGAGACTGCTGGCTTGCAGAGGCTTTTGTGGCAAAAATCAGACCATGAACAGGATAAGAAAAGATAGATAGGATAAGATATTGCTTAAACACTATCTAGCTGCCATTAACCATCCTTTAGGTGAACCATCTCTAGTCATTCCTAATGCAAAAACCAGACTAATATGTTTACTATAAAAAGAACTGGATTGCTTACCCAGCATTTTTCATCCATCACCTCTCCTCCTCACCTCTATGCTCATACCCACATACCTCTCTTACATCATAGCACAGGGCTGTCTTCCTGCAACGCTCTTAAAAATCAGAGATGGGGAGTCTGTCCCATGATACTGTGATCCACATTTTATTTCACTACTGGATGAATCCACAGAGTTATCCAAATAGGTTGAAGAAATGTCCTTTCACCTGGTTTTTCCGAGGAAATATCCTCAGCAAGAACTCAGGGGTTCTTCTTCACTTCATGTCCTCTTTTACTACAGCTCTGTCTGCTCTCAGCTCTGACATACCAGTTCCAGTGACATCTCCTCTGTGGTGGGTTGTCAATACACACAAAGAACAAGTTCATTCACTGAAAATTTAAACTATAAAGGCAAAAAGCTATGAAGATGTTAACAGCTGCAATATCTACCAGACTGAAGATTAAGATGTACTCGCAGACCTGCATTTCTTTAAGTGATGTTTTCATTTAGCAGTAGAGACATTCCTGAAAAAAAATGTTTACAACCAAGACTGCAAAAATGAGGTGCCTAAGATTAGGCTTCTAAGCCCATAATTAAGTCTTTAAGTAAATGGCCTGATTTTCTTGAGTGTTGAACACACAGCTGCTCAGACCGCCTTCATTAGGAACGGAGGGATGCAAGGCTCTGACAAAAAGGAATGAAGAAAGAAAAAAGTCAGGCCACTTCCTAGGGTACATTATGGTGAAATTAAATAGCTAGCTTGAAGTCAGTACTTTCAAAAATGGTTACCTTCATCCATTTTACATCAGTTTCAAGTCTACTGCCCTACACGCTGCATACTGAAAACTATTCCTGCATACATGAATGCATTAATTTACCTTCCAATTCCATTTAAAAGCATTTTTCATAATAATATAGAAAAATATTAACTGTAGGAAAAAACCCACCACAATATATGAGCAGATAAAAGTCAGATCTTAGTACCACAGTATGAGCCAAGTCCTGTACAGGTCAGATTTGTTCATTGTAGAGAATCCTGATTTTACAGAGACAGTGTCCATTTCTGGAGCCCTGCTCTATCTCCACTGGCAGGGTTAGGCCTACAGGGATTTGGTCACATTCCAAATCCGTGTACATTTAACAGTGCATTCACAAAGGACTTTTCTACAGCGGAATTTGACAGCACTTACTTAATCTCTCAAAGTTACACCATTTTATTACTGCAGGATATGTAGTCCATTTACATACTAATAACAAAACTGTTATGAAAACATTAAATTACACAAAATGAGATGAAGACAATTTTGGTCAGCAATACAAGAATCTTTTCATATCAACCTTCATTTCACGTATAAACAAAAAGCTTTCTAAGAACCTTTCCAAGGCTCTATTGGATTCCAATAAAGATAATTATAGAACTGAGATGAACCCAGTGGCTCTCTTGTAATGGAATACAGCCAGTTCCAGCTACTTGAATGCCAGCACAACTTGGCAGGGACCCACAGCCTGTTCTTTCATGGCTTTTTTTTTACCTATCTATCTCAAGGGAGGAGGTGACTTCTCGCCAGGTCCCAGGCACCCTCACAGGCAGCAGTAACTTGCAGTATTGCAGGCAGGGTAGGAGAACCCAGTACTTGAAGGAGGTCTGAAGAGTGAACAATGTTTGCAAAACAGCAGAAGGAAAACAGCAGAAAAAAACTTTGCCATAAAAGTTTTGGGATAATGGGGGATTTTTAGGTTTCTTAATTATTTCAGAATTTATTTCAACAGATACTGCATCTGCATTTTAATGTGAGGAGGGGAAGTTAAAAAAATGGAGATAATGGATCTAAAAAAAACTAATGTCAGCTACAGATAAATTTGGCTGATCTGGCCTTTCTGTACTCATATTATGTTATTGTCAGGTGGACAGTGGCTACTTCTTTTAGCTTACTTTCCAAACAAAATCAGTTAATTATTCTACAGATTCTAAACTAAGAGGACATATATACCTAATCATAAAGGCACTGGGTGAATCTCTAGCCACTAGACAATGGAGTGAGTACAAGGGAAGACAAGTGCAGGGGAGACAAGCAAGACAGAATCCACCCAATTATTCTGCAATAGAATAGTAGGGGGGAAACTGCCAATTTGTCACTGCTGGAGTACGGACACAGGCCACCTATGAAGGTGCTGAAGCCTTCTTCAGTGGAAGTTAGGAATGAGTTAGAAAAACAGCCATCGGGGTTGGTACTGTCATAACTGATCCAGTCTCAGCACAGGTCCCTCAGAATGACAGCGGCGACCCTGACCCTTTTTTTGAAGCTAAATGACACTTTTGACACCCATGGCTACATCAGTAGCATTATAAAGGATCACAGCTGTTCTGTAAAATATTTTGCAAAAGACAATTCAGCTGCACAAGTGATTAGGGCAAAGAGGAATAAAACACAAGATCTTCTTAGGAGAGAGCAGCCTAGACAATATATAAATCTGTCTCCTGGAAAGCTGTGGTCTGCCATCTGCACACCTTCAGCCACAGTACAGAAAGATTTCTTAGGTACTGCGAAACCCCTTTCAGGAGCACTGCACAGGGCTACTTGTTGGGAAGGAGAGGGGGAGGGAGAGAAAAAGTTACATGAAACGTCTTTGACAATTAAAATACTGCTGATAGCAATCACACAGGACATCACTGGTGGAAGGAATCACTCTGGAGAAGCAGTTATACACCACGGTACTGTTGTATCTTAGACATGTCCTGCCCACTTGATGCTTTTACAGGCATTTAGCAGAAGCTGGAAATAATCACAACTCTGAAGGCAATTTTTAAACCCAGCAGAGTTCTAAAACTTGTTTAAAAAATATCCACATAAACAGCACTAAAGGTCAGTACCAATCACCTGTCCCTGCTTTGGGTTATGAAGGAAGGGGAGGAAAAGATCAAAATCATTACCTGAATGGACTTATAAAATCACACCTTTGGGAGCTGTTCCAAAGTGCCTCTTACCCACTATTTTGGATGGAAAGATCAAAGAAAAAATGTTAAAGGTAGGAGGAGAATATACAAACAGTTACAAAAAATACAAGTTTTGTCACCTTGTTCGATTGTCATCCATGTGGTGGAAGGGACACGGATTCCAAGCAGCTTGAATGCTGCAGAACTATCTCAATAACCAGCAGCTTCCAGCAGCAGCTCTTTCCAATCTAGACAGAGCAGCAAATGAAATAACTTCTTTAAGCCCTCCACCTTTTTCTTACTTCTACTCAGTTGGAACCATAGAAAACAGCTGGTATTTCAATTGATGCCTAAAGAGAACTTCTGTTCCTTCACCGGCCGTGTGACAGGACTCTGTGACTTTCTCCAACAGAAGCTTTTGATGGCATGCAAAAAGTGTAATGTCTTACATAGCTACAATGCACAAGGGCCCCCTCCAGCACTAAGAACCTGTTGTGTTAACTCCTCCGTGCAGAATTCGGTGCCACCTGCTAAGAAGCAAATGCAAGACATGCAGAAAATTTTAAGAAATTCTACTCCTTTTACATATCTTAGTGAGGAAATTTTATCTTTATTTAAGACACAGAACCAAACAGATCATGAAACCGTCTCCCTGCTTTGGAGGCAGAGCCTCCCAGGGCTGTTTCACCCAGGCACTGCAACTTTGCATGACCTCTAAGTCAGCAGTTCTCAGCAAGACAGAGGACAGTGCAGCTCCAGGGAGGCCCAGGCAGAGCTCAGAGCATCCAACCTCTTGGCTTAGATGTTAGTCTTGCTAAAATGCAGAAAAAAATTTAAGAAAAATAAAAGTCCTCTCTCCTTACAAAGAAAAGAGAGGAGCATTTTGAAAGATGGAATTGAACTAGTCAGCATGATCCTGCTAATTTCTAGGCACTGATTTTCACAAAGGAGATAAGAGTAGGAGTAGGAATGAGTTTGTCACGGACTTCATGTACCATCTACAGAACAGCATTTGGCATCTCTTGCTCATATGTCAAATGCATGCCTCCGCAGTATTCCAGATACAGTTTCTGATTTTATTTTTTCTAAGAAGAATTTAATGCTGACTTAATAAAAGTGATAAATAGATCATCTGTTTACAGGGTAAATCATGAACATACCAATACAGAAGTACTATCAAGCTGCTTAAATCCTCCCATAGCTGAATAATGGGTAAAACTACGCTCAAGATCTTGGCCTGTCTGCCTGAGTTTCAAGGAATCAGCTGTGGTGTTGGGGGCATCTGTTTTGCAGCTGTCAATGATTTTAGCAGTTGCAAAATTAATCTCTAGAGTTTGGCAACAGAGGTAGAATCTTGTGATTCTATTACTGATCCTCAGAGCTCTGTAAATCCAAGCTCAACACCTTTCAGAGTATCAGGTTACCTGATACTTAGATTTCTTTACCAAAACCAAATCATTACCTAATACTAATGTTCCCAGAAAATTTCAGAAATAGGCTGTACATAATATACGTGTCTATATATTGTGTACAAAAGACTTGAAGCACAATGCAAATCTTTATGGTGACATGCTTATGTGCAGCTTCTGAGAAATTCTGATAAAATACTAAGGAAAGATCTGGCACTGTTGTCACCAGCAAACATCGTAGGATTAAACAAAGTCAAAATAATTTTATGGCCTCAAATACTGATGTGTACTTGTCACAGAACTCTTCTATCAGTTTCTGGGCGTAAAGTGATGTAACATTAAATGGTTTCTAGTGAAGGTACTGCTGTACAATATATTGCGTGGGTGAATTTCACCTCACATCAGAATTTAACTTTTTGACAAAGCAGCTGTTTGCCAGAGCCATGTGGATATCATCAAACAGTACATGTGGTACAGTAACAGTGTACCAGATGAATCTCAGGATCTTGCAAGTCCAACCTCAAGTGTGCAGTGAGTTGAGAAGGCCTTAAAGAATCTTTCTAGACCTCTCAATTTCATCCTACACTGAGGCATTGGTGCAAAGTGAATTGTTCTCCCTCTAGCTGGAAGACAAATGCTACAAATTTCACCAGGTCTGCCAAATAGAAGCAAGAGGTTTCAATTCAAACACTGCTACCAGGTAGCTTAAAATATAGCCTGAAAATGTTAAGATGAGCCCTGGGGACCTCTACAAGCTGATGCGTCCATATCCAATAGTAAAAATCCCTTGTTGGACAGGGGTTCTCTGGCACAACATGCATTTCCAAAAAGTCAGTGATATAATGGCTTTGGCTATTTTTCACAACCAGAAAAATTTGCTCAGTCCTTCAGAATAACGACTTTTATTTTAAAGACAATTATTATACTCTTACTGAGTATCACAAGAAAGTTTCTCTATTATTTCCCATAATGGCATAAGTTCTGGCCAAATTTCACTACCTGGGTTTAAGACAGGTTTCAGAACAGATTTTTTAAACATGAGGGAAAGAAAGGGAGGAACAAAACCCTGCAGTTGCTGAATTATGCTGTTTATAATGACATTAGATATTCACAGTCATTACAGGAATATTGTGCTTCATGATCCTTATGATTTCCTGGGAGAATCAGTCAAGATTCATAATACTTCACAATTCACTTGCTAATATCTTCCTTGGGCTTTGGCTTTCAGGTACTGCTGGGAACTACACCACGTCAAACAATGAAAGTTGGCTACTAATCATGTCCTGTTTGGCACCTGGCATGATATTATGACAATACACACCACATCCAAAGTCTTATGCACTTCAGAGATAAGAGCTCAAATGGATAGTTATATTTAAGTGGTTTTACAGCTACTACTGTTCACTCATGAGAGGAGATACCCAAGGCCTGAGGATACACTGAAGAGCCTCAAAGGATTAGAAAGAGGCCATTAACATGTTACATATAAAATTATCACAACCCTCCACTCTTAAATCTGACACTGACTTCGATAGTTTCTGCCTCTCTTGGTCATTTCAGACAACTGAAAACACTTTTTGTACTATCTACATTTTCCAAATTTTATAGGCACATCTTATCCTGCTGAGAATTCATAGGCCTCCCTTCCTAATCTCCACGAGACATTCTGCCTTAAACGCTACTGTCTTGTTTAGGTTAGCAGTTGTGCCTGTGACAGCTCTATACACTGCCTTCTGGAGCTCCCCAGCTCCACAGAATACTCGTGCCTGTTTTGCAGATGGGGGAGGGTTGCCATATGCCAATGCAGTAGAAATTTTTGACTCACAGTCAAAAGCATCCAAAAAAGTCAGTATGCAGGATTTTCGGCCATATGGAGGAATTGTTATTTGGCCTTTTCTCTAGCTGTATCTCATTAAGCAAAAAGGAAAGAAAAAGGGGAGGATATTATTTTCTTCTTTGCAAATCTTGCCCCAGAGTTAATCTTCACTTGAAAGACAGCGTTCATTTCTGGTACCTAGAAAACCAAGAAGGAAGTTGTAAGAATCTCAGTGATTTAGGACAATGTTCTGTCCAATTCAACAGGTTTTCTTTAAGTCTTTTACACTTTGAATATGACTTCTTTCAGGGAAGAGGAAGACTTATTACAGAGAGCTAGGACTGGTTCTACCGGGCTCAGAAAGACCAGAGTAGAAAAAGAACCACCTTCCCTTCCATGAAGTCTGTAATGGTGCATTACAGTAAAGCTGTTTTTTTACCTCCATATACTGCAGCATTTTGAAGGTGTCACTAGTAGCACTTCCCTGATCCTTGAGTGTTCTGCAGTCTATTTTGCTAAATATGGGAGGTTTGTTTAATCTCAGACTTTGCTGGGATTTTGCCTTTACAGAAACTAATGTGGTATTAACATAATGCAGACATTTGTGTTTTAACTTTACAGAGCCAATATCATGGCTAGTGTAAAAACAGAAAAGCAATCAGATACTTGTTTAAAAGTTATAAAGACATATAGAAACCTCAAAGCCTCTCCGCTTCTTTACGATCTTCCTCAATGTAGAAAGATGTCAGGAGGAAAAAACCTCCTCCAAAGACACCAACAAAAGCACACACTATAAAGCTGTACTGCAGGCTCCAGAAACTCCACTGGAATGAGCAAGCATTCTTGGCCTGGATAGCATTGGAGATCTAGGGAGTGAACAAGACTGTCATTAATCTGGGATAGCATCATCCTCCTCTCTTGGTTTAAACAGACTGTTTACAGTGTGGTCCTTGAAAAGAATGAAACCAGGCAGATAGGGAGGAAAGCTTGCTACCGAAGTTTGTCAAACACAGTACCCAATACACCTGCACTTCACTGCTGTCCAGCTTCCATTTGGTCAAGGTATCTCATGTTCTTTTATACTTTCAGTTCCTCCAGTCACAAGATAAGGAAATACTGCAACCAATGTTTATAATGTTTGGTAAGCATTAACTCATTTTACCACTTTCTAGCTCATCTCCAGATAGTTAGCACAGGACAGACATTTGGCAATGACCTTTATCATTTCTTGATGTTATTCCATAACTTTATACCTCCCTAATCAGCATCAAATTGATAGAAACAGGGGGCTAGCATCAATTCAGGCACAAGCAGCAACACTCATTAAAAAGGAAGAGCTGGAAATTAATTTGACACAGGAGTGGAGTCTGCTTTTGAGCCAAAGGCATTTGAGGAATCATGGAGTGACATTATGAGGAACTGGGAAGAAGAAGATACCAGGCAGCTGCTTTGTGCACTAGCTGAAGGATGAGGTTGTAAAAGCTATAAATGATACACATGGATTTTATTTTTGTAGACAGAAAGAAAAGCTGTATTTAAAGAAATTCACTAAGATTCAATACAACCCAGGAATTTAAAATCTCTTCTTAGCATAAACAAAAAGATGAATGTTGAATGCAGTCATTTTTATTCCCTCATTTGTTCTTGATGGTTAGAATACGCTATGTGACTTGAAATACATAAATATGAGACTCTTCAACCTTTGCTGGATTTAGTATGATTATTTATGACAGTTTAGGCAGATAAGAGCAAGATCAACTTTAAATGGGCACCTAGGGACTACAGCAAGCATAATGGTCAAAATACAAACTTAGTGCATTTAATTTTTAAATGCTTAGTAAGAAATCTCTGGAGAGCAGAAGGGGGAAAAACAGACTCTGAAGAAGACTGTTCCCTGACTCTCCAGCCAGTTTTTAAGCTAAAGGATTAGCTGAAGCAGGTTAGTAAACAACAGCAAGACATGAATGCAGAAGATTTGGTGTTTAATCAACAGCAGACATGGGCAGTGTTGGTGTATTGGTTCACAGAAGCATTCCAGAAGACAATGTTGTGGTCTTAGCATAGGATCCCACTTGGACATACAATAGTTCTATTCCTGGATTTATTGTCTCTGTTCTTTGCAAAGTAGCAAGGTTACCTGAGGTTAATCTCATCTGGATAAGCTTTTTTTGTCTTCACACTTTTCGATTAGCTGCTATTTAGGGCAACTGCATGCAAGGTACTGCATAAGAAGTATTCTGCACACAGTTACTAGCAGGATGCAGCCACATCCAGCAGGAAGCCTCAGTTCTGCCTGTGCCTCAAAGATGGCAAAGAACAGTGGGTAAGAGCTACAGACATTTTAGTCTTTCAGGCAGGAAGCATAAATCAATAGAGTAGTCAAAGGAAGAATGCACCAGATATATTTCAGCTTTTAAGATACCTCCCATTTTTGCATATCATTTCAGGCATTTTTCATGACACAGGGATGTCGGTTATTATGTTCCCCCATCCATACAGCCCCATCAGTGAGAGGGCAAGAGTTTCATAATACACACCAATGAGCAAAGTGGTCTCTTCACTTGCCAAAAAAAAGAGAGCCAGCAGGAGGAATCTCTCAGTGAGAGCAGGCTGTCTTCTCTGCCAGCTACATGACATAGCTGAGACTCTGCTTTTCACCCAGGACAAGGGGGATCTCCTGTCTGGCTGGACCAGCAGCAGCTGTGCATGCAGGCACAGCTCACTCGGGCATTTCTGTCTGGCCCTGTCTAACCTTAACACTGTTAACATGTGACAAAGAAAGAACAGATATTCCTGAGGTGAACATCTTAAAGTAAACTTCCATATAATCAAAACTTTAAAACAACAACAACTCACTCTCTCTCCCATGTCCAGTAAAGCAGAAAAATCAAAGTGGGCAATTGTTTAGCTACTGTGTGCAGAATTACTGTGTCTTAAATCAAAAATAATGAAGGAAGGAAACAACAGTGACACATATCATCCACTGGAAATAAAACAAATGAACAGCAAGGAGAAAAGAGGACTAGGCTGCTTTGTCCAGAAGCACCTAAGATTAAGTAAATGTAGGAAGGGCAGAGAAACCAGGTCTCAAGCAATATGGGAATCCAAGGTTAAGGTCATTTGAAACCAGAGTTTTGAATGCCAAGTAGTATCAAAAGGCAACCATTGCAGTCACTCTTGTTCTCATTTTCAAGAGACCATTGACTAATTGCAAGATTCCAAACCTCAAGATCTGAACTAGGAGTTTAGGTTTTATGGTATTTGATTAAGTTCCATGAAACTCCTCACAAACTTAGCAGAAAGTGCTTAAATCCAAGTACAATACCCATAACACAATCTTTGGAAAAATGTATGCCTTCATAATTTATGAGTTTGCAAATTCAGAATCAAAATAAATTTCTACACACTGCATGGAACTACTCACACCTAAAGGTGTAGGATTATCTTCTACATACCTGCAGTGTCACAGGACCAGAAGTTGCATGCAAGTAAAAATGGTTAGAAAAATGTCTGTATTCTAGTATCAAGGCCACCAATTTGAATAATTTCTAGTTTTGGACCAGGAAGTGCCTACAATTCTGTAAGTGTCTGTCTTTCAGTTTCTAAAAGTTTTACTCTATGGAAAGCTCAATAAGCAGAAGGTTCACTTACAATCCCAATGAGATATGGGCTGCCTGCATCTCCCAGCAGATGGCTCACCAAAATCTGCAGGGCAATAGCTGTAGACTGTCGTCTTGGTGTCACCACATACTGAAACAAAACACAACCCACAAGAGAATGAATATTAACAGAATGAATGTCATGAATGGTCAGCTACTGATATAACAGCCTAGAGAGATGAATATATTAATTTTTATGTATTTCATATTCAAACACTGGTTACAAGTTTGGAGCCAGAGAAGTTATTCCGAGCAAAAGAGTACACTGGATGTTTTGTTGAGGAAAAAAACCATTCAAGAAAGCAACACACACGGCAGCATGACAATGGAGTAGAAAAAATATGACTTTCCTGCCTCCATTTGTAGACTCACAGCAGCTTGTACAGATTTACTTGGCCATGCAACTAGCAGAAACCTCCAGCCAGTAACCCTTGCAGTCATACTGATTTACCAATAAGGAGATGCAGCACTGACAGCCTCTGAGAAAAATCCCTTATGGCACTGTGTCAGCAGGCACGGTCTGGGGGGAAACTGGGGTATCTGGAATTTGAAATATCTGCCATCGCTATAAAGGATGTCAGCTGAGACCTTGCAGACCACATGAAGACAGAGGGAGGGGACCCAGCCTGTCAGACCAGAAGGTGCCTGATGGTGCTCTGATGACAGCTTTGACGGCAGAAGTTTGTTGCTTATAACCAGATAGCACCTGAGATATAGCTACTCTGGTAGCATCACCTCAAAATGATTATGCTTTTGAGTGCACACAGCTTAAATAACAAGTTGGAGAAGAAGATGTGGTGCACATCCAGAACACGGCAAAGCATAACATAGATTAGAACTATTTTTTAAAATGAAATGTAGTAATTTTGGGGTAATAAGGGCTTTATGTCTGTGCTACTAAAGATCGACTGTGCCTGAAGAAGTACAGAATGATTCTATGCAATTTGTGTTTCTCTCTTTCAAGAATACATTTACACAAAAAGCATTCAAAGGCAGAATGAGACAGAAGCAATTTTAAACCTTCATACCTTTGTTTTCCAACCACTTGCTCATAGCAGAGACAAAATGCTTAATATTCTCCCAGTCCTCTATTCCCCAATCTTATTTTTTGGGAAACTGATCTGAACATCACTTAGGGTGTCTCAAGCACTAATTAATAGGGTGACTGGTGTTTTACCAAGAGACAAACTCAAGGTTTACAACCCATATTGTGGCTCTAGAGCCACCTTCAAGGAAACACTAACATGCATGGCAAGTTGGGTTTAGAAGAAAAAAAATAAAAGATCCTGCTTTCACATTTGATTTAGAGTTTTATTATCATTCTTTGTGTTTAAAGAGGCCTCAGAATATTAGAGAAAAAAATATTTACCTACCACTAAGATGTAGCTATATCACAGTAGCAACATTAATGTCACTTCTTTAGGGTGAGTGGAACTGCATTAATGGACATTAAAACAGGTGGGTAAGTCCAAGACACCAAGGTTTATTACTCTTGTGAGAATAAGAGCAAAAAATACTTCAGTGCCACATGCAGTCAGGACCTATACATACCAGTAAGTTACAGCATTTTAACTACACTGAAACTTCAAAGCCATAGCATGGATGCAGAAACGGGAAGGACAATAAGCTATATTAATGTAATGGTTTGCATTCAGGGGTGGTTTGACAGAGGATGCTGTAGCACTGCATTCCTTTCCCTCTTGCAGCCCCCCATCTGCAGGAGCTAGCATGACATACATTCTTGGTATGAAGATTGGGCCACATAGATTCAAAACACCTAAAAATGTTATTTTGATAAAAACCCATTCATAGAGTAATCATGATTTACATCTTGTAATTTAAGTATCATGCCAAGCTTTTTCCATTGCTATGGTTTTCATGCTGTATGTCTCTCTCTCACAAACATCCTTCTACCATTTTCTCTCATGTTTGACAAGATGGATGTGCTGCAGAGTCTTTCCCTAAAATGAAGCTCTTCTGGGGGGTGCCAATCTGGATCATTTTTCTCAGCAAGGTCACCTGTTTTCACAAGGCTTGTATGAACTCAGGTCTTCCCAAGGTCTCAAACTCTTTATCAAACTTGGTTGAAATCCATGGTTTCAAAACTTAAAGAGAAAGCAGACACAGACTGTAGTAAGTCTTGTTTCCTTAGGAAGTGAGGCTATGAATCCCATTTAGATTTAACAGAGCATTTGATCTAAAATGAGAAAGAAAACATACAGATTTCCCCAACACAATTAGCAAAAATTATAGCCAACTTGGCTATCTGTCCTTTTATCTCTGCCTAGTAAACCCTTCTTGTAGCCAGGGTTTTCTAAGCAGTAACATGCCTTACACCCTGCTGGAATGCCAGAAACACAGCAGTGATGTCCTTTTTCTTACAGCCAAATTTCCTATGTTCAGAGAGGGAGTTTCTCAAGAGCTCACATAATTAATTCCATTCAGTGGGAGCCTTTTGGTCCTGCTTACACCATATTGCAACCAGTTTCAGTAGAAAACCAGTCCACACTGGCAGTGCCCCTCTGAGCCAGAAATGGCCACAGCCTTGGATACACAAATCACTCAATATCTTAAACCAGCATCTTTGCACCTAGTAAGAGTACTCTGTACAATGTGGTTTTATTAAAAGACATAACCTCCTTCCTTACTTTGTACACATACAGCTAGCTTGTATCCCTTTCCATTCCTAGTGTCTCCAAAGTAGATATTTCTAACCATGGATGGAACATTTATTTTTCATTAGGAAAATTTAGATAGAGTGCTTCAACAGTAATAAATATTAAAACAGGGATGTCTTGGAGATCTCTTCAGAGTTACAGAAAAGCACTTTAATGTCCTGTTGCTGTCACACTGCATCCAGACCCCTGCCAGCCTAAGAACAGTCATGTGAGACTGGCTGATCTGGAAGCTGAAATCCTTGTCATCCATGAGATGGAGGAACAGTCCAACAGCTCCTCCTCACTGTGGTCATGGCACACTTTGGCCTAGCCTGAGGGTGTTCAGTTTACCCAAGTTCTGTTTTCTCTCAGAACCTGCCTGGAGTACCAGTTGAGCAGCTGCACTTTGGGAAGAGGTTCTTGTACAGGAAGAGAGATAAAGAGTCTACAGTAGAAAACTCTGAGCTTGGGAAGTAGACCTTGCTATGACAGACTGTACCAGACTGGAGACTGACAGCTCTTGGCTCTCCAAGGATATCATGTCATCTGTCCTAGACTCAGATTTCTTTTCTTTTATTGATAATGACAGGCTGTGTTTGAGAAATACAAATCAAATATTGTTATGCACTTAATATATTGTGCGCGCTGCAGGCATGAGGAAAGATAAATGCACTTTCGCTCTCTCAGTGCCCTGCACCACTTCCATACCACATTTATTTAATATATCTGTAACTACAAGAGACACATGGAACAAAGCTGTAACAAGAAAAATGGAAGAGAAGGATAGGACATTTCCTGTAGTTACGAGGCTCATACCAACTCTGCCTGTGCTATTATTCAGGTTCTTCTGCACAATGGAAACCATATGCAAGAGCTCAAGCCACTGCAGAAAAAGAAGAAACCAAACACTCCCACACACAGGGACTATGAAATAGCCATAGCATCCTGCCTGTCCACAGTGACTGCCCAATTACCCACGCCATGTCAACAATGCGAATGACATCCTACACACTGTCATCTCCCAGGAATCCCAGTCCAGAAGCCTTGACAGATAAGCAGGATGCCCCAAACAGATATCGTTTGCAAACCCTGTCATACTGTCTCTGGAGGTTTTAGAGATCCTCCTGCAGACTGTGACAGAGTTGTCAGCTAAAAAAGCAGATGGAACAGACAGGCTGGTGAACGCTCTTATACCTCCCAGGGCACTTCCAAACAAAGACGGGGACATGTTGGTAGCCTTCCCAAACCCCATATTAGCTTCCAGTTCCAGCATCTCCTACACTATTAGCTGCCAAAAACCTAAAAGACAGAGTCCCATCACCTCACAGATGGCAAACATATTTCATAAGGGACACTCCATGTACAGCCTCCCAGTAAGCCAGCGTATTGCAAGCAGAGCAGCTACAGCACTTCTCCACTTGCACATTATGACTGTAGTTGTACAGTAGATACCTTCATGTTTACAGCTGAATAAGAGGCACAAAGGTTGCTACATGCAATGCATCTTGATGTATTAGCCACAAAGGAAGAAAGTCCTTATCATTCAGTCAGCATCTTCCTTTGTCTTCAGCTCCACAGGTCGCAGGATAAATGAATTTCTAGCTACATTGTCTGGCTAGTAGTGTCATGTGGGAAGAAAGAAACATCATTTTCATGGCAAAATAAGAACCTGCATTAGCAAATCCAGCCACATTATCAGAAATCCTACCAGTTCACACGGGAAACAACGCAAAAAGAGAAATTACTGTCGTTATCTATGGCACCCTTCAGTCAATGTAACAGCAGTGATACACTGAACCCATGGATTTTCAGCAGGATGAAGCACAACTCCCAAATAAGATTGCCACTGAATGAGCAGACATCCACAAATTCAGCTGAATTCCATCATTTTTCTGATAAGACAATTAGTAACATTTAGAATTCAACAGATCCAACCCGAAGCACATTCACTGAGTGTCTGCTCTTGGGGGAACACACCACTACAGAGCTCTGCTCTGCCAAACTTTTCACCTTCCCACTTGTTGCCAACTGATGCAATATTGCTTGTACCTTAATCTGAAAGATTCTAAAATAAATACAAATAAGGGGTGTCAGTCACTCGGGAGACAAGAGCTTCCTTCCCTTCTGGATTTACATGGATCCAGGATATGGCAACAACACTCCCGATAGACTTCCTGCAGGCTGCAATATGATGCAGCATTCCCCAAGCAAGCTGAGACCTGAGTGACTGCACTGAATGGAAGTGCAGCAGCTTGCAGATTTTGCAGTCTGGATTCAGAAAGGAACTGAAGGAAGAGCTGACAATAATCACCTGCCTTACTTTCCCCATTGTATAACAACAGTATCTAACTCAGTGATGTTGCCCTCCTCTTTAACAATGACAGAGGAGAGGATTAAAATGCAGATGTAGGAGTTCAAAGAAAAGTAAATTGAGAAACTTTTAAAAAAATCCTTCAGTGGTGCCTCAACTGATGTAAAAATAATTCTAATTGTAATAGTACTTGGTTCTGTTGCAAAAACCCAGTGATTTCAAAATAAACTGAAATAGAAGCTAATAAAAAATTTAATTTTGGACCAGTGAGTTTTTCTGCACCTGTTCACTGCTTCAAGGCTACAGCTCTTTTCTCATAGGATAATTGTTTCTGACCATTCTTTGAGAGTCAAAGAAGAAACAAAACCCTCTTGCTGCTGGTTGAGGTTTTAAGCAGACAACCAATTCACTAATGCCAACTGCAATTTTTTAATTAAAATTCCAGAGTGCAGAAAAGTGACATGTAGAAAGCAGCACCATGAAAGAGTATCCTGAGAACGTAACACAATAGTCAATATCAGCAGTGTTTTGTTGAAGAACCATGAAATATAAGTTGTTTCATTCTTTCATCTCAATCATAACGTAAAGAAAGATTCTTCAGGCTATGAAGTGTGAGGATAAACAGGCTCATGTCAACAAGGCCAGGTCAAGTCAGTGGAGGGGGTGTTCTATAGTGCTTCACAGCTAGTCCCTTTTGTCACTAGACGGTGCTCAGCATTTGGCTATATACTTTCACATGGAAGACTGCAATAGAGATACTTTTATCTCTGCTCAGCTTTTCTACCGCTTGTTTTTAGTTAGTTGTTTGGAATACCAAGCAAGTTGTACATCTGAGTAACTAAGACCATAGTGACAGCAACCTCAGTTGTAAATTTTTCAGTTCCTGTGGTAGCAAGCAGTGATGACAGCCTCGTAAGGAACTGTGTTCCACATGAGCCACAGGCTGCAAGTCTTCTTTACTGTCCTAAACTCTTATGACATGTTATTGTGCATCAGTGCATGTTCTGCTACATATTAATGCATTCACTGTGGTTCTTATATGAAAGATTTATTATGACAGTAGAGTTTGCAGTAGCAATTGGCAAATAGGTTTGAGCTCCCTTGGAATGAAAAACTGTTACATAAAACAGAAAATGCTCACATGTCTCTTGCTTAGGATCTCTTCAGCTACTGGTTTTCCATCATTAGCCTGAGGATGGGAAACAGTCAGAGATTTCTGTTCTGCTTTGCCCTGACCTTTGTGTCTTCTCTCACATGTCCTGACGGCTTTACACAGTTTCCCTACTCGCCTTCCATCAGTACCAACTGCATCAGCATTTTGCCCATGCCATGCTTGTCTCAACAATCTCTGTCTCTCAGGTAGCATCCTGCTTGAGATGTCTGGGTTACAGTCACACCCACCGTTCTGCAACACAGTGATCCCACAGCAGAAGATTCTCCAAAGTAGAGAGTCTGGGTCTCATTTGTGATACAGTACTCTACTCTTTGTAGAAAAAGATAGTGCCAATTTAAATGCTTTGTCTTATGCACATGGGCAGCAACAAAAGGATTGTCAATCATTTTAATAGCTCTGGGTCTGGTACTTAAATCAGCTTTCTGCAGTCTGATTACTAGATATGAACAAGGTAGACCATTTCCTTGCTTATTTGACTGATATTCAGGTTGTTCATACTATGGATTTAATAAAAAAATCATACAAACTACTTCATAAGACTGGTGACCTGCGTAATTCAGTGATAGTAACAACAGTATCTGTCCCATGTTTTACACAGACACTGATTAGTGACTGTGGAGCTACAGCATAAACCAAAGGTTGCTAATTTTTTCCTTTGAGTGAAAACTCAAGTACATTCAAAATTACTAACCCTAAAAGCCTTGGCAATAATAAATTAATAGCTGCTTGTTGATACCTAGACTAACTGTGCCACAAGATGTGTGCTTTTCACATCACTTCTTTTTAAAGAAAGTTACTGATGACAGAATTCAAATTAAATAATGCACTGCTATTCTTTAGGCTTGTGGTGTCAGTCCTGCAATCTCCAAGAGTCTCATAAGCGTTGCTCCTTGCCTAATGCTTTGGCAGTGTAGCACCACTTACGAATTTGACTTGCAAGTGCTGGAATTTATCTGCACTGTATTCTGGAATATGGGAACTTGCTAATAGTTCACAGAATGATGAACTGTAACAGATTCGCTAACTTTAGTTTACAGAATATTGACTTTCCCTCATTTGGATCATCTTTTCAAACTTTTGGAGCACAAATAGAAAATCTCCGATTATAGACAGAAAGTGACCCTCTCTGGTGCAGACCATGTTCTGGCAGACATCCAACAACACAGAGCTGTACAAAAAATCCAACCTAGTGTGGGTACAGGAAGCTCTAGATAGTTCCACTCACGTTCATCCAAATCAGTACAGCTCCTTTCTGGGCTTACAAGAAGCTCGGACTGCTGCACCACCACACCCGTATTGTTACTGGCACCCTTGCACAGCAGTACATTGTGGCATGTGATTGCAGCCCCAATGCTAGCAGGGTAACAATAGATATTCTTAGTAAGAGTTCATTCTTCTCTTCCTAGGAGGTGGAGGTCCTTCTGGCCACCGAGATGCAGGCTTATGAACAATATTATGTTGAGGAAGATGAAAAACTCAATATAAGGGAATAGTTTCACAAACACTTACCAACAGTATGTCTGTCACAACAGCCCAGTTTACAGATAGAAACAATTCTCCAAATGCAATAAAAATCTGCAAAAAAGAAGAAAGCAGTGACTGTACACACTGCATTGACCTTCTTTATTGTGAAGATGAAGGCAGGCTCACTGACTATGCTAATTGATGTAAGGGTTGTTGTGCCTAGCCACCTACTTATAAATGAAGCATCTCTGTCTATGTTTACAAACCCTAACTTCATCTTTAAAGGGGGAAAAGGAACCACAGCAGGTATGTGGGTTGTTTTTTGTCACAAATCTTCAGCAGAAGAGCCAAAATAGGAAACATACACCACCCTCCCAAATAAACATTAATGAACTGCTGAACCCAAGAGGAGGAAAGCAGGAACCTGTAAAGAGAAACACTCAGCACAGGTTTAAAAACTGGTCAAAGATCTCCCTTTGCTTAGGTTTCCAAATGAAACAAATAGAACACCTCTGTACCAGTGCAAGTACTCTTAAAGCTCCTCCAGAGACACAACTTCCAAGATGAAATGGACTCCAAGAGACAGGCAGCCTCAAAGCCTTGGTGCCCTGTGGGAATTCCCTAATTCATCACAGATGGAGACTCAGCCATCAGGAAAAGGGGAAGGGCCCCCAACAGTTCTTACACCTGTGGTCTTAGAAAAGATTAACTCTTTCAGCTAGCCCTGGACATAGATTTGAGCAGGCTGTACAGACTAATCGATACTTGAGGAAAGCATTAAAAACTACACTATCAAGCTGGAGCCATTCTAGAAGGCAGAATCTATTTAGTGACAGAGGTCACAAAGTCAGATGGCACCTAGGAAATAAAATCCATTACAACAACAGATGCCAGCATCTTGTTCAGTAAGGTCTTGGTCAAGATGTTGCATCTGGTTGATGAAAATGTAGTCCTAAGAAAGGCAGAGTGGCAAACTCTCAGATGTTTTCAGAGGGGTAGCTTACATTCTCCTATGAAGAACCAGACCTATTATGCATCTTCCTATGATACCCCTCCCTCCTCTGTGTTTCTTGCCTGTACTGTTCATGTCTTTTCCTTTCCAAACCAGTCTGGAGAAAAAGGTCCTTGAAGTACAGAGATATTTAGCATAGACCTTTATCCAAACATCTTTTCCTTCAAAATGCTTTATATAGGTTTTCTAATGTGCAGCTGAATCTCCATACATAACTATTTTTCTTTAAGTTTTATAACAAATATCACTTGTTTCACATACCCCTTGACTATGTCTTAGCTCTTGGATTTATGCATCCCACTAGCAAAGTCTTTCCACTGATACAACCTTGGCAGACCTTGCCCTGGCAAGAGACAGAATGCAATCATTCTTCTCCAGTTTCATGACTGTTACAATAACAGCCTATAGACTGCAAAAACCATGCTGCATGCCAGTCTTAGCTAGAAAGCAAGTGACACACCCTTTATTAGAGAACTTTGGGCCAAACGCAAATTGAAACGTGCTCATTAACGTGGGTAGCAATATCACACAGTTCAGCTTTTTGCCAAGCCACCTGGCAATTAGGACTACCAATGTCAAATCTTGCAGCCACCAGAAAAGATTAGCCCTTTATTATCTTAAGATAATACTCTCTGAACTCTCTTGGAAGACCCAAATTCATAAAGGATCTTCCTTTCCTTTTGCCCCTTGATTCCATACAAATAAACTTTAAATGTGCTATTACTTAACTTAGAACTGCAGCCTGTGAAGTGGTCAAAGTAGTACTCACAGAGGAATTACAGAAAAATGCAGAAGTGCAGTTGAATCCTGCTATACAGTGACAATGGCATGAACTTATGTAAATTCTGTCAGTTGTGCCATAGCTAGCAAAAGATAGTGTATGCTAAAGTGAAACACAAAGGAGAAAAAGAACAAAGGGATTTATTTAAATCCTGACTGCTATTTTACATATGACAAGATGCAAATCCAACAGTTAGAATAGGAGGTTCTGAAGACTTCCAAACTGTTCCTAGATACCATCAGTGGAGTAGATGACTATCTGCCTTTATACATCAAACGTTCTCCTTTATAGGAATCTTATGATGTTCAGCACTTTTAAAGTGTTTTTTCCAGTTCTCCTTTCTCTTCATGCTTTTTCCAAGTTATTTAGTCTCTACAAGCCCCTAAGAACAAGAGCATGTCATGCCTAGTGCAAGAAAAGAAAGCTAAATTCATCTTTAGGAAATAAGTTATACTCTCAACCTAGATACCAAAGGAATAGGAATTAATGAAAAATTATCCATGATAAGAAAACATGATATTTAGTGGTTAAGGCTTCATACTTCAGAGAATAATTATTTCATACATAATTGTGTTAACATTAAAGACCAACTTTGTTAGCTTTTCTTTTCTTTCCTAAGATCTTGTGTGGATTGCAATTGTAGGGTCACCAGAAAAATTTAACCCAGACAGCTTTGGAAGATAATAAAACATTCTACGGATTCTATTAAGGTATTCTGTCTGCAACCAATATCAATTTTATACTTTCTCATGCAGAATAAATGCAATATGGTTGAATAGCTAGCATACTAAGCCATCCAACTGCAAAAAAAACCCTGTAGTCAATAAAGAGAAGAGAGTTTTATGTTCTTTTCTTCAAAACAGGTGGACACATCCTGGAAGTACTGTACTTGGTTAGGGAGAAGGGCTGAGGATGGCAGGAAAACAACAGAGCAATGCTCTATTTAAAGTGCATCCTTCTGTTCCTACCATCTCTCAATATTCCTCATACTGTCTCAAGTTCTTATTTTAAATTAGTATAGAAAGGGTTTCCATTAAATTTGTCCAATCATGTTTGTGGCATGTCCATTCTAATCTGCTAAGTGTACCTAGAAAAGAGTGAAGCATTGTATTTTATTGCTGCCACCTTCTACAGGATCCCCAACATTTTTAACAAACACTTAAAGCTGGTCTCCAAAGGATACAACCAGAATAATGTCCCAAATTTTAAGGGGATTTTGCTTTGTAGATGACTGTTTACATTCATACCTAAGCTAATATGAAGAGAATTAGATTGTAATCAATGTCAGTGCCAAGCACACATTCTGATTTTAAACAGTCACATGCCTCAACAACAAATCAGGGAATCAGTATGGCTGGACCATAAGTGAGCAATGATTTCTGTCTTTTTTCAAAAAGAACCACACCAGGCAGGTGTATCAGAGACAAGAGCTGCAGAATGCGTCCTTCAAAGGCAAGCTGCAGGTTAAGACAGCATCCTGATACAGCATTACCATCAAAGATAGGTCTGTTTAAGTTACCGCAACACCAACTATTGTCCAAGGTTCCTAGTCGTGACTTTCCAAAGCATCTGCTGCACTGCAGAGAGCACACATATTTCATTTTGTTTTGGAGACAGGAACAGATTTAGACAGAGACTGCTCTGAGATAACGAAGCCAGGTAATTTTTCTCTTGTCTTTTCAAAGGCAGTCTTTGAAATCAAGAACTGGGTGTCCAGAGAGAGAAGAGAAATCTCATTACATTTCAGTTCACCTACCCCAACAGAAACCTTTGGAAGTCCAGCCATATTTCTGTGTTAACTTGAGAATTCTTGTGCTTTGAAACATTTCTTCCAGCTTTGGCCATAACTGATTAAACCTGGTTCCCTTTTATTATCCACCCAAGACAGTGGAAAGCACCATACAGAAGCCACTGTAATTGCACGCTGATGCAAGTCTGCTTTTTTGCTTCAGTAGCTTCTGCACTGTGAAGTGATGGAGACAGGTCTGCTAACATCAGTGTGCCTGAGTAGACAGTGACTGGAAAGCCAGTTTCCTGCTAGTGTCCTACACAAATGGAAGATTTGTTTCAGTGGGACCTTCAAATTAGATGCAGCAGCTGGCACGCCACTCCAATTCTCACACCAGTATGACTAATGTCAGATCTTGTTTAGAAAGCAAGGAGAGGCACGGCTGGTGCCAGAGAAGCAGTAGTTAAGCAGCTGTAGTGGTAAAAGTACTAGAAGAATCAGGTGCTTAGATTATGTACAATTTATTACCACTGCACACTGTTGACATTACATGTTGGAACACCTGAATCTAGCACATCAAACAAAAGACAAAATGGCAAAGTCTTTGGTTAAAAGACCAACTGGTCTGCCCATGGGAAGAAACTTCAGGAACACAGTTATCCATATCCCAGTCCAGACTTTCCTCCCAGATAACACACTGCCTGGAAACAGAATGCTGCTTGCAAGGGGAGAAACATTTTAAACAAATTCCTTTTTATCAGTCCTAATAAAAGGTATATTTTGGTAATTCAAAACCAATATATTGATTCACTCATCTAACACAGACTGGCAAGTGGAACTGTTGCTCTCTACCTTTAACGACAAAAAAGAACTGCAGAGCAGGACTATGTGGGAACCTGAGAAGCAGCAAAAGAAAATGGCTAATTCTTTTGGCACTCAGATCTCCACTTTTGAATCTAAAAATAATCTTCGATTTCACATTTTGCTTTGTGTACCCACAGTCGGACATGCAAATCCATTTGTTTTCTCCCTTGGTGTAAAGGTGTTTTTCCACAGGAATACACATTCCTGAGGAGTCAGAAGGAAAATCTCTTTGAATAAGTGTTATTCTTAGAAGCAAAAAAACTGCAAAACTGCCCTTTTGCAGAGAACTGTTGATTACTGTAATTAACTTTACTTGGATCCTCTTATTTATGTTAATCATGGTAATTGTGTCTATGAAGTCACAGGAAAAAAGCTTGAAGTCTTTCCCTAACACTTTAGCAGATTATAGTTAAAATAAGGTTTACATTCAGCTCCCTCTCACAGGGAATTTTTGGAACTATTCATTGTTCCTAGTAAGTTTCTGTTTTACCATTTACTGACAACAGAATTTAAGCGATTTATACTTCAGTTTGCATTGCCAAAAGCTTGAGTTTGAAGATCAGCTAGTGGTTTGGGGCTTTGAAGGTGATGGCTAAATTATTCTTAGCAAGAACTGTGCGTAGTGTACAGTCACAAGTACACCAATCTTTAAGTATTCAGAGAGCAAAAATAAGTCAGAATACTAAATTAGTCACATAGCATTAAAAATTAACATAAGATTGAGACTTCCTTTAACTACATTTTTGGATAAGGGACACTCTAGCTTCCTGCAGCTAACTACATAGGCTTACTATTCTCTTCTTTAGTGTGGGTGGACTGTATAGGTCCTGAGGCCCAATTTATAATGTTCTGACTGCCTGGGCCAAATAATGCACAACATGGCTCTCACAGGACAGAGCGCAGCTGCAGGCAGTATTAGAGCAACATGCACAGTCCTTAGCTGGTAAGGCCACCTTGTCACAAGTCACTGAAACCTCTTATTGGTCTAGAAGATTGCAGAGAATTCTGTAAAAGCCATCCCTTCCTCCTCCTCCCCCTTCCTTATGTCCCCAGGATCTTAGAAAACATTTTGCTAATGATAGCAGATCGGCACTTACAAATGTGGAAAGGATGTTTGTCTCAGCCACCATCAGAGATATGTAGAGGCACAGAGCAGAAATGAACATGCTTGTGGCACAGATCAGAGGATCAGCTTTATTGTTTATCTTCCTTAATCTTCTTGCAGCTTCTGCCCCAGTAATGACACCCAAGATTCCCGTCCCGATGGTGATGCCTCCAAATATTAAGCTGGTGACAAAGCAAAGGATTCAGTTGAGCATAGTAAGACCATACTGTGGAAAAAAATTGGTGTTAGTTTATACCTTTAGTTTCAGAGGACTCTTTACTGGGGGACTTGAATTTTATTCCACTTGATCTGACCCTCCCACTCTTTCTAAATGGATTTAATCCCAAGCCTCAACTGAAGCTATGCCTCTGCAACTGAGCCTCTATGCTGTGGAGCAGGTATTTGCCCATTTACAGAGCAGGTGTTATGCACCCAGGCTCAGAGAGGACTCTTCTCAGTATGACCTGGCTTGGCCATCCAGTGATTTAGAGGAGACACAGTCATCTTGGTTACCCTGTGAACCAATCTACTCAGTCATCCCTAAAACACAGATGGAATAACCCTGTATCACAATCTGCTGTCTTGGAAGAGATCCTATCACATGGAATTATATACATCTAAATTACAATCCTCTAGTTAGCACAGCTGAGATGAGTCGCTTCTCTGACTATGGGAAACATCTACCACTTCCCAAAAGAGTTGAAATACTGAATAGTTAACCAGAGGGAGGTCCATGTAATATTTTCTGAATGCAGAATGTCAAATGCCACACAGCATTGTGTGTCTGCAAATGTGTTCTCCAGGAATGACAAGTTCATGTTTTAAAAGTATGTGTTTGAATAGCTTAGAAGATTCAGCTTCCAAAGGGACTTCTGTATATGCTTTTCTCTCTGTCCCAAAGGAGATCGTAATGACAAAGCAAGTCTCTTGCTACACGACTAGTGATGCCACTGATTGTTTAATGCATTGTAATTCTCCTAAGGCAAAGGAGGACAGGAGCACAAGCGCTTCTAAATATTTTAGAGTGCTGCATGGTAAGTTCTGTACATTTTCCTAAGCTTCCTCTGACTGCAAAGCAAAGTAACCATCTAGGATATGATCTGTTCCTTTAAACTACAGTGCACCTACTTTTTAATTTCTTTCTGGCTGATTAGGAAGAACTCAATACTTCTACAAGGAAAAAAAAAAAAGTATTTCTATACAAGATAAAACTTTAAGCATATTTGTACTCTCCCTTTAAGTTCTTTGGGATTCTGATCCATCACTCAGTATAGCTTGATGGTGACAACATAGATTGTCTCTAGGCAGAATAACTATTTTAGAGATTTGTCCGGGAGAGGCAAGTTCCAAAGTGACATTAGTTGATCAAAGCATTCATGGAATTGTGTTTAGAAGATTCTTCTGTTGTAAACTGAAGTTGAAATAAACCTACAGCTGGAAGGGAACAGCCAAAACTAAATCCAAGCACAGTTCAATGGACAGGGAGTAGGAAAGTACAGAAGCCTAGTCCTGGTGAAAGGCTCCTTTGGGATGTTTTAAGGTCTGAGAATGCTCACTTATCTGTCTGATCTGTTCAAAAGTGTCTGCACAAGGACCTGAATAAAAACTTCATACTATTTATCTACCTTCAAAGGCTTGAGACCTGAGTCAGCTGTGGTGCTGTTTGAATTTGTGTTTCCAGTGAGTCTAAGTGACACAGCCCTGATCCTTAAACAAAGCCTGCAACTGCTGAACAGCCAGAGGGGAAAACGTCCTTAAAGTACCCCTGGGCAGGTCTGGGAATGTGCAGCTCAGTTCTTCCAGCACCATCAGCTACAGGTCTGACATGGTTGTTTATATCACGTTTCTTTGCATCCCACTGGAATAACAGTCTAAAACTGACCCTATGCTGCTTCTGGCACTACCTTATGCCAAGGCTATTTTTAAAGCATCCTGTAAGAAGCAGTACATGAGGTTAAACTATCAGGTGCTCCATTTTACTTCCCTGAAGACCATGTCTGCTCTAGCAACACTACCGTGGAATAATAATTCAGAAGGTGGATTAGAAAACAAAACATAGGCTAACACCTTCAGCTTAAAAAAGGAAGTAATTAAACTGTGTGCCTTCTCTGCCTACCCTGAGCTGGACTCCTGAGTTCTGCTAAGTAATGTGCCAGTGGTGACATCCGTGGAAGGACAGTTGCATTCCCCACTGAAGTACTTGTGGATGACTATTCAATCTATCCAGTTACACTGCAACTTGGAAACCAATTTTGAGTTGGCTCGGTTATTCCATTGCAGAAAAGCAAAAGAACCCAATTACCAGAGGACACCCTCAAGGTATGATTACTGCTTTTCTCTTTAATTGTCTTTGCCTGGAAAGACAAAGTAGTAAGCAGTTAGTTCTTGGAAATCCATCATGAAGGCAGCGACTGAAACCGGATTTGGGACACCTCCAGAAGAAAGGTAGGGACACTTGTATGGAGGCCACTGGTAGGGAGTTGGTACACAGAAGAGAAGTGTCCCAGTGCTCACTGTTACTGAGGGCAGTCGTGAAGACTCGAGAGGAACACTGAATACATTTTTCTATTCCGGTTAACACATTGTAAGGAAAAAAATTCTCTTCCTAGCTGGGGAAAAGTGATCTCCAAAAAATTGTATTATGATTATTTTGAAGTCCTCTCCTGTTGTAAATTCCTCTTGCCCACCCAACATTTGATACTTATTCATGAATCTTTCTTCATCTGGATAGCCTCTGTAAGCAGAGCTCTGCTGACAGATACTCACAAGACCAAATTATCCTGTTTTGACATAACATGATACTAGATCAAATTCATTGAGCTTGCTTTATGCTGGGAGTCACAATGACCTGACCAATATAGCAGCAGGAGTTTTAAAACCAGACTAACAAGAAGGTAATAGGAAAGTTACCAAAACACAGGATCTAAACATACTTAAATGAGTATTTAGGTAGGTTGGGGTGCACAGTCAGTTGTCAACTGAAGTCCCTTTGCTAAAGCTACTCCTTTCCCTGCAAGTGTTCCTGTTACTGCTTCTTTCCACTTTACTTAAATAGAGTGGCAGCATCTTTCCAGTTAACCGAGTGACTATAAACAAACAACTAGGAGTGTCTCAGCATACCTAGCAGCAACCTACTCTAACATTCACACCCAACTGTCTTCACGAGAAGTGTTGAGGGTCACATCCTACCTTCTGCCTTTGGAAACAAACTTGACTCAGCACTGTGCAGTGTTTCCCAGCATGTTTCCACAGTCGTGCACACCTCACCTGTTAGATGAATTGCTTGATTTTTGGAGGCATGGTGATACAGTGCCCTGGACAACCTGAGCCCTGTAAAGAAACTGCGGCATCCACATTCCCAGGGCTCCAGTAACAAAGGCCATGGCAGTCAGACCCAGCGAGGACCAGACAAAACTCCAACTGAAAGTTAAAAGAAAGAAATGTGAGATACTAGAAAGAATGGGGTGTGAGGAAAAAGGGAAAGCCTACCTGCAATATCCAGGATTTCAAGCAATAATAAAACAATTCATTCAGGCATCTTATAATCAAAATGCACTCCCTTGAAGATACTAATTTTGATGAGACTTTATCGATGAACTTCAACAGTAAATTACTATTAGACCTACTGATTTCATGCTAAATCCCAGTCCTGGTCTCTTGCAGATTTCATTGCCAACTTCTGCTAAAACAATTGCTATGAAATTTTTGATAGCGGAACTACAACAATAGAGAGTGGGCAAGAACTTAATGGCTTAGTAGCTAAATGAAAGTGTTCTATGTGCAAGTCTAAATGCCTCAGGATGGTTTTAAGTTGTTTGTGTAACCAATATAAATGAGAGTAACATCTAGGTCTTCCAAACTGTTAAGATGCAGTGGCTGAACCACTCCTTAACTCTACCTGAGGAAGTAAAAATGGACTCTTAGTCTGCACAGAGAGTTTTCAGACAAAAGGAGATACGTTGTAAGAAACTGTCCAAATCTTACGTTCCCTCCTGCCCTATTCTAGGAGTGAATTCACTTTTTACTGGTCTCTTTCTAGTTAATAGTTTAGGAGAAAATTCCCTTTGAAGGCAATAGGGAGGTATGAAATCTTAAGACTACATAAAAGCACTGCAGATGACCAGGTGACCAGCAGACTAGAGGATTTGTTAAGATATGAATCTAATTCTTCATCTTCTAAAGATAAAGGGCTCTCAGAGTTGAATAAAAGCTGAACCACCTGTTTTTTTGGCAGTATGTCCTTATGCTTTGGAAATCAATTGCTAAAGGAAAAGCAAATTAAAAGCTGATTTTACAACATTGCTGGAGGTTGTGAGGAACAACTTTGTAGGAAAACAACTTCGCCGTTAGTCAGAAAGGTTTATTTTTGATTCACCTCAGACTGTACTGCCTACAAATTGTGATCCAGCAACCTGGATCTCTAACGCACTTGGTATTCTGGATGCAGACAGGACGCAAATCTAACCGTCAATTAGAAAACGCTGGATCCTCCACGAGAGGGACACTCCACAGACAGAGGAGGTCTCGGGCAAGCAAGAGGGGCTTGTCTTTCCCGGGAAGCCCTGCCGGGGCGGGCAAGCAGCGGCGCCGTCCGGCGGCCCGGGCGCAGCCGCGCAGCGGCACCTGCCGTTCCCCCGCAGAGCCGCCGCTCGGCTCGGTCCGGCCCCCGGCGGGGCTACCGCGGGCCAGCGGGCTGCGGGCCTCAGGAGCCTGCCGCCGGCCTGCGGGTCAGCTGGGGTTGACTTTAATTTCTGTGGGGTTGAAGGGGAGGAGTCGTCTGGCAGCCAACAGGTTAGGCGGTCAGACACCTGCAGTTACTTCATGAGCCGTGTTGGGCTCTGGCCTCTTGTCTCAGAGGCACAGCAGGCTCACAAATACCATATAAAAGCTGCCAGAGACGTGCTGATTCAACCTTCCTCAGGCACCGAGAATTACAGATAAAGTTACACCTGCAAAATGTGCTTCTACCCACCTAGCTTACCCTATGTGTTAAAGCAAGAGGGAAGGGGAAACTTAGTAGAAAGCAGAGTTGGATTTAAATAGGAGCACACTGCTATCACAACTTTGCCTCCTTCCCCTTCCTCAGAATGGGAGAATAGCAGAAGCAAGGAAATTTTTAATCTATCGTGCAGCATTCCTGTAAAAGAGTGGAAGAAAGATTTTTATTAATTGTGTCTCAATAATCTTGTACACAGCGTGCGATACAAAGGAGCTGAGCAGGATTTGATGGCCTATTTCTAATAACGGAATGGTCATTCTTCAATGGAGGGAACCTTTACTGCTAAAATCACTTACTTCTTGGCAAGTGATACGACATCGTGACACCAAGTAGTCTTGGCAGTTCTCTGTACACCCGGTTTCTCAGCTGCTACTCGTATTGTGCCGGAGATGCTCAGTGCTCTGTGGGCTGCTGTCCTTCTCTGGGTCCTGTGAGGGACCAGGAGAATCAGAAGAACCAATGCTAGACCTCCCATGCAAGGAGTTACCTGTAGGCACAAGGCTCATTAGATCAAGGACACCTTTTTTCTTACAGTGAAAACTCCACAGCAACTCAAATTCAGTGTTAGAATGACATATCAGAGAATTGCAGGTATGTTCAGAAGCAGATGTGACTTACTGTTTGTAGGTCATATTTGTAAAGAAGAAGGGTGACTTTGGTGATTTATGGTGACTTTGGAGAAAAGATAACAGATCCTCCCTCCCCATCATACAGATATATGATTGCTCCCTCCAATTTTGGATAAAAACATGTGAAGAAAGGAAACTGTACCATAATAGTCTGACCACAAATGCAAGAATCACTGGTGCACTGAGTAACATCAGACTGTTACTCCAGTAAACATTCTTCCCTACTCATCCTGTACTTGCTAGTTAATTTTGTAGGTAAGTTAAGAGGATCTGACAAAGTACTTCCAAAGCACTAGGTGCTCAGTATGGTGAGAAATTATGATGACATGACCAGAACAGAAGAGGCTTTTTTCTTGAAACCCTCAAATAATAGAAGTTGTTCCCAACAGCATTTCAGAAAACAAACTCTTTTGATTTTCCTGAAGAATTATACTGGTGCTACCAGTATAAAGTCCATTTTAACTTCAGTTTCCTCTGTTTGAGGAGGTCTTGGTGAACTGACAACCATGCCAAGTGTGTCCTCAGGTAAGAGGAACACCAGCACCTGCCCTGGCTGCTGTACAATTTCACCTATGCCTGCTTTCATTCTGCAAGAGCTAGGCAAAAATCATCCACTTGTCCTGCAGGAAGAGTTCTCTTAAACACCAAGTTCATGACCAGTCAGACAGTAGAAAGTCCTCCCACTGCTCACTTCTTTTAACACAATGAGCATAAGTAATCTAAACTCCAGTGATGATTCTGATTTTACAGTGATGGCTCAGCCCCTGAGTGAAAGTGAATAACTCACCCTGAATGCCCAGTGCCAGTCACCTGTGACATCTGCCATGCCAGCTGCCAGGACATAACCAAGACCACTGTAAGCAACAGAACAATCAGTAGGCACCGAATTCTTGCTGGCTGAAATGACACATCTTGCCAGCTAAGGAGCACACAGAGAAGTATTCTGTCATAGTTTTCAAAACAGATAAACAGAAACAACCCTTATGGTCTATGCCAGTCTACTTGCCAGCCAGTACTAAAAAGACAGTCTAACCTCCTCAGAGCAGACTTGAGATGGTGGCAATAATGTCCCAGATTCCCCTTGGAATACAAGTTCTGTAGAATGACACTGCAAATCCAGATCAGACAGCCCATGAAGCAGTTTATTATTTACTGTTTTCTGTGCTAGCGACATGAGTTAAGCCCTGCAGGAATTCCTTTAGTTTTAATCTGCTTTCTGGGCTCAGCCTTGGCTGCCTGCTCTAATAAAGAGTATGCCTCTGAACCACTTAAAAAGTCCTTCTCTACCTCTTCTTCAGACACAATGTCAATTTAACTAAAAGAGCAGAGGGAACTGCCAATTCTTCCCTGGGAGACACTTAATGGAGCATTCTTGAAAATTTGTCAAGTAAACAAATATCTAAAAGCTTTTGTGTTTCAAAACCCAGAAATAAATTACCTACCACCATGCACATATTTCTTTTAGAATTGATTCAATATTTTATTCAAAACCTACCAGTTTTCAGAGTTTAGATTCTCCCTAAAAAATGTGGGCGGGGAAAAAGTAAATTTTTCTTCAAGATAAACACAGAAATAAGCCTAACCAGCTCTATAGAAATATGCTAAGCAAGTGACAAATCCTTCTGCAAGAGCCAATGCAGATATACATCAAAATATGTTTAATCAAGACTCAGGTCACAATGAATTGCAGGCATGGTCAGACAGAATTTCAAAAGGCAGGTCAGTTACTAGCAAGAAAACCAACCTTCCCACTGGAATGAAGATATAGAAGATAGACAACATTGTGGTCCTTTTTCCTTCCTCAAACAGGTCTGCAATGATGGTAGGTGCTACTGTGGAATAACTGGCCGTGCCAATGCCAACTAGTCCTCGTGAAATAAAGAATATCCAGTAATACTGCAGGTGAAAGACACATTATAGTACAAAAAAGCCCATGCAAGAAAGAACGCTTACTATTAAAGAGGTGCATTTCAGTGGACCAAATGTACGAGAGGAAATAAGACTTCACTGTCTTTTGCGTATGTCTGTGTTCCCTTCACTCACACCTGCTTCCCTCGTATCCCACTGCTGTGCTTTTTACTTTCTGCACAGTAGTGACTTCTTAGAGTGACACCCAGAGGGAATTACAGGATAGAGTTGATAGACCACAAGCTTGCTGAACAAACTGCTAGCTGCAAGGTCATAATCAACAAACAGTTGGGATAAAAATAAGACCCCATCATTTGCAACAGTAATGTGTGTGTTCTCCATTGCCCAGGCTGGACTCCACCGTCCCATAAAGCATTCCATTGAGTCCAGGCTTGAGGAGTGAGTGCTGAAACAATAGCTTTTCCAAACATGATCAGAGGGGACTCATCAACTTCTGCAAGACATATGCAGATTATTTTCATAGTACCCTCCAAAAAAGCAACATACCGATTCACTGATGAATGAACTGCCTAATGTTACACCAGACCAGAAGAAAATACCAGCTCCAAGGATGATTTTCCTATTGTACCGGTCACCGAGGTATCCAAAGATGGGGGCAGCCAGCATGTAACACAAGATGAAGACTGAAAATCCAAGAAGGAGCAAAGACAATATTGGTCAAATTATTTTTAGCCTATGTACTCCTCATCCCTCAGACAAACTCAGGTTATTTTTTAGGACAGAGGTTAAAGTCAGACTTTGTAGAACTAGTAGGTAGATTGACATTTAGAAAAAGATAAATGCAGATTCAAAAAAAACAATACAAAAATAAAATATGTGAATTGCTCAAGTTCTGTATTTCTTGAGACATTCCTTCATCTTTTGTGATTCACATGCTATAGGATTTTTGAAGGACTCAACTGCTTCCCTGAACCAAAGACTTTCGGTTTTGCATTATAGTCAGCCTGCCCACAAGTGGAAGTGAGCAATACCACACACATGTAGGAACTAGAAGAAATAAGTAACTAGATTGTGTTTTAGGAACAAACCCGTGTAGATGCAAGGCAAAGTAAACTATCTGAACTTAAGTGATTTTATTACCTGTTTGCAGTAGACCTGTATCCCCATCGCTAAGTTTGAAGTATTTCTGTATATCTAGCAGGATCCCTGCAACAGACAAACACCGAATGACAGCAAAGTACCCTGCTCATTCCTTGTAATTCTATTAATTTGCCAGCTCAAAGATGTATTTGAAGAAGAGTGCTTGCAAGAACTGCAGCACATTTAGCTTGTTAGTTTACATGTAAACCATTAGTCTACCACAAGCACAGATACACAAGAGAATTAAAAATTCTTATCACTATAGATAAAATTCATGATCTTCCACTACATAGGTCTTATGAGAGTCAGTTTACCCACTATTTTAATCACAACTGTTCTGTTTCTTTTGCACCATTAGTACATAAACACATAAACAGTTTACAGTCCAAGGTTTAATGGACACAATGTGGAAAAAAACAGTGGCAAAGTTTCACAGGCAGGAGGTTGCTATCTTCATGCAACTAATCCTAAAATTTTCTTAATAACCTTAAAATGTTAGGATGAGTTGAAATTCCTTCTGTTAAGAATACCTGTTAATATTTTCAGTATATACAGTATTCCAATCAGTGCCTGTTGGATTTTTCAGGATGCGAATGGCTACAGTCTTCATTAGCCAATGGTGGCTAAATCAGCCCCATAGCCAGGGAAATACTACTGTAATACAGATCATGGTTCTGATCGTGTAATTCTGTTCATATTTCTATCACAATTTTGCAAAGATCAGATGAGATATAGATAACTGCAGATTTACAAATTAACATTTTTAGTGGTGACAATGACAGACAGATTTCACCAAAAGTGATCATTTCTATTTGTGATAAACAGCTGACAGAAATTCCATCTTGATTTCTAACCATTCAATAGCTGTGGAAAAAGGTTAGAAGAGTTGTCAAAAAGTGTGGAAGAAAGTCACACAAGCAACAAACTGAGGGAAGATCCATGGATCTGGCACCTCAAGGATGCATGAATGCTGTTGAGACAAAAAGGTCATTTCCATGTCTACATCATGCCAAGGCTGCAGATCTACCATCTCACCTATCTTGCATTTCTTCATTATATTCCTGAAAAATAATTTAAAATAGCAGAAGATACTGCTTTGAATAAGCGTACCTTTGCTCCAATATTAAAAGATATCAATTAAAAACAATTTCTTCTCATGTAGCTTTGGTTTTGCCAAAATAGTCAAAATGAAAACTTTATTAAGAGGATGAAGCCACCACTTAAGAAAATAAGTTCTGTGTAACCTGTCTGCTATGTTCCCAGAAGCTGACCTGCAGCAGAATGGAGCTCAGGGTGAGGTTAGCAAGAGGTACCTGTTCTGCTCCTACAGGGTATTTTACGTGTTATGCCATACACTAAACTGCTGCAGCCACTTGAAAGCATTCTTGAGCCAGTTAAAGCCAAATGCAAGCTCTCCCACATGCTCTCCCCGTGGCTGCAGCATAATCACTCTCCTCACTGTTTACTGATGTGACTTGAAGTCAGTGTAGATCAAGGTCCAGCCTAACAGCAGCACCAGAGCTTTTAAAGATGTTTCTCCGTGACCCTCGAACATACTCTGCATTTAGGATTTTCTTAATGGTTTCAGAAGTTTAAGTCAGTAGCTTCATGCAAACATTTTGTATCATTAAAACAGGACAATCAGTTTTATCTATTCTTTCTGGTAGCTGATTATCAACACAAAGAAATACTGTTATTATAGGAACTTCAGTTTTAGACTAATAGAGCATCTAGAACAAATCACAGCTAACACAAGACTTGAACTGAACCACAACTTCATCTCAAACTAACTTTCACACTGAGCACCACTAAAATGTTATCCCCTCCACATAACTGAAATAAGTGGCCTGACCAGTTATTGGCAAATTACAACAGCTTGGAACAGGGTTACAGATCAGAGGGGGAAGAGTCTGCATGATCACCATTTTTAACAAACTGAAGACTCAATTCTAGCAGACAAGTAAGTAGAAGTGCTTGTTTTCTGTGTGAAGATTGATGCAAACTCTGTCAAAGCCTGTGAGCAAAACTGCCCGGAAACCACAACTTCATAACTGCCACCAGCTTACTTTTAAACAAATATTCAAGCCTCTCCTTTTTCACTTTCCTGTTAACTCACATTTAACAATATGTTCATATATATGGACAGCCAAACTCAAAAGTACTGATGCAGGAATTCTGCAGTGCAGCTGAATTCTAGCAGATGAATGGTATACTGCTGTGGTATAAATGGCAATTTACAGATTGCCTCCATGGCCCAAGAGGTCCTAGAGTTACCTAAAAAGTGTTTTAGTCATATATTGTAATTAAAGTAGATGTCCGATATTTCAAAGGCTTGAACACTATCCCCACCTCTGTTCTTGAATTCTTACATGTCCCTGAGGGCACCTCACTCACAAGAAACTGAGCCTGTTAACAAATAGGCAAGTTTTACTTCACAGGCCTTCTTGAAAATTTTAAGCTCTTAGCATGGACAGACACCAAAGAATAGTTCAAAGCCTGGAATGAGCCAAATGACTGCTTGCACTTAATACTTCCAGGTGTACACCCTCCTAGCAGCCCAGTTCTTGCTCAAAGATATTTTCATCCTCTTCTGTCCCCTGCCCTTCTCCAGGGAAAGTCATTTGACAATAAAACCCATACATTGAAGTTGTTCACTAACAGTCTTGCAGTATCATTCAACATGCAGTACTACTTGTTTCCTTCCCCCTTGTATGTGTGGTTAAGAGTTATTCAAAAGAAAAAAGATTAAACTCCTAAACCCACTAACTTAAATTTTTAAAGATACCGTTTGGTACTGTCACTAGATATTTAATTCCAAATTTAGAAATCCATCCTTTGGTTTTTTTCAAGGTTTTAAAACATTTATGATTTCCAGGCCACTCAGAAGTAAAATATAGCAAGCTCACAACAAGTGTTTCCTCCTAATTTATAAATCAGATCCCTGGAAGCATGGTAGATGCTTTGGAGTGATGCTAAACAGAAGAATTTACACAGACCACAGTTTACATGTGAGGAAAAAACATAGATTTCCCACCAGTTTACTAGAAGCAATTCTTTGCTGCTCATGGCTAGGTAAAAAAAATAATTTAAAAATCACATTTTGGAAGAAGGATATTATTATTAGCAAACACATTGTAAATTTGGTAGGTCATGCCTAAGGAAGTGTGTCTCTGTTCTCTTTACACAATCATGTTACGCTCTTCATTGCAGAAATCACACAATTTCCAGAAGATCATGAGAAAATTAAGCCTCCCCTAAACAAACCTGCACAAAGATAACACAACTTTTGTACTTTCAATGGGGGGAATGGCATCACTATTCTTTAGATAAAGGAATGCCATATCTAATCTACTAGATCCAAAGAAGGCCTGGTAAGCTGCTGTATACAATAAAGGGAAGCTTCTTAGTCAAATCTCTGTAGAATCCAGACACAAAAATAGACTAGTTGTTCTGTATGCTGAAGTCTGTTTATAAGAGACTTAGATTTAAAAATATGAATCTTAAGCATTTAACAGATATGATTTTTGTAAGCATTCTATTAACCATTAAGAACTAATACGTCATTTATCAGTCTTCCAAGATTCATAATTGGAAGTTTCATTAAGAGTATGACCAACAGGCTAAAGCAGATAAGTGAGAAACATTAAAAAGACATAAAGCATATCCTTACTTTAGAAAACATTTTTAACTACAGAGTAAGTAGAGCTGTTGAGAACTTAAATTTCTTTTTCCTTAGAAGGAGAAAATAGGCTCTCACCTGGTACAATGAACCAATCCATGAAATTTATTAAATTTGCATAGCACAGCACAGCAGCTATCATGTAATCTCTCTTTGCTGGACCCTTCCTTGACACAGACACGAATGGACCTTGTCTCACATGTGCTGCAGTAGCTCCATAATTCTGCTCCACAGGGGGCAGCTGGGGCTGCAAGCTTGTGTTTTCATGTGCACCAGGGTTTTGCATATTTCCCAGTGCAGAAAGTCACCATGAATTATGAAGTGTTTCCTTAGTGCACCAAGTCACAAGTCGATTTTATGTTCAAGCTATGAGGAACTTCAATCACTATGGTCATTTCCGGTGATGAAGCCCAGCCACTAAAAGCTGAAATTAAATGTTCCTTGCAGTAGGAAGAACTTTACAAAGAAAGAAGCTGCAGTCCTGTGTTTTTGCAAAAGTGCTGAAGTGCTGTACCTTGAAGACAAGGAAGAGGAAATGTAAACAAAAGCAAAATAATCCGTTGTGCATCCAAGAAATACAAGTGCACAACTTTGCAATGATCTCTCAGAAACTGCATATGCAAAATTGATGATAATCTTTGATAAGGTCTCAGAGAACTGCCAGAGGTAAAAACAGCCTTTCTAGAGAAGAGAGGGAAATCAAAAAAGAGAAGCTCATTTGCTAGATGCTAGACCTGGTACCTATCTTTGACTTGAGCCCTCCTTTACCACAGACTTCTTGTGCAACTCTGGAGAAGTCATTTGCTTTCTCTGCAGCTCAGATCTTTATCCCTGCCACACACCCATACACACCGCCCTGGCCTTTAAAATAGGGCTACCTAGCCTTGTCCTTGCCACCTGACCAGTCACTTCTCCCTGTTACTGCCCATCTCCTTTGCACTGGCTGGATCTACCCTCAGAACAAAATCCTTCCCAACAAGGTTCTGAGTTTTTAGGTCAAATCAGTAATTTAAGCAGAAGACTTACACTCCAGACCACTTGCTGGTTTTTTTTTTTGTTTTTTTTTTTTTTTGGGGGGGGGGGGGGGGGGGGCGGAATACCAAACAAATCCAACAAGAAACCAATCCAGAATGCTACAGTAAACAGAGAAAGGGAGATGGAAACAAAAACACTCTTCTTCAGTGCTGCTGGAACTGTGCACATTCCACAGTTCTGAATTGTGCAACGGGATTTCTTCCCCTTTCTCTCCCAAAAAGGGGTCTGAAAGGGGAAGAAAGGAGGACACAGGAAGGCATTCTAGTTCTTTCAGGGTGTGTAGATACCTTTCTTCCCTGTCCTTCTACTGACCACTCAGATTTGAAAAAGTATTCTTAGTTAATTCTTCCAGCATCACTTTTCCTATTATATTAATTATTTTTTAGACACATAAGTAGTCACATGTCTTCTGAGACATTTTTTGCATTACCAACTTCAGAAGGTAATTTATTTTTTGCACCCTATTAGGAAATTTTAAAGTGAAAATTAACAGTAAACTGTAAGAGTTTAAGAGTGAGGCAGCTAACTGGAGTGAGTCCTGATTACAGTTTATGACTCATGCATGAAGACAAGAGTCCACAGTTGGGTTTTTTTTAGAACTGTGTGTTTCACACTTCAGACTAAACAGAAAAACAAAATAACACCTAGTATTCTTGGCTATTTTGTAAAATCCAGACTCCTTTACTTTTGCATGCTCAACACTGTAGTATTTAATTCTATCTTAATTTCATTAAGATCTAGTTTAATTTAATCATGGATAAGTCTATATTATTTCAAGAGGGGTCTTTTTTTTTGGTAACAGCTCTCAACTTTCTAAGGGAGGATTTAGATATAGATCATGGGCATCTCTCCCTACTCCTGCTCAAGGGAGCTCCACGTAAATCAGCTCGTGTTTGAAAATATTTCAGGGTCAACTTACTATCAGGAAGCAATTTTTGCTCTCTGTTCGGTATTACCACTACTACCGTCTTCTCTGCTATAGACTGTAGAACCTCCACTGAGTAAATGTCACATTATTTACGCATCCCACTGCTTTATTAAACCAGTGAAGTCAAGAGTTGACTGTACTCGGGAGCAATAAAGAACCAGCACAATTTTGGAGAAATTAAAAAATTATCTACAGGCCCAACCGTGGATTTAAAAAGGTGAAAAAAAATGAAAATTCCGTGGCAGAATCCCGGTTGTTTTCAAAGCTGAGCAAGGTGCGGGGCCGCAGCCCAGCCCTCGGCGTGAGGGGGCGGCGGGGCCCAGCCCGCTCCCGCCCGCCGGTGCCGCGCCGCGCCGCTGGGTGGCGCTCACACACCGGCTCACACCGGCACACACACACACCGGCACACACACACCGGCGCACACACACACCGGCACACACCGGCACACACCGGCGCACACACACACCGGCGCGCACACACGCCCGGTACCCCCCCCGTCACCCCCCGCCCCGCCGTTGCTGACCAGCGCGGCAGCGCCTCGGCCAAGCGCTCCCCACTGCCAGGTGTTGATTTGCTTTCAAAAAAAACCAAATAAAAAAGAAAATCCACCAGCAACAGGCAGCAGTAGAGCCTGAACGGGGCGTTGGAGACTCAGACTGATGAATCTCAGCTGCTGGCGGCAGAGGGGTTCCTTAGCAAGAGGAAGTGAAACAGTACAAGTTGCACTAATTTTTTTTCATCTTTGTTCTCTTCAGAAGCAAGGCAGTAGTGGATCTGGCCTCTATATCCTTTAGTAGGAATATTTTCCATATTTGATGCCCAGCCACATCGCAAACCCTGTAAGGAAGGCCCCACAGGGCAGCTCGTCAGGATCTAACTCTGACTCTGGATAGCTGAAATGACTCTTGATCCAAACATCCTTTGAGTTTCTGGGGCACATCCTGTATTGCTCTCAACTCCTGACATCTACTGCTGGACTGGATGTTTATAGACAGACATAAGCAGATTTCTAACTGTAACTGTTGTGGCAAGAACTCAGTTCTGCTTTCCTAAAATAGAATATCCAAATTCCAAATTTTCCAAAGATAGAGCCTGGTTAAACAGAAAATGTTGCTCACAAACACCAAACCACCAGTTCAAAACTCTTCTTAAACTTTTGATTCCCTTTTTGCCCTTCATTAAAGATTTCAGACATCACTTCCACTTGATGCTTTTTGATGCTGTATTAGCTGGACATTTTTCTGTCTGCAGCACCAAACTTGTGAGCCAGGTTGTCATGTGGGACCTCGATGCCAAATATACCTCAACTCTGCCACCGTTACGGGTACCAGACATCACCCGCCCTTTGCATCGTCCTCCCTCTCTCCCTTACCTCAGTGTCACAACCCATATCCCTCCATCCACTCCACTGTCACTGCTGGGTACAAGTCTGCAGTCACTTCTACAAGGCCCTCTGGCTTAGCCTTACTCTGTCAGCTTTTGTAGCCACCATTCCTTGACAACTATCCTGCCTTTAACTGCCTATTTGTCCTTTTCTCTGATTATGATAGTCATTTTCACGCAGACAACGCCATACCAAAAAATTCCTGCAAAACTCTGTGATGATCCACTTTTGCTGTGTGGGTTACAGAATGCCACCCTACAATACAAGTTAACTTTTGTTAGGCAAGATTACAGCTCATTTCTTTATAGCGAAATATTTTGTTTATCCTTATTGGTTCATTTCTGTCAGTCAGGGTATGGACTGACTCTCTTGGCACAGTGCAGTGTTTGCCTACAATAGCTTACACGAGGGGCGCCAGGTGCCAATGCAATATAAAAAGTAGCTTTTTATCCCTATCATGCTCCTGTCACAAGCTCCATTCTCTTGATGGTTCATTTAAGCATGAGACCTCATAGCTGTGTCATGCAGTTAAATCCTTCTATGGTAGCAGCAAGTCAGAACCTGTTTATTCGAGGCATTTGGCACTCGTCCACACACACACAGCAACATATTTTCTTACACCATTCTGAATCTGGCTGTGGTACTGAAAGTTGTTTTGACGGTTGAACCTGACAGATGCAACTGAGACTCCCCAGATGAACACGCACATTTGGTGATGGCTTGAACTGGTTGGCTGATACTCAGCAGGCCAAGCCATGGGAGTTTTCTGTGCTTAGGAAGCCGGCTTGTTTCAACTAGAGCATTCAAATAAGTTCTCCTTGGCTACTGCTCTTCTAGAGCGTCCCGTCTGTCTGGGCACCCGCTCGGCATCTGGGCAGCAGTTCTGTTAGGTCCTCACTCTGTGCTATGTGTTCTGCCTGAGAGACTGAGGAACTGCCCTTTCCTGGCCACAACCCTACCCTGTGCTGCTGTTATTAGCAAGACACAAGCCATTGGTGAAGAGATGCCTGGTGCGCTCCAAGGCAGGGCTACGTTAACCCACTAGGACTCATGGAAGCAGCATGTGTAACAGCGCTGGTGTACTCTTGTCAGTTTAACTAAACCCAGGTGAGACACTGCCAACAAACGTGCCGTGCCTGCAATCCAGACACGGCTGTTTAGAGACAACTGATGGGAGAGCGTCCAAGTTTTCCCTGAAAGGATTTCCAAGTATTTACTACAAAATGCCTCTGAATGTATTTATTTATCCAAATCTCCATTAATGGTGGATGCTGCCACATCCATGAACAGTTTTGGAGGTTTTGCCAGAGCTTTCCCAGAAAGCTACATCAGAAGGGGCATTAATAGTGAACCAAGATGTTAGAAAGATATAAATTGAAAAATATTTTAGTATCCTGATTAACTCCAAACCATTTCTATACATGTAACAAAAAGAAGCTTATCAACCCACTGAATAGCAAACAGCAACAAAGTCTGTGAAATAACTGAATATGGAAATAATAGTAATTGTTAACTAGATCTACCAATACTGATTTTAGGAAGAAAGAAATAAACTGCTTTTGGTGTCTTTCCTCTCTCGTGCATCACCCAGAGAACATAAAGTAGCCAAAAGAAAAGACATGCTTGTGTGTGTTTGCAAGTGTATATGGGAATGGTCTGCATTTTGAGGTGTACGTATTTTAAACCTATTGTGATGGAAGCAAATTCATTAATCATAAGATTCTGCAAATATGGATTTCTGCAAGACTTACTCATTTTAGTGTCTGACAAGATCAGAAAAATGAAATTCAGCATAATTCTGGTAGGCAGACAGCTTAATAAATGCATGCCTGGACCTACCTGAGATATTCCACTCCAAGGAGATTCAAAGACAATGATAATGATTACAAAAGAGCTGCAGAGTGACAGAGATTTAGGTAAGAGGCTGTGGGGTTTTTAAGGTTTGTCATTGTAGCCTCTATCTGAACCAAGGCTGCACAATAAATCACTTTTGGTTTTGAACCCAGTCTGCAATGATAACACATAAAGACAAACTCAGACTTAGACATTAGTATCTGGGTTGCATATCTGGAGGGACAGTAGTTTGACCTACAGTTTAAACCAAACAGTAACCAACCTGACATAAGAGCAGGCTACTTGAGTAATGTAATCATGTGTCAAATTCAGCGCGATTTTCAGTTTCAGATATATTATTGAATCAATAGTCTCTCCTGTTCTCGTAAAAGGCCATATTGCAAAACTCCAGGGATGACTCATCTACTAACATGTATATTTTTCTTGCATTTCAGTCCGGGCTGATGTACATTTGCCAAATTGTTATTACCTTGGAATACACAGCCTGTACTAGCCAAAAGGGAGGGAACCTGAGTGCTCTCCTTCCGATGGAAGTTTGAGAAATTCTGTACCTGTAGTTTGTTGAATCTGTTCTATCTCAGTGTATTGCTTGTGGCCACATTTAGTCATGATTAACATACAGGTAGCAACTGCTAATGACGTAAAATACTGTTATGAAATATTTAGTATTTTAGAATAAAATTTAGTAGCTGAATAATCAAGACTTGATTGCCAACAGTTTCTTTCCAGACCTTTGCAGGCAGAACTAGCAGTATGAGCCATTACATGTCTGTCTCTTGCCTTTGCATGCATCTTGTGGAACAAAGACGTAGCAAGGGACTAAACCATACAGACTGTCCCGTACACTTCATGAGCAGTCTTCTGTTACCAAAACACTTCAAGAAAACCAGCTGGACCACCTGTTCCACTATACACTTAATTGGAAAATATCTGCTTGGAAGATTCTCATCTGTGAGTTTCAACAAATGCTACATTTTTAGTTACCGTATCCTTTTTACCCCCTCAGCCTGAATTTCTTTTTAAAATGCTGCCTTTCACATTGCCTGGGTAATAGCACAAAACACAGTGTGGATCCAGTGTAAGCATACTTTAGCCTTGTGATAGCAGCAAATAAAATTTACACATTCTAAATTATAAAATCCACTTTTTTCATTATTACTGACAAATAAGCTATATATAACTTCAGACTTCCTGGGATGCAGATCATGCTTTTGGTTGGGCAGGGAGGCTAGTTCAGACTCTTCTGCTACACCAATTAGGAAACAAACTGCAACTTTATGAAAAATTTCTTGGGGTGCTTACCTAAATAACTTATTTCAGAGGTAACATTGTCCTCAGTTGCATCCATATAATTCTGCTTCAAAAGGTACAGCAGAAGAAATGACAGTTCCAGCACATAATCACAGAGCAGTAAAAGATGAAGACACTACAATTCTATGAACTGTTCCCTCCTTCTCTGGGGGGAAAAAAAAAAAAAAAACCAAAAACAAAAACAAAAACCAAAAACCAACCAAACAAAAAAACAACCTTCTTTGCAAGTGAGAATATTTTGCATTAACATCAGACAAAGGAGGAAGCCGCGTATCACTGGAACAGAGCTTCCTCTTCTAGCTGAGATTTATTTAAACACAGAACAGCTCGTGGAGGTCAAGAGAAGTGAGGCATTATAGAAACTATTTTGCTAACCAATTTAACTGCTTTTGCCTGTACCATTTTTTAAACTCAAGCTTACTTTTATTGGTGTATCCTATAACTGGATTTTTTGCATTTTAGGATTCTGGATGTTTCTGCCACAATTATAGCAGAAAAGGCTGTGAAATCTGCATGGATCTGGGAAGAAAACTGTGCAATTAAATGTCTGTTTAACATATGTTTTGACCTTTTTGCCACAGTGAAACATTTATCCCCAGAAGAACCATTACTTGACCACTGCAGTCTTCACTTTTATACACCAGAGTCCTCTTAATTAAGAAGACAGCATAACAGATAAGGGGCCATTTATTATGAGTAATGACAAATGGACAAGCATTGACAGAACAAAAATGGAGGCCTTTCCCTATGAGGCCTTTTTTTTCCTAGCCTTACTACCTCCAGACTGAAAGAGAAGACTATTCTGTAAGTGAACACACTATTTTAATCACTACAGAGAATGTTAAGGTTAGAGTTAAGTAAAAATTTGAATAAACATAGATTTAAATTAAGAATAGTCTAATTTAGTATCAAGAATCTCTTTGCTTGCCAGAAGAGTATCCTGCAGAAACAAATTTACTGTCACTCTCAATGCTTCCAGTAAGTCAAAGTGCAAACTGTATTCACCCTTTTGGTAAGGGTAAGTACATGAACTCCCTATAGCCATGCATAATTGATAGCACTGGGAGACAAATTCTGCCAGCAACAACAGAAAACTTTCATCATTTTGAAGCTCTTAGTTATACTAACCCCAGGATGCTGATGATTATGACAGTTATTGTGCAAATAATGTGTAAATAATTGTGTAAATAAAGTTCTTAAAGTTATGAAGCAATTTAGATAGCAAATTGGGATTAAAATATGTCTATACTATCACTGATAGGTACCCACCTCAGGCAGAGGGTAGCTTCAACTTCAAGACAAGAGAACAAATGCAGAAAGAGGCCAGAGTCACTCTTCTCTGGGCATCTTTGTTTGATTTTAATCAGCTAGTGATAAAGAAGTCTGTAAAAACCTTGGCCAATCAAATGCCTGGTTTGAATGAAACAAAACCAAAAAAATCCATGAACATGGATCCATGAATCCAGGGAGCAAGAAAATATAAAGTGTGGGAAGGATATCAGTTATATTGGTTATCTAGTAGATGAAGAGTTGGGAAGAATTCCTTGCTCTGCTACCATCTTTGCTAAAGCAAAGGGACCTCAAGTTCCTAGCTCTAAAGCAAATGGTACCATTGATCCTTAAAAGGGAGAAAGAAAACAATAAATGTTAAAACTTTGAAACAGTTCTACTTAACATCTGATTTTTGTTAATTAATGCACAAGACGTTTTCAGGCTTCAGCACTTGGTTCTTCAGGCTCTGTTTTGCATACAATATTCTTTATAAAATTTGCAACCACAGTAATAGAACCATGATATGAATTATTTATATTTATTAATTACTTAGCAATACTAAACTAAAAAGTAGACATACTCCTACCTTACACTTTTCTTCTATCTATACATTCCATTCATTATCTCCTTCCATCCACTCTTTATACTACCAGTAATTTTACCTGGTCTGAAGATGGTCTCAGAAGGTCTTCCATATAAAATTAAAAGGTATATGAACAAAATCTGGCCTTTCTTTCTTGCCTGGAATCATGCTGGCATTTGCACACTTTACACACTTTCAATACAGCGTAATAACACAGAATTTCAGGCTGCTAATAAAATAATTTTATTTTCATGGCTTTAGTAGCTACTTTTGCTTATGACAAGTTCAGCACCAGTGAAAGAACTATTTTCTCTTTGTTCTTATGAGGCAGCAACTAGCAAACTCTCTACTCCATACTTCAAAGTAGCTTTTCAGATGCTTTTCATTAATACTTAGTTTTTAATCATGCTCTCTTCTAATGTAACACTGTTGTCTTAAGCTAAAAATAACACGTAGCAGAAAGTAATACTCACATAATGCTACAACTCTAATCAATAAGAGCATTAATATCAACTTCAGCTGGCGTATTTTCTTGAAAAAAAGCGTTACGAGAATTTATAGTTGTAAATCCCTAAGTTAAATAAAGCTAAGAAGAACCTTTGTTTCAAAGCCTAGAACAGTTGCAGGAGTTTAACTAGCTTCATCAAAGTCACTGAAGAACTGCAGTCACTCACTTTTCCAAAGTGTGAAAAAAATATTTTCTTTACCTCACAATAAGGCTTATGTCAATAGACTGTTTTCTGACTTAGTTCATTAAGAAGCTTCCTTAAGAAAGAATTAAAATTACAGAATAAGTACAGCGTAAATCAGCAAAGTGATTAATCTGTTCAAAAAAGCCAAATATAACTCAAGCCACCTGTGTTTTCACTACCTCCATTCCCCCTCCCCTCTTTTCTCCTCCTCTGAGAAGTTCATAGTGTAGCCTAACAGAATAACAAACCAGTCATACCCAGCAAGACATTAAGATCAAAAAAATCCGGCACTGTAGCAAGATTGTGGCAAGAAGTTACCAGACTCCACAGGTTGAGAGGCATTCACCCCTTTCGCCCACTCACCTGTTTCCAGAAACAGGCCTGCTTGGTATCTCCTTGTCTGCTTCAAAGCCCAGTTTTTCCTTGGGCTTCTGCTGAAATTAAATTCAATGCCAGAGTACCTGTGTATATTGTAAGAATTACAGTAGTATAATTTTCTAGTAGAGGCAAATATTGTATTATATGATAACACTACCGCCCATCAATGTCTGTAGTTATACTATCTTAACATATTTTGCTTCCCATATAGGACTAATCCTCATACATTGTATAACTGCATTCACATTAAGGGTTTGCCACTTGCACGATACCAGTATAAGTCGTGTTGCTTATGCTCGTGTACAGCCCTTGTGCGGGTTACAATTATATCCGTTCTCTGTTAATCTCTATGGTAATTTGCTACGAAATCCCTACCCGTCATGCATACATATTTTCTTCCCTTTTGTGCACTGTACTAATTTTGTACTAGCAAAGGCACTAGAACGTGTCACATATAAATATGAGTGCATCTCAAAGAACTGCAAGTTTACTGTTCTAGATAATTCCAGGAAACAATTTACTTTGTTCTGAGTCCTTCATATACCTCCTAATCAACAGTTGTCAGCCACAATTTGAGGTAAGTGGTATCAACTGTGATACATTTTGCAAAATGTGAGCAAAAGCAAAGAATTTACCAGTTTAAAAGGCGAAACAATTTTTAAAGTGTAATTCTTTATTTTAAACCAAGTATGTCTGTCCTTTTAAAAACAGCCCTATTTAAAATAAAATGTGAAATAAGGGCAGCCTACACTACAGTGAAATCTAGCATCACTAAGTACAAAATAGACAAGCAGTCCAGGCTTGCTGCAGAAATTTCAGAGAAAGTCAAAACACCGAACTGGTGGGTGTTACTGAGTAAGTGGCTAGAAATAGCATGTTGAGTGCTGAACCAGCTTTTTACAACACTAGCTTCATCTGCAGGTGCAGAAAGAAAGTGAATTCGTCATTTCAGTTTATTCAACAAGTTCATTTTGATGACTGGTTCATTCAGAGATGAGAACTAAACTGGGATTTGAAAAAGGAAGCCAGCTTGTTTCTCCCTTTTCCAAACCACGCGCAAAATCAAGATGCAGGATGATTAGCTCTAACTTGTGGGAGGATGAGATCTGGTAGTATTAATATCTTGGAAGTTGTGGGAGCTAAAACCAAATTTTCATCTCTAATGATTCCTTTGGGCATTTTAAATGAATCTCATCTAAATGTAACTTAACAGAAATAATCAGTTAAAAGCTCACAGCATCTAACAAGCAAAAGATCTCAAATAGACTTAACGACTCAAAAAACCAAAATCCAAAGTTTGAATAGATATATGTTGACGTATCTTAAATAAATGACTACTCCTGTCCTTCTCAATGACAAAAAGTAACATCCTGCCAAGCACAAGGAATCTGCTTTTAAGAAAAGAATTAAGAATTATAAATGTAAAATAAGATTAAAATTAATAATGTAAATTAAGATTTCCTGCTTGCCGTTTTAAATAATGAATCAGTTATTTAAATCTCTGGTATAAGCCAACAATAAAAAAAGGAAGTTGTGAAAACAGTATTTTAACTTCTGGCATCAAATTTATATACAAATAACCATTCTCAAATATATGTCCTTGTTTTCTTCGGGTAAGAATACTGCTGTTTATTTTCTTCCAGTAACATGCCAGCATTTCAGAAAAGGCAAATCAATTACTACCTGCCTCATATTTCACATCCTGGTATCTGTTCGAAGGATTGAAAACTGACACAGCAGTGGCTCTCATCACTGCTTTCCATCAAGTATATTAACTGATGGTCAATTAGGTCAGGCTTTGCAAGTAGCAAAGCAAAAATTTCTCACACTCGGTTCTTCAGAAATATGAGCTAGAAAATCGCAATTTTCATTTTAGTTTAACCCTCCCCATAACTATTTTGGCATTCAAGCCAGTCTTTCATCATTGCTTTAATTTCTGCTGCTTTCGTTTGCTGTCTTACTCTGAAGTCAACTGTTTCTCAGTAGCAGTAAGGGAAGAAATCCAGTGTATCCTGAAGAAATGATGTCCATGTTGTGTAAAATGAACACCTCTCAGGTGGGCATTTAACCCTGATCCTAACATTAATGATTAGGCAAACTCTCAGTTTCCCAGCTGAAAATGCTATCTGTTTAAGTAATAGTTTAAACGTATACAAATAAAGTTTAGAACAAGGTCATTCTGAATTATGCGGGTCTTAAACAGCACCTTCCTGCCAAAAGTCTGAGTCAACACCACTATAAGAATCCATAAGGATTTCCTGCAGTTCCAGAGACTGTTTTACCATGGCCATTCCCGTCAAGGTTGATTCATACCAGAAATCTTATCCAGAAGTCACGTCAAAACATTGTTTAGGTGTCACCCTTCACTGAACAACTTAGTCTACATCTACGTGCCTTCTCGCTGGCTCAAGCTATCATTTTCCACACTTCGTGCCACAACCGAAACCTTTATCTATGGTCAGTGACCTAGGTGGAATACTACTGGGTTTATTAAGGAATGACAGACAGACACATGGTGAGGTTTGAACGTTGAAGCCATTGAGGTTTCACGTATCAGGGAATGGAAGCCAGGACCAGTTCCTATTTCTGGCTCCAGTACAGGCTTGCTCTGGCGTCTTGGGCAAGACATTTTAGCACCACTCACTGCCACACATGTTCATCCTAACTATTTGGACTCTTATGGAAGAATGGAGATTCTCACCTCTACAGGAGATCATCAGGGATTAGTGTTAACCCAGCAGGACTCTGATCTGAGTTGGAGAATCTAAACATTGCTACAATACAAGTAAATATAAACATTTTCATCATACTCTGCAGGGAGGTATGTTCTGAAGCGATGTACTGTAGCAGCTGCAGCAATTCCCATACCAGCTTTCTCTCTGTTTGCCATGCTGCTGATTCACTGGTCCATTTTTTCCAGGAAACCCTGCTTCTTCACATACACCCCCACTTCCCAGTGAAACATGAGCCCAACAACATCTGAGTAACAGCTGAACTCTTGAACTTGTTATGTAGGAGTAGCCTTGAACTTACGCAAAATACTTCTGGCCAGACTGATGTGTTCAGCCCAGGTTTAGTCCTCTACTTTATTTATAGATTTATTTATTTATACCTAATTGGAAACGAATCAGCTTTTAGTCCTTGTTACGCTCTTATTCAAGCCAGCAGGGAGCCATGAACCAAAGACAAGATACAGTGAATTGCTGACTCCTTTTTCCCAAATTCTCTCTTAACAAGGAATTTTCAGAGCATTTGGCTTTATGATACGCATCCATGGTACTGGCCAACTGTTACCTTTGCATACAATATATGAAGAAGTCATTTGGATTTTACTACTCACAAGCAAACTCAGTCAAGGCTTATTCAAAGAGAGACTCCTTGGAGCAAACTACTTGTATATCAGCAAATGCACAGCAAAAACAAGTGTAAGGGGGTAGACCAGTACGCCACAGCTCAGCCAACCGATACTGTTTCCTGGTGACAATTTGGATCCAGAATATAAGCCCTTAAAAATTCTTAGCCTTACTGTTAAGAAAACAACTTGTTCGCTAGATATCAAATGCAAGAAACTCAAGCCTGCAAATGTTATAATGGACGTATAAATGGTCCCCATTTGCCTAACAGGAACTTTTTATAAGCCTAAAAACTGATCCCTCACATTTAAAATGTCTCTTCACTGACTCCAGCATGTAAAAGTAGATGAACATTGCAGAACATGTTACTGGGAGCTATGTCTATCTTACCATCAGCTTTTTGTTTTTGCCAAGAAGCTGAAGTAGGGGAGCAGATGTTGCTAGCAGTGTGAATCCAGCTGGAAGACTCTCCACTGAACAGAAACTATCTACTAGTGTAATCTGTGATTTGTGTCGTGAATGAGGAATTGGGGAAGAAAGTCAAACAAAAGACATCATATTCAAGCAAAGTAAAATGCGGAATGTGAAACCTTGATCCTTTTTAAGGTGACAGAAAAACTTCCAGGATTTCCTGTTCTATCCACAAGATGAATGATTATGATAATATACCCTTGTCAAGGGAAAAGATTAATGCAGTAAGGACCACAGCAAATGGCTGTAAGATCTGAACAGTCATTATACAAGAAATGGTCTGAGGAAAGAGAAAGTAATCTAAGTTCTTTTTGCCCTTCCATTTAATGCAGACTTGGGAGAGACAGTTCCAGAGAGGCTGCATGCCAGAGACAGTAGAACAAATTTAAGAAAACAATCTCTCCTATCTTGAGATCTTTTCCTAAAATGTGCTGCATGTTGCCTCAGCAAACAGTAGGATAAGGTGTTTGTGCCTAAGGTGTATAGAAAGTAGATATTAACAGAACAGAACACTTCATCTAGCCAGGGAAGGACTTCTATCTCTTTTCAGATAGCCTGTTGTGTTTAAGGACAGGCAACATGAACTGTGAGCCAACAGAGTTGCCACTCTGCTGTGGCATGACGGCTTCATTTTCATGACAAGATTCCACGGAGTCTTTATTGCTGTAAGAAAACACTAAACTAGTTTATGCCTTGGTCACACACCTGCCCTCACAGCAGTAGTGATGTTCTACATTTTGCAGCTTCACACAAGGTGATTTGACAGGGCAAGGTTAGAGTACTTTAAGTTGCCAATGCTTCCTATAATGAAACACATATTACTTCTATAAACTAGGGTTGAATCTGCTGCCAGAATAAAAGAATCCAGGTCATCTGTGCCAGCTCAGACCATATCCTTTCTTTCCCAATCCACAGCTTCCTATGTTCCTTACAAGAAAAATCATACGCAAGCCATAGGAGACCGTAGAAAACTTCCCTTCTTAAGATGTCTGCCAATGAGTGACCTAATGGTGAACAATTCAGGATAATTTTGATTAACAGAATGTAATAGAAATAGAGTTGTTTCATATAACCTTTCAATCTTCAATGCTGTAGTTAGGTCCTCTATTAATAGAACTGTCAGAAATGTGTATTCATGCCTGAATTGACATCAGGTACAAAAAGTAGAGTGAGTGAATTTAGTGCTGGCTTAACTGACATTGTGAACAAAGCCTACCTTTTATTCCTGAAAGAGAAATACCATCCACAATAGTGTCACTTCCCATCAACACGCCTGAATTCCAATCTGGGTGACTGTCTCTTAGCATAATAAGTTTACAAAATGCACTTGCACATGATAGCCTTCTGTGTTTAAATGAATAGATTGTTTTTTAAGATTGAATGAAGCTGACTGAAGCAATACAAAATACATTTAGGAATTAGAGTGAACCTACAAAGGAGAAAGGCTTTCACAAAGATTTTCTTTGGGTAAAAACATCATTTATGAGATGAATTTCAGTAATAATATCATACACCACCTTGTATCATCCTAGTTTAATCATTGAAGAGGACACAGATTTAATCAGAACTGCAAGAATATCTGGGAATAGTATTCTGATTAATTGTTCTAGCACAGCAATGAAACTCTCAGACTGTACTAGGCCTTCCAAATTGCAGCATGGGAAATGATTTTAGCATTGCCAACCAAAACCATCTCTCTTATAGGCTTATTCCCTTTCCTTCATTGCAAGCCAAATTTGGTGTCCACAAACAAAATAAACCCCTTGTAGTCGAAAAAATAAAGATGGCTGTTTTTATAAAGGATTTCAACATTTTGGCAAACCGATACAGGATAAATCCCTTTGTAGTAATTTCTTTCTGCAACAGAGCAGGGAGTTTCCTACTTTCTGTCACTGGTAATAATGGTTCATCCAATTAGCCAGAAACTGCTTTTCCTTGAGAATTAAAATGTAAACTCACAGAATCCAATAGGATGCTCGAAGCCTGGGGCAGAGAAGCAGAGTAGCCCATACTTTTTATCTAGAGTCTCACACACCTATTTATCACAGTATATTTTTCACAGTCAACACATGAATATACAGACAATTTGTATTTTTGTCAGTCCTTCCCTGACCATTTACTTAGTTCTCTGGGACAAACTATCTTAACTTTTATCTCTCAGACTTGCAATCTTCCAAAAGCTCCTTTTCTGAAGGCTTTTGCTGGAGATCCAAAACCAAGCCTACATCCCTCAGAGGTAAACTAATGCAGGAGAGCCCCTTTACCTCACAAGCACAACAAGGGGTTTGACTTAGGCCTTTTACACCTCTTTCTCTTTTCTGGGCACATCTTCAGTGCAGCAGCACGCTCCCCCTCACACAAGCATCCCCCACAGACAAAAATCTCCTACATTTTGCAGCAATCCTGCATGAGCAACTTTCATCCAGCAGCTGCTAACTGTTCTTTTTAGCCCCTCCCCAAAAACTCATGTATTTTACTGGGCTGGGGAGATGACAGCAGCCTGAGAGCAAGCCAGGCTTTGAGGAGAGACAAAATGCCCAGATAGCTTTTGTTATTTACTGCCCTGTATCTAATAGTCTTGTGCAGTGGGGTAACTGAGGGAAGACGTGTCTCTGACAGGGAGCAGCCAGATGTCCCTCAGGGGAAGCCCCTCTGCCCTTAGAGGAGCCAAGCAGAGGCAGCCAGTACAGCAGCCAGCAGTACCACCACCATGCTGTGGAGGGACGGTGCGCTACGCCTCTCCTTGAAAAAAATTCTCCTCAGCAATAGCTCTTTTTCTCCTTCCCTCCCTCGCTGCAGGCTACGGCTTTAAAAGAGAGGGGAAAAAAGGCGCGACCTTCTTAACATGGCGGCCGAAGGACGGCTCGCCCCGCCTCCCCGCCCTACGGCCCTTCTCAAGATGGCGGCGCGGAAGGGCCGGCGGCCGGTCCGGAGTGCGCCTGCGCGCCGCGTCCCGGAGTGCAGCGAAATTCCTGGCGGGCGGGGGGAGGAGGAGGTGGTGAGGAGGAGGAGGAGGAGGAGGAGGGAGGAGGGCGGCGGCGGCACGGAGCCACGGCCGCGCGCCCCTGCCAGGGACCCTGCGTGCTGTGGCGGCGGCCGGCGCGGAGCCAGACCCCCGGGGGGCGCGGTGCGGGCAGGCTGAGGGCCACTCGCCGCCGCCTCGGGCTCTCGCAGCACCAGGAGCCGCGCCGTCCCCGCCGCCGCTGGGACTCCCTCCCCGGGCAGAGAGGGGGAGAATGACGGAGCTCCAGTCCGCCTTGCTACTGCGGAGACAACTAGCAGGTACCCGGGCTGCCGGCCGGCGGCGGGGAGGGGGGCGATCCGCGGCGGGGGAGCGGTGGGGAGGGGGGTGGAGGCCGGCCTCTGAGGGGCCGGGGCCTGCCGTGGGGGAAGGGGCGCCGGCTCGGGGGAGGGGGCGGGCGGCCAGTGAGGGGGGGGGGGGGGGGTGCGGGGGAAGGGGAGATTACGGCCCCCCCTCGCCGCTCTCCTGCCCAGCCGGGAGCTGAGGGAACTAGGCCGAGGGGGGGAGGGGGAGCCTGGCTGGCGATCGCTGCCAGGGGAGCCGGGGGGAGGGGTGCGGAGGACCGTCATGGCGGGGGGGAGAGTTTCCTTCGCTGCCCCCGTCCCGCCGGGGAAGTGGGGGCTGGCAGCGGCCCTGCTCGCCTGTCCCGTTCCCCCCGCCTCCCCCCCCCCCCCCCCCCCCCCCCCCCCCGCCCAGCGCCTGGCAGCCTCCCGGGTCCCTTGCGGCCCTGTCTTCCCGGGGCGGGTGGGGGAGAAAGGAGTCGGAGCCTTCCTCCCCGCAGCGTGGGGCATGTCCGCGGGGAAGTCTCCGCGGCGTGAGGGGATGTTTGTCAGGCACCGAAAAGAAGCGGAGGAGGGACGGTGCCCGCCGTGGAAACGGCACCTCAGGCTCGGGGTAACTCGCCCCGCTCCACACACCTTCCTCGGGGGACCTGAGGTGCCCCCGTCCGGCCTCCCCTCCTCGGCTCCCCCCCCCCCACGCCCCTCACCTCCCGTGCCCTGCGCCGGGAAGGGCGGATCGGGACGGGGAGGCCGCTTCTCCCTTTGTTATCAGGAGAAGAAGAGTCAGGGGCTCTGCAGGCACGGGCTGGGGAGAGGGGGGAGGACCGGGCAGCACCGGGATCCGGGCGGGGATGGGGGGGGGGGGGGGGGTGGAGGCGAACGCGGCTGCCCGCCGCGTGCTGCGGGGGGGAGGCGCAGGGAGGGGCGAGGGGGTCTGCCGGGGGCGAGAGGGCGGGACGGGTGCGGGGAAGGAGGAGTTGGGAAACCGGGTTCGGGGACAGGAACGGCCGGAGCGCCGGGCCCGCGGCGGAGGGGCGCGGGGCGGCCGCTCGGCTCCGCGTCGCGAGTCGCCGCGCCCCCGCCCCCTCCCTTTGTCCCCGGGCGGGCGGGCGGCCGCGCGCGCTGGCCCTGCCTGGGCCGCCGCCACCGCCGAGGGGACCTGGCGCGGCCCGGCCCGGCCGCAGCGCGCATGCGCGGGGCCGCCCGGGCGGCGGGGCGCACAATGCAGCTCCATGTGTCGCTCGCTGCCAGATTTAAAGAGAAACGAGCCGGCGGCGGGGAGGCTGCCACCGCGCCCTCCACCCGTCGCACGTGTACCCCGCGCCCTCCGCCTCCTGCCTCTCGGCGGCCGGCATCCCCTCGAGAAAACGCACAGGTCTGCCCGGCACCTTGGGCGACTCTGATCGCCTTTTTCGTCCTTACGTAAAAAATTGCTTCATACCCAGATAAGGAAATGTGTGCTAGGTGTACCTAAACTCGGGCAAATACAGCGCTGGCTGAAGTTTGCCGAGGAGCCGTATAAAGGGACGGGGTCACTGAGCGGCGCAGGAATTCCTGGAGGAGGATTTTGGCCTGAGACTTCAGAGATGTCTTTGAAAGCGTGAGGGTGGAAAACAACATTGTTAGCAGTAAGGAGGTGAAGTTGCGTAACCAGGTATAGCAAGCTAGACGATGCGTTTGTTGCATCTGCAGCACTTATCTTCTGGTTTTAGTTGATAAGTTTGAGAAACTTCAATGTAGTTAACTATTAGCACAGGATTTTCTACCCCTTTTAAGGTGATATTCTTTAAAAAAAAAAAAATCTCACATGTACTGCAACTGCACTCCTGAACATAAGCATGCACCTCTTAATGCCGTAGTAACTACTGAAGTTGTTACTGACATTCAGTGAGGTGTCTGCGTGTCCGGATATGCTAATAAGACTAGGTGTAGGCTTACTACAGGAGCTCCAGACTGGATTTGATGCGAAGCTTCTCCTTCCTATAAATGATCCCTCTAGGGAAACAGTAGTGTAGAATAGTTACTCTCAAACGTGATAAAAATGAGCATCTGGTAACCTAATACAGTTCTTCAGCTGTCTGGAATTTCTCTTTTAACTGACTTAATTATGCTTCATGAAAGAAAGTTTGACATTTAGTTGAAGCTTCTTGGAAATAAGCGTTACCAGTCAGCTTCTGTTGTGTAGTTTTTTTCCTTGTCTTGTGAGGTCTTAAGACCTTCTGTAAGCACAAGCTGCTTGGATATATAAGTAGACTTGTAGACTGTCAGATTTGGGGGTTAATTTCTGTTTACCTTTGTGCTCAGTCTTCTGAAGGCTTCATGTGTAATGGTAAAAACTGGTAAGCTTTTCCAGTTGCCCCTATTACTGATACTGATTCAACTTTACTGACTCAAGTACTGCAACCATTTGCATGTAACATGCAAGTCTTTTGTGGGTTTTTTGTGTTTTAGGTGGTGTTGGTGCCTCTGGTACCCTTTTACATGTATTAAAAAAAAAAATTGAAACCATGTTAAAAGTGATTGTGAGTGTGCATACTTAGGTGTGTGGTGAGTACTGAAGAAGAGTCTTGAACTCTTCAAAAGTCGCATGTGGAGTATCTGACCTGAGAAAGAAAATAGTTTCTTCCATATGTGATAACCTAAGAACTTCTGAACTGAGCTGAAACTAGACTCTGACACTGCTTTTTCTGATGGCAGGCTACTTGAAGTCGCAATGCAGAGACTGAGAGCTTCATGATGTCTGATCTTCCTTCCCTACTGCTGACTGTCTTCTTCCAAGTCTCAGCTGCTCCAATGTGTCCCTTTGTTTACACCCACACTACTTGTTCTACCTCAAACCAAAAATCAGCATTGTGGTATTCTTTCCCCTGGTGGGGCTGATACTTCAGTCCTTCTGCTACATGCAGCTTTTGCATTATATCAAGTGTGGTGAGTCATTGGGTTGTACCTAGTGGTTGGGTTTTGGAGGACAGTGAACAGGCAGTGGATATGAGTTATGTGATCTAAACTAGTTTAAATTGCTGTAGATCACTCACTTGTCAAATTAGCATTATTCAAGCATAAGAGATCTGGAGTCAGAGCTGTTAGACTTGGAGCAAGACATCCAGAAGCGAAGGGAGGTTGAAGGGAGAATCTGAAGCCCCATATAACGGTGGAGCAGTTGAGGAATATAAAAATCTCTTAATGGGCGAGACCCTCATAGCTTTTTTCAGTGACAAGAGGAAAAAACAATGACAGGAGGAGAAAGGAATGTAAAACAGTAGTTCTCAGAACAGTTACCTGTTTTGTCTCCCATATGCTTTGGTTCTTAATAAAGGCATTATGAGGAGAATGGGTATCTATGGCATGTAGCACTTCAATGAGTTGTTTTAATTCTTGAAGACTTTATTAAAGTGAAGGTCAACTGGTAAGCCTTCTTGTTTGTCAGTGAGGCTTAAAACCAAGGGTCTTATTAAAAATACACAGAACAAAACTTGACAATCCTAGGTTGCTCCCAGAAGTGAAGACAGATTTCCATTTTTTTTCTGGAGCAAGCTGGCTTGTATTGTAACTTGAGCAGGTAACTAGTACCACAGCACCATAACTACAACATGCTTGTCAACTGAAGTGGCATGTTCTGGATGCTGATAATGCTCTAAGAGAAGGGATATTTAGTGACAGTCACAAAATGTAACTTCAAGTTAGATGTGGGTTGGTTTTTTGGTTTGCTTTTTTTTGCCCTCCAAATACTAAGTAGCTTAATGGTGCCTTTGCTAATGAAATTTTGAGCTATATCACCAGGGAATTAGTATAGTAGCTGTTTCTGTATTGACAAGTAGCTGTTTTTATATTGACATGTGCTTTCCCCTATTTAGGTGCAAGAACATTTCAAATCAAGATAGTCAGAACTTTGGGTAGTTTTTATATGTTTTCTTTTTTTTTTTTTTTTTTTCCCAAGTGTTTAAAGAAGGTGTTGAATGTGGGGATCTCTGACTACCAAAGCCAGTTAGAGTGCTAGTCTATGGATATTTGTAAAGCTAAATGGCTGGTCCTTCTCAAATCAACTTAATTGTAAGCTCTAGCAGATGCTGGAAATACTTAAAATTCAATAAACATATTTGTTCTTATAGATGTCCTTTTATTTTTGAAGGAGAAAGGTACTTTGTTGTGGATTGGTAATAATGTGAAATAGAAGCCATGACCTGTCTGTTTCTTCTTATGGGTAAGGTGCAGGAAAAACTAAAGGAATGAAGTGCCTCTGAACTTCCAAAAAAAAGTCAACAGCAAGTATGTAGATTGGTATCTCACTAGATTAGCAGAGTTTACCCCCCCAAGGGAGGTGGGTAGAGGATTAACTGTGTTCTCTGTACAGCCCCAAAACTTTATGCTCTTTAGAAAGAAGCAGGAGACAACTGAGAGTGTAAAGCTTCTCTTCCAGTCTCCAGAGCGGTCAAGCCCAAGGGTTTTGCAGACTGAGGCATTTCTCTGAATGCTTTTATTTCATCTTTCTGCCAAATCCTTGCTGACACAGAGACTTGTTAGAGTAGGCAGACTTGTCTAGTTCAACCAGCAAAATCATGTAGGGAGGATGCAGTTAAATTGGTAGTGCACAGTGGAACCAGAAGTGCGAGTCCTCTTTAACATAAACATGGATCACTGAAAGCAGGGGAATAACCGTGCCTTTGTTGGCCAAAGTTGTACTGTGTTGTAAATATTCTCCAACTTAGGATACAGAAAACCCCACACTAATACTTATCTCAAACATGACAAACATGGCATTATTTCAATTTAAAGTGTATACAGCTCCTATTTCAAAGCAAAAAATGTCTCATTAAAAATTAACAAGTTGGAAAACTGTGTTAAATGCTTAGTGTGACAGTTCAACAATTTTTACTTCCTTGTGTGGAAAAATCTTGCAGTGTAATGTTGAGCTAGTTGAATTTCTGGCAATTACATAGGATTTACTTTCAAAATATTTGAGTAGTGAATTCTGAGGGAATTACAGAATTAAGATCACTATAGATTGAAGCCGAGACAGCATATCTCTTGGGTGGCTGGTGGTATAAGAAGCCTTTGTTTACAGTTGAGTACTGGCTGTTGGCTTACAGTAGGTTTGTCTACAAGCTAATCATTTGAGTGGCACTGATCTGAAGCATTAAGTTGATGCTAGTCTGCCTATTAGCTTTCTTGGAGAGGTCTGTTTGTATGATCAGTGGTATTCTGTATTATCCTGAATAGTTAGGACTCCAAGGTCCCGCATGGGTCAGACTTAACTTCAGTCATCACTTAAAATGCTATAACCCCCCTGCATATTTTTTAAAAGAAGTCATTCATGTTTTTAGATAACCGTCAATCTTCGTTGCTCTGATGCTTTTTGGGGTGCTTATAGATACAGCATGTGTGTACCACTCACCTTAATGCTCCTGCAGTGTAGGGCCCCATTACAGCAGATAAGATAATCCTGTTTCTTGTGAGGATGTGTTGACAGACTCATCAAAGTTAGCTTGCGTCTTGCTGACTATATAGATAATGTCATTGCTAAAACACATGCCTTGTTACAGTGACTAGAGTCTGAGCAGTACAAGCAGCTGGAATTTCTGCTGCACTGCAAATAACATAATGGATGTGACTTGTGGCAAACTTTACTAGCTGCATATGTTAGCTTTTCAAATGTTCCTCTTGCAGAAATGAGCTGAACTCTGCCTCTTCAAAGAAAAAGAGTATTTATGGCAGCAGTTGCAAGGGCGAAGATTCAGGGATGCTGGCAGTTTCGGGAAGTGAGGTTTAGGTAAACCTCAGAATGGAGGGGCTTGATGACTCAATCAGTTGCTTGAACAAGATGAAGCAGTAGCAACCTGCTTCATAAGCTTACTCCTTGATGGGGCGGCTACCAACAGCCAGTTGGCTCTGGGTAGGTCAGTTTACTAATCTTTCAGGGGAAGAACTAAGTTTACCATAAATTATGAGTTCTTTCCTTCTCTGCCCCCCCCCAAACAAGGCTTTGTAAGTTAAACCAAAATATGGACATATCTGGATCTGAGTGTAAAGTGATTTCATTCTGTTCTGTTGGAGAATAGGGGAGTGGGAGAACACTGCTGGAGGTCCTGTGCAATAAGGAGCAAAGTTAATACCTATTGGGAAAACGCTTTCATTAGAAGAATTCCCGCTTTATTGAGAAGATCTTTATTGGGAGATGTTAAATCACCCAAATCCCACTAAAATGTCTTGCCCTGTGTGATTGATAGTGATTCCAACTTTAGTATTAAAGAGTTATCTGTTGCAGAACTGTAAACTGTAAGGATTTGTTGATTTGCTATAAATTCCTTATTTTTTTGGTTTAAGAGGAACTGATCTAGGATATACTAAGTGAATAGTCTTCAAATAAAACCACGTTGTAATTATAACTGATTCTGCCTTGACTCTTCTGTATTTCTTCGTGATTTTTTTGATAATGCAAGAACGTCTTGAAACAGTACATGCATATTCAATTAAGATAGGATTACTTTGTCCCTTTTGCAGTTGGTACAAGTTGTTTTTTAGTTCCCCCAAAGCCCTATTCTAAACAGTTTGACAATAAGCTAACTTCATAGGTAAAACTTGTTTACCTCAAATAGGCATTCTGCTGAATTTCCTTCCTCTGATGTGTTTAATGCAACTTCTGTTTTGATACAGCATTTTGTTTCCAGCATAGTGATTGGGTTCTAATGAAATGGAACTGAACTGAAAGGTGGCAGCTGTTCTCAAAGTATGAACTAACCAAATATTGAAATGAGTGTGTGAAGTTAGATGCCTGGAGAAAGAAGAGCAGGTGACTTGAGTGAGGAAGAGGGCATGTGACTCTTGAAACTTGCACTGTGCTTTTTGTCCCAACCTCTGGGAACAGAATCTGGGTAAAACTTTGCATGCAGGCCTCTGCTGTCACAATGTTGCACCTGTTCTCTGCTTCAGTTTTCAGTGGTATGTGGATATCGGTCAGTAGACCGGTCTTGGCAAGATCTTTCACTTATGCAATCTAGTAGGTCTGAGCTTTAGGCTACTGTGCAAGTGTAAATGTTCATATTTGCTTCTCCGTCCTACTCAGGTCCAAGGCTGGAACAGAGATCAGATATCCAGACCTTGTAAGAACACTAAGTATAGCAATCCAGTTGAAATAGGATTCTGTAAAAATAACTGGTCTCCTGGGCATGGATGTCAGCAGGGCCTGTACAGGTTTAGAAAAATAGTAAAGGCTTTTTGATAGAAACCCTTTATAAAGGCTTTCACATACGGTCTTTCTGTATGTGAATCGTTAGTTAAGGGAAACCTATTTCCATGCAGTCATCACAACACCTAGTAGGTCAAGCTGGCTGTTTTTTCAGCTGGCTTGCACTTGGTGCTGATCTAAAAGGGTGATGCTGTCAGGAGTCACTTAGAGAAATATCTTAAAACAATTCTGAATAACAATGTGGCTCAAATTGGGATATGCAAACCTGTTATTCATATTATAAGCAAGAGAGAAAACAAGCTGGAAAAGTGTCCTTGACTTACACAACAACTTATGCATATGATGAGGAAAGCGTCTGATGAACTAACTCCTCAGATATTAACATCTCACTATGGCATAGTCTTGTGATACAGACTTTCTGGTGGATTTCTTAGAATAATGTTCTATTCCTGTCCATAGATTTAAACCACATGCATCTGAGAGCTCTTAGCTCTGTTCAGCGGTGCTGTTTCATGACTGATGTGTATGTGACTGCTCAGAAGATACTTGGATGGAATTTTTTTGTAGCTTCAGTCTGTTGGTAATTTGCAAACAGCTGTTAAGAAGTTAATTAACTTTTCCTGCTGCCCATGCTAAACTCAACTACATTAATATGACTGGCACCTAGGATGATGCTTTTCTTGCCAGATTCTAGCAGTTGTTGCAGTAGACATCTGAAACTCTGTACGCTTCTTTGTAGGTGAGAGAAATAAGTGCATGTAGAATGTGATTCATCTGACCTGTTTTTGACATCTGCTTTGGGATGAGATAATCGTGGAGTCTCAGGAACTGCTTATCCTGATAAGATCTCTGTTGAACACTGCTGAGGGTGACCGTCTCAAATACAGGCAGATGCATGTACCCATCGAATACTTGTTTGACTCTTGAGTGGAAACATGCATCAGACACTGAGGACAAAATGAAAGTGGCATTTCTGTTACACTGAGTGTGATAGATGAATGTGGCCCTGTGCTGCAGTTGGCTCTTCATGGGCAAACCACTGAATGTGTCCTGGTGAGATACTTGCTTCCTTTCAGATGTGGACTTCAGAATCAGGGTTCTTCCAGTCCTTTTAACTATCCTTGTTCTTCCCCTCCTCATACCACTTCCCCCCAACATTCAGACCTTACTGGGAAGGTACTTGTTTTTTTAGTAGACCTGTTCAACCTCCATTTTAACCTGGGTGATGTAACTGTGCTCGATTCTGGTGTGATGGGATGCACAGTGTGCTTCAAGTAACCTAGCCAGAGAGGGCTATTCAGGAAACAGTTTATCTAATTTTCTACCAAAATTACATGACTGATACTATTTTGAATGTATGTTCTAAATTTACTGCCAAGAACCTTAATTCTAGAAGCATAACTGTTTCACAACTTTAAACGATACTATGGAATTCAAAGGTTTTCATCAGTATGTTTTGTATTTCCAGTGTTTTGTGGAAGCTGATTTGAACAGGAAAGTAACTGGAACACCACCTTCATCTTGAGAGAAAAGACTTGGGGGCTTAGTAGGCACACTGCGCTCTGCAGTTACTTAAGTTACTGAGTGAGACATTGGCTTAATGGCAAACACGTTGTGGGAGGGGGAAAGAGACCTTCCTTCTGTGTATGGAAAGCATGGGACGTTGGAAGAGGACTGGGTTGAGTGTGTGTACACAGAAGGCTTCTATGAAGAGTGCTGCAGAAAGAAAGCATCTCAAATGGGTCATCTCTGTCTTTATGACTCTCAGGTAAAATGGCGCATGGGAACAGATCGTGGGTTAGGTAAACTCAGCTGGCAGGTCAGATCAGTAGCTGGATATCTGTGGTCTAATTGAGACTGTGTGACAGAGCTGGCTTTGAGACCTTTAAGTTGAGATTGATGCCTAAAGGAGCATCGACAGTGTCTATTGGTGGGCACCTCCATGGACTTAAAGGACTATGGGAAACTCCTTGAGAACTGGGACAGTACCAAAGACCTGCAAACTTCTGGTTAGTGTGTTCAGAGGCAGTTTTCAACTAAATAGCTACCCAGAGCTTTTAATTGTCTGTCTTCACGTGTGCCACAAGTCATGCGAACATGGAGCTACAGAATATACACAGTCAAGAAACTTGATTCTTAGCTTATGTCGAGAATAATGTGACACCTTATTACTAAAAGAATTCCAGTCTCTAGTCAAGTTTCTCTGGTACTATAACCCTAATCCACAGACCTGTAGTGGCAGTTATAGGAGCCTCTGCCTCCTCACTTTGAGCTTGTGCCACTGTCCTCTTGTTTGCAGAGCTGAGCTGTGGTCCTGGCTAGAAAGCCGATCAGGAGTTAAAAAAAAAATCAGATAAGACCTCCCCCCCCCCCCCCCCCCAGCCTTGTCCTCCATCCTTCCAAAACTGCTTCGCTGTGCAAATCCTTTGAAGGCTCTACAGGTGTAGCTGAGGAGATGGCAAGCAAAGTGTGTTGGTGCAGCAGTGCACAAAGCTGTGTAGCACTGCACTGAGATGATTTCTGTGGGCAACTTGCCTGTTAGTGCTAATTATACAACCTCCCTACAAATTATCTGAACTGAGAGGAGAACTAGATTTGTAGAAGTCTGTAACGCTGCCCTTATCAACAGGGGGTGACATGTGGAACACTGGAAATTAGTTGCCAGGCTAAAGTTAAGAGTCAAATCTAAAGCTGCTACTGAACTGGTTGGTAGAATCTTCTCTTAAGACAGGTTTGTCTTTACTGCTTCAGTCTCACTCCAAAATAATTACAATGTCTTTCTGAGACTAAAATTGTTCTGTCTTAATTGCTATCTTGTCACTGCCGAAGTGGCTACCAGGAGTGTGTGCGTATCTCGTGCTACGTTTTGTCTGAACTTTTTGGATGAACTTATGGAGCAAGACAGAATGTGATAGAAGTAGATAATATGGAGGGCTCTGGGAATACATCTGTGCAAGGAGATCATGTTACTTTATCATTATCTTAGCCCTTATCTAGAATCAGAGACTTACAACTGGGTATGCAGGCAGAAAGGAAAGTCTCGGAAATCCTGATTGTCCTCGTTTAAGTAATATAACTGTATGGAAGTCACAACTTGGGGTATGGAGGAGTCTAGAATGAGGATTTTCACTCTGTACAGTTGTTAGAAGCTCCTGGACTAGCGCTGAGACTCACAAAAAGCAGCCAAGAAAAAACAAGCCTAGTGTATAGCAAATGTAAAGTTGTAATATGGCCTACTTGTTCTGGGAACTGTGTGTAAGCCAGCTAGATGATTTCTTCAGAAGCCTTAGCTAGGACTTCAGCTGTCTGGTCTCTGTGGACTCAATCCACTGGCTGCACAAAAGTCAACCACTGTGCAACTTACTAAAGAGGCTGCTATTAAAAATAATGTAGAAGCTTATATTTTTGAAAGCTTTTTACTGTAATGTAGCTTAAAATACTCTGAAGTGTTCATATGCAGTGGCTGGCTGGGTGAATCGTCAAGCTGAAAAGTTTAGATGCCGTACATAGCTGCTACATGCAGCCATGGGGCTCTTTCTGCTTAGTCATTTTTGTTGACGCTGTTTTGCTTTTGGATTGGTGAAAATCTCTTGGCTTATGTAAAGGCAGTTTTAGTGAGTGTGGGAACATCAGTAGCTTGGTGTAAGCTAAACACTGGAAACTGGAAGCACAGTATATGGTACTGTGTTGGCTCAAGTTTAAGGCAATGGTAAATTAGTTCTGCTTTAGTAAGAGCTAAACCACTAAAGGAGCAGTGTGTTGTGCTGGCAGATAATGTGGGAGGGTGGGCATTGGACATTAAAGTCTGTTCTGGATTTAAACAACTCAGTTGGATTATGGGCCTTTAGTTTTCCCCACCTCCCAAATCAGGTATTGGTTCAGGACTGGGATTAAAGGAATTGAATGTCTAATTTATAAGCAGCCACAGGATTCTGTTCCCAGTTTGTTGCTGCTTGGCAGCTGTCCAGGTTTGTGCTGCTTTGGCTGTCAGCTGCTGTTGGAGCTGCGAAGGACTCTACCTGAAACTGTTTCTAGACTGAATGTAAGAATTTATTTTTTTCTTTGGGAAGAAAAATTTCATATTATATTAAACTATCAGAAATGCAGAAAATACTGGCAGAAATACTAAACCATAGAGTGTAGTACATAGTAGTAGCAAGTAAATTGCACTTACTTAGGCACGAACATGATGGAAGTGTGCTAATGTACTCATTTATGTTTAAAAAGTACAGCGTATCTCTAGTTAAAGAAAAAATTTCAAAGAAGAACTAAGTGTTGAAAAAATAATGTGGAGGTATTCAGTTCTTTATAGGTGTCTGACTTCTCTTCTAGGACTTGTGGGTTAGCCCTTCAACAGAGCTTTCTAGAGGACCTGCACCAGGAGCTTGTTCCCCCTCTCCCTGCCTGGAGGAGGGAATCGAATCCTATGCTTTAGGAAGCGTATTCATCATCTGTGTGTTCATCTAGGAAAACTCTATTCAGGCTGCAAGTAGTTAACTACAGTAGCTGGTGGGAAATGACAGATGCAGAGAACAGGTGTCTCATTTTCTGGAGGGCAGTGTCAGTGTCACCAGAGGCTCGGGTTGGTGGGCAGCAGTCCCTCTGCCTAGCAGCAGACTTCTGTGGCTGAGCAGAGTGAGTGTGTGCTCCTTTCTTGCCGTGGTGGCATCGCTATTCATTTGGGATTTTGGTGCATGGATTTCACTACTGTGTGTCTCAACTCATGAAGAGATAGGTGGTACTACTAGTTAACTTTTCTGATATGCAGCATTGGCTATATCCAGGAGAAAACCAAAACCAACCAAACCCTAGGGTTCAGTGTTTGCAAGTTTTAACGAGTAGCAGCTCTTACCTATCCATGGTAAAGCAGCCAAGGATGATGTTTTCATGTCCCAGTGCAAAATTTTCCTGATATTTCCTTTTCTGTCTGCCAACCAGCCATTAGTAGATGTTCAGTTTAGCACAAATAATCTGGATGGAAAAAGCTCATTTTAACTTGCCTATGGTAATTCTACATACCTCTACTGGAGAAGATGCCTAAGCTTATGTCCATTGTTTTACCTCAAGTTAAAATATTTGTGCAAGCAGTAGCTATTTGAGCTATGCTTCTGTATTGCTACCGTGGAAGGAAAATGAAAACCTTTCACAAGCAGAGACCGATGTCACCTCCTGTAAAAGTAGTAATGTCGTAATTTGCTTTATAGACCACATCTACTGAGCAAATTTCCATTAACTGCTGTAGCTGAAGATTTTTGTCAATGGCTGTCCCTTTCACACAGTTTACAGATTTTCTTCATTACGAGAGTTGGCACCCAGAATCTTATTCCTTCTCAAAGATCTCTAGCAATATAGTGCTGCAAGGTCTTAGGTATGAGTCAGTGTAAGAGCTGACTTTCAATGGGAACAAGCACATGAAAAATATTTCAGAGGACTTAAGGATAAAAAAAGTTACTTAGAGGCTGAGACAGATGTAAAAAGAAATGAAAATAGCATGAATCAAGAAATAGAGAAGAAAATATGTATGCTTGACTTGAAAACAGTGTGGCATATTTAGATAGAAGCATGCTGAGTTTTCCAGAGTTTTAACTTCTGGGAGGCTTGTTTACAATCTTATCATTGAGAAGTGGTAACTAGCAAACAATAAGGAAGCTAAGTGGGAGCAGCTTGAGTTTTAGCGGTTTACACAGAATTCAGCATAAACCCTTTTCTCCCTGTGGAAATGCAGAAATGAGGGAACTTGTATTTTGGAGGCTTGAATTCAAGTTTGAAAGTCTTAAGGTGAGATACTCAAATCTAATATTTGCACTCTTTTTGTTGTCTCCTGTAGTTGTGCTGGATATTCTTCTGTATTACAGTACTAATATAATATACGAAAGGATGACTGAAATGTCCTGAACAGAGGTGGCTTTTTTGTACAAGCAATAGATATTTTTTTTTTATAAAATCCTGCATGAAAAAGCAGGCTATATTCAACTACTAATGTGGTGGAACTTTTAGTACCTGATGCTGGAGGAATGTCTGTAGTAGGGAGGTAGTAAGGGACTGCTAAAGTCTTCACTTCATGCAAGACACTTAGCTAGTCTGTTTGCGCCTTTCACCTAAAATTAAGTAGAACTCGGGCTCATGCAGCTGTTTCCACAAAGTTTCATAGATGCCAGAGGGTGAAAACTGTTCTGCTTAGTGGAGGTGTGACCATGCTGTAGTTTTTGGTTTCCTTACCTAAGTCTTTGTCCTGCAACTTGAAGAATGAGTGGTTGAGCTGATCTGTTGACCCCTGCTGAGCAGCTTCCAAAAGCCCTTCCCCAATACATTTCTTGCGATTTTAGCATTGAGTCATCTCTGTGGATAAATCTGACTCTGAATTACCAATGGCCAAAGTCAATATTCCTGCTATCTACCTCTTTCTGACCTTTGTCCTTCATGTGAGCTGAGCACTTTCTTTTCCCTGCGTGGATTTAGACTCATCTGTGTAGGGCTTGAATTGATTCTTCCTGCATTTTTCTAACCATGCTTTAAATAGTTAAGAGCTTAACTGTCAAACAGTGACTGCAAGCTTATGGGCAAATCAGTTTGGACTTAATGGTAGCCTTTTCTCCATAAAGGTATGAGGTTCTCGCTTGAAGTTTGTTTGCATGTACCTGAGGGCATTATAAGGACCACTGAATTTAAGTCTGTAATGCCTAGAAATCAACACAAAATACAGCTATTGGGTCTGCAGAGCAGGAATGTGTAAATTAACTGTGCTGTGGAATATCATAATGGGGGCTGTATAATGTCTGACAGGATTTAAAATAAATACAATAGTAATTGTAAAACAAATGAAAAAAAAATCCCTGATTTAATTTGGAAATTACTGACCAGTTGAAGGAATAACTTTTTCTCTCCTTCCCCTGTCCTGAATTCCCAAGATCCATCGGGACTTTGGATGTGCTGTTGGAAATGCTGGATCAAGACTTTCGATTTGACATCAATATGGCAATTAAATTAGTTTTTGACCCAAAAGCTATTGGTTAAGAAATGTTCTTTCCCTTCCCCCCAAGCCCAAGTTGAGTTGTAGGCAGAATTCATTTGAGGTGTTTATTTCCAAATCTTATGCTTTTTCCTGGAGCAGGCTGAAAACAAAAAGTCAGCAGAGTCCACATAAGCTTCTATCTGGCAGTAACTGTATGAAGTGGCCCATAAACTTAGAATCCTCTATTGCTCATCACTAGTGGATAAAATTGAAACAAAAGAAAAAATAAAACCCAAAACCTAAACAGCATAACAGCTTATAGTCTATGCTTTCTTCTAGTAGTTCAGAATGTAGTAAATCATTATCTCCAGAATGCACTGGGCACAGGTCTCAAACGCTTTCAGATTCTGAAAAAAATCATTTAAGGGAAGTAGGATGTTACTTTTAAATAAAAACATAGTGTGACTTTGTTCTTCTGTTAACATTTTCTAGAGTTTAAAGATAGACTAGTTTAATCTGGCTTCTCAGGGTTCTTATAAAGCAGTATGGCTTTTTTGTTAGTAGAAAATCTGTTTTCAGACTTGCACACACACCTATTGGTCTCTAGTTCAGGACACCACGTCCCACAGTTCTGAGTTATTTTGGCCCTTCTGCTCATGATGTACGTAGATACAGAGTCCGACTGTGGGTCTCTGCTCTGGCAGCGTGCTGTTGGGTGTGGCAAGGAGTTGAGGATACTCACCCAGGCCGTAAATCCATCAGTAGGCGCCAAATCACGGAAGGTCATGGGGTTTTTTGGTCACTATAGAGGCATGAGCGAAACCAGCGAATGCATATCATAGACACCTAAAGTCACTCTTAAATTCTTTTTCCTACACAGAGCTCAACAAAAATCCAGTGGAAGGCTTTTCAGCGGGCTTAATAGATGACAATGATCTTTATCGATGGGAAGTCCTTATTATTGGTCCTCCAGATACACTATAGTAAGTACTGATACTTATACAGAAACTTAAGTGAACTCGGATTTACTAGTTCTAGTTTGGTCTAAGTGAGAAGTTAACCTAAATCTTCATACTAAGTTAGGTAATGCTGTTCTGTTGCTAGTAAAATACCTGTAAATAGCTGAATTTGCTATGTAGAAGTTCTAAACTGCTTTGCTCCCCTGGGAAAATGCAACACTAATCCCTTTGTACTTGTGTAGAAATGAGAAAGACTAGGCTATACTTAGAGACAGCTTCTATTTTCTTACACATTTAAGAAAGGCACGTATAATCCACTATTTGCTGTTACTGCTGCGAGGCTCTAGTTTAGCTGTTAGTACAGTTTTAAACCATTACAACTTCATGCTGGTGATTGTAGGAAAATATTCAAGAGGGATGCAGTTGGGGAAACTGCAGCAGACCGTAGAATTAGCCTCAAGTCCTGTCAGGTGGTGTGACCTAGAGTACTTCAGTGTTGATCAAATGGGAATTGTTGGCAAACCTTGCACAGTGGGCTTCAAAAAGCTTATATCTTTATCTTAAGGACTGGGTTCTTTAATTGACATTTGAACACACAACTACACAGTTCATACAGTAACTTATTTTTTTGGACTTCAAGTTCGCTGTCTTTTTGCACTGCTATATACCTGAAACACTCTGGCACATGCAGTGTGGTGGTTTTGTTTTGGGTTTTTTGGTTTGGTGGGTTTTTTTAACAAAAAAAAGAGCTCTGGCTAATTGAGAGAACAGTTTCTCTTTCTCATAGAAGTTATAGATGATCATCTACTCTAGCTCCTGCGAAAAGGTTCTATGCCCAGAAGAGGCCAGTTTAAAATGTAGCTCTTGAAGATGAACTCTGTTCTCCTTCATTAAGCTGTTCCAGTGGTAAATTACTGATACAAAAAACCTGGTGACACTTACTTGAGGTCAATTTTAGTTCTAACATGAAGTATACCTCTGTCCGCAGACTTCTGAATAAGTACTTAAGCACAGTAATAGAATTGCTTTGCTTCTCCTCAAGCTCACTATATTGTGATTCTCAAGTCTTGCATGAGATCAATTCTCCAACTTCTGTTGACCTCTTTTGAGCAGTCTTGTAGTGGGTCCGTAATATTCTCATGGCCATTTTATAAATGCTGTCAGTAAAGAAATACTGTTTGTAATTGAACCTCTTCTTAGATGCTAAAATTGCAATAGCATTTTTTCCCACTTCAACAAGCTCTTTTTGAGGCTTTTTAGATAAGCTCTCTTCTGTTCCAGGCCCTAGTTGCTGCTTTTCAGGGTAGTAGTATACTGAATCCTTCCTCCCTGGTCTGTTTTATGACAGCAGTAGAACATAATAGTTTAACCAGGCAGCTTAAAATTTTCAAACTTTAGTTTCATTTCGGGTTCCACTTTATTTATTCTGAGTTTACCTAAAAAGACTTTAGACTCAGTGCATGACTATTCTGATAGAGACCCCTTTATCAGGAATATTGCTAATAATGGCACTGATCTCCCTTAATTGACAGCTGTATTTTGTTAACTGGTTTCTAATGTGTATCCAATTAAAAGAGGTGTATTTATATGTAGTTGATGAGGGGCAACCAGGGATGCCGGACAGCCTAGTAGATTTTTGGATCTGCTTCTTTAAAAAGGGAAGGAAGAATTTTCTCACTTTGAAAGAAAGAACTTAACTGGTTTGGGGTTATCAACAAATGTAATGTAACTCTCCTTTGTCTTGACTAGTATGGATGTTAAAATAGCCAGTGTTTCTGGAATTCTTACCCTTCCCAGGATCAAGGATTCCTTGGAAACTGCCTGCCTTTTCTAAAACTTGTGGAAAATAAATGCTGTGGGTTCAGATTCCCTCAGCTGTTTTATTCTAAGAGCCAAGTCACTTAAATGTAGTGCTTTTTGGGTCTGGGGTGTTTTTTTTTGAGACACTTGCTAGAATTGCACATATTTGGTTAGTGGTTGTAAAAGTTGTTGTTTTCTTAGTAGCCTGTGGGCTTTGGATACTGATTCCTACTCCTTTACAAATACAGGAAAAAAAAAAATTTGCACTGCACAGCTTTGTCTTTACACCGACTCTTTTGTCTGTGTTGCTGCTGAGGAGTAGCTTGTCATACTGCACATCTCATGCCACCTTCTTTGGAGGTTATGTTCCAGTTTTTGTAATGTCTGCGTCTGTAATTTCAAATTTTGTTACAAACTTCAATTACAAGGAGTGACAGTAGCAGGGCAAACATTACAGTACTTTCATTAGCAAAGTATTCCATCTGTAAGGCTTTCCATTTAGTACAGGCCTTCACATTTTTCAAAAGGGACTATTCCTGGGTATTGAAACCTAGCTATTAAAAAAACCAAAGCACCAACAGACTCTTATCTTAATTAAATATGGGCCTGTAACTCCACATAAAAACTGGATGTTTTTTGTTTATTACTGTTTTCCAGTTCAGTGGGTAACTGTAATGCAGAACTCTTCACTGTCATGTCTGAGTCCCTTTAGCTCAGTGTTGAAAAGGTAGTATTGGAAGTCTTTTTACAAAGTAATGCTGTAGACACAACTATAAAGCTTTCTGTAACTTTTCACTGAGGCTCACTGCTGCAGAGTGATACCAAGAAATTAGGACTGAGGTGTCTAAAGGAATAAAATAAACAGGTATCTGCTGGGCTGTACTTGAGAAGGGGAGTTATTGGCAATATTTTCTTTTTGCTGTTAATAAATGTACTGTGGGGAAGAATGTAAGTTGTAATTTCAGATGGTGAATTCCTTGGCAGTTTTTTGATTTTGTATGTGTGGTTTTTCCCCTCTGGAACATCATCCTAATTCTAAAAAAGACATAGTGTTGGGGAACTGGCAGTATCTTGTGAAAGGATCTTCTCAATCTAGAAACTCTTTGCATTGCATATGGAAACGTTGGTACTGTTAATTACCAACAGCATGTGGAGCTGTGTGAGGGGTAAACTTAGAGCTTTTGATATATCAGTAAGTTCCAATCTTCAGCTTAAGCTTACAAGAAACTCTACTAAGATATTTTTGATTCCCCAGTGAAGGTGGTGTTTTCAAGGCTCATCTTACTTTTCCAAAAGACTATCCACTGAGGCCGCCAAAAATGAAATTCATCACAGAAATCTGGCATCCAAATGGTAAGAAATGTCGAAGTTTCAATTTCTTTTTGCAATTAAGAACTAAAATGCAATGAAGACAAATTACATTTCTGTTCATGTTAGAAATATGAAACTCAGCATTTATTTTGCCATCTTCACTTCATAAAGAAGTAATAACCGTGGCAGAGTTTTTAATAGTGCTGCTCTGAGAGACTGCTCCTAAAGTATTTTCAGAAGCTACTGAAAGTAGCTGGTAACAGTTCTTGGTAACTGTTCAGGGTTTTTTTTTCTTTTTTCCTAAGTGCGAAATTCTGGTCTGAGTTGAAACTTGACTTCTATAGCTGCCTTTTGTTACATGTTTCATCTTAGTATTACTAACTTGGTAGTTCAGTACAGAAGGCCCAAGTTTGATCTCCACTGAAGCATGGAAGGAAATAACAGCATCTTTTAGTCTCTCCAAAGAAGACTCCTCATAATGTTTCATTTACGTATGGACTGAAGGATATAGATGAGAGTTAAAATAAAATGGAAGAAGGTTTTTACTGGGAAGGAGGCATGCTCTTCAGTTTCTAAAGATGTTATTGAAGTTGTGGATGTTGAAAGCTGGGAGGAGACCAGCAGAGTGCTCCGATCATAAGGGACAGGGGGAATATTTTGATGCTGTGTTGGTTTCAGCTCTGGAAATATCAGAGTACTTGTCAGGCAGTTTCTAATTCCAGCAGCCTAAATCATATTCCAATATATTGCAGTAACATCCAGCTGATGCTGTTGCTGTGGAAAAAAAGTCACTCTCTAGTTTGCTGAACTTAACAGAAAAAGCTTTAGTGGAAGCCTATCTAAATAGTCTTGAAAGTTGCAGCATGATGTTAGAATTTCTTCCTCCCCCCATGTGCCCTCTCTGCCGGAAGTCCAGCCATAATAACAGACTTCCACTAAGCCCCATTTATTACAGATTGTGTTCTGTAATAGTTAATTACTTTCCTTTTTTATAAAGTGTCTTCACTAGCATGTTTTCAAACTAGCTGGAGTGAAGATTAACAGTTCCATAACTATTCTGAAGAAATGCCAGCGTGTTGTTCATTACTGAAATATGCCTTGTTCTATTTTGTAGTTGACAAGAATGGCGATGTCTGCATTTCAATTCTTCATGAGCCTGGAGAAGACAAATATGGCTATGAAAAACCTGAGGAACGCTGGCTTCCCATTCACACAGTGGAAACTATAATGATTAGTGTTATTTCTATGCTGGCAGATCCCAATGGTGATTCTCCTGCTAATGTTGATGCAGCGGTAAGATTTTTCTTGGTCTGCCAGTTGTTTTCAGTGTAGAAACCTAAACTTGCAATGGAGTTTGCTTCTAGTTTGACAAACAGTACAGTAACTTGTGGAAGAACTTTTTATATCACAGGCTAAGGCTACCTTTTTGTTGGGAAAAGCAGTCATGTTGTGAAAGAGAATTACTAGTTAGCCCTTGGGAGATTTCTTACAGATTGCAAAGGAAAGATGCTGTCAGATTTCAGAGGCAGTGGTTTAATTTCTGCTATGCAATAATGCATTTATTTATAGTAAATAACTTGTGCACAGAGATACTTAATGGATAAACCTCAGCTCCTTTAGTCTTGCAAAATTTAAGGAAGCTGGCTGTAAAATCCTGTGTGGCTATATACACATAGTGGTCACAACTGTCATTAAGTTCATCTGCGGAAGTTAACATATTCTGGAACCTTTTTTTGTTCCTAGTATGTTGGTATAATGAACCAAAATTTTTGTTTTGGAAATTACATAACCTGTTAACAGATTTATTGATTTGAATGGAAGGAGAAAATGTGGGGTCCCTCGGTATAATTACGATGTGACTATCTGCATACACCTCTCTGCAGCAGCCTTCCTGAATCATGGATTAAAGCAGAAGGTTTGACTCTGTAGGTCTGTATTTTGAGAACATACTTGAAGGCTTCACTGGGCATCTGGCCTTCAACTCTGGAAGTTGTCCCAGATTGGAATGGCTAAGGAGTAGGGAAGAATGGTCTGGTTTATAGTTGACCTGGGTGAATCTGCAGTAAGATTTCTGTCATAAGTGAGATGCAAATGTTTCATGCAGCATAGTGTTTCTGGAGCGTGGCCTATTCTGCGTGGGTGTATAAACACAGCTATCAGCTCTCTAGAAGAGCTGCATTTATAGCAGAATAGCAATTAGATTAATAACTATTTGTGGTGGGGAGGGAAAAAATTCTCAGTTCTCGGGTGAGTAGGGGAACAGACTTCAGGCCCCATTCATCTGAGATACGCCAACATACTTTACTTTGAATTACTCTTGAATTGCAGTTCCGCAGTGACTAATATGTGCTATCCCCTCACAAAAGAGAAGTTCTAGGTCTTTTAACTGGGGGAGTGAGGAAAAGGGAGATGGCAATCAAAGATGCAAAGTTTTCTAGAGGAATGTTACCCTGCTCTGTCAAGCTAACTATACTTTCCCAAAGTGGGTGGGACTTCAGTTTCCTGAAGCCTTTGATCTACTATGCTGCTAGTATTTCCAAAGGTGGTTGAGCTCTGCTGAAAAATAATCATGGGAATAGTCTTATGTGGAACAAACTTAATGGGAATTAAAACAAACACACACAAAAAGTTGTAGTGAAGAATTCCCTCCTTCAACATTCTTTTGAGTGTTGGACCCCCCATTTTTGTGTCATGTTACTGGTGGAAACAAATACCCAGGACACGTGGACTTTTTCTGCTGGCAAACCTGAGAGCACTGGAAGGAGCAAGTTATTAATGAAATGCTAAAAGTACAATTAGAATTCCTCAGTTTACAAACTCATGTATGTTGAATGTAGCTGACCTAACACTGGAGAAAGCTTATACTTTTAGCTATGCTTGTCACCTTCCTAGCATCACAAGCTTTTTAATCTTTCTGTATTGTGCCCCACTCTCTGCCAGCTACTTCAGGACTGATTTTTATTTTTCCCCTCTTTTTTTTCCTCAGAGAGAGATATTAGAAAACTATGAATTTGTTTACCTAAACCTTAGGGTAAAGTTTGAAAATGTCTTAAGGAAATACAACATTTTCTAGCCCAACTTGAAAGAACAAAAACTTAAATCCAAATCCAACTGTGAAGGCAGTACTGAGGCATCACTTTAGATGCTAGGAACTATTTTTCTGACTGTGGTATTAGATGTTCCAAGTAACTTAATGTGCTGCTTGAGCAGCTTTGCATCTCCTGCTGGGTTGTAGATTGCATCCTATTCATATTAACCAGAACATACTCATCAGGGTAATGAAGAATCAGCAGCTCATGTGCTTTATACTGAGCTGCTATCAAGGTGTCTTCTACTTAGTTTACTAAGTACAGGTTTACTGCAGCAACAGTATTTGGCAGTTACTAAAATATACTTTGTCTGCTTTCATTAATTTCTAGTTTTAAGTGAGCCTAGAGAATAAGGTGTTACAGGCAGTTCACAGCATTATAGGAGCAGGGCATATACCTGCGTCCTGGAAAAATGTTGGAGTACTGTTTCTTGGACTGGGATTAAAACGAGGGACAGGAGCCTGAATAGATACTGTGAGAAGCAAATGGAACAGTTCATGACCCCTAGATAAGAGTTTTGGAGAAATTGCTGTCAAACTGGAAACTGCTTGATATTCAATTCTGAACACTTGCTTCATAGAACTACAAATATAAAAGGTAGAAACAAAAACTAAGAATCTGAAGCTGGGAGGGAACAAATTCAATGCTTTTCTTGGCCTTAAGCCATTTTGTATAAGCTGTCCTATATCCCAATCCAAGGAACCAAATGCTTGCTGTGTTAACTGCTGAAAAAGAACAAATTAATTAGTACCCATATTTGTGCTTTCACTGGAAAGATAAGACATGCTGGGCTCTGCAGCATGGTAACTGGCTAGGTGAGCTTGGAGGTGGTGAATGTTAGGATATGCCAGTTATCCTAACTTTTTCTCACTCGTGTGCTACAAACTTCACTCCAAGTAGAGGGTGAGAAGGTGGTGTGTGCTAGGTTGCTTCCTCACCCCTGCAGTAAGAATATATTGCTTATATCAAAAACTAAGAACTGTAGAACTTATTTCATAAAATAAGGGGTTCTTCATATTTTCCCACCACTTCTTGCCTAAGTGTAAGGCAGTACCCAACACGTCAACCTTGGTCACATCATGTGATGCTCCTGTGTTTTCATCTGAGCTCATCACGAGGCTGGCACAAAAAACTTAAAACTGGCTGCGCTTTTTCCTGTAGGCTTTTGTGATACCATGGTGTGGACACCTCCGAGTTTGGACTTACCTCTTGCCTATCTTCCTGTTCATCTTTATCTTTGTTCTTCATCTATGCACTTCTGAAATCACATACCTGTCACAGAGACCGTCCCCATAGGTGTGCTGAGTATTCTGTTAAGGTCTTTCTCATGGAGCCAGTATCTTGCAGCCATATCTAACTAGGAGGTGTTTTCTTTCTAAGGACACTGCTGTGTCTCTTCTGAATACCGTGACTTCTGTATTTCTATCCTGGAGTGTCCTGGCTAGATTGAGTTGAAACTGTCTAAAAAAATCTCAGAATAAGTACTGGCTCCACAGTAGCTGTGTATATTTTTTCATCACTGCAGTTAAAGACATTTTCTCTAACCCATAACAGTAGTTTTGGTCTACAGTTTGAGTTTGCTGCTGCTTTGCAGGCTGAAGTAAATAGATGTCAGGCTAGACATTGTGAAATATTGGTAGCCACCAGGTTAGTCTTGGACAATGCCTAAAATCCAACTGGCAAAGGCTGTGTCCTCACTGTCTTGTGAGCAGCTTGCATAGAGACTCAGAGCAAGCTTTCAAAAGTCCTGAACGTCACAGGTTTTCAGTGACTAGCTCAGTGATTGTAAGCAATTTTAGGTGTTGACTAGATGGCTAATGTCTGAAAACATAAACACCAAGAGTCTTCCTAGAACTTGTACATTGTTATAGGACTGACATCTGAAAGCTGTCTATTCAATTACAGAAAGAATGGAGAGAAGACAGAAATGGAGAATTTAAAAGAAAAGTTGCCCGCTGTGTAAGAAAAAGCCAAGAAACTGCTTTTGAGTGACACTTATTCAGCAGCTAGTAGCTTCACTTTTTTCAGGGTAAGTATCCTTCTAAAGACAAGTCAGTTACCTGAGTTGAGGATTTCCTGCCTAAGTGTTGCTGGATTTATTTTTTTTTTCCTCAAAAGCAAAAAACCTAAATCTTTCTTCTCAGCTGCATGATCTCAGTGGAGTCCTTTGGCTGTATGTGATACTAAAGACTAAAAGAGTTTTCAAGAGCAGTAACAGCCCCTTCTGCCATGACTGGGGAACTTCTCTAGTACTCTTGCATTTTTGCTGTTCAGGAGTTGAAATTCTCTTTATCAATATTCATCCTGCTTTATTAATAGCACCTAGGGGTTACTAGAGCTATAATAGAAGGGAGTAATCATTCTTTCTGTTCATTATTGTGAAGAACGCTTGTTTGAATCTTAAAAGCATCCTGTCTTGCTATCTCAAGTTCATACATAGATATATATGTGTTTATCTTGCAGATGTTGGTGGCATGTTGCATGTAGGCTTTAAATAAGACTTCAGTGAGTTTGTTAGGAACCATTCAGAAAGGACTGCTTCAGGGGTATCTATGGGAATTTTAATAGAAAGTCTGTTAGCATATCAGAAAGGATCAAATTGAGATATTACCCATCAATAATATCAAGAAAGGTGGTATTCTCTTCAGCAGCTCAGAAAACTTTTACTGAAGAAGGCTTAGGAATAGCCTCAGAATAACAGCTGTATTCTGTTTGGATGCTGAAGAGCATGGACAAGTCTTAACCTGAGAGTAGGTGACATGATATTTGTACTTTATGCCACCCTGTTAAAAACGAGTTTCTGACTCAAGATGCTTACTCTAATTTGAACAATCCCATCCTAGTTTTAATGGGGCTTTTTTTTTTTTTTTACAGTAAGTTCTTGTAGAAAACTGTATTAAAATGTCACCCTTAAATACATGGCCTTTGGTCACTTTAATCTTGGTATGCCAAGGAAAAACTTCCTCAAATAGCTAATAATTTTCCACTAATTCTTTTCAAAGCAAAACAGAGCTTCATGTTGAAGCTGCCTTTTCGTAATGGTTGGTTTGGCAGATAAACTACTCTGACCCATTTGGCTGGAGAAGCCCAAACCCACATGTGCTAGTTAGCTTTGGGTTGGGGAGGGAGAAATGGCACTGTATGTAGTTTAAAGGGGTTGTACTGTCTGAACAACTAGAACAGCTTACTGAATGCTCCTGGGTTTTTCTTCACCAAGGTTGTACAGGAGATACTTCCTTTCTTACACTTTTGTAAGAATTGTGGGGGTTGGGGGTGGGGGAAGGCTCCATCTGTGACAAACTAGTACTGCAGTATCTCTTCTCTGCAGAAATATTTTGATTGAACGGAACTTTCTCCAGTAGAGAGGAAGCATGAAAAATGCTTAATATTGATCAAAAGACTAAGCAAAGGAACTGAATGTCTTGTACAACTGCCTATAACTAGAGCGTAAGAATTGTAATGCAGCTGACAGCTCTTTCTGTCTTGGAGAAAGGGAGTAACTGTAACACTCCAGAGTATCCTTAACTAACCTCCGCTCTGTTGCCATGTTAAACTTGGCCATAGTGAAACAATGCTCATGACAAATATTTAAGTAATTGGCTGTGTTGCTTTTTTTGGAAGGCGAAAGCTTTTCTAAGTCCTGGTGACTCCTCCTAAGTAAGTGATGGGCAATGAATTGGATGAGAAGGGGCCATATAGCTGGTTTCAAACAAGCACACTCTGACTTGGTAGCTGTGGTGTTACTGCTTAATGAAGCACTGCTGTGCCATTTTGTGCTGCACTTTGCTGTTGAAGCAGCATCCATCATTCACAGTAAGTGATTCATGGAAGTTTCAATGATAAATTTACAAGTGTTTAGCCCTATGTGTGAATAATCAAACGTCTGTACACTATGCACTTGACAAGCAACATGAGTAACAGGAGCCTGAAAGTCTGATAGTTGAGCTTGGATACACAGTATGCTGAACTAACTCGAGTCTTTCTCAGGTGATGATTTGGGATTTATGCATCTTCTGTTTAGAGGTATGTAAAGTTCTTGAACAAGTAATGATTATCTTGCTTGAGCCTGAAACACTATTTAACATATTTAAAATAATTGAAGATGATGAGGGGTTTTATTTTAATACTTGTGATTTCTTTGTAGGTCTCCAATTGAGAAACATGGCACTGTTTTTTTTCCTGCACTCTACCCACCTATTGCTGGACTTCTGTTGTTACAAGTTGGCAAACTGGCTGGAACTGGGCTGCAATAAAACATGCCAGTTATCAATGCTGACAAGAGCCTAACAAGTGCCAACACACGATGATTACACATTTTGAAATCTAATGAACTGCTTTAACCTTCAGGAAGAATTGTAAAGATGTGTACATAGCACAACATGATCCGGATAATATATATACTGTTCATGTACATCCACAAATACACATTGTACCAAATAATGCTGTCTGTAGTTAGGAATAGAATTGTGTAAATTCTAAAGATTTTAGCAGGTTTTTCTCTCCCTGTTCATTGTTTCCTAGCAGTTTAAAAAAAAAACCAACAACAACTTGTGAAGCATGTCAAACTAAAACCAACCAGGATAAAGTTGTTTCCCCTCCCCCCCTTTTAATTTTCCTTTGACCCACTGAGGCTTAATTAAAATCTCTTGCTTATTAAAGTTTAGTATCTCTTTTTTTTTGTTTTTGGAAATGTGCTCCCTTTTATTTCCCCCATCAGAACTTAAATTTTTCCTAACTAAACCCTGAAAGGATTTGATACCAATTATTTGTGTCTTGTTTTGTAATGACCTTTGTCAACTGAAAGGTGCTTTTTTTTTTTTTCCCCCCCACCCCTTTCTTAAACCCAATTGCACACACTTCTTGAATTGGGTATAGCAATAAAACTGGCCATGGAGCACCCTTGAGCAGCCTGCTGGATTTTTAACTTCCAAGGGACTTGAGCGCTTTCATTTGGAAGTTCAGTTGACTAAGTTAGTCCAAGATAGGAATGAGCTGTTTTTATGGGTGAATTTTTTTTTTTTTTGCCTTTTTCACTGCCTGTTTGTGGGGTGGGGTGTGTGTGGGGGAGGCTTGGTTTTTTTTCTCAAGGTTGAGTTCAAGCATGCACATCTGTAGGCTTTCAAATGACTAACTTCTGGGTTTGGTATCAAAAATAGTTTCCCTCCTTTTCCCTTTTCTCTTTTCTGTGGCCCTTCATATTCTTTGCCTTCTACTTCAGCGTTTTCCTCACCTAATGTACAAAGAAAATTGCGATGTATATTTTCATGTAATTTGATTTTTGGAATTCTGTCACCTTCTGTAGTGAGTTCTTCCAAAATATAATTTTTTCCAATAATAATGTGTCAAACTGGCTGTCTTGAGTATCTGAATAGGAAGGGTAACTGCAGCTGGAGCACATCTTACCTAGAAATCTTCAACAACATCAGCAAACATTTGTTGAATTTGTCATACTGTATTTCATCTTGAAATGATTAAAAAGCAAACAAAACACACACCTTTCTTCCTATTGTAACCATCTTTGGCCCTCCAGTGAGCAAATACTAATCTCAGAGTATCTGGTAGCAAAGAGTTTTCCAAGCCTACCTGAAATACCTTTCTACCACTGAAGCTTTATAGAGGAACTTGTAACTACTTGACTGTTCTCTGCTCTGTCACAGGTTTACCGCAGCTTTTTACAGCACAGCGTAACCCACTAATAAATGGAGAGTTCCACTGTTAAGGAGTCACCTTGTAAGAAGCCTTCAGTACTAATTTGCTGGCTGGCTTGACTTCATTTCAGGTTGCTGTGCAATGTGCATATATTAAAAGGCATATGTTACAGGTTTCTTGTGGGGTGGGCTGGGTGGAAGGAGGTGACAGTTATTAGTGGCAAGACAGCCATATGGGACAAAAAAGCCGTTTAAGTATAAGATGACTTACAAATAAGGGTATTCCTTCCTCCTACAGGTGGTTCAGATAAACATATATATGTGCTTAATGTCCACATTTACATATTTGGTAACTAATTATTTTGAGAAATCTTTAGTTAAATTTGCTTTTAATTGGATAGGCTGCTCATGTAGGCTGGCAGATGCACACAGTACTTCAGAGCTGTTAGTGCCCAGACACAATAGCTGATTTTAGTTCCCATTTGAGTGCTTGTCTGAAAGTGCTTGGGAGGAGGTTTCTTGCCCACCAGCTGGCTACCCTTTATTTGCAGAATTTCAGTGGCATGGTGCCCTTCTTTCCACAAAAAAAAAAAACACTGGGAAGAAGCTACTCTTCCTAAATGTAGCAGTGGACTTCTTCCCCGAGGGGCTGCCCTTCCTTTTCCCTTTCCACAGCGTATCTAAAGAGCTGGCAGCAATTCAGGATAATTGGTACTTGCTGCTTTCAGCGAGTTCAAGAGTGTTTTGTTTTGTCTTCCCGAGTAACAGGTACAGTTCACAACTGACTCATCTGTAAACTTCATAAAATAGTTTAAAGCTTTATTTTTCTCACTTGTTCTCTAGAAGAGCTGCTTGTTTGTTCTTTAAGGGGTAGGCCTGGAAACATTAGTCTTGCTTCAGTGGGATGGAAGAACTGTTAATTCCACAGCAGTGTCGGGTCCCCTCTCTGTAAATTATTCAGTTATAAACCCACTTTAGTTTGGCTTACCGAGATGGTTTGTGATTTCTCATGACCCAGATATTCCAAAAGAAGGAGTGTTACTGTGGGATACTGTTAAGATGTACAGGCTGCAGGTATGGCTAATGCCCAGTGCTCCATGAAGGAGGGAGGCAGCTGAGGGTCTGGTGTCAAACATCTAGGTTGTAGAAAGCCTCTGGCAGGCACAGAAGTGGCCCGCTTAACTTTTCTGTGATAACAGTTGCCTTTTTGTTTGTTCTTGCCCCACACATGAAAGGGATCTGGCTGTGATGGCTACAACATGGCCAGAAATTTCTGTTTAGCCTCAAGATAGGAACACCATTGAAGAGATGTAGTACGTACAAGTAGTACTTGAATACTAGTTGAACAATCAAGTAAACCAGCATTCTTACTCAGTTTCACTTGTACCACAATCTTGTACTTAGTTGAGTTTATGTAGGCTGTCAGCATATTGGATTATACTTTTTCTAGTTCTCCAGAGGCTTGTAATTATGGCTGAGTTTTTGTGCTGTTTTTTCCCCCAACACCTGGTGGCCTGTTTTCCAGATAACACTGCATCACTGGGGGAAAAGGAAAAGAAAAGCATGGAATTTTAGTAAATATCAAAGTAGTATGTCCATCCTGATTCCTTTTTTATATTTCTCCATGCTGCCCCTTACGCATCAGAGAAGATCTCTGTAAAAATCAGAAGGGCTGTTCAGCTGTCATGCTAAAATTCTTTCCTGCTGTGATGCCTAGAAAATGCTTATTGAAACTAGACAATCAATAAATGGAGAGCATTAATTCTGAAGTGATTATAAGTGTATTTTGGTTTTTTTGGTAGGCCAATGGGAGGTGGACTTTTATTGCGTCTGTACCATCTGGTGCACTGCTCTTGGTGCGGTGCCATCACAATGCAAATAGAGGAGCACCTCAAGTCTTAAAATTTCTGCGTATCTTCAGAAGCACAAACAAGTGATTTTAAACCAAACCAGAAGATGCTTGGGTTTTAAAGAGAGGCTGTAATAAGACGGCTTCCTGCCCAGGCAAATCCTCAACAGAAGATGGCATTGCTGATTCCCCAGATGCAAAACATAGCAGTAATTTGAAATCAGATCTCTGTTGTTACTCAGAAATTCAACTAAGACTAAATCTGATCAGGCAGTAATAACTGTTTCCTTGCAGTTACTCAAGATGATCAATAGCACCCATAAAGCAGTTGTGTAAGTTAGCTGTGTAGCAAAGTCGTGCACATTTGTGATTGAGCTGTGAAAAATGAAATGGATCCTGTTTCATGGTATGTCTAGAAGCTACAATCTGGCTGCCCTAGGTCTAGGCCTAGTGCTGGTTTTGCTGTTTTATCCAACAGGCACAGAGAACTAAGGTAAGGCAGAGCAACTTTTCAAAGATCACTTATGGTGCAGTCAGGAGAAAATTATGCCTGTAAAACAATACTGTGCATAATGTGCTTAAACATTTATTTGAAATTTGCTCGTTAAAGCAAACAACAGAATTGCTGTTTGATCAGTGTAGAATGTTTTCTTATTTGTTGCATCTAGGCAGGAAAGATGAGCACTGAAAACAGTCGAGGGTCAGCTACGTGGTACGTACGGCTTGAGAAGATGATCTCGGTACTATTACAGGTCATCGCCTGTCTCACTTCTTACCCACAGGGCACAGATCCACTTGGTGGGACTTTGAAACAAAAGCAACGCGAACAGCAACCAGAAGACCCCGCCGGACTGAAAACCCCCCGCTGGCACTTCCATTAGCTGGGCTGGAGCTGGGGCAGCGGGAGAACCGCCCGTTGCTGCTGGGCTGCGCTACAGCCGCGGCGCGGCGTTGGGCGCCGGCGGGACCCCGGGGGAAGCCAAGGCCGCCGCCGCCGCGCCCAGGCCCCGGGGGCGTTTTCCGCGGGTGCGGGGCGTTTTTCTCCAGCGTTTCCCAACCCTCCAGCTCTGCCTGTCGGCGCTCTGCTGCAAACGCGGCCATCGCGCTGTTCCAACAGCCACCACGAGGCACCTGCAGGATCATCCGGGCAGGGCGCCTTATGGAGGGGGGAGGAAGAGAAACCCCCCGAGCGGTTAAAACCAGCTGCCGCCTGCCGCTCCCGGCCGAGGCGCCTCAGGCGCGGGCCGGAGGGCGGGGCGGGGCCGTTCCCCGGCTGAGGCGGGGAGGCGCGGCCGGTATAAAGCGGCAAGTGCGGCGGGCGCCCGGCGTGCCCGCGGCTCCCGCGGAGGGCAGGCGGCGGCCGCAGCGCGGGGGGGTGCAGCCGCGCGGGTCTCGCGAGAGCGGCGGGGCGAGCGGCGGGGCGGGCGGCGGCTCTCGCGAGAGCGGCTGCCCCGGACCCAACATGGCGGAAGGTAAGGGGGGGAGCCCAGGCGAGGGGCCGGGCGGGGCCGCGGCCGCCGGGTGCACGGGGAGTGCGGCCGGCCGGGGTGGCTTCTCCGCACGCAGGGGACCGGGGGCAGCCCCCGTGCGGGGCTCCTGCAGCTCCCCTATGTGGGACTGGCTCGGCCTTGCCCTCGGCGGGTGGGGCCGGCCGTCCCCGAGGTGAACGTGAAATGGCGGGAGGGGGGGCTCTGCCCGGCCCCGGGCCGCGGGCTGTCACCCCCGGGGGTCGGGCGGGCTTGGCACCGGCGCCTTTGCCCCGCAGGAGCGGGACTTCTGGGGTAGCTTGGCTCTGGGCTGCTGTGGGTGGTGGGGGGGCCGCCGGGACATCCCGCTCCCCGCACTTGGTGGGTCAGGCGGGAGCCGCGGTGGGCGATGCCGCCTGTCCCGGGGCTGCCGGGGCGCGGAGAGCCCGGCGCGGTTTGTCGGAGTCGCTACGGGCGGCGGCTTTTCTTGGAGTGAGGTGGGGCGGCTGTGCTGCAGCCTCCCGGTCACTTGCTGCTGGGAGTCCTTTTGTCAAATTTGGGCTCTGATGAGATCTGCGGAACTCCTAGACTGGTTTTGGTTTGCCATCAGTTACACCATTTCAAAATGAATTTAACTGAGGTAATGGAATTTGAAAAAACACTTGAATCTTTACAGTCCTGCATCTTTCTGCAAGACAGAAGCTTCCTCTTTTCCTCCCTGGAGGAAACTGAGTCGGCAAACTGAGCTAAAAAGCCCCAAGTTACAAAGGAAATGAAGGCTCTAACTCGCAGTGTTAAAAGCACAGCCTTCAACTCCTGAAGTGCAACTCTCAGTGGTAGAATTTTAAAACCACTTGTGGAAGATTAACTAGGATGTAGCAGATGCTGATCTTCTGGCATGCATCAGCTGAGAGGATGCTGCAGTCAAGCTGATTTAATAAATCCTTAGAGCAACTCCCTAACTTTGTGTGCTGAAATACCGCTGTTTCATATTTAGCTGACCAGCAGCTTAGGCTTGCTTTTAAGCCTTGGTGACCCAGTTCTGGTGGACATCATCTGTCAGAGATGTCTGTGGGTGCTGAAACTTTCCCCACTGAGACCCTCAAGGATCTGTGGCTATCGTTCAGGGTCCTACTCTGCAGAATGAACCTGCAGGTGATGCAAGTCCTGTTTCAGACATCTGTACTTCTCAAAGATTCTTTCCTAATCCAAGTAATTCTCTGATCTTGTGGCTAAAGAAAGCACATGACCAGTGGGTGATCCTGCATGAACAGGAGTAATAAGCTGGAGTTGTAGCTCTCCCCACTCAATTCCTTATGATATCTGGGTAGAGGGGCTCCTTCTGTCCCTTCAGACAAAGCACTTATCTGCAGCAATACTTTTCTAGTTAAGGACTGGTGATATTGGAGAGTCAGATGAAAGGTGAAGGCTTATTAAGGAAGGGACTTTGTCAGACTGTGGTCATCTGCTCAGAAGCTGAGTGCTTTTTCTTATGGAAGTGTTGTCTCTGGGTACAGAAGTTCTGAATTAGATTTATTGCAATTACAAGCTACAGATTGATTGAACAGTTTGTAAAGACAAAAGCCAAGCTTGCTTTTGTAATTTCTGTAAGAGTTCTGTACCATCAATACCAGAGGATACTAGGTAATATGCAGGCATGGGTAAAAATTGTTGGATTAATGCTTGAGTCTGGAGCAGGAGGAGGTACGCTGTAGTACTTTGGGGTGGTTGTCAGGGTAAAGATCATAAGTGTGCAAAAATGAGGAGGAACTAGAAAGCAGTAACTAGTATAGCCTTGGGGAGATGGGAGTCAGAGTGTGGAGCAGTGGATGGAAGGACCTGACCTGAGAGGGTAAGGAAATAATATATTTTTCTGAAATATTTCACTCAGGTCCACTTCATAAGTAAACAAAAATTTACCCATATTGCTTCTGTGACTGTTTTTGATGGGTGGGATGGGCAGTGTAATGGGTTCCACTGCACTCTAGTTTTTGGTACATCCTATCTGTTACCCCATTGCCTGTTGCCTCCCTGCTTATCTCTTTGGATTCAGATATCTAGCTGCCCTTGAGTACTTCTGTGCCTTCTATAAGAAAATGTCAGTAGCCTTTTCTGAAGTCCTTTTTAAAGTCTTTGATATGGAACATAAACTTCTGCCAGTTCATGAGAGGCTAGTCTATCTGCCAGAAAGCTGTTAACAAACACTGCTTTTATTCTCTTGTCTAGCCATCTGTTAACTCTGTACCTGGACTGTGGGCTCAGAAAAGGAGTTGCTTTGTGTATGCCTCTCTGCTGAACGCAAGCATCCTCTTCACTGATGCATGTGGATTGATGTTTACCCAGAGACTTACTAGTCCTGTCCAGTGAGGCTGTTCTTTCAGTGTCTTGATGCAAGGATCTTCATTAGATGTGTGTATGCATGCAGTAATTGTACATTATACTTGGGAGGCAGTCAGGTGAATGGTCATACGTAATGTGGGCTGGTAATAATATGTGCTCTGCCAAAATGATGCCAGCTTGGAGATACAATGGTCATCTTACATTGATTTTTAAAAAGTGATGACACTTTGCCCCCTTCCAAAATTGAGGACTGTAGACAGTAAACCAGGAGTTGTGGTGCTTCTACCTGAGATTGAGCAGGTTCCACTTTTGAAGCAATTCTTATTTTAAGCAACTCTCTTATTATCTCTTTAAATGAACAGTATACAGGGAAAACTTGAGGCTTTGCTGCTTTGCAGTGAATGTTGATTAACTGGACATTGAGGACTGTCTCGAATGTGCACTTGCAATGTGCTGTAAGATCAAATATTGCCTGCAAGTGTGCAGCAGTAGCCACAACACAACTGGTGTGCCTGTTGTGTAGATGAAGAGAAACTCTTCTTTTCCAGCTCTTGTAATTCTTAGAGTAAGCAAATACCTATCAGTCCCTCTCACTGAGGTTGCAGGAGGTGTATGCTGTCAAGCTGAAAAGAAGATTTCTCAAAGCTTCAGTTCTTTGAGGTACTTTCACTGCCAGTAAGGACTGTCTTGGATTGCCCTGGAAGCAGCAGTAACAAGCTTGATTGTCAGATATGCATAAAGCTTAAGCTACTGCTGTTTGAGGGTTTAAGGTATTTCTGCATTGTGTGCTATTGACTTCAGAGTAATTTGGAGCCAGTGAGCTGACTTTGGCAAAATGACAGTATTTGAAATGTTACCTTCTGATATCAATTCTTTATTCCCACCTTCACACTCTCATTGCTTGACTGGAAGATGCAGTATTTCTTTAAGATGATACATGCTATGAGGTTCAGCAGGCAGTGTCTTATTCCTAGCATTTGAATTTGTATGGCACCTAAAAATCTCACTGTATGAATAGTGGTCGTGTTCACACACTAATTTTTGGTGCAGTTCTCAGTGTCTCTCTGATCATTCTTGGCTCCTCTCAGACTTCTGCTCTCCCTGCTGTAACAGTAGGGCTTGCTTTGTGCCACCCTTGACACCCTCCTTATGAATCAATTGGGACGGAACTGTTGCTCAAGAGACATGTCCTTCTAGTTCTGGGAACACTGAAACTGCATTTATCTTTAGATAAAAAGACAGACCAGAGCAGAATTTCAAACTGTCTTTGAGGCTTGTTGTGGTATTGGTAGTGCAACTCTGAAATCATAGAATAAGGAAAGAATCCCAAAGGAGATGGTATCTATTAACTTTTAAAGGATGAAGCTAAATAAAAGGCTGTTGAAGGAAGTACACTGCCAAACCTGCTTAGGTAGTATTAACTGGGGAGAAAGTAGGGTAAATTACCTTCTGTTTATTCATTACAGTACTTGTTAAGTTAAAAGACTTATGAGGGAGCATTTGCTGCAGCAATCCGTAGAGGAAAGACTAAATGAGGCATTCTGTCTGCAGCTGAGCTGGAGGAGGATGCTCTGCCCTGGGGACCTGTGTTGGAGCAAGGCCAAGGTCAGCTATGCTGTTGAGCTTTTTTACAGAAGCAAGAAGAAAACACTGGTCAATAGAGCTCAGTTTTTCACTGTTTGTAGTAGTGACTTACATTTAGTAAATATTTGAGGAAAACTGTTGAACAATGAATTCCTGGCTGATAGGGAGTAATCTTGTAGGAACTTTCCCACTTAAAATCATTGGTTGGCTTGCAAATTTCTCTTCCCTGCCCCCTCTTGTTTTAGGACTGGTTCTGGATTTGTACCGTATTTGGAAAATAATGATGGGGGGAAATAATCAGTTAAGCACAATGATAGCTACATATAGTTTGTGCAGCTAATCCATAAATAAGTATTCATAAATTGGACTGGTTTTAAGTACCTGTACAGATGTTTCCTTGCAGCAGCAAAGTAGAGGTTTTGTACCAGTTAAGTGTGGTGGAAAAGTGGGTTCTGCAGTGGGATGGAAATACTTGATCAGGGATCAGACTCCCAGGTGCTGTCACTGTGCTACTCCTGGGTTGAAATAGCCACCATGGACCCGACTGCGTGTAGCGGTGCCTTGTCAGTGGAGGAATGTGTGTGTGCCAGTAGCAAGAGGAGTTTTATATATTTTTGACTGGCCTTTAAAACATAGATTCTGGGGAGAATCTGTTTTCCACTCTGGCCATTTCTTAAAGAGTTTCTTAGCTGACAGTGTGAGGAGTTCTAAATGTGTCAGTTAAGTACTCTGGGGTAGGCATGCTATGTCAGCAACTGTTCTCATGCTCACTTGTGGTTGATGCCTCAGCTGTAAAGTCAAACAGCATCTTAACTGGAAAAATGGGTAAGAACCAAAGAGTTAGTCTTCTACCCCACCATAATTCCCACAGTCATGGACTCCCATAGTTTTAGAAAGCTTATGACATTTCCTGAATCCTGTCCAGTCAGGACTTTCTTTGTAAGTGGCTTCTATGACTGTGTTCTGATGATTTTTTTCATGTGTTTATGGCTAGCAGTGGTATAAAATAAAAGGCTTAATATGGGGGGCAAGATGCTCAAGTAGCGTGGAAGAGGAGAGACTCTTACTGGAGTGTTTCATGATTAAACTAGATGTGTAATGTGCTTGTAGGGTTAAGTTACCCTCAGATGCAAAACAAAGGTGTGCATGTTTCAGCCTTGTAGTAACACTGTGTGCCTCTGCAGAGGAGGTGGCCAAGCTGGAAAAGCACCTGATGCTTCTCCGCCAGGAGTATGTAAAGCTGCAGAAGAAACTCGTTGATACAGAACGGAGATGCAATCTTCTGGCTGCCAAGGCTAACCAAGACAATGCCAGCGACACCTTCATCAGTCGACTTCTTGCCATTGTAGCTGAACTCTATCAGCAGGAGCAGTACAGGTAAGAAATGCCCCTTTGGAGAAGGGGGCATTACAGGAACCTTTGGCTTTATTGACTGTAGTGGGTACTAGTCTTAGACAAGGAAAGTGCTTTCTCTGCTGCGGGATAGGAGTAGGGTCCTCAGTTCCAATTGCAGTTGGAAGAGTATGCTGAGATTGGGTAGCCTACTGAATCCAGTTCTTGAATCGAGCTCTAAGTAGAAATTCATCTGAGACTGACATTTAAGACAAGTTTAAAGAAAACTGACCGTTTTCACTGTCAACACCAAAGCTTCCTTGGAACAGAAGTCATTTTAAACTGATCTGTGCTTAGTTGATGGATTAATTACACAATGTGCCTTCTGCCAACTGGAAAGCCCTCCTTTCTTGAAAGGATATGTCTTTGAAACAAGTTCTGTACTCCTGTTGAGGGTAAAGAAGCTTGATTAAATTAGCTTGTCTGGTTGTGTGATGTAACAGGTCTTAGTGATATGTGTGACTTAGTGGTATAAATGATATTGTATCTCTGAATCTCAACACAAAATTAGGTTTAATGGTTTCTTTTTCATAGGCATGTTAAGGATCACCTTCAATACCCTAGATCCCTTTACTCATTTAGTTCCAAGACTACAATGACACTTGCCAATTTCTTTGTTATTAATGAAAGCAATACCAATATAGTAAAGGAATCCAGTCATGTAAGGGGAAAATACATATTTTTGATTAAAATTTCCTTCCCCTAGCATCTCTTCATGAGCCTCCCTGAGAAAAGGCTCTGTGTCTGGCCAGAACTTATAGGACACTGGGTGAAAGATTTGTTAGATAGTATATGTCAGAAGAGTTGGATCACTTTATTTCTGTTCAGCTTTTAGTTTTAAGGGCATAGAGTTGTTGTCAAAAAGGACCTGTAAATCATAAAATGACAAAGGTAGCAAGTCCTAGTGCAAGTTTTGTTAAGTAACATCTCTGTATTTTGTACTGTAGTTTATAGCAGTGCTTTGATTTAGAAAATGGCCTGGGAAGTACGTACACAGTCAGAGCATTTGCAAGCTATGGGATTTTAAAATAAGCAGGGCAAGTACTTCCTAACTATGAAGGATAACCTGGTGTTAAAGGGGTCAGGATGAGATCAGTGTTCTTGACAGCTGGTCTCCTGGGAACTGGGCGTTCTTGGAGTCTGCCTTGTACTCACGCTACTGTCAAACATCATTTGTTCTCTTGCTGGTCTTGCCTGAAACCATTGGTGCTTAGCTGACAGTATTAGTATGGACACTGTGACATAAATATTTAACCTCAAGATTGTTGAATTTTTCTTATCTTCTGCAATAATTCCATTGCAGTTTATTCCTAAATGGTTAAAAAACCCCACTCAAACACTTTAAGTGCTAATGACTCTTTGCATTTCTCCCTAGAAAAATAAGAATTGTATCATTTGGCAACATGTTCTACTTAACCAATTAAATGTGTTTTGATGTCTCTTGAACAACTTGAACCTAAACGTGGGTACCAGGACACAGACACTATGGAGATGCGGAATCTGTATGTATCTAAGCACAGGGGAAGTGTGTGTTATACATGTATGTGCTTTTTTTCTCTTACCAGTGATCTGAAGATAAAGGTTGGGGACAAGCGCATCAGTGCTCACAAATTTGTCTTGGCGGCACGCAGTGATACTTGGAGTCTTGCCAGCCTTGCCTCAACAGAGGAGCTGGATCTGTCAGGTCAGTCATTGCTTACCAGTATGGTGCTTCGGTTGTCTTTAGGATGACTGAAAGGGCCTGTTGGGAAAAGGTTACTTATGTACCTTTTGGACTGCTGCTATCCACAAAAAGTGGTGCTTAATCTGTTAATTATGGAGCTCTGTCTCTGAAACATGGTGGTACGCTTGTGAACTTGGTGCTAGTGCTAGTTAAATCAATAACCTACCTTCTTTCTCTTTAATGAACAGGGGTTGAGAATGGTGGCCTGTTTATCTTTCCTAGAGTCAACTACATAATGAAAAATCTATATGGAGGAGCTTGATTTCTTTCTAAGGACAGGGCTTTTTGAGGCAGTGTGCATAATTTCTCTGAAGTGTGTCATGGGAATACCTTGCTTCTTGTTAACATAGTGTGTGTGGGAAATGAATACCAATACTGATGTGTTCTTGAAAAGTATTTGCTTTTGGCACTTTGATACCTTTGCAAAATAGATGAGGAAGAGAAGTTTTCTAAAACACAGTCTTCAAGATGGTGTTTTGTTCTGCTGTAGCTGTTTCTTGCATGTACTTACATGGGGAAGTGTTTGTGCAGGTTGAACCTCTTGACAGGCTTTTCTTCTGTACTTAACAGTATTGAAGAGTCTTATACAATTAATTTGTGAGCAATAAAAACAGGCATGAAGTTAAGCAGGTTTGCTGGCTGGTATGTTGCATATTAAACATTGGCTTCACTTTCTGCACTTAATCTTATCATGAATCCTACGTGCAGACAAACTGGAAAGAAGCAAGTCACAGCAAGCTAGCTTTATGAGACAGCATTGGCTTTCTTACCAAAGGATTTATGGATCCTTCTGCAGCCACAAGAAAACAGATGCCAGGGAGGTTTTAAATTGAGTGCTATGCTAGCAAAAGATTATTACCAAAAAGCTCTTATGTTAATTGTAGTTTTGTTGCAAGTGGCATTTCTAGCTCCATGCTTAAACTAGTCTGAGAATCTCAAATGTAACACTTCCTACTAGAGAATGATCATTAAAATAAGTGCTAGTGATACTTTCTGCTGTGTAAAACTGATTTTTTTTTTTTTTAAATAAAATTTGATAAATGGCACATGGATTAGATTATAAAATGGTTGTAGCAAGCAACAAGCTGTTCCCTAAAAACAGTCATGGTTTTCTTAAGAGGTTCTCCTAAGAACTTGCAAGCTAAGATTTCTGGAATTGTAACTTCAAACTACAGGCAGCATTTAAAATTGAGTCTTTTTAGAGTTCATGTAATATGGAGAATTTTCTACTCTTTAAGAAGAGTAGAAAGAGATGAACACAGGTTCTCTTGTTGGGAGGGAGAAACTGAACTCTTATCTCTGCCAAGGCAGAGCTGATATTACCACTCAAGTAGTTTTTCTGATTACTTCAAGTTTGGCAAAAGATGCTTGCCTTACTAAAACCTCCCTGTTCCTTAGGAGGCAGCCTACATGCTATGCCAAGTACTGTCTGGTACTCCGCAAATAACCTGGGGCAACCCTCCATGTATAGGAGATGTTTTAGGATGGGTATTTCAGTGTCTTAAACATGTATGGTTTTGTTTTAAAAACAAACAAAACAGCTTAAGGGACTAATGTTATTTTTCTAAATGAATGGTATTTTTTGTTGTAATTGGTCTGATCTTACACTGTGGAGTAATTCTTATCTACATCCTTGTAAGTAGGATTGTCACTATACTTCTGACTAGGTGACAAAGGTCCCTGGCCAGTGGGTTTGTATATCTCGTGTCCAGTGGTGTAGGTTTCTATTTTTCTTGCTGTGTAAAAACATCAGGCTTGTGATCAGTGATGTAAACACCTGAAATCTAACTAGCTTCTTAAACTGACTCTTTTGGACCTTTCTTAGAAATGGTGCCCAACAGTTTAAGTACTTTGCAGGCATTGTAGGTACTTTTGTTGGAATGCAACAGTTCATAACATATGGCTATAATGTAAAAGAGGGAGGATTCTTAACTCGAAAAGGGGATTTGTGCTTGTCAAATGTAGATGTGGATTTAGCCATATGTGAGGGACCAAAGGCTGTAAAGGGACATCGCTGGCCCCTAAATATGCAACATTTGTGTGGCAGGTATATGTTACAGAGCTCCCTGCATTCTCCACAGTGTTCCAGTGGAAAAAAGGTTTTCCTGCTTGGTGCCAGCATTCTTACAAGTTTAAACTTCTAACCAGTTTTGCTTCTCTTCTGACGTTTTGGCTGAACTAAAGCAGTACAGTTTCAACAAGGCTATCTTTTTTTTCCATGGTAGCTGTGACTTTAACAGTCAGAGGAATAGCAGCTACTTGAATAGACGATTGTTCTTTGGGTGTTCTAGTAATCCCTGTTGCTCCCCGTACCAGATGCTGACCCAGAGGTAACCATGGCAATGCTGCGGTGGATCTACACAGATGAACTTGAGCTAAGAGAAGATGATATCTTCTTGACAGAGCTCATGAAACTAGCTAATAAATTTCAGCTCCAGCTGCTTAGGGAAAGGTGAGTCTTGGTAAATACAGTGAATCTTCCTGAACCCTTGAACCTTGTTTGAATAGAAATAAGATGGTAGCTGCTGGCAATTGGATAAAACTTTGCTTTTTCAAAGATAATACAGCATGACATTCAGTTTATCACAGGGAATGAAGCCTTGCACTACACTTTTAAACTGTAGCGGTTTTTCTCGTAGCTTTTATGTTTACTTTCCAGTTCCTCTCCCAGTCAAACGAATAACCCTAATTTGGCATTAAGAGGAAACAGAGATCAGTACATTAGTAACAAGCTCTGCATTGTTGCAAGAAAGGAATTGTTAAAGAGAATGCTAGGAAGAGTCAATGGCAAGTAGCTTGCAGTATTAAAATACTGCAGGTGAAAAATTTTTAACTTAAATAGCTGCTGTTCTGTGCATTTTGGCGGCAACTTTTCTTCATAAAGAAGGTTGATGTAACAGTACCATGCTTTGCCACTTTGAGATTATGATTACACCATTCTAGTAGAGGCTAGGTTGTTATCTTGGATGTATAGAGTGCTCTAAATAAACATTCAGAGTTAGCAAGAAACCTGAATGTACGAATTGAAACCCCTGCAAGTTTTGTACAACTTCAAAGCCTTGAATTTAGTCAAAGATAAAGTACCCTTTGATATGATAATCTTTTGCCCAAGGGGTGTCTGGGGCTGTAGCAGTACATGGCACTCATAATCTATGATTTAAGTGTGACTCAGCGTGAAGCAAACTAAATTGCTGTCAAGTCTTCTGAACAAAGAAGTTGATATGTATAAGGCCAGTGCTAAAACTGCCTTAAAGTTTTGTAGCAGCCTAAAACAGTCTTCATGTTGTACTACCTAAACATTCCTCAGTTGTTGTCTGGTCATGGAGGTCTAGTGACAAGTCCATGTGCAGTATGCTACTGGTAATTATTAGATGGCTTGGTAGGTATCTGCACCTGGAGACAAGTATTTCCATTGTTTTGGTCTTGATATCTACTTGGAGATCACTGACATGTTTAACTTCATTTTGAAGTACTTGGATTTTCTTCCCGTAAACTCTAACTAATAGCTTTCCACCTATAAAGATTAGGTGGATCTGCTGTTAAAGCTTATCCCTTCTCTTCATTAAACGAATAGCTGTATTTGGCATGCCTTTTTCTAGCTTTGACACAAAAGCTGCTTGTGATCACTGATTGTAGTACTTGTAAAGGTAGACATCTTCCCTGCTTCATATCAGTGAATGAACTACAGTTTGCTCCCCTGGGAGAACTCTGTCTCCACTTGGAGGCTCCTGCAGCATGTGGTGCTATTATGGGACCTTGGCTTAGATGGACTCTAGCAGGAGTCTGCTCTTATGGAAACTGACTTGCAGAGCTTCTGATTAAAGTATGTTTATGCTGCTTAGCCTTATAGTAAAGCAAGGCCAAGCCTCTTTTTACTGGCATCTAGGAAGAGGAGTATATAGGACTGTTACAGCCTGGGAGAGTGATCACAGCAAAGCTGTTCCCTGATTACTGAACACTCTTTCCTATTTTGACAGATGTGAAAAAGGAGTTATGTCACTAGTTAATGTCAGGAACTGCATTCGTTTCTATCAGACTGCTGAGGAGCTGAATGCTAGCACTCTGCTGAACTATTGTGCTGAGATAATTGCTAGTCACTGGGTAAGTACTGTCATAAGGAAGCAAGAGGAAAAATGTTTGCAGAGTATAGGAACTTAATCGGTAGAATTTGCTTAACTTACTGTACTGTCTAACCTCAGGAGTATCTCTTGGTATGCTAGAAGTCAAGCATTCCAGTTGGGGTGGGGATTACATGGATTCCTGATAACTTTCAGTGACTGAGGTGACCTATTAAGCTGACCCTTTTATGTTTGCAAGGAGGAACAGCATTGATAAAAAGCTGTCAAATCTGCCAGCCCTGCCCCTGGTGAGAGTGAAGGGGCTGCTTCTGAGGCAGGAGTGACTTTTCCCTTCCCATCTGTCTTGGTTATCTTCATAATGTGTGCTTTTGACATGGTGTTATTTGGTATTCTCTGCAATACTAATTCATAATTATATGTTTGAAACAAAGCACAATAAATGGCTCCTTCTCTAAAATTTTTTTTGTCTTTAGAGGTTATGTCCGTTATCTATCTTGCTGTGAATGTCTTGACTGAGGGGGAAGTTGCTTATAGCCTGAAGAGTTGTTCTGTTTGTTGGGAATACTTCACTGTAAAAAGTTTCTTGCTTTCCTGAACGTGAGCCAAACCAAAGGGACTGTATTCTGATAAGCAAGAGGGTTGCTTATCAAATCTGGACTGCTCAGAAGTTCAACTGTAGTTGGTCTCTTTCTGTACAGCTCACAAATCCCAGGCCTACTTCTACTTCTAAAAATAATCCACGGAAACCAGGCAGGAGTTTATCTTCTCTAATGGAGGCAGTGGCAAGGAGTCTTGCAACTGACTTGGAAGTTTCACTTGCTCTCATCTGTTACTTTGAGGAGAGTTTGATTAACTGAGTAATGGATTAGCCTTTAAAATAAGACCTGTCAACACCAGATGAGTGCATGAGGATTTAGGTTATTCTAAATCTAAAATGCATCCTCCAGATGCAGATGTTTCTTTGTTTGGCAATGCCAAAGCAGAGGGGACTGCTTTGATCTGTGAATATATGAAAAGATTCTTGTATCTGAAACTGCAGGTCAGCCATTTTAACTCTTTCCTGCTTATGGCTCCTAACTTCTGACACTGTGTTCTATGTGAAAATGAGATAGTGCTCATCTGACTAAACAGAAACAAACTCAAACCTAAGGTCTTCATACTGTTTAAGTTGCTGTTTACTTTTATTCAGAGTTTTTCAAAGTTCTGTGAAGTTGTCAGTCTCCAATAGTCATAGGCCTTTTTGTCACAAAACTAATCTGTGATTTAAGTCCAGATGGAGAATTACTATAGAGGCTAGATGTTAATCTGCTGTAATGTCTGGTAAAATGTTAGTTTTCCACGTCTGTAGGCAAAAGGGAAGAAAAATTTCACTAACCGGTCTTGAAGCTAAAACGTAAGATGTAAAACTTCCTGAGTGTTTTTTCTTAGTCTTAAAAGGCTCTCTTGGATCGTTCCTGCTGCTTGTGATGTAATCAAAATGGAGCTTTTAACTGAACTCGTTTTGTGAACTTCATAATTGCATTGTGCAATGCCTTGTTTGTAAGTAAAACAGTATTGCTTACCCTTTTCCTCTTTATTGGCTCTAGGATGACTTGCGTAAAGAAGACTTCAGTAGCATGAGTGCTCAGTTATTATATAAAATGTTCAAGTCAAAGACAGAATATCCTTTGCATAAGGCTATTAAAGTTGAGAGAGAAGATGTAGTCTTTTTGTATCTTATTGAAATGGATTCACAGGTATAGTGAGACTCACTTGATGTATCTTCTACAATTTGCTGTTTCAAATAACTTGTTTCTGACTACCAGTCTGAACCTTGTTACTGGTTTTGTTTTTTTTTTTGTCACTGATTCTTATTTGCATGTTTATCCTTGCCATAGCTACTTCTATGTATGTAATGGAGGTCTAGCAGTGAAGGCTTCATAAAGACATAATTCAGAAATGATTCGTAACACTTTTAAAATGTCTTGCATGCAATAGATTATATCTAATAAAATCCAAGACCTGATATTGCTATGCACATTTAAAGGTGAATGGTATAATAGTCAACTTTGCTGCTTCATGGCAGTTCAGTAAGCATCATTTCTTTGAATGAATGCTTTTTTCTCATCTATTGCATGTTTGAAGTAATGGGTATTTCTTCTGTTTGGATGAACACTAAACAGCTAGCAAATAGGTTGTCCCTCAAGAAGGGGGAAGGAAAAATTATTCAAGTATTAATTATCAAGAATTATTCAATTAGTCCTTTAAGATGCCTCAGATCCTAATTGGAAGCTGGGACTGTAGCAGTACTTAGCACCCTTAGGTGCTAATCCAATTGGGATTTGAGGTATTTTAAAGGGATAATTGAAAAATTATTCCTAGTACTATGTTGAATATGCCTATATAGGTAGCATCTTTTAAGAGTGTACTAGTTTTGCTTTCTGTGAGTTAAACAGGGCTTGCAAACAGAACTCCTTTTTTCTCATTGAACAGCCCTCTGGGTAGACTTGCATGTGGTGATGCTAGTCTTCTGATTGTTTTCCTGTGTAAGGTGCACTTACCTAGATGTGACACTAGCATTTTGCATTAGGACTGAAGGTCTAACATTATGGTAGTTGGAACGGGCTGTTAAAATATTATTTTGGGCTGGTGAGCATAGCTCTGACTAATGTCAGTTGACTGAATTTGTGTTGTAGCTCCCTGGGAAGCTCAATGAATTGGATCACAATGGTGATCTTGCTTTGGATTTAGCCCTTGCCCAAAGATTGGAGAGTATTGCAACTACATTGGTCAATTACAAGGCTGACGTAGACAGGGCAGACAAGAGAGGCTGGAGTCTGTTACATAAAGCCATCCAAAGGGGTAAGTAAATAGGATATGAAACCTTGTTAACTTGCAGTTGTTCCTAGTGTGGAATATATGTTCCAAAGTCTATTCCTGTGTCACTTTGTAGTTGACACTTCAGTTAAAAAATTGTAGTCAATGATGAACTTTGTCCTATTTCTTTCCTTTTTTTTTTTTAAACTTTAAACAAACTAACTCATATTTGGGATCTGAAAGCTAGCCTCCTGGCTAGTAAACGGAACTTACAGTACATGACATCCAGAAGCAATCTAGTGGAGTATTGTCTGCCAAAGGAAGAAATGTAGGGAGATACTGAGAGTATTCTAATTTGACAACACAGTGTCTTTCTGACAAATAGTTGAATCAAGCATGACAGCCTAGTCACAAATAAAGATGAATCCTTTTTCTAGACCTGTGTTGAATGTAGCATATGCTGCTTTGTGATTGTGGTTAACAGCAAGGGTCCTTGCTACTGGACAGCACTTTTAGGGGAGGAAAAACTGACTAGAAGAAGATAAGGAGCAGGTAGAGGTGCTTCTGTGCTAGTCTGAATATCTTCAAAGCTCCGGTGAATAGTGGCATAGTTAGAGTGGAGTCTGAGTACAACTGCATGATTATCTTGAGCTGTTCTCCACCTTAGAGTGGAAAATGCATCTTATGAGAACTGGAGCACAGTAGGACCTGGTTGCCATGGCCACAGTACTCTGAAGGCTTCGGAGCAGCAGCATCTTGGCCTCTGGCCAAAGTCTGGTAAAAATCTGTAGTGAACGCCTCGTGGTACGAGTTGCCTGCAGTGCTGTCTTTGGCAGCTCTGTTCCAGAAAGCCAAGTACAACAGGAACCTTACCTGTGACTGGACCTCACGGGTGTTGTAGTGCTACAAATTAAAAGCGTAAGTTTATTTTTAGCAGCAAGCTCTTTTGGACTCTTAGAAGTAGATTAAGTTTTGTGAGCTCAAAATACAGCTCCCATCTTCTTCTTTTAATCTCCTACATATCTAAACAGGGTAATGCTGGTGTCTGATCCTGTGAATGAAACTTCAGCAGCAGGAATAGGAGACCTTCTAGGCATAGGTCAGTGTTGTGATGGCTGCAGCCCTATAAAGCACTAGAAAGATTGCAACAGGCTGCTCTTCATACTTAATACTAGCATTTGTCCTCTAGTTCTAATGTCTGCTTTCAGTCTAAGCTAGAGCTTGGAGAATGAATGCTTGCTTTTGAGTAACCAAAGCTTCAGTGAATTAATCACTGTTAACAATCACATGTTCTGGAAATGGTGCTAAAGCAAATTGTCTGAACTTGCCACATGATTCTTGTTTCTTGTGATCACTGGAGAGTGGGGGAATGTCTGATATGGAAATCAGAAAATGAGATTTTGGTTTTTGCTGGCAGAAATACCACGGCAATCTATATTGCTTAGACAGGCAGTCTTTGTTCTCTAGTCTTGCATTCAGGACAAGCAACTTGTGAATATGTCTATTCGAAGTAGTCTTTGGTGTAAGTGGAATTAGTATTATTCTGAAATCATTCTCTCATCTTGGTGTTTCAAGTCCAAGGTTTCACATACTGAAGTGGGCCTAAACTCTGACTTCTCAGAAGCTCTCAAGAGGGCATTCTTAGTAATGCCGTGCATGGTGGGTCCTAACTGTTGAAGCCCTTACCCTATACTTTTGAGAGCAAAGGCTGTGTTATTGCTTGTTTATGTAGCAAGACTGAACAGATGAGGACTAACCTCAGCTACACACTTTTGACTGATGCCCTGCAATAGTACCTTTTGTTCAAAAACTACTTGTATGTTTAGTCTCACAGCTGGTCCAATTTTGCATTAAAGCAGCAATGGATTTATCTTGATAGAGGAGCTAGCAAACTCAGTATCACCATAGGTAAACCAGTATGTGAACTTGAGTGACTTGTAACCTCTGGGCAAAACACTTTCTCCAACGGCTTGTTATGAAGTATTATTAATCCTGACTTTGCAGCGAAGTGTACTTGAAAAGTTACCTATTTCTAAGCCATTCTGAGAACAGACGCATGTATTGGAATGATTGTATGGTATGAAGGGCAATCATGTATCCATTTTCTGGACTTGTATAAAGTATATAGGGTATATAAAGTATATATCCATAAATAACATTGTTTTGTTTCACAAAAGGAGATAAATTTGCTGCAAACTTTCTCATTAAAAATGGTGCCCGTGTGAATGCTGCTACACTGGGAGACCAGGAGACTCCTCTGCACCTGGTGGCGTCATACAGCCCCAAGAAGCATTTGCCAGATGTCATGGCAGAGATGGCACAGATAGCAGAGTCCCTCTTGCAAGCAGGAGCCAATCCAAATATGCAAGACAACAAAGGAAGGTAAATACTGGGTGAAGTCAAGTCTGCTACCAGATAATACTGTAGTGGTTAGATGCAGCCTGCTTAGAACCTGCTCAGGTCTGTCAGCAAAGCAGAGGTAATACTGGAAGCAGGAAAGGTGAATTCGTTAATCCAGTTTGAGACCTGTGAGTAGCACTCAAAGCAGAAAGCAGTGCAGGCTGAATGGTACCCTGTTAGGACCAACTAAATATAGCCTAGCTATAGAAAGCTGGGGCAAGTTGATTGTGTTAGAACACATGGCACACAAATAATTTGCCTTTATTGAATCACTGAACAGTAAAGCAAGCCAAGTAAGATGACAAATAGTATTTCTGAAAGGCCTCTCTCTGAAGCTGTCAGTGAAACTGAAATTATCTGAAGTGTAGGGCCTGTAAACTGCTTTACAGGTTAGGTTGGGCTGGCAAACTGGTACATAAAATGATATAGAAGACTTAAATCAACTAATCAATTCTGTTAGGTCAAGCTCTTGTGCTTTTCCCATGAAGGTTAGCTCTTACATTAGTGTAGAGTTGCTTACTACTAAATTAATTGGAATCATGTCCACTAAAAGGGTAGATTGCTCTTCTTTTTTCTTTTTCTTTTTTTTTTTTTCTTTTTTTCTCCAAGATGTACTTGTGCCTTTCTCCTGAAAGCAGAGACAAAAGTTAACCCCATAAATCTGTAGTGGCATCTTGGTGACCATGGACAAAATCTTAAGCATCTCACTTATTACTAATGTAACTGTATTTTGCTCTAATTACAGGACCCCATTACATGTGTCAATTGTGGTCAGGAATGAACCTGTATTCAGTCAGCTTCTCCAGTGCAAACAGTAAGTCTCACTTAAATGTAAAATACACTGAGGTTACCTTATACAGTGAAGATAGGAAAACTGGTTCAACAACTCTTCTATGCCTTTTTGCCTTATAATAAGGCTAGCAATAGGCTTGGGATGCAAAAGTGTAAAGGCTTTGCATAACTTAAGATGCCAGAAGCCAAGTATGTGTTTGCCCTACTGTAAAGAGGAAGGAAACTACATCTGTGTGTTTTTCAAAGACAACTAGGTGAAATAATGTAGCAATAACTTCATTCATAGTGGAGCTAAAAGGAGTAATAAGACTCTTAAAACATCTGAATGCTTTCTTGAGTTCAACTTGGGTTCTGCTTAAAGCTAATACAGGGTGGCTAAGGGTGATGAAGTAAAATACTTCGTTTGATTCAGTTTCTTGGTAGTTGAATTTGCAGCTCTTGTACACAATTTACTCAAAGACAAGGGGATTTACCTCTGTTACACTTAGTGGGAGCCCAGATCTACCAGGGCCATGCTTATCGTAGGAGCAATGAGCTTAAATCTAGTAGTCACTAAAAGGTGTCTTGCTTGTTTCAGAGTATTCACAAATTCTCTGTAGTAACTGGAGCTATAGTAGGCTTCTTGGCAAGCAAAAGTTGTCAGTGGGGTATTAGACAAACTAGTACAGCTGTTCAGACACTTGAAACTCAAGCTGCATTGGCAAACCACTTTTTAAGGTATAAATTGGGGAACACTAATTCTTATTTTTAGGCTAGACTTGGAGCTGAAGGATCATGAAGGAAGCACAGCTCTGTGGCTTGCAGTTCAGTATATCACTGTATCGTCTGATCAGTCTGTAAACCCTTTTGAGGATGCCCCTGTTGTAAATGGAACCTCATTTGATGAGAACAGTTTTGCAGCAAGGTTGATCCAACGAGGCAGCAATACAGATGCTCCAGACACAGTAACAGGTAAAACAGAGGTTTGTATTTCTGTGTAGGTGAAAGGCTTGTAAGTTAATTGTTCTGAGGAGCTGAATGAGGTTTTGACAGCATTTGCTGCATAATAAATAGTAGGTGGTAGTAGCTTTACTCAGAGCTGGAACACTGACAGTCCCAAGCTGAGCTTGACTTGCAGGAAGTAATAGAAAATCTGGGTTCTTTGCCAGGTCCTAATATCCTCTTTACAGTTTCAAAATGTGCAATTGCTAAATGGTAGTGCACATGACAGTGCAGTCTTGCAAGGGGACTACTAGTAGATAGGATTTTCCTTGTTGGCTTCAAATTTTAATGTTGTAAGGTAGTGGGGAAGGTGCTAGCACACTTGTTAGTATTGAAGTGTGGTTGGAACACCACTCTAACAGTGTTCCTGGTTTTTCTTTAGGAAACTGCTTGCTTCAGAGGGCAGCTGGTGCAGGAAATGAGGCAGCTTCTCTCTTCTTAGCAACTCATGGAGCAAAAGTCAACCACCAAAACAAATGGGTAAAAGCAGAAACTGTTGTCTGAAAGTTTGCTTATTTATCTGCAGAAATGTTAGAAGAGATCTCTCATTGCTAACCATAGCTTAAAGCAAGTTGGAATACCTGCTGAGCCTTTTGCCTATTTTCAGATATTTACTAGTGATCAGACAATGTTGCATTCTTGTGGCACTGTTCTTGCAGCATCACCAGTTGTTAAGAAGCTTTTAACACTTTCCTCAGTGCCTGTTGCGATAAAGTCCTTAATATAGGCTAACTCGGGTAGTTTGAAGTCCTAAGGAGCTTTGCCTACTAGACGTTAAGCTTTTCACACCAATTCTTGTGGGCATAGTAATTTAAAAGCTGCTTCTCCTCATGTCTCAAGCTGTTAACCTAGTACCTGTTTACTAAAGGGAGAAACGCCATTGCATACGGCCTGTAGGCACGGGCTGGCAAACCTGACAGCAGAACTTCTGCAACAAGGAGCCAATCCAAACATCCAGACGGCAGAAGCAGTGCTTGGTCAGAAGGATGCATCTTCTCCAACAGCAGAGAATATTTATCTGCAAACTCCCCTTCACATGGCTATTGCTTACAATCACCCAGACGTGGTGTCAGTCATCCTGGAACAAAAAGGTATTATTTTTTTTCTGGTTCAGACTGTATTGATGCTGTAGTGGATTGGTGTGCCAAGATGGCATCTAAACTGTGTTTTGACAAACTACTAATCAAGCATGTCTTCCTGTAAACATTAAGTAGAGTAATTAATAAGACTGGCTAAACATAGTCTTAAACTCAAATCATCTGCTTGTTAAGACTAGAAAGTTAATTTGCCCACGAATCTTTCTAAATTCACCACTGTAGGTAATGGACTTGAACACTTAGCCCCAGGTTGTATTCTAGCTGTAAACTGAGATCCCTTTTCTCTCCCTGTCAAAGTATTTGGTTCAAGTAAATGCTGGAATCCAATATGGATAAAGGCATCTTTCCATGGTGAGAGTCTTTGCCTTCCTCAACTCTTTCAGTAAGAGGATTTTGTACAGAATAATGGTGGTATTATAATAGAGTTGAGACTTGAGTACTGATATACTAGCAGATGACAGTCTATTAAATGCTACTAGTTCAGCTTCTTTCTAGCAGCAGGAAGGGAGTTTGACAGCGGAAGCAAGGCCTGTTTTGTCTCCTGCCATAAGTGGGATTTAGAAGAGAGTAGGTGAATTGGGAGAATATCCTCCATCCCAGGGAGCTGAGAAGGTTGGATGCTGCCACCATCTTGCAGTACAGCCTCCACTCTTCATTCTCAGAGCTTTCTATATGCCACTGTATTTGGAAATGAAGGTAGAAAGGAGGCAGGTTAAGTCTCTTAGCAAGAAAGTTGAGTGTTATTTAGTATAAGTGTTAAGATTAGACAGTAGTGGCAATACTACCTGAGTCCTAAGCAGTATCACATCTGGGAAACTGAAGGAATCTTGCTCAGATCTTTCAAACTGAATGCTAAAGGAACAGCCAACTTCAAAATGTGATGCTGCTACTTCTGCAGCTTTCAATGTCCAACTGCAGGTCAAGTACAATAATGCTCTAATTCCTTATGCTTTTTTGTAGCTAATGCTCTTCATGCTACCAACAACTTGCAAATTATTCCTGACTTCAGTCTAAAGGACTCGAGAGACCAGACTGTGCTGGGATTGGCTCTTTGGACAGGTATGTGCCTTCAGAACAAGATGTGAATTTACAAAGATACAGAAGCTATGATGTGGATAAGATTTTTATTTTTTTTTTTTTTAATTTTCTTTTTTAAGACAAAACGGCAGGTGTGTGCTCATGTCCTGACTTGTGCCGCTGGTGAGAAGCTATCAAGGAGAGCTTTAGATGAGTCTTCAGCTTCTAAAACTGAATGTTCATATCTGACTTACTGATAGATTTCTAGCCCTGCAGCTTCCCTTGTTGACTAGCAGGTAGCCTGGAGCCTCTTGCCCACAACTGTACTCACAGTTCTGTGGAACTGTTCCCCTGAGAACTCCCTGGTAACTTTCATATGAGATCACTCTACCATCTCTTCGTGGTTAACTCTGTTCTAGACACTGGTTAATAAAGTAGCTCACCTTCTCTTTGTAAAGGTCAGCATTACTGTAAGTAGCTGCTAAGGGGAATGGAACTTGAAATACTGATTCAGAAGATGCATTTCTTGTCTGAAATGTGAAGGGGAATGGTTTGGGGGAAACTAGATGTTTTTGTTTGCAGCCAAGTGACATTTCAACAGTATCAGGGCATCGTCAAAAGAAAGAGGTGGTGTGGTCACTACTGAATCAATTTAAGTGTGGTCCTACTGAGCTGGAAATAGCAGCTGTGTGGGGGATGACAACTCACTCTGGATTTAAGAGATGAGGCAGAATGCTTGGTGGTGTTGCTCTGTACAGGAGTGCTAGGTGTCATCTGTGTATGACGAACATCTTTACTGTCCAGGCTTTTCACTTTCCTTTCCGATGAAAGGAAACTAAAATGTAGCTTTCTTCCTACCATTGCCCTTATCTGCTTCTGAGATAAAGGAGGAGGAACTAAGCTAAACATCTAATACAGTAGTATTCAAAAGAATAGCTTATGAATGAAATACCAAAGTTAATATGTTCCAACAAAAGTCTGAAGTGATATGAAGAATTAAGCTAGGTATGGTTAAGGAGGACTGTACAACATTCAGGTTGGCAGAACTAGTGGGAGAGCTCTGCTGTATACCAGACCATATCTTATGTCTTCAAGCAAGACTGAAAGGACTCAGTAATCAATATTCAATGTCTGTAAATGAATATTCAAGAGTCATGAGTTGGTTTAGCTCATGTATGTACATTTTAATAGGTTCTAGCCTTGATTCAGTGCATCTCCTACTGAAATTACTGAAAATTGAAAGCTTGAAGCTTTATTTATTGATCTTCAGTGTCTCTTACAGAACTGAAGGTAAAATACTAATGAGCTTTAACTCTTCAGGCATGCACACAATAGCAGCTCAGCTGCTTGGATCTGGGGCGTCCATCAATGACACGATGTCGGACGGACAGACTCTGCTACATATGGCGATACAGAGACGAGACAGTAAGAGTGCACTCTTTTTGCTGGAACATCAGGCAGATATAAATGTCAGGTAAGATCTTAACTAGTAGGTAGTGCAGATAGCGATGACTGTCTTTATATAATGGCTTGAAGTTGATTTTAAATCATGATTTGTGCATAGTTACGCGTTTTGTGCTTTTTATATGGCACTAGTTATGGCTGAGGGATTACGTATGTGAACTTGGACCTATATATAGCTCCATTGGTCAGTATTTCCTCTTGAGGCTGCAGAGGGAATTGCCACTTAATTCTAGGTAGAAGAGAATCCACTGTAACACTCTCAAGTCCTAGAGACATGGTGTTGAACGTCTATAGTCTCATCTATTTGCTGGCTTGTCAGAGCTGCATGTGTTCTACCATCTAAACTAATTAGATGTAGCTCCAACAACAAGATTCTGATAGAACTTGCCTCCTATCTCCTAGACAAGTTGATATTAGACTTAACAAAACATTTATCTGCTTACATGACTGACAAGCTGTCTTTGAAATTTGGCGAGCTATAATGTAATGAACGTCATGGGTACAAACTGCCTCGTGCTGCTGTTCTGACTTCATTTTTTAACAGTTGGTATTTCTGACTGTTGCTTGAAGTCTTACCACAGTGCAGACAAAACTGTTTGCTTCTGTGGCAGTAGGCTTGCGCTGAAGGAACTCTGTTCAAACAGTGGCTGCACTTAAGGAAATGACAGTGTCTCTGAGCTAAGAACACTAACATGCTTTTCAAACTTCAGGTATCAATCACTTGCTACTGAAGGGAGGGGGGGAAAGAAAGGTAAACTGCGTAGCTGTGATGAAAAACTAACATGGTGCGTTGCTTGGCTGTGGAGATACAGTCTTACCACAGCAAAGATACACACGTGAGATGATGTCTATTGACAAAGCCAAGAATTTACTGTAACACAAGGCCTAAGTTTATAATGCAGTACTAACACACTTCAAACTGTACCTATTACAGAACTCAGGATGGAGAGACTGCCTTACAGCTAGCTATAAAGAACCAGCTCCCTCTCGTGGTTGATGCTATTTGTACCAGGGGAGCAGACATGTCTGTGCCAGATGAGAAAGGAAATCCTCCTTTATGGCTTGCCTTAGAAAATAACCTGGAAGATATTGCATCAACTCTGGTAAGACTTTCAGTTGATGTAATTTAGTCTCACTTTTGTGCATCTTGCTAGCAACAAAGGGCTCATCAGCAAAAACAAACTCGGTGCATGGAAAGACCAGAGTAGTCCTATACCACTATCTAACTTGTAGAGGTTTTTCTTCATCAGAAATTCCTTTTTCTTGGGAAATCTTTTATAACACTGTACTCTGCATAGCCAAATATCTTGCAGCCATGGTAATAAAAATATAGAATTTGCTATCTGGATTCCTGATCCTGGAAAGAGTAAGGATCTACTGAAAAACATCAGTCTGTAGCATACCAGACTTGTGTAATAAAACTAAACACTCATACATATGCTTTAGAGTATGTGCTGGTTTTTATTACAGCTCAAAGTTCCATCAAAAAGGCCTTTAAAGGTGTATATTTACTTCTAAGACTCTTTACTCCCAGGCATAGGTGATCCAGCAGGAGAATTCTCTTAGGAGATGCAAGTAGACTTCCTTACGTCTCCTTCATAAGGAATTTATGTGAAAGCTTTGTCTCTGATAACCACAGTTATTGTCTGCTAGAGACAACTATTTAACAGCCGTGCTGATGACCTGAGAAATAAATCTTGTAACTATACTTGACCATTTGTGCTAGTATTGGGTAAGAATCTTTATGGAGTCGACACTGAAACTACTCATGTATAAGCCTTGTAAATAGTTTGTAAAGTGGAGTGGAACAAGTCTTATTTAAGTGCCACATAGCTTGAGTAAGTAGTTCTGTAGTAGAAAATGCAAATATTAGAAATACACTTCCTGGAAAAAACTATCTGTTTAGCTGAATGTATAGGAAAGCAAGTAAATGGGCCAGACCTTCAAAGGCAATGTCTGCTGAGGCTTCTTGGCTCACTGTCGGTGCTTGTCACTGCTGAAAGTGAAGTAAGTCTTAGCCAAACTGGGTTAAGACCTGTCTATTCAGTGTATTTGGGTGAATATCTGATTGATAGTAAACACTACCTAATGAAGTATTACATAGCAGACCAGTAAAATATTGGTCAGGAAGACATAAAGTAGCTTCCTGAAATTCAGTGACTGTAACAAGAATAGATAAAGCATCTCAAATTCTACCTCTAAGGGATAATGTTTCTGAAGCGTTAGTCAAGGACTATATAAAGTAGTAGAAGCCTGCTGGAGACATAAAAAAACCTTCACTGCCTCATTGTGCTTCTCCTTCCAGGTTAGGCATGGCTGTGATTCAACCTGTTGGGGGTCAGGACCAAGTGGCTGCTTACAAACTCTTCTTCATAGAGCTATTGATGAAAACAGTGAACAAATAGCATGCTTTCTTATTCGCAGGTCAGACCCCCTTCTAAAATAAAAACCTTCTAATGTGCATGTACATATTTTCCTGGCATAAATTAACTGAACGTTATTTTGAGCCAGTAACAGGTATGTGCTTCATTAGACTTGGTGGGTGGATGGCAGTTACGGAAATCTGACTAATCTTAAAGACATATTCTGTTATCAATATTAGCATCATGTTTTTGATGACAAGAGTCTAGCTAAAACCAGGAACTTGATCTTTTGTAGAATGTATCAGCAGCTGCTAGATCATATCTTGTAAACTTTTTTGACCCTTGTTCGGAACAGTTTAAATCTGGATTAAACGTAATAAATTGACTGTATTGTGTTTGTTTTAGTGGTTGTGATGTGAATAGTCCTAGAAAGCCAGGCCCAAATGGAGAAGGAGAAGAGGAAGCTCATGATGGACAGACACCCCTACACTTGGCAGCCTGCTGGGGACTAGAAGAGGTGATCCAGTGCCTTTTGGAGTTTGGTGCCAATGTTAATGCTCAGGTATGTAGAGAAATTATGCATGGTTTCTTTGGAGTTGATTCTTTACTGTAGTGAAAACAAGCTTTCCTCTCAGCTGTGTATTTTGCTTCATAGGAAAAAAATGTCCTTCTATTACGGCTGAGGCAATGTGATGACTGGGTGCAGTTCTTCTTTCTTTCCTGTCCCTTGTTACCAGATCTAGTGCTTATCTGCCCATATGATGGGTTAATTCTGGAAGCTATACTAAAGGAAAACCATGATACGGAAAACTTCTTGCGGTGTTAGTTTTCTGATGTAATGATTGGAATTCAACTCTTTTGTCCCTAGTGTGAATTAAAGGCAGGAGTAGGACTGTATCCTGCTGCAGTTAATCGTTAGACTAGCTATAGTGTAAAACTCCAGAATACTCTACTTTGTTAGTGTGTTTGGGAAGTGTCTTCTGTTAGAGTAAACTGAGGTGATGTAAGTACAAATTACATTTCATTTTTGATTACACAGTAATCCTTAAACAGAAGCTTGACAGATAACAACAAAAGAAATTAATACATAACATTTCTGGGTCCTGATGCTATTGGAAAATGACATCAAGATGAATGACAGAACACATAGTCACAAAGCAGCCATGGCTGTAAACTGCTACTTGATACAGACAGGTGATTAAACACCTTATTTGAATTTGCTAGGCTTAAGTTTGAATGCTCATCTCTGCCCTCAAAATGTCTGACTACATGGGAACTGTTACTCTGAGCTACTTAAATGGCTGTATAGTACAGGATTGAGGCCAACTATTTGGAGAAACAAGTACCAATTTGCTTTACACTGTGGATTGGAGCTCCCACTGCAACTGTTTAGTGTCCCAGCCAAAGGCAGCTGGGTGTGTCACAGAATTAAACTAATCAGTTTCTTCAACTCTTCAGAATTAGGGAAGGATTTGTGTATTACTGAATCTTTATATACAAATTTCCTGGTTTCCTTCTAGGATGCAGAAGGAAGAACTCCAATCCATGTTGCCATTAGCAACCAACATAATGTTATCATTCAGCTTATGATTTCACATCCAGATATTAAGCTAAATGTACGTGACAGGCAAGGAATGACTCCCTTTGCATGTGCTATGACATATAAAAATAACAAAGCAGCTGAAGCAATTTTGAAGAGGGAACCAGGAGCTGCTGAACAGGTAAGCTGGGGAGTATTCAAAGCATGCTGGTCTTACTGCACTAGTTTGTGGTAACAGGTGTTCCACAATCAAATTCTGCTTTAGCCTTTTGTGGCTTTACATGCAGTAACATTTGCCAGATGCCAGTTTTCTGTAGCAGGATTTATTGGGAAACTGTAGGTGTGTACATGCTATGTGTGAGTAACATCACCAAGGGTTAGTGTCTCATCAAACCTTATCTCATCTTGTCAGTACTAAATTGAGGAACGGGCATATGTGTATATAAGGAGAAAGTTCTAACTGTACCCTTGTCTTGGGCTGGACTAGTACAAAAATAATCTATTACCTAGCTCTCCTAAAGCTATCCAGAACAGAAACCCTGACCTAAAATAACTGCATAATAGATGTTCTGCTGCATTGCTGAACTATAAAACCTACAACTGTATCTTCAGGCTTCTGATGTGACACTTCAGGCAGGTGTTCAGGAGTTTCTTCCTACCCTGTGTAAGTTTAATTACTAGTGAAGTATTTGAGTGCTTAGTGAGCTCTTGTAATATGTCTAAAACGTGGTTACAAATACAGCCAGTTCTAAATGTGCTTTAACATCAGATTCAAGGCAAAGATGAACAGCAACATGCACTTTGTATTAAGCCATAAAATGAATACAGTTTGCATTAGCATGGCAGGACTGTGTGTTGCATCCTTCTCCAGTGTTAACTGCCAGATTGACTCAAGTTTGTTTCATTTAACTGAGTTTATCATTAACTACTGCTTCAGCTGTTAACCTTTTGTCTGTCGTAATACTCTCAAGTGAGTGGTCAAGAAATGACAAGGTTATAAAGTAGAAATAAAGTAGTGTGAAGCAGACTAGAGTGAGCAGTTGCAGCTGATTATTTCTCAGTTCATTTACTTGATAGTCACATCTATCAAGTCTCTAATGTCAAGCGGTGAAAGGAACAACACTCCACAGTTCACCTCAAGAGTAGAGGGAGCAAGTATCTCTCAGTGAAAATGTCCTACTACATAACAACTTGCTGTTCTACAGATATAATGGATTTCATTTCATGTGCCTTTTCTGCCACAGGTTGATAATAAGGGTCGGAATTTCCTACATGTAGCTGTTCAGAACTCGGACATTGAGAGTGTGCTGTTCCTGATAAGCGTACAGGCTAATGTAAACTCCCGGGTCCAGGATGCCTCCAAACTAACACCACTCCACCTGGCTGTACAAGCTGGCTCAGAGATCATTGTGCGTAATCTGGTATGTACCAGAGAGTCATTTTTCCTCTACTTAAAAATGCACGTTCTGCCTTAATGCACATTGCCTGTAGGCTGGAGAAGTCTGCTGAAGGTGACACCGCTTTTTCTGACACAGAACTCAGACTTGCGTAGAGTTCCCTTTAGCTTTTACTGTTAGCTGAGCTGCGTCAGTAGCCTTCACATGAGCATGTTTGATTTGCAGCAATCACTGGGTAGTGTGGCTTACTTTAAAGGAAGTATCTTACCTCGCACTTTCTGCAGGTTTGAACAGGAACACAAGTTGCAGCAGCTCAGTAACGATAGCATTTTGTATATGCTGGAGGCCTAGAAGTATCTCTGTACAGTGGAGTCTTGTGTGCTTCATTCACCAAAATAAACTGTTGGCTGATAGCCCCGAAATATCTTTGAACATATTCTTTCTTGCATCTTGACAGCTGCTTGCAGGTGCCCAGGTGAATGAACTGACTAAGCATCGTCAGACTGCTCTTCACTTAGCAGCCCAGCAAGATTTGCCCACCATTTGTTCAGTCCTTCTGGAGAATGGAGTAGACTTTGCAGCTGTAGATGAAAATGGAAATAATGGTAAACTACTAAAGTTATACAAGTAGATGGAAACACTTCTTTAGGTGTGTTCAAGATACCTGCTAGTGGTAGAGAGAGCCCACTGAATGGGCTCGCTCTTCAAAGGTGAAAAAGAAAGTCCAAGAAATCAAAGCTGGTGGAAGGAGTTTTGGGGAGGGAAGGTGCGGGAAGCGGGAGTGCTCAGTTTTAGCAGGCTGTAACTATTGCTGACATTAAGGACTTCATGTTCTTGAAGCTTCTCTTTCACTTTTCAGCTCTTCATCTGGCAGTGATGCATGGCCGTCTAAACAACATCCGTGTCCTCCTCACAGAGTGCAATGTAGATGCAGAAGCCTTTAATATTAGGTAATTAGTATAGTCTTAGCAGATTAAAAGCATCACAATGTATTTTTAAGTATGTGCTGGTATGACTAGATAAAAAAACCTAAAAATTTGGTTTGGATTATAGTATTTCTACACTAATTTTACAGTGAAGTGTGCAGAGCATGCAGTGTCTAAACTGTGTGGAATTTATGTATACCGAGAAAAGGAAGTTAAAGGAGGCAGCTGTGTGTGATAAATGATTCTACACCTAAGTAGCTCCGTACAAGTCTGAACCAAACTTGAAAACAAGGAGAGTTAGATGTGAGTAGCAAGCAGACTTTGATTAGGATAACAAACTCTTTTCCCCAGAGGCCAGTCACCAATGCATATTTTGGGACAATATGGGAAAGATAATGCAGCAGCCATCTGTGACCTCTTCTTGGAGTGTATGCCAGAATACCCTCTAGACAAACCTGATGCTGAAGGAAACACAGGTAGGTGAGATTCAACAGCTATTACACTTGAAAGTTACTCAAGTTGTATTAATGGTATTCACTTTTAAAGCTTTAGTTGGCAGTAGTATGTTAAATACAGTAAGATGCAAACATTACACAGAAACTTAAAGGAACTAAAGGTCCTACTCTGGACTGTGTGTAATGCAAGACCTACCACTCTGTTAGCAGGGAAGTATCTGGCTTTTATTTTTCAGTGCTCCTGTTGGCTTACATGAAGGGGAATGCTAACTTGTGTCGTGCAATAGTGAGAGCTGGGGCTCGTCTTGGTGTTAACAATAATCAAGGAGTCAATATCTTCAACTATCAAGTTGCTACAAAACAGCTTCTCTTTAGACTGCTGGGTAAGTACCACTTGCTACAGTTGGAAGGTGTTTTTAGCTTATGCTTCCGAGATACTTTGGTGGAGGAAAGAACTCTGGACATCTGACTTAGATTACAGAAATTCCAGAGGGTCTGAACTTCTGAATATTCTACTACTTTAAATGGGGGGTAGAAATACAAATTTTTCTCATGACCAACTGAAAAGTTGACTAATCCAGACCTGACAAATAGTACTTTTTCTGGAAGGATAGACATGGAGGCTCCTGGCTGGAGTTGAAGTCTAATGTAGCCTGCAATGTAGATACTGCTTTTTAACTTGTGCTGTATAGTCACCATGGATAATGTGGTGTTGGTGAAAGCAACTGTACATTGTCTACAAACAAGGCTGCAGCTACTGCAGGAATAGTTAATTACACTGGATGCAACCTAAAACTGGAAAAAGCCTCCTTAATGTTACAGTGTATTCAAGAAGTGTCTGAGCGCATTTTGCCTTTACATTTTTGCCTCTAACAGATATGCTGACAAAAGAACCTCCCTGGTGTGATGGCTCCAACTGCTATGAATGCACTGCCAAATTTGGAGTCACGACAAGAAAGCATCACTGGTAATATGACACATCTTGCTGTGCTTACAAGGAAACAGATTCCTCTTCCAAATGTAGCTAGGCTTGATCCTTCTGGTGGTTTAGGAAACCTCCATGTTAATGTAGGTGTGTAACCAGTAATCTAGCTGAAACATGCCACCCTGCCCCAGATCAGTAACTTGTGGTCTGCCTAAAATCTATCTTAAGCAGTTTGTGCACTTAATACTCTGATTTGTTGGAACTGAGAAATCATGTCAAAGTTCCAGCAGTGAAATGGAGGATTTGGATGCCTGCTTTCAGTGGTGGGGCTGACTTGCTCTGAAACAGGTGATGTTTGGGGCAGTCGCTGCCAGCTTAGGTTGGGGTGCTGTTTGTAATGTGGAAATGACATGAGTTGCGTTTCCTTAACTAGTCTGAACTTCTACAAAATATGCTGGGTTAAATGGATGTTAAGCTAAGATTATTTTTTTTTTCCTCTTAGCCCAGTGTTCCAGAGAAACTACACATGCATCAGTTGAAGTAGTACAAGGTGACTGACTAGTATAGAAGCAGCATGTGTTTTTGGCATTAGTATTCAATTATTACATGAGAGATATCAGAAGGTACAAGAAAAATGTAGCATTTCAATTGCCAATGTACCTCTTAGTGATACTATCATTGACAAAGAATATCAAGCAGTAAAACCCTGGTGTTCACTGTGTTCACTTTTCTCCCACCTCTCTTCTACCAACAGCCGACACTGTGGACGCCTGCTCTGCCATAAGTGCTCAACAAAGGAGATTCCTATCATAAAATTTGATCTGAACAAGCCAGTTCGAGTTTGCAACATCTGCTTTGATGTCCTGACTCTGGGAGGAGTCTCCTAGTATGCTGTGGAAGTAAAGGGATTCCCAGTCAGTGCTCCTGACAGCAGCTCTGCTTACAAGCCCTCTGGATAGGGAAGAGGAGGCCTATACATGTCTTCTGCAATAGACTGAACTAATTAAGGACCCTGTTATGATATATTCCGGTATAAATGACTTTGTATGACTGTAAATGTATCGGGCTGTGATAGACTTCACTAGGAATTCGAGTGGATCGTTGAAACCAAGTGACAAAAGAATTTAGACCCTCTTCTAGTTGCAGTGGGGTATGGAAGCTAAAATTGTTAGGCCGATGTTTGAATCGACATAAAACAGGTCTGTCCTTGACATGGTGCTTTGCACTGAGCAACTCTATTAAGTCCTGTGGCTTTCAGGCTGCTTAGTAGAGATGGCATTAAGTTTCAGGGTAACCAGGTATCTTTCTTTGCTTTGTCTTAAAGATAAATGTTCCCTTTCTCTAGAGAAGACTTCTTGTGAAGCTAGACTGAGCTGTTGCAACCACTGTTCATTTCAAGAAACTCTTCAAAAATGGGGGTAGTTGTAAGCATAGCTCAAGAATTGTGGCCTTACAACAGAAAGCTTTACAACATCTGATGCAAAGCAGTCAGAATTGCAGATCCACATCTTGATACCTCCTCAGTAAATGTCTCATTAGCTTTAGCATGTTCAAGAGAGGTGCAGGATTGTTTTAGCTGGTAAATACTCTTGCTTGTACCTGCTAGAGCTGTCAGTCTACTTTGTTGCACTTTCATATTTACATTGCTAGTCCTTCCCATTCATGAAACTGGTATAAATGAACATAAGTGTGCTGAAAGGCCTAAGCATATGCTAAATGGAGAAACACTAAAACTGGTTAAGTAGTCTAACTCACAATACAGCAATAAATGCTGAAGTGCATTTATGAATCCCGTGAGGGAGAGTAGCACTTTCCTTTGGTTTAAAGACCCTGGTTAACTGCTGCAGGAGAGTCTGTAATCCTACCCACGTAGAATGTGCTGCCCCTCTAGACATGAAACTTGGTCCATTTTCACCTGGATTGCTGGTGAGTGGGAGTGTATTTGGAGGCTTCCTATTAACATTAAGCCTCTGGCCCTGAAGGAAGGATTCTGAATTGGCAGTGCGGTGCCAGGCACTTGGATTAAGCTGCAGTGTTTTAATCCAAGCTGGTCGTGCTCTCTTAAACATGCTGAATCTGTAAAAATCCAACACGACGATGTCTAGGTAAACAGGAAAGTACTTTACTGATAGACAGGGTTATGATTTGGTGGGCAAAGGCTTCAGTCAGAAAAAATGTGTACTTAAGCAAAACTACATGCCATGTTAAGGCTGTTTTCATCCGAAGAAATGAACCTAGTTTAGACTCAACTCAGCATTCCTCATCTCCATGAACTGTTGTGCATTTACCTAATGACTGTTATCTCCAGTGTACAATATGGACGAGTTGGTGACACGCTTGGAGTAGTGGCTTGTCAGTCTTAAAGGGTAAGATGAGATGATAAACTGGACTGCTGCTTTTATGGGAGACTTGCTTGAGGTTTTTCTCAGACTTGTACAAGAAAAGGATGGGAAGGGGTGTAATTGCTGATATTTGCACGATGAATTTCACATCAAGTCTCACTTGATCTGCACTTTGATCTTCCAATAAGTATATAACTGGAATCTCACCCTTGTAACACTAGAGAAGAATGATGAATGATAATACAAATTTGCTTCAATGTTTAATGTCTGCTGCTGTCATGTTCCAACAGAATGCCCTGGGTAGCACAACTGGTCTCCGTAACAGTTACCAATACAAATGGTGCATCTCTGGCATAGTATTCCAGGTGAATGAGATGGAAAATACTGGTGTCCGAAGCATTTAACTTCAAGTTACAGTTTGGGGGGTTTTGAGTGATGGAAAACATTGTACTTCTAGTCCATTGCTTTCGGATGTTTCAGAGTATCACTGGCTGCAAGTCTCTAGCAGTGAAAGATAACAATGGAGAGACAGTGCATTTGGTGAAAGAAGTCTTGACTGTAGCATATCCCATAATAATATGTTGACTGACTTCTTGGTTTGGAGCTGCAGAGCCGTGGAATGGTAAGTGTGTGCTCCGAATATTGAAAGATAGTGGTAGAGGAGTGTCCTTCCAAGGCCATAGCCTATGGGCTTCAACTTAATTGGAAAACTGCACGTGTAATTGCTAAAGCATTTAAACTTCACTTTTTTCAGTGACTTCTCTGATGGAAGGGGCAAGGGAACAGGAGCTCAGTTCTAACAGAATAAGCAACCTTTTAAATGATGAAAAATGTAGATCTTGTGAAAATTCAGCTTAACTGAATGGCAAGTTTGAGGCTGGCTAGTTGCTGTTTTTAAAAGTAGAAAGCTGCCTGAAACTCTGGGAAAGATCTGGGAAACCATTGTAATGCTCCTCATTTGCTGTTTACAGCCAATACTGTACTAGCTTTCTTACTGAAGTCTGAAAGGAAAATTAAGGTTATTGATAAACTAATGTACAGCCTGAAGTGTTCATTAAATTTAAAGCAACTACATTCAGCAAATTTGATCATTTTAAAGTGCCTTTGAGATTTCCTTCCAGCCAACTCTAAATAGCTTTCTGCCAGAATTCAAGGGCAAAAGCTCACAACTTGAACCAAAACCCACGTTAGTTCTCTTCTAGCTCAACTGAAGAGGTTGACCCCACCAGACAGCTGGTGGGGCTCAATCTTTTGTGCACTCTGCCTAGTATTGGTCTGAACTCTCAGACCCCTGAGATTTTTTGGGGAGTTTTGCTGGCAATGCTCCACTGCAGGGTACAAATGTGAATGGAGGCACTTGGTAATGTAGTAGTGGTCAACACATTTCTAACTCCATAAACAACTGCTCTTCCTTTTTGTAGCATACTACAGTTGTGACCAAAAACCCCACCCCTCTTACCCCTGCTGTCTTTAAGTGGTATCTATTAACTTGAGAATCAAGTCTGCCAAGCATTGAACAAAAGGGTAAATGGAAAACAAACTTCTGTCCCTGTCAAACCAGGCTTCAGGCACTTCAACAGGGCTGCATGGGAAGTCTGTGGTGGTTCATAGTGTAGCTTTTTGTTCTGAGACTAGATTCCTTTTGATTGCAGTCATGCAGCACTTACACAAGCACAAAATGTGGTCTGGCTTAAGTTCTAATCTGTGTATCTGAAAAAGGTGTAGTCACTGTTTCACACCACTAAGTGGAGTGAGGATGTTAGTGTTGAAGGTACTAACAGCATAGCAAGTTGCTGGCTGAAAGCTGACAGATGCCTTAATGACTTCCCGTGCTGGCTTGTACAACTTCTCACCTAGTGCTTATGAATTAACATGTAACAATACGGGAGGCCAAGGCTGGACTCTTTGTAGATCAAATGTTAATAGGCAAGTCCTCTTCTTCTGTAACCAGTAGAGTTGGGTACTGCAGCAAACTCATCTCTAGAAAAATCAAAGCTTGTATGAGTGACAATAACTCTGAACCTTCTAATACCCTCTGAAATAGAAAAGGAAGTCTTAGAACAATGGCATTTTTCTGCAACGTTTGTCTGGAGTCATTGTAAAAATGTATTTTTCCAATATGCATTACTTTGTTGTGTAATTATTCTACTTGTAATAAAATGCATAACTAGATAATGCATTGTGAGGTGGAAACCTTGTTAAGAAAGTATCTTCTGTAGACGGCTGCCCCGCTGCAAGCTCCTTTACAAGCCACGAGGAACACTAGGGATGTAACATTCAACTGGGCCTGACAACTTTATTTGTTCTGAAATTATTCCAGGTATTCATTTTAATGTTGTGGAACTGCTACAACTGTTCTTTTGGCTGACAAGGTCTGGTGTTCTAGTTTGTACCATGTAGTCATCTCGAATGCCTTATACTAGACTTATCTGTAATCATTCTTATGGAACAATCTGAACTTCCTACAGGCCAGAGCTGGTTCACGGAGTAAACTGGTTCTCAGCTCAGATGCATTAGTCTTTTATTAATAAAACTTACTAAAGTATGGGTGAATGATGAGCTTCATTAGAGCACTCTCTATGTTTACTTGATCCTTGTGTAACTATTTTCTTCCTACCCTTTTCTACCATGGGAGAATCTAGCTGAGCTTTTGAGTAGAAACAAGGTAATCTTGGAGCACTTCAGGTCAGGAAGGGAGTCTCCTTGTTTAATAGATGACTTATTCCTAAGGCAAGACAAACTTCCCCCACCTAGCGTTTCCAAACACTAAACTGAGGAATAAGCTGTGAAATGGTTTCAACCAACTTTTAACTTAAAGTAACGCTGTCCCATCTTGCCCTCCTGCAGCAGCTTGATTTCCGTTTAGCTCTTAAGATCAAAACCATCCCCTCTGCATTTCAGTACTGCTCCCGTAGTGCTTGAGCATTACAGTAAGATGAAGCTTGGTTAGAAGTTACGTAGCTGATACACCTTCACTAGGACTCCAATTTGTGACATTGACTTGCCCTTACAAACTGCTTTTTACAGTATTTAATAATTGTAACTTCCTACAACTTCTAAAGACCCATTTCTGGGGATGGTTTGACCTCTAAAGGCAAGTTCTTGTAAAAGAGGTGTCCAACAGCAAAGGCCATACTGATCCACTAAGTTGTGGAGACAAGAAAGCACTGCTTTGCTGCTCTTGCCTGCAGATTTTACACAGCTTTAACTGTTCTGTGAAATGTGCCCAAAGATGCCACAAGCCCAGGGCTGAGCTTCAGTTCTAGAAGTGTGACTGTGGCCTCAGCGCTGTGTGAGGCTCTGCTGCCAGGCGGCTACACAGACACCTTCCCTGCTGGCTCCTACGAGCTGGTACATCTGCCTGCAAGGGTCTTGGAGGGTTTTTCTTCAAGATGATGGTAGAAAAGAAACACAGCAGAAGCATGTGGAAAAAAAAAAAAACCCAAACATTTATTACAACAACCCTGTAAATGTTTAAATTGCGGCGTGGCTCCCATCCACGGCAGCTACAGCCTTGTCTGATCCGAGGTGAAAGTGCTGTAGTATGTCACTGCCACTGCAGTGATCACTCTTGCTCCTGTAATCTTACTAGTTACTAATTGCTTAGATTTGTGGGACTTTCTTTAGAGGTGGTAGTAGCTCAAAACTAACTCAAAACAGGTGGCAGCTGCCTTAAGAACTGAACACAGCTGTGCTGCTGCTGGACACTGTGCAATCTGGGTGTCACTCGAAGCTGCCCCTACACCAGAAACTGATTCTAACATTAGTTTCTGAAAACCAGCAACTGCTTCCCTGCAGCCTGGTGTTTCTAGCACCTAGGCCCTATGCAGGTATTCCCTTCTCCTTTTCAGCCCCCCACAAAAATGGCAGTAACTTGCCCTGCTCTTCTGGGAGTCACTCATTACTGAATGTTACTGGCTGTAACAAAAGAGATACGGACTTTAAGGGAGCTGGGCCTGGCGAGGGTACATCCAGCCTCAGGTTACAGTCTGATGGGCACGCAGCGGGTGGGAGGAGGTCATACACCAGAACGGAAAGGTGGATTACAGCAGGATGGTCGACATAGCGTCTGTTATTGCATATTTAAAACTAGCAATTCCCTATCTCAGTAGTTTGAAAGTAGTGACTCAGGGGACCAGGATGGTGAGGTTAATGTAAAACAATGATCGTCATAGGTGGTGTCTGCTATCTTCTTTGCAGAGTATCCAATACAAACACTACATGAGGAAATACAGCTCTGACCTTTGCCTTCTGTACATGAAGATTTTGATAAAGCTTGTGTTTAACTAAACTGCGCAAGTTCCTAGATACTACGTACCTTAATTATAGGAGAAATTCAGGCTTCTCCCTGCTACCTTTAAACTCTTTGGAGTACATCAGGTGCCTGGGAAGGAGCATTAGCATGATGGTGCAGTAGGCAGAGTTCAAGCGACTGGAGGACTGTGCATAAACTGAGGTCAGTGATGCTGCAGCAGCTCTTGCACTCACTGCCTTAAACACAACACACTGTACCTGCCGTTCTGCACACAAGCAGCTATTTCCTGACAGCACAAAGAAATCGGCTTTTAAACATAATTCAGGCTGTGCATCTTACAGTTTGTTGCCAGATGGAAAAATATGTGGGTATAAAGCACTAAGAAAGAAAGTATCCCATTGCTGATTTTTTTAGCCACTAACTTGGCTAAAGTGTTTTCTCCTCCTCTCATCTCCATGTGTTAAGAGTCACAAAACCCATGAAACTGTTACTGCTCCCTTTGCACAGGCAGGTGGAAGGGAATGGAGCTGGAGCTGCCCACCCAAAGGGCAACGTTTTGCTGTGGGACTCGGATGCGGGGTCACGGTGCCGTCAGGACACACTGCTCGGCCAGCGGATGGCAGCCGTCGTACTCCTCCAGGTGAGGGTTATCCAGGTCGCCTCTGTCGTTGTGCTCGGCGGAGTCCGGCTGGCCCCACGGGGGACCAGCAGTCCTCACACACACACAGCGACTCCCCCTTGAACCGGGGCGGTACAGCTTCCGAGGGACTCCAGTCCAGTCTCTGTTCACTCCCCCACTAAGAATGGAAAATTAAAATAGATTACAATTCAAACCCATGAAAATGCTTCCAGGAAACTGAGAGTCATTAGATAAAAAGACAATCTGGGAGAGGTAGAACAACACACTCACTGAGGTAGACTTTGCTCCCAACAGCCAACATCCCACAGCTTTCTGATACCTTCTTATTGGCTGTGCTTCAGAAACCTGTGGCCTGAACCTGGTTTCATCAGTGCTGCTACATGCTCTCACCCTTCTGGGAGCAATCAACTTCTGCTTCCCACGTTTCTATTGCTGGAAAAGGAATCATAGCCTTATGTAGCACAGTGTGTCTAATGGCAAAATGCCTTTTTTGGGGGTAGCTAATTGCTCACAGATAACCACACGCCGCCTTCTGTGCCGTGACTGAACACAGTGATTTTAAGAACTAGGGCAAAAGAAAAAATAAAAAAAAGTCTCAATTTCTTCTGCAACTACTTCATAGTGTCTCTTTATGGGCCAAATCCTGCCTGTTCCCCTAACTACTCCATCTTTTAAGCCTGTAAACTCTTACACAAGAGACTTAAAACACCCAGTCCCAAGGCCGCACCCAAGCTCGTTCACACGTAGAAGCGGATCCCCCAAGGTAGGCAGTGCTGCTGGTGTACGGAAATGAAGACTAAGCATTTTGCAGTGTGGTCTGTGAAATGATTTAATCTTAAAACAAAATAGTTCCTAAACTGTGAGAGGAATACAACTAAATAGGCCAAGTAGGAAATGACTATTCAAAGCTCAACCTCATTTTTGTGTGGTTTTAAGTAAAAACTGTTGTGGCAGTAGCCTGTGAGACAGGCTGTGAAACTGTCTGAAAAACATCAGCTAATCCTTGCATTCCTGACAGGTGAGAAAACCTGATCAAATGCAGCAGATGGTCCTAGTGGGATTTCTGTCCTGTTTTCCTGAGAACAGGAGGATCACGTGCACATGTGGCAAATTCTGAAACCTGATTTTGATTCCAGTGTGACAGAAGAGCTTTTGCCTCAGAAATAAAATTCCTAAGAGTATCAGTGATCAGGATGAAAGTTTATTTTCCTTTTACCCGCTCACCGGGTCAGGGAGCAGAGCTCCCTTCCGCTACCTCACACTGGAGAACATTTTCGCTAGCCCAACCTACACCTCTGGGCAAGTCCAGCCTGGGTGGAGGCTATCAGCAGTTGCTGTTACTGGCAGGGAAAATCTAGTGACTGGTTCACACAGCAGCAGCGGCCCAACCTGGCACAGGGAGAGCTGCTCCTTGCAGGTTGGCTCTGCCTCTGTCAGAAAGCACAGCCTGAGGAATGCAGACGGGGAAGGGACCGTGCCTGGTGCATCCCAGAGCTCGGCACGTTAGGACCAACCTACGCCCTTCTGCAGAGGAGTCAGCAGACCTGACCTACAGACCATGGAGCGTGGTGACTGCAGGAGCCAGGACATCTTCCTACATCACTCCTGCTAGGAGAGGCAATGACAAAGCTCAGGGCATCCAAGAAAAGGGCAGAAATTGCTCCACTACAAAGGGACCAAGCATGACGGTGGGAAGGCAGAGTTTACCTCTGTCTGGAGCACCAGAATCGGCTGCCCTTAGCAGAGCTCCATTCAGAGTTGCAGGGTGGAAACTGCTGCTTCCTTTGCTCACTTTCTGCTTGGAACTTCTGAGCTTCCTCAATCGCAGCCTCAGCCTCCCTCAAGGCTTCTGTTGGTGCCCCGTTTTCATCATAGAATCTGCCCACCAGCTTCCCTGGAAAAGAAGATCAATTAAGACCGCAGTGCTTCCAGGCAAGGAAAATGAATAATTCTTGTTTTTTTTTTTTTTTTTAATTTGTTATTTAAAAACAGAAAAAGGAGGATCCCACCATGGTGCAATTTTAAAACTTAACTGAGCTTACATCCCTTCCATTCTTGGACTACACAGCAATTTACCCATATTAATAAATCCACACAGGACAAGCTTAGGCACAGACTCATTAAAGATCAGAAAGTCAATGCCACTTTCAGCTGCAGAACCCAGAAGTCTTTCCCACCCATGCACCTCATTCCCAAAAATAGTTTCCTTGCACTGCTGCTCCTACTGTCTCCAGAGTCCTGCTAATTTCAGTACTTGCAGCACTGGCTCCATGCCTTTTGCTCAGCAGAGACAAATAAAAGCAGGGCAGAAAGCTGCAGCTCACAGTCCAGGGCAGAAAAACTGTTACACTTTGCCTTGGAGGAGAGTGGAGACCAAACTAGGTCTGATTCAGCAGCCCTCCAGCTTACAGGTTTCAGTACGCTGGTCCCCAGCAGCCACCTGCAGCACAGGTGAAAGCCCCTCACCAAGGTGGATGTGTTGCAGACCAAGCCTGGCACTACACAGCGCTGCACCCTCGACCTTCCATGGCTGTGCTGCGGGCCTGCCCTTCCCCACCCACAGAATCACAGAATCATGCCAGTTGGAAAAGACCTCGAAGATCCTCCAGTCCCACCATGAACCTCGCACTGACCGTTCCCAGCCCCACCAGATCCCTCAGCGCTGGGTCAACCCAACTCTTCAACCCCTCCAGGGATGGGGACTCCCCCCCTGCCCTGGGCAGCCCATTCCAACGCCTAACAACCCTTTCTGTAAAGAAATGCTTCCTAATATCCATTCTAAACTTTCCCTGGCGCAACTTGAGGCCATTACCTCTTGTCCTATCGCTTGTTACTTGACTAAAGAGGCTCATCCCCAGCTCTCTGCACCCTCCTTTCAGGGAGTTGTAGAGGGCAGAATTCCTAACAGCCAGTCTAATACCCGCTCTCCTCCACACGTGTTTCCCTTGCGGCCAGAACCACCTACCCACGGGGTCGTAGTTGTCGCTGTAGAAGGAGAGCCAGCTCTGGATGGCGAGCATCTCGCCCGGTGACAGCGCCGAGACGTCGTCCACCAGCCCCGCCTGGGTGAAGTCCCCGGTGGCAAACGCTCTGGTGGCATCTCTCCCTGTGAGGTGGGCAGGCGGTGAGCCCCCCGCGGCCAGGCCCTGCTTGGCCTCACCAAGCCCCCAGCCAGGCCCTGGCAGGCCCCAGCGAGGCCCAAACGCAGGGCCCCGGAGGTCCCCCCCCGCCCCACCGGAGGTACCTGCGAAGCCGCTGTAGGCACCGCCGGGGCCGTAGTGCCCGCGGCCACGCTCCACGTCGAAGACGCGGCCCAGCACGGCGAGGTAGAGGCCGGGCTCGCCCGCCGCCCCGCGGTACCGGGCCAACTCGGCGGCGCTCAGCAGGCGGCCGCGGGGCGCCAGCAGCCAGGCGCGGGGATCGAACCCGCGGCCCAGCAGACAGGCGGCCCCCAGGCACAGCAGCGCCGCCGCCGCCGCGCCCCGCCGCATGGGGCCGCGCCACCGCGCCGGGCGGGTCACGTGTCCGCCACGAACGCGCCCGACCCCTTCACGACACTTTCCTCGCCGCACGGCAGCGTGGCGGCGCCTGACGGCAGCGTGGCCACCGCCCCGTACGTGTGCGGGAAGGGGGCGCGCACACACACACGCGATCCTTCCCGCGGCTCTGCTTTACGGCGTGTGTCGCGCGTCGCGCCGTGCCTTCCCGGGGCGGGGCGGGGCTTTGCGGCGCCGGGCGTCGCTTGGCGGCAGTGTGGCGCGGCCGCCGCCGGCCGGGAGCTGACAGGTGCGGCGGGCCGGGAAGTTGCTGACTAAGCCGGGCCGGGCGGAGCCGGGGCGGCGGCCGGACGGGGAAAGAGAAGCGGCTCTGCCAAGCGTCGGCTCGCAGTCGTCGGCGCCTCCGAGGGGCTCATGGGGACGGCAGCGAGCCACAGCAGCGAGGAGGAGGAGGAGGGCGCCGAGGAAGGCATGGAGGGGGCGGCCGCCGCGCCTCAGCCTGGTGCTCCCTTCTCGCCCGGCGCCGCCGCCAGCCCGGCGCCGCCGCTGCCCCCGGCCGAGGTGCTGCTGGACCAGGCCCGGCTGCGGGAAGCCACGGCGCGGCTGCGGGAGGCGGCGCTGCCCGAGTCGCTGGTGTCGCGGCACCACAGCACGCTGGTGCGCTGGCTGGAGGAGCGGCTCAGCCGTGGCGACGAGGCCGTCAGCCTGGAGCAGTTCTGCGAGGTGCTGGAGAGCGTCTCCCGCCTGGCGGCCGGCTCCCGCGGCGAGAGCGAGGAGGTGAGGGGGCGGCGGGCGGCGGCGGGCCTCGGCCCGGGCTGTGGCCACTGCGCGGGCGCGGAGCACCGGCCGGGAAACCGCCCTCGGGAGAGATCTGCCCGCCGGGCCCGCGGGGAGGGTGGTGGGAGGCCCGGGGGTGCTGCCGGATGTGGGTGCCCCTGAGCCCGGGGGTCTTGTGGGCGCGGGGTGCGAGCAGCGTGGCCGTGACACTCCCGTGGCGACCCCGGTCACCCGTGTCTGGGAACGGGGGCGAGGCCAGGCCGCAGGGTGCTGCAGCAAGGTTAAAAAAGTGGCTGCTGCCTCTGATAGGCAGGCTGTCAGCTTAAAGATACGTGTTTTTTTTAAAAAAAAATTACGTCTGTTTTCAGTGGCGATGCTTAGCAGCTGCTTTTGAATAAAACGGTTATTTGCAACGGGATTTCTGCTGTTGCTGCTGCTAGTTCAGCTGGTGGTAGCACAGGTAGGAAATTCTGTACAAGTAATTCCTCTGAGATACTTCTTAATGGTATCAGCAAGTCAAAGTTTACCAGACTTAATTTTATTGTTGCTTTTTGCAATCAGCAGTGGAATTGTCAGGTATCTCTTTGGTATCCCATTACTTATTGTAAAGTAAGAGTTTTGGAAAACTTGTAAGAAAGTAGCGTAAGAGAGTTCTGCCTCCACAGACAGAAGGTCTTCAGGTAAGGTTTTAATGGTAGAAGGGAGTACAGTTTCCTTTCTGCCATGGGAAGGGTTATGGAGAACTTAACATCTAGAACATTTAAGCTTTAGCTTTACTCTCTAAGCTAGCATTTAAAATGCAGTAGAATACCCAGTTGGGAATTTCACACTCAATTGAGAAAGAGGTTATGTCTGAATTTCTTACTGCATGCAGTTCCTGAGTCTCACCAGTGACTTCCTTCTGCCTTTGTATCCCTCCCGAGTAGTAGAATATCTTGGCAAAGTGTTAAATCACACATACGCTACTTGGAATATTAACAAGACTACTGAAAACTGGGAGGAGATTAATTTTGTTGTACAGATAGGTACGTTTGCACCAGACTGTTTTAAGTACCTGCTAAAATGCGACCTCCATTTCCAGTTCCTTTACAGGAGCCAATAAAGAACACTTCTTCATTTGTACCAACAGTAAGAGTGAAATTAGTACATGGGGGTTCTTTCTGTTAATACAAACAACTGAGCTTTGTGGGCTGCAGAAATAGTTGAGGATTGTCTGAATTGCATATCTTCCTCTGCATGAAGAATATGGTGGTTTGGGGTTTTTTTTCCTGCTCTCGGGAGTGGGGAAAAAACTTGTCAAAGGATTTGTCATGGTACAGATATGTGGTCACATCTAGTCTGTCCTGCAGAGTTGAGATGTTGGGAGTTGTGTGGAAAACCTTGATGTCATTGTTTCTATAACTGGCACTAGCTCATGGGCTGTAGTATTTTAGATTCCCAGGATGTATTTTACCCTGATGAGAAGTTAGTTTGTGGGTGGCTGGTCAATAGGTTTCACTTTTTAATGTTTATAGAATCCTGTCTGGCATAGGCTGTTTTGATCTGCCCATTAAGTTTTTCTGTTCTCAGGGTGGGGCTTGTGAACACAAACTTGAATGCTTTATGGGCAAAATGAGCCTCTGTTTAAATGCAAAATCTATTTTCTAGATAAACTGAACCTCTGAATCCTTTTTTATTTATTAGTGCTTCAGCAGCTATTATGTAATGTGTCCAGCTTTTGCTTGAAACATTAATGCTGCAGTTCTGCTGAGAGCAAAGGATGGAATGCAGAGTTTTCCTAAGTCACACTTGAGATCTTCTGTCATGCTGTCCAACTCCTGAGATGAGCGGGTGATTTTTCCATGTGCTGTGTTTCCTAGCCATCACCTTAGCCATCATTTCCCAGGAAAGATGTTTCTTTTATGTTTCTTCATGTTTGGGGTTGAACTGGGTAGGAAGTGGATGGACTTAATGCTTTTGTTTAGGAGCAGAATGCAGCTGGGTTGTGGTACAGCTGCTACTGCATTTGCATCGTGTCCCAGCCGTGAACACAGAGCAAAAGCTCCGAGTACAGGTTTGCATACTGATTTTTTCTTCTTTTTCTTTTTTGCCCCATTGCACAGGGCAGCTTGTCTGAGCAGTGGAAATTGTGTATGTTTTTTGTCAAATATAGAGTTTAAGTTATACTGAACAGTCAAAAAATAATTTTGGAGTGCTAGGGTTGGTGCACTCTCCTGAGACCGGTAAGAGTTTAAAAATAAAATAGCAAAATACTGCATTAAGATGCAAAGAAAAGCATATATGTGGTAATCTCTCCTTACATGAAAGTATAAGAAATTGGTTTAAAGTAGCTATCAGCAGATCCAGCCTTGTCACATTGTGTGTGGTCTGTTTTCACTAGTATCACAAAACTTCCTCTCTTGTTCACTTCATATTTTAGTAATCGCACAGTCTGACTTCAGATATGAGGAGGAAAAAGTTACAGTGTCAGGAATGGCGTGGTGCAAAACTGTACACTGAATTGTTTTGGCAACGGAGTTATGTTTGTTAAAATTAATTCCCTGAGTATTGTTGTCCTCAAGCAAAGGTCTTCATTTTTTTGCTTCGGTATCTACCTGATGCCCAGCATCAGTCATCTGTACTAGCTGTGGTACCTTCTGGATGCCCAGTGCCAGTCCTCTTTGCTACTAAGAATAACTTTTTTAAAGGTGATTATTGTTAGCATGGGTTCAGCTGTATGTTTAACAAGAGTTGATAAGACTGCTAAGCTAAAATTCAGCTCTGTGCTGTAGAAGTGCCATTGGAGCTTTACTCAGGTGAAATACGGCATTTCGATTCTGTTGTCTTCTGAGGACTTTGCTCTCATTTAAGTGGTGTAATTATGCCATGGTTAATTGGCAGGTTATATTTTGATCTAATCATTTCAGATTATTTCTCTCTAGGATAGTGCTTTTAATGGTACATTAAGATTGATAATCAGGTAGCAAACCAAGAGATTCAAGCATAAGCTTCCTCCCAAACAGCAGTGATTTCTTGACTCTGTCAGACACTTGTGAGATCTGTTCTGAGAGGCCGAGTTTCCTTGGCCATGTAGCTGAACTTGAAATACCAAGTTCAGGTCTGGGAGACTGAAGTCTTGCTTGTAAAGAAATAGCTTTTGTAAGTGCATTCCCAATTTACATGAAGAAAATGGATGCTCCAGAAATACTGCATTTGGGGGGGGGGTGCGGGGTGTACACTCAGGTTTTTTTAGCAATTAAACAGAAGTTTGTTTTAAAATTAACTACGATTGTAAAAATATATCTAGTTTTTTTGATAGTAGTGTATCATTGGATCGTGAGTTCTCTGAAGTGACTAGGTAAAAAAATTTACATTTATGAGCTTGGTTCTGGTTTATCGGCTTAGCTGAATAAAAATATCTTGTTACTTTTGTTAGTACAAAGATGTGAAATGCATAGCTGTGTTAGTTACTTTTTATACATGCTCAACACTATTTTTTTATGTTAAAAATTTATCCTGAGGTCAAAGTTAATAAAGCTGGCCATCGTTCCCCTCAATAAGAAAAAAAAAAATCTGTTCTAACTCTCTCCATTATTTTCACAGATACTTTGATAAACTATGTTAAACTGGTATTTTGTGTAGGAGGACAGTATATGGAAGGAAATACACATCTTGAAAAATATTCTGGTTGTAAGGACACTTTCTTAAATAAAGGAAATCTTTAAAACCTGAAAGAATTTGGGTGGATGCAGTGAGATGGATGCAGCAGTAATGAGTAATGGATGGTATGGCTTTTAGAACTAACTCAGCCTTTAGTGGAAGAGCTTTTTAGTGTTCTTTTGTGGGCACCTTGTTCATAGTCACAGATGTCGGGTGGATGGATACTGCTGATTCACTGGTATAGATGATGTGCTGTCTCCACCTAAGCATAACTACAGTTGACTTTTATAGGAGAGCAGTGCAAATGCCTTAAAACTTGCTAAAGACTGCAGATTTCCAGCCAGGCTGTTTCCTGTTGTCATGAGTTCAATACCATGGAAAATGGATTCTTTTGATTTTTATTTAATGATGTTATAATGTTTATTGCTATGGTTTCTATGAAATACCTTGAATTCCTGCTTGAAGTAAATATGCTGAAATAAATTTTCTTTTTTTGTTCCTCTTCAGGCCTTTGCACAATTTGATGCTGAAGGAGATGGCACCGTAGATGTGGAGAATATGCTGGAGGCTCTCAAGAATTCTAGTGGAGCTAATCTTCAAGGGGAGCTTAGCCATGTAATCAGGCAACTGCAAGCTTGTTCACTGGTTCCAGGTATGAGAACGGAGTGACAAACAAATGGTTTCCCAAGTCCTGCCCTGTATAAGGGGTGCTGCTTCAGTAAATTGCTTTAATAGTGTTGCTTGTCCTAATCTTATCAAAACCATACTCCAGGTCATTCTCACTTCTCTAGTGTCAAACAAGTGAAGTTGCTGTAAACTAAACATTTCCCATAATTATATCCAGCTCACTTACTTTCATAAATAACCAATATTTTCTTCTGTTTGTGAATGGGGGGCTTCTTATCCTTGTTTGGTTTATCACACAGACAGAAAACAGTTCCTTGTGAAATTTCGGTGAGTGCCTAACTAATGCAGTCTTGTACTTGGTAACTGGAGGAATAAATCCTCCACTGAGTCTGTTTCAGGTGATGAGTCATATACTTTATTATTATTATACTGTTATTTAGCATTTGAAATCTTGCTAAAACATAATTCATGTTTTATAGCATATAGTTTGGAAAGTGTCAGTTTCCAGAATTTGATTTCTGGGATAAGTATCAGTTACTGGCTTTCCTTCCAAGCTTTTGATGATAAGTGGCTAAAGGGGATTTGCCTTAGAGGATCAGACAAGAAGGGTTAGAGAATTGGGTAGTAGATAAGTCAGAGGAAAATACTTATGGAGTACTATTCTGTGCATCTGAATGCACTGTGATTCAGAGTACGGCTGTTCAGGAGCTGAAATTTCTTCTGAAGTCTAACGAAAGCATTAGGCACCTCTTTGGGAATAATCCACAATGCCAGAGTGAGATGCTTAGCGTAGCTCAAGGTGAGTGATGTGAGTACATCAGCTCGTTAGCCAAGCAGCAGCTGTTTCACTTGGATATTGAAGGTAAGGGTTTGGAACTTTCGGGTCAGCAAAATAAGTGTAAGAACTCAAGATTTTGGGTAATTGTTTTGAACCCCTTCAGGTATCTCAGGTAACTGACAAAAATATTTGTCTGTGCTTTTCGCAGTCCTGTGGCAACGGTTGCAAACTGGAGCTACTTATGGTGGAATGTAGTTCCAGTATTGGCTCCCATGCTTAACTGGGATTTACCTAGTAATAAGATATAGAGCAGAAAAATGATGACTTGGTCAAGTCAGATGTTGCAGCAAAGATACAAATAATGTTTCTTTCTAGGTTTTATAGATATATTTTCTGAATCGAAAGAGTGTCTTGGTCTTCATGCTTCAATGATACTGAGATTCTTGCACCGGAATCGGATTTCTAGTACTGCCATCCCTTACCCAGTGCTGGAGTACTTCAACAATATCTGTACTATGCGGTCTTCTGTGTTGAAGGATTCTTTAGATCGACTTCTGCTAAAAGAGAGAGGTATGTAATATTTTTCTTTTTTTTTCAGGATGGTAGTGTAAGCATAGCTTGAAGAAGAAATTAGAGATAAAATAAAAAGCTTTCTTTGTTGTTTAATCTTTAACAGGCATGAGTGTTTATGAAGTTGATCTGCATGCTTCTGTAGTGTTTTTGTTGGTCTTTTGAGGCACATAAATTGATTTTTATAATTGCCTAGCAATCTGAGTACCACACTGGGATGTTTTTCATCTTTCTCCTGACCTGTTTCAGAATTATCTTATAATCATAGAATGGTTTGGGTTGGAAGGGACCTTAAAGACCATCCAGTTCCCACCCCCCTGCCACGGGCAGGGACACCTTCCACTAGCCCAGGTTGCCCAAAGCTCCGTCCAACCTGGCCTTGAACCCTTCCAGGGAGGGGGCAGCCACAGCTTCTCTGGGCAGCCTGTGCCAGGGCCTCACCACCCTCACGGGGAAGAATTTCTTCCTTATATCTCATCTAAATCTGCCCTCTTTCAGTTTAAAACCGTTACCCCTTGTCCTATCCCTACACCCCCGATCAAGAGTCCCTTCCCAGTTTTCCTGTAGCCCCTTTAAGCACTGGGAGGCTGCTCTAAGGTCTCCCTGGAGCCTTCTCTTCTCCAGCTGAACCCCCCCAACTCTCTCAGCCTGTCCTCACAGGGAAGGTGCTCCAGCCCCCTGAGCATCTTCAGGGCCTCCTCTGGGCCTGCTCGAGCAGGTCTGTGTCCTTCTGATGTTGGTGCCCCACAGCTGGACCCAGCACTGCAAGGGGGTCTCACGAAAGCGGAGTAGAGGGGGAGAATCCCCTCCCTCGCCCTGCTGGCCACACTGCTCTGGATGCAGCCCAGGACATGGTTGGCTTTCTGGGCTGGGAGCACACGTTGCTGGCTCACAGTCAGTTTTCCACCCACTAACACCCCCAAGTCCTTCTCCTCAGGGCTGCTCTCCATCCACTCCTCGCCCAGCCTGTATCTGTGCTTGGGATTGCCCTGACCCATGTGCAGGACCTTGCACTTGGCCTTGTTGAACTCCATGAGGTTCACATGGTCCCACCTCTCCAGCCTGTCCAGGTCCCTCTGGATGGCACATCCCTTCCCTCCAGTATGTCACTGCACCACACAGCTCCGTGTCATCGGTGAACTTGCTGAGGGTGCCTCGATCCCATTGTCCATGTCCCCAACAAAGATGTTAAACGACACCAGTCCCAACCCTGACCCCTGAGGAATGACACTCATCACCACTCTCCACTCGGACATTGAGCCATTGACTGCAACTCTCTGATTGCGACCATCCAACCAATTATGATGATTACTAACTTACAATATTCTCTGTTTGGTCAAATATCTCAACTAGTTGCTGGAAACCTAGTTTTCATGTGAAGGTGAATGTTTTCTGAAGTTGACTGTTCAGTACTAAGAAATAATTTATTATTTTGGGGTAGAGGTAGTGAATCTTTTATTGTATTTCCGATGGGGCTGTCCTGGTGGCCTCCTTCAAGGGATAGCTCCATTTCTTTGCAGCTTGACTTAGTATTGTCAGATCCCTGCACTTCTGTTGAAACAGATTGAGTGACCTGGGGAAACAGTCTGCTTTGTCCCTTCCCTAGAACAGCTGAATTGAGGCTTTCTCCATTGTATTTTACTTTTTACTCTCATCTGTATTTTGGCATAATAATAATAAAGCACTGATGAGGACAGTAATGAAAGGAGGAGATAAAGGCTATTGAACTCCAGACAAAGTAGGTGTTTTCATACTCCAGGTGGTAGACTGAGATTATTGTGATTTCATCTGAAAAGAAACTTTCTAGTTTCTGTCAGAAACACTTCTTCAGGAGCTGTGTTCTGTGCCAACAAGTTATTTTATATGAGGTAGTTATTATAAAGATATAACAATTCTCAAAACAAGCAAAAGAAGAATATGATGAGTGATTTTTTTTTTTTTTTTTTTCTTTGCAGAATACCCCAGTGACTTGAATGGTAATCAGGAGTTGGACAAACTGAAGTCTGTCACAAAGTGCTATACTCACATAGAAACCTCATCCAATTCTGCGGATATTGACAAGATGACAAATGGAGAAACTACATCCTTCTGGCAGTCAGATGGGAGTGCTCGCTCACATTGGATACGGTGAGCGACACAGCAACGTACAGCTGAGTTTTGGGGTAGTTAGTCCTGAGGTATTGCAGCTAGTGGGGTGTAATTGAAAAAAATTGTGGAATTAATGAGTGACAGATGAATATAGTTGAAAGCAGAAGTCTTTAACCTCAGCATAAAGTTTAAAGGCCTAATCCATGCTGACACCTACCCTTGTTTTGTAGCTAAGTTTTACAAAGTGTTACAGATGCAGTGGTCAATACTTGAATAGAAGCACTTTGCCACTGTCTAGAAAGTTACTGCTCCATGAAACAGAAATGTTTAGTGTTTTTTTTGGTAGTATGTATAGAATGAATACTTTTTAAAAAAACTAATCTCATTTTGGTCATTATTGACACTACATTTTTATTCATGAGAGATGAATTCTCAGTTCAAAATCTGAACAATAGAGAATTCTACATTCTCACTGTCAGAGGTGACTGTCTTTTAAGACAATTACAATCTATCGAACTTGTTCACCATGATATGGGGTTGGTAATGCCTATGAAGCTTTGGGTAATTTCCAGTGGATTTATTTGTGTTTGTTAAAGTGGAAACTGAGTGAAGCTTAGTGAAACATGAAGTGCTTGACTTATCTTCTCTTTGCAAGATCTGTTTTATCTTCTTTACTCTGCAGTTTAAAGATGAAACCAGATGTTGTTTTGAGACATCTGTCCATTGCGGTGGCAGCCAATGACCAGAGTTACATGCCACAGCAAGTTACAGTGGCAGTGGGAAGGAATGCCAGCAGTCTGCAGGAGGTCCGAGATGTTCACATTCCAAGCAATATCACTGGCTACGTAACACTGTTGGAAAACGCTAACATTAGTCAGATGTGTGAGTCAAAGATATCATTGGTATACTGTTTTGCTGCTTTTTTTGAAGGTGAAAGGTTGGGTAGATCATAGAATAATGTGTTGAAATGTCAGTCATTAGAGCAGAAACTTTAGCGCTCATCCTTGGGTCAGAGAAATGGCTTTAACTGTAGTTTAATTTCTAACCTGTAAGAGAGTCTTTCTCATGGCATCTCTCTGTAACTTGGGCTCGAAGGTTGAAAAGCTAGAATGGCTAAAGATGCCGTTTCAGCCTCTCAACTCGAAGACGCTGGGCAGTCTTAAAATATCTTTGCTTGCAGAGTGAAAGCATATGTTGGATAATAGTATCTAGCAAAAAATCTGCTTCTGAGCCACTTTTTTTTTTTTTTTTTTTTTTTGGTAGCGAAACTCTGAAGCTGGTCAGATGATTTTTGTAAAGCAGGTTTTATGCTAAGGGTTTTTAAGCAGTGTTATTTTTAAGTCTGGTAGATCTGTGGGTGCTACATTGGAATCAATCAGAGGAAAGCTGCTCCTTCCTAAGATGGTTTCTGCAGCTTCAGAAATTGTGTCCCTTCAGCTCAGATAGACGCTTTTCACAAAGATGAACTTTCACTGCCACAGAAGCGGGCAGCCAGGATGTTGTTCCCTGAAAGTAACTAGGACAGTGTTAGCTATGCAAAATGGTCAAGAATTGCTGTGAAAATTTTTATGTAACTTAAAAATTTGCTTTTAGGCTTTACTCTTTATCTTCTCCACTACCGCTGCCAAGACGCTTCCTATGTATGGAGGTAAAACGTACTGGGGAAATAATCTGTGATCTATTTTTCACTTTGAGGGTCCTTTACTACTTTTTTCCTAATTTCTAGCTGGACAATATGTAATGGATCATATAGGCCATTCAAAGGCTAAATTTTCCAAATCATAGGGTGCACGGTGAAGAAACACGTGGATAGCTGTCTGTATGTGGGTGTACTGTTAACTGTGGCTATTTTTCTAAGAGGTTTTGCAGTAATTATTGTCTTGAATGTCTGGATTCTTCTAGATCTAATCCAGCAGAATAAATGGGACAAAAATTCTATTTTGTGTTTTAACAGATGTACAGATAAACATTAAACGTTGCCTTAGTGATGGATGTGACACTAGAATCCATGGGCTCAGGGCTGTCGGTTATCAAAGAGTTAAGAAGGTGGGCGTCTCTGTGTGCGATGCTTCGGCTATCTGGTACTGGTCTCTGCTGACCTCACTGGTAACAGCTTCCATGGAAACAAATCCAGCATTCGTTCACACTATTTTACAAAATACTCAGTAAGTACCAAACTTCCATGGTGTGTGATTGATTTTTCTTTTTAATACTTCCAGCTTCAGTGAGCTAATCTTATCTTGTGTAACTGGTTTCCACTCCCTCCATTAAGGTGTTTGAACATCTTTTCAGCTATCACACTGTTTAAATTTTGATATTTCTGGAACAAGTATAATTCTCCTGCCTGTTGTATCTAATCAAGTTGTTAAGCCATGACTGAACAGACACTGAAAAACATGTTTCTTACCTATCCTTTGACTTGTAATCGTTTTGAGAAGCCTAAAATAAGTTAATTTTCTTTGTTAATTTTATTATAAATATTGGACACTTCCCACTTATGAATGGAGCTTAATTTAGCTAAATTTAGCTAAATTTTTGCATGTGTAATGTCTTGTCATGCATTACGTGGGGGTATAGTTGGGTACATGTAGTATCTCTGGGCAGATGTTTGCTTGGGGTGGTTGGCCATTTTCTGTGTAACATTTCCTTGTTTGACTGCCAAACACTTCTGCTCGATGACTTGAAGGATTGGAATCCTAATAAAATCACTACACACCCACATCAACTTTTATAGAGCTTAGTTAGCATGATGCCACCATGCTTAAGAGCACTGCTGTCATTAGGTTAATGAATACTGTAGGCTAAAGTCCATTAAGCCTATCTCTTAATTTGTGTCATCTATGAAACCTCTTTAAAGTGTAGATAACTTTATACATGCTTACGTCTGAGGAAGGTTCATAGGTGCAAGCTTTACTAAAACTGAGGGCCTTCAGTTTTGCTACAGTTTAGATATTTTTTTTAGAAATGTAACATGAATACTGAGCTAATAAAGCCTAAAAAAGTTACAATGGAAAAATCTTGACTAAAAATATGCTTTCAGGAATTACAAATTCAGTGTTTGGAATTATAAAGCAAAAAACAAACTTTAGTATTGGAGAGAATGACTTTGATGAAAGCACTTAAGAATATCTATTTTCAGGGGTTATTACATTATCTTAGGAAATCAAACAAAAATTCTCATCTGAGCTAACCAGTTTCTCTCTTAGTTTCTGTAATTGTTCTGAAAGAATTTAAAAGCAATTTTCCTTTTATTAACAGAGTCTTACTCAATTCTAGAACTATTTAAAATGAAGAAGTACTTGGACACTAAGCTATTTCTAATGCTGTCACAGATTTAATTCAAACCCCCTTGATTTGTTTGTCTCATTAAATCTGAGATCATGAGACTGAGATTCAAGATTACCTAGCAGTCATTGAACTTTCCCCACCTAGAATACAATACTGTTCTTATCATTTGATTCTCTGTGTAAATAGATTTTCTGCATTCAAAATCTATTCGTAGAGACCTACTCATAAAAAGCGTGAAGATTTCAATGTCTAATTCATTTTAGAAGGCTGTTTTCTCTTGATTCTGTCTGGCTTTCTGATGTTATATTCTGACCTTTTTACTAGGAAAGCACTGCAACACATGCCACCTCTATCCCTAACATCAGGCTCTACAGATTTTTCAAGCTTCTTATCTCCAAATGTTTTGGAAGAAGTCGATAGCTTCCTTATAAGAATAACAAGGTGAGATTGTGTTGATGTATTTTAATGCAGGGGAAAGTGGTTTAGAAGAATTTGTATAGCAAATTCATCTCACTTTTACTCACCTGCTCTTTTCTTAGTATCTTGAAAAATTCAAAGACATTAAGAAACAGGCACGTTAGATTTTTCCACGTGAGCATTATTTGTCTTTATTTAAAAACATTGTCCTGAGTTATCTTTTCATACTGTTGTTGTTTTCCCTCCCCAGTTGCTGTACTACTCCAGAGGTTGAACTTACACTCTTGGCCTTTGCCTTAGCCAGGGGGAGTGTTGCTAAAGTGATAAGTTCCCTTTGTACAATCACTGATCATCTGGACACTCCATACAAGGCTTCATCCCTTATCGCTTCCATGGCAACAGTCAGACAGAGCCTGCTGTATAAATACGGTAAATAAATCATTGTTGGATCCTTTACTATATATACTTAAGACAATATGCAGCTTTGAGTTGGTTTATTTGTTCTCCTGGGGCTTAAAATTATAGAAGACTTCTAAATTAAGATCTGTTACCAAGAAGATAGCTCGTGAAGCTGAACTGCCCTAAAAGTTGGTGATTTGATCAGCTTTCTGTGATCTAAGAATTGAACCAGGTGGCATGATCTTGAGGGAGGAAACATGAACTTTGTAGATAACAGCCCCTATATCAAGATGGTGATAGTGTTTGTATGGTATAAAAGGCAAATGACATCAAGTATTTTTATTCTTCCAATAACACACTTTTTTGTATCTTTAGCCTTAGTAAGTGGTCTCTCTTGCAAACATGCACAAATTTAAGATATGTTTTAAATGTAATGTCATTAGCATCTATTTACAGTTCTGAGTATGTCACAAGTGCAGAGCTGTGCGTGGTCTGACATAAGGTGGTAAGATTTTGCTGTGTCGACTGTACTTGTTTGATAAATCTGTATTTTCTCAGGTGTCAACTTCTGAGATTATCATTAGTGTCTCAAGAAGAATTTTTCCCTTTGCCTTTTAGTATGTTTTTTCTCAGGACTTCTTGGCTTGTGCCAAAGAATACGTTAATTATTTTATAATTATACTATCAGTATTTAGTTTCAAAAGTTTTGAAAATTGTTTTGTTTTTCCCAGAGTAGCCGCTGCTTTTTGCAAGACAGGAGTGGTGTTTCATGTGTGGTGAATTCCAAAGTGTGCACACAGTTGAAGGAACATTAGTTGTCATGATTTTCATTGTCCTTCTGTTTGTATCTAAAACTTGACCTATTTTAGATTAATGGATCTGTTATACTCCAGTTTCTTTCCCTTTTTTTGTCTGGCAGTGTTAAGAAATCTCAGTGTTGTAATTTTTTTCATTTTTTTCTGTGTGAAGAACTTAAAACTGGAAAATGGGCTTTCTGTGTAATGAATTTGATAAATCTTGATTTTCTTTCTTAGGAAAACTATTGCGACTGACTTTGCAAGCATGTGATGTAAAGGGAAAAGAAGATAAATCAGGGCCTGAAAACCTCCTTGCAGAGCCATGGACTGGGGATGGTAAGAACCTGAAATTAAAATCTAGAATATTTAACCAGACACTGAGGCTGTTAATAAGGCTGTGGTGCTGTTGCATGTCTATTTGCTACTACTCAGCAGTTTTATGAGATGGAAGATCTATGATTAAAAACCAAACCAAACCAACATGTAAATTCTATTTTACATCAGGGTGAATGTCTCAGGAGCCAGTTTATTGTCAAAACAAACAAAAGATTGGATTTTGGGGACAACTATTGATATTCTATGTGGAAGTGAGCAATGAGCTGTCACAAAGAAAATTATACTAGAGCACATTTTGTGGGTTGAAGTCATGAATCATTCACTGCTAGTTTCCCAAATATTGATGGAGAAATATGGTAGAAATCATTGAAATTTTCACTGACTGTACATAACTATTAATTTTCCTTTAAAACCTGTCTTTGGTAACGCAATGTTTTTATGTACTGGATACAACCTGAAGGAGGAGATTTGTGTTTCTTGACCGCCTTTTTAAGTGAAATGCCACTTAATCTTTTTAAAAAATTTGTGTATTGTCTTGTGCAGTGCTACTAGTAAATGAAAACTATTATGATAGAAAATCAGGCACATTCTAAATGCTTATTTCACCCCTTCTTTTGCTCATGTTTATTGTTTGAGTTTAGTTATTTTGTGGATTGTCTTCTGATATGTTATGGATCACAGTCTGAGGAACAGTGAGTTGTATTAGTGAACAGAGCCATAAGCCAAAGTAATATTTGGGAGTTACTAGCAAACTTCAGTGGGGAACAGTCTTGAAATAGCTGTAGATACTGCATGGCCTGGAGAGACACTGGCTGGAGACACCTGTGTGTACTCTGAGAGTGTATAATAACATGATACAATCTTTTTTTATTTGGAAACATTTCCTAATGAGGATTTCACTAGAAAAGCATAGTGTGTTTTCCCCGGCTTTAGTCCACAATCTTAGTATTCTGTTTTAAACACCTTGTACTAGCAGCCTTTCCAACCTCATTCCATTCCCACTGCTGCTTTAGGTTTTCTTACTGAAACTGGGAAGACCAGAGCAAGTATCATTCTTTCTACTGGAACTGAATCTTCATTTCAAGTGACACAAATTAGAATAAAGGTATGTAGTTCCTCTGTGCTTTTCAAGTAGAAGGCTTGCTTTTTTTCTCTAATGGTAGAGTTGAATTAGAATTTTCTTTTTGTATGCACTGAAATTTTAAATTAGTCATGCAGTATGTAAGTCACAGGGAACTTAAGGAAATGGAGGCCTTAAATTGTTTAAGGGTACCATAAGCACGTAGTAAAGACCTTTATTTTCTATTGCTTTTTTCTGTATCTTGTAATATACTCAAGCTAGTGAGCCATAGGTGTAGAATTTCTCTCTAAAGAGTGTGGATTTATTTGTAGGATTATATACCTTGTACTTAAAAATAATTTTTGAATAGTGGATTTCAAGCTATATAACATGTGAGTTCAGATTAAATGTAGGGTCTTTTGAATTCTTTTTAGAGACATCTGTGTAATTTGAACACTTAGTGCAATTTTTTCTGGTTTAAAAGTAAGATCTTGTGATTTTTGGCCAGGAAATTTCATGGCCAGGACAAAACTGTGACGTTTCTGCAGCTGAATCTATTTATTTATTTATTTAAGGCAAAGCAGTAGTTTAATTCCTGGAACAAGGGTGCATATTTCAATGTCAAAGAGAATTAAATGTAGATAGACTTCTGGCAAGTAAATTCTTATTGGAGCTGGAGAGGCAGCTAAGCTGGTTTGCAGTGTACTGATAGTGAGATACATAATTTTAGTTTTGTTCGTGTTTTTTAAATTTAAAAATATGCAAAATTAGAATGAGAATTCATATGTGAAGTGTAGTTAATGGTAGGGTGGTAGCAGAGTGATAAATGTGGCAAATATTAACCGTGTACCTGATCCTGGTTCAGTGAGTTACAAAAGTTTTCATAACATTTCTCTAAATATGTTTCATTTTTCTTTAGGTAAAAAGTGCAAATCCAGAGATCACTATTGTCAGTATTTAGTTGCTTTGCATAACTTCTTTTCTGTGAAAGCAACACCTTCTTTTATTGTCAGCTTTTTTAATACATTGCCCTGGATTTGTTCTTTTAGGTCCGAAGAGGTGCCATTGGGGCCCAGTGTGGGCTGGTGTTTGCTTATAATAGTGCTTCAGAAAAGTTCCATGCAGAGGAACACTTCAAAAGATTTGAAAGCTATGACAACTGGAAGCTGCGGGAATTCAAACAATTTTTAAAAAACAGGTATCGGTGGACTTTTTGTAATGAATACGTGAAAAATAAATGTTACATTGGATCTTCTTGAAATGGCACTTGAACTACTGAAAATTCTTCCAAATGACTTAGAAATTATGCATTATTTAATTGTTACTTGTTTGATTTTAATGAACCTCAAGTTGATGCGTTTGAGGAAATATGTATATAGCTGTTGTCTTCAGCTTCTTGATTTAAAGACCCGTTTAAAAAGGGATATAACGAAATTGCTGCTTGAGGCACAGATCACTGATAATGGAAACAATTCATAGGAAGATCATATGCTAATTAGCCTTTATTAAATTACTTTCTCAAAACTATTGCTTAGGAGTGAGGGAAGGTTAGGGACCATGACTAAAAAGATTTCCTTAATTTTCTTACCTTGCATGTGCTGGAGTTTGGGTATGTGAAAGTCTCTATTGTCACATCTTTATAGCCATAACGTGCAAAAAATATTTTGGTACCAACAGTTTTGCAGTTTCTTTAAACTTTCGTTACAAAGTTTGTTACATTCTTTTATAAATAGAAGCAGCTGTTCGGGTGATGATTTGGGAGATGATGATCCGATTGGCTGGTTTGAAGTGGAAGAAGAATGGGATGAAGTTGATGTCAAAATGCAGCAATGCAGAATTTCTCAAGTAAGAAACCATGAAAATCCATTGGCCCAGTCACAGTGAGCAGAGGCTATTCTCTGTGCTTTGCTGTGATGCCCGTTGAAATAAACAGGTCTGTCTTGTGCAAGGAGAACTCGTCTGGGTAGAAGCAGAAATCAGCGGGCCTCTAGTTACATGGATGGTTTGACTTTTGTCCTCTGAGTTTTAATTTTTTTTTCTCTGTATGTACACATACATAGCTGTAGTTAAATGGTGCTTCAGGATCAAATTTAATGCAAAATTACGTTATAGTGCACAGACTGGTGGTTTCATCATGAGGAGATATTTCTGAAAAGGATTACAGGATTGTTTCTTTGTTCTAATATCTAGAAGAATTAACTACTGCATAGTTACAGCATTTACTCTTTCAGAGTCAGGTTCTTCAACCCTTGTTTTAAGGGACAAACAAATTACTGAGCAGTTCCATCAGTTATGTTGATTTCCTTGAGGATTGTGGGACTTTTCTGTTTCAAGAGTGTCAGAATATGGGTTTTGATTTGTAGTGCTTAAATAGGAAACTTTGCTTTTAAGACCCTGCATTTATCTTGTTTCTGGAGTCAGTTGTTGCATAGTTCCCCCATACTTTTTTGTACTGTGCAAATCAGCAGAAGTGCTGGCACAGTTATAAGTCAATTGGGAATTTTTCTAAAACTCGCTGCTTGCTAGGACATTCTGCTGCTGTCTGTGTAACCCTTAGTCCCCGAGACTTAGGAGTGTGCAGGGTTGCTAAGTACATTTGGATGGCAGATCTTGCTGTTCCCTTCAGCTTTGCGTTCTGTACCTCACTGTGGACAGATTGCATAAAATATGTTTTAAATATTACATATTGAGCCTCTGCTTGTTTTTTAAATGCAGCTAATAATTTTTTAACCTGCAAAAATGCTGTAACTATAGAGCTAAGGTACACAGTATGCAGAATGAGTGGAACTGATAATGAATTAACTAACTTTGCAGATGCTTGGGAGGTCACAGAACCATCACTGTTACTTTATTGGATGTGGGAAGAGTTCAAGTTTAGCCTGAATCTCAGGCTCAGTATTTTACACTTCTGGAGGTGATTGACAGGGCATAAGGCTTGTCCCCCCCAACCCCAACTGCAGTCTCCTCACATGTCTTTTAAAAGCTAAATTTGTACTAGCTTTTAAAACCAAATCTTGTGCTGTGTTTATATCCTTCAGTACTTGATGATAAAGTTCTTGTGCACAAGACAAGACACAGCTGAACGGCTCGGAGTTCAAGGCCTGAATGTTCTTGGGTACCTTCGGCCTATGCGAGATGAGCCCAACAGGAGCATGAACTGCTTGCAGTGCAGGAAAACTGATGATGATACAGTTTGTGGCACGACTCTTCTCCTGAAGACCCTTCATTTCATCCAGCAGCTGGCACAGGACCTGGTACTTTTACTTCTTAGTTCTTTTTAAACGTGTATTTACCATGCCAAAAGTAATAAGGCTATGCTAACAGTAATTGTGACTGGATAAAGAAGAGTATTGGTACTAAGTACTGGCAGTTAAACAGTTAAAACCATGCTGTGGAGCAAAACAATGGTTTCTGGAAAATAGCATACTGTGTATGTTTACTGAGGTTGACTAGGAATATGCTCACTTTGGGTCCAGAAGAGAGTTAAGAAGCATTTTTTAGGATCAGGTTACAATGCTGGGTGAAGTAGATGCAACAGGAGAATGCTGTACTGTCTATTAGATAGTGTAGCTATTTCTGAAGCATGCATCTGGAAAAAAGCATAAAGAGGTAGCTAGGAAGGTCACATAGATTGAAACGTGTCCTCTTTTTATCTGAAATAATTCGGTAAATATCTAGGGTGAGACGTGTGCAGTTGAGAGATGTGGCTGATAGGTGCTGATGTCTGTCAGCGTGATGTACCCTACTTCTGAGGATACGTGTCAAAATCATGTTTTGTTCATGCAGTGCATGCATCTGTGCCTTAGCAGCTTCGATTCTGATCCATGCGCAGTTTCACCTTGGCTGTGTGCTGGTTTTGGCTGGGGTAGAGTTAATTTCCTTCACAGTAGCTAGTCTGGGGGCTCTGTTATGGATTTGTGCTGGAAGCAGTGTTGGTAACAGAGGGATGTTTTAGTTATCGCTGAGCAGGGCTTACACAGAGCCAAGGCCTTTCCTGCCTCTCACCCCACCCCACCCGCGAGGGGCTGGGGGTGCACAAGGAGCTGGGAGGGGACACAGCCGGGACAGCTGACCCCAACTGCCCAAAGGGATATCCCAGGCCGTAGGGCGTCACACTCGGCATGGAAAGCTGGGGAAGGGTTGGCGGAGGGGGGGCACTGCTTGGGGCCTGGCTGGGTTACATTTAATTACAATTAATTACTATTAGTACTACTATTATTTTATTTCAATTATTAAACTGTTCTTACCTCAACCCACAAGTTTTCTCACTTTTATGCTTCCAATTCTCTTCCCCATTCCGCTGAGGGGGGAGCGAGTGAGCGGCTGTGTGGGGCTTAGTTGCCAGCTGGCTATTACTTACTTTCAATCAAATTAGATGAAGAGGTAGAGGTTGTAAAGTCTTTTGGTGGTGGAGGACAGGGATGAGGGACTAGGCATCTAGTAAGAGGAGAGAGAGTTCTTATTAGTAGCTCTGTGAAGGAGGTTTCAGCATGAGCTGTCACATTTAGACACTGGAATATCCATCAAAGAACTTACATCGGAATTCATGTTAGCTGCAAATTTATAGGAAACTAGCCTGCTTTAAGCCCAGTGCTCAGAGATTTACTTTTTATAAATGTGTTCTGTGTAGAGTTAATTTTCCAATCTACATTTTCTTTGCATTTTTAAGGTTCAACAGAAGGAGACTGGATTAAAATACAAGTCATTTTTAGATTTCACAGGCCTTGATTTGCAGCTGTTCTGGAATTTTTACAATAAACTTCACCAAAAGTAAGTCACTTCTTTACTGTGTGGTGAAGCACTAATCTGTGTGTGTATGTATAAATAAAGTATGCTTAGTTTAGTTTCAGCAGTTTCTTCTTCCTAAACTACATCATTTACATAAATAGCATTTTCCTACTGCTGCCATATGGGTTTTTAACTATAATGTTATGTCGAAGCTTGAGATGTAGATTAATTTAGCTGGTAGCTAGACCATTTTTGGCTATGTGCTCTCTAGTTGGTGACTTTCATTGCATTATCCATTTGGTGCAAAAGAACTTCTTTCCTAGTTTTTGCTTCTGTTTGTTTTATGCTTTCTTACAGCCCGAGGGAAGAATGTATCTTTGCTCAAACACTGCTATTGCAGCTTCTCCAGAGCTGCTTTTCTGTACTTACTGCAGACAATAATACTGCTAAACCTCAAGAAACTTCTCAGAGCAAAACATCTGGTCACACAGAAGCTGCAGAAGAGCTTTATAGACATCTGTGTGAAGGTAATTTATATTGAATATATTAACTGGTTTGTCTGTTCTGGCTTACAAGTGTGTTACAGTAGTTACAATTTGGAAAAAGATATTTATTCCTAGATGCCAAGTCAGCTACTGGTTCTTTGTATCTTCTTCAGGTCAGCGTGTGCTAATTAGTCTATCACAGTGAAGCTTTCCTTGACCCTGTGGAATGGTTTTATAGACTTTCTGACAACATGTGGTCTGGAAACAGCTGCAATAGAAAACTTCTTTCAAACATGTCACCTGCTTGAACCAGCAGGGGATGTGATCCTTTAACTATGATGTTACTGTGGTTCATTTATTTCTGGTATTTCATATAAGTGATCTTACAAGGAGCCTGTAAGGTTTACAGAAACACGGGGAAGATTCTGGAGCCAAGGAGGAGCATGGGAATTACACATTAGATTTCATTGGAAGTAGGATGGCACCCTCTTTATTCAAGTGTAATTTTTAATTACCTAACAGTCTCCTGAAAAGCAAGCTAGAGATACACCAGTTAATACAGAATCTGTCACATTTGAAAACTTTATTAACTTTGATAGTTGTCAAGTCTTAACGTTCCTAGAATTAATTTGCTCAGTGAATAAATATATCCTTAGAAAAATCTTCCTTGCTAGGAGTCAAAAAGCTTTCCCTCATTTTCTGTGTATATAATGGGATTGCAAGGGCTTGAAGTTGTGTAAATTCGGTTATGCCTCTAACATATTAGATGGAGTATTAATTTGAACTTGTAATTTTGTTTCCTTTTTATATGAGCAGTAGTGGATATGGGGGACAGTAACTTCATGCCAATGAAAATGCTAAAAGAGGAAGTTAAGAACACCTTACTCAGTGGAGCAGCAATCTTTTTTCCAGATAGAGAGACCAGGCGACACCAGCTCTTCACCATGATGGTAAACCATTAACTGAGAAATTGATTGTTTAGTACCTGCTTTCTTTATGCAGAAAAGAGGACAAATCTGAGTTCTTGTTGTCAGAAAACATACACTTTGTCCTGTTAAAGTAAAAACCTTCTTTTTTTTTTTCTTTGCCTCTTTCTACCCTTCCCCTTCTCTCTCTGCAGCTTATCCAAAGAGGAGCTAACCCTGCCTTTCTTACCAAAAACGAATAGTAGAACACAGAAATTAGAATTATTTCTCACAGAGGAGGAAAACAGAATGTATCATAAAAATAAATCTTTTTCTTTTTCTAGAAAAACATCACAGAGCAAGAACATAAGCAATCTGTACATCTTGCCTTCAGATCCTTGTGTACCCACTTCAGGTAAGGGGTCCTGAAATTGAAAATAATTGTCTGATACCCCACATCTGTTGTTAAGTTCATATTTAATCCTTTTTAGAAATGTTATTCCCCTGGAAAGTAATTCTTCAAAATAATCAACTGACTGCTTTAGAAAGGAGAATACTACTACTACTTAATATGTTTATTAACTGAGCAGCTGTATAAAGCACTGCCCAGGGTTGGTACTGAAATCACAGTATATTGCTCTTAGGCTCCTCCTAGACTGTTGTCCAATTTTAAGTGATTTTCTTTTTTTTTTTTTTTTTTTTTGTCCATGATGATGGTTGGTATTGATTTAATCAGTCTGGAGTCATCAGAACCCAAACTTTTGATTTTCGTAGTAATTATACAGTAGGATCTCTCCAGATTTGTCACAAGGATAACTAAATTTGTGTTCTGGAACTGTGCTACTTGTTGGTCATTGAGGAGATCTTTGTTTGTAGCGATCAAGATCCAGGTGGACTCCTGTTATTACCAGAGAAAGGAATTTCTGCAAATTTTGACATAAGTGAAGTGCTGTCAGTCATGGACACCCTTCTGCTAGTGGCAGCAAGAGAGGTATTGTCTTTGCACTGTTTCTCTTCCTTCTTCTTTGCCATAATTTTTGAGGGCATTCAAACACAAGCTGCATGCCTGAGATGTATGCTAAAGAGCTAGCTTTCCTGTCCTTCTGGATAAAGCTGTTCATGGCAGTTCAACTCTACAGGATTAGGTTTTCCATGCCATTGAATTATTTTCCTTTAAGCATTAACATTTCATAATAGTAGAGTAAGTAATGTATAAGATGAGGTATTTTTCCATAGTGTTGAAAAGACTTTATGGCACCCTATCAACATTAGGAAACAGAAGTAATCATCCCATATTGAGAGGTTAGAATTGGTCATGCCACTAAGGGAGGTGTAGATGGGGGAGGGTCATTTACATATGCAGAAAAAATGTGCTGAGAACATCGAGTGACTCATGTAGCTATTCCTACTTAAAACTGCGATTTATCAAAACAAAATACATGAGTTGCTTCATGGCATTATATGCTGCTTGTCAGTTGCATTTAATCTGTTTTGTGGGGTGAGTGGAGTGATCATGTCCATCACAGTTTACTTAGTACATATTGTGTGTTATTCTGCAGCAGAAGAGGATATCCTTTTGTAACGTTTTGTAACATTCTTTATTTTTCAGTGTGAGATGATGATGCTGGATGTTGCACAGCAAGAGTGTGGCACAGTCTTGTCTTCCTTATTCTGGTCCGTCCAAGGTAGCCTCCTTTCATGGTGCTACCTGCAACTTAAGGGGAGTGATAATTCAGCCAAGGATCTTGCAGTAGAAATACTTAAAAACTGTAAGTGCTGGGATTGAATACAGAATTGAGTGTGGTGTAATACAGGACTTTGGAATGTGATTTTACAAATTGCAGTGTAATAAGGGTTCACCAGTGGTTTCCTGAGGCATACTCATAACTGTCATAGCATTTCTAATCTTTCTAGGAAGGAATTTTTAGGCATATTGAGCAACTTAGAATTTTAGCCATACTGATAATTTGATGTTGGGAGAATCTTCAGAAAACATTTCAGTAAGTTTTGGGATCAAATACTGAAAAAAAAACCCCAAAGTACAAACAGTTACAAATTTCCATTTGAACATTTTGGTTTCTTTAAATGTCCCTTATTTTGATAAGCTCCTGTGTGGTGATATGTATTTTCCTAGATGTTTGTGATAGCAAGAAGAAAGGAACTTACTCTAAGAAGCTGGGCACTTCTAAGGGGTGTTTTGCTACAGTGGCTTGTTTTGTTTTGTTTGGTGGGTTTTTTTTGTTTTTAATGCAGCAACTCAGTATTGAGTGGTTAATTTGGCGAAGTACTTAACTGAGGTGTAATTTTATGTAAAATTACTTCATATTTATGTTATTTGTAAATAAATGTGTTGTGTTCCCATCTTACATTTTAAAGTGGAGTAAGGCAATAGCTAAAAATTACTAGCCTCACTTGTTACTTAAGCTGCATTTCTTAGTTGCATAGGGAGGCTACTGGATACACTGAGATTGTTTCAATGATCTTGGAGTGTTTAAGTTACTCATCACTCACCTTTTTTGTAGTATCGTTGATAAGCATGACTTGTTTCCACAATAGAAATATCACAGAAAACTAATCTGAACTGTTTTTGCTCTTGAGTGTCACTGCCTTGGGGCAGCAGATGCCTTTCCTGCTGTCTGTCTTCTTGTGCACGTCACCACGCACTTAAGTGTTTGATAAAGCAGGTTGTGGTAGCAAATCCTTAAGGTGGCTATTAAGGGTTTTTTTTCTCTTTAGATGTGGGCCAGTTCCTGTCAAATATCAGAACGATTTTGCAGTCACTTTTATCTCAATATAGTGGCAAAACAATAGTAGAAAAAATAAGTAACTCTGTCTTTGCTATGGCAACTCGTCAGCTGGTAAGTGACCGTTGGGATTTTGTACTATTTCCGGGTAGCATGGCTACGGTTACGTACATTTTCATGAGACCTGTGTTTTCTCCTAGGTCATCTTCCTGTTGGATTTTTGCACTTTAGACATTCCATACTGTACTCTGCTGCAGGGATTCAGCACTTTGATAGAACCACTAAAAAGCCTTTGTGGTGAGCCTCACAAGGTAAAAGATACAGGCCCTATTAAGTACAGTGAAACAAAAGCAGAATTGCAAGAAAGATGTAGAAAACTCAGGTGATTCTATTGGTGAGCGTTTGAAAGAACTGGAAAGCTTGTAAAAACATGGATGTGTAATGAAATGTTGAGTGAAGAACTAGAAATATATCTGTACTGATACAGAAGATGAGCAAAGTGACCAGAAAGTGCAACTGGAGTGTGAAGCCTAGAAGGTAGATAGGAAGGAGGGATTCTGAGGATGAAGAGGAAAACAAATTAAAAATAGTATGTGCTTAACATTTTTAGCTTTATTGCTTGTGGTGATGCAAATAAAGTCTGTATGTCTGTAGTGTAGATGTTTAAATCTGCATTAGTCATCCAGACTCTTTTTTTGTTATTATTGGAGACTTGTAGGTACTTCTGGGGTGAGACTATCTCCTCCCCCAGTAGACTAGATGAATTTTGCTTTAGAAGTGCTTCCTTACCATGATTATCAAGGGTGTCTTTATAACTAGTTTAGGTGTAAATCAATGCTGTAGCCTTTTAAATGCCACTCTCTATGTATAGCTGACAACTTGAAAGTATAGACACAAAAATGTAATGTAGTAATTTTTTTTTAATGCTTTATATTTATATCTCAAGAATACATTTTTATTGTACAGATGGAAATGGAAAGCTGGCAGCAAGAACAGCCTGTAGTATTGCGAACGTGGACAATGGAATCACCTCATAACTATGAAAATAATTGCCATGAGGTCTCAGTCTTCCTGTGTCATGGGGCAACTTACTTTGAGGTGGAATTTGATGAAAAATGTGAAACTGAAAGGAGGTAATTTAATCTTGTGCTGTGTTAGATCCCAGTATCTAATTGCACAGGGGTAATTGATGTTTCAATGTGCAGGGAATACTTCTTGCATTCCAAGCATGCCATTTCAATTTCTTCGTTGTCCTGAGTAATATACAATGTGTATTTTTAATGACTCCTTGTGCTGAAAGTCACTTTTCTCCTGGCAAATGTACAGACATGCTGTTCATACAAATTTTGCTTCCTTTGGCCTTGATCTATTTTGTAATATTGCTGCGACCACCACAGTTTGTGCTTGTGGTATTTATTTTGCCCTCTTTAGGCAAAACTATTGGCTTGGTTTCTCTTGGTAACATACCAGGCTACTGCTTAGTTAAGGCATACGCCAGATATTAAAATTAGCACCCATTGAAGGGTTGGGAAAGTTCTGCAGGAAAGCAGGTCTGTGTTTGCTGGGACTCTTGTATTGAAACATGAAATGAATTCCTTAGGAGACACATGAAGCAATGCAGGTGTGTGGTTCAGAGAGATGTGACGGGGTACACTGAGATGCAGCACTTGTGAAAATCCAAAAGCAAACATTTTCCCCCAGAACTTAAAAAGTAAATTTGGAAGTAATGAATTGCAATTTTCACAGGTATGATTACCTGGAGTTTACTGATGCCAGAGGTGCAAAAACTCGTTACGATACAAAGGTTGGCACTGAGAAGTGGCCTAAGGTGAGCACCTTTAAAATTCTGAACCAAGTGATATATCCAATCTTAGGAAATTCTTATGATTCTTATGGAAAACCTATTGTCTAAAAGGATGTGTGCTTTCATGCGTGTGTGTGTTCCCTCTCAAAGGTGGGGGGCAGGAGGTGAGGAAGAAAGTCTGCAGTGATGCAAATAAAAGGAGTGAATGAGTAAAAAAATCCCTCTTTGTTGCTATTATCAAAGGAGCAGTCAGTCAAAATGAAAAGTAATAATTACATTTAACTGCCAGTAGCTACATGGGTAAAACTTACTCGTTGACACTCTGCCAGTGCCATTTTTTGCATCTTGAGACAAGCGTAGTGCTTCCTGTAGCTACGCTCTTTCTTCAATGACACCTCCTCAAGTGGGATACTTCTCTAATGGTTTATGGCTCCAACTTGTAAAGTTCAATCATCTATAAAATTTTTCATTGAATTATTTAACAGAAATTTTACCTGCTTAGTATTGTGGGTTTCTCATTCAGATGGTGGGGGAAATTAGATCTGTTATGGACAGAACATAATACTGAAAAACCACAGTTGCTGAAGGAAATTCATTACCCTGAAACGTCTTCCTGTCATGTACATTTGGCAAAATGACTGTTTTGTTGCTCTGTAGAAAGTGACCTTTAAGGCTGGCCCACGGCTGCAGTTTCTCTTTCACTCTGACAGCAGTAATAATGAGTGGGGCTACAAGTTTTCCGTCACTGCTTATGGCCTACCAGATGTTGCCGTTTCTTGGGGCTTGGATTTACAGCTGCTTGTATCGCGGTTGATGGGGCGCTTGGCTTCCCGAAGTATGGCACTGAAATCTCTACGAGGTGAGTGCATTTAATAGCTCTAGAAGTTGTGATGCCAGATAAAGAGGACCTACAAGGACCTTATGTTTCAAATCCCCTGTGAAAATGAAGTTCCTTTTGTATTTCTTTCTTGACTGAAGATGGAAGACTTGCTGTGTATTGCTGCTTAGCGAAGTTTGGTGGCTGAGCTGTACCCACTTTGTGGCAAGCCTGGCTGCTGTTCTGTGGGACAGCTCTGAGAATGTCACAGGGATCACTGTGATTTCTCTAATATTCAAAAGCCAATGTTAGAAAGACATGGACACCTGGAAGTAATCATACTAAGCTGAATTACATTTGTAAAGAAATAGAGAGTTTGCCCAATCTTCTGTCCTTCCTGTTCTTTTTTTCTTTTAAAATTGTTCCCTAGTGCTGTGATTCACCCTATGTTGGTGGTAAGAATATGGAGCCAGGAAACCAAAAAAATACAGAGCTTAGAACAGAAATTATTTTAAAAGTTTCACATGAGCATTTGGTATTGATTTAAATTTAAATTCACAAATTAATCTTGGCTAATTCCAGAAGTTAAGTACATATAGGATTTGGGCCACTGAAGATAAGTCAAATACAAAATATGATATGGGTGCCATAAGGAAAAAAAAATGACTGAGTTGTTTATTCTTTAATTTCAAACCCAGAACATTTATATCTAGCTTCCTAAATCTGAATTCATTCACCACTTTGGAGAAATTAAACAAGATTAAAGAGCTCTTGCTGCAATCAGGTGGTCAGTACTTACCTCGGAAAATTAGGCAGGTACTTACCTGTGAATTTAGGGAACTAATTAAAGTGCTCTTATCATAGAATATTTTCTTAATATGAGCATGCTTACATATATCAAATTATTATGTCTTTAGTAGGAGAAAAAGCTTTTAAACTCTCTTGCAAATTGAGGAATTCCTATGATTATAATTACAGTGAAAATGTTTAAAGTCCTTTCATAATGTAACTTTGTCACTATAGGATAAGATACTGATGCTATCATTAAAGAAAGGGTACAACAGTTTTCTGCACCACATTAGAGAAACAGAAGTTAGAGAATATTGTTAAAGTACTTGTTCAGTCTATTTGCAGTACTTTTTTTTTCCCCCTACTGGATGTTTAACATTTATTATTCTCATTAATCTGTAAAAATGAACAAAAATATTTAGTAACTGAAGTGTCTGTTCTGAATTTCTTGCAGAATTAGGTAGTGAAGCAGACTTGCCTCCTTTGAAAGTAACATCAGTTCTTAATTCTCCGCTGTGGAAACCTGTCTTCAGGCATCAGATGTGTCCTGAAGCACTCCCGGGAGCCAGTCAAAGCAGTAGACTGCACCAGGATAAAAAAAAGGTACTTACAGCACTGCTTTCGTTTCATTGGCATCAAATTCCTGTGTATCACACAGTTTCATTCAGACTTCATTAGTTGATGTGTCCTTAAGCGTATGCTGTTGTGCTAAAGTTGTCATCGCTTGTGCCATTTAATTCAAATATGAAGGAGGAAAGAAACTGTTGTTCTGTGCCCTTTACTAGTTTACATTTTCATGGAATCATAGAATGGTTGGGAGGGACCCTCAAAGATCTAATTCACACACACACACACCCCCCACCCACCTTAGGCAGGGACATAACAGAATCACAGACTGGTTTGGGTTGGAAGGGACCTTAAAGACCATCGAGTTCCCACCCCCCTGTCACGGGCAGGGACACCTTCCACTAGCCCAGGTTGCCCAAAGCTCCGTCCAACCTGGCCTTGAACCCTTCCAGGGAGGGGGCAGCCACAGCTTCTCTGGGCAACCTGTGGCAGTGTCTCACCACCCTCACAGGGAAGAATTTCTTCCTTATACCTAATCTGAATCCACCCTCTTTCAGTTTAAAACTATTACCCCTGTCCTATCCCTACATCCCCTGATCAAGAGTCCCTCCCCCCTTTTCTGTAGCCCCTTTAAGCACTGGGAGGCCGCTCTAAGGTCTCCCTGGAGCCTTCTCTTCTCCAGCTGAACCCCCCCAACTCTCTCAGCCTGTCCTCACAGGGGAGGTGCTCCAGCCCCTGATCATCTTCATGGTCCCAATGACATCTTTAATTAGATCAGGTTGCTCAACTGCAGTAGATACGCTGCAAGTTGACTTAATTGTAGAAATGAGCTGCAATAATTTTTCAGGTAATATTAAAGTAAATGTTTTCTAACATTCTTTCCAGGCTAGGAGCTCTCACCAGGATGACTGCCGTAACTTTCTTATCAACTTTGCAAAATCAGATCCTGCCCAGGACTTCAGTGGGCAAAAATCTGAACTTTTCAAAGGACTTATACAGGCATGTAAAAAACAGACCCCAAAGACAGATATAGTTGCTGGTTCTACTGTTGATCAAGCTGTGAACTCAACATTTGCTGCTTTGGTGTATCTCACTCCAGATTTATATGAGAAGCTTCAAAAATATGGTAACTCTAATATTAGACTATCTTAATAATGAAGACAAAGTTTGTAAAAGGCTATCTTATAGTTCAGTTTATAAACTTTGAAAAATCGGTTTAATGTGACAATTTTTAATAAGATGTTCTGTATAAAGAAGTCATCATTTAGGTAGACTAGGTAAGCCTTATCTCTAGAGTGTTTATTTTTTATTAATATATGCTTTTATCTTCAGAGCTCTGCCCAAATATTAATAACCTTCATAATCTACTGACTAAGTCTTATAAAGATATACCCAAAGAGAGTAGTGATGAATTCGGAACAGTGTGGCTCCCAGCGATTAGAGGTTCTTATATCATTTTCCCCTCTCACTGTATCTTTTCTAAAAAGCCAGCACCAACTTACATATGTTTTTAAATGTTGGGGGTAGAGGACATGTGAGGTAGTGGTAACTAACCCTGGCATCCTCAAAATATATTTTTTTTTTCTTTAATTTTTATTTTTTTTAAATGAAAACAACATTCCCTTTTAACTTATATAATGTCCATCGTATTACAATTTATATATTTTTCAGTAGGTAAAATGAACAACTTTCTAACTTATACTATCCTTCCATTAAGCTCATTGACATGTTTGAAATATTGGATAATAAGGTGTTACTTGGCTTTGAAGGGTTTCATTTTAGGCTTTCACTTTCTGTCACAGTTCTGAAGCTCAACATCTTACATTTTGAACTATAAAGTTATTGGGTAAAAATGATTGACACAAAGACTGACATGATGACTAAAAGGGTTATTGTCTTTAGTCATTTTGTCTATATCTGACAATTGATCTAATTTTCTGGGTAAGGTTGAAAAATGTGTAGCTCAGGGAAATATTAATAAGTTAATAGCTTCATCTGTTGGTCTTGCTGGGGCAGATTAATTTCAGGACCCATGTTCACCTATGCCATGTGAAGAATGTACAAGTGATACTGAAAAGAAGGGAGGAAAAAAAAAAAAAAAGGAGATGGAAGACCCTGAATAGGCATGTCTTTTTCTCCATAGTTATTGTCAGGCATGTTCATGGAAACTGTTTTGTCAGGTCTTTTAATTTTTGTAAATTGATCTTGAAAGTCCATTCCAGAAATTCATAGCTTAAAAGAGGAAAAAAATATTGATAACTAAATACATCTATACATTTTTAATACTAAACATTTCTCGATCATTCTAGTATCAGTTTGTATTAGTGATATTTGCATGTATAGGGAGAGGTTTTCATTTCCATGACAGCAGGCATCAATTTTGGGAAGAGATGAGAAAGGTATTCATAATTTAAATTTGCAAATAATTCTGTCAAGGTGCAGTTTATGTGTTTAAGGCGTATGAAAGTTGGCAGGTTTTATTCCCTATTTTTCTTACAGGCATAATTCCAAGTATTGACTAAGAGACGAAGGGAAGGCTCTAGAATAATTTTATTTAAGTAGTCAAGTTGTGTAAAAACGGAGCTGTAAATAAACAGAACTCTTCTTTCTCTCATTTCCAGTCAACAGTGGAGGCAAGGTGCCTTTGAGTGATGAGTTTGCACAAGTATATTCCCTGGCTGATTCAATTAGAATATGGATGGTAAGATCACTTGGGAGGATATCTATTAATATCATTTACCTTAATATTTTACAATGCAGTGTTAAGGAGTAGGGTGAGACCATGTTTTCCTTCAGTGATTCTAGATCAGCTGTTTTCACTGAGGAAGAACATATATTCACTTCTAAACTTTGAACTTAAACACTTAAATGCATCCTTACACTCCCCTCCTTCTCTCAGCCCCAGATGTGTCATCGTGAGTATTTAAGACTGAATTTGACTCAAAATCAGTTAAATTTGTGTAATTTTTTCAGCAAGAATGTGTGTTGTTAATTGGGAAGATTCTTACATAGCAGTTGGAGTTCTTTTGAGGTATAGCAGAGAAAGAGATGTCTTAAACATCATTCTCACAGTAATGCAGTGCTAACAGAAAAGAAAATAACTGCTTCTTTGACAAGCCAGTAACTAGCTTCAGTTCAGGGTATGTTTTTTGCATGTAATTTTCCTTGAAACATAAGCCTTATGTCAAGAGCTGGTGTCATCAGCTCACAACCTGGTGAGAGGTGTCTTTGTCATCACCTGCAACTGCAGAGAGCCAAAATTCATTTAGATTTCACTAGTCTGCAGGAGATTTGAAATGTTAACAACTATGTGGCCTTTGAGAACAGCTAATTCAGCCTGTGGCCCGCTTTTCTGCTGCTGTTGTGAGCCCTTCAGATGTGGGCTGGTCAAATTAACCATTCTGGTATCTTGTGACCTCCTCCCTCCTCTTTCCTGCCCGCAAGAATTCCTGGCAGCTTGATACACTAGAGCTGCAGTGAGTGCAGATGCATGTTAAGATGAGTAATTATGTTGTACTCGTTGCATGACAGGTGATGTCTGCGTCTGACAGGACTCACTAGTTACATGACATGATGCTTTTGGAGAACCTTATCTTATGACTAGATGTGTATCTTTTCCTGAGTGGTGGGGGTAAAGGGGAAGCCTTCTGTTTCTTGGAGGGCTGATGCACATCCAGTCACAAGACAGGGGAGGGTCTCAACCTACAAACCTTGAGCATCTTGGTATGAGGCTGTGTTATCTGTTCTGATAGTTTAGGTACTGCTCTTTTAGACTACTGGGTGTTCTGTTTTGCAGTAGGGAATAGTAAATACTGTCATCTGTTCCTGAAATTAAATTCCTTTAATGTGATGCAGTCTTCATACTGCCTTGCTGTATAGATATACAGGGGAAGTCATATTTTAACTATTTTAACATCCTGTCTACAGTTGGAAATGAGGCAGAAATCCCTGATGGGTAGGGGAAATGATACTGAAGAGAAGCAGAGCACAGAAGCAAGTGAGGTGAATCCAGAAACTCTTGGTAAGTGTTGCCTTTCCAAATGTATAAGCATTCCAGGTAGTTTAGTAAAGCATTGCCTTGTGAATCTTGGTCATTATTTTTGCTGTAAAAGGTAAGTTAGCAACTGGGGTTACTTTTTAATACCTTAAGAGATAAACTAGCATACATTACATGAACTATCTGACATCATATTCTGCTATTCTTTGCAGAAAATTCTATAGGGAGTGACTTCTTAGTTGAATCACGTGGTTCTGAACTTATGTTCACCTATTTTTGTAGATACTTGTTACCACAATGAACTGATGTTAGAATAGCAGCTGATTGTTATTGGAATAAAATGTATTTTCATTGACTAGTGCGTGCTTCTTATGGTTCAGTGTGATAATTCTAAATTTTCAAATGCCAAATTTGAATAAAGTAACTTGATAGCGTCATGATCACTATAATAAGAAAAACAGTATTTTCTGGATGTCTTGGCTCAGAAGAAACAAGATAAATCACTTTCTTCCTGAGCAGAAGATAGCAAGTTTGGTGTTCTGTTGTCGTGATTTTAACTCTTCCCATTTTTGTGCCGCAGCAAAACTTTGTATGCAGAAGAGCCTTTTATTACTGAATTTTTTGCCCGTAAGAGCAAAGACGAAAGATTCTGCTTCAGACAGAGTGGAAGCCCAAGATACTGATGATATCCAACAGTATGTCAGTGCTGAACGCCAAAGAAAAGGTTCTGTTGTAGACACGGACTTCCAGGCAGCACATTCATTGTCTTCCAACGGAGTAACTCATCCTGTTTCAAAAGAGGGGGGCCAAATGACACAATCTGATACAAAGATTAAACAAGTTCCAGACCCCCTCCAAACAGAAGCATCTGCATTTCATAGTAAGCCTGTTGAGAATACAGTTTCACAGCAAGAAGATATATCATCACCTCCTTCTACTCCTACACGAAAATCTCAGCTCAGCCGTGGAAGACTAAGGCTGCTGTCTTTCAGATCAATGGAAGAGCCGAGAGCTGTGCCTACTGTGAAGGAGAAATATCCTATATTGAAAAACATACTAGACTTTATTAAGGATCAATCACTTTCACATGAAAGGTAAGCAAATTAAAAATGATGCCCATTGCAATATACAGAAACTTGTCTTCAGACCTCTTCAGGTGGAATAAAACATCCTTTAGCTGCAAGATAGCATTGAAAATAATTTTGTACCTAAATAGCTGTCAGATTTATGTATCAAACTTCAGTTATTCACAGCCATGTAAGGACTTGTAGAGAGTATTATTTCCTTTGATTCACTCCTATCATGTAGAACTACAGAATGTGAAAAATTACTTGGCTGTTCCTTGTCTTGCTTCCTGAGATCTGTTTGCGGTGGCATTTTGCTTCTTATCTACGAACAGCAAAGACACGGTATATCAGTACTAGAAATCCTTGATACCAAATATTGAGTAGTGGCATCTCTTATTAAATTACCTGGTATTCTAAAAATGTAAATCAAAAGAGAGATTTCCAATTCTCAGCTTGTCTATTTTAGGCTCTAAAACTTGGACTGGTGGAGGAAGTGCTGGATTCTGGTTGGAACTTTATCCCTCACTCCAACTGCAATATACCACTGTTGAAATACAATTGAAAATTTAGATACCAAACTCTTGTTTAACTAGTCAAGTACTTGAATTGTGGTTTATTTGGGTTATTTTAAGCACAACATTTTGAAGTCCTCATAGATGTTTTTTGCTCTTCTTAGTGTTTTAAAGGTTCTTGCTTTGAGAAAATCCCAAGGGCAGAGTATTATGGAAGTGCTCAAGACAATCCGCCAGTGCCTAGACTCACTTGGGCAGCCACACTGTTTTCATCCACCGTGTGTACTTTTTCTCTTAGAACTTCTAGCCTGTCAGAAAGATTTTACAAAGTAAGTAATCATTTAGGCAAGTCTCAGCCATGTGTTTCAATATGTCTTAGTCCTTGTGTTTTCCTAGTCATGTATGTTGTAAACAGTAGAAAGTTAGTGGTTTTTAATCCATGTGGATAATAAAAATATGATCTGAGGATTAGTTTTTAGGCTACTATGCACATCTTGCATGCTTTGTTTAAAAAAATTTAATAATTATGTTCAAGTGGGACTTAGTTGTACAGCTATTCATGCCAGTGGGTATCATGTGGTTCGATCACAACATGGATACCTAGATACATCTTTACAGTTCCAACTAGCTCACAGCAAACTCAAAAAGGCTGTAGAGTCTTCAATTATTGCTTTAGTTTTAAGTTTCTCTCTGATTCTAGACTGGTTTCTTTCTCGTCCAGTAAAGCTGTAGTGTCTAACCCATTGAACTTGGAATTACTTATGTAGCATTGCATCTTTAATTTTTGTGAACTTACATTGTAAGTCAAGATAATACCTAGCAGAACTAACTTTCAGGAGTGGTGCATGTTATATCTTGTTATTAAGCATTTGCTTGTTCATGAATTTTCATAACTTTGGATGTGAAACCTGTAGAAGACAAACTTTATTGTGGGGCGATATATCCCACTTGTGTGCCAGAGGCTGAAGTGATGGACGTGCATGCTAAGGCCCACAGTTAGCTGTGTACCAGTTACAGGGTGTGCACATGCACACACTAACAACAGGCAAAAGGATCATATTGATGATATGCATGTGCAATATTGTTCTAAGTAAGGAAAGAATTTGGAAGTTTTTTCAAATTTTATGTACAACTAGAAGGCGCTACAACTAGAAAGCACTGTCTCAAAGTAGGAGCTAATACCATGCTGGTTTGGTTCATGAATTTAGGTCTGATTTCTATTGTGTGTCTGGACAGTGCTGTCTGAACTCTGTCAGCTGGTTTCTCACTTGTCAAGAGCTTTTTATGGTCGTCTTGCAGTGCACTGATTTCCTTTAAGATCTTGATTAGATTTTTCTAAAGCACCTTTTTGATATGAAGGAATGTTCTTTCATTAGTGCCATGAGAATATTCTCTTTGCCTGTTTTGTTTCTTAACTTCTGATTCCTGGTACAGGATTCTTTTGTTTTTCTTTGAAAATGGCAGACTGCATTTTAAATAAAACTAACATCCTTCCCACTTGTGGGGAGTGCTTAAAACCTTGTCTGTTTGTGAAATTTGCCAAACCATGTTACCTAAAATGTAGCAGTGAATTCCAGACTATTAATCTGAGTCTTTAATTTCTAGCTACTTTGGAAACTTGGAAGGCTGTGGTGCTGAGCTACACAAACAGATTCGAGAGTCCTACTATCAGCTTGTTTTGTTCCTGGTAAATTCTGTGAAGGGATTTAGTGCAATTAATGACAGGTACAGTACATTGCTTGCATTACTTCTGTGAGAAATTTTTTTTCTGTTCTTCCTCACCTCTTCCCATGTAATTTGTTATTGTTTCATTCCTTAATTAAGTTTGCCTGTACCTTTCATTATTTACAGAACTAAACAGGGAACCTTGATCTTGTGATCAAAAATGCCAAGTGACCTTTTTATTAATACTGTGTGGGAAAGCACAAGAAATTTATCAGTGTTAAAACCTTGAATTATTGCGTTTTGTAGTTATAATTCTTCAGTGTGTTTCTGAAGCTTTGCTGTAAAATACTAGAAATAGCAAATTTATTTACTTGACAAGAGTCATGCCACAATAAACACCACAATTCTCCAACCATGATTTAATGTTAAAGCTCATGTTTTAGTAACATTCTAATTAGAATTATTGGGATTTATAGCCAGGTGTCCTAAAGAAACTAGAATTTTGCAACTATAACGTCCGTTTCCCTGCTAATAACTTCCAAGTCCTTTGTCCAGTTTCAGCTGAACATGGCAAAGGTTTCAAAGAGAACAAGTTCCTGCAAACATCAGGAAAACCTACTGCAGGGAAGAGACAGACCCTCTTGCTAATACTCAGGTTATTAGCATAAGCTCTGTTTCATCTGGATTCATAGAGGATATCATCTTTGTTTCAAATTGGCTGTGCTTCTTGCTAAATTTTGTCAGTTTATGCATTAATAAACCTGAGTTTCTGCCATATAGTTAATTTAATGCAGAGTAAAGCCTCAAAATCGGTGTACAGTGATTGCCTGCCCTTCCTCCACAAATATGCTATTTCAACTTCAGGTTAGAGCTGTCATGTTTTATTGTCTTGTGTTTTTATTTAGATCATTGCTTCCTGCCTTATCATGTGTGCAGACAACTCTCCTTCACCTTTTGGATATGAGTTGGGAACCAAGCGATCTTTCCTTTTTTGTTGAGATTCAGTTACCACATCTTCTTATGACTACATCACAAGAAAACATAAGTATTCATGACAGTGTCATTTGGTGAGTCAGGAAGAATGTAACTTTCACGAGGTACTAACTATTGACACCATTTTTACCAAGAAAGGCTCCTGAACTTTGTGCTGGAACAAGCACTGAAAGTACTATTAACAAATATGGCATAATTTTGGCCAGTATCCAAGGGCTTAACTGAAGTATTTGAATTTTTTTTGCAGCATTACTAGTGCAAAAACTATTAAAATTCTATCTTTAACCTGATTACTGCTGGAACACTTCACTTGTTTAGCAGTGTAGCAGGAGGTAGATAATGCTGTTTCTTGTCTTGATAAATACCAAATGTTTTTAATACTTGCACGTTACAATTTTATCACAGTTGTACTTCTTACACGTGAGCAAATGTGAAGGCCAAAAAGCTTTTACAATGTCTCATCTGATCTGCTGGCATTACCAAAAGCAGTTTTCCAAGTGTAGATTTTTCTGACTTTGCATTATGTATTTAAAAACTTGTCACAGAGGCAAGAAACAGGTGTCTATATGGTCATTTATTAACCAAGTGAACTGGAGTTCCCACAATTCTGTTTTTATTAACACGTTATAGCACTTTGTTCTTTTTTTTAAAAAAAAAAAAATCCCAAATGATATTAGAGGGAAACCTGATTGCATTCAAACTTAATTTTGAGCTTGTTTTCTTTTAGTCAGTGGAGTGAAGAAGATGAAATTGCAGACTACAAGCAAAACTGTGAGTGGATGGATGAATGTCAGGATGTAATGTTTGAGACCTGGTATGAAAAGATAGCTCAAGCTGACCCCGAGAAGCAGAGAAAGGTAACCTCATAATTTTCTTATTTATCTGCAGAAGGGGTAAAGAGGAGACTTCTAAAAGCTTAAAGGAGAGAAAGGAATCTGACAAACTGATTTTTCATGAGTTGGATCCCTGGCTCCCTGTAGGCCTTCAAAAGTCTAAAATGATTAAAAGAACCCCATCTCTTTTTTTGCAAGGGAAGTGTTCTGCTTTCTGTCTAAAAAGAGCTTTCTCAAAGTCAGAAAATAATACTCAAGTAAACTATGTCCATTTATTGCTCTAGATGCACATGTTTGTTGCTCGTTACTGTGACCTCTTAAATGTGGACATATCCTGCGATGGCTGTGATGAAATTGCACCATGGCATCGCTACCGCTGCCTGCAATGCAATGACATGGATCTGTGTAAAACTTGCTTTCTTGGTAAGAATCATTAGAAAAACCCTCAAAACCCTATTCTTGAAGGCAAAATAGTGTCTTCTAAATTATACCTAAAATAAAGCAAAATACGTTTCTTCTGGATGTTTTAGAAATGTTAATCTTTTCTTAATCTGAATGTGAACTTGAAATTAAGAAAGATCCTTTATCAAAAAGGATTTACAGGGAAACCTTAAAATATTTCTTTACAGGTGGAGTTAAACCTGAAGGACATGAGGATGACCATGAGATGGTTAACATGGAGTATGCCTGTGATCACTGTCAAGGGGTTATCATAGGTCGGAGAATGAACTGCAACGTGTGTGATGACTTTGACCTTTGCTATGGATGCTATTCTGCAAAGAAATACTCTGACAGGTATTAAATATGTGATTTTGTTCCCCCACTTCACTTGGCAGAAAAGCTGTAATTAGCAACTAAGTAACGGGTCATTCTCATGTTGCTTCCTGGAAGGTGGCCTCTGCCATCAGAACACCTAGTTGGGTGTCCTTTGGGGAAACATAGCAAATACGTGACCAGTTCAGGAAAAATTTCTGTAGGTTGAAAACCTCTGAAGTAACTTAGTAGCAGTTGTTTTCTAGCCATGGCTGTGAAAATTGCAGGAGGAGAGTAACCAACCCTGAGTGATAAGATAGAAGAAATGAACAGTGCTGTGGTTGGATGACATAGGTTTCAGTGCTTGACACCAAAGATCTTAACAAATTTAATTTCTAGAGCAGGAGCCCTTGTGGCAGTTCAGGTTCTGTTAAATGAGCACTACTGAAGTCAGCGAGTCTCTTGACAGCACTTGAAGGTCTACAGTTTGAAACTCTGGAATGTGTTGGGTTTTTCATAGTTTTTTGTAAAGGTGTCATGTGTTACTAACTACATTGGTTAGCCAGAAAGTGGCTGCATTTCAAAATTGTGTACGTTCTCCTTTCAGTCACTTGCCCACTCACAGCATCACAGTGTATCCGATGGTGACTATTCGAATCAGCGACCGACAGAGGCTCATCCAGCCATATGTCCACAATTATTCCTGGCTGTTGTTTGCAGCTTTGACTCTGTACAGTGCAGATTTGGCAAACAGGGAGGAAGTAGAAGGAGAGAAACTAGATTCACAGGTCCTCAGTCATGCCAGAGTTCTGCAACATCAGTGCATACAGCTCATCGGAGACTGCTTGATGAAAGCACAGCACGGAAAAGGTGAGTCAGCTCCTCCTTCACTGAAACAATGTTTTCTAGCAAGCCAGAAAAGTCAGTGATTACTCACATTGAAGTTTCCAAACGAAAGGGGAAGCTACTGAGTACTTCACTGAGAAAAACTGTTTATGTAGAAAGCAAATGTAGAACAAGTGTTCAGGGTCACTGGAACATGGAAAATAGGGTGCTTGAGAAAGTTAGCTTTATGCTTACATAAATATTGGAGACAACTTGGCAACTCTTTGTGTTTTTTTCCATCTTAGATGTTGTATCAATCAGTATAGCTTCATGTTCTGTTCCTAATGTGTTACTGACAGTTGAAGGACTTGAAGGAAAGCAAATAACTTGGTGGAAAATGTTTTTTGTTCTGCATCTCTTGGCAAGAATTTTTTAACCCTATTTGTGGTATGAGATAAGTTCCTGGGGATGGTGTCCATTTGCCTGGAAATTAAGATTTCTGTGAACCAGGACCTACTACAGAAAATAGGGTGATACAATAGAGACCTATGTTGAATGTATCAAAAATTCTAGAATCAAGTTCAAATAAGTTTATTGGCAGTTTTTTTTAAGCAGGTCTAATACAGCTGAACTATCAGCACCACTACCACCACCACCAATTACTTCTGCATACTCATTTAATCTGTTTGTTTTTAACATACAGTTTTATTGTATAAATATTTAAGTGATCAGAAGATTAAAAGCTAGGACAAACTTCCTTTTCGTATTTTACACTGTTGGGAGGTATCTCTAATGCTGTGTTAAATTAAGACTTCTAGCCCAATGGTGTCTTTGTGAAGTGGAGAATGTCACCACCTGTTCATCACTTATTTAATGGAATTACATAATAAAGTGAACATGATGGTGAACATCTCTTTCTGATGGAGTTGGTACTCAAAAGAAGAGCGTGAGGGGAAGTTTGCAGTTCTCTTTCAAAATATTTCAGTTCTGCTTTTTGCCTATTGTCATGGTTTAAACCCTGCCAGCAGCCAGACACCACACAGCTGCTCGCTCACCCTCTCTGGCCCAGGGGACTGGGGAGCAATTAGAGCGGTAAGGGGAGACTCATAGGTTGAGATAAAAACAGTTTAATAATTGAAATAAAACAATAATAGAAAGTATAAACGGGTAATGCACAATGCGATTGCTCACGACCTGCCGACTGATAGCCAGCTCACTCCTGGCTAGTGATCCTGAAAAACCAAGATCCCGAAACTGCAATCCCAGAAGCGAGAGAGAACCCCTCCTTCCCGGCTGACCCTCCTTTATCTACTGAGCATGACGTGAAGTACGTCATTGGCCAGTTTGGGTCCAGTGCTCTGGCTCTGCTCCCTCCCAGCTTCTTGTACACCTGTGCATGGATGGGACGTGATAGGACATGGGGACTTGGAGAGTCCTTGATCTCTTAGCATCAACAGAAACATCAGCATATTACCAACATTCTTCTCATACCAAATCCCATACTGAATCCAAAGCACAGCACTATTCTAGCTACTAAAAGGAAAAATTAACTCTATCCCAGCTGAAACCAGGACACCTATCTTGCCACTCAACAGCTAAATAGCTTTTATAACTTTCTTGCTTTCAGGTCCAAAAAATTTAGCTCTCCTCTGCATGTTACCAGAAGGTGAATCCTTCTCGGAGAACGACACTGTTTCAGTCAGTCCTCCCACAGATGGTGCTCCAAAAAGTCATGCTGGTGATAAAGCAGTGAAGGGAAGAAATGAGAAACCAAGCACAGGCTCTTTTATGCACTGTAATGTAAGTACCCATTATTTCCAGAACCCCTGATATCAATTAGGTGTGTGATCTTCAGGAGCTTAAACATCCTATTCTGGATATGCGACTGACGTAATGGATAGTAACGATTTCATTTGTAGGTTAAAGTTGGGGGGCAAGGGGACAGTTGTTGGTTCATTTTTTTCATTAGATCCAGCTGATCAAAGACAAAGGCATCACCTTATGTTCTTACAGGCAACTGATTCACGAAAGCGTTGGAGGGAAGGGACAAAGATTGTTCTTTCTGGAAGGGTTGTCGTTTCCCCTAGTTGTTAGTACTGTTGAGGTTTCCTACAGTTTTGTAGAGTGTATAAAACTATTACAGTGTAATAATTTTATGCACAGAGATACAAGCAAAATAGAAAAAAGTATTTTCACTGTATGAAAGCTTAAGACATATATACATCAAGAAATTCTTAACTGATGAAAGGTTTTGATAATCGAGATAAAATGTTTGTCAAACACAAATGACTGGCTGCTTCCTTCCATGGTTGTTTCTGCAGGTATTAAATTTTGTTTTAATCTTTTAGTGTTTTAATCTTTGTTTTATTTTTAGGGGAAAGGACATACTCGCAACGAAATCCAGTCTCCTGCAGAAGATAAAGTAGGAAAGCAAGGAAGTGAAAGCAAAGCTGTCTTTGCAAAGAAACCTGTTTTGAGACAAGAGTCAGACGTGTCTGGGGATGATAATGTTTCTCCAACAGGTAAAAAATTATCTCTTGTTTTCCCTGTCACAGAAATATCCATTCAGATGCAAAACAAACAGCTGTATTTTATTTCTAACCCATTTTTGTGTATTTGCAAATGTCTTTAATGCAGACAAGCTGTCTGCTTTGTAAGAACCTGCCAAGCATACTGCTTTGAACAACTATTACCTTGCAGTCGGTTTAAAGGATTCTAGAAATCAGAGTAGAATTGCACCAGTATATATCCATGTATGTGGAGATTATAGTTCCTGTTGATCTAAGACAGTACTTTTGTATTCTTATGTACTTGGAACCAGAAATTAAGTGTCTTATTCTATTAAAGAGTAGCATTGTAAGAATTATGATAGTTAAATGGATCTGTCTGTAGTACTGCCCTTTATGTTTTTTAATAGATGGTGTAAATCTCTTTACCTACTATCTTTTATACACTTGCTTTTCAGATTTTAATAACATTTTTTAAAAAGATTTTTTTATTCTGAGATTGTAATTATAAAAAATAAGCTATCATTTATTTTATTTCTAATGTCATTTGGGGGATTTTCTTATTTTGTTTTAACTTAAAAAGCAGATGACTGCCTCTCAGAGGATTCAGCCCAGAAGCAAGCAGAGAAGGTTTTAATACCTAGCCAGGAACAAGTTTTTGCTGAATGCTCTCAGAAGAGGATTCTAGGATTGCTGGCAGCTATGTTACCACCTTTCAAATCAGTTAGTTCTTTTTACTTTCAATCTGTGTGGTTTTCTAGGTGTCACAAATAACATGAATAAAATTCATAGCAAATTAAATCTGGGAGATGGGCTGTTGTTGCTTACGTGTTGTAAAATGTGAATCAGAATGTCTTAAGACATTTCACATTACTAAGGAATGTTAGGGCTTGTTCCTGGGTGGGGGGAGCGGGAAGGGAATTCTAATTTATCTTAAAAGCAGTCTATCTTAGCTGTTCAACACTTGCAAAGTTTAAATCATCAACTTAGGTTTATGTGTCAGGTCAGCTTAACAGGTCAACAACTGAAGTAGGAACCTAGTTTCTCATTTCCTTTTGTCCCCTTTGAAAGAGCATTGCAATAGAAGCTTTTGTATGTGCTATGACTTTGACTGAAAATCTTTTTTTTCCCTGCCTTACTGAGATTTTTTTTTTTTTTTTTTTTTTGTAGGGCTCCACAATGTCTCTGATCAACCTGGAACAAATACTTCCACTGATGTTTCAGGTTGTAATCTCAAATGCTGGCCACCTAAATGAAACTTATCATTTAACATTAGGCCTTCTGGGCCAGTTAATCCTGAGACTTATGCCTGCAGAAGTGGATGCTGCGGTGGCTAAAGTCCTTTCAGCCAAACATAATTTGTTTGCTGCTGGAGATGGGTCTACAGTGCCAGGAGGCTGGAAGACAACTCATCTTCTGTTCAGTCTGGGAGCTGTGTGTTTAGACAGGTGCTTTTTACTTTAAACCTATTAGTTGCTCTCTGATGACTAATACTATTTTTCTTTCATGTGTGCCACATGCATAGAGGCTTTTTAATAGAAAGTCGATTAAACCTGTACCCTGATCATGGAAAGGGCTTAGCATCTGCAGCCCTTGTTGCAGTGAGAATCTCTTAATTTCCTTCCAAAAGAAGGCTGGCTGTTGAAGAGTGGCTTAATTTTCTGTGCCTGCCTACGTAGCATGTTATGGTGGAAGGAGTAAGGTTGGGAAACTTCAAGGAAAACCAAAATACAGTCCTATATTTTTTGTATGACACTAATTCTGTCCCATTGATTACATCTCTCTTGTGTAACTTCGGAAAGGAGGAGAATGTGTCATGTGGTAACTGTCACCAGTGCTGAGTTCTGGATCTGGCCCTTTTATGTAAAAGCAGAGAGATTTTTGTATAATAAAACTGCACTGGAAAAAGCAAGGAGGGGCAGGGCAGATGTTCCATTTTGAAGATCTTGAGAAATCTCTCAAGCGTTCTAAGATAAATGTCATGCCTGTTAAATATGACAGTGTTATTTTTCATTGTAGCTATGTTTCACAGGGAAGGTTCATAAACAAATGGAAAACCCTATGAAATTTAAAGCCAGAATATCCAGAGGATCAGCTGAGGGAAAGGATTTTCTCAAAGACTAACTTTAGAGCAAGGAGGCCAGTCTCTAGATCATTTGTGTAGTCCACAGAGGGAGAGCAGGTAGTCAGGTATGTGGGAAATAAGCCACTTGCTGCTGTGCAAAGAAAAACTGCTGAGCAGTAAACTAAAATTAGGAATTAAAGGTGACAATGTTCAGGCATACTTTGGTTTGGGACTGTAAATCCTTTAAGAAAACAGAGTAGTATTTATGCTCTAGTGATGAAAAACAAACCAGAATTCATGTGTCAGCTGACATGAAAGCTTCAAATATTTGGAAAAACAGTTACTATATGAAAGCTATAGCTATGACAGATCAACAGTGCTACACTGCCTTGAGGAAAAATAGTTTCAGGTAAGTTTGTAGTCAGCCCTCCTAATACAGACTGCTCTTGCTTTCCAGTCGTGTAGGTCTGGACTGGGCAAGCTCCATGGCAGATATTCTTCGATCTTTGAACTCTTCTGCGCAGTGGCACAATGTGATCGCTGCTTTCACTGACCATTGCATTAAGCAACTGCCCTTCCAGCTAAAGCACACCAATATCTTCACTTTATTGGTGCTGGTTGGGTTTCCTGAGGTAAGTGGCCTGTTGATACTAAAGGAAACGAAATTGGTTAGAGCTTTTAGGTTTCTGTTTCTAAACACTACAGATTTCATCAATTGGGGACGTCCATTATAAACTGTCAAAACCCGGTGTGTGTCAGAGTTCACATCCTTCCACTTGCGCACAATTAATGTTTATCTAATGAAGAATGATGTAGCTGGTTTTGCCTTGCACTTCTTTGAGTGGTACTTATAACTATCACAAGAAAGCCAGCTTCCTACATTTGAGTATCAAAAAGGGCTTTTTGTACCAGCAAAACAATCCAGTCTCACTCTTGATAGTCATAACTCTGATATATTACCTATGTAGCGTTAAGTTGGTTGTTGCAGGCATTTTTATAGAAGTGAACTGCCACTTTCTAAAGATCAGCAAATACCTGGCAGTGAACAGATTGTTCGGCTAAAAAATACAATACCAAGTATAAGCAGATGTAACCAATATAAAAGATGACTGTGTATTTGCAAGTAAGTTTTCCAAATAATAACTGAATCTTTTGCTGCAATTTCAGGTGCTGTGTATGGGGACTCGTTCTGTGTACATGGATAATGCTAATGAGCCTCATAACGTGATCATCCTGAAGCATTTCACTGAGAAAAACAGGGCAGTAGTAGTAGACATCAAAACCCGAAAGAGAAAAACAGGTTCTGTGACATTTTTATTTTATCAAAGAATCACAGAGTATTTCCTTACAGTTTCTTATGGGTACCCAAAAGCATATTTTAACTAGACCACTTTGTGCCAGTCTGCAGAGTCTGAATTCCATTATTAGCAAGTCATCTGATTTTCTGTTCATAGGTTAAACATTGTGAAGCTTCTGCAGTAAAGATTATGGAGACTCATTTTCTTTTTAGAACTCTGACATTTATTTTTATTCAGAAAAGGATTTAGGAAACTGTTGAGACCCATTTTTTAATTGAGAAATTTCAGAAATAGGCTTTTGATTAAGCAATTTTCTGTTTTGAGATTTGCTTGCTGCTTGTGTCTATCCTTTACAAAGATGTGCTTCATGTTTTAAAACAATTGCAAATTTAAAAAATGTTCATGCTGCCTCTGTATAGTATAGGAGAGGTACTCAGCCTGAACATTTTTGGAATAGTCCATTTTGTTGCTCAAAAAATACTCTGCATATTTATGAAGTGCCTGTTTCTACTGTGAGTGAGATGTGCTACCTACTAGCAAATGAAGACCAAGAACAAACACACACACCCATTATCAACTGATTGCTTCTGAAATGATGCTGTGTCAGCTGTTTATTCCTGGTCCTGTAAAAAAGCGTGCTGTGAGGACAGGCCTAACTTGTTTAATCATGTGCTTTATAAAATGTCTGTCTTGCTGTCCTCCTGTCTGGAAGAACTTTTCAGAACAGTTTGGATACTCCTAAAATTCGAGACAAAAGTGAAAAAGAGCTATACAGCATGAAATAGTGTATGCTCCAGGAAATGTGTCTGGATATTTTAGAATAATCCATTCTAGGGCACATTGGTAGATTGTGTTGGCTATCATGGTGTCTAAAGGCTATGAAAAAAACCCCAGCAAAACCCACCAGAAGACAACGACAAAGACCCAGAGCTAGATCCTGCCTCAAGGGTCCCATTCATTGTACCAGAGAGAATTTTATTCCTGTATTTCACCTTGTTAAAAGTTAGTCAAGCTATAAACATTTAACATATAACAAATCACTTGGATTTCCATGAGCGAGGGCTTTCCGCTTTGGCATGTATGACCTAATATTGTGAAGTTAATAAAGCAAAGGTTGTGCTAAGATTTGACTATTGAAGTTGTTTAAAAGACCCTTGGAAAAATCAACAGACTAAACTGCTTTTTGATATTGAAGAAAGATTTGAATATAAAAGCTTTTTTTTTTTTTTTTTTACCATTGACATTTTAACAGTAAGATCAGCAAGATCTATTCCATCATATCAACTACAGGTCAGAATTTTCCCCATTTTAACTGTAAAATACAACACGTGCTGCTTTTTGTGCTGTACTGTTTATGTGCAAATATGTGCAGACAATCAACTGTTGCCAGAAGTTACCTAGGGGTTTTTTAACTTGCACTGGGAAATGAAATATTTTCTCAACTATTCGATGAATCTGAGATCATTTTAGTGCAAGACCGTTATTAGAACGTACTTCATGTATGGATCATGTTCATCTCTCAGCCTACTCATATCTACCGGTAAGAGATGATTTCACAACATTTTAAGATGAACCTAGTGAATTGTGGTTTTTCTCTCGTAGTGAAAGACTATCAGTTGATTCAGAAATGTGGACAAGAAGGCAGTGATTCCCAGACCCAGCTGAGGCAGTACCTCCAGCACTTTGTTCTTATATCCACGCACCTTCTGCAAACCACCATGGACAGTAGCTATGCTGAGGCAGTGGAAGCAACTTGGGTCTTGTCTCTCGCTCTAAAGGGGCTTTACAGAACACTTAAGGTATCTTTTGCCTGACACATAGAGTATAATAGATAAATAAAAGTTTGCATTCTACCTTGAGCTACAAGAACTTGAGCGTTGACTAAGCGCATTGGGGAACTAAAGTTCATTTCTCTCACAGCTGGCTCCTTTTATCCCCTGTCTGTAGGGGGTTGAAAATGTTGCTAGGCTTTAAATAGCATTCGTGAGTCTGAATTGAAAGTTGGATTGCTTTTCCTCTTTGGGGGCTGACCATTCATGAAAGCTGAAGAAGAAATTTATATGGATAACACTTGATGAAGTGAAGCTGACTTGCCCCTTTTCTTGCTACTGAAGTATTTGAGGAGGGGATCTGGGTTTTTTTGGACTGACAGAGCAAACCAGATATCCAGTTACAACTCTGTGTGTATCATAGATGATACTCTTAAGGTATTTTAAGTGAGGATTTATATTTTGGGGTTTTTTAGGGAAATGAAAGAAAAAGTTTCCCAACATAGTTTGAGCAGGAAATTTATCTAAGGCTGTGTGATAAGGCCTTGCAAGCATTGTGATGCATCATTCCTTCTTTACTTATTTATTTGTGTGTGTGTCTGTGTGTGTAGATTCATGCCTTTAAGGAGATCCAAGCTGCTTTTCTTCAGTCTGGTTTACTCAAGCTTCTAGTGAAGAAATGTAGCAAAGGAACCGGTTTCAGTAAGACCTGGCTTCTCAGAGACTTGGAGGTAAGGAAAGTTACCTTTTGTGAAATGTCAGGCTTCACACAGTGGCATGAAAGGTTATGACACTGCACTTCCCTTTTGTAAAGAAAGTCTCAAGAGTATTTCTAATTAGTCTTTATAAAAGCATTCGCTAACTGTATGCCTGAATCTGCCTTCCTCTGTCCATCATAGTTGTGCAGGTAATAGTCTAGCTTCTTTAAAGCAGGAGCTGATTTTAATTAATCTAGTTGTATCTGAAAGAAATTTGCAAGATGAGACATTAATCACCTACTCAGTTTCTTTTATGAGTTGTATTTAGACTGTTCTTGAAAATTCCATTCTTCGATTTAAAAAATAATAATTAATCTCAAAGAAAAACAGTACTTGCATTACTCACTGACATGTACAAGGTATTACTGCAGTGCAGTATGGGGAGATCGATATGCATGTGAGCACATTCTTTCTGAATGCTTGTTAGTTGCTGGAAGATGAGTGTGGTTCAACTGTTTTATCATAGGCAAGAGTTGTGTTAGTTTGTACTTAGGACAGTAGCAACAAGAGAGAGAAAGAGTGAAACCCTGGAATTCCTCTGAAAAGTTGCCCCAAGTGGTTGGTTAGAAATACTGCAGAATCAGAGCTGGACTTGTGGTTTCTTCCTGCCTCCTGACCTACAGCCAGAGGACCAGCCCTGACTCAGAGAGGCGTCCCACCTGCCTCCCCTTTGGGCAGCAAAGTACCGAATGAACGTTCTGCCTTGAGCACTAAAATGTCTCGCCATAGCTCTGCCCGCACTGCTGCTCACAACTGCAGCTGACACAAATTGGAGGACCAAGGAAGCGTGTAACATCATTTTCATCCTGTTATGAGTACTAGTGTTGTTGGCTGTGCTGAAGCCAAAGGTGTGTTTTCAAAGGAGGAACGTGTGCAGGGGCATCGCTGGCTTTTTGGTGATAGTCACCTCTGCTGTGTTCTTGTCTAAGAATCCTCAAACATTTGATGTACTGAAATGGCTAAATAATTATTTTCTCAGTTTTTTTACACCTGTGGCTAATCACTTAACTTGTCTTTGTAGCAGCCTGGCAGGTGTAACTCATTTGTGAAGTTAGAAATGGTTTGGTTTTGTGTTTTAGGGGGTTTTATTGGTTTTTTTTAGGTGCTGCTTCTTTTTAGAATAGCACGTGTTAAGCACTGTCCAAGTCTTATAATGTTCTTATAAAATGCTGATTGCAGATATACTAATAATATCTACAGCTGTCACACCATATGTTACCTCTTTTCTGTGTAGATTTTGTCAATAATGCTGTATTCCTCAAAGAAAGAGATCAGTTCCCTGGCTGAACGTGAGGATACTGAACTGGAAGAAAGGGAACAAGATCAAGATGTAGAACAACCCATTGTTGGTCCTGTTGATTTAGAGCAGAACAAACTTGATCCTCTGGAGGGTTTGGATGAAGCCACCAAAATATGCTTCTTGGTACTTAATTTTACCTCCTTTTGAAGTTACTGTGAATTTGCTAGTTGCATAAAATATTTGGTAGTTTATATGGCTGCTTTTCTTTGGAATTTACAGAATATATGGGTCTATGATTTCAGTGTATAGTTATCTAAAGGAAATAAACTAGAACTACAGTAATGAACACTATGAAATCATTATAAAGCTTTCTGCTAAATTACTTTTCATTTTTACTAATCCAGATATTAAGTTCATTAATTCTCTACCTATATGATAAGTAGGAAAATGATACCTAGGTCATCCTTAAAGAAACTAATCTTTTCTTTTTCCCCTGGAATGTCATCTTTTTCTCTTTTTTTTTTTTTTTTTTTTGTCTCCTTGCTCAGATGACGCATGATGCACTTAATGCACCTCTCCATATTCTTCGAGCCATGTATGAGTTGCAAATGAAAAGAACAGAGTCTTTTTTCCTGGAAGTTCAAAAGAGGTACGTGAAAGACAGGGTCCAGCAGAAAAACAAGGTTGCTAGATGTGGGTGGTAACCCAAAATCTAATAGGTGCCAATAGAAATTGATCCAAAGATACAATTTGGTTTCAATGTATGAAAAAGTAAGGAAATAAACTCCTACTAAGTTCTATTTACGGGAACGAGTCACCATCTTCTAAAATACGTTGCATGTTCTTTTCACTATGATAATTCCCCTGTGAAGATCGACTGTGTCTCTTAAGTTACCCTAACTGGGGAAGATTAGAGAGCTTATGTGAGGTTTCTAGTCATCAAAGCATGTCGTGGAGCCACCATGTTCTCACAGAGATGAGCAATTTTATAACATTTAAAACCTCTGACTTGTTAGAACAGGGAAGCTAGTTAACATAATATGATAAAAATAGGTAGAGTTTAATGATTCTAAAACAGAAGGTGGGACGATTGAATTTACATTTAATTGCACAAATATAGTTTGCATTACTTTTGAAACATTTGTGTGGTTTTTTTTTCTTCTTTTGCCTTTTAAGGTTTGATGGAGATGTAATTACAACAGATGAGAGGATCCGAACGCTGGCTCAGAAATGGCAACCCAGCAAGCGTTTGAGGTTGGAGGAGCAGAGTTCAAAAGCAGTAGATACAGATATGATAATCTTACCATGTTTGGTACGTATGTCTCCACAAAAGGGAGCCGTTGTGAAATAATTAATTTGGGCATTGAGTAACTTCAGTTTTGTTTAGTAACTTCAAACCTGACGGGGGTTTTTTTTGTTGTTAATGTTTTGTGTCAAAATGAATGAGCAGATATAACAAGAAACAAGTATTTCTTTCTTGTAATTTCTTCCTTAAGGAAGTAAGAGAACTTGATTCTCAGGTCAGGAGAACAAATGATGATTGTGCACTGTAATTTCCTCTCCTTATATAAGAGAGATTGTATCTAATTACTGTAAGCTTATGCTGTTAAGTGTTATTGCTGTAGTGTATTATTGTTATCTTACAGTAATTTCAGCAGGACAAAGAAGCAATGAATTTTTCTTGTAAAGTAGACACTGCAGTTGAAATCTTTAGGTTTTGCATTCAATAGCATGATCCCACAGCCCTTCGCTTTATCCTGGCTGCTGATTCCTGGCCATGTGGTATCACCAGCGTGGTTGTCTATCAGTTGCATAACAAAGTGGATCAAGGGCTTCCTGGAGTAGTTTCACGTAATTGTAAGAAAAAAAAAAATAGGCCTTACAACAGCTCATACAGAGGCTGTGAAATACCCACCCTGGAAGTTCTCCGAACTTAACTGAACAAAGCCTTGATTTAGGTTGGATTTGGACCAAAGGGTCTCCAAAGGTCCCTCCTAACTTGCTTCATTCTGTGTCACAAATAGCATGGCACTTTGTTGCTTCACCTCTGTTGATCAGCTTAAATCAACGCTTCGGTGAGATTCTAACTGCTGTTTCTGCTTGTGTGTACAGTCATGAATGCATCAGTGTGTAGTGAAGTCTGTGGACAAAAACAGTCTTTCTGAGGAATTCTGTCTCTGCAGGGGCATGAGAGATCACACTTCTGTGTTCTTTGATGCATCTGATTTTCATTATGTAAAAGACAAATTCATTTGTAAATTCGGCTTGCAGTCTATTGGGCTGGTCAGATCTCCAAACATAACTAAGTTTCTCAGAGCCTATTTTCAAACTTGCGTTTCTTTTTTGCAGTCAAAGCCTGCGCTATGTGATAAAGCAACAGAAGAAACCAATCCGGTCGCCCAGAAACTGATAACCAACACAGAGAGTGATCTACAGCTTAGTTACGCCAAGCAGCGTCGCACTAAGAGTTCAATACTCCTGCACAAGGAGCTGGACTCTAGAAGTAAAAAGGCTGTGAGGGACTACCTGTATCGTGTCAATGAGGCAACAGCTGTTCTTTATGCCAGGCATGTGCTGGCATCATTGTTAGCTGAGTGGCCGGATGATGTGGCAATAAATGAGGAAATCCTAGATCTTAGTGGCCCAGCCCATATGACATACATACTGGACATGCTCATGCAGCTAGAGGAAAAGCAGTTATGGGAAAAAGTAAGTGGATTTCACTTATGCATGTGAACGAGCCCTGTGCTTACATGTCACGAGACTCTAACAAAAACACTTGCAGTTCCTTTCTTAAACTAAATTGAAACTCCAAAATTTAAATTACTTCTGAAAAAGCAGTTGGAATCTGTCAGTGTCTTAATGTACTGATTTTGTTAACAGAAAATGGAAAAACTAGCTCCACGGAGACAACTCTTTCAGTTATGAAAGAGCTATATGGCAAAATTAAATCTCATAGAGAAATTGGTAAACTAGGCAGTCCATTTTGAAAGCTGCTTTTTGTTAGATCTCAGTGTGTATATTGTAATACCTGCTGCTCCATCGATGAGCTGACTGTTGCTGTGGTGGAAGTGATCTTGGAATTATAATAGAATGTAATGAAAATGTCAGCTCAGGGCTTCACAGCACTCGAAGCAAATCAAGTGCTGGGAATCTTCAAAGAAGGAATTAAAAATAAAACAGAACACATTGGTATGCCACTGAACCAATAGTATGCTTTCATCTGGACTACAGCATGTGACCTGACTCTCTCATCTCATTTGAAAAAAAAAATAAAAATGCAGTGCAACTGGGAGAGGTCTGGAGAAGAGTGGCAGGGATTATTATAGCCATGGAATAACTTCGGTGTGAGGAACCAACTACTTTTCTTCACCTGGATCTTTGTCCTGTGGGGGCATTGAGGGAGGAGGAATAATGTAAAACTGTCTTCTTCTTTCTTTATAGTTTTAAAACAGTAAGCAGCATACAAAAGTTAACAGCAAGTGTTATTCACTGGCCCTCCCAGTAAGAAAACAAAGGAGTGTCAAATTAAGTTAATAAGTGGTAGGTCCAAAGCAAACCAAAAGAACTGGTTCTTGACACAGTATGTCATTGAAATTGTTGCCACAGGGTGTTTATATAGGTTCAGAAAATGACAGGATGAACTGATAGAATAAATATCTGTTAAGGTGTATTAAATACAAACACATATCCCTTTTCTTAGGCTATTCTGCAAGTGTGTGGAGGCAAAGAACTCATTCAGGGAACTATGCTATGTACTACATTTGTTTTTTAAACTCCTTTTCACCAAGAAATCAATTTTTGACTGATTTGGAGACGTACCTTTTGGTCTGAGCTGGTATCACATTTTATAGGAGTTAGAAAATTGTAGGTGAAGAGATGTAGCAGGTTGCTGTAATGACCTGGAAAGGGCCTCGAGTAGCAAGATTCCTGTTTCAGTGCTTTTGTGCACTTTTGAAAAATAAGAAAAAGTGGAGACTCAGGTTGTCTGAATTATTATTTAATGTGTCCTGATAAACTAAATGGCATTTATTTGTATTTTTAAAGACACAGCTCTTGGCATCTAGTGCTTTCAAACACTGCAGCCACTTAGCTGATACTTATTAACTTCTACATGAAGTGTACATTTTGAAGGCTAAAACATATGACACAGTCTATTCAAATCAAAACCTGTAGGTATAGAAGGTAAAGGTGGCTGTTTAGTATGTTAACAAAGGTGTCTATTTTCCTTGTTTACTTTCCTTTAGTTTACTGTTAATTACTTTATGGATTAGCCTTGATTCTAGCATTTGCAGAAGGAGACATAGCTCATAGCTCTCATGTTTTTTTCAGATAGGCTGAAAGATCTGGAACAGGGGACAGAGTAAAAACTGCATTTATGGAGATGACACTTGTAGACATCATTTGTGAATTTGTCTTGTTTCTTGCTAGTAGCTCGATTCTCTCTTCTGAAATGCTGTGTGGCTAGAAATGACTCGTGTCAGTCATCAGCATATAAGTTTGTAAATGTTGTTTTGACAGCAAATTGTATTTACATGACATGTTGCTTCTCCCCAGATTCTACAGAAGGTACTGCATGGGTGCAGTGAGAGCATGCTAGGAACAATGGCACTGACAGCTTGCCAGTTCATGGAGGAACCCGGAATGGCAGTCCAGATGCGTGAATCTAAACATCCTTATAACAACAATACTAATTTTGAGGTAAGTCGTGCAGTATTACAGTGCAGTGGATTTGCATGACTTGAAGACTAGTTGAAAAACATCAAGGTGGTTGGAGCAGAAGTCTCACAGTGTTCCATGTGTATATCTGTGGAACTTCTGTGCCTGAAGCACCTGTGAAATAGCTGTTCAGTCTTGCTTTTGAAAAGGCTGATGTCAGATGACTGAGGCATTGCCCTGTAAAGAAATATGTTCAATAAGGCACTTCACTGTAGTCCTAATTCAATCATGTGAAAAGTGCATGACTTAAATGGTTTTACTATGCATGTGTTTGAAGGAGATCATATCCTTAAATGGTTTCAGGGCCTTAATGAGCAAATATTTCTACCCTTTCATCCAAAGGTCTCTTTCAGTTGGCCTGTTACTTCCTTGTGCTGCTAGATGAAAGCTCAGAGAGGAGTCTTTTTTTTTTCTTGTATTTCTTATTTTAGACTATCTTCTCCTGACACAAACAGTTTTTGATTTTTCTTCTCTTGATATTGTTTGAAAGCATTTTCCCAATATAGTTTGGTAAGTAATTATTGCCTCTGGGCAGTCTTGGGAACTTTTAATTTCCCTGCAGCTCTGACTCTTCTGATTTTTATTTTTAAAATGCATATAAACTTTTAGGTTCTGGCAATGAGATCAATATCAGCAACAATTACTGCTTTTAAAAAAACAAAGCATTGCTAGCAATTAATTTTACATGCTTAACAGCTAATGCAAACAATAGGCCATGCTTCACATTTGTTAAATTAGCTCTGGATGAAAATATCAAAGATGTTTTTTTCCTTTGAAGACATTGTTGATATTTGTTATATCTCCCTTGTTTGTAAGGTGAAAGTTAAGTAGCTTCTTGGTAATACAGTATTACAGTATACAAAGGTCATCTGTTTATTTCTCAGGATAAAGTTCACATTCCTGGTGCTATCTACCTCTCAATCAAATTTGACTCTCAGTGTAATACAGAAGAAGGCTGTGATGAGTTGCTCATGTCCAGCAGCAGTGACTTCCAGCAGGACCGGCACAGCTTCAGTGGGTCTCCACAGAAATGGAATGATTTTGAGCTTCCAGGTGAATATGCAGTGTTTCAAAGTGCAAATGTATAGGATGTTGCTGGTATCCAGGACTCTTGAGAAGAAACTACTGAACGATGACAGTTAAATGTGGATGTTCCTGAGATGTCTGGGAAAAGAAAATCCTTTTCTTGTCTCAGTCTGTTTGCTCTGACATGCTGCTCTTGCATTTGTTTCTTAAAAGTAGGCTTATCTGTTGTTCTGCTGCTTGACCTTCTTTTTTCCACACCTTAGTCAAAGTACACACTTAACTACTGAAAACAAATTTTGATCTTGATTCTGTTCCAACATGGTCCTTGTTCTGCACGATATTCACTTACATTGTTTCCGCCTTGTCTTACTTTCCACAGGAAGCACGTTTAAAAAAAAAAAAAAAATAGGCTTATCTCTTGTCTCAATGCTATACTAGTGCTCAGAGCAAATCGTGTGTGCCAATGCCTTGTCTACAGTTGTTGCCACAAAGCATAGCTGAAAAAAAAAAAAAATCAGTCATTTGACTGACAATTTCAGTCTGTATTCTCTAAGCAGGTTTTTGATAACACAGTAGCAAATGCCAGTGAGCTGAAGGACTGCATGGTCCTATGCTTCTTGTGGTTTGTTTTTTTTTTTAACCTAGTGAGTGCTGTGGCATTGCAGGAAGCTTTTGTCTTCAAGTACTGTCAGTAGCTGTAAATAGGCTTAGGATCTTTCTTAACAAAGCAGTTTGGGTTACAAGGTCCTATTTAGAAACAAATGTGTACTCTGTAGAAATATTTTTGACTTTTATGAACTCCTTTCTGTCCTCCTTTTCCTCTCAGATAGTTGCAGAGGTTTGCCAAGAAACTGAACTTTGAGGCTTATTGTTTTGGAGCAGCCTTGGCTGTGAAACTTGAGTTTCACCTTGTGAAACTTCATTTCCAGCCAAGGCTGTCCGGATTAAAGCTCTTGATTTCACTCAGCAAGCCTTAGCTGAAACCAGGCATTTGAAGGCTTCTGGGCTTTTAATTTGATGGCAGGGCTTTCTCAGGACTCCTAGAAATAGGAGAGAGCGATGGCTTCGTTTCATGATGAGAAGGGGAACGGGTTTTTAGATTTTTCAGGATTTAAAAAAAATTTAAAATGTTTTCAAAATTTTTCTTCTTCCTGAAACTTTGAAAATTCTGCTTCCCAATGAAAACTAGCATGCTTATCCCAGGGTGATAGGATTTTTCATGGAATGAAAGGAAATTCTAAGTTTTAACCAGATCTGCTATTGCAGAGCACAATAGGTATGGGTATGTTTTGTTCAGCATTACAGCTAACTACCTCTGTGAGGCTGTAGATGCTGCAGTGGCAAGAACTTCTTGAATGTTCCACTGCCTGATTGTAAAACAGTCAAACATTTTGATAGTTCTTCCACTTTTAAGTGGTTAAGTTTAACAATTTTGTTCCCTAGAGTAAAAGTGTGCAATTCAATTTTCTGACATGTAAAAGTAGTGCAACTTTACTTTCCCTTTTTTTTAACCTTTTGTTTAAGGGACTGTGAACTTGACTGCCTATGTAGAAGTTCTTTTTTCATAAATCATAATTGATCCGTAACACAATTGAGAAAGTGAAGTTTAACTGTGTACAGTATAGAGTTTCTTTAACTCCCTCTTCTTCTATGTAGCTGACAAAAATGTCAGACATTATCCTTTTAAGTATCTTTATACAGTGAAAACCATTCTGCATTTTGTTTCAGCCTCCTGTTTGTCATACCATTCTGTGCATTTCATAGTTACCAGAAAGTAAAAGATCACCTCTCTTGAATGATGTTATCTAGGATTATTTTATGACAGACTTTTCATTTGAATTGTATTTCGGATAGTAAAACTAACTCAGAAGGTAGTAATGTGGATTTTTTTCCTTCCCTTGTACACAGGAGACACACTCTATTACCGATTTACTTCTGACATGAGTAACACTGAGTGGGGTTATAAGTTTACAGTGACAGCAGGTCATCTTGGAAGGTTTCAGACAGGTAAGCACTGCTCAGAATGTAATGGAAAGGGCTTTTTGGAGTTATTTTGCCGAGCTTTAACAGACTTGTGGTTATTTCTTTGACTTAGAATTTGCTTTCTCCAGTGTTTTAGAAATAACACGATTAGTTTTGTTCAAGCTGAAACTTGACTAATGTCTCTTATTTGCTGTGACTTTATGCTAGAAATACCAAATCTTCACAGACACTTGGAGATAACAACTATAATAATACCATTTGCATTCAGAGTCTCATTATATGACAGTAATTAGACACAGCATTTAGTAAACACCCCAAGGTGCCATAAATGGAGACAGAAATAATTGTAACTGTGTGTTTAAAAAGTAGTTATCCATTAAAATAAGCTGGTTCTGGATCTAATTTCTAGATATAACATGAAAAGTTTTATTAGTTTATTTTAGAGTTTAAATATTTTTAATGAAATTGAGGCTGGTGGATGATTTGCAATTGGCAAAACTACTGCATGTCACATAATAGTGAAGACCTGTGTTTTGTTTGCCTTGTTTGGGCAAAACTTTAATTTCAGATAGGATTCTTTCTGATTTTTATCTAAGTTTTGCCCCAGAAAAGACTTGTGATATCAAGATGTAATCTAGAATTATCTCTGATTTTTTTTGGTATTTTTCTTCAATATTTCTTGCTTTCCAGAGCAATACTTGGTATATAGAGAAGAGAAAACTGAATATATGATCAGAATGGGTCCCTACAAAAGTAACAGCTGTTTGAATTTTTTTTTTTTTTTTCCCCAGGGTTTGAAATTTTAAAGCAGATGCTGTCTGAGGAAAGGGTAGTTCCTCATCTCCCACTGGCCAAAATCTGGGAATGGCAGGTTGGGGTAGCGTGCCGTCAGACTGGTCACCAGCGTTTGAAGGCTATCCACTTGCTCCTGAAGATAGTGCAGTGCAGTGCCCAGAGGTAAGTGCGCTGGTCTACGCTGTACACTAAAGGCAAAGGGCAGGAGAAGAAAAAGTGACTAAACTGATGTTGTTCTGAAGCCAGAAAACCATGATTTGAAGGAGGTGTTCTTAATTCACCTTTCAGACACAAGTCGTAGTGCCTCGATAGCAGAAACTTCTTATGAGGGTTTTTTTTAAAACACATTTTGTCTTCTTTCATGGCTTTTAAAAAAGGTCCAGTGAATTCAAATGTTGTTGTAAAGACAAAAAAAATCACCCTGTAACAGGACAAAAAATACATTCCATTTAATTCTCTAGAAGTTTATTCTCTTTGTATTAGTCGTCCTTCAGAATTAAGGTGAGGATGGAATAATAAACTGGTGAAATTATGATCTGATTCTCTATAAAGTAAATAACTTTTAAATTATTATTTTTAGTTGTACCACTAAGCCTGTAACTGAGTTTTAGAAGGGATAGGTGTGCTAATGCAGAAAAATGTATGGCGTGGGTATTTCTTACTAAAATACACATTCAGAAGACTGTTGAGCTTTTATAGTGTTTTGCAAATGTGTGTTGTCACATTAACTGAATAGAAATGCTGGAAACACAACGATGCTGGAACGCTGACACTTACCTTGGTTATGTCCTTTCAGTTCAGAACAAGCAAAATCATGAAAATAACAGCATCCTACTAGCTTACTTTGCTAAAGAGAAGTCAAAAAGTATATTCACATATAGTAGTAAAAATGGACAATTACATAAAACCATTGCTTGTCTTTGTAAATTTTAGATACACCAATCTACATCCAAGTCTGAAAAACTGATTTTGGTATTACTTGTAATCACAGTTTTGTTATTTTTTTCAAGTTCCCTTAGTTTTTTTCATGAGAAAAAGTCTGCTTTGTCATGTGGACAACAAATTTAATTGCTAAAAGATCAACTCTCTGCTGTGCTTATAATATTTAATATTTTTCGTGTGTTAATTGGATGATAGATTCTGAAATTGAGTTGCCCCCTTTTCCCTCCCTACTGAACAGTATCTGTATGACAAGTGACATTTGGGTTAGCGAGCTTTAACTCTGGAGTAGGAAGGAGGCAGGGTTGGAATTGTTTGTAAAGCTCTATACCCATTTTTGTCTGTTTGCCCTATACAAGGGCATCACCTGCTCAGTGCTGTAGTTCGGTATTGTAGAATTTCAAGCAGTGGAGCTGGAGCATCTAGCAAAGTGATGTATATAGTTATTTTACAGTCCTTATTTCAGGAGACCACTCAGTTTTAGACAACTCATTTAGACATATTTGTGGATATAGGGTTTCCTCTGCTGATTCAGAATGAAATTCATTGTGCTGAAACACCTGACTGAATCTAGATTTTAAAATACTTCTTGTGTTTCTTCTTTCATTTATACATTTAACTGTCAAAACTGTATGGTTTTGTTCTCTTAAATTTGTTTGGGGGGGGGGGGGGGGGGGGGGGGGCGGTGTTCTCCTCCCAGAAACAGGCATAAGATCATGGTTACTCACTATTTCATTTAAATTGCTTTTTTTTCAGGGACTGTGACCTCACCTTGTTGAAGCCACTTTGGCAGCTCTTCACCCATATGGAAAACAACTTGTGTCATGACATGGCCAAGCCTGGTATTCTCCTTCCTCTTCATCGTGCACTTGCAGAACTCTTCTTTGTTACAGAAAACAGAGTTACTGTAAGCAGTTCCTGTATTTGTATCCCTCCTCTCCCCAGTGCTGGGAATGAGATGTAGTTCAGTTTTAAACTAAATGCAGTTTTCCTTTATCTTGGCAAAGTTCATCAGAGCTTTAGAAACATTAAATGCTTCAGGAACATTAACAACTTCCTCTTGTGGAGTCTGGTAGCAAATTCTAATACAGGGGCATGCTGTTGCCTTATCCATTGTGGGATCTTAAGTAATAATCATGACTCTTCCTTGTGTGATTAAGGCAGCAGGCCCTAAAGCCACTCTTAATTCTGAGAGGAATGCTGATTTAATAATTAATATAAAGGTATTTGAATGGGGTTTTCCTTGGGTTGATTTTGAACATTACATATGAACAGTCTGTAATGAACTGATTTCTGTGGTCACAAACTGTGTTCTAGTCCAGGAGAGTCTTGTGTGTCATTCTGATACCTTTGGTTCTTGGGGACTGCTGTAATGATCAGCATTTTAATGTTAATTAGGAGGATGATATCTTTGGTAGAAACGCTGGTATTTATTGAATGCTTTCTGGCTGCAGGAGCTTGGATCTCTACAGGAGTATTTGCTTGCCTTAAATACTGAAGATCATCTTCATCGCTGCACAGCACAGGTAATAAGATTGCACAACCCCAGAGACGTGTGGTTTTGTGATGTTTTTCTGGTAGACAGAGATAATGAATGATTTCTGATTGCCCACTGGAGTTTTATAAAATAGACATGAATGTACTTGGGCTTTACAATGCCATGACAGGCCTCTGAAAGTTGTGAATGAACTACACACAAATGCTGTTCTCCTTTAATAGTCAGATGATGTGCCACAAACAGGCTGTTGGGTGTAATCAGGCTTATCTGTTTTACCAAATTAACCTCTCGACTGCCAAAACGTGGAAATGGGGAAGGGGCCTGGTCTTTCAGCAACTGGAATTGCAGTTGCCTTGCTGAAACTGCCTGGAGGTGTGACAATTACTGCACTACCAGGAGATGACCAGGTAGAAACAGGATGGTTATTTATCTATTTCACAGAAGGATTTCTTTACAGTTTTGTCTCAGAGAATCTTTGACGTGACTTTGTTTTTCCTTCTCTCTTCTAGGCCCTGAAAAACATTGCTGCTATCAGCCTTGCCATTAACTATCCGAACAAATCAACAAGTTTCTGGAATGTTTAATACTGGCTCAGGCCGGAGTGCATGGGATAGAGTAGTTTGTCCATAGGAACCTTGGAACAAACATCTTAACTCCGTTCAGGAAAAGTTCCTTCAGCTTCAGTGTATGAGCACTCTGCAGCCTTCCTTCCTTCCACCTTGATGTAGAATTTGTAAAAGTAAAAGCGCACTTCAATGAAAAAGCACATCTTGAAGTAACTCACGCGTCGCCTACAGTTATGTATGCACATATTGTAGCATGTTAGAGTAAACAGAACAATATTTTTTTTATTCAGAGGAAGTAAACGCAAGAAGGTAACTGAAGTATGAGAATGGAAGGCCCCCGCGTTGGTATCATCTGCTCCCAAGGAAACTTGATCAATGGAATATGACAGCTTTGAAAAGACTGCTGAACTCGGAGTGATGCCGTCAGCAGCATCTATTATATATCATTGAAGTGAAACAGGCAGACCAGAATCTGGTGGGCTGATGGTCCACGCCTGAATCCTGTCGTGTTTGCTTTTGCTTTGAAGGCTACTACCCAAGGAAAAGAACTTTAATTCTTACTAAACTCCAGGTTGTAAAACAAATTCTGGGTGGTTCCCATAGCAGTTAAAGGATTCCAGTTTCAGAGCATCCTTGTGCAAGAGGTTAATGTTTCTCTTGTTCTTTGATTCGATCAGCTGGATCATCTATTCTTACCTTAATTTATCTCCAGTGCGTTATTCTAAATAGTACATTATTCTAGAGCAGAGAGCAAAGGCTGGCCTCCATTCACAAGGCAGCGGTGATATGAAGAACTGAGGAACTTACATGTTTCTTGAAGATCACGTCTTTACAAGAAATTATTCATGAGGCTTTTTTCTTTTAATTATTTCGATACTAGTGGCTTAGGAGGTCCTTCTCGGCAACGTTGGGAACCCAGACTCCCAGCACTCAGGGTGGGGGTTAATGATCAATCCAGTCTTATCTTACAGAGCAATAACTGCATTAGTCTTAGTGAACATGGAATGAATTGCAGACCTTCTATGCTGAAATAAATTGGCTTTCTTCCTGCTCAACTATGCTGGTTATTCCCTTTCCAAAGAGTTAAAAAGAACATAGGAGGATTTGGGGTGTGTATTTTGTATACCATTATACAGTATGTAGAGCTGGCCTTGTCAAGTATGAATTCAGAAAACTCTTTACGCTAATTATTTTCTTCTTCCCTTCCTTACCTCAACATTAGGATATGAAAAAAAGGTAACCAAAAGCTTCAGTAGTAGCTGAATGCAAGTTGTGTAAAGGCAGTGGCTCTTTCAGAAGGGAATATGCTTATTGACCTCACTTGTCCAAAAGATGAGTGGTGCCTAAACAGCAACCGTGCAGAGGAGCACTGCTTTGGGGGATGGCCTCGAATTGATGGTCTTATCAGCTGGGGCTGGAATTTTAAAGGTGGTCCAGTCTCCCTCTGAGAGGGAAACATAATACATCCCCTTTTTTGAATGGCCTCTAGTGCAGTAGTTAAAGATGTTTTGACTTCTGTTCAGCCAGGTGAGTGCAAAGTGAATGCCTCTTCAGGGGATGAGGCTGAATCAGAATGTTTGTTCTGCCTGAAAGACTTAAAACTGAAGACCAAGAAGCACTATGCTGAAGCCAATGCCTTCAGGAATGGAGCGGCCCTCTTAGCAAATGAGAATGCCAGAATTTGGGAGAAATGTACTATTTATCAAAGACTGAAAGGAGATGGAGAGATGGTGCTCTGAAACCCCTCCTCGAGTATACTGTAGCCGAAGGTTAAAGCCTGCCTTCCTTCCTGAACGAGATCACGATGGGAAGGGAATTATCAAAGTTGTGGCATATCTTTAACGCATGGATCGTTTTGTTCCCACGTCGGAGTAATGTATTTGAGTTTGCAATCTCACTGCAGGGGTGTCTGAGAGATCCCTGAGGAACCAACTGTTTCACACTTTCTAATAGCATGAACAGATGCTGAGAACAGGGAGTTGCTCCACCAAAATGAGACACTCTTAAGTCTACTTTAGGGAGTCGTATCGATGGGACAGGTGAGCATTTTGAAATTGCTCTTCTTGAGCAGTAAGACTTTCTATTCACTGCCTCAGTGTGAATCCATGGCTAAGCAGTCAAGGATATGCAATGGGCTGATTTGCTAAGGCATGTAGCATGCTGCTGAGATCTGCCATTTTAGTCAAAGAAGGCTTTTTTCTTTTTTCATATCAGGGATGAAGACTGTAAATAAACCATTCATAGAACCTGTCATGGCTCTATCATATTTGCATTTTTTTCCGTTGGACCGTCTTTTTGCTTTCTATATGAAGACATGAGGCTGCAAGGATGACACAGGAGTGGCCAGTGTTCCTTACTAGGTGTACCACTTAACTTACTCTACCAGCAGTAACTGGCCTCGTGAGTCAGTCATCTTGCCCTGAGGGACTGTCTAGGAACAGTGTCCACTAAATATAATTTCTACCCACTAGATGGAACTGAAGGACTGTGACCTGAGTTGACACTGAATCTGTTGCTGCCTTACAACTCAATCATTCATTATGGATTTTTTAAGAGACAAGAAACACTGATTTTTTCTTTTTCTTCTGATAGTTTTAAGGAAAGGGGAAGAGAATACCAGAAATGAATATTCATGATCAATCACATTTTGAAAATCCTGCAGCAGTTCCAAGTGGATGCGGATGATACTATTGAATAGTATAAAACTGTCTGGAAAACAGGTATGCTGAAAAAAAATGTGCCTAATATAAAAAAAAAAAAAAAAACCACACACAAAAAAAGTTGTCCTGCCTGAATCACCTATGATGTGTTTAAAACAAACCATATTGTTCCTAATAATACATTTGACTTGCTTTCATTAAACACTTAAAAAAGAGAGTTTTATAATTTCTTTTCTTACGGGTTTACTACTTTGCAATTTTTATCAGTTGTTTAAAATATATCAGACCTTTAGATTTATTCCAGTTCAGTTCAACATGTAAAAAGAAAGCTACAGATATGGGTAAAATATGCAAATGAAGAGAAATATATTGTAAAAATTCTATAAAAACAAAAAAGTATAACACAGTGTCTGTTTTTTGTTTGCTTTTCTCCTCTCCTCACTGAATGTTAAATGCTTGAAGTTGCAGTGAGATCCAGGATTTTTCTTATGAATCTTGATTTTCAATCACAGACTGGTTTGGGTTGGAAGGGATCTTAAAGACCATCCAGTCCCACCCCCCTGCCACGGACAGGGACACCTTCCACTAGCCCAGGTTGCTCAAAGCCCCGTCCAACCTGGCCTTGAACCCTTCCAGGGAGGGGGCAGCCACAGCTTCTCTGGGCAACCTGTGCCAGGGCCTCACCACCCTCACAGGGAAGAATTTCTTCCTTATATCTCATCTAAATCTACCCCCTGTCAGTTTAAAACTGTTACCCCTTGTCCTATCCCTGCACCCCCTCATCAAGAGTCCCTCCCCCCTTTCCTGTAGCCCCTTTAAGTCCTGGGAGGCCACTCTAAGGTCTCCCTGGAGCCTTCTCTTCTCCAGCTGAACCCCCCCAACTCTCTCAGCCTGTAAGCAAACCTGCTTTTCCTCATGCAGTTAGTATATATCTGATATTGTATCAAACTGGGCAGGGTACATACTTCTGGAGTTGTCTCTTAAATTCCAGCCTTGCTGTTTACATTCCAGTGGCCTTATCCTAAAAAATGAAGTTTTCCATTGGTTTTACTGTATTTATTTACTTTTAGACCTGAAACACACATCTGGGGCCCATGTAAAGCTGAGATTTGTATCTCTTGATTCTAATTAGTGGTGTTTTATCAGCAAAGGTGTTTGTACCTACCTAGTCCAATGAGCTTAGTGTAAAAGCTTATTTACCTTGGGTTTGGCTTGAGGAAGGGGTTGTTCAGGGAACCATAAGTAAGGAAGTCGACATCTTTCTGTATTTACCTAAAGCTGTAAGTTCTTACCACTGGTTCCATGTGCTCAGAGAATGGTCTAATTAGTTAATTTTATTAAATACAAATAAATAGTATGATTGTGAAGTTGTGGGAGAGTGGGGATCATTCCCTGAGACAACCAGGTTTGAGGTTTCAGCTGGTGTAAACAAGGTGATAAACTGAACAAATTCAGTTTAAACTACTGAATTTAGTGTGGTTCCAGGCATAATGTCTGGGAACCACTGTTTTTCAGATCAAGTTAATAAAGACTGTTTTTCTTCCAAGATTAGGCTGCAGCGGGTGACTTTTTTTAACCTACTTTTAGGAGAAAGCTACACTATGTTTAAAACAGAACTGGCCCAAATGCCCTGAGTTTTCACAGCCTGACTCAGAGGTAACATTTCCAGTGGGTCTTGTATCTGTGCAAACATGAGGGCAAGACCTGCTCTTTTATGTCATTTTAAATCTGGAGTGACGGTCTGCAAATCCATGAAGGTACCCTGCTATAAATCTGGGATAGTGGAGCAGAGCAGGGCCCAGTAATCTGATTTGGTACTTTCCCTTTCTAATGATGAATGTTGTTTCTTGCAACCAGAAGTGAGTGGTGGTGTGTGTCTGCCGGGGAAGCCACCAGCAGAAGCGTCGTAACTTGTTTTCAGGGGACTAACAACTGCAACCATGGGAGCCTATAAAAAACATGACCTGGTCTTTAGGTAAAAGCACAGAATGTTGGAAAACAGATTAATATATGTAAAGAGAATGCTTTTCAACACTTGACCGGTTAGTTTGTAGGAGGTCAGGCTGGATAATAACTGGAACAAAGAATGTGCATTGGTAAAATGGCCTGGAAAAACAGGAACTGTGCTGGGCTTTGTAGGGGGAAACAGAAATCTGGCCCACCTCTGAATTTAAAGTGAAGTTGTCAATTCCACTTCAATTGAATAAGAGAGAAATCCACTGTGAATAGGGAAGGAATTAAGTAAGAGGTGAAGGAAGTAAGATTAAAGCTCATTGTTTCCATGATGGTCAGGTCTAATCGGGTCTATTCTGCAGTAATCTCTCCTGATTTTTACCTAAGCACAAATAATAAAAAGCTGGTACCCAGCTCAAACCCAGACTGCAACGTTGTGGTGGGGCTCATAAATGGCTATGCACTCTAAGGAGGAATAAGAACTTTAAAAATACCACAAAACCTTATTTCCTCCAACTGGAAACATCAACAAGCATTCCTGATAAATAGATGGAAATCTCAGACAATTTTGTAGTGCTCCTTACGTGTAGAGATTCGTTCTTTTTAAATTCAAGGGCTGAGAATGTTTGGATTTAGGTAACAAGGGAAAAGAAGGTGAGAAAGGGTAACTGGGCTGTCTTGGAGACGGGGACTTTCCACCTAAGTGTTAGGCAGTTTGCTGGGGTATTTCCCCCACTAATGCTTTTCTGACAGCTGTAATTATTTTTTAATTTTTTTTTTTAGGCTGGTTTCTTGCTTCCATTTTCCACTTTACTGTCTGACTTTCCATAAATCTTTCTGCATTTTTTTTTTAACATTTGCAGTGCAAATAACAAATATTTAAGCTTGCATTGCATGGAAAAAGTCAATTTTATGAAAACTAAAGAAATGTAAAATTAAAGCACCTCAAAGGGTTGTCAACAGTACCTTCTCTCCCAGGCTTATTTCCAAAACACTTTGTTAGCATCTCCTAGCACCTGTATCATCAAACGTGCTTACGCCAAGCCATTTTGGTACCTGCATGAGTGGTAGATGAGATGCTCCATTTCACACGCAGGGTGTGGACCCATCCGGCAGTGACTGCCCTCTCCTCTCTTCACAAGCATTCTGGGGACTGTTCCCCACCCCTACTTGCAAAAGACTTAATCAGGGTGAGCTTCATTGTGTTCTCTCTTCTGATGGCTCTAGGCGGTGACTATAGTAATACATTTTCAGTTGTCTCTTGTGACCTGCTTTAGTGCATCTCTGTGCCTTGCTGCAAGCTCCCCCCAAAGCCACGTTTTGTGGCTCCTTCCCTTGGCAGAGGCGAGACGGGCGGCGTTTCCCTGGGGATAGGGAGAGAACTGGCACTTGGGCTTTCTGGTGGTATCTGAGGACGGCCCTTTGCTGCTCTCAGATGGTGGTTGCTCTCTTCCAGGAGTGTTGGTAGGGTCAGTGCTAAACATCCCACCTTCTCACTACTTCGTGCCTCCTATCTGACACGCAAAATCCTGTTTAGCTCTTTGTAATGAGTCATTCCCCTCATCTTTAACACACCTCTGTGGAGGTGGGCTGGGAGCTCAGCTTTCACCTTCCAGGCACTCAAAGGTTTTAACCTCCTCAACCACATAAAATTTTTAGGAACCAGCAAAACACCTTATTAGACTCCAAAGGAGCTGCTGCTCTGCTCATCTAGTGGCATTGCTGCTGCGTCAGGAATGTGGACAAGCGCAAAACGAAGTGCAAAGAGGCGAAGTGATGCGCTGGGTGTTTTGGTAATTATTTTATTTAAATATATGCTCCATATGTTTTTAGCCAGGCCCAGTAAGTTTCCTCAGACTACGTGACAGAGTTATTTCTGTGCTGTCGGACAGCTGCTGAGGGTTGCTCTGGGAGGGCTTTGCAGGTGTGGGCTGTAGTGCAGTTACTGCCATCAACTGCGAGCTGTTGAAGCTTGATCTGAATTTCTGGGTGACAGATCCCATGTTAATGCCTGAGGAATCACAGGAAATACTTCCCCTCATGATTTCCTACCTTCTAATCAGTAAAAGCATCCTATATAGATTTTTCTCTCTCCAATAAGTCATCTCCTATGGTGTGACAGCTATAATAGAGGGATTTCAATATGCGTATATAGCTAGACATTTATTAGGGCTTCAGTTCATCACTGTGCTTATCTTAGACTAAATTAAATATGGAATAAAGGTGTAATCTTAAGCACATCTAGATAAGTGTTTAAAGGTAGGCTTTAAATTGGTTTTGTTGCCTTGGAGCCTAAACAGACTCCACTGTTCACAGAATCACAGACTGGTTTGGGTTGGAAGGGATCTTAAAGACCATCCAGTTCCCACCCCCCCGCCACAGGCAGGGACACCTTCCACTAGCCCAGGCTGCCCAAAGCCCCGTCCAACCTGGCCTTGAACCCTTCCAGGGAGGGGGCAGCCACAGCTTCTCTGGGCAACCTGTGCCAGGGCCTCACCACCCTCACAGGGAAGAATTTCTTCCTTGTATCTCATCTAAATCTGCCCTCTCTTGTTAGGAAGTTGACAAATTGTAAGGCTTTCTCTTGCATCCAGCAAATTCCACACAGGCAGAAAATAAAAAGATGAATTCTCGAGTCAGGAGAAGTGTTGAATCAGGAGACCTTTAGTCTCACCGGCTTGCTTGAGAATAAGTCATGTCTGCATTTCTTACCCTTCTCCTTTACATAAACCACCCACAGAAAACTCATTAATCAAAAATGTCAATGGTTTCACAGAAATCCCCCCACACTCACACCTTGGGTTTTATGTTCCTCAGAGTAGCAGGTTGGGCTCTTTTCTCTCCATCAATTGAATTTTTCTATTTTTTTAAATGATTTTGTTCCTTCATACTGTGAGTGTTAATATTTAAAGAGAAAAGAGCAGTTCATCCTCCATGGGGTCAATTTTGGGTACACTGCTGGATTTTAAACAATATCGCTTTGCCTTCAATAATCGCCCTTCTTGCATTGCCTCTGAAAAATTGTGTTTTCCTCCACTCATTCACCAGTCTCAAAATACACTGTGATGTGTTTGATCTTTTGGCACCTTATTTTTCTGCAAAAGCTGACAGCATCTCAGAGGGTGTGCTCTTTGCTTGCCGCCCTCCCCAGCCGGCCGGCTCACTGCTGCAGCTTCTGCATTTTCATTCGGTCAAGGGAAGCAAACCTCCTGCGGAGGCCAGACCCAGGGAGCTGAAAATAGTCGCTTTGTTTTCCAGAAACTCAAAGACTCTTGGAGAGTAAAGCAAATCCCTTCTGAATTTTGTGCTAATAACATTTTAAATCAGCAGAGCCTACTGTTCAGAGGTTATAGCCTTGCTTTAATTAAGTCTGCACAGAGGCAAGGGGGAGATCCATGGATGAGGAGCGTGGACTGATGATGAGGAGGTCCCCCGTGCTTGTGCTTGCCGTGCACTATAGGAATTAGAGATGCTGCTCTGCTCCACAAGGTCTTCTCCCAGCCAAAACCAGTGTTAGAAGGGCACGAGAAAGATCCCTCCAGTCCTTTGGAGGTTTTTGCCTGCTTGCTTTCCAATGCTCAATGCACCTTTGTGCCCCCTGGGCCAGCCAAGGTTGCAGGGCAGCTGCACACTGTGTAAGAGCCATCGGTACCTGCTGCTAGAGGGTTTCTTCTGCAAAAAAAATGAGGCGTTTACTTCCCAGCTCGTTGCTTCAAGCACACCCAGAGCCCTCGCGAGGCAGCCGAGCGCCGAGGCTCGCTAGCTGGGAACGGCGTGTCCCATCGCGGGGACCGGGAAGTGCCTGTTCTTGGTACGGCGACAACCATGGCATACGGCCTGGGCAGGGCTGCCCGCCCCCGGAGCAGCTGCCCGCGGCGCTGGGTGCCCGCTGCCAGCCCAGCTCGCCTCCGGCAGCTGCCCACGGACCACCACGGGGGAAGCCGGGTGCCTGCCCGGGCTCCTGGGGGTCCAAGTGTAGGTCAGCTGGAGATGCGCCGGCTTCTGTGGCTAAAAGCAGCTCTACAGCTTCTCCAAGTTGTAAGGGCCATGTGTGTTGCTGCTGGGACAGCTCTGCCCTTTGCAATATGCGTTTTATTTCTGGGCTCCTGAGCAGGAGGAGCTTGCTTTCCCTGGCGGAAAGTCCTGCTCTTGATTTCCCCCAGAAAGCAGCCTGCTACTCCTTGCCTCACCCTGGGGTGCTGTGCCCTGCGTGGCAGCCCTGGCCTTACCTGGACTTGTATCAGGTTCGTTCCCCCCCCTCAGGACACGGCTCCTGGCGCACGAGTGACCCACCAGCCATTTTATTGCCCCGATGGACACAGCCACGATGCCACCACAGGCTGCCAATTCCTGCAGTTGTCCACCCAAGGTGGTCTTTGGCTTTTTTCCTTTAATCCTCTTTTGAGAATTTCAGACAACGGCAGAGTCTCCCCTGGTTTAGCAGGACTTCAGCCCAGCTTGAGCTAACAGAGACCAGAGAGTGGTGATCACTTTGCTTGCGCAGGTGTAAGCCGTGGGTGACCATCCTAACTTGACTTCTGGCTTCTGGTTTTTACACCGCCTTTTGCCTGAGGCTGTTGGGAGTCTCCTGGGGAAGAAGGCAGATCCCTGCTGCACCCATAAAACTGCCTGCAGTTTCCTCTTCTATTTCAGGGACTGATTCCCGTGATGTTCCTGTGGTTGCCCATGTAGCATCTTCTGGTGTTGAGAGCTGCTGTGCTCTGGGCAGCCCTCCGGCTGCCAGATCCTGAAGGGAAAGACATCACCACTTGCTTGTTCTCTCAAATATCCCTCAGGCTCCCACACTAGCCCTGAAATAGAAAATTTGCTTGCCTGGGCTGCTCTTACCCCGGGCTGCCATGAGCTGCAGGCATGTTCCGGTGGCACTGAGCGGCTGTATGTGGAGTCACACAGTTGTCAGCGCTGATCCATGGCTTTAATTACAAACTAGTCTTTCGGTAAGTCTCGGGTAAGTCAAAACAGGCAATTGCAGCTCAGCCCCAGCTTGTGAGCAGTTCGGTTCAGTCTTCAGGAGCCCTCATCTGTGGCAAAACTTGACCTGAGTGTGAATCTCTGGGCAAAGGCCCAGTGGTGTCCCACCACCCATCGCCCAGCAGCAAGCCACCGGCTCCCCAGGCCTTGCTCTGCCCTCGCCGTGCCACAGCTGAGCCCTCTGGTCTTACCTTCTGGTGGCACAGCCAAGCTCCTGTCTCAGATGCGCCTCCTTTGGCTGTGTCAGATGTCCCAGGAGGTTTTTGCTGAGCCAGAGCCCCCCTTTCTGTAGGGGCCACAGGAGGAGGAAGGCAAGACAGAGGACTGTGGCTGTTTGGGGGTGCTGCACCCCCGGATGCAGTGTAATGGCTCCGGTATCGAGTCCACCTGCTGTTCATCACAGTTTTGCGTTCAGCACTGCCATCAGGGCTTTCTGAGCGGCCGCACAACCTGGCAGCAGCATTTTGCCTCTCCCATTGCAGGTCCCTGGGATGGGAGCAAGAGAGGAGGGTGGCATCCAGCTGAGCCACCAGGCATTGCACCCACACTCCCCACCCAGACTTTGGACACCTCTACAAGCCAGCGAGCATTAGCCCCAGACTGTGACTGCAAACGGTGACGCTGGAAGAGCAACCTCCTGGCGAGCAGACCTGGGGGCTCCCCACAATAACCCATCCCCCTGGGCTGCCTGCTGCAGAGCTGGGGCCCTGCTGTGGTGCTGGGAGCGATGGAGCCGCCCCGTGCACAACCACCCCATTTCCACAGGCCGCCGAGAAACCCCACCCCAGCTCAGGCCCTGGGGGATGCCGGAGGTGGCAGGTTTGTGCCTGGTGCACGTTCCCCCATCCTGCTTTTTCAGCTACTGCCTCCCATAGCCACTGCGGCAGCCCCGGCACCTTCCCAGGGAGCCCTGCCAGTTAATAAACCACTTTTAATCTCTAAAGAAGGTTCTTTGTGCAGCCTTTTGTCAACAGGGCCTGTCCCATTGCTATAGCTACGGTCTCTTTGCCGCCGGACACACCTGTTTGTTTTTCCAGCTCCTTTCTGTTGCCGTCAGACTTCTCTGCCACCTAAATAAAAATACTGAGAAAAGCCCTGCCCTGGTCCTGCACCCTCATTGCCCTTCCCTATTAAGGAAACTCCTCACTCCCTGGGGACCATTTTTTTGCAGGCAATGGCCTCAATCAGACTGCTCAGCTAGAATCCCTTGGCACAGCTTTGTTTTCTGGCTTTTACCCTTAAAATTATTGTGCTCATGGTGGAGTGGGGCTGGGATGACACGGGTTGCAGCGAGGTCCCTGGGCGAAGAAGACACCTTGGGAAGGGCTGGGGACAGTGATGACCCCATAGCCCATCAGCAGGAATTTTGCAGATACACCACAAGGTTTTCTCACTGAATGCTTCCCCCTGCCTTCATGCATAAAAATCCCCCCAAATTAGTGCTTCTGGGATATTGGCCTCGTGCACCTGCTTGGGCAGCAGGAGCTGCCCTGGCTCCTGGGCTGCTGTGTGGAGCGGAGCAAGGGTTTTTTCCCCCAGAGCACCCTGGCCCCTGGGCACCAGGACCCTTCCCAGGGGTTCGTGTCACCCTTTGGGGATGTTAAAAAACCAGCTTATATATTGGCTTCATGAGTTGTGGCTGCTGCGTGCCCAGAGAAAAGCACGCAGAGGTGGAAATGATCTTGGGGGAATTTCCCTTCATTTGCAAACCTTGCCCCTGCACAGGGTGTTTGTCCTGCACCAGGTTCAGGATGGCGATTTGCGATGGATATCAAAAGCATTTCCATGAGCAAAGAGGGCTTATCTTGATCTTTACTGGGGCAATCTGACCATATGGATCCTGCTTTTCTCTTCCTGCATTTCATTTCTTCCCCCTCCAGATGCAGCTGAGGTTTGTCCCTGGCACGGGGGCCGTGGGATCCACCGTTCCGGCACAGCCAAGCTGCCGGTATTTGCTTTCCCTGCTCTGTGCACCGAACCTCGGCGCGGCTGAGTCACGCTCTCCGCTGCCGACTGACTCACCGCCGCGCCGAGATCACCGGGAAACCTCCGGAGCCAGGCAGAGAAATCCACCCACGGGCTGCGAGGTTTAATCCTGCAGCGCCGGAGCTCCAGCCCTTCCCACTGGGACCCAAAGCGATGCTGAAAGGAGAGGGGAGAAGCCAGTGGGGACACACAGCCCCAGCTGGGCACGAAGGCGTGATGGTCCTGGCAACAAGGATGGGCTGGAGACAGGGAGCAGGTTTCCAGGATTTGGCCCTACTTTTGTGCAAGCTGGCAACAAAATAATTAAATAAAACCTTCTTATTTCACCAGAATGTTATCGCTATTTATTGTCCTGCAGCTTTGGCATCGCTGCTAAATCTTTAATGTGTTGGAAATAGTGTTTTTGATTAATACAATGAATTTGGTATGTGGTGTGTGCGTTACCATTTGCAAAAAAAAAAAAAAAAAAGACCTTTAATGCTCTTCATAAAACAAGTCTGGGTTTAGCGACGCTGCAGAGGTCTTGCACCTTATCCAGTCCGGTGCTGGGCATCCCCCCGTGCACGTGCTGAGCCCAGTCGCCATGTTACAACTGTCAAATCTTGCCTGAAATTCAAGCTATTTAGGGTCTGCTATAACATGAGGCATGTCCCCAATGCCAGCTCTGTGGGGACACATGCGAGGGCTGCTGCGGGTTTGCAGTGGTGCTGCACATCTGGAGCAGCTGCTCCAGGAAGGATGGAGCAGTGTTGGGGTGCGTAAGCAGGAAGGGCAAGGGGAACAGCTGGAGTGTTTCAGCAATGGTCTGGCTCTCCCGCTGCTCATCACCCTGCGGCCAGACAAAACCAAGCTGTCGTTGGGTGGAAAACAGGCTTTTCAGGAGAAATCGGTCACGCTCGGTTGGATGTTTCTGTAAATGAAGAGGGCTGCGGGGAGCGTGGCATGCGGTGTGGCAACGGCTGCTGACCTGCCCTGCAGTCGGATTTGTCTTTTAGCAAAACATCCAGTTTTGATATTTAAGATTTCCAGCAATGGAAAATTCACAGCAGCCACGGGGCTGGGGAGCCAGGCGCTAATTGGCGGAACTTGTAGAAAAAGCATCCCTCCAGCTCTTTTCCATCGGAAAATTCAAAAGCTTTCTCCAACTGTTGATTTCTCATAAAAACTAAAGCAAAACACGCTGGGTGGGGAGGCAGGGGTGAGGGAAGATCTTGACAATGTTGGAGCAGCCCTTTTCACTCCATCAGGACAAATATTTACATTTTTTCATTTTCAAGTAACTCTTGTTTGGAAATAATTTGTTTTATATTGCACTCTGTTACCACGCTTCGAAAAAATCACAAAGAAAACAAAGTGATTTTGCAGAAATACAATGTTTTGGCCAAAACAGAATGACTTTTTTTTTTTCCTAATATTCCCTGGGAACACTGACATTTTGGGGCCTTTTCCAACTTGGAAATTTCAGAGCAAGCTCTCGTCCCTGTTTGTCCAGCTACAGCATAGAATAATAATTCTCGAAGGGTTAATAGATCTTTTAATAATTTTTTTAATCAATCCTTGGCATCCACCAGGCACTTGCACTGCCTGGTTCTCAGGACTGGAGCCATCTGCGACGCTTCCTACCGCTGCTCAAACCCACCCAGAGCATCTGCTGCTCCTGTCAGTGTCATTGCTGTAATTTAGTAAATTAGTTAGAAATCATCAATAACTGAGCGCTGCAGGTAACACCTATAGATCTTGCAAGCAGCAGTTGAAAAGAAAATCTTTTCCTATTGCAAAACCATCCACTGCTGGGCAAGTGCAGGCACATTTTCTCCCTAGGTGAGGATGTAACGTCCTTCCAGGTGTGTGAATCGCTGCAGTTACTTTCCCTGCGCTGGAGAGGGTGGGAGTGATTCGAGTAATTAGTGCTGGGAACACGACCATAACTAATGGGGCCAGGCAAGGGCTGTGTGGTCGCGTCCCTGCCCGTGGTGGGAACACGAGCCGCATTGCTCGTGGTGCAACAGTTGAGAGGTGAGGGATGGGAGATGTCCTGGGAAGGCTGCGGGCTCAGAAACAGCTCTTAATCATCCACGTGATAACCACACCATGGTGAAATCCAGTCTCAGCTTGGGGTTTTCCTTTGGGAGGTGGATTTGAGACCCACTGAAGTGATGGTCCCAGTGACCCTTCTGCGGGTTGCAGCAAAGCGGACACGAGTGCTCTGCATCCCCAAATTCGTGATGCCACACCTGTCCCCAGGGCAGTGGCTCCAGTGGTGCAACACTTGTCATGCCTTTCCTTCCCAAAATCTCCCCTGGCTCCTGCACACCCAAACTCCTCCCATCCCAACATCTTTCCTGCTGTGAGCGAAGCGTGTTTCGATACATGCCAGGCTCCGTCCCTCTCACCCCGCAGAGTCATTCCCATCGGGAGTGTTGCTGCAGGGGGTCTGGAGGGGGATGTCTGGGTTGGGGGGGAGCTGATGCCAAGTCTCCAGCCCCTTCTCAGCAGCATGAACCTCCCTGTCCCCAGGGTTGTGCTCGAGAAAAGCCTTGGGGGGCACCAGCAGCTCCCAGCTCCCGTCTAGTCCAGGGGTGTGGGTTTTGTGTGGGGTCCAGGGTGTGGGTTTGGGGACAGGCAGCTCACTGCCCGTGAGCTTTCTGGTGGAAAACTTCCCTTTTGGTGAAAACATGCCCTTTGTGCATCAGGTGGGAGGAAGCTGATCTGGGCTTGCAGGTGTAGGCAGTTGATTCAGGTGTCTGGAATAGAACTAAGCCCTGCCTAACCCGTAGGGCTGGAAAAGGGCCATTCCCTCCTTTAAAAGGCCTTTGCGGGGAGCCCCTGTCCCTGGTGATGTCCTGCCTAGGGTGGGATGTGCAGTGCTGCCATGGGTGAGCTTTCACTCTGCTTCCAGTGGGTCCAGCATCGCCTCACACCCCATATCTCCTGTTCCTGCTTCCAGCTTTCCCGGTGAGCAGGTTTTCTAAGCCTCTGGTTCTTTGTGCAGCTTTTTGGGATGCTGTCCCTGTCTGAGGCCTCCAGATAGGGACCCATCTCGGGGTCATGGGTGCATCTGCACCCAGTACCAATCCCATGGGGAACACTGTTATGCTGAGCTTCTGGGGGGACAATGTGTGAACAGGGGCTCCTGCCATGTCCCTGCAACATTGCTGTGGGGCACCCCCAAGTCCTGGACCTGTGGCACCAGTGCTTGGTACAGGGCCGTTGGCACCCACTGCAGCACCCCTTTTTGGGATAGTCCGGAGAAGAGGCTCAGCAAAGCCCAGGGGAGGCCATGGAGGGGGCACCGGGGTGCCCTGGCAGTGCTGGGGGGGGTCTCAGCTCACGTGGGGCCATCTGCCACTGCCTGTTCCCTCCTCCCCTCTGGCACATCCCCTCGCTTGAGCACTTCCTTCCTCCCATCCCGTTTTTCCAGTGATGCTTCTCCTCTACTGCTGTCTCCTGTCCCAGCAGCTGTTTCGTAGCACCAGTGATTTTGACTACTCAGTTAACTATTTATCCAGATGGAGCGGGTCTGTTGTCGTGTGCCTGGCATGTTTTTTCCATATACAAATTCTGCGCTGAAGCAGAGAGGACAAAGCCCAACAAGCTCTGCGAGTCATCCCGAGCGCTGGGCGTGCTTGCTTTGGCTGGCGTTCAGCCTCCCCAGGTCACAGCCCCTGCTCCAGCCCCTGCCCTCGCCCCCTTTTACACTGAATTCGGGGGTTTTGTCCTCCCTCTCCCCGCTCTTTCCCTCGTGCCAGTCACGCCGTTGATCCTCGCCCTCCTCACCCTGGCCCAGCTGCAATAAGGAACTGGCATGCCTTTATTTTCCTAGCACTTAATTTTAATGAAATGCAAATCCCAAACACTTTGCAAACCCAACGACCCGTGCGGATGTTAATTGCCGGGGCTGGGGATGCTGTTTGCTGTCCTGGGAAGGTCAGGATGGGACCCCTGTCCCCACGGGGGGTGACAGGACAGCATGACCCTGTGGTCTTTCCTGGCTCTGCCCCAAATCAAGGTCATGCCAGGTCCCCAGCCTCCACGAAGGAGGGTCAGGGAGGATTTGGGGACACATGCATCCTCTCAGGGGACAGAATGTTTCACTGGGGCTTTGGAGCTGGGTACCTGCAGCCCCTATTAGGGCACAAACCCACTGCAGAGCTCAACTCCCGAATATGCTTCTTTTTCACCCATTTCTGCTGCTAGATAAAGACTCTGGGCTTAAAGCTCCCTTTTCCCCAGCAATGTGATGTGATCACCTCTCCAACCCTTGGAGACCCCCATCTCCATTAGGGACAGGAAAAGGCTTCACCTGAGCAAATTCCTCAGAGGATTTTCACCTCCATCCCATCCTCCAGCAGGACTGAGGATTTGGCCACAAGCAAAACCCATGGCTGGTGGCCAGCAGAGCCGAGAGTGCCCTTGCACCCTCAGTCCCCTGGACCACGGCAGGGCCCAGGTTTGGCTGCTCAGCAGCATTTGCATTGAAAATCCCAACTTTGAAATGCAAAAGTGCCTGGCTGCAATGAGAGACATTGCAGCAGGGAGTTTATAGCAAAGCCTAAATATTTATCCAGAAACATTGTGTTTTCCCTCTGGTCTTGAATTTCATGATATTTATTTCCTTTGCTCCCTTCTGGGCTGGGGATGAGCAAGGAGAGCCCCCAGCTCAGTTGTGCTGGAGGGGACATTTCTCACCATCTCACAGCAAAACTAGCTGAAATTCAGAAAACGATGCCAGAACTCCCTCCTTCAGCAAACTTTTTTCTTTTCAGCTCTTCGCAGAGAGCCTGAAGTTTCCGAGCGCACTTGTCGCTCAGTGCATGAAAGGAAAGTTGGCAGCTCTCTGGGCTATTGTCAAACCCCCTTACGAAACTCAAGGATTTCGGCTGCATTTCCTACCCACTGACCTTATCGAGGTTTTGCATGTTCTTGGCGTTTCTTCATGCCACCGGGGCGGTTGTACGCTGCAAAATGCTGGTGGCACTGGGGTGAGGGGCCCTTGTAGGTGTGCGTCCCCTGTACGTGGGTATTTTAACGGAGATAAACAACTCCCGGCCCAATCCATTTAGCAAATTCCCTGCTATTTCTATTTGTGAGTGGTCAGCCAAGGTTTGCTGAGGGGCTCACGCTTGTTTGTTGCTTATGGCTGGTTGCTGAAGGCTTTGCAGCAGCAGTTTGGGGTGCATCCCGGTACCACTCACATGCCCCGGGGACACCTGGGGACCTCGAATGTCAGATCTCACTCACAGAGCACAGGGTTTGCCTTCAGCGCGTCTCCTCCTGACATTCCCACCCTGCCTCTTAGCATGTCTGCAAAAATACATGTGTAAGTCGATGCAATGATGCCTCACAGTGGGTGTGCAGGCAGGGACAGCTGCTCTGGTGCCTTGTCCCCAAGGATGTCCTCGTGAAAGACCTCAGCAGCACATGTCGGGGTCTGCTGGCCTCCATGGGAAGTCATCCCGTGCCAGGGTCACCCAATGCTACAAGACAGGACCAAACCCCCAGGGATTTGCCCCAGCCGTTGGAGGCATGGTCCATCTTTTTTTCCACAGGTACATGTCCCATGAGCTGCCCGAGGTTTGGGTCACACTGCTGACCTTTATAAAGTGGGTTGTGGGGCTCATTAGTGGGGGATGAGGGACACAACATGGGCTGGATCATCTTTTCCCCCTTGAGAGCTCTCATGCAGGAGCAAAGCCATGTGCAGCGGGTGCCATGCTGGGTGCATCAGTGAGAGGTTTAATACTTGGGGGGGGGTGGTGGGGGTGGGGGGGTGTTTGGGGCTTTGCATGTGCCCTGGGTGAGGGTATCTCTGGGGACTCCACTGCCCACCCGAGACAGAGAGGTGGCAGTTTGTGCTCGGTCTGCACCCCGCTGCCATTGCTGGCATCCTGTGGAGCGCTCGCGAGGAGGTGACCAGGAAGGGACCAGGTGCGGGGAAGCGACAGACACGGGGTCATGACGCTGCCTCTGCCAAACTGCAGGACCCACAACGCCCCAAAGCGCGTCCCCCAAAGGCTTTCCCTGGGGGAGCATCAAGATCCACAGGGCTGGGATTACCAGGTGCATGGCGAGGATGTGTCCATGAGGATTTGCATGATGTAAGAGCGAAATCAGGTCAAAATAATTTATCTTGGGTCTGTGCTGCTCGCAGGGGCACGCTGCTGCCCCGGAATGCTGCTGACTGAACCCCCTGTGCCAGGCCCGCAGCCGGAGTGACCGGCCCCACCGTGTTTGTGTGAAACACAAGTGCACCCTTGGCCAGCAGCCACCGAGCAACGGTGTGAGGGTGTTCAGCTTCCTCGAGGCTGCCTGGCTGTGGAGATAAGCGCCAGAGCAGGAAACGTCTTGCTCCACACTGGGCTAGAGCAAGTTTTGGCTCCCCGACACAGGGGGGCTGGGGCTGCGAGCTTAAGGGCAGCAGCCAAGCTCCTCGCCAGTGGGGTGGTGGTGGTGGGGATGTCCCTTTTGGGCTTTCCTGTGAGGTTCCCTCCTGGGGACGGTCCCAGCGTGGGTATGGTGGGACTGGAGGAGGCAGCGGGAGGAGGCTGAGCAGCAGCAGGGCCAGGAACAACCTGCCAACATCACCATCGTACAGCTGCGTAACCATCCGGCTGTGACCCCGCAGGTAAAACATGAACACCACGGCATAAGCACCACACGGTCTGTGCCGTGCTCACCCTTGCAGCACCCCAGCGAGATGAGCCCCCCCTGTTTCACGGGGGAGTGCAGGCATCGCTCTGACCAGCTGCAGAAACAAGGACATCTCTGTGTGCTCAGTCCCTCAGCATCACTGCTAACAGCCAATCGGCCTGGGAAAAGGGCATATGCTGCATGCTTTGCACAGGGTTTGAGCGATTTCCTAACACCTTTCCGGGGTGCAGAAGGCGCCTCTGCCCGGCCAGCTCTGGTGCTGATGTCGGAGCAAGGCATTGCACCCTCTCTTGCAGCCGGCATTGGGAGCTGCATGCATCCAGCACGCCGCTGCTGAGGTTTGTGGTGGGCTGTGTTTTGCCAACAGCATTTAGTAAACAGCCCCACGCATGGTGCACAAGAAAGATCCTAATCTGGCTCAAAACAACCCCACAAACCAACCCAAAGTTATCTCCACAAGCCAAGTCTGCAAATGAAGGAAAAATTCCTACACCCTCTGCAAAACAGTGTCTGCTCTCCTCCTTGATGGAGCTAATTGCTCTGTCTACCAGCAAGCTGCTCCTGGCAGCCTTGACCGGGACATTGTGTCCCAGGGACCGGCTGTTTCCCCGGGATTTAGCACCATCACGGCCACCAAAACATTTGCTTGCTGCCATCTTGGAGGTGGGATTTGCTTTCAGAGGGGAACAGGCAGGGAGCAGGATGAAATGGTCACTGTGGCTGGAGGCTGCTGGAGGGTTTGCAAAATAACAGTTCTTGATAAGAGACCCTAATATTTCATAGAATCACAAAATAGCAGGTTGGAAGGGACCTCAAGGATCATCTAGCCCAACCTTTCTTCACAAAATCATGGTCTAGACAAGATGGTCCAGCACCCTGTCCAGCTGAATGGAACACTTAAAGTGTCCAATGTTGGGGAATCCACCACTTCTTTGGGGAGATTGTTCCAGTGGCTGATTGTTCTCATTGTGAAAAATTTTCCTTTTGTGTCCAATTGGAATCTCCCCAGGAGTATCATGTACGCAGTGTGGGGCCTAATTTTTCCCTAAAGGGCTCTTGCACACAAGCTTTTCCTGGAGGGAAAAAGAAAAATATTAATTGGAGTGTAAAATTAAATTATTTGGAGTATATAAAACAGGGGGTGCACACAGGGCTGAGCATCAGCCAGCACATCCCTCGACAGCATTTTTTTTTAATGTAGGGAAGGTAGGAGAGAGCAATGGTTTGGCTCAGCAGGGCCAGAATTAGCCTGGCTGTGCCTGGGGTCAGGTCTGCGGTGAGCTCGAGGAGAGGGACCTGACTCATGCAGTCACTGTCAGATCATTTAGCGGGTTTATTTCTTTACTGGTGATTAACGGCAGTGTTTCATTTCTAATGGAAGGAAACAGGGAGGAAATGGTTTCTTGCCTTCATTTGTCAGGGATTTGTTTAAACGGGCGCTAGCATTCCCTGGAAATAGGTCACGGTTGTGTATTTTCACGGACAAGAAGCTGATTGGGCTGGGGCTGGATGTCAGATGTTTGGATGGAGGAGTGCTCGCAGGCTTTCCTGTGCGAGGCCATTCCCCTCGCCTTTCCCATCCTCATCCTCTCGGCCCCGTGCCAGGGACGCCCCACGTCCTGCTGCTGGCGGCCGGGGCGAGATGGTTTGCAGTTCCCAGCCAAAGTAGCCTCTGACTGCTATCAAAGTAGACTCTGACTACTCTCCCCTACTATAGGGGATCAGCGGTTAATTAGGTGGAAAATAATTTTCCTGGTATCTCCCTGCAGCGGGGCTCTGCCACGGGCAGTGTGGGGTGTGCGAGGAGGGTGCATCACCTCCGGGAAATGGGTGCCCCCCAGCGTGATTTTGGAGCTGGTAGTCATCGGGCACAGAGCTGTTCATAGAGAAATCCCATTTTTGAGTGGAGCGATGGTGTTGCCAACAACTCCCCCTGCAAAACAGGGACTTGAAAGAGTCTGGTTCAGGCTCCAAAAAGTCCCAGACCTCCCATGGAGCCAGTGCATGTGCTTTAGATGCTTCCAGATGGAACATCGTGAGCATGGTGAGCCTCGCGGCGGTCAAAATAGCCCTGAAACTCTGGTCCTCGGTGTGCCTGGAGCCTGGGGCTGTGCAATGGCCTCGCTGGCACAGCTTTGCAGGGTGCGGGGTGTATTCACGGCTGGTTTGGGGGGTGTGGGAAATCCAAAGCTGCCTGTTGTACTACTGCAACCCCTGGGCAGGCAGGGCAATGCCTGCTGCTAGCTGCTGCGGGACAGCAAGGAGAAAAACGGAGCTCTGCAGCCAGCTGAATTTGGATGACGTGGGGGAAATGGATGGCTTTTTGGGAGCAGAATAGTCAAAATCTTTCGCTGCAGGTGCCTTTGCCTGTGGGCAGCCTGCGGAGGTGGGAACCTGCCGCCGTGCCTGCACAGATGCCCTGGGAAAATTCCAGCAGGGGCTGGCTCCTGTGGCACAAAGGTTGCCAGGCCAAGAGGCAAGGCTGGGGCAAAGCCACTGTCCCGTGTCCTTGCTGCTGCTGGGGCAGCAGCTGCAGACCTGAGATGGGGTCACTGCTGCTGGAGTGTTTGCCTTGTGCCATGTCTCCTGTGTTGACCATTCAGTGGGACACAGTGGGGAGACATGAAGGGGTTCATCGGGGCTTTGCCCCTCGTGGCTGCCCTGATGTGGTCGATCTGGTGCTAGGGGAGAGTTTCAGGGGTAAATAGGGATGTCTGGTGTTTTATAAATACCAATTTTTGGTCATTTTTGCGCTTTGACCATGAGATGTTTCTGTGAATTCAGAGCTCAGGGCTGGGGCTGAGCAAACCCAGAGCGTGGGGTCACGTGGGGTGGCTCTTGCCACCATCCCAAAACCCACAGCAGACACACTCTTTGATGTCCTTGAGACCCACAGCAGCCAAAAGCGTTACTGATAACTGAGATCTGAGCCATTTGAAAAATGCATTTGTGCACTGAAAGGACTCAGCCTTTGGAAAAGTTACTCATCTTCCTCTTCTTCTGAAATAACACCATTCCTCACGGCCGTCCTTCCCCAGCATCACCGCACGCTCTCAGCCTGGCCAGGCAGCCAGAGCCCGAAAATCCTAGCAACAATGACATTGTTTTCTATATTTGCATCACTTAAGGCTGAACAGAACCGATGACACACCGTGGAGCTGGCAGTGGAGCTGGTATTGATGCCATCTGCAGAGAGCCGCCTCCTCACCATGTTAAAATTAAATTTCCTTAACTGTTTGGTTTGTGCTTCTCTGGGGCTGGCGTGCAGGGTGCTCGTGGTGGCCACAGCGCTGTCCAGCCAGGAGCCCGGTGTGGCCCCAAACTGGGGGATGATCTTTGCATCTTGCACCGAGCATGGATGTGGAGACACCACATCTCATCCCCTTTCTTGGCACACGTTGTGTGCACAGGCTCCTTCCAGACATCACGCCCTTCCATGAGCAGTTTCCAGCAGCGAATGTTCTTGTGATTTTTTTTTTTTAACTCTTTTCTTTTTATCACAGGCTGCCTCTGATGTGGGAGACAAGGGCTCAGCTCCACTCTGTCTTCAGCGAGATGCAGGCTGGTGGCTTGCAAACCCTCTTAGGCTCTATGCACCTTTGGATGCTTATGTTTTAAAAGTCAGTCTGGCTCTTTGTATTTTACTTAAAGTGCACTTGGGCACTCATGATCTTGTGTGATCAGGTTAACTTGGTGGGGAGACAGCTTCTGACCTCGTAGGCAAGAGTCATTTTACAGGCTGGGAAAGCAGCAGTGAAACACCATGGCCTTTGCTTTCGAGTTTTGGGGGGTGTTTAGTCGTGCAGAGCCATGGGCCTTTGGATGCCTGCAGACACCAGCACGGTCTGGCCAGGGCTGAGCAAACGTCTCCCTGCTGCATTAAACCTCCCCAGGGAAAATCCACCCACAGTGGAAAAAACTTGGCTGTGGCTGCAGGGTCTCTCCCAGACCGGCTTCGTGCTGCTGTTGTGTAAAGCTGAGAGCGGTCAAGGTCGGGTTCCTGGCGATCCCTCGGAGACGCGGGAACTTCCAGCACAGCCGAGCTCCGGCGAGGGGGGTGAAGGAAGCCAAGTCCTACAGCCCCATCCCACCGGTTGCAGATGCCCTGTGTGGTCCTTCCTTCAGAGACTGGACCTTAAAGCAAAGAATTGTTTGGGTTTTTTTTTAAATAAATTCTGGATTCTAAATGCATGAATTCTGGGTTTTACATTTGGAGAGCACTCACTGTATGTCTACAGCTAGAAACTTGGAGTGTAAAAAGAATGTAAAAGCCAAGACTGGTGTGAGAGACTTCCAGGAGAAGAGGCAGGCAGGCATGCAGCACACCAACTCGCACGAAACCGCTCGTCCCCCACGCAGGGGGGACAGCGCAGCCCCAAAATGCTGTCGGGGCTGCAGGGTGCCAGTGGAGTCCTGCACCACCAGCCACAGCCCAGGGGGACACACACAAAGTGGCAAAAGTGGGGAAATGCGGTGGCGGCTGTGGCTGTGGGCAGAGCACGTCCTTCTGCCCTCCCCCTGACGGCCCTGGGGTGAGCAAGGGAGCAGAAATAGCATCGCAAAACTACAGCTGGGAGGTGGGAATGAGACAGCGGAGGGACGAGGCTGGGGTTGGCTCTGTTTAATCGCTGGGGTTGGGCTTGGGAGCAGCGACGCCACCGGCAAAAGGTGAACTTTAAAATCTGCTGACTGCTCCTCGCTGCCGGGAAGGGGAGCCGGGCCCGTCAGGGGTTTATTTCCCTACCTGTAGTGGGTAACTTTTGCTTAGTAAATGATGAAGACTTACAGATACTAAAAATAATCAAAGTAAACCAAAACCATCCCGGCCCCGACGGCCCCACGAGCAGGCAGCCCTGCATCAAGCGAGCCCCAGAGGAGCCCGTTTTCCTTTGACAGTATTTTTCTAGTTCCTCAGTGCAAGACCAATGCTTTGCACGTTGTTGGCTTTTCCTCTTTGCAGCTTTGCACAGGAGTAAAAGAAATGGCTTTGGGAGATGGGTTATCCCAAGGCGCTCATCTTTTTCCCTCGAGCTGTGGGGTTTATTGTTTAGTGTCCTGCCAAGCACCGAGCCCAGCACAGACCTGGGCTGATGGGGAGTGTTTCCCATGGCCATCACTGGAAGCAGAGGCCATCGCACGGCAGCAGCGCTCTGGCCAGGTGACATTTTAAGCATCATCGATTTTTGGCTTTCCCACCTCACCAGGTCCCGCAGGCAGCTGCCTTTGCCTCGTGTGCCCGTGCCCAGCAGCAGAGCCGCTCAGCATCCTTGGCTCTCTCTCGGTTTGGGGTTCAGCAGGAGCAGCGGAATCCCGGGGTGATGGAGAGCATTTTCTCGGCAGCGGGTGCTTTTGCCGCCTGGGCTGAGCGTGGGAGAGTGCCGCCGGCTCTGTTTTAATTGGCAGTAGTCAATTGGCCCCGCGAGTGCTGGGCTTGATTATCGCTGCCGGCGTTTACGAGAGGGTACGTTTTCCGCTCTCGCGGTGAGGGCAGGAGCCAGGAGAAGCCTCCGCGGCCGTGCCAGGGCTGAGTCACCCTGGTTGGGAGGAAAGGAGTGTGTGTGTGTGGGGGGAATTAAACAGTCAATCATGCTTTCAGCAAGCCTGAAATCATGTGTGATATTTTTATTTTCAGATTCCCGGCTTCGATTTTTGTGGCAAGGTTGTTCCCGACATCCCGACCGCAGTGACGCCACACCGAGGGCAGCCTCCGCCGCGCCGGTGCCGGGGGTGGTGAGCGAAGCCTGGCTCCATCCATCCACCATCCCAGAGCCCCCGCTCAACCCTGCCCAATGAGCCAGAGGGACATTTCGGCAGCTAATTTGCTTTGCAGCCCCTTGATCACCCAGGGCAAGGAGGCCGCCTTTTCCTCTCAGCTCCCCCCTTTCATGCATACGCAGTCCCAAAGGCTTCGGCACTGCAGAAATCCCCAGGAGCCACCTGCCATGGCAGGGAATTGTGTGCAAATGAGAACTATCTTTTGGGAAAACCCAGGAATGGAGGGAACCTGCTGGGATGGAGCAGCCACACGAGCTCTGCGCTCGGGTAAGCAAGAGAAGAAGAGCAATATAATCTGTGCCTTTATAAACAGTATATATATATAAAAAATAAAAGCAGTCAGAGTTGGCCCATGGTTTGAGAAGGACGAGATGTGGTGTTTCCCCTTGGTGAAGCCACAGCGGCTTTTCATGAGATTTGGGGTCAGCAGTCAGGCTGTAGGAGGGGGAGTTCCAGCCTGAGCTGCTGCCAGCAGAAGTGTCCCCAGTGATGGTGGCCCTGGCTGGGGACCCAGGTTGGACCCGCACAAACACGGCCAAGACATAGTTTGCGTTGCTGGAAGCTGGCAAGTCCATTTGAGCATTCCCAGGGTCATCCCGGCCGGGCGCTGAGGCAACACCAGGGCCATTGCTCGCTGTGTTACTGTACATCTCGGGAACGTGTTTGCTCCCAAAGCCCTGGTCCCTGGAGCCATGCAAAGAGGAGAATTTCAAAGGGTTGTTTTTTGGGGGTTGTTTTCTTTATTTTTGCCTCCTTAGCCCCTGGTTTCTGGGCACAGGCACAGCCTGAACCCACTTGGTCCAAGCCCAGCAAAAAAGTAAGATCAACTAAAGCGACTTGATTTGGAGGGATGGTCAGGAATGATGTCTGAGCCAGGAAACCATCACCAATCCCTTAAGCTGGAAAAACAGGCCAAAAATGGTGGACAAAAGCTTTACATCTGCCACAAAGGCCACCGCCTTCAGCATGAGCAGCCGATAGCATTTCTGGGCTCGGCATCCAAACCAAAACGAACTGAGCAATCGCACATGTTCTTCCTTTGCGGAGCCAAAAGCTGTTCCTCTCATGCTATGTATTTGCTCTCTGATTAATGTAGGATATATTTTTTTTCAGAGAAGAGAATCGGAGAAATCGACAGCAGCATGTTAAGTATTTGGCAAACAATTTCTTTTACGTTGCGCGTAGGTAGCGCTCGATATATTTGCAAGTTATATATAGCTAAATACATATATATCACACTCCACATAATGTTTTCACTTTTTTGCAGACTACCTGCAAAACACAGACACTATCAGAAGCTGTATATACAGTCATTACACCACCAACAGCCAATTCTCTAAAGCTTTTTGATGCAAAACATTTTTGTGTTTTCCGGGCAAAGACAACAGGATTTTGGTCCTGACTTGCCCATACTGCAGGCAGAGATGTGGTCCACGTGTTTCTGGGTATCAATGTACCTGGAGCTGTAAGTGTGTTGGTAATTCATGGCAAGTTTTCAGACGTTTGAGAAATTTCTTTGGTGTGGGGATCAAACTGGGGTGGTGGTGGCTTGGCTTCTCCTTTAAAGACAAAAAGTAAAGTAAAAATTTTGGGAAAGAGAGATACAACAAATGAAACCTTTAATTTTTATTGGGTTTAGTTCCTCCACTTCTTAAATAGAGCTAAACCTGTGTTGCTTTAAAGGGAACAATTCCCTTTTTTTGTTTAGGAAGTGTTGAAACAAGATCCTGGGACTTTTGGAAAAAATAATGCTGCTGCTTTTTATTTTTCCCCTGTTCCTTCCAGCTTGACTCCCCAGACAAACTCGTCCCTTTTACCTCTGGTTGCATTTTTTTTGCTAAAACAGCATCAGTAAAGTCACTGCTGTATTTTCCCGATTCACAGAGAAATTTGCAGCCTGAAACATCCATCCCGATGCTGTACAGAAATGTGCTGGGTTAGCTTTTTTTTTAATTGTGGGCTTCCCTGCCCCGAAGTGGAGGGTTTGTGGGGGTTTGTCTGGTTTTCCTTTCCAGCGCTCACGAAAGAGAAAGAGGAAGGAAACCCGCCATCACTTGGCCTGATACTTGGTTAAAAATAGCAGGGCTGGCTGGGCCGGGGTTCCCATCCTTGCTAAAGGTCACTTCCCCAAGCCCCATGGCTGAAAATATGCCACCAAATGTCCCATTTTGGCACATTTCTGATAGTTTGGAGGCAGCAAAGAGCCTGGAGGAAGGAGGGATGTTCACCGCCCTGCAAAGCTCGGCTCCGGGCTGTGTATGGGGTTTATTTTCCATCCTAGTGAACCACATCCAGGGTCCCCTCCTCTGCCTCAGGGTGTGACAGCCACAGTGGGACCTCCACAGCTGAAGAGCTGAAGCTGGCACGTCCTGGCTCCCTTCCTCCACTGCAAGGACTGTGTCCCTCTGGCCAGTGCATGGGTCCTGCCCCTCTCAATCCTTTTTTTTTTTTTTTCATTTTAAACATTTTTTAAATTTTTATTTTTTTAAAAAAAAAATATTTTTCCCTGCACAGCTCGTCTACTGTCTGAGATCAGGGCAGTCCCAGGGCTCAGCAGCATGGCCTTGGTGGCTTGCAGGGGGACAGGAGGCAGGGAGAGCTGGTGCAGGCCAGGAGCCAGCTCCAGTCCTCCCTTCTGCATCACTCATCATGGGCAGCTGATCTCCAATCTCCTAGGAAACTGCGGGAAGGACTTGGTGCAGTCTCGAAACCCCTGTTCTCCCCATTTTCCACCCTCCAGACCTGGGAATCACCCTTAAAAAGAAACTGCACTGTAAAAAACTAGCTCCAGCACATCATCCCACATAGCATGTTGGGTGCTGATGTCCCCTTCACTTCTAAGAAGGCTGTTTGATGCTGGGATGGGCACCCTCCTCCGCAGGCCGGGATGCAGGAGGGCCGAGGGCATCCCTTCGGGCAGTGCTGCAGCTGGTTTGCACCGGAGGGATGCGACCTGTGGGCGTTTTTGGCTTCAAAGCCACCATGATGTGTTTGTCCACTATCGAGGGAGATCTGCGGTCGGAGTGGGCCAGTTCCTGACACTGTGACATTGTGTAATTCCTGCTTGGTAGGAGAGAGAAAGGGTGCGTAGATGGGAAAGAAGCAGAAGCAAAACCCCACTGATGCTGGTTCAGCGCCAAGCGTGCTGGCCAGCCCTTACCTTCCCCTTGGTGAACGTTGCATCTCCATGGAGAGCCGGAATCGTTCATCCTGCCTAGTTAAAACCAGACGTTTTTCCATTTTTGGCTTGTGCTTTTGCTGGAGGGAAATGTGGAGTGAAATTTTGCCCGTAGCGAAAGGGCTGAATTAACCACCTCAAACATCAGCCCAGCCCCAGGTACGTGCCGGGCTCTCAGCTTGCTCAGCGCTGCCTTGGAGCCTCCTGTTGTGTTATTTGCTTTCGCTGTTTCCTAAACTCCCACAAAAACCCCGGGAATGACACGCCACAAAGGCTGGGTTTTTTCCAGGCGGTATTTTGCATCAGGGAAAAACCCACCTGAGCGTCAGAGCGAGTGTCACGGTGTTCCCCCTTCGATGGATATTAATGTATTTTCCTACCTTTGAAAGGGACTGGAATACAGTTTAAAAAAAAAAAAAAATGCCCAATATAGGTCTGGATTCATAAACAGAGGCTCCTAAGTGCGCTGCTGCTGGCTGTGGGGAAAATGCCAGGGAGTTCAGAAACGCCGCAGGATCCTCGCTCAACTCCAGCTGGCAGAGCTTGGGCAATCGCTTGAGAGATGCCCCAGCTGGGGCATTGCACTTAGGAAAGCCCCATTTCCAGCTTAATTACAGACAGAGACATGAAAGGAAAGGCAACTTCAACGTATACGCTTTATAGTTGCCAATGTAAATATGGTCTGACACTGGGAATCCTATTCCTCGTAGCCATTTGCAGTGGGAGCAGAGCTGGAAAATGGGGTGACTGCCCTGTGCATCCATCGCCTCCCAACAGAAAAGCCTTGTCCGTACAGACTGTTCCTCCTCATTTTCCCTAGCTTGCCTCGGAACCCTGTGCTAGCCAAGTGTCTCCAGGATCTCTGTCTGCATCCACGGCCCCAGGTGGGCTCTGCGGAGCCGGGACGGCTGCAGCCCCGTGCTGCAAATCCACATCGTCCCTGCACCCCAGCGGGACGCGTGGCAGGGCTGGCGTTTCCCTGCCACCTTCCACGGCTGCGTTTATGCTCCAAAAAATCCCAATGGTAATCACACTCTACACCACCTCAAGGTGCACAGGGCAGCAAAGGGCACACAGTCGAGAGTATGTATATATTTCCAGCAAGGGTGGAAATACCAGAGCTCCAGCCCTGAGCGTGGTGTTGGTGAGGATTGATGTTTCAGTGCTCTTTGGATCCAGCCCTCGGGGAGCAGGATTGGCCCACAGCTGCTGGGAGTCCTGGCTGGGGGATTAAAATTAAACCCCTAAGCCTGACTCTGAAAGGTCGGCCGGCATGTAACATTTAGAAAAGCCTCAAAGTGTTATTTCAAGGAGTATTATTACTTTTTCTCCATAGGAAAAGCAAATATCTAAGCTGCTGTGGAAAAAAAAGCCATTCCTGACTATCCCCTGTGCATGGGGATTCGCTGCACGTGAACTGGGGGGATGTGGTGAGAGAAAGCCTGGGAGCGGATGGCAATGGCATTGTCACCTTTAATTAATTAATGTCACTTTGGGTGACAGCCCCAGAACCCAGGGAGGGAGCTGGAGCAGCACACAGGCAGCTTCACCTAAGCCGGGTGGCTTTATGAAGGTGAGAGCTGTTGACAGAAGAGATTCACACCTCCTTGTGTGGCATTAGCCTCTTTCTTTGGGGCAGTTAACCCTGAAGGTTTTTTTTAGGCTCACAGCTCCTCTCTTGGGAAAAACCCACGGGGGAGGTGGGGGATATAAGTGTGCAGCTGCAGGTGTGTGCAGGGGAGGGTAAATGAGATTGCAGAAATGATGTTAAACGCACACGCCAAGGGCTGGCTCCTGCATCCATCACCCACTCGTAATTCCCTTCTGGATCAAGATGAACTTGACCTGAGCGGGGAGTGCAGATGGGGACCCTAAACAGTGTTGCCGCAGAAACAAAGAGGATGAAATAGTCCACCGAAAGCCCTGTACATTTTCTCCCATCCTTCAAGCCGTAATTGCCACTGACAGTCCTTAAACCCGCGGTTAGCCTGCGCTCAGGCTCAGTTAGCGTGCGATATCCAGCTCTGTGTCGCGCGTCGGAGCCGGAGCTGGAGCCGGAGCCTAGGGCTGGTTACCAGCACACAAGCGGCTCTCTCAGCCTTTCCAGCAAACATAATTTTTTCCCCATCTCCGAGGAACAAAGTGGAGACAAAAGATTAATCTTCCATGGATTGTAAAATCCTTGGGGCGAGGAGCGTGGCGTCGGTTCAGCGTTGCTGGCAGCCTTTCTGCTGGCTCCGACGGGCTTTGGCGCAGCTCTGGCCATCCCACTCCCCTCGCCCCCAGCCCAGGAGCACAGCAGTGCAAATCCACAGCTTTCAGGAGAATTAGTCCCAATTTCCTTTTGTAGAAACAAGATCAAAATCAAAACTGGCTGTAGGTTTCCGTGCCTCATACAGTGCTTGGTCAGCACTAGCTGAGCCCTGCTCTCCCTCCTGCACTGCAGCCGCAGCTAAAAAACCTCCTCAGAAGCTTGGGAGGTGTTAAACCCACTCCTTTCTTCTTTTTATGACCCTCTTAAGCTTGTCTACTTCCAAAACTTATTACCCTGAGTGAAGCCAAGATAAACAAGGAGGTTTGCCTTTCATTTCAGGGCTGCTGTGCTGCAGAAGGGAATCCCCCAAACTGGGGGGGGCTGCCAGGGATGGAACCCCACTCCCCCCCAGCCCAGCTCACTCCAGTGGCCACAGGCTCTTCTGTTACAATACTGAGGGTGTTTTCATTAGAGACCCTTTTCCCTCACTGGTGATTGTTGGACTGTCTAGTTTACGGCTTCAAGCCACTAATAATTTTAATTATAGGTGGGGTCAAAGGTGCCGCCTATTACGAGGGCTGCCAGATGTTGTCTTTGTAACTCTGTTCTCAACGGCTCCCAACTTTGTCAAACTTTAACTTTGGGAGCTGGGGCATCGTCTTTGTGCTCTCCTCCAGTACAAGGACTGGAATCACCTGATGAACTGGGAGGAGCAGGAACAACAGGAGTGGGTCTTCATGCGGTGCCAAGCAGAGCTGCGGGGTGCCCTGCCTGAGGGCACGGTGAGGGCAGGAGGCAGCATGTCCCCAGGGCAGCCGAGGCAAGGGCTTGGAGGATTGATCATTGGGGGTCACTGAATAAAAGGCTCAAATGCTGCAAGGGTGCTGGTGGAAGACACCATAGGTGCCTGCCTGTGCCTTGCCTGGTCGTAGGGGCTCACGGTTGGGGTGGGTCGCTGCTGGGGAGCCACTGCTGGGCTGGAGGGACCTGTGGTCTGAACTGCTGCAGTTGCAGAATGTGATAAAGGGGTCAGGAGATGCTGGGGAAAGAAATGAGGGTCTCCTGGTTGTACATACATGGTCACACAGTTTGACCTCGGTGTGTCTTACCTCTGCTCTTCATCTGCACAACGAGGCTTAAATCAGACCCTCACATTCTCGGGTGCAGATGAAGGCAGCGTGTGGTGTAGGGCCTTGCCTAAATCACACCCAGGAGGTGACAAAGAACCCTCTTTCCAAAAACCTCGTTCTAGGGGCAGCACATTTGTCCTGGAGCAGGGTAATGAGGATCATCTGCCTGTAAGCAGGTGATGCAGGAGTCTCATCTGACCCCCAGCTAAAGCAGCTGCTTTGAGGGCAGCTCCTGAGTTTTGGGGTTCATCTACTGCATTAAGTCCTCTGTGCACCTTGCCAAGAGCATGTCATATTTTACTAATATCAGATTGCATTAGTTCTCCTCAGGCACCTGGTGGAACTGCTCAGCCCTGTAAGCTGGAGAGCCCCGGGGCAGACCCCAGCCAAGCTCAGCACTATTGCCCAGGGGACTCAGCAGCAGAAACACCACTTTTCCCCCCAAAATGGTCACGAGAAGCAGATGAATACAATGACAGAGCTTGAAGCGAGGCCAGACCGCAGGGCTGGGAGCTGTGCTTCCTGCAGGAGGTCCTGTGGCACCGCTCGGGGGGGCCCGTCGGGCTGCAGCTCGGCGAGAGCACCCCTCCGCCTCCCACGCTGTTGGCTGTGGTGATCCGAAAAAAAAGAGTTTAACAAACTAAAAAAAATGAACCTACATTTCCTTCAGTACCTCTGCTCCAGTGGGAGCTGCAAAACATTTTCTATAAATGAATCTACATAGAAATAAATAAGCTAGAGCTCCTCCCCGAGATGTCTGCTGCCACTTCCTTGTGCTCGCTGCCGTCTCTGGGCTCTGCTTTGGGTATGTTTCCGCAGAAGTTGGGTTCATCACCCCCCAGCTGTCTCGCCTCTCCACCTTCAGCTGGAGAGCAGTGCCAGTTACCATCAGCCACTCGCTTCTTCCAGCAGCAGGTGCAGTGGGAAAACTGGAAGTACCTGAAAAGTCAGAAGTTGATGTTCACATGGGGACAGTTGCTGGGTGCGGGTTTTAGACGGGTCACAGGAAAACTGCTGGAGTGAGGAGCCTGGTTAGGTGCACTACGTGGAAAAGTCCTGCAGAGGAGGGGGTGGTCATTACCCTTAGTTGGGTTGCACCCATGGATTTTGGGAGCAACCCTCCTTTTCCAGATTAGAGTAACTCCTCACATTGCTGCTGCTGGTCTCTGCTGCATGGGGGATCTACTAGAAACAGTCATTTTGCTGCTAGAAACAGTCATTTAAGTAGCCCGTTGTGAACAAGTGTTGCAAAAGAAAGATGTAAAGCACTTGTTGTGCAACTGGGGTGCTGGCCCCTCCTGAGCTGAGCAGGAGGGGATGGGGGGGCCTGCATAAATAGGGCAGTGAGAGGGGCTGAGGCCAGCCGTGTTGTGCTGAATCGTTGCAAAAACACAAGTGCCTCCAGAACGAGCCTGTTCGCTGGAATACAGATGCTCTGCCTTCTGCTGCGGGGACGAGGAGTGCTGAGCAGTGTGAAGCAGGATGCCCCGGGATGTCCGGGACACGCACCGTGGGACTGCTGCTCAGGATTTACCATGTGCGAGGTGCCTTGGTTCCTTCCTGCGTCTCCCTGTGGTGACATTTTACATTTCACGTTTCAAAAGATGAAGGCGGCGCAGCCCAGCTGCCTCTCTCCAGATACGGTGCATCGACGGGGACAGTGTCGGTGGGGGTTTTAACAAGTGTCAGGCAATGATCCCTGTTCCCAGGGCTCCTGCTGCCATCAGACACTGCTCCTGCTCTGCAGAGGGACATGGCCATGACCCTGGCTGCTTCCAGCGGGGTGGGAGGTGCGGGCTTGGGTCATTCCCACCTTCCGGCTGGGAAAGGGGTGATGGGGGGGGGCCCTCTCTCCCCGCACAGCTTTGCCTGAGCAGGGGCTGCGCAACCCCTGCCCTTATCTCCTGAACGAGCACCAGCAACCTGGGGACGTTTCCCTTTCGGCGGGAGGATTCCCCTGGCCGCCAGCATCACTTCCGACAAGTTTGGAAATAATTAAAAAGAATTGGAAATAATTAAAGGAAGATCATAAAGCGGGGGGGAAAGACGCACGTTCGCAGCCTGGGCTGCTGCAAAAGCGGGGGGGGGGGTGTGTGGTGTGTGCAGGAGCCCGGGGGTACCCCCGCTACACCCCCCCCCCCCCGGTCCCCGGGGCTGCCCCGAGGGGGGCGGCGCTGGGCGGGGGCGGGCGCGGCGGCCCCGGGGGAGGCGGGGGAACGGCGGGCGGGGCGGTGCCGCCGGGAGGAGGCGGGCCCGGCGGCGGGCGGAGAGGTGCCGAGGCAGCGCCGTGCGAGCGGCGCCCCGTGTGCCCTCCGTGTCCCCCCCCCCCTCCCTTCCCCTCCCCGAGCATCCCCCCGGGCCGGGGCATGGAGGCGGCGCACAGCCTCCCGGTGCTCGACGTCCTCCGCCGCTTCGGTGTGAGCGAGAGCTGCGGGCTCAGCCCGGAGCAGGTCCGCCGCCACCGGGAGAAGTACGGCTCCAATGGTTAGTGGGGGGGGGACGGGACCGGGTCGGGGGGTGCTGCCGGTGGGGAACCCGCCGGGGTTGGGGGGGGAGGGATGGGGCAGCCCTAACGGGACACCGGCATCCCGCCGGGGGCGGCTGGGATGCTTCGTCGGGACCCTCCTCCCTCCGTGCTCGGACCGGGACCGGGAAGGGCCGGGATGCTGCCCTGGGGCCCCCCTGGAGCATCCCCCTTCGCCCCGGGGGTTGCGGAGGAGCCGTGGGGCTGTGCCGCGGGACACCTGTTGATTAGGGGAATATTTGCCGCCTTGCATTAAGGGCTAATTACGGGGGGTACGGACGGGTAATAAGCGGGGTATTAATGCCTCTGACGGAGTGTCTGAAAGTGGGTAGGGACACGGGTGTGTCGGCAGGAAAGAGAGGGGGAAGTTCCCCCATTGCCTGTGGGTGAAAGAGGGAAGCCCCAAAATCGAGGCAAGGGGTGTTGCGGTGGGGGGACCCCGTTCCTGGCTCGCCACAGCCCTGGCTGGGCCGCGGGTGCTGCCGAGGGAGAGGAGGGGGTGGCAGGGGGAGATGAGGTGATGGGACGTGCTGCGCTGGGCCGGGGAACCCTCACTGAGCAGCTCGGCATCTTCTTGGGTTTGATAAGGGGAATTTTTAAACTCCTGTTTTATAAGTGCTCGGTGTGCACGGGAGGGACTGGCTGGGGTGCCTGGCCCTACCCGGGTAAATAGTGATTTTGATTGTTTGGGCTGTAACGGGACGTAGGTCATTAACTCTGCATACGGAAACAGGAGGGTTTTAGGGTGAGTTTGCTCCAGGGCTTTGGAGTAGCGAGTCCTTTCTCAAAGTTGTGCGAAGAGATAAGTGTGTAAACTCTCTCCTGGCTTGGAGCTTGTTGCATCCTCATAGATGAGGCTAAGGGAAGGCCCCGTAGATGCTGGCAGGGTTGCAGTCGGCATCTTTATTCCTTGGGAGGGCTGCGTCAGGTGGGATCAGAGGGCTGTGCCTCCTCCAGACAAGCCCTGCCAGCTGCAGCCCTGCGTGCTGGGCTGTGGGGGGGTCTCCCATCCTGCTGGCCCTCCCCGTACCGGGCAGCTTCTCTTCTGTTTTCTGAGTCAGCGTGCTTAGGGCTGGATGTGGGAGCTCGCACCATGGAGCACTCCGCACGGGGTGTAAGCAGTGGAGCATCACGCCTGCCCTTGTCCCACCTGATTTTGGAGGAGAGCAGCTGGGGACCTGTCTGGTTAGCTGGGAGGGGAGCGATCCCTCAACTTTGGGGCCTGAATGCAAAATACATCCTTAGCAAACAGGTGTTCGGTCTGATTTCAAGGTGTAATTGCTCCCAACATTTCTGTGCTGTCCCTCGGCCCCATGGGGGGATGACAGGCGGTCTGTGCCATGCAGCAGCATGTCATCTACGAGCGTCGCTGTCGCGGGGCTCACGGTGGCTTCATCCTCCTGTTTGCCCAAGTGAATCATCATCGCTGAGTCAGGCATGTGCTGTTCGCTGGTACCAAGCTCTCTGCCTTACAAAAGGTGGCTCGAATGTATGAAATAGGTGCAAAGCAAAGGGTTAGTGGTGGCAGTTAGTTTGTCTTTTGATTTTTTTTTTCTTCTTCCTTCCTCCTCTGTCAAGCGATGACTCTGTGCTCGCCTCTGTACAGTTTTGTTTCCCATACAGTCCAGCGTTGGGTTCCTTGCGGGCTGTTGATTTGCAAGAGCTTCTGACTTTGGGATGTCTCGTGGCTTTTGCCTTTAACGCAGAGCCCTGTATCTCCTGTACAACACAACTTGCAGTGATGTTCGTGGACACTGAGAGCAGTAACGTGGGCAGTGCAGCCATCGGTGAAAATGTGGTTGAAGACTGTTAAGAATTCTGTATTTTTGTGATTTTTGTGCAGTATTTATATTGTGGCATGAATGACATATGGACAGGTTAGCACAGCTTAAAATCATGCAATATGGGACCCTATGTGGTGTGTTTGGTTTAAAACCTCGATGTTAAGCAAATAACCTTTTTTTCAGCGTGGTGAGAACTTGCAGGTTGTGTTGTGGCAGCAGGAGCCAACCTCCCCGACTGCACTGGGGTACCCTTGGGTGCCCCGTTTGGGAGAGCTGCTTCAGGTGAGGCTGCTGTGGGGACCAGCGTGGGATGGTGACCTGGGCTTGCACTGGAGCACCGGTCTTGAAGGTGACTTGTATTGAATTGCGTTTTAATTTAGGAGTAGGTTAAGCTCCAGCAGCGGAAGTGTGGGACAGTTTGGTGACTTGCTTGAGCTCGTGCAGAAGGGGGAAGAAAATTCAAATCTTGTGTGGCTTGAAGCGCAGAGCAGACCTTCAGCTCCAGCTAGTTTCATTTTTGCACCCTCCTGTCTCACGTTCATTCATTTCCTTCTAAACCTGAAATCAAACTGCCAGTGTGGTCGTGAATCACAATCTAAAACACATCATCTTTCTTAAAAACTGCCTCCCGACACACTTTATAGAATGGCTGTCTGCTTTTTTTTATTGTGTTGATGCATTTCAAAAATACGAGCTGCAGCGAGCTGCAACATTAAGTGAGAAGCAGTGGCCATTGGTGTGTTTTATATTAAAAATATATATATTTTTTGGAGGGAGTATTCTTTTGAAGCCTAAAATTGCTTTTTCAGTTCCAGTGCTCACATTTACATTTGCAGGAGGAAACAGAGAGCAATACTGATTATTTAATATCTCCAGTTAGTGGCTTGGCAGCCAAGCAGTGAGGTATAGATTACTGGACTGGAAGAAGATATTTCTCTGTTAGGAAGAGCTCTTGTTCCCGTTTCAGATCTGTCATTGGTGCTGTCAGCATGGCCATTTCATTTGCCAAGGAAACTGGAGAAGCTGCAGAACGTTTGGGTCTCACCATGGCAATTCACAAAAGGCTTCTGAATCTCCGAAGTCAATTTTTAACTAATTAACACTTTGGATGCTCCACGTGTGCTGGGCAGGTACTCCCCTACACCCCATCCCCTCTGCCAGCACTGAGCTCCACAAGTTGTTTTTATACCACAACACTTTAAAAAAAACCCCAAACAAAAACAAAACCCCAAAACCTTAAAAAAAACCCCCAACCCCCCCGCAAAAGTAAAAAATGCACATCTCTTATTTTATAATGGTCAGAGCAGGAGGATGCAGGGGTGCAAATGTTTTTGTTTCTAAATGTAAACCCAGGGGCACAATTTACCCTGACATGATTTCAGTTTTGCCAAGGAATGACAGATGTAAATGGGAGTTGCCCTGCGGACAGTCAAGTGATTTTCTGTTTAAATATAGCTGTGATTTCTCTCTTTTAAATGGATTTCCATGTGTAAATGAGCGTACATTTCAGGCAGGATATCACCAGTGTTAATGCATATGCATAATTTTATTTGCTTCATCGGTAACCTAAATGGACTGTGAATGTCAGTGGAGTCAAGTGCTCGGCTGCTTGCAGCATAGGGGTGTTTATCTCTTCTTGCATTTCATCTCTTCTGACTCGGGAGCAGAAGCCCTGCTGCTGTCTGCTGTTGGAAATGCCACTGGGCAGGATCGGGCCCTGCCCGTCAGCCCTCCTTGGGGTCTCGCCTATCCCCTCCTTTACCCTCGCTGCTCCCAGGGCTGACCCCCAACGTGGTACCTGATGCTCTTCAAAACCTCCCGCTCCTCTCTGCAAGGTGCAATAGTAACCATATTTATGTGATGGCTGGTTTAAGTGTTATTTGAGTTAGTTTCAGCACTGGGCGAACTCAAAGCTCGTGACTAAACTGGCTTTTCTTTTATAAGGCGTCTCTCTACGTCTCCATAAGCTTCAGTTCAGGATCTCAGAGCCTTTGTGTGTGTTTTCGCATGTGTGTGCCCGAGCCTGCCTGGGCGGGAGGAGGAGACATCCCCAAGCCCAAATCCAGCCTGTGATGTGTTGCCGCTCTCCTGAAACCCACAGAGGCTCATTCATGAGGAGCTTTCTGCTCTTTGTTGGGAGCACACATCCGAGCCCCTGCTTTGCCAGAAGCAGCAGCAAACCCCACGGCTATATTATTCATTTTCAGCCTGTACCCAGGGCTGTGCGTGCATGTGTCCATACCTCCATGGGCACACGCGTGTGCACGCACGCGCCCCTGTGCGTACTCTACTTGCGGTGCGTTACTTCACGTCGGATTAGCTGCCGGCGGTTGCTAACCAGCCAAGGTTACACTCCAACTCTCTCCTGACAATAAAAAAAAAAAAAAAAAAGAAATTTCTATTTCATGCTGAAATATTTGAGATGCCGCTAAGGAGAGGAAAAGCAGCATTTTCTGACTCATCTAACTCTGCTCTCTGTTCCTCTGCGCATCGCCCACCTTTTCCACCCCCGAAACACACGCTTAACAGTCTGATTCATAAACATGTTACGGGGTTTTTTTTTCTCCTCCTCCAAATCCCTTCCCATGGGAGAAATGCTGAGGCATTAAAACCTTGTGAGCACCTTCAAATTTGGGGAGAGACTACACAAAATTTTCCTAATTGGACAAAAGGAAACAGGATTTTCATCCCTGTGCTGTCCTCTGAGGTTACCCGCTTTCATACCTATGATATTCACATATTGCAAAATATATTCACAAAAAATTGTGAATAAAGAGCAACGTTCAGAAAAACTGATGTCTGATTTTAAAATGCTGAAAGAACTGGGGAGGGAAAATTTCCAGGGTGAAGAGATGCAGGGGCTGTGCTGGTGGGGAAGGGATTTTGCATGTAGGTCTCATGTGTACCCCTGGGGTTTGCCTCCCCTGTTGCACAAGTGTTATTTCATTAATATTGTTATTTCATTGCTGGCTTTAAAGCTGGGGGTGGTGGAACTAATGCTACAAAATGCTAATTTAGGAGGGGTTGGATGCATTGTGGATGCTGGCTTGGGATGCACTGTTTCTAGAAAGGGGCTGGAGCGGGTCCTCCAAACCCACCGTTAGCAGCAAACTTCCCCCTTCCCCCAGGCTAATCCTCTTCCCCAGTATTTCAGGTGCCTATTTTGGCCTCTCTCCTGGAGCCAAGCATTTTGGCCCACCTGGTGCAGTCCTCACCATCCCCCGTGCAGCCACATGGCTGCTCACTCTTGGTCCTTTTTAGCAACTTTGGTATTTCTGTGTATTTTAAGACTTCTCTAATTGCCAGATCCAATTTTAAGCTATTGAGTTGCATTTCTATGGTCATCTCCCTCCAGGGTAAATCTCTGAAAAATACTATTGATATTTATGTTGTAAGTTTTTTTTTCTTTTTAAAGCTTCCCCTCCAAACCATTTTTCTTGAGTAAAAAGCATCACCCGACGCCTGGTGTTGCTTTTGCTTTCTTCCTGCCAAGGAGAATTTTAATTTTTGAGAAGCGTCCAAGTCGCTGCCTTTTCACTCTGCATTTGATCTCCTCCTGCAGAAGGGATGGTGTGAAAGCAGGAGGCTCCTTGGCTGGTGCTGAATCACCCCTGTCCTGCGGGTTGGGGCTGTCCTGGTACAGCCACAGCCCAGGCAATGCTTCTTGCACAGGTTCCCCCAGGACATGCCTGTTGGGTGCCCAGAACTGTAGATGCTGGCATGGAGCAGGGCAGAGCACGCCCAACTTTGGGCAACTTAAAGCAGATGGTGGTTATTTTCTGGTGATGATAGCTGCCCTATGGAGCACTTGAGAGCTGGGGTGAGCACAGCTGACCCGCGCCCTCCCGATGCACAAAGCCTCCCCCAAGAGTGGTGTTCCCGTTGCCCTCCAGTGATTTGCCATGGGGATCCGAACTGGTTATTGAAAGGTGTCAGAAACCTCGCGGGGCTGCACGCAACCCTGAGATGCTTTCATTTTCATGGTCCTGAAAAATGAGGTTGGTTGATGCTTTTTCATATGTTCAAACCTCTGGAGGAGCCAGCTTTGATTTTTCTCCTATGTGCAGCATTTACAGAATCGGTTGGGATGCTGATGCCCCTCCAAAATGTTGTTTTAAGGGTTATTGTTTGTAAGCCATGAGCCAAATGTTGAGAGGCACCCTGTGCCTCTCACCCAGCTGGTCTAGCCTCGCTCCTGGGGAAGGGACTCCTCCCTGCGTGGCACCACTGCGTCTGGATCAGCCGCAAAATCCTTCCCTTGGTCCATCGAGCTCACCTGGTGGGTCAGTGGATGCCCCATTCCCATTAATGTTTTCAGGGTTGTTAAAAGGCCTATTAAGAAGTTATGAGGAACACCTAAGCTGTACTTCATGGGGAATTAGGGTAGTAAAAGCAGAATGGTAAACCTCTTCCGGCAGGTAAGGCTGGGTGTCTGGGTGCTGACATCGCACAAAGATGCTCTAAAACTCCTATTTAATTTTTTTCCCCGGGAAAAGCCCATTGGGGCACTTGGGCAGCCCTGGCACGTGGGGCCGCGCTCCCTGCCCGGGGCTCTCTGCTAATCCCACCCAGCAGTGGTGCGAGGAGGAGGCCGGTGTGTCCTGGGCTGCTCGGTGACCGGCTGGCCGTGCAGCCCGGAGGGGACGTGCTTGGGAGCGGGACGGGACCCGGAGCTGAGCTGCTGGGCTGATGTTTTCCGGGAGCACTGCTGGCGCTCGCAGTCTCAATTACAAGGTGGAAATATTAAGGCAGGTTGTGATTATCAGAAGGATGGGGTTTTCTGCTTGTTTTTTTTTTTTTTTTTAATATTTTCTTTCTTTTTTCATTTTTTCCTCCTTTTTTTCCCCTTCCCTTCCCCTGGTTCTCACATAGCACTCATGGATGACCTCCCATTGCATATCAGGTGGGGTCAAGGCAATGAAAGCAGCCCCTCCAAGTCACTCGGTACACCTCGGGCAGGAGAAACAGCTGATGCTGGGGAGACTGGGAGGACTGGGAAAGCAGGGAGGGATGGAGGAGAGGGGCCCATGGCTGGGTGGACAGGCAGCAGCAGGACCGAGCTGGCTGGGGCTCAGTCCAACCCAGTGCAATATTTATACCCAGCAAAACCCAGAAAGCACCAACCCCCCATCTCACCTCCATTTATTATTGTGCATCTGATGTTTATTTTTTTTGCTGGTATTGTGACTCATATTTTTTTATATCTCAGTGTTGGTAGTATTGGAGGTAGAAAGTATATCTAACCTATATTAAAAAAAAAAAATTACTGACTGCTTGATCGAGCTGCTGTCTGTACCAGTTACCTCACTGGAAAACAGGTAGCGGAGATCTGGGCTAGAAGTTCAGAAATGTTGAAGAACCGGAGCCAAAAAGCAATAGAGAAAATTGTGGTTACTTGAGTATTTCCATGACGTGAGCATGTGCCAGAGGCTCCTCTGTGGGTGGTTAACCCCTCACATGCAGGGCTGCAGGCAGCTGCCTGCTCCTCCAGCATCCGTGCGGGTGATGAGCAATGCTGGGACAGGAGACTCATTATTCTTGCGAGGATTAACACAATTAACGTAATGGGTCTTTTCCAAGGTGCCTGATTGCCGAGTAGAGCCATTCGCCTTGTGAAAGGAGGAGTAGATTTGCGTCCAAAGCGTTGCTCTTTTGCAGAGAAGTTGAATTAATCCTTGCTAGCAATTAACCTCGTGTCTATAACTAGTATTTGTTGGTCTTTTGTGGGAACCTCCCAGTTTTTGAGGTTTGGCTGCTCATTATCACTCTGTAAAAGCCTTTTCTCTTTCTCACCCGCAGAGGTGGTAAGTCCAAGGTCAGGCTGTGGTTTGGTAGCAGCCCTGTCTGCCTCCTGGGACGGGGTCCCTGCCCGTACACTGCCCAGTCCAACACGTCCCCAGGCATCAGGCTTCTTCAGGGCATGCAGTGGCATCTCTTTGTGACCCGCAATGGCTGAAATGTGAAATTTTGTACCTCTTTTTGAAGTCTAGACCTATAGTAACCCTAAATGTAGGTGTTTCCACTCTGATCATCAAAATACTTCTAAAATTTAAATGTTCAGCAGCCTGCTGGATATGCTGATGCAGGTCCTGGCTTTGTCACCTGTGCTCCCACATAAACCTGTTTGAGATTGTTTGTATGTTTCTCATTTGAGATTATATGCATGTATATGTCACATTTGAGATTATATATATATGTATCCCATTTGAGATTTTATATATATATATATATAAAATTTATTTTTTCCCTCATAGTAACATTTTCAAGATGCTGTGGGACACCTTTGAATAAAAGACCCCTTTATGGAGGGGAAACAAAACACAGTCAATAAAAAGATGTTTTTTCCCTATTGAGAGCCGACAGATCCATGCTGAAGGGTGAAGGCACTCGAGGATAAGTGACACCATGCTGGTGGCCCAGCCCAGCCGCGCGGCAGGGTCACCGTCAGCATCGGAGGTGCAATGTTTTGGGGAGGAAATCCGCTTCTTGCTCTTGCGTGTCCCCTGTGCCCCTGGGTTCCTGTCCGTGGTATTTTTGCTTTGGGTGTTTCCTGCTATTTAGCCGCTATGTGTATTTTAAACCAGCGTGCGGGGGGAGATGGGGAAGGGATGTGAGTTAGTTCAGAGCGAAAGGCAGGGTTGTGTTGGGTGTCCTTGTCTGGGTGGGTGCAGGAGCACTGAGGGACACGGTGCTGGGGCAGCCCTGGCTCTGATGGGTTTTACTCCATCCTGGTGAAACCATCTCCAGCTCATCTGGGTGGTCCCCAAAGCCACTGGCTGTGGCCATGCTGCTCCCAGGAGCTGGGTGAGAGTGCTGGGACCAGTCCCCATGGCTGGTCCATGTCCTTCTTTGGGGGATGAATGGCCAAAATGCCTTTTACTTCCCTCAACTTATTGGGGAAAATCCCTTGAGTCCTTGCAGAGCTGCCCTCTGGGCAAAGGGCTGTGTTTTGTATGTTATATATTTGCTTTATTATAGGGGTGGGTTTTTTTTGTTGTTTTTTCTTCTTCTGGTTTGGAAACAGTTTTTCTTGCCTTTGTTGCTAATAAAAATCAGTTGTTATTTTTTGGGAGGGGTGCGTGGGCGGGGGAGATTCTCTCTTCTGCTTCCCTCACTGAAGGGAGGAAAAGCACAGAGTTCCTCGAGGAGGAGCTCAATTAACTGAACGGTGACTCTGGCCCCTCCGGCAGCCAGTGGTGGCTGAATCCCAAGGGATTTGCCCTGTGAAACGTCGGCTCAGCTGGATTCTGTCGAGCAGGCAGCACCCGTCCCCAGGAGATGGGCAGCCGGGGTTGGGATAACCCTCCCTTTACCTGCCTGTTTGCACTTTTCTTTTTCCATTTTGCAACCTCCAAGTCAACAGAAGGTCTAAAATAAGGAAAATGTGGGGAGCGAGTGGAAAACTAAAGATAAAAAAGGCTGGCTGAGCGGTGCGGGATGGGAGAGGGGAAGCGATGGAGCTGCGTCCCTGACCCTCCTGCTCCCGCCACTGCAGAGCATTCCCCTCGGGGCACTGCAGCCTTTGGGGTTTTGAAGGTTTTCTGGGCTTTTGCATGCTTTGGAGGTCAGGGACCTTCTGTTGCCTGCAGATGAATGGAAATCCCATCAGAGGAGTAGTAGTGTTTTGATCTGCTCCCCTTCAGAGGGGAGTCCTGTGGTGACCCGGGAAGAGATGGGGCTGCTCTGCAGTGCCGGCTCAGGCCTGTTCTGGGGTTCCTCTTTCATCTATAAAAGGCTAATTCAAATTATTCTTCCCTTTTTCAACCCTTTTTGACATAAATATATATAGGTATCTGTGTATATATATTAAAAAAAATTTTGTACCCTTATATACAAATGTATATCGGTATCATGTATATACACATATATATAAAAAATAGTTCATTCTTATATGCAAATATACATCGGTATCATATGTATATATACACATATATATAGAAAAAATTCATCCTTATAGACATGCACACAGATATTATACATAGTTGGAAGGAGATTATGGAAAAAGCTTAGATGGGACTCATGTTTCCAGGGATCCCTTGAGCATCTTGCTTCAGGAAAGGAGCTGCTTCAACTACAAAGATGTGTGATCCCCAGAGAGTTCACCCATGAAAAGTTTTAGTTGTCCAACTCGCCCCTTTTTCCCATCCAGAAGAACACATCTTTTCTATCCTACAGAAATTTTTTTCTTCTGATATAATCTAAACTAAGGGCAGTGTAGACTTCATTTTCCATGAAAACCCATCCAAGAGGATTGCTGAAAATAGACCGTGGTCTGAGAACAGATACCAGAAAAAGCAAGTGTGTCTGTGTGTGGGGAGACAGGTCAGCTGGGGAAAGGAGCTCTGAAAAAAAAAAAAAAATTAATAATAAAAATCTCAGTTTGAGTTGAGTTGAAAAGCAGCTCATTAGTGCCCATGTGGGTTGGGGTCAGAGGATGTACCACCCTGCGGATACACTGCCCGTGTTTTATCAGCCTGATTTTATTTACCAGGAGATGGGTTGAGATGCCATATTCAAACTTTGAAATTTCACAAAGGTTTACAGTGGCAGAGGCATTTCCTCCAGAAAACAAACAATGGGGAAAAAAAAAAAACAAACCACCAAAACATCCTCCAGACCTCTGTGCTTTTAGGATGGAGTCAGCTCGCTTTGGCCCTGACCTTGGGGCAGGGTCTCTTTCCAAGGCAGCATGCAAAGTTTGGGTTTTTCTGACCCATAAATACACAGCCCAGCTCGTATGCTGTGGCTCAGCTGCATGTGGCAGCAGGATCTATTAAAACATATCTATTAAAACAAACATGTCTATTAAAACATCAACTTTTGGAGGGGTGAGAGTGAGCGGGTTCCTCATCTTGGCAGGGAAGGGGAGAGAATGCTGTTTAGATTTTAAGGCAATATCTTATAGTTCTTTTTCTTCTTTTTTAATTGATGTTACTGGTTTACTTTGCTTTTGAGGGGTTTCATCTTGCAAACCCCCATGGGTCAGCTCTTACAGCTGTCCCAGGACTTGGGTCCACACCAGTTGCAATTCGGTCCAAAACCTGCCACATGCAAGATGTCAAGGAAAAAAGGTGGCAAAGCAAATTGTTTGCTGTGCCGTGAGTGCTGTGCTGCAGAGTGATCCCGCGTTTGAGGGAAAGAGAGGAAGTTTTATGTTGTTTTGTGCTGGCAGGTTAACGTGGGAGGTGGGCTGGGATGTCAAAGTGCTTCCCCTCCTGTCACGGGCAGGTTTGGGGCATGAGGATTTGGTGTCGCACGCTGAGGCAGGCACTGGACAGCCGGGAAAAGTCTGGGGAGGGAAGGTAACAGCAGGGGAGAAGGTAACCCTCTCTCTGCCTGCCTTCTCCTGGGGCGGTGAGTACCGGGTGTTTTAATGCTGAGTGAGAGCCCCCAGACCAGCTGGTCCCCGATCCCCGCGGCGGTGGCAGACCTGTCCTCTGAGCAGGGATGCTGCCAGCGGGATGTGCCTGAGCTGCTCAGCCACTGCTGGATGCAGCAACCAGGAGCCACCCACGCTTTCCACGGCACTTGGCTGGTGGAATACTTCAGTTACATTTATTATTATCATTTGTTATTTATTTTTATTATTTATTTTTTATTGTTTTATTTTGCATGCCATGCAAGTGTGATATCCTCAGTGGTTGCTTACAGCCTCATTGAAGGTGCTTAGCACTCAACAGATCCTCGGGGAGGCAGTTTTGGGGGATGCTATTCCCGCCACTGAGCTGCAGCAGCCCTTTGCTGTGTGCTGAGCAGCATCTCTCCTCCAGGAGCAAATGCATCCTACTTTGAAAATGCATCCTAGTCTCATTTTCTTACCTGCCTTTTCAGCCCAAATATCCTTTGTTTCCTATTTTTTTAAAAAAAAAAAACCCAAACACAGTCCCACCTTGCTCTTCCCCAAGTCTCTCAGAATTCAGCTGAGAGGTGCAGCCCAATTTTCAGTGCTGAAATTCCTCCCCTGGGGTGTTTGGAGCCTCCTGGGCCCATGCACGTTTTTCCAGTGCTGGGCAAGGACGGGCGGCCAAGCTGACCTGGCAGCGTGGGGCATCGCCGGGGCTCCCGGCACCGCCGCCTCCACAGCTCCCTGTGTTTGGTTTCCTAAACAATTCCCCGGCGCTGCCAGGAAAATGTTATTAAATTTTCTGTGACTGGGTGTTGGACTCGCTGTGAGTGGCCTATTTGTGGTGGTGTGTGGCGGGCTGTCGTGCCTGGAGGGGTTACAAATTCACAGTAGCATTTTTCCCTGTCCTGGCTGGTGCTTTTCTGCCACCGTGCTGGGTTGGAGGGGTTTTGGCTCAGGGTGGCATCTGGGCATCTCACTGGTCATGCGGGGAGCAGCCAAGAGTTGAGTGGCCAAAGGCAGGAGGCTGCAGCGGAGCCCAAAAGGGTGAAAAAACATTACTAGGCAAAAATCCCCGATTTTCTTAACACTTACTGCTCGGGTATCAGTGAGAAATTAGCTGAAAAGATTGCTTTAGGGCAATAAAGGAGGAAATAAAATTATATCTGTAGGGTGCAAGAAGAGGGTATACTGAAATTGCAGCATGCCCTTGGTTGGGGTTGTGGCAATTCTAGCAGAAGGTTCCCAAACCTGACAGAGTCACTCCCTTGCCTTTCCCTGAGCTTATGGAAAGGGTCTGCTTGAAGCAGAGATAAGGAGAAGCTAAAAAAATCCATCACAACCCTGAAACTAAAAAAAAAAAGCCACCCCAATTTAAGCTTTATTTTATTCAAGCTCCTGTAGTGGTTTTATTTTTTTTTTCTTTTTCCAAAACCTGTTACTATTTAAATGCAGATTTTTAGCTTTTCCACCCAGGAGCTGGAGCTGGAAATTCTTTCCACTGCGTTGGTGCAGGAGGGAACAAACCACTGCTTTTAGTTTGCTCAAATAATCCATCCCAGGCTGGAGCCACAGGTTTCCTCCACCCCGCTCCCTCCCACTCCCAAAACTGTCCCAGGGATCCACTGCGCGTGCTGGTGGGGACAGGGGTGGATGCAATGAGGCCACTGCTTGCAGCCCCATTTCCCCAGGGGTTTTCCCCTAAATTTCCCCAATACTTTATTCTCGCAAATGCCACATGGGCACCAGAGCCACAAGCCTGAGCGGTGGCTTTATTTTGGGGGGCAAAATCTTCTCCCCTTATTTTAATAATATTAAGAAAAGGAGGTGGGTCATCGATGGGCAAATGATTTGCTTTTCACTGTGTCACGGGAGGATGCTGGGGGCTGACCAGGCTCATGGCCCCATGCCTGGACCCCCTGCACCACAGCGAAGGGAAGCTCATGCTGTCCAGCATTTTGAGGACGAGACATTTCCAAGAATAAAGGAAGTTTGGTGTGGGATGGGCAAGGTTTTCCTTATTTATTTCACACAGTTCCTTGGACCATGGGTCTGATGCTGCACTCCCACGTCCATCCCCATTTCTCTCTACCTGGACAGTGGGACATGGTGGTGGTGGCTTATCCTTCAGCACAGGGATATGCTGATTTTCCAGGGAAAAGGAGATACTGCAGGGCTGGATTTGCACAGTTCTTCGCTGCTGTTGAGGCACACATCCAAGATATCTGCATTTCCTATTCCCTGACCTGCTGAGATAAGCTTAGCTGGCCAGAAAAGGAACAAATGAGCCTTTCAGCTTCTCCCCTCCAACCACAGCAGTGGGGCTGAGGGTGCCCGAATGCACCTATTCTCCCCTGGGACCCTGTCACCATCCTGGAGGGACTGATGGCGGTGGGCTGGGTTCAAAACTGGTGGGTTTGGAAGAGCAGAGTGAGGGGAGAACGAGCAGTCGGTCCAGGGCCCTGTCTGCTGTGGGAAGCCCTGTGACCCAAACCAGAAATTTTGGGGGATGATTTTATTGCCAGCCATTTACAGTGTCCGGGTGCCAGCCAGAAAACCAGTTGGATCATTTCACCCTAAAGCATCACCTGGAAACATCCAGGAGATTTCTGGCCCATAAACTTCCACTAAACATCCTCATGTGCTGCCCCACCAGCCTTCACCCACCCTGGGCTGTTGCCATCCTCAGCGCTTCCTCTGGCCTCAAATTTGCTTATTTTGGGGTCTGTGGATCCCCCAGCCAGGAGGGTCACTGGGCTTTTGCAAAGCACAGGCCAGGCCTGGAGCAGGGACGAGCGCCAGGGAGTTACAGGAACAGCAAACTGCCGGTGTTTGCCGTGGGAAGGGGGCTTGTATCTCTTTCCTTTTATCTTCACCTTTTGAAGCAGCCCCAAGCGAGTGGCTGTTGCAGGCAGCCTGCGTAACCAAAACTTGCTGGGCATGCAGGAAAAAGCAGCTGTGAGGTGGTAAGCAAATAAGGTGCTGGGGGCCGGAGGTGCTTCCCCCTCTGTGGTACACCCAGGGCCACCACTGCCTTCGCTCAGGAGGGAGAGAAACAGGAGGAAAAGCACCTGTGGATTTGGGACTGGCTCCTTGGGGATGGTGGAGGACATGGAGAAGAGCCACAGGAGCAGGTTGTGGTGCAAAGCAGAGCTTGGCCACAGCTCCTAGCATGAGAATGGGGATGTTCCTGGTGCCTGCACCCACGAGGTGCTTTTTAACACACAGTTACTTGCTGTTTTCCTTGGTTGCAGGCACTTGGTGCAGCTGGAGATGCTGGTTGCCGCAGCCCACTGCAGCTGCGCCCGCCCGGGGGTGCGATTTTCACCCGTGGGTGGTTGGGGTGTGCGAGCCGCCACTCTGCCCCTTCCCCACAGGCTGACCCAGCCCACCCCCGCCTTCGCCTCGGCCCCTCTCGCTGCAGTCGGGACTGGTGAGCCCCTGTGATGGGGATGCCCCGGGACAGCCCCCCGCCTTGTTGTGGTTTTTAATATATGGGGCTTTTTTGGTAAACAGCAAACTCAGCTCTGCAGCATCCTTCCCTCCCTGTCTCGCTGCAGTAGCACGTGGTGTCCGTGGGTCTGGCTTCCCCTCCAGCCAGGCAAAAGGGTGCCAGGGCGGGTAGAGGATGAGACCTCGGCTGAAGCCTGGCTGCTTCTGCAGAAGCTGAAACAGCCTCAGAAAGTCCCTTTAGCTGCACCCTGAAGGTCCCGCTCTTCCCAAGCAGAGCCGTGTCCTGCCCCGGCATGTGGTCGGAGCCTGGGTGAGAGGTGAGGTGCAGGACAATCTCCAGGGATGCTCCAGCGTTCAGGAAGCGCAGGCGTGAGGCTGTATGTAAAAGCAAAGCCATGTGGGTTAATGTAAGTAATACACAGCCGAGGCACTTAGATAACTACGTTTTGTCCTCTGTGAACATCAGGTAGCATTAGCACCATTAGGCTTTGAGTGTTTGTCATCCCAGATAAGGCTAGAACGCCTGGGATTAGTTTGCAAATGCTGTTTTTTCACACTTCTGCAGCTCAGGTGTGACCTGCAAGGTGGTGAGCAGCTTCAGCCTCCATCCCCAGGCAGGATTTACACCGAGAAGGTGATGGGCTGAGCTTGCTTTCAAACAACCCAGCAAAGCCTTTCCCGGTTGTGCAATCCAGCAGTTCTGTGGAGCACGGTGATGTGCAGCGGTGCCGGCTGTCACCGGGGATGAAGGAGAGCAGATGTCCCTCCAGGACGGGATCCTTCCAGCGCAGCCGGCCCTGGGAAAGGCAGCCAGTTAAAATAACAATTTATTCTGCCTGGTGCTTGTGGGACGGTGGAAGGATCCCAGAGCAGCCATGCCTGCGTTCCTGCTTTATGTCAGCGGAGGGGGACTGCTCTCCCAGCTGGGGATATTTTATGGTTTTTCTTCCTCTTTCCACTACTTTCTTGGGGGTTTTTCCTGCCTGTTGGCAGAGTCCGGGAATCGGATGTGTCCCTTGTTTTGCCCGTCTATTTCCCCTTCCCTACATATGGAAAAGGAAATTAAAGGCAAGGAAAAAAAATAGTTTACAGCACAGAAATATAGCTCGAAGGAAGTTATTTGGAGCAGAAAGCTGGGCCCAGGCACGATGCTCATCATTACCCCCCATGGTGGGCACCGTGCCGTTACCCTTCTCATATCCCTTGGTGGCAGAAGTGTTTCCCATAAGGGAAATCTGATTTTATCCTAGGGAAGCTCCTCAAATGGTGGGGAAAACACTACGTCAGTGTTCACCCTGCAAGATATTTGCAGTTGTGGGTCACACGCCAGGTCTGAGCATGCACCAGGGTTTGCTTTGCCATGTGCTGGCCTGAGAGTGTCGCCTCGTGCCTCAGTTTCCCCAAAAGCAGAGTGGGATGCGATACCTCAGTGCACAGTGGAGAAACACCAGCTGCTGTAGGGCTGTGCTGCTCTGGGGATTTTTGATCCTGTTACAGCGGGAGAAACTCAAACATTTCCTTAAAGCAACCCCAACGCCACCCTGTCATATTTTATTTGTTTGCTTTGGCCCAGAAAGCGGGACAGGGTCTCCCCGGGGACACGAACGCTGTCGCAGAGCCCCGGGGCAGCAGCCTGCACCCGCGCCGCCTCGCTCGTGGGTGGCACCCATGTTTATTTACCTTTTCATCACCTGATTACCGTGCCCTGCCATGTTGCAGGCGCCAGCCTGTGGGCTGCCAGCCCTGTTTGAGTTGGCAGGAGCTGGAGATTAACCTCCAGCTAAAATAGCTCGACGCCAGCCCCACGTCTGCCCAGGGTGGCTGGGCTTGTTGCAATGCCCTTAGAGCATCTCTTATCGATATTTTGCAGCCCAGACTGGGCCACGGTCACTGTGTGACATGATGGCACAGCGAGGAAAGAAGTTGCGATGTGACAAGCTCAGAGCAAGTTGCAAATCCTCAGCAGTCCCAGGAGCTGACTGTGTTTTGTGTCCCTGCAAGGCAAAGCCAGTGGAGCCGGGGCTGCCTGCACCTCTCCGCTCAATAACCCAGAGGAGAGCACACTCTTCTGCTGGTGGGAATGGTCCTCTGACATCCAGACACCCATCACCCCATTGTGGTATCTCTACTTTCTTGGCTCTGCCCTCCAAAGCCGTGGTGCAGAAGAGCAGGAGCAGAGAAACTGCAGATATGCGTCCACAAGCTGCAGGTCTCTCACTGGGACTGCTCAGTCAGGAAGCTGAAAATTTATGGTGTGAGTGGGTGGCCCTGTTTTGGGATACTCTGAGAAACCGTTATCACTTTCTACCCTTGGTGGTGTGACTGCCTTTGTCTTCTGGCCGTGTCAGGGAGCTTGGGCACAGAGCAGGATCTCTGTGCTGAGCTCTGAGCCACCAACCAAATAAAGGAATTATTCAGGTGCCAGCCAGGAGTTTCCATTTCGGCCTGTCTGTGCTCAGCGTGTTGTCCCAAGGGAATTGCAGATTTAGGATTTTGCTGGTTCCCTGCCTGCGGCGGGTTTCCCAGCTGGGTGAGACATGGCAGCACTGCAGCTCGGCACCAGCTCTGCTGCCCTGCCAGGTGCCACAGGGCTGACTCACATAAAACTCGTTTTTTGGCAAGTAGCAAGCCCTCTTATTTCTAGTGAGACTTTGGAAGCGAGAGGGAGAGGCTTCAACCCCAAATGTTCCTGTTTTCTGGTGGGTTTTGATCAATTCAGACCCAAAAATGTGAGTTTATTGTGACTTTCTGCCCCTTTTCTCTGGGTATTTGGTGCAAAATGGGTGCTGAGCTGCCACGTGAAGCGTGATGGAAAGAGTCGCTGATGGCAGGGGAGGTGCCTGGTTGTCAATACACTCAAAATTGGGTTTTTTTTGGGAGGCGCCTGCAGCCGCATTACTAACGTTTGAGGTTTGGTGACGGATGGCACAGTGTCACTCTACCACCGGCGGTATTTCGGCTGGCTGCCCCGCTGCACGTGTTTCCTCCTGAGTTCACAGAAACCCGTTTTCATGGTTTAATCAAGAGCTCGTGCAAAGTCCCTGCTCTGCAAATGGCGTCGCTGCGGCTCTTCATGCAAACACCACATGGGAGAAGCACGAAGAGGACCGCGGCTGCTCAGGGTGGAAAGTCACCCCTGGGCACCCCGGCAGAGCCGAGACCTATGGGAGCCTCAGCCACCTCCCTCAGGGCACCCGCTTGTCCCGAGCCCTCTCACCTTGCACGTTTGCACCCTTAAAATGGAGTCTGGATGGAAATAGCAGCAGCAGATCTCTTCTACTTTTAATTTTGGTGCCTCTCTGGGCTGGGGAGAGGAAGCTGGGGGTGGAGAGAAGCAGGCTGCAAAAGGGAAAAGAGCCACTTTCCTTCTGACATGCTCTGAAGAGAGATTTGAAATGCCGAAGCAGCTCCAAGTTTTTATTTTATTTTTTTTGCTATAAGAATAATTATAGGTGTTACATACTGGTCTGTTTCTCACACTGACAAGGGCTCAGAGCAGCCTTATCTAGGAGGGACGTGGGTTTAAAACAACTTGTAGTAAGTGTGTCTGTGAGCACTGAGGAGCTGGTGCAGTTTGAAGCGTAAGCACGTAACACGTTCAGGCTTCTTGTTTTCGCTGGTTTGTTTAGTGAAGGTGGGTTTGGTTTTGCGTTTTTTTTTCATTTCTCTGAATGAAAATAGATGATGGAAAACAGCCAAGCAGGTTTCACTTCCTGCTCTCGCTCAGGGCTCTGTGCTAGGGGTGCTCGGAGACAACCCCATGTTTGGTTCAGTGACAGGGCATCAAGCATGTCTGCCTTGGGCTGATTCCTCTTGAACTTCAGCCAGTCCCTTATTGCCTCCCAGAAATGCAAGGAGTTGGAGGAACATCTTGTTTTATTATCACCCCATGGGGTGCAGAAGTAGGTGATAGACAGTGGCGGCTTTGGGACAGCTCTTCGGGAGGTTTCTGCCTGAATTTTTCCCTGTTGGGAGGTTTGGGGTTGGGGTTTTCTGTCTGGCACCCTCCCACCCCAGAGCACCCAAAGGATGGAGGCAGTGGGTACCCTGCCCTGGTGTCATGTCACCTCGGTGCTTTCCCTTGAAGCACTGTGCGATGCCTCTGAGCCACCAGCACAGCCCTCCAGAGCCTTTGCTGATTCATGACTTGGGTTTCTCCATCTCCAGCAAGCTCTGCTGTGCTCAGCAAATCCTGGATTTCCTTTTCAGTGAGACAGCTGCAATGTCTGTATTTCCCCCCCTTGGGCAGTTGTCAGAGGTTCTGGTCCAGCTGCGAGCTTCCCTCAGAGCTGCTCTGCGGGCAACCAAAGGATTCACCCTGAAAGTGGGAAGAGTGGGTGCAAATGGAGATGAGCACCCATCAGCAGCCAAAACAAGGGGACGTCACTCCTGAGCCCTCCCTGGGTGCAGGACCTTGCAGTCCTTGGCCAAACCTTGCCCACGGCAGGGCCAGCACATCCATTACTGCACCGGTGAGGAAGCAGGAGCGATGCCCTTGGTGGGTACCAGGGTTTGTGCAGTGCCCAGTGGCCGTGGGACCCTTCAGTGCATGTGGTGTATGAAAATAAGTCATCCATGGGGATGTGGGAGTCTCAGGGAGACCGTGGTGGGTGTTTGGAAGCCCTTGGGGTTTTTTCAGGTTCTGCAGATGACTGGGCTTGGGTTTGGCTGAGACCAGTGTGGATGGAGGCTCTGCACCTACCGGAGCAGATTCAGGAGGATGGCTTGGACCAGCTGAGCATCAGCTTTGGATTTATTTCCTAGAGAATTGCAGGCTGTAAATTACAACTGATTAATAGGAGACGTGGTCTGAAAGTTACAGTCCCCAGCAGGTCCATACTGGGTTTCTGGCAGGGTGTTTCATGGGGTGGTTGGACCTCTGTGTCCTGGATTTGGAGATGGCAGCTCCTGAGGAGTATTTCTTAGGCAGGCTGACTGCAGGAATAAATGCTGCCAGAGCCACTTGCAGCAGGGAAATGATGTTTCCCTGGTGCAGGAAGCGTCTGGTGCTGCTTACTTGGTGTCAGACTGAGAAGTTTGAGGAGAAGCTGTCTTGATGTGGGAATATGTGCAGAACAAGTCACATTTTGGGGTACTGATTGGACTGCTGGGACATCAGGGAAGGGATTGCTACTCTGGGCCAAAATCACTCATTAATCTTTTTATTTTTATCATTTTTTACTTTGTTACATTCACTGGGCTGTCAATGAAAACCCACAGAGCTCCCCGCAGAAGAAGGTAAGTCATGGGCTGGAGGTGAGGGTGGGTACATGCCCTGAGTCTGGGTGAAGGGTGCTGGGGGTGAGGAGGAGGGAGTCTTTGGGGTCTTCTAATCTTGGTTTTAATCCCAGAGAAAGCTGAGCTGACAGCAGAGCTTTCCTGTGATGGCAAGGCTACCAGCTGTGAATAGAAACACAGAGGATTTGATTTGTGTAGTTAAAAACAGACATAGTAAAGCCAGGCCAATGTTGTTTAATATTAGAGAGAAAAATCCCCCATGGCAGCGCTGGATGTCCTCACTAGTGCCCACAGCCGATGGACACTGGAGCAGCTCTGCTGCAAGCGGCAGATGGGGTCCTGTTGGTCTCTGTAGCCTCAGTGGTCTAAATTACCTGTCTCTGGGGTTTTTTTGTGCACTGACTGTGCTTGGCTTCGTGTTTTCTCACCAGGAAAGTCCCTCTGGGAGTTGGTGCTGGAGCAGTTTGAAGATCTCCTCGTCCGCATCTTGTTGATGGCAGCTTTTCTGTCATTTGTAAGTACCCCAGGCTGGGGGGGTGGGCACCTTCCAGGGCACATACGGACCCAGGTGGCAGCCAAGTAGCAAAGGAGCCAACGGAAGGTGCCTGTTGGATGAAGGAGATGTAGCAGCAGTGCAATGGTTTTCCAGGATATAGTGACAATATCATTGTATCTACTTAAAAGATGAGACACTAGGATTTTTCAGTAATTATGATCCATCCAAAAGTGATATTGAACAACTACGTGGGCTTCTTTCTATTTCTCCCAGACTGTACCAGACAAAGTCAGAAAAGGGCCATGGAAATGTTCAGTCCTGGGCACATTTTGGTGGGATGCTGGGTGGGATGGGTGTTCGCCCCAGGTACTGTGTAGGGTTAGGGTTAGGGCTTGGAGAGAGCAAGTGCAGAGCCCCGGCAAGAGTGAGGCTGCAAAGGGGCTGACAAGGGCAGGTGAGGGCTGCCCAAAGCTTTCAGCTCTGGGATGCTTTTTCCTGTGATCCATAGTTTTTTGTCATTATTTGTAGACTTAGGTCCTTTGGACGTGTCTCTATCTCGTTGCAAGATTGTTACCAACAGTCTCCTATGTTTTTAGGTTAGAAGGTGCCTTTGTTACTATTTCTTTTAACTTCCCTCTTAAATCTATTCTATGTTTTCCCTTCATCGTTTTTGATGCCATCCACTTTCCTGCCCCCATACGTGCAGCCATGGCCGGTGTCTGTGCTCCAGCTCTTCACTGAGTTAGGACCCAAACTGCCTATTTGCAAGTCCCTTCTCTGATTTTAATTCTTCCTGATTGCTTTTCAACCCCATCTTCCATCCAGTAAAATATGTCTTGTGCCTCAACTTGCATAGATGGTAAAACAGAAAGGGAAAATTACCCCATTCTTTATGTTTTCCTTGAACATTTTTGAAAGTATTAAGTTACAGCATGACCAGATCCATGTTGGGATCTGCTGCAATGGAGGACACTGTCTCTGACACATGGAGATGTGTGTGTCCACGGTGCAGATATGTTCCTGATGTAGCAGCCAAGCTGTTGAGTTTAGCTGATCCCACACCACCTCTTGGCATTACCATGCCCAGAGAGGGCTACCAGGACGTCGCACGCCTTACTTTTTCCTGGCCAGAACGCTGGGTTATGCATGATGAGAAGTGAGGGCAGCACTTCAGGTGCCTGAGGCTGACTCAGAAACTCCACGTACCACCTTCACCACCATTGGGGTGCAGGCAGCAGGATGGGCACCTGCCTGAAGTGTGTGCATCTGCCTAGGGAGGCAAAGACAGGGCTGGGAGAGTTTCCAAACCCCATGCGTCTGCCCTCCTCAGAGTGAAGTCTCCCTCCCAGAGCCCTTCTGCTCATTTTTCAATTAAAAATAAAAATCCAATCTGTTTAATATTTTTTTTTACGTTTTTTTTCCCTCCCTCTGGCTGAGCACGACTGGCAGTGTTTCGGCTGCTGGCGTGGGAGGTGCCTCCTGCCTGGTGTTTGCTGCCTTCCCGTCCTGCCGCATGGCTGGGAGGGTTCAGAGATCCTGGGCTGGTGATGCTCAAGCCGGTGGTGCTCAGGGCAGGTGTCAGGTATGGCTGGGCCCAGCGCAGGGTGTATAGATTTCCTTTAAACCTTTGCCGATGTGTGGGGCAGGGTTAATGCTTGCTGACAAAATACGCCTCCCAGTTCATCGTGCAGCAGCAAAACGTGACGTTTTGTTCGGGTAATGTCAGAGAGCTGCTTAGGATTGGGTTCTCCTTGTGTTTAGCAGGGCATAAAGCCCAGCTGAGGCTTCTCCTGCCACCAGAGCTGTCGGTGTGGTGCCTTCAGGGTGGTGCCATCCAGCTTCGGCTTCCCCAGCTGGTGTTATTGCTCACCCTCAAACATTTCCTTCCTCAGTGGTGTATCTGCAGTGAGGCTCTTCTCCCGCCTTCGCTAGGGGAGAGGCTGCATCCTTACGTGTCTTTCCCAGGAGGAGCCCTGATTTACCCCCTGCACCTCCTGCAGCACGAAGCAGCTTCTCCTCCCCGGGACACGCAGGCAGTCAGCCAGCAGCAGGTGCATCACCAGGTTCAGTGAGCTGGCACCCACGAGTACTGCTGAGCTCCTCTGTGCTTAATAATGCCAAGAGGTGATGTGGGATCAGCTAAACTCAACATCCACAGGATTAGCAAAGGTGCTTTTATGGGTGGCACTGAGGAATTGCAATATGAACCCCTTTGTACTTGCTCTCTGTGGTGCCTTGGAAGTGCTTATCATCAACGGCACCTCACTCCCCAGTTGCTGATTTGAGCCTTACTTGCGGTGCCCAAGTACTAAGCTCAGTTTTTCCCACAATCTACCTTGGGAGCAACTCTGTATGAGGAGACATTTCCCACCAAGCCACTGGAGAATTACTCAAGGTGTTTGGCAGGGGGATAGCAAAGCCAAGTCTCCTGTCCCCTCCTTTCGTATACGACTTGTAGGCAGATAAGGAAGGAGACTGATCCCTTGCAAGGTTCCATACCTTCCCAAAATAACTCGCAGTGACCCCTTTGTTGGTGAATTTGCAGAGCTGTTGCAATATGGTTGATGGCTGAGTCTGCCGTGGTGGCTCTGCTAATTGGTAAAGCAGATGTGAACCCCTGTGTCAGAGGTCCTGTGTGCCAGTGCCTCTGCTGCAGAGCAGCGAGGTGTTGCTATGTTGACACAGCACAGGTTGACAAGCAGTTACATGGAGCCGTAATATTTGTGAGTGTGTGTGCTTCCCTTGTGTTATGGTATGAGGCCTTTGTGGGATGGAGAGGGGACTCAGGGTGGTCAGAAGCCACGAGGTCAGGCCCTGCTCTGCAGAGCTGCTCTTGCTGCATCAATTACTCGTATTGCATTGCTTAACTTCTGCCCAGGAGGGGCTTCTTGGAGGCTGGCCATGCTGCAGGCAGTGACCGTGGTGGCTGCCCAGCTGCTGCTGGCAGCATCTGTTTGAGAAGCCAGCAGTGCTGCTTGGTCTCCCCACTCAGCTGCTCATCCACGGTCTCCACATGGGTGCACTAAACAAAAATAGATGTTTTCCTGGTGCAAATACTTGTTCAGGTTTTGCATAGGCATTGGCTCCAGCCCTGCTCATTTGATGCATTAGGTTATCCCCAGCAGAAGAGTGGAGGCACCTGAGTTAAGATATGACAAGTCCATGCTTTAACCAAACCATGTGGGGCTGGCCACCACTCTGGGTTGTCTTCTCTCCACCAAACACCATGTGTTGGTGGGCTCTCGTTTCTGTCCTTCTTAAAATGTTGGCACTTGTTGTTTCAACCATGTTGTGGTCCTTCTTTTCTCTTGCCTACCAGATCCTGGCCTGGTTTGAAGAAGGAGAGGAGACCACAACGGCGTTTGTGGAGCCCATCGTCATTATTATGATCCTGATCGCTAACGCCGTGGTGGGTGTGTGGCAGGTAAGTCACAGCCCCCGTCACTCCTGCCCCACAGGTCTCTGCTCCATGTGGCTGAGACACTTCAATTGAGGTCTCGTTGGTTCTTCAGTTGGAAATTCATTTCTCAAAAGTTCAGTTTTTGCGTTGGCCAAGCTGCCCTGTGCCCCAGCGCAGATGCTCAGTTGTTGGCTGCCTCTTGCTTCGTTCCTTCAGTCTTTCTTTGGCGACTGTTGCAGTTAGGAGTTTAGGATCTTGCACTTACCTGCCATCCAGGCAAACACTGCTTGTCTCCTGGCCACAACCAAATGCATTTTCCAAGGGAAGCTTTTTTCCCTGTCCACCAGAAAGTCATGGTGGCTGCTGCCCCTTGCCTTGCTGTATCCCTCCTGGGGGATGAGCAAATGCCTCAGCCAGCAATGCTCCTCTTCTTGTATATATTCACTTTAAGGCCACTTATTTATCTGAAGCTTGATCTGAGGTGAGGTTGCTGGGTGGGGAGAAATACATCTGGGTGGGATATGCTGCTTCCTAAACCAAGAATGAGAAAATCAAGCCCAAAGGTCCATGCAGCATCCAGGACCTGCTGTGATTTAAGCCAGCGGGGCCATTTCAGAGCAGCTGAAGAAGACGCGGCACTTGCCCCATCCATGGTGCAAATGGACACCAAAGCCAGGGCTGGGGTTTGGGTGCTCCTGTCTTTGCAGTGGGTGGGGAAGGAGTCTGCTGGCATGAGCACCCCCACCGCTGGCAGCTCTGCTCCTCCTCTGCTTGCAGGAGAGAAACGCCGAGAGCGCCATCGAAGCCCTGAAGGAGTACGAGCCCGAGATGGGGAAGGTCATTCGCGCCGACCGCAGCGGGGTGCAGCGGATCCGTGCCCGGGACATTGTCCCTGGGGACATCGTGGAGGTGGCAGGTAGGGTGCCATCACCCCAGGGCACGTGGTGGGATGGGGAGGTGGTGCTGGCCAGGGGGGCTTTGCTGATGAGCACCCTGTGGTCCTCATGGTGGGAGGGCTCTGCTGCAGTGTCCGGGCACGTCTCCTCTGGAGGCACAGCTGCTGAGTCACCTCGGTGTTGTACGCTTGAGATCTTGGTTTCTCTTTTCAACTCCAGAGAGGTGAAATGATTTGGGCCAAAGCTGGGGCTCATCAGCTTGCCGAGACTTCACCGTGAGCGTAGGGTGGTAGAGAACAGCAGAAAAGAGAAAAATAAAGTGTGTATTTCTGGCACAGGTTTTGTGCTTTGGGAGGGTTTCCCCGTTTTCTGGAAGAACTGGAAGAACTTTTAACTTTCCACCAAGATTCCTTGTCCCTGGAAGCGACTCTCCCACATGCATCCCCCAGACAAGGCGCGGTGACGGCCGGGCGGTGGGTACCACACCAGTGGTGCCAGGCGAGCGCTGCCGCCAGCGTGGAGGGGTTCAACGCTGCAGGCAGCGGCGCTGGTCCTGCCTGCGTGGGCAGATGTCCTTGGTAACTGGGGTTTGTTATTTGGGGAGGGCAAGAGAAAGGGGACTGACTGCAGGGTGCTTTTGCCTCCCCAATCAGGTTGTCCCCCTCCAGCCCTTCTGTCGGGGTTTCACATTCAGTGAAGGATGCCTGGAGGTGTCCTGCCTGCCCCACCAGAGCTGAAGAGGATGAATTTCAATTATCCCATTTTGTTTGTTCATTAAACGATGCTGTAAACCCCCAGAGCCACAAACCTAATCCTCTCCTTTCCTCCTCGTGGCCCTGCTAGTGGAAACATGCTGCAATCCCTCCCGCGCCCAGCCAGCTCACTGTTATTTATGTCTTCCAGTTGGGCTTCAGCTGGAAGATGAACATAAAAATAATGCGGGGAGGATCAAGCAGAGGAGTGCCGGCCAGATCCTCAGCTGGGCGAGCTGGCGGCGCTTCCAAGCCAGCTCCAGCAATGCACTCCAGCTGCTGACCTGGCCTTTAATTAAATTAATTATTAATTAATTAAATTCTGCCATCTTTCCCCAAATCAAGTGCTTGCTGCCTACTCGTCAGCAGCTGAATATTGCTTTTTAGTGGCACAATCAGCATCATGACAGGGAGAGAGAGAGAGCTGAGCTCTTCTCTGGAGGGGTTTGCAAATTAATTAGCAAATGTTGAGTTTAGGAGGTTATAGTAAGTGGCAAGGATGCTGTCAGGCTGTATGATAGGGAAGTGCACCAGGAGCAATAGCTGTGAATGTGCAGTGGACATCCAGGTAACATCCTGGGGACGGCAGGGACAGCGCAGGCAGGAGGGACTGGCTTCTGTTTGCAGGTGCAAATGCAATAAATTTGGCAGCCGGGAGCCGAAAACCTGCTGCAGTAAGACAAGAGGGGAATGATGGTTGCATGTTGCAAGTTGGCAAGCTGTTTAAACCCGGCTGATTTTTGCCCTTTTGTAACAAGGCCATCGAGGTGAGTTCTTGTGCAGGCAGCTGCACAGAGCTTAAACTCAGCTGCAGCGCCAGCTCTCTGCCTTGCCCAAAAAGTGCAGGCAGGGCATCACCAAGGGAGCTCTGTCAGGTGCTGCACCACCTGCCCGCTCCTGCTTCGCTCGGGCAGTGCTGGTGGCCATGGCCACCCCATGTTGTCTCCTGTTTCTTTCCCTTGGCTTTTGGCACGGGGTAGACTTGCAGTGCTTGGGCGACCGGCACATGTTCAATAGCTGGCTCACGGCACCTACAGATGTCCGTATGTCTGTCCATCTGTCCTGCGCCACGCAAGTCTCCTGGGATGCCGCCGCACTATCTGCCCTTGAGTGGATGCTACCCCCATGGCACCGGGGCTCAACGCTGTCTCTAGATGCTGGCAACAGATTTTTCATCTGCAGGTTTAGATAATGTTTACAAACCCTCCCCCGCCTTTCCCAGGGAGGAAGAGGAGCTCTTTGCTCCCTTTAAGGTGCTCCAGCTCCCTTGAGCATATGCGATGTCTGAGTCTATGCACGAAGTGAGCGTTTTGGGGGGTTCAGTGGCTCCCTATGCTCAGCACCCCCCATCTCAGACCCCCCAAAAATGAGTGTAACGGGGAGCGATGCGTGTCTGTCAGGACAGCAGATGTTGCATGCCACATCCTACAGCGCTCGGATCTGCAGCTGGAATAAATGGCTGGGTGGTGGAGCAGTTCCAGCCCCCCTCCCGCTGCGCTCGGGGCGGGGGGGGTTTACGAGCCCTGGGAGGAAGCGCTCGTTAAAGTCTGGGATTTGAGACGATCGTTAGCGGCCAAGCCGGCAGTGTTGTGTAACGTGATGTAAGGCACTGCGAGCCAGGACGCTCTCGGCCTCAATATTTCCGAAGTGCCGGAGCGCAGTTGCATCCAGCTGATAAGGGAGCAGGAGGAAGAGCTGGGAGGAGGAAACCCAGCGGGAAAAGCAGCTTTAAATGGGTTTTCTAAGGAAGCATATGAGCCTTGGTGGGTGGTGATCAGTGGCTGTCAGTTGATGGGGCTGCTTTCACTCACAAGCACTGTGCCGTGCCAGGAGACCCATGGATGGCTGTTTGTCTCAGCCACAAAAGGTCTTCCAATGTCATCAGCTTCCAGTCAGCCCACAGAGCCCTGAAACGAGGTTGAGAGTGGTGTTGAGAGACTTGGACTGCTCCAAAATGGGAATGTTTGAGGGTTTTTGCAGGGAAGAAGCAAGATAGGGGTGCTGTGTGGGTTTTGCAGGGAAGAGGAGAGATGGGGAGGTGGCTGGACAGGTGATGTGGGGTGACAGGCCGGGGTTTGGCTGGAGGGCAGAGGGTGTGATGCTTCGTGCCCCGAGGACCACATGCCTGCATCTCTAACTGCAGTGGCTCTGCTCCAAAAAGAAGAGAAAAGGTGCCTGCCCTTCTGCCCGCTCGCTGGCAGGAGGGAAGTGGGTGCTCGTTGCCAGTGGTGGTTAAGGGGGTCCCAGCCATGGTGGAGGAGTGCATGTCACTGCAGAGGTGCAGCCAGGGCAGGTGGTATGTGGGGCCTTGCTGGGACCCCACTCGGGTCCTCTGCTCACCTGGCCACCCCATGCAGAGCTCCTGCCTTTTCTGCTTGTCCTGGCAAACCTGGCTTGAAGCACGGTTAGCTTTGCCTGGGTGGCAGCTGGGGAAGGCGATGGGCAGGGCTGGCAGGCAGGTCACTGCCCTGGCAGCATCCCTGTGCAGCAGGGACGGGGCAGCACTTGGTCCTGCTGAATTTTGCAGAGGAAGGTGGTGCTAGAAACGTGTGGTCGGTCCATGGGGGACGGGGGAGGGTTCCTGGCATGGCACAAATAACCCCCTTGGCCGCAGCGCTGCTGCTGCCCACTCCCTGGGCTGGCTGCTTTTGTGCAAGGTAATCCCCTAAAATTAGAAATTCCTCAAGGTGCCATCCCTGCACTGCCCAACTGCAACTGATAGTGCCTCTTCCCAGCTTTCTTTTTTTGATGTTTAAATTTAATGAAATAAGCTTTAAATGCAGAAAGGAGGCATCCCAGGGCAGGACCCTGGTTTACCACAGGCTGTACCCCTCATTGGCGCAGGCTGGGTGCTGCCGTGTGCCCAGGCCACCTAGGGACACAGTGATTCACAGCAAAAGCCACTAGCTGCCCTGGAGACTGGACAGTTGAAATAGGAAATGAGGGAAGGCAGCAGGAACTGAGGTGCAAACCGTTGGCCCCAAACTTTGGGGCAGAGCCTGGCTATGCTGGAGCATTTAGGGTTTACTGTACCCCTTCCCTGGGGCAGCGGGCACTGCTGGTCCCACCTGATGGAGCTGCTCTGCTCTTCTTGCCCCTTGTAGTTGGTGACAAGGTGCCAGCGGACATCCGGATCATCGAAATCCGGTCCACCACCCTGCGGGTCGACCAGTCCATCCTCACAGGTATGTGCAGGCGACTGCTGAAGGCAGAGATTTCCCTCTGCCATGTGCCCTGAGCCAAATCTGGGGACTGACACTGAGCTGAGCGCTTTGCTGGGGTGGGAAACGGGTGGGAGAATGAGATTGAGGACCTGGGGAGGTCTCAGCACCATCTAAAAGTCATGGCATAGGCGAGATGTGCCTGGTGCTTGGCCATCCCTTCTGCAAAACATGAGGCTGTGCCGTGAGACAAGGGGGGTTTCAAGAGGGGCTGTCCCTGCCCACGCTTCCCCTGTGCAACTGTCACACGATGACTGCTGGTGCATGAGGCTTCGTGACTTCAGGGAGAGGTGACGATATTTGGGGCTTTTTTTTTAAGCACTGGAAAAGCCCTGAAAGCTGATAATCTATGATATTTCAAAAATTCTTTCTCTCTGCTGTCAGGGAAGGGCAGTGAATGATCAGATGACAAAAAGGGCTTCCAGTATTTCAGCTCTCTTGTGTGATTTTTTAAAGTCATCAAGTTAGGAGATGGCAGCCGGGAAGGAAGGGCAATCAAAAAAAATGTTAAAAACACAGGAGAAGGAGCCCAATCTCCTTGAAACATGGCTTTGTATTAACTTAGTTCTCCAAGGGCAAGAGGAGATGCAGCAAAAGGGCAAATCTGCAAAGAACAACATATAAAACTTCAACAGAAGTGCTTTGGGCACCTTTCCTGTTGTGCTGCCCTACAAACCCCATCTGACCATGCAAACCTGCGCTGCAAGCCAGTGGCTCCCTGGCGTGGGGGTTTGGCCCCGTCCACTTGGGCTGAATGGGGCCTCGGGATCCACACAGGTCGTTCTTCTGCAGCCCTCATCTTCAGAGTGCCTTGGCCCAGCTCTGACACCCCCACGATGGATGTTTTGATGGTTTGGTGGCAAAGTGCTGCTTTAGAAAGCTGCGGGGATTGTGATGCAGGCTCATAGCAACATTGAGCAGATGCTGGAGAGGAAATGCAGGTGGTTCATCCTTCCTCTCTTGTCTTGGCAGGGGAGTCTGTGTCGGTGATCAAACATGCTGACCCCATCCCCGACCCCCGGGCTGTCAACCAGGACAAGAAGAACATGCTTTTCTCCGTAAGTCCCTTACGCCTGTCCCCACCTCTCCTGTGGTTTTCCAAAGAGTCGCTAAGTGAAGAGGCTGATGGATGTGGGAGATCTCTGAGCAGTGAAAGGGAGTGTATGCATGAGAAAAACCTGAATCCATAAAAAAAGCCCCAAATCCATAAAAATGAGGACCTGCTTCCATGGGATTTCATTTGGGCTGTGGCACATGATGCCCTTAAATACCTTGGGCAATCTTGGCGTTTTTTCTGTCATGTAGGACACATTATAGATGGGGAAAAGGTTTGTGGTTGAGCCTTGAGCTATTGCAAATTTGGGTTTCCTCCTTGCTCATGCTCCTCTTCGGCAAAAGTCAAGTCCCTGAGGGGCAAGAGAGCTCTTGGAGGGCCTCCTGCTGCTTTAGGGTGGGTTTATATAAAATCCCAGGATGTCTCATTTTCCCCTTAACCAAGATCTCGTGTCTCCTTCCACAACAAGTGACCCATTTCCCCGCTCAGGCCAAGCGGTTTCATGCCCACATCTCCACTCTGGCCTCTTTCTTCCCTCCCAGGGCACCAACATCGCAGCTGGGAAGGCTGTAGGGGTTGTCATTGCGACAGGGGTGTACACGGAGATTGGGAAGATCCGAAACCAGATGGTGGAGACAGAGCCCGAGAAGACCCCCTTGCAGCAGAAGCTGGATGAGTTCAGCCAGCAGCTCTCCAAAGTGATTTTCCTGGTGTGCATCGCCGTCTGGGTCATCAATGTCAGCCACTTCAGTGACCCTGTCCATGGGGGCTCCTGGTTTCGGGGGGCCATCTACTATTTCAAGATTTCGGTGGCACTGGCGGTGGCCGCCATTCCTGAGGGCCTCCCGGCCGTCATCACCACCTGCCTGGCGCTGGGCACACGTCGCATGGCCAAGAAGAACGCCATCGTCCGGAGCCTGCCCTCGGTGGAGACCCTGGGTTGCACCTCCGTCATCTGCTCCGACAAGACTGGCACCCTCACCACCAACCAGATGTCTGTCTGCCGGGTGAGTCCTGGGGGCATTTCGGGGTACAGGGGGGATGCTTTGTAAGCCCTCGAGCGCTCTGCATTGCTCCTTCCCCATCCTGGGGTGATGGGCTTTGCTGTCCTCATCAGACTTGTTTCATATTAGGAATTTGAAGGTGAGCATGAAAGATGGTTTGTAGGAAGACCTGAGCTTCCTCTCTGCCCGACTGGGGGCGAGGAGGTTTATGGCTTCTCTAGGTCTGGTTGTAATTAGAAAACTCAGTTTCACGAACACACCATTTTGGAGGTGCCATGTTGCAGACTTGTTTCGGCGCTCCCTCTCCAGAGAGCATTTCTTCCTGCTGGGATGTGGCATTGAGACAGAGCTCCTGGAGATGCCAGTGCAGTTGGCCTCCTCTGCTCTCTTGCCCATTTTTCCCTTGTTTTTAACCAAACCAGTGAGAAATCCTGGACCATGCAAAATTACAAAGCCTGGACCTGTGAGGCCAAAGCTTGGAGCGTCACTGCAATGTGTGGGTCTGTGACAAGCTCACACGGAAATACAAGGGGTTAAGAGAAGGTCCCTGTGACCTGGTGAAAAGGTACTTCAGCTACCCGTGCCCGCCTGGCAGAAGGTCTGCCATCAGCACTTGTGTGCAGCTCTGGCTCGGACTGAAAAGCATTTCTGATGGAGGGAGCCCTGGGATGGTTTGGCAAAGAGATTGAAAGCTCCTGGTCTACCAGAGGGTTCTGCTCCCGCATGCCTGGCTGTATGGAGAGGTGACTTGTTAGGAAAGCCTGGACCATCTGAGTACTTCTCAGTTTCCCCATTAATCCTCAAGTCTCAGGAAAGCTTTTTTTCATGGCCTTGGCATGTCGGTTTTATAGGAAAACCTTGGAAAATGTGTTGCTGTGGGGAAAAATGGACCTGGCCACCGTTCCTCCTCTCTGACACTTGTGTGGTGTGGTGGGAAGCCGTGACCATGCTGCAAGCTGGCCGTGGGCTTTGGCTACTGGTTTGCTCAGCACAAACTACAGATGACTGGAAACGTCTGGTATTTCTGCCCTGTAAATGATTTAAAACGAGACACTGCTGGAACGAGGCAGTGACCAAGCCACCCATGTCTCACTCGAGGAGGTTCCCACCAGCCCATTTTCTGACCCAGTGATGCAGAGAAGCACGTAAAGGGTGACCCCAGTGTTTGGGGTCTCTTTAGCTCTGCAGACTGCAGAAGGAGAGGTAGGAGTGACCATGCCTTCCCCAAACCGCTTCCTACCAGAGGATCTGCTCCTTGAACTTGGGAAGAAGTGCCACCATCTCCCAGTGTGGTGCATTTGGGAGAGGCAGGATTTGTGATGCTGAGACAGGGAGAGGGCAGGAGGGGGACAGAGTGTGGCAGTGGCACCCAAGAGAGTTTTAGCATCGATCATCATTTGCAGAATGAAGTCAGCAACTTTGCAAAATAAAACCCCAACACCTCAATTTAAAATTCAATGTTTTCGCCACTCCATCTCCTCACAACCCTGTTCCGATGTTATTCACTTGGCTGAATCCTGACTCCCAGGGAGTGATACCGAGAGCCAGGCTGGCCCCAGGACACACAGACACGGCTGTTAATGTTTAACGGACAGGGATTCCCGTGTTGACGCAGGCAGCACGGAGGCTGCCGGCGGCTCTGCCGAGCGGCGGGTGGGTAAATATTTGTGCTGGGCGGACGTTGGCATGTCCTGGATGTGCTGCACCAAGCAGCCGGTTCAGCCACGGGGTGAAAAAACTAGGAAAGCCTATCGATAACCTGGAAGAATGTGTTAATTGAGTGTGATTTAATTAAATCATACATTAAATTTGGGTGAGTGCAGCTGCTCAGCCACAGGGTATGCTGCCAGGCGGTGCTTGCCCTTTACGTCTCACTGCCAGCATCAGATCTGTAGAGCTGTAAAGTGACTCTTGAAAGGCTTTCGGTCTGTTTTAAAACCCTCAGCTGTTTTTTAAGGGCTGCACCACTGGTTCTCGCTTGGTGCCTGGGTCTCATGGCTGGGGTGCTGGCTGAGCCAGCTTAGCAGACACATATGGATCCCAGGTGGTCAGCAGGGGTGAAGCTGTGTCCCCCAAATGCCCGTGGGTGTTAAGTGCCCACTGAAGTGTTTTGTGCTGGGGGCCTTGTCCATCTGGGGTGGCCAAGACTTTGGTGCTTTTGCTCTGACCTCGAGTCTACCCGAGGTCACAGCTCTGCAGTAATGCAGTAAAGTCACAAACCCACTTAGTAAATCAGATTAAACCTGGGGTTTGTGTCGCTCACCTTATGGTCATCAGGACCACCATCTCCCCCAGCCCACGATGCGGAGCAACCAGGACCAGCCTTCTCCCAGCCATTAAACTGTGCAGCTGGGAGTGATGGGAGTCTGGCAGGCGGAGAAGGGGGCAGAGAGGCATTGCAGCTCTTGCACATTTAAACCACTCTCCTAAAACTTGCAGCACTCTTTTATGCATCACAACTTAAGTTTCCAGGAGCACAAAGGTGGCGTTTGAAAGTCAGGACGTGAAGTGGAGATGTGAGTGTGGCTGTGCAGGCTCGGGGCTACTGCTGCGAGGGGCAGAGCAGGACGGGGCTGGAGAGGGGAGATCCTGGCACCTCATGTCGGGGAGAGGGAGGTGGCTGGTGAGTTTGGCTGTCTTCAAGATGGCTGGTGTTTTGGGGAACAAAAGCAGAAAAGGGTTTATTTTCAATGAACCTTGTAGCAGAGCCTGGACGTGCTAACTCCTGTCCCCGTTGCAGCTGCCCAGGAGCTGCTGCAGGCACTATTTGCTTTTTAATCTCCAGGACACTGTGCCTTGATTCAGCAGTTTTGTCTGTCTAAACCAGTCACTAATTAGTGGGGGACCTTGCTGGGGGCTTCCCAGGGGCTGTGGCTGAGCTGCCGGCTGTGGCAGTTGCTGGTGGGCGCCTGTTGGCCGGGGCTGCTTCCAGCGCAGGAGGAAAATGATGCTGATCCGTGGGATGATTGATGGGTAAATGACTGATGATTACAGCCTCTTACTATTCCAGACAGCAATCCTATCTCATCTGCCTTTTGATGAGTCGTTCTTTTAAAGATACTACCGAAAATACGGAAATGTGGAGATGTATCCTTCGCATCTCTCTTCCCTGCAAGCCTGCAGCCGGATGCCATGTGCTGCTCCGGGGATGGTGCAGCTGTTGCCCTTTGCTTTCTAAAAGTACACACCAGCAGCGTCAGGCTGTGGGGTACAGAGCTGGGGCTAGGCGAGATCTGCAGGGCAGAAGGAGCGATGGCTGGAACACTTTTGGAGTCGGGTGTGCTCTTCATAAGGATGTAGTAACGTTTTCCTTCCGATCTCTCTGTTGCATGAAAACCCCAGATTGCCGGCGTGGTTTTAAAAGGGTTAATAGCAGGCGTGTGAGCAGAGGGAGGCCCTGGGGTGATGCTGGCTGGGATCCCCTTGCTGGATGCTGGAGCTGGTGTTCACCATGGCAGCGCAAGAGGTCAGGCAGCCCCTCTGTGAGCATCTCTCTTCGGCAGCCTCCCCAAACCGCTCAGCAGGGCTGTGGCACGCAGCTTTGCCACCTCCTTCTATTGCTCCTGTTATTATTTATATTATTTTTGTGATGGAAACCCTACCTATCGTCTTTACAGATTAAGACACAGCTATTTCCTCTGGACTGTTTCCACTGCCTGTAAACCTGCCTCCTTTTCAGCCTGGAAATATGCCGAAATATCTTGCCAAAACACCTTTGCAATGCCCTGGCCACCCCCTCACTCTGCCAGTCACGGAAGCTGGGAGCAGGCAGGAAATTTGATATAACCTCTGGTTATTGTGGGTTATGCAGCACCTTTTTTAAATAGGCATGGAAAAATAAAGGGCCTAGAATTATTTATTTTTTTTCTTTTCCTTTTTAATAAGAAAGTGCTATTGTGAAAGTAGTAATTGTTTTGTAGCCATGAGCATTTGAAAGCAAACAGGCCCATATCAGGCAAAACCATCAGTGGCTAGGGTGGATGCTTTCAGATTTTTTAATAAATGAGTCCAGTTGGTGTTTCTGAGTGCAGGAGTCCATTTTCTGATGAGACCAGGAGATTTTGGCTCTCTGGAAGGCCAATGTCATTAGACATTTCAAAAAGAGATGAAGGATGCTTAGCCTTCGAAGGTCCCTTTTGATGTTGTCTCAAACTGGGCACCGCACTTTGCCTCAGTTTCTGGAGTCTGTCATCTCAGGGAGATCAGTCACCAAAGGAGACAGGATGTGTTTCAGCTCTGTTTCTTGAGGTCCTTCATGTGTTAGTGTTTGCACTTCCTGCCAGAGGAGCTCAGAGCCTCAACAGAGGACCTGGGTCATCTCTTCTGCAACCCTTTGGCTCATGATTTTCTTCAAAACCTTTCAGGGATGCTGAGGGGCTCCAGGATGGGCTCTGGGAAAGAAGCTGAGGGCAATAGCCCAGCATCAGCATATCTGCAAATAGCTATGAAGCAGTAGAGCCATGGGGAGGTTGCTTTGAGCTCAGAAGTATTCACACAGGAGATGTACACTTTGAACCTCCTGCTTTGATTTGCCCAAACCTGTAAAATACAGAGGTGAGAAAACCCACCAAGGCATCCTGGTGCTAAACCTGCTGTAAACGTGCTTCCCCGAGCTTGACCTTTTTTTGCTTGGCTTGGCCCTAAGCTTGCACCTGGGGATACCAGGCTGCGTGGGGAGGTCTCACACGCACCAGCCAGCATGGCTGCACTGGTAGGGTGTCGTTGTATTATGAACAATAATTAATAATAACAGTAAATTAACCTCTGTTAGTTGCCGGAGGAAGCACGGAGGAGAGAGAAGTGGGTGGTACCTGGAGCTGTTGCATCTCTGGTGCTGAGCAGTGCCTCCCAATTTCTCCAGCATCTATTGCTTCCCTCTCCTGGGCAACATCTCAAATAACCAGAGGAAAAGAAATAAGGAAAAAATAATGGTTTGAGACAGGGTGGAGGGGGACAGTTGGCCCCACACTCACTTTCTGGAGCTGCCGAGGAGGTTCATGGAGCTGAGGAGAGCATCGCTTCCCTGCAGCCATCCTCCCTCCTGGCTGCTCCCCACAGGCAGTCGTGGCTGGGGAAACGCATTCGTCAAAACAGTTTTATTAATTTATTTATTTATTATGTTACTTTTTTGGCTTCAGCATGGGTCAAAAATTACAATTAAGCAGAAAGGAGCATCGCTGAACTGTCGCCTTGGCTGGGGTTGGGCACTGCTCTTGCTCCTGCTGGAGGCTGCCCCAAAGGGTGGGCTGTGCTGGGAGGGGGCAAGGGGGGACTGGGAGAGCTTGGGGAGAGGGGGATTTTTATTCTGTTTTAGGTTTTTTGGGATTTGTTGCTCTCACTATAGCAGTAAGAGTGAAACTGGAAGGAGTTCGAAAGACAAAAATCACTAAAAATAGAGTGTGTGGGACTTTTAAAGCTCCCCAGGGCTTTATTATTGAGCTGCCACACTGCCAGTGCCCAGAGCTGTGATCCCAGGAACGCACAGGGCAAGCTGGTGGCCGAGAGCTGGCTGGGAAAGGGTGGCAGGGGCAGCTGGTCGGATCCTGCCCCACAGAGTCTTTCCAGGGTGGCTGGGGCAGGAGTGGAAACCTGGATCAGGCTCCTTCTCTCTCCAAGAAAAACACAAGCACCTTCTTAGGAACTGGCTCGGCATTGCTCCTCTCCGATGGAAAAAAAGAGCTGGAGGAGGTGAACATGAAAAAGGCAGGGGAGAGCTGGAAGGATCCGTGGACGGCCAGGAGCGGTGGGCGACCAGGGTGGGGGCTGAACCCAGTGCCAGCAGGGCCATCGCTGGGACAGTACCGGCTGGCAGATCTCCAAGCACACAGGTTGTGCCAAAAAATCACTGCCTAATGCTCTGTCTCCATCTTTGCCCCTTGCAGATGTTCGTTATGGAGAAGGCGGAGGGCGCCCAGTGCAGCCTGCACGAGTTCAGCATCACTGGCTCCACCTATGCCCCCGAGGGACAAATGTGAGTGTGGGTCCCCTCCGCTTCAGGGTGGCCCTGGGCTGGCAGCATGGTTGGGAGGAGGTGGGAGGGTCGAGCTCGTGGCCATGGCTGGGGGACCCCAGGCTCGCCCCGTGAGCTGGGGAGAAACAGGGGTTTTTCGTGGCGTTTCGCAGCGACACTGAACCCTGCCTATGGAGATACCTGCCGGGCACTGGTTTTTGGCCATGCTGGTCTTGCAAGAGTTGGGTGACTGCCCTTTGCTTTTGGTGGGGGCCAGGGCAATTGTTTTACTGTCCCTTGCCACCAGCCCCTGCCCGATAGGATGTGGGGGGTGCACACCCCAGCTCTGCCTGCCGCCACCTCACCGCCCAGCAAAGGGGCTCCCCGCGCTCGGCTCTCCCTTCGTTAGCAGTCCCAGTAAAACAAGCCTGCTTTTGATCCAGAGAAGATGGCAAGTGTGGGAATAGGGATGAACAAGGCTTTTCTCAGAACGTGCTCATTCTCCAAATTTCTGAAGCCTGTGCATTTTCAGTATTGGCCAGCAACTGTTGCCCCCGCCCCAAGCAGGACCCAGGGCCGGCAGCTTGTCTGGGAGCCGCGCCGCCAGCAATGTGCCAAGGGACTTGCAAACAACTGCAAACCCCGGCAGAAAAGTGCTCCCTGAGCCCCGTGTCCTCGGCAGGGACAGCCGAGATGTCTGCTGTGCCCGGGGCACAATTCTGCTGATGTCAGGACATGTTTCAGGGGAAATGTGGGCTTTGCTGAGCTGCAGCCGAGGGCAGGGTGTGGGAGCCAGGGGCTTTTCCCTGGTGCGTTATTACACACATGGAGTTTTCTGCAATTGTGTTTGTTTATTCCCCCTCCTTTGAAAGGAGGTGATGCTCCCCAGTGCGGGGAAAGTCTGGGAAGGAGGAAGATGAGAAGCTCAGCCAGTGGTTGGAGCACTCTCCACTCCCCTTTGCTTTGCTGTGTGATCCCAGGCACGTTCTTCTCCATGGTCTCTTCTGCTCATCTGTGGAGCAACTATAATTCATCCCAGCCTCAGACTTAATTTCATTAATATTTATAGAACCAATTTGATCCTTGGCTCAGAATCTCCATTAAAAAGTGAGCCAGGTCATAAGCTGCTATCAATCAGTGCATTTCAATTAAATGAGGAAGACTGAGGGGCTGAACTCATGTCTACTAACCTCTGAAGCTCAATGTCCCCTCTCCTCTGGGGACTGCCTGCAGAGAGGCTCTGCATTGGTCTGCAACAGTTCTGTTGCTTTGGAGTTTTGCTTCTGCCCTGTGCTTGTACTGCGCATCGAGGTGGGTTCCAGGGCTCACTTAGGTGTCACGAAGAGAAACCCCCCACTCCTCCAGGGCTGGTGGGACCAAAACTCTTGTTTTGCTTTAGCCTGGCCTCAGTGTGGGGGATATTACGTGCTTGACCTTGGCTTTGCTCGCACCCCTGTGCAACACCAGCTAGCAGCACCTTTGCCGATGCTCTTCCCAGCACGTGGGTCTCGCCCAGCTCCGTGCAGGGGCAGCTGATGATGAGGATGTATCCCCCATCCCTTCCCAACAATATCCAGGGGATCACATGCTGCAAAAGCCATCCCCAGTGTTTCCACCTCCCCAAACATCAAAACCCATCCCAAAGTGCCTGTGGGCTCGCTCCTCCACCCGCTGCCTTCCCCTGCCCCTGAGCCTGGGGCCAGGCAGCGTCCTCTGGGCAGGAGGCAGCGGCTCTCCCCTGCCCGCTCTCAGCCCAGCGCGGCTTCTTGTCCCTCAGCAAACAGATTTTTCAGATTTTCTTGGCCGCTCCCTGTTTTCCGCTCCTAAGCTGTAACAAGGGCTCCAAAATGTTCTTTCCATTGGGAACCAGCAGTGGAATAAACTGATCCTAATAAATGCCTGACAAATTATTTTTCCAGCAAGCAGATGACCGGCTGGGTTTATACAGCTCTAACCTGCAGTTACCCCTCCTGAAGTGGGGATAAATTTTTATTTCCCCTGAAAACCACCGCTGCCATTTCTGCCACCAGGCAGCGGGCGAGGAGCAGAATCTGGCTTGACTGGTGCGTTCAGGGCTGCTCATTTCCAGTTTGTGCTCCTTTACATAGCAAAAGAGCTGCTCCTTAGGAAGCAAAGGCCACAGTTCACCACTTGCTTGGAAACAGCCACAGCAATGCAGTTGTTAAATTTGTCTGCTGCTTTTAAATGCTCCCTTGGGGGCCCTTGGGCTCACGGGAGCACAAAGCAGCATCACGGCGAGGAGAAGGGACTTGCTGCTGGTCCTACAGCTCCTCAAGATCCCCAGCAACTGGAAAACTCTGGGGGAGTGAACATTCACTTGAATTTCTTTTCCCCTTTTCTCATCCATGATCTGATTTTGGCAGCCCCTGATTTCAGGTCCAGTGCTCTTTTGAGCTCCTCTGCAGTCCCCTTTATTCTGGGCCACTTCCAGAGTTTGTTTGCCTCCTGTGGTATTTTATTTGTAACTAGTCCTGCTCCATTTTGTAAAGCACAAAATGCAAACCCAGGCATTTACTGCCAAGCCCGGGGCTTTAACTGGGGTCTTTCTCCCTCTTTTCAGAAAATTTTATGAGGGATATGTAGGAGAAGCTGTATTATTTGAACGTGTAAGCTGGTGTAAGGCTTTGGGGGTTGTTTTCTCCCCGCAGCCTGAAGGACGAGCAGCCGGTGCAGTGCGGGCAGTACGACGGGCTGGTGGAGCTGGCCACCATCTGCGCCCTCTGCAATGACTCCTCGCTGGACTACAATGAGGTGCGGGGGGCACCAGGGCCAGGGCGGTGCGGGGGACCAACGATGCTCTTCCCTGCACTTTGGGGCAAAGCCAGTGGAGGTTTGTCCCCTGCGATGCCCTTCGCTGGCTTCAGCTCATCCCAGGGTGATGCTCGGGGAGCTGCAGGATGGTGCAGTGGGCAACAGCATCCTTAGTCAGAGCAGCAGGTAGAGGACGTGCTCTAAAGCTTAAGCTCCTTTTTTTCTCTGCCCTCTAGTCCAAAAAAGTCTATGAGAAGGTGGGGGAAGCCACTGAAACAGCCCTGACGTGCCTGGTGGAGAAGATGAACGTCTTCAACACTGACACCAGCAAACTCTCCAAGGTGGAGCGAGCCAACGCCTGCAATTCAGTGAGTTGGGGGGAGGCCCCTGTGAGCTCCGGTGCCAGGGAACGGGAGGGAGAGGAGGGCTTTGGGACGACTGTTATTTGAGCAGTAACCACTTGTGATGGTCTAAGGGACTGATCTGCCACAAGGATCTACCACAGTTTCCTGGCTTGCAGGGAGCTGAGCTGTATTTGGAGCAGATAGATAGTGCAACGACCCTGGGGGGGCCTTGGCAGGGCTAATGCCGGGGCCACAGGGACTAACCTGGGTCCACATGGAGCTCTGGAGCGGGTGATCCCTGAGGCTCAAACTCAGCCCCGTCCCTGCTCAGCTGGGAGAGGCCCTATTGCTGATGGCCAGAGCTCTGACTGCAGATGAGGAGGTTTGGAGTTTTGTAGCTCTGCAGCAAATGTTTAGGTGCCCAGTTTGCACTGAGCAGCCGTCCTCCATAGTGTGAACCAAACCCTGTTCCCCAGAGCCATGCCTGCCTGAACAAGGCTTGCTCTTTGGAAATATCTGGTTTTGATGTGAAAATACCCCATGCTGGCTATTCCCCTACTCCAGCTCTCCAGTGTCTCCCTGTCCTCCTGGTGAAAATACATTTATTTCATGTCTGGATTTACTCAGCTTTGGTATCATGCCATTAGATCTTATAATGTCTTTGCTTGCTTGAAGGAAGGGCTTTCTGTTCTGGCATTTCTTCCCCAGATAGGTCTGAGCAGGTCATAATAAATCCCCTGACTCCTTTCTGAGAAGGGAGATGGAATTTCCCAGCCATACATCAGTCTGATAGCTGCTTTGTTATGTGTGCCCATCATTGCCCTTCCACTCAGATGCCAGGCTGGGTTCAGTCACTGGTGCTTCTCTCCTTACTCTTGTGTTTGGGAAGGGACAAAAAAACCCTTCCTTGGAGTTTCGTGGCAGTGTATCCTCACTGCTTCTCAGTTTTGCTCCCAGTAGCTTTGTGCTTTGAGATCTCCGGTAGGATTTTGGGGTTTCCACAGCGGCTGGCTGCTCCCAGGTGTCCTTGCTGTTGTGCTGAGTGTGCAATGCCCAGCGGGGACGGCACTGCTTTTGTGGGCACAAAACTTTCTGCCTACGTGTGGTCACTGCCCTTGTACCCTCTGCTGGGTTTGGCCTTTGAGAGCCGCTGGCGTTTGCCTGGTATATCCACAAACAGTGCCTGCGTTTTGCATGGACAAATCCCCTTTGCACATCTCTCCACCTCCCCGGCTCCTGCTCGCAGCTTTGCTGCAGTAGGAACATCCTTTTAACTTTGAATTTGCAAGGTTTTACCCCAAAAGGAGTTTTCTTTTCCTTTGCCCCTTCACTGATTTATTTAGATTTAAGTTGCTGTGTAAAAAGCTGCTTCTGTCCCCATAGCAAGCAACACCCTCCGGCAACAAAAAATAATAATAATCATATAGGCAGTTGGGCCATACAGAGCACGGTTGGCATCAACATCCCTGCTGCCCTCTCCAGAAAATACTTTGGATCAGCCCCAGACGCCCTGCTCATTAAATGGCTTTTTTGGGACAAGACGTGTCCTCCCAGGAGCCAGGCTCAGCTGCTGTGATGCTGATGTGGATGCGCGAGAGGGAGACTGGTCTGAGGAAGACTGGCTGCCATCTTGCTGGGCACTTGGCTGCTTAAGTAATTAACTAGTAGCAATAGTAGAGCCTGGTTTGTTTTGGGAGGCGTTGGGGTGCAGGAGCCTGTCTGCGGGCACTGCCTGTGCCCATGGGCCCATGTGCTGGGGCAGCCCCTGCCCTGTCCTCACCCTGCAAACCTGCAGGTACCCCGTGAGAGAGTGGTGTGAGCGAGTGATCATTACTGTCTAGGTGCCAGTCCTCAGGGCAATTAGCATGTCCTGAAATGAGCCTAATTAGAGTCTCAGCTGCAGAACTGGTTAATTTGATGGGAACCAATCCAGCCTCAGGTGATGTCGGTGCTCCCATTCCCTGTGGGTGCAGGATCAGGGCAAACCCCTCAGCTGTAACAAGTGGGGTACAATTCCCTTTCCTGCAGCGCAGCTGGAGCCCAGTGAGGGGGGAAAGTCTCCCCCACCTCTCTGTCAAATGGGGCTTTATCTTAAGCTACAGCATCTGTTTGGCATCCTCTGTGGGGTCAACAAAATAAAGGTCTGGCACACACTGGCATGTGCTGTGTGCTGGGCAGCAATGGTGTAATTGTCAGGGGTTAAAATTCTTCCTAAAAATTGCATAGGGAAATCTTCTGGTTTTTGCACTGTCCCATCCCTCCTGGGTCCTGTGGTTGCCCTTCTCCTCCCATCACTGGTGCTGTGCCGACTGGGCAGGGTTGTTAGCCAAGGCAGAGAGCACTGGCTGCTGTGTCCCTGCCATGTCCCCGCTCAGCCCCACGCTGTCCCCGCAGGTGATCAAGCAGCTGATGAGGAAGGAGTGCACGCTGGAGTTCTCCCGCGACCGCAAGTCCATGTCGGTGTACTGCACACCCACTGGCCCTGGCCACAACTCCGCCGGCAGCAAGATGTTTGTCAAGGTAGGGGAGAAGGTCCTCAGCACCCTGCAGGATCCTCCTTCCCCATGCACACCTCAGCAGGATTTGGCCCTTACTTGCAGCAGGCGGTGATGCTTTGCAGTTTGTCTCCTCTCTTAGCTGTCTGGGGGTCCAGGAGCCAGCAGGTAGACTGGTGTGGTCAGGGAGGAGGTGAGTCTTTGCAATATTGTTAGGAAAAAAAGGAGAAAAAATGATTTAGAGGGAGGTGTTTAAGAGTCGGGTTGACACAGCGCTGAGGGATATGGTGTAGTTGAGAATGGTCGGTGTTAGGTTAATGGTTGGACTAGATGATCTTCAAGGTCTTTTCCAACCTAGATGATTCTGTGATTCTGAGGAAAAGGTGCTGAGTGTGCTGGTGCTGGGGCCAGGGGAGAGCTGGCCCTGTGCAAACTTGGGCACTTGCCTTTATTAACAGCTTGGACTCTCCAGACACCAGTAATGCCCAAAGGACAATGTCCAGCTTTCAACTGTAACCAGAAATAAAATAGTGTTTTAAAGGACATTTTCTTCCCAAGAGAAGAGATGCGCCAGGAATTTCTCCCTCCTGACTCTGAGAAGATTTGTATATTGTTGTTCCCACTGGGAGATCTCCTCGGTGGTTGAACTCTGTCCTCCAGGTCAGGTCGGGACCCTCTGGAGCCACCACTTCTGTGGCCCTGGCAGTCCTGGGCAAGCTTTTTTAAGAGGAGCAATAGAAGGATTGCAAGTTTTATATTGAAAAGCAATGTCGAGGGTCCTTTGTAAGGTCAGAAGGGATGGGGTGAGATGCTGTGATGCTAAAGGACATGTTTTCCTGAATTGCAAAGGCATCACAGGCATCCAGGGAGCATCCCGCAGGCAGCACGTTTTTTCAACAGAGATTTACAGCCCTAATCCCCTCCAGGTCTGAGAGGGGATCTGGGGTGTGGGAGTATCTCTGGCAGACGAGTAGGTTTTTCAGGAGGCAGACGGATCCCCCCCAGAGCAGATCCTGTCTTGGTGACCTGACGTGGGTTTGTCCTTCCCGGCCCAGATCCCGGCGCACTCGGTCGGAGGCTGCCATCTAGTGCGCTGAGCCGCTGTGCCGGGATGCGTGTGCTGGAGTTTTGGGGAGATTTCCTTCTTTGCCCAAACTTGGTGCCATCCCTCTTTCCGGCGCTTCCGTCAGTGTCGGCTAAAGATGCTCATCCTCCAGGTTCATTCCAGCCCCTAAGCCCTCCGCTCCTCCCCAGGGCGCCCCGGAAAGCGTGATCGAGCGCTGCACCCACGTCCGCGTGGGCACTGCCAGGGTCCCACTGACAGCCCCCGTGCGGGAGAAGATCCTGGGCCGGATCCGGGACTGGGGCATGGGCATCGACACGCTGCGCTGCCTGGCCCTGGCCACCCACGACGCGCCTGTCCGCAGGGAGACCATGCAGCTGCACGACTCTGCTGCATTCGTCCACTACGAGGTACGGCTCCAGGGAGATTTTTCCTTATTCTCAAAGTTTTCCCACCCACTTTCAGCTGCCCCAGCAGTATTTTCTCTCTGGTTTCTCTGTGGCTCAGCTCCTCCTTTGCAAACCCTGGTGCAGAGCTGCATGCAGTGGGGCCAGTCCCAAGGCCAACAGCCCTGTCCCACTGGGCATCCATCCCCATGGGATGACCACTGAGAGGGGTCTGGGGACTACGGAGAGGGATGGGGAGGAGGGGTGTGAAGTGAAAAGGTGTGAGGAGCAGCAGAGGGGATGGGAGCATCTGATTGCATTGGAGCTATAGGGTGCATCCATGGGGGTGTTGGTAGGAAACCTCCTGAAAGTTTCCTCCCAGAGGAAATCCCTGTGCCCAGGGGGGGTTCACAGTGGTGGAGGAAAGCAGCTGCATCCAGAGAGGTTAATGTTGGGTCCGGGGCTGTCCCCAACCCCCAGAACAACCTGACCTTCGTGGGCTGCGTGGGGATGCTGGACCCTCCCCGCAAGGAGGTCACCTCCTCCATCGAGATGTGCCGCAAGGCCGGCATCCGCGTCATCATGATCACCGGCGACAACAAGGGCACGGCAGTGGCCATCTGCCGCAGGATCGGCATCTTCTCAGAGAGCGAGGACGTGGCCGGCAAAGCCTACACGGGCCGGGAGTTTGACGAGCTTCCCCCTGAGGCGCAGCGGCAGGCATGCCGCGATGCCCGATGCTTCGCTCGCGTGGAGCCAGCGCACAAGTCCCGCATTGTCGAGTACCTTCAGTCCTTCCACGAGATCACCGCCATGGTGAGTCCCCCGGAGACACCCCACCCCTCCCCAGTCCCCTCCTCTGCACCCAGCCCAATCCCTTGTGCCCCATTAATCCTGGCTTTGTGCAGACGGGCGATGGTGTCAACGATGCCCCGGCCCTGAAGAAAGCAGAGATTGGCATTGCCATGGGGTCAGGCACAGCCGTCGCCAAGTCAGCCGCTGAGATGGTGCTCTCTGACGACAACTTCTCCACCATCGTGTCAGCTGTTGAGGAGGGCAGGGCCATTTACAACAACATGAAGCAGTTCATCCGTTATCTCATCTCCTCCAACGTCGGGGAGGTCGTTTGGTGAGAGCCCCCCACACTGGGCACCACACTGGGGGATCCAGTGGTGGGGACATGTCCCCTGGGGCAGGTGACCCATGGTCCTGTCCGTGTCCCTGCTCCTGGCAGCATGTGGTGCCCAAAGTTGTAACCCCAGGTACCAAACAGAGCAGCTGTTTTTCTCATGTTAATGCCTATTGAAGCCCATGCCAGTGTCTAAGGCGGGTGCAGATATTAGTGCACAGGCTGTTGTCACCAGATCACACTGACGCGCTTTGCATCAGGTCCTGGGCAGCTCTCCCTGTCCCTGTCCCTGCCCAGCCCTCCCTATAAATCAGCACCATCCTCAGCAACGTGGGCACAGCCTTGGGGTCACTGGGCATCCTTTGCCCTTGCATTTCAGCAGGGGTGTTTGTGCTGGGAATGGGAACCCATGTGGCCGTGGGGATGCCGATGGTTGGGTTTCAACTGCAAAGCAAATTTTAACCGTGGAACAAATTTTGGCTGCAGTATTCAGTCCTTTATTTCAGGCTCCTATCTCAGGGGCTGCAGGTTCATCTGCAGGACTTTGGGTGAATATTCAGTTTGGGGTGTTTGGAGCCAGGATTCCTGCTCACTCTCCACTCGCATGATGCAGACACTTTCTCTGGCTACCCCAGAGCTCATCTAATTCAGCATCTCTGGTTTTTTTCCCTGCAGCATCTTCCTGACAGCCATCCTAGGCTTGCCCGAGGCCCTCATCCCCGTGCAGCTGCTGTGGGTGAACCTGGTGACGGACGGGCTGCCAGCCACTGCACTGGGCTTCAACCCCCCTGACCTGGACATCATGGACAAGCTGCCCCGCAACCCCAAGGAGCCCCTCATCAGTGGCTGGCTCTTCTTCCGCTACCTGGCCATCGGAGGTGAGCCCCCATGGGCGCCAGTGGGCAGAGGACAAGGACGGGCATGGGATGCCATGGGGTAGGGGGGCCCCTTGCTGGGTGCTAGGGGTAAGGGTGTCTCTCTCGGCCACAGTGTACGTGGGCCTGGCCACGGTGGGTGCAGCGACCTGGTGGTTTTTGTACGACGCCGAGGGACCGCAGGTTTCCTTCCATCAGCTGGTGAGTCGGGAGGAGAACGGGCTGACGTGTTGAGCAGGTGGGTGAGGGCATGGATTCAGGCATGGATTCACGCATTGGGGTCTTTCCTCTACCTTCTTTCTGTGGTTATTGTAGTGTTTCCAAATTCCTGGTGGAGGAGACATTAATTTAAAAAGAAAAGCAAATTTTCTCCCTCGGGGTCATGTTTCCAGCCTTCCTTCTGCCAGCAACCAACTTGATCCAAAGAAGCTGAAAGTAGCTCCAGTACCCGATCCTGTATTGAAAGAGATTGATTTTTACATTACTGTAGGTCTGAACAAGGTGGTGGGAAAGCGGATGCCATTGCACCCCAATGTCACATGCAATGGGAGATGTGTTTTTCATGGAGACATGGGTGTGCTCAAACACCTTATTAACTGCACGTGAAAATCTCTGAGCCACTATCCAGCCATAACCCCAAAGCCCCAACCACAGCAGAAGCTGGGTCACTTCAGACAGTTTTATCAGTTGCTCTGAACTGTGGGATATTTAAGAGCACCCCTAATAATCAAGGTTCAACATGTGCCCCCCAACCAGCCGACCTCTCCCTCCTCTTTCCTGTCTTTCCTACTCTGCTGCTCTGTCACGTATTTAGCAGCGGTTTCCTGTGCCAACAGAGGAACTTCATGAGGTGCACTGAGGACAACCCCATCTTTGAAGGAATCGACTGTGCGATCTTCGAGTCCCGATACCCGACTACGATGGCTCTGTCTGTGCTGGTGACAATCGAAATGTGCAATGCTCTGAACAGGTAGGGTGGCTGCAGGGGTGCTCTGTAGTTCTATGCATGACTGATTTTGTGTAGGGTCACTTTGAGTTGGTGGACTGAGGGCTTTGCTTTGACTCAGCGGAGCCATTCGGATCATCCCCACAGGGGACCACTGGGTTTGCTGTAAATAAACTCCTCCAAGCCAGTGTGCTGCTGTTGATAGCAGTGGAGGAAGGACTGGATCCGCATCCGTTAGTGGGTTGGCCCTGTTAATGACCTAATCCGTGCGTGGCTGGTTGCATTGAGAATGGGTGTCCAGATCCCAATTGCAGCAAAGCCTGAAGCTGAACAGTCTGGAAGAGAAGGGCTGTAGCATACGGCCTTGTACCTTGGAGAGGTGTTGGAACCCCCAGTTTGGGCAGGTGCAGGGAGCAGGAGGTTACTGGGGCTAACGCTGTCCCCTCGCTTTCACAGTGTCTCTGAGAACCAGTCACTGCTGCGGATGCCACCATGGCTCAACATCTGGCTGCTGGGGGCCATTGTCATATCCATGGCTCTGCACTTCCTCATCCTCTACGTCAAGCCCATGCCTGTGAGTGCCCTGTGCCACCTCCATGTGCAGCCCAGGGGCTCCTCCTGTGGATGAGGACATCCCAGGAGCAGTCTTTGGGTCTGGAAGCTTCTGGGATGGTTGTCCTCAGCTTGTGCCCTCAGGACCAGATCCTGTGACATGAACCAACATGGGCACTGGGAGACACCCTGCCCCAATGAGCCTTTACTTAAGTCAGAAGCTCTCCTTATAGGCAACGCAAAGGGGTATGGATATCTCAGCTCCTTTTGGAGGCATCGCCTCCCTTTGCAGTCCAAGGCTGATGATGCCTCAGTTGATGCTTAAAGGTGATTAAGATGAAACAGGTTGCTGTGCCCAGGAGGTTATGTTGTCCTTTAGCCCCTGCTAAGTGCCTGTGAGCACATACAGTCCTAGCTTGTGCCTCACTTTCCTCATCTGCAGGAGAGATGAAGGACATAGTTTTTGACTCATCCTGGTCAAGACCCCCCTTGGGCTCTTGACAAACCTGTTCTTTGGGCTATCTGGATCCTCCCTCTTTGTACCTTCTCTCAAGCTGTGCCATACAACAACCTGCCCTTTAAAACAAACAAAAAAAAATCCCACCTCCTTCCCCGTTGACATGTACAATCCATTCTGCCTTGCAGCTCATCTTCCAGGTAACCCCCCTGAGCTGGCCGCAGTGGGTGGTTGTAATGAAGATCTCCCTGCCCGTTATCCTGCTGGACGAAGGACTCAAGTACCTTTCCCGCAACCACCTGGACGGTGAGCGCGGTCTGCACCCCACTTGGTTATGTTTGCTTCGTGCTCCTTTGCTTGGGGTTCGTGGTGGCTTTGTGGACATCTTGCTCACCTCCTCCTCTCATGTGGTGTCTGCACCTGCATGTTCATCCACCTTTGCTGTGAAAAAGGGACTTTTTCTCCTACCCCCTTCCTTCTTGGGTGCCACGTCTGGCAGAGCAGTTAGTACTTACATCTGCTTGAAATACTCCCTTAGGAGCTGGAGCAGTAGATAAATCTGCCACGTGTGTTTATCCAGCTCCTCTCAAACCTCTGGGAACTGGATCCCTTCTCTTATAAAGCAAAAATAAATCAAACACTGGTTTCCAACAGGAACACTTCCTTTTTTTCTCCTCAATCTTCCACCCTCTATGTCCATCCTTACCTTGTGTTTGCTGCCTCTGTGTTAAGATCAAATGAGAGCTGAACACCTTATAAACAGGTTTTAATGGGGTTGTCCTTGGCCAGCACCTCTCAGGGTCCAGCCTGTGGCATGCACGGGGCAGAAGCAGCTCCTGTGACACTGGGGCAGCAGTTCCTGCGTGCTCCTGGGCTCCGCGCTGTAAATCACAGCATGTGTTTAGGCAGCCCTCCAAAGAGATGATACCATCTTTTCTTTCATTTCTTACAAAAGATGTTGCTGTGGGTGATATATCGGCGCTGAGTTAAACCTGCAGGTTTTCCCTGCAGCGACTGCGGGGCCATGGCTGCTGAGCGGTGCTATCCGTGTCATGGGGCTGGCCCCTCTCCAGGAAAACAGATTTTATTCATTTTTTAGGGTTTGCTTGTCCCAGCAGTGGTAGCAGGAGAAGGGCAGGAGCGACACCGTCCTGCCCGGGGAAGGTGTAGTGGCTCTGGGGGGCAGATGAACAACCTGAGTGTGGGGACTGGATGTCCTTCCACAGCATCATCTTGCTCAAACCTTTTTTCATCCCTTAGGCAACCAGTGTCCTATCAAACCCCTCCTTTTGCCTTCACCCTTTAATAAAGACCCAGGAAAACTTTGGAAAGCCACTCTTGCCTTTCAGGGCTGAAGGCAGGTCTGTCCAACCCCGGCAGGAAGGGATTTGGGTCATCGTAACAGCTCTGTTTGGTTTCTCACAGAGCAGAACTATGCAAAAAGCTGGAAATATGGGATGGGAAATTATTGCAAGCAGGAAACAGTCACAAACTGTCAGTCCTCCCCATCAACAGGTCCTGGTGCACTGCAGATACTCACATCAGCAAACTGATGCATAACCACAGCGACTGCTCAGAGAAGCCTCTGATGAAAAACAGAGGTTCAGGGGCTCCTGTTTTCACAGACCAGATAGAAATTGCTTCTAGCATATTTTAATTTAATTGTTGCATCTCTCAACAGACTGCTGGGTGCTTTGGTTCACCCAGTTCTGTTTTATCGTATGATTACAAGCCTGTAGCAACAATTTTATGGCGCAGCACTGGGCTGGGGCGTAGGAGAGCTGGTTAATTCCTGGCTGTTGCATCCCATGCATGCCCTCGGTCTTCACTTCACCATCTGTGATCTGGGGATGAGTCTGTCTTTCTCCCACACTTTGCATTTCTCTATAAAAACTCAGCACTGTTGGAGGAAGGGCTTTTCTTTGGCTCTGCCAGCGCAACTCCAAGCACAGCGGGGTTTCTGGCAGGCGTACGATCCTTCTGAGTACCATCATACCAGCTCAGAGTGTTTCCTCCTCCCGTGCCATGCTCCCGACGTGCCGGGTCCTGTGAGCTGCCTTCATCCCCATGGTCATGATGCTGCTGATGCTCATGGGTCACTTTGTGTCTCACCCAGCAAGGGTTTCCCATTCAGTCACGGCTATGGGGCAAAATCATGCTTAAATCATCACATTTCAAAGAAATAATTGAAATCCTGCATCTTCCTAATTCCTCTAGGCTTTGAAAAGCGAACAAAAAAACCTCAAAAAGCCACGTTTAAATGTGGTATTGTGATTTTTTTACCAGGCATTCTCAGGACAGTAAGACACACGTGGAGCGGGGAGCACCAGTTGAAAACCTGCAGGACTCCAGAGCAAGGGTTGGCTTTCTTACGTGTCTCATCCCCGAATGCCGTATCCCTGTGCTTCCTCCAAAGTCTTGCTCATGTGTGGTGGGGACCTGCTTGGAACGTGTCTGGGTGAACATGGCTTGGAAAACCAGCCAATAACAGAGCCCAGGGACCTCCTACCCAGACAGGATCTCTTTTCCCACACTGGCCTCTGTGTTTTGCTTCAAAATAAGGTCTAAAAAGCCTGTGAAGCAGCCATTTGCATGGCACTTCTGGCCAGGGGCCAGGCTACTGCTTGGTCTCTGCAAGGCAATGCTTGTGGATGGTCTCCAGTGTGGGACCTTCTGAGGTATGGCCAAGGGTGTTCAGCTGATGGGATGCGAAAGTATAGCTGTGAGTTCTGCTGATTTGGGTTTTACATGGGAAAGTTTCTCCTTTGATCAGATTTAGATAAGTCGTGTTTCCATTACGCTGGATTTTCCTTGTCCTTGAAGTGGCAGAAAGCTGAGACTCTTCAGTTTTCACCATGGTCTCAGTGCTTTACATTCCTCTCCCCATCACCCCGGTCACCTCCGGCCTCTCACCTTGCATGCTTTGCATGTATTGCTGCCTTCATCCATCTCTGGCCCCTCTGAGGTTTCTGCTGTCTCAGTTTTGGGGGGCAATGTGAGTGTGAGATAGCAAGCAAAAGTGCATGGCTGAGCTAGGTTGGCTCGGTGCGACCTCCAGATGTTCTGGTCAGGAATGTGGAGATGTTCTCCAGGGTCCTCTCAGGGTTCCGTCACACAGATACACACTGGCAGACTCACAAGGGCTGACCACCCTCAAGGACCTCTTGCCCTAGTATTTTTAATATTTGCCATGCTCTATGAATTTAAATGTATTGCTCTTTGAGCCCTGTGGCATGCAGGAGGAAGGTTTCCAGGCATCTGTGCCAAGACCTTGCAGAAGTTTCTTTTCTGAGTGGTTCTCAAAAGGTACCAAATCCAGACAGGACACTGAGATAACCCCGGTGCTCGTGTCCCTCTGTTCGCCATCAGCCCACTGCCGTAGCCACCGCGCTCCCCTCCTGCCTTCCTGCACTGTCCCTGGGCCTCCTCATCTTCACCATCTCCAACCAAACCCATCACAGATGTCGATGTTACCACGGTGTTTTCACTTGTTTTCAGCATGTTAAGTAGCAGCCCCTGCCTGGGTGCTCAGGCTTCACCATTTCTCACCTGTGCCAGGGTAAAAGCAGGGGCAAGTCAAGGAACAGGTGTTTTCTGCAACACAACTGCCCCAACAGCAGCAGCGTCACTGAAAATCAGAAGTTTTGATGCACAAGAATTGTCTTGGTGTATTTTGTGGCAGATGAGGGTTTATGCAGCCGTTTGTCCTTACGCCCAGTGAGGATGGCAGCCCCCAGGCGAGTTTGCAGGAGCTGCGAGGTGGCGGCTGCACTGTCTGGGTACCAGTCCCCTCACTGGCGGGCAGTGCTGGGCCTCACAGCCTCCTGCCACCACAACTGATGTGCAGGCAAGATTGGACCCTTGGGTGAGCATCTCCACCACTGAGAGAGATTTGGCCACTTATCTCAGCAGTGTCAGCTTTATGCTTTAGCATCCTCCTGGAGGAGAGCAGCTGGCAGTGGTGGCTATGTGGTGACAAGTGTGTCACGCTCCCTGCCAGGGCCAGCCAGGGCTCCGCATCCCTGAGAGCTCAAAATCTGCAGGGACCAAAATCTCCATGTCCCATCACAAAAAACCTCCAGCATGTAGTGAAAAGGAGCCGCTTGTCCTCGTCTGCCCCATGCACCCTCACCTGGGGGCGAGGGCAGCCCCCTGGAGCACAGGGGCTGCTGGAACCGCGCGCTCTCCCTGCGGAGGAGGCAGGCGTCCCTCTCCCCGGCGTGGCAGGGAGCCGGGAGCGAGCACCCGCGGCCGTGGCCTGCCCTTGTAGGGTAATCTCTGCGTGGAGCTACCTTGGCTGGGCGCTGGCGCCGGGGGAGGAATGCGTCCCCACGGGCCAAGTTGTTCGCTTGAGCTGTGGGATGCTCTGAAGGAGAGTGGTGCTGCACCTTTCAGTGCCGGAATCTCTCCAGACAGGATTTTACAGCTCTACTGCCTTGCTTTTTATTTTGCTTTTTATTTCCCCCTCTGTCCTGTTTTTTTTGTGCGTATGCACGTGCCGTGTTTTAGAAATGGAAGAGCAGAGGGAAGCTCTCGGTGCTGCTGCCCTGGTATTGCAAAGGCATGGAGAATTTCCCTTTCGGTTTTCACCTGGGGTCTGGGGTCTTGACTGAAGCTCAGGCTGCCCCGGTGCAATGGGGCAGATGTGCAATTTTCAGAGCTACAAGGGCTGCAGTTTTTCCCTCGGTGGAGTGATCCAGGCTGGCAGCTGGAGCTTGCATCCCTCCAGCATCACCTTTTACAGGAACACGTTAAGAAGAAAGTCAGAAGCCATAAAGAAAAGCCTCCCAAAAAGCCTCAGTTGTCCTGGTGGGGAGCAGATCTTGTAGGAGATGAGCTCGCGTTGTTCAGTTGCAGGTTTGTAAGAGTTGAAGGGCTGTGATACCCCTGAAAAATTTGGTGTGAGGCAGGATCCAGATGGATCGCGACTGCCCCATCATTCCTGAAAACAGGTCCCTGCATCCCCCCTGCTGCTGTCACCAGGGACCCACACGGAGGGACCCACACCCAGTTAAAACTAAGTGGGGGCCGGACACTTGCCTGACTGCAGTTCTCACAGAAACACCTCTCTCTATGCCGGGGGCGTTACTTAAGAGGCCTGAGAGTAACATTTTGAAGACCATCCACCATGGCTGAACACTCACTGTTGGCACTGCAGCCGTGTCCCTCTCCTGTCCCTGCCCGCTGCGCAGCGTGACCCACCCCCGTTTGCACAACCACAGGGTGAAGCATTCAGGGGAAGCACCGTGGAGGGCAAATAACCACCAGTGTGTCACCCGTCAGGGTCTGTTCAGCTGCCAGAGCTGCTGAAGAGACACCCCTGCAACACAAAGGAGATGAATTTTCATTATTGCAATGAGATTTAATTCAGCATAGTCGCCAGCATCCCTGCTTTGCTCTGAAGGCCACAGTGCAGAGGTCATCCAGAGAGATGCTGCCGTTGCAGCATCAGTTTTCTCTCAGGACACGGGGGCTGGGCTCTCCAGCCAGCGCTGGAAAGAAATTTTGGCAGAAGTTGCAAAAAAGTTTTTTTTCCCTCTCTCTCCCCTGCTATTTATTAATTCCCCTGGAAGCTTGTCAGCACCAGGGTTGGCAGCAGGCACGGAGCCTCACTGGTAACCCCAGGCAGGACCCCTATTTATCAAGAGCACAGTAACAGTGGTCCTCTGCGAGATGTGTTTGGTGATGTGTGCAGTGATGAAAGATAGAGAAATACGGTCGAAAGATTCACGATAAGTGATTTTTCTAACTCTTCTCAGAAAGAGCTGCCTTATGAGTGGTTTTTTTTAAGGAAAAAAAAACCTGTTCTGGGCAGACTGAGCTGCCAGCAGGGTCTCTCGTGGCCCTGGGCTGAAGAGTAGCTGCTGCTTCGGGGGGCCAGGGATGCTGCTGTCCACTGCTGGAAAACTGGGGATCTAGTTGGTGTGAGTCAAGCTCTGGCAGGGATTTCAATGCTGCTCACAGAGTTGAAGCTGAACACCGCAGCTTCCCTTTCAGGCCATGTGTTGTCTGTTACCTTCCCTGTCCAGTTCCATCCATCGGTAGGGTGAGAGGAGGAAGGAGGGCAGCCCTGGGGCTGGCACAGCACCTGCAATGGGGGGATTGGTCCTTGCTAGTTGTTCTGGAGGTATATATGGATGTAAATATATATATAGCACGTGTAAGTGGTGTCAGCTCATGGAGCAATATCCATCTATCTGGCTGCAGCAGGGACAGGGCTTTGGGATGGGTGGTGGGATGCCATGAGTTTCCTCTTCTCTGCGCTGCTGCCTTTCTCTGGGTGCTGCCTGATGCTCTTGGTAGGAGCAACAGTGGGGGATTCCTGCCTGCTCACCTTCCCACTGTTCCTGCTTGCATGGCTCTGACTCATCCCTTTTCCTACATCCTGCAGGCTGAGCAGGCCGAGCCCTTCCTCGCCTGGGGACCAGCATCCTCCTCCTCATGTAGCCTGAGCTGCTGCAGCTGCAGCCGGGCCAACTCTGTGCAGACAAGATCCCAGGTGCCATCTGGGATCAACCCAGGAGCAACCTCTCATGATAACAAAAACGGGGAGCTGGTCTGCTTTTGAACCCTCACTAATACTTTTTTTTCCCTTCGTTTCAGGAGAAGAGGACAAGAAATGAATGACACGAAGAAAACACTCCTGCCTGAAGGATCCCTAACTTGTAACTCGGACTGAAGTCTTGCATGCGTGACCATCGCTAGAAGCCAGCAGGACATGCATGTGTCCGACTATCAGACAAATGCGGGTGAATCGTCGAAAAGAAAAATACTGATTTTGTTTTGTTTCGTAGCTTTCTTTTTCCTGTACATAAGAGTGCAATTACTGGACAGCTGGCGTAGGGTTTGGGGACGGAGCTGTGTGGACCTGGGTCGGCATGATGCGATTCCTTGGGGATTTGTTCCTGCAAAATTTGAGAACCTCTTTCCAATTTTCACCCTGACCGGGTGTGCTCAGGCAAGGTGTCCTTCATGGGAGATCAAGGCGGGGAGTCAGGATTTTAGGCAATACACTGAGCGCGGGCAGGAGGCTACGTCCCCCAGCGGGACGGGATGCGCAAGGGCAGCTCGCGGGGCCGGGAAGGGCTTGGCAGTGGGCGAGGGCAAGGGAGGGGCATGAGGGGCCGTGTGTTGGGGTCACCAACCTTCGATGATATCTGCGGTGTTGGTGGGCACATCGCTGCAGCTGCTGTGCTTTGCTCCAGTGGCTGCAGTGCCTGCGGGCTGCAGCAGCTGGAAACAGCTTCACAGCGTGAGCACTGGTGGTGTGGATCTCGTGGACGCGTGTTTATACGTCAAGGTCGGGTGCATGCGATTGAAGATGAAGCTCTCCCTGTTTATCACACTGTCCTGTTTGACCCCTGTGTTGTGGAAAGCCCTGCACCTTCTCAGGCTCATCCGACACCAAAGCATGACATAGTCTTGTCTGTTCTCCTCTGTCTGATGTCTTGTTAGATCCCATCTGCACTATTTAATCCGTAGCCCTCTTCCTCATAGGGGCAACCATTTAAAACAAAGCATGGGATGACCGACTTTGCGTTCCTCATGTCTACCGGTCCCTCCTGGTCACACTTTCTTTTCTCAGTTGATTTTTAACTTTTTTCTAGCAGGAGTAGAGCTTAACTCCTTAGGAGCATGTCCATGAGTTCGTGTCCTCTGCTTTGGAGAACATCGTTGTCTTGCACAGGGCATCCTTGACACCAGTGATCCACCTTTGAGACGGGAATGAATGTATGCTTGTACATAACGTAGTCCTTCTCCGTGAAGGTGTTTGTCATGGCATCCCTTTTTATAAGGCACCAACTTTATTTTATCCTCTTGGGATTTTTCTGCAGCAGGAGTGACACAGGCTGCAGTGAGGGTCTGTGGATCAGGAGTGGATTTTGGGATCCAGTAAACTGATCTTTCTCCATTGAGCTGTCTCAGCTGAGAAGCTGATAGCGAGTGATTTCTTCTTCACCTCTCCAAATCCACCCTCCTGTTTTCCTCACGTTCCCCTATGATCCGTCCTGATGATATTTAGCTATCCAAACCCTGTATCTTTCCTTTCTCTTAAATTCCAGCAACAGCACTAGAGACAAGGTTTTGGATAGCATTTTGCTCCTTTGCTGTTGGGTTTTTTCTTTTACTTTTTGCCTCTTAAAAGCTTCAAGAGCTTTTCTGTTTTTCTTTCACCTGGGCAAGAGTTACTCTTCCTCTGTACAGTAGGTGCCAATTATCATCCCTCCTTTCTTTTCTCCATCACCAGCATTGAAGATGAGCAGAGCCCCCAGACCAATGGGAATGTACAGAATTGTTATACTACTGAGCTGATTTAATTGTACAGAAAACCTTGCATGAAATGTTGTTACTGTATTTAATATATAATGTATTCAAGGAATTTTAATATGGAGCTCTTTAAAAAGATCTTTATAGATACTCTGTGGTTAGAAGTTTGTTGCTGATTTTTTTTTAAATATTATTATACTTTGTCTCGAAGAAGTTTTATTTTTCAAATGTGTTATGTCTAATTGATTTAATCGGTGATCCCATGGAGCAACCAATTCCTCTTTAAAGATTTTCACTATGGATGACACTGACCCTGGCACAGAGGACCAGGGCACAACCCAGGTACTGCTTAAGCCTTCAAAATAAGGCTTCAGTAAGACTAATGCTGTCGATGTGTTGTTTGCCATTCCCTGAAAGGGTGGATTTCACCTTATTTTAGTACAGATCATCTCCAGCTCTCTGTGCAGGGAAAGAACCAGCAGGAATTTAATCCAGTACCGGATCAGTGACTTCAGAGGAAACTGCTTCTGTGTTTCCCTGAGGCTGAAAACCAGTTTGGGGGAGGCTGGACTGGATTCAGAGCATCTCAGGCCTGTTTGTAGGGTCCAGCGGAGCTTTCAGCTGCCCGATGGCATCTCCCTGGGACATGATGGCGTGCAGGGACCCACTTGGTCCATCCACTCTGTATTGCACCACCTGAGTTACACTGGTTTCCCTGGGCTTAAGGTCTGGTGTAGGATTATTAATTTTACCCAGATATGTGTGTTTGTGGAGAAGTTTCTTGTGTAAAGGTCCCACTGATGAGTACTGAATAATGGATGGGAATCTCTAATGTAAGGAGACATAAAAGGAAAAAAAAAAAAAGAGAGCTCTGTTTCAGAGCAGAGATGAAGTAATGACGTTTTAACTCACTATTAAATTCCTGCTGGTAATTTTTGCTTATTCTCACTTGACAGCAGAGACATGGAGGTGGTTGTACCAGGCATCCTTCTGAACCCACAAACAGAACGGCTATTTGAAGAGATGCTGACTTTGTTATCTTATTGTTGACAGAGATGCCAAGTTGCTGCTATTTTGTCGTTGATGGAGATGCCACACTGCTGCGAGCCTGGGCAATGTCCATCTGTTTGTGCAGTTATTGGGTTGCAGTTGTGAATTACCAAAACCCAAGCCATCACGGGCAAGAAATCAGAGCTGTGTCCCAGCCAAAGGCTTGTTCTTTCCAGCAGCAGCAAATTGCATTTGCATTTATGTTGTAAGTCTCTAGATCCACCTAGAAAATAGTGCAGGAAATCTGCACTAAGGCTACCTGGAGCAGGCATCCCCTTGCTAGGAGGGACCATTTCTCCTCTGAACAGTTGACCACATCTCTCTCTTTCCTCCCATCCTTTAATTACTTGGAATACAGGTTTCACTCCATGCTTTTTGATTACAGAGACTTATAGTTCAAATATTTTAATGAATTAGAAAAATATCTGTAGCTCTAATTATTTTTTTTTATGCTTCGGTGAAGGGTCAGGACAAATCACGGAGTAGTTATTTATTACATATATGCCACCAGCAGCGTGCCGGGCATTTTTACAGGCTAGAGCGTGTTCTTGTGCAGACTTGGAGATCCCAGAGCCAAGACCATTGCTTTGGGATCCGGTCTTGTGTCTTACCAATGCATCCGACTGTGTGCAATACAAGGGAGTTGGACACTGGGTGGATGTTTTGCCCAAGAGCTTGTTAAAAAAAGCAACTTAGGGGCAAAGCCTCTGGGATCCTTGCTTTTTTGACAACAGAGTTTAGGAATTATTTCCTTTTCAGTTTTATTTTGATGGTGCTGCCTGGCATATTCAAAGTTTTGAAATAAAACCTAGGTCTTTCCAGCAAGACCTTCAGCGTCGGTGGGCTGCTGTGACAGATCCTCCAAGCGCATGGAAGCGGCGATGTGAGATGTACAACAGAGGACGCACCGGGATGGCAGCATGGGGGTGTCCACAAGCACTTTATACTCCTTTCTCAGGGGCCAGGCACCGTGCTGGGTTACAGCCAAGGCGGCAGGCGCGGGTCCCACGTCCCTGGAGTGAGCACCTGGGGGGTCGGCTTTGGGCAGCAGCTGTGAAAAGTCTTTTGTTCTGTTTTGGGATGTCGTGTCATTGCGGCCAGTTGTGGATGAGCTCTTCCCCTGTGGCATGTGATACCGTCAGGAGGCATGTTGGAAAAGGGAAAAGAGAGATGTTCTTTGGAGAAAAGAAGTACTGCATCCTACATTTTACTTCTGTCACGTGACCAGTGTATGGCTCAGGATATAGATGAGGTGTTTGATTTGTGTGTTTGAGACTTTGGCACTGTGAAGATGTTGTATGTGTGTTTCTGATGCTCTGCTCAGCCAAGGCTGGATGGTGCCACCAGGTGCTGGAGAAGTCAGGAGGGACAGGCTTTACTAGAGGGGCTGGGGAACTTCATTCCTGTAAGAGCATCAAATACGGGATCGAACTGGAGTCTCTGCTCATGGTGTGGATGGCAGAAGTAGCCAGAGGAGCAATAGGAAAACCCAGCAGCAATTTTTTGTCCCTCTTTTGTATGTCAGGTTGGTAGTGCTGCTTCCCAGTCAGGGTCCTGCTCCGCCAAAACTCATCAAATAATTGCTGTGCAGGGGCTCAGGCTAATGCTGTCCTGGTTGGTGGGAGATGTTCATGGGGTTCAGTGACCTTGGCATCATATCACTCCTGAAACTCAAACACACAGGAGTCCCCAACACCAACTCCTAAGACTTACTGTGACTTTTAGTCCATATGTGGCATGGCCATCACCTTGTCTAAATGATGCTGAGATTCAGTTGTCCCTGTTCAGTCCCACCTGGGCTTTTTTCCCCGCTTCTGCAGTGGCAGTTTCTCTCAGGGCTTGTCCCTGGTGGGAAGACAGCCCAGGGTTCAGGTTTTTGGGACAAAGGAGAAGGGCTTCATTCCATGCAGAGCTTGCATGGTACAGTTTGGGTTAGAGTTTGCAGGGCTGCAGTGAGGGAGGGGACACACAGGGTAAATTGTGCTCCCTGGACCTGTCCTCTCGGTGCCATTCAGCTTTCGGTATGAGTGGGGCATTAAATGAGCCTAAATCTGTGTGCACCTGAAGTGATGGGAATATGGGTACCCCCGGCTGGTGTCTGAGCTGGGTCGATCCGGGTGCTTGGGACCAAGAGGAGGGCAACTTCTGAGCTGCCAGCGGGTGCCCTCTGGCTTCAGCCTGGGAATATGCTGATTTTTTTATATGAGATGCCTGAACAGCCAAATCTAGAAATCTCTGAGTTTGTGCTTCGTAGCAAAAGGTAAATCATTATATCTTGGGGGGGCGGGAGGGTGTTATCTGAGGGGTAGAATTGAAAGAAACAAGGTTTCCTATTTTATTATATGAGAGATATTTTTCCACTAAATTACTGCTTGCTAAATCATGTCCTTTGTCCAGCTGTAAATAGCCAGGTGTGCCGTGAAGATGTGGGAAGGCTCCTCGTGGTCACATCCATACAATCCACTCTGTTCACACAATATTGGGCTGATTTGTTTTATACTTATGACATTACAGAAATAAAAGCAATTTTACTGGATGACTCTGGGTTTGTTTGGGGAGGTGGGGTGTTGTTTCATTAATTTTTTTTGTTTGTTTTCTTACCCCATTTGTGGCCGATTTGGGGGACATTTGGGAGCCCATGGAGCTGCACAGAGTGCCTGAGGGCATTCTTCAGCCGTAAAAGGAGCTGTGCTCACCAGATCAGGATTTCTTGTGGGTTTTCAGAGCAGCCAAACTAGAAATGGAGCTGAGTTTGTCTCTGGCATGGGACGACAAAGGCGAAATGAAAAGAGTGGCATGATATGACTGTTGGGAATTTTTTAAAGTACCAGCTAATTCGCTCTTGGGGCACAAGAATACAAATAACAGGGCTAATTTTGACTGTATCCAGAATAGTCCTCACCTTATCTCCCCCAGCTGAGAGAAGAGGTTTAAATAAGCTCTGCAATGACCTCCAAAAGAAATAGTTATTAAATAATAATTAAATAACTTGGCCTCCTCTGGGGGTATGGCACAGGGCCTCAAGTCCATGCGTTTCCATCTGCATCACCCAGACCTCTGCCCACGGTCATGTTTTAAGCGGAAAATCCTGCCGTAGCTGCGGGTCGTGTTATGGAGCAAATCTGGGTTCATGGCAACATCTGCCCATGGTGCATTTTTGCTGGTATGTGGCCCCATGTGCCCCTTCCCAATGCTATGAGCAGGAGAAAGGTGCTGCACTGGGTAACCCAAAACCTTTGTAACGCAAAGGGGGTTACAAGAGGGACGTGGAACACCCAAGCAAACACTGATTTTTGGAAAGGGCCATTGCTTGGCCTCCTCTTTCCAAATGCAGGTCTGGTGTCTAGTGTTGGTGCATGAGAGCCACCACTGCCGTGGCTGGAGGTGACCCTCAAGCCAGTCCCCTGTACCAGCTGCTCCTGAGGATGCAGCACTGTCTCAACTCATAGCAGTGAAGGCAAAATCCCCCAAATTCCCCACCTGATGTTGCATCGGTCCCTGCACCCCTGGGGACCATCACCGCTGGGGCTATGCATGTCTTTCAGAGGCATGATTCAGAAAACAGTTGTTACTCCCAAAAGAACCCAAGGGTCCCTGTACCCCATGGCAGTGTTCAGCTGCCCCACGGGATGTGCACGCCGTGCTCCGAGCGGCTGCGACAGGCATACGGTTGCTGACACATTTCGGTACCCCCAGCATCTTGGGGTCATATGTTTGCTTTGGCATTGGCTAAACCATGGCTGAAGTATTTCCACAGAGACATGTTGCTGCAGCAACCGGGGATGGAAATGCCGCTTCTGTGGGGTGAGTACCACCAAAAACATCTGTCTGCGCCAGGGCATCACAGCGCGGGACGGGCACGGAGTGGAGCCAGCCCTGCTGGGAAGGAGCGAAGAGAGGTCAAGGACAAGTTAAAATTGGAAAGAAAACTGAACATGCTGTTTTGTAGGATTTTGCTTGCTCTCATCTGCCAATTTTTTTCCACTCCCCCTTCCCATCGCCAGCGGGGCAGTGTGACCATCTCCTCCAGCTGGTGGGGGCAAGGGGGTCTGTGGTGGCCAAAACTGCTGGGAAGAGCCACCAACTTTCAGGGGCTCCTCTTGGCAGCCTTGACCACAGCAGGTCCCCTTTGCATCTGCCGTCATATTTTAAATCTCCTTGCCACCATGTTATTCCTTCCCATCCCCAGATTTGCAGCGTGCTGCACATTTTTGTGCTGAAATTCAGAGCTCCATGCTGGAAGCTGCCAAGCATGAGTCTGGATTGTGTAATGAGCTTCATCTATTATTTTTATCTTTTTTTCCCCCAAAGAAGTTTTTGAAAAAGCAATGTCTGAGAGCCTGGAAGGACCTGGTAGCTTTTATGCCTACCACAGCTTTGCTTTCTTGGGTGTGGGTGGGCTCGAGCCCCTTGCAGAGGCTTTTGAACCACCTTCTTTGTGCCCCAGCAGCTCCTCCATCCTCTGGGTCCATGTCCCAGCTTGAAGCAAGATTGAACTCACATTTCCAAATGTCTCCCTTAAAAATACCATTTTTTGCATTTGTCTCTTGACAGCCCCAAGCAGAGGTTGAGTTTGTTTAATGGGTAGGGGGAAGGAGTCACTTTTGCAGCCGTGGATGGAGTCCTGAGCTAACCCTGCACAGCACTGCCAGGGATGCCCTTTGTGGGTTGCCAACCCTTGATGCCCTCAGTGTCTGACCCAGCTGGAGCTGAAGGAGATGCTGAATGAGGTCAAGCCCCATGCTGGGGACCAGGCAATGCTGTCTGACCCAGGAGAGCATTTGGGCAATCTGGTCCTAGGGCTTTGCAACCCTGAACACTAACACAGAGGCTTTAGTGCCTCATTTGCTGTTGCTGCTTCCATTTTCCCCTCCTGTGGGCAGTGGAGCTAGATGGGCTCATTTTCCTTCTGTCTACCTGGTTTTGCCCTCTGTGTCCCCATATTGTTATGCTCCCAGCCAGCTTGGTCCCACATTTGCATGCTGCTCAAGTTAAGCCCAGCTCAGCGCTTTCTGTGCATGGGGCAAAGCCAGCCTCAGTGCCTAAGACCTGCTGCAGCCGAGCTCAAGCTGCCACCACTCCTCCAGCAGCATTCGCAGTCTTGGCACCTCATCACCCCAGGAAGAGCACCCCTGGGGCCTCCCTCTTGCCTCTGCTTGAAAGCAGCTGAGAGATGCAAAAGTTGTTCAGAGGAAATGACTGTGAGCATATCAACAGCATTGTACAAGCTTGTTTCTGCAGGAACCCAAGATAAAAACATCCCCAAGGTCAGAGCTGCTGTGCAAGCATCTGTGCAGTGGGCCATGGGCACCCCTCTGGGCTGCACCTTACACAGTACACTTATAAAACCCTCTTTCCACTAGTTCTTTTTTTATTTTTCATTTAGGCATTACAGTAATATATTTATTATCACAGCAGATTACTGCAAACAGAAAGCAAGCTCTGATCTCGCATCAGGACAGCCCAGTGCCTGAGCCTCAGCAGAAAGCATCACAGCCCCATGAACTCAGCGTCTCCCGGCAGGTGACTGCCCTGTCTGGGCAAGTAATTTTAACAATTTAACAGCCCAAGCAGAGCACTTCCCTGTGATAACCACCTGGCAGAGGTGGGGAGGTGTGTTAGCAGCTCACACAGATTATCCCAGGAGAAGCACCACCGCAAACAGGGGTGTGCAGGACGCAGCCCCGGCAGGCAGCCGGGCACGCTGGCCAGCTGGCACCGCTCGCACGCCCATGTCACTGGTGTGGGGCCAGGTAGCTTAGCAAGGCCAGCCCAAACCTACTAAATTCCCTGTTATAAAGTAATTTAAAGAGTAGCAAACCCAGGGATGGCGTGGACGTGGGACATGTGTGAGCAATGGTGGCATGTGAGCCCACAAGGATTTAGGCTATGATTTTTTTCTAACATTTGGGTGCCATGGCCAAGAGGGTGCCCATGTTGGGTGCTGATAGTGGCCCAGGAGAAGACCCAGGCCCTGCAGGTGCTCCTGAGCTGGGGTCCCCTGCTCCCCGCATCACCCTGGCCACATCCACAGGGTCCAGCTCCACTCGCCCTCTGCCACGTGGCTCCAAGAGATGCTAAAATGAGAGATGCATATTATCTCCTAATGGAAAGTATGTTAGCTAAATCCATGCTATAACCATTTTATTGACTCCAAGTACCAGAGAGAAGGTTAGAAGTGACTCTTTTACAAGTCATTTTGCTGTTAAATTTAGCTGTCCTATTTTCATTATCCCCATGGCTTTGGCAAGGGTGAGCAGCCTTCCCTAAAAGGCCTCGTTTCATACAGTAAGTTATTTGCTTCTCTCCTGACAGATATCTAAGCTTATAAGGTTTGTCTGCTCCTCTCAATAGCAGTATCAGCCTTCAATCTTATATGATTAGCATCAGCATTTCGTATTTGCTTTTGGCTCCCTGTCTGACAGCTTTCCATGTTGCTGAGGACGGGGATGTTAGGATGGTGTCATGTCACTAGTAACGCGAGATCATCTGATTTTGATTCCCAAGGTTCATGGTACATCCAAAAGATTTGGATACATGGTTCATCTGCTTTTTTCCCCGTTTTCCCTATTGCCCAGCAAAGATAATCAATTCGTTCCAACCATTTCGCAGTTGTCAGGTCTGTAAAATATTGAGTTGAAGGGTCAACGTGATGCCAAGTGATGGGCAATTGAACATGAGCAGTGATGTTAAAAGAAATGTTCCAGAAAGGAAAGATTTATCCCAGCAGGTTAAACTTTTCCATATTTCTAAAACCATTTTCCCCTGCAGAGAATGACCTTGTCCCAGACTTGGTGGCTGCAGAGAGCCAGCATCTCCTTTGAGGTCACAGGACCAGGCTCATGGGATGGAGCCTGTCCTTGCAGAGAGTGCTGAAGCCGCTGGGCTCTGGACTTTTTGTGGGAAACATCCTCTGTTTCCCCCAGAAACAACCCTCCTCAGCCCCAGTGCTCCCCAGTAAAGAGCTCACCCCTGTGGGGCTGTGCTCTTGAGGCTGCCCAGTGAGATGCAATGCAGGTACAGGGTCCTCCATTCTCAGACTCTGCTCTTTCCCCAGCAATGAGCCAAAACTCCCACCAAAACTTCCCACTGCAGCGATGCTGGCCCCCAAATTTCAGTCTGGCATGTACAAATCCAGCCCCTTTCCCAGTGATACTCACTTAGAGTGATGCCTGCACCACCCTGCCGAGCATCCCTCGCTGTGACCCAGGCTCGCCCTCCCACCCCTGCTCATGGCCATGCCTTTCTGGAAATGCTGGAAATGCTGAAAATGCTTCGAAACCACCCAGCCCAGCCCTGTGCAAGTGCTGGGAACCGGCCAAGCCCCAGCTGGGCGGCCTCACTATGGCAGGGTGCCAAGCCGGGTGCTCCACTGCCCCGTGGATCGGCTCCGAATTGCTGGGCTGGGGGTTCTGTGCCCCCACCCTCCCCTTTCCTGACCCTTTTTCTGGGGAAGACTCTGGGGGACAGAGGAGAACATGGGTTAGGGACACAAACAGGAGACCCACAGCCTGAGGTGACTGCTGGAGCAGGAAAGATGATACACCAACCCCAGTTCCTAAAATCTTCTCCCAGGACTCCCACCATCTCCTCCATCCTGCCGTTGCCCCCAGAGATGCCCTGTGGTCCCTGCTTACCCTGAGCCCTGCCTGCAGCCCCTCCGTTCCCAGGGAGGGCCCCCGCCTGAGCCAGGATACATCCCCCGTGGTCTGGCAGCTCCTTCCTGGTGGCACGTGGGCTCGGCAGCGGGGTGGCCCTACACCCTCCCGCACCCCGTCCCACCCCCAGACCATGTAGGGCACCAGCTGCTCCCAGCCCAGAGCTTATAGAAAGAGAAAACCCCATCCCCGCGCAGGAGGAAACCCGACAGGCCAGATGTACACAGAGCAACGTCGATAGTGTTTTTATTATTTTTCTTTTTTTTTTTCTTCCTCTCTGCAAACAGAGGAGTCGCTCGAGCAGCAGCGGGCACGCCCGACCCACGGCGCACCGAGCAGTGGGGCTGGCAGGAGGCTGCGGCACAGCCCTGGTGCAGCCATGGGGCAGAAGTGCATGGAGAAGGTGTCCTCCTTCCTCTTTGAGTATGACACCCCCCGGATGGTGCTGGTGAGGAACAAGAAGGTGGGACTGACCTTCCGGCTGATTCAGCTCATCGTCCTGGCGTACATCATCGGGTAAGGCCCCTGGCATCTGCTTTCCCCTGAATTAATGCTTTGTCATGAGGTTAAAAAGCAGTGGAGACGAAGGGGTTCATACATCTCCTATATCCTGATGCGAGGGGGGGTTTACTGCTGATGGCATTGCATCCCCCTGGCCATGGCCACTCCTGTGTTGCCCGGTGTCCCACCATGGGTCTTCCAGACAGCTGCCTGGTCCCCATGTCCTGCCCAGAAGCTGCTGCGTGTCCGGGCTGGAAGCTCATCCCTGCCCAGCCCCACTCTGCACGCCGGGGCCCCGACTCCTCACTGAGCCACATCCAAATCCTGCTTGAGCTGCTGGACGGTGGCCTGAGAATCTGTTGTTATTTTTATTTTCATTTGTATTAAATAAGAGGCATTTGGGGCCAGCGTGGTGATTTGTGAGACTCGCGCGGCCCAAGACAGGACCATAAATCTCCCCGTCCACCACCCCGCCAGGGAGGCAGGGCCAGCCCAGCGGCTGAGCCCAGGACAGAGCTTCTCTCCAAATCCCTGGTTCGCTTTGCTTGTGGGAGACAGCTCCGAGAACAGCCGTGGTGCAAGAGCAGCTGCTTAAAAAAGGCAACGGGTGGAGCAGGCAGGCTCAGAGCCATGCGAGGATGTATGTCCTTGGGTGCCCTGCTCATGCCACAGCAATTCGCCCTCGTCCCCTCACCATGGTATGGTGTGCCACGCTGTGGGATGTGATGCTTGATAACAGCACAAAAATCTTTGCTGAGTCCCCTTGGCTGCTGTAAGCTCAGCCCTCAACAGTAAGACCAGCACCCTCCCATCAGGAAGGGCCCCACGGCGGGAGGTTTGCAGGGAGAGGGGGTGTCTGGTCATGAACTGGAAAAAATAGGTATTTTGGGGGCACAGGGTGACTAGTGCAGCCCAAAGGAGAGGCAGTAGCTCCCAGGGCTCTGTGCAAGCTGTGGGGAGCAGTTGTGCCCATCCCTACTTTTAGCACAGATCACTCAGAAAGGGGGAAAAGCTTCCCAGGGGGTCACTCCTACCCTGCTCAGTGTCTCACAAGGGTAATCCTGATCCCAAACTGCTGCCGAGGCAAGGTCTAAAGGATGCTCCATTGCAAAGGAGTTTGCACTGGCCCGGACTGGTGTTACTGGGAGCAACGCTGGCTCTCCTAAGGGCTGAGCCCGTGATGCCCCAGGACTCCAGCAAACCCAGCCAGGGGCAGCTGCTCCTGTGAGGGGGAACCAGCAGAGATGGTTGCTCAGAGTGGTACTTCCTAAGGAAATGTGGCTTAAGCAACCCAGCTGAAACAGGACGGGCAGCCATGAGGGAACAAAAGGAGAACCAGCTTGGGGATGACAGCCAGGGACAGAGGGGAGGAGGTTGGCATAAAGTTTTTACTGGTTTGGTGGGGTCGGGCTCCACTGGCAAGGGGCTGCCTGTGAGTGCAGCCGCCCATAGCCCCACCGGCCACTGGCATCCCCCTGCTGCCTGCAGCACTGCCTGCGATTCCCTGCCTGCACTGAGCCATGACGCTTGAGATTCTCTCTTCTTTGTAAGCAAGTTTGGCAGGGAGACATTTATTTATTTACAATTACCTCAGCTTTGGTCCCCCTTGGCAGCAGGCGTGGGTTGCTCGTGGGAATACGTGCCGATGCACGGCTGCGTTGGAGGGATGTGGCAGTGCCATCAGTGCAGAAGAGGGACGTGGGGCCGATCCCACTGAGAGAGCCAGTGTTACCCTTGGGGAGCAGCTCTTCTTTCTGCTGATACACTGAGATAAGGCGGTATCGCTGCTGGCCAGGCATGCCACGCTCTCCCCAGCTGGACATCGCTCTCTGGCTTTTGTTTCCTGAAAACCTCACATGTGAAGAGGCTGCAGGCTGAGCTGCAGAATGGGGCTGGTGAGGAAAGAGGTCTTGGTGACTCTGCCACTATCAGGTAGTGACACCACGGGACTTTTACCACCTGGGCAGGGCTCAGTGCCGCATTTACAACATGATGGGGAAACGACGCCTTGCTTGCCGTGACCACAGCTCAGCAGCAGGGTGGGGGCTGCATCCTGCCCTGCCACGGGGAGGCTGTGTCACAATATGGAGTCCAGCCCTGTGTGCCTGCAGGCACCTCTGCCAGGGAGGGATGAGGTGGCAGTGGCAGAGGCTGCACTGGAGGCAGATTTAGGGAAACACTCCATCATGGTGCTGCCCAGCTCACAGCCTCCTGCAGCCCCAAGGGCATCGTGGAAGATGCCCAGTGTAACCCATGTAACCCAGTATGGCACTCTGCCTTGGAGGAGGAGGTTGGAGCTGGGGGTCCCAGCTGGGGTTGCAGGTACTGGGGCAGATGCCATCCCTGAGGTTCCCTTGCCCCCTGTCCCAGGATGCTGATGGGGCTGCAAGCCAAAAAGCACCATCCCCGAGAGGTCCGGCACCTGTAGGGCAGACCTCTAGGCATCACCTGGGATTCCCCTGTTTTCCCCCATGCCCATCAGTCAGGTGTCTGAGGATGGGCTGACATATTAGGGTGGTGTCACGAGTCATCCCAGCGTGCTGTCTCTGTCGTGACCAGTGGGACCGGTGTCTGCAGCAGTGGGGACAAAATCCAGATCACTCCTTTTTTAGCACCAGGAAGGCTCCACGCCACCGGGAGCGCTACCCAAAATGGTTGCTCGCCCATGTTTATAGTCTCCCTGAGTCAGAGTTAATCCAGCAGCAGATTGTTTATGCCATAGGTTAAATAGTGTCAGGAGCCAGCCCTAATAGCTGTGTGATGGGCTGGGAAACGCACGGAGATCCCCATGTCAGCCACAACAGTGTCCCCAACCCTGCTCCTGCAGCCCTCTTGCACCCAGGGCCACGGCTCCATGGTTCCCTTTGCTGGATGGGTAATGGTGGCCCTGGACATGAGCCATGTCCAGACTTACCCCTGTCTTGGCCCTGGAGGCACTGCTTTTTGGAGGGTGCCTATGAAGTGGATCAGGAGGGTCCAGGAGGGTCACTGAGCCCAGCAAACTGCAAACCCGACATAGGCTTTAATCCCAAATGGCCAATGGCCACCCTGCTCCACCTGCCTTCACACACCCTCAACCATAAAATGTGTCCCAGTCTCCAAAATAAATCATCCCACTGTGGAGGTCAGGCCCCGCAGCTACCACATGCCTTGGGCAAAGGGTGGGAGAGCTCAGCAACACGCCCCTCATCCAGCTGGAGGAAATTTGGCAAATAAAACCCCTTGGTAGAAGAAGCCCCAGTCCACAGCAATGTGCTGGGACCTGGGGCTCCTCTGGATGAGTGCCAGTGGCCATGCTCACCCCACCATCTTTCCCTACCCAGGTGGGTTTTCCTCTATGAGAAGGGCTACCAGTCTCAGGACAGCATTGTCAGCTCGGTCTCGGTGAAGCTGAAAGGCCTGACACTGACCAACGAGAGCGTCATGGGCCCTCACATCTGGGACGTGGTGGATTATGTTTTCCCACCCCAGGTAAGGAGGCAGGGTGGGTGGGTTAGGGGGGTTGCTTGTGTCCTAACAGCTGCTTTTCCCCATGTGCCGTGGTGCAGATGGGCTCATTGGTGTAGGCTTTGCATGGGGCTACCCATGACATGCTGTGCCTGTGGTGGAAAGCAGGTTGCTTCTGCCATTGACCTCTGCCCACATATCACCCATGGAGAGCATTCAGTGCTTTGGCCCCACCATGGTTGATGGTTCACATTTGAAGCTGTCTCCAGAAAGATCAAGGCTTTTCTGTTGTCTCCAGATGAGCATCTCAGGCAGCAAGGGGGTCCTCCACTGTCCCTGGGGCTGGTGGCACTGCAGCTCCACAGTGCCACCACCAGCTTCCCAAGATGTGGTGGAGAAGGGTGGAGGACACAAAGTTAGGGAGAAAGGTGCCATTTGCCTGAACATGACCCAGTGGTTTGGGTGTCCTACCCCTTGCCCCAGGGAGAGGCTCCTCGCAGAGGCTCTATCAAAAAATGCTGTGCCAGCTGTGAGCTTATTGGCTGTGTCTCCACAGGGGGACAACTCATTTGTGGTGATGACCAACTTCATTGTCACCCCTGGACAGAAACAAGGAACCTGCCCGGAGGTAAGTGCAATGGCTTCCTTCAGCAGCCTCAGCTTCAGTAATTTAGGGAGACTGTGGTGGTGGCACTGGGGAAGGAGTTTTCCTGATATTGAAAGGTTTAGTAAAAGCCTGAGCCTGACCCCGTATTATAGTTCCTGATTTTCAGACGCTACATGAAGGGTTTTATTCTGCTGAAAAATGGCCAGCATCCATTTGTTTTCTTCCCTTTGAGACAATCAAGCAGAGCAGACTCAAGGCTTAAATAAAAGCACCTGCCTGGAGTTTAAAAAATAATTCCTGCTTTTTCTTGCTTAATCTGAACACCCTCGGTTGGGAAGCTGTGTATGGACGAGGCTCTGGCTGTAGCCAAGTTGTGTTTCCCCTGAGGAAAACACTGCCTGGTGAGGCAGGAGGCACAGAGGGACTGAGACCGCAGGGTGTGATGCTGAGAGGCGGCTGCCTGCTTTCTCCAAACAGCTGCCAGATGCCGGGCTCTGCGTGTGGGACAGCGACTGCAGCAAAGGGAAATACAGCCGCCAGGGACAAGGTACGGCACCGGCATTTCTGGTGAGACACAGTGAGCACAGCGTGCTCCGGTGAAGCCTCATGGCTGGAGTGTCTGGCAGGGGGACCTGCTTTGGACCATCAGCTGACAGGGTTTGGGAAAAGCCTCTGACATGCCAGGGGAGGGTCCCACCTGGGCTGGTCCTGCTTGCCTCTTCTGAAAGGTATCTGAGCTGCAAAAACCTCTGCCAACAAAAGATTAATCAAGACCAAACCATTTCCCCCAAAACTGCTGTCCTTCTAACAGCCCGGCATTTTCTGAGGTGAATTTTAGCAAATAAAATGCCCAGTTGCTCCCCTGTTCAACAGCACAAAAGAAACCACTGCCCCAAGCTGAGAAGCCACAATTAATTACCCTTTTTATCAAAGGGCATCAAAGCCCTGAGTATTTTGTGCCTTGGATGTCTGTGGCAGGGTTGAAGCTCCAACCAGATCCCATCCACCCCAGTGTGATACTGGGAATTCCCAGTATCCAGGGGTGTGAGTGGCTGTCTCTCTTCCCCACAGGGCTCATGACGGGTAGGTGTGTGCATTTCAACACCTCTGTGAAGACCTGCGAGATCTTTGGCTGGTGCCCTGTTGAAGTTGATGATCATGTTCCCAGGTAAGAAATGATGTTGCTGCCCCCTTTTCCACCCCAGTCCCACCCCAGCTGCATCAGCAGCACTCGCTGTAGGGCAGAGCAAGCCAGGACTCTGTGTGTTGCTGCCAGGACAGCCTGGGTTGATGCAGATCCTGTGGCTGTACATGCTGCCCAGCGTCCCTGGCATGGTTTGCTCCCAACCTTGCTGGCAGCTCACCCCATCTCTGCTGGGTGCTCTGTGCATGGACCAGCAGCCCCTATCTATCCTGTTTGCCTTCAGAGTAAAGTTGTGCTCTGCCCATGAGATGTTCTCCACCTCCAACCTCCACGGGCCACTGTAAAGCACCTCCTGGTAGATGCAAAGTCCTTTTCTTGCCTTCCCTCCTCGCAGGGGGGCATAGGGACAGCCACGGCTCCACCAAGGAGCCCAGGGAAGCATGCAGGCCCTTGAGCTCTCTTCCAGCCACCTCAATGTGCTTTTGGGGTTTCTTAACTGAAATCCCATCACCTAACTCCCTCTCTGTCTCCTAACAGGCACTTCTATCCTTCCTTGGGGCTTTTCTGGATAGGGAAGGGATGAGATCACCAGTTTTTCTGGGTCCTGCTCATCCCAGTTTGGATGGATCTCCACCCAAATGGAGCCAGGTGATGGACACATGTCAACACTTGTGTTTTTCAGCCCTGCCCTGTTGTCAGAAGCAGAGAAGTTCACCTTGTTCATCAAGAACAGCATTACCTTCCCCAAGTTCAAGGTGTCCCGGTAAGGGGAGGTCTGGGGGGGATGGCTTCTGCTCGGTTTCCCCAGTCATGTCCCTCAGGGAAAACCATGAGTGTAGCTAAATGCTTGATACAGAGGATGCAATGCTGTCCCTCATCAGCGAGCCCGGGACTACTCTAGCTGCTGCACTGGCCACCAGATTAGCTGATAGGAACGGAAATGTTTCCCTCCCAAATCTGTCCCACCTCAGCTGGTATCTGTGGTTACAGGGAAGAAGGTTTCTGGAATTAATGTTCCCTGAGTTACCTTCACATGACACACATACAGTTTCTCTGATTCTTCATTTTTCTTCTCCCTTTTCCTCCCCAAAGATAACAGTAAAATACTACATGGCGCAGTGTGGGCTGTGAGCAGCCAGGACAATCTTTGTGCCACAAAATGAGCAGAGGCCCTTCTTAAAATCATCGTTCTCACTTGTTTCTACAACAGGTTGTAGGGTCGGCCCCCTCCAGGCAGCTCTGGAAACAGTGCCGCCGGCTGAAGGCGCACGCATAAGAGGATTTGAGATGACACTGATTATATATCTGATTTGGAACAAATTAACAGAAGCTATTTGTGCTGAAGATGGCGGATTCTTCTCTAAGCTGATCGCGTCCCTGCGCTGTAGCCAAGGTTAAATGCCCTGGCAGCCAGCACGCTTAGCAAAGTCTCAATCTGACCTCACGCTGCACCCCAAGAGGTGGCTGGGAGAGGGGATCCCCCACCAGCAGCAAGGAAAGGTGGGAACCTGAGCGAGGGCAGGCAGGAGAGGGGACATGGTAGGGGAGACCACGTCCTGGGAGGTGAAGGCGGCTGGGGTGGCTGCTCTTGCAGGGACTGAACCAGAGCCAGCTGGGGTCATGGGGAAACTTCCTGCCTTTGATCACTGTTGCTAATTAACCGCCGAGCATAAACAATGAGACGGGGTTGAGCAAGGCACAAGTCTTACAAAGCCATCAGGGTCAGGGCGGCTTTGCAGAAAGACTGTTTTTAGGCAAAAGAGCAGAGAGGGATGGAAGGCAAAATGTTGTCCTTCCTTTTGACCCTTTCTGGAGGAGATAGCAAAATCCAGTAAAATCTGTGGGATACACTATCCATGAGCTGTCCCAGATGAAAACTATTGGTGCACAGAACATTGCCTGGCAGAGCCCAGGGACAAGCTGATATGCGAATGCAAGAGGCAGCTGAGAGGGATGGTGGAGGCCACGAGAGGGTTTGAGAAGCTGAGGAATGAGAGAGGGGGCTGCTAGAAGAGGTGAGGACAGGCAGACGTGTGCTGGATTTGGGCAGCAGGCAAAGCAGCAAACCCAAAGCAGAGCTGGAGAACATTTGCAGGAAAGAAAACAGCAGAGAGGCTTCCTCCATGGGAGGAGGTTCAGAGGAAATGAGTTGCCAGTGGGGTGGGAGAAACCAGGTAGGGCAGGAGGAAAGGGCCCACTGTCCATGTGTGGGGTCTGATGACCACGTGGGGGAGGAGGATGAGGCCTTTGACTTTACCCGGCTTTGAGCAATAGGTTGGACCAGGGACCTCCAGACGTCCTTTCCCACCCAAATTATTGGGTTATTCAGACTCTTTCTCACTCTCTTTTAATTCACAGGCGCAACTTGGTTGAGAGCGTTACCAAGCAGTACCTGAAGAAATGCACCTATCACAAAGTCACTGATTCCTTATGCCCTGTGTTTGACCTGGGATACATAGTGAAAGAATCGGGTCAGAATTTTACCTTCCTGGCTGTTAAGGTACTTCAATTTCAAATGATGTTTCTTGCTGACACGGGCAGGGGACACTGACAGAACAATCATCCCCAAGCCGTTGAGACATAAGGGATCTGTTTTCTCAAGGACTCATGAGGCAGTGTCAGAATTAGCTCTTAAAGATTATGAATCTCCTTGGACATGGCCTAATATTTAAGCCTTTCTTGGAGACTCCCCTGTAAGATTGACAAGATTTGACCTGCTGGTAGCAAATCCAGGGTTCAGTTTGTTTTAATTTGTGCAATGAATAACTAGAGCTGCGCGGCCAAATCCCATCTGATTGAGCTCAGAAACCTCAGCTGGATGGTCAAATATTGGTCATTGCACAAAGCAAACTGCAGCTTCTCCCCAGGCTCAGAAATGCGGCTTTGCCCAATGCTTCTCAGGATGGTATGCAAAAGTATCTGCTATTTCTGCACTGCAGAGCCTTAAGCTAACTTTGCCAGGCATTAAATAAAATCAGAGGCTTGCATACGTTAAAGGTGCAAAAAGACAGGCCTCTGGGGCACAGCTAGTTACAAGCTGGAGCGAGCTCAGGAGGGACTGCTTCATTTTAGGACAAGAGGTAATGGCCTCAAATTGCGCCAGGGGAGGTTTAGACTAGATATTAGGAAGCATTTTTTTACAGAACGGGTCGTTAGGCGTTGGAATGGGCTGCCCAGGGAGATGGTGGAGTCCCCATCCCTGGAGGTGTTTAAGAGTCGGGTTGACACAGTGCTGGGGGATCTGGTGGAGTTGGGAACTGTCAATGTTAGGCTGGACTAAATGATCTTCAAGGTCTTTTCCAACCTAGACGATTCTGTGATTCTGTGAGTCTGTGATTTCCTAGCATGTGACCACTTCTCTTAGAGGAGGTTTTCTTGTGATTTTCGTGGGTTCATTTCACTCTCCTCTATGACCATGTTAAACTGCCTCTGATTTTCCCTGTGAGGTTAATGGTTTATGGCAGGGTTAAGCTACAGGAAAGGCAAATCTCATAGGCAAAATCAGGCAAGTGAAGGCTGTCCCACAAGGACCGTGGGGGATCTGCAGTGAGCACTGTTTCTTGGGCACAGGGTGCTGATCAGGAACAAGAAGGCATGAATTTAGTTGTGTATCCGGCATTTAGGGCAGAAGCAAGTGCCTCCACATAAGGTAACGTATAGGACACACAGCCGAGGCTGCCCAGGAGGGCTGAGACAGCAGTGAGGTTCATGTACCCTGGAGAGCCAGGACCCCTCATAGCATCAAGAAAGGCCATGTATGAGGAGGGAAAGCATTTCTCCATGCAGGCCAAGTCCAAGGAGAGGGCAACCTCGTGACTTCCCTCTTGTCTGCAGGGTGGAGTGGTGGGCATCACCATAGACTGGAACTGCGACCTTGACTGGCCTGTCCGGTACTGCAAACCCATTTACCAGTTCCACGGCCTTTACAATGATGACAGTAATGTTTCACCAGGCTTCAACTTCAGGTAAGGAGATGCCTGTTAACTCTCCAGGCAGAATTCAGAGGTGACAACTTTCAGGATCCCACAGTATTCAAGGGCTGATGGAAGATCAGGCCCTATTCTCCAAAATACTCACTACCTTTGCAATGCCAGACAGCAGTGCTCTCTCTAGAATGGCCTGAGAAAAGTGATAACCCATCCCTTGGCCTCAAAATTGCCCCATTGCCTTTCCCTGTTCATCTCCTCCCCCGATAGACTTTCCTGATCAGCTGAGCTCTTGGAAAGCCACTTGAAAGACTGGAGATGGTGCAGGGTCATCTCACATGTTCCCACAGTTCAAAGCATTCAGCCACAGCATGACATTTAGGCATGAGCTTCTGCTCTAGATGCTCTGTGTAAAGCTGCCACTAGTGCTGCACTAATACCCACTGTCACGTAGCACTTGGGGTCATCAGGTATCAGCACAAGTAGAAGCTTTAACTCCAGCTTGCAGGCAGGGAAACTGAGGCACAGAGGGGACAGGTGCCACCAGTGCAGCTTCTTCAGGGGGGTTAAGGAGAGGGTCAGGAGTAGGTCCGTGACAGTGCATCCCCAGATCTTTGTCCTGCTCTGCAGCCCACCAAGATCCTGATGCCGTTGGGTTGCAGGGGGTGGTTAGACACCCTGGCAGGCCATTAACACTCACCATCCAATCGGACAGATATGCCAAATACTACAAAGAAGACGGGATGGACAAGAGGACGCTCTACAAGGTGTTTGGGATCCGCTTCGACATTTTGGTGAACGGCAAGGTAAGGGTGGCCAGGCACTGGGTTCACCCCAGATCCCCGGGATGGCAGTGCCATGTCCTCAGGAAGGTACCATCTCTGTCACACAGCACCAGAGTCTTGTTGGGGCCAGGAAAACCAGTGCAAGTGGTTTCCTCAGGTGCTGGCCCGCTCACAGCAGCCCTTGGGAAGTGCCAGGAAGGGAACACAGAGGGGAAGTCCTTTTTACAGGCCACATCTGTCTGTTGCAGTTCGGTCAGTGGTTTTGTCCCAGAAAACATCGTGATGGGTTGGGGAGGAACTGTGGAAAGTCAGAACCTTTTACTGATATTTCCAAAACTGAACATTTGCGTTTTTCTGTTTTGTCTTTTTCTTCCCACTGGGAGGAAAGGCTTTCCTTGTTGTTTTCCCGCTGTGAATATTTAAAGGGTATACTTTTTTTAAAATTAAAAATACAGGAAGCAAAGTAATTTCAATTTGTGTCAGCCTAAACCCAACCTATCATATTTTTTTGTTTGACCAATGAGCTTAAAACCAGCTCTTCCCCAGCTCCTGTTTCTCTCTGTGCTGTGGTTGTGGTTTGAGTTGCTGCAAGGCACTTTAGCTGAGCCCTACCTGACAGCTATGGCAGCCTTTTTTTTTTTTTTTCCCCTGACCTGATTGTAACATATCACCTATCTTCTCTGATTTTACTCAGGCTGGCAAATTTGACATCATCCCGACCATGACCACAATTGGCTCTGGAATTGGTATTTTTGGAGTGGTAAGTTCAGATATTTCCAGCCTCTATATGGAGACTCTCAAATTATTCTGTGACAACCATAGGGAAGTGTCCCCAAGCTGCAGTGAAGTACTGCTCAAGCAACAGGGATGGGCAAAAGGGGGAAAGAAGGTGCTCTCCTGCCTCACTAGCTTGGGAAAATAGACTCCTGCTGACCACTGGCTGATGTGAATTCTGCTAGCAGGAGACACTGCCCTGCCAAGTGAGGGGAAGGCAAGCTTCTTTGTCAGGGCCATGTCTTTGTATCTTGATAGTTTCAAGTTAGAGCTGGCATTGAGGGGGTTTTAGAGGTGATGGGCAGTATTTCATGCATGACAGAAAAACAGCATCCTATTTGGTTATGGTCATTAAAGACTTCAGCATGACCCGGAGGGTGTTGTGCTCTGCATATACCAAAAGTGGAAACAATTTCTGTTGACTCAAGTTGTCCAGTATTGAACCCAGCACACTTCACTTCTGTCCTAAATGGATGTTCGGGGGCTGTACAGTCTTTAGCAGCTGCCATGTTGTGGGTTGAAGCAGAAGTGACCCTAATTTGTGGGGCAAACTGGAACAAGATGGAAGTACAAAGTGGCACAGGTGAGTTGAGTTGGCAGCCCCAACCCTAATTGCACTTTGATTTAAGGCCTCTGTCCTCTGTGACCTGCTCCTGCTGCATTTTCTTCAAGGACGGGATTATTACAAACAGAAGAAATTCAAATATGCAGAACAGGAGCCTGTAAGTAACAGCAAGTCCCTTCCCTATGGAGGCTCTTGCAGGTGCATGAGTGTGGATGTGTGCATGAGTAATGATGCTGTAACACAAACAACATTTATATTGAGGGGCAACCAGGCACCTTCCTGAGTCAGTGGGAATTCTGAGCCCTTGGGACTGTCAGAGACTGGGATCCATGAATCTCCTCTCCAAAATTACAGAGATCTTCTGTGTGACTCACTGTTAATGGCTTTATTCCCTCCCTTTATCCCCAGATATTCCAGTATCTGGTAACACTTGCGTTGCTTTAAGGGAAGCAGGGGCAGACCAGTGCTTTAGCAAACTGGAAAATGTCCCCTTTTCTGCTTTCTGAGAATATCTCCATGACTGTGGGATGTTTTCTGGCCTTTCACAGGACATGAGAATAGCTCACCTTAAATTAATCTGAAAATATGCTTATACATCATTGGGGGTTAGAAGTTGCTGTTGAACCACATTTTTCCCTGGCATTAGAAAGGAGCAGGTCTGTAAAAGAATCATTGTTTTCTCTCAATTAACCCCCAGTCGAAGTCGCATAAGAAGGAAAAGGAGCTGGACAATACACAGTGAGAGGTGAGTGGTGTTTACCCAGCCCTGCTAGCGTCCGGCTGGCAGGGGTGAGCACTGTGGGTCTCGGGGCTATCCCAAGGGCCCTGGGAAGGCAAGACTCCCAGGGAAGGCGTGTAGGAGATCAGAGCTGTGGGCTGTAATGTCTAACCTGGGGTCAGCATTTCCCAGGGCAGGCAAGTTCGTGGGGCAGCACTGGATGTGGGATGTGGACTGACATTGCATCTTCAATGCTGCCAGCATTGCTTGAGGAGGGGCAGTGGGGGCAAGACATCAGAAATCACTGTGCACCTCTCTCTCTTGGCAGAATCCACACTGACCAACAAACCTGCACCCTCTTCCTCCTCCTCCTGTCCTAAAACACGGTCGTCATCCCCTGTCACCACCCTGCGCCAGCCCCAAGGCCAGCAGGAGCAGCGTCTGACACCGGCTCATGGGAACGTGGGGCCTTGCAGCCAGGGCAGGGGCCGGCCGGCCGGGCTCCCTGCCTCTGGTGGGACACGCTGCGATGCTGTGGGTGGGTTAAACGGGGAACCCGCGGGCCCCCCCACCAGCCCTGCTGCAGGGCACTGGGCTCTGCCACTTTTGCAGGCACTTCTGAAGGGCTCCCGCTGTGCCCTGCCTGGTGTGCCGGGGCCGTGCCAGGGTATCCTGCACCCAAAGCCCCCCGGGAGAGCATCGCTGCCTCTCCTTCCCCAGTGGCACCCTTGGACAGCCCCAAATTAAGGAGAAGGGGAGGGGAGGAGAGCTGGCAAGAAGTCCCAGTCCTTCAACATGGCAGAAAAATGGTTATTTTGTAAGGATGTATTTTATTAAAAAAATAAACCTTTAGTTTTTCTACTACATCCCTTTGCGGTGCCCATGCTTGCCCCAGGTGTGGGGTACACGGTGCTTTTTGGCACTGGGGGGTTTGTGTGTGCAAAGCAAACCTGGAAATCAGGCTGGAGCATGAGGCCTCTGCCACGGGCTCAGTGCAGGCTCCCCTGGGCTCTGCCGTCCCGTGGGGGGCTCCTGGGCCTCCGGCCACAAGCAGGGTTGTTATCAGGGTTGTCACTTGGGTTTCCTCCTCAAAGAGGCTGGCTGGCAGCGAGTGCTGGGACACTGCCAGCCATCGAGAATGGCTGCTCTGCGCCAGCTCTGCCTCCTGCTGCCCACGCCGGCCAGTATTAGCCCATCAGTACTGACCTCAGTGGTAGCCTCACAAACCAGCTCTTTGCACCCAGGAACAAAACTGCCCCTCTCTGTGAGAAGATTTGCACTACTCGGCGTGTGCAGTTGGGCATCATGAGCCACATCGCCACGAGCAGCCCCTGCCCTGTGCTGCTGGCTCTGTTCAGATCTCCAGGATGCATCAGCACAGGCTTTCTGCAGAGTCACTTTCTGAATGTCATTTTGCACCCTCCGGAGGAAATTTTTCCTTGGTCACTTCAAAACTGGCTCCCAGCTGCCATGGGAATGTCCGTAAAGAAGCCATAGGGATTGCTCTGGTTGCAACGTCTGCGGGATGGCCGCACCGCGCTGGGCTCGTAGGGACACAGAGGCACGTGCCACAGACAGTTGCCTGTGATATTTGGTCATAAGCTCAACAAACATTTCAAGCCATATTCCCCATGGAGAGATGATTTTCCCTCAGAAGGACCCCCTCAGCTTTCACAGGCAGGGTTTTTTTTAAGATTATCCATTTGGCTAACTTTTTCACGCTTTCTCATGATGCTGTCCTGTGTAAGAGAGGTGCCAGGTGCTTATATTAAAGGTGCAGAGATGAGGGTGAGGGAAAGCTCCCTGATCTCTGGAGGAGTCTGTGTTTTCTTAGTGGGCGCTGGGGGCATGGGGCTGGTGGCACCCCCAAGCAGTGGGTGCTCTCCCGCAGCACCCGTCGAGGCGAAGAACCGCACCATCACAGCCTGGTGCAACAGTGCAGCTCTCCAGCAAGCTGCAACCAGCAGAGGGGACTGGAAGACCATGTCACACAGACATGCCTGGGGAACTTCAGTTGCCAAAGATTAGAGGCAGTGAAGCAAAAGTGTTCAGGTAACCTTTCTCACCCACTTAAACTGGGTCAATCTCCACTCCTAACTTAAAATAACCAGCGCAAGGCTGCAGGTAGAGCAGGGGATTGTTTCTGCCTGCTCAATCTTTCAAGGTGCTTGTAATGCAAAGCCCCTATTCTTTCCTAGGAAGTATTAGAAGGCAGAATAGGAAATTAGGGGAAATGCTACTTATAAATGATCCCTTGTAGCTGCTATTCAAAACCTCTGAGCTGGAATCCCTAAAAGTCCAAAGCCTGCTTTAGAAATCATGGGAGGGTTCATTTTCATCTCCTTGCTTGTTTTTTAAAATGCATGATCTTTGGGGACCCTTTGCTTTTCATTCACCAACCATTTCTGCAACCAGCAGAATGAGAAATTGTAATTTTAATTCTCTCACCAAAACAAGCTCCTTCTCTAAGTCAGGGCTCCTGCCTTTTAGGTGGGTGCCATGCAGAGCGGTAGCTGTCTAGAGGAAACTGGGCAAGTGTCTGATTTTAACACACGCTGGTCCCCTCTGTGGTATGAAAAGGCAGGGAAAGCCCGTGGCAAGTGTTTCTGTCCCTCCTTTTGTCAGACGGGCTGGAGCTGGTGCTCAGGGGTGGGAAGGAGGAAGGGCTGGTCCGCTCAGCCTGGTGGGGGACCCTTCGCTGGTGTAGGTGCTCTATTTCAATATTGTAGCTCCCAGCGCCTTCTCCCGGTGCCCTCCAGTTTGCTAAAATTCATGCAAAGTTACAGAATGCAGGATAGTACACAGCAGTTAAAAGTCTGCACATCTGAAACACTGAGAAATTGAAATAATGACAGGTTTGCCCTGAGAGAGGCTGCACCCTGCAGTGGCATCGCAGTGGAGCTTCTTGCGCAGAGGCCTTGCAGTGCAAGTCCCAGTGGGGAGGTGTGGGTGACCCGCAGGCCCATACTCCTGTCCTCTTGGTTTGACCTGAGCTTGCTCTTAAGGTCAGGAAAGAATTTCCTGTGCTTCGCATCTGTTGTGGCCAGAAAGTGACTGTATCTGAAACTATAAAAATGCAGCCAGTGTATCCCGCTGCTCTCTGATGTCTGAGCAGCGAGTCAAAGTGTCACAGAAACCCAAAGGGATTTGGTCGTTGTGCAAAGACCCCTGCAATGACAGTTTGCTGTGTTGCTTCCTATTTATGCTGTGGCAGTTATGGGTTGGGTTGTGATTTTTTTTTTAAAACTCATTGTTTAATTGTGTTTTGATTTTTACACAATTATTTAGCTAATAGAAAAATACGAATAGAAAAGGAACCTTCAGCAAATGAATCACTACCTCCAGTACTTTTAGCCAGAAAACACACAAGAAAAGATGTATATTCTCCAGATAATCCCTAATCATTACAAACAGCACTAACAAGCTCTAAGGGTCTAACAGGGGACTCTGGCACCGACCATGGGTGTTAGATGAAGAGAATGAGCCGTGAGTGCAGTGTTACTATTCCCATTTTACAGAAAGGGAAACCAAGACACAAGCAAATAACTTCTGAACGTGTATGCAAATATGGTGAGCAGATTCTGCCTCTGAGCAGTTACTGTTATCTGTGACGGTTACCAGGTTGGATCTGGTACAAATAGATCTTTTCATGTGCTCAGGTGTGGTTACTCTGAAAGAAATCAAGTGGCATGGAAATTCCAGAAGATCAATTGCAGAAAAACTTATTTGGCAATAATTATGCTGGTTAGTGGTACTGCAGAGATGAGGAATTATATTTCAACCTCTGCAGAGCTGGCATCATTTAATCATTATGTTTGCACTCAATTCTCAGCACAGTGAGGCCCTGGTTTCTACCTGGTGCTTCCAGACACTATAACAATGCAAATTAAAAATTAATAACACTGAAGAAAGAGATAGCTCCTTCCCTGTGCAATATCTCCTATCTCTAATTCCACTCATTCTTTTTCTGGCACAGCAGACTCCCTTTTATTTTTAATCCCGTCCTCCACTTAGGACATTCTTAGATTTTTCCCTAAGAAAGCACCTGCCTTTCTGGTGACACTAATTCCCCTTCTCTTTTGATGCCGGAGCATGTTTTCAGTCGGATGAATCCTCTGGCTGACACAGAATGAAGGATCAACAGGAGCATTTATGTCCTCCCAGCTCTCAAGGATGTTTTTATTTCCTTCTGTCCCAAATATGTGTGTTGTTGGGCCAGATTGTTCTGGGTGACAAAAGGACCCTCTCTGCCCTTCAAGCACTGGACATCTGCAGCTCAGCCTGCAGTGATGCTCCTGGTCACAGGACAGTTGTTACAGCTCTTTTTCGCTGCTGCCAGCTCTGTATTAATTATGCCATGTTATTTTCTTTTGCTTTCTTTGGTGAAGTGCTCCCTCCTTCTGTTATCTATTTCTAATTGCTTTATTGCCTTATTTTAGAAAGCGTAAAAGTCAAAAGTGTCCAAATGGATTCTAAATATAGCAACAGCGCAGTCAACCAACGGGCTCTTTAGCAGCAGAGAATGAGGATTGTTCTAGTTAACAGAGCTCTGGCTACCAGTACCAAGAACGGATGCTGCTCAGCTTTATGGCACCACAAAGACATCTGGACCAAGCTGTTCTTAAAAGAAATGACGGCTTCAACTCTTTTTTTTATCTAAACATACTTGTGAAATGCCTGGGGAAATGTAAAGTCTACCTCTCATGACTGTAACTCAAGGACAGGTTAAATAAACACCCTCCCAGTCCTTGCACCCAGAAAACACGTGGGAAATAACAGTTACCAACTAACTACACCCAATCATTATTGAACAGAAATACCAAAGTCTTATTTTAATGTTGTTATAGCCATCACAGTCTAAGCATCAGAGAGGCATTATGTGGGACTCTTTTTGCACCAGTCATTGCTGCTCTGCAGTGTAATCACCTGTGTATTATGAAAAGGAAAAGTGTTCTGTTTTGTCTTCTGGAAGAAATAGCAGCTCCTGACTGAGACTGGCTAACCAGGTTATTTCATTAGGTCAAGTGCTAGCAGTCTTTGCCAGAGGGGATAGTTCCAAACCCTGATGCTGGTGCTAAAACCGTGCTTCAGACGTCAGTGGTGATTTAAAATGCCTGGTGCTAAAGGAGAGAGGTCTTTAGGGGACAATCCTCAGCACTTTCCAAACAGTCAGCATCTTCTAGGGTTCTCAAAGCTAAATGTCAGCCAGCACAAATGACTTCTGAAACCTTTGAAAATACATCTCAGCAGTAGTTACGGCAAGAGGAGCAGGAGGCTGAAAGTTTTACTCGCTGCTCAAGAGAAGCTAAGTTGTCCCTCTATGAGCAAGGCCCTGCTTGATTGAATTGAAAGCCGCTGTGAAACAGGTCAATGTTTTATCTTATATATGTTCTGGTCTTTCAGAGCACCTCTCACACCCTGGAGCCACAGGAGAACAGTCTCTCCATAGGCACAGCCACATTCCTGGGTCCTGGGCACTTACACACAGGCATCCATCTGAGAAGGAGGTTGCTGGGACTTTTCCTGCTCAGGGCTGGGAGGAGGCTTTGCTTTTGCTCATGGACACATCTTACTTTTCCTGAGAGTCAACCATGGCCAACAGACAGCCCAGGAGCTGAAGCTGGTGACTGTCTTGAGATGATATCTAATCAGCGATTGCAGATGAGCAGTCTTGAGATGGTACCTCAGTGGTGATCATTAGCTAAGATCCAGAGCTGCTGGAAGAAGGCAATAGCTTTGGAAGCATGAACTCGAGGTGGCGAGGCTGTCTGCTGTCCTGTTAACATCATAGAATCATTGAAGTTGGAAAAAGCCTTTAAGATCATGGAGTCCAACCGTTAACCTAGCACTGCCAAGTCCACCACTAATCCATGTTCCTAAGCACCACGTCTACACATCTTTTAAACACCTCCAGGGATGGCGACTCAACCACTTCCCTGGGCAGCCTGTTCCAATGCTTGACAACCCTTTCGGTGAAGACGTTTTTCTTAATATCCAATCTAAACCTTCCTTGGTGTGATTTGAGGCCATTTCCTCTTGTCCTATTGCTTGTTACTTGGGAGAAGAGACCGACCCCCACCTCGCTACAACCTCCTTTCAGGTAGCTGTAGTGAGCGATAAGATCTCTCCTGAGCCTCCTGTCCTCCAGCCTAAACAACCCCAGTTCCTTCAGCCCCTCCTTGTAAGACTTGTGCTCTAGACTCTTCATCAGCTTTGCTGCCCTTCTTTGGACGTGCAAAGGAACCAGGGCACTGCTAGAGAAAGACCAGCCAAACCCCTGCTCCAAATTGCCCTGGTTTTTAGCCAAATGAAGCTCCACTACCTTGAGCAGACACCAAACGTGGGCTGGAAGGGAAAACCCAGAAAACCTGGGCAACATGATATGCTGGAAACCTTTTGTGCCAGGCTTTGGTGTTGAAAATAAACCCGAGCATTTTCTTGCCTTCTTATTTCTGTCAGAAAGGCATTCTGCATGGAAATAGAAATTAAAAAGTATTTCTAGCTGCTGGTGCTTTATCCAAGGGTGGAGAACCGCTGTTCCAACCATCCTCCTTGAGAAACCGTGGGCCCTCAATGCATCATTTATATTATTGTTTTGGTTTCTTTGCTCTGGCTGCCACAGGAAGGACTTGTGTATACCTGACATACAAAACTGGACCAAATAATAGTTCAAGACATGAAACCATGGAAACACTGTCAGAATTATGAATAAAATACGTTGAAGGAGACTAACTGACAAATTGCCAATAGTGAAAAGTAGAAAACATGTTTGTTGGTGACTCTAAAATATGGCAGGCTCTGCCACCCTCCCGCTGGGTCACATCACGCTGCTGCTCACCTGCTCCAAGAGCCCTTCGCTGCCCCAGCGCCTCCTGTTCATGGCAAATCTTTTCCACTGGATTTTCTCTGTGACGAGCTGAAAGAACAATCCTTTCTAGCTTTCTAACAGGGGTCATTTCACCGAATGTAACAACAATAGTCAAGTTTAGAACCTTGCAAGTACTGGATGTTTATCTTGGTGGTTAAAGAAAAAAACGCTTTATTTTTTGTTTTCCTCCTTGCAAAATAAATAACGGGACAGAGTATGCTGTGTTCATATAGATTGATCCATTACATTATTAGCCAATTTAAAGATTAACAGTAGGCAAACAAGGTCTTAAAGGTTTCAAGCAAAATTCAAAACATTTCAGTTCAAAGTATTTTTGACTGAAGATTGGCAAACAGAATGGACGCAGACTTTAGGTGGAAGCGAAAGGGCATCAGCCCTGGATAAACCTGTTCATCTGTAGAGAATTGCTCAGCTGCCTGTGACCAGCCAGGGTGACAAAGCACATTCTTGCAGGAAGCGTAAGACTTGGATGCACATGGTAAACTGCAGCGGGGTACGTCTGAGTGTAAGACACATACCCACAGCATGAGTAAGTGAAAAAGTTCATGGTCTTTGCAAGGCTTGCAAGATGACTGGGCTGTTTTAATCATTACTGTCTCTTAATTACATTTTAATACTTCTCTAAACACAGTGACAACCTGAGCAAGGTTTTTAGGGATCAGAAACAAAGTTGGTAGTAAACCACAAGCTGCATTATTAATAAGTTGAGTTGTTTTGAGAGATGCAACCCATGGTAAGAAATTAATGTCTTTGCAAAGCAGAGGATTATTTGAGACCCACTGGAAGTAGGCGCAGGCATTTCTACCCGCTGCTTGTCCCAGCGGGAAGGGGCAGCACTCAGCAGTGGGTTGAGTCAGGATGTAGGTTTAATCCAAGTCTTGCTCTCTGGCTAAAGCCAAGCTCCCCTCGAGCCGGGTCTCAGCAGAGCCCGGCCGCAAGCCGCTTGTCACAAACCCAACATCCTCGGGAATCCCACAGGAAACACAGCGGGGCGCAGGGCTGCGGTGGGAACCCCTCGACCCGGGGGCACGGTCAAGCGTGAGCCAAGTGGGTAAAAGAGAGCAGGGGAAAAATAAAAGCCAAAACATGAGTCACGAAACATAGAGGGCATTTGCTTGTAGGGATTCCTTGAGCGATGGCAGTGGAATTCGTTGACGTGCAGCATTTCTCACCATTGCTGGAAGAGTTCAGGAAACGCTTGTGCATGTGACCGGGGTTGATTGTTTTAATCTAGAGATGGAGCCGGGGGGGGGACACCCCACCACGTGGAGGGCGAGCAGGGTCCCCCTGCCAGCACCCCGGGGAACAAGGGCACCCTGCCCGGGGGAGAACACCAGAATGGTACCGGGGTGGGGGGGAGAACGCCGGGACGGTACCGGGGGGTGAACACAAGGCATGGGGGAGAACACGGGGACGATGCTGGGGGGGAGAACACGGGGACGGTACCGGGGGGGGGGGGGGAAGAACACGAGGACGGTACCGGGGGGTGAACACGGGGACGATGCCGGGGGGGGGAAGAACACGGGGACAGAGGAGGACGCGGGGATGGTACCGGGGGGTGAACACGGGGACGGTACCGGGGTGAGAACACGGGGACGGTACCGGGGGGGAGAACGCGGGTACGGTACCGGGGGGGAGAACGCGGGGACGGTGCCGGGGGGAGAACACGGGGACGGTACCGGGGGGCTGAACGCGGGGACGGTGCCGAGGGGAGAACGCGGGGACGGTGCCTGGGGGAGAACACGGGGACGGTACCGGGGGGCTGAACGCGGGGACGGTGCCGAGGGGAGAACACGGGGACGGTACCGGGGAGAACACGGGGCCGATGCTCCGGCACGGGCGCGTGCCGCGGGGGGCGCGGCCGCCGCCAGCCAATGGGAGCGCCCGCGCGGGGCGGCGGTTCTTTACCCCCGGGGGGGCTCAGCCCCGCGCGGCCAATGGGGGGCGGGCGGTGGCCGCGCGGGGGCGGCGCGCGCGGGTAGGGCGCGGGCCGGGGAGTTTGGCCGCGCGCCGCAAACAGGGGCACGTTGGAGCCGCGCGGCGGCGGGCGCAGGTGAGCGCGCGGGGCGGGGCGGGGCCGGCGCCTCCCCTCCGCGGGGCTCCCGCGCGGGCCGTCCCCTCAGCGGGGGCTGCGCCGCCGGCCGGGCGGGGTGAGGGGCCGCGCCCCGGCTGAGGGGCCGCCTAGGCCGCGCCGCCCGACCCCGCGGGTCGCCCCCCGTCAGCCCTGCCCGGGGCGGCGGCCCCTGTGCCGGTGCAGCGCGGGGGGACCCACGCGGGTTGGCACAGAGACCCGGCGGCTGTGGAGGGGACGCGGGTGGGAGCTCCGGGTGTCGGAGCGTGCGCCGGCTGAGGGCAGGTCGCCGGTGCGGGTGGGCTTCTCCCGGGCAGCCGCCTCATCCTCCGGGCTGCGGGAGCTGCGCTCCGCCGCCGCAGCGGGGCTGGGGATGCGCCGTGGTGCCGGGCAGCCGCAGCTCCAGAGCTGTTGCTTCTACCAAGCCCAAGAATAAATGGGAAGAAAAAAATCCTTCTGAAAACTGGGATTTTGAGCAGTTTACCCATCACACCAGTCGTCTCTCTTTCTCTTTTCTCGACGGAGAGAGGGGGCAGAGGAGAAGGTAAGAAGTGTGGTGAGCTCCGTGCGGGTTTGTCACTCCTTCCTAATCCACCGTGCTGTCCTTGGGGATCAGTCCGAGCTCCTCGGAGTTCGGGTTTTCGCATGGATCAGTGCTGTGGTCTGAGCTGCCCTGCCCTGGCAGTGTCTCAGAGCACTCACAGCCAGGCTGGCGTGAAGCGGGTTTCATCTCCTCTCTGCTTTCCTTGGCTCGGAGGGAAAATAAACTGCGGCTCTCAAAGGCCTGTGTGCCTTGCACGAGGAAAACTGCTGATCCTGCAGGGATATCACTTTCTTCAGCTGCTCTGATGAAGCTAAAATTACCATTCTGTTGTAGTTGTAACTTAATGGAAAATGTTTTGTTTAATAGGAAGGTGTTGCTTTTCTATTTACAATAGTCTGGGGTTCCAAGTTAAACTTAGAGCGCCGCTTCCCATAAGGTGTTAATTTCCTCCCTGTGAGGCATCTCTGGCAGCTTCAATTTGTTCTGGCGTTTGACATGGGATGGCTTTGAAGTGTTGCTTTTGAAACTGGATAAGGCAAACGGAGAGCCGTTATCTCAGTTGCTTGAAGAGAAAAACCAAAGCCAGCGTGCTGGGGCAGTGCTCCAGCATGTCCCTGCGCATGGCGCAGCTTGCTGGGCTGCACCCCGTGCTCGGGCTGGGGTGTGTGGTGTGAATAGGATTAATCTCCAAGCACAGCAATAAATTGCTTTCCTAGGCTTGCTGCCTTGACTTTTGCCTGGAGAAGGCCAGATCTTAGCAACCAGGAGTGCAAGCACCAGCCTCTTATCATTCCAGCGAGGAGTTCAGGCATGTTATTGTTTGCTACGGTAGGAAGGCTGGTAGGTGCTGGGCCACTGCATCCTGATAGTTTTCTTTTTTGAGGCAAGCTGCGTTCACTGGTATGAAGTGCCCTTCAGTCTGGAGCTGTCTCCAGCAATTTCTTCTTGCTTTTGGGATATGCCTTGTGGATTGGAGCTGGCATGCTTGGAGTGGGGTCTGTGTGGGTGTGTACGCTCCCAGGGCAGCTCCTGGCCTGGAGAGGGTGGGCAGGGTGGCTCGTCCAGCCTTGAGCGGAGCTGGAAGGGGACCTCGCCTGTCCCAGTGCTGCCCCGGAGAGCGGCAAGGTGCCCCACTGATTCACACAGCATGTTGGTGCTTTACTTCTGTGGCTTTCAAAGCCTGTGTGCACTTAATTAGGGTGTTCATTAAGCCCTAAATGTCTTTGATACAATTAATTGTTGTAGCACTAACCAGACCTTCAAAGCCCAGCTTCCTTTTGCCGGGAAGGGATTGTGGGATTTCTCTTCCCTTACAGCTCTTGTGGAGTGGTTACAGTGGGAATCTCATCAGCCTGCAGCAGAGGAGGTATTTGGAAGGACAGGGCAGCAGTGTCCTGTGTGCTGGAGGCAGCAGCACTGTTTAGGTAGCGGTCACCATGAGTGCTTACGTGGTTTAGACCTTGGCTGGATTTGAAGAGGTGGCACTATGCTGAGCATGTCACTCTGTACTTCAGCCAAGGGTCTGCTTGCCAGAGTGCAATGTCTCTTCTTGCTGGTGTCTGTTCCCTGAAGTTACTGAAGGGTGTATTAATCCAGGCATTTGTACCAGCCTCTCTTGCACTGTGGAAAAACCAAGTCTTCTGTTAAGTGTCAGTACTGACCTTAGAAGAGCCTTTACAGTGTCATTGCTAACTGGGAGCAGGGAAGGAGAAACTTCTCTTGTAAGAGGCTTCAGGAAAAGGCTGGGGGTGCTGGATGGCTTCTGCAGACTATTAGCAAGGTGGTTTGGGTCTCCAGAGGATGTACCTGCCTGGCTGAGGGGCAGAGAGGATAAATCTGATGCAAATCAGAGCATGCCAGGCTAGTGGAGGGGAAAGGATGTGTGTTGGTGGCAAGCTCAGTGTGAGGATTTTGTCTGTGCTGGAGTTGTGGAAGGCAGTTTGTTTGATAACATCTGAAATCAATATGCACAATTACTCTGCCTTGGGGAGGTGCCTGGAGAGAGTGTACCCATAACTGCCCGGAGTGCAGATGGAGTGTCGATGGGTCTGTTCAGCAGCTCAAAGCACTGACAAACACTGGGTGTAGGGAGAGGCAGGCTCTGCTTGTGTGGGAGAGCACACTTGGCCTCAGGGCTCTGTGTGGATGCTGAGCACAGTGTTAGGCACCGTAAGGAGGCGAAAGGTGGAGGGAAAAGGGTTTGTGTGAGGTCAGCAGCAGAGCCCAGCTCTGGGCAGCATCAGGCTGTAGTAGGAGCTCTCCTGACACCTGAGTGTGAAGGAGGGTGGGCAGACAAGGCTTCTGGGTGGGTTTCTACCCACCTCTAACTTGCACCGGTGGGACATTTCTTCCTTCACAGCCTCTGGCAGATGCCGCTACTCAGCCCAGCCACTGCTGCTGAAGTTTGGCAGTTGAAGACAGGAAGCAGAGCCTGTCCCTTTGCTGAGAACTAGTGAGGGGGCAAGTTACCCCTTCGTCTTTTGGAAGAAAGCAAGGCCGGAGCTGTCAAAGTAAAAGCCAAGTATAAAGTTGGTATGAGATAAAATGTTACTGGCTTGTGCCTTAAAATGTAGGAAAGCAGGCATATCCGGGGAAAAGTAAGTATACAGTAACCCTTATCAAAATTCTGCCTCTTATGACTTTCTCTTTGTGGTTTCTTCTCATCTTCTTGTCTGATCTTCAGTCCTTTATTTTTTGGCAGAGGATGCCACTTGCTTTGAGAAGCAAGCATCCAACATGCAGGGAGGTGACATAGTCATCAGAAAATATGTGGTTGAAGAAATGAATGTGGGTAGCTGGCGGTAAAAGCAGTGGGGATGATTGAAGTGTACAGAAGCAATTGTTGACATAACAGTCATCGTGGCGGATCTGAAGGTAGGTTAGTGATGTTTGTGATAAAGCATCAAAGCATTGGGTACAGCAGGTAAATGAATGATATCAAATAATATCATGTAGTCAAGCATGTTTTAATTAAGACAGTGGTTAAGCTTAGCATGGTTGGAGAAAAATGTCTGAAATTTTCTAAAGAGAAGAAATCCTGATAATTGATAAATTGGGGTAGGATCCTAATTGCAAAGATAATGGTGGGAAGAATCTGCAGTGACTTCATGGATGTGTGGGAGGGTGGCTGCTGATTGGTGGTGGTGGGTGAGGTGCAAGCATATGTGCATGTTTCCAGCTTTTCAGAAACTCAGATGTCTCTCAGGCTTGTGTAGCTGGCCACAGGTGATGGCTTGAAGGATTGAGCTTTAATCACAGAAAAAAAACCATGCTCAGGTAGGGACATCTGCATGAGACTTGCAGAACTGTCACGAAATGGAGCTGCTCAGCCCCTGGTCGGCAGTGGCAGCCCTGCCCCAGCAAGTGTAGTGTGCCTCAGGCCCAGAGCTGCCTGTCCTACAGGTGGGGGCCCTTGGTGTTGGTCTGGGTGAGAAGTGGCACCTGGTGACAGGCACAGGGGAGAAGAGATGAAACCAGAGATGTGGTGAAGCAGGGAGGTCTCCTATCAGTTCCTAGGGAGGGCTTGTGCCTTACTTCAAGGGCTGCTGTGAATTAGCAAGTATAGCATTTTTTTCCGGAATCAAACATCAGGCCTATCAAAAAATCCATCTGGAAATCTGACTCAACCTTTCCTATTTTCCTAGTTTCCAGCTACTGTGTTGCTTTCCAGTCTATTTTTTCCCTGTACCCTATATAAATACAGTCATTTTATAGACTTCGTTAATGATGGGGTGCAATCAAGCACTGCATAACTTGCAGTTCTAACTTGCTTAGGAATTTGCAGTCTGGATTTGTTGGTCACTTTTCCTACTGGATTAAGTCTTTAGAAACGTTTTCCTGTTCCATCGCAGTTTTCAGTTTTATTTTTGGCATAAGTGATATGGACAGAAATGGAGAAGCATAAATATTTGTCAAAAGTGTCAAGTACATGACATTGGATAATTTTTTTTTATTGCTTTCATGTGCTGGTGTCTCTGGATGGGGAAGTTCTCCTGAAAGGTCAAAACCTCTTGAGGACACAGCTTCTCTGTGGGCTGAGGCTTGCGGCTGAAAGGGGAGGCTGTCCTACGGCAGCTGGGAGCTTCTTAGCCCAGGAACCTGCTAGTTTAGGGAGTGAACCTGGCTGAATATGAACCCTTGTATTTTATTTCTTGATGGTACCCAGCACATGAGCTGAGTCATGCCTTGTGGATAAAGGTGTGGCTTGTGGAGGATTTATTTCTTTTGGGTTGCTGCCCTGGGCAGGCATTATTTTAGGGGGAGTACCTCTGAAATAGTAGTTCTTTTTGCCAGAAGCCATGTGGGATTAATTTAGCCTGTTTGTCTCTGGGGTGGTTTCAGTGTTTCTGCAAATTAGTGACTGTGTTCAGGGAAGGCTGTGAAATGTTGTGATTAATTCTTCAGTATTGTTCAGAGAGTTTATGGTGAAGTTGTTAGCTAGTTAACAGTGACTGCTCTAATTATTCTGGTGTGAGTGTAAACAGCGAGGCTGTGATGTGCCACTGTCTGCTGGAGCAGCACTCCAATATGTGTCTTTTTGAGATCACAGAATCATCTAGGTTGGAAAAGATCTTGAAGATCATCTAGTCCAACTATTAACCTAACACTGACCATTCTCAACTACACCATATCCCTCAGCGCTAGGGATCTCGGCAGCCTTCTCCTTTTTCCTGCACCCCTGCAGAGCAGCCATGTGGATGTCTTGAACAAGAAGGAAAGTCATGGGAGTGCAGCCTTCATTTCTGCTGATACTGGTGCTGAGTGGCAGCTGCTCCCCTGAGGTCAGTGGAGCCAAATTCATTACCTCACTTTTCTGCTACCTTCTGCAATTCCCTGTCTTGAGTAGTTTCCACTGAGACCAGCTGGCAGCAGAGCCTGGGGTTTTGGTGGAAGTCCTTGCTGCAGAGCAGAGACGGGGCAGAGGGACCTGTACGGAGCCATCAGGAACACAGAGCTGTGTGCCAAGGTGGGAGGAAGAGAGCAGCTCCCTGACACCTGCAGTTCCTGTGCAGTATCCCATGAATGTTTCTGGGGTGTGCTGATTGTTTTTCTCAGCCAAGTGCCTCCATAATTGTGTGACCTTGTGAGGACAAAGCATTACTGACACATTTTGGATGGATGTTAGGTCCGTGTTCCCATGAGGAAACTCTGCAGGGCAAGACTCCTGACTTTGCACAGCCGTGCAGATAATATTTTCTTCAAGTTCAGAGGAAAAAAAAAAAAATCTCTGGTATTCTCACTTTACACAGGATTTCTGGTATGGCTGTTGAACTCTAAGCATGCTACCTAGAAGCAAGTCCTACAGGGCACAAGGCTTTGAAGTGGAAGAGGATGATTTGGTATGTAGGGTGTTAAATTAACACGAAGAGGACTCATTCAGTTGTTTCCTCTGGCTACAGATTTCCTTGGTAACCTGGAGCTCCAATTCACAGATAGACCCAAACATTGAGTGCTTAACATTGGTGTTAAACTAGGAGCAGGCATGAAGGGCTCAGCTGGGGTGGGAAAAGGAGGAATGAAGAAGTGCTGTGGAAGCCCAGGCTGAATAACACCTTCTGAGGATGTGTTAGTGTCACACTTGTGACTGCTGCTGCCTGTGGTGAAGGTGTGAATCAGTTGTACCAAGGGGTGTGAGATCGTCATAGTGTGCTGACCTGGACTTTAGTGCCTGCATTTGACAGTTCGGTACTGTGCTGGGGCAGTGCTCAGATGCTGCTGTCCTCCTTCCCGTGGCTTGTGTTTCTCAGCTGTCCCTTTCTGGAGATTATGCACAATTTTATCTTGCAGTCCTGTGAGTGCAGCAAAGCTTGGACAAGTCACCCCATAGTTTGTCTTGGTTTTGCCTGCCCTTTGCATGGCATACATTAACTCAAAGGTTATTTTACTGTTGATCCCTTGTAGTCATGAGAGACTTTATCATGGGTGTACAGTCTCTTCTTCCCCCCCCTCCCACTCTAGGCAGTAGTTCAAGTTTTTATTCTACAGAATAGAAGCGAGTCCTAAAACAGCAAACAAGCTGGTGAGAATAGGATTTTTTTAATATACAAGTAGCATGGGCACAGCCTCATGAAGCCCACAGTTGCAGGCTGTCACATACACAGTAGATAAAGCTGAAGGAATCAGGCAGCAGCAGGAAAAAAAATGTGCCAGGGTGGCTTTGCCGAGTACTGTGTGCATGCATACCTACCTGAGGCTGGCTCTAATTACCAGCTCCCATGCTGTTCTGCTGCTGCATCCAGCTCTGTCAAGTTACTCTCAACTACCTCCTGCCTTTGTGCTTCCACACCACGGTACTGGCAACACACAGGCATCACTGGAGGGTTTTTTCTGCCTCTGGACCTCTTCATGCATTCGATGCAGCTGGTGGTCTTAGTCTGACCTGCGGCTTTGATGTGGGCTCTCAGAGAGAAATTGGGATGCTCAAAGGGACCCATGCTAGAAGAGGATCTGTAGCTGTTGCTTCATGCTGGGTGTCTGCTACCAGACCCTCCCTTCCCCTCATCAACCCCAGCACATGGGGCCTTGCCTGTTAGCGGACAAGAAGCTGGAAGGTGTGTGAGCTGCCTCCTTATTAGGAGCCTGGGATGGCTGTGATCTGAGGATCAACCACAGCTCTGTAGGGAAGGAGGCTTCCTTGCTGCAGCATGTGGAAAGTGATTGATGGTAACATGAAAGGAAAAGGATGGATTTTGCCCCTCAAGGGACTTGAGTGCTGCCTTGGAAAAATGTATTCTGCTTCAGAGCTTCCCTCCCTGTCTTCAGCGTGAAAAAACTGGGAGGGAAGGAGAGAGAACTGGGTTTGGATACTGGCACTATAGAAGGCAGTAGCCCTGTGCCAAAGAAATCAAGATATTTGAAGGGCAGCAGGACCTGATGCAGTGTTCCTGTGACAAATTATTGCAGTACACATGCATAAGCCAGCCACTTGGACAAGTCAAGTCTTAATTTTGGCACTTCCTAACACCTGCTTCTGGTAATGCTGTCTGGGCAGTGCTGTTCTGTGATATTATATGTGCTGGAACCAAGGGTTTGGGTCTGCTTGTGCTAATGGTGTGCCTGCTTCAAGTGGCAGCATGAGGACAGCAGATTCATCCTCTGACCTCTTACTGATGAGATGCTTTAATGCTGAAGTCCAGACTGACCCTTCTATAGCTGTCAGGTAGCTTGACTAACAAAGGTTAATGATATCTGTGGCTCCCAGCTCTGTGAGGTGAAGTGTAAAACAGACCTGAGATGAGTTTTATTTTGCCTTGCTGTGTCAGCACCTCATCCCCAGGTTGAGAGATGGGCCTGGAGAAGTGGAAGATGTCCGAGTGCAGTTTGTCAGGCCAACCCTTGTGGAATGCAGCGGGAACAGAAACGTGCTGCTGCCTCAGGGCTGGGACATGGGGTTACTGTGTGTGCAGAGTCTGATCTGTTGGCACGATGAGAACAAGGTCCTCCGGCTCAGCTTCTCTAATGTGCACAGCACTGGCAGAGGAAAGGCTGGGGAAGTGTGAACATCTGAGGAAAGAGGCAGAAGGAAGGGTTTTATGCAAACTTGAGAGGGCTTGTAGCTTCTTCTACAGTGCTGTCAGGTCATTCCATTCAAGGGTGCGATGTAGGCTTTGCCTGCCTTTGTCCTGTAGTAGTAGTCATGAACTTCAGTGATCTCAGCAGGCAAATCAGGCCATGTTACTACTGTGCAGTTACATATTAGAGAGATCAGACATCTCTTCCAGCATGTTTCCATACTCTAATCAGGCTTCTGCTTTTTCCTTTCTCATACAGTATTGATGTGGGCAGTGCCTGTAACTTGCCTTGAAGCAATAGTAAAAAGTCATGGTTTATTCATAGAAATTGCTGGGAGTCCATTCCTTAAGGTCAGATTGATTTAAGTTGGGCTGCAGAATGGAACTGGCATTTTTTGTTAATTTTCAGTTTGCTGTTCCCAAGGAGGCAGAAAGTGTCTGTGCTCCACCCAAATGCCACTGTATCTGTCTGCCATCCAGAATGATTCACAGATGCAAAAGGGCAATGTAAGATTATGCCCCACCTGTGGGAATCAGTTCTTCTGTGGCACATCCTCCCAGCCACCAAATGAACAAACAAGCAAAACCAGTACGGCTTTCCCCATCCTCTCCCCAACATCTGTCTGTTTGCCTCATTGTTTCTTGTGTTAAGAGCATAAACTTCATAGCAGGGACCAGTGTTTTCTCTGTACAGCATCAGGCACAGGTGATAACTGCATACGAAATGCCACAGCAGTGGAAAATAAGCCTCTAGATCTGAGTCAAAGGACTGCAGATGCTCTGGGGATGCAAGGCCAGAGGGCTGTTTGTTAGCTGAAGGAATGTCTCTGGTTTGACTCAAGTAGCGTGTTGCTGGGCTGCCTTTGGTTCAGTGCCTGCTCAGCTTCCCTGGGGAAGCCCCTTCCCTTCATTGCCAGAGAGGTCTCTGGTCCTCGCTACTCCCGGGCTGAGCCTACTTGCCCTTCCTTGCCTCTCACAGTGGGTGCACCAGCCTCCTGCTAATGGCATGGCTGCAGTGCCAAGGTCTTCATGAGTTTTTGCTGTGAACTGGATAAAACCACCTGGACTCATCGAGGGTGTGTTGTGGTTACTGCAAAGTCCTGAGAGTCTCATTCCACTACAATCTTGTGGAGGAAAGGAAACCTTCCAGAGTCTTTAATATTCCATGCTCTTTAGGTATGAATATGAATATTTCCTTGGCCTGAAACATTCTTCTGCTGTGAAATCCATTGCAGTCTCTTTGTCTAAGACAATCAGTCTCCTTCCTTCCCTCTCTCCTCCCATGCTCCAACTTTTAACCTAGAAATGTGCTGACACTTCATCAGCAAACTGGTTTCTAGCGTGTTAGGGAGCTCTGCAGAGCATCTTTGCAAGTTGTCAGTGTAGCTGCATGCAAGAGAAGAGGAAAGTGGCTCAGAGTTGTTCATCTCCTGGGGAATTGCTCTTCCTAGCTGATGGCTTTCTACAAAAGTGTCTGACAGCTCTGTCCATGTGTATCTGTTCCCCTCTAAAGGATGGGTGTGGGATTGAGGAGTCAATGAAGAAAGGTATTTCATCATTGTGCTTAATACATTTATTTTGGCAGTGCTCCTGCCTGTAGAGCATCCCTGTCCCACCATGCCAGTGTACTGATTTGAGCCTCTTCGAAGCTGTCTGTTCCACTGTCATGACCTGTGGATCACTCAGTGCCTCTGCAGTTCTTGTTCTACTTGCTTGGCAAGAAGCCTCTGACTCAAGGTGAGCCCCTTCCTGCTCCACTCCCCAAGAGGCTGAGCTGTCTAATGCTCTCATAAAAGAGTTTTTTTGGTTCATCTGTGGGATTTCTGCAGTTCCCTGATTTGGTGGCAGGTGTGGCTCCTGAGGGGCAGGAGGTCTGAGTGAAGCCCCTGTGTTTTCCAGAACAGGTACAGGTGACTGCACTGTTCAGGATGGATGGAGCTCCTGCCAGCAGCTGAAGGCAGCTTGCTTGTACCTGGGACAGTTAATACCTTGGAGCAAAGCCATCCCAGCCATCCTTACTTGCTGACATTGAGAAACACCATTTCCAGCAGCAACTTGGCTCTTCCAAAGTCCTTGACCTCCTCTGAACCTTTCTGCAGCCCTGGTATCTCCCAGGCTGAGCAGTGCTGGCAGTTGGGAACTCCAGCATCCAGGCTGAGGCACTTGAAGTCAGCCAGCTCCGAGGCAAATGGCATGTCTGCTCTTCAGATGGCTTCCAACCTCACAGGGCCTGGATCTTCCAGCCCTGCACAGCCCTGTCCTCTGGCTAGACAGGCCTGTGGAGATTCACCAGAGCCAAAGGCTTTGTGGGGATCAGCTGAGCAGCTCCTGGAGGCAGGCGGGAAGCCAAAGCTGGAGCACAGGCTGCTGAGCTGGAGAGGGCATGGAGAAACCTGCCCGGGAGGCACTCTGAAGGTGCCTCAAGGTCACTCTTAAGTCTGAAGAGCCACAGCAACGCTCAGTTGGGAACCTGACCTGCAAAAGCTGGAGCATTAAAGGATGTGACAGGGAAAGGAGTGAAACAGCCCTCTGTCATGGTGAAGGTCTGGACTATATGGCCTTAGGAATCCACCCATCCTTGCCTTGTTCCTGTGCAACGCTGGGGCTGTTGGGAACACAGCACAGCTGCTGCAGTGCTGTCACTGTGACCAGCTGAAACTGCTCAAGGAGTAAGTGTGACACCAGCAAAATACCAGAGGCAAACCAGTCCTCTGATTGCTGGGTCACTTAGAAACAGAGTGAGGTGTTTTCCGAGCTTGTCTGTGGGAGATAGCTGTCTGACCAAGCATAAACCACAGCCTTGCTGTTCTTCATCCCACTCCCCATACCAAAACTGCCTCAAGCTGTGATCCGAGTAGAAGGGATACCCGAAGTGTCTGTGAGCTTTGGGTCACTTTACTTTAGACTCCTTCAAAAACTGTGGTCATAACACCTCCCAGGCATCTGGGCATGATGTGGATGAAAGGAAGTTCCTTGCGTTAAAACCAGATGGACTGCAGCTGCTCCATGTATGAATCTGGAAGCTCTTGGGCTTGGCACACCTCTCCCAGATTCTGGGGAGCAGCTGCTCCTTCCCTGGGTGCCAGGCAGGTCCTGTGTCCGGCTCTGCAGTGTATTGGACCAAACACGTTCTGATGATTAGGGTGGGCAGAGTCTCTCTCCTGTCAAACTGTTTGCTCTGGCTACAATTTTGTCTGCTTGGAAATTTGTTGCTTTTCTAGCCTTTCAAGCCCACCTCCCAGAGAGCATGGGAATTGTATTTAGACATATAATAAGAATGATGTAATTAAAATCCTTAATTTTATTTTTCTTGTTTGAGTTTTTTTAATTCCTTTGATTTAAAGGGTGGTAGTAGCTAATTGGATTCTGGGCCAGACTTGCACAGGCAGCCAGGGGGGAAGGGACTGCAAATGAGCCTAGCCAGGAAATTGCACGTTTAAATATAGTTCTTAGTAGGGTCAGCAAAACACCCAAGGGACAAATTAAGAATAAAATTTCTGCTGTAATGTGTTCATTTAGCTGCAGACATCATCTTAAGGGAAACAAGAAGGAAGCCTGGGAGTGAGGGGAGCAAGTTGAAGGGTAGTTGTCCCTTCTGCAGTGTGTTTGTGTACTGCTGCAGGTCTCTCCCAGGCAGTAGCCTCCTCCTGTCCTCTGGGCTGGCCGGTGCATTGGCTGATTTCAAGCAGAAACCACTGAAGGGATTTTGGGGTTGGTGGGGGGAGTGGTTTCACTGGAGGATATAAATCCATGATTCATGTAATGCTGTAGGGCTGCTGTTGCTGTTACCAGCTTTGGCACAGACCACCTGGGTTGCCCTGTTCAGCAGGTGGTAGGGAGGTGGGACCAGCCACCACCTCGTTGCACTGTTTGGGTTATTGGGGGGCAGCTTTCCCTGTGAGGCTGCTGCTTTCTTCCCAAACACTGGGTGGGTGGGATGGTGCTTCCCACTCCCATGGGTACTGACCAGTTTCCCTGGACTGGTATGCTGGGAAGGTGGTTAGAATTAGTGTTAGGAGATGGATTCAGCCTGAATAAAGGGAATTCAGGGAAGTGAGTGCTGGATTTGTCCCTTCAGAAGTCTGCAGCCTTGTGTTTTTCCTGTTGGGACCTGTGGCTCTTTTGGCACAGGGACAAGATCATTGTCCCTGCTGTGGATGTGAGGAAAGCAGCGTGTAAAGCAGCCAAAGCCCAAGATGCAGGACACAGAGCACATCTGGAGCCACACCTGGCTGGAAGCCAGCATTGCTCTTGAGTTTGACTGACAGGGGTATTAGTTTTCCAGCCCTGTTTGGCCCTTGGTTCCTGCATGGCCGGTGGGAAGCGCAGCAGAGCTCATCTCCTCCTTGGTGGTACTTTAGGAACAGCCTGAATTAGTCATTGGCAATTGTAACTTCTCTTTAAGTCTAAGATAAAGAAGTACTGCTGGTGATGGGGGAGGGGAGATGCAGAAGAGCAGCTTGTTCTGTGTTTCCCAGGACCTCAGACTCAGCCCTCAGTGCTCTCCCTTTGGTTTTCACTACCTCCCCAGGCGAAGGCCATGTGCTTGGGGGGGGGGCAGAGCTTGTCAGGAGTGAGGCCTGAGCCTACATCCCTCCCTTCTCTGGAGGTCTGCAGAGCTGTTGGCTGTTCAGTCTAGCTGGAATAAGATTTCACAAAAGCTGTGCACCCACGAAGGGGTGGTGGGGAGCTCACTGTCCCACCTTGCCCACAGCTTTCCAGAGTGCTCTATTGTGCTCCCTGGGTAGGTTTCACAGAGCCAAATTAAGAGCTCTTTGCAGCCAGAGCATGGTATTTAGGTGCCTTCAGGACCTCATGGAGGCCTGTAACTGGGTGACTTTCACTTTGTCATTTATAAATGACATACAGAAATACCTTGGGATCACAGAGAAACGGCTGAAACCTTGAATTTGGAAGGCTCTAAAACTGGAAGACAAATGAAAGGAAGCATTAAGGAAAGAGCAAAGTGTCATTTTTTATTTTTTTTTTTTAATCTGGGAGTGTGATTCATCTACTAAGTGGTAGTCAGTCATCAGTATGTCACAGATGCTGTTATACTGTATGAGCATTTTGACAAATGTCACCTCAAATGATAGCCCTGTGTCACTTGGTAGGGTTTTCCTTGCTGCTGTTCCCTAAACAGACATAGTAGGCTTGTTTATGCAGGTGCCATTTGGGGCTAGACTTTCAAGGGAGTTGAGCATCCACTTAAATGCACTGGCCTTTGGGGATAACTACTTAAGCTGTCTTTTTAATGCCCACTTTGATTATAAGCACTTTGAGCCAGAGCTTGCCTTTCAGTGTGCCTTACAGCATGAAGCACAGTGGGGCAGTGAGCTCTCTATTAATTGGTGCTGTTGCCAGGCTATTGAAAAGTTGTAATAACCTGGCCACATTTTCAAGTGCTGGTCTAGGCTCTCTGCCTGGATGTCAAAAAGGGAAAGCTAATTACAGTGTGAACCAAGGAGAACAGGATGGCCTGAAGGAAATGTCATTAAGGTTCTCCTCAGGCCCAAGGTCAGCCCATGTCAAATCACAGCTGCATCAACCTCTAAATTTCTTCCTCCTTCAGTTAAATTACCAGCAAGTGATTTCTTGCAAGTGTAACCACCTTTTATACCAAGAGAATGGATACTGTCTGTTTTCTCTAAATCCAAATAATAGAGGCTGGGCTGGGATTGCAGAAGCAAATAGAAGAGGACAGTTTCTTCCTCTGCTCGCCCTTCTTGCTCTGTAACACTGCACAGAGTATTTGTGTTGGCTTCTTGCAGACCCATGGGGTCTACCATGGGGCAGTGAATGTGTGTGTGGGGGGGTTTATCCTTTCTAATACCATGTGAGATGGGTGTTGGGGTGCCTGACCTCCCCTGTGTGGCCAGCAGGTATGGCACAATAGCGCTTTCTGTGTGGCACTTGTCACATCGCAGAACTCAATTCCCTACAGTGGTGTAGAGGCTGAAAAAATAAATAGCTTCAAAATGGTGGTAGATTAATTTGGAGATGTTCTGTCAGGGCTCTCTGAGTGACTACTTGAAGCTGGGAGGTGCTGTCAAGAGGACAAACTAAACTCCTGATTGTCGTTACTGTTTTTTAGCTTTTCATTTCTAGACAAGCACCCCTCCAAGCATCCAGTACTGGCCCATGTTGGAGACAAATCAGGGCAAGGTAGATATGTGACCTGACTCAGTATGATTTTTCCTATAAAAAAGGATCTGCTGGCTTGTTTTCTAGAAGCTCTTCACCTACATCTCAAACTTAGTGCTGGTTCAGGAAGGAAGAGCAGTCACGAGTCCATAATGCATATGTGTGCAGAGTTTCATCGTTATCTCATGCAGCTCCTTCTCAAGATGGGAGATGGGACTAGAACCATGTAAATCAGAGCTTGCTGTAAAAAAAATAAATTATTTAATCTGGTTTCCTTCTGAAACCAGACCCTGTGTGAAATACAAGCCAGACATCTGCTGTGTATTTCTGTCGGTCCTGTCTCCCACCCTGCCACCTATCAGCTTTTGGAGCCTTTGTCCTGGACTCAGGTGTCTTGCAGTGGTTAAGGCTTCAAAGATTTGTTACAAGTTTTTGTGGAAACGGATGGCTGGGTAGAGGGGGAAGATGTTATGGTGAGGTAAGGGTGAGGGGCTTCAGAGTCATTAATTCTGCTCATACCAGGACAAGGTGACTTAATGCTGCTTCTCTCATCCTCAGTCTCTTTCCTGCCACCCTTCTAGTGCAAATTTTTCCCTTTGCCTGACCACGATGCTTGGGCTTGAAGGATCCTTGTCTTGTGACTGTTTCTGAAGGCTGAGCAGGGACTACTCTGGTTCAGGGCTGGGCTGCTGGAGGCGCAATGCTGGTCGAAGCTTGGATCATTTTGGAGGAGCTGTGGGACAGCAATGCTGAGATGCGTGGAGACCAAGTATCAGGGCTGCTGCATGCTCTCTGTGATGGAGCAGAGAGCTTGGAGAGACTGGCATGTTGGAGGCATAGGATGCAGGGAGCTTGCCTGACCACAACTTAGTACAGAAACCTGAACCCTAAGAAGACACCCTAGAAGCCTTCTTCACAGGACTGCCATCAAGACTAACTTGTGGGATGCCACGTGGCCATGCCATTGCTACACCAGTTCAGCTGGTGTTAGTTTTCATCCTCTAGGGTGGTGCACCTTGGACGGTGGTCCTGAGCCTTTCTAAGACCATTTTTCCCTTTAAAAGTTCATATGGGGAGTAAATATGGAACAGAGAAATCCCAGAAAGATAAATAATCCTACGGTCTTCAGCTGGACACAGCTCCCCAGGAAACAATTTGTGGTGCTCTTTTTAACACTGTGGCATCCTCCAACAGTGCCTGGGCAGGCAGTGTTGAATCCCCTGTTGCACAGAGGGAGGAAGATGCTGTGTTGTGAGGTCCGGGTGAACTGAACTGTGTCAGATCCAGGCATGAATTTATCTGTGTGTCTTGCATCACAAACCATTGAAGGAGTTGGTGGGAGGTTTGCATGTGGGTAAAGAGTAGGCAAATGCAGTTTGACTTGGGTGCTGGCTAATAAAGAGTGTAGCACAGAAAATAAAAATCCTCAGAGGAGATTTAATAACTGGGGAGAATAATTGTAAAGTACTTCAGAATATTAACCAATGGCTGAATGCATCTAATTAGCTTAATGAAGCTGGGTGGTTGGGTTCTTTTTTTAATCAAACAGATGGGCAAAACATTATGCACAAAAAAATGAGATCTGAATACAATGAACGCATTTAATTAGCAAATAAAAGAGAAGGGGTTTGTTTTTCAACTTGAGAAGTGAGAGATTCTTCTTCACTGAATGCTCAGAAAGAGCCTTGAATGTCATGGTTTCTCAGGAAGTCTCAGATTGTTTCAATTATTATTTGTAATGGCTTGGGTGTTTGAGATGGGAGTCAGCCTGGGGCTGGCTGTGCCTGTGGGGAGGCGAGCGGGCGCTGGTGGCAGCAATGCCTTGCCAGCCCCTGAGTGCTGCAACAGCACCGAGGGATCCCTGGCTGCTTGCTGAGGCTTGGATTCCCCAAGGGCAGACTCAGTAGCAGTAATGCTGCTTAACCCACTGCTCCAAAGCCTTTTACCTAGGTGTTTGTATGTGATCATCTCTGTTTTGCAGAAGGGGAAAGCGAGGAAGCAGTAGCCTGAGGTTAAGTAGGGTGTAAGTTCAGTGTCAAACATATGGTGTAGGTCAAGGTGCCCTCAGTATTCAGGACACCTGCAGAGCATGTCCCTGATGGCCTGTGCTCGCACTGTCCATGCCAGGAGTTCCTGCAACCACCCATCCGTAATGCTGCTGGCCCCGGCAGTGAGATTGATTCCTGCCACTGATTTCACTGGCCTTGCTGTAGTGCTGGCTCCCATCCCTCTTGGCGCCTATTACAACATGCATGCTCTTCTGTAATCTGTCTAACCAGTTTTGCTGTGCCATGGAAACCTGGTGCAAATCAATGCCTTACCTCTCCAGACGGGAGACTGCTCTCCCAGTGAACCTCCAGTGCTTATGTAGGTGTGTAATGTAGATCTGCAGTATCTCTGAGCCTTGCCAAGGCTGGGAGCATTTGCTCCAGTCTAATATTATAAAATGAACAAACCATTTTGATATTAAGCCTATAATAATAACACCTTGTATCTAAAGAGTATGTTTTTCCCCATTGGTGGATTACTCAGCTCTGTTCTTTTGAGGCAGTGTTTAACAAAAGCAAAGACTTCCCAGACTATATTTAATTAAACAGAGCGCAGATCTCTTCCACTTCATTTTACTGCTGTGACTGTGTTGCTCTACAGTCACATCTGTGGGGCAGTTAGAAATGGAGCTTGTGCTCTGCCAGTGCACAGGCCAGGTGGGTCACTGTCCCCTGCCCAGATGTGCCCAACGTTGCGCTAATCCTGGAGGGGCTCATGCACGCAGGGACCCACAGGCTCCAGCTGCTTTTTAGTATGATGGGGAATGTGGCACTTGGAGCAGCCTCTGAAGCTGAGCATGTGCTTGGGTTGAGCCACATGGCCCATTCAAGTGACAGCTCAACTAACACACTTCACATTACAACTAAGATTTGGGGTTCTGATTTCTACCTGCTTCCTTTTTTGTTGCTAATGTAGGTATAGGAGCGTTTTGAGTACGATGGCTTGGTTATCAACAATTAGATACAAAGTGAAGACTTTAATTTGAAGGCTCCTTATTTCTGTTTTAGGAGACATCTGTGAGCAGATGGTTATATGCTCTGCTTTTGCTTATTGTTGCAGATTATTTGCCAGATAATTTTTCTGACTAATCCTTTGGCCGGTAGACTGTTTAAAATCCTGGAGTCAGGTTTCTGTTAAAAACACTTGTGTTTGCAAATTTTAAAATCTGTTCCTGTGCCTGCTTGCTGATGTCACTGTGAGGAGGAGACTTTTCTCTGGGTGGCAGATGCCCTCTGTGCCATGGGAGAGGGGCAGCTCCTAAAGCAGAACCCCCCTGCCAGTGGCAGAATGGGCAGTAGCACCTTCATGCCCAGTTTAGGCTTTATTTTATTTTAAAGCATGGTATGGCTCAAGTCCTATCCTCAGCATCAGTGCTACCATACTGACCTCCCCCGAGGTCACATCACTGTTCCGTGTGGCATGGTAAGGAGACAGTCCTGCTGACACCGAGCTTGTGTTTTGTGCAGGTGATGCTCGTGACTTCACCCGTGCAGAGCAGCAGTTGGGTGATTTGCCTGTATGCAGCTGGGCAGGACACTGGTAGCAGCACTGATGGGGGTACTGCAGCCACCAGCACAGCTCTCCCTCTGCTGAAAGGCTGCTGTGATTTTTTTTCTTTTTACTATTTTTTTCCCCCTCATCTTTTGCTGCCTCTCTCTCTTTTAAAAAAAAATAAATTCTCTTGGGTGTCTTTGGAGAGCTGACTATGGTAACTGCTTGACTGATTTATTCTAGTATTTTAACATTTACTGGATTTACATAACAGCCAAACAATCTGTTTCAGGAGTTTAATATAAACCCAACTCTAGTGAGTCACATCCATGTTAGCAATAATGCAAGGAGAGGCAGCTGGGGGAGTGAGGAGGTGACTTTTTCTGGGTTTCTGCATGGGAATATCTGGCTGTCTGAAATATCTCTGACACCTCATAGCTGAGTGACGCTGCCAGTTCTCCTCTGACATCAAGGATTAGTTCTGAAACTTTGAAAGAGCAATGGATGCATCACATCAGTGCTCCCATCGCTGCTCCCAGCCAAGCCTGGTGGCCTTTCTGGAGTGACCCAGGCAGTGCTGTGTGTCCTTGGCGCTCCACAGCCTCGTGGTGTGTGCATGTTTGGAAGAGAGGGAGTGGAACTATGAGAGCTGCAAGATAAAGCCTGTAGTGATTTGCTGCTTGCTTTTTCAATCAAAAACCACATAGCCTTTGTTTGTGCCAGAGCTTTGTGAGCCAGGTCCTCAAGGCATGCATATCAGCACAGCAGCAAGCAGGATGCTGATGTGTACCAGCACATCCTCCTGGGAGCTGGTGACCCATGTGCAGGGTTTGGGGCCAGAGTGGGTTGGAGCCCAGCGGGGTGAGAGCTGGCCCTGGGCAGTCACATCAAGACAGCGGAGCTGTTGGGGTCTCCCTGCCATGAGCCAGGTGACTGGGGCTTGTTCCTCGGGACAGCAGGAGTGAGATCCATCAGGATGATTAACAGCAGGCGTTTCCCAAAGCATGGTGTGTAACCTGCTGCTTCGGGTCTTATCCAGGCAGAATAATTTTGGGTCTCCCTTAGTTGTCTCGTACAGTTGAGTTGTATGAACTCAGCAAACCTCCAGAGCACTTCTGCCATGGGCAGCCTGGCCCTCCCTGTTCTGGAGGCTCTGTCGCCTCTGTAATGGTGGGGTTGTAACGTGGTCAAGCAAAACAGGTCTCCAACTTCAGTTGTCATTTACAAAAACCCTGAGCAAGAGACAGCAGGAATGGAATAGCTGGGTTTGCGTTGCTGCCTGGGTTAGAGGTTGGCTGTTCTAAGCAAGTGCTTCTCTTGCTGCAGCTTGCTTATTTGAATTCTTGTCTTTAGAATGGAAAATAAATGCTGGCTGATGAGATCCATTACAGCACTAATTTTAGAGCGTGCCAAACACTAGGAAATTGTTTTCAATTTTCAGTCTCATTTCTCCTTTATTTCCTCCCTCCATTTGTGAAAACTGTCTTTGTCATTCTTCTAAATGCCCGGTGATGTCCTGCTCACTGGTATCTTCAGGCATTCTCCTTCCAGCCCTCTTTTCTGATATCATTTTGTTCAGCCACTTGACACTGCTGTTAAAAGCTCTCTCTGGGGCCGCAGGCAGCCGTGTTGGCACGATGCAGGCAGTGACACTCTGCCAGCTGGTGCAGGATGCCAGCAGAGCCCCCTGCAAGGCTGGGGGCAGCATCAGAGCGGAATTTCTTATCCTTGGGCACGCAGGGCTTTGTAAGTCTTTCCAGCCCCACCCCAGCCTGCTTTCTCGATGACCAAGAGGGAAAATATGAATTTCCCTCCGGTCTCCTGAAGAGTTTAGGAAGCAGTCCCAAAGTTTCAGTGTTTGTCCTTGGCACTAATGAAAACCTGAGTAGTTGCTCAAGAAGATGGAGCAGGCAGTGAGTTAGGAATTGAAATGCTTGATCAATGCCAGAGGGAACAGCAGTGCACAAAATCGAGATTTTTTTAAAACGTGTTTCCTTTTCATCAGCTGAAAGTTTGCACTGGTTTGAGAAGAGCCTGGATGCCTGACTGGTTGTCTCCTTTGAAACCTTCAGGGTGGCTGCAGACACCAGTGCTTCCTTTAGCACTGCTCCTTGCTCGCAGTGTTTAGTAGAGTCTGACAGAGCTCTAGATTAAAGTTGGTGGCAAAAGTCCAGTGGTTTCACCCCATGCAATTTTCAGAGGCTCTCTGGAATATGTTTCATGGGTTTGGCAACCAGATGTCCCTGACAGCAGCTGCTGTGACCGTTAGCAGACGGATTGCCAAAAGACTTGGTGCCTGCTCTGGGGGGGGCCTTTGAAAATCTTCCCTCTCCTGCCCCCGGCTCCCTCACCCTTCTGGTCTGGAGAGCCCAGTCTGCTGGCAGCCGGTGGTGGCTGTATCCCTCAGAGCTGTCTCTTGCCCTGGCTTCTTGTGCCAGAGACCTGTGAAGAGCGCCCTACTCCTAGCAGTTACCATTTCGTGCCTTCCCCGGGTGCGCTCGGAGCCCTGTGCCTGCTCGAGGTGTCAGCCTGCGGGAATTCGGCAGGTGAATGTCTTCATAGTCGGCCTTTCTGAACGTGGCTGAGATAAACTCTTTACTGAACTAAATGCGGTAACAGCTAATCCCTTGGAAACAGTCACCTGGGCCCTGCGTGATGAAAAGAGGCTTTGCTGCTCTGATTAACAGCACTGGCAAGAACATTAACTCACTTTTCTTTGGAAATGAAAAGCACCTCTCCAGGAGAGTTTAAGGGATTAGGTACCAGCTGGAATATTAAGGTAGGTTTTTTTGTACCTTCCTTCTAAATATGTAGCTTAAAAGCCCATTCAGCCCTGATGGGATGGGTGATTACAGCTGAGTGTCCCTGTGCAGTAGTAGAGACTGGACTGGTGCAGAGGCCAGTGTGAGACCGGTGTCACCCGAGGAGCTTCCCTGGGAGGATGACAGTGGTGAGCGCCTGTGCTGGGCTGTCTTGCAGGGTGCCAGGGCTCAGGATTGTAAATTAACCCCAGTCAGACTGGTCAGCACCCACCTAAAGGGCTGAAGCTCATTTAAGCCTTGCTAAGAGCCAAATGACACTGGCCTTTTTCAGCCCCTTCTTTAACAAATGCTGAAGGCTGTGGAGAGCATTCCAGGTGTCTTGACAACTCCTTTCCTTTTTGGGGAGAGATTTGCACTGGGTTCTTTATAATTTTTTTTAACACAACACTTGCTTTCAGAAGCCTGAACTAGAAATTCCATCTACATTAAAAGCAAAGCTCTTGTACTTCAGTGAAGGCTGCTCTGGGGTGTATTTCTGAGGCCAAGCTTTTTATCTTGGTCCTGGTTTCCATGAGGCTGCATGGCCAAGCTCTGCCGTGACAGGACTGCAGCCTGACCAGTGAGCATCACATATGATGTTGTCCAGCAGCCTGGCTGGGTGAAGGGATTAAAACAGGTGTAAAAAATTTGTCTATAAAATAATGTAAGATTGAGAAAAGATTAAACACTGTAAGTATTTGTTGTTCAGAGCAGGTTTGAGTGCTCAAAATACTTACAAAATCCTGTTACCTTTCAACCTGTCTTTCTCCTACTGAATTTTCTATTTTAAGTAAATAGCACAGAGTTAGCTCAGAAGGGAAAAGATACAAGTGTCACTGTTCAAAGTGTGCTTTACTGGTTAGGTATTTATGGGAGACATTCAGGAAATGAGCAAACAATTGAAAATATATGTATTATTTATTATTGTAGCTGATTAATTACCACCTGAAACCTTTTGGTTGGTGTTACGGCTCTGTATACTCTTCACCAGGCAGTGCTTCAGCAATATATACGCTGGCATTTGTCCCAGTTAAACATTGCAGGAGATGAAAGTGCTGCAGTTGATTTATGGCAGTTGGGAGTTTGAGCAGTGGAAGATGACAGCGTGGCACTTGGTAGAAGTGAGTGAGATCTGCAAGTGGAGAGGACTGGTGAGACACTTGGTGATGGCTCAGTCCTCCCAACACCAGGATGAGGAGTTGCTGGCCCCATTTTGTGGAGAAGCCTCAAGGTGGGGTTAACATGTCTGGCTGTGGTGAAGTGATGACAGGAGTAAAACCTGGCTCACAGGCATTGGGCTGCCAGAAGGGACTTGGGCTCCCTGGTTCTACAGCAACAGAAGCTGTATTCCTCTGGACTGGAATAGAGAAGTGCAGAGTAACTGCTTGAAATAAGGAGGTCATTCTTACCTGTCCCAGCTGTGCGACTGGTTCTGAATCCATGGGCTCGCAGGGCACACTGTTTAGCAACCTGCTGGCTCTACGACCTCCCTGGAGCCATCGTTAGATGTTGCTATATGTAAGACCATGCACCACCATCCCTCTTCCTGCCCAGGTTCCTGAGCTGTGACTGGAGAAGCCCACCTGAAGCACTGGGTGAGCAAAACACAGATCCCATCCAGCAGTTCTTTCCTTAGCAATGTGCACTTTTAAGCACTCGCTTTGCTTTAACAAGACCTAAGCAAATGAGGCATGTGTTGAGGTAGTTACTTAGTTCTAATCTGCACATCTGGAAAAATAATATCATAAAGTCGCAGTGGAAGGGGTGGTGGGAGTCCCTCTGCCTTCAGCAAAGTAGATGCGGCGCTCAGTTGCAATGATGAGAACCCCCTTCCCCTTGCTCTTGCTCCTGTAACTGCAGGTGGGCCCTTTCCTCCAGCACTGGCCATCCCTGCAGGGATGTGCTTGTTTAACCCTTCTGCAAAAAAAGTTTGCAGAATGCTGCAATCAGAAAAGTTCCTTAATCAAATGACTCCTGTGGGAGAGGAGTGAGGGGGCCTGAAGAGGAATGGAAAAGGCATGAGAGATGTAGGAAAATGCTTTTTATGGAATGAATAGTTTTTGGTGCAGAGGCGGCAACGTCGTATTTTATTCTAATTTGGGGATTTTTTGGGAACGTGTGATTGACGCCCAACAAGGGGTGCAGGATGTTGTTTCTCAGCAGGCTGTCATTCCCGCGCTCCATTTACCTGTCAGCACTCCCGTGGAGACTTCTCTCTTTAGATGCCATTAACCCATTTCCCACAGCACATCCCTGCAGCCTCTCTGGGGAGGTGGCAGAGTCTGAGGGGCCCCATCCAGTCCCTGAAGCTGCGGGGAACCACTTTGGGGTTGTGCTTTGGCTTGTTTTTCTTGGCTGTACCTTTGCTGCACTGCACTGGCAAGCAGGAGCCTTTCTGCTGTAAGTCCACCTGTTGCTTGTTGCTGATGGGCCAGGCACAGCCCAGCGCTGCCCACCCTGAGCTGGCTGATGCCCCATCAGCTCCAGGCTCACTCCTGCCAATGCAACATGGGTTTCCTTACCTTGCCTAGGGTCATCCCTAGCTCTCCTCTCTCCCCTGCATGGCTGCCATCTCCCTGGGGAAGGACTGGCTCTTGTACGTGGGTTCCGTGCCTGGCCTGCAGCAACACGGGTCCCTGCACAGCATCATGCCCAGACCCTGCTGGGTCAGGGGAGGCGCTACTGGCACCAGAGCTCTTCTATCTCCCATACTGGCCTTGCTCAGGACGGGAAGGACTGGTAGTCCCACACTTATAAAAAGGGCCATTAAGAGGTTTGTTTTGCTACAGCCAAATTCTTCCTCTTGGCCCTATCCCCTTAATTAAGAGTGTGTATGTTAAATGCTGTGAGCCTGAGCAGAGTCTCATTGCAAAGTAAACCACGAGCGTGGGACTTAGGCGAGTCTTTTGTTAGTGCTGTACAGGGCTTATGCTAATAACAACAGCAGAGATTGAACCCAATCCCTGATGAGCTTTCCAAGAGTCTGATTAATCTGTTTAACAATGAATCTGGGTTTTTGTTTTGATCTTTTTCATGAGAGTTAAATTTTTGTCCCTTTCAGAGTAGCTGTGGATCATGTAAGCACAGCAGTATTGCTTTCCTAATTGGCTTCAGGTTTATCTGTATCTATTATGTTAAGGGTTTGCAAGAGCATCCGTCACCATGGCATCAGAATGCTTCCTATGCCAAAAATGCTTGATAAAAACATACATATACGTGTGCACGCACTTTTTTTGGTCTGTTGGAAAGTGTGAAGACATTCTGCTGGAAAATCATGTTTTTGCATGATTGTATTCCCCAAATAGTTAGCTTTGCAAATCGCTCTCTTCTTGTGCTCGTATTATGGCTTTGGTTCACATGCCACTGAAGAGAGACATCTTTCTGATGAGCTCTGGACCAGACCCTGTACAAACAGAATTTTGCATTTCTATTGTTTACAGTTCGTACTGTGGGGATGGCGCTGGTGCTGTACAAAGACAGAGTCAGTGACAGACCCTGACTCAAAAGCGTATTGTTCAAAGGTCAAGCAAGAGAAGGAAAGAAGGGTGGAGATGCAGGGGAAAGAGTACAAATCTTTAGCCAGTCAGACTAGTGTCTCCCCAGGGCAAGCCACAAATGCTCTGGCTGCCTTTGACTTTCTGAAAAATACAGCAACATTTAAAGTGAAGGTGCAGATGTTGAAGGTAACAAGATTTAAAGGCTGTGTGGCACAAAATACAATGCAGCACAGAGCTGGAGGAACTAGACTACACAACGTGCACTCAGAGAAATGTTCCACTATTTATAGCAAAAGCTTCTTCCTCTCTTGATTTCACCTCTTCTTGAATGCACTCAGTGATTGCTTTTCATGTATGAATGCTTGTAAAAATGGAGCTCCCTAAACAGACCTGAAATGTTTGTATGAGTTAATGACTTCAGAGAGCTCTGGTTGTTTAAAAACCAGAGTTGGTGATGAAGTCGCCTTGGCCGCAGTTGGCCGTCCTCTGCGGAGCAGATCTGGTGTCGGCGGCAGGACAGCGTGGTGGTGGCTACACACAGCTCCATCCTGGGGGAGCTTTGTCATTACTGGCTTTACTAACTTCACTTACTGCTTACAGCAGGGTAGGAAGGAGTCTCCCCAGGGGGTGAGAAATCCCTGTGAAGGGTGTAGCTTCTCTGGGATTTGCGCTGTCAGAGAGCAGGGGGTGAATGAAATCTCACCAATGATTTCCAGCTGGAGCAGAGTGAAACCCTTAGCCTGAAACCAAGGGCTTGTGATGGGTGGGTCTTTATAAAGTGTTTTATTCTGGGTGTTTTCCTTCTGTGTCTTTGCTCCCCGCAGTCCCCTTTGAATTCAGCTGCCAGGAAAGGGAGCTGCATTGGTGTGCTGCTGGTTACCCCCGGGCCAGACCTGCCTTGGCTGCAGGTCGGACACAAACAGCTGAGGGAGTATTTCCAGGGGTGAGACCGTCCTTACGCTTCTGCAGCGGACTCCCAGAGAAGGGGATTAAGGATAACAGTAAGCTCCTTTTTGCCTGCTCTTTCCCCAAGGTGCAGCTATTTGTCTACTGAGAGGATCGGTCTGTCTTTGGGTTCGCGTTTCACAAGTGCCAGAGGCGTAAGCTCAAAGTGCTGTGGTAGCGTGCTGGTCTGTAATCCTCCAGCACCCAGCGAGTCCCCTGTGGGATCTGAGCTGTTCGCTTAAATTGCTGTGCACGCTTGTCTGTGAAGGTGTGTAAGTGTGTGTGCCATCCTGGCAGCTGCCGGGCTGTGGTCACAGCTGAGCTGCCAGTCCCAAGGGCCTCTCTCTGAACCCTTTGGAGGTGTGTGTCCACCCACCTGCAGCTTTAGCCATGTTCGCTGTAATGATGCTGAAAACTGGCTTATCCTTTGCTAATCTTGTACCTGCACCCGCAGACAGCTGTTGTGAGCCTTTGTAGAGATTTTCAGCCTTTTCATCCTTCTTCATCAATGCTGGCAGCTGCTGCTTCTCTACTTCATGGTAATTTTGACTGAGTTAAAACCTCCAGGCTTTTCTGGGATGTTTCTTTGGGTATAAGCCTCTCCATCCTTCGGCCAGCCTGTTGTCTGGGCTCTCTTCCCTTCTGCTACCTGAGATGGGTCATCTTCCCTGTTAGTAAATTAATTCAGTGGTGAAGTTGAAGTTCTCAGAAAGAGGGGTGGAAAAAGGTGGCCAGGAGGCATGGGCAGACATGGTCTAATGCTTCAGCTGAGGAAGATCACTGGCCACAGTCTGGCACAGCAGCTGTGGAGCCAAGGCTGACTGTCTTCATGGGGTTAAGTCCTGTTATCTGACCTCAGTTTGAGAGGTTGAGTTGCATTCACTGGATTTAGCACAAAGGGATGCAAAGTCTTCCTCTGGGCCAAAGGGAATGGTGAAGGCAAAGCAGCCTTGGCTCCATGGAGGAAAGCAGATGGGTGTTGGCACCTGTTAACACCTTTAGTCCAGCACAGGCAGATTGCAAATTCATTCCCTCGTGAGAAATGTCCATTCTTTTATATTTGTTTGTGTAAAGACAGATGCTTGCAGGGGTGGCCAGTTAGGTGAGAACCCTGGCTGCGTTCTCCTGCAAGTCTGTTGAAAGATTCAGAAAACCTAAAACCGGTAGAAATGCAGTACCGAGACATTGGTTGTAGTGTGATGCCAGCAGTACAGTGCAGAACAATTTAAATTAGTCCTGTGAAGTTATTCCACTTACGAGTGTATTTTTTGTGCTATGTTAATTGAACATGCAGAAATTGGCAGCCCCACAGAAAGAAAGGCTGTGCACTGGACTGTAAAACAGATCGAAGAGACTGATGGTTTCTGGGGCTGCCCGGGCTGTTTGCTGGGTGCGTTACTGTTTCTTTGCTTGTGGGTGCCCTGAGGGAGCACAGCGGTGCAAGGGGCCTTCGGAGGAGAGACCAGACCTGCTGACTGATGTCCTCACCCGGATTTTAGGAGGAGGGTAGAGGGCCATCTGCCCTAGACCTGCTGTCTGATCTTAAGCTAGCGTTTCAAAGGCATCGAGGTTTCTGTTGGGGTCTGTTAAGAATGATTTAGGGGAATTACATCTGCTCCCCAGTGCTCTGTTTCCCTGCCCGTGACTGTTATCCCACAGGATGTTTGTGAAGGTGACCGCATTTTTTTTGCAAGGTGCTTGTATTCCTCCAGAATGTAGAGATATTAAAGTACCATAAATGGTTTAACTTAATGCATTTTCAGCTTTGTATGAGAGCTTTTGCAAGAGTAACAGAAGGATGTTGAAATAGTTTGGCTGCAGTCCTGGCACCTGCTTGCACGGAGCCCCGCTGGCTCCGTAGCCGAGCTCTGCCTGTCCCCGCTGCCAGGAGCAGGGCTTGTGATTGCATTTGCAGGGGTGCTCAGCTGCACGAGTGGCTGGTGCCAGCATCTTGTACACGCTTAACCCAAGTGTTAGCTGAGATTGGAGGCGTCTCCAAAATTGACTTTCAGAACACTTTAAATTCAAACTTGCAACATGTTTTTTCTGTCCTGTCTCAACACTGGCACTGGAAACAGGAGCCCCTTCCTGACCTTGGAGTGCTGCTGCATTAACTTATAAAATGGACAAGTGATTTAGGTAATGAATTGATTTGAATTTGGTCATGGATTGAATGAGACTTCTAGAGCCAATGCGCTTAGTCATCAGATGACTCATGTCTTAGTCACTTTTAGAATAAGTGCTTCTCTTTTTGGGTGCTTCCAGAATGGCATGGGTAGAGATGAGCTTAAAATTTCTACCTCCCCCTTTGATAATTTTTTTTAAAATTTCTTAAAAAAGAATGATTGTGGGAGGGAAGATAATACAGTCGGTCAAATCAAGGCCTTTGGAAAGAACGTGATGGGATGGTTTATCGGACAGAAGAGGAAACAGCTCTATCTGGCAAGTAGGGTGCATCCCAGGAGCTTAGCCTGAATTCTACAGCACACTGTGGGACTTTAATTTTGTTGTTTACTTCCTGGTCAGGCAGAGTGATCTCATGCTTCAAATCAGATTTCTTAAGCTTTGTTCTCAGGTTACTCTAGTGAGTCCACATTGTGGGTAGTTGCAAGTCTGAGCCTATTCTCAAATTCCTGTGCCACCAGCAGCAAGTAAAAACATCCTTAGATGGAAGTTGGCCCCTGAAACACACTCAGGATTGCTGTGCAAATAAAATCCTGCTGTCCTCAAATTTTATATGTAATTATATTTTTCAATCATCAAAATATTGAAGAAGTTGACTTAAACCTGGTTGTTCAGAAATGTGTACATGTTTAAGCAAGTGAATAGTATATCTGAGAACCTGGGGAAACAATAGAAAATTACTTGTAATCCGCTGTAAACTTTATATAACAAGTAAACTGTTTCTCTTCTTTCTAATCTCAGTCATCCTGCAACAAATATGATGTAGGCTATTTCTGATCTAACCAGGTTCCTGATGAATCAGTTGAGCTCAGAGTGACACAGTGTGATCTCTGCTTCTTACTTGACCCACATGGCTGGGCAGCAGCCAAAGTGGGAGAGCTGTGCAGTGAGCGACATGGGGCATTGCTGCTGGCTTAGGCATAGGCTTTGCTAAGCCGGATGTGGTTAAACTCTTAGCAGTGCTTCAAATGTTGAAAATGGGGATGCACTGACTGTCAATAACAGGTCTGTAAGCGTGACTCCAGTGCAGATGTTTTGGTTTGTCAGGAATGATGATGTAGTGTTGTTACAAAAAATTATGCTGGTGTTAAATCTACTCTTGCAATGGTGTGTTCAATTATAGGAAGAGGACAAAGGCACGTGAAGTAGCCAGACGTTGAGAATCAGAAGTTTGGGATTCTTTTACTGAGCACTGTGGTGCCATCTGACCCTTGAGCAAGAGTGTCTCTTCCTAACTCTTCTCTGTAAATGTTCTTTTGGCCCCTGGTGAACAGGCACCATCTGTAACAGGGATAGGTCATGGCAGGTGACAGATACTATGTAAATGAGAATTTTCCATTGAAATGTATTGGGCTACAATTTCAAAAACAGGAAGCTGAAGAATAGGGTTTTATTGTCAAACAGAACTGGTGAAAGGAAAGCCAAAAATAGTTTTCTTATGAGTGTCCTTTGTCAGGCACAAGGGAATAATTCACAGGCTTGTAGGTTTTAAGGTCTTCTATAATTGTCTATGCTAGATCTCCTGGGTCACAAGCATGGAGGGTTTTACCAGCAGTCCCTTTCGGAGAAGTCAAGTCAAGAGGAATTGATCACTTCCTCAAGAAGCTTTCCAGTGTGTTTTTTGCCTCTTTTAATTGCAGAAGTAGTTTCTTCGTGTTCTCTGTTTTAAAATGTAACTAATTTACAAGACTGTTAAACCTCAAAGGCAAAGGAATAATACTAATACATGATAATATAATAATAAAGGCAAATGTTAGTGATTTGGTGGTGTTACTGCACAGAAAACCTTCCAGATGAGGTTAGTTCACATGCAGAGAATGCAGATAAAGCTGCCTCCAAGTGTGGGTTACCTCTGTGGGTTTATCTGTACTTCTGCTGGGTGTTTGGTTGATGATATTGAGTGTTTCTGGCATCCCTTCCAAATGAGTGTGTGTGTGTGCCTCCCAGACATCAACAAGCAATTAGGAAAGCACGGGAGATGACCGTGCTCCCTGCACCCCCGTGCACCTCTCACGGGCTCGAGCAGCTGCAAAGCAAACAGCCACGGTGATTGAGGGCTGGAGAGGGACAAAGTGAGAGGAACTGAGCAGGAGCCAGTTTGGAAGACTCAGTCTGAGGGTAGCTGATCCACGCAATGGGGCGCGGCCTTCCTACAGCCTCTGCCACCCCACGGCTCGATTGCGTCCTCGCTCCCCACATCTGGTGCACAGGCAGCTGCAAACTTGTGTCTGGACAGAGCCCAGCCCTGCCGCCGTGCAGTGCATGTGTGTGTGCCGGGGGCTGATGGGGGGGGAGTGCTGGTACCAGGGCAGTGGTGCTGCCGTGCGCTCCTCTCGCTCACCGTGCCGCAGAGCTCAGCGTGGCTGTTTGCGTGTTGTCGTCTGTGCAGGTGGAAGGAAGAAAGCTGGACAGAGGTGGACCCCATCTGAGAGGATGGATGCCATGGGAGTTATTTCTGATGCTTCCTTGACGTGAGCCCTGCTAGCCTAAGAAAAGCTGTAAATGCAAATGTGGAAGAAAATGCTGTTGTTCTCCTCCACTCCTGGGAAAGGAGCCCTGGGATGGCTCCAGTGGAACTGGGCAGCTCTCTCGTTTAGGCACATGTGAAACACATTCACCCAGACACTCATGAGTATTTCCACATTTTTGAGGCTGAGATTTTCAGTGTTGTTCACACTTCGGCACGTGGATGTTGTCCCTTCTGATGTCCTCAGACCATAGTTAAAGTCCAAGTATGTGCTTAAGTGTTTTGCTGGAGTAGAGCCGACATTTCCATCACAGAGTAGCAGTGTATTGGGAAACTCGGTGGCTGCCTACAGGCTAATTGTTCCAAAATGCATCCTGGAAGGTGCTGAGTGCCCTGGCTGGGAGCCAGCAAGACTTTTAAACACATGCTTTGCTTTTTTTTTTCTCCACATTGTTACCAGTTTTGTTCTTTGATTTCTTTTCCCCTGGTAACTAGAGAAGGATATCTGAGTAGCCAGAGCAGTGTAATTCATCCACCAGTGATACTCTGACCTGCACCACAGGGATGTCTCGCAGGATGACTGTAATGATGGCTGATGGGAGCAGGTATTGCGACCAGTGCCCAAGTCAATTGGCTTCTGATTTTCTCCTCTGCATTTTCCTGCTGGGCATGGGCCAGGGCAGGCTGCATGAACAGTGCTCAAACTACATTTGTAAACCACATTCCATCTTTCCACATGTCTTCGCTTGCTGTTAAACTGCACAGATCATATTTCCTTCCCCCTTTTCCTTTTAGACTGTACTTGCCTTTCACCTGGCTTGAAAATTTTGCCAGCAAACTCCCAAATTCAGGTTTTATTTGGAAGTGGCATTGTCTGCAGTGGAGTCCAGGGCAGGACAGAGAGAAGCATAAAAATCCTCTGGAGGTTGATGGCTTCTAACTGCTCTCGGGTTTTCAAGGCATTGTTCTTTGGCTTTGCCTGATGTGTGCAGGAGAAAGGTGCTACAGCCCTAGTCGGAGGCTGGGAAGGAAGCTTCGATTCTGCAAAGAGATAGCCCCATGCATGCTGCCATCGGTATCAGCTATGCCTCTTCTATCCCTGTATCTTCAGCTGGGGCAGCTCCTCCTGCAGCTCCACATGCCTCACTGGAGTGTGCAAAGCAAGACTAAATCCTGTGTTGCTGTCAAACTGCACCTCCCTCAGCAAGGAGTGTCTCCTTGCAAGCAGATTTACTTCCTGTTCTGCTCCTGCACCTGCTGACTTGACCAGAAACGTGCCTTTTTCTGCTCTTCCCTTTGAGGCTCTGCAGAAGTGACAGAGCTGTTGGATGGGTTTGCATCGCTTCAAACTCTTCAGAAAGGGTCCAGCTGGTCGAGTACAATGCGCAGTGCTTGTCCTGAGCCACAGAGAGTGGGGGAACGGCTTTGGTGTCCCAGGGCAGCCTGGCACCCCGGCCGTGGCTGCTGCTCAGCCCCAGGCTTGCTGTGCACAGCCAGAATGGCTGGGGTGCAACTAGGGTGCAACAGGGTGGCATTTTCACGCTTGTTTTTCCAAGTAAAGCTGCACCTGGAAACTTTTGGTCCTTAGGTGCTGCAAGGCCTTTTTCGTGCTCTGACAAATGCTGAGATTATCATCAACCTAAATTTCTGGGATAGCATTGCAGTGACTCAAAAGAACAGTCTTCTCCCTGCAGCCTTTGCCTAGTGACTCCTGGATAATCTCCAGACATTGACCTTGGGGCTTTGAAAAGTGCATTTTGGCTTAAAGAGCTAAAGCTTAAGGCTTCAAAGGAATTGGGAAGCCTGCTACCCTTTAAATTTCCAGGCAGCGTGGGTTATGTATGCAGGGACAAGGGTAATCGTAGGGGCGGTTTACCTGGTTCTGACTCCTGAGGGATCTGTTGCTCATTCCCCAGAGCCTGTTCCCTCTGTACAAAGAGCATCAATGCTGCTGCCTTTGATTTTGTGCAGGTTAACTGAGGCCATGTTTTCAAGTCCTGGGGCTTCTGAAGACGTGAGGATTACCCGAAAATGGGAGTTTTCCATGTGGAAATACAGCAAATACTTTGAGCTCTGGATTTGAAGTCCATTTGTCATTTTCTTATAGTGTTCACTGCTTTTTGTCTTGCCCTTTGCCATGGGATATGCAGGTTGGCAGAGTTGATAAAGACCTTCAGCCCATGGACATTTAAGAGATGGGTGCTGAGATAATTTCCCTGGTTAAAACTCAGCAGAGATCACCTTGAATAGAAGTGTCTACCCATATTTGAACCACTGGGAAGAAGAAAGTCTGCTGTGTTCTGTGCTGTACATTGGTATTGTAGATTGGCAATCCTGGAACAGCTGGAAATTAGTGTTTTTAAAATGCTGGAAAGACTTTTCACTGTAGCTGGCTTACAGAACTAAGCAACTTGATATATCCCCTGAAATACCTCCAGATCTCTCAAAGGCAGCCAACAGCTTTTTTCCCTATCTGGGAAGAAGATAAACCTCTAAGACCGACATGTATAAATGTGAATTTTTTCTGCCTGGTGGCTTGTTCAGTTTGTTGTGGATGCTTTTTTAAACAACAGTAACTTCAATGCTGGTCTGTGCTGTGAGATCAGAGGCTGGCAAAGGCATCTGATGCTGAATTACTGTGCTGTGTTGATGATCTATGTGTGTGCTTTCCCAGATCCCACTTTGCTGCTCCTAAACTATATATGTGTTGTTCTGCAGTGATTTGCTTTTCTGTCATTGAATTTTTATATATTTTGCAGCAGTAGCAAATCTGAGCATCCGTGAGCCTGTCAAAAGAGTTAACCACGGCAGTTGGTATGGAAGGTGCTAATGGGTGCAGGGGAGGAGGCAGGCAGGACTGAGAAATATGCTGGTGAAATAAATTGGGGAAGAGGAATGAAATGGTCTGGAAGTGTGCAGGCTGTCTGCTGCGTGCTGATGTGCAGCTGTGGGCTGAGACACCACTGCTGAAGCAGCAGCTTGTCTGCACAATTTCAGGTTGCTTCTTCCATCTTCAATTTATTTATTTACTAGTGTATATCATGGGCTCTGCTGAGGAAGCTGCTCAGGCTTATGGGTCCTTGCTGCAGAATATATGCCAGAAATTCAGGAGTTTGAGTAGGAAAACAGTTGCAGTCCCTGTGTTGAGCAGGGGAGGCAGCATTCGTGGTTGGGAAACCCCTTGTAACCTGTTCACTTGTAACCTGCATAGGTTTGCTGCAGAGCGCTGACAACAATCCTACTTAACCTGTTCTTTACAAGACTTCTGTAAACTCGTCCTGGCAGGAGAAGGGTGGTGTGTTTTCTTCTCTGCTCCTTCTCTCTGCAGCTTTTGAGCCCGGTTGGACAGAGGAGGAACCCTCAGAGGTGTGAGGTTCCTGCATGTGTGGCGGACGTTGGCAGCAGTAGGGGATGGGGCTGGAGGAAGGCTGGGGGAGGTCTTGTCCACGTGTGTAAATGTCTGATGGGGGGAGGTGGTAAAAAAGATGAAGGCAGATTTGTCTCAGTGATGCCCAGTGAATGGACAAGAGGCAATGGGCACAAACTGAAATACAGAAGACTCAATTTAAAAAAATCAGCTGTTGTTTACACTTGTTTTCTGTTCTTCAGGGTCACAGATTGGTGTGTGAGTGCTGGTTTGCCTGCTTGGCAGGTTCCCCTACTTTCCTGGAGCCTTTGCTGCAGGCTGGGCTTATCAGGCTTAAAAGCCAGACCTTACACTAAAACTAGAGGAGAGATGCCATGTGCTGTGCCTGTTCATGCATGTGCTTACTGCTGCTGTGTGTTGTGGTTTGGGTTCTTTCTCTTAGATTTCCTTTTCTTTTTCTCCATGCCACAAGAGATGCTTTCCGTAAGCTGTTTGCTAGTGCCCATGGCCCATTTTGATCGGATGTGTCCTGCTTTGCAGCAGTCACCCGAAGGCGCTGCAGCAATTGCAGTGGTTTAGAGACAGGTTTGATTTGAGTGCTCAGTTCTGCTCCTGTGAGATCAGAGGGGATTTGGCCATTGTGGAGGGTTAGACCTCACTCTTGCAGACTGTTATGCTGTTCAAGTCCTCTTGATTTCTTCATTTTAGGTTTATTCGTCACTGTATCATCTTCTGTGGCAATTTTGAGATATCATTACAGATTGCAGCAGAAGATGGCTCATCTGAGACTAATCTCTTTCCCTTAGAACAACTGAAAATCTTTTTCCTTTAACCTGCCATTTACCTCACCATGGTACAGACATTTGAAAAGTCATTATAGCAATGAAGACCCTAAATATTAAAGACTCCATAAGTCTGAGGTAGTTATTTTTCTCATAAATCAACAGGGTCTGGCTACTGCCTTGCTTGTTAATATTTTACAAATAATCTAAGCCTTTCAAACTTCATGTAATCTGACATTCTCAGTTATTTTTTTGAAGCACCCCCTCGCAGGCTGTTTAAATGCCACCTTCAGCAAGCTGTGCTCCCTGCCACTGCTGCCCCCTCTTCTGGGAATCACGCCGCCTCTCAGCTCAGCAAATGACAGAAACCGTGACACTTCTTCCTCCTCTTCCTCCGCCTCCTCCTCCCTGCTCAGGTTCAGCCCCAGCAGTCTGCTCCCTCTGCTGCACAAATTCTGCACTGACCCTACAAGGTACCTCTCTGTGAGGTGACGTTGCCCATGCCCACCTGTGCAACCTCAAGCTGTAACAGCATCTACTCTTATAGTTGGTGGTCAGAAGGCTGCTTTTCCACTGGATTATGGGGTTCAGCTTTCCGTGTGCATGGTGCAAGTTGCATTTGGGGTATTTCCTGCACTCTTGACGGGTATTGGAAGAGGAGGTTGGGGTGGGCAGACTCTGAGTCAGCGTCAGCTGAGTGCCAGATGGGAGCATGCACAGGAGCAGCTTCGGAAACGGGAGTCTCCTGAGTTTTTGCTCTCCTCTGACATCAAACTGGGTGACTCAGATGTTGTCCAGGCAGTGTGTGTGCATATTAACAAGCCCAGTTCCTTCATATTGCTTTCCTTAGGATCACTTGGAGGTAGGACAAACCATCCGATATGGCTAGGGACATGCTGGGACATCCTCTGTGCAGTCACACAGCATGACTGGGCTCGGTGCTCTCTGCCCACACCGACCTCCTCCATCCTCTGTCCTTCATTGCCACGTTGTCAGGGGCTGACGTCAGGCTGGCACAGCAGCCAGGGTCCTTCCCCCACAAGGCTTTTGTGTGCCTTGTCACAAGGGCATATGGGATTTGTTATAATCTGAGCTCAGGTCATCTGCAGGGACAGGGTGGACGTGTGGAGTTGGGTGTTGGGATGTGCTGGGTTTGTGGTCACTACGGAGATATGGCAGAGAATGGTGAGAATGGCACTTAGCATCATTGCAAGCAAAACCTGTGGGATATGTGGGCTGAGTGCCTCTCATTGACCATTCCCCATGCTTTCCTGTCTGTAATTTGCAAAATAAAACCACCTCCAATGCTTGTACACTGATAAACAGCTTTAAAAGATTAAAGCATAAGCAAATACAGCCCAGCATCAGGCCCACAAGTCTCGCTGAACCTCTATCTGCTATGACACATGGCAGCCAAACCTGTTGTATGAAGGTAGTTTGTAGCCAGGGCTTGAGTACGAAGGAGCACAGCTCCTCTTTGGTTCATTGGTGTTGTCCCCACCGAAGCCATGGTTAAGATGTGCCAACATAGCTGCACCTGGTTAAATACTGTTCTGGCAGGGTTCCTGTTTCACCAGTGTTATCTGGAGTGTTTAATGTTAATATTGCTCTCACTTAGATAGATTTGGCACTCCTCAATGTTTTCTTGTTACAGGAATTTCCTTAAGTAGAAACTTTTTCTTCAGAGTAATTTTTGGTTGATTATTGCTTATATATGCAATTAGTGTAATTGCATCTGATTATGCAAATTTATTTAATCATATAATTAGGATATGGAGGGATGAAATATAATGCAGTTGGGAAATCTTTTGTAAAACTTCCTGAGCTCAGTACTCTATGCATAAGGTGGTGGTTCTCTCATGCTGTAGGCTGGTAGACTGGAGATTTTAGTTCAGCATGCTGGCTAGTTTCAAAACGTATTTAAAACGTGCTATTATTTGCTCTTAAAATTAGTTACATGGCCTTCATGGTATGAAGGTGTGTAACTTTTATTTTCTACATTATAATATCAGGAGCTCACTGCTGAGCTCAGCACTGCTGTCTCACATCTGCATCCACACCTTACATCAAGGGATATGAAAGCATCAGCCCTACATGGAACCCAAACCTCAGATCTTATCTTCAGCTGGGGTCTCTCATGGGGAAGAGAGGGAGAGCTGGACAAGCATGGAGTCCTCAGGGGTGCTCCTTGTCTGTAGCTCAGGGACTGAACTGGCCCTGAAATCCCTTTTGAAAACACCCTGCCTTGGTAAGGACTAAGAAGGAGGAGGTAGAAATGGTGCATTTTCCAGACTGTGGTCTGGAGATGTTTGTTGTCATTCAAGAAATCTGGCAGGAGCAGGGGCCTGAACCTGTTTCTCAAATTTCTCAAGCAGCTCTTGAATTGCAAAAAAATACTGTTCTTTGTCCTTCAGCAGTTACTTTTAAAGCTGTGCTAGGAGCTTCACAGAAGTAATCAAAGCGCCTTGCTTTTATGATCTAATTTTCAGCTGTGGCACAACAGCCAGGCTCACTGCCAAGAACTGTGGAGAGAAGAGGGAAAAGACTAGGATGATTATAGCAGGATCGAGTGATTTCTCAGCAAGACACGATTGTCTGTGCTCTGAAACAAGAGCCTCGTAAGCCGCAGGATAAAGCAAACATATGGTGTGTATGAAAAAACCACAAATGGTATATTCTTATTTATTATTTGGGTTGTGTTAATGTCTCCTGCTTCTAGTCAGGAATAGGTACCAAAAAATGATTACCTGCTTCCCAAGGAGAACATGGTCCAAATAGCCAGTCTGGTGTACATCTGTCTTGATTATCTCTGCAAGGGCTGCAGGGATTTGCTTTCTTTTTGGCTTCACAGAGCTGCAGCTTCTCGTTGTTCTTCGCCACTTGGTTGGGGCTGCCTTTTGGCCCGTGGATGTCTGAAAGCAGTCTTCACAGATGCCAAGGAGCTTGTGGGCTTCTCCAAGGCCTGATTCCTCACAGCAGCAGTGTGAGTGGAGGCGGACAGGAGGCCTGCTCAGTGTGCCGGCAGTGAGCAGAGCTGAAATGAAGGCCAGCATGCTCGGAGTTGAATTGCTGCACCAAAAATGAACCCTCCAGTTGCTCTCCCACCACAGCAATGAGAGCCATAAGTGGCTCCTTAGACCTGAAGACCCATGTGTTGCAAACCACTTTGTGCTTGTGGGGCTCTTGGCAGCTCAGATGTTGTTCCAGTGCATGGCTGTGGGACACAAGTTCCTCTTCAGCTTCTCCAGACTGAAGGTGTTGGAGTGAGCTGACTGGATTTTGGGCAAGTGCCTCCTCTGTGTATAAAAAGTTGATGGGGTCAGGGTTGGACTGTGGAAATATCTCCCTCTTGTCAGGGTAGTGGACTAACGCTGAGTGCTCTAGGAAGTCCTGCAGACCCGACTGCAGAACAGGGAGCACAGGAGAGACTCCGGGATGGAAATAGTCATAGGCTGTATTGCTTGGTGTGGGTAGACAGCTTGGGCTCTGGAAGGGACTTGCTGACCTAATATTTCAAAAATTTCATTTGAGGAGCTGTTCAGGACTTGGCAGCCCAGCCCAGGACTTGCTACTTCTCTCCTTAAAGGGAGTTTCTGGTGCCGGTTGACAGCAGTCAGAGCAGATTCTTCCTCCTGGCTGTGCTGCTGTGGGGGATCATCTGAAGGAAGCACAACACAAGCACAGGGTGATACAAGACAGGGCTGGATACAAGACAGGCCCAGCTCTGCCCCAAGGCAGGACTGTGACCTGAGCTGAAGGATGCTGGTGATGGGTGATGGAGAGGATGTCCCTCTGCAGGCAGCCTGTCCTGGTACATGGCTGCCTGCACCATTTAGGAAACTTGACCTGCCTCCTGACCTTGCTAGTGTATATTAAAGCAGCAGACTGAAGCCTTCTGTGATCTTTGGGACCTCACTTAGTGAGAGTGCCTGTGGGTCTTGTGTGGTCAAGAGGCACCTAATGGATATGGCCTTCAAACAGGGTTTCAGTTGTGATGTCTCTGCCGGTCCCCATGCTGGCACCATCCATGGACATTTGAAGAAGTCTCCAACTCTCAACAGCAGCAAAACAGCTGCCTGAACACTCTCCGTGCAAATGCCCATTGTAGTTATTATTCACTGTGACTTATTTTACTGCAAAGGCCCTTGGTGCCTCAACCCAGGGCAGATGCGTTCTCAGGGACAGAAAAGGGAAGTGGGACGAGGTGGGCTGAGAGCAGTGTCATCCCTCTTAACCTGGGAACTGCAACAGATGAAGCTGTAAAGTCACTTTACTGAGTAGTCTGTTGCGAAATCAGGAAATGAAGCTGGATTTGCTGAGGCCCAGGGCCTTTTAACCTCCCCATCCTTTTTCATAGGAACATTTCTAGTTAGCCAAATGGAGGGACCAAGCAGTAAACTAGATTTGCAGGTTTTTATTTTTCAAACAATGCTTTGAAATACTTTATTGAGCAGCAAAACTAATTGCATTCGCTCATCTCCTGCTCCCACGTACAATACAGAGAGATTTTCTCCAGAATCCTATTCTTTTCAAAAGGGTTTTTTGTACCATGCTCTGCTCGGTGCCTGCCTAGGAAACATGTGCAGCCATTTGATAAATATATTGTGAAAAACACCGTTGAAGTGGCAGTCTGCCTGCAGCAGAGGAGTAGCTACAGGGAAAAATGGTAAATAAGATATGTGTAAGTAAATTAATTTTGCTCATATAAGCTTGTTTGCAGCTTTAGTTCATGTCTGCAGAATAATTCTCTGATCTACAGCAGGTGTTGGGGGGGAATCAGACTGGTGACTGCATGAAGAGCATCGGGCCCAAAGCTGTGCAGGAGCTTGTAGAAGGTAGTGGTGATGTGTCTGTTTTGCTGGGATTTCCCATCACAGCATGGTGCGGTTGTGTTACAGCCTGACAAACTGCAAATCCACCATTGATTTTGCCTTGCAGAAATAAATAATTGCCTCTTGTACTGAGTTTTATGCACTGTAAGACTGGTCTGTGCGTAACTGATTTACTTATTCAGAAACCACTGCTTTCCAATACACTTTTGGAGGATTTATCAGTGAAAAGGAATCTTTCAAAACAGCAGAACCTGAAACAAAGCACAGCTCTGCAGATGAACAACTATTTTCTTTTAACTCTTGCTGGATTTTTTTAGCATACTTTTAGCAGCACTATATTATTTGTTGTGATGCTCTATGGGTCTGTTTTGATCGGATGAACTGATTTATGGGGTTTATCTTAAGTTTATCTATTTAAGTTGTCAGTTAGCTGAAGATTTATTTTGCAGCCTGAGCTGTGGGTCAGAGCTGTGCAAACGTGATGGGGTGACACCCCGGGGTGCCTGGTCTGGGCAGTGAAGAGCTGCACAGGCGGCTAACACAAGCATTGCTGTCTGCTGGGACCTACAAGTTGCAGGTTGATTTTCTTCTTGATGCTTCCCAGAAGTGAGGTGAGCTGTGACTATTCAGAAGCTAAAGCTGCTGCAAGGAAAGGCCTTGGGTTTGTTTCCCTGTAGGAAGAAGGGCAAAGCCAGGCTTTTAATGCAGGATGGAATCAGAAGTTTCCTCCTATCCCTTGTGCAAGTTGGATTAAATGGTGAAAGCATTTTTACTCCCTCCATCCCTTCATTTAAAATAGTTCCCCTGATTGAAGGGAACACACAGGCTGGAGCGCTGGACTGGGAGCAGAGCTGCAGCCCAGCCCCGGTGGTGCCGAGGGCAGCTGCTGATGGTGGCCACGTGGCCTGGTGCTTTCCTGGCTGTGCGGCCATGGGAAGCTGCTGCCCTGCAGGCAGGGCTGGAGGCTGGTCTGTGCTCCCCAGGGGCTGAGGCGCTGACCTGCACCCAAAGTCGAGCACGCAGGCATCCCACGAGGAGTCCTCATGAGCATCTGGTTGGGAAATGTGCTGCTGGGCAGGCCCTGGCGAGAAGGAAATCCTCTTCAGAGATAGCAGGGTGGCCGCAGGCTTGCAGTTGCCCTGACCTGATGCTCCCAAGTCAGCTCAGAAGCTTCCCAAGCGCAAACCTTGCACGAGCATTTTGCAGACAGCAAGCCCTCTGCGGGCTTCCCACAAATCTGTTTCAAAGGACAGGATCATTGCTGAGCCCGCGCAGGGCCGCAGCTGGCTTCCTAGGGCGAAGCCTGGTTTGGGAGAGCGGGGAGGTCTTGCAGAGGGGAGGCTGGCGTTGCTTCGCCTGTGGGTTTGTGGGACCACGCGCAGTATGTGCTGGACCTGGACCCTGCACCCCTTCTTCCCTTGCTGCTGCGAGCCACCCCCCAGCACCTGCGTCCTGGCTCTGAAAGGAATTTGTGCTTTGGGACTGAAGGTTTAAATATAGTTTTAATAGAAGCTTTTAAAGCTGATCTCACTATTTCATTACTGTTTTGAGTGAGTGACACTTCTGTCAATTTGTTTCAAACAAGCCTGCAGAAAAGACAGGAGAAGGGGGGAAGATTATACCGGAGTGGAGAAGAAGGACGTGGCCAGCAGGCTGTGGGGAGGGACATGTTAGATTTGGATGTTTCAGTGATACTGAGTACTTGGCATGTGCCCCCCATGACTGGCATTTGACCTAGGGTGAAGCCTGCCATCCAGATCTTTCTCTCGTTTCCTTACTGATATAAAAGATTACTTGAGCTTGGCTGCTGTGGTTGTGCGAGGGACTCGGGAGGTTGTCTCTCTTTGCAGCAGAGTTCAGTTGTAGGGTGTTTAACTGAGCATTGCTGGGCAGCTTTGAGCCAGGCTTGACCTTTGCTACGTGCTCCCTGGTGAGGGTGTTGTGTGTGTTCCCAGGCTGGTGCTGGATGGGGCTTTTTGAACTTGCTCACTCTGACCCTTCGTTGTGTAAATTAAGTGTAGCCAGCATGAAAACAGGGTGATGCAAGAGTCACTTGTCTTGCAGGGTTTTTTATGCACAACCTGCTTTGCACGTAGAGAACCAAAGGTTGCAATATTTCAGTTAAGCCTACACTGAAATTCACTGAATGCAGTCCAGGATGCTCTCTCACTGTTCCCAGAAACTGGGCAGAGGGATGAGATGATGCATCCTGCAGCACTGCATCTTCAGAGGTGATTAAGGGATGACAGCCATGTGCTGCAGAGGATCATTTCCTGCTCTGGACTGTGTTGGGAAGACTGAAATATGTTTTAAATTGAAGCTGAAATTAGCATCCAGGAAACAGTGATTTTATTCAGCAGTTTTAGCTTTGTATTGCATTTTTGTGTTCTGTAGGTCTTTTCCAAAGGAGAAGCTGATTCCCACATGCTGGTAATCATTAAGTGTTGTTGATTTGCAGCTCAGTATAGCTTTTATACATTGTGGGCAACAAGGTTAATGTGTGTTTGCACACAGGCTACAACTGTGGGTGGCCAGGGGCAACCCTGGAACCAGACCTACTTTAAATGCTGCCTTTGCTGTTGACTGCGTTGCAAATAACTTGAGAGTGTGGAAGTCACCAGCCATGGCTTGGCTTCCAGGCTGTTCTGTGACACTCTGTAGGGCCCTACAAGGCAACAGAGACGCTACTGTGGAGGCTGTGGATTTGTTGTTACGCACATTGGGTTTGGATACATACCAGAAGCTCTTGTACCCTATAAATAAGAATTCAAGAGGTCAAAAGTTTGACCCTTTACCCTCAGCTTAAGAAGCTGTACTTCTCCTTTATTGTAAGCTCCGGTTGACTCTTGGTCTGGCAGCAGAAGGAGAAGTTCTCTTTAACTGTGTCACTTGTTGCACATCAGATAAAATCTTATCTTTATTGCTTTCATATCTAGCTTGATGCTTGGGTTTGCCTTTCCTTTTGAGTGTTTGCAACTTGTTTACAGCCTGCCAGTGTTTTGCTTTTGCTTTCTTTTATGTTGGAAGAAGCCCGAGACGGGTGTCTTGGTTATGTCTGTGTTGAGTGAACAGTATTACTGTTTACCTCTGTGTTTTCTTTTAGGTGTTTCATGGAAAGATTCCTCCATGCCCTGTGCTGTCTGTGAGCACTAGCATCGCAGCTCTCTGCAGTGCCATCTAAGACCATACGAGCTGGACGCAGCGATGGGGGACTCTCCAACAAATGCCATGGATGGAGGCATAGACAAATGCTGCAAAGACACGCAAACTGAACTGGCAGAGCGGGTGGCAGCCATAGATGTGGCTGTTGGCCCAGACAGAAGCGACCAAAATGGTGAAGACGACACTGAAGAAAATGACGCAGTCTTTTCTGATAACATAAAAGACATCCAAAGAAATGGAGTCAACAGTGACATGAATGTATTTCTGCCTTCCCAGCGGTCAGAAGATGCTCACTGGAGGCATGTTCCCAAGAGACCTCTCACTAGACCCATCCTATCAAGTAGGAAGTTGTCTCTTCAGGAAAGATCATCAGGAGGTTATTTGGCATCTAGCAACACTCCAGGTTATGGTCCTTATGCCACAGGGCCATCACCACGTATAATGAGGAGACCAACGATAGAGTCCAATCGGGTCTCCATATCAGATTCTGAGGTAGGCTAGTTCTCCCCTATAATTGTGGTGTCAAGGTAAGGTAAGTCTTTCAGTTGGTAATGGGAGTCTTCAGCCTTTTAGAGTAGTAGATCTGAAAGCACTGTTTTTTCTAAGGGGGGAAAAAAAATCCCTGAAACCAGGGATTGTGTTATCTGGGAATGGCTGAACAACTTTGCATCCATCCCCCAGACCTCTGTTGGGTGTAGCCCTGGTCCTGGTGTTGGCTCCTTCAGCACTTGCCTGCCCGGGATAGTCCCATTGAGGGGCCGGGACCCCTGTGTGTAGTGGTAGCACGCAGAAGACCTGTCAGGCTGTTCAGGGACAGGGCTGCGGCCACATGGCTTTGCTCTCGTGTCCCTGCTGTATGTGCCCTTCGGGAGTTTATCAGTCACAGCAGCTTTGCTGCTGGTATTTTGTGGATTTAAGCTTCTGGAGATTATGTGTATCCTATTGTATTTAGTCATTATTGAAGGCATGATTTAATTTTATAAAGAGCTTAAATGCACTGGTGTTTCCTACTCCTGTCAGGATTTTCCTTTGTCTTTAAAGCATTTGTAACAGCAGTGGTAATGGAGGGCTGTGAGCTGCCTCTCCTTCAGAGGAGTGTCTCTGGGTGGCTGCGGTCGTTTCTGCTCGTCTGTCTTGCAGCTGCTCTCCCAGTACCAGACCTGGGCTCAGACCTGTCCCAGAGGTGTAACACACTGTTAGTGGTCAAGTGTATTGATGAAAGTGGCTGCTGGTTGCAATTCCCTGTGTTGTGCTGGGTGGGAAACCTGTCCCCTGCTGCTGTCCCATGGAAGGACAAGGAAGAAGGCAGCTGCAGCTCTTTCCAGCCTTTCTTCCCCACTGGCATGCATGCCATGCTGCAACAGGGAGCAGAGAGAGGGGCCCCTGGTGTTGTGCCAAAGATGCTGAGTCTGCAGCAGTGCCTGTGAGAAAGGGGTGTGCAGATCAGACTGACTTCAGCAGGGCTTTCTTTGAAAGCCAGGCATGATGCGGGTGGTGTAAGTGGGTGGTTCTTGAAGCCAAAATGGTTTGTAAAATGCTACTGGCTGGGGAAGGATTTTAAGTAGGGTATGGGCTGTCTGGAGTATTGGAGAGGGTATGTCATCTCTGTGGGGCTGGCAGCTGGTTTGGGAAAAAACACAAACTCGCACCTGAATTATACCCCAAGCCCATGCTGTGTGTTTCCTGAGATTATCTGCTATTTGTGGAGGAAAAATCCCCAAGTTTTTCTTGCCTTGCCATTTCTCTCCAGATGCTCACCTAGTGAATTGACCTCTGTGGCTGTGCCTGGGCACTGAAGCGGACCAGAGGCGGCAGCTGGGGACTCAGGAGCCGCGCCCATCTGACTCTTCCTCACCCAGTCGATGGGGAACACGTTGCTGAGCATGGCTCTGCCAGTGCCACTGTGACAATACGTTGCTCTTGGGCACTGTGGTGCTCCCAGCTGCGATGCCTAAATCCCACTGTCGTCCCACCCTGTGTCATAAGGGACCGAAATCACTGGAGTTTAGACTTTTGCCAGTGTGGGTCCAGGTGACCTGGAGCTTAATGTCTGTGTGGCTTAGTGTTTCCCTCCTGAAAAGTGGGTGTTTTCGCCTTGCATATCTGAGAGGACGGGTGCTGTGCATGAGCAAATCAGCCGTTGTCCTCTGGGAAGTTTTGCAAGTCACATTAGCTGTGAGATGGGCTGTGGCATCCCTGGCCGATAAGAAGATATCTGCAGAAGGTGCACTGCAGAGGCTGCAGCTTTGACGGCAGCCGTATGCTTTAATAAGGGAGCCGGGGAGGGAGAGGAGCCAGTTCTTGGAAGCGGACGTGACTTGTGTGCCAGCTCTCCCATCCTGCAGTACTTTGACTGTGCCAGGAGTGAGGCTTGTCTGAAATCTGTTTCAAAGTAACTGCAGTTGAGTGTGACTAGCACATTCCCATCTGTAAGCAAATTCAAATTACTCCGTCCTCTCCACAGCATCTGCATCCTGGGGAGCAGTAGTTACTGCCTTGGGGTAGGCAGTGCTTAGTTTGAAATGCAGTTGTGGAGCCCTTCATTTCCCTGCTCCCGCAGCAATTCTTTACGCAGTACTGCATTTTTAGTGGTCACTTTGATATAACTATTTAGAGCCTTGCTCTGTTGCAGCCCAGATGCTTAACAAAGCCGTGCTCGTTGGAAACCATCATTCATATTAATGGGGAATCGCTGCGGTAGGAGGGGGAAGGGAGCCCAGGCGAGAGCTGTTCAGAGGTGGGTGCTGGCCCTCACAGCAGTGCTCTCGGGAGCTGTGCTTTGTCCTCCCAGCTTACAGGGACAGTATCTGTATCCTGTAAGGAACAGCAAAAGGACTAGGAAGATGCGTGTTTGTTTATAGGATAAAGTTTGAGGGTGGCCACCAAGTAATGAGAAATAAATGTTAGGTGTGTGGCAGCAAGGTGAACGTGCAGCCTGTGCGCAGCCGAGCTCCAGCGTCCTGCGTATGACCTACCACTTGCTGCTAAGTGGTTGTTGCAGGGTCCTTGTGTTCATGGCTGTGAGAGGCACTGACAGTCCAAATCTGAGCTATGCATCTAACCAAGATACAGCGGGGAACTCGGAAGTGAAAGAGAGAGCAGATCTTCTGTTGTTACATGCGTTTGCTCAGTATGTTTGCTGTAAGCAATCATCAGAGCTTACATGTGGGCAGGGGAAGACTGAGCAGAGCCAGGAAGCAGGGGCAGGGCTTCTAAGAGTTATGAGGGACTCTGTGTTGAGGCTTTTGGCCCTATGCAGGATAAAATAATCCCATGATGAGGAATGCAATCATGGTGTACCTAGCAGAAGGTGCTGTTGAGTTTTCTGTTGATGCAGACCCTCAGCAGGGAGGCTGGACGGTCACTGACAGGATCCAGCTCATGGGTCGCAACATTGCCCCTGGTCTCTCTGCAAATGACACATCTTGTTCTAGGCAAACTGCACATTTGTACTCAAGTCCATATCTCTCACCTGCTTAAAGCCATTTCAGAGTTGCTCTTTTTTCCTTGCATTGAGTATCCAGCATCATCAGTCGGTGCCTTTCAGGTGGCAGGACATTCATCACTCCGGCTTGTGGCTGCTGCCTGAGTTACAGTCTGTGCAAAAATGAAGATGAAGTTCATGAGCATTTGGGCTTTATCAGTGGCACACGTGCAGGCACCATCCGTCAGGAGCAGAGATGGATGGCACAGCTGCATATCAAAATTTCCTGTGTTATGTTGATAGCCATCTAGGATTGAATCTGCTTTGCCTCTCCAGTGATAGCAGGAGTGTCAGCTCACTGCCTTGCTGTCAGCAGTTCTGTATCCTTGACTGATCTGGAGAAATAATGGAGAGATGTGCTGTGGGGAGACCGAAGATGGAGACAGGGCAGAGGTGAATTTTCTGTTGTTCTTTGCTGAATTATGGAATAACCATGTGTTCAGTTAGCTGCTGAGCTGAGCTTTTTAATGCTGGTTGTTTAATACTTGTTCACAAGTTGGGAGGAAGACTTATATTCATGGATCAGAGGGCCAAGAGCTGAAGCTGAGCCTGTGACGCTGCGGGAGGATTCAGCCAGTGCTGCGGGCAGGCAGTGAATCAGGCCATCCCGTCCCCAGGACTGATACCGTGAACGCCTGCCTTCTGAGCGGGGCTTCTGGGGTGTGTTAGTTAGGAAGATGGTGGCTCCTGGGCTGGCAGGGCTGCAGCAGAGCCAGAGCTTGTTGTCTTGCACAGGGGCAGTTCCCAATCAGCTGAGCACAGCCACCAATTAGTTAATTGCCCTGGGACAAAGATTTGGCAGCTGCTGGTATCCTGGAGCTGCTGTTGACAAGTCTGGACATGGGTAGAGGTGCTGCTTGTTGGAAAGTGGCATTTGAAAATGCTTTTTTTAAAATTCTGCCATCCCAAACCAACATTTTAGATAGTCAGGAAAAGTCTTACTTGGAAAGTGACTAGAAAAAGAATAAAGGATCTCTTTGTCCAGGCTTTCTCCCCTGACTTGCCAGCACGGTTAATTGCTTTATGCTTTCTCTTCTCCAGTCTCTTCTGGCTGAATTGTCCTTCTCTTTTACATGTTCCCTTACTCTCCCTGCATCCACCCACTCCCTGGCATCCTGGTTCTCCTAGTCCCGGTGTCCATGTGGTCTCCCCACCCTCTGGGATCAGCAGGGGGGTGTTCCAGCTCCCCACTGCCTGGGCAGCCCCGCATGTCGTGGCGGGGGGCTGGGGCTGTGTGTGCTTTAGCAGTCGTGGAGGGGATGAGTCAGGCCAGTGTGTTCTCCCTCCTCAGTGCTGCTGCTGGCCTGAACATTCAAGGAGGAGGATGAGCTGACAAAGGGAGTTTTCCTACTCTTGATGTCCAATAGCTTATCCCAGAGGCATGAAAAATAAATTGCTGCTTTGTTCTTTCTTTCTTTGGCTTTCCACATCTTTATCATAGGCCTGCTGCTTGTGTGGCCAACTGGTTTGAAGCAACTGGTGTCAAGAGGAGTGAGAGGTAGTGCTTTGGTGCTGGGCTGATAGGGGCCTCATGGTCCTACAGTCTCTGGGAGCTGCCTGGTTTTCTTCACAAGGTCATGGTTTCCTTGCTGTGCGCAAAGATAGACCCAGGTGGGACCAAGCTCCTGTGCAGTGTGGGCTGGGGAGCTTCTCATTCTAGCCCCTTGAGTCCCCCAAACTCATTTCTTCTGGAGGTCTTACTGTGGTGCTCAAACAAGAGCTCTCTTGAAAAGATCAAAGATGTTTGAAAAACATTTCTTCAAAGAAGAATCCCCCACAGGCATTGCTAATTTCTTTTCCTTGGATTGATTAACCTTTTATTTAAAGTTACATTTCCAACTTGTTTAAAGGTAAGGTTTGAGAGAAGGAGAAAGCTGCAGAGGGGCTGGAAAGGGGCTGCTTTGTCCCACTGGTCCCAGCCCCCAGTATCACTGCCCGGGGACCCGTTGGGTGCCCAAGCTCCTGCATCCAGCTTCAGGGTCTCGAGTGGGTGAGCCCAGACAGCAGTGCTGAGCCTTGGTGTTGCACTTTCTGCTCAGCAGTGGCCAGTGCTCCTGCCAGCAGCCAGTTGTGGTGCTGGGCTTCCAGTTTTGCACTTGGTTTTGGACTTGTTTAAAAATCTGTTTATTTTTCTTAGCTCCATGAGGTCTGGGCTGCTTCTGTGTCCTTCTGTGTCCCTGATCAACTTTCTGATTTGCATTTGTTGCTTTTCTGGCTTTCATTTTTATTTTGTCTGGTTTTAGAACTGCTTTCACTTCCTCTTCCAGACAAGATGAGTTTGAACCAGTGTTGTCTTCATTACTGGCACTTAATTCCAAATTTTCTCTTCCATGCTTCTCTTTAAAGTGTATCTCTGAATGGCTGAGACTTGTAATTCTTATCAGATTGGTAAATTTGGCTTCTTCTGGGGGACAAAATTCTCAGTTGTATACGTATGTAGGCAGTCTGATTGTTTTCAGAAATATCTTACTTTGGAAAGCAGCTCTGGCTCTTCCTTCCCATCCCTGTGTTCCCCCTGGACAGCAAAGGCTCAATTCTCAGTTTCTCAGAGTTTCTGTCACCCAGCGGTGACAACAGTGGATTTTGTGGAATTGGGCCTGGACTTCACTGTGCTTTATGATTTTTGATAAATTTTTGTTTTCTGTGGCATTGATTCCCCCCCCACACACACACCTTGAATAATACCTTGGACATGTTAACTAATGGGGCATCTTGTTTTTTAAGGCATAACAATTATTGCACACTTGGATGGACACAGCAGTCTAATTTGCTGACAGGCTTTCATTAAAGGATCTCATTAAGGTTCTTTCTCTGTTCATATTTATCAGCAGGTGCAAATGCATTGGCATGATGAAATCAAGGGGATTGTACAATGTTATCTTTAAGAAACACTTGGCCCAGAGATAGGTGTTTTGCTCCGATAAAGGAATAGTGCAATTATCCCACTTCCTGCAGGAGAGCCGAATAACATAATAATCCTGCCAGTCTGCAGCAACACATGGCAGGAGTTGCTAGAGCTGTGAATTATGGTCTTTCTACAAGGTAAAAAAAAGGTAGAAAGCAGCTATAATCTTGTTTGATTTTTGCTGTGTTCAGCTCAAGTGCTCAAAGCACTGCAGAAGCCAAGATGATAGTGCTTTTCACTGGTAGTTATCTGCATGGAGAGCGATGGAGGTGTGGATCAGGTAGGGATGTGGCAATAGTGTAAACTCTGGGAGGCTGTGCTGCAGACTCTGTCATTGCCTTTCCCTCGGACCCTCTCTGGGTGTTCCCATCCCAGTATTTACCCATCCCTTTCAAAAAACCATCCCCCAGAGGCAGGTGTCCTGGCACTGCTCGCAAGCTCCATTTGACAGCAGTGAAAGGGCAGAGAGATGCTTCAGGTGTGGGATAAGAGTGGTAATTTCTAGCCAGAGGTGAGAGGGGTGGTGGGAAGATGATGGTCTGAGCCAAAGGAATTGGTGCCTCGGACACTGGGACAAGGCATAGTCCCTCCTCAGTTGCACTGAATGCTGTGTAAGGGGGTTTGCCCAGCTGGATGGACTACATCCCGCACAAAGGACTCTGCTCCTTCAGGAGGGAAGGAAAAACACCATGGTGGCAAGAAGCAGCAGCAAACTTGGTGCTTTAGAGAGGCCACCTTGGCTTGAAACAAGGTACTGAGCGCAGACCAACCAGTCTATGGCTACACGTAAAAGGCTGTATTTACTCGTGCAACTAATCCCTACTGGGGGAGGAGGGCTGATAACAGGACTTGGTCGTTGCAAGCTTGGTGGTTTGAAGAGCAGGAGATACTGAGGTGGTTGGGGGCTTTTTCAGAGGGGTGATTGCTTCTTCTGCCTGAATCAGCCACTCTGGTGAGCCTTTCCCCATCTCTGCAGCTTTGCACAGGGCAAGGCAGGCTGAGCATGGGGAAACCCGGGGCAGGAGACATCAACAGAAAACTGTTCTTGCTTAATTTGTGAAAATCACCGCGATGCAAAGCACAGCCTCACGCTGGGAAGTGAATCTGCTGATGCAGCGTTTGCAGGGGAATTTGTCCTCCACGTGTCTGTAACCTGGGTTCCTGCGTGCTGCCCCCTCCTTTAGGGAGGGGAGTCTTTTCTACAAAGCTCAGTGGGGTTTTTCTTTTCCATATACTTCAGTGGCCTTGTGCTTTACATCTTGGCTTTTGCTGGGTCATACTCTCTCCTCTCTTCTTGCTCCTAGGTCTGATGGATTGATCTTTGCCTTTGGAAAGATATGTGCTTTGCTAGCAGCAGAATTAATACACTTCTATGGCCCTATTACTCACAGTTGGCTCTTCTTCCCTGTCAGGGCGGTGGAAAAAAACTTCCTTTGCTGGAAACGATATCAAGATTTAAATCATTCCTTGTATTCCTGACAAGCCACTGCTTGCAAGCTTAAAAAGTCATCAGTTCCCCATTGCTTTATTCTCCTTCACTGTGACGATTGCTTGTGTTAGGAGCTTTTTCTGGTTGATGATGGGGAAAAGTCAAAATTATCATCTACCACATCCGTGCTCTAATGCGTCCTGAGAGGCAGAGGAGTGTTACTTTCAGTGGGGATGCTGCACAGGCTGGGGCTGTAGCACGCCCTGTTCTCACAAACAGACTGAAAGCATCTGGCACTGCTTTGCTGTCCTGGCGCTGCTTCTGTAGGTTGCAGGGCTATTTTGAGGTTTATGGGCAGGCTAATCTACCTGTCTACATATTTTATATCAGTGTTGTTCCCAAAGAAGTGCCTGGTGCAGAGGCTGGATGTGAATTTTCAAACTGCTTTAGTGCTTGGCAATCTCAGGGAGAAATACTGTATTCATAAATGCTGTCTGGGGAAGAGTGTCCCATCTAAGGCTCAGCCCACACCACGTGCTGTGGTTGGAAACTCTCCCCTTCCCTCACCACACCGTGTTTGGGGCTCTCCCTACCCCTGCAATGCAGTTAAGTGCTGTGAGTTAAGTTAGGACCGAGGCAAAAGCCACCACAGCCCACTCTCCCTGGTGCCTGCACTGCAGAGATCCCCACAAGAGCACTGGGACTCTGCCAGGAGCTTTGCACTGCAGCAAGGTGTGTGCTCTCCTCCTGCGGACCCTGTCACGGTGGCCAGGCAGGTCCCCTGGGTGCTCCCCGACAGCTCGGTGTGGGCAGTGCACACTGCTCACCCTACGCTCGGGGCCTCGAGCCCCCAGGGCTTCTGTGGCGCCTGGGGTTTTCTTCTTGTAATTAGTATGAGGGTGGAGGGGTCAGCTCCAAGTGAAATGAAGCTGTGGAAGTGTTTTCCTTTAGGTGGTACAGTACTAAAGGAAGGGTGGATTTAACATCAGATGACTGCATGGCTCTTCTGTTCCACCTTGCTTTCCAGCAGTCGATGCCTGGGGTCGCCATCACCCCCTGCACTGCTCCTGGTCTGTCATTACACCCTTGTCACAGCTTGCTGGGGGTCTGCATCCACCCCCTTCCCACCCCTTGAGGTTTCAGTGCTGGATAGCTTGCAAACAGAGATCAGACCTGCTTAGGGGTGATTTATTTTAGCAAATACTGTATCAGCTTAAGGCAATTCATTATTGTTTGTGTTGCATAGCAAAGGAGCTTGGCTCTGTGTGTTCTCCTCAAAGAGCAGCCACCATCCAGGGGAGGGTTCCTCTGGGTGCAGCCGCAGCCTTCATGCATGGCCCGTGGAGGATCCCTGTCTTTGCCAGGCTGAGGTGGGGAAGGGGACGGGATGATGCTGTGACCCCGGGGCTGGCGTGGGTGCTGCCTGGGTACTGGGAGCTGCCAGGCTGTGAGAGCCCTGTGGAGCTGGGGATGGGTGTTCTTCTGCTTGGTATTGAGCACAGGCCGATGTGGATGGTTAATGTAAAGAGGCTGGAGGCTCACCCGTCTGAACCTGAGTGATGCCGGGGAATGGAGTGGAGGAGCCTCTGGTGTTACACCAGCACAGCCAGAGTCAGAATTCAGCCCATAATTGCTTTGTCTTGGGCTGTCAAAAAACCCCGCAGTGCTCATAGTGTAACATATACCAGTATAAATAAGATTTAGTCTTTCATTATTCAGCACTCAGCCTCTACTTGATACTGATTCAAATTCAGCTATTTCCTTTTACCAATACTCTAATTATGCTCTCCTTTTGATCTGCAGGACTGTGTGCAATTAAACCAGTACAAGCTGCAGAGCGAAATAGGCAAGGTACGTTACTGGAGCTCGTGTTTGTCACAAGCAGCCTGAATGCACACACACATATGGGTGGAAAGACTGTGCCAGCCCATGGGACCTCACTGGCCAAGACTCCTTGCAACTTGTGTTTGGTTTGGGGTTTTTTGTTTGGTTTTTGCCTTATTAGTTTGAGCAAGTTTTTTCAAGGTCAAAGTGGAACTACTTCCTCTGAAATCTAAATTTATTTTCCTTCCCTCTGAAGGTGGTTAAGCTGGCTCCCTTCCAGGGTGTTTGCTTGCCAAATGTAACACTAAGAGCCTTTGATGCATTAATACAAGGAAAGAAAACAAAAACAAGATCAGGGCAGATGTTTGGTCCCCATCAGGACTAATTTAAGTTTTTATGTCTATGAATGAAATGCTAGTTTAATTCTAATCCACGTTTAAAAGCTTCAGAATGATTCAGAAGAGATTCCTCCGAAGTTATTTAGAGGTCTGGACTGTGAGACATTCAGACACCTGCACATTTGGACGTCTGCCACCATTGCAGATGGGTCCACGAGCGACAGTGCTGTCTGGAAGCTGTACTTACCTTTGCAGTTGGAACATGGCAGTCAGAAGGGACTGCACCCTGAGCAGAGACCTTCAACAAAAGTTTTGTTAGCCCAAACTTCTCTCCAAAGTGAGAGGCCCCAGGCGGTGGGAGGAGGCACCCTTACTGTCTTCACAAGGGGCTGTGTGCTTGGCTGCTAGCAGTCAGGCTGGGGATACCACTGCTGGTGGTGCAGCACATGTCATCTGAAACTCGCACACAGCTTCAGACCCACTTACAGCTTTTGTCTTTGGCTTAAATATGCTTTAAGGAGAGTGTGAGGCCTTCTCTCTGGTGGATTTGCCCCTGCCTCCTCTTTCCCTGCAGGTCACAGTGAGCAGATAGACACCCTGAGGTTGGTGGAGGGTCTGTGAGACCTGCTGTGCTTCTGGATCAGCCAGATGGCTTGTCAGTCTCCTCTGAAACCAGGACCTTCATTCCAGCTCTCAGTGAAGTTAGGAGAAATGTTCTGAAGGCTGTTAGTGTTCATCTCATTTATTCAACAGGCATCTGTCAGGGATGATACCTAGCCGTGGTGTCATGTCTCGCTTGCATAAAATGTATAGTGTTGACACAGAACTGTGAAAAAACAGTGATTTGAATGGAGTTTGGCTTCAGGCTGTCACTGGAGTTGTGGATACAGCAGCAATCAAGGTTTGCATCTGCCTGGCTAACGTGCAGTTAGTGGAAAACAGACAGGTGGTCCTCACTGAAGTCCACTTGCTGTCAAGAGATGGAGAGGTTTTGTGCTGAAAATGGTCTTCACAAACTTGCACAAAAAAGATCTGCTTGAAAATTATTCTCTCTGTTCCCCACCCATGTTTGAGTTAAGACAAACACAGTGGCTTTGGCTCAGGGCAGGAGGTGATGGGCTAACACTCAACTCCTCCAGACATTGTTAATCCTCACATGCCCCGTGGCTTCAACAGAGCTGCCAAAATGTACCTGCTGACTTTGCTCAGGGGCAGGCATGGCCCTGGGGCCTTGAAGGCTTTTTTTTTTCCCCCTGTGTAAGGCCACAGTCTACCAGCCTTGAGCAGCAAGGAGACAAGGTAAAGCTGTTGAACTGACTGTGCAATTTGTGTTTATTTTTAGGGTTCCTATGGTGTTGTGAAACTGGCCTACAACGAGAATGATGACAAGTATTACGTAAGTGTCTCTCTCCTCCGCTCCTTGCTGCTACTGCTGCTCCTCATTCCCCTTTGCCCCCCTGAGAGCTAGGTTCCCCCTGCCTTGCTGCTTTTAACATATGCATTTCTGATTTGGGTAACATGCAAGGAATTGAACCTCCCCACTGGGCATGGAGCTGCTGCCTTCATGCCTGCTTGCGTGCGGTGCCGAATGGGAGGGAAACCGGGTGGGCTGCCTTATATAACAGGCAGGGATCTTGGAGGCAGGCTGCAGAAGTGTATCACTGATTTGTCTTGACATTTTCTAGCTATGAAGCAGGTCACCTGAAATTAGAGGTGTGTGGGTGGTGGTATTCAGCACCTGCTGTGCATTGGAAGATCAGCTTGGAATGAGCAAGCATGTTTTGTAAGGAAACAAGGATCAGAAAGATGCTGAATAGTGTGGCCCAGCTGGGCAGTGCCTGGCTCCCCTGGCTCACCCCGCTGCAGGATGCCTCCCCGTACGCCAAACAGCACCTCACTGTCCGGTCTGAGGTGTAGGGTGCAGGACAGAAGGCAAGCCTTGGCTTTTAAATCCTTTGCTAAGCTGAAGCCAGAGTTGGAGGATTTCAGATTCAGAAAGGCTGCTTATGCTGAAGGCTCTTTCTCTGTCCCTCCCCTTTCAGAGGCAGGTGAATCCTAACCATCCCAGCTGGGATTCCTGCGGAACCTGTCTGCAGATGTGCTCCTGTCCCTGGGCTGGCCCTCTTTGTTCAGGCTTGAGAGCAGGAGCTGGACAGCTGGCAAAAGGAAAACTGCCTTGCTGTGTGTGGCTGTCTGAAAGCTTGTGGAAACAGCTTTCAGCAGGTTCTGGTGGATCCCAGGGCAGGTACCTGCTGAGCAGAGCTGGGGGGCTGCAGCGCTGTTGAACCCTGCTGCCCTCGACACAACCCCGCTGGTCTGGCCTGGTGCTTCAGCTGCTGCTCCGCACCGTGAGAGGGGTCCTGCTGGTGCTGCTGCTGTGGAGTGTCCTCACGTGGGTGAAAATGGGCCCATTGGAGCACCCAGGCAGACCCGTGTGCTGCTCCCTGTCCCAGTGCACAGAGCTGTCGCTCTTGGCACAAAGGGGAATAAGAATATGCCCTGGAGATACAAAGTGTGCTCATTCCCTGCTGCTCCTCAGCTAGATTTTCCTCCCTGACTCTTGAATTTACAAGTGACATACTGGGTTGGAGGGACCGGATGGGACTTGTGTGCCTGTTAGTATTCATTAGCCCTTCTGCACTTCCAGCGGGCATGAAATTTCAGGAGAAATGTCTTGAAATGAAGGATGGAAGAGATGAGACAAAAATCTGGATAAGGTGCCCTGGAGCTGGCCAGGCAAAGGAACCACAATTCTTTCCATCCCGTGTGCTTTCCAAGCTGACTCACCCACCGCACTGGAGCGGTTGCTGTTTCTGACGGCTTCTTTTCTCTGCTGCCCTCCAAGTCCTCCCTCCTGTACCCTGCAGCAGGGCGGTTGTGTTCTGCAGAGCGATGGTGCCAGCCGTGGCTCCCCTGATCCGTCTGTCCCGCCAGCGTAGCCAGTGCCAGGACCAGCAACACAGAGAGGGAACACATCACATCACATTTATTTCCAGCTGAAAATATTTCTACTTTGAAAATTGTAATTTTTCTTTGAAAACTTACATTTTGGGGCTGCCCTTTCATTCTGGGAATCCCGCTGCTGTGCTGCAGGTTGCGCAGGGCGGGCAGGGCAGTTGTCACAGGTCAGCAGGAGAGAGCTGGGTCTAGGTTGGTGTTGCCTGCTGCCTTCTTGTCCATGGTTTGGATGTAGGTGAACGCCGTGGATGTGGATTTAGCTGGTCAAATCAAAGCCAAAAGTGAAAGCCTGTGTCCAGGTTAGCCTGGTGTGTGTTGATTAATCCCCACTTAATCTCCATTCTTTTTTTAATCTCAGCAAACACTTTAAAGCTACTGCAGCCCAAGAGTGGCTCCCATGCCTGGACACTTCTGTTTCAGCTTTGCTACGTGAAGAGGTGCAGAGTGCACAGAGCCCAGAGTTGCAGGGACACGCTCTTTGGCTCACCCCGATCCTCGTGTTGTGGGGGTTGAGGCAGGGTCTGAACTAGATCTCAGGAGCAACCCTGGGGCTGTGGAGCTGATCCTGGGAGGTGTGTGGAGTGCTATAGCAGATGGAGAGATGGGACCAGAGCGAGAGCATCAGCAGTGTCTACCTGCATTTTATTGCAGTGAATGTCAGCATATGGGAGAGGAAAGGGCAGGTGGCTGCACTGCTGCTGACAGGCTGGGATATGGAGGTCTGTGTTTCATGCACTTGCTGCCCTTTCGGCTGGGGCAGTGGGAGTTTTCTCCCTTTCCCAGCTGCAGTCACAAGCAGACAGGCTGTGGCCCCTAATTCTTCCAGGTGCCTCTGCTTGTGTTTTCCAGGGAGGCAAGCCGTGATGGAGAGACCTCCACTTTTCCAAGATGCTAAAACAGCCCAGGAGCTGGCAGACCTTTTAAAGCTGTAGAGAAAAAGCAGCAAATTGTGTTAACTGGCTAATGGTTGCTTAGCTCCCCACACCTCCCGGTGTGTCTGACCAGGTGCTCTCCCAGCGCCAAGATAACTTCCATGCTGCTCTGCTTATCATTCCTGTCCAAGGCTGTGTTGCAGCAATGCACCCTGACCACCCAGGGGATACCCAATGCAGCTGCCTGTTACCAGCAGTTAGTAGAAGCAATTGCAATTCTGATAGCTGGGGAGGGCCTTTTCTGTCTGTTTAGTTTTCCTCTAATTTAGCTCTGGAGGGTTGTTTTTGTCTCAGCAGTAAAAAGCAATAACAGATAATTGTAGGAAATCGGCCCTTGGTTGGCCCTTAGTGAGCAGCCCCTAATAACCACGTGTGCAGTGTTTTAGCATGAGGCCCCAGTGTTGCTGCCTGCTTTGTTTTCTTTAAGTTAGTGTGCTGCAATTAAAAGGAGCAAAACTTTAAAGAAAGCTAAAAATTTTTATTCTGGAGTATGATTCCGAGTGTGACTCCTGATTCTTGATGAGGCATGGGGCCCTGTGCTAGCTTTCTTCATAAATGCAGGGTTTAAAGGTACCAGGAACTGCATCCAGCTCCTGTCAAAGCAAAAGGAAAAAATTCTATTGCTTTAATGACTTTTGGATCTGGCCTAGATTTAGGAAAAACCTCTCAAGAAAAAAAGCTGATCGCTACATTTGGGAAAAATGTAGATGGGTTGTATTTACTTTGTGGGTTTTTTTTACCTTCTACTAAAGATGAGCGAGTGCTTCCAAGAGCTTTATCCTTTGTTGCTGTGAACAACCGCAGTGCTGTGGAGGGCTGTGGAAGTGTGCTGACTTGTATCAGTGGATGCAGGGAATGTATTAGCCCAGAGAAATGGGACTGCCAGCACCAAGTGTGTGACCCAGTGCCCCCTCCAAGGAGACCCTGTCAGGATGCAGAGCTGGCTCGCTCAGTCCCTGCTGCTGCTGGGGCATGTGAAGCTGCTACAGTGGCATTCGTGGGGCTCTGCCAAGGAACCCTTTACAGCTGGAAAGGTTTCAGTGTCTCAGCTTGCAGGAGATGCTTTGACAGGGGTGGAAAGAAAAAAGAAGCCAAACTCTGTGAAAAAGCAGCAAATAAAAAGCAAAGGCAAATGTGTCCAGGCGGAGATCTAGTTTGGAGTCATTGTGCTGATGGAATTTGATTCTGTGATGCCTCGGGTCATGTCTGCTTCCTATTTTCAATCTCTAAATTATCTTGCAAAGAAAAGTGGTCATGATGGACATTTGTTGTGCTACTTCTGGACAAAAGCAATAGCATTGTAGGTTGTCAGTGGGTTTCTCTTTTTTTTTTTTTCTTTTCTTTTTTAATCTGGTTTCCTAAGAAACAAGATTTGTGTGATTGTGCTCTCTGCCTCTGTACCTAACAACCTTTGCATGGAGGGCCGTTTTCTACCAGCTTTCAATGATGAGGAGAAATTCCTTCTAAGTTTTTGAAAAGAGATGGCTGAACAAAGTGCTGCTGCTGAGGGAAAGGTGGCTGGCAGCAAGCTTTGAACTTTCTAGCCTGTGGAAAATCCACTTTGGTTGTCACCCAGGGGGGAAGGGAAAGAACAGCTCCCATGTTTCTCACCCTCTTGCTCAACTAACAGCTACTGAACTGCTGTCAGCTGCGCTCCAGTGTGGTGAGGACCAGGGAAATGATCTCTGGTTTACTTAAACACCCCGTGCTGTTCAACAGTGGGGTCACCGGGGGCAAGAGCAGGAGTCTCAGGGAGGCAGCTGGAGGCGGGTGAGCACAGCTGCTCTGGGAAGGCATCCCGGCTGCCGTGCTGCCAGCCCCGGGCGTCGCGGCGTGGATGGGGCGCAGCCTGCCGATGTGATGCTGCTGCCAATGTGACAAGTGGTGTCTGCAACAGAAGGGGACAAATGCAGGAGCAGGATTTTAGGGGCATGGCAGCTAAGCCTTTCTGGTTTAGACTTTCCTCTGCGTGTGGCACTCCTCTCTCCTGGCAGTGCTTCCCTCTTAGCCACTTTCTCTCTCTGAGGGATGTTGTTGTTCAGACAGGATAGGTGAGGAAGGGCTGGAAATGTGCTCTGGGCTGCTCAGTGCTACCATAGAGCTCTGTCACTCATAGCAGAGGATTTAGGTGGATAGTAGTGACCTTTGAGCAACATCCCACTCCCCTGTCAGCTGTAGGTGGTGACTGTGCACAGGACTTCTGCCCTTGCAAATCTCCCTGTTAGCGAATAGAATGACCTCCTAAGTGCTGTGAGAGCATCACAAGGGACAGGTGATAAGTTCCCTTGGCTCAACCATTTTATCCCCTTTCCCACCCCCACAAAACAGCCATTTTGCTGTTGTCATTACCATCATTAGGATGTGGGCTCAAGGTCTCGCTGTTGTGAAACCTGCATCCCTCCCCTCCATAAACCTGGGATCTCCTTTCACTCAGGTGTCCTCACGAAGCAGCTTCCCTGTGGCTTCCAGCTGCAGGGTTGCTAGGAAGAGCGCAGTAAACTTAGATAGTAAGTGTACATCAAAGGAAAGCACACAGTTCACACTGCCTCTCAAAGGAAAATGTCATGACCCATGTCCTTGTGTGAATAGTCAGAAGGAAGATGGGTGCAAGGGCATGTGTGGAGGAAATCTCCTCTCGGTGCTCTCTTTTCCTGGGGAAGCTGAAGCAATACTTGTCAGTGCAAAGGGAAAATCCCTTGGCTTGGCTCTGAGCTGGTTCTTTATCAGAAAGGCATTATCTGGGTAATTAGCTCTGCCTGTCAGTACAAATGTCTTTGGCTCTTTCATGCATGTGAGCCTGGAAGGAGAGGTTTGCTGAAGCATCCCTGTGTTGCTGCCGTTATGCGCAGCTTCAATTCAGCGAGGAAGCCTTGCCCTGCCAGCTTGCGCTGTAATTAAAGCGAAGCTTCGCTGCCATGTGCTCTCCTATCTGCTCTTGTGATAATTAAGTGGCTCTGGCCCATGCATCAAGAAGTTTGCTCTTGGTCCCCCTGTTTGCATTTGAAAGCGCAGTGGGACAGGTCCTTTCTTCTGATCCAGCCCTGCTTGTGCAGTAGCAGATACCGGTGCCTTGACATTGGTGTAAGCGTGTCCTGGTGCTTCTTCCGTCCCAGTAGAGGTGGTTTAGTCAGCCCACCTACGATACAGTAACCCCCACTCATCTCCCCATCGCCCCTTGTAGCAACCTTCCAGGAGTTTGGCTGACAGCAGTTGCTCTTGTTCCCTCCGTTTCTGTCCCCAAGAGAAATCCTTGTCTTTGCTGTTGCTGCTCTCTGTACTATCCTGCTCCCGCCAGCCTCTCCCCAGAGCCTGCCCTGGGAAAGACTAGCCTGATACGGGCATGGCTGGTGGTGATAGTTTAGTTCCTCAGGCTGGGTTCCCCAAGCATTGACGCAGCTGGGGAGCTTTCAGCTGCAAATTGCATCTTCTGTTTCTTCTTTTTATGAAGCTCCTTGCCAGAAGGCAGAGAGGACTCAAGATGGGATTGACACAAGGGGAGCCTTCTCCTCCGGAGCTGTGGCACTGGTTGAAAGAAAAATAGGTGTATGAATTCCTTTGATTTTTCCCATAAATTTTCATGATGGAGAGATGAAAGTGAGTCGTGTGGGAAGTTCTCCAGGCTTGGTCCTGGCCATGTTTGGAGGTGGTTGTGCACATCTTGGATCCTCTTTCAGCAGACCATGAATCATTTGGCTGTCTCTATTGGACACAGTGCTGTGCTAAGTAAAAGATAAGCACTTCTGAGTCTGTCTCTCAACACTGTCATTTCCAACAGTTGGCTCAGGAGCTGTCAGGCAGGATTGAGAACTACACAGTGTCTCTTCTCAATTACACGGGTGCAAATCCAGAGGATTTCACTGGATCAGTACCAAAAATAACAATCCTTTCAGTGAGCCGTGAACCTGGCTGCAGCAGGAGCACTGACGGGAGGCGGGGATCCTGGGGCATGCGGTGGCATCGCTGCCAGGAAAAACAGCTTGGGAAGGAGCTCACCGAAATGGTTTTGGTGACTTGTTCCTGGTGTATATGTTAAAAACAGGTAGCGTGCAGAGCCTGCCTCCATGGTATTAATGTAAAATTCCTTGGTATTTGACTGTGTCCTGCGGGAGTCCTTGGTTAATTATATTTAACAGGGGTCACTCCAGTGTGAATTACAGATTTGGATGCTTAATTAATAAGAATAACTACCCATTCTAGGGGAAGGAGCAAGTGGCCGTCCCAGCTCCTGGGGGCATATAGACTGTTTTCCTAAGCAAATTGTACCATGAACTGATTTCTCATGAAATATTTATCTACTGGGCCACTCGGGGCTGTTTGAGTGGCCCTCAGAAAGGTTATTAACACACAGAGCAGATGGAGACGCAGAGACTGTTTATTGAATTCAGATTGCCTTTTGCCATTATGCTAATGCCAATTGGATGGCAGAAGAAATTACCCTGACCCCCCCTCCTGTGCCTCAGCTGCCTGGGTTTGCAAAGGTGCAGCGTATGGTCGGGTATGAGAAAGGAGGGAAGCCGTTGGCAAAAACCTGCTTCCCTCGCCATGCTTCTGCACAGAACTGGCTCCACCGTTCCTGATGGTGCAGGGATGGATGTCTGTGATGTATCTTGCTCGTGGTCTTGGGCGTGGTGCTGGATCATGCTGCAGGTCCTCTGTGTTGCTCTGGCCGCATGGAAGAGGCTTATGGGGCAAAAATAGTCTCTGAGAATACAAAAGACTTTCCCAGACAGTGCAGAGCTGGTGGAAGGGCTGTGTCCTCACCCTGTTCCTGGTCTGTGATGTAGGTTGAAAGGGTGTTAGTGGTATGGCTGTGACACTCCCGCTCTTTTCCTTCCTAGAACTTCTGGCAAAGTAAAGGTGGAGCAGCCTGGAAGGGGCTTGGGCTTGCAGTATGGCCATAGCATCATCCAAACCAGCAAGTACATAAAGGTCAGCTAGAGGAACCCACCACTCCTCTCAAGCTCCTGCCCCAGATGCAGAAACTGTGCTCCTTTTTGTTTGTCCAATTTGAAATAAATCAAAGCCATTTATTTTTTTGTGGGAAAGGATGAATGAAACAAATGGTTAGCAGTGCCTTTAGGAAAGCCTGGGTCAGCGTGTGTGTCTGTTGTGGCCACCACTAACCAGGAGACTTCTCCTCTAGGTTGAGGAACAGACCTGAGCCAGTCCCTGATGCCCAGCACGTTCCCAGGTCACAGCAATGAGCACGTTGGCTCTTGTTCAGTTTTCACACTGCTTTTTCTCCTTCCTTCAGGCTATGAAAGTCCTCTCCAAAAAGAAGCTCTTGAAGCAGTATGGATTTCCACGTGAGTATCACACATTTAGAGGTCTGCCTGTTGTCCTCAGCCAGGCAAATCTTTCTGTAGAAACGTTGTCTTCAAGGACTGCAGAACTTGGCCTCATTTGAAAGCTGCCCAAGTAGGTGGGGGCTGGTTAAAATGCAGTGGGTAGTGAAAGAGCAGGCACCACAGCCACAGGGAAATTCAACACACTTGGTAATCAGGTTCCTGGCTGTGATTTTCTGAGTCTCTTTGAAGTGCTGACCCTTCCATATTCACAATCTATAAAGCCTAATTAAGTGCTGGAAGTTAGGCAGGGTAGACCCCCTCCTCCCAGGGGCTCTTCTACCCCCTCAAATAGCACCCGGCTCCAGCGGCTGGGCCATGGGACCTGGCAAACAGACCAGGCTGGGAAACTGGGAGGAGATCGTCTCAATGGCACTTGGAAATCTCAGTTTCAGGGGGAGACTGCAATGCTTTGGGATGATAACAAGGTGATGAGATCTTCCAGAATAGCTGGAGGTATTCTGCAGAGGGGCCAGCAGCTGTTCGTTCCTGCATCCCGGGTGCTGCTGAAAAATGAGGTTTTTTCCTCACCATGTTATCACGATTGCAGGTCGGCCTCCTCCCCGAGGGTCAAAAGCATCCTCTGGAGAGCAGCCAAAACCCATGGCACCACTGGACAGAATCTATCAGGAAATAGCCATCTTAAAGAAACTGGACCATGTCAACATCGTTAAGCTGATAGAGGTGAGCTACTTCTCCACCCTAAGCTATACTGAAACAAGTCTGCTTTGTATTGCAACAAAAGGATCTTTCTTCAACTGATCCTACTTCAGCCAAAATTGGTTTAAAATAGTTGTTCAGATATTTAGGCTGGTGATTCCAAGCAAGATCATATCAATTACATATGTCAAACTGACATACTTATCCTGGGCTTTGGGCTGGTGCCCAAGAGAAGGCAGCTGGCTGTGCTGGCAGAAATAGCAGCAAACTTTGACCAGTGGAACTTGTGTGTAGACAAACCTGGGAAGGTGCACAAGTGCAAGGCTTCGGTGCCATTTTCAATATTGTCTGAGGTCAGATTAAACAAGCAGTGCATTTATTGGTAGGCTGGTTCTTCAAATACAGGCAGAAGCCCGATTTTTCCTGGAGACAAGAAAATCTGTGTCCTTCAAAGCCCCTTGCTCTGCAGGAATCTCTAAATATTAGCCCAAGTTGTTCTCAGTGGTCTGTAGCTCAGGACAGTGTACAGGGAGCAGTAAAATGTTATGGGATTAAAAATCTCTTGTTTTCCTGCTGTTTTTCTTTTTTCCCCTTTCCCCTTATCTCTCTGTAATCAATTGCAGGTCCTTGATGATCCTGCAGAGGACAACTTGTACATGGGTATGTGAGTCATTATATGCTAACAGAACTGTCTGGGCTTAGACCTAGAGATGCAGGTAACACGTACCAGGGCTCGGAGTCAATACCAGAAGGAAACTTGTAACAACTTCAGCAGACTTGTTTTTTCAGAAAAGTTAAACGCCTGTAAAGGCAACTGGGATGGAAGGGCCCCTTGCAGTAGGGTAAGGCAGCCTTGTGTCTTAGTACAGCTGTGCACATCTCCTTGCCTTGGGGACACTCAAAAGACGTGACAGTGGCTCTGGCCTCCTCTATGTACATGTCAGTTCCAGTCCTAGAGCCAGGAGAGAAGGGAAGGGTGCAGGATGGCTTCTTGTCCTCCTGGCATGAGGTTGATCTCTCCAGACTCTCTCTGTTAGGCTGTGGATGGTGGTGGTGACTCTGGAAGGCAGTCTTGTCTCAGGGTGTTCCCTGTGACCCCTGCAGAGACACTGACCACCCTTGGGAGCTCCTGAGATAGCAGCACTCCTGCCTTTGGCCTCTGAGCCCAGACCCTGCCGTGGGGTGCCCAGATGGGAGGCCGTACCTGACTCTGCAGTTAGGCAAAGGGTGGGGAATTTACACTCATTTTGTCTTCCTCTCCCCCAAACCTTGGAAGTGCCAGCCACAGCCTAACCCCCATTTGGGCAAAACCTGGAGGGACAGGCCTGGGAGGTGCTGAGGTGCCCTCTGAGATGAGCCAGAGGAGGGGGATGGCTGACCTTATTACAGCTCTGCTTCTCCATAACATTTCCTGATGAGACAGGCTCAAAGGCTGCTTCTCATGAAATAATTATGGGATGCTTTTGAAGCTGCTTGTGAAGGGGGGCTCTGCCTAGCAAATGAAGCTATTTGCCTTTGAAAGGGCACTTTTCCCTTTCGGCTGAAGCCCCGGTGGCACTCTGGCAGCATCGCAAAGCGGCAGCCAAGGCAGATGCATGTGTGGTGGGGAGGACGGTTGAGGCCGTTGTTTAAAGGCTTGAACTCCTGGGGATGGAGAGAAGGGGAGAGATTAGGTAGCAAGCTTTTTTGTTGAATGACAATAAATGCATGAGGAAGGCAAAAAAGCTGCAGAAAAAAACAAAAAAAAACCCCAAGCTTTCCCTGTGGAGCAAGATAACAGTCCCAGAAATGGCAGCAATAGCAGCAGGACAAGTGGGAAATCTCTTGGTGCCGTTTGGGCTCCTGAGGAGGTTGCACTGGTCCCTGGCAGCGAGCAGTGGCTGTGTCCATGTTGTCTGTGCCCCATCACCTCTTTGCTCCCCTTTGCTCTGCCTGGGCTCCCATGAGTGGTTTAGGCAGAGCGATGCAGGCAGCGAGGGGAAGCTGTGGGCATTCAGCGCTGCTCAGGATTGAGCCTTCTGCAAGTGGGTTTCCTCCTCCTGCTACTGACCCAGATGATGATTACTGCACCTTTTTTCTTCCAAAAATGTCCCCCACTACAAAGCAAAACTAGAGAAAGGGGAGTTTGCTCTTTGCTAATTACTGCTGGCGTTAAGTACTGCTGTGAGCACTCTGCTACGTGCTCACTGGGAAGAAAGCAGGGGATGGAGGATGCCGATAGAAATTGAGTAACCAGCAATGGCACAAGATGGTTGAGTAATGAAATGCTGCCACAAGCTGCAGCTTCTTCAGCCTGGAGAGCAAGATGAGCCAATGCAAGCTGGCTTGTTGCGTTTGTACCTTCAGCTGGTCTGACATCGCAGCTGTAAGCAGGGCTGCCTGGTGCTTTGGGGAGGGTGATCTGCTCGGATTTCTTGAGAGGTGCAAGAAATTCCTTAGTAATTCACAAGGAAAGAGCTCTCCTACTAGGCAAAGGCAGATCCTTCTGTTTGCGGAACAGGTGAGAGACAGGATCAGAAAAACACATTGCCACAAAACCCCCTAATCAGACACAAACTCATGTGCTCTATAAACCTCAACTCACACCAAATCCTCTCCAATTGCCCCTGCCAGGGAGTGTTTACCTCTGACAGCCATGTAGCTGTGCTGCTGATTGACACAGCAGAAATGGAGCAACATGTTCTTACAGCATCTCATTCAGTATCAGCAATTTAGCAGAAATATCGCACCAAACACCCTCCCTGAAGGTACTGAATAAGACAGGGCTCAAATCAGCAAGGGCTGACACCAGGAACAGCAGAAATGTGGTTGATAAATTAGCACCCGCTATCTCCCTGTGTGTTGCTGGTAGGAGGTGGGGATATTTGTCTTTGCTGAAGAGAAGAATATTTTTGTTTTGCATCTTCTGGTGTCCTTGTCATGGGTGAGGGAAGAGAATAAAGTGGAAATAAATTGATGTTGCAGGTATGGGAATGGATGTGTTTTTGTAGGAGCTAAAAAATGAATAAGCCCAGTCCCCTCTTCCAATTCATTCATGGTTTGATTTCCTTTTCTTGCAGTGTTTGACCTCCTGAGGAAAGGGTAAGTAGCCCTCTTGGGACCCCTTGTGTTGAAATTTTTGGTGTTCATCATTAGCTTCCTAGGTGAAATGGAGGTTTGATATGTACAGTGGGGCAAACAGCTGTCTGCAGGCAAGCACGGAGGAGGCAAAATCCAGCTGTAGTGGCCTTTGTGCTGATACAGCCTGGAATGATGAGGTGGATAGTGATGGGCTGGAGGACACGTCCTGGTGTCGGGCTTGATCCGGAAAACAAATGTGATGCCAGTTCTCCATCAGGTGCCTGGAAAAAAAAGGTTTTAATAGGAATATTCTGCTGGGGTAACAGCTACATTGTGGCTTTCTCTGGCACAAGGGGTGTGAGGTTACATCAACGTTTACTTGCCAGCTGCCGCTGCCTTATTTTACCCCTAACACTAACATATTGTGGGGAGGCTGTTTTGTTGCTCTATTTTTTCTGTAGCAGGAGAAGTGATAAGGTGGTGGGAGTCCCCTCACTGCTTTTTGCTACACCTGTGCTGATGCTGCGGCTCTGCAGAGTCACAGGAAGGTTGGGAGAGCTGTGCCCAGGATGGGGGAGATTCCCAAAGGGCTTATTTTTCTCTCTGGCCCAATGAACAAGCCTCTTGCAGGCTGCCAGCTCCAGTGGGTTGCTGGTGAGAGGCTCCCCAGTCTCCCTGGTGACCAGGCTGATGACTGTCCTGTAGGAGAGGGGAAGAAAAAAAGCTCCTGTAATCAGCTGTGGCCAGGGAACGTGCAGTTCGGGTGAGCGCAGCCTGTCTGCCTCTAGCAGAAGGCAATTAGACTCCATTAGTGGCTCTGCCAGTCCTGCTGCTCACATTATTTCTCCCTGGTTTCAGCAGCAGAAAAATGTACATGAAGAGGGAGGGAAGGGGGTGGCAGAAAAATGCAAATGGGAGATGAAGGTCATCAATCAAATGGCAGCAAGGGAGAAGAGAGAAATGCTACAGGAAGGATTTGCTTCTGGGTGCTGAGGGGAAGAACAGCAGAGCCTGGTTTTGGTGATGGGCTATTCTCAGCCAGAGTTTGGCTTGCAAGGGCAGTGTCTCAGGAGCACTCACTTAAATCCAGCTCAAATCAGTGGGTGTATGTCCAGATGAGGGTGAAGCTGCCAAGCACAAGCAGGATTAACCCCCAGTGCAGTGAATTCCTCAGCTCCTGCAGTTGGTCTGCTGGGAACAGAAGATGCTGACTAGCCCTTACAGCCTCTTTGCCCTTAGCTTTCAGCAGGCACAGGCAGAAGAGGGGCTTTTAGAGGATACTGTGTGTCTCCTGGCAGTGGTGGCAGACAAAGGAAAGGAGAGAAGCTGACCAGGTAACCATGGCTGTTCAGGGCTGAATGGCTGAGTTCTGGTGGTGGCTGAACCCTGAAAATAGGTTTTCAAAGCCATTTAGCACAATGTACTGGAAATATTTCCACTTAACCTTTGAGCCAGTGGTTCATGTCTAGATTCTGACTTGGCTCAGATTAGCTGCACACTGATGTTGCTTCAGGACTAAGCCCCAGCAGCCAGGACATCCAGTGCACAGCAACAGGCACTCTGTCCCCACTGCTGCCTGGTATGTCCTGGTTGTGCTGGTGCTCACAGCCATGAGCAGCTTTAGCAAGAAACCAAAGGCCAGATCCAGTTTTGTTCTTTCACTACACTTTTTCCATAGGACTCAGTGAAGTGTGTTTGCCTTATTTTGTGCAGACAGCAGCAGTTAATCCTGATGTTGGCGAGGCCTCTGTGGCTCAAGCTGGCTCAGGGACTGTGCAGAGCCACCCACCACTGCTAGCTGAGCTCACTAACCTGGGTGTCAACACGTCCAGAGGGGTTGGCTACGCCTCCATCCTGTGTCACAGCACCCAGAACCTCTCAGGATCCTGGCCCACAATGCTGGGGATGTGGTGATGGAGAGCGTGAAACTCCTCTGTCAGGGAGTGTTACTGTAAAGTACTTAATTACTCTTCCTCTTCCTAACAGGCCTGTCATGGAGGTACCAAGTGACCAGCCCTTCAGCGAGGAGCAGGCTCGGCTCTACTTCAGAGACATCGTCTTGGGCATTGAGTACTGTGAGTACCACCAGCACTGAGAGCGGCTTTGCGGAGCGCGTGCATCAGCCTCCTGCTCCGCTGGGGAGAAGCCTCTCCACTCCAGTGGGCTGTCGGCCGAGCGAGTCAGGTCCCCAGTGGGGGGTTGCCCCGCTCAGGTTTACCCAGACAGCATCACAGATGCCGGGAGCAGGTGTTCCTTCGGAAGGACATTAGGAAAATAGTGGCTTCCTTTTTTCTTCCATTTGTCTCTTTTTGGAGAGTGTCTTTGAAGGCAATAGAGCCAGAAAAAGGGTGTTTGCAGTGACACGGACTGAGTAGTTGGCTTCATCTGGAGCAAATTCCTGTCTCTAGCTCAGCAGGGCAAGCGCTGGCCATGGGGAGAGCTGGCAGGCAGCACAGGGAGAGTGTCTGTCCTTGTCTGCTCCCTCTGCAGTGTCAGTCTGAGTGACTCCTCATCACCCAGGGCTGTGGGGTGACGAGACCCCAGCACTGCTGTACCCTCCACAGGGAGGTGGTGACTCAAGGGTGTTCCCAGGCTTTGTCTGGAGACTCCAGCAGCATGGTTCCTCTTTGTAGCCTGTTTGATTATCATTATCTTTTTTTAGTAAGTCTTCTCCCAGTGTGGCTGAGGCCGGATTCTTTGCTGAGCGCCTGTCCTGAAGGCAACCGCAATAGGTCTGTAAATGACAGCAGGGGTTTTTCTGGCCCCATTGTAGTTGACATGTCCCTGCTGGTATGAATCTGGCAGGGCTGGGAGAAGAGGGGTCTCTGAATTGACACAGGATAGAGCAGTCTATGCGCTGGCATCTTGTGAGCGTGGGCCCTGAGGAGCAGCGAGGGCTGGCTGGTGTTACCCCTCGTGGACTCTTAGCAGAGCTGGCACATACATGTAACCTCTTGCTCTCCATGGCGGGGGATGTGAGGCTGTTAGATGGTGCATTTGCTCACTGCTGATCTGCAAACCTTGTGCTGCAGGCTTTATGGCTGGGCTTCTCTTCTAACCTGTGCCAGCAGTGGGAGGATGACCATGAAATTGCTGGTTGCTTTCTTTTCTGTAAGACAGACCTCTGAAAGTAGCAAGCACAGTAGAGCTGGGCATTTGTGAGTGCAGGACACATCTGTACCATGCAGGGGGGTGTAGGTCAGAGAGCCTGGTGCTTTGGTGTGGTGTGGCACTGGACATTACTCCCATGCTGTGTCTGTATTACACTGCACATTCCCACTCCTCCCAAGGCTCCCTTGGCATTGTCACCAAGTCAGAAGGTACAACTCAGATCCCCTACTGCTCACTCATCTCAGGTCCCTGCCTTTATCCTCAGCTCTGCTGCTTGCACTGGAGCAGCTCACGCACAGGGTGCTGCCAGGGACCCACGTAATGTGGCCTCGTATGTGAGAGGTACCTATGAGAGGCCTGGTCTGCAATTACTGCTCCGGTACCAGCTGGTGCATTGTCAAACTGCTGGTGAGCTGCGTTTGTCTCTCTGCCTGTTTGATTCTGCTGGCTTCCTTGTAGACAACCTTCCACAGAGTTCAGTGGTCTCATCATCGACTGCTTTCCCTGCACACCGATGCAAATCTTTAGTGAAAGATTTGACCATGGTTGGACGACTGAATATGAGGAGGAAGAGTCAGTGCAGCTTGTGCAGAGGCAGTTCGTGCCTCACAGATCTATTGGTTTTCCAGAGAAGACAACAAACATGTAGATAAGGTGATCCTGTTACTACATTGTGTTTCAGTTGCCAGTTTTTGATTACATCCATGAACAGTAGCTCATAAAGAAGCTTGTAAGTCTCTTTGGTTGGATGGCCTCTTGTGGATTAATAACTAGACAATCAGGAAAGTAGGAATACAGCTTTCACAATGGAAAAATCACTAGTGCAGGTAAACAGGAATCCATAATGTGGCCTGGGTTGTTCAATGTATTCCTAAATGACCAGAGAAAGGGTAGAGTACAATAAGAGAGATTGGGGATGACATCTAGTTATTCAGGATAGTCATTGTTAAAACTGACTGCAAAGACTGGCAGGAAGATGCCATGATAGCAAGTGATGGCACGATAAAATGGCAGATAAAAATTCATGTTGCTGACTGCAGAATAATGCATGAAGGGGAGAAACAACACTAAAAATACATACATCGTGATGGGCTCTAAATTAGCTGTTCTCACTCAGGCTTCATTCTGGATAGTTCTCTTGAAAATGCCAGCCCATTACTTAGTGACATTCAACAAAGCTAACCAGATTTGGGGAATTATTGGGAATGAAGTAGAGAAGAAACCAGAAAACGTCATTATACAGTTAGTTGGATCTGTAAGAGCTTTAGGTACAGGCAAGGAGTATCTTGAATATTTTGTGCAACTTGGCTCAGCCTGTCTTAGAAACAGCTCTTGAACTGAAAAAGGCGTGAGAAGGGTGATCAGGATGGTCCTGGAACATCTTATGTACAAAGATGGAACATTGTCTGTACAGAGATAAGACCAAAGCTCTTAAGATTTAAAAATTATCATAGGAAGGGGTGGTATGACAGAGACTTATAAAATCCTAAGTGTCAGGGAAGTGGTGGACACGGAATGAATCTTCTCTGTCTCTAAAACCCCAAGAACTAAGGGGTAGCAAACAAAATAATCGGGTAGCCAGTTTAAACTGGAAGGAATTACTTTTTCATGTACTGTATAATTAAACCGTGAAATTCAGCACTGGGGAGATAGCAGGTGTCAGAACTAAACAGGCTGCAAGTGATTAGACAGATATGTAGAAGAAAAGGACAATGAAATATGAGGTTACAGGCAGAGTTTGCCATCAGGCTGCCTAAAGTGGGGAGTGTAGGTGCTGGAGGTGTTACATCTCTCTGCCTGATGCTTTTCCCCAAGCTATTGACCCTGGCAGGAGACAGGGTGCTGGGGTAGGTGGGCCTTTGGTTTGACTCCTCTTCCATCCTCGTCTCCCCTCCAGCAGCTTGTCCACATTGTCCTTGAGGTTCTCTCTGTGCTGACCTGACAGCAGAGGTAGCTGCGCTGTGCCAGGTTCCCGGTGACTGCTCTGGGTTAGCTTGGCATCTCTCAGGCATGGCAACCTTTTATAAGCCTGGCTTACTTTGGCAGTGCAAACGCATGGTTTTGGTGGCAAATCTGAAGGCAGGGCAGCCAGCAGAGGGAGGGACAAGGACACTTGAGCAAGTGATCATCATCCCCAGTCAATGGGCAGTGAAAAGTGTGGAAAGTCAGGCATGTGCAAGGCAGAGCTGTGTCACCCTCCCTGTTTATTCCAAGGTGAGATTTTTCCAGCTGTTTCAACCTTAGGAAATAAATAGCTGCTTCTCTCACAAACCAGAGGGAATTGTTTCAAATGTGCTTTTAGAAAGCCAACGTGTAGCTGCATCAAACTCAAAAGTAATGTTTCATGCTGCCACAGTGCTTTGAGCCATGTCTGCCTCAATTTTACTGATCTCCAGTGGCCCCTGCAAGCTCAGCAGCTCCTCAGAGCCCCGCACTTCTACGAGGCTTTTGTTGAAGACTCACCTGGTTTCAAACACCTGCAGAGAACAAGTCTCTGAGCGTGACGTGCCAAGGCAGAGGAAGTTGGTTTGCAGTGCCCTGGTCCATCTCCACATGGAAATGCAACACCACGTCATTTTTTGTCTAAAACCAGTGGGTGGGAATAAAGTCAATGTCTGCAAGTCTGTGACAGTCCACATGCTTCCAGGTGCTGCCAAAATCAGCCAGGTCACCCCAGAAAGTTGGTGGAAATGTATATATGAATGGGAAGCTCAAGACTGTTTTTCAGTAGTTTGAAGGGCAAAGATTGAAGCTTTTTCTTTTCTTATTAACATTCATATTATAGCAGAACCTGCATGCTTTGGCTGCGAGATCCAAGCTGTGCTGTGCTGGATGCTGCTGGCATAACAGTTCCTGCTCAGAGGAAACTTTGAGTTTAGAAGATAGTAAAAAAAAAAAAGGTAGTAGTAAAGTGTGAGTAGTCTTAGGCAGAGGGAGTGAAGCTGGGCAATAAATTATAGGATGCCCAAGCACTCCCAGCAAGAGGAACAATAAGATGCTTTATTTTGGGCTGTTGAGTAACTACTTATTTTATTAGCAAATGAAAGTTTAAAATGGTGTTCTCAGAACTGCTGGGTAAATGCGTGGCTATTATTATGTGATTAAGAAAAGTGCATCGTTCGTGCGCGCTGAAGGAAAAATGTTGCCAGGCAGTCTAGAGATTGCAAGGTAATTTTAATGTAAGCATATATAATTGTTATGTAATTTGGGAGACTTGATAACCATGCAGCTGCTTCAAGCTTGCCGTCATCACAGCAGCAAATGCATCATTGCTGGTTGGGTTTTATTAAATTAGAAGTTGCAAACTGGATTCCTGTCGGAGCCTGCAAGGTGTTAATCCAGGCCAGTTCACTGCCCTCGGTGTGGTGAGCAGGAAGGGGCCGCAGGGGCCAAGCTGGTGGGAGACATGGGCTGAGCTTTTAAATTACTGGTGGTGGCACGTGGTCCATGGCCACTGTGTGTCTGTGGGGACTGTACTCCACTGGTTATTCCTGATGCTTGCCTGGGGTGGAGGCCTCCTGCAAGAGGGCTGGCTCTGGGGACAAGTGTTTGGAGGGAGGCAGTGATCAGTGTGATGAGAGCAGAAGCATCCCACACCAGGTGGGAAGCCTGGCTTCAGCATGGTGGGAGGCAGGACAGATGCCCTGGAGAGGGCCGGGAGCTCCCCCATCCAGGCAATGGCACGGTGCCACCTTGCTTTGTTGACTGCTTTCATCCAGGTTTCTTCATTTATGTTTAATAGCAGGAAGTGCACTTTGATACATGCATGGTCCCAGCCTCATTCACTGAGCAAAGAAGAAACAGAGGCAGGGTCAAGGTCTGAGAGCTGGGGAGATCTGCCTGTGGTAGAGTATCCCTTCCTCTGTCCCCCAAACTGCTGGGAAAATATTTTGACCTTAACATGTGGTAATATTGCTGGTTCACATGTTTTGTTTTCCTATACCCATCTTAGACCTGGGCCCTGTTGTGTGGACTATGTCAGGAGTTATTTGAGCACATGCAAACTTCCAATTCCCATCTTGGTGAAATGGGCCCTACGAAGGAAAGTGCTTTTGCTCCCGCTTGCAAGGCTTGCCCAGTACTGATGGCATTGCACACACTCCCTCGTGAACTGGGGATGCAGGCTGTCATCTGCGTGTTGTAAGTACTGCTGGAGTGGTAATTTCAGAATGTACTTAAGTGCTTTGGATGGAAAAGTTTTGCTGGATTATTTGTGTCATTAACTAAAGCATGTGCTTAAGCGTTTCTGTGAATTGGGGATATGTGCAATTACCTCCCTTTCCACTTGTGAATTCCCTCTAGTAGTGCTTATCTGGGGTTATTTAAGCTTCAGTCTCCCTTCTAGTCAGGCAAACATTGCTTTCCCAGTGGTACTCAGCAGAAATAGATGTTCTGGATAGTGAATAGTCGCTGAAGGAGTTAGCAGCCGTGACAGGAGTCAGTCCTGAAAGCTGGGAGGTGAATACGGCGCTGCCCCGCAGAGCCAGGCAGCCGTGCACCCTGCAGCATACCTTCCAGCACCCTGAGACCGGTGGCCCGTGCATTTCCTCAGCCAAACATTATGTCTTTGTATTTATTGGCCTCTGATATTGTTCCATTCATTTGTGCAATCCCTTTTTAAACTTGTGTAAATCTTCAGCATCTTCTATCTCCTGTTTATGTACTGTGGGGAGCAGTTCCTGTTCAGGGCTGAGTCTGATCCTGCAGGTTTCAGCTGATGCCAGCAGGGACTTGGGAACAGTCATGCCATCTCTGTGCCACCCCTAGTTTATAGACCTCGTCACATCTTCATGGGTGGCTTTACAAGGCTGCAGAGTTCTTGTCTGTGCCAAGCATCCTTCCACCGCTGTGACCATCTGTCAGAAAAAGCTAGCAGTCCTGGAGCCCCCCCAAGCCTGGGGGCCCAACAGTATTTCAGAGTTGTCTTCTACAGTAAATGTGGCTGAAAGTACTGCAGGAGTCAACATACCCCTCCACCAACAAAGCCTACAAGTTTGCTGGACAGATTATTCTGCTGTTTTACTCTGAGTATCCTGGATATGGTGATACCTGAATATGGGTTTGACTTCTTGAAGGCAGTAAAATTTCCTTCTGGATTGACTCAGTGTTGACTTATATTTAATAACTGCACAGTAAATGGGTTTGAATGAAGGTGAATTTGGTGTCATGCCAGTTTGCTCTGGCAAATGGACAGTGGAAACCAGTACCAGGTGAAGCGTGTAATGGGAGGATTTTCTTCCAGTGTCTGGCAGCTGTCAGCTGGCCAGAAAGGTTTTCCTTGTTGTGAGCAGATGTTCGGTTCAACACAAGGAGTAGATACCTTAAACTCTTCTCCAGTGGCAGGAGATGTATGTGGGAGCCACAGCAGAGGTTGTGAGGGAGAAGCATACTCCATCAAAAGACATGAGGCATATGCCAGGCAAGTATCCCCATTTGGTTTTAGGACTGGGATGCAAGCATCTTTGTTTAGTAAGAGCCTAAGTAAGGAATAAGAATAATCAAATGCAAGGTCTGTCTAAGCAGGTGGCCTGGTGGTGACACGAGCCAGGAGCAGACACTTAACGCTGAACACACACGCAAGCTTGACCAGGGGAAAACCCTGCTGACTTGCACAGTCAAGATGAAGCACAGCAACTGTCCCTTCTGTTGTGTAGCTGCAAGCTTAGTATTTTATTCAGCTCACAAGAAGCTGAAACGATTGCTGTCAGTGTGGCTGAAAGGAAGAAAAAACATTATTTCCTGCATTGTCCGTAGAAAATGCACAATTTCCCTACTATGACTGTGTCTAGGGAAACTAAGGGTGACAACTCTGGTCCCCTCTGCAAAGGAATACTTGTCTCATCTGAGCGACTGGGTTGAAGGGAAGGTTGTGACATGCAGCTGAAGCTGTGAGCAGTTCCCTTTCCAGCAGCTGTTCTCTGCAGGGCACCTGTGCGAATGCCTGCGATGCTCCGGAGCCCCGCGTGCTAAGCCTGGAGCAATAACAAAGTGCCTGACGTGCAGATCAAAGCTGGCTTTTCTGAGATAAGACTTAATCTACTTGATCATCAATATGCAAGTACAATTTCCGTTATCTTAAAAGGAAATTTAAGAAAATAAATCAACAGCTGAGTCAACACAGTCTTTTCTCTTCTGAAGAATATCTACTGCAACATAAGCCCGGGGTTGGTGTGCTGAAGCATCAGTGCTGTAGATGGGTTTGATCTGGTTTGGTTCTTGGCAGAGGTGAGTTCCTCAGACCTCTTGTTGGTGTGGGCCGGCAGAGCTGGGACACAAGTCAGTGCTGGAGCTGCTGCATGTTCTGCTGTGATTCCCAACAAGCTACTTGATCCATCTGTGCCTGCATTTCCCTGTGGGAAATGGGGACCTGCTCCTTCTGTGCTCCTGCCTCTTGCCTGCACAAGTTCAGAGCCCCTCAAAATGGAGCATGTTGGGGTGAGGGCTCTCGACTGCAACTACAGCTGCAAGGTGCTGGGTGTTATAAATGGCACCACCAGGAGAAGAGGGGCTGGCTTGTGTTTTATCATGTGCAGACAATCTCTGTTTGGATGATGAAAAAAACCAAAAAAAACCTTTCCTGTAGCTGCGTTACTGATACTGATCGATGAGGACTTTGTATAAGAGTGAGAGTAATTAGCTGGTGGAGCAGATCAGAGAGATGTGCTAGAGCCTCTTAAAGATCAAGCACTCTGATTTCTGTTGTTGTCTGATGCAGTTACGTAGGTGATTGTGCTTGGGTTTAGAGGCAGCCCTTGGCACAGACTGTGCAGGTGGTTTTGACAGTACTTGCTGCACGTACCCTGCTCCCCGCTTTCCCAGGGGGGTCCCTTGAGCGTTGGCAGGTGTAGCCGTGGCAGGAAGCTCTGCATGTCCTCTGTGAGTGGTGATAGGTGGTGTGCTCACGTGGCTTGGAGGACAGTTGTAGAAGGGCAGCCTTTGGCAAGGCTACTTCTCCTTCCTCTTCCCCGTTGCTTCCTACTGGCAGTATCCCATACCCATCCCTTCTGCCAGGAGCACTGTGGTCAGCCAGGTGCTGAAGATGGAGCACAAATGGAAGCTGAACTCTTCCAAAGGGCTGGGCAGTGTTGGGGCCCCCTTTTGTAAAACGTGGGCTTAAGCAACATATTCAAGTAGCAGAGGATTGATGGATGCATCAAGAGAGTGGCAAAATAGTGAACAGAGATGAGAAAATCAGAGCTGGGATCCTTGCCACAGCTGCTACACTAAACCACTGCAGTGAGCTGAGCATGGGAGGGAAGGAAGGTGTTTCCCTTGCACAGCACATTGTGTCCATGTCCTCCGGCTCTTTCTCGGTGGAGCATTGAGGACAAGGACAGAGGCTTGCTTCAAAGAGCAGCCTTCTGTTTTAAGCTCTGGATGGTGGTGCAGCAGTTTCCTTGGGAGGGTGTTAAATCATTTCTTTGCTACAGGGGTGATGTGAGAGTAATACTAAGCAGACTCTGCAGTAGCACCATATGGATTGCTTTTGCCCTTGAATGGGAATGGGATTCTGTTTTTAATCAAGTATAATTCAGCATCGGCCTCAGTAAATAGCAGGATGTGTCAGTGCATTGCAGAGTTTTATATGTATAATTTTTAAGTGAGCTTTTAGCAAGTTGGTATTGCTGGAGCTCTAAGGTTTCCAGAACAGAATGCAGTGAAAGTGGTCCTTTTTTAAGAGGACCAAGGAACAATTCCTCTTTTTCTAGCCCTTCTGTCTCTGCTCCCTCCTGGTCTTCACTGGGAGTTAATCTAGGCAGACAGTTCCCAGGTGTTTGCTTCTGAATGAAAAGAAAAGCCTGTTTAGTCTCCGAGCAGCCTGCGGTATCTAGAAGCAAGGAGCATTTGTGAAATGAGTTGCACGACATGAAAAAAGCTGTCTTGTCCCACCGAAGGCAGCCAAGGGACTGAACAGAAAGAAATGATGTGCTCAGCAGGGCTTTGCTGACGAGCGGTGATGGAGCAGGGAGGCAGAGCGGCAGGAGACCTGGAGAGAGCCCAGGCAGGGCTGTGTGCTGCGTGCACAGAGAGGAGCCAGCTGGCCCAGCAGCAGAGATCCTCCCCAAAATCTGCCCCTTTCTCCAGCCCTATCTACTGTACCGCAGACACGGAAGAGTCACCCCTGCCTGAACGCTGCCTCAAGATACAAACGCTGCAGGATCTCTGAGCCACAGCACAGTTTACAGCCGTGATGCTCCACCTCAGCCCTGCCCCATACCTGCCCGAGCGGGAGACCCTCTCGGGGACAATGTGTGTGTTAACAGCGGTACTTGGAGTGCTGGCTTTCTGCAAGAGTTTCATTTTGTGATTATTGAAGTCATTTGGCTCTGACTACCTATTGGTTCTGCAGGGACGCTGACCCCACGCTGACCCCAGTTCAGAGGCACATAAGCCTGTGCTTCCTTTTACTACCATTTCCACATCACCTGCTGGCTTTTCACAGAGATGATGTTCAACGTGCATCAAAGCGATGTCCTAAATGGGCATGTTTTGTGTTCTGGAAGTACAAACTAGCTGCTCATTCCCTGGACAGTCTGCACCCAGAGTGTTTGCAGGCTTGGAGGCATCTGGATGGCAGAGTACCACCAGGCAGCTGTGACAGCCTCCTGGCTGTCCCACTGTCTAGGGCCAAGAAAGAGAAACCATGTTTCTGGTGCTGATGAAGTTATGGGAGAAGTGAGTGTAGACAGCCTGAAACTATTGAAAGGATGTGAGTAATCCAGGTGTGCCACTGGAGAGGCTTTCAGAGAGTCCGTCCTGGGACAAGTTCAGCCATAAGGACCAGCTGCAAGGTCACAGGCAGCTTTTCATGAAGCAGCGGGTGCTTCTTTGTTCTGCCCCTGTTGGGAAGGTGAGAAAACAGAAGTGGGCAGCCCCAGCAGGGCACATCTCACACCCCCATTGCTCTGAGAAACTGGGTTACTCTGATTTGTACATGAACACCCAAACTATTGTATCCATGCTGCTAATACCAACTGAATTAAAATACATTTTAATGAAGAAACAAAGCCCTGAAGAGCAGATTTTCAAGGAGACCTTTTATTTTGAGTAGTTGTTTCATATGGGCTCAAATTTGAACAACAAAGTACCAGCTGCTATAGGCAGTATTGCAGCGTACCTGCTGGAGGCTGTGTCTGAAATCAAGGACAGAAGAAGATGGTCCTTTCCCAGTTGTTGCTCACACCCTGAGGGTTCCAAATCCTCCTCTGAGGTTCTGTCGATCTGCCTCATAGCATCAGCCTTCACCAGGCTTTTCTTAGGTGCCTGCGCTCCATGCCCCAAGTCAGGAGACAGTCTAGGCTTTTAGACATGATTTCCCTTGTTTCTGAGCACCCTTGGGCTCTAGGGTTTGACTAAGTCCAACTTCAGATGTGCCTAGTCAGGCTTTCTAACACAAGTTGTGATGAAAATATAGTACATGGGCCTTCACCTGTCCAGCCTGCTTTGTTCATGGGGAGACTGTGAGGTTTAGTAAGCAAGCATTTCTAACCCGGTTTGGGATCTTTGCATAGATGATGCTCTAGAAATCCATGGGATTGTTATTCAGATGCAAATAGGCCTGAAATACTGTTACCTTTCCACTGAAGTGAAGGATAGGTCTAATAAAACCAAATTTAATGGAGCGCTGCAGAATCAGACTTTTTCCTAAGGGCTCTGTAATATCTTACATTGTTTCATTTTCATTATGAAGAGGTATTGATCTGTTCTTTGAATCGGGTCTGTCAGCAGAGAAAGTGCAGAACATCTTGGAGCCCATGGGAGGTTGTTCCAGCAAGCTGCTGACCTCTGCTTTTAGAGCAAAATCCTTTCCACGCAAAAGGAACAAGTGGAACCATTTTGTCAGTTTGTCAAAGCAGCTTCAGTAAAGTGCTCTTCCTTGGCCAGCTCAGCATCGATTTTAACCTTGGGAGGGATGCAGATGGGTACATTTGCATGGGAATGAGTGATTTTCGGCTGTTGATGTCCCCCTTGTGTGTGGCAGGTGGGACCTGGGAGTGGAGCACCGATGGGAAGGTCCTTCCCAAGGCTGCGTGCATCCAGCAGCCACGTCCCCTCGGCTGGACGGCGTGGGTCTGAGGGCAGTCTTGACAGGGCTGGTGTCTGCCTACTTTGTGACTGTTTCTGTAATGTTGCAAGCAAAAAACCCAACGCCTTGCTGTGGCCAGTCTCTTTGAGCAGGACACAGAGTAGCTGGAAGTTCTCTTGAAGGCATGAACTCAGATTAGGGGTCCCAGTTCCCCATAAAGGGAAATAAGGGGAGCTCATGGGTTAGTTTAAAAGAAGAATAATCCCCAAACCCTCATGGAACAAGTTCAGGTGCAGTGATACAGGTAGTTATTTTGGTTATGTTTCATTAAAGCATGTTTGGGGTTTTTATTCGGATATTGAAAGTGCTTTTCCTTCTCTTCTGTGCCTGATGCAGCCCTGCTCTTGTTTGCTAGTGGCCGTGTCGCAACATGTCCTTAATCCCAAGGACAGGATGAATGTTTGGTTTCTGGGGCCTCTGGTCCTGGCTTCCAGTGACAGTGAATAGCAATCCTAACGAAGGTGCCTTTCCTACTTGCTGCTTTTATATCTGCAGAAGGAAGAAACTTGCTCCCAGATGCCTCGGGATGGTGCAATTAGAGGGTTAATTTGTGCCGGTGATTGTGTTTGACTGTAGCTGTCACCGGCTCCCCTTGGGTGGCTCCGTGGGTTGTGCGCTCCTTGTGCCATCGTCCCTTCTGTACAGTCATTAGCAGTCTGGAGGGTATCATTAGTGGTAGGTTTTTATTTCTGACATGCTTGGCTCTCCCTCTGGAGTTCTGCAGGGATAACACCATCTTCTCCACTGCCTGTTGTGCTGGAAATGCAGATCACGCTGGTTTAACAGGTACCTCTCCTGCAAGACAGCTCTGTCCCCGGGCTCCTTTGCAGTGTGTGACGGTGATGCTTGTGTCACTGCAGGCACATTCCACCACTTGGCCCATCAGCCTTTGGCCAGCCCTGCTGAATTAATTGTTCCCTGCCCTTCTCCCTGCAATGCATAATCTGCAAGAGATCTGGGCTTGCAGCAGAAGTTGGTGTATTGGAAAGTTTTTCTGAGACTGTTGTCCTGCAGATGAGCCGTTCTGCTTCCTTTCTGCAGCTCTCAAACAAGCCAGGTAATGATTTTTGGGGAATCTTTTACTCTTCTTTCTGCAGCCCTGCATTGTACTGAACTGTACTGGTGGCAGGGCACAGCACAGGAGAGGATAAAACTCTGCATTTTGAAGCCTGTTTTGGATAGCTGTGCAGGGGAGGACGCCCACAGCAGCTGTCAGACTGGGACTTTAAGAATTGTGTTTGTTCAGAGCAGAAAAGGGATTTCAGGTTGCCTTCACCAGGTTAGCGGCTCCACACCAAACCATTTCTTGGCAGACATGAGCTCTTGCTCTTACAATTTTTATAGCTATGATGGAACCTTGTTCATTTACACCAGCTGGTGCTCGGTGAACAACTTCTGTCCCTCGTCCTTCTTCCTTCATGGCTATTGCCTCTGCACAAGGCAGCTGGATAGGAGAGGGGATTTGCAGATAGCAGAAGTTTTTCAAGCCAGCTGGCACAAGATTTTCATTACTGTCACCCAGACAGCATGGCAGCACAGCATGTGGGTTGGACACAGCTCCCTGCAGCGCTGCTCCTGACCTGGCCAGCCACTTCCCTCTGTGCTCATCTCCCTCCCATCCCAGTTTGTTGTTATTTAAACTGTGTGCCAGGTTTGCAGAAGTGCCTGGCTGACACTGCATTGCAAAGCCCTGGGACTTGTCAGGCTCACTTCTGAGAGTGCAGCCTGTGCTCCTCTGCCCCTCAGGCACTTGTGCTAATTTTTTCCACTGAACAGTTGAGATCAGAGACTGTCACTGTGCCTAAAGCTCACGTCAGGCATGTGGATGTTCTGGTCTGGGACACGCAAATGTTCACGTGCTGTTTGGCTTTGATTTTTGCAAAGGATGTGTTTCTTATTTCTTTGTGCAACATTTGTATTGCTCCTGTGCCTAACAGCCAGCAGTGCCTAGACCTGCTGGGTACCGGGCTGAGATGGGCACTGAACAAACACAGAGCATCTGGCAAACGACCCGCGTTTTTTCTCTACTTTTATTAGATGGTACAAAGGCAGGGAATGTGTTTTACAAGATAAATAGTTATTTGATACGGGAATTGGTTTGTGGTTTTCTTTTGGTTTTTTTACTTTCCTGTATGGAAGAAATAATAAAAAGCCTAGAGTACCTGGTTGCCTAGTGTAACTCCCTCAGTTTTCACAGACTTGGCTCCAGGGATGTACTTGTATGGCCCTTGTATGTTTGTGGCCTGTATTTTTTTTAGAGACATTGGGAATCTTAGCCCTGCAGTATCAGGCAGGATACCAGACACCTGCATAAAAGGCAGCTAATCACCTCCTGAAGGGAAACTTCACTCCTCCCCTCACTTTTTTGCCCTCCCTATATTACCATAATGAAATGTCAGCTCGCCACCAGCTTTGCTGTGGAGCAGATGTCTCCTCATAATTACTGTTGTTGCAGGGTTTTCAGTGTTTATCCTGACTGTCTAGCTGGGCTGTTACAGCATTAACTGGCTCACATCACAGCATGACCACGTACTTGCTGTGCATCTGGAAGAGGATGTAAGCGCCAGTGCTCTCCAGCAAGCTTTTGTCTGCTGGGTCTCCAGATCAGCTCTTTAATGTGCCAAGGACAGCACCCCTGACAGTGCTTTAAACTAAGGAGAGGTCCTTGCAGAAAAAGTCTCTGCAAGCATGACCTCCACTCCCAGACATGGCTGCTGGAAAGCTGGCTTGAAAAGAGCAGAACAATTACATGAAGTTTATTCTTTCTCGGGATGCTCCATAGCGCAGGCTGCTTTGGTGGCAGTGTGTTGACCAAGTTTGTAAAGCAGGAAAGGATTAGACCAGCATTTTCCCCCACCAAATCGTGTATTTCCTAGGAGATAGGAAAAGTGCTCATGGGGAGGTATAAAACCAAACATGCTCCGTTTGCAAGAAGAAAATGTGAAAATGGTGGTTGGGGCTGGGGCAGGAGGGAGGCTGGGGGGTCTTGTTCCCCTCGGAAGGGCAGTAAAGAGTGAAAGGATTTCCTTTCCTGTTCAGTAAAGTCTCCTGGGTTTTCTGTAGTTCTGCTTTTGGGGTAATTTTATGTTCTGAAAGTTTTGGGTTTTTTTTTTATTTTTCAATTTGTTCTCCAAGTTCCTGAGAAGTCAGCCACTTTCCTTCAACTCCCTGCTGCCGCTTCACTCAGTTGTCCAGAAATGGCTTTCTTACAGCTGCAATATTGCTTCCCAGATAGCTTGTAATGAGTGAGATTTTTTTTGTTGGTGGTGTTTTCAGTGCATCTCAGCCTTCAAGCTCTTTGCAAGGGTTTCTTTCATTTTGGATGTACAAGCAATTCATAGTGCCCATAGTTGGCCTCGTGGAGCTGGGACAGAGCTGTAGTCTTTGCTGCAGCCTCGCGGGGCGAAGGGCCACACGTAGGGACAGCCTTTGCTCTGAAGGGCTAAATGGCAGAGGTTTGGCCATGGCTCTGTGCAACAGTGGTCAGAGTGGCTGGCAGCTTTTTGCGGTGGGGGAGGTTTGGGGTGATGCAAAACAAGTTGAGGTCGTTTCTCTATTTGTGGGCTCCGTTGTGAAGCATGCCTAGAGAGAGAGAGCGCCTTTTTGGGGGTGCTGACACCAACCACCTGCTGACTGCTCCATGGTCAGAGGCATCTTTTTCAGTTGGAAACACCCACTGATTTCTGAGCTTGGCCTTGGTGCTGGCCTGCTAGTTGTCTTATTTTGCCTAATTACCTCCTTTGGGCCTGTTTCATTCTACCTGTGGTTCTGTCCCTTTTGATTCGCTTTATTGCATGGCAGTTTCAAAATAAACAAATCAAAAATTAACCTCTTTATTTGGATCCATACAGCAAGCTTCCCAACCCATCAGCTGGTCCAATGAGGCCAAGCAAATCTGCAAGATTTGAGTAATTTCCTTCTCTAACAGCTCTGCTTGGTCCTGCTGGTTGGGCTATTTTTGGGTTCATGTGTGTTCTTTGCATAATTACTGGTGGCAGATGTATTTTGAAGTGTTGTGCTCTGTACATCCCAGTGAGGCACCGAAAAGGAACGGCTATAGGAAATGGTACTTCTACTGCATTATATTGTATGTCCAATAGCAGCCTCGAGTGGGATGCCTGAGCTCGCACCTTTAGTTTCATTCTCCTGGAAAGGTTTCCTCTGGGTGGGTCAGCTGCTGTGGCAGACCATGCTCCTACTACTTTTCTTTTTTTTTTTTTTTTAGTGCACTACCAGAAGATCATTCACCGGGACATCAAGCCTTCCAACTTGCTCTTAGGGGATGATGGACATGTCAAAATCGCGGATTTTGGAGTCAGCAATCAATTTGAAGGGAACGACGCCCAGCTTTCCAGCACGGCAGGGACACCAGCCTTCATGGCTCCGGAGGCCATTTCAGACACTGGCAAAAGTTTCAGTGGAAAGGTAGGTCTTTGCTCACAGTCTTCTGGGACCCCCAGGCATGGCACAAAGGGCAGCACCACACCTGCATCCTTTGCGTGTTGCCCACCCAGGGGTTCTCGTGCAAACTGGGGTTGTTCAGTAAAACCAAAGTTCTAATTCTGTGTTCAGTCCAGGCAAAACTCACATTGGTTGCTCTATGGTGTGGGCAGACTGACTTTGCTGCAGAACTCTGCCCAGACAGGAGCCGTGTTAGAGTCTTTTGCCTGCCCAAAGGGAAGGGAGAAAACTCCCAATTCCCTTCCAGAATAATGAAGAGGCACAGGAAGCTGCTGGCCACCAAGGTCATGTCTTGATCCCCTGAAAGTGAGGGACACTGCAAAGCTCTGTGATGCGGATGTGGGGATAGGGTGTAGCGTGGGGTTTTTGCCTGGAAGAAGACTTTTGAGGTTCAGGTCCTCTTTGATGTTCAGCCCTGAGAGGTGTCATCTCCTGTAAGAAAGGGCTGCTTGCTGATCACTGCACTCCACAGCAAGGACAAGGGTGGCAGCATCTGGCCCAGCACATTACCCAGGCATGGTACAGATGTCTTTAGGAGCCCAGCTTCAGAGAGACTCTGCACAATAAAACAAAAAGTGTTAAATGCATACAAATAATGTTCTGTGATTTGGTAGGAAAATCCAGCTCATTCAGATCATCTGTGTTGCATCTCATTTACTGCCTGTGCGTGCTTTCTTTCAGGCACTTGATGTATGGGCCATGGGAATTACCCTGTACTGCTTTGTTTACGGGAAGGTAAGCTGGCTTTCCAATTCTGGAGCCCTGCATGGGAGTGTCTGCCTGCCTGGCTTTTGACTCATTCCTTTCCAAATAAAGGCAAATTTTAGTAACAAAGACCTACCTTCTGCAAGCTCCTGTTTTCCCAAATCACCCTGCGGATGAGAAGGGGCTGACATTGTGATCTGTGGAAAGGATGGTTTCTAGAGTTGGCCCCTGTACTCAGAGCAGTTGTTTGTGGTACAAACCCAGAGCAGCATCAGTAGCACCAACAACAGTTTGTCAGGGGGTTACCCATAGTGCCAGTATTTAGAAACAAACCAGATAGAGCATGGAGAGGGGCATAGGCTTGATCCCAAGCCACTGCAGCACTTCATCACTCCAGATTACAGAAAGCTCTGTCTGCCAGAGCTGAGCTGGGCCAGATGGAGATCACTTTAGCAGAGCCAGCTCTTCAGAGCTGCCTTTGCAAACTCCATGTCCTGTCATGGCGTTTTCCTCTCCTGTGGCCAGAAGCCCCTTGTCCCACCCATGCTCTCCCAGGGCGAACAGTACAGCAGGTACCAGTCTGTGTGTGCAAGTACATTACCTGAACCTCCTGTCCAAGCACAGACCACTGCAGATCCCACCACACAGGTATAAGGCATCCAGCTAGGGGTAAGAAGTGGCTGGGGGAGATGGCAGAGGCAGAACTATCTCCATAGCCAGTGTGATATCGCTGAGCTAAGTCAGGATGGAAAATATTCTCTGACCTGTGTCCATCATGATTTGGCCCAAACCTTTAAGTGAAAGGGTATGACCTTGGTTTTACATTCTGTTATAATCTCATGGTGATATTACTTCCCTCTGTGCAAGCACTAGAGGAAGGAAAGGGAATATAAAGCCAAGCACAAGGATATGCTTGTCTGTTCCGTGTGACCCTGTACAGTAAATATTACACATTTTGTACCTATTTTATATTTCATAATTTAATCTGGCCAGGCAGTTCGAGACAGGGCCTGCTAGCAGCCCACAACCCACTAAAACAGGCATACCTGTTCCTTCAGTTTTGATGCAGATGTTCACAGGACCTGTGAATATGCTGCTCCTGCATCCCCTGCAGTACTCACCGCAGCTCAGTTAACTGCCTGCCACTCCTGCCTACCCTGCCAGGTAGGAAGAGCCAGAATCTAGATCTAAATGAATCTGGTATAAAAACTTGTGCTGCAGAAAAATATGCTTTGAGTCCAGATATCTGAATTTAAAGCGGAAACCCAAGTGTTTTAGTAGTAATACCTAGCTCCAAATGGTGCTTGTCAGAGAGAGACCTTGAAGCAGTGATAGAAGCCAACTGGTATCGGTGTCTCCATTTTGCAGGTACAAGTGGAGCAGAGAAAAGTTAAAAAGAGTAGTTCGTGGTCTCCTGGTAGGCTGGATGGAGGGGGCTATCCCAGTCCAGTCATGTATTCCCTAGATCCCTCTGCTGCTGTTCTGCGTTTATTTTTTAATAAGGAACAAATCAATTTCTTGCACGTGGAGATTTTATTTATTTCCATCTCTGCATAAAATTGAGAGAGTGCAAACAGAATATACTTCTGTTACATGAATGACAAACGCCTAAGCAGTGCCAGGATCTCTGACAAGTGGAAAATCTTTTGTTTGCTTTACAGTGCCCTTTTATAGATGAATATATTCTGGGTCTTCATAACAGGATCAAGAACAAGCCTGTAGAGTTCCCAGAAGAGTAAGTAAACTTTACTCAACTACCGTAAAATAAAGTTCAGTTTTCAGTGTTATTCACTGTGCAGCATAAATGCCCCTAGGTCACCGTGGAGGGACAGACAAGGGCAGGCAAAGTGTTTTGCATTTTCCTGGGTCCTTCATGTGGGTTTTGTGCAGATGTTGTTGTCAAAGCATTACAGCTGCCTCTGCTGCTCCTGTGTCCATGTTGTGCAGGCAGGCACTAAAGGAAATGGCTCTTCAAATCTGTGGAGGTGGAGGGGTTTCAGTATGGGTCTAGGGAGTTCTGCCCCAGCTACTTGATCCTGGAGTTGCTGGAAGCATGGCTTGGGTGGAGTTTTGTGTTTCTCCTACATGGTAGCCACTGGAATGATTCAATGGATTAGTTTTCCAAAGCAATGTGGCTTATATAGACCTTGATCTCAGTGTAAGCACATGCCGCTGCCGTGGACTTACCTTGGAGCTGGGGAAAGTGTCTGATGGAAGGCTTGTCCTGAGATACCCAGCCACAGCTTGGTGCATCCCCACTCCTCCGCCTCCTCCAACACACTCCAGGAAAATATGCATTTGTCTTGTGTGCTGGCAGACTGGGGCTACTTATGAAAAAAAACAGACATTAATTTACCTGCTTGACATTGAAAGGCTGCCCCCCCACCCTGCTTTGGTCAGTGAAGGAAGCCCATGTTGGCCACCATCAGAGCTGCGTGGTGGAGATGGCTGGGCTGTGTGAGGTGGGATGGCCGCCTGCGCGGTCACAGCGCGTCCTCCAACCCACCCACCTCGCATGAGGTTTGAGCAGTGGTAAGTTCAGCGTTGAGGCGCTCAGCAGTGAGTCTTTGTGATCTTGGCAGATGAGCCTGGCAGGAGACGATTACGCTCGATGCATGCTCAGCCGCTGCCATCGAGCCACCATGCCTTTCCTTTCGTGTGTTGGCCACTCCTTGGCATTCCCTCCATCTTCAGGCCTCTGGTGACTTCCTGTTGGTGATTAATTTGTTTCTCCTGGTTGCTATCAGATGAAGTAGCCAAAGCTGGACTCTATTTTCCTCCTCTCCACAATCAGCACAGTAGTCAGGCAAAGAATTTTTGACCTTCTTGACCCAATTACTCATTCTAATAAAAATGTAGAGATAAAATGACTTGATTTAAAACAAATGTGAAGAAATTAAAACTCTAATGAAAGGCACATCTGGTATTAAAGAGGAAGGGAGGGATGTTGTCAGGCAGCCTGCAATATGTGCATGTATCCACCATCTATTACACGAATTTTTTGTGAGATGCTCACTGAATTTTTAGACACCAACAGCAAAGGGCTGGGCCTCTGCCTTGGCAGTCCCAGGCTTCCTTCTGAGTCTGCAGAAAGCAATGGGTGCTCAGGCTGTCCTATTTTAGACATCTGCTTTAGATGGGATGACTCATGCCCCAGGCTCCAGGGGCTGTATTAATTACCTCTCCATTAACTGTGAAGCACAGCCACTGCAGATAGGTCAGACGGAGCTGTCTCTGCTCAGGCTGGTGGAGCCCACCCCGAGGGCTGTGTGGAGCACACCTCCCGGGGACCTGCACCACAAGATCAGGCCACTTGTTAGATGGCGAACACAGGCCCCAGTTGTGGGGTATGGAGCAATTCTGGCAAGCCAGCCCTGTGCCATCCGTGAGGTTTTACAGCTAACCAGGCTTCAGGCATTAAGAGCACAAAGGCTGGTCGTGCCACACTGCTGTGTTCCCACCAGTTGCTCTGCGGTCAGGGCAGGACTTTGTCCTGACAGCACTGCAGCAAAAATAAAAAATTGTTTATGTTTCCCTGGCAGTCTTCTCTCTGCTTGCTTGGGTCCTGGCAAAACGCCCATCCTCTCTCAGCCATCATATATTTGGGTTAGCAGTCAGCTTACAAGTGACTGTTCCCATCTGTCTCTGCAGTAAGCTATTAACATTTAATGGGTTGTGCTAAGAACCTTTTCTTCATTCAGACATTTCCTTCAGTGATAATTTGGCTGCATGATTTATTTGGATTTTTCGGTGACCTGCTCTCCCAGTCTAAAAAAAAGCTGCACCCCTAGTTAGGTGGTTGGAGGAGCAGAGAGTTACTGGGTGTTGACGACTCTAAACTACATCTATTTGTTAGATAAAGGCAGTAACAGAGACGCACATAAAGCTGGAATGGCCTGGACTGGATCCACCCTGGCCTCCCACAGAATTAGCACCTCACTACAGTTAGGAATATTTTGGTTTCAATTTATTTCACCATGGCTACAAAAGTCACATTCCTGTTTGCAGACAGTCCATGGAAACTCATTGCCTGTTTCCTGACAACCTTTAGGACGGAGATGGAGCTGACTGTACTGGCGTCATTGTCCTTTCCCTTCCCTTAGAGACGCTGGGATAAATATTTATTGCTCTGGAGTTCTCATTCATGTCAGTGAGTCCTTGGCATGACACAACATAAATGGGGTTAGCTCACACCCTGATGATCCTGGCATGACTAAAAAGCAAGCTGAAGAAGTTTCTGTCTAGGCATGTATTAAAGAGAGCCAGAAGCTCAGTGTAGTCCCTCCTGGTGAAGAGCTGAAGTCCAGGAGAATGTTCTCTGACCTGCAGGCACCCTGTAAAATGATCTGTGGTGCTGGCAGCCCTCCCAGATGGGTGCTGAGCTCTGTGATGCTTGGCATTTTCCTGAGAGCCATTACAGGTCTATGACTCTGAGAAATTCCAGATAACGCAGGCTTTTCAGATGGAAAATGTCATTGGGTACAGCATGCACCCTGGCAGAATGGAGAGGAGGAAAAACAGACAGGGTGACACAGTCTATCACCTGGCCGTAACCCACCTGACACTTTGTGATCCTTTTTACAGTGCTTTTCCTTATGACATTAATCCTGTGTTGTGTAGAAATCAATCTGGTGCCCAGAAATGTTAGGTGATTATATATAGTCTACTTCTTGTATTTTAAATAAAGCCATTGCCAGTTTGGCACAGATCTGATGTTAAGTATTATAAAAACACCATCCCACCTGCATCTCGGCATGGTCCTTCATTAAGAGTCTGTTTATTCTGACCTGCTAAATGCACTGTCACTCCCCATAGCTGTTCCTCTGTGCCTGGAGCTCATCTCAAGAGCAGCACAGTTCTTCCCATTCCCACCTCAGTTGACACCTGCAGTGCAGCCGAGGAAGTGGGAAGCCTCTGAGGACTCATCCTGCCATTCCACTTGCCTGGGCCATATTGCCTGTGTACTGCAGACCCTTGGCATAACTCTGAAAGTGTTCAGGTTTTAAACTGAACCCACTTCCTGCCCCTTCCCACTGAACGAGCAGTGTTTCCTTGTGGCTGGTTGTTAAAGATCCCATAACCAAAGTCCACATAAAGTATTCATAAATTATTAAACAGAAGCTCTGTTTTCATCAGGCTACAATATCCTTTACTGTGATATGCTCTTCATTTAGGTTTATGTTAGTTTATTCCCTCCTCTGCTTGCAGGGGGTGCAGAGGAGGTGGGCACAGCACCTGGTCCTCATCAGTGTTTTCAATCTGAAATCCAGCCCTGCTGGGGAGTGATGTTTTATGCTGCCAAATCCCATCTCCATGCAGAAACGCAGCTCCTCCAAAGTAATTTGTGATACAGCCTTTCAACTGCCTGATATAATTCTGTTATACGCTGGCATTTTATTTCAGTAGCGCTTTGATCATATAGGTCAAGTGTGTTTTAAAGACAATGCCTGCATCATTAGCAACAGAAATCATTGAAGCCTTTAGACTAGAGAGACAGACAGCAGGACCTAGGGTTCCATGTGAATAAGGTGGCTTTTGAGTACAGGCACTAGCATTTAGATCTTGGAAACGGTGTTAAAAAATTAGATGTATTTCTTTCAATCTCATCTGTTCATTCCCTCCTTATGTTACCCCAAGGTTGAGCTATACAGGTAGGAAATACCAAGTTACCGAACTGGCTGCCATCAGCGTTAATGGAAGCCATTTAATTAACACAACCTGCAAGCTTAGCTGGGAACTTGAGTGTCAGGTGGGGATGTTTCTTCCAGCATACGGTTGCTCATGATGCTGGTTTGGCAGATCAAGTCGTGCCCTTCTTGTTTCATAGAGCCCAGCTCTCTACTGCTCTCAATAACACTCTGTTGTCCCAGAATCTGTCCTCTGAAATTCCCCTATAATGTGCTGTCTTTAAAATAGTCCTTAGATCCTTTCACCTGATCCCTTGACCTGCATTTTGAGAGCGTGTAACTGTGTTAGTGGGCAGAACAGGATAACCAAACCCTGGAGCAGTGACCATGATGCCTGAGAAGGAACCAACAACTAGACCTTCCTTTCTCAAGCCAGGTTTGCAGGGAAAATATCTTTTGAGCAGAGCAGATTTATACCAAGTAACTGCAGTAAGGACTATTCATGCCTTGAACACTTACAATTCCCATGTTAACTGTATACTGCTATTCTCTTTACTCAGAGCACAGATAAGTGAAGAACTCAAGGAACTTATCCTACGCATGCTCGATAAAAACCCAGAAAGAAGGATAACAGTCCCTGAAATTAAGGTAAATTGGACATTGGTATTACAGTCTTTTGTCTCAGCTGATTTTGTTGTTCCTTTGGTTCCTTCTAATGAGGCAGAGTTGTTCTTGGTGTTTGTTTTGGGATCTTTCTCTGGCATGCCGCCTTGGAGAGTGCTCATTTTGCAGCATGTAACAGCTCTGTCACTGCTGCTTGCTTGGGGAATATTTACAAAAGCTTTCTTGTTTACTTATTTAAATTAAAATCACTTAAAAGCTGACTGAGCCTCAGTGAATTCCCAGGAGAATCAACATTGTCATGGGGACTGCTAGCTGCAGAGCCTGTGCTGTCAGTGTTGGACCTGTGTTATGGGGGCTGGAAGTGTGTTCTTCCTCTGGTGCTTGCGTGGTCAGTGGCCTCAAGGCAGCACATTTGTTTCTGTCAGCATTACTTGGGAGATGCTTATTAATAGAAAGAAAGAATAAGCTTGGTAGAGCATAATGCTTCGCAGGGTTTGGCTTCATTCTGGTTTTGGATGGGCTTTCTGTCCTCCTGTCACCCATCACCAAGGCCTCAGACCTGCTGGAGGATCTCAAGATTTCCACAGAGATCCATCAGCATCCTCTGCAGGCATGCCACTCTTCTTCGCTTTGTCTCAGGCCAACACCAGCACATTTGCCACCAAAGCTGACAGTAGGAAGGTTGAACTTCAAGAGAAAATGTGACGTTCCTTTCATCCATGCCCAGGAGTCCACAGCCAGTGATGGTGGGAAGTCCTTTGGAGCTGTATTTAAGCATTTCGCTTGGTAGCTCTCGCAGGCATTTCATGTGGAAACCCATGTCCTGTAAGACCCCTTGGGGAGAAGAGCAGAGCTGGGTGCTGGATCTTATCCCTGGCTGTGCACTGAAAGTGCTTGGTGTGCTTGAGGACTTCCGTTCGATGCTGAAAGAGCATGTGTCTCTAGTGCCAGGCTGGGCTCTGGGCTCAGCCCAGGGCTTTGAACACAGCTTTCCTCATGTTCACAACCAAGGAAACCATCCCATGAGAGAGAAGCAGTAGAAAAAGGGCAGCTTTCCTCTGCTGTTCCCCCAAGTAAGATGAAGGCTGAGCAGCTTCTTGGCAGAGGTGGCTGTGGAGTGACTGCCACCGTCACTGAGGGCCCTGGTCAGAGGAATCCAGCCTACAGAGTACAGGAGAGCCTGACATGTGCAGCTGATCCAATCCTGGCGGGGAGATGGCACACTCCCTCTATTTGTATTCACAGACAAATCCCAAGGAGCTTTTTCACTCTGCAATAACATATAGCAGGCCATGCGGCATCGGGGCTCCAGCCTTGGCTTCTTGCATAGTCAGATGTTTCTAACTGGCTGCTCCAGGCCATCTCCTCCTCCTTCCCTTTTTGGTTTTCCCTGTTTTCACACTCCTCTTTCTCTTTCATGTTCCTTACATGTAAGACAAAATCCTGACATGGCTGCAAATGTTCTTCTGCTGGCAGCATTAGCTCCACGCTGTGTCTCGTATGTGGTCATTTATCATTGTGATAAATCTGTGATGTCTACATTGAAGATAAACATGGCAAAAGTTGGAAGGAGACGGTACAATTATATAAGGGGCTTAGGCTGGACAAATATCTTAACTGCTTTGCCCAACTGGGTTTGGAATTGCTGTTCACCATCAAAATGAATCAAGTAAATAATTTTGTATGAGGAACATTGAACATATGGCTAGACAGAGTCCTCTCCCGAGCTGAAAGGTTCGCAAGCCCCAGGCAGACTGCAGGGCTTAGTGCACTGGTTTCACTTAAGGCTGGACTTGGTGATGTGCCTTTGAAAAGAGTTGTTATAAGCACAATTAATGATCTTTGGAAAACACAACTTAATTAAATGCTGTAAAGCAGCTCATCACTAAGCCCTTGGAGACCACTCTGGACACCTGTATCCAGCTCACTGGAATGGCAGTAGGCAGTGAGCATCCATCCTAATTAAACTCCTCATCCTGGAGCATTTCTGGCAGTGACACTGGATGATGCTCTCCCTGACAGGCAAAACGTCCAGCCCTGGATGTTGGTAGCAGAGACCTTTACCCCATCCTGTTCTCAACTCCCTCCCACAGCAGCAACATGGAGGGATGGTGGGAAACTGCCTTCCCTATCCTTTGTGGGTGTGGGGGGGGTTTACATGGTGCCCAGGTGGCAAGGTGTGTTATTTTGCCACTTATGTAGGTGGGAGGCCATTGCAGTAGCATGAGGCCTCGATGCTCAGACCCAAGTACTCCATTTTAAGCACCTCAACCCTTGTTTGTGCAGATACATAAGTGATCTTGATTCTCTCAGGTAGCGAGCACACATAACCCTAGATGAAATGGGTGCATAGGAGAGAAAAAGATGAAAATGCTTTGGATTAACTCATTTTCAAAGCCTTTCGAGCTTGATTCGGAGGGTGCTGGGCTCCTCTAAGGTGCCAGACAGTGCCAGTGGGTGCGACAGCACCGGGCATTAGGGGATGCCATCTAACCAGGCGCCAGATTGCAGCCATTTCCAAGGGAGCTGGTTGAAGCACATCACTGGAGGTGGAACATGGAGCAGTGGTAACAGCTTACCCTCATAATCAGTCCTGTGCCCCCATTTCTCTCTCATCACTGACACCACAGCACTCTGCTATAGAAGGGAGAGCTACAGCTGTCTCAGTGTTCTTCCCCACACAGGTGCATCCATGGCTAACCAAGGGTGGCGAGGAGCCCCTGCCGCTGGAGGAAGAGCACTGTACAGTGGTGGAGGTGACCGAGGAGGAGGTGAAGAACTCAGTGAAGACAATTCCGAGTTTGCCAGCTGTGGTACGTATAAACCACAACCGCATCCTCTGCATGGGTCAAGAGCTGAAGCTTTCAGCTGATGAAGGAGGTTTGGAAAGGGTATCCATGGGCTCCTGGCATGAAAAGCTTGGCCTTTCAACCCAGCGTGAACTTTCTGCGTCTCTGAGTACTGCAGCAGCCTGACTCTGTAGGGCATGACTGTGTGAGCAGTCCTGTTTATGTCAGCCTGCTTTCATAAGAGCTGTCCAAAGTGTCTGCCATCAGACATTTCAGAACACCAGAAGCATCCCAGGTGTGTTTTGTTTCATTAATCTAAGAGGTTCCTAAGAAACCCCATTTGGATGCTCAGAATGAAGGCTCCAAACCTGAAGTTGTGACCTGGCCAGAGAAGCAGGGAGAGGACAGATGCATGTGCCTGTCAGCCTTAGGGGACTGCAAGTGGGTGTTGAGGGCGCTCTCAGCGGTTTGTGTATAGCCAGCTGGAGCTCTGCTATGGGCAGTTACTACAATGCAGGTGCCTTTGGGGGGTTCCTCATGGGAAGAGAGGTGCTGAGCACAACGAGGACCCGTTTTCACAGTTCTTGGGGTGTGATGTTGACATAGTTAAAACCATCTTTTCCCCTTGATAGCAGGATCCTTGCCTTTGAACCCACAGGAGCTAGCAGCACTCTGCAGGCTGTAGTGCCTGACTGGGAGGATGGCCCAGGAGACCTGTGGCACTTCCCCCTCATGGGCTTGGACTACCACGAGTGGCCAGCAGTGGTCAGCAGCACCTGCTTCGCCTCTTGCATACAGGGGTCTGAGTTTACCGCTCGAGGGAGTGGCGTTGTCACTGCCTGAAAGTCACATAGTTGTTCTGTGGGTTCCTTTAGTTCATGCTCTAGCTGTAATGCTGTTAAATGTCTGTTGAATTATTAAAGAAGCTGTTGTCAGAGTCCTCTGAACTAGCTTCAAGGAGTCAGTCCTGCTGTTCTCACTGATCAGTTTTTCTTTCTCAAAGATCCTAGTGAAGGCCATGCTAAGAAAACGCTCCTTTGGAAATCCATTCGAGTCTCAGACGAGGCGGGAGGAGAGGTCCATGTCTGCACCAGGGAACTTACTGATGTACGTATATACAGCCTTGCCCGACTCTGCTGCACGTGCAGAGTAAAGGTGTGTGGGGAGGATGAAGGAAGCAGTCCGCAGATCTTTTGTGTAGCATTTAAGGACAAAACTCCCTTCTAAATCAAACACTCAAGGTAAAATCTACCTCAAGTCCTCTAGGGTTAAAATAAAATGCATTAAAGCAGCCTAAACAGATGCAGTTCTTGCTGTAAGGTGGGTTTGGCCTGAACACATGTCAGGTCTGGTTTTTAACCTGCTAGTTTATAATACACTGTGATCAAAGATCCATTAGAGATTGGTGAACTAAAATAAGTTTGAGTCTAGTCTAGATATGTATTGGAGGGTTTAATTCTTCACTCCTTTTTATGGACAACAGAAAAGGTGCCAGATGAGCAGTTTGAATGTTTTATAAACTCAAAATGAGATTATGTGGTTTGTCTCTGGTGTGGGGCCCAAGTTTGGGCAGAGACACCATGGACACACTTGGGCAGACAGTGGAGAACACTTTGACATTGCTTTTTCATTTGAGAAAGCATACAGGATTTTTTTCACACTGCCAGCTATGAAATAGTGGAACACATTGCAACGGGATATTTTGGAGGCCGGATATAAATGGCTATATTGTGATTAAAAAGGGAATAGACAAATTAATACCTGTTGGATTCATCAACAATTTTTAAACACAATGGTCTGGATGTACAGGGGTAGGGGCAGGATTTCTCTTTATTTGGTTTTTACTCTTTCTCCCTCATTTTTGTTACCAATCCCTTTTGGAGCCAGGATTCTGGACCATCAGTCCAGTAAATAACAGCTAGACCGTTAGCCTGACCTGGGACAATTATTTTCATGTTTCCACCCCACAGGATCTGTAAGATTGCAGTTCACAACAAAGCTGTGTTGTCCCAAAATGATGCTTTTCCACCCAAAATCCCAGTACCATGGCTAGCAAACTCCCATGAGGGTGTGCTAAGAGTCTCACCACACCTTTGATGGTGCAGATGGAGCGTCTCTTTCACGGGTGTATGGGGATTTAAGGGCTCAGCTCAATTAAGGATGCTAATGCTTTAGGGCCCAACTGTGTGTTGGAGACTTCAGTAAAGGCTTTGCCTTTGAGTTCAGGAACAGTTAGTATTAAACACTGGTTTAACATTTAAACACCCCATACACCAGTGCTGCTGTGGGGACACAGCTGAAGAGCATGGCAGTCACAGCTCCTTTGCCAGCTTAGCACAAGGGATTTGTCCTTGTTGACTTCCCTTGGCTCACTGCCTTCCAAATTAGTTATTGCTAATTTGACACATGTCCCTGCCCATGTCTTCACTGTCATTCCTGGTCGCTGTATGGCATTGCTCTGAGATGGGGAAACTTTTACTAAATTTGAAGAAAAGCATATTGTATGCTTCCCACTGTCCAGGACAGACAATTCAGAGCAAGGTGGGATTTCTTTTCAAACCCTGCCTGAATTGATATTTCAAGGTCGTCTCTTCTAGTACCCTGAGCCTGTTTCCAAAAGGGACCTGTTCCCTTCCACCTTCATCTGAAATGCTTGAAAGCCCCTGCCGTTAACCAGCTGGTGGGAAAACTTCGTGACCCTCGATGCTGTGGCTGGTTCCTGCCTGGAGCCAGGTGCTGCTTTATCTGCTCAGAATAAGTAAAGTTCGTTTGATCTAATGTAGCTGTGGAGTTTCTGATTAGCCACATTATCAATGTCTAATCCATTTTTAAACCTTTTTAGGCCTTGAAGGTGAACTGTAAGCCTCCACTTTTGTTTGTCTCCTTCCTAAAGTTGCTAGTCATATTATTCTCAACTTATACAAAACCAGCATCTTTCCCTGTCTACTCATTTCAGCCCCATGTTTGCATTCAGGCTTCTTGTACAGGACTGAAAGGTTTTTGACAACCATGTAGAATTTCCACTGTTGTTTTGCTGTGCCCAGTACTCTGGGTTTACAGAAACATGTCAGGTCAGTCTAAGCCCTTAAAAATAAAAAATGTGAACGGTCTTTGGATGTGCCAGTTCTCCACGGCACTAATCCCTTCATTTCTCAGTCTCATGCCGTCAGTGACAACTTTTAACAGTAACAATTGACTTTATCCTAAGCTAATTCATGCACAACTGGAGCTTTGAGAACCCATCTTGAAACCCTTCTGTTTAAAAGACGTTGGCTAAATCTCTTCAACAAATAGTGTCATATATTAAACGCTACAGCAGGGATGCTTTTTTAAGGAATGTGGATTATTATTTCAAACGTTGAAAAACGTTAAACTGGTTGAATCTAATGAAAATCACTTCAAACTGAAATAGATTTGTTGCATCTAATGACATTGATTTTAAGTGAACTGAGTCTAAATGGGAATGTTCGTTGTTCAGTGAGTTCTCTTGATTACAGTGTTATTTCCACAGGGGCAAACAGAACTAGACACTAAGCTCATCCAGTTCTTAATTCATAGTGGGTGGTTCTGTAGTAAAACCACCCTTAATACACATATAAAATATAACAGCAGTGAAATGTTATGAATAGCACTGTATTAGTTAAAACAAGTTTTGAGTGAGTGTGGATGACTGTAGCTTTCTAGGACCGAGCAGGAGCAGATAATGTTGTTGTAGCCTAAAGGCTCTGCAGAGTTCCTGCATGTCAGACACTGCTTCCACCCCTGGAGCTGGACAGGGGACCCCAAAAGCAGGACTTGTCAGAAGGGCAGTGCCCGCAGCCATTGCTGCTCTCTGGCCACGCTGCTGTGTGGTTGCCTGCAAGGAGCTGAGCAAAAAATGAGCCATAAGTTCCCAAGCTCTCCATCACAGAGCTTCTCCTCCCCGGTGACAGTGTCTTTAGAGAGATAAATCAGCTTTTGTAGTATTGTATCTCCTTCTAGTTATAGGTAGAAAATAACTTGTTGTGTTTCTGTGTAAGAAAAAACAAAAGCAATTAGAAAACTCCAGTTTCACATTCAATTTGTTTAATTAGGCTGCATGTGAAATTGCCAGAGCCCCACTCACTGCTGCTTCAAGCATCTTAACATCTGTGCCCATACTGAGAATACATTTTGCAGGAAATCCTCTGACAGCTGAGCCTGCTTTCTGGTATTTGATGCCCAATTGATGGTTCTTAAAATGGATCTGTCCTTTAAGCTCACTCTTTGGGATTTGGAGAGGAGGAAACTAAATCATGTGGTTGAATCTTTTTTTAATTTCTCCCCTGCATTACCTATACACAGTGTTCTGGGCTCTGTTCTTGGAAATGCTTCGTACAGAAGCTGCATGTGCAGAAGGCTTTGCGATAGCAGGAGGTCTTTCATGTTTGCCGCAGCCTTTGTTCCTTTAGAGGACACCATTAAGACACTGGTGACTTGAAATAGTTTGTAAATTAGTACTGGGAGGAAAGAGGGCTTTTTTAGCTCTCCTTAGACCTGGAAGAAGCAAATCCTCTCCTGGGTGTTATATATTGCTTTAATAGCACAGAAAAGTTAAAAAGGCAGCTGTTAAAATGGCAGGCACATTCACCAGGTAGAAGGGAACTAAAATGAAGATGCCCCTGTTTAGCAGCAGTTCTTGTTTTGCAATGGCTGCCTCTCCCACGAGAGCACTTCCCCACACCTCGAAGCCCTGTGTGAGTGCTGCTGGCTGTCTCTGTACCCTGCGAGCTGCGTGGGGGGCTGGGTGGCACCAGGTCCTGCCTTTCGAGCAGGATCTCCCAGAAGATGCAGTGATTCACTGAGCCTTGCAGATCCTGCACACCATGGCCAGGTTCAACCTGTCAGTAGTGGTGGCTACAGAAGCAACTGATCGTTTCTAATTTTTCCAGTTGCAGGGTATTTTTTTAAACCCAGCTGTTTAGTGTTCACAGCTAAGTTCTGAGTTTCTGTTAGCAGTGTTTGCTACATTTCTTCTGCCTGCTCCAGATTTCTCCTAATTGAGTCAGCACGGGCTTCACCACATTTTATTACTCTCATTTATTGCAACTACTACCTATCAAATTAATTGCTGTGTTTTGACAGACCCAATTTACTTTTCCATTATGGCTGCTATTACTATTGATGAAATGTGGTTGTCAGCTCCTGTATGGGGGATCAGTCTGTATTTAGAAAGCCTACCCTGTTTCCAGCCTTCCCCAAAAGAGAGCAAAAGAGCCGTCACTGCCCTTAGGGCCATACTGTCATGTAGGCTAGACATGAGGAAGCTGGGGGAAGAAGGAGGCAAAAAAGTGACTGACCCAAGTCTCCAAGCAGAAACAGAGGTACCTGCCTTGTGGGGGCTTTGTGCTGAAAGTCCCAGGGCTCAGTGCCATAGGGCTGCTCAAAAACAGGCTGCAGAGATCCCCCGGAGCAGCCAGGCTTACAGCATGAGCTTCGACAAGCACTTCTATCTCATCATAAGCCAGTGCTGCCACCACCACCAGCAGGGTAACTCTAGCCCCGTTCCCACAGGTGAAACCACAGGGCACCCCATGGGGTGTATGTACCTTCTATATTCTCTCTCTCAAGCAGGGGCACGCTTACTCCTAATAGCTGAGGTACTAGTCCCTACAGGTGGGGAGCAGGACGTATCCTCCTTGAATTGCTGGAAGTGTCAGGACTTGGTCTTTGCTAGTGCTTGGGGTCTGTCTCTCCAGTCCCAGGAAGATTTTGGATAGGTACCATGTAGATGCTGTCAGAACAGAGTCAAACCCAACCAAAAGCTGTATCAATTTTCACTGCAAAGAGAGAACGGCATGTCTGGTGGGAAGAGCCATGCCCCATGGTGCAGGTAGGTATCCTCATCGTCCACCTCAGGACGGTGGCACAAGATTTTCCTCTGGCAAAGACCCACCGTCAGCAGGACCCTGCAGTGAGTGTCCCAACACTTGTGTAGCTCTGCCCGCGCTGAGCTCAGCTGCTGCACCCCCCATTGCACATGGTGGTGATGCCATGACCGTGATAGGACATGAGGCCCCCAGAGGTGCCAGACTGCATGGCCCAGGGCAGCACAGCTGGACACCAGCAGCATGCTGGAAGCCATCTGGAGCCTTCAGCAGTGGTAGGGGCTGGAGTGGGTTTGTACCAGTGCTCGTCTTCATCTGTCCTTCAGGCTGCAAGTAAACAAGACTGATGTGCCATCCTCCATTTCGCTCCACTCGCTAGGCTTGTTAGGTACAGAAATACAAGCTCCTTTGCCTGCTGCCATCATCTTCATGATCACTTTCTTCCTTTGTCTCATTGTTTTGCTCTCAGGGACAGACTCCTCTTAAATACATCTGTATATTTGCATCCATCTTTAAGGTAATTCAGTGTTTGTGTTTCCCCTGGGTGCTGTAGAAACGTGTGTCCTCTCCTCAGCCTGTGTGATTTGTGTGGTAGTGAGAGCATTTGGCTCCATCCTTCCTTCCTGTAGGAGCAATTTTACTGCAGTAATTCTGTGTGTGTGACACTAATGTTTATGTATGCTTTTTTTTATTATTATTATTTGTGGTTCTTTGGCATTTCAGCCTTCTTGGGGAGGGAGGGGTGAAAAAAGCCAGTTGGGTTTTAGCAGGAACTGCTGCTCAGCCCCACAATCTTGTAGGCTATAGCTACAGAATTTGAAAAAGCCTGAGCTTTGTAATTTGGGCTAAGATTTAATATTTAGTGGTTATGCAAATGAAATAGAGCTAGAGCCATCTCTTCTCCAGCTGCTCCGCCACTGCTCTGCACTTCTGTCTCTGATGCCGTGCTGGGAGGGCTCTGGGCTCACAGCCTCTCTGTGTGACCAGCCACCCCCCATCAGCCAGGACTCCATTAAAACACAGTCATTTGTCCAACCAGTCGCACAGACCCTTCTAGGAAGCTCTCTATCCAATTAATTCTGTTAAATAACAAAATAGCATTTAATGCAAACTGCTTACAAACATCTCAGTGTGAAGTCTCAGGATCTAGTGCTTAGGCAGGATGCAGCCTCCACCCAGATCTGGGGAGATGTGGACTGGGCTCAGAGACCAGGGAACAGCCACATGCCTCTCGGTACCTTTGCGAGCAGCTCCACGACTCTGGAGACTGGCTGGCCTGGTTTACTGCTCCCAGACGAATGGATGAGCTCGAGCGAGGATGCTGCCCGCTCCAAGTGAGGAAGGACTTGCAAAGATTCTCCGAAAATAGGAGAAGGCAGGCGGAGGAGGATGGGGACTGACGTGGCGCCATCGGTGCCAGCTGGTGCCACTGCCTGCTGATACATTTTTCATAGAGAACTTTCCCAGAGAGGAAGGGGACTTCACCAGCCTAGAGGAGGGCAGATTATTGGTATTTAATGGGGACTCAGTGGAGGAATTAAGCACTTATCAGGAGTGTGTGTGTGTGTATGCTATGATTCAGCTCTTTGTAGGTTGTCCCACTCCATCCCTGTCCTGTGCTGCCTGTGTTTCGGGGGGAAGTGCTGTGAGGCTCCTTCCTTGCTGGGCACAAAATACTGTGTAAATACTCAGGCTGTGATCCTCCTGCAGCTGCTGTGGTTAACAGCGACAGGGTCTCCTGGATAATTGCACAGGTTGGGCTTCACTCACCTGTGTTAAAAAACATAGCAGAAATACAGTCTTGTTTCTTAAAAAGAATTATTTGATGGAGATTGACGTTCAGATTCACGTTCAGCCGCAGGCCTCACAGCACGAGCCCCGGGTCCCGTGCAGACTGCAGAGTGCTGATGCTGATCTCTGCCACTTTAGTGCAACCCGAGTTTAGCTGGTATTCGCCACTGTGCAGGTGTCAAACTGTTTTGTGTCGCAACCCTCTTGCCCTGCTGCAAGGTGCTTGGGGAGGCAGAAGCTGCTCGGGGTGGTGGGGGAGCATTGAGTGCACCCCAGGCACAGAACAGGATGTGCCGGGCAGCTGCGGGCAGGGAGCTGTGCTGTGCCAGAGAAAGAAGCCTCTGCTGCTGCGTGGGGTGATAAATCATCTAAAGAGGGTGATGACAGGCAGCAAAGATGGGGCTGTTCCTCAGCCCCCGCCCCAGGGACGTGGTCCATGCTCCAGGTTTGAGGTCAGGTTTATCACAGGGCTTTGCTGGAGCAGAGGGAGAAGGGAACATGAATTTTGATCATTTCTGGTTTCTTCAAAAATGGTATAGATCTGTGTGTACTCTCAGTGTTGTTCCCAGCCAGACAATAACCCCAGAGCCCCGAACGCACGCTTCCCCAACGCTGTGTGCTCCAGGCATGTGCAGGAGCGCTGACTCTCCCCTGCTGTCCTCGCAGCAGAATCAGCTGCAGCCAGGCTGGCTTGAGCGAGGCCAGACACCCCGGGAGGCAGCATCACCTCCTCTGCGCTGTGGCTATCATCACATCTTCATGATGGAGAAACAGGCGTTTTAGGTTCAAGCCATCTGTCGGCTGTGGGGTGTTGTGAGTGGCACCTGGAGGTGTCACGTTTTTTCCCTTCAGCCCAAAGCAGTGACAGCTTTCTCTGGTCAGAGCTGAGTCAGGGACTGTGTTGCAGATGGCTGGGAGGGTGTTACTCCTCAGGGATGCCCCCAAGTGCAGGGCTGCTGTGTACGTGACTGCCAGCGCAGCTGAGGCTTGGCCCAGGCTTTGCCGAACTGGTTAGGTCAGCTCAGAGCCTGTAGAAGTCCCCCAGCCTGAGCCAGCAAAATGTTCCATCAGCCTAAATGTCTCCACTCACACTTCAGAGTGATGCCCTAAGCAGCTCTGAGCCTGCCTCCCCAGTGGCGTGTCCCATCCCACCACAGCAAAGCTCAAGCCTTCTACATAGGAAGACACTGAAAATTAAGAGTGGGGCAACAGGATTGAAGGTATCGTGGCGTAGGTACAATGCAAGGAAGTTACCTTGACTGTGTTTTAGGGACTGCTGCTCTTGTGCTGAGCGATTTGGGGGACCAAACTCACTGAAACTGAAATCAAACAGCTCTTGTGTAGGGAAAACTGCCTTCTGGTAGAAGCATTCAGTTTTTACTGCTATTTACAGTGGGATTTGGAGAAGCAGTTATGGCATCAAGCCATCACTGTTCTTTAAAAAAAAAAAAATCAGATTAAAGAAAAGCAAACCAGAACTCCCTAAATACAAACTAGATCATTTGGAAACATTGCTGCTGCTCTGCAAGAGTTTCTCCAAGAACCAGATATCTCCTTGTGATGCTGCAGCCAGGAGAAGGGCATTTAGGGAAGCGCAAAGCCCGGTCTTCAGGGTGCAGAGACCAAACAAGTGTCTGGGCACGCGCTGCAAAGCACTGCAGTGCACTGAGCAGGAATATTGCTGAGCTGTTTACGTGGTACCACCACAGCAGGCTGGTTCATTGCTGTTCCCTCTTAATATTGACGTGTTGACCTGAGTTGCCTGTTGGAAAAAAAACCCTCCGCTTTTTTTCTCACATTGCTATGTGCCTATAATCTCTTTATTTCCTTGCCATTCATGTAGAAAACAAGGGAGCAGAGAAGGAGGCCGGGACCCGGAGCTGCCCGACGTGTGTGAAGACGAAGCCACATCCTGAAGCCAGCTGGCTGTCACAGGCTGGTCGCTCACGTGCTGCTGCTGTTGTGCCCATCGTGGTGTTGTCTAGCACACATCTGCCCTCATCACCAAGTCCGGGGCCTGCAAAGCGAAAAAAACAAAACCAAACCAAACCCAAAAACCCCAAAACGGACCAACTCAGAAAACCAGAAAAGAGGAACAGAGCAGCAATAAGGAGAAGAGCGAGTCCTTGGGCAGCACGGCTGGCAGAGGGCTGGCTCGGCCTCGTGGACGGCTGCGTTCCTCGTGCAAGGTGTCCGTGCGCTCCTCCGTGTGTGCCTTGCTCTCCACTTGTGCTTCACGTGTGGGCTTTGTAGTTGGGTGTCTTGGCCGATGAATGTGGTTTTATTTGTAACGCAGCAAACCAAACATTGTCTCATGGGTCGTTTGCCCCAGAGACTTTTTCCTTGCTTTTTTGCATTCTCTATTTGAAGCATCAGGAAAAAAAATTTACATTGGAGCCAGGTTTTGTATCAGAGGGCAACTGTTTTATCTAATGCACAGGTAAAGCACTTCTGTATATCAGGATGCAGTCCTGCTTCTGTTGGAGCTGATGGCAAAATTTCTATGAATATCAGTTAAATGAGGATGAGGTCTTGCTTTTGGAGTGAACGCTGTCACTCTATGCCTTTCTCTCTTTTTTTCCTTCTCTTATCCCTCAGTTTTGCACAGTGTAAATCCTGCCAGCATCGATGGCTTTAGTCAGGGCAGTGTTGTAGAATAGAAGAACCACACGATATTCCCTGTAATGTGCTATGAGCCTTTGAACGTCGTCGAGGTCTGGAGCGCTGGGATACGCTGTGACACGCTGTGACACGGACAGGCCCAGTGCTCCGAGGCCGTCTGCTAACGGGTGTGCTCTTCCCAAAGAGCCTGACTGCACCCCGTCAGCTGCACCCCTCCTGTGCGCAGGCGTTGTTCTCAGAGCTGAAAAGAAGTGGCAGGTTTGGGGTTTATTTTATATAAGGGTGACTTCCTTTCCCTCACTCATCTCTTAGCTCCTTTAATATTATGTACCTGATGCTTTTAAACTCTAATTTCCTGATAAATGACCCAAACTGGGAGAGCTCCCTAGGATGGAAAACGTTGGTGGAGGATTTTTAGACTAAGGAAAGCTACAGAACACAAATGAGATCAAAACTTGATCTTTTGTTTTTTAAGGCTTTAATTTTTAATTTTATTTTAAGACTGTAATTTTTATGCACGTGCTGATGCTGCTATTTTATCCATAGATTGCTTCTAAATTTGGGATTAGAAGCTTCATCTCTACAGTTTGACAACAGGTGAGAGATTGCACTTAAAAGGGCGAATGCAGCTGTTTCAGTGGCTGTTGACTATAGAGACTGTGTGTATAATCAGGAATTTCACTCTTGCACTCAAAGAGTAAAAACCAGTGATATCAATCCGTCAAAATACATGTCAATATTTTCCCTTGAGCTTTATGGGGTCTGAACATGCCCCTGGGAAGCCAATGGGATTGGGTTCTTATTTTATAGTACTTAAATAAAGGACACGATTAAATTTGGTTCCTACATAATCCTACTGTCTTTTTTTAGGTTAATCCTGAGGGCTTGGGACTTTGTTTCCTAATTTTTTGTGCGAAGTGGATATGTGTACGAGGATTGTTGGTAGTGACTGGTGCACTGATGTTCCCGTTCTGTTTCCTGCAATGGAGTTTGGTGGTTCCCAGCATTTTCACAGCTGGGCTTTGCTGCCCGTCCCCAGCCTGCTGCCTCCCCTCACTCACCTTCAGCCCCCTCAGTGGGGTGCCCAGAAGCAGTCCCCAGCCTGGGCTCTGCCCCACATCTCACCTGTCAATAGTGGCAAATTGGGAAATAATATTGCAGCTAATATATTTTATTAAGGAGACCTTTAATTTTTAAAGCAGTCAAAGGTGTTAGATCCCATAAAGATTACTGCTCTGGGCCTGTGCTCTGCATCCCTCGCATCCAGATGGTAAATGCTGTCTGCGTTGGTGCGTCTGCCCGCGCTGCCTGTGCGCTCCGCGTCTCCGAGGGTCGTGGGTTGGCATGCTCCAGCCTGTGCTTGGATCCTGCTGCCTCGGAGTGAAGACTTAAGCACCCAGTGAAAGGGAGTGAAAAGGGAGATGGGGCCTTGGCAAGGCTGAGAGCGCAGCGGGGGCTCCGCAAATGCAGCGGGAGGGACTGGCCGGGAGGAACCGCTGCCTGCGGGACGGGTGGTCTCGGAACGCAAACGGGTCTCTGCTGGGGTGCCACCAGGTCCTGCTGCGCCCCAGGGGCTGAGCTGAGCAGCCCCGGGGAAATAGTGGGAGCAAACTCTGTCCTCCAGTTTGTGGAAAAATGGGCTTTCTCCAACTGGTGTCCCCTGGGCTGGCTGCGGTGCTGGGCAAGCCGCCAGCCTGTGCAGAGGAGTGACTTCGGGACAAGGACACGTCTCAGTAAGTCGCCTTACCCCTGGGAGAAAAGGGAATACCAGTAATCCTTATCCCCATGGGATTTCTGAGGTCTAAGCAGAGCTCTAAGACTGCAAAAATGGGGTTATTCATTGCATTTTAAATATATAGCAAGAATAATTTGCTAATCCAGTCAGTTGCTGGGGTTATTCTAATGATGCCCAAACAGGTGGGAGCTAGCGGGGCAAGGCTGCTGGAGGGCTGTTTTCAGCCTCAATTAATGCAACCAAATGAATCATAATTTACAAATTAGCTCTGTGTCATGTTCCTTTAGTGGTAGCTGAAGTGTTGCTTCCGTTTTGGAGAGGAATGGGGGGAATGGGTGATTTTTTTAAAACCTACTTTGAAAAATTTGCCCTTTCAGCTGAAAGAAGTTCTTCTGGAGCTGTTTCCACAGGTCCAAGAAGCAACCAGAGTTCTACAGCTGAGCTTTGTCATACCTTCAGCAAATCTGACAGTCTTGTGGGTCTTTCCTTTATACCTTCAGAAATCATCCATATTATGTTGCGGACAGCAGCCTGAAAACTTGCATGAAATTAAAAAGGTGCACTAGCAGCAAGAGAAACACTTGGATTTATTCAAAGGTTTGATAGGACTGCTGCAAAAATATGCTCTGCTTCTGGCTTAGCTGAAATGAAATCCTTGCTTGTTTATGTGCATCTTGGGCAGCTCGGAGCAATGCTACTTCTGCTCTGAAGGAAGGAAGAGATTAAAGAGAGAGTATTTATTTGAAAATAAACACCTCTGGAAATCCAGCCCTTTTATCTGTTCAGGAAAGTCATTCTCTTTAGCTGGATGGCTAGGTATTTGTCTCGCTTCTCTCTGTGAAGGAGGGGATGGGGTTTGGTGCGGCAGGGCTCCTCCAAGCAGCGAGAAGAGCTGGCATCGGCGCGCTCTGATGCTTTTGCATGTGCTCTGTATTTTTCCCCTCCAAATCCTCGCTTGCCTATGCTAGTTGTGGAGCACCAGCATCCTGTGAAAAGAGTTACCAGGATGCTCTGAACTGCGTTGGCTGGGCTCTACATCCTAGCAGGGCTCCTCTTCCCCCGCTGCGTGATGGCATGGTCAGCTCGGGTCAGCTTTGGTTGGCTTTTTCAGCTTGGGGATGGGCCCAGGTTGAGGGAACTTGAAGGAAATTTCTCTTTCAGGGATCTCCTGGAGGTAGATTTCTCTTTGTCTTGCTCAATTAATAGCTCTGGGCCTTCAGTTTGGGAAGTAGTGCTAAGTAAAAAATCCTGGTTTAGTCTCTCCTGTCTGGTGTGGAGGAATACTGCAGTGAATGTCTTTAACCCTTTGGGCAGGAATACATTGCTATGAATGTCACGCTTGCAAATAAATGAGGTTTTCAGCTCTTTAATGCTGTATTGCAGCGTGTGAATGGATGCATGGATAACCATAAGGGCTCTGCTTTGGGCGGTGGTTTTCCCAGTGATGCATCCATGAGACATGGCAGTGTGGGCAGACATGGTGTAGCCACATGATTTAGCGCTGGAGCAGGAGCAAATCTGTGGAGCAGGTGTGCAGAACAGAGAGGGTGTTTGTAGCGAGCCCGTAGTTGGGTGTTCATGCTGCTGAGGGCAGAAGGAAGACCTGGAAGTTTGACTGCAGCACTGTCTCTCCAGCCCGATCCGTGTAGGAGCCCGTGCTCGCAAGAGAAACTAAATCACCTGCAGTAGTAAGTGTGAGTGGGCTGCGATTTTTTTTTTTTAATTTATTTTTTCAGTGCCTTGAGACACAAGAAGCAAGCTGCGCAGCAAAAGACTGGGCTTTCTGAAAGATCAAGTGCACACATGTCTTTGACATGTTTTCTTTATCCACATTTTCAGGGGTGGATAAGTCAGGCCTGTCCTTTGCTGGTCACGGAGGCATCAGTTATGTATCTTGTTCGTGTCATGTCTGGGGCCAACATCTCCCGTCTGGATGGTCATTCACTTTTTGCATCTTGCAGGTTGCCAGTTAGAGAAATCTTTGAGTTTCAGAGCTGAAAGTGTACCTGGAGATTTGTGCCAAGGGAGCACTGCAGGTTCGCAGGCGCGGGGGCTGCAGCCGGCCTCGGGCACCAGCACAGGCTGCTGCCCCTCCCCGGAGCAGAGAGGCATTGGGGGGTTGGAGATGGAAAATGGGGCAGCTTTAGGTATCTTCTTGCCTGTCCCCTGTGACACACCATGAGGGGGATACCTGATAAGTACAGGGTCTCTGGCAAGCCCAGCACGCTCCTGTCACTGTGCCCCTTTCTGTGCCTGCCTGTCCCCTTCAGCAGGTCTTCATCTCCCCTGCTACATGCCAGAATGTGGCCTCCAAGGCAGGCAAAATGGTGCAAAAACCCACTGAGGTTAAAGACACCCCCAGCTCCTTGCTGCGTGGCATTGCTAACCCAAACTGTGTTGGTTGGGGACGTTAGGGAGGGTGGTTTGACAAATGTTGCCCTGGAAAATATTCCTGGGGAATAAAACAGGGAGGATGGGAGCAGCCAGTGGTCGGGCAGCGTCAGGGCTGGTCATGGGAAAGCTGATTTAGTGTACGGCCACATTCCAAGGGAGCCTGGTGGGGGGACCGTGGAGCTGCTCCATGCAAAACGAATTGCAGCTCAATGAAACGACTCCCAGGACGGAGTTTAGTTCCTTATTTATTGCCAGACTTGCAGCAGGGAGCTGGTGGGAGGAATTTTATGTTCCTTCAGCATGTCTCTGTATCCTGAAGCCATCAGCAGTGCTGCAGCAGGGGCTGAAGGAGGTTTTTCTCCATTTCTGTGGTGAGTGACTGGGGGAGCTCATCTGTTCTCTCCAGCTCAGTGCTTTCCCTCATATCTTGCCCAAGAAAACCAGGAGCTTTGTCCCACCAGCCCAGGGGCTTCATCCCAGTCCCTTAGAGACCCAGGCTCTCTCTGAGGGTCCCTCCCGGCTGCCCTCGCTCGTGCTCAGAGCCCTCATCCCCCACTGGCTGCAGTGAGCAACGTCCAGTAGCTGGTGCTCTGGGCTTTCCTACACCCAGCAGCACAATCAGGCACGTGAGAAGCTTGATGGCGAGTCATCCTGTGGTGGTGCAGCTCATTCAAGAGCTTCAGAACAAACGCAGCCAGGATTGTTGTCTCTCCGGAGTTGTCTCTGGGCAGACTGGCTGTGTGAGTTAAAAGGCTCATTTATGGTCTTAGACACCTTCACCAGTGATTTCCAGGCATAGAGCCCACACCTTCAGTGTTTTGCTAGCTGCTTGCTATTATTGTTCAGCTACAGTAAAAGATGGTCCTTCTTTGGGATGGGGAATCTCACCTTTGTGTCAGATGGTGATAGAGGGAAGGCTCCTTTCTGCCCCAAGGGGATGGGGATCTCAGTAAAGGTGAAACGGTTTCCAAAGGAAGGACTGTGCTGCAGTGCCAGGGGTTCTGCTGAGAGCTTGAGGCTGTTGGGTGTCCAGCAGGAATACTGGACACTGGAAAGCAGATAGTGGGGTTTTGTGTGTGTATATAACTTTGGGTACCAAACTTCTGCGCTTTACCAGGGCACATTTACAGTGTTGTTTGCTGAGCAAAGCAGTGAAAGGGGTTTCTTTCCTGGCCCAGAGCCTCCTACCATGCTCCTACCATGCTCTGATCAGGTCCTTCCTAACCTGAATTATCCTGGATTACCCCATGACCCTGTTACTCTGAACGCAGCCTCCCACGGGACCAGGGGAGGAAAGGAGCTTCAGAGCTAGTCCCTGCCTTTCACCTTCCCTTCCCTGAAGGAAAGCCTTGTATGCTCAGAGTCACTGCTAGCAGACACGCAGTCAGTAACCACAAGCCATCAGCCAAAGCGTTCCAAAAAACCAGTGTAAATTCAAGAAAAAATAAATTGCAACTTTTGAAGGTATAATTCGGATCCTCTGTGCTGTAATTTTGCTGCTGTTTCTGATTTATAGGCCTGTTCTGTTAGTATTTAAGTCTCTTGTTATACTTGATGTTAAACATATGACTCTGTATGTACTCTGCTATAACTCAAGCATGATGTATATGCACTCAGAACTGTAATGGCACGTGGCCGTTACACTGTAAATATGTACCATGAATAGAGAGGCTATTTTTTGCATGCTTTTGTACTCTAGAACTGAAGAGAAAAATGACAATAAAGTCCACAGAAATGACACTCCATGCAAGTGCAGTTCCTAACGCGGCGCTCGCTGCTGGCTCTCGTGTGCTCTCTGCTGTTCAAGCCCTCTCTGTGCTTTTAGCTACAGCAAACAGGGGCTTACAGGCCTTCCACCACCCCTTCTGTCCCTGCCCTTTCCCTGTTGGGCTTTTCCCTGGATGAAGAGGCTCAGGGACCTGTCGTGCTTCAGTACCACATCACCAGTCATTAGAGCACCTTGCAGTAATGTGACCTGTGAAGCTCTCTTGCCTTAATTGCATTCTCTTCCAAAGAAACATTGTGCAAGTTGCTTTGAAGAGAGGTTGGTCTGGGCTAGAGCAAACTCGGCACCCTTGTGGCATCTATCTCATCACCTGTCATTAATGTTCTGCCCAAACGGACACATGATGAGCCCAATAACTGCTAATGCTGGACACACCAGTTAAGTCACGGGGATATAGGTTGCTAGCACCTTCTGAGTCTGAATGTGAAGGACGTGAGGTACAAAGCACTTGTAGTGAACTGGCTGTAGGGTCTGGTCTGTTCACCAGGATGTCCTGGGCTTTATCAGTTCTCCTGACACCTTCTCAGCCTGTTCCAAGGAGGAACTGAGTCTCCCTGAATGCAAGGGAACAGCCGGGCTCGGTGTCCCCTCCAACAGCTCATCGCTCAGGGGGCTCAGTACGCAGTCCCTTTGGTTAAGCAAACCAGACTCAGCTTCCCCTTCCCATGAGGTGATTTTTTTGGCTTCACAGTCAGGGGCCAGAAATGGGGAGATCAAAACGTTTCCAGCCAGAGATGATCTCACACACGGGTCCAGGTCTGTGGTAGTGACCAGACAGCAGAAGTAGATGGAAAAAGAGCCTTGGATGCACCATATCCTGAAGTGTTTTTCCAGCAGAGCTGCACTGTTCACTGTTGTCAGGAGGGGATGTGCTGGGGGGCAAAAGCTCAGTTTTGCTGGACACTGTTTCTAGATGCTTCAGCAAAGTCTCCACGTGTGGGCACAGCTTTGGAAATCCCTGATGTCCTGTTCCTCCCTCCCTGAAGAAAGCAGGAGCCCACTTTGTGCCCTGAGCCAGTTGTGTGTGGGGAAACTCATCCTGTCACAGAAACATCCCTGTCCGAGCCAATCCTCACATCTTCCCCAACAGCCAGCAGCTAACAAGGCACATCCATGCTTCAAATTAGGATGTTACAGCTTCATTTTCCCATTCTGCTTGCAGCAGCAGACTGCACACTGAGATGACGACTGGTGTTTCCCAGCAAACCACACTAAGATAAAAACCTGCTCTTCATTTTGCAAATGCTCAACAAAAAGCACTCTTAGGCGCAGCCCCAATTAAAACAGAGAAGGGTTTTGCTTGGATTTATATAAGCTATGTGGCTTTATTTCTCACCTGGGGATGTTTATTCCTTTGTTGTGGTTTGACTTTGCGTTTTTGGTAAGGGAATGGCCCTCTCCGCGTTGGCAGTGAGGACGGGTGGCTGCGGCTCTGCCAGAATCACCGCAGTGCAAGGGGCAGGGGCTGGCTCGGCACTGGAAAGGAGAGGACAAGCTCCATCACCAGCTCCTGTGGGCTCAAGGCAGCTGCTGAACTTCACTGTAAACTTTTATCCTCCTCTTTCCTCCCCGCCCCCCCCCGCCCAAGTTGGGTTTCCTAGGTTGTTTCTGGCACACCAACACCAAATTAGTGACTGAAGAGCTGAAACCCCCTTTGGGGATGGTTCACTCAATGCTGCAGCAATCCTGACCGGCCGAGCCCCAGCAGGTAAGGAAGGTACCGCATTGCTTTGTGCTATCGGAGAGGTGATTTGTGTGGTAAGCTCAGAAAAACATGCCCAGATGTGCCCCAGTGCCATAGCAACGGGGCTGAACCCGCTGCAACCAGTCACGGAAAACCACTCTGTAAGAGGGACCAGCAGCAGCTTGGGTGTGCAAACAGGGACACCGAGGACTCTTTAATGAACAAACACTTTTGCTGGATTAAAGCTATCGCCCGCTCCCACGTCGGGTGGATTAATACCCCAGCATTTTGTCAGGAGTAAATAAAATATTAAAGTCACATAATTGCTTGTTCCCCAGGGATACGGCATCCTGGTCCCACCTCGGTGGGCCACATCACTGCCACCATCACACATCCAGCCCCAAGACATGGTCAGTGACATGTCCCAGGCCAGGAAATGCCCCCAGGGTTTATGGTCATTTTAGGATCTCGCTGGGGACTCGATTTGAGGGTTGATCCAGCCAGGTAAATGGCTTTAAAGGCACTGCCCCTCGTTTTCTTTTACATGGGCTGCGTTTCAAAATGGATTTCTTGAGCAGTAGGTTATAATTTAGTGCTTATTGTAGTATTCATTGAGCTGACTTTTTCTGTAGCATTATACCAAATACTAATTATTAGAAATTAAGGTGACAAGAGGGAATAATATTCTGAGTTGTGTAAGTAGGAGTAATAACAGCCCAGGAGGGATAAGTGAGGCAAAGCAGCAGGAGAATTTCCTTTTTACAGGGAAAAGACAGGTAATAAACTCCCCAGAAGCAGGTGTGCGGGAGCCACGGCTGCAGGGCAGAGGGTGTGCAGAGAGACACCGGGCAGGGCAGCTGCCAGGGGAAGGGGACACAAATATCAGAGCTGCTGGTGGGTGCAAGCAGAGGGTTTGCGGGCGTGGGACCATTGGGTCCAAAATGTTCAGTTTTGGGGCATCACCACCTGGCAGGATCCATACAGGGAAATGAGCTCCAAAGGCTCAATCTTGCCTTGACATTATTTCATTTGCTTAGCTTATTATTCTTCTTTTTCCTTTTCAGGATGAAAGCAAATTTTCTATGATGACTTCCAACAAAAGATGGGAAGATGTTTCTGCTGGGTCCGATATCAGATACCAGCGCGTGTCCTTGCGAGCTGCAGGTTTGGGTGCTGGTAAGCAGTTGCTGTCCAGGCTTTGGGCACAGTCCAGCTACAAATAGGTGGTGGTTTTAAAGCAAAAGCCTGAGACCTCAGTTACAGCCAAGGTGGAGCTAAACCAACCTCTGAACCACATTTTTGTCTTGCCAAGTTTGGTCCTGAGAGCCACAACTGCTACTTAAACTGCAGCACTGGTAGGGGGGATGTGGAGGCAGGATGAATGGCTGGGGAAGCACCCAAAGCCGTGCCGGGCTGGGCGAGGGACAGGCTTTTCCTGTCCCCAATGAAGGGGGAGTCATCAGCCCTCAGAAGGCCCCAACTGGGAGTAACCCCATTACAGACTTCACCCTTTATCGTTATCCCTGCTTCTCCGCTCCAAGCTGCGCGGCCGCCTCCAAGGCTTCCCTCCAGCAAAGGCCCCTTAGTCACACTCCATCTTTCCTACGGTTTAATGGTGGGGGGGAAAGATCTTACACGAGAAAGTGATCCCTCTAGTGCCAAACATTTCCAGGATTTGTCATGTGACCTCCTTGAGTAGGAAAAAAAACGTTTACCATGTTCTTTTCTAAAGCAATTTCCAGGGAGGATCAGCAGACACAGCCAGGAGCCGCCAGCATCAAGCCCTGACCGAGTTTCTTCGCTTGATTAAATCAATGTTTTGCCACTAATGTGATCTGAATGCCCGTTTTCTGCGCCCCCATTTATTTTAATGCAGGGGCTGGGGTGCAGGGGAGGCAGCACCAGAGCAGCTCTCTGGAAATCCCACCGAGGCGCTCAGCGCTTTCGCTCCCATCCCATGTTACGGTGTGTGATGTGATAACACGAGGGGAGAGCGGCCGCACGCACCAGCCGGGATAACTCACATCACCTCACAGCACCCGTCTGTCTCCCTGCACCCCCCACCGATCGAGCTCTACTTTTTTTGGCAGAGGAGGTGTCTCAAGGCTGTATTTTGGGAAGGGGGATGCTCTTGCTTAGTCTGGGCCAGCCAAAATCCCCATGAAAAAAAAAAATGTTTTGGCATAATAGGGGTTTTTTTTCATCATTATAACGGGATGGTGTGGCGTGAGCAGCTCCTCCCTGCCCTGTTGGCCCCTTCAGCCCTGCTGTAGGATGGGGATGGGGACAGATTGCCAGCGAGGGAGGGAGCTGACTGCCACCAGCTTGAGGTGAAGCAATTAGAGTGTATGGCTGCCACCAGCGTTTCCTGCCTGTAATTAAAGCTTTTAATGAGGAGGCATATGGTAACCCCCCCCTGGCCCTGGGCTGGCATATTGCCAGGTGTGGGTTTATTAACGGCTACTAATTACACTGTCATTCAGCGTATATGTTGAGGAGGGCTGCATCGCCTGGCTCCAAGCACTCGACTTGGCTGTGAATGTTGTCAAAAAAATTCTTAATTTTATTTATCTTTTTTCCCCTTGCATCAGAAACTTGAAGCCCCAGGCATTTGCAGGGCATTTTGGGGACACCACCACCCCTGGGACACAGTGCTGGCTCCTTCCCCACTGGACTCAACCCCCTCCTACATGCTCAGGGGCTGCAAATCCGGCTGCACGTTCTCCCCGCAGCCAGCAAGTGCTTTTTATTCCCTGGAGTTACGATGAAAACCTGATGGGCCCAGCAGCTGCAGCGGGGCTCAAAGCCTTTCCCCATCCTGATGGTGCATCCGGCTGCTGGGATGTCCCCGGCCCCCGACAGCTCCCGTGTGTCTCTGGACCAGGACTGGGTGTTATCCTGGTAAGAAAACCAGTGGCTTCATCCCCCTTAGGCCTCAGCTGTGCTGCTGGCATGTTTATTGGACCAAAAGCACTACAGCAAGGCTGGTTTTCCCCCCTGCATAAGGATCTTGGTAAAGTTTTACAACAGCTGGTTACATCTTTTACATCAGATCTTATAAAGTGCCTTGCTCCCAGCCTGGGGCTCTCTGAATCTTCCAGCTCCACGCAATCATTTAGAGAAAATGAGTATTAAAATCAACCACGTGGAAGTTCTCCCCTTTCTTTAAAAGCCAGTCCCAGGTCCCACTCCTGCAGCAGCCTCGTGCCACCCTGTCTCTGCCTGCCCTGTCCCTGTGTCACCGATGGGACACGGGCTGTGGCCACCGCTGTGCCGACAGGCTGAATCAGCCTCTGCGAGGGATGGGAGCCCGCAGAGTGGGACAAGGACGGACAGAGAGGCCACTGGGGATGGAGTCGGGGTGTGTGGAGCTGCTCACCAGCTGGACATCAGGGGGCCCCACAGACACGAGCACGATTTGGGGCTGGGAGTGCCCCTCCAGTACCGTCGGAACCAGCCGCTGAGGGATGAGCTGCCACAGCAGCAGGTGAAGCTGGAAGGAAAACCCGTGGCCTTGGCTGGACACAGGAACACTGCATGAGTGTGTGAGGTTAAGTGGGGGGGTTGCCTGGGCTCTGGGACAGTCTGACAGTCGCTGCAGAAGTCCAGAGCTCAGCGTCAGAAATCTCCTCTGTGAGGACTCCAGGAGTGGCCAGTGAGCCGCTCTCTGTGCCAGCCACGCAGCAAGGACACGTGTGGTTAAAGAAAGAGAGTGGTTTTACCAAGCTGATTCTCTATGAAGGCTTCAGAAGTCAGGGGAGAAAGAATCGCAAAGTGTATTTTATACTTTTAATACATTTTTTAATTGCAGTAACTTTTACATTATTCACAAATTTAATGTCTTCCAAACATTTACGCTAGTAAAGTAGAAATCAGTATTGATATTTTGTGGTATGTCCATAGAGGAGATTCAAAACCTGCTGAGGCCAACAGAGTGAGTAATGTATTCTGAATCAAGTACAGATAATTACGTGACCCCGAAGAACACAAGCATACCAGTCTTCACAACATTTCTACAGGAAAATCTCATTAAACACAAATAAAATTACTTTTGTTATTTAGTAGAAAAAGGACACTGGAGAACAAAAAGAAAAACAAACAAAATATGTATATATATATATAAAGCAACATAAGCTGAAGTAGGACAAGGTGATTGAGTTGCTCATTTCCTCCAGTGACTTCTAGATCTTCAGTCTGTGGAGCAGCACGCTGTCCTTGCTGAAAGAAAACACGAGCTACCTCTCTGCAAACATATGAGTGGTAACCAACCCTGAAATTTCCGAAATTGGGTTGACATTCAGTATTGAAGCAAATAGATCTATTTCCCATTAGAACCTCGACAACAGCATCACTGTCTCACTCCTCTCTACGTGCTTCCCAGTCGTTGGCTTTTAAAACATGGGGAACGGCACCTCGGCCTTAACCAGACACTGCTCATGGAGTTGCAGTGTCCTCGCTGACAAAAACATCCACTGTCACCTGAACCGGCATCAGGCTGGAAACACACTTACACATTCTTATAGGCCTTCCTTAGATGTTTTTTTTAATAACCCTTAAAATAAACAAAAGCTATGTTGTGTTCAAAGTTGGAGTTCCTAAGGTCAGGAAGGTACCTGCACAGTCAGGTTATCCAGCCCAAAATTTATTCCCAATCACCAGTTTTGGAGAGACATTTTACAGGCTTCTTTCTTCCCCTCCTTCTCTAGGGAGCTCCTAAATAGGTGCAAACTGACACAGTTCAACAGTTTTTAGTCTAGACCCCAGCTGGATTAGAGGAGTAAGGGATTAGGGGAGATGTTTCTGGAAGGATAAATCCCTATCATTTTAAGCAAGATGTCTAAGTTATTTTTGTTGCCTTTTCAGAATTTCCATTACAATAACTGATCAGGCTTCTTTATTTTTTTGCTTTTCTCTTCAACATCTTTCAGCACATCTTGCAGTCTCTTAGCGTTCTGTGTCAAGAAAGCAAGGCTTTCTTTGAAATTGCCAGTCCCGTGCTCCCTACAGATATTCTCAAGCCCATCAAACCATTGCAAAATCTTCTCAAGCTCAGCCTGAACAACCTTCTGTTCTTCCAGTTCTGCTCGCAGCGCCTGCCCAGCAGACGCCTCAGCCCTGTACTGCTTCTGCAGCTGCTGGATTTCATCCTGAAGCGCCTGGAACTGCTCTTTGCTGTAGGGGTACTGCTCGTGGACCTTGTCTTCAGGAAGGAGCACATTCTTAGGGATGTTTAACACCAGCTGCAGAAGCACTTCTTCCATTTTACTGAAGAGTTTGTCAAGGTGCTTCTTCATGAAGAGAAGAAATTCCTCCGTACTTTTCCGGACTTGGAGGGGGGTGATTTTACACCCAGGAAGCGCCTCCAACTTCTTCAGGATTACAGTCTCCACCACCAGCATCACTTCGAAGAGGTAGTCCTGGAACGCGATGTAGACGCGCAGCATGCACGTCTGGGGGGTGAAGCCAAAGAACTGCGCTTCGTAGGCCATGGGGTTGACCGACATGGTGGCGGAGGAAAGCCGGGAAGGACAGGAGAGAGAAACGCAGCCCCCGGGGGAGACGGGCCTTGCTGTAGGCGGGAAGACCGAGCCCGGACCTGAGAGGAAGCCGCTTCCCACAGGAGGCCCAGCGCAGCCGCGGCCTCCCGTACCGCTACCCGAGGCGCTGGGGCCGCTCCTCCCGCTCTAGTGCCGCAGACCGAGGCTGGTGACCCAGGCCAGGACCGCGGCCGAGCCCCCCCCACTGCCGCTCACCCACCAGCCGCTCCGCTGCCTCCACCGCTTCCCGCCTCGTTCGAGCCCCCTCAGGAGAGCAACGCCGCCGGCAGCCAATCAGTGACCGCGGGGGATAAACGCGCCGCCCAATCACAAAGCGCTCCAGTCCCCGGGGGCGGGGAAAGCGAGGAGAGCAAGAGGCCGCGCTCGCTGATCGGCCAATGAGAACGCAGCTCGACCGCGGGGGCGTGGCCGGCGCCGATTGGCTGTGCCGGCGGTCGGCGGCGAGGGCGGGGGGTGCCACAACGGAAGTGGCGGGAGAAGCGCCAAGATGGCGTACCAGACCTTCAGGCAGGAGTACCTGCAGGTGCCGCCCGTTACGCGGGCCTACACCACGGCCTGCGTCCTCACCACCGCCGCCGTGGTGAGTGGAGCCGCCCCTTCCCCACTGGCCGCGCTCTCTCCGGACCGCGCTAGGCCCTCCTGAGAGCCTCGGCCCGTGGGTGGGGGCGGCGGGGCCGGCTCCGCGGGGCCCCGGGCGGACGGCCCGCAGCCTGACAGAGCCGGTGGGGCGCGTGGAGGCTGCGCGGAGGGTGCCCGGGAAGGGGGGCGAGGCTCGTTGGAGCTGTGCCGGCGGGCTGGGGAGAGGAGTGCGCTCGGGAACCGCGGAAGGGGTTAGCTTAGACACGTCCCCGCCCCAGGGCCGGGTGTCTTCCCTCGGGGCCCTCAGAGCAGCGCTTCCGGGGCTCTAGCTGTCAACCCGCTGCGAAACCTGGAGAGGTACAAAGCATGACAATGTGAGGGGGGCTGCAGAAGTTATCGAGGCTGGTCTTGCTAGAAAGCTCAGTGTGCTGAATGAGAACTTGGGCTCTCTGGCACAGAGGAAGCGGGTTACTTATTTAAGTGTGTATAGCTTTTTCCTGGTGTATTGACTCCATCAAATGTTGTCTTTTTTTTCAGCAATTAGAACTCATCACACCCTTTCAGCTGTATTTCAACCCTGAATTAATATTTAAACACTTTCAAGTAAGTGTATTCTATAGTATGGGAGGTTTTTAAGCAAACTGTTGAGTTTGTGAGTGCGTGTTCTCTCAAAATAGTGTTACAAATGACTGTGTATTGAAGTTATACTTTTAAAAAGCTAGTGAAGCTAGACTGCTGATCACTGTATCTTAGCATAGGTCTTTGGTTTGTTGACTGTGAAGGAGATTTCAGTTACATTGTTACCTGCTTTTGTATTTAGACAATAAAAATAAGCTGTCATGTTTAAAATCCTTCTATTGGTCTTATTTCCAGGTATGGAGGTTAATCACAAACTACTTATTCTTTGGACCAGTTGGCTTTAATTTTTTATTTAATATGATCTTTTTGTATCCTTCATCAAGTTTGGTTTTTTCCCTTGGAAAGCAGAGCTCCAGAGTACGGGCATGTTGCTGTACGTGTGTATAGGCAAGTTCTGCTCCACCATGAAGTTCCTGGGAGTCTAGCAATGCCGACTTCACTGATGTCATGAATGGACATCAACAGGATTTCCTTCATAAGTTGTCAAGAATTTTACCACTTATTTTTGTGTTGTTAAGACTTTGTTGTACAAGCCTGATCCTTCAGGTTGGTTGTTTCTGACGTACAGGAGATAATTCCAAGTAACTTTTTTCTCCTGGGTCTGCCCTCTGCTGAGAAAGAGCCAGTTGATGAAGTAAATTGATACAAAACTTACATCTAAGCTCATGTATAATTGAACCCTTTTCCACTTGGATCTTTCTTTAAACTCATTTGTAATCAAATTTTCCTGACCTGCGACTTCAGATATCGTTATTGCCGAATGCTTGAAGAAGGCTCTTTTCGAGGTCGAACAGCAGATTTTGTATTTATGTTCCTTTTTGGAGGACTTCTAATGACTGTATCCTTCTTGTACTCCAGACTGCTTTAGTGAAGCTAAAGATATGTGAACAAGGACTAACCATGATGCTACTTTTATCTTAATTTTTCAGAGATAATGTATTTTGTTTGTAGTACAAGGAATAACAGTATTTGTTAAAGTAGTTTTGAATGCTTTGTGACTGTTGCTGTCAAATACTGGGCTGGTCTTTCAGGCTTTTTACTGCTTGACAGGATTATGGAAATTAGATTATCAGATAAAAGGGGACTGCTCAGGTGTGTAATCATGCTCAGACTAAGAGAAATGCTGTTGCTTCAGTGATTTCATGCTAAATTTATACTTTAAAGGGATTATTTGTGCTGCAGGTACCCTGAATCCTCCTACAGGTATTGAATTTGATCGATGTGAACCTGGGAAAATAGAGTTAGCAGTTGTATGGAAAACGCAGGTTAAGCTGTGAAATTCTTCTTGTGCTCATGACCTCACAACAATGACTTGGTGAACTGTTTTCTTTAACTACCAGTCACAGCTTTTTGGCCTGTTTGTGAACTTGGTTTTCTTGGGTCAGGCATTCACAATAATGCTCGTGTACGTATGGAGCCGCAGGAATCCCTATGTCCGTATGAACTTTTTTGGTCTTCTCATCTTTCAAGCCCCATTTCTACCCTGGGTATTGATGGGGTTTTCACTGCTTTTGGGGAACTCCATCATTGTGGATCTCCTGGGTAAGCAATTGCGAGAATCACAAGGATCTGTTCCTGCTAATGTTTTACCTGAAACACAAAATGTGGAAAGAATGCTTTTTACTTAGTTTGTCTAGTGTATTTATACCAGGCTTTTCTGATTTCTAAACATTGTTGCTTATTTTGTACTGTAATAAGGATGGAAACAGCTTCTGATGCTTTGGCTTTTTATTGCTTGGAATCAGCCCAGGTACACAATCTGACTGGGCATCAGACTATTGAAGTAAAATAGCTTATATTGCTATTTTTATCAACTCTAATGAAGCCATAACATCAGTATGTTTAATAATGACAAGCAGTTTTCCTTGTATTTGTCTTGTACTGTAAGCTAAGTTTTTCATCTGATGTCAGCGTGCTTCATTGGTTTTTATATTTGTATATCTCTTACCATATTTTCTGTGAAAGAATCAATGTGTGTTGTTTTGTTTTTGTTTTTTTTTCCGAAAACTCTAGTGAAGCATTTGAAAGTTGCAAAGGAGAAGTATTGAAAAATCACCACTTGCCTTTTCTTTATATGCTAGGCATTGCTGTTGGGCATATATATTTTTTCTTAGAGGATGTCTTTCCCAATCAGCCTGGTGGTGGAAGGCTTCTGAGAACACCGTCTGTCCTGTAAGTGTTGGTGTCTGATTTGGAATGGATGTAGAAAAAGTGCTTGCATGGAAAACTGTTTATAATTCAGTCACATCCATTTCTGGTAAATTAGACAGCTTGAGACAGAATTGTGGTGTGTCTGTACTTGCTTTTATTTAACTCATGTGTTGCCAAACAAGGGAGGGGGATCTTAAAGATGTGTAAGTGGGAACTAACTTCTTGCCAAGAAGGGCTAAAGGGGTTTTTGATTTCTTTGGTAACACTTTTTAGTCTTTGCTAACTGAGTTTTGCCTGTTGGTGGCACCAGACACGCATGTCTCTTATTGAGGTGTGAGGAATAAGAAGAGTCCTGCTGTGTACAGAGTGACTGAGGTATTAAAATATCTATTATTTTTTTCATTCTGTATTTCACAACTTTGGCAAAAGACTTCAGTGTTTGTACTACTGAGTGGTGCTACTCCTACTCAGTTCCCTCTTGCACAGAGAGCTGTAATCGTAATGCCTGGGTGAGAGAAGCTTGCCTAAACAATAGGTCAGTTGAGACAGGGAAAGTTGAGCTCTGTGAGACTCAGAATTATCTAGAGCTGAACTGATTTTTTTGTTTGAACTAGCCCCCAGAAGCCTGAGTAATTAAAATCTCCTCTTCAGACCCATGCTTAGTTGAACTGATGGGTCATACCTGTTTGATGGGACAAGTACACTGCAGGGATAGTTTATTTCTGTTCAGTATAGGCTGTGTCTTCAGCAAGTAATTGTACCAGGTGATGGTTGCAGGAATGGCTGTCCCAGGACGGCTGTGCTGGTCGCTTTTGTAGGCCTACACTAATCTAACATGGCCTTAGCAGCTGAAGGCAGTTTCTGTGAGGGCTACCTTCATATAAATGCAACTGTGGACTCATTGAGTGTCCAGTTACACATTTGCAATAAGGATATATGTGAGCTTTCCCCTTTTCAGAGGGTGTATGCACCCAGCTGTGTGCAGGAGGAGTCCTAAGGCTGCTGGAGCAATGCATGCTGTCTCAGTAACCGTCTCCCTCTAGGAAAAGAGTGTCAGGCTGCTCTTAAATCCTTTTACGTGTCTGTGTTCAGAAAGCTTCGTATTATTCTTGTCTGGGTCTAGAATGGTGGATTTTTTTTTTTCCCCAGATGCTTTTATTTTCTTTGTTTTAGCTGTAATCCTGTAATACCGCTGGTATATTCTTTTTCCCTGTTCTGAACACTTCTCTGAAATGGCCTGTCACTCTGGGTGAAGAGAAATAATCCCTTTAGCTATTCTAAGAACTGTCTTGTTCAACACACTTTACTTTTAAGATGTTTTGGATGTAATGATTGCTTGTATGCAGCCTGTGCTTTTTCTTGTCTTCTGTTTCAAAGAATTTACTACATTTTTGTTTCTGGATAAACAAATCTATGGAGAGAAAACCTCTGAAACTAGATTTGAGAGTGGCAAAATAACTTACAAGATTAAGCATGATTTTTGTAATAAACAGGAAACCCAAGCCCCTGATGTCTCAAATGCAGGCTCTTCTGTGGATTTCAAGTCTGCCTATCAATGCCTGTATCCTGCCTGTGAGATTGAGATAATACTGCCTGTATTTGACTCTTACTTTGGCCCCTTCTCAATATGTGAAGAGCTCTTCAACAGCCTATTCACGTTTTGCTCCCTTATCCTGCCCTGGCAGAAGATGCTAGCTGTATGAAATTCTGCCTTACACTGGAGGTGGAATTTTAAGTTTCAGCTGAATCTCGTCAGTCTTGGTTGATTTAGGCACATAATTCTAGACCTTCTTCCAGATGGCTCCTAACTGGAGAGCAAGTGTGACTTGGATATAAATCACCAGTGCTTTGGCAGGCTCTTTCTGGGGGAGGACACTGTTACATGTGCAGAATTTCAGTAGTCTTGGTCTTATTGTAAAACATGTATTCTAAAGGAAAAAAAAAATCTTTTCTGTTTTCCAGGAAAGCAATATTTGATACACCAGAAGATGATCCTAATTACAATCCCTTGCCAGAAGAACGACCAGGAGGATTTGCATGGGGAGAAGGTCAGCGCCTTGGAGGCTAGTAAATGTCTGTGCCAAAACCCAGTGATAACTGGGAGAGACTGACGTGAATTGATTTCCATACTGGGGACTCTCTCATTCCCCATCGCAGAAAGGACACTTTTTGACAGCTCTCTGGTTTTGAATACAAGCACTTTATGAAATGGCAGTCTAATCCAAGACACTTCCAGGCTACCAGTGTCTTTCCCAGTCAGGGAATTTATTGTGCTGGTGATGAAAATACTAATCTCGTGGAGCCAAAAACCTAAAACTGGAAACCATTTCCTGTCAACTTCAGTTAACCAGACTACAAGTACTTGTTTAAAGTGATTTCTAAAGCATTTTTTTCAAGCTATTTGATACAGGAAACTATGTGGGAAACTTTACAGGGGACAAAACCAACTTTTTTGGGGTTTAACTCATTTTTTATTCTTGGATAAAACAGCTACAAGATGGTTGAAAGTCTAAGTCCCTATTTCAGTGGCTAAAGGGTTTTTATCTGAGATGCTGTTGTCTCCAGTTGTGTTTGAATTATGAGAAATACAACATGTAGCATAATGTAGGCTTTTCACTTTGCCAGTTGGGTTTCTGGAACGTGCCTCTGTGTGAATACGCTTGCAGGCTGACGCTACATTTTGATGGCTTTTCTCCCAAAGACTGTTCAGATGACAAAGTTTGAGTCTGGCTTGTTTAAATAGGTAGTTCTACAAAATCCGGCCCCACACATGCACACTTCTAACAGTTATTAAATGACTTGAAGCACTAGGTAAGAAAACTTGTCTGGAGTCAGAACTGTTCAAATATCTCAGATGGTTCGTTGAATAAAATGTCTTGTGGATCCTTTTTTGTTAATCCTTTATATAATCCTGTAGTCTTGAGGCAGCTGGTGAAAAAGCAGAGGTTGGAAAAAGCAAGTCCCTCAAGAGGACAGCATTAATGAAAGCTTTTCCCACAGATGTGTCTCAGAACTGCTAGGAAGCAGGATTGTCGGCTCAAGGTGTTAAATTCATGGTCTGTGTATGAAGTTTGTCATGAGAGGACTGAGTGTCACAGGTCAGTGACGCTGAGTGGGATTTAGTTTGAAGTTATATTGACTATAAATATCTGTATGACGAGCCACGTAAGGAATTTGGAGCACAGTTCAGCTCATGAGATGCTGTGGACTGTACAGGGTAGCTCTTTATTGATTATGTCGTAACCGATAAAAAGAGATACTGTTGAAACTGCATCTTCCTCCTAATTTGGGAGTCTAGGCTTGCCCTTGACACATGTGATCATCTTTATTCTCAGGATTTTGCTGTTCTTAAAAACTGGCTACAGGTTTTTAACTTGTTTGTAGTCAGGAGATGAATGTGTTGGGATCTCATGGGGAAGTGCTTTGTCCACAAGCAGTGTATTATATTCTGTAAACAAAATTGGTGAGTCCATTTGTATCTGCATTTATCTGTTAGAGGTTGTAAAAACAAGGGAGGTGGGTTTTTTTGCCAAAACAGACTTTAAATGTTAGTATCTAGGAGGACTAAAAATGTTGTGGGCAATGTTGCTTCAGGGTAGCTTATGAGACAGGAATTGGATCGAAATGTTTTTTGTAGTTCTGTGTGTAAGAGCCACTTAGTGGTTTGCTGGTGGGACGTTAGGGAGTGAGGATGAAGCTAAAAGACAGCCCTATGGTGCGGAGAAGACCCATAAATCCAGAGCCCCACTGTGAGGTGGGTGAGATGACGTGCTCCTTCCTGAGGACGACCTGTTCCACGTCATGTATTGGTAAGACAGATTGTCCTCGCTCTTCCAGAGCTGCTTTCTTCACACGCTTCCTTCCACTCTGGTGGGGTATTTAAGATTGTACTCCTCTCTTAACAGAGTGATGACATGATATCTGTATCTGGGAAGAATTGGAAGTGTTGCTTACTTGTACCCTGGGACAAAATTGGCTATTATGGTCAGATTACTGTTTATAATCAGGACTTTGATTGCCCTTGAAACCATTCCTGGGCAGCCTGTCCCACTGAGAAGTGTGTTTAAATACCAGAGTCGTCATGGGAGAGTGTTTTGTCAGCTGTGTGAGAGGTTATTTGTCCCAGCAATTATAAATGGGAATGAGGTAGGTCTCGAACCTGCCAGTTTGCGATGTTGTCTGCTGGTCGACTCTGCCTTTCCTGGCGGATGTTTCGGTTCTGTGGGTGCCCCTGCCAGGAGAGAGGCCTGTGCTGCGCTCCCCGTGCCCCCAGGGGCACACGAAGGGCTTCGCGGTGCCCCAAACCGCGGCCTTCAAATGGCGGCAGGTGCCAGCGAGGCCCCGGGCCTACATTTCCCGTGATGCCCCGCTCCGGGCGCCATGGCGGCACGAGGCCCCGGGTCTCTATTTCCCGTGACGCCCCGCTCCGGGCGCCGTGCCGCCGCCATAGCAGCCGCGGGCGGAAGCTGTTGCCCGAGCGTTGCGCAGCGATGAGGCGCGGCCGGCGAAGGTGGCGGATGCTGCTCCGCCGTTCCCTGCCCCACCGTTCCCCGCCCCGCCGCTTCGCCACGATGCCCGGTTTCCCCGCGCCGCGCCGCCGCCCTCCGCCCGCCGACACGCAGCGCCGCGGCCTGCCCATCTTCGAGAGGCGGGAGTCGCTGCTGCGCCGGCTCCGCGGCCTGGAGAGCGCCGTCCTCATCGGTGAGTGCGGGAGCCGGGCGGCCCCGGCGGCGGGGGGACAGCGGGTTCCCTCAGCGCCCCAGCCCCCACAGCTGGGGGCCTCGGGAGCCGCGCTTCCCCTCAGCGGGCGGCACCGCGGCCTCCCGGGGGCGGGGTGGTCGTCGGGGTCCCGAGGGGACAGCGGGTGTCCCTGGCGCCGGGTTTGGGCTGGTCCAGCCGGGCGTCGGGGGGTGGCGTGGCCTGTAAGAAGTTGCACAGACACGGTTTGTGTGTAAATCTCAAACGTGGTAAATGGCTCATATTTTTATTCTTGAGTTTTGACCGGTTAAGGCAGCCGGTGCCTTAACTTTTATGGAGAAGGCAAAAGTATTTCCCTCTCCTTTCTGTTTTGCCATTCGCATGGAGTTCAGTCAACTTAAAAGTCAAATGGCAAAACCCTGCTCTTCGGAAAATGTGTCTCCTCAGCTATGTCTTCTGGGGCATTCACTAATTGCATTATGTTTTCTTTGAGTCCAGACTAACAAGCTTTTTGTCTGGCTGTTAGGAGCTGAAGACATACAGCTTCTCATCTGGAAGTGTAAAGGCTCAGCATTTGTTAGAATTAAATGAAAAATGCTTTTTATTTCACTGATATAAGTGAACCATTAAAAAAAAATCAGTTGTGGTAATTGATAGATTGATAGATGTGACTGTGTTTATCTCCTTTCCTCTGTATAATCCTGGGATTGTCATTACTGGTTGCTAAATATACTCTGTAATACACCATGTAAAATTGTGCAGCTGTGAAGTGGGCTAAAAAACTCCATCTTGCTTTTGCCAGTCTGCAGCTGCAGTGCTTACAACTTGGCTTTCTGATTCTTCTCTGCTTTTGGCCATCCTTCCAAATTTCTCATATGTCTTCCTCCTCCTCCTGTCTGTGCTCGCCTCGCTCCCCCAGTGCACTCTGTGCTGTTGCTGTTTTGCAAGGGTTGAGAGTACAGGGTTCTCGTTTCCAGAGCTTCGTGCTCTCTCACGTAGAGCAATTCTTGTAACAGGCCAGTAGAAAGCTGAAGGGGATCCGCTTTGAGTTACAGATGTGTTTTAAACTGTAATAAAATGTGCAGGAAAATGATGGATGATGTTGAAAATATTCTCTGCTCATCCGTGCATGTTGCACTTCAAAATGGTTTCACTTGCAGTGCCTCTAAGCACTACGATTTGTGCCAGATTTTACTGTGCCCAGTAAGTGACACTTTGTCGCTGATGCTGTGGTGAGTATTGATGGGAGCTGGCTGTAGGGTTTTCCTGATTGCTGTCTTTGGTAGAGGGCTCTACACAGAGTTTGTGTTGGAAATACACCTGGGGAGAAACGGGATGGTGTTTGTTCTGTTGTGTGCTAGTGCTGTGTGGATGGAGGAGACGTTCAGCTGAGCCTGAAGGGACTCTCTCTGATTTCGGGAAGGTGCAGGGAAAGAGTTGCTGACGTGTTGGTGCCCCAAGTGCTCCTCTAAGAGACACTCAAACCTTAACTCGCTACTTGCTGTTGTGATAAAAGCTTTGCTTTAATTTGCTTACAGCTTTACTTTGAAACTTCTAGTGCATAGTGTGAATGTATGCATAAAACCAAACTGGTGTCTCTTCCTTGCTCTGCGTAATTATCTTATGTTGGCTGTGTTACCAGCAAATACTTCATATCTGGACAGACTGGAATATGTTTCTAAACCAGAGTGTGGCTGGAGAGAACCTGGGTGAAAGGAGTTTTGTAGAGGAGTGCTCTAACAACTAGAGCAAGGCGTTGGGTTCTGTCTCTGCTGCTGCTTTATGGAGTGATTTTGGGCAAGCTGTTGAACCCCTTCCTGTCTTCAGCCTCCCGGTCCTGAAATATGGCTAAAAGTTAACATAAAAAAATGAGTTGGCACCTTTCACTTGAAGGTGCTATAAAAGAGAAAAAACTTTTCCCTTGATGTTCCCTAGGAGAAACAGGCTCAGGGAAGACCACACAGGTCCCCCAGTACCTCTATGAAGAGGGAATTGGCCACTACGGCATCATTGCTGTGACTCAGCCTCGCAGAGTAGCAGCTATAGCCTTGGCTACCAGAGTCTCGGATGAGAAGAAGACAGAGCTGGGGACACTGGTATGTTGCTTTACAGGGTCTTCAGAGAGTTGGTTTAGTACTGCAGTGTTGATGGGGCTGTATCAGGGCTTAATGGATAAGATCAAAAACAGCCACAGGGGTACTAGGTAGTTGTCATTTAATAATGTGCTTGAAAGGAAAAAAATGGGTGTTTACCTGCTTCTGTGGCTGGAGGGGGGGCCATGTTTGACTCTGTCTCTGTGGTATTTTACTACTTCATTATTATTTGTGTTCCTCCATTTGAAAAAATACAGGATAATGAATAAAACAAAAAAAAAATATTGTGCACTCTTCCATTGCTCCCTGTATCAAAAGTCACTGTCAAGGAGAACAGAGTGCTGAATCCATGCAGATCTGTGGATGAAAAGTGGAGGAGAAAGACTTCCCCTACATAAAATCTTTGGAGAGCATGGAGTTGTTTCTGGTAGGGGAGGAAGGAAAGGAAGCTTGGAGCATTTGTGATGAACTTCTAGTTGGGAGAAAGCCAGTTGGGATACAGGGTTGAGAGCATCCTGTGGGTGGATGATTAGATTTGCAAGATTAACTGCTCACAGATTGCAAATACACTGTTACACTTTCCAGAGCCTCCTCGGAGTTCTGGCTGGCTCTCTGGTGTGCTGAGCAGGGTGCTTTGTTTGTAGTCCGTCCTTGTGGTGTGATGGCAATGAGAAATGCAAGTAACTTTGTGTTTGTCCTTTCTGCAATGATCGCTTCCATAGGTTGGCTATACCGTACGCTTCGACGACCTTACATCTGAGGAAACTAGAATCAAGTTTTTAACAGATGGAATGCTGCTTCGTGAAGCTATTGGGGACCCGATGCTGCGGAAGTACAGCGTTGTCATCCTGGATGAAGCTCATGAGAGGACAATCCATACGGATGTACTCTTTGGAGTGGTGAAAGCTGCGCAAAAGAAACGGAAGGAACTGGGCAAACTGCCACTACGAGTGTGTACATCTAGGATGGCAACAAAGGGCAGGGGTGGGGCTCAGGCTCTGAGTGCTATGAGTATCTCCTGAGGTTTTCCAAAGTGTTTGAAACTTCAGCCTTGGCTATTTTTCTGTTCCTAAAAGGTCCCTCTAAATCTGAATAGTTAAGGTTGGCCAACTTATGATGTGTGGGCATGATATGACACATCTGAACAAGGTGTCTGGTATCTTATTTTTTCATAAGAGCCCCTTGGATGTGAGCTATAGACTAGATGTGGTGCCGGGAGAGGTTTTGGTGCTGTTGCTGAGAGCACCCTGGGTATGGGAGCTCTCTGCTGGGTATGACAGCTGTAGGAGGTGCTCCCACTGGGGAAGGAGATTGCGTGTGTGTGTTGCGTGGACACGTAATGAATGTATGTGAGTAGGTGATGGAGTGTGTGAAAGCACTCTGGGTTTGATGGGGAAGGCATGTAGGGGACTGGTAGGGTCTGAGCACAGTCTCGTTCAACAGGCTGTTCCACAGCCTCGCTTTGGGGACACTAGCTCTCTTTATTAAATGTCAGAAAATAACTTTAACGTGTCTTCACTCATTTTATCATACCAACACGTTATGCTTGTGTGATACCAAAGCTGATGGCTTTAACAAGGAAGGATCAATCCTGTTCCAAACTCTGTGTGTTTTTTGCTGTTGTGAGCAGATACCTGTCTCGGGAAGCCGACTGTTGTCTGGTCCTGACTGGTAAGTGTCCTGCTGGGTCGGAACTGCAGCACTAACCCATCTTACGCTCATTTTGAAGGTGATTGTCATGTCGGCTACGATGGATGTTGACCAGTTCTCCCAGTACTTCAATGGAGCTCCTGTTCTCTATATAGAGGGCAGGCAGCATCCCATTCAGGTCTTTTACACCAAACAGCCTCAGAGTGATTATCTCCAAGCAGCACTGGTGACAATCTTCCAAATCCACCAGGTATGGTGGTCTCGTCGGGTTTGTGCCTCTCTGGGGCCATGGATTGTTGATCCGGGGGCTCACGGGTTGCTGTGGCAGAAGAGAGGGTATGAGCTTGCTGCTGCCGAATCAGAGATGTCCCGGAGGTGCTCACTGCATCCTCTGGGAAAAGGGGAGAGCTGGGGAGCACGCTGGGTTAGTGAATCATGTTGGCTCGAGGGAGGGGTTGACAAATGCCAGTGTTATTCCAAAAGTGAGAAGAAAGATTGGAAGTGGTCAACCGTAAAGAGCCTTGGGTTGTGGGAGGAAATCCAGGCACAGGCCAACAGTAGCATGAATGTGATTCTAATTACTGTCAAAGTGTAACTGCAGAGCAAGTAGAAATCTCTTAAAATGACAACTTATAGGCATTTTGTGACTAAATGTTTGAAGGCAAAACTGCCAGATGGTTATATCATTTAATTAAAGTGCATTTAATGCTTTGAAGATGCTGTTAGGATTTTGGGACTTGTACATCAAGGCTGGAGTTGAAAGGAGACTACGAAGCAAAGCTCTCCGATGTCAATTCATACCTAATACCTAAATGTTCCTCTCACCAGAGTTTTCTGTTTACTGGCTTCTACCTGGGTGCTTGCTGGCTCTCTGTGTGCATGTCCTGGACAGTTATTTAACGAAGTAGATGTGTGACTTTAAGCAATTCCTCCATCCTGTTGAGACTCAGTCCTGCAAAATGCAGTTTACTCTTCACCTCTGGTGAATCCATTGGGAACTTCAGGCTGTTGCATACACTGCACTGTGTGTGTCTCTTCTTTCTTACCTGCTTTGCTGACTTGCTGTCAGGACAACATCTCGTTACAGTCTCTGTTCTCCCTCCCTATCCAAACCATCTTAACTTCTCACTTGCTTTTTCCTCTGGCTCCAGGCAGCACCCTTTTCTCAGGACATCCTGGTGTTTCTGACTGGTCAGGAAGAAATTGAAGCAATGACCAAAACCTGTCAAGATGTTGCCAAGTATCTCCCTGAAGGCTGCCCACGGGTGGTGGTGATGCCTCTGTATGCTTCTCTGCCCTACTCCCAACAGCTCCGTGTCTTTCAGGCTGCCCCCAAGGTGAGGCAATGTGATGGGTAAACAGGATGAGTTTAGTTGCTTGCATGCGTGTTTGGAAGAAATGTGGAATTTAAGGGGTTAAAGCTGTCTGTACTGATAGTAAGTCATAGTCTCCACTGTCTGCTGACTTTAGGCTGAATGGTTCCAGGGTGATACAAGAGTGCAACTGAGATGGTATTAACAGATGCATATGATAAGTCATCTGGGATCATAAAAAGAAGGAAGGATTAGGGGGAGTGAAAAGGGCAGAGGAATTGAAGTTTGCCCCTTTCATAGGAATTTAAATCCCTATCACAAAAAAGTTACAGCATTTAGTGGACCAAATACTAAGAAAGCTAAAAACCTGGGCATATTTGGCAGGGCTGTAAGAAAAGGAAATTGTGCTGCCTCAGGCCCTTTTATACCTATTCAGCAGATAAATAAGAATTCAGATCTTGTGCCAGAAATGAAATGGTTTAAGGAAATATTGATAACAGCTATCCTGAGTGGTGTATTTTGTTGCAAGTGTAAGCACACGTTTCAGAAACTGATTAGGAACCAGTGGTTATCTTTGTTTGCGAGAGCTGGCATAGCAAGCGTGGTCTGTGATCATAACACGCTGTGATGATACGTAGGCCTGGCCCATGCTGGCCCAAAGTAGCAGCGTTTCTTTGTTGCAGCTAATCTAAGGTGACTTTTAACTGGCTTTAGTTTGCTCTTTCTTCCAGGGCTGTCGCAAAGTGATCCTCTCCACCAACATCGCAGAAACCTCCATCACCGTTGCAGGAATAAAATACGTTGTGGACACAGGCATGGTCAAAGCAAAGAATTACAGCCCTGGTGAGGAATTGTAAAGAACAATGCAGAGATTGTTTTCAGTTTTGTAGAAGTTATCTGAGGCAATGAGCCCCACTGAGAGCTGATTTAAAACACCCTCTGCACTGTCTAAATGAATATCTCAGGTTTCAGGTGTGGGTTTTGGTGTTGTTTTCTGGTTGGTCTTTTTTTTTTGAGTACCAGCCCTGTGGGGGTATAAAAATCTGTCCAGTATGAATCTTCTCTTCACGGATATAGGGCGTGATAGTTACTTTTGTTTCAGGGTGCTAAGCCAAGTAAAAGTCTGAGCAGTATTTCGATGGCAGACCCTGGGATTTTTTTTATTGTAATCCTACATGTTTTTCAAAGCTGTGCATTCCGCAGACATTGACTGAAGTGATGCTTTTCCACGCACAGAAACTGGTCTGGAAGTGCTGGCAGTCCAGCGGGTGTCGAAGGCCCAGGCTTGGCAACGCACAGGGAGAACAGGGCGAGAGGACAGTGGGATCTGTTACCGGCTCTACACAGAGAATGAGTTTGGGAAGTTTGATGAAATGACAATACCTGAGATACAGAGGTGAGAACAGAACCCTGATACCGTCATACTTCTTGCCACAGCTCTTTTATGGACTGTTATAGATGGAGCTCTGTAAAGAGCTGAACAGCAAAACTGGATCTAGGGTCTGACTGGTTGACTTTTGAGAAAAATGAACTGTGGAGACTAAACAGAATAACTAGGAGGCATTTGCTCAGGGTAGGCAGTTGGGCTCTGAGTCTCTGAACTTTTCTCTTGACTTTTCTCCAGATTTTGGACTTATTCCTGGTAAGGGTTCACCAGCCAGCATTGGACTAGTCTCTGTCAAGTTGCAGCACAGATCTGAGTACTCTGTCTCAGCTTATAGGCGAATAAAAGAAAAAATAATTTTAAAAAAAAGAACAATCTCAGTTGTGTTTTCTGCCAATGCAGGTGTAACCTGGCCAGCGTGGTGCTTCAGCTCCTGGCCATGAGAATTCCCAATGTGCTCACCTTTGACTTCATGTCCAGACCATCTCCTGGTAAGTGGTTACAAAGGCAGCCTTGGAAAAAAATGACAAATGAGTCACTGAGGAATTGCTTAAAAATAATGTCTTCAGGCTAGGCAGAGAAGATGGAGTTTGGAAGGTTGGGGCTGTGAAGGAGGAGCAGTGTCTCTCTGCTGCATCTTTTCCTGATGGCCCAGAAGTCTCAGATTCATTCACTGCTCATTGTTTGGGCTCGGTCTAATCAGAGCGGCCATGGTTATGGCAGAGAGCTGGAGAGTCCAGCTTCCAAACAGAACAGGGAGCAGTTTTGGATCGTAAAGAACATGGTGTGCCTTGACTGCCAAGGAGAGCCATAGAGGATTTCACACAGCCTCTGCTCAAAGCTAGAGATGACAGCTTTAGTTTTGCCTATGTTTTTGCTATTTAAATTAGAAAAGGTGATGTTCTACTGGATAGAGAGGGATAGACCTCAGTTTGGGTCTCTGATTTCTGTTTAGAGAAATTTACTTGTCCCTCTGGCCAGGGGAAGGAGGTAGTGATGTGCCAGCTGATCCTTCGCATCCCTGCCAGTGCCAGCCAGGAGGCCTCACAGCCCGAACATCCTTGTTTTGGCAGATGCTATTCGAGCAGCAATTGAGCAGCTGAACCTGCTGGGAGCTGTGGAACACAAGGAAGATCAGCTTGTCCTAACCCCCCTGGGAAGGAAGATGGCAGCCTTTCCACTGGAACCAAAGTTCTCTAAAGTAAAACTACAGAAAAATTAGCTAATTTTTATCTCATGTACTCTTTCTAATACCACTGGCATTTCTCTTTCAAATTCCTTAAACGAGGTCTGGAATGGGGGGCAGCTGCAGCTGTACGAGTGTACATTGGCTATACAGCAATGAAGCACAGCTTTATTTACAGCAGTTGTGCTGGCTTGGTTGTCATTTGTTGTTTAATTCGGGGAGATTTATTTTGTAAAAGAGAATTTCTTTCCTCTGGCACCTCTGAAGCTGAAACAAGGCTAACTTCCTTGCAGTTTCTGGAATTGCTGGCAGCACTGTTTAGCACTTGCTGTCTGATGCCGCACTTGATTTTAGTCACAATGTTTGTACTGTACGTGACCTGGCCATTCTCAGGAAGGAGCATGGCAGTCGCTGTTAAAGGTGCTTGGTGGGCCCATAGGAGGATTTACAGTTGTCTCCAGGCCCAAATGTTTACGAAATTACCCTAAACAGTGCTTGGTAAAATTCCTGGGCTGCCAGTCAGCAGAAAAGTCTGCCCGTCTGAAGTGGATTTGGTCAACCAAAAATCAGTTTTGTTCTGTGATTTGCAGACCATCCTCCTGTCCCCCAAGTTCAGCTGCACAGAAGAGATCCTGACCATCGTGTCGCTGCTGTCAGTGGACAGTGTCCTCTATAGTCCCCCTGCCCAGCGGGATGAAGTGCAATCCGTCAGGAAGAAATTCATCTCCAGTGGGGGAGATCATCTTACCCTGCTCAGCATGTACAGAGCCTTCCTAAATGTCAGTGGCAACAAGGTAGGATGCTCTGAGGACACCAGGGCTGTCTGGGCTCCTGGTGGTGGGGAGCTTTTCTGGCATGCAGCAGAGTGACTTCTGCATCCTTCCAAGGCAATGAGAGGACTTGCGCCAATTCCCCAATTGTAAAGGATGAGTAAGCTGTTCAAGTGCTGAAGGTTTCTCCAGAAAGCTGGAGCAAAACTGGTTAGCAAAGCTTCCTGAGGCCAGTTCTGTAATCAGAGCCAGGTCTCTTGCTTCCCTGGTTACAGCTGGAAATAAGAGGGAGTGGGAGAGTGTTGAGACTTGCTGATAAATACCTAGACATGCTCTTTGGCAGGATTCATTGCAAAAACACTGACCGTATTTACAAGCAGATTTTGATTTATCCTACCCTATAAACTCCTCAGTTTGACTTGTAGATCTGTAAACTTGCATACCCCATTCCTTGCAGCATCTGTCATTCTTACGTGATTTATTTTCACCACCTGTGAGATAGCAAGTGCTGTTGTGCAGCACTCGGTGACCTTGCAGAGCAATTCTGAGTGGGAAGAGAACAACAACACGCTGTTTCTTAGCACTGTGGAAGGGAGTGTAGACAGAGAGGAGTAATCAGGGCTAGAAATATGGCAAGATTTCTCTGAGAAAGATTGTGGTGTGGAGGATTCTGCTTTTCACAGTATCCAAAGACTGTCATGTTTTTCGGGTGAAGAAACAGCCCCTTCTAACTCCTGGTGTCTCTGCTGCAGGAATGGTGCAAACACAACTTTGTCAACAGCAGGAACATGATGCTTGTGTCAGACATCAGAGCTCAGCTCAGGGACATTTGTGTAAAGGTAATGTGTTGCCATACTGTATCGCTCTGTTTCACCTGTCTGTGTTTTTTTGTTTGCCCCCAAACTGATTTTGTTGTGCACCAAGTCCCAGGAGTGACAAAACGTGGGGTTTTTTTCACTCTCGCACGAATAGTCAGGTAAAATTCCTGACTTTGCAGCTGCATCCCAGAATCTCAGAGCTGCAGGGCTCAGTGGGTTGAGGAGAGGTAAAGAGAGAAGGGGAGCTCTGGGAAGGCTTCTCGGGTAGAGGACAGCTTTACCTCAGGGATTTTGCTGCTCTAGTGTGGATGTGAGTGCTATGTGTGCCACTGAGTGATGTCAGCCTCCGCAGCCCACGCTGGCTGGCTGCTTCTCAGAGTCAGGCATTGATTTATCAGCAGCTTTCACATCAGCACTGCTCCTGCCGGTCACAGAGCGGGAGGCGCAGCATGGGAGCTGCTGCTGAACTGCTTGCAGTCTGCATGTGACACGGGAGCCACCGATGGGCACCTGTGTCCTGCTGCAAGACTAGTTAGCCTGAATCTCCCTCCCAGGAGAGTGTCAATCCATTTTGTAGCTCATCTTTTGTTTGTTGTTAGTCTGATGGCTATAATGGTTGGACTAGGCGATCTTCAAGGTCTTTTCCAACCTAGAGGATTCTGTGAATTGGCCTCACATCTACCTGAGGTGAATTCCTAGCGGTCCTTTTATACTTCCCACGCTAGCAGATTTCTGACACAGAATTTCCTGATTTCGGAAGCCCGCTGGAGCGGGGCTGTGTTTCCCCACGAGGGTGCACAAACACGCTTGCTGACTCTTGTGTTTCTCTCTGCTGAACAGCTATCGATGCCCATCAAGTCCTCCCGCTCAGACACTGAGAACATCCGCCGCTGCCTGGCTCACAGCCTCTTCATGAATGCCGCGGAGCTGCAGCCCGACGGCACCTACAGCACCGTGGACTCTCACCAGCTGGTGGCCATCCATCCCTCCTCTGTGCTCTTCCACTGCAAGCCCGCCTGCGTGGTTTACAACGGGCTGCTCCGCACCAACAAGTGCTACATGCGGGACCTGTGCGTGGTGGATGCGGACTGGCTGTACGAAGCAGCGCCCGACTATTTCCGCAGGAGGCTCCGAACAGCCAGGAACTGACCTCTGGGGCCAGGGTTTTTAGGCTCACCCTAAAAGACTGGGTTTTGTTTCGTAATAAATGTGCAGACAGCAGCAGAGCTTTGCCATTCTGGAGATGTTGAATGTCCTTTGTGGTGGCTGGTCTGTCAGTTATGTTGAAACAACACACGCCTTCAAAATCAAAGCAGGATTTCTATTGTTGAAGGAGAAGATAGTCCACTGTGAATCAATTTTGTGATGTTCAGTGGCATACAGCTGTTACCTACTCAGAAAAAAATAGCAAGGAGAAACATTAATATCAAAATCACTTGTATCCTTAGCAGGTTTTATTGGGGGGGAAAAAAAAGGAGAAAAAAGTTTTAAATGTCTACATACAGGGGAAAAAAAAAATGCTTTTTTTTTACTGTTTCTAGAAGGTCTTTTACCTCATCAACCATCTTTCTGCCTGCATGTGATGTTCAGTGGCTGATTTGGGACAGTGTGAAGGCCAGGAAGGGGAGTGCCTGTTTGGACAAGGTCTTCACTGCTTCTGTCTAAGCCTGAGGGGCTGCAGTGGTTTCCTGGGGAGCTTGTCCAGCTGCCCGTGTGTCTGGCGTCATCTTTGTTTGCCCTTTTGCTGTCAGGGCATGTTGTTCCTCAGCAAATACTTACGGCTTTTCTGACTCCTGTCTGTGCCCTTCTACCTTTGGAGTTGGCACACCGTCCACAACAGCTCGTCAGGCCAACTTGCAGAAGACTCAGCAAAATGAGAATGGAGATGTGGTTTAGAGGTTGGACTTTCTTTTAAGGTCCTTGATTCATCAAATGTTTGCTTCTTCTGCTCTGATACCAGTGCTTCTCCCCCCTTCTGCTCCCCCAGCCTGTCCCAGTTATACTTTGGTTTTCCATTAGAAGTTTGGAACTTGACATTGTCAAGAACCACAGATCTACCATTAATATCTATTATTTGGTTTTTTCTTCCATATTCCCTTGGCATCTACCTGTCTCTTTTTTTTTTTTCCTGTTGGAGAGAAGAGGCAATACCAAATTTAATCTTTTTAAATACTGGAATTAAGAGACTAGTGCCACTCCAGAGGGGAAACTTGTTCTTTAATGTGAAGGAAAGTGGATTTATTCCATTATCACTGTGTGTTGGTGGGAGGAAAAATGTAAGTTTTTAAATGATATCCTAAGTACTTTTAAAATAATCTGACTGGGAGAAGTAACTTCCAGTTTCAACCGAGACTGCTGACATAGTGGAGTAATCTATACAGATTTTTGGAGGAGTTGAACTACAGCAGGTTAGGTGTCTGAAAGGGTGGGAGAGGAACCTGCTCTGCACATGCAGTGTCACTGTGTAATAGAGTGGGGTTAGTTTAGATGAGCTGTAATGGGATTGTGGGGTTTAGTCCTTGTATTCTTCAAATAACAACTTTAGGGGAAAAAAACGGCTTATAACATTAATAGGGCTGCTCAGGGATGCAGTCATACCAGCTGTTGGCAAGCCCTCATTCACTCCATTTGCTCAGGGAAAGCTGCTGCCTTTGCTTGTGATTTGTGGGGACAAGATGCATTTGCCACGTAGTAATTAGTCCTTTCTGGTTACACACATCACAGTTACACAACACATTGTTACAGGCCTTTTCTTTGGGCTCTAGCAGGGGCTTACCTTGGTTTTCTCTTTGAAAACTGGGGCAAATACCTCTTTTGTTTTGGTTTTTTTTTTTTTTTTTTTACTGGAATGTCACTTGTGCAGCTCTCCAAATTGCTGTCTCCCAAAGAGTGTAAGTAGGTCCCCAGCGTACCTGGAACGGTCTCATCTCTCAGCCCGTTCCTAGGAGGGGTGATACTGAATGTCTGCAGGGGTGCAGTGGAAACAGGGACACATCCCTCTGCTGTGCCTCTCTGCAATACTGTTCTTCGGTGCTTTGAAAAAAAGAAGAAAAAAAACTGGTTAGTGGGGCACAGGCAAAACTTGCCACTTCTGTATGTCTGACCAGCTGCAGTTTTGGATCGGTATTTCAAGAGTATCCAGCTATTTCAATTGTTCTCACTCGCATGAATCACAGGAAATTATCAAAGCACTGTAGTTATCTATTTCTTGGTTTTACAGACTCTGCATCTGTAGGGGAAAAGGGAGTATAAGCACATTTTGTTTGGGCAGTCTGATTTTACAGTCTGTTTAAAGGAGGGGATGGATGTTTATTTAGAACTAATTCATACATTTTTCCAAAAGTAAAGAAGTGATGGCAAAAATCCAAGTCCTGGGTGTTTTGTGAGACACAAAAGCTGTGTGGATGGAAGAAATGATCACAGGATATTCAGGTGCAAGTCCCAGCGTTTTCAGTTCTTGTGGGAGTGTCATTTGAGCAGTCTGGGGTGTCTGTGCGCAGACTTTAAGACAAGATGTTAAGGCAGGTCAGTCAATCTGTGCTTCGCCTGCAGAACGGAGCCCGTCATTACGTGTGTGGTGCTCAAACACTGGTGTGGAGCTGGGAGTAAAAACCCCGGTCCTTCGGTCTCCTGCTACAGCCTTGCGGTGAGCAGCAACGGGCCTTTTGTGCTTCTCAATACATGGCAGTAGTGCCAGCTTTTAGACAAAGGGAGCACTTTATGCCAGGGAACAGTTTGCCTTGGTCAATCTTCCCTTTAAAAAAAAAAATTTTTATTTTTCTGAGTAAACTGCTGAGGTTTTGCCAGAAAGCTGACTATTCTTTAAAGAGTGGGGCGATGTACTGGAGTAAAGCTTTTGCCCTGTACGCCGCTTTTTCTTGCTGCAGCCCACCAGCATTTTCACCACATCCCCAACGCTTCCTCTGTGCCTTCACAGCATCACAGAACCCTCGAGGTTGGAAAAGACTTTGAAGATCCTCCAGTCCAACCGTGAACCTCACACTGCCCCTTCTCAAAACGCCGTTCACCGATGTGCTTGTGCTCTGTACGTGCCGTCCCTGCCCCGTCCTCCTGCCCCTGCAAGTTCAAACAGCACTGAGGGGGCCTGTGGGCACGTTCCCCTCTGCCGGGGCCGGGACTCGAACCCGCGGCCGCCGCTCCCCGCCGCGGGGGCTGCCGGGCCGGCTGTGGCCGGAAGCGGGGCGGGCGGTTCCGGGGCCGGCGGTGTCCTCTGCCCGCCCCGCCGCCGCCCTCGTCCCGCCGCACCATGCTGCTTCTCCGGGCCCTGCGCGCCACCGGCGCCCTGCGCCCGCCGCCCCGCCGCCTCCTCTCTTCCTCCTTCTCCTCCTCCTCCTCCTCCTCCTCTCCCCGCGCCCTCCTGCCGCCGCCCGCCGCCGCGCCGCCCCTGGCGCGCTCCCTCTGGCAGCTGGGCGGCGGCGGGTGGCGGACGGCGCTGCTCCGCCCGCGGCGGGGGTCGGCCGGCGGCGTCTCCTGCGGCTGCGGCGGCCTCCACACGGAGGGTGAGCGGGGCCGGGGCCGGGGCCGGGGCCCTGCCCTGAGGGGAACGCGGGGCGGCGGCGGGGCGGGGGGGGGGGGGCAGCACGTGGTGGGGTGGCCCCTCCCGGGCAGCACGTGGTGGGGGGCCCTTCCCTTAACACCCCCCCACACCTTTTCCCCGCCAGGCGACAAAGCCTTCGCACAGTTCCTGACGGATGAGATCAAAGAGGAGAAGAAGATCCAGAAACACAAATCCCTGCCCAAGGTGTCCGGGGGGTGGGAGCTGGAGGTCCACGGCACAGAGGCCAAGCTGGTGCGGAAGGTGGCCGGGGAGAGGTGAGTGTGGCCCCGGGAGGACCCTGGGCCCGCGGGGGCTGGGAGGCAACAGCAACCAGATTTCTGCTCCTGCTCACGTTATTTTATCGCTGCCTGCCCAGTCTGTGCAAACCAGACGTTGCAGAGACTCTATTTTACCACCTGGGGTCAAAGGCACTTTTTTTTTTTAATTCCACACAAGTTTGCTTCTGTATTGTGTGTTACAAAGTTTAGTGCGGTGTTCCTGCGTTAAAAATAACAGTTTTTGGTCCAGTAAAACCTGAAAAACGCTTGTTTGTGAGAGCAGTGGGAGGAAGACGGCTTCATTCAGGTGTGTCTCGTAACTGCAGAACCTGGTGTTGCTGAATTCACACACCGTGAACACCAGGAACGCTGTCCCCACAATAAAAGCTTTAAATAGAAGAAACTTCGATGGGTATTTTTTTGAGCGTGCTCCAAGTAACTGCTTCTGTTTCTTTTGAAGGATAACAGTCACATTCAACATCAATAACAGCATTCCACCCTCAGTTGATGAAGAAACACAAGAAGAGCAGAAACCCGATGAGCAGGAGGTAAATCTAGTCTTGATGGGCGCTTTAGGGACAGGCACAGAGGGAAGCTAGAACCTTGCCCTTCAGTGTTAAGGTTTTTTTTTCCTCTCACTTGATACTTGGAGCATTAATGCAGATTTTGCTGGGTTGGCTGTGCCCCTCTCTGCAGCAGCCAGGCAGAGCAGGGTGAGAGGGCTCTACGAGGAGAAGTGAGGGGAGCTCAGATATCTCTGACCTTTGCAATAAATACTGAATAAATACTAATAAATACTTAGCTAGCGTAACTCAGTGCTGGTAGGCAGTGTCAACAAAACAAAGCTGTCCACATGACTTCACTTGAGTGGTTTTGTTGGTCAGAAGCGTCTCCTGTTAATCAAACTCTGTTAGTAAAACTACTGGTAAAAACTGTAAACCAGCAATATAATTTGAGGCAGATGGCTTCATCTGCAGCGAGGCTGATGCCGAATGAGTCAGGAAAGCAGCTGCATCGTGTGTGGTTTGTAGCAGTTAACTTTCTGAAGAGCAGTGTTTATTTCAGCTGGGTGGGACAATACTGGGGACGCTTGTACGTTGCTTCTCCTCCGGGACAAGCCTGTGTCCGCCGCGATGGCGCAGTGCACGTGTGCTTGGCAGTGTCTGTGCCCTGCCAGGTTTCCCCCAGGGAGGAGGGCAGGCACGAGCAGCTCCTGCTCTCAAAACGATGTTCCCAGTTCCTGTCGCTTTGGAGGGACACGTCCCGGTGAGGTGCAGGCTCTCTGACTTGTCAGGGGGTGGCCGGTGCTCCCGGCTGCCATTTCACCCGTGTGACCAGCCGCGGAGCAGAGGCTGAAGGGCCGTTGGCGAGGTGGAGGGAAGTTTGGGTTGCCGTGGCTGGGTCAGGGACTCCAGGGTGACAGGGAGCAGCCTGTGCTGGGTGGGCTGTGTTGCTGGGCTTATGGTCACTGCTTTGGCTCCTGTTCAGACTCCAGTGCTGATGCAACTTTTCTCTTATTTAGCCTGACCTTACATCAACTCCAAACTTTGTTGTGGAAGTAATAAAAGATGATACCAAACAGACCCTGGTTCTTGACTGCCATTTTCCTGAAGATGAGGTGGGTATCTAGCCGGTCGTGTGCCAGCCATAGCCAGCTCTGGGCTGTGACTTGCCGCCCGTTTCCTGCTTGTGCTGCTGTTGAATAACCGCTCTTTATAGCGTGTTCATTTTCTGAATCTGCAGAAAATGCTGTCTCCTCTTTTTTAACACACACACAAGAAAAGGCTTTGTGTTTGCCAGAACACTCTTGGAGGAGATGTTCCAGTGCATTCCTCACATCCTGACCTGGTGTTTCTGATCGGCTGCTTATTGGCCTGTTTATTGAATGATGTTTGAGAAGGGAGGCACGGCTTAACTTTAACAGCACGGCAGCTTGAGGGGGTTAAATGAGAATGGCCAAAACAGGGTAGATTTAATACAGTGTGTCAGTAACTTGCAAATCTCATCCTTGTGAGATGTCACAAAAAGAAGTAGGGATTAAAAAAAAAGGCCAGGAAGGGGAATAAAATTCAGAGCTTTGCTTCAGACTGATATTTTTGGTTTATTTTGTGAACCTTAACAGATCATTTATGCAGCCAGTCCTAGCTGACAAAGGTTGGACAGACTTGTGAAATCTGATTTAGAACCAGGCAGAAGAGGTTTTTACATCGTTGTAAAAATCAGGCTGCTGGTTTACATCAGGTCGCTTCTGGCAGCACGAGCTGGTAGCCTGACAGGATTTCCTGTGTTCCCCTGCATGTCTGCGCTTGTCTTGACAGGCACACGCTGGGGGGGCACTGCTTTCATATGGTTGGGGGTTTGCCTGCAGTGTAACATGCCCAGCTCTGGGATGAGATGGCTGAAGGGGCCCGGCAGTTAGAGCTAGTTGTATGTCTTACATCTTCTGTTTCAGATTGGACACGAGGGAGAGGAAGAAAGTGATATTTTCACAATTCGGGAGGTCAGTTTTCAGCCCACAGGAGAATCAGATTGGAAGGACACCAACTACACCCTCAACACGGATTCCCTCGACTGGGTAAGTGCTGCCAACGTGGCCGCAGAGGGGCACTTCAGTTTCTCCCAGGTGCCCAAGACGGGGGATGCCCCTGCTGTCCCCAGCTGGCTGTGAGATAGTGGTTCTGCTGCAAACTGAGGGTTGTTACGCGGTCCCAGCAGTCGTGCAGTGCTGGTGACATTACTGGCACTCAGAGACAGACATGTTGAAGCTTGTTCTGTTCCAGGCTGTAGGGACTGAATTCCTAGAGAAGCTTTGACACTTGCTCAGACATCTTTTGATGTGTGTGTTTAACAATGTAGCTTATCAGATGCCACGTGTAGATGTCTTTGTTTTCTGGGTTTTCCAGATAATGTTTTTATAGCACTGACACTACCAACTGGTACGCCCAGGAAACTGGCCTCTGTTTATGTATTCTCAATGCTAGGCTTTCAGAAGCTTAAATCTTAGCTGGAAGCTGTGTATTGTATGGTTAAAAAATTACTCCTAGAGTGTATCTCTCTTTAGGAAGCATTGATGTTAAAATTGGTTAGTGCGCTCCAGAACATCCCACACCTTTTTTTTTTCCCCTCTCTGACTTGAGACAGAAAATGAGTAAAAAATGTGTATGATTTCTGTTCTACTCAGATTACAGAAGCCCAAAATGAATAATTTGCTCAGTAATATTGGTCTGTTTAAAAAAAAAAATACAAGACAGGTATTAGCATGGCTACACTAAGCAGTAATAATGAATCTGTTCTAAGGAGCAAGGGGGAGCCCACAAGCATTAACTTATGTTGCAGTTGCAGTAGTTAAGTCTTTTACAATCATCAACTTCTCTTTTTCTTTTTAATCCTACTTAAGCCTTTCAAACAAATATTTACATCAGATACCACCCTCTCCAGACACTGTTGAAGCAGTTCACCCCCACGGCCGTAGCTGCCTAGAGAGGGGACAGGCAGGGCTTGGCACATGTGATCTCTGACAGACTTTACCTGCTGACTGCTGCAGTCAGTCGATCATCTCCAGGGTGCAGCTTGTTTTAATGTTGGGTTTGGATGACTGGCCCCTTCCCTCCAAATGTTACACCCCAGGCCTGCTGAGAAGGGGGTGGGGAGCTGCCTGGTCTCCTGTGGGAGGTGGGCCTGGTCTTCCTGGGAGAGAAATGCCACCTGCCTTGGGACATTTTAAAAGCAACCCCTATGCAGGTGTGCTCTGCTAAGGAAACTTCCTGTTCATTGCTTCCAGGCTCTGTATGATCACTTAATGGATTTCCTGGCTGATCGAGGAGTGGACAACACCTTTGCTGATGAGTTAATAGAGCTCAGCACTGCACTGGAGCACCAGGAGTACATTAAATTCCTTGAAGACCTTAAAAGCTTTGTCAAATGTCAGTAGGTTAGGCTAAGAAACTTCTCTTCAAGTGTGGGTATTCCACAGCAGTACTCCAGCCAGCAGTACCCAAATACATATTCACAGCAGATACTGAGAGTAGGTAACTTTGAATTTGGAGAATGGGAGAGTGAGGATTTTCACTTGTATTTGGGGATTTGTATTTATGTTGCAGCCCAGATCAAGTTCTCTGACATTATGGTCCAGAGTTCCATCACCCTGCTTGGTGGGTTTTGTACAATTAAGAATGAATGTGAAGAATAAAATCTGTTCAACATATCACTGAAAACTGGTGGTTTCTCTTTTTTTCCTGCTGTACAGAGTGCTGTCATAAAAAGGATGTTAGTGTTTGCCTGTGCTGGTCCAGCAGCAGGAGTGAGGCTGTGGCTGCTCCTGCCTAAGGCCCTGCTGCAGGGCAGCACCCCAGCCTGCTACTCAAACCCAAGTCATTGCCTGAAGCTCATACTAAGTTTGAACAGAAACCAAAGATGGAGTCCAGTGTGAGCTGTGAGATCACTGATGCATTAAGGCCAACACTAAGTCTGAAATAAACTAAGTATATTTATTTCAAAATATATATTGTGCCATTAAAAGTGCAGGTCAAGGCAGTACTACTGCCTTTTCAAGTATCTTTGACACAGCAGTTACAAGTATATACATAAAAATACTAGCAGCTCTGGGTGGATTTTTAGTCTTGAAGTCCTTCCAGTAAAACAGCAGCCAAATCAACTTACAGGAGAATCGTCCAGGAGTCACAGACCTTTAGAAAAGGTAAGTTGAAGAGAAGCTATAGCAATGTATAAAACAAATTATTAGTGTTCAAAACTATTTGAAATGCTCTGCTCCTAACACTGCCCTCACAGTGATTTTATGTAAGCAGCAAAGCTAAGAACTTGCTAGCTCTAGCTTGAGCCAAAGGATGGTATGTGTTTTCTAAGAGGTATGGGCAAGTCTTCTGAGGAAGCTTAAACTGAAGTAATTTTAAAATCTTCTCCTCATGAACCACTTACCAGAACAGATGCTTCACACAAGACTTCGAAGTTGTTGGTTAAGGTATGAGAAAGGCAAGGCACTAAATTTGACAGGTCCTTGAAAGATTCCCTATCCAGCAGTTAGCGTAAACTATAATTTGGCTCTTTTTTTACTGTTACTGGTGGTCAAAAGTAAAACCATTTCCAAGAAAGTTTGTGGTAAACCAGCAACACAAACCCCTGGGATCAATGGACTTGTGGTTTCTGCCCATGTAATTGAGAAGTGGATCGAAGCAGAGTTCCTTTCCAGGAACCTGACATTTAAACTCACTGGACAGCTCATGAGAAGACTGGTTTCTTCCTCCATTCCACTGGTAACTGTGAACTCTGGGTTGTGAAAGCATCTGTGACTGTGCTCTGTTAGAGTGTTTTCTAGAAGTGACCGAAGCTTCTCTTCTGTCATACCCTGAGAAAATTGGGTTACAAGAAATCTTACACTGAAGTTGCTGTCTGTAGCTTAAAACTGCCTCTTCACAGCAGCTGACTTCAGGTGTCCCATTAAACACATTACTCAGAGCACAGCTTACCTGCGTGCTGATGTATAGTCCACACTGGCAAAAAACCAAGTGATTCCTCACAGTCAGGTTATTCCTAGAAAGAGCATACAAGCATCACCACAACAACCAGAACAAAGGTAGATTTTAGCAAAAAATCTGTTAGATTTAGGAGATCATTGCTCAGACTTTTTAATTTTGTTGAAATTAACACACACAGGAGCCTGTTTGCCCACTGCTTTTGCCTGTTCCTAAGCCCAGACTGCTGTATGGGAGCGGAGAACCTCATTCCAATGCCAAGGGCTTTCTTACTTTCTACACACAGGACAGATGACCTTGTCGCTGGCATCCAAGCCATCAAGCATCGCGTTGAGACACTCTTCATCAAACTGCAGGCTTCGTTCATACTCTTCTAATACCGACTGTTCTGCAATAACACAGCAAAATACCCTCAGGCACCTGCTCTGAACTGAAGACAAAGCAGCACATGTGAGCCTGCTTGGTAGATGGAGGCTGGGGCAGTCACTAGCGTCTGAACTTTTCTTTCCTTGGATCAGATTTCTCTACTTGAGGAAATCATTCCCATTAATCCAGTTTTTCCTATGGCTCAATCTTTAGCTGGTCACAAGGGTGTAAATTCTTACTTTCCAAACAACAATTTAGAAACATTCTGAATTGATTTATACAGGTTCTTACAGCTCCCAAACACCCCAGTGCTGTTTTGCTGGTTTCCTCTCTTATTAGCTTCTCACAGACCTTAAAATGCCACTTAAACTCCTAAAACTGTCAAAAAGGGTCTCAGTGCATTAGAGGCTACAGAGATTTCCAAGGAGGCTTTTCTGTATCACATGGCCTACAAAAACCAAGGAGTGCAGCTGCAGCTAGTTTGGATGACTATTAAGTCAGGACTATTACAAATCAAGTAGGAGTCAGAAAGCATAGAGAGAATTTACCTTGCAAGATCAATTCTTGTTGGATCTCTTCCAGTACTGCTAGCTCATCAGGGTCCTCTAGCATCTGAAAGGTATCAGTCAGTGATTCTCCCATTCTGGCTACTTTCTCACTTAACTTCCAGCACCTGAGCTGCCACTATAACATAAATTCACTTTGCTTATTCTTCTGTCTGGTAAATCTCTGTATTTGAAAACCATGCACTGTGTAAAGCAAACTATAATATAATCTCCTGTGCAAAGCCAGCCACAATGGACCAGAACACAGCCTGCCCAAGAACTTGTTTTTTAAAACACTGAAGTTTTCTTTCTATTCTGAAGAGAGGTCAGTGACAGCCCAGCTCTGAAAACCACAGATGAGGAACCCCACGCTCTGCCATGATTCACACACAATTTGTGAAGGAAATAAGGAAGTTCCCCACTCGTGGGCCCAAAGGCAAGTGCTTTCGCAGCCCAACACCCACAGGAGCTGCAGAAGGAGGGGACCCAGACATTGAGTTTTGCCAACTCCAACCAGCGAGAGAGTAAAGATACAGCTGCAGAGAGATGCGTTTGGTACGTGGCACGTTGATGCTGGAGACGCAACCCAAGAGTCTGCACTGACCTGGGCCAGGGTCTCCTCTCCGCCGAGGGCCGGCCGGCTCTCCTGCGCGGCCTGCAGCGCCTGCCACTCCTGCTCCATCACCTCCTGCACCAGCAGCGCGCCCGGTGCCGGGCCGCAGGTTCTCTCCCCGGCCTGGCGGTACCGCTCCAGCAGCTTCGCCCGGCTGCGCCTCAGCCGCTCCATGCAGCGCTTGGAGGGAGCAGAGCACACGGAGGCCGTTAGTGCCGCGCTGCGGGCGGGGCAGACGGGGCCCCAGGGCCGGTGGCATCCCGGAGGGGTTAGCGCGGGAGCGGGGTGACAGCTCCTACCGGGGGCTGGCCTCAACCAGCCGCGCGACGGCAGCGCCAGACCCTCACACCGCGGGAAGGGGCCAGGCTCGGGCCGCCTCACCCGCCCGCGCGGGACCCGGCCCCGGGGAGGGGGAATGGGGACCGGGGCGGAAGGAGCAGGCAGAGCCCCCCACCCCGCCCCGCCGCGGCCCCACTCACGCGGCGGTAGGTCTCCTTCCAGGGCGGCGCGGCCGGGCCCCTGCAGCGGGCGCGGAACCGCCGGAGCGGCGGCGCCTCCATCGCCCACCGGGAGCCGCGCAGCGCCTCTGCCGCGGGGCACGCCGGGAAATGTAGTCCCGGCGCGGAGGGGGCGCGGCTCCGCCGCTTGGCGGCGCGGGCGGCGACGGCGGGGTCGCGCGGCGGCGGCCATGGCGGCCGAGTGGGGCGCGGCGGAGCAGTGGCGGGCGGCCCTGCCGCAGCACGCGGTGCTCAGCCGGCTCCGCGAGCGCGCCCCCGGCTCCGCCGCCCGACCGCCGCTCATCCGCAACCTCCTCTTCGGCCTCGATGGCGACCTCTTCCTTTGGGATGGCGAGTGCAGCGCCCTCCACACCATCGGCCTCCACCGCCTCGGCGGGCCCGACTCCGCGGGTCTCGGCCGATACCAGGTGGGGCCTCGCGATGAGGGGGAGCTGTGAGGGCCGGCGGGCGGTTGTGAGGGGCCCGTGATGGGGAGGGGGGCCCGTGATGGGAGAGGGGCCAGTCCCTGAGGGCGCCGGGCCGGGCGGGCACCCTCCAGCCCGCCGTCGGTGGGTCTTCCCCCAGTGAAACTCCCGGGCTGTGTGCTTGGCCGTGGCTGGAGGCACCTTATCGCCTCGTTCTGCGCCTTGTGGCCGCTGTATAAACCGCCGTCCGAAGCAAAGATGTGTCATGCTTCTGTGAGCGCTTTTGATGGCTTGTACCTAACTGTAATATTTGTGTTTTCAGACCCTTATGTGCATAAACCCACCCCTTTTTGAGGTTTACCAGATGCTGTTAAGCCCCATGCAGCATCACGTGGCGCTCATCGGTACGAAGGGACTCATGGTGCTGGAGCTGCCTAAACGCTGGGGGAAAAATTCAGAGTTTGAAGGTGGGAAATCCACGGTGAACTGTAGGTGGGTGAGACCTCAGGTGGTTAACAACATCCTTGTCCTGCTGTCGTTCCTCATAGCCTCTCCTCCTCTTTTGGTGCCAGACAGATACGGAAGGCCTTGGTTGTATTGGGGTTGTAGGGACAATCACAAATGAAGTTATTTTGGCTCAGGGACTTGCTGGTTGTCAGGTGACCCAAATAAATGATTTTCTAAACTTGCTGTAAATGCTGAGGAGCAAGGTGCTTCTCTGTAGTAGTCTCTAGCCTTTCTGGGGTCTGTTAGCTGTGGTAGCTAAAAGCACGTGTCCAGATGGAAATCACAAAGGGCTTCAAGTTAAAGCTGTCCTTCCAGCTTTAAGAATAATACAGCATGGCTTTGAATAATGAATAATGACTTTGAAACCCTCTAACTGGGTCTCTAGCTCCTCTTGCCCCCACTTCCCTTTAGGAGTAGTTTCTGTGTTTCTCGTAACAGTGCATATTTCTGCTCTGTATTTCAGCACTATTCCTATCGCGGAAAGGTTCTTCACAAGCTCAACATCTCTGACTTTAAAGCATGCTGCCTGGTATCCCTGTGAGACAGTAGAGCCACATATTGTGCTCTTAACTTCAGATAACACTATAAGGTAAAACCTGTTTGTAGCTGATTATTGTAGTATTTTTTTTTTGTCATAGCCAGGCTGATTTTTCACTAGATATTTGTCTCCTGCCATCCTTACCAGGATTACCAACAAAAAACAGGATGGGAGAAATTTTAGACTGATAACCAACTCATGTTCCTGCATCAGCAGGGACTTATGCAACACTGCCAGCTGAATGAACATTGCTGCTGTTTCTTTCCTTTAGGTTTTACAGTCTGAAGGTACCTCAGACACCCATCAAAGTGATTGCTCTTTCAGACACTGAGGAGGAGACTCTTACAATCAGAAAAGGGTTTGTGTGGCTTCTTGTATTTTGAAATGCTTTTGACAGAATAAGCTCTGTATTCTCAGTAGTGTTTTTAATGAATAAGTGATAAATCTACCTGAAAATCTGATGTGATTTTTTTTCACGGACTTCTTCAGTGCTAGGAGTTCTTCCTAGTACAGTAACTGCACTTTTTTTTTTTCTTTTTTTCCCATTCTTCTAAAAGAAAGTGGTAACAAAGTGTACAGTCAAGTGTTTGTCAGAGCAGTCATTTGTCTTTAAGGTGGAGTTAAGAAGGGCTTTTTGAGTGGGGGATGCAGAAAATAGATGATCTTTTTATTTCCCTCCTGGCCTTGTTGGAAAGAAAAAACTTGAGGGTCTCTCCTAGTCAAATCACAGACTGATGTACTACACGGGAGATAACCAGTACGCCCTCCTCCTTTATCCTGGGAAACTGGGCTGGCTGGTGGGTGTATTGCAGAAATGAGGTACCATAAGAAGGGTGTTACTTGCATGTTTTTGCTGCTGAAAATGGCGTATGTCAGCGACCTGATGGACAGGTGTTAGCAGTGATTTGTCGGCACACACCGACAGACCTGGTTAAATGCTTGTGTTCTCCCAGTCCCTGCTGACTGCGGGTCTTGTTCTGACTTGTCCCCAGGAGAGCCTATACAGCATCACTGGGAGAGACTGCGGTGGCGTTCGACTTTGGCCTGCTCGTGCCGGTCCCGGAGAATGTTCTTGGCCAGCGAAGGAGCGAAGAAGTGTTGGCCTATCCACTTTACATTTTGTATGAAAACGGAGAGACATTCCTCACATATATCAGCCTGCTACAGAGGTAGGATCACATTTGTCCTTAGGTTTTGTGGGGTGCTTGTATGTTTGTACAATGTTCGGGTTGGAGAGCCACCTCTCAGTTTGCTGTAATGGAGCCTGGGCTGAATTTTATTGTACTGCAGCTTCTTTTATCTCTTTGTGGCAGTACTAATAGACTGAAATACAAGAATAGCGTGCCATACTTTTTCATCCAGACGTTAAGGGTGCAGTTTCCACTGCTGAGAATCCACTGTCCATTATTTGCCATCAGATATCTGAAATGAAGACGCTGGACTGTTAAAAGATCGGTGGGTCTAAAGCTGTTAAAGTGTATTTCAAGGCTGTCAGTTCACAGCACAGATATCCTTAGCTTTGGATGAGCTCGTGGAGCCCGTCCATCTTAGGAGAAGAAATATTTTAAGATCATAGAGGGTTTGCAGGCATGTTCTTGTAATGAAAAGTCAAGAATATGAATCAAGAATATAAACACAATACAAGGAAAAATTGCTTCAGAAAACTGAGAAGGTGGTGGAAAACTTACAAGTTGGATCTAGTGTAGCTGAATATTAAAACGTGGTATTTAGGTTAGAAACAGCACTGTTTGCCTCTGCATGAGAAATGATGCAGCACTGAGCAGATCTGTCTGTAGGCAATGAAATGGGCTTAGTCCTTCTAAAGTTCTACCTAGAGAAATGCCATGCCACCAAATGCTGCTTATAAAGTGCTTTATTAGGCAAGAAACCATTGAAGTGATAAAGATAGTTAACTTGAGCTTTCTGTGAGTACTTCGTGTTGTATGAAAATGTTTCCTCTTGAATTTCTTGCCACGTAGCTTGATGCTTTCAAAGCATAAAATGTTATTGCTGAGCTCCAGTTTCTTCTCCGAGATCTCCACCAAGTACGTGTAGTTCAGGCTCCTAATCCACACAAGTCTGGGTTGCTGCTATCTTAACAGAAATTAGACAGAACTCCAAACCATTGGGTTGTTTGTTTGTTTTTTTTAAAAATCATCCTTATTTTGTAGTTATTGTGCAGCAAACTCCCTCAGGCAGCCATGGGGAACTATCCTTCCACACCTTGTGTTGTGAACACATCTTTATTCCAGCACTGGAAGTCTTGACAAGCTGCTTGGCCCTCTGCCCATGCACCCTGCTGCAGAAGATAATTATGGCTATGATGCCTGTGCTGTCCTTTGCCTGCCTTGTGTTCCAAACATCCTGGTGATCGCCACCGAGTCGGGAATGCTTTATCACTGCGTGGTACTGGATGGAGAAGAGGATGACGAGCAGGTATCGACCGTGTCTTGGTTTTTTTTTCTATATGCATTTTTGTTTCTTTAGTCGCAGTTCCTGGCTGCAAGGTGGCAGGATGCCTGGAAGTGAATGCCAAGTGCCAAAGCTGCATTCTTTTATAATGAGGTAGCGAGTCTTCCTCCTATTCCAGCCAGTCCCTGTGATTCTCTGATGCTTTTATTTTAAATGTCAGTTCTGTGTATGCTGACAGTAGATCAGTTTTTGATCAAACTTGCTATGAGGTATTTTAAAGAGGATCTTCTTAGAAGAAACCCTGTTTCTGAGATAAATTTTTTTAACTAAAAAAAAAAAGGGACTTGAACTACTTTCCCTGACTATTAATACTGCCTATATAACGTAACTCTTTCTTGATCATGTTTACGTTGGCATTACTGTTTAAATGATGTCTCACAGAAGAATTCAATGCTCTTTACAGTCAGAAAAGTCATGGGACCCAAGATCTGATCTTACTCCTTCGCTGTATGTGTTTGAATGTGTTGAGCTGGAACTTGCACTGAAACTGGCATCGAGAGATGAAGAAGACCCGTCGGAGACCTATTTCTCCTGCCCAATCAAACTCCATAAAGGTAGGGCTGTCGTTTGGGTTGTTGGCTTTTACTTGCTTTATTTCATGCATTTAGGACCAAGCTATTTACAAATTACTGGTATCAAACAAACAGTGGTATTAGAGTAAGATTTGCCTGATGTCTTCAATAAAGCCATGGAAGGAGCAAGCCTGGGAGGTGCTTTACTCAAGGGCAGGTTACATATGGTCACACAATACTAAATTCTTTCAGCTGTGGATTATAAAGTAGAAATTGTTGAATTTGTGATGAGCTATCTGTAAGCAAGTGCTGTGAGGATGGTGATCCTGAGGGAAGAATGGGGATCTGCTTATTAGACTGTCTGGTGTAGCTGCGGGGTAGCAGGTCAGGTAGGACAAAGTGTTTGGGTCTTTCTGAACAAGAAGCTTGTCAGAATGCTGGTCTGCTGGCTTTAACTGATCTTCCCTTTAAAATCTAGTGGATTGATACAGATGTGGTGTGAGAGGAATAGTTCAAAATAATTCATCAGGTATTTCAAGCATAATTTCATTTTATGCAGAACTAATAATGTGGCTAATGCATCTACCTCAGTGTTTGGAAGGGGACAAGTTGCAACAAGATGTTAGTGCCGACTGGACAATAAGTTGATACACGTGTTCAACAATACAGGTTTGAAGGATGAGTTTTTCTCAGTCCAGTGCCTTCTCCTACATTTGCTGTTTAAATTTCAGATCCGAAATGTCCCTCTAGATACCACTGCACACACGAAGCTGGTGTCCATAGCGTGGGGTTGACATGGATCAATAAACTGCACAAATTCCTGGGTTCAGGTGAGTGGTGAGACTCTCTTGCGTGGAGAGGGAAGAGGGTGCTGGCATTTTGCTAGAAACAGGTTGGTGGATGGGGGTAATACTGAGACTCCCTTACCCTGCAGAGTGGATCTGATGCATTCTGACAAATCTCTTTGTAGATGAAGAAGACAAGGACAGTTTGCAAGAGTTGGGAGCAGAACAGAAGTGCTTTGTGGAACATATTCTTTGTACAAAACCTTTGCCATCCAGGTAGAAACCAAACCCTTTCTATTGCTTCCAAATCAGTGAGTTGCTATGGAAAATATTTACGATTTGCCCTCTTTTGCTGCATTCTTGCCGTTAAAAATAATGAAGTCAGCTCAAAAGAATTCAAATAATACAAGCAGGCAGTTTGTGCATCAGGATTCTTAATGCACAGTTAGGGAAGGAAGCTTAAATTCCTGTGTTAGTGTCTGAAAACGGTCTATCAAACCAGCAGAAATCTTCACTTCCATTTACTTGACCCCAGACAACTCTTAGACTTGATTTGGTGGAGAGTTTTGAATGCTGACATGTCCCTTTTTATCCAGGTGTTACGGATCAGACAATGCCTCGAAAGAACATCTGATTTTTTGGGCTTAGTCAGGCTTAAGAGGCACCATTTGCTGGGCAGTGTAATATGTCGTTATCTGCTTTATTTTCCCACTTCTATAAAACCTAGCCATATCTATAGACTGCTATATATTAAACACTATGAAAATAGAGAAAAAAATGTTTATCTAATGTAAAGGGCTCCTGAAGCTGGCACAGATGGTGACTCTCCAGTGGGGAGAGGGCATCTGGGTGCAGAGGGTGGCAGGCGGGAGCCCCTGTGTTCTCTCCTGGGCCGCTCTGCGCCTTGCACTAGGAGCAGGTAAGGTTCCCTGGGTCCCCGCTGGCATTTGCTGCTGTTCCCAGTGAAGCTGTGTGAACACTTGTGCTCCAGTGGGATGAGTCTGTCCCGGTACACCTGAGTGCCAGGTGGAGTGTGGGCTGAGAACAGTCACCCTGCAGGACTCATTCAGGGGGTGCTTCTTAGGGAAAGGTGTCTGGCTCAGGCCGATTGCTACAGCTGGAGCTTTTCCAGAAGAGTGAACTTGCACAACTTCAGCAACAAAGAACTTTTTTTGACCAGGTAATTCCTGTGTTTTCTTCCCTTCAGGCAGCCTGCTCCCATTAGAGGATTTTGGATCGTTTCTGACATCCTGGGGTCCACAATGATCTGCATCACAAACACCTACGAGTGTATTACAAGGCCTCTCTTGTACGTGGCTCTTAATTGGTTTGAAATCCATGACTGTTGCATAAAAAGGATCTCAGGATATTTTTGTTATTATTGTTTGGTCCTTTCACCCCAGACTTCTGCACCTCTTAAGACACACAATGAAGTTTGCTTTCTGCACACATTTAAGTCTTATTATAGTAGCTCTTTACTACCAATAAGGTGTTTGTAGGGGAAATAATTAATCTGTATCACTTTTAATGAGTATTAGGACAAGCGTCACATCAAAAGGTTCTTAATGGTATTGGGGGGTTTTCTTCACTTTTATAATGATGAATCTTCAAATCAAAGACTTGTTTACAGACAGTACTACAGAGATTCTTAACGGGCTCCAAGGTTATGTTTGCATGAACAGGGAAAAAAAAGAAGGTGTGGGTTCTTTAAGTGCTTTAAAGTAGTGGGGTTTTAGTATGCATTTCCAAAGCAATTTTACTTTGTTTGGGGGTGGTAGGAAAGCTAGAGACCAGTGTGGTAGATTTGCATTTGCACAATTAAGTGAACACAGTGAGGGCGGGGGGGCACTATTTTCAGTTTATTGTCAAGGACACAGTTTAATGTATGACAGGTGCCTTCAGCAGAGCTAATATTAATGGCAGGTTCTCTTACAGACCTTTTATTATTATTATTTTTTTAAACTCTTTCTACAGTGTTCTTAAATAGGTTTTTCTTCCAGCTCTTTTAAACCCCATTATGTGACGTTACGTAGGTGGGCAGTGACCTGGCAGGCTGCTTTGAAAAGCCGGTCAGCCTGCTGTTCAAGCGCTTGCTTGCCTTGTGATGGAACTTTCTTCTCCTTAAGTAAAGAGATGCTGCTAGTTGCAGCTGTGGCCAAACAGAAAGATGTGAGCTCAACCTTGTCTAGAGCTGAATTTACCACATAATTGAAATATTTTGATTTAGAACACTTCTGATTTACTGCTCTAATACATTAATTCCACAGTGGGTGAGTTCCTCTCTTTAACTACCATTTAAACTCTGACATAATTTAATTTTTTCTGGTTTAAACTGTGTTCTCCAATTCGATGTTCTTTGGTAGAAGTACAGTCCATCCTGCATCCCCGCCCCTGCTGTGTACCAGAGAAGACAAAGATGGGGCTGTTTCCCCTCTCCGTATCCTGGCCGAGTCTCAGCATTCATTTGAGAAGCACATCAGAAGCATCCTGCAGCGCAGTTCTGCCAATCCCTTGCTTCTGAAGTAAGTAAATCTGTTTTCCCAGGGGACCTGAAGAGGGAAGACTCTCGGGAATACTGTGTGTTCAGCAGATGTAGGGTGGGAGGGGGACCATCTTGCTCCAGTCCCCTGCTCGAAGCAGGGCTGACCTCGGCTGATTAGGTTGCTCATTGCTTGTCCCTTGGGCTTTGAGTGTCTTAAGATACTTTGGGATTTCCTCATAGAAGAAAAATGAGTTATAGCAAAGAGATTTAATTATAGTCCCTCACTTCCATCGCTGGGCCCCTTACAGTATTTATTGTAAGTTGTTTAGCCTTCAAAGGGACGTGTTAGAGTAAGACTGCAAAAACTTGTCTCGTGTTCTTAAGGTCTGCTGATAAAGATGCTGCTCCTCCCCCTGAAGAATGCCTTCAGCTTCTTAGCAGAGCCACTCAAGTGTTCAGAGAGGAATACATACTGAAACAAGATCTGGCAAAAGAGGAAATTCAGCAGAGGTAATACAAAACCCTCATAAATATGTGCTGTACAATGTCTCTGTGAAACAACAGCACCAAGTACCAAGCACTAAACCTCCTCTGCTGCACTAACCCTTGTAAATGAGTAAAATGTACTCGTGTAAGACTAATGGAACACCAGAACTGAAAACTGAGTTAGCAGGGAAAGCAGGGGTGAGTGTAATACTTGATCTCTATAGTGACTCATAGGGGAAAGAAAAAAGAGTAAACACACACATAAAATACTTCTCTTTTACTGGTGTCAGTCTGTCTGTGCCTGTGTGTGTCAGGAAATCCTCTGACCTCAACAATAATCACAGACTGGTTTGGGTTGGAAGGGACCTTAAAGCTCATCCACTCCCACCCCCTGCCACAGGCAGGGACACCTTCCACTAGCCCAGGTTGCTCAGAGCCCTGTCCAACCTGGCCTTGAACCCTTCCTGACAAAGGAAAATGGCATTAAGCGTCTGCTTCTTCAAATCATAGTTATTTATATTATAAAGTTAGAACAGAATGGAAGAGTTTGTTCTCACCACTGCCCATTTTTCAGTGTCTTTAGTTCTTCATACTCCCAGGAGCGTGAAATAACTTCTATCACATATTTTCTGTGTGGTGTAAATCCTGATGCAACTGGATTGCTGTTGCGGGTGGTTTGATTTTATGTATGTATTTATTTTAAGAGTGAAGCTGCTGTGGGGACAGAAAAAGAAACAATTGGAAGATCTTAATTACTGTCGAGAGGAGAGGTGAGTATAATCTGTCTGCTTTTATCAAATGTATCATCAGAAATGGTGCACCTTGTGCAAAAAGTACTTGGTACAGGGTCTTGTGTAAAACAAGGGAGAAGTGAGTGTGTTTCCAGCTATAATTAAGCACGTGGGTTCACTCCCTGCTTGAGCTTGCTTTTTCAGGCTCCTTCTCCTGTTTTCACATAGACTTGCCTTGCATGTAAATCGAAAGTAAGTAAGTATTTCTCACTTGCATAAAGGAAAAGTTTGCGGGAAATGGCTGAGCGCTTGGCTGACAAGTATGAAGAAGCCAAAGAGAAGCAAGAGGATATTATGAACAGGTGAGTGCAGACTATGCTGTTTCATCAGCAATCACCTGCTGTTAACTATTTTGCAACTGTGGTAGAATAGAGTGGGCAGAAAGTGCCACACTGGTTTGTTAGAAGACTGGGCTTCCAAAATTCTCTTTGCTGCGGCTCAGTGGTGACTTTTCAGTATTACTTCAGGTCCAGACTGAGTCAGCTTGCCCTTTAGAAATGCTATGTGAGACTGGCTGAAAGAGGAGAGTCACACCTTGAGCCCCTGAGCCTCAGGAAGAGTGACGGAAGAACAGGACTGTTGGGGTCTCAGCATAACTGCTCTAATAGGTGAGTTTATTTGACACCTACAATCTTGCTTTGTACGTCCAGGATGAAGAAAGTGCTTCGGAGTTTCCACTCTCGGCTTCCTGTTCTATCAGACAGTGAAAGAGATATGAAGAAGGAATTGCAGACAATAGATGACCAGCTGCAGCACCTGAGCAATGCCATCAGACAGGTGAGAGAACATGTTCCCTGGCTGGTAGGTTATTGGCAACGCCTCACACCTAATGGTAGTGCTGGTAGAATAACAGTCCTTCAGGAGAGAATTTTGTACTTTTGTTAAATTAGCAACAACATACTAAAATAACTCCTGATCCTTGTTAGTAATAGAGACAGAACCTCTGCCACAAACCCTAAGAAAAAGTCTACACACCTTCCTCAGTCCTAGCAGTAACATTCTCTACTCTTTGCGGGAGGAAGAGTGCAAAAGCAAGCACATTTTAACCTGAAGAGAATCAGTTCATTGGGGTATGACACACCAGTTTGTAACTGTAACAAGCTTTCACTTTGGCAGGCACTAGCAGCACTGACTGGGCTTGTCTTTTTCTACACAACTTCCAGGTTAAAATGAAAAAGGAATACCAGCAGAAAAAGATGGAAAAGGGTACCAGCCCCCGAAAACCCAGCATCACCCTCAGTGCCTACCAGAGCAAGTGCATCCAAACCGTCCTGAAAGAAGAGTAAGTTAAAGCTTGGACCCTCCTGTAGAATTCCAGCCCTGGCACTTACATAAGCGAGTCTGTGCAAGTTTCTGGGGTGTAACGTAACCTCTGTGCTGCACGGGGGGCTGGCTGAGGCACAGCTGGGGCTTCCTGAGGTGGTCTGAAGCATAAAATGGGCTGGCTTAGGACAGTAGCACTGGCCCTCTCATGCTCCTGTTAAACTAGGCCTGCTTTAAGTCTGCTTTTTGCCCAAGGATCTCTTGGCAGGCTGCAGCCAGCCTATAATTAACAAAACAACATCCAGGAGTGCTCCCGTTCTCTGATTCTACTTTATGAAGTATCTTCCTTCTTGATTAGTTTCAAGCAAAAATGACTTGCAGCCTTCTGACTTGAATTTATTTTTCTTGAAGGGGAGAACACATCAGGGAAATGGTAAAACAGATCAATGACATCAAAAGCCATGTGAACTTCTGACATGTCCACGCTGAGGAATCTACACCGAAGGGCTGGACAAGCTTTAATTTTCCCTGGTATTTCCCCTTGTATATTTTACTTTTGTATGTTGAACAATAGGCCTTTTACTTATTATTTTGTAAAGACGGACTGTGAAATAAAATACTTTTGTGGTTTTTTGCTTTTCTCCTGGGAAGGAGACTGTGCAGGTATTTATTATCCCTGTGCAGGGAAGGTATTTTCTATTAAGTATGTTACAGTGTTCTACTTCACAGCCAGCTCAGGAGTGTGGGAATTGCTGCTTCCTTCAGAAAGCTCCCCAGGGTTATTCTGGGAGACTTCTCCTACCCTTGGTCCAGGGCACAGTGACTGCGGGGGAGGCCTGTGGCAGAAGGCAGAGGAGAAAGACCAGAGAAGCGCACACACTTCAGCAGCTTTTTTTAATTTGGAACACTTTCTTCATAAAGGACACACCTTCAATACAGTTAACAAATGGTTACACTTGAATCCTGTAGACAGCAGAATTCTACACCCACAATTGCACAGGACACCAATGGCTTGGTTCACTGGAATGCAGTATTAACTTCCAAACACTCAGTTTGCCTTTATCAAAAGATGGCTCTGGAGTCCGTCTTGACATTAAAAGGCCAATTATTTATCTGCTGGAGACAAACTGTAGTGGACAATATATTATTGTTGTCCCCTCCCCCCACCCCTTAGAAAAGGTGACATGGTCAAGCTCAGTTTTGAAAAGTAGTACTGCACTGCTACAAAAGGGGCACGGTAAGAGGTGCCAACGTAAAGCTGTAAGGAAAGGGCTGTTAGTACCTGTTAGGTAACAAGGTTACCAGACATGCTGCAAGAACACTTTTTTTTTTTTGTACAGATTAAGACTATACAAGTATAGGAATGCATACAAAACTTGATCTCGCCCCTTTTACAGTCTACACGAACAGAATCCAGTTTTCTAGTCCACTCACCCGGTGTAGCGTAGCTGACCCGCCAGGTTACAAGTAGTGCCAGTTACGAGTCTCTTACTAAGCGAGGAGAACCTACCACCCTACTCAAATCAAGCTCCAGAACACCAAGAACTGGAGGGAAGAGCATTTGTTTTCTGATGTTTTATGAGCAATTAACACCACAGTCCATCCAGTGAGTATCTACACTAAGAGCTTTTACTACACTTAATTTACAATCTTGTAAATTTGCTCTGCAAATTTGGCACACACCGTTTTGTCTTTAAAGGCCCCTTTTAAGTTTCTTAAGTTTGAGTTCAGCAGAAGCTTGAGTGACTGCTTCAGAAGCTGCGCTGTCCTTCCCCAGGAGGGGCAGCCCCTGGGGTCAGCAGCACAGCTGGCTGTAGCGAGCACATCTCCCACCACTGCTGGGAACAGTCACATTTCTAATTTAAAAGTCAGAAATTGTTAAAAAGGTCCGTTCTGAAGTTGCATCAGTTGGTGAAAAAGGTCACTCGTGCTCCAACTCTAAAATGGTCACAGCTGGTACTTAAACAGGAGTAAAGGTGTTCGGGTGCACGATGGAATAAGGTGGTAAAAAGGGAAACGACCGCACAGCAATTGCATTCCCTTCCTCTCCAAACCAAACAGGATTTCCCTCACCGCCTCGCACGGTGCCCGGTTTAGGAGCGGGGAAGCCGGCAGGCAGCGACTCTGCTGAGTTCTCCCCTCAGTCCCTTCACCTCCAGCCTCCTCTAACCAGCCAAGGCGCCGCCGCTGCCCGCTCAGAAAACCCCTGCGGCGTGCAGCCCAACTCTGCTCCGCAGCTCGTGGTGGTTCCTGCGGCTGTGAAGATCACGGACTGATCACCCACTCACCTGTGAGACAGCCACCCTCTGCGACCCGACACCACCACACCCATGGGAAGCCACGCCAACCGTCTGTAAAAATACACTAAGGAAAAGCCACACCAGCCCTGTACAGTTAGAAACAACTTAAAATGGTCAGCCACGGCTGGGGTTGTTCAGAGCAGGCAGGAAGGCCAGGCTGCTGAGAACAGCACGGACACACGGCCCAGACGGATGCTGAAAGGCCATTAACAGCCGCTTGCCTCACACTAGCCCAGAAACTCAACCAAAAAAGTCTTTTTCTGCGTAAGTCTTCAGGTGCATTTCCTCAAGTGTTCAGCTTGCTGAAGAGATGGACAGGATTTGGTGTAGTTCTGCCACACAACAGGCTTCCTCAAACACTGCCGCACAGGTTAAGTACCAGTAACCAGTTACGAGTTAGTTTTTGGGAAGGAAGGGAACGTAGGAAAAAGCGCTTCATTCTGCAGCTCCTGTCGAAGGCCTGTGCTTTTTAATTCCAAGTTTATTCAACAGAACAGGACCCTAACCGTTGGAAAACTGCAGGTGAAACATCTGGTATTGGATTTAGGCATCAGGAGGCAGCTGCTGTCACCTCCCAGTTCAGCAAATAGTGAGAAAGGTTAAAAACCCCCAAATCTGGTGAGAGCCAATTAATAAAGAACCTAAGCCACATTGCAATTTCACTTTTAAGTGAAATTAAGTGTCATCTTAAGAAGATGACAACTCTGCCCTCTATTAGTCTAGTCATGACTCCGGTAGGAAAAATGGCTTTTGAGTGTCATGATTATGAAAGGAATTAATTGCAAGGGTGAATAAAATGCTTTAATTCTTGCAATGAGTGATGAGGAATTGAGCTCGTATGCTTCTTTTTGGCTGTTTTTAAGGCATTCCTCTTCAAAACCACTGATTCTAACTTTATGTTAGTAGCAGGATATACACTGCTAAAAATAGGGTTTAAGCACTTAAAGTATAGTCATGTGCATTACAGTTTGGAGCATTTTCTGTCACTTCTGGTTTTCTTCAACACCTTCAGATCTATGGCCAAGTATGTAAAGGAAATCAATAAGCAATGGAGGAAAGTCCAAGTTATAAATTTTGGACAGTAGTGATCTGCTCCTTCAGCCTCCTTTTTTTTTTTTTTTAATTGAGTTGTAAGTAGGGGCCAGTTCAAGAACTCAATTTGCACCACCAGTATTAAAAACGCCCACAACTGCACATGAAACCATTGCTATCCAACTGTGTGCATGAAATTCCAACAAAAGGAGAAAAAGGGAGGAGGAATGGTCATGTTACTGCCATACATTTATAGAACAAGAAACCCAAACCCAGCACCTGATTGATCACAAGAATTTCTTGCCTCTGCTGTCACATTACAGTGTAATTTAAGTGTCTGGTTCTACGTGGGAGCCAGCTCTGAGCGATACCATGGTACCATACTGAGTAAGAGATGCACTGTACCTTTCAAACTTGAACCAGCAGAATACTGCAGCTCCTTCGCACTTGTGCTCTGGGACTGAGAGTGCAATCACTGCTTTGCATACTAATATGCTGACCCAGAAGAGAGGGGTCGAGCTGACAGCTTCACTCAGCACCTTCCCCTCACGCTTTCCAGCGAAAGCTAGCAACTCTACATCTGGTGTCACCCACCGGGCAAAGCAAGCAGACCTGCGTAAACCCCATGCCAATGCTCAGACAGTGCAGAGGATTTTTAATATTTGTTTGTTTTCGTGGGCTTTTTCTTCTTTTGGTTTGTTTTTTTTCTTTTTGTTTTTAAACAGAAGGGATTACAGGTACTGCTCAGCTTTACAGATGAGAAAGAACCAGCTGTAGTTCCATATTCTAAATAACATTTGTGAAAAGAGATTACAAAACAGTGCATTTCTTGTGCTTTTCTTTAAGTATCAGAATTCAACGGAGAAATTTCGAGGAGCTAAATTCTCAGTACATTTTTCATTTTTTTGGATTAGCATTTATCTGTTCAGGAGACACACAGCTCACTCATGTCCACCACATTTCAGCAGCATTCAGATTCTTCAACACAAAGTCAATGGTTTTAAAAAAAAAAAAAAAAACAAACCCAAAACAGTACTGAGTTATGAAATAAGATCAATATCCAGTGTCCTGCTAATAAAGTCATATTTTAATATAAAATATTCATACAGCATACTCTACACCTCATTCTCTCTGCTAGCTGAATACTGTTACTGACTATTCAAACAGAAAAACTTCAACCACTTTGCTCTTCAATGTTTTGGAGGGACAATATGGTTTCCAGCAGCTACTTTGATCACAGTAGTGGGGGGAAAGGAAAGAGGGAAAGACAGGGGTAAATGTTCCAAAACTCTCTATTAGGTTACGAAGTCGGCTGAAAGAGGGGAAGTTTTTCAGAATGTAAGGACTGATCCCACTCAGTGGAACACGAAACACCACACTCATTAGTGTTTCCATTAGAAAGTTCTCCTTCCTACACTGCAAGTCACCCTTGTGCTCTCTTCCTGCCCAGTACGAAACCTTTTTCCCCTCTAGAAACAAAACTTAGTCATTGCTCCCCTCTGTTGTCTTCTGCTCGTTCGGTTAGAGTTAAATAATAATTAATGTTGCTATAAAGATGAGTTAAAAACCCCAAATGCAGCCTTGGAGCCCGCTCATCAGGGTGTCATGTTTCGGGAAGCTGATTAATGTCCGTCAGTTTTGTGTCATTCAGGATTGCACGGATTCTCTCCAGGGAATCTGCCTGCCGGATCCGCTCCAGCTGCACCTACAGAAAACCAACAGACACCACTGAGCTGGTAACTCGTGTCGATGCAGGAGCAGACCCACAACCAGAACTGAGCCACAGGCCACGTTAGCAGCCCCTAGTACCTGTGCAAGCAGGAGAGAGGTCAAATTACCATTGGCTGAAAAATGCAAGGCGTGAAGGAGCACAAGCTTAATTTAGAGCCAAGAATGGGAGGAAGGAAGACATAAGGCAGTTGTGTTTTTACAATAAAAAGCCACTTTCTGTGGGTGCTCAAGCAAGCCTTCATCTTCACTCTACGTTTTACCTAATAACCAGTCACCGACACCACAGTGGCCAACCCAGAGATGTACAAAGCAACGTAAACTTTCACAGAGGGAATGTAAAGGAAGTGCAGACCTGCCTAACACGTGCCTTCAAGCCTCCCAAGATCAAAGCTAAAATGCTCTTGGAGGAAACATCCCATTTCCAAGCTCACTCCTGTTATTTGCTTTTCCAATAATCCATCTTAAGCTATTTCTTATATGCTGAAAAAGCACCCAGCAGAACTGTGTTGAAATGAATGCAAAGAGATCACAATTACTTTTAATTTTTTTTTTTTTTCCACATTTTTTATACTAGGATCCGGGCTTTCAGTTGTAAATTCCCAACTAGTGGTTAACTGATTTTTAGCCCTTCTGCATTGTCGATTTGGCCAGTGGACACCTCACACTAGTGATAGTCCGCTGACAAGGTCAGGGAAGGAAATAACCCTGTCTGGCTGTCAGGAAACCAAAGTCCTCATTTGATGGTAATCTCTCACGTTACATGGCAGATCTTGTACTATGTAGGTGGAGATGGCACAAACTATTGTTTAAACTGAAAGCACCAACTGCTGAGAAACTAATGTGTAATAACTGCTATGGGGCAGAAAGAAGACACAAAATACGGAGCTACAACACTCTTACCGAGCTCATTACTGAAGGACTCCTAAACTACCTGCAAGTTTTGGAAGAATGTACCACACATCTTCAAAGTGGTGTGTATGTTTTTGCTCTAAGAACTGCATAAACCAGTTAAAAAAAAAAACAAGAAAAAAGAGGACAATGACAGGCAAGAAGCAACTTCACTAGCAGGACAATTCAATAGTTTCCTTTGTCCTACCTACTCCTCCAGAAACAGCCAGAACAAAAGAGGACAGTTCCCTATTGTCCATCCAGCTAAACTCTGTCTAGTAAACAATCTCCTACGTTCCTGTTTTAGTCTTCCAAGTAAACCTGAACACTTGACTCAAAAAAAATCATGTTTTTAATTCCACTGAATTTCATTGAGCAGATTGGCCAAGAGCTCAAAGGAGACAGTGCTGAAATTCAGTACCTCCTTTGTGAGCAAGATTCCTAGTAAGCTGGAATGTGAGGGGGAATGCAAATTCTAAAAAACACAGACACTGAAGGTGAGACCAATCTAGCCTGGCTTCCTGAGGAGACAGTTAGTCACTCTGCCAACATAAAAACTGCAGGTCCCTTCGTGCTCTCCACAGTTAACAGAAAGAGAGATGAGTCTGACAAACTGGAATTACCCTCAGTGAACACCCCTGCCAAAACTTCAGCCACCTCTCAGTATCTCATTGCCAACTACAGGTTCCAGATTTTGGAGGAAATACAAGGATAGCAACAGTGACAACAGCAAGGATAAGACTTTTAGATAGTATAAATAGAAAGCAGCAAACACAACATGAAGAACCATTTCATATATTCGTATCAAACAGTACAAGTTCCTTACTTTGTCCCCAAATGTTTGCACTCTAATGATGTGTTATGAAAAGTAACATACTGGAAAAACAACAGGAGACGGACAATGAAATACTAGGGTCTATAGGCATCGTCACTTATGGCTCTCTACAGTTTTTTAGCACAATAATTGTATATCTTTGCTGCTGAGAATCAGTTGGAATCAAGTAATCAGAAGAAAATCCCCAGTAGGCTTTAATATTAACCTCATACTAGGAACACTTGATCTGTTTATTATACTAAAGTTAAAAATAGTTTATAAAAACCAACATAAGAAAATTTACAACTGCTACTTCTTATTTTACACAGTTCTGAAGAAGTGAAGAAGCAAAAGTAGCACCTTACAAACTGATTGCACTTCCCTTACCTGAAGCGTCTGAGAAAGCTTTACAAAATCTCTCTGCACTTGCTCACTGACATCTAATTCAGTCTGCAACCGCTGAGCTTTATTCTTCTCTTCAAATACAAGCTGTTCAAGGTTTGCCTAAAGAGAAAAGGATTCTTTACGCTAAGTTTAAACTGAATAAAAAAGCAGAAGCTTGTATAAACTGATTAAAGCATGATATTAGAGCAAAGAAACATGGTTATTCTCAGAGTCCAGGCAAGAAATTATACCACTCACTCTTTCTAACCTCAATTTTTCTAACCACAAAATCAAGGGCTAATACCCATCAGACAAACTTCCTCATTAGACTGGTTAAAGCATGAAAAAGCCACGTCTTCTAACAGCACTATGTCCAAGGATCTCAAAATAAAAAAGCAGATTTCTGAGTTTTAATGAAACATGACCATAGGCGAAGGGTAGTAATCTGCTGGTGAAAATATAACTATCTTGCTGTCTCGAGTCTTAGTCAAAAAAGTCTTTGGGGAAGGGGAAAAAAAAATACAACAACAACAACAAAAACCACCACAGAGAGAGAGAAAAAAAAAATAAAAATCAGACCACAATTAATTCATCTGACTGCCAAAGCAGGGCTCTTTCCTACAGCAACAACAAAACAACATTTATTCAAAAGGATCAAAGCATTCAAACCAAGGTTTGTTTAGGCAGGAAGCTTTCTATATGCAGAAATGTTACTGAAGCCTAACTTTGGAAGACAATCCAAAAGAGATATTCAAGTTAGCAGCAATTCAGATCCACCACTTTATAAATCCAAGTGCAAAGTGATTGGGATGAGGATTTAAACCACATCCAGTGGACACCATTTCACATTCAAAAGCTTCCTTTTTCATACTTATGTAGTGACACATTCTCTGACCACAGTTTGATCATCATCAAAGATGCACATATACTTCATACCCAGACATCATAGCTACCTTTGCTGCGGTCTCCTTCTTAAGCTGTTCTTCTAGAGTGTTTTTTGCTTCCTGCAGACTCTCCAGCTGCTGCAGGTTTTCCTGCGAAGAACTTTCCAACTATATTACAATAATAAAAAAAAGTATTAACTAAGCCTCCTAACATTTCAGTTTCTCATGGTCCCTGCATAAAGGAAGTGTAGCCTAAGTGGCTTTCCTGAGACTCGGGAATACAGCTAAATAAGCTCTTCTAGGGACCTAAATAACATCTCTTTCTCTCAATTTCTTTCTTTTTGGAGCTGGAGAGAAATGGCCAAACTTGACATTTAGGTTATTATTAGGTAGCCTAATATTAGTTAGGAATTAGTCAACCCAATATTTAAATTACAGATTAACAAACAGACAAAACACCTTTTAAGGAACAGAACTATGAATGTGTCCCAGTCCTACACTAGCATCAATCCAGCTGTTCTGTACTTCAAGGTTCCAGGCATGACCTTATGTGTTTCCTTTGAAATGGTGACAGAAGCCACTCAGGTGCATCCACACTCTTAAGTTGATACCAAGAGCTGCAATAGACTGAGAGTGTCCAGTACGAAAATTTGTGTAAATGCATAGATTGGTGTTCCTTCTTACAGAAAGGAAAGGTTATCTATGCAAATAAGCCGGCCCTCCAGCATCCCACAAGCACGTTGAGGTGAAGGAACAATAATGTTACATGTTTCAGAACTCTCTCCTTAGTTCAGCTCTCTCCATCCCAATACCGGGCATACTAAACATCATACAAAAGTACATCTGAAGTGTTACTGACACATCAAAGGCAGGTGGGAAAAAAAACCTCATTTTCTCTAATATGAAGAGGTTGATGCCAAAGACACCAACACAGTGGCACCAACAGAACTAGCAGAAAAAAGGAATCCTATTTTCTTTGTTCAAAAAAACCAAAACAAAACCCAAAGATCCCACAGCAGAAGGGCTTCTTACCTGTTCCTTTTCCACTTTTATTCTTTCCAGTTCAGCTTTTAAACTGGAAATGGAGGCTGAAAAACAAGAATATTAAAGCTTAAATGTAAGAAAAACACAGGAAAATGGACATACCCTGTTTACTTCTGTTAATATTTAAAGGAGAATTAAGTGTGTGCTACATTAATGGTACCTCAAAGGTAAACAAATAATTGTACTTCTGTTTTCAGCTGCACAGCTTTGGTGTATCTACTGTCAAAAATGGGACAGTATTTAAAATTCAGATAAGTCTACCTATCACAAAATCAAGTCTTCATTTATCTTACTAGATTTCTAATATTGCTATTTTGAGACTATTTTACCCCTGCTCACCTATTTCCTCTTTGCAATTCTCTATTTCCAGCTGTAGAGTTTCTTCTATATTTTCTTTCAAATATTGTTCGGCTTGAATCTGTTCTTTTAAGAATAAAATCTCCGCCTTAAGTTTCTCCTCAAGGTGATCTGCTGCTGTCCGCACACCTATTATGTCTTCACGATATTTTACAATCAGCTCACGAAGCTCCTGAATCAATGATTAGCAAAGATCTGTATTACAATTTGCAGCTACACACAGTACTATATTTATCGGCATACAAGCCAAAGACAAAGCTATGCCACCCTGAGGTTTGTCCCACCATACCAGATCTTGCATCCAGCAAGGTATTAAAATTGCAAACAGTTTGCTTGGCCAGGGTAAATGGAGAATATGTAAAGATTCATGGCTCCACAGGCTTATGACCCTCTCCCCCTGCCCTTCACCCCCCACAATCTTTTAAGCTCGACGTGCTTGAGCATAAGGGAGTGGCCATGAAAAGAATGACAAGGCTTATCATTATTCAAGGCTCAGGATTATTACTGGTCTTAACACCTGGACAGAAAATTAAAGTGACTGATTTAGCTCAATTTACTGAATCAATATCTACATTGGAGCCATGGTGACTGAACATTTGTGTGCCCAGTTGCAAAATACAGCTTAAACTAGCTGAACTGGCATAAACCCACACTCTGCTAACAACAGAGCAGTTGTCAGGCCATAGTTAACTCATTTTATTATCTAGCCATGATAGATAATGGACACTTATGGGATCAGACTGCTGCTTTTGTACATCACAGATTTCAGGGTTAAAATCCAGATTATTGTTCATTACGCTATTTAAGTCAGCTTTTTGATAAAGAAGATTCTTCCAGCGAGATCTAGTCACATGCATTATTTGTGTTAATGATTTAAAAAAGTTTTACCTCTGCTGCTTCTGGTAGTATGAAATCTTCGGCTTGCTGTAAAGACACATGCAAGCTATGTTTTCCTTGAAGACTTTCATTATCTTTTTGCAGTCTCACCAGCTCTTCTGAAACCTGCTCCCTTGACTGTGTCAGGACAGCCTCCAATGCAAAGAAAAGCATAAATTCTCACTTAGGGTCATGCTCAGATCTCTTCATGCCCCGTTTATTATCATTGCTTTCAGAAGTCTGGGGAATTGATATTCTTTGTGAAGAAGGGAAACAAAATGATTGTGTGGAGCAACATGATCAGTTCTCTCTTGCCTGGCTTATGCACCAGAAATAAAGGCAAGATCAATCTTAACTGTACAGAGAGATAGGAGGAAGCAAGTGATAAATACAGCATTGTTAAGTCTCTCAGTTTTCTTTTGTATTTATCCATTAGCTAGCTGTGTTCATGGAGGAGGGTCAGGAGGGAAATCACATGTGGTTTTGGGAACTGGCAGTGATGTTTTATTAAAATCACCCAACAACTCAGCTGTAAAATCAGATTATTCAGAAACCTTAAACATTCACCCTGAAACTTTCAACGGTAGGTGTCTGCCTCCCACTGTCTTTTGAGGAAAACATCAAAACAGCTGATCCCTTGTAAAGAAAAAGGATTAAGAAAATATAGTTCTGCTTGCATTACAAAAGAAAAAAAAAAGCCAGTGAACTTTTGAGAGGAATGATTCCTTTGCTGTGGGGAAACAGGGACTTGAACTCTGACAGCAGCTGCCTTTTGTATTATAGGTGGACAGCATAAAAAGTATATTCAGATCAATACATTTCCTGACTCTTCTGCACCTCCATTAGGCGTCTCTCATGCAGAACATCAACAGGACATTTCTGCAAGCGATGTCCTGATGTCCTACAGACAGTCTCAGACTCCAGAAATGCAATACTGGGATTCATGAGAATGAATGCTGTGCAAAGGAGGAAAAGAAGAAACTTGATTCTAATATAGAAGAGAATGAATTGCTCTAAGGAAGTTAGACTTTGCTCTGCCCTAGAAAACAAGGCCCTATTCCTATTCGCTGGCTTAATTCTTACAAGATGCTCCAAACAGTCTAAAAAAATGTAAGTTCCCATGCATATCTCTTCCTGAGCATTAGGGCTGATATTTTAAGTCTGACCTGTAAAAACATGGAGGATTCATCTCTAAAACTCAAGAAAATATTCACTAGTGACAGTACTTGTGCTGTATCCTAAAAAATTGTCTTGAGAATCTATTCTGTCTTCAGATCTGAGGTGAAATAAGATACTAAATGGGCATGGAATGTACATGATTAATAAGGGGGAAAAGAAGTTGACTAGTGATCTCCATATTAATCAGCATGCATACTCACAGAAACCTGACAGACTGACCCTACAAACTGTTACAGGTCCAGCACTTGCTGTCAGAGCTCACTCGATCAGTATCTTTACATGTTAAGATACACAGCTCTCTCTAGCTAAGCTTGGCTGTGCAACAAGACAAAGTCTTTTACAAACACACTGAGCTCCAAAGGTTAGACAAACAGTGCTGTTTGAGTGATCTCTGGGCTTAAGCTGTCTTACCATTTGCTCCTGGACACTTCTCTTCGCTTGCGAGAACGCCTGCTGCAGTTCGCTGAGGAAGTTCTCCGACTTTTGACATTTAGCCATAAGCAAAGAGATCTTAAAAAAAGGAAAACCCACAGAGATATAAAGCATGAAAATGATTCTGAAGAAGAAATAACCATTTAAGTTCTCTTGCCTGTTATCTTTGCTAATATATACTTTGAAATTTCAAACTAATCCACTAAAGTTTATTTTGTTAATTCCTTACTCAGTAAAGCAGTAATGCAGCTCAAGTCAGTAAGAAGAGATGCTGTGCTTCTGTACCAATAATATACTTATATTCTAATTTACCAAACTCTAAAAACCAAATAAACAGTTAATTCTAATCAAATGTAAGCCAGTTCAGAGACTCTGAAGGGAAACTGCAGAGCTACTACTTAAGTTTTCAGCATTTTCTTTAAGGTAAACTAATTTTTTGTACTTTTTTCTGAAACTACAGATCTTCAAAAACTTTACAATTAAGTGATTTTACAACAACACATGTTTAACTGTAAGATTAAGCATTACTTAGGAGCACCCTGGTACAGTCAAAAGAACGAATGTATGAACATATTGCTGTCATCTAAGACAGACTTTGTCTAATGACTACTGTTTTCTTAGTAAGAAAAAAAACACTGGCTGGGATGGAAGAGAGAAAGTCTTCCAGCTCGAGTGAAGTAAATTCAATGTCTTGTACACTGAATTTACCTAATATTGTAATCTTTAATAGGCAAAAGATGGGGTTTTTTTTAAAACAACCCCCAAACCTATGACTACCACACATCCTATTTGGTTCCATTGTTCCAGAAGAGTTATATACACACCTCAGACTGAAAAAAAAAAATCTTTTCAGCGGGCTATTGTTTTAAAGAAGCCTAGCACATACTTTAGACCAACTACTGTTACTGCCTGCTCAGCTACTCATTAACTGTATGTCTTCACCACACTAACTGGCTGTCACCTATTGATGAGAGCAAGTGGACAGTGAGCAAGAACACAGGGCTACTTTTGCATGTTTGGGTGATTTCATACACAGGTCACTTCAAAACTCAAAAACTACTCAAATTAGAAGTACCACCCCTGTAACAGATTTCAAGAATAGAGATGAAACTTTAGGGACAAAATTGTATAACGTATTAGAGACATGTCAGACTTATCTAGAAACTGTGGCAGACTCAGCTGGAGCGTAACTAGCGCTAGAAATTCTCATTTTCGTTGCCTCTACAGCAGGTAATCCATCCATATCTAACAAGATGAGTTCTTGTTATATACTTTTAAATAATATTTCATGATTCCTACCATCCTGATTACAAAATGCTTGTACCTGATTAGAGGAGTCTTCAGCACTTTGTTTCATGTAATCCTCCAATTCCTGTTTATCTTTCATTGTCTTTTCCAGCTGATCATTAGCCTGCCTCAACATCACCTGCAGCTTTTTCACCTGTGTTGTTACAACAAAATAATTTAATTTTCCATTCTTTTGGGGAGCATTTTTTTCCTGAACACAAATATAACCTATCCCACCACAAAACAAAATCCCTCAAACCCCTATGCAACCCAGAAGTTCCTTTCTTGTTCTGAAACACTCTGCATCACAGATTACACCTACAGGGTGGGACATCAACCTGCACTGGACCATTGCCACGTAATGACTTCAATCACTTATTTCAAAGCGGAAGGTGACTCATGCCTTCCATACTCATCTGAAAATTGTTCTTCAGTATATGGCAGGAAACAAACATGCTCCAATACTTTACAGTCATTTTATGCTGTTAGGATGAGGGCCTCTAGTTTTTCCTTTGCTGTTAACAATTCTTGCAGTATCAAAGATAATATGATTTAATGCATGACAAGCATTTTAGAATATAAATTATGAAAGATACTGACTTCAGCATGAGGACAACACTTTTTATAGAACAATGCCTTTCCTGCGTGGTCTTATAGCACCAGATAAAGTGGTTCTCCAAGGTGAATCCTTAAGAAACACGTACACGTGGTGCTTATGACCACATACCCACAGCAAATCAGGTTGTGTGAATAAAGTGTCAGAAGTTAGCCAGATTTTAAGTATGCTCTCATTGTTCAATTAAAACCAATGAATAAAATAGCAGATGGTTCATTGTTGCATCCTTAGTAGTTTGAATAGCTGCAAAAATCTTGCTAAAGCTAGAAGAGAAATCCCACCTGGTCTCTTGTCTCAGCCTCCTGAATCTGGATACCTTGCAACTGCTTCTCATAATTCGAGCACATATCACAGCGTCTACCCAGCTTGTTCCCTGCATTCTGCACCTGGAGAACACAGAGTTATCACCTGCCATAAAGGCCATAAAATTCTTCAAGGAATGCAGGAGTGGTACGTACTCTCGGGTGTGTTGTGTGATCACAAAATATTACAGGTAAAAGACAGTGGCAGACTCATGTAATGGCAAGATTAAGTTGCTCTAAAAGTAAAGGATAATGTAAATCAGCTGCTGGATATCAGCTTTTCCTGGCAGGAATCCCACTATTAGCACAAAAGCAATAAGCCATGACATGCAAGAGTTCATCAAGTCATTCAGTGTGTTCTTTTGAAATATGTTACTTAATTACCTGTACAGAAACAGACATCTCAGAAAAGCTTTCAACAGGCCACAGCATTTTTTCATGCAGTTATTCTGTATTACATATCAAGCTATAAACACAATATTATGCTGTTTGGTTGGGGGTGGGGGTTGTGCTTTGTTTTGGGGTCTTCTTTGTGTGTATGTGATTTAGTTTTTGGTGTTTGGTTTTGGGTGGTTTTTTTTGGTTTTTTGTTTTGTTTTTTGTTTTGTTTTTTGTTTTTTGTTTTGTTTTGTTTTTTTTAAGATCAACACAAAGCAATTAAAAAGCAAGTCAGTTCATCAGGTCAGGACTTCCTTAAATCTTTTTCCTCCTATAACTGAGCTCTGAATATTTTTCAATGGCATATACTAATTCTGTTCTAACAGTCATCAAGCTTTATTTACTTCATAATACCCTCCTCCAGTATTTCTCAGTATCAGAGACTGAATAATCAGCTAAAATGACAATTGGGAAAGAATAAAGTAGAAGACAGGCCGATGTAAAAAAAAAAAAAAAGAAACCAAACAGGAGAAAAAAAAAGTGTTGAGGTGTGCAGCAGAGAAACAAAGAGTAAAACAGCTGCCATTTTGAAATTGCAATGGTTTTGGTCAAGGGGACAAACGAAAGTTTTATCAAAGCTCGAGCTGCAAGTCAGGTTTGAGCTGAAATCATATTTGTATTTGCTGTTCCACGTCCCACCCACACAGAGTGGCATTCACATACCCTGCCTGTACTCCTGCCTCCAGAAACACGTGGGAAGCAGCGCATTTCTTTTCTGAATTCTAAGAAAGGGTTGGAGTAAAGTGTCATCAAAATGTCAACAAGGCAAGGAAATACTAAGGAACAGAAGATTTAACTTGGCTTCAAGATCATGATGCTGTAATTTCTCCAGATATTACAAATTACTAGCAACACCAAAAAAAAGCAACTTTACAATAGGTTTGGAGAGACCTCCTAAGTAATGATTTGCAGATAAGATGAATTCCAAAAAGTTGAGGAAATAATATATCACTAGTTCATCTCACTGTCCTTTGCCTGGCCTCTTCTCTTTCACTGCATTTTTACATTCCCTTTTTTTCCCTGTCTTGTCTTCCTTTTCAACCATTATGGATTGTTATCTCCTCCCTGCCTTTTCTTCCTCCTAAAGTGTTGTTCCTTGGCCTCTCCTTCTGAAAGAGTAACCACATGAGCCCCACAATACTCCTCTTTTCAGCCGAATGCAAGCTTTGAAGTGGCATCATATAAAGCTGCTGAAAAACTGACAGGCAGAACACCCAGAAGCAACAATTTCCTTGGTCACCCATACTGAAACTGGCACAGTGTTAAGTCTAATCTGCTGCTTGCTGCTCTCAGAAATTGGTTTCTGATGATGCAAGTCCCCAACAATTTTCTGAAGCTTCCTTTGTGGTAGCTTTGTGTGTTATGCATATCTTGGCTGCTCATTTCTAAATTGCACTCCATGCATAATCCTCAGTAAAACTTCTTGGCATACAAAACAGCACTGTTAGCACTGCTCCTTTTGTTAATCTTTGTACTTTCCTAGTCACCCCCAGTTGCACTATAATGTCCTTTCCTTAGCCTTCCATTTTTTACCTTTTTTTTTTTTTTTTTTTTTTGAGTTCTGCCATCTTTTTTCACCCTCTCACATATTTGTGAGATCAACAACTACTTCTGTCAGGCCCTCCCCTAAGTGCTAGAATGTCCTGTATTTAGTAAAGCTGGCTTGCCCATGAACAGATCAACCAATAGTTTCCATCAGATGTGCTTTACCTACAGAAGTATTCCAAGAGAGAAAACTGAATAGCTACATATGATGCTACCTATTTCCTTCTGTGCCTGACTCCATGTAAAGCAAATTAGAAAGAGCTTTCACCTAGCAGAGAGCAGCCTGTCACAGCAGCTGCGTGCAGTGGGTACTCACCTCCTTCTGCAGTAGGTTCCACTCCGTCTCACTAACCAAGCGGTAACCGCTAGGAGATACGTAAGCGCTTTCTACCCCTTGTGTAACACTGGAAAGAAGTGAAGCAGTCTCTTCTTGCTCTGGTGTCATTGCTTTGATTGCTTTTTCCTGATCTTTGGTTAACATGAACCCACTTGGCATTTGCAGAGACCCAAGGGAAGCTGTATCAAAGTTCTCAGACACTGAGTCTGCTCCAACAAGTGGTCCAAAATCTGACTCATCCAGGTTCCCAGCAGATTTTGCTTTGTTGTTGTATCCTAAAGCTTTGGACTGTAAAGATCCAGATGTCCCCAGACTGTCTGTTGACTGTGCTCTCCGTAGTCCCTCTTTAAACATATCGTTATCTGATTTATTAAAAGATTCGCCAGAAGAAAGAAGCAAGTCTGCATCCAATGAATGGACTGAGCCATGGGTGCTATTTACATGCACCTGGAATTGAAAAACAAGGAAGAAAAAATTATATACTGCATTCTAGAAGCATGGTACAAGAGGAATGCTGGACACTAATTATCAGACATGGTAAAGGCAAATTTAAATTGGCTTTGGCAAGAACACCTGATCACTAAGCTTAAGATGGCAAAGGATAGAGAACTGAAATGTACCAGTTAGAATTAAAGAACAAAACAAATAAGGTAAAAAAAAAAAAAAAAAAAAGAGTCTTCTATTAACAGAGTGCTTTTGTAAGGATCTGTCTTGCTGCTGGACAAGCAAGGACAGAGTCACCTTACATCTTCCAATATTTGAAATGAGGTGCTTCTCCCACTAAAGAGATATACTTGCAGTATCACTTCTAGAACTAAAATCTACACAACAGAAGGCAAATACTCCACTTCCACAAGTAAATTCAGAAGTCTTTTGTAAAACAAAAAACTTTACAATAACATAAAAATAAATGGAGAATGATATACTTAAAATCTACTCTATACTGACTTCTGTGTCGTTCTTCTGCTTTGAGTATCTGACAAAATATTGTAAGAGAAATATTTTCTTTAAAAGATTATTTGTACATAAATTGGAAAAGGCTGGGCTTAAACAGAAATGTATCCTGGGGAATACCAATACCAAAAGCCACACTGTCCTGTGACATAAAAGGGCACATTAAGCCTCTTGATCTATTTTTATTTATTTGTAGCACTGAAAAGAGAGCAGTAATGCTTTATTTAAAAAGCATATGACTGCTTTCAAAATACCTTCCAATATATTACACACTTCTGCTTTGTCATTAGACATTTAAATAAGATAACACTGAAAACAAGGCTCTTAAGAAAAATAGTAATTTCCAAAATAGGTCAGCAGAGGCGAGCAGGCAGCTGGTACTTCCACATAAGCATTTGTAATTTATAACTATATATTACGTACTACTGTTTTTATGACTATTGTAAATGCCTTGTTTTAATAATTTTTAGGCATAGTATTTATAATTACACATAAATATATATACATGAGTTCAAGTTCACACCAAAAGGCAAGAGAATACAGACATATATAAAATTGCATCTTCAGACAACAACTGTTTGGTGATACAGTTAACAAACCATTTGTTTGTATTGCAAACTGCTCAACAGAGAAGAGCTCAGAAGTCAAATTATGGTAAATTGTAAGGCATGACTGATAATATGATTCATTACCACTTGAAAACATGTTCTGTACAGTTAAAAAAGGTCACAAATAGCAACAAAAACAAATCCATAAATGGAAACTGCCCTTTCTCAAAATGTAAAATTTTCCATTATGTATAATCCCTAGCATTAAATAAATATTGTGATTAAGGGACTAAAGAGTATCCTAGGAACTGAGATTAAAGAAAACATCAGAAGATAACACTTTTGTTCACCACCAATATGTCTCATTTGCATATCTGGATACAGAAGTGTTAGCATACAACACTATTTGAAATAGAAAGTTGTATCCTGACTGTAGGATAAATGGTAGAACTAGATCTCAGCTACATTTAGATGTTATGATTCTGAACATCTTCCTGCATTCTGAACTGTTATAAATCATTGATAAGAATAAAGGACAGATTCTAGAAGTATATACTTTTTTCCCTTCAAGAAGACTAAATAAAACAGGCAAAATACTGGCTCACACTGCAAATTTTCAAGTCTCTTGAAGCTTACATAGGCTTGGTTTGTTTTTGTATAAATAAAAACTTTATATAAATAAAAACTTGGTTTGTTTTTATTAATTTGTCCCTATTTTGACTTACAAAACCCAAATGGAACCTGTCAGATGATCAAAAACAAGCAAAATGCAGTGGAAAAGGATACGTAACTGCCCATTTTGATATTGTTTCCAAGTTCCAACCTGTGTGCTCATTGGACTTGTTTCCTCAGAAGTGAAAAGCTTAGGCAAATTTCAGGGACAATTTCAGCTTGTCCCAGTGTATGAGTATCTACAACACCCAAATGGCTTGCTAACTCATGACATCCAGCAGCATCACTTTTTCTGGCTATTACAATGGGTTTACTAATATAGCTCACACAGCTTCCACAAAAACTTGGTGCTGAGCCCCTGCTACTGGCTTGCCTAAAAAAGCTTATTTTTGGCTGCTGAACAGATGCGGTCAAAAACCTCAACTCACATAGTTGGATGAAGCTTAATACACACAGACACACATATCATACTATTTTGCACATGCTAAGCAACTGGCTAACTTCACAGTCAGTGATCTCAGACTTGTCTAACCAGTGTAAGTTTAGTACAGAATTCAACAAGTAGGTTAGCAAAGTAGCTACAATACCCTTGCTGAACATTCAGATATAATTGGTTTAGTTCTGAACATTTAGGTGTGTCAGAACGTAGTTATAAATCCCAAGAGACTTTAACAGCAGTTAACATCCAGAATGTAAAAGGTAAATTACGGTTTTTAACAGCACCTCTCAGGATTGGAAAGTATTGTCTTCCAATCTTTATTAGAATTTATATATTCAAGTGCAACTCCAAAGACCTTTCATCGCTTAATAAGAATTACAAGCTACAGAGAATAACAGGCACTAAGTTTGCATTTGTATTTGTAATCAACACCCTGAGGAATGCATGAGTGCTCAGAGTTGCTTTGAACTATCCAACTGGTTTACCTCTTCGTTAGAGAGCTGGGTAAGGGTTTCCTCATGGGCTTGAGAACATGAAGCTTTCGTTTCATCGTCTGAATCTTTTTGCTTCTGCTCCTTTCTCTTGCTAAGCCTTTGCTGATCATCTTCTTCCTAGAAATCAGTGGTCAATAGAAAACACATAAGTGGGATTCAATTTTTCCATAGCAGTCATAACATTAGCTTTCATGATAAGCTAAGCTACTAAGAAGGCACTGGAAAAGACTATTTTGGTTAAAAACCCAGTATTTATCACATTTATGGTTAAAAATCTAGTGTTCATTTCACAAGGCACCCAAACTGACTTAAATGAGAACTTACTTTTCAAGTGTTCTAGAATAATTTTATTTAAAGAACATATTACCTAGATCAAAATTATTATTATGGGGATTACCAAATAAGTAACAAAAATAGCTGTTACACTGGCTATTGTATAGAACCTGATAATATATTTGCATCACTAATGGCCCCATTAACAGCCATTATACAAGCACGAACATTAAAACAAAGTGTGAAAACTAGAAGTACCTTCATCACTCTAAACATTGGAATATAACATATGGAAAAAGAATCAAAAGAAAGACATCACAGAACACCAAGTCATAAAGCGAGTACACAATCACTTGTACAAACTGATTTAAAATTGAAGCTCTTTTATGCCCGAGTTAGGTACTGTATTGGAAAAACCTAGAAAGAAGTGAAACTTGCTATCCTAACATCCTTGACCCAGATGTTTTGCATCGTAGATGACTGTTCCTTCCTCCAAGATTAATTTCTAGACATTATTACCTTTTCATTTAACAATATTGACAACATGACTTTTAAAGTTACTATATACATTAATATTAAAATAATCACACAAATTGAGAGTGTCTGTTCTAACTGTTGGCTGTCATTCAAATGCAGAATTTCTATTAAAACTGTCAGCTATCATTTTTTGAAATATTAACACTTAAATAACTTGTCTCCAACATGTGATTTCCATACCTGATACACCACATTAAATCTACAGTATTAAAGAGACAAAAAAAAAAAAAGGAGGAAAGCAGAGAGCAACCTGATCCTTTTTTTTCAGTTCTTCAACTTGTCGGAGCTGCTCAGAGGTCAGAACGATTTCCATACGTTGCATGTCCCTCATCAGCAGACGCTGAGACTCCAAGAACTGGTCATTAGCTTTTTGCCATGTGTGTTTCAACTGGTTGTGCTGTTGTCGCTCTTGCTCTAAGAGATGGCAGACTATTCAAAAACAGAAAGAGTCATTCTGAACCAGAATTTTTTTAACCTCTTTTCCAAAGAGAGGCATTTTCATGAATAAAAGTAATTATTATTCTAATCAAGAACAGTCAGGCTTTGTTCAACAACTATTTAGGATGAAATAAGACATTTTCTTAATTCCCAAACTTGGCTTGTGATTAGGGATGTATTACTGACAGTTCAAGATTTCCCAATTAGAAGACTAAAGCCTTAACTCCATTCATGAATTCTAATAGGTTTTTTTTTTAGTGCTGGTTTCAAAAGACTGTCTTCTATGTCCCTACTTATTTCAACAGAGGTTCCATTTTTCATTCCTCTGCAGTGATTCTGCGCTGTACTGGCATACATGTACATTTACACACCCCTTCCACCACCAGGCATTCAGAGCTGACATACCTCAGGGAGCCATATCAGTACATTATAGAAATAATGCTCATAATTGTACACAAATAAAAGACACCAGTAAAATCACTTTAATAAGAAGGAAGCTTGCAATACTATAACAACTTAGCAAAAATTCAATACCATCCCTCGAGAGAATGAATGGCTCTGTTGTTTTTCTCTGTCATAAAAGAACTCCACATTCAACTCTTCTGTAAATGTTTTAAGGGCTTTCACATTTAAAAGTACTGCTTCCTCCCCCCACAGTTTCTTTAAATCCAATTCAAATAGGAAATCAGAAAAGAATTAACAGCTACGTTGGGTTTTGTATCCTTAGTGTAAAAGAGACAAAAGGATTATTATTAGATAGGTACCTTCATGCAGTTCTTTCCGCAACTTCTCTGCATCTTCTTGCAGGACAGATTTTTGTGTGTTGAGAACTGCCACATACATCTCTAAGTCTGTCCTACATGACTTCTCAGCTTCCAAATAATGGTTCAGTTCTTTAACCTGAATAAAAAGAGGGAAATCCACTAGCTCAGTGAGGAAACACTCTCAGGCATTTCCTTTTTGTTAGAAGTTATAGTGTCACCTGTTCAGATAACGTAGAGGTGCTGAAGGACAAGTTTATCTCTAGAAATCACAAATATTCAACTACCAGTGTGCAAGTAGTACTTGTATTTATTTCTGAATAAATTACTCATTAAAAATCTGCTAAGTCAAACATATCAGTATATCCCAGTTATAACAGCTGGATCATAACAGCAGCGGCACTGAGCACAGAGATGGCAAAGAGGCAAGTATCTCAAGTATCTAAGAAGAGCAGACAATGCAGCAATTCTTTAACCAGTGCTGATAAGCCAAAAACTAAGTATGATGCAGAGATGGTTCAAAAATAAGAGTAATAAGAGTAGTCAGAAAACACGACTATGAGGCAAGCTTGAACTAAACCTGGGATGGTAAGTCTAAGAAGAGAGAAAGCTTGGGGACAGACAAGAAAAAACCCCAAACATTCAAATCCATGAGAGACATCTACAGAAAGAAAGGAAAATCTTTCAGTGAAAATCAATTACTTCAAGAAAGACTGAAGAAATATATTAAGATATCTTTCTTCTTTTCTGTTTTTTAAATAGCAAAGCTAACAAAGAACTAGAATGAACACACTGGGGAGACTGCAGAATCTCCAGTAAGAACCTTTTAAGATAGGGTTACATAAACATCTGCCAAACATAATGCTTGTAGAAATGGATCCCTTCTTGGAGCAAGGATTGGGCTGAAAGATTTCTTTATGGCACTATTCAGTTTCATGGTTTGCTGAGTCAGGAATCACAGGAGTTTTTATTCTGAAGGAAACAAAAGCCTTCAGGCAATTGCTAACTGGCTCCACAGAGGTGCTCTTCATCTTCCTCAACACGGAACGGGAGCCACAGACACCAACTCAGAGTTCAAGATAGTTCTTAGGCTTTAACTTGGCATTGATGGTGGGGACAGCTTCTCCTGCCCTAGGATACCAAGTCTTCTATCTGCTAGCAGTTTAGCCTTTGAAATGGAGAAATTTGACTCCCATAGCATAGTTCTTGGGAAGGATGGAACAGGAGGGGAGGAAAAAAAAAAAAAAAAGAGATAAAAGAAATGCATTGTTTCACTAATCCAGCTAAATATTTGACACTGAAAAACAAAATGACATGACTCAAGCAGATCTGAGGGATTTCATCATGACCAACAGAAAAGCCAAATATATTGCTTATTCTGCATGTCAGTCCTCATATCCACCTAGTAATAAGTCATGTAAATGATACCTTGCATTTTTATAGTGCCATAGACTACAGTATTTTAACAACTTCCTAAGTTTGTGCTTAAATATCTTCTTGCTAGACACAAAATAGCAATTTTTTCCCATTAAGCTAAAAAGGTGACTTAAAATAGGACTATCGCAATGTCAGACAGGAGTAACGAAGTGGAATTGACCCCAGGTAAGAATTAAGGGCCTAAGTTATTTTATTTGGTAAGAACCACCATCTAAAGTGAGACAACTTTAAAAACAACCCCTCAATAAACTAGAAAACATGCATAAAGCGATTATTCTCTTTTTTTCCAAGAAATGTGTGCTTGTGTTTTACTCATCCCACAGAATTACATGCTCAGACTAGACTACTCTTAAGAAAGAATAAACGATAAAAAGCGGGGGGGGGGGGGAAACATTTTGAGAGCAAGCAAGAAAGAAGAAAAGGTTCATGTTTCTTCATCTTCCCCAAATTCATCATGGCAATGAAAAGGAAGTATTATTTGCATCAAGAGAAAAAGCAGAACTACCTGGAGAACTATTATTCCTAGGAGTACTTAAATCTCAGAAATTTGACCTATAAAGCACAAAGAATCTGTGAAGAAGGAAAACACTCAATCTAGTAAAATTTTTTAGACTGTTATAATTATGTTGTTGTCCCAAATTTCAGACAGACTTCCAAGTTGGAATAAAAGCAGGGGTGAGGGGGAAGAGAAAGAATTCCAGCAAGTGATGAGCATCTATTTAAATGAGGATGTAAGTGATCCGGAAGACAAAGCATTTACTTGTATGTCTTAACATTCACATGGTAAGGTACTTTGCAATTTCAGCCTATTTGACTTTCAAGATAAAATATTTGTTACAGAAGACATCTTCATTTCTGTATAAAACAGTACATTACATGCAACTATCTTAGAGTGATGTAGGTATCATTTACCCTTCACAGCTGATGCGAAAGTTCAATAGTGGTTCTGACACACCTGAAGAATACAGAAATGCTAGACAAATCACTTATATTGGTTTCTTGCCAGCAATGACCAGTATCCCTTTCTATGAATCTGAGGTTTGCTTAAATTTTAAGATATAAAAATTCTGGTGATATTGCCTCAATTTTATGCCCAGGATTAGAAAAAGAAATATAGGACATGCTCAATGGAAGTAGATTAAAATAATTCTGTCAAATTCAAATCTTTCTGTGGCTGCAAGCATGACAGTAATATAAAGGCCAGGCTCTTGGAAAGGTGCAAAGCAGCTATTTTTCTAGAGCTTTTTCTATTAGTAGTAGACCTGAAGCCATGCAATTTAGGCTAAGCAGAGATGATGCACACACATACGTATGTCATGCACCCCTCAAAACACAAAGATGGGAAAAACATAAATAGGCCAAAGACGTTATTTATGCTACAGGAGATGTATTGCACATGAAGAGTTTCACAACACACCTTTTCTCTCTTACAAAATTTGACTTTACTTATCTGCAAACTAGCATGATGTAAGATATAAATTAGGATGCAGTTACAACTCCACCTCACCTTTGATGCTTCTAACTCTTTTATTTTTTCTTCAGCTCCTGTCAATTTCTCCTTTAGTGCTGCAATCTCTTTCTCCATAGGCATCACAACCGAACGCAGCTTCTCAGCATCTTCCTGGGCCTGAAGTTAATACAATAAATTATGAATAGCACATTATCATAGTTTTCACCACAACAGTTTCCATTATCAGAGACTTTTGGAGAAAATCTCTATTCCAACAAAAACAGTGACTAAACTTCCACTTTCAATACTTGTCTTATTGCTATTTATTTAGTTCAGCAGTCATCTCTATGACAACAGGCCAATATTGCTCCATTCACAGAAGGCAGCTAAATTTTAAATCCATGTATGGATTAGGCCATGAATATCTCTTTTTAAAGAGAATGTTAGTAAATCTATCACTCTTGATACATGGGAGAAAATTTACTGACCAGATATTTCAAAATATGTGCGCTTTTCTGTTATTAAAGGCTGCCACATAGCACATATAAAAAAAGTGTAACACAAGAACTGAATGGTGAGTTATTGGTCATTTGTTTACTTATGAAGTTAAAAGAAAAAGGATCTGCACAATAATGTATAGTGTAGCTTTGTTCTGTTTTAGAAGACCATTTTTCAACTTTAAATTACTACTGATGCAGCATCAGTTTCTGTCATTACTGTCTGTATGTAGTTCTGAAATATTTAGTACAATTTGTCAAAAACACCATGATTTTTTCAAAAAGTAGTCCTGAAGAGATCAAAATAGGATAACAGAATGACAAGGGGGGGAAAAAAAAAAAAAAAAGGAGGAAGAGCCAGGGAAAAATAGCAAGAATTAAAATGAGAAATAACGTTCAGTGTTCAAATTCAAAATTGCACCTGTCAAAGGGTGGCCCCGACATCCCCATTTCTTCAATGCTCTGTTTTTTTTTCATGGATGCACTAAAAACTTTCCAAATGAAAGTAACAGATCCCATAGACTCCACAAGCAGAACACTCAAGTTCAAGTAAAATTCTTCAAGCCATGAAGAATTTAAGTAACCTAATTTGGGTTGGTTTTATGTATGAAGGCTCAGAATGCTCAACTGTTCTCTGTCTTCTACTGGAGGAACTCACCAGGGGAGGGAAGGCAGAGAACTGTGTTCCAAAGCTGCAGTTTCAAAAGATGACACTTTTTCTAACTGAATCAGTAAAGACAGCTGCTAAAAGATAACATTAATGTCTTGTTTTAAATCTAAACTAGAATGCAGGTCTTAAAGGTTACTCATTTGACTTTCAGTTTCTGGTAAGCTTATTGCCAACTGTATTCTGAGCAAGATTTTCAGAAAGAAAAATAGACAATACTTTTAACCAATGAAGTTTTCTACATTTAAAATTAATAGACAAAATAAACCAATATTACAATACCTGTCAATTATACAAATGCTGCCAGGCCTTTGGGCTCTAAAAAGCTTTATAGAAAACTCTATAGACAAAACAAAATTAAATTTCTTCATGTTTCATTCACTTCTGCTACATTTTGTCACTGCTAGTTTGCTTGTCCAGAGAGTACAAATAAAGTCCATGAGGAAAGTGAGGGACATCTTGACGCAGTGAATTCAATACCAGGGACATGTGATGGTGTCACACATACATACATACCCTGTCACCTGCAGCCAGCAACTCAGTCACATTCTTCAAACAGATGGGAGCAGGAGTTCAACTTCAAAGATTGCTTTATATTTCATTTATTGTGTCAGTTCTATTCATTTAATGCTACCTACAGCCAGCTCATACGGACAGCCCAACATTTTTAGGACTGGTGAATAAGCTTTTTCCTAATTATTCATGATAACTGGCAGGAATATTTCATCACCAGTCCAATTTCACGTGGTTCAACACTGAATATAGAGCAACAAATACATCCATGCTGGAACCGACCAGTTCAGAGAAAGTCTGAAAGTTCTCTGAAAGCAAAATGAGTTTGCTGTTCAACAGCACCCAACTGGAAAGGCAAAACTGTATCAAATTCCACCTGACAGAAAAATTACTCTAGCTGTTACTGTTTGGTAAACAGAGTTGAAATTTGACACTATGGTTGAAACATATTGCAAATGTTTCCTTCAAAAAAAAGGGGGGGTGGTCTTGGGTGCTAAGGATCCATACTAAAGAAAGGTCAGTATGATACTGAGCTAAACACCCACAATAGCCTGTATCTGCTAACAAAACGAGTGCTCGTCACTGGGTCTGCTTTTGAAGGTAAAGTATAATTACTGAGACTCACAAATTGAGTTTAAAGTTCCCACTCAAACTTTTAATAAAATGAGAATATCTATCCTGTCAAAAAATGCTACATAAAGATACTGTCACATGTGGCAAGAGGTGCCACAGCATCACATGTCCTGTGTTAAAACACATTATTCAGACTCTTCCAGACGTGTGATCCTTAAAACATTTATTTCCTTCTAACATTTTACCAAGCTAACTTGACTGTCAAAGACCAAGGTTTTACATATTATCAGCTTGTCTTTACTCATCACCTATTCAAAAACAAGGCACCCAGACCGCTTCTGCCCCAGCAAAACCTGCTTCCCCCAGCACCGTGGCTGAAGAACACGCTACAAGGGATCTACAGAGCACAGCGTGAAGATGACTCCACAGAGGGAACATGCCCCAAATGAGTCCAAGTCAGCCCACAAAACATTGCATTGCTAGCCTGACAGCAAGCTACAGCAATCCTCAATATCCTTTACTGTTACGCCAACCATTGTTTTCAGAACAAAAACCCAGGTGGAGAAATCTCAGGCAATACTGTATCCAAATTCATTCCTTAAAAATGAGAGAAGCAGAAGACACATAGACACAACTTAAGAGAATCTCTCTTTAAAGTAGGAATAAACCAAACTTCCTCTAAATCTATTCCACTGTTCTTTATCATTACCAACAGAAGGAGCTTATTGTGTATCAGATTTTATGGGCAAATCTGTCACAGAAACCAGATTAACTCTCCCCTTTCAATTTCCCCAATCCTGACTAATAGGCAAACTTCGTAACAGGAGGTTGGTCCTTTCTTGCTCTTTTTATATGAAAAATCCCTGTTCTGCAGACTTCTGCTACTCAGTTTGACACAACTGTGCCGAGAAGAGTCTTTATATCCATCACAGCTCCAAAGCAAACCAAATCCTTTCCTGAATGGAAAATGAGGTCTGAATAAAAAGGGACTAACCAAATTTTGCCAGTGGGCAAGACTCATCCCAGCAAGTCATTGTCCAGAGGTAGCCCAGTCATTACCACCCAGAGAACTTGCATGGAAGTACATGCTTCTATGGCTAGACTGCTTTAAGCATCTGCAATAACAAAAACCCCAAAATCTATCTGGTATTATGACACAACAAGAAGACAGATACTTTTATATGTCACCACTACATTTCCTGAAAGATGAATCACCAGGTAAGCAAGTTTATCATTAGGACAAGGTATTTACCTTTTTTGAGTTGGGAAGGGAGATTTATAGAATACACACAAAGTTTTCAGCACAGATTTCTTAGAAATAATTGCTCTGTGATAAAAATCACAGAACACACAAGTTTTCTACAGAGATTTGGCAATTTGTAACTTGAAATATATTTATACGGAAAAGCAAAACAGCTGCTTCCAGACAAGTGCATATGTTCCATCAGACACACCCTTTCTGACAACAGGATGCTCAAGAATGCCAAGCACCAGGTTTGCAGGCTAGACTTGGATACCTCTGGCAAAGTAGTCAAAATCTAGTAAATACAGCTCAAAATAGTATGGTTATCAAAACACTACCCGCCTGCTCCAAGCGCTCCTAAACCAGGATAAATAACATGCATACTGGAAGCCTGGTAGCACACATACCAAAACTGTATGCTCAACCAAATAAATAAACTTTAAATTCGAAGAGGTATTTGCAGAGTTCAGAGCAACATTTATTATCTATCCTTCATCTCTTCCAGGGGAAAAAGTATGCAGACAACAAGCATAATTGTTAGCAATTACATGGATGCAGTACTAAGTCTCATGGATTTTCTTTATATTTTAAAATGGATTTTATAGCCAAATTGAACACAAATGAACGGAGATATAATCCAGTCAGGAGAGCCAAAAAGGTTAGTGTCCTGGACTGAACATACTGCCTACAATCTCATCTCTGCTCTGTCATTCTTCTCACCTCGCCTCTCATTGAGAATGCTAGACAATGGCATGGTTTATGCCAGTTTTAAGAAATGTGATGTATTATATGCTGGTACAGCATCTACTTACAACCCAGAGAGCAAAGTACTTTTTTTCATTTTTACTCCTTTGGTATGTTTGGAGAGTCTTCAGAACTGGCCAGAAGATGAAGATATTTTTGAAAAACTCTTTCCAAGTTTATGCCTTAAAATATAATAAATCCATCCTTATAATGGAGCATAGAAAGATGGAGGATAAATACAACACTGTTGGCTGGAAATGCCATTTTGCATGAGGAATTGATCACAAGTCTTCAAATAGCACATCCCAAGTGATCAAGAAAATTCATCCTTTCACACTGACTGCTGAGGCATGAATATTCATTATTTTGCTAGCCAAACACAGCTTTTTATGGGCTTGGGATTTGCTCATTTGTTTTAAGGTAAAATTGAATGTCCTCTTCCTAATTCTGATCTAATTCTTAGTCTCCTTGAGGAAAAAAAAACCTCACAGGTTTAATGACAAAGAAGATTAAAAAACCCATGCAAAGCAGTTTCAGCAATTAATTCAAGCTGTGCTCTGAAGACCAGATTTCCCCCTCCCCCTCCTATTACATAAAGTACATGTTCCTCTGCTTTACAGGCTATAAAGCTTTGCAAGATCATATTAATCAGAGATTAATAAACCAATCACCTTTTGCTTTAGGATCACAAGGGATATTTATTTCCCTTTTAAAAGAGTACAGTTGAAAATGCTATTTAGCTGCTATACTAAACTACTAAAGACTAAATGGCACATAGTGAAGCTGCTAAGTTTAGGTGAGCTGCTCTGTCAACTGAGCAACTTGCAACTCCAACTGTTACTTACTCAGAACATTCAGAGTTTAAAAAAAAAAAAAGAGTGCTGAGATTTTAGTTATTGGAAAGACTCTCTCAGTCAAGAGAGATCACTTTCCAAAAATTCTTATCAGCAGTTTGTTGGTAAGGCACTGCTGGGACTTTTACACTATGAACTCTGCATCTTCTAGGCTGTTTCTATGAGACTCACCACACTGATCCAATTTTGAACCTTCCTTCCAGCTTCAACTGAAGTCTTTTTTTCTCTTAATAGCACTAAAACTTTCTCTTAAAAACAGTTTATGTCTTAAAATTCCAGTGGCAGTAATTCTGTAGTCAGAACATTGGCAAATTGGCTTTAGTCTGACTCCTACCTTTATAAATCAGGACTACATGAAGAGCAGTCTCACTGAATACCAAACAGCAATTATACAACTACAACTAGCAATATTCAAAAATCTCTTTGTAAGTCTCAGAAAATAATTTCGTTTTGCAACACTAATACTGACTGCTTGTTACAACAGTAAAAATAGGTAAAATACTTATTATGTGGAATGTTTGTGATATTCAATACTGCATTTCTTCTGCTGACAGCAAGAAGAAACAAGGAAATGCAGTGATGTGGAAGATTATCAGACGTTAGCCTACTCCTTTATTGAATACAGGATCATTTATTACATTAAAGTTTTCTTAGAATACCTTGAAGACTACTGTAAGCCTGCTGAGAAGACAAATTCACTGAAATGCAAGTTTTTATTATATGATAAACAAAGATTCCAAAACATTGATCTATTATGCCAGGTTCAATTTCCTTCCTGCCTAAAAGAGAAATACACCAAATCTTCAAACTCAATAAAAAAAATAAATCCAAACTCAACACAAGGCACCTCAATCTACTTCTATGAACTCTTCTAAGCCACAGATCTTTGAACAACAACAACAAAATCTTTCCAGGGCAGGTATCTTTCATCAGCTAGTGCCTGTTTTGTAACAGCAAGGTTCTGTATTTCCTAGGAAGCCAGCAGTACTGTGTTGCACAAACATGGCTTACCTTAAAGAAAGATGAAAGACATTTTAGATATAGTGCCCATTAAAAACCTCAAAAGAAGTTTACAAGATCTGAGAAAAGGCATAAAGGTGTGTCAACTCAAACAAGGACAAGGTGCAGAAGCGTAAAGGAAATTTTATAAATCTGCAGTCAATCCAGAAAAATCTAAAGGGGGCTTTACTTGAGTTCATTTGACATTATGACAAGAGACTTTACGAGGCCTCCTGCTTTTACAAGCTGAAGGCCAAACCTTACCATCTTCTCAGCTGCAATCCTCTTACTGAATCCACATAATCAGGTACAATACCTTTGTGGATTTAAATGCAGGATTAGGTCATGATGACTTCCATGAACAAAGAGCTGAAAGTTGGCAGAACAAGGCTATGTGTATTTCTGAGGAATTACAGCAGGCCGTAGAAATGAACTCATGCATAACAACACAAGTGTATCTTGAAACAGAAATTGAATAACTAGATTTCAATGTACCTTTTTCATTTCATTTTCTAGGTTTTCTTCCTCTTGACCTTCAGACAGTCGCCTTCTTAACTCTGCTATTTCCCGTTCCACATTTTCTCGATATTGATTCCACTGAGCTCGCTCTTGCTCCAACCTGTGGTGATACTGGAGCTCATAGTCACGAACAGTCTCTATAAAACAGCATTTTCAAAACTTATTTTCAATGTAAGTTAAAAAACAGAGCTTTAGGAACTCCATCTCCAACCAGTCAATGATTTATCATCATAACTGATCAAAACTAGGACAACAGCGAACTCTCCCTCTCTGTTCCCTTTGACTCTTGCCCCAAAACCCAACCACAGAAGCAAAAGATCCAGAGGAACTGCATCTCAATTTGTACCACCACTAGAACATAAAACAAACAAGCCCCCAAAACCGTGTAACTCCTCATTTCAAAATAACATACAGGTCTAACATCCTATTTAGCAACACATTTTGTACCATCCAAACAGAAATTTGTGTACTCAATATACATGAATATTTGTCTTCTCCAGGGGAAAAGCACAATCAGGTGATGGAAAGACTGTCTACAGCCAACAGGATGGAGGCTCAGGATACTGTGATCTTGTTTGTGAACCTTTAAGAAAACAGCCAGTTATGGCAACAGTTTGCCCCCATTTTGCTCCTTGCACATAGTTTGTCTCAGAAACACCAAAAGCTGTGCAACAAGCAAACAAGGAATAGTTCTGAACTATCAAGAAAAAAAAATGACCTACAACTGATACAGAGTAACATGTTCAGTCCCTAGCCTAGGGTAAAGTCCATGTGATAATACTGGAGGAACACTTAACTGTCTGACAGCAGAACTATGTTTACACAGAAGGGGAGAAGAGAATCATGCTGTCAGCCTAAAGCTGTTTTCAGACTTGTCAAATTACATACATTATACTTATCTTCATGGAAGAATGAAGTATCACATTCATAGTCCCTCAAAAATGTTTTGCATATATGTGGGAGTTCCCATTGCCATGATTCCTTCTAAATTCTACCTTCATACTAACAGAAAAGAACCACCAAGCTCCTTTTTACGAACTTAGGAACTATGCTTCATCCATCACTTCTGTAGCCCAGTTTTGTCAAGCTGTGAAAAGCAGCTATCCATATTCTGTGCAAGAGCAGGCACAAGTCACCAAACACATATTAAAGAGGTGTCTGATCTTAGCGGCAGCAGCTTGCCTGGTTGTTGTTACCTTTCATAATAGCTTGTAGTGAAGCTACTTCTTCTTGCCACTGTCTCTTCACCTCATCGATAGCTTCCTGCTTTGTATTCTCAGATACTGTAGCTATAGCTTTGATGTTCTCCATTTCAGCATGAGCCTCCATCAGCTGGGTCCGCAATTGTCCCAGATCATCTTGGGCTGCTTGCAACACTGCATTTTGTCTTTTCAAGTCCTCTGAAAAGAAGTGTTATTGACATTTAGTTTGATTAATAAATTCAATCTGAAGAGTATCCATAGTTGCTATGGCAAAGAACAGTGCTCTAACAACGGGGTGGAGGAAGCACTGATATTAAAGCATCTACCCATAACAACTGAACAAACATTAGCTGGTATCTTTAGGGAACGTTATTGCTTGACTTTGCTTGCCCTAGCCTTTTATTAAAGAAGTACCTTCTCATCAACGCAGTCACAAAGCAGACACTGTAGATACATATGACCAATGTACCTGATGAAAGTGAACTGTGCTTCATTATGATTTAACTCATTCTGGTAATGAATCTGGAAAAGTTAAGAACAACAGACAGGAAGACAGTTCTTCTCCCATTTTTGGCACCAACTTGGTCCTGAGTTTGGATAGAACACTTGATATTTCCTGAACAGAAACACTTTGAGACCACTACATGGAACCCACAGAAGAAAACTCTGCAGCTTAATTTGCTCTTTACCATGGCTTAGCTAAAACTGAGCTTCTACTAAAATAAGGAATACATTCAATGGAACACCCACTGCTTCTCTGATTGTTGCACCTGTAAAGAGAAATTGAACTAATTTCACATTATCTTCCTGAGTTTTCAGTTAATCTGAAGCAAAAATCTCTGGAAGATACATATTATACAATTAATTCCAACAGCACTAACACAAAATACAGTTTTATGCCCACACAGCCTATTTCAACAGCAACCACTTTTAGCAGAAACATCTGGCAGCACACAACAAACACCAAGCTATCGCCATGTGTTTCCCTAATACCAAAAAGCTTAATCAATCCCAGTGCCCAACACCTTACTCCTTGATAAAGAATATGGAACCCAGTGCTAATCAGGTACTCAAAATAGCACTAATCCTCTTATTAATTTAAAATAAAAAAATCCTGCAGCACTTATATTACTTAGTTTTAAGATGTTAGTTACTTAGTATTAAGGATGGGCTGTAACAGTCCCAACACACACTTAGGAAAGGGTCTTGGAAAACAGGGAGGGGAAAAAAGCTTTGGGGCCAATAAAAAAATAAAATTAAAAAAAGAAAAAAGTAATTGTTTGTGTACTCTCCTCTGGTATCTTTTCACTTCAGTACATGTGAAAGTTGGGTTATTTTTTTATCCCTCGTCACAATTTATTTTTATTTTCTATTCTTTTACTGTTCTGAATAGGGACAATTATTGCTGATCTCACCGGTAGTGTCTTGTATCTTACATTTCCTTTCATCCAGCTGCTAGAAACACAAAGAAATAGGCCTTTTGTATGATCTGATCTTTATTATGCCTGTTGTATTTCTGCTCTCATAAACTTACACAAGCAGCTGCAGTCTTAATGCATTATTTTTTGGCTCTACTTTCATATGTTAAGGACAGGAAAATCATCAGGATTAGAAATAAATCAATTTGACTCTCAGAACAACAGCCATCTCTACTTTCCAGTTCTTTATCAGATATTTGAGCTCATATGGTTCAAATTTTCCTATAAAGAGTGTTATTGAAATAGATGCCCTTGGCTGGTATTAAAGCTTTTATAATGTTGTCTGCTTACATTCTACCTCAGATGGAAATTTAAGACAAATTAATATTACATAAAAAAGCTAGCACAAAGTACAAACAGCACACCATCCAGAGTACGTCCTTCCACTTACCAGATCAGCTGCTGTTCAGAGAGAACAAGCACACCAGAACTTCAGAAAGTTAGTATTAAAACTCAGTGGTGGTGTTTCTGCATGTACATCAAGTTGCTCTGCTGACTCCTATCCATGCAGGCAAATTTTTAAATTTAATTCTAAAAATTCATTCTAGGAAGCTAAATAGCCACCTACTGAATTTTACTCTCTCCTTGTCTCTTACATTCTTATTATATCTGTTTAAAAGACTACCATCACTTTTCAATTTTTGGCAAATCAGACAAAACAACATTGCCCTATCCTACTAACCATGCTGGATATGCAGTCGACTATCCCAGTAGAAAACCCCCTTAAATCCTAATTATTCTTAACCACAAAAAAAAACCCAACCCAAAAACCAAACCAGAAAGCATGTGGTGTGCATGGGCAAATGGGGAGTAGTAGTTGGCCCTACAAATGTTATTCTTCATACAGGCATTATTTGAAAATGAAATTTAATAAACTTTAGAGTAATTCAGAGAATTGAGAACTTACCTTCCTTAGCCAAGTATAACTCCTTAAATTTTGCTCTCTTTTGATTAAATTCTTGCTCAAGTTGCTGCTTTGTGCGCAGAAATTCTGCATTGACCTTTTCCAATTCTGCTACCCGTTGTAGAAGAGCAACTTAAAAAATAAAACAGAAGATAAGGTACGTCACTAACAGTTAAGGCATCCCATTCTGCAAGTTTGAGGTTTGGGGCTTATTCTTTTTAAAATATCTTTACTCATTAGCTCAGTTGCTGCCCCATGATACATCAGGACAACTAGTCAAAATCCTTTAAGCAACAAAGGAAGATAAGTTTTCTTAGACTGTAGCACCAAATTGTAATCAGACATCTTCACAGCACTAGAGGTGCATGTGGCAGGGAATTCTGTAGGAAACCATCAATCTCCCAAAGAAAACCACAATTTTTTATATACAATGAAGGAAAAAATGGAAAAAGTGCCAGAATTATTTCTATTGGTGCTTCTTTCCAATTTAGTCACGAGGCACAGGAACAGCGTGTGAAGGCTGAGCAATAAAGCACCAAGTTCTCAAAGGTTGAGGTCAAAGAAAAAGTGGCAGCCGCTCAGCTAACAACTATGGAAGAACAGAGCACATAAAAACCCATAAGCTAAAAATTAGGTGCCATAATCTTTCCTGTCTTCAGTTCTGCACGTTCACCAAAAAAAGGTGAACCAGACTATAGTCAGAGAAGTCTGCCAGAAGATGACCACAATCTATGGAGAAATACATGATCATAAGATCAAACTCTCATTTCCAGCAAGTAAAAAAAATCCTCAAGGGCACATCCATCACTCTATTTTCCAGTATTTACCACATTAGCAGTTGATCTGGTGGTACAACAAAAGAGGGAACAGTATGAACTCCACAAAGCACCTAAAGGTTGTTACAGTGTGGTTGTTATTGAAAAAAACCATACTACACCATGGTATGATGCTATAAAGATCCCACACAACCACCAACTCTGTAATATTGATCTTCATGTGCAATATTCTTTGCACCTCAAGCAGTATAGGTCTGGTTTAGATGCCAGACAGTTTCACACTGCAATATGAAACAGAAACAAAAGACAGATGAGCTAGAACAAAATCTATCTCCATGCTGCAATGCACCGGGCAAATAACATTCCTCTACACAATTCTCTATCTGTTCTACAAAAGCATTTCATGGACATGTTCCAACTCTGTCGTGCAAAGCTGAATCACCTCTTTTCAGTTATAGCCTCTATATAGAACGGACTAGATACATAAAATATCGATCCATCAGAAGTGTTTACATATCACACCCAACACACTTCCCACCAAAAGCAAGTAGTGAAAACATCATACAAAGGCTACACGACTTCAGCATCAAACATTTAGACTTACAACCAGACAGAATCAGATCTAGAGCTCAGAGTGGTAAAACACTGGATGGTCAATGCCATTGAGACTGGGTGAGCTATATTTATTTTTAGTACCAGATGACTTAGAGTAAGAGCAGACACAAACAAAAGGACCTTTTAAAAGCACAGGTGTATTTTACTGATTGCTGGTTATGAGGGCTTATGGTGTTAAAAATACAGCACTTAATCTGTTCAACTCTGTATCAAAGAAAAGGTATATGTAGATACAGGACTGAAGATATTTTAATGTTGCTTTTTTGTTGAAATCCTCATTTTGGTTTTTTATCACTAAATATCAACGCATCGGTTTTTCTGGCCAACAACCCCTACCAGTATAGTGCAAAGCCAACTGCACAGGAGTATTCTCCAGAAAATGAAAGGAACCTGTAGCAAAGATGACACACTGAGAGCAAAGCTTCAAGTGAGTTAGGAAAGCGGCTGGAACAAAACCAGGAAAGAAACAGCACACATGGAGTCAGGCCCAGGTAGCAAAAACGCTTCCCAAGGCTAAAGAGTTGCCTTTGATCTCTTGCTGGAGTCTTCCAAAGGGAAAGGGTTTGCCTACATTTCCACTCCGTGCTGACTTCTGAGACGGGATGCTGCCAGCAGAGCTGCTTCCCGCAGCCCAAGGGAGAGCAGCTCGCTTGCAGGCCCAGGCCAGGGCCCCGCGCAGCCGCACTGCTTCACACCTCTGAGGAATGAAAAGCTTGGCTCTCAGGAGGTGGTTTTGATCTCACAGTTTCAGCTCTTGAAAGGAAATTATTAGAGGCACTAAAGTCGAAAGTGAGCTCTGTACCGTGGTTAGGGGCAGGTGGCTAAACCCCACAGGTCTGGCCAGGCAGTTCTGCATCTGCAGCAACCGGCCAGGAGGCTGGAAGCCACATGCACACGTTCAAAACAAAACAAGGAGGAATCTGGACATTGCTCACCTCCCAATACAAGACCAAGACCATATAAAACTTTAATTCTACAATTACTAATTCTGAAAGCTAACAAATCAACGGCAGACATCAGTCAACCCCCCCCCCCCACCCTCCAAGAGGACTCAAGCACTCCTTGTTTACTTGTTTCCCCTTCCATCTTTCCTTCGCAGAGAGACAGCAGCAGCTGTGCTACTGCTCCCTCCAGAAAGCTGTTGTGCAAAACACCCGAGTTGTATTTCTTCCGGAGGTGAGAGCTGCTTCTGCTGAGGATGGAAGGACAGAGGACACCACAAGAGCAGAAAGTGCAAGTGCTTCAACCTGGAGGAACACCAGACTCAGCCTTTTTAAATCCTCCCGCCCAAACAGAAAGAGGGATGGCAGAGTCACCAAGCAGGAAATGCAATTTAAATATTTACATTGTTACAGTATTCCCCCTCTCTGCAGCCTGGCAGTTATGCATAAAAGTAATAAATAAATAATCAACCCCCACCACCACAGAGCTCTGGCAGCTGTCAGGGCCAGCTGTAGGCATTAAAAAAACCGAACAGTTTGAGCTCTCAACTGCAGGTCATGCATCACTGCAACTGTGTATTAACATCGTTCCTTCTGTTCAGGTACTAAGTTTGAAGTGTTTTTACCACCTGTGCTATGTATACAGCTCAGGACAGACCTCAGCACATCCACAACGCTGCAGTGATACAGCCACATGAACTTGAGGACAATAAGCTATGCCATACATCAAGACCCTAAAACACATGTGTATAAAAAGTAAAAGCAGAAGGTTTATTTTCTATGGAGCATGACAACCACCTCCTTTCTACCTAAGTGATTAAGTTTACAAAAAATTATTTTCTTTTCTGGGGGTATGATCTATATGATGGCCACGCAGACACTCCACTTTCCAGAACGAAAGCATGAATCCAAATCCAACCTGCCAGATGCAGGTAACCACGGGCTACAGGACACTGATTAAAGTCTGCCTGGAAACTCACTGAAGTCAATGGCAGGAAATGGACTCATTCATAGATTTTCAATTAGGCCTTTGTCATTTATAGCTTACTTCTTGCTCTTAATGTAGGTCCAACTCACCCCAGGTCTGTAACAGAGCTGAAAAAGAAAACTTTTTATTTGCCATAATAGGCTATCAACTTACCCCCCCCCCCCAAACCAAAACATACATTTTTGCAGTGATATTAGTCATTAACTTGCCAGAGTTGCTGTCCCTATGTTCCTATTTCCAGGCACAGAAATACAGCTATCAATGTTTAACGACACCAATGAAGTATGTAGTAAACAAAGCCCGATAGATGGTCAGTTCTGGTGGAGCTACGCCCAACTGAAACAGGATCTAGTGTTACACACCAGATCAGAACAGGCACAGAACATGCTGTATTTCATAAGAGCAGTAGTGTAGAAGACCTAATTCCCTAATTAGGGCCCTAACTCATCAAGAAACAAACAAAACCCCTGAAGACCCATTTTCTTAACTCCTGAAATAGCATTGAGAAGAACTTAAATTAAAATTGACATGCCAAACTGAAAAAACAAACAAGCAAACAAGAGGTCCCTTTGGCCAACAATTTATTAGCTGTAAATAACACTTCCCCCCCTCCCTCCCCCGAGTATTAGGGCAAATAGACTACTAATGGCACAGTTAGACATGCCAATTAAGTTACTAGCTTTGTTTCTAAGGAACAGCACAGATTTTGCAGAGACACTTCAGGCCAGATGTGGGGATCACCATCTCCCTGTTTAACAGTAACATCATAGCGAAGTACAGTGTATGCTCTTATGTGGCTTAAACAGGTGTAAGAACTTAAAAGAAGGGCAGCAAAATTCATTTCAGAGTGGAGTCATCAATTTACAGGAGAACCATGAAACTACTGGAGTACAAAGAGAAACTCTAGTGAAAAAGATACAACTTTCTCTTAACCCACTACACAGCAAAATTTCAATTCAAGGGAAACACAGGAACAAACACGCATTTCTTATTGACTACTTAAATGCTGTTCCACAGATCAGCTTCCAGAAGGATTAAATTTTATGTATGACAAACTTTCCAGTTACACAAACATATAGTGACCATTCCAGAACTACGACAGACAAAGCTGATTATCGATAAGACTATTTTTGAGTACTAGGTCTATTTATAAAATTAATGCCACAAAGCTTTCTACTTGATATTTAAGGTGTCAAACGTGACATCAAGAGGTCAGTCTTATATAGCTGAAATCTGAAAAACAGATCACAAATAAAAGCTATACATACAATAAACTTTTTGAAGACAAAAAAAAAAAAAATCACTTCTGTCATTCTTCTGTCATTTTCCACCTCTTTCTTTTCCTGTCACAATTGCCTGAGACAGAAGTATGGAAAAATAAAAATATATGGCTGCCCATTTTTCTTCATGCTTATTTCCTAAGAGTACTAATTTTCATCTATCACAACATCATATTGAAGCCACAATTACATTACTGTATAAATTTTTAAGCTAAAAGTCTGCCACCAGGACATGTATTTAGACTGCAAAAAGCTTTTCTTTATTTTCTTCAAACAGAATTTGATTTAAAAACCAAAACAAAACAAAGACAAAAACACCCACACTCTTAAAATATACTCCAATACAGTTGTTCTGTAACAGGCACCCAGATGTAAAGGAATAGATTATGGTTCTTTTAATAAGTACGTTGAACAGAAATAATTCCTGACATGAAGGTTGCTTTATTTTCAAGGAACAAAATTTGCCCTTACGCACAGCAGTTGTGTGTAAGGTCCACATTCAGCAGCAGACCAAACCGAAGGAAAAAAAAAAAAGGAAGAATAGGACTATTTACTTTTTCCAAAGTTGCATTTGGAAGCATCAGCATTTCATTCACCTGGACAAATGGCTAAAGCTTACTGGTCAACATACACTTTCCTAGATTTATTTGGGGACAGAGAACTACATCAGACTTCTCACTTGCCACCTTCGTTTTCAGAGTGGCAACAAAACCCTTTGGATTGTCACACCTCTCCTTCCCAGAGTACTTCACTGCATGCAACGATGGTAACTGAGCTACAGAAAGGAAAAAAAAAAGAAAAAATATTCTAACCTGCAGCTGTGCAATGGAAGACATGCCATTGCTTGCCAACATTACCACCAACAAGTAGTTCTGCAGAAGTAACTCTTAGGCAGTTCCCCATTTTGGGCAGCGTGGCTTTCAAGAGACGTTATTGCACTCATCCAACAATTTCTAGTTTATTGTACAGTTGAAGGTTATTTGACATCCACTGTTTGTTCTCTATTGACTAAACATTCACAGGCAAACAATCCAGTACAAATTTAATGCTATATACATAAAAACTTTGTGTTGCTGACAAATGCAGATATCACTTACAATGCACAATTGAGCCTTGCTGCATCATATCTATTACAATATCTTTTTATTTATTGCAGTAAATCAGTAATTGCAGGACCAAAAACATTCAACTAAGCACTGTATGTTACAAACGTCTAACCACATTATAAATATTATATTAATATCAAGTGGAAGTTTGCAATATACTATTAAAGTTTAAAAGTAATATTATTTTTTCATTGTAGTTGAATGACTGAAGCACACCTTTCCATTATAATTTGTAGTCTCAGTAGTGCCTATTCCTACTCTTTATTTTCCTTTTTTATGTTAAACACTGTATGACATGCTACATTAAGGATCTCAGAAAAAAAGAAAAATAAATTAAAATCTAAAGAAATGGGTGTTTGAATAAATAAGAAGATTCTCTTCTATAATACAATCAAGAGGACAAAAACAAAGGGAAGAGAAAACAAGGGTCCTTTAAATGGATTAATTAATCCTGCACAGTTGAATAGCCACACACAGTAACAACTAATGTTTGACACAACATTGTAAAAACTTGCATGGCTTTTTGATATGACCATCTTCACGGCATTTTACATGAGTTGCCTGCATTTCACAGGTGCATCATCTCTAAAGATCTTGTTCCTGGTTTCACCAGCTATTCACTATGAAGTGTTGCACCAAAGCTACATCTGGTGTTGCTGGTTTAAACTGATGCAGAAGCGTACAGCAGGCAAAAGAACACGAGAGCATTTCCAGGTTCAGGTCAAACATCAATTGCTAGAAGTGTCACTTAGTACTTGTTCTAAGTACTTGTTGTAAGTAATACAACATATTGTCCTGTATCTTTCATGTGCAACCATTTTACTGAAATCTTCCCCAAAGTATGTTTATACAGCAAACATCTTCATGCATAATTACATGGACAAAGCCAACATACTGTGCCTCCTTCCCCATGTTTTTCCACTTCCGCTTCCCACTTTTTCTCCCTTTTCACGGTGCTCACAACATGTTAACTACTTCCTTGCTTTGTTATTGCCTCCTTCAACTTCTTTCTTGGACACAAAACCAGGCAGTTGCTGTTCTGGGATCCAAATCTCCATTCCCCATTTGCATTCTGTAAAGGGGAATCACACTTGACTTCCCCCCCGTTTTGATAAGCCCACATCATGTGATGAGTAATGTTCCTCACCACTTCCACACGATTTAGTCATCCTGGTCCCAGGTAACTTAAGTCTAGTTTAAAATTTATGCTTAGTTAAACATTATTTATATTAGACTGCAATGGAACAGTGTTCACTCACATCAAGTATTACAGGAAAGCGGTTAATCACTTACGTTCATGTTGACAGAAGCGGGCTTGAATTTTTTTCCAGCAATTTATCTTTAATTTGCTAAAAGCACTGTTTCTTCCCAAGGACAGTCCCCTACCTCCATTATTTTAGACTGGCTTTTCCTACATCCCCTACCATAGTAGCTGGTTCTTTCCTTCACCGTTTAACTAGCATTGCCGTCAGACCTCTCTGCTTTGTGCACATACTTAATTTTCTCTACAGAAGTTTCAACTTGACACATAAAGGGTTTCGCCATCATTAGTTTTTACACTATTTTATTTCTGCCATTGATGTTTTGGCAGGTGGGGAGAACAATCCCTCATAAAATTCGCAGAAAATACCATTTGTTAGCATTTTTTCAAGAGAATCAACCACACTTTATGCTTCATCAATTCAATGATAACTTAAATAGGGAGCAGTGGATGAATCAGTGTTGGAAAAGTCAACCAGACCACAATAGACAGTATTCTATAGAAAGCATTTTGGCTGCATCCTGCTGCTACCATCAGGGAATCTTTTCAGAAACACAGTGTTGGTAAGCTTGAATGCATATCAGAGTATTTCAAAAGTCAACAGCAAGCTACAGTCTGGTGAACACAGACACTCTGAATTCATTTACAGCAACACAAAATGGAGAGAACCGAGTTACCAATCTCATCACAATCATCAGCATTTTCCCTGCTCTCTCAGTGCTTGCATCTTATTCCCCTTGCTTTAACAATTTTTCATTTTTATAACTGCTCTTTAGAAGTGGATCAATTTTTAAAAAAGACTGCAGGAAGAAAGCTCAATGACTTCTTGGGTTTATGAAGGGTTTATTTACAGGCTGCATACATTTACTCAGACTAGTCACTGCTTGAGCAAACAAGAGCATGGTGATGGCAGCACAAAACTCAGTGAAGGTTAAGCATCCAAGTATTAGTCAGATTATCTAAAAGGGTTCACAGCTTGTGCTGAGTGCCACTGCTGCTACGATTACACCACTATCAGCTCAAAGCTAGCCTAGGTAGATCTATATAGCCTGCAGTCACAGCCTGACTTGATCTCCTTGGCAAAGCTTTTCAAGCATTTAATATATCTAAGCTTAAACAATGCATCTGTCAAACATGTCAGCATTCACAGACACTTTCACCACTCCTTTTATTTCATCAGTCTGTCCTACCTCATTAACTGTTAAGCTAAACATTCAGCATAAGGGATTTTAAGCAGACATAGAGGAGTCTCCTTCAGCCTGTAATAAGACCTCCAGCAGAGCCACCTATTCCCCTTCCACAGTATTTTAAAGCAAGTCCCCAAAAAACATCAGGTCACTTAATTCTTCCTGACCAAAGCAATACTGAAAATATTAAATGAGTCTCCGTATTTACTCAGAAATGCTCCTGCCAAGCTCTTCCATACTACCACATCTCATCATTTGTATGATATAACCACAAAATCCAGAACAGGATTAACTCACTTCGTGTGGCAATTACACTTGACAGTGAGGTTTTCAGTCTAGTCTTGCAAGAAAAAAATGAAAATAGGATATTGACTGTTTTAGTAAATGATCAGAAATCTGCTGTTCTGATCAAATAAGAATATTTCAGATTGACAGACATTTAGGGAGAGATTCTGACAGGCACTTCACTATACAGGAGACCACTTACACAATTTATCACTCTGAACACCACTAGTATAAACGTTTTCTTAAAATGTAAACATTTGCTAAACCCAGACAACAAACTCAGTACCGATTTTCTTTCAAGATAATTTAATTGCTGACTCATTTTCAGTGGGAGGGAAAAAAAAAATCCTCTTTGACTCCTTATAATATGTTTATCACTTTGCCTCCATATGTATTAAAGGCTGTCCTTTTTTGGGAAAAAAAGTGAATAAAGTATGACTCAGCTCTCAGGAAAAAAAAACCCACCCAAACAACAAAACAACCCTACTGCATTGTTCTCTTTGATGAAATAATTTAATATATAAACCAAAACCATTCCATTAATTCAAAAATTCCCCCAGATACCAGTAGTCTGAGATCTCATGCTGTCTTGCCATTTGCCGCAGGACAACAACTGAGATGTAGCTTTGAGAGCATTCAGGCTACACACCACCCCAAATACTCTGCTTTCCAATTCCTAAGCAGAAAGAACAAATTAATGATGACCTAACACACTTAAAAATTCATAGGAAGGTAACAAAAATGAAATATTCAATTGCAGAGATAAGCACATAGCTAGACCAAGAAAATGACGCAGAGAAAACCAAAAAGAAGTCACTGTGAAATTTAGATAGGCAATGGCTTCTCTAAGTTTACCATTGCTACAGGTATGAGGAGATTTCCATTTAAAATAAATCAGCATCTTTGTGGGCATTTTCAAAAGCTGACATAATTAATAATAGCATGCAAACTCCTTTTCACGTGTGCAGCTACCAGACAGCCCTACTGTGCTTTTACAGGTACCAGAAAATCTTCAGAAATAGCAGTAATTCATATATAACCCACAACTTATGAATGCAAACAAGTACCACAAAAGGGAGTTTTCTTTCCTCTGTGGTTCCCTATCCCTTTCTACATATTTGGCCACCCAAATTGGTAGACAGGAAATAAACTGAGAAAGGGAACAAGTGAAGGCTTACTTTCAAGGAATAGTAATTTAAAAGTGTTAGTTGTCAGGAAAGCAGGTTGCAGGCATGAAAACACAGTGCCTTAGAGTAACCACTTAAAGGATATAAATCTTAATAAATGACTTGGAAAATATTGTTGCCAGATGTATTTATGGAGACACTGTGGTGATAAATACAGTATGACAAATAATAAAAGATGATTAACATCTTTATTTGATAAGGAACAGGATACAGTTCCTATCATTTGGAGTCAGGTTTCTACAGCAATTTAGTAGTTGCCCTGAGAACAACAGACTGCTACTCCCCCAAGCCTCTGTAATCTATTTCTTGCCAGAAAACAGTGCCATCATTCTATATATTCATATCTTTTGCTACATTTTAACTGTTCAGGAATTCATTTGGTTGACAAAGTAAGAAAATCCTCCTCCAGCATGAAATTTTCAAAAATTTTAAAATATGCCTAGTGTATAAGCAATACAGAACACAAAGATTTTACTAAGCCTGCAGTTATGATGATTTTAAATCAACTTAAGTACTGGTGACCATCTCAAAGAGTAACTCACCACTCCCACGTCACCCTGACCACATGTGCCTTTTATCCCCACCACGCTACAAGAGCCTTTGAGGCTGTACAGTGACAGGATCAGAGAAGTGATACAACAAAAAGTTGGGGGGTGGGAGTGAGTCAAACCCATTTTCAGCCAAACCAGGTCCCTGATCACACTTATCACTTGGCTGAGCACATACCAGAACTGGCAGAGACCTGACAGTGGGGATGTAGACTGGTTTAAACTGTCTGAACTATACCCTTGGACACTCATACTACTACTGTGTGGTCTCCACCCCTTCCTTTATGTCAGCTCTAATGCTCATCAGGTCTTTCACTAAATCAATTAAACTCATCAATCCAGCAGTGAGTAGTTCCCAGCTGGGTGACTGAGTTGAACTGGCTCACTGATGAGTCCAATGCACAGAGCTGGCACAAATGAAACGGTGGGAGCACGACTGTGGGAGCAGGAAGAGAGCAGGATCACTCCTTTCAGCAGCAGCAACCTTCTAGACTGGTTTTGCTGTGAAACCACAGCCTATGGGTACGGTTTGACAACCAGTTTAAACCTAAGTGCACGCTGCTGGCCCAAAGAAATAGCCTGGCCTTCCTTCTGTCCTGCACTCTCCCTTGTGGCAACTGAGATTGGCGTAGTCATGCAGCAGAACTTACTTTTTAAGACGTGATGACTGTCATTGTAAGTGATAAATGACCTTCCTCAAATCCTGATTTCCATTCAGACTCTCCAGGGGAAGCTTACAAACTTAATCTGTATCAGAAAGCAAATTCCAAAACTCAGATTTCCCATCAGTGTTTGTATACACACAGGTTTTGAACAAATGCAACTGAAAGAGCATCTCCAGTATAGATGCATTTAGACTGGTACAAAACCTAGAGCTGTAGATAAAAATATATCAGAAAACATTTGTATTCCAGAATAAGGTTAGGCTCCCATCTTCTCTTTCTTGAAAGCAAATACACTAGTACAAAACTGCAGTTAGATTAGACCCTATAACGTGCCATTACAACCCCTCCTGGGGTACCATCAGCTAAATGTAAGCCTCAGTGCCTCAAATAAATGTAACCTTTGTAACACCAGGAGTTTCTACACCACTTAGAGATTCAGCATCTTTATCTCCAGTTTCATCTAAAACTCAAACAGAAGCTGTGAAGACCAGACAGACAGCTATAATATGTTCACAGCTAAAAGCGTCAGTCAAGCACAGAATCCGGAGTTTGGCTAATTGCTTTCCCGTTAATTTAGCACTCATCTCTAGATACAGCACAAGGAAGAAGATATAGACAGACATTGCGAGCTGACAATTAAGAAAACCTTACTTGAAACCAATCTTTAAAAGAAAATTTAAAAGATGTAGCACATGACATAAAGATGCCAGCTTATAAGATGATTTGAACTAACTGAGCCAAATTTATGCTTCATATTTCATCAAAATAAACCAAGTAACACCACAGCTAAATTATATCACAGTGATTTTGGCACCGACTACTGTTAATGTAAGATGAATGTTCCAATTCCTGTGTCTGAAGTCAATGGGAGTCTAATTTGAACTTCAGTAGGCCTTAGGAAAGACAATTTTCTTACAGGGTACCAGACATGAAAATTTATAGTGGATGGTTAACATAATTATTGCTTGAGCAATAACTTCTAGCACTCATCTGTGCTTCTTCCTATGTAAATTAAGACAATGAGACTGAGAATACAGATGTGAGGATTGTTTTATAGACTGTGGTTGTACCCACCTTACTGTTTGCAAGTTACTGTATCTTTTTTCTTTTTTAAAGTAACCAACCATGGGGCTAGTCTAATAATTTTGCACAGCACTGATGTAGCATAGATTAAAATGTAACACAAAAAATCACTTCTGTTGATAAGTATTTCAGTGGTGACCACCCACGCAAATACATAAAGTTACCTTACCAAGGCATGGGTGTGGTGGGTAAACAGTTATACAGGGAAACACTTAGACAAGACGGTGAAAGAGAGCTCTTTCTTCTTTTGTTTTGCAGATTTCTCTCTTTTGTTGGCATTTAAATAGCATTTCAAGTCTTCTTGCAATTATCTGTAAGTTAAAAACATGTATGGACAAAAGATGCAATAAAAGCCATACAGTCTATTCAGGTCACTCTCTTAAAGGCACGGGCACCACCGCTATAATTAACAAAGCTGGTTTGGGTTGATCCTCAGTTAATCCTTTTCTCTCACCTACAGGCCGTTCCCTCTGGAGCACCACGCGGTTAAGGCTTCTGTTGTCTTTCCATTACTGATTCTCATTCACTTTGCCACGTACAACTTCTATCTGTTATTGCATTTTGCTCCATACTTTTACTAAAAAACATTTTCAGAAACCGCAAAATATAACAAGAAAATAAATATTAAGAAATTTAAATTCAGGTGGAATTTTTTTATTCTCTCAGTGTGACTCACCACAGTAAGGCAAAGCTCTTCTGCTTATTAAGTAACTAAATCTGGCTGCTCTTTTGGGGGGTTTTGGGTCAGTTTGATTTTGTTGTTTTGGGGCTTTTTGTGTGCGGGTTGTTGGTTTGGTTTTTTTTTTTAAGTTCTTAGTTATTTTTCAGTTCTTAACAATGCCAGACACACAAGACAAGACAGGGCTCTTAACTGCACACAGAACAAAGCAAGCTAACTGCAGCAGTGTGGGTTTCCTGCCCTGCTCCCTACTGACGCCAACTTTCAGAACTGCTCTGATAGTCAAAAGATGGAACTCTTATATTTTTCTACCTTTCCAAGAAGCATAAATTAATTTCCAGCAATTAATTCTTGCAATCTGTGAGGTGCTTAACTGCTTTGGTTTACAAATAAAGATACCAAGGTATTGAAGAATTAGATGTCAGCCAAACTCATGATAAATGAGTAACTGAAGTTCATTGCCTACAAAATACTATAACCTGTTCTGAGAATACACTCAGAATGTGAGCATGTATAAGGCAGGGTTGAAAAGCAGACGAGTACTTGCTCTATACCAAGAGTAAAGCACAAGATCTTCCCTTCTTAGTAAATGAAACTGGAGAGATCTTAAGTAAGGAAAAAGGTATTAAAAAACCAGCAAACAAGCTAAGATCCAGCACTGCTAGGGAGCAATGCTGTTTGGAAAAGAAAAGACATTTTTCACAGAGGAAGTTTGAACGGTCATGTGATTTTCTCTAGAAGAAGGATGGAGGCATGGAGGAAATGAAGAGTGAGTGAGGGTGTGCTAACTGCAGAGCAGAGCAAGCAAAGACCGGAGCAGCCAAAACAAGGGCAAGGTACACAGGACACCCACAGACTGGAGGTTGCAAAAGGCCTGCGAGAGGGAGAGCAATATTTAAAGAAGATGAAGTGATGGCTGGGAAGGAGGACTGAGGAAACCGGAGGATTAGCTGAGGAGCAGTAGTTGCCTAAGACAAGGTCAAATGACTGGCTGTTTGACCGGAGAGGAAAAATCTGTGACCAAAGGTCAAGTAAGGCCACATTGCTGCTGCTTAACTATGTGGAAGCAGAAATTGCCAGGGGAGATGAAAACACATGTGAAGAGTGATTTGAAAGCTTTTATTTTTCCTTTTTGTTGTATTTGGAAGAGTAAGCCAAGGAAGACAAGCACAGGATGGGGACAAGAAGGAGAGAAGAAGCTCCACAAGTCAGTTGAATGCCAACAGGAGTTGTGGCTGACAGAAGCAGACATGAATGGAAAAAAAAATAAAATAAACACAGCAATTTCTCATTATATTAGCAGTCATGCTGCAGCTTGGCATTCTTAAGGTAGTATAGGCACTGCTAAGAAAGCAACAGGACAACCCAGAAGTTTTCTCAAGCACCAGGTATATTTCAGTAAAAAGCAATGCTCTTTTTTCTGAAAGACATAGAAATATTAACTAAGGGTATGCTACTCACTTGTTCTTCCTATGTCAATCAAATTATTTCAATTTTTCCATAGATAATTCATCATCATGCTTAACTGACTATACCATGACTAAAATTACACAATGCTTACCCTATTTATAGAATAACTTGCAGAGGCTAGGACTGTTACCTCAGACACCACTAAATCAGAAACTAAAAACAATTCTGCAAGTAAAGACTATGAAGCACTAGACCTTTGGAATGAAAGATGTTCCTCTTAAATACACACATACAATGGCATTTATAGCTAGTCATCTTTTTTTCCAACCTGGCTGTCAGACACTGCTTAGAAGTCTGCTTAGTAAGTGCTGCTTATCAATGTTATCAGTTCTTATCTTTGGAAGACTTCAGTCAGAGTAATGCCATAACCTCATGCTTTTTCTTTTTTTTTTTTTTTAAACTACATACTTTTATTTAAAGAAAATAACAAATATAATAAAATACCTAAATGTAATATAGAAAACTTCACATCTTAGAAGTATTTTTTAATAAAATGCCTGGAGTGAAAACCCAGGAAGTCTGCCATTCAACCATCATATGTTATGAAGCCTATGGGATTTGGTCCACTCCCATGCTGGGAGACATTGTTTGTTTTAGCTTCTTAAAACTTTTAAGACAAAATTCCTTCTTCAATGACTTTCGAGGGAGCGCACACAAACTAGTTCCACAGTGGGAATCTGCTCCACCCACAAAGGGCTATGGGAAAGCAAAGAAGCATCTTGAGGCATCAGGCCAGAACAGGAAGAAAACATTTAGTAAGGCCATCTTCTCTGCGACAATGGGGAAGTGGCCAAGAAGCAATAAAAATGGGCAAAGAATTTCTGTTTTCCAGCGTTCAAAATGCAAGAGTCAATCCACATGTTAAAGTATACCCATTGTGCCTTCAGGAGAGTCAACAGCAAATTATAAAGAAAAGGGTCACGGTATTTTTCAAAATTAAGAGAGAGATTTGGGACTTGGCTTCAACAGGAAAACAGACACCTTGAATGTGCATATTTCCACTCTGGAGAAAACTGACCTGCTGAGTGGATCAAAACCTCCTTAGAAATTCTAAAAGGTGGAAACATGTACGTTTAAGGTGTCTGTTTTGCTTTTGAAGCCAAATCCCAGATTTGTCCACTGAACTGACATGGAAAAACATGCAGCTTAAAAAAAAAAGAGCGTGAATGTTCATGGGCTTTAATTAAAAATATATTTGTTTAATAATCGTTATTATTAATACTAATAAATAATAATACAGTAAATATTAATAAAAATAAATAATAATAAAACAAGGACCAAGCAAAATGAAACCGAGGAGGGAAGAAATTTTTTGGTTCTTGGAAAGTACCAACAATTTTGAAGTTACTCCCCAAGAGAAAAGTTTAACATTCGACAGTTACATCAACAACACAGAGCTGAACTTCAGCACTCAAAACCACTCCTCTACCAACCACACCTAGCTTTTGAGATGAGTAATAGCATTTTTAGATACTTCAATTTCATTTAAAAGTAATACTTATACGGAAAATAATTAGAAATGTAAAAGCATCTAAGGCTTAAGTTTTGTTATTTAACTTTCTAAGCGACATCCCAGACCCCTCCACTAGCAGTGCTCAGCCTCTGGGATATGTGAAAAGAACGGCGACAGTGCAAAAAGTACAGCGACAGCGAGTCTCATCTCTTGTCAGGATCCCCCATTATATATATATATATACAGGGAAATAATGCAGCTCATGCACTGCTAGTGGCACTAAAATCAATATGGCAACGTCCTCCGATCTTCTATATCCAGCTGAGCAGTTCTCTCCACTGAGAGCTGGCATAATCTCCGACCACAAAGAGACATCATTTTCACTGGTCTAAGCACAGGGGTAAGAACAAGTTACTCCAGTACTGTATGAATTCCTTCTGCTGGCAAATTCTGATTAAAATATTTGATAGACTGTGTCATTAATAAGTTTCCTTTATCACAGAATAATATCAATGGATATGCTATTTGTCAGCCTGACTGTACTAATGGTTTAAGTTTACTAGTGCAGTAAGAAGAGTTTAATAATTAGCATACCATTGTAATTAATTTTAGTCTTGAAAAATTAGTGTTTTATTTAACTGCAGTTTCTTCACTGAAGCATTTTCCAAATATGGGAAGAGGAATAATACTAAAGCCTGAGCATTCTGATAGGGAAAGAACTATGCCAAAATCTTTTGTCTGGTAGCCTTACTTTCAGAGATGGCAAGCACCCAGATCTGAATTAAACCCAGGGAGGCTGAGGGCATACCACCTTCAAAAATAAAAATATTTTGAAAAATAAGGCGTTACTGTTCCAGTCACACAATCTAGACAACACATATATTAATTAAAATCTCAAAAGAAAAGCACCTTGACCAGGATCAATGAGAGGCACACACCTACTTGCAACACAGGCTGACATCATTAGCTAACAGTTCACTGCACAGTGCACAAAGCTACACCAGCAGCCAAAGGACTCTGCACTTAGACTTTCTGTGATTGTTATCATATGGAAACTCTATTACCCCACACAAAAGAATCAGAGGGTTATTAACATCTATACTAATCCAAAGTACAAAAACATGGTAGGACCTGATGTCCATTCTTTTCCTATTTCTTTGTGCTATTCCTTCCCCTCTTCTTGGGCCCATTTTCATTTCAGTATGGGCATTAGAATAGAATATACCTTCTGTATTATATTCCTCTTATGTTGTTCCATACACGTTATTTCTACTACAGTAGAAATAGTAGTTCTTTTATACTTGCTTTCAACAAAAAAAAATAATCATAGTTGATGTGTCTTGCACAAATAAAGAATGCATAAGGTATTTATAATCAACATAAGTAATTATAAAAAGCCATTATTTTTCCTTAGGGGAACATACTAATCCAGTTTTGTCACAGGTAATCTTAAATCAGAGCTTACACTACTCCTTTAAGCAATAAATTCAGTACAGACAACTAAAAATATTAAATAGTCATTTCTTCAATATTTTGTCCACATTAAAATAGAAAGAGAAGTTTCAAGGAACACTTCTGGCAAGTTACTTAAAAATTAAACCAACACACATGAGAACAATAGTATAGTAATCAAAGTGGATTAAAAAAAACCCCAAACTGGTCCTATTACTGCCAAAGGAAGATGGGAGAGAGGAGCCATTTTAGGAGCTCTAATTCTTTAGTGCAAGAACACAGCAACCACTTGCAGAATCCATCCAACTTGCAGCCAGTTCCCCCCCGCCATGTGCCTTATTTACAGCATCCTCATCTTCCCACAGCTAGAAAGCACGAGAAAGACAGCAATCCATACCTCCTACAAGAAAGACTTCATCAGCCTATCAAATTACTAAATTTTACTTGTACCTTTTTGTCTTCTTTTTAAAGAACAACAACAAAATAAAATCTATCCAACTTGGAACTTCTAATGTACTACTAACATACAACTACCTTTCCTGGTCAAGAGGCAGCAAACATTTGTACAATGCAAAGTTCCACCGTACACCTGCAGTCAGATAGTCTGCAAGAGCCAAAAAGAAAATTTGTTGGAAGTTGTTCTGTAGCTCTCAGAAGAAAAGGCTAAAGAACAATAAACAATGGTTATTCACCAGAAAGTACACAAGAGCTACCCACACCAACACTGATCTTACAAGCATGACAAGTAAATTCACCTCCCCCTTAGTGCTCTAGAAGGATGAGCATGCAATCATTGACCTTAATGTAGGAAAAAAACCCCACAATCTAAGCACCTTCAGCATTAAAACTTTTAAAAGGTGGACCAAAATACTGAAATCCCTGAGGATAAGCACCTTCTCGTATAAGTCCACCAAAAAAAACCCCAGCCAACGCACACAATTCCCTAGATATGCATAATTAAGAATACATCATTGCCCTTTTCTAACAGAGTGCTTTCCCAGGGAAACTCATCCGCTCTCTAAAAAAAGAGAGCTCTGGCATAGTCCCATGGCTGGGTAAGCACCTATCCTTCAAGATTCTGTACATCTCTCTAGTCGTCCTATTTCTACACTATGACCAGCCTCTCCCACCCCCTCCCATGCATCCCATACACTAAACACTGTCTCTCCAATCCCATCTTCCAAGGTAAGCATTACCTACAGCTTTTCCGATACACACACAGTTCTATAACCTATTCCAAGGGGAAAAAATACTTCCTTGTCCATAAATTCTCCCAAACCAGAAACAAATAATCTTTCTGTAACAAAAACCTTCAGGGAAAGCTTAGCTTCCTCCTCCACAGGTAAATACCATCTTGAGAGAAGAGCTGTCATTTTCTTTGTCTCTTCCAGCACAGGAACGAACTGTCCACACCACGTATCCCGACCTCAACCTCCTGAGGTGCCTTTTGGCCGCACACACACGGCGAATCCAGCCCTACCTCACCTGCCGTGGCCAAATCGATGACGGGAGTCCTGCCCAGCCGAGAAATGCCTCCCTGGATACCAGCATCACCACCCTTGTCCCCCTCTCCCGCCGTGCCCCCTTCCCGGGCCAGGGAGGCCTCCCCCATCCCCCCGCAGGCCCAGGCTGAGAGCCCCTTTCCTGGCAGCAGCGAGCAGCGCGTCCTCCGAAGCACGATCCTCCCTCCTTGTGCGCGCTGGGGAGCCGCCCTTGCTCCACACCAAGCACATTCACAGACTAATAACCACCTGCGCTGCCCCTTCCCCCCTGCAAGGCCTCCCCGACCCCCCTCTCCCAGCCAAGCTCCCCCCTGGGCGCTCCGCGCGCGACCCCTCCTCACACGGCGGCTCCCACCGCCGCGCCGCCCCGCCACCGTCCGCGCACGGCTCCCTCTGGGCCCCACAGGCCTCTCCGCGGGTCTCTCCTTCGTGCACGCCCCCGCCGCTGCCCGCTCGCCCGGTCCCGGCCGATCCCACCTTCCCACCGCCGTCACCACCCACCGCCGCGGCCCGGCAAGGCCGCCTCGCCCAGGCCGCTGCCCCCCGCCCCCCGCGGCTCCGCAGGCGAGTCCAGGGCTGGGCAAGGCCGCGGCCGCCCAGCTCCACGGAGCGAGGCCGCCTCCCCCTTTACCGTCCGTCGGGGGGCTCGGGCCGGGCTGGGCCATGGCTCCGGCGGGCGGGCGGCGCCGCCGCGGCCTCCTCCGCCTCCGGCCGCGGCGTCGGAGCGGGAACCGCTACGCCAGGGGGCCCCGACGAGAGACGGGAGCTGCCGGCCTGGGCCTCCGCCTCCTCCGCCTCATCCTGACAGCGGCCGCCGCCGGCGGGAGGAGGAGGAGGAGGAGGAGAAGGAGGAGGAGGAGCGCCGCGCAGGCGCCCACGGAGAGACCACGGGACCGGCGGCTGCTGCTGCTGCCGCCGGGGCTGGGAGGGCCGGGGCCGTGCTACCCGCCGCCGTGGCGGGGCAGAGGGGCCTCCCCCGGGGCGGCTGCTGCCGCCCGGCCCCGTGCTGAGGCGCTTTGTCACCCGAGGGCCGAGAGGGGAGGCCGAGCCGGCCCCGGCGGGAGCCGGGCCGAAGCCTCCGCCCGTGACGAGCAGGGCTGGGCCGGCGGCGGAGCTGGTGGGGCTGAGGGCGCCCGCCGGGGTTCCCGCCGCCCCGAGCTCGCCCCGGGGCCCGGCCGTGGGCTGAGCCGCCGCCTGCCCCCTCGGCCTCGGCCTCGCCTGCGGGCCCGGCTGGGCTCCCGGGCCACGGAGACATCCCTGGGTCTGCTCTTGGTTAGGCTGGCCTAAAACTAAAGTTAGTATTTATTACTGAGGGAGTTGGTTGAAGTGACACCAACAAAATACTATTGTGCTGTGTAATGTAGGGAGGGAAGCAGGTGTGACCGGGATGGGTGGCAGAAGGAGCCTGTCCAGCCACGGTGCCTTTTCTGCACCGAAAGCCTGGATTTCGGGGTGTGTTGGTCTGTTTTGATGGAAGAGGTTATTAATCCTTCCACCTAACAAGGAGATTGTGTCTAAACTCCATTTTTTTTTTACCGATAAAAAAGTAGCTACATGCTTTGGGCACTTGTAAAATCACAGAAAGCAGTGTTGGAGAGGATAGTAAGAGACAAAGTCCTGTCAAGGGCAAGATCTGTTACGGCTTGCATACCCTAAACACCAGCCATTTTTAAACTGGGTCTCACAGGACTTCCCCCTTCCCATCACTTGTTGCCACAGTTTATCAGGCCTTGCTATCAAAATAGGTGGTATGGCAAGACATGGGATTCTGCATTTCATATTAAATTCCGGCTCAGTTAAACCAAAGACAGACTTGAATAAGTAGTCTTTGAAAATTAATCCTTTATATTTTGCCTAATTTGATGAATTGAGGTAAATCTTCTCAGTCTTTGCACTTGTAAAAAGCGTGTTTAACCTAAAGACTTAATTTTTCAGTGTTCCCAACTTGAGGCATGTAGAGCTTTCTTTTCATAGGTATTGGGAGAACCCAGAGCTGCAGATTGCTCACAGAGTTGCTGGTTTAGTGACAAAATGGTGAAAGGATTAACTTAACAAAGGATATCACTTGAGGTACATTTTCAAATTTCTTAGCTCCTGCTTAGGCTCTGTGAGAAGTAGCTGCATATTATAAGCATTCAACACATAAATCCTTTTGAAAATCTAGTCCTAACTGTGGGAACTGAGCTCTTGAGACTCTGTCCTTGTGTGTGTTGGTATTGATAGCCCAAACCATCCCTATAGCAGCTACTTTTATCTTGCTCATGTCAGGGCAAAACTCCCACACGTTTTGATCAGTCTGGGATCAAACCCTTATGCATCACTCCTGCTGCAAACAAAGCAAGATAATATCAAGCTTCATATCTGTTGTACCTACAGGCACTTATTAAGGGATGAATATCATAATCCCCATTGCCAAAATATTGACTATTGGAATTGCAGCGTTTCAAAATCTGTATCAGAACTCCTGATCTTACACATTAAATGGGATTTATACAGTAGTTTGAGGAATAGGAAAACTCTCAAGGGATTTGTACTATTTTCTTCCTTCTTGTTCTCCAACCTAAAGCTGTACTAGCTTTATAGGTTTGGTTCTTACTTAATCTTTCCTTCTTTCTCTGGACAGTAATTGAACTTGACAGAGGCAAAGATTTATGTAGTATCTAGTCACAGTGTCTTGGAACCTGCAATTGGGTAACTTCCTCTGTGCCTCCCAATGTCCCATTTCATTCTAATCCCTTGTAGTTCTTACAGCCTTGATCTCAAAGGATTTTCTGACATGACTCAGCTGAACCTTAAAAGAGGTAAGCAAAGTTTAACTGCTGTTTGCAGTCACAGAAACAGGTCTATTGCAGTGGCAGAACCAGCAGAGAACAAAAGTCTTGAATTCCAATCCCCGTGCTGTAAATGTTGGACAAGTGCTGTATTAATGAGTCGGTGAGACATGGGTCAGATCTAGAGAGCTGCAGGTAGGCAGAGACTGTTTCAGGAATAAGCTTCTCCAGAAATAATAACACTTCTAGAGTCCCATGCATTTTTATCAAATATGTTTGGCCTAAAAGTCTAACAGGCGTTTTCAGCACCAGTACCACAAGCAGCAGACACAAGTTAATGGAAAATGCATCTTCCTGGACAATGTGTGCTGTGTTAGTACAAGCTGGAGGATAGCTGTCACCTTGCACTTTGCCTGAAATTTAATCTTGCAGGTTTACTGAAAAAGATAAGTTTGCAGCTTTTGTTTAAAGAGTAACATCCAGTGACAAGCAGTATGTGTGTACACTCGGTGGTTGTCTGGAGACCAGGAGTAAATGGAGGGGGACTGTGGTTGTTTGGCTGCAAAAAACATAGTGAAGTAATTTACATAACACATCTAGAAGAGAAGATTTTCTTTTTGCCTGAGGAAAATAAAACAAACAAGTAGCAAAAGAGCTAATTAAATCTGTTTTCCTAATAGATCTGTCTTATGGTTGGTTGACTTCAGTGCTTATGAACACTCAAGTTCTGAATGAAACTTTTCCTACTTTTTTTTTGATCACATAGAAGGATTTTTCTGTTTGTGTGACTTTGCTTTTTCTTTCTTTTTTTTTTTTTTTCTTTAATTGGGGCACTTTAACCTCAACTGAAGCATCTAATTTCATTAGACTTTGAAGAATGTAATGATCGCTGTCTTTATCTGTGAAACTAGACCCAGATCCTAGGTCTGGTTGAGTTACCCTGGCTATGTCCCAGCTCCATGTAAGTAGTCCCATCAATGTATGTAGTACAATTACATACATTGTACTACCACTTGCCACAAGTACACAGCTTTGGGGGAAGTCACTGCACACTCCAGCAAGTCCCTTGGTGTAGTGATCACAAAAGCTTTGTATTCATAGAAAGTGAGGCTAATAAAATACAGAGCTAATTCCTTTAGTTTTGAATGGTACAAGATAGTATTATTTTATACATCAGCTAAGACATTTCTGCAAAAAACAGAGTATTTAAAAAGATAAACTAAAGTTCTGGACTTGCAAAGCCAAGTCTACATCTGGTGTGAATTCAGTGGAAACAGGCTGATGTATGGGAAATGAGACGCTGGCCTGTAGCACAGAATCAAAGTGGAGATCAAAAAGACCCTCTGAAGTGTGCTGTTTCCCATTTACATTGCTTTACTGGCCTGCTGGCCACAAAGAAGTTTGATTCCATCGTGCCCCGTATGGAAGGAGTATGCAGTGGATTACAGGCCCTGCTCCCCAGTGTAGTTCATCTCATAAACCACCCACTGTTTAATTCAATTCATCCAAGAAAGCAGAGTAACAAGGTAGATTTGGGAAGAGGCTCTGTGGGTTGCCAAGACTGGACTCCACTGCATTCGTAGAGGAAGAAAATTGCCCGAGCATGTAGGACAACTAATTTCAAGATCAACAGCTCATCTATCCCAGGTGACTCTACTTGTAGGTATTGCACAGTGAAGATTTTGGTAACAATCTCCTTCGTTGGACAAACCATGAAAGGACATTGTATTTAGATGAATGCAACAAGAATGGTTTGAATGTGGAGAGTAAACACAATCAGAAAAAATTGTGTGCTCTTAACTCCAGGTGAGGCCCAGGGAAACAGAAGTCACACGCTTCTTTAAGGTGGGACTCAGCTGCTCATGACAGCAAGCCTTGGGTTCATTCAAAAGGCAAGTAACAGACTTGTCCTAGGAAAAAAGAAGAGGAAAACCAGAATTTATTGCTTGCACTTCATAAATTTGTAGGTTTGCCAGAGTTTGTCTACTGCTTTTCTCACTTTTTTATTTGTTTAAAATAAAAAAGTGTTCAGAGTTTCCTAATCTTTAAATGTTTATTTTCCTTTTGTTGAGATTGATGGGTCATTAGCATTAAGTATTAGTTCTGCAGATATGAGTGTTTGTAGGCTTTGGTCCTTTCTTTTTAATGCAAAGCTTTTGGAGAAAATTTACATTCATCTAAGTATTACCATAAAGACATTGGTTAAAAATCCCAAACCAGTCATGCTCCTTTCTTCAAAAGTTATTCTGGAATGCAAGGAATTCAGTCTGGAACAATTACTTTATTTGCAATGGTAACTTCTTAGCGAACCCTGGAATAGTTTATGTGGTTAAAAACCTTTTCAAGAGCAATTGAAAAATTATGTTATCCCATCTATTGTTTAAAGGATTCCATGTGGTACAGTTCTTTGAATATATGGGAAGCAAATGAAGCCAAAAATGAAAATTTGGCAGGCAAAAATCAAAGTGCTTGCATTGGCCCTAAATCTAGATCTATGCACATTAATGATCTCATTTGAAAGATGTCTATATTAAGATTTGAAAGCTCTCTGGGTTCTCAAGGGGCAAGCTCATTGAATGTTGCGATGTACCATGAAACTAAACAATTTTTCTTACTGCAAAATAACCAAGGAATCAGAAACTCATTCTGTATGCATAACAAAGGACACATTAAGAGCATAGTCTTTTGGGTAACCTTGCTCAGCAGTACTTCATTAGAATTGTCATTGCAAGGAGGCACAAAACCAACACTGCTTTGTACGCACACACTCCTTCATTGGAAGATCTAAAAATATGCCCTAACCCATTCAGACTCACTATACCTGTATTAACAAAGTTATCTGCACCTGTCTACAGACACGCAGAGAAGGACCCAAAGTGGTTCAGCAGATGTTCTGTGAAACCTTCCTGTAGTGGTTTAAACTGCTAGTGCCCTGCAGCCTGCTCTGCCTTTGTGTTAGAGACAACTGACGTGGAGCAGAGAGAGGGGAGTGTAGGATTGTGCTTAGCCATGCAGTGTTTAGCCTTAGTCCAAATCTGCCCTCATCAGTGATTTAAGTAGAGACACTGGACTTCATATTGCAGTAGTTGAGGTGTGGACACACACAGTTCCTCCTGGCCGCTCTGTTATTGTAGCAGGATTTTATAGGAGAGGAGAGCAGGCACCAGCAAGGCCCGCGTCAGTCACCACAAATTCATCAGACTTCAACCAGCAAAGCCCAACGTGATCCAACAGCAGGGTCAGCAAGGATAACGGGACCCCAGAGAGAACGCTCTTGTTTTTCACTCTGTTCATGAGACTATGCTTTTCTTTTAAAAACCTAAAGTAACAACAGTGGGTTCTGCTTTTTGAGGCTGTTTTGTATGTAAATGTTGCATGTAGTCGTATTTTTCAAAACAACAGACCATGTTAGCAGTAGCATCTCATGCATTCAACTTCCTTAACTTGAGAGGACCCCTTCATTAACATCAATAAGGTGAGTCACATCAGATCTGCAGGACTGGGATGTTTATCCTATTTTCTTCCTCTGAGGCACAAGCAGATCAGATACCCCATAAATTCTAATGATTGCAATGCCCACTTGCCAAGAGAAGGAGGGAGTGTAAAACTCATTGTCCCATGTGTGTAATATTAAATGGTGTAGCCAAAAGACTTCCATGTTAAGGCTTCAACAGCAGTGCTCCTTTTGGAGTGTTCATTAATTAATTAATCTAACCACTGTTAATTCTCTGTATGTCCCTTTCAGAGCTCTCTTTGGAGGTATTTAGAAGAACATCATACCCAAGAAGACTGAACAGTCTTTGTGTGAACAGTGGTCCAGGTAGCTGAAGAGATGCCATAGGGATTCAGAGAATCACCAAATCTTTGCAAATCCTTCAGCTGAACAAGTCCACCCTTCTGAACAGTTTAATCCAGGTAGGATTGCTGGAAGCTCCAAAAGCATGGCTCAAGGCCTTCCTCCAGGTGGGACTCTGCTTCCTGAGCCTTTTCTGGGGCTCTGCCTAAGCCTGCGTGTCCAGAGGTGGACCAACCCAAATACTTGTTAATACAAGTTTAAATCCCACATCTTAGGTCAGTGGGCACACCCAGCCAGTCCAACTGTTTCTCATCAGTGCCATCCCATCCTTAGGAATCCTTTTATTCCCTATTTCCCCTGATTTCTCCTAGGTGTTACAGTGGTACTCTCTGTTTGCCTCTTTATTTTACTAGAGTGTGTTTTTCAGAGCAATGTCCCTTAGATGCAGACCCACAAGATATTTTGTACTTCTATAGCACCCTTCACTGGAGAAAGAGCCTTTTAGTAGAGCCAGAAGAGAAGAAAGGGATATCCTGATTTGCCTGGGGATACACAAAAGTCAGCAGCAGGGGAGGAAAAAATTGAACATGTATCTCCTATCTCCTTGCAGCTTTTTTGCCATAATGTATATTTCCTTTGCTTATTCATCACACCTTTAAAAATATCAAAAAGCTTCTGACCTTCTTTGAAAAATAGCTGCAGACAAACATCTGTTGTAAAATGAGTATTTCTTAGCAGATAAAAGGGTAAATTAACTCATTTTCTGTAGAATCTCAGTGTGATTCTCAAAAATGTTTGCTGCTAAGATATGCTTTTGTACCTTACTCTCACCATTCATGCAGCATTAAGAAGCTCCTGTCTTCCTCCTGAGACCACAGGAGGTTTCACGTTACGTTGTTAACCTTCAGATCATCTCCTCCATGAACAATTCGAGTTACATTTACATGCAGACATAATGTCATTCAGCCCACTTTATGCCACTTACATCTCTCTTGTTGCTATGGGGAACACTGATAAGGAACAAATTAGCAAATATTTGAGGAGGAATGTGAAAGGCACTACTTGGTGGATTTGTGTGTAATAGGCAGTGACATTTTATTTGGCAGTTGTCTTTACCTAGCTGAGGTTCTTCCACTGCAGCTTCAGCTAAAATTCTGTGTAGTCAAAACATGCCCTTACCACAGGATTTAGAGGCTTAGACATGTAACTATATCTGACCCTGGGGAATTTTTACAATTCTCATGAGAAGAGGGATTGCTTTGAAAGTGCGTTTGCTGGCATGAAAGTGCAAAGAGCACCATCCAGTGTCTAATCAGAGTAAATACACAAAAAATCGATGGCATTGGTACAAAGGCATCTCTGCACATCTCGTAGTGAAGCTACACCTGGAGGGGCGCAAGATGATCTAAATAAAAAGAGGCTACAGTCAGTTATAGAAGGAACTACTAAGGGAAGACTGCCAAAGTTGTCAACCTTTCAGGAAGACATGAGACAACCTGGAAGATCACATCTTTTAAAGAAGAGCTGTATTCTGAGTTGAAGTTATTGATGATTGAGGGAGCAAAAGACACAAGCAGGAGGAAGTGGAGGTGGCAGTAGATGGGGCTGATCAAGAAAAGTATGCAAATCAAATCCATGAAGGGATGAAACTACAGCAGAAAGAGAAAATTGGGCCAGATTCTTATCCTGTAATTCTTCCCATTTGTATAGTGGAATCAGCAAAAAGAGGCTAGGAAGTTGCACTGGCAACTGAGAAAATAAGGGAGAAGTTACTTTGGCTGCCACTGTCCAGTCTCAACAGCCTTGTATTGCTTAACAAACATAGGTAGTCCTGGATTTCAAGAGGGAAAACTATTTGGAAAAAGATTTTGCACAGAAGCACGCAATAAGTAGTAATCCTTCAATTTGGTGGGCTAGAGAGAAGGAACTAATAGGAGAACAAGGAGTCCGTGAGGCTAAAAATGGACACAGGCAAAAATTAATATTATCTGCAGAGAAGTGATACCCAAATAGATGTCCAAGAAAAAGCATGCAACTTTTCCACGGACTAGTAGTTGTGCAACAATCTATGGAAAATCTAGGTAAACAGGGAAACAGGAATGTTTGGTATATTATGAAGAGGATACTTATTAATCAAAGATGCAGAGTGCTCCAGTTTAGCACAATGTTTGTAGTAACATATCAGTAATATATCCTCCCTAAAATCAGACTTTGGGCTGGCATAATTTAGAAATGCTGTAATCCAAGACAGCTCCTCTGTTGTGTTCAGCGTTCCCAGGAACAACTTAACATGTGTTTGCTCTTACTCTTTTTATATTGAACTTGCAGAGCAGAACTCGCTTCTTTGATTAATATTAAGCAGTGTTTTGTTTGTGCCCTGTGGCAGAAGTGCCCAGATGCAGTGGTTTGAATACTGAAAACATTAAATATGTTCTATGGAGCTCTGTTAAAGCTGTCTGAACAGAACATCTGGTATCAAATCTTTGGATAAATCAGTTTCTGCAAGTATTTGGACCTGCTCTGGGTCTGTGCTTTGTTCCAGCTTTACATTCTCTCTCTCGCTTCCCTGTTTCTAGAGCCAATAGATGATGGTTTACTGCCTGGTGTAACCCATTAAAGTCCCTTTGTTGGGGCTTGGCAATTAGTTGAGCAGAAAGAGTATAAAAATCACTTTTGGCATCTGTGGGGTTGAAATTGCAACACTGACTGAAGATCTCCCTGAAAGGCTTTTTATCTGTCCTCAAGGTGGTGGAGAAAGAAGGAGTGATCATCCAGAGGCTTAGGGAAGGTATTGCCTGATGTCCCTGCAGAGTGTAACCCCGTTGGAGTGGCTTTGTCTGTATAAAACACCTCTGTCCCACATAGGGACCTAGTGTGGATACATCCATGCAAGACCTCCCTGCCAGGGGAAGTGAATGGTGTCCCACTGCTTAGCACTGACAGATCCCACTGCCAGTCCTGCTTTGTGTGCAAGAAAAACTCCTGCAGAGTTGAAGAGTGAGAAGGGCAAATGGGAGCTGTTGTCATGTTGTGTGACTGATGCCATACAACAGATGGAAGTGCCCATACTTAAAGAGATCCACAGCCCCAGTCTTACAAAACACGTACCACTGCTGGGCACAGTGAGGAAGGGCAGGCTTACATGTTTTTCACTTCAATAACTGGGACAGCAGAGACAAATCAGGGGCATACAGACCACCTAATTTAGAGGTGTTTGAGATTAACTCCTTTCACTTTAGGAAGTGATTCAGCTAAGAAAAGCTGAGCACACAGAGCTCCCATTACCCTTCCTGGGACCTTGGACACTTGGCTCCACTCCTGGGCAGATTTTCAGATGTTTTCAGGTGGGTGTTTGTCACTCAAATTTACCTGTGCAGAGCTCACTCCTGGAGCTATGACCAAAGCCACGAAAGAGAACCAAATGGAAATTCCTAAACTGCGTTCAGAATATTGTGAAGCAACTGTTCCATCTGTAGTAACCAAGAAAAATGTCTCACAATGTAACATTTTATGCTATTGAGGAAATGTTACTTTGAGTTATATTCCTTTAAGATGTCTTGCTATGTTTAAAGGACTGCTTTTCTTCTCTTCTGCCTTGTTTTCATGCTTGATACATCAAGCAAACTTCAGTGGAGTTATTCTTGCCTCTCACCAATGGTAACAGGAAAGAGAAGCAAGTTATTCATGTTTAATGTTATTTTGTGCCAGATGTTTTGCTGGTAAAAATCCATAGCTCCACAGGCACCAATTTCTTCAGGATCTGGACTGTCTGGCCCAATTTCTTTCTCCATTCTGGACAGTCTGTGAAGGAAACTGCTTTATTTTGCAATATTGAATATTCATGCTGGGAAGTTATAAGCAAAAACAAAATAATGAGAGACAGGGTCTCTAATAAGCTTCCTGTCACATGAGGCTCTGGTTCTGTTGAAGCAGATGTGGTTGCTGACTTGTTTCCAAAATGTTTGTTGAGTGGTGATTAGATTGTGTCATACTGATGTTATCTCTCTGTGATCTCATTCAATACAAGTAGTTCTGCAAACAGTGAAATCTTTTTTCTTATTAATTTATACCTTGGCTTGTGTTTCAGCATGGATTCTCTGATGTTTAATGGGGATTGAGTTCATTTTAGCCTGTTTCTTCAATGAGAGATGAATAATCTGTCTTCTTTACTTGGCCATCTACTTTCACAAAACTTGCAGGAATTAAATATCTCAAGGCTGTCAAATTTGAGTGGGAATTACAAACCTGTTCCAAAGTTATTTGGGACCAACTCATGTAAACAAACATGAACATGAGTCTCATTTTCTTACAAAAGCAAAAGGTAAGAATCAATTTTTTAATATTTTGCCCTTGTATATTACCTGCTTGATTCTATTCTGTTTTGTTTGTGATCAATCATATAAGATATGCTTTATTTGTAAAACAGTATGAAATATGGGATTTTTTTGCCACATTAAATACATATTAAAACATCATTAATTTATACTTGTTATGGGCCACACAAGAGATTACATTATTTTTTTAGTGTCCTTGCTGGAGCATGGGAAAGAGGTGACATGCATTTTAACTTACATGTTGGCACAGGCAAGTGCAGAGAAAGAACAGATTGTTTTTCCTTTAGAATTAGACCTCACCAGTTTGAAAATGAAGAAAGGAAACCTGGAATTGAAAATGACCTTTTGAGTTGCTGAGTCCAGTCTTCTGCTTCAGCAGTGAGCCAAGTTCCCAATCTTTTTCATAAACAGACTGTGCTATTCAAAAATACGCTCTTTCCTCCTTGCCATCTCTCCTATCCTCCCAGTTTCCTACTTCATTTGGGCATTTGCTCCAGAATTTCCTTCTTTTGATAGGAAGAAACCTTCTCATTTCCATGGCCACTTTATGCATGTTCCAGGACTGTCCCTTAGGTTGCTTAGTTCTTTTCTATACCACCTAACTAAACTGAAACTGCACGTGCTCTGCTGTGCCAAGTCCAGCAAAGGAGGCAGGAGGTAGTCTTCATAGCCAGCCCTTATTTCCCTCATACTTTAGCTGCTTAGAGCAAATTCTTCATGCGTTCGTCATGGTATGTCACATTAAGCAAAGAGAAAGTTCCTGTGGATCATAAATTATTTGAGGAACTAGTCAAGTGAGAAGAGTGGTAGGAAGGTTGGCAGCAGCCTCAGTTCACTGAGTATGGGAGGATGATCTGTTGCACAGCCTGAGAGGGGGTCATAAGAAAATTAAGGATACCAGGAAAAAAAAGTGAGGAAATCATAGCCATTTTAGCTTGTTTGTACTAAATAAGAGGCCTGAAGTCTTTCCCTGCTCCTTCCATGTTGATCTTTCAAATGTTGATAATATCCAGTCAAGGCTTCATGTGGTTTGACAGGGGTTTCTTGGGTCCTGACCTGGGAGACTGTAAGCTTCCTCGAGTTTCATGTGAAGGGTCAGGGTTCTGTACCTTCAGCAAAGCTAATTTTTGTTTCACGTCCTTCTCAGTGACATTAAAAGTCCATCTTGATTTTATTAATTTTACTCCTGATTAACCTTATCATCATCTCTCTGATTAATAACAATACTCGCTGTTCAAACTCTCTGCTTATTTTTCACATTGGAAATGTAACTTTTGCTTCCTCTAGATTAAGAAATGGTTATATGCCTATTACAAAATGTCAGCAGTATTTAAGAAAAACACTTCAAAAAAATAACAGTTGCTTCTTTCAAACCTCCTTGATACATTTAAAATTACAAAGAGTAAAGAAAAATGACACCTATCCAATTTCTGCTTACAGCTTGAGAAAGTCCTATAAGTAAGACAACTCTGGAAGTCTCTCTCACTGTCTTTAATCTTCTGCAAGGTTAGTTTAGTTTGCTTAATGTAAATGAACAATTAATTTAAAAATTAAAAGCATGAAGGGGGGAGGAAATAATTCAAGAGGTAGAAGAAGTAGATGAGACAAGAAGGTAAGAAGTAGATTGGACAAAATTTGATGTGTTCAGCTTCACTTGTGCCAGTGTAAAAGCTGGCATCTGTTTATGGTTAAAGGGGAGCTATCATGTGGAAACAGACCAAGAGCTAGAGATCAGGGCTCACTCGTCTTCTGTTGCAAAGTAGCCAGATTTCTTCATTATGTTTGATAATGGCAGATTAAGGCCTTGAGTCCGAGTGGGATCTGTGAAAGGTCCCAAGAAAGATGGCAATGGAAATTTTAAACCCAAATTTTGGGACTGGTTGTTCTTGCTGTGGAGCTTTCCCTTTAGGAGACGTTGTCAGCTGGAAGCAGTGTCTGTTTTATGAAGTGACCCACATGTCGGTGCTCAGCAGCCATGCTTGGATGCTGGGTGCAGAGGCCCGCTTCAGTTTCTTTAGATGTGAATGATTTCTGAACAATGCTCATCCTGGTCCCCAAGAAAACATGTCAGCAGCCAAAGATAACTGGAGTGGAATCCAGCTAAACTCATCATCTTCCACATCGGTCCCCTTCCTCCTCTGGGCCTCACCCTGTCCCAGGGGTCTGCAAGGGTGTGTGTGGCAGGCAGCCATCACCCAGGAATCTCCCCTGTGCCTGGCAGATTAAGACTGGGAGGGATCTTTCCTGTTCTCTGGCCCCTTTCAGGACTGACAAAAGGAAGCCAGACACAGCCTGGAACTTATGCCAGAGCCTTACAAGTCTTTGTTAACTGGCAGGATGATGGATATTGGCCAGTGCTGTCTGGGTGTAAAAGAAAAAGGAAATCAGATGAAGTCTCAAGAGTCTAACAGGAACTGCAGATGGTTGGGGATGAATGTCCTGACTTTTTTTTTTTTTTTTGAATATTAAATTTTAACAAACAATATAACAAAAAGCAATCTGCAGCCACATAGCTTATGCTCATATCACCAGAACAGAAGCACACACACATTCCTGCTCACTACACAAGTGCTGTTAGTGATCTCTTTGTCATGTTATTCCACTTTCATGCTTGACTTTGATTGTTAGAATATACTGTCTACCTGTCAGCTGGTTTATCTCACCTGTCCCTCTTAAGCCATTGACCATTTTCAACCACATCTGATAGAGTAAGTCTCAAAGTTATGAAATTCCTAAAAAAAATCATTACTATAGGTAGCCATGTCTATAGAGAATAAGGGAGGAAGAGCCTTCTAAAAGGATAGAAAATCTACACTTGGGTAAATCCTTAAGACATGAGTCAGTTGGAAACTGGGCGTCAACAGCACTTAGCATAAAATGTTTGTTTATCTAATATTACTAGGTGTTTCTGGGACTGGCAAATGAATTATTTAGTAATGGAAACTGCATGTGTATCTCTGGCTTCTGTGGGTTCATGGTATAGAAAACTGTAGGAGTGTCCACAGGGGTCACAACTGCCCAACTTTGTCATAGACCCTGTGTCTTAACAGGACACAGAAATTCCCATTTAGCTGAGTAGAGAAGAGAGCACAGAGTGGCACATTTTAGCTTTTATTGCTGATGCTTTGTAAAATAACCTTTATGGTCTGCAGACTTAGACCTGTGCAGGTCTGTGTGACCTAAGAGTGATTACACCACTATCATATTGGTACATCTCTAGTTTCTGGATATGAAATAAATGAAAGGTCCAAAAGTTCAGCTTTATGTTAATAGATCCAGATATACCCAATATTTAACTTCCCTGGACAAAGGAACCCATCAAGTGTTGGCTTGTCCTGTTATGTTGTGAAGGTGTCAGCACTGTGTGCTGCAAAGCTTCATGCAACCTTAGGGAAAAAAAAAGAAGAAAAAGCCAAGTGTATGCTCAATGGAAAACAGATGGAGTTTTCATTAGATATTCCTTTTAATGATCTGCTTTAAAAATAAAGATACACCATTCACCGAGCAGAAGAAGGCCTTCTAATAGCTTTGTTTAGGTCCCAGGCTTATTATCTTAGCTACAGATAAGCAGGATTGCAAGATCTTTGTATCATTAGGAGTTCCAGTCAAACCTGCCTACCAGTATTAGAATTCCAAACACAGCAAAACAATTTCGGGTCCTTAACAATATTTTTCCCTAAGATGTATCTTTATTTAATGATTCAGAGTTATTATTATGGGCCTGGCAGTTGGTTGCTCAGTTTCTGGAGTCTTACCATTTCACCTAGGTCGGAATAAAAATCTTGGAATATTCATTGCAGGGCAGAGCTTTTGCTTCTTCGAGGGCCTGGTCTTCACAGTCAACCTTGGTGCGACTCCTCCAAGCAAACTTACTGGCTGTGAGAGGTGACCCCAGGAGCCTGGAAAGCCTGAAGATCCTTCCTAAAAAGATGAACCCTGCCATGTGTTCCTGTAGGTATTAAATCAACTTTTGACAAGTAAAGAACAATGCAGTCCCAGGGTTTTAGGAATAGATGGTTGCTGCCAAACCACAATAAATGCTTTTGTCTGGAACTCATGGAACAGTAACATAGCAATGGAGGGTGTACCCGTGTCTGTTATTCCCTCTGAGCAAATTCTCAGAGACATGTAACCAGGATTCAGATAGATTTCATGGAACTAGTAGAGAAATAGGCTTTCATTTCCTTACAAAGGGAAGAAGAGACAATGGAACTCAGCAAAACATATGGCATTTTTTTGTTCCTGTCTGAGAGTTATGCAAGCAAAACCCAGTGCCCATCCTCAGACAGTACTCTCTAAAGTGAGACTCACGTGAGAAAATTTGTTTTACCTTTCTTCTGCTATGAGTTGACAAAAGTGCTTCACTTATTCTGCATATGCATAAATACAACCTATGGCTTCAACAGATCTCCAGCTGGAGGGTATGAATCAGAATCCAAGCTTCTCAAAGTTCAAGGAAGTTTAGAGCTGATGTTCTGGTTCACTGTTACCTCTGTAGAAAGTGCCTACATAAATAAAAATACCTGCATGAATAAAAAAGAAATAAGCCTCTTGTTTTCATAAGAGAGGGACTAGAAGAATCCGGTCCAGTGACACTCAACCACCAACTATTAATTAAGCACCATTCTGAAACCAGGTAGGTTTTTCCCACTCTGTTTGTTAGAAACCCTCTTCAATTTCCTGACTAGAGTTATTAAAGACTAGTTTGTTCACATACATTATTGTGTCAAAGCTGTCTTTTAGTTTAGATTATACACAAATAGAATGTAAGCCTGAATATTAGGTGTCTCCTCCTTTCCTCTTTCAGGGAAAAAGAAAAGAACCTAAATATAAGGTCACCTTGTATTCAAGGTCAAATTATTTCCTTCTACAGTTTAAGGGTGGGGAGATGGGGCAAGAATAAGCAAAAGGAGCAGGTGACGAGTGCTTTATATTTAGGTTTGTGTAACTTAATCAGAATGGTCCAGCCTTTTAAGAACAGCATCCCTGCTCTGATGATTGCTCCTGTTATGTTGAAGTAAATACAGTCAGTTTTCTTTCTTTGTCATATATTTTCAGAAATCAAGCATGTGCCTTCTCTCCCTATGTTGCTAGAATGAAAAAACCAAACACTCCTGATACAACTGTTTCTTTCTTCTTCAGCCATTCAGGTGGCCTTTTTCTGATTCAGTGCAGCTTTCCGAGCATGGGTGACCAAACCTGTACACCATTTGCACAAAGCCAGTTCCATCAGATTGGTGATTACAGCCAGAGGGAAGAGGTTGGAGGACTGATATTCTGAGGATGAATTCTCAGCAAATTCTAAGAAGGTGCCTTTACGAGGTATCTAGTTATATAAACCTCAGTCACTCAAGGGGGAATCTTGTCCTAAGTAAATAACATAAGATGGATCAGTGCAAAAATACACACCTGAACTGACAAGGGGCCTGCTTCAAACATGTGAATTAACTCCCTGAACTGCTTGTTGTAACATATGGTATGTTCTGTTCACAAGTGCGATAGTGTCTGTGTGTGCAAGAAGAGCGCTGACTAAAGCCGTGTGAGGTAGTGTTAGAGTGTTTCTAGCATCTCAGGAAAGGCAACTTCTCAAGAAGGTAAACTGATGTTTTGGGGAATCTTTGCTGCACCACTGAAGTATTCCACCAATGAAGACTTCTGGAGAAGTGGTGAGAGGAAATACTCACAGGTGACCTCCAGAGCAAGGTACTCCTGTTGAGTCATTTAAGATCTGATTTTAAGAGATCCTGGATACCTTCTAGAAGTTGCTTCCTCAAGTGTCTGCACATCAGCACCCTACATATTTTAAACTGAGCATGCAAAAACACAGCACGGATGGGCACTCTTAAATGTGGTGGCCTACGTGACTTCCTTGTAGTCACTTGGCAGTGCAATAATAGAAATAGGAACATAGGATTTCTTATGTCTATTGTGTCCATTAGAACAATACTGCTGAGAGCAACTGAGACCAAAGGCCTGGCCTTCAAAATATATGACTTGAAAGGAAAGCTGCATTTTTTTGGTAAGGTCCAAATGTATTTCATTCGGCTTTGCTGCTACTCCCCAAGTTTGGTTATAAACAAGTATGCTTTCTACCCTGGAAGCCACACATCTGGATTGCAGTGCCTGTAACTGTTTTCATCATCACAAGTAGTTATTGGCTTTGTTATGTTCTGTGTGTGCAGAAAACAGCTTGTACGAGGTAACCTGAGCAAACCCTATTTTACAATGAAGAGCTTCAATGTCTTAAATCACCAGTCTGCAAGGTAGCCACAGCCATTAATTTTCTATGTATGACCCTGAAGTCTTAGAATTCTGCATTGGTAACTCTAAAGAGTTCTGATTCTGGCGCTCCCTGTCAGATTTCCATGCTGACTCTTTGTCTGGTTAGGTCAACTGTCCAAAGCAATGATGTACCAACTACTTCTGTGGGAGATGAGTGTGAACTTGAGTAGAGCTCACCTATAGCTGTAAACCTTTTTGTAGATATACAACAATAAAACTTTGAAAATAACTTCTGTACATCATAAATACAGTGATGTAGGCTGTCAGGATTATCAATACTCAATTCTAAGTGACAAAATAATATTGCACCTGGATGACTTCTGTTTAAGTAACAGGCTGTTTTCTCGCTGCACAGTTGGCATACCCTGGAGTCTTTGGATTCTGCACTGGGGAGGCTGAATGTATTTGAATTCATATTTAAAATGTTCCAGCCCCCTGATTCCAGCCTCAGTTCCCCAAACCATGACAGTGCAGGTGATCACAGAAAGGTCACTGGAACAAATAAACACTGAATTCCAGTATGGATGAGGAACCGCAGAAACGGACAGGGAACTTGGAGACCTCCAATTTGTGCACAGTTCATACAAAGCAGGGGTCTGGGAGTACGTGGCTGCTGACAGAATGAGAAGAGGACATGAACTGTTCACTCCGAGGGACTGAGGACACCTCGAGAAGGTGACATTTGTTTGGAGGAATTGACAGACTTCACTGGTTCTCTGCCTTCCCTTCCACTTCTCAGAAAGGTCACCCAAAAAGCCTTGCCAAACTTCCAAGCATGGTGGTAAGTGTGGAAGAGTAAAATAAAAGTGCTTTTGCTGCAAATTTGCTGTTATCTTCTGCTCCTAAATTGTTCCTACTCCTAGTTAAACCTGTGGCTTGCCAACTGACTTCTGTGTAACTTGTGGCTGATTACCTCGTGTTCCCAGTTTCCTTTACACTTGTCTGGACAATTATTTGCTCTCCCAAGCAGAAGTATGGACAGTGCCATGGAACAGACACCTACTGACCACATCGCTTCAAGCAAACAAATAGGACTGCGCACCCCCAGCCTGAGTAACGCCGTGATGTGGCGTCTGAAGCTCTGCAGACTTACTGACCACACGGGACAGGCAGGCTGCAAAGGGCAGAGACAGAGGCGTGTGTTCAGCTGGCATTCTCCTACCCCCCTTCTAACTGGGTGTCTCTGTTGACCTGTTTCATAAATCATTAATAAACGCTACTTCTGAATAAATACTTTCTCTGTATCTTCTCCAATACTAAGGATTAATTTTGCATGGGTCTATGCATTTACTCTGTTCTTCAGCAGTCACAGAAATTAATCTCTTGGCCAGATTTTATGAATGATGTTCCACATTTATTACGTATTATGACCTTTCTGGATAACATAAAGCCAAGTCTAGGGATCTGTCTTTGATTCTGTCTAACAGTATTTTTCTTCTCTAATGAACAATGTGTTGCAATATATAGATACCTGTGATTTACATCCTTCATCTGAGTTTAAAGTAAGATCATGATTAACATTTTGCATGAAGCAAGGTGGTGAATAGGAGAGTTCATTGACTTTTCAACCCTGGAATCACCCAAACACTGGTTTACATTCCAAATAAAATATTTGGTAGGTTTCAGACCAGTCTTTACCAGTGTATATCACAATGTTGCTGTTGGGAAAAACTGAATTTATTAAGGCAGTATATTTTAAAAATTGGCTCCAGCACCACACAGCTGGCAACAAGGAAAAAATAATCTAAGGCAGCATGTAAAAAACTTGTTCTCTAGTTAGACTGTGAATTTTCCAATAACTGCCTCCAATAGACCACCCTATGACACTGATTGCAAACATATAAGGGCTGATTGTTTCAAAAGTCATATAAATAAAATGTAGATGTTGAAATGCCAACCTCCCACTACTTGCCTCCAACCTTTTCTTTTAATCTTTTACTGCTTATTTTGCTTTTTTCTTTCCTGGTGTCCTTCCTCTCACTGATGTTTTCTTTCAGTACCACCCCCTCTTTTCCTCTCAGAACCGAGTGGAGCTTTTAGCTTTAATGGCAGAATAGGAGCCAGCAGACAATGAGAAGAAGCTGGGGCAGCAAATTCTGTGAGCACACCAAGCACGCAAGAAAAGAACAGTGCAGGTTATTTGTGCGTGCACACAACTTCACACGCCACACGCCTGGTGCCAACCTGAGCAAACCAGCATATCACTGGAACAGCAACTCTCTAAAGTATGAACCTAGCTCAGTATGTTTTGTTGTGTTATTTCTAGCCATTAGTTTTACAACTTGGAACTATTCTGAGATCTTCTTTTAATCTTTCACCTCATACACCTTTGTTTTAAATCAACAGGGCCTAATAATCAAAGACAAAAGAGATGGGGAAGTACAAAACACAACTGAGATGAAGAGGCTTTCAGACTCTAACAATGTGTTTGTTGATTTTGAGCATGATGATGTAGAAGTGCTTCAAGCAGTATACGAAAATAACTGAAAGATCTTCTCCTACCTGAAAGCAACAAGAAAAGTAACTTATTTTATGCTGCTACAGTCAATCATTGTTAAGCCACTAGAATGAATCCCATTAAAGGGGACTGACAAAAGAAAGGGAGTACCAATTTCTTGCCTTGAGACCTGTGGGCATTTTGAGGAGGCCAGGACAAGACCTGAGCTACTGCTCACACCAGCCCGTGGCAGTGCACCACACCCCGGCTGCGCTCTGCTCTCACTGAAGCTCCCTAGACAAAACCCTGCAGAGAGCCCCTGACTGCACACTGAAGGCCAGGAGAAAAGATGTGCGAACAGCCGAGTAGATTTTTGAGGCATCTCTTCTTGTCATCTTCTTGTCAGAGTATTTGCGCAAGGACAGGCTACTCATTACTCAGGAAATAACAAACTATGAAAACAGGAAAAATAGTAGACTAATTAACCTAGATGACTGAAAAACCCAAGAGGCTGTCACTCCTGTTGTCTTGAACTAAAATACATCAAGTACCTCCTGTTTTATAACATACTTTCTGTAAAGGATGTTTACTAAAAGACAATGTTGATGTGAGGACAAGGCTGTTTTAACAATATACTTAACAAAAACAGCTGCAGCTCTAACATAGCTGTATGGCGTGAAACAAAATCTGTAAAATTTAGTGCTGTGGGTCAGACATATTTCTGACAACCACTGATCTCACACTTCACATGAGCTGCAGTACAAGGTGAAATGGGATGCTTCTCAAGGGTTTCTGCAGTTCCAGCTCCCAGTCCCTCTCCCCTTTAAATTATCTTCTGGGGAAAAAAAAAAAAAAAAGTGTGTCAGTATGGATACATGCTTCTGTTTTTCATTTGTCATTTCTTTGGCTATTTGGGCTGGTGACAAGTTTTTGTAAATGTCTCATTGGAGCTAATTAGTGTAAAACGTACTACAAATTTATCACTGTTTTCCTTACTAAAAATTAAGCAAGTTGATAAGAGTTCCACAAAACCATAATTAAATTTCCCTCTGAGAACAAAAAGGATGCATTTTAAAAATGTTTTTATTGCTTTAATACTGCACGTTATAAAAAAAGTCTTCCACAGCAAAACACACTAAGAACAGGGATGAGTGCAAACCAAACAAATCAGAAAGTAAATTATCTATGAAACCACTTATTTCAATGCAACAGGGAACAGTAATACAAGTTTAGAAACAGCTTTTCCTCCTTGGGAGAATGAAGAACTTTTCTCCTCTATTGAGGCTCACAACATAGATCAAGTATTGCACTACACTGAGATTTTAATTCTCTTCCTCCCAGAGAGACCTATACATTGTCCCCAACAACATATTTAGTTGGAATAGAAGAAGAACCTAGTCCTGAGAAGGACTGCAACCTGTCTGCCTTGCCAAGGCAATAGCTATGCAATGTGCTCTCTTCAGATGCTGGACAGAAAGATAAGAACTTGGAACATAAAAATGTGGATTCCACACCACAACTGCTTCTCAGATCTCTATTCCAATCAGTTTGTACTGACTTCCAAAAGCATAACTTCTCCAAGAACACAGCTAACATGAGCACTTTACTCAGATGCTTCAACAGAACTCCACAAATCTTATGTTCTGTCAGGCTTTCTTCTCTTAACACCTCTACAAAAAGAGATTCTGAAGTGAAGAGATGACCCATACCTTTATGTTTTGGTCCACACTAACATATTAAACAATACCTTTCTGTACCTCTGATGTGAAATGAAACCAAAGTGCAGCTAAAGTTACCCAAATTCCTGGATGTGCAGCCATCTCTTTGGCACCACAGTTGATCTGATGTCAGCACTTGTTTATAGTCTGAAGTGTTTATAGGCTGGAAAATTCTCATTGTGAGGACCTGTTCACAAGCTAGTAGAGCTTACAAAGTGAAAACAATCCTTTTTCTTCCCTGTTCTGTATTTCTTTTAATGTTATGAGATAATTGACATTTCTTCCCTCTCTCTGCTCTCATTTATTAAGCTGACGATGCTTCTGAAGTATTTCATAAATTCCATCCGAACATCTTCAGGATCTTCTTCTAAGTTGGAATGTATTAGTTTTAGCTTGTTCAGTGGGTAAGCTTTGAAGGTAAATAAAAAATAATTAGGTATATTCCTTTTATAAAAAGAAATACTCACAATCAAGGTCATGGGGCAGCTCATCCCAAAGTGAGTCAGAATTCAGCAGTATCCAATGTTTGATACCCCAGATAACATTTAACACATGAAAAAGGAATGCATCATAGCTTGTTAGCATTACAAACAAGTACAATTTGTTGCTAGATTAAATTCTTTAAACATTATTATTAAAGCTTAAAGTACCGGTTTTGGTCTCTCAGGCAGAATAAAGTAATTCAGAACTGAATTGCAGGTTTTCTGTTGAAGTGATATGACATTCTTTGATTACTTCAGAATGATGGAACAATATCGTTATATTAAATATTTATTAATATATTAATACTTATAATAAATATGTGTTTGTCTGAACACCAGAACAGGTTGCTCAGAGGGAGCGTGTGTTCTCATTTGTATAAACAGCCACAAATAATTTTGCAGTATATAAGGTACCTATTACTAATTTTAAGAGGAAGATCGTTAGCCTTTTATTTCAAAGGGCTCCTATTCTTTTGATCGATAACAAGCAAGTTTAAATGGCCTCAAAAGCGTCAGCTAAAAAAAGATAAAATTCAACGTAAGAAACAATCTACTAGTGATGATGAAAAATGGCAGGAGTTCTAATTCCTGGCTCAGCTGCACACTCACTGCCTTAGAGAAGTCACTCAAACTCTTCTCGCCTTTACTGTCCCTTTTGTGAAATAGGAATATTCCTCACTTTCTAGATGACCTTTGAAATTCATTATTTCTGGTTTTGCAAAGCACTGTAGTATTCTTCGATTGGCAGATTTAAATGAAAAATGCAAGCTGTGAACAATTTTAGAGGTACATAGCTCAATAAAAACCTCTGAGCTACAGACTGAGTTTTCCATCTTCTTACCCAAGGACAGATTTTCTGCGTCCCCCGCGCTGCCCGGCTTGTGATGTGCAACCAGGAGACACTGACTATCAAGCAGTGGCTGCTGCTGCACAAAACAGGAGTACCACATTTCAATTTCTTTCAGGTGACTGGGCAGCTCAGGATTGAAGATTATTATTACGCCATGAGAGTCCTTCATCAGAGCTGGCCAGCATGTTTCAAACCTTGAAAAACAGATGCATGGCAAATGGTAAGATTGATAGTTGTAAAACAGAAACATGCACTCAAACTTCCTCAAGTTTTCTTCTTCCCTTCTCAAGAACACATTTCAGTACTTTTTCTTTATTATAGCATTAGTAATCTTGCCAGTGATCTATCATATTCCAAATATTTTGACTTTCCTATTATGTAGTTGGTCCCCTTATTTGCTGACAGTGTAGTTTTTGGTCAAATGCTTATTTAAAGTTTTTCCCTAAAAATGGATCTGTCCAGTTCTCAGTTGCATCTTTTAGAAATTAAGGCCTCAGTCATACATATATATACATTGTTTGGAGTCCATTCACATAATAACTTCAAAGAGATAAAGGCAATTATAGAGTGGGCCTGTCTCCTGTACCTGTAACTGCATTCTAGGAGCTATGGACTTTGCTGTTATACTCAATCTTTATCCAAAACAAAGTTCAGTGTCAGCTGGTATCATGGCAGTGAGTACCTAGTATCAGATGCTTCATAGCAGAAAGCTGTAAAAAAATATAACGGGGTAAAGAGTTGGGAATATTCCTCATCTCAAAAAGATCACTGGTTTTAGGCTTTAAGTATGAATGTTTTGTGTAAGCAGAACTATTATGAACTAAGTAACCTGGAAGAAGTAGCAACAATGCTGGCTTACTTCTGATCACCACTGCAATCCCACAACTCAAATCGACAGCCAGCTCCCTTACTGTTACCGTTCAAGTTTGGCTTCTCATACTCCAGGATCCTGTGAAAACAAGTGGATATACAATGTGATATCGGGACTTTCTGAGGGACAGGCAATTGTCAGGGGGTTGGTTCAGTCAGCACGCCACGAGCCTTTGCTCACCTTACACCCTGCGTTGGGCTGTAGCTGCCAATCCCTTCCATGCTCTCCGAAACAAAGTTTGCCAACACCGATTTTCCAGCCTGGGAGAAAGCGGGAGTGAAAGGAAAGACACCCGTAGGAATTTAATGTGCCAAAGCCACATTAAACGGGCTCCCTGCTCGCCCTCCAGCTAAGGCCCCTGTGCACGCAGGCCTGCCCCCCTCCTCCCTCCCGCCTCCACAGCCGCATCCTCTGCACGGCGATGCCTAAGGCAGGCCGCGGGGACTGCGGCCCTCAGGGGACAGGCGTGGGGCGTGGGGAGGGGGGTCGAGGGGCCGGGGCGGAGGTGAACACGGCCTCGGAGCGGGCGGGAGGGTTGGGGATGGGGCGGTGGGGGGCTCCGGCGGGCCCGGGGCGCGCTCACCTCGCGGGGCCCCACCAGCAGCACCTTCACCTTCAGCATGGCGGGGGGGGGGGGGCGGCACCTCCCGCCCGCCCGTTGCCCAGCAACGCGCCCGCGCGGGGAGGGGGTGCTGGTGGGAGGGGGAGCAGGGGAAGGCGCGCTGCGATTGGCCTTGCCGCCGTCACGTGGTGGGGGAGAGGGGCGCGCGCGGGGACGGCCGCCATCACGTGGCGGGGGAGCGGGGCGCGCGCAGGGCTGGCCGCCGCCCGCGCGTCGTGAGGGAACGGCCCGCCTGGGCGGCTCCGCGGGGCCGGGGTCGCCGGGGGCCCCGCCCCGCCCCGCTCCGCCCCGCTTCGCTTGGCTGCTCCGCGGCAGCTGCGGTCCCTCTTCCCCTCCCACCCGGTAGGGCCCGTGGCGCGGCAGATGGACGCGGCCTCTCAGGAGCCCCGGCGGTGGGATCGCCCCGCGCCCCTCCTGAGGGGGCTGGCGGCGCGGCAGCGGCGGGCTCGGGCTCTGGCTGTGCGCGCCCAGGCCTCCCGCGCGCTGCCCGGAGTGCGGTTCGCAGCGCCTCTACGGCCTCAAACGCACAGCAGGGTGCCCTGAGGGGACGGCCAGCTCCTGTGTCTGTCGGGCGGGACTGGCAGCGGATCCTCCTGCCCGCGCTGTTTCGGGGGAGAGGTGTCGCCGTGGCCTTTCTGTCCTCTGGAAAGCGAGGGTCAGGCTGACGGATACTGAACACCTTCAGAAATCCCACAGTGCTCGTACACCGCTCTGGTGTCCCTCACTAGCTTGGAAGTGCTGTCCTTGCCTGAAGTTCCGTTGCGATTTTGACTGCAGATTCTCCTGAACGGACAATGAAGCAAGCTCTTGAAGTTTCTTATTAAGGCTTGTTAGGGGAAGCAAGAGGCTTTTTTACATTGCAGCTTCTAAGAAAAAAACATCTGGCAGACAGATGTGCTGCTTCAGAGCTGTTTAGTGCCCAGGTACAATAGCAGTTTTAGACAAGCTTTCAAATAGGGCCTCTAGGTGCTACCATAATGTAAATGTTTATTACTAGTACTACTAATAAATGTGAACCAGAATTGCTCTGCTCTCAGTGAGGGGGGAGAGTCTTTTCTGTCACACTATAGACTTATTTGCCGTTTTACTCTTTACATAGGGATAGTTTAGGATGGTTCCATGTGGCAGTGGCATCACACCATTCACACAGTATTTTAAACTTCAGAAAACCCTTTGTTTTCAGGTTGGTGGGACAAAGACTGTATAAAAACCGTAGTTGCAGCTAGCACTGAATTTGATTCTGCTGTAGCAGACTGGATGTGTATTTTCTGTTTCTGAAGATCCACATGTGATGTGGATCACAGTGAACTGGGACAGCTCGTAGTTAATCCTTTATACAGCTATGTTGTCCGCATTTCAGACCTACTAACTTCCAAAGGAAAGACAGAAAGGGTGACCCAGAGAGAAGAAATTAGGAGAGTAGGAGAGCCTCTCTTATTAGCTGGCACATGTTATTAGCTGCCACTAGCACATGAAAAGAAATGGGTTATAAAGGGTCCTATTGTGGACCGCAGCACAGAAGAGGGGAAAAAAAAAAGAGTAAGAGGTAACTGAAACTGGGTAAAACTGGCTGTTTGTGCAGCTGCCCAGAAAGCAATTAGGATTAATTTTTAGATGAAGTGTCGGATAGGGTCTTTGTGTGTTTATATTAGCCACTGAAGAGTAAGGAGAGCACAGCTGACTAAGGCTGCGATTTTTGGATTTATCCATGTGATTTAGGGTTTGAAGTCACTTTAGAAAGTGGGAATTAAGCTTCCAAGCCACTTAGGGTGACATTTTCAAAGGCATCTAAGTCAAGTACATTTGATGGTATCAGCATCTGCCTTAGGCATATGGGTAAAGTTATGTTCGTTGCTGATGTATTGTTTGCTGAGAGTACACGTGTACAAATCAGCAAGGCCATTTTGTTTCACTTATTTAAAACTCTTTGTTAGACTGCAGCAGAGAGAAAACTCCAGCAGTAAGTGAACTACTTCCAGACAATACTGGTAATGGTCTATAATTCTTGCATTTATTAGATGCCTGTTTTTCTACCATAATGTTTTGGTAGCAAGCAAAAATTATAATCTCCAGATGCTCCTCCATGGACAGATCCTACTTTTCCTTCAAAAACCAGAAATAATTGGGGGCTATCAATAATATTTCAATAAAAATGTTCTTCACTCTAGAAATGTCGATGAGAACTCAAACCATGAGACATATCGATTGCTGTATCAAGGTATGTCATACTTGTTGCCTGAATTGCAGATAAGAGGACTTTGCCTCCAAGTTAGAGGCCCACAGGTTTTTCTGGAAGCAGCAGTAAAATGTAGTGCCAGTCACCTTTCAAATAATACTTTAGCGCTTGCAAATCATTCAGTGTTTTGGAGAACAGTATTTTAAGTTTGCATTATATTTCATTTAATGTGGCGTATAAAAATTTTCCTATAAAAACAACTCAAAAAATCTTTCATAAGATTTTGTGGCTCAGTACTGGTACTTTGTTTAATGTAGTGTAACAATGTTTCCAAACTTTGGAAAACATACCCTGGAGCACTCAAATCAAGTTCTGTGTGAAAATAATGCCTTGGTTAGAAGTACAACCACATGGCAAGACTTACCATGAGAATGACTGCTCTGCCTGTTTGTTGTGTGTTGCATGACATTTATTATGTGTGTGCAGAAACAGCTTTCTCGTGGGGGCATGCAGAGACCTGCATTACATCCTCTATTTATACTGGTTCATCTGGGGGCAAGGCATAGAGTACGAGAATTGAAAGGAAGAAACACCTATTTTTGTGCTCTAAAGCCTGTTATGAAAAATTAAGAAGTCAATATTGTTGTGAACTTGAAGCTTGTTGCTTGAGAAGCTCAGGGAAGGGATATGTCTCTGAGGTTCAAAGCCTAGTTGATTTAGTAAATGATAAAGTTTTGGGTGAAGTGTGGCTGTCCTCTGGATAAAGTTTTGGTAGAGCTATGAAAAAGGACCAAATGGAAACAGGACATTAAGGTACATTGACAAGGGTGAAGTGGAGCGCTGCTCTTTGTCATGAATCTGTTTCACTTAAAAGTGGCTACCGGGGAGGGAGAAGCACTCAGTTCAGTCTTTCTCAGAAAACCTATTCTGGAATCAATAGAGAAAGCTCATGCAAAACCTGTTGCTTGGTTCATGACAACAGATTGTCAAGGACTACAGCTCTGATTTATCTGTGGTCTCAAAGTCCTTCCCAGAGGAGAAGAGGAACTTTATTTCCATGTTACAGATGAAGAAACAAAAGCAGAGAAAGCTGAAATGACTTGCCTGAGGAACCCACCTGGCTGAGAGCAGATCTAGCATTAATGAAAATGTCTCTAAGTGTCAGTGCAGCTGTGGCCACTCACAGAGGAGGCAGACAACTCAGCTGCCAATGTATTTTCCTGACCAGTGGACATGAACTCAGTGACACCTTAAGCGGCCCAATTCTCCCTCTGTATCTTCATCAAAGTCAGTGGAAGTTCCCAAGGGATGAATTTGACTTGCTCCATTTACGCAGTGATGTATAAACAAAGAGCAGCAGTCTACCTCCACGACCCCCCCAAGAAAACACAGCCAAGTGCTCTGATTTTTGAGTCACTATACATGAATCCAGAAGTACAATTTAGTTTCTATGGTTTAAATCTTAAGGTACAGCTGCAGATGATGTCTCTGGTAGATGTTTTGCTTATTCGAAAGTGATTGCTCTGATCCCATTCTGTGGAGCAACAGTAACACCTAGTGGCTAAACGTGCCAGCCCATTGCCTCCTGCCTTTCCTTCCCTTCAAGAAGTACGAGTTGGAGGGGACATGGTGTGATTGACAGTTTTGACTTGCAAGGCCAACACTTAGGATCTCCAGGGATTTGGCATTTTCCTTTCAACCCCCACTATGTTCTGTTTTCTATTAAAAGTGGTAGATGAAATATGAAACTCTTCCTCCCACCACCCAACCCCCTTTACTTTTCTGGCTCATGGAGGAGGTTGTTCCAGTCCATCTTGATCTGTAGGTGGGTGGGCTGTGAGTGGCCGAGCCTACTGCTTCCAGCTTGGAGCACTCAGATTTCTGTAAGGAATTCAAGCTTTTTTCTTTTTCTTTTTTTGTCTGAAAAGGATCAAGCAGATCATCTGATGGAGGTTGGTGACCTCAGTGCATTTGATAATGTGGTGTTAACTTGCCTGTGTTAAGGCAGACCAAACCGATCTGTTCCAAGAAGTCCCATTTCTTAAGATGTGGTATGCAGGATTGTTTGCCATGATCTACTGGGACTGCTAATTCATCAGAGAGGGACCCCCTAGAAAAATAGCATTTGAGAGGAAAGAACCCACAGATGTTTATTGTGTTAGCAGGAGAGCCCTTCAGAGGGTCTTCTTTGCCCCTCACAGGGGAAAATTTTAATTTTTCCATGGAAAAAAACATTAAGCAAAAGTATTTCTACTAAAGCCCAGATCATTTGCATTTGTAAATAGAGCCTCAACTCTGTGGGAATTGCAGTACTGAGAAATTATGGTCTTGTCATATTCATGCTCTCTAATTTTAGGCTTCTGGTTTAGGTATTCTGAATTATCTATTGGAAGCATCTATTTAGGGGAGTCTTCACTGCCTGTTGACAAAGCCTGGAATGTTAATTTATGCTGTGGATGCCTGCTTTTTTACATATGACATAAACTTGTATTACTACCCACTCAAAGAAGTAGTATTGCCTCCATTCACGTCCCCAGCTCTTGGTCTAGCTTCCTTCCAGTTACCTGTTTAGATAGAATTGATTCAATTGAAAACTAGTCTGATGCCTCGGGGGAAAAAAAAAAAAATCAGCTCCCTGAACCTGTTCACTGCATAACTGCACAAAAAGCTGATGCTATCAGAAAGGAGGTAATGAGGACCTGCGGGGACATGGCCAAGTGGCACAAGGATGAGACCATTTTTTTCAGCTACTGTGCAGATGTCCACTGCATTAAAGCATGCATCTAGTCATACCTTTAGTCAGACCTCTTAAATTTGATGTTCTCAATATCTGTTTGTGAGAGCAGTCAAAGAGAAATACAGCCTGATGGTGAGAAATGAGAAATATTGTGCTGGGCACCCTTTATTCTTAGAAGAGAGCATGGCAGCCTTCTTGGGCTAGGCGAAAAACATTTCTCTATGTTTGGTAAAAAGGGTTCTATAGGTGGTAGACTAGAAGGTACTGAAACAAGACAATCAAAGGATAATTGTTATTTGTGATTCACAAGGGCTCATGGAACCTTTTCTATTAGACCAGTATGCTTTTTGTTTTGAATATAAAATTTCAAAGTAAGTTTTGTTTCTTACTGACAGCTGTGGTGTCTGCCGCCCCTGTTGGTCTGGAAAGAGCCTGCATTTATTAACGTTGTCTGATCTATTTATTCACTCAAGGCCAGACCCTCAGTGACTTCATAGAAAGCAAGCAAAAAAGTGTGTACTGTCTTTAGAGGGACTGCCATGTGTTCCTATAGGAGAGGAGATCCTACTGACAGGAAGATTTTGTTTTCTCTCATTTTCATCTTCTGATTTGACTTATGTGTCACTTTGGAATTTATGGCCAAACATGGGAGTTCCTTAATCCTGCAGTCCTTCCAGGCGTTATGTTTCTGCTAACATCCTGGGCCAAATCAGCTGTCTTTTCAGATGTCTCACATTAATTTTCATTTAAGGCTCAATTACCTCTTGGCAGTATGCCATTAGAGACAACTGATTTATACCAGTAATTAGTATGTTTTGAGGAATCTGGAACAAGATCTCAAATCCTTGCTTCTTTGCTTAGGTACCTGGATAAGTGATGAATGCTTAACTCTACACCCCCAACTTAAAAATCTGTAGCCTTGATGATTTTGCCTTGATTCCCTTTGAAACATGGGAGAAGTAGTACAATAGTTTCCAATGCTTGACTCACTTGCAAACTCCTCATTTGAAAGGTCCTCCTTAATACCTTACAGCTACAAATACATGTGTGTAAGAGTGGCACTTTGATTGTACGTGGTCTGCCACTGCAGACTTGCTGCAATTGAAGATCCTTGCATTTCTGCAGGTAGGGGTAAAATTAGAAGCAGTGTGTTGTACTATGTATTTTAAACACCATGAGGAATGTCTTGGAAATATAAAAAGCAAAGTAGACTAAGTACTATAAAAAAGTTCATCTTTAGTACAGATCATTGATCAGGTAGTATTAACTGGTTCGTTATTTTACTGTTCTTCAATAACTTGAAAATGTAAATCTTCTACTTTTCGCTTGGCTAGTGATGTTGTCTTGAGCTAGGTTATAAAAATACCATGCTTCACCTAAGCACAGATTGTTATAGTTTTCATCTTAATTATCAAGCTCCAGATTTAGATGGATTAATACAATCCCTCTTTCTTTCTTTTGCCATAGAAGTTCAGAAGTATAATCTGTCATTTGTGAGAACATAAAGAATTGGACTGGAAGCGTTCCAAACTCTTTACTGTAAGTGTTCAAAGATTTAATGGAGTCCTCAGTCATAAAATCTTTAATTTGAACTAGACCTTTATATTCTTCATTCTTAAATTCACTATTTTTACATCCAGGGGATTTCCTGTTATCCAAGTATGTACCGAGGCCCTTTATTTCCCTCTGTGTGTGTTTTTTAATTCAAATCAAATGTAAATGTCAGTGGTTGATTGCACTTAACCTCCTTAGGTTCGTATTTCTTATTTAATTGCATTACATTTTAAGGTTTAAGGCTATATATTTACTGCTGTTAATAGCACACTATATTTTAATGAAGCTGTTATCTTCTGCAAATATATACAGAACAATGGAGACTGATTATACAGGATCTTTTGAAGAAACTGTATCTCAAAGCCATTTAAAATTAATAAACACAGTGGAGAGTTTCAGTTAATGTAGTTTTTTACCTAACACAGCTTCAAAACTAAGGAAATTAATGGTTGGGTTATCAAGACTGTTTGCTCTTCTCTTCCCCAGCCAGAGACAGCACCTCAGTAGGTTGCTAGCCATAGCTGCAGTGTGCCAGGGCAGACGTTACAAGCTGTGGTTGTTCTCAGAGATGCTCCAGAATTGCAGCACTGCTTTTTCCAAAGTCCACTTACCTCCTCTGTAAGCTGGCCAGACTCCCTCTCTGCCCGACCTACAGCTCAGCTCTGTAAATCTACTGTCAGGCAGTTCAGGGAAGGCTCAGAACATGGAAAATAATTATCTAATTTTCTTGAAACATCTAAAAAAAAGGTAAGAATTACCTAGAGATCATGTACAGAAAATCTGGGACAAATCTACTGTGCTCCGCTAGAAAGCCAGCCAACTGAACACCTGTTTTCAATGCAAAATAGTGCATCACCCTACAGTTGGGGCACTGCGCTGGGTTTTTCACAACAATCTTAGAGTTAAATACTCAAGATGTGAATTGAGCCAAAAAATGTTTTGCTGTGAGCCACTTCTTTCCAGGCACACAGTGAAGCTGATAGTCTTGTCCTACCATACTATCACATACCAAAAATCTCCTTAGTCTGGTCAAAAGCATTTATTTCTTTTTTTGGGCAATAATCAGTTTAAACATTTCATAGAATCTTGCAGACTTTATAATTTCCTTTCTGACAAAAAAAGAACAATTTATCTCTCTTGTTAGATTACATCTCACCTTGCTGCTTTTATTTTTTTCTTCTCTTCTTTCATTATTTTTACTATTTATACCGTATCATTTTTATTCCATTTCTATTACCCTTACAATAGCCATGATATATAACAAAGCACTAAACCCTGCACTGAGAGATTGCATGATGGCTCTGGTAGGTCAGGGAGTTAGTTCAACCAGATCCTTTCTGGGTGTAGACTGGCAGCCCATGTATCCTTTCTGCCTGAGATCCAGTGGCATGAGGGGCTGTGAGCCAGTGTAATCCCAGAGGATTATTTGGGGATTGGTTTTGCATCTGTAGAGAGATTGATCTCCCTCAGGCAGAACAGAAGAGAGAGAGGGATGAAGAGCATTTTTTTTTTTATGGTGAAAGAGATCTGTGTTCTATGTGAGGAGCTTGATATTTGCAAAGTACAATTTAATAGTTGCAGCTTGCATCATTTAGAAATGGAACTGAGGAGGGGAGGGAAGTCTGCATGCAACCAGTTCAAGAAGGTGCTCAGACTAAGCTTGTTTGACAAAACCACCCAGAGGCCCTAGAAGAGGGGTGGATTTTGGATACCAAGCCCATTAGGTGTGGTATCCATTGGTGACAGTAGAGTATACTGTGAACACCTAAGCTAGCATTAGTGTACATGTGCATAGCCAAGAAATACTTGGATCCGACTGCCTTGCAATGACTTTAGCCTTTAATGCCTACAATGATTTTTTCATATTTAGCACCTTAGCTGCCTTTTTATTGCTTCCATGGAGGAATCTGCAAGATTCAAGAGAGGAGATTAGGTAGAGAGCCAGCTAAAGAGCAAGACAGTGCCACTGAACAGTGTTGGGGTTTACTTACGTGATTGCTCCTCTTAAAATGCATAGAGCAAAATGTTCATAAAGGTAAATTGATAAATCTGGAGAATATTCTCTTTAAATAATCCACAGAGCTCTCAGCCTAACACACAGCTGTAGAAAACAGACCCTAACAACTGAACAGGATGTTGGGTTGCATTACGGTAAGAACTGAGTTCTTGTTATTGTTATTACATAAAACACTGGTGAGTTCTTGTTCAGAGTGCTCTTTTCAGTACTGCTCACTCTACCTAAGAAGGATATGATTAAGGGGATAAAGCAGGGAAAATGAGAATAATACTGTGCCTTTCAGCTCTGAGTTATAAAGCAAGACTGAAGAGGTTTGGTATTATCTTGTTTAAAAAGAGATCTTGCTGTGATTCAGTCAATGATTTTAAAATAATGAAGGGGATTAATTACATTGAAACAGACAAAGTCTATGAAAACAAGGAGACTTAATTTGAAAAATAGGATCTTGGGAAAAGAATGAAGACAGAGAAGGGAGAGGCTCATGTGAATGCTTCAAGAAATATGTAATGTCAGTTATCAGTGTGGTCCCGTGAATCTAGATGTGCAGTGCTTTAGAGCAGAACAAGGTGAAGATAGAACTGTAAGGAAAATATGGGTATGACACTTGACTGTGACTGACTGTTTACCAGTAACACACAGAGATAGTGAAAGCCATGCCAGAGCAGGCACTGAGAAACACCTGCAGCAAGAAGGAAACAAGGTGCTGGAGCCTGTGGGGTAAGGTCCAACACAGGCAAAGATGGTGCAGGAAGGCACTGGCTGGCAAGAAGTTTGCAGTGTGAAGACAGATGGCTGGCAGGTAAGGAGTTCGTGGAACAAGGTAGAGGAGAGAAGAGGGAGAAAGCATATGGCTGCTATTAATCCACCTTAACAACAGACACCTAAGGTGAAAATGTTGGAGGCAATTTCAGATCTTAGCTGGGCAGCATCATGCTGCAGAGGTATCCCTGTACAATGGCTACAGTGCAGTGATTTTCAGCTTGCAGCCCACAAACTTTTGAAGGACTATAGCCAACTTTTCAGGGGCCTGTGGAAGCCAGCTAAGAAAAGCAGACTATTGTGGTTAGGCCTCATTGTCATGGCCCACAGGGAAAGTTCCTAGGAGATTTGAAAAAAAATCAGTAAAGGCTGAAAAAATATGGATGGAACATACGGATTTTCTGTGTGGAAGAAAGGGGACTCTAGTCTCCCCACTTGCATCTCCCCCAGTTCTTCTGTTCCTTGGCTCCACAGGGCAGGTGGCACAACCTCTGGGGTGTGAAGGAGCAGGAATAAGAGGGTGCTTATTTCCATAAATCCTTTCTTATCTGTTTTGTGTGCCTTTATTTGTGTATTTTGTCAGGAGGGGTGTGAGCCCACTCCCTTTTATGTGACTCGCACAATGCAGAAAGGGAACTCAGACTCCCATTCATGTTGGGTTGCTCAAGTCAGACAACCTGGGCCCATGGGGAAATTGAGAGAAGTAGGAGGATTTCAGGGCCAGAGTCCAAAACTGAGACATTCTTTGGTCATGAAAGTCCTTGCTACTCTGAGATTCAGAGAAAGTCCATGACTCAGGATGGATTTTCAAATCAGCTAAGCATTCGGATACCACTGAATCTGGATATCCTACAGCCAGTGACTGCATTGAAGACTGCAGCTTGGTATCTGGTAGCTCTTTCCACTGCCGGTTACAAAGTGCTTTGTTTTGTTGTAGAAGTTCAAGACCGTCTGTGGTCTGGAGAGTTTATAAGTTCAGTGTTTATGTCCTGTACAGCATCAAGCAAGCAGGCAGCCTTCGGTGACTGAATAATGTTTAATGAACAGTTAATGAACAGGAACATAGTTTGAGAATACAGACATGGAGACAGACCTCCCAATGTTTTCTTTGGTGACCTCAGTGATGGAAGACGGAGCATGCTTATTAAATCTGTAGATGAGGCAAAGCTGGAACCGAATGCAAGAACACTGGAAGGGAGGATTAAAATGTCAAGTGATCTTGACAAATTAGTGATATGATCTGAATAAAATAAGATGAAACTCATTAAGGACAACTGCAGGGCACTATGCTTTGGCAGGAATAATTTTAACTAGCAAATACAGGATGGGGGAAAGTCAGGCTAGCAGTTCTGCAGAAGAGGTAGAGAATCCCAAAGTAAACATGCGTTAACAATGACGTACAGATGTCAAAAAGGCAAATCCTCAGCAGGGCGGAGGTATTGCACAGAAGTATAGGTTATGGGTGCCATACTATGAGATAGATGTAGACCAGCTGGAAAGTCCAGAGGAGGATACCAAAAAAGGATCAGAACTGTGTAACATATGACCTCCAGGGAAAGTCTGAAGAAGTTGGCATTGTTTTGCTTCTAGAAGGCAAGGAGAGGTGTTAAAACATTTTTAAAAGTCCTTTAAGGAATTTAAAGTCTGTTCAAAGAGAGAAGGAATAGTCTTCTACATCCATAATGGAGAAAGTAAGGCATTACGAGCTTAAATTGCAACAAAGCAGACTGAGGTTGGATGCTAAGAAAAACTACTAGTACAGAGCGCAAATCATTGGAATATGTTTTCGGATGAGCACAGGGAGTTTCTATCTTGAGTTCTTTCAGAACAAGGCAGAAAAGCTTGTGCCAACTATCACGTATAATAGATCCTGCCTTCTAGCAGGAAGAAGGAAGAGGGATTAGATAACTCTTGCAGTCCTTCCTGGCTGCTTCTGAATGTGTTTCTACTCTGGCAGGTTGGAGTGTAGTAGACCTGGTCCTATTTGTGCCTTGGCTTTATCACACCTGTGAGAACCCCTGCTTTACTGCATTCTTGGTGAGTCTGGTGGATCAAGGGTGTGTCCACCTGATTTGCTTGTGCAGATCAGTGCTTCAGTGCATGTCCAGTTGGGAGAATTTTTGCCTAACATCAAAGGTGACATAAATTTTTCCCAGGACACAATAATATTCTATGTATAATTCCACTGGATGTAGTGGATCTTGCTGATCTCTTGAGTCATCACATTTTCCATCTGCTGAATTATGTTTCAATCCGAGTTATTTTATCCAGTATATTACTTTATAATACCCACACAAGTGCTTCACTCAGGCAAAGTTCTCATCTAAGGTCAATGAATTTTGCCAGAGTCATGACTTCTGGATCATGTCTTGTACTTCACACAATATCACTGTCTATCATGTTTACTGTATGCTAAACTGCTTGTGTAAGTCAGATGTTTCTTCGGTTCTATTCCATTTTGACTTCAGCTGTGATTGATTTATTCCAGGTCAAATTCAAGAAATTTTCACACACTAGCTACCTCCCAGCTTAAAAGAAAAACCACTACAGTCCTCTAAAATTTTCAGTTTGGCTCAGGTTTGGCTTGACTCCCCAGTAAGAGATGTGTTACAATAACCTTAGTCACCTTATAATTTAATTTATAATAGAGGTCTTGAACTCTTACTGTTACTAACCTCTTATCCATCTCTTTTAATTTTCCAAGGTTCCTTGACTGCTTTGTTATATCACAATGAAATAATCTAGGCATTTTAGGAAGCTAGAAGGTGTTTATCCAAATTATTTTTGGTTTTAAATGGTTGTATCAGTGACTTCATTCTAACTTAATTCTAACATAATTCTAAAGCTCCACAAGGTTTTATCAACTAGAACAAAGCTGCTTTTCCTTTGGTGTCTTGTTAGTATCCACATGAAAAGTGCACTCACAAAATTCAAGGGATGGGCCTTTCAAAATTTGTTTGCCATGATTCTAACAACATTGTGACTCTCTTTTTCAGCTAACTACTTATTTCTCTAGTACTGTAAGTGGTGCTGAACAGTTGAGATGGCATGGCAGTTCTGGAGCTGGACTCCACTTACAGGTATGACAGTGCTTTTCTACCTTTTTGAACCACCTTTCAAACTGAAAACTTTGTAGAAAAAAAATAAATCCCTCTTTTGCTGTATCATTCCAGCTTTTTACTTTGCAACTGAACAAAAATCAGGCTAAACTTTGAATATTCCTTTTATTGTCTGTATTTCCCCCCACTTCATATATTGGCTGGCTTGCATGCAGTGTATATGTTTAAAGAAATTATAGATGTTTTCACAGAACAGTTTCTGATGTCTTATGTCTCAGGTATGCCCAATGGACTAGGAAGCTGAAAAACACTCCAGACCAATAGTGTTGTTAAATTGAAGACCTGGCCCTTGCCTCTTTGCTATTTCCCCTGGTGCTTCCATGCATTGTGGCTTTCCAGTACGCACCCTGCCGTTCCCATCTTGAACTGAATTGGTGAAATACATCCAAATAAGTTATTTAGCCCTGATTGCCTGGGCAATCTTTAATTAACATGCTTATGCACAGGCATAAAAAGTGTAGCTTTATATTTTGAAATATATTATGTCTGGTTTATAAGAACAGAACTGTTCAGATTTCAAGGGTTCTTTTCTCAAAGCTAGTCCCTCTGATAAATTGAATGGATTATGTTTTTGTTGGCTGTCTTTGTTACCTCCATCACTGTGTTTCCAATTTATCAACATAGTTTTGAGAAATTGTTAGAATATGTTGCACTCGTAAGCACTGTGGGGAGAAAAAATATTCATTTGTTACTGCTATTGTGTTTGATTATATTATGCATATCCAAAGGACTAAAATGAAATGTCATCTTTAATTCTCCCTCTACAGTAGACAATATCGCCCTTTCTTCTCGCTTTCCAAAAACAGCTTGGAAGTTAATTCTTCATTTTCATTTTAAATCAGCCATACAGAGTAGAAGCAAGTGTGCATTAGGGACAGGGCAGAAGTAATGGGAGCCTGGAGATCTGAGCTCTGTTTCTGGCTCTGTCTTTAGTTCTTTGCAGTCTTGAGCAAAGTCATTTGACCTCTGGTCTCCAGTCTCTCAGTTCATGAAATAGGAAGAACATTAGCTTCCTACAGATGTCTTGAATAATTTGCCAGAATCATGTCTTGTCTAATCACCTGCGTTTAATATCTCCTAGGGTCTTGCAAAGTCAGTGAAGGCTGAAGCAGCAAATTTTGCATGCAATCAAAAATAAAATGCCCTTGGACAATTAAGACTCGAAGACTACAAAGAGCTTCTGAAGGGGCTAATACAAGCCAGGAAAATGGGTCAGAAAGCCACTGGTGCTGTTCAGTGCTGTTAAATACTGATAAATGATCTATCCCAGCCTGTCAGGGGAGGGAACTTAGTGTTTGGGGGACAAAAGGCTGAACCAGGCCCCCAGCACACAGCCTGGAGCTGCAATAAACTGCCAGGTCACGCTGCACCCAGTTTGGCTGTGCACACATAGTTGAGGATGATCACCCAGATTAAGGGGCAAGGGAGCCTCAGAGAACTGCCTCACAGTGTTTTGCGTGTGCTGCAGTTTCTGACTGCTTTCCCAGGAGAAGGGTGAATTTGGTGAAGTCTCTAGCCTTACTGAGAGGGGAGACCGGAGAGTAAACCTCTTTTCTTGTTACCCTGTCAGGCTGAGCAGAGGTTTCCTGAGGACTGACTCTGAGCAAAATGGCTGAGTGGTTGAGCATCCTAGGGTGAGTTGCTGGGAGCTTTGTGTTTTCTTGGGGGTGGGAGAAGGGAAGGGAAGACGTTCCTGAGGGGGGGGGAGACTGAAGGGAAGGGTGCTCAGGCTGATCTGAGCCAGGGCTGGGGACAGAAGGTCCTGTTATGTCCCAGCTCCAGGCACTGAGGGCTTTTCGTAAATAAATAGTGGCTGTTTCTGAGCGGGCTTGGCTGCCCAAAGCTGATGGACCAGAGCTTTTGAGCTCCCTTTGAGCCCGGAGAGTGTTGATCCATTGCCTGCTCCAGCTAGGTCTGGAACAGCCCAGGAGCAGCTGTGGGGCAACCCCAGGGAGGCTGCACTGAGCTGGAGTGTAAACTGCACCTCTGCCTCCTTGTGTGATTTGCTCCAGTGATTAATGACAGCGGCTGTTTAAAAACCTGGTGCCTCATTTGCAGTCTAAACTTGTCTGGTTACAGGCTCCAGCCAGGGGCTATTTATCTCTGTGTGCAGGCTCTGGAGGTGGGCACCGTGGGGGAAGGGGTAGGTCCTCACCCGAGGGTGGGGGGTGAACTGAACCATTTTCCCAGTATCTTGCTTCCAGCTGCAGCATCGTGCAGGGATTGTGTTGCCCCTGAGGGGAAGAGGTCTCTGCCGCTGCAGAGCCCCACGGGGAAGCTCTGGGCCCCTAGGATATCCCAGCAAGACACATGCTTTCAGTGGTGAATCAGGGCTGCCTTTGGAAGGCCTCACAACATCTAAGGTTCGGAGGAACTCCTGTGAGCTTGCAGGATCTGAGGGTAAAAAGCTTAGAAAGACGGTTGTGTCATCTTAAAAATTAACCCCCTCCTTGTGGTGTTTGGCTCAGATGAGTCGCTTGCCCAGTCAGTGAGCTGGGTTCTCCTCCATGGCTGGGAAGGGGACTCTGAAAGGCCAGCGAGTGGGGTCTGTGACACTGTTACCAAATGGGGATGTACAAGGGCTTTAAGCACAAGCTCAGCTGCTGTATAGAGAGGGAGCCTTGCTGCTGGCTCCCTTCTTGGGGTACTGCCTTTGTGAAACACCCACATCCTTCCACGACTGCAAAAATGTTCCTCCTGCCTGGGGCTGGCTGTGCAATTCTCTGAGCTCGGAGCCATCCTGGGTGCCAGGCAAAGGGTCTGCATGACGGGGTGGCAAGGAGAGCGCTTACATGTGATGCCAGAATGAGCAGGATGCACGTACTGAAGCAGAGATTACTTTTTCATTGGTTACCTTGTGAATGAAGCGTCTTAAAAATTATTTATTTCCTACTTTATCTGTGTAACTGCCGCAGCGCGAATGTGGCAGCAGGCGCCAGCTTTTGGGTGTTTGGGCCACGCTGCTGCAGGGCAGTGAGTTCCCCTCGACCTGGCTCTCGGCTCATCAGGAACACAGAGGCCCTTGCGCTCCGTGCCGGTGATGTTGGGGGGCTCGGGCTCCCCCCCCGGGTGTGCTCCCCGCCTGTGCCCTCAGCGGCGGTGACGCTGCCAGCTCTGCCCAGGCGGGACGGCGCAGCCCCGGCGTGTCCCCGAGCCCACGCGGGACCGCGACTCGCCTCCCCCACGGCCCCGGGGTGCCCGGCCGCCTTCCCCCCGACGGGGAGCCCCTTCGCAGCGGGGTCTGCTGCGAGGCCCGGCAAGGGTTAACGCCGAAACCCCACGCCCCCTTTGACGGAGTCGGACCAACCTCGCCAAATTTGAAAAGGCATCCGGGGCTGAGTGTGCGCCCTGGGCGCAAAGAGCCGCGCTGGCCCCGGACCCCCTGCGCGGGCAGCAGCCGCCGCCGGGGCTCGCCTCGCCGGGGCTCGCCTTGCCGCGGGACGGGGCTTCCCTCCGGGAGCCGGAGCGGCGGTCCCTGTGTCCCGGGCACCGCTGCCCCGTGGTCCCCGGTCCCGGGGGCACCTCCGCGCCGTGGGATCCCGCCGTGACCCCGGCCGGGGGAGGCACGGTGGGGCTCCGCGCCTGCCGTGCTGTGTAAGAGGAAAAGCGGGGGGGGGTGGGGGGGGCGGGAGGAACACCCCATTCTTGCAAAAATGCAGTTCGCTCTTTTCTTGTCCTGGTGCTGCTGCCTGCATGGATGTGCGCTAGGGACTGGCTTCCTCTACCAATTCCCAGCATCAACCCTGCAGCACAACTACCCAGAGCAGAGCTCGGGCTCGCCGGGCAGCGGCTTCGCCAGTCGCCGGTGAGTAAGACCGGGTCCGCCTCCCCGGGGGGAGCAACGGGCACGGCAGAACCGCGGGCAATCCCGGCGGAGGGTGCGAGGGTCTCGCCGGGCTGGGCTGCCCTCATCCTAACTGGGGTGGTGGTGGTGGTGGGAGCTCCTACCTGCCCGCGGCAGGGCCCCCCTCTGGGGCAGGGGTGACTGGGGAATCGAGGAGGAGCTGAGCTTTGGCAGATGGAACCCGCAAAGTCCCCTTCCTGCCCCCCCCAGCCTGTCGGGGCGGAGAAGGTCTTTGCCGGGGTCGCGGGCAGCGTGTCCCTGCGCAGCCGGAGCCGTAAAACCTCCTGAACCGGGACCCCGGGGATGCCGACAGAGGGAACTGCTATAGCCCTCGGCTGCGAGGAAAAACTTGTTCAGCTCAACAAAGGAAAGACCTTAATTACAGATCTCTATTCAAGAGCTGCAGCTTTCAAATAGCTGTTTAAACCCAAACCTCCCACTCTTCTGCTCTCCCCTCCGCCCCAAACCAATTTCTTACAAACTTAGTGTAAATCAGTTTTGATTTACTGTGTCTTGCTGCTTCAGTAGAGCAAACAATTTAGGCTTCTCCCCCTCCCCTCTGTTTTCTCTGGGTATTTCTCTGGAGGTGAAACAGCTGTTCAGATGAATGAGCCGCACTGTATAAAGCGAGAGAGTGGCTTAACCTGATTCCAGTTGTTCTTGAATTTCACTTTTTTTTTTTTTTTTTGCGATTCCCTTAAATGGGGACTTGGGAATTTAATATTCAGGGCTCGTCCATCCTGTCTCTACCTCTTTTCCTCCTCCCCTTGCTAATACCTAGTATGCATGAGTTATGCTGCTGTGGAGGAGGGCTTATGTTAGCACCGCTTATTTGGGCTAGGAATTGGGATAAGACATCTACACAACAGATTTTCATCGGCGTGTCACAGAAGTACAAGAGTGGGCGCTAGCCTTGTGTCTTGCACGGTTCTCACATATGGTGCATATTTCATCTCCAAGTGGGGGTGGTTTTGTTTGCTGGGCTGTCAAACAGGCCTCAGTCTGTAGGGGGTGTGATGTTAAACTACAGTAACTGTCAAAGGGTTTGAAACAGCAGAAAATTATAGGAGAGTAATGGGATAAACCTATCCCAGCTGGATCTGTTCCAAGGTACCCCCTTCCCAAAGCATGAGCTGCAATGAGAACCACATGTCATTTGTCTTACATATCTATTAGCCTGTAGATCTTTGTTCAGAGCTACCATGCTTACATGAGTGTGGACTGTATCTCTGCTCACTAAAGACCTTCCCCAGTTCACACTCTTGCACAATTTTCCCATGCCTCGGTTGTTTGGATAGCTGATGCTTTGTCAGGGGAACGTGTCCGTCTCCAAGTCTATAAAGTGTTGTATAAAACCATTTAAAGCTGATTTAAACAATGATGTTGGGAAAGCTGGTAGATTTTTTTTTTTTTTTTTTTTTTTTTTGTCCAATGGAACTTTGCCATGTGGGAATCTCCCATTCTAGTTTAAAGCAGAGGGGGGAAATAAAAAAATTGAAGGGAAGGAAAAGTCACTGGTGGATGTTTTGAAATAAAAATTCAAGTGCTTAGTCAAATATCACACGCTGAAGCAATCTTTCTGTGTTTTAATTTCCCCTTGAGTGGTGGAGTTTTGTTGTTGGCAAATGTCTAACAGCTTCACTTTCTGATGGGAAAATCTGTGTGGGAAAACTTTTACCCAGCCACAGTGTTGGGCCTTTGGGGGACACTCCTGCAGGGTGCAGCTTCAGGTTGGGATAGCTGTGCTTTTCTGGATTTAATATGGTGCTGGAAAAGAATGAGGCTTTTTGCTCTGAAGTCTGACATTGATCTATGTGGGTGTGAAGCCTTTTTTCAGGGGACTCAATCAGACTAGCATAAACTGTTTACGTTGTTCAGCATCCCTTTTGCCATCTAAACAGGGGATCTTAGGAGCACCTGAGTTATGTGAAGCAATAGCAGCTCTATCACAGCAGAGCTTGCTGGCCTCTGCCCTGAAGAGGCTGCGGAGGACGCAAGATGGGGGGGAGGTGGTTATTATTAATGACAGTACATGGCCATTCCCACTTTCTCTTCTGCAACCTTCCCAGTGAGTGCTTTGTCTAGTGACTTCTTGCAGGTTTCCTGGGCACCATCAGCCGAGTATAAGCAGGCCAGAGCCTTGAAAGTTACTGCTGCAGCTCTAGGTTTTGGTACGTTGCAGCACATACTGATGCGGTGCTCTGCAGCTGACATGTAACCTCGATACAAGACACACCATGTTCCTGCAGTTGACTTTATCTGTCCTTGATCAGCAAGTGAAGATATGATTGAGCTGTTTGGGAATCTGTTGGGTTTTGTTTAGTTGTGGTTTTTTTTTTTTTTTTTTTTTTTTTTTTTAAATTAGCTGTTATAAACACTGTATTTCTCCAAGGAAAAAAACCAAGTTGCTGAAATCTTGTCTTCCACCTAGAAAACTCAATAGCTGATATAGTCCTTGGGTATCTAGGTTGCAGGTTGTGTCAGAGATGGGCTTCTGAGGCTCTGAGGACTGCTGAACATTTTTTGTGCCAGAAAACTCTGGGCAGTGTAAAAACCTTGGGGGTATGTGTGGAGGGAAATTTGCAGGAAAAAAAAAATTCACATCCTTCAAAATGAAACTGTGGAATACTTGTTCTTGTGGAATGTTGCTTGCTTTGCTTCCTTTTTTAAAAATGAAAATTCTAGCTTCTTGTTGGCTTCAATTGACAGATCTTGGTTATTAGACCAAAGACACTTGCAGTCTATCTTTGCATGTGCTTGAATTGCTTTGAGGGGATATGCAAGTAATAATGACTGAAATCCAAACAGCAGGATTTGCTGGCATTGTATAGATTGTAGCAGCTTCACTATTTTGTTTGAAATTCACATTTGGTGCATGTGTTTCTAACTTGCTACTGTATTAAGGCATTGGGAATGGGAAGGTAGGTCTTGTCCAAAGCATAAGAATGCCAAGCAGAAACTGCTGTCCTCCAGACTTGAACATGATAAGCTTTGCTAACTGTGTTAAGCTACTTCCCATGCTGGAAGTAGCTTGGTTCTCAAAGAACGCCTGCATCTGTGTTAGTTGTCTTTGGAATTGGTGTTCTCCCAGCTTAACTTCTCATCCTATTTTCCTGTACTTCCAAATTAGTCATGCATCAAGTCCTTGTGAACTCAAGTGTGGGAGTGAGAAACATCTGAGACAAGATGCAGTGCTTAGGCTGGGAACCTCTTTGGATGTGAGGTGGAGGTAGCTGAAAGAAAACCCCCAAACATAAACCAGAAAGCAATGTAGGATGATAACTTTCTTACTGCTAGATTTACAGTAGCATCACAAAAATCAGCGGAGGTGGAAGCAAAGTCCAACTATGATAGATAGACCTACAAAACACTTACACCTCAGCCTAAAAATTTCTTCCTGTGAATGAACATTAGAACCACGATGTTACAAATAACAGGTCTGTCCAAGCGAGCATTCTTATCCAGACTCTACTGGTAATTACAAATCAGTACTTATTTTGGTCACATAATAAGTAATTCCTAGTGCTTGCTACAGCAGTGATGTTTCTTGAGGATGGATATGGAGAGGGAAGTAATATCGGTCAATTGAAATCTGTAAGTGCAACTTTTGATTGCTAGAGGCAGACGTTTCAACATGGAAGGCCAGCTGGCTTCGTCTGTCTCTTGTTGCCACATACATACCTCAGAGCACAGCCCAGGAGAGCAAGACCTGAGTTCCAGTTGTGTCTCTATCAATGGTTTATTCCGTGTCAGAGGGCAAATCACTTTGCCATGGATTCAGTGGAATAATTAAACATGATCTGTGTGCTGCTTTGACCTGGAAAAGATATTTAAACTGACATCAGCTTTCCTCTACTATAGCCTGTCTTTTCCCCCCTGAAAAGCCTGAAGTGTCGATGCTTTCAGATGTTTAGGTGATGCTTGAAATATGTTGTCAACTATTCCTTGAGGCTAGCAGTCTCCTAATAGGTCACTTGAATGGCTGGCTTTCAAGATCAAGATGTCTGGGTGGACCTGTTAAAGGCGGATCTGTTCTTTTCAAAATAGCTGCCTGCATTGTGCCTGGTCCTACAGCTACACATTTGCTAGGATGGAATTGCCCCTCCCCAACCCCATCTGAAGGACTGTGCACAACTGCATTGTAATGTAACAACCTCCAGCCTCTTGGGTGAGGTTTTAGTACTTTTAAGTAAGTGTGGGTCTCTTTATGTGATAGAAGCCTGTTCTTGGTATTAAAAGGTGATCTATAAATCAGTATCCTGATTCATGCAGTCTGTCAGACTGTTTTCAGAACATGTATCTGGAGTTTTCCTGATGGTTGTCTGTTAATTCTCTCTTAACCAGAGAAAGATGATTTGAACCTGATTTCAGCCCCAAATTCTGAACCTCTTGTGGCTCTTAAGTGTGTGTGGAATATAAAACTATACATATTGGAGAAATGTGGTTCTTTTTCCTTTTACTGACAGGATCTTGCTTTCTGAGTCATTCCCTCCATCACCTAATAGTCTGTTCACTGCCTGGTTTTCTATGGTTTGCTATGGGCTGTGTGAGGATGTCAAGCAAACAAACTGGGATTTGTGTCATGCTGAGTCCTCTGTGCTAATTCCCCTTTGAAGTGCCCTACCCAGGTAACCAAGAGGTCAGAAGGTCTTAAGCTCATCACCCAACCCTTGAACTATCCGGTGTTTGTTTCCTGGACTCTGGAGCCATATGATCTTCATCTGACTTGTGGGGTTCAGCGCTGTAACTTTGCAATGCAATTAACAGTGAAGCCAACGGTAGTGTAAGGATCTAGCAACACTGGAATGGCTTTGAAATACCAGACGTGACTGTAGTTACTGCAGTAAATTGTATTCGTTTAGGAAATCTCCTACGGTCTTGCCTTTCCAGCTGCTTGTGTGAATCATTTCCTCTCATGTAGGTTTCATTTACCAGCTCTAGGAAGAAAAAGGGAGTGGAGAGGCAAAGCAATGGGTGGCAGTGAACTTGTGCTCCCCTTGGATAAATTAACAAATGTGTCTCTTTCAATAACTCTTATTTGTTCATTTTCTCAAAACTGAGCTTGTTAGTGCACTAAAATCCTAGTCGAAACAGGTCAGGTTAGAAACTTCACAGCTTTGCTTGGGGGGGAGTGGTTCTGTGACACTTGGATCATACAATATTTACTCACATCATTGTTTTATTGGGCTGTCTCTTGACAAAGAGGGAAAAATGAAGAATGACTTGGAGGTAACGATGAAAGACTGAAAGCATAGAGTGCTTTAGGTCTGCTGGATTAGATTAATGGACCAGCTACTCATGCTCTTTCCTGCATTAGACCTCTAGTATGTCTGGAAACATTATTGTTTTGTAAAGCATAGACTACCTCTCCTGTAGGGTAATACTAAAATTCATCTGACCTCATTTCTGCAATATGCTCAAAGCTCTCAACTCACTTTTAATTAGAGAGATGTAGACAGTGCTTAAATTTACTTTCACTGAGGCATAGTGTTTTTTATGAGGCTTTGAGCATAAAGCTAGCCTGTGCCAACTTAGATATCACAAAGACTCTATTAAGGATCGTAGCTGCAAAAGTTAAGCATAATGCTACTAATCGGGCTACTGTCTTGCAATTTTTCAACTGTTCATATAGTTGAATAATACTAAAGTTCCTGCTTAGTGTATTTATGCACAATGTGGCACTGATCTGAATTAGACTCCTTAATACTACTACAGAAAGGAACAAGGATGGGAACAGTGATATTGTTCCTTATCTCCTTTTTAGGAAGAAACAACTATTTGTTGACTTGAAGTTTCTTGCTTGGAATAATATGGTTTAGATGTTTTGTCTGTTTTTGACAAGTTTAATGTTTTCCTCCTCTTGGAAATGAACATATGTGTAAGTAAAGAGTGTGCTTGGGTGAAAGTGTTGCCTGTAATGTTTAGGCCTGGCTATTTGAAAATAGTTGAATCTTTTTGAGAGGACCAACAAATAGGAAGCTATTTCAGGTTTGAGACTCCTTTTCATCTTCCAAAGCAGGGAAATCATGGCTGGCAAAGAAAAAAACCTCTCCTATCTGTTTAGAAGTGGCTTTCACCCAGGGGCCCACACAACGGATGCTGCTGAGCCAAAAGCTGAAGGCAGCGTCATCATGTTTCATGTTTGGGACAGATCAGTCTTCTCTTCCATATTTATCTGGTTTATCTGGAAAAGAGAATCTGCCACTTAAAAACACAGTAGTTGATTTTGAAACCTCTTTGAAGCTGAGAAGGGAAGGTATCTGTGAGCTTCTCTTATGCAGGACTCTTCCCTTTACTTCTCTGTGGTCTGCTGCGTGTCTCCTGTCTGTCCTGATTATCCAGCTACCTTCCTTTGTGCTGAGCAAACAAACCATCTGTCAAAACTTTAAAGCCAATGTGAGGTACCACTAGATGGAAATGCATCCAATCTTGACATCAGGTTATGTAGTCAGATGTCTTTTTAATCAGTTCCAACTTTTTCTGCCCCTAGGAACTGGGTGGAAGTGATATTCTTTGCAGTATTTGCACTAGATATAGGCATGTGTTTGCTCAGAGCATCTCAGAAACGCCAGTGCAATGAAATCATGAGGCAGGGGAATATCCCCCTGGACATGGTCGTGTAACCAAGTTGTACTGAGTCTATAGAGTTAAGAACAGGTCCAGTCCTGTTTCTTCTGGGTGTCTGTGTGTGTTGCTGTGTCCCTGCCTGCCTTTTTTTTTTTTGTATGTGTGCTCTAGAGGGGAGTTGGTTTTGACTTTGCAGATGGACAAGACTCTTGATTCCTGCTTTCCACTTCCCAGTGTAATAAAAAGACCAAGTACATGTGGTGGGTAGAAGTGCCCCATAAGGGCAATGTAGGCAAAGGTGTTTTATGAAAGATACCTGTTTCATGTGAGGATAGTTCTGGGGACGGACCATGCAGAAGTGAGGAAGAGGGTGCAGCAAATGCGATTGCAAGACCTGAGTACTAAGGTTACTGGTCTTCTGTTCTGTGTGAGAAACTGGAATAGGATGCTCCTTACCCTGTGTATGTTGGACCTTAGAGCTGTTTAGGCAGCAGCATAGGTGCTAAATGAGCTAAATACCCCCTTTGCCCTGTTATGATGACCTTGTGGGATGGAGTTGCTCAGTTAAGGCACTGCATAAAAATTTCCCTTCTGTCCTTGGCTTGTTTTGTGCCTGGGGTCAATCAACATCTGCTTTTTCCCCACAGGACTTTGCTTATTTAGCCGTTCAAAAGTGTGGTGCTGGGAGCTCTCAGCTTGGTTTGAAATGCTTCTTCTCATCACAAAAAGGCTTGGGGCAGATGGGCTGCTGTGGCTGTTCGGATGACATAACGTCTCCGTGCTGAGTCTCCCATTGGCCTGGTGCTGCGGTGCTTGGTGGGGTGTGGTAGCCCTGAACGGAAGGGCAGACATTTCTTTTTTGCTGTGTGCTGCTTAGCCCTTATTAAACTCAGATGTTTCTAACCCCTTCCTCCAGGCTCTCATTATTGCTGTAAACACAGCAGAGCACAGGGAGCTTTTTCAAATCCTCATTTGAGGCAGCAATGGGTGACAGCTCTACCAACAACTCTCCAGTGTGCCTGTGTGTGAAGGGGGGTTGACATAAATTCAAGACTCTAACCTAAGGGAGATTCTGTTTGTGTTTTCCCTAAAGAAAAAGACATTTTAAAAAAAATCTAATGCCACTTCTCTTCCTCCTGCCTCAGGTTGCTTGGCTTCCTGGCTTTCTTCTTGCCTGATTTCCTCTTCTGCTTCCCCAGTACTGGTCTGGTTTCTGCCACCCTGCTCAATGTGGGCTGTCTGTCTGTCTGTCTCATCACTATCTTGTGCAAACTTTGAGCTGTTTGCATTTTCAGGTAGCAGTGAAAGTGATCCAGCTAAAATAAGGTTTCTGTTGCTGTTCTAGGATGACTAAAAAAGGCTCTCCTAGAAGAAAACACCTAAATCTGGCTGTCAGTAGCTCTGTATCTCAGCTCTACCTGTTCCAGATTTACTGTGTGGCTCTGACAGAAAGTTATTTTTCCAGCTTTTTGTGAACGGAGAAAGAGAGGAGTGACTGCCAGGGTAACAGGATCTTAGATGCTTCCTACCTGTAAACATCACTTCACACAGTGTGAGTTACCATACCCCCTGCAGGGGAATTTAGGAATCCTGGGTATCTCTAAATGTAAGCCATTAACTTTGAGGTGCAACCAGGCTATTTATAACATTCTTACACACAGTTCTCCAAGAACTATATCCTTTGCAAATCTACTCATGAGACTCAAATATCTGTTTAATATAATTCTTTTTTGAGTTGAGAAATTCTTGTCCCGGTGAGGTATCACAGCTGCTTTGTGCATGGCATCTGACTTGGTAAGATCTGTGTTCCTGCAAGATTTCTGAAGATCTCTGTAAGATCATCTGTATGGCTTGTTCTTGTGACATTTTTGCATCTGACTCTAGTCTTGTATGTCTTGTAACTTGAGCTAAAGATCCTGGTTCTGAACTGTCAGGAGCGAAGTCAGATGCTAGGAAGATCATTGCCGTTTTGATGCTGTATTTAGTCACTGGATGCTAGACTTCCTTTTGGAAATCTAGGCTATCCTAAGACTTTTAAAGATAAACTACCCTCTTGCAAGATTCTTGAAATCTGGTACCCTGAGTCTCTGGCTTGGTTTAAATTGCCCTTCAAGAGTTTCTGGTGCATGGAAGGTACAGATAGCTTTTCTCATTTGGTTCTCTACATCCCCAAGAAAACACTGATTTAATTAGTGGTCATTGCAGCTTTGAGGTGAACTTTTTATGCTTCTTTTAATGAACTTAAAGCTAAAATATCAGTGATCCTGGGAACTGAGCTGTCAGCTTGTGTCTGTCACTGGCACTAGCAGTACAGGACAGAGAAAATCTGATATGCTTAAGCTTCAGTATTTCAACATGGCAAACCCCACTAACCTAAACACTGAGGGGGGAGCTGCATTCTTTGCTATGCCTAATCTCTGTATTTTGTTAAACATGCATTCCTGCCAGAACTTTATTGGACAGAACAATAGTGACCAGCTGGGCAAGTGACCCTGGCTTTTCTGGTCGGCAGAGGAATTCAGCATCTGAGGAGTTCGGATTCTCATGTGCAGCTTAAAGTGATCTGGATTTAGTTGCTTTTAATTATCAGCTGGCTGATTCATAAGACTTTGTTTTCCACCCTCTTTCCCAAGAAAAAGACCATTCCCTTAAATGCTCAGTGTAAATTATATAGAGCAGCGCAAAGTCTGGGAACTGAGACTTGCAAGTTGTCTCTCTCTCTTTTCTTTCCTCTAAATAAAATGGGAATAGTAATACTTCCCTTCATGTAAGGGAAGGCTCTGGGGAGTATTTCATGAGGGTGTGGTTAGATCTTAGAGGGAAAGCTACAAAATCCAAAGTATTGTATATGGATACATGCAGAAGTTTATAATAAATCTATGAATGATAATACTTGGCGCTTGCATAGCCTTCCACTCTTACAGAATAGAGGTCGTTGTGCTCCCTGTTTACTGTACCTCTCTGAGCCTGAATGACTGAAATTAGTCTTGGGGAGTTAGTCTTTGCCTGATCTTTACAGAGAAGGATTTCTTTTGGAGGGCTAGCTGAGAGGTGGGAGAGGGAGGTGCTGAGCAGGACAGGCTGGACTGAACACTGGCAGAGGGCTGGATGATGGCACAGGCTGTGGGGCTTTCCCCTCCTCAGCTGCTATGAGAGCTTTGTGGGAGGCTGAATGTGTAACATACCTATAGATGCAGCACTGACCGATGGGGTCAATGCAAAAATGCCTGCAACTGGTGCTACCAAACAGTACCAGCCTTTGAGCAAAGGCAGGTCTGGGCTGTGATGCTGCAAACTTTCTCTGTTCCCATGCAGCATCTGAAGTATAGCAGAGAGCAAAAAGGCAAATTGGCTCTGTAGGATGTTACAGCACTTGGCTTAATGCTGCTGTAAATCAGCGTAACCTGCAGCAAAATATATAGTCTCCCTGCAGTGTATTTCAGGATACAGCACTGAGCCAAATGGTTTAAACTATCGCACAGTAAAATGCTGTCTCTTGGGCCGCTGTTACTGGAAGTCACTAATGTATATCGCAAATGATACAAAAATTTTGGATTACAAAGTTGTAGGAATTCTTAGGCTGTAGGCCTGTGGATAAGCTTTGAATGAGTGTGCATTGCAAGCAGAAATAATAGGATCCCCTTTTGCCAAGCACCAGAAAAATACTTGAGTCCTGATAGTGTAATTAAAAGTCTGCTAAAACCCTTTCAAGACCTTTGCAACAAAACCCATTGGAAATTTATTGCAAGGACCGCAGCAACATACTCATTTTCTTGGGTAATGTCCTTTGAAACAATCAAGCTCTCTAATTATGTCTGTCAGGCCCTGCCAAGTGGTTACTGGCGTCTGAACTAGAAGGTTTTTAAAACAACTTCTACAAATGACTATAGAATTTTGCTGAAAGTAAACTTTCAGCTCCCAAGTTCCTTTTGAAGGAGTTGCTCCATAACCTTTGGGGAGCTAAGGGTGAAGCTGTGTCTGTCTGCACCGGGTAGGAAGAGAGGGGAGAAGTGGCAATATGAGAATGGTCAGAATTGTCACAGCTTGTCTCTTGAGCTGAATGCAACTAGAAACTACATTGGTTTCTATCAGACACCTCAGCTGGTGTCCTGGTTGAGCCTGGAAGTTGCCTTGTGCTACCCATGTCTGGGTTACTGATTTGTATCTGAGCATCTCTGTGGCCTATGGAGGCAAGGTTTGCTTTGCAGGGCACCTCCATGAGCTCTGATGTGTGTGGTTGTGGTTTGTTTTTGCTTTGTTTTTTTAAAAAAACAACCAAAAACCAACCGACCCCAAAAACTCCCCCACAAAAACCAACACCAAACCCCACACAAGCATTTGACTGGAGTTGCACACTCCCCCCATGGCTTGTGGCTCAGATATTGCCAGTAGTAATTGAACAAGTGAATAGGCTGTTCCCATGGACATATCGACAGCAAGGGGAAACAGTTCAATAGTTGTTGTTCTGTCACTCCCTGCTCCATGTTCTGAGGTTCAACCAACCTTTTTGATTTGTGTATATGAGAGTGATTTCAGCTGAAACTCATACCAGGTCTTTTCTGCTGCGAGAAGTATGTGACATGAGTCTGTCACAGCCCCTTAATTCAACATTGAGCCCTGATGTGTTCAGTGACTTGGCTGATGTATGGCATCCCTATATGCTTTCTTATAAATGGGTCAGGTGAGCACTGTTGTAATAGCAGCTGCTGTCTTTGCTTGCAGGGTGGCTCTATTTCGCATCATCCTTTGCATGTAAATATTTCTCCAAGCTACACTGAGAGGTGTAAAGGAAAGCTCTCATGTATGTGTGTATGAGGGAGAAAAAGCACAAGAAAATTTTAGCTGTGGTGTGTGAAGGCTGTTTTCATATGTACTTAGTGTAACAATAAACCGTAGACTGTTGCTGAGCAGCCACATGTCAGTCACAGGTTTACTGGTTTGCCCAGAGGAAGTAAAGCAAGAGCATGCTGTTCTTCCCAAACTACAAAAACGGTACCAGAAATACAGAATAACTGTCACCCATCAATAAAATTCAGATCATAACTGCTTGTTTTAATCGAACTTGTATCTTTGACACCCATCTTGGTATCACTCTTCATCCTCTGAATGTTCTGTTTTTGATGAAATCTGTGTAAATAGGGAGAAGAAAAAAGGTCATCTGTCTTTAATGGCTTTGCCTTGAATTTACCACAAGCTTTTGTGAGTAGTATGTGTCTCAAATGGCATGTGGGTGTATCTAGTGCCAGTCACTCCTTTGTACACACAGGCTGAGAATTTTCTCACCAATAACTCCAGACATTCCCACTTCCAGCAGAGTGGCGAGGGATGCTTGTGAAGCCTTTGCTTTTGGAGGTTGGATCATCTGGTGCATCAATTTGCACCCTTACCAAATTTGTGGTTAAAATGCTGTTGTGGAGTTTTCCGCTTTGCCTTGGTGGAAACAGCTCGGTTGCCCTGCCCTTTTGCATTGGCAGGTAATTTGAAACTTCAACAACAACCAAAAAAACCCTACAAACCCCCATCTAATCGAGTTTGCCGTACTTGTAATTCCCCACAGAACAGGGCAGGAATTTCTCTGGCCAAATGTCTGTATCTCTCCTTCAGACCTCCTGCTGTCCCCTCTCTCTTGCTCAGTGCTGCCTTCTCCCCATCCAGTTTCCCATGTGTGTACTCGGGAATGTTTCAAGGCAGTGTTATCATTCCTAAGGAATCTACTGTGCGTGCACAGGCTATAGAGGGGTTTTTTTTCGGCTGTTATTACTTGGCCAAATCAAACCCATTTTCCACCTGGATACCGAAACGTAGATCTCCTCCCTCAAGACCATCTCCTTTCCAAATAGAGGCTTCCAAAGCACCAAGGCACTAAAGCGCTTTCTTAGATTGCTCAAGAATTTTTTAATAATAGAGAAAGGTGTTAGTGTTTCTGTTCACAAGAGAAAGGCTTTCTTTTTTTAAGATTTTTTTTTTCTAATGAACAAACTGGATTGCAGCAAGGTTTAAAAGGAGAATGCAAATAATTGTTCTTGGCTAGAAATAAGGTATGGAGACTGCTTCCAAAACCAGTGAAAGCTTAGGAAGACGTGTTAAAAGCAGAAGAACCATTTAAATTGAAAATAGGTAGGTAGAGCACTTCATTTCTAGATGTCTTTGTAGTCTATCTATAGACGGATATTGAAGTGCAGTGGGTTCTGTGTGATTGAAACATACACCATCTGCTTAAGAGTGAGTTTAAAACTTGATGAGGCAATACAGAGTGTTCACTAGCGGGGGTTTGGGACTACTGTGTGCAGAAGAGCTGATCTACAGCAAATGCTATGTAGTTACTTTTTATGGCATTGGACGGATGCAGTTGTCAGAGTGTAAGAGTGGGAGTCTGGAGAAAGGTGAAGAGGAGGCTGCTGGTATAGCAGATTATTGTGTGCCTGTAACTACTGCATCCAAGCTGTATTATATTCACATGGTGCTTTGAATGAGGCTTCCACTTTGTGCAAAGGAAGCACTTTGAAAGGGCTCGTGGCTGGCAACTGGAAGTCTTTTAGGGCAATTCATTACTGCATTTAGATGGGCACTGGGAACGATTGGCTTGAGAGGGAGGCAAGGAAGGGAAAGATGTGATCACCTAGCTACCCATGGGTGTGGAGGTGTGTTTGTAAAGGGTATTGTTACTTTACTACACTAAAAATGTTTTTTGAGAGTTTCAGACTGTGCAAGTAGGAATTTATTAACCTTAAAGCTATTGAGACATCCTCCTGTCTTAGCTCACTGTCTCTGATCTCTCTCCCAACATGCACTTGAATCAAAACTGACTGTTGTAAAGGGCAAACTCAGCTCTCTGATCACACAACAGATCTAAGTTTTGATGTTCCTACTTCCCTACACATGAAACTCCCATGGGTGTAACTGGAACAATAGGATTATTTTCCAAATTATTTTTTATTGTAGTAACGCCCAGGACAGCCTTGTGCCAGACATGGCAGACATGGAATAAAAAGTTTTCAATTTAAATAGCAAATTAACACACAGGCTTTGGGTTTTGTTTTTCAGACTGATTAACACTTTGAATACCCAGGCAGAGAGGTTTTGCAAGGCTTTGTTTTCACTGAACTGGGTCCTTGTGTGGCTTAGGGATCTCTGAGCTGGGCAAGCTCAAGACAGCCAGCTTTATCAACACAGCCTGGTATTCAGAATGACCTGGCATATCAGTAGAACAGTTACTGGAGAAATGTGCTTTGCTCTTGGAGTACAGGCATGTTGGCAGGGCACAGCTGTCCCCAAAAGTCTTCCTGGAGTACCAGCAGTAGTCTTGTCTCAGGCCTTAATGCAAATGCTGGCTGATGGTATCTGACCTTCAGTTGCCTCACTGAATAGAAGCAGCTAAGCTGACAAATCAAAAAGGGAAAAGAGGAATTGTTGATCTCAAGGCAATATAAGTAGATGGATTTGTCTAGACTGGCTTATTATTTATAATCACCTCCTCCAGCCCTGGAAACATTAGAAAGCTGAAGGGTTTTCTTGCATTTGAGGAAAGGCTGTTTCTTTAGCAGTCTCAATGAGGATGTTGTCACGTCTGACTCTTTGTATGGCAGTCACCTGAAACAGGGGTGATGTGGAATAAAGCCAAGCCTGCACACTTACTGCAGCTTCACTCTAGAAAGAGGTCGCCTTGGCTCATGAAAACTAGTTCCCAACAATGATGGGCAACCACATGGTAGATAACTACTGTAGAAAGGTCTGCTGTATAGTCCCTTCTGTACCAGAGCCCACAAACTGCATTGTAAGTTGCTGAACAAATTGAAGACCTAGACTGAATGAAGCAATTATATTGTGCCACAGGAAAAGACAAGGAGGGAGGAGGGCAGGTGGAAGAAGTGTTACTAGAAGAGTTCTGGGTTCTGTTTACATGACACAGCTGTCTGTGCAGGTATTTCCAGTTGCGTCCTAGCACTTGTGAATCTGAAGCTGATGCTCTGATCTGCTTTTCAATGCCTTTTTGGGCCCACAGGATACTGCTCTGAGTGTTGAAATAGCTCAGGAAAACAAAACTGTATTCCCTTCAATAGAAAAAGCAATGTTTTGTGTGTGGGATCTCCTTCAAGATATTTTTTTCTTTTTAGCTATCAAAAGGGTGTACCTGTCTCCAATAACAGTAATATCTCTACTGTTCAGCTCCAGGAAAAACCTGAAACATGCATGTTACATGGGTGGATTAACATAATGCAATTAATAGGAAGCAATGACTTGATCGTGCCATCCTAATTTTTTTCTTTGATACGCTCAGTGCTCTCCTTTTGACATTGCCTTTTGTTCTTCTTGTAATTTGTGGTTTTTGGTGCCAGTATAATGGTAATGAAAAACACTGCTTCATTTAGGCAAAGTCCCTGTGTTCCTGTCATGCATGTGGCTTTCATTGCTGCTGGTAAGTGCTGTGAGTTTGGCAACAGAGGGCTGAATGTGAGGCAGAAAGATGCACTGTTGTCTGTACAGAGCTCTATAAGCAAAAAAATAAATTCAGGAGCAGACCCTGTTCAGTCCTTCCAGACTAGCTGTTGATGCATGCAGATACAGGCCCTGTAGGGCTAAGTACGTGATTTGAAGGAGCTGCTGAAAACCAGCAGGAGCCCGATTTGTCCATTTTGGAGAACACGGATTGTGCAAAGTGTTGTTTTGTTATGATGTAATGTAGCAGAGGGAATTAAAGACCGCTATGGGTACTGACTTTATGGATGGTGGAGGAGACTCTAGCCACAACAGGAGCACTAGGAAAGCATAGGATGCTGTTACAGGGTTGCTGACTCCTTAAGCTAGTTTTCTTAATGTTTTAATCACTGCAAAAGTTTTGAGGACAAGCAGGTGTGTGTCAGTGTCCTGTTTTCCCACCTCTTGCTAATTCAAAGTTAGAGTTTAATTCTGAATGAATTTATGTTGGTGTAAATTTAGAGGTACTGACTTTGATAAAAGTTTGTCTTGTACTTTAATGAAGATTAGGGCCAGTGTCCTCAAGCAGTTCTAGATCAGATCTTCAGAGGAGGACACACAGACAAGTGCCAAATGTCATTTTTGAACACAGGGGTATATTTCAGACAAATAGTGTTCCAAATCCCAGCTCTATACTTTCAGTCAAGGATTTAAGGACATCTTTTTCCTTGATCCCACCCCTGCTTTCAAGGTCAGGCTTTCTAGAAACGAACAAACCAGTACTACGGATGTATTGGCAGTATGAAGGTAGGAGACCTATCTACAGCCAGGTTATCCAGCTGCGCAAAAATGTTTAGACTTGGGTTCTTCTTTTGAAAGGCTCTAATTCAAGTAGCTTTTATGTTGCAAAAATGACATACTTGGTTGTAATTGTGTATGATTTCCACGCTGCATGGATATTGAATGCCAAATTCCATCAAGTCAGTCTGATTTAACAAAGACAGATTCCATGGATATTTTTGTACGTACGTTTCCTCCCTCTGTGAACACTGGAAACTACTGTCTTCTCATTGATTGCGATTACGCTTGGGGGAAGGAGTAGCAAAACAGTTCAGTGCCTAGAAGAATGCCTGTAAAAGCAAAGCACTTCAAAGGAGCAAACTCCCCTTTTATTTTTGAGCACTCAGTCATGGACTAACTTCTTTCATTTTCACGATGAAGGTAATTATGGTTCAGGTCAACCATATTTATTGTTTGATTCAGTTGGAACATGTCCCTAGCAAACTGAGAGGAGCTGGGTAGTGGGTATAAATCAGAGAGGCTTTATGCTAGTGAAACAGTCCATGTGCCTTCTCACCTCTTTCCCTTATGCATGCATAAACAGATACATAGAGGTGCATGTATTGAACATGATTAATTTATTTCTGATACTACCTGCCTGCTCAACGTTTTTAAAGTTCTGATCTGCCTTTGTTGTATTCTAAATTTATATTAATCCTGATGTACAGGGTGTATCTGCTGTACAAATGAATCAAGCGTGTGTAATAGACAAGTGTTATAATCTCCAGAGCCCTTCCTTCATTAGTTGCAGCAGTTGGAAGGTGCCTTGTGAATGAGGTGGGGGATTGGAAGAGAAGAGGAATGGTCTCATGGCTGAAGAAGCTGAATGTTGCTCTGGGGAGCTGGATTCCCTCTTTTTCTCTGAAAGAGCTGCACCCGTGGCTTCATACTATTTGTCTATTCTGCTTCTAGACTTTTAATAATTCCAGGGAGAGGTTTTTCCCTGAACCTCTGTAACTTCAATGGCTGCAGAAGGATAAGGCAAAACTTTGTGCAGTTTTCTATGAATTGAATCGAGTTCAGCCCTCGAGGTAATGCTGTTTGGAAGGTCAACCATGCACACAACAAAGCAAGGAAAGCACAGTTAAATGTGCTTGGCTGCAGAACTTGCTGAAGATTAAAGCTGTTGTGCAGACTGAACTGCATTTTCCTCCTAAGGTAAAGATTCCTCTAGGACTAAACTCCCTCCAGCAGTCTCTGATAATCCACTTTGTGTGGGAAATTTAAGACTGTTATTGGCAACTGAGTATTTGAAGTGCACTAAGCACAGAACATATTGCCCCCTGGGGAAGGGTTATGCTATTGGGAGGTACCTAGATAAATTGTCCCATCTTACTCTGCTAGCCAGAACTTATTTTTATGGCCACTTTTTACAAACTCTTATGGTGGGGTGGGGTGGTAGTGATGTGTGCAGAAAGATTGGAGTTTCTTCCAGTCCTTGTCTGACCAACATAGTGGAGTGGGAGACCTGGAACTTGTCTTACTCCTGTTTGTGCCTCTGGCTCTCTGCTGCTTCAAATGGCTGCTGCTGTCTGGCTTCAGAAACACCAGCAGTCTTCCAGTTTTATTCATTTCCCAAAATGAACGGGCTGTTACAAAGATTATTCTCCCTTTTCCACAGGAGTCGGGGTAACTGCTATTAGTGACTATGAAGTACTCAGTGGGAGTAAGGCATGCGTAAAACATCAATATTGACAACAAGATTACTGTGGCTTGTCATGTCTTCTGACTTGCAGACCTCTTAAAACTTTGTAATGGAAGAGCAGACTCTGCTTTGAACTGAACCTTGCTGTCATAAGCTGGTGTACAGCCACCCCCTCGCCCCTGCCAGGTGGTCTTTCATGGATTCCTTAGCAATGGTCCATCAATCTACAGACCTGAATCAATCCATCAACTCTGAACATACTAATATTGTGGATACTGGTGCTCACAATTGAATTTTGTAGCTGGCTCTTTGCTGGACAATATGCTGAACAACAACATTGGATCCTAAAATCTAGTTACATGGGGAGAGCACAAATATGGTCAGGAACAGGAGAAACTTAAGCCCAGCTTGGTTTTTATCTGAGCTTGCCAGTAACATGTGATGAGATTGTTTCCTTTATAGCCAGGTCACAGCAGTAAAGAGTAATCTGGTCACAGCCAACTGAATTAGCTGGTAAACTTGATCCTGATGAGAGTCAAAGCACATTCAGGGAGGTGTGTATTTGTGAATAAGAAGGGAATAATGTAGTTATGTAGACTGGACAGTTCCGGAACAGATACCCCAGAGAGCCTGGCAGCCTTTGAATCTGGATTTCTTGGCACGTAGAGGGCAACTTCTGCTTCTGGCCTCAGTGGAGTATATAAATAACTAACCCCTCCTAACGATGGGCTCCAGCACACAACGTATGGATTGCTGTTCTGGCAAAGCAAGTGGGATGCTGTACTATTTACACAGAGAAAAGGGCACAGTTCACTTTCATTGAGTCAGAACAGCAACTTTTTCCCAGTGAAAGTCAGTGACCTTCTGATTTTATTGAAATTCCTCTCCAGAATTTCAGGGAAATTGATAGCTCCAGTGAAAAATGTTATGAGGAAACTTGGGGAAATCTATCTAGCTATCAAAACACTCCTACTGTTTTCTGTGCCCTAAATGTTGATCTCTGCTAAGTATAACATACAGTGTGTTATCCTTATGGAAACAAAAAGATAATTCAGTGCAGTTGTTTACACAGCACAAAGCTTTAGGGCAAATCACATGCATCAGAAATGCCAACCTTATTGAGAGACTTCTGCAATGTTTACTGGGAGTGGAGAGGGTCAATTCATGCCCCAAACACATGCAACAGGTGCTGATGAAACAATTCTGCATATAAAGTCTTTTTTTTTTTTTTTTTTTGCCTTTCCCCCCTCCCTCCCAGAAAGACTTTGCTTGCTTCTGTCTTGGCAAGTTAAGTCTTGGTGATTTGAGCTTTTGTGTTGTACTGTGTGGCATGTGCTTTCATCGGAAGTACTAAAACCACACTAAATCTCCATTTTACTTAGCTCTACAGCAGCATAAATGGCTTTGTTCAGAGTCTAACTTGTAGGATTGTTTCTGCTGAAAGCGCAGCATTTCATGCTGGTAGGAGCATGGTGTGCTATAATGCCATGGATATCAGGAGCTGTAGCCATGTCCCTCACTCCAGTGAACACATCAGCCACAAGGCCCTGTGTGTGGTAGGTGTTGTCGGCTGTAGGTCTATTCTTAACAGGGCACAGCAGCAAGTCAGTTTTGTGTGTGGAGCTGGACTGTCCTCCCATTGAAAGAAGTGATTAGGCAAGAATGTAGTCGCTTTCATCTTGAAGTTGCACGCTCCTGATTAAACAGGCTACTTGCTGAGTCCTGATCAGTTCAGCCCAGTGGTTTCTGACATTTAGTTTGTGATCACTTGGTCAGTGAAATGAAGCCTACTAACAACCAGTTGGCTTTTCTCTTGCAAAACCACTAGAAGGTCCTCCAGGGACCCCCAGGACTCTGAGAAGCTTGGAGAAAAGCCAGGAGTTTGGACTAGGAAGGAACCAAGCATTGCTTTTGGGGATGGCTCTAAGTTGTGGTGTGAGTCTTTCTAAGCATTCACAGTGGGTGAATGGGTGGAGGGATCCCTTACATACCCCTTGAGTGGTGGGTTTAGGAAACAGTACTGTGCAAATCCAAATGGTGAGAAGTGGGGAAGAAAGCAGCTTGCTGTCTGTCAGTGTATTCCCGTCCGTGAAATGATTGCTCTAAGCTAACTCAGTCATGGTAGCTAGGAATTAAGCATTGATATGAGTATATGGCTCTTCTGGAACTTACAGTAGTTTAGCTTGAGTATTTGTTACCTTACACTTCTCCACCCTCTGCAGTCCCTTTTCTCTCTCACTGTAGGATTACAGGCTGTACAGACATCCAGAATCTCCAGGGGATGAACTGTGCATCCAAATAAGGCTTCTGGTGAGGGGCACAGCAGGTTCAGAAAGCTGTGGGGGGGATATGCAGAATATGGCTTCCTCCCTTCTGCCTATAGAAGCAAAATGCAGTTCAAGCTCCCTGTGTAAGTCCAGCTGCCCTCTGAGGTCCTCTCAGCCTGCTCCATGCATGCCCTGGGAAGTTAGGTTTCTCATCTCCCCCAGTGTCCAGGTGCCTGCAGCCAGGCATCACAGCTCTTGCTGAGCCAGCAGAGAACAGGCAACTCTCTCCCAGCATCTGCTCAGAAGTAGTTTTCAGAGTATCTCCAAATGGAAGCAAACTACTGAGTTTGTTGCTCTAGTTAGTCTGAAAGGTCCACAGTAACATCCTGGACCTATACAGTAAATATGATTGGATATCTGCTGGCATCAACACTTGTATTCCCTCTGGAACAACATGTTGTCAGCTGTGACCAAGACATGAGATCTTGGTCTGTAGCCCTGGGTTGAAACTGTCTAAATCAGCAGCTTGCAGGCCATGGTCTGCAGATCCTCAGTTGTCCATGAAAGTCTTTCAAGAATTAAATAGGGCGTGAGAGAAGGGTGTCTCTTTGGAAACGGATGGTGAAAATGGACCAAGTGAGACTTGCCTCTCTAAGCAAAGCAGTGGAAGACCAATTCCACGAGACACTGCAGGGCATCATGCTAAATATGCTGGTGATGAGCATGCATGAGTTCCAACAGACTCAGCCCTAAAGGAGCTGCTATTTGGATCATTTTGTTTGTTTCCTTGGGATGTTCTTTTTTGAATAAGCAGCAATATATTCTCTGCCATCCTGGATGCATGCCAGTAAAAGTCCTAAACCTTTCTTGCTAGCATCTGTATATAATATAAAGGGTCATTTATAATCTCTGTAAGCCGTGATGGGGCCTTTCGTCACATTGTCTGAAGCCTGCTTGCATTCTGAAGACTGCTTTTGCTGACTTTTGGCTTGCAGAGACAAATCTTGGGGTGGTTTTGTCTGTCTTCTTTCTGTTGTAGTCACTGTGCTATTATATCTATAGTGAGTTCCAGGCTATATATTCTAATGCATTTTATGATCAGCTATGTTTGTGTCTTTCTGTCTCACCTGCTTCTATGCCACAGTAAAAACCAAGCACATAAAAGTTGCATTTGTAGGAAAATTATGCTATTTATGGGAAACAAAGTGTGTGATGTTTTGCAAATGGGAATGTACATTTCACACCTTTGTAACCAAACTCTTCTTTCTGTTGGTAAACAGAAGTTAGAGAAATCTGTGTTCATGTTAGATTATCTGAGTATCTTTGGGGCCTGACCACTTCTTTTGCCCTCATGATCCATGCTTTAGTGGTTCTGCTTTAGAGAAGACTGAGAATGCTGAGGTGACAAGTATTGTGGTACTTTGTCACTGCACTCTCCATGCTCCTGCTGAGGACGGTGGAAGACTGTCCCTAGACTTGAGTGAAGGATCTGTTATTTTGCCATGGACCATCAGTCCTGCTCAGCCTGGCAAGCCCAGGTGATGGCTTCAGGCAAGGAAAGCAATGAAGAGAGAATCTCGGGGAAGCTTCTCACTTCCTGTAATGATTGTTTCCTTTTATAACAGGTCCCTGAACAGGTCATCTGAAGAAATGAACCTGGGAAAGCGGTGGCTTTCTCCCCTCACCAATGTGCAGGGTCCTGTCCTGTGCACTGTAGTGTGGGAGCAGCCTTTACGTGAAACTGCTGCCTAAGGCTCTGTCTGATTGCAACAAGGCCTGTCCAGCACATTTCACTTCCAAGAAAGGCTTTTCCAAGGCAGAAATGACAACTTTACTGCCAAATTCTTTGGAGCTGCAAGGGTATACATGTACCTGAACAGCTTATTCTGAGGACCAGGTAGAGCAAAGGTGTGAGAGACCCACTCAGACAACAGCAGTTTTGGACTTGTTTGGAAAGAAAATCTGTGTGCATGCTGGTAGCACCCACTGAATGAAAGCCCTGGCAAAACCAGCTTTGTAGGTAGCTTAAAGCATTCAACTTTTCTTGCCATTTTTGACATAGGCAGCCTGCACAGTGCCACCTATTTAGCTCCAGATCCACAAATGTAGTGCTAGGCTCCCAAGCTGGTTGAAAATAATCCTTGAAGGAATAAGCTGATGTTGAATCTGGGTCTATGCAACGGAAAGTTAGAGAGTAACAATTAGTTTCTAAATTCTCCTTAAGAGTTGTGATTTGGAGCTGCCATTATACATTAACCAGAGCAGACAGGCTGCCAGATTCCCTCTGGCAATTGTGGAGTCTGCCTCCAAGGCCTGCCTTTCTCTTTGCATTGTGCTGGGGCGTGCAGTGGTGTTTGTCTTTGTTCACCTTCCCACGTCGTTTGCCTCCAGGAATATGAAGCTCTAGTTTCACCATCGGATATGGAGGGATTTGCTCAAGTGGAGTTGAAGTTTTTTTTAATCTGACACAGAAGTGCTTTGTGTATACCCGAGAAGGTGGGACAGGTGGTCTCAGAAGCCCACCAAAATCAGTATTAGAGTGAAATAATTGGTGTAAGATAATCTAGCTCCATACCATGGAAATGGTACTTCTTCCCAGATGACTCTGTGATGGGAGAAGGCTGGAGTGACACAAATACAAGCTACGTAACAGTTAAAACAGAGCATGTGTAAATAAATGTTTCATTTATTTGGATTTCATTGACAAGCCAGAAAAATGGCCTTAACATGAGAAGAGGCACCCGAGTCCTTGATAATTATGCTCTGTTTTAAAATATTCAGTAACTTTATTCTGAATTTGTTAGTATTTCATGTCCCTTCATGCTCTGTTACATGTTGCTAGTGTGCGTACTACTGCTTTATTCCTCTCCTGTGGTGGGACCAATTCCTTTCCTCATTGCATGTTAATGGGAGGTTTTGTTTTCCATAACTTTAGGACATACGCTTCTGCCATTATCCTGTCAGGTTCTGTATATGTGCAGTTTGTTTTGCCTAACATGAAATGCTTTTGCTCTGAGGCTTGTGCCAAAGTGCTGTCCTTCTGAAGGCTGTAAGCACTGTGCTAAGAACATGCTCAAGAGAGAGCTGTGGTTTCCCTGACCTCTCTCATACTTGCCCTTTCTCCTGGCTGCTTTTCCTTCCATGCTCAGCTGGCTGCTCCCATGGCATGAGGAGATCTTACCCAGCAATACCTGTCTGAACTAACCCCATGACTAAGGCTTGGAGAGACGAAATGGCTGACTGCACCATGTGTGCATGTGAAATGAAACAGAAAACTTAACTTTGAATTATCAGGTTTCCAGGCTTTAGCTCCTGTCCTTGTTTCTTCTGGTTTTGCTCCCTAAACTTTGTGCAGAAGTTGTGCTGGGCATGTTAAAGGGTCTGCTGTCATCATGTGAGCTGAAGCTTCTTTAATCTTATCTTTCCCCCATTTTGCCCTTTGGTTCTATGAGTAGATGTTAGTAGAGACATTTGGGTACTAGAGTGTCTGATCCCTATTCTACACCATATAAATCTGAGAGAAGTGGTTCTCTTAAGACCTCCCTGCCAGTCTGGTGTCACCTGAGATGTGACTGTAGTCCATGTTTCCTGATGAGGAGTTGCAAGTCGGTTTACAGTGAGCAGGAGGAAAGCTGCGTGGCTCTGCCTTGACACTGCTGACGGGCTCGATGGCACTGGGTAGAAAGCCACCCTCTCTCTGGGTGCCCCAGCTTACCCATCTGGCTGTAGCCAAAGGTTCGGTGAGCAGCCTGCTGGCCCCAGCTTGCCCATTGTGGTCTGCAGCGCTCGGCTCAGCCGCTGGCATATGTACCTCCTATTCATGGAAATGAGAGTTATCCAGAGAGCAGGGAGCCTCCTGTGGAGATAGGAGGGGAATCCAAAAAGGAAACAAAATGCAACAAATGCTGTAAATGGCAAATACTGAAAAATTAAACTATCATGGGGAAGGTGGGTTGAGGAAGGAGGAGGGGATGTACAGGTGCCTGTTTCCACTGTGCCAGCAGTTTAATTTTTGGTAGGCAAGGTTGGGGAGCCACTGTGATACCTGGAGAAGAAGGGATCAACTGTACTGGGGGCTCTTTAAGATGGATGAGAAGCCAGGACTCTTCTGCATGTGCAGGGAATGCTAACAAAAGCACTTTGTGTGGTTTGGAGTGCAAGCTGGTGTCTTCACTTTCCATTAGTGACCCCAGTTCTGATCCCCAATCAGTAGGAAAGCGGCTCTCAAACCTGTTAACTACGCTGAGGTACAAAAGCAAAAATGTGAACCAGGATTTGGCAAATATGAATGATGCTTGCAAGGAGAAAATCCTTTTTTCCCCCCTGAAGCATGACACTGGAACCTGAAAGCACATTTTTCAGAGAAGGTGGAAAAGGGTCTATGGGTCCCAGTCCCCAGGGCTGACACTGCAGTTCCTGCCTTGTCATACACCTTACAGTGAGGAGGTCTCTCTCACTCTTATTTACTTATGAGAAAGCATAAGACAGTAGTCCTCCCTCCCCTACATTTTCTCTTGCCCATTTTTAGACCATAACCTCACCAGGACAGCAATATGACTTGTTCAGCAACCAGCTTGTTTGAACGCTACTGACAATGAGCTCCACCACACCAAAAAGAAGAATTTTCCAACTCGGATGTTGTTCAGAATGGTAGGAGGCTGGGGAAAGATACCATAATGAGCAGGATGGAATTAAGACCAGTACAATGGGAACTGACTATCAGGAGATTTGGAACACTTTTTTTCTTTTTTTTTTTTTTTTTAAAGTCCTATTGTTTATGATAACTAACAGAACTAAATTATGTACTATAAAACTCTAGCCTCTGAGGACCAAGCAAGAGGCGTTACTGGATCTCTTGTGGTTCAGGTTGGCAGAAGCAGGGAATCTTTCTGCAGCTATTGGGAGGAGAGGGTGGGGTGAGAAATGAAGACTGCAAGTTAGTCTAGCTATGGCTGGCAGAAGAAACAACCCCACCCCCCGATACTTGGTCTGTTTTTAATGCAGTCTGATATATGTTGGTTCATCTTGCTGTCTTACTGGGGCTAACAGTGTTCTTTCTCTCTGCAGGCACTGGTGTCACTATACGGTTACACGGACAGTTTCCTGCCAAGTGCAGAATGGGTCAGAAACAGTGATCCAGCGAGTTTATCAGAGCTGCCGGTGGCCAGGACCTTGTGCCAACTTAGTGAGGTAAAAATCTTTATGTCTCATGTTGCCGAATTTTCCTGCACTTCTCATTAAATTGGTTAGCTTTTAAGTACTGCATAGAGGGTTGAGATGAATGGGTCAGATGTGATATCCTGCTTCATGGTGGTGTAACTGAAGAATGCCACTGGTGTTAGCTGCAGAGTAATTACACATGAAGGTAAATACAGTATTAGGGACAACCTATGTGAAACAGTCCGGCTTATGTTGTAATGCCCATTTGTACTTCTCCACACAGGAGGCTGCTGCTAGTCAGGCTTGAAGCGATATAAATGTGAAGTCCAACAGGGTGCAGTGTGACTGAACAGGCTTAGCAGGGATGCTGGACCAGTAGCATTATGTGGCTTGCTGGTATCGCGTCCTCATACTTGGGTCTTTAAGGGTAATATTGATCAGATACACTGGAAAGCTTTGATTGAATTCCTTGCAGCTGGTGATGGATGAAGGTAATGTGCCCTGTACCTTTCAGAGTGGAATTTCCTTACAGCACCTCTTAATCCTGCATCTCAATATCCTTTAGAGACATGCATGAAAGCACAGTGTCCCCTCTCCCCAGATGAGAAACAAAAGCATAGAGACAGTGACCTGTCAAAAACTTGCCCTGAGCCTGATTTGTCTTTCAATCACTTACAGTCTTGTGACTCACCTACATTTAAGAAAAAAAACCCCATGTGAAATAGCTCTGCCCAGCTACCACCTTTCAGTACGCAAAATGTCTTCGTATTGTTGAGCTTTGCCTTCTCTGAAAGACATTCTCAGAGCAGAATAGTGTTACCCACCCATCTGGGAATTGGTGAAAAAAAGCCATTGTGCTGTAAATTTACACCTAGCTTCTATAACAATTTCCCATGTAGACAAGCCCATAATTTAGCTCACAAAGCTTAGTCATTTTATTGTTACCAATTCACCCACAGGGCACTGACTGAGGTCCTGTTGTAGTTGATAACCTAGCCAGAATGTCGTTGTACTACCCACTTAAATGCCCGGAGATCCACCTTCCCAATCTGCAGCTTTTGACTCTTCATCTGGAATTCACATTTTCCATGTGGCAGTTACCACAGTTGGTTCTCCAGTTTCTACTTGGCCAGTGGTCAGTCTAAGCTTTTTCACTTGTAATATATCTGCTTTGGTGTCTCTTTGGTCTTGTTTTATGCAAGGCTGTGGTTGAAACACTTAATATTTTACACGGTCATGGCCAAACTTCTGTTGAAGCTTTCTAATTTCCCAGACTTTTTACACACATAATTGTCATTAGAAACTTGTGAGCTTTCACCTTGTCTCCTAAACTTGCCAAAAATCTTGCTTATTTTTCCTTGTTAACATAACTGTAGTTTCATAAGTACCAAACAATTGATCATGTTACTAGTAAAAATCCTTTTTGTGGGCTCCTGCAGTTACTCATATACATTGTTTCTTACATTGTTAACCCAGAGACTTTAGGAGTAGTGTGTGCTGTTGTGACATTGTTATTCATGGAACGTTTTCAGTTTCAAATGTAGTTTGGTTCATTTGTCTGACGAGTCCAATTGTTTGGAGACAATGCAGAATGGCAGCAGACTTCTCAATTTTTCTTTCTATGTGAAAATATCATGGAAAGAAGCTGGGGTTATTGATATTTAAGATCTCAGCTGGTGAAAGCTCAGCTGACACACGCTGCATTTCTAGAAGACAATCACCATGAAGAAACCTACCAGAAGAGATGGGAGAACACTAATGCTCTGTTTCCTTTGCAAGTGGGAGGAAACACAAGCCAAGAGAATGGCACCCTTCCAAGAAAATGACTATACTGTCTGTCCTCTAATCATGCATTGTATGACATTCTTGCATGAAGTAGAGAAAGACCCCGGTCTTCTCTTTCCCAAGGACCTCCAGAAAGCTGTGGACAAATGCTGGAGCCCTCCAAAGCTATCAACAAAGGTAAAGCAGGAGCAGCATGTGCTGGTTCCTGATAATTTCCTGTACTGCCACTGTATGAAAGGGAGAGCCCCAAGAACAAGTAGCAGTGAAGTCGAAGCCACTGAGGTCCTGAGAGTTGAGTGGGTTGTCGGATAAATTATCCCCATCCCAGACATCTTTTATAAGTGGTTGCTTGTTTTCGGTGGTGCTGTTATCATTCTGATAACAGAATGAAAAAACACTACTGAAAATGATGGATCGTGTGACATGTAACTACTGTGGGCAACATTTGGTAACCCTGAGTCATGTTGTATAGTTGAGGTCTTATTTCCTGGGCCTAGGTGGCAGACTATCAACGTTATGTTGCCAGCACCTAGAGATGTGTGAATAACTGGCTTTCTCTTGTCTCAGAGTCAAGCTGAGGTTTTAAATTTTTTTTTTTTTAACAACATGTTTTCTCCTCTTTCACCAAAATGAATATTGTCTCTTTAGAAAACACCAATCTCTCTCCTAATTCAGGTGAATCACATCTCCTGTTTTCAGATGAAAACTCCCAAGGATAGCAATGAGAAAAACAGTCCCCAAAGTCACAGGGCGATTGGGTCACTCTTCTATTCAGCTAGTGCAGTTCCTTGCAAGTTATACTTGCTTTCTTATTTTTCTGCTGAGAAACTGGCTTTGAAGGGGCTTGTAAGCTTACACCAGCCACCGTGGTGCACAACTTCCTTTGACAGGTCTCTGAAAATTCCTGTGAAAGATGAACAGAGCAGAAAACTCAACTCATGTGCCCTACTTTTCTTTCTTCTTCCCTGCCCAACCCTTCCCCTAACTAGTGGTTTGAAAGTGATTCTGTACCTACTTTTTCAAAACAAAAAAACCCCAACCCAGATCCCAAAATCTATCTTAGCATGTCTGAAAGGTTTGGATGACATTGCTGTTTGCCTGTGAGCTGTCCTGGTTTTCTTGGGAATCTGTCTTTTTTTCTTGTGATGAGCACCCTGTCTGTGGTGCAGGGCCAAGACAACCACTCTGTGTTTAGGGTAAATGTTACCTCTTTTGTCTTTCAAACTAACTTCTCCCAGAAAGAGAATGATGGATGTGTCATGGCAGAACTTGAGCCATGGGATTGCCGCTTTGCCACCATGGCTATGGCTAACAGCAAAGGACCCCTCTACCCATGTTTCACCTAATCCTGCTACACTGCAGGACTGAAGTCCAGAAATGCTGCAAGTCCTGATACCTTGTGAGGTCAAGACATTAATCTCTCAGGAGACATCCTAAGTCAGGATATCTTTAGTAGTTACCTTAAACAGGGAAAAGGCATGTGACTAGTATCAAATCTGATAGTGTCCTGTCCCAAGACTTCGCAAAACACAGGAGAGGGCTTACACTAGCTTCATGGAAGGGGAAGCAAAGAATCCTTTGTGTCACTAAATGCCTTCTCTCGGTCACCAGTCCTTGAGTGTGTTCCTGTAATATGAAGGAGCTTCTCTTTCATCTACAGTCCTTAATGATTGCCTGCTTGACTGTATCTGCCCTACATGACAGGTTCAGCACGAATGCTCCACAGGGCCAATAAATACTTCATTCCTGTTAAACAACGTTGTTTGTTTCCTCCTTACCTTGTCTATACCAGCACCTCTGTGTTTTCAGTTTTTCTGGAATTCTAGCTTCTGGTGACGTTGGGCTTACTCCAGGTCTGGTAGTGGCTAGAAATGTTCATTCTCTCTATATCCCTGTGGTTGTTCAGGTACTATAAATATATCTGCTTTCCTTTTGCCAAAAAGACAAACTTAAAGATCTTGTGGCCTTCTGTTCTTCTCTAGCGAGATTTTTGGTGCCTGAGCTTGAAGGGGGGGCACAGCCACATTCATATGGTGTTATGCTTGACTGTAAGCAATGCATAATGTCAGTAAGCCATTGGCATTATTTTGGCTTTATAGTATTTCTCCCAGCTGCAACTTGAAACAAACTGTTTTCATCTCCGTCTTTCCAGGGAGTCAACCATATCTGGGAGACCTTTCATTCTGCCAGCACCCATTATCGGGCTGCTCACTAGCAAAAGGGATGCCAGCCAAAAAAAAGGCATCTCTCAATCTTATGGTGACAGATGAGAGGGGCTCTCTGTTAGAGAGACTCTGCTTACAAGCAGACATCAGTGTGGCCAGACAAAGATTTAATCCATTTCCTGTCTCCCATTCATTTGTGTTACGTTTCTTTCCCTTATTGCACAAACTGCAGCTCAGGGTCAAGCCTTTGACAGAGGAGTATCCGTGAGATCCCCAGCCTAGCAGCTGCAGTTGTGTGATGTCCTTGCTGTCTGCTCACTTGCTCTTGGGAAGCTGGCAGCTGTACCTCTTTTTCAGGCATGTCGTCATCTTGGCTGGGATAGGATGAGCTGATCTGTTCTTGCCCTCCACCCCAGACTCTTTATTTAGCTTGGGTGCCGAGTTGCTTTGGAGCAGTCTTGGCTGGAGACTTTCCCTCAGCAGATCTATTCTTGAACTCTCTCCATTTGTGTAGTGAAGACTTCAGCTTCCGCGCGTGCTATAGGATATGCCTTTGCTTTGTCACGCTACGAAGTGAATGGGCGACTTTCCAGCACTCTGGCTGAAGCTCCCAGTGTACTTATAAAAATTGCATGCCATTTATCTGTCTGAAGGAAGGGATAAAGTCTCTAGCTTGTTGTTTCAGTGGCAACCTAAACTCTGGGTGTCTGCTGCCTGGATGGTCGCACCTAGCTCCCAGTAAACCCAGGCATCTGAACAATAACCCTTCTCCTGAGCAATCATTTTGCTGCAGCAGCTCCAGGCTAATGCAGAATCCTATCATGACTAGGATACTATGCTCCTCAAGGCTCATGAAGAAGGGTGGTCTCATAGGCCAGGCAAGGATTTGAGACCTGCATTCAGTTCTGGAGCTTTTCTGACTTCCTGTGCCTTCAGTCAAGCAATGACACCTCATCTGTAAGATGAGAGCAGTATTTCTTTTGTCTTACTGTGTTTTATGACTTTGAGAATAGGGCAACTTCTTGCTATACTGTAATTGGTCAAAATCAGCCTAATTTTGGTTAGAGTATTTGTGTATGACTGTTGTGGTCAGTAAAACAGTATCTCAGTAGGTAAATGAAAATGATGAACAGCCTGGCAGATCATGCAGTGTTACAGCCTTCAGAAGACAAACATTTTCTGCTTCAAACTGTTGTTGCTGTGAAAATCCCTATCTCATCTCTGGAAGCATCCTGCTTCAGATTGTGGCAGGATATTCTGACTCCTATTTGTTTCATCCTAGAAAAATGAATGTTCCCATCAAGGTTGTGAGAGTGTTTATCGTGCTATTTTTTGCTGTACGCAGTGGTCACACAGCTGTTTCACTCTAGCCTTTGAGCATCCTATCTCTGCAGCACTTTCTGGCTTCAGAGAATCTGAAGGTTCCCCTGAAAATCCATAGCTGGCTTGTACAAGGACGGGCTTACCCAGTCTCTGTGCTTTAGCAAGGGCCATTGAAATGCCAAACATGAACTTACTCATCTGTCAGCTTCAAACATCACTCAAAGGCAGGAGAGATGGAAGTGAGAGGGAGCATTCTTGCAACACAGGGAATCTGGATTGTAATGCCCCTTCCAACTACTAGTTGTTACATGGTTTTTTTTCCTTTCAGTATTCTAGCTGCTTTGGCTTATCACAAAGGCTATGTGCTTTTGATGACATTTTTAATGTAAGCAGGCTACACATCTTGCATGGATCATTCTTGCTGTTTGGTGTTTTTGAATGTTAGGTTTTCTTTTTTGTTTTCATTTAAACTGAATACATTTCTGCTCCCGCAGGGATTTTACAAGCTAGTTTGCAGAATAACAAAGAAGGAATTCTGCAGGCTCATCCATTTTGGTCTTCTCTGCTTTTGAAGACTCTATTGCTACAGGGTCAGTAGGAGAAATTTGGGATCTGTCGCCCAAGAGATTGGCCTGTAGCTGATGTTTCTCCTCAGTTTCAGAAGTAGTAACGCCACAGGGAAATCCTTCTCTCTTTCTTTCCAGTCAATTGAATAATAAATCCCAGAGCTTATTCCAGTGCATTAGGACTGCTATTTGAAGTCCTGTTACACACGAACTCTTTTATGTGTTTAATTCCCTTATTGCTCTCCAAGATGTAGAGTCATATGCTTGGAAAAAGATGCCTGCTCTTCCATGCACACAGGGTGAACAGTGCTCCTGTGAAAAGGATAGATAGAGGCTCTGGGTGTGTAAGGGATTAGAGCTGTAGCACAAAGGTGAGTTCTGAGGTCTGGGAACAATGCGGCTGTGCGCTGCTGATTTGGCACAGGTGGAGGGCCATCTGCTTAGGAGGTTGTGCACAGGCACAGGTGTCCTCAGGCTGCTAAACTGGGGCCTTTTGATCTTGTCCAGACATGCTGTCTGGGCACTCTTCCTCCTTGCTGGTAGGGAAGTGCAGTGCTGCTCTGCAATAGCACTGAGATCTAATTGTTAATAAAGACAGGAGCTGATGATTACTCTGGTGGCATAGAAACACCTGTCTCTGTGTCCTTTTGTCTTTTTTCTTGGGACTGAGAGACCGTGAAGATTGCTCTGTACAACTTGGGATGGGAGGTGTGTAAGATTCTTTTGGGTTTTAGACTCTTGGTAAGTTGTGCAAACCAGACGTGCACAGAGTTAGAGTTCTTTTCCTCCCCTTTTGCAAAGGCAGAAGACACGTATAATGGCCTTCAATACTCTGGAGCTGCAGGTTTTGTTTTTTGTCCAGTGTCTGCAGGAGCATATTTGAAACTCCCCTGGTTACACTCTTCCCTGGGGAACTACTGCCTTTGTGCTCGGGAAGCTGAAAGAGCTGGGGCTGCAGAAAAAAAAGAGCACAGGTCTGATTCACAGAGTGATGGACTCTGCCATGCTTGTGAGTGCAAACATGATAGCAAAGGTACTCCTTGTCCCTGCATCAGCTGTGGCACTGGTTTGAGGTGAAGTTATCTTGTCTGTATTCCATAGAGAAGCTACCTGGTGTAATCAGTGTCTGGTAGGCTTTGAGAGGATAGTTATGATGGTGTGTCTGGAGTGGGGATGGTGGTGTTGGGAACCAATTATGTTCTTGATAGGTACTCTGAGAAACGGACTCTCTGGATACTCTCATAGGATCTTCTTTTCTATGTTAATACTTGCCCAGTTCTTTCCAACCTCCCTCCCTTCCAAGGCAACCAAATACTTGAAGATTAGGTTACTTAACCTGACGTGTTTGAAATCTGATTTCAGAACACCCTGATTTTCTATGGGGAATTTTAGATTTTTGGCATGTCTGTAAATCAGGCCACGGGTACTAAAAATTAGAGGAACTGCCATGACCTTTGTTCTGATCTTCCTTTAATGCAGAGGTAGCACTTGTTATAATGAAGATGGATTGTCCTTGTTCAAAAGACAATATGTCAGTTCTATATACAGGGTTGCCATGAGAGTAGTAGGTAGAAGAAAGCTTGGAGTCCTTGTTTTCCAGATTCTTTGCCAGTCAAAAAGGCAAGTTCATTCCTCTTGTTATCCTGAAACCCACCAGTAAGTGGTGAAACTTTCAACTTGGAACTTGAATAAAAATGAGTAGAAGCCTCTGAGGGTTGCTGAGGTCTCCTCAGGCACAAACTGCAATGGCTGAATGAATCACACTAACAAAACCATCTCTTGTGATGTGGAAATGAGTTTCATGCCCTCCCTCTCATGTGGTCTTCATGTACAAACAGCTTTGTTTGTAAGTGTCAAAGGGCAAAGGAAATCTCTAAAGGGGGGAATGTAGTTCCTGTGTGTGACAGGCTGTTCTGCTTGGGTCATGGCAGAGATCACGCCCATCTCTTTGACCTGATTTTTGAGACTCTGATCCAAGAATGTGATACTCTTTCCCTTTCTTGTCACGTCTGGCTGTTATGTTCAGTGACACTTCCTTGAGAGCAAGGGGAACATATCCTTGTGTGCTGAGGCGTGAGACTTGTTGGCTGCCGTCCCTCAATGTGTTCTGACCTCTTCAGTATTTCTAGCTTCATACCCCCAAATCAGTTAATCAGTCATGTCGTGCTCCCTCCCCAAATTACCACTTCCTGGGCAGTCACTTAGAGACACAAGCAAGAGACTCTGTTTCCCAAACAATGATTGCATGCAGATGAGCTCCTGTAGCTTGTCTGACACTGATCAGGCAGTCTTCAAGGGCAGCCAGGTGTTTGATCTGATCTAGTAACAGCAGTGGCTGCTAGTTGAGTTTTCTGGGTTCTTCCCTCAGTGTTGCCCCACTCCCTGGGACCTTGCTGTGAGCCTCAGCAAACATGTTGGTAAACGACACTTATCTCTTGCAGTAGGGTGGCAGGTCCTGGTAGTTTGCTTCTCTGAAGTACTTGGAAGCCTTCTGCTGAGCACATCCTTTGGCTGTCTGGGAAGCAAGAGGCTCAGGTTGTGGCTCATCCTAACCTCTTCTCTTACTGTGGTTTTCAGTTTTCTATGCTGGTGTTTGTGGCTTGGGTGACATCCAAGGGAAAGGCTTCCCTATTCTGCTACCAATCCTTTTTTCTGCTTGTTGTGTTTTCCACACATTTTCATTCTGAGGCTTCTGATCTTTAACAGGTATTTTCTTTTCCTCTCCTTTTCCCATGTTTTTTCCTCTCCTTCAGTTGCAACACTTCAGGTATCAGACAGTGGTGATGCTTTGCTAAAAGAGTTCCCTTTGCTCCCCTCCTGGGATAGCAGTCAGAAGTCTGCATGATGTGATGATATATGAAACAACATGTGCCATGTCACATGATTGAGGAAAAATGATGCTATGAAGAACAAAGCAACTTTAGAGCAAATCAGAGCTGGCGAGCTGGGGCCACTTTGCATGCCTGACTGCACGATGCTGAACAGAGCTGCAAATGTCAGGACTCTTCCAGGAAATTCAGGGTGGGTGGTAGGCTGTGACAGCTGAGCTCCATGTTTGTCATGCCCCGAGAAGTCCTTGCTCGTTTGAGGATTAAACTATAGCTACTTCCCCGACACAGAACTGCTGCCAAGATTCCAGTCTGGCTCAAGCCACTCTCCACACTTCATAATGAAGTTTGAGAGAGCTTTAACATCTTGGTGTTGGCAGAAACATGGTTTTAAAATCACGGTGTGGTTGGATACTAGCTGGCTCCGGACATTGGTAACAGGGCTGGAGGCTTTCATCTCAAGGTCAAATCCAGCTGTGGTGTTAGTGACAAAGTCATGAACTTCTGACTGATGGTTCAGGACTTACGTGTGGAAAGATGTCTCGAGTCCAACGCCAGGACTGGGAGTCAGGAGAGTTGGGTTCTGTTCCTGAACTTTGCCAGAGCTGTTCTGAGAGACCCTCAGCAAGACACTTAAAGTCTTCATGCCTTAGGTCTCTCTGTGAAAAAGCACTGAATCTCTACCTATGTCAATGTGGTGCCAAGTCCTCACACTCACTCCTGATTGCAAACTCCTGAATACCATTGGATGCAGAAGCGCAAAGAACTAGGTGGGACGAGCTGGCTCTGTCCAGCCTGTATTAGACAAGTGCCTGGATCACGGTTGTCGGTATTAGCAGTAACTGGTGTGCTTTTTGGCAACTCAGAGGGTGAGGATGTAATGTTCTCGGGAGACAGCATTGCTCTCCCATTGCTGGGCGATGCCGTTCCAAGTGCAGGCAGTCCCGTGCTCAGGAGGAAGCTCGTGCAGCCCTCCTCTCTGGTGGCTACAGGAGAAGTTGGTTTCTGTGTTTGGCAGCAACAGTTTACTGAGAAATTAGTTTCTCAAAGACTGCGCTAACCATGGCTGAGCTGCTGCCTTCTTTCCAAGACCTACGTGGGCAGCCTCTCCTGGCAAGCCTTTGCTACTGCTCCTCAGAGTAACCGTCCCAGTGTCACTGCAGTGCCGTCCTGGATGTACACCTGTGCCTGCTACCCCTTGGAGGGGTTTTGGATGAGATTCATGCAATTTCTAGCTCCCTTTTGGCCTTGGGCCAGGCCGAGGCCAGGGCAGTGCTGCAGGCCGAGCAGGCTGGGGCAGCGCTCCGTCTCCTGGCGGCTCTCGGCACTGCCAGAGGAGACTCTTCCCCAGGAGACCCGGGTGCTTGGGGCTTGTGTCTGCCTGGCCTTGAGAAAGAAGCATAAAGCTGCAGCCTGCAACACTGTAATCCCAAAGCTTCAGCCTCTCCCCATGCGTGCCAAATTCCTTTGGCTGTTAAATAAGGATAGGAATTTCGAGGGGAGCTTGTAGAGTACGACTTCTGTGTTTGCTTTTAGCTTCATGAATAGCAGCAGTGACTTGTCTGGCTGTGTACTGGGAAAGCTCTGATTTGCCAGCTTTGAAAGACTGCTGTTTTGAAAGCAAAGCTGGCAGTTATGCAACTGTCTGTTTTGTGCTGACTTCAGAATCACTGGTGCCTTGCACAGGTCTGCTTGTGTCTGCAGGTAGCCCTCTAGTTTCCAGTGGGGCATGGCAGTGCTCGTGCTTTAATTGGGACCCTGGGGGTGCTCTGTGCTATACACAGAGCTAACAAATGTGTCCGGCAGCACCTCGGCTGTGGTGAGGAAGAGTGTAACCCTATTTCAGATGGGGGAAAAATGAGGTACAGGTCAGCTAGCTGGGAAAAAGGCTCCATGGAGAGCACTGATGTAGTGTTGTGTCATGATGACCTTTGTCATGCTGATGTGTCAACACGCCCCAGATCTGAGTGGTGGGGGTGGGAGAAGGGAAGACACCTGAGAGATTTATGCAATTTTTGTGAGAGTAATGTTTTGGAAACTCTGATAGTACTGAGTGAGGAAAGATTAATGCCAGCCTTTGTTCAATGTCAGAGAAATCCACATAGAGACAGAGCAAGGGAAACAAAAGTCATCATCTCTGCTACTTGCAATGGTTGGTAGCGATGAGACCTCCACAAAGCATACTGGTCATGTTTGGGGGAGGGGTGTGGGGAAGAGCCAGAAGTGTATGAGGACTTAAGGAGAAAAATAAGGGTTATTGAATCAGATCCATGCTGTGGTAAACCCTTGCTCTGTTATTTTGTGTGTCTCCTTTTTCTGCAGCTGGGGGTGGCTGGCTGGTCTGGGGATATATCCAGGCAGGAAGATGTGCTACAAATTAGTAGCAACACCACGCTTGAGTAGGTAAGTGCATTCTACTGACTTGTTGTTTGTGTTAGTTACAGGACTCTCATCAGGCCCACGTACAAAATGTCCTACCGAACTGTGACCACGCTGGAGTGGAGGTGCTGTCCTGGCTTCACGGGGAGCAACTGTGAAGAGGGTAAGTTATCCAGCAATGCATTTGTCCTTACAGAGCAGCAAGGGGATGTGTGGATGGACTGGCTGGGTTGAGTTTTGTTCCTTAATTTGCTCTATGTGTCTCAAACACAGGAACAAATCACCTATTCTCTTCACTCCCCATCGTTACCTGAATGTTCACACACAAGGTCCAAAAGGTGGTCTTGGAAAACAGACCATACTGAATGCCTGCAAAGAAACCTGAACAGGGAGGGGAAAGAAATGAAGAAATGGGTACTCAGGGATGACCTGTTTATCGATGTGCTCATGCTTGGTGTCCCCATTGCACAGTCCTTCAGAAAATGTGCTTTCTCCATGTCAGCGTGTATCTTCTCCATATCCCACTGTCATCACCATCAGTTGCTGTAGCTGATGAAAGCCAGTCCCTGGATGGTTGACTGTAGAAATTTTATGCCTGTAAGGTCTGGACACCAATAATAGTCTGTGTTCCCAAAGAGTTTTGAATTAAATTAGGCACCTTCTGTTCCCCTTCCCGCCCTCCCCCTGACTTATAGGTGCAACATTCAGGTTGCACAGTGCATGTGAAAACACAGTTCTGGGTTTGGCATCTGATCCTTCACACCGAGGAAAACACAGGGCTCTTCCCAGAGCTGGAAGAATGGAAAGTTTTTTCCTTTCTCATAACGGTGGACAAAAAGGGCGTGTTTTCTTCTTTAACTGTTGCTTCTCAGTCCTGCTTCTCCATCGAGTTTCAGGTTTAGATGCCAAGGCATCTGCCGAATCTGGCATCAGTGTTCATGGCTACGAATTGGAAAGAAACTAAGCCTTGAGTTTTCTGTTCATTTGCATGAGGTCAACACAGCCTGTCTCTGCTGGCTGGTGAAGGGTCACTGAAGGTGTCCAACTTCTCTAAGGCTTTGCTGTTTGTAGCTGCACCTTGTGTTCCCTGTGCTACGATATCTCGGTGCTAATCACACAATTCAGGCAAATGTCTATCTAGGAAGTTTTCTCGTTGCAGTCACAAAGAATGATGGTTGCAGACAGCAGCTTGCTTCAGGCTGCTGAGGAAACAATAGCTTCCCAGAAGCTCAAGAAAAGTCTTAAAAAGTGGCAAAGCTACCCTAAATCGCAGCGTGCAGGAGAGACCTTTGCATTTTAGCATGCTGCTAAAAGAAGTGAGCCTGGGAAAGAGAAGCTGCTGTGTGCAGCTTGGATTTTTACCTGTCGCTGCAGGGGAGAGGGATGATAAGGATTGTGGCAGACCCGTTATTTCCAAAGTAGCTGCAGTTCAGACTGGCCACGGATCTGACCGGGGACCTGAGAAGCCTGTGTGTGCAGCCCCTTCGTGCCTGTGGGTTTGGACAGGTGTGAGTAATTACAGCTTAGTGGTGCTGCTGGTGTAAAGGAGAGAATCCAGCTCCCTCCCGCGGTGCCAGATCTGTCTCAGCAGAGTTCAGTGGAAATAAAAAGCCAACATAAGCTTGTTTGAGAAAGTCAGGAGCGATCTCACAGGAGCAGGTCTGTGGAACGAGGTGACAATTTTATGCAGTCAGTTTTCAAGGTGGAACTGTTCTTTTGGGCTTGGATACGGCCTGTGGAGTGTGAGCTGAAAGCCAGTAGCAAGCCCTCACTTTCATGTGTGAGATTCTTTTTACCTTTTTTTTCCTCCCTAAAACATCTGGTGCTACCGACAGTCCCATATTCTTGAAAAAAGGAGGAAAATTTAAAAAAAGACCCCTTTCTAGTACAGCAGGGTTGTGCCACTTAATTTCTAGCAGCAGTATTGACACTAGTGCTGTGCACAGCACCTCAAGCTGTCCAGAGGCATCAGTTTCAAACCTGAGGTATTTACTTGCTTCTTACGTTAATTTTAATGTTAGTGTCACTTGGAATTGTAAGTAAAAGAGGCTGAAAGGAGTTTTTTAGGGCTTTTTGGCCATCTGATATAAAGCCTTTTGTACTCTCTCCTACCACAAATGCAGTTCCTCTGAGGGGGTAGGATGCTTACATCTGTGTGAGTCCTTCCTGGAAACAGCAGACAAAAGAAAACAGAAAACTAAACTGAAACAAAACAAAAACAGTGCAGTTATGAAGCCACCGTGAATTAGCAGGGTAGAACCTCAAATGCTTTAATCTTTTTTTGGTATTAGTTAGATTTCTCCTCAGTATTTCATTTCACTTTTATGTGCAGCTGGTGCTTTTGAAGTTGATGTGAGATAGGCATGATTGAAGGCAGATTAGACCTGCACTATTTTTAACGTGCCTTCTTGCTGTGTTGCAAATGCTTTAATTCTCTGACAGTCACTATTGTTCTCCATGTGTCAGCAGAATGGCAACCACAGTGGCTCAGAGCTTCCACTTCAAGATGTCTCCCGTTTCCAGAGACTGAAGTAAAAAGTTTTCTTTCCCAATGGGCCCTGAATAGTAGGTTGCATTTTCATGCGTAGGACAGACCAAGCCAGGAGGTAATGGGTTGATCAAGCACACAGAGCAGTTTTGGGAATTGTGTGTGCATGGACATGGCTGTGGGGTCCCTCCTTTGGACTGATGGTGGTTTTTGCATCTTGAGGCTTGAGAGATCCTATCAATTGATTCCTTCGTTAATCCCCAGTGAGCAGGGTTGATACTTGCTCCTTTTTTTTTGCTGTTCTGGAGCAGTGTCTTTGGGGGAGCCACTGTAGCCTATATGGAGGATGGATTATTTTTATTAGCTGTCCTTTTATGAGGCCTTCCTTGCCCTTTTAAAATTTATTCTTTTAGCATTTTATGAGGAAAGATAGGATGGTGGGAGGGTGAACCAAGGAAACCAAGTCAAAGAACTTGCAATCATTCAAAGGCTGCAGTGCAGCTATTTCCGACATGCATATTTGTTATCTCCCAAATGGTAGGTCAGCTTTTCTTTTGCAAAGGAAATAGTCCAGCCTGGATGCCTAGCCCCGAAGTATGACAGAGTGCTGATGAGACTGGCTTGCTGTAACACACCTTCAATGAGAAAACTCCCCTTCCACAGTGACATGCTGCACTCTGATAGAGCAAACTGTTAAATGCAATTCAAGTATTACAGACTGTCTTGATCCTTAGCTAATAAGTTTGGCTTGAGAAAGTAACCACTTAACTGTCACCAGCTGGCAGGCACTTACATTAATGCTGAAGGCTGCACATTGTTTAGATTTAAATTATCATGGGAATTTAACTCTTGCACTGAGGCTGATAAAGAGCAGCATGGTCTGGAGGAAGCCCACCTCTAGAAGTGGGTGGAGGTTTTGCTACTCAGTGGGCTATTAATTTACTGAGGTAGGGATGGCTACTTCCAATCTGTTTCCTTTTTTTAAGTTGACACTGCTTGGGGCTCTCTCTACTTCCCTTCATTGCTTTCCCCTCATCCAAAGGTACATCAACATTTGAAAGGTCTCTAATTTCTTTACTGTTTTTGTAGAACTGTGACCAGCTAGTTGAGTAGATAGTTAAAAATCACCAGTTGTACCAGGGCTTCCCAGAGGGTTTCTTGCAACTTTCTTGGATGGAGAAAGAGACTTGATGCAAACAAGTCTGGTGAATTTAACTGTCAGTAGATGCTAATTTTTATTTTCCAGTTTCAGGTTTTTTTTGTTTTGTTTAAACTGGAGCCCAAGCCTAGGACAGGAAATTAATCCAGTGAGCCACCCAGTCTGCTGACTGCTGATATAAAGAACATATGGACGAGGGCAGTGCAGAGGTGAAGTGGTTTAGCTATTGCAATCATGCATCAAGCTGATTGATTTGAATCCAAGATGATGCTGACATTTCAACTCAGCCTTTTTTCTATATGGCTGAAAGTTCAAAGGCAAGTGCAATCTCTTGGGAGAGGAAGAGTGTCCCTAGCAAGTTCAGGGGCTCAGCACTGCCATAGAGCTCTCCAGCTATTTCACTTTACAAATCTAACAGATTTCTTTCTTTCTTGTTTGTTTGTATTGCTTGAATTTGGGACAGTAGCCAGTATGCTATTTACCCCAGAAGCAGATTGATGGCAGACAGCTTAGCTGTTTGGGCAAGAAGCAGCTCCAAGAGTAGCCTCAGCACCTCTAAAGTGATGCCATTGTGATTCCAAGCTTACTTTTTTTCTTTCCATAAGAATACAAGCAGGATAGGAAATTTGAGCAGCCTTGTTCAAGTAATTGTTTAATATGAGACACCCCCCAATTCAGTTCTTTGAATATTTTTATCTACTTTTAATAACTATTGTTTGCATCTTGTTATTCTGATATTTTTCAAACCTCTTAGATTCCCATGTGTTTACAATTTTCAAGGCAGCATAAGAAAATGAGGACTTTCCTCTTGGTACGATACAGTGCAAAAACCCTCTTCTTTTTTACTGCTGGTTCACAGAGTTTCCTGGTCTCAGGAGGAGAGATGCAGAACAACACTGCCAGGAAAATCTTGAACTAGCAAATGCAATTATGATAGAAACTTTGAAGCCATGAGAACAGACATCAAAACTTAGAGACCTGAAAGTTTGAAAGCCCATTAAAATGGTCTAGAAGAAAGGGTATTCTAAGTGGCGTTGATGGGACCTCAGTTCTCCAGGTCTTGGTTTGCTCCCCTGTGAACTGTTAAACATAGAACTGTCAATTTATGTGAAAATAAAATGTGAAGATTATAGAGTAACGTTTCCCATAATATCACAGTAGTTCTCTCCAGGAGTTGAGCTTGTGTGAGTTTTTCCCTTTTGTCAAGTACTTCAGTTCCTTCTTGTTTCTCCCTCTTCCTTGTAGCCACTGTTTGGAAGCAAGGAAGTTAAGCCTGTGTATCACATACAGTGAGTAGCAGAGCTCTTTGCTGCCACTGAGCATTCTTCATCTTGTCCTTCGAAAATGAGAAAATATAAGAGAAGGCAGTGGGAGTCGACAGGCCTTGCACTATCTGTTCCTATTGCTGCTAAATCCTTGTACAGTGATGTTTTCCCACTTCAGCAGAGTCCAGGTCCTGTCATAAACAAAGCAAAAGCTTCCATTTGAATAGTGAAATTCTCCCAGAGGTGGTTGTCTTGGTGCTCTCTGGTTAGCAGGGCAGTTCCATGCTGTGAATGTGTGGCAGACTGAGGTACCTTCCTTTTGAGTTTGGATCTAGTACAGATCCTTGCACGTATGTAGTTCTCCACTAGAGACTGGCTCAGCAATTCCTTTAGTGAAATGTGACTTTGCTTTTCTTTTGAGACCTTTGTTTCAAACTCCAACATTTGGTTCCACATTGCAAACTTGCTTCTAAAAATATCTCTTCATTCCATGATAAATGAATTATGTGAATACATGTCATAGACTATTAAGTGCAACCTGAATTTCCTAATAATTATCTAGTTAGTAAAGCTATTAGTAAGTAAGTAGTAAAATGTGGTAACTAACTCTGTAAACCTACCTTCAATAATACTTCATGAAAAAACATCAAACCACGTTGATCACTCGATGGAATTGCTGATGCATGAAAGCGACTTTCTGAGTAATGATGCTTGTGTACCTGTAGTACACAGGTGTTGGATAGTATCTACCCTGATATTTTTTCCATAGTATATGACTCCTGCTCCTCCATATTGTTATAGCTCCTTCTGCTTGTGTTTCTGGTGGCCCCTTCAATATAAGGCAGAAGGTCTACCAGAAGTCTCCCAAACTACGATGTGTCACCCAATTCCTATCCACTCCCATGGTGACCATTCGGCAACCTCTGGCTTCAGGCATAACATGTGTGTCACCCTCGATCAAATTTTCTGAGGAGTTCCTGGAGTGTGTGGTCACTGTTGGAAGAATCTGCAGCCTGCTGAGAGTGCTTTCTGGCATCAGTGCTGTGTGACTACTTGAACAATTTCTAAATGTTCATCTTCTCTTTCGATACAGAGTCAAAAAAATAAAAATCCCTGTCAGATTTCCAAAGATTTTGACACTGCATTCCAGCATCTACGTAGTTTCATTTTTTTGGACATTTTTAATCTGAACAGGGAGAATTTTATTCAGCACCTAATGTCAAAATATTTTGAGTGCTAAATATCTGCAGATGTTATCTTAACATAATTAGAAAAGCTGTATGCTGTACTGTTACATTGTCCCCATTTTTTTAAGTTCCCATCAAATTACTGTGGTATGTAGGGAATCTTTTTTTATTTTGATAAGCTTTTGTTTGCTTTCCCAAATATATTGGATGCTTTCTGTTTCTCTTCGCTGTATATTTCTTAATTCATAAGTGATGGACCCACTTATTTATAGTTAATGGCTTTTCTATTAATTTGCTTTATTTCTAATCAGGAGTGAACATAACCTTACCTTGGGTAGAGTTAACACAGGACCAGGCTCTGTCTATATCTACTCTGCCTGGATCATTCTCACCATGCTGGCAGGATTCTGCCAATTGCTGTCAAGAGACAAGCATGTGGGGCTTCTTTGACAACTTTGGCCTGTCCGTAGGTGCTGGTATAGCTAACTGATAGGCATGTTTACTGCAAAGTGGTGGGGTGCAGCAGAAGGTGAGAGTTGAGAAGGAAGTCCTGGGTAGTTGACTTGAGCTTCTGAGCTCCTCGTGCTGCAGTCAAGTAGGTTCTGCTGTTTCACAGAATGGATGCCAGTGGCAAGGTATGGATCTTCCATGTCTCTGCCAGTGTTGCTGCTTCCTAAAGGAGTTTCATCTTCATCTTTCATGCAACTGCCTTTAGTGCATGGAAACAAGTAGACTAGCAATCATGATCCTGGAATTGCTGGAAAGACCAAAAATGGTGACTTACTAGAATAGGTGGTCTATGAAATTGGGCAGGGTCTTCATTTTTGCCTGTTAGAGATGTCATGGGTTGGTTCTGCCTTGAAGCTGGGAGTCTGGGAGTCTCTTGAGGTTCTTTTGATCTGCTTCAGTGACAGAGCAGGTAAGTGCTGATGAGCTGGGCTACATTAGAGTCAACTGTTGACAGAAACATTACCAGTCAGTGACTGGAGCTGCCATTGGCAATGCTGGTTTAATTGAGTCTTGCCTTGAATTCTTATAATCCTGTAAAGAACATAATGGGTAGTAACCTTGAAGCACTCAGCAAAGCAAATAAACAACTAGGAAAAGGTCCACAGAAAGAAAATGCTTTCACTAGGGAGTTTTTATGTGTTGATCACAGAAATAGATGAGCAAAATTTTCAGGACACTGCTGGTAAGGAGGTCAGCCAAGGGGACACAGTGGGCTCTCCAAACTCTGCTGTGAGCCTGTAAAGAGAACTTGAGAGGGGGGTGGAAAAGGTAGACCTTTGACTTCAGTAGTTGGTTACTGAATGACAAATGCTGCCAATTCTTATTCATCTGGTGGTGCTAGTGGTTTTTTAGCAGGTTAGGATTTCCTGATGGGACCAATTTGATCAGCCAGGAGAATAGAAGCATGGAAATCTTGGGCTCTGCATATCTCTCTCTTGACCAAACAAAGATTCAGTAGATGATGGACCTGAGAGCCTTTAAGAAATATTTTCCATTAGACTTGTATAAGCACTCTTAGACAAATCTCTGGAGGTCAGTTAGTTAGATATTGGAACTTTTGCACCCAGGTGAGCTCTTGAATTACCTGGCAATAGAACTTGAGAGGCGTGGGTTCTGAAGACCCCATACAACCTCTTGACAATGTCATCTTCCTTTCATAATCCTTACTGCCTCCTTCAACCTTATGCTTTTAACTTACTACTTTCTCAAGTACATGTTCCCTTCAGAGCTCCTGTCTTCCCTCAAAATTATCACTTATTTCCCATTCATCCTCAAAATGATGAACCTTTTATTTGCTTGAGGCCATTAGAAGGGAGTTATTTTTTCCCATGTGTAAGACTCACATTATTACAGCCTCTGAGATAATAAATCTACATTGTAAACTTCTAAATCTGCTTAGGAATTGGTGGGGATTTCAAGACAGCGGACTTATTTTATTCTTCCTCCTCCTCCAAATCCACGAGAGCCATATCCTTCAATGGGTTTGGAGTTCAGGTTTGTTTTGGGGTGTTTTTATTTTGGTTTTGTGGGGGTTTTTTTAATATATTTGATCTTGTCAGACTTCACAAACTGTAATGAAATCTTGCAACAGAAGGATTGCCTGAGAGATATAGGGAATGCCTTGCTTTCATCAGGTTTAGAAATGCTTCTGACATAGGAACAATTCTGCTTTTACTGCAGGGAGCTACAATAACTATCACTAGTCCATGCTAAACTCTAATCCTGAGGTGGACAATCATCAGGTCAGAGGGCAGTGAATGGACAAGATGGACGTGACACTTTTTTTTCTTTTAAATATTTATTTTGGTAAGCCACAAGTTGCGGGATGATCTCCCTGAAAACCTGTCCACAGAGGCTGTCCTAACAGGAGTTGTGCAAGATGTACTCCTGCCCTTTTGGAGAAGTCTGAGAAGTGTATAACAATGAGATAGCTAAGGTGGATGTTCATAACTTGGGCAGATATCCTGTGTGTGGTGTATTTGCTACGTTCACAGGTGGTTGGGCTGTGTGAAGGGACCAAATCCTTTGATTCCAGGATCTGATCCTGGAGATATCTTCTGATGGCTGCTAGTTTTTGCCACCTGTCTTCCTAACCTTTGTGGGATGAGTTGATGTTGCTGGTCCATTAAGTATAAGAGGGATGACCCTGAGGAAGCAATTTTGCGTAAACAGACCTGATTGTTGATATTATCAAGAGTCATGTGAAAATAGCCAGAAGGTTGGAGGACTTAGCTAAGCCATCACTTCTGTCCAGGATAAGGACTTTGAACTGATGCAGAACATGCTGGAAAGTTCATGTAGCTGCTGCCAGTGTTGTGTCCTCCTCTGGAAAAAGGAGGATGTGACACGTTATGCTGTCAATCCTGCAAATGTAGTTAGTACCAAAATAATGAAAAACATTTTCCTGAAAAACTCCACCCTCTTTCTCTGTTCTACAGAGATTCCTGTCAGAGGTGGTGGAGGAAGGGTGGGGTTGTGTTTATAAAAAAAGTTAGCAATTTTTGGAGTGCATACCACACTACCAGTCGCATATGGAAGAGCTAAATGAGAGGAATAGTTCCTAATTCATGTCCACTGTTTGTTTTGATGCCTTTCAAGTGAATTATAGATAACAATGGAAGAAGAATTAAAACCACCCACTGAAGATGTTTCTGAGCTTCCTTGCTGCTGTAATAACTTATTTGTTTTTTTATCAGGAATAGGAAATGAGGCGTAGGCCCTTAACTGTGGGCATTTCATATTGTGAGGGGTGGCAATGAAGAGGAGTATCTTTCTTTCACTGGATTTGCAAGGCTATTGCCCATTTAACAAGCTGTTTTGTGTTTAATTTTTGAGCATAACACTTACAGCTGTAATTACAGCTCCCTCCCCATCACTTTTCAAGGGCTTAGTTATGAAATGTGTGGACTTAATGTCGCTGTCAAACAGTGTTGAACGGGGTGGTTCCTCGAGGAAGAACTGATTGAATTTCTTTCAGGAGAATACTTGAGCAGCCCAGTAATGCCTGATATGCAGAGCGCCAGCTCTTTTCTTATGAGTGCAGTAATTTATTTACTTTTAATTATCTTGAATATCTGGCCATAGCAGCAGCAGAGACTTGTGCAGATATGAATGTTGGTGAGGATAAGGAAGAGGTGAGGGGAATGTTCCTGGTTTTCACCCCTAGATATAACCTTCACCTCTAGGTGTGACTCTGGGTTCAGAGTCCTGCTGCCATCTCTGGCTTCTGTCTTATCACATACTGGAGGAGAGACAAGAACGTACTTTACACCACATGAGTTCTAAGATTCCTATGCAGAGCTGTTCTAATAATGAGTTGTCACTTTGCGTGAGTGATGGTGGAATATCTTGTGCTGCTGAGGTTTAAAGACATGAGAGTAAAGGAATTTCCTTAAGACGGGAGACTTCATTGCCAGCTTTCCACAGATGGCAGATGGACAGGCCAATGCACTCTTTCTGCAAAGAATTTTCTAATAATTTTAAACAAAGTTGTTGACAGTGCAAGCTGTTTGCATGTGCAAGTGGTAAGAAGGGTATAAGGTGTGGCAAGACAAAGGGGAAAGGCTGAAGAAGGCCATGGAGTATACAGGGAGCAAGCTGGTAGCAAGCTGAACTGGAGCCAAGCTTTGGGGTGATAGAGGCAGATAGAGATCTTTCTGATTCTACCTTAGAGACTCTTGCCTTTTTTTTTTTTTTAATGTAGGTTTTTCATTAAATGAGTTAATGCAATTGGTACAATAACATTTGTGTTTTCTGTCATAACTAATTCCAGTTGTGGGCTGCTCAAAAACATCAACATAATGAAGATTTCATGCAAGTGCAGTACCTAAGCAGGCTAAGCCTCATCCACACAAAAGCTTTCTTCAGGCAGAAGAGATTTACTGGGGACCTAAATCCCCAGTTCAACTGTTACAGCTATTCTGGGATGCTTTGCCATGTGTAAATGGGATTGCGAGCAATTGGGATGCAGGTGGAACTGGGATTGCAAGCCCAGGAGTAGGAATGGAATTGGATTTGCCAGAGAAGTTTGAGACTGGTTTCATGTTTTGTAGAAGACTTCAAGGTGGAAGCAAGAGGTAGGCATGAAATTCCCATGTTGCTGAATCCCAGACTTTATTCTTACTCAATTTCTTGTTATTAAAGGGGAACCAACAGTGTTCCTTCAAATAATACTTTCTAGTGGAGTTGAATTTCAGTTTAACATGAAGTGGTAGACAAAAGCATGTTCAATGCATGTCATTCCAACATCATGTCTTCTCTCTGTGAGCTAGTTAGCAGGATAAAAGAGCCGAGTTACTACAGCTCCATTTGGGAAGCTACAGGAATGTGCATTAGATGGAGCAACTTTGAAATACACAGTTCACTCGGAAGAAAACCTGTGCTGTAATTAGTAAGGGTTCAGACTGGGTCGGTTTGGGCAGAGATGTCAAATGGAGTTCTACCAGGGACTGTTCTCAGTCCAGTATGGCTAGCTATTTCAAAATTGGTGTAAGGAATGGAGAGAGCCCTCTAATCAGATCTGTGTGTGTTACAGGCTGAGCAGTGCTGGGAATACATGGCAGACTAGGATTAAAATGCAGTCAAAGCTTGATTAAATTGTAGCGTTGGGCAGAAATCCATAAAGTGAGATTCGGTCAAGGGCAATTACAGAGGCAGGAATAATCAAATGCACAGATCTTAAATGGAAGAAGATTCTGAAGGTAGCAAGATCCCAGGGTGGAATGGAGTTTGTGGAAGACGGTAGAATGAATCTCTCCTCTAAACTGAGAAGAAATGCCATCCTGGAGTCTGCTGCTCCAAATTCTCTGGCCAGGTGTAATGTTTACTACTAATGCAACCATGAGACTGCCTGACACACACTATTTAAAATGTTTATGGATAGGGGTGCCTGCATGTGTTTCTCAGAGAGGTCAAGTTTACACATTTACGGTAACTTCAGCCTTGTTATCGCTTAATTTGTTTCAGCATTTACAGTAACTTCAGCCTCGTTACTGCTTAATTCATGTGAAAGCTAGTCCTAATTGGTGCGTCACATCTGAACCCCATGATCTCAAATACTGCACAGATGCTGTGTTGCATCTGTGAAGGAAAGTATTTGACGGGGAAAGGAATATGCCTTTTGTAGTTGATAGGATTTGAATGTGTTGTACTGTTAAATAATTAGGTTGGTTAACTTTGATTACCAGCTAGAGGTGCATGTTATATATACAACTGGTAATAGCATCAGCACTAACAAGCCTTTCTAAAAATAACATAATTGGCAGTCATTAAAGGCTAACTCACATTTTTCAAAAACTGGACAAGAAATAGGTATAGACCCATTCTAATGACTACAGGCATGTGATTACAAAGAGTAGGAAACATTTAATCAGTTCCTAAACGAGTATCCAGCATTGCAAGATACCCTGATTGTCACTGCAGCGTAAAGAACACTTGTTGGATGGGTCTTTAGCAACTTTACAGTTTCTACATAAATGAAGGCTGGGACAAACTTGCTGGTGAACTTTCTGAAGAAATCAGCTATGATTCTGTGTACCATGAGCTACATTTCAAATAACATTTAATAAAAGGCTTCATCAAAATATGTGAGAGAGTGAAACATCACCATTTAAACAGGTTGTACTAGGTCCCTCAACCACCAAAGCAGGAAAGACACTAAGGAATGGCTCTGTGAAAATCCCCTATCATGAAGTTCATTAAAGACTGATAAATTCTGTTCTGGACTTATAACATATGCTTCTTTCTCGGGCTCCTGACTTGTCTCCTCCTTGGATAGTGCATCCAAATCCACAAGTAACATGCAAGTTTGCGTTTCATTTTGAGCCCAGCAGGCATACGGCAATGAGGTTACAAGACCTTTCCAAGTGAGCCTGGAGGGACTTGTTGGCTAGAGTTTGGATTTCTGGCAAGCAGCTTACTCCAGCTCTTTTCTGTAATAAACTCAAGGTTCAGTCCCCGGCCTCTTATAGATACTGAGCACTGTTGCGTGTCTCTGGATAATCAGTCACTGGAAAGGCACAGATGTTTCAAGATGCGTAGCAATGGGTGCAGCATATAAGAAAGGCAACATCAGGGTCATACTACAGATGCAACCACATCTTACATGTGTTCTTTCTTGACAGGAAAATTCTTGTAACATTTGCGGTTTTCGGGTTGCTAATACCATCAAATGAGTAACGCAAAAACTAATAATGCCTGTGACTTTTATTTGCTGTTCATTAAGCCTTGCAATGGCATGGATGGCTGGTGCCTCTACTGCAGGCAGATCCAATAGAAGAGCATTGCAGTAATGAACAGAGTGGGGTGCAGGATTGCCTAAGGCAGTGGCTTAAATTAATTTGGGCAGCAATTCTAACAAAGTCAGAAGGATTATAGAAATATGGGACTAGAAGATATCTTAGTCCTTACCTGGTTGTGGAGATGCTAAGAGATGGCTGAAGAAATGCCTGCCTTTTTTTTTTTTTTCCCCTGTAAATGAAATACAGCCTTTGCTAGACAAGCATAAAAGAGAACAGGCCCAGTCAGGATTCAAAATTTGATGTTTTATTTGTTTGTAAATGATGACTTTTGTAGCAGTAACGCTAGAGAATTCTTTGGTGTGTGTCCACTGTAGAAAGTGCAGGGGCCTATGCTGATTGCTAGGTGGTCCTTTATTTTAAAAACCTTGAGGAACGTCATGGCAGATGGATTTTAATTAGACTATTTCCTGCTGCCAGTGACTATGTCAAATGTGGCTCCCCAGATCAAGCGCTAGAGGTTTCTGCTGAAGGTGTCAGGTCTTGTTCTCATGGAAAGAGAGTGTTTTCTACAACACAAGCTGTAGAAACTGTTGTGGTACCACTGAGACACTGACGGAAATTGTGAAGTATCTTGGTTAATTAGTTCTTCTCCAGTGGCCAATTTGGGTGATAGATACAAACTATTGCTGTTGTCAGCTGGTGTTTTTTAGCTTCAATGGTAGAGGCCTGTGCTTAAGTAACAAAGGTTCTGGTTTTCTCTTTACTGGTGGTGAGAGTTGTTAAATCCATATGGCTCATAGTACTTGCGTAGTGATGGCTCCAAATGCTGCAGCAGGCTGTATTGCTGCAGGGCTTTGCACTGTAAAATATTATAGCCCATTAAATAAGGGGAACAAGCTACTCCTAAACTTGGCTTATTTGATCTTTTCAAACTTACCCTCAAGTGATTAAGCAAACAGTGGCTTTTCAAGCATTCTCCAGTTGTATTATCTGCTAAACACATCTCCCAGTGTGATCTGCCAAAGATGCCTTGAACACTGTCCTTTTGCTGTGTACTTGCTAGTCCTTGTGGAAACATAAATAAGCAGTTATTTCTATTGCATCGTCTGTCTGGGTGGGATGCAGAGGATGGGTATTGTTTGATGTTTAACATAACATAAACTTGAAGATTCTTGCTTTTGTCTTAATATTAGCACTCACAGCAAGACAGCAGCTTTTTATTAGCTACACAGGAAAATAAACCATTCTCCTTGCTTTGTGAGCAGTAGTTCAAGTTCGTTTATAGTATGATGTGTCTGTACAAAGGTACCATTCTTGCCCTCTGCTTGTCTTAGGGAAGCAGAATGACTACTAGCAGTGGTAGTTAAGACACTAACCATAAAACTGTAAGCTCTCTACACAACAGTGTAAGTAACAAGATCTTTCACACACTTAATGGGGAATGTGAATGAGCATTTAGATGGCTCTATTAATGTCTAGCAGAGACTTTTTTTTCTGGAGTGAGTGTCCTTCAACACTCAGCACTGGTCACCTGGACAAATGTGAATACTATAAACTCTGGAACATAAACCTGCACCGTGGAATCTGGTTTTTAAGCTTTGGTCTTTGTTGATTTAAGCAGGAGAGACAGAGTAAAAGTAAGTTTCACTCTTCAAACTCATTAAAAGCTGACAGGAGAGAGGAACATTTTCCTGAAGTATATCAAAAGCTGATTGTCAGTCCTTTGTCCTTGGAGCTGTGATGATCCCAGAGTGAGTGAGTATCCTTTTTCCTATCCACATGGTTTTGTACCTTGTTTATATCTCAAATCAGCAGAAATTCTGATCTTCACCTGGCTTTTTATGGCAGCTTGTAGAACTGTAAATGTGAATATGCTCTGACAGCAAACCCTAAATCAACCTTTGGTCACTGCAAGCTGGAATGATTTGAAAACCTGTGTAACCTTTTGACCAAACCTGGGCTGATGTTCAACATCTTTAACAAGAACTGAAGCCAGAACAGTCCTGATGACTTCAGATTTTCATTATAAGCCAGCTGTAGACCTTAATGTATGCTCAGGTTGGGACAGAGGATATAATGGGTCAGCTGCACCATTTGGGCAGGAATGTGCTTGCTCCCTTGGGATCCATTGAGCAATGGCATTCTCACTGCTGCTTTTAACTTATCTGGCACTGAAAGCAGTGGCCCTTTCTCCTCCTCCTCCTCATGAGCATCAGCTATCTCAAGGCAGTCTTTGCCAGCATCTGTCATTGTTTCCCTTTGCTCTCCAGCTCTCACCATGGCACTGAATGATGTGATACTGTGGGCTGGAGAAAATGAACCCTATCCCAGTCAAAACCAGCACAATCCTCTATCACTCTTATCCAGGGCTGCTGCCCCATTGTCTTTGACCTTAGTTTAGATATCTTCATGTCTATAGTTTGTCTTCCCATTGAGATAACAGGAAGAGGCACGGTGTGTGCTGTGTGGTGTAACCTTCATGTGTATTTCATTCCTAGCACTGTTAATGTTTCTGTCAAAAAAACAGTGGCAGTTAGACTAGATGATTGTTGTCGGTCCCTTCAACCGGGACTATTCTATTCCAAAAAAAATCATTTCCCTGTGTGTGACATACCTGTGTCTTTTTGAGATGCATGTTATAGACTATGAGTTCCACCCAATGCACCTGTAGATCCAGGTTTCTCTTTAGGATCTTTGGGTTGCCTTGGATGTGACAGCATGGGAGTTTCTCTTTGCTTGCTGCCATAAAGACTGTTTTGATATGCACTGAGGCATCCTCCTGTGTGCTCTGATCCCAGCTCCTGCTCCTCCTTGGCTGGCTCTGGCATCCAGCATGCCCAACCTTAAAATGCCAATAAAAAAACCCCAAAACAAAACCAAACCCCAAAACATCATTTAGTGTTCAGGTTGTGCAGTTTTTTTCTCTCATTCCAATGTCTAAATTCCACTTCATTGATGCAAGAGGATGCTTCAGGCCACACTCTCCAGGGCATTGATTGCAACTCCTCATGTGATTAAAGTCACTTGGCCAGCAGCCCTTATCACCACGGGGTTCATTCCTCTAGTAAGAGTGGCTGGTGCACGTTAACTACACTGTGGTTCCAGCTTTTGCAGCCTCAGGATTTATGTCTCAATAGTGAGAATATGCTGGTATTTGTTGTTATCCCACCTGAGACCCACAGGCTTACTTTACTGTATTTAGATAACTGGTTTATCACATGGGCATACAGCAGGGTCTAGTGTGTCTGTAGCTGTCAAACTCCATAGGCATGCAGTAGATGTTTTTATTGCCCTTGCTTATCTGGCTGTCCTTCACTGTTTTAATACGAACCATACCAAATAAAGCTGCCTGAGAATTGAAGATTATCTGTGGTATTCGTCACTTTTAGGAAGGGGAGTTGGTTTAATGTTGGCTTTTAGCATTTGCTAGGCCTTGTCTCCTTGACAGAAAACAACAGACTAAAACGATTACCAAGAACAGCTGCTTAGAAGGGGCTTTGGATATTTTTTCCGCTTTTGCTGACCTGAACCACAGCAATTATAAGTTCTGGTTATTGTAAACTTACCACAGAACACAAGGCATACCTTAAAATGATGTCATGTCTAGACACACAATTCAGGTATAAATTATGGAGAGAAAGTAGCTTGTTCAGTGGTTAAACTGTAAAAATTTAACAAGATATTTCTGTGTCTCTAGCCTTCACTCTTGCATACGTATTTCTTTACCTCTTACCAGGAGAATTCTGTGACTGCCTCTTAATTTTTTTGTGTTGGGAGATGGAATTTCCTCCCTGTTCTCTATTTCATTTCCTATTTCTGCCTCGCTAGGTCTCCAGGGAAGCAGTGTAGCCATCTACTTAGAGCCCAGAACTAGAGAGGAAGACTCTTGGGTCCAGTCACGACTCAGTCAAGGTCACACAAGGGGTGATATACAGCAACCTTTTAAAAAACTGCCTTGCTATTTTGGGTATCTTTGTTTTATGGGGTGGTAGAGGAAAGAGAAGAACTCCTCTGTGGTGCCCAGATGCTCGATTTTCTGAAGTACTCACTATTCACAGTCTCAGCAACATCCCTTTAGTCCCCTGTGGGGTTGCGTGGTCCTTATGTTTAAGGATAAGTTGGACCCTATTTACAGAGGCTCATCTATTTGGTTATGCTACTTGAATTTCTGTCTAGAGTCCCTGCTGCTGCTCTGCCTGTGAATGGTGGAGTGTAGCTAAGAGGTTATGGGCAATCTCCTACCTGGGGACTAAAGCCTTGCGAGCTCAGAGCGCAGCTATCATAGGTGCTGCACAGAACAGTATATGCAGGAGGTGCTCCTGTCCTGTCCACCAGCAGTTATTTGGGCATAACTCTGCTGGTTCATAGGGAGTGCTCCCCTGCTAACAAGAGCCTAGCTAGTCTATTGACTTGCATTAAAATACACAGTTCCCCACACTTGGCCTGGGCTTAATTTCATGATGAGATCGGAATTGTTGGCTTACCACCTGGTGTAATCTATACCCTTCAGGTACCTGCTATGAAATGCAGACTTTGGAGATGGAAGAGGCCTGTTGGGTTAACAATCCAGTGCAGGACTATTCTCTATAGCATATTCTGTTGTGCTTTTCCTGGCCTAATTACACAGTCCTCAAGTGAAGGAATTTGGCAAGAATATTCTTCTGTTTTAACTGGTATTTGGTCTCGAGTTCTCTTAGTAAGCTTTTTTTCAGTCATCTCCATTCTAGCATGCTGCCATCTAGAATTTCTTTTCTCTGTGTAGATGCCTGTTGTGGATTTTGCACCCAGGTGCAGATATGATGCCTCTTCTCACCTGAGGAGTGCCTTGCTCTCCCCAGATACCTGCTCTGCCATCTGTGTGTCCCCTTGAGGGCAAGGCTTCTGCTTCAGGCCAATAACTGTGTCTGTATCTAACTGTCATCATTGGGCCTCTCATGATCTCTTTTAACCCATAATCACATTAGCTTTTTTCCTGGAAGCTGTCTACACTGCAGGTCTCTGGAGACAACTTTTAATGCTCGGCAAGCAGAGATGGAAATTGATGGTATAGAGAAGGTGTTCTGTTCTTGTTGCCATAGGGACAGTTTTGAGATACGCCGAAGAACTATTTCACTCTGTTTTCAGTGCATGCAGCAATGTTCTTGTTTCCAAACAGGCACGTGTGTCTTGTTAACTTGAAGCGTCCACACTGGCAGTTAGTGTCCTGGGAGGGAAGACTTTGGTATTCACAAACTTAGGTGGACAAGCCCTAAGCCTTGATTCACTCCCACGTACCTTATAATACAGCAAACAAGACAACTTTCCTGTATGCCATATAGATGTCAGATCTGTTCTGGAACCATGAATTTCCTGTCCTGACCTGATGTTTGTGATCAGAAAGTCCCAGTTTGCCCAGGTCCTTTTTGCTGTCCCCATTTTCAGGATCATAGCAAGATTTGTTTGCATTTGGATACATTTGGATCAGTTGTTTCTCCTGGCCGCTTTGTCCCTATCAGCAGGGAATATCCTCTTTGCTGCATTGTTTCTCTGCATCTGCACCCTTCTACGCTGTTGTTTGCAAAGCATTGTATGGAAAGTGAATGTCCTTAGAGTGGTTAATGCACTGTGCAGAGTGTGGTTAGTGGACAAGCTTGTGATACTTACGAATGAACTGCACCACAAATTGTTATAACATCTTCAGAGATCAATAAACAAAATGATTGTCTGCAGCAAGGCCACGAAGTAGATGCTTCCACTGGAATACTTGGTTGTATTAAGAGTAGTTAAGCAATTAAAATTTCCACTGCACCCTTCCCATCTGTTACACAGGCTCAGGTGGCCTTAGGGCCATTTTTCAGCTTTTGAGTGACTGTTTGTGTACATAGACGTCTGTCTTATTCTTTTTTTAATGGCTATTAAACATAGGAGCAGAGTGTTATTACAGCTCTAAATGCTGTCAGCCAAAGTTTGTCCTCACTTCTGCTTCTAGGATATCCACTTGCAGTGTCCCAGTTTCCCTCAGTTCATGGCTTTTTAGAGGTACTTTTTCTTTCATGAGACTCTTGAGCAGTTCAACTACAAACAGATGGAAAGCAGCAGAGATCCAGCTCCATAGCAGCACCCAGGCCAGGGTCTTAACTCATCTGAAGTGTTTGGTGCTCAGGGACAGGGGCTACAGCCAGGAATTGTGTAGCCTGGGGCAGGATGTTGTAGGTTACTCTGTGTGTCGTCCCTCACTATCCCTACATCTTTTCTTCTCACCCCACCTCCCCTCTCATCCCATCTTTCCAAGTCTGCAGCCTGGTTTCATGTTCTTCTTTGCCCAGGTGGAGCTTGTTTCCTTTCTTGGAATATGGAGATGTCCCTCTCCTGGGCTGGTCCAAGGGCAGGAAGCTACAGACTCAACTGGCACTTGTCCCCTTCCTGGGCTGATGGGGTCCAGGAGCAGAGGCTGGTTGTTCATGGGAACTGGAAGAGAGTTATGGAGAAAGAGTTGGTGCTTCAGGCAAGAGTCTTCTTGGCACCCTGTTCTATTTTATGGTTTTTAGCAAATGCTGTGCAGAGGAGGAATGGTTTCTTTGGATAATGGCTTCTGGTCCTGGCTGCTGAGCATGTGTTGTAAAAGCTGTCTTCTGTTCCTGGAGTCTCTACTTCAAATGCCCACAAGACAAGAGCAAACCTTTTTGAGCCCTAATTAGCATGTAACATGGCCTATTAGTGACAGTCCTGCCTAGTGGGGCTGGTTTTGAGCCCATGGGCCAATCCATTGCCTCAGGAGTAAGGCTGCCAGCAGAGGTCCTGACTATGTGCCAACAAGGAGGATCCTCCAGTGAGACCACTGTGTGTTTGTCATGTAGAATTATCATCACGTAACTTTGTCAGGGTCAATGTGAGCCTCCTTCAAACAAGTGTCATATGGAAGTTTGCAAATCCCATTGTCCCAGGGAAAATTAATTTGCTCCAAAGTGCTGAAGTGATGCAAGAGCAAAACTTCAGACTGTTCTGGAATATTGAACTGTGTGGAAGTTGCAGAATTTTCCCACTTCTACTCCATGTGGAGTAACTTAGCTTTTTCAGCACCTTAAGGGCATTGACAGACATCCAGGGAAAGGAAAGTCGGAGAAATGCAAGAAATGAAAATGTGAACCAGAGCTGCTTAGGCAGAGATCATGGCCTTGATATGAGATTCCCTTTTGCTTCAGATTTTATAGGGTTTTTATGGGAGAGGGAATGGATATGATCTCTGGGGAGAACACACCTATTCTGCAGCTTTCTACTCTCTGATGGCCTTTAGCAAGTGTTTGTATAGATAATCTCTTAAAATAAGAGGTTCTGCTTCACATTAAGTTCTTAACCACATCTCTTTAAGCATCATTACTAGGAGTTCAGTGGGGAGGGTTTTATTTAATTTTAATAGACACAGTCTCTCTAGGAAGTTAAAAAAAAAAAGTTTGGGTACCTAGGGGACTAGCTGCTTCTCACTCATACACTGTAGCTAGGCCACTGCTGGTTTGTGAACTAAACATGCATGGTGGAAATAAAGCAGTGGATGGAGTGTAGTGTACAACCCACCAGGATGCTTATCTTGAATAGATGGTTGTGTTGCCTAACACAGAATAACAATTTCCTTTGATGTAAGGTTGTAAATATATGCAGAAAAATGTGTGTGGCATCTGTGGATATGCTTCTTTTTCTTGCATCTTTGCTCACAGATTTTCATGTTCCATGTTTGTGCCATGGCTGACAACCCACTTTGGCATTTTGTGTCATGTAATCGCATGACTCTGTAGGGCCATCCTACTGGTTTTCAACTAGTGCTCTTAGCCATAGCAATAAGCCAGGCTATGAACACTGTGAAGACAGACCCTATCACATTTTTTTTATAATCTCTGCTAGTTCCTGAAGTGGAACTCTGAGTGACTGGTGACAGATCTGCACTAAGTTTGGAAGCAAATGCAAATTATTTCAGAGAAAATCTTTTTCACAGAGCAAGCCTCTGCTGGCTGGGGAGGAAGGATCAGATATATCCACCTAGGTTTTCTCATCTAGCCAGCTTCACATTCCTTTCCCTCCTTCTCTCTTCTGCTTCTTTTCTGTTTCTCCCCACCCCCTGCCCCATTGTTCCTGTTCTTTTACAGTGGTTAAGGCACAGCCTAGGTCAGGAACAGGCAAAACACATGGTTCTGGGGTGGTGGGCTGATGTGGGCTCCTGACTCCCAGCCTCGGCTGCTGTTCTATGCCCAGTCTTCGGTGGCTCACAGCAGCTCCCACCAGTGCCACCATCCACAACTGCTTCTGGATGCCAGTAAGATGTCTGTGTCCACAGGGTCAGGTATTCCAAGCTCCTCTGCTTGTACACTACAGCAGTTTGGCCCCTTCTGTGTTGTTAATAGGGAATAATCACATCGGTTCCTAGGGAGCTCATGTGGGAGAAGGACAGGGAGGTAATTGTTTCCTCTCATCTCCCTGGCATGTGACACCACAAACCTCAGATGTTGTGGACAGACTTGTTCTGTATGTGCTGTAGGAGAGCAGCAATACCTGGAGAAAGCTCTCTGCAGCTGGTACTAAACTGAATTTCACCTATGCTGCCAAGATGGTCGACAAAGGATTGTCTCCACCTCAGCTGCCACCTTCCTCCAGGTTTCCAGAATTGCAAAGGCTGCTCTCCTGTGCTTGCCTCTTCAGGTTGAGGGAAGGCGAGTGAACTGTCATAGCTATCAAACGGGGACTGCGCAGTGGTCTGGAGGCTCTGCCTCTAACTCTCCTCCAGCTTCTCCTTGTGGAAAGGAACTAGAGGGTAAATCCAGCGGTATCTTCTCTCCTACTCCTCAACCACCTGAGGAAGGCATCTTCTGTGCATGCTTTCTGCAGCTGCCTTCCCTGGAGGGCTTTATGTAAATGCAGGAGGGCTGTTGGCTTGTGAGAAGGAAAGTGATACTTTGGAAATTGCTAGGCTCCAGAACTTAACCCTTTAGCTTCTGGAGTTCAAAAGCACTGACTGCTTTGGGAAGTAGTCCTTACTTCCCAAGTATCCTGCAACTGAGCTTCAGGCTTCTGTATCTGCAAGGTAGTCCCTTTCCTTCCCTGGATCCTTAGGATCCCAGCTGTGGAGATAAGAAATCAGCAGGGAACAACCCAGCAAGAAAAGGAGGTGAGAGCAAGTACCTGAACTCTGAAAAGGGAAACTCTGGGAGTGGCTCACCCCCCTCCCCACCTTTCCTAAAGCTCAGCAGCACTCATGGAGCTGGAATGGGGACTGCATTTATCAAATTCCTGTCTGCAACAGCAATGCAGTTGTTTTAGATTAGTGTACAAATAGACATTAGTGTAATACATCTGTTGTTAATCCACATCTTGGTAGAAAAGAGATGCCAACACATCATTTATTAGCCACATCGATCCTATAATGTCCTTTCTTTTGTCTTTTGAGTATGTAATAGGTTCCAGGATGTCTTTTATTTCATTGTATACCACATTTCCTCTTGTCTAACATAGCAGGACATAATGTGTTCCAGGATGTAATTTATGCCATTTTGGAACTGGACACCACACAATGTATCCTGAACTTTTCTGAAAATCTTCAGTGTGTTAATTGTTGTGCTCTGCTCACAGGTTAATCTTTCCAGAATTGATGGGTAGAAAGAGCAGGAAAACTATTAGGAAGAAAAGCAATTTATTCTTAGTCCAAGGTGAGCTAAAGGATCATCAGAAACCCTGGATAGCGAGCAGTATGGCAGGCTGTAACTCTTACGCCCTTGGTTTGTTTAGAAAGTCGGACAGGGAAAGTTGTAGCCCACCTTAAAAGCCTATCCTTGACTGCTTGTATAACATGACCCTTCTCAGAGGAAGTCTACTTCAAAAAGGAACCAATTGAGGAGTAGCTGTGTATCTCCTTTTTTTGTGGAAATTGAGGGCTGCTGCTAGAGTCTGTTTATCTGCTTGTATCAAAACTCTGTGCCAGCCCTAGGTGAAAGAATGAAAAACCCCTAACTGCCTTTTTCCCTGTTTAGTGATGTTAATGGGTTTTGAGAAGCAGATGACATTCACAGGTGATGAGGGAAGCAGGGACACAATGCCTGCTGAAAGTCGAGGAGATTGGCGGTAATTTGCTTGTGGTATGATCCTGTGGGGAGGAATTGGCAGTGGCCACTTGCCTGATAGCTTCCGCAGGAGTCTATTCCTTTTGCTTTTCTTTGTCTTAGTCATGAATTAAAATCCCACCCAGAATGATGGAAGCTCAGTCCTACATATCCCCACCACTGCATTATCTGACTGTCAGCTTTGACCTGTGCCAGATGTTCACTGCGCTGTGGAGTAGGACAATGGAGCAACAGACTGGTCCAGGGGGACAGCACAGGATTTCAAATTAGGTTCTGCAGGGAGGAAGAAACACCATGAGCAGGACCTTTGATTTTTAGGTTAGACCAACAGTTGTTCTAAACCCGTGGAAAGGTTTTGAAGAGAAAATATTTTGGCAAAATAAAGTATTTTCCTCCTCTTTTTTTGTTGCTGTTCTGTTCTTTCTTTCATCGCAGGATCTCACAGGAGACAATTTACCTTGCACTGTCCCAGCTTCCCTGCTTTGCACCCCATTCTGTCTGGTTCTGTGATTCTGTGTATGTGTCTGGCTTCTGATGCATCAATCTTGAGGCTTGAGGACTGTAGGGGAGTAATGACAATGTTAGCTGCAGCCCTGAGTTCTTGCTTTATCAGAACTTTTTCTTCAGTCTGTGCTGGTTTTAAGCACATGAATAGTCCAGGGAGTTTGGGAATGGGTTGCTAGGGTTAACTGAGATATAAGACCAGAGGGAATAATGTTAATAAAATAAATTGCTGTCTCGAAGCAGCCTGATACCTCAGATGGGTGAGTTCTTAGGCTTGACATCATGTTGTTCTCCTTTACTCTCTCTCTGGCCCACATCAGCTGCTTCTTACTTGGAGACGCTCTCACTCATAGGGCCATAGTTTAGTTAAATCCAATACGGTGTCATGACATTAGCACACAAGCCTCCTGTGCCAGGATCTCTTGTTTCCAGGTCTCCAGAGGACTGAATGTTAAAACTTTTAAAAAGGCAGACTGTTGTAGAAATGACAAGCTCTTATCCCTCTCCAAACAGCTCAGGACCATTCTTCTGTAAGAGGAGATATGGCAGAATATGAAATAGCAAACAGCACAGATGCCAGTCAAGCAATTAATTTTCTTGTCAAGGCACAGGAATACTGGAGGATAGGAAGGAAGGGAGAATGTAGAGTTATTTGTGTTGTAAATAACAGCCTTGGGTCTGTATTGTGCTATAAACACAGAACAGAGTCCCCAACCCAAAGACCTTGCTGTCTGCTTTAATTAAAAGATCACAAAATTAAGGCAGCTGTGAAATTGTGTGGTTGCATATGAACAGTCTTGTGATCTCAGTGTCATGGGACATGGACAGAGCCAAAACTTCTGTGTGGTTCAAAACATGTTCAGAACTTTTTACCACGATTAAGACCAGCTCTGGTTGCATCAGAGCACATAAACCTACCAGAGCACAGCCCAGCAGGTAGATTGTGGTGCTTGAGAAGAACCTTATCTAAGAACAAGTTTTTCTGTTAACTGATGTACGGAGATTTATGCTTGCTTTCTGAAGCATTTGGTCCCAGCCCTTTTCAAAAACTCATTCTTCCTGACGTTTCCTATTGGCAGTTACCTTGTTGGCTGGTACCTGAGGCAGGTAGTTGCTGTTGAGGGCCTAGATGGCCATACTTTGTCCTTCTACCATAAAATTTAAGAGATCTTTAGGAGGAATGGTGTGTGCCTGTACACAGAGGAGGTAGGAAGAGCATGCTTTACATGCTGTACAGGTTGGGACACTGAGTGATAGCATGCCTCAAGTGACTTGCCTGTGGTTAACAAACAGGTGGCCCATAGAAGATACTGGTGTTTCTCAGCTCTGTGCCTCGATCCGGTTTGTATTTTCTTTACCCGGAGCAGAAATGGCAAATATCTGAGTGATGGAAGATGCTTTGTTTGCATAAAATTATCCCCCTCTCCTTTTTCTCTTAGACAAGTCAACTTTGTGTAGTACTGCTGATAGTCTAATGAAATACACCTGGCCTGGACTTGCGTGCCTCTTGACACTGCATGCTGGGGTATGTGTTGCCCCAAACACTTGGTCTCTGAGCTAATTGGCTTTCCTGGGGTCCAGGAAAAACTGGCTTATGGTTCACATCCAGTCCTGAGTCCATCAGTTGGCTGTCCTTGCTCTAAAACCATCTTTAGAGAAGCATACTCTGTTTCAGCGGCTTGTAACAGCCAAGCGAGCCACCTCCTAGGCTGTGTGTGCTCCTGTCTGGTCCCTGAGCCAGAAGGTTGCAATTATTTCCTTGCTCTTTCAGAGAGTTCATTATGTTGCTCCACATGCCTTCATATGGTAAAGGACACTGTAGTTCTAACAAGCTTGGCTAGAATAATCATTCCTTCTTAGCAAATACTTCCCCTGACTTGAAGCTGTGCAGTAAGACCAAGGCGACATCTTTGTCTGTTGCTGTGGGGCTGCAGTGTTGGGCACTTGACACTCAGCTCTGTCTCTCTGTGTCACTGCTGAAGCAGGTATCCATGCACATGTGAAGAGAAGGGAAGGGAGGAAAATACTTTTATTTTTGCTATGCAGCCAGTGTCTCCGGTTCAGCAAGTGCTAGGAATGAGCTATTGCCATGGCGATCTCTGGGCTGGTCAGTGCTGATGTGGCTGGTGACATGACTTCCAAGACCACTGTAGGACTGGGGGAGTGGGTTAAGAAAAGTGTGTGTAGTTAAGCATGGTAAGCACCAGTTAGTACAGAGTTGTGTAAGCAAATGCAGCATGCAGTGAGGGAGCAGGATGTGTCTGCAGAAGTGTAGGCAAAGCAGTCAAGGCTGGAGACTCTTAAAATACCTTGGAGGTTGATTTTCCTCTTGTACTTTCTCATATGAAGCTGGTGCACTTTCAGGTACTCTTATTTGCACATCCTATGGTCCCGTGTGTTAAATTTGGTTCCTTCCTACCCCTGAAGCCCCTGGATCTGCTCTGAATTTACACTAGTGGAGTTGAGGTCAGGCTTAAAGTAGATATGAAATTTGGCAAGCTGTGCAGGCAGAATTGGCTTTGCGGAGGCTGGGCGCGATTGCAGATCTGTGTGTTTCTGCCATTCTTTGTATCTAGTCAGAGAGGAGGTTTAAAGGGGGGTTAGAAAAAAAGAAGTCATGGTGTGATGCAGTGTTTTGGCACCACTGAGTTATTTTGCTTAATAGTTTGGAGATGATTTAATCTCTGAGATAATTAAATTGAAGGTGTCATTTCAAAAGATAACAATGTCTGTATGAGCTCTGTTAGGTTTGGCATAAGCTTCAGCTTGTTTTGTAGGGATTGAGGGATTTTCTTGTGTGGAACATGGGGGAGGAAAGGCAGGGCTAGTTTGATGGTATTTATTTCCACCCTTTCTTGCTATAAAATAAACTGACATAATGCAGAGCAAGAAAGCAGCCCCTGTGACCTCTAGAGGGTGAGAGCAAAATACTCCCCTGGAATTTAATGTAGCTTCTGACAATGAAACATCTTGGATCAAGTCCTGTTTGCGTTTGTCCACTCCTGTGACCTGCCAAGAGAGAAATTGGTCTGTGAAACAGGCCAGGGGGTCAGGAGGAGGCACACAGCACTGTGGGGTCCACAGGGACTGTTCTTACGGGTGTGGTGGTCCCAGTGTCCTGCGCCACTCTACAGGAGCTGCTGGGCTCCCAGAAGGGTGCTCTTCTCTCCACTGCCACTTATTTCAACTGGAAAGGCTTTGTACCTGTAGCCGACATGGTTTGTGACTCGCTCTGTGCCGTTCCTCTAAGAGGACAGCCGTGTCTGACTGGCACCTCTCTGCTAACCCCAAAAGAGAAAGCTCCCTGCCAGATGTTGGGCAAAACTCAGTTTGTCTTCCCTGTGGGGATGTGCTAATCCTTGTGCTTTGGGTATTTGTCTCCTCCAAAGCTATGTGTGATGTGGTGGACTTACCCAGCTGAAGTTTAACATTTAGCCTCCTGGTATGTGACCTACGGGTGACTGGAACACATGTTCCAGAAATGAGGTACCAGCCTGCTCCTATAGACCTTCTTGCACTGTTAGAGGGAGCCAGCCTGCAGTTTTCTCAGCCAAAATCTCTGCAAGTTGGCAGGGAGCCCTCAGTTACACACATTGGTGCTCTGCTCCATCCCTGCCGTGCCCCAAAACCTCCTTGTTACACGAGGTGTGGCTGGGGCAGCTGGGCTGGCAGGGAACAGATGCCTGCGGGCAGAGTGCCTGCCTTAGTCAGGCTTTCCCCTGACTGTCCTTAAAGATGCTCCCTCAGCCCATTCCCTGCTCAGCAGTGGCCTTGTGCTTGGTAGCAGATTTCCTTCTCTTCAAACACTGTATTTTTAGTAATATTTTACCTAGTTGCTGGGTGCTGCATTTAGTTCTCTTGGCCTCAACGCTCTGCTACCACCAGTTTAACACCAGCTGCGTGACACAAAGAAGAAAGGCTGTATGTAATTATGTGTGTGTCTATATTTTTTTCACTTTAGCTCTGATGTGAAAAGAAAAGTCATGTCTGGGCATTTGAGTGGTGTGGCTTGTGATATACACCAACTTATGTAGAAGTTGGCAGGGAATTTTTTTTTCTTGCTAGCAGGAGAAGGGGACTTGGGACCCCCTTCTGGTGAATTACTTAGAAAAACAGCCAACATTTAAAATTACAGGTTTGGAATTGAACTATAAATTCCAGTGAAGTAAAAGATCCATAAATAATATGTCTTTAGGCTGAAATATAATTTGTTTGTATGTTTTAAGCAGTAGAAAGGAAACAGGATATAATTCCTATTAGTAACATATATATTTTCCCCAAGCAAGGAACCAGCTGTCTAATGGAAAGTTTGTGTTCACTCCACAACTGTGTTTAACTGTTTGGTTGTTTGGGGTTCTTTCTCCAGTGGTAAAGAGAGCTTTAAACTCTCCTGGTTCAGCTGATTTGATATGTTGCTTTCAGTTTGGGATTGCATGTCCTCTGCAGTATAGCTCATCTTTTCAGCATGAGCATGTCATCAGTTGCAACAGATTTAACACAAGATCCAAAAATCAAGTGCAGGTTTGTCTATTTGCTCTGATTAGCATCTTGAGAATTAGCAAATCAGACTTAAAGAGCTTCTCCTGTCTTTGCTAACAGCTCAAATCTGACCAACTGTTCTGTGATTTGGAAAAGTTTGATGAAACACAAGGAGCTATTTTTACAAGCGGCTTCTTGCATTTCTTGTGCTGTATTGGACACAGTGTAATCATAGAGTAGTTTGGGGTTTTTTTTATCAGGGGCCACATGATATTGCTTACAGCAATAGAAGTCTGAGTGAACTGGATCAAAGCTGTTGGATTTGCTTCTGTTTGAGACAGAAATTGCCACAGATCTCTTTCTTAGAAAGGTTTAAGGCACTTGTGGTGCCCTTTGGTGTTTGCCCTTACAGTGAGCAGAGGTGGACTCCAGCTGAGGAATTTGGAGCTTATCTGATTTTCTTTTATCATCATCTGTCTTCTCATTGAGATGATGATGTCATTGTGGCTGCACCTGCTTATCTCACAGCAGGTAACTGTGGAAGGCAAAGGATTGCAGAAAACCCTTATCTTTAGAATTACTCCAGTTTAATATGTGTGGGGTGTGTTTTGTGTTTAAAGTCACTTTGTGTGTCTGGTTTGGGAGTTTATCCATATGTGACCTGATTTCAGAGAAGTTATACTGGCTCCAAAATGGTGCATCTCTCGGGTGAATAGGGGCTCACTTATAAAGAGCTGTTATGAAAATGGGTCCTGAAAGGGCCTGAGCTTCCTGCAAATCTTAATGACCTTGTTAAGGACTTGGTTGCTCACTCTGAATTCAGCCTCAGAGAGATTTAGAGTTTAGTCTGAATGAAAAAGATGAAAAAGCTAGGGACTGACTGTGGTCATGCAAAGAAAAGCACCTTTCCAAGAAGTGATAATTTTTTTTTTGATATGTGTCCAAGAGCTGAAGTGAAACCTTGCATAGATCTTGCAGAAGGGTAAGTTAGAAAGCAATTTGTTTTCCCTGTAGATAAGCAGTGCCAGTTTTAGATGCCCTGGTGTATCTGAAACAGCTGTTGAGGGCTGATGGATATGATCCTGTGGCTGACTGATATAATCTAGGGGCCGCATGTGTTTCTGGAGCTGGTGGAGGCCAGGTAGGGTGCTCAGTGGTATATAAAGTGGCATGAGATGGTTGTGTTTAGGTGGCTGGATGGCATCCTTGGGTGTGCATTTTGTAGTTGGATATAAAAGCTGAAATGCAAGTGAATTTGTGAACAGTATAGGTAATATAAGCTGAGTTGGTTTGGTGGAGGGTGATACCTTCCAGGTATCTTGTTTCCAACTGAGCAGACCCTGTGTATTGCATGTAGTGATGGAGGACAGGTTTGCTTTTGGGGACTGTGACCTCCAGCACCATGCCTTCCCTTGCTCCATGCCTCAGGTGCACCGAGGTTACACAGTGTGGTGAGGGCACAATGCTGTGTGAGCTGGAGACCATGGTGTGATACCAAAGGGTCAGGAGGGGAGAGGTGTGATGAAGCTGCCAGGCACCTCTGCTAATCCTCTAGAAATGCCTGTTGATGGACAGAAGCACACATGAGAGTGATTTAGCAGCATTATTTTGGGAGTAGGATAGGGAGAGGACTGAAAGGAGATTTCAAACCATGCTAACAATTTGTCGGATGGGGAAGAAAGCTCATTTCTAATGTTGTAAACTGTTTTCACCAAAAAAGTACTATGTGGTTTAAAATCTCAGTATAGATAGTTTTTAACTCAGATTTCATGTTTAATCCCATCATACATGAAGGAGAGTTGATTTTTACACATCTTTGGGCCACTGACAGTATTTTCTTTAGTCCGAAATCTTTTCAGTTAATATAATTTCACACCCTAACCCCCAGGACTAAAAATAACAATATTGATGTATTTGGAATTCTAACTATTGAATTTTGTATGAAGCCTTGTCTAGATAATCCGCATTAATTAAAAGAGATTAATCTGAAGATAATTAATTGAACTGCACTAGATCATCATATAAACACTCTTATTCAGAATTGAATTGACCTTAATTTGATATTGTTTGGAAATAACTGAATGATAGCCACTTACAATGAAAAAAATGCCTACATAGGGTTCAGTGTCGTTTACGTAATTCCCTTTTTAAGGTTAGACTTTATAGACAGCACAGATAGCTTTTCTGAGTTTCTCTGGGTAGATGAGCCCTTTCCTTTTAAATACAGATTTAATTTATTTCTTCTATCTGAGCATTTGAAGTTGTTCAAATGAGCTCTGTATTGACACCTGGCACTGCATAAAGTACGAAGGTACAGTATCTGTCCAACAAACACACGTGGACAGTGAATATATAAATGTGGGAGGTCCTGGTGTGTTCTCACTGCTCTGAATCAGAAGCAACTTGGCCAAAGGCAGCAGGAGAGCATCAGTGTAAAGCTGGCGTAAGTAGAAATGTGGTGGAGGCCCATAGCACCCCTGTGAGTGCTGGGCTGAGACAGAAAGAGTTAAAGAGCTCCTGTCCAGCGGAGTAAGCGCAGGAGCTGCCATTTGGTGCTGACAGACAGGGAGTCACTTGCTGCCTGCAGCTTCTATCAATTTCCACTCTGTTGTCAGCAGGTTGTAAATAAAATAGCTGCTGCGCTGCTCTTTGCGCTGGCTCTGGGACTGTGGCTGCCTCCGAGCGAGCGTACAGGTCTGATTGATAATGAGGAGGCCTGATTGCGCCTCCAGCTCCATCGGTCAGAGCAGGGAGACGTCCAGCGCTCGCCCAGCGGTGGCCCGAATGGCTTTGAGAGGCAGGAGAAGGCAGAGGGTGGTGTGTGTTTTGGTTGGGTTGCTGGTTCACCCCAAGGAAATAAACTGCTGTCTGATGTGAACCAGGCTTGATTTTTTGGCAGCTCCAAGAGAGAAATAGGATTAAAAATAAATGGAGGAATTCATCTTTTCAAAAAGAAAAATGGAAGAAGAGGGAAAGGGTCCAGCTAGGCATTAAAACTTGACATCAAGCTTAAAGTTGCTGCCTGCTCTCAGAGTTCCTCAGAAGACATCCAAAGAGCTAGCTTATATATTTTTGAATGTACTGTGGCCCAGCACTGCTAGGGAGCTGTGGAACGGTGGCCCCTGAGTTCTGCTTTGTGGCTCTGCAACCAACTCCTGCATGCGATGTGGACCAAATTACTTGAGCCAGCTCTTCAAAAGCAGTCAATAATTTTTGGGATGTCTGGTTTGGGAGTTGGCAAATCCAAGCAGCTTCCACTGGCTTCCATTGGTGGTTCGGACTAGGGAGAGCCTTAAACAAACAAACAACCACCACCCCCCTGCCGCTGCTGCTGCTGCTCAGACATCCCAAGTAAAGACACCCAAAGTCTGCAGTTCCCAAGTTCATTTTTCACACTAGAAAATGTTGACTTTCATCTTTGTCTGTTTCTTCATCTGTAAAATAGCAATGTTACAACCAATTGCTTATCCCTGATAGTTGCTGTAAGGATTTTTAAAAAGTTAGTTTCCTCAAAGGAAACTTAGCTGTGAAGCAGACTTTATAAATCTGACGCCAAGACTTTCATGATGGCCCTTTCTCTACAGGAGGCGAAGATGCTGTGTAACTATCTGTTTTGAACTTAGAGCGTTTCTTTCCAGGCTCCTGCGAGTCTTGTCCTCTCTGAACATGGGTGTTCCCATTCTCCAGTTTGTTTTTCACATCCGTGCAGTCATCTGGAACAGCCCTGTTCCCCGGGGGAGGCTGTATAGGGAGTATTGAATTTGAGCGGTGTGGTGTTCATCCCAAGGAAATGGTAATTTGAGGTTACTCCGAAGCAATAACCCTGGGAGGACATTGGCAAAGCTACAGCAGGGACTAAGGGTTTGAATGGCAGCTGTGGACCCCAGGTCTCTGAAGCAAGGCAGAAAGCTTTAGCTTATGTTGAATGGGCATTTTTATTTGCATTTGCTGCTGTGATAAATGCACAGGCTGTTCTTGTCTCCTCCTGCCTAGAGGACAGAGTATTTGGTTCTGTAACTTTAGCTGTTCAGCGTCTGGTTTGTTACACCCGTGCTCGAGAAGGGAACTCAACAGTAAACTTTTCACGTCTGTCTGCAGTTGACCTGCTTCAGTCCTACTGCCATTTTTGATGGGAATTTTATGACTTCTTTCTTGTAAGTTTGGTACACGTTTTGTTTTCTTTGGAGCCAGTATTGGCTTCTCTTGCCTTTCTTTTGGAAGCTCCAGTGATCAATGCCTTCAGTTGTGGGAACTCTTGCAGAGAAGAGTTCTGTCATCATTTATGGGGGTACAGGAAAAACAGATGAAGCAGTGCAATATATGCCAAGTATTATCCTCAGAACTGCTCTTATCTGATATCTACAGCTGTACTTGCTTAATGTTAATATGATTTTGCTTAGCTTGACCTTTCTTTAGAGAAAATTTTTTAAAAAGTGGCATCCTCTGAAATTAGGCATCTTTGTTCAGCAGCTAGAATTATCTGTGTTGGTATCTGTATGTACGATTCACTTTTATTGCACCAAAGATTGTGTCTTCGATACTCATTGTCTGTGTTTTCCAAAGTCACTTTCTGGTGAAAGCCATCAGATGGAAAGGAGCTGTTATGGTTTCAGAAGTTAATTGGATGCCCTTTGCTGCTCAGCTTTAAGATACAACACCTTACCTTTAATCTGGCACTGGTCTGCCATCTGGACTGGCAGCTTAGGTAGGCTCTTGAAAAATGTAGTAATTCCTGGCCAGAGGGACAGATTCTCCATTTGTGTAATTGTCACACCTTTCATGATGTTTGTGCTGACTTAGGCTAGGTGACCGTCTGCTCCTGAGCCTGTTGAGTCATCTGAGCAATTAGGCCAAGGCTCATTCATCAAGCATTGAATATTTATGCTTATTTTTAGATCTCTTTCATAGTAGCGCCTGATCCTAATGAAGGGAGTGCAATAGAAATGCCAAGGCAGGTAAATAAAATACACAACAGTAAAAGTTTTTATATCCCCCCGGTAACTTCTGTAATCAAACAAGCTTATTTTGGAGGCAGTGTATGTGCACTTAGCCTTTTAAGGGAATCTGTTGTTCTGTCTGGTAATGCAGACTAACACTTCATCTTTAATTTCTACTGCAGCACTGTTATGACCCAAGGCAAGACATCCATCCCTCTTGCAAAAGAACTGTAATCCAAGCCCTGACCATTCATAATAGTGATGATAATACTGGAGCTATTAAAGAGCTTACTGCATGAAGCCAACAGTTGCAACGTTTTTAATAGGTGTAAAAGTGCCTTGTTATATTACCTGCCTGCGCAAATAAGTTTAAATCGGAGTAAGGAGCAGTCTCTTAAACACACCAGCCTGAGATTCAAAAAACATTTTTTTTAAGTGAAAAGCTTAAATAATTTCCCCAGAAAGCCAGTTTGAAACATAAGCCTTCCTAGGGAATGGTCCAATGTGCAGTCTAATCGTTTTATGTGACTATTTAATCTACTGTTTAACAAACAAAAATACTTGCAGTACCATAGCAACTACTGCACAGTTTGGTGCCCTTGGGACAGAGATCAGCTTCTTCATCCAAAGCAAACCTGCCTACTCTGTACTTTAAGATATACTTCAAGGCAACCTTGTGGAATCATAAGGAAGACTTTCCAAATTCGGGTGAAAATTTACCTTTTTTTTTTTTTTGATGTGGATGTTTCATTCACTGGTCCAGATATGCATAAATATGCTCCTTGCTTTGGGATAAATAGGCATTCATAATTCTGCAAGGCTTCAAGGACATGAAGGGTTCTAGTCTCTTTCCTGGATGCAGGTGTATTATAGATAGAAATCCCTTTATTATTTGTGCGTAAAACCTGTGTGTATTGAGTTTCAGAGGAATGCCCAGGTATTGATTCTGTATTTAAGGTGTTAAAGTACGTTGTCAGCAAGGAAATCTCTAACAGACTTCCCTTTCCATGCTGTAAAAAGATCTCCTTCTAGAGAATAGTGTCTTTCGGTGTTGAAACAAAAAGGAACTTCTACTTTGATTATGGCTGAAAGCTTTAAGAAACTCTGCAGAAATATCCATTTTGATAAAAGGCTCTGTCCTGGGTCTAAATACCAATGCTCCCGATTCCCCTCCTATCTTCTGGATGTTTATTCCACATCTTGACCTCTGCAACTGAGAGTTTTCTCCCCCAGCCTTTCACATGCTTTGCTCTGATGCTGTCGGATCTGCAGCACGTGGAGGAAACTACCCTGAACCACAGCACGACTCAAAAATGCAACTTAATTGTGGCCACGCTTCAATCAGTTGTGTTTGTGTCACCTGATGAACATGCCCTGGATCTATGGCTGACATGGTGGATAGCATCTGGCCTTTTTTCTTGAGAGTATGGATTTATCCTTAGGCTAGAAATACTTCTGAGCCTTTCATAATTTGTCTTGTATCTAGAGCTGGTCAGGATTTTCCCAACAGAACTGTTCTCTGTAAGAAAATGCTGACTCCATGGGATCTCCTTTTTGTTGTTATTGCGGGAGACCTGTCAAAACTGACAGGAACCAGACAGGCCAGAGTGGTGTTGGTGACTAGCCTCCTGGCTGCCTGATCTCTTGGTGGGCTCTGTGGCTGCCTGGCTAATGGGTGGTAAGCAATCGAACCAGGGGTGAGCTGGGCAGTGTTGGTTGGCCGAACGCCTGGTTTGTCAGCTGCCCGCAGAGCTGTGGGGCAGGCAAGGCCAGGCAGGTTGGAGGGCAGCCCTCTGGATGTTGCTGGAAACTCCATAATATCAGTGTTTTCCTTTCTCCTGTGGTATAACCAACCAAATATTGGCAATTTGGAATTGTCTTTAAACCCAGATCCTTCTCTGGTCTTGTTAGCAAGGTAGGCCTGAGTAAGACAAATGAGCTAATTAGTGCCACTATTTACTGCATGGGCCTGTTCTTGTGATGTTCCTTCTTCTCTGGTTGGGTGTCTGAATCCTTTGATGTCATTACAGCATGGTTTGGAGGCAGAAAAGAAGGGAGACCTTTTGGGATTTGTGAATACTTTAATGACTGTAAGTTGCCATAAAAGTTTTTGGTTAGTGATGGTGTGATCTTCTATATGGAAAACATCCTTCATTTTCCTTTCCCCCCACTCTTTTCTGCTTTTTTTTTCTCCTCCTGTTACTCTGAGAACTTCTGTTTCTGCTGTCTCCTATTCTGAGTTCACAGCACCAAAGAAAGCTGTTAGTAAGCTTGCCTAAGAGAAGTGCGTTTCTCAGATACGTATGTGTAAAGATTGAAAACCTTTCTGGTTCAAAAACATAAGTAAAATGTTAAGTTACCACAATCCTAAAACAATATACTGTACTTCATCTAAAAAGAATCTGTTCCACATTGCAAGATCTCTGGGCACTCTATGTAAAATGATACCCTACTAAGAAATATAACTTATTAATGAAAGTTTTGACAGAGAAGATTTCATTTTGAAAATAATGTCCCCCAAAGCTTTTATAATAATTAGGTTTGAAACAAGGCTGTGCAGACACAGTAATTTCCAGGCTGGGTGATCAGATATAACTCTCTTCTATCTGTCTATCTTGTTTTTTTTTTTCTTCTCTCCCCACAAAAGCCCCTTCAAAAGCCACCCTCATAATTGGACCTACCATAGATTTCTTACTGGAAAGTCCCAGTATGGTATAACAGAGGCAAAGAAGGAAGGAAAAAGCAGGGGGAAGCTTCCTCCAAGCTTGCTTTGACTTTTCCTCAAATTATCCTTGTACATAAAACAATTTAAAATCAAAATTGTACTTTCCTTTGCAACCCCAATAAACTGAGATCAAGGCTAGTCTCTGTGCAGCTCTTACCCGTCTGCCTAATCTGTGCCTTTATACTGCACATAGCTCCTTAATACCTGAATTATGTCAATACCCTGTGTACTGACATTCAGGTATACGTTGTCATTTTAATAGCTGTAATTTAAAACAAATAAATCTTTAATTGCATACTTTTGGACTGCATTTGTGTATCGTACTTAGTTTTCTTCACTGAATTATTTACTCTGAGCTGTGAATCTGGTTTCCCTTTTATCCCTCAGGACGTGATGGGAAAGTTTTCTTCTAGTGATATGCTGTGGTGTTTCAGTGGACCAGCCTGTTCTGCCTACAGCAGGTCCCCATCCATCTCCCTTCTGCTACAGCGAAGCTTCAGGTGAAGCTTGCAAGGCAGCTATTAAAACTAATGGGGGTCAAGTAAATGAAATCTTAAAACAGTCGAGATCTGAGTTAGATCCTCTGGCCTCTGTCTTGAAGTTGTGTGTTGACTTTCAGTGTGACAGAAGAGTGGTTGTATCTGGGTGTATATTAGTTTACCTAACCCAGTTTAAGATCACTGGAAGGGTTCGTGGGCCTATTTTTCTCTTATGCGTTGATCAGAGACAATAGTTTTTCCCTTGCTTACACTGTTTTAGGGGATGGGGCTGTTAATGCCACTTACAGAGATTCTAGAGGAAATGCTCTTAGAAATCTAATAATTGGTACAGGTAACTTTGCCAGTTTTGTTGCTTGGGCAAATCAGCTTATGGTGATTAAAAGCATCGTTCCAGCAGGGAGTTGGAGCTGCTTGTCCCCTCCCAGATTTAGATATTATCCATGTGCAGATATTTAACTTGAAATGGCTTTGATAGTCTTTTCATTTAACTAGCGTAAATCCCGTGTAGACATGCTTATTTTGGATTACATTAAGAATATGGATGTATATTTGTTATTCTCCGTGCAGCTTAATGAGTTACAGGTCATTAGTTTAACAGGCTATTTGATGTTTTGTACCCTCACTGTTTGTTGTGAACACAAAGTACAATCTATTGGATAAAACAAACATGAGAGAGTACTAAGAAACAGCCTAAGTAAGCAATTTATTAAATTGTGGTAAATTAATCTTTTGCCATTTCCCGTCCAGACCCTCAGTCAATTAATGGCCTGAATTGCAATGGGAGCATCCACACAGTCTGAATACCTGCTTTAAATTTTGATGAGTACTAGCTTTTTTGGAGATAACACCAACACAATCGTAGCTGTTTGCTGTCCTGCTGGAAGGCTGGGTTTGTGCCCATGGGATTTGGCAGTGATCTCTTGAAAAAGGTGAGTGTTGTGCCATTGCAGCACTATGAAGGGAAAGCTCTGCACGAGTGTATTGCAGTTAATGTAGTTATGTGCTTTCCAGGTGAATTAGTTGTAGATATACTGAAGGCCATCTCATTTTAAAAATGGTTTGCTGGCATAGTGCTTTCTTTTCAGGCCCTTGACATTAGGATTTATCCTGTACCTTGATATGGAGTAGCATTATCTTAATTGTTCTTGGCATGGTCTGAGATAGATGCAGCATTTCAGGCTTTGGGCAGGAGGAGTGAGAGCCTCTGGAGAGAACAGGGGTGTTTTTCTGTTGTCTGGCTAGTTGATTTAATTGCCTGGAGTTCAGCTGCCTGAGTGGCTGAGTTTTATTGCATGATTTGTGTTTTGAGGTTTGTCAAGAGGCCTAGATCCTTGAATCAGCATGCTTTCTTTTGTTTTTTCTTTTTAATTTTGAATGAATCAAAGTAAATGATATTGAAAATTTCTCATATTTTATTGCTCTCAAAGCTTCTCCAAATATTAAGCCTGTTAACATTGCAGACAGCTAGGTGAAGAACATGAGTTTCCATCTGTCTGTCTTTTCAGTGAATAAGACAGATAAATTAAGAGACTTTTCTTATGGTCTGCCAAAGACATTGGTCGTAGAGTCGGGAATAGAAACTGAGACCTTTGCTGTAGTCATCAGACCACCCTTCCAACCATATACTTATGTTTCAGTGCTCAGCCTCTTTGCAAACACGCGCAATTAGTGAACTGTGCTGTGCTGTTCATGCTATCAGAGACATCTCCATTTAATTTATTATCCTGCAAAAGATCTAAGCTTTTACATAGTTATATCCTGGCTGTGTTCCTCTGTGAATTATTTACGGTAGTATTTTTGGTCTTCAGTCATCCAGTTTTGGCTAAAAGTATTCTTCCTCCAGTTTCCTGCCATTTATCCTTCATCTACTAAGCCAAACTTTTAGATTGTCCGATTACCACATTTCAGACATTGTCGTTAACCTCTACCTTGGAAGGAGCAGCTTTATCAAGCAGACTTTACTGAAGCTGTAGGTTTGCATATAGGTAGCAGATGAGAATTTTTTTGCCTTTTTTAAAGGGATGGTGTCAGAAGCTATGTATTTAAAAAAAAAAATCTGCTTTTAATAATCCAATGTTATTTTGTAACATAGGGAGGAGACTTGTTTTTTAAACAATTACATTTTCGCTATTGATTTTGTTTTCTGCCACTTGAGTTTCTCATTTGGACAATGAAAAATATTCCTATTTTAGCCAAATCTTACAGTAAGCACTGCTTTTCACTTCCATCAAGAAAAGTTATGTGTGGGAAGGCTGCAAGGGATCAGATATTTTCTTTATTTACGTTGTTTCCTTTTCAGTTCTCATGCTCCAGGACAGTCCTGTGATCTTTGCATTGGCAAGCAAATACTGCTGATTTCGTAAAACCCAGCAGAATATTTCACCAGGAGTTATGGCTTCTGAACTTCAGAACAACAGTAAAAGCTTACCTGTCGAAAACTTATGTTTGAAGACAAACTGGACTATCTTCCCTCTAATTATAATGGTGACTAAAGAGCTGCTGGAGACATAAAAGACTAATGCTTTGCCTGTAGTTGCTTTATAACCAGTGCAGCTGTAGAAAATAACCTGGTTTCTTACTGAAGGTGAAGAGGGAGAGAATTAACTCTTCAGATACCTGAGAGATCCTTTGTGAGTGCAAAAGATAGAGAGTCCTTGCTAATAGGGATTTTCTGAGTATTTTTGATTCTAAATATAGATATGGTTATGTAGGCAGGATATGAGTAAGTGGATGATAAGGTTTCAGTAAGAAAAAAAGGAATGAGACTCTGAAGGGTCTATTTTATGGCAGAAGGGCACCAGACAGGGAGAGTAGGAAGAGATCTGTGTATATGTGTGTGCCCAATACCATTCAGTTTTGCCCAATACCATACGAATTAAACCTATTTAATCTTCCTTGCACCATTTTACAAGTTGTGCATGGGTTCACAGATTAGCTCTAGTTTGTCTTTGGCATAGCAGCATTACAGATGATGGATTGTCATGCATGTCTTTATTCATTTTAATCAAGAATGGGAACCTTCTTCCTGCAGGTTGGTTCTCATTTCTCTTTCTGCTTTCACCATTGCTAAGGAAGAGGCTGTCTGACAACAAGATCTTTGGTTCATAGGAGTTTATCTGCTCCTGCTGTTTATTCTGCACCTGGAGTCAAGATGTGTGATTTGTGGCATTGTGTAATCCCATTCACAGCAACCCACTGGGACAACTGGAACAGTGTGATGGAGTTCCAGGTGGGAAGGGCATAGAGCAGGGAAGATCTTTGAAAACTGCAGAATCCTCTCCTGCAACTACCCTGCAAAATAGAGAAATGTGAGGACAGCCCCATGGCACCAATCCTGTGGGTTTGGCTCCTAAGACTTTCATCATCAGTGCCTATAATAATAGAGGAGGATGTGTTTTGAGAAAGCACTTCACAACCTTTAAATGCTCAGTGTTGTCTAGAGTTTCTCTTTGTAGTATGGCTTTACCTTGAACTATACATTTGGGAATAGTCTTCTCCCCCTCCCCATCTGTTTAGCTCCTTATTTCTTCCATGCAAAACTGTAGGGCTTGATTCCATTAAAATAAGTGGAGATTATGAAGGACCCTGAACAAGAAAGATCTCTTTAGTGAAGTGGCTATGGCTCCTTGATTACTTCCATTCTATTTTGTCTTTGGGTTGTTTATTTTTGCTTTCTTGGGTTAGATGTTTTATGGATATTAGCATCAATTTTCATCTTAGAGACTTGAATATTTTGGTACCAAATAGTGCTGCTAAACTTCCATTCACATCAAAAGAAATTTTGCTCGACTAATGACCAAGGAAATCTGGCTCAGTTGCCTTTTGTAATATCTGCAGGTTACTTTGCAGTTTGCTTTGTCTTTCTCAGTTTTTATTGCCCTAGGTATCATCTGCAAATTTGTTCATGGTTAAGTTTATACCAGTGATACACCCAAAAAAGGAAGAAGCTTTTTAAAACTTGACGTGCAATAATCCAACTAACCAGATGTGTGGAGAGAAGCTCAACACTTAAATGAGACACTCGAAACTTTCAAGGTCAGAGGAATAAAAACTATTGTTTAAGTTGTGCATTCTTCACTGCTTTAGCAGAAACAGCTCTGTGGACCTCTAGTGGTCTAAGGATCAGACTTTTAACCACTGCTTTTATGCAGGATACAGCCTTAACAAATTTCAGGAGTTGTTACAAATTTGTAAACCTGGTCACTATATGTAGAACTGCTTTACTGAAGAATTGCTGGATTCTGCCTTGGCGTTTAAATGTGAAAAGCTGCACAACGTTTGAAAAGCCAACTAAAAAAGTGTGACCCAACAAAATGGGAAAAATAGTCCACCCAGTCAAAATAAAATGCAGACATAAAGGAACAATCTGAGGTCAGATTTCACCCCAAATTTAGGGCCTGTGTTCTCAAAAAAACATCACGCAACATTTCTCTCAGACTTGGACATCGTAGACCTTTTTTTTTTTCTCCAAAAAATGTTCTACCAAGAGAAATGTTTTTCCTCAACCAAGACGTGTGTGTGTAATAAAAAACATGGTATCCTTTACATCCCAAGCGCTCCCACGTTTTGCTAGTACATTAAGAACCAGTTCAGTGAAACAGGCTGGGAGCTGTCAACTAGAACAAGCCACCTTTTAGAGGGAAGGAAAATATGAAACCATACAGTGTAAAAAATGTGGAGAGAGGAACGCTTTCTCAAATTCTCCATTTTAATAATGTGAGTGGATCTAAATTATTGTTTGAAGTGTTAATTTTCATTGTTGAAATGATGTTATCTCTGTTAGGAGACACTTTGTGAGTCCAGCTGGGTTGTGTGCGGGGTGGGGGAGCAGTGCAGAGGCTGCGTGCCATGCAGATTGCACCTGGCCCCCTGTTCTCTGCTTTCATACAGACATGATGCTATAAAGACACTAGGGAAAAGGGAAGCGAATCCTAGTTTATGGTACGTTGTCCCAAGCAGTTCATAAAACAGTGTTATTTTTTTAAATTGCAAGTTAGTCCTCACAAAAGAGCATTGTATGACTACTTAGTTGTATGTATTCTCTTGCATTTCTAAAACCAGATTGTATTGCAGCAGTAACTACAGAATACCCAGAGCATCAGAAATGAGATACCTGAAAGGATGATTTCTTTTTTTTATATGTGATTAGGCTGTGATGATCCCCACAACAAACTAGAAGGGGGGAAAATTTGGGTTATCCTGTGCTTATCCAGCTGCAGCAAATAGAGAAAACGTAGCAGAAACACACACTGGCTGCTCCATTCCTAATGTGCAGTCATGGCAAAGGAGAGAACTGTGAAATTGGCCTGAGACCATCTTTTCATTTGGGAATGTGTTCATAGTAGTTATTGTAATTTTTCATAGACCTGATCATGAATTTTCCAGCAGTTCTTTAAAATGAAGCTGCTGTTGGAAATAAAGGTGCAAGTTGTTCAATGTCAAGTCATGCTTCAGAGGAGCTGGAAGCAGACCTTGTATTCAGGTTGCCAGTGTTATTTCTTACAGGTACCAGTTGCTCCACAGAAAATTTTATTTATGTGGAAATGGGATAGGAAGGGTGAAGGCACTGAACTCAATGTCAGGATATCTTGCAACTTTTTTAACACTGTCCGAGTGTTTGTGGTTTTTTTTTCTCTCTAATTTCAGGTTTTCTGATGGATTGGATAGATTATTTTTTAAATCACTTGGAATTGATGGGAAGTGTATGAAACAAAGATGAGGGACCAGCCTCCCTGATGGGCATGGCTGTGTTTGTAGTTCTTACCTTTCAGTGTTTTTTGGACTCAGCTGTTGGGATGAGGGGAACAAAATAAAGCAATGTGGCCTGACAATCATTTCAGCACTTTGCTCTAGATCACTGCTTGCACAAAGAGCCCCAGACTCCAGGTTTCTCTAATGTTCATATGTCATTCTGGCTAGGGCTGCTGCTGGCTTTCACTAAGCCAGCTGTGATGATTGTCTTGCTCTTGAATTTTGCCTTGCAATTAGAAGAGTTCACCCTCACCTTTAGAGGCAGTGGCTTGATTCTTTTAATCCTGAAGTGCCTGAGTTTCCTGTGTAGCCATGACCACTGCTTTTGGATATGGAGTTTGGATCTTAGCCCATTTCTAGCCGACTAATTCAGTGTTTGTGATGTGAGGAGGCCACAATTAGTAGGCAAGAGATTAGCGTTGGCACGAAGAAGATGAGTGAGAGGCAGCTGAGTGATAGGATGCCACTCTGCAACGTCTAAAATGGAAGATAGAGATTTAGTGTGCAAGCTGCTGTCTTTTCCAACAGGAAAGTGGGCCTTTGTCTTATGGGACAATGTCACGGCACAAAGCCATCCTATATGCTTTGAGTGGGGAGCTTAACAAATGAGCTCATTTCTACTGAAACTCTAGCACTCTGAGTATATTACTACTATGGATTAATGTAATTTATTTTTGTCACTGACTGATTCATAGGGTGTTCTCTTGCAATTTGCAAAAGCACCTCGTGAATCATTTAAGCAGGAATTATAAAATTAAATGCTTCTTTCCTCTTCTGACGCTAGCCCTTGGAGCCAGGCTATCTGGGGGAGGTGTGAGGGAAGGGTGTGTGACTGTGCACAAAGAGTCATGTCAGCAGTTTCTCCTCTGTCTGCTTATTTCAGATCAGAGCTTGGGGGACATTAGGATGTCAGGGAACCTGCTTGCTCTGCTTAGTACACTCACGTTGCAGAGAGGGTTGACTCTCACTCCACAGCTTTGCATGGGTTGTGGTGGACACAGCGCTACATCCATTCTATGTGGCAGTCTCTGCTTTGTGTTTATGATCCATTGCTACTCGTTGGGTTACAGTGCTCTCCTGTCAAACTGAAGATGGCTTGTGGCCAAATTCCCACATGGGCACCAGCTTTGTACTGTGCATTTTGGGTGTCAGGCTTTAGCAGATAACCCTAAGCACAGCCACCTCCTTTTGTGGACAGTGGAAACAGACTGTGGGCACCTCAGTCTGCCCAAACCACCCAGCCTACAGACAGACAAGTGTTACCTATTCCTTGTGTGTGTCTGCCTTCAAAACTCCCTGTTGATTGCCATCAGACTGTTGTGTTAAGATCCGGTAACTGCTCCTCCATGAGCTGTTCTCCTTCTCTCACCTCTGGAGCCAGTATTTCAGGAATTGTTGGCTCTCATTCTTCCTTCCTCCCCCTCCATCCTGCTTCTCTTGTGGTCCAGTGGCTGATTCTGTCTGTGCCCCAAAGTGCATCATCAGTCAGTTGATGTTTTTTCCTTTGCTACCACCCCAAAGTTTTGGCATGGTGTTTTGGGGCTGGGTTAGGTGATGTGGCAAGTGTCCCCAACTACTAGTGGACAGACAAACACATGGGATCATCTCAACCCTAAAGAGTACTTCTACTGTCCTTACTTTGAAACAGCTAATGAGTTGGATATTTTATTGAATTAGCTGAGACCTAAAAGGATGGGTACCTTCTAGCACGTGGACCAATGAACATTGCTAACTCATAAGAGTGCCAGAACACTTCTACAATATGTCAAAAATACAGTGTCTGAGAGAACTTGATTCACCAGCCAGAAACAGTGAATCTGTTTTACCTTTAGTGTACGTTTTGTAAAGAGGCTTAGGAGGGTGAAAACATCAGCTGTTGTTTAATTAGAGTATTCCTCAATTTTCAGGGTTTTCTCTTTTTTTAAATGACTATACTGTAGCTTTAAAAACCCAGAATATTATAAACATATTGCAAGCATATGATCTCCATGCAGAAAACCACAAAACAATAAACCTAATGTTGAAAACCACATTAAACCAAGGAAAAATCACTTCGCTAATGTTTTGTTTCATACAATTTTTTAAGACTTGGAATGGAGTTGGGTCCGTTTTCTTGGCTGCTAATCAAAGAACCGGCATGCTTCACATAGGAAAAATGTAAACTTCGGAGGGCCAAGGTTTTTACTTTCAATGCCCCTTTCAGACAGTGGTTTTTATGGGTTAACAAATGTTAGCCAATACTTCTCTGACAGGGACAATCAGTACATGGCTATCTGAGAGTAGCTGACTTCCCTTTGGGGGACCTGGAATCACTTAGATCTTAGCCCAGTGATTAGGGCTGTTGAGTTTTCAGTGTGTCACCATTTTTGTAACCTGTTAAGGAAATAAACAATATTTACAAAGGGAAGTAAATGAATGTGGATTCCTCAGTTAATTGCATTCATGTCTTCCTAAATCAAGATGCTTTATTTGGATTTGCTGGAGGGCTACAATTCTTGTCAAAGGCTGATTGATTTGGACTTTTCTGTGCCTTCATCTGGATCTGATTCCCTTTTGGAAAGTCGACTAACAACAGAAACATCTGATAAAAGGGCTTTTCACTTGGGGCCCTTTACAACTATAATTGCAAATTATCAGGCTGAATTAAGATAGGGGAAAATTATTAATAAAAAGATACTTGGCTCAATAAGCTCCATACATTGTAGTTTTATCTAAGAATCTTCTGACTGCTTTCATATTACATCCTCTGATTATTCAGAAGCATGCCTGTTGGTCTCAGACTCCATTGTATGATCTCCTTTGTCCATGTGATCGTCTCCGATTTTAGTGTTTATAAAAACCTTTTGAAGGCTTATAAAACTTCGAGACCAGGGTGCAATGCTGATCACATGTGCTATGCACTGGTCTCACTTCACTGACTGGATTATCTGCAGTGGGGAGAATTCACTTGCGTGCACAAGGGACAGGGAAAGACCACAGGTGAGCTGGCTGGACAGTTAATGCAAGACAAGGATATCACAAATGCCATATTGGAAGAAACCAGTGGCCCCTTTGGCATTTCTCAGTGCCTGGTGGAGAATCGTCTGGCTACCCAGAAATGTGAGAATATGAAGTGGGGATTCATAGTGCTGTACACAGTCACTGATCAAGAAGCCACTTACTGCTTGCCTGGGAATAGAATAAGAAAACAAAAGCAAGTCAGACTCATGCCACTGAAGGTGCTGCTGAAGGGCGCTCTGATGCCATGGGGATGTGTGCAGTGTGAGAGCAGAGACTGTTTTAGCTCTTCAGCCCCTTGTGTTAAGAGTTTTCATGGGGGCCAGGCAACTGATTCTAGCTGCACCGCTGGATTTCTGTATAAAGGATCCTTCCTTGAAGGTGTCGAGTCATTTGCTTCATGTGGGGTGTGATCCAGAAGCTGTGAGGACCTTGAACAGAGCAGTCAGTAGATGTCAGTAGAAACTGAGCCATTTCTCACCCTGTGGGACTGGGCTCTTCCTGTGAATTCACCAGAGCTGGTAATGTATTTGCCAGCACTGAGTGTGTTTCGCATATTGTAACTACTTGACGATTCTTCTCCCGGTCAATATTCTTCGTTGTGCGCACACTCCTAAGCAAACCATATCGGCATAGATTCTTCAGTTTCTTTGGCTTTATTTCATGGGCACCAAACTTCTGTCCAGCTCTGCCGCTGACCTCTGATCCTTTTGTGGACAGGCTTTCCTCCATAGGGTCTGCTGCAGCAGCACCTGAAGTACAAGCTGTTCCATGTTCAGGGCTATAGCTTTTGTTCTTGGGGATTGCTCTCCTCTCAGAACTCCCATTTGCTCCTATGATGAGCCTGAATGTAGATACCTTTAGTAAGGTGAATATGTGTAATCTTTATAAACACATACTGTTTCTCTGTGGCCACATTGGTCTGGTAGAGTTCTGCCTTCCTGTTTTTATTCCTAAACCTGCCTGGGTTTCAGTTTTAGTTGTTCTAGCTGTTCCTTAAGTATTTCCCACTTTTTTCTGTGGTTAATTTCCAAGACATGCTATGGATTCCTCATTGGTATTCTCCAGGGCACTTTGAATGTAGCTGCTCTGAAGGGAAAACTGTGCACTCCTTTCTTAAGTGCATACTGTCTCCTCAAGAGCTTCTCAGATCTACTGATAAGATCAGAATGCTTCTAAACATCTGATGTATGTAATTACGCCTAGCATGATTTTGAAGATTAGGAACACCACAGTATTTGCTCATGTTGGCTGCTCAGCAAGTCACACTAGGGAGTTCCTCTTCTCCTGACACATGTTCACCCCTGCCTTGCTGTGCCATTAGTGTCATCTCAACCAGTGTCTGAGTCATTGGAATTTTGGAACGATCAGACTTCTGGCTTCTGCCTCTGTTTTTTTTGGTTTGTGGTGTTTCGTTTTTTTTAAAGATGTGTAGCAACATCCCTAATCCATAGCCCAAATTTAGTATCCTGAATCTCTGCCCAAAAAACTGTCAGATGAAAAGTCTTTAAGCCCTTTCCTTTCCTCTCTGGGTTCTGTTCTCCCATCTGTCGCTCCAGGAATAGCCATTCACTCTCCCTCCTTCTTCAGGGAGTCTCTGCAGTGGTGAGGTGGGACTCAGATGGGTATGGCGTGTTGTTGCCACCTTTTTAGAGGATGGAGCCAGGCACCTGGCATGCTGGTGCCTCTCATCTGCTATCTCACACTGCAAGCATTCATTTTTTTCATTCAAAATTCCTGAAAACGTTTAGTTGCTTTGATTGAAAATACTGTCAAACAATGAATGAAGTGTAACCAGTGCAGAAGAATCTATTTGCCTCTTCAGGAAACTGAGCAGGTGCTTGGGTGGGAGGACAGGCTGAACTGTGTCACTGAGCACAGTCCAGGGAAGTTGCTGAATCGGAAACCACTGGAGACTGGGAGGGTTTCCAGTGCAAGTATCGCTACGTGCTTGTCCTCTTCTTATACACTTCCACAGGCAGCGGCTGTTGGCTGGTATTGAAACTGGGATCCTAGGAAAGCTGCGACATGGGTCTGACCATATTCTTACAGTGATATTTTGTACGTGGAGTTCCTTGAGTAGAAGAGACGTGATTCTGGATTTACTGCGACTGGCGGGTGGCAATCTGAGCTGTTGCTTATTCCCTCCGATCCTCTCATAGTCAATCTAAGCAGCCTTAGCACAATTCTTGGGGTTTAATTGAACCTCTCCTCCTTTCTTCACAAGGCAAACCAAACCAGACTAAGGGGTTGCTGGCACTCAGTTATTCCTTCCTGAATACATTATTTTAACAACTTTTCAGGCAGGACCGCAGGACTTCTTTGTGCGTGATGCTTTGACAATGATTGCTTGCTTTTCCACATTTCAACTCTTTCTCTTCACTGCAAACCAGTTTCTTTACTTAACCCATTATAACAAGATTGTCATATTCTCATGCAGAAGGATTATTTGTGTAACCTTAGGTAACCCAAGGTCCTAAATTTTGGGCCTTACCTGTGTTTCTCATATACTTTTGTTCAAAATAATTCTGGTTTAGGTGTTGTATGATGAAAGACAGCAATGGTGTGTTGGAGGAGCCATTGAGTGGCAGCTGCTTGATGAAAATGTCACAAATCCGGAGTGTCCTTGTTGTGATTTGAGGTAGACCCAGATCAGGTTTACCAAGCCAACTCAAGTACCTTGAATTATGAGGATATTCAAAGCTTAATCCAGAAGATGTAGCTCAGCTGTGTCTCAAAGTGTTGTGCACCAGATATACAGTTTGGTGGATTTTTTTCCCCATGCAGTAAATTTTCCCTGCTATCGCAGTTTGGGATTCAATCTGTGGTTTGGTTGTTTTTTTTTTTGGAGTACCTTTCCTTCCAAACTGTCCTTGGCCTGTGTCCAAATGTACGTCCCACAATCCAGATGTCTGAAACAAATACAGACTATGTGCAAATTGGGCAGGAGGGCTGTGTTCTGCCTTCTGCTTGCCCAAGGACAAGGAAATCCCTTGTGCAAGTCTGGGCAGTATATCGCTCCTTTTTCTTATTCCACATTGACTCAGCAGGTTTCAGAGGAAGCCTAGATTTTCATCTGGCATGGAAGGAAAAACAGTTACCTTCCCATCACAGTTCCTTGTAGAAAGGATCTAAATTACCATCACAGCTGTGTATAATGTCCACAGAAGAACAGGATACATCCTGCCATTGTGCCAGCTCCCCTGCCGGCTGCCCTCAATTCCTGTGCAGATGAACAGGAAGCGAGTAAGTGAGTGACAGCCTGTTGCATGCCATCACAGATGCTGGAAGCAGCTGTAAGTGCAATATACCATGTAACTGTATTGCATGCAAGAACAGCCATCACTTATTCCCTTTTGTATAGTCGGCTTGGGTGACTGCTTGATGTGCAGTACCTCTTTCATCTGAGACTTGGCAGTCGGTGGTTTCCTGGTTCATTTAGCTCTTTTTCAGAGATAGAAACAAAGTTTTTTTTTCTTTGCGGGGGTGTGCAGAAGTTATTTGCAATCCAAAATTTGTGTCTCAGTTGAGAGCAGCAAAACTTTCCAGGAAAGGATGCCCCTTTGGCATGAAAATCAGTGGATTTCATTGTTTCTGGTTTGCTGCCTGACTTTTCAGAGATGGCTGAGTGTATGCAGCTCTTACCAAATTCACTGTGATAGAGAGACTGAGGACTCCTGAAAATCACAGCTTCCTTGTCTAGTTTAAGCTCATTTTACCGGATCACTAGAGGAACTAAGCTTTGATAAGCAGCAGATCTATGTCGTCCTTAAAGTGACTGGCACCTCACACTGCATTTCCTTTTGATTAATATCAGACAATGATTTAATCAGCGCTTTTAGTAACAAACACATTTTGTTCCTGGCTGGGAGTTGTAAATCAGAAATCTCTGTGAAAGGATGTAAATAGAAACCTACAGAATTAATTTATCAGCCAAGAGATTCTAGTTTGTCTGATACTCTACCATGAGAATGTGTTTTTACAATTAGAAAGAAATGCTTACTCCAAATGGTGTATTATGTTAAATAGAAAAAATATGCTGTCAGATTGGAACTCAACCTGGGGTTATGGTGAAAGTAACTAAATAAACCAGTGAAGGAGAAACTAGAAAAGGATTTTTCTGTGTAAATCAATTCAATGAAAAATTTACCCAAAATACACTGCATGTGTAAGTGAATATAAAACAAATACAAGGTAAACGAAATAAAAGCAAAACAAAACCATAATCAAGGTGTTAAGGAATATTGTTAAAGTAAATGGCCAAATATATTGAGAATTTTGGGAAAAAAACCCCACGCTGATGAAAAGCACTTTCAGGGTTGCTTACAACTTCTAACATGGTGAGTCTGGCAGTGCTTCTCATAATTTCAGTTTTTTGTGTGGGTTTTAATTTGCTCTTTGTGTTTTAACCAAATACCCAAATATGTGAAACAAAGAAAATTATAATCTTGAAAGGAAAACGATTCAGTTGAATTAAAGAAGAGTTTGACAGAAAGAAAGAGTTTGAGTTAGATACAAACAGTAGCTAATAAATCATTTGGAGAAAAATGGCCAAAACCAAATACTAGTATAACCCTCTTTAAAAAAATGAGAGCTTATAGCAGCTCGAACCTGAGGTGGAAGGGCTCAGAGTCTGGAGAAGTCTCCCCAGGGCTCACTGGAGATGGGAACGATGCGGCTGCACCCGTGCTGCTGCTGGGCGAGCTGGCACAGGGATGTGCTGAGCCACATGGACTAAACCACAGTGATCAAAAGAAAGAACTGTAAGAAGTGAAGGAAACTGTTGCTTTGTCAGTGACCTGATTTGCTTAAGTCCTTGATAACGGGAAATAGTGGAAAACTAACTGATGAACCATGCAGATAAAGTAATTGCACATATTTAAGAAACTGATTGAACAGATGTATGAATCCCACTGTAAAGCAAGCAGATGAAATGTTTGCAAGATCCCAGCTCAAACTGCAAAGTATAATTTATGTTTCCAGTGTGGTAAAAATGTGAGCATTTTTTGGAATGAGCTAAAATCTTGGGAAAAAGTTGGAATCCCCCAAAATTTTGTGGTCCATAGTGCAGTAGGCTTCTCAGCTGAGGGGAAATTGCCGTATAATTGTAGCTTTGAGTGATTAAACCTCTGAATGGTTTGTAATCATTACACAAGTTTATTGAAAGCACGTTTAGGTTATCTGCCTGGTCTGCAAACTTCTTGGGGTCCTTTGGCTCGGTTCGTTGGTTTGCAACAGTGGGTGTAAATGTGTGTGCATTCCTGGGGTGTGCTGAGAACCGCTGCTAGGAGCACAGCAGCGTAGGCGGTGGGCGCTTATGTACATGTGCTCTCCAATCCTTCAACATTAGTATGCATGTTTTAAACATTTTTTTTGGACGTAAGTGAGCAAAATTAAATGTAGCATTCAATTTGCGATGAGCCGCTGATTTATATAAAACACACACAGGTTGCCTCAAGTGGTTGTGGAGCCTCCAGTGTTGGAAATCTTTAAGAACCACTTAGGCAAACATGTCAGGAATGATAAGAGCAGAGCTGATCCTGCTTTGGGATGAGAGGCTGGGCAGATGGCCTCCTGAGGTCCTGGCCCCACGGCTGGAGGTCAGGGATGCATTTCAGAATGAAATAAAAACCAAAAATCAGACCTCTGCAGATCAGCTCTGGCCAAGAAACACGCCCATTATTAGCAAGTACAAAAGAAGAATTTGAGCCACTTGCACTTCATGAGCCTTAAAAAAAAAAAAAAAAGTCCTGAAATAGCATCCAGTTGTTTAAGTGACTCAGATTTTTGCTTTGACAGTGTGCTTGGTAAGCTACATTGTTTTGAATGATTTGCTGCTCAGTTCTGTGACATTTATTGCTTTTTGGATGAAAAGGAGAAAACTCCCCTAGGTCTGTTTAGAATTTGTTCATCTGTAATTTCCACGTATGTTTCCTTATTTAGTGGTTGGAGTTGGAAGTGTGTGTTGGCATTCCCTGCCTTCAAATTTATTGAGTTACACTCAGAAGAGCCTCTATTTCTCTCTGTTGGGCAATGTGTACAAAAAGGCTTATTCAGCAGTTGCTAAATAGGTGATAGGTATGTGTGGTTTCTTTCCCTTTAGTTTTCTGTCTTGTTCCCAGCCTTGGTTACAACTGCATTTTGGAGTCGACTCACTGCACATTGGGAATGGAGAACTTGCTTTGAGGAGTTTCCCCAGAAGGACCCTGCCTGGTGCCAAGGGGCAGCCCACTCATGGCTTTTGAGCTGCACGTGGCACAAACGCCGTGGAAGTGGCCGGCGGAGCCGCGGGCCTGGCAGCGGGGTGTGTCGGGGAGGGAGCTGCTGGCAAGCCCGTGCTCCCAGCTGCGGGGAACGGAGCCAGCAGGGGCTGGGGAAGAAGTTGATGTCATTGGGTTGACCTGAGACCCACCCACACATGTGCCCAGCCCCACTGTGGACATGTGGGAGATGACTGTCATCTCCCACTTGTGCACCGCTCCTGGAGCACCTCCTCCCTTTTGCTCTCGGAGGTATTGTGGCTGGTGACTTGCTGCTTTCAGCCCTGGGAAGGATTTGGGATGAGGCTTGTAGGTTCAGGAAGGTCAGCATCTTCTGGTATAGCAATCCCAGTCCTGTTGCTGTGTTTCCTTAATATTTTGTTGTCTAGACAATCCTCTTTTCTCTGACACTTTTGTCTCAATACTGAGGGCCTGTTTCTATGTGTCTTGTGGCACCTGCACTGGAGGTAGGACAAGCAGCACCCCCGAGCTGCTTCCTGGGGGTGTCGGGAATGACACCTTCTTTGCAGCAAGACTTTACTGCAGGTATTTTCAGTCCATTTTGATTTATAGCTCCGGTTATTGATGGACGGCATCACTGTCACACTGCAAAAGTAAAGCTACATGTGGCTTCTAAGGTAGAGTTTGAGTCTTTTTTTTTTTTTTTTTTTATTAGGGTTCTTTTGTCATAGTTAAAGATTCTTGAAGAGTTCGGAAGTCAAATCAATGTTAATGCAGGAGGGATGTTGATTAGATCTTAATTCAGCTACTAGTGTACACAGTAAGTGCTTTGTCCCATTGATAAGAAGTGAGAGCAATGGTAACTACACAAATCTCTATAACAAGACTTGCTCTTACAGAGAGAGTAACTTAGGCAAATAATTCAACAGTAAGGTACAGTCACCTCAGATTAAGAATGTGGGTATATGTGCCCACCTTCCAGCTGGTTTGGTAATTGAGGAAACATCAAAGACCACATAAGCAATAAGTTTCAGGTTAGAGTCCATGGGCTCCAAAAATCTCTACCAGAATCATGAGCAGAGGTATAAAAGTGCCAACATTCAAGTAATTATTTCCAAGATGCTGCCAGAAATGATTTAATAATGTTCCACTCCTGACAGTTCTTCCTCATTGCTGTTCATTTCTGGAGAAAGTCCTAGTGGCATTTTCTGGACTATACGTATATCGATTGAGATCAGACTTGAATTTCATGTCTTTCCTCATGTGTTATTCCAGTCCATTGCAAATCCTCATTCCCCACCCACCGCAGGCTAGTGAAAATTTCCATTCTGACCACAGTGGCGTTAGCAACTTGGGTGTTAGTAACTCATTTAAGATCTTGTAATTTCCTCTGACCACTGTCTGGCAGAGCAAAAAGCTGCAGCAGGAGGCTGTGGCCCTTTTTCCATGCAATTTGTCAGTGTGTTTTTTCTCCTAGGTGACACCACTGTATAGGTCAGCCAGAACAATCTAGTATTGCTGGAGGTTGCATGAGATTTTAAGCTACTTTATGCCTATGTACTTGTATTACTTGTGTATAGGTAGATCACTTCTGATGCTCTGCAGAGGTTATTTGAACAAATCCACTGTATAGCTTAACCTTTTTGTTTAAGCTGCTAGATGGTGACTCAGAAGAGCCAGTGTTTAGTCTCAGGCTTTGCTGCGTGCCTCCTAAATGACCCTCTGTGACCTTCTCTGTGATGATGAAGATGAGAGAGATCTCCCATTTCGTGTGGTTGTGAAATTTCTCTGTTCTGTTTAGACACGCTGTTCCCAGTTCTGCATCTGATTTCATTTAGCCATTGCACATGGCAAGGTTAGAACAGATTGAACACTTGTGGACAAATGCTGACCTTGTGGAAGTGCATGGGCTGTCTGCCCCAGCCTTTCAGCCTCGGTGCAGGAGGGACTCACGGCCCCTTTCTTCAGGAGCGTCAGCAGGATTCGTGAGAGCTGAGACTTGTCTAGGAAGGCTCCCTTTCTAATCAGAGCAGGAGGAAAGGTTTCCCAAGGGTCTGTTCAGAACAGGAGCTGATAAAGATCCAGAAGGTGATTTCACTCGTCTGTCCATTGATCATAGGCAACCTAGGGAGACCAGACCAAACATAGACGTATAGGCTGTGTCCCAAGGTTATGTGATACAAATACTCTTGCTTAGAAGGAGGTGATTTTTTTTTTTAAACTCTTCTTGATTATGTGGTCAGTGTGTTTAATTCCTTTCTCTGGTGCATTATGAAGTGGGATAAAATCTCAGTCTCCCTTGCTTTCAAGGGTATTTCCTGCGTCTCTCTTCCTCCCAGATGCCCCATTTCTTCTTGCCTTATGGTTTGAATATGTTGGAATAGGACTGGGGCGGTGTGTGAAACCGCTAACACGCAGCAGCATTTAGGAGGATCAGGGATCCGTGGTCCAGAATGCGAATATATGCTTTAAAAATGTTCCACTGAGTAGGAAAGGAGAGAGGATTAAATCTTCACTTCCTTTTTATTTTTATGAGCCTAAGTTATTTGTCAGTTGGAAACATGATAAATTAGACAAACATTATTCTTTCCCTCCTCCAGGTTCAATGTTCTGCCTTGCGTTTTAGAGTGCAATGAATAACTAAGCTTCATTATCACCAAGCTGTCAGCACTGAAAAGCTATTGCAAAGCTCTTTGCCTGGTTAATTGAATTGAGTGTGCTGTGTGCCTAATTCATCGTTCTGTGCATTTGTCATTCACTGTGTGAATGGCAACAAAAGATGACTTTGGTTGGAACGTTGCTGTTGCCTGGTGTTCACAGTTCTCTTTTCAAAGCTTTACCAGCATTGAGGTATCTGTGCTGTACAGCCTTGATAATGGTATCATGAAATAAGTACACGAGGGACCATTTCATCATCTCAATTACGTGATTGAAAGATGTGGGGAGATGCAAAGCCACTGAGGTTAAGAATGCCATGATGTATAAATAGCCTTGGATAAGTGTAAGCATCAAATTGAATGCAGATGGGTGTGTGGACTTTGCAAGCAGCTTGCTTAAGAATGTCTACACCATACACCCAGTCATGCATCTATCATGGTGAAACTTCAGTGTTTGTCAGCAGGTCTGAATTATAATAAAAATACCTAATTTGTACATAATATTTTGCATGAATCACTGAAGTGCTTTACTGCAAAGGATGGCATTGTTATTTCTGTCTTACATCTAGAAAAACCGTGGCACAGAAAGCCCTGGTTGTAAAGCAGGTCAGATGGAAACTGGGGAGAAAACCTGCTTTTGAGACAGCTCTGTTCTCTCATGCCAAGGCAAGGATGAAGATGCTCAGATTTCCAAGGAGCATCATGGCATGGAACTTTTCTTATGGAGCTTCTCCCTACAGTAGCCGATAGTAGAAAGTAAGCCTTCGGACAGAGTCAGTGAGATCTGCTCTGCTCAGGGACTTTACTCTCTTGGGAATTGGTGCAGGGTCCTTCCCCACTGCCTCCCCCTCTGAAGTCAGGTGTGGAAGCCCTCCCTGGCATTCCTGCATGCTTGGAGACTACCTGGAGCTGCTGCTGCTTCACACCCTCTGCATTGGCCATTACTGGGTGAAGGCTGGGGGTCTAAAGGCATGGCAGTGCCTGGGTCTCTGCCTGGGGCAGTGTGCCCAGCCTTGCGACAGGGGAACGTTCCCGTCAGCCGCACCAGGGAGAAACGGGCTGGGGTGGAGACAACTTTTCAGTGTAAACCTGGATCACTGACTCGTGCCGTGCCGAGGTTTCACTTCTCACCTCAAGATTAAATCTGAGATTTAATCTTTGTTTTTGCAGTGACTTAGTCTTCCCAGTGCTTTTAGCAAAATGGTTAGCTTTGATGTTGGTCTTAGCCAGACGCTCTCATGAGATGAAATGTTGCCCATCCCAAACTTCCCCTGCGGTTCCATTTAGCAAAGGAATTTTTGAGTAGGGTCTTTGAGTTGCCACTTTCAAGTGGTGAGTGTAACCCTGAATTCATAAAGCCTCAAAGTCACCATCAGTCACGCGTTCTTTTAGTATGTGACCGTCTTTTCCCAGACTGGAGGAAGAAAACAGGGGAGGATGGAGTCAGCCTTTGAAATCTCTATTAAATGGGCCATGGCCATCTCCAACTTAGATTTGGGATGAGAGTCATAGCTATAGAGGGATAGGTTTCAATTAGACTTCACCAAGAGATGATGCCTTGAGACTAAAGCCTGCAAAGACGTATTCCTTCTGCAGTCTTGTTTTCAAAGACATTGGGGCAACACAGCAACAGGAAGGTCTTTTCACAAGGCTCTAATACATCTGATCAGCAGCAAAATCACTCTTGCTGCGATTTTAATTTGGCTTGTGAGGAAAGGGTTGTGCTCCAGCAGCTGGGTTTGAATATAGAAGCATATGAAATTTAGAGTTGCAGCTCTGAAGATTTAGGGTAATAGTTTTGATGCTTCTCTAAAATGTGTTAGTTTTAGGCATCAATAGAAGAAATGATCTGAGCAAAAGGAACTTGTTGATACATAGGCAGTACAGACTGCGTAGATAGGAAACATATGAAAGGAGAGGGACCAAAAAAAAAAAGGTGAAAAAGGAAATTATAGGGAGCCAGTATAGTAGCACTTGGTGAGCAGTTCTTCAGTAATTTAGGGAAGGTAATACCTGTTCTAACTTAGCATTAAAATAAAAATCATGGGGTAAGTTCTGAGTTGTAACATTCCGCTGTGGTTAGTAGCAAAGTTTATTCCAACAAGCTAATGGGTTTTTTTTAAAGATATCTTTGGTCTCCTAAAGTCAAACTCGTGGCTAGTTTAAAGTTTTATGGCTGTCTGAGGTACCAATTTTCATTTTCAGTATATTTTCATACTGTGTAATTTTTATGGCTACATTAGAATTACTGATGTTTGTGCATACTTACCAAGTTATTTAAATATCCTGGTGACTCTTAGCCCAAAACACACACACATGCTCTCCTGGGAGGTGCCTGCTACTCGCACACAGTTGACTCATGTGGTATATATTGCAGAACAGATTTGAAGTACAAGCTGAGAACAGAGGCCCTATGCTGAGTGACTAAGATAAATTATGAAAGATATGTTAACTATATATGTTATATAGTATAAACTCTGAAGTCAGTGAACCTTAGGAAAGATCAACAACTGGAAGATGCTCTTTGGAATTTTCTTCGTGCATTGTTTTCAGTGTTTTGTTTCCTTATTTCTTCTGTTTTGGTTATTTTTTGCTTTGTGTCCTCACTCCGAGTTATAGCCCCAGGCCACCACCAAGCTACCTTGCTGAAAGGCAGTGGGAGAAAGTTAAAGCTTGGGACACTTCTTTTCATTTTCATCTTACAGAGATTCTCATCTCACAGAGATTTTCATCTCTGCCAGGATGCAGAAGAGTTCCCTCTAAACCCAGGGAACAGCCACCTATGATGAGAGGAATAATGAAGCACACAGGTCAGGCATGGACAACTTCATAGTGGGAGGTCTAATGAAAAGCTTTTGCTCTTTGAAATGAGGTTGCAGGTGTGAGAAATGGGTGCCCCTCAGAGCCTGGTGTGCTGCAAGCCCCGCTCTGCAGCCCAGCTTTCAAACTGAGTCAGGACAGAGCTGTAGATACAGGGATGGGGACAGTTTCTTCTGCAGAGAGAGGCCTCCTGTGATGACCACTGAGCTCCACATCAGGTAGAAAACCCTGTAAAAAGTGTTCTGGTCTGTTCTGCTTTCTGTGGTGATGAAAGAACCTGCATGTCAAGTCTTCAAAGTGCTGCTGCCTGCTTTCCTTCACCTGTGATGGGGTGAGGGATTCCTCCCAGAGGGGTGCCTTTGGAGAAAGGGCCTCTTTAAATGGCTTTTCTTTTTCTTTCAAGGTCCACATTTAGAAAAAGTAAAAAGAAATGCTTGAATGTGTCGTATTTCTAAGGTTTCATTTAAAATAAATGGTCCCTAGCTGTTTGTGTAATTGGTGAACTTGAGATTTCTTGTATGACTTAGGTAGATATTAACTAATATTTGAGTGTTTCTGTCAAATAGATCATAACAGTAAATGTGGCATGTTCCTTTATTTAATCATCATATAAAAAAACCGCAAACTCCAAATTAGTCTGTCTAGCAATGCTAATTAAAAAGCAGGATAAATTTTCATGCTCATTTTCATGATAAAGTTTGTTTCCTGTACAAAATTCTGAATTTGGACCTTTCCAAAGAAATACAGTTATTAATATCTGAATGAAAGAAATGAGCTGATGTCTAACTAATGACCTTTGAATGCTGCTGGGTACATAGTTCATATTTTTATTTTTATATGATGTCAGCAACCACTTATAGAGGCTGGCAGTGACTGATACCTGCCACATACTGTGGGTGAGCCCAGGAACACTTCAGAGACCAGCCAGCATTTTCAAAAAAGCTGTAAGAGTTTTGACTCCTCGTCACTAAGGAAAAAAATGTGCCTTATGAACTAAGCCCGTCCACAGTGCTTGTTTCCCAGGCTGCCTCACTTATTCAATAATTTGAGACAGTGTTGGATTAAATTTCATTTTCCAAGCCCTGTCTGCTGAAGCTGCTTGCCAGCACTGTCATTTATCAAGGGTGCTACATGCTATCCTCATTTTGATTGCTGCTTCTCTGGAAACCACTAACCAAGGGTGAGAGAGCATAAAGAAATAAACAAGCAAAAAAACACACACACACAAAAGATAAAGAAAGAAAGAAAAATATCGGCATTTCTTCTTAGAGGAGAGGACTCCCTGGCTAATCTGCTGAGCCCTTCAGTCCCCAGAAGCCAACCCCTAACCCAGAGTCCTGTCAAAAATGAGTTCTTTCCTAATGAAATATTGAAGGGGGAGTAAATTTACAGCTTGCCCAGGGAGAACAAGAAGCGTTTCTGTGACTGTCTATGCTGGACCTGTTCTCTCTCTCCGTTTCTGATTTTTTTGTTTTGGATGCACCTCCAGTCATTTAAGATAAACAACATGAACAGGAAAGTCTAGCCAAGTGGCTGAAATTACTGAACCTTTGAAGACTAAACGCATGCAGGATCAATCTCCCCTGCCGCTGTAGCCTTTCCTACCGAAACGGAACCATTTTTTGCTGCTACAGTAAAATTTTCTGAAAATCCCACAAGGCCTTCCTGAAAGACTGATAATCCCTTACCTGCAGCAAACTGTAATGTGTTTTCCCTCAAAAAAACTTTTAAGCCTTCCTTGTTGGACTGCATTTCTTTTTCTTACCAGTTTAGGAAAGGGTATGGATTAGCCTAATAACTCATGGGGTCATCCAGAAGTTGTTCAAGCTACTGATGTCTTTGAAAGCCTTGTTGTCTGAAGCAGCCACAGTTTGTGTGCAGCTCAGCTAGTAGTTGGCTCCACTGTTACTACCAGTAACTTTATTAATTGCACAAGGAATCTTCCTGTAGTGACCTTCATCTGCACTTGCCCAGATAATTTTCAAATTCATAAAGGGACTCTTTTTTTTGGCCATGTCACATACGTACGTTTACCAGCCTCTGTGCACCTCGTTGAGCAAGTGTTGCTGCTGTGGCACATGTGTAGTTATATTAACGGCATGGGAAGAGCTAAGCATTTATTTCCAGGGTAGGCTTTGTACAGAGGATTTGCCACAACACTCCACAGTAGATCCTGAGATGCTGTGCAGTGAACGCTCATAAATCAGCATGTCACTACTGACTGAAACTGAGCGGGATGCTGCTACCGCCTGGTGAGACAGGAGGTCTGGCAGGGAAAACAGACACGGGAGGTAGAAGCATGGGGTGTTCTAACCCTGTACAGCTGCTGGTGCAAGGCCATGAGCAACCTGCTTCAGATCCTTCAGCACAACTTCCCGTCATGGCTTGTTTTAGGTGGAGGATGCCACCAGTATCCAAAATAATTGTGACTACAGCTTCAGCCAGCAAAGTACTTGGCTGCCTCTCACTGAATGTTGTGATACCCCTATTGCTGCCTCAGTTTCCTTTTCTGAGACAACCTGAGAAGCAGCAAGGCTCTGCAGTAGTGCTGTATTGCAGCCCAGAAACTAGATTCAGAGGTTTGTTAGTGGTGTCTTCTTTTAAATGCCACATGTGTTCAAACTCATATTAAAAAGCATATTTATCTATTAGGTGAATCTACATGTGTTCGTCCATCCTGATTCTGCAGTTGGTGATGTATCCCTGCTGTATTAGGAGTTGTTGCAGCAAGTGTGTGTATGTGTGTGTTTGTGTGCACTTTTGGTTATCCACAAACCCTGTTTTATTCAGTTGAACTGCAGTTTTCTCACTCTCGGCACTATTCAGCTTTACTGTGCCTGAGATTGACTTTCTGCAGCAGCTAAAAGATTTCAACCAGCTGCGTCTCACCTGTACTGGTCAGAAAGGTGTTCGTCTGACCCTTCTCCCTGCAGTTGCTCTCCCTTTGCTCAGGAGATACTGTCCTTATTTACTGAGGGCAGCCCCTGCTTCTTGAGGCACTGTTCTTCCTCCAGTAACGTGTTTGCAGTGTTTCCTTCCTGAGCAGGTTCATCCCTCGGCCTTGCAGCAAGTTTTTTTTCTGGATGCAAATCCTGGGTGTCTCCCCCTCAGTCTGAATCACTGCAGAATGTATGTATAGATTTTGAGACTTGGTCACTTTGTGCATAGGGGAAGAGAGGTCTGTTCCAGGCATCATGTGCTGTCTAGAAAGCACTGTCTAAACAGATCAAAGGAAGCATTGCAATGTTAAGGCTTGGCCACAGTCCCAAATGGTCTTCAAGCCCATCCTCCTAGAGCAGCTGCTTGTGAAGCTTCCACCAGGTGCCTACAATGAGGATTTGACACGATGCCACTTGGCACTCAGCCCCCAGCATTAGGGGCTAGAGAAAGAAGCAGAGGCTTATTCCTGCTAGAGCAGACACTTTCCAGGTACTCTTTCCTTGATCCCTCTGTCTGTTTTCTTTATCCCAAAGAGCAGGAAAATCATGATAGAATTAAAATGGGATTTGCTTGCTGCAAAATTCTTAGCAGCTGTCTCCTTCAAAGCTGCATGTCTTAGGAATCCTCCTATGAGGGTCCAAGAGGTCGGTGGTGAGGTGCAATGGTTGCTTTTTGACAAGATGAGGACGCATCATATCCCTCTCTCTTCTCTCTATGCTGGCAACTTCCATGCTCTGATTTCCACCAAAGGATCCTAGGTGGGTTAAACAAGAACCATGTCAAGCATTTCTGTTCTTCATAAGTTTGAGATAACTGATAAGGAATTTCTATTCCTTATCCTTATCTTGGAAGCGAAGGATAGCAGGTGGAGAATGAAGACACAGGGATCGTATTGATCACACTGGATCAGATTGAATATTCTTCTAGCTCTGCTTCTTGTCTCTGACAGTGGCTGGGAACTGAAGCCTATGGAAAAACGTGAGTAAAAGGCAAGTGTGTAGTAGTACTTCTGACTACTCTGCCAGCCTGCATCTAGCAAGCTATATCTCAGGCATGTCCTTAGCTATGAGCTGATTTCTTTCCATTTTGTAGCCCTCAATGGATTTTTCTGTGACTTGGTCCAAACCTTTTTGAATCTGTGAAAAATTTGGTCAAGAGCAACATCCTTGGTGTGGCATTATGGTGCAACATCCGTGGCAAGCTGATACACAGCTTAACTACACCCTGTATGAAAGAGCAGTTTTCTGCCACAGATTCTGTGATCTTGGTCAAGGCATTTTGTTTCCCTGTATATAAAATGGGGATTACATGTTCCTGTTTTATAGGAATTGGGAGGACAATATTTATAGGTTGTTCAGGTACTAGGGCTGCAAGATTCATAGAACATACATAATAAATCAAGCAATTTGTTCTTAATCTGATTCCTTTCTGGCTTCCAACAGACCAAGCCATAAAACCACACTGCCTTTCTTTTAATTCTTTGTAATCGAGTTTCTCCTTATCATAAAGAAAAGAAAAAAGCATAGGCAGATCTCTGTTGTCTTTATCGTACCTGATATTTGTGCTGGACTCTCTCTTAATGTGGGTTTTCCAGCATTTGAGATACAGGATGCTATTGTACCTTTCATGGGATGTCATTAATAAAAACTGCAGTGGATTACTAAATGTCAGCTTTGCGAGCAGGGTGCCTGACAGCTGCTAACTAACCCAGCCGACGATACTTCAGTTGAGGTCATCTGCAAGTAATGTGAGCTTTTAGCTCTGAGTCAAAGAGCTCTGAGACTCTTTAATGAAAGGCAAAGGCCACCTGAGAGTTCCCAAGTTCAGCAGGAATACGCAGTCCTCCTCACGTTCAAGCATGAGACTCCGTAACAGAGTTTAAAAAAAAAAGAGTCTGGTGTTTCATTGATTAAAGAGTCTGAACATCTCTCCTTCCCGTGGCTGGCTCAGGCTGTAATGCTTATCTCCAGAAAGAAGAAAAGAAAGAGGAGGAGAGAAACATAAGCCTTCTTGGTGTCGGGTCTGTCCTGGTAGATGGAACATTCTTCAGGTTGGGTGACACTTGGTGAAACGGTTTCAGAATGATTGAGTGCATTCCTGTATTTCAGTGGGGGTTTTAATTAGTTAAAAAAAAAAAAAAGCTACAAGTATTCATTGTATGAAACGTGAAGGGGCTGCCCTGTCTGCTCTGTTCATGCAGAGGAGAAACTCTGAAAAGGCTGGTTTAGCCATGCCTTCCATTTTCTCTAAAAATGAGAAGTCATTCCTGCACCTTCTCATTTGTAACTTTATGGCACTCCATGTTTGTGGCAGAAATCAGATCATCTTATTGATTTATAGTCAATCAGTGACTGTAAATCCCTTGCATTCCTCATGAGCAATTTATAGAGGTCTGAGAGTTCACCCCCTGAGCTGTGGTGTAGGCTTCAGCCTGGCCCAGAGACTCGGAGGCCACAATGTGGGATTAAAACTAGTTAAAACTACTGGATTTGCAATCCTCTAATGTTTCAGATTGCAGGAAAGTGGAAATGGGTAGTTGATAAGACCAGTTTCCAAGCAGAAGTGAATGCCTGCAGACTGTGAAATCCAAAATGGAGAGCTCTGGTATTGCAAGTGATGGGCCAGTTCTGGTCAGGGCTGGGAGCTGCATCGATGGGAGGCATCAGTCTACAAGTGATAGTACTGCTTCATTGTAGCTCTGTGTTTATTTAGCCCAATCTACTTGCAATAACAGGAGGTGGAGGTTTCACCCCGGCTCTTCTTGTTCCTGTTTGAGATGAAGGTTTGGGAGTATGGATATAAAGGTGATATGAATTGTGTGTGTATGTTGCTATTAGTGCATATAATTATGTTCTTTGAAGCCCTTGTTATTGCTTCATTTTGATCGCTTGAACAACTAACAATTTGTTTAGAATTAGGGGTATTCTCTGTTTCTTCCAAGATCTGCAGTTGGAAGATCTTGGAAGAAGTGAATTACACCCCCAAGCCCCAAGCAACCTCAGACTTGTCTCTTTCTGGAAAAAGAAACAGGGAAAAGGAATACATTTGCACTGGTGTACCAGCAAGCATCAGTTTTGGATCCAGCCACACAGATGGGTTTGGTTGCTTCATATTCAACCCCTATTACTAGTTATATCTTGTGAATTTCCAAGTGTAGCCCAGTTACCATCATCCGCACACAAAACCCTATAACCCTGAGTTATTAATTCCCTCTTCTCTCTGACCTGGCTCTCCATAAATCTCAGGCCTGGAATCTCTCTTCCTTTCTTCTCCCCCTGCTCTCACCTCTTTCCCTCTTTTTCTCTTTTAAATTAAACACATTCCAGAGAGAGGCCAGGAGCTGTCAGGAAGCTCTGCACTGATGGGGTTTCCTTTGGGATGTGCAGGCTGATGAGATGCCTGCCCCTGCTTCTCCTGCCTGCAGCAATGAGTAAGGGGAAACATCAGCCTGCACCATCTAGCACAATCTGTCCTGCTCCAGAACCGCTTTTTTCATTCCTAGTTCGCTAGCAGAAAGGCTGGAAGTAGTTGAGGGTCCATGTAGACAACAGCCAAGAATAGGATTGCTGGAGATCTAAGGGGCAAATATATCAGCCACCTTCAGAGTAAGTGACACAGCACTGCTGGGGTCCCTGGACTCTGATCAGACAACTTGCCTTTACCATGCTTGCTCTTGTTGCAGTGGTATCTCTAGACAGACAATAAATTAAATCATTTTCTAGTTCACACAAAACTAAAGGGGATTGATTTTTACCTGGAGTAAAATATCTGAAGCTGGGTATAGCTGAGGCTTTATCTATGCTGAGGACAGCCGAGATGTTATTTCTGTTGTCTGTGTGCCCATCATCCAGCCCCGTGTGGGGCTCATCTTGCGTATGCTAGTGTGGTATTGATGTCTAAAGTTTAACTTGTCATCCCCTTTAACGTGACGGCCTTTTCTTCAGAAACAGTGCTTATCTAGGCATTCTTCATCCTGTGAAGATGCAATTGGTCTAACTTGTGATTCTTGTTTATTTTGAAAGTATTCTCTTTATTCAGGCAACTTTTTAGATTTAAAAATCTGCATTTTTGCCTCAGATTATGCTACAGATTCTTTCTTACTTTATTGTTTTGTTCAATACAAACGTTAATGTTTGCTCATTATCATGTTATTAATTATTCTACTTGTATAAGTTTTCTATTTTGTATTAGAGTTTCTTCTTTATTTTCACTGTTCCTAAAACACAGAGCAGAACCTGAATTGAGGTGGAGCCACATTCAGTACACGCTTTCACTTTGACAGGGAAACTTTGATAGCTGCTGCATGATTCTGTCATCAGTTTGCCAATGTCCCCTGTTGCAGACTTGTGCAGACTCTGCATCCTTAGTTGTCTTATGAAAATGTCACAAAAAACTAGGACTAAAGCCATACCAAATTCAAGATAGGTGGAGACTACTATTTTGAGTATGTCCTCAAGGGACCTGGTATTTCATCATAGAAGGAAATTAGATTAGTTTGACATGATTCATTCTTGACAGATGTATATTGGCTGTTAAGTGATCTGATTGTTATCTTTCAGGTGCTTATAAATAGTCTGATTATTTACTGCTTCATTTTTCTGGTTATTGATATAAAAATGGCTGGCTTCTGTTTTCCCTTTTTAAAGATAAGCATCATACTTCCCCTCTGTCCAGACTTCTGGTCTCACATTGTCCTCCAAAAATTCTTGAACATGTTCACCAGTGGCTCACCAGAAGACTTCCTAAGTGTTCTCATGATACTGTGGCTCAGGTAACCAGAAACTTAGAGGTCACCTTGATAAGTGAATAATTAACAAGATTTTGTCCTTTGGATGGTATATTTGTGAGTGACACGTCGTAAAACCCCTCTGAAAACAGGGAAACCTTTTCATTTTTTAACTGACAGTACCACCTTGATCATCCCCAGAAACTCAGCCTCCCAGCTGGGTGAATCTGTACCAATGTGTATTTGTTTTACCTGCAGAAGAAAGTATAAAAGAACCTGGGAAATTGGAAAAAGGATCTTAAGGACACTGATTTAAGTCAACCCAAGTATGGCAAGAGACATCCCTGGGGTTATATGTACTGGAGGCCCAGCTAAGAAATAACATAGTGAATCAGCGGATATCCTACCTATTAATTTTGCACTTTGTGTTTGGGTTTACTGGATTCTTTTTACTGTAGCACTTTAACACAATAACTGGTGTAAAACATTTTAACTTTCTCAAAGAAGTCCAAATACTTTTAACAGATGACTTGATCTTTCGTGCCAATGAGCGTATGCTTTAGTCTCTGTGCAATTTCCCTTTGAAAGAGTGCCCAGTCCAGCATGATAACAGCTGAAGGCACAAAGTAATTTGGTCAAAATTTTCAGACATCTTGAGGGATCTAAGGTTTGTCCCACCAAGAAGAACCACTTTTCACCTTTCCCTCACTTCTGCCTCTTAAAAATCTGTAAGGAAGACAAAAAAAACCCCAACCCTTAATTTATATTTAGAAGCTGACTTTTCTCTTTGAATTCCTTTCTGGCTCAGCCAACCTCAGAGCCCAGGCTGACAGCTGTGAGTTTGTACCATCTATTTCCATGCAAATGTTCCTCGGATAATTACCTGAGGGACCACGTTTCAAACCACAATGGAGGCCCACAGCCAAGGCGATAGAGATCTGGCATTGTGTGGGAAGAAGGGTCAGTGCAAATCAAACACGAGCCCCATTCCCACATGAAAAGGAAATAAAACCTCCACGTGCAGGCATGTGGAGAAGCTTCTCGTTAGTCCCTTAACTAAACATAACCAAGCAGGAAAAATAATGCTGGCAAGAAAATGCAACTATGTTTATTAGCCATTCAGTGCCCAGCAGGTCGCATCACATTTTTCTTTAATGCTGCATTGGAAACCCTAGCTGCCTGTTCATTTTAAGAGCTGAAAATCTTTTATATGCTGGCGGCATGAATAAAAAATTGGTAGCAAAGAACCTAAAAAGCAAAGGTTAACATATATCATGTATGGCTTTGAGCTCCTTGGGTGAAAATCTGAAAGCTGGAGTTATGCTCTGCTCCCCACACCATCAGTGCAGAAAAATAGGTTCCTCCAAACTCTATGAACTAGCTTGGATGTCTTTCACAGGGTGATGTGAGTCACCTGCTCTTTGCCTTTGAGCGTGAAAAGAGGCCAGAGTGACTAGCTTGGACTCAAATGTCTTAACTTTCAGGTGCCTAAATTTGGGCAGGTAAATCCTACACTTGCAGTCTAGACGGGGACTGATGTCTTGCAGATAGCAGTGCTTCAGAGGAAATAGTCTGTCCGGGGGAAATAGGATGTCAGTATATGCCATAGTGTCCTGCCAAGCTGGTAAAACCAAAACTCTCAGGAATGGCTCTAAAGGCCCCAGGGTGCTGGGCATGTTCTCTTTGTCCAGAACATAAACCCCATTATCTCATTTCTTTTCTACCAACAAGGTAAACACTGTTTTCATGGCCAAATTGTTACAGCTGTGCCCTTAGCTGTAATCTTCTTCAGTGTCATTCTGTCAAGAAATTGTTGAATTTTGATGTGTGTGGAGTGGCTCTTTGCTCTAATGGGGACCTGCAGGTGTGGTCACAGGGGTGTACTTGTATTCAATGGGCTGCAGGAGGAAAAAAGCTCAAAAATCACACTGTTACTGGACCTAGCTCACAGGTTTACTTGCCATACGGTATCACTTGTTTTACCCAAGAAAGTCACAGCCCCAAACTTGGTGCAACGTCCTGTGAGTCAGCTGCGAATACGCTCAGGGAGTGGAAGGCAGGAATTCTTCCCATATAAAAATTCTAGGCAGTGTAATCTAAATAGTTATATTTAGGCATTTAAACCACAACTAACTGAGTGCCCCCAGTGTAACAGAGCAAAAGGAGTGTGAGGAAGTAGCAAAGTACTTGTCCCACATAAAGACTAAATATCCATTATCAGCAATCTCTTTGGCCTCCTTCCTCTGTTGTTTCTTTCCCTCTGGAGATTTGGCAATTGGATTGATTTGCTGCCTGACTCACTGTCTTAGATTGAGATACTGAGAATTGCTGACAGTATTAATAAAATTAGCGTTAGGGAGGATATTTGAACATTTGCCTTTGACGTTTTTAAGGGAGAGAGCTGACATTTAGTCTAAATTTAAAAGTTACTGAATTGCCTTTTCCCCCCCTCCACCCCTGACCAAAGTCTTAGTAGTTTTCATCTGAAAACTTAGTCTGGAATTAAGAATTTTGGATTGTGAGTTTTGGTCTTTCTTTTCACTGAGAACCTCTGGTTAGTTAAGCAAACACTAGACAGTTAACTGAGTTCTTGGGAGAAATATTTTCACAAAGCTGTGAGATAAATGTAATCAAGTGTCTGTAGCAGTATTGTTTTATGATGGTGAGGATTATCTTTTTCTGTCTTAGGTGACACAGAGGTCAAACTGAAATAATAGTCTTAATGTCAAAATCTAAGGACAGGCAAAGATCTAGCTTTTATTTTTCATGAATGGTTTGCATCATTACTTTTAAACGCAGTTGCCTGGTCTTTAGGTTACGTGATTAACTTTTACTCCCTGTGGGAAATGACTGAATTCAGGAGACATTTGTTTCATGTCATAACTGCTCTTTGTCTATACATCCTGCATTCCGTTTTCATGTGGTATGGTTTATCCCCAGGTAAAAGCAGCAGACTGAACTTTGGTTTTGCTCTGGACTTCAAGAAGATAGCTTTGCAATAGTCATATTATAAGCAATTTTCTGTAGGCCTTAAAGTTTTTGTTCAGGTGTTTGTTGCTTTGAGATCTTTGACTAACGTGTGTAGCTGCCTAATGTCACTGCAAGCCTTCTTTAACATTCCCTTTCCATAACCCTTGCAGCAAGAGTTGGAGCCACTGCTACCAGTCAGTGTCCATATAAAATGTGAAAGCGTTTGAAAGATGTTCCAGGCGTTACCACTTGTTAGAGTGTTGCATCCTTTCAAAGGACAGGTCATGCCATTGCAGTTTAAGGAAGTCCCGCTCTGCTATGGAGCAAGTGCACTGCTGAAGTCACCTCCCTGTCCTGCCTGTCTCCCTGCCATCCCATTCCCTTGGCTGGTGGGAACGTCAGCTTTTGGGGCTGGAACTGGCATTATTTTGTGCATATATCATTTTGAGACCATATATGTGGGCTATGCATGTTATTAGCAGAACTGGTTACTCTTCAGTGGATTTTTACGTATGGGAATCACTGGCTGTGCTCAAACAGGAAGCCTGTGCCAGTCATAGCTGTACATGTATGCGGTTGAATTCCTGCTACCTTTAATGAAGAGTGACTGCCAGAATCTAAAGAACTTTTCCTGCTCCCCTACAGACAGCATCGCTTGTTCTGTCCAACAAAAAGGTTGCTCTTCTCTTATGAATTTTTTTTCCTTTCTGTTCCTCTGACTGCAAAAAGTATAAATTATTTTAGTGCAGAATTTTTGGAAGGTTTTCTCCCTCTCCCCCATTTCCTGAAAAGCTTGTATACGGAGTGAGACACTCATAAGCTTTTCCGAGATAAGAATTTAATTTATTTACACTTCATTGTTCCAGGCATGGCTACAGACTGGTTTGGAAATTTGCTGTTCCAACTTTAACAGGTCACTGCATGGAAAGGAGCAGCTGGATTTTCCTCCAGAGTAGCCGTCAGCTGTTGGAAATCTCTTGATACTTCCCTGGCTTCTCCACATTCAGCATTAACTTCTCCTTCCTGTAACAGGAATTATGCTATGTGCTGTAGACTCTTTAGCTAGCAAAGGAGTAAAGCATAGGAAAGGAATACAGCATCGATAGCGGTTTCTGGTGGGGCTGGCAGAGGCTACACCATTGCTCTGACTCCTTTTCACCTTCATAAGGACAAAGTGTAAGAGAAAAACACTCTCCAAGTCCAGCATGTCACAATGTTTCTGAAGTAACTTCCATGATTCAAGCAAGTAGGCAATGAATTCACAGTCAAGAAATGCAAACTCTTCTGTATGCTATTACATTGCTTTTCCTTCTCACCTCTTCCCCTCTTAAAAAGAGCCTCTTCCATTACGTAGTTGGATGTTCCAGTCAGATAGGTGAAGTATGAAGGCAGCAGCCCCATTTCTCATCTCACACTGACTATATGGCAGCATAAGTCTGCTGGCTTTCACAAAGTTAGTTCCGATTTATGCAGTTAGAATGACCCATATGTTAAATCTGTGTGATAACATAGGTAGGATATGTAATACAGCCAAGTAACTTTGCCATGAGAACAGTGTTTCAGTGTTGCTTAACTTTCTTTAGAATACAATGGTGAAAACATTGTATTGCATTAAGTAGTAATTAATTAATGTAAGCCGTGAGAGAGAGAAATTCAAGCAACTTGCTCCTTTGATCTGGATGTTCTACTGGGAACTAAGGGTGGCATAACTGGTGACTTTTTTGAGAAGTTGAGCTGTTGGTTGCCTCTTTTCTAGACTCGACGCTTACTGAGATTTGTCCTTCAACACCAGCTAAAAAAATTTGAAAGCAGGTTTTCTGCTTAATCACATTCTTTTTATCAGAGCCCTCGTCAGAGTGTTTCTTGCTATGAACTTTGCACTGTAATTTGTCGGTCTTGAATGTCTCAAAAGGCTGTGGGCAAAGCTGTGATACAGGAACTGCAAAATGCAGGGGTGTCCCATGGCAAACAGTGCTGTAGGCTACTGTCAGCTTACAGTTTTTAAACTTTATGGGGATTTGATTGATGGGCATTTTTGCACATAGTCACAATTAATATAATGTTTTTGTAGAACTAAAACTCATTATGGGAAGAGAGTAAAGTGAGAAGGGGAAGGAAAAGGAAAAAAACCCCATACAGTTACCACTGCTGGTTAGCAAAACTTGCAATTTATGTCCTGTGAAAAACGTGCGAAAATAACTGAAAGTCAGGAGGGAAGAGTTACTAGCCATGACATCATTAAGTCAGTTAATATAAAATTTTACTCTCACAATGGAAGACTTGTCTGTTGAGCTGATGGTAAAAGGGGGTGAATCCTGTCTTGGTGTAAACTGGCATGGTTCCACCTTGGACATGTCAAAATATTTGCTGGCCTTTTGTGTGGTTTGTCCAGACCAGGAGATCCTCAGTTCTGCAAGGTAAGCATGATCCTTTCCTCTTAGCCTTTCAGGTTAAGATACGAGAGGAAGGATATAAAATTTGTTCCTAGCCATATAGCTTGCAAGTAGCTTGAAGAAACTCAAGATGAAGTTTCTGGATTCTTTTGATGCATTGTTGACTGCTCTCAGGCACTCTCTTTCCTATATTCTGAACTCTGAGCTGTTCATTAAAAGGGAAGAAAGAAAAAGCAGTTTCCTCTGGTTAAGGCACTTACTCATATTTCTAAGATCCACAGATGCAACCCCCTGAATGGCCTGTTGAATTTGAGAGTCTTAGCTCTCCCCAGAGGATATTAGAGGATCATCGTTCACACATCTAGCTTCTGTAATGATGAATGGGATTATTAGAGAAAATCCCCTTGTGCATCAGTGAATCTAAAATCATGCGGTTCTTTTGCCTATGCATTTAGACTCCAATTCACAAAATAAAACAGCTGGACTAGTATAGGCAAGGCCAAGTTATCTGGGGGAGGGGTACGTTATATTTTGCTAGCAAAGTGGTCATAGCTTGGGCAGCATTTTGTGGTTTGTCCGAATCTGAGGTCATCTTGGTTATGTGGGGGAAGGTGGTCACAATAAATATTCTGAATAATGGTTGTTTTTAAAGTTTGTGTCAAAGTTCTTGTATGACATGTGACTTTGGTACAACTTTCCTTCTGAAATTTTTCAGTGTGCTCAGAACATTCCACATCCTGGCCGATGCTTGTTAATTGAAAAATGATGAGGGAAATTGGTAGCCCTCTATAGAATGAAATATTCCATGGACATCTGGTGTTAGATGCATGTATCCAAGGGATGTGAAATAAGAAAGCAATTGTCTGTGTCCCCAGGGAACTGTAACCCTGTCAGTAATATTTTTTGTTCAGTGAACGTAGCAGGGAAGGGTGCCTTCTTGAAAAGTATAGACGGTGTTAGTATTGAGGTAGAGGATTCTCCTGCCTACACTGTGAACGAGCAAGAGTTGAGGACACACTGTCTTATGCTAAGGCTGATGTAAATGGAGCAATCTCTCCCATCCAAATGTAAACAGGAGGTGGCTGGGCAGATATTTCAGCCACTGACTAACTGAAACATCAACTGAGCTTCAGAGATTAAAAAAATGTAATTTACCCTCCTGTAAGCAGAATGAGAATTCCATATGCATTCCCATCCCATGATTTTGAGTTAATCTTCTGCTGGCTTGTGATTTCTGAGGAGCTATAGATTGAATCCAGGCACGCTAGCTAAGTCTAATTTCTGAGTGGGGGGTATATTTTTTTTTTCATTTTTTTTTTCCTTTCAAATTCCTTCAATACCAAAGGACAAATGGATTCTCGGGCACTAATTTAAAATACTGCTACTAATAATAACAGCCTAACATGTATGCTATTTGCCAAAAGCTGAGAATCAGCAATGATGAAAGATGAAACTGCCCCAAGTTTCTTGGCAAAAGTGATGTAGGCAAATATTTCAAAGGTCATTTCAATTTTGAAATTTGCTTCCTTGGAGATTGTGCTGTGGTAACGTTTGCCTTCTAGATGTTATCAGAGAAGCACTGGAATTTCATAGTAACTGAAATTAAAGAATTTTAGGATGTAGAGTCTGGCCGTTAGTGATATCCCCTGTCCTGCTGTTCTCATTAGCCTTGCTGGTCTTACAGGCATTTGCTGATCGGTCTGGTTCTAGCATTTCTCAGTGAACGGGTTACATTGCAAGCTCAAAATGATTTGGTTGTCCCCATTCACTGATAACATGTTTGATTCTTGTCCTGTTTGTCATCTTCTGGCCCTTCAATAAGCTTTTGTGGTTTAAAAAAAAAAAAAAAAAAAAGCAAATATAAACCCAACTTTGCTTGTGTATTGCCTTTGCAAGTTAAATAGTGCTCCGTTATTTAACAGCAATGCTTCGGTAGCATCGAGAGGCCACTCAGACCAGAGCCCTGTATAAGCATTGAACAAACTCACAGATACAGCAGAACCTGCCAGATGGCAGCTTCTGCAGCCCTAAACATTCCCTTTTTTTGCATGGGAATAATGGAGACCTTGAAGAAGTGCTGCATCAATAGATTTGCTGAAATGTGTCTTATGTAAGGAACAGTTACTAACAGCTGAAAACTTTTCTCTCCCAGCCTTATTTCTTCTCTCTACAGCAGGGCTACCCAACTGGTGTTTTCTGAGATCAGCCTTGAGGTCTGCTTATTTTTACCATGCTTCATCGGGTAAGCCTCCTGCCAAATGTGCCTCTGGCACCAAGTGCCACTTTCGCTGACGGCATGGGAGCTGCTGTCCCGAAAGACTGGATGAGTGAGCTGCCATGTGGAACGAGGGATTTGTGATGTGATCGGAGCTGGTGTTGCTGTTCCAGACTTGGACTGCCCTGCTCTGGTTGGGACTGGAGCGGACTTGCTTGTTTGAATGCAGCGCTGGGTTTTGGAGAGCTTTTTTAACAGGAGGTTGTACACTGCCTGATTGCTTCCCCAGGTTCTGTGCAATGTATTTCTTTTTCATGCTGAAACCAGCTTGTAAAGCCTTCAAGTCCGCTATAGCTCAAGGGTAGCAGTGTAGGAAAACAAATACCTTCTTTTGAGTTTTCTGTGCACCTTTTGATGCTATCCTGATTTTAATGTTGCATAATATAGTTGCAGAGCATAAAACTCTGTTGCTTTTGGTTATTAGATAAGTTCAGCAATTCCAACTTTATCCATTATTTCTAGTCTTGAATTCTGACCTGTAGCTTACTGGGTGAGCAGGAAGGCTGTAACCCAAGCACTAGTAGGAAATTTATTTGTGCTTTTTCACGTGCAGCTATCTTGAATCTCACTGCCACTCTCGGGAGCAGCATCATGAGAGCAGCTCTTGATGTGTTGTGCTCTTGCAGATGGCTGCCTCTCCTTCGGGTATCTTGTACCTCAGTGAGGGAGAAGTGAAATCTCTTTTCATTGGAAAATGAGGGCTTGTGTGAAAGCTTTAACTCGGAGAATGGCCTTTTGTAAGAGGCCATGAAAGGAGATGGCTGCAAGTTGACCTGTTCTCCTAGAAGTCATCAGGTGGCTTCTCTGATCTCCAAATCACAAATGAAGTGCCTGTTTCTCTGAGCAGATGAAAATACCCCAGGGTATGGTCAAATTTCTAAGAAGTTTCAACACCTACTTACCATGTTTCTTTCCTTATCTCCCTCCAGCAATCAGAGGTCATGTGGAACCCCTTTTTTTATGGAGTTCAGCCACAGATTGAAAAACCCACTGCAGTAGATTGTGAGCAGGTTTCTGTTTTGACTTTTCAATTTATATCGCTGAAGACAAATTTTATTAGTAAAATCTTGGGCAACTCAGCAGTGGATTTTTAGGCTCTGACTGGGTGCCTGGAGCTGCATTTCTTTGAACTGTCTTTTAGAGTAACTGCAGCTGTATAAATGGATGAAGACTGTGGAAAGAAACTATAAATATGGCTTTATTAAGGTGGGTTTTTAAATCAAAGTGACTTTTTGAAATATTTTAATGAACTTTAAAAACTATTTTCCGTTTCTTTCCAACAGCTATGTTACTTTTCAGCAATGTGGAGGGAGGGGGATGTTATCGAGGGGACTGTGGCCATTGCATATATGGCAGTGGATGGGGCAGTGCCTTTTCCATGAGAGTCTTTATCCTTGACTGGACAGACAACTTAAAATGACCGGGGGCTAGCATGCCTCTTCTGCTACTAATTTTCATGGTGCAAAATGTAGCTAGGTTTTCCAGGGCTAGACATATACTACTGGGATGGTGTTGGGGGTTGAGGAGTGAGGAATTTGTGGGCACTTAACACATTTCCTGTTGCCTTGCAGCTTTTTTCAGTGGGCAGTGGTGGATTGTGCCTTACCAGGAATGTGACAAAGTCACTCAATATATGTTTTCTTGCTAGAAGTTAATTGAAAACAACGATTTAGCACATAAAAAATGTGCTAGCATAGCTTGATGATGGTTTAGTGCCTTATATTCCCCTCGTGTTCTTGTCACAGATAGTTTAGACTCTCTTTGCTTAAGTGCGCATGGCAGGTATCTGAAGTCCACAAGCCAACTGGTACTTTGAGTTGGCTATCCTGGGAGTTAAATGTGGGTTCAGTAAGCACCACTGAACTCTTGTTTCCTTAGCAGCTGGGAGCTAATGAAACTGTAGAAGAATCTAGGGCTTTGCATCAGAAAAGACACATCTATTCCAGCTTAAACACGGCTCCGTCTCTCCACGACTTGATGACTCCAAAGCTGGCTTCAGTGAAAACCAAAGAGACTTAGACTGAAACAGGGTAGCTGAGAGAGTGGAGCAAGGGATAGGTGGAAGGGTATGGGTGGTCATCAGAAAGTCAGGGCTAAACCACTGGCAGTTCTGTCTTGCTTATTCTCTGCCATAAGGGCATGTCTTTGAGGAGAACACTGGACAAGGTTCTTCACTGAAGCCCAAGGCCATAGCATGAAGGAAATAGTTCAGAAAGCTTCTCAGTAGTAGTCCAAAGAGAGTACAAATAGCTGTGATGGAAGCGGTTTTCCTCTCGGCACAGACAGAAGAATATGTGCGCATGTATACGCATCTGTGTAAATGAATGTGTAAAAGAAAAGGCATAGGAGTATGTCATCCAGAGGTGGTCTGAGCTAGGATTTCCATTCAGCAGAGCCTGACGTGAAGAGGCTTTGTAGCAACCACAGCATTCTGTTTCAGGAGGCAGAGGCATTCCAGACACACTGTACCATCATGGTAAAAATGCCTTTTTTTTTTTTTTTGGCACAAAGGTAACTACCCCTTTTTTTTATTCAAGTGTCACATTTTACCCGCTTGCAGTTTCCTGCTTGTATGTTTTGGCTTTTGACCAGGACCTCGGGCTATGTGTGCTCATCTGGTTTTGATAAAACATTGAATTTAGACAATACATCTTCTTGGACATTTCTTCCTGTTAGATTCAAGTGTGATACAAAGCAACCAGTACTTGATCAGTAGCAGACACTGTTTTTATCAAGCATTGTTGGATGTTCATTAGCCATGAAAGGATTGTAGAGAAAACTTTCCACAGCACAGACCAGTACAGGTAGGTGCTTCCTCTTCTGAGCTCTTCTTTTAGCCACTTTAGCAAAGCCCTAGGCTGTAAAGTATGGTGCCCTTTAGAAGTCCATATTCACCTACTAGGCTATAACATCTAAATTATTTGGCTGGTGTTTATCTTGCTTCTTTTACACTCTTGTTAGTCTGTTAAGAGAGATAAAACACTTGTGAGATATTGAACAGTGGCAGATGGATGGGAGTAGCAACCTCATTAAAAAACATCTCCTCATCCTGTCCTTTAGGTAGCATTTAATGAACATGACAATTTGCAATGCAGTAATATATTGGGTAAAAAGCTGAGTAAAAATAGCATTTCTCATGGTCTGCCCAAGGAGTATGTGTGTCCTCTGTTATTACAGTGAGTCAGTCAGTCTCCATAATACACTTAATATCCCTAATATATGCAAGGAAAGGTTGTACCCATCCACATTTAGTAGACAGTGATCTAAAGAATGAAGAATGGTATTCATCTCACTGAAGTTCATCTGACTACTTGTGTATCTAGTGCTCATTTACACCAGACATCTAGGCTCCCCCTTGGAGGAGGGGAGGTGGAGTAGGAAGATGTCTCCCGAGGGTTGAGCACCCCAGCCTGATTTGCATGCCTGACTGGCACTAGGTGTATTTCCACTGTCACCACATGATGCAGCACTGTGTTAGCCATGCTGAGTGAGCTTGGGACGGCTGCTATGTCTGTGTGCTAGCACCATCCCACTTAGAGAAATTGCCTTAAATCCGAGTACTGGTGTAGTTCTGCCTGCCAGCACAGCGCTGCATGTAGCCTAGTCTGTAGACATGGACGGAACAAACTGCTGGTAGCGTTACTTGCTCATTAGCTGAGGAGAACAGCCTGCCCGTAGCCCTTCCTATCCGGCTGTGTTTTCAGCGCTGTCATACCAGTAGGCATACAGTGTCCAACTCGCAGCACTCCTACAGCAGGAGTGGTTTGTATGTGGGAGAACACGAGTGAAAGGGATGATGGGTGAAACTCCATGGAAGCTGTCCAATTAAGTAGTTTCTTGTGCTATTGGAAAGCCTGTGTTGCACAGGAAGATAAAAGATACACAGACTTACAGCCTGCCGTTGTCAGAGGTTTTAGCCTGACCTCAGGATCTGACAGACATGTTTATCCAGCATGAGAGAGGCTGTGAGGCACCGTGTGGACCTCTTTGTTCTCAGCTTTTTTATCTCTTTATGTCTCATCTCCCTTCCTTCGTCGGGTGGACTGAAATGAGAGTTGTGTGCACTCCTCTGCAAGCTTCCTGATAGATCCAGTTAAAATACCTCATTCTTGTAGCATGCGAGGGTTGAGCCATTGAACCTATTCAGCTGGAAGGTTACAATCCTGGAGCCTTTTTTCTGTCCTGGTTCTGGGATTATGGATATTCAAAACTGAGATTGAACACTTAAACTTTTATGGGAAAGGCTGGTAGAACTTAACATGCTATTTGGTATTCAGCAAATTTTTGCTCAATGTGGAATTGAATCTTGCAGTCTTAAATACTATACTTCAGTAAATAAATGTGGTAGAATCCTATTTAATTTGTATGAGTTGCACCCCCTAAAATTCTCTAAGCTACTTGAACCGACTACAAGCCAAAACCCAGAACTTTTTTCGTAATTTTCCAGCTGTACAAATCCATCCTTGGATATTAAAAAGACTAAGTCTTGTTATACATTTTCTGTCTCCTGTATCTTGACCAATTTGCTAGAATTATCAAAGATCTGGTTCTCAGTGTGTTGTAACTAACAAGTGTATTTTTCATCATATCTTAATCCTCAAAGGCAAGAGATAACTCTCAAGGTAAGAGCTGACACTGAAACACATGATATACCCCCATTAGATCTGTCTCTAGGTCCTGAGATTAGAAGGCAGCTGACAATGTTCATTAATGATACATAGGATGAAGGGGGAATCCTGTTCTACCCCCTGTATTGATTATTCCACTGATTATGAGATTTTATTTTTGCTGGTACCATATGTATATGGAACAAGAAGAAATACACAACAGAGGTTCCATTTTTTTGAAGCATCAGTCATCTAAGCCATCTCTGATTTAAAAAATGAAGTTACTTTTACAGAAACCATACAAAACCGTTGTCAAGACTTATATGAAATACTGTTGTGTCCTAATAATAACTTCTAGCTGAAAAATCTTGGCATCCTGCAGTTTAGGAAAGGGTTTTAAAATTCACCTTCAGTTTTTGGGCAACAGGCAAAACATGTGGCTCTGTTTAGGAGCTATTTTCGTTAAAGCTTGACAATACAGGATGATAAAATACAGCTGCATTGTTTAAACTTTCAATTTAATTTCTGGTTTGTGTCCAAGTTGTTTCATCAATATGGCGCCATTCATTTCAAAACAAAGCTCTTGGAAGGGTCTCCATTACCCCACCACTGATCAAGAGGGTGTTAAAATGTAGAGCCTAATTATGCTCCTGGCCTGTTTGGAATTCCAAAATGGTTTTTTTATAACTGTCAAATTTGCAATCAGGGTAACTTTCCATGACAATTAGTCAGAATTATTAGAGCTTTTGTTGCCAGGGAGTTATAACTAATGGTGGTGGTTCACTTTTCAAGGCTCTGTCAAAGGCAACATATATCTTGAAGAACAGCCATTTGACTACAACATTGTCTATACTTAACTGCACCCCAATGTCTACTACTGTTACAGTCATTTTTATCCATCCTCCAGGTCTGAGTTGTTGCCACAACCTCTACTGCAAGCTCTGCAGATATAATTAACTACTGAGTTTTGCCTTGTTGCAAAATGGGACTTGTGAAATTGTGACATGAGAAAGTTCATCCTTGAATGTTTCACTCAAGCTTAGCTTGGTAAGGGCTGGTACTTGAAAGGCTATTAATGCTGCTGATCTTGCTTTTTGCTTTGAATCTTTAAAATGAGCCAAACATAAATATCTATACAACCTTTCTGGATGAACACTCTCTCTTCTCAGTCTGACCGATACCTCACAGTTTAAGCACCTACTTGTGTATGTAATGTTGAGTATGTGCTGAACTTGAGATGTTTGCCCAGTCAGGACTTCCTTCTTGGTATAGCTCTTAAAAAGTGAAAAAAAAAAAAAATAAAGGGAAAAAAAAGAAAACTGTTACCACAACAAATCAAAACAAATCCGAAGACATATTACAGCTAACTGAGCTATCTACCCTATGCTATCTTTTTCACTGTAGACCAGTTTTTTTCAGACACATGGTACTTTAGCCTGAATGCTGATGCATGAGTGTGTGTGCTCACCAAAGAGCAAACACTTACAGAAAAGCTTGCCTTGTCTAGTGTGCAACATCTATTTTAGAGGCATCTGTTTAAGATGCAGATGACCTTCTGTTGGCCTATTGATGTCAACAGATTTTTGTCATCAGCTTCAAGCTTTAGGTAAGTACTAACTGTAAGAGTGCTGTCTGATACTGGCAGGCAACGACCGTGTGTTCATCTTTTCACTTAGTTAAATGAACCACTTTCCAGTGGCAGTTAAAATTTACCCCCTTCACCATGCCTGCTGCTCCACCCCTGCACTGCCCTTTCTGTTCTACTGACTCGAGCATCTCTGCAGCCACATGGTTTAAGGAAATGATCTCCCTGAAAAATAATGAATGAGTTCTTTTCATATTGGGTTATTTTTCAGCTATCTCTTTCCTATCTGGTGTATTGTCCATCTGTGAGGTGTAGACACACTCATTCTTAAAACAGAGGTGGCAACTTCTTAAACCAGTTAAGCTTAAGGAGTAGTGCTACCTGGTGTCAAACTATCACCTCTGTTTTTAACCAGGAAGCCAGAGCCTGCCTTTTTAACACATGCTTAGAACATCTCTTTGTCCACTGACATGTATTTACCTCAATTGCTGTGTGATCGCTTTTGACAAAAAGATCTGGAATACAGCTTTATTGATACAGGGTCCAAGTTGTTCAAACCCCTAGTCCTGCAGAAATTTTGGCCTTGAAGAAAGAGGGAAGGTAATCAATTTTGTTTAATTAAATCAACCTAAACTAATTGTCAGCTAATAAAATAGTGTTGGTCAGGTAATAAAACAGAAATGAAGATTAAAAGAGTAGTTGCCATGAACAGGTGGTAACTCTGTTTCCAAGTTAGACCACATTACTCTCTGGCACAGGATCTCTGAGAATACCTCATATTCTAGTTTTTTTAAAAAATGTTTATGAAACTTATAAAATATAGGGCTCATTTTATAACCAATTTTCTATCTCACCTGCCAAGAGCAGTGGGGGTTGAGCCAGCACGAGGCGGATGCAGAGTTTTAGGCAGCTGTCCAGAAATGGATTCCCTGTGCAGGGCTGTGGAATACATTTCTACCTTTGATTGGACTTTCTTTTGTAATTGTGATTTAGTTTTCTCTTTCTTGTTGCTGTTACAGAAAAGACCTTGTAAACATTTTTTTGATGTCATTGATCTTGACCTGGCACTGTTGTGCAAAGGGCAAAACTTCCTATGCCGCACTGTGGATGCTGTCTAACCCTGGATGGATCTTAGTAATAAGATTCCTCTGGATTTGGCCCTTGGTATTTCTGTTGACTCTGCAGTTCTTGCAGAAGGCATAAAACATTTATCTAATTTTAACTGGAAGGGACTAAACTGGAATCTTTATCTGCTTCTCAAAGTAGAAGCAGAACTTGGTGGTTTGTAGTTGCTGTTAATGATGGAGTAACGAAAGAAAATTTATTGCATGGTGGTTATTATATTATTCAGTTAATAGTGTAAAACTGTGGTTCTGAGATTTTTGTTATGGCTTGCAGTTAGTTTGGATGCTCTGTGGTGATGCAAGGCTTTTGGCACCAAAGTGATTTGTTGCACTGTCTGTAACTTATACCTCATACCCGTTTTCTCTGACCACCCATTCCCAGAAATCTCATGCAGGATGCACTTGGTTGCTCTTCTGTTAAGTCCTCAAACCTGGTAAGGCACTGAAAGACTAAATTAATTGTCTCTTCCACATCAGTCCTCCTCCTGCTGAGAGTACAATCACAAAACAGTGTGCTGCATTTTGGGGTTCTGGCTGCAATGACAATATCAGTTAAAAGGGGATAGCAGAGTTCTCCAGGACAACTCCCCACCTGAAAACTTCAGCTATGAGTGCACAAGACAAATGCTGTGTGACATTGTAGCCTCCAGCATCTTGTTTGGGGGCTTTACCTGGCTTTAATTTTCTGTCATGTATTGCTTTGGGACCTCAGGTTGGCCAGGGTTGGACTTAGGGTTTTAAAACGCAAAGATTGGCTCTTGCTTCTCTGCACTCCTCTTGCATCTGATGTGCCATTCCCTGACATGGAGGGCAGCTGCTGTGGTCCAAGTTAACTAATTTCTAGGCTCTTTGAGATTTGCCTGTGATGTTTCTTTGGGCTGGTAGCTGACTCGGATAACTGAGCTTTGCTCTGCCTTCTCTCAGAAGGCAAAGGATAGGAGTTCCCCTAGCTGGGTGTCTTGGAGAGGTGGGGAAGGTACTAGAGCTGCATCCCAATCCTCACTTGCAGTCATGTGTCTGCTGTAGCAAAGACAGGGAGCAGAGTCTTTTTGACTTGACTTCTGTGAAGCAGGGCACTGCCATGGCTTAAGACAGGTTTGTTACCTATAGCAAGAGTTAGTACTTGTAGTAGTAGTACTAACTAATAGTACCAGAGTTAGAAACCCATCAGATTTGGAGAACTGGAGTATCTGGAGAGAGGTTTCTGTGGGAGGCCAGGACTCCCCTGTCTGGCTCCTGCCAAGTTTCTTTGTGAGGTTGCAACTACTGCTCACGTAGAAGCAAAACTGGCCCTGGCCATGCAACAGGAAAGTCTCAGTAAGTACCGTGTTTTCTATCTTTGCACTTACAGTAATGCTCAGATCCAGCCAGGTTGCTGCCCTGGCTTTGCATGTGTCCTCGATCCCCACTTGCCTGTTCTCTCCTCTGCAGCCAGAGTTGAGGTTGCAGTACGTGCTGACATAGCTTGGAGCCAGCTGGCACTGGTAATGCTTGCAGGAAAGGCTGCAGCATGGCCAGCACCTTCTCCCTACAGGATTTCCCAGTGACAGGCATTGCCTCCTGGCTCCCAGTGCTCGAGTTGGTGGGGCTAGAAGTGGTGTGAGTGGTGCAGCACGCGCTGTGGTTGCTCATCTGAGCAAAGCCATGGTGGGGCTTTATGGGAACATCCCCTTGGGTGCCTGATCTGATTTACCTTGTCCCTGCTGATTGTCACTTAAAACCCAAATCTTGGGTTAAAGGGGCTGAAAACATTCCTCACATTGGCAAGCCTGTGAGGGGCTTGGGGGCAGATCCCTCTGAGACAGAATTTCTTTAAGAAAAGGAGAATAAGATAGGGCTGGTGTCCATTCAGGGCAGTTTTCTGTTCATCCATGTCACACGCTTGCCCAGCATTATGGAAACAGCTGTTGAGAGTCACACCAGCAGCCAAGTCTCTCTTTACTTCCCTCAAAGGATAGTTTAGGAGGAATGTAACACTGGTGACTGTGGGACTGGACTTGGCCTGTTATCACTGCTTGTGTGCTTTAAAGCTTGAGGTGACACAGAGGAGCTGGAGGAATATTAAAACATCAGCCCTCCAAAGGAATCTGTGGGTTTTAGTGAGTGTCTGAGGTTCTTAAGGGACTCCAGCTAGGCCTTGTCCAGACTTGCAGTGGTGTCATTGCACCAACATCTCCTGTTCCTCCCAGTGAAGGTGAGTAGGAGGCGATAAGCAAGCCTGCTGCTCAGCTTTCTAAGCATATGCACAAAACCATCTAGGACCTCAAACTAACAAAAACCATATTCAAAGCAATTATCTGATCTTGTTTGTTGTTTTTAATGTGATGTTTCTAGACACTGGTACAACAAACACACTCTTGTAAAATCTTGTAACAGTTGTTTGTAGTTAGTATCTTCAAGATGATTTTATGTGTGCTGATCATGACTAATATACATCACTTCAGTGTGACCGTCATCCTCCAGTGCTGTGGGAAATGTTTGGTACTAAGACAATTATTTCTCAGCTTGTTTAGCATTTTTCTTTTTCCTTTTTTACCCTTCTATGCAAGAAAACACAGATACTGATTTGCTCATATATAGTGTTTTCCAGATGAAAGTGCTTTGTGGTTCACAGACTTAAATAATTAGGTCTTCGCAGGCCTCAGAGTGGTTTACAAAGACAGCTGGAGTTGTCTTCTCTGGTTTTACACTTGGAGATAGAAAAATCTCTAGAGGCAAGGTTAACCAGCCCAGCTCACAAGCTGGCCCCAGCAGAGCTGGGGGCAGACACCCTCTCTGAAGTGTACTCTGGTTTTCTGAACATTAGGAAATGCTGCTGTGCCCATACTGGTAAAGGCCTCCCTGCTCCCCCTACCACCCAGCTTGATTGTTTCTCTTCTTGTTGGCACAAACTTGGTTTTTAGCATACGCACCAGCCGCTGGGAAGGTGCTGGGTTCTTCCTCCCATGGCTCAGCCAAAAGGATGGCTGCTGCTCGCCCGTCTTGAACCTGGGACCATTTTGTCTCCATAGTGTGCAGCTGAGGCAATGACTGTCGTTATCCAAAAAAAAAAAACCCAACCCCAAAACCAACCCCAAGCCCCTTTTACATTCAACCAGAATGGATTGCTGCAGCCTGTTTCATTCAGTAGGTTTTTCTGTGGTTGTATTTCTTGGAAGCATCATCTCCAATAGAGGCATGGGGCTTTTTTACAGGCTTATTTCAGCACTTTGAGAGCACGAGTGTGTGCGTCTGTGCATGCATGTCTTGCTGTGGGTGGGAAGGGGGGAAGTGCTGGCAGGAGTGCAAACGAGCCGAGTGGGGAGAGCGAAGGCACTTTCATTCCTTACCAAGTTTTGCTCCACAAGCTGAGTAAACTTTTTCTCTGCTGAACCAGTGCTGTGCAGGGCGAGAGTTTGACACGTTCCCAGTGATAATTGCCTTGTCTCCCCCTCCGCAGGTTCATCTGGCCGCCAGCACGGTTACTTTTCCAACCAGGACCGTAAGTGGGCAACATGAACATCACGGAAAAACAGAGCCTAAGAGTGAAGAGGGAGGCAGTCCTGGGTGGGGGGCTGTGGCAGCCAGGGATGCCCTTTGCTTGTGGGGGGAAGCATACGGGAAGGGGTCTGTGAGTCTCTGTCTGCCCTTTGCCTCAGATATCTGGAGGGCAAGGAAAAGGGAGCTGGAAATGCCGGGCTCCTCTTAGATTCAGGGAGTTGCCCAGGGAGCACCTGGGAAGGGCCACCCTGCTTGCACCTTTCTTGTTTTCCCTTGAGTCAGTGTCTGAGAGGGGACACCAGGCTCCACAGACCCTGGGTCTGTCCCAGGATGCCTGTTGTGCTCTCCTCCTTGCAATTAAAACTCACCCCCTCTGTTTTCCCTGACCTGCTCATGCTCCTCATCAATCTTTGGGGATGGTATGTTGAGAAGAGCCAGAAAGAGGGTTGGCTTGACGAGGTGAGTGCTGCAGAGTGCTCACAGGGAAGGTGGCTGTGACCTTGCTTGCAATTGCAGGCTCTCCCATGAGGACAGAGGTTCATCAGCCATTGGCATCCAGCAACCTGGTGTCTGCCTATGTCTGAGTGTTTCTGTGACACTGGTGTTGGTGCCTCTGAACAGCCTCCCCTGAGAAAACTGAAATAGTTTTGAAGGTTGAAAGTGAATGAGAGCTTATTTGTTGCTTGTTGGTGCATGAAATCTATGTCTCCAGACTGATGGTAAAAGATGAAAATCAGGGGACCTTTGAAGCAGCACATATGCTGAGCAGATGAGTTACTCCAAAGGGCCTGTTTTGTGAAAGCAGCGGTATGCAAGGGCATGAAGAGCTCACACTGATCTGCCTCTTTGCTCTCCTTACTGAACACATATTCAGCAGAAAAATGAGTGTCCCATAGTCCAGAAGCTCCTGTGAAGTCTTAATTTAGGACAAGCATCTGTCTTTCTGCCCCTACCTCTATTGGAGATGTGCTTCATGCTCTAGCTGCAGTTCATCTCTCTTCGTGTGCTCTGCCCATGGATGCCCATTACAGAACATGCCTCTGATTCCTCATTAACTGTGGTTGTTCAGCATAGAATTGGCTGTTCACCCCAGGCACAGTGGAGTGGGCAGTAGCAAAGCAGGGCAGAGATGGCAGCCTGGAAATGATCTGCCTCAAATCTGCAGCTCTGCATCCCTCGGGTGGGACTCTGACGTGGAAGATGCCCAACACCTATTCCTAGCACTCACTGCAGAGACCAGAGGGCATTCAGGGTGCGTAATGACTTCAGGTCCTTCCTTAAAATTCTTAGTTCTTAGTGTATCAGGAAAAAAATCAGTGTTCGAATAGAGAAGTCGGTCCCAGCCCTTCTGGGAGAGAAGGATCCTTCAGTTCCTGTTTCTATCCTCATTCTCTTTCATATTCTCTTCCATGGTTGGGGATGCTATTGCTTACTCCTCTCTGTTACGTGGGCATGTCCTGGCACATGAATGCACTTCTTATCACAATGACCCTTGTATTGCAACTGCCACGCAGAGGAACTAAACGACATGTCCAAGAACACGCCATCTGCATTTACATCTAAATCTTCTGCAATCCTTATTATTAGTCCTGCCACAGGCCAGTCTTGTTGCTGCACTGTCTTTTTAAAGTGCTGATTTGTTTCCTTGGTCTCTCTCCACTTTGTGCTTCAGTTTCTCCCTTGGTGGCTGTGCACTGTTCAACATCTGCCCTGTTCTGTGTCCGTGGAGGGCAGGAATAGTCTTGCCCCTAGCACATTATGGTCCTCTGAGGAGACAAGTTATTAAATTATTTTAAAATGTGGCTTACTCCATTGCACACTTCCACGCACCCTTAGGGTTTCATCCAGGTAAAATCTAACTCATGTTATTATTCTGTTAACCTGACAATGGGAGTTAGAGGATATTGGGTTTTTAGAGGGGTTTTTTTCTGACTGTGCTAGAAATTCTTCTTTTCAACAATTTGGCCTAAGATTCTTCTAGTTGTCTTATGTTTGAAAATGTTTCCCTCTGTGGTTTGCTCTCAGTCATTTAGCTTCCAAATGATACACTGATTTTAGGATGTAGGCTAAACTCTTTGGAAGTGTGGGGCCAGATAACAAGGCAGAGATGTATTGCCCCTAGTGTGGTTGGGATTTGCTCTCTGAGGCCTGGAGGGGGAGGTATTCTGAAATGAGCAATGAAATGTGCAGAAGGGATTCCACAACTTCCCTGGAGACTAGATGAAAAAATTTGTGCAGTGTAGGGTGTACATGGCACCATAGGACATGAAGATTTGCTCTTCTCTTTTTTAGAAGGAAACATGCCAAAGAAGTAGAGAACAGGTAGACTGAGGCCAGGAGCACTGTAAAATTAGCCCCTTCCAACAGCAATGTTCATTAACTTTGATATAGGCAGGACCAAGAGGGAATAACGGAGAGCTAAAAGTTAGGTCTGTTTTAAGTTGCAATAGAGATCTGACTGCAGATGCTTTTCTCTTTTCAAACTAAAGAAGTTGAAAATTTGCAATTTCAATCCAAGTACCTGGATTGCTTGAATTGTGTCATGGGCTTCTTCTACCCTTAGTGTTGTGCATCCTTGGGAATGTCACTCCAGGCATCTGGCCCACTCTCTTGGGCAGGGTGGGAAGGTAATATGGTGTTATGCTTATGTACTGGAAGTGCTTCAGAAGTGTGAGTTGCTGCTGTATTTCTAGAAGGTATAGAAAAGCCTGTCTGTTTTCTGTAACACTGTGACATTCCTCGTAGGCTCATAAGCACTATAAGAGAGTAATGCCCAAGAGCAGCAGATGCTTCTGGCCGCACTCAGGCACTTTCAACCCTACCCAAGGTGGGTGTCTCTGCCTGGTGTTTCCTATTGGCTCTTTCTAAGTAATCAGCCCATCAGAAACTTCAGTTTCAGGGACTAAAGTGGAATTTAAACTATCTGAATATAGTCCTTTGTGTCAAATCAAATGATTTGTTAAAGTGAGGCCAGATTTGCAGGGAGAATCAATCTTTTTTATTAGATCAACTGATGTGGAAAAAGCAGACAAACTTTCAGGCCTATTAACCCTTCTTCTGGCCTGCGTTTGTATTACAAGAACGGAGGGACCTGTCTACCAGGGGAGACTGCTTTAGGATATGCACTCACACCAACTATTCCTCAACAGTCTTGGTCTGAACACACACATGGGTGGCATTTTTGGGCATGCTTGTACATTTGGGGTGGGGGGAAGATTTGTCTCCCTCTGTGTTTGGACACTAGATGTTACCACACAACAAATAATGGGCTCTGCTCTGCAGCTGACTCATTGTGCAAGTCTGGGGCTAATTACTGAATCCCTCTGTGCCTCAATTTCCATCTGTAAAATGTCACAGATGCCCACCATTCATAAATCGCTTTCAGATTTCCAGATGAGGTGCTGTGTAAGTGTAGAATAGTGTTAGTTTATGCATATTGTGCTAGAGCATAATATAAAACACATGCAACAGAAGAGCCTCACAGATGTGTCTCTTTCAACTGCAAAAGGCAAGGCCTGGGCTGATGATTTAGCACAGCACTAATTGGGCTAAAACAGGAGATTGATTTTGTACTGATGCAATTGTCACCCTTGAAGTCCTCATTTACCAACAGTTTTTGGAGATAGCCCAGTTTTTTCCTGTTGAGGAAAACTGTAGTGTCTTGGGTTTTGAAGCACAGCAATTTATAGCAAATGTCGACGTTTTTATAGCAGCCCCCACGCTGGCTGTCCTCACACTTCTGGAAGGGGACTGTTCCATTGTTTATTTTGAATGAACATCTTGCTTGGCCTGTAGCTGCACTTAGCACTTTTTTGTTGCCTGCAACCTTCTGGTCATATCCTAATCTCAAATTAGGCATTTGACTGAGACATTTCCATTGCCATTACTGGGTGTTGCATACACAGGAATGCCCATTTATTGATAAGAAAGCTGTTGCTGTGGCTGCAGAAGAATGAGTGCCTGGCAGCAGTTCAGCATTAAGTCTTCTCAAAGTTTGAAGGATTTGTGGGCTGTGATGGTTTGGGTTCGAGCAATTAACTTTGGTGAAGTGCTTGAGAGTGTCTTCCAGACACATTTCATGGAGAAAGATGAACTTAAACACTTAAGAGATTTGATTTGATTAAGTGCCCTTCAGTTTCCTGATTGTGCTGTTGCGGCTATGAACTCTCACTGGGTATGAAACCTAGGAGCTCCTTTGACTGCAGGAGAATTATGGTTGTTCCTTCCAGTTGCAGTCTGGCCCTGTGCTTGTTTGAAAGTGCCAACTTCATCCCTGTTGCCAGCAGCACCATGTGGCAGCAGGCACCAGTGACTGTGCATTGAGCCTCTGAAGCTATCCTCTAGCTGTGTAATTTTAAAACCCTGGTATGAGCTTATTTGCCCTGTGTATTGCTGTCTGCTGCTCAGAAGTGATTACTAGTGCTGAGCTGTTGTGAGAAGAAGGTGCGGGGTTGGGGGGGGTGAAGGTGTCTCTGGAGATATCCAGTTCCTTCTTGGTGTATTGCAGACAAATTGCACCATTCTGTATTTGTCCATTTTGGACTTGCTGGCTGTTCTCCCCGTTCCTCATCAGTGCTCAGAGGGAGGGTCAAAATTCATTGTCAAATCCTCCACAGCTGTAAGAGTAACATAATATTGAGGCTGAGTGCATGGGGCGACAGGCGTGGGAGAGAAGACTGGCTGACGCCCAGCCTTACCCAATGCTTGCCATGTTCCAGGAGAAATCTCCCCAGATGCTGGGCCTTCATTCATGGGTCTAAATTTGCCATTTAAGGCAATTTTTAGGAGAGTTTCAAGGTGGAGGCATCTAGAACCTCAAAATGAAGCTCCTCAAACTACCACCAGAATGATGTCTCTTAGGGGTCACGTGTTATGGTGCTTATTGTTGTGTAGATATCATAAATCAGAGAAAGCACAAATAGACAAATTGTGACTAAGGGCTCAGTCCCATCAGAAAGTAAATGGATCCCCAGATTTGGAAGTATTTGGTGAGTTTTTGGTTAAAGTAACAGCATGCGGGCATCCTGGAAAACAGTTTGATTATGGATATCCTCTGAATTTTTTATTCTAGAACGAGTTAGAGAAGTAGCCTGGTGTAGCTATTTTGAAGAGTTAAAAATCTGAAGCTGAAAATGAAATGTGCCTGGCTAACCCCAAGTGGATATTTCCTTTACTAATTTTTCTTCATCCAGAAGTTAACAAGGAAACAACAAAAACAGAACAATAAGTCCTTTGCACAGCCTTGTGCTAGCCACTAGTTTGATGCAAGTGTTCCCTTGTTCTTCACATCATGGGGATGAAATGATATGAGGGATTGATTTGCAGGGTCTCCTGACCCTCCCATTGTCCCTGAATGTCTCAGAGAACAAAATTGCAGCTACAGAGAAATGTGGAAGGGATTCTTCTTTCTGCTACTCCGATCTATAAGGACCATTGAAGGGCTCAGGGAGATTTAGATAAAGGCCAGCAAAGGGTAATTAGCAGAATTAGGCAGAGTAATGGTCCTCAAGAGACTGACTATCTTGTGTCCTTGAATCATTTCACTCCAGCTCCCGAGTGCTGAGTGGCACTCATTAGCCTTGTGCAGATCAATGGTGTGTTGAACAAGGGCTGTGGGGTGCCCTGCAGAGCCCCAGGGAGGAGTGAAGTGTGGTAGAATGGGCAAACCACGGCGGGTTGAGCCTGAAGCTGAAATACTGATGTGGGAAATCAAAGCTTTTCAAAAATGCCCCTGGCAATAGTAGTAGTAATCATCATCATCAGAGTGCATTTGCTGTAGAAGAGGTGGATGTTGTAGAAAGCATGGGCAAACACAGTATTTTGATGAATTCCTCTGAATTCAAACCATCCTTTCCAGTTGCTTCAACAATTGTTGCCCTTATTGGTCTTTCAGCTAATATGATGTCTTGGCTAAAGGAAACCAGTGCTAAATGTTCTGGATGAGGAATCACTAGTGCTTCACTGAGCATCCTAAATGTAACATGTTTATGAGTTACGGGGACTTTGTGCAGAGAGGAGGCGTCTAACCCTAGAGGCATCTTGCAGCCTTGCAGGCTGAAGTGTAATAAAACTCAAAGCAGGGGTAGAATTTAATGTCAGAAATCCAAACTGGAAACAAGATGCATATTTTTTATACAATGGTTACCTTTGGATGCAGTTCACTAAAGAAACCTGGGTTGTCTGGCTCTAGAGCGTCTTTCTGAAAGACATACTCCAGTTAAGCACACATTGTTTGGCTCGAGACTGTGAGAGATTCTCTGACCTGTGATACACAGGTGCAGAACCAATATTATAAGAGTCCCTCCAGACTTCATGGTGAGCCTCGATTTGAATGTTTCCTTTTGTCCTGTCTGCTTCCTTATTTCATGTTACATTACGCCATATTTTGACTGCATTTTTCCCCTGATTGCTTCTCCCAGCAGGGAAAAGCAGTCTCTTCTGTAAGGGATGTGAGACCATCTCAATTCAAGATGAACTTTCAAGCATAGTGGGGTTCCCATGCGTGCTTGGACTGGGGTCAGGTCCCATTAACTATCACTCCATGTGATCAGGGAGTGATAGTGGGTGTCAGAGGCTGGATTTTGGTGCAGTGAGGACTGGACCAGCTATGGGAGGAGTGTTTTCCCCTGGGAAGGAGCCCCAGCCCCTGTGGGCACTGTGCCCTCATCTTCCTTGGCAGGAAAGCGTGTGGGCTCCCTCCTTTTAGTTTGGGGACTTTGAGAGATCTAGCTTTCATATAGCCCTATGTGTCTTTATTTTCTCTCTCTTTATTTGCTCTGATGTGTTTTACAGCCATGAAGTGATATAGTGGTGAAGCAGGGGAGTAAAAGGCTCACAGGAAGGTTGTTTTGTACAATATCAGAAGTACTGAGCACCCACAGTACCACCATGTCGCTTGGGAGCACCATGTTCAGCAGCTCCATAGACAGCAAAACTTCAACAAACTTATGCTGGATAGGTAAAATCTTTATTATTAGGGTCATTTCCATCTTCAGGCACTATGCTGGGCTACATTAATAAAATGTCCTTGGTGTTTCTAAAAATAATAGGTAATACATTTCTAGCAAAATCCAGCCATTCCCTGCTTAACCTTACTCTGACAGATAAAGATGGATTGAACACGGATCTCACAACTCGTGGCTGCCTGTGAATAAATGATCGTGATCTAATTCCATATGCTAACAGAGCACAGGCCTAACCAGAAAAATAGATCTTTGGCGCTGCGAAAGAGCACAAATCCCCAGGCTGAGAGTAATTATGTTTAAAATTAGTTAGTGGTGTGGGAGTGTGCATGTGTGAAATTTTAAATAAAACAATGTGAGTGATGTGAGCTGTTTAAGAATAGACCTGGGTGAATAAGGGAGGGTTTTTTGGGTTCATTTGCCAAACCAAAAAATTGGAAAGAAAATTGATTTGGAAGAAACTGAAATAGAAATTTTTAAGGTTTTGACACAATGCAATAACTAAAATATGGTTTTGGGTCAACCCAGATTATTTCATTTGACCCAAAATGAACCATTTAGTTTCACTTAAGACTATTTAATTAGTTAATTTTGTTTTTAATTTAGCTGAGTTTTGAAATAAATGTTATTTCAAAACTTAAGACTGAAACATGTCATTAAGAAACTATGAAAATAATTTTTAAAAATCTAGAGAAAATATTGCAAAAATGTAAAAAATTGCACCCATTTTTTTCACTTGAAACTATGTACCGAATTTTATGTGGGTTCTTGAATAGTAGTTGTTACTCCAAAAGTGCATTTTGTGGTAAACTTTCTTTTCAGTTTTGCTCAGGTTTTTTTTACAGACACTTTAAAATCACAGAGTATCATGATAATGAAAAAATATTTATTGCTTATTCAGGGAAAAAATGCCTTTTCCTGTTTAAGAAGGTAGAAGCAAGCAGACATGAAAATGAAGTATGAATATTTTACAAGCAGAAAAAGATCAGATAGCAGTTCTCATAAGAAAGGAAATTTGAGCTGCTTTTTAAAGACAGCCAGTAAAGTTAAGGGTAAGTGTTATTATAATAGAGATATGAGAGAATTACAAATGGAGAAATTTTGGCAGTGATTGGTGTCTCCTAGCAGAGATGGTGAATTATTTGTAATGATGGTAAAAAGGCAAAACTATTCTATAGATGTTCTGTTTCCTTTTGATAGACAGCCTAATAACTCAAAATTTACAGGTGCAAATAAAACTTTCCATTCCACAAAATCCCGATGTGAAAACTGGAAGAGAACAAACCCTCTTTGGTCAATGAGACAGTCTTCAAATTTCTCTGAGCTTCCAGTTCCTTATCTGTGAGATACTTTAATTATGCTAATGGTCACGTTGAGCAAAAGTCATGGGGCTTTGTCAGTGCTGGCTTTGAACTTGGGAGTGGAGGAACTGTGTGTTGAAAGTGAGTAGCCTATGGTTTTTGGTAGTTTTTTGACCCAGAAAGGGGCAAAAAGGAAGATGCTCTCTCTTTCTCCTCCCTCCTTCCTTCCACGTTTGCTCGTGGGTAAGACCCGGCCTTGCCCAGCCACCTCTGTACTGCTGAAGGAGAAGGGATGCTGCAAGGCGGTGGAGTGTTCTCTGCACGTTCAGTCTGTGCACGCTTAGGTTAGAGCATGCGATGTTTGCAATTCAGCAAGAATACATATTTCCCCTGCAGCTGAATGTGCTGACATGTTGCGGAGAGGAGGGACCTAATGAGCTTTTCTTTCTTCGGTCGGGTGCCTTGGGCTGTCTATCCCAGCATCGCTGCTGTGAGAGACCCCAGCCACCTGGGGCCCTTCCTTCGCTACTGTCTTTGCCAAAAGGTGAAAATTTGCAATGCACACAACAAGTAAATATCATGGCAGTAAACCGAGAGACTCTTGCAGCTGAGTCTTAATGATCCTACACTAAACAAAACTCGGAGAGCTTCCCCTTAGAGAAACAGTTCGTGTTCCAGCTTACTGGGGCCTGAGCCATGGCCAGGGTGTACAATATCCCAGTAGGAGCCCTTCCCTCCTGCAGCTCTCCAGACTTTTGATTCCTGTTTGCTCTTCAGACCAGAGGCTACCGGGTGACACAAGCGTTCCTCCTCTCCATGGTTGCTGTCAGCCCTTTGCCTTTCACATGCTCAAACCCTGTTACAGAGCTACAGACATGACTGGTTCTAAACAAGTACAATTAATAAAGTCTATCTAGCCAACATCTGACTCTCATTAGAGGAAAAGTGTTGAAAAAACAGATCCCAGGTTGGCTGTGATTTATGGCTTGGGCCTGCTATCCTTCACAGGCACTGGCGAAAGCTTTTGCAAAGGGCCAGAACATAAACTACTTAGGGAAAGTCAGTATCCATGTAAAAAGGCTGGCAAATCAGACAAATTAAAGAGGGATGGAGATGCAAGCCCAGGCTGGTTATCCCCTACTGATGGCCACCTACGTAGGCACAGGAGATCTGTGTTCTTATTTCTACTGTGGAATTTGACTTGAAATTTCTTTTGTGCTGGAGTCTGAAAGTGTCACTTTTTTTTTTTTTCCTGGCTAAACTGTGTGTATGTGTGTGGCAACAATGGATAGAGGGGTTAGTGGCTTGGTGGTTTATCTCGTGAGTGTCCAAATGTAACATCTGTGGTGCATAACATCTCAGGTGCTCACCGAGTTGACAGTAGAAGTTAGTTGTGCTTCCCGCTTCCCTCAGGAGTTTCTAGCTTCATCCTTTTCTCCGTGCAAAGAAACATGGTTGTATGGACTAATTTAGCTGACTTCACCCATGCTCTTCCAGATTTGTTCAGGGACTACTTTGAACTTGTCCTGGAGAAAGGTGTCTACTATCTGAGAAAAGCTGGTCTCCTTCTTTCTTTGAAAGAGAAAATTTTCTTCAAACTGGACCTACTCAAGTTGTGTGTCACTGATTTGTAAGACAGTGCACCTTGAACTGTAATGGTGTGGTGCATGGAGACCTGCTCTGAGTAGTCCTGGTTGCAGAGTTAAAGCTGTTGTGTTGTGTTTTGTGGAGCTGCTGTTGTGTTCCCGGCGCTGTAAACATGGGCTTTTGGCATGGCCTTCCCGCAGCTCTGGTTTGCTCCCCCTACCCTGGGGATAACCGAGTTTGTCCCCTTTGTGCATGGCCATTTTTGAAAAGTGCAATGGAAGTGGTGGACTTTATTATATGGAAAGAGAAGAGCTGCCAGGCAGGTTTTATCACAGAAATCAAATATACTCATTTATTTCTCTGTGTGTATGTAACATTTGGTCATTTTTCATCCTTTGACCTCGGCTGCTTTACAGAAGAAACATTACACTAACAATGGATGAAAGGAAAGTAAGACTCAGAGGAGGAAAGTGCATTGTTTAGACCCCCGAGCAGGTTGAAGCATGAGCTGCAAATGTAATTCTTATGTCCCGAAACTTAACTGTGTGCTATGCCCCATTGCATTGCGAGGTTGAAGTTTCTTGTAACGGCAAAATACAAAATATGTTGAAAAAACGGGCTGCAAAGATTTTTTTTGTTTAAACAAAGGCTGTGATTCCAGATTTCTCTCTCCTTTCATATGCTGAAAACCACCTCCTCTCTCTCCACTCTGAAATATGAATTTTGGAGTAATCCATCAAGAAAAAGAGAGACAGAGCCTTGATCCCTTGACTTCAGTTGAGCTGTGCAATTTATATCTACTGAGCTTTTGACTGTAGGGAAACCAAAAGCCCTTTTAATATTCTGCAGAGACTCTGGGTATACAAATGATCATGGGCTGTCAGAGCTGAGAAATGGGGCAGAGATGCCAAGAGGTTTCTTTGCCGTTTTGCACAAAACTGACCTACAGCCCTGTGGTGAAAGTTGGGCTGTGTTTTTTTTTCTTCCCTCAGTGCCACTGTGATAATTGTGCTGAAATCATTAGAGCCCCATTGGTATAAAGCCATTATCACACCTTTCTTGTTTTCAGTGAGGAGTTTGAAGATTTGTGGGGCTTTCAGCCTTGAGCAGCTGAATTGTGCAACTATTTACTAATGTAATTACGCAAACGCTGCAAAGAGGGAACACCAAGTTAGCAAGGCACCCAAGTCAGTCATTCGTAGCTGTAAATCGCTTGACATAGGAGCATATGTGGAGTGGAAGCCACAGGCTTACAGCCCGGTGCCCATTTGCAAAGCCGCAGCGCTGGAGACACTGGCTCATCCTTTAATCGAAGATCTGTCAAACGTAGCAACCACTGGATCAGGGTTAAGTGGGTCACTGCTGGCACAGGGTACATGACTTGTTTTCGCCGAGTCTACCACATCTCTGGTATGTTAGACTTTTCTTTCCCTCCAGTTGCATTGCTTTACCCACACAGCCAGAGAGGGGGAATGGGAAGGGAGAGCTGTGCTAGGACAGTAACAGCAAGGCATTACGGAGACGGACTGGGTGTCACGCGACGTGCTGGTACAGTCTCCTGTTCGTTATCTCAATTATTTATCCTCCCTGCTGGAACACTTCTAAAACAAATCCTACCATGTGTTTTGAGGTTGGGCTTCATAGAGTGAAATCACAACTCCTTTCTTGGAGTTTAGTTGGAAAAATACAAATCTGCCAACTAGGAATATGAGGGAAATAAACTGTGGTTCTGTGTAGCAATAAGTGATGGGTTTCTGCAGATATGGAAACCGTCTGCTCTGGAGTTCCAGGTCAGAGAGTATGTGTGTTTGCCCCAACGTTATATTCGTTGCACATGAAATAATGATGTGAGATCCTCAAGCTCGTTTTAATAAAGCAGACTGCTTTCACCCTGGTCAGAAAATGCAGCTTCAGAGTCCCAGGTCTTAGGACCACCAGTCATCTGGATTAGACACTAAATACTTCAGTGCATAGTAGTCAAGGAAGATGTTTATTAGCTTGATTTGTCACCACCATTCTCAGGCTTTCTGCAAGGACAGATAATGACCCTAGGCCTTGAAGCAGCCTGGTCCCCAGTGTGTTGTGAGCAAGCTTTGAAAGTAGTTTCTGTAACTGCAGTAGTGAGCATTCATCTCTGTGTTTGAAAGCATCATCCGTCTGTTGGTTAGCAAAATAAATGTCATAAGGATTTGCTGGCAGGATGGCTTCCCTTAGTAAGAAGATCTTTTGCATTAGAACGTCCACTTTCTGGATTAATTAAATGTTTTTTGGGTCCAGGCTAAGTACCTTGGGTGTGGATCTGGGTTTCCAGGCATTTCACAAGGGAAAGGATCAGAGTTCAAATCCAACTTGAGCTTAAGTAGTTCTCTTTCTGACCTGAGCTGTGTTTTCCAAATGTTTCAGCAGGCATCACTGACATGAAGATGATACTAGTACAAATCTCACCATGCAGTGGCACTGCTGCTTCATCCCCACTTCTGTCATTTTGATCATTTAAATCTAACCTTGTGTGCTGCAAACGCACCTGAGACGGCTCTTTGAGACACTCTTCCAGAGCAGAGAGGGCTGCTGGACTGGTGCTGTTTGTACACTCTGTCTGGCGGAGACGATCAGAGTATCCTCCCCACTGGGAGCTGGTTGATTCACCCCTATGCAGAGGGGTAGTACAAGCCCTTTTTTATGAGATGAGCTCTTCAAAGAGAGCTTAAATGATCAATCCATCTCAAATTATGCACAGAGATGGTTTTCAGACAGTTCAAGTCAGTCTTTCTAAATCTATGGGAGTTTTTAATAGGTGCAAGCCAGCAGAAGGAAGAATAGGACTCCATATTTTATTTGCTCTGTAACACATCTGGTACGCCTTTCGACTCTTGGGAGCACTGGATTTATTCAGTCTTATCTTTCTATGGGGATGAGCAAGATCAAAAGCATGAAGCTGGTTACATGCAGAATGTAATTCCCTGTTGTACACACCACAAGCAGATCCAGACCAAACAAGCCCCACCCATTGTGGGACAATGCACTTATGGCACTTACGTATTCATGGGCCAATTCAAAAAATATTGGCCCAAATCTATTGCAGAGAATAAAAATAAACAAATGTTATTTCCTGTTTGGTAAAAAAAAGTCCATGTCAGTACTGACCTGTGAGGAAATCCCTCAATCTAAGTGTTCTTGAATCATCAGATGCTTTGTCTGCAAAATGTTAGGTATCGTGAGGTGGAAGCTCCTTTGGGAAGCTACGCAGCTCCTCATAGAGGGTCAATAAGAGAATTTCTTTGGAAGGTTTATGCAATGGGTGATTGGTTGCCATTAGCATTCAAGCAATCTTCTTAGACTGTAAATCACTAACGTGGAACAGCCAAGCATCCTGGCCCTCCGAGCCATGGGCTAAAATCTTTGCATGGCTGAGAGCCATCAGTACATACCATGTGCTTCATAAAACTGGGAAGTGTTTGTGGGTGAAGACTGGAGAGATTCCTTGGGGCTCCTTGTGCAAAAGGGGACAAAGCTTGTTAGGGGAAACAACTGAGTCCCAGGTGTCGGGGAGATGTTTAGTCAGGCCAAAACCCATGTTCACCTATTCCTTGTCATAGGTAGGCACTGGGTTTACTCAACATCCCCTGCATCCTTACAACCTCAGCCTGAGCTGCACCTGAATGGTCTATTACGGGGCTCAAGAATTTTACAGGTCAACCTCCCCAGCCCTACGGAAATATCAGGGTTAAATATTTCTTCCATGAAATGAAAATTTTAAGTATTTCTATATGTTTAATATAGAAATAATTAATAATTTTTCTATATTTTTAATATTTTTTTAATATATCAGGGTTAAATATTTCTTCCAGTCAATGAAAACTGGCTCTAGCACTTAAGGAGTCCAGAAATGCACACAGATATGTATTTCTCCTCTGTGGGACATGAGATGGCAGTGATTCATCACCTGAATATGGATGGTTTATTCTCTGAAATACTTCATGCTGCAAGTCACTTTCCCTTTTTAAAAACTGCTGCACTTCAGGAGTCATGATAGCTGAGTGGTCCAGTCTGAGAAGCTTCTCTGAGAGATGGGAATGGGCAGTTCAACACTGCTGCAAAGCGCTGGGAAAGTGCCTTGTTGATTAAATCTCTGTTCAGGGCTTTATCCTCCTTCTCTCACTTTCAAATTGCTGAAATGAAAACAGAAGCAAAGCAGCAGGCCTTCTGTTTAGATAAGTGATGTTCTTTGTATCAAGCGATCATTTTAAACTGCACTCAGAGCCCATTATGTTAATGTTTGTTCTTGATAAGGCATCCTGTCAAGACCCCTTTGGTGGTTGCTGCCTATCTGTTGCTTCTACGCAGCAAAGTGAGACGGAAACCAGTTCATGCTGCAGCTCCAGCCTGCATCGGGGGTCTGTCTTGGATTTTCTTGCTGTCACTGAGACTGATGATTTCTTGTCAGTGTTAACAGGGCCTGGGAACCCAGGGATGGAGCAGGACTCCACAGAGATGGGCAGTTTGAATGTTCATTGCTTTCCTCAGTATTTGGCCAGGACATAGTATAGGAGAGGGTACAGCACAGAGCTGAATGGAGTAGTGGTTGTGCAGCCTGATACCCTGTGAGGTGGGAGCGTGTGCCACACCAGCTTGCACCAGTGGCATAACAAGTGTCTCTGCTGGTGACAACAGGTCGTGCTGGTTGTCACCATGAAAAGTTGTTTTTTTCTTCATTTACCTTCTACTTGGGAACTTGGCTTCACGCTCTGCCCTGCTAAACATCCCCAAACAAGGTTCACGTAACGTGGCTGTGGCTGTTTACCTGTGCAATGGATCTGAGTACTTACTTTCCCCTCATAACTGATCTTGAATCACTTTTCTGTGTGCCTTGGATCAAAAAGGGATCAGGGTCTGCAGACCGAAAGTCATGGATTAAAATGCAAAGTACATAGAAATTTCACATCATTTTGTTTTGCTCTTTCTAGAATGCATGAACTGCACGAGACTAGCAGATATGACCGAGAGGCTAAACACGCTTGAGGCCAAGGTAAGGACTCGCCTTTATTCTGTTTAGCAAAAAATTTCCAAGACTTGCCAATGAAAAAGATGTCGAATTGGCAGCCCTGGAGAGGTCAGGTGTCTGTCCTTCTGTTCACAGCAAGGAATATGCTTTGGTGGTGGTTCTGCCCCAGGAAACGAGGGCAGCACCACTGTGCACATGGGCATCACTCACCTCCAGCCCATCTCCTTCCACTTCCCATGTGGCCACATCTCTGCCTCCCTTCTTCCCTTCGGCTGCTCAGCTCAGCTCCTCCTAAATAGTGCTCGGATCTGAGAAATTGCATGCCATGTGTTGCCATTACGCTTATCACTGTCTTTGCCTGTTACAAGCCTGCCCTGACCCCGCATCCACCTTGTCTCTGGCTGGATCTCATGACAGCCTCGCTGACTTGCCATGGATGTGATGATGCCTTCGGGCCATGCTTGCCGCTGTCACAAGTGTGCAGCTGCTAATAAATAATAAATAGCTCATTGCTCTCAACTGGAACACGTTGGCTCAGGTTTTGCTTCAGAAATAGAGGGCAGACAGAGCTGTATGAAAAATCTCTTGCCTTCAGCTGTTTGATAACATGGGGATGTAAAGCAGTGATTCCCCTGGCTCAGGGAAGATGCAGACTGATTCTGGTCTCTCGTGCTAAAAATGCCTGTAGAAACCTTACCAACAGAGTGCAGAACAGAGGAGTAACGGTATGTAGATTTTTCTAAGAACAGTTCTTCATTAGCCTGTTCTTCAAGTGCTATCCAGTCCTGCTTTTTTATCCCTTTTCTGAAAGATGGGAGGCTTTCATCCATAATTTATTGGAGACAAATGTTAAGGGGAGACTTTCTCATTGTGGTTCTTTTTCTGCAAATTGTTTTAATTTCACCTACTGGGATTCAGATAAATTGTTCCAGTCTAGCAACAAAGCAGCTGAGTCAGTCGTTCCCCTTTGATCTGTGGTCCCTCCTGTGACAGCCCAGTCCTGGCTGTTAGATATAGTGTTTTGGTCCCTTTAAGGCATGTGCTGCTGTTATTATTCATTAACTGATGGTTATCAATGACATAAAAGAATTTTGGGAGAAACCTTTGTGGAGGGGGGTGGTGGATGTGTGGTGGTTTTGAGGCCAGTGCATGATATGGTAATTTGGGAATTGTCTGTGCTGAAATCGAGTGAGCAATGTTGTCTGGAACTTCCTCAAAGCCTTCACAGTTATATTTCACTACAGGAAAATGAAGGGGTGGGGGGAATGAAATTCTGGGGAGCAGAATTGTTCAAGTGAAAACAACTGTTGTAGTGCAAAGGACAAAGATGAGCTGGATTGTTTTTCTGAGCAGCAGGAGCTGGCAGGTGGGTGTTCTTTGGCAGCGAGGAGCTGGAGGCGTTTGGAGAGGAGTGAGGGGCTGGTGACTGACCTCTGCGTGTGCAGTCCCGAATCCAAGTAAGACATGGGACCAGCCTCAGAGAGATGTAAATCAGCCCTCCCATGCTCAGCCTGTAGCCAGCTGTACCTTCCTTCACTTTCCAGGATTTTCTGTATATCTGGCTCACTGGAACATGATAACCAAAGACTGTCCTGACATCAGAGCGCCCACGCTCTGCTGGCTTGTGCTGCTCAGCACTTGTGTTCGGTAACAAAGCGTAAGAGGCTAATGGCCACTTCAGCCGGGGCCCTTGCAGGACTTCATGGAGGAGGAAGGAGGTCCTACCTACTCCTCAAGGAGTCTTAGCTCAAGAGTGAAACTGCACTCAGGTCAGTGGGCTTATCTTACAGATATGAAGCTAGTTTAAATCGGGTGACATTCCCATCACCTGAAAGCAATCCACTCTCTGGTGTGGGCACCAAATGCTAGATGTCTGTGGTATCTGGGAAATGCTGCCTGCTTGCCTTTTGCATGGGAGATCTAGTGAAGGCAGGAGCACGTTGTCTCCTCCTCTGACCTAGGACACTTGTGCAGCAACAGGCATTTGTCTCCTGACTGGCAAACCTGACATGCTGTCCTTAGGAAATGCTTCCTGCGTTGGCAGCCATATGGCTGCAACCTGCTCAGCGTTCAGGAGGGAGCACTGAGTCACCATCAACAAACACAGTGTTGATGGCTGAAGACTTTGTAGACTTGCAGACCTTCCAACATGAGGAACAGCAAGGCAGATGCCTGAAAAGTTCAGTGCCAAGATGTAGCCAGCCAGACCCTGGAGATGACCCTTGAAGGATGTTGGTACTGCCTCAGTCCCAGCCATAGCCAAGACCACAGCACCTCCTCTCTGCCTTCTTGAGAGTGGGGCTTTGGGTAACTTGATTCTTGTCAGCTCTTGATCTTGAGCGTAGTGCATCATGTCTCTGTTTTAGTGCTGCAGTGAGGCTATTTCTGTTGTTGCTGTGATGGGTTTCCTTCTGACTTTACTGTGCTTCCCCAGAGACCCAAGTTGGGAGCAAAGCTCATCAAAGGGTTTACTTTTACAGAGGGAAATTAGTTATTTCTTTCTACTGTGAGGTACTAAAGACTGCGTGTCTGCAAGGGTGCCTTCTGCAGCACAGCCCAGTACTTTTGCTCTTTTGGCTTCCACTTTGAAAAGCTGTGGGTGCTGTTCAAAAATTGACTGTAGCAATTAAATGAAGAATGAAGCAACATTACACGAATGCTGGTGCTGTTCACAAGAGAAATATGCTGATTCACCCTTTTTTCCAGGTTAATTTAAGTTCAGTTTGATCTATGTAGCAATGTAATGACCTCAGTTGTTGTTATTCAATAACAGCTAGCACCATTAAAAAGGTGCTTGAATTTGTTTAGTATGGTTTGTATTCCTGCTCTGGATTTTGGAGAAAGATCCCTAATTTACTGGATGATCTGGATGTGAAGTTGTCTCTCAGGTCTCCAAACTGTCTTCTTGTAATGTCTCATTTCACCACAACAGCCTGAAGCTCTTCAGAGGAAGACAGGAGTGATGGGGATGGGCATTCACATCCCTTGCCAGTGTTGGAGACTGATCCCCCGCCTGATTTTTGCTGTCTTGTTCTGCAAAGGCAGATGGGGAACTTCATCCTTCCTATGAGACAGATTTTCCTGCCACAGGCCTGCTCCTTCTGGAGTAAGCTGAAGTTGAGGAGCTTTGCCACTTTCTCTCTTGAATTTCAGCCTAGCATATGACCATGGTGAGCTCAGGGAATGGCAATGGGTAAGATCAGCCACCTCAGTGTAGCCAGTCCGCTTCAAGCAGGTAAAGCCATTGGCACCTGCTGCAAGGGCTTTGAGGCACAGAGAGTCTCTGGTGACTTGTTATAAATACTGCAAGGCCCAAGGGTGAGAGGAAATGTGTGGAAAGCTACCTCTGAAGGCACTGTGGACCTGGGCAGATTGGTGCTGGGTAAGAAGTTTTGCTTTAATAGAGTAGGGACAAGTGAAAAACAATCTCTTCCTCACACATCTGCAGTGGGGACAAGGAACCAAGAGCCCTTGGTTATGTGTGAGGATATGTAAAATGCAAGTTTGTCCTCCAGTGGCTGTGAAGAGCAAGTTAAAGAAACTTAAACTCAGTCATGGAAGAAGAGACTACAAGGCTGTGGTTTCTTCTTTCCCTGCTCCTCTTCTGCACACTTTTATAGCTGTCCCCCTAAAAAATGGGGATATAACCAGAAATGGCCTCATCTTTCTTATTACAAGGGTGAGTTGGTTCATCCAACTTGTAAGATCAGGATCCAAATGATTTAATAAAAGTAACCCTCTGATTTTTGTAATATGAGAGTTGGATCAGAAAGTGAGAAGCAAGAATAAACACAGAGCAAATGGAATGAAAAATTACTCATTAGGGACCAGTGCTTACATAGCCCTTGGGGAGGAGAGAGACTGAGACATGACTGAACTGTGCAGCAGAACAAAGTTCTCCACGTGTCTCCACGTATGCTTTTCTTAACACTGCTCTAAGTTGTCCTTGTGGCTGTAGGAGATGTTTCTGCAGGAAAGGAAGTGAAGGGAGATGAATTCAGGTTCCATCTTCGTCTCCCCTGTTTCGAGTTACCCTGTCATCTCCCCAGGATGGAGTTGGCCTGTTCCATTTGCTTGATACAAGACCCATTTGGGTGCCAAAGATTTGAAAGCTTGAGTGATGGGGTTGAGCTTGAAATCTACAGGTCACAGGAATCCAGGTCAGGGAGGATGGTGTTGAGCCTGAGGTCAAGGACAAGAAAGTGTGCAGGCTGGAAGAAAACTATACCGTCCCCAAGCCACAACATGCCAAACCTTACTTCTGTCTCATGACATCTTATTTGGCATGACTACAGCACCCCCTGACCCTGTGGGGAGCCTCATTGGTGGGAGAGCAGAATGAACCCTGCTTTTATTTCATATGAGGTTTCCCCTTAGGCCAGCACAGCTTCTTAGTGGGAAGAGTGTACAGCCCTTCCTTTCTGAATTTTCTGAGCCTGATAGTGCCCTCCTGTGTCACGGGACCAAGCCTAAACTCCAACAAAGCTCAAGAGAGCTGCTGTGTCAGTAGAGAGTGGCACCACTGCCCACGGCAGGCAGTGCTAGCAGGAAAGCAGGCAGCTGCATTAAAATTTCTGCTCATTTTGTTCACCCAGTTTCTTTTAATAAACTCCACCACAGAGCTACGGGCAGTGCAGTATTAATCCCAGCTTTTGGTTGGAGCTTGAGTGCAGCATTTGATCTGAGTTGATATAACCCAGTCTTATCTCCTGACACCGCTTTTGAGAAGTTCATGGCATTTCACTTACAGCTTTAATGCAGGGAGATAACATTACACATCTAGTGTCTGATTGATTAATTGTGTGATTGATAAATGATATGCATATTTTTTGCATGAAAACAGTCCTTGTAATGTGATTCCCTATGCAAAAGATTCTGAAAGTTTTAAAAGAAAATCTTTGTACTGTGCACAGAGTTTGATCAATACATTGCTATTTATATGAAATCACCCCATTTATTTAGCACAGATTATCCCACAGCACCTTCACTACCCTGTGTCTTTTGATTATAAAGCACCATCACTTGGAGTTTTAATGTAATCATTGTATGAAATGTTTCTATATCTCCCCCTTCTTCCAAGCAGCTACATGAAATACTGTCAGCTGTCTGGGATGTTTTATGGGCTTTGTCTTTTCTTTCTCTGATAGACAATAAAACAGTGTCCTGCTGTAGTGGAGAAATATTTGGACAATAGAAAATGTTTCATGGTACTGTGACATGGCTGAGAGATTGGGAGGGAAGCCCTAGTTGTTTGGCTGTGAGTCTGCTGCTGATCCTGTAGAGTGGACATTAGCGGTTGCTTGATATTTCAAGGACTTTCATGGATTTTCCATGTTGTGTATGTGATTGCCAGTAACAATTATTTATTTTCTGTTCTGAACAGGAAGGTGTCTTATCTAATCCCTAAGGTTTCCCAGTGATCTTGTGCAGAATCTGCTTCTCCAGCTTCAGTAATGCATTGAGTTTAAGGAGTATTTGGGCTATTTCACAGGTAGCTGTATAATAACAGGCTGGTTTCTAGTAGCAAAAACAAACTTAAATCAATCCCTGTAAAGTTTTTAATTTAATGCTGAGTTTCTATAGGTCAGTTAATGTAACAAATGTCCCTAAGAATAAAATGCAACTTCCTAATGGATTTTTACAAGGGGGAACCATGAACCAAAACTGGGTGGGCAGACCAAATTTTGTGGCAATGTTCATATCTGAACTTTGCATGTATCTCACTGGCCTTTTTCTAATCAGCAATAATCATGACTATGATTAGGATGCTTGAGGCAGTTTGGATACCAGCCTTTCTCTCATTTGGGCATGCTTCTGTCTTTCAGAATGACAGTTAAAATCTTTTCATTCTTAAGTCTAGCAATTGCTGGATCTTATTTCTTATCACTGTTGGATTGAAGGAGCAATCTGTCCCCTAAGACTGTTCCATGTGCTTGGCCAATGCTGTAAATTGTTTGCCAGAACCATGAAAAGGCTTTAAAGACCTCCTCCTCCACCATCCCCTCCTGCAAAGTCTTTTAGTTACAAGTTTGGCATTTTTAGTCAAATAGATTTAATATTTTCATAAAATAACTTTGAAAAATTATCTTTTCCTATGACATACAACTTAATTTGCCAAGCAAATCCTATGTCTGCATTAGGAAATGCTTTTGACTGTTTAATACCTGGGAACAGTTTACAAGTTTTGTTTTTTAAGAGAAATACTTCTGTGGACAAACAGTAGGTTTCAGCAAGGGAGGTATATGTGGAGCCTAAGGGATGTAAGTGCTCAGATCCTTTGGTAATTCCATGCACAAACACGCAAACTTCCATTTGATTCTCAATCAGAAGTTCTAGTGGATCTTCATAAGGAAAGTATGATCATAAGAGAAAAAATTGCTTTGGGTCCTTTTTTTCAGCTTGCACCAAGGTGAGCCAGGGAAGGACCAAGCCCCTTTTCCAGCTGTGCTGCTCTCTTCTTGCAGCTTTTCATTTTTCAGTGGAGGAGGAGAGCACACAAGGCATCTCAGCCTGTTTGAACTAGCTGATGTGAATCTCTCAGCCAGAGCTAAGGGCTCCTCACCTGGTGAGAAGCTGATCTCAAAGCCATTGCTGAGAACAGATGTTACTTTGTCAAGACTGAGTTCATCTCAGGCTGGCCTGGCTTCACGTCCATAGCACTGCTACACCCCCAGCAGGTGACAAGCAATAAATTGGACAGGAAGAATGATGTGATTTTGAGGGTGGGAGGTTATAACTCCGATGTACTTTTATCAGGTCTTTTAAAGTAGTGATGGGGAATCTGATTTCACTCTGAGCTCCTTTGTGTACTTCACTCTGCAATGAGCTCTTTGCACGGCATTGAAGGATTGCTGGATCCTTTCCACATCTAGCTTCTTCCCCTGGCTCTAACACTTTGGGATGCCTGTGATGGCAGGCTCCATGGGCTCACAGCAGCAGAGGTAAATCTCCAATGTGTGGCAATATCAGAGAAGCTCCCCAGGTGCCTCAGAGTGCAGTGACCCAGTAGGACCACTGCCAGTCCTTCCGTCACTGCTGCTCTCTCAAGCAAAGCCTTGATAGTCTGCTGATCTGCTAAACATTGCCCGCTAGAAGGCTAGACTGTGCTTCTGTGTCTTCTCATTTCCCTCCAGGAGGTAGTTGCTGATGAAACAGTTGCTCTTTGCATCCTCTTTTTTGGAAATCCTGAAAACCTGTACAAAAATACCTTTGCAGAAACAGCATGAACCGCACTACCTGTGGATTGGCAGAAGCCTTTGGTCCACATTTCTGTCTTCCATGCAATAAGTGATGACATAAACCTTACCTTTTTGTCTACATTGGGTCATTACAATGACATCAGATACTGCTTCTCACATAATTTATCAATATATTGAAAACTCCCCCATGCACTCATTATCTTGTCCCCTTTGGCCTCTAAGCATCTAAGATGTAGTAAGGATGAAGTTACCCAGGTTCTCTCTGGGCACCTAGTTCATCAGATTTTAGTGGACACTTACTGAATATCTTTTGGCTTTTGAAACCAAGCAATTACATCTGCGTTGGAACCTTGCGTTCACAGGTTTTGTATTGCTACAAGAGAGATACTATTCTCCATCAGATTTTGTAAAACTCCCTGTTTAGCTCTGTGTCTTGATGAATGATTAAAAAAACCTTATATTTTGCCAAATAATTTGCTATAAAGAAAGATATGTCCAACAAGTTATGCAATTACCATTATTAATCAGCTTGTGTCTTTATAAGATCAAGGGAATCTTATTTTACACTGGAATTTTTAGCTGATGAGCTGGATTCATGCAGCTTCTTTCCCTCCTCTTTAGAGAGGGATGGAGGGGAGTTAATTCCACCAATGCTTCAAGAGACCAAATATCCCCTGTTTATTAATTAATAATATCCATCTGGATTATGTCAGATGATTCCCCCTGCATGTTCATGGACTTTTATCCAAAGAAAAAGCATTCTGAGCCCTGTTGTATCAATTTTGAAATCTTTGGAAGCCCGGCTGTTCTTTCCTTGTTTCTAGCACCTACTAGTTATAGGACGTCAGGAATGCAAGCAGAGGACAGATGATGGGAGGAGGCTGTGTTTGTGAAATCTTCTTTTGATGTGCGAGAACACCAAAATAGGGTTCTTGAAAGCCATTACAAGCCAAAAAAAGTCCTCTGACACTGAACATCTCAAGAAGATGAAAACCTTCCTCCCATTTCCATTGTCCCTGGACTGAGCTTTTGATCTGACGCAAGAAATGTGGTATGTGTCTGAAGTTCAGAAAGTTTATGCTGGCAAATAGAAAAGGAGGAGGTGGGTTGAGTAAGCTGGGACTGAGCTTCAGGCACATAACACTAATGTCCCTGCTGAGGGCCCTATGCGTGAGCGGGCCCCACAGTGAAGAGTCAGGCTTTGAGCCACAGGAGAAGAGCAAGTGCCAGATCCTGTACAGAGGTGAGCCCGACAACTCCACGGGACTCAGAAGGCCCAGGGGTGAGTTTTGCAGGCAATAACCTCTGCCGCTGGCGCTGGCCTGCGAGCTCCTTGGCCATTATCCCTTCTGCATTCCCTTCGCGTTCACACGCCGTCTCCTACGGCGGGCCCGTCTCCTGCTGCGGTGTTGGCAGGAGATGTGGCCCCATTTCAGTTCTTTCCAGCTTTGTGACCCAGTTCAGCTGCGCCTGAGAGGTGGGGTCTGGAAACCAGAGACAAGCCCTCATGCCGGTGGGACCTCTGTTGCCAGAGGCTCCAGTTCAGCATGTCCATTTGGGCTCAGATTTGACTTTTTGTTTCCATACGTGCAAAAAGACAAAAGCCCGAGTGTTTTGCTGAGCTGAGGCCATCCTTAAGCTTGTGCAGCACAGCGCAAACTGGGGAGGAAGGGCTTTCATGTCTTCTGTAGGGATCTACCCTCCTGACACCAAAGGCACCATGTGCTGCCCTTCAGCTAGTTCTTTGTCCCTGCTCTGGTTGGTTGGGTAACTGACATTTACGCATGGCTTCAAGACATATTTCATTTATGTGGTGGCATTAGGACGTTTTCTGCCTCCGTTCTTCATGAAGGCATAACTTTTGTATTGGAAGTGGTAATAGCAAGAGAGGTGGGCGCTACTTGCAATGAGGATTTCCAATCAAAACCACACGTTCTTCTTCACTTGGTGTTATCCCTCTCTCTACCTCAACCTTATTGACTAGAAAATACCAAGATTTTAATACCGAGACTTTAATACATTGCACATTTTGCTAATTTGCTTGCTGGCTGTGAGCCTCTGTGGTATCATTTTCCAGCAGTTTACTCAGAGGGCTAGAAACTTTCTTTTTTTGTTTAATGAAAGTGGGAATTCTCCTCAAGTCCCTTGACTACAGCAATGGCAGCCTTAAGAAAAACAGAACGTGACAGAAAATAGATGAATGGCTCCAGTGCTATTGCAATAGTGCGTAAGGACCCCATTTGTGCTGTGTGTTGTGCTAGCTTATGAGAGGACACTCCTTGTTGAAAGAACTGTGTATAGTTTGAGATTTTGAATGTGACTAAATCCCTTGTGCTTTTCCTTCTTTAGTTTGGCTCTGTGAATCTCACGGCTGTGAGAGTTCTCTTCTTTCTACTTTATTTCTTTTGGGCACTTCTTCAGTCCTAATCATAAAAACTAGAATTTCTCAGCAATTTCGAGTCTGGAGACTTCCTGACCTCTATCATTTTGTGCCCAGGAAAAATAAACTTGTTACTATGGTTTGAGCCTTAATGACTACTAAGTATACATAGTCAATTTATAGAAGAGCATACTGGATTATTCTGTGCATGCCTTAAAATCTTTTACAGCGTTTATCAGCAGAGCGCTCATTGAAAACATGTTGTTTTAATGAAAAGGATACCGTTGCCACTGTTTTGTGTTGATTATGTGGTAACACATTTTTATTATCACCCATAAAAATGATTTGGAGCTGTTCCACTCCAGATGCAACCTTCGGCAGAGCTGTGCTAGTGCCGCTCGCACCGCCCAGGAGGGCCCTGGACCCCTGCAGTTTGCTGGTCTCTGACCATTGCTGCTATTGATTTCATATCACCTCTTCCCACAGCACTGCTGGGCTGCAGCAAAATACTGTCCAAGACAGCCCTCGTTGGTCCCTTCCTCACAGCAGGAGCATCCTAACCCTGCCCTGGACGTAGCCTCTCTAATTTGCCACCTCCGGGATTAGTTTTGCCTCTGTTGCTGAGTACACTTTGGCAACATCCACGTGTTTTGCTGGGGAAGTAAGAGGATAATATAATAGTATAAAGTGATTCAGAAAATGTCTTCATTGCACACTTGAGTCCCATGTCAATGAGAATTAAGCACGATTATGGTAAGGCACATGCTTAAGTGTTTGTTGAACTGATAGCATATTTCCTTGAAATTCTGACAAATCATTGGGTGGAAGCACAGAAGTACAAGAGACAGACTGAACCAATTCCTTCCTTGCCTGGCGTCAGAGAAGCCTGTTGAATAAAAGCAATGTGACCTGATTCCTTTTTGCTTTCTTATTACTCAGAAAGCAAGACTCTGGATCCATGAATAGAGATCCTTGCAATAAAGGAAGAATTTTGCTTGTTTGCAACAGCTGAGGTTCAGTTCCCTTGCACTTAACCTAGCTCCCAGTTTAATTAGTTTCTGATTCACCCCTGTCAGGCCAGTACATTCTGCAGGAAGTTCATCATTTCTGGCACTGCTGCAGTACTGGCTCTCTTCATGCCTTGTAATAAATAAGTGATAAACCTTGTAATAATTGCAAGTTAAAAACAAACAAGTGGAGCCAAGTCACTCTCATTTATAATTGCAGTGTGACTTCATTATGTAAAGACAACACAGCATGTAAAAGCTGAAACTTCTAGGGATTTAGTGGAAAGTTTGAGCCGTATTCTCTTTATTTCCCTTATCCCTAAATCAGTATTTGCTTAGGTGGTTTCCAAACGGGAAGAGACAGCACTGTAACAAACCACAGTGTCGAACAATTTCCCTGTGTAGCTTTGTGCTTAGAAAGCAGAATTTGCTGGAGATGCTGGATGCTTGGATTAAATCTCTTGTTCTGGAAACCTCAGCCCTGCTCCTGCCTGATGGGCATCCTGTGTCCGCCCTGGCAGGCTGCTTTGCCAGGAATCCATCCAGCTGCCAGGTGAGTGGCAGGGTTGCTGCTGCATCCCAGGCATGGCTAACGCAGGGGCTGCCAACCCTTTGGCTGCCTCACTGGGAAACTGGGTGCTGCCCTTGGCCTCTGTTTAGCTTCTGTCTAGCAATTGGGGTAAAATCCATTTGCAGCAGAGCACGTGGGCTTGGCATGCCAGGTCAGTGCTCCTGCTGGGTTAGGCTTTTTCAAAGGAAATCTGCAGACTACTTTGTTATGCCACCCTTGCTTACTGGCTGGGAAGGCAGGGGATGAAACATTTAGATTAAAATACAAAATACATTATTTTTTAAATCCTAATTTTGTGAAAACTTTAATTTAAGATGTTGGTTATAAAGTGCAATGAATGTTCCCCAGGACTTCACTTTAATGGAGTTTGTCAGTGGGCAGAGTCCATCTGGGTCCTCCATCCCTCTACTTCTTGTGGGCATTTAGGTTTTTTGCAGCCATGTTAAAGACTAACTGCCAGTTTCACATGGGCCACCAGTGGCTGGGGGAGCACAGCCTGATGAACAGCAGTCTAAATCATTCCGGGGAAAAAGGGTCACTTTGCCAAGGAGCTTAGGTTGTAAATAGCCCAAATAGCTCAGGGACGCACGTTGGGACATGGATTTATTTGAAGGTAGTGTGTTTACAAGGTATAGAAACAGTTCTGTGTTTTAATAATATCCTATTACTTCTAAGTAGAACTCTTTGAGGAAATTGCCTGCCTTTTTTTAATCACTCCAGAATTAAAGAACGTCAGCTCTTTAGGAAGCTTCATATTCTCCACCACCTTTAATTTGGTCAGCATTTGTGCTTTGACTTACAACCAGTATTTGTCCTGAGGCACCTCGGTTTGCTACCCTGGACATCCAGGGTGCAGCCCTTCACCTTGTACCAGCTCTCAGTAATTTCTGTCCTTATGACTCTGGATTTGAATGTGTAACCTAGCAGTGAAATGCTGTGTCCCCTAACACCAGCTCTGGTCCCTGGTTTCGTGTTTCTCACCAGGGAGACAACCCATGTGAGGCTGAGTCTCTCTGGAAGCAGTGAAGCCCTCTGCAAGGAGGGCGTGTGTGGGACCCTCTTGCAACTTAACACAGCAGCTTCCTGCACTAATTACTGCCACTTTGCAGAAAACCAGTAGAGCTTTAACACCAAAACCATGTGGTCTCTGATGCAGTTATTCACCGCTCCTGCTGGCAAGGAGAGGAGTTTTAAGACCTCTCCAGGATTGAGACTGTGTGTGAAACCACCCCGCTGACCTTGTTTGCCTTCCCCATGTCCTCTGTCTAGATCCTTCTGCTGGAGGCTGCAGAGCGAAGCCCACCGTTGGAAAACAACCTGCCAATCACTGGGACGACAGCCACATGGTATGACGATTTGCTACCAGATGCCTTTCCCCTGCTGAATCCTGGAACTGTCCTGAGAAAAACGGTGGGATCTGCTGGTAAGCCTAACCTGCTCTTCACCAAATCGCCCACCCTACGTACACGATTCCTGCAGAGTAACTCAAAAGGAGGCCGTGTCAGTCTGCTGTAGCATTGGAAGCTGCAGGGGAGAGGGGTTGGAGGGAAACGCTGGCAGCTCCTTCCCTCTGCTCTGTAAAGGAGAAGAGAGTTAAAATTTTCAGATGGGCAATTCCTCACTTGTGGGACGTTTGCTACCGTGTTTGATCGAGCAGGGAGCCGTTGGTAGAAGCGGCCGCAGTGGGGCCACGTGGTGCTGTGTGATGAGCAGGGGCAGGCAGCCTTGCTGGCACGAGCGGCTCCGTGTCTGCGCTTTGCTTTGCGCCCTCAGCAGGGACACCAGCGCTTTGGGTTTTGCAAAGGCTCACTGCAAGATGCAATTGTGCTCAGCAGAAAAAACATCCTACAGAGAGGCATTTTGAGAGCTTTCAGCCTCTCTTTTAGGGTCAGAATCAGCATTATTTAGCTCTAGAGACAGGACTCCTCCAAACCAGGGGCTGTTCTGTCTAAAGGTTCAATGTTGCTTCTTGTCTGTCCCTCTATGCCGAGCTGTGAATGCAGAGATGGTCGCATGCCAATACACATGCAGGCTCATGGATGAAGAAGGAATTCAACCTTCTCTAATCCCACCTCAAACCATCCTTTTAGCTGCATCAAGCTGGGTGTGATTTCCTCAGGGCCCCTTCCCACTGCCCATGCAGGGATGAGGGTCACCCCTTCTCAAAGAGAAGGACTCTCAGCTTTTCTCTCCATGTCTCTGCCCCTCCTTGAGTTAGGCCAGCACAGAGCAGGCATATTCCTGGAAGAAAGCAGCTAAGCTCAGAAACTAACATATTAAGCTCGATTTTGCCAGCCTTAATGGCCCATTGCTAGCCTCGATTTTTGTTGGCACAAGCATCTACTGGTCTTGGGAAAATTCGATTTCTGTTAATCTCAGTAGGGCCACTCTGCCTGCCTGTGTATTTCAGTGTACATGTTTTAAGTCCAAAGACTGTGGATTTTGAGGCCTGGCTAGATTGAAACATTCCTGAGGAAACTCCAGAGAGCCATCGGGATCACAGGGGGACAATTCATACTCACCTACTGAGCGCTGAATGCAGTGTTTCCCTGTCTGGGAGCAGTGTGGGGAGGTAGAGGACTGGGGTGTAAGGGTAATTCTTTGTTTTATTAGGAGGAAAAACTTTCCCATGAATAGCAACATCAGTTGCAGTCTGCATTACATTTTTTAAATTTACTATAAACACAATGGGCTGTTTTATGATCCCTCTTGTGGCATGAAAAAAAAATACACTTATAAGAAAATCTCCCTCTGAGCCCACTTGGCTAGACAGATCCCCACGCATTGAATTTCCTTGACCTTGACATTCTCATTTCAAGATCCCCCCTCTCTGTTTCCAAAGCCCTGTCTGTCAGTTGCTTTGCTTGCTCCCAGACCAGTTCTTTAGTTCTTTATCCTCTATAGGGCCTACTTCACTTTTTTCTTCTTTTTTTCATTTTTCTTTTTTTTGGTCTTTTTTTTTTTGGTCTGAGCAGTTTATTATGGCAGCCCTTCATGACTGCAGCAGACTTGGAGCAACCAACATAGACCAGATGTCGTCCATGTTTATAATTTGACAGGATGCCACAACATGGAGGGAGGTTCACTAACAATATGTTCTGCAAAGTATTTTCAGAACCACAGTGATAGCTGCCAGGAACCGAATTAAAGCAGCTTCCCCCAGTGTCCATTATATGCTCATTCTGCCTTCCCCATGTCATTTATTTTTGCTGTCACAGTATCTCTGCACCTGCACTTCATTGTACTAAAGTCAATCCAGCAAAAGTACTGATGGCTCTGTCCCTTCTTCTCAAAGCCCTCTCCTCTCAGAGGCTCCGTACACATGATAATCTCCTCTCGCTCAGCAAGGAGCAGCAAATGCCTCTCACCCAGGCAGCGATGCAAAGGAGAACGCATCTCCTATAGCGCTTGCATCAGGCTGGCTCCGTGGTCCAGTATCAGCACCCTCCACCCCTGCAGTAAATCTAGGACGTAGCTAGTGATTACCTCCAAAAAACAGGTGATGTTGTGTAAGCTTTAGGTGAATCTGTCTTGTCAGCCAGACTTCCAGGCTGTGCACACAGCCGGCTGCATGCGGTACAGCCCTGTCTGTATGCTACTTAGTGTAGTCCTTGCTCACTGTTACCCTTTATTTTTCTAGCCTAGATTTATTTAACCTAGTGTGGAATAACAACTCTAGCGTAATAACTGGGAATCAGGCATGCACTGGACCATTTCAGGTCAGGACAGTGTCTTTCAGCAATTAGAAGTAATTAGTTAAGTTGCTTATTGACATGTGATTGCCTGCTCAAGCCCCCACCCGAGCCCCGAGGGCTTCAAATGCTTGCTTTGCTAAGGAGCTGTGGGATCTAGGTCCACATTTGGCTTCCTTCCCTGTCCACACCAGTTTCTATCTATAATTCAAAGCCAGCCAAAAAAATGCACTATGGATTTTGGGGAAATGTAGGGAATTTCATGCAGTTGGTTTAGGATGGTGGGGGACTGCCCATTTTTCATGATTTCAACACTGTACTGGGACTTGTTCCTCAAAGCTGGCCCCAGGTTCACTTACAGAGATTTCAGACCTCAGGAGATCTTTCAACATGTGTGACGTTGAGTCACCAGAGTAGGTGGAAGTAAAAAACCTGAGTGTCCTGTGTGGTTTGGGTTGTGGAAAGCTAAGCCTCTGTCCCTCCCATCCCTGAGCCTTGAGTTTTTTTGCCTACTTTGTCCCGCTTCTAGTTTTTCAGCCAAAGCAAATCCATATCCTAGCTTGCATACCACCAATTTTCTCAGCTGGGTGGACTAAGGGCAGAATGTTGGTGTCTAACACAAAGATGGTTGATATGGACTAGATGCTTTGAATGGTGGGAGCGTTTCTGGATGACCTTATAGCTCAGGGTTGGCTGACACCTCTCCAGGCTGAAGTCCAGGAAAACTTGCTACTGTTTATTAGGGTAGTTATTTTTTCTGTGAGTGACAGGACTGAGAATAGACAATCATTTAAAAGCAATCAGAGCTGTTGAGACAGCTGCACTGCTGGCCTTTCTGATCAGCTTGTTAATCAACAGGATACATTTTACTGAGTATTAGAAAAATATATATACTCTGGTTGAGCCAGTTGGCAACAAGAGACCTAATTTTTCATATCTTTTTCTTTTTCTTTTTTTTTATTTTTTTTTACCCTGACCCTCTTAACTAGAGCCTAAAGGACACAGAGGTACAGAGGAGCAGCTAATACCACAGGGTAAGTCAATGGCTTCTGCTATTTCCTCTTTCAAAGCACAAAATGTTGCTATGCCCAGTCCTGTACATGGTATGTCCCAAAAAAGCAGAAGGGTCCTGTGGCCAGGGGTCCTCAGTGATTCAGAGCCTCACAGATACAGAGAGGCTGGGTTTCTTCTTTGGGTTTTATCTGATCATGGGCTGCTTGGTTAGAGAGGCAAAATGCCAGCTTTATCATCTGTGAGACATTCAGTTCCGCCAGCACACGGAGGATGGAAAGTGCTGCCCCATGGAGAGGCAGTTCACTGGAGGACACATGGCTAGAGTGAGCAGGACACGTGCTGAGTGATGGAAGAAAACGCCGTTATTATCTTATTGGTGTTGCCTGCCAGGGGCACTGAGAGCTGCTGGGAATGTTCTGGGCATCGTTTTGCTAAGCTCCACGCAATCAGAGAATACCCTGCTCCTGTACAGAAAAAACCTTGGGGAAGGAAAGGGAACAGATGGTGTGTTGCAGGTTAATGACAGGGCCAGGAAGAAAATCCAGTCTCTGCATGTCTGATTTGGTCTCCAGCAGCAGAATACTCACCCTTTGCCTTTTTAATTTTTTTTCCCCCCATGGCTTTTTCTTTCATTTTTTTGGAGGATAAATACTTGCCATGGGCTTCAGATCTCTGAAAGCAATGCCGCTGTGGCAGAGCTGATTTATGCCAGTTGAAGATTTGGCCTATTCATTTCCCTCCCCCTTTTTTCCTGAATCCTTCCCTCTTTCTTCTCCCTTTCGCACTTGTCTCTTCTATGCTGATAACACCATTTGTCACCAGTATGAGCACTTGCCTGACACATTACTCAGTGCTGCTTTTCCTAGTCTTTCCCTTAGCACTTTCCACCTTCAGGGAAGTAAGTGCCAGTTTCTTTAAAGCTCTTCTGCAGCAGCATGATTGAGGATGCTAGCAGCAAATGATTGCTCTTGGTCTGCACAAGTTCACAGGATTGAGTTATAAAGGTTGAACTGAAGGATTGAGACTGATTTATACAAGCAAGGCAATGTTTTGACCCATGCTCAGCAGCACAGTGTGTTGTGCTTGCAAAAGAGTGTTTCTGCTGTTCTTCCCTCTACGCCAGAAAGAATTTGCTGCAATAAAGTTTCAGGTGTGTTGGAGGTTTTTGTAGGGGGGAGAAGGTGTTTGCAATGCTGTGAAGAAATGCTCTTGCTCTCTTAAATGGGCTCCTGATCACCTGCCTGAGCTTGCCAAGTACAGCATCCACTGTCAGGTGAGATCCGTTAGAGGAGCCCCTCTATTCACAGGAAAGTCTGCAGTTTGTGTCCTGTGGGTAAGCAAACTGATCTGAATTAAAACCTTACCTTAATTCCTTGTTCAATACTCAAATCAGATCTTTATTGATGACTGAATAAAACAAAAACACCGGCACACAAACCCACACAAAGCCTTTGAAAAATCTCATTTCTTCAGTCTGCCCAGTTTCACTATGGATTAGAGATGGATAGATTTCGGTTTTGTAAGAAAAAATAACTTGGACATCTCTCCAGAATGGCAAAAAAAGAACAGAAGGGAAAGCTTTCGAGGGGTCTAATATTGGGGAATTATTGCTTTGTTCTGAGAAATGCAGAGAGTTTGGATGAATGTCTAGGGGGACAAGGTTTTGTGCCCCAGGTGGGCTGTCCCACACCTAGAGTGGGAACCGGATTCAAATGTGGGAGCTGCAAATCCTGTGAGTCTTGTTTTTTATTATGTAGCCCTGTTCCCTTTGGTACCAGCTGTGAAGGTGTTAGTTGGCCAGCTTGTTTCTTTTTCTCCTTCTTCCTCTCTATTCATATCCATTCTTCTCCACCCCCTACATGCAGGAGGTTCTCCTGGCACTGCTCTTGGAGGGTCCAGTACCTCTTCTGATACCAGGGAAGGGAAAGGACACTGCTTAAGCGTTTATCAAAACTTAACTTGTGCTCTGCTGGGTTATGGTCATATGTAATGTACAGACTAAAAGTGAGTGCACTGAACTCTGTACTCAGATCTTCCTCTGGCTTTGTAGCTTGCATCTGTCACTGCTTTCAAATACTCAAAGCCCTTTGGTAGCCCAGAAACCAGGAACCTCTGACTCTCTTGGCTCTGACAGTTAATGCCTTTATTGTAAACATTAACCACTTAATCTGAGTAGACAGACTAACTCACCCACCTCTTTAAGGTATTAAAGGCTTCACTGACGTTTGTACAGTGTTTAACTGTACCTTTCCAAAGCAGCTACTACTTTTGTGAGCCAAAGTTGCATGGTGTTTTTCTGAAAAACACTATAAAATTATCAAGTGTTGTTATTACTTTGATAGTCTACAGAAATCAACATTAAGATTTTATTTAGTGTCATCGGAAATAGTCACTTTCAGATTATAAACGCTGCCTGAACCTTTCATAGGCTTACTGGGGGTCTGAGTGGACTTGCCAAGAAGCATCCTGCTGGGCTGGAATTATTGTGTTACTGGTATTTCCAGATGGATTTGCTCAGCACCCTATTCATTGGTATAAATTAGCAACATTTAGTTACTTCAAAAGTGTGGGTGCATTAATTTCAGTTTGGGATGAAAAATGCTTGTGCACAGCATGATATGCTTGTTAGATGAATGAAAACAGGGAAACATCTTTGATGAAACGTCTTTGATGCAGAATCTCTGGGTGGTATGTATGTATCAGCCAGAAGAAGTGGGAGACAGGGTTGGATTTGCTTTTCTTTTGTGTATTTTGATACACCGGGACTACCCCGGAGCTGACACGTGTGCCTGGACAAAGCTAGTGTGGGAGTGCTTGAGGGACCAGCCAGACCCTGCCCAGAGCCATTCAGACCTTGGGAAGGGGACAGTGCGGGCTCAGTTTAGCTTTCACCAGCATGTCCCAGCTGGAGGTACACATCCTACTGACTTTCTGAGGTGGGCCTTGGGTGTGGGGACATGCTTGTTTCTTTAAAGATTAGAGGAAGAAGAGGAGAAGCAAGGCCCAGTCTGTCTCTTTTGCCGTGCGTACCAGCCAGCTCTTGCCACCAGAACCACCCTGACTGTGCTGCCTGTGCAAAGCTGCATTTCTCCCCCTGGCATCTTTGAGTTCCTCTCTTCTGGTTTCTAGGTTGCTAAAGACCTTCTGATCTCAGCAGTGTCCTAACCTCCAACTAATTTCCTTTCTGAATGTTTTCAGGGCTGCCAGGACAGGTTGGCCCTCCAGGCCCAGTCGGACCAACTGGTCTTCCAGGACCACCAGGGCCAAAAGGAGAGAAGGGACAACCTGGTGAGAGGGGCCCAGCGGGGCCGCCAGGTAAGTGCTGGAGGAGGGCAGTGCTACCACAATAGGAGATATTTCACTTTATATAAGTTATCTGTGGTAACAGATCATAGAAGGCTGGACACACAAGATGTTGAGCATCTTCAGCTGGTATTGAACCCATTCCAGTGAGTCCCCTGGGCACTGGAATCAGCCAGCAACTCTCAGAGTGGGCAACTTCCTGCACGAGCAATGACAGTCCCTGGGATTTCCCGTGGAGCTGGAGAAAGCTTGTCCTGAAAAGCTGCAGAGTAGGATCATGTTTCCCCATCCTGCTCAGGAGCTGTAAAAAACAGTGTCTGATCTGTCAGCCTTTGGATAAGAGTGTTCCCTTTTAACCCTCTTGCTGTGTGCCTGTTTTAACTCCCCTTTTTTCTCTACCATTTGTGTCAAGCTGTCAGATGCCAGGATGTCGAACTAATGATGCTTTTGTATGTTAAGGGAAAAGATTATGAGGCTGTTCTGTCAGAGTACAGTCCATTCCTGAGCTTTCTTCATCCCCAAAATGTTCCTAAATCTTTCGATGAAAGTGATACTGCACAATAGGTGCCAGACCTCAGGCTCTGTGCTTTGTATGCGTCTAAAAGGCTGTACCTTGTAAATCTGAGCTCAGGAAAGACTTGAAACTTGGAGCGTACCTTAAATGAGAGAGTGGCCCTGAACGCTTTTTGGCATTTTCTGGCAAACTGTCAGTGGCTAAAGTCTGGCCAAGGATGTGTCTGCCTTTTGGTTTCTTAGTTTGCAGTGAAAGCCTTCCAGCCCCACAGGAAGCGGAATTGGTCTGCTGCTGGACTGACGGGGTTTCTGTTGTTCTTTCTGTGCTTTCCTGGCAGTAAAGTGACATACAGGTGTATGTGGAGGGGAAGCGAGAGACCGGTGCTTGATTCCACGTTTTGCTGCCTTTAGTTTCTTGCTCAGCCTCAGGGAGGGGGAGGTTTTACTCATCCAGGAATTAAGCTTCACAGCACCTTTGAGCCAAGTAAGGCTACCTGCTTTGCAGAGGAAGATGTTAAAGGCAAATCATGGAAAACTGGGAAGCTGTTCCTATTTCCCCCCATGCCCCTGATTCCCAGTTACAGTTCAGGGCAGAGATCCCTTGTCGTCTTATTGCCTTTTTACATGGTAGCATCATTAGCACACCTTCAAATGTACTAACACATCATCTCCTGCCTCTGCACAGGGCTGTTGGGACCTCAAGGACCAAGAGGACTTCCAGGAGAAACCGGGATCCCAGGTCCCCCAGGTCCTCCAGGGCCACCAGCGACCCCAAGCCTCCCTCTTACCTTCCAGCAAGGGGTTCTCTACTCACTCCAGCCTACAGCTGAAAAAGAAAGTAAGTTTCATCCTCGGTTCCCATTTTTTTCTGGTACCTCAGCAGAGTGGGTAGGCACGGAGCAGCTCAGCTCTTCCTCCCACCTCCCTGCCAGGCTCTGCCAGCGTCCTGCCTTCCCTGGGAGCAGATAGACAATCTGCCTCCATTGTGTGGGTCTTTTGGAAGTTCTTGTTCAAGATGAAACATGTAAGACTTAGAAGCTAGAGGGGTTCACTTCTCTAAAAAGGAGGAACTAAGTCACTGGTCTTCTAAAACCATCAGTGAGAACAGGGTTTGGGGGATTTATGGTTGTTCCCTGTGCCTGGTTTTCTGGGTTCATCATAGTTTTGAGAAGGCAACTTTGTGTCCTTTAAGCTTCCATCATGAGTAGCCGCTGAAATGACACAGCTGAGGTAGCATCACGAGAGACATAGTGGGTAGAGAAATACAGCAGTCTGGCTGATTAGGTGCTGGTGCAACGAAACTGTGCTGTTGAGAGACCTCTTGGTGCTGCTGTTGCAGTGTTACAGTGCTCAGGGTCGCTCAGAAATGAGTAAGTACCAAAGGTTTGCAACTCGGAAATTATATAACATAACAAGGACATCTGTTAAATACGTCTCTTCTCCTGCCCCCTGCAGATGTGTCTTCCACCTGCGTTTCTGATGCATCAACATTATCCCACATCCATGCAAAACACAGAATTACGGACTTGAAAGCCTGGACCAAGACCGTGATTTATACCCTCCCTATAACTGGAGGGTCAGGGTTTCTTTGAGCCTATGGTCATTTAAAAATATATTCATTGATTTGTGCTGTTCATGGCAGGAAAAGCCTTTCTAGGAAAGGCACATCATGCACTTTCATCTGAGTGCTCTCAGATTTGGCCTTGATTTTTCTGGTTCAGTCTTGTGTAGCTGGCACCTACTAATGATAGAACAGAGCTCAGCTGTATCTCCACTTGGCTCGTAAACTCCTGGAGCCTCACCTCTGTTGGGTCTCCCATCTCCACTCCCCCAAACTTCGGCTGTGCCTCTTCCCCAGCTCTTCTGCTCACGTCCAGCTTCAAAGCTCAGTTGTATTACTTACAGCCAAGGATTAGTAGGTCTCCCTGTGTCTGAAAGTTTTCTAGAGCTCTGCTTTCCCTTCCACCCACTCCGCTCTCCACACTCCTTTTCCCAAAAGTGAACAGATGTATTTTTAATTTGGGAAGAATTTTAACAGCTCAATTCCATATTCAGTTACTTAGACCGTATGGACTGGATGAAATTAATTGTGGTTCAGTAGTAAGGTTTTCACAAAATGTAGATGGAGCTGCTGTGTTCACGAGCTTTATAACAAGAAAGTTTAGCATTACAGTCACCTCATTGCCTTACAGGATCCCACCAAATGGTGCCATTCTGCATTCAGCCTTTTATTGCAAAGAATGCTTAAGGATGGTTTGGGTACTGCTGCTTCCCCCTCCCTCTAACTATCCTTTAAATTAAACTCTTTTCTTGCAAAGTGGTGGATAAATTAACAAGTGTATAAAGGCATGGATTACATGGCCTTCCCAGCTGATGTGTGGGAATGGTGAACTCTGGATTGTCCCAAAATGGGAAGCAGATAAATGAGTGAATAAATATCTGCATAAACCCTGCAACAGGCTCCCACATGGACTTGAGAACCATGGGCAAAGGGTGCTCATTTGGGGCAGCCCTGTACTTCTCCCCCACATTGGTGGTGGATTTTCTTGCAGAAGGAGTAGCTCAAAACTTTATGACAATTTTTCCCATTTAAAAAATTTTTCTTAATACAAGCCTCACTGCAAGTATGAGTTATCTATGTGGTCATGATAAAGTTATGGCAATATCAAGACCATTCTTTTACAAAACTTCCCATGTTCCTTATGTGTTGACTGATTTTGCCTACCACAGGTTGGTGGAAAGCTGATCCTCTACAACCAATAAAACAGCCTTGTAAAGTCTGGGTAGAGTTTTTTTAAATTTTTATTTATTTATTTTGAATGGAGCACATCTGAAAACGATAAACACAAGATTCCAGCTGCTGACAGCAGAGGGAAGCATATTCCTGGTAATGGGCATGTGCACCCACGGAGATGTGAGAAAACTGTATCAGATTATTGTTAGTAGTACAGTGTTTGGTTCCGCCTGAACGTGGTTAATGCATGTGCCTTCATTCATCGCAACAAGTTCCTGTTGGCAATGTTTATCAGCAGGCAGAAGCCAAAAATAGGGAGAAAAATATTTTCTCACAGTTTCACTGTGCTGTGGTAAAGAAATTGGTCCCAGTTGTCTCCCTCCAGATCAGGTAGCAGAAAGAAATTAAGACAGGATTACTTCATTTCCATCCTGTCTCAACAAATCAAGCCTATAATGGGGGAATTTATCCCCTAGAAACATTAGACATAGGCCAGAAGCTAAACTGCCATACTCCACTGCTGAGGCTGCTGCTACAAGGATCGCTTGCTTTCTCTGCCACTTAAAAATCAGGTATGTCTGGAGTCAGCTCAGTCCTCCTTCTCGTGATAAAGCTAAGACAATTTTTAGGGAAAAGTGAAAAGACTGCAACTTTTCTCTGGTGAGGGCTGTGTTTTCTTACATCTCTAAGATTTCAATCTGTGAAAGACACATGAGATAACATTAACCTATTTTGCGGGGAGAGCAAGGGGAAACCGAGGCACAGCAGGCTTGCCTGTGTGCCCAGTGTGCCACTGGTGAAAAAGAGCGTAGAACAGAGATTTGTGAAGTGACATCCCAGTGCCTGCTGCCATGCGTGGTCCTTCCTGAGGAAGGGAGAACAGAGCAGAGCAAGTGAAGGGGAAGGAGAAGGGATTTGATTTAGAAAACCATACTGACTGCTTTCAAAGCTGTTTACGCCTGTGCCTCTGAGATGCCTTGCCACTCTGGCTGGGCAAGTTTCACTGCCTTGTTCAGGGCATTTCTGTGCTTTTCAGGTTTACCCTTTGCAGGATGTTTGTGCCCTCTTCCAGAGACCATAGGTGCTCATATCTACCCAGATCAGACTGGTTGCGTGCTTCCTCTTAGCTTGGCTAGGAGTTGGAAAGCTCCCGGAGCAAATTGTGTATCGTGGTTTTCTCAAATGAGGCAGACAGTTGTCTGCCTTCTGCTCTGGTATATCCAGAAGCACTGAAACAAAATCCAGCCCTTGAGCCCAGCAGAACCTGGGTCAGCGCAGGAGATGGCTGAGAAGGGGAGGTTCCTGCTACCATTTGTTGCTGGAGCTATTTTGTGGCTGCTGTAACAACCTCCAGCTGCAGTGAGCCCCAGAATGTCCCCCTGTTTATAAGAAGGGAGTTTATAAGGAGATATGAGTTCTTCCTGCTGCTTTATGGGAATATGGAGAGAGTCCCTTAAAAAATGTGAGGGCTGTGTTTTAACACACTTCAATCCCATTTAATTCACAGTATGTTTCATTCAGAGCTCATCCTGGAGGGAAACCTTGATGTGAGTTTTGCCTGGCCAGGCAGCTGAGGAAGGAGCCACTCTAGATTTCCTGCATGTCCATACTGCTACGCTGCAGAGGCCAAATCAGGAGCTACTGAGCTCCAGGGCTGTTGAGCAGAGGTCTCTTCCGTGTCACAATTATGGAACCACCTTTCATAAATAACCTTGAGTCAAATGTCAGGATAGGTGGATTTGTGGGAGTAACTCTGTCATAATAATGTACCATTTAGGTGGAATGTTTTGTAACCCAAATCTTTATCCCTGGCTTACCTCCAGCAGTAATTACATCCTGGTTGTTTGCAGCCCATCCTCTCCCCCTCTCAGTGGATGTGCATTTGATTTTGTTGACCACTTGTTCTGTAAAAACAAAAGGCTCTGCAATTGTTAATACCTTCACTGCTGTTTGATGCTCATTTCCCAATTTCATCTTACTCTCAAGCTGTGATGGATTTTGACATGGTCAGATAATACTCAAATTAATTGAATTACACACTTCACTTGGGTACCTTTCCTTCTGAACATGAAAACAGTCTCAGTTGTTTTGTTTCAGGGCTGTGAAGAAGGAAAGATGGTGGCGGTTAGAAACAATAGTCAAAGAAATACCTGTTTGCATTCAGGCTTTAGGCATGAAATTTGGTTCTCAGAGGGATCTGGGTTAGATCTTGTGCTGTTCTGCTGCCAGGAAGGCTTTGCAGAGATATACTGTCATCCTTGGCAGTTAAAGAGATCTCACAGTTTTCCCTAGGAACTGCTTTCAAACAACTAGCTTGAAAGTCCTCTCTATCATTGCCAGTACTCCAGAAGTTGAAAAGGCTTCATGATATGTCTGCTAACATTTCTGGAGATTTCACCGTATGTCCTTTGGACTGGACTCTGCAAAGTAAACAAACACCCTTCTGATCTTCCTAGTGTCACTTGATATTTGCATCAATCTAGCAGTGAGACATTTACAGTCTTATACACCTGCAAAAGGTTCCCCTGAATTCTACTGTGATGAGTTAAAGGAATGGGTGAAAGGAAACATGAGTAAGTTTGAGGTCATGGGCAGAAGGAGGTGGACATTATTCCTGCATGGTGGCCTCCAGCTATGGAAAATGTGGACTTTTCAGAGGGTTTATTATCCCAAAGACCAGGAGCCGACATCTTCATCCAGGTTGAATGCAATAAGAAATATGCAGTTGGTCCTATAACACTGGTCAGGACAGCAGATTGCAAATCTTATCATCAGGACATGGGGGGGTCCCTTCCATGCTTTGTGACCTTGGTATCTTAGTCAGTCATGGAATTTTTTCCCTTAGGTTTCCACAACTGTCAAATAACATTGTGGGATGCTCAGATGAAAGATTCTGCCATACAGGTGCCTCCCCAGACTACTAGTATGGTTTTGGAATTGCATTAAATAGTAAGGGTTGCTTTTTTATATGTAGTTCTGTTTTTTCTATTCAGTCACCAGCTGAAGTGGTGAGCCTATCAGCTCAAGTATGAGGGAAGATGGGGGCAGCTATAGGCTGCTGATTCTTATTCCTAACAGGAGAAGACTGAGAAAGATGTGCAAAAGCACAAAATTCCTCCAAATCCTGCTAATGCCTTCCCCCTCCCTGCTCCACTCCCATTTCCATCTGTTTCCCAGAACTCAGAGGACCTGCCCAAGCTGGCCAGTTGAACACCTGAAATAATCCTAAATGGCAAGTGAGTTTTCTGAGTATGTGGAGGGGGCAGAGCACACCCTCTCCCCGGGCTTTCCTGCATCCTCAGACCTCAGGATATCTCCCACTACCACCTCGATGGCAGGGGGCGCTTGCTGGGTTGGTGGGGATATGCAAGACTGCCAGATTGGCTCAGCAGTTCACTGACTGAGGTGGGGAGCTCCAGCTCCATGTTTGATTTCTCAGGTAGCCAGAAGCCAGATGTATCTTGGAGATGGCAAATTTTGGGTCAGTTATTGCTGTACAGTGCAGAGCTACTCTTAATCCACTTTGGCATTCAAAGGTAGGGTTATACAGGTGTGCAGGAACACCGATTTTTTTGACAGAAGAGACTTTTCTGAGAGGTTGGATGAGCAGCTTTGCAGGTCTGGGGGATGCAGCCTGTGCCCATAGAGAGCAAAGGGCAATTGCTCCAAGAGCCCAAATTTTGCATCCTGAAGCACTGCCTGCCTTTGGCCAGCAACAGGCGCCAAAGGATTTTGGAGAGAAGTCCTGCCTGCTGGGACTGGGCAGCTCTTGCTGCAGGGACACTAACTGCTCTGCTCTTTAACACAGATGGAGAACCCCAGCTGGCCTCCACCGTCATAGACACCATCATGGCTGGCCTGCCAGGACCACGGGGAGCCCCAGGCCCGGTGGGGCCACCAGGTAATTAACCCAGTTGAGCTGCAAACCCGTAATGATGGGGAAGATGAGCAAAAGAAATTGCTGATGGAGACTGGAGTGGTCCATGGGATGCCTGCAGGGAAAGCAAGCGGTGCTCATTGGAAGGGCAGTAGAGCAGTGGGTCCAGGAGTGGGAAGGGTGGCAAGAAGTAACCAGATTTCTTAGCTGTTGATAGTAACAGATTGTTTTACCTTTGGCAGACTACATCTTGAGAAGGGAATAATTAAAGACTGTCTTTAGGAATGGGTTGTCCAGTGAATTCCTTTATGAGAGCAGAGTTGTTCCCACCATTGCTGCAATCGTCTCCTGTTGCTGTAGAGCTCCACTGAGCAGGAGCTGGGCAGCTGCTCTGTGACATGTGTGCAGACTTTGCAGAGTTTGGAGCTGGTTTGAGCTATTCCAGATTTTCACCAGTATAACTGAAATCAGACTCTGGGATGAAAATTCAGTGGCAAATCTTTTTTTTCTCTGTGCTGATGGGTGGCTTAAACGATAGTATTGCTGCAAACATCATCATTTCCCTGTATGATGCATGTTTAGGAGTGAACTCCCATTAGTTGCAGAAAAGGCTTTTCCTTGCATTATGAGGGCCTTTAATTTATCCTTCAATTCCTTTATTCTTTGACTTAAGTATTTGTATGGTGCGTTAATGATTGGGGCTGATTCAGCTGTAGTTTGTGTATAATGTCCACATTGTTTCATCTCAAGGTTGTGACAACTAAAGCAGAGAGAGTATTGCTAAATTCAGACTAAGCAAACATCCTGTCTCCCATTTGCAGGTATAATTTAACAGCTACTGTTGAGATATAATTATTTTTCCAAAACGAATGAATCTGTTAAGTGACTGTGTAAAACAAGCTGACCTGTTTAGACAGTGTTTAACTCGTCCTGGAAGCAGGCTCTTCTGTGCTACAGACTTTAAAAGAATTTATTGCCACTGGAGTGAGCAAAGAACAAGAGAGTGCTCTGCTTTGCCGCAGTCAGCCTGTCGTGCTGGCTGTGTCCAAACCCTGTCTCCTTTATATTCCTCATCAATTTTCTGACAACACGAGAGAGACAGACCGTAGCAGGCTTCTGGACTTCCCTTGCCACCTCCGAGTCTCTGCTTCAGAAACAGCGACTGTAGTATCTTGCTCTGATGTAGCTGTTTCATGGATCCATTTAAGTTTTCTCAAAAGTTGTCATTTTAAACAGTGGAAATGCAGCATGTTACTGACATCCTTCCTGCCTATTTTCACTGTTTTTTCCTCCTAGAGCTCTAACACCTTCCCTAGGGCATAGGGATATATTATATCAGGATGTGGGTATCCAGTAATCCAGTGTGAGATGAAGTGCTTATGCTGTAGTCCTGTGATCAATGTACAGCTCCTACCCATTGAGAGACTAAGCAGAGCAATGAAAGGAAGTGCATGCATTTGGAATTTAGGGTCTTTCCTTCTAAGTGTCCTTAAAGTTGTCTCAAATGATGACTCCCACCAGGGCCACCAGGCGCATCGGGACCAAAAGGGCCACCAGGACCTATCGGAGTCCCTGGATCACAAGTAAGGTGCTTTAGTGCTTTGGGGCTGAGGGGCAGAGTTGGGGGTTAGGTGTGAAACAGCTTATCCTTGCACAAAGACAGAGAGTAGTTTATAAGTCTTAGATCTGATGTTTTGTTCCCCATTAAATTCTGTGATTTTAATACCTTTTTTTCATTCTGAATTGTGCTGAGAGGTTGAAATGGTTGCGCTTTCCAGCTTTTCCCTTAATCATAACAACACATCTCGCTGTTGCTGTGTCAAAACACTTCACTGTGGCCTGAGTTGATGCAGAGGATTTGACATGGGCTTTACTAACACAGTGATAGAAAAATACTGCGTTTCCTGTGGAAGACATAAAAAGAACAAAAATGCGTCAATGGGAATTCACCAATTCACCAAAGTGAATTTGTTAAGCTTAGCTTTTGAGAAATGGCACTTTCTATTCAAGAAAAATATCACAAATTCCCATCATTTTGATTATTTATCGATACAAAAATTGGGGAGCTGGGAGGTAATAATGGAGTGTGATAAACTCACTGAAAATAATCTATGATAGGAGAAGGGCAAAGTACTCACATGAATGGAAAAAGCCGGTTAAATGGAAAGAAGTGAAGTCATGATGATTAGTGAACTGCTAAACTACTCAAAATTGTGGTTGGCTGATACAAAGGGACTCCAGTTTTGGGAAGAGTATTGCTTAAGGTGGAGGTAAACCAGTAACATCAAATATTTCAAAGGAATCTAACATGTCTAATGAGATAAAAGTGACTAAACAGCACAGAGAGAAACGTTAAGTAACGTAGCAGAGGGATGTAACTTAGATCCTGATAAGAAGAGATTTGGAATTGCTAGAAATTAGAGAAAGGAGATTTTTAGTATGTATTTATTAATCAGTTTGAAGAAGCAATAGACAGCAGGTTAGTGAAAGTTTGCCAGTGTAGTAGAATCATTTCAATTAGTGAATGCTCTGGAGAACGATGAGAAACTCCAGATAGATAGGAACACAGTGGGAAATTTGGCAGCAAAATGACAGATGCAGTTTAACATGATTAAATATAAGGTAATTCACAATTCATAAATAGGTTCTGTAGTAGAGTCTGGCTTTTTCACATGCAGCACACATTTTTTTTTTTTTTTTTTTTACAACAGATTTGTGGGATTGAGTGTTCTTGAGTGTCCCCATGTAATCATGCACTGAAAGTCACTGTTGAGAGCTGTCAAGAGCAAAGGATGCTTATGGACACTTAAACTTTGTTCGTGCTGCATGTTTGACATGGGTCCAAGTCTGGCTGGTGGCAGCCCTAGTCATTTGGCAGCCCTAGTTAACCTCCTAAACCTGGCCTGAGTTTTTGAATCTTTTGTGGGCCGGGGAGAGATGTAGCTAAGCTGGAGGCTTGGTGGTGACTGGTGGGGCTGACTGCAGGCAAGGAGCAACATGTTAATGGTGAGCACTGCTGCCTCCCAGCTGAAATGGGAGAGTAGTCCTCCCTTAGACCCTTAAAACACTAATGCCCAATCTTGTTGGGCCATTTAACCAGACGCTGAGGCTCCTTGCAGCTATGCCTCGAAAGCTCATTTCTCTGGGTGCTGAGAGATGGGGGTTTCTCAGGCTGTTGTTAAGCAGCTTGGCTTAAATCACCAGTGGTCTGGAGTGGAGCAGTAGTCTCCTTTGCTGCTGTCTCCAAGGTGATGTGCAAGTTACTTGAGGTGGAAAGAAGCATCTTGCACATGGTCATGGGGAGCTGACACACTGAATATAAAGAAACAATATCATTCTCTACCTGTCTGATTTATAGCTGTGGCTTCCCTGGGTGGATAAGTTAAGAATTTGGATTGATTTCTGCAAAGCAGTTCCATTAGTAGAAATCTGGAGACTATGCCCTTCTTATCCATTGGTGACTGCTTTATGGATTTATTCAACCCAGGGAGCAAAATTATTAGTAGAGATTGGGTTTAATTTGAAAATTGTTTATCAGGGTGAGTGAATAGCTTCAAAATAATTTCCACTGCACAATCCAATTAATTTTCAGGTATGTATGCTTACTCATGCCACCCACTGAGGCAATTATGAAGAGAGGGAAAGTAGTGGGGATTTTTAAGTTAACCATACTATCTGTGTATTAATTTCTACTTGGTAACTGAGAACAAGAACTATCCTGTCATACCAACCCCTTAAAAAATGTTACATCAGTAGCCTGCAGTGCTTTAAAAGACCCAAATAGTGGGATATGCAGAAACCATAGGTCTCAGGATATCTGCAAACAGAGCTTCCATTGTTGTTGCTTGAGGATAAAAGAGAATCCAGCCCAATTGCTTAATGGGTGTATGAGGTTTTCAGGATCAGAGGATCACTGGGAAATGTATTCACTACACCTACACAAAGGATGCACAGTAGAAATTAATTCATTCTTGTTCTGCATCTCTTCTAGGGCTTACCAGGCTCTCCAGGACAACCCGGGCCAAAAGGCTCCAAAGGAGACCGAGGAGAGAGAGTAAGGTTTTACAAACACAGAGATTCCCAGCAACATCTGGGGTGATGCCTCAGAAATGATATACAGCATACGTCTTTCAATTTCTGTGGGACTATAGCCATGAACAATTTTAAATGTAGAGTTTCTTGGTCTTCTGCAAGAATCAAGATGATGGTTTACTGCACAGATAAAGGGTTGAATTGCTTGCAAAGTCTGGTGTTCCCTAAAGAGATTCGGGTAGCAAATACATGGTATATAAAGGCTTGTGGAGACCAACTTTCTTCTGCCAACCAAAGCTCTTTAGTGTGGAGTATTTTGGGTGGTCAAACTGAACCTTTCCTTCTATGGCAATAAGGCAGTAAAAGCTCATCAGACTTTTCCTGAACCAAAGCCAGTCCCCAGGACAAATGTTCTTAATATATTTAGAATATTGAAATTATGTTCTTCACATGTTTATGTGATATACCTCAGTCCTTGATGGGTTGTCAAGTACTAATATCTAAACATACATAGAAGGGCTTTTTGAATGTTATTTCCAAACTGGTGAAGTTTAGGAAATAGCAGAGAAAAATCTAACAAGGATATAAATGTGTCAGATTCCTGGTCTGCACCGGGAAGGGTTTCAAAGTGCCATTTGGGCCTTCAGCTCCTCTGTTCTGCATTGACACAGCCTTGTGCCACAGCTGTAGGAAACACGTTCCCTTTTCTTCCAAGTGCCACTTTTACCATCACATGGATGGAGGTGAATGTGGAGGTCACCACCTGTAAATGGGTGGCTGTAGATGACATGCTTCCCCCATCTGACAGCGTTTCCTTCCTCTTCTTCATTTCTGCTCATTCTTCCAATCCAAACGACAGAGGGATGTCTGAGAGAGCCAAGAAAGACAAATGCAGATTGGTTCACTCCAATTTGATGACTTCCCAAATTCATGCGAATAACCAGCAACAGACTTAGAGTATGTTCCTCTGTCCAGGCCATGTGCAAGGAGAGCAAGTCCAGGTGGCTTGTTTCATTCTCTGCTGAGGGACTTGACATCAAGGAGCAGTGGATATCTGAGGATGGAGCACATATGCTTTTAAAAAGCTCTGCTTTATTTGAGCATCTTTTCACATTGTTTTTGGTGCTTTGTCCCTGTTATTATGTAAGAAATCACCATTTTAAGTGACTTTTAGTAATTTTTTAATAACAGTTTCCTTGTGCAGATCAGTCACTTCGGGCACGTATCGGCTCTACTAGTAGATTAGAGACTGATGCACTTCTGGGACTAGAATTTAAAATTCTGATAGAGAGCAAAACCTTAACTGATGAGGTTTCAGCACAGGTTACCAACTACAGCTCATTGCCATTAAATGTCAATTTTCAGTTAAAAAGAAAAAAAAAGCATGGTATATGGCAAATTGTCAAGTTTCCATCCAGGAAACTGATAAGAGCTCTTTCTCAATGATTCATTTAACATTTTGCTTTAGTTTGTGGTTGACCATATTACTTTGAAACAAAAGCTTTGTTGCACTATGTCCATTCAGTACAGACAAATCCTTAAGACTTTGATTTTGTTCCCTCCTTGTTAGATATTCAGAATTGTAACTCTCCTTCTAGGTTTGGGACAAATGAGATTTCCAAATATCAGAATGTCTTGCTAAATAGAAAAAATAAATTCTATTTCCTGTCCTTCCTCTGTTAGCGTGGAAAGCGAAGCCAATAGCTTTTTCTGGCAGAATTTCTGTAGGATGTTCTGTGTGCTTTTTGTCTTTTGTGAGTGTGGATTTGAATGCTGGTTTTGACAACTCCATGCTGCAATTTTGGGTTTGGTGGATACAAATTAGGGCTAGCTTTACACAGAGCGGAGGAGCTGTGCAGCTGCAAAGAAACGCAGAGGAGGGTTTACAATATCTATTGAGATTTGAGAAAATGTTATTATACATTCTTCCTGCTTAATCTCAGAGAGAACAGATGTAGACGAGACCTGAAGCAATCTGAGCGCATCCCCTGGATGGCACATCTATGTGTGCCACTCACGATCAGCCTCTGTTCATCTTATTCTTAAACAGTGCCAGTGAGGATACAGCACATCATCTCCAGGCAGTCTTCAGAGGTACAGCTAGTGAGGGCCTAAGATAAAAGATGTTTGTAACACCCAGCCTAAATATCCTTTGATCCCCTTTAAGCTGATAACATCCTTTCTGTTCCTCCTGGACACAGAGAACAGTCTGTTTATGTATTTTGAGTGCGTTGTTATGTCTTCTCTCTGTTATTTGCCTCTTGCCTGTGCTTTTTCACAGGCCTTACTCCCTCCAGTGCAGAATCCAAGTATTTCCCTTTGAAGATGCTCAGAGCACCTGACAAACTGGGCCTTCCTCCCAGCGCTCTTCGTGTCGATACAGGCCTTTGTCTCATGCTGGCTAGCTGCTCACCGAGCGCTGGGTAGCTCTCCGTAGTGATGTTTTGTAGATGCCCAAGGCCCATTGGTTTTATACAAAGCAGCAGTTTGATGGACACAAAACCAAAGCAGATGTCCCTTTTTGTCAAAAACTACAAAAAGCTGCTGCCAGCTAGGTAGGTTTTTTGGGGAAAAAAGATGGGTTTGTTTCTCTGTGTGTCTAGGGGAGAAGAGCCAGGTTAAATATGTGGCTGTTTCATCAAAGGATTTCTAAAGATGCTTTTAAATTTTGCCTCATCTTCCCAAGCTCCTGCTTTTTCATTAAATAATCTATAGCTGTTCTCCTGGTCAGGGATTCTGTCCTGCCCCAGCATGCTTCAGGGTGGGAAACCAACACTGTGGAGAAAAACAGAGGGGAAAAAAATGCTCAGTTCAATGGCATTTCGTTCTGCCCCAGACCAACACGTACCATTTCAAAATGTTTCTATTTGAAAAAACAAAAAAAAAGAACAAAAAAACCCCCACTGAGAACAATGTGAAAATTAGCACAGCAGGAAAAAGAAACAAACCAACCAAAATATTGTACGTGTGTTTTGATCAGTGGCTGTTGGGGTTAACACAGGGATGTGTGTGTGAAGCAGGAGGCAGATTAAATCAGCGCTCTGTGGGAGTCCTGGGCTCTGTTTGCTGTCTGGGGCAGCATCAGCCCATCAGTTTTACTAGAGAGAAGAATGCGGTATCTTTGTAAGAAACAAATCTCCAGCCAAATTCCTTCGTGGTATAATGTAACTGACTGCTGTAAAGTTCAAAAAATTGCTAATCATCTTACTGTGAGGGTACCGAGCTGAGTAGCTCTGTATTGAACCAAACTGCTCCGAAGTGTGATGGGATTTGGAGCTGATACTTGACAGAAAACCATGACCCCCTTTGCTGTCTCTCAGTGATAATGTCAAGGGAAAGGAAATTTTTCATATTATCCCAAGTGTAAGGTTTTTCATTAAGCCATCTTAATTCCACTAGTAAAAATTACACTATGTTCTTGTCAAATGGAAAAATATCTCCTAATGACACTTACTTTATTTCCAACAGGGGCAAGCAGGTCTGACTGGAGAGAGGGGCATTAAGGGATTTCCTGTAAGTGATGTACTTGCGGGTGTGTGCAAGACTCAGATGGGTTTGGTGCCTGCCTGGCACCGTAAACACCACCTAGCTGGACTGCAGCTGGTTCAACCAGCTCTCTCGGATGCAATGCTTAGGTCAGCTGTCTCCAGCTTAGACACTTGTTCAATAGGCAGCCTCACCTTAACGTATATCTCTGTAAATGAAACATAATCTTCCTGCATGTTAAGGATAGTGCTGAGATGCTGTGATCAGGAAGGTGTCACACCAACAGAGGAGATGTGTTTTGCTTTCAGATCCCCTCTAGCCAAACTTTGGCAGACAGAAGCCCCCTCCCTGCCCTGTGAGGTTCCTGGCACTACCAGAGCCCAAACGTGGGCACTGTTAAACAACTCAAAGTACATCAGCTGCTCTCAACTCCCTCTTGCACTTTGGTTTGCCAAGCTGAGCTGGAAACCCTTTAGTGAAATTAAGAGATGTCTCCAAATGATTTCTTGGCAATACCTGAACGTAGGAGATGTCTGCACTGGCACATATGGCTAGGGTGCAAACAAACCAGTGGAGATGAAGGCTGGCTGAAAGCAAGCTAGTGGAGCAAGTGAGTTTTTTTGGCTGGCAGCATCCAGACAGGTCCAAGCTCCTCTGGGAGGTTTCTCTTTTCTCTTTCTTAATTCTACCTCATCATTTTGTACGATTCACACAACCTTTTCTTCAGTCCTTCCTCCCATACCCACCCTTCCTTTGCAAGTACCTCAGGGATGTCCAACAAGTTTTGAGGAGCCCAGGCATTTCCACTCTATTTAATTCAGCAGTTTGTTAACCCTTTTCCTTGTTTTGTGTTTAGCTTGTGATTTAATCTCTCCATGTCATCTGTTCTTTGAGAAATGCATGAACTTCTCGGTTAGGGGGGAACATCAGACCAATGTTCACAGCACATAGGGATCTTTGTTCAAGAAAAGCTTAATGAGCATCTTCAGAGGCAGAAAGTGATGTGACTAATAAATGAGAGAAGAATGCAGGGTTTTATGTTCTAAATGATGAACATGTGCACCTTTTGGGGATGGGAACAGTATTTTTATCTTGGTGTGAGATAAAAGCATTGCTCGTTGAGATCTTCATGAGATGTATATTGTCTTCCTGTGGGCCCTGGTCATGGCAGCCAGCCTCTCCTAAAGCTTGGCCACTCCTGGCCAAGTTCGTCAGAGTTAGAAGTGGTGATGACCTCCTGGGAAGCTGGTGGGAACCAGGCCAGAGCTCACGAGAGCACTTTGGCCCTTAGCATGAAGTGCCAGAGAGTCTGTTTTCTGCTGGTGAAACATTTCTGCCTTTAATTTGTTCCTTTAGAGGGAAGGGGTGAAAATAATCCTGGACAGGGTCCTCAGTCACATGAAAACAAATTTCTCTTTCTTGTCTGTTTTAGGGTGAACCAGGCAAGAAGGGTGAGGAAGGTGACAAAGGTGCTGATGTAAGCATGTATTTCTACTGTTGTTTTACTTTCATTTTTGTCTCTTTACTGTGCTTCAACCATAATCCCTTTGACAGGCTGCTTTGTGGAGGGCAAGGGTCCTGTCCACAGTTAAAAGTGCAGAGCAAGAGATGATTTGAACCTTGGGTTTGATCTTAATACATGCTAGAAATCCTGGGTTTTGAGGTTTCCTTGGCCACGTTGTCAGCTGCCCTTCTCACCATGCTCTCTGAACACCTCCTCAGTCTCCAGCGGTTGTTCTGCCACACAGAGCTGCTGCATGGCAGGGAATTACTCCCCCATCGTCCCTCCCACAAGCCCAGGCACAGATTCCCAGAAGAGACTAAACTGCATGTGCCAAGAGAGAGTTGGAATTCTCACATCTCTGCTCTCCCATCCTAAAACACTTACCAACATCTGTCCCTTGAAGCTCATATCTAAGGCAATGAGGGCAACAAACTGCAGCCTGAGTGTAGGTGAAAGTATGTGGACAGGCTTCAGGGAGCATGTGGCCCAGCTAGGAGCTCTGTGAGAGGCAGTGTGAAGCCCATCAGGATGGGCTTGCATGCCACTGTTCCAGTTTATAAAAGGAGCAGCAAGATGGTTTCCTGGTGTGCCAAAAAAGAGTAAGCCCAGGTAACTCCCTGATGTTCAGAGTAAATGTCAGATGAGAGCAAAACCTGTTCTCCAGGTAGTTCAGCATAGTTGTTAACATAAGCTGCACATTATAAAGGTTTGACAGGAATATACACCCTGGGTTTGGCCCACTGCAGAAGCAGCAACCAATCTGAAAGGCTTGGCTTTGGGTCAGAGGCTCTGCAAACATGGGGTATAACTGATGAGTTTTTCTTTTAAATAGGTATTTCTCCTGCATTTCTACTTAACCCTTGCAGCTTATTTCACCTTTTACATCTTTTCATTTTGAAACATTCACACTGCATAGTCTGGCATTATGGAGGCAACATTATGAACAAGAAGACTATTCTGCAACATATACCAATGTTGATTTTCTTTTCCTTCTTGCAGGGGGAAGGTGTTCAACAGCTTCGAGAAGCTCTGAAGATTTTAGCTGAGAGGGTATTAATTCTCGAGCACATGATAGGAATTCATGGTAAGCGTCGCTAAGGTTTTCTTTTCTAGACAACTGGGGGCTCTGTTCAGGCAGCTGCCCGATAGTTAAACATCCTCCCAGTCTCCTAAACTCTCTGTCTAGTATCTGTTTTAAGCTGGGTTTCCAAAACTAGGTACCCAACCTGACTTAAAGGATGCTTAGAACTGTTGAGAACCTGGAACTCCACCAACTGCACTGGTTACTCTGGCTTTACAGTAGCAGGTGAAATGACCCCCACAATAATGTTTATTACAATTCAGAAAGCCAGGTCACAAGCAGCAGCTCAAGCCATGTGGTGCAGATCATCTACCAGCTTCCCAGGGAGCTGCTTGTTCAAGTCTCTGGGCCAGATCATTTCATCCTGTTAACAGCCTTGTTACTGTCCCAGCCTTGACACTGAGATGAGCATTTTTAAACCAAGTCCCATAGCACTTTTCTTTCTTATTTTCTCCTTGACACATGGCGCCTCATTCCTGACCTCACCTGTAAAGCGAGCTGCTCACACCCTCCTTCAGAGTGACACCCACTTTTATTATGAAGTGGCCTTTGGATATTGATTTAGCCTATGAAAATGCTAAATAGCTAAAATGTCCAGCAGTTCCTAAGCAAGTGGCTTAAAGTGCATGTATGTGACTTAAAGTGCAGTAAGGCAGCATGCTTGGAGAGCCCACAAGCTCCTCTGGAGCCAGCAGAGCGCTAAAATGAAAATGCTGCTCAGCACTTCAAGGCCAAACCAGTGTCAGTGCCCGGTGCTCTGTTATCTGGCTGATCTGGCTTGGGTCTCAGCACTGCCCTTCACTGTTCAATGGATGTGTGTCTTTTAGAGGCCCAAAGTACTATTTCCAGAAGCAATAGGCAGCAACAGTTTAAGCTTTTCGGGAAATCATGAATCATGAACTCATGATTTAACCACAGTCACCCTGACCTTACCTCTGCATTAATCCTAGTTTGCTTCATATTTTCATTGGATTTTATACACCAAGGGCAGGAAGATATGTTTTTGTGCTTCTTTGCTTTGAGATGGTGGAGGTACCAGGAAGATGCCCACTACCTTACCTGGGCAGCAATCCATGCCCAGCTGGTATGTTCTCCGGGCAAGAGGGGAAGGGGAACCCAGTCCATAAGCACAGAACAGTATATTTACAGGACCCAAGGCCTGGCCCTTCATCATCTTTTACTTTGTACCTTCATTTATACTAGTATGAAGGAAAATGTCAGCTCTTTGGGAAGCCTATATAGACACTGGGAGAATTCATGAAACTTTACCCCTGCAGAACTGCCTAATTTATCTATTTTATACACTGTCTGTTTGGAAATACAGCACCAACAAGGCATGCGCTGCTGTTATTTTGAAATGGTCATTTTGGCAAACCATTTTTACTGACAAATGTATTTTCTGTTATTGCTTGCCACGGAGGCAAGTTATTTATACCCATGTATACTTCTATGCCAGTGTAACTGCATTGGCAAAAATGGATGGGTTTTAATTGTACAGTATAGTTAAGGCCATCTTTAAACACCTACATTGTATGACTTTATATAAGTAGTTTCTTTTTTATTGAATAACAGTATAGATAATTTTGTTTTCACTCTCTGCTTTTGAGATAGTTCCATTCTTTAACTTAAGACATATTTTAGGCCCTACAAAAATATTGTTTAGAAAGAGAACTTGGAAAGTAAAGCATTTTTTCCTTGTACAATTATGTTCATCCCTTTATGTGTATATGGTTTTAAAAAAAGAGAGAAAAAGACATAAAATAACAAAACAGAATATCCTTGAGCACAGACCTCCCTGCTCTGAAAGGCACCACACAGGTTTAAATTACCCAGCACCAACTAGCTGGTCATGTTCCCACTGTAGGTGTTAAGGATTTTACCACAGGTTCCTGGGCAGCCCAACTCAGCCCAGCTTTAAAGACCCACGCAGAAATGCCAATCGCATGCTCTCATTTTCCCAAGAAACTTCCCAATCAGTGCGGTTTCCAAAACCACAGCCACCCAAGCAACAAGGCAAAACATACCAGCAAACAAACTTATTCTCTGCGATGGAGGGGCAGTTTGAGATTCTCTAGCCTAGCAGACTGCTGAGGGCAGCCCAGCCGTGTTTACTTCCAGCGAGCACAGTACAAATCCTCCAGCAGCCAAATGCTCACTTGAAACAAACGCTGCCTCATGGGATCAAACTAAGTCTGGGTGTCTGGCTTGTGAGGTTGTGCTCTTGGCAGGGAAACAAGAAAATGTCCATCTCTGACGGCAAAAGGAAGAGGAAACTAGGGCATTAAAAATGATGAGGCAGCATCGAGTTATCAGCATCTGTTGCTGACTGCTGGGAAGATAGAAGAGTGGCCATGGTCAAATGTATATTTAGCTTCATAGGACAGGATGCTGTAGAAAGAGGAGGTGTGTGTTACCACGAGGCATGCTGGGAGAACGGACAGCTAATATTTATTCCCAGCTTTATTGCTAATTTGGCTGTAGCCTAGGGTGGATCAATCCTTTCGTTCAATTTTTTCAGTGCCTCAGAATGTCCTCCTTTACAAGGAGTGAAATGGAACTTAAACCCTCAGGAGCATCACTTCCCAGTGACCACTTGGCCTCATCCTTCAATAACAGGAATCTGTGGGCAATGCTGAGTAGCAGCTATAGCCCAAGGAAATTTATAATCAATAAAAGAACAGCGCTTTATAAATGGAATTACAAATGGGAACAGGACCTGCTGAGCCACATGCAGTAAGAGTACCTACCCCAAAGAGTTTAGACAGCGCAGAGGGAAAAGACCTAATATAGGAGTAGTGTGACGGCAGCAAATGTGTAAGTGCCACAGTTGCTTGCTGGATGGAAAGACAACACGAGGGATGACACTTCTTCCAGAAGAGGTGTCACTGAGAAGGGCCCATTTACCTCTTTCCTTAGCCTCCCCTTTTAAATAGCGCTCTCCCGTGACTTTCTCTCCTTACAGACTCTTTATCTTCCATTGAGCCAGGCTCTGGACAAGATGTGATCCCGGGCTCCCCTCTGCGAACCAGCATCAAGATCAAACGTGGAGGACCCCAGCAGCCACAGGCCTACCAGATCCTCTCTTCACTGCTGGATGACAGTGAAGCCAAAAGGAGAAGCAATCGGATGAAGTAGGAACGTTCTGTGTGTTCTCCATGCCTTTCACCAGTTAAAGATACAGTATCCCAGTGCTTAATTGCAGAGTGCAAATGAAGTGGGTAGGAGGCTGCAGTGTTGGCAGTTGGGTTTCCTTACCTGGCCAATACTGTGCCCTTATGGCAGGGAATGTCTTATCCATAGCTCAGAGAGGGTCTTATGAACATTTTTCTTGATTTTGTTGTTTTGCCTTTGGAATACCAGATGGCAGGTATCCTCAGAAGCTGTCTACAGAAATGACATCTCCTGACGGTGTCTCAAGAGTTTAATCCTCCCCTTGTTTCCTCACTGCCCTTGAAAGTTACTCAGTTAAAGCACTGCTTAACTAGCTGAGACAATCAGTCCCATCTAGACTCAGAGCCAAGCCTTAGCCTTGTCCATTGGCATAGTTGATGACATCTGCTTTTATTTCACGTGGTGGTGTCATGCTGACTTCCAGGTGAAGATGCCACTTTCATAGGCCATTAAAGCATTCTCATCTGCAAGGATTTCTTTTAAGCAAAGAACAAATTGGAAAATTCAAAGAACATTTAAAACTGTTACTCTGACAATTCAGGTCACTCTTGGAATTTAGCATCAAAATCTTGGCTTTTCATGTTGCTAACTGTATGTGAGTGGCATTATTTCTATTCATGGTTGGTTAAGCAAGGACTTTTGATGCAAATGTTCATGGCAACATTGACTTTCTATCTATATTCAGTGAGATTCTATGTGTTACTATGAAAATATAGAGCAGTTTGTAAGAGATATGATGGAATTGTGCAAGAATTTTCCCATATTGCATTCAGCTTGTGCATACATCCGGAGATAATTAATTTAAGTAGTAGCAATAACTATTCATGGAAAAGGATATTTTGCAATAGTTTCTTAATCCTACATCAATAAGGAAAAATGTTTTTACACTGTTTTGTTTTTGTTTTGTGAGTAAATCCTTGCCATTTGAATCTGGAGACAGTGTAGTAGCTAACCACTACCTAAGGAATTAGAGTCTTGTCAAGAGCGTATCTTGCACTGGGAGTTAAATACAAAGTCATTTTACTTTTTGCAATAACGTCTCATTTTGGGGGAAGTCCCAGCTCCAGGGTTAAGAAGTTGAACCTGCCCTTCAGTGACAAATGACTCACTACACCTGCTGTGCAAACCAAATGGGACAAGTTGATGTCATTCATGTAGACAGTGATTTTTGTTAGAAAGGGTGAGACTAAGCAACAGAACTGATGGTACTTTATTTTAAAGAAAAAAAAATTCTTCCCTCCCCCCTGATCTGACAATTTTAAAATTCAGCCCAGGATGAAAGTGAGCAAACTGAGTTTGTGTTTGTCATTTTATGGCGTAAGTCAGGTAAATTGGTCACATTCTATCTGTTTCCTAGTGCAAGATACAGCTATCTGTATACATTGTAAACATGGTAGACCTACAGAGACATTGGAACATCCAAATCTTTCCTCTGAAGGGCATTATATTTTCAGAAATGAACAGATTACAGGCTACTTCAGGATGACTGAATTCACTATATGTCTTCATTTGGCCCTGTTCTTTAGAAATCCAACCATTCCTCTCAAAACAAGTAAAATGGTGTAAACTGATGCTGAGCAAGCATCAGAGAAACTTGCCCTCATACAGAAGCTTTTTACTGCTGTACAGCTAAATAATAAGCAGCCTTGGTTTAAGCTGGCTTGGAGGCTGCAGCAAATGCATTTACTTGCCCTGCTTTTGAATCCTCCTCATGATGCTTGGCTAATGCTAGTGGTGGAGCTCATGAGCAGTCAACCCACGTAGATCAGGTTGTACTTCTGTATGCTCAAGTTTTCCTTTGGACATTTCAAAGAAACAAGCCCAAAGCGTTACAAACATCTGTGGAGTATGACCAGGTGCTGTCTTTCCCCAAGACTCCAACATCTGAAGTGAACGCAGCGTTTTGCCAAGAGCTGATGCTTCAGGCTCCAGCATTACTTTGCCTGCCTGTGCTCTGAATTGCAGCTGGAGTGTGATATAGTCAGAAGACAAGAAAACAAGTAAAACTGCCCATGTCAAGCAGGTTACTGACTTCAAGCAGTCAAACTGTATTCATAATCCTTTTGGGAGAATGAAATACAGTACCTTTGAATGCATCTTCATTTCAAATCCAACACCAACTCTAAATCCAGTGCTAACTCTAATGACAGGATGTATATAAATGATCCCAAATTAAATCAGTGTCTTAAAGAAGGCTGGCAACCGGCTCTCAGCCTCCATCAGTCACAAATACAGATAGCTCAACTTTCCAACACTTGGCGAATGACTGAAGTGCTGTACAGCAGCCCACGTCCCTCCCTTCACTACCATGAGGGCAATTAGCTCTCTGTTCATGGACAGCTAAGCATGGTGCAGCCACTGATATATTCTTGGCATAATCTTTCCATTTAAGAACTAAACACTCAAAAAAGATGTTTCCCCATTTACAGGCTTATTACCATGTAGGAATTGAGAAGTACTTGATTACCTCTTTGTTGAATAGGGCCCATCTTGGTCCTGATCACATGGACATTACGAGACATAGCTGGTGGCTTCCAGGAGAGAACCCCTTATGCCTACCAGTAGGTGCTGGAAAATCAGGCCCTGAAGACTGGGGAGAAATCCCAGTTCGGTCTAAATGTGTACACTGGGCAAGCTGGTGCTAGCTGTAGTCGCTTGCCACATTAAGAAAGTTTCCTCATGGCAGTTTCAGGAACTAAACTAAACCAAAGCAATCTTTAAAAAGGGAAACAGCAAAATTTAGTTTCACTGGTCCTGTAGCTACAGGGTTGAATTTGGGGAAGAGGGAATACAATGAGGCTATTTTCACTTCCTTGACATTTTGGAGCCTTCACACTGAATTGAAAGAGAAATTTTTCTTCCTCCGCGTTTGTCTTCCTGAATTCAAAGCTATTGCATTAGCTTGATGATTGCTCTCTTCAAGTAATTTATATTGACTAGGATTTTGGATTTTAAATTATTTAAAACAAATTACTGGCACAATGAAAGGAAATTTAATGGCAATTGTTTGCAACAAATCCTGCCAAGTCAATTGTCAGAAGACTGGTTAGGTTTGGGTTGCAACCATTTTAATTATTGACTTTTCCAGGTTTCTGTATGAGCTATGTAATTTTTTTCTTCCCACACTTCTTGCTTTACTTAGCTACATCACTCTCTTATGCGGTACTGTATCTTTAATTTGGGTGACAGTAGGATTATACCAAATGGACTTTCTCTCTCAGCTGGGGTTTCATTCCTCTCTACTTACACAAGGGTTGGACCACACTGCTGTGCAGTCCCAGTTTAATTATGTTTTAAAGGTGAACATAGCCTCACACACTGACATTAATGATATTCATGACTAAGCAAACCACTCCAACCACATTTTCCATCTTAGGCAGGATATTAAGGCTCATTTTAGCCAGGGCATATAATGCATCTTGCCATGTCTATGTAACTTAGAGTGGATTTATTTTGAATGTGTGCTCATTTAGAAATAGATTTTAATTGAAATGTTTAGTGCTTTATCTTACATGCATACTGTGCAATACCATAGTGTGTTCTTAACCTTTTCTTTCTTTTTCCTAAGACTTTTTTTTTAAATTCTTAATTTTTCTTTGAGCTCCAATGTGTTTTTGACTTGGATTGGTTCTGGTAGTAGTAATGCATTTTCCTTGCCTTGAGCTAACCAGAAGCAGCAGCAGCACATTGCACAACCAAAAATCTTTGCAATTCGTGCACCCTGATGTTCACCAGCAATCTGGTACTCCTGGGAGGCAGAGATACTTCTCTCCAGAGTATCTAATTTGCACTTACTGTAAAGAATTGATAGCAACCCAGGGAAATAGGAGTAAACTAAAGAGAAGAGCCCTCACCTGCTCCCACCAAACTTCACAGTAATTTTGGCATCAACTTTCAAGGGAACAGGACAAAAAACAGATCCAGATCTTCAGCTAGCACGGACTGGTGCTGCTTTCAGTGGAGCAGAGCAGATGGCTCACAAGCAGCTTTCTGAGAGTTTGGCTCTGGGATTGGGGTTCGCTCCCAATCTCTTCAATGAACTATTTTAATGTGGGAACCTGACCACTGTGACAAAGGCTTCTAAAAGACAATCAGCTTCTGGAATTACTTCTCGATACAATTTATTGGAAATCCATTCTCCTGCACGTTTACAGCTTCTGTCTTATTTGAGATTACATTCCATTCTGGTGTTTGGTGGTATAGGGGTTTAAACTACTCACAATTTCTGTAATTGCGTTGAAACCAAGCAACTCAAAGGTGCTATAACTGTTCACAAAGCACATTCCCATCCATAGAAGGAAACGTTAACTTTTTCACTAGTTATTTTACACAGTATTTTTTTATTTATATCAGTGTGTTTCATATGTGTGCAAATGGTCCCAGCTTCTCTCATTGTAATAAGCTTTACAACCATGCAGCATTTTATGGGGCAGCCATATGCAGTATCTTGCAATCGTGTAATTTCTTAACTTAGAGCAAGAATAAATCTCATCTGACATGATGAACTCATTTATGGCAAGCTCTAATGTTTGTTGTAAACACAACCTGTTTGTTCCACTTCTTGCATGGTTACTTATCTGTTTTCATATTGCTATGTTATTGTTCAAAATATCTATTTCTCTTTATTTGCTATGGGGTTTGTTACTGTATATGGAATGTTTTGTATTCAGCATTTTCTTACAGAGCAGAGTGGGAACAGTATTCAAGAACCCACAAATACCAAAGACGTTTCATGTAATGCACTGAGAAATAAACATACTGTAAATGAATATGATGTCAGGTGTCCTGTATTTACAGCGTTCAGAGCAAGTTGAAGCAATCTGCATCCTGAAATTAGGGCATCTGTTTTTCTTTCCTGCCGTCTCAATTTTCTCTATGTTTGCAGGTCTCTTAAAAAACAAGACTGTGCATAAAGACCCTGCTTCTGGTTGTCTTCTGCGAGGTGGAGGGGCAAAAAGGGCCTCCATTAACTAAAGCCAAATCTGACAGTTTCCTTGCCTGTGACGGGACTGACTCTTCTGCAGGTAGTGGCTAGACTGCTTCAGCAAGCACAGCTGCCGCCTCAGAGGTCTGAGATTTGTCTCTAGGATGCACTTGGTCGCTACTCTGCATTCCCAGCCACACTAACCAAATACAGGGGCATGTCCTGCCTTCGTGGTGAGGCATTTAATTCCTCAAGTAGCCTAGGTAAGCCTTCAAGCAATGTCAGCTCTGAGCAGCTTGCATTGCATTGCAGAGCGAGGCACTACCTGGACATGGCAGACTCTTCCTGCAGGAAGAGCCCTCCGATTCCTGCAGCAGTTTTAATGCAATGCAGGTACATGGATCACAGCTTTCCCTCAGCTGAGCTGGGGCACTCGGAGGCTGCAGCAGACTGTGCGAGGGGGAACAAGCCACAGAGAGGATTCTGCAGGGCTTAAGAGCATAAATTAAAATCTGTTATTTGCAACTTGCCTCACTTCCTCATAAATTTCCTTACTGTTCAAGGAAGTCAAGTTGGCTGATCTAAGACAGCAAGGACTCCCTGGCCCCCCTCCCTGCAACCCCCCAGCACCTCCTGGGCATCTGCCTCCTCCAGAAGCGGCTGTATTTGGCGTCACCTCTTGTGACAATTCAAACTATTAGAAGAGAAAGTGGTTAGGGACTTTTTTTTTTTAACCTTTCTATGATGGGAACAACTACCCATTTAAATGCAACTATCTGTTTGCAAAGGGAGGCTTTACTCTGCGTGAGCCTTGGCTGTAGGAGAGGACCTGGGCTCTTTCTGACAGAGATGTGACAGTTCTGGTTTCTGAACTTGTTTCTTGTATCCTAACAAAAACAAGATATGTAAATTGCAACCAATTTTTTTCCGCCCACCCACAGATTACACTGCAGATATGCAGATACCAATATTGTAGCAAAGGCTAAGTCTTGTAAACACTGAGAAATGTCCACAGCGCCAAGTCCTCTGCTTCATACAGCTTTTTGCATCGCTGATGAGGACATACTCAAGGTTACTTGATGCCAAACATTCCCATGCAACACTTCTCCGGGTCTCTCTGGGTGTATTTATCTTGGTTTTTGTGTCCTAACACCTCCAACTCTGATATATTTATCCTTGCAAAAAGTCCTCTGAGGGAAGGCGGTTCTGTTAATCACTACTGTACAGATTGGGAGTTGCTGGATAAAAGGCTAAATTAATTTCTTGGGACGTTTGTGGCTGTGCTGGTCTGCCAAGCACCAAATTAGCATCAGGCCCATGTTGGTCTCTGGGCCATTATGGCCACTGATTGTAATCACAGCAAGGGGAAATGGCATTTTTCCTAATGCTTAACACAGCACAAGAAAAATCAATGGCAGAGTTGAACAGATTGAACTTCTAGCAGGAGCTGATTAAAAGAAAAAAATACATATATTCACAAACAAACCACAGTTACTCTTTGAATACACTGCCTTAACTCTTCATTAACCACATGCTCAGAAGCAAGTTGCTATACAGCTTACTTTTTAAAGACAGACAAGCATTAATGCTATAGTAAGAACAGCTCTGACAATATTATTTTCTACATTCACGCAGTTGGAATTGCTCTCCACATTTCAGCCTGTTGTATGTGACCAGGGAAGGGCTACCAGGAGCACCCCTACACCCGTGCAGCCTGAATCAGCATCTGTAACCTGTGCTCACAGACTGGGGAAGTGGGGATGGGGAATGTAGTGATCCTGATATGGGACCAAACTAATCCTGAGCTTCCCAAGCAACACTGTGGCCAGAAGGGCAACTACTATGCTGTACAAATTATAAAGAAAAAGTAAGCAGGGAGATTACATTACCCTATTTATCATTGCTACCTCTTAGGACATTGTGTCTACAGTTCACCAAAACCAGTGACAAGTTGGTTCAAAGATGGATTGGGAAATATTTGACTACTGCAGACTTAAAGAAATAATTTGCTTGGCATCAAAGAGGGTCTGGTAGCTGATCAGGCCTGACTTAGTTATCTCTGAGACTCTTTATGAGAGAGGCAGAGAGAGAAACTGCTGTGCCAGAGGGCAGGTTTCCCCACGCAGCACCCTCCTCCCAGTCCCGCCTTAGGACAGGATCAAGCACCCTTAGGCAAAGCCAATCCTTTTGTTTGTTTGTTTTTTGTCCACATGACAAACTGGATAGCACACATCCTTTGCAGCCTAGCAAGGAAAAAGTATATGAGCCACTATCTGACAGATAAAATAACAAGAGTGCACTCCTTTAATGATGATGATAATTAACCATTGTAACAATTTGCCAGAGGATGTGGTAGAGCTTTTACTACTAGACATTTTTGATATTATGAGAGGACTTTCTCCCCCTACAGAAGCATGTGTGTGTGTATGGATATATTCCAACTCAAAGAATTCATTCAGGAGAGCCATACCAGATAATCAAACCGGCAGCGTCAGTGATCATAAAGTTGCAATGACCATTCCTGGCCCTGCCTTCACTGTGCACAGTACAGCTCAGCACTGGAGACATGTGCTGCTATATGCCATCTGTACAAATTCACTAGTGCATGGGAACAAGATCTTTGTAGCTTCACACTAAAAGGTGGCTGCCCTAAGCACATCTCTAGGACACACCATCTTTGTGCAGCACCCAGAGCTATAACTTACAACCCGATCCGTGGGAAAGGGCTGTCCAGGATGGAAAACTTCTGGCATCAAAAGTTTGGACTGAGACTGGCCACATACCAAGGCAAGCTAGAGGTGCCCCGCTGATCATGGGCTACTGTGGTAGAAGGGAAAGGCTGAGTCAGAGAGCCCAGAATTGGCCTGTATGTATCATTGGTATGTCTGTGGCAGCACTTGTGTAACTGTGCCAATGAAAACCTGATTTATATATAACCAGATGGAGTTAATGTCCCACCAGTAACTTTATATGACAGTTAAACTTTAGACTTAGTTCAGAAAATATATTGGCTGGGAGAAAACAGCACATGATAGGATCTTGGCAACAACCTTCTCTCTACTCCTCAACCACAAAAACATCTTCAGAAATGGATAGAGCCTGGGTCTACCTGGTGACAGGAGGATGTGGTTTTATTGGGGAGAAGATCGTAGAGGTCCTGTCTCAACAAGACTACATCAAAGAAGTCAGAGTCTTTGGTTCAGTAGCAAGAGAAGAAGTAGAAAAATTCACCACAGGTAAGAAAAGGACATCATCTTCTATTTAGTGACCCTAACCCTCCCTTTCAAGACATCTGGTATTATGTTGGAGATGCCACAGTTACAGGCATGGGGAGGAACCTGGATTAAACAGACTGCATGAAGAATAACTTCCAGCTCAGAGAGGTTTTTCAGCATAGGACTAAGTCAAAGCAAAAAGATCCATAGCGTGTAACCCCAAGAGATATATCACAAGGAGGATCTAAGTCCCCACTCAGGGATCAGTTGTAAGGAGCAACATGCACACTGAGCACCTGACCTGGGAACTTGGCTAACTGGTTGCTTCTGCTCAACCAGTCTGACTAACAGCAAATGCTCCTGAACTGCTCCAACCAGTTACCAATTCTGAGAAACATAACCAAAAACCCTTGACAATAATAGAATCAAGCTCAGCATCTGCTGCAGATATTGTGAAATAAATTACTGAAATAATTGAGAGAAACCTATAGTAAGTAGCCTTACTGTGCTGCGCATAAAAAAGGAAGTCTTGGTAAACACGCTCAAAAATACTAAATTAATCCATTTGATCATATCCTGAGAGCTGCCTTCTGATGTTTCACCAGGGTTGATTACAGTGAGATATGCTGGGGAAAAACAACCTGTTTTACTGGATTTGAGAATACCCACACCAAACAAGCCAATGCAGATCATGGTGCTCTGCACAGTTAATGGTGGGCTGGGTCCCCCTCTCTCCGACTGCCCAAACCTTCAGCCTGCTTCGAAGGAGAGGAAACAATGATAAGGGAGATCCTATCTGTCAGGAGATATCAATAGAAAGGAGATACACTTAAAGCAAATTAAAAGACTCCCAGGGAAATATCACTATCAGAAACTGTCCCTAGGCAGATGAACTCACCAGACTGGTTTTCCCCAGGCTTCAGGTAGCCAATTGCCTTAAGAGCATCATCCATAACTGAAGAAAAAACTGTTTGAGCCTTAAGGAGGTGCCGTAATCTCTGCTCCAGGAGAGATCTGTGGCCTAACACCACAGAAAATCATAGAAAAATGAGGCAGAAGCAGCCCTGAGAGGCCACCCCAACCCCTATCCCTCTGCCCCAAGGCAGAATCAGGTTGGCCACGACCTTCCTGACAGATGTTTTTCTGTACTATCCCCAGGCCACCTCAGGCAGCCAATTTCTGCACCGTCAAGCCATTGATGTTGGTACAGTATAATCTGCAATTCAAGTCCTTGATTTCTCATCTAACCTTACAGGTAGAATAGGTTAATACTGTCATTTTTTTAGAATAATTGTCATGATCTGAAAACCAGCCCCCCTTTCCTCTCCACACTGTTTTCTCCTTTAGTCTAAAGCAACTCTTGTGCACTCCTCTCTCCTCCACAGCTCACATTTTCTGTATCTCAGGGTTTTGGCACTGCTCTTTTCTGGGAGAGTGGCACCAAGGTTAGGACAGAGAGGCCAGCTGTGGCCTTCTCAGTGCTGAGCAAAGCTGATGGATTTATTTCTTCTGTCCTGCAAACTATTCTCCTATTTGTACCTGTCAGTACAATTATGCCTTTTCCATAGTTGCAAGACCCTGCTGACAGGCAATAACTCCTGAGCTGCCCTGGCCCAATTTAATTCTTTCATGAAGATCCACTGCCTCTTCCCTACTAAGCCCAACAACGTCTCTTTATTCCTATCTAATTTCACCTTTTTTTTCCCAGACTCTATTAGTTGCGTTCAGCTCATACCCTAATCCTCTAAGGTACTTCGAATCCCTCCCAGTCTGATGTTATCTGCTGATTTAATGAACAAATCTGCCAGATTCTTGATGAAAACAATAAAAAAGACTCAAATACAGCAATAAGCCCTGGAGAGCCCCAGGGCAGCCACCTACCACAGCTGGCAATTCCCTGGGAACTGTAATTCAGCCAGTTTTGTGCTCACCCTAATGTGGCTTACTTAGACCATCTTTTACTGACTTGCTTATGAGAATGACACAGAGTTTCTAAAGCCCTTCTAAAATCAAGATAGATGACATCGACCTGTTCCACAATATCCGTACAGCCTGTTAACTTGTCATAAGAACAAAGGAGATTTATCTGACTTGATTTGTTCTTGACAAATCCATGTCAGCTGCTTCTAGTCTCCTTACTATCCTGCAGGTGCTCACACACATGTTGTCTAAGTGTGTGTTCCTGAATTTCCTGGGGTTGAAATTAAGCTGTTCTGTAATTTCCTGGCTCTTCTTTACCTCCTTTCTAAGGACAGGTGTTTCATTTGCTCTACTACAGTCTTCCAGTGCCTCTAAAAGTTCTCCAAAGTAGCTGATAATGCAATAAAGCTGCGGTTACATCCATCACCTCTTTAGTAGCCCTGGATAAAGCTCATCAGGCCTTATCACTTTAAAAATTTCTCATGGTTGCCTTGTATCCTCCCTGGTTTTGGCTGAGGTCTCATCATTCTCTTGCTGGTCTTAATTGCACCAGCTGCCTTAAGACAGGTGATGCAAAAGAGACTATTTAACACTTCAGCCTGAGTAGTTACAGGCTTTCCCTCACCACTAAGTAGCAGCAAAATCCTCCCCACCATGAGGTTGCTAATGCTCTGCTCCACCTTTCAGCAGCAGCATCCTTCTCTGCACTCCAGTCCTCCAGGCAAGTGTATTACCTATGTGGATAATGCCGTCTTTCTTTTTCCCCCTCTATTCTTACTGAAACAACTCTATGCTTTAATATTTAATTAATTTAATATTAAAATTCCTATGAGCTAGTCCACCAAATCTTGGTTATGCTAATTAAGAAATCAGCATGACCCTTTTGTAAAACTTCTGCCTCTTCCTACATCCTTGTCCTGGTAGTTGTTCACTGAGTGTTTCCATGTCATAACACTTCCACGACTGGAGTCACAGACCCTTCCCTGAGCTGTGCACGTGTCTGATCCTTCAGAAATCACTGCCCCGGTCCCTGGCTGCATGGGGCTCTCCAGGAAGCTGCCAGCCCAGGGCAGAGGACACATCTCCTTCCCAAAACAACGCTGCAACTGCTACTACTGTCTGGCTTATTGCAAAATCCCCAAGCAGTACAGCTTCCTAACCCAGCTTCCTGTTGGCCTATTCCCAACTACAGGAAAAGAAAAAGGGAAAAATCCTACTTAAATTTTACAACGCTGTCTCAAAGCAAGAAAATTAGCAGTAGATGCAACAGTAGCCATCTATGGAACTGCTCTTCTGAGGCAGAGGGCAGGGGAAAAAAACCCCTCTGAATGGCTCAAAGGGCAGAATTTCCTCTGAAACTTTTTAACCTGTTACATTATTTCCCCTTCCCATCTACAGTATTTGCAGTTTCAATAAAGCTCTGTGCAATGCCCCTTGAACTTGCCTGGTGTTATTCCCAGCAAGGTCTAAAAATTTTCTGTCTGAAAGAAATTGTCCAGCACAGCTTCACCCATTCACATGCACTGGAGCAACTCCTGTAACCAGCTGCAGCTCTGGCCAACACTCTCCTGTTCTTGCTCAGCACTGTCCTTGGACAATGACAGACGCAGCTATTCTGACCCACAGTTGATGCAAACTGGCAAAGTGCTGTGCTGAATTAAACCAGATGCAGATCTGGTTCCTTGGGGTTCAAAAGCAGGGATGTATTTTCCCCTGGTGTGATGTATTCAATGGCATAGCCATTAGTGTGCTTCAGCTTGGCCTGCAGAGAAGAAAGCTTTCCAAGCAGGATCCTCATTCTGCAAGAAGGTGAGGATGCTGATTTGGACTTTTTTTCCCCCTGCATCTATGGTTATATTATTTTTCTCCAGCTACCACTCATGTGACAATGATGAAAGGAGACATTTGAGACTACAATCTGCTCCTTGCTGCCATGTGGGGAGTTCACGTGGTTATTCACACAGCTGCTATTGTGGGCTATAGAAACACTGTGCCCTTTTGGGAAATGAGAGCTGTCAATGTTGGGGGTAAGCTCTTTAAAACAAGCAATTAAACACAGCCTTAAATTCACACACCTTGGTGTAGTCATACAAGAGGCTATGACAAACCTATCCTCTCTGATTTAGTGCTCCCTTGTCCCCTGAATTTCACACACATCACTCTACTACAAGATGAGAAAGGTGCCCAGGACCTTTCCTTTGCAGGGGGAAGTTTCTGCCATTGCCCCTCTGTCCTTGCTCAGGGCAGGCCATGCTGCTCCTCTCCACTGATAAAGGTTCATCTTAGAAGGTCAAATCTGGACCCAGTTATTACCCAGTTATTCTGATCAAGGGTATAACTTTCACTAATAGTACTGAGGTGATTCAGAACATGCCTATAGTGGTAAGAAACCATTTTGTATGTGACAAGGACAACAATTAAAAGTTAACCCCTGTTCTAGATAGCTTATAGCTTTCCCAGGTCTTTCCAGGGAAAAAAGCCCTACAATACGTACCAGCACAAGACTATACCAGTTGAACTGCATCCACACTGTAAGGGAGTGATGTTATTTTATAGTCAGAGTTCACAACTATTATGTATCTACAAGCCATGCATAAGTGAAAGCTGCACGTTGTCTTCCCATCACCAAGACCTGATTTCATGTTAGGTGCAAGATCTGCTTAAAGAAAACTTGTTCATAAATCTAGGAAATAAGCACAGGCTATAAAAATAATGAAATCCCTATTACAGCAGCAATTCCAATGGCACCTCAGGCTGTTAGCTACTAAAATAGTTGTTAACCACAAGGAAGGAATTTTATATATTTTTTATATACATATATCTCAAACTCAATTACTGCTTACTGCTTCTACTATTTGCTGATACATTCAAGGGCAACATTTAAATTCCATCCTTCTTTTCATTGCTGTAGTTGTTTTCAAAACCAGATGCTTTTAAGAGCCTGTGTTGTGCATGTGTACTGAGAATATTCAGAGCCTGAGGGTTTCTGCTACCTTTTAATGGCTTTGTGAGATCTTCCTCTTCATTGTCTGCTTGCTATGAGCAAGGTACTTCAGTGTAGTGAGGTTTTTACAGATAGCAGTGAACAGCGGGCAGCTCCCCTATTCAGCAAACCAAACCTCTCGCAGATGTTTGCGACATTCCCAGAAAACCACACACACGCAAAGATTTTTCCAATGTGACTGAATGCCTCTTTGAGGAGCACAGTTTGAGATGTCTTAACAGATGCCTGATTTTCATACAAACTGTTCTGCATTTTTGCCTCCCCTTGGACGGCTTCATGTCCCTAAAGGCTGCTGCCCTCACTAGGACTGCCCAAAATCTTGAATTGAGAGATTAGTCTAAAGTTTTCTATTAAAATCATAGAAGGTCAAAGAATAAAAAGGAACTAATAATTTGATATCTGCTGTAGACTTAATGGAAAAAAATAGGGTCAGGACAGGTCAACTATATAATCCTCTAGCTGATTCCTCTGTGTAACTCAGGCCACAGAAATTCATCCAATTAGTGCCTTAAGCCCAACAATTTGTGGCTAAATTGGACTATGGCTTTTCAAAAGACTTGTGCCTAGAATTAAGGACTGCAAGTTAATGGGCTATCTATCATGTCTTTCAGGCAAGCCATAACAATGTTGAAGAGTATTAGTGTGGCCATGGTTAATTACCATTTCTGGCAAAAATTTGCATCTTCTGCTTTGATTCTCTCCTGTTTCAACCACTGGTTGCTGAATCCTGTTGTAGTCTTGTTGACTAAATTGAAGAGCCCTCTTCTACAAGAATTATTTTTTTCTATCTAGTCACTTAAAGACTTTTTAATCTGCTTCTTGTTAAGATGAATGAATTTTAACTCAGCTGTTTCCAGCAATGTTTCTCATCAGGGGTTCTCAGTTAACTTTACATGCTGTGATAGGCTCATGGAGAAGCAAATGGATTATTTTCCACCAGGTCTTCATATAGACTCATGCCCTCTGAAATTATCCTAAACTCAGGATTTCCTTGATAATTTCAGACTTTGCCCTAACAACAACAGAGAAATCACAAGGCCTCCCAGACAAGATCTGCAGCAAGGCTCAAGGGCAGAGCCTGATTAGCCAGTATAAATAGTATGGAGATTTCTGGAAACCAACCCTATGAGTGGTTTCCTTTTAAGATCTGCCTTATCAGGTTTGAAGGCCCTCAGTATGCAACCATAGTTATGCTGTTGTCATTGAGGTTCTCGTAGAATCAACTTGAACCAAATCACAATGAATGCAAAAACCATTCCTGGAAAAGTCATAAATCATTTAAACCCACCCCCTCCCCGTAAACCCCCAAAACCAACCAACCAAAACACACACACACACTGACCCACAGGTTCAGCCAGAACAATCTTTCTTAAACCAAACCGTGCTTCAGATTCATGCAGACTTGTAAGTTGCCCCCACGATTTAATTTAAAATTCTGCATCTACCAGGAGGCTGTTGCAATGATTTTTCACCCTATAGTCACCCTGCAGAACTTCTGCAGAGCAATATATTCAACTAAAACAACAATCCAGAAGGCTGCAATTCACCATTTGACAGTCTGCCCATGAATCAAAAAAAGGCAGAAAACATGGAGCTTTGCTCTGCTGAGCTGTCAGCTTCCTTTATGTTAGCAACTATTAAGTCCCACTGAAGTCAGTTGTCAATAGCCATAGAGGTTAAGCCACATTATAGCTACAGATGTAACTGCTACTCTCACGTTATAAACTATCCATGCCTGTGCAAACATATCTGAGGAACTTGACCTGTGGCTTTACAGCTTTTCAGCCATAAAAAAGATGGATCTGTTCCAAGTCAGAATCCCAAGCCTGGAAATCTTTTTTTGACTTCCATAACAGGAACCAAGGCAAGGTGGTTAACATTTGTTCTTCCCAACCTGCCCCACAGGTACTGAAAATGTGTTAAAGGCCTGCTGTATCCTGAACATCCCATATGTTGTCTACACAAGCTCCATTGCTGCAGTGGAACCCAATACTTTGCACGAGCCCATGTTCAGGTGAGGCTAAGCAAATCTCCATTACTCTGGAACTCCAATTAAACAGCAATGAAATTGCAACCAGATGGAGATTTTTGCCGTGGTGACAAAGGAGAAGATATGTGTTCCTCTTCCTGTCAATTTGTCTTCTCTTTCTTGAAAATCCTGCTTTGCTGCTTTTCACTTTCAAGAACCATACCTTTCCCATCCTAAACTTGACCAGTAGTGGAAACCACTGATGGCAAGAGTTGGCTGAGAGATGTATGACCCAACTGCATCTTCAGGCTGTCTCCCATATGTATGTCCCTGCTCCTCTAAGCCCTAAAATCAGTTTCAGATAAGTTCTCAGATGCTTAAGGTTTGTGATAAGTTGTGTCAAGTTGTATCCTGCTGTTGGGTCAGAGTTTTTGCTCTCCCCCCACACTGAGTCAATCCAAAGGACAGGTGATGCTCTACTGTTACCAACCCACTTTCCCTCCTTGTTTTAGCTCCACAGTGAATTGCTAGCAAGCCTGTACTCATCTCCTATTATTAAATGTGGTCAAATGTATACAGATTATTTTAGCACTATTTCAGAAGAAAATTAGTTGGTCACACAGTCTTAGGGGACAGATGCATTTGGCGTGAAGTTGCCCTGCAGTATTCATGTGTAGTTACACTCTCTGTGACCTGGATCTGACCTGTATATCACACCCTTCTATCCCTCAGAATCCTTTTTCTTGGCAACACGCTTATGAGGGCTAATTCTTGGGCTTTATACACTTTGGGACATTATGCTCAACCCATCTCTTTGTATACGGCTCCTATGAGACTGACCCACAGACCTAGAAGAAGCAGGAGAGCTTTAGAAAACCTCCTGCGACAAAGGTGGGATTTGGAGAAATGCAAAGACAGAGGTCAAAATTACTGTTTGGAGGGGTTTTGATATTCAGAACTGACTTTCACTATCAGTTGACACTCCTGCTCACAACTCAGCATCTGGATACCTTTTCTATGCATGTGGCAACAGTGCTTGCACCTTGAGAACTGGGTGGATATTTCTGAAGACCAGGAGCTGAAGTTTTAGGTTAAATTTGAAGTCAGGTAGAGACAGCTGCAGTCTGATACTTACCACTGTAAGGTTCCTTGCTGATTTCAAGCATGGTTGTAGCCACACAGACTGCTCAAACCATGGAAACTTGTGTGCAGGGAGAACTGGCTCAAAGTCAAGTTTTGTCTCTACAAGCAGCCAGCCTAGACACAGCTGGCTTCAATCATTTGGCTCTAGAAATTTGCACCCAGCTAGAAAAGGCTGTCTAAGACATAACTTAAAATGACCTACAAGCCTAAATTTCATACTCACAAGTAAGCTAAGGCATAACCCAGTTGTTTTGAAAAGTGTTTAAGCACTCAAATCTGTAGAATAGATGTCTGATTTAGGGAAAAAAAACCATGAGAGCAATGAACCTCAATCCATTTGGGACCATGAGCACTATAGACACTGTGTCACTGAAAAGCTATGGGATTTGGTTATTAGCATATCTAAGTCATTTCTAAAAATGAATGTAGATACAGGCACATCCTTGTTAGTATTTTAGTCCTGTGACCTAAGAGGTGCATGTGAACAGATGCCTTGAAAAAATCTACCCCAAATCTTGCCTGAGAGGACAGTCCTTTGGCTTGTAATGATGGCACCAATGGGTGCAAGCAAAAACCCATCTGGGGTGATGCTTAGAGAGTTACACATGAACATCCTCTGCCCACCAACTCCCAATCCTTCCCCATCACAAATGCAAATAAAACCACCACCTAGAGCTTTTAACTCATTTTGCAGAACACACTCAGGTTCTCCCATGATGCTGGGAGAAAGCTGGAGAGAGCGGTCCTCATTCTCCAGTGATTTTGCTTTTAAACTAAGGGAATTACATCATGCAAAATGAGAGAAGGGTCAGACCACCAGTAAAAAATTACACCACTTGTCTCATAGGGAGCCCAGCGGTGACTGGAAGGCAACGTAATATGGCTCCGTTTTCATGACAGGTGATATGGCTTTCCCCTTCCTCCACTTCCCATCTCCCTCATCCCCACCCAATCTGTTCTGCTCTTCTCCCTCACAGTCCATGATCCTGCCTGCCTGCCTTTTTCTTTTTCTCTTCCCCCTTCTCCATCATTCCTCATATAATTTTATTTAACTCACTTTTACATGCTTGGGAATTGACACAGACAAAGCATGATTAGTCTCTGGACAGGGTGATGGGTGCAGGGATAATGCTCACACCTCAGCATCCGACAATAATAGAAAATGCCTCTGTCAGTCTCAATCCCTCTGAGACAGCCACTGCTGAGATACCTTCTGACAATGCTGCTCCAGTCTTATTAGTGTTCAGTTATCTGTGATCGTTTTGAAAAGCAAGAGCATTATGCTGAGCTCTTTGTTACTACCAGGCTTCAGAAGGGGTGGGGGAAGGCAAACATGAGCAGAGCTCTGCAGACCAGGAACAGCAGGCAGGTTTGCCCCCTCTGTGAAGCTGCTGCTTTTTAAAAGCTTTGTAAGGCAAAAAATAAATTTGGATTAAAAAAACCAAAGTAATTAAAACTAGAACTTTTAGATAACCTCCCTAATTGTTTTAGGCCTCTCCTGGGCTTGCAACAAATCATGCACAATCAATCTTTTGTCTTGCTTGTTTTCTGGTTTGTCTTTTGCTCATCACCCATAAACACAGGAAAGGGGCGGAGGGTTTTGTGATAAAAGCCCATGGTGTGCGAGGAGGCTGTATTTCTGATGCTCCTAATTTATTTCTGTTGCTCCTAATTTATTTCTGTTGCTGAAGCACAAGAAGGCCCTGATCTCAGCTGGGATATCTGACACACAAGATACTAGATTGCTGAGCAGGCAAGAGAAAAGCAACAGTATTATCCACGTTTTACACATGGAGATCTGAGCATACAAAAGAGTAAGCAAGTTGCCCAAAGTCAAACAGGGAGCCCGAGTCAGAGCTTGTTCTCCTGAGGCCCAGTGTTTGACAAAAAGATCTTTGCTGCAGATTTGCTGCATGAACTCGTCACAGGTCACTTAACCCTTCCAAAAGGTGCATCCAAACCCCATCTGCAAAAGAAGCAAGATAATTCTTCATTACCCTGTGTGGAAGTACCCCATGCCTGGCAGAGTCTGGTGTTTGCCTAGGGTGAATTTTTCTAGGACAGCAAAATAGAGTAAATTAATTTTAAAATGTAAAGAAAGACTCCTGCAGCATGCAGAGGGAGAAAGAGCTCCCATACTAGTCATGGCAGTAGGAGAGCAAGTGGCCACAGGGTATTCATGGATGGTCCTTCCCAGTGCTTCAAACAACTTTTCTTCACTCCCTCGCTCCTCCAGAGACCACTGAATCTGCTTAACTGAATCCTGCAATGGACTAATGTTGATCTAGAACCACAAAATGCCAGCACCCTGGTGGGGAATAGAGCTGCTTTCTTGTTTCTCCTTGGAATTATTTCAGGGCCTGTGAGGCCAGTTACATGTTAGATCCCATGGGCTTTCCTCCTTGCAGCTGTAAGTTAGGAGGCTGAGGAGCAGCTTATCATTCATAGTACCAACCAAGTATCCACAGCATGGCTGTGAGCCCTGCTTGCACTTAATCATGGGTCCGCTTCTTTGCTCTTCCCCTTGAGCATAATTTGATAAGGGAGATGAAGGAATAATCCCAGCACAAACCTGCTAATTGCATGTCTTCCAAGAGATCACTAGCAGCTCTATCACATCACCAGCAAATGTCTCCCAACTCTAATCAGCTCTGTGAGAAACTCAAGCAGCAGCTTCTCCTTTTTATGGCTTATGAGAGGCTTTTCTCTACCTCTAATGAAAAAATGAAGTAGGATTGCTCTCATTTTCCTGCCCTCCATTTTGTGCTCCTTCCACCTTGTTCAGCCACTTATGAGTTGCTTAAAAATGTAACTCCACTGCCTTATAATTCGCCTGCCAGACTTTTATTTGCTTCAATCACACCACTAGACAAGAACAAATCCAGCTATCAGAAATAAAATCATTACCCTCATGCAAACCTGCCTATGAACACCCAGAACCACCTGGTATTTCTTGAGGCCTTATTTCTTGCAAACTGCAGCATGGACTCAGATTCATATAACTCACAACCAGTGGTAAGTCCCTGGGGAGCAGGGATTGCAGAGTAAATCACGCTGTGACAAATGTCTCCAAGCCCATGGTCGCTCCCTGCCTCTCACAATCTATTTCAGAGAAAATGAGGACACCAAATACAGTGGAGAAGTGGAGCTGCCTTATGGGAAGACAAAGGCCATGGCAGAAAAACTTGTATTAGAAGCCAGTGGAAAAAAGGTACAAAAGTCAATGGTAGCACCTGTGGTATTACAGCACAGGATGGGTAGGAGAGAGATGGTTAGAAAGACCCCACAACTCATATCTAAGTGTGTAGCCAACTGCTGCCTTGACATGATGCAGAAACCACATCACCCTAAGTTTACCAAAGCCTGATATTCCCACATCATCAAGAAGTTGCCAAACTCTTGAAAGATCAAAGGGTGCTGCCCTTTGAGCCCGTACTTTAACTCCAACAGGAGTGTGACTTTGGAAAGAGTTGTCTTAAATTAGGGCCTAAGAAACCAGGTTCACCTAGTTCATACGGCATAAAGGTATAATTTTCAGACGTGCCTGAGTGATTTAAGAATCAAAAATATTAGTGTACCCAGAGTGAGCCACCTACGTAAGCTAGTTGCCTAGTATTTTTAGACTCCCAGTGCAGTCAGCTGACAGATGAGTTCTAGAGGACAAAGCAGAATATAAGAACGAGACTTCTGTCCTAAATCACTGCCTGGAGCCTCTCTCTCTCCCAGTTACAGTGTGAGGCCAGCCAGCTTAGCTGGCTTTCTCTGGTACCTGATTTTGGTTGTTGCAAATACTTGTTTATACATCACAACTGCAGAAGAGTTAATGCCACTAGCACCCTCCATCCAACATCTCTCAGTGAGCACCACATGGGTGCAGGTGTGTTAGGAAGAAAAAAAAAAAAATCAAACCGAGCCTCTCCTTGTATTTTTAGGGACACAAACCAGGCCCTAAATGTCCAGAGCACCTCTGCAAATGTTGACTCCTCTAGCCCAATATTCCCAGCTTTTGGTTTTATCTGGCAAACCCAATATCACTGCAGGAGATTTCATCTCTGAACCCACTACTCGCTAACATCCATCCCTGATTTTACAGCTGAGCAACAGTGGTAAACTCACAACCCGTATCATCCGTGCAAACACAGTGTATGGGGAGAAAACAATGTTTCTTCAAGAGTTGTATTTGCTTGCCAAAGCCAGGAACGATGTGTTGAACTACCTGGAGCCTGAAAACACAGAGCATAATTACACATACGTGGGTGAGTGAATGATTGACCTCTTTGCATGTGGTACTACCACACTGTTTTAGTCACAGGGGATTTTACATAGCTGAACCATAATCTTCCAAGACAGAGGTGAGTATGGTGAATGAGCACAAATATTTTTATAACCACAAAACTTAGACTGGCTAAAAGAATTTTTAAAACAGTTATTTACATTCTACTGTTTTCCCTGGAAAGGGTTTTCTTTTTTCCCCTCAACATAGGGAAAAAGTTGTTTAGAAAACTGAAAAAAGTCAGCAGAAAAAAGTATAGAGATCTAATCTTCCTTTTTCTAGGTAAATGTTTCAAGGGATATATGGGGGGAGAGAGAGAGAAATTCAGACAGTATTTTTAAAATGTTTTTAGTTTGAAAAGACAATTTCTTCTTCATTAGAAGAAATTAAACTAACACTACTTGTAAAATTCCTTGCAAAAAAGGCTGTACTACATAACTGATTTTAGCAAGCACAAGAAACTACTCACAAAACCTACAGAAAGAGTTTTTTGTGGTGTTGAATGCATTTCAGGGAAGTATAACTCACCATTAAATCATGCAGTTATTTCTGTGCAGCACACTTCTATGTCTTTTTCCAAAAGTGCAGATAACAGTAGTTTGAAAATGCTGTTAGAGAAGAATCAGGCCTAGATAAATCAAGTGACTTCTTCAAAGGCTCACAGCAGAGCCAGGAATAAAACCCTCGAGCACTGCCTCCCATTCATCCTGCTCTCACTACAAAACACTGCCCTTTCACTTCACGTGAACCAGTATCACAAGGCACATTAATTGTCCAGCTCAAAGGGGAGACCAAAGGTTTAAAGGATCTTGGAGGTCTGGATTAACTACTCAGTCTCTCTACAGTACAGCTGAATAACACGATGAGTGCTTTTGCTACTTCACAGCACTGAAGCTGGCAGATCCAATGTACTCATTCTACAGTAAACAGGAAAATTTATCTCCTCCTGAATACCTGTTTCTCTCCCCCTCTTATTTCTCCAGGGAACATTGCATGGATGCATGTTCTTGCAGCAAGGAACTTGCAGTTGAAACCAGATTTACTTGCAGAACAAGTGTGTTACTCCTATGATGACACTCCAACAAGGAAAGGTTTTCTGATCAGGCATCAGCTGTTGTCCTCTGTGAACCCCTCAGTGAGACTAGGCTCACACATCCCTTACTGGAAAATGTGGTTAATGATACAATTGCACAGGATAATCAGGGTCATTCTGTACCCTTTCTGGAAGCCACAGCCTTTCCTAAACTTGTCTTTACTGAACACTGTAGTCACCACCTTCTCCTATGAGACAGACAAAGCCTCCAGGTATTTTGGGTACAAACCTCTCTTCACCTGGAAAGAAAGCAAGCACAGAACTGTGCAGTGGTTGGAAGCAGCTGCAGGGAACCTGGAACGACCCCAGCTTCATGAAAAGAACAGCTAAGCAGCATGTTTGGGGTAAGGAGAGAGCTTATCACCCCAGCTGTGTGCACACAGATGCAGGGCTTGCTGGACTCGGTCATTCCCACGGTGCCACCACTGCGCGGGGATCACTTGTGGGAACGAGACAGGTTCAGATGAGAGACAGTGCACAGCAAACACCTTTTTGATAAAATTAGTTAACCACTTTTGTTCCACAGCCTGATGAGCTTCCATCTCTTTCCATACTCAGCAAATGGATCTCTCCCTTGCCACAGTCTTGGTCAGCTGGTGGGATGGCCGTACCTGGATCAGACACTCAAGAGGTCTTCAGCGATAATTTTGGGGAAGACAAGGAAAGCCCATTAAGTTTTAGGGTTTAATACAAGGAAAAAAATAACTCCCTTTTTGAGAGCTACCTTTTTCAAGATGCTTCATGTTATTCTTAATGTGTGGAATATCGTATCTGTTTTGAAATATTATCCCTATAAAAAGAAACTTCCACTCTCTTGTGCAAAGAGTGTATAGGCTGACTTACTTTCTAATTGTTTGGATGGATAACTGATGTCTACAAGCCTAGAAGTGGAATTCGTATAGTTTGTAACTCAAAATCTCTTACCTTGCAGCACTCCAGCAGCAAAGCAAAACAGATTAAAGCCCACATTCAGCTGCTGCACTGGCAGACAGCAACTTTAGTGAAGGCCTGAGGGGCTGTGTTTATGCTAAATAACGTCTGAACTTCAGGAGGAAGAGGTCATTTCAACTCATTCCAAGGCACTGGACCTACAGAGTCCATCTGGGAGCAGTATTTCACAGATGATATTTTCCTAACACAGTCAAGACAGGCACTTCCAAAAGATTCACAACAAAAAATGGTTTGTATCAGTTTATCAGCTCCTCTATTTTTGAGACACACAGAAAGACTGGTAAGCCTACAGTAAGCACAATAGAGATTTCAGTTTTCACTTGAGCTTGGAGGAATGGGATATTTTTACAACACTGGTTCAAATCTAAAATCAATTCTATTGGTATCACACTTCTGTGTTCTGTAAATATGTACCCATCTCCCGAGTTTTCCTACAGTAAAAGTGTACACATGTACAAATAAAAGCTTATTTTAATTACAAGTGCCTTAATCCTCCTGGAAAAAGCAAGTTTCAGCATGGCATCCTTGATAGAAATAATCAAAATTCGCTTCTTATTAGTCACAGTAATTACCCAGGAAGGGAAGCAAAGCAATACAGTGTGAGTTGCCAAGTTAACTTTACCAAAATTCACACTCACAAGATAATTCTTTGCAAAATAAGCTTACAAATCAAAAATAATTTGCTCTGGTAATTCATTAATAATTTAATATAATAAATAAATTTTTGGGAAATTATTGCAATTTGATCATAAAGAATTTGGGAAGGTGAAGTGTGTGAGTTATCAGTTCTCTACTTTTTTTTTCTCCTACCGTTTGTGCTGGGAGGTTTTTAAAAACGGGAGTAGTAAGATTGCTGAGTTTTCTATTTCACTAAAAACTCTTTTTGCAGTTTTTTCCCATTATTCAAATGGTAGTTGACAGCTTGCTAAGAATCTGACAAAGAAACACACACCCAATTTCTCATGCACGTTGCCAGAGTATCGCCACAGGACAACAACATTGACCTCAACAGGTTTTGAAACCTTGGTTTTATCTTGCCGGAAAAGAGCCACTGGGTGGAGCTGCAAGTCTGTGAGACAGGTACCCTCTCCTCATGAGTTCAAGTGTTGCAACCGCTTTTGCTTTAGCTGGTTTTTAAAAGAATGGAAAGACCTGCCCCGACAGCGAGGCTGAGGGATGGGGCGGGGGTATCTGACCATCCGGGTCTGTGCTCAGTCTGTGGCATTTGGAGTTTTGGACTTCCCTCGGCTGGCTGGATGCAGTCATCACCTTATCTTCATGTAGTCATGTCATCAAGGAGACTGAGGAAATTATTTTTCCACTCAGAACTCATTAGAAAAGAATAAAAGTTTGCTTTCTGTTTTTAAAAGTAGAATTAAATAAGGCACTCTGAGCTTTGATAAAACTTGCTTAAGTACAAGAGCTGATGCTTTCAGTCCCTTTCAGAGCCCTTGGTATATTCCCTTGTGGGATTTGGAGGTGCTGAAGATATCAGATGGGACAGCTGTCAAGGCCCAATACTATCCTAGAGATCAATGCTTTATAAGCTCACCTGCTTTCAGAAACCTTGCTTGGGAACCTCATTATGCTTTTGTTCCTGACCTGCTCATCATCACCTACGATTTTGATGCTTATCAGGATGCAGATGACATGAAGGATAAGGAACAGGGATTTTTCAAGGTAGTTAAGTGCAGGATTTTTCAAAAGTATCTGAGTTAGTTGGCTGCTTAGCTTTTTTTGTACCTACCCATCTCCCAAACCTTGACAAAAGCAAGTAGAGGATTCCCTTTCCCTGCTCATGGTAGAAGTGGGGGAAAAAGTTAGACAGCAAAGCCGCTGTGCTCTTTTCCAAAAAGATGAGTAAGCTTCCTTTGGCTGCCCTGCATTTTGGCTCCTCCAAGCTAATGCTGCTGCAGACTTCCTGTTAGATCCTTGATTTTATCAGATTATAACTTGTTTTCTCCTGGCAATGCTTTAATTCTTTCTACTGCACTGGGTTGTCATTGGCTTTTCTTTTCAGGGTCTCAGCCCTATTATATAACAGCAGCACCAAAAAAAGAGAAAAGAAAAATATTTCAGATCTGTTTCTACTTCTGGAGAGGAGCCTTTGTGCACAATTACTCATCCAAGAGATTCAGCAGGTATAACTGCTTCCCCCAGGGGCTCCATTATATAATTGGATTTCAGCCATACAAATTAAATCCTATCTTACCCCTTAGTTAAGCCAGGCAGTAAGTATTTAATGCTAATATCCCTGACAACTATTGCAGGGAGAAGCAGAGATGAAGCACAGAGGAGACAGATGCATGCATTCTCTATAGGAGGAGGGAGGATGAGCAAGGAGTGCATTGACAGAAAGACAACTGCTATATTTTAAACATGGCTAAACTTCCCCAGCATGAGCCATGGCATCTGCTGGAGTTGTCGCCTGAGCTGGAACATGGTTCTCCCTTCGTTTTCCATGTGTGCACTGAGCATTCACCCCCCAACACACACACACACACTTCAAAGAGCCACATGCCTAACCCTGTTTGAGTTTCTATGGAATTCTCTGTTCTTGTGCAATGTCTGAAGGAAGCAAGTTTAGTAATATTAAAACTCAAGCCAAACACACGAACAAGAGAAGAATCCCCAAATTAAAAGGAAAATCTCAACGGAGTTACTCATTCATCTGCATTTTCTGTTGCGCTCTGTCTTCTCCCGGCATGCTTCTTTTAGACAAAGCCCTCTGGGCAGAGACCATCTCTTTTGGTGTCTGGTACATCAGTCACATAGTTAGTACATAGTAATAAAGGAAAATAGATTCATGGTAGGAGTTAAACCAGTCAGTCTGGTACTGTAATTGGAACATAATCTCATATTGACAGTATTTAACACAGGATGCGCAAGGAACAGATGGCAGCAAGCCAGGCCTCAATCGTTCTGCAAATATTGGAAAGATGTTTTCCAAGTCCAGCTCCTGAACCTCATCTCCAATGTCGGAAGCTTTGCTTCCCCCAATGGGCCTAGATCCACTCACTAATCCTGGTTAAAGCCCAACACACCCCTGTGCTCCTGAGTTTGCAGACAACCTGGCTAGCAGTGTTTCTGTTGCTATCTTACAAATGCTTAAACAGAGATTTGAAAAAGCATCAAGGGCAAAAGTCTGTGACAGCCATTGGTACAAACACTCCCAAACCTCTTGAGCCTCTCCCTTACAGACCGAGATCTTGCCTGTGACACAAGACACAAACCCATGTGCCCTTGCAGAGTCAGAGATACCCACCAGCGTATCAGTCTGCTGCTTCTTTCACCTCTAAATTCTTCAGCCATACAATTAACTCAACGGGGCATACTGGTGACACAGAGCTGTTCCTTTCTCTAAGCCTAAAATGCTGAGCTAAAGCAGGTTAAAGGAGAGGAAGCACATTTATGTCCAAAATGCATCTTATGGTATGGAGTGAGATGGTGTTAAGTGCAGACACAAACTCAGCTCAGGGTATGGGAGAAGTATACCACGCTTCTTATATCTGCTACAGGAAGTTTAAATTGATTTTTCTCTATTTCAGCAATTAATTCCCATTAATCAACTTACTGTACAATGCTGCACTATAATTCACAAGTTTTATGTATTATATGAATAAAATTGCACATATATTTTTATGTGATTTTCATTTAATTGAATTCCAAGGAGATTTATCTGCTGGGTTATTAATAAATCTTAATATGGCCTATAACACTCAATTGATATTTAATTAACCTGCAATAACTGCCTTGTAAAATGTAAATTAAATGCTTTATTTTTCCAGGCATATAACCTTAAATCAAGTTCTTCATTCTACCAGCAAAGCAAAAAGGAGTGGGGGAAAAACAAGATTGCAGGCAACCAAACTTTAGACCTGAAAATATCTGATGTTTAAAGAGGTTCAAACTGGAAACTGGATCCATGCTCTGTAACCAAGTTCTTCTCCTGAGGAAGTACTTTTCCACTGTCTCCCCACCTTTAAAGATCACAAGAATCTGTGTGGATTTAGATGAAACATCAAAATCTCAGGAGGCTTGAAGAGAAGTGAGAAGCACCCATTATTAATAATAAGGTTGCAAATTCCCATAGGTATTGTGGTATTTGGCATTTTTCTTAAAGCCTTGGCTCCTACAGTCACATTATCAAATGAGAATGTCAATTTTCATTTAAAAATAATTAAAAAAGAAAATATGTTAAAGCCCTTTGATAGGGGAAGAAGTTTGCAAACCTGAACGTCAAAGGCATGAGAACTAAGAGACAAAAATACGTAAAATTTGATCCTTATCTTTAAAAGTATCAGAACTTTTTGAGACCTGAGATGTTTGAAAACTGGGAGGTGGCAACAAATGATCAAAACAGCCTTTACAAGAAAAGATGAGAACAGTCCAAATTATATTTTAAGATCAAACTGTTCTCCTCCCCCTCCCGTAGCAATTTACATAGATCTACATTAAATACTGCAAACTGCAACAACTACTTCTGATTTCAAAAGTAGCATAGCAGCTACCTTTGCAGAGTGATTTGAAAACTTGAATAGAGTATGACTGTCTAAAATTGATAAGCCTATAAGGTTTTACTGTCATAGCATCTAAACTTAGTATATCTTTCTTTTTTTAATGCATGGAGTGGCCAATCTGTCTTACAATATTTTATTAAATAGGGTATTTCCACCAAAGGACAGTAACCCTTACTGTCTGTAATCTGTCTGCATTAGATCACTTTAAAAGGTATTAAATGAAAATCAAAAGTTAAATGTACCATGGATTTTAAAGGTGTCACGGCATGGAAGAATAAAAATGAAGAGAATGGATTCTGACTTGCAATGAATGAACAGAAATAAATCCAGATCTTCTGTAATGGAAAGCCTGTTCTCTCTTGCTGTTCAGCCTCTCCAGTCACTCATTCACCACCCCACTTGCATAAACTACAGCCAGTGAACCCCACTCAGCCTAACCAAGTGCAGTAATTCTGCTCAGGAGCTCATGAGGCCGAGGGATTCTTAAATGGCTCCAGCGTGCCATGTAGCAGGAGGGTACGTGATCCTGCCATCCCGTTGTTACTCAAGGGCTCGCATGAATTGCATTGCTTAGAAAAGCGTTGCTGACTAGCCCAAATTTTGCCACTCTCACACTTTGCAAGCAGCTTCACTGCTTCAGAAGAGGAGTACCCGGAGCGGGGAGTCAGCAGATGCAAGTGGCCTCATGCTCGCAGTAATTGACTGGAATTTTGCAGACCTGGGTTTAATCCCCAGTTCCAGTGTGGACTCACTGGGTAATTTACAGCAGGTTTCTTCCCCTCTCTCTCTCTCTCCGCATTTTATGATTTTGGCAATTGATCAGAATTAGCCTCCTCTCCTTCTCTTACCTTTCATCTTTTTAATGGAGAAGAACGTATCCCATAAACGTGCTGCGTCGGATCTGCTGTCAGCCATTGCTTGGGGGGGAGCTGAGCCCAGCATGAGTCTGCAGACCACAGCTCCTTCCCAGGACAGTTGCATTTTACTCTACTGGATAAACACTGACACAGTAGATTTTTTTTTTTCACTCAAAGTGGGTTTCTAATTGAGCTGAATGTAGCACAGCTCTCATTAAGGACTGACCATGACTGACAGTTTACATTTACTTGGGTAGCACTTTTTATCAGGCAAAGTCCTGCACCAGGAAGAGACACAAGAGTCCTATTTACCCACAGACTACTCCTAACGATGCTCCTGGGAATTAAATCACAACACGAGGAACAAATGTAACGGATCAAAAACTGGGGGGCTGCAAGTTCCCAAAAGTGCTTAGGACTTAGGACCTGACAGGCTCCCCACAGAAATTTTACTACTGAGTTTAATAAAAGCAGAAGTAGGCCAAGTGTAGGACTACTGGTGGCCCCTGTGTGAACAGCCCGTCTCTCAGGGATGTAAGAGCAGACCCACCATTGCTTGAATTACTGCTCTCTGCTCTGCCCACCAGACAACAATCTATATGACTATCCTATAGTCACACTCATGTCTAGCCCTAGTCCTAAACCCCTTCATGACCATACCATCCTCCTCTTAAATCCCAGCTCTGATCTCCTTTCCTTTGAGTGACACAGCAGGCTAAATATTCCTGACAATTCCACAATGCTCAAAGTCACCCTTTGTACAGGGCTCTCATGGCATCAGCCTCAGTGGGAATGGAGGGAACTCACCTGCTTGGCAGACACATCTGATAGAAAACCTGTTTCACAGCAAGTAACCAAGAAGCAAAGCGTCTACAGTCCTGATTCCACCAGGAGTAATCCCACTTACTTATACATAGATAGGTACTGACTATGGGGGATCCTTAACAGAAGACAGACACAGCACTTGCAAGCTCTGCCTTTCTCAAAATTCACATCTGGAAATGAGCAATTGAGCAAGAACCAGCCCCACGAGACACCTCTAAATCAGCCCATCTTAATATTGGGCACATGCACTTAACTCACACGTTGCTGTGCATTCAAATGATTAATGGTTCAATAAAAAACTCACATAGCATTGTACAGCAGTACTGTAGCACATCACCTAGATCAATACACACGCCTTGCCCCAGGAGAAGAACTGGGATTTTTAAACCAAAGAGAATTAGGTGCCTGACTTCTATTACATTTCAAAGGGATTTAGAAGCTCTGCTCTCTCTCAGAAACCTCACCAGACTACCTCAGAGGCTGTACACATGCTTGACATGACACCAGATAATGTTTGTGGGCTACAGCATAAATGGGGATTACTGCCTCTGAAAAGAAGGACTTGCTGAAGTGGCTGCGGTTTAAGGAAGGATTTGAAAGGGGAGAGAAGTACAGAGGGAAGCTGTTCTAGACAGTAAGTCACATAAGAGAAGGCTTAAAAACAGAGAGCAGGCGGAAATGAAGGGATCTGAAAAGGAAGGGATTTGGGATAAATGAGAGGAGGAGGAGGAGAAACGTCAGCTAGTAGCAAGATTACACAGGGCAATGTGTGAGCTCCTTCAGTCCTTCTTCACGGGGTGACTGGAGTAATGGGAAAGATGCACCAGTGAGCTTCCGGGCTGGCTGCAGGAGAAAAAAGAGCAACCACACAGTCATGGTGGGAATAGAGGGAATTTGGTGAAATTACAACCTAGCTTGCTCAGATCACAGAGTAACTGATTGTGGTAACTTGTTACAGGCAACTTGAGCAAATACATGGATCAAAATACAGCCACTGGGCATCCCAGCAGAGAGTGAGCACCACGGCACAGGTCAGAAGAGGAATGGTGTAGGGAGGAGCAGGAAGCTGAGAGATGGTGCAGCTACGCCCCAAAGCAGCACTGGTGGACTATAATGGCGTAATGTTCAGTCACCAGACTGAATTAAACAGGACTGGCTCTATTCATGGATTTTCCTGCACTAGTTTGCACTGGTTATCACAGATAAGCCACATTAATGCAACTCTCTTATGATGTTGGGAAACCTCAATAATGGAAATTAACTGCTCTGTATGGACGGATGAATGGAAGTTACACAACCACTGCCCTATTTCCGAGAAGCACAGCAATGTTGAGTGGGTGCAGCCAAATTTAATAGCTGTTATCAAAATCAAGGAAAGGACCTACATTTAAAAGGTAACCAGGAGAAAAGCAAGGACTTGGTAGTATTGCACAACCACAACAACTCTGGACGCACACCAACAGTAACTCCAATGCTGGAACAAGGTACCAGCTTAGTGATTTGACATGCAGCCAAGGGGCTTACAAAATATCTCCAAACAGTTAATGCAAATCCATATTACTAGGTCTATTAACGGCCTGTCATTGCCTGTCTGCAGATCACTATTTTGTGCCAGTAAACTCTAGATTTCCTTAATCAGTTATCCTTAACTGACATTTCTAGTACCGGTGGGATTCCATAAGGTCCTAAAATCAGGAGGACCAATCTCGTTTCCACCCACTGAATCACCATAAATATCAGACTCACCATTCCTCCACTCTCTGGCCTCAGTTTCATTTTTCATATATCATGGACAAGGTCTTGTACCTTCACTGTAGCCACAAGAGTTTTGTGTCTGTTTTCAGACCTGGACATGAGTTGAGTAACTCAAACAGACCTGTTATTTTGATTTTCTTATTGACTCAATTAAAATTTTAAACTGATTCTTACATCTTTCACACACATAACAAAATGATCAAAAGCCATTTACAGCTGGTTTTAAACATGCGCTAGACTTTACTGAAACCTGGTATTTCTGCCCCATTTGCAGAGGACTTGGCAGGGAGGACAGGAGAAGGACTGCATTTCCCTTGTCTCAGTTCCCTTGTCTGTTAAAATGAAACCTAAAATACTCCCCTCCATTTTGGATCAATGTCACATAACCTCATTTCCTCAGCTTAAGAAAAAGCCTTAGATTTTATATGTTGCACTAAAATATGTCAGCACTGTTAGGTTAATAAACAGCGCTAAATCAAAACCAGGCCCCAGTTCATAGATCATGTGAGCTATGTCAAACACGGGGAGTGATACCACAGAAGAGATGTAATGGACAGCCTCCTTAGCCTGGTTTTTATGGCTGTGAAAGAGAAAAACCTGGTGTTCAGTCGCTTTTCATTCACCAGAGGCTGTCACACAATCTCTCACAGCTTTTTGGGTTATGTTTATTTTTCCTGGGGTTCCCAAGAGCCCTACCTTCTGATCCCCTTGCAAAACCTCCTATGTGACTACCTAAAGGACTAAACCCCGAGTATACAGCCAAAACTTGAAGCTTTTACTGCACGTTAGACCAGATCCTTATCTGATAAATCAGAATATCCCCCACCAATTTATACCCACAGAGGAAATAAATTTCACAATTCAGAGGAACAAAGATTTGATTTTCTTCTCCACGTTGACTCTTCCTATGCAGCGACTATGTTAAAGCCAAGAAACTTGTCTCCCTCTCATTTGCCAGTAGGACATCCCAGCAGCTTCTAGGGCTGTAATTCAGCACCTATGGCCACCCTGGCCTGGCAGCAATTCCCCCTCACCATAACGACGAGGCCACACTGCAATTCCTATAGGGCTACTGGTGAAATTAAAGGAATGAATGCCATCAGGCAATAGCCTCCTCAGAGACTCTCCTTGTTAGCAGCACCTCCTAACCAGCATCCTTGATTTTTGGGGAAAACAATCAGGAATATGTCTTAGAAGCTATCACACATGCTCATTCATTTGGAACTCCCATGCTCCTGATGACCAGCATGAGTAGACAAGCTCTGAGGCCTCCAAACAGTCATTTACTGTCCCTCATACCTGAAACATGAGTGACTACTGTGTACCGTTAGAGATTAATAGTGAAAATGCTCCTCTCTCACTCACTGCTGGAAAGAAAATGTTTCTGGAAAGCTGTTCGTGCCATTTGATAGTGTCCAGTTTTTCCACTGAGAAAAGCAAAACCTGAAACCCACACAATGGCTCAGTTTTTCCCTTGGCAAAACCCAGCAAAACATTGCTCAGCATATATATACACCTCTTGATGCTGCTTCTGAAATCTATCATGGATTAACGCAGTGATGCCAGCAGCAGCCAGAGCAAGGCACAATCCAAGGCCACCTGAGTGAGGTCTGCAGGTGAATACTTGAGGCCATGGCAAAAATCACACAGTTTTGGTCCAGCTATAAATAGTTGCAACGTTGCAGTACGTTGACATCCCACTGGAACCCCCACCTCTGGCAAGGAGAGAGGGAGTGCCACCACATTGCAAGAAGTCATCCCTGTCATTCACAACTGAAAAACAGACACCTAAAAGTTGGTTTAAGTTCAAACTTTCAGCCTCCGCTGCACTCAATAGAGAGAGAAATTGGCACCTACGAAGGGCTATTCATCCCATCCCAAGATAGCTATCTGAGATGGGTAGGGTGAATTGATGTTGGAGGTGCCAGTATCTTTCGACAGGGACTATAAAAGGAGCCTAGATTATTATCTTGGACTAGACACCTAACTTTTAAGCAGAGTCAATTAAGGTGAATCTTCACTGAACTGAAATCGGTGGTGGTTTTGCCTGTGCGTTCTGTGGGGCCAGGTTTTCACCACGGCAATCTGAATAGATTAGAAAAGAAAAACAGAAAAGGGAAACACATCTATAAGGGAATGAAATGTTTATTTCCCCCTATTCACTTAGAGCAATTGAGATATAAAGAGATTAGGGGAATTCTTCACAGATACGAAGTGGGCTTATTCTGAACAGAAAGGAGGCTTTGGAGTCTGCATGAACAACTTGAGCTATCAGCCACCCTGCCTTCCTCCCAGAAAAAGCATCATGCAAATTTTAGGAGGAAGGAATCGCGGTAGACATGCCATCTGGGAGGATGATGGACAACAAGCTGACTAGGAATAAATAGCAAAATATAATAAATTCTGAACCATGCCAACAGCAACTGTTGTGCTATGAATTAACAGTGCTATTAAATGTTTACGCACACACTTCTGTCAGCACCTGTCAGCATTTATGCAATACATACGTTGGCAAATCTGTATTACGTTATTTCTTGCAACTGATCTGCATTAATACTGCCCGTGCACATGTTCAAGCAAATTGCTACACTTTTTTTTGACCTATCCATGTGCAAAAGGTGCAGCAGTTCACAGTATTTTATGCCTATGCAGCAAATTATGGGTTTATGTGCCAGGCAGCAGAGCAAGGCTGGGGGATAGGGGGCAGCAAAGGAAAAAGAAAGAGGAGCGGGGAAGAACAAGGGACCTGGAAAGCCCCCGGCCAGGGCAGGAGGATGCCCAGGGAGACGGTAGTGGGCTGAGGGCAAAGCTGGGTTCACCCCAAACCAGGCCAGAGAAGGAGTGTCACACAATAAGCCTTCCTGAGCAGGAATAAAGGCTGGGGGTGGGAAGGAAGCCCCCAAATACAGCCCTAATTGCAATAGAAATAGAAAGGGGAAATAATTTGGCCAAGGCTCATGTTAAAATCACGCTGCAGAGAAGAGAGTTATGCTATAGCCAGTAAGATGGACTGCAGTTCTCCCTGTGCCCAGGTACTTAAATCAACTTTCCTCCTTTGATTCCTTTTGCTCTTTCCTCCCTTCCCCCAGCCCTGAGTGCAGTAGCTGGGGTGGAGGAGATAAAAATGTATAATTAAGGGAGTTGCCACTTGCTAAAGCTGGAGACCGCTCCAGCAAAAGACAGGGTTTGTGGTGACAGAGCTAAATCTGGGACCCACCAATTGCTGCTAATGATGAGAGCCTGCGGTTACTGTGCCACCCAGGCAGAATCGGTGGAAAGACAAGCTTGTTATTGCAAAAGGAGCATTTGTGCTCCACCTCTCCTCTGTGCAAGCGGATTTCTGAGGCTTACAAACACAGAACGTTTGCAGGGCTTTGGGACAGCTGCGCAGATGCCGGCAGAGCAGTGGGAACCGAAACGAGGTCCAGCAATGCAAGCTGGTGCTTGATCTGACCACTGCACAGGGACATCCTAGCTCCTTGGCCAGGTTTAATCTGAGCATGGGTTTTAGGCCAGGGCGACACGTGCTGCAGAGGAGGAGGAGGAGACATAGAGAGCCTTCAGGGCTGCTGCAGGACTTGGGAACTGTTCCTGTTCTCTCTCTCCCCGGTGTTTGTGCATGGAGACTGTGAACTTTTGTCTTTTTACTCTCAATTTATTTGAAGTACCAAAAGAAGCAGCCAAAACAGTCATTTAAAAGAGCAAACCTTCAGAGTTGCTCCTCCTGGCCTGATTGAGAGAAACTTTTGTTGAAACTGAAGCCACAGAAGAATCCAAACCCTGGTGTGAACTGCAGCAAGACGGAGGACATAGGCAGAGTTAGCTGGTGTTCCTGACAGTTGTGTGCCACATAACACCCCATCAAGCTCACCTTGAACTCCTGAGTTGCAATGACCAGTGTGCTTAGCACAATCAGAAGGCTCACCGAAATAAAAACATGCATAAGAATATTGTATTGACATTTTTCAGTGTGAATTAAACAGGATTCAAAGAGAGCAGGGAATGAAAAGACTTACCCTGGCCATATTTACCCCCAGTCAACCGCATTCATTTGTCAACTGTATTTCCATGTCTTTAAAAACACAGGATTTTGATTCAAATTAAAGAAGGGGTTTTATACTTTATATTGGAATTAACATGAAGAATGTTTAGCAGATCATCAAGAATAAGACTTCTCTTAATAGTACTAATAAAAAGGGAGATATTTTTTAATGCAGTTCCTAGGATTAATAACTGCCATTCTGATAGAGTCAGAATTTCCAGCGTGAGCCATTCCCTCCATAGCCACAGGTGGAGATGGATGAAGCAGCTCAGACAAGCTGAAGTTGATCACATTTTCCATGTAAAAGGGCACAGTAATTACAACTGATGAGGGTGCTGGAGCCAAAACTCTGGGTCTTGGTAGGGAAAAAAAACCAGATTCATAATCAACAGGGGTAGCCACAGGAGAAGTTTTAAAATCCTAATTTAAAAACACTTAGCAGTAGCATGCTATGCTCCTACAATTACTGAGTACTGTGACATTAGAGGAGAAGTAGTAAGTGTCCCTGGAAAGTGCTGCTATACAGGGTGACTCTTCAGCTTTACTGGGATTTCCAGTGCTCGTACATCTGAAACTCATGTTTTTTCTTCTATTTAAGGAAGGCACAGAGTATTTTAGTGCATCTCCAAGATTAAGTGGAAAAGTGAAGAGGTTGCTGTTTAAGATTCAGTTTTGAGGACCGAAGTCAGCCTGTAGGGATAACAGCTCTACGTCCCCATCCCTTGCAAAACAGAAACATTAAGTTTAATAATATAAGTGTGCATTTATGTCTTTAAATAGCATTTGCTTTGCTGAAAAGGATGCAAAGATCTTGTCTTGCTGAATAGTAAGTCGACAACACTTAAAAGCTAAATTTCCAAACGCGTTCAGCCCCCAGTTTGCAGAGCAGCTTTGTACCACAGACTGATTTTTGTTTGTCTAAATGAGTGCTAAGATCCTTGGAAATCTTTACTCCTGGTTGTGGGTTCTGCATTCTTTAAAACATGCCCTTGGTCTCTTCTAACACACTGAACCCTGAGGAGAAATACCAGTAGGGTTAGAAACCACCACCAGATATATTTTGAGCTTTATTGCCTGTATTATCTTAACACCCTATTGCTCCAAAACCTCTGAAAACTACATATCTCATCTTTCTATTGTTATTACACCCAAAGGATATGTCTACACCGCAGCCTTGAGATGCCCATGCCAGCTTTCAACAAGCTTGTTCTGGTACTGGAAACAGTCTAGCTGCAGCAGCACCGAGCAGATTTCCTCTGCAGGCTCATTTACTCGGCTTCTCCTGCCCTGCTGAAGGTGGCTGCAAAAGAAAGCAACATGCTCTTGGCTTGACTCTTCTGGCAACACACAAATGCAACAGGGCAACCACTCCTGATTAGCTCGCTCCCACACCATCTGTTTTCCAAGGCTACATGGACTTTCTGGCACAGAGATTCCTGTTTGAGTATATGAGCTTGTGTACAACAGTTTACCATAACCAGCAAAGTCGAGCTGACACTCCCTCCCTCAGAGACAACAACAGTTTTGCTTTTTTTTTTGGTAACCCTTTGCCTATTTTGCATCGCCTGGGTACCACGCCGGTATCATATTGCAGGGGGGCAACTGCTGAGATTTCTGCATTCAAGGCAGGTTTGCTGGCACAGAATGGATCATCTCATGGGTACGAGATGTCACGGCCAAGCAGACATAGGAGGAAAAAGCTGACCCCTGAAATCACAACAGGTTTTAGGCCACTCTGCGACAGCCCCTTTTAGCTCTCAGGCAAGAGGCAGCGCTGAAGCCTCAGCAGACTGCAGAGCGAGAGGAGCAAGGAATCGCTGATGCTCCAGTGCCGCCCAGGAAGGCGCAGCCCAGGGCAGGAGGGCTGCACAGCCCCTCTCCTCACACTCCTTCCTCGGTCTGGCAGTGGTGGAGCAGCCCTAACACAATGCAGAACCCAGGCCAAAACCCATAGCCACTCTGTCTGTCTAACTCTGTCTGGCAGTGATGCAGTACATTATTACCTTCTGTAATTCCCCCACGTTATTTAGGGCTGTCTCCTTATTATCTCGATATCTTGGCTCCCATAATAATTACAGACCCAGTTTTACAAGGGCAATTTTTTTTTTCTTGATTAGTTTCCAGGATTCTGTTGTTGCATCAAAGCTGTGCTAGTTTTGTGTATTCCTGACAGATGTCTACTGGGGGAATTACAGAATGGGCATGCAAAGAGGAAACCATCTATGGTGAGATTAAGGAAACAAAGAACAGTTCTGTGAATTTAAAAAAAAAAAGAAAAAAGAAGGCATTTCTCACGTGAGCATACACACACATGGCTGGTCAGATGAACACACACACACTTGAAATTCTGTCATATCTCCCTGCTTTTGCATAACATATTACTGAAGTGCTATAAGAACATCCTCTCGTCTACGCAAGTGTAAGGAGGAATTAAACAGATTTTGCCACATCTAATTTCTTACTATCTCTTCTGAAACTCATTGACTCCAGCCAAACCTCTCAAAGCCCTTCATAAGAAGCTGGTTGTTAATTATACTTTTACTAGAAAGAAAACTTTGGTGAAAAGTAATGAAGTGGCTAGCTAAAAGCTACTTGGGAACCAGCTCCTGAGCTAGGGATAAAGCAGAGGTCTGCAGAATCCTTCCATCTTCACCACAGGCTCATGAGTATTTGCTCTTCTCTAAACTCAGCCTGCGCCACAAAGTCCGATGTGCATCTGCTGCACCTTTACTTGCTGCGTGCCTTCGGTTTGCAAGCAGGATTTGGCCAAGAATAAACAACAACAAAACACCCTGGTTATTTGTACTACAGTGATGCCTAAAAAAAACCCTAATTATCTATAACACAGCAGTGCCTGCAGGCCTCAGGTGAGACTGGCACCCCATTGTGCTAGGTGTTACACAAAACAGACTATAAAAAGATGGTCCCTGCCCTGAAGAGCTTACAGTCTAATTATGCAAGAGAAGGAGTGGGTGGAAATAAGTTCAGAGAGATAGAGTAACTGATTCAATATCTCCCAAAGCAGAGCTAGCTAACAGTTTCCTGGCCTCTGAACTAGTGCCTAAACCACACAGATTCCCTCAAAACATGAGGGTCTTCGTACTGTCTGTTGGCTTCTGCCTTGAGGCTCCCAAGCAGTTGACAAAGGCAACAACTTCATGGCTCTGAAGCAGCCTTGGAAAGTGCCTCCGGTCTCTATTGCTTACACAGAGAGGTCAGGCCCCAAGAAGGGCTGTCTGAAGTTTGGCAGTGAAAACAGCCACGGTGCCACCAGGAACCATGCCTGTAATCACCATTCTCAGCAGCGAGCAACCCCTCTGCCTGCTTCAGCAAAGGGTGCTTCTGTGAAAGCATGTTTTTAGCCACTACCAAAGGCAGAGGACTGGACTTACTGCAAAAGAGCTCGATCTGGAATGGCAAATCCTGTATATTAAGGGCTGGCGATGAGTAGATCAAACTGTGTGTCAGATAAATCACCCACTCAGTCCAGAACCATACATGAAAATACAATTAGAGATTAGCCCATAGAGTGCATAACTGGCAATACGTCAGCTACAAATCATTTTAAAAGCATGGAGCTGATCTAGCCTCCTTAATTCCTTGAGTTGTTGATTCCAATTATCAGCAGCCAAGTAGCAAAAGGTTTTTTATCCCAGAAGATTTCTTACTTTTGGATACAATAAAAGTCAATTTATTCGATGATTACTAGGACATGGGCAGTTAATAGGTTGCGTCTGTTCTTTCTCCCCTCAGATACTTGAGAGTGGATCCATTAACACATTTACAGACTAGACTTAAACAATAATAGCGCTTCTCCTTCTCTGGGGGTAACCAAACCAACACAGTTTTTGTACAGGGCTCTGGGATGCTTTTTACTATTACAGCTCCAGAGGAATTTACATAATTGGTTATGAATAATTTGTAACTTGTCTAAGAGTCTCCATGTAGCTATCTGATTTACTACAGCTTCCCACTCCAGAACCAGCAGAAGATTTTAATACAGTTTTTAATTGCAAGATCATAATTTAAGCATATCAGTGCTGCTTAATGTAGATGGGACGTGAGACGAACTCCTCTCCACAGCCTCCCCCTGTTCCTGGTATCTAGCTACGGGAGGACTCTCAAAGCCCTGGAAAGGCTGATGAGATCGTCTCCAGGGCAGGAAGCAAACATTGGTGTCTTCAGTGCAGACCTCTCTTCCCCTCCTTTACGTGCTTGCCTCCAAATTATTTGCTTTTTGCAGGGAGGAAGGGAAGAAAAGCTCTCGTGGTTTAAGCATTAGCCTTCTGCTATGAATGTCTGTGTTCGGTTCATATCTCTGTGTACCTTTGTTCACTCCTTTAGTCTGACCATAAGAGAATAATATATCCCTCCTCTTGGGTAAGGCTGCTAGAATACAGGTAGGCAGTACTCCAGGGATGGTTGGATACTCTAAGACCAGGTTTATAGGGAAAACAAATTACTTTCATCAGGGCTGGTGTGCTGGGGGGAAGTGACATGCAGTGCCAAAGACTTGGATTTTGAAAAAGCAATCTCTGCACTTGAACTGCTTGATGGCAAGTGTGGCTTCTGAGCACTCTCTTTCAGGAATTTGTCCCTGTCATGCAGGGAGGGATAGCTATAATAATCTGATTTTGCATGGGTAAAAATAAGTCTCTTGCCTGTACAAAATTCAGAGATCAATGCCAGTAACTGAGATGGTCTATAGGAAACCCAGCTTGAAAACCAGTGAAATAAACAGGGAGAGCCCCTGCACAAAGGAGACCTTTGGCCTCTGGGTGCATGTCTTGGCCCGAGTGCTTGTTCCCACCAGGTTTTACTGTGGTTCAGGTATCCCTCTGATCTGTGTGCATGTGGATGTGCTGGTGGCTTGGTGTTGAGGTTCCTGTGGGAGACCTTGACCTGGGTCTGGGCAGTCACCTTTACCCAGGCACCTCATCTCACAGAATGTGCAGGAACTAGCTTTCTTCCGAAACCTCTATCCAGTTTGGAAATCAGCCATCAGATCCAAAGTCACTGAGCAACACAGACTGACTGCACTGGCTCTGTTTCCTAAGAAAATAGCACTAAAAAAAGATTCCACATTTTCACTCAGCTGGAAGAAAGTATAAAGCACAGGACTGCAACAAACTTTCTCTCATTTTTTCCCTATATGATATTTTTGCTTCAGCAAATGGAATTTAGGACTGTGTCACTGAATCAAATTGTTTGCTCCCACAGGAAACCTCTTCATGTAGCTCATTTAATTACTAATATTTCTGCCCCCCAGTTCAACAAAATAATGGAAACGCTCCTAAATTTGTTTAACTGAAAGAACTGCTAATTTTCAACTGACTCCAACTAGCATTTCATAAGACAAAGGACATGCTGATGTGTCTTACAAAACGCTGGTTTAATAAAAGATGCTATATCTCTTCCTACAAATTTCACTGTGCAAAGGGTAAATAACTGCTTTAGTCTTCAGAGCATAAGCTTCACTGAGGAAAGTCCCCAGTGAGACTTAAGCATATGCCTAAACGCTTCCTCTGAATTGGGGACTAAACAACTAATTTGTCTTTGCTGTGATAGGTCCTTCACTGTATTTTTTTTCTTCAGTTACACTTTCTTTTAAAAAAATTAATCCCATCAAACTACTAAAAGAACCACCTCACTTCCTTCAAGTTTCTTCCCAGCATTTATAAAAAAGATGGTTTATTGTCCTGAAACCAAAGCCATTACAGCCTGTCAAAACCTTTCTGTAAGGCAGCAGCTAGCTGAATAATACATTTCACATTAAATTACACAACTGTGTCGTCAGGCTAACATTAAAGGTAAGTCATTAATAAAAAGAGAAAATAAAGTGGTCCTTAATTATACAAGACATTAAAAGGCTGAGTGTTTTGCTTCTGCAGCACACTCACTTTGTGAGAATAAACGTTTTAAGACCAGTGTGAACTTTTCTCTGTGGAAATTACAGCTCAAAGATAATCCCTTACACCCACTAATGCAGCTCATGGCTGCGAGATGTGTCCTTATGCACCTTCTGACTTCTTGGTGCTAGTCCTACAGATGAAGCCAGTTTGCAAACCCTTGGCTTACACACACAGCTTTTGCTTTTGTTTTGTTATTTATGGGGGACATTTTCAAGACTCAGGTGAAAGCACTTAATAGCTAAACTCCATTGATTTTCTGTAAAAATAGGGCATCTTGGTGCTTTTGACAAACATCCAAATACACACTGGAAATTGGAGCCCAACAGGATAAAGCCAAAAGAGCATAGAGGGTATCCAGGCACTGAAACCTCAGCATTCAGGGCCAGACGTAGCCATAACAAGGACAGTGGCAGGGCACTTGCAAGCACACGGCCACTTCTGCATCAGCAGAGGATGAGAGGGGCACGCTGCCCCTCCTGCTCCCCAGCTCCCAGGTAAATCCACACCTGGGAATCCCTGCAGCCCTACTTCAGTAATTGAAATCATGTGGGGACAGTGCATCTTCTGCAAATCTCCATACATAATACTTTCTTTACCTTGCAACTAAAAGCAGAAATTCTCTGGAGCCTGAGTTCCTATAGGAAAACCACAGATTTAAAGCTTTTGGGGACTGTCACCATTTCTGCCTGCAAAACACATTTTCCCCAGCAGAAGAACAGTCTTCTTTTTTCTTTATACTCCTTCCTGGCTCCTCCTTTACCTTCTGGCTTCCACAAATGCAAACCTACCGTTTTGAGAATATGAATCCTCTATTATCTCTCATTGACTGAGCCAACCTTGCCTTGCCTTGTGGAACAGGACTAAGGCACATTTTTTGGTGGCTCACTGGGAACCCCTGAGGTACACCTGCAAGCCTGAGCTAACTAAGGAGTGAGTTTTCTAGCAGAAGCCATAACATACTTCTGTTCATGGCTTGATGCAGAGCAAGCCACGCACAGCACTCATCAGATGTCCACAAGTCACCACCATTTGGTAGCTGCAGAGCGTTAAGTAGGAGTGTGCTAAAGTAAAGGTTTAGGAAAAGACCAGTTAAGAGCACACAGGAATATCCCTGACATGCTTGTATTAACAATAACCTTTCTCTGCCCACAGAACCACGGTTAAGTGGAGTAACTTTGTATTAGCCTGCTTTTGAGGACTTGAGTCAGGTAGGCTGTGGATCCTTCCCCTGGGTGGGGGGGGGGTGGAGCCCGAGTTCTCCGACAGAAACAAATTAGAAGGAAAATTTCCAAGGAAACATGAGAGGCTGTGAAAAGTGTTGGTTTGTGCGGAAAATTTTTGCCCTATTTTTCCTGAAAAACTAAATGCTTAAAAACAAAAGTATTTTGGCCAAACACCCGAGTTTTTCAGTATTTGAATTTCTGAACTGTAAAAAAAGAACTTTTCTTGGGAACTGTAGATCAAAAAAATTCCCCTGAAATGAATTTCCTTTTTGCTTTTATTTAAATTGTCTGTTTTATTATGGCACTAATTCTAGCTTTTTTCTTTTTTTAAAGAAACAAACTATTCAGCATTGCAGTTATACCAAGATTCAGAAGACCTCTGTGTTGTGGATACAGCCTTTCATCAAGTAGACTAAAGTTTTCCACAAAGCTTCAATGCTGGGGAGCCATCATCTAAGGCTTTGCCTCACGTAGCCAAATTGGCCAGGAATTAGTTTGTAAAGAAAACATGAGGGATTTAACCATATATACTTCCCAAATCATGCATCTACATTCTAATCAACTGGTTTTCTTTCTGTAAATGCCAATAGAATATTTGCTACATATTAAAGGATGCTAATAAAATTTATAAGATAAAATGAGATTCTTCCCATGGAGCACAGTATCTGCCCCCACTTTGCACTTTCCGTGCTTCAGCATCACAGTAGAACAGGATGCACAGGGTATATTGAAATTAGTTTGCAAACTGGAGGGGTGTTTGGGTGATTTCCTCGTGCGAAGGCACCCTCTCTCTGGTGCTTGCTAAATCATTCTTGCCAAACATTATTTACCCCTGAAGCTAACAAAAATACTTTGAAGAGCAAGTCTCAGCATATCAAGTGTTAAATATTTCACATATGCAGGGGTAGCCTTCACATTAAAAGATGTCTACTTTACCTTGGAGTAATTAACACATTTGAACTGTCCTGGGGTTAAAAAAAAATTTTTTTAAAAAAAAAGCTTGAAACCAAAACAAACCAGAAAAAAACCTCAACACCAAGTAAAGATCAGACACCTGAAGTTAACCACGAAGTACCTTCATCAGTGTTAACCCTAGGAGAAGATAAAGGGCTGATTTTGGTGGCTGCCCCTCACAGTAAAAGTCTGGGCTTCCCTTTATTATGTATAAGCTTTGCTGAACTCAGAAATAGTCACTCCTGAGTAAAGAGAAAAAAAAAAAAAAAGAAACTTAAAGGGGGCTGTCCCCATCCCCACCCCGTACAAACCAGCAAGAGACACACACCCCAAGAAGGCCAGTTGGGATGAGCAGGACAGGCCACTGCAGGATACAACAGAGCAACACCTTCATCGATTCTTTCCCAGTGGTGTGCTGTGGAAACTAGCTTGTGCCAACCCATCCCACGTGCTCAGTTCTCTTGCCCACCTGCCTCTCTCTGCAGCACACCTCCTGTTCCTTGAGAGCAATCAGCCAGGTGAAAGGAGCACATTTTTCAGGGAGTCCCCTGCTAAAATACCAACAGTGTATTCTGGCTGCATTTCAGATCAACTTCCTTCCCACCTCTCACCCCCAGCCTTTGAAACACTAAGGAATGATTCACTTGCAGACACTGTTGTGTTTCCATTATTATTAAACACTCCTGTATGTCCATGGAGTTATATGGGAATTACTGCAAGTACACACACACCTCAAGACACCCACATACTTCTGCAAGAGACATCTTTACTGGGAGGCACATGGACTGGATGGGAGAGCAAAGGGCTGGGGACTGTGGCAATTACTCAGAAAAACAGGCTGTGAGCCTTGGGTTTTCCAGTGGAGCAACTTTGTATTAGTGCAGCATTTTTCACCATGGCTGAGAAGTAAATCAGTTGGGAAACCAAATATCATTGGTGCCCCATCTGTACAGCCTGAATGTGGCTCTTGGGGCAGGACTTCCACCCAGTAGATGAGGATCTCCTGGAGTATCCCGTGCTGCTGGGTCTGCAAAGCAGGTTTGGAACCCACAGTGGTGCCGAGTGATCAGCAGAGCGGCGCTGGAGCCTCGGTGATGAGCGGCTGATCAATGGAGCAGCACTACCACCTGTATCGCTGCCAGGCAATTACTGGAGCTGCACTCGGCAGTTTTACTGCGAGCTGCTCTGTGGAGCGGCACTGGTATTTGTATTGCTGCCGTTTCATCAGCGAAGTGGCACTGGAGTCTGTCTCTCTGACAGCTGATCGATGAGGAGGAATATAATAATCATAATGTGGTGTTTTACAGGATATGGGCCTTTAATCTAAGGACCTCAAATCCCTTTTCAGACATTCATTAAGCCACAAATTCCACACGCATGGAGATGGTCACAAATATCCAGATCACCAAGGTATTGCAACTCATCTTTGTTCTTGTTGTATAGATGGGTTATCTAAGATGCCATGGACAGGTTAAGCGTCCTGGTTTAATTCCCAGTGATACCAGGGTAGGTTGAAAATAGGTCCTCAATACAGAAATACTCAAACCGGGCAGGTTCTCCAAAAAGCTTTCCAGAAAACCCATCTAGAAGTATCACAATGAAGGCTAAAACTTGCTGAAGATAAAAACACACCTGACACCAGGTTTGTGGGTCATCATTTTTAAATCCTGAGAAGTCACTGACAGACTTCAGCACACAAAATAGAAATGTGGAATGCCTTGGTGAAACTCAGCACCACTGATGCCTCAAGCAGGGCCACAGTCTCACCTTCTCTCTGTTCCCTCACCACAAAAGTATCCTCCAACTTCAAAAGTGGAATTAAATTCAGGTGTCTAAACTCCCCGTGCTCCATCTATCCCTGCACTCAAATCCCACACACGGATTCAGGGTCAGCCTCAGCACACTGAGACGGAGCTTCACCCTCCAAATCTTTCATGGTGCTTTTTCCAGCAAGTCTGTCAAAGAGGTCAGCTAAGGTATTATTTTCCTGAGCTTCCAATTCAGTATCACCATGCCTAAGCAAGCTGCTCAGCTCAACAATTCTCGTTTCAAAGTTACAGAGGCCAAACCTAGCTAATCTTTCTTTATAATTCATTCCCCAAATCCCTGAATAACTTTGGTTGCCCTACGCTGCCCCTTCTGCATTCTCAAATGTGTGACACGCTTCCCATAATAAGGTAACTAAAACCGCACACAATAGCCTACGTGTTTTATTTCACGTTCCCCACTGATTAGTGCTGAATGCTTCCATACAGTATATCCACACGCTTTACACTTAATGCTTCAATATATATATAGTGCAATAACCTTGCTGCTTTTACTTTACAGCTGCCAATTTGTGCAGATGGCCATAGTGTATTAGTCACCACCAACACTCCCCTCCTCCTCCTCCCAACAGTCTTGTTCTCGGTCAGCGTTTCACATGGCATTTCCTTTCAAGGTATCTATGGCTATTTTTGGCCTAAGAGTTCCTGGTATATTAAACGCAATGAGCCACATCCTCAGCTGGTGTAAATCTGCACAGCCCTAATTTGGCCAGTGGAGCTGTGCCAATTCACATGAGTGGAAAGAGTCCCATAAATCAGTTATCAGACTAATACATTAAGGCAGCTTATTTAAACTGCTTCTGCTTTGTTTTTATTCATTGACAGATAACCTACAGCATGTAAGGATGATGGTCCTGCACCACAAATCCCACACAGTACAGGCTGAGCAGGGATAAGGACAGACACACGGACGGCTCCACCCAATTCACCATCACATCACCACAGTCAAGCACTACTCTGGTATTAGTGAAAAAACCCCTCTGTTCAGTCTCCTTTTGCCTGAACAGCAATTTGTTTCAAGCCCAGAATGGGTGAAGACCATTTTTATGTATAAGGGAAAAAAAAGTGTAGCTAAAATTGACTCTTGCCACAACTCCCCATACTGAACCGTTTCCTGGCTGTGACATCCTCTTATTTTCTGTCCAAAAGCCAATTTTTAACCAGCCTGTACCCTGGATTTTCAGACCAGTTTGTTTCATATAAAGTCTTCCCAAATGCTTGATAATCTGGCTCAGCAGCAGCTCCAAGTACCATGGCTACAGCCTAGAGACACTGGAGAGGAACAAGGCACAGGGGAAAAAACCCAACCCATTAGACTCTTGCCTCAGTTCCTTAATGTTTTCAGGTGAACGATTTAGGCTGTAAGAAAAAGCCTCCTGACAACAAGATCTATTAGTATATGGAATAATCTTCCAAGGGAAGTGATGGAAACATTGCTGCTTGGCACACAGCTAGTGTTTGTCCAGACTAGTTTTTAAATATACAATCCTGAGTTGGCAGAGGAAAAGTCTAGTCGAGGTAGTTGCTCTTATCTATCTCCATATTCCAGGATAAATCAGGTCATCTCCTTTGTTCTAGTCTAAAAATTGAGGAATGCACTTAAAACAATTCATGCAGTTTTAATCAGCCATGATCTCCCTTTTATGATCCACATGGGTTGTATCTTATTAAATTAGATATATCTAGCTGTTTCTTTTTAATCATCAAGTTTTCTAATATAAGGCATCAGCACCGTCTAGCACAGCTGGCATGAACTGGGGCTGTGAACACCTTCAGGTCTCTCTTTGGTTATGTCCCAGGCTTCCAGGAAAGTAAATAAACCCATCACTTAAGTAAAATAAAATAAAATTTAAACAAATTAATAAATAAAATTTTAAAATTTTAAAATAAAATTTTAAACTAAAATTTAAAAAATAAAATAACTCCCTGATTTGTTTTTGTCACTCAGGGAGCCTGGGACTGACTTTCAGAGGTCATGAATGTTCATGGTTCTGGTCAAAGTCACTAGCGGAGGGGAGCTGGGGTAAATTTATGAAGGACAACTCAAAGGCATTTAGATACCACAGCACTTTGTGTGGTATAAAAACAGGGTAAAAGACTCTTACTGCAGGATGAATTAAGACTGAAAAGCATCGCATCCTGAAACAGAGACTGGGAATTTCAGCATTAGTGTTATTTTGCAAGTGTAAATGATAGCTATAATGCTCTAAACTGGAAAGCAAGATCAAGTCCTGCAGTCCCCTGACGGACAGCTAGAGAATTTTGCTTTCAGAAATACTGGCAGCCCCCCCAAATACAAGATAAAAAGGAACATATGATGTTAGGAAATTTCTCTCTGCTGGAATGTGAGTTCTTCCTTCCGGTGCTCCCAGTCCAGCATCCCTCCCTCAGCTGAAGGATCACACACATGATGTCAGTAAAGGCAATGACTGGAGGCCCCTTCAACATTGTTCGTGCATCATCCTGCTGGATACAACATGAAAGTAGCATTAGAAAATGGCAGATTTCTGCCCTTTGCCCTTCCAAGGCTTTGTATGTGATCCTAGGGATGACACACAACCGTACAACAAAAACGAATGCTGAAGGGTATGTAGATATGGTTTGGTTTTGTACAGCAATCAGCACTGCAAGGCCCTGATGCTCGATGAGGCCTTGCGGGAAGGATTTGTACCTATCACCCTTCAGTACAAAGAAACCTCAATATGACAGATCACTAACTCATTTGGCTGCCCTTAAAAAATTTGTCCCCAACGGAGGGTAGAAGGCTCTATGAGATTCTGTCCATTTCTTATACTCTTTAAATTATTCCTTAAATTCACTGGAAAGAACTTTTTTCGTGACACAAAATTGTTTGAGAAGCCATAAATATACATTCAGATGAATGTAAAAAATGATAAATAAGATACAGAGCAACCACTCCAGCAACCATAAATTTAGCTGTATTTTTCTTTCTGAGGCCTCTATATCAGATCTTATCTCCTGTAGGAGACTAGTTTTCTTTCCCTCAACTCCCCAACACTCATCTATTGTTTTGAAAATGAAAAGCCTGACAGCAGAACAGGACGTCCTTTTAAGAACACGTCTGATACTAGAAAGTCACAGTAACTCTGGTATTGCTTAAGATTCAAACCACTGTTACTTAGTTCACTCTGCACCATTACTCAGTATGTCTTACAGAACAGAATAAGTGTGCTAAATTTGGTCAAATTGTGACTAAAGAGGGTGTAGCAGGTCAGAATACAGAATAGAGGGCACAGTCACGTTTGGGGGCATTGAATAGTTTTCTCCAGCGGGAATGAAGAATCAAAAATAATGCATGTTTTCTTTAGTTGTTTTGTAGTCTACTCCTAATGTTGGTATGGGTTTGTGAGCTTCTTATAAATATGATGGCAATGGGACTTCATCAAGCATATTAAAGCAGATGAAAGTCTTTTGGTTATTATTGATTCTACTGCTCAGCTACCTCTTGTGCAAAATAACTTAATTCCTAACTTGATATTCAAAAGGACAAATCTACTAGTTTCACCACTGAAGAGGCACTCACTGGTGTTTGCGAGCATTGCCTGTTCATATTTTTGTATCTGGAGCATTATTGCATTTAGCAAAGGAGTTTTACCCCTAAAGGTATACATATGGATCTTAAAGTTCTCTGGAAAGCCAAAGCTATTGGGGGCTTCCTGAACTACTTGTTATCGCTTTGAAGCATCTGGCTCGTGGTCAGCTGTTTCATGTTACTAACTTCTACATTTGTTTCTGAAGAAATTAGCACAGCTTCCTCCAATGCTACATTCTGCAGTGGTTTTGGTTTTGATTGTAACATCTCGTTGTTCATCTTAAAAATCAAAGTCATTTATGGAAGCTGCAGAATTTTAATGTTCCTCAGACTCAAAAGCATTTGTTTAACCACCACCAGACAAGGAGATGAATAAGAGAGACTGTCTGCTCTTGATTTAGTGGGACCAGATTTTTAGAAGAGCTCAGCAACCAGCGTATGTCTTCAACACACTAACTTCTTTAGACAGCCTGGGTATTTATTGCAGTGCTTAAATGAGAACAACTCTCATGAAAACCATGACCTTAGTGAACTGGACAGTTAATACACACTATACATTCCTATATTTCCATCTGAAGGAGCGGACTTATTCATAACATCAACCTGCAATTTAAAAGCAGCTTTTGATTCTCATTATTTCTGCATCTGTTTTATTGTTCACCCAAAAGGCCTGTCTACATGACTGTTGAGCTATGAGCTGTGTTTAAGAATCACTGCCTACTACAAAATGATATGCAGGACAAAAACAAAGAGACAGTATCTTCTTAGGTTACTTTTGTTTAAGCCCTACACAGAGAACAGAATAGATTAAAGCAGTGGGAAAATAAGAGATCAAGTCCTGTGATGTGGCATAGGGTGCTCCTTCCAGCCAACCGCACTTCATTTTTCTCCACTGATGCTTCCAAGTGGTTTTCTAGGATACCCCTGAGCAGAACTCATTATAATAACTGGAGGAAATAAATTAATGGAGAATTACCGCAAGGTTCATCTAAGAGAAGTTTTGATAAACAACACTTCCAGGCTGAGATATTCAGTGCAGCCTGAGGAATGTGGACTTTCCCACTCCTGTTGAACTGAATGGGTATCTGTACCTCTGAGTCAAGCTGGGAAGTGGCTGCCACAACCACCAAAAGCAATTCTGGATTTCAGGTGTAATCAGAGATCAAGAAGTACCCTTAAACTGAAAAATTCTGACAAAGAAAAAGGTGAAACAAGAAGTGTTTGACCTACCCAGCTGGCATCACTACCAGACTTAGTCTCAGCAAGCAAACTCTCAGGTGAGTTGCAATCTCTGCGCTCCCGGTCTCAGTCAAGAAAATTGCACAATCTTCAGACGGAGGAGACAGAAAAATGGACAACAGCAGAATCACAGCCCAAATGCTGCCACAGCCACAGAGAGATGTCCCCCACACATGCGAGCCAGAATGGAAGCTTGTAAAAATCCAGGCAAATTAAATATTATCATATGGCTTCTGTCTAGATTCTCCCCAGGTAAAGTCTCCCTGTGGCAAAGGGATAGCTCACCCCTGAGCATTATTATAAGTCCTTTCCAGACCAAGATTTAGGCAAACCTTAATTGATGCATGGGCTTTAGGCTGGCTGGCTGTATGGACAAAATGTTTTCCCCTTGCAATGGTTTTGAAACCACTGCTGACACCTGTGCAGCCACAGATACTTCTGTATCTTTAAAAAGCAACACACACACAGCTGGCACTCTGAACTCAGATTCTACCTCATTCGTACCCATGGGATGCTGGTGAAGTCATCATGATTGCATAGGATAAACGAAGGTTGAAGTTGGCCTGTTTAAATTAGGATTTTTTTTATTTTTTTTTTTTAAACCTATATATTCTTCCCATTGCTAAATCTTTTACAGAGGCTACTAAGGCAGAGAGCTGCTGAGCTAATCCTCTTTGACTCCCTGCCATCCTGGCAGGTACAGCAAAGCCTAAGGTAAAGTGGAGCATCAAAAGGAAAATTAATGTCTTCTAACAGCAATTAGAGGAAATTATTTAGATATAAATCTTGTTTTATATCTTCTCATACTTGTTTTTCAATCTTTCCCCTTTGATTTTTTTTTCCTTTCAGGCTTTTCAGAAAGAAACATTTAAAATCCCTCCTGTAAACCAGTGGCATAATTAGCTGCATGTTACACCTGGTATTTTACTCTTCTACAGAGTAATTCCTTTGAGCTTTCTTTTTTACTAAGCCCCGAGGTCTCCCGAAACTGAATCTACTTGTTCTCTCATCTGCTGGCTGACAGGAGTTCGAGGGGAACCAAAACCCAGGCAGGGACTGTGGGGTGCCCTCCCACTGCCTGCCAGATCCCCCCCGGCCACCATAGCGGGTGACCGGAGGTGCCAGGCAAGCCCAGGGCCTCCGATGGCAGGCGAACGCACCTCCCGGTCGCCTGCACTTGGCCTGCTTCATGAAGCAATGCATGTAACCTAATTGTACTCTGATAACATCAAACAAAGTCTCTCTGATCCAGCACCTGGCAAGCTGCCATCCTATCTGGGGTCCGATCTGACAAGCTTGCCGATTGATCAAATCATTATCTGGTAGTGTAGGTGTATCGTCTAACAAGAGCCAAATTCCTTCAGTTGCTTCTTCTCTTTTCTAGAGAGGATACAAGGCTCCAGCAGGCTCCTTCCCCCTGCAGTACCTGACTGGTGGCTTCAGCAGCATCTTTTACAAAATGCAGAGAGTGGCTCATGTTTGCCCAAGGGAGGCTATGCTTTTTGTTTCCTGAATATAGTACTTTGCCCATAGTGTTATCATAGAAAACTTGCGAAAACAAGAAAGAAAAGCAGTTAGCTCTTCTCAGTGGCACAGCATAGCAATCTACATTTCCAGAGACAGCCAGGCACAGATAAAACTGCTGACTTCCAGTTTTGCCATGTCCTCTAAGCTGAACTCATGTTGTGCAGAAAGTGGCACTGGAACTTCTGGGCTCCCTTTCCGCCTCCTTGTTCCTACCCATGGGATGACTTGGTAAAAATATCAATTATTACCCCTCTGCAAACCTGATCTCCACATGCACCCTCTCCCCTGACCTAGGCAAAAGGACATGCCATCCCTGGAAATATATCCCTGTTACTGGTCACAAAGGACAAGACCTCACTTTTACACTTTCCTCATATAGCACCAGGCTTCTTAAACATTTGCAGATAATTTGGAGACAAGATTTCCCTCTGAGCAGGAACACCCAATTGCTGCCATTTTTGAGAAGGCTGAATTGGCCATTTCTCTGGAGCCGAACAACTACACCTAAACTAACCAAGATTAGAAGACTGAGGATACCCAAGTCAGACCAGAACAAGGCCCACACAGACTGCAGATCCTAGCAGGCAACTCTTCATTTTGAGCAGCTTTGCTTTTGTTCCCATCTCAAGAGGGTGAGTAGAGCACGGTGGGGTCCAAAGCCTCAGATGGCCATTCTCATAAAAAAAAGGGTAGCAGCTGACCACACCACAAAAACTCTGCAGACACCACTCGTCATTAAGCTCATCGTGAAGCCATTCAGTTTGTGACACATCCCCCCCATCTGATCAGTCCCAAAGGAATAAAGACAACATAGGTTGATGCTTTTCGTAACAACCCTTTTTCCTCCTTTTGTAATCTTCTCTCTCAGAGTTAAAGAAAGGGCTTGGCAGGGGCAGGAGTTGATATATTCATTTTAGCACCACCAATTCAGGTCAGCATTTCATCTGGCCACCTCGTGGCACTTCCCGGAGTCCTATTTCAAAGTAAGCTATCCAAGGTAATTTATTTGGTTTATATGCTTTATTTTATCCACATAAATCATGAAACAAAGTCCACAGGGAACAGGCACTCTATACTTATCATAATATGTAACTTAGTTCCCCAGAGACTGAGTATGTACAGAACAGCTAATAAATGGTTCAAAAAAAAAAAAAAGGGTCATTAAATCTTGTTTTATATCTTCTTGTTTCCATCAAAGTATGCAGGAGTGGAAATTCTCTTTCTAAGACAGGCTCCTACTTTTCAGCCAACTGGGAATAGAGCCAGCTGAAAAGAGAGAACCCCACATACAGCACTGACAGCTGTGCACAAAATTCATGAGCTCAAGAGACAGACTGCTGCAGAGACAGGTGTCCGACATCTAAGTTTAGCTTGAAAGATTAAAACAGCATCTACAAAGAATGCATTTATTCTAATCCTCTCTGTACTAGAAACTACACATGCATCACTGATGTACGCATCCTGGAAACATTTGAGATATGTCTGTCTTCTGTAGGATTTCATCCCATTGTGTTCAGGGATAAAATAGGTTAGTGTTAAGACCACAGAAATGCACAGACCCAGCAGAGAGATGTTCCTGCTGTCTGAGGAAGGGTTGCAAGCGGTCAGGATCTACGGTTACAGAGGAGGCAGGATTCAGGCTTGCGCAGCGATGACGGCTGCCCACCCTGGCAACAAGTAACCCCACCCCAGATGTTCCCAACACAGTGAGGATGTCTTATGTAAATAAGACCTGGGAGGCAGATCAGGTGTGGTTCTTACAAGACAAATGTGCTTGGGAATTATGTATGATTCCCTGTTTAGCTACCCTGGTATAAATCCAGAGTAATTCTTTTGATCTTAAAGCAGCACTGCTCTAAATATACATTAAATGGAAGAACATACCCACTATCCTCAGAAGAGCCAAAGGTACAGGAGGATTCAGCCTTTGCACCTCCCCATTGTAGCTACAGTTTGAGAGAGGCTCTCTTCCCCTCACTGGCATAACTGGGTGAAGAATCAATTTCCTTGTAACCAACCACAGATATAGCACAGCAGATTTTGATGCCTTAAGCTTGTAGTCTCTACATTAGAGACAGTCTGGGAAGGCAGGAGACCCAGTTTTTAGATTCACAAGGAACAAAGGATGAATCACTCATTTAGTATCATGTGATACAGTGCAGTTGCATATATAATTGTCTATCAATACAGGTAGAAATGATATGTTAATACAAAGTGAATTTGATAATCTGGAGGACTTCAAACTGATGAAGTCAGCAACAAGACAGGCTTAATAAACATCACCTCCTTCACTCAATAAAAGAAGGGGCAAGTGCTCACCTTTGGAAAGCTACAGAGCAAAATTCCTGGGTTGATAATAAAAGATTTATAGATTCTTTCCCCTCTGTGATACGGAACATATTGAACCATAATGCCAGAATTTTTAGAACAACTCTCACTCCCGAAGAAACAAGAATAAAAAAGGGCAGGGTATTTTAAAAAGGCAGAGTCACTGTTTAAGCACAGAATTCCTCTATGTATCTAATTTCCACAAATTCAAGAAAATTCCCTGGTTTTGTTCAGGGAATGGAATTTCACTGTCAGGAAAATTTGCAAATACTTGTTTAATTCAGCACTTTCACAGGGAGACAACATATCATTTCTAAGATCTCATGGCAAAGCTGCTCCTAAGGCTATCACAGAGATTACTTAGTTGGCGCCAACCAGCACAAAATTATAATAATACATGGCTGGAACTGCCATGCAATTCTTGCAAGCAGAAGTAATCTCTACCCTTGCATCATCAGCTCTACCAAGCAGGAGGTCATGTGATGGGTGCTCCAGACGACGTGGGGGAGAACAGAATTAGGAAGGATGTTTTTAATTTACGTATTTAACATATCTGAAATGGGCACCTGAGAACTGAAGCCACAGAGTAACTTTTGTGCAGCCTCTGGGAAAACCTCTTTGGGGAATTGGCTGGATGGAGAGGGGATGCAGTGGAAAGGAACAGGACACAGCTGCAGCCAGTAGATAAACCTACATAGGGGTGGTCACAACCACACACAACTGCTGAGCTTGTCATTTTGAACATCCCCATAGCATGCAGAAAAACCTCTTCTCACAGGGGAAGAGCTCCCCTGTACCCACTTTACCCATCACTTGAGATTTGGTCATGTTCTCCCACCACTCCACCATCCCAAACACCTAGGAAATAATAGAGTACTGCCCCTGCAAAACTCCTGTGCAGTCAGGAAGCACCGGCTGTCCCTGCTCTGCAGAGAGGGACATAGGGTGCACAGACTAAGCATCTTGCCTCAGACTTCCCCAGTACGAGTGTGGCAGGCTTCCAGCATGTAGTGCTTTCACAGCAGGATCAGCTTTCCATGTCGAAGAATGGTTTGGAGGGGGAGCAGTGGGGAACTCCATGGGCTGTACGTCAAAGCCTCCTCCTAGGGCTTTCCCACAAGCAGATGGCAAACTGACTCCCAGTTAGCAACTCATCACAAAATGAAAAACATCTTCCCCTTCCCTTCTCTTTTGGGGCAGGCTCATGTGTTAAGTGTTTAGCTTTGTTTACAGGCTCCTTGGGGTTGGGCCTTTGGTTTTTTGCAGATTCTTGCCCTCATACAATAGCAGACACCAAGAAAAAAGAATCATAATGATAAAAAAACATCAGTCCAACACTGAAATTCATGAACACTGCTCGGGTTTCCGACAACCCAAGTGTTTTGGCTTTGTTGAGATTCCTTTGTAATTCACAGCTGCTTCTTCCTTCTCCTTAGCTCGCCCCCAGGATCCCAGGCACTCTCAGCCTCACCACAGCTTCAGGACATAACAGACCCGGGAGGGTCCCACGCCTCACAGCAGTGAGACCCTCCAAGAAGTGGTTTCCTCAGAAGTACGAGATTAAAACTTAAGGGGAAGGAGCGCTAACATTTATTTGAAAGGGAGAAAACCAGCCCGGGTAGTGAATCTAACAATTTTGTTCCAGAGTTAAACCCCGAGAGTCACTCCACATCAAGAGCAAATAGTTGTTTCTTCCTTCCAGGGGACACCATTATCATCCTGCTCCACCCATCCCATGTCAACACAGGAAACACAGACCCAATCCAGCCACCAGACTCATTCTTTTCTCCTCCTACTCAGTAGCATATTACAAGGCCACTAAATTAAAAGGAATGCTCTTTAATTCTTCAGCTTTCAACCCTTCCCTTCCCAAGCACTGCTTCTTTATAGATTTCAAACCAGTTTGACAATATACAGTTCTTTTGGTGTACATGTGGGGTTTGGAGCAATATTTAACAACTAAATTAGATGTATGCATAAAATATACACCAGGGTGTCTAGATATTAGGTGGGGTGTTATTATATAAAGTCAAGAACAAAGACCATTTATATTACAGTACGCAAACCCAGCGTACAGATTTGTGCACAGGTACACTGCTTATAAGTGAACTAATAGGTCAGGCATTTTATGCAGCATTATTCATGACTTTCATATTAAGCCATCCGTATTCTTTTAAATTCCATTTTATGTTACCCATATTATTTTTAATCCGTGCTATTTACGAGGCCTTAATGGAAGAGGTCTGCAGTTATGTTGTGGTGAAGCCTCTGTAGCGTGGTCACAGACGTGTGTGGTGCAGGACTGCTCCATTATGCTAAGCAGCTAGCCGTGAGCGTATGCTCTACGTACGAGATCGTCATTGCTAGAGACAAAGCATAGTGTAGCACTAGCTCAGTGTCCTCATCGTTTGTCTATGTTCCTTGCAAGTAAGAAGCAGCTCACTGGCCAGAGGCCAGCACTCTTCAAACTGATCTGCAAACGGCCTAATCAGAGCTGTGATCTGTTCTGTATACTCAATTTCTTGAGTCACATCAATTTGTTGAGTTTCCTCTCCCATTAGAAATACATGCAAGTACCATTTTCTAAATATATTAACTCTCTTCAGGCTATTTTGTTGTGTAAACAGAAAGACAAGTGACTAGGCATTGCAGAATTTAGTGGCCTAAATTCTTTACAGCTTCACAGTTTTGTTATGTTAGTTTTATGTATCTTTTGTTTCATGATACCATTTTGAGAATTATGCTGTACTTTTTTCCTAGACAACTCTAGCTTAATTGCAGTTAGAAAATAAACAATACACTATTCAGAGGAAGGACTATCTTCAGTTAAGCCATGCTTAAAGACCCATCCAATACTGAGAATGCCAATAGGATTAACCTTGAAGTTGCCAAAGCCACAATTTTCCAGTGGTCCCACCATGATCCTGGGACTTTTGCTCAATTACAGATCAGAGATCTTCCCACCACTTCTAGTCCTCCAATCTTATGCGCTCCTGAACCACGTCTGGAGCCAGCACAGGCTCAGGGCACAGAAGGCACCCACAACAATCCCACCATTCCCACTTCTCACCACTCCTCCCCAGCTCTGCTTCTCTCTACTACCCACGGGGAAAGGCAAGCTGGCCTCAAAACAAGTCCTAGGAGAGCCCAACTTGCAAATTAGGAGGGCAATATAACTGGCGTTGCTGCAGGCTGCCAGAAACAACACAGGGACTGCGTTAAGGTAACTTCAAGGTCAACATCAAGTACTGCTGTAGACATACCCTTTCTCTTGAATTTTCCAACAGTATCTTCTGTCAGCCTCTCCCCATCACTTCTGTGAAGTACAGTCGTCTTCTTGATTGCTGTTGTCCATCCCAGAACTGGCTCATTTTGGATAGGACTCTGTACACTGTGAAACAAACCACAAAATGGATTATTCATAGGTTGCTGCTTCACAGGATGTTTTCTGTGCCACCATGCCCAGCTTGTACAAAGGTAAAGATTTTCAGCTTTCTTCCCTCTGTACAGTAAAAACTTAAGGCCAATATCTGTTCCTTTTTGTGTTACAAGATCACAACCAAGATGCCAATCATCTGGCCAAGAGGGTTATGCAAGAGTCAGGTTTACAGTAAAGTTGTACAAATTTTATAGCACCACAAACACTTTAACTACCATGATGCTTAAAACTCAAGAGCATTTGGAGAACAAGGAGAGTTATTCAAGCTCCACACCATTTTGGCTGCATGTTTTCCAGGTGTATGATTTCACCACATGGAAAAACACAGCCATTGCCAAAGTGAACTCATAAAAACCTTTGATGAGTAAAGTTTGGATAAGCACAAATCATTTGAACCGACAGTTGGTCCAATTCTCAAAGGGGTTTGGCAGACATAATATAATTCGTGGTTTCACACACAGGCCATTTTTCCCTTCCCTCCCCCCACCCCCCCAATCTTCACAAATTCGGAAGATGTTGTTCTAGAAGGTGCACTGGGTTGGGTTTGCTATGTTTTTCTTTTCCCCCGAAGGGTTAGGCACCACACTATTGCAACCCAAAGCCATTTGGGGCTGTGAGTAAGCTAGCAAACAGGTTTTCCAGAACTGTGTTTAGATAGTTGCATGATCTGCCTAATAGACATTAAAAAAAAAAAAAAAAGAAAGAAAAAAAATTAAACTCTAGGTCTCTCACCACCCATTTGCTAGCAGGCAGGTAATATAAGGCAAACGCTTTAACAATCTCTTCCTCTGACACATTTGGACATGTTATTTCAAGATGTGTGGCGTCATTTAAGGCTGTGCCATGAGATAACACAGTATTTACATCTCTGGGCTGGGAGCAATATTGCTACAGCTTTTAGACATTATTGACATAATATTTTCTTTGATAAACAATCTATCAGGAAATTGTCAAATTCATAACTGAGGTAATGCCAGAGACTAAGCAATCCTACACGGTTGAAGAGGCAACTAGAAATAACATTAGAGAGCACAAACACAATGAAGATGACTCCTATTCCAAACAGCTTTTGTTAAGCCCCGGATGGAGAAAAGCGTTCATTTACAGCTCACGCGGTCCCTTCTCTATCCAAATGTGTAGATTGGACAGACAGCGGAGGTCTTCCTGATTAACCTCTCTGTGAGCAAGAGCAAAACTTGCTTGCTCCTCCAGAACCGGAGTGAAACTCTCAACACTTTAACTAGAAAATTTGAAATTTACCAGTAATTAGTAAGTTTTGCATACCTGGGTGTATTTAAGTTGTAAGAATGCTGCGTTTTGCACTCTACAATGCACATGAGGAATGGATAGAGATTAGACATTTAACTTTTATAGCATGAATTATAGTTCTCAATAGACTTTATGCGCCTCATCTTCAACAAGTCACTGTTGTCTTACACCTGTGTGAATGGACTTACAGCAAATAGAGTTTTTTCCCCATTTTTCTTTTTAAGAATTTTTCCACAGTTCAGAATAATTTGTAAAATTATGTTTGCCATTTGTAACTTCCTAACATACACACAAAATCTAAAATATTCTAACTGCCTAAGAAACAACTGAGTGGTGACTTGAGGTGCCTCTGTGCCTTGCTAAGCCATATAAAAGAGAATCGGCTGCAGTAACACAGCACAGATTTTTGAAATTGACTCTCCGTGCAAGCTTTGCCATATTTCCTTATAAGCTTTTCCAACGAATGCTCCTGAAAATTCATGCCTGCAGATTCACTGGATGGAATAATCAGGGTAAGCACATGCAAAGTAAGCAGCAAACTGAATCACCTTTTTGTTTGCTTTTTTGAAATTTTTAGTATTTGCACGATTTGTCACAATCCTCCCCGTCTTTACCCTCAGAAATAAATCACATTTCCTCCTACAGGAACTCCATGAATGTGACAGAAGTTGCCCTCATGCAAGTCAGAGGCAAAAAGGAAACAGAAGTATGCACAATAATCTCAAAAGATCACTGTCTTCTCGCATCTGCCTACAGCGAGGTCCAGTTTTCCAAAGCAACCACATACACGATGGTGTTACAATTGCCCTTCGCTTCCAAAATGTCCATGTTGCTTGGGCAGTTTGAGGCCCCAAGTGTGCCACTGTACCATGTACATTAACCCCCATGCCACAGCTGGCGAGGTCACAAATGAGCTGGGCCTTCTGTCTTTCCATAGAATTTAATACTGACATACTGCCCTTGACTTCAATCAGGCTCTTAAGTCACAACATGCTTCCATGTTCAGCTTCTTGGTTTGTTTTTAAGTGATCAAGCTCACACAAGCCTAATGATTCCCTTCAGTTTTACAAGCATATTCATGTTTGCTGTCAAACGCATGAGTTAGTTTTCTGCAGGCTATTGCAAGAGAGCAACCATTAATTACTGCAACTGCACAAAATGCTTTTTTATTTAGAAAGGTATTTCAAAATGTTTTTGGTGATTATACCATCACTCTCCCAAACCAGGTAGTCACTGGTAAACAGTTTATCTACTCTGAATTTGTAGAAGGTTGGTCCATTTTGACTTCCTACAGAATAATATTTCCTCTGCCCTTCCCTTTCCCTTCTGTGTGAACTGATTTTTACCTTTTTTTTATTCTGTGCCTTTAGGGGCTTAATGGAAGATTTCCAAACACAAGAAAGCGTCTTAAAGGGTAAAAGAAATGCACATTTACTCATTATTGAAGCTTTACAACACCATTTTTTTCAGCAGAGAGAAGCTCAAAAATATGGCTTCCACTGGAAGCCCTTGGGAAAGGCGCTTCCCTTCACGTACTCACGATGGCACTGATTGCTCCAAAGTTTAGTTTGCAGTCGGATACCTCACAACTGCAGCTTTCAGAAAAGTCTCAACATTATTAAATGCTACTTAGCATGATGCATGCTTTCGATAATCCAACTTTTATTTAGCTATCTAAACTGAGTTCTGAACACCTTCCAAAAAAAAAAAAAAAAATAAATGCTACCTCTATCACAAGAGACCCCAACCCTCCAGCTTTCTAACAAAAGAAAAAGTAGTTCAGGGAACAGAAATGCAAGTTTCAGTTCATTAGTTTCCTTTATGAAATGAAAGTAACATATATTATTATATGTAATATATGTAATATATATTTATAGATGTATGTATATATTTACATTCAAATATGATATATTAATATGCTATATATATTGCATAAATTTTTAATATACATTAGAGAAAAATTCTACAGCCCCCCAGAAAGTTATCCTTTCCATTGAGTCCCATGTTTACATTCATGCCAGCTATTTCTTTGGACGTCACTGAGGACCATCACTAGGACTTTTCCCAACATGGTAAATAATTACAGGCTTAATCCTTGAGTGACACCAGATTTCACAGATTTAGAAACTACATAAAATCATAGTTCTATAATTAACTATTAATCAAGCACCAGCAAGTAAACATTTAAACAGCTGAGACCAGATCCCCCTTTTAGAAAATTGCTTCCACTGACAATTAGTGTTGTAAGCTTTTCCTGTTATCCTTTTGCAAGAATAAAATATTGTTGTTATTGACAACAACTAAAGAAAACTTCACCTTTTCATCCCTGGTTATACACAGGCAACAAAGGACCCTTTATTTTAGCAAAAAAAGCTCAAAACTCTCCTGTTTTGAGTTTGAAGCCTGGTTACTGGGCAACTGAGACACCATTCCCACCACTGCTTAGAGATGAAGGATGAAGACAGCCTGGAAATGGTGGCTTTCAGGTGTCAGGTCTCCCACGTACTCTGCTGCCCCATGCATTTCTAAATACACACCACTTTATTTGCGCAAATCTCTAGCTCAGGTGACCCAATAGACGTTCACCACTTTTATGGACACCTAAGAGACATACGACCACCATAGAAGTCATGAATACACCTCACATAAGCGACAGGCTAGGCAAAACAGCTTTGTTCAACACGTGCTATCACGAATGCTTTCTATGAAAAGAACCCTGTAGGTTTGGCTGGCCAAATGTTGGGTTTTAAGCCACACCATACTGTCCAGTTTCTTTCGATTTCACTTTTTGTTGGTTTGTGTGAAATCCTCAATCTTTACAGTGCACATACTGGATTTCTGGGTTTTATTTCCACCCAGTTATTTGTCTTTTTATTTATGAATGAAAGTATCCTTAGGCAGAAGGTGTTGTCCAGATTAGAAGCAGGCACAGTTTCTCAGCTGAAACTTTTATCCCTGCCCAAAGAAAACAGGCATATTTGGGTCAACAAAAACATTGCAAATTTATGTTGGATTTGTCACTTCAGCTGAAAAAATAAAAGTCATCAGCCTGAAAGTGCTTACACATTTTCAAACTGAAATTAATAAATTAATTTCAATTAACAAGAACAGATTACAGGCACTTTAATGAAAGGAAGCATTATGTATTAAGTCAAACAACATATTTTACTCAACCTGAACCAATTCCCTTTTTTGGTCCTTTCACTAGTATCATCATTCTCTCCTGAATCTGGGGGGCTTTTTTGTTTTTGAAGAAACATTTTCCTTGCAGCTTTTTGGAGCAGACTGTTCAACTTATTTAGTTCCCTGCAGCATTTCAACTCCTTCCTGCCTCTTCTAGGACAATTTGTGCCTACCAGTACCAAGATTACTGCTACTTAGAAACTAGAGGGATTCTTGCTAGAGAGAAAACTCTCCATTTGTTGGTAAAATCAGGGACAATCCAACAGGTTATAAGTCTGGGTAATACAACGCTGCTGTGGATGGCGGGTTTTGCCCATGCCTAGCCTGCTGGGACAGGAGCCTGTGAACACACACCCTCCTTAGCCAGGAACTTTTTGACTCATTCCACCCAAGAAAATGTTCCTTACCTTAAAAAGAAAAAAAAAAAAAGAAAAGAAAAAAAAAAAAGTTCAGATCCCCCTTGGCCACTATCATCCAAGGGTCAGAAACTACTTAAAATATATAGATAGATCTGAAGGAGTTTAATGGTCTGTAATGACAGTTCCAGAGACCCTCCAGCTGGATGTCACAAGAATTAGAATAAGCACTTTACAAGGAGATGTGGGAAGAGGGATCCCTTCACCAATTCTTCAACTAGAGATCTGGCTAATTACCCACCACATTGATGCTAACATGCTCAGAAGGGCTTGTTGCATCAAGAGGGGGTGTTTAACACGCCCACCCCAGATACCTGGGACTGATTAGTTGCTGCCTCCTGGCAGTGCTTCACCTTAAATTTCACACGAGTGTTCAGGCTGAGGATGTCCAGCTGTCAGCTAGGACATGATATGGATCCATTGGTCATTTCAGCAATAATCAGGGATGATTCTGCTCAATGATTTGCTCTCTTGGCAGCAAGGGTACTGGCCAGTCTGCTCAGCTGGGGTCTCTGGCTTAATCAGGGCCCCCTCACAACTGCAGTCCTTGAATATTGAACCTTTCCTTAGTATTCCCATTCTTCTGCACAACCATAAAATGCAGCCTCTCCTGGTTGGCACAGATTCCAGACTTGGACACACAACAAGCAGGACATGTGTTTGAGGAGGTTTGGCCCACAATGACTCAATGAGGGGGAGGATAGACTGCTAATGTCCATTCACAAGCCTCTTCAGTTTGTAAGCCATGAGAAAAACACAGGGTGTCATTTGCTCCCAATGCTTCTCCGTACCTCTCCACCTGGCTACTGCTTCTCCAGCAGAACAGGTTGGGATTGCTTTCTTGGAAAGAGCTGGGAGATGCATGTTCCTTTTCTGCATACTGCAGCAACCATCTTTGAAAGAAAACAAGCCCCATTTCTGAAACTGTTATAAATGTTCAGAATCGCATGAATGGTTTCTTTAAGGTTTGTGACCCTACGGGAATATTCCCCAGAAACAGAGGCTACTACAGAGACTTTGCAGCATGGCAGATGTGATCAGACCAGCCATGGTGTAATCACCCTGGCAGGAGCATAACAGAGCACGAAAGAATGTTTGCATGTCAAGAACAGTTTGGGACAAGATTACTTGCAAATCTAATCTGCATAGCCCTACTCAGTGCTTTTCAAGAAGGTCTCTTCATCAGGGAGAAAAAACAAGACAGGGAGACATTCTTATACAGGAAACATCTCTGGGGCTCATTCTTACCACTTCCTCCTGTCCTTATAATCAACCCCTTATACCTCACAGCCACTGCCCCTGTGCAAAGCTGCATTACACCGTGGCTTGTGGAATTACAAGAGACCAAGTGTGAACGTGAAAAAAAACCTAAAAAATCTTAATAAGCACCTTCACCCTCTCACCAAGACATGGTTTAGACTGGCATATTTTGTCCTGTTAAACCAAGCAACATCAAGAAATTGCAGTGTGCAAACATTCACTGAGACCACACCCTGGAAGAGTGAAGGAAGATGTGCAGCAGCGTGACACAGCCGGACAGTGGCAACAAGGCAACAATTTCTATCACAGGAAAACTGCAAATCAGAGTTTAACTCGTCTAACCAGCCCCTCTGCATCACATCAAGGACACAAATCTACCACCACCCTGGAATTTGTGCTCTCAGGTCTGTGTTCCTGGGTTGCCAGCATTTAATGCATGTCTCTGGTGGAGCCAGCAAAAGCCCTTGTAAAATTGATCTTGGCCTGCACACATAGACCTAAGGTGGTAATTCACCTGGATAATTTGCAAATGGGAGGTTTGAGGACTGGCACGGTGGAATGAAATTCACTTTATCAGAATCTGCAGGTGATGAAATTCGATCCCTGTGCACAGTCCGCATGGACACAAGGAAGTCAGTGGAATCACTGAAGATTCGAGACAGAATTTGATTGAGGACAATAAATATTATTATTTCTGGAAGCAGCAAGTTTTCCTGCAATTCTACATAAAGTCTAATCTTACAAACAGGTGTTGTGGGACACAGAAGACAGAGGAAAAGCAGCATGGAAAAACTAGCGTGTGATCTCTCAGATACAATACCATACCCAGGTGGATAATAACCCTACTACAAAAGAAACTATTCCAGCCACACCTCATCATTCCACTAGAGAGACCCTCCTTTAGCAAGGTATTGCTGACTAAACAGAGAAGTTTAAACACCAGCAATCCAGGTAGAGGCCAGTCTGGCTCAATGGCTCCTGATGTGCTGTTGACCCAGAGCTAAAATAATTAGCCTATTTCCTTTTCAAGTGTTCTCAAATGCCACTTGGCTGTGTCACTCCACACCAGAGAACTCTGAAGCAGACTAATTACACTGGCAAATGTTTGATTGAAAATTACACTCAAATGATGTAGCCTGCAAGAGGTTACCTTCCTCCCAATACAAAAGGCCTGATTCAGGACTCTGGGGCAGCTCCCCTTTAAAGTCTCTGTAATTCTGCAAGTCCAGGAAGCACGGTAATAGAGAAAAAATAAACTTATTTTTGGCACACAGGCCAGATTCATTTTGCTAGCAGTCCCCCTCTGATGCTGATGCAGCCCAAATGTGGCTGATGAGCCTGTTATAGCCTTGACTAGCTCAGATGTGGGCAGGAGGAGGAAAACACCAGCGTTACTCTCCATTGGTGACAACAGCCCAGAGGCACAGCTCAGCAAGAATTTTAAGAAGCTAAAATGCTAAGCATCGAAGTGAGATTCTGTCCCAAAACTTCCTGTGGGTTACATTTGCACCTGAGTTTCTCTACCTGTAAAATAATAATTACTCAACACACCAGTTCTTGTAGGACTTAATTAGCACTTGTCAACCTCTTAGAGCTCCTCAAGGGAAGAGGAGCTATGCACCACAAAGTACTAATTAATGGAAGAATCCTTTGGAACAAAGTATACGATTCTGTTGTTGTCAGATCTAATAGAGTCATAAAAAAACAGGGCTGGAAGGGATATCAAGAGGTAACCTAGGATGTTCTCCTGCCCTGAGGCATGATCAAGTATATCTAAACCACTCTTGATAGCTGAATACCCCTAAATCTTGGGATGCTCAAGCTGTGGATTAAAATAGATAAAGATGGACTCACATTACGTGTGCATTGCACTCTCTGTCTCTGCTGAATGCAGATAAATACTCCCTCATGTGTCACACATAGGGCCTCTCTTAAGTGCTCTCTGCACTGGCCTGAAAGAGGCTTTACTGCGCCCACAATGAAAGTGTATGGTGAGATCTACCAATCTTTCCAACTTATTGTTATTACTGCTCATGCAATAAAAAGCCCCATTGTAGCATACAATCCCCAAATCTCAAAATTGGAATTAAAGAGACACACAAAATGTGAAAAAGTTCTCCAAATGGGGAATGGAGCAGAGGCATGTTAAAGGATGTGCTCATGGTTATGTGGGGCTTCAGCAAGAACCAGAAATTCGGTGCAGATCACCCAAGTCTCACACATGAGTGAATTGCAGGACTTCCCTTCCGTAATATCTTCAAACCATTTTTGTTATGTTTTTCCCTCTTTTCTCCCCCCTTTCCAACCTCAAGAGTCCATCTAAAGTACAGTTTGGCCTAACATATATTGCAGATGTGCCTACTGAAGCACTGCACAGCCTTAAGTTTAAGATTTCCTTTTTTTTTTTTTTCCTTTTTTGAAACTGAAGTTAGGCAGGTCAGGCCTGGAACATTAGCTACAGAAAGATTTTTAGAGGGTTTTTAAAAATGATTTAATTGTAAAAATGTGTCAGTTCAGGCAGTCTTTCCAAGACATACATGCAAAGTACAGTAGAAGATACCTTTTATTTGATTAACTTCATACAGGAAAGCTTTTGAAACTTATACTTTCTTCATCAGGCTAGTAGATAAAAGCTAAGCTAGGCAACTGATACAGCACTTCAGAAGCTTATTAAATTAACCAATTAAACTGAGGCAGTATACAATATACAGAGGCCAAGGCAAACAATAGGAGGTGGAACACACTCCTGGGGCTGAGACGATAGTGTTGTGTCAGCATTTCCATTATGAAGCTACTTCAGAGTTCTTGTGGGAGCTGTGCAATAAAAAAAAAAAAAAAGCTTAAACCACTGAATTCAGTCATTCTAAGGGATTCCCAAACATGCCCAGGCAGATGGAAGAGCAAGACACAAACCAGTTTTTCACTAATTTTGTCACTTGAATTAGAAAGCAGGTTTGGCCTGGAGAAACAGGTTGGCACATTACACAGGAAACAAAGAAAGGCTGGTTCTCTGGAGCTGCGCTGTGCCCAGCATAAGGGAGCCCTGTTCTTGGTTGCTTCAAAATACAACCATAATGAACATGATTAATCAAGTACAGCATGTCTGCACGTTTGTGTGGGCTGAGACACAGAGCTTACTCAGTAACAGAAGGTCTTTGCGGTAGGGTTGGCATCTTGTATAGTATCTTATTCTCAATCACAGCGTCCCCACACGGCAACGCAACACAAACTGTGAAAGAAGACAAATCACGAATAGAGCAAAGCTGCTTGTATCGGCAGAGTTGAACCACAGAGGTGTACCTGACTTGAAGATTTGTCATCTCTTCAGTGCTAAACAAGAACCAAAGTGAATACTTTTCACAACGGGAAGAATCAAGCGTGAGCTGAACTCCCCCTAAAATTTTGGGTGCTCAGCATCACATTCAGATCCCAGTTTTGAAGGTTGGTCCTTCCCTGTACAAACAAAGCAGATTCTTTAGGTAACAGATTCAGTGGTTTCACTTTACATCTTGCAATGCATGGAAACCTTTTCACAAGGTGCAAACCTTTTCACGCAGCTCCAGAACAACTCATTGAAGGGAGAAAAAAAGAAAAAAAGAGACCAATAATGGAAACACTGACACAACATTTACTGTAACAGCATGATCAGCAGCAACTATAATTCTCCTTCAGAAAGTTACACCCACCATGCTTTCTTTGGCCTGTATACCTTTCACATTGCCTTGGTCTAACTGGTTAATTTAATAAGCTTCAGAAATATTTAGTTGCCTGGCTCAAAAATTTGGACACAACTTAAGACCGGGTAGCCTGGTTTGTGACCACAAGTTGTTCTTGGGATGGCATATCCACGGTTCAGAACAACATCCCAGCTCTGCTCTAAGGGCAGTTCTCCTTTGCTCCATTTCCTCTATGGAAACCGAACAAATCCAGCTCAGTTCCCAGCAACACAGAGCAGCCACACGGCTCTGGATATGAAAGCAGCTCGACAAATGAAGGTTAAATTGAATTAGCTGAATCCACTTAGCATTCCAGCTCTGCAACAGAGTTTAAGAGAGGCTGGGGAGCACTGGGAAAGCACACGGGTGTTTTAGAAGAGACAGGATGCCATGGCAGGTAAGGACCAGCCTGGGACAGAAGACCCACTGATATTCCTGCCTTTGCCAGTGACCTACCACATAACCCTGAAGAAGCCACTCCATGTGTTTTTCTTTCCCCTCTTGCCTGTTTTCTGCTTTGATTATAAAGTTTTCCAAGTGATTGCATCATAATGTTTGTACAAAATATGCATTTGCATAACATCTCACACAACAAGGACCTGATCACAGCTGGGGCTTCTAGACATAAGAGTTATAAAGAAAAATATTAGCAAATTCAATGTGTTTAAATGCCCATTATGGGTATTTTGTAACCAACATTTCTTCATTAAATATTCTACTGTGTTGTTTTGCCAAATGACACAGGATAGAGGAAGGTCCTGTGTGGAAGATGTTGGCTGATGCTATTCCTTGCAGGAAGAACCTGAGGGGTATCTTGGAGATTGAAAAGGTATGGACAATTTTGTAGGCTAACAGCAAAAATCTAGAAGAGCTACATAGCTCTGACAACCTGACAAAGACATTTTTCTATCCTGAGCTTCAGTTTCACTAATTCTCTTCACAGGACCTTGGTGTCTTCAAACCCAAATTCACTGGTTCAGCCTCATGTAGACACACAACTCAGTCTTAATCTAATCACAGAATCATCAATGACTGTGACTGAAAAAATGCCTTTTGGATCATACCCAGAGTTAACATTATTTCTACCCAGTGTGTCTCCCTTTGTACTCATCTCCAAAATGGTGAATAGCAAATGAAGAAAAAGGGGAGAAAAGAAACTAAGAGAAGTAGTGACCAATCTTCCATATCGCAGGTGTGCAGCTAACAACTGTCTAACCAGAAAGCTGCAAAAGACTCATCTGAGCCAGCAATAGCATCAACAGGAGCTGAGCTAGAAGCTCAAGTTCTGGCAGTAGCAGTGCCCCAGGAACAATACTTAGAACGAGTAAGGCCAGTGGCAGCAGTTCTTCTGGCTGACCAACAGCTAGGATCCCTATCTCTTTCATTGGGCAAAGTGCAAGACTTCTGGGTGCACATAGGAGTCGGCCTTGCAACCCAGCAGAGGGAGAAAAACCAGCTGTAACCTCAGTGCCCTTCCAGAGCACCACAGATCTATAAGCAGAGGCAGGAGAATGAGGCTGGCAGTACATGCTGTTTAACAGGAGGAAAGAAACAGCATCAGTGTAGATACTACTTTCTTATACCCATTCCCAAAGCTTGGATTTTTGACATTTGTCTTGTGAACTTAACATGCAATCTGGGTTTGAGCAAGGTGATTCCACACAGCTCAAGAAACAATAATGGCTATGCAAGTTATCACCATCTATCTTGTAATTCCTGTCAGTCTTGAAGATTCCTTCTGCAAAGCACCCACCTGTACAGTGCCAAGAACCCAAACAAAGCACCAGGACTACTCCAAAGAGAATGAGATGGGCAAGTGCAAAGCAACTTGTTCAAGAGTTCATTAAGCCAGTCACAGACTTTGGCTTTCTTAATCTTCACCTGGTGTCCTACATCCCCACCCTTGATTCCTCAGTGCATCCTGCGACACATTGCCAGACAGCACGATTCAACTGAGAGAGTCATTACTGACCAGCTCCCACAGAGCTCAATGCAAGTTCTGCCACAAATTCTGCAAAATTTTGATTTAGGTTCTTGCCAGCCAAAGCTGACGCATTTCCTACACAAGTGCCATAGCACACTTGTGTGCATTAATAGCACTCGCAGTTCAAGAGCTGGAGTTGTAACACATTATGCTGTGCAACATCCAGGTACTACAGCTGTCTGGAGCAAACCCTTTCATGTTGAGCATTCCTCCTCTACATGCTCCAGCTGAAGTTGGATGTTCCCTTCTTGATCTCAGTACCTAGGTTTGTGTTGGTTTTTTCTTTTTCTATTTTGAAATTCTTAAAATCAAAATGCAAGTGTTTGCTCTCTTAAAGGGGAAAAGAGGCTGGAGTGAGTAAAATATCCTTTCCCTTTAATGATCTGCTGCTCAGCCGGCTGGGACAAAGTTGGATATGATGTCAGATTCCTGGTACTTTAACACAACAGGGCTGTTTCCCCTAAGTATTTCTCTAACTAAGCAGAACTCAAAGGTTTCCTTCTCCAGCAAACACCTGAGCAGAAATGACTCACCCACGGTGTCGGCAACTGGCACAGATCTCTCAGCCCTAGTGCCAAGCCTACTTATATTGTTGAAATACTGAGAGGAGAATTTTCCTTCTGTGACTTCCAAAAAGGTTTGTTCATCTGTATTTTTCACAAAAAAGTACTGTTATGCTCCTTTTTGTCAAGGCGGGGCGGGGGGGGGGGGTGGTGGAGAGATGAGTTGGGGTAAAGCATATTTGTAAGACCAGCCATACAGCAAAGTCAATGTTTCATGAGCTTGAAAAAATATAATGCATCTATCTCTAATCAAATCACTTTTTATTTTTTCTGCCTGATTCCTTCAAAAATAATGCATATATGATCATGGTATGCATGAGCATGCATCTCATAACATTTGAATGAGTTGGTTGCTTTCAGCTCAATTTGATAGAGACACGGGAGTTTCAGAGGTGTCAAGTTGCCACAAGTTTCATGAAAATAGGCAAGTGGATAGAAAAAGAGATCTAGAGGCTGGAAAGCTGCAGCATGAGTTCACCCAGTGTTGGGCACCAGAAAATGACATTGTAAAGGCACTGACACATGGAATAGCCTCAATGGAAGGTTACAAGCTGCAGTACACCAAGTACCACCTGAATATTTATTTTGAAGGACATCGTAACAGAAGTCACCAGTCAAAAAATGAATGGCCCTCAACATACAGCAGACAAGACAGCTAAATACTTCAAAGGAAGCCTACAAGCAAAATTACTATTAATTTTAACTAAACCCTGGGCTGGACACTCCTCTTACACCCATGTAATCATTAATTTCAGAGGAGTGACTTCTGATATACCCCACGGTAAGCCCCAGATCATACAAATCCACTCTTTATTGCCTGAGTAGTGCCATTTAAAATCAATAGGATTACTCATAGTGGTAAAGTTAAGCACCTGTGAAAGTGTTTGCAAGATTGAGGCCTAAGGCCTGGTCTAGGCACAGCTTTTGTACTTGAAGAACTGGTTCATTTAAAGGTTTGTTTTGTTTTTGGCTTTATTTTTAAAGAAAACAACAGAATAATTAAAGCCATACAACCACTTTAAAGTGGACACGTTTTTATTACTGTAACGGGAACTTCCAACAGCACAGCCATTCCCAGGTCAGCTACGCTGCTCCAACTGCACTCGCTCTGTAGGCAGTTGCATCAATGCCATTAAGAGCAGCCCCAACTTTTGCACCTTGAGCTGCTCAGCAAGGAGATGCCAGCCCTCTATGTCTACTCAAAGGTCTCCAGGTAATTAATCCATGGAAAACACCTGATGGAACAAGCAACATGGGCAAACCCATGTTTGAACAACATTTGGTCTGGAGTGTGTCAAAAAATAGGAATTTCCCCCCCTCAGTTTTCCTCCTATCCTATGTGTGTGCACCCACAGGAAAAAAAAAAACAAAAACAAAAAAAAAAAAAAACCCAACAAAACAACACACACCTAAAAGACTTTAGATCTTAGAATTTCATGTGTGCAGAATTAAGGAAGGTGGAAAAGGTCAAGATTGCCTCACAAGACAACAACAAAAAGGAGTGTCCGTTCTAAGGAAAACACCCCAAACTTTAGGGGATGCTAGGAGGAAGAGGGGGTATAACAGTGAGCTAACACATTTGGATTGCTAAGAGGTTAAAAAAATTGTCACACTTTCAAAGAAGAAAAAGACAAAGGACATTAAGAGTAAACAGGAAATTTGGGAAATCTATTTCACTCAAAGTAGCAAACATCTGGAATAAATTGTCAAGAATTTAAGACCATCAAAGCAAAGTATTAATGATGTTAAGAGGCAGCTAGACTGGAGGAGGAGACTGAAGAATACAGTGATAAAGGAGAGAGGTGGACCTGAGATAAACCTAGAGGCAGCAGGTTCATTAGCCTAAAGGGCTTTGTTTCTCTGCCCAATATTTCTTATATGCTCCAGGGTTGAAATGTTGGGGTTTTTTTTCTGCTGCTTTTTGGTTTATGTAAAGGAAACTATACTTCCCCCCCCCCCCCCCCCCCCAGGAATTCCATGCTAGGATCTGTGACATGGTACTTCATTGTTGAGCCTCAAAATTTCTAAGTTTAACTCAGGAAAGTACAAGAAAACTGAATACATGCTACTCCTTCCACCACGCAGAACTTTCTGAAGTCTGGAGTCCTTATTCCTCCCTTTCACACTTCAAATTAAAACTAGTTCTTACTTTTGTTACAGAATGTTTCTTAAAGAAGAAAAACCTCATTCCTTTAATCAAAAGGATTTAGTAAACATCTCCATGGATTCAAGAGCTGATTTTTAAAACACTTAGTTGTTTTAAAGTAATTCAAACCAGACTAGACAACACCTTTAAAGATGACAAAAAACAGTAGGCATAAATGAATAAGGAGTCTAAGAAGGAAATACTTAGCATGACTTATCCCTTAATATCCAGATCCCTCTCTAGAAGGGATAATCAGAAAGCTATGTTGGCCCTTATTCAAAAGAAGAGAACGGTCTTCCATCTCTGCCTGGACTGTTATTAACTATATTGGTTACATTCATGGTCATTAACATCCTTTAAAAGATGATCTTGGGATTTAATTTTCCACCTCCCATTATTGAGCAATGGAATATTCATAAAACAGTAGACGGAAACAACTCAGAAGAAAAAGAAAAGAAAGCCTCCAAGTTCTCATCTCTGCCAGTTTAATTTAACTAAACTGAGGATTCAACATGAAATTGATTCAGGAGCAGCAGTATATATGCACACACATTAAAAAGCACACTGGGGGGGATATAGAATAATAAAACATGCGCTTGCCTGTCCTCTGCTCTAATAACCACACGTAAACTTCAGCCAAGCCTGACAGAGTGGGAGAGGTTTCAAAGATATGAAGTTCCTGTGGGTTTCATAGTATAGGCAGCTGGGTAAAGGATGAAGATGCGCTTAAGAACCCCACGGAATTAAAGTGCTTATTAGACATAAGAGAATCCACACCAGCCTTCATTACTTGTCTACTAGCACAGGGCCCGCTCATGCTGTTTGTTATCAGCCAAGCAGCCACATCTAAGGAGTCAAAGTTTTATTGGGAACATCTGCTCTTGTCTTTGCAAAAGGCAGCTGAAGCTCTGCTTCAACCTCAGCCACTTCTCCATTAGCTGTTCCCAAATCACTGTGTGCACCTTTCCAGCCCAAGAGGAGCCAACAGGGCTGGCGTGGGGCCACCCCACACTGGCAGGGGCACAGGGAGGGCTAACTGGCACTCGCTGACAGAGCCCCATGCTGCCCCACAACATTGAGGGTTTATTTTTAACCCCAAGCAAAAGAAATATGCCTCGGTACTTGCAAGGAGCAATGAATTAGATCAGAAGAGTTTTGAATGACTGGATGCATTCAAGTTACCCAAATCCGTTGGTGAATTTAGCCACCCACTAACATAGTGGTCATGAGAGGAGGGGTGTCTCCTTCAGGAGCCAGTTCAGACCTAGTGCCTCACTTCAGAGGTCTGAAGTATCCTCTGGGACATCCCTCCCTAAACTATAAAGAAAGCACCAAAACCCCTATTCCTCACTTCATCACTTCAACAAGATGCCACAAATACAGCATTTAAACTGGTCAAAGCCTCTTATTTTTCTCCTAGTTCTAACATGGAGAATCAATGATAGAGGGGCTTCGAGGCACTCCATTCCATATTTCTCCACTGTTTTTACCTTGCCATTAACTAGAGGGAGCCATCTGGAAAAAACAGGATTAAAAGTTTGCTCCATCAGCCAGGTATGCAAACAGGCAACCTGGCCAGACCCTGCCGGTGAGAGCCCGCTGCCCAGCACTCAGTCCCCGGGGCTTAACCGATACCAGCCTGATACGTGCAGGCACAAAACGCAGGAGATCTTTAATAGTAAAAGCAGGCGGCTGTTTTTTCAGTGTCTGACGGGTGCTTTAATGAGCATACTGTGTTGTAGTGGCTGGAAAAAGGTGATAAGCTTTATATGTTATATGAAAAGCCAGGGGGTTACTTTATATAATCAGACACAGCTGACTAAACAGGGCACTGAAAGTCATTCACAGCCAAAGTAAGACAAAACAAAACAAGAAAACCCCCACAACCTTCCCGTCCCACCTCCCCCCAAGAACCGGTTCCCCAGGCACAAGCCTAGGGTTGATCCGAGGCCTCAAACACCCTAATTAATATGCTGCTTGGAAAAAACCACTGGCTTACCTTGGCATGCTGTGAGGCCTCACCTCCACGTCGGTCGTGCAGGAGCAGGGACAGGAGGGCCGGGCTGCACATGGATGCAGAGCAGCTCCTGTGACTGAGCCCAGCAGCCTCTGCCCATGGCCGTCCCCCGGCCGTGGCTCCTGGGGGACACAGGGGAGCCTGTTAGTGTTAATCCCCCACACTTAGAGCCACCCTCCCTGCCCCACACAGGTGTGGGAAGGCTCTGGGTGCCAGCCATGCTTGGGGAACAGCAGAGTTCAGCTTGTGGCAGCAGCCCTACGTGGGAAGGCCAAACCCTGCCGGCATTTGCCGAGCAGGGCTGCCACAGCCACCGCGTTTCACCATGGCTGAGGGGATGCTCAGCTCCGGGTGCCCGGCCTAGCCACACGTGCTGCCAGCAGCCAGCCCGCGAGGGGCCTGGGGGCTGCCCCGTGCTAGCTAGCACGCTTGTTTAACACAGGAACAAAACTAAACTTTCCCATCTTTTCCCGGAAAACCAGGACAGCACACAATATTTCAGCATTACCCTGCATGCTGCTGTTTGTACAAATTTGGGTGAACTGTAACACCAATTTGAAAAGAAATCACTGATATTTCCTTAAGGCTTTTCACAATTCCAGACAAAATACAAATACTTCTACTGCTTCAGCACTTGATTCACACCAGTATTGTTTTATCAAGCATTAAATTCTGTCACAGCCTTTACACTCTCGGCCCAGTTGGGGAGGGCAGAGATCCTCACTGAAACTAGCTAATTCCTGTTCTACAAAATAACTTTCTAGCCATTATTTAAACTGCATCTTTTTTTACATATGATATCTTAAAGGCACTAGCCTACCAGTAAATTCATGGAGATTTATCTCTTTCTGTCCTGTCAGGCACTGCCCCCTCCCCAGCAATTAACTTTCTACTCATCACAGCTGTGGTGGTACCTGCAGCTTCCAAAACTTAAAGGGACAAGGTAGGAGAAGTGAAGTTACCTGCCATCCTCTCCAGTTTTCTGTAAAGCAACTTCTTTTTGAACCACATGAGCCTGTGACACACTGAGCAACACCGGTTTTCAGTGAAGTGTGAGTAGGTTCCTGCAGGAGGCCAAAACCCCTACAAAGCAGGAATCAAAAGGCTTTCAGTAACACTGTGCAAGTCAGCTGAAGGAGAACCAGCTCCCCCCCTTCCCAAGTGTGGAGTGGAGTGGATGTGGGTTATCTGTACTGTACAGGTATACACAAACTGGCTGCTGCTTGAGCTTGGTGAGTAGAATTCACAGCTATCCAAATAACCACATTTCTTCACCACAGATGGCATTTTTTGATGCTCTCCAGTAATAAAAAAGAGAAAAGCTGTAACACCTGCAGCAAATACCCAACCAAGCCTATCAGGAGATTTGTTGGGAGTCAGCTTGCACGTACAGTTTTGCAGGATCAGCATCTAGAAAGACAAAGCCAACAGATACTGGTCAACGGAAGACATGGCTGATCCTGACTCTCTACCTACATGACCTCAGCCAAGATGGTTCTGACCTTACTTTTTCCCTTCAGTCATCTGGCTGCTTGGATCTCCCTTCACTTGAGTACATAAGTTCTCTTACCCCCTGAAAGGGCAGCTACTGTCTTCTAATCATTATAACAAAAAATTCCTGCCTGGCCTAGCATCTGAGCCCTGTATTCCTGCTGAAGCAGCTGACCAAACAGCGAGCTTGCTAGTATATTTTGCAAAAATGTTATGTTCCTCAGGTCAAAAGGCACATTAAGCAATCATTTAAACTGAAAGGGACAGTAACAAATGGCAACATTTCCCCAGATAAGGACTCAAGGAGGTATTGCCATGCTTGTCCTTAAATACCTGAGTTAGCATTCCTAGGCCCCTGCTTTATAATCAGCAGAGTCAGACAGGTGCTTGCAGAGGCTGAATCAGAGGAGAGATGAACTTAAGTGCACTGAAATGCCTATTCAAGGACCTCTCTCCCTTCAATCACTGAAGAGAAGTCCTGCAGTGATAAGCCTCCTTGAATATACACTAGATTTAAGTGGCCAGAGTTAAGTCAATACACATGAGAATCCCCCAAGTCATACAGCTCTAACAAAAATTTCCAGGTTTGCACATCAGAAAACTATTGTTTTAAATACTGTGCCCACATATGCTTCAAGGATCCAGTCTGGCTCCTTCAGTGTGAAACCCCTCTTATGCCTTCTAAAGTCTTGAGTTTGAAAAAAGGCATAATAGCTTGTTGAAAGACAAGGGACCTCAGATGCTGCAGTTGTACAGGCAGTTCTGCACAGCATCAACATGCCCAGAAGTGTTCCTTCACAAGTTATCAACCCCAGCCATGTAATCAGAGCTGTGGGAGTTGGAGTCTCTTCTGGCGCAAGCTAGGGGCTTGCCTTTAGGAATCCAAGTGGATTTACTCTTGCATATAAACCATCTTTGTTGAAGTTGGTTTTCCCCCATTCATAGTGGGAAATCCATTCTTGTATGATGACTTAGAGAGATATGGCTGGCTGTGATTCATGATAACATCTTGCTGATGACCACGTGAATTTAAACAGACTGATGGGGAAATAAAGTAAGGCCCACAGGTGAGAAAATTTTCCTGTATAGTTGCCTACAGACAGGTTAAAGACCTAGACTTCAGGCAAATGTCATTTGGGCTGTACTAACAACACTGCCATCTGTAACATCACAGCATCACAGATTTATTGAAGTTGGAAGGCACCTCTGGAGATAGTCTAGATCAAAACTCCTGCTCAGAGCAGCACTGGCTAGAGCAAGTTTCCCAGGACCATATTCATCTGGGTTTGGGATATCTACAGCAATGAAGACTCCATGACCTACCTATTTAGGTGTTGGAATGGGCTTCCCAGGGCTGTGGTGGAGTCCTCATCCCTGGAGGGGTTTAAGAGTCAGGGTGACATAGCACTGAGGGATCTGGTGGAGCTGGGAATAGTCAGTGTTAGGTTAAGGGTTGGACTAGATGATCTTCAAGGTCTTTTCCAACCTTGATGATTCTGTGATTCTATCCGGGCAACCTGTTCCAATATTTGACCACCATCACAGTGAAAAATTTAAATGTAATTTCTTGCATTTCAATTTGTGTCCATTGTCTCTCATCCTGTCAATGGACACCGCTGGAAACAGTATGGATTTGTTGTACTCAGTTCCATCATCCAGGTCATTAATGAAAATATTATAGAGTTTTGGCATTGTATTTTCACATAAAAAAGTCATACTTCAGACAATCTGCACCTTTTTAACATTAGCGAAAATTCAAGGTATGTCCTTAGATAACTCATGCTGGCACATTACCAAGGTAACAGAGGCAGAGGGGAATCAGATCTAAGAAAGTTTCTGGGATAGATAGAACAGGCTACAGGGGGATCAGAAGCAAGCAGTTACTGAGAAGGAGAGATCTGGAATAAACTTTTACCCACATTGCCTAGAAACATACATAACCTTCACTGCTGCTGAATCACGGGGCAGGGGGGGGTGTTTGTTTGTTTGTTTACAAACAACCAACCCCCAAAATAATTATTCCATTCTGACTAGTGCTGGAATCTTGTGTCCAAGTTGGCATACTGTGTTTTAAGAAAAATATGCACAAATTTAAGGTAATCCCAAAGAGAGCAAGAATTACAAGCATAGAAAAGATCACTGAGGGGAAAAGTTGGGAAAAGAATGTTGAAAAAAAGAAAACTAAGCAATCTTCCAGTGTGCTAACGTTCATTAGAAAGAGGATGTAAAGGATGAAATTGGCTTAATTTGCAGACAGAAAGATTTAGGTTAGATGGTAGGGGAAAGAAATGCATAAATATAAGGCTAGCTTTGGACTTGAGGCTACCTAGGAAGTTTAGACAGGTCAGATAAACATTTCTAACAACAATCCTGCCTCCAAGCAGAACAACAAGCTGGGGGAAACTCATGAGAACCTTTCTCTGCCTTTTATGACAGTATATTTCAAAGGCTGCTCTACCCATTCACAAGGTTTCAGAAAGGTTTACAGGATTAAACGTTTAAGAGTTAATAAAACACATTATCAATTCTACACTGTTTCTTTGTTTTTTCCCATCCAGATAGTAATTGTTTGTGAAAGGGCTGACACTAAAGAGCAACTGCCAGGGTTCATGCAAGTTCAATTCCCATCTGATCATTTTAATGATGCTTGGTGAGAATCTGTTTTTGTGGAATTAATCTCGGCTCTTTGTTCCCTTTAGTTATTTGCATCTGCATCCAAAACCCATAAGCACAGCCCTATGTCCCCAAATGAAATTGGAGATTGACATTAAATTGGGATTGATATAGGCTTGTTCTAAGAATCTTTAATATTTTCATGACATTTATCTGAACATCTGTCCTTTCCCCTTATAGAAGGGGAGGGTTACAGCTCCAAATTTTCTTGCATGATGGTCTAAGAGCCCAGGCTGCAGAAGTCCATATGAGCAACAAGCTTGGTGGTGTAGCCCAACCCAAAGATCTTTTCAAGCTGTCTGTAATAGGCACATGTCTGCTGCACTGCCCTTGGAGTGCAGTAATTCTGGGGCAACAGACAGGGAAAAAAGTGAGAAATGGATTTTGAACAGAGAAAAGTGAACCAATGAGGAAGGAGCAGTAGAATTGCAAAAAACCTGAAGGCGAATAGGAAGGGTCACATGGAACTTGGGGCTGAGAGCCTACATACCACTTGAGTGTCATGAGAACTCTGGTAGTGCATGAATGTTTGGTAGCTGCTGGAGGATCTCATAGCCTGCACCCTGGTTTCGTCCCCACCAGGACCTGGAGAGAATTTAGATTGGCTTTCAAGCAGAGCCTCTGGTTTAGCTTCCTCCAAAAAAGCCACCTAAGTTGTTCAAGGTAAGTAGGGGCAATCAAGTGATTTGCTTCAAAATTGCAGTACTCCAAAACAAATTGCTCTTCTAGACAAAGCCTAGCTCAACCTAATCTGCACTAAGACAGTCCTATTTTCTATCTTCCACACATCTCCATTCTCCTGCCCTGAGGGCTGCTCCCTAAGGAACAGGGAGCCTACAGCAGGGCATAGTAACCTGACCAGCAGGAAAGTGGCCTCACCAATATCCAAACAAGGCAAGCCCAAATATGTTAGTCAGGTTTAAGAGTCTAGGTCATCAGGCAAGTCTATGATGATGAGGCAGGTCCAAGATCAAGCTGAAAAGCCAATTTGCAGGTTGGGGTTGCATCCAGTGATAGTTACTAGAGTCATACCCAGTTCAGTGATTGCTAGGCAGGTCCAGAGTGATATGGAAGACCCAGGAAGTAGTATAGGTCCAAGACTGTAGCTCAAGAAAGGTTTGAAGACCCTGGGCTGAGCTTAAATGGGGCTCTTGGTCTCACGGACAGCAGGTGTGGGTGGGGGTTCCAGGTGAGACTTATCAGGGCCATTAAGGTCTGTTAGTGCACTCAGGACCCTGACAATTGCAGATTCGCAAGAAAATGTAGGGAACTGATGTTATTAAAGAGCAAAGAAGTTTCTTCTCATTCAGTACCTGATGTGTGTGTGTATGAGTTCTAGTGGTGATCTGGGGGAGGGAGAGGGTGCAGTCAGGGGAAGGGGAGAATGTGGAACTGCTCAGACCAGACTTCCATAGCCTAAGATGCTATAGAGCTGCACTTGAAGAAGTCATGTAACTAGGCAGTAACAGATGAAAAAGGTCCCATCAAAAAGTATGCTTTGATGGAAAAATGTGACCTCATCTTTCAAGAGTATTATTCTCAAAGTTTTTGCCCACCAGCTTGCATGAGGAAAAATAAACCTCTCTAGATTGAAGGCCAAAGGTAAGCCTGTGTGCCATTTTATCTATTCTTCAGTCTCATTCTGACATCTTTAAACGGTGCAAAACCCATAAGCACCATGTGACATCTGATGCCTGAGTGACTTCAGCTCAGATTAGTGGAACAGTCAGTACTCATTTGGATGGGTATGTGGTTTTGTGTAGCTCATACAAGGTAGTATTAGACTTTGCACGTGTGCTTGTGCTATACAAGATCATTTTCCAGACCCACCACTCAAGCAATTTCCAGATTAAATCTATAAATGAAACATTCATTTTGCAGTTCTCTCCCATAAGCTGCTCCTTTCTTTGCTGAGAAGTACTGTCACTTGTTTGGGTCTGCATAAGAACCTAAAGCAGAAGCTCATAAATCTACTGTGCCACTGAAAACCCTCTACTTCAATGACCTCCCATTGCTTATCTACAATCCCATTCCATAAGCAGTGGTGATACAACTCCAAAGAAAAACACATTCTGGGGAGAAAAAAGCCATTGTGTGAAACAGGCAGAACTGTTCTCGTACAGGAAAGCTCAGCTTCGGGTGAATAAGCCATGTGGTGGAAAAAAAGGTCATGTAGACTCTTGCAGTGCATGAAGTTTTACTAGTTCCCAAAGCCCAGTCAAGCTGCACACCTTGTTGGGAGGGACAGGTCTGGGTGATCATGCAATTGTTTCAAATGTTATGGGAACTTACAGCAAGAAGTTCTAAAGCCCTCTCCATGTCTTCAGCAAGATTCACGCAAGAAAGGGCTGAATTTTGCTTCTAGCTGTGTCCACTAATGTTTTTAAGAGAGATAATTACTGGTAGATACAATTGGGAATCACCTACTTATACTAGAAAAACATTTCTGTTACAGGAATATGCACAGTGCTTCTGGACAGAGAGGCAAGGGATGAGATGATTTAGTATATCAACTTTGTGTCTGCTAAGAGTCTTCTCATTCCAGCTGTTCTATATTACTGAAGTGCAACGAGTGCAAGGTCTTGCTGGAACAACAGAAAATGCAGGTGGGGGATGAATGTCACATCCCTGAGTCGTGCAGCTTTTTCATGTAATTTCTGCCCCTCCTGCTGAGGGCAGAGTTTGACACCTTGCCCTCAAGTCCTCTTTCTACAAAGGCTAAGATAATGGAAACAGAAAATAAGTGGCTTTTTACTTCATCTCAATGTCTATGTGACTGTGGTGCCAACAACGCTGATGCAAAAGGAAACCATTTTCATTAGTTGTTAAAACAGCAGAAGCCTGTTTCACTTTGGCTGCAGCATCCTTCTGACTCCCACGCAGGAAGTATTCACGCAATATTCCACATAGGCAGAATATGTCCAGTTCCTAGAAGTCCAAATACAAGAAACTGTAGCCCATTTTAGAAACTACACTGATCTTCAATTATAAAAATGAGATGTAGTCTACTTTCATGTGTAATGCCGGGCTACAGTTCCTAAGTTCTTTTCTCGTCCTTGTCCCTAGACTTTCGATGACCTTTGGCAAAACAAACCCTTCCAGTGTGTGCCTCACCCGTAAAACAAGGCTAATAACCAACAGGTGAAAGACCAGGCATTACTGTTATTTGTACAACCTCCTACATATAATAAAGGTACCTCTGAAGGGGGTAATTTGTTATTATTGGTTTCTAAGTGCACCTAGGCACATTCTACTATGAGAAAAATAGCCACTATTCCACTTCTGTTCTTTTGCACCAAAGCAAATGAGTCAAGTGGCTTATGAAACTAGCCACATCACTGAGATGGAGAGGGCATATTGCATATTCACAAGACCTTCAGATTGTTTTATTTACACTTTCATTGCTAGGGGCTGTGAAATGGAACAGAATTCAATTTACCAAATACTCTTCCTGGTGCAATAAGTTAGAGGATTTCTCAATTAATACATGGAGCTTATGTATAAAAGACAAGAGGTTAAGCAACACTGCAGTGCCCAGTGGACCATCTGGTGAACATTAGGATTGTCAATAAATCACGAAAGCACCAGTTCATCAAGAAAATTCCATTTCAAACCACTGACAGAAAAAAAAAAAAAAAAAAAAAAAAAGGATGGGAAAAAGCTCACAAAATTGGTATTTTCATCTTTTATAAAAACAGGAGCATTAAATAACTTTAATCTAATTTCAATTGTTTTATTGGTTCTCTTCTGATGACCACATGGCTTCACATACTGAATGTTTAGCCCTTTGTCTTGCACACAAAAGCATTATGAAATAACTTGGTGCATCATCTCAGGAGAAGCTCATCTCTTTCCTTTTAGTCTTTCTCTTCACCATGGGTGATAACGTAACAGAGGTTCTTATAGTCCAGATTACCAGAGACATCTGGAGGGAAAGCAGCGAACATCTGTTTGATCTGCCAAGCAAACAGGAGATAAGTGTTACAAACATAGGACTTGTGGGACAGCAACATGTACTGCTTTTCATTTTCAGCCCCATTCAGCTCCTTCTGCCTTGACCCGTTAACCACTACAGAAAATTTTTCCTTAGCTTCAGTAAAACTGAAGAAGGAATTAGGACACAACTAGTTAATACAGTCCTGCTAGAATCCCAACAAGTTCCCTGTTGAAAAGAGCTCTCCCTGAAATCCAGGTAAGCCCTGGCCAAATAATGTACTACAGTCTGCACTCCAGTCTGCTCTTGCCACGAACCAACTCCACTCAATCTCCTCTTCTGAAAATAAGTCCCTCTAAATTCCTCCTAGCCAGCAGAATCCATGTTCAGTCTCACACAAACCACAAACTCGGTACCTCATTTCAAAACTCATTTCAGATTTCAAACAAAATAACTCTCACAGAAATGGAAACCAGATCACCGTCCCCACCCAAACCCACTTGAACTCTAGTAAATTCATTGCCCAGCTCACCATAGGAAGGAACAGCAAGAGATAGGCCACGCTTACACTTGGATGGAAGTCCAAAGAATCTGTTTGACTTTGATTTAGCCATGGAGTTATTCAGACGAGATGCACTGAATTGTTCCTAATTGCTAGAGCTGGCATCAACCTTCTCTCAGTCTGGATTTCAGCTGAATTCATGCATTTAAAGAGGGGCAAATGCTTATTGCTGAATAGTAGATGGAGATAGATTCCTATTTTGAATAAAGAAGAAGGTCCTTACCTCTTCTTGACTGAACCGGTCTGCCTGTGTCATAAGCATTTCTTTGATGCTGTTCAAATAAAATGAAATAACCTGATTAAAGGGTGATAATGGCACATGACAATTCAGATGGCAAGATCCCTCCTGAAGTTGCGTGAAAGAAAATCTGTGTGACCGCATAAATTAGAGCTGTTAATCCTTACATGATATTGTAAGAGATTTTCTGCGGGCACCCATCAGTGTCAATGCTTTGCTCTGCCAACTTATTTTGCTTTTGTGACATTTTATAGAGGTTTAAAATTGTTTAAGGTTATTACGTTAATTGAAATACAGCAATTTTGTATGCTTATCTTAACCTAAAATGGTAGGTTTTCTCACTTGCTGTTTAAAGTTTGGATCACTTAACAAAACTAAAAGACAGAATATTTTCTGTAAAATCTGAGGATGAAAGGAACAGAGCATGAAATGAGAAAGAGGACTTGAAAGAGAACTCCAACAACTATTCCAAATCATCATCTGAGAATCCTTTTATTTGCATGCAGTCATTCCCAGAGGAGACTGTGAAACTGCATGAGACCTCTTGTATTTCACGGTACAACGTCTTGATCTGGAGTTCCAGCACTGTAACAAGGAGCTTATCCCACACACAATCTGCATCCTATGCAATTACATCAAAGAGAATATTTTTGGGACAGCCTCTCAGCTGATTCACCCTCTGTTTTCAAACCCATTGTGGGAAGTCAGTTGAGCATGTAATTTTTTTACCTAAGTTTATAGGTGAATAGAAAAGCCAGAAAGAATGATTACTGCTTCTAGTCTAACCCTTTTAGATAAAATGTCTTTATATTTCACCCAGTTACTCATGTGCTGAGGGCAGCACATGTGCAATGTGCTGGAATATCCACCAGTATGAACTCAGTTATATCACATAAACCTCCCTTTCACTTGCACTAATCATTTCCCCTTCCTGTAGAAGAATTCCTATACTAATCTCAAAGAGTTTGCATTCACACTGAAGAGGCAGACTTGTCTCCTTTTGTTACTACCAAAGGTATTTATACATTATCAGGACTTTTTTAGATCAGTAAAATGGACTATAAACCTGTGATAACAAATGAGCTGTCTGTTGTACAAAAACAAAAGCTGAAACAAATACAGAAATCTATTTTAGCTTGTAGATTTGAAAAAAAGGCTGCTTCTTTGAAGAATTTGCTCTGCGGGAGTGAGAGCAATAGCTCTTCTGGAAAAAGCCCTTTCTGCTTTTTAAACTGAATATTTATTTCTGCTTTTTAAAGTGAATATTTTAAACTAACTATTTATAATACAAATCATGCCTGCCCAGGAACACTTCCATATGAGCAAAATTCACCTACTGTGGATGCAGATGTTCGGGCAAAAGAGGAAAGCTTTCGTTTCTGCTCCCATACACCACGCATCTCGAGTGAAAAGTTACACAGATAAAAGTCTAGTTTTGATGGCAAAACTATGACTGTACTTCCTCATATCTCTGACACACATCTTTTTCCCAGTAAAAGGCTACAACAGGTACATAATCCCATTTGCGTAAGAGGCATTATACAATTCTGCATCTCTTTCTTATTGGGAAGTGCTCGTTTGGAAGGACAGAAAGGGAAAACTGAAAAAAAAAGATGTTTCTGGGTAATGAATAAGGATCTTACCCACAAGGACAAGAGTGAAAATATCCTTGCAAGTTTTGGGAAATACTCTGAAGTCACAGATAGAGCCTGAGCTATTGTATATATTTCTTCTGCGTTACTTTACCAGTGTCTTTACTGAGGAAAATCTTTCTTCCTCTCTGTCTCTCATATTGCTGTTTCTGTTTTGTTATCCTGGCCACTTGTTATATGACTGCATTTTTTGAAGTAGAATTCTCAAATGATCAGTGGGTGCAAGAGTAGAGAGATTATTCTCATCAGCATAAATTGATTATTGGATATATGTGCACTGGGGCAAACAGCATTAGCAAATGTAAATAGGAAGTGTGATACAGGAAGGAGCTTGGTGAATAGAAGGAAGCACTTACAGCAATTTTGTCAGAAGTCACAAATAAACTTCATTAGCAAACAGGACTACATTAAAAAGAGATCTGGGCACTATGTGTCTTCTATTCACATGCTTAAAGTATTTAGGGGAAGAGAAAAGATCAAATATCTAATTATAATCTTCTGATGCACAGCCCAGTAGGCTCTGGCACACTCATAAGGAAGGAGGACTGAGTTAAGGATCTATGCACATTTTCCATTATTTATTTTATAGGGAAACGAACAGTCACAATTTCCAAAGCTGGAGATTATGCACTTTCTTCTTTGTGTATCTTCTTTTCTTTTTTTAAAGACTATTTGCTTCTCAAAAAAACCCACCAATCAGTCTTCTGTTCAAAAAAGAATATCCATTTGCCTTGACGTAGGAGTCTAAATGTTATCTCTTGTCCTGGCTGACATAAATTCCTTCTACAGTTACAAATATTTTGTTGCATTCTTATATTTTCAAAACGTTTTTTTAAATTATCTGTGAAACATTTTGGTTTTCCACTGGGTTTGCCCTTTCTACAGTGCTATCTTGGAGAAAAACAGGTGAGTTGAAATGAGCAGCGCTCTACAACTATGATGAGAAACATCATTAGCTCAGCTGAACTAATCTCCAAAGGTCCAGAATGCATGTAAACTCCCTGGATCCATTTTCATCTCGTACAAATCTGAAAAGTTTTGTTGGCATCAGCATTAGACACAGTTGATGTTGGCCTGACTCACTTTGTCCAATGAATGGCATTTAGGACTGAATCATCTAACCTTTCCAAACGCCATGCCAGTTTACACCAGCTGAGAATGTGACCTAAAGCATTTTCTCTTTTTGACATCATGCTATAGGAAGGATTTTATGTGTGATATAATGATGCAGACAAACAAAGTCTGTCATTGAATTTGGAAGTAAGTTATAAACTCCTGGAGCTTCTGGAAAGGTTAGAAGACTCCATCCCAGCTACCATCAGATGGACTAAATGAGTCATTTCCAGACTAGAGGTGAAAACACACAGAGGGAAGAGACATAAAAATCCCCAGAAGGATGTTAACTCCATGAACATAAAAAGAAGTTCTGATTAAAAGGTCAACATGGCTGGTTTTGCAGAGAAACATTCCAGGGTTTTTTAATATGGAGAAATATTATTTATTAACATTAACTGTCATATTGAAATGGCTGTATGAGCCAACATAAAAATTATTTCAAAACCTTCAAATGTCTAAATTTTGGAAGCATATGAATAGAAGTTAAACCTCAAAGACATTCACAGAATTGATTTTATGGTTTGTTCTGTAATGATCAACATTACCCTCGGGTCTAATAAGTAAACATTATGCTCTGTTGTGGTGATGAACTAAAACAATTGTCTAATGTTAGCAGTGCAGTGGGGGTGGGGACAAGGTTGACCTTTTCCACCAAGGAAAAATAAAAGTATTTCTCTCTCATCTCTATTTTGGAGTGTGATACTGCATTCCTAATTTGCCCCAAACTCCAACTGGCTTCCAGCATCCAAGGAATGTAGAACTGGACACAGAGTTGCAAGCTGCAGATTTTGTATGCCGTATATTGTTACAGCTAGTGGTGGGAAATATAACATTTCATGGGTTTTGTATTATCAGAAGGTTGTATTTCATGGTTGTGATTTCACTACCGCGTGATCTGGCCTATTTGGCAACAGGCTACATTTTATTCTGATTGTTTGAGTCAGTTCTGATGTGTTTCTCTGACTGTTCTTCCCAAGATGTTTGGATAATGTTAACCCCAAAACAATCAGGATAACTGTTAACCCTCTGCTCCTTCTGATTGTTTGCTACATCCACTTGTTGTGTTTTAATTAATTTGGAAGTTCTTTAGTGAAAAGATTGTCTCTTTGCTTTTATTTTGCCTATCGAGTACCATAATAGAACTCTCATATCCACTGGGGTACTGTCATAGAAAAGCATATTGGTAATGGAAACAAATATTGTACGTGAATTTTGTATTTTCAACTAACTTTCATGAGACATCAATAATTTTAGATAATGTCATGGAAAACTCCACCTTAGAGGTTCTGGTAAGAGGTTTAGTTTTCATTTACCTTATCAAAACATTAGCAGAATTAATTGCTGCAAATACGATTTTGTAACTCATGGTTCCCTAATAAATTTCCTGTACATGTTAGGCTTTATAAAACCTACCTGAAATGGCTGCTGCAGTAAAACTATAGATCCCAAATCCACCAAGGAATTTAAGCATATGAATAAATCTAGGCACATAAAGCATTTCACTGGAGCCATCGCTCAGACCTCCTCATCCACTGCCCTGATTTGATATCATTTCTCTTATTTGCCTGAAGGCCTGCTTACACCATTGTGGCAGTGCAAGGAGGATTTACATTGGTGCAATTAGCACTTAAAGTCCTTTTACCTTGCTTTGTTGGTGTAACAGGTTATGAATACAAATTAGGTCCTGCCTCCTTGTTTAAAAAATACCCATATTGACAATAATTTCCACATTATTAATAGTATTATTTGGTTTGGCTCCCACCATATCTAGTGGAATTTTACAGAAAATTATTGTCTAGAAGCAGAAGGCTCAAACGGTAAACACATAACAAGGAAAATGTCCTCACAAAAACCATGTCCCGGAGTTAATTAAACTGATCATGTTTTTAAAAGAGGACTAGCTTCCCCATTTTAGTCAAGCACTCTGAGAGTTAGGCACCAGACATTCATTTTAATTTTACATATGGAGTTAATCTACAAAGAGTCATGTGTTGATTTATATCCAGACCTTCAAAAAAGGCTATCTAATGGCCTACATGTGATTATATTTCCGTTGCCTCTTACAATGTCTGAAGACAATAACATCTCCTTTTGGTATACAAATACATTAATACAGTAGTCCAGTCTTTTAACTTTGGCTTACAAACCTAATTTTGTCTGCCTGACAGTCCCTCTGTCTCTTAAAATACTATTAAAAATATAGCTTTTAAGCAGTTCTTTAAACTTGTGCAATTATTATTATTATTGTTATTATTATTCTTTTAAAAGGATTTGAAATAAACTTACTAGTCTGCCTTTATGTGGCCTTTTCCTTCTGGGTCAAAAATCTTAAAAGCATTCAGAATGGTTTCTTCTGGGTCCGTGCCTAAAATTAATGAAATATAATTTAGAAGCCTGGATGTATTTCTATAGTTGCCAAATACTCGCTAAGTAATTGCATTCACTTGAAAACAGTGCAAAATAGAGAATTCTGCAGTTGTAGGTTTGAAGGTTCCTTAAGTCGGCAGCATTTGTCATGTCAGATAAACAATAGAGGTGAATAGTTCAATGCTCAGAAGCTTAAAAATAATAACTCATATCCATTCTATGTCTGCAGGAGAGAAAACTTCCAGGAACTGGTCTCCAATATCAGTACCCAGAGGATTAGTGGCTTTCAGAAATGAAAATATAACAAACTGTTTCCCTCACTGCCTTCCTTTAATCTTGTACTGTACGTTCCTTGTAAAAACACTTTTTGATGTTACTTGTTCTTCACTATATAGAAAGGTTGTTATTTCCCTCACTAAAGGAAATGGAGCTCATCATAAAATCAGAATGTCAGTGGAACGCAATGGAAACAGGATGATCAATGTAAAATGGTGATCTGCACTTACGTTCTGTAGTGCGTTTCCACTTAAGTGTCTCCTCATTAAGTGTTACTTACAGAAACGGATGGCTTAAAGCACTAGACTACGGCTCCAAGATTTTGCTTCTGCTCTTAGCTGGGCCTCAGACTTCTGCTATGACTTCAATTTCCCTGATCTTCTATTCCCAGCAGTAAAATGATAGTAATAGTCTTCCTTCCATCCTTTATCTGTCCCATCTATTTAGACTGGAAAAAATTTGGGTCAGGGACTAGCTTTCACAGCGCCTTGATCTTGGCTGGGGTTTCTGATTATTCCGTAATACTGCAGATTCTGAGTGTACTCACAGTCAGCTTCACCCACACCAAAGGATATGCTATATACTCTGCTTCTGACTATTGCCCAGTATTTCAAAATATTATGGTAGTATATATAATACAAATCATTATTTATAACTGTAGGAAAGCAAATTTACAAGCAGGCAGACTGACCCATGGACAAATGAAGCTACTCGGGATGCTAAAATGTTGAAAACATGATTTAAAAAAGGTAATAACATGAAGAATTGCAGTTTCAAAGTTTGGCAGAGATAGAACCAGAATAGAACCCAGTCGAGGTTCCCTGCTCTAACGGCTGCACACACTCCTGATGCCTTCTTAGTTTTCTTTGTTTAAAAGGTTTCACAAGGATTAGTAGCAGTATCTTAGTGGATACAATAGTGAATAAACCTAAGGCTATATGGTGTCCTTCTTGTCACACACCGGTCATGTATATTTTTTTGCAAAGCTGTAGGCAATGTGTTCAAAATGCAATGAATATATGATCAATACAAAGCACATTGGTATTTAATGAGTGTTTTGATTGTCCCATGAAGAGAAACGTCTTCCAGCACCGAGGAAAGGTCTGCATTTTAAGTAGTCACCACTGTGTGGGGGATTTTTTTCCTTACTGTGTTTTACATTTTCTACTCTGTCATATCCTTGGACTTTGGCTTTGAAGAGAAGCAATGCAGCAGGCATTCTTTATTGATTAGCTGGTAAATAAAGTGGTTTCTTTGATGTGCGGCATCTCTGTTTTCTGTACAAATTGTATTATTCTGACTCCCTGTAGAAACAGCTCCATGTGGTTGGCATTAACATAAACTGAGTTTTGTTAGCTGTTCATCTGGCATCATAATCTCAATGTATAAAGCTAAAGCTCATCCTGAAAATCCCAGCTTCCCCTTTATGACAGAAATCAATTATAGCACAACAAATTTTACTTAGAAAGCACCTTTCACCAAATTCTCTGAGTGGTACTTAGCTAATAAAGAGTGTTGCAAAATTGCCATATCCACTTCCTCTAGCCCTTTCTCCCTTTCTAATTGCACTACAAAGGCTCTTCATCCCAATTAGTTTTGATTGGGAATGTGCAGTCTTTTGGCTCTGCTTCCTTTGCATGACAAACCCAACCAGAAGGGCATGACAAGCACAGCTGTGATTTTCCCTTCACCAAATGGAAATTAAAAAAACCCTCCTCCTCTGCTAGTAGCCAACAGGAAACCTGCAGACAAGAGGGGTATGCTTTACCATTCACCTTCCTGTGCTGGCTCTGGTTTTAGGCCACACAATTGGCAGGGCCAGACTCCTTGCCAACTTCAGCAATTATAAGGGACAAGAGGGAAGAGAGGAAAGGAAGAAGAGCTCATTTCCCTGCTCTGTGTGACCATAAGCATCACAAATAGACAGGGATGGGTATCAGGGCATCCCACAAGAAACAGTCACATATCCCAGAAGGAAGATTATGGAGAAGGGCACTACCTACTCTGCAAGATGTCATCTGGAATGTAAAGGTGGAGGTACCACAGTGATCAAGACAGATGGATGTCTGGGTAACAAAATCCCCTCCTCAGGTCAGTCTATAGCCCTCTCCATCATCTCTTACGCTCCCCAGACATGCTGTGTTCCAATAGTGTATTTCTTTGAGAACTAGCTGCATTATTTCTTTCTTTCAGACCTCTTATTTTCTATTCCAAGCATAGAAAGCTCTTCACTGAAATTGTGCTCAGCAATATATAAAGCCAGAATCCAGCAACAATAGAATAAATGTTTATAAGAAGACGGGATCGGATTTTTCCATTTTTCTGTTCATTAGTTAATTTAACAAACTTCTGGAACGTGCTTGGCTAAAGCCAACCTTTCTTTGAAGGTCAAGGCTTCCACCTATCTCTAATGCATATAGGGAGCTAACTAGACATTTCTCTTGGCCTCACGCTCCCTCTCTTGCAGTTTCTAGCCATTAACAGTATAAGACATAAAACTAAATTACTAGCTCCCACAACAAATTCAGTACCCACATTTTCTGAACTCCCTACAGTGATCCCTATATATTCTGTGGCAGTGGGCAAAATCCCTCTCCCTTATCATTGTAAATCCACTGAGATTAAATTATTTCAATTTATCCAATCCATTAAGAGTTATTCAGTGAAATCTTCATCCAATGGCAAAATCACTATCAACCTCAAGTGGAACCAAGGCTGGGCACTGGGTTACAACTAATACAGCAAATGAGTGAAGGTCACGTTGCTTCTTCATGCCCTATAACTGCAAGGAAGGTGCAGAGGTCATGTTTGCATAATGAGCCAAAGGAGTGCAGAAAGTTCTTTTGTAGAAATACTGAAAATACTTTGAAATCACCTAACACTGGGAGTGATACCACTATAGCATGAGCAACAGATTTCAGCCTAGGAACCTACTGACGGTGAATAACTCATCTGCACTGTGCTCCAGGCTGCTGTGATTTCATTACTTTCTGGAGCTCAACTTACCACTTTCATGTTAGCTTATGTAAGCTGAAATCACATCTTTGAATTGTCCTCTGGACCGTCCCTTAGCCATTTCATTCTTCAACTCTGTCTGCAAAAATGGAGATCACTCCTTGCCTTTAAGCATTGTTCTGTGGATACATTATTATAATTTGCAAGGTGCTGAGATATTTCAGTGCTGAGGATCTTTGACAGATACCTCTCCAAGCCCCCAAAGGTACTTACCTTTCAGCTTTTCCCCAAACATAGTAAGGAAGACAGTGAAGTTAATAGGACCTGGCGCCTCCTTCACCATGTTTTCAAGCTCTTCATTCTTGACATTCAGACGACCTGCAGCAGAGATCATTTTTCATAATAAATCACAAATTGTGTTTCAAAAAATGATTCCCATTCATCTCCTCCCACCGGGGAGCTCAGGGCTCTGTGCAACTTTGCTAATAACATGGTAGAACACAACTCCAGAATACCCCAGTGTAAAACAAATTGGCACAGTCAGCTCTAAGATCAAAGGGTGACTGAAGGAGTAAGAAGGATAAATAATATGGATGTGGCCAGCAGTGGACAAAAGAAGAGGGACTTCCAAGTAAACTGTTTTTCTTTTTCTTCTCTTTTTTTTTTTTTTTTACCTCAGGTGAAAGATGGGCCCCACTGATATTAATATAGCAGAGTTCAAAGTGACTGAAGTGAATCCAAGGTCTCAGTCTTTGCCCTCTTGTATATTGAGATGCCTTTCTGAGTAGAGGGCGGATGGATGAGTTGAATAATCGTATCCCTTCCCCATCCTTGTGCAGTCCTATCCCTTCCCCATCCTTGTGCAGTCCTATTGATGAGAATTTAGACCCTGGCAACCTTACTCAAATTGAGTGGTAATTTGCTGTGACTGTACTTTATAGGCATTGAAGGGTTTCACTGAACAGGAAAGATATCAGAACTTGGCCTTAAGTAATAAATATTTCAGGCTAACAGTAGCTACAGGCCAAAGTTTGCAAACCTCGTTGTCACAATAAAGAGTTCAGGAGCTTCTGCTCTTTGCACTGACTCTGCTGGCGTCTGATTCCACCCCAGGGAGCACTAAAGATTCTTATCAAACTCTTTTTAATAAGATCCAGATGGCAAAAGCCCAAATGCCTACATCACTGTTCAAGCCTCCAATGTTGCAACAAGGATATAACTCCAGGTTTGGGATCATGAGCATTTTGATTTTTTCCTTTCCTTGGGAAGATTTGCTTTAAGCTGCTTGATACTATCAGGATTGTGATGCACATGGAACGGACAATACCTAATCTCATGACATGCACATTCTACCCTACATAAATGCACAGAACCTCACATGAAGTCCCCTTTTGTGTGGGCAGAGGGACAGCTAGGGCATGACAACCACATTAATTGGTAGATATTGCATGGCTCCTAGATGAAAAAGGTGCAGCCTGTGAAGCCTGGATTCAGAGGCAAATCAGAAATGCCTGGCATGGACCCCTGCTTGGGTGGGCTTTTTATGAAATAGTTGCAGGGGAGGTATCAGTGCCTTTGGAGAGTTGCCAGCTGCACAGCTCTGTTGCACCCACCAGTGAGTCCCAGAGAGACCTTCATTTCGCTTCTGAAACAGGCTGCTTAGGAGACTTTCCAGCTGGAGCTGTGTAGTAAGACAGCAACCACCATAAAGGAGGAAGATCAAACTGAACAGGTTTCCTTTTGCCTCCTGTGTATCTCATTATTTCCCTCACTGTAATTCTAATACAAACTTTTCTTGTGTGCTTGAAATTTAAACTGCATTTCTTTTATTTAATTATTACTGCCAGTTTACCTAGTGCAGCAAATGTGTCTCTCAAGTCCGCTTTGTCAATAAAGCCGTCCCTGTTCTGATCCATGATGGTAAAAGCCTGTTGGAAGAAAAAGGAAAATTTATTGCCATTGCCATGTTGCACTGGACAGTGCTACAATCACAAATATCAGTCGAGGGGGGTATTATAATCATGTGGTAAAAAAAGAATATTTAACTTCCTTTGATTCATCCCCATCTTTGCACTTTCCTCACTTTCAACACATTACTGTATCTTGGCAAGGGGCTTAATTAAACCCACCCAAACTTCTTCTTAATAAATTAATGCTCAGTGCAGCGTGTAGCTGGGCTGACGCCAATGCTGGCAGCTCCAGCCATTCAGGCCTTAACCCATAAAAGTTTGAATTAGGGAAGCTTTAGTTAGGGAGGATTTAGTCAGTGGATTCTCTGTGTGTTCTGTACCTTTCCCATACCTCATTCCTTTGTGCAGCTATCATATTCTGTAAAACATTTAATTACTGTAGATATCTCTCAAGCAAAAGTCAATTTCTTCTAGGCCTTAAAATGATCCATCATAAAGAGATAGCTGAATTTTCAAAGCTATAGAGAAATGTAGGTTTCACAGTATTATTTATTCAAAGTTTGTTTCCCTTTCCAATAAATTGTATCCTTCAGACTGTACTATGTGCTCTGACTGACCTTGATGTGTCGACCTTAAAAACTTCTTGTCAGGCAAAATTTAACTTTTGATAGTAAAAATCCAGTTATTTTTCTGCTTTCAGCCTACACAGAATTTAGGTACTCTGACCATTATTTACCAAGCCAGCTAACTAACTGCCTATCTATCTATTTACCTATTTGCATGTCTGTCTATTCACTGCCATCACACTTTTAATTGATTTAGAAAGATTTTAATGACCTGAAATTCTCTTGGTCATACTAAGGGGAATATTAGTAGAACCTGGCATGTCTCTGAAGCTGGTTATCTGTCTGACATGCACATCAATATGAGAGTGTATCTTTACAATGACCAGGAATTATTCTTACTTCAGTATTATTATAAAAGACAACGTTCTCCTGAGAACACAGCTAGTCCATTGCAGCTACAGTAACTTGCAGAGTTTTAAAGTCTACTGCTCTACAGGGTGCACTTCTTTCCATGATCATATTATATCAACATATATTCATGTAGTTTCACCTCCAGTTTCTTACAAAGCCCCGCTGCTCTCATTCCAGTTTGCCCGTGTGATTACTTGCAGCATGCGTGTTCATAACCCTTCATTTACCTGCCAAGCCATCATCTCATAAATAATTAAGCCTGGCTCTTTAGAGTTGCTTTCCCTCCTTTTGGGAAGGTTTGGTTTAAATGGTGATCCCCCGATTTGGAAGCAAAACAGCAGTGCTGAAACATTTTCTAATGAGCTGGTTGAAATCTCTAGATAAAAATGTTCTGATCAAAACCAGCTTTTCAGAAATACTTGTCCCAAGTATGCAGTTTTTAGACACAACATGGTGTTGGTTTTCACTGGACTACTCCAATGCCTCATGCTTTTGCTGTTATTCTGCCACCATCCTCCCAGAAATGCTCTTAGTATTATCTCACTTAGAGTTGATCAAATATAGCATTCTGAGCAGTTCTTTTTGTTGGTACATCTTCAAACAGTAGTCCTTGGAGAAAGTAAAACTGGAGGTTCATAGGATATGGAGAAGAGGTGGGAGAAGAGTGTTAAACATGTTCCCATTAATCGTGGGGAAAAAGTTAGTGTTTTCAATTCATTTACCTGGGACATATTCACAATCCTTTGCATGAGTTTTCAGTCGCATTCACCACTGAGCTTTACTGGTGGGAATCCTCATGAAAAGTGAAGTTGAAAGCCTCATGCACAAAATGAAACAGTAGCTATTTATCACATTAGATATTGCTTTAGAGATGTGAGTTAGCAAAAAATGGGGGGAAAATGAATAATTTAAAATTACAAACCAGTGCAAAATGTGATGGCCTCACAGATATTCTAGAATGTCCACCCAGAAAACAGCATAAACTCATCAAACAAATCATCTGTCTTTAATATGCTTCAGCTTTTATGCCAGCCCATTAGACTTACTGTCTCACAAGTAACTGGTCAAGGGACCTACAGTGCATGGTAATACCAAATTCTTTGGGAGCTAAAAGATGCTTACTTAGTTAATCTCAACATGTTGTTTTGTTTTATTGGCATTTATGGAGAAAGTCAGATGAGGGCTTCTTAGTATTTTTGTTTCTAGTTTGTGGGCAGTATTAGAAGGGCACAGAAGAATATTTTCTATTGCTATTGTGGAACAGTCCACTAATTAAAGCCCTGGTTCAATAAGGCATCTCTATTCACTTAAGACTATTTGTATTTAAAACACCACTTAAACTTAACTTTAAACATGTGCTCAAGTGTTTTCCCAAATCAGGGCTAAAGAGGATGAGATGATAGTTTTCCTCTATTTTGGGGTGGGGGCTTGGGGGCTTTTCAAATAAGTCTAGAGCTTGAAACAGGAGAGTGAGGGGAGGGACAGAAAGAAGGAAAGAAAGAATGAAAGAAAAAATTAAGGAAAGAACAAACAAACACACAAGGAAAATTATATACCAGCCAAAACCACAGAGATGATTCAGAAAACAACTGTGTGTTCTATTAAAGCAGATGGAGAATTGAATAAGGATTGCAAACAAAACCTATGTTATTCATTAGCAATGACAGGAGACTATAGAGAACAGCAGAGTAGTGACCAACCTCTTTGAACTCCTGGATCTGGGTTTGTTCAAACATAGAGAATACATTGGAACCACCTTCTATCTTCTTCTTTGCCTTTTTTGGAGCCTGTAATACAAATAAGAAGATCAGATATGTATTACTTTGTCTGTTAAGCACCCATGAAAACAAGTTCCATCTTTAACAGAAGGTAAAACATATACAGTCAAGTAATACAAGAGCATTGTGTTTCGTTATGACAAGGTTTGCAATTCAATCCTATATATATATATATAAATGTGATAAAAAAGACTGCTTTAGTAACAGATGAATCTCTCACTGAGGCTTTTTGCCATTTCCTTGCTCTGGCCTGGAACCTGACAGCTCAGATAAACAGGGACAGCTTGACACTGTGCTGCCTTAAAAAAGGTGAGGGGCCCAAAGTGTCGCTCTGAATATCACATCTGGTCCACTGCTTGTTTCCCCAAGGAACTGCCTGTTCCTTGGGCAGAGTCACCTGTGCCAGACCATTTGATGCAGGAGACTACTCCCCCTTTCATAGTGGCTTTTCAGAGCTCTGTACTCGGGCAGGAGTGATGCAAGCTTATAGTCTTACTTGGAGATGTAAGCTAAAATTCCCAACCTGCTGTTCTCAAGAAATACAATTCAGGTAAGTGGCTACAGGTCACTTCCCAGTCCCCATGCAGGGCCAGGCAGTCAGACTCAATATGAGGCCCTACACGAAGACTCAGTTCAAGAGCTATAAAGGGAAATGATATCATTTCCTACTCACACAGAAATGTTCAGAAGTCTGCTCTGTCTGGACCAACACTGACTAAACAGATTCTTCCTACACAGGGACACTTCTACACTTAGAGGACAGTCTATATTCTTGACACTACACTACATTGCCTTCCTAGCCCATATAATTTTAATATTCAAGATAATCATCTTAAATAAAAGGGAGGGCCTGCTTTTAACACTATTCTGTATCTAAAGACTGAGATGGAGAAAGACTGGGGAAAGAGCTACAATGATATCTAAGAATCTAATGATCACTAAAAATCAGTCAGAACTAGACTTCATGATATATCTCTAAATAAGGGCCCAGCCAGCTTGCCTAAGACAATACAGTTCTTGTTCTGCAGTAAAGAATAAAATCTGTGATTCCTAAGGATTACAGATATGTTTTAACCACAGCATTATCCTTACTTGGGGAAGGATAATGAGCTACATCGCCTTTTGAGTTCCCTTCAAGACAGATTATTTTTTTCTTTACCATTTTTACTTTTAAACTTCATCATCATAGTCCCACCTGGTTCTCATGTCATGGAAAATTAGTCTTACTTAGTTTGGGCTATTCTGCATGAAACAGAAGGCAACTTCTACTGTCTCCTTTCATCAAAATAAAAAAGCCTGTGAAAGTTCAAATTCAATACTGATTTCAAATATCCTGAGGAGCAGAGCAGCTCAACGAAATATTCCCACTTGACTCTGTTTGAAGTATACATTGTCTGATCAATTTAATTTGCCAGGCAGATTTCCACACTTATCCACCCTGGTTTAGATCCCAGGTTGAAAATTAGGGCTGTGGTAGACACTCCCCCACATACCCACACTCCAGACCTGTCAGACTTCAATCAGCTAATGCAAAGCACTGAAATCTGGAAATAGGAATGGAAATTAAAAGAAAAATGTATTTGTAGTGAGGTTAAAAACAAGGATAGAATGCCACCACGGGCATGGAAAAAAAATGAATAAGTGGAATGTTTAATGAATGCAGAAATATTGATTTTGGAATAAACAGATTCTCTCCTCCTCCTACACATGAAATAAGTGTTATTTTGAACAGTAACGGGCAATCTTCCATGTAACGTGAGGTGCCTGGTGGAGGTTTTCAACACTTCCAGATCGAATGGAAATATTAAGAACAATCCTGCGTATTTACATGTATTTGTTCCCTGAGGTAAAAAGAAAGCAGATGTTACCCAGCGGAATGTACTGCAAGCTGTCTGGGGGAACTGACCACAGGGCACAGGCTGGCCTCAGCGTTTTCAGATGGGGTAGTAAAACTGGTTCTCCTGTGCTCACGTATCTGGTCTTTACGAAGATGAAACATGCTTTACCATGCTCATGCTCTGCTCTGCTGTGACCAAATACAGCATCAATATTCAGCATGCTAAATATTCCCCATGCCAGCAAACAATCTGCATCTTTTTAAGCTAGCACCACAATGAAGGACAGTGGGCTCCAGCTCCAGATTTTGTTAACTTTAAATGCCAAACACTGGCAATAGCTCCATTATTCCTCAGTTCAATGGGATCTCTGTGCTGTAAGGCTTTAAGAAAGGACTGTAGCTATAAGAAAGGATCAGATAAACCCAAAATCTGTAGCTCAGTATCTATTAGAAACACACCAGCAACACAAAAACCATCCAAAAGTTTCTTTACATTAGTGAAGTCCTATTCAAGGTAAAAAATATTGAGGAACAGTTATCCAGAGAACAATCACTGTACTAGGAGAAATGCATCCTAGCATCATATTTGTTCAATTTTACTCTCTGGTTGGTCAACTCCAGGGATGATAAAGGAGATCAGTGCCCATGTTGCTCAATCTATCTTTAGTTTTCCTGCTGAAGCTCTGGGTGTGGATCCTATTTATGATCTGCTCACTTGTGGAATGGGGCTGAGACCACCAACACATTTCACAGGGGCCAAAGAACAGCTGTTGGATGGGAATGGCTTTCCATCACCAGTTTCAAGCTAAGTCTTTTGGCATTAAACGTATAGAGCATCTTGGATTATCAGTCTCCTGTTTGTTGCATATGCAGTATTGGGAACGACTCATCTGCTCTGAAAGGCTAGGAAATTCATAATCACAGAAAGAATCTGCACCTTGATTTTGCATGACTGGTGGGTAGGCAGGCTCTATGAAGAGGAAGACTGAGAGATAAGTAGGTAGAGGAGGAACAAAATACAGTACATTGTCACTGTCTTTCTGGTGGGTAAGTCAATTTAAAAGACAGCTCTAGGAGCATAGAAATAGGTCTGTGCTGCTGTCTGAAAACTACAAACCCTCCAGAATTTTTCAATTAATAGAATCAGGATTCTGACTCTCAAGTATCTCTCTGAAAGAATGGCATAGTAAAAATAACAATACAGAACTGAGCAAACATATGGTTTCTAAACTGCCAAGGATTTAGTAGGTGACCTACAGAGGATCAAGTGGGTGACTGACACATCACTTCTGTCTGCCTTGATTTCCCCATTTGTAAAATGCAAAGTGTGCCAAGCTGCGCTTTGCAAAGATAGCTGCTCTATCTTTGCAACATGTGCTCTGAGACTGACATACAAAACATGCCAGATGAGAAACTGAAGAGCTGAGGGTCCCCTGGGCTCGGATTCCAAGGCCTCAATAGCACAGCAGTGGGAAGAATGTTGCAACAACTGAACAAGCCTATTAATATTCCTGCCTGAGTGTATTAATCATCCTATTGTGAAGAAAACAACACTTCACTTTAGAAGAGAAACCACAGGCTTGTCGCATATCACTCATTTGTCTTACTAGTGTTAACACTCTCTCAATTAGCCTGGATTTTAAAGGGTTTGGGGTTTTTTTTTTTTTTTTTGGTTTGGTTTGGTTTGGTTTGGTTTGGTTTGGTTTGGTTTGGTTTGGTTTAGAAGATTTAAACGAAAAAATAGAGCCATACCAAAATCTGGTCCCAAGAAAACTGTTGAACCAGGCATTTGCCATGAGCTGAGTTTCCTTCACTGAGGTTCTTTATGTTTTTCCTCTCTGGCAGTCTCAGGGAGCCAGAGAGAACAAGGATAGTGCAGTGACACAGGTAGGCAGAAATAATGAGTGTGTGCTGCCTTCACCTCTCTGGATATAAGAATAGGGATTGATTTTTTGTATGTTGTGGGGCAGGAGGAGGGTGTATATTCAAGTGAATCAGAGTGAAAAAATCTCTGATTTCGGGGTGACCTAGAAGAAGAAGGGCAGGGAATCGGTTTATATCTCTACATGCAAAGGAGGAAGAAGCTGAAAATACTTAGTTCTTACTTCAGAATGTGAGGTGGTTTTTACCCTGATAAATTCATAAAAGGCTGGTACTAGGGCAGGTTCATGACACATGAGATACAAAGGAAGTGACACTGGATTATTGCAGAACTTTATCATTTCAGCCCCTCAATGAATTCTGCATACAACCCAGAAAAGTATGGTAAAACAGACAAGTTGCTGCAAGATAAACAAAGGTTCAGCTCCATTACTGGTGCTACTCTGCACTGACTGCTCAGGTGCATACTTCTACCCTTCAGTAAGTATGAAGTAACCAAACTCTACTCAGCATTTTCTGCAGAGCAAGAATGCCTTCACAGGCACTCAGGCAAAATGGGCAGCACTCTGCCAGAAGCCACATTTTTGGTTTTGTTTGGGAAGGTCAGTTCCCTGCTTGGTCCCCCATGCCTTAAAACACCCAGAAAATACTCTTAATAACTGAAGATGACAGAGTTTGATATTCCTGACAGCCAAAGTCAAAACACAAGCAAAACCACTTCCCAACTCAGCAACTTATTGTGTCTTCTTTTAATTTTTTTTACCAGAGAAGACACCAATGGATAAGCAGGTCTCCTGGGAGGGAGTTCTTCAGAGAAAAACAGCGGCAATCGCTATTAAGAGCCTGATTCTGTTGCCTTGTACCCTTATTTGTTCATTCAGCCCAGGGCAAACTAGACGTAAGATACTAGCAGCTTTAAATTGCACTGTTTCACATTTTATACTTCCTTCCTCTGCAACTACATCCGTGACTACAGAAAAGACAGAATCATCCATCATCTTGCTCAGATTCTGTCCCCTACTGTGATCCACAGTATGATGTTAACTCTGAGTTACTATTACTTTTTCATCCATCACACTCTCTCCTTGTTTTTCATCCACTCTGGGATCTCAGTGCTGACATTTCCTGTCTTTGAATTTTTGCTATCATTGAATCCAACTTCTGAATCAAAAGTTACCTCTCAGGCCCATCCAAGGGATTTTTGCAGCACTGCACAGGATTTTTGTTGATTATTGTCTCACAAGATTGCTCTGCTGAGATAATTTACGCTGCATCTGCACCAGAGATCCCAGCTATGAACAAGCCACCCTTTTTTAGCGTGGTTTAGGTACTTTTCATGGCAGGTGAGCAGCATAAGGCCAACCCAAGTGCATGCCTTTGAGGGAACAGTCTAGAGGAGCAAGCAACATAAACTGCTCTAAGGGCACAATTTGCATTTCAAACAGGCAACAGCCTCAGATCATTCAAATAAAAACCCACGTTATCAGAACTGAGAAACAGAAGATCTTTTTATTACCTACTCCACACTCACAAACAGATCCCTCCCTTCTCATCCTCACTCCATTTTATATGTAGCCCCAGCCTCCCACACACCCACACAGGCACACACACCTTTGATCCCTGCTAGATACAAAAATCTGTTGGACTGCATCCTCCCTGCTTCACACTCCCGTACACTAAAGCATTCTCCTTTGCCCCACATAAAATCCCTTCCCAAACACAGTCTCCTTTTTTCTCGTGCACAGATACACAGAGAGAATGCATTATCTCCCAAAACTTAGCTCGGAACAGCAGATAACCTCTCCAACCGCAGACTGCTCAACCTCTATGACCCAAAATTCACCAGCTGCTTTCCCCACCCAACAAATTTTCTTCTCTGGCACATACATATCCTCCTGCTTCACATAAACAGATGAACAGTCCCTGACTACGTACCCAGTCCTCTGTGCTTGCAGACACACACCTATGTACACATACATGCATACGCAGAAGCAGACACAAACACTTCAACGGTTAAACAACTGGCCACATTTTCAGCTACTGAAATCAGCATTGCTCCACTGAGGTCAGTACTTGTTTCAGTACAGGTGGTACATTCCAGACAGTTAAGCAGGCTGCAAAACACATTTGATCAGAATGCAATCTATTTTTGGGTACGCAGTTCCCTTCAGCATACAGAATATGCTACAAGGTGTCACTTGAACTGAATAAACACAGGGATGTTTTGGGAATAAGAAAAAGGCTTCCCTCTCCTTCCTTCCACCTCTCTTCTTCCCTTCCTTCTCTCCATCAGCACAGAGCATGCGGGGAGACATCACAGACCCGACTTCACTGAAATTCCCGGGAATTAACGGAGAGCCGTAGACAGTTCTCAGAACTCCATTCCACAGCACTTGTGTGGTCTGCTCTTGTTAGAAAAATTATCTCCCTGAACCCTGCCTCTCTCACTCTCATCAGCCCTGTATGTCAGAGCCTAGTAGCACTGGCTGACTTGTAATTATTTTTTACTATGCTGCTTTGTCTGCACTAATCCTTTGAAAGTAGCTTTACTGCACATCTGAAATATTATGATGCTATAAAACCTCTGTAATATTTATAAATCCCTTAAGACATCATAAAGAGAGAAAAAAACCTCCCCACAGAGTTCATCTAGCATAATTACATATACATTTCCCTCTGATTAATAAAAAATGATCACTTCCTTATGTAAAGATATTCTTCAGCTTTCTTTCATTAAGGCTATTTTTTCTTTCCATTTTAAATCTGTTTCATGTCTCCCTGTATAGTAAGGTACCTCAGAAGATATTTTCCCAAAACAAAAGGCACAATGAAAAGAACCTCCACCGAGAATCCAGTTGAACTGGGAGCAAGCAGACAGATTACTCTCTCAGTATATTTTCACATCTCCTAACTTAAGCATTTCACCACACAATGTCCTGAAATATCTTCAAACATAGAGTGTGGTGTATCATTGTACTAAATAGGAGGGAAGAAAATTGGTAAATAAAATTTTGAGAGAGGGGAAAAAGAAAATCTAAGACCCAGCACTTGCCACCCACCCCTCAAAAGGGCTTCCTTAGACTTTAGTGAAGCTGATTAAAGGGAAACCTGTAAACCCACAGATGAAGAGGCATAATCAGCGCAAGGCACTGCTCACTTCTAAAACAGTGGTGAAGAACATGATTAGTGGCTTGCATGCTCAGTGTGAAACCACTGACACTGGGCTTGTGCTGGCTGAAACTGGAACCTAGTTTTGTGCGTGGATTTTAGAAGTGACTTTGAATGTGGTTTTATCCTGCTCAGAACAGCACTTGGATCACATTCATCACCTGCTTAAATGGGATCAGGTTTGAACTAAGCTTTTCATATACAACTCCCTCCCCAGTGTTCTCCAGAATCAAATATTCCATAGCCCCAGGGAGCCACTGGGCAGCCTGAAAAGGACCTGTGAGAAGGAGAAAAATAAGGAAAGAGAAAATTACCCGCTTTTTTTTTTTTTTAGAATATTGTTGTAGTCATTCTTCCGAATTTGCAGAAGACAAAGATAGAGCCCAATCTGCCTGCTACTCCTTAGGCAGTTGTTCTTTGCTTCTTGGAATCACATCAAGTGCACCTTTGGTGCAGAGGTGGCTGTTGGAGTCCCAGAGCTAAAAGCCAACAGTGAGCAGGGCAAAGACAAGACACAGAAATTTCTGCAGTACTTCCTACTTCTCCCCACTGTCTCAAGAGCAATACAGTTAGAGTTATAGAGATATCCCTTTCCCTCACTCCCCATCACACCATAGCAGACCGTAGCACTAATTAACACCAGCCGTGCCAGTCACTGCTGCCCTAGTGTCTTGGAAACAGATGCACGAGCTCTTCCCTTCAGCAAGTGCATCTGTGTTTCCTACCTTACTCATTTGTTAAACACATGCAGAAAAGTCCCTGGAAGTTCACAGCTCGGTCTGTGGGATGTATCTCCATTCTGGATGTGATACTAACTATGATATTTCATGGGGTCCAGTGTGGTCATTACTGCTTTGTTTGAACTGTTGGAGTCAGAAATAAATACAAACGGAGGTAAACAGACAGACATGGGAAAGAATAGAACCTACCATACTGCTGCTGCTCCTTCCACCCCTTCTCTGCCAACTAGTCAGCCAGCAAACACAATGCCAATTGTCTCCTTATATAGTGTCACCAAGGAATAAAAATATGCCTGTTCCAAGTTTAGACAATAGATGTAAGGTTGGAAAAGTGCAGTAATTGGATCCCAATACCATTCCAAGCATCTGTTCCATGCACGGCTTTTGCTTTCACAGAAATAATGCAGTAGATAAGTATAGTAGGCAGTTGGGATACAGTTGTACAGCACTCACAATAAGCTAGAGCTGAAGGGGCTTTCCCATGGACTTCTAAATAATGAACACAGGGCATGCACTAAAAAGATTTTAAGTGGACATGGCATCCTGAAAAAGCAGAAAGAGAAACACACTCCTTGAGAAAATGCAGAGGAAACTAGCAATAAATCCCAGCCACTGAGATGTTTGGTAGTTCCACAGTCTGGCACATGCATTCAAAGCTCCAGAAAAATGACTGAGGTTCTGCATAGGTGTATCTATAACTGGGAATTATGCCCGAAAAGCATTGCTCTGCAGATACCAATAAAGTGACTCAGATCAGCTCTGTTTTCCCTGAATCTATCACACATGCCCAAAGTCTGGGGCCAGACCTCAAGCTACTGCAAACTGCTGGAGACTCGTGGACTTCCAAGCATGAAAAAAGAGATGTATAGCAATGAATATGGTGTTGAAAGCAGGAGAAAACAGAAGGCAGCATAGGAACCACAAGGACTGTGTCTCCCAAGGAATGCTCATGGGTGTTAATGCATACACATTCCACCTGATTCATAAATCATGTTTGGCATTATCACAATGGGCCAAAACATTAACCAGTACAAAATGCATAATTCCAAGGACATGAAATCATATTTCCTAAAGGTCTAATCTGTGTCTGCGAGAGTATCACAGGAACACCGCTGCATTAAAATCAGCAGTAACAATACGTTTTTCAGGAACATACACTATCATCTGAAATACGTGTCTACATCAGTCACGCTAACCTTGAGCCATGAAAGTGCTTAACCAGTCGACTGAACTTTGGGACAGACAACATTCGTTTAAGTATCTAGTTGAACAAGGACCTTGTTCCTTCTCCAGGTCCAGCCCCTTGCAGTGCTGTCATCTCTAATCTTAGATGTGACTGCATGCTCTTCAGGGCAAGGACTATTTTAGCTGTTGTGAAGTACCTCGAACACCTACAGGGATAAGTAAGTAATAAATAAGCAGAATACGATTCATCTGGCTTTAGCAAAATTGTCGTGGATACAAGTTGGAAGTTAGCCTCCTGTTCATCATTCTGACTTCAGTGACATTATACCAATACCTAGTATAACACAGCACAAAAATAAATCTCTCAGTCCATAAGCCTTCAACGGCCTGCTGGATAGCAGACCCAGATTTGTATACTAGATGGAGTTTGCTAATCTGAAAAAGTCAAAGTAAGGTTTTTGAGGAAAATCTCACATAATTTCAAAGGTCCATTGTGATAAAGACTTATCATGTTCACTGGGTTAGATCCTGATTCATCAAAGCTGTTAAGCATCCGCTTAACTATAATGAAGGAGTAGATCCACTGAAATGAACAGAATAGCTCACACACTCACATTTAAGAATATGTTTAATTGTTTTGCAGGATCAGTGCTCTAACCCTAAAATGCACTGTTGTCATTGTTTTGTGTTTTCATCTGATACCTACTTGCTATTCCAGTGTGGGCATTTGTTGCAGAATTTGGAGAAGGTGGTTACGGATTGAGCATGCCTGATTCTGCCGTGGCTCCCATCATTTTGCACTGAGCGAAGCCGAAGGAGCAGCAGCTTTGTCACTGAGTTCACTGGGCCCAGGATTCCATCCTGTGAATTTTGTGTCCTTTTTTGGAAGAATACTTATCTTTTCATCCAGCCATTTCATGAGTTTGTCCTAACAGTTCTGTTAACAGAGGCTTTGTACTGTTTCTTTGGGAGTTTTGTTTTCTCTTATCTAGTATATCATCAATCATCATTATCATCATCAATTTGCTCCTTAGTTTTCTAGCTTGATCTGCAGGCATTTTCCAATAGTGCATGTATTTTCTACATTGATCTTTGTCATTTCACAGAATTTTTATATTAAATGAATTCTTCCAAGCTGTTTTTAAATGACATGACATGTTAGGATGAAATCCACACAATACTGTGTGTTTGTAATGCACGTGTCCTGAGAGACCAGAACCCTCTCTGCTTAGTCTATAAAACAAATCCACAGAGGAATTAAGGGAGACATACATCTTGACTTTAAAGGTCTGCTTGCTTCTGCAACTGCCTCCAAATTATAGAAAGGCTCCAGACTGGAGAGGGGAGGGAGAGAAGGGGGGAATAATATAAGGACTGAAAAAGAAAGGCTTGAATTTAATTGCCCTAAAAATTTCAATCATTCAATCTGGTAATTAGAGAGCTGGCTGATTCAGAAGGCAATTTCATTTGGAAAAAAAAAAAAAAAAAGAACCCAACAAGATAATTGATGCTAAGTGAATATTTTACCTGAAATATTAAATACCAAACTTAAGTCTGCCTCCAGGGCCCTTTCTGCTACCCCTTTTTGATCTGTCTTTCTACTTCTTTGTATTTTCCTCTCACATGACTCAACAGAACAGGACACTCCTTCAGAGAATCAGATTGTCACAGGGACAGGTCTATTTGAACTCTCTGTGCTGTGAAGGAGAAAACATAATGATTTATTACTGAAGAAAATAATAATAGGAAGTCTCCTGAGATCCAGCCTGGCTGCAAATCTCAGTGAGATTTTCCAGTGTTGAGTCTCTGTGTCTGTCTGGCCATAAGCAAGGTTTGATGTCCTACCACAGTTAACAGCTTTCTTTTTTGAGCTTATCAAGTATAGGGTAACAGCTTGCTTTATGAACTTAACAATACTCACCAGAATGTTTCCTGTTTAATTCTGGACTCTGTGATGCTGCAAAATGATACTTAAAGGTAGATCTCTGCAGTCATGCAGAGCACTGTGGATGTCAGTGTCACAGGGGTCTGATTGCGCAGATCTCTTTGCAGGATGGAGAGCAGAGCTGGTTATTGCACACTGTTCACGAGTAGTAACTGCTAATTCTCTAATATTTAATAGCCTAATGAACAAGGACAGCATCTCATACACAAAGGAATGTTGCCTGGAAATTAAGTAGATATTAATTTATACTGCATTTATAGATGGAGAAATGATAAAGAGAACGCATGTGACATTGGATTCTGATACCATGCGCTCTTCTGTCTGCTCATCCATGCACCTTTTTCACACAAAATGCTACACTCTATTCCTGGTAGCAATATTAAATTTTAATCTTAAACTACCTTTTTAAGTAAGATTCCACATCTATTACTGCTCAGGAAGAGCATACCAAATGTATTCAGGTGCCTTTGCAACTTCCATCTTTGAGACTGATCATGAAAATGTTTCTGATCCATACAACATTCATTGTCTAAAAAGATGCAGATGACAGGGACTTGGTGACAATTCTTGCAGTGAGATGAGATGCTAGATAGGATGCCAAATGGAATGTGCCCTCTTCTCCTAGTTCAGTGCGGACAGAAAAAAGCCACTAATGCTGAATATGTCACATAGGAAATGTGTAAGTACCTTTGTAAGGATTCCGGCTGTTGCAGACTGAGTTTTGAGACCAACTTCATACCACGACATTACACTTCTGTGCACAGATCGTTTTCCTTCACGTCTCTGAGTGGCATGCCTTCAAAAGAAGATATGTGACAATTAATCATATTTAGGAACTGAAACTTTCCACATCCTGCCAATAGGTAGGGACAACCCAAACCTTTAGAAGAGATGTGTCCCAGCCTTCATACCAAAAGACTCCACTTCCTATGCACTGACCAGGCTTGATCTCTTTGCTGGCACCTAATTTGGTGCTGAGGGTAAAGACAAGGCCAGTCCTTATGTAAAAACAGGACTCATGTGAGCCCCATCCTGGCACTCTGCACTCTGACAAACTGTACCTTGTGGAATTGCCAACTACTGCCGTTCTCTGGTCATGTCATCTGTTTTCTTATTGCTACGTGCTCCTAACATCCTCTAAGTCACAGATGTTCATTTATTCTACAGGTGGGGAACAGGTATACCCAGTAATTTATCCAAGTATCAATAGGAATTAAAAGCAAAGCAGCAAACTGAAGCATTGTCTTGCAAATCCTGGCAGGTATGCAAACCATGGATCAGCAGTATAGGCCAAGTCCCTCTCAAATAGGCACTAAAGCGAGAATACCAGCTTATTCCAGCAAAGCCACCAACAAGTACTACTAAGCTGAGGTGGATTTCAAGCCATTCAGAGAAAATTAGCAATTTCCCTTGAACCACCCACTTTTCCTTAATCACCTTAAATTAATGAGGATCTCCCCTTCTTTTCAGAGCCATGATGATTCCCTTTCCTTTCTCCCTACAGTAGTTTTCTTAGCAGCTGATTAAATCCTTGATACAGAAGACACCTTACAGCTCAGAAAGCCCCTTAGCTAAGTTTGGTCTGACGGCTGTATTTTGGAGCCTGTCAACAAGGCGAGTCTCAGGAAAGTTAGTCTTATGTTCGCTGTATGTGGAGCTCCTACAGTTCAGGTACAGAAAAGAGCGAGCTATTACAGATACCTCTGCAGAATTTTAAATAAATTAAACAGTGCAAATCCCACTGCGAATCTTCTCTCTCTGTTGAGCAGAGATACATACACCTATCTGGAAACAGCCAGGGCTGCTCTAACTGTTAATTAAGTCCTGTGCATTTGTTGTTCAGGACACTGAATCCAAACCTTCTTCTCTCCTTCTCTGACTTACCCCTCCCTCTCTGGGAATTCATAGCCACTATCTAATCTGACAAAATCTGTGTTCTCTTTTATACTTGGAGGTCACTTTATGTTACTTACAGTGTGTTGCATTATGTCAAAAGGCATAACACAACATAATAAAAAGCAGACTAATATAACTCAACCTGACATCAGTGACATAATATGATGTGGCTACTGAAAAATGCACTGTTGTCATTGTTTTGTGTTTTCATCTGATACCTACTTGCTATTCCAGTGTGGGCATTTGTTGCAGAATTTGGAGAAGGTGGTTACGGATTGAGCATGCCTGATTCTGCCGTGGCTCCCATCATTTTGCACTGAGCGAAGCCAAGGTTTCTCCTGATTTACTCTAGCAAGAATCAGGCTCTAAAAAATCATCACATAAAATGCAATTACATTAGGAAAACCATCAAGTTGGAAAATGCAGCTCCTGGGAGTAAGAAAATGACAACACTGTTATAGTCCCTGTAACCTTAGCTCTGCCCTCTTGGGTAGTAAATGAGCCTGTACTATTTTTCCTGCAGGATGTCATTTCATTTTGTAGAATTGTGTAGCAAAGCAGCTGTTCAATATTTCTCTTAACTTCATCACATATTCTGTGGTCCCATATCTCATTTGCTGCACATCAACCAAATCCTTTTGTGGGTTAGGTACTTTTCTTCTTCCTGTTTTTATTTGCTTTTGTATTGTTCTAATTACCGCAGTATATGTGTATTTCAAAACCAAGGCTGAATCTGTCCTCCCAACACACCCGCAAGGTTGAAACTTGTTCCATAGACAGAGACTGGAAGCAGGGCCAATGAGAAGTCCATTTCAGGCAAGGCTAGAATCAAGGCAGCAATATCCCAGCCTTTTGCATTAATTCTGTATTTTTTATTCCCTGGCTACTTTATACTGCCCAGTTCCCCAGTGGAAAAAGATGACATGAGCCTTATTTGTGAAAACCTCAAACAATAATGATAAATGAAGATGGAATGTCCTAGTGATGTTATGAATCCCTATGCAACAGCTCTGCCTTGTTCTCCATCCAGCAAAACCAAAACAGAAGACCCACCAATAACCAAAATAATTGTGCTGATGGATTATAATGAAATCTATTGTAATTTCCCCTAGAGTTTTACAGATGAAACAATCAAAAAACCATCTCTAGCCACCTCTCCTGTCTAACACAGGCCATAGCATTTTTTATATCTGTTGCTGTATCAAGATCATGTTTTCGGGTTGAGCTAGAACCTATTTTTAAACATGGTGGTTGTTGTTGTTGTTATTATCTTATGTTGATAGTAGTTGGCTAAGCCAGCTCAAGCCATGGCATCCCCCGTGACAGAATTCAGCCCTTATTGACTTTGAGCCAGTCTGGTTAGTGGATTTGTCCTCGCTCTGCAGTTTAGCCTATCCTCCACACCCACCTTGGACTGCTGGCCACACAGGGGGTGTCATCTGTACATGAATGATTTGGGAGGCACTGGAAACAGTGAGACAGATCACAACATTTTTGCTGCAAGATAGGATTTGATGAGAAAGTAATTAGTTTCTGCTGACAATGCCTGTTCTTTCTGGCAGCAAAATACCCTGCTGAGAAGTTAGGGTTTAACAAAGCAGAAGTCAGGAATTGAGAGAGGCTGGAGAAAAGGTAAAGAACTTTGGGAAAGCAGGTGAGGTTTAGACATCTGCTAACATTTTGGTCAAGTATCTTCACAGAAAGACAGGCTATATTCACTTAAAATTTTCAAAGAATGAAGGAACCAGCCGACAACTTGATAAATCGTTCTCCCTGTCAGAAATTTTGCCTGAATGTTTCTGTCTTTTATTTAGCTTTTGATGGGGTCTACTATGCCTTTTTCTGTTAGGATAAAATCTACTTTTCTAAATTAATCTGATGCATTTATAATTTCTGTTTGTACACACATGCATGCATAATTCCTGAAAATATTTGGCATATGTATAGTATGGAACTTCCTAAAATTTCAGTATAAACAACTGAAACTCTTCACCTAAAGTCTAACTATATCAGGATGTGCTAAAATATAAGGTTCTACATCCTCTGTCAAAAATTTAGCATAGCAAAAGCCAATTTTGTTTACAGAATATAATATCTGAATATTGACCCAGTGGCTAAATTCATGCCAGGTATCTGTGGTTTAATTGCAGATGAATCCCAGAGTGTGTTGGATCACATCATACTGAGGTTTGGAGCCACTTATGTTCTACTGCAGGTTAAAACACACACACAAGAAAATAGAAGATAGGCAGTAATACTACCTCAGAGTACAGCACAGATTTTAGGCTAAACCATCCATAAGATTACTAGAAAAAGGTCTGTCAAACGAGGGATAATTCAAGAATTTAAGTGTAGTGAAAAATTCAAGCTGGAATAGTCACTTCAGAAATTATGATACTAGTAGCTTGGCATTGGTTTGCAAATGTTGAATGTAGGACATGGTAATAGGGCCATATTCCACCAGTGCAGTAGCTGTAAAAGCTAGGAACCACAAAGGCATTTAACAACTCTTTGTAAATGTCACAAGTTCCTAATTCAATCCTTTGGCACTTTTCTAAAAAATCATTATGGAAGAATCATTACGTGACATAGTAACGAACTCTCCTGTTTGTACTAAAGAAACAACCCTCACTCATCAACTTGACTTAAAATTAGGAACAGGAGCACAGAACATAACCTCACAAACAATAGCATAAATCCATTGTCACCTCTTAGAATGAGTGGGATTATCTGGGATTGACCATCATGTGGCTGAGGGCAGTATCTGACTGAATATCATTTTTCTTTGTAGCATTCATAGAATCATAGAATGGTTTGGGTTGGAAGGGACCTTTGAAGATCATCTGGTCCATAATGCTGGAAATGGTGGTTCCACTGTAGTCCAGGAGCTGTACGTGAAATGCGCAGGAGGGTGGATTGTACTGACAGAGGAGGCTCGGTTCTCGTGGTGGGTGACAGTGCATCCTGCCAGCATAGGAAGTCAGGGTGGGACCCAGCCGGGCCAGAGAGTGAACACCTGTGAGACAACCTGAGCTCCTCATGTACCAATCACCTGAAAACAAGCAGACACATTCACAGTGATGGTGGAGCAACTTGAATCCTCGGACTGACTTGCTTGGGACTTAGTTTCTAAATATTTTGGTGATTGTGGATAGAACCTTACAGAACCGGGACCCTAAGCCATATCTAAATGTCTTTGCTTCTGTCTTTGCCAATCTGTGGTAATCTTTACTCTGAGCTGAGACTAATCAAGTTCTTTTAACTCAGGACCCCCCAAGCTATCCTTATTCTGTTGGATGAATTATACTGTTGTGACATGTCTCAACCTGCTGTTTGACTCAGTTAGCTAGCTACCCCATTTTACATTCCTGGCACTTCAAAACACAGACATTAGTTATGTATGCATGCAAGCCAACCCCAGTGTACTCAGAAATGCAACAAAAAATCCCATGGTAGTTTGAAAATACACAGTACAATCACTCAAACAGGAGGAAATGTGAATGCCACAGTCAGACATATTGTCATATTCCAATGTACTCCATACAAGTACCCCAAAATCATGAGTCAACACCCCAGAAGTCATGTTTTAGAGGAAACAAGGTTTGAAAAATAATAATAAATTGTAAGAATTGCATTTCAGGTGGGCTGAATCACTCCTTGAGGTACTAGTCATCTTCCCTTGTCTGTGAAGGAAATATTGAGCTTTTTGGTTTAGAAATATATGAAAGAAATCTGGGCCATGAATCCAACATCTTGACCATACAAAGAGACTCCCTAAAGCACAAAGTCAGTTATCAAACCATGAGAACAGAAAAAACTGAAATGCTCTGGATGTACAGAGTTGAACTTGTGTAAGAAACAAATGTGACCCACATCGTACCTTTCAGTAGAAGTCAAGACAAAGACTTCTAGAAGCCAAAATCTCTCCTGAAAGGAAGAACAGCAACTGCCCATGGTACCTCCTTTGCTAGTTAGTTGTAGGTCAGAGTATGCACGTGGTGATACTGCTCTACAGACTGTCTGTTGTACCCTGTGCAGGCATGAAAGCTGCTCCCTGCTAAAGAAAACAAATGCAAGAGAGAACTGTTGTTGGCTTATCTCTTCCACTGAAACTCAGGCAGCTGTAATGTCAGCTCAAGCCAGATTCCCACAAAGGGGTGAAACTAAGCATATAATCTATCCTCAAGATGAACTTGGGTCAGGCACTTCCGTGATACTGCTCAGCATAATTGTGGGTGGACATCATGCACCACCTCATTGAAAATGTACAGAGCGATGCAGTGAGGAAAAAGTCCATTGGGAAGGAAAAATTTTGGGAATCTAAACTGGAGATGCTTATCATTAATAACCATGGCTCCCAGTCAACCCTCAGCCTAACTTCCACAAACAAACGGCATCTAGGTAATAGTAGTGACTGCAGAGGTAGGGCTACCACGGCCTTCTACAGCAAGCCAAAAATTTAACAAATTCCTCAGAAAATGGAATTAAGAAATAGCCACTTTTTTCTATTTTTGATTTTCTTATGGGACGTGAGTTATGCTCCCTCACCAATGACAGACATTGAACTCATGCTGTATTAGAAGGAAAAATGCATAATAACCCAGGAAATTCTCAGTGTTCACTTTCAGACATAAGGGTGTCATTCAGAACTCATAGATCACATGTATGTATCAGTCATAGAGAGCACAGAAGAAACCAAAGTCCCTCAGGAAAGATTCTGCTGTGAACTTCTAGCCTAAGGTTTTTCTCAAATATGCCAGGCAGAAGGAAATTCAATTTTCATTAACCTCATTAAGCCAGATACTCTTCTGCCTACTGAGTGCATATTTCAGTGAGGCAGGTAAATGTACAGTCTGTTTAGACTCTATTTTCATCTATTGTTTAATATGTTTATATATGATCAAGTCCTCTTCACTCATTTAGCCATTGTAGTTGTGCTCTGTGCAGAAACTCACATAGATAAACGCGGGTTAGTGAAGAGAGGTCATTTGCATTTTGGTATTTGTCAGTGTGACATGAAAGCAGTTAATGTGCAAGGAGGCATCAGCTGCATGTTATTCTGTATTTTGCTTTCAGTGTTTATAATTTTTTTGTATAAGGAAACAGACAAATATTCAAGAATAATAGAGATGCAGAGAGAAGTAACTTTAGCAAATCCAGTCTTCACTCCACACTTGTGGCCTAGTCCTGGACAGTTTGGCTGCTTCTTACCAGTAAGCTGACAGACCTTGGAAGATAAGGACTCCCTGAAGACAAAGTATGGGTAGGTTGCTCCTGTGTTACCCTACTCCAGCCTTTAGGTCAAGGAACGTGTAATGTATCCTGAGATTTCAGAAGGAGCTCTTGGATATTCAGGGGTTTTTTAATCAACTCATTTATCTACTTGACAGAATGTACAATTTAAGTTTCTTATGTATAAGATAGGATGTCTAGGTGTCCTGCAACGTTAAGAGGCTAAAAAAACCCACCCCAGAGCTCTTCAAGTAGCTCTTTCTCATTGTAAGCCATGCTTGACTTCCTGATTTGTTTGAGGAAAAAGCCACTGAGTGTATAGACATCTTTTATCCCTCTTAGCCACAATTCCTTTGAGAAATCCAACAGCGAAGGTGGATACAATTATTGTAAATAATGTTGGATAGAACCCAGAGCAGATGAAGGTAGGAGGATACAGCTCAACAAGAACAGAAGTGGTTTCTAATGAGAGAGGGAATATTTCTCTCTCAGCATGGCTATTATTATGTCCTACACATTAATTCAGCCGAGAAGTCTTGAAGTAGCAGAATGAGTTTCTATTCACTAAAGTGGCAGGCACTTGGCATGGTTGCCTTCATTTCAAGCCTTATGGCTAGTACTTTCCTGATTCCTCAGTGAAGAAGTATATGATGAGTTAAACCCTGTGAGGTACTGGGCACCTAACAAGGTCTCAAAACTTGCACTGAAGGCAAATATTGCAGTCTAATCCCTACAAAGCAGCACTTATTTCACTTTCAGTTTTATTTTGATTATTTTCTCTATTTTTCTAGAATTATGGGACAGGATTTATCTTCTTGAAAAATGAACTCTAATAATTCGAGCAGAGGTGTGAACTCTTCAGCCCAGGATCACCCACAGTTGGATAGTTTCTCAAAGCCTCCCCTACAGTTCTGGAACTGTCTGCTTTGCCCTGAACTGTCCATTTTGCTGGTGAGCGACCAGCACATGAGCTAGTGTAATGGTTTACCTTAAAATGCAGAGGTCTTTCTCCATTTTTCTTTAAATCTCTGCCTCTTCACTGTTCTTTAATTTTCTAGACATTCCTGACTTCTGCACAGGTGAAGGTCACTAGTCCTTCCAGCCAAAATGTGAATAACTTCCTTTTCTTCTTTCCCTACTGATGTCCTGCAAGGACTGCAGGGCAGGATTATTGTGCTGTTTAGGAGGATTTCTTTTCACACTGCTTCCCAGATCTAGAGCTGGCAGAAAAGGAAGAGAAGGAAGACAGAAAGGGTGAGAGGGATTATTTTCATGCTGACAGAGGTACCCCATGAGTAACTTCTTTGGTGGTGGCACTCTAAGGCCTCCATCTCCAAATAGGAACATTTCATTCCCAGACCATCTAAAATCCTGAAAGTTTAAAGTGGAATCCCGTTAGGGTTACATTCAGGAGTTAATCTTTAAGTTAAATACAACCTGAGTATTTGGTTCCCTAAAGGATCTGACTATAAATCATATATCCTTGTGACATCTCCCATATCACAGAAAAAGCAAAAATATCCCTCACTCCTGTTTATTTTTCTTGTCACTTGTCTTACACATACATTTGCAGCTCATGGTGGCAGGAAATGTTACTTATTCTGTAGTTTTACAGCACCTAATACAATAGAATCAGAGATACAACCACACATTCTAGGTGCTACTGGAAGGCTGATAAATAAATAACTGCAATCAGCAGTAAAAGCTGCTTTTAGGCAGCGTACTACTGAAAATGAGAGCAAAATTCAGGGAAGGGCTGAGTGCCTGCAGTTCTCATTGACTCCAGCCCAGGCTGTGGTAGCTCAGCAGCTCTCAGCATCTCTGAGGATTTATTCTGCAGCATGTTTGCTTTTGCCTCCAGTGTGCAATGTGAGGAAGCCAGCAGTGTGACTGAAAACCACAGCTCCCAGCCACTTCTCCCCTCAGTGTTGAGTGAGAGAGTGAAAGCTTGCAGACTAGCCGTTACCTTTCTCATGCGGGTGTCGCAGTGGGAATAAAAACAAAACATGGAGCTGAATTTATTTCTAGCCAACGGAAATTTCATATTGAGGGTTACAGGCGTCCTGTGCCTCTTAAAAGCAAGTAATAAAATGCTGCTCTCAATTACAAATTGTATTTACATTTTAAACCCCCATATGGTTTGATGAGGTAGAGGGAGGTTTCAAATGCATTAGCAGCAGCACTGTGCCATGATTAGTTACAGGTTTTTGCTCTTTGTAATGAACAATTAATGCCTCCACCTTTTTTTTTTCTCTGTCTTGCAAACTAACCCAGTGGCTATGCCAGGTCAATATTCAGTAGACAAGACACAAGTCCTGCCTAATACTGTGAACCAAAACAAGCAAATGCGTTGAAATGACCATCTCTAAAAAACCTCCTGTAATAGGATTCACACACTAAGTATAAATTCAATAGCAATTGATTTTTTTATGTGACTTCCTGGGCTAAACTTTTCAAAATGTAGGAACATTTAACAGGAAAATACAAAAATGCATGCAAATGTGCACAGCTTCATCTTTCTGTGCCACAAAAGTCAAATTCCCTTTTCCCTGTCCTCAAGCAGTGTCAAAGGCAAAGCACTCATTGTCTTACAATGATGCACAGGTCTTGTGGATGGCCCTTGGCTTTTGCAGAGCCTGTGTGTGTCACTCAGGGTCAGCTGTTCTGGTGAAAGCATGTTTTCAGGTGCAGTTCTGAGCAGAAATGGTCAACATTCCCTAGAAGGCCTCAAATATTTACACAGACTCTATTCAACATTTTAGAAAACCTGCTCCAGATCACTGCTCTGACAATGTTTTTCCTCTTTAACCAGGCTAAGCATATACAGGAGATCATCTCTAAAAGATCCTCAAGACTACCTGCCATCTGAGGTCATGAGCTGCCTTCTGAGAAATCTGTATTAGCAACAATGTCAAAAGGTATTTTGATATCAGGAGGTGTTCTGTAGAAGTAATCAGCAGGTCCTGTTCGGCTTTATTCAAAATCTGACATGGATCTGATAGAAAAACCCTACTCTGATGTTTGTGGGAGCTTCTGATGTGAATAGGAACATTTCCTCTCTATGTTCATAAATGTATGCCCAAGTCACTGATCCTGGCCAATAATATTTATTTGCACCTAATGATTCCCAAGCAGTGTAAGACTATTTCAGAGGCTATAAATGGGAGGAGTGTCTCTATTAGCTATAACGTCAATCTGCAGTTCTACTGGGAATGGGTAAGGTCCCTGAAGGGAGCAAGTCTAAAAGCATAATCAGCAAGAAAAAATCAGAAGAAATCAGGAGAAAACTCAGTAACAATGCTGTGACATAGAGAACAGATGGTTATCTCTTACTCCATGGGGATTATTGAAGACAGATAAGAAGTAACAGGCTCAGATTGCAACATGGGAGATTTTAAATTAGGTACCAGGAACAATTTCTGTCTGGAAGGAGAGACAAGCAGAAGATTGTCCAGAGAAGGTGTGAAATTTAAAGGGTTTTGCTAAACATTAGCTAGTCTGATTCTGCTTTGGTTGTAATGATGCTCACACCCAGGTATTGCTGACCAAGCCTGAGGCCTCAGAGGTGAGAGAGGATGTTCTAGGCTGAAAGTGAGAGAATCAGTGCAATACTTTACAGGCATATCTTTTCCCAACAGAGCAGTGACAGCCATACTGGAAAAGGCTGGGCCAGATCCACTGTTACTGTAAATCACCTTTAATCAGTAGAATCATAGAATCATAGAGTAGTTTGGGCTGGAAGGGACCTTTAAAGGTCACCTAGTCCAACCCCCCTGCAGTGAGCAGGGACATCTTCAACTAGATCAGGCTGCTCAGAGCCCTGTCCAACCTGGCCTCGGATGCTTCCAGGGATGGGGCATCTACCACCTCTCTGGACAACCTGTTCCAGTGTTTCACCACCTTCATTGTAAAAATTTTTTTCCTTATATCTAACCTAAATCTATCCTTTTTCATTTTAAAACCTTTACCCCTTGTCCTATCCCTACACCCCAATCAAGAGTCCCTCCCCACCTTTCCTGTAGCCCCTTTAAGCCCTGGGAGGTCGCTCTAAGGTCTCCCCGGAGCCTTCTCTTCTCCGGCTGAACCCCTCCAACTCTCTCAGCCTGTCCTCACAGGGGGGTGCTCCAGCCCCTGATCATCTTCATGGCCTCCTCTGGACCTGCTTGAGCAGGTCAGCGTCCTTCTGATGTTGGTGCCCCCAGCGCTGGACCCAGCACTGCAGGGGGGGTCTCATGAGAGTGGAGCAGAGGGGGACAATCCCCTCCCTTGACCTGCTGGTCACACTGCTCTTGAAGCAGCCCAGGACACGGGTGGCTTTCTGGGCTGCGAGTGCATGTTGCTGGCTCACATCAAGTTTTTCATCCACTAATCCCCCCAAATTCTTCTCAGCAGGGTGGCTCTCAATCCCTTCATCCCCCAGTCTGTATTGATACTGGGGGTTGCCCCAGCCCACAGGCAGGACCTTGCAGAGCTGTGAGTAGAGCTGTGTCCATTTACCGCAGCTAACCTGCTTTGCTTTTATTTATAAATAATATGTTTATGACACAATGGCTATAAATAGTATTTCATTAATTTTATTGCTTATTTAGATATTTCCCTAAAGGGCTAAACCAGAGTTACTGTTGTGTTACTATTTCGGCTTCTGTTTTTCCAAAAGTTTAGTTTGCAGCTAAACCATACAGTCTACTTGGAGCTGAGGCTAAGCTCAGCAGCTCGGCTTTGGATGAAGAGCACATTTGCTGTAATTAGATTTGTGGGTTTAGGTGTTTTGGGTTTATTTTTTTATTGTATAACAGTGTAATAAAAAGAAAAGGCTGTAATTTATAGCCCAGCATTTGGCAAGTGGCTTGTCTGATTATTTTTTTCTAATGGTAGAAATTTTAAATTTAGGTTAGAATTTCAAAGAAGCTTAGTACCCACAACTAAGGCAGATGTTCAGTGCTGCCAAGCTCAGGCATTCAAAAATCATGAATCAGGCATGAAAATACCAATATTAACTTAAAATAAGAAGACATAGACACAAGTTCACACTCATATATCCACATGATTATACAGGTAACTCTGAATAAGGCTCATGTTTAATTTTACATCAAATTCGCTCTTGATGTAAATTTATTATGTTTTCATATAGAATGTGATATTTGTCACATTGAAATGAATCTTATAAACAAAACATTTTGATGTTCAATTAAGTATCCTTAAGGCAATAAAACTAAGAATATTTTTCTTTTGCTTAGTAAGCAGCAATTTTCAGTGAGAACCTGGGACTAAATTATTCTCTACGCCACAATATTGCACCAGTTTAGTTTATGACTTTGGGTTCCCTTTTTTGGCATTTGCTTTCCATGTGCACTTATTTCCAAGCATTTCTCTACAATAATGAAAGCTCAAAAATTCCTGGTTTGGGTTTCACACAAACTAAGATTCTCTAATCATCCAACTTCAGGGATTCTAGACTTAAGAACATTAAGCATGATAAGAATCACAAAAAGTTCAGGAGACTACAAATAAGGTGTGCTGTTTTTCTTTACCAAGAAAGCTCAAACTTTGGTTTTTTTGCAAGAGTTCAATCCTCAGCACAACAAATACCAACTCATAAAGAGAACTTCTAAGACAAGAGCTTTCTGAAAAATATAATTGCGCTTCTAGGTGCTGAGAGCCTTTGTAGAGCAAATACTCATTAGATGGTACAGACAAATGCAGCATAAAAAGTAGAAAACTTCAGTCAAAATATATTGAGTTACCATGTACACTGTACTCTGGTTCTGTACATGCTTATGTTTAGACATTGTGAAAGAGGGGCCCTTTGAAACGAAGTACTGACCCAGCTTGATCTAAAGCTATCCAGAAGCAACGAAACAGTGTGCCACTGACTTCCACTGAACCTTGGATCAAGTCCATGGAGTGTAAAGGTACGCACATGAAAAAGGCTTTGCAGGACTCAGAAGCCTTTTGAGAGCAGGTCTTGCATTCAGGCACAATGTGAAAAGTGCTGATTGTATCCCACTGTCCCGGTGCATAACACTACTACATAGACTGACTTACTCTGTTTTCTTAAAGCAGAAGTCCACTTGCCTGTGTTATTGTAATCCAAAGAAGTGATGCCTTGGTGCTGAAATGCAGAGAAGCAATGGCACATTAACACCATGTTACTGGAACACATCAGAGCAATTGTGCTCTAGTGCTGTTTTACTTACTACAGGGCATCTCAGTAACAACACTCACAGTAATGCTGAGTACTCCTGCTGAGGTGAAAGAAACATCTTAATGGGAGACCCTGACATTTCTGCAGACCCATCTACATTCCTTCAAATCAACACAGTGATTGCCCTAGCATGAGGTCACAAAGAGCCGTGTAAAAACATTCAATCACAAAAAAGTTCAAATCCCAAGTCAAAACATAACTCGCAGGAGTATGTGAAATCATACTGGGCTTTGAGCTAACTGCATTAACTTTGGAAACAATCAGGGGTAGTGAAAGAAGGGTATTTCAGAGCTCTTCAAGGAGAACCTTAACAGTATTCTACTATCACAATTCTCGAAAGTCTATAGTGGTCACAGAACAATTCATTTGGAAGAATTCATGCAAAATGTCATTTGTTCTGGCTACTGGATCTGAAGCTACCAAGGCGTATAACTGTTTATTCAAGTTTTAAAGCAACACCAATCCTCTAGCCAGGCCTGGGAAAATTTCAGCAGGTCCTCCAACAGAATGAATTACCTATACAAAAGAACTGCACAAGATAAACTAAAATACTAAAAACCACATAAGCCTGTCATAGAGATTCTCTTCCCAGTTCCAGTGACAACCTGCTGTTCAAATTGGTTTTGTGTAAGTATAGCATCAGCTAGAGATTAAACCTTGCACCACCATAGCTCTAACACTACAAGGCTTTCTTTTGTCTCAGTCAAAGCTCGGTCAGTGTAAGGGGTCTACAATGGAAAGTTTGTGCAAAGTAAACCGGAACATAAATACACAGCAGTCATCATGTAGAAACTCAAAATGAGAACCAAACATACAATAGCCTACTCCACTTCCAGAAGCTTGCACTTTGGGAAACAATGCATACTAGACAGTTCAGTTCAAATTCACATTCAAACAGCCGCTGCACTGAAAGCACCAGAGAAAATTTTCAGTGATCTGGCCTTTAAAGTGCAAAAGCATTTACATGGGCAAGGTCTGTCTTTAGTCTACAGCACATGAAAACTCAGCTTTTATTCAGAACTTCAGATGGAGTTTTTGGATTAATTTTGCTTTTAAATTGGTTTCAACCTGAAATCTTTGGTCTTGATTCTTACAGCTTGTGAAGTCCTTTATGTCTGTGCAGAGCAAAAGTAAGAAACTTCCTACTGAGAGTGGTAGGTAATCTGCATTCCCCCTTACATGTGCACAATGATTATACAAGGTGTATATCCCGGTGCCTGCATGTTACTGCCCAGTGTCTCAGTGCAACCCCCCCCTCCTCAGTAATGCCAGCTAATCTGCCATACTGTGAACGTGCACAGCTATAATGTGCTGGCACATGTCCTGCTCTGCCACCCCTGCCACGAGGCATATAACCTCTTGCAGACAGGTAGGACAGACAATGCAGAATGTTAATGTCTCAAACCACTTCAGTTAGAGCAATCAGAGTTCATCTGTAGAAGCAACATGACATGCCCAAGGTCTCAGCAAGCCAGTCACAAACACTGACAGTGGAACCTCTGTCTTCTAAGTCCCAGAGACCAAGCTCTTGCTGCTTGTTAATATTTTACATTACTTTTATTCATTAGTATTTTTGCTTAAGTGTTCTACTAGATATAGCGAACTCAAGGCAATCTCTTTCAAGTAAACCTATGATGTTCACAACAATCTTTCTGTATTTAGCTGGAATTTCATGGAAAAGTTCTGATGTCACTAAAAAACTGCAGAATATTTATAATGTTTGTCATGTATTTGGCTTGCTGATGGTGGTTTTGGTGAAAAAAAATTGTTTGAGTGAAATCTGATTGATCAAAACAATCCTGTTTCTGAAGGAAGACTTTGGATGGTTTTGGAATTCCAGACTAATTCCAAAAGAGATCAAATTTTGTGTCAAAACATGTAAGAAATACGACTGTTCATATCTAAATGTCAAAACCAAATATTGTGTCAGTTTGTGAAGAACTGAGCACAAAGCAATAGCAAAATGTGAAAATCTTATCGTGAAACACATAAATATTACTTTTTACCCACTTATACAGTTCAGTCAGGAGATGCTACAACACAGCAACAGATTCAATGAATGTGGATGGGAGAATCTCATCAGCAAGATGCTTAATCTTTAAATATTAGAAATACTTAAAATGCCAGAATAAAAGCATAAAGGGCAAACATTTAGCAAATTGTGCTGATTCCAGTTCTTCCTGAAAAGGTTGCAACATTATCTGCAAAGTAGACAAAAGACTAGTTATTTCTTTTTTTTTAGTGAATGCAGAAAACTTTGAATGGTATGTTGCTGGTTTTTTTCTGTTGGGAACTGTTTTGTTCTGTGTCTAAAGGGCGATTCCCATCCAGTGCCCAACGCACAGCAATGAGGTTAAATTGGTTTGGATGATATCAGCTATATGTAATTAAACCAGCAGCCCATGTCCGATCCTTTCTGTGACCATGTTAGGTGTTAAATTAAGGTCTGATTAAGAGTGTGCTGCTGCAGTTAAGGTCAAGGACTAAAGATCACAAGCTTTGTTTCATCTAATAACAATAAAGACTGTCTGGCTGCCAAATACCACAACAGCCCTTGTTCTCCTATCAGACTGCTGTCCAGCTAGAGGGATCTGATTTCACTGGTATCCCTTTTTAAACCCTACTTCTAAGAGGGTTTGTAGCCATTTCATCTGTGTTAAGCAGCACTGTGTTACCCGAGGCTATACGGTACGTTCTATATGATCAAAGCAGAAATGCAGCAGCTTCTGACGAAGACTTATCATGGCTGAGGGGAAAAAAATATCAAGGAAGGAGAAAAAAGATACAGGGCTACAAAATACCAGGTCACGCCACCAAAGTAAACACCCACAGGTAAGTTCAAAACATGAGACCACACAATGGTGGAAACTGTGCACATGTGTTTGCTTGGCACAAATCACAGGCTTGCCCCACCAGCAGCCAGCAGGAGAGATGTGTCAAATAGGCTAGATGACAGATAAAAGCAGAGTGGTGAAGAGGAGAACCAGCAACTTATTTGTAAAACGAAGACAAGATCAGTGCATAAGAGCTTCTCCCTGAATAAGTTTTCCCCACAAAGACAGGTCAGGAGATATTACCAATGCAGTTGTCTGTTATGAGAGAACAAAATTCCTAGTAGCCCACCAAAGTGTTCTCACAAAACATGCACATATTAACCTCAAATGAGTACAGGGTGATGGGACACTAGTTTCCTGAAAAGGAGGGTGGAGCAGAGTAACAAACCATATGGCCCCAAAATAATCTCTCACAGCCACATCCTATTTTATGTTTCCATGCTTGGTGTCCAATTTCAGAGTAGATACTGATTCATTTTTCAAGAGTCATCTGAAGTGTCTTTCATTTGCTCCTAGTACTTAATAGACTATTAATAGAGCACTGTTCCTACCTGGAAGGACAGTTTTGCTGTTCTGTGAGGCTGCACGCAGAAAACTCATCGTAGGGACACACTAAACACACCAGAACTGCTACATGTTTAGACAGTTCTTTGTGAATTGCATTGTACATGTGATCAAAAAATTTCCATTAAGTGCCTTGATGCTTTGCATGTCAGGATTTGAGATATAACCTCTCTGTTTCCTAACGAGCTCTGAGTGAATCCCAAAAGATTCAATGATACAGTTCAACATGGATTAGCTTCCAACCCCTTATTGTTGCCGCTAAGCTACAGATCTCTGCAGAGCAGGCTTTGCTGTGGGAGTTCCCAGACTTCCCAGAATCTGAGTTGCATCAGAAACACAACGAACACCACAAAATAGCCAGGTGTGAAAAATGGCTCCTCCATGACAACAGAGATACGTTAGCCATTGGGACTCAGTGCCTGAACTGGAAAGCAACCTTTTACTGAATTAAGAAATTCCTGTACACCTTATTTCCCACCTGTTTGTTAAAACATTATGACATTGCCAGTAGAATCGTGTGTTAGCCATGGTAGAGCCCATCTTTCTAATGAGAATGAGAAACTTTTTCTGTCACCACTTAAATTTCAGATCAACAAACTTAAAAAAAATCCAATCAAAGTAAAAGGGCAGATTTGATCTGATTTGATTCACCTCCTGATCAATCTTCTTGCTAAATTTTACAAGCAAATATTGTACACAGAGAACCACAGTTTTATTTCAGTGTTAGAGACTATGGTCAAAGCATTTAAACTCAATGGTTTAAGACTGAACATATATATCCATATTATCTAGACGACAGCACTGAGCAGTCCTAATTAACTAGTCAAAGGAAGTTGCTTTCGAAAATGATCAGTAGTTTTGAAAATTGAGCCACTGTTGATAAGGTGCTTTGCTACCATTTTAGATACTTAAATTTAGGCCTTTCAGACTGGATCCAAATAAAATCAAAGGTGAAGTTCAGTGCAGGTGGCAGGTCACAACAGTGCAGCTCAGCCACTTGCAACGTGATAGCATCGTGTCCTGACATCTTTGACTTCCCAGGCTGAATGACCAGGGACCCAGTCTCAAGCAAACAGCCTGGCGATGGCTCTTACCATAAATCTGGAGTGAACTCAGACTCCTGCTTTTGACTCTGAAGCTGTTGATAGAAGGATTGCTTTTGAAAACTTTCCAGCCTTGTCTTGGATAGCTGCATTACATTATCTCAGTATCTGCACTATTCCCTAAACTACACTTAAGCTAGTATAAGAGAGATTGTTGTACATATTATGGTAATGTCATTTATTTATTTTACGCAACTGGAAAATTTAAGGGCAACCGCTTCACTTTTGTGCTGTGTAGATTAGAGTGCTCACAGTAACACCTGCTTACTGGACAGACAGAAAAAAAGCCCTTATGTTCCTTCTTTTCTGCAATTTATTATTATAGCTTGAATGGTTCCTAGTGACTTCCTAAGATTAATGTTAATATTCTGATCGGAGTCTTCCCTCTGGAGTTTTATTATGGGTTTTGAACATTCATTTCATTTAACATACACATGGGAGCAAGTCTGGTGGTTCCAAAAATATTTGTAGTTGGAAATCATAGTGATTTTTTGTTAGGCTCTGTGCCAAAGAAATCACAAATCAGAAGTCTGTTATAGAGTAGTTCCCATTTCTTGGCATCAAAATTTTTCTTTATGTATATGTATAGTGTGATGTTTTCCCTAGCTGTATGGCACAGAAGATTTCCTGAGAAATGTATTGCTTATCTATTTTTCAAGGTTTCTGGTGGAACTAGAGAGTTTGTCTAGCTGACTGAGGATTCATAGGGATTTTATGGACTTCCTGTGTGAGCCAAAGACTGCCCATTGGGTATGCATCTTTCTGTATCACAGCTGGTGTTTTTGAACCAAAGTGTGGAGTAGAAATTTCATCCCTGATTTTTTTGGCTGGATCGATTGTTTAGTCTAGGAACTCTCAAGTAGACTTTCTAGGTGCTGGAATTCCTCTTTTTCTTCAGTCAGCAGCTGATGTTGTATGGTGTACATCAGAGTCTAGATTCACATCTTAGTGAGCAAAGATTTATGTTTGTCCTAACGCTCCTTGACATTAATGAGTATTACAGACATGTATCCCCATGGATTAAGTTGAGAACAAACCCCAGAGTGTGTGTGGAGTTTGTCATTAGGGCATCACACTATTAAAACCAACAGAGAAATTCCAAGGGTAAGAAAGCAATTGGATCTCTTCCCTTCTCTCTGCTGGAGCACATGTAAGAGATACACTTTAAATCTTCTCATATTTCCAGCCCTCTCACACCAATTCCTGCATTCATTTTTGGTTGTTAATGACTTCAAAGAAGAATTGATTGCCACTTTTAAGACATTTCCCATAACAACATTATGGGAAATATTTTGCTGGCAGAGAATGTTTCTGTAGCTCTACAGTGCTCTCTAATTAAGGAACTTCTATACAGCTGGGGGAGAGAAGAGAGTATTTTTTTCCCCTCAACTAGCTGTTTCAGGGATTGGATCAATACAATGGGATGACCCCGTACACTCCATTATCTAGAGATTGTGACTCCTCAATGAAACATTATGGATCCTATGGCACGTACCAGAGACTATGGCACAGACACACCCGAGAGCAGTGCATCAGCTACCAAAAGCATATGCTAACTCTGGCTGCATCAGACCAGGCTTGTTTCTGCAGATCTGTGTGGATGTGTTCACTCTCCACTGCCCATTGGCTCCAGGTTTTGGGTATATTTCAAGCGCAGGGCTGCATGGGCACATAGTCAGCTATATTATCTGTACATCTTGGGGAAAATTCAACTGCAAGCCAGATAAACCAGACACAAAAAATAGACTCTAGTATGTAATTTCAATCTCACTTAAAGCCCCATGTAAAACTGGCCTGTGGGAAGGACTCAGTGCAGAATTACCACCCCCACACACACCCCCATGATCTACCATCTACAACAAACAACTCTGGAGTCAGGATTCTTGGGTTTTTTTCACTATATCCTAGCCATAGAGTGGAGATAATTACTGTGAGGCTGGTTGATAGGAGTTTTCTAGGCTGACTATCGTCACACATGAGGTTTATTAGCCTTGTGTAATCCTGCCTGTATCAGCTAACTGCAACACGGAAATAAAAACTTTATGTTTTCCCTCAGAGACACTTGAAGTCTTTCAGAGAAACTTTTCATAGGAGAATTCTGATTTATCTAATTTGAAAGCAATGGTTCTTGGATCAGTCACTTCCCTTGAAACACACCCATTTCTCCCTCAATAAAAGAGGGATAACAATACTAACAGAGATTTCTAAAATACTTTGAGATCTGTGAATATAAAGGGCTGTCTGTAAAGTATTTAGAAAACTTCAAAAAAAGGTGCTACATAAATGCATATTTATTGCAGTGCTGACATTCCTGTGGCAGCTCTGAATGCAGAATCAAAAGCAGAGGGGGCAGAATATAAGTCAGAATAAGAAACTGTCAGCCTTTAGCCTGTATCTTAAACTGCTTTGAAATGTTGCAGACATTCAGAGAATCTAGTTTGCCAATATTGTATGTGCTACAGTAATTACACCAATGTGGAATATAAATTTTCCTCCCCCCCTTCTGAGAGAAGGCAAAGCTCTTAGGGATATACACAAATGGAGCTCTAATCCTACAAACTTTAATGCATGTACCTAATGTTAGGCAGCAGAGTTGTCCCACTGATTTCAATAGCTCTACTCAGATGCATGTGTGGAAGTGTTTGCATGATTAGAAGTTAATACTAATAAATGCACAGTTCATACAAGATCCCTGTGTAAACAATCTATTTCTGCATGCAAGTGATGATTTTATTGCTGTTCTGTAATTCTGTGTAGTGGCTTTGTGAAGAAGTCTTATATTTTCTAAAGCAGTAAAATGTTTCTGATAGTGTTTTTCATTGCTAGCTCTTTGGGGGCTAATTAAAAGAAATATCTGTTACATTTATTCATTGCTTGGTTCCTTGATAGAAAGAGGCACCTGGTGTAAACATTAAAAAGAAAAGCAGGCAGCAGCCAGACCTCATCAAATATTAGATGCATTAGGACATTTTATTTATAAATATGAAATTGGTTTTAATGACTTCAAAAGGAGGAAATGCCAGGAAGAGCATAATGTGAGCAAGCTCAGTAAAGCTGTCATGAAGATGCCTAAACCCACAAAAATCTAGAAATTGTACTTGCTCCCCCTTTCTCCTCTCAAATAGTAAGCAGCAATTCCAGCTGCAACTGGCAAAAATGCAAAGAACTCCAGGACTAAGCAAAACAAGCAGCAGATGAGATGGAGCATCCAGGAGCACGTCTGCATGGAAAGCACCATCAGTGGATGATCAGAAATTGCCCATTTATAGTCAGTCGACTGATTCAATGAAACAAGTCCTGAATTTTGACCCCTGTGGTTTAATGCAAAATGCCTGAGGATGAGAAACCCATCCTTGTTTTGGGACAACATTTAAGCAGGCACTTAACATTAAGCATGTGCTTTAGATTCACTCGACTTTACTTTCAAAAATGTTTAGTAGTGTTTCATTCTCTTCCCACTACAAGCTTCAATAAATCAGTAATAAATAGTGACTCAATACTTTATAACTAAACATGCATTCAGCACTGTCCCAAATAAAGATGCAATAAATTCACGATCAATAGACTAAAAATACAAGTGAGGAATAACAATAATTGTCCTGAAAAAGTCCTCTCTTCATGAGGCAAAGTCCTATTTTAAAGGTAGATTTCACCTTAAGGCACTTTATTGTAACAAGGCATATTGATTCACACTAATTTGAGAAAGAGTAAATTTGATGTTAGTAAGATCATTGTCCAGTTTTAGTGGGATGACCCACAGCATCATTTCTCATTTAGAGACTTGAAGTTTTAAGCCACATGTAATATACATGACTGTGTCCAAAGAGGTAGAAAGATTTAAGTTACAAGAACTCTCATTCACTACTACTCAGAAACTTAGGAAGAATGCTAAGCAAAAAGGAAGTTTGACCCAAAATGGTTAAAGTACAAACTAATCTTAATAAAACACGAATGAAGACTTCATTCTAAGCTAACCTACTCTGTGAAAGTCCAAGACAAGCCACAGACTGTATCAAGTCTACAAGGGACTTTCCTATTTAGAGGGTCTCTTATTATATATTATATTATTATATATTTATATATATATTTAGGGTCCTCTTCTAAGAACCCTTGGACACAATTGTCACACACATGGAGTAATTACTTTAATGCTGGTTGCAATGAAAAAGCTTTCAGTAGTTGTTCTCCTTGCATGTAGCAGAGAACAGTATCTAGCTAAGCAGAGTGAGGAAGGTAGGTAGAATTCGTCCCACCCATTTTGAAGCCTTTTGCATTTTCCCAGTTTTAGCGCTGTACAAACTGATCATGAGGCCAGGGGATGCAACTACGTGTCTATAGTGGAGGAGGGAAATTAGGAGACCTGATGTAAGTTTTCTCCAGAGAAACATTTCCTTGCTCTGCCCAGAAGAGGTTTTCACACTGTGCCAACAGAAACCACAGGCCCATTCATGGAAGTCTTGGGCTACCTATGACCCATAATATTATAAGGACTGTTTTAGCTCATGCTGTTATTACTGAAGGAGGAGGGAGCACAAATGGAGGTGCTGTTAGTAGCTAGCACACTAAGTGTTTTGAATGTGTTTCACCTGTAAACCTGCTCTGTGCATAACTTATACTGACCCATCATGGTAACCAAGCTGGTGTCTTTGACATGTAAAGGAGGAACATTCTTCACACAGACAGCAGGGCTGACTCTCCACTAGCAGCAGGGCTATAAAAGGATTGGGCTTTTGTAGACTAAGGAATGGTGTTTTGTGGCCTCCTAGAATACCACAGGTGTGATCTTTTCAAAGGGTCATTTCCCAGTATTAAAGAAGCAGAGTTTTGTTGACTCCTTTAATCACATCAGAGGTGCCCCATTTCTAGGGCAGGAACTTTTCCTCATGCCCTTGCAAACAAAATAAACAGACATCAGTTTTCCATCCTGCCCTGACCTTTGGAAGATGTCATCTCTGCCAGTACTGCACTCTCTGGCCCTGGAGAGATTTACTAGTTCAATCCTGACTCTAAGGGAACTGAGCCACCTCCTGAATCACCATCACACTTCCTGCAGGCTAACACCTGTGTTTTCCTTGGAGGGCACCCCATCCAAGAACTAACCAGGTCTGACCCTGTTTAACTTAGGAGATCCAAGCAGCAGAATTGTTCAGACCTCCAAAGTTAAACATGAAACATACTGCAAGGCCTCAGAGGATTCTGAGAATAAAGAACTGCAGCCAGGGAACACAGTCCCAGCTCAGAACTCCTGCTTGCAGGATACAAGTACAGTATGCTGTGGCATGAATTCTCCATTCCAGGTTTTAAGTGACTTCAGTGACAGGACCTTGCTAGGTTTAAGGATGAGAACAGGTCCAGACAAGGGGGAGCAGCAGAGACTGTAACTTATAAAATGACTCATTCCTACCAGCCCTATATGTGAGGCTTCTGCTTCCACCAAGTTGGGTGACATTTAACCACAAAATATTTAATCTGCTTTTTACAAGGATGTGCATCATTGGCTATGATAAAATACAGGGATGTGGGAGAGTCAGGATGCAGCTTTTTCAATGCAGCTCCATATAAAGAAAAAGAAACGCAATAAAAAGGAGGTCTTGACATAAGGAAAACATCCCAATGAAATCCTGTCTTTTAATCTCAGCCACAATCTCTCTTCTCATCATCTTCCCCACTTTTTAATCCTCTGCTGCACTTAAGTTTTTTGTGCTCGTTCACTTTATCAACTTCACCTGTCTCAAAAGTCTATAAAAGCAGAGGCCGCAGTTCTAAAATACAGGCAAATGAACTGAGGCACCAAACTTCTCAACTTCTCCAGAGGTGCCGACTACTCACAACTGTCAGTAACTTCAAAGTAATCTATGGGTGAGCAGTGCCTTTAAAAATCACTTAAGTGCTTGAAGAGCATAGCTCAAAAACACAGAGGATAATGCTTTCAGAAGCTTCTGATTGAAAAGTCAGTATTTTACTTTCAGAAGTTATTTAGGCACTTGGGAATTCAAGAACTACTTTTTAAAAAAAATCAAGTATCTTCTGAAATGCATAATTTTTGTGAATAGTACACAGATACTTCTTCTGGTAACATACCCAAAGGTTTTAGGCCAGCCTTGGGAGATGGAGGCAATATTGTGGGTTCAATGTACCTAAATGCTAGTCCAAGATTGGTCACACTCTTACCTACACAAGCTCCACCAACACTCTGGTGGAAAAGTGACTTCCCACATTTATTGCCTGAGGAAAACTCAGTTCAAGAATGACCTAAAAAACATCAGACTGATTGCTGTTGAACCACCTGAAGAAAGAACCTTCTGCATTTTATTAATGCCTCTGCTAGGTAGTGGGCCCTTATGGAAGAATATTTTTTTCAGACTTTCTCTTGTTACAATTTTTTTCCTGACATCTGTTCATCACTAAGCCAGCAATAGATTCAGTGTCCCAACATGATGTACATGAGCTTCCAAAACACTTTAAGAGGAAGAAAGAGATTGCTAAGTGTACAGGCAGACGGGCAAAGCCAATCATGTCATAGCTTAAGCCAACTTGTTGATAGAGGAGGTTTACAGCTGTCATTAGTGAAATGGAGAAGAGGGCCACTAGCATAAACTCACACCAGTGACAGCTATAGATCAGGAAAAGAATCTCAACACATGGCAGCATTTTACTGCTGAGCTGTTGACCTGAAATTCTGTTAATATTTATCTAATGTGCTGATCTTTAACATTTGAATTGCTGCTGGTAGCAGCAATCATATAGTCAAATATAGTCAAATAGTCAAATCAGCCTGAGGCCTTCACAAGATAAGTGTGTTGACTGGCCAGAGTCAGATTAAAGTTTAGCAAGTCTTCCTACCAACAGTCCAAAAGCATCTGGAGCTAAAGGGGTCAATCAATTCACACTTTCTTGGTTTGAGCTATCTGGATTCTTTAGCAGCCACTAAAAGCAGCGGGGAGGCCGGATGCTATAGATGTGGTTTGCATACATCCTACACATAGATGAAATTTGGTCAGTGTCTTGGACAGACAGAACAGCCTGATCTTGCCTCTGGAATAGAGGCTTCTAGATCACTGCTTTTCAAGCTCCCAAGAAGTACTCTGCCATCATCGCTACCCATCAGTGCACACTGAGCTGAAACAGTTAACCATGAGCACAGTGGTGCTAACATCTTTGAAACACACCGGTTTCAAACCTTGCTCCTCCTTGGCAAGACACATTTTAATAGAACAGTACACCCTATTTTCTCTTCCAGTGTCTCTAAAGGGGAGGAAGGCTCTCTTCTCTCTTGAGACAGTTTCACAGCAGCCTAGCTCCTGTGACCCTAATGAAGCTATCTTCATACTGCCTCTAGAAGGACAGAAGATTCAGAGCCACCAGGAATTTAGGGAAGACTGCTGTGTATTACATCTGCTGTGTGATGGTCAGCAGACTGACCTCTTTTAAGCAGTTTTTTTCATGAGTCTTTGAGTAGACTGAATCTGGAAATGGTAACAGCAGGCAGTACTGGCATACCAGACAGTGCCTAGCATACCAGACTATAATCCTGGTTAGAATCTTAGATACTTTCACCTACAGAGAAACTATTCCAGAAATCACAATTGATTTTTCAAGGTAAACTTCTCATTGCTCTGCCCATGTTAAGCTACAGATTACTTTTTTAGAATCTCTTTTCCTTGATTGAGTTCAAGCTCTTTCTTTGGAATAGCACTTCAGTTTTCCTTCCTCAATTTAGATAAGGTTTGAATCGTGTTTCACTGCATTAATTTTTCTTTGGTTTTCGTTTGTGGAGTACCTGTTGGCTCTCTGTTCGAGAATACCATACACCATTCCTAATACGATCCTAGCAACCTACCTGATTACATCCAAAAAGTTTTTTCTCAGTTTGCCTCCTGTGCTGCTTAGATCTCTCTCACTGAAAGAAGCCTTCCCCTCTTCTGCTATTCATCATAGCAATTTCACATGCTCTCTTCAGCTGTTCTCTCCATGGGCTGGTGAAGCTGGTACGGTTATTATCCTCTTTATCCTGTACAAAGGACAAAAAAAAAAAAAAAGATTATTTATGGATAACACTGGAGACCACCCATACAGCAAGAGAAATTGAGAAAAACCAGTTATTTTCATGCTTAGGGCAGTTATAAGCACGCATAGCTTGGATTAGACAGTCCTTCCCATTTGACTTCTATTCTTCAGTAAATATTTGTAACTTTGCTGATAATGCAATGCTGGATTTCTCAGCTGGGTTTCCATGTGGACAATAAGCTCTGGGACTGGAGTATGGGATCTCATTCTAAAATGATATTTCTTGAATTGTCATTTGTTCCATTCTCTATCTTGGTCACGAAAAATCTGCTCAGGAATCAAATGGCAGAGCAAAGTCTCTAAATACAGCTGCTTTGGCTGTATTATTGAGAGTTTGTGAGGCCCATGGCAATAGGTAATAAGGGCTCAAAGACATTAAAACATTTTTTATTATGAAGTAAATGCAGGCAATTCATGTATAGGAAACGGCAATATTACAATTTTGTGGGGTTTTTTAATATTATATTATTTCTATTCAGTGCACATTATCTTTGCTTCAGCCTTGCTTTACTCATGAGCAACACACATGACTTTTTTGTGCCTGCCTTGTCTAAGCATACTAGAAGCTTCTGAGGACATACTGGGACAGTTAAGTGTGAGTAGTGTAGGTATGTGCCCACGGTTGGCCAGCCTGGGACTTCGAAGTACATGGATTTGAGAAGTAGCTCCAGACAGCCTCCATGCCAGAAGCTACTTTCCAAATATCTGCACATACCTTCAGTGCACATAATCTGCATCCTACAGCTAAGCTACAGAAAAGTTTGATTCTTGGCTCAGAGGTCAAGACTTGGGCACTTCTAGGTTCACTAGTTTGTAATCACCATTTTCTTCCCAACAGAAAAAAAATCCCTAAGAGGAAAGAGACAGAAAAAGATAAGGATAACTTCAGTTTTACATCTTTTTCCCTTTCTGAACTAGTAACAACCCTAACATATGCCTTTTGCCCAGGGATCTCAAAGTGCTCTACAAAGCCAACAAATGTCATTGACACCACTTTACAGCAAGGGAAACAGGAGCACAAAGGGAAAGTTATTTGTCTGAGAACCCTTCAATAGACCAACAGCAGAGGTAGGAATACAAACAGTAATGTGCTGACTAGGAAAGCTGCCCCACATACGTGCTGCCTACAGTGCTCACATTTCTAATGCCAATAAAATATTTGTTTAGCATTCTTTGTCTTTCTACTAGGGACAAAGTCATGCAAGAGCTGCTTAGACCTCTCTGACCCCCTTATCTCTTCTTCCTCTCCCTTCTCAACATCCACATTCCCAGTTAGTCTTCATCTGACAGTGAAAGTCCCGTTGGGATGGAATTATGGGTTATCTTACTAAAGTTTCTTTCTCCAGGCCTCTTTCTTATGGTATTGGCTCTGGTATTTAAGAGATAAATTTTATGTTTTGTGCAAAGCAGAAAGATTAGGCACGTGGGAGGTTCAATGTGTTCAACAGGTAGTTGAGACAACATCTTCTATATAAAGATTATTTCAAAATTGCACTCAGTGCAATTTGCAGTTGGATGCACTATTTAAATGCAGCCTTGGATTTTTTGCAATTTCCTGCCCAGAAGAGCAGCTCTCTAACTGTTTTGAAATAAAAAGACAAACGTTGGAAGGATGCAAGCAGTCAATTGACCTCATCAGTGCTCAGAGCTGGTGCTAGTCAGGAATTTTCCAATGATTTTTTTTTTGTTTCCTTGGGACAGAAAATGATGATCTCTCAGAACTGAAACTTTGTGGGAAACACGTAAGTTTCAACAAAATGCTTTCTGGGAAGAATCTTCCAGCCCAGCTTGAGACTGATGGACAAAACCTGATTGGGAAAGGATCGCAGCATAGCCAGCAGCCCAGTGGTTAGCACATTCCCTGGAGATGTGGATTTATACCATGTGATAGAGGAAAGATTGAGTTGGTTCCAAATAAAGCAGAGCAAGGATTTGACATAGTCTTCCCACAGTCATTGTAAATGCCCCAACCTCTGGGTCATCATCCCTCCTCTGCCCCAAGGAACGGGATTTTTATGAAGTCAGAACCAATCCAGTGGGAGCAACTGTGCTTAACAGATTGATCCTAGTCAAGGAGGGGTTGTAGACCATAAACATGAACCCTGGTCTCCAACGCTGTATAGGAATACCCTCAGAACTAGGCTTTGGCATACTGTGAGCTGAACCTCTATTCTGACTGCTTGCTCTCTCTTTAACAAATGGTCCTATTTTTATTTTGAGGAGACAAAAATTCTAAAACATCCACATTTTTCCTAAAACAGATGTTTTGCTTTCTAGCCAGCTTTACTCAGCATTTTGTACAAGGGAGCCCTTGGTCTGATACCAGATGTTTAACATCTGCCCAACTTAAAGTTTTCCATTGCAACCATTTCTGAAAAACTGACCAATATACACATAACGAGAAGCATTTTCTATTACCTCAGTAGGCTGTGAATCAGACCCCAGATTCTTTGTGAATTCCCCAAAGTGTGTTGTTGGGTTTGTCTGTTTAATAGAAAATAAGAGATGTGTTCTTTACAATAAAACATCATTTAGAGAAGCATGACAGGAGACAACATTGGAAAGGTCAATGGTCTGCTGTTTAGCCTTCTGTACATTACTGTTTCTTAACATCTTATTTTTCTGTTCCTAGTCACAGAGAGAAACTGGCAGGAATTGTGCAAGATCCTTGCATAGCTAGCATCAGATGATACCTTTGCTACAGCTCTGTAGCTACTGGAGAACTGGTTTCCACTCCCTTCAGTTACTGACTGTTCCTCACTATAGTCTTAATTATTGCAAAATAATGTGGGATGTATCAGGTGAGTGAAGAGAGCTGTCATCAAGAAAGGTTTCAAATCACTGACAACCCATTTTTGATAGTGTCAAATTTTCCCCAACATAGATAGTAAATAAATTCAGAAGGAAGTGAAAGAAGTGAGAAAAAGGAGGAAGGCATAATCTTCAAATGTGCTAAAGAATACTGTGACCTCCCAGTATTGAGGGAGGCAGTGACAGGTTTTCTCAGAGGGCCAGAGAAGTACCTATGATGTAGAGAAGGATTGTGAGCTACAGCTTTTATATCCCTCTCTTTGGCTGAAGCCAATAATTAGAACCCTCCTTCTGAAACCGCGCAGGCACAAGGGACGAATGATACTGACAATTGTTTCTTTAACCTGTCCAAGAGTTTCCACTTGGAAAGAAACTATTTTCCAACCCTATCAGTATAAAGTAATGCTTTATTCAAAGCTAATTCTTCTTCTAAATTAGGATCTGCATTTACATAGAAGTAACTGGTAGCTGGATGACAATCTAAAGGAACATTAGCTGAAAGGTGCTGAAGAATAATAGTGTTATTCAATCATTACCCAAGAATAAAAGGAAACTGTACATCACATGAAAGGCTGACCAGCTGCTAGTATTACATAATGGATGGGTACATTGCTGATTCAATAAACACTAAGAATACAGAAATTTATCTACAAAGTCAGATACTCTTGTGTCCACATTAAGAATTTACTGAAATGTATGGCACAAATATACCACACATTTCTTTGTTATTTCTCTTTGCATGCTGGTTTATTTCATCTTTTTTTCCCCAATAATATTTTTTTAAAGACACTGAAGAGGAGGGGGGAGGAAACGTGTTCTAGCAAGCAAGCACCTTATCTTAACCAATACAACAAGGAAAAAAAATGATTTCCAGGCTTGACAAGAGCTAAGCTATGCACAGAACCTACTGAATCTGAGTAAGATTTAAAACTTGAATACAGGCAGCAGGCACATCACAGTGCACCTTCAGAAATAGAAGGGCTGCAGCTGAAGGAGCAACTCAAGCCCTAATGAATGGTTAAGTACTCGATTGCTTCTGTCAGTAAGTTTACAACACACCACAGGGAAGGCGCACAGAAAAAGTCCTTAGACAAATTCTGAGTACATTGACAAAGGAAGAAAACGGATCTTATAAAAAAGTCAACATTTGTTATCAAAACAAAACATGGTGCTGAGACTTAGGCTCAATTCAAAGTGAAGCTAGGCAATGGTACAGGTAACTGGAAGAAATATTGGGAGAGAGAAAACTCATGCTTCAGACAGACATCTGGTGATTACAAATTAGAACTGGGTATTTACTGAGATAAGATTACCTAACCCTCACCTATGTTTAATTTCTTGCCTCTTCCTTTGCAGAATTTAGTTCTGGTTGCTGGGGGTATAAAATACTGAACTATTGCATCTTCACTTGGAAAACAGAGACATGAGGAAAAAGACGATCACATCTGTTAGTGGAGGCAGGTACGTACATATATCTGTGCATGGATATGAATACGTGTTTGGCAAACACTGAATGTAGATGGAAGCTTTGGGATGCCAAGGGTGGAAGCAGGGGCCTGATAGCTCTTTAACAAGTAAAGCCTCTAAACAACAGAAATACTCAAGATGTAAATAAAACCAAGATAACATATAGTAATGTACCTGTGATCTCTAAACTCCGTTTCTAGTTTCTCTGCATGGGAAGCACAATTTCCAAGAGTGCAGCTCCCATTCAAATAGCGGAATAGACATCCTGATTTTCCAGAGATTATAAAAACTCTTATCACCACTTCATATCCTGGAGTCTATCAGCATAGCTAACTGTATTTCATTTGGAGCAGCAGAGCCACATCAATTTGTACTGGGCAGGGAGCTTCTGTTTCCAAACAGACCATGAAGAGAGTTATGACCTGCAAATCAGGCCAGAATATCCTTGGTTCTGTTTCAGGATGCAAATACTGCTTTTTCCCTTAGAAATATTAAAATTGAATGATCTAGTGAGAAGGCCTTTTCTACCTACTTTGGTTATGGGTCTTTTGAGAGATTGTTTTGACTATCAAGTAGCTTTTAGTGGTTATCAGTGACCACAAGATCAATTTACACTCTTAGAAAATAAATACAATTCTTGCTTACAATAAGAAGCAAATGTGCAAGTAGAGAGGAAAAGAAAAGAGAGCAGGATTAATAAATTACAATTGTTAGCAAGCCCTAACATGTATCGAAAATGGCAAATTCTCTGGAGTATAGCTGAGCTTCTTTTATTCAGGTCAATGACTCCTTTTGTGATTCCCTTCTCTAAAAAAGAGCATTTTTCAATGATTTATGTATAATAATCACCACATCAGCATATCTTATTTTTCACTATTTGTTTGTTAAAGATGCAGCAAGAATCTCACACTGAAGCCCTTAGCCTTGAAAATACAACTGGGATAAAGGCATAAAAATATACATATAAAATAGAAATATTTATTACTAAAGCTGATGTTTATGATTTGACATGTAGGTAAGGGGAAAAAATACACCATTTTAGATTGCTGAGTTAAGGTTTTAATGGTGTAATGGTGTGGGTTTCAGACAGATATGAGGGCTCTTTATTGAGGGGGAAAAAAAAAAAAAAAAAACACGAAAATCATCCATTCACAGACCACCAGAGCAGGAAACTGCAGTAAGCATTACAAAGGCAGCTTTTCATTGGTCTGTGCGAGTGCTGCCTCTTTGCAGCCTGTAGGAGTCAGAACTGAACACACACACAAAAATTCAGATGTCCACTTCTTTGAAGTCTCATTCGTTACCAAGTCTCGTCATCCAGTCAAAGAGCAGGACAGAGCCCTGTGACAAAAGGGATACCATTTCCAATATTCCAAGAAATATTACCTGAGGTAAAGACTGAGCATATAGTTTCTTTGTCTTAAATCACAGCGGTTCTTACACAGGAACACCTCTTACCAGGCTAGAAAAGTCAAAGGGAGACTCAGATGATCCCCACTATGCATGTCACATTGGATTATCCTACCAGTAACCCATATCGGGATTAATTCTCATTTCCATCCTGAAGACTTGGGAAATGCAAAAAACCACATATAGGAAGTCTATATTGGGCAGAATTGCACCACATATGAATATAAGCATTTTGGAGGTTATTTCAATTATCTTTTTTACCAGTTCATACTGTACCTGTCCCCTACTGATGGAGAGAATTCCATTGTCTTTTCTATCAGTGCAGAAACTTTCATGAACATAAAATCCATTTTCAAAATCTTGGGGTGGGGGGGTGGGGGGGGTATGGACAGACCCCATACGGAGAGAGGAAGAAGCAGGGGAAATCAATAGATAAAATGGCAGATTTCCAGTATGTTTCAGCTAACAGGTCTGTCCCACACTGCCAATCTCTGGCCAAGACTTTAAAGGCAACCAAGCCTTCTTACTAGAGCTGTATTCTCAAAATTGAGTGGGTACTTGGTAGGCACTGATGTCCATAAATATTTCAAAAGGGAAAAGAATGCATTTCCCAAGCATTGACTAGCTACATATATTATTTATATGAAACCATAACTTAAGATGAAAAACAATAAATGCTTCAACAACAGACCTATTCACAACCTACTCCATTACTAAGTAAAATGGGCTCTGGCTATTCCTCAAGATCTCGTAACTATGCAGAAATTCGATGAGCCCTGCATGTAAACATGACCTACAAAGGTGGAGTATGAGATTGTAGTCACTTCACCAGTACTAGTTATCTTGAAATTACATGGACAAGGGATTATAGACACTGAAATTCATTTACATTTTATATTTGTATTATACTTTATGCTCCTGTTTGAGATCCGGTCTCCCACTCTAAATAAAGGGCAGAAAGTGCACATCAAGGAAGTAGTGTTATCTCCCATTTCATACACAAAAGGTTAGAGCTCAGAGAGATAAAGGACTACATTTTCCACCACCATGCCCCCAGCATAGCTCACCAATAGCTTTTTCCAGACGAAAAAGCTGCTACAAAAAAAGATGAAGGTCAGGAAAACCAGAGATTGCATATTCCAGGTTCATGCCAAAAGACTCCTAAAGAGCTGAGAACTGAATTGGGACTTTCCACTTCCCAAACAACTTAGCTACAAACTCCCCTTTCTTGGTAAATGATCTTCAAACAGGTTTTTAAATGACTGCTTTGTCATTCAACCTGTTCAACACCATAGAGGAGGCATCTCAGAGGAGGCATAACAGACTAATGCTCTTTTGCCTGAAGCACTCATAATATTAATGGAAGTTAATTCTGCTGGTGAAAAAGGGTTAAGTGAGTTTTGCTAGCTCAGAACCACAGCTAGGGAGAAGGGAAAAGCTTTTGGAGGTGAGAATGTGAAGCAGAGATGTAGGCAGCACCACCACCATTTATGTGTTTACCACTCAGCTGGCAGCTAATGGCCCATGTATAAACTCAGGATGAGAGTGGGTAAAATAAATTGCATTCTTTAAAAGAACCATCTCTTCTTTCAGTGGCACAGAAAAAAACATCCAAAATGCACCCCGGAAAGCTATTTTGAGTTTGTTCTTTTGGCAAGATATAGAAAGTGCCAAGATAAAGTCAGTCAATTCAGCATTGTGAAGGGGAAAAAAAAAAAAGCAATAAAACCAGTGGAAGCTCTGGAGACAAGACTCACCTCCGTGCAGACAGCAAGGATATTTATGCACTATTTATACCATTCCAAGCGCAAATTTTACCTTGCATTGTTTATAATGCACATTTCAAAGATCTTTCTGCAGATCTGGCATAATACTAATAACGTAGCAACAATGAAAGGCTGAGGAACCAGGGCTAGTGCAGCCACTCTGGGCAAGATCAAATGGCATATTCCTCTCCCCATAACACTCCAGGGCCTCACACACATCCTGACAAGCAAACACCCGAAGTAGGCTGAAAGTTGGAACATGGCAGAGGCTGTGTTAGTAAGGGAGCATTTCCAAGCGCCTCCTTGTTGCTTCCTAGTTTTTCCTCCGTTCCCTTCACTGCACTGAGTTGAAGTGAGAGGGTCTGGGTGCTGCTTGGTTTACAGTGATGTGATGGGGGCCAGGCCATCAGTCACTGTTAGAGGAAGGAGATGTATGAGTGGGACGTCATGAGGCAAACCTGACTGATGTTCTGCCTCCCCTGCCATCGCTGCTCACTTTGTGAAGGGACAAGGAAGAAGGGTGTCTCTGAAGTCACTCTGGAGCTCCCACTGACTGCAAAGCGTGGCAGGAGGTAGGTCTGACCCAGCCCTGCTACCCTGCTTTCTCCTTCCCTGGCAGAGGAGAGCACAGATCACATCCCACCTGAAACACATAGCTCTTGGTGGTGAAGCCCACTCTCTTGTTACAGTATTACTGGTTTCTATGGCAGGTGTGAACTAATTCAGTTCATTTGGATCCAAGAGCTCTCAGCAACAGACAGGAAGACAAATAACCTTGGGAAAGGGGGTGTTGACAAGCAGGGACTTGTGGAAACTGACTGGAAGGATCAGGAACCTGCACACTCAGCTCCCCCCACTCCTTCAGCAGCCACAGAGCATCCCCGTCATCAGAGCCTTCACAGCTCTCTGCGTTTCATTTTCCATTGAAAAGGCATTTTAGGGCAGTTGTGCTTCAGCTGAAATAGGCAGCTAGGCCTGGATACCTGGTCCTTCCAAGGCTTCTGCCAAAAAGGATTTCTGCTAGCACCTACCATGAAGATATGCCCAGCCCTGTGTTTCCACCTCATCACTAAAGCCAGACTCCTCAGACTCCATTACGGTTGTTTCTTTGCTCCAGTATCACTTTGCCACAGCAAACTGATCCCACCAATTGAGAATGCATCTGGTCAGCAGGAGGCAGTGAGCAACCTAATTCCTTCAAAGGATTATTCAGCCATGAGATCCCAGACAGTATCTTCAAAGACTGGAATGTATTCCGAGTCTGGCTTCATCAAAATCCAGCATCAAACACACCTCCAGGTAGCTTTTTTCACCAGTTTCTGCAGCAGTAATATTTCAGTGACCATCTTATAGAACTGAGTTAGGCCACTGAGAAGTTCACATGAACGTCCTATGTGCATGGTGTCTGTATCCACATACAACCACTGGCAGACCACAAGTGATCCAGATGCCTTGTGCTCATCCTCAGCACAGAAGAGGTAATTTCACACTGAGTATAAAAGATGACAGTAGGACCGTGTCCAATCCAACTCTACTCTACACCAGTTTCAAGCAGATATGAATTTGTATAGGCCACTTACGAAGGCCTGGAAACGGAAACCCTGACACAGCAGTGTGAAATCACACACAGCTCTGTCACTCTAAGGGCTCACACTATAAAACCTTCATTGCTCCAATCCGTGAAGCAAAATGACAAATGACTCCAGTCAAAAGCTTACAGTCAGGACCTAAATCTTCCACCACCCCCTTTCTATGTGAATTAATTTTAGGTGTTCTGTGAGATAAATTGAATTTTGCATTCTTCCAACTGCAAAAATAGATTGTTCTAGTTATTAAAATAAATATATGAAGAAAAAAATGGAAAATAAAGAAAGGAAATACTAGTGTAGTCAGAAATCAGAGTCATGCCAAAGAATCACAGTGGTACTAAGAGACTTGTGCTATATTTTTGCAGGGGCAAAAAGGAAGAACGTGGGGGGGAAGCAAAAAGAAAAAACCCCACACCTTTTCAGAGAGAATCTTTCTGAAGGCAGTTTAAGGTTAAAGTAAAAGCAGATGTCACAACTTAACCTGCACTGCACCAGCTCGCTGACTTCAGTGACAGCAAGAATGGGCCAAAAAATTGTTAAACTTCTGGTTATACCTCCAGCAGTTGCAGTGCATTCTCTGGTCGGTATGGGGCTTTTATGCCTGAATTACAGATTTTCCCCATCATGGTTATCTTCTTCATACAGCCCTCCTCTTCTCACTTTCACTAGGCATCACACATCTAACCGACCAAGTTAGGTCCTACACAGAAGACACTACAAAATCTTAATTGTCCAGGAGGCTGCAGTTGGACTTCCCAGGACACAGGCTGCAATGTCCTCCTGAAAGCTGTCTTGGTCCCTCAGTCACCATTTACCTCCTTTCTTGTTACATTACTGCATATGACTTCATACTGGTTAACATATCTACCTTCTACCAACATTTCAGCAAGGAGCAGTCCTATGCTCCTCGGGCAGTAAAAAGGCAAAAAATACCAGATACCAAAGCTTCAGAGATTAAAATTAAAGAGACTGACACCTACATACTGTATATCTGTGCCCCTGACACTATTAAGCAGCAATTACCACTTAAAAAAGTTGAGTCTTCCAATGTCTCAGTCACCCACGAGACTAGGACCTCTCAGGTCAGCCATTGTGACCTGTTTAGTAGAATATTTTCTTTTTTGAGAATTGCAGATCAAGCTCAACTGGAACTATTTATCAGACTTGGGGAAGAAACACTTACAGAGATGAAGACATTTTAAAATAAAGCATCTGAATTTTTTTTAAAGTGAAAAAACTTTGAAAATTAATGTTTTATTTCAGTTCACATAAAATATTTAATTTTACTTAAAACAAAGTTTTTACCAATTTTCTGATTCAGCCAGCAAGCCAAAAAATTATTATCAATTATTTCCACAGTGCTGCTTAAATTTGGGCTCTGCATAGATTTCAGTACAGAAGAAAAACAATCAAGTGCTGTGTTGCTAACTCTGACCAATTAATTCTTAGTTCTGCAATAGCGGATTTTTTCTTAAAGCCCCAGCTTCTTGAATCATGTGATTATATGAAAACCTCAGCTTTCTTTCCCACAGAAAGTAGGGGTCTGATAATTTGGGTTGCAAACAAGCTCGCATGGTAGAGCACTAAAGGCTTCAATGCCCCAAACAAGCAAAACATATATTTTTCCATTTTACCAATTTTAAAGTCAATCTCATAAAATGGGATGGATATTATTTGTGATATTTGAACTCTCAGGGTAAAGAATATTGCAAATTACTTTCTAGGAGCTATTGAGAAAGATGCTTTGGGATACCTCCATCCCTAGGGCTTTTAACCCTTCTCTGTTATTGGCCCTCTCCCCCATTTGTTTTGGGGAAGGAAACCACCAGCCAGAGAAGTCTAAACCCATACAAACACTAAGAGTTAATTTGTTGCAATGTATCCGAGTGTAGTAACTGATTACATTTTTCCCCAAAGGAAACTTCAGTTAATTTGGTTAGTGACTCATATGCCAGGCTGCCAATTACAACACAGATGATTACACACATAAATTCACGTCGGAGTGGCTCAACGATCACAGGGAGGGGAAAAAAAAAAAAAAAAAAAAAAAAAAAAAAAAAAAAAAAAAAGAGAACCAGAAAGAAAAAAGCTCCCCTTCACCTTCCTGGGATTGGGGGTGGGTAAGCACCCCATCCTGCAAGGTGCTGGGTGCTCACAGAGGCCTTTAGAGACTAAGTCCCAAACCCTACGAGACTGGGACATGACACCTCTGAAATGGCAGTGTCTTCTAGCTTTCCGTTTGGTATTTTCATTGCAGAAATGTGTTGCACACTCTCTAAAAGATTGTTTGCCAGTATCGTTAGAGGAATCCATATACAAAGAGAGCAGGAAGGAGGTTAAATGAGCAGTGCTTGGCAGCACATCAGTAAATCATTTAAAGATAACCTGTGCATACCAATACCAGAAAAAAAAAAAAATCCAATTAAAGTAACTTATTACAAACCTAGTCCCATTTCTGAAGTGCTTTATATTCCCAAGGAGGAGAGGGAGAGGAAAGAAACAGGACAAGGAGCCAGAGCCCAATGCTATAACATGAGGAAAGCCCGGGCTAGGCATTAGAAAAAAAATCCTACATGCCTCATCAATTGGCCTATGAAATCAACATCACGGGGAGTTGGCCAGGCTCCTGAATACATATATTCAGAGAAAATAAGACTTTATTCAGAGAAAACTAGACATTCCTCTAGATAAAAAGCTGCATACATTTCCTTCATTCAGGGTCAACGGGCTAGCTATAGTATAATTCATGCAGTTCTTTGCTGGAGAGGTCAAAATCCTTTACAAACAGTAATTAAGCTTCGTGGCACCAGGGTGCTATTATACCTGTTTTACAAGGGAATAAATAAAAGGATGTAGCGGCTAGATGATTTGCCCAAGGTCATTAAGCAAGTCAGTGGCAGAATCAAGTATTACACACAGGGGCCTTGTCTCCCATCCTCACCTCTCACCTGTAGGCAACTCCCCCACATCGGCCTTTATTAAATAACCATTACAAAATGTATTAATTTTAATTTGGAACTATGTAAATTGACTCTTTCCCAAAAGACAGCAATTGGCTGTTAAATAAATACCAAGTGATTATTACAATCATATTTGCTGAAGGGTGGATCATCAGTGTAATGTGCTGGGTTCAATAAAAAGGTTATTGCCTGTCAAATAAACATGATGAGCAGAGCCTGGACTGATGTGGAGCATATTCAACAGTCACTGGCTTTGGTGGGAACTGCAGCTGCTCAACACCTTTCAGAGGGTGAGTTCAAGTATTTTTTGCAGTATGTAGAGAGAAAACTGGTGCTGCCAAAGCAGAAATAACTCCATTAGCAAGATAACCTTAGGTCAGATTCTGGCACCCTAAACTTCATTACAAGGGTAGTTAAGTCTCACTGATTTCTGTAACAAAACTCAGTGTGAGATGCCGTTCTTAACAAGGGTAAAGAAATCATTCCTATAGTATGAAAGGGTAAGACTATTTTAGTATTAGTGCTAAATTAAATGCAGATACAGGAAGCTAAGGATCTTGCTTCTGTTTTTATTATAACTCAGCAGAAGGGGAGAGCTGTAAATACAATTGAATGGCTGGATTATGTCTTTCAGAGAGATGGTCTGAACACCAAAGAAGCTCTTTTAAATTGCCAGTTTCTTTTATGTGTGAGTTCATAAGAATAGTGTTTGTTCTCTGCCAGACAATCAAAAAAATTCCTTGTACCCTGCAGAACTGATTGTCATTTGCAGTTAGTTACACACTAAGACGGGCACCCTGCTATAAACTGTAGTCATTCATTTTTACACTGCTTCTCTCTGCCAAAGCAGGGTGAAAGGGCATTATTCCAATAAACCCTCCGTTCTGGTGGAGTTTGTCAGCGTAAGCAGCGCGTTTCGCTGTAACAACAAGAACTGCTGCCACCTCAGAGCAAATATTGTTCTTTGCAAAAGCTAAGAGCCAATGCATGTAGTAACTGCTGCTTATGTTAAATAAACAATTTCTTAAAAATCGGCTTTTCCAGCACTAAGTCCGGGCGAGACAGAGGAGCGCAGTACCGAATTGGAGCACTAGGTGGCAAGCCTCTAACAAGAAGTAACTCGGGGGAGCAGAACCTCAACCAAGGCTTTCAGCAGTCACCTGACAGAATTTCACGTTGTGGAAAAATGTTCTTGATTTAAACACCTAGTGTTTCCCATTAAGAGCTGATGTCCTCCCTATACGCTGGCATAGAGCAGCGGCTAAAGCATACAGGACAAGCTGTACTGCAGACATCGCTTGGAGAACAATTCTTACCATTCTTATCTTCAGACCTTACCAAGATGTTCTTTTCCTGTTAATGTTTCCTTAGTGTAGTTACTTTTTTTCCCCTCCTGCTGCCACATTGAGTCTGTTTAGAGTTTTGCTACTGAAAACGCCTGAAGGTTGAGATACGAATTTTAGAAGATACAGGCTCTGCTTGATTCGGAGGGACCCAGTTTGGGAAGTAGGTGATGTGGCTCCTCCACCAGCAGCAAACCAGGCAGCACAGCACACATCCACACTCGCCCAGGCCAATTAGAATGTTAATAATAATTAAGTGTCTTACTCCTAAGACGCTCCTACACAGGGGAATGCTAAAGTGCCAGTCAGCTCGTTTCATTACATGCAGCCAGACACCTCTCAGACCTCATGTATTTGCTAAGGGAGCGGAGCAGAGCGATTCCAGCTCCAGCCAATCTGATTTCAGATGATCTGCTCAACAAACAAATTAGAGCAGCCTATAGAACGAAATGTGGACCAGAAAAAAAGTCCAGCTGTGGCAGATGAGCTGTACCTTTCACCTCAAACTGAGCCACAGCAAATAAATACAGGGCGAAACCTATAAATTTCCAGTTTGCAGGGGTTTGTGGGAGTTTTTATCTAGCTTTGGTTCACACGCTTCAAAGCGGCTCCATTTCAGATTTGAGATAATCCCCTAATTAAACACAAACTCAGCCTTAAGCTGCATGTCATCTGATTTCTGCCCAAAAAATCAGAACTGGACACAGACTTGCTAGAGCTGTTCAGCTTGTTCAGCTCCGAGATTACACTTAACTGGACAGCAAGGGCTGGCCCAGAGGTCCTCTTCCATCTGTTTGAACCACGTGAGTCACCCACCTTCCTCATCTTTCATGAATTCTGCAGTCTGGCTCACAGCTGACCACAATGTGCTGCTTATTCACAGACCAAGCCATTTCAGATGCTAGTCTGCAAACAGCCTTGTCCTTTGATGGGCAGAAGGACAGAAGGCCAGCAAGAGGGAATAGTGGGTTTGCTGCGGGAAGAGTTCTTGGGTTCAAAGCTTGCCCTTCTGGTAGCATCCAGGAGGGGGCTGGGAAGAAAAGCTGCAATACAATTCTCATGAGCAGAACCTTTTGAGTGACTCTGAAAAGTTTTCAAGTTTCATTATCCCTGGCTTAAAAGGAATTAATTTAGTATGTTTCTGATACTAGAGATGTTATGGCTACTATTCACCCAAACATCTACTTTCAGAAAGAGAAAAAAAGCGAGGCAAGAAGCAAAATCTACAGGAGTATGAAAACAGAAAGCCCTGTCTATTCAGAGCACACTCCAAATAAAGCAGATACAAAATAAGTTAAAGCAAGACTGAGTCATTCACATTTCCAATAAATTAAAGGAAAAAAATCCCATCATTTTTCACTCTATTTCACATCAGAGAACAATCACAATGACTACTCACTTAATGCGATGATGATTTTACCCCTGCCCCAAGGGGTTTCTCAGCCTCTCTTGCACAGCTCTGAAAATTATCACATTTGCCCCCATTTTACCTCTCTCCCCACATCCAGTTTGCCCCGTTTCAAACACTTCAGGTTCACAAAGCTGCCTGCTTACAGTTTCTTTTTACTATCCTTTGATTTTTACCAGCTGCAAGGGAAAAAAAATACACAAAGCCATGCATCTGATTAGATGTGCATGACACATAACACTACACCTGAGTGTATATCTGAGTTTACCCAGATCCAGTTTTCCCAAACAATCAGAAGTCTGAGCAAAATCAAGCCAGTCCAGCAACCTGAATCCAGTAGACAAAGAACAAATGAAGGTCCCTCTGGGTCCTATTTCCAGCTTCTCCACAGATAACTAGAGGGGATATTGTTGGGCCAACTCACTGCTGTGGTAGAAATCTTGCATACCCAGCTTCAATTTTATCTTCAGCCCTTGGGAAGTAAAAAGCTAAATGAGGAATCTAAACTGAGGACTCAACTTTGTTGAGCTAGAGCCCTTTCAAGCCACTGTAGAGACAAAAAGTTTGGTTAAGCCGCGTACAGGTACTAATGACTTTTATTGCAGAAGATCAGTGAAAAGAATCACAGCATCTGGGTTAAAGGGACCTCGGAGATCCCTTGTTCAAACTCCTGCTCAAAGCAAAACTAAGTTACAGTGCTACATATAGCACAAGACCTTGAACCAGAAGTGAGCAGATGCAGGGAACTTTCTAGGTAAAGGTCTTCCCAGAGCTGTTTAGAAATTTTTATCCAAGCTTAGCAGTATGTAAACAGAGTTTGCTCTAGAGCAGAGCGGGTACTATGTTGCTCAATAAAAACATTTTCTACATTGCATTGCTGGTGTGCTCTGAGCTTCTAAAAGCATTATAGAAGGTGGCATCAGAAGTATATGGTGGAAACCAAAAGGGAAATGGTTCCATTTGAGTTTAGCACAAAAGCCTAATTAAAATTTCACATGAGCACTGAGGGAGAATGGAGTAAACTCCTACACTGAGCTTACTGCTTGGAGATTCTGCCACAGTGAGGCAGAGAACTGAGAACAACCTGGAGACTTAATGTGGGTATTCACTCCCACAGGGTTGCTGCTGACTGACTTAACTGGAACTATATTTGAAGCAGACTGTTTTATATCTTCTGCCCACTTTGTACGAGATCAAATTCCATCCACTCATAAACAAGAACTTCTGTTTTCTCAAAAATTTAATCACAAATTTTAAACAGAAAATAGCAACTAAACATGCAAAAATAAGCTTGAATAACTCTAGATGATTTGCACCGGCATTACTCTGCACATACAAACTCTCAAACCATGGAAATAATGAAGTGTTCTTGATAGTCACTTTCCTCTCAGCCATACCGTGATGAACAAATCTGTTTTATTGTTATTGCAAGGCATCAGTGAAACCGTATATCTGAAAACATAAGAAGTATTTAAAAAGTCAAATAGCCTGAGCTCTGTTATTCACATTCAGCTAATAAGACTAATGTTAACCTTTGGAGGCATCACTGTCTATAAATTACAGGAAAACAAGCTGGGCAATTAGCTGGAAGCAAAATAAGCATCCTCATCTTCTGTAAAACATAGCAAATTATTTTATAAATAAGTATTTGATCAAATAATCATTTGATCTTGAGGGTTGTGTAACCAAAGTTTTCAATCACTTCTCCTTAGCTGCCAAGAGTTTCAGAATTACGGAAGCTCTATCATTTTGTCAACCTTCAATGCACAGAAATGTGGAGGCATGTCCCCACAAGATGATTATCTGACTTGCAGTTGAAAGCTATTAGATGTTACTTTGTACATTAGCTGAGAATTGCCCAGTTGCAGTTTTTAAGTTTGCTAAGGATGACAAAGATAGGCATGACAGAGTTGCAGTGATTAAATGCTTCTTGAATTTATTTCACAATGTGCTAAATGTTTCTTATGATACAATCTTAAAATCAGAATGAACTGATCTTGTACCTACTGAAGTTTATGACACGATGAATTCTTTACAGAGTAAATTACAATGAAACATTGATAGCAAATTACTTGCTTATAAATGTAGCTCATCCAAAACCACATCATGACAAACCCAGTGCATTTTAGTCAGTAGTACTTGTCTGCTCTCATATACGATTTCAGAAAATAAGACTATTTTCACCTATACAATCACTTTCACTGAGGGGAGGAAAGCAGGCTTCACAGACGTTGTTGAAGAGCTAAAATTTTACAAAAAGTTGAATAGTGATAGTCTGCTGAGAAACAGTGTATATATTATACGCGAAAAAATTAAGTGGAGTGTGCACGTACTTCTCAAGAGTTGAATTTGGACATAGTATATTTCTCTGTCTTCAGAGTCCTAGTTCTTTCAGTTCCTTATAGTTTGTGAAATTAATTATGTCCATTTCTACCTCAAATGCAGAAGGGGAACAAATAATTTCCTTGGATAAACAGACTTGAACAGATTGCAGAAGACCACAAAATATTGATTATGTTAAGTTTGAACTTCAAATTAAGGCACAAATGAAGGTTAATTTCAGTTATTCATGTAAAGAGCTTTACAAATTGCTTTAAAAATGTATTGAAAAAGTATCAAAACCAGTCATAAGTACTATTTTCCGTAACAAATTGAAGTTTACAAGACTGAACTGTATATTCAAGGGTAGTAGATGTGAACAGAAGGAGAAAAAATACAGGATTTGCTAAGGGAAATGACATTTCTTTAAGTTGCCCCTTCAAAAAGGCCATTCTTCTCTTAATCATGTAGCTGTTTCCAAGATGGGTGATCATCCTGCTTTGGATGCAGAAGAGAGGCAGTGGTCAGACCAGCACTGTATTCTAGGTAATCTTAGCTGCAAAGCCTACTTTGGTTATTCCCAGTAATCATCAGAGAGTGAAAAAGTAGGTACAACTGCCAGGTTAAAACTAGAGACAGGCAAGGTCGGTTTAGTTCCACCTCCATAACCACTGCTCTGTCCTGGGCAGATTGGAGCTCAGCTGGAAGAGGGACTCCAACCTTAAGCTTCCCATAGGCAATTCAGATTGTTCCCACCAGCTGCTGTGTGTTCTCTGCCATCAGCACATTTGCTATAGGCAGCTGGAAATGGCCAGTACCAAAGGGTCAGGAGACCTGCCTTGTGTTCTGGCTCTATCACTGCATTATCTTTTACTTCCATCCAGGGGATGAGGACATTGTTCCTCTAATTACTATTAAGTTTGCACTATGATTGGTCTGGAGTCCTTATAAACACATATCACTTCAGGATGCTGTGCTGAATTCTGAGTTCACAGAGCCACAGAAACTGATCTAGTTGTGTTCACACTTCCTCTAGAGATGTGGCATAAATTTAAGCCAGGGAAACTGAGTCTCTGTCTGCAGTAAAACCAGAGCATATGCCAGTGTGAAGGCACTTTGGAGAAGCTGGGATCTGGGTCTTAATTGTCTCCTGAAGTTTAGCACTGACAAGATAGACATCACTGAGGGAATTCAAACATCCAAGAGGCTCCAGTACCTTGAAACATCTCCCTGAGTGGCATTATATCCCCACAATGTCTCTCCAGCTGTGACAGTCTCTCATTAAGATGTTGTGACCTATAGAACTTTCCTGCTCATATCTGTGGGCTTGACCACTTCGAAATAAACCCATGAGAAGTTTCTGTCTTTAGCAGCAAGGTGGACCAAGGTTTTTCCACATACCTCTTCAACCCAATGCTTTGGAGTCAAATGCTTCTGGTATTTTAATATAAGGCTTTAGGAAGTTTCATATGGTTATGGTTTCCTTTTTAGTATTAGCACATACCCACACCCAGCACTTCATTTTCTTAAAATACAAATATGTACATGTATAATAAAAACAAGTCCTAGTCAGAGCTTAAGAAGTTTTAGACCTGAAAACCTGTGCTCCCAAAAAGGATAAAATGTGCCCCTTGCACTAATTTCTGATTCTACAGCCTGCCCATGACCGTGATGATGCAGAACAGCACTGCAAGGGGCATGTGCTACATAATGTCAGCTGGCATCAGCAAAGGTGCTGTGGATACTGCAGAGCTCTACTGTAAGACTGCTGACTGTTTTCATGGCATCACATGAAACACAAAAATAAATAGCTCCTCTTCTATGATCACAGCATGGAAGGTTTGCTTTGCTGTCTATCCCTTCTCATTAAAAGCATAAAACACAACGCAAGATAGGGATTAGACACAGAGGCAGGCAAACGCAACAGAGCCACAGGGAAGAGCTAAGGAGTAAAAGGATTGGCACATGTGCCAATAAAGCCGGTCCTGGTGTCAGCTACAAGTTGCACCCTCAGAAGCCAGAACTGAATTTGACTCAGAGAACAGAGGAACAATAGGCATAGACACTCTAGACCACACAGGCATGCACACCCATTTCCTTCTCCTGAGCCTCTGTGCAGGTGTTAAGAGAAACCTCTCCCCGAGCAAACTGTCATAAAACTGTTACTTTTTCTTTTCTAAAGTCCTCTTTAAAACAAACAGGCACACACTCTTTTCCTGTGAGGCAAGTTTAGTTTTTTTCCTATTTAAATTACAAACACATCAGAAATCTTCCTCACCACAGCGCATCCTGTCTTTTCTCTGTCTGACATTTAGAGTACAAACTCTTTAGGGCAGGGTCTGTCTTTATATTTTATGTCTCATACAGAGCCAAGTCATATTCTCAATGTTAAACAGTAAGTAGAAGAGGCCCATACACATATACAAGGTTATATGATATACATCTAGCTTATGTATGACATACACATGATATGGTCAGTAAAACAGGCCTGTACAAGAAACCTCTCTACTTATATACACAACAAAACAGATCCTAACTTGTGTGACAGGGCATACACACATGGTACAGTGTATAAAGGAGGCCCTTGTAAATGTACATGCATGCATCTGCTTTTTAAAAGTCTCCAGGATCCCTTCAGACTGGGAGGAATAGGGAGAAGCAGAGGAAAAGAGGACTGCAGAGGGAAGACACGTTGTCTACAGTTCACCTCTTCATGATGCTCGTTGGTGAGCGGTTCAGGAAGGTGGGAATGACTCAGCCACACAGACATTGTGCATCGGACTGTACGTCTGAGAAAAGGTTGAGAACCGCTGCTCAGCGTGACCCCTTTCCTGGGCAAAAGCAAAGCAAATACATCTCTCTCAACCGTTCCCAAGTACCAGCTTCAGTCAGGCGCCATGATGACATCAGCCTTGCTTTCACAATTATTTAACCTCTGTCTTTCAGATCAGCAATGAACCAGCAAGGGTGACTAATACACACATCAGCTCTGCAAAGTTATCAACACACTGAACAGGGTGCTAGCCCTCAGGAATGAGCTATCCTTTCATGAGTCTATTTGGTTTGTATTTGGGGAAAGACTGTATGAAGCCAAATGTTACATCTCCGTAAGAAGCTACAGGCAAACCTCTGTGCCCCATGGAAATATCAGTCCTTTTGCCAGTAAGATGCAGATATAGCAAAGATATTTGCTTTTTCTCATTTCTGTGTATTATTTTGTACTACTCTCCTCAAACTCTGGCTCCTGCTCTCACTCTCTGTAGAAGCATGGAAAAAGTAGCTTCTCTTAACAGACATCTACAATAAACATGCCGATACTTGAGATGTAAACTGAGAGGCTGGCATTATAACAGAGCCTCTAAATCAACCTCAGGACCTTGTTAGCATAATTAGCGATAGGACTGGTATCTTAAAAGATCCAGGACAGAAAGTGGAAAAATAGTAATAACAATAAAAAATATAGTTGTATCCCAGGAATTGCTGGGATGATTGCTGATGGTTCAAAAGCAAGTCATATCTTGCGTGAGACAAATACATTTTATATGATGTTTAATCTCACAGGAATTCTGCCAGAAATACTCAGAAGCTTGTTAGGGGAAAATATGAGAATCTACTCACGTGAACAATAAAAGATTCTTGTGTGGAGGAGCTACTGTGACTCCCATCCTCATAATAGGTGCACGTCTTGCAATTACAAGCATGCTGAAAAATAATACTAGATTCACTGCTCCTTTCTACTAATTTGAAGCTTCAGAGAAGATGACAGTACTGGTCTTCCTTCCAGTTGAAACTCAAGTAAGATGGAGACACACAGGAGAGGGAATTTGTTCAGGACCACCTGGAAGTCAGTGGTAGAGTCAGAAATAGTATCTGTCTACAAGGGCCCTGAGAGCACTAATAATGACCTTAACCAGTCCCACCTGAAGCCTCCACCCTCTGCCCATGGGCCCAGGAGCCCCACTTAAACTCAACACTGGGTCTTCAGTCACCATATGAGCAAAACTGTCAGGAGTGCCTGTCTCCAGCTCATGCACAGCCATGCCTGACCATGAATCTTGTTGATCTGGACCCATTGACTAATTCCTAGCTTGACCTCAGACCTACCTCATCACTACAGACCTGCCTGGTGATCGCTGGGCTGTGTCTGATCCTGGTTAGCCTTACTGGACCTGATCCTGACCTGTGGATTGACTTCCTGGCTTGAGGTTGGACCTGCCTTGTCACCACAAAATTGTCTGATGATCTGGACTCTTGGTTGAAGCTGGCTACCACTCCCAGGCCTGCCCTGCTCGCCCATCACTTGAGGGCTGTGGGACAGGGCCTTTGGCTGGTGAGGACCCTGATCTTCCAGCCACATTATCCCCTTCAGTTCCCTGTTCCTTTGAGAGCAACTGGTGCTTGCTGCACCCTGATATTATCCTAGTAGACCACCCTGCCTCCCTTACTTGTTTCCACAGCACCAGGGACAGGAAGATAAATGCCACTGGTATTTTGTTATGAGCAGGGAAATTAAGAAATAAATTAAGGTACAAACTCAAACTGGAACTCTGCTTTCTTCACAGTCTTAAGCGTGTCCTTCCTCCTACTTCATATTGGAGATGGCGGTATCACCTTCCCCAATGCAAGGTAGCAGCACAAGATGTTCAAGGGGTCATATGAAGAGGTTCGTGTTCTGCATCAGTGTCCCCTGAGAATAAGAAATCTTGGCTGACAAGAGCAGAAACAAGAGGAACCAGGCTTTAGCAGGAGAAAATGATCACAGCAGAGAGCTTGAGACCATGGGAAGGAAAGGCAGAGCCCTGGGAAGGGGAAGAACTGGTAGATTACCCAGTAGGGCAACCGGAGGATGCAGATGCTGCTAGAGGGGAGCAGATTTGTGTTGGGCTACAACATAGCAATAGGGTAGCTCTAGCACTTGGAGCTGAGAAAGGCAAATGAGTTAAGCACCCACTGGATGAAGGATGTGAGATGCAAAGAGCTCATGGCAGAGAGGGCCAGGTTGTTCTTCACCTGATGTTAGATACATTCCTGCTCTTAACTGCAACTGGAATCTGGCATCAGATCTTAGCTTTCCTGAGCAGCCTTTGGGTCAGAATGCAGCATTCCAGCAGGGTTTATATCTTGCACTGGGGAACCTGGATGTCTGGAGCCCTGGTTCCACATGGGGAGGGCAGAAGAGCTCATCCAATAGTTTTGTCCCTGACTACAATCTCATTTAAGTTTGTCTTTACAAACAGGAGAAATTCCACATACAGCTCGTGCGGAGGTTATAAGGCAGCAAATGTTTAAATCTTCATATACAGGCAATTATTGCTTTTTCATTTGGAAGCTGAAGGAGGTGACTCAACAGAAAAGGATTCAGGCTGAGTCAGCAAGGTCTTTTCCTTGGGAGTTAGAGATACAGCAAGAAAGCAAAATAACTTAGAGCGAGGCAGGAAATGTGTTGTGGAGGTTCAGGGTATGGAATGCAGCTTTTCCCACAGACAGTTTCTCTGCCTTTCCCTCTTCCATTCCTGAGACATCCATGTGCAGCCTGTGGAGTGACTGTGCAATTAAGAGAGGAAGAAAGAAGTTAACACTTTGTACCTCCATAGCATCTAATACCTCAGTATCTACACACCTCCTCAGACACCGCTTACCTATCTCAATAGTACGTCTCTTTTACAAGAACTGGGCCTTGCTAGAAGTTTATTTTAATTTGGAGATTAGAAATATCTCTCAGCCCCACAATTCAACAGTGTTGAAGTAAAGACCAGGATCCAGGCTTTTACAGGAATGGATGTAGTGAAGGAAAAGGGTGGATTACACCTCTCTGGGGTCCTGCAAGTGGCTAATTAGCCCAGAGAAGCACAGAAACTCTCCTAGTCTCTCCCTGCTGGAGGCGAGCCAAGGGAGTCTGCCTTATTCTTACATGAAGTGGTATCTGAAGAAAGATCAAAGGATGAGACCAAGATTTCACGGCTAGTGAATCAGGCAAGTCTGCTGAGGGTTTCGATATGATCTTTACAATAAAGGGAAAGCTTCTCTGCTTAGTGACATGCTAGTTATGGGATATTCATTTTTCTAGATTTTACTAATAAGAGCATAAAACTCCTTGGGTCAGTTGATGGCTCTATAATTTCATACTCTTCACATGGGAAAAAAAATGATGCAGATGTTTTCAAATGTAGTGGGGGCTCAGGTGTATTTTTGAAATGTAATGTCTGAGATTCCTTCACTTTCAAAGGGATTTGAGAAACTCACTTGGATGCTTTGGAAAATGTTACCTTAAGCAACTGCTTCCTTAAAGAGTTACCACTGAAGACAGTGAGCAAGCCTCAGTCTCGTAAGTAAATGCTTTTAGGGACCAGCTAGCAGAGACGAATGTGATCTATTACTGTCCCTTTGCCCTTTCACCAGAGCACCTTAAAGCGCTCTGTAATCATAAATGTAGGAAGAATTTGCTTCCCTTCCGTCCATCCCCACCCTGCTATGGGAAAGAAAAGAATTATTATGACAATTGGGCAATTGTAAAACAGAGTAATTAAGTGACTTGCCAAAGGCCAGGTAGCCAAACTGGGGAACTGATCCTAAGCGTCCCAATTCCTGCTCCTCCTTTGTAGCCAACACACACAGACCCTGCTGCTGAAAGGTCAGAATACTTCTTCCCTGGGGAAGATTTCATTTCCTCCTTTGAACGCTGAGGGAGGGGCCCCTCTAAATCACAGGTTAGGCAGGCACTCAACTGAGTTAACACAATGTACTTCCCTACACCATGTCTTGAAGGTGTAGTTAGATGTTATTACATGTATTGCTGTAGCTCCTAGAGGTCTCTGCCAAGAGCAAGCCCCATTGTGTTGGACACCGTTCACACACAGTATGAGACAGTCCCTGCTCCCAAAGAACTTTAATATTCTTTGATATTTCTGGGAACCGTTTCATGAGAGAATTTCAGCTTAGAGTACAGGGCCTGTTTCTTCCTTTTAACCTGAATTACACCAGGATAACTCCACTCACTTCAATCCTTACCCATCAGAGATGAGACTTCAGATTCCTTATGTTGCAGTCTCTCTTTTTAAAATCACTGGAGCATGTATGACAAAGAATCAGGAAATGAGTGGGCAGTTGGCATTAATTTCCTCCATGTCACCATCGTTGGTTGCTGTTGTGGAAACACAGCAAGGCACGGCAACTGTTATTTCAGTGCACAGAGCCATCCCTGAGCCCCAGATGGTGACCATATGATCTGTCCCTCTTATGGACCATAGACATGTTTCTTATGCTTTAGTATTTGACTTCTGCATGCAAAGAGTGCTCACCTAAATCTGCCTAACCACCACAGCACCTGGGTGCAACACAGGTCCCTTTAGGAATCCAGTAAAGACCCAGACAGAGGGTAAACAATTTGTGGAAAAAGCACAACCTGACTCAATTAGAATTTCCTCCATGAATAGCTCCCTATGTCAGAACTTAAGGCCCCAATTCATAGGGAAATCTGGGACCCATTTCCTCAGGAATTGCTAGTTATTTACGCAGAGAAAGTACTGCATTCTGATTTTGTTTTCTGGATGGTCTGGGGTGGGCTTTACTGCTCACTTGAATAGACTGGATTTATGCTGAGCTGGTAGCAATGACAAGAGATCTGTACTTCTAAATGTTACCACTTATGTCCTTCAGCACCCCATCTCTCCTCCTGGCAGAAGATGTACAGATATCTGGAAGAGCTGATCAGCTGCTGTAGATGAGCACACCCTACTACCTATGCTGACTTTGTCAAAAGCCCAAAAATTACACCTGGCTGGTATAAAAAGGAGCAATTTTCCGTCATCTCTTTGCTAAGGAGCCCATGAACTCCCAAGGCCCAACATACAGCTCTAGTCATGATGTAGGGAATGTTGGCATTTAGGGGGATAATGGTCCCTATGGGGCCAAAGCCCCATACATACCATAAAACACACTTCTCTTAGAGCTGCCTTAGGGCAAGGGACAGTTATCCTTTTTCAGAAGTATCTTAATGCGTCTTTTACTCTGGCAAATAGGACTTGTCTGTGGAGTAAGATACTATAAGAGGAGAATGAGCCTGGTACAATCTGACCCTTAAGAAATAGTTACAATGATCTTCCAAAACCTCCAGAGTGTATAATACACCCTTTTTCAAAGGCCCAGCCTTAGCCACACACTCCTGTGCAAACAAAATTGGATCTAATTCCAACTCCTATGGCCTTTCCTAGAGTTAAACAAAGCCTTGTAGAGCTGAATGATGACAAACCACAGAGGGAAGGAGAAACTGCATGAGGAAAAAAAAAGACAAAACATCTGCCCCTGACATTTCAAAAATTCTTATTTGCCTAACTCCCCTGATTTCAGCAGAGCTGTAGAACTTCATACCAGCTTCGAAGTTAGTCTCTTTTATAAAAATCTTTCTTCTGATGAGCTCTGAAATCAGCAGAGGTGTTCAGGCAGACGTGTGTAGGCTGTCTCAGACAGCAGGGGCTTCAGGCAAGAATTATTTCAGGCCAACAGTGGCAAGAAAGAGAAAAGGTTGGTGGTGGAGGAACAGAAGATGAAGAGGGAAGCAGTGAGAGGCAATTCTTGTGGTTTGGAAGTTCCTGTGGCTCTATGTACAGTCAGCATTTCTGTCTGCAAACAGAAACATTTCTGTTTGCTTTGCAAGCCAGATTTCTCAACCTTTGGCCTTCTGACCTTCACTGTATCTGGTACTAGGATCAGGTGTGAGATTGTAACTTACTGCTCCGAGGGGCAGAGCTTTTTCACTTAGTTCAGCAGCCAGACTAGATGGGGCCTACCCTTTCCATCACAGACCTTGAGACAGCTGACTATCTCTCTGAGACAGAACGTAGAGTTAAAGGCTGTGCAAGGAGCCCCAAAACACTCTCTTCAGATGAAGGTTTACCTGAGCTTAAATATTGCCATGTTGTCCCATTCCAATAAAGGCAGATTTCGGGCATAAGGAGAATCTAGGCATGAGCTGCACATCGTTTTTGCATGGTGCTAAGAGTCAGACAAGGGTTCCATCTGCTCAAAGGTATATAGTGCTATCTCTGTTGGACTCTGGCAGAAGAAGAGGAAAGCAATGTCTTTATATTTGACCAGAAAGGTCGTTCAATTTGTCCTTATCAAATAAAAATAAAATAAAATAAGATTTTTTAAGGCAGTACAGTTTCTTCATACCACATGCCCATGTTTATTGCCATATAAAATTCCCTGTTTGCCTACACCCCACCCAGGCTCTTGTACACACCTGCATAAGTCTATAATTTTATCCCATGAATCATTCTGTACCATCAGATCACACCCAAGTTACCAGAACTCTAAGGAAGTGGCAAGTTCATTATGCTGGTTTTCATCTTTCAATTTTAAAATAAAAGAAATTTTTATTGGCGCCCTGAATCCACAAGTATTTTTTAAAAAAATGACAGGCAGAAAGTACATGTAAAATTAATTAATTAAATGCACCCAACAAAAGGGAGTACAAAGGAAGGGAGAGCTAATAAATGATCTTTTAAGGGACTGTTTGGACCTGTCCTGCAGAGGTTGTATCTACCTCACAGGGTACTGCAAATTTTAAGCATTCAAATCATGAGTCAGGCTCACCAAAAATCGTGAGACTGAGGAAAAATCATAGTTTTCAGTTCAAATGAAAGTTTTTTGGCTTATTTGCTGCTCAGTTTTGCAACCTTGGGAGAGCATTGAGGCCATGGTTTTAAGCACTTAGGCAGCCTTTGAAGGACTTTTTTCCCAGGAAAGTGGAGATTTTCAGCTAATTACTTCTGTCCAATAGCTAGTGTTTAAGGAACCTACCAAAAAACACAAGAGGTTGCAATCCTAAAAGAAATCAAAGTGCTGTGGTGTACAAGAGCAATACTGCAGTGATTCAGGCTAGTTTTAGAATGTTCTTTGTTAGAAACACAAAATGAAGCATACTTGTCAGCATGGGGAGAGATATGCAGGCAAATATTTGCAAGCTGCATTTTTTCACCTCTGTTTACAATGTAGAGCTACATACTTCTATCTTAGCAGACATTTCCCACTTTTAACTTCTTAGAGTTATTTTAGGGTTACCAAATATCGTTGGAATTGACTGACTTTGTAGTTCCTAGGATTAGGCTCAGTGTGCTTCTTGACTTCCAGCCATTTGGTGGCCTATTCATTGTTACACAACTGTAACATGCAGCAATGACACAAACTTCTTGCCATTCAATTAAAAAATGACAAGCAGCCAAGGAAGAAAATTGGATTACCTCCTGGGCAACTTAAGTTCATGTAATATTGCCATTGGGTTGTTTCCTAGCCAGGACACTTAATTGCTGATAAATGTGTTTACAGCTTGGTAAGTGCATCTATCTATTTGGGACCAAGATACGTGTGACAGAATCATAACAGACTTAAGATTGGCCAACAGTCTGGAAGAGGCTGCCACCAGCGGGCGACTCTACCACAGTGCAAAGACTAAACATCCATAACAATAGTTGTCTTTGATCCAGTCAGGAAATATAAAAATAAAAGCAAGGCAGTGGTTGAAGTCTCTTATCTGCTCTGGAAGGGTCTAGCTTTGCAGAGATGATTGGGTGCTTTAGATCTGAGATCTATTTTCTTTCATACACATTCATCGTGCTTTATTGCTTGCTAATGGAATGACAAAGAAGAAATGGTCTAAATCTAATCATGCTGCAGTTGACTATGGCTGAAAAAACCCAGCGAGTATTGGATACCTTACTGATTCTCCCATATACATACTCCCTCTGTTTAATGGCCTCCCTGCTCAGCATACCGTTAACAAGTCTGTTTAATTCTTATGTCTACACAGTCACACTGACATTTAAATTTGTTGTCTCCTCACCACTCTGCTTGGCGCTTCCAATGTGACATCTGCCACTCCAAGTGTTGCACTCTATATTGGGTTTGCATGGCAAGGTTTTTGTAGCAGGGGGGCTACAGGGGTGACTTCTATGAGAACTTGCTAGAAGCTTCCCCTGTGTCCAATAGAGCCAATACCAGCTGGCTCCAAGACGGACCCGCTGCTGGCCAAGGCGGAGCCCATCAGCGAGGGTGGTAGTGCCTCTGCGATAATATATTTAAGAAGGGGAAAAAGTTACTGTGCAAGACCAACTGCAACCAAAGAGAGGAGTAAGAATATGTGAGATAAACAACCCTGTAGCCATCAAGGTCAGTGAAGAACGAAGGGGAGGAGATGCTCCGGGCACCAGAGCAGAGATTCACCTGTGGCCAGTGGTGAAGACCATGGTGAGGTAGCTGTGCCCTGCACCCATGGAGGTCACCGGGGGAGCAGATGCCCATTGGCAGCCTGGGGAGGACCCCACGCTGGAGCAGGGGGATGCCTGAAGGAGGCTGTGACCCCACGGGAAGCGCCACGCTGGAGCAGGCTCCTGGCAGGACCCGTGGCCCCGTGGAGAGAGGAGCCCACGCTGGGGCAGGTTCGCTGGCAGGACTGGTGACCCCGCGGGGGACCCTCACCGGAGCAGTCTGTGCCTGAGGGACTGCACCCCGCGGCAGGGACCCACGCTGGAGCAGTTTGGGAAGAGCTGCAGCCCGTGGGAAGGACTCATGTTGGAGAAGTTCATGCAGGACTGTCTCCTGTGGAAGGGAGCCCATGCTGGAGCAGGGGAAGAGTGTGAGGAGTCCTCCCCTGAGGAGGAAGGAGCGGCAGAAACAACGGGTGATGAACTGATCACAATCCCCATTTCCCATCCCCCTACACCGCTGGGGGGAAGGAGGGAGAGAAATCAGGAGTGAAGTTGAACCCAGGAAGAAGGGAGGGGTGGGGGGAAGGTGTTTTTAAGATTTGGTTTTATTTCTCAGTATGCTATTCTGATTTGATTGGTAATAAATTAAACTAATTTCCCCAAGTCAAGTCTGTTTTGCCCATGACAAATTGGTGAGTGATCTCTCCCTGCCCTTATCCAAACCCACGAGCCTTTCATTATATTTTCCCTCCCCTGTCCAGCTGAGGAGGGGAGTGATAGAGCAGCTTTGGCGGGCACCTGGCGTCCAGCCTGGGTCAGCCCACCACACACTCTAACCAACTCTCAATGTACTTTCAGTTGCTTCGTGATTGGCAGGGAGGCTCAGGGTAGCAGACAAGGTGAATCCTGTAAACATGGCAAGAGATAAGGCAATACTGAAGGGAACAATAACCACAAAACTAGCTCACAGGGTTCGAGGGATGGAGGTACACGTACTGTTTATTTTCTGTGCTCTTGGATCAGCGGCAATTCCACATGTAAGCTAACTTCTTCAGCCTCAGCTTTAAGACCTGGAAAGTCCCTTAGCACAGAGCATTATTTAACTAAGAATATATGTTTTCTTTATCTTTTATCTATATAGGAAACAAAACAAAAATAAAACAACCGAGACATTTGAACAATGCCTACAGCTCTGACTTAGGCCATGTCTCTGCCCTTGTTTGCACTGATGTAAATCAGAGATCACTGTAAGAGATTTAAAGTAGGCCTTTAAATTTCTTATCACATCACTCCTCTGCTCCGCCAGTGATCTATTCTCTGTGTTTCTAACAACAGTGCCCATGCTTTTGCCAAGCCACAGTTGCACACAGAATGCTTTCTCTCTCCAGGTACACACAGAGCCTGTCCCCTCTTTATACTTTCATATAACATATGCATCTTTCATCCTGCTCACAAGAAGTGCGTTACCAATTATACCAATCCCAGGGTTTTTTAACTCATTTCCCCAGTATTTGCTCAGCTGGCTTGCCCATCCCGTTTGTTTATGATGAATGCTTTATGACATAAACAATTACATATTCCCAGGTGCATTTAACCAGAAAAGCAGGAACAGAAAGAAGTAACAGACTTGGGACTGCCTGGGCTTGCATGGTGGCAGCAACAAATACGTTTCCATGCTTCAAAGGCGCTGATATAGCTGCTTCTGAAATTCAGGGGACTCATGATTAGAACTGGCTGGTAATGGGTGATTTCTAGTTCGCAAGAAATTTCTTTTTTTGGTTTGGTTTAGCTTAAGGCCAGCGCACCAGCACTTTCATCTGAGCAATCCAAGGCCATGCCTTGCATGGCACAGTTGTGAAACTGGTGTAATTCTGCCTGGTAGAGGGCAGTAGTACACACACACACACACACACACACACACACACACACTCTTGCACACTCACACACACACGCACTCCATCTTGCTGTAGGCACCAAATGTGCCATGACACAGAAACATGACATGAGAGGCAAGATTTTGTCTGGTTTTCTGACTCTCTACTTTAACCCCTAATGCTCTCGGCACCAGCACTGCTACTTCAGCACCTCCACAGCTTCCTAACTTCTTGTAGTATTTGGGACAGAAATCACTGGATTAAATTCCATGTTTTGAATCGTGACATTGATTTTTTCATTTCTTCAAGAAAGTGATTTATTTTGTTCTTAAAATCCCTGTGGCTGATGTTGTATTATCTAGCACTGCCAAATTTTATCAAGAGCTTGAGAGAAAGGGGGAAGAAAGACGAAGTTTTTCTCTTATGTCTGCAGACTACTCCTACCTCTGAGCCGCCAGGTAATATCATGTAAGTCATATTAACCCTTGTTCCCTTTCTACCCTTGGTTGCCATAATTAGTGAAGAAAAATTGATGTAACTGATGGTGATACAAGGCTGAATCTGCATCAGTCTGAAAACCAGGCAGCAACAGCACTGAGTAACGTGACGAACTACCCATCCCTACATGCATTATGTGTTACTCCAAAAAATCCAGGCAACGTGGCCTGCATGGTTTTCAGCTTGGATGGTTCAGCAAAGATTTTTGATAAAAAAAGATTAACAAACAGGGCCTGAAACTCTGTATCAAACAGAAACGATCCCCAAGGTACATTAAGATCTGACAGTCTCCATTCAATTAGCAAGTGGGAGACAGCTGGCTGTCTGTCACTCTTCCTCTTCCCTGAATACAAACACATTCAAAGTCAATCCAAATCTTTTTGTTTCATCAGCAGGTTTATCCAGTTACCTGAAGGATGCAGAACAAGTTTAGGTACCAACTAGTCTATGTCAGTAATGGACCCAGCGTTATTCTCCCTCTCTCTTCTTACTATGTCTGACAAGCTGATTGTCAAAGAAAAGAGAACCCCTCTCCCAGACACTGTAGCTTTGGGACTCAGGTCTCTTCTTAGACTTGCCATTTGTCTGTCCCCTTTTCTGAGCACAGTTCAGGGAATTCTCAGTGAAGAATAGGCTCTTTCTCTTAGACCCTTTGAGATATTTCCTATTAGTCACTACAATAATTAAAGGTTCCAGTTGCATTGCATTAGCACCTTTCATGTCATTGGAGTCCAGCTGCAGTGCGCGAATCACATATTTGCTGAGACTCCTGTGCCAGCCAGCGTGCCAGGAGCAGAGTTTTACATTTCATCACTTTGTAAAAGAAATAAGCAGTGTTCCCTGATCGTATTGCAGGGCAGCCTGTAAGAAGGGCTCTAAGCACCAATCACTGGAATGTCTGGCCATGAGTTGCATTGAAATGCTGCCTTGACAAGATTTTATGAACACATTGTAATAAATCCATGGCCGTCTAAGACTTCTTAATTGTCAGTGTACTGCACGTCAAAGCTGCTCAGAACCCCACGGTGGAAATGCCAGTTGCACTTGGGCACTTGCTCCGCACAGCACATGGTATCTCCACTTGACTTACAGGAAAATCTTCACCCTTTATTAGCAGTGCAGGTGTTGTGCCACAGGGTTGGGGAGTTCTGAATTCACCCTGAAAAGGCTACTGGTGCAGAGATTTAGTTTATTATAACATTGTTAATTGACAGACTTGTGTGGCTGTCTAGTCAATAGCAGCCTGCTAAAAATATGCATTAACCAGAGAGAATGAATCAGCTGCTAATAGCAGTCTGCCTGATTGTCAGCTTCTATCTATCTTCAGTATTTGTCGGAACCTTGTCACTATTGTACTCTGCAGCTCCAAGCCTCTAACATATTTATCCTTGAAACACCCCTCTGGGGCAGGGCGGTTGTTGTTCTCACCAGTTTACAGATGGGAAACTGTGATACCGAGAGGGAGACTGATTTGCCCAAGGTCACACAAGAAATCTGTAGCAAAACAGGGAATAGTACATCAGTCTAGCAACCCCAGGGGGATTAACCTACCCCCAGCCAGGACATCCTTCTTGTCTCCTTCCTCGTTCAAATCAGCAGAGCTATAGCAATTTATACTAGTAGAAATTCTTTGAGACTCCTTGCGAATGCAGAACCTTCTATTTATGAGTGGATGAAGTATTAACTAAACGCCCCCCTTCCACATTCCCAAAATGCTGACATCCCAAAACCAAACTTTAAAACATTCAATATGCACACTTCAAAACTTGTTTAAAATCCGTGCCTCCTTTAAACCAAGTTCTAGTTCTTCTCTTTGTTTGTGTGCGTTTCTTCTAATTGCTAACACCTCTAGCTCCAGGTGTGGGGAAAGAATGGCCACTCTACACTTCTGTTGAGACGTCTAGAATGAGCAGCAGTGTTAGAAAGAGAAATGTGAACCTGTGATCTGGTTTTGAGTCTTGGCAAGTACATGAGCCCTTTAGTTCATGTACCAAATATGTTTGCTTGTAATTCAGTAAGCTGACATAGGATCTTAAGGAACATTAACTCATGTGTTACTGTGATGCTGTGATTGATTATAATACTGCTATTATTAATGTTTCTTATGTACTATGCAATGAACAAATGTAAGATAGACGTGATCCTTCATGTGAAGTTTGCCTTCCAAATAACATATGATAAAGGAGAAAAGATAAGAAAAGAGTGGGACAGTTGATCTCAAGAACATAGACATAAGGTAACTAATAATGGGCTGGAAACTTGCCCAGTTTGTGGGAGCCGTGAATTCAGGCACGGAAGCTGAGCAGTGCCAGTCACACTAGAGGGGAAGGATGGTGTAATCAGGTGAGAGAAGCAGTGCCAAATGCACATTACTGCAGCATGGCTCCATGTGTCTCACTGCACTAGCTAAAAAAAATCAGCCATGCATGTGGAGCCCCTTGAACAGCCCTCTTCTATTGCTTGATGAAGTGGTACTGCAGCTCTATTCCTGAGTTTACAAATGAAACACAGATGAGAATTTGTAGTATATGGAAAGTCTAGAAGCAGGATGGTAAAACCGGGAAGATCTAGCAAAAAAGTTCTGTTTTCTTTTCTTATCTTTCTTATTTTTGCCTCGTACACTTTTTCAGCAAGGACCACACACACACTGTACTAGTCAGGGGTGCCTCCTATCTCTTCTTGCATGCAGCTTCAGAACCCCAGGTTGTAGCTATTACTGTTTCAGGATCACAATTCTACACAGGGAGGCACTGTCAGAAGAAAAGCACCATGGTTTCTCTTGGGCTCGGGAGAGACCCAAACCACCAGTTTTAGTTCCTCTGCCTGCCTTTCCTCCCTGTGATTTTTCTTTCTCTCCACAGTTTCAGCAGGGTTGCTTCAGGAAGTCAAACCCCCGACTCCACTCTTCTGTGTCTTGCAGGCAGTTGTGGCTTCAGCTGCTGTAGAAGGCGATGACTCTGCAGGTTTCTCCTTCCTGCCCTTGTAGCCTATCAACCACTCCATCAAGAAGAGACACTCAAGCTGACAGTTGGTGCAGCTGCTGGAGGTACCAGCCACTCATGGCTACTGGGTGGCATCATTCAGAGGAAAGGAGAAGTACACAGAAATGCCTGTCCAGCTGTGCAATAGACACAAGCCCTTCCTGGAAAAAACGAGGGTTTTCAGGCTTTTGAGAACCCGGAGGATTTTCCTCCACCTTCCTACAGGTGGAGCGATTGGGCAAACACTTGACTAACCATCCTCAAGCCCTTCCAGCCCACCAACAGCAGGCTCTCTGTTCAAAAGACTTGTGTACCATTAGGCAAAGCAAACTTCAAAGCTGTCTAGCCCACTGACCCAATATGGAAAAAACTAATTAATTAGAGATGGATACAGTGTCAGCTTTTACCCGGCCGGACCTTGCTGGAGGTAGAAAAAGTTTGAACTGGGCTCTTAAAGCTGTAGGTTTTGTGTCCTACGAAGGAGGAACTGAGATCAGGGCTTCAAGGACAGTGGTGTTTGATTATCTGAAATGTCCATTTTCAACTCACTAAGGTCTGGCATTGATAATCTCTAGTTCTCCAAAAAGGCTAAAATACTGCATGGTCTTTGTGAAATGAATGGATGTCATCACAGGGAGGATTCCCCAGACAGCTGACATTCAGGGAGCCAGGCAAGCGACCTCACCTATTTGCGCCTCTGCATCAGCATCTACAAAAGGAGACAACAGTGGGGTTTGGCGATGACACAAGTATGTGCCTATACTTGAAACCAAAGGGTGATATTAAAAGGAAAGGTGCCTAGGAAATTGCAGACAGCACTGGGTAAACACCAAAGTGAGTAAATTCACTCCGTAAGAAGCTGGTAAACTCTCTCCCAAATGAGAACTGGGTTAACTTCATTTATTTGCTTTCCCTCTTGTATGCCCTCCTGGCAATATTAATTATTAAGGAGGTGTAAGTCAATTCAGAACTAAAAACCCTAACAATCCATAACAGTCCCATTAATTAACACCCTGAACTTCCTTTGCACTATGCGAGTACGTGGTTAGTGCCAGATACAAAGCTACTAACGCCAGGGAAAGTCTCCAGAACGTCAGCTACTCGAATGCTCCCAGATATTAACGAATTCACAACTTTTCAGTGAGATGGGTCAGTATTGTTAACCCCATTTTACAAACAGGGATATTGAGGAAGAGAGAGGGGAAGTGACTCACTGAAAAACACCCTGTATTAGAGACAGGAATAGGACTCAGATCTCATGACTCCCATTCCTGAGTGTTAATCACTATTAGATTGAAGCTGTATAGCTTCACATTTTCTGAGGGCTGGAAGAGGGGAGAAACAAGAGGTGGGAAGGGTGCGGAGCTTCTTTGAGTCAAAACTAAATGCAAGTTTCCTGGAATAGAGCCACCACTAATTTCAATAAATTTACTTAGATCTTGAGCTTTGGGATGGCATGAGCAGCTGTGAGTCATCTTGGCCAGTCAAAGGAATAATTAATTGTTGTGGGCAAATCTCAAAAGGTTTAGGGGGTCAGGTAAGGTAAGCAGCTAAGCTTATCCTTGACTGCTCTTTTCTGCTCTGCAAACTATGCTGGAGACACTCACTAGAACACTTACCCCATGGTTTCCTTATGCCAGATCTGTCCATCTGTTGCACACACTTTCTGCCTCGTCTTCTATTTTGATTATAAACTATTCAGTGTTGGGATTGTCTCTATTTTAGAAGTTTTTACAGCACCTGCCATTGCACAGCTCTACTCCATATAAGGATAAAGCAGTACCAGAGGTACAACCATCGCCCAAATAGTAATAGGAGGCTGAACAGTTTGGCTCCTGAGATTTTTTGTGCTTCCTGATTATAGCAGGAGTGGTTTCCTTGTGGTGCTTTGATAGTTTTGCTCCCAGCACAGCTCACAACCAGGAAGTACAAGAATGCAGAGCAATGATAGCCAGAATTTGCAGAACAGCTCAGCATGCACGATCAGAAGCAGATTTGCAAAAGAGCTCAGCTCCCATTTAGGCACCAAAACCTGTATCTAGATTTTAAGAAGTGCCAAGCTGGCGGGCTACAGAAGTCCTTAGAAAATCCAGCCCTTATGGCAGCTTCTGAGTATTTGAGGATCTGGCTCAGCTTTTCAGGCTGTAAGGGAACCAGAGCTATGTGAAAAGTGTTGCCCTGGCTCAGTGTTGAGTTTTCTTATTTTTTCAGAACCTCTAGCCCCTCTTAGGTAATGCAAGATGAGCTGTACAAAGAGATGTGCTCTCCATCAGCTCTTGATTCCAAACAAAATTGAAAATCTCAGAGTAGAAGATGCCCTTTTTTCCTATTCTCCTGCCCTGAAAACCCAGCTCCACTCCTTAGGCAGTGCCTGAGCTTGGTGATTGCCCTTCAGTTCTCTAAGGGTCGTAGCAAGGCAAAAGGAAATCTCATGGAGAAGGGAGCACTAACTGAATATGTTCTTTCCCAGTGTCCCTAACTCATAACTCATTTTCAGGTGAGGGAAGCAAGCAGTATTGTACGTGATGGATTGTCACTCAGGGCCACCTCTCCAGACTGCACTTTGAATGGGACAGGACAGGTAGCTGTAACTGGGTTGCTGACAATCTGCTCCAGCTCCATGCCTTCCAACACTGCTTCACGCCACAATAGAGCACCAAGGAACATCTGGTTGTGAGGGGTGACTAGGGGGACCTCCTATCTCATGCCAAAACCCATCAAGGCTATTTGAAAGGATGACAGGCTGTCAGGAACTGCTCTGTGATTTCTGGCATGTTTGCAGGGCACAACCCTTGGCATGTAATTATGAGCTGATACGTAACAGCACAACCTCCTCTGAGCTGGGCTGGCACTACAAGGCTAAATGGAAAGGGGATGGAGGAGAAGGAAGAGGAGAACTGCGCGTTGGTCTCTGAAATCAGCAGATTGGAGTCTGATGCGCAGGGACAACAACCCAGTTGGAGGAGATGTCCCTCACAGCTGGATGAGAATTCACTACTGAAAATGATTTGTGCCCCCAGAATGACAGAATCCTTGAAATTCAAGAAACTTACTGGCTAGTTAGACTCAGAAAGAGTCCTGACCAGTCCTGGCCAAGCTTATGGATAGCCCGCCCAATAGGGTTCTACGGAACACTGGTGTCTGGGATGTACAGTCTGGGGACAGCCTCTCCACATCAGACTGGTCAGGGAGCTCTGAAGCTGGCAGTACCAGTGGGAATGTTCCCATTGCAGATTTGGCCCAGCAAGCGACCTCCTCCTGCTTTTGTGTGTTCTTTGCTTCCCATCTGGACCTCTTTGCATGACTGCTCCTTTTCTGTTCCAGCACAAAGTCAAATAGTTATGCCAAGCTATTGGTGGTTTTAAATGAGTTTGGGGTTTTTTTCTGGGGTAGAGTAGAGGCACTCCACAGCTCGAATTGTGCTCAGTCGGGAGGTGACGACTAACATACCTGTGGAAGCCCTGAGAACCTCACCGAGAGCCGATAGGCATGCAGGAATTTAAAAGCCCTGAAGCCATGTCTGAATCGGGAACTTCAGAGCACAGACTTTCAGGTTCAGTTTCATTTTGAAATGTCTTTAATGAAACATTTTGATATTTAAAAATTATTATAATTTACTTTCCCTTCCATGGGAAATTTCAAATATGTCACTTTTTTGCACTGAAATAGAACTCTTCATCTCCTGCGCAAATTTTCCAGGAATTTTCCCAAATTTCCAAATTCTAGGATTACCCATAAAGCAGACATGCTGACTTTCAACCCTCTCTAGTGCCATTACTCCACAGCCTTTTTTCCAATTATGATTACATTTTAAAGAAAGGGTTTATAATCCCTTGCCAAAAAAAATGAGCTTATTTTAGGTTCCAAGTCTGGAGAAAGGTTCCCTTTTGTTCCTACTAAAGAGGTATGTTGCCTGGTGCTGACTGGGAGCAGAGACACTCCTGCATTCCCAGCCCTGACACTAACTGCCCCTGTGGCCCCAGGCTAATCACTTAAATGCTCTGGCTCAGTCTCCCCATTGGTAAAACAGAGATAATGATACTTACCATCTTCTTCACAGGGGTGTTGCAGAGAAATAATTAGTTTGTGTCTGTAAAGCACTTTGAAGATAAAAAGCACAATACAATTGATAATAATTATTGCTATGCAGACTGGTTCTCCCCTCCCTAACAACTTATTGGTGCAGAAAGGTAAGGAAAGCCCTGAACTGAACTAAGTGTCTCTCCTGGTAAAGCCCCAATTTCAGCAAAAGTGTATGTAAGCCAAAACCATAAGCCAGCCCCCCCGAAATTTTGTAAGCGTCAAATCCGGTTTAGTGACCCTAGTTCTAACTTGCCAAAGCTAGATGTATCACTGCTTGGAAAAGAGATTTGTTTTTCACTGTCTCTTTTTCTCTAGTCCCCCTCAGTTTTTAATAGCATTTTATGCCTTCAAAAGCTTCCATCAGTCCCTGATACCTCTGCCTTTCCTGGCATGGGGCAGCAGCTTATTATACACTAGTTTGTTACAGCCTTCGCTTCAAAGATCTACAGTTCAAAGGGTCCTAGAAGTGTTGAACAGGTCAGCACTTTAATGCTGATCCACACATCTTTAGAGGGCAGTAACATCACCACAGTTTTGTTCCTGGGGGAAACAGAGAATAACTGGTTTGTAGAGTTCCCTTTGGCCTTAAAGCTGGCCACAGAATTGGATGCTCCTGGTGGCAAAGATCAAGCGTCACGGAACCCTGTAGTGGATGAGCATGTAGGGCTGTGATGTAGTGAATGAGTGAAAACGTGTCTTTGTGAGTCACTGACTTGTTCTTAATGGGAGCTGCAGAGGGACACAGGAAGGAAAAAGGAATAGGGGAGTAAAGGAGAAAAAAGTAACAGAAAGGATAAATTAATCTAAACTAGTTCTTTCCATCCATTTATTTTTTAAGACAAATGATAGAGGGATGGCATACCTAAAGATTATCAAAACCAGATCAGAGAAAATACTACCCCAAAGATACCTCCAGCACAACCTGAACCAGATCCTCCTCTGAGAATGGGGGAGTGGGGTAGGGGAGAGGGGGGCAGGAACAAAACAACTATAGATACGGAATATTGGCTAAAATATTTGCACATAGACTTGAACTTCCTGTACAGAGGGTCAAAGCCTTCTGCAAAAGGCCCTTCTTGCTGCATTTATGGCCCAAGAGGAAGCAAGAAAAAGCAGAAATCATCCTGTTCCGCTGAGATCCTAAAGACCGTTTTCCAAACAGTCTGAAGAAGTAGCATTTGACTCACTGGACATATATTTAAGCTGAATCCAAGTATTGAAACTAAATGCCAAATCTTCCTTTCTGATATCAGCCAAAGTGGAAGAAGCCATTTTTGCACTGAATATATTCATTGTCTTTTAAATTGATCTGAATCAGATACTGTATCAAGCCCTGAAAGAGTTTCGCTCTTACCAGCTTTATATGCACATATATATCTATATAAACACCAGTTTTAATCAAATGCAACATGCATGAAGGCAGAATTTGCCCTGCAGTATCTAGTTGGGAGACTAATATTAGCAGATTGCTTTGAGTAACAGAACCAGAGATATTTTAAAAAAAATTATAATCAAGAGAGGGTCTGCGAGGATGTTACCTTGGGAAGAGCTGTGTACTACATCACATGAATTAAATCCATGGCTGTAATATATCACAAACCAGCTGTATCAGAAGACTTCAGCATCTCCTGGGTGCGATTTATTGCAAAGCATCATTTAACTACAGATGCCTACAGACTGTAGATATCTAGACTGTAGACTCCAGGCAATTACAGAAAGACTGTTTTGATGGCTTAAGTAGTATGTGGGTCTTGCAGTAGAGGGCTAAATTTCTCACCAATAGAATGATTCAAGTTATAGAGAAAAGAAATTTGGGCCCTAACAGAACAGGCTCCATCCCAGCTGCTTGACTTCAGCTTGGTTGTCAGAAAATCCAGTCCATAATTAGGACACCACTCGTTTCTTATTTCTCTTGTTTCATCCCCTTGTTTCTGGTCCCTGGGGGAAGGGTGTTTTCATTCACTGCAGAGCTGATACAGCAAGAGCCTGAACACCATCCCATAGAGAGTACCTGGTAGCCTCTCAGTCTGCAAAGGAGAGCACTTAATTTCTGAAAGGCTTTTTTTGCCGTTACACATCCAGATCCACGTCCATGCCCAGAGACCTGAAATTCTGTTTGCACAGCCATAGAGACTAGTGCAAAACCCTTTATTTTTGTGACAATATAGGGCAATTGAAAGCATACAAAGTGCACAGGTGCCTACTATAAACAGAGATTTCATCTGGGAAGGAGGGGTTGCTGCATTTGACCTAAACTATGGAAATGTAGTTCTTCTGAGTCTCAGGTGAAACTGTAAAGCTGCCCTGTCTATAAAGCCTTGTCCCTCTGCTGAGTCTGCCTTAGGCTCAGCCATCCTTGCACCTTCAGAAAAATACTCAGAAATACATTTCCCTGCTTCTTTTTCCAGGGCCTGGGTGGCATGATCTCCTAATGCATCTGCCTGTTTACTTTAGCGAAATGGAAAGCAGCTTTGTTTATGGAAAAGATCTATTTTTGTTTTACTTTTTTTCTCTCAACTAAACTGACTTTTATCCAGGATCATGTTTTGCTTTGGGAAAAGAAATGTGCTGCAATGCTTAGCCCTAGCTTAAAAGTCAGGTCAAGAGGAAAGGGGGAAATCCTGATCATATTATTTAATTTTGTAGGATTACACTGCAGCCTGGAAATCTAAAAGAGCGGAAGAGTTAATATCCCCCTCTTCTCTGCAACATCTTGCTCTGTGTCCCTGTGCAATGACATTTGCTATTCTCCCACATGTATTTAGACAAGCCAGATCAGAAACAAAATCAGTATTTCCATATTATGGGCAGGGGGACAGTGTGTGGCATCCAGGGGAGAAAGAAATTTCAGAAGTTATCATGCTCCCCTGAGAATAAATCATGTCATTGTGTGTCTTTCAACTTCTTCAGACTTTGATCTTGTAAGAGATCAAACAGGTCAGGACATGGATGGTAGACTTTGAATGAAAACCCAGGCAGGGCATTGTGACGTGGAGGTGATGTGGTGAGGTGTGGAGCACAGCATGCAGTGTTCTCCCTCTGCAGATATCACAGAGTATCTGAAAAGTATATATGTATACTGCTTTATTGCTGAAATGTGAAGGCTCCTGCTCTTGACTTAGAAGTCAAACTAAGGTCTGGCCGGTCCTCATCATGAAAGACTGATGGACAGTTTTTGGCAAAAGCTAATACTTAAAGCTGGGGGTTCTAATTTTAGCTGTAGTGCTGACTCACAGTATGGATTTTGTCAGTTCTCTGCATCCTCCTCAAAGAGCTGGAGATCATACTTCACTGTTTTGCAGAACTGTACTGACTTCTTTGAATGTGTGGTATAGAGTTGGGGGTTCTATAAATTATGGCCATCATTTTATGACAGTTAACAATTCATGGTAAAACCTACATAGAACCATATAATATATCCTTAAAGCTCTGTGACATAGGGAATGTATTATCCCTATTTCAATTTTGAAGATTTAAATGTGTGTGTGTGTGTGTGTGTGTGTGTGTGTGTGTGTGTGTGTTATGGAAAACAGTGGTAGCATTGTCTACTATGAAGATTGACTTTCCACAGTAATATATTTGTATACAAGTATGTGAGTTTGTATAATGTACATATACATAGCTGGATTAAAAAACACTGTGTTAATGCAGTGTTATTCTGATTCAAAAGCAAAGTGCTCAAACATGAAGGAAGTTACAGACTTTAGGTGGGCCATGCAACTTCAGTTCAGCCCCGCTGTGCATATGGCTTTGACATAGTCATTTAGCATATAGTCACACACAGTTTTCATTCCACATTTTTCCTCTTTCCATTTTCAAAGCCTTGTGCAAACCACAGTACTGGTTGTGCCCTTCAGACTAATAGCCATAGGAATTTTTAAATACAAGCTGTTTAAGTGACCTAAATGTAAGAGTTTGCTACTACTATTCAATAATAACACAATATGATAGCCAGGGTATGCACAAGGATAACGAACAATGATAATAATCCTTAATAAGTCATAAGAAATAATAAAGTAGGTAATGAGGTGCCAGTTTTCACAGTTAAATGTGAAATGTTTATCTTGTTGACTTGAGAAAAAACATATAAGGGAATGAAAATGATCATTTAGTTGATTTACTCTCACTTTCGGCGTTTCTTCCTGACATCAAATTCGTGAACTGGAACAACAGAGCTTAACCATGTTCTGATACATTTTTGGTGCAGAGAAATCTTTTGAAAAATGCGGAATCAATTGAAGAACAAGGAACAATAAGATATCAGCTAGTTTCTGGCTGATTTCCCATCTGACATTGTAAAAGCATCCAAGACTATTCGTTTAATTTGAAATAGAATAGTGAACCATGCCGTTCTGGAACCCCTCCTAGCACATATGCACATACACAGTCCCCAGCAACAAGCTCCCTACCCACAGCCATCTGTCATGAGTGCCAACTGGAGCAAGCCACTAGTATTACTCAACAAGAAGCTCATTACAGTTTCCTCTTCATCTACTGGGCTTTTGTAAAAGATCACAGTCTTTGGGAATGTGCAGCAGGGCGGACAGGTATTCTGGACTTGGGTGCAGTCTTTTCCATTGCTACATGTCCACATCAAAGTCTATGCATTTCAGTAACAACTATTATTGTTGTCACTCAGGATAACATCCCTTCTTCCTTAGAACATAGACCAGCTGTGGGATCAACCTAAAAATGACTGGTGGCCAGTCCATGCTGACCTTCTCTGGACTGTTTCAAGAGTTTACTTCATTTTCTCTGTCTGTAAGTCTGTTTCGAGTCATCTATTTAATTTAATTTTTTTCCAGTTTCCCATCACCACAAGGGAAGTACTCAGTGAGGCAGATTTTCAAGAGATACCACAGCTCAGTTGCGCCATCACACACTTCATTCCCTGTGATTTCACTGCTGGTCGGTCCATATTTAATATTTCAGTAGAGTTTCTTGACCTTGAAACTCCATAAACTCTTTGGGACAGAGATGATTTTATTACATCAGAGTACTCAGCATCCAGCACAGCAAGGCCCTGATCACAACCACTGCAATATATTAAACAAAAAATGGCAAAACTACAGAGAAAAACTCTGGCACACAAACAAATCCTTTCTCTTAACTTCTACCTGAAGCAGATGCTGGTGGTATATTTAACGTGTGGGGCTTTGCTGATTTACACCCTTGTAAAAATCAGTATTCAAAGCTCCTTTTCATGTGAAGCTTCCATCTAAGTAAAGGGGATACTGCATATCAAAGGCAGCTTCACCAGCCACTTTAGATTTATTAGTAAATCCATTGAAAAAACATTTCCAGTGAAATAAATCTCAGCCTGCTGACTTCCTCCTATTCTTTACTTATCCTCTTATTGATTTTTGTCTCGGAGATTTAAACCTCTCAATTTGTTTTATGAGACACTTGTCGAACAGATGACAAGAAAAAAGACAGTGCTGGATATTTTCCGCAGCAGTTTTAAGTAGAAATAAAGAGCATTTCTTTGAAATTAGTCTTGCTCTTGTGACACAGTAGGAAGAATCTATCTGACAAGCCCTTTAGAAGGCTTTAGTTCCGTGCATAGAGAAAGCTCACTGACTGCCACCAACACAGCTTTGTGGCAGCAGTGCCCCAGAAGCTCATTGACAAGTTTGACATGTAAACAAGCTGTTGCTAAAAATATTTAACCTAGGGGACCCTGGCTAGTTGAAGGAGCTAGTAATGGAATACAGATCCTTTCACCTCTAGGCGTCTGTTCAAAGCTAGGCCATTGACTGAAAGTCATTATCGTCTGATGACTGTTCAGAGGAGTGAGTAGGCAGGCTCTGCTCTGTGTCTTGTGAGCAAATTGTTGCATTACTAACCCGCACTGGGAATCTCAACAGAGAGCTGGGGCCTGGCACCTTCTAGTGGCTGGGGCAGCTCCTCCCAGGAGGAGGGTGTCCTCAGCTTACTGCCTCCAGCTCCCTTCCAAGGACATGTCACCCGGCAGACACTTACGTCCTTGCAACAGCTCCCCTCCCCAGTTGCTGCTGCTGCTGCTCTGGAGGTGAAAGAAGATGAAGGGGTACATCCATTCCCATCCTGCTCCTGTCTCCTGCCCATGCTTGGAGGAAAGAGGTGGGGGACACTTTGCCGGTCCCTGCTTTCTAGAGAAAAGTCGCTTTCCCAGACTGAGTGTTTCTGCCTCCATTGCTTCAGGTTGGCAGAGGATAGCGGGTGCCCTGTGAGGTGACTGAATGCTGTGCAGCCTGCCATGAGCCACTCCTGAGGGGAATTTAATAGGTCTCCTATAGCACACTGTATTGTCACAGGTCTTTCTGCCCCCAAAACTGAGAGGATTTAAATCCATTAATTTTAAAAAAAAATTATAAACCTGGCATCTCTCCTAGTTATTCATTTCGTTGTGAGTCTTTTCAGCTCCGATTTAAAGAGAGACATCCCACCCTGGGATCTCCAGAGCAAACTCCATCTCCACACACATGGGAACATGATGTTGCTAGGCAAGGTTGGTGTTAATTTAACTTTGGGAATAGCAGGAACAATAAAACTGTATAGGGGCCTTCTGGTTCATCAAACTAGTCCTCTGTTGTTAGAGGCAACTACATTATATAATGCCTTTTGCAAATGAAGCTAGCTTTGTCCTAAAGCTATCTAGGCTATTTTTGTCCCCCTGTGTCCGTGGGAAGGCCATTGGAGAACCTCACTGCTGTAAGGACGTCTCCATCTGAGGAGCATCTTGTTCATCACGGAGCATTGCTGTTATTAATCTCACACTACACAGCCTGAGATCTCATCCTATTACGTTTCATCCCTTTCCTAATGCTGTTACACTCAGGATCATACAGGTCTTCCCCTGGAATACTCTGGCCCTATACATTTACAGTGCTGCCCTTAATTTCTGTCGTCAGCACAGTCCTACAGCAAGATCATTGATCCTGTTTGACGTTTTCAGCAATCTTAAGATTTTGCATTGAGAAATCATACCAGTTACATGCCAGCAGGCTCCCCTTCAGCACAGCTATCATCTCCCTTTTTGAAGAGAAAGCATTGGGCAGGGCTATACAACCTGGGTAAATCTATTTATTCCCATATGGGTTTTTTTTCAAATTCAGGGATGTATCTGCAACTCATGTTCTTCTATCATATATTTTAAGGATGATATGTCCCATATTGGCTGAGAGCTTTGTGAACTCCAGCCCTCTGGAGAACACCTGGATGCCACACCTTACTATGGCTTTTATTAGGATCTCAGCATAGGTTCCCTATATTTATAACCTCCATTTTCTTTTGCTCTAATCCCATGCAGATTTTTGGACACAATTAGTGTTGACCCTTTCTATAGGATTTGGTTCCATCTGACCTCTTGGCAGGTCAGGACTGAAGAGAAAGAATGCAAGAACTTAACTACTCATTGCAGAAAAATCCGGAGGATCTCCTGTTTTCTTGTATCCTGATTAGGGCATTGATTGTGTGAACATTTCAGGGAGGGAGGAGGGGTCCTGTTACAAAGAGACCTGTTTCCCACCCTCTTTTTTGGCACTTCTTGGAAGGCCCCTTTGGAAGGGACTAATGGCCCTCTGAGACAAGCCCCCTTCTGCCAATAACCGTAGGTCAAAAGTTAAACTGAACAGCAAAGAATGAAAACCGGATAAAATACACTATAAATCTTGACATTCTAATTGAGAACTGTCCAATGCAAACTGCAGTAGTGTGTCTGTTTTACCTCAATGCTCTACAAGAGGCCAGATCCTGCTTTCCTTAATGGCTTGAAGTATCCTACTGATTTTTACTGGGACTTTTCACTTGATTAAGACAAGCAAGATTTGGGCCTATGCAGTCTCCTTGAAAAGACTTAAAGTTTGATAGTTAATGTAATTTCTCTTCTGCAGCTATAGGAGCAGAATGATGGTTTTGATTTCACAGTAAAGGCATGTTCATCTCATCTTTCAGGCAGAACTGACGTGACTGTGTATGTGTGTGTCTGGGGGTAGAGATTTGCAGGACAAAAAGATCTGTGGACAAATATAGCTCATACAGAGAATTTCTTACTCAAGAAAAATTTGTCTGAACGTAATATGTCATCTAAGATGCTTTATAGATATTTTTGCTGTCTGAGGTAAATGGGAGAGGATTACACCTATTTTACAGACTGGTGAAATAAGTGCATAAAGAATTTAAATGACTTGCCCAAGATTACACAATAACAGGAGTAGACCCTAGCAGAGTCTGGAGCCCAAGTGCTTGGAACACTAGCCCAAATTGTCTCCTTGGTCGTGCCGTCTCTGTCAGATGTACATTGCTTTCCGACACTTAGAATACACACAGAGTCAAAAATAGAAGAACAGAGCTTGTTTATGCCTCTGCTTATATATTAAACATAAGTTGGCTTTCAGTGAATAGTTTTGTTGTTTACATTTTCATAGGAATTCTGATTATTGAAGCAATTCATTCCAGACTTTTGCTATTCCCTTTCACGAAGCAATGTATAGATACTGGAACAAAACTACCACTACTACAGGCAGAGCACTGTGCTTCCCATCCTGGAAGCTCAAGAGAACAATCCTGTAACGTTAGAATTAAACAGCTTTTTTATTAATATTACACCTTGGAGCTCTTCTCTGAATAGGAAACTTTCCCCAAAAATGTATTTGAAGTTATATCCCTATACCCTGAGCTAATTCTTTTCAGCCTGGTTAACATCATAAAATGGATCATGAATATGTCCTTTGAAAATGATGCCAGTTCTGTGTAGCTTATACAGTCAGTATGTGTTGGTGCAAAGAAACTTGTTCCTACTGTATAGGATGTGTGTGCCAGAGAAGAGAGAGAGGGTTAAGGAAGGGAAAACATACACTGGAATGTAGTGGCATAACAAATCTATCCCTAATCTTGAAAGCTCCATAGTGCATGAGTAATGAAACTAAGGATGAATTATTACATCTTGCACTCATAATTTACAGGTATGTGTGTATTATCTTACAGCATAAATATTCCATTTATGCTTTGTGATGATGTTTTTCTCCATATAGGAAAATAAAAGTAGTATTAGTCACATGTCCATACCTTTGTCAGTGGTTGCAAAATGTTTTTCTTTCCAGGAGGAAAGCATACTGAATAATGCAACACTTATATTTAGGTTGTTTTTTCATACAATGACACTTTCAAAATCGAGAAACAGTTCTTTTAATTTTAAGGGCTACAATGTCTGCTCCCTTTATTCCTGCCCTTTATCATCTTACACACCATGTTCTTATAGACAAGGGGGGAAAAAAAACATTCCAGTGTCTAATAAATCTGAAATCCATCAGGGGCCGCAAAGCGTTCGTTCTCCTTCCTTGGTTCAGATCGTGTTACATTCAGCAGCACAACAAATGCACTTTGTGCACAAACGCCAATGGATTAAGCACTACGTTCATTTTTCCAGGGTGGTAACCGATTCCATTTTTTTAGAGTTTTGAAAATTTTTAACAAAGAAAAGAGCGGCACAATTGATTTGCAAGCAAGGAGAGGGAAAAATTGTACTACAATAGTTGTTTCTGAGCAGAATTTTAATATTGTTAAAGGACTTTAAAAAATATTTTATGATATTAGGCCTCCATAGCATGCAGTGCTCTACCTTTGGTTTTCTGAGCTAATCCATGAGAATCTCTCTGTGTGCAGGTCTCAGTAGTCCTTTTTTGTTCTTAGACCTTTTGCTGTCTGTTATAGTGAAGTTGCACATGCTGTGCTTTCTCAAATGGGAATTTTACTTTTGTTCTTTCCTGTTGCATTTCCCTAAAATAAAATATTTGGGGGGAAAAAAATAAGTATTTTATTACTATTTGTGTAAGGAAATGGGATGTGGGGACAACCTATTCGGCACACCAGGACTGATTTTCTAATACATTATCTCACAAGTATGAGAGATTTCAATGAGCTCAGTTCACAGCTACACACCTAAAAGAGGAGTAGATTAATAGGTGTCAGGCATTTTAATAGTTTCTTTCTGACCCTTGTAGACAGATTTTTTTAGAAGAGCTGAGCCTTCAGCAAGGTGAGTTCTTCTAGAAATCAGAAGGCAATTATGCATGCTGAACCCTTCCAAAAATGATAGCACTTCTTTCAGATATCCGCTTCTCAGTTTCTGTTTCTGTGAAATGGAAGCGTTAATAACAAGCTAAATCATTATTAATGAAATGATCAGTGAATGATATCTATGAAATGCTTGTAGATTCATGGATGCTATGTAACATTAAAACAAATAAATAATTTGTAGAACTCGCCTGACAAGTTTAAAAATGTGCGTGGAGATAATGTTTCAAAATTTGTTCCACTCAGTAAGTAAGTTGCATTTATCAAATCCAGAGCAATTTGCAAAGTGAAAACTAACCAACATGTATGGTTTTAAGGAAGAAGCAGTAGTTAGCTAATGTAACTAGGGCACTTTCACATGGCACAACTTTTCAAGTCTACAGGCACAAAAGTTGAAGAGCAGTGACAAAGAAAAAGCAACAGGACAGACGTTCAAAGACAAACTTTCAAATGGGCACATGCTGACCAGAATGATCTGCTGAATTTGTGTGTGCAGGACTTAGGGGAGTTACATTCACACATGAGCATCTTCGTACATACCAAATTAAACACATATGCACAAATTGGCAGATTTGAAAACCTCAGTACTGAGTGGCATGCAGGTACGTGGGGCACAGTTGTAATCAGGATCAGGTCTCAGCAAGGATTCGCTGTTATAGTAACTTTTAGTCTTTTCCTCAGCTTAAACAGAAGAGACAGCAGAGCAAACACTCCAGCCTGTCCATCCCATCATTGGCTTATGTGCTGGATTAAACAAGACCAGAATTCAGACCTCTCATAGTAGGTAAGAAAAGTAAATTATGTCTTCCATGTTACTTCTGCCAGAGAGGTTTCTTTTTACCCTTTATCATTAAGTCTGATATTCTGAGCGTGCAGTGGACACCTGTGCATTGTAGAAGGGTACTTTTGCTGCACTCAGTTTTCATTAGGAGCAGCTTATCAAATGTGAAAAACTGTAAATGGATGCTAGTGTTTCAAAGCAGAAATTGTCCTTTGAAAACGCAATGTTCCCAGTGCTGGCATGAAATACTTGCCTGAAGAAAAAATATTGCGGTCCTTAAGAAATCATAGATGGTAACAGTAAGGTAGCAGAAGGTGCAAAGCACTATGCAGAGATACAGCAAGGAAAAATGTCTGGTGGTCACCCATTTCTTTGGGTGACTTCAGTGTTATGCCAGCAATACCACTGCTTTATTTGTAAGGAGTCATCCATTTAAGCTAAAGACGGTGATTGTATTTTAAAGCAGAAGCATCTGTTTAGAGCTGCAGTCCCTAGTGAGTAAGTATTTCTTAAGAAACGGTTGAAACTGTCAGTATTTTAGAAAGCTAGAGGTATTGCAGCCATTTCCTATCAGATGATGTCTCTCTAAATATGAAGGGTAAGAGGACTTTTCTGAGCAGATTAGGTTAAATACTAAACCTGACTGAGTTAATGCTGATGGAAACACAGAGCTCAGTATTCTGTACAAAATCATGTTTTGAAGGAAAACCTCCTTTTAAGTAAGAGTATACCAGTTTAGAACTGTTAAATTTGATACTGTTGTAAGTCATTGCAAAACTGAGTGTCAAGAAGTAGAAATGTTCCAGTCCTGCAAGAGCAAATTCATAAATTTTGACATTATTGGTGGTCTTTGTTTCTACTTTTTAAACTAATTTCCATCAGAAAACTTTGTATGGGAAATAAATGTAGCAAACTTACTCTCATGGATTGTGAGGCAAGCAATTATTCAGTGATTTTTTTAGGTTCATGGTTAAATAGCGAATAAAGTAATCATCATTTATCTATGGCCTACTGTATTTTTGTTTTGCAGTACAAAACTGCAACAGAGAGCTCAGAAAGTAACCTTGCTGCCTTAGCAGTACTGGCATCCCCGATGATTCTTGTACACTAACAGGGTAATAATAAACAGAAATGCCTTTTGAATTACAAGTTCCATTGGAATCACAGGGGGAAGGTCAGTGTTTGCCAAATTGAGGAAGACAAAACTGGCATGAAAGGAATTTTATGTTCAAGCTTCTCAGAGGGGATTAGAAGTGCTTTCTTAATAGTGACTGAAAGGAAACTGGAATGGTGTCACTGAACGTACAGACATTGCCCTGCTTATGCACATAGACACACACAGAGTCACCACATACAGCAGCACAAGGAGCAAATGCATAAAGTTGCTGTAATGTTTGAGGGGGTTTTAAAATACATTTTTTTCATCCTTCATCTCCACATGCTAAATATATAATAAGATACCTTGTTTTCTTGCCCTGTAGACCCACATGACCAAAATGAGGGACATTAGTAAGTGTTAGAAAAAGTATTCAAGTGTGAAATGAATTTCTCAAACATTAATAAGTATTTCTAGAACCTCAGTTTCATAATTTGACAGTTCCACAGTTAATAAATCACAGCAAAAGGAAAGTGTGATAACAGCAGAGCAAAAGGAAGCCTGGATCTATGAAGTGCAACTGAGGGATAAGTGAAAGAAGCATGCTGATGACCCTGAGTTTACTTTTGGGTTTTCTGAGCTTTCACTCAATTAAATTCATTCTTCTCCTCTAAAGACCTATTATGTGCCTTTACCTACGTTCCTAACTGATTTTTCTTGTAATTCAGCTCCTTTGCCAAGTTATTTCCATGATTTAAGGAGCACTGATTAAAAAAAAAAAAAAAAAAAAAAAAAAAGAAGAAGTAACGCTGAGATGAAAGGAGCATCCATACTATATTTGAAAGGGTTTTTAAAGAGGTGGGTTGATTTTAATTAACTTCCTGAATGAAACAATTCAGGTCTGGAGCTGGCAATCTCCAATAATCACTCTTTGGCCTCTGGATGAAAAAGGGAGTCAATTACACAAAACAATGCAACAAAAAGGCAGTCAGTGGAAGGAAGTAGTTATGTGTATTACAGCAATATTCACATGAAGAGAGGCCCAGCATCTAGAGGCCCAAAATGAGATTAGTCCCCACTGCAGCGGACACTAAATACACATTGGAAGAGACAACCCCCTTACTCCAAAGCTTATCTTCTCTGCAAGACTAGTTCCTGTTTATATATTTTGAGCATTTCCCCTAATGCAAACTCTATATGCACACAAAAAGCTGTAACTTTACAGTGAGTTGCTGTCCCAGAAGAACCACGACCTGCAGTTCCCGTTGCCCAATGACCATGTGCTGATGTGACCATTCTGTAATACGAACATCGCTTAGCATCACTCAACTGCTCCCGCATCCCTAATTCTTTCTCTCTATTCCCCATTTTGTGTGTTCTGAGAAGAGGTGACTTCAACCACATTTTGCCTAGGAGGAGTTAATACAGAAACTTGAGGAAGCACTCAAGATCTTCCAGTTGCCATTAAGCAAGAAAGATCAAGAATAAGAGAAAAAAAGTGACTGAGAGAGAGAATAGCTTGTCAAAGCTCGTAATAACAGGGTAGTATGCACATCTTTGTTCAGCCCTTGCCACAACAGGGTCCTGCTCTCTATTGGGACCACTCCCTGCTGCCATAACCTATGTAAGCCATGGTAATAGCCAGGCTGGCAAGCATGTGTGAAAAGGGAGCATCAAAGCAATGGGAAAAAGTATTCAGCTTTCATTCAGAAAAAATGAAAAATATTCTCAGGCCCTGCTCATCTCTGACAAAGATGGTTTCCCATCAAAGGCCCCCAGGATTTCATGTTTCACTGTAGCAGGCTTTCCAATTCCTGCAACTTTCCATAAATCCTGGAAAGTCTCAGGCCCTAGTACTAGATGCTCTGAGTGTTGTTTAAGAGCTATTACTTTGTTTTATTAGGTATTGAAATTACCTGCTAGGCATCTGCAGACTAGGTATGGTTTGAGGTTATGAAAAAACCTGAGCTCCTCTGTGTCTTGTGTTGGCAGAAGGGAACAGCACTATTTTCACCCTGGTAAAAGGGAAGCTGGAACAGCTACCAAAGACCACAGTAACCAGGGAGAGACAACATGAAAACCAATTAACTTGAAAACAGTGGGTTTGTTTTCTGTTGCATGACAGGCTGAGGGGTGCCCTTGTCTCTTTTTTGAAAGATAGAGGAAGAAATTTTGCTGCTGTTATTTTCTTTCAACTGGCATATGAAGGGTCTGCCTGTATCCATCTATTCTGCAGGAATAGTTCATCTTGTGTCCACCTTTTAAAAGTGAGATTTCCTTTACCACTCCCGGTGTATTTTCCCCTTTGTCAGCAGAATTAGTGAGTTAAAGACTAAGCAGAAAGGGACTACAGGAGGAGTAGGGAGGCTTCAGGGTTGTACTTTTATCAGAATGGCACACATCCCATTGCTGCATTCTGAATCACCTGATCTATGGATTGAGCAAAAGAAAAATTGAGACACTTGAAAAATGAATGAAAGTGGTCCTGAATGGGAGGAAGAAAAGCTTAAAGTAAATAACTGAAGTCAATCTGTCCAAATGTCACGTGTAAGGGTGGCTCTGCTCTGCTTAATGACAGGAGAGCAAGAAAGGTGAGGGGTAGAAAGGGACCCTTTTGAAGGGCTGTTGTTCTAATGTACCTGTGTTTATTTTAAAAGCTTTTCAAGGAGGTAGGGAGGGAAGCTACTGTCTCTCAGCGATAAAAGTTGAGTGATTGAAGACACCATTTGGGGGCAATCTGTTCTCTGTCTCTGTAGTTGCCCACAAAATTCCTGATATGCAGGTACAGCAAGCTCAGAAGAACATGACTGATGGAGAGGGCTGAGAATCAGGACTCCTGGGCTTTAATTCTAGTTCTGATGCTGACTGCATGTGTAGGAAAGTAATGTGAAAGTTCAGAGAAACTACCTATCCGGCAAGTGGGGAAAATAGTCTTTACTCCCCTCATAAGACAGGGAAGCAATGAGGTTTAAGGACTTTTCCAAACAAATCGGTTTCATGGGTGAAAAGTGGCTCAGACACATAAAGTACCTGGTAGTTAAAACAGACCAGTGTGCAGAGCTAGATCCTTACTGAAGGAATTCTAATTTCTGTAACATATCTGTTCCTGTTCTAATTAGACATGGTGTGTGAACATCTGTACAAACCATGTCCCTGTTATGTGGCAAATAATATCATGGTTTATGGCTCCTCTGTTACAAATGGATTCTTGCTCAGTGTCTGATATTAAATGGTCTCAGGCTCAAGTCTACTGTGCTGTATGTGAGCTAGTCTGTTTTAAAAGACAAAAGCTTTTGCTTCAGTTGCTGTCATGTACAGACACAGTAACCTGGCTCTTGTGGAGAAAGCTGGCTGTGGAACATCTCCCGGCAGGTTGCTGAAGATAAAGGTATTCTTGGTTTTAGTTCCAGGAGATTGTTCTGCCAGAAGTTCAGAGTCAGTTCCAGCACTCACTGACCCCTGCTGTCCTCATACACCTCAAAACGGCCCTTATTTAGCAAAGAGGAAAAATCTCTCTTTCTCTCGGCCTCTCTCCCATGCTCTCGTTCTCATGTAATGTTGTCCTTTATGAACAATGACATATTCTCACTGCTTCTTGTATGCCCTTCCATTGAGATGAAAAGCTTAGTCCAGATTTGTTTTTGCTGTCATTCCAAATGAAGCCAGAAGAGTTATTCTGGGAATCATCTGCACTCTGCATTTTACCTAAACAAATTTGAAAGGACAGGTTTTTCAATGCAACTGATCCTGCAAGGTATACAGGGTCCTTAGTCAATGAGAGAGAAGGACATTCACAACCACACTGCAGAAGACTGGGCTTTTTCATAGCCCATGCAAAATGGTTCCAAAGCTGTTTTCTCCCTGTGTTTTGAGATGTGATCAAATTAGTCCTCAGAAAACATAAGAAACAAGAACAGAAAGAAGGGAAGGAAGGAAGGAAGGAAGGAAGGAAGGAAGGAAGGAAGGAAGGAAGGAAGGAAGGAAGGAAGGAAGGAAGGAAGGAAGGAAGGAAGGAAGGAAGGAAGGAAGGAAGGAAGGAAGGAAGGAAGGAAGGAAGGAAAAGAGAGAGAGAAAGAGAGAAAGAGAAAGAGAAGGAAAGAGAAAGAAAAGAAAGAAAGAAAAAGAAAGAAAAAGAAAGAAAAAAAAAAGAAAAGAAAGAAAAGAGAAAGAAAGAAAGAAAGAAAGAAAGAAAGAAAGAAAGAAAGAAAGAAAGAAAGAAAGAAAGAAAGAAAGAAAGAAAGAAAGAAAGAAAGAAAGAAAGAAAGAAAGAAAGAAAGAAAGAAAGAAAGAAAGAAAGAAAGAAAGAAAGAAAGAAAGAAAGAAAGAAAGAAAGAAAGAAAGAAAGAAAGAAAGAAAGAAGAAGAAAAAAGAAAACCAGCCAGTCTGTGGAGAAAACAACTAAATCAGAAAAGTTTGAGGACATGAGGCCAAAGCTGGGAATGAGGATTCCTAGGTGCTGGTCCTAGTCCAGTCCCCAGCATGCCTGGTGGCAGAAGGATCAGATTTTCAAACACGCATAGCGCTCCGATTGTGCTCAGCAAACCAAACTCTTTTGTAAATCTGATCGTTTTTTCTGTGTGGCTAAATAGGAATTGAGCTTTTAAAAGGAAAGTGCCCAAAGACTTTGAACAGCCCAGTACTTTAATGTGTCCTTATTTTAATGTGGTAAGAGTCACCTTACAGTAACTCTAAAAATTCTTTAAAATGCCTCACTACTATATTTTCTATGCAGAGGGACCTGTTTGGAATTTCGGCCATACATTTAGGACATAACACAGATGACCAGGTTTCAGCAGGGCACAAGGTAAATAGGAGACAAAGACAGAGGAGATGATATATAAATTACTGATAGACAGTATAAATGAGGGAGAGAAGTTTGAACTTCATAGAGAATGAGAACAGGGTACTTTGAAAGGTCATAGCTGGAAAAGAGGAGGAGATTACATGAGACAGGAAGACATAAACAGCATAAAAGCCACCTTGTCCTGAAATCTGATGGAGACTAGAAGTTAAGTTAAGCATCTTTTTTCCCTAGTGAGTGCCATGAGACAAAAGGAATCGCTCTTTGGAAAACAAGGCAGTTCAACAAAACAAGGCAAGATTATCATAAATGGACTAGGTTATTTTATTAATACTGAAGTTGCCTACTATGCATAAGAATTTTCTCATCTTTTCTACAATGAACACAAAATTTCCTAGAAATAAGCCTGAATGCTGTCTCAAAGCCAAGACAAACAGCATCATCCCAGCAAGTCTTCGACTATGTTTGGACGATGGTTAGTATCCATCTCAGTGCAGAACTCCTGAACAAGGAGAGTCAAGGCTCAGCGTGGCAGAGCAGTGGGGAAGTTTTCATTTGGATTAGGTTTTATGTCCCAGCTTCATTTTTTCTAGCTCACCATTGGAATTAACTGCAAAGGGCAAAGAGTCACAAATTCTGACCCCTAAAATATCTACCCATGTGAGTTTGGCTGTTTGTCCTTGAGGATCTCTGGCTGCCGCTTAATGGAGCTGCAGCCCAAGAAGGGAGACAGATGGTACTGATGGGCTGAAATTATACTCAGCTAAGTGCAAAGCTATAACTGCTATTTGTCATTCTAACATCACTGATTTGTCTAGAGAGAAAAACAAATAACTTGTTGGGGGAGTAAGCAACCGACTGGCTGTGGCCAGGCCAGATTGGAAGTGGGTGTTAGGCTCAGCACACAGAGACCCAGGTGCCATCAGCACTCAAGGGAGACTATTAGGATGTCATTTCAGTTTCTTTCTCTGTCTGTCTCTCTCTCTCTGCTTGCTGTGGAGGTGGAAGGTGTGTGTGTGTGAGGTGAACTGGGGAGTGAAGATAAAAATCTGTGGTAAGGAAATGCTACAGCTTTATCTCTGTTCTTTGATGTGGCAGGACAAATTAATTGATAACAGAACCAGCCAAAGCAGATGTGGTCATGGCCTCCTGAACTGCCCTATTGCAAGGAAGGGGCCTAGCAACATCAAAGACAAAGGTCAGCCAGCATTCCCCAAGCACAAAAAGACAAATCATGACAGGCAAATAGCTCAGGCTGCCATTGGAAAGGGGTTATTACCACAAAAGATGATGTCTGGCACATGGCCACTATCCCAGTCAGCTGGACTTGATGGCTTCTCTTCTCTGCGATTTCTTTCTGTACCCAAAGGCAGAGTTTGGGCATAATATTTTTCTGTAAAAGTGACTGTTACTTTGTGTATAGTGGCACAGGAGAATTAAAGCACAAAGCAGAATCCGAAGAGCAGGCCAAAGCCCACACAATGAGTTAGAAGATTGACTTCAGCTAGTTGGAGTCTTCTTGTAGCCATGTCTTTTGAAACTACAGTAAACCTATCTTCTCACTTCCTCCTAAGAGTAAAAAGATTTGGATTCTAGTCCCAATTCTACCATTTGCTGGCTGTGTGCCTTGAGCAAATCAGTACCTCTCTTGTGTCTGACCTTCTTTGCAAAGTGGAGATGACAAAGGAGGCCACTCTGAGACCTCCAGAGCTAATAGATCTCCAGACATTAGTATTTTATATCTAGTATTGTTTGTTTCTACCATTCCCTTCACTGTTTTCTCTAAGTATCTTAATGTTTTTCTAACATGCTCCCCATCCATAACAAACATTTCAGAAATCACTGAACACTAAGCTCTCACACTGAAAGAGCTGGCTGCACAGCATTTCTCAGGTTGGTTTCTTTGTTCCCTGTTTCTCTCTCTGGGAACAGAAATATTTGTCCTTCAAATACTATGACCTTCAAAGCTGAAACCCTCACACCTCTGGGAAGCAGTTATTAACTAACTTGGGTTGTATATGTTCCCTTTTACTGCAGTACTGAATTCCTTACAGACATTCATGTATTCATCCTGGCATCACCACACAGCATCAGCATGGTATAATAACATCAGCATGCTATTAATCCCTTCTTCTTCACATGCTGTCCAGGTGTTTGCCCAAGCTATGTCTCAGTTCGTTGTCAGAAGGAGACCCTGGCATGCATCTCATGCCTCTGCCCACTGAGTTTCTGCTGGTAAGAAAGCCAGCAGACCAGAAAATGCCTGCCAGGAGATGCTGGCTAGAAGGGAGCCATGAAACTCTCCAGCCTAGTTCCTGGACATCCCAGGACACAGGGTCATGTAACAGAGAGCAGCTGTCCCACAGCTGAAATGTAATTGGAGTGCCTAAACGATGGATCCACCCTCACCTAGGAAACCTGCAGCATACAGAGGTCTCTGATCATGTATTCCAGGATTTAAGACAGGGCTCTAGCTACTTTTCTATCCTTTACATGAGTAGAGCTGCTACACAGGACACAGACAATGCCATAATCTCATAATTAACTTCTTTTCACCACAGTAAGACAGTTCAGCCGCAGATCTTGGTGTTCTCAGGCATCCCGGGAGAGTTGCACAGCACTGGCTACCAAGAGATGCTCAGTTGTTCCACTTTTAAGTGTCCTTGTGCCCATTATAACATTGTAACAAAAATAACCAGAAGCGGGTATGTGTTCCCAGCAGGCATCAGTGATTCATAGCAAACTGTAAAAACCAATGCATGACATAGATAAAGGCATTTGAAGCCCCAAGACACGATTCTGGTGTGTGCATGCACCCCGGACTACGTCACCAGAAAACAGAGGACTGCAAAACCTTATCTCCCATAGTGTGCAACAATAACTCAGTGGGACAGGTCACATTTATAATCAGCCAGATCCTGTCCTTCCCCTGCAGAGAAACTTAAAGGAGAGATCAGAAAAGTAGAAAAGCTCTGGGAGGGCAGTCCAGACAATGTTCTCCAAAGCTTTCCTACAAGGAATATGGACAGCTTAAACTGTGGTACCCAGGGAGGGCACTGCAGAAACAGAAGGATGTTAGCCCTCCCCCTGCAGAGCTGCGCCTTCCCTGGGGAAGGGAATCTCTTGATCACAGTGCAATGCCTATTTGGTTTTTTTGTTTATTTGTTTTTTTTACTGGAGACAAGGGTTGACTAGCTTTTGTCCCTCTTCCCCAGGTAACCTTGCAGACATGGCAAGTTACACCACAGAAAAAAGCCGGAGCAGAGAGGTTAGTAAATGTGCCACACTAGATCAACAAAGCAGTCAGTGGGATGTTTTTAGACATCAGAGCAGTTACACCATTTCAGACATAAAAATAAGCCCTACTGGTTCAAGGGGGAACACTCTTGTTCACAAAAGTGAGAATCTAACCCACAGAAGTTACTTCTGATTTAAACACAGTGTAACTGTAGAAGAGTTAGACGCAACTGTCACAGTTCTTGCAAGCCTGAGGAAAAGAGGAACTGGTGAAATTTGTAGCTTGAATGTGAGGGGCAGTACCAGTCTGGGCCATGAGTATACATACCAGGAAAGCTGGTCCTGGGTCTCCAAGTGACCCTCATTCACCTACAGTCTCTCTTTGCCTTGGTTTCCCTGTCTGTCAGGATGGAAAAGTGACAATGACCCTTTTTTGGAAAGTGATGTGACAAGCACTAAGTATTCGATTGTTAGACAGCTGTGGGAAGCACTGAGAGATCTCTTGGAATTACAGATACAGAAACAAGGAAAGATTTTGTCAGCTGGGTATAAGGGCTGAAAAAAAGACATTCTGACATGCTATTGCTGCTGAAGTACCCTCCCTAGAGAGGTCTGGCGAGGGCATTTCTCAGTGCCCACTCTTTATCTGAACTCCTCCACATGCCTCAATCCTAATCCAGCACAGCAGAGACTCATCCTATTGTGTTAAAATCAAATGTACTTACAGGTAAATGTCACTCTGCCATAAAAAGAAAGGAAACCACTTAACTTTCTGTTTCTTTGTCTACCTCCCTCAATAATAGTTCTTGTCAATTTACATTATTCATGACTAGCAGAGCTAACTTAAAATGTATCTTTCAATGGAATATAATGCAAACAGTTTTTTGTGTGGGCAGGGTAAAACAAAATAATAATTACAATACACGATGACAGTGCTTATAACAAAATATTATTTCCATAAAAATAGTTTTGTGGCAGGAATACATACTCCAACAACAACAAAAAATACTGAGAAAGAAAAACATCTCTGCTGGTGTATTAGATTCTATCAATGACACTGATGGTTTCATTGTCTAAATAAACGTTGTGTGTAGATAAAGTATGTCCTGCAAAGTGAATCCTTAGATTGACAGGATAAAGCAAATCAACTTTCTTCTGTCTTTATGCCTCCCACCAGATACATAAGCAGACTTCTCCCCATGTGGGCACTCCAACTGCAAGCGTCTGTCAGGATCATCTATTCTCGTAGCTTAGGTTTGGTAGTTTATGATAATCTGACAAAATTGCATCAGTCCATTTCAGACATTTTTTCCCTGTCTTTTCAGCAATATGACTACTTAACATTATGTCTTTAAAAGAATTCTAGGCATAGGTAACTTGATTTTGCAACATAGGATAATGAACTACACTCTGTGTGTGTATACATCACATGTATGGAATTTATTTAGAAAGTAAACACATAGCAATGTAGTTACCCCATCCTAAATCAGTGAATAGAAAATCTAAAGGGAAGATTTTTCCACTGTTCTAGCTGAGCTTCTGCTAGCTTCTGGTAGATTTTCTGGTAGATTTTTTTCTGCTTTAAAAGTAAAGTCAATACTGTTGAATTAAGGTACTCAGTATATCAGGCCCCAAAAGTTGCCCAAAGCACTAAGAGGATACACAAGAGTATCTAACAAGTTAATTCTGGCTAACTCTACTGTCCAGAGCCAGAGCAATAAATATTAGGATGATAAAGTTGGCATAAAATAACTAAAGCAAAATCCTGCCCTCACAGCTCCAAGTGAATCCAAAAGACAGATGACTATATACAGAAGATAAGATGACAGGGATATATTCTCTTACAGTCTTAATCACCATGCCCCACAGATCCCAGTCAGCACAATGACAAACACTTGATGCAAAAAAAAATATTAAAAAAAATACACCTGTGGAAGTGATCGGATTGTGTTGTACTGTGTGAAAAACAATAACCTGTGACGTCACCTGCCTACCTCCAGCTATTCTGAAATAGCCACTGTTAAGAATTGGCAATATTTTTGCTGGAAGAGGTCCCTCCCATGTTACTACAGAGTCCTGATGAATCCCTGTTAATTCATCTTCCCCAGGACTATAGTGACCTTTCTGCAGGGTGGAAATGCTTTCAGAAACTATTAATCTCTCCTCTGGGGTGGGTAGAGAGGACCCATGGAGAGAAAGGCTTCCACAATCTTCCTCATCCCTGTCAACAAAGATCAGAGCTAGAAACTAGCTTTCTTGTTTGGCAATGTACAGGAATAAGCACAAAACTATTACAGGGCAGGGCTCTGTAAAGATGAAGGGCTGAGAAACACGAAATGGAAAAGCAATGCTGCTCAGTAAATATTGATAGATGTTCCCTGTACTCCCTCTACCTCTGTTGCACTGCGATTCCCTTCACCACTGCCTTTCACGCTGTCACTCTGTAGACTAGAACATTACTTCTCTTCACCTTCTGGCTGTTTAATTTAAAGCAGGTTTCTGCACTGGCTCTAAAAAGTGAAGAGGTGAGGGAGATGGTAGGAAACTTTCCACTCAAGAGTTTCTGGTCAAGGACAGCAGCACAAATGTAACCCCAGCTTATTGCATGGAATGAGGTGAAAGGTTTTGTCAGTGTTGATCAGTGTTCATTTCACTAGTACTGATTGCCCATTTTGGTAGAAAGATCAAGGGCTGAATGCTGAGTGGAAGGAAGACTAAACTAACCTTTCTTCCCAGGAGACGATCATTGTAGGTCAGGCTTGAAGCATATTAGCCAGGTATTACAAGGGGAAGCAATGCTGAAACTCCTGCTGTGCCTGTTTGGCAGATAAAGAATTTCAAGCTCTGGGGCAGACAGATCAGCAATAAATTCATATTAAGAAACGTCTGTGAGATTTGCTAACGACTTCAAGTACCTCAGGGCAGGGACCATGGCCTTTCATGTGTTTATAAAGCATGCAAGTCAATAAAGCCCTGGTCCTGAACAGGGCAGCCACATGTTACTACAGTACAGGTAAGAACTGTACAACAGTTCTGTGGGCACACACGTGCTACAGAGGAATGGTACAAGTTCAACAATACAGCCCTTAAACAGGTTTCAGTGCTAAACAGTCTACCCAATCTTCTCTCCCTTCTCCTACCAAGCAAGGCAGGTTCTCCCCAGACACAGACAGAGAGGGGTATTCATTAAAGTCCTGGAAGAGAGCTGTGAATTGAGTTCAGGTTTGGTTGTCACAAACTCCAGAGTAAGTCCAGTTCCTGCTTTGCCACAGGTTTGGTTCTTAACCAAAGAGAAAGAACTTGGGATGGGATGCTCTGAAAATGTCTAAACTACTTAAGAGCAAGAGAAGTGACTGAAGCCTGGTGTGCTCCTAAGCTTCTTGCTGTTAGAGCAGCATGTCTCTTTTCTCTGAACAGCATCCATAAAACTCAACAGAAAATTCGGTGTAGAAAGGTGTTGTGAGGTTGAGTTTGATTACTTTTGCAAAGCACTAACATAAATACTGAGTGTCACTCTGTGGTAGCAAGAGAGAGAGTTATGTGAGGTGAGGGAACAAGGTTCTCTCACTAGATTGCTTTCAGTCAGCCACCTCTGCTTTTGCTATGCAAAGTTGAGGTAGAACTCCCCATTCTGCTACCCCTCCTATCGTAATGGCATCCTGGCTTCTGCCAGCTTCCCCCTTTCAAATTAAACAGGTTCAAATGCGAAAACTTCCCTTGGACAGGGTATTCATGGAACTGTTTCAGGTTGGGCAGGATTTACGTCTAGCGTGCTGTCACATACAAGAGGGGAAGCAGAGGGACACATCAGTGCTTAGAGTTTATATGGACAGAAAATTTATCCTGGCTCTAGGAGGTCCTGCTTTCTCTGCCCCCTCTCCATCATAATTAGACACATCAAAGAGCTGATCTGTCATCTGAAATGGCAAGATGCCTAATACTTATATTAGAAGCAGTCAAGCCCCAAGCAAACAAAGATCAAGAACATGATGGTGAAGGGGGGGGGGGCGGGGGGGGAAGATTGAAAGTCTCTCTGTGGACCCCAAGGAAGCTAAAGTGATGGGAAGTGTACAAGCGAAGAAGAAAAGTCAATCAACCTTCCAATTAAAATCTCCAAGGATGAGAGTTTTGTCTGTGTTTGTATTAATCAAGGACGAGAAATCAGACAACTCTACGAGACAGGAGGAATTGTACTGAGAAGCAAAGGGCGGGGAAAAGCTGGGGGTCACTGGGGGATGGGCGCACACAGGAAGAAAGAAAACAATGACTAAAAATTTAACTACAAGGTGCTTAAAGGAAATAAAAAACTCCCCAGGTGCCGGGAGTGTTCTAAAGGCAAGACTGGCTTTACTCACCCCTCGACCTAAGCAGTAGGCTTTCTTCAAAGCAGAGACCTACTCAAATATGCTTATGCAAAGAGGTTTTAAAGCTTTTATTGACAGCACTTAGCAACATTGGCTTTCCTGAACCTCGGCTTGCCTAAGGTGAACATTGCATGGGTTTAATTTCTTCCTCTGGTCAGGGACACTGTCCTTCAGTTAGGGCCATGCTGGGTATGAGCTGGGTGCAGCAGAGAGAAGGTTCTCGCTCATCTCTGCAGCTTTGAATCAGGAATTCTGCAGCTGTCCCTACCTCTTGCACCCACAAGGAGCAGATCTCAGTCAAACCCATACTGATTAGCCTAAGGCAATAGATGGTGTCAGTGTCAGAGCCAGGATTAAAACTCCAGTGGTTTTTGGCTGCCAGTCTGATGCTCGAATCACTAGACCACACCTCTCATTATAAAATAATTGTCTGATTTTCCCTTTGAAATCAAAGCTGTTTACAATTATATGGGAGAGAGCGAGAAAATGCAATCTGGGATGGTTCTCTTTAAAAGCATTTGCACCTTTTTATGTAAAATTTCAGTTTAAACAAGCCCTGTGCATGCAGTTGTTAGGGGTCTCTATTTAATCCCTTCTTTTCCCTTCAATTTGACAGTAGGATTTCTTGTCCCTTTTGGAGGAACCCTCCAGATTGAGATGAATTCATGTATTTTTATCTTACTGATAACTGCTGATTGTGATGAATATCAAATGTTACATTTTGCACGTAACATAAATGTCTACTGCTAAATGAGTAGCTGAAGACTTTGGCTATGGATATTTTACTAACTTATGAGTGTTGCATAGGAGCAAGTTTTTTCTTAAATAATTCAAGACAAGCTCATAACACCATAAAAAAAAAGTATCAGGCATGTGCTTATGAATTAGGTAATTTTCTATTACTACTAATGAAACAGTAAAATTTCGAACAATTAAGCACTCATAAGCAGTAAACTACTGAGTAGACGAACCTACTTAGTGCCTTGAACTTCCATAAAAATCCACACAACTACTCCAGCATTTCAAGTTGTGCAAGTATCTAAATACTGTCTGAATTAGGCCTTATTTAGTAACAGGACACCACCTTTGGAGGGATTTGACAGAGTTGCATTGAAACTTATTAATACTGAATATATCTCTGCTTTCTTATATGGAGTTTCAGGTGGGTTTTTTGATACATTGAGCCTAAGCTAGGTAAGACTAACATCAGCAGGAGTCTTCCCCTCGAGTTTAAGGGGCTTTGGACTGGATCCTGGGTACTTAAAGAGCTGTAGACAAGTCTGTATTGTAGTCAGCATTCGTATTTAGATGGTAATGTATATTGCTCATGGTTATTATGAAAATGATTCCAATTAGAGATACCAGATGCCATGATATGAGGTAAGCTAAGGAAGCTGTCTTTAGCTAAGAAATCACATCCAGACCTATCATTAACAAAAAGTGGCTGAAGCTGTTGATATTTAAGACTACACATAAATATTAGTCACTAAAAGCTGTGCAATATGGTTTCCCTAATATTTTGTAACTAAACCCAGCAAGAAGCAGAAGATGTAAAAATTTTATTTTCAATATTGTCTTTCCTTCAAGTGAATTGCACTTCTTATGTTTCATGGCATCTACTTTTTATAAATACATATTAGTTCATTGAACTACCTATTTAAGCAGAAAATTAAAACTAAAAAATACATTCTGTGTGCAATGCCTTTGGGTTAACACAGTTTGTGGAACTTTGTAGTTCTCTTCCATGGAGAGTGGAAGTAGACTATAGACATACATAGGTAGATTACATTTTTATTATCAGTGACTCCAGCGTCAATGTACTCACTGACAAGTAAAAGTCTGGCTAAGGCAGCAATGGGAAGAGGAAGGGTGAAAAGGAAGGGCAAACTTAACCCCGAATAGTCAAAGTCTTATCTATTTATTTTTCTTCTTATGCCCCATCTGCGGGAACAAACTTTTTTTCCAGGTTCAAATAGGGCTTGGGTGACATCTTCCCCATCTTCCTGGGTGGCATATCACAAATGTGTTGACACCAATCATGATAACAGCATTTTATTTTAGTGTTAAGCATAATGATAATGATGTAACCTTAGATAGTGCTGTATTGTAATTACACAGTTGTGCCAGTTATTACATAGTTATAACACAAATCAGCTTCTTGATCAGATATGCCCAGGAGCTTCTTTTGCTTTACGCCTAATGTAGGAACAGAAAACTAGATCCCTAATTAACTTTGACTGAACCTTGATTAGATAAGGGAGTGGGGCCAGTAGGCACCAAGCGGGCGGGGAAGTCAGCCCATATGTAGATATGTTAAGTGTGTAGGCACCATCCTGACTAGTCATAGGAAAGAGAAAGGAAACTCCCTTTTCAGGAATTGATACCTCCCGACAAGCACAAAGGAATTAGCCCAGACTAGCCCTCAGAAATTCAAGAAACTTCTTACCTTACCCATCTAGCAGTGCCCCCACCCTATTAAGATGAGATTCTCAAGCAATTCACCTTGGGAACAGATAGATTTCTATCATTCTCTCCTGCCATCACAGGAGGGAATCGCAGAGAGGGCTTTGTACAAAACACAATTATTCCTCCTAAGTATTCACTCCTTACTCCTTTTTTTTTCTGCTAAAAGTGCTGAATTGATAGTGCTATACAAAGTCCATTTGGCCTCTCTGAACAATTTCATTGAGTACATGATTTAATAACTGGGTGAATGAAGCCAGACTTGGTTAACTGTCGGGTGGACAGCTGAAACCTAAAAAGCAACAGATGTATCTGAGTAGAACACAGTGACGATTTTGCTCGTGAGACAGGAGATGTGCAGATGCCATCTTACTTTTCCAGAGCTGCATTGGCTCTATAATAGCTGATTTTTGCATCCAAATTTTAGCATGATTGGTAATGATACTGACAAAACCCAAAGCTTCAGTGTGGTAGGATGCGTATTATCCTTTTTTCAAGAGTGGAAGTGCACATTAAAACTCCAAATTTTTGGTCACTATATACATTTTTCTGGGAATCATTAATGGTATAAACTCAACAGGAGCTCTAGGTTGTTTAGTATCTCTTAAAATCTAACTACTACTACTAATCTAATCTACTTTGAACAAATAAATAGATAAAACTTGGGACACTCTTGAAAAACTTTCTTAATCTACAAAGGCTGATTTTTTTTCCTGTGCTTTATGCTGTCATATTAATTCCTAGCCTGTTCTACAGAGTTCTTTTTGCCAAAATTCATTACTGCATGTGAAGACATTTAGAGTCCTTGACCACAGAACATTAAAAAAGTGTAAGTATTACCTAAGAGTGCTCTCAGCTACCATGGCCTTTGGTACTACCCTGAACATGGAAGGGAGCATAAAACAGTGTTTTACAGAAACATATGAATATCCAAGCCCTGTTTCAGCACAGGATATAATTCCTGTTAAGTGAATATTATACTGACTACTGTGAGGGTACCAAGTGTATGCCTACCATAGCCTTTTGAAAGGTTTTAAGTTATCTTAAGTCCTTTAAGCCAAGTTGGGCTTATTGACCCAAAGTGGAAAAAAACTCCTCAAATAAAAACTACTCCAGTAACTAACCCAGTGTGTACTGAACTGACAGTACATCACTCTCTATAGATGTTATCACACAGACTTTTCTAAGTCACTGAAATATTCTGTTGCATGTAACAGCCAACTTTCAGTCCTTCAGACTTTAATAGTATCCAAACAAGATTTTTCTCCTATAGGGGCTGTGGACATATGCCCCAGTGAGAACTGTTTACACTCCAAGTATCAGGTTTCGGAGTTCTTTGATATATTAATTATCTCTGTGGTGTAGAAAAGCATGACAATAATTTTTGTCAAGAACAGGGAAAATGTATTAATTTCAGTTTTGCAACACTCAGAAATGGCTAGAGTGTTCCATTTCACATACACGACTGCGTAAGTACGAACACACAAATACAGATATAAACTGAACATGGACAGGCTGGCAAAAGAGAGCTTTTCAAAAGCAAATGAGTGAAATATATGGATTCTGTCTGCAGGTACAACTGTGGTCAGTCCTATCAGCTTGTTATAACCTATGTGAGGGAGTTTTAACACTTCCAAAACTGACTGAACCAGAGGCAGTATCATTAGAATTGAGCCACATTTCATTTGCTATCTTCCTGGTTTCAGGGCAAAGCAGCTAATAGTGACATAGTAGGAAAAGCATCCTGTAGACCTCTTAGGACTTTGCAATAGCCACAGAGACTCCATTACAAATAAACTATCTGATGATACTGATTTGGTTTCTGCTGAGTAGGACCTTAAGAGTGAGATAACCAGCTCAGCTCCAGACAGAGAGCTTGGCTCTACATTTGTCCCACTCCAGTCATTTTCATTTCACACAGAAAAAAACAGCTTAGCAGTTTTGCCTGCTTTACAGCCAGCCACATAGTGACAGAAAGCTCTAATAAATGGTAGAGAGAATGTGGCTGATCTGTGCTTCCAGCATTTGAACCTCTGAAAAAAATTATGTTTCATTTAGAGCTCTAAGGACAGACTGTGTGTGTAAGTACAATGCTGGCTTTTTCTCTCTTCCATGGCCTGGAATTCTTTTGCCAGGATTGGCTTCTCTTTCCCCTTTAACAAATCATCACGATTTCGGCAAGCACTTCATTGACTGCCAATGCTGTGCTACCAATAATTTACCAGAATTAAGAAACTTTTGTGCTTTCATTCTGCACAACTAAATTATCTCCTGCATGCCCAGATTTGTTCAGTTCTGGATTACGTACTAGAGGCTCAATCCTACCCTGATACTGGGCACTGTCTCTAGGCTTTTGAGAGTATGAGCAGTGCCAGGATTTAAAAGTTAAGGTAGTGGGTGAACATTTTGGTTCAACTGGGGACACTCTGCTGTGCATCTGGGAAAGGAATTAGGGACTTGCATGAACACTGTAAATTATAAAACAAAAGCACTTGTTCATAATTTGTCAAATTTTTAAGGCTTATGTAAAATTCTGTGATTTCTGATATGTCAGCTCCAAAAGCACCTTCTGCAGGACGCTGCATCAACACAGATTACGAATGGTCCCCATTTAAGATGTGACAGATGCAGGCAAGACTGTGGAGATACCTTCTTCTAGGAATCTTTTGGGGTGTGAATTGTATGTACAGCAAGGAGATGTTGCATAAAGCTGAAATGAAATTTCTCATATTAGCCTTAGTGCTTCGATTCAAACTTGTATTAATCTGGGAAATAATATAAATGCCATTTGAAAGCCTATTCTTGTAACATTTCTGACCCACTTCAGACTCCTTTTGGTAATCTGGGAAGGGACTTTTGTTCCCATGGCAGCCCATAATTTCCTGACTGAAACAGTTCAGCTGAGCTCTGAATGACACAGTCAGGCATTTGGATGCTTATCTTGCTTCCAAGTGTTCTGAGGTTCCTCATTTCTCACTTATTGCACAATGCCCCAATCTCACTGGGAAGGTGAGAACTGGATCAGAAAGAAATATAATTGCTTTTTTTTATTAGCTTATGATAGTCCCACCCTTCTGTGTTGCCAGCTTACCCAGTTATTCGCAAATGATGATATACATACAGTGAATTATATAATTATCAGCCTATAATTACAGGTATATAGATATATACATCCCCCTGGAGGAGAGCTGGGCTTGGCACATACCTGCTTGCACCTCTGAGTCTGTAGGGAATTCATGCCCATTTTAAGTAGAAGATTATTTATTTATCAAATGCTTGAGACATTTTATGAAAAATGAACCCAAAAGAATCCTTTGATTCTTTTTAATAATGTTCATAAAGTATGTAACTGAACAAATCCAGGCATGTAGAAGCAAACTCTCTTGTGCAGAGTGAAAGCAGAGACATTTCTCAATAGTAGTAAATTATTGGTAGCAGAGCATTGGCAGTCAATGAAGAGTTTGCAGGAGCCATGCTGATTTGTTAAGGGAAGAGAAGATGCCAGTCTTGGCACAGTGATCAGAAACCAACACCGAGAAAGCAAAGTCAGTACTGTATTCCCATAGACACCTTCTTTTTTGAAAGCTGTAGACAAGAATTAGTTTATCTTATGACGCTGCTTTAATGCTGTAACCATAGATAAACCCCATTGCCTTCCCACTATGTTTCAATGCCTCATTTTGTCATTGGGGCAGATAGTGATTCTCAGCTGATATAAATCAGCAAAGCTCCACTGATTTTTAACAAAGCTGTGCCAGCTTCTGCTAGCTGAGGGTCTGCCTAGATATTTCTCTAGTTGTAAAGCAAAGAATCCAGCAGGCAAAGCTGATGCAAGTTGGATATTTTTTTTTTTTTGGCTTGTTTTTCTTTGTTCTATCTTTCAAATGCTGCTCTCATTCATAACTGCTTGGATGCTTTCAAGCCTGTGTACAAGAGTTATGGGGCCTAATCTGGCTCCTACAATGGTGCAAATCTAGGGTAGCTCTATTTCAGTCAAAAGCATTACTCAGAGGTATTGGGCTGCTGTAAAAGCAGCATACCCGCGCATAGCAACTGATCTGTAAATCTCATAATGCGCCCGGTATCTTTCCAAGAGTTTATTTGCAAACAAACAAACAAAAAGAGTCATCCTTGCTGAACAGACTGATTCCAGCCTGTGGAAAATGGACTGAGCCTCCGCCAGAAATAAACTGTAGACACTTGCTAATTACAATTTGTGGCCAGCTTACAAAGTTCAGTAAAGGAGAAAGCTCCCCCATTCAGATCCTCTTTCCCAGTTTGATGACATCATTCACATCATTATGTTGTGATATGCCAGATGGGAAAATTTGAGGTGGGGATGAAGTGAAAAATCCCAGTTACACCTTTTCTCCAGGCTATCTGCCTCTCCATCATTTTACAACATCACAGAGTCTCAGACAGTTTGACTCTGCCATCCCCAGCTGGTTTGGACCAAACAGATAAATGCTGAACCATTAAGAATCAATACATGTTTCCACCATTGTGACAGGTTATGCTGGACATAGCTAACCTTAATTTAATTAGTTTATTTAAGCTCACTAGTGTATTTAAACAGGGAGTGAAGATAATATTATAAACTCTGTAATTTCTATTGCCTGGGAAAAAAAATAAAACCAGCCCTGCATCAAATGCTTATTGAAACTGAAACATATGTATTAACATATGGCAGAATTTCACTTACTGTATGTTTTAGTGCAGAGCTGATGAGGAAGGCATCTGTGCTGAGAGCATCTGAATGGAGGCTCAGATAATGAGCAGAGCTCAAAAAATACACTCTGAAAGGTTGGGATGTGTCAAAGTGCCCTGCAGTTGATTTGTGTCAGAGCTGAAAGAATACACTCAAGTCTCTACGCAGGTACATTGCTGTGCTTTGCCTTCTGCACTGGGACCCATTTGAGTCTTCATGTACTACTGTGGGCACCTGCTTTGGAAGTCCTGGACGAATTCTAAACCCAAGTCAAATGGTTTCACACCAGAAATGCTGACACGGTGTCTACTTGGAGCTTAAGCAAGTGCTGTTACAGTATTGCTATTTAACAAAGAACAGATTAATTGAAGATCTCGAACATCAAGCCCAAATCTGGATCTAGATTTGAAATTCTCTTAAGGACAGCAACTCTTTGGAGTTGGCGTTTTGGGTTTTGCGCTTTCTACGGACGTGCATACTGGTATAGTTGTAAGCATAACCTCTGCCTTCAAACAAGAGACCCTAAGAGATGAGAACAAGCTTCCTCTGCTGAGATTCTCATCCCAGTCATACAAACTTACAAGGTTTACAGAAAGGCAGGTCTTTTGGTTTTGAGATGAACCCCTGAGTACTCTGAATATTAACCATTTCTCCTGCACATAGTGATGTAGTCTTTCAGCAAACTGTATAAAGACTGTCAGAAGCTCTTGCTGCCAACTACTACTATTATTAATGGGCACTACAAAGCCACATTGTTCTACACCTATTTACTGGAAGTAAGATATGAGGATACCAGGTGTAATTACTTTACTGCCTTAAGGATAGAAGTCTTTCTTTCTGATTTGACCACAGTAGAACATCTGCATCGCTCAACCACAGATTATCTGGCTCCTGGGAGATACTTTCAAAGCATCCAGTTGCTACCCAGTGACCCAGAAGAAAGTTTACCACCCACTCACAAAGCCTCATTTTGAAGTACTATGCCTCTTGTGAAAGCACAGAATCTTAACGTTCTTCAGAGCATGGGCTATGTATTAAATGTATCAACCGCTCGTGCACCATTGTACAAATCACAGCTTTTGATATGAAACTGTATCCCAGGGATAATTCCTTTTCCCAAAAAAAAAGTGATTATTGAGACTAAGGGGAAGTTTACACGGAAGCTTCCAGACATGGCGCCTAGGGACATGGTTTAGTGGTGGACTTGGCAGTGTTAGGTTTACGGTTGGACTCAATCTTAAGGGTCTTTTTCAACCTAAATGATCCTATGATTCTGTGAAATGAAGAAAATAAGTTGGGATGACTCAAACTGTTTCTCAGAAACACCAAAAAAAAGTGATGCAAAGAAGGCATCACTGTGTATGAATCAAAAATTTGTTTACTGAGAAGGTTTGGATCTGTTGTACTTCCATTTTTACCTGTACTGAGGAAACTTCTGGAGGTCCTGCCATAAAGAGATTTCAACCTGTGGCCCTGGAACATTATATTTATTGAACATATTTTTCATATATTTATCGAACTCCACCCAGGTACAAGCTTCTCCTTCACAGGAAGGACAGGTTGTCTAATTTGGGGTAAAACTACACAGGGGATGTCTTGGTTCTGCAGGGTAAACACTGAGGTGCAAATGCTCTGACTGAAAGTGTAAACATGCTGAACTCCCGTCAGTTGTCAAAGATGACATTACTCCTTCGCCTCCTCCGCTCAGTCTCTGCGCTGGAGGTTACCTCCCACAGTAGCATAAGAGACAGGAGATACCACTCAGACAAAATCAAGGCAAGTAATTTCAGCTCTTTGATGGTAGGTTAGTGCTAAAGACCCAGATTTTATGCTGAAGTGGCTGACAGTAATATAATTTGGGGGATAAGGGGTAGCCTTTGGCAGCAGACAACTGAGAGTTGTATCATCTTTAGCCAATGTAGGAAGATTTTCCAGAGCTTCGCTGTTGGCACCTTGAATAAGACCCCAACTTAAATCCACCTTGATTGAGAAAAGAGCAAAATAGATTACGTATGCACAGAAGCATACAAAAATGTATTTAAATGTCTGTTCAGGTATCTAAATAACATTGTGAATAGTGTCTCAGCATTTTGCTCTAAGTGAGGCAGAAACATTTGGCACAGGCCTGGACACTGAACTTGTATCTCCTGGGTCCCAGCCCACCATTTCAATCACAAGACTATTAGTCTTTCTGAGTATGGATTTGTCTATCCCCTATGTCTTCTCCGTCATCTCTAAACTTGAGTGACTCCTATGACTAATGTGATTGTAAGTCATAAAACATTAAGTTATGACACAATCAAATCAAAGCCAAGAAATTCATAGTTAGGGTGTAGGCTACATTCTTAACTCAAAACCAGAAAAGCAGCATTACAGGGTAAACAAAAGGATGAAGTGTCAGCCCTCATTTTTCATTTTTGGGCTCTTATCAGTTTGTATCAATTTAAGCCTTTTTTAAATATGTAATTTCTTTGACTTATTTTTTTTCCCTCTAGGAACTGAAAATTATTCTGCTTTGAGGTCTGGAACCTGCCATACAATAAACACTACTTAATTGGGACATGCTTAATAGGGATGGCCACTTTAATGGGACATCTCCTAGGGAACCTATTTATGTTAATGAGACTGAATGACAATGACTGTTTCTTAAGTGGGGCAACAAAAAGAAAAAACTCCACTTAACAGGGATGCACTCAGCTGTTACTAGTTTGTTAAGTGTTTAACCAGGTGTTAAATAGGTCTAAAATTCTGAGCTTCCATCTTTTAATTAAAAAATGGAAAATTGAAACATTTACATCATGATGAAATGCACTGTTATTATTTGTATAGTGCCATTTAGTACAAAGAAAGGGCCAGGCTGTTTTCAACTATGCCAGAGATAGAAGTTCTCTTCTCCAAAGAGCTTAAATAACCCTTTTCTCCTAGCATGGAACTACCTGTAGATTGGATTTGTTCAGAGATTCATTGTAAAAGCCAGAAATAAAACCCATCTGTCCTAATTCTGTACCCTATATTTTACCCTCTCACCCCAAATCTTTCCACTTCTGTAGTTTGAATAAAAAGACGGAAGCAAAAAAATAAAAAAAGGAACGCTTCTTAAGTCTAAGTGATCCTAAAATCCCTAAGAATAGATGTCTGAAGACTTCCAGGAGCCTCCAAAAGCCTGTAAGCCATTTTGAAGGTTATTCTCTTCCTGAAGATCTTTTGTGTTCTGTGGTTTTCTCTGAAAATATGTATACACATTTCAGGAGGGAACAAGAGCCCATGTTAAGAAGTTGTCTTAAAAACAAAAATCCCGTCTTAGACGACAGCTATATAAATTTAGGGACTCTCCCAGGCAAACCAAGACATCTGATTATGCCATTGTATCCTGTTTGGCAAAGGAGAGAGTGAAGGAAAGTGATAGACATGAGGGGCAGATGGAGTTTGCCTAATGTGTCTGTTCTTTTCTTCGCTGCCTTTTCAATTTAAGAATGTAGCAAAATAGCAGCTGCTCATAATTTCATGAATCAAGAAGTATGTAAATTTCAGCTACAAAATTTGTTGCATAGTTAGACACACACACACACAAAAAGAAGGGGAAAAAAAAAAGAAAAAAGATCTTGCTTGCATCTACAACTTTCTTAATCTTGCATGCAAATTTAGCTTTCAGGCCTGGTTCTCCTCTCGTTTAGGGGTGCACCAAGAGCAGCTCCATCGATTTCGCTGTCGTCACATAGGGCAAACGCTGTGGGATAATTGTGCTTTAAGGGTTCTAGTCTCTGCTTGTTGCCCTGACACTAGCATGGAAGGACGAGCCTGGCATGAAAGGCTCCTTTCATGCCCCAGAGCTACCACAGGGGCTTTATGCCAGTGGAGGTAAGGAGAAAAGGGGTTGTGATAGCAATGTCTCCACAAGCAGGGAAGCTGGAGCTGTGAAGAGCTACCTGAGGATGCTGACGACCACTACAAACTGAAATGGAAACCACGCTCCTCGTATTTCAATACCCAGCAGCCCCCAAATTAAAAGATGGAAAAAGTGACATGAAATGTATCATCCAAATGTATGAAACACTGCTCAGAAGGGATCAGGGCCTCCATATACTATACAGCTGGTTCTAGTTTTCAGACAAGATTTACTAAACACATGTAAACCGTGCATATCTGTTTGAATACTTTTTGTGCAAATAACTTCCTCTGTGGTCAAGCTGTTCCTCTCAGATCCAGGCTACAGATTTGTGCTTTATACTCACCGCTTTTTTACCCTTGGATTTCCACCAGTATCAGTTCACACTCAGAGTATGAAACTGTGAAGAAGGGAGCTGAGTTTGGCAGCAAGAGTCAGGAGAATTTACAGTGCAAAACACCGAGCAAACTCATGGTAAAGGGCAGAAATCATCCCTGGCTTAGCTCCATCCAAGTCAGTGGGCCAGATCCTGAGCAGCTATAAACAGGCACAATACTACGGATTTCATAGGAGCTGCCACTGTTTATATCATTTGGCCTAACAGCCTCCTATACAGATGCAACATTTTACCAATTCTAGTGGGGTTTCTCCCAGTTTATACCCCTTGAGTGAGCAAGCAAAGCAATGGTCTTTTAAAAACTGCCCCACAATTATACCTGCTGAGTGTCATGAATTCAAACTTTAAACACAAAGCAACAGCTGAAACAATATAAAGAAGCAGGAGGGCAGAGTTTTATGATCGATGTTTTATTGGAATCATATAAAAAAGAAAAGCATTTCACATATTTCATGGAGGTATTTTATGTGCAAATTTAATATGAATCCTCTTCTTGTTAAACTCTTACGTGATCTATGCACTTCAGTACATAAAACACAGTATAGGACAACTATGAACAAGTTTATTAAAACAGTTTGGGCTCCTGTTGACATCACCAACCACACAAGTGCTTGCTCAGGGTTGGTGTGATCTTATCAGTCTCTCCTTATATTTCAGGTTACCTACTTGTTCGTTTTCCCTATATATCTTTCATTGTTACAAGAATTCAACTCATGGGCAGATCTCTAAGATAAATCTGCTTGTCTGTTTTGGGAATATGGCTCTAGTTCTAATTTTGCAGACTTCGTTCAGGCAATACTCCTTTTGACTTCAGGGATTTTTGCCTGAGTAATCCTTTCAGAATTGGACTCTCCGTGATTTTCATCTACTTAACAACTTGGCATTACATCTGTAAAATATTAGCCCAGTAATGTAAAATATCAAATTAGATTTATGCATTAATCTAATCTATATATGAAGCTTGATAGTCAGTTCTGTTACACTGCATTATTGCAATTCCAGGCATTCTGTGTCATTTCACATTTGTTCTGATGATGTAAGACAAATAAAAAGTGAGTGAAAAGAAAGTCTGAAATTTTAAACAAAATTTAAAATAAATTCCCACTTTCAGGTAAATCAGGTAAATGTTTCTCTATCAATCACAAACGAAGGAGAGCACACAAAATAAGAACACAAAATAATTATCTGAAATAATCAACAAAACAATAGGCTATTAAAAAGGAAAAAGCAGGTCAAAATAAATATCCGAACTGCAAAGTGTTCTCCAAAAATCCTTGAAAAAGACAAATAAGCAATTGTTTCTTTTCTGTGTGACAGTTGCAGTCTAAAAAGTAAAAAATTACTCTTTCATAAGTGTTCATAAGCTGCATTTATAAACACTTCACATAACTAAATTATATATGTTTCCTCCAGGTTGGCTGCCCTTGAACATTTTTCTCCTTCTTACAGTTTTTAAATTTTTTTTATATAATCCTTTCATGAAAGCAGGTCTTATGCATATGGCCCTGATTCAGCAGCCAGCCCCACGCAGCAGGGCATTTAAGAACATGCTAAACTAAAGTTTTGTATGTGCTTTGGTACTTTTAAAAACTGGATACTTGGAGACAACCCACCAATACATTATTCTTACATCTTAAACCCATTTACTTCTCTTTATGAATGCTTTCAATTTGTTTTACTCTTGTTGGGCCAAATCCAGCTTGTTATTTACAGAAAGAATACAACAAGATTAATAGGCTATGGTTTGCACTAGCCTACACCCCTGGAAATTCATAGTGATTCCATCAATTCCCATATAATTTCTTTGGATTCATATCAGGTTAAAGCCCCAATCCAGGATAATGCCAAGCAGATGCAAACAAGGGCCAGCATATAAATGTGGAGAATCATGGCCAGAACAAGACTGGATCTCTTTATTCTGAAGGAGAAGATAATGTTTAGATATAAAAAAATTATATGGATTTTTTTTTTCCCTATTTGGTCATCCGTCACCACCCGAACACCGAATAGGAAATGATGCAATGTCAGGGGAGAAAACAATCAATTTATTTCATACATGTTACTAAAGAAATACTGAATTGATATGTTATCCCAAGTACTTTGATTCACTTGTGTGCGTCATGACAGGTGCACAGTATGCTCTCTTCAAAAAGGAGGTTCTCCACACTAAAATGTTTCCTGTGGGACACAGTATATGGCAGCTGCAGTGAACTTATGGCTTCCTCTAAGGGTGTCCATTTTCTCCTTTTCTGCATTAATCCAGAATTACTGTTTCTCCTACCCTAGCATTCAAATGCAACAACCCCAAACACAGTTGTGTTTGCAGAAAATCACAGTTGTGCTAAGTCAGTCACAGTTGTGTTTCTAAGAAAAGATGTGCTTCCAAAAATGAAATCTCACACTCATTATTGGAAGAAAAACTACCTCAAACATCCCAAACATCACGTATTACAATAAAGCCAGCTTCCCGGTCGCCCCGACAGCTCCAGCCAGCGCAGCAGCCCTGTGCTCAGGGCTCTGTTTCACGGGGGTGCAGGAGGCAGGCGACTCGCTCTGCCTCGGGATCTCCCATCTCCGCACACACCTGTCCCTGTCCCCCTGCACCCGGCTGCCTCTCCACGCCCGTCCCTGCCTGTGGCAACAGGGCCCAGGCGTGGACTCCTCCGTGGGCACCCGTGTGCCGGAGCCGGCTGTGCCGACACGGGGCTGAGCCACCCTGGGGACGGCCGGCACCCACGGGGGACCCCCGCGAGGGGTGTGACCCCCGTGGGGTGGTGACAGGCCAGGACAAGGGGACCAAAAGGCCCAGCTGGAGGAACGGAGCAGAGGGATATTCCCTTCTTCCCTCGCCACGTGAAGTGTTTGTGATTGGAAAGTGAAAGGAAAACCTTATTTCTCTTTCCTTTCCCAAGATAGCGTCAGCTTTGCACCCACCCGCTTTACAGGCCCTATCTGGAAGTGAACGAAAGCGAAACCGGTAGGTGAGGGAGCACCCTTTGAGCTGCTTCACTTATGTATTTCCCTCCATCTCCTTCGTGCAGGTTCCCTGTTCTGCCACCCGCAAGATGCAAGTGCCCAACAGTCACCACAAGATTTTTATCTCCCAGTGACCACTGGTATTTTACAGAATGGAGAAACTGAGGGAAGATTCAGTGAATTGTTTCATGTCATGAAGAGCCCTGTGACAGCAGCTGAACGCAGCTCCCACCCCCAGCTACAGTCACTAAACCAGCTCTCCTGCCATGGGGGGAGCGGCACAAAGAAGGCAGAATATAATCATCCCAGCTGAGGTTCAGTAAACAGAAAGGGATTTAAACTAATAATGCTGGTTTCAGCTTCTTGTTCTTAATATGTGAAATATTGGACCTGAAGATTCTGCAGAAACCGGGAGAAACACCTGGCTGGGACAGAGTTAGAGGAGGGGAGAGCACAGCCAGAATGGATCCCTGACCGAGCAGGAAGGGAGAGGTGGGAAGAGCACGAACCTGAAGTGCAGCATGAAATGGGTGAGGAGATTCATGACAGGAATAGCAAGAGTTAAATACCACAAAAAGACATGTGCAAGAAACAAAACCCAAAATGATAACAGAAACCAGTAAGAGGTAAAAAACAAGCGAAAGGTTCCAAGTGAGAAAATAGGTGAGAATTTTGCCTGGGAACATAACTTGTCTCCTAACTCATATAAAGGACAGAGGAGATAAATGCCCAAATCAACAGAACAGCATAAGTTGGAGAGAAGAGTGCTAGAGGGAGCGTGAGCCCTGCCCAGCCAGGAAAGGACTCAACGCACGTCCTGCCCAGCAAAACGCTAGCTCTGGTACCATCCTGCGCATGGGATGAAGGACAATAAGGCAAGGACAGTGCTTACAAGTTAAACCTGGTATGAACCATACACTTCAATAAATTTGCTATTTATTGAATGAAGTATTGAAGTTGCTCACTGCCAGCTACAGGGAGTGCATAATCTGATCGGTCTTTTTCTTCTCTAATTCTCTTGATTGCCTGTGGGTATTGTTATTACTCATGTTGGCCAAAACACGACCATGCATCTGGATAGAACATGCTGTAAGAAAAGCAGCTATTTTGACAGAAATGTTGCGAACATATCCAGTCTGGGAGGACTGACTCAATTCGTTAGGCACAGTGATATATTCGTTCTTCTGGGGTCTTCAATAACTCCTACTGTACGTGGCGGAGAATACCGCTACAATGTCATCACATGTTTTTGTTGGTATGGGTTAATCCACAAATCCTCAAAGAAGATCTGTTGTGGGTTATCCTGGATACTTACAAATGTCTTCAGAGTTAAACAGCAAGCAACCACACCACCCAAATTTACTTTGCTTTTAATTGTGGCTGTTCGCCCTGCCCTCTATGAGAGCTGCTTTCTTCTCTTCCACCTACCAGTGTGTATCTGTGGCTATGCGGTAGTCATAGAATTTCATGCTTAGATCATGTATGCCACTGTCTACACGATTTGTGGTAAAACTTTCACAAATTACCAAAGAATGTGGGAATCACCATGTTGGTTCAGAACCAGAGTCCATCCAGCTGAGTCCCCTGTCTCTGCTGGTGACCATAGCTGGACACCCAAGGAAGAGTGGGCAGGCACAGGGGACACTTCTCCCTGGTGCTCTCCCAGGTTCCAACCATTTTCTGCTCAGGGGGTTTCCTGAGCTTGTACACATCCTTGTGTCCACATCACTGGCCAAATCCTCTGGCAATTTATATGCTGCAAAACCGATGGCTACTACAACAGATACAAATCAAGCAGAATTGGAGTCATTGACAATAATTGGGAAAAAAAAAGTATCTGTGATTTGGAAGACATACATGAGTTTTGATCTTAATTTGGGCTAAATCTCCCAGCAACATAAATTATCTGTCTGGCTGTGTCTATTCTCTGCCATCCCTATGGAGTCTCACTATGCTACGGCACAGTGTAATAGATGGAGCACAGGTTAGTTTGCTCTCAAATCCAGTTTAAGAGTGAACAGAATGGCACTTTCATGGTGGAGAGATGGGATTTCGGAACGAGGCACTCCTTCTCAGTGGGCACAGGCACGTGGAGCCAGGCAGCCAGGGACAAGCAGCAGTTGAGGAAAATGCAAAGATGAGAGCCATGAAAGCGAGGAGGGAATGGGCTGGACAAGGAGCAGACAGGGGTGTAGATAAGGCTCTAGAGGAACTCTTTTATGGGAACCGATAGAAATTTGGGACCCAGTTTAAGTGAAAAAGAGGAGAAGAAAAAACAGGAATACATGAAGAGACTCAAAGTTCCAGCCTTGCTGGGAGAAGCAGCACCTCATCTTTCAGTGTCCTGGCCAAGGAAATCAGCTAGATTCGCTAAGGCAAACAGAAGCCTAAGTCCAGTGATTAAAATCGGACTCGTGGTCCAAAACATCTTAATGAATGCAGACTGCTGCCCAGCGGAGCAGCTGTGACAATGAATTGTTTCTGACAAGTTTGGGACACTTGGAATAAAGGTCCATGTTCCTCAGTATTCTGGATGATGACACGCGAAGCGTAACAAGACCAATTGCCACTGATGGCCCAATGTGCAAATGTGTTAATTAAATATCTGTATTAGTGACATTTTATGATACGGTGACTTTAATAGGAAACAAATTTTAATCAGATATTTGCCTAATTCCTTAAATAGTGCCTGTATGACTATACCTGCGAGAAAACGAAAAAGAAATCTGTTACAACATACTTACAAATATTTTGGAAGTAGCAAGAATTGCTGAAATAGTCTTAGTTACTGCCATCATTTTAGATTTAAACTTCAAATACATTGTACTTACTTTTTCAGTACTCTATTAGTTGAAAGAAGTTAGCATTTACACAGATCAAATCTAACCTTAAGAAAACCTTCTCAAATGAACAGATGAGAGTGATTTCTCAAAACATAGTAATCCAAGGAAACTTTATTCTAACCGTCTTCTTGCCAGGGTGCACCAAATTTTCCAAGATCCTTCTTCCATCTGACATAGGTACATTTCAGCAGGAACACAAAGCAAATTATCACTTGCTCCAAGGAGCTCTGTACCCTCCAGGATCTTTGCAGAATCCAGCCCGAAGAAATACAGCACTTTGAGAAAACAGAGCTGTCAAGCAAGATTTCCTTGGGCTTGCTGCCACACAAAATGGCAAATAAGGGACTTGATCCTGCACGGAAGACAATGGAAATTATAGGTGCTCAGCATTTGTCTTCCGGCAGAGTTAAGGTTTCTCAGTACTTCCTAAAATCAGCCGTACTGTTTATACTTATTCAAAATTATATAGCTAAAAGCTTTGGTATCTAGCCACAGAGCTTTTATTTCAAATTGGCAATAATGTGACAAGATGTAACTCCTGCAAAAAAGACTACAAAAATGTTAAAAATACCATAAAATATTATTTATATCAGGATACATTTGTTACCCCATATGACAATCATTCATATTTCTTGACAGATATAAACCTCCGCTTAACACATTAGTATCATAAATATTACCAGATATAACACTGTAATTTAATACCTACCAAATGTATTTTAAAATATTACTCAATTTAAAACTTTGGATTTTAACCAGATGTGTTTCCAGAAAATGATTCAGGTCAGATGCTTTTTTCTTTTCCTTTTTCTGTGCGTGCGCGTTCAAAGTGGAGCATTACTATGTGATTTATTGTACTATGACTGTATGCCCCGAACCTAAAACAGCACCATGATACTTCATCCTTGAGGCTTACACACCTGCAGTCCAAACTAACAAGAGAAAACATCTACATGGCACGGCAGGAGTCTTTGAAATGTCTTTTTGCAGTTGCCTGGACACAGAACAGACTGGTAGAACAGGGAGGCAGTGGAGAAAGGGTGAAGACAGGAACTCCAGCCTCTTTCATCTAGAAAGGGGGGACCATGGCGAGATTAGAGGAAAGGATTTTGATTAGATCACTGGAATGTGAAATGATGCTTCCCAGGATTAAAATCCTATTTTAGAGCTACCAAACCGGTTACGTTGTTAGTCAGAATTTGGAGGCTCGCGCAGCTCCATCCCTGCAGTCGGCTATCGCTCAGCAGCACCCGGCACCCTCTCGCTGGAGCAGGGGGGCCCCCGCCGGGCACCCCACACCTCCCCACCCTCACCCCAGCCGTGGACACGCAGCCACCATCCCAGCAAAGAGTCGCGCCCCCCTCGAAGCGTGGCACTGCTGGAGGAAAAGGGGTTTCCTTCTCAAAAGGCATCCCGGGGTCCAGCCCCACGACAGCCGCATGTGCCACGCTCTTGGATTTCAGTCTCGTTGAGCGCCCAACCTAGTTCACCAGGCGGAGGCCTGACATTTTCATAACCGAATGCCATTAGTTTTATTCCCAGTACGGCCAACTAACAATTTGAAGGTCTATAGTTGTCGGGCTGATCATTACATGGAACCCATTAACATAAAACCCGCCATTGCAATTAGTATCTTTGTAAGCAGCAGCCTCAGCAAAAAGTGGAAATGGAGGCTGAAATAATGGTGCTCCTCCAAACAAGGACGGCAGCAGACTGGGAAATAATCTGTAGCAATTGCTCTGGCGCTGGCGCTGCCGTAACTTCTCAAAAGATAGACAGAGCCATTTTCAAGTAGTCAACCCACTGACTTGAGCGAACACTAAATTCACTTGATGATCAAATACAATTTGAGAAAAAATCTACAATCACTCACCCAGAGGAAGATATATTTTCCTTTTACAGATGAAGCGCAAAAGAGTGAAAGTAGCTGCATTTGGAAAAATACCATGCAGCTTATTGATTTCAAAGGGGACAGGTACAGACCGTGGTTTTGCCCCCTTCCCGGTAAGGGAAGAAGGAATGCTTTCCTCGGGGGGCGGGGGGTAACCTATTTGCTGACTGTTTGTGTAGAGTGGTTTGTTTTGTTAAGAGATGAGCTGGTGAAATGTTCTGTGCTTTTCAGGAAGGGAACAAGGAAAATGTTCGTATTTATAGCAACATTATTGTTTAGAACAAAATAAGTTATTTCATCCTTTTAATCTCCGTTTCTATGGATATCCCGCGCGGAGCTGTGATCGGATTTTCCAACCTTCACGCGAGCCGTCCCCTCCAAGGCAGCGGTCAGCGGCGCCGGCCCCGGGAGCGAGCGCCCGTCTCCACCGAGACAAATCGCTCCTAAAGCCGCGTTCGCACCGCCCCGGACACACCGAATCCGGCTGCCCCGAACGTACTTCGGCGTTGCGGTGTCCCCGAGCCCCGGCCCCGCACCTCCCCGCGCACTGCGGGGCTCCCCGGCAGGGCCGGCAGCTCCCCCCTCAGCCCCGGCCACCGCACCCGCGGGAGCTCCGCGCCCCGCGACGGGCACGGCGGGGGCTCCGCGCCGCGGGCAGTGCCCCCCGCGGTGCCCCGTGCCGCCCCCCCCCCCCCCCCCCCCCCCCGGCGGCGGGTCTGTGTGTGTCGTGTGTCCCCCGCCCCCCGCCCAACTCCCGCGGGTGCCCCCCGGGACCGCACACGCGCAGGGGGGGGGAGTCCGCTCAGTGAGTGCGCGGGCGCGGCGCCCCCTCCCCGCTCCCCCCCCACCCCCCCCCCCGCGAAGCGCACGGGCTGAGTCCGTGTTCCGGGCGGGCGCGGGCTCCAGGCCGGGATTTGGGCGCTCCCTGCCCGCCTCCCGCCCCCTTGCCCCCCCGCCCCTCCTCCCCCCTCCCGGCTGGCTCCCTCCCTCCCTCCCTCCCTCCCCCTCCCTCCCGGCTCCTGAACTCCAGCCCCTCTCTCTCTATCAGCCGCTCACTCTGTCTCAATATGTCTCAAGATGGCGGCCAATGTGGGATCGATGTTTCAATATTGGAAGCGCTTTGATTTACAGCAGCTGCAGGTCAGGCTCCCCCGCTCGCCGCACCGGCCGGGCCGCGCCGCCGGACCCCCCCCCCCCCCTTCCCTTCTCCGCCTTCCCTCGGGCCCGGCCTCCCCCCCCTCCTCCCGCTGCCGGCCCGCGCCGCCTAAAGGGAACCCCCCGCTCCGCCCGGCCGCGGCGCTCCGCTCCCTCCGCCCGCCCCCCCCCGCCATTGATCACCGGCCCCATCGGAAATTGATCCTCTTTGTTCAATTCATCGATCAGCCCAAGATGGCGCCGGAGCCGGCGCTGCCGGGGCCGCCGCCGCTTCACTCGCTCCGTCCCGGGCTGCTCCCTTCCCCGCTTCCCGTTCCCCCCCGGCGGCCGGGGGCCGTGCGGAGCGGCCGGGGCGGCGGGCGGCGGCGGGGCTGCCGCTCCTCTCCCCCCCCCTCCGCAAACCTCCCCGCGCCTGCCTCCGTCCCCCCCGCCCCCCCCCCCCAGCCTGCCCCTTCCCGCCGCCGCTTCCCCGCCGCCTTTTCTCCCCGGGAGCCGGGGAAAGTTTACCGAGTGCTGGGACTTTGTGTGGGGGCGCAGGGAGCCGGCCGGGCTCGGCGTGCAGGCGCGGAGCGGCGGGGGCTGGGGGCGCTGTGGTGCCGGCCAGGCGGGCGCTTCCCCCGCCGCTGCCCGGCCGCCGCCGCCGCCTCGCCGCGGGGTGCCGGCCCTCCGCCGCCGCCGGGCAGGGGGCTCCGGCCCGCCGCGCTCCCGCCGCTCTGCGAGCGCCGCGGCCCGCTGGCACCGCGCCGGGGAGGTGGTGGTGGCGGGGGGGGAGAGCCGGCGGCGGCGGGGGGTGAGGGATGGAGCCGCGGCGGGGTCCCGCGGGGCGGGAAGGGGGGCGAGCGCCCGGGCTCGGCCGGCCCGGGGAAGGGGGCGTGTGCGGCGGTGCGGGGTGTGTGTGTGTGTGTGTGTGTGCGGGAGGGCAGCGGCAGCGCCGGCCGGGGAGGCTCCCGCCGGCCGCGGGGGGCCGGTGAGGGGCCGGCTGGGCGCGGGGGCGTCCGGCCCGGCGGGGCATGGCCGGCGGCGGGGCATCTCCCCGGGGCGGCGGCGGGAGGGCAGGCTTACATAATTCACGGGCTCTCCAGCCTCTCCTGCCGTCCAGGGTCTGACAGATGAGAGGAATATTGATGCTTTACTGTGCGGGCTCATAACAGCCTAGAAGTCCTCTTTCCTCCGAGGGAAGGTCCTCGCAAACCAGCGCTTCCCTGCGCCCTCGGGGTGCGTGCCCCGAGGAAATGGCAGATCCAGTGTTTAATGTAATTGCTGGGGTATAGATAAGGCCAGGGCGGGTTGGGGGGGGGAGGTTGGGGGGGGGGGGGGGGGGAAAGGTTGTCAAACGATGAATTGGTGCTGCTCCCGCCGCTGAATGGGATTGCAACATGCGTGTTTCTCCCAGTTGATTGGTGCAGGAAGGCGCTGCCCTGCCTCTTCAAACCCTCCGGTGCCTCCCGTTTTAAATAAACCGGCTCGAAAGCCGCCGGCTGCCCCCCCTGGCCCCCCTCCGGGGCGGGCCCGGCGGTGCCCGGCCGCAGCCCTGCCGCAGGCGGGGGCTGGGTGCGCCGGTGCTGAGTGCGCTGGTGCTGAGCAGAGCCGCAGCCCCGCCGGAGGTGAGGGGGTGCTGGCGGGGGGGGCCGGGGAGCGGGACCCGGGACCCGCCGCCCCCTCCCCTCGGCGGGGCTCGCAGAGGGTGAGCTAACGGGAGCGGAGCTAAAACAACCAAAAACCCCAGCAGCCCCCAAAACGGGAAGTGCTACGTAGGATGTGTAGTAGGAGGCTGGTCCCTTCTGACTTTCAGGTGCATTAGGAGGTGGGGTAAAGTAGCGTTTTGTTTTAGGCTTTTCTCTCCCCCCCCGTGTTTTATTGTTTCTTTTAAAGGCTTTGGATTAAGGGAGACTTGGCTGAACTTTGCTAACTTGAAAGGGTTCTTAATAGTGACCCAGAATACCTACAGGAATACAGAAAATGAGATCCAGATGTAGAATTGTATAAAATAAAATGGATTAAATTAAGATGTAGTTAAACAAGGTCTGACATCTTTAATTGTGGACTTTTGCTTTTGCCTCTGCATATGTGTGGTTGTACTTGCTTATTGTAGGAAAATAAATGCTCCAAACGTCACTGCCATGCTGTTACATTTAAGGGTGAAGAAATCTAAATATTTCCTATAAAAATAAAGCCTTCAGAAATGCTTATCGATTAAAACATATTACGCTAACGTATCTATCATGTAAATTAAATTCTAAAACGTAATGAACGCAGCCAAATGGCATTTTGATAGATTGTTCTATTCTGTTTTTAGTAAAAAATAGCTCACTTTTATCATAATTTAATTTCTGTGCATATTGTAAAACCTGTTGTGGAGTATCACTGTACAAACCTTAATCTCGTTTTTGCAGACTAAATGTGACAGTCTGACTTGAACAGCTTGTAGATTCTCCTTTGAAGCATTCTGGTAACGCTAGCTTAAAGTTGTTTGAACCATATTCATTGCCTGCTTTTAAAGACGCGTGATTATTTGTGCGTGTTGCGGACTGAGGCTGTTCACCTTTTGGCAGGTTCGCTGGGCAATCTCTGTGCTGTGCAGAGTTTATTAACTTTGCACACAGTCTGTCTGTGGAGTCCTGGAGTGACCAGAGAGGTAGAGAGTACCTTCAGCCATATGCAGAATAGTTAAGTTTGTTTCAAATTGGCTTTTTTTTTTTTTTTATCCACCCATCTGCATGAAGAGGTAGTGTAATATTTACTCCCACTTGCAGATGAAGCAATATGCTATAAAAACTATCGTTACTGAGTATGAAGTTCAGTCTTACAGAACTGTCCATGCCTCCCTCCCTCCCTCCACTGTCATTCGTTTGTACTAAGGTATTTTGAGTGTGGAATTATCGAAAATAAAAATGCTTTCGTCTGCACTTCCACTACACTGTCCCAGGGCAGAAAAACTGAAGGATTTATGCTTAACACAGTTCCAGCTGTGCCCTGTAAACTCCAGCTCTTGTAGCTCTGGGTCTAGATGGCTTTGAAGTTATCATTTTTCTGCATAAGAAAGTTGTAAGGAGCTGAGACTCTGGTAGTCCCATATCGCTGGCAGTGGAGCGACATGCACCCTGTCTGCTGGCAACTTCCTTTTCTATGTTCTGTTAGAAGACGATGTTTAACTGTTGATGAGCTTCAACCTGCCTTGTAATATTAAGCAGCAGGTTTCTCAAGATTGTATCAATATTAATTAAAAACAGAGCCAGGAACACTTTAGGGTCCGACTCTTTTAATTATTTATTTCCTTTCACTAAATAACCTCTTGTTTATAGGAAGAGAGATTTCAGGAGTTGGAGGCAGGATTAAATAATTCACAACTTGGATTAAAGAACAGAAAGGTCTGTTCACAAATGGAATACGAGATGCAAAAATGGCAGTTTCCTACAGGTATCAAACGTGGCTCTTCACTTGAGACTGTACCCGAAAGGCATGCAGCTGAACACTTAACCCTTTTCTCTAGGAAAGGTTAGTTATATTTCCTAAAGAAATGATGGAATTAGCATGGCATTTCTGCATCAGTTTGCCACATGGTTGAAGATGGACCCATGTTTAAAAACTGATGGCAAGGGAATCGCAGTGCGTAGAGAAAACTGATCCTTGCAAACGGTGAATATTGTGGCAATAAATGCAAATTAAATCACTGGAGAAATGCTGTTGCCCTCAAGTTAAAACCGCATCTCCTGTTTGGAGGCAACTGTGTGATCTGAATCGGCTGACGTACAGCAGCGTGAGGGTTACCTGCTGTTGTGTGGTCCTGTTCCGAGTTTGTCGTTTTTGGTGTCATCGTCACCTTCACCATAACAACAACCCTCTGCTGGAGAACAGGAAAACGAGCGTTGTGTTCCTGTGGGTGCGTCATGCAGTCCTCTCTTAAGGTTTTGCTTAATATTCCTAATATGCGTGTGTATATATCTGTATCAGAGGAGAGAGCTGGTCCTGCCAAATCTTTTTGACCAGCAGTGTTGCACGAGTAAGTCTAGCTTGGCTCTCGGATCTGAGTTGAATCTGCGGGATGAATGGGAGAAGTTAATGCCATTTGAAAACTAAGCGAGCTATGTGTTGAAGTACTTTGACCATAAACACAAATCCTAAAATGTCATCGTAGGTTTTTAGGACAGGCACACATACTGGTAAAAAGTACAGTTTCTTACTGCTTTTGAGTAGAACAGCATAACTTGTTACTATCAAGCTAGGGAACGAAAATCTAAGGGCAAATCTTGCTCATGCGTTCCTGGTTTTTAAAATCTCATCCTGGTATTGCATCATATATGATTAAAGTAAGGATGGAGTATTAGTTCTGTGCATGCTGTGACTAATTGTTTAAGGTAAACCATCGATCTTGTAACATTATAAAATTTGTAACAAAATCTGGAAAAGCTAAGTAGTAATGAGTAGCTTTTAAATACTGAAGTGCTTCTATTACTGAATTAGAAACAGGTGGAGTTGTTGGCATCTTTTAGTTGGATCTGACTGTACCAGAGCACAAGCTGGTTTGCTTTAAGTGAAGGAGTTAACATGCTTCATCAGAAGTGGAATTAGCATCACATCCGAGTGTTTAATTTTGTTTATCTGTGCAGGTCACTGTAGAACTTGTAGTTTCTGTCATAAAAGTAGATGGTGCTTTACTATTTATAATGGTAGTTCAATGTGCATCAAGAAAAGAGTCTGTAGCTACTCTAAATATGTTTCTGCTCCCTCCCCACCTGATCAGAGGCGTGTAGTGAAAGCAGCTTGGTAGTTCTGCAGGAAGATGCAATGCAGAGGGCTGGGAGGGATGTAAAAGCCAGGGCACCACTGCCAATATACTCTGATAGCTATTGTTGCTTCCCTGCAACAGGAAGGCTTCGGCTTTTTGTGGTGGTCAGGGTGGTGTCCCTGGACATCCAGCACGCCTGGCATACTAGAATAAAATCCCTTAATGTACTTCTGGCTCAAGAATTTGGCTTTCATAGGATTCCTTGAATCCTGTTCCTTGGAAAGTCATTTCTGAAAGCTTTTCTAGCTCTCTTTCCTGTTCCTCAAATGAAATAATGCCCATCTGAAGCATGGCAGAGTTGGTGTGTGTTTCAATCACTCTGCTCTCACGCCAAGTTTGTGGTTAATTGGATAATGTATCGAGAAATGCAATAGTGAGGATTTGGAATATGGGAACGGTTGGGATTTTTTTTTTTTTTTGAAAAAAGATTGCACTACTTGGCTGTGTATAACAATATCAAATAAGTAATGGGTGAAACATTTGCTATAGAAGAAATTACATGCAGTCTGAAATTCCAGTGAACAATTATTCTTTATTTGCAAGCTGATTTGTGATGCAAAAAGTGGATGTAGAAAAATGAATAAATTTCAGTTTGATCACACTGGGTCTGAAAATAAAGGCAGTTTATTTACTGGATAGAGAACAGATACATATATGGATGCTTAGTATTTTTTAAGACACCAAGCAGGCGTTGCTCATTGACTTGTGGTCCTTTTTATGTAAACAGGGTAGTGAGTTCCCATCTTGTATATTCAGGTTTCTCTTGCACGTGTTCTTTGCATTTTATGCTTTGTTTATCTTTGTGCTTGGTTGTTTCCCTTATACTTCATGGGCAAGGTGTTGAAAATACCATGTTTTCTGGATTGAGACTACAGTGACAGTGTTCCAGCGTTGCTCTAAGGAGTAGGGAGGAGGATGTGAAGCTGAGGGGGAGAAAGCTGAAATGGGATAGTTAGCAGAAGACAAGGAGTCTAGGGTGAAGAGATTTGTGCAAGAGTGCTCACACATGGGATTGTAGGTGAGGTGTTGAATTTACCAGGAAAAATGAGAGAAACTGAGACATTGCGATCAGAATAGTTAAGGTCCTTAAATTAGTAAAGATAAGATAAATCTTACTCGTTTTGTGACAGACATGTTCTCAGATGGGTTTTGTTGTCTCTGGTTTGACAGGGCAAGTAAGTTAGTAATTTCTGCTTTTATTGTTAGTTATAATGAAGAAAACACAGTGTATTACATTGCTTTAGTTGCAGAGAACATGGAAATCCAGACAGATAGCTGTGTGTTAACAGCGTTAAGTTTTTCTGAAAGATTAAACACAGAGTGTGCAGATGCTGGGTGTAGGTTGTTGGATGTAACAGTGCTCTTCCCTGTTGTCGAACAGTACTTGCATTTCTGGGAAAAGCAGTAGGCAGTAAAGAATTTGTACTAGATCCACTACAGTTCCCTGCTCGTGCTTCTGTTTTTGACTCTAGCAGGATAGAGTGGTTCTTACTATGCTGTTACTTGGTCACTTCTGTGACTTAGCAGGGTTAAGTATTTAGCATGAACAAATGTATTTCTCGATATGAAGGTGCTGAAGCTGGGAGATGGCCCGACCGACCGCTCTGTGCGGATGTGTTGGAGCAGATGCAGATTTGAAGTTGGAGCCTTTCAGACTAATGTTGTCTAATAGCTTTTTGCCTCGCTGGCAATTTGCTTGCTTCCTTGCCTTGCAATAATTTAATGCCTTTGTTGACAGTTGGGGTAATAAGGAAGTTTCTGTGAGGGCTGGAGCTGGGCTGTCGTTTCACAGGGGTGGAGGGAGGGGAGCTGGGGTGGTGCTTGTCTGCCTCCTGGTCTGGTTCTTGGACCCACAGTGATCTGCTCTGGGAAACAGAGGTAAAGATTACCCTTTCTTTGAAAAGCTCAAAAGCAGATGCACAAAAATATTTAAACTGCTGTATTTAGATGCTTTAAATTCCCCCATATCTTTGTGTTTCTGGCTGTGAGCTTTTCAAGGCATGTGAGGATGTAGGCCATGGCTGTCTCTGAGGCTTTTTCAGAGGAATTCATACATCAGAGCTGAGCAGATCCTGTTGTTCCTCTTTTGTGTGGAAGCATACCTTAGTGAATAAGCAAGCTTGGACATAACAGCATCTGGCAGTGCCAGTATGAGGCTTCTGTGAGTGATACAAGAATTTATTGGTAAACGGCTGGACTGATTTCACAGTGGAGCAAGACCCTTCATTTTGCTGAATCCAGTGATCTTGCCTTTGGCTAATGGTCCGGTGTGCGTTGCACATGAGCGTGCCAGGAGACCAAACTGTGGTCTAATTCCTGCTAATGTTTTACAGTATCCCTTGAGCTATGGATATTGGATGGTCCTGTGCTGCTGCGTTACCATGTTGCTGTGGGATTGCTCTTACGGGCTTGGGGTGTGTGTGTATGTACAGGGAGCCTGAAACACTTCTGACATTGTAGAGGTCTTTCCTTGCTGAGAAATGTTGGCTTCAGTCTGTGGCTTACATGGGACAAGCTGAGGAGAGAAATGCTGCAGGGAAGTAAAAATAAAAACAAGTGGAGTGGGGGAAATGACGCTATTTAAAGGACTGGATGGGGTACAGGGAGGTGGTAAAGAAAGGAAGGAGCTAAGGAGTGAGCTTAAGCCTAGGACTTGGAAATGAAACTTATTGCCGTGCAGTTGGGAGAAGGGGAGAGCTTATTTTAGAATTTATGTAAATATTCAGCAGTGCAGCTGGGCAGCATGGAGGGTCTCCCAACAAATGCCTGGCTGTAGTGTTGCCATCAAATCCAGTTCACCTGCACTTGCTGGCGGTATAAAAGGATAGCCTGGGGTTTACCACCAAGCTGTTCTTGTGGAAACATCCTGGCAAGATTTGTATATGAGATACCAGGACGATGGTATGACTTCAGAGTACATTGACAGATTTTTAATGTTGTCCTGTGGCAAATAGGGCTTATATGTTCCTGTTAGACTTAAATAGCTTTTTAACTGCTTGCATGGTATTTTAAGGTATTATGAACAGTAGAAGTCTTATCATTGTTCTTACTTAGAAAAAAGAAGAAAAAAAAAAAAAGAAATGTAATAGCTTTTGACTTTTTTTTTTTTTTAAATGAAGACTCAGACTAGATATATGTTAGATACAAAAAGGTCGTATGCTTTGCATGGAAATGCCCTAGCTTATTCCTATGGAAACTAAACCTCAAAGCTAAAAGGCAGTGCTGCAGATGATGCAATGCGTAGAAGTTTGATGGGTTAAGTCTTACTCCTTCTTCTCTCTCTGGTACCTCTGCTGGGTGTTTGAGGTTGCATGGTGTTGCTGATCCATTATTTTAAGGAGAACAAGATTTCTCTGACAAGAATGGTAAGCTTCAGCTGGTATGCATCGGCCCATCAAAAATCTATACGCTGTGAATACTGACTTTGGGCAATAGTGCTTAGGGGGACTGGTATTAATGTACAAAGCCTTTAATTGGTTTGGATTCAGTCTGAGCGATAGTTACTGGGTAGTAGTGACTTTGAAATAAGTTGGGAGTTTCAGTCTTGCTGTTAGCAGTTGGTGCATGCCTGTTCCTGGCTCTGCTGTGGGTCTGCTCGGACCTCTGGGCATGTCACTCGGCCTCTGCTGCCTTATTCTCCATCTGGAAAACATTGATAATGCTTCTGACCCCTCTTTGAGAGCCCTCTGAGATACAGGATTGTGAGTTAGCACTTACTATTCCTTTTTGCTACTACTTAATTCTGTGTTCTGCATAAAGAAGACTTAGTTGTTGTTATATTTTCTGCACCTTTGTTAGCTTTCTTTTTAAATGGATTAAACAGAGGATATACTGGTGTTGATTTGTAGGTACTTTGCAGGCTCGTTGCTGGAAGCAATGTCTACAGAAATTAATGTGAAAAAAGAATGGAGTAGCTGGGTGTCCTGAAAGAATATTGTTGATGATTGGTACCAAATTGCTGGGAGAAAATGTTTCCTGTGAATGGTTATAAAGGTATCATCTGGAGTTATTCATATATACACATGCTCTTACTTTAAAACGTACCTGCATGTTCTTTGGTATACTGTTTGAAGGCAAGAAATGCAATTTATCAAGTTTCCCTTCAGATTTCTCTGTACAGTAAAGGCTGCTTAAAGTTTATATTATAGGCACCCAGTGATATAAATGTTGAATTTAATATTCAACAGTTTGTGGCTGTATCATTTAAACCAGCAGCCCTCAGCTAGCTGCAGCTGTGGGTTTGAAACAGCGCCCTGTCTCAGGAAGGCAGGCGGGCTCAGGGGAAGGGGATCTTCAGTCGCTAGCAGGGCTCTTATCCAAGCCACACTCCGGTGGCTGTAAGGGCTGTAAATGGCAGCACGCGAGCCCCCGGAAGGGTGGAAGAGAGGGGCATGTTGAGAGCAGTTTGTGTGAAGTGTTAGATTCATCTCTGAAGGCTGGAATCCTTTATTCACACAACACATAGGATGGGGCAGCTTGAAACTTTTTCTTGCAGCAACTTTTATCTTTTATCCAAATTGTTCAGGTTTTGTAGTCTAAGTAGCGATAGTCTGCTAAGACTGTCAGCAGGGTTAGAGGTTATGATTTAGATGTCTACTTGTGCCATCAGAAATATTGATTGCCTACTCATTTCGCATGCGTTCGCTTCCTGAATAGCCGTGAGGCTGGAGAGGTGCTGTGCTCCGTTGCTGAGCTCCTGCTCAGTGCTGCTGCGAGTAGGTCTGGTGTGCTCAGCTCAGTGAACTTTGCAAAGGTGAATAAGCTTTATCCCTATTTAGCACAACACAAAGGCCCTGACCCAGTAAGCATTATCGCATGTGCTTAATTTTTAACACATGCGTAGTTGTAGTCTTCTGGCCGAGCTGGGGTGGGAAGGAGCTGTCTTTTCTAACCCAACCCATGGTTGAGTTCTGAATAGAGACAGATCTCTCCCTACCAGTCTGCTGCTGTGTCTAGTGACTTCTCAGTCGCTTCCTTTATCTCGTGTTTCTAATCAACTTAATTCTTGTTGTTTCGCTGATGTGAAATACAAATGTTGTCAGAATAGCTCAATAAAATTTATACTTGTTGTGTCTGTAATTATTTTTCATTTTATTTTTACTGGTTATTTACACATTTTATTGCATGTGCATGTCAAAGTAAATTTGTATCATGTTATCACTCAAAGATGTTTGCTTCATTTTCAGGCATAAATAAAATGTACCCTTTGTTTATGATCTGAAATATGATAATGTTACTTTTGTCAGCAAACTACATATCTGTGTCAACTTTTGTGTGTGTGTGTGTTAATATTGATAGTACTGAGCTTTGGTTTGGTATGTCTGGTATGAGCACAGTTGCTTCTCTGATATTAATTGTGGAGATGGGATAATATTAAACATTTAAAAACAAGGAGCCAGTAGTCTTGCAATTGATTTTCTGTGGAGAGACCTCTGTACAGAGTTGCTTACACAATTATAAGCTTAGTTTCTTTTATGTGAGTGCAAGTAGTGTTTGATATATCTAAAAAATAAAAAAGTTGTGAATACACTGGTTACTCCTCCCTTCCCTTCTTCCAGCTCTGCCCTGTCTCTTTCAGGACCTCTAGTTTCTCTTTTGCTTATGTGTTTCTGCACGTTTTGTTTGTCATGGAGTCTTGCTATCGAAATTCTTCGGATGCTGGAAAAGGGCAGCGTTCTAATATTGTGTCTTCAGCTCATCCCTGCACTGCTGTTCACGACACCCTGCCTGTTTTCTCAAGCAAACGTACTTTATACTCATAATTACTTCTTGAACCCAGAATGTCTTTTTTTCATTCCTTTCAAAAGTGAGTCGATACTTGCTCCTTTGAGGGGGGTAAACTCAGGGGGCTGCTGGGCTCTTGCTTCACAGGGTGCAAGAAGCATTGGGTGGTGAAGCAGACAGTAAGGAGGGAAGAATCGGTCTATGAAAATTTATTTTGCCTACTTTCCAAATGAAGAAAGCTTTTCTAGTGTGAGTCTTGATCCTGTGAGACTGTGGGTGCAGTCTGTGGTACTGATGGTCTTTCACCTGTGCAGGAGTGGGGATTATTTCCCTGTTTTAATCAGGATTTGAATCAAATTGAATTGTCTTACAAAGCCATGCTGTCAGTTTTATGTATAAAACGCTGTTTGCTGCTTCCATGCTTGTGAGGAGGAGCTAGTTTCAGGCTTTTTTGTGTATATGCAGGCAGAGCTTTGGTCAGTCCCATGATTGGAAAGTTGTATTGTAAAGCTGCTTTCTGTCCGAGTTCTTTGCTGTGCTCCATGCCATCAACTCGTGAAATTAGAACTCTGGCTTTTTTTTCTTGGGGTGATATGTTAAAGACAGCACTAACGATTAACACAGCACACACACTGTGCTGTGATCAGCTCGTTTTAGATAATAAATTAAAATCCGTTAGCATCTGAGATGTCCTGGCATATACTGAGAACAGTTAGTTCTTTAATGTGCCAAGCTAAGTAAAACTTGATTAATGTCACTATCTGGGATTTTCTGTCCTGTAAATAGGACTTGAAGTCTAAAATTGGAACTGTGTAAACCTACTTTAACTAGGATTAGAAGAAGAATTTAGTAGTTCAGATTGTTTTCAGGATCTTAGAAAGTGGTCACTATGCCCCAGAGCTGAAGTACACGCCATCCTTTTGAAAATTAACTTTACTGCAGGGGCTAAAATTTTAGTCTGGGGACTGCAGCCTGCTCTGCTTGATCAGTGCGGTCTCTCCTAGTGTTGTAAAAGGTGCTCTCTGTGTTTGGCTGCTGCTGGCTGTGCCAGAGGTTGTTATGTCTCCAGTCTTGCGCGCTTGCAGCTTCTGATACCCTTCAGGATCCTCGCTGGTGAAAGGTGATGGTAGCCAGGCTTTCAGTATTAGAGGCTTTCTTCTGGAGCACATAAGCAAATGTGGAGGCTCCTGATATCAGGAAATGTTGGATATGTGTATTATTTTTCATTTTCTAAGTGAACTTTCATTTTGTACAGATAGGTTAAATGGAAGCTAGTAAGCTAGCAGGCATGCCTGCTTTAAAAAAACGCACCTACTTCTATTGTTTTGGGGCATTCGTTGCTCTTGTTTGCTTCTAGATATGTCACGGCAAAATGCAGTCACATATCATAGTGGTTTTATGCCCTATTTATTTGCTATAATCATTTTACCAACAAATTGTGAAGTTAATTTCAGTGGTAAGAAATTTTCATTCTTTAGCTAGGGTTTTTTTTTTTTAAAAAAAAGGTTGACGGGTGGCAACAGCCTCTTTGTACGGTTTCTTGATTGTCAGCTCTTCATTATAAATTTACTTTCTAAATGCTGACTTAAGGCCTGACACTTTGTTTGTTTAACTGTCAGTTACACTAGTTTGGAGACCTAATAAAAGCCTCTCAGATCTTCCTATTGAATTAGGCCATCCTTTACCACCCCAGTGACTGAAGTAAAAAAAATAATAGTATCTTTAAGTATCTATCCCGTTTTTGCTGGAACCCTACTTAGGGTGTCTTCGGATAGTTTATCCTCACTGTGACAGTAGTTAGTTCTCTGGTAAAAGGTCACTGTAATGTTTTAATTGGATTTTTCAGCTGCAAGGAATATAGAAATAAAAGTTTATTAATAGGGTAGCTTTGATCTTGAAGGATTCCAAAACATTTGCTGCACTGCACATACAGGAGTGGTTTAGTTTTACTGCTCATTCAGGGATAATCAATTTTGTGGTGGAGCGTGGAAGCTGGATGTTCTACCTGGCAGGTCAGAAGGAGTGAGGAGCACATCCGCATGAGAGGGGGCAAAATCTGGGAAGGCAGAATGTTCCCAAACTGGTATTTCCCCAGGATACAGAATTGAACTGTGCTACTGTTGAAGGTGCCAAAGGATCTTTCACAAGTTGTTTTGGTTTTGGTTTTTGTCTGAAATATTTGAAAAAGGTCATAGGCAATAGACAATTAGAGAAACACTTAACTGACCTTGTTAGTGTATTTTTGTGGAATTATTGTGCTTTACAGTTATTGCTGCTTTACACAGATGGTTATTGCTGGTTTCCATCTGTTCGTTAAGGAAAAGTAAGGACCGACAATGACAGCTTTAACTGGGTTTTTAACCAGAACTTTGAGGTTTTATTTGTTCTTTGACTATGTCAGGTTAATCTGTTGGGTACAGTGCACCATGGTTTCAAGGAGAAGAGATCAAAGTGGGAGCATGTCTGCACAATATGGGTCATGGTAGCAGTTTCCTGTGTTTCAGGCACCCTTTCCTTTGAACAGTCCTCAGGTATGTAGTACGATATCACCCTGGCAGATGGCCAGGCCAGGGGAAAGACTCTGACCAAGACTGACATTATGGAAACCATTTAAGCAAAGTGCTTCATGGCCAAGTAAGATCCTTCAGCTCATATTGCTGCTTATTTCCAGTTTAACCTTAGTGCTCTCAGTATGAATGACTTCATGGTGTCCCCATGGAGTTTTCCCTGGTTTTGCTAAAATTTGCTCCCTTACACTATCACGATGGTTAAAGACTTTAAAATCTTTCAAGGCTTGCAGGTGTGGGAGCTTTCTGCTGACACTGATGTAGCCGAGCTGACGTCAGTTTTAGTGCTCGTGGTGATCCTGCTTCTTAATTTCTGAAAAATGATGGGAGAGGGAGCCCCAGAGATGCAAGAGAATGATCTGGGTTTTCACCTGATGAAGAACAAAGCAAAATGAAAAACTTCAAAGTCCCGTCATCCTACTTGTGGCACTCACAGAGTTTTTCTTCACCTGACTACTCTCTTTGAACCGGTGGATGATTTGTTCTTGCAGGCCTGCTTTCAGTCGGCAGAAATTTCAGGTGGGATGGAAAAATGAGCCTGTCTGGTGGGAGAGCTGTTTGCAGGGGTCCTGAACAGGGTACAGAACAGTCATTTTATTTCTCTGACTCCTTTGCCAGTTGCTCAACCAGATGTCCTCAGTAGTTTGTGCTATAAGATGTTAAGTAATTAGATCATTCAGATTCTAGTTAAACATAATTAGAGCCCTGTGTAAACTGAGTGAAGCTGACAGGTTTTATAGGTTGGTCATAGCAAAAATATCGGATGATATAGCTCAACTTTAATACAAAAAAATTTAAGCCTCCTTGCCCTCAAATAAAGAGGTGTTTAGCGTCCAAATTTAATCCTTAATTACAACTACAATTTATGGAACTTACTGAAAATGTTTTCAGGATCTTGGAAGCCTCACTCAGAAGTGCTCCTATATAATGTTTGCTGATTAAAGTTTCTTCTCCTACGCTCCTGAATTTGAAATAAAGAACCTACCTAGCAGTTACTATGTACAGAAAGATAACAGAATTTTGCCATTTTATCTTGTAAGTTAAATTAGTGGGTAAATCAGTTGCAGCGGTGCTCTGTGACTTGGGAAGGGTTTGGACAAGTAGCGCCATCTCTGCTCTGTGCCCCAGTTCCCTTTCCCAGTTTGTAGCCAGCTGGTCTTTTTGGATCATCTAGCTATAGCTCAGCCTGTGTAAGATGCCTTGTTTCCCACCAGCTATCCCACTGCAAGCTGAGTTCATAACCATAAGATTTCTTTGGTTATTGTTAAATAGCAGAACTGGAGAGAATCTCCGGTAGTGTGACTGTGTGCGTAGGTATTGCAAATTAACAAAAGTAAATGTGAGATTGCAAGCACGGGGCTGGAACATTAGCAATGTGTTCCAGCATTTGATTATTGTTATTTTATTACAGCACTCTGAAGCTAATCCTGATTATTTCTCTCCCTCGTTTTACAGATATGACACATTATTTTGTTGTTTGTTTGCTGGCAGGCGAAACATATTTTCTGAAGGAAAGTGTTAACAGATATGCTGATAAAATGTCTGTCTTCTAAAAACTGTCTGAAGACAAATTGAGTATTTGTCTACATGTGGTGTTCACACTGTTGTTGTGCTAGCTACTGAACAAATTAACAAGATGATTCTTGTCTTTTATAGGATGTAAACTTTGTTTTTAAATGTTGCAGGAGTTCTAAGTTGTGAACTAGACCAAGGGTGATCCTTGTTCTGCTGAATGCTCTGAAAACTGATTGCTGTGTAGCTTTTCAGTAGCTAATAAAGAAAAATTGGGTACAGAACATTCACAGGAAAGTAAAAATAGGTTGGAAAGTTCAGATTCAAGTAGTTAAGGGGATTTTGCAGTTCGACTTAGTTAAAAAAGAAAAATCAGAAGGAAGAAAACTGCAGTTATTCCTTGGTAAACCTAAATGATTAAGTTGTCTTGCTCGGTACTGAAAACAGCTCCTTTGCATGCCCTACAGTGTTATTTCATGCAATAACTTCCCACGTCCCCTCCAGCCTCTCCCCACCATGCTTAGTTATGTCACTTGTGTGATGCTTCGAGCCTTGCTGTCCTGGCTGGAATCTCCAGACTGTTTCCAAGCTTGTATTTCTCACTTGGCAGCACATGATGCGGCTGGTGGGCAATCTGCCGTATCCCTTTTTTGTCAAACATCAGAGTTCGTGTCTGACACTGAATCCGGGAACAAGAACGGGGAGAGTAAAACATACAGTGGAACTGAAGATATCTGCTGGGTGTCTGTGTTTTTCTGTAGTTACTGCTTGTGACTGATACTCAGTTCTTGTGGTGATAGTATGACAGATATTTTGCTTTTTCCTTTCATATTTTAAGTGATTAGCGTGACCTGGTAAGTGAAGAATTTTCAGCTACATATTTTCTAGCAAGTGCTATCTGCTTGCAAGTGCAAAACTCAGTTTGAGGAAAATCCCCTAAAGTTCTATAGAAACAAAACAATTTTATAAAGGTGTGTGTATGTGTGTGTGTTTGTGTAAACACACAAGCTCACACAAGCACAATCTCCTTTCTGGATCAGCTCCCACCATGCAAAATACAAACCTGAAAGTGCTATAATTGATTATGTGCAATAGGAGACAAACAACTAAGATTTTGGGAGAGGGCAGGGTGTGGTCCAGATCTGGCAAAACATTTAAGAACTGAACATTATTTTTTCAAAGGTAGGGAAACTTTAAAACATTGGTCCAAGAGTTAAGACTGGTTGGGAGAAGGAAAGAGTACAGTAAACTGAGACGTCTTCTTTGTAGGGGGAGGTGTTGGGGGAGGAATTGGGAAGAAAGAACACGCAAGTTTAGGTTAGTACATGTTCATGTTCTTCTGGTTTTTTAACTTCATTTGTTTCCCTGGCACACGTCCCATGGCTTTGAGGCCTTTGTCTGTGTGAGAGAGAACATGAAGGAGGGCTTGGCAGGACGCTTTTGGGTTGTGTGGAATAGCTGGTAGTCATATTTATAGTTAGCGTTGTCTCTTGGCTTATGCAATTTTGATAACCAGCAATTGTTCTGTAAAGTTACGTGTTATATTGGCAAGTCAGCTCTCCCTGAATTTCCTCCACGATTTCTGTGTTGTAGATAGGTTTTGTGTACAAGTTTTTATAAAGTCTGAACAGAACTTGTCACATCCACAGTACTTTACTTTCATAGAGTACTTTACTTTTCAGAGATACGCCCCCATATTAGACTCTCTTTTTTAAAAGTCTTCATACAATCTAAGGTATTACATGCAACCCTCTTTAATTAAATTGAAAAGGAACAGTGTTTTAAAAGAGACCTAGCAATCCCTAAGTGATAATATTTTTCTCAGCTTTGTAGCATGTGTATATATGCATCCTCCTTTGAATGATCTTCATTAATTTTTTAATGATTGTTGTACCTCGGTGCTTAACATTGTATTCTTTTGACTTGCTGACGTTCATAGTGGAGCTGGTCCTGTAGCTACTGCGGTCTGCAGGGGAACAGGAACAATGTTTGGCTGTTGTGATGGTTTGAACCTTCTGGTAGCCTTTTACTTCTCCCGTATCAATGACTCTAAATGGATTGATAACTCTGTAGCTTTATGCCTTTAGAACACCTGCTATAATTGCTTAGAAATATACTCCGTGTCAGCCTTTATTGCTTACTGTGATTACGCTTCTGGTAGCCATCCTTTTTGGCAGACTCATAAAATAAGTTTCTCATAATAGGGTTCCTAACAGAGTTAAAGTTTAAAGCGCAAATATGTTTTATTGGGGAAAGGAGTTTATTCTGCTGTTCTTTGATACTTTTAATTTGAGACTTCAGAAGATGTTCTGCATCAACTATATGCATAGGTTTAAAAAAAATTATGTTCTACCTATTTCATTGATGAGGTATGTAGGGGCCCTTTCTTTTCATGGCAGGTTTGTAGTTGAGAAGAACGTGCAAGCAAGTTTTGGAACCGCTAGACGCTGTTTTTTAATCAGCTAGCGTAGTTTGTATAGGAATCGTACAAAAGTTTGAAAAAATGCTGCTTAATGTTGCTGATTTAACACCTAAGTGCTGTGTGAATACTGAAAAAAAAAAATAAAAATCTGGCATCAGAGGTTTGTACCTTTGACTTTGGGCTGATCTTGAACTTCCTAGTAAAGTGGAGGGTCCTGCGAGGCTGGTGTAGGGTGTGATGGATGAGCTATTGGTACCTTTTGTTGTGGTAACAGGTTACATTTGATAATTCTGGATGCAAGAAACATATCAAGGAATTAGGTGTTCTCACAACAGGGAAGGTACAGAGGATAGAAGATAACAGAGAGTTGAACTTTGTGTTGTACTACCTTGATCTTTTCTCACCTAGCATACTTCAGGTGGACATCAGAGGGTTGGGAAATTCTAGTTTAACATTGCAAATCAACTTAGTATATTAATTCTTGTAAACTGTTTCTAGAGATTGCAGGATTGAGGAGGTGTTATTTATCATCACTTTTAGCTAAAGAGTTCCACCCATGCAAAATCCTTAGTGCTAAGAGAATTAGGCTTATTGGTAGGCGGGTTGTTCTCAAAATCTCGGGCAGAGGAAAAGGTGGTGAATAGTTATTTTTGGGCCCTTTTAAAATATGAAAATAAAATCACTGGGGTTAGTCAATGATCTTTACATCAGCACCTTTATCCTCAAGGATATTTTGGTATTTTTGCCTTTGAAATTTAGGCTAGACTTCAAAGGGTAGATGGAATTTCCCAGGAGAAACAGGGTGCTGTAGGATGGTAGAGGCTGGAGTTGGAGAAGACAGAGTAAATGAGGGGGGGTCGCCTGGTACTGCTGGCCTGATATGAGTCTCAAAAGGAGGAAGCCAAGCCTTACCCCACACTGAAGTGGGAGATCTTCCAAGGATGTACGTGTGCTTCAGAAAATGCTACTGAGGATTCAGCGTGTGGTGCAGTTGCCCCTGTCATCTGTCTGCTGCAGGGTTTTGATATGCTTGAATATGGCTGTGAACTTCTGCATTAGCTCATGGGAGGCACCAGGCTGGGTGACACCACGTGCAGGTGCTTCGAGCTGTTGTACAAAACCTGTTTGAGTTGTTTTAGCCATTTCCCTGTGGGACAGGGATGTGAGAAGTTTAATTTCCTTTTTAGGCACAGAGTGTATCATACAAGTATAAAATCAAATACTGTGGGATGGCAAATACTGTTTTTTAAACTAGTTGGCTTGTTATAGCTGTGATAATCTGTGTTGATCAACCCTTTTGGTGTTTGCTACAAAATTTATTCTAAAAGGCATGGTAGCTCATTCTCGTTGGTGGCGGTCCAAATCGTCTCTGCTGCCAAACTTGGCACTGGTGCCAGTGGTTTGCTTTAGCTGATCTAAGAATATAATACAGATGGTTTGATACTCAGTACAGATATATACAGATGGCTCGAAACTTTTGAATTTCTTTATTTCATTCCATTGTTTCTTCTCGGTATATCAAGTATCGCTGGATATATAATTGCTATTCTTAAAACAATCTGAACTGTATTTGGTTCAACTTCTGTCTGTGGTTGCTCTAAGAATTTGTCAGCAAAAGCTGCTGTTCCGTGCAAGTTCAAATGTTCTGCGTGTCAGTACAGGCATGCTTATTTATAATGCACAAGAATATTTCTGTCAGGCTGTTTGACCACCACACCTGTATGCTTCAGTTACGTAGGATATAGAAATCAGATCCCATAAAGTAAGTTTGTAGATCTAAAAATCTGAAGATTGTGCTCTCTGATAGTGGCCTTGCTTCAGATTGTTGCTGATGCTGGTAATGACATCTTTGCAGTCGAAGCCGTGAAGTTTTAGCCTAGTGTAATAGTTCAAGCAGAGCTCAGTGAGCTCTGGCTAAAGGCTGGATAGTTTGTTTTCAGTACTCATTACAGCCTGTTGATCTCTTGCCAGCAGAAATTTCTAGGTTGTGAATTTGTTTCTGTTGTATACAGGCATATGACATCAGTTGCCTGCTAGCAGGACAGGGCGTAAATAGAATCATGACAGCATAACTTCAGTGCTCTCTGTGTTTCTCCATGCACACAATATATTGATGTTACAGTAGCTGATGTTGACATAGCTCATTGCCCGGGCAAATGGTTAAAAGTAGCCTCTGCTTTGATTTGCTTCTGATCTGCTCGTGTATGGGAGAATCTCGTTCTGCAGCTCGGGGATATCGACAGCTCTGTTCTGTGCGTGGAGGTTTGGGGGTGGTTATATAGACTTACTTCTGAGTAGTGATTTACTTAGCTTCCTTCATAAGGTTGTTAAAGTGCTTAACAACGCAATTAATGTAATTTAAGGACAGTTAAAAGCACTAGTGGTTCTTTTCAACTTAATTTTAAATGCTGAGACAGATTAAGCAGTTTGAACAATGACAAGATTATGCTCTATAGCCATTGAGCGTATAAATAAAATATGCCCTAGTACTTGGTATTTTGAATCCAAAAGTTATGGACCACTGAAACAAATGATTATGGATATATTGCCTTGTTCTGGGATCATCAGACATCCGACAAGTTAAGCGTGATCAGTGCAAGTCAGTATTTAGATGTCAGACCTGTAATGAATATTTCACTGCTATAGAAAGTACTGCTGGTGACTTCAGTACATGGTATGTCTCTTGAGTTCATTTCAGTTCCACTGCAGATACTGACATGATGATAATTCCAGAGATGAGACATGAAATAGATTTATGCATCTCTGAATGCTTTCTCTTCCATTTGCACAGAGGCATTAGCATTTTATCCAAATAATCGGGTTTTTTGTGTGTAAATGTTTTATGTTTTGCAGGCTTTTTTCCCCATAAGTTTTATTAATGCTTCAGTTAATATTCTTAATACAATTCATATTTTTAATACAGAAAAGTTCAGATTTTACTAAACAGAAAGGAAGGTTTTATAAGAGTACTCTTATGATGCAGCTGCCAGCCAGATCCATCACCACCAGCCCTGGAATGAGGCAGCAGAAGTCTTTTCCATTGAGCACGAGAGGCCTGGCACATTTGGAGTAGTATAGTTCCACCTTTGTTGATGAGAAGAGAGATGTTGACTGTCCGTGTCTGTAAATGTACCAAGAGTAAAGTGGTACATAGCTGTTCCTTGTTGGTCAAATAAAAGCAGTAAGAGTAGGTGGGATGTTGTGGAAAGCAGCGTTTTACAGTGAATGCAGTGGGATGGTCAGGCCTTGGGAACGAACTCACTGGAGGTATGTCTAGATTAAAGGGAAGCATGAATCTAAAATTGGATATGACTTTGTAAAAGCCTTAGTTGAAGGATCATTTGTAATTTGAAAACAGTCACCTAAATCATACGTGGATGATGCAGTACCATTAGCTGACTTCAGAGTCCAGTCCAACTCAAAATTAACGTTGATTCTGGTGGAGTCAGCTGAGGTGGTTTGACATGAAGAGGAGGCACGTCTTTTAACAGATCGGTTGGGAGCAGTGTGCTTGGTAGAACTAGCCTTACCTTATGGGTATTTAAAATGTTTAAGTTAGTTTTGAAAAGATAGCTTGTCTTTGGAAAAACAGGTGTTCATGTGATATGTTTATTTGAACATTTTCTACCAGCTTCAAGAACTTAAGTTCTATTTCAGCTTTATTTAAGAAAAAATAGTTCTTAAAATTTTATCTTCATCCTTCCTTAGTAAGGATAGAGCTTAATTGGGGTGTTTCCCAGAGAGCTGGTTTAGGAGTGACTGACTGGTAATGATGAGTGACAGAATTAGCATAAATTCAGATTAATGGAGATATGGTTGGCTAGTGCCAACTGGCTATGTGGGTATAAGAGTCGGCTCTCGGTAGTGATGACAGAGACTGATTTTTATCCCTCCCCCCCTACTGTCTTTCCGCCCAGACAGCTGAATATCCAACTGGATGTTAAATACTTGAAAATCAACCTACTTAGCAGCCTGGATCAGGCTCTGGGGACGAGATTTTAAAGGGGAGGGCTTGTTTGGGGTGGTTTTGTACATGGGTATCTTGCCAGGGACTGCTGCAGAGAAGCTGGCTGCTGTTATGCTGTTGCTCGGCGTGTCAGGGGTGTCCAGCAGCTGGGGGATGCCGGCGGAGGCTCTGGAGATGCTTGCCCGTGGCTGGGATGTCTCTCCTCGGCACGGCGAGCTCTCCCGTGTCGTGCGATTCCCCGGCGAGTGTTGTTTGTGGCGCCCAGCCAGCTTGTCATGTCAGTGTTGAAAACTCTGCTGCGCTTCTCCAAACGTTCTGAACCTGTCTTGATCTGCCCAGTAACCTTGGTGTCTCTGCAAGTTCCACACGCAGAGCAGGGCTTTTCAGCTGACAGCCTTTTGACCATGTTTGACTGACTCTTTGTGGCTTGTTAGTAGCTGGTTCAGATTATCCACATGCAGCGTGTTAGCAGCGTGGAAAACTCAGGGTGTGGTGGAGGAGCGAGAAGGTGTATGTGTGGCCACCCAGTGCTGTCCCAGTGACAGTGTCTGGGTCAGGCCAGGCAGGTCTCAGGGTTGTATCCCATGCTGGGCAGGGTAGTGGGTCTCCACCTGACTGTTCTGGCTCAGGACTGCTCCCTGGTTTGCAGCCTGGCCTGGGAGAAGTGGTGGCATGGCCAGGGAGCGGGTGTGGTGGTGGCCCAAGTGCCAGGAAGGGGCTCCCCTCCCCTGGTGCTGTGGCTGCTCCTTGGCTCTGGTACGGCTGTGGAGCCAGAGGTGACCTGAGGCTTCCCCCAGGCTTGGAGCTGGGGACGGCAGGGAAGCTGAGGGATCACGGATCCCTTCCTCCTTATGTCCCCTTCAGAACACAGTGTGATAGGTCTTCTTTGTGATCCATATTTTAAAAAATAAAATAGAGATCAAATGCACCTCTGTATCTGTGTGAGACGTTGCCAGCAGAGTGGAGATTTATCTGTTTAGGAATTACCATTCCGTAGTTTGTTGTCTCATTACTTTTGGTATCCACTGTGTTGGACTCCTGCCTCATGATACTTCGGTATACTGAAAACGTGAGGGTGAAAGATGGTCAGCCTTCGGTTGGTGTCAGTTGTGAATTGTCTGGATCTGGGCAGCATTGGGCAGCATGTTCAAAATGCACACCCTGACAGACAACGCTGCCTTTTTTCCCCACACGTGCTTAATCAACTAGATAAATAGAGTGGCTGTTCAAATGGGGCTACTGAAAGCACCTGCAAAATCAGTAGTCACTGCTGAAACCCTAGTCCCTGTATGCTGATTAGGCTCTTGATTTTAAAAAACTTGTAGTGACTATGTTTAAATTCTGAAATGAAGGTATTTTCCCCAATTATTTTCTTTCAAAATACACTTTGAAAATTGCTTGCTCTGATGCTGAAGAATAGTTAATACTTCTTCCCTTTTATTGGTGTCAATGCAATCCTGAAACATTGTCACGGTTTTCTAATATTACTTCTAATATTTTTCTTAGTCAACATATTTTCTTTTCCTTTTTGGGGGGCCTTAGTGATGAGTTCTGTGCCTACTTGTGAGAATAAAAAACCTGATAATATTCCTACTGATTTTTTTTTTTTTACATTTTTTAGTTGCTTAGAAATAATATCCTGCTTGTTTAGGATAACTGTATTGGGCTTTGAAGGTAGATTTATTATGAAATTTCACGGGTTTCATTTTGTTTGACTTGTCTGCTGCTTCCCACCACCACCACACACATACACCTTACAGGTTGGCTCATGCAGTTTTCGTGCTGTATGTTACTGCTTTGGTTGTTTGGGTGAGATAAAAACTTGCTGAACTACTAAAGTGGACAGAGTTTAAAATTACAGACACATTACTTTCCTTTGCAGCCATAATATGTTTGTTTTGGCAGGCTGTCTCTTCACTGTAACATGGAACAGTTCCTTTTTTTTTTTGCGATTATTCACTGTTTTCAGTCATACAGCACCAAGTATTATTCATGGTCCTGGAAAAAGTTACTCTTTCACAAAACAAAAGCATAGGAAGTACTTTGAGCTACCCTGTTTTCATAATTGACAGGTATTAATGGTACGTGGGTACAGATTTCAGTAACAATGTGTTTTAAATTAACAAATGGCATGGGGTGTTTATGGCTTTTGAGCCACAGGAGTCTTTTCCAGGCTTCATGGTTTGAATGTCTTGGTGGTTGTGCTGTTGGACGGTACCTGTGGGGATGAGCTTTGGGGATCCACCAAACGCTGCCTTCACCTGGGCTACTGCTAAGCTTCTCCCACATGGTGGAGCTTTTACCCTCAACTTGACCACAAAAAGACATTTATAAAGTGCAGAGAGCCAGCTTAGGAAAGGAGGGCTTGGCTTGCCTCTTCTTTGATCCATAAAATTTTTGTATCCTGTATAATGATGTGTTTGAACCACGCAGACACGGACACTATCACTGTCCTGATGCCTGCAAATCGATTAGCATTAAGTAGAAGAGAGGTTTCTTGGGTACCTGCACAGTCATATGGCAGTTTCTAAATGGCATATAGCTGCAAATGCCATGTAGTGCTACAGCTGCTGAAAAACCATCATCTGTTTTTAAACTAAAAAAGACTAATCAGATTTGCATCACATTCAACAGGTATTTGGCTTGTTCTCCCACCCAATTTTTCCATTTCCAGCTGCCTTATTTTGAAGCATCTTGCTGATGTTTTTCTCATAATACAGGAATAGTGTTAATTATTAAGATTAATTATTTTTACAGCAAACAATTTTTGGAAGAAGTATTGAATAATCTGGGAGTTTGTATGATTTGAACCATACGTAAGAACTGAAAGAAAAACTCTACTTGTGAGAACAACTGCCTATTTTGCAGAAATGAACAATTTCTTTGTTATTACTTGTTTTTAGTATTCTGATGCTGTGCAGTCTTTTAAAGGTGTTCTTTGCTTATCCAGTCAAGCTGTAATTCGCTTTAGTGCTTATCTATTTTCTAATAATACTTACTTAGAACAAGAGGTGCCCTTTCCTTTTTTTTTTTTCTCTCGGGGAAAAGGAAAAGAATAGCTTCAGTGTCTTTTTCTTTTTTTTTTTTTTTTTTTCCTTGAGTAAGGAAAATACCATTTCCTCCAGTGCTCCAGTGGAAATGAGTAATGGTGATGCAGGTCAATTTAGACTTTTATATTCGTCACTTGTTTACATAAAAGTGATCTGTTCTTCTGAAAATCTGTAATTTTCATGGGAACTGTGCATTAATTTTAAGCTCACTCTCTTCAGTGCACAGTAGCATATTTTTCACCTGTTATTCCTATGTTTGGAAATCACAATTGTTTTTCCTGCTATCCCTCTATGTGCTAGAAAATTGGTTTTGCTGCTGAGGTCCTTTAGTGCCCATGTGTCTGCTGCATTGCATGTTCTGCCACCTGGCCTGTTCTCCCTGCCAAACTTTATATTTCTTTGGTCTTGCTCTTTGCTGTTTCTGAAGCAAATCCTTGAAACATTTTTTTCCAGCCTTCCTCTGCCTTGCTCTCTTTTTTCTTTATAAAAATAAATTGTATAACTGATCTAACTGTTGCATATCTGCCCAACTGTTCATGAATTCTCCCATACCACTGAATAAAATTGCTAACCCTTCATGCCTGTTCTTAATGCTCATCTGGCTGCATGCTTAGATTTTTTTATTACAGAGCCCTTTTGTAAAAGATTTAGATGGTTTTATCAAGTGATGAGTGAGTAAAGTTCTGTGTTTTGTAATGCAGGAATAAATGTTTTCAAATTATAATATCTTGTAGTGAATAAAATGATGCTTCCAATCAATGGATGGTTGTTCTTTGACAGTGGGAGGCTTGGTTTTGTTAGCTGATATTTTCTAGGTGAGAGTAAGTAATGGCTTCTTCCTATAAACTCAGTAATATTTTAATTTTGGTGATTCAGTCTTTAATATAAATACAGTAAAGTGTCAAGCTTCATGCTCTTAATTTTTAGGGCTTTTAGTCATCCTTAGAATTAATTCAGGTTTCAGTAGAAGCATTTGTTATTAAAGAAAACACAGACTCAGATATTTAATTACTTGGATTTTCTTTTTTTAACAGATTTTAAGAACATCTGTGGATCCTAATGAAGTCAGTGAGACTCTCAGCCCCTAAAAACTGCCTAAATTTTTACAGTAATGTGGGAGGAGGGGAAGGATTAGGGTGGAGGGCAGGGTACTGTGAAGACGCCTGGCATATATTTTCAGAAGACTTACTGTATTTTTAGCTAGTGGGTATGTTTAGAGTGTCATTCATTTTAGAGAGTAAGACCATCCATTTGATCTAGACTGCTTGACTTCCTAGTTTTTCTGTAAAATACAGTGGAGTTTTCTTGTGGGGATGATTTAGAGTTGGATGATTCTCACCTGTGAAAGAAATACTTATGCTGATTATCTTTAATTCACTGTTTTCTTTAGATTTCAAGAGGTTGTGCTTAACATTTCAAAATTAGTTAGAGGACTCCTTTCAAACTGCTAAATTATACCTACCAGAAGGCTGCAAAGCGAGGTATGAATGCCTGCCTGAACTGTAGCTGCTCTTGATGGCACTGCAAATAAATTATATATGTAAGCAAATTATTTTGAAAGCAGTAGTTTTCAAATTGGGACAGTGCTTCTGTATGTGTTCATACACCTTTTGCTGTAGCCGGCTAACAGGTGAATTTGAACAGGAATACCTTCTGCAAATTTGCTTTCAAATTTTCAGACAAACACAATACACAAATTCTCTTTCTTTCTGTCCTCTACAAAGAGGAAGGAAGGAAAAAAACCCCAAATCTATTTCAGTACTTTCTCAGAAGTTTGCTCGTATAAATTCCGTTTTTTCTATGAAACTATACTTCAAAATCAGCAAAACTCTTGAGGACTGCTAGAATAATTTTGCTTTTTAATGAAACATAGTGACTAACGAGAAGAATCTGTTGGACTTTCACAAAACACTGGTTTTTAATAAAATATATAACAAATGGCTGCTCACAATTTTGAGTCATTTTAATATATTTTTTTTAATCAGCATGGAATTATCAGATGCTTTTGCATGTTTATGCAGGGGACTGTGTGTCCTGGTGGCATTTATGGCTCTATCAGTGAAGTTTTTACTTTGCATTCAGTTTTGCTCAAATGTCTGTGCTGACCTGAGACAAACAGAAACCTTTGTTTCATGTAACGAATACAGACATTACCTGGTTTAAGAGTTTTGCCTTCTAGTCAGTTCTTTTGTTCTTTGTGGTCTTGTAATTACATTTTCTTAAATGCAGTTCTCTCCACTGTTGTGGTACAGAAGAGTTTTAAGGAAGGGAACTGTGCATGTGCAATAGTTTGTGTATGGTTGGAGTGCGTAAGCTACGAGGAGAAAAATGTCTCTTATCTTTTTCCGTTATCTCTGCTTACCTCACTTTTTTGGGGGTTGGTTTCTACATTAAGAACACATTGCTGCGAAATGAATCTAATGAAAATTGTAGAGATAGTGCTTGAGGCTTCATGGTGATTTGTTTTGCTTGTAAATGAAAATATTTAGCTGTACTCTAAGGTCCTCTTTTGTTCCAGATAACTTGGTATTATATGCTGATTTAATTTCGTTGTTCTTAGAGTGCTCTTTATCATAGGTATTCTGACTTGGGTGTGGTTTTACAGATTTTGCAGAATTCTGTTAAAATTAGGGATTATTTTTTATGTATTTAAAATAATCAAAAGTGAGTGTTAACCTCTGTTGATAGTCTGGGAGTGGGGTAGCTGCTAGTTCTTCTGTTCTGTATTCAGATACCCTGAGAGCAAGTCTAATAAACTGGTAAGAAACCTGCTGATGGGGCTTGTGTTTTACTCTCCTAAATGAGCAGCAAGGTGGCTGCCCTTAAGTCATTGCCTGAACGTTCTAGTCTAATCTAAGTGGCATGCTGGAGTTTTTTGCAGTAGCATTCAAGGCAGCAGTGCAAACTGATGTGACTGATGGTATTTGTGGATTATATCAACATCAGTGGATTATCTGCAGGAGGAGGAGGAGTATTAGGAACAAGAATGAATAATACACTAAACTACTAACTAAAAGTGGCTAATGAACAGGAAAGTAGCAGAATTACAGACTATAGGATTTACAGTTGTTTTATACTTGACATCCTTTTGGTAATTTCTGTAAGAAAGATTGGAAAAATCTAATGGAGGAGTGGCAGCAAATATTAGGCAATTTGCTGAACAATAGGAATTGTCCTGAGCAGGGAGTTGAAATATTTGATATGGCTATGTTAAGTTAACAGAAGGTGAACTGTGTTTGCCATTGAAGGGGAGTAACATTAGACACAGCTGTTTATATCTTGCAAATGGAGAATTTCTGAGCAATGTTGTTTGTTTCAGCAAGAACTGGTTTGATCAAATGTCTTACTGGTAGGCAAAGGGCGTGATTTATTTTTTTTTTTTAAAAGGGGGGGGGGAATTTTATTCCTGTAATCAAAATCCACCACTATATTAAAAACTAGCCTGCTTAAAAGGTGGTATTACTGGATAGTATTTCAGTAAGCTTGAGGCTTTGACTCAAAATAGGTATGGCAGCACCAAGTAGGAGCCTCATCTGTATTTTAAAGTATGTTTGTCTGCCAAGCATGGTATTTGATCAATGGTAGCATGTTTCCTTGTCATTTAGCCTTCTTGTAGAAAGCAGAAGAATCTGAACCAGGAATTAGAAGTCATTCTGATCCAGAAAATACCAACAGTAGCTTGCTGTTCGTATCTACTAGTATCCTTGGTGTCTAGAAGTAAGAATCTAAGTGACTTGAGTATTCTGAATATATGTTTTTGTTGACTTCAGTAGAAGGCATGATTACACCAGTAGTTTCTTTCTAAATAAAAAATAATTTTGTAACTTTCGTGTGTGCGGTGTTTCTAGCTGCATTTATCATAGGCCTAAATTATTTAAACCATAAAGGAGCATCTTGCAAGAAATTTCTATTCCTATGATCTTTTTTTTTTAAACATTTAAATATTTTAAGTCTATACAAAAGACAAACCTTGTATAAAAATACTATATCACCCATGAGTAAGAAAAGTTATTAAAGGTAGGCACAGACTGAGTAATGAAATGGGAACATCAGATTCCTTAGAATAGCCTGTTACTAAGGGATGCTGAATCCAAGATAAAAGAACTCCTGTTTCTTCTAATTTCTAAGACTTTTTTCAGACATATTTAATTATGCCTTGAATATATCCAATCTGATGTTGATGATGGTAGTTGCTTTGGATAATGATCAGCTGTTGCAGCAAAAGGATTCACTCAGATTTTTAATTTAGGAAGCAGAATGATGATTTTTTATAAACTTGGCCAGCAAACAGCAAACAATTTCCGAAGAAGATGGTAGAGTCTTGGATGCTGCTTTGGTCTTCTGTCTGCTTTCTCAGGAATCAGCAATAGTACATAGAGATTTAACCGGTTTGGTCAGCATTACCTTTTTCAGCCTTTATATTTCCATAATAGTTCATAAACCTGAAAATAATGTTCTGCTCAGAGCTGAGCCAAAAATGAGTAATTTCCTCTTTTCTTCACAGTACTTGGGAACGTCTGTAAGATTCTCCCCAATGGAAGAATGAGACAGATAGTATACTGGAACCAGAGCCCATAAGAGAACCAGATTTAAATTGAAATAATCCTAAGAATTCCTTTTTTGCTTTCTGTGTATCTGCATGCGCAAAGTAGTCCCCTCATCCTTCATCTGCCCAGTTGCCATTTTAATAAACTTTTAGGTGTTTATTAGAAAGTCTGCCATTAACTTGCATCTGTTCCACTCCAGGAAATGGTCTGTTATCGTCTGTTTTCTTCCTAAAATACTTGCTATTCCCTGTATGAGACTTTACCCCCTTAAGTATGGTATTAAATATGTTATTGATGGTAGGCAAAGTCATCTCATGACTGTTCTGTTTTCCTGCTGTTGCTGCAAACAAATGTTAAGAATCTTTCCAAAAAGAAAAATCCTCAAGGATCCTTCATTAGATGTACTCCTGGGAATTGGTAATAGATACTTGAATATCATTCATTTTAGGAGCAAGATTTTGATGCCTATTAAAATCAATGTGCATGCTAAATATTTACTCTGTTTGTTTTGAAATGTGTATTCCTTTTAAAACAGCTTCTTTTGCATCTGCACCGTAAATGCACAGCTCACTGATGCCCTAGGAGTAGTGGTTCATAGGCTCCCAGGGATATCAGTGTATTCACTGAACAGGACCTTAATCTCCCAATTCCTGGTAGATGCCGTGCAGGCCTTTGGCTGGCCTTGTACAGGAGCAGATGGTATAGCAAGAAGAGCTTGCAAGTTCTGCGGGCCAAGGTTTACAGCAAGCAGAAAAAAAAAAAAAAAGGAAATGTTAATATAGAAACTTGAAAAATCCCCTGATAAAGAGAAGGGAGACATGCCAAAGGGAAGGAACAATAGTGTTGCTCTGAAAGTGGTATTCTAAGCTCCAACATAAAACTTAAGCTATCCTGATCTCATCCGTGCAAGGTCTATAAAATCCAATTACTCTGATATCTGGAATTTAAATAACTAGAAACTTTATGTCTAGTCTTGTCTTGCTTTTAGCTTTCTTTTCAGTGGGAAAAATTGTCCAAGTCAGTGATAAGGAACCATTTTATTTGGGGAGGAGTTTTAAACAACACCCAAGGATGATGTCATTCCTGACACTGTTCATATCCTGATTCTAAATCTGCGATGGTGAAAGAAAGAAGTATGTATTAGGAATGCTGTATCATTATAAACCTATTAGGCATTGTTTTAGATGTTTTAAAACAAGTCTTGGCATATAGAGCAGCTTACTGGGTTTATAGAAGACTCATCTACTTTTTAACTGAAAAAAAAATCATTACTCAGACAGCATCTGATAAAGTGATAGTGCATAGATTTTAGGCTACAGTGTTTTGTTTTTTTTTTTTAATGTGTTTCAAATGGAAAAGATACTAAGGTTTTTTTGCAGGTAAAATACTACACCTTACTTTTAAAACATTAAAGGAGAAAGACTTGGAAGCATCTGAAAAGGAAGTGGATTGTTAAAGTTGCTTGAGAATTTCTTTTGCTGTCTGTTTAGGTAATCATAATTAAAAAATGCCTGAATGATCTTAATAACACATGATTCAACTGACAAGCACTAATTGCTCTCTATCAGGCCAAGAGAAGATGAATGTTGTCAAGAAAACCACAAGTCAGACAAGCTGATTCTCTTCTAGTCTGACACCATGTTCCCATGTACAAACCAGTTTTTACTGGAGTCTTTCCAACATCAAAAGAAAATCCTTGTCTTCCCATTAATTTTCATTGCTGGCAGGCTTGAGCTGTTTGTGACGAGTTACTTTCGTTACTATTGCTGGCCTGCTAATGCACAAGATTGTGCAAAGAAAAATGTAAACAGGTTTCCCAACTTCTCTTTATCTTTTGTAGTTTGAACTGAATGCATTCTTACACTGGAATATGAAGCATTAGGTATAAAAAAAAATCTTTTTTTTTTTTTTTTTTTTTTTAAATTGTCATAGCAATCCTTTTCTTTTTTTCTTTGCCCTGGAATGTGCAGTGCACTGGGCCAGGTAGAATAACATCGTTTTTCTTCAAAGATTCTTTTTTTCTTTAAGACAACCTATGCAAATTATGTCACTGCAGTGAAAAATCCCAGTTTTATATAGCAGATGCTATCTGGCAGGATTTCCTGCAAGGTGATGTGTATCTAGTGCCATATTTTTTTTTTCCTCCCTTTTGTCTTAAAGACACCTTTTTTGTCTGTGCTCCTTCTAGTCAAATTGAAAAGTTGTCCTTTGCTGCTTGACTTTACTGTATTCCTTGATTCAGATACAAGTAGTAGAAGATACTCTGCATTCTTTCATACTTTCCATTTATATCTGGGCATCGGTTACTGTTGGAAGGGTATGGGTCACTTGGGCAGCCATATACCAAGATAAATCTGATGACCTTTCTTGTAAACGGTTTAAAAAATAGTGCGTGCTTTGTACTATGTAAGTTCTAACTTAGTCACGCCAATGTTAATTATGAAGGGAGATCATACTATGTTTTAATGTAGGTTTGAGACCCCTACAAATTTAAGAGAAAAAAAGATAACAAGAAACTTTGGGATCTTTTTGTAAACAAAATATCTCCTTTAACCAGGTATTTTAAGTTGGATCAATAAACCTCTCCCCAGAGTTCACTAGTGCCAATTTGCCCTTTAATTAGTTTTTCTGAGGAACAGGAATACTGCCTTGGTTGTGACTGCACCCTTTGCACTCTGGAAGGACTTTAACTCGATCCCCTTTATCTTTTTACGGACAAGACTGAGATCAACTTAAAACTTTACCATACGGCATGTCAGTTATCAACCCTGATAATATTTCCCTGCAAATTTGATTACTGTTTTAACTGTTTGATGCCCACCTGTAGCATGTCTGGAGATATGGTATCTTTATAAGGACTGATTACTTTGTGTGAAATGAAACTTTGAATTCTCTCTCAAATTTGACATCTGAAAGGGAGTCCCTTGTCAACATCTCAGTATGCTAAGCCTGGTTTAGAAACAGTAGTAATGAACACATTTTCCTTACCAGTTTCTTTTGCTGGCAACAAAAAAACCCTTGATAAGGGGTAATGTTGAAGTGCGGAGGGAAGGGTGGGTGGAGAACATGTGAAGAGAGCATTCCTGACTTGCTCTCCAGCAAGATGCAGTCCTTCCTATTTACTGGGTCGCCTTTACAGGTATCGTTCCCCAGTTTTTGACTCACTGACAGTAGAAATAGGTAAATAAATCAGAGTAGATAGGCAAGACTGTGAGCTGACAGTGGGTTGATTTGTCATTTCAAATCTCCCAAAACCAAAAAAGTACCTGTGTTTTTCTGTCAAAACTATTATCAAACCTATCTGAAGTTATAATAATCTGTGACAGTTTAGCAACATCACAGGTTATAAATAGCGGAGTGATAAGTTCCTTTTCTTAATTTTTGCATGTGATGGGGGAACAATAAATTCCCTCTCTTCTCAAATGGTGCCCTGAGATGCTGTCTATTGTGCTGCCGATCAACACCCAGAAATACAAGGGGACAATTTAAAATAGGGGGGCAGAGTACTGCACTGTCAGCCAGAGTCGAGATCCTTCTGGGGCAGCAACAGGAGGGGGTTCATTTGTTCCTGCTTCAGTTTTCTGTAGAAAATAATGAGAACCCCTAGAGTCTGTCCTGAAATCATAAAATCCTTTCCTTCTGTAGAAAAGTGAACAACTATTTAAAAAAAAAAAAAGGGAGGGGGGATTAACATGGAGACAATGACTATGTTACCTGAAAAGCACCAGCCAGTCATGGGGTATTCTGAAAATAGCATGATCAAATCTTGTTTAATTCTTTGTCAGTGATTTAGATATGATAATGCTAGCTTGTATTTGAGTAAAAATATTAAAAAAATCTGATCCACTACCTTCTGCTGTACAGAACAGAGCAGTGTTTGGGGTATCTCTAATATCATAGGTTTCTAGTGGTTTTTGTTTTAGTTTGTGGTTTTTTGTGGTGGTGTTCTTTTTTCAGTTAATTATTTAAGAAAATAGTTTGGGACTTTATTCATCGACTTTGTAGAGCAGGGCATTCCCATTGCTACTTGTGTCTAAACGCAGTTACCCACCTGCTCTTCAGGAGCAGATCTCTATACTCAGATCTGGTGGCCTGAAGAATCGTTGTCCCCCAGTCACACCCTGGCTCACAGAACATGGTGGCAGCACTGGGACATCTAAATGAGATGGTGTTCCTGGAAGGGGGGCTGCTGCTCTGTGCCTCTGCCTGGGACGGTTGTAGAGGGGCATGGCAGCCTTGTAGGTCCTCTGCTCTCATGCAGGGTGGCTGAGGTTTCAACGTATACCTTTGCGTGTATAATCTGTGATGTGATGAGTACTCTCATTGGCATGGTTCCTGTAGCTGAGCGAGGAACATACCAACGAGCGATAAGCAGTGCCATCTAGGGTTGAGCCTGGCCTAGGATTTTCATCCTAAGAGTCCTGTCTAAGCAGTCAGCTGCAGCCCAGCGGTGGAAGGTTTCCGAGGGCAGAGTATATTATTACTCTTACAGAAATATGGTTTTCTTTAGATGATAGTATGTATTTTAAAAGTACTGAACAGTACGCTCTTTTAATTCTGACGTTATATCAAAAATACCTGTGCTAGGAAGATTGCAGGATATTTTTGCTGGGTCTGTGATGTTACGTGAAGTCTGGGAAGTTCCTGGTGTGTTGGATTGTTCTTTGGAACTCGAGGACATTACCTTCTAGCTGATGCATGCGGGAGAACATCTGCTTGAGGAAAAGTTGCTGCATATATTTGAAAGGGAATAATGTAGTTTGATCATACAGTTCAGCAAACCTAACCAAGACAGAGGAGTCGCCCAGAAATAACTGGTTATCCTGTCTGGATCTTGATGTCACTGCAAACTTTTTTTTGGGGGGGTGGGGAGGGGTAGGGAGCATTGAAGTAAAAATGTCATCTTTTCCGTAAATGTTCTGAGTAGCAAAGTCCTCTGACAACGCGTTCATATATATGCCATGTATCTCCATTTCTTCTGCTTTGTAGCGGAGGCATCCCTTAGGGGCAAAGTCTGAAGAAGTCAATTCACTCTAGAACTGACCTATACCCAGAAGGAAAAGATTTTTGTTCTACAGATTTATCTGAGGTTTGTGTGTAGCTTTGGGGGAACTCATTAAACTTGACAGCAGATGCTACGGTCTTGTTAGTACCATCCAGAAAGGCCTTGTGGTTTAGGCATTGGATTACAGTTTTCCACAAAGAACCACATTATTTTAGGGTAAGTAATTGAAGAAGGTGCCAACATTGAAGTTCTGTCATATCCTTCTGTGTCCGTATTGCCCAGTCCAGGGGCCACACTCCAGTAACAGTACTTGCTGGGGACACTTAAACATAGCCTTTGCACAAAACCGTGTAGAGCAAACCAAGCCCAAGCCCTGGTCCCTCTAACCCCACCTGTCCATCCCTGAGCACTCGCTACACGCATAACGCAGCAAACTCAGGAGCCAGCTACCAACTACTGGTTGGTGCCTGTGGGCAGACGTAGGTTTGCATTATTTTTCAGTAATATTTATGTTCAAATGACTATAACTTATAATAGCAAAACCATAATTTAGTAAACAGTAACAATTTATTTCCCGAAGTGCTGAGCATTCTATGCCTTCTACTGTCACCAAATTATAGCAGGATGTACAATGGTCTGTGGATTTTATTTCTTTTTCCTGAATTAGATGGTTTTCCTAGGTGGATTCACTACGTTGAAGGAATGTAGCATGGGTTTATATGAGGAGAGGGGCTGGTGGAAGGGGGTTGCAACTGTCAAGTGCAGCTTGTGCTCAGCAATTCTTCCTAAATCTGTGGGCTTGAAGGGCCCCTTTTGACTCATGTACCAAACTTTTCTTCAACTTTAATCTTTAAAATTATTCATTTTCCAAGGAATTTACTTACCTTTTAGCTGGATTCATTAGGCCAGGGGGGTTAACTCTGAGCTCAAACTACTTAAAAGGTAGTTATTTTGAAGATGTCCTCCACCCCACCCCAAAGCAGCAAGCGTGGTTTGCCTTGGCATTTCAGGTCCCTGCTGCATCTTCCTGTTGGAATTTCTCTATTTGCTAGCTTCAGGGTTGCTGTTTTCCTTCCCCATGCCCCCCCCTCCCCCCCAATTTTGTTTATTTTAAACCCTTGCTTTTTTTCCTGAAAGTACCAGTGAAAACTTCTTCAGCAAGTTCTTTCTTGGCTCTCCTGATCAAATGACTAAAGGCTGGAGTGGGAAGAATGTCTGGCCTTCAAGTCTGTGATCTGCTGATTCATAGATAAATATTCTATAAAATGCATAGTTGTGCTGTTCTGAGTTTAAGGCTGAATATTCTTTCATGATCTGTTTGGGAAAACAGCCATAACTTGACTCAAACTTTCCAGTTTGGTATGTCTTGGTTCCAGTATTATGAAGCTCACCAGCCTGTCTTAAAGGGAAGTCCTGGTTCTTGCTCCCATGCGTTGAACTTACGCTGTGCTCTTACACGTGTGCTGAATTTACACATGTGCTCTTACACCGTATTGAGAGCCAGGTGAGTCAGTCCTGATATCCCCCTTGCAAAGCTGCGTCATTGTGGGTCTCAAGCAGCAATATATGTGATCCTGGAGCATTTGAAACTCCTCTTTTGCAGGGGCCCAATTCATCAAAAATAAACCTAAATTCAAAGTATTAAAAATCCAAGACAGCTGCTTAAGTCTGTGGGCAGAGAAATGCCCAAAAGCTTCTCTCCCCACCTTTTTTTTTTTCCCCCAAAAGGGAAGTTCAGAGAGGAGATGGCCTATGGAAGTGTTTAGTTTTCTGTGGTGAAGAAAATAAATATAAAATTTGAACAGTGTTACTTGTGGGGAAAGAGGGAAAAGAGAAGAATGAAGATGTGTGCTGGAACACAGTGATATATAGTCCCTACTTGGTTTTCTGTGGGAAAAAAAAAAAATCATGTAGCAAAATAAATTATGTACAGTGTGAGAAGCACTTGTTTTCTTTTCTTGATCTTGTTAAAGCATTTCTTAACACAATGGCTTTTTTTCTCAAGTATTAGCATTAATTACTGAAAATGTTAATAGGTTTTGTGGATTGTACAAGTGGGAAGACTAGCAACAACCTGGTATTTCAAAAGAAAATAATATTCTATCCTTTAGATTGAGTGATAATTCAGGAAAGTAATAAAAGCTTGTGAAATCGTATAGAAGAAAGCTTTATGTCACTTCACTCCTTCATCAGATAGAAAGCAAATACCTCATTTCATTGGCCAAAGCTGTGTCTTGGAAATGACCCTGTAATTTTTTCTTTTGCAAGTCACTGAGTTTCATATATTTCAATGGACTTTTCCCTCCCCTTCTCGAATACTAATCATAAACCCTCCAACGTCTTGGGGCGTTCTGGCATTGAGCTTGCTGCATATGCTTCCTGTAGTCAGCGTGCACAAATGATCACTCTTTAAATCATACAGTGCAAGATTTCATTAAAAATTTGGAGAACCATCTTATGACTAGGTTGATGATCTCATTTTATCCATACATGGTACTTATTAAGTAAATACCTTTGAAGCATAGGAAACTGTCTGGGAACCGACTTCTGTTTCTTCCTCTGCTGTGTTATCTTAATTTGATTGGTAGTACAGAAGTCCTGAAAATATTATCTAAGGGAAATATACATTGGAAATAACGCAGTGCTATTCTTAGCTCTTTCTGCAAACTTCCTACTTTTTTTTTTTTTTTTTTTATTGGGACTTTGCTGTTCTTCAGGTGAACTTTCTATTTACTCTGATTTCCCTCAAGGGGAGGATTCGGTGAAGCACTGAGCACGTTTCAGACCTGACTCCAAGGCAACAGGAGGTTTTCCAAGAACTAATTCTGGCCTTTTCTATGAGAATCCTTGTCAGCACATTTTCGTTGTAATGAAATGGTGAATAAACCGAAGTATTTTTGGTAACAGTGGTTCACCACACCTCTATGATGCCTGTCCTTTGAGGATGTGCATGCTTCAGAGACTTGGGAATTACACATCTTGTACATGTTTCTGCTGTAGTTATGAGGAAGTATTTATGCCGACAGGACAGGACAGAAGCTCTCAGGAGCGATCGCTTATTGTTTCACTGTGGATAATAATCGGCCTCTCACCTTCTGTGGTTATTAACTGTTTAGTTGGAAGTCAGAGCCTTTTAGAAATCTGACTGAGCGTGTCATCTTGTTACAATCAGTCTCTTTGTCGACATCCAAAGGAGGGATCCTAGCATCGTAGACACACTGCATGGGAGGAACCTCCAGCATGTCTCTAGCTTGATGTCCTGCTTGAAAAGGGATGGTCACCCATACTAGGTCAGCTCTGCTGTGGCTTTGTCCTAGCAGAGCATTGGGAATCCCCATGCATGGCAATCCCCCCCCATCATGACCTCTTAGTGCTGGACCACCTTTACAATGGGAATGTCCTATCTCGTCATCCCAAAGAACAATTTTGGCTGTTGCTCCTCAATTCAAGACTGTTGTTACTGTTTGCTTTAGAGGACTGTTGCTCACAGCATGAAATGAGCTCCCCTTAGTTGTCAGGGTGAGTAGCGGGGCTTCTGTGTTAGAAATGCCAACAAATTCTTTTGAAAGAGGATGAGCTATTCATCTGAGCCTTAATTTTTATACATTAGTGTTGTTACCTCTGCAAAACGAACTTCTGTATTTGATAGAGAGAGCAGCAGTCAGAAAAAAACTTGATGAAGAGAAGGAGGAACCACCCAGCATTTCTGTGCATTGTGTTCTGGACTTTCCAAATTGGATTGAACATTGTGATTGAAAAGATTGTCAGCACTATGCAAATGAGAAAGAGAAGTGAAAGTGCATCTCATGCAAGTAATTTCTATGTAGATAATTTGCCATAAAAATTTATATTGCAGTCCTTAAAACCTTCAGAGATTTATTCTGTCTAGGGAAAGGTGATTTATATGGTATTAAAACACTTTTTATGTTCCAGTCCTTTAGATTTAATGTTTATTGCCTATAAAAATGAAATCTTCCTGTGGATATTTAAAAGTTTTGGTACTGTGTGAAATATATATTCAGCTTAGAATCTGAAATGCTTTAGAGATGCAGTAAATAAGTGATGGAGTGTTACCTCAGGTTCACTAGCCTCCACAGTCCAGACTTACTCCAGGGCTGAATCCATTATGTAGACAGCATTCTGCTTACCTTAGACATACGGTAAAGGAGAGCATATAATGACAGAAGTAATATGCAATTTTGTCATTCTTTCTTGGCTGAATAATTAGGGCACTTTGTATAGAGGTTTTTGAAACTGAACTTGGCCTGGTGTGTATAGTCAGTATTAAAATGCAGAAGTAGGTTTATTCCTTACCCACAAAGGGCCCGATTAAAGCCTGAGATTAGGGTACACTGCAGGAGTTTCAAGAGAAGAAAAGGCATTCTGCATCGTTTCTCTAAATAGCTTCTACACGTGGTAATGAAGGAACAGGGCAAGGCAGTGCAGGCGTGCTGCAGTCCCCGGGAATAGATGGACAAGGAGTCGTCTGTGTTCTAGGTTTATTTCTAGTTTAATTGTTGGTTATTTTTGCTATCCCTATTATTGTTTGGGCAGCAGCACAGAAGAAACTGTACTTCTTTCAAAGCATAATTCCTAACCTCATAGTGATGGTCCCTCTTCCCTTCTTTCCCAGATAATTTTCTAGAGCATAATCTATTTGTCTAAAAACATATAGAATACAAAGCAAGAAAAGTACAGAAACAAATCAAGTGAGTTTTTACACAAAAATAAAAAAATGTGTGTAGGTGGTTGTTGTTTTGCCTTGTAACTTCTTTAATGGTGGTGCCCTGACAAAGTAAATGACGTAACACGCATTGCTTTTTCCCAAATGTTTCTCATCGTTTTAGGGTTCATCCCACAGAAAACCTACGCAAGTTAGACTCTAAAGCATGTGTCCCACTGAGCACTGATAGAGATCAGGGAAAGGTTGGCATGTCCTTTGGAGATCTTCGTCTGCAACTGCAGAATCCTGTATATTCCTGCACACGAAGCATAAAAATTAAAGATTGATTTATAGTCACGTAGCTAATATAACCAGAGACATTGTCGGAAATAATTCTGAGGGCTTACAGATAATGCTTAATTTGCAGTGGAACATCAAATAGCATCTAGCAATTTCTTTCCAAATGATTCTCTTCTAATAGCAATCTAATGTTACTGTGAGTGCCTGGGCAGGTTGTGCCGGAGCCCGAAGGCCTGCCGCTGGCCGCAGCAGGCATACAGCGGGTCGCGGCGGGGCAGGCTTTCTCACACTGCTCAGCCTCGTCCCCAGGTGGGAAAAGATGCAGCTGAGATATTGCAATATCAGGCAGCCAAATGAATGGCACCAGTTCAAGGAGGAACTTTGGTGAAACTTCCCAGGGCTGTAACTGCCTGTGCCCTGGCACACGAAAGCCAAGTAAGTGTCTGAGTGTTGTAGCAATAACAGTCAAGTCCGCCTTAATGAACGTAGCATTTAATGCAGTGTGTTTAGCAAAGGTGGTTTGCTTGTTGTCTAAATGGCAAAGCCAACCAGTTGTCCTCAAGATCAGGTGGGTAAGGCAGCTTGCAGAATGGGACAGACAACAAAACATCCCAAAGAAGTATCAGGATAAAACTTAAAAAAAAAAAAAAAAAGAAAAGAAAAGAAAAAAAAAAAAAACAACACAACAAAACAAAACCAAAAAAAACCCCAACAACAAAACCAAACAACATTCCCTTCCCCCTTCCATTTTCATTCAGGTCAGCATAAGAACTTTGGAAAGCCAGAATCGTATTCTAAATGTCTTTTTCCTGGGTGATGTGAAAGAAGTGGAGAGGCAAGAAAGCAGAATAAACCTGTGGTGGGTTTAAGCAGGGTTTGACCTTTGCTTATAGAATTATAAATTAGAAGTTAGCTAAAGTTAAGTGAAAAACAGTAGCTGAAAAAGTAATCAGGCTTCAGCTGGATGGTTGTTGATCTTTGTTCCCTGTTGTTCAGGTTAACATCTCTAACATGAGGTGACTGCTACATTTCAAACTTTTTTCTCCCCCAGTGGTGTTGCTGTGGATCCCGAGAATTTTCTGTAAGGCCTTTTCAGTGATCTGCTTTTGGGTGACTGTCTCTCTTGGATGTCTGCAAAACTCTCATAATTTTTTTTTTTTTTATACTGAAATACTGAACTCTGAAAAGCATTAAGAGGTTTTAGGCTCTCTGTGATGCTGCTGTTGAAGCAGATGTCTATAGATGTCTTTGTGTAGAAGAATTACCGTTTTATTTAGATTATCCTTTGTACTTATCAACCAGATACACTGCCAAAAACCAGCTCTGATAGTCTGATAATTCCATGGTTTTGTGGAGCTTGTATTCGTCTACTTGCTGCTTCTGCAATAAGCTTAGTACTTACCAGAAATGCATTTTCTTTTAAATACATAAGAGTTCTAGTTAAAGAATATCTTTTTTTTTCCCCTTCTTTTCTCCTAATCATGAAGGATCTAAACTGAGAGAAAGAAAACCAGTCTGAAAGTGAAATTTGTATTGTTTGATGTAATGTGTATCATGTTGTGTCATCTCAAAAGAGGCATTTTTGGATCAAACTTTCAGATTGTCAGGCCTAGGGCTTTACAATATTTAATCAGTTTTCTCAACAGAAGTGCTTTCTGGCATTTGGGTGAGGGTGTCCAACACCCTCATCTGCATATATGAAAGCTAAAATTTGGCTTCTCTTCAAAATTGTCTAGATAAAGGATGGAGATACTAGAGGTGGTGAGCTAGAGTGAGTAGCTCAGAGGTAATCCGGCTATTCATTTGTGGTTTGTCTGAAAAGCACGTGGGGATGGAGAATGGTGATAGCTTCAAACTGTTCACTTTATCTGGCTGCTACAGGTCACAAATTTGAATGATGATTTTGATTCCAAAAAAAAGTGATTCTTATTAAATACATAATACAGTTAGGAAAGTATTCATGAGGACCTGACTTTTATTCCTAAAGGACTCCAGAAAACTCTGGACTTGGTTTCAGCCACAGCAAAAAAGAGGGGAGGTAGTCCCACTGTACCGGGAAGTGTTGCTCTTTATTTCAATTTTCATATAGGAGAGAGAGATATGTGTGTATATATATGGACTGAAAATCACTGTATGACAGAGTGCCTTGAAAAGATATGAACTTAATTGATTTCCTGGTAAAGAGATCGTCCCCAGTACATCATCGACCTCCCCAAATTGCTGGGAAGCAAAAATTACTGTATTGTAGATAACTGTACTTGTAGAGTTTCTTTCTGTGGGTGGGGAGGGAATGAAGTAATCTATTCCATCAACTTGTAAAACTGATCTAATTAACAGACAATCAGCATTGATTGAGACAGCTGCATTCTTTACTGAGGGATTGTAAACACAGAGTCTTCACAGAATTGTTTTTACTGCTCTAAAGTGCAAGAAATTGAAATTGTATTTGATAGCCAAAATTAAGGACTTTTTAGTGACAGTGTATCATAGCAAGGTTGACAGTGCCACTGCAGCTAAATCTGTTGTTTTCATTTTAGTGTGATTTGTCACAGTGAACAGTGGGGGAATTCTGTAAATTACCAGCAAAGAAGTTTTTTATGGTTAAAAAAGTATTTTAGCTGTACTGTCTACCTTAGTTGTGTTCGCGGGGCAGGCAGACACTGGCAGTCCATAGTTTGGTGCTCATCCTGGTAGGCATGCCTTTTACTGATTCTGAATGCTAGATCTACAGTATTTCAAAAATATTTTTTGTATGCCTTTGTTAATGCATGATTTCTGGAAGGCCTTCATAATAATTCCTGATGCACAGTCTAGGGTATGCTACTAGAAATGCTGATTTAAAAAAATGGGCAGTCCATGTTAAAAATACTGTACAGGGAATAGTATTTCTGATTCTAAACTAGCTTGCAACATTATTAACATTAAGCATGTTATTTTTTGTTATATGCTGTTATGCGTGCTGTCACCTCCAAGCCAGCCTCCTTGTGACTGTACATCAGCTAATTTTACTTCATGAGTCAATTCTGCTATTTTCATGTCACAGAAAATGAGCTTAACTAAGTACTGCAATATGTTGTTGGGAAACCGTGGCTGTGGGGCCTTGGCTTCTTTACTGATCCATGAGGCATTTTAGGTGTGTGGGAGAGGCGGCACAGGGGGCTGGCTCTGCCCCTGTTCAGGTAACCCCTCTCCGCAGCCGTTGCCCCCCGTCCCACGCACAGCCCCGGGTGGCAGAGGACACGTGTGGCTGTCACCATCCCAGGACGGTGGCCGTGGGGCCTTTGCTTCTTTCTCATCTCTTGCTCTTTCCTTACTGATCGATGAGGCCTTTCAGGTCGCGCCGGAGAGGTCCCCGCAGGCCGGCTCTTCTGTGCTCCCCATAATAGGGAGCCTCAGCAGTGTCCGTGTTCAGGCAGGGCATCAGTCTCCTTTCCACTTCGCTTCCCGTTGCATGTGAGGTGTTATCCTCGAGTGAACGGGGCAGTGACGATGGCAGCAGTGTTGGTGTCGGGATGCGTGTCTCACCGCATCACCCCATCACCCCACGCTCAGTGGGGTTCTTTAGCCTTCTTTCCTGAACAGGGCTGTGTGCGATGGCCATGTGGCCCCATGTTGTGGTTTAATCTCAGACAGCAATTTAGCACCACATGGCCGCTTGCCCTCTCTCCCCCAGTGGGATGGGGGAAAGAATCAGAAGAGTAACAGTGAGAAAATTCATGAGTTGAGATAAAGACAGTTTAATAAGTAAAGCAAAAGCTTTGCAAGCAAAGCAAAACAAAACAAGGAATTCATTCACCACTTCCCCCCAGCAGGTAGGTGCTCAGCCATCTCCAGGACAGCAGGGCTCCATCCCCCATAATGGTTTCTTGGGAAGACAAACACCATCACTCTGAACGTCCTCCCCTTCCTCCTTCCCCCAGCTTTATATGCTGAGCGTGATGCCATATGGTCTGGGATGTCCCTTTGGGCAGTTGGGGTCAGCTGTCCCAGCTCCTTGTGCACCCCCAGGCTCCTTGCTGGTGGGGAGGGGTAAGAGACAGAAGAGGCCTTGGCTCTGTGTAAGCCCTGCTCAGCAATAACTGAAACAGCCCTCTGTTATCAACACCATTTCCATACCAGCTTCTGTGAAGAAAATTAACTCTACCCCAGCCAAACCTAGCACACTCCGTGAGCCCTCAGGTGTCCTAAACCACAAGGCACCAGCCTTGGTGCAGGGGCTGTGAGGATGGCAGCGGTGGCGGTGGCAGGGTTCCTCGTGCTTCTTTCCCGAACCAGGCTGTGTGATGGCCGCATGGCCCTGCGAGCCCTCAGGTGTCCTAAACCACACAAGGCATCGGTGCCGGCCTCAGCGCGGGTGCCCATGGGTGCTGCCCCCCAGCAGTGCTGGGCAGCGGGGTGGCTGAGCCAAGAAAATGGGGAAAAGACAACATGGATCTTGAGGCATGCCGCGGGCAGCAGGGGCCCGTCCTCCTCTGCTGCTGCTGTGTTTGGCTTCCTGTGCCGTACCTCCGCTGCGGAGCGAGCTGTCCCAGCAGGGGCCTTGGTTGTGGGGTCATGTCTGCCTCGGCGGGTCGCCGTCCCCTCTGGCACGTCCGGCGCTCCCGCAGCGGGGAAGTGAGTCCCTCTGCCCGCTGACCACCTGCAGCCGGGCCAGCCTTGGGGGCAGGTCAGCCCCGGCCCGCCGATGCCCCGCAGAGCGGGCACGCAGCCGCGTGTGTCCCTGTTCGCGGGAGCCAGGAGCGCAGCGCTGCACATGAGAAGAGAAAAGCTGCCCCGCGGTCCCAGTCCTGGCTCTGTGCCCATGGTGGCGCGGGAAGGGCCGGTCTTGTGCCGCCTCTCCGGGGATGGTGCTGCTGGCCCTGCCCGGGCGCCCGGTTCACGGTCGGTGCCGCCGCTCCCACGGGTCGGAGCGGTGCAAGAGTTGGCGCAGTCAGGGTTGGTAGGGCGGGCTGGGCATTTGCAGGTGGCAGCTACCGGGTTGATGCTGCCTGTGGAATATGCTTGTCTCAGAGCTTAAGCGATCTGTGTCCAAGTATGCATGGGCGGTACAGTGAAACTGTGAATGGCTCCTTAAATCAGTTACAGTTCCTTTGGTCACTCCTCTCGCACTCTTGGGATAACTGGTAACTCTAGCACTAATACATGTTGATGAGTGCCAGCCTCCAGGGACATGTGCATTTATCAGACCAAAACTGACCCAGGCCCGCCCAGCAGTTTTGGTGACTCTAGATGACCTTGAGCTGATTGCCCGTCCCACGGTGGCAGTGACCCATTCAAATGTCTCCCCTATCAACTTTCAGTGGTACTGACTGTGCCTACCATGGTGACCACAGGGGAATCAGTGTTCAAATCCAGAGAGGGAACCTGAGAAACGGCTACAATGTCCAAGGAAGGCAGCGGACGCACAAATTACCCCCTCCCAACTCAGGGAGGTAGTGACGAAAAATAACAATACAGGACTCTTTTGAGGCCCTGTAATTCAAATGAGTGCACTTTACATCCTTGAGAGAGGATCCACTGGAGGGCAAGTCTGCTGCTACCAGCCGTGGTAATTCCGGCTCCAATAGCATATCTTAAAGTTGCTGCAGTTAAAAAGCTTGTAGTTGGATCTTGGGATCGAGCTGGCAGTCTGCCGCGAGGCGAGCCACTGCCTGTCCCAGCCCCTGCCTCTTGAAACCCCCTCAATGCTCTTAGCTGAGTGTCCCGTGGGGCCTGAAGCATTTTACTTTGAGAAAATTGGAGTGTTCAAAGCAGGCCGGCCGCCGGCATGCTGCACCTAGGAATAATGGAATAGGACTCGTTGTATTTTGCTGGTTTTCGAAAACGGGACCATGATTAAGAGGAACGGCCACTAGAGATGAAATTCTTGGACTAGTGGAAGACGGCCTCGAGTGAAAGCATTTACCAAGAACGTTTTCATTAATCAAGAACAAAAGTTGGAGGTTCAAAGACGATCAGATACTGTTGTAGTTCTGACCATAAACAATGCCGACTGGTGATCTGGCAGCATTATTCCCATGACCCACTGGGCAGCTCCCAGGAAACCCAAGTCTTTGGGTTCCAGGAGAGTATGGTTGCAGAGCTGAAACTTAGAGGAATTGACGGAAGGGCACCACCAGGAGTTGGAGCCTGTGGCTTAATTTGATTCAACACAGGAAACCTCACCTGGCCCGGACATGGACTGGATTGAGAGATTGAAAGCTCTTCCTCGATTCCATGGGTGGTGGTGCATGGCCCTTCTTAGTTGGTGGAGCAGTTTGGTTAATTCTGATAACAAACGAGATTCTGTCATGCTAACTAGTTACACAGCGCCCAAGCAGTGGGCATCCAACTTCTTACAGGGACGAGTGGTGTTCAGTCACCCAAGATTGAGCAATAACAGATCTGTGGTGCCCTTACATGTCCAGGACCGCATGTGTGCTATGCTGGCTGGCTCAGCTTGTGCCTGCCCTCCACCAGCAGGCGTGGGTAACCCATTGAACCCCATTCATGGTGGGGATTGGGGATTGCAATTCTTGCCCATGAATGAGGAATTCCCAGTAAGTGTGGGTCATAAGCTCGTGTTGATGTAGTCCCTGCCCTGCCCGTCGCTACTACTGATTGAATGGTTTAGCGAGGTCCTCAGATCGGCTCCAGTCCTGCTGGCGTGTTGAGCAGACAGTGAAACTTGGCTATCTAGAGGAAGTAAAAGTAGTAACAAGGTTTTCATAGGTGAACCTGCAGAAGTATCATTACCAGCGGCAGCCATGTGGTTGCACTCGGGCCAGGAGTCCAGCCACACTGCTGATTTGATGAGAGAAGGCTCTGGAGAGTCCTTATAGTGGCCTTCCAGTGCTTAAAGGGGGCTACAGGAAAGTTGGGGGGGGACTCTTGAACAGGGGATGTAGGGATAGGACAAGGGGTAAAGGTTTTAAACTGAAAGAGGGCAGATTTAGATGAGATATAAGGAGGAAATTCTTCCCTGTGAGGATGGTGAGGCCCTGGCACAGGTTGCCCAGAGAAGCTGTGGCTGCCCCCTCCCTGGAAGGGTTCAAGGCCAGGTTGGACGGGGCTTTGGGCAGCCTGGGCTAGTGGAAGGTGTCCCTCCCTGTCCGTGGCAGGAGGGTGGGACTGGATGATCTTTAAGGGCCCTTCCAACCCAAACCATTCAGTGATTTTATGGTTCTGTGAAACACCTAGCTAGAAAAGGCATTCTGCATTCCATCGTCTCTGCCTCTTAATTTGAGTTCAGTGTAAAGTGTGATACTTACGCTGAACTATAATTGTCCAGATAAAATATTAAAACCTATAAAAATTTTCTGAAAGGCTTCAAAATCTGGTATTCTGTTTAATTGTTGAAAATGTGTATTGCTTGCTATCAGTATTAAATGCCAGACATATTTTACCATTATATGTTGTCATGCCAAGCTGAGTCATTATTTGGGATTTAGATCTGAAAGAATATTAAGAGGCCTAAGTGGGACTTTAGTAGTAGCAAAAACCTAAATAAAGAAAATGTTGCTTTCTCGTTTCCTATTTATATCTGTAATTTTTTTAGAAAACATCCACCAATTGCATTCACAGGCAACTTCACAAAAAAAGCTGTATTTTTCCGATCATGGGAAAATGCATAAACCTTACAGCATGCCCAGAAAGTCAACAAACTCAGACCAAGGGAGGAAGCATCTTAGTCAGGAGTCAAGGACCGTTCTCTGAAAACACTCTGCCAGATACTCTTCCTGCTTAAATTGTTTATCAAACAACAATTTCATTTGCAAGTAATTTTCTTCTGATCCTGTTTTTGTTGCTACTTATTTCTTAATACAAGTTCCCCATCCAGCTTCCTGTGCAGAATGCTGCGGTCTCTGTCCTGTGCCTGATGCCCCTCTGGCTGTGCAGCTGCGCCACAGAGCAGGTTTACAGCTCTTCTGCAGGGGAGAAAAGACCGTCAGTGAAGGAGCGTGTCGGCATTTAAACGTGTCCCTTGATCAGCAGTAAAAGGGGCAGGTGAAATTAAGCGTACTAGAGGAGAGTCATTGGACAACATTTTCAAGATTTATTTTGTAGGCCTTCCCTGGTGCACATGCCTGTTGTTAAGGTTTTTAACCTAGTAACAGGAAATTCCAAGTTAGGACTAGCCCCATCTTTCCAAACCATATCTGTCATACACATAGTAGGGTATGTTACTCATCTATTATACCACTTCTGCCAGTGCCCAAAAACATGAGAAGGGAGTGAAACATGAGGTGTTGTGTTAGTTCAAGTCCATGGTAATTTTTCCCATCCCTCAAGGAATTACTTTGTTGGAAGGTGGTTTTAAAAGTATTTTTAGGTTGCTTTTGCTGTATGTATTTATACTTTTATTGGTAAATATTTTATGTCCAAATGCTAGGAGACGGCTTAAGTAGCTTTTGGATTGGTGATTGCATTTGGAGACTGAAAGATTATTGAGTGGTTGTTGTGATGGACTTCGAGGTGGACAGTTGGTCTGTCTGTAATGGTTAACCATGTTAAAAAAATCTAAATATAAAATTAATAACACATCGTCAAAGGAAAAATAATCATGAATTTTTGTTTTAAATGACACTTAGTGTAGTTACGATTTGGGTGAAGTTAAATAAAATGTGAACAACGAGTTTGTTTTCATTTAGAATAAAAAGCTCCAAGTTTATTTTTTTTTAAACAGTAAGTTCCCAGAACTCACACTGAAACAAGGCAGTGTGTGTATATGTATTATTGATTTATTGATGGCAACCTGTATAGCAAGTTATAAATCCTGGTCTGTGTTACACTATGTGTCTTGCTTAAGGCATGGTCACGCTTCATTTACTAGCGAAGCTTAGGCTGAAAGGGGAGTAACGAAATACTTTAAATGATGTAACAGAGCTTAGTTAAAGGGTTGAACTTTTTGTTACTTAAACCACTCTTTCAAAACTACATTTTGCTTTGATCTGTGGTCAAAAGAATTGTTTAATGCAACTCATGAATCTGATCTTACTTGGAAATAAGACATTAGCTGAAGTTAGTGACGGTGTTTTATTACAAAATGGCAGCGTAATCCCTTTCCACCTGAACACAGTGGCTGCTGCATTAGTGGCTTGAAACAAATGATAAGAAGAGTGCATTAAGTAGTTTGTAATTACTCATCGGTTAATTGTGCTTTTTTTTTTTTAAAGGGCCAAAGCTCTTTTAAAAATTGTCTACAAAAACATGTGTTTTATGGGGCATGGTTGCTGTGCACCTCCTAGCTAAAACCTAATGATTTGCTGGTATCAGAAACATGATTATACTGTTGTTTTTTCCTCACTGTCCTTCCCACGTGCAGCTATTCAAGTCCCTGTCACTGGTGTGCGTGCGGGGAGGGCTGAGAAGGGGACCGGGGGGAGTCCCCTCCTGCCCTGACCTTCTGCTCCCCTAAAGGCAGGGACAGAAGCAGAGGGGAGCAGAAAGGCAGCATGGCCCGAGTGGAACCCAGTGTGCTGCCATCTTGATTGAGTGGTTATTGCCTTCTCTGTTGCCACTTTAAAGAAGTGGTAATTTGTCTGCTGTGGTGTGGTAAGAGCTATGGTGAGTATGGCTGCTGGCATTGCATCTTGGTCAGCTTTTGATCAACTAATGAGATAGAAGGTCAAGCAGATGTATTTTACTTTGTGTCTTGCCTAGGCAAAGTTGCAAGAAGCAGTGGGTTTCCTTTGGTTTCCCATAATTTATTTTATTTGGCAGAAGAAGATGTAGTTTGACTCCCCACCACCCCGTAGCTGCTATGAAAGTCACAAATATGAAGCTGAGGCATTTTTTTGTTTCTTTCCAAGTAATTAACCAGCATGTATGTGATGAGCTAACTTAAGTTTATCATGTAGAAAGCCATCAGCTGCATAGGGCAGGGAAGCAGGAGTTTACGTGGTTGTAACGCGACTTACTTCATGGCTGGGAGGTGGTGGGCGAGCAGATTGCTCCGAGTTGGAGCAACGCTTGCTGCTTCACGCTGTACACTTGCTATCTGTCTGAAATCCTACCTTCTGGGAAGCCTCACTGCAGCGATGTTTAAATTAATTCATTACTTTTTGGCCTTTTCTCTTGTAGCTATTGAAGCAACTAGTTTGAACTTTTGCTTTTAAGTGGAAGAGTGTGAAATCTAATGCGTGGGAAGTCAGTGAAGTTGCAAGCAGTACCCCACCGGGATGGGAGCTGCAGCAGGCTGGCTGTGGACGTGCTGTGTTTTCAAAAATTTAAGGGAGCCCTCTCTGCAGCAAACACTTGCATTTACTTTTTGGGAAATTTATGTCCTTTAAAAGTGTAATGAACAGAAGTGCAAAACCTAGCAGAGTGTTACGTAACTGATAGAGTAGGTTTGCTGACAGGTTTTTTTTTGCCAGGTATTGAAACCAAACTGCAAGGTCTTTGGGTGAGGTAATGGAAGCTGGTGGTTTCACAACGCTGTAGGGACTGTGGTGTGGATAGCAGAGCATCTGCATGAGAGCACCTTTAAAGAAGGCTTGGAGAGGGGCAGGCTCAGAGATGCAGAGTGCAGCGAGTGCTGCTGGGGTCTGGGTGACACCTTTCAGCTGGTTTTTAGCTTGCCCAACACTTGAGGTGAATGCTTACCCTGTGCGGTAGCGATGAGGTGAAAGCAGACCTGGTGGGACAAAGATGGAGATGACTAACAGTCTCGTGTAGGCGCTGAGGAACATGAGGAGGAGGAGAGAAGCTTTGGGGTTAGGGTTGAGGTCACTGTGAGTGAAACCTGAACCTTGTTTCTGGAGAGAGGTCGGAGTGCACCACCAGTGCTGTGCCACTGTCACCAGCGGTGCAGACCCAGCCTGGGTGTTGGTCCTCGGGCCCCTTGCGAAGGTGTTCTTCAGTCCTGAATGCACGTGGTTTTGAGGAGGGTGGAAAGAGGGAATAAATAATGCCAGAAGATGAGAACTACCTTTTGGAACAAATATGCAATGTTTAGTTATTTTCCTGAGTGGGAGGAAAAGCTTGTTAAACACAGACCTTTGGCATTAAGGCCTTTATAGCTCTGGACAGTCTCTTGTTCTTTGCATTTTCTAAAAAGTTTTGAATTCAAGGTGTAGAAGAAAAGATAGACATAATTGTGTTGGCTCTGGCACTGGCAGGCTTTTCCCTTCGTGCATTTGTTGCTGGTGTAGATATTTATGTGGCTGGTTTATGCTGATAGTAGCTCCCTTTGAAAAGCCACTACTAGCTTTCCCCTCTTGCAAGATTTTTTGATAGGCATTCCCTATGTTTGTGGAAGTGGCTGGTGTTATTGAGAACAGACAAAGCCACAATAAGCTTTTTTTTTTTTTTTACTTTTTCCTTTTGTTTTTTTAAGAGCCTGTTAGTTAAGGTATCTTACTGATAGCTGCATTGGCACCTCTGGTTTTGATCTCTCTTTGCTTTATGTGGTGGCCACCACACACCTTTGACTCACTGTCTAAAACGACTGCATAGAGCACAAAACTCGTTCCCATTAAAGCTTGTTTAAAAACTTATTTGGAGTCAAATTACTTAAGTACGCAGAAATAAAATGTGTTTATTGAAATTTCCTAACTAATTCTGTGTGTGAAAGGCAGTTACCAGTTTGCCGAATGGCAAAATGCGTCTTAAGAAATGTGTTTTGTGTAATGCTTATGGCTTTTGATTTTTCTCTCCCGGAGTGTAAAATGCAGGTATTCTGGTCTTTGCTTTGTTACTTGTTCGTCATTCACTGCTTATTTGTAAGACAGGGGAACAGTGGTTCTCGAGGTGTTGTGCTCTCTTGAACTCTGATCTTTCCTTTTGCTTGTGTTAAAAAGGGGCTTTAGAGTGAGGCAGCCAAGAACTCATTTTACAGAGAAGAAACTTCTTTCATTGTTGCATTCTTACAGTATGTTCTATCTTCCTGAGCACTTTTAGATTGGAATTGGTGCTTGCCTTTTACAGTCAAAATAGGCATTAACAAAAATTCCCAATGTCAGCTTTGTGGTTACTTTCCTGGTCATAATTAACATTTTATCAAGTGAGCATGTCTGTTTTGGGTTTTTTTGGTTTTTTTTTTTTTTTTTTTTCCAGAGAAACACATCAAGCTTGTGAAGCAGTTTATAATTTCTGAAATATTTCTGAAATACTTACGTAATCAGTACAGAGGCTTCTGAACAGGTGAAAACTATGGGCTTTTTAAGATTGAAAGGTAGTTGCCTAATATATCAGTCAGGGAAATGTAAAATTTCCCCAAGACAAGTAGGCTGTGTGTATGCAGAGTTGCGCCAGACACTTCTACATTGGTGTCATCGTTGCACCGAGAAAATTTCCTTTAATAGGAAATTAAAAATTGCAAAAAGCTACATTGAGAGCTTTGATAGATCTGACAAATGCAATCCTGAGAGAGGATGAAAACAAAAATGAGACTACTGAAAACTCCTTTCAGTAGCAGATTATCATGTAGACTGGGTAACTGATTGAAATAAAGATAAAGGGAAATACCTTAAATACACAGAAACAAGATTTCAGGGGAAATGGTTACTACTACATTTACTGGTAGAAAATTCCTAATCTACATGTAGTTGTGATTTGTGTCTATCCTTGTAATAAGTAAAACTTGGTTTATGGTAAATATGTGCTCTTACCATCTGCAGCCACGCTTAAGGCTTTTGAAGGTATAACCTAGGCATTGCGTCCATGACTAGAAGTCTACCAGAAAAAAAAAATCAGTCTATCTTAAAGTTGTGATACATGTTTCTTGCTCCAGTGTAAGAGCTTTGTGGTAAACGCAGGAGGGATTAAGCATTTTAAAATGGGTGAATAACAAAATTTTAGGATACAGTTACATTGCAGTGCTTGTGGATGATTGTTACAGCTTGTTATAACTTTTTCCATGTGAAACAGGAATACTGGTTCTAAGCAGAGACTGAATACTAGTTATGATAGATTATGTTAGAGCAGCTTCTGGGGGGATTGGGATGTTGAAATGTGTTGGTTTCTTGGGTCCTGAAATACCCGTGTCAGGGCAATGGCCATAGCTGTGAGACATGGGTGTCTGAGATGCGTGATCAGCCACAGTGAGGGCAGAGGAAGGTGGTGCTGAGAGCTGGACGTATGAACAGAGTCAGCCAGAGCATAGAGAAACACTGGTTTGTATTATGTATTCCATTCATGCTACTTTGAATGAAAAGGAAGCCCAGCTATGGAAAAAGGGAGTGAGTGTCCATCCTCAACACCCTCGTGTTCAGGCAGCTTCGCTCAGGACCTGTCTCTTGCTGCGAGGAGGGGATGGGAACCTGCCCAGTCTCTGCCTCTGTCACATCTTTTCAGACCAGAGGTGATGAGTTGCCTCTCTTCCCTCCTGGTGATAGAGCTGCATCGCAGAGTCACATACACCCTTCCCACCATCACGCTCCCAAATTCACATTTCCTGTGTATCCTTTCTGGTTATCCCATTTCCTTCCACAGTGTCCATAAAGCAGCGGGTGCTCTTCTTGCCCCTGGCTTTGCTTTTCACAAAAACTCTTCTTTTTAGTCCAGTTTCACTCACATAAGCAGGGCAGGGCAGGAGTGAGAAGCCTTGCCACCATGGGGTTCTCTCTGCTTACACAGTTCAATTTTCTTCCACCTTTTGAATGGGGGAACACTTCATAAATATCCAAGAAAGCCCAGTTTCTTTCTAGAATCGTTTTCCCAAGTGAGTAGTTTTTGGAGAGCCCGTGGGACTCAAGTTTGAAAGATGCCAGCCAGCCGCTGGCAGGACTGGGGCAGCAGAAGGGCTGGTTTGAAGCTTCCTTTAGAAGAAGGGAAGGAGGACTTTGGTGTGCTAAACCGGTCAGTTGTCAGAGCCGTGCAGGCCTGCTGGCCTGGTGATTATCAAGGTATGCATCTTGTAGGGAAAGACATGTCAGCCGTAAAAGAAAACAACCTTGAAACCTGCCTGCAATGAGGCTGGAGTTTCGTAATTACGTGGGGTCAACCTAATTGCAGGTTGGTGGCAAAAGGGGGGATTCCACCAACCCCCCTCTCTCCAGCTGTGTTTTCCCAGCTCCCTTTGTAATGGTACAGCACCTTGTAGCTGAGGGGGTGGCCTGAACAGGGAACCAATTCAGTGCAAGAAAAGTTAGGAGGGGAGAAGTGGGATCTGTTTTTAGCAGGCTTGCTTTCCTCTTGTGGCTCCCTGCACAGCCGTGCCATCATGGTCTGTGGCACAGAGGGTGACAGAGGCAGAATGAACAGGGATGGCTCCTGGGGAGCCTAAAAGAGGCTGGAAATACTTGCATTAAAGGAAGACAAATTCACTTCAAGTTGATTGTTGTTACAGTGAATTGACCCTCCTAGTTTTAGATATTTTTTTTTTTTATACTGCATGAAAGAAACCTTTTAATGTTTGTTTTCTGAGTATTGCCTTTAATGATTCCTGCACTTAAGACATAGGACTTTCTTGTCTTCCCTCTTCCCACTGCCTCCCTCCCACCCCCAATAAATTTGTTGAAATGGGTCAAAGTAGAAACCCTGGAAAGAGTTCTTTAGTTATCTATGGCTTAAGCAGTGTGAACTGTGTCTGCCCTGAATCGATGGGACTTTGGGGCAAGGGGAAAGATAATGGTCTGTCTTGTTCTCTCTCAAAACATGCTCCAAGTAGTGACTCACTTTTTGCAGGGGCGATTGAATGGTGACTATTTTTGGGCAGAAAGTTTATTAGCCAGTGTTGAATCAATGGAACTAAAGCTTCCAGGTTTTGAGTCCTTTCTGTAGTCAGGTCACCACTGCAACACCTTTGAGCCCTGGTTTCTCTTTGCTTTTTATTGGAACCTTTTTTGATTTCAAAGGTGTGGAGAATGATACTGAGACATGGTCTCCTGTTTTTGTTACACTCTAAGGGACTCTCCAGTATGCTGCTTCTGTACAGTATTGCTTCTCCTTTTACTTAGTATCTATTTAGAGAGTGGTTGCAAGGCTCGGGAAGCATGTATGCCTTTGAGTGTTATATAGTACTCAGGTTTGAAATCTCAAAGTTAATGTTACTTACTCCTTAATACATGCTTGCTTGCAGAAATAATGCATTGGCTACATTGAATTTTTACAAAAATTGGAGTATCTTATGAGATTAAGTCACAAAAGTATGAAAAATCTGCTGCTAATGCTTGTGGGTTGTGTTCCTATATCTGTTATTATGTTTAGATAAATGAAACTTGCATTGTAGATGGTTGAGATCAAGTAAGGAAGAAAAAACTAGCAATTTTTCAAATAGTTTTGATTTGGGCCTTATCAACTATGACATAGCTTGAAGATTTAGTATCTAGTTTTATATCGGGTCCGATATATGGGGCTAGAATATCTACTGTTCTTCAGCTGGAATTGCATCTCACTATATCTGTTGTTTGTAAATGCTAGGCAAGATCTTGAGCTTGTGGGCTTCAGCCCACAGTACTGAATGGTTCAGTATAGTTGCATGCTGGCATTTCTGCTTGGCAATGTCTGTACCTGAGACGTCACATAAGGAAGTGTTTTGCAGTGGGAAATTATCAGACCTGCCCCAGAAGGAATTCTGCAAGTAATGGGAAGGAGTCTGCAGTAAGTGCATTGTGGCACTGGTGTCAGTCAAGCAGTGAGGGTGAGAAGGTTATTCTTCTCTTATCACCTGACTCTTCATAATAGCACACAATAGGAAATACAATTCATTTTTAATCAGTTCTTTTTCTTTCTTGTGTCTAAACTTGGAAGTATAGGTCTTTAAAAGTCTACTTTTCCATATGTAAAGTTGCTTGCTAGCACTCTTTATTGTAAAACGGAGCATTTGATTCTTTGGTCTACTGAAATTCCCTCTTACTTCATGATTTGTGTTTGCTTTGCTTTGCTTTAAATGTGTGCTTCCTTTTTAAATATAGTTTTCCAAGTTGCTGGCCGTACCAGATTGTTTATATTTTTTAAAAGCCTTCTGCTTAGCCGTTATATTGCTCTTTATAGTACTGCTTAACCACATTGGTTTCTGTTGCTCTTTTTTCTTGCATAAACTTAGCTGGGATGAATTTCAAATGTGGTTTATCCAACTGTTAAGTATTTCCCACTTTTCTGCAATAGATTTCACATATGTTACAGAATTCCAAACCAAGATCTGGTGGACATATTGCCCTGTTTTTTTCCTCAAAGTCAGAAATAGAGGTTTTTTTAAGCATTGCAGTGACAATATTTAGGTCACTGGCTCCAGCATGCTGCCTAGCTTCAAATCCGTTTGTCATATTTAGCTTATTTCCAACAATTAAGATAACTATGGTCCCTATATTTCTTAGGAAAAAAAATACTATCTTAGTTTGGTGGTAATAAACCTAAAGGGGGGAAAAAAGTATTGGTCCTTTTGAGTTGGAAACTGCAGAAGGCTGTATTTTTTTCCTCCAGAGGTCAAAGTGTGGAGTCACATAAAACACACGTACATCCATCCAGTCTTTCAGAGTTACAGGGTTTACCAATACAAAAATGTAACTAAGAGCTTGGAATTAGGCCTTTTCACAGAGTATCTAGGAAAAAATTCAGGAGCTAAATTACCTGTCTGCTAGTCCTGTATGTTCTTTTTTAAACCTGTAGAACAGAGGTTTTAGCAGGTGTCCTGTAGGTACCTGCTGTCTGTTGCTATTTCTAACACCTCTGCAAAAATAGGAAGAGGCAAATCTTTTGTTTTGCCATTTGTTTCCCCATACTGGGTGCCCAGTTCCACTGGGAAGTATATATGACCCACTGCACAGTAAAGTTTTTATGCTAACCATCTAGTAGTAACCAAATCTGCTTTATTTTCACTGTGGTTTTTGTGTGTGGTGGTATCAAGAGATGACCTGGTCAGTGACTTGACTGACTACTGGGGATCTGGAATTAGACCCGACAGGGGGTCCCGGGCTTGTTTTTTGGGTCTGGTTCATTACAGGTTGTTGAGTTACGAACAAATGCCAGTGGCATGGCAGGATTTCTAGTGAAGAATATTGGGGGTTTTGCGTGCAGGTTGGAGGCATTCTGGCAGAGTGATGTGATGAAGATAGCTGTAAAGGAGACCTGCTTTATGTCTTGCTCTAGCATGTTGTTCTCACTTTTCATGAACTTCTTTCTCATAGCCAGGTTTTTCTCCTTTCGAATTAGTAAGGGGGGAAAACAGTGCCAAATTCCTTTTACAAATTCTTGGTTATAACTGCAGGTGACTTGGGGAGTGATGTCACAGCTGAGTGGAGGGTTTAGCCTTTTTTTCCTCATGTTACATGGAAATACCGCAGAAATAAATTGACACAGAGGATTGAGTGCTGTTGGTTTATGTGCTGATAAGTGACCCATTCAGTCTATTGTGGTGACATTTGGAAGCACAGCACTGAATAAAGAAACTGGGATGGGGATAAGGCACTTGGATGAAGCTTGGCCACAGTCTGTAGGCAGAGCCTGTACTTGAGCCAGTAGAAGCTGTTGGAAGATAATGTGGCGTTCATCAGGTGATTACAAAAAGATAAGTTTTGGGGAGGAAACGGAGGTACCTGCTAGTAATTTTAGAGGAATAGATTCTAATAGTAGGAAATTATATTTTGTATTCAAGTAAGGAAAGACTTAAGTGGAAAAAGCATTGCAGTGGCAGTATTACATACAGTATGTCACTTGAAATAAAGGGTGACTGAAGCATAACTAGTCTGGGCTGAAATATAAGGTCAACCAATATTTGAGTTAATCATAATTTTTTTTCATAGAATAACTCAAAAAGGGAAAATCCAGTATCTTTAAAAGGCAGGTAGGTGAAAATAAACCTGGCCTGAACATGTCCAAGATCTGTAATCTTCAGTGGATTTGGGAAATTATTAGGAGGCGTGTATTGCGTGCCACTGCTGCTGAGCTGTGTAATGTTGTGGAAAAGCCATGAATGCTTTTGAGAAAAATGGTGATTTTGATTGCAAGATGGTATCAAAAAGGTTGTAGAACCTCATTTGATGCTATTCAGGAGGTCAGATTCTGGAAGCTTGGTGCTTTGTTCTGTACTGCTCTGTTGTCCAGCAGTCTTGATATTCCAAATGACATGATGTATGTATGAGCTTTTTTTAAAATTATTTCTGTGAGAAACAGAGCTCTGACTATAGTTCCTTTTTTTGTTGTTGTTGTTTTGTTTTTCTTGACAGAGAGAGCTCGATGCCACAGCAACAGTATTGGCTAACCGGCAAGATGAAAGTGAGCAGTCTAGGAAAAAACTTATTGAGCAAAGTCGCGAGTTCAAGAAAAACACTCCAGAGGTAAGGAGAAAAGCTATTCCGGTCTGTTGAGTTTCTTGCAGTAGTATATGATATTAGGCCTATGTAAGTAGGTTTTTTTTAATGGTTTGTTTCCATTATTTTCTTGTACATATTGCTGAGTCCACTGTCCTAACTAAGACTGTGTTCTCATCGAGCAGCTTTTGCATTCTGTAAATAACGAAATATGAATTGGCGTTTTTAGAGGAAGTATGAACATCAACCTTCAAACAGGCTTGCTCTAAGTTTTGTAATAATGTAAAACCTGGAGAATTGCAAAAAAAATTCTTCCTCACTAATCCAAACTCTCTTAGCACTTGGATGTAGAAGGTGACATTTCGCTGCCTAAATAAATCTATATCAAGGGCATAACTTCAAAGATGCTCATTTTTCTATCAAAAATGAAATTAAGTTTTGCTGTTGATTTCACTGGAAATGCAACAAGGTCAGTGCTGAGCTCCTTAGAAAACTCTGCTTGGAGGATGTGCGTCACACACAGCAGGTGGTGTGTAAAAGGTGTCAGGACCGATGGTAGGCAAACCTCAGAAAGGTGATTATTGCGTGTAGGAAGCTGGGAGTATTTAAACTCTGCCATGCTCGTGTTAACATGTGTAGCATGTGTGTCTGTGTACATGTATGCATAGTTATATCAAAAATACGTATAAACTCGTTTTGTTAACTAATGAATGCGTAGCAATGTGTAGGGCTTGTTTGTTTGTTTGTTTTGTGTTTTTTTTTTTTCCCCTGATGATTGCCAGCAATCTGTTCATCCAGGAATGTTCTAGGGTTTCAAAGCCCATTCCAGATAGCTGATACACAAGTATTGGTTCCTTCCAAGTATATTCCTGGGCGAGAAGCAGCAGGCAACTTTTCTAACCTTTATTGCTGCTTCTCAAGTAGCAGATGCTGCTTTGCTTCCTGTTGGTACAGAGAGAGAGATGCTGGAGGATCTGAGCCGGGGAGGGGAAGGGAATGTCAGAGCAGGAGTGACTTACGGGGAAGGGGGAGTGCTTAACTGACACCCCGAGGAGGCTTTGTGGGGCAGAAATCAGTTCTCTTTGTTTGAAGAAGAGAAAATTTGGGAACTGCAGCTTTGAAGGAATAGAACTTTTAAAAAGGAGCAAAAGAATACGGAGAGTGAATGCAGTAGCTCTGAGAGGGTGAGGAATGAGTTAATTCCCTTTGCTGGGGAGAACAAACTATTGGGAAGAAGAGGAGGAAGGAGAGAAGTGAAAGCATTCTCAGTCTTCTCTGCTGTGATGCTCTTTCTGCAGCTTTGTTTCTGAACAGCAACACATTCTAACTCCTCTTTTACTTTCTCTGAAAGAACTAAAAAATGTAAATGGGAACAAAGATTTAGAAAAAAATAATTGCCAGGTGTAACAGACTTGATATGCAGTTGTTGCTCCCAGAGGCATGGAGGAGGTAGCTCAGATGTAGAAGGTCTGACAGGGCCACCCTCTCCTGTCCAAGGTGCTTGGTGTGGTAGACGTGGCTGTGTAAGGGCAAAAAACTGAGTGAGGCAGGGTCCAACTGTCCTTGCTGGAAAACTTCTCTTTACACAAAAGTTTAAGCTTGTTTGCTTTGTGTTCACCTTCAGCTGTTTCCTGCACTCCCCAAAAAGAAGGGAAGTCTATGAATACTTCTCAAAAGCTTAGACAGTTTTGGAAGACAGTTGAAAATTAGAGGGCAGGATTATTAACTCCTTGACCTCATTTTTTTCCAAAACTGCAACTTGTCTGTAAACCTACCCAATATGGTGAAAACAGCCTTGAGGTAGACAGGAAACACACAGTGAGCCACTGGCATTTCCAAACTGATACGTTTATGTTACTAAAATATCAAACATGCTCTGTTTAATAACATAAAAGAGTTTTGTAGTAGAAAACCAGCTTGCATGCAGAACCATTCTTCAGATAAATAAATAATCTAGTGTACAGCTTAATTTAAATTTCCCTGATGAAGTAACAACTGTCTCGGTATAAAAAAAAAACAAACCCAAACCACAAGGATGGAATTGTTAAATGTAACAATTTGTTTTAGAATCCTACTTTCCATTTTGTTTTTCATTCTGCATGCATCCCTGTCAGGGCAGTAGTGGTTTAGCCTGTTCCAGCATCTCTTTTCCTCTGCTGTAGCCAGTCTCACCATAAATCAGGAGACAAGTGTCGATTGCCTTGACTTTCCTATCCATTGCTGTCTGGGATGTCCTCTAGACTTTCCATAAGGTCTGCTTGAAAGCAATCTCTGGTGTAGCAGAAAAGGATTCGAAAAATTGCTAGTGAATTTGAGGATACTTCTGTTTACTTTAAAAAATGTGACAGATCTATTTGGGTCATTTCTGCCTTCCTTGCAAATTATCAAATTGCTGCAAAAGAAATATGATATTTTTGTGTTTATAGGAATGACTGTAGGGCTTTTGGTATTTAAAAATGTTAAAATACTATTTCTGAGTTGGCATACTGGGAGAAGACTCTGGGAAGAAGTATCTCATGTTTGGGAACCTTATGAGAACAGAAAATTCAGTGGTGGTTCTTACCTGCAGAAACTTTTAGGAAAGGTTCTTAATTCCTACTATTGCAAAAATACTTTTTACCTCCTCACACCATTTAAGAGGTCATATCAGACCTGCTGCTTATAGATGTTTAGGGGTATTTTCAGTCTCAATTTGTTTCATCTTGAGCAGCTACTGTGGAAGGCTGAGACTGGTCAGGAGATTACTTGAAACATCAATTTTACATGACTGTTACTTGGAAAGACATCTCAAAATATATCATGAGAATTGCCACCCTGCATCAGATGATTACTTTCTTATAGTGATAATTCCTGAATTATTGTGACTAACTGTGATACTTTTTTGGGTATTTTGACCTCTGTGAAATTCTTGGTCTAATTCATCGTGTTCTCATATGCTGATTCTGATGTGAACAAGCAAATGTTTGAATGACCATCTTTGAGAATTTTTGGGTTTTAGTCTCTAAATAATTTCAGTTGCACAGGTTAATAGTTTTTGGCGCAAAGTGAAGATGTTTCCTAATGTTGATAACTTTGCCTTCATTTCTACCAAGATTCCTAGTTGAGTAACTACTTTTTGCTTACCTGTTTCTGTTTTAAACATTGAAAAGCTTGTGTAATACTTGCAGTGGTGCATAATTCTAAGCTAGTCAACAACAATAGTGAAAAAATACCAGAAAACAAATAACTGAGTAAACCTAGGCTTTGTAAATAAGCAATATGTAATCGTTAAATACTCATGAAGAGGGAAGACACTAATACTTAAGCCTGTTTAACCTATAACTCTCCATTGCTTTCCTTTATGATTCAGCCATGTAAACTAGATAATGCTGAGCTGTGTTGGTTATTACCAGGCTCACCTGAAATATGGGTCATTAAACTGAGCACAGGACAAATGATCAGCTTGAGAGGCCTGGGCCAGCTGCTCTCAGGAAGTAAAATAAGATACTAGTTTTCTAATGTGAGAGCATGAGCTCTAAAAAAATCAGGCAGATGTGAGGTGCCTGCATAAAGCATATGTTTGGATATAGGAGCTTATCCTGTGAACTTATTACTTTGGTCACTGTTTTTTTTCCTGATGGTAAGTTGAATTGATCATTCCTCACTGTTGTTGCCCTTTACTGTTTCTAGGTTGCAAATGTGCTCTGTTGGTGAGATTTAGAAAGTTAAGGTTACCTTTAAATGCTCAAATGGACATCTGTATTTTGTAAAGCAGATTAAAGATTGGATCAGCAGAGTTATGGAAGAACGTGGGAGAACCTTTAAACATAGACAGCCTAAGTATGTTCTCAAATTAAAAAATGGAATATTGGAAGGTGCCAGAAAACAAAATAGATGAGCATATGAATAGTGTATCTTATCACTGAATGGCCGTGGCAGCCTGCTGACTCCGAGCACTTTTATAAATAAACACAAGTTCTGCAGCGTGACAGCGATGTTGCCGCTGAGGACCGTCCCGCGCTGCGCGTGCTCCTCTGAGCTCCTGCACGGGTGTCAACGGGAGTTGGTGCAGCCACTGCCCGTGTATTTACACTGTAGGTATCATTTTGCATGCTCGGTTCTGTGCTGCCTCGGTTGATCTCTAGTGAGTGATGTTTACCTGCCTACATAAAACCTGGCTTTCATTGTTGCCCTTGGTACATGAACTATCACCATCGTCCCCGTCCTGCTCGGTTACGTTCCTGCAGTGCCACTGCCACAAAAGAGAAAGAAAGATGAGTCTGCAGAATTTATTGTTACAAAAGTAACAGTTTTATTCATGATATTGCATATTAGGGTGATGCATATTTTTAAGTTTTTACAAAAATAACATTATAATTGCAAGTCATAATTAACTAGAGGAAATGAACAGTTATTATGCAAGGGCTCAATTTTTTAAAATTTAAAAATCTTAAATTCTTAATCTCCAGTGTTTCTGTATCATTCTATTGAATTATCCAGTCGCTACAGCAAAAAATCAAATTAAGCTTAAAAAATAAGAATATTAATTCTGCTGGTTGAATTAGTTCTTGAAATGAGAGGAGTATCTTTCTAATTGTCGGTAGTGAACTGTCCTTGATTCCTAACAACTCTGCACAGTCAACTTCGGTCTAGCATTTGAAACAAAGTGAAAATAATAACACTCCTAGAAAAAGTACTGAAAATACACAGTTTGTTTGAAAATAGTTGATGCTCTCAGTGTCTTTGTACATAGGGGTGAATATTGATTTGCTGCCATCTAGAGCTGGGTTGTTCTACTTTCTTTTCTTTTTTTCCTTTTTTCTTTTTTTTTTTCTTTTATAATTTTTTAATTTACTTTCCCTGTGTGCCTGAGAGTGTATGGATGTTCTTTCCTCCCCTTCACCAGCATTTTGCCAGGAACATACAGGACTCCTGTTAATTTTGGGGCCTGAGTATGGAAGAACATACAGGACATTTTTATGTAAAAATTAGCTAGCATAATATGACTAAATGCAGTCAATACAATTTATAAATAGTAAATGTCTCAGTACATGGTAGGGAATAAAAAAATGCCCCCTTTCTATGTATTTCCTGACTTACTACTTAAAAATTTTTTCCAGAAAAAGAGGAGGAAGAAAAATGCTGCTTAAGTTCTCTCTCTTTCTCTTTTCCCCATGGCTTTGAAAAGGAGAATTTACGAGATTTTTGTTAAAAAGAAATGAATTTGCAGTGAAGCAGTTTGTTCAAAAATATTTTCTATTAATTTATGAGTCAAATGCAAGTATCAATATTTAATGATGTTAAAAAGTTGTTCTGTATTTTAAAAATCTTTATATATTTAAAACATTAGTAGAATGTTAAATACATAGAATACTGTCCTTCTTGAGTTAGAACATCACCATTTCCTTCTATAAAAATCAAAATTAACAGAGAAGTATGACTTACCTTGCAAGTTTGGAACTAAGATGGATACCTCTTCTTCAGGATAATGATATTTAGGTGCCAAGTCCTCCCTTTCAGTGTTTTTATGGGATATTACCATTTTCTGAAGAGGTTCTGTCTGCAAGGTAAATGATGTTTGTGATAATTTGTACTATATGGGCTTGTTATTTCAAAAGCTAAATGCAGAAGTATATTATTATTATGTGACTTTTTGCAGAAAAATAATACAGCTTCATGTCTTAAAATGTAATCTAAAAAATAGTCTTGTGGAGTCAGTTAGGTTAAATCAGATCTAACCTTATCCTGGAGGTCCCTTATTCAGGAGTTCTCAATAATTTTGCTGTCATTATTTAATACATGTTTGACTTCAGCATATTCTAATTGTTAATAGGAAAAACATCAGTGTTTCTAACATGCTTTTCTATATTACGATCTCTTACTGCCTTTTCACTTCGTTGAAAGTGAGGGAACAATAAAAGAATTGTAATTCACAGTTGTATTTTTCTAGGATTCTCTAAAACTGACCTCCATTTTTCTACACGTTGACCATTCTCAGCACTGTTAATTTTTTCTTTCTTTTTTTTTTTTTTTTTTTAAATTGTCTTTATCACCCACAAAAAGCTAAGCCAGAATCTCTGGCAGATGGCATCTCCCCTGCTATTTGCTGTGCACACATTACTTCATGCTCACAGTGATTCTTGCTATAGCTCAGTGCGTTGAGGAACAGCAAATCCAAGCCAGGAACAAACCTTTTTAATGTGTGAGCCTTTATCTGGTGTACCTGCCTAATTTTTCTGTGTCGCAATATAGTTGTGAATCTGCCCCCCGAAACACTGGGTCAGTTTGTTGATTGAACTGGCATCCTTGGTTCAGTAAAACTTCACTTATGGTTTGTTTTCCAAATGCAAGCAATTTTGTTTTTCTCAGCAGGGAAAAGGTGGCAGCAAAGGCTGTAGGTGGGCAACAGGCTGTTGGGTTGCAGAATCTGTAGAATTTATTTTGAGATAACAGGACTTGAGAAGATCCTTTTACAAAATGAAGCTGTATTTTGGGGATTATTGGTATGTAGGATTTCACAGGTAACTGTGTAGCTGCACAGCAGCGTTTGTAAATGTCTGGAATTTAGGAAAATAATTCCCTTGACCTCCAGAAGTAATGATTGTGCATTACTGGGGAGAGAAGTTTAATTTGAAGCATTTTTCTGAAACCATACGATCTAGGACATTTTGAGTTACTGTCTCTGTCTCCATTTTCTTTAAAAATGTCCTTAAATAAATTTTCTACAACACATTTACCTGAAAAGTCTTTTTATAAAGCTGAAAATATATGGGTGAGAGTTCAAAAAATATTCAAGAGGGAGACACATCTTATTCGACTGAACGCGTTAGAGTAGTTGAAGAAATTAATTACTCTGAAGTCACTTGCTCTTAGTAATTTAGATTTATTTCATTTAAGCATTTTTCTGGTTAAACATGCTTGACAGTTGAGGAATGCATTTTTCTTCTAGCAACATCAGTTGCAGGTATTAGATTTCAGTCATGTCAAGGGTGCCGTATTTTCCATTGCAAAATAGGAGAATAGGGGATATTTTTGGTATTACTGTGGTATACAAAGGGACATACTTGTAAGCAAATATTTACAGATTAATCTCTCTTGTTAAACATTTGATGCTACTGTGAATTTCTCCTGTCACTAAGAATGAAACAATGCAAAGCAAATAGTTTGTTTTTCTCAAGTTGTACTTGCCTTTGCTTGAACTTTCCAGCGTTGACCCATTTGGAAGCTGGCCAGAGTGAATGGCTGGGGCAGGGGAAAGGTTGGGGAGTGGAGTGGAGGTGTAAAAGAGGAGAGCATTTTCAAGGTCAGAACTTGAAAGAAAATACTTGATCTTACAGGACATTTGTCATCCTTCCTCCTGAAGAATGGTTGTAGTTTAAATAAGTGTGCAGTGAGACTAATAACATGATCTACTGAATGCGTCACTGACTGATTTTTTAAGGGAAAATACTTTCATTTATTTAGCTGAAATAGCTGAGATTTTTCTCACTGTGGTACCAACAATTAACATCCATTCTTACCTTCTGTGATACGTTACTTATAAAGGTAAGTGTAAAACTGGCAATTTCTATATAGATCACGGAAAGATAAGACTGGGTGCTCTCAAAGCAGATCTGAAGTTCAGTTCCTATATTTGTTTTGAGCAATTTGAACAATAGTTTAACTTATTTTCAAGATCCAACTTATAAAAATAACAGGTAAACAAGATACCTGCTCTTCCTTCCTATGTGTATTTGCCAAAAGAAGAAATAATTAAGCATCTTCAATTGGTACTTTTCCTTTCAACTTTGTGAACAAATATGCTGTAAACCTAATTCAGTTCATCCACTGGACCACCTCAAAGTCATTCAGGTGTAACTAAAGGAACAACTTTTTCGTTTTCTGTTTTTTCAGAAATGGAAAAAAACAACCTGGTAAACCCATTTCTTTTTTCAAGCCTAAAAAGCACTAATTCTTTCAAAGCTTTAAAGCACCATTTGTGTTGAGGAAGTAAGAGGAGATCCAAAGCTAAAGCAAGATAGTTTTTATAATTAAGAAAATACGTATATTTCTACACATAATTATGAATTGTAACAAAAGCTCAGTATTAAAATAGCTCCACTGAATCCCTGGAATTGTGCTTGCCAACTAAAACACCTACTATGAATTTAGTAATGGGTTATGCAAACATAAATTACAAGGCCAGACATTTTAAAAGGAAAAAAAGTTGATTTATTGTCACATTGGAGACATGGCAGGATAGAAGCACAATTTCATTTTTCCATATATTCATCAACACTGCAGATGTGTTAATGCAAAAAGAATTCTAAAATAAAAAAGACTCTTAACTTCAACTGCTTTAATTCTCATATGTCATTTAATTTACTTAAAAACTGTTGCCAGGGTGCTTGCCTTTTTTTGTTGTTTGTTTTTTGTTTTAAGCAAGCAAAACATACGAAAAATTTCTGGAAGAAAATAGGTTTTAAGAGGATTTTACAAACATTTGTCCCCCTAAAAATTTACCTCAAGACTTCATCCAAAATTAACCATAAAAGAGCAGTCCTGCAGAAAGTTAGGGTATTTAGTTTGGGGGTTTTTTTAACAGGAAAGCTTATAACTGTAATCTGTAACGTAGTCATTTTGTTTGTGAACATTTTCACTCAACAGATTTATCGTTTCTGCTCTTGTTTCAAGCAGGTCCAACTTTTCACTTCAATATAAAAAGTAAAGTTGTGATGCATCCCTGGTGCTATTTATAATTTTTGAGGATTCTTTTATTTTATAGTCATGTTGTAAATATTTAGGCCAGCATCAAGACAGTATGCAAATAAAAGAAGTTTTATTAATAACCATTATCTGGACCCTGGTAATAAATATGTATGACTCACACAGGAATAAACCCACCCAATAAATATAAAAGCCATACAAAACCATTAACAATTTTTAATGGACTTGCAGATGGAATAATTTAATGCAACTGTAGTTACTCAGGTTCCAACTCCTGTAACTATTTCTCATCTGCTTGAAAGCTTTCATCTGAAATACATTGCTACCATTCATGATCCACCTTGTCTCTGTTTAAAACCATAAAACTGTGGTTTCACAATTTTTGAAGCACTAATGCTTATTTATGGCTATATTTCTGCATTTTTAAAGTATGGACGTGGTTATTTATCTATTGAACATACACTGACTTTTTTAAAAAAGAAAGTTTTTATCAGAAGCTGCAGCATTAGACCAGCGTTCAGCGGCGAAGATAGGGATGACTGGTCCGTTGAGTTGGAAATGAGCTTTTTGCATGTGCTTTGCTGATCTTAGATACTTACTGTAACACAGGAGTTACACTTGGGTCAGTTTCTACAGCAAATTTTACAGATCTGTGTATTGGGGGAACAGTTCATCGATTATTACTCTTAAAGATTAAAGCTGTTAAGGACCAGCATGAGCCCATGCCCTTCTGCCTAAAAATGGCTTTGTATATTTTCTTGTGATTCTCTGAAATACAGGAAGCAATGAAAAATATCACCTGCTTCAGTTCATAAACAAGAATAATGCTGTTTGTTGAATTGGCTAATATAGCATCACTGCATCTTGTAAAATCTTCTGCTGTCGTTTTCTAAATGTTTTGTTTCCTACTGGGTAAATAACCGTGCTTTAGAGTATTACAAAGTGTATGTCAGGCTCCTCAGTTAGTTTGTCTGACCGTGGTGGGGGCATCGGGGACCTTTTAATGGGCAGGATATCACAAAAGAAATTCTTGTGTATAGGCTGAATGCTGATAAATGAGCTGTTCTGTGAGAAGAGGGACTTGTAAACATTCTGGAGTTTTGAAAGCTCATTTTAAACCAAAGCTTTCATTTAGTGCAAGATAGTGCTGGGGGTGCCTTTTAAAAACACCTGAATGTGTTAAGACTTCTCAGTCCTGTTTGTCAGAAGTGATTTGAGCACTGAAGAGCTGAACTCTTACGCACTTTCAGTGCACTTCAGGGCATGTCTACACCTGCAGCGTAGCTTTGCTAAGTCTGCCAGCATGACCATGGGTTTCAAATGCGGCTTCGTGTGTTCCCTGGCCGCTGCCCTTGGCTGTCAGAAGCGTGCGGCTTCCGTTCGAGCTGGCTGGCTGAGCACGGCTTCGGGGACCGTGCTCTATCGCAAGTTTGAAATGCCAGACCTCGGAAGGTTCAATCAGACAAATTAACCTCTTGCTGATTATCCCATTTTCCCCCCGCTTTGCCTCTGATGAGTGGCTGAAGAACTGGAGCAGGCAAATAAGAAGCACTAGGTTTGCGGTGGAGACAAGAAGCTAGAGGTGAGCTTGGGACTGCAATCACCTGCACTGCCTTGGCAGGAGCCAGGTTACCCTACGTCACAGCAGTGCCCGTCCGAATACCTGAACCACTTGACTCTCTGGAAACACCATCCATTGCTCCCTGTGCAAGCTTTGCAGAGCTTTCCTGGGCTAGGCAGCGCTCAGCCGGAGGAACTCACATCAGATTTGCACATCCCTTTGGCACTCTGTAGCAATCTGATCTTGCTTTCTAGCAAAAATCAACTGAGCGGTTGGTTCTTGTGAGTGGACAAAGGTCTCGATGACAGGCAGTGCGTGTGGGCAGTTCTTGTGCTGCTTCTATGAGAAGGGAAGGAAGAAAAATGCAAAACGCACTTCTATCTTAAAAGGAAGAATTGGCACCAGTAAAAGTTAATTCTGTTTTGGCACGATTTCTCTCCTTGCTGTTCTGCTCCTCTCGTCACGCTGTGCCCTCTATGGGGACATTTCTCAGCACAGAGCAGGGCCCATCACGAGCCTGACTGCAGACCTGACGGGAGGGGATGCTGATGAGATCAGTAATATTATCAATCATGTGAGTGCTGAAACTCGGCTTAAAAGCAAGAGTTGAATGTGGACAACAGCACACTGCAGCTGTGCAGCACTCCCTGAGCATGGTGTACCTTTAAACCACTCCATCTTTCTGCAAACAACACGTATTACTGCCTACTACAGTGCACTTGGTTCATCCATGCAGTTAAAATAAGGACAGCAATAAAGAAATGAAGTGTTGCTTTGTTGGGAAAGGGAAGATGTTCTTAGTCCGCAAAAGAAAAAAGAAAAAATCAGGTAACTGGTTGAAGTAGTTCTTCAATTAATGTTTGATAAAGCAATAAGCCAGTTTAAAATGTACTTTCAGTTACAGGAAAAAGCATATATTAAGCTCACCTGTTGAGAGGATTATCTCTGCTAAACAGACTTATTTTACATGAGACCAAAATAGATCCTTAAAAAATTAATACTGAAATAGGTTTACAGCTGATAGAGAGATTTCCTTCAGACCTGTTTTGTGGTATGCTCATCTGCTTTTTCAGGAATTTTAAGCATTGAAGGAATGAAGTCAAAGCTGCTGCTTGTCTTTGAAATGGATGCCTCTTTGATAAGCCTCTGATCTCTGTACCCGGAGTTGTAGCAGCAGATTCAAACACTGATTGTAAAATTGGGAGACTAAAATGTAGCCATGACAGCTTCAAACACTCTGTCTCTCTGTCAGATTCAATGCACAGGACATTGCCAGGAGTTAAAACGATGCAAAATTAAAGTAGCCTACTAAATTTACCTGCCATGGAGAATCCACAAAAGAGCTGCCACTTCTAATCCTCAAATTCGTTTCAAATTATTATTTTTTCAAATTGGACTCCCTGATCTCTTCAGCTCAAGCTGTTGTACAGATTTGAAAAGCTGTCTCTTCTTGTCAGATCACTGGTTTAATAATAATAATATCTTAGGTTTATATAGTCCTTTTCATCCTGCAGCTTCCTAAAGTGCTTTACAAGCTTTATATATACAAAATCGTGCAACTACCTCTTGGGTGGCTGGTGCTAGTCAGCCAGAGAAATGGCTGGCAGCTTGTTACCCTCGCCTTCCTCGTTCACTTAAAAGCATCAGGGAAAAGTAGAAGACATGGAGATGATCCCGGTTCATCCCAAGGGGATGGTGCCTTCATCTCCTGTGACTGGGAGCTAGAATCAGTACAGGGATGTTTTGTCCACCCCAAAACTGGGCACACAGTGAAGAAAAACCATCACTATGGTCTCGCAACCCCCATGCTAGTTTTGTTTTGTGATTATTTTTATATTTCAGTGTCCTCACAGTCTGAAAAATACCTTAGTGTCTGGAATTTGGGAGAGCAAGAGGAGTAACTTTGCATGACTCCTTTCAAAAACATACATGTGAAAATGCAGTACCTTGAATATAAAGCAGTTACTTAAAAAAAAAAAAAAATACCCAAACCTCTACCTGAATATTCTCACTCATCTGTTTTTGGTGGAGACTGGATGGACAGCTAGTTTTAACCTGTCAATAAATGCATTGCAGTGGGTTTTTTTAAACCTCCAGAAGCTGGGGATGACCATGTGGAATAGATTTTTGTCAAATTAGTTCTAGTTCTTGAGGTAATCATTTCTGGGAGAAAAGAGGTGTTGAGCGGCGATGTGCACTTCTCATTAGTGGAAGAGGCACAAATGAGTTGAGCCACTCTGCATTGGTTTCTGAAGGAAAAAAGCCCAAGAACACATTGACGGAGGTTTAGACACCATTAATATCATGAGACCAGTTTTCTGTAACGATTGATCTAGCTTTTTTTTTTTTCTTCTGTTAGTATGTCATGTTACATTTTTGTTTGGCTTCAAGTTTGCCCTTTTCAAGATAGCTGATGCTGAAAGGCAACTATATTAAAAAAAAAAAAAAAAAAAATCAAGCTCTTTTGTTCCTAAACTTAAGAGCCACTGACACATCTGAAGAACATCCCGCCGTGGTGTGTTTATCTGCAATTTGGATCATGTCCAACCTCATAACTTTTTAAACTGATCTTGAATTTTCTGTTCTAGATACCATTAGAGACCATTTACTCTGTCCAGATTCACATCAAATAATCTTGTCTTCTTCCTTACCTACCATTTAGGGGCATAGGGAATGCTAAAGAGGAAGGCTCCTCTTCTGCCTGAAGGGAAGGGGTTTTACTTCAATGGTTCTTGAGAGCCAGGAGGAGGGAAAGACAGAGATCCAGATGTGGTCTCATAGGCCTTAAAAATGTGGAAAAAAAGAAAGTGTACATCCATAGACACTAATGCTAATGGACACTTATCCTGTCTCTGGCTGTAAATTATTGAGATCCTGCTTCTATCTGGTAATGCAACTTAATCAGAATCAGGTTTACTGCTTTGACCCCATAGGGAACCTTCTAATTTCGTGGTTTTACATTTTGTCTAGTCACTGTACTGGGAATCCTTGTGTGCAGCCTCCTGGTGGCATTTTGAAGAGACATGCTGTTATATTTACCTAAAAAACTAGTATCAGAATGCTACAGTTCAGTGCCCTAGTTTTTTCCTACAGTCCTTCAGTTGATGGTCAGTTGAGAGGATATAACTCGCACAGCAGTTTGCAGTCCTGTTCAGGACCTGGAGCGACTGAAAACGTCGCTATGCCATGACTTCCCAAGCAAAATCCCCCACGGCAGACTCCTGCTGAGGGCTGTCCTGTGCAGGGGACCTCTTCCTACAATTCCTGCATCTTGCAGCCTTTTCAAGTTGCAGTTTTTGCATTCATATCTCTGTAAATAAGATGCTGTGACGTTGCACACTGCCTCCTCACAGCTTTAGCACTGGGTTTGGGTTTTTTTTTTTGGTCTCCCAATGAGCAACAACAGCTTTGTAGGCAGGAAGAAACCTGGAAATCAGCTCTACAAGTTGCTTTACGTACTTGCATGTAAGTTGAAGGTCAGTTATTGGGATTGTCCAAATGCACGACTATGGCACAGCATTTTATAGCTCCTGGTGGAGGTTTTTCATGAGGCTGCGCAGTGTGATAGAGCATGAGAGCTCGCCTTACATATCCAAATGCTGCCTCTGCCAATGGGAGGTGCACACGTGAGCCATCTTCTGTTACTCCATTAAGGACAGTCACTAATTTTGTACTATGTCAGCTTGAAGAGAACTTCTATCTTGGTGTAGTACAGACAGCAAGGGGAGGCATTTCTACCTTGGTTAGAGGCTGAAGGGTTTGATGCTGCTGCTGGTCAACATCCTTTCTGCTACTGTACTAAAAGACACAAAGTCTGCGTGTAGTTTCCAAAGAGGTTATTTCACTGTCATGTTTAAATTCAGTATTGGAAGGAGCCGGTGTGCAACAGCATGTTAATGGTGATACCTGAGATCAGCACTATGGTGTGTTCTTTACCCATGCTGCCCATGAGGTGAACAGGGCTCATACATCTTTCAGTTCAGTAACTACCATATCTTTATTCTCTTAGCCTAGTCTGCAGGTTTTTTAAAGGGATTACACTCCCAAGCCTGGGACTTAAAGCTAGTTTTAATGAGTTTGATGAGCCTGTGTAGTAGACTTTCATAGAAGCCTGTCTGTCTAAATAGCATTTTTAATAGCAATTCCCTCTGCTCAGGAGATTAGCGAGCTTAATGCTTTGAGGGTTTCTTCCCCTCTGGATGGTGGCACATAAAGACAAGCTCTACTGAACAGTAATAGTCTTTGCCAAAAAATGAGTGTCTTTTGACTTAAAATTGCAGCTCACTAGTGTTAGCTCCTGTCTTTGTCCTTTGTTATCACTGAGGTGTGAAGAGTTGAGTGTGTAAGCTAAGTGCTGTTGGATGCTCGTCTCAATAGTCTTGTACCCTAAAGTTGCTCACCACTGTCTTTTGTGGAGGGTACTACTTGCTGATCTCCCATAAGTGATAATTTGCTCAAAAAACTCCCCAGCCCTTCAAAGATTACTTATTAAATAAAGTAATATGTGAATTCATATTGCTTACTTAAATTTCTGTTGAAATTCTTTAACTGTGACTGGCAAAAAGGCATGTGTGTATTTGTGTATATATATTTATGAATATGTACACACGTTAAAGTAGTTCTACTTATAGAAGAAACTGGTAATGTTGTCGTGGAGCAGGTGTGCTGCAGTTCTCTCCAATGGACATGCTTTTCCAGTACATTTGGTGTCTCAGCAATAGTGTTAACACATTTATAGATGTGCAATGACATGTAAAATAAGTCTTATAGCATCTGATAAAATATTTTTTTATATGAGCAATAACTGGGTAAAATAGGGAAGTGTAGATGGTAGGTCTTATAGGGTATTTGATTCTTAAAACCTGTTGCTGGTCCAGAATTAAATATGGCTGTTCTGTTTTCCAAACAGTGTAATTTTGGAGCAAGGAAAAAAGATTTCTGCTTTTTTTTTTTTTTTTTTTTTTAATTTGGATAAAAGATGAAAGAGACGCAACATGTTTTGTGTGCAAACTTTCGAAATATTAGAAGTATTTTGGGGAGATAGATTAGTTGGCAAACTGCATGTTGGTGAAATGCTGTTCAGAAACAAAAGCAGCTTTTGGTGTGAATGAGTATTTTGTTATCTTTTGTTAAATCTGATCATACATTCATTTTTGTGACCTTAAAAAAGGGATTATCTTGTCACAAACCTGGGATGAAAAACTTCGATACCTTTTCCAAAAGTCCCTAGGATTATGATGATGATCACATACTAAGTTCTTGGACACATTCAGTTTCTTTTTCTTTAAATACCTGCATGATTCAGAATACAGTTAAGAGAGGAAGTTGGTATTTGGGGGGGTTCAGGGGCATCATTGTTTTCTGCACTTATTCCTTTAAATTACACAATCCTTTTAGAACGTAGCCTTTTTTAATGCACCACTACTTAATGCCTGTACATATGACCCTATACAGTGTGGAGGGGAGAGGAACTTGGAAAAATATCAGACAAAATTCTAATACTTAAAAGTTGTTTGTTCTCAGTAATAGTTCTTCTGTCGTTTGAATTATTTTCAGTTCTATAAAAGGGAATGAAAACTTGTATTGATACAAGTAAATGCTAAATGCTTAGATACAGCATCATCTGCAACATTTAAGTGTAAACAGATACTTCAGGGCTAATAGCATCTCTAGGTTTCTTTAGTAGGATGATTTGACGGAGGAGAAAATGGCTCACAAGACCTGACTTGTTGCTGCCAAGTAGGAAAGTCTATAATTGAAACTTTGGCATTAGTTGCGTGTCCCTTTCATAAGTATTTGCTTTTTACCTTGCAGGATTAAAAAAAATGGAAGTGAAATACAATCAGGTGTAAATGATGTTATATAAAATCTTATTGCCAAATCTGTGCTATTAAGAAATAAAGTATTTTTATTGAAACTAATAATTTCCTTTTACCAATGTACTGACCTTTTCTTGCTTTCAGAGTAGGAAAATTGGCAATTAGTGTCCCAATAACACACTCTTATGGAAAGATTTACCTGTTGTCAGATTCATTATATAATATATAAAACCTAGTGTGTTCCATACTTTGATATTCTTCAATCTGATCTTTTAAAATTTGTGCCAGGATTTAATGTTGGAATTAATTAATGTCCAGAACATTCAACAGCTACGTTTGTTGACTACAGAGGTAATAAAGGGATAGCTACTAAATATGTTGTGCTTGAAACATCCTAGGTTTTAATTCAAGTATTTAAGACCCTTGGATACAATAGTATTGAAGTGTCTATTAGTAAACTTTGCACATTTTCCTTTGTGTTGACAAATTCTAAAAGCTAAAAGATTGGCTTCTAAATGCCATAATTTGCAAATGGCAAGTAGATACATTTGTGGCTACTACACTGGTGGTCCACTTTCCCCCCCTTCTTATTTAGGAACAACTCCTGTGTTTGCAGTATGGATTTTATACAGTGATACACAATCACAAGTGCTGCCAACAGCAGAATGGTATTTGTTTAATAAAAGATTGAGTAAAAATAACCTTGGTGTTTGGTCTTCAGTCCATTCACTTTATAAGCTTAACATTCTGGAGCCAAAATAAGAGAAAGGTATTTAAATCTATGAAAAAGAGCTGTTTCTGAGAATTGTAGTGACTTTTCTTAGATAAAAAGGAAATAATAACCTTACTATTAGTGGGTGGATAAAAAAAGATGCTTTGCAGATAAAAATCATGACATTTATTTTTTTAAAAGCAGGGTCTTGCAGGTTGGGATCTTGGTTGGATGCTTTCCAAAGCTGGATGACTAAGTAAGAAAAGACAACTCCCAAAGCTGCTGGGTGGAGTTCCTAGACTGGTACCAGCAAATTCCCAGAAAGGAAAACAATTGCTCCTTAATTGGAATTCTTTAATCCAAAGATTATTCACTTATCAATACTCTAAAAATATCTTAAATAGTTTCCCAGAATTCTTTAGTAGTTGTTTTAACTGGGATAGATATGTTCTGCTTGTACAGAAATGGTAGATGTGCCCTAGGATGCTTTGAAGTATTTCTTTAATATTTAAGAGCAGAACGGGAGATGAGAGGTGAAAGAAATGGAAAATTAAATGAGGTACAATATAACACGGACTCTTAACCTGTAAGGAAAGCCTGGGAAAGGTCAAACTGGGATCTAAAACTTTCACTTAAATTTTTGAGGAAAAGTGTATATTTTTCTAATATTTCCCTTTTTGTACTGCTGGACTGTGTAAAATTGCATTTTTGTGGTATATTGAGATAACCATACGTTTTTCAGTATGAGTAACTTCACTTTTCCCAATAGCTCTTGTAGAGTGTTACATATTCTGTTGAAGTTGTGGGTAGATGCCAGATTTTTATATACAACGTGACATAGTACGTCTGTGTAAAGGAGAAGTAGCAGTATATATTGCTTTAGTATTTGTAAAATGCTTTGTAGATAAACGCTTTTCCTATAGAACAGAATGTCGGAAATCTGTGTCCTTGCCATCAGTGAATCTTCATGCTTTTAAAATTTCAGCTGCACCTTTCTATTGTATTTCTCGTGCATGAGAGTTAGTTCATGGTAAGTTGATGAGAACATTTAAAATCAGAGACTGTTCTCCACACAAAATCAGTTACTTTCCTCAAAACAAAATTCCAGGAATTGGTAATTTATGGAATTTGGAATTTGCAAAAAATACTAGGTTTAGAAATCCTTTTGATTGTGAAAAGCATCTTAATTACTTTGAGGAAACATCCTAGTTGAATAAATTTGGCATTTTGTTGTACAAAATTTGCTGGTTTGTTGTTTGCTTTGTATTTACTGTGAAGTTTTTACATTAAAACTGGATGTTAGACTCTTAGCCACTTACCTTGATTTATTTCAAATCTATCCTTAGTGATGCTAGTAAAACGCTTTCTACCCCATATCCTTTGGCACCTTCTTCTGGAGGAAGAAATCACCGAAACTGTATCATGAAAGCCTTGTTTGGACTTTCAGGACAGATTCTTCTCCTGGGACTACTTAACACTTTGCGAACACTATGTGTTTATTCTGGCCCTTAGGTTGGACTTGCCAATATAGGAAACCAAGCCAGAGGCTGCAGGAATTTCCAGAAAAAACTTCCCTCTCAGCTGTGAAAGAGAAATGTTTACCAGGAGCTGAAGCTTAGCAGCGTGTTTATTGAGCAGGGAGAATGAGATGGCAGCATAATCAATAGGGAACCTGCTGCACAGAAGAGTTCGCATCCAGGACGCTTCCGTGGCAGGGAAGGTGCCTGCAAGAATTGGCAGCAAAACAGTTTTGCATTATTTTGAATGTATTTTCTTCGTTTACCGTAGTATTAGAATTATTATAAACTGAGATTTCACATGTTTAGTTCTGGCATCTGGCACTTTGAAAAACAGGTAGTAGCTCTTAATCCAACTTTTGTTGATAGGCCTTTTGTTTCGCTCTTTTTTTTGTTGCTGCTTAGGAGCAGGACGTGTCAAACCTAACTTTCTAAGTACCTGTCTACAACTAGTACTGTAATTGAAAATATATACTGTAAATGCCTGTAGGATAAAAGTTTCATTTTTATTTACTGACCATCAAGATATCTCTTAGTGGTAATTAACCCTTAACCTGAAAAAGATTGGAGCTCAGTACATTATCGATCAAGCCATGGTGTTGAATGCGATATAAAACAGCGAGATTTTAAAAGGCAGAGATTTCACATACAAGGGCATGTAATTTTTTCATAGCTCACAGAACAAGATAATACCTTCTCTCTTAGGAATTGCGAGTGAGATTGAGGAGTGCTCCGAGTACTGAATGGGCACAAACGATCTGTTTTTCAGGAAAGTGGTGCGCTTCCTCCTGGCCTGCCTGTGCTGCGTTGACATCTCTCTTCATTTTGCCATCTCTTTACTCAACCTCTTTTGGTGTTGTGATAATGACTGATCAGATTAGTATCTTCATGAGTCTCTTACACGTCAGTCTGTTAATTTTTGCCAGAAATTTAATGGCTCAGGCTTTTGTTTGTTTGTTTGTTTTGTTGACAAGATTAATGGTGGTGTTTGCTTTCCATAGAGATGGTTAAAGTTTTAGTATTGTTTTTGTCAGGTTGGTAGTCTGAGTAATTTTGATGGCTTATTTATACAAGAAGTAAGTTTATATAGTCCAGCTCATACTTTTTCTGGCTGGTTCTCTTAAATCCCTGTAAAATAGCAAAGTAGAAGTGCACAGTAGAGGAAAAACTGGAAAAACAAACCTCTGGGTAGAATCTCAGTGCTGGTTTAAGCAGATCCAAGTGCAATGCTGCTAAAGTAGATCGTCTCATCCTGCACTGCCCGCATATTCTGACCCTTGCTTGCAGACAGTCTCTACATTGATCCAATTTTATTCCTCTTTGTCCTTAAAAGTTAGTTATTTAAAAACTGGCAAAACAATCAGCAATCCTTACGTGTGATTATTTGCACATGCTTGTATAACACATTTCTCAAGACTTGGATCTTGCAGGATAAAACTCCCTATAAAAATTTAACGAAAGTACTTTATGTAGAGTTCCTGTGCTGTGATGATTTCTCCCCTTGCAGCAAGAGCATAGTCACTGTCTTCGGTTTGGTCTTTTTTTCACCTGAGGAGATTGATTCCTCATGGTTGCGCTGAAAAAATAAAGACAACCTCACAGCTTCTCCTTTCCCCTAATTTGACCCCAACTAAAGAAAGTTGCCTGAAGTTCTTGCTTTTCTCATTGACTGAAGTGAGCAGGTCCAAACAGGACTCTTAAATTTCACCAACTGCCTTATTCTGGGTTAGCTCCATCTTATCATGTGTAAGCCTGTTATTGGCCTCAAAGCTGGAAGTGCAATATTCCCCAAGTAGAGGTATTTGGGAATGTTTCTCATAAAAGAATTGTCTTGAAGTGCCAGTTGATCAAACTAGACTTTTCATGGGAAGATGTTTTGATAAAGTTTTACCTGGGAATGGTTGCTCCCAGACAACTCATCCAACGGTGAAGGAAATTATCTGAGATGAGGTCTGGGTTGATCTGAATGCTTTGTAACAAGGGAGATTCAGGTCAGGATCCCTTTGCTGAAGTGATACTGTGGAATTAAACAAGAGTCATCCATGCCCTGCACGAATGATTTAACACCGATCTGCTGAATTAGTTTCTATTGTGAAAGCTTTTTCACTTGTAGTGCGAAGAAAGCTTATGGCTTTAAGGTGAACAGCTTGCTCTCCTGAATTATAATTTATGTTCTGAAGGCTTTTTCGGACTTTTTCAGAAAGGCAGTCTAATCCTGAAAACACAAGGACTGTGATTAAGGCAGTCACTTTTGGTCTGTGACAAAGCAGACACTATTAGCTTCCACCTCTTCTTCCTTGTACTTTGCCCAATTTTGGATGGCTGGGGAGGGGCTTGGTCATTTCCTTTGTTCTGTTTCTCCTTTTTAATATTGAAAGGTTTTGTGGGAAGGGAGAACTGCTACATATCTCTGCCTCACTGCATGCAGTAATGCTTTGCAACAGATGTGGGATATGTAAAAGTGGTACCTAATGGTTTCCCATCACTGTCTGTCCCTGGTAAAGTCCACAAAGTGACATGCTTGAGGAAGTCCTGGCCCCCGCACCTTGGGCAAGACTCACAGAGCAGATACCCTGCATGCAGAATCTTTGAATCAAAGAACAGGAACAAAGATGAAGAAATTCCAGAGCAATTAACTTGTTGTGCAATATTTAAATTATTTTTAATCATAGTTTTACCTCAAATTATAATTTAAGATATATCATGTAATCACTAGTAATACAAAATGAAAATGGAAAGGGCATGTTCCTTCTTCTGAACATTCTCCATATAATAATCAGCTAATAACTCTGTCTGCTTTAATTCAAAAGTTCCACTTGCTCAGTTTTTAAGTTGGCAGACTGCTTTTTAATTCTTCTCTTCTAATTTGTTGCAACATGTATGAAATACATGTGTTAATTTGAGTAAATACAATGAAGTTAATCAAAGGAAACGATTACAGAAGGAACCCAAGAGGGGAGCTAGTTGTCGCTCAGGAAGGAGTTATGTAGTTCTGCCAAATTAATTAAATACTACTAGTTAAAATCAAAGGTTAGTGATAAGAATCTTGTTGAATTTTGAATAGAGGTGACTTGTTTTAATGGATGAAATGATGACCCTTTGGTTGAACAGATTCTTTTTTGTTTCCTCATACAAGCCCAACAGGTTATTTATTCTTGATGATCCTATTGCACTTTTAACTCCGAATTTCCATATGGATTTCCATTAATGGGCCGAGCAGTAAAGTTCTTTTGCCTCTCCCACATAATGCTTCAAGGTTGCTTCACTGGAGGCCTCACCGTATCTCTGCGTCACTGCGAAGTGTCCCCACTCTGTTGAGAGAGCTATAATTAACTTGCAAGGCGCTAGTCAGAGGATTCGGCAAAGTGCCAAGAAATCAACCCCAATTACTATATTCACGTTGTCAGTAATGCCCACTTCACAGTTTCAGCTAATTTGAAATGGCAAGTCCCAACTTCCCATAGCAAAATTACCATTTTTGCACTGTTCTTCTATTTTCTGCTTCTTATTCTGTTATTTTGACTCCATTAAATTACTGTTGTAAAGAGAGTTACAAATCATCTCAGAAAATTCTCGTCAGATAATTGCAGTGATACAATATAAATATAGTGGATCCAGAGTTATACATCTTGTTTTTAATAGTCTATCACAGACCAGAGGGGGGCAAAAAAAAGGAGATGGTACTTAGCATTGATCAAAACTGTATCTGCAGTTAAAAGAAGATTCTTCTTGGGGGAGTTAAATCAGTACTGCAATTGAAAATATGCTCGGAAACCTGACTTTTTCTTTTTTCATCACTTTGCATATAGTACCTTTCAGATTGTTGCATTTGTTTTCCTGTTGATACCTAGTTTCTTACTTAAATCATTCTTTTTTTTTTTTTTTTTTTGGCTTCTCTCAAATGGGTTTTCTCAAACATTCCATAACCAGAATCAAATGTTACAAGGAGTTGGGACAAGAAATTATTAATTTAATTTACATGACAGAATAATTCATTTCAAAGCATTTTTTTTTGGATTCCAGTCCTTGTAGTGCAGGTGGCAGAGGCATAACCTTCTGTAACCTCTGGCATTTTTCTCATCTGGAGGATGGAGTTTGTAGTTGTTAGATGTGCTCTGAAACACCTTGAGTGGGATGATGGCTCTAACAGAAGAGTTATTTCTATGATCTATGCTTCTAAGATCCTGCCAGGCCAATCTGATCCAGCTTTTATCCTTCAGTATTCAACAAATGTGATTATCCCTTTGTAGACTTCTTTCACTCCCATAATAGGTTCCTGGTTTGTCACATATTAATAATCTGATATGGAAAACTGAATTAATATGTTCCTCTGTATTTCTCTAAACATTAGCTTAAGGGCTAGATCATTGGGTAGGAAGTATTTTAATTCAGTGGCTTTATGTTCCTTAGTAGATAGTGGTTTTGACAAGATGATTGGTTATGTTGGTAGATCATTGAAACACATTCACTAATGGCTTTTTATAGTTGTAGTTTTACTTTGAATTCCTAGGTAACATCCTTAGGAGTAATACTCTGGTTTACTTCAAACAGCAAAAAATAAATTTTGTATTTTGATTATAACTTCCATTAACTACCATTAATGAAACGACCATAACTACTGTAACTACCATGTTTTTTCACTCTGTCATTAGCCAAAGTGTATATGTAAATATATGTATAAACAAACAAACAAACCAAAGCCATACCCCCCCCTTTACACCTCAGTTTTGCATTTGGCCCATGCCCAAATGTCCGATAGCGTGGCAGACAGGATGTTTTTCTAGTATGTGGCATTGTGCAGTTCAAATTTTTGCCTTGCTTGACTCAGAGTAACTTCTTGTTGTAAAGCACCAGTTCCTTTCAAGCGAATTTAGACCAGTGCTGTTCAAGATCTGTGTTTAAAAAAGATTATGATACTGGGGTTGAATAGCTTCAGGTAAAGCTAACTTGTTAGCCTAAACTGGCCATGACCACTGATGCATTTATTGGCATTTTCCTTGTTAGCAAAGTATTTTTGGAGTACACTGTTAAAAACATTGTGGAGATGACCAGGAAAGTTTGTTCTGCAGTAAGTATTTGAAGTAATATTTCCAGATTCCTCTGCCCTTTTTAATGTAGCAAGTAACTGTACTTCCTCCAAGAGTCTTTCTCTTTTGCTATTAATATCATTTACCAGTATCTTCATAATTTTGTCCTCATTGACCAGATTCATCTTTCTCACTGATAACTGGCATTTTAAGGCAAGAAATATGAAGAATATTATCAAACTTCCAGAATATATATGTATTTTTATATTTTAGCCGTTTGAGTTTTATGAATCAAGGGGATCCTGAGATGACCTATTGGGAAGATGATTTTCCCAACTGCAGCTTTGCCCAGCCAGCTGCCGTTAGGGAAGCCATTTGCTTATTTGGTTTGAAATCTTCGAACACCGGTGATTGAGCTCCTGCAGCGGAGTATCGCTGCTCCCCCGCTGTGCAATGTCCTGAGAACAGCAAAGAATGTCACACACTTCGTAAAATGGAGTAGCAGTATTTCATACTGACTGGCTGCTGAAAGGGTCATGATTGAAAATGTGAAATAACTTTTAAAGTGCTGGTTCTTTCTACTGTTTTCTTTTTGACCTTGTTTTAATGATGTTTGAGAATGGATGGCTTTTATTCGAAAGGAAATTTTTCAGTAGAAATACAGCATATTGCAGAAACAATAGAAAGTATGTGTAAAATACAGAGGTGTTTTTAAGATAAAGAAGGTGGTATCTCAGATATTGAGTGCTGTCGATAAATAACATTAGAGTGGGGGCAGGAATAACTTTTCTTCAATTTTAGTATCCCTTGAATAATTTGTGCATGATTGTATTTTTGATGATTGTATTCAGTACTTCACTCTACCTTCCCTCCAAATCCTTTTAGACTCCATCATGGTTGTATCCCACTGGAAAAAAATTATTTATGTGCGAGTTAAAAGATCTGCCTGAGGTGCTGGCAGTAGCTTGGTGACAATTCAGATCAGGACTTGGTTTCCCTCCTATTTTTAACTCGATGTTTGAAACAACTGAAGCCACAGTTAGGAGGGACATTACATGGGGGCTGGATGATTGCAAGGTGTGCAGCAGTTCCTCCCAAACTGTTCAAACAAAGCAGCGTTTGTAGGTTAGACAACGTCGTGATTGTTTCCCTGTCCCATGCCCTGGTTTAAGCAGCCTGATACACCAGCTGAGGACCAGTACTGAGGCTGAATAGCTCCAGAAAAGAAATGCAAGGGTAAAAGCTGCCAGTGAGTCAGCAGGAGATGGAGCCCGGGGGTGTTTACAGAACACCGATAAACTGTGAGCAAGCAGAATTTAGAAATAGGGGATTAATATTGACCCCGATGCATAGATCCACTGCTTTGTAGGTGTGCTGTGTCTGTAGGCAAGGACAGCTTGATTTAATCTTCTTATTTTGGAAGTAAAGAGTGTGATAATCACGTCTCCATGAGGACTGTGGCTCTGCGTGGCAGTTTCTGGAGTGATAGTTGTTACTAGTGGCTGGATGGTGGGTGGAAATGGAGAGAAGCTGCAGTTGGTATTTCAGTTGCATTAGTAATACAGCTTTTGCTCATGAAGTGGTTTGATGGTGGGAACTTTCAAGTTGTTTTCCCTGATTGTGGTTTATTCAGAAAGTGAGTTTGGGTAGCTGTGATTTATTATGACTGTCATTAAAATCAGTCTTACTTTTCAGGATCCTGAAAACCGTTTACATTGCAAAAGATATTTTTGGTAGTAAGTAATGTAGCTTTCCCCCACTGTGAGCAGGAGGCATGTAGTTTACTGTCCACAACAAATCTTGCTTTACTTTTTTGAAAAGGAAGGGTTTTGGGGTTTTTTTTGCAGACCAAAAGCGGATTTTTCACAAAGCCAAACTGCCAGAATAACACCACCAAGACTCACTCAACATTGGGACCAGTGTTAAGATTAGATACTGGTCTGTCAGCTTTATTCCAGCTCATTTAATGTGGAGTTTGAATGATTGCTGTAATCACTGATGGTAGGCTTACTTTAGCAAGTAAGAGATGAACAGATTTTAACTGTTTTTGACCACGGTACATAAAATGAACCTTAAATAACTTAAATGGATTTTTATCCACTTGGCTGTGGCTCTGTTACTGCTTTGAGCAGAGCTGGCTGAAGGCTGCGCCCAGAACCGAGGTCCCTTCTAGAGCGACTGTCCTCCCTGCCTGGCCACATGCTGGTGCTCTGCTAAGAAGGTTTTCACATCAGCTAACAAAAAAATCACATGGAAGAGATACTTGTTTATGGAGAAATTGTGACAGTGTGCAGCACGACAGGAATAAAGTGTTGCTCTTTCCTCTGAAACTGATTATGAAGAGGGTGGAGTTCGTTGCAGTTAATTTTATTGTGTTTTTACAAGTCGTACTGTTTTTTTCCCTTCCCTGTTTGTTCTTACTTGATTTTTGGGAGGATTCAGTTTTTGCTATTTAATTAGTAGGGAAAATATCCTCCTTTTTAGTCTTGCATCATATATTAGATCCATGTTCTGACATGGTGGAGCTTGTGGACCCTTTTAAGTATAGCTTCATTATTTATAAGGCATTAATCAGATTAATTTCGTAATAGTTTCCTGCTAATCCTGCCATTGTTCCTTAACTCAGAACTAACGAAAGCACAATTTTAATACCCTTTTAGTTGCTACAACATCCTTCTATTATTGGTTATATTTTTATTAGAGCGCTTTCAAACAGTTTTCTAAAATCTTAAAATGATTGAGCAACATCTTAAAATTATAGCACTTCTACTACTGATAAAAGGACAATTTATCAAGCAAATCCCCTTTTTATTAAAATCATGTTTCTTTGTCAGTTAAAATTTGTAGGAGTTTTCCTGTTTCTATATAATCCCAGTCCTGGCCAGCTAGATGTTTTTCTAGCAGTGATAGTGAGGCTCACTTAAAAACATATTTCATTTGTGGAAAATGCCCTTTTGGTGATTCTGATAGCATTTACAGTTGAAGTACTTAACATACTGACGTGCAGCAATAAACACCAAAATCTTCATTATTTGGATATTATTTTGTTACTGCTGAAGAAATCTGTGTTCGAACATCACTTCCTTAGCTTCGGTTTGCAAGGAGCCTCATTTCTAAGATCTTTTAATGAGATTAATGATTTTTCTGTTATCTTTTTCAGTTCTGTTTTATACAAGTACTTTTCTGTTATCTGATATTGAAATACGCCGTTCAGGAAATTTTGTGACATTACATAGCTTAGAACAGAAACTTTATCTAGTGGTAGTGTTAAAAACAAAAAAAAACCCCAAAAGTGAGGAAAAAAAAAAAAAAAAAGGTTAAGTCTGATTACCTGCATAGACAACCATTGATTTCATTCTTCCTTAACTGCTGTTCATCTCATCTTCAATAGCATTTTAAATACCACATATAAATGTATATAGAATTACAAAAAGGCTATTATAATCAAAATCTAAAGGTTGTCAAGCAGATTTCTGAATTGGTGTACCTAAAAAGTACGTTATTTTCAGTGATTATGAAAACTTACTCCTTCTGTACCAAAAACGATGATGGTGAACTGCTTGCATGCAGCCGAAGAACAGACTTTTGCTCAATAGCTTGTCATGGTAGGGTCGTGGAGATGTCAATTACTTATTGTATATTTATAGAATACTTTTGTTCATAGAAGATGCCTAAGTGTCTCCCAGGTGCTACCACATGCATATGAGAAGATTAATATATTATTTTTCATTTTGAAATTGGAGTGGTTCAGAAATAGTAGGTATGCTCTTCAGTTAAATGAATATTATTTTCTTAAAAAGACTGACTGAGATATAGGGGGTTGCAGGAGTTGCTTGGAGTTGTCATGTGAGGTTTTTCCGCTGGACTGTGTATACTGAATAATTTTCTTTCCAGGTAGGGGCTTCCCTGAAGCAGCAACCATGCTTCTGATGAACTTGTTCTTGTAACTGATTAATGAGAGAATGAAAGTTTAAAAAGCACTCACAACTCATTTCATTAATAGCTTAGCTCCTTTTAGAAATTGTATCTATATTCTACTTCTGAAGCACCAAATGAAATATTTTACAATCCCATCATGTGTTGTTCCTCAATTAGGGTAGGTTTAATCGCTTTGAAGGAGCTCCACAAAAATCTATGCGATTCAAAGGAAGCATTTTTTCCTGATTTTAGGGATAGACTCATTATGTCAGCAGTAGTTACTCATCTATTAGGGTTTGTTTTGTGTGAAAAACCTACAGTAGAAGTGCTGATCGCTTGTAGTCACACAAGTTTTCAATGCCTTCTGTGACTAGCAGTTGAATAGAAGATGCTAGGGTTGGTTAAGATGCAGATATGTTAGAAGGGATACTGTCTTATGCATGGTTTGTTCTGGGGTTGGGTTTTTTGAGTTTTTGCTTTCTAGCGTCTTGCTTTGAATTTTACAAGTGAATGAGTCTTCAATGTCTCTCCTTGGCAACTAATTCATTGCTTAAAAGAGTTTTTGCATGTTGCATTTTACATGGTCCAAAACCTTTCGAGCTGCTATGTGCAGTTAAAGATGTTCTCCTTAAAGTGTGGTTGTGTTATACTGGTGAGTAAAGCATTTCCCTACACACATGCATAGATTAATATTTCGTAAAACAGTTTTTTGTTCTTCACTATCAAAGCTGGTATGTTAGCAAAAACTTCAAATTCATGTCTTTTAACCTGCTGGTTAGTTTGTAGTATGTATTCTTTCCTGCTTAATAGCAACGAGCTACGTGTATCTCATGCTCATTTTAAGATCACAAAGCAGTTGTTGATATTTTGGCATTTAAAAGCGTCTTGAATGTCTTTTCCTTAGAAGGAAAAAGCCAGTAAATTAGTTTTCTCCACAGCAGTGTTAGCAGTACCACTGGAGGTGCTACACAGGGTCCTGGAAATGCGGAAAACCCAATTAGCAAGAGGTCTTGAGAGAAAGGAGGGAAAGCAGGTAGTTCTGGGAGACTGTAATTAGGGCAGATTTTATAAATATTTTTGTGTTCCTAAAAATGCCATCATGTATAATCTCAGTCAGTCATGACAATAACCAGCAGCAGGGGAGACAGGAAGGGGAAGTGGAGAGAATTAATACACAGACCAGTAATGTAGCCATTCTTCGTTTTAAGAAGAGATGCTACATGATGAGCAGCTTAACTACAGCAATAATAAACATCACAGCCTCTGTTTCTTTTTCCTACAAGTAAGAAGCTAGTAGGAAGTTACAACTTCATATAGGAAGCCTCCAAAAGGCATGATGTCCTCAGATTTTCATGTTAAATCATGCTCAGAATTTTATAGTTCGGAGCAAGTTCTGTGCCAGAATCCTAAATGCTTCATTGTGAAAGAAGCTTTTCAAAGTAAGAAAGAAACACGGTCACAGATTCATTATGAGACTGTTGCAAGGAACTGCATTGTTTTTATGGCTTCGTATGCTTTGGCTCAAAATGTAGAAATCAAACAAGATTCTGCTTCTTATTATACAGGTGCATGAGTCAGCTTCTTGTTTAGTTTTTCAAAGCCTTTTCAATTGTGCAATAAAATCATGTTGAAATGCATTTTAGTACTAAACATGTTGTTTCTCTAAAAGCTTCACTTCAGTTGTCTCTAGAATCATTCCATTTTCCATCCTCATGATGACAGCTATCTACAGTAGGAGATTTTATAGCTTGGCACCCAGATTTACCAAAGCGTAACACAAGGTATATTCTGACTATGCAATTTAAGGTCAGATAGTGCTAATGAAAACAAAAGTGACCAAAGGAGACCTCTGTGCAAACACTGTTGTTCTTAATGCCGGTCCCACGAGATGTGAACAGTTACTGGAAAAGTCTAGGTTAGAAGCAAAGGAAAATGAGATTCTTGCTCTTAGGATGTCCGCAAACTCCATGAGGAAATGCATTACCCACGCCGGAGCAGAAAGCCGTATGTAGTGTATAAGGTTTGATTTTTTTTCTTCTATTTTACAAAAAACCACCCAGCTTTAAAATAGAACTTGTGTTTTTTTTAAAAAAAAAAACACAACTAACTTTCTACCCTGAACAAAATGTTCTAGAAAGTGTGCCTGTCTATAAATTATGCTATTAGTCTTGATTTTCTTCTTGTATGACTGAAGCAATTGTTTCAACTTCAATTCAGGTTTATTAAGTGTAGAAGGTACAAAGTATCAAAGAAGTGTGAAGCTTTCCACTCCTTAATGATCTTGCTCCCTGCCAAAAATGCCTATTCTTCCACTGCATCTTCCCTGTATGTGAGTGCAGGTTCAAGTTCAAATTCTGTTGCTTAGCTGACAGCAGATAGGTTCAGGGAGTTTTTCCTGCCAGATTGAAAACATTAACGCTTTCAAAACAAACAAAAAAAAAATGATTTTTCTTCCAATTAAAGGAAGAAGTCATTCCTGTTTGAGCAATGCATGAGAAACTGCAACTCTATCATCATGGTGATGAGTTTTAGGATATAGAGCCTTCTTCCAAGCAGCATGATATGCTTTAAAAAGGAGCATTTGGAAGAAAATAAATGAGCTTCATATTGCACTTGAGGAATTAACTTTCATTTCAGTGGTAGAAACTGGAAACACCAATATAGTGAGTCAGTAGTAATCAAGTAGAGAAACAGGACATGGCTCCATACTTCTCGATATTTAAGCATTACAGTTTCTGGGGAAAGAGGAAAGTTAGATTTATACTTCTGTTGGACTTTTCTGCAAAGCTTATTACTAAAGTGCATAAAAAATTGTCTCTACAAGTTTTGGGCTGCTTGTTTTAGTGTTAATATAGGAGGATCTGCTTAGGGATGTTAAATGTATATGGAACATGTGGCTTTGGTATGGAGCAGAGGGGGAATCAGCACTTTGAATTAACCATATGTGTTAAATGAGACTTACCTAGTGCTTTATTTTTTAAAGAAAAGCTGGACTGGACAGAAGCTCAGGATGTTATCTGGTCCATCAGCTGCCCCGAGTCAAGCTCAGCTATACCTGACAGATGTTTGTTAAACCTCCTCTTAATTCCTCATGTTGGTGGCAGGTCACAGACCGTTGTTTCTGGTGCTTTTAGGTCTTCTCCGTTACAGAACAGCCCTGACGTTTAGCCTTAATGACGCTGTACGTTTAAGTTCATTTCTCCACGTCCACAACATGTACAGATTACCACCTGCCTCTTTGTAGCAATGTTTTACATTTTGAAATACCATCTTCCCCATCATCATCACCATCTCTTTCCTAAACCAGGAATTCTTTTATGCATTTTAAGCAGTGATTATCTTGAAGCGCCCCATGCTTTGTTTTCCAGTTCCTTCTTCATCGCAGAACTGCCGCTGTCACTTCCTCTCCTGGCTTGTGCTAATGCCTCAGCAGGGACACTGGTTTCATTAAAGAACTGATTCCTGAACAGGCTGAACTGCCCCCACGTCTTGTCTTTCCTGCAGATGATGTTTTCTGGGCCTCTGATCATTTCCACTGCTTTGGACGTTCTCGAAGTGAGCGATACCATTTTTGAAATGCAACACTCGGAGCCAGCAAGGCCTCAGCTGTAATACTTTGTCCAACACTCACTAGAGCAGAATTATTATTTCATATCTTACTGGCTATACATATGGGTTTGCTCTTCTCAGTACAATACCTTCCTCCTTCAAAACGGAAGGCCACTGTTGAGTCATGTTGAACTTGTGATCCAGAATTATCCCTAGATTTTTTTTTTTTTTTCAGAACTGCTGAGTACCCAGTTGTTCCTGCTCAAGTGTAGTCTTTCACATTAAACATATTGCTATTGAATCTTAGGATTTGGGGTTTTTTTGGTTGGGGTTTTTTTTCCAGTTAGTTTTTTCAGTTTGTGAAGTTCACTTTGAATTGTAATCCTATCATCTGTCGTTGTTTCTGTTCATGCCACATTCCTGCTCCTTGCAGATTAAATAAATTTATCCTCTATCTGTCACAAGGTTATCGGTGACAGTTGAGTAGGGCCGGATCCAGGTCAGGCACTGGAGGAACCTCCCTCTAAACACCATGTGGTTTAACAAGCAGCTACTGATAACTTCTCTCTGGATGCTACTTTGTGGATGGAGCTACCCAGCCCATCTGATGTCTGACCTAGATAGGTGGATCTAGCCCAGGTGTCCTTAGCTAGCTGAAGAGTGTGCTAAGTGGGATTTTATTGAAGCCTTCCTCGATTCAAATTGTGGCATTTCCTGCTTTTCCCTCAGTCCTTTTAAGCTCCTTAGCATCTCAAAGAAGGAAATAAGGTTGCTTTAACAGGGCTTTTTTGTGACAATTTCAAGCTAGCTATTGGTTTTCTTCTAGGTTTGCAAGCAGGTGGCTTTAGAGTTTTTCTTGATTGCTGGTAAGATGTCCAGCCTCCCTGTCTTCTGCTCCTTTTTCTGCCACTTTAAAAATGTTCTGTATATTTGGCTTTTTTAGGTCCTTTTTAAGGTAACATCTAATGTCTTCAGTTATTTGACAGTTTCTCAGCATACATAACAACAAAGTTTATGAAGACAAGCCGGTTTGAAAACACCTAAACCCTTTAATTGACATCTTTGTAATCTGTTCCAGATAAAGTTTGAAAACATTCGTTTTCTCCTCGTATTAGCCATTTACTGGCAGATCTTCCAGTAAAAAAAAGGTGGTGTAAAAAGGCATCCCTTATGCTCTTGTTGATGTCCTTTTTCCACTGTGTGGTAAGCCAGCAGTCCCTTTGGTTGTCATTCCACTGTTCCATTATTTATAAAATGTATTTCTTGCTGCTTATTGGATTTCTTGCTAGTTTTCTCCTATTCTGCATTGGAACTTTTCTGATTTTGTTTCTACATGTTTATGCTGTACATTTATACTTGTCTTTGTCAGTCTCACCCAAATCTTTCATCCCTCAGGCTTTCATCTTTCATTTGAGGTCAGTGAAGAGCTTGTGCTTTAGCCATTGGGCCCTTTTTGCACTCTTCTTCTCTGGGGGGGGATGTGGACCTGTGTCCTTAACTGCAGTTATTTAAGATTCTGCCAAGCTCTTCTTAACTTCTTTTCCCCTTAGGTTTGTGCCCTCTCTCAGTTAATCTACCAATTTTGTGAATTGGTTATTCTGTTGTCTTGAATTGTGGATGTCTCACAAAACTCTCTCCTGTACCGGATCTTCCTCATTTGGAGTTGAGTATAGATTCCCACCACAAAAGCTCCTGTATTTGTTTTCTGCTTCTGGTCACGCCCAGAGGCTTTTGGCCAATTTGCCTTCTACAGTTATCTGAGTCTTGGAGTAAATCTATTGAATCCTTGATGTTTGAAACAATCCTTCAGTTTTTTGGCCCCTTTTCTCCCGACTACCATCTCATTGTGCATTTTGCACAAGGCGTCCTCCTCTTTGAGCAGAATCCCAGGGCGCTCTCTGTTCAGCATTATGCTCAAGTACATGCTATGAAACCTGAAAGCAGCAGTAACAAGGTGTGACAGAAGTTGATTGCCCTGATTTTTGCTCCTTAAAAATGTGCAGAGTCAAGTCTGTGGTGGTTCTACTGACACTGATTGAATTTACCGAATTCACTGATATAAATACATACTGACTGTACGTATTGGAGACCTAGTTGGAGTATGTATGTATATGCATTTATTCAGAAGCTCGTTGATCATAATTGATGAAGACAAGGGGTGGGAGGGCAGAATTGATAACTTTCTGGGGGATGCTAGCAATAGATGCTGTAAGGATCTTATTAAACTTGATTAACTAGACATGCTGACAATTCCTGAAATATCATTTGCTGCTTAGTGCTTACAGTAAAGGTGCCGTTAAGAGACACCTTCACAAGAAATTTGATAAACGGTATCAAGTATCTCAAAGCTGGGAGTAGTTATCTAGAGGAAAATCCCAGCTCTCAAGCAGTGCATAGCTGTCATTTCTCCCTGTGACAGTACCACAGCAATTTCTTGGATTAGAATACTCTGCTTTAACCTTATGGCTGATGCACATGCTTAACACTGGTTAATGAGCCTGAGCATAATTGTTACTTTTCCTCAATAGCCCACTTTCTGACTGTTTGGGAATGTAGTAGGGAAAGTAGATAAACAGGTTATCTCCTGCCACTGGTGCTGCACAGTTGTTTCGGAAGGCAGATGGTGTTGCAGTTGATGGAAAAAGCAGGCTGTAAGAGTCTGGCCATCAACCACAAACCAGGGTACTGCTGAAAATCTTTTCTTGCCAGAGCTCAGTCCTGCTATCGTCAGCTTGGGAGCAGTGTAAAACAAGAGGCAGGTATTTGGAAGGCAGCTTTCCATGTGTAAGGCACAGTAAATTGGGACAGACTTCAGGCCAGGGAGTTAGAAGAGGGTAGTTACAATTGAAAGCAGGAGGAGTTGCAGTGGTAGCCATTTGCCAGGAGACAGAAAAAGGGTGAGATTAGATGGTAATTCCGGGTTGGTAGAAATGACTGAAGATAATAGAATATATGCTGAAGATAGCATCTGAGATTAATTTGGGCATTTATCGGGAGATGTGAAAACTGTATATAACCTTCATTGTTATGTTCCAATTTTGACTTTACACTCCTGGTTCCATCTTCATAAATAAACCTTACAAGAAGGAGAAAGATGTTTTTTGTTAACCACAGTGGCAACTGTATTTTAATCATGCTTGTTTTTTTCTTAATGCTGCCATGATGGTTTTTATTGTGTGTGGAGTTGTAAGAAATTGTACGGAAATGTTGCGTTAAGTAGATGAGCAGCCCTATAGAGTCCATGGATTCATTGCTAACACTTGCATAATTGTCCATTACTACTTCTTAAGAACAGCTCTCCTGCTCTTAGAATTGCCAGCATGGGGTCCTTAAGAACACCATTTTGGGTGGAAGGAAACACAGTTGTAATCAAAACAATGATTACCATCGCATTCATTTAAATGCAGAAGGAGAAACTAATGTGTGCTCCAAAGGGATGTAAAAAATTCACAAGTAATTCCTGGTTTTGAGGTTAGGTTTCTGATGTCCATGGGGAAAAAGTTAATTTCTTACCTTTCACTTTCAAGTGAATATTTTTGTATTCATTTCTCACTCTGCATTTAAATGAATGTGATAATAATCTTTGTTTTGATTACAGTTGTGCTTCCTTTCCCCTATAATGGTGTTCTTGAGTACCCCATGCTGGTAGTACTAAGAGCAGGGGAGCTATTCTTAAGGAGGAATAATGGACAATTATGTGAACATTAATAGTGAATCTATGGACTTAGGACTTCTCAGCTCTTACAGAATGCTTCTTTTTCTCTTCCTCGAAGATGTGGGGAAACTCCCTAATCATAGAAAGTTAAATTTTGTAGTTCTCAATCCAGCCCTTGCTAACAGCACATGGAGATCTGCCTTGATTTGTCACACAAAAGAATTACAGGCAGATCTCTGCATTTGCTGTCCCAGTCCGTTGGACTTCAGTATTTTCGTGTGTAATTCTTAAATACCAGACTGCAGCAATACTCTATAACTGTCAACATAAATACAGACTTTTTTGCCATTAGTAATGGGTGATGACGTGCTGCACGAAGAACACATTCCCTGTCTCAGCCATTCTTCCTTTTTCCCACTCTCTACCCACCCACTCCTTTAGTATTATTACTATTTTTATTTTTTGTAGCAGGCATCATATCTAGGAGCAGGGGATTAAAAGAATTATTCCATTTGGCAACAGGCAAGCAGCATCAGTACTGGAATCCTTTCTGTTCTTTAGTAATGCTAATGTTGGTAGAATGTTATCAGGAGGGAGTTGGTTGACTGGAAACTTGCATATAAATAGAGGGGGGTTTATTTGGTCAGTATTGTTTCTTAAAACATTTGACTATACAGGAGCAGCAACACTGCAAAAATATTCTATACATATGTTTTTAAATGCTTTTAATCATGATCTTTATTTTAAAACCAAAACATACTAGAAATATAATGCATTTTATTTAGAATTATGGTGCTAGTTGGGGTGGCTGTCAGTACAAAGGCTAATGCTATTTATTAAGGTCCTGGTTTTATTTAATAGCCAGATGAATGGAACAGTTAATAAAAGAAATATTGCTTTATTCCCTGACATTTATGTCCTTGGTTTCCAATAAAGAATTGAAATTATGAATAGTTGATGGTTTAAATTGATGTTTTATGTTGAACGCTAGCTATAATTTCCCCTCTGAGGATTGTAATACCGAGAAACAGATGGTTTTTCACAGTAACAAATTGCTGTGTGTATACTGTATATAGAGCTGGCTTTCAGATCCTTTCACCTTCAGCACCGCGCAGTCACTGCGTCAGAGCACAGCGAAAGGCAGCAAGCGCGACGGAGCGCCTCTGCAAAAGGGCTCCCTGACTCTTCACAAGGCAAAGTAAATGCGATAGGAAGCACGGCCTATTTTTTCAGGTGCAATAGAGATACGAAAGCTGCTGCTGAAATGGCTCTATTGAAACTTGGTATGAACAACTAAGTAGTATAAACAGAAAAGTTCTTGGCTATTCACCGGGTCAAAAATGCATGCTGAGTCTGAGGCGTTTCAGTGTGCTCTGGCAGGCTGGGCTTCCTTTTGTGATGCTGTTGGAGATGGAAGTTTTGGAAAACTAAAAAGAGTAGTAGCGGTGGGGAAAGGAACGAGTAAATTTGAAGTTAAACAGGCAACTTGAGTCTAGGCCCAGCGGTTTCTTTGTGGTAGCTTCATACTGAATTTCTGAATGCATCTGCTTCACAGTATCTTGAGGTTTTATTGACATTTGGTCTAAAGTAATTGAGCACTGAATGCTCTTGTTTATGCTTTTTTAAACTATTCTTCAATAATTGTTACTGTGGGGAAGTGGTGTGAGATGATTAGTGGAGAGTTTGGCAGGCCACATTAAAAATACACTTTTTATTAGTTAATTATCTAGGGAAATGGTTAGTAATTATCACTTTTAAATGTTCTCTACTAAGATTTACATGTAATATCTGGATTAAGAGTCACTTTAAACTCCATTTAAAAGCAGAAAGAAGAAAATAGGGAGGTGAAAGGGTACGAGCAAAGGGGGCGTTCGTGACCAGGTCTGTGCTCCTCCACAACTTGTGGGTGTGATGTCGTTGTTGGACTCCAAAGTGCTGCTGTGGTGCTGCTGCTATTGGCAAAACGGGTATGTTGCTTTTCACAAATACTTCTGTGATAAACATGCATTTCAAATACACAGGCTTCAACTTGAAAGCAGCAGCTATTGTGTAAGAGACATTAATTTTTCAAAACTGAACTGCACAGACCATAGGATTAAATTTTTAGTACTAATTTTCAAAAGAACTCTTATTCTAAGAAGTGATAAACTGCTTTCAGAATCCTTTTCTCCTTGTGAGCCTGAGAGATCACTGCTTACTAAATCTCAGTGTCCTGAAACGTGGATGTCCTACAGGATTTGGACCTGAACATGGATATTGGATACCTTGATTGTAAACCAATAGCAATCTATAATTTTTATAAAGCAATGATCAGAGTTGGTTAACTAAATGTTATTTACTGTAATTTTTCTGGTTGTTCTGTTAATGGCTTGTATTCAAAATAGTGAAGAAATGCATCAGAAATCCTGTCTTTTACTGTTTCCCCCTTTTGGTTTAGTGCCAGGAAATGGCACATTACTGCAATTTGTTTGGCTCTGCACTATTGCTAACAGAGATAAAGTACTAAGAACACCGAGAGTCCAGAGCTGGACCTAAGTACGGCCATTGACAGGACAGCAAAGGTCAGAAAAGGTTACGATGGTCGGGAAAGCCATTTCACATATATCAACTATGTTGTTTAATAAGTTACCTGGAACCAGTTTCTAGCAGTTTGCAGTATGGAGCTTAAGCAGGAAAATTCATCAGAAATCCTATTTCAAGTAACAGTAGTGTGGGTTATAATTTAAAAGAGAGCTTGCTGGGACCAGCTTTATAAAGCTTGTGTAATGAGAAGGTTACAGTCAGACTAATTTAGAAGTGGTCTTTTTGTCAGTAGTTTCTAAGTGTCACTTGATTAAAAAATACCAGACATGATTGTCATTAATTTTCTAGTACAAAAGAATGGTTAGGTGAAGTTTTTTACATAAGCAGCCTTAGAAGTGGGATCAGCCCGCAGGTGAACAAGAGCCTGTAGCAGTTTGAAATTGGTGCTGATGGACATTAATAAACGTTATTTACTGGCTCTTGCCCTGAGGAATATTGTGCTAGTGCAGCTAGGTTTAACTTCCAGATGAGGAGAAAATGAAACAGAAGGTAGAGGGAGGATCAGGAGATCTGTACCTGCAGACAAAACAGAAGTAACTTGCACTTGTGTGTGTGTTGTCTTTGGTTCCTTGAAATTCACATAAATTACATGAAAAATTAAACAGATATTTTCAGTAATGTGAAGTGCTAAAATAAGCCTGATACTCTCCAACCATGCTCTCCCACTTCTTTTTTTTTTTCTTTTTTTTTTTTTTTTTCTTCTTTCTTCCTCCTTTTGGCCTGGAAATTTTGTCCAGGCAGAATTTGAGGAGGTTGGCTCTCTGCCCAGGATTTCTGACTGTCTGGTGCCCTGGTCTGAACAGGAAATCCCAGGCAAAGCCCAACCACGCATGTGCAGATCATCTCGATAGCGCATGCACTGTAAGCCTAAAATGTTTTGTCCCTGACGGAAGTCTTGTGTGTGTGCTGTGAAGGAGTTTTAGCGTGAACAGGCGTCTCGGCTGGACCCTTTAACACGCGGGGCTCACTGCATGCTCTCAAAGTGTGTGTGCAGCCCATGTGCAGTACGTCCAGCTTCTCTCCTGGCAGCTGCCCCAAGCACTGCATGTGAATAGAAGATTGCAAACAGAAATATAATGTTCCTAGTAATGTTTATTTTCTTTAATTCACATAGTAGTTTTGTAAGTCTCTGGATGAACGGTAACATTTTAAGCTAGTGCTTCCTTGTGACTTGAACAGCGATGGGTATATTGGCTCTTAAGAACTGGTAGAATGGAGAATATCGATAAGAGATTTCTTAATCCTCTGTCTTTTGCTTCAGAACCACTCCATATCTCTTAAAGATTAAATTTGGTCACTTTGATAAGTCATTTGTGGCATGTGTTGAACAGCTGTAACCAGTTATTTTTATTTCAGAAACATAAGAGTTTATGCCAAATAAATCAGCACTCCCTTTTTTCCTAATAGTTACATCTGTTGATGATTTATTTACTTAGGAAAAAGCACAACTAGTAACAAGTGAACATGTCTTTGATTTGCAGGTTATCCTACCCCCAAAAGTCTGAGGTGTGGGGGCCTCCAGCTCTTGCTGGAGAAACTGCTGTTGGCAGAGCTCTCACACAGGGGAGACTGAACAAAACACACTAAGCTGCACATTTATACATAATAAATTGGAGGTATTAGGCAGCCATATGTTGTAAGAAAAAAGTACCCTGAATTTCCATCTCCTAATCCACTTGTCTTTTTAGTACATGTAGGCACAAAACATTATTACAGCACTTTTTAATAAATGGAATAATAATAGACTTAGTGTTACATATAGCAGATTATCATCTTCAGTGATTGTGTGTGCACAGCTTGTGTTATCAGAAGATTAAATGAATCTTAAGGAGACTGCTTCACAGCGAGATTTGATTTTCCTCTACAAGAATGCTTCTTAAATTATTGAGCCATTGCACTTGCACTGCAGCCGATGTCTGGCTGTACAAAAGCCAAAAGGAGGAAAGTTTTGAACCAGCTTACCTGTCCTGTCAAATCGCTCACCTTGACTGAGCAGAAAGCCCTATCGCTTTTAACATATGGGATGAATTATGGGCAGATTAAATGCTTCCTCCTCGACTTAATGCAGCAGAGCTCTGCGTATAGAGCCAATTGCAGACTTGGTGACGGTATCAGCGCTGTTTGCCTCGCTGGCTTTGCAGTGACTGCTCATGACACCACCTCAGCCTCTTGTACAAAGTGCTGCTCAAAGCTACTCCCTGTTTATTCATCTACTTTGGAAACCTTGGCACAAGGGACCATGAAAACTATCACCTTACGTAAATCCTCATAAGCTATTCATGTTAGTAGACAACTTTGCTCATGCTATTTGATTCACAATCCTCTGCTCCTTTAGTTCTTTCACATATTAACGAGTTTGATCACTGCTCCATATAAATGAGGCATAATCTGAAGCTGTCAGACCTAAACTGTGTCTTGAACATACACTAAGTGAATATATTCAGATTTCTCTTTAAAGCTAGGAATATTTATAATAAAACTTGTCAGAGCTTCAGTTAACAGTTTACATTGGAAGTATTTTTGGTTGTGAAATACAAAAACAAGTCCAAAAATGACTTTGTGAGCTGGTATTATTATATTTGCCTTGCATATGGAAAACTCATGTTGTGATTTAAACAACAAATGAGAAAATTGTCAAACTTCTATGAAAATTAATTAAGCTCAAACTTCTATGAAAATTAATTAAGCTCAAACTCCTATGAAAATTAATTAAGCTCAAATGAAAATGCGTTAAAACACTTCACAAATTTATACTAATGTGACTTGTAACAATCACAATAAAAGAGCAACTGTGTCTGTTAGGAATGCTTTTAATTTTGGTTGTGCTGCCTCTTCTGTCATAGACCGAAATTGGATATATATTGAAGTGCAAACAGTGGACTTTTTTTTTTTTCTTTTTAATCCTGTGATGTTCCTAGTGAAGTATGCTGCGTAAAAATGTCTCCTGGCTCTTGTAAGCAGCAGACTGCTATTTTCTCTTTGAATGCTATTCGGTTAGTACCTCAGACTAGGTTTGTCTGTTCTCTCATATCCTGTCTGATACAAGACTGCATCCTTGCTGGGGCAGAGGCCAGCATGGAGGGAGCTTGAGTCTTGTCTGGATTTTGGTTTGTGTTACTGTAATACAAGTGTATAAAATTTAGGAACATGCTTTATACCTTTGAGTGAAAGAAGCACAGAAATAAACAATATATAAAGATTGTTGTATGAATTAAAAAACTGAACTCCTAACTTCAAAGATGCAAGAAAGGCTGGCTGTAATAAGGAACTGTCAAAAGGAACAATAGTAGGAGCAAATTATGTCTTTTTTTAGCTACTAGGATAATATTTTGGAACTGAATGAAGGCTATAGCGTATGAATCTCATTTCCCTCCTCAGCTATATCAAATGCAGAAGATGACTATATCTCACAAGTGTGTGTTGCTGTGTTAAGAAAATTTAAAACAAAATGAGGCGTTAAGGAACTCATATGAGGAGTTTCTGTAGCATCAAAGTTCTCGGTTGAAAGGGAGAGGTCTGATTATACACAGCTTGGCCAGACTGCCTTGAGCATCCTTGAATTTTGGCCTGTAGTCTAATGGCAAAACTGATACAGTTTAGCTCCTAAATGCAAAACATTATCTTACCCAGTCAAAAACATTATCTTCGTCTAGTCCTGTGTCCGAGGCTAAGCAGACAGTTTAAACATAAGTTGAATCAAATGTGTGGAAGATTTCCTTAGCGGTCTTGATGCGAACAGGAAATTGATCCTCCAGCGCAAACCTCCAGAGTGCCAAAAGCTCATTCTTCAGAAAGATAATCAGGCAAAAAATGTTGCAAGTTAATCAGTTCAGTTTCAGTTTAGTGTTTACATTCGGGTCAATTTTAAATAAGCATTTAATTAGTCTTAAAGTGTATTTGAAAGTCTTCATGTTGGACCTTGTAGATAATGAATGATGCCTGTGATTTTTGTTTTGTTATTGAAAAGTGAAACCAGATGCAGATTCACCATCCAAGTTCAGATTCTAGCTGGCTGAAAGCCGTGGAAGATAGGCGGTTTTATCATTTTGGAAGTATTTGTGCACTGCACTAAAACTGGCCATTGCATTATGGAAGGACATTGATTCCGCACGATGTGCAAATTGTCGGAACAAAATTCAAACACGTAAAGCAGCAGAATTGGATTCCTCTGTTCAAAAACAGGGAAAAAAAGGAATTAGTTTGGTCAATTTAATAACTCCCAAAGTTGTCATTGCAGTATACCTGTATTTGTTTCCTTATTAATTACACGGTTGTGCTGTTGAAGCCTCCTTTCTGTCCTTTGGGACCAAATTCTTGTCTTGGCTGAGAAACCAAGCCCCCTTTTGTGTTGGGAATCATCGTGTGATTTGAGGCAAGGATTATGCCCCAGCCATTTCTGAGTCATCAAAAGGTATTTGCCCATGAATTGTCTTCAGACTCCATGGGTCCCCTTGTAGGGCCCCTAGGCTTGACCCAGTCTTGTCGCTGCACCTGGCTGCTGCAACTTAATTTTTTCGCTTGCTCAAGGTTTGCGTGGTGTTGAAAAACTCCTAGAAGCCCTATCTTCTGTGATGGCTGTATAAGAAATACCCATTTTAGATTTACTTGTTAAAGTAGCCCTATGTGCTGTCCTACTGCTTTTGCCTCTTGGGAGAATCTGTTAAGGATCCCCCCTGAGGGGATGCAGAAGGAGAATCCTATGTTTGTGATGCATTTAATCCACAGCCTGTCTATACACTGAAATAAATAGAGCATTCACCTTTCTGTTCGTGGATTCCTTTCAAATACAATTACAGTGTCACCTGTGGCATCCCGATTCATCAAGGTCTGTACTAAGCACTTCTGAATCTTATTGACCACTTGTTTTAGAGGATGATAAATCCCTGTTCTCCCAGAGCAAATAGATTTAATAGAGCAGATTTTTTTCTTTGATTTATGTTTGCCATGACCAGAAAGCAGGATTTCAGCATCCAGTAGACAGTGCTCCACAATTACAGAATCTGAGGCAGGCAGTGTCTGTTTTGCTGCTGTATGACAAATTGTGTAAGAAGACTTGGTGACAGTTTATGACATGTTCATATAGAACTACAGCACTTGTTGCAATTGTTGCTTCAAGATTAAACTTTCTTGAAGCCTAGATTTGAATTTAGAGGATCCTCTCTATAGACATGAGCTCAGTGACTTAGTGGTTAGAGAATGAAAAGAGGCAAAAAGAGCCCTGTGTATTATACTTGAGTACAAAGATGAGATGTTTTTCATCTGTGTAGTCGTTAAAAAGTGAAAGTAGTGCGTTTTGTACAGGGTTTGGAAGATTACTGTGGACATTTGAAAATTATTTTTATCCCTCTGTAACATTGTAAAGGCATAAAAAGCAATTCTAATTGCATTTTAACAAGACACAATGTGAAGTGCACAACTGCTGAAGAAATTAAAGAATGACATGCTAAATTGTGACTGTATGGTAAAATTAGATAAACACAATCGCATAACCAAAATCAGATTTTGGCTGATGGAATGGGTGTGTGGTGACAACCCTGTGCTTGTATAGTGTCACAATAAACGATCATCTGCGTTGCAAGTATTAGTGATGAGTGCCACTATACTTCATTGATCATAAGATTAAGTGGCTTGTGCAGGATGGTATCTCCAGCTGCTGCTTACTCTTGACATCGTATGCTGTCAGTTTGGATGACTCGGAAGGGCTGCCGTACACAATGATATTTATGGGGTACCTGGGCCTATCACTTACCTAACCGTTTCATCATTTGTAGTTAGAGCCATGGGTTATATAGTCCAGAAATAGTTGTGTATACTTATTGTCGTCATTACATTAGAATGGGTCTTGTCTAAATAATGAAATCCTAGAAGAGCAATATCTCACTTGAAAACCACGTCAATAGGGCTTTAAAATTGCTTGAATATGAAGAGGATGTTGCACAAAATAGATGGATTCTGCCAACCTAATGATAGGAATTGACATTTTTTCAGAACAGTTGTCATTGATAATTTATAGACGGCTTTAAAAATTAAATTTTATATAGAAGCCAGCTTAAAAATGAAGTGTTGTCAATGTTCTAAGTGCATTAGGTACATTAAGCGAAAATGTACTTCACTCAACGGTATTTGAATACTTCAGAAGTCAGGAGCAACCATGTCACTTGAAAGTCTAGCTGTATTCAATATTAAAGGCTCATATGAGTCTGCTGGATTCCAAATAATGCAGTTGTGCTTCTAGGAAGTGTTTTGAAAATAGTAATTACTGATTTTATTTCTTACACTTACGGATTGAAACGTGAAAGTGAAGTGCGTGATTCCTGGAGAAAAAGACACTTTTACATCTAAAAATATTAACTTAGCTTTCTGATTTAGTAAGCTGTAAAAACTACATATTGATGCCCTCCTCATTTTAAAAACAGCTTGACAGTCCACTCACAGAAGGCATCTGCTCCCTGTGCACTGGGCAATAGTGGAGAGCCGGGAAAATTACTGGAAATGTTTCTGGTGCCTTTGTGGAATCAGGATTTCCTCCCCCTTTTTTTTTTTTTTTTTTAAAATACACTTTTTGTAAAACTGATCCATCTAAAGCAAAGTAGGGGTTAATACACACTTTGCTAAGTAAGAAAAATAACAACAACAAAAAAAACCAAAACCAAAAAACCTGAGGCTCAGCCCAGGAAGATGGGAATTCAGAGATAATACTCAATGTGCCCAAAGGGACAATGCTGTCTCTTGTTGTCACTGTCTATATTTAGCTACCATGCTCATATGCAACTTAAAATACCTAGAATAGCAAGAAGAAATTTTTTTCCCCTTCATTTGAAGTGGTACAGTGTAGGGTTGTTAATTTTGGCTTATCACAGCTGACACTTGAGTAGGGGGAAAAAAATAGTGGTTTGAAGCTTTAACTCTCTCCACATGTGCCCCTTGCAAGGAGCCCTCTTGACTCCTGTGAAACTTTCTTGGCTGTCTTAAATTATATGTCCCCCATTTAGGAGTAGTTCACAGGTCATTTAGTTGATTTAAAATCCATTGTTGTTTGTGCAGCTGATAAGGGGCAAAAAAGCTATTAGTTAACAGACCTAGTTCAGAAAAAATTGTTAATAATTCTAGCTTCCTACTTGCATCAACTGAAATTCTCCTGATTAGTTAGTGTAAACAGCATGATTTATGTCTTAATACTCCAGTTTACATGAAAATGAGCAATAATTTTCACACTTTCAGGAGCATTTCATGCTGCTGCAATGTAAGTTTTTGTGTTTTACCCAGTTATGGAAAACATAATGAAGTATTTCTGTATGACAATCTGGCAAATATTTGTGTTTTGCGAACATATACTGCACACTTCAGTGTACTGGTTTTTAATGGGTAGTGCTCCAGAGCGTCACTTAGAGCTGTCAAAAAAGTTGAGCAGAAAAATGGAAGAGAGCAAAGTCCTTGAGGAAATACTGGACGAGTTGTTTATGGGGGAATAACCCTGGCTGGTTTGGATCACACTAATGGCTGGCTTACCCAAAAAGTGAACTTGTGGTCAAAAGGAGTGTGCTCGACACGAGAGGATTTGGGGGGATAGGGAACAGAAGGGTTGTGCTAAGTTGCCAGGCTTGCCTGAGAAGTCCCTGCCCCGGCCGGGGGCTGGTGGGGAGCGTGTAGGACGGTGAGCTGGAGGCAGCGAGCGGTGCCTGCTGCACAGCACTGGGAGTTCATCGGGCTGATGAGGAGGAAGAAGAGCCATAAAAATTAGGCGTCTGGGTCTGCCATGGTTGGAAAAAAGCAGAGTGCAATCCAGAGAGCCAGTCTGTGGAGTCATCTTGTTGTCTGAAAAGTGGATTTGTCACCCGATGTGCAATAGGTCAGTAATCACACACTCAGGTGAGACATTGCTTATCTGTTTTAGGGTTGCTCAAGCCTAGGTGCTCCATGTTTTCCCACAAATCAAGCACAGCGACGGGACTTTTCGCACTATATTTATACATAAAACCTGCAGTTAGTAATTTAGTAAGTCCATCCTCTCTAATGATTGGTTAGTAATTTACATACAATTATAATACTGCTGACACAATACTTAAACTGGTATGCATGCTCAGGGGAAGGGTCTTCACCTGGGCAAGGGTCTCCTTGACCTATAGGCGTGATTTTTAGGATTATAATGAGGGTAGTTCAGTGAAGGATACATGGACCTTGAGTTTGCTTGCCAAGTTGGCAATGTATCCTCTTCAAGGTCTAATTGCTCCAGGCTGTCCTTGCTCAAAGGCGGCTATCGACTTGTTCTGATTGGGGATGCCTTTGGCTTTAACATAGACAAAGAACATCTTTCTTGACCTAAGCATAATATTGCAACGTTGTTCTAAAAGTTTAACCTTCAACAGTCTCACTTGCCTCTGGTGCATTTAGCACTTGACCAACAAGGAGTTTTTGTCATGCAGCCCCTTCCCTACGTTCTGCGCTGTTGGAAACCACATGGAATATAACTGAATGATACCTTTTCCAATAGGAGCTAACAATTGTTTATGCTTCTGTGATCTGATAATGCCAATGAAACATTTCCTCATTCTTGTTAGAGCTTTGAGAGCAGCATCAAAAGTAATCAGACACCCTTGTCTGCTTTGATGAATCTGTGGCATGAATGAATGATCTCAGTCCTCGGATCCAATGGACCATTCAAACTCTGCATAAGCCGTTCCAGCCACCGAGGTGGTAACTTCGCCCTGGCACTGTCAAGTAGAAAAGGTTCTCGAGGTGGCTGGGGCTAAGGGGGTTTTTGAGAAGGGGTGAGAGGTCTGGGTGGGTGGAGGAGGCAGCCTGTCTGTCAGAAAATCACAAATGCCGCAGGCTGGTTTACACTCAGAAGTTGTGTGGAAATAAATGTTGGTTAGCAGTGGGAGGGGATGCGGGGTTTTGGTTGTTTACCAGTTTACTATACACATGAATAGGAGTGCAGTTACAATAGTGTAAAGGTGTTTATTTCTTTTCCCAGAAGGGAATCACTGTTCTAACTTGCAGTTGCATCCAGAGTGATGAAATTTCACAGTGTTAAGAGCATTAGAATAAAATACCACCATTTTCTAATTTGAAGGTTAGCTGACTGTTTCTCACTGTCTCCTTACCTGTGATGTGGTGAAGACATTTTATACGCATCTGTTACAAAGAACGTGCCAGAGCAGGGCACGCTCCAAGTGCTGTTTTCAGCAGACTGCTGACATGAGGCACGGGGACTGGAGAGCTATCCTGTGCTACTGCTGCCAGCCTGACAAAAATATCAAAGACAGTTATTCCAATTTATGTAAAAGTTGTAAGAGCCTGAAAGATGCCCAGTGATAGAGTGGCAGTGGGAGCTCCCAGAGCGAGCCGGATGGTTGTCACCACATGCAGAGTGGCCAGGCCACGAGCTGGCAGTGTCTGTGGCGGACCCGAGGGGTGTGTGGCGGGGAGGGCTGGCGGCGTTCGACACTAGAGCTCCCGTTACCCGCATCTCCTGAAAAACTGCCTTCCTCTCATCTAAATCTAGCATGGAGTCAGTTTATTCTTCCCATTTGTTCATGTGCAAGTGATTTACAAAAGGCATGATTCCAGTGCCTGTCTTCGTTTTCTAGTAGGAAGAGAATCCTCTCCACATGAGTAGGTAACCTACAGAAACAGCTATTAGGTTATTGGAAATGTTCTTTTAAAATAAGAGAAAATAGATTAAAACATGCATTTTTCTTAAGTCTTAATAAGGTAAAAATTCAAAATCCATTTAAAAAATGAACAATTAGATCTTTTTATAAGCATAGATGATCAGGATCCAAAAAGTAGTTGTTAAGTCAGATAAGTTGCTTAATCAGTACTGATTCTGAGAGTCCGTGGTGCCACTTGCCCCTTTTATTTTTATGTTTTTTTCTTCTAAGGGTGGTCTTCAGTGCTTGTCGTGACCCATCTAAGAAAGAGATCAGTGGTTCAGAAATGTCAGAGTTTATAAGGCTGTAATCAGTTGGGAAAATTTGATATGCTTTGAGTCCTAAGAGTGCTTATTCAAATATTGCATTTCCAAATACAGTGTGTTCCTTTAGAAATTTAAAATAACATGTTTTAACTGCACGGTGTTAATAGGCAGCTGGGTAAGATATAATCTCCTCTGAACAGTAGCTTTTTCTTCAACTTCTGTTATCTCTGCATTTCCTAAGACCATTTCACAGGATGAAGTGTGACTGCTCCCATTTTGCACCTGCAGCTCTCCATCCTTGGTGAATCTGGCCCACAATTTTTAGCAATTGGGTGGTGGCTGGGCCAAGGTTCATCATGAGCTGAGATTTCAAAGTGGCTTAGGGCAATTAACTGTTATGTGCATCTCACACAGGAAGAGGCTGGCTGTGGATCTTTGCTTTAAATAACATTTAAAAGCAAGCCCTGGTGGTATTTGGAAGGAGGGTATGCATCAGGATTATTTCTTACTGTTTTCTCAGGCAGTTGGAAGCCAGTCAGAGGAGAAGTAGGAGAGTTTAGAACTTTCAGCAAAATTAGTAAGGAACTGAAAATGTGCAAGAAACATCACAAAGTTTAACAGCTCAGTAGGAGTGGTCTAATTTTTCTGTAGAAGCAGTCAGGTGTTGTCAGTGGGCCTACAAACGCCACTAAAACCCCAAAGTGTTTTTAAGTTTGGGGTTTGTTGGGATTTTTTTTTTTTGGCATCACTTTTGCATTCCTGTGACTCTGAACATGAAAGTCAGGTACTCAGTAGATTATTAGGCATTTTAAAATAAAACGATAGTAGCATCTTGAATCGCTGAGAAGGGAGGATGCCATCTCCTCGCTCAGGACCAGGTCTTTCCCTGGGAAACACCTTCTGGGTCTGAAGTGCTGTACAATCTTGGCAATCAAATGTGATTATATATACATTTATATTGAGGAATTGAAGCAAATATGGTAAATAATGACTGTGCCTATGAACTAAGCTGTCATTTGTGGTATTATTTCCTTATGCAACTCCTGGGACAGCAGAGAGCTGCAGATGCCAGCTCTATGCTGTTGTGGACATGTCCACAAAACCGTCAGGGGTTTTTGTTCGATTTCTGACTGAGTACTGTGCTGTTGCACTCTGGCAGTGTTGTCTATTGGTTTGCTTTTTTGGTTAGTGGTGAATTTTTTTTCCAAAAATATTTTTGTGCATGTGTATTTTCTTTATAACCAACAAAGAAAATTGTTTAATAAAGGTGTTTCTAAAAAAACGTTTCTTCACGTGGCTCCTCACTTGAGCTTTTCTGGATGGTACTTCTCCTCTGTCTGTCATACTCTTCTACAATTCCCTTGTGCATACAAAACTCAGTATTTACTTTCAGTCTTTCAAGTTTGTTTACTCATGTTTCAGTCCTGAGTTTGAGAAGCTGTAATCTTATCCATTTTGAGTCCTCCGTGGCACTTGATGTCCATTTTGAGGTGTGTTAGGAATATTTAGCTTAAAGAAGTCACTTGAACTTGTATACCCTTGCTTTGGATGCACAGAGTTTTTTGATCCAGCTAAAGGAAGCCTTCAGTATTGTATCACATACTACTGGTTTTGATGTATTTGTTTAAGCACTCTGTAAAAATTATCATATGTATAAAAGATGGTGATTGCAAGAAGTCAAAATAGAGTATTTTTCTGGATTAAAGGGTGTTGCAGGCATTGTTGGAATTCCTTTACAAGTCCCTGCGTACATCATCAGTCAGTGAGTTTTGACCTCCCCTCTTTTTTTTGAGTGCGGATTTAACTTCTTTTACCAGTTTGTGCTAGACTTCTCATGACACTTGGTGTTAATTGATATTTCAGGTAAGCAGTAATGGAAGACATCTGCTGTCTGGCGAGGTGCATGTCTTTGATAATACTAGAAGAGTGTAAATGAAAATGTGAGCTTCACAGCATCTCATTCTGATTCACTCATATATAGAAACGTATTTCTGAGAAGCACAAGTTTGTTAACAGAAGTTAATTTTTACTTGAGTATATCTTAATTTTTACCATCTTGTAAAGAGAGGGAAAACACTTTTGAGAAAAGTGGACAGTTTATGTCTAATTTTGCCGTATTGCAGATCAAGGAAGTTTGCCACGAAGATAGGAATAAGGTAAAAAGTTTGAAGGTTAGGTTAAAACGATTGTAGATAAGTTGATCTGTAGTTGCCATATATAGTCATACAAGAAAAACTCTGCACAAATCCTCCAGACGTTTATGGACTTCTCTGATTCATCTGTCAGAGCCAAACAGCTTCAGCCAAGAGATAGGGAATTTGTTAAACTGCATTAAGTTCCTAAATTGCTGTAGCCCAAAGGAGCAATTCTGCCTTTTTAAGGGGGAAGAGTAGGAGGGAGTAGGCAGGGAGGATAGTGCATTATGAAGTCTCTACTTTTGGTAAGAGTTTCAAGAAGATGAGTAACATTCTAGAGCTCTTTAAAAAAAAAACCACACGCACACACAAAAAACTTGAATTAATTTCCGTTGCTATCATCAAAAGCTGGCTTTCTAAATTTAGCAGTTTCCTATAGACACTCAGCTTATGCTAGCAACAGTAAAACTATTTTTCCTTAAGTGCAATTTGTCACCTTCCCCATCTAAGTTAGTAGAAGATAAGCTTGTATTAATTCTCTGATTTATTATTATACAAGTGTGTCTCATTTTAATCTGCTATTGAGTTCATTGTGATTCAGTACTCGGCTCGCATGCCTTTAATGATGGAAAAAAGTGCACAGGAATGAGAGGCTGTGTGCTTGCTCTGTCTCTGTCTTTCTGTCTCTTAATCTTCAATCCTCTGGGTTTCTTTTCCTGGTCTTCCCCCCCCCCCCCAAAAAAAAAAAAAAAAAAAAGCCACCCCCTCAAAAAACCAAAACTGGAACAGTTCATAGTTCAGCACATGAATTTGGGAATTAGTCCCAGCTGTGACTGTATATTACAGTTGTGAGAAGATGCTGCTGCTCAAAAGGGCTTTATGTGGGTTTTTTATTTCTTAAGTTTAACTAACAAACAGTAAACGTATTGAATAAGTCTGTAGTGAGATTTTGCTTTCTTTCGTCTTGATGATTCATTTATATCTGCTGTGTGCTACCAAAGTATATGCATTATAGGCCTGAGCGTGTTTCAGTAGGAATTTTGCCAGGAAGCATAAAGGCAGCAAAACTTTGTTTTCTCTGAATTGCTTCACTTACTAAAGCAACATGAAAAGATCCGTGCTGTACTTTTTTATTTAGGTCAGGAGGATGACAGTTATATTAATTTTGAGGTGTATTTGCCAGGTATGCTAAATTAGCTGTAGTACACCCCTTGGGTCTACACCCTGATGTTTTTGAGCTTGTCAGGGTTTTTTTTTTCTTTGAATTTCTCATCTTTATAGGACTCTGAAGTTATCACTTTAGCTGCATTTAAAAGGTGATGCCTGCTAAGGGCATGGTAACCCGTGAGCCGCAGCAGGCAACTAGCTGGTGACTCTCTGCAGAGCAGAGGTCGTGAAGAACATAAAGATCGCAAACATGACAGTGGTGAGAGTTCTAGCAAATGTAGGATGTGGATTTGCAGGACAGCAGGCTTTTTGCTCTGACCCTCATAAAACAACTTGTTTTCTGTAGGAGCAACTGGCTTCTGAATAAAACTGAATGGTCAGGATCAAGATTAAGTGAGCAAATCTTATAAAAAGATTGTTAGAGGATTGCTTAGTATTGGATTTTCTTGCATTGGAATCATAGAAAAAGGCTGACTATAATGATATAAATCAGTAAATACACCTGTGTTCTTACATGCAGGTACGTCTGTATGATTAATGCACAGTCTGTTCACAGCTATATTTTTAACCTGTATTTAAAAGATAAGTGGGGAAAACCATTTTGCAATATCTGATGTCTCGGCAATGCACAGACTGCCCCCCCCTCCCCCCATTCACATACAGTCTGTAAGGATCTGGGGGGATGAAGCCTGGTTCCTTATTATTATGTCTAACACAGAATTGGTCTTCTTGGAAACTTAACCCAAGTTCAAAGCAAGATGCTTGTCTTTTGGACATCTTTCCCATCGGCCAGTAATGGGTTTTAAAACATGAATGTTTTTTAGTACTCTGACTTTTCCTAAATAAAACTGTACATTGAAATTAATGATTTCTGAATGGTCCTACTCATCTTTTCTTTGAGACTGAGGAGAAATCCAAATCTCAGGAGCGCGGTGCTGTCAGACAGCACCCAGGTTTCTGATTTCATCATCCAAGAAGGCGAGGCTAAGCACTGAAGTAGGGTGCACAGTGATTCAGACAGAGCTCTGCTTGTGTGGAGGGAATATGGAAAATTACAGGCACAATTATGGTTTCACATTAAATATTCTTCATTTTAAATCCACCATGTGAAGCATTAGTCTGTGTTTGAACTGGTGTTGTTAAGTGGACCACAGTACTTAGATGCATTTTCTGCAGAGTCATGGCCCATGTCATTAGCTTCTCATTAGAGACGTTAATTTTTTAAGACTCATAATAATTACCTTTTTTCAGAAGTTCCCCATTTTACACTGAGGAGAAACCTCTGTTCTGCAGGCTGTAATTCTGAATAATCAGGGAAGCATTGTGAACTCTTTCTCTGTAGGCTTTCAAAGTACAAAATGAGAGTGCTGTAGTGGATGGAGAAAGAAATCCTGCGGGATGAGATCTGCGGGGGGGGAGTGTTAAGGATCTTTTTCACTGGAAACCTCAGTTGTAGGGGCAGAGAGTTTGTGGAACAATGAGGGGTTTTTGGAGGGACAGAGCAGTTCTGGTTAAAACTTGACAAATGTAGGTGAGGCTGTTTATTGGGATGCACAACGAAGCCGTCACTTTGCTTTCAGTTTTATTGGGCAGATGTACATCTAATAAAATCTGCAGGTACTTAACAAACCTCAGTACCAAGTAATTATCTTTTCTATATGAAGAGATACTGGCCTAAACCCTAAGAATGGTGATTCCTGGGTTTTGCTGACACGTGGTTATCCCGCTGGCAAGAACAGCACACTTCAAAGATTCTGAAATATTTATTTGGCTAATCAAATGGATTTTCATTACATAAATTAGTTCTGCTGACCTGGGATGATACAGACACATGGTTTTTCCCATGACGAGCGTCTGTCCTAGCGCATGTGGTGTCACCTTCAGCATTCAACAGGGACTACAGGGTTTAACAAGAAAGCAGGACAAACGGTTAGCAGGAGGAAGAATCTTCATGGAGCCATTAGCCAGTATGTAGCCTTTTAAATTAATATGTTTGTTAAAAATTATGCTTTATTTTCTGTGTGTATTAGTAAGCTGTTAAATAAGTCATTCTTCTTTTTTCCCCTACTGGAATTTTAGTGACCAGGCTTTCATTTTGTTAGAATTAGCTCCTTCCAAAGCTCTACCTGAATCATTTTTGTTTGAGTTAATTTTTTAGTTTCCTAGCAACTCTAGTTTTTAAGTTCTGAATTGTTTCTGTTCAGTGTCTTTTCTAGCCAATGGTCTGTTTTATAAATGACTGCAAGGTTTTAACATGATTCTAAAAAGCATAGTTCACTAAATAATTTGTAAAGTTAAAAAAATTCTTTTTCTATTATATATAGTGTGTCTGTATATATATATACACATATGCATATGTATGGGTACAACAGTTCTTTCGCACAGTTGATTTTTTTGAACAGTTGTGAAGGTAACCGGTCTGTTTGTACGTTGCTGCATAGGCACAGAGTAAACTTGTTAGTTTTTTGTTTATTTTAACTTGGAAAAAGCTATAAGAGGATTCCATTAAGACTCATGCAAGTGAGTGGTTCCATTGAAAATAAAGTGCCGGGCCTAGACCCAAGGCTGTGGGACAAGTAGACACCTTCACGGATGCTCCATTTTTCTCGTGCCGGGGAAGAGCACGGTTTGCCTCCTTGCCAGTGAAAGAGGCCACAGGACCAGCCCCGAACACTTGCTCGCTCTAGACTCATTTCCCCATGGCTTATTGGGACCCACATGCTCTACAGAGTTTGGCAGAAACAAAGGTATTTCCACAAAGAAAGTCCTGCTGTTGAGGCTCTCTTCCTTCTGGGATTGTCACGTGGCTGCAGTTTTGCAAAATTGTCTGAGGTGGTTAAATAGCAAAAATCCCGTCTCTTTGCAAGGAACCTCTCTTAGTGTTTATTCTGTAGGCTGGTTATGCCCCGCTTCGTAACCTTTCTGAAGTGCAAGCTTCTCCCCCTGAATTACAATGCATGTGTTTTTGCTTAATATTCTACTTTAAGCAAAAGTCTGCTCTCACTAAATCAGCCTTTCACAAATGGAATATTTTTTCACTTCTTGCTGGGTGGGTCCATACACTGAAAAATAGGTCAAGAACAGTAATCTAAATCTACTGCTAATAAATAATTAAAGCTAATGGAATTTGCACAAGATCTGTGAGATGAAATATTTCAGAAAGTACTGTGGTGTACATTTTGATACTGTAAATCAAGATTTTTTATTTATCATTGTGCTAGGTTGAAACATATCTATAAATGTAACTTCAAAAGATTTTTTTTGTACAGAGAAAATACTGGCATGTTAGTGTAATAAAATAACTAAAAATATCATAGAAAATTGATAACATCATGATTCATTCTTTAATGATCGGATTTCAAGTAAATACTTCAGCAGCCTTAAGCAATAAGAGGTTTTGTATCTCATTAAATCGTAGTGTAAATTGAGCAATAAATTGTTTGCTCATATGATTTAATTTGCCTTATATTTTAGGAATTAAATAAGTCATCTAAGCTACTGTATAATACCTGTTTGGACAACTATCTGGGATTTCAGTTTCATATCTTTTAGAGCAAAGCGAAGTGGAGCTTGCTGGAACTAATTAAACATAAAGACTTAAATGTTTCCCATAGTACGCCTCCAATCACATGCCCAGGATCTCTGGTGGAAAAGTTGCATACTCTGGATTTTTTCATAATTGTGGGTGCAAATGAATATTTAAAACTTGTGTATTGGTAGGTTAGCACCTGATTGAGTGATCTCAACTTGTTCTTCACCAATTTTACCTATAGCAGGGCGAAGCATATATGCTTGCTGGCTCTAATTAACCAGCAGAACTGCTTACTACTAATTATCGTTAACTTGCTGATTTCTGTGTTTCACAGTGACAAGTTGTGTCCTTGAAGTATATAATAATCAAACACACCTTGGAAGTTGATGCCAGCGTTCCTCCCAAATCCTTCATGCTTGGCTGCTTTTTACCTCTCCCCCTTTCAGCTATATTTATGTGAAAGAGAAGCTCAACAACGTTACTGAGATAATAGCTCTGTAGACAAAGTGTGTAGAGCTCTGCCTGGGAGGGTACACAGATCCTCCCAATCGCAAGAAACAAAATATCCGTCACACCAGCACACTGCCTCTTGGAAGAGGGGCTCAAACCCGACTGCCAGGTTTTGACACCAGAGTTCCTCCTGGGGCTGTGCTGTTTCTTCTTCATACGTTGACTGAACTGACAAATACCTTTCCGCACAGTCAATACGTATTGGGTTTTGTTCTGGGTTGGGTTTTTTCCTTTCTTTTTTTTTTTTTTTCCCTCTTTTTATGAGTTCTTATAAGAAAGTATCTGGATGTTCAGCCCTGCCAGTTTTGAGCGCCGGGCCACTTGTTAGTTCCTTATTATGTGTGGGCTAACAAGGAAGGAAATGTGAAAGGGTAAGATGGCAGGAAAGCCGTAGCATCTCGCTGGTGATAAGGCAGCTCAAAAATAGGCTGTGACAGCTGAACTAATGATGTCACCGATGCTGATACAAGTGGGCTGCTTCTCATTATGACTTCTCTGCCAGACATGGTGACATTCACCAGCCAGCGCGTGTCTCAAGTAGAAGATATAGAGAACAAATCATAGGAAATGTGGCACAGGAGGCATACGATAGAACATTTGCCCGGATTTTTGTTTTGTTTTATTTTACAAGAGCACAATACTTCTGTAGATGATAAAGGTGTATAGGTCAAGCTTAGCCTTGCTGGACCACTTTATCAAACCAGGGTCATAGGGCTCTTGTTGTGACATTTAGAGATAAGCATTTTGGAGGTAAATGAGATGGAGCAGTCTGCGAGGAGATCAGAAGGTGCTTGTGTAGCTTCAGACCTCAAGTAAATTACAAATACAGTGTTGGTAGCCTGACCATTGATATGTCCTTTGTACTATACACAGTGTATTAAAATAGCGGTAGATAAATAATGTAGTTTAGTTGTCAGAAAGATGCATTTGTTGCCCAGGTTTTTACCATAGATTTATTCTCGGTTTATTTTCCATAGAGTTATTTTTAATGAGAATGGAAAGGGAGTTAAAAATTATTTGGATTCAGATTTCATTGTGTAGCTACTCGATCAAAATATAAACTTGTTGTTTATACTCTTGTAAAGGGAAAATGCTATATTAGCTTTCAGCTATCAGATTTGATTCAGATAATGATACAGCATCCTAATTCATAGTCTCTACTTCAGATATTGAGTTTGTCTGTGATAGAGCCTTTTTCAGAAAACTGCTCTATCCTGATAAATCATCCAGAGAGAGAGAGAGAGAACACGCACGTTTAGTTGACATGGAAAAATAGGCTAATAATGTGATTGTATAGGAGTACTCGAATATTTCAATGCATTTGTGTTGATAAATTATCATTTGTTTTAATGTTCAGTTGCATGTACCCTTTTTAGCTGTTCTGCTTGATCTGTGATTTGCTAGTGATTTGCTAGGCTGTATGCAAGTGCTGGAGTTGGTTGCTTTTCCTGTTTTGATCACAGCCCAGGCAGTAAAGGCCACTACACTTTAAACAGATAATAAATCATATGGTGTCCTTGCTAACCAACATTACAGATTCCCCTGGGTCTGAACTGAATGTCCTTCTTTCTGTTCAGTTTAGTGCAAAGAAGGTAAAATTCTATTTGATGTTAGTGTAATATTTTGAGACAAAGTCTGATGAAGAATTTTTCCAAACTGCCAAAAATAAATCTTACAGGAGAGTTTTCGCTGGTGACTCGAGGCATATGTATTCCTGACTTCTGTCTGTTTATTTTTACTTCCCTTTTGTTGTAAGCTGTCTAAAGTTTTGATGCTGTTTAGCCAAAGAAGGAATTATAAAAGTAGCCTATAAACTCTTTCCAAGGGGGGGAGGAAGAGAGGGGAGAAAACAAAAAATGGTGTGAAGAAAGTGTTTATGCCTTTTGTTACGGTGTGTGCCATTTATCCACTTACCTGCATGGCATATTTGGTTCCATTTAATATACTCCAGTGAATTCCTTGCAGTTACTTTTCTTAAACTGTTTGCTCTGTGAAGATAATGGAAGTGGGATGCTCTGCCTCTATCGTTCAGCTGCAATAGATTGCAAGTTACTGCTAAGATTTCAAGTTGTCAAAGTATTTTACCCTGTTAAACCGTGTGCTCGAATGATCAGCATGTCCCAGGATTGCCCTGGGTTGATTACAGTGGTATAACCAATTGCTTGCCAGTGGGACTGAATCACTTTGAGCAGCATTCTCGCTCTATCATGAAATGTTTTAAAAACAGTTTTACCAACAACAAAAGCTGCTGTCTAAATCAAGCACCACACGTTTTCCCATTATGGCACAAATTTTGCTTGGTAACGTTTTGATTGCTGGGATGAGTGTTTAGCATCCTGCATTTGCTAAATGAAGGATGTGTGGGAATCAGATTTGGTACTTGAAAGCCTTTCTTCCTTTTTGACAGCTTGACCAACTGTTTTCTTTGGCTTTGTGATAGCCCTTCTATTCCTTCCCCCCCTCTGCTATAAACAACCAGTAACAACATCTCTCATTATTAAAGATGAATATGAAGGCAAAGTCCTGACATAGTTTATGTCGTGAAAAAGTTCTGCAAATCCTATCTTTCAAAAGTTAGTACGTGTCAGATGATGCAGTTCAATAGCAAGCTCTTGGCTAGAGCTCGCCACGCACAGAGGGGAGCAGGGCTGATGTTCTCCTGCCCCAGAGCTGGCCGTGCTTTATTTCACTGAAAGCCATTGCGGGGCTTTGTCACCCGCCGATGCACCCAGGGTGATTTCTGATGCTTACACCCTGTGCTCAGGCAGTGGGAATAATGCCCTGCTCTTGAGAGTCGTGCAAGCAAGAGACTTGGGGCTGGTCTGGAATTAGATCTCCTGTATTTCTTCCAGTTTTGACATCAGTTTGCTGGCTGGCGCCAAACTAGTCAGTAAATTCAGAGGCAATACCAGGGACAGAAGCCCTAAACCCGATGATTTCCTACCAGCTGAGATTTTATTTCAAGAAATGTTGCTTTGCTTGGATGGTATAATTTTTCCTGATTTTATAAAGGGTGCCAGCATTCTAACTGTAAATCTAATGTCTCTGTTTGTAATTTTCACTGTGCGTTACAACCTACCATGCCAGATTTTTGGCCCTGAATGTGGGCATTTCTTTTGCCATTGATGGTTATTGTTACTTTCTTCAATGTCATCATCATCAAGTTACAAAGAAAACGTTATAAAATGGGCACAGCTCTCTGGTCTCCTGGAGTAGTCAGGAAGTGGGGAAAAGCTGCTGAACCTGCCAGTTTGCTTTGGTGGAGGCGTAATTTGTAGAAGTTCGTAATACACAAGGACAGTACCTAACCTTTTTCTGTCCTAAAACAGACAGCAGAAAATATCAGGAAACATTTAGGTGACTTAACTTGGTCTAAGAACAGAACTGTTTGGTTTGGTGTTGAAGAGGGAGCTTATAAAGCTGCAACATTATCCTTAACTTCATAGGGATTAGCTATATGTTAGTGCAGTAACTGTAAGAAGTGAAATTTGGCTGATCATTTGTCTTTGATAGCTTCATTTGCGTTTGCCCCCCTAAGCCATTTCTCAGGGAATGGAAGAACTCCTGATACTCTCTGCATGACTTGTCATTTAAATGACAAAAATCACTTCTCTCAAAAGCCTGCTTTTCCTTCAGGAAAATCAGATTAAAACCAGGGCTGAGGGTGTTTTGGTGAGCGGTTTAATGTCCAATGTGTTGCATGATGCTAGACGTAAAAGTAAATGCATTGGAAAAGAGAATTTCCTAAATTTTTAAGGTCACCTCTTTTCCGAAAGGCCCAAGGCTTCAACACAGCCTTTTTGTATAAAGAAAATACTTCAAAGACCTCTTTATGACCTCTTGCATGAGGTTCAGGGTAGCTAAGGGACTGTGGCCTGTGTGAAGCTAGGAAGATTTCATGGTTACTTAAGCAGTTCATGACTGTCTCAGTTGTGAGCAGTATTCTCAGAGCATCATAGGACTCTTAGTTGGAGGGGACATCCAGAGGCTGACTAGATCTAACCTGGCCCTGAAATGGTTCTTTAGCACCCACACTAGGTCTGGTCAGCTGTGCCTCGGAGATCTCCAAGGGTGGGAAATCCACCTTCTTCCTGGGTAACCCGCATCAATGCTGCCCTCTTAAATGATGCAGCATCATGTTACTGTTTTATACCTCTTACAGATTTATTCTAGCTGTAAGTGTACTATGAAGTCGCTGCTTGTGCCTCGTCAGAGGAATACCACAGCAAAAATAGGAGTACAGCTTCTTGGCTGTGCATGAATAATACAGTGTCCTCTGCAAAGTTACAGGATTTTATTCTTCAGGCATGCACATAATGAGAATTCTGAGAATTTGTAAGTGAATTAGACCCAAACCAGCTTAAAAGTGGAGCCACTGAGAATTGTATGCAAGATAGATATACCTTTGTTGTCCTAAATTATCCTGCTTGCTAAGTAAAAATAAGCTATAAACTTTTAGAGTTGTTCTATGGGCAGTAGTTTAGTGAATTTTGTAGCACTAAGTGTGCTGTAATTTGGAAGAAAAAGTTTGAGTTCTACAGAAACCAACAAATAATACTGTCTTCTTCAATGTATCTATCTCCAGTTCTCTGATGGCTAAAGTCAGAGCACTCTTGAGAAAATATTTAATAAAATAGACCTTTTACAAAATGGCAGCACTCGAAGTGATGGCCCAGAGTCATCTTCCTTTAAGCCTAGTTTCCATTTGTGGACATTTCTTCGGCGTAAGTTCAGAAGTGTAGCTGCTGTTCAGGTAGATAGAGGCATTTACTTCTAATCTCATTAGTGTTTCAGCTGAATTATGAGATTGAAGGCATTCGGTGCTTACCCAACATCACTAGAGTTTGGTTAATTAATACTGTTTGCAACAGATACAGGTGTATGTCAAGCTGGAAATGCAGACTTGTTCAAAATGAATTCTAGGTATACTTTTGTTTTAATCAAAGCTTCCATAAAATGCAATCAGAATTTAAGTAGTAGTTCAGAACTGAAAATAGTGTTAGGAAAAACTTGATAATGGCTTATCCTTTCAGATTTTTCTGATGAAATATCTTGCTTCTGTCTTCCAGGACCTGCGCAAACAGGTAGCTCCATTATTGAAGAGTTTCCAGGGAGAGGTAAGAGCTTATGCTTCTCATTTCGATATTGCTTCACACGAGCCTGGTGTGCTGGCAGCCTGTCAGCGTGGCCGGGTGGGTACAGAGCCCTTGAGCAGAGAGCATTGCAGGGGTTCAGCCCTTCTGCATTTTGCTGTGTGCAGGATATGTGTGTGATACACTGGATTTGTGCTGGACAAGCTGAACTGGTCAAATCACTTTGCATTCAGCATACCTGAGCATAAGCTTACCGTTGCAGTGACTCAGGTGGCACCTGAGAACTCGCTGTGCCTCCGTGACTTCATGGTTAGAACGCTTAATGAATGCCATGTAATGTACGTATACAAAGTATGAAGATATTACAAATAGTTTTCACTGTAAACCTTTTCAGCTGTAAAACATTGTGTTCTAGAGGGCTTGATGGAAAACCTTAAGTTGGCAGGTGTTTGTTGGAAAAACAACAGAAAGCGTTAACAGCTCTGGTGCTGGCTCTTACTTTGATTTCTCTTCACACCACTCCACTAAGAAACACATGATTAGAATGATCACAAGTTTAAAAGCCAACTGTTGTTATTTTGAAGAATTTCTACAGGAAAAAGCAGCTGGGCCAATTACAGAATTTTACATTTTAGCTGTGGACAGCACTGAAGCGCTCACTTCACGTGAGTGCTTAGGCCAGATGGGAGCTGTTGTACTGCCTCTAAGAAAATGTCGTGTATGAAGTTTGCAAATTATATTTCTTCTTATAAAGATTAGTGCCTGCGTGGGGTGGTGGATTTAGGTTTTAGCTCACACTCTGTTACACATTGTAGAGTTCTGCTCTTAATGTTAGCTGTGTTAAAGCAGCAACACTTTTTACTTTCTTAATCTGTTGGCTGATTTTATATTGTTGCAGTTCCCATCAGAGCACAGAGAAATTCAGGAGCACGTTTTCAGAAGTCTGCATAGGGAATTAAGCGCACAACTCCCCATATCTGCATTTCTGATTACTTGTACATCCTGCTAAAGATGTATCTCAAATAGGCAATAATTCCTCATCCTGAAAGCAGTATGATATTTTTTATTTTACAACCCAATTTCCCAAGTATTGCTAGAAATAAATAAATAAACAGGACAACTTTGTCCTTGATATATCTAATAGTAGCTTGTGAGAACAAAGAATGACTTGTGTGAGTCCGTTTGCCAATGGAAATTTACACTTTAAAATTGCTCCGAGTGGATTGCAGTGCTCTTAAAACCTTTTCACTTTAGTTTCAAGCTTGCAATGCACTGACTGAAAAGTGTATGTGTGCTTTCAGCACTGTTCTTTAATCAAGTAAGAATCATAAATCCAAATCTGGCTACAGTTGAAGGAAGATTCTCCCATTAGATCTTGCCTGTTGGAGACAGCTCACTGTTACCTTGGTATGGCTCATACACACTCCTCTTCTGTAGTTTTGCTTCACTAATGTAAAATTGAAGTTTATGTTGATATAAATTCAACATCACAAATTACAAGAGTAAAATTTGTTGGTAGAAATCCCCTCTTACATAAATGAAGCACGAATACGTTACAGGATTGTGCTGCTGAATCTCTGAGCTGGTGATTCCAGTCTCCCTAATCTAGACAGGGTTTTAGAAACCTGAAAAACCTGAACTAATCATGATTGACTAAATAAATGCAGAACATACAACTGTGAATTGTGGTATTTGATTATAGATGTAATTACTGTATCTTGTTTTGGAGACAAATCAAAATACTGAGATATTAGTCTGTTCTGTTGAGTTATATTTTATTGTTCAGTATAGAGGTTTGGTCTCTGTTTATTGTTAAGGTTGACTTTCTGAAAGATTATAAGATGAATGCTCCAGGTATCTCATGAACAAATTGTGTTAAGCGTACAGGCTTTTCTCCATTTCAAATCCATTGGAGATGCCTTGACTTACTCTCCCCCGAGATGGCGCAGCAAGGAGTATTGCTGGGGGCAGGACACCCACCCCACGAGCTTGTAGGATTGCGTGGGTGTTACCTGTTAGGTGATACTTAATGTCCTGGGAGGAGGTGGCAGAGGGACCTTTGGGTCACCCAGCACATGTACTTTGGGATATGAGCAGGGAGGAGGCATGGGGAGTGAACTGCTCGTAAGTGGTTCCCTGCTTCTACTACATAGACTTCAGCCCCAGACTAGGATTTTGTTTCTTTAAAAAACCAACAAGAGTAAGTAAATAAAACAGAGGTAAGCAGAGAAGCAGTGAAAATAGATGTTTTCTGGAGTCCCTTCTGCTGGAGAGTGAGCATCCTCGAGCAGCAGGTATGGATGCTGTAGGAGTGCTCTGGCTCACACCTCTGTAGGTATTGTGGATGGCATTACCGAACTTGGGAGCACCACCTTCTTCTCACCAGTTTCTCATACGGAAGCTGGGAAGAAAGGTTCTTGCATGATGCAGCATCCCTGTTTACCATGCAGGAAAGCCTCCACCACGTTTTTGGCTGTGACTGCTATCTCCACCCCTACTGCTATTGCCCCATCCTTTTCTTGATCTCTAATGACAGAACTACGTAGGTGCTTTTGGCATGTCCCAGTGATACTAAGTTACGATGCCACCTCAGAGGGGAAGCAGGCTTTTGCAAATCCCATGTGGGATGACTGTGTTCCACAGGGCTCTGGGCACTAGGGAGGGACAGAAGGTAGAAGGGACAGGCAGCTCCCTAGTGAGCAAAGGTATTTAAGTAGCTTTAGACAGATACTGTGATGTTTCTGCCTGCCTAAGGACTGGCTCCCCACCTCCTGCAGTGCCTCAGCACTCATGCTAGTGTGGTCCCACAGTGAGCACAAAGTTTTCTTTTTTTCCCGTTTTTTGCTGGCTTAGTTTTCTGCCAGGTTGGTTCACTGAAGCAGCTCTCTGCAGGCGCCTGCTGGGCAGGGGAGAGGCCAGGAGAGCAAAGCCCAGGGCAGGAGGAGTGCACATGTGCCAGCTTAGGTTGACTTAAACTGTCCTTGAACTGTACCCTCGGTGAGCCTGACGTGACTTGGAGAGAGGTTAACTTAAGCTCACATATTTAAATATCCTCCCAAGCATGCTTTATGGGACATCTGCTTGTAAACCTGAACCTGTGGCTAGTTGACTTTTTAAAATAAATCCACAGGTCACTTCAGCCAATTTTTCTTTTCAGTTTGAGCATGGGTATTGATACTTCTTTCGTCCCCCCCTTTTCCCTTTGTATAATATGAATTTATAAATAAACACCCGCCAACCAGAACACTCTATATGCTATAGATATTTATCTCATTCATTCAGATGAAAACTCTTTCATTACTGGTTGGAAATAACTTTTTTTGTATAGATCTCGGTGCTTTAAGTAACTGGATTTTTTATGATGACAATTAAAGTAAAAGCATTATGAAATGAAATTTAGAATACTACAGACTTTAAAATGCATTCCTAGTTCAATGTGAGACCCTATTAATTCGTCACTGTAGTACAATTTTATTATAGTACTTTTTCCTTGTTTAGGAGTTTAATGGAAATTTGCATGCAGTTTTTTTTAAAAAAACTAACAGAATGTTGTGTCTGATTCAAAGCTGATGGTATTGTTCTTTTGATTTTTGTGGGTAACTTTCCTAGCTTTCCTGGAAGATTTAAGGTCTGGATGGTGTAAAGAGGCGATTGTGAGCAAGACAGTTAGAAGTCATTAATTTAAGAGGTGTAAAATTCCTGTCGTTTCTATCTTAAATTTTTTTTTTGCTTACCACTAACCTGGGGATGCAACTTATTAATGGTTTGCTTACCATATGCTGGGCTAAATACAGGACAGAATCAGAAAACACTGAAGAGCTTTATCATTCAATCATAAAATATGTAATTTGCAAGCTGGCAAGGCACTCCTTCAAGCAACCATCTAAATAAGCTGTGTTCTGAGTAGGTCGTTGTGCGTTACCATGTTTACATCAGTGGATGGATATTTGTACATGAAATCTTAAAAAAAAAAGAAAAGGTTATGTTCTTGGGCTATGTTAATTTACAGAACTAAAGTTGTGGTATGGAAACCTAATGTTGGAATCCGTATTTGTGAAGTCATCAAATAGATATTTTAAGGCTGGGAAAGGATTTCCTGAGGTCATTAGCATTCTTTTCATGTGGCATAACAGTACTGTCCAACAGTAATGCAGTAATCCCTCATTTGGAGAACCCTTTAAGGCACATACTCCAAAACAACACACTGGACTTTATTTCTGTGAAAACCAGTTCTCATATTCTTCTCACAAAGCAAGTACTTTTAAGGGTGTTGCCATTCTGATGAGACCACTCTGGCTCCCCACTTAGCTGAATTGCTCTTTAAACTATTAATTTGGTCAGTAGAGTAATTTAATAATTTTCCATATGCAGACGACAGACGCTGAAAATCAGTTTGGTGTGCTGGAACTACTAATCATGCCTTTGAAGGAGTACTCTAATAATATGTGTGCCTAAACAACTTCAGACCTACTTTACTTCTACATTTTGAAGGAGTATTCCTGAGCTGATATTCATCTTCCCCCCCCCCCCCCCCTTTAATTTCCTTATGTTAAATTTACAAACCTAATTAATACAATTTCTTTCCTGTAGGTTCACTTCATGATGGCTCAATTAGAGTAGCAGTAGAACTGTGGTTCAATATTCAGGCCAGCTTCATAATTGAGAACACATTTTCTTCTCAAAAGCTGCAGCTGGTTTGGTTCTGCTCATGCAGAAAAGGATATAACCTTGCATAACATAGGAAATGAACGGTTGAGAGAGAAGCCAAATTCAATTTCAGTCAGATATTTTGAGGATAAGTCCATGATCTATGGAAGCAAGGGAATGAAAAGTGTGTGTATGTGGAAAGCAGCGTATTCAGCACTCTATTAATCACGGCTAGCCTGGGTGCTGTTGTGTGCCGTTGCGTTAGCACAGATTCTAGTACAGAGGCTGGAGAGCAGCCAAGCACTCCAGAAGTTAACCTCTTAAAGACCCTGAGCTGCTTTCTGTTGAATAAATGTAATTTTGTGGTCAGAAATAAATGCTTGTGATGTAGCAGGAGCTTTGAAAACAACAGCGTGGCAAAGCTATTACAAATTGCTCTGTGTTGGGGAAGTCAACAGCATACATCAAAATTCAGAGCTCGCGTCGCGCTGATTTAGGCCCAGAGCTTTCCTGCTTTTCAGTGAAAGTCCCGTTAAACCACTCCGTGGAACAAAATGGAGTAAATGTAATATTTTTGGTGGGTAATTGTTTTTGTTTAATGTCCACTCCACAGGGTGTGGGTGGTGGGTAATTTCCTTTGTATAACAGGAGCACGGGGATGGATTTGTGCTTCATCTCGCTTCTGTTTCCCGATGCTAGGGGAAGGGAGAGAGGCACACAGCGTGCTTTTGGGGTAACAGCAGCGCAGCAGCGTTTCATTTCTTTGTTTACACAAGTGTGTAAATGATTATTTATTTATTTTTGGCTGGCTTGATTGCAGTTTAAACAACATCTTTCCTGAGGAAGGTGATTTAAATATACTTCAGCATCTCAAAGGCAGATGCACTCTCCCTGATGAGCATGTAGGATGTCTGGTGCCGGCACTGGGCTGCAGGGTTGAAAACATCCCCGAGAGAAGAGACACTGAACTCCAGAGCGATGGACAGAACTGTAGAAACTCTCAAACACAGTCAGAGCCTCTCCTATATGTACCCCTTTCTCCTTCTCATATTGGTATCTTCCTGGGACAAACCTCAGCTACTGGGATAAGCCAAACCTAACATACACCACCAGAAGCAGGTACTAGGTACTCTGCACCTTTCTGAAGCTCCTGCAGGTTCATCTCCATCCCATCCAGTGTGCAAGCAAGTTGTACTGAGACAGCAGATACTACTAGGGTAACTTTGGGGAGGATCAGCCCAAATCCTCTTATTTTTATATAATTGACAAAGTGCTGAAATTTCTGTTGGCAGCTGGTGGGCTGTCTATATTAAGGCCCGTTATGCCGCTGCCACGCGTTTGGGTGAAATGATAACAGTGGTGGGAAACTATTTATGCAAAATTCAGACAGGCAGCACTGTTTCAGTTCGCAGTGTCAGGAGTATCTTCTCATCCTTTTAAAAAAAGAGAGCTTGAAGTGTGCTGGAAAGAATGGGGATGGGAGGGCTGTGCCGGGCGCGGTATTCTGCTGAGTGTCATTATAATGCAGTCCATTTCTCCAAATACAGAATTATCTCTGTATTTATTACAAAATTACTATGAGGCTCTATACAAGCCAGTGTCTGGTCTTGCTTTGTTGTAATAGAGAAGCAAGAGGGTAAAATCAGTATAAAATATTAGTGAAAGGTTACATTTTGGTGTTTACCTGCAGGTGGGTTTTGCAGAAAGGCAGTTTATGAGCTCATTCTTGCAAGGATTCCTCTGCCCTAATTTTTTAAAATACATAAACAAAAGTTTGGATCATCCGTAAGGGAAAAAGCGATTGTGGGTTCTAGGTCGCTGTTCACAGAGGCAGGAGGAGAGGCTGACGGGCAGGTGAAAACACCCACTCGCTTCACTGTGTAGCTCCTTCTCCGGCTGGGAAGCTGGAGGCGATGTTGCCCGGGCAGGAGCACCGCTTTCGCTCCTTCCTTCCCTGCCCCACTTGGCCACACCAAGAGTGGCTGGGCTGGCCACGGCAGGAGATGTTCTCCAGCCCGCCTTGTGCTCTCGCAGAACCTCGAGGCTCAAAAGTGGCAAGCTCTGACATCTCCCTGGTTGGTGGTGTAGCAAATAATTTGCTGATCTATTCTCTAGAAAGTCGTTCTTTCAGTTTCTTGGGAAGTACACGTCCCCTGTTTGGAGATCATCTTTTTCCTACTTCCTGCTATGTGTTTTACCTTTTTTGCGATACAAAAATTCACGATTGGCCCATGCCAACCAAGGAGAGAGGCTAGGATGCAAAGTACAGAATTACAAGGGTAGATCATTATTTATGCACATGAGGTGCCCCAGACAAATTGGGGCACCCCAAATGTGGTTTCACACAGGCTTCTTACACCCTTCAAACATTCAGGCACAACACGATTTGATTAATCACTAGCACCCTCACTTCTGATTACTAATCAGAGTAAAACTTTGCAAATCAACTACATTTCTGCAGCATTCTTGCTGCTTGTCTATTGATCCAGACTTCCTTGGAGTTGGTCTTGCTAGAGTTACTTATCTATGGCACCAGAAACCACTGGGAGGGTTTAAATAATGATGAGATAGAGGGACTAGAATGCTGGCATCTTGGTTGTCCAGGGGTGTCCTTTATCCTTCATGGACAGCTCTAAGCTTCTGCAAAGCAGGGTCCTTATTTCCAGGACCAGGCTGTCCTTTAGTTTATTTTACTCAGGCATGAACAATACCAAAGTCTCCAGTAAAATTCTAGTACCTCACTACATTACAGTGTATAGTGTGAATTAATAGATATATTTTAACAAAGTTAATACACTTCCATACTCCGAAGACTGATTGCTAGAATAGTTAGGGAAGGGAATTTTCATAACATTTGGCACTTTGACCCTCCTTTTGCCATCCATATTTCGTCTCTCTGGTTTCATGCCATACCCAATCCATGCCAGTGTGGGACTGATGCTGGCAAGTGTCCTTGCCCCAGCCCTGGGTGCCCACCTCCTCCCTCGTGCTGAGTCTAGCAAATGCACGGGATGACTCAGTTCAGTTTGCCAGCATGATGGAAAATAAATTCTTTCTCTCCTTCATTGCTTAGTTCTTCATCAAGTTGGTGAGCTGAATCATGCTACGGCAGTGCGATCGCTAGATCTGATGCAAGAGAAGCAGAGCCTGTGGCCTGAGGCAGGAGGAGAGAGCAGGGCTGCTCCCTTTGGTGGATGGACTGGGAGTTGAGTGAGAGCAGGAGCTGAGAAACTGCTCAGAAATGCAGAGAGGTGTGAGGAGGGAGACACACGGGTTATCAGAGGATCCAGGAGAGGTTCAGCAATGATAGCAGGCCCACTGTCGCAGTGATCTGAAGGCAGGGTGGCACACAGTAAAAGCTATTTAAACAAAGCTGTCATTCTGCTGTCAATATCTTGAGGCACATGTTGGGCTGGGCTGTTTTACTGGAAAGGAAGATCAAAGATTGGAAAAGCAACAAGAAGCTGTCCTGTGAGAACGAGAGAGCTGAGCTTTCCTCAGGGGATGGCAGCGTTGTTTGTCTGGGAAAATCAGGATTTATCTGGGCATGAAAGGAAGAGAAGGTTTCAAGGGTTCAAGGTTGCAGCTGTTTCACAGTGGAGGGAAGAAGAATTGAAAGATTTGAGTCCTTCTTAAAGCTCTCTTCTTAACTTGAGGTTAAACCAACAAGGTGGTGAGGCAGGCATGCTCTTCCCAAGCTCTCTCCTGGTAGCGTACCTGTGCACTGCACCCAAGCAGCTTTGATAAACAGATTGGTATTGTACCACTGTGAAGTCCTTATTTTTGTTAAAGAATTTATAGCACAGCTAAAATACACACCATATGCTTTAAGCAGCTGTACAGGAATAATTTCTTTTTAATTTTGCTTCAAAACTTCTTTAATGGCAGCAAAGATAAAAAATAGTATTTTCACTTTTTCTTTTGTCAGCCGCAAAATAAATTAGGTGGGATGATGAACTATATATTTTTAGTAATTTGTAAAATTATAACGTTATATTTTTATTAATTTATTATATATATCTGTTGGTATTAAGAAAGGAAGATCAAGCCAACTGCCCGCATACCCTGCGCGCCTCCTAATTCACAGGCACAGAGTGTGTTGTAGGGCTGTTGTGGTGCACCACCTTAGAACTGATGTACTGTTTTATATGAAAGGGCAGCTAAGCTCTATTGTAATGGCTTCAAAGAAAGACTGATGCCATTGCATAGCATTAATAATGCTTGCTATAACTGCCATTTGATTCCAAGGCAGCTATTCAAGAATATAGCACGGCTTAAAATAATGGTGCGTTAATGTGTTGTTACAATGCTTTTCCCTTTGTTTAATATGTTTCTTCCAATTCTTAATGGCATTTTGGTAGCTCCAAGTAATTGAAGACAAATGGAAAAACTTTGTGATGCAAAGCAATACAACAAAAGATGTGTAAGGGAGCTTTGCAAATGAAGAGGAATGGGTGTCTCGTTAAGGCATCCATTTATTAAAAATCAGAACAGAAAAATAACTTCTGGTTTAAGTCACTTATTTTTGCTTGGTAAGTTAGTTCCAGATTGGGTGCAGAACAGTAAAAGACATTCATGTTAAGGTGGCTAATGAGGGTGAGAATTACAACCGAAAAACAATGAGCATAAGCAGAAGAGTTAGGGCTACAGAATTCATGTTTAGCATAGTTGTGTGAATGCTTGTGTTTGAGACACTGGATACGTAGTTAATTGGACTGCAGATAAATCACCAATACTTTGGTAATGCCATACAGGCACAGAAAGCAATGTGATCCCTTCACTAAGGAGTTGTCTTTGGGATGCCAAGTTGTCTAAAACCAAGAGAAAAACCCAGCAGTGCTGAGTGATCCAAGTTGATCTGTCGGGAGCAGCGCACCGTGGCCATGTGCGGGTCTCATGGTCTGCAAATGTGTTAATGTGCTGCTGATATCTGTAAGTTCAGAGAATTTAAGTGTCGATGCAGAATGCGTCGGCATCTGGCAGTCTCAGCTTCCTTGCAAAGAGCTTTATCTTCCCGTTTCATTTTTAAGTTCAAAAACACCATTGTGCAGCCTTCAGTCTGACTGCAGTTGGTGAGACAATACCATGTGCCAGTACAGCACAGAAGAGCATCCCACTTCCAGAAACCTGAATACAGAATCCAGGTGATTTGTGGGGCAGTAGACATCAGACTTCAATTAATGCTGAAATTTCTTAGTGCATAAAGAGTGACAGATTCCAAAATAAAGCCACAGACTTTGCTTTTATCTTTTTGAACTTGACTGGACGTAGCCGAAACAGAAAGAGGCAATTAAAACTACATTCAGCATCTTCCTTGACATAGGTGGCCAGATCTATGGTGCTTACCTAAATGTGGAGAGAAAACCACTGATTTCATTGACAATATTTTGATTTTAGCCAGGTGTAGTAGATATTAGACTGTGACCAAGCATTCCTGAAATAGGCAGTCCGTGCTACTGGAGTGTCATGCCAGCGACACTGGGCAACCAGCTGTCTGTCCTTGGCAGTGAAGAGTGGGAGCAGGCCAAGGAGGTCTGCAGGGGCAAGTTGGGGAGAGGTGGTTATGGAGGGGAAGGGTGTCAGTCAGCCTCTGGGGTGAACTTGGTACACCGAGCAACAACTCACGAAAGCACTTGACCTGGAAAAATAAGGTGGATAAAGGGAGGACTGCTCTCAAACCAGTGTGTCGCTGCGGTTCCCTCCATATAGCTCCGGCGATATTTTAAAGATGAAGAGTTTGCTAAGGAGGGAGGATTCCTAGTGTCTCATTTCTGTTATCTCAGTATAGCGCCAGTGGTATTATCAAGACAAATAGTATGCCAAAACTTAAAAGTGAACATATGTTTATGGGGGTGGTGGGGAGTACAGAGGTCACTGTTGTTTCTTTCTAGTCAGAGAAGACATAATGGGGCCTGGTTTAGATAAATTAAGATTTGGAGCTAAGCTCATGTCAAGACTATGCTAGTGTAATTATAAGTTGACTTCTTTCAGGGTCCCTGAAGTTTTTAGAGTCAAATAAAAATGTTCAGCAAGAGTTTTATAATGTAGTTCAACTGTTTTAATGTGAGCTGACTGCAGCTCATCCTTGTTGGCTCCCAAACCAATTTTACTTTGATTTGAAAAACTTACAGTGAACTTCCAGATACTTACTTCCATGTCATTTCAGTGCTCTGTTTCCTCTGTTTCTGGACTTCATTTATATTTTGCTATTTTTGATTTCTTTTTCATCCCACATTTCCTTATGCAGCTGGAAGCTGGCATACTTTTTTTTTTTTTTTAATTCCAATTAAAGTTGTCATGGTGTTTTTTCTAAATTTTATTTTAAGATATAAAATATTTGTGGTGCTCATTTTTAATAGAACTTCAAACCAGACAGATTGATTGGATTTTTTAACAACTAAAAAAAATCTTTCTGCTTAGTGGGATTGTTTGGAATTCTGATTCTGAATTTGGGGAAGAAAAAAAAGGTGTGAAAGTTCCTGTGATTTACAGACTGCTTCCATCAGAAAGTCTCTGATCTCCTTGGAAGATGCTGTTTCAATTCTACTTTATATTTCAATCACTGTATAACTGGTAAGGAGTGAGTAAACCATATCTTTTGTAATACTTAGGGAGATTATAAGTACAAATGCCGTTCATTAAAATGTGAGAAAACTGTAATAGGAAAACAAATCCATCCTGTTATTTCACAGAAATGCAAGCATTTTAAATGCTTTGGTTTTTGTAAAAGGGGCAAATGAATTTTTCAAAATACAGTACAGAATCAGTTCTGTAATGCTAATTGTATTTAATAATAGTAATTTAAATTTGGCTGTACTCTGCTGAGCAGCAGTGAGAGAAAATTGTATGTGGGAACGTTAAAGTCCAGAAGTCTAACATATGGTGTGTTTTGGCCTTCAAAGTCTGTCTTTATGTACCCATGAAATATCTCAACTGCAAAAGTCTTTCTGATGGCTGCCCCCTCCTTTCTCGCCCGTTCACAAACGGTGTCTGATACTCCCAAGCATTGATTTACACTACCCGGTGCCTCTCTGCCTTTGGCAGTTTGTTCCATATTCTAATTTCAAATACTCTTTGTGTGAAAATGTTCTAACCGAATTACTTATGTTCTCATTCCCTAATGAGCATCAGTCCATCTGTGATTGCCTGAATTAAAATTAATAAATGGGTTATTCACAGCCATCAATCCCTTGCTCTCCAGCATGTCATGTGCCCTGCGAGATTCCAGTGCCTTTCCACAGCCTTTCTCGGTGAACTCTAAAAGACATGTATGGCCAGCATTTCTTGAAAAGTGATATTTGCTCTGCACGTCCTCCATCATTTGGGCCTCTGCTGCTTGTTTATCATCTTTCTAACACCTTTCTCTTTTTTTCAGTTGATAAGAATAAGTTGCAAATAGGTCAGGTTTCAGTTAAGCTACACCTCCGCCAAGCTACATAGATTAATCCAGATTTTGGGGGGATGTAAGCAAAATAGGAATTTGGTTTGTTTCCCTAAATATAGTCTTGTGTTGTGTTCCCGTAACTTGTCTTTTGCCACCTCTGGCCGTATTTCTCAAGATTTCATTGCTGCTGCCAAGCGCCATGCCGATCCTTTCAGTGTCCTTGGTTTCCTCCATGAGCCCTCCCCTCAAGTCTTTTCTTGGTTTGTATGTTGTGTGTTGTGCTTCTGTGTAACTTCCACAATTGTCCTTGTCCTTTGGTTTCCCGGCCTTAATCCTCTCTGTAATGATCTCTACAAGTCACTTATCAGCCATAAGACTAATCTATACAAGTCACGTGGCGATCCTGCGCTCTGCTCCTGTGCACTTTGCGTCCGACTCCATTATTTTAATCATCTACATTGTAGGATTCCCCCCACCCTCCCCCTCAAATCCTTCCCTTCGCAAAGTCATTTTCGTACAGAGTAAACAGAAGTGGCACCACATCTGACCCCGCAGCACCCTCCTGCTTATCTCTCCTCCTCCCCGCGCCGTTTCCTTTCCCTGGCACCCTCTGCTTCCTGCGCCCGCGCGCTCCGCAGACCACTGCAGCTGGGAGGGTTTGTAGCACACTCTCAAGCTCTGCAAAGCTCCCTCCCGTATAATAAAATCTCAGATACTTTCCTGAAATACAGATACAGTAAACTCTGTCCATTGTTTCTGCCTTATCTACCAAATCAATAATGTAGTGAAAGAATTCAAGGACGTTTTTCAGACAGGACCTTCCTTTTTTAGTACATGTTGACGTACACACCTTTAAATGGTTTCATAATATTAACTGCTTTTCAAATACACAGAAGAATTGATATCAGGTCTTTGTATCCGTAGTTCTTCAGATCCTTCCTTGCTTTTTATTAAAATATGGGAACGATAATCTCCATACTTTTAGCTTCCTGATTTCTGTAAGCTGTTGCAGAACTGTGTTAGGCTTTCCTGTTTCCCTCTGTGTCTCTTTCTGCTTTGGAGTATTAATTCAACAGACCTGCTCTTGGGTCACTTTGGGCCGTTTTTGTTAATATTTAGTATGTGTAAGTCCTCTGTTTCCTAGCACATTAGGAAAATGCATGTTTACCAAGAAAAGTTGCTGTGGAATAAGTATTTTATTCTCAGAGCCATAAAGCTGCCTCTCTTTGTAAAATGAAGTTTTAGATAAAAATACAGATTTCGGGGAAAATAACAGGTTGTGTGAGGTAGTATTTTCCCTCACCTGGGCAGCTTCTTAGATTAGTATTGTGTGTGTTACAAAATACAGAGACGCTAGTCCAGGGAGCCTGGCTTGAGTTCATGGGTACAAGACAGTCTAGACTCTATGGGTCTGCGCCTGAGCTTTATTAGAAAATTGATTTGCATGTAGCAAATTCACAGTTGTTTAGTGTTAAGTATCACAGCGTGCCCAACAAGTACATCTTTTCATCCTCTCACAGGCTTAGTGGAAATAATAGAAAAATATATTTGCAACGATGAAGGCAGAGTGTGACATCAGAAGTGCACACGGTTCCTATTTGCTGTGTTAGATCTTACTAAGTGGTAAAGGAAAACAGTTGTTGGGGAGAGAACCTGTCTGGCAAATACCATGCTTTTTATAAAGATTTAACGTAAAGAAACACAATAAACAGTAGTGTTCATAAAAATATTAATACTTGCTATTGTGCTGAAACAGGGCTTTAAATTATATTCAGTACAAACGTACCAGAAATACAAGACTGCTTCTATGGGAGACTCAGGTTCCATTTTTATGTATTAACTAGTTTTATATGAAATATATTCATTTATTTTTATAGCTCTGAGTGTAAGAGTTGTATTGGAACAAGTTTAAAAGCCTTCTTTTCTCATCCCTCCTTTTAGATCGACGCATTGGGTAAAAGAAGCAAAGAAGCAGAGGCAGCCTTCTTGAATGTTTATAAGAGATTAATTGATGTTCCAGGTAAGCAAATTATTTCCTTATTCTGAAAAACTGATGGCTTATGTTCATGTGAATGCTACTGGGCATTTTTTCTACTTTTGATAAGGTAAATATGAGCAATAGTTTTATTCTCAAACTGGTACACTCCAGTATTGTTTCTAATGGAAAGAACTGTAAGGCACGTTTCATGACTTCTCATTGCATTTACATTTTAATGTTTGTATGAATAATTTTATATTTTAATATTGTGTGATGCTCAGTAATTTGATTATTAGAGGGTTCACACAATTTTAACAAAAAAGATATATCTTGAAGCTTCATCGGGAAGCAGCAATGTTTTTACTTTTAAAGGACAGAGGACATTTTTCATACCCTCCGCCCAAAAAAAGTCTTACTGAAAAGTACATCACTACCAAATTTCAATTCTGTTCAGTGTGAGTGTGATCATAAATTTTATTCTAAGGCCTTTGTTGCATGTGTTTTCAACTTTCCTTTATGTTTGGCATCAGAAGTTTCCAGTTCATTTCTTTTTACATTTTGGGAGTTGATTTTTTTGTTTTCCCCAGTGGTAGATAAATACTGTCAGAACAGATTTTATTTTTGCAACTGTACCCAAAGATGAGAGGGAGTTAGGAGTCCAAGTCTCTACTTCCAAATCTTGGCCTGACTGAGCTGTTGGCAGATGACAGTGTCTGTATGATATTATACTTATAAACATTGATATAATATTCAAAATACTTACCTCAAGAGAGGTTTTGAGGTATAACTAATACTTCTAAGGGCCTTTAAGGCCTCGTTGCAAAGCACACCCTAGTCTTTACTTGTTTTACCTTTTAAGGAGCACATTTCATGCATGCTTCAAATAAAAATTAATTTTTTAATGTTTTGTTTACATCTTAACTGGTTAAAAGGTCAGTGTTTTTCAGATGCTCAGTCAGAGCTAACATATGTATTTTTTTATGCTTTCACATTTATAGTCAAGTAGTGCCCAGTGGCCAGTACCTGCTGTATTAAGTGCAGCATATGTAGAGAGATGCAGGGACTTACCATGCTCATCCTAGATGACAGTTGCCTCAGAAATGTTGTTTTTTAGGTTAATCAGCTATGGTCTGTGAGTTTTCATTTACTTGTTCCCTGCTCACAGTCTTAGTAACGTTCCATAGGTGAACAGCTTCCTCTGCACGGCTGCTCGTGCTGTGGAAGGGGTGGATAACCTGGAGAGGCTCCTGACCGTTGCTTACAGGGTGCAGGCAGTCTGTGCTGCCACGAGCAGCACGGGCATGGGACGGGCTCTCTCAGCTCTGTTTTGTAAAGGAAACCCCTCCGTGAAAACATACCCAACGTACCTGCAGCCTGCGAGTCCATCCACCATTCAGTTGTAAGGAGACAAGCTGTAGCCCCTCCATCTCATGCTAACGCAGCCCAGGGTGCTTGTTTCTTGCCATAATTTGGGAGGCGAGGAGGTTTGATTTCTGGTCTTTTTGATTTGATGGTCTGTTTTTTTTCACGACTGAGGAGTCGTGTCAAACGAGCTGTGTGGGATCCGTTGCATGCTGTTGTGCAGAGGCTTTTTTCTGAAGCCTGGCGTTATCACAGGTGCTGTGAATTGAACAGCAGAGTCAGACCAAAGAGAAGGCAGAACATGTATCTCACCCATGCTGTAGGATCTAAGTTGTGAGGGACTTTGTCAGTACTTCTTTGTAGGAGAAAGAATTTTCTCCTTTCCTTTATTTACAAGAGCAAAATTTACACTCCTTCTTCCACACTCCACAGTCTCTCTCTTGTCCAGCCTTCCCCTGTGTGTGCCTTACGTTGTCAGAGAAATATTTCTTTTATATTCTTACTACATGTAAAAATTTCAGCCTGGCTAAGTTGTGAGTGCAGTAGAGTCTGTGGAATTAGAAGTATCTACAGTTTTTAGTCCTGTGCTCTATTAGCAGGCCTGAGAGGCACACGAGGAGCATACTGGTGTTGCTAAAAGCAAATTCCAGGTTCTCAAGAAGTCCGGCCCGTCTCCTGTAGCTGTATGCAGGCATAACAAATACTCACTGTTTACAACACATGTTGCAACGAAAAGGAAAACAGCTATTAGGAATGTATGGCACTGGTATTCGTCTCGACGTGGCAGGGCTGAGTTAGGCGTGTGCAGTTAAGGGCTGGCTTCATTGTTGGTGGTTTTTTTTTTTCTTTCCTTCTCATCGTATGTAGTCTTTCACGTTGGGTATGTATCCATGAAGGGCTCTCCTTTATAAAAGACCATCAGTATTCATTTATCACCTGTGTTGTTTTGCCTCTATGTGGCTTTACGTATCTTTCAACCTGTCCACTTGGTATTTCAAATATTTAGGTATACTTTTAGCTCCACAATCCTGCTATGTTTTCTTTTCGGTGTGAGAAGGGAGCTATGATGTTTTGAGAAAGCTATGACTGGAATGCTGCGGAGTGGTTATTTAGCATTAAGCATCACTGTTACATGACAAGGGTGCAATTTTATCAGACTTTCAATATCCTTTATAGGACCATATAATAATTGCAGCTGAAGTCTAATTCCCAGCAGCCAATTTTATGGTTCTTGAGGAGGCATCTATTCCTCTCCTCAGTAATAATGTGCACACTTTATATAATTAAAAAGGGCTTCTATTTTAATTTTACCATAAAATGATCTGTATTGGAACTCCAGCTATGGCACTTTATGGATTCAGCTAAGTTTAATGATTTTCTTTCCTGACTTGACCAGAGTTTTCACTCAGGCTCACCAATAAGGAATTTGTGGGAAGGGTGGTATTGTACTTGTAAATTTTCCTATATACATCAGGGGTTTTCTCTTTAAAAGATAAACCAGGCCTTTTCATATCTCTCTTGAGCTTTATGATACTGTTAAAATAGCATTATCATTGGTTTGTGCTGCAAAATTTATCCTTCCTAAAGGAAAGTACATGTCAAGGAAAACATTTTGGTTTATGTACGTTTATACAGCTGTAATTCTCACGCAGATCATTCTGTCTTGCTTGAGACTGAACATTTTTAATTAATGGAATTAATTTTCTCATTTAATTGCCTTATTTTCAGTATGCAGTAGAGAGCTAGAGAAAAGTGAATGCTGCCACATGAATTGCACTAATCAACAAGGTTGTCACAACTTACCTTTAAAAATAATGTGAATACATTTATTTGGAAGTAAAAGGAGGTTGGGTCTGTATTTTGAGGAAGCTTTCTTCCATCTGTTCATGATTTTTTTCTCTTTAGTTTCAGAAAATAAGTGTTTTATGTTAGCACCCTTGGCTTTTAGGGTCTTAATCTTGCAAACACTTAAAGTGAAATTGGAGCCCTGTTGTGTAAGTGTTTGGAAGAGCAGTGTTGCCTTGCAGAAACAGTATATTCATAATTCTGTTTTTCTAAAGCTTTAAGAGAAAAATACTAAGCATTAAAAATACTAAAAAATACATACTTTTAAAAAGGAACAGTGTTCACTACTTAATTTTTTTTTAAACAAAGCTTCACTGTAATTTTCAAGTAAAAGTTAAAATGTGGTCACCCAGAGTGAATGCCAGATGACAGTATCTGGATGAACGGGTTAAAGAGACTTTCTCTTTATTCTGTGTCTTTATTACTGTGCAGTTACTGCACAATGCCACAGTTGGATTTGCTCAGTTTTCAGTATTGCTCCTGTTAAGCATGACTTCTGTGTAGGCAAAGAAGAAACAATTCTGCCTTTAAACAGCAAATCTGCTATCTTGATGTGGCAGGATTAAACTGAATTTGGGTTCAGTGGCTGTTCTCCTGTAAAAGCTGATTCTGTATCTTCTGTCATATGGAGTTTGTCACCAAAGGGGAGTACCTGAAAAGCTTCTCTCCTGCCCGTTTCTCTCTCTACTCCAGGGGAAAATTCAGGTGCCAGGGCTGCAGGTGCAGCAGTGCCAGCCCTGGCCGTGCTCTGGCACCCAGCACACCCCTCGCCCGCTGCCTCTGCCTCCCCTCCTGCACCCCATTTTGCTGAAGCGTGGTCCTAACCCCCTCTCACTCCTCCCTAACGCCTGTCCACTGAGCTGCACAGTATTGCACCTCAGGGACACCCTGTACGAATATAATAGGAAAAAGTGTTGCGCTTTTTCGGCATACACATGTTTGAGAATTATCGTAGGTTAATGCAAAATACTTGCTCTCAGTTTGGTGGGGACTGTGCAGCCTTCTAGGGTTGAGCCATAAATGGTATTTGTTTCTGCTTAATGGGAATTTTCTCATCAAGAAGCTAAATGACTCTTAGAGTGTACAAGGGGATGTATGTGTGTTTTTATTGGAGACTCTTCACAGGTCTCTGTTGTGATCAGATTTGCCATAAGTTTAGCTCTATATAATGTGCATGACGTGTTTTTTAGCTCAGAGGACCTGCTATCTATGGAAAGTATAAAATAACAGAGAGGGTAAAAAGAGGTTGTGGGTTTTTTTGTTGTTTTGTTTTTTTTTTTTAATGTGCCCTGTCAAAACAATTAAAAGCAGTAACAGTGAAAGATGGCTGAAGTGGAAATTTTATCTTTTCCTTACTCCTTGCCATCATAAATTGCACGCCCTGCCGTGGGGGCTGTATGTTACTAAGGGGTTTGGAGGAGGAGCAGGCTACTTCCAAGGGAGTTTTTCACACACCCATCATTACATGTAGTATTTTTATTTACATATAATAAGTTTAGCTTTGCAAATTCAAACTGCCCTGCATAGGGCTTTCTTTTTCCAAGGAATGATTTAGCTTTTTTTGAAATAAGTAATCAGTAAAGCACAAAATAAGTGTTAGGGAATTTCTTCTAAAGGCGGAAATGAAAATTTGTTTCACACCCATAAAGAGAGCGCTTCATTCCTTCATCATAGAGCCCGTGCTAGCAGCAGTGTGAGATGCAGTGCTTAATGCTATCACTCCATTCACTTTGTGATTATTGACAACTTAGCAACACTCTCCAGACTTGTATTGCTGTTTAGGCTAAGAGAAGACTTCCTTTTAAAGTGTATTTGATCAGTGTTCTGAGGTTAAAGATGATACAAGAGAAAAACAGGTTTGGTTTTTTTTTTTCCAGAAAACATTATCTGCTGCTTGTGTTGGAGGTGATAAATGTCTATGAAGTTGTTGTATTTATATATGTTATGCGATGTGTTTGGATTTTTTTTTGTAAAGCGTAATGTTAAGCAGAAAGCATAAAAGTTAATGCCAGCCCTGGTAGCAGTAAGTCTGTATAGACTTTTACATGCCCAGATGACCCAGAATGTTGCATGATGTGCTTAAATTGCAACATAAGCACACCCAGCCTTTTGTGCTGGTAGGGAAGAGCTGGTTGAATATAAATTTAGGGGAGATGTAAAGAGGGGAGAAGGAAAAGAGGTTCACTCCAAGGGACTGTGTTAAGCAATCCCGAACTAGAATACTGAAAACATAGTTTGAAAAAGTTAATACTCAGAGCACTCTTTATTGGGCTGATTGTTAATTGTTTGGCAAAACTCTGTCTAAAGAGCAAGATCGGGTTTAGTATACCCTGAGTTTGTGGAATATCAAGACTGATTAGCACAGACAATTTTTGAGGAATGTTTAGTATCATTACAAACTGAAACATTTTAGGCAGTTCCTGGTTAGTTAATAATATGTGTCAAAATGGTTGCCCCTTTCCAAACAAAATAGATTTGAATAAAATTGAAGATAGACACATGAAATGAAAAGGCTTATATTTTTGCTAACTTTACAAGGGGAATGAATATTCGTAACGTGCCTTTTCTCAGCCTTATAGGGAAAAGAAAACAATATTACAGTGAGTAGTCTTAGGAGGAGAGGAAGCAAAATGAACTTGCTGGCGGACAACTAAAGTAGTGCAGACACCCCCAAAAAACAGAGGAGTAGGGTATCTTTCTAAACACACTTGAAAATCTGATAAAACTAAGCAGAAAATTGAGCATAGTTAATACTTGAAAGAGTGAAAAGTGATAAACCCCTGTGGCTGCAGGCAGTGATTTAGCTTGTGGCTGTATCCCACCTGAAGACAAAAATCCTTGTTGCTTCACCGGCAACCAGGTAAAAAGTAGGAGTTGCATAAACCCATGGAAAGTGCCCTAGTTCTGGAAACTGGGTCTGGAAGAGAAGTCTGTACAGTAAAAAATGAGGGACTGTAGACATCGGTGATTTTCCCAAAACTATTCTGCAAACTTCTGCACAAAGAAATGCCTGAGGGTGGGGGTGAGAGGGACAGTTTAAAGTCCAGGCTGTAGACTGGAGATTCTGAGCAGCATTTTGGGTAGAGTCAGCGGCTGCTGCCGTTTTATTTTCCAGAACAGTCTGAATCGCCTGGGATGCTGCTCCAGCCTTTGGATAGTCCAGTGCTGAGGAATGTAGAAGTAGCTCATAATCACTTCAGTCTCCTTCCCTCTGGGGTTTGAATTCAGAGTCACAGTATAAAATACAATTTTGGATCTGTACTGGATGAACGCACGCTGGTAGGGCATACTGTTAGCATTACATAGTTATTTTCAGATGAAGCGCAAAGTCCTGGCCAATTCTCGTCTTTAGTGTTCATTCACTTTATCCGTATGTTTTGAAACTGATGTCAAAATAACTAAAAATAGCTCTGTTACCTGAATATGTGGCTTGAAATCGGGCTTGTCCCATCACATACTTTTTTCTTTTGTTTTTCTCGTTGAATTAATAATTGGATAAATTCCTTTGTAAAAGCTGGAATAAATATTCGAAGGAAGAAATATCCCTAAAGCATACACTTCAAAAAATTTATTGTGTGGTTGTCAAGCCCTATTTTACTTGGTAGGCTGGAGGCAGGGAAGGAAGAGGGGAGGTGCAGATAAGGGGAAGGATGCAATGAATAGAAGCAGAAAGAATGCAATACAAGAGAGAAAATACCCCTTCGGGCACTGGTGGTGTTACCTGGAGGTGGTAACTGCAGCACCCCTGGAAAGCTGTTGCTTCAGGGAGTGGAGTTAGAGCAGCTCTAACTCTGGTGACAGGAACAGGGCTGCGTGTTCAGAGCAAGAGGCAGACTGTGGATGTGATGGGGAATATTGGACTTTCCCTTTCTCAGTTGCAGGAATGTGAACTGGAATTAGAATAAACCCCAGCTTTCAGAGGGTTTAGTGCTAAGTCTGTTCAGAAGCTTTTAGGAGAAAGAAGGGATAATTGTGGCAGAAATGCTTTCAAACGTAGTGGAAGGTTCTTTTTTCTTTTTATAATCTCGAAGTAGGAGAAATGAAACTTAAGAGTGCCTGTGATTTTTCTCTGTCTTCTGCTTTGCACTGAGCTCAGTGTACAAGCAGTAAATTCCAATGTCTTCAGCCATTACTAGAATATTAATGATCAAATGAACATTTTCAGTTACAGTGTCTTCTCTTGTAACTCATTAGGTCCTTTTTCAGCTGGCATATTATAGTGCTGTAAAATACTGTATCACCTATTATGCTTCCCCACTTTTAATATTAAAAACTTTTATGAGGATTTATTTTGGTAACTTCTTTGAAAATAGAGTTAACTGCAATGCAATTCATTAAGGAGTCAGTCATTTCCTCTGCCTTATTTGATTTTTGTGGATACTAGGGTAGAGATGCATCTCATCATCTGGGGCAGGGCCAGAGCATCTTTCCAGCAGTGGCCATTCTAGAATTGGTAGATAAATAAAGGATGTTTTTAAATAATAGCCCACAAGCTTTAAGAACCACATTCTGGCAAAGGGATCTATATGATTGTGGTCAAATTGGCTATATACCATCTCGCATCGTTTCACTTAACCCTGCAAGCATTGGAGAGTGCTGCCACGGGGAGCTTTTGTCGTGATTAATGGGGAGGAAAGGCGCCGGTTTGCTGCGACTTCCCCCCCCCGTCACCGTACAGAGGGGTCGCATCAGGATTGCTTTGCTGCTTTCAGAGGTCTGCAGAATTTGGGATTCTGCTTTTTTGCTGGTAAGGAAAATGAGAGTCCCTCACCCTCTTGTGGGCACTTTGAATTCCCTTACAAAATGCTCTGACAGCGGGAGGGTGAGGAGAACACTGTAAAAAAAGTGGGGGAAAAACAAAAGGAAGAGAGATCCCAGTCCTGTGGGGTGGGGGAGTAAAAAAATATGTATAATTCTTGATTGAAGGAAGAACGTTTTCATGTTTTTTATGAAGTGAGGAGTTGGAGAGATGATGAGCTTTGTTTCAAACGGAATTACGGCTATAACTCTTCTGTCCCTGGGCTACCAGAGTCATAGGGGAAAAGGAGGAAAGCTATCATTTATTCCATGAAATCTTTGTCTCAGTCTCTCTAGGCTATTTCAATTTACCCCTGAAATTTCTGGGGAATAATTAATGAATTAATTAAGTACGCTGTGAGGTGTTTGAATATTCAAAAGCTACAATGTAATTATTATTTTTTCTAAAACACATTTTCAGGTTATTTTCAGATACGCAGCCTCCCAAGAAAGCACTTACTGCATCAAAAGCTAATAGAGCTTCTTCCTGCTCTTCCTGCCAGTAAACCAGAGCCCGTTCTCCAAAAGAAACGTTCGTTGCAAAGAGCAGCGGTAGGGCTGGGCAGCGACGCGTTTAGAAAATCAAAAACTTCTTTTACTTCGTGATGAAAGTATTGTGACAGCAGAGCTGAACTTCTGGCTTTTTTAAAAAGTTAAATCGCGTTAATAAAGTTGTGTTGAGGAGGATTTTCTTTTTTTCCCCTCCCTTATCATTTTGTGTGGGCGTTTCTTGTGAGCAATCACTGAGAAAGATTTGCTTACAGTGTGGTTTAGGCAACAGAAATACAGGCTTGTGGAAAGAAACACATTGCCTTCGATGAATTATTTTTAGATCCGAACCTTAGGAAACACATTTCCAGTGATATAAAATATTAATTGCCCCTGTAGTTCTGGCACTGTTTCATAACTTGCTCTCTTAACGTTTCCAGTGTTACGGGCCTGTAACGAAGAGGGAGGAGGGGATTTAGGAAAAGTCCTTTGTTTTGGAAAAGTCTCTTCAGGAGCTCCATTTTAAGATACCAGATGAACACATTTTTGCAAATCGGCGGAGGCGCAGACCCCGGGCAGGGAAGCTGCTGCAGCACCCGGCGCGTTTACAAGCGTCGCACCGCGGCTGGAAGCTGCCCGGCTGCGGTGCCGGGGAAGGGGCGAGCGGCCCCCCCTCGGCCCGGCCCGGCCGCCTCCCGCTCGGCTCCGCTCCGCCCGGCGCGATCCAGGCCGCGCGTTGCCGCTCCCGCCGCCGCGCAGCCCGGGCCGGTGCCCGCCGCGGGGTCCGGGCCGCGCCGCCGTCCCGCCGGTGCCCGGGCAGCTCCGTGCGGCCTGGCCGCCCCCGGGCCGGGCCTGCGGGGCGCTGGCCTCGGAGAGACGCCCAGCGCCCCCCTTCAAAATCCGGAGCGAGGGGGCGGCTGGCCGCGGGGCTCTGCAGACCGGACATCGCAACAACGACAGAGTTCTGCCACTTCATCTGGCAAATCCCCCCGCCGCGGCCCAGCCCTCCCTCGGTCCCGGAGGTAGCGGACAGGTTCACCGGGCGGCCTCTCGCCTCAGAACCTGCCGCGCCCGAGGGCTCCCGCAGGGCCCCTCCAGGCCGAGCCTATTCTCCTTGAGCCGAGCTGGGCTTTTTCCCCCCTCTTCTTAAATAACGAGGGTGGTCCCAGCATACTCTATATCGAGACAGCTTTTCATCAGTTGCTCATCAGCATGCTAATTGCTGTATGACTAATTATGCCCTGAATTCCAGTTGATTTTCTTAATGAGACAGCTGGGTTAATTATGTAATCGTATGATTACATTAGCCTAGAGTGCCCTGGCGAAAAGTAACGCAGGCAGGAGCGTGATGTCATGGCAGGAGCGGCGCGCACAAGGGGGTGCATTCATTCCTGCCTAATGACAGGGGAGGGCAGCGGTACCCACAGTGCTCTTTGTGTAAACACTTAGATTGAATTATTAAGATCTGTGTCTTTTTCCAGCTCGCAGAATGAGGGAGGAACGCTTTTTTTTTTTTTTTTTTTTTTTTAATAAACGAAACTCACTTTGGAAATTCAGCTGGTCACCGATAGTCCTGTTTTATCTCCTGCGCTGAGGTTGGGCTTGGTCTGAGCAGCGCGGGGTTGCGAGGTGCTGCCTCTAGCTAGTCATGTAATGCCTCTAGCTAGTCATGTTTCGGTGAGATCCGTCTTTGCGTTTCTTTTTAACGTTGTTTGTAAAATATGTAGCTTACGCGCGTAAGCAGCAGCAAAAGAAAAATTGGTCCTCTTGCGCTGCTATTCAAAAAAGATTTATCACCTGCGTACGTATATGGTGTGAGAACAGTCTGAGAGGTGTTACTGTGGCTGTGTTGCACCAGCTCGTTTGATGTGAAGTATTAACTGCTATAAAAATTACGTTACGTTTGTAACGTTAATTTTTTTCACATCTGTGTTCATTGAGACGTGTCCATCCACCTCCTTTGTGAGGGTAGAGGCTCGCCTGTGAGGGGACCAGTGTGGTGTGTCACAGCAGTGAGTGAGCACAGGGATGTGCAACGGCACCCAAAGGGAATTTTATTGGGAAATAAAGGCAGGAACAGGCTCTAGAGATACTGTTTTTAAAATACAGCAGTTCCTGTTTCTGCTGTGGTAGCGTGGAGGAAGCCTTACCAGCGATCGGATCCAGATGTGCTGGGCTGTGTACAAACACATGATGCAGAGGGCTTCTTCATGGGTATGGGATGCAACAAGTGGGTTAGGAAAGTGAAAAAGAATAGGAAGCAGTAGGAAAAAATATACCAAATTAATATAAAAATAGACATCTCAATTTGGGGCGATAATGTTCTCACAAAACACTTTTTCAAGTTCTGGATGATTAGATTCCTTTTACCAATTTTCTTATTTCTTACTCATCTTGTGCCTAGCAGGGATACTGAACTTTTACATGCTAGAGAAGATTCAAACCGAGAGAATAATTTGTGATGAGTTTTCCACATTTAAGTGTTAAGTGAGGTGATTTTTCTCTTTTACAGACTACAGAAAGGGCATTTCCTTCTTTGCCTCTCTCCATAAGTTAGTGCCACTTGATTTTTTTGAAATGTGTATGCCTGTTGTTTGTGTAATGAATTGAAAGTTTTGGTCCATTGCTTGTTTAAAAATTCAGTGACCTCCTGTTAAATGACATGAAGCATACTTTGTAAGTCTGGTTAATACCAAAAGGTATGCTTTTTCATGCATGCATATGTTGGGAAAAGGAGAGTATTTTTATTTATTTTTAAATCCACTCCACTCAGGTAAGAAAAAAGTTGTTCTGACTGTAAGGTTTATACTTGTTTCAGATTAATTGGGTGTCTATAAATACTTCAGAAATCATGTGGTTTTAGGTTCTTTGAGATTAAAAAACGTGTTGGGGCTTGCCATAAAAAAATGAAGTATTTGTCTCTCTGCCCAAAATGTCTTGGTCATTTTATTGTCGTGCAATGATTAGTTTTCTTTAATGCAGTTTATAAAAATTAAGTCTCAGAGGTGCTTCAGCCATGGATTTTACATGTCCTTAAGCAGTATTTAGTGGCTGTAGGCCATTAGTCCTTCAAATAGGCTCTAGTAAAGTTTCAAGTTTAATGCACAGAGACTGTTTTTACATTTTGTTTGTTCTGCCACTGTTTTGCTACTTGAACATTAACCTTTAATAGAGCTAAATTAAATATACATGTCCTGATGAATAATTATGAGATTGCAGGCATTTTCATTTTGTACATAAAGCTTCTCAGGGATTGCAAATTTGACTAAAGGTTTAGTCATTATTCACTTTATAATGCCCATGTTATTTTTGTCTTTTAATTTTTTACTGATTTAAATATAAAAAGCCCTGAGTATTTGGAGCAAAATACTTCTTGGGGGCGTTGTGACTTTTTACCATGTGCATGTTAAAACAAGGGGGGGAAAGTGCACCTACAATTTTGTAAAGTTCAGTTTCTTCCATTGTGGCATTTTAACACTATCGTATAGAAATATCATAGCTGAAGCTTAAGAGCTCTTCCTGATATGTTTTGCGGTTCCTGTAATGATTTCAGCCGCAGATGGATTGAGACAATCCAGCCTTTCTTTATGTTCAGCAGATGAATGTCCTGGGCTAGCTCTTTTGGAGAAATGCTGAGCTGCAGAAGTGTGACAAAACGGTCATTCCAGATAAAGGTCGGCAGACCTACACGGGAGAAGGGGGATGTTGTGACAGCCCGTACCGTAATTGGACCATGCATAAATATTGCAGGGCCTTTAACTCGTGCTACTGCTGTGACTTAAACTCTATATTTAATTCCTTACCTGTACCCCCTGTCTCTACCACAATAACATTTTAAGTTTGATTTATTATAAATATTTTAATACAGATAATAATAACGAAAAGTATTTGGCCTAAAAAGCATAAATGAAAAAGCTATGTAGTCATAAACTATGTATGTACAGAGAGCAGATGACAAGCAACCTAGATTTTGTATTATGAACAGGGTAATGCCATAAGCTGTTGAAGAACCGAAGTAACAAAGTGTAGCAGGCTGCTACTTATAATGTCTCTGAGCTCAACATAACCCAGTACTATTCTTTTATAAACTCTGAAACAACGCTGGCATATTGAAAAAACACACGGGCTCATGCTTAATGTGTTAACAGAGGTACAATAGACTTATTATGTGTTTCCAGAGACTGAGGGTGGTCTGAAAAATTAATGACTGTGGTGGTTGAAAATTAAGTGAACTCCCTAATATATACTGTTGTTGATCCACTGAGTTTGGTGTTTAGCATTCCTCAACAGGAGACTAAATCTTTGCAGCCATTTCACAAGAGATGCTGGCGCCCATAATAGAAATATATTCAATAATCTTTTATAAGTCCATTGGACTCCAGCATTTTCCTATTCTGATTGGGAAGAAGTCCCAGAATAGATCACGCGTGCGCACATCAGGTGTGTGCTAAGGACTCTCTTTAGCAGAAGGGGATGAACATCAGAGAATTGATACTGAGAGGACATTCAAAATAATTTCTAATTTCTATTCAATTAGTAGTATAAAAAAAAAGAGGGAACAAGAGTCACAAAACCCAGAGTTCATGGAATTAATTACATCCAGACAATATTTCTAATTATTATTGATCTGTCAGTTAAAAAAAGTATAGCTCAGATCTCCGTGATCAATTAACTTTTTTGAGCTCAGCTGTGCAGCAGGGCACTATTTCCTTCAGAATTTTGCCCCCACAGAAGCAGAGGTATGTGAGGGACACTAGCTGTGTCAGTAAGCCGTGCAGTTTGATTGCTTTTTACCTGGAAATTCTCAGTTTGCAAGTAAAAATTTGAAACTTAAGACTCTCACATGCCTTCATATCAAGACTGTCTGCAGCCAGGGACACTGCCCTGTGGATTAACACCAGGATGAAGAAGGCATGCCCCAATTTAAAGGGGAACATAAATACAGTGAACTATCTCTGTTTTTTGAAGTTTGCAGGCTATGAGATGAAGAACATCCAGGACTAATAACTCAAAGTAGGGCTTTACTGGCACTTAAAATGGATATTAATAGAGAAAAAAGGACACTTGTGCTCTGAGCTGCTTGAGTCGCAGAAGTGTTCCTGTTATCTTACGTTTTATTTTACTGTTTCTTTTTCAGATCCTGTTCCAGCCTTGGATTTAGGACAGCAGCTTCAGCTGAAGGTTCAACGTATGCACGATATTGAAACAGAGAACCAGAAACTTAGGGAAACTCTAGAGGAATACAATAAAGAATTCGCTGAGGTGAAAAATCAGGGTAGGTTGCAAACATTTTCTTTTATCAGCTTTTAATGCATACTGAAATTTGAAGACGGGGATTAAATTCAGTTTTATTTCTTTCAGGTACGGTTGACAGTAGCATTGAAATTCAGTAAAGAAAGTATAATAGTCTATTATAGCCACCTCTGTATTTATGCGTATAGATATGGCTTCGGCTAGACTCTTTGGGTTTCTCTAAAAGTCTTGTCTTCTTTAACACCAAGTCAGAGAATAGAGCTGTTATTCTGCATGTTCGGTTGTAGCCTTCAGCACTACCTGAAAATTACACCCCTGACTGAAGTTAGATGTAGACATTTTATAAGAGATGCTGCTACTGCTGACATCAAGCTGAATGTGGGTGTGGGTGCTTGTAGTATATACATTTTACACAGACAGACACAAAAATCCAGTATTTTATACACACATACAAATCTGTACAAAATGAAACTTTTTCTGTACTCTGTTTTTCCTTATCTAAATGTCTTACTGGAGTACATTCAGCGTACATACTTTATCTTTGCTCTAGAGACTATCCACAGAGCAATGTAAATACAAGCTAATGCTGGTTAATTATTTAAGCAAGTTTTAATGAGACCAGAGTACATGAAAATACATGAAAATGTCAATGAGATTTAAAGCCTGTTGTCTTTAAGAATGTTCAAGTTTTCTTGTGATTCAGAAGAAAGTTTCCTGCACCAGTACACCTACTTGCCTATACACGGGACTTTTCATTTCTGTGTTTCATACTTAGTTCTGGGTGGTGGAAAGGTAAATTGTCTGGCATTTGGGAAAATGGAGATTCTTTTAAAAATACTATGGAGCTGTTGCACCTAAGTGGGGAACATTTGAAAGCTAAAGTAGCAACTGATTTGGTTCTGTTACATCTCAATTTCAGCAGAAGGGGTGTATGTGCAGTTAGATATTTTGCTTTAATATAGAGGGTGTGACCTATGGAGAGGACAGGTATCAGCATGCAAGGATTCAGGCCAGACTGCAAAAGATGTCAGGTGGGAGCCGTAATGCTCTAAGCCCGACAGTGTATTTGCTGGAAATGTACAATAATTGCAGTTCACTGTGCAGAATTTTCCTGAGGCTGTGCATTCTGTACATCCAGGCATGACATAGGGGTTCATCCCAGAAAGTGGAAGAGATCTTGACTTCGCCACTCATAAACTGGCCTTTTTTTTTTTTCCCCAGTGTGCACTACCTTCCTTTCTGTTTTGCCACTGTACTCTTTGCATAGTTTTTCACTCCAGTGCAATAGTTTTACACTCTGTTTCAAACAGGGATTAATAAGATATCCAGGCAAAAGCCTGTTGTTAGCTAAGGGTGCTTTGATCAGTTAATCTCTCTGTTTGGAGGGCTGTGTATGAGCTGTACAGGGCTACTTCCAAACCTGGTATGAATGGCAATGGCTAACAAGTTTTAGCTGACCTGAACAGTAAAGAAGGCACTTAGTGCTTCAAGCAGTGTAGAGGATTAAACTGTGCTTGTCCAACACATCTATTGTTAGGTGCTTAAAGGTAAAACCAGCTTTTGTTACAAAAGTCATAATTTTTTCCCATATTTGTGCACTACTTGCACTCATTTTTTGTAGTTTTGTTTCCTTTTAAAATGAAACGTTCCAATTTCATCAAGATACAACTAAATGCATTTCCATAGAATTATTTAACTCTCTGCTTCTCTATATACCTGAATACTTTTGCAGATTTGTGTCGGAAAATACCTGGAGCAAAGGTGTCTCCAGTAGAAAGACAACCTCCTTTGTATGTGTGAACGAGCATCCTTTGCTTATTCAGGAAAAGATCAGAATTTGTATTACTTCCCGGATCTCAGAGAAGAATTTTCCTTTGCTTAAAAAAAAAAAAAAAAAGTGTCCTTTTCACGGCCTATTACTCAGTAATGAGCCTCATCTGATTTTTGCACGGCTAGCAAAATCCCGCTCCTTCATTCAAAAGTAGCTGGTTTGCTGGCAATCATTTTTCCCACTCTTCCCCCCCTTTTTTGTGGTCACAGTGGCCCAAGCTGCCTTCAGTGTAATTCCCAGACAGCGGGCCTTGTCACCAGTTATCTACTGTCTGACTTTACAGTTCTGTAGTCAAGTCTAAAAGTCTAGACTTTGAAAGGATTATGCATGGTTTTGTGTGATATTATTGAGATTTTTTTCGCCAAGTGTGTAGGCTTTAGTTTTCATAGTAGAGTTTGTCTTTCTACGATGTTTCTGCAGAATGAGAAGCTTTTTATGTCCAAAGGTATTCTTTCATAAGGCCTGGTTAATGGCATCTGTTAATAAGCTGATGTCTTTAAACCACCGCATCTCTGTGTAAGTACATTGAAATGTATTGCTAGCTGCGAGTCTTCTGGCAGTCTAACGCTTTTTCCAAATTCCATTATTGTTACAAAGCATACCCTGGTGAATGTCCTGCTTTTCCTCTGATGAGCCCTATAAGGATTCAGTCCTTTCCTGTGGGTGGGATCAGAGGGCTTTCACGTAGGAACGGATCAGGGCACGTAACAAGATGCTGTCCATCAGAGGCTGTGCTGTAACTCTGCAGGTTTATGCATCTTCTCTCATCCATTACCAGGCACAGTAAATGCAAAATAGCTTCTTTATCTGAGAGAAGGGTTTCTGCAAATTCCCTGGAAGGCTACAAGTGCACTCAGAAAGTTATAACAGTTAATGATTGTGCATAAAACCCGGTGTCGATGACAAGGCAGTTAGAGCAACTAGAGTATGAAGGGCTCCAGAGTGTCTGTTGAATCTGATCTACTGTTAATACAGCAGTTAAATCTTAACTGCCATATTTTTCATCAGTTGTGAAACAGAACGTAGCTGTATCCCAGATATGTGTTCAATTAGTGTTAGATTGCATCTGTGCATGAACCATAGTAAAACTGCCTCTTTTTACATGAGCACAGTTGTGTGAATTAACTGTCCTATGTGTAAATGCATACTTAAACCTACACTGGGACTTTATTAATCTCCACTCAGCAGCGAGCTAATTTGAGACTAGTCAATAAGGTGATATTATATTTTACAATTGATTTTTTTTTTTCTTCTTTTTTTTAAAGTCATGTTAGAGGAACCTTCTTCACTCTGCTTTCCAGCAAACTCCATTGATCCTTCTCAACCTAAACACTTAAAGTTCAATTTAACATTTAGGGAGTAAAAGGTCTCCAAAGGGACTCATATCCATTGATTTTGTGTCAGAGTTGAAGAGCTAAAGTTTAAAACACACTGAGCCTACAGGGTAAAGAAAGCCTTGTGTTGTGGAACCACATGGAGCTGTGTAAACTCATTCTTCCCCTATTGTTTTTCTATAGAGGTTACAATAAAAGCACTTAAAGAGAAAATCCGAGAATATGAACAGACCCTGAAGAACCAAGCGGAGAATATAGCGCTTGAAAAAGAACAAAAGTTACAAAATGATTTCGCGGAGAAGGAGAGGTGAGTGTGCATGTGTGCATCTGTAAGCATTTTAGAGGAGGGGAGATGTAATTTTCTGTTTAATGTTCCCAGCCAGGACTCTCTTCAGCATACTGAGACAGTTCATATATTGAGCGATTCTGGCGATTTATGTGTTTGACACGGAATCATTTGATACTCAACTTTGCACAGAAAAACAATCGTGAAAGTGTGGAAGTAAAACAAGGACAGATTGTTTCTTTGCGGTAGCGTTGTATGGGGGGTGTCATGTTCAGAAGGGTGCAAACCTGCTTTTATTCTTCACTAGCTGTATTGTCCTTTGTGACGCTAATCTTTCTCCATTAGCCGACTGTAATTCAGTCTGCTGTGTCCGCTTTGTGTGTCACAGTACCATTGTACAATCTCTACAGCCCTGAGCTGTTTAAGATGAAGCTCTGTGCCCAAGAGCCTGGGTAAAAGATGCATCACCCCTGCTCCTATGCTAATGTCTAAGAGAGGGGATGTGCTCCTGAATTATCCTGAAAAGGTTTGCATATTCCTACATGTCAAAATTAAGAGGCATTTTAATTGCTTATCATTGATTTTTGAAAGCATCTTGGATCCATTTCTAATCTTTTGCAAACGAACAGGGAATGTTTGAGTCCTGTAGGTTCATGAGCAAACAAATCAGGCAGGACAAGACCAAGGGTCTTAAGAGGAAGTTGAGAATTTATTTCTCCCACGGAGGAATAACACTGAAGCTGTGATATGTTCAACTTAATGTGGAAGCCCTTCAGTTTAGGTGAGCTTTTTAGTTGGTGGGTTGGTTGTTCAAATTCAGGTCTGAGTGAGAAGAATCTACTGGTGAATGCAAAGCTTTTTTAATTCATCAATATACGTGGTTACTTTTGGATAAGTAGCATGTAAGCCGTGGCTTTAACAAGTGCAATTTAGATATGCTTAAAAATAAAATAAAATGGCAGGTCGTGGAATGCAAATAAAAGTGTGTGTAAGAGAGGGTTTGAGTTCTCAAAGTCTATAATTTGGTATGAAGGGAACTGACGCATGTTTCTTGCTATAAATAGTTATTAACCTGGTCAGCAGTGTTGGAGAATAAATTTATGCACCTTATGGAGTGCAAGTAGGATGCTGGTAGTTTCATAAGCTATTTCACAATTCTAAAATCTGCAGAATATCTTAAAAGCAATATCGTAAAAAGCAGCAACTCCTGGGAGATGTTGGAGCAACTCCCTTTCAAAGATGAGTTTTATAACTCCTGCAGTCTAGCCTTCAGCAAAGAGTGTAGTGACTGTATGGCCAGATGATGTTAAAATGTGTATGACTGACACAAGCAAGAAAATATTGCCTGTGGACATAAGAAACATGAGCATATTAAAGGTTTGCTCATGTTATATAGAAAATATCAATGTGAGATTTGTTTTGAAATATGTGTGGTTTTTTAAAGAGTAGCTAATAATATTGCTGCATTTGGCATCCATTGCAGCTATGATGAAACAGCTGCCACATCTATTCACTATATCAGTTATGGCAACAAATTTCTTCATTATGACAGTAAAATGGAAATGTATCATTCTTCTTGTACTAACTTTGTACAACAGAGGGTGCTTGGTGACAATTTTCTTAATGTGTGTGACATTTCCAAAACAAATTATGCTCAAGAAAACCTTCCACTAAAGTTGTCATTTATATAGCAGTCAACTCTTGTATAATGTTCACAGCTTATGTTATGAGGTGGCTACACTGTTAAAATTTTAATAAGTGGGACTGCAAAGTATGAACAGTATTGCAATGTGACATGATTTATGGGTCCCATTGAAGCACCTTGTAGTCTGTGTGGTGTTGTCAGTTGTCTGATTACAGTTGAGACATTTAATCACTCTATCTTCCAAATTTGCAAAATACAAGTAAGTTGTTTAACATGATTACGAGCTCTGTTCTCACCTCTTCTCTTCCCTTTATAGAAAATTGCAGGAGACACAGATGTCAACAGCCTCGAAGCTGGAAGAAGCCGAACACAAAGTTCAAGCTTTGCAAACAGGTTTGGCATCGCTATTCTGACCTATACCAATGATCAGGCTGGAGGTGAGAGGATAGAGATCGTTAAACGTATCAGGACTGTGTGTGAACCAGCTCTTGCAAGTGCAGAGAGATCCCACAGAGCTCGAACGTGCTTTGTGAATCAGAGTTTCTTTTGGGCATCACACTTTAAGTGAACGCTTGTGTTGCAGCCAGTCTGTTGGTAAACACAGTGGACAAGGCCAAGCATGAAGCACGTACAGCATTAGAGCATCGCTGCAATTAAAGCAGGCCATGGAACTTTTCATCCATGTTGTGTTTTGCTCTGGTTTCACACATTTCTGAACTATGATAAATAGGTGTAGTGATCTGCTTTCAGTATGAACCCAGTTTCTACCAGTGTGTCTTGCCTGTTGCTATGGCTTGCTTGCCATTAATTTTCATCTCTTCATACTTACACATTCCAGATCTGGACACATTCGGTTTTGTTTACTACGAGAACACAAGAAAATTTACTCCCTGAATTACTGCAATAAATATTTCAAACAAATAAGCAGTTTAACCAGCTTAATAAGAAATTAATAATGTCTAGCTTTGTTAAGCAGAAACTGGGAATTTTTGCAATGTAAAAGAAATACCGTAAGAAATTGTGAAAAATCAAAAGCTATGTTTTTTCTAAGTCATAGCGGTTTGCCTAGGTAGAAAGATGAAGCAAAGACTTTTTTATCAGGAGATGTACAGCTTGCTTTATGGCTGAATAAAAGACAAAGGAGTAGTCTTTTTGCTTTTCACTGCTGTTACAGTGCTGTAATGCTTCATGTTTATGCCTTTTAGCCTTGGAAAAAACCAGAACAGAACTATTTGATCTGAAAACAAAATACGATGAAGAAACTACTGCAAAGTAAGATTTCACTGTTTTCTTTCTATGTCTTCCTTCAGGGTATCACTGCTTTTTTGTTTTGCATCTGTCTGTTGGAGACGGACGAGATGGAAGAGGTTCAGGAGTCCAAATTTGTTGGAAAACACGGTCATAATTTGGCCTCCTGTAGAGAGATTATTAGTTTTCATATTTTCTTCCACCCAACAAGACACTTTTCCTGGCACACACGCTGCTGCATTCCTGGTTTAATTCTCAGGTGCTGCATCTACTATGTATCTCTTACGTTTTAGTTAGAAATAGGGCAATTTCAGAAATAAGGTATTTACTGTGATCTTCCAATCTCAGTGAAAATAAAATTTAGTTCAGTAAAGGATTTCTATTTCACTGTTAGGCACCTTGGTTCTTTCTGCTTTTGGGGTAGCAGTCATCACTCCGTCAAATTCACACCAAATTACAGAGAGTAGCATTTTTGGCAGATTTTTCTTCTTTTCAAGTAGAACATGAAGGTAGCCTCAAAAATATATATCCTTGTCTTCTTAATAGCTACTGTTTTCAATTATGCCCTGGTTTTATTAACAATCAGTGCAGGAAACAATAAAAGAGAGACAGACTTCTGCTGTTTTTCTTTGAACTCGTCATATTTAAGGAAAGTTAGTAATGAGAAGGAATTCTCATGATCAGCAGTATTAAGCCCAAAGAGTAATTTCTGTGTCTGGAAAAGGGATGGGAAAGAAGCAGCCATTTCACATGGGTGTTCCTGGCCTGCTGTAAGAGCAAGGGCTGGAAGACACACGTCACATCCCTGTGCCCACTACCCGCAGAGCCCCAGCTTCACCTCCGCTTCCAAGTAGGCCGGTGATCGGTTGAACAGGGAGGAAAACCCTTGCTCCTGCCCTTAGCACCGTTCTGGTACAGGAGCAATGGTAAGGGAAGGCTGTTGGCAGTCTCCATGTTGGGGCAAGAGAAACTGTAGCCTAGGCCAGATGGGAGGAATGGCTCGGTCTTGGTTTTTTTGTCTGTAGGTAGGTGCTTTCTGGTATGGCTCATGGCGGTCTAGATAACAGAGGTTTTTCAAAATCAGTCAAATTCACAAGTTTTAATTTCTTAGCATGTGGTTCTGCAAGCGTTGAGGATCTAATTCCCCACTGAGTACACGGGGAACTTGGATCTTAGAAAATTCAGTCCATAGTAGTTAAGAATCAGTGCTTGGAGTTGAAACACCTTTTACATGATTCAAGATAATTTTTTAGGTAAATTTTAGTTTTGCTCTGTAAGTCCAGTTTTCTCTGAGTTCCATATAAAGTATTTTTGTTCCCTCATTGATTTCATCCTTCTCTAAGAGATGCATACTAATGATGTTTCTGATGGAGCCTTAAATTACTGCAGATTGCCTTTTTTTTTTTTCCTGCATGTAACTGATGCTGGCAGCTCTGTTGCTGTGATTTTGTGTTGCAGTCGTTTCTGTGGGAACAGTCAGAGATTAGGGCTCAGTGATAGTAGGCACTGAACCTAATAACCCCTCACCCTTTCTAATGTTTTTATTCGCAGAGTGTTTGCTTCATTTTTTAATACTAGATCCCTAAGTGCTGTAATTTATCTTACACCGAGCAAAAGACATACTCTAAAATGTTTGCATGCGTTTCTAATGTGTTTCATTCTTTCAGAGATTCATGCAAAAATATTTTCATGTGATCTTGAGTATGATTCTTACCTAATATATATAGAATTACATAAAATTTAGTAGCCTCTACAGTAACAAGAAGTTTATCGTGTTCTCTAGCAGAATGATTATGAAGGCTGGGTCTAGAATTTAGTGATCATGGAGCTGAATCCTGAAGCATACATTAAGCATGTACTTTATCTCTCAAACTAATGTACTGTGAAAACAAACTTGTAGGACCTAATAACAACAGAAATATTTTATCATTGTTTCAGATATTTATGACAGGAATAGTTCTTGCATAACAACAGTCATCTGTGGTGTTTGTAGCCCACATTTTGCAATATGGAAATCTAGAAAAACATGAAAAGGGAACTGAATGTAGACAGTGAAATTGAGTCATCTATTTTAATTTTAAAAGCTCGGGGAAATGTTGAAAAAACACCAATAAAAATGGTGAAAGACAGTTTGATTCTTTTCTAAAAAGAAACCCTCTTTTGATCTAAGTCTGAAAAGCTACTTGTATTGCCAATTTTAATGTTATGTTTTAAAAACATGTGATTTTTATCTTAGGCCAGAATTGTTAGTTTTACAGACGCTTATTTGATGCAGATGAATTGGAGTGCCTTCAGGAAAAAAAAAGATAATTGTCAATTTTTTAAAGCTAACAGTGCTTTTAAGATTTTCAGTTTTGGAATAAAGCTGTCTTTCAACTGTTAGTAACTTTGAAAATCTTTCAAACAAAGAAGAAGCAAAAGAAATACACAGTAAGAAGTCTTCAGTATCAGCATTAAGGAGTCTGGATTTTGTTCTAGCGGCCGCTTGTTGTGATCTTAAGGTTGGAAATCATTATGTCAACTTGTTTGTTTATCTTTTCAAAATGTCCCCATTCAAAGTACTACGTGCAGAGTAAGGTACAGAGGTACGGTCCGAACTTGATGCTAGTAAGGCATATTCAAAGGAAATCAGTTGCTGAAATGAAACTCTTCAGTCAAATTCACTTCTGTCATCCCAGTCTATAAAAATCCCCCGTTCCCTTTGCCAGCGAGCAGGTAACGTGTGTGCGGCGGCAGCGGCGGTGCTGCCCGTGCCCCTTCCCCTGGCCCCTGCATCCCGCAGATACCCCGCGTGCAGGGCGCTGAAGGTGTTAATAGCAAAAAGAAGTTTATTATGTGCAGTCATTGCAGTCTGTCAGCTGGAATATCAGAAGCTGAATTTGACAAGATGGCAGCAGCAAAGTTTTCCATGTGTAGGCTTGAAGTAAAATGTAATTAGCCTTTATGTGCAGAACAAGGATCCATTGATGAATACAGCTGGTCTTTGTTTTCTTCTGTCATTGAGTGTGGGAGGTAAAAGTGTTCTTCTTCATGTTTATTAATACAAGATTCCTTAGACAAATGGCAAGCACAGTTTAATATTTGTTGGAACACAGAGGGGCTTGCCAAAACAGTTGTTGTGTAAGAGGATTTCAAGGTTTTCAGATTATAATCATCTCTGGGTTAAATAAATGAATGATTACTCTGCCTTTTTCAATTAAAGAGGCACATCCTCTCTCGAGGACTGATACTGATTTTGTTTGCTGTCCCACACATTTCTATCAGCAAACCTGGATTTAACCAACACTAATGAGTTTGATCTGGAGATTCTATCAGAGCTGGAACTGAAAAGCAAATTCAGACTTGAGTTTCAGGAAAATTATAGAATATTTCGTGGTTTGGTTTTTTTTTCCTAGTACAACAGACTTTTTTTCCTCCTGCTCTGTAGAAAAAGAATCTTGTATGCATTTCCTTAGTTTTCCAGGGACAAACTGTTCTCCTTGTTAACATTGCTCTTTCACTTCTGGTTCGCTGCAGAGTCCAAGCAAGTGTTTGGGATTCCCAGCTGAGCGGTTAATGCTCCCAGCCGGAATGGTTGAATTCCAGTTTTAGATCAATTCCAGAGCCACCTCTTTGCTCCGACCCCTCCTCTCTCCCAACCTAAATGAATTCTAATTGGAAAAGGATCTTCGGTTGTAGCACATACAGTAGGCTTGTTACATTACTGTTAACATGTGGGTTGAGGCTCCCTGCCTTTGATGAAAGAAAATATCGAATTTCACTGAAATGCTACATTTTCACCAGTAAGTTAAGTAGTCTTGTGAGGATTTTAGGTACTGCCCCCCCCTTCTGCAATAAAAAGCCTTCATAAACAACACAAAGCAAAAAATGTTCAGGTTAAGGTTGTCGGTCAAAGCAGCTCTGCTACCAGTTTTGTTATCTGTGTGATTTTCTGAAAGATGCAGTCTTTTTGTTCTTCTAGAAGTAGCATATGCATAGAGAAGGAGGTTTCACATTTACTAAAGTAGGCATCTTAAAACAACTACTTTCAGTAACTTGTAGAAAAATATTTTGCCTTCCAGTATACGAAGCAGAGAATTATTGTCCTTTCATAGATTAGACTGGTTTTATTTTTTTTTTGGCAACAGAGCTGAGGATGGCACAGGAGGGCATATTGGTGTAGCGTCATTCAAACTGTACCCTGGTGCAATATCACAAATTACCCCACCGTATAGATCCAGCTGACTTATTTTAATCCCGGGCTGCATTTTAATGAAAACTAAATCTGGAAATGAACAGAGCACGGTTGATGAAAGTGTGGTCTGCGAGTTGGCAGTCCCTGCTTTACGGTCGAGTTTTTCATTGTTCTAGGGCCTGAATTGGAAAACTTGACTCACGGGATTTCAGTATCACTATTTAATACTCCTTTTCTTGCAGTGGTCATAGACCTCGGTCAGCGAGGGTGGGGATACTGGGGTGGGCACTGTGCACGTATCCCTTACAAAGGCCATCTCTGCCCTAAAGAGCTTACAGCATGATATCATGACAACGTAAAACAAGTTAATGAAACCAATAGGTAGAAGCTCAGGAGTGGGAGGACAAAGTAATGCCTATTTTCATCCCTCTATCCTGCTTGAAAATAAATCCTCAAGTAATCTGCACAAAGTCAGAGGTGGGTGACAGATGGGGAGTGCTGGGGCCGAGGCAGGCGGTGGTGTCAGGCAGGCAGGAGGGCTGCCGGGGAGGGATGGAGGGAGGTAAACAGCTCCTCGTGTTACCTGCACGCAGGCACAAGGCACTCCAGTCTCCAGTTGTGGGGAAAGGAGAGGTTTTGTGGATTATACGCCAAAGATACAGTAACAGAAGGGGATGCCTGTGGGTTTTGGCTGTTGGGGGTGAAGGGTGCTCCTCTTCCTAGTCATTATCGAACAGACCTGTTCTTCAGGCATCAGTGTAGAATAAAGCTCTAAAGATGTGACTTTCTGCATGGAAGGAGTGTAGGATTGGGCTTGAAGACAGAGGACCAGTAGTTTTAGAGAATTCATGAAGAATTATTTCTGCCTAAAATTCTGTGATGGAATTGGAGTTCAAGTATTCATGTGAAATCTTGTGTTACATTGGGGCAAATCTCAGTTAACTTGGAGTTCAGGGGAATAATTCCCAATATAGAGTGAGAATTGAATTTGGCCTGTGAATTATTTAATTTTTTTTAACAAATCTTTCTTGTTTAAGTGCTGGCTGGTACCAATATATCATTTCTCAAATGTTTGTAGTCTTCCATTTTGATGGTGCTCAGGGTCAAACTGAATAAAAAATAAAAGTTGTGCTCCCTCCAGCATCACATAATTACTGTGATAGATGGTCTCAAATGCTGCTTCCCCCCATTGAGCATGAAATACTGTAGTTAGGGTGGTTGTGTTGTACATGACATGAAATAGCTTCTATTTGCTGTGCCTTTAAGGTCTTAAAGTTTCCTATTTCCTGTTCTTTTGATGAGTCATTAACTTCTAATGCTTGTCTCTGGAATTATTGCTGTATTTAAAGTGATTTCCCTAAAAACAGGAGATGGAGAACTTCATAGGACTTGTCTCTTTTAGTTTTTTTTCTTCTTAAATTTCCTAGTCATCCTGCCATCAGTTAAAACCCAGGAGTAGTGATAATGGGGGGGATGAGAAACCAGGGAAGATATTACAGAGAACTAATTTTTAAGGAAAGAAAGGAAAGAAAAATTGAATGTCTTAAATCTTACAGAAAGCTCTGTCTGCATTTTGCAATTCGAGATATTTGTTAAAAGTTTTAACTGTGCCTTATGCAAAACTCCGCGGGCTGAAAGTCACTATGTACTGCTAATATTTTGCTTAAAAACCTAGAAATGAAGATGAATGAAAATACTTTGGAGATCTGCTTCTTATTTTGATCTGAAGCTCTTGTGTGAAATAGGGTTGAAAGCCTGTGTGCACACTAGCCTTTTTTGTCGAATTTCTGGTTCAGCCTACAGTCAAACCAGAAAAGTTGTAAGATTGTATGCTATGGGGAGTGAATTACAGCATCACTGTAAAACCCTTGCCTTTGTGAAATACGGAGTGCTTGCTTTGAAATGTTGTCATTAGTCTTTACGTTTGGGTAGGGAAACTGAGGCATGAGGAGTAAGTATAATGCTCAAAGTCAGTAAGTCTGGTCTTGGCTGGAGTCTAGAAATATGCAGACATGAGAATCATAAACCACAAACCGGCAGAAAGATTTTTTTTATTTTTTTTTTTAAATTTCTAAGGGTGCATTTCTGAGAACTCCATATAAATAGAGCATTTAGAGTTTGTAGGAGTTAGTGCTGTAGCTGGGCTCTGTTGCTCTTTTGTTAGACTTGTAATGCTTGCAATTAGTTAATGTAACTTTTTGACAGCACAGAAGTGCCCTAGGTCCTTTCAGTGTTGGGGTTTTTTTTGTTATTTGTTTTTTAACCTCAAGTGAGACTGTTCAGTTCCTTTTTCTAGTGTAGCCTAAAAGCTGGTGTTATTTAACAGCCCAAAGTAGAAAAAAATAGCCTTAGGGGTTTGCAGCATATTCTAGTCATCACCCTGTTATCTATAACCTTGGGTTGACATGAGATCCTTAGATGGAAATCTTTAAATAAATGCAAAGTACTGCATCAAAGGGTCTTAGCTAGTGTGCCAGCCATGCTGTTGGTCATCCTGACCACGGCTGCAACCACAGCTCCTTCCTGGGCTTGAAGCTGCATGGAAGAGGCTGCAGCGTCCTTGGTGCGTGGGTCTGTGAAATCACAAGGGGCAGAAGTGTCCCTGTCCAGCCTGTTCTCATTTGCTCTTGCTGGAGCCAAACCTCTTCGGGCTATTGCAAGCTGCCTCAGTCTGCTGGGCAGAGGGACCACGAGCGTGTTCCTGCAGTCCCAGCCTGCCGGCAGGAACTGGCTTTCCCTGCAGGTTCGACCAAAGGACAATCCAATTTTTTGAGCCACCTTGCCACGGTAGCTCATTTTATCTGTAACAGCTGAACTCTGTAAGGCGCCTGGGAGGGCTTTGTGAGGAAGAAGAGGAGTGAGTTACAGGGAAAGAGCACCCTTCTCACAAGGGCACATCTGCCCCCAGGCATGGACAAGGTCCTTGGGCTCCCATGTCCCGGTCAGCTGAGCTTGGTTTTCACGCAGCCCTTTCATGTATGTCTACAAATTATAATAGTTGCCTTTTTTTGAATGCAAAGTAGCAAATCAACAGAGTTATTTTGGTACAGTACCAGTTCCTTGTGAGGTCTTGTCTGTGAAAGCAAGGAGGGCACGTGGTTCTGCCGTGGCTCCTTCAGCACAGCTACTGCTGGGCTGGGATCGTGGGGAAGGCAATCAGGATAAATCCTTGAATCATCAGAAACAAATGGTTCATCTGGTTTCAATCGGGACCTGCCCTGTATAGTATGCAGCGTTACCTAGTTCCAGTCACAAAGCCAACCTCTCCATCAGGCTCTAAGTTAAACTGGCAGTTACTGCAGTAGTCATCTCTACCTAGCCATGCATTTAATGTGTAAGCCTTCTTTACTGGCATTTACTTGAAACTCTCCTTGTGCTCTATAGATGGATTCCAGGTGCTTTTCCCACTCCCACACGACGACAGTGCAGGCAAAAAAATGAGTCCTGTAGTGCATGCTGTGCTCCCTCATTTAATGGAAAGAGATGGCTGTCCTGAACGAGAATGGAAGTTCAGGAAACTGTAAGATCCCAAGCACTAAAACTCTGTATCCTGGAAAACAGTCTCTTTCTTCTGCCTTTATCTTCTTTCCCTTTGGAAAGCCGTGTGTTTGCTGTGAGACCTGGCAGACCTGCTCTCCCATGTACCACGTTGTTTCATACAGACAGCTTTCACATTCATCCAGTCCTCTCATTTATTTTTTTGTTTGCCTCTTCCAAGAACAGGAAGGTGTGTGCCATCACTCAGTGGCTATATCTGGCACAACCTTTATGAAAGTATCCCTATGCTTTTTGCTCATTAGACAGGTTTTTCGGAGTCTCACTGAATATATACCTAAATGTGTCTGATCCTTTCTCTGACTTAAAATGTTACTATGACGCCACAGCTATAAGCCACCTTACTACAGAAACAGGGACATTATTCTCTCTGCAGTCGCTTTAAAAATAAAAAGTATCTCTGTTTTGTATTATCTGTTAGGACTGTTGACGTTGGGAACTTTGGGGTGTTCACCTTACTCAGGGAAAAGCCTATAGAATTAAGTTCTACGCCCGCATCACTGTGCAGGTCATCCCTGCTGCCTTCACAAGGGCTTTAAAACTTCTGGCAATTATTTCTCCTGCCCACCCCCATGTAAATCTTTGATTTCCTTTTTAACCCTTATCCTCAACGCCTATGACAGAAGCAGAGCTGGGAGGGAAGTGTCTGTGTTGGCGATGTGTGCAGGAGTCACCCTCAGCACTTGCACCTCTGCATTTGCCCTGTAGCCTGGTTGCAGGAGAAAAAGGGATTCTGGTCTGCAGACTTTCAGCAGTTTTGGCAGTGATACAGCCATGAAACAGTGGCCCAGAAACGGTGGCATTTCCAGTAAATCAAAGACTTCTCTTAAAAGCAGTTGCAGCTTGGAGCAGGTCAGTGTGCGGGTTGGCTGTGCTGTGTGTGGATGTCAGAGGAGCATGTCCTGTCTGGTTCAGCCCCTTCTGATCATCCTGGAGACATCATTTAATGGGACCTAAGAAATACTGTCTCATTTACATATCCTCTGATCTCAATTAAAAGACAATAACATCATGTGGGGTTACAGTTTAGTGTCACAGAAAATATCTGTTATGATGAAATTGAGTCTCATTATCTTGATGAATTTTTTAAAAACTATGTTTCAATGAGTAAGTTTTTTAAAATAATATCTTTGAATAAGAAACTGAGAATCCCAAACATAAGGAGCTAGGAACCAGGATTGAGCACTAATTCAGGGATTTGGAAGAGAAAGATATTGGCCAGCTCATGGAGCAGAAGGGATAAGGCAGGATGGTGCAGATATTAAAACCAAGAAAAACAATAGACAACATGCAGGCCCATTAATAACTTCATTAGCATTCATGTAAAGCATTAAATAAACAAATGCATTTACAATCCTGTAAGCCTCATATTATTAACCCTTAACATTTATCTAGTGTGTTTCTGCAGGAGCAGATCATAGCAAAGGCTATGATTTTGTGCCTGTGATGGCCTTCCCTCCCATTTTTTTAACATGTTGAGAAACTGAGTCATAGAGATTGGTCAAGGACACGGCGGACAATCAGTAATACAGAAAGGATCAAACCTGAGAAATGAAATCACTGGATAGAAGAAAGAACTACTTCTGCCCTTATTTTGCTTAGATACAGGTTCCTGATGCACAGAATAAACCCTAGCTCATTGAATCTTTCTTGCAATTTTTAACAAATTATTTTAACAAATTGTTAGTAACAAATTCTGAACAAAAATTAAATTTGACTGAAGTACTGCCTTAGGGTTACTAATCTTCTGTAGAAGTTTTTCAGGGGGTTGTAATAGTTGATCTTTGGTTACTTGTGATCACCAACTGTACAACCTGTCTTCATTCTGTCCCTCAAACTAATGAACTTTCAACTGAATAGTGTGGTTCCCCCACCCCCACCCCCCGTACAGTTTTTATATTTGTGAGGGGGTTTAGGCTAGTCTGGACTTGATTTGTTTTGTGCTGGCTATCAGGCATAAATCTCTTCAGTTGCGACTGCACCTGCTAGATTAAACCTGCCCTCGTACACCTCCCTTTGGATGAACTCATGGGTTGAACCACTCGTAACCTGGATTGCTGGGTTGAAGTCAGTCTGGTTTCCAACTATACTTACAAGCATATATATTCATATATATATGTATGAAAAAAATATAGAGGGAGTGCCACGGCAACGTTTGTCCAGTGGCTTCCATTATCTTCCTTTTTCTTCCTTTGATTCAAAATTCAGCGCTGAAAAAAGTGAATCTTTCTATTACGGTTGGTGCTAAGCAGAGTTGCAGGGGAGGGTTGTGAAACAGGTAACTTTCTTTGCATGGTTTCCTCGAGAAATTGTATTTACTGATGTTTCATTTCCTGTATTTCCCCATTTATGGTATGTGGATTATTAACCTGCCTGAATACAGTGGTTATATCAGACAGATAACCTGAGGGGCACATATGGCTTTCATAAAAATATAACACCCATTTCCATCATTGTGAGCCATGTCATCTACCAGTTGGGTTGCCATAAATTGCTGTGAAATGCACACAGCCTTAACCAGTAGTGAGGAGCACATAACTTAACCATGGAGTAACTAACCATCTTAATAAATCTAAATTCGCTCTTTGCTGGAGACACTTCAGGGAAAGTGGGAACAATTTCTACAGCCTGTTATCCCATGTGGTCACAGTAATGTAAAGGGTAAGTAGAGTTGTTCTGTGGAGAGATTCCTATACCCTGCTCTGTGTTTCCCCCTCTATGTTTGGGAATCTCTTTCTTGTGTAAAACAAATAAAAAGCTCTGCCAAGCAGCTGGTTTTGCAGCCAGAGTGCCCAGCATCCTTGTTCAGGGCCGTCATTAAAAGATTTCATGAAACAGCCTTAAAAATGAAAAGTTTCCTTTCTGAGAGAGAGAGAGATAATTGAACTCATTGATTTGTTTCACGGTTTGTTTGCCCTTTCATTCCCTTCCTGAGGTGCTGTTTGTTGAGGAATGTCTCCAATTGCCAGAAAGACAGTGGGGTGTCTAATATTTCCCCGCCAGCTTTCCTTTCAGCCAGAGCAGAGTACTGTGGCAAGCCTACGATATGAATTTTTAATGCAGAACTTTATAACATAGCCCTTGCAGCACGGCTGCACTACTCTCTTGAGCTTTCAGATTTAATGCTCTGATGAACAGAGCACAGACTTGGGGCATTCGACAGCAGTCAGAATTAACCCCTACGTTACCGAGTGTGTAGCAGTTAATTTCCCTGTAGATTAATACAGACATGGGAGGGAAAATTCCAGATATTCCCGCATTGGAAAAGGATCAGAATAATTCGGAATTTGACTCTCAGAATTATCTCTAATTTATTTTTCATCTTTTGCTAATAATGGGAATTTTTAAGGCTATTTACTTTCCCTGGTTTCAACAATGATGCAGTCATTCTGTATTGGATAAAATGATGCTGTCTTGTCCACGGTCTGATCTCTGATAATGACCCATGCTGGTAGGCTAGCTGTCCAAAAAGGGGAAAAAATTAAATTAGCTCTGTAATGCATCACTATAGATTAGTTTGCTATAGGAATGTTCTTCCAAATCGTATCGTTTAGTTGGTTATGCCATGAATCATGGCAGTTTATCGGAGATTTTGCCCTGTTTGGAATATGATCTTAACTAGGTGTGGATGTTCTTATTAGTCTGTCATCTTATTTACCTTCCAAGAAGTGTAGAGCCCAGCAGTGTAGATAAGTAGTCCAAATTATTACTCTTTGGGGCATTAGCACATTTGTCAGTGTTGAATTTCATCTGTCGTAAAGCTGCCTATTCACCTGGCTTGTTTTAGTGTCTGGACTTTTTACTCTTCTGCACTCTTTTATAATAATTCTGCTTTACTGCACTTAGTGCCACTGTGCAGTTCATTGACTTTTCTAAATCATTCCTTTACTTATTAAACAATACCAGTTCTAATGTATTATCTGGAGGAATATTGCTCTCAAAGTCCTTTAAAGTCTGTCTGTGTAGTGTTTGGGTTTTTCATAGCTTTTTTTTTTTTTTGTAATACAGCATGTCACAGCCAGGACTGGCCTTGTCGGGGATCTTGGCAGTGTTTTGTCAAGGGAAAAATGCAGGTTTAAGTTTGATAATGAAGAGAGTGTCTGATGTATTTAAATTGTGATAGGGCTGGTGTAAGCCAGAGAGAATTAGACAGGACACAGAGCGTGCAGAGGTGTTAATGGCATTCTGGAGAAAGACTTAGCAAGGAGTTTGTACTCTGGTGATGTTAAACCATTTGCTTTAAGCCCCTGTGAATGAGACATGCAAGTTGTTCTTAACTGGTACCACCGAAATACATTTACACTTTTTAAATCATAAATCAGTATCTCTGCTTTGGTGAGACATTTACACATTTGTTTCAGATGAGGTCTTTTAAGCAGCTTGTCTTATTGATTATAGACCCAAGATTGTCTTTACTTTCTCCACTGTTATTACTGACTCATGAGATTAAGGTTTTCAAGGCTTGTTACTAAATGCAGAGAGGTCCCCTCATTTCATTTGGTAGTTCTAGGCATCTATTAACTTTACTTCTATAAAAAAGCACTATTTTGATAGAAGATTTAGTTTAAGACTCTGTCTTACAGAAAGGACTCTCCTGTTTTCATGTACTGTACTGGTAATTAGCACTACAGCTTATTTTTGTGGTGTCAAGCATGCTACCTAAAACAAGGCTGATGACTCAGTTTTGCCATATGTAAAAAGGGCACACGGGGTAAGGCAAGACTTTATTAATGTGGATAGTCTTTCAGTCCTTGGATAGAAAAGTGGAAGTGCTGTTCTGATGCATTGTAGCCTGTAAAAATAAATGTACATAAATAGAAGCACATAAAATGCATTTGCTGACCATTCATTTGAACAGTGCCATCCATTAGGTCATTCTGTGATGAATGGAAATATTCTTCTTTCCTGGAGACCACACCAAAGGGGAAAAGATGCATACGGCATCTGTCATAGTAATAACGCTGTATTACCACTGACTGCCCCACAGCATGGGCATTATAACTCACTGGAATGGGCAACTTTAATCATTAGAGCATTTTTCATTGTTTTACCTGTGTGGTGCTTTAATGTGTGAGTCTTCTGCTTTTACTGAGCCAAAGTGGAAATATTTATTTAATGAGTTGTAGCAGATTTTTATATGCATAGTGGTAGAGATGAGGAGCATGACTCATAGGAAGTAAAAAGATCAACAAATTCAGTGCATTTAACTGTTTCAAGTTCCTCGCCGCTGTCCTTCCCATTTGGGGGAAGGGAGTGAAGACTGCAGAGGAGCAAGAGGCACTCTCCCAACCTGAATTCCAGAGATGCCTCTGCCTGATGCTCCCTGTCTTGACCCAAGTCTTAGTGATGCACAAGCAGGGGGTCTTCTAGAGTGTCTTGACTTAGGTGCTGTCAGTGATACTCACCTTCTGTGGCTTTGAAGTTTGCCTGCATGGCCAGAATGATCTTTTCCTGTTACTGACCCAAGATAAAATGTTTTGGGGTTTTGGTTTTTTTTTTTTTTTTTGATTGCATGTGATCAGAAGAAAGTAGCTGCTGTAGAAAGTTATGCTTTTTAGTTACAGATTTTGATACTGACATATGCAGGAACTGAATCAGGAGGCTGTATCTGGACTTGCTTAAACTCGGGGCTCAAAGCCAGAATTAATATAAATTCTACTTTTAGAAATGCAAGTAAATGACTGGAGAGGCTTATATTTCTAGGTCAGAAGTTGTAATAATTAAATTGCAACAGAGTGCATGATATTGGTGTCTTTGAAGATCATGGTAAGAAAGTATTCCTCAGTAACATACAGTAGCACTTTTAATGACTTCACAGTCCTGGGTTGGTTTAGGTTTGTGGAGCCAATAGGGAAATGTGCATTAGCATTGCAACTTGCCATCTGAGGGTGACAACAAACAACTCCTGCTATTTGAATGCTAACAACTGACAAGTCATTTGCTGTAGCCATTTGCCAGTTTAATGGCTTAAGCAGCTTAGTTTTAATTAAACAGCAGCTTCTGTGTATGGTATCAGAGAAAATAATGTTCTACTTAAAGCTGAGTTGTTTAGTGTTGTCCCTAACTTGCTGAAGGTACTAACAACTTCTCTGTTTCAGCATTCAGCTGGTGCATTGTCTGCCATTTCTTATGCAAAATCTGTTTGCAGTAAAGCCCCTTTTCCAGGGTATGGATGAGCCTTAATCTATTAGTTAAGTGCAAACTAAGCATTGCCTTGGTGGCAGCAGTTGTTCCTTGGACAGGAGGAGCTCCCTCTGTGGACTGCAGTTCCACATGTGTTTCATCACAGAAACGGGCAGGCTGGGAGATCCTTCACCCCTTTACCAAAGGGCTCGAGGAGTAGAGGGCTGGGAGCTTAATGATAAAGAGGTGAAATTCGTGCCTTCTGTCAGAATGTGCACCTAACACAGAGACAAAGTGACTGATAATCTTGTAGAAAGAGGGGGGGGTTTTGCGGTCAGTCTGAAATTAATTTTGTAGAGAGTAGGAAGAACAGACATGTCCTTTGCATGTTATTCCCTAGTACCTGGAAGCTAGAAACCCATTTCTGTTGGATAGTTGTGCTGGAGGCAATAATCTCTTCATCTTCAGGAGTAATTTTACTAGTTCCAGAATGAGAGTTTGGTGGGGAAAGATGGAGGAAGGTGGTATTGCTACTTGCACACACAGTTCCTTTTCTTAATCATGCTGCTTTTCAACTGTTATCTTTTTTATTTTTATTTTTTGTTTTACAAGGAGTATGTGGTGTGGAATCACTGTATTCTTTGGCTGATGTTCCTTTCTTTCTCAAAGAGAATGGTGTAACGTGAACTTCTGCACAGCAGATGAAGATTTAACACTTAGACTACTTAAGATTAGACCTGTAACATCATGTGTAGACAACTGATTATAATGGCCTGGATTTCAGACTTCTTCCTTTTGATTTGTGGTATCTGAAAATGTCAGGCACAGCACTCCTTTCCCTGCTACCTGATCCCTCTGTGTGCCAAGAGCCGTGAGCTCCAAATAATTCAAAATACTCTGCAGGAATTTTTTCCATCTTCTTCCTTTTCACTTCCCATCCCTTTCTCTTCAGTCCTCACATACTACGAAAGCCTTTGAATCAGTGTGGCAGTTTATTCAAAACCTGTAATTCTGCTGTTACACCCATGTTAACAAAAATGAAGAGGCAACCAGAGGGTTTTTGAGGTTAAGAAGGTAATAAAAACTCAGAATGCACAAGGTTTAGTTCAAGTTGTGCTTATTGGGGCAGGTATTTCACATCTTGAACTAGAACCTCTTGAGACTGACACAGCCTAGCATTGTCTGATTTATTTAATCACATTTACATGAAATGAGATATGTTCATCAACAGAGAACATCATGAGCAAATTGAATGAAAGCATTACTCAACAGAATTTCTGGCTTTGATAATAGAAAAAATACTGCAAGTTTTAGCTAGCAGAGCTGCTGGTTTTAGCTCAGTAGCAGATCATACACGAAGGAAGTGAGGGCCAGAAGGCTGCTGCTATCCGTGATTTCTCCTTCATTCCCTGCGTGATAAATCGGTGTCCGGTGCCCCTGCCACCGAGCCTTAAGGACATTGTTCATTAGCCCGTAGCAGTGGGAAGTGCCCACCCGGCGGCAGGAAGGAGTGACCCGCACTGCTGTTTGTTTAGGAAGATAAGTGATGGTCTCCATGTGGGCATGTTTGGAGAAGGAAATGTTTCCATGTTCTCGCTCACTCCAGACTCGGGCTGGACGCCGAGCTGTCCTGCCGGCAGGGCCCACCCTGTTGCACTCTGGTCTTCACCACATCGTGCACAGATTGAGGCAGAAAATTCCTTTTTTTTTTTAAGAAGCAAATTGAACCTGTAACTGGTGGCTACTCAGTTATGTGTACATAAGCTTCTTTTAGCTGAATAAAATAACCGGTAAATTAGTATTTGTTTACAAGACATGGGTGAATGGATTGATTTATATGCTCCTATTTCATTAATTATTTGGGGGAAATGCTGATAACTTATTAAAAGTAGAACCGTTGTCACAGCAAGGCTGTAGGATTTAAAGTCGTATTTTTGAATATTGCTGGCAAAAAATATGCATACAAAGTGGCACATAGTAAATAATCAGCAGAATTTTGTCAGTTATTCCAGTTTGTAGTCACTTAAATTTATCAGCAGTCTTTTCTTGGCTTTACGTGTGGATGACTGTCTTAAAATACGTTGTGATTTTTTTGTGCAGATAGAAAAAATTCACCGATCATGTCTCATTCTTTTAAGAATTGGAAAGATACAACATTGTTGTTCTAATCATGCAGGTATCTGGAGCTCCTAAATTGTGCATTATTGGTCTTTCATCGTCTTGGCAAATCAAGGAGATGTTCTTGTTGCCAGTCACAAAGGCAGGGACTTTCTCAATGTCGAGTGCTTCAGTCTATGTTATAAAACAGTTTATCCTTTTTTTCCCAGAGCTATCTACTTTTAAGGGCTTTGTTTTGTACACTGTTGCGAATACATTTGCTGCATGCATTAGTCATTTACAGTACTTAGATCCTGTAACTATTGAATTGTTAACATTTGGAGCCAGCTATAATTATCTTTTATTATTATTATTTTTAATGGGCATAGTGCTTGCTTTCCTCTCTAGCTTTCCTAAACATTTGAGGGATCTTTAAGGTATCTGTTACACTGAAGCAGCGGTCTTTGATTTCTGTTTATACTGTTTGTTTTCTTTCTAAAATACGGTGATTGCTAAGAATTTTTTGTCGACATGAAGTTTTTGTTTTTCTTGAATGTCTACCTTAAAGGCATGGCCCTGCAGAATCACCACCTTCCACGACTTCTTTGCATTCAGTGTCTCGGAGAGCTGCTGTGGCTGGACACGCACACTGTGTGAAGCAGCTCCGTAAACCTGATGCAAATACCAGTTGATATAGTTACTTGTTGGTTTTGATACCGAAAAAAATAGAAAAAATGGTAGTTACCATTGTTAATCACTAGCTATTCTACTGAACATTCTTTCTGTTCCAGTTAGGAACAGAGGGGTTTCGTTCGCTTTTAAATAAAAGTGTGGAAGGCCTATAAAGCAGCTCTGAGTTTAACTGTTGATTTTTGTGATGCCTTATTTTAATTTTTCCGTATCTGAAACCATGAAAGCCAGAGGTGCTTGATTTCAGCATTAATTACACTTTTTTCCTAGTGTTTATTGTTTGGTGGGGAAGCTGGAGGGGAGGAAAGACGATTACGTTGACGACAGTGTTGTTCACTTCTAGGGGACTATCCATGGACAGACATTTCTTTGAGCTTCTAATTAAGATACTGTGGATCTCAGAAACGGTGGAAGGCTCTTAGCTATGCATAGTGTGGCCAGTCAGGCTGCAGTAGTATTAAGTGAGCTCTGTGTTGATGGTCTAGATCAGTGATTTTCTGCGTGTTCTGCAAATTCCTGCAATTCCACTGGTTATTGCTACGAGATCACAGAAATAACTGTGAAAGGCAACCAGTCATAAACTGTAAATGTGCTATACTAATGTTTCATGCTTTGATGGAAAACTCCAGGTAGTCTAAAAGTTAGAAAGGTTAGAAAGCACTGTTGTAGATCCCCTGGTGTATAAGTTTTAGCTGGGACTTGATCCTTTTAACCCTGTTGGATAACTATCCACAGGACAGCAATGACTTTCTCGTCTTTTCCCTCTTCATTGCCTTCATACTGCATAGTTGTTGTTGTAGTTTTAAATATACAATATCTTGATGTTAAGTATGTCAGACCAGCTTAACTCATCACAAAACCATTTCAGTACAGGGCTTGTAACTGATAATGGGTGTACTTTTGCCCTCTTCACTGAAAGACAGTGGCCACTAAATATAGCAGAGCGAGCTATTTTTGATTATGTAACATCTCTATCTGTCTGTACTCTGATTAAATAATCTATTTTCTTGGCAAAGGAGTACAAGTTAATTTTCTATTATTGATCAAAAACATATTTTAGCTGTGATACAGATGACTTATTTGTCTTGCTGCCTGTTGGATTGATTTTTGTCACCGCCTCGTCGTCGGTGATGCTGTGGCGCCGTGTTCGCGCAGAGCGGAGCCAGGCAGTTAGCTGGCAGCGGTGAGACGTGCCGGGCACCAGCCGGTCCTCACCCAGGTCAGGATTTAACAGTCTTTCTGTGTCATGTATGGTAGACAAGCTTTTTTGTTACTGTTTTTCGGTGAATATGTTGTCTGGTATCTGTATTAACTAAACTTTTTTTATTTAACATTTCCATCACCACCACTTTTTTCCTAGTTAATTCCTGTTCCCTTGTATCTTCTACTGCATAATGTTGGTATTGTAGTAAGGTTAGCTGTACCAAATACCCTAAAATAAGCTACATGGCCAGGGCCCATGGAAGACTTCATTATTGACCATTTCAAATTTAAGAAAAAAAGTCCCTGGATTAAATTTGTGAGCTTTACAATGTATTTGTGCATCCTGCCCATATAAACCCTGCCCTCCCGCACCTTTTTTTTGTGTGTGTGACACCAGGGTGGTCCCATTTCTGATAAAATGTCAAATAAACTTCTGTTGTACGCTTCAGCCCATGGCTTGGGAAAATGATGCAGCTACAGCAACCTGCAAGTGAAGGCAAGGCGGTGGGGGAAGGAGGCAGAGCTGTGTGCAGCTCGAGGGGCCAGCAAGTCTGGCCCCATCCTCTCTGTTTGTATAACACTTCAGAAGCAAAGTAAGGTTCCCTGAATTACTGATTTACTACTTAATGCCATAAAAGGAGCTAAGCCTAGAGAAAATATCAGAAGACTAGATACGCTTTATTTGGAAAGTTTAAAACTTTTACACATACAGTGCAGGAACTGATGACACAAACTGTCCACTTAGGGTAAAAGAAGGGGAAATTCCCCTGCTCTGTGGCTGTGTACAAGTTCATGCTCCTGATAAGTACCCAACTGAACCCAACAAACTGAGAACAGAGAAGCTGCATCTTTGGAATCAGTGTGTCTTCCCAGGGTGTCCCATCAAGCAAAGAGCCTGGTGTGTAGGTCCACACCCAGCTTATGGATCAGCCCAGCTCACCACGTCTTGCAGGTGAGACCACAGAGCTGGGCAGAGGATGACACACCTGGAGAAATGTGGGTGCTGCAGCAGGAGGGAGAGAGGAGTGAGGTGGAGATGGAAGATGTGACACTTGGTACGGTTATAGGCTTACCATTCCACATCCCGTGGCCAGGGAACAACCGGAGAAGACTGACTGGCCATTGAAGGTCTAAACAGTGTGAACTTGCTCACTAAGCAAATGCTGGGTTTGTGGCTCTAAGACCCATTGGTTAGTAAAGTTAGAACTGCATTAAAAAACAGGCAAATCCAAAAGGTAGATCAACATTGTCTTACCTCCTTTCTCTGCTACAGCTGTTTGTTACACTTAGGAAAGATGGTTTTCATCAACTGAAGAGACTCTGACATCAGCGTATCTTTTGAATATAGTAGAAATGTTGAGGAATTGTCATTAGCAACAGAAAACTATTCAGTTCAAACTCCCCTTCTGTAGAAATACTAAACCTGTTATATTAACTGTTGAAACAGAATAATCAAGTAGTTCCATACCACAGCCTACAATATTAGTCGAGCCTGAAGCTGTTTTACTTGAGCAGTATTTTAAAGGCTAAACAACTGTTGAAAGGGAAATAGAGAATTTGAAAACTCCTTCTGCAAATAAAATTGTAAAAGGTCAAATTAGAAAATGCTGCACTGTTGTCATCCAAGGGCTTGCAGTAGTGCCTAGTGTTGTTGGGTTTTGCCACAAAAGATTATTTAAAGTAATTTCACTGTCTAATATATATCTAGTTTAGATTCTGTGTAGACAGGCAATCTGTCAATCATATTAGTGAGCATCTCTCATAATCCGATACAACTGGAGGCTTAAGTTAGAAAAGAATTGAGCAGCTTTATGTATTCAGTAAAGATGTAAAAATAAAATATGCCAGATACTCTGCTGGTACAGGCAACTCAAGTGAAGCTGCGCTGATTCACACCAGCACAGCATCTAATTGGTGCCAACCCCCATTCAGCTCCTCGACCGGGTAAAACTCCTGAGGGCAACTGGGGCTGAGTCTGCTTTTTAGGGTGCCCCACTGAAGTGAGAGCAAATCGAGAGGAGGGAAGGGAAAGAGAGGAAGGCAACTCTTTCATCTGAAGATCAGGAGGTTGTTCTGTGTCTCAGGCATCGGTCTCCATTAAGTAACAATGAACCAGTGCTTGTTGCACAGGTTTAGACAATATCCACTTTTCTCCTTCCTCCAATTTGTTTTCTCTATTCTGTGGCCTCCTCTTCCCTCCTTTGTTTCTTTCTGCCTGATTTTTGCAGCTTTGCCACTCAGGTCAGCAAGATTCATGCTATTGATAGTTATAAACTGAAACTGCAAAATGATTACGTGATTGCAATTTGACAGAAGTAGTGTTTCCTTTCAGAGCAAAGCTGGAACAAATTGGGAAGAGAGAAAACCATATTGGTAATTGGATACATTATTATAAAGATAGCAATCATTCTGGTTGTTAATCTTCAGCATAGCTCATGGGAAAGGTAAAACCTATTCAAAATGTACAGTAAACGCATCTCCCATCATGCTTTATGCTATTTTCAGTCCATTTATTGGATAGAAGGACATCAGTTGCCTTTATCAGAGACCATGTAATGTTGTTTTCTTCGATAGCCAGAAGGAAATACTTGCTTGAGTAGCTAGCAGAGAATAGGCTCATCACCTATATTCACTTCTAAAGCCAAAAGCATCTAAAACATTCCCCAAATACATCTCCCACTTGAATGCTGTGTGGCTGCAGAGTCAACATTAGCTTTTCTTTTGCACAATGTGCACGTCCTTTACATAGATAAAGGCAAAAGGTAAAAATAAGTTACATTTTTATCCAGATTCTATCCCTAAATGATGCCTTTTTGTTGTCCATCATAAAGCACTGACCAGATGCTGCAGGTGCATTTGACAGTGTAGGAAAGCAGGATATTACCATATTTTGGTGCTTGTTAGTAAATGTGCTTGGAGGGATATGTAAGCAGCTTGTTGTCTTACACTCCGTAGTACCAGTTACCAAAGTCAGACTGGATAGAGGGGATGGACATTTTAGAGAACTTGAGCTTTTCAGCTACGATTGAGACACATATGGCATTCTCTTCCTTAGTCTGTTATGTTTTTACCCTAATACATGTTCAGGCCACTGGAAAATTACTGTTCTCCACAAGGTAGCTGATGGTCTGTCATTGCTGTGGTGGTAAACAGTAATTTCCCCGTGATATATGCCTGTGGAGTGACACCTGTACATAAAATTGCTTACTGTACTGTTCTATTTTCAAACTGACTTAAATCTGTTTCATTGAATATAGACTGAGGTAAGTTAAAGAAAAGCATTTTACAGGTTCTTACAGTGATGGACAAAGATAAATAAGTAAGCAGAGAAACTAATAGATACCTAGATTTTCCAAATTACTAAGCTCCTCGGCTCCTTCTGTAGTTAAGGAGAAGAAGAGATGCTGAGTGTCTCTGGAAAGAAACTCCTAAAGATGAATCTGGAATATATATGTTGCTATAGTAAAAATTGTGAACAGCGTACAATTTTTGAGGTTATTTTTGTTTTAAAGAAAACAAATATACACAAATATGTTATTTTACCATTGATGTAGAACAAGGGAAGATTGTTCATTTTGGGACTGCAGCTACTCAAAACATAAAGTAATTTTTCAGGTGTGATGGTGATTCTAAAAAAAACCAACAGCAAACCAACAAAAAAAAAACCCTGACCTTGCCAACATACGTACTGATTTTACACATTGTAACTCCAGTGACATTATTGAGTAAGTTTGTGTGTATTTTTAGAGGATCTTTAATCAAAGCACAGACAATTCTTCCTGCTGATTCTTCACAGTTTAAAATATGCCATTCTGATAGAAAAGAATGACACCTAAGATGCCTTCAATTAAGGTATCTAATTTTGAATAAATGATCTATTTTAACTCCATCAGTAAAAATCAGTAAATTGTTGCAGGTGGTATACTTCCAAAATGCCAAACTATCTATTATTATTATTTGGAGAAACAATTACACAACAGCTTATGCAAGTTGCAGAGCAGCAGAGTTAATCAGTTAAGACTTGGTCTTTAAGGAAGTTCTTATTTTATACTTTGTTATACTTTTTTTTCAAGTGAAATAAGAAATGAGAAGTTCTGCAGTGGGAGCAGAGCAGCCTATTTGTGCACACGTGGCCAGCAGTAGTGGTGCACGAGCGCAGCCTTTAGCCTGACTTCCTAAGGAAATGAAGCTTCCCTGAGTCTGGGGTCTGTTTTACTGCCAGCCTGCTTGGTGATCAGTTTGTAGTTCGTCAGTTCCCGTCCTAAATTAACTTGGAAGCCGATGATTGACTTCAACAGAAATTAACAACGTTAGAAATCCGTGGCACAGGGAGCTCTGGTAAATCCTGTAGGAACCAGGAGCGGATAGAAAGACAGACAAATAATCCGTTGGAGTGGAGAGCTGCAGATTGAGAGAGCAGCAGTCGCCTCTCCACTTGCCGGTTCATCAGCTGTGTATGTGTTGCTGGAAAACATCCACAATCTCTGTTTCCATTTGTGGGCTGGGAGGTGGGGAGATGACATTTAGGGGATAAGGAAGTGACCTAGAAATATTGCAGGAGGAAGTAGCAATGGGGGGCGGCTACAAAGCACAGATGGGACAGCTGATATTATTACAATAGGTACTGTCTAAACAACTTCATAGGAACAATCGATAGGAAACAGTGCTTTATTTGTATTTGGGCTTACGGGAGAATGTTATTTTATCTGCTGACTCACCTCCATGTAGAGCATCACAGGAAACAGCGTGCAAGCTTTCAGGGTATCAGGTAAAAACTCTGGTCCTACCAAATCAGGTTTTGTAATAGTGCTGACTTGTTGCTTTATAGTGAGGATTTTGCTCACTGTGGGAATCCTGTAGGCTCCAAATCATGAAAATGGGTAAGAATATGCCTGACTCCACCACTTCAGAGGCTGTTGCTTGTTTTCTTCCATCAGGCAAAGCACCTTTTTGGAGCAAGCTGGTATTGACCAAGTCTATTAAATTTTGCACAAATGACAGCTGCTCTGTTGAGTTGTGTAACAAGTTAACTGACATCTAAAGTTCTGTAAGTAGGCTGCAGAAATGGTCAGCTCCTGGCAACAGGAATAAACACCCAGACAGAAGGGCATGGACCCAGAGCTTTAAAGTTCCCACCTGCTCTGCAGGGACATGTTCTCAAAGTCAAGGAAGTTCATGGCAGGTGAGAAAGTGTTAGGGTTGACAAGTTTGGGAGTAAATTGAACTAAGCTACCATTAATAAAACAATCACTTCCCAAAATGACTTGCAAAGAATGCCTTAGATTAGGGTTTCTCACAGTGTGGACCACAAACCCACTAGTGGAATAGTGAACAGAGGCGGCTCCTCTGTGTTGTCTGGTGTGAGACGCATGTTCCGCCTGCTTATGTCAGGATCAGAAGGAAATGAGGGGATGGAAAACCTAGGAAACACTGAGAAACTTGCTTTGTGTAGGAAGAGAGCAGCTTTCTATTAGAAAGACCTCTGACGCGTATGTTTGGATCCTTGGGAAACAATTTCATCATCAGAGTGTACCGAAAAGAACCAAAATGAGTACAATTACAGGGAACATAAGGTTTAATAATGATGCTGGCTTAATGTGATTAATAAGACTGCTGATTTCCCACGTCTTATCAGCCGACTATAACACTGGTTTGTGTATTTGTTATCTCCATTATGCATTGTAGTATGGGTAGATAAATAGAAATACCATGGAGGCAACAGGAAACAAAACAAAAATAATCAAACATGTTTATCACTAGAGCATTAAAATGGCTGCTGTGGCAGACACCAGATGAATTATGCAATACATAACTTAATTCTCTGGGCCACAGATGTTTCATTTTTCCTGCAAGAAGATGATTGAACCTTGAATGACAGTTTCAGGCAGTCTTTGATTGCTCTGTGGGTCACATGCTTGATATGACCTGCATTTGAGTTGCTTTCTACATGCTGTTGCTTTATAAAACATGTAAAATTGACATCATGTTGGCTGCTCAAGGCCAAGTCAGGAGTAATTCCGTGCTTTTGATACGCTTTGTGTGCAAGTGAGGGAGAGGGAAGGGTGTCTGTGTTTAAATTCTGGTACGTTATTGAATCAACTGAAGTCAGGAGAGGGGAATTGCAGCAAGCTCTTTCAATTTGTAACATGAGGCACTAGGAAATAGAGAGTTTGCTGCATCTGTGTCATCTTGCATTGTTAGAAAATCCTCAGAGCCGTAATATTGGATCAGGCAGTGACTCCTGCTACCCAGGGCATAGCACAGTGCAGATTGGCAATGGCCAGGAAGGCAGCTGGAAATATTTGTTTATCTAAATCAGCTCCTTTGAGTATGAATATTCAACATAACCTGAACCTGAAGACTGTGTTCCTCACCCCAAGGACTTGATCCTGCAAATCTGGTGGGTTTGTATTCATACTGGTGCAGTATTTCAATCTCAGGACATTAATGTAGGTGGGATTCAGGCATGAATACATCAAAAATTAAACCTCAGAAGGTTCTTCTTCTTTTCTCCATAATCTCTAAAGGCAGGTCAGAATGGTGACACCAGAACAGAATTGCGGGGACTCCTCTCTTTGCCTGCCAGCACTAGAACCTGCAGGAGCATGAGCCCACAGCTCATGAGGTTGCAGACTTCTCACCAGCTCCCTCAGAAGTTAGTGAAAACTGATTTTTAGGTCCATCTAAACAAGGTCATTTGTTTCTGCAAATTTCAGGTGCAGAAACTATCTTGTGTTTCAACAGCCTTCTTTGAACACCTCTGTGGCCCACAGGATTGTCACCAGTGGTCTGAGGTGGGAGGAGACCCGGAATGATACAAATGTGGACACTCCTAATTACTAATTTTAACACTGCTCATAGGGCTTTACAGGGTAAAGCAAAAATACATAGCGAAAGAGGACATGTTTGATCATAAGACCAGGAGAAAAAGCATTTATTGCATTTATTTTCTTTTCTGTAACAGGCAGTGTGATGGCTGGACACAGAGGCCTGTTCTTGTGGAGAGAAAAACAATGATACTTGAGTAAGAGGTGTTTAAATGGAGGATTAAGCAGTATGGGGAGCTAAGATTCACATCGGCTGTCGTGCAATATATCTAAATATGTGCCATGTAAGAAAATAGTATTGTCACCAAACAAAAAAGATACACCATCTATTTATAGATTAGGCTACTTTTTAATACAACCAGTACGCCTTGTCTTTATTCCAGCAGCTCTTCTTTGGTTTGCAAAGTGTGCCAAGGCCATGAGTGTGTAACACTATGGGAATTACAGCTCTGGGGTTCTGTGAGTTGGTATTTTCTGTTACATATAATTCTTATTTTTTCTCTTTATATTTTATTGAGCATATCAATTAGTGTCACTCATATCAATTTCTCTCTGTAGAAATGTTTAAGAAAACACTGCTGATCTTTAGAAACCCTGCTCCCTAGTGTGTCACTGGAATAAAGCTGATTTCTGTTGTGTTTAAAACTTCATAATTGCAAAAATGATTTTCTTATCCTTGAAATCCTGACTTACGTCATGAAAGAGAAAACAAAATGCTGTGCAGGTTTTTTAGAGAGCAGTTTTTCTACGGACTGAAAAGAGGTTTTATTCTATAGGGTCTTTTCCTTCTAATGATGGAGATGATTCTTGCCTTGTATTGTCCAGGTAGTGCTCAATATCTTGGGCTTTATAAGCAGTTTCTTTAACCTTTATCAATATTTTATGATCACTTGACATCTTTCAAGCACCTGGGACATCGTTTATTTGAAGATCATACCTTCAGCTGGTGCAACTGCTTGATCCCCGTACTTAGGATACAACCTAGTATGCTTAATGAGAAATCTCTGTGTGAGAATTAGTTTATTTTTTTCAGCTTGAATCTGTATGCATGCACTGCATGGATAGAAGACTAACAATGAGAAGAAACAATAATGAATTCTAGTTAAACCAAAAAAAACCCTGAAAAAGTTAACATCGAGTCTCTCCCCTTTTTGCTAGGGGAGGAACTTGATTTAGTATAGGATAACTGCAAAGGGGGGTCTGGACAATGTACAGTGGACATTTAACCATTCCCCAGATTAATCCAGATGACGTATTGTGTAATCACTGGAGCACCTGAAACCAGCATTTCTTTGATCTCTCAATTTAAAGCCTTCAGTGTTTCACTGCTTAGCAGAGAGAGGATTTTTTTTCTTCAATTGAGTTCCTAGGAAAGGAAACACCCAATTCATTACTAAAGTTGGTGGATTTATGAATCCCTGAACAGAGAAATTCTTTTACAAGAGGCCTGGATTTATATGACATTGGAAAAAGGATTATCTGATCTGAAGATCCTTGGAGGGTTGCTGTGAAAGAAAATATTAACCTATAGCTCTTGCAATTTGAAAAGTAGATTTGAGAACTTAGTAGTAAAAAGTGTGTGAGTTCTTGCCCTGAGACGTGCTATACTGGTTATGCTGAAATGAACTTTTTTTTTTTCTTTCTTTGTACAACCCTTGTGTCTATGACTTGGAGGTTTTATTAGCAATTAAGGTGGACTTATGTAATATGGGTGTTTGTTGGTTTTCATTATGAATTCTAAAAATGCCTAAACTATGTGTAGAGTGATGTTTGTAAGATGCAAGAAAAACAGAATTAGTGGATTTTTTTTATATTACCTTCTATCAGACGCTTTCTAAGAGCTTAAAAGAAAGTGTTTGGTTCTTCATATGTAGGTCCGAGAAATTAAGTAAGCCAAGCACCACGTGCACCTTGGCATGGTCACTGAGGTGCAGGGATTAGATGAAGGCATCTACCAGCAGAGCTTGGAAAGAGTCTTGAATTTGAGTAGGAAATTTGTCATTCTTTTTTGCTTAAATTAAAAATAAAATTGAATATTCAAATGCCGGAATGCTCTTGTGCCCTGAGTGAATGCCATGGTCATTGGACTGCAGGCAGTTTTGACGTTGTTTAGTGATCTGAAATTACTTCCTAGACCCAGGAACCTTCCCTGATAAAAAATTTTATTGAAACTTGAAAAAATTCAATGCACTGCTTTTTTTTGCTTTTTTGCTTTTTTTTTAATGCTTTGGCCCTTCTTCTTTTCTTCCCCTTCCAAATGTCTCAAATAACTCTTCCCATTTTGTCTTGTGCTAGCAAAGTACTAGATTATACTGACTCTAATTTTAAGAGGCTGTTTACCTAATTCAGCCAAAATTTGCTCTGTGACGATCACAGATATATGTTACAAGTAGGATTTTTCTTTTTTTCTTAATTAAACATAAATGCACATTAGTTGATAATGTATGCTTTTAGTTTGAAATTGCCTGTGTAAATGTTTTAGTAATTAGAACATTTTAACAAGCCCCAGTGGCTCCATATACCGATGGCTCTGACCAGTAAACTTATACATGTTTTTAAAGAAAACAAATGTGTGGGAAAAAATGTTGTTTGTTTTTTGCCAAACCAAAATATTAATCTGCCCTGCTAGTGAAGTTTCTTGGCCACTCCACTGACTGCAATTTCAAAAGTGTCATCTGTGTTTTTCAGTTCTTCCATGTATAAAGAATCCAACAGCAGTTTCCTTCAAGGTTCAGTAAGTCTGAATGTTTAGGGGGCTGTAGCCACAAGATCTGGCAAACCATTCACTTGTCATGTTAATAAAAAAGGAATTGTTTCTGCCTCTTTAAGCTGGTGTCTAAATGAAGGAGTTGGATCAACTGGATTTTAATCATAAAGTCCAGATTCTTCTTGCTTACAAGTGTATAGCTTTATGGTGTTCAGGGTTTTCATCTGATTTAATTTTATTTAGAAAAAGAACTGAGCTTCTTCCATGTTACCAATTCTTGAATTTGCTTGCTTGTTATGCTGTTCAAACCTAATCAGTTATCTCGATCTTAAAAAGAAAATTGAGCCTTTCCATGGTTTTTATTTCCCATAAGCAATTGAATTGAAAAGTGGGGTGTTTTTTTTTTTTTAAAACTCCGTAAGTTGTTTTTTTATAGATGGCATGTCAGCTTTGAGGGCTCTTTCATGACTAGTAAAAGCTTACACCTTGTAAAATCTCTAGCTTTTAATGTGTTTTGGTTTTCACTTCAAACACAGTAGCAAGAGAAGAAATAATAGAATATTTCATGGTCATGCCATTTCAGCAGTTCAGATTCTTTTTACTTGGCGATGCTTATTCTGTAGCTCCAAATGCTTGGGCTTAAAATTTGATTTCCTAAATTCCTTAGCCTGAAAGTGTTGAAGCTTAGAACAAGCTATCTGTAATGCAGACTGAAGAACTGTCTTGCTTACATGATTACTTTTCCTCTAACACAGAGATTATAAGGAATTAGATCAGATAAATGATTATATCTGCGGAATGAGAAAACACAGGGTAGGTAATATTTGCTCCTGAAAACAGCTTTTACCCACTCTTTTTTATGATCTGTTTTAATGTTAAGAAAGTATCACCCTTGACAAACCCTGCATAATGTTGGGTTGCAACGTAGAAATCTGCTGTAAAACACTGTAAATATCAGTGTATTTTAGCAAAAGGTCTTCTTGTTACTAATTACCCTCATTCTCTGTATCTGTCTGAAGAAAGACAGAACTTCGGGTTTTTCTCCTTGCCTTCAGCTCTTGGGGTGATGTGGAAATCCAGGCGCGCACAAGAGGCCAAGTCACGTGTTGCTTCAGGAACAAAGAAAAATAAAAGTAAAATCATGAGATCTGTGTCAGTAAGCAAGTGAGCTTAGTTCACATGGAACTACTTTGGTCAGAAATTCAGGGTCGGTATAACCACAGGTTTGCTAAACTTGGCCATTTTTTCCTTCGTGGTTCCCACCAGATTTTCAATGAAAACGTGCAGGACAAGGCGCCGGCAGCCTTGAGCTGGATGGCATTTTGCCTGTCAAGTAGTTCTGTTGAAATAAAGAGAAATATTGAAATAGGAAGGTCTGAAAATGAGCAAATGTGGTGGATGGTGAATACATCAAAAATTACCTGTGTGGGACTAATTCACTGAGCCAAAGTGGAGTTTCCTCGTACCTTGCAGGTTTGAATTCGACACGGTGCTTTGTAAACAATAAATCAATGCAAGTTGTTTCTGTGAGTGCATAAAAGGTGTGAGAACTGTAATTTATTTTATAATAAATACTTCTGCTGAGCAAACAGTGAATGTAGCTATTAGAGACTTTCTCAAATAAGTGATTTTAGACTCCTGAGTGCCAGCTACTGATGTGGTAGTTGAGCTTTTAAAATGAAAAGACTGAATTCCTTTTGAAGATTCTTCTGAATGCTGTTGACACTTGTGCTAGGAAAGAATATACAGTAATTTAATTCATTACTTTACTTAAAGATAGCATTTTTGGTTGCAGCATTAACCTCCATTGGTGTGCAGACTGCTAGGCTGGAGACAAGATGTTTTGCTTGAATTTTTTTGGAGATGCTGCATCCTTTTATTAGGTGTGCAGAGACTGTGTGTGGAAAAGCTAGGTAGAAGAAAATGTATGAGGGAAAGGGGAGTTCAGGATCAGTCAGCTGGTGTGTCTGGATACAAGGACAAAGGGACAGTTTTGCCCTTGGCTACAGTTTGACACTTCTACTGGATTCAGTCAGAATTATCTGTGCATGCTGAAGGGCAGAAATGTCATTTTTATGGCATTCTATATCCTGAGTCGCTTTTTTTTGTAATTGGCTGCGTATACCAGTGCTGTAATAGAGCTCTTAAATCCTGACCCCAGCCAAAATGGCATACAAATACCAGTATTAATACTTCTGTCCATTTTAAATACAGGATTGTCCTGAGTCCTTCCACTGCATTTTTCAGGCACTGTCCTGTGTTTCAGCCTGGTTTACTGGCAGCCACGCACCTTTCCACTGGCCCAGGGTGCTCCTCTGATTTACTGATCTTGGTCCCATCTCCCCTTGGTCCTTTGCCCTTGGACATCCTCCTGTTCCTTCTCTCACTCTGCTGTCTTCATCCGTTTCCCTACCCTTGGCTCCCTTCACATTGATGGGTCCAGACCCCCTCACACTTGTGCCCTTTCCCGCTTATCTCTCCTGCATCACAGTCATCTTCTTTTCTCAAAAAAAAAAAAAAAAGTTCCCTTGGCTGAATGAAAAACAACCCTTCTGCTCCCAAAGCAGGGCGCTCTGCCTCTCCCTGTCTGAGGGTTTTGTGCTTCTTCACTCTTCTCAGGTTCTGCGGTTTTTCAGACCTTTGGCTGATACCTGGCACCCCCTGTTTGGGAGGAAAGGCAGTGGTTTTATTGTTCTCCAAACCCTACAGAGAAGCAAGCGGAAACTGGATTTGCTTAAGCTGCAGCCGGCGTGTTAGGATGGGACATTCCCAGCTCTGATCTGGGAGGCATGTGACATAATCCAGACTTCATTTGCTGGCTCCATATAACCTGAGGCATTCACACATAAATTCAGCCTGAATGCATAAGCTTATATAAAGAGGATCCTTAAACTATCCTGGCTAAAAATATTTGTAAAATGCTGGGAAACATTTTTTTTTGGTCCATTAGAATGCCCTCTTCCCCTTTCTCTGCCTCTGTTATAGAAACATAATGGGGTCACTTGCATGGTCTTAGGGACATCTTTTCCATGTGAAGTACTGTAAGTGGGTTAACAAGTATTTTGGGGCTGGAGTCTAAAACAAAACATGTTTCACAACTACAGAGATTGAAAGTGTTATTGTAGGCTTATGTTAACCTGCCCAGGTTAGTCTTCTGGCTACTCTCTGCACGCTTTGAATCCTTATTTGCCCAAGGAGAGATTGTTCAATTCTAATTCTAAACTAATGTTTATTATTTTTTATTAATTCAAAACATCGTGTGCATGATTTCTTTCCCATGTAAGAGCACATTAGCTTCTCCAGCACAAGAAAACACATGTTAATCTGTTTTCCATTATTGTCCAAATTTTTTCAAAAGGCAATTCATGTTGCCCCGACAACATTAAAGGCTGTAATTAAAAATAATTTTCCATTAATTTATATACATACACATTTACTTATTATGATCTTTTACTGCATTTCCCTAAGTGTGCATGCAGAAACCTAAAATGCTGTTGAAGAGTAAGTCAACATTCAGTGTAATGATCCAGTGTCGAGTGTGCCAGTACCCTGATGTACTTCAATTAACCATCTTTCCCAGCAAACACCTGCATAGAAAAATGGATCTTCAGCGGGATCGTTAGAAAAACAAACCCTGAATTTTCTGCATAGGCAGAGGAAGGGAATTCCAGTATTTCACAGCTTTTACTGATAATGATCTGCTACAGATTAAAAACAAAAAACAGACATTATGGTGTTGGCAGATTGCAAAAGGACTTGCTGGTTAAAGCTGCTCTTCATAGGAGATGAGGATAGTGTTCATTGCTTCCATATGGTCCAGATATATAAGACAGGCAAAATGTCTGGGGAAAAGTAATACGTCTTCCTGTATTGGTACAGAACACACTTTTAGGTCTCTAGGCCCTTTTCCTGGTACCTTTCACAGGTGAAATATTTGCCCATGATTCAGCATGATGATAAAAAAAGATTGCTTAAGGATTGGATCCATTTGTGTGAGCAAAGTCTTAGAAATGCTGAGGTTTTTTAAAGTGTCAGGGCTGGTAGCTGCCACCTAAAGCAGGTATGTGAAGGATCCGCTTTTCCTTGACTATTTGTATAGTTTTCAACCCTTTGACTTTCTTACTCAGCTTTGTAATACGCATTAAGAGCCTGAGTCTAAATTTAGAGTTTCATAAATTTGTGTCAAAAAACTCTTCTCTGCATAATGTAAAATTAAATTTCTTGGTCTCTTTGACCTCATGATATTTTATTTTTTTTTTTAGCCAAATTTAGAACCGAACTTCTAGGCACACTGAAACAGAAGAGTAACAGGCTCCTTCTGTGTATACTTATACAAGTAGCTGACTGAAGAACTGTAATCTTGGACTTCTCCATAATTATCACTTGTGAAGCACCTTTACATGTAGGAAAGATGACACTGCCCTTCTGCAGGAGGTTGGGGAGTAAGATCTTCAAAGATCTAATGAATATGCCGAGATATCAATACACTTATTTCACTGCAGAAGGGGAACAGGCAAAGGAATTGGGAGACTTGCAAACCAGTCCACAGAGCTGAAACCCAAGAGGATTTCACCAGTCAAAAGTTTAACTGATCAGTCTTACTGTGTCCTTTTAAAAAAATATTGAAAATTGGTATTGTTTGTATGAATGTTGCAATTGTACGGTGCATGAACTCATATAGCAGGCATTCTTCATGTGATAACAGTACTTCTGCTCTCTTGTTCTCCCAGGGCTGATGAAATCGAGATGATCATGACAGACCTTGAAAGAGCAAATCAGGTAGGATTTTAAATGAGTCCCTCATAAAATTCTAAGTGTGACTTTGATTTTTTTTTTTTTTTCTCTTTTGGATTTCATGACAGTTCTTTTATATGCACTTAGCAGTCATAACTGTGTAGAGTAAGAAAATATGCAAATTTAGAGAAAAATACAGCTCTTCAGGGATACTCTGTAAGGATTGTATGCACAGTAGAGTAGTGATTGCCATATATTTACGTTCTAGTAATTTAAACTTAAGTTTCCCACTGTAGTTATTCTTGGGTTTATGTTTCTAAATCCATCATGTTGGCCCCTACTCGGACATGCAGGTAATTGGTTTACCCAAATTAAAGAGCTTCTGCCCTGCAGCAGTGGAAAGGCTGCCAGCAGCCTTACCTAGGGAGGCCTGACCTTCTGTTGCAGCTTCAGCTTTTGTGGGCTTCTCTGGGCTTTTTCCTTCCTTTTCTGATATGTTTTATTGGCGTATTAATTTTTAGCAAGGGTTGGATCAGACTGTGCCGTGCAGGAGAACAAAGAAATTTGTAATCTGTTCGTGCAGATGCTAATTTGGTAGATGGTGAAATGTCTCTCCTGCATTCCCTCACAGTGAAATGCTCCTGAGAAAGTACAACAACCGTATGGAACTTTTTAAAATAAAAGGTTTTAAAAAAACCAAACCCAACACCCAAGCAAAGTGCTTTTCTGGTCCAGTCTGTACTTTGAGTGACTATTTAAGGTGATGAAGGAGATGTGTATGGACATGCAGGATTCACGGGTGATACATGCAATGGGTGATGGTTTCACAGAGGGAAACCTCAACCAGGCATTTGCTTATCAGTGAGCTTCATTAATCCCTCTGTCAGATCATAAAAGGGTTTGGGTTGGAGGGGACCTTAAAGATCATCTAGTTCCGACCCCCCTGCCACGGCCAGGGACATGAGCAAGGAAAATCAGAGATTTCAGATGTTAAGTCTCTCAGGTTACGGTTTTATAATCCAGCTGAAGCAGCTCGCTTCCAGGAGGAGTAGTTGCACCACGCGGTCCTGCTGCACGCCTCGTGCTGTCAGCAGCGCTTGTGGGGCCACCCCACGAGCCAGACCAGGTCACTGATCCTGTTGAAAACTAACCCCCCCCCTCCAGCTGCTGCTTTGTCTTCCTCCTTTTGCTAGATCAGCTTTCAGCCCCCACACTCCCCTGGCACAGCTGACAAGTATAGCAAGTATATTGTCCTTTACTTAGTTCTTTATAAATTGGAAAAATACTAATGAAGCAGAAGGCAGATTTGTAAGTTGTTGGGTTGATTATTTAGTCAGTAAAAGAAAATTGGGGTTTGCACAGTGGGTTTTTAGTTCTGTCAAAGAACTTTTGTAGACAGCGTTAAATATTTGTGAAAGTGCTAGTAATTATTTGAAAATCTATACCCTTTTTAGAGATGATGTAGGTGTTAAAGATGGTTTGGTAGAATTACTTGGTGATCTTTGCAAAGGCAGTATGTTTTGCAAAGTTGTAGCAATGATTTACCCAGTAGGTTTTTTCTTAGACTAGAAGGGTGGTTGTAGTTAAAGAACAGGTATTTCTGATTTCCTCGTTTCCATACTAAAATGGAATATATCTTGTTTATATAGAAATGCTAAAGATATTTTCCTGTCTAACTAGAACAAACCTGCAGTGGATTTTTTTAATTGGGGTTTTATTTAAATTAGTCAAAATTTATGATGGCTTACATGCATAACCCTTAGTTTGGTTGTAATTCAGCAAACTCTGAATCTGTATGTAAACATCAGTGTGCAGCTCATCTGAGCTGTTGTAAAGCCAGAAGAGGCCGTTGTATCTCCTCTCTCCCCATCTCCCCCTCCTCTGCCTCCCTCCCCAGCTGCTGTGGTTCTGTCCCCTCCCTTATAGCAGCTTTTGCAACCAGGGGACCCTTCATTGAGTCCCTTGAGCTCAGTAAATGCAGAAGAACCTGAATTTGGGGTGAAAGGGCCAGGTTTGTTTTCTGTGGGTTTAGCAAATTGAGGCAGCTCAACAAAACGTCAGAGAAGCAGCAGCGCTGAGATGAAGGACGCGAGGGGAGCGTGTGGCCTCAGAGGAGACGGGGAGGGAAGGTTCACCAGTGGAGGAGCAGGGGCAGTGAGCTGTTGGAGTAGCTCAGCTGTTTTGCTGAAACATGCCCATAGTCGTCGTCTTGTGTGATGCTTTACCTTTATAAAACAGCTCTATAAATTATCATCTCTTTATAGTTGAAAAAAAAAAATTGGAAGAAATTAAATCCATTGCACAGGCCAGAAAGTGAGTGTGCATCAGGCTGAAGTGTTACAATTGCAGAAACAAGTACTTAATATAATTATGTATTTAATAGTTAAATTAACATTTCCTTTTACCATTTCAGTAAGTACTTATTCCCCATTATTAAGGCTACCTTTAAAGAGTAATGCTCAGCATGACTCCTACTTTGAGGATAGACTGCCTTGCTGATTTTGATGTGATGTTTTGCTGCTCTGGAATTAACACTGACCCAAACGACTGGGATTTGGAGCAGAACTTTACAGAACAGCAAAATGTTCCCACTGAAAATGTGAAAAATACTTGCTGTAAATTTTTAAATATCTGATATTTCTTGAAAATCCCTTTCTCAGTTACTGCCCTTTTTAAGTCCAGAGCTGGCGTTTCTGAACTTCCTTTCCTTTGTGTAAGGACAGCGCTCTGACTCTTAAGAGGTGGGGTGCTGCTTCCCTCTCTAGGTCTGCAGTTGCGAGAGGGTGGGTGTACTCATTGACGTTGATCCAGGTGTCCCTATTCTGGGTGATGAAAGCCACGGGGACAGAGTTGATGGTGGAACTCCCTCCCTTGTGTCCTGTTGGGTGAAGCACAGACCATTCTTCTTAGTCTTCAGACTCCCATCACCCCTCTTCTCCCACTGGTTTCTCCTCATTTGGATCCTCAAATTGTTTCATGCAGGAACTCTCTGGGCTTGTTTGTGTGCTGTCATCCCCAGAAGAAATTACTAGCTCATAGAAATAATTACCTTTAAATACCAGTGAGCTTTGCAATTTTCTGCTTAGAAAGAAAAAGGGGTAGTGACCGCAAAGCTCGGTTTCTAACTCCATTGTATCATTTATGCAAGGTATGAACTGAATTTTCCCCCAAAACATACCCCTAACCAACAAGAGAAATAAATCCCTCACTTGAGCTGAGCAAGCTGGGGTGGAGGGGTTTGGAGGCGGGTGCTGGAGGTAGCAATGTGGTGGCAGCACAGCTGCTGGGGTGACAGCCCTTCCTCGTCTTCTAATCCAGGCACTCAGCACGGTTAATCCAAGATCTTGAGTGGGGTTTTGTGGCAGGGCTAGTCTCATTCAGACTGACAGAGCTCAAATGGAGTAATTTAAGTACAGCAGTTTACACTCACTGTTAGGGTGAGGCAGGTGCTGGCTGGGAGGTGGGTGTCAGTGGTGGCCTGTGGAGTGACCCTTCCACTTTAAAGTCCTGAGAGCTATAAACCAGTATGAAAAGAACAAGAATAGTACATTAAAACAGCTGGTCTACCTACACCTGCCTCAAGAGGAGCCATTAGCTCCATGACGTGTAGCTTTAGCAGGGGTGTAAAGTGTGAAGCCAGTAGCCCCCGCTTGCTTTAGCAGGAAGATGCAACTGCATCATCTGCAAGACCGCAGCAGGGCTGCGGGCAGCAGCAGCTGGGGGTCCGTCAGCCCCCCGTCCCTGAGGATGTACGGCTTGTATGGCTTGGGTCTCCGAAGGGCTGAACTCGAAATACAATCAAATGCAATAGAAGTGGCTTAATTTCACTTTACTAACCCACCAGTTCAATAACAAAAGTAACCCGAGAGTTCACCCTCGCATTTCCATGAACATTTAATAATCCTGTAGTTTGAGGAAGGGACTCGTTTTATTAAGATTTCATTTTGCACAATAAATCACTGCATATTTTCTGATATGCTACGAAGTATAATAATAAATAATTAAAGCTAAACTACCCTTACTTGTCAAAATAAATGATTTATCATAGTTTGGGACACAGCATCTTTGAATTTTTTATTGTTTGATTCCCAGAATATTATAATTTCCAATCAGTGAAGTTAATGAAGCTCCAGTGTACTTTTCTGCATTTGCAACAGTTACAGTTGTGAGAATGTATATTTTACACAAATATTTATGGTTAGCACTTTTCTGTACCTTTTCAGGTTTACACCTTTCTCATAAGTGTTTACGGCAGCAAGTCACAAATCTTTGGGATGGCAAATTTATTCAAATGAATTATCCTTCTGTTTCTATACTTCATCTAGCAACCTGGAATCACCCAGTTGTGTGTAAGAAAAACTGAGTTTTCTGTTGAAGACTCATTCTACATTATGAAAAGAGAAGTACTTTGAAATGTTAAATTTAGGAAAAAAAAAATAGCGAGAGAGGCTCATTTTAAGGTTTTAATATTGAGTCTAAGTTTGTGGTTTCGTGTCACTGATGTATCCAGATCTGTTTACTGGCTTTATACAGTCGGTTCACATTGTTTTAAAAAAGGAAAAAAAAGTCTAATGGGCTTTGTAATTTGGGCTTCCTGAAAAAAAAGTGCTTTTTCACTTTTAAAAGAAAAAGAGAACTTTGGTTAGTGTTGGTTAATCCTGGGTTATTATATTTTAACCTTGAGGAAGAGGAAATAGATTTGAAAAACAGACTCAGATATAGGTATCCTTAGATTTTGGGAGTAATAACAGAAGGAAAACATGGGACAATTTTTTTGGTGGACTATATTGTGAAAGCTATAGAAAAAGAATTCATTTGTTTTTCTTCTGTCTCTATGCCATGTTATCCCTTTGGAAAAGCAAATGTTTCCATTGGTTTTCTTTCCATCTTGACAGTGCTGATAGTGCTCCCAGATTTCTACTTCATATTTTTTCTGGGGAAAGAAAGCCAAACATAGAAGCTTGTTATCAATAAAATAAGGGCAACTGTTCTTTCTAAAATACATAAACATTTATTAAAGAATCTAGACTGGATCAGTACCATTTATTCCACAGAACGTAGTGTTAGATTTTAAGATCTGTAGAGGAAGGATTAGTGAGTTTAAGCATTTTTTGGAACCAAACTACCACTAAAATCCATAAAACAGTGTCTGCTATAGAAGTAGAAAGAAAACCTCACCAGGGCATTTTAGCAGAAATGCTGTTCTCAGGATTATTTTTTTATTTCATTGGGTATGGTACCTTCCTGTCTCTAACAAATCACATTGGAAAATGGTTTGAAAAGATATTCCCACTAAGTGAGATTGCTATAAAATATGTATGGTTTTGAGCAGCAGATGGAATAAATTCTTCTCTTTCACTTAGCAACACAAATGCAACACAGTTTAGGTAGTGCAAGGGCAGTGCAGGAGGGGTTTGCTCTGACCCACCGGTGGTAACAAAACCAGTGACAAGGCAGTCCTTGTTTTTATGTTTCCAAGAAGAAAGGTATTCATCTTGATATGATTCCTTCATCTGCGCCACGGCTAATGCGGATACTGCCCACAAATGCTGCCAGAGTATTTGGTTTTTATTTCTGACTCCCTTTGCAATGAACTAGATCTCTGCTGTCGTGGTGTGCCATAGTCCCGCTGAATTCAGCAAAGTTAAGCTGTTTTATAGCAGATGAGGTCATTCACTTCATCCTGTGATTTCACTATCTATAAAATGGGAATAATAACATTTACTTTATAAAGTGCATTGAGATCCTTGCACGGAGAAGTGCTGTATAAAGGCAAAATATGGTTAATATTATTTTCATACAAACACAGGAGTTTCCTGTAAATGCTTGGCTTTCAGTTGGGAATACATTTATCTGGCAGCCTTTCAGAGCGCAAAGGAAAGTGCAATAGCCTGAAGACAAGAATGAAGACAACCCAACCTCTTCTGTTGGAGGGTTTGGTTTTTTTTTTTTTTCCATGTAGTTCTCCATTGCTGGAAAAAATAGGTGCCAGAGCCCTGAAGAGTCTTTCATGTCACAGATTTTTCTGATAACCTTGCTGTTCTGTGAAAGCTAGGGTCGTTTAAAGGTTTTAAAATAAATTTTTATATCTCAGAAGTTAGAAAATTAAAGCACATTGAACCAGTGTGCTTTAATTGATCTCATACTCTGAGAAACATAGCTTTTGCAGCAGCTTGCAAGTAGGAATGTCAGCTTCAAGCACTTAAAACGAAGCATGGTGATTACTGCCATAACCGGGCTCATTAACTTCAGCAGAATTACTTGTGATAATATATACTCCTAGCCCATAGGAAGATTTTGCCACATATAGCTCTGAATTTAGCATGTAATAAGGAAATATAGTTTGGCTAGTGGAACTTTAAGGGAAAGGTTATACTTTTTTGCTTGCAAGTATCTCATTTTGCTATTCACACCACTGGTCTTTGATCAAATTAACATTTTACTGTAAGTAGAAGAGCACTCAGTTCATGCTATTCATTATCTTGTCAGGAAACAATGAGAATAATTTAAACTGGGTATATTGTGTAAGGCTTTTTTTTTCTTTCTTTTTTTTTTTTTTTAATTGGAAAGCACATGGCAACATTATGATCATGACCTGGTGGCTCCACTGTGAACAGTACAATATTTACATGCTATATTAAAGACAATGAAAGTATTTTGAAATATTTTGTTACCGGGGAGGGGGGTTAGGGCTATGCTAGAGAAACAGCCGTATAGAAATTAGGAGGAATTGTGTGACTGCACTATCCAGAAAAACAGCATTTTTAAACAATGCTGGATCTGCATGATCTCTATCAAGGCGAGTAGTGTGACTGTCACTGGTCATCATGGGTCTTCTAGGCTGTGCATAGTAGATTTGGAAGTAAGAAACCAAGGGCTTTAGCACTGACTGATGAAAAGCAACTATACTATGGGATGCATATTTCTTAGACTAAGTGGGATAGTTTCACACAAAGAGAAGGTTGCATGAACTTTTCAGTGGCTCCAAGTTGTGCAAGATTGGTAGGTTTTAGCCATTTTCCATACTGGGCGTCTGTCTCTGGCTGCACTCTCTTTTCTTATTTCAGGAAAAATTGTTCAACTATTTCTAAGAACAAGATTAGGAAAAAAAATCCAGTTTTCCCCACATGTTACGAGTTGTTCTTGTTGTTTTGGTGAGGAGCCTGCTGTGCCCATATTTAAGAGAAGGGGCTTGGCACTTGATGAGGGAGGGTTTGCCTTTTTCTCAGGGTTGTATCTTCTGTTGCTTCAAGTAGGAGGGAAAAAAAAAAAAAAGAAAACCAAAAACGCCCCAAGTTTGGCCAGCCTATAAGCATCTGAAAAAAAAGAGTTCACACAAACTCAACAGAATCTGGTTTGAATTTGTCGGCTTTGATGTCCGTGCCTGTCCCAAGCATGCTGCAGTCTATCACTGCGCCGGCTGGGTGAACATTAACCAGCTAGGTTTTTCTTCTCTTGGTTGTAATGTGAGGTTCAGCGCCACTTTGACGGAGAGCACTGGGAGGGGAGACGCTCCCCCAGGCTGCCCCTGCCAGCGTGGGGAGACGGGCAACGTTGGCGTGAGCGCAGGAAGTGGAGAGGGGGCTCATGGTGGGGAGGGAGGGAGGAGAAGGACCGGGACGGAGCTGCTGTGAGGTCACCTGGAGAAGAAGCAACAAGGAAGAGAGGAAGGAGGAAATCATGGGGTAAGACCACTTCTGGAAGTTTGTGTGATTTGTCAGGTTGTGCGAGGTATGAGCTTGCTTTTGTCTGCCTGAAGCTAAAGGCACTGGGAAGCTGAGAGAAGACCGAACTGGTGCTTCCAGCAGCCAAAATTAGTTAGGAAGGGGACAAAGTGGCAAACTAGGAGTCAGAGAGGCAAACCTGGAGGGTGTTGCTGGGGAGCAGCACTGCGGCCGCTGTATGGGGCAAGCCGGTGGGAAACGGCCAAGGGTGGCCCGTGCCCGCGGTGAGGCTGTGGCTGCCACCGCCTCCAGAGCACCCGCACGGGAGCATGCAGGGGGCTTGGGGAGCCCCTGTACCTCAAAATGGGGGCTTGTGCCAGTGCGTTCATTAGCTTTCTGAAGCGCTTCGATCCTTTGGTGGTGGAAACCAGAGCACAGCCCGTGAGGAAGCGATTAATCCTATCTGCAGAGGAGGGTGGGATTAGTTTGCAGTAAATAAACGGCAGAGGTCACACACGGAACAAGGAGGATGAAGCAAAATATTCATCCACGGAGCAATATTCACCTCGAGAGTGGAATGAAGTAGGGCATCTTGTTGGGAAAAAGCAATAGCATGTTACTGTGGGGTTCCAGCCTGCCTCCCAAAGTCCTGCACGCAGCAGGTGGCCAACATACCCACAGCCTTGGCGTTGGCTTTTCAAAACTTTTAAGTGCTCACTTTTGAAACTTCTGTTCTTTTAACAGGTTTTTATGTGTAATTTATAATTTATATTGCAATAGCACCCAAAAGTGCTTTCCAGACACTGAACACATCTATAATTCTGGCTCTATAAAGCTTCCATTCTGGGAAAAAAAAAAAAAAAAAAGAAAAATTGACCAGTATTTCCCGAATAGAATTGCCCAAAGTTTCTGTTGATGTATTTTTAACAATGCATAGTATGAAAGTTTGTCTAATATTATTCACAGGATTACAACAGGTGTTCTGAATTGGCTGGGGAGGCTGTGCAGAAAGGGCAGCTGACAGCTTACTGTATATGCAGATGTAACATCTATTAGAAATATCCTCTGTGGTTTGCTTGCATGCAAGCTGAATAGATTCTCAAAACAATGCTTCTGTGAATGGAAGCCATCAGCAGAATTGCTTAAGGCTGCAAAACCCATTACTTATACAACAGTAGATGCAAGAGCAAGTGCCACAGTGTAGTAACTTGTCCTGCTTTGCTGGAGTTGTTTAGCAGTTATTAGATCAATATATGTACAGCCACATCTAATAAAGTACGAGAAAATAATTCATCTCAATGTGTATTGTTAGCTCAGTTTTTTATCCTAATATTAGCGAGCTGCATAAACCACATAAACTTTGTCTTCTTGTGCCTTTTTAACGCTGCTACAGTTCTTCAAGCACACAATAGGTTGTCCCATGCTCTGATTATTAGAGCCATGTTCCTGTACTTTTTACAATTACATTTTAATTACAGCTGTAGAACCTATGCAAAATCATTTAATATAATGTTGTGAGCAAATAGCAGAGGTGATGCGTTTAGTAGTTGATTGCCGTTAGTTTACTGATTGATTAAACATGCAGACAGAGTCTCTGCTTTGACTGGTGAGTAAGTCAAAGATCATGCACACACACAGGGGCATAGGTTTTTATATTCACTGTTTTAGATGACTTAGGTTTTCAAAAGGATTAGCTGAAAAAGCAGGGAGCCTGTCACACAGAAATACGGCCGTTTTGGTGGCTTAAAAATGGCAGTGTGAATTTATTATTCAATAAAAGAAGGGACCCATCAGTGTAAAGGGTAAAAGTTGGTCAAGAAAAGTTTTGGCCTTGATTGGTGACAGCTTGTGGGTTTGAAAGCTGTGTCTTGGAAGTGGAGATAGAAAATTATTTTAGCTATTTTCTGCTGAAAGTGCAGCATGATTTGCATAGAGAAGCCCAGGTGAAAAGCAGTGATTACTCAAGGAGGTAAGCAGTGTGGTTTTATAACAATAAAATACATTTTTTTAGAAAAGAAGAAAGTCTGGCCAGGAGGACTATATAGTGTAAAAACAAGCAGGTTTTGTTCCACTTTTCTTAACAGCAGCTTATACACAGTTAGGAAAAGGACTTTGCTGCTATTTATTGCCTGAAGTTACTGATCCATCTGTCTCTACCCAAACTCTTGTACAGACAATCTTTCCTCATAATTCTGCCTTTCTCTTTTCTACTATTATTCAATATTTATATGGGAATTTTGTCTGGTAGCCAAGTCACGGGCTTATCAGATATTGCGTAAATCCTCAGCAGTTGGTAACTGATCTGTGCAAAATTGTCAGTTTAGGGTTAAATATTGTTGAATAAATAGACCTGCTGAAAGAACAGAATCTAACAATTCATGTTTTGGGAAATAATTACTGAAGAAAGACAGCCCACAACATTGTATGTGTGCTAGAGAGAATGGTCAGAATATCTTTTAATTCAGCATTTACCCGTGAGAATTATTCCCATGAGGAACCTTGCAATAAAATCTGCTTGGTCTATGAGAATAGAAAGAAATTGAATAAAAAGACTCCATTTCCACTTGTATTTATTCAGTCTGGGAAATTCAGTGGGCCGCAGCATTAGTATCAGCAGGGGATTCCTTGCTCCTAGCGTTAAATTACTGTCATAATCGCTCAATTATTTCTTCCTTGTACTGTTTAAAATAAAAATCCATCACATTCTATGTTTTTTTTCTAACATTTATTAGGTTGAGTGTTTAGGAAAATCAATTATATTCAGTCAGGCATGAATTGATGAATGTTCTTGTAATAATTGTCAGTTGTTAAACTGAATGTACTTTCTCTTTTCACCCCTTTTCATTTCCTTCAGAGGGCAGAGGTGGCTCAGAGAGAGGCAGAGACCTTAAGGGAGCAGCTCTCGTCAGCTAACAAATCTCTCCAACTTGCTACGCAGATCCAGAAGGCACCTGATGTGGTGAGAGAAAATATTTACTGACTCTTACAGGTTTCTGACATTCCTGCAGTACAGCTCTTTCAATTTATGCTCGCAGCTATAAAAATATCTCTTTGGAGTAATATTTTAACTGAAATGGAATTGTGTTCCTTTGGGATTGCGGTTTGGTTAAACTTCTGAGGGGGGTGGTGGCTGCAGAGGACCACGGGAAGGACAGAGGTTACTCTGCTCCATGGTGACTGGTACGGTGATCCACAGCTCCCCACGGCTGCTGGTCCAGGTGGACACCAGCACCTCTCAGAAATTATTTCACATTGGTAAGAGCGTCAGCAGAGGAAAAATAAAGGCAGCAGCGCAGTATAAGAAAGAGTGCCTTGGTGGGCCATCAGCACATGCCTGCCAGGAGGGCACAGCAGAGGCGTGGAGCTTCAGACCGGGGGCACCAACCTTGCCCAGAGCTGGCTGCATTAGCAGGGACCTGCTGCCTGCCCGTTTCTGGATCTTGTTATTGTGGGTCTTTGGGCTGTCAGAGGAACTGGAAATCAGTTCGGTATCGTTCCCGTTTTCACTGAATATATCTACACTGAGAATTACACCTATAAATCCACTAAAAGAAGCTTAGAAAATTGAGAAGACACCCTGTACTCCTAGAGGTTTGGCTGCTTGTTGCCTTCTCTGTGTGTTTCTAAATAAAGCAAACACCACTGTTTGGGGAGGTTGGTGGCGCTGACTCTGCTGATCGGACCTTGCGGGCACAGAGTGCTGTTACAGGACTCCAGCTGGTCCTGGGTTAACAGGTATCACAGATGAGCAGACAGATTATTTTGATTTTTGTTTGCCAAAGGAGAAATAGGAGTATTTAAATGTAAATATGCAATTAAGTGAAATTTAGTCTACTTCTAAGCAGCAGATTTAACAAACAAAAGAAATCACACTCCTTATATTGCTTTTGTCTTGCAAGCCATATACGTGCTTGACACTCATATCAGAAAAACACATGGTTGCCTTTAAAATACATTTGCAGAGAATGAGTAACAAACCATAAGTCCTCCAGATCTCTTTGGTCGTCTATTAATACAACCCAGTATTTTCTCAGAGAAGTCAAAAGATAGACAAGCAGGCTGCAAAACAAAAAACTTTAAAAAAAAATAAAAGCCTGAATATCACTTGTAACTCTGAATTACCTGCCTCTTCCTATCTTGTGTCCTAGTCTTATCATTATTTTAACATTAGGTCTTTCTTGTATTTAATAGTACTTCTGCACTTCATTTATATTTAATATGACAACTACTGCAGGATGAAAATGATCATTATCTATCTTATTTCAGACTCTATGTTCTAGTCTCAATAGGCACAAGCAGCAGATGATTATACAACTTGTGATGTTTCATGCAAGCAAATTAGAGGTTTTTTCAAGTTAAAAGTATAATTCAGTGTAATAGGAGAGCGTTGTTAACTGCTGTTCGTACATGTAGCTTTCTGTGAGATACAATGGTATGTAGTCACTGAGAATCAAGCTAAGTGTTTAGAAGATATGGAAAAGGTATGTTGTTGTGCCTGTATTTTCTAGAAAAGAGGGTATGGAGTATATTTCAATCTGCTGCAGTGTCATCTTGAATTGTAAGGAAAGTGCTTGGGTGACAGAATCAGTGGGTTGAATTTCAGCTCTTTCGCTGCAGGATCTTTGGTATAATGCTTACGATCATTGTCTCTCTCTCGGTAAATGGATTCTTTCCTACTTCGCTGGTGTTTTCTGAGGAACAGCCATTAACCTTTGTAAACACATTTTAGGCTTTTAATGGAACGTGCATTCATTATTGGGCTGCCTCGTGCTCCCCAGATCTGCTCAAGTATTTCCTTATGTTCTTCATGGAAGAGAGGTTCAGAGCTCTCCAACACATTATAGCTATTAATCTCTTAACACCAAAGGAGACAAAAGAGATGGTACAATTAGTCTGTATTATCTTTTCAGAATAGATCTACCTTCTTCTTAACTGCTCTGTCCTCTCTTATTTCTTGTCCTACTGGAAAGTCAGTTGAGTGAGGAAGTTTCAGACTTAAGGACAGATTTTTCAGCCATGGGAAACTGGAAGAAGAAAGATCCTGATTTAGGAAAGGGAATTTCTGAAAGTGAAGACCAAAGGGAGAATGGCCTTGTCTTACAGCTGTCACATCTATCTGCATCCCCATGGAGAGAGGCTTTAGTAGCTAGCAATAATGTTAACCGAACAATTTTCATGCAAGGAGCAAGTTCCTTGGAAGTAACAGTTTGGGGCAATTTTTGACAATTTTGCCTGAAACATGCAGCATACATACAAAGAGCCAAAGGCACATGACTGCTGCTCCCAATTAAGAAATTCTGCTCCATTACTTCAGAATATTTTATCTGATTAGTATTTTGTAAGCACAGATTGTCATACTTGTCAAAGCATTTGGACTATTAATAATAAATAGAACTAAATAGAACCCTTTGACTTTCATGGCTGCATCTTTCCAGTGCAGTTATGACATAGGGACATTTATTCTCTCCATTATCCCCATTTTACCAAGAACTGTCCTGGGGAGTAAAAATGGTCATCTTCCAGATTCATGCAGTCAGTCATGGGAGTCCCAGATTTAGAAATTGTTTCTGTCTCTCATGCCACCTGATGCCATGCTTTGTCCTTACCTAGCTGCCCCGAATTCAGGCTTGTTGCCTTTTTTTTATTTGTGTGGTCTAATACTTTTTTTCTCATCAGGAGCAGGCCATCGAGGTGCTAACACGGTCCAGCTTGGAAGTAGAACTGGCTGCGAAGGAGCGGGAAATCGCCCAGCTCGTAGAAGATGTCCAGAGACTCCAGGGCAGCCTCACCAAGCTGCGGGAGAACTCCAGCAGCCAGATCTCACAGCTGGAGCAGCAGCTGACCGCCAAGAACAGCACACTTAAAGTAAGGCTCGGTTCTGTGCTCAGCCGCTTTCGAAGGCTGTAACTGATGTACCAGTATTGGGGTTTAGTGATGTAAGTTTTCTGTGGTTCTGAGAGGCACCGTAAAAGCCATTGACTTCTTGAGGAAGCTGTTGAATTCTGGTTTCTGTGACATTTTATACTAAGGGATCACAGTTTTGCTGAAATTTAATTTACCTAGTTCTCACTGTTTTGAAATTTGTTTTGGAGAACATGGCTACCTTTAGAATCACAACCATCAACAAAACCCAACCTATATTTACCATGGATGTGTAGTGAAATAGCTGAACTGAAAAGGCACAGAAAATCCTTCTTAGGTTTTAAAACTTTTCATTCCCATTCCGGTGATTGGTATTGCAGGTTTGCCAGGCATGTTTATTGTGCTGTGGTAGAGTCTATCTTTGAATTTACCTGCTACCCCCTCCAGTCCCCTCCACTAGAAAAGGGAAGTGTTTTATTTAGAGCATAAAAACAAGTAAGATCAAGACACAGAAGGCTTTTTAGCCTTAATAACCATTCACTTGGTTTCTTTAACTGTATATTTGCTGCACAGTAATTCCCATTCTTAATTAGTGGTCCAGTTCTATACTCATCTGCATACCAGTAGCACTGCACTGAAACCAGAAGAAACATCTAACAGTTTTGTGAGTGAACCTTTTACCTTTTGCTTCAGCAGCTTTACTTTCTTTGTGCACTAGCCCCCACAGTTCTGATCTATCAGTAAGCATGAGAAATGTTTCCTGACAGGTATTATGAATCAGTTTCCTGTAACTCCTGTCTCTCTCATTGTTCTACCATCTATGAGCTTCAAAGTGTAAACAAGATAAATTTATCTATTCCATTAAAGACTTCATAGTTTTGTAGGGTTTATAGTCTGAGAGTTTTTTGAAAGCAGCAGGCTGATAGTACCCACTTAGCTCTGACTGTGGCGTGGGTAGCTTTCCTCTATCCGAATGATTTAATGTTCAATTGAAACTCTTACAAATTGTTCTAATTCTGACATTTTTTAGCGGTTACTAGTTTTGCTCTGGTGTAACATAATTTATGTGGAGAGATGTCTGTTAGGGATGAAAGCCGAAGTGTTGCGTTCGGTGTGCTCTCTGCATGTTTTAAGACAGCCTTGCAGAATTTTTATGAAAATTCAGTAGAGCAAAGGAAACCTATTAGGTTCCTATATTGACAGTATCAGCCTCTGCCCATCTGTCACCATGTGGGCACCACTCTTAATGAGGGAGGAAGGAGCTGGCCTGGTTTTGAGGGTCACATTTTGCTGGCTACACCCATGTTAGAGGGTTCTTTTATTTTTTCATAAAGCCTAAAATATCTTGAGTCCCTGCACTTGACAGATTTTCTTGGAATAAAGCATGTTCCTGGTGAGGTCAGTATTAGTTTAGCCATTAACTTCAAAGGGAATAGGATCATAGAAATGACAGAGCAAGTCTTTGATTTTCATTTCAGTAATCTCCTTCCATTTTCTCATAGGCTTGCCCGGCTAATGCTCTGTATTTAGGTTCCTGTTGATAGTGTCTGATGCAGTGACTCTATTGATAAAGTTTTAGTCATTTCAACCCTCTTTAACCTTATTTGTTGCACTACAAAAATACGTACTTTTACCCCAAAGTGCTGGGAAAACCTGTTCCTGAGATCTGTTGTACAAAGAACCACCAAATCTCAGTGGTGATGTGTTGATCTCATGTTTGATTATAGAGGAATTGCTTCTAAAATAACGGAGATTGTAATGGTTGCCTCCACAAAAAATGAATCACAGTTTCACAAATTAAAGCAATGTTCTCAGACCATATCTTGGGGGAATTCTTTAATACTCTATGACTTAATGAAACAATACAGAAATACTTTCAAACTTATTGCTTCTTTATCTTCATCTGATCTAATAATCAAAACATGTCCTCTAGTAACAAGACTTTTCTAACTATAATTATATTAACCCTTTGTTGCTGGGAGTTAGAGCTTCCCTGCTACCAAGTTAAAATACAACAGTGCTAGGTAGCAAAAAGATACATCAAGTAACCTGGGTTAATTAAATACAGGCTTTTTAGTTTATCACTCTGAACTAAACTACGACATCAGTCTAATGGGTTTTTTAAAATGTTTTACGCCCTTTAATACAGCCCATGCTATTTACCTAAGATGCTTCAGTTAATAATACAGTAATGATTTTTTATATTTAAATAACACGAGGGGACCCAATCTATGCATGCTCTAACATGGGTTCGGTCACGCAATAAATGCAAGATGATTTCTTAACGTGGAATATTTGCAAATTTAGCATGCAGAAATGCCACCAGTCCATTCCTTCTGTCCTCTGGCTCCCTGCATTTTTGTGTGTTGGAGGATACTAGAATATATTTTTTCTGAATTAACCAGGTTGATATTTAGTGCAAGATATTAGTTCCTCCAGATTGTCTCACAGCTTGAACCTTTGTTATACCATGTTCTGTGCATTTTACAGGGTTCTTTGAGACAATTACCATACTAATACATTTTAAAACAGTCATTGACTGGGAAGATGCCAAGTGCCTAAATGGTCTGCTTATATACAGGCATTGCATTCTCAGTTGTTAGTTTATATTGTTTAGTAAAGTATACATCTAGGTGCAGATTTTCCATGGCAACAATCTCTGTATTAGGTACTTGGGAATGATGGATGTATGTGTTTTTTATACAATTCAAAGTAAAATATTGCTGGTTGCCATACTGCTATAACAGCATAGAAGTACCTGAGAGTCCAAAACAGCTCCATTTTGTCAACATTCTTTTTTTTTTTTTTTTCCGTAACTGTGTTTTGTACCTAAAATTTCCAGAAATACTTACAGGGTATAGCATATCCCTACACAGAATTACATTTAATATAGATTGCATTAAAATGGGAATCATTAGCTTTCCTGTATTTTATATCTGTTTCTACAAAAGGCTTTTTTCTTAGCATATCCTTGCATAAGTAACTAATATATTAAGCCAGGATATTGTTTGGTTTAAATTTATTCCAGTACTTCTTATACTCAGGACTAATGTAAATAGCCAGTTATTCCTACTGTAAAAGCTAATCTGCTGTAGACCCAAAAGCGTTACAAGTCACAGAGTCAAGGAAGAGGTGAATTGCAGTGTATCTTTGCTTTAAGCTGTAGAGCAACAAAAAGAAGTTAGAAACAGCTGGCAGAGTGACATGGCCAAGGAGAGCTGGAAGATGTTGTGTGGTGGTCAGCAGGGTCCTCCCGTTGCCTGCATCGAGGTTGGAAGCTGTCAGTCATGGTGCTGAGTCTCCTCCCCAGTACCGAGGGCTCTCTGGCTCACTGATTTCATTTAAAGATCCCTCTCCAGTCTTACTGAGCCTGATCCAGTGCATTAAGAAGTCTAGCTGAATTCCTTGTTAAAGTAACTGTTTTGCTCAGTGTCAAACTGTAGCTTGAAAAGCTGCTTGAACTTGTGGCATGTTGTAGCTGGCCCTCCTTAAAACTTGAGAACTGAAGTGACACCTTGGGCCCTGGGATTACGTAGTACATTTGCATAATGAGATTTCAACACATGTTGGAGGTTATCAAAACCTCAAACATCTTTAATATTTGTAGGATTTTTCTGGTCACATCAACGAGGATTTTCCTGGTTACATCAGTATAGGGTTTTTTAGCAGGGTCAAAACACTTTCTGCTATATAAAGGAAAGTCGGTACTCCCTGTAATTCCAGTTAGTAACTGGAATTTAGTAAGGCAGGACATGTCAGAAGAAATGACTAAAACTTGCCCTGTATTTATTCCAGGTAAAAAAAAAATGTTTTAGCTGAAACAGACGTGTGGTTTTTTTCTTTTTAGCACAATCCAAATGACTGCACAAGTTAGTGATGGCTAAGGATGCTAGGACACAAGACCTTTTAAGAGGCTGCTCATTTCATCAGTGTCCCACAGAGTGCAAAGTCCACACCTAACAACAGTTTCTGGTTTCCTGCAACAACCAGTGGTGGTGATCCATTAGGAGTTGCTTGCTGAGCAGCTGCCAGAGCAGGGCCCGTGTATTACTGCTGGGAGATGCCTCTTGACAGGAGTGACTAAGGATTGTGGATTATGGTATCAGAAAGCAGAAACAGGAATTTAAGGGGGCTCTGTATTGATAATGTGGATGTCCACTTTGTCACTGCTTTTAGCGTACGTGCTAATGGCAAAGCAGAAATGTCAGCAGTACATAACTGGAAGGGGCATGATAGGAAATCCTTTAAAAGATGACAGAATAGCTGGAAGTCCAACAGAGCCCCATCATGCTGCTGTTGTCTCCTGAAGAAGCCTCATTTAAATTATTAAGATGTCTCAGATGATGGACTCGCTGATCTGTGGGTGCTGTATTACGTGGTGTTTAGGTTTGCAGCTTGTGCCCACTGGATAGCTTTGGTGGGTGATACACACCTATACTGACTTACTTGGGAAGACAGCATGATTAAGAGGTTCCCACTTCTAATTGTTCATCTGTCCCAGCCCTGCCATTCATGCGCCCATAACTGTGCTGGTGCAGAACTTTATGGGGCTGCGTTTTAAACAGGTTTGCTAAAATTATCCAAGTTCTCAGCAGCCCTTCCCTGCTTTCTTCCTGCATTCAGTGAGCAGCCCAGGAGTGGGCTTGGGATCTTCTTGAATTCACTTCTCCACTGAAGGCAGCCTCTCCTGGACATAAAGCCCTATTTTTCTTTTTCATGTCATATATTCCTTTCCTTTTCAAAGTAGATACTCTGTCTTTGAGGGTGGTACGTCCTTGTGTTATTTCTGTTTCCTGTGACCTTTGCGATTCTGTGCCAATTTTAACACCAAAAATTAAATGATGCAGAGCTAGCCTGAACTTATCCATGAAAATTACAGACCAGTAAGTTCTGTTCTTTCTTTGCTTAGATCAGGTGTGCCTGTGCTAAGCAAAGAAATTATTAGTGGGAAATTAATGTGGCTTCTGCAAGCAACATAACGGCATCAATTATGTATCACTGTTTTAGGCCTCCTGAAGCATTTATCCTGTAGTGATGAGCACTATTGTTGGGAGCAGGGGCTCTTGGGTAAGGTCCAAATGTGTGGCATTGCGTTATGGATTGTGTTAGGAGATTTGTTTCAACGTTTGTGGCATCTTCACTCCAAAGAGAAGCCATTGAGACTGCCCCAGGTCAGGTAGACCTGAGCAAAAAGACCTGCTGAGTTGGTCTCAATGCTTCATCTCTGGTGTGTAATCATATTAGTTTATTGCAATAAGTAATGCTTGTAAAATGACTTGGTACAGCTGTTTTGTTTGGGCATGAGGCATTGTAGAAGTCTTACAAGCCTAAGGCATTCCAGTCAACAACAGCTTCTTCAGTCTTTTTTTTTCATCTTCATGTAGATAAGGTTACCAAGAACTGTCTTATTAAGAATACAGTATGTGCCAAAGCATCCTGCTTGTTTACTCAATTCATCAGTTTCGTAAAAATTTCAGCTGCCCCATTTTTAATACTTTCTTCCCCGATCTCTTTATTGGACACACGACAGTGACATTGCAAACAGCCAAATTGGAACCTACTGAATCCCGTAATGCTTGGCACTCTGTAAACAAAGGAAAAGTGAGGTATAATTGTGTTTACGTTGAATTGGTTATAGTTTGTTTTCTAATATATGTAAATTAGGTATGAGTCATTAACCCTCACTTGTGCGCTGCTGTATATATGGAATAATTTAAAGATGATTTTGAAAGCCTGCAGAAAAAAATCAAAATAATTAAATCCATGTTCTTTCTTTTAAAGCAACTGGAAGAAAAACTGAAAGGACAGGCTGATTATGAAGAGGTTAAGAAAGAATTAAAGTAAGTGTTAAATGCTTACATAATTTTTTCACAAACTCTAGTTTAACAATGCTTGTTAAATGAAGCCACAAATCTGTGTTCTTGGAACAATAAAGAATTCAGTGAAAACCACAAAGTCAGGGAAATCAGGAATATTGACAGAAATTACATCCAGAACCAGTGCAACTGCTGTATCTGAGAGTACTCCTTTTTGTTGCAGCAGAGTATCACAATAGCGAATAATACAAGTGTCGATGAAGAAAAGACACTAAAACTATTGTTCACCAAGGGTAAAAAGTTTGAAAAGCTGTGATACTTCAGGTGGACTGCTCTTTAAAAATCCCCAGCCAACAGCCAAATGTAATGTGGACCAAGAATTTAATGCAGGGCCTTTGGCCATAATACCTTTTCTATGCTTTTGCCAGCCAGCGTTCAGCACTTAACATTTAATGCTGTGCTTGTTTCACTGTGTATTTTTTGCTAATATATTGTGGTTTTAAACTAAAGCCACGAACAGCCTCTTCCTATTTCAAGGGGGTTTTTTTAAGAGACTTAGAAGAGCTTCATTTTAAACTATAACAAGATAAGCTGTCAGGTTCAGAAGAGAAGTTTTTTGACTGGAAATATGTTTAGTGTCAAGGTTTAAATAACTGCAAGAAACTCCATCTCTTCTTTCATCATTCTGGCATTTTTGTGTGTATTTTAAGAAGACTGAAAAAATGTTACCTTGTTTAATGAGGTATTTCAGATGAGGCTGGTAGTCATGTGCTTTTGTTTACACGTCCCTGGAGAACATGGAAAGCAGGTTTGGTTTTGCAAGCCCAGTGACTGCCCAGCCCCTGGTGCTATTATATTCAAGCCACGCTGCTGCAGTTCTGGTTCACTGCCAGCTGCAGCACACACCCTGATGTAGGTATATAGTTTCAGTCAAGTGAAATGAATTGGCCATTTCTTTGGTCAATATACCTGAATATTAACTGGTCTACAAAAAAGTATCATCATTTTAGGGATACAGGCAAATATGTCCACATACTCTCCTGAGTTCAGGAAACTCAGCCTCAGATTTGAGGCAGTTTATACCCTCAAATGTAAAGTAATGAATGGGAATTAGTCCACAACCTTCCAATTTGCTCCATGAGTTACTAAACGTGAATGTGCTGAAACAGCAAATGAGTTTTAAATCCTACCTGGTTTAATGCCTTTACTTTAGATACGAAACTCATTTAGATCACTGTATTCCTGGCAGAAATGCCTTTTTTTTTCCTCTCTCTTTTTTACAACACTGGCTTGCATGAGGGCAGGGATGGGACTGCAGATGAGAGGTCCAGGAGAAGCCATGACACAGGAGTGTTCATATGGTGCTTCTGCCTGTTCCTGTTACTTCGAGATGAGCCTGTAGTGAAATAGATGAGAAAATATCCTAGAAGTGGCTCTTGTGAGGTGCCAGTAAATTAAGTCTGTTGTCCTGGCTGTTACAGCTTTTAGATCCCCTAATTTGTGGGCAACATTTTTTTATCTGGGCAGACTGACTTTGGAGGGACAGCCAGCTAGCTTGTAGGTGGCCTGGAGTCCATATACCATCCTGCTGGATGGTGCGGGGGGTTAAGACCCTCTGTGAGAGCACTGAAGATGTTTGCCATGCTGCATCATCACAGCAGCTCATTCACGCCACCCGCTCTGCTCCCATCCAGACCAAAAGATGTGCCAAAATCTAAATGTACATCACCTGAGAGTGGCATTCTGATGTGAAGTGAAACTATGAAAAGTCTATTGCTGTAAATCTGGTATCACTCATACTGAATCCTACTATGTATGCCTTTGTGCCCTGAAACTCTGACAAAAATGAACTGCTCATAACGGGCACACGCACCAAGAAAAAACACACCTTGTCAGTAAGGAAGAAAGATGTTGTGGTAAGAAAAAGGTAAAACCTTGTGGGTTGAGCTAAGGACAGTTTAATGAGACAACACAAGGCGAGCAGAAACAATAATAACAATAATACTAATAGAACAATATGATAAAGCAAGTGATGCACAAGGCAGTTGCTCACCACCTGGAACCCGATGCTCAGCCCCTTCCCAAGCCACGATCCCTCCTCCCCCAGTTTATATACTGAGCATAATATCCTGTGCTATGGGATATCCCCTTGGCTGGTTCGGGTCAGCTGTCCCAGCTGTGCCCCCTCACAGCTTCATGTGAAAATTAACCCTATCCCAGCTGAACCAAGGACAAAAGAGTAAACTTCTCAGTTGTTCTGGCACTGATGTATTTTCCCTAATCCTCCCAAGGATGTTCAAGGCATTCAAGGCTGAGGGGTCTCAATATCAGCCAACTTCTAACCTTGGAGGAACTTAACTGGGTCCACATCAAGATCTGGGATGGGAGGATTCCTTTCTTTCTGCATTGGCTTTTGTGCCAAATTGCTTTTAAACCTATTTTTGAGATCTGAGAGCTCTGTGTGTCCTTTCAGTTCCCTCTCGAGTAATACAACAGTGCTAACCCTCCTGCCTTTGCAGTCAGGATCATACGAACAGAAAGTTGAGCTGTCCCAATGCACACTTTGCTTTAGAGTAAGATCTTTCAAGTCGTCTTAGATGTGCAGATTCAAGTCACAAGATCATTCCTTTAAAAAGCAGATAACTGATCTTGAGCAGCAGATTGAGTTGAGATCTCATGGGCAAAGATATTCCTGGAATCCAAAGGGGAAAGATTTTGCTTCCTCATATTCCTGAGGAAAATGTCTCTTTTGTGACACATTTGGAGAGTCATTTCTGACATGTTTAACTTTTACAGTTTTTGAAAAAATGAACCTGCTGTAGTGAATATTCCTTCAAGGGCAATTCGAGATACCATCAACCTGGGTTTTAGTATATTTTGGGTTCTAAGTGTATAGGAAATTACCTGTGAAATTGCCAGAAGGCTATTTCAGGTAGCAAAGAATCCACTTTAAGTAGGCGGAGGTCAGTAAGTTTCCAGCTGAGGTTTGAATATGCATGCCTGCTCCAAGCTTGCTGAAAAACGCGGCTGCTGCAAGGTTCAGGATCCTTTCTGAAGGTCCCAGCTGGCAGCAGGTGCTCAGAACCAAAGTGCATTGGTAGAGCAGCCTGTGCACATGGAGGGCACAACAGGATCCAGGCTTTAAAGCCAGACTTCTGGTGCCAAGTACCCAATATACACACTAAATACATTCAGGCTTACTTTGCACCTGCACCTGGTTTCAGTCTGGTTCCGTAGGCAGCACGGTAGTGGTCAGAGCACGTCACGCCTGCTCCTTCCAGAGCGTGCAGCCTCCTCTGGGTTAGTCTCATCCGGAAGGAAGGCGGTTGGTATGCTCCAGGACTGCTCTGCATGGCAAACCGAAGTGTGGTAAGTGGGGTTTACTGGGAGACCTGCGTCACAAGTGTACTGCTGATCTGAACTGAAATGGCAGAAACACCTGTGATTTGCCATGGGAAGTTTGCCACGTGATTATTTGTTGTTATAAGTTGTTTTTCTTAAAATTCAGATGGGTCTCCTTCTCTGACCATCATGAGGACATACATTACTACTTGCTGTCCTTTCAGAGGCCGTACTCTGCAGAATCCATGGGAGGATGAAAACACTTACCTACCAGTGGCTGGGGTTTTCCCTAGATGAGTCTCTGTGTATTTATCTCCCCCAGCACCTTGGAGTCCTGGTAGACAGAGCTGTGCCTCTCGAGGTGTCCCAAGAAACACTTGCTTTCAGCAGTGATTAGCAACCTGAGTAAACATGCCTGTGATGTCAATATAACATCAGGGTCTCTAAGAACTCAAGCCATTAATGTGTGATCTCTGTCCTTGACTGGCACGACTCCCATTAATAGCAGAAAAGAGGCACTTTTGTACGTGGGTGAGCTGTTGTGCCCACATAAAGCAGAGTCTTAACAGCATTACTTTATGCGCTTGTGTATTGGATGATAGCTCTACCCTACAGCAATTTCTGCTGGCAAGAGGTGTCATCCAGTGACACCCTATGATGAAACTGGTGGCCAGAATTTTGTGATTTTATTAATAATTATATTTGTAGGAGTGCCTGTCAGAATTAACACTGTATGCGATGAGTATGCACAGATGCAAAATGCGTGAGGCTTCTGCCTCAGAATGACTTTTTTCTTGGATTTGTTATGACTTCAAGTGATCTTGAATGAGTCACTGAGACCACCGATTTCCAGGGCATCTAATTCTGGATTAATGCACAGAGAGATTTATAGAGGAGCTGGACGCCACATGGTCTGAGGCAGTTAATGAGTTCTGGGTGCCTGGCTGACTCCCAGTGGCATCCAGGACTAGTCCCTGTGTCTTAATACTGGCCTTCTGCTTTTTTTGACTCAGTTTCCACATTTCATACATGATTAAACATACTTTCCCTGCCTCACAAAGTTCCTGGTGCTTTATACATGAAAAATGCTGTATAAACACTATCTATATCTGTTCATGTATTTTTCTTCAACAAATGAAAGTCATCTTTGTACAATGAGAAGCTGAAATCATTTATTGCTTCAGTCTGAGGAAGTTAACATCCTGCCTGCAGCAGGCCTATTTAAAAAAATTTATAAGACAAAGCACAGTAATAAGTTTGTATTCCTGTAAGATTCTCGTTTGCGAGACAATACAACTCTAACTGAAAGACTTTGAAGGGAGACGTCCTTTGACCGCTCAGTATTTTTATAAAATATTGACAATGAGACTATCAGATTCTTCTCTTAATGTACTTATAAATATTTGGATCTTTCATATTTCTTAAGAAATATTGTGCCATTTTGTCTTCCCTTTGCCATAGAACTAGGAGGTTATTAAAATGAAAAACTGCCTTTTAGCCTGTAGTGTCTTGGTCAGGAAGATTATTTGTGCATATTTTTCTTGCTGTGTGAGCTGGTGTATATTATATAAAGGACTGTAACTGTGGTGGTGATTCCCCTGTTTTGTTGCTTTGCTACAACTTTTTCATTCCCTTCAAGCTTCACAGATAAATTTATATCACTTCTGACAGCTTAAAATGTTATATCCTTATTAACCTTTAGATTTACGCTTTAAACTGGCCTGGTGGGATTGCTTATAGAATGATTCAGATGACGCTCAAGAAAATTTTCTTATCCAATAACTAGTTTGAATAGTTATTCTGTATTCATTATGAGACTGTTACTGCAAGGAAAGTTGTTATCACTTGTAGTGTTGCTGGAGAGCAGGAGATGATAATGTTAATGCTCATTAGTGGAGTTGTTATGAAAAGAAGAAATAGAAAATAATTTTTTTCTCTGCCTTTCACAGTATATTGAAATCCATGGAGTTTGCACCGTCTGAAAGCTCTGGTGCACAGGTACTGAACCTACTTTTGTTTTCTTACTGATTTCAGCAGTTAATTAAAAAAAATCTTGTCTTGCAATTCGTTAGTGTTGGCATGGACAATTTCCAGTTGATGTTGAGACATATGGGTTGAGCGTTGTTTTCCTGATGTTTTCTAATGTAAAAAGCTGAACTGAACATTTTTTGCCTGTTAATTTCTTTAAGTGGTCAAGGACAAAGAATGACGTTTCAGCTGTGCTGGAGTGGATAACCATAATGTTGTGAAGTTGAGTCTTTTAAAGATACTAAGAGTTGGTGTGTAGCTACGCTGAGATTTGCATGTTTCTTGTAGTGACAGGACGCTGAGCAAGGATTTCAGTATTTTTAAGTCTTTGTTAGCCTTGAAAATAATGTTCACAAAAGAAAACAAAACTTTGAGTACTGAGAAAGTAGGAGAAAGCTCTACTATTCCAGCAAGTTAATCTCACTTAAGTTTAAAGGCTTTGAATTAAATTCCTGCTTCTGAAATCTGAACTGAATATCAATATACTGGGATTAATTTTCAGTATGTTTTTTTAATGAGCAAGTGTTAGATATTTAGTGGAAGGTAAATGGCAGGTTTCTGTGACTGATTTTATTTTTGAACAAACTGTTCACGTTGAAACACAGCATTTGAAGGAAATGCTTAACTTGGGTCAGTTGACCTAGAAGAAATAATATCATCTTAACTCCTATTGTAATCAGATTAAAAGAAGTCTACAGCTTTTAAATTGAAAGCATGCCAGAACCATTTTAAAATAAGTAGGATTAAGAAAATGTTCCATTAGACATTCCAAAATAATGCAGAATTGATGAATGATTTACAGTTGAAATTAAACAGTGAATCTCTTCTATGGCTCACGTAGGAGCACAGAGTGATTCCTGCAAATATATGCATGGTGAATTCCCTAGCTGTGTTCATAGCAGAGATGAGCACTTGTTTTCTTCTTCTGAAATCCTTTTTAGTGCCTGAGTGAGACGCTTAATGCTTTTAGAAACAAACCTCCCACTTTGATTTTCTTTAGGATGCATCTAAACCGCTGGAGGTGCTGCTGCTGGAGAAGAACCGCTCCTTGCAGTCTGAGAATGCCACGCTGCGTATCACAAATAGTGACCTGAGTGGTAGGTTGACACGATTTTCGGCTATTCTGGTTTGTTTGCTGTCTTGTAAGGGAGGGAGGGCTGAGTGAGAGATGAATGTCTGAGCTCATGCATGGCAGGAAGATTAAGAGGCGACAAGAACACTGAATAACGTTTGATTTCTGCAGTTTTATAGGCTGGATAATAAAATAAAACTTGGAGACCTCAGAGAGTCTTTAAAGGTTAGGAAAGAGGCATTACAAGCTGTTCCAAGTGGTAGCGTTTAAGGCTGTCTTCTGTTTTGGGAAGAAATTCATCCATGGCACCAGAAGTCTCTTCCCCCACACACAATGTTATGCAAAATGTTTGCATGTAGAACACAGTAATCTTCCTGTCTGATACACTTAGATATACTACCGGCAGGTCAGCTTGGAAAAACAAAATACTTTCTTTTTAGCGAAGTGTGTTTGCCGTTTAGCTTTCCTAATGTGGGCTTTTTACATCTTGTGTGCACATATTTTAAATGGCAAGTCATGGAATTTCCAGATACTTGAATGCTTATGGTTTTTGCAGCTGGAAGAAAGTTAAAAGTTGCCACTGGCCCTGGGATTACTGAATTCTGAAGTGTTTTATGACTTTAACTGAGTGATCTTGGTGCATCCACCTAATGGTGATTCCTTTATTCAAATTGGTTTGTTCCAAAATGTAAATGTTTGCTGCATTTGGGTTCAGTCAGGTCCAATGAGTAATGTCTTGAATGAGAGACAACAAAGAGACTTGCTGTCTGTAACTGCATTTATTTTAAATGTATAACTGCACTTCATGTAATTGTTCTAGTTTTAATGTTTGTAAGGGGGATTCTCCAGGCTGCAACATACAAGAAAGGTGCAAACATGAAATGCATGTTGTTTGTTTTGGGGGCCTTGTTTGGCTTATAAAATTTTGATTATGGAAAAAAACAAACGAAAACAAACCAAAAACAAAATGAAAACAAAAATCCCACCGCCACTTCATTGGCCCTTGTAAATCTGCACTTTTTCCCTTTGCGGGGCAAACTTTGCATTTTTTTATCTTGGTTTTTCCCTCTTTGATCCCCCATAATGCATTATGTTTGACCTTCCTTGTAGGGTCAGCCAGGAGAAAAGGGAAAGACCAGCCTGAGAGTCAGCGTCCTGCAACCTTGCCGGCCTCCCCTCCTTCTCAGTTGCTCCGCAACGCGGGGGAGCAGGCTTCCAATACTAATGGTACACACCAGTTCTCACCAACGGGTTTAAGTCAAGACTTTTTCAGCTCATCCCTGGCGAGCCCCAGCTTACCCCTGGCCTCCACAGGAAAATTTGCACTAAACTCTCTCCTCCAGCGACAGCTAATGCAGTCCTTCTACTCCAAGGCAATGCAGGAAGCAGGAAGCACAAGCATGATTTTTTCAACAGGTCCTTACAGCACAAACTCCATATCTTCCCAAAGTCCATTACAACAAAGTCCGGACGTAAATGGCATGGCCCCGTCTCCCAGCCAGTCAGAAAGTGCTGGGAGCATCTCTGAAGGCGAGGAGATAGACACAGCTGAAATTGCACGTCAGGTGAAAGAGCAATTGATCAAGCACAATATTGGACAGCGGATATTTGGACATTATGTGTTGGGACTGTCGCAAGGGTCTGTGAGTGAGATACTAGCCCGGCCAAAGCCATGGAATAAACTGACTGTGAGAGGCAAGGAGCCATTTCATAAGATGAAACAGTTCCTCTCGGACGAGCAGAACATCTTGGCTCTTCGCAGCATCCAGGGTAGACAAAGAGGTAAGCGCTCGCCGGCCGAGGGTCTTGCCCTATTTTCCTCTTAGTTACAAATGTTAAAAATTGGAAGCTTCCCTGTATGGGGCCATTTGTGCATTGCTGCTGTTTTCACCTGCATCAGATGTCAGGTACAGAAAGTACAGCTTTCTAACTCTGCTTTTCAGCACTCAAGCAGGTTAGTATCTTTGCTTATGCTTTTTTTAGCCGCTGACTTGTGTTTGTCAGCAGGAGCAAGCAGCAGGGACACTTACATCCCTCACTTCCCAACAGGTCCATGTCAGAGCTAAATACGGAGTGAAAAGGGTCGGTAGCTACTAAGGGTATCAGCCTTCAGAAATACTTGAAAAATTTTTGGGGGGTTGTTTATTGAGACCAGACTTCTGTTGTGTCTTGTGTGATTTTTTTTTTTTTTTTTCCAAAGTGTTTTGACAAAATATCGTAGGTGATGCATGAGATGAGTAATTAAAAAACAATGCTAATTTAAAGCAGCTTTGCATATTTAAGGCAGTGATTTTAAGAAATAACATGCATTTCACCGTGATTCATCTTAAGCGAAGACTGAGTTTTACATTTAGAGAAACTGAGAAGTAAGTTGTTTACAGTCAAGAAATATTGGAAAGGACAGGCAGGGTTTTCCTAGATTTTGTTTAATTGAAAGTGCACACTGTTACATTTATAATCTGCTCTTCCTTTTGATGATTGTACTTGAGGGGATTATCTGCCCATCTTTAACCTCTTCATTTTTGGTATCTCTAGACATTTATTTATATCTGTCTAATCTCCTTTCCGAACGTAGCTGTAATCTTTATTAACAAATCAGCCAGCCTTGCTTCTTCCAAAGTAGCCAGCTCCTCCAGCGCTCAGACAAAGGCTCGAGGGGGCGAGGACAGCTCGAACCCTCGCATTCAGAGACAGGCTGCTAGCTTCTCATGTCACACAGCCCATGATGTCAGAGCAACCATCCCCTGATTGTTTTGTTCTTACCAAACTTGTTTTTCAACAGAGAATCCAGGCCAGAACCTGAACAGACTATTTCAGGAAGTACCGAAACGAAGAAATGGGTCTGAAGGTACGTCACAGGCAGGTGTTTTTCTTTGCAGTCAATACCTAGGAAGTGGAGTGTGCTTTAGCTGTGTGTTTCCTTAAAACTGTGCAGTTTGATTCTGGCCTGGAATCTGATAGAAAAACAGACAGTAAGTATAAAACAAACCATGGGTTAGACGAACACTTTGCTTTTTCTAATTCTGCTGCTGCTGTACTAACGCAACCCTGTTTGGATACTTTTTCCACTCCCAACCTCACTGCTACGCAGATAAAAAGAGATAAGTGATAGAAGTGGCTTTATAAAATCATCAGATCTATTGAAATGCTCTCTTTGCTATTTTTGTGATTTTGGAGGGAGAAAGTTGCACAATTACGTATAATCCGACATCAATCACATACTGCTTCTGCTCTAGATTTACTTCTTCTCATGGGGCTTATGTTGACAAATGCACTTCAATATGCTGTTAAATTAGTGTGATACTTCAGTATGGTGTATGAAAAAGACAAGAAGATAAGTGAATGTCAGATCGATAAATTATCACTGAACAGGAAGTATGAACATTTTTCTTTGTTATAGATTAGTTGCAGGATTTTTCTTTTAGCAAGACAAGAGGAAGAAGAAAAAAAAAACCCATGTATCTCGAAACTCTGCAGTTACTTTGACTTCAGTCAGAAATTATCTAGCTCACTTACAGATTATAATCTCATAATGAAAAATGCAGTTAAGTGCAATAGCATTCACAGTCATCGTTTTCCCTCCTTTTCTTCCCCTTAGTGGTTAAATAAGCCAAACCAAAACCAAACAGCCAAATAGTAGCTCTTAGCTGGAGAGTACTTCAAATGGTATCTGCTTTTAAATGACTGTTTCTCTTAATACATTAACCTCTAGAAAGTTAAAAAATATTTTTATCTAGTTACTTTTTAATTCTGTTTTGGGCTGAATGTATACTCATCCTACTTTGTCTAGCAGCTGATGCAATTTTTAAGGTGATTCCTGATCTTACGTTTTTACCTTTGTTCTTTTTCCCTCTGGTTCTTTTCCCTTCTGTTTCTTCTCCCTCTCCAAAAAAAAAAAAAAGAAAAGGGAAAAAATAGACCTATATATGTTATCCTGAAAAAGGAATATATGACCACCTAGTTCTTCCTCTGATGATGTTCAGTGTTCTCATCATTCCAGTGCAGCTAGCAGGCAGGCTTTTCACGATGATGATATTTTTCTTTTATTATGTGAAGTAAGTTCTTGGTGTTACAAATGTTGGTAAAGGTCCTATGTAAACTTTCGTCAGGTCACGCTGGCGGTATATCAGTATATGCTGTCTGTCTTTGTGTTAAAAAAACAACCAAACAAATAAAAGTTTCCCTGGTGTCATTAGTTTTTGTTTTCCTCTTCAGGTAATATAACCACAAGAATCCGAACCACAGAGACTGGCTCTGATGAAGCCATCAAATCCATTCTCGAACAAGCCAAAAGGGAGCTGCAAGTACAGAAAACAGGTATGGGCTCATTTTGTCTCTTGCTCCTTTTATTTCAGAATTTAATTAAAACAATTACCATGAGCTTTCTGGTCAGTTAATTATATTCTTAAAGCCTTGAATGTAGGTTTGAAGAGCTTTGCTTTTTTTTTTTTTTTTAATTTAGTGGAGTTGTTTCTGTGTATAAGGCATCCCAAGTTAAGGTTACATGTGTCACAGCTTGGTGGGGGTCTCTGCTCAGTGCTCCTGGGGGAATGATGCTGTGAGATTTCTAAACACGTTTTTCCACGTGCAGAGCTCTGCCTTCTTTACACCACTCCAGACCTGCAGGCAGTCACTCTGCAGGACGAACCTACAAAATCCTTTCTTCTACCAGTTTGCTTCTTGGAAAGGGAGTGGCTCCTGCTGTCTCTTCTCTTCTCTTCTAACTCAGGCCCCAGGGACACAACTGCATGGGAGAGGGAACTGAATGGATTTGTCGGGGTGAAGGTCACGATCTAGCCAGCAATTACCAGTCACATAGTACCATCGTACTGTGGGACATCATGTGCTGAAATTATAATATAGGCAAACTCAGTTCTGACTTTCATATGACTTTATTTTTGGTTACAGAATTTATTCAGTGAATGAACTGGCAAATCCAAAAAGCATTTCCTTTCCCAAAAACATGATTAGTTTAATGTCTTAGCCCAAGATAAGTTTAATTTTTCATTGTGTGCTGTCATGTAGTTAACATTTCTGCCTAGTCCATAGCCCTTCCAACTTCCTGGCACTGCTAAAGGGCTGATGCTGAGAGTACTGTGCATTACTTCTGTTTCATTTTTTAAAGTAAATACTGATTTACAGTTTTAGATAGTTGTCTTTTAAATGAAAACTAAGCTAATCTCATGGCAAAATATAAAAGACTAATTAATATACAATTTGAGTAATAGGAGTTTATACAAGTAACGATTGCATAGAGAAATGTGGGCTGTGTGCAGGAAACTGCAAGCACATTGTTCAGTAGCATGTTTCATCTGAGAATCTCAAACTTTCAAACATTAATTCAGCCTCAAAACTCCCTATGAAACCAGTAGATAAAACAGAAGAGATGGTCCCACTGTCTTTTTCCCATTTCTTAGCTTTTCATGTATTTTATAGTGTGTGACAGGGAGGCAATTTGGAAATGTATTCAGATGAGGCATAATATTACTAGAATAATACACAGCATGTTTCAGATCTTACCTCACTTTGAGGCCACTTCTTGCAGTGTATGGGTTCCCTGTTACTATCTAGTGCTTCGCTTTCCCCATTTTTGTAGAGTAGCTTTCAGAGGAATTGGTTTTCAAGCACTGGGGACCGCAGTGGAGACTTAACTTAAATGGAAACAGATGCCATTGCAAAAACCTCTTGACTCTGCAGAGATCTAGAATTATCCCACGTCCCAATCTCTGCTCATCCCCGACTGCTGCAGCACAGCCACACAAGTCCTGGTTCACCACTGAAATACCCCATTTAGGTGTTATGTCTTCTGAAAGCACCCGTGGCTTTATTCTAGGCCTTTGGATAAGGCAGAGGGTGATGGCCAGGCACCAGCCTGATTTCTGTAGAGCATTTCAGTGGTTGGGACCATGGAACAAGAAAGCAGGAAGCAGGAGCATATTTAGCTTGTCAAATGAAATAATGAAGTCTCTTACTAAGGTTCTTGTGTTGTTGTAATGTGTGTGTTATATTTTTGGAGGTAAAAGGTCTCACTTTATTTATATTGTAAGAGGGTATTAATAGTCTGTCCAGGTGAATGCAGCTGTGTTCAGTTTTGAGTGTGTGTTATGATTCATTTGTGGAGATAGAAGTGAAAGGTTAAATAACTTTGCAAATAGAACTATAAAATGTTATTGACCACTTGGGGTGAGGGAGGAAGAGGTGAAGGCTTGATTTTCAAAGGCATTTATTTGAAAATTTTTTACAATGGTGGAAAACATACAAGTAGTACTAGACTTCTGTCGTTGAGTCTGTGCGTGCAAATGTCCAGCACTTTGGCATCTATAAAAATTTTCCAGTGAAGAACTTTGGAAATCTTACCTTATTTTGAAAAGTGCAAATCTTTGCTTAGTGAAAACTCCTCCCTCCCATCCAGAAATGTATTGCAGTCCTTTTTGTGACAGGGAAATATTTACAGTAGCACGTGTTGAATATAAAGCATATTCCTCTGTTGCATTTAGTCTTTTGGTTGTTTTTCATAGCTGAGCCGGCTCAGCCGCCTTCTGCATCTAGCAGTGGCAATTCTGATGATGCTATTCGATCCATTCTGCAACAAGCCCGACGCGAAATGGAGGCACAGCAGGCTGCCCTTGAACCTGCCTTAAAAACACCACCTTTATCTCAAGCTGACATTTCTATCCTGTCCCCCAAACTAGTATCTACACCTGCAATGTCTTCGGTTTCCAGCTATTCTCCTTTGGCCATATCCCTGAAGAAACATTCATCTGTCACTGATTCCAGTATCTCTGCATTGCAGAACCTCTCTGGGCTCAAAAAGGAGCCTCAGGAGGCACCTGTTTTAGAGCTTCATGGAATAAGTGATTCTGCCCAGGGTATGTTGAGGCATGTTAAAAATGAGTTGGGACGTGGTGGTGTTTGGAAGGACCATTGGTGGAATACTGTGCAGCATGAGAGAAGAAATACAGCTCTTCCCGAAGATATAAAAGTTGAGGAAGCCAGTGGTGGAAAAGAAAAGGTCAGCAATCAGACTAGGCCAGATCGTAGCCAGCTCCAAGGACCATCTTCTTCAGAGTATTGGAAAGAGTGGCCAAACGCTGAATCTCCGTACTCCCAGAGTTCTGAATTGAGCATGACTGGGGCGAGTCGCAGTGAGACACCACAAAATAGCCCCCTCCCTTCATCCCCTATCGTGTCTTTGTCAAAGCCATCCAAACCTTCAGTTCCTCCACTGACACCCGAGCAGTATGAGATTTATATGTACCAGGAAGTGGATACGATAGAGCTAACGCGGCAGGTCAAAGAAAAGCTAGCAAAGAATGGCATCTGCCAAAGGATCTTTGGGGAAAAGGTAAAGAACTGGTTATCTCTTGTTACACCAGTATTGTGAATGTGCGTTCTGCTCCTTACGTTGGTATGGAGCCCAGTTTAACAGAGGGGGATATGCCACATATGTCTTCTGGAAAAATGTTTTTGCTTCGTATGTTAAGCATATAAAAAATAAGCTCACAAAGGAGAGTATTAGTTTTCCTGTATTTTGTGAATGGCATAGATTTTTATACAAAGATTGACTTCAGCCACTTGTAATTAGAAATGGGGCCCCTGAGTTTAGAAGCATTGAAAGCTGAAGCAAATGTTATTGAGACTCAATATTTCGTGCTTAATGTAATGAATTCATGGAATATTTGAGTAATACCATTGTCATGACTGGAGAGTCTTAAATTTGTTGTAAGTGAAGATTATGGACACAAGAGCATTTTTCCTTTTTTTTAATATTTGGAAATGTGCACAAGGGTATTTAAACAAACACATGGAAAATCCCCTACCTCTTCTTAGTCTGAAGTCAAGAATTCACAGTCATTTCTTATACCTGGTGCCTGGTATCTTAGTGTGCTTTGAGACTTTTTAAGCAATGTTTGATTACAGATATGCAATGCACGATAAGGCTTTTCTGAAGTTCTCACATTGTGGGCCCTAAGCACTGAACATGTGGGATTCGGGGGGGGTCCCCGACCACCAGGAAACACCTCCCAGGCTGTAAGAAGTGGTGGACATCTGGTGTTTCTTCTTCCTATAAAAAAATTGAATCAATATAATAGTATAATAGGAGCTGGCATCACGCTATTACCTTTTCACTAAAATGTAAAATGAAAAGCCTGACCTCTTGGGGTCATTAAAGATCCCGTGGCAGCTTTCATTAAGTGTGATTTTTAACCCCTGTACCTGTGCTGAATTCCAGGCAAGTAATTGCGTTCTGCCTGTCTGAAATTCCCCCTTTGCTGCAGTCGGCTGTATTCTTAAATATTTACTTACGTGGAGCAGCCGGTGCTACAGGTGAAAACACACATCATTATAATTCATACAAAAAAAAATCAACCAAATATAGGCCTAGTCTCAAAAGTCCCAATTATTTTTGTTTGAGAACAAAATACATGCCAATCATTTCCTGTTTTATCTGCCTGTGTGTGCCTGGACTCTGTGTTTTTCCTGTTAGAACTGATGAAACTATTTGACACAAAATATGAAAAGCATGCAAATCTCGCACCATCCGTCTGCCGTTTGTGCTGCCGCTCTGTTCCTGCAGGAAAAAACCCACGGTCCAGAAGGAAACCACGGCAGGAGAAAAGCATTTCCATCAATTACCTACAGATGTCATTTTGCAGTTTTACTAATTGTCCCTATAAAACCCACTTGAGCGGTATAACAGTAAAGGAGACCAAAGTGACTTCAATTACCCCCCTTCCACATCAAATGTGTTAACGTGCCGTTCTTGGTTGCTTCACTTCAGGTATTGGGGCTGTCCCAAGGAAGTGTCAGTGACATGCTCTCCAGGCCAAAGCCATGGAGCAAATTGACCCAAAAAGGCCGAGAACCATTTATTCGTATGCAGCTCTGGTTGAATGGTGAGCTGGGACAGTGTGTCCTGCCTGCACAAGGGCAGCAACAAGGACAAGGTAATTAAAATTCCACTATGTTGTTTGAGTTGAGGAGGAGGAAATCTTTTTTTTTTTTTTAAATTTGCAGTAAGCAAGACTTGCACCCGGTGCTAGTCCAGGAGTTACTGGAAGTGGCAGCATCCACCCTCGCAGCCCAGCTGGCCCCTAGGGGGACGCACTGGGACTGTTTACGAACGAAGCACTCGTTTATGTGTAATTGATAAGCAGCAGTTATCAAGTTCCTCATTAGGATGATATTATCTAGGCCTGAATATGATACGTAATTCCAAAAATTTTGGCCAAAGAGCTGGAAGATCTTGTGCGCTGTTTTCTAGGGTTGCATAGGGGATTTTTATTGTTCCTAGGAGAGTATCGATTGCTTTCTCTGGAGGTGAGCTAGAACAACTAAGCTTTAAAGGGGGAACGCTGTGTTGCAATTACGCTTTTATTGTGGCACTCTCTTATCCTAATACCTATTGATACAGAAAGGCCAGACTAGAGTTTGGCCTCGGTTGTACCCTTATAATGCCACTGACTTAAATGAGCAGCGTGCCCTTGCAGAGATCAGCACTTTGCTATTTGTTGAGCCTGCTTACTGTTTAGTTTGTGGTTTGGCATCTCCTTTTATTGTTCCCTGATTTTCCTCTCCTCTCTTATCTAGTCCTTCACTCTGTGACATCATTACAGGATTCCCTACAGCAGGGATGTGCAAGCTCAGGTAATCAGCTGGTTTCAATGATTTGCTCTGAAATAATTCTCTGTGCTTTTGTTACATTTCTTTTGCTTTGATGCTGAGAGGTTTCTCGCGTTTTGTTGTATCATACAGGAGTCCCTTCAATTTTTTTTTATTAACACAGTTAATTCCTCGTTCTCTCCTTGTTGCTATGGCAGATGTAGGGAGTACACATATTTGGCTGCATATATTAGGTAAAGAGACTCTGTCTGATCTTAGAGATCATTGGCTCTGTAGGGTTTTTTTTACCATAGTTCAGCTTATCAACTTGACATGTGACAATGGCTGTAAAACAAGCCTTTCGTTTGTAATGTGATCTACATACTCCAGCTGCCTTACTTGCTGGCATATTTTTTTGCCACTTCCATTTGCACAAAATCTGCTTTGTTAATTTGAAGGTGGGGAAGAGACCACGTTATGTCTTTCTTTTTCAAGCTTCGTTAAATATTCCAAGACGACCTTTTTTTCTCCCTCCCCTTTCCATTCGCAAAAAAGCAGATGCAGCAAAGATGAGTGTCAGAGAGAAGTGAATTGCTAAAGGTTTTATAAGATGGCCACAGTATAGGAAGGAGCCTGGAACAGAACAGCTGTGTTCCTGCTGTTAGATACCAAACTCTACCCACACAAACTTTTTACCAGTGATATGCCTAACTGATGTAAGCTACTCAGGCTATTTTGTACTCTAGAAAAATACTTGTGCCCTGCTCTGTACTTACAGCCTGTGCCCTGTATTGGAGAATTACTGCGCTTCAGGATACAGAGAAGGATGAGTTGTGCTTGTCTTCCACCTTTCTGCCTTTCTGAAACACTTCTTTTTCTGGAGCTTAGAGGGTTTATTCTGAGTATCCCAACCAAACTGCTTTTTTTCTCTATACTGAGAAACTATTTTGCATTCTAAAAGATTTTACTAGAAGAAAATCTGTGATGATATTCAGTCCACGTTTTTCTTAAGAAAAACAGTTGAAAATAAATAGATAAAAGCAAAAAAAACCCAATGCCCCTGGTAAAAACAAGCCATGAAAACAAAACCAAAATGGGAAAAAATTATTTTGCAATCATACAGCTATTGTTACTTATAGCCAAGCATTTAGCGAACATGGAAATTTCCTGCCACATTTTATACCCTGCTGTTCATTAAACGCGTGCCATTGACTACTTTTTTGTGGCATCGATACTGTGCAAGAGTAACTGTTACAGTTACAAACGCCTAAGACAGCATGGAAAATATGAGTAATTAATTGTAGCCATTTTAAGAGAAATTTGAAATCAGAGGAGCTGAGAAAAGGCTGCATTGTTATTGCTAATCATCATATTTATGACTAGCTGTAATTATAAAAGATTGAAAGACAAGCCCATAGCATTAAAATCCGACCACCTTATGGATTCCCGTGAGGATCGCTGGTAGCTGAAAGTGATTTCCTTCAGGAAGTTCAGTTTTGCTGCCGTGGTATTTTGCTCCCCTCCCACACTCCCAATCTCATTTGTCAGTTCCTGCCCTTGAGCTAATATTTTGTGAGGTGACACGTTCCTATCAGCTAATAAAATCATATTATTGATGATCACCCTCCTTTCCTTAAAGCAGACTTACAAATGAGAAAATGGGCTCGTGCCCTTTTCTTCTTCCTTTCGGATGATTAAAAATAAAATTGTTGTACAAGACATTCTTTTCTTGGTGCCTTTCTCTGTGTAAAGGAATAAGGAAGGTTGTGGCACCGCACAGAACAAAAGAGTGAAACCAAGTTATTTGAATGAGGAAGGGCAGTTTGGTAATTTTCTTTTATTAGCAGCTGTTCTGTAATTAAAAGCGCAGCAAACAGTTTGGAAAAGGTAATAATAATTATGCATTTGTGAAAGATCCTCCACTCCAGGGCAGGAAAAAAAAAAGACAGCTCCAATTTTCTGGTCTTCTGAGACATTTCCCAGGAAAATCAAGGCAGAAAAGGTTGCATACTTGTAATTTTAAAACAGAAATTAATCAGAACAATTTTGAAATGAGAAGAGGTCTGGAGCCTTTTCCATGTAATATAATTGGCTTGCAACTTGTTGAATGCATGAAGGGAAAGAAGTGAAATTAAACTAATACATTCAGTGGCTCCTGAGTGCTTTGCCAAGAAGGTCTTCAGTGTACAGAGTGTCAACATGCATAGTAACGTCTCAAACTTTTATTAGCTGTGAGTATTTTCATTACCGTTTGGCACTATTCTATCAAACTAGCAAGATTTTCTGGATTTCTGACCCAGTTAGTTACACTTCTAGATCATAAGGTTTTGATTAACACCTCATTCATGAAAATCTGTTCTTCTGTCCGGTAATTTTCCATTGTCACACGTGGACAGATGGACCCATCAGTCTTTTCTATGTGGGAATGAATGGATAAGCATTAGAGAGAGAGAGAGAGAGAGCGAGCAAAGTGAAGCCAGGCTTGTTTTTCTTCTTTGAAAGCTATATTTATGAATCTTGAAAAAATGCAGTCTATACCAAAATTAAAACCAGATATATATCTGTATTTTCAGCCTGTGACCTTTCATCAAGGCTTTGATGATTTTGTGCAACGTTCAGTGAAGGTGTTTTACACAAAAATGGTGTCTGTACCCTAGGTGGTCAAAAATAGTATCACTGTGCCTTTTCTAACATTTTTTCTGTGTATTTCTTTCCACCTAAATGCTCTAATGCCCTTGGGTAAATCTGCCTTTTTAATGATTTATGTGTCAAAAGCACGGACCAAATCACATGGAAAAAAAAAAAGTTGAATTAGTGTCACCCAACTGCATGAGCGTTTTTTCATGATGAATTTGGCCCTTATTTAGTTGCATTACTGATGATCAGAGCTGGGTTGGGTTTGGACAGTAGCCATGTGCCAGAAGAAGGTTTATGTGCTTGGGTATTTTTCTAAATACTTGTATATAGCTCTTATTAGTTTGTTTTATTTTGGGGTCTTATGTCTTTACTGAGCATCTCTATGACATTAAGACAAAGTTTCTTTTTTGATGCTGTTGATTTCATAGCTACTCCCAGGAAAGCTGAATTTTTATTCACTTTTGTATTTATCCTCTGTGAAGGACATACACTCTCTATATACTACATTAAAGACTTGCAAATACTCAGTGGGAAAAAGACGTGCCTTTTTGGTATGTGTTTCTGTAAGGGTCGTCTTATGACCTAATGTGGAAATCTTCATTTGCCGATACAGCTGCGGGTGATCTCAGGGGATTTTGAATTTCCCTTTTGTTTGTCTTCCTTTCTGGGTATCATCCATCATTCCTAACCTCATGCTGCTTAGCAATAGTAACACTCATGGGAGTTGAAGAAAGGATTATAGCAGCATAAAATGGGGAGCTAATTAGAGCTTGTTTCAAAATCAGAATCTAGCTTGAGATAATTGCATATATCTGGTGATTTAAAAACCCGAGATCTACTGTATTTAGATCAACCAAAATATGCATAAAAGCTTTATTTTCAAAATAAAACCTTTGTAACAACAGGGAGATTACTTCTTATCATCCCTTGGGAAAAAAAATCTGGAAAAAGATCAGAATGCAATCTATGGTTTAGTTAGGATATTAACAGACATGTGGAATGGTGACAAACCCAGGTATCCATTGTATTTTTATTTATGTAATAGGTATTCCAGTAATATTTTTCAGTGCAGAGGCTGCTGAGTGGGCAGGTAGTTAACTGTGTACTGGGGAGATCTTCCCATTTACCTAATAGCAGAAGGATGCTGTCACATTGACTGCTCTGAGAGAAACAAAGTGGGGAGAGAGTGTATTTCAGACTTGCAGTCCATATTCAGGATTACCGTCCTGATGCACTTACGGGAAGAGCTCACTAGCCACATGGTGGCAATGGAGAAGTTCTTACATTTTTCTGTGGTTCATGATTAGTTCTTTCATTGTACTGTTTTGTTTTAGCCTGGCAGAGCTGTCCCATACGGTGCTGCAGAGCACAATTGGGATTAGCACGTGGAGAGCTGAATCCTTAGTACCCTGAGATCACACAAGGGATCAGTCCAGCCTTCCCAAATTCGAGCTATTCTTTGTTGTTGAATCAAAAAGGAGGGAATGTTTTGCAGTCATTTGCCAGCATTCCAGGTTAATAAAATTGCATGACCTGAAATGTTTGTTGCTAATGCAGTCTATAAAATGGAAGAGAAGGGAGATGACACGACTTTTACTAGCTGAGTAGCTGGACTGCAGGAATTCTTTGCATGGTTTATGGTTGATGACCAGTTTTTAAGTCTTTGCATTTGGTTCAGAAGGTTGTCTCCTTTTGTGCTAGGTGGAAATGTATTTTTAAAATTCAGAGCTGAACAACTAAGTCAGCCAAACAGTTATCTTCATGCTAACCCTGAAGCACACTGGTGCGTATTGGTGAAGTTTCCACATTCTTTCTGTGTGGCTTGAGATTGCGGCTCTGAAGCAGTTGGCTGTGGCTGTCTTGATTTCAAACCATAGGATATCAGTTGGCTTCTCATAAGGGCAGCTGTTGTAGTCTGTCTGTAATGTGTGTGATCATATTCTGTGCCATTTCCCTGACATTTGGACCATGAAAAACCTTCCTGGCAGCCTTTCTGTTATCAATAAAGCTGGGAGAATCACTGTCAAGGCACCTTACTGGGACCTGGGAATGCAGCGTGAAGTCAGTGTTTCAAGTTCGCTCTTAATATAACAGTGGCTATCCTTGCTGGCCATCATCTGGTCATTTCTGCCTCTTGCCTAGGTCTGTCCTCCCCAGGCTGTCTTGCATGGCCGTGGTCCTTTGTCTGTCAGCAATTCTTTGCACAGGATATTTGTAGAGAAATTCCTGTTCTAGTTGTATTCGTCTCTGTCCATTGAACCACACATTGATTAAACTTGCAGAAGATGACTCCATCCTCATTGTGGTCATAGCTTTACTGTTATAAAAGTGCTAAAGTAAAATATATAATCATAGAGTGAACACTATTTTCTAGGTAGATATTCCTTGCAGCTGAATTACAATGACAAAGCACCGACACACTTCTCATATTAATACAGCAAAGAGGAGACTCGTGCTGGATTCTGAAGACAAATTTAATTCACTCTGAAATGCTGCTATGAGTTCGTAGCATTCATTTTGGAGAAGTTACCCAGTCAAGTTGCAGCTACGTTTTATTTCTGTGGTTGATTTGGGAATGTGGGTCCTTTACAGTCACTCCCCTTTGGTGTGTGGGAAAAGATCTCCAAGCAAGGAGCTCGTATGCAGCTCTGCAGTAGCATTTAGCCAGGCACACATTCTCAAAGCCTTTCATTTTTTAACATTAGAATTAATGAATGAATATATTTTTTAAGCTGTATGAAAAAAAAAAACCTTCCTGCCCATTATTGCTGCTATACTTCTCAGGTAGTTTATAGGAGTACTACTTAGCATAATAGTTGGTAAAAAGTGGATGTAGGTTGTGAATATGTGCTTCCCCTGTAACTTCAGCATCAATCTGAGCATGGAACGTCCTTGCACTCCCTTCAGGCCTTGTTTAAAGAAACCATGGCCGTTGAATACTAGAGCTCTGTAAATTCCACTGTTCACCATTTCATTATTTATTACTTCATTTCATTAATTACCAGCATCTTCTTTCCCTCCGCTTGCTCATTTGGAGATGAGCAGCTTCCTTTGGGGAGGGGGCCCACGTTACCTCCCCTCCCTGCTTCCAGGCACGGGGGGCTTCTCCTGCCAGCTGCTAACCACAGAGGAGCCGGGTGGAAAATGATGAGCTGATACGTTACAAAGCCAAATATAAAAATAACTGGAGCAGCACTGAAACACGAGCGAGGCCGTCGCAGTCGTGCTGCGGCGCGGGAAGGCCGGGCAGCTCCGGGGCGGGTCAGGTGATGGCCAGGATCTGTCCCCAGTGGGCTGGCAGCTGTGGAAGAGGTCGGAAAGGCTCTTCTTTGAAGGGAGCAGATATTTTTCTGTTGGTAATAGGAGGCTCTGGCAGCTGGCAGAAGCTCACATTGGTCTTCTGCTTGCTTGTGGGAAAAGGAGGGGGCTGCATGTCCAGCCCCCGTGGCCACGTGGCTGCCATCGGTGGGATGGAGATAGCCGTCATGCCCTCGGCGATCCCCGGGCAACAGCCCAGCCACTGCTCAGCAAATTACAAAATGCTCCTCCACTGGATGAAAATTACCTTGCTTTCAATTCAAAGAACAGATAATGGGCTATTTTCCTCCCAAAATACTGGGAAAAAGGTGTGCTAGCACCGAACGCACGGGTTGTTACTCCCGTCTTATAATGGGGATAAAGCTACGAGGCAGCTGTCTTCTCCACCAAGTAGCTCTGAAACAAGATAATAAACAGCCTGTTAGACTCTAACAACAAAATCCTGTTCTGATTATAGACTCATATATTACTTGATAGCAAATCATTCCCAAGAAGAAAAAAACAGAAAATTACCAGTAAATTAATATCTTCTGAGTTACCTTCTAGCCTCTTCTTTGCATTAGGGTGTGAGAAAAACTGATGAATTTGTCTCACCTAATTTGATGGGTATTGGAGGTTTTTAAATTTGCCAGCAGCCATCCAGAGAAACAGCAAATGAAAGAATCCAGTGATTATTTTAAATCTGATGAGAAATACAACTTGCATTGAAAACAAAGTAAAATGGATTTAAGATCACATTTAAATAAAAGTGAAAACAGAAAAATACCGAATTAAAAAGCCTAATGAAAGGCAGAAATATAATGACAACAAGAAGTGTAAAATTAGGCCTGATACTACATGTCCCATATTTATATTTGTCAAAGATATTGGTGATAGCAACTTAAAAGATACTTCTTTGGCTGTATCTATAATGCCCTGTAGTGGTGTTGAAGAGAGTGATTGTTCCCCAGAATAATTCAGGCACTGTTTGATACTATGTATTGGCAAAACCTGAGCTTGGCAGAATATCCCCATGTTGCTGTCTGTGCTCAGGGTCTCTCTGATGAGACTGTTCCCAGACAGTAAGCTGCTGTGGAGAGTAACATTGTCCTCGCAGGGTATCCTCACCAGCTCTCCTAGCAGGTAGCCCAGCCCCGCATCAAGACCTACCCAAAACATCCTTCCCCATCATGCGGCGTGAGATGGTCCCCTCTGGTGTCTTCTCGTGAGACATCCCCCCTTCCTTTTTGCTTGCCAAAGGGAGGTTGGGATGGGTGCAGGGGGTGGGAGCTGCCCCCTCCAGCTCCTCTCTACCTGGTTTGCACCCATGGAGGAGGTGTGAAGTTAGCTGCAGTGTAACTACGGTTCTGGTTTAGGTTTGTTTCTGTCTTTTACCCCTCTGGAACTTGGGTCCTAAAAATAGTGCAAGTTTGAACTGGCAGATGTTTCATTTGTCCTTTACGAGAGGACCAAAATTAGCTTCTCATTTGGCACCTAAATAAAGCAACTTAACTGCCTTTATGCGAACTTTGCAATTACTGTCTATTGAAGTTGCAACATTTTGTTGTGTTTGATGGGGAAGGGTATTATGTAAGCAATACCAGCACCTAAAAAGCCACCAGACCTTGAAAGAGAGAGGACGAACAAGACCGAGCCCAACTGTTTTGTTTTGGGGTTTTGGTTTTGGTTTTTTTTTTTTTTTTACTTTTTCTGATCTGAGGCAGGTGGGTTTTTTCCTAATAAAGGTTTCATCAAAAAAAAAAAAAGGCAAAAGTAACTTGGAAATGCTCAGAGAGCTGTCTGTTGTAAAGGTAAAAAAAAAAAAAAAAAAAAAAAAAAAACACCAAACCAAAAATCTAATAAAAGGACAGCAATGGTTTCTCTAATTTTCAGAGAAAAATCTGCACAGAATGCCTGAAGCTGGGTTAGCAGTGGGACTCCCCAGGGGCAACAGAAAGATGTTATAATCAATTACCACATCATAACACTGATGTATGATAATTACTGAGTGTTCCTCCTGAGATAGTGCAGCATTTGGCTGGGATGCGGCTCTTTCATGGTCCACTGCCTGATTAATATGCAAATAATAGGCTGATTGCATGATGAATGCAGAAAATGAGTTCGCTGATAACGTGAGCACCGAAGCGGGAAGATGATAAATTACTTTTACTGACTGTCCTACATTAAGTACCCTTTCTCAACAATTTTATCACAAATTAAGTAAAGCAGTATGGAGAGATTATGAGGATGTGTAAAATAATGTACCTTAATAGCTTTTATAATATTGTTGCGTACAATGTAAATGTCATTTTGTTTCAGTACTTTAGCCGGTACTCCTCCCGAAGAGGAGTGCATTTAGTACAGCAATGTTCAGGGTCGCTCTTCAACTGCTTCTTTCTAAGAGGAAGAACAACCCACTGTGCTGCGGATGTTAGATGGGACTTCTCTGTTGGGGAGGGAAGGCAGCATTAGCCTCGGATCCATCCCGTATGGATCTTGCCCATAGCAAATGAGTGTCCACATTGTTTAGTGGGAGAGATACGTTTAAATGCAGTGCACATATGCATTTTGCTTCATACTCTTGTCCGGAGCAAACAAGAGGTTAAAATCTCGAAGGAAGATATAGAAATACCTTCATACTCAGGCTTACAACAGAGGAGGACAACAAACGCTCATAAACATGGTAACACATTAAAGTTAGTCTCTAAACACAAAGTCAGCAGGTCAACAAAGAGACCCTAAACTGCAGCAGAACCTCTAAAAGCTCTAACTGTGTTTTCCAAAAGGTATTGTGCATGTCTTTGTTTTGATTATACTAAAAATATAACTATGTGAGGTTGTGGCATCTTGATTGATTACTTTCAGACATATTTGTTTTAATATTCAGAAAATCCTTAATAAAGCTTCTGCACACAAGCTGGTTTAATAATAAGGTTATTGAAAATACTTTCCAGCAGTTATTTCTAAATATTGACTTCTAAGTTAGGGAAACACAGAAAAATCTGAATATTAAATAAAGATTAGCAGAGTAGAACAATATTGTTTAAAGCAGGCCGTGATTTTGCCATTAATCACCTAATTTAAAATCTGAATTCTTTTTAGAAAGGGTTTTTTAACAGTTTAAAGATGATATATAAAAACAAAAAATGTATTCAGCGCTCTTCAATGCAAAGACCCTACTTTCGGCTGAAGAAGCTATGCGTGAGCAGGTAGGCATTTGAGGAGATTCTCCCTGCGTGCTTGCTGTGTTGTTTACCTCTTCCACAGGACATCCACTTTTGGCCAATGAGACCGGGAAGGGATTGGGACTGTTGGCCTGACCCGAACATTGCTCTGATGTTTCCAACTGTGTGTCTACATCCACTTGAAAAAAATCCACTTTTTTTTCCCTTCATTTGTTGTAAAATAGTGCTTAAATACGTGGCTGTGTTCATGCTTCCTTGTAGGCCATTTCAAAAATGTTCCCTAAAGAAGCTTATCGGCGAGTTTTATCAGGTGGTGTGGTTGTATCAGGGGCTGGTTGGTGTGTGTTCCAAAGTCTGGTAGATCTCAGTGCAACTTTTCATTTTAATTGATAACTCCAGTTGGATCTTTCTGCCCAAGATTCTAGACATCCTGGCTGTTCAGACTGCCCTTCGTAGTGATCTGTACTCCCCCTCCGAGCCCATCCACACAGCAGCAGGCAGCCAAGTGCCAGAGTCCTCCTAACTCAATAGAAGTTTGATGGTTTGAGTTTGTGCAGCCTTAGAGTTGTCCAGCTCTCTGCGACGTTGCTCAGCCGTTCCTCCTGTACGAGTACCTGGATTTGCTTCCCCGCATCCAGGTGCAGCATGGTGTGTGTATTGTGCAGGACAGAACTTTTCAGCTGGTGAGGCATTTTTCATTAATGGGACACAACAGAGAGCAATAAGGCACTTGCTGACACAAGTTGTGGGCTCAAGGGGTGTGTGTAAAGGGCTGCAAGTGTTCACCAGCCAGGACATTCAGCGATGCCTTCCTGCAACAACCAGACAAAGAGGGGTGAGGCCCAGGTGGTGGCACTGGCATATTCCACGTGGCAAAGGCTCTTTGAGAGGCAGGAACAGGGAGGAAAATCTGACCCAATAAAAGCTTGTGAGCTGAGCAGGACGGTCCGCTGCTCTGGGTCCTCGCTGCATGCTATCCAGACTGAGCAGGCGTGGATCACACAGCAGCTAGACAAGCCTTTGGTTATAAAGTTGGGTGGACATTGTTGTTCTGCAAGCAACATTTAACTCAAGGCTGCACTAGGACTTTCCTCGTTATGCTAACACTGAGACTGACATAAAAGATCATCGTTTTGCTAATGGACTAGTACTGCAAATGAGATCAGGAAAGAAATCCAGATTCCTGGTCTTAATCCCTTCCACTCACACTGTGTTGCAGGTGTGTGGCAGCAGGTGGCTGTTTTTCAAATCTGGTTCACAGATTTGGTTCTCCAAGAACTTGGGACAGCACAATTGTGGTTCAATGTCAGGCAAACACGGAGGTAAAGGATGGAGCCAGGACAGGAATCCCTTAAACCGATACCGATGCTAGTTCTTGGCTATGAGAAGTTGCAGTCTTAATGTAGGTTTGGGCACAATAGTGGGATTTCCAAGACTGTCTGAGGCATTTGTGGTTGCACATTCATTGAAAGGAGAATTGGTTGCTTAACTTCCCTGAGTACTTTTACATGTTCAGCTGTAAACTCTCTTCATGAGTCTATCACCAGCTTACTTGCTGTTTTCTGAACTTCACCTGATTTCTCCAGCTTCTCGTTTCTAGAATGGCTGGAGACATCCTTTTTTAATACAAGCGCAGAGCTAATTATTGAAAATGCAATGTAAAATTGCAGCAAAACACTGTAATCCTCCAGTTTATTCCAGGTACTTCTAGCACTCACCTTCATCATTCAGATAGTTTTTATGTGCTCCTGTCATTTAACATATATACAGAATGGGGACCTTTATTTTTAGTATTGCCTCAGTAAGTTCAGAGTTAACCAAAGCTGGTTTCTTCCTCTTTCAGTGCAGACATGCATACATCTGCACACTTTCCTAAAGGGGTTTTCTTTGGGTCCCTCCCCCCATCCACATAAAATTTTCCTCTGAGCCAAGACCCAAAATAACACTTTCCCCAAAGTTATAACATTTGCAAAACAAACAAACAAAATCTCCACAGTCATAGTGGAAATCTATAATCATAACTATAGCAAGTGCTTGCAACTCTAACTGCATGTACCTACATACTTTGCATCATTATATGTGCACTCTCTAGGGAGGTTTGTATACTCCCTGCGTATAACTGTGGGAGTTTATAACTGTAGGGAGGATTGTATTTTCATAAGCCACATTAATTTGCAAATTGTGAATAGGCAAGGTTCACTCACTTAAAGTAAATCCACCAAAACCACTACCTGTGAGAAAGTGTTCAGTTTTCATGGGTATTTTCTTTTAATTAGTCAGAAGAGGGATGTATTGCAGTGCTGTTCCACAAATGCTGATCAGGTTTATTACATAGTTCAAACTTGCACTCCACGACTGTTAGCGAGGAGAGTTGTTATGATGCTTTAAAAGATCGTGCAAAGACAGACGTTGCTAAAGGTAAAATTAGATAGGAAGTCAGCGGGAAAAAAATCTCTCCCTGAAATTTTCAGGCCCTGAGAAACAGAAGAACGAGGTTGTCCTGAGGATGTTGCTATTGATCAGCTGGGTGATCAGGTCGTGATTCTCAGGACAACATGCTCCAGTTTTTTGGTCTACAGATTGGATACAATGGGTAGCCTCATCATCAGGGGAAAACAGAAACTAATCCAGTCCCAGTATGAGACACTTTGATCTCAGGCAACCTGCCAGGTCTGTTGTTGTCCATTAACTCATCTGCACAAGGAGGTAAATGCAGGCCCTGAAGTAGCAAATGCTCTTTTAAGACGTTGCCGAGAAATCTCCTGTCCACATTTGTCTGCTTTCATCTTCCCTACTAATTTGCCGTAAAGGGAATGAGCAGAGCACGGGATGCTTCATTGCCTCCCTGCTCCACTGTGCGCAGGACGTGGCAGTTCTCTCTGTTCCTCGATCAGGAACTTTGAATTTGACTGGTTTGGCATAGACCTAAAGCCCGAGCTTTGGACATTACAAAAAGTGGTGCATCAAACCAAGCGCCGGTTAAATCATGTTTGGGTTCTTGTCGGAATGTCACAGAGTACCCTGTCATTTTGTTTTAGCAACTTGTCCTTCCAAATGCGCAGTTCGCCTTATGGCATGCCAGCAGTAAAAATGTCACTTACAATAATTACTTTTTGGTGTAAATGCTTGCTGACTTCCTACCTTCAAGCTGTTTTTTACACAGTGGGGAGATAATAAGAAATGACTTTATCCTGACTGCTCAAATGAACACTAAATGGAATTTAGGTTATTATTACTGCAGATAGAGGTCTGTGTATTGAAATTTAAATAGTGGATCAGATAAACTACAGAGATTTGTCTCTGAAAATTAGAGTGGATCTGCTTTTTCAATCCACTTCGCTCTGAAAGTTAAGGCAGCTGTTGTCTGCCTGCTGTCTTTAGAAAATAATATTTTTCATAATCCTTTTAGAGGCCCCTGATTACCTTCTATGTTTTGCATGGTCTTCCTCAACTTCTCCATGTTGTGTACCTCGTTCCTCATGAGTCCTTTTGCAGCTTATTAGGTAAGCTTCTGTTGGCAACAAAGGTTGGGCAGTTTATTCTCCCTGCAGTTCCTGAGCTGCAAAATTACAGAGAGCTCTTCACAGACAGGTGAGAGTGCTGGGAGGAGAGGCTCGGAGTGTTGAGTTTGTGTTTTATGCTTGCGAATTCAGATGCTCTTGTTCAAATCTTTGCTCTGAACTTTTGATTTGCAAGTGCATGCAAAATCAGTGTGCTGCCATGGTTGAAGGAGTTGAGGCAGGGTTTGAGCAAAAGTGGCAAACCTGCAACTCTCAAAATATGTACAAGAAATTCCACTGGAGGAATCTACCCGTGCTGGCAGACAGCAGCGTGATGCCTCTGGGACTGGTGAAACCATATCCATGTCTCAACGCTGCTCCGTCATCTAGATACCTCTGTTGCAGGGGATAGATCCAGGACTGGTGTCAGTTCATGTAGACATCTGTAATTTTCTGGGGAGGTTGTAGGAGGTGTCACCTGCAAGTCTTTGCAGTGTCCTGAGGTGTCCTGAGCTTCGGAAGGAGGATCCAGGTGAGGTGTGCTGTGGATCTGAGCTGTACCCCTGCTTTTCTATGGAGAGCCACGTTAGATTACTTCCTGTGCTTGGAAGAGTTCCTCTACATCACAAAAATAGTCCTTTTTGACCAGTACAATTTTACAGAATATAATTAAATGTCTCTGACTGCTGAGTGATGCTGAGGAGGGCTGCAGTAGGGGGGAGCCCAGTGCAGCCTGTGGGTTGTTACACCCTACAGGGATTTTGTCACCTTACGATGGCAGAACATGATCAGACCTCATAGAGGAGTGTGTTGGGCTGATACTGTGTTGGGGGAAGTGTTTTCGGGTAATTTGCAGGCCACTGGTGGGCTAATGATAGTCCAAAATGTTCTACAGCCAGTGATCAAGCAATTCAGGACCCAGGGTCCAGTACTGGGGACCTGACCCCAGCATGGGGGTGAGAAATCTTGTAGTTGGAGAAGAATAAGAAAATCTAATATTAAATTCAGGAAAACTGCCGCAACCAATGAACTGAGACTGCAACTCTGTTTTCAGACTTTCTCAGATTTTTTAAAACACTGTTATGATAGAAGCTATGGGGAAGGTGTAGAGGACGGATGGGACAGAAGCATCACTGGCTTCATCCATTGTGCTAAGGAATGCAAGACCACAAAAGATTTTCTGTGTTCATATAGTTAAGGCAAGGTCAATTTGTTACAGTTCTCCACCAGTTTTGTAAAATGCTCAGACAGACCTTAGTCCTATATACTAAATTGTTTGCAGAGTTTGTACAGTTTCTTAACTGGTAACTGCTGAGGCGTGGGGAGGGGAATGGGCAAGCTGTGATGACGGTTTGGGGTTTGTTGCAGTAAGATGGTCATTCAAGCAGCAATTTTATATTGGGAAAATAGTATTTTAAAAGAAAACAGAAGGTATTTGTACAATTTTGACTTTGTTTCCATTCATTTATATCTTCATTTTTCATTATACTTCCCTCTCTGGTATTGTAGTAGGAAAAAACAAAACTGAAGAATTTCTGGACTTAAGAATAAGGACTATGTGTTCTGCCAGGGGAGTTCCCAAGTACGACTCTCTAGCATTTGCAAACTGCATCAGATATATTTGTCTTTATGAAGACACATTTGCCTTCAAAGACTTGAACGCCTACCTTCACTGTATGGTCATGGGTCTCTCTTAGCTGTTTTCATCAACTGTGAAATAGGCAGTGTTGGTGTTTCAGTTGTCTTCGTGTTTTAGCTATGAATGGAGGACAGTTGCACTTGCCAAATATTTCAGATTGCTGGCCCATTTATGCAGACATCATTTCCTAATGCTTGATTTGCATTTGATTATTATTTTCTATGCTGCATATTTGAATGTGCTTTTAAAAATTGAAAGTGCCTAACTTCCCTCTACCCCAGACATATATTTTGAATTAATAATGTAAAAAGTGCGTGGTAGAGCCTTTGTCCTTTCATGACTCAGTTATACTTGCAGCTTTAGGAGATTTGGATCACTTAACGCATTTGTGGTGTATTTGAATCTTTAATGACATTACTCAACATCAACCCGTAATTGTGCAAAAGTTAGACCAGTTTCCCGATCATTTAAAATTGTCATGTTGAACTGTGTCTTTATCACATGCTTGGAAGCTAATGGACACCATCTTTCCACCAAGTTAGTTTGGGAAGACCCTGTTTCTCCCATCCTCTGTAAAGCACAAGGCCTGTCTGATGTCTTTGGCTACCTGAGCTTCTGCAGTGTCGTCATCACTGGTGATGCTCTTGGTCTTTCCAGCTCTTCTAGCACCCTGGTTTTGAAGCTTTTGGGCTTTTGCTTCAGGTTTTAAACTGGGTACAGGCTGTTGGAAAGTAAAACGCAACACCCCTTCGGTACAGCAAAGTTTATCTGGAATTTAGTAACGTAACTTCATCAATAAATGGTGATTGCAGGGTTTGCAGGTTGTGCAGCCTACCATAATGCAGTGTTACATTCATATTGACAAAATGATCTCTTCCTCACTAAATACAAACATGTAAACGTTTGGTGAACATCACTTACTCATAGGAAACTGGATCACTCTTGAGTTAGTGCTCTTCTTCAGTGAAGTCCGGGGTTAGAAAAGCAGAACACGTTTTAAAGAAATAAGCTTTCAACGTATTATTTTCATTGGAAATGTTCAATTGCTACTTCTGAAATCTAAATACGTGTTTTTCGGATGTCCTGAATTTGTTTCTTTGTCCTTTAAGGAACTTCACAGAAATGAATACAGACAAATTATTTCATAAAACATGTGAAATGGCTGTGGATTGACAGTTAAATCTGTAATAGTGAATACATTCAATTTTCCCCTTTGTTCTGTCAGCAGTCACTTGTACTCTAAATGTCTATTTAATTTTTTAAGTAGATTAAGGGGGAATATTTGCATTATTTGATTATTGAATTGACTTTTCCAAATAATGGATCTTTTCCTCAAATATTTATGTGATATTGAAAATGTTTTTCCATAAGGGAAAAATGCTAAAAATGATGGGGGAACATATTTTGAGTTATTTGTAGTGTATGCGCATAATGCCTCATCTGAAATCACTATACATTTGCCTTTCGTTGGGGGGAAGAAAAAAGCAGTTTGTCATCTGTACTGCCTTCCAAAATTAGATTCAGATAATCCTACCTTTTTGAGTAAATAAGAGCAGATTGGTCTTAAAAATGAAATTCAAGCATGCTCTTGATATGTGATATAAAAAATAAATAAGCTAATATGTGAGCAACATAGAGCATTTCAGTGATAGATGATAATATAGATTATCTTTGTTGTTTACATAATTAGGCTGGGCAGGGAAAGGAGAGGGAGAAGGAAGCATTAGTAAATGGTTTTGTTTAGTCCTGTGTGGTTGGGGTTTTTTTATTTTGGATTTTTTCTATGCTCCGTGTGTGCGTGTGGTTTGCAGTGCACGGATGAGGAATTGTATAGGAAATTTGCAGCTGCTCTAGTTATTCAGTAAGATTTGTATAAGCTGGCACAAGGGACAAAATTAGAGGGAACTTGAACGAGTGCCGTGCAGTTTATTAGCTAGGCAGCCATAATTTTGACCTTGCTGTGGGTTAAAGGACACAGACCTGAGAAGAAATCTGTTTATCATGTAGGGAATTCATGCCATCCCTGACAGTGTACAGTGAACAAGATGGATGATCTGCCAAATTGGTCCCTCGCATGGGTGAATCAGGGCAAATTTACAGTACAATTCCTTTGCTGCTCCTGATACAAAAATAACATTTGCTGGGTTTTATATTCAGTTGTATGATGACCTAGGGTGAACAGAGAAAAGAAATAAGATTTGTAGGATCCCTATTACCTTAAAGATTTATATGCACCTTGCTTTCCTTTTACGTCTGCCTCTTTTGCATCTCTCATGAAGCACTAAGGAGAAAGTCCAATTGCTTGGTTTGAGAGAGCAACTTGATGTAAGTGTGTCAGGGAACCTCTCTTAAATGCAGCATCGTGAAAGCTTCTGTTGCCTTGAACAACGCAGTTGTACTGTGCACCCTGCTTCCTTTCAACCCTACTTTTACTTACATAGCATTTTTCTTTAATATTTGGGATGTGTTTCCGTGCTACACAAGCTGCGTGTTGTCTAATGATTTGACGGTATTTTGGATAACAAACAAACAAACTTGAAAATTAGCAAAATTTGCTATTAGCTATTGGCGTGGTAGCAACAGGAGCGGATGCAGCAGAGTGAACCGCTCTCGCAGTAGTGTTGCAGTGCTCAGGAAGACACAATTCTGTTAGAGGGACTAAATTTTTGATGTAGACTGTCCTCATCCTTGTACAATTGAGAGCATTGTAAGCTTCCTCCAGAGATCTCGAGGCAAACCCACTGATGTAGGAATCTGAGATACATGCAATTAACCATGTCAAGTAATGAGATGTGAGACAGCAAGGAGGAGGAAGCAGTCCCACAAAAATGGTAAAGAACTGTGAATGGAGGATTCGCATGTGCTCTTTATCATTTGAAGGGAATTGTCTTCTAAACCACATTGTCTACGTGTTGTTGCTTTAAACAATGTTCAGACTGTACTCTTAGATGTCTGAATTTTCTGCATAAGCTCAGCTGGTATGTTGTGTTAGAGATAAATGTGAATTTATTAGGGGAAAACAACATTTTGTACAGAACCTATTGTTGTTGGCAAATTAACAGATTCAGAAAGCTTTCTTTTAAACAAAGTGTCACAATAACAGATTTGGGTGTCTCCTGATCCACTAGCTGTCTTTATGTTGGATTCTCAAACACATTAATTAATACGACATAATTACAAACTGTATTTTAATCTCGTTAAGTTATTTCTGGGCAAAGAGAAGTGCAAAAATGTGATGCAAGTGATAAGCAAAATGAAATCAATAACACTCTCAAGATATAAAGTTGTATCAGTTGTAGAAAACCCCTCTCTGACATTATAAAATAGTGGCTGAGTGAGTTTCTTACAAGTCACAGAAGGAGGCTTAAACCAACCTATAGTGGTGGATTTAAAACCATTCTAATAGAAAAATGTTGTGGAAAGCAAAACTATGAGATTTCTTGGCCAAGGAAATCTCTTGCAAACTTACAGACTATCGCACTTCATTTTTTCCTCATTTTTATTTGTATTTCTACATCTTGTCTTTATAAGAAAGCAGAGATGACTCAAGATAAAATTAGAAAATAATTCTGTTTTTAAAAAGAGGCTTTTTAGTAACCAAGTCATAGCAAGTAGCATTTTGCACACTTAGGCATTTCTTTAAGTAGGTAGAATATAAATGAGAAGGAAAGTTAAATATCCTGCAATCAAAACATTACAATTATGCTAAAGTGGGGCCTTTTTTCTTTTTTTAATTACAGAAAGCACTCCAAAGACTTCTGCCAGTTGCAGTCCTGCTCCTGAATCTCCCATGAGTTCCAGCGAGTCAGTGAAAAGCCTGACTGAATTGGTACAGCAACCCTGTCCCGCTATAGAGACAAGTAAGGATGGCAAATCCCAAGAATCTAGCGAGCCGTCTGCTTCTGAATCCCAATCTACAACACCTTTGCCACTGCCGGGCCACTCGGCACTCAGCATTCAAGAACTGGTTGCTATGTCCCCTGAGCTGGATACCTATGGCATTACAAAGAGGGTCAAAGAAGTGCTAACGGACAACAATCTTGGTAAATCGCTTTATTCTCATTTCTTGACTGAAATAAAATGAAAGTGTTCGTGCTTTTATTTTTAAGCTATAATTCAATAGATGTTTACAAGAATACTTGGTTTTGACTCTGGCCTAAGCTTTACTCTGTTAAAAATAATTTTTTTTTTTTTTTAAACTGATAGAAAAATCCTTTCAGATTGTCACACTACATAAAATGTCATCATACCCTTGCTCTTCTTAAGCTCTGCTCCTGGCTCACCAGCCAGATACTGCTCCCACCTGCCTAAATACAGTCCAGCAGGCTGTCCAGAAGACCAAAACCCCAAAGCCAGCAAGATCTCCCCTTGAGAAATGCTGTTTTTCCCATGCTTATAGATTCAAGTCCCTGGCATTTTAGGTATAGGTGAAGTAGAGGAGTCCAGCATGATTGGAGAGGGAGGTGCATCACAAGCCAAAGCATACCTGTAGAGCTACGAGGGTAAATTCAGACTCAGCTGAGGTTTTGATGAACTTGTAGATAAGTATATGGGGCCATTCAGTTACTTAGAAATGTGCAAAGCTAAGGCTGCTTTTGTTTACAGATGGGTTTTTGGGTGTCGAATTCAGTGTGATGTTGACATGGCTGTATATTCGGAGTAGTCAAAGGAAATAACCTGATCTGAGTATGGGAAATCCACACTTAATACTGCCACTATGCCTCGAAATCACTAGTTTTTCCATATGTGTTTAACACTTGCTTCCCTCACAAGGCACTGGGAAACCTTTAGGAGTCCTTTGAAGTCTCTAGCAGGAAGGCAGTAAGGCTGCCCCGGTGTTACCTGCACATGCTTCTGGGGCTTAGCATGGGATTCATCTCACCTGCATTTAGATGTTCAGAATAGATGTCTGAAATGGTTGGGATGACTCACTCTCCAGAAATACCAGTATCTTTCCATTCACTACAGATGGGACCAAAAAGATAAGTTTAGGTTTAGAATGCTGATGGTACTTCTGTGAGAAGAATTCCATCCATGTCATCTGAATATTATGACTGTATAAGTAAAAACTCCTTTATTTTAGTATGTAAGGAAGCCTTTTTTTGGCTAGACACAGAATAACATGTAATTATCTTGGACTGGTTTTTTTTTTAAGGGGAAAATTACAGGGATGGGGGAGGTTACGAGTTCTCATTTAACATAATTTGGGAAAAAAAGAAAATGGCCCTGATCGTGGATATACCCTGCATGAGATTGTGTTCCACTGAACCTAGCAGGATTACTTGCTCCTGCGCGTTGGCACGGGCAGACTGTGGTTGGTTGTTCAGTGGAGGTAATGCAGAGATAAAGCCACAAGTCACGGTAAGGCTTTGCAGGTTCAAGTCCCTAGTTTTTGGGCAAAATGCTGTTGAGTGCTGTACCTACTCTGGTGTTCCAGAGAGGTTTGAAAAAGTATTTTTGTTTACATTTGCTTTGATGCCATTTTTACTTAGTCTTTTTTATTTCCCATGATTTTTGTTTTCCTACAGTGTGGCTGACAAGCCTAAAAAGCAGCAGAAGAGCCAGGAAATGTGCCCCAAACTCTGCATTAGGTGTGGAACCAGTTTCAATGTCTCCTTTTGCGCCCTCAGTGTGCTAGTGCACCAGATTGACTCGGTGCACAGGTTTCTCTGTCTTAGGCCACAGGGCTTTGTGAACCTGTCTTAGGCAACTGGTGGTGGCTCAGTTGTTCCAATATCATCAGCCAGTAAAGACCACGGTTGTGCAAAACCATTCAAGATGCATTTGGCAGGTCTCTCTTCCCATGCCTTTTAGCGTTTGTTCAACAGTCACCATTTTAGTAACCGATGCTGGCAGCGATAACGCTGAGATGTTGCTGGTATTCCTGGTCCCAAATGTCATAGTATTATCAGTGATTCCCTGTTGGGCAACATAAAACTTCGAGAGGGAAGCAAATGCAGTGAAGGGTTACAATGGTGGGGGGTTTTCAGAAAGGGCCAAGGCTTACCATGAAACCAGCACAATTTACAGAAAGTTTTGTCCGTGAGGAGCTACATCAGTGGGAACAGGCGTGAAGGATATTAGGGTAAAAGATAGGGAGAATTAGCAGGAGTTTTAGGAAACCTGTGTTTAAAAATATTCCAGTTATTAATAGCACTCTGATGAAGATGGAGTGTGATACACCTGCTACCTCCAGAGAATGATTTCTAACACATTCCCCATTAGCTTGGGAGTCTTTCAGGTGTTTTATCCTGTCCTGCCATATCCTGGGATAAAATAAATGACAAAAACATCTTTAGCTTTGTTCTTAACACCTAGAGAACATGATGTTACCTCTTTCCACGTTTGCATTTTTAATTTTTAGGCTGTAGCTTGAAGTTCATTTCCTTCAGCAGCATTGCTAGTACCTGATCTGGGCTGCTTGTTCCTGACTCTTTTGCAAATCTGTGCCAGTGTTGCTGTTCATGTGGCCACACAATAAACCGGACCAGTTGGTCTGAGTCAAAAGAGGCCATTTATTTTTGGTAGGTTGGTTTGACTCAGATCAGTTCCCTGCTCTGATTTACTGCGCAGCTGCACGGGCAGTCACAGTGACCACACTGGCACTGCACAGGGGCTGCCCGAGCTCTCTCTAGCACAGCCTGGGGTTAGAAACTGGGGGGAACAGGAAAGTTATTTACGAAGGCAAATTAAAAGAGTTTTAAAGTAGCTGTCTTATCTTGCTAGTAGCTGGCAGGTTTAAAGGTAAATGGATGAGGCCTTACTGATGTTTTTAAATACAAACAGGTTAACTTTGCAATACACATGATCTAAAATCGGCCATGAATTTCTTCTTTTGTCTGATTTTCCTGATACTGAGGATAGTGGGAAATCACTTATTACTCAGAAACTTAAGTGAATTCTGAATTTAGGTTTCCGTTCAGCCTGTAAGAACCATTTTCAGGGTTAGTTTTAGAGCTTATTAGCAGACTCTGTCATGTTAGCCCTGTCCTTTTCTGTTTCTGTTTCCCCTTTCTGCCTTTCATTATCTCAGCTGCTTCCTCCAAAAGCTTTGCAGGCCCCCCTGCCCCATGCATCTGAATGGGACATCCTGCAGCTTCTAACTGGTCCCACTTGCCCTCCTCTCCCCATACAGGTGAAAAAAAGTCCCCACAGGGCACAAGTCTTGGGATGCTTTTAAAGACAAGGAGGGGGAGATTCATGGAGTTAAGCACAGGGGGATGGGTCTATAGAGCAGGTATTTGTGTCAGGATCAGGTGAGGCTGTGAAGGCAGGAGCTGATGATGCTTTTGCAAGTGCGGGCATGTCCTGCAGAGCTGTAGGAGCACAAGCCCCCACGCAGCAGCATTGTCCCTTAGGGATCTGTTTGTTGCCACTGGCTGAGTCTGCTGGCATTGCTAGGAAGTGAAGGAAAAGCGTTCTGCTTTGTGTTAGCAAGGGCATTCAAAAGCTACGGATCAGACACAAGACCCTGAGGCCTAAACTTGGTCGGTATGGAAAGATCTTTGGGTTACCTTGAAAATAGATGATAGCTGCACTTCTATCAGAAATCACTGCGATGACTCAGATGACTTCAGGCTCTGTCTTGCAACAAAAGCTGTTGCATATCAAGGCAGTTTAGCTTAGGAAGAACACTGAAGTGAAGGGGTTTAGAAAACCAGCTGTATGGTTGGGTTTGAGCTGCACAAGCATTTTTCAGAGTCCTTGATAAGGTAGATCTTAACCATGCAAAACTAGTGTTACCAATGCACATACAAATGCTGTACATTGAAAAGCATATGCAGTTTTTACCCTGCTCAGACGATAGCGCTTTGAAAGAGAACTAAAATTAAGTATTCTTAACTAGAAGTACTGTAGAGACTGTAAAAAAAGCTGTTATATTGTAAAATGTGATTATCTGTAGTTGGTAAGACACAGTTAGAATACCACAGGTAGTACAGCACAGAAAATACATACGTGTGTCTTTGAGGACACTTACATGACTGTTGCTGAATGGGGGGATTGCATTGGTCTTGGTTCACTGATTGCTTGAAATGTTTGGATTGCCCTGTTGGAACGAAGCTGTTGCAGTGCCCTCCTGCATAAGAGCTAAGTAGCCTCACTGCTCTCACTAGTTTCCTGCTTAGCTAAAAGTTCAGGGTTTTTTTAATCTCATTAATTTTATTTTTTGCACTGTTTCACTGTAAGGTCCCGGTCCCCAAATGTGTTGAGCTCCCCTCTTTGCCGCAGTCAGATCCTAAGGATTAAAGTAAAGCTCAATATTTACATTTTTAGTGGGGGGCAGAGCTTTTATTCTTCTAAATGTTTCTTTTGGGTTTTCAAGCAATTCTGAAGTAAGAATAATTGACGAATGATCTCGTAGACGTGTTCTGTCTTTTTAGTTAGCCTCGTCTCTTAGCTGAATGAATTCATGCAATTTTCAATTTCGTATTAGGTCAGCGTTTGTTTGGGGAGACAATCCTAGGGCTAACACAAGGCTCTGTCTCAGACCTTCTGGCTCGCCCGAAGCCCTGGCACAAGCTGAGTTTGAAGGGACGGGAACCCTTTGTCCGCATGCAGCTGTGGCTGAACGATCCCAACAACGTGGAGAAGCTGATGGATATGAAACGAATGGAGAAAAAAGGTAACTCGGAGCAGACTGCTGACTCATGTTTTCTGTTATTTCAAAGATGACCGTGCCTTTTATAATTCTCCATAAATAATATAGAGGCAGCATTGATCCAGTATTATGAAGGTTATGCAAAAGGACTTCATGACAGCTTTTTCATAGCTTTATTTGATGCTAGCTCAAGCAGATACATCTCAAAAAAAAGCCAAACAACCAAACCAAAACCCTGAGTATTCACCAGCTGTTGTGAAATCACTGCTGTGTTCTCCTATAGATTAATTACTGAGGCCCTGGTGTATCACTGATAACGTGCCTTACCAAATGAGAAATGTGAGTTTGGGAGCTGGCTTTGGGTTATTAGTTAATAGTGCTGCAGCTGGTCACAGATGTTGGGCTGGAAGAACTGTGCATTGATTCCTGAGAGAGCTTCTCGCCAGTCCTGCACTGATGGTCGCTAGGAGCAAAGAAAAATGCAGCCTTTATAAAAGGGTATTTGAGAATAATTAAATCTGCAGCCTTTGTAGGGATGGGGGAACATGACTGTGTTAATAGATGCTCACATAAAACAGCTAAGTCATGAGTATGTACCTGAGAGATCTAAGTTGTTATTGGGTATCTTAGTAGGGAGTATATCCTGAAAATTTATCCTACTCTCTATATGTTAAATTCATTACTAAAAAACAGTGGTTATTTAGAGCCCTGGTTTTAGTATGTTCGTGTGATTTTACGAGAGAGACTGATAGGCTGCCATTATCAGCAGTTAACTAACTAATGATATATACATCTCTCGAGCTATCCCTTAATGATATTAGTACAGATAGCATTAATTGTGTGCACTGAAAGTGCTGCTGTTGAATGATGTCCTGAAAGCATTAGCACATTTGATCAAGAACTTTGTGATTATATTAAAAATTGCAGTGAGGGAGCTTCTGGGAAAATTGTAGTCTTGCGTGCTTTTAAGAAGAAATTCAAATCCTTGTCACAGTAACCAGTATAATGTAATGCAATGCAGTATCTTACCACAAATTGTGTATGATCTTCCATGGGGAGTAAAATCCACTTGGGTTTTCCCCCTTACAACTGTAAACCAAAGGGAGCCATGATGGGTTTTGCTGTATTAGAAACATGGCAGAAATAAAATTGTCAACTAGCTGGATTTTTATAGCCTCAAAGAGAATATCGCCCATAATGCGGGAAAATAAAATAAAAATAATTTAAAAGTAGTACTGACAATATCCTTTCAAAACTATTTTCTAAACTGGATTCTTATCAAATAGTGTGCAATGCATATGCTCTATAGATGGCACCTGAATAGAGATAAGGTTATAAATCATTGAGACTCTGTACTGAGCTCCTGAACTGTGTAAGTGCTGTCCTCATAGCAGAGCACTCTAAAGTGAATTCAGTGCTGTATTTTCTGCAGAATCCTTTCATGCAGGATAAGGATCCTGTGATTTAACCTTTTAAATTGCTCTAGAACCACATTAAGAATTTAACTTTCCCTTCAGCTAATGTCAGTTAAAGAACAATGCAACTGTATCTGCTATGAGTGAAACATTATTATCAATTATTTCTCTGCCATATTTTATTACGGGAGCAAATTAATAATTATGATAAAGGTGAGCTGCGTATATCTTTTTCTGTTCTGCCAGTCTGAAGTTTGTGCTATAAATGTCCATTCTAAGAGGTTCTGAAAATTTGCAACGTACATTAACTAACCTCTTTGGAGGAAGCTCATGAGGCTGAGACACTCTGCACCACCTTTCCTGCCTTGGAAGAGTTCATTCCTCTTTCTTACAGCCTCCTGATGTGTGTGCTGCTGGTAACGTCACGCTCCTCACTGAACAGTACTGAAGCCTGCTGTCAGGAAAAAAATTAATTCCCTTTATTTCCCCATTATTTTGCTTTTTAATAATCTTGTTCAATACCATGAAAGATAAAAACTACATTAAAAAAGGCTCTGTTTTACCTCAGTGGGCAGTCACTAGTTCTGCAATAGCGTCTGCTGCATCTGTAGCTGAGCATGTGCTGGGGAGCCATCCCAGAGGGACACGGTGATGCTGGGTTGGCAACAGCAGGGGGAAAAAAGGTAGTAAAACTCAGGATAGCTCTGGCCGTTACAAGTTGGTCTCAGACCCGCGTCCAGACCTTTGCCCAAATTACATTTGGAGTTGTTTTTTTTTCCATAGGTCTCCTGAGAAGTGGAGACTGATCACAGACAAAAATCAAACTTCTCCAAAAATCAAGTGTGTTTGCAACTTGGATTCTGGTTTTGAGCCTTGCTGTCACTGCAAATGTGCTGACTGATCTCCTTATGTTGTCTACACGCAGCACATATGTTTAAAATAAGAATTAAAAAGGAAGAGCTTTTTAAAATGTCATCTAAAGTTTCCAGAGACCACCATTAAAGCCTAAAGCTTAGGTGCTAGTTCAGCACATGGTGACGTGCCAGGATTGTGCCTTTGGCCCAATGAAAATTAGTTCTGATAACATATTATCCTCCAGAAAAACAATTGCTTATGACAGGACAGTGGGACATCCTACTCTTTATGCCTATGTTAAGGAAATATGTGCATTTATATAATTTGTTCCATTCACATGAGAGAGACATGAATAAGCCATTGCACCTTTTGTGATCCCAGGGTGGGGTTACAAAAGCAGAGGCAGGCATTAGGGCATGAAATTTTTCCCAAGATATCACAGCTTCATGCTGTCCTTAGGAGTCTAAAGATGGGAGCTGTGACCTGCCAGAAATGCCATCCTTTGGGAGCAGAGAAAGCAGAGATTCAGAGCATCCTGATGCATGGGTGTCTCGTGCTAACTCAGTCGCCTGACCATATTCCAGAAACTCTGGTTAGAGATCCTTAAACACCTCTCACATCTTCCATGTGAGGTTCTGATTTGTCCCATGGCCTCCTTTAAGCTGCTGCACGTTGCTGAAGTGATAGATGCTGTCTTTCAGCCCTCTTGGTCGTGCTATCAAAGGAGACAAGGGAACCTTGTATCTAGTTTGCACGTCAATGCAAGTTTGAGATAACACCTTGGAGTCTTTGAAATTAAAGACCTTATATAAATATGATATTATATTGCTGGAATGATTAATTCCATGGTTCAAGGTTGTTTGCTGGAATGATTAATTCCATGGTTCAAGGTTGTAACAGTTCCTTGAAGGCTGCAAAAATAAGGCAAATAGGTTACCTTGAAATAATGCATTTACCTGCGGTCACTTTGCAGTTCTACATCTGGTTGGAACAACTTAAATAGGTGATTTTTTAAATGAATTGTATTTAAAAAAAAAAAATTAAAAACCCCATTCCTTTTTATGGTTATTTCAAACACGTGCAGGACTGTATCATGGCAGAGTGATGGATCATGAGCAGCTCGCGTTCTGTTCCATATCAGTGATCTTACACAGTAGGCAATCCACAGGTAATCTGTCATATTCAGGAAAAACAAAATGAGGGCCATGCAGATACCCCCAAAGGTTACAGAGTGTGTTCAAAATTCACTTCGATGATAGTAAGACACAGTGTAAAAAGGTCCCCACTCTACCACCATGTAGAGGACAGGATGCTGAAACCCACTGGAGACAGAAACCCTGGCCAGTCCTGTAGGGAGCTCTGCCAGAAGAAGCTGACTCGTGTGAGAAGGGCTTTGAACATTTCAGTTTATTTGATTGCATTCAATTTTTATTCTTCGTGCACCCTCAGCCCAAAGGCAGAGCTGTGGGGAGAGGGAAATTTGTTTTTTGAAGAATTTGGTTGCTGACCAGTGTGAAGTGCCCCACGCTGGTCCCTGGCTCCGACTGGAGCTCCTGCCTCTTGGAGATTTAGTGCCTACTAGATTGATGTCAGGCTGGTGTGATCTGGAACTTAACAGCCGAGGTTATCAAATTGCAGCTCTTGAATACCTAAACTCTTAAATATCTAGAAGGTATTTAACAGGCCATTAAATGTTTTATTGACAAGATTCATCTATATTTGCCGTTTTCAGCCCCCTCATTAGCAGTGCTTGTGCATGATACTGCCAGGTGCAGTAAATCCCACCTCTCTTTGCCCGGTGTAAATCAATCAAGTCAGTGACAGCGTTTGCTGGGACTCTTTCCTTGCAGAATTTGCCAGGATAATTCAGTCCCTGTCGGGGAGGAGAGTCAGAGGTGGTATCACAGGCTTCTGCCATCAGCCTCACTGAGCTCCATCAGTGCAGCAGGAGCTTTCTTAAAAGTATATGCATTTTTGAAAGAGCCTTACGTAGGGGAGGAGGATGCTGTGGGCTGTTTTTCTTTCATAACCTGTCACCGCTATAGCAAAGATCTGTAGGAAAAAGCAGCAAACGCCTGATGGGTTATTCAGCTCGTGGCTGGGATCGCTGGGTGCCGGGCGCCATCGTGTGTTGGCAATGTGGCTGCAGCTGCCTTCAGCTTCCATAGCCATATTTTTAATTCAGAGACCTTAAGTGTACACCTTAAATGTTTAACAGCCAAAAACATTAAAGTTGAAATGAAGTGCAGCTGTCCTAATCAAGTGCTTAAGTGGAAGTTCACCCCTCCTGAAAGAGTGAATTTGAAATAAATCGTGTTAACTGAACCCTGTTATTCATGTCCCATGTTCATTGAAAAAGCAGAAAACTCCAGCAGGTTTCCAGTTGATTTACCCTCTTTTCTTCCCCTTCTCTCTTCTTTTTCTGCCTCTTGCATCCTCCCCACATTTGTTTTCCTCTGGTCTCTGATGATGCCCCTTCCTTTCTCTTCTCTCCGAATAGCCCATCCATGCATCTGCAACCTGTCATCTTCGCATTTATTCCCCAGCTCGTATATTCATTGATTTTGCATTTGTATTCAGCTGGGGATGATCCGATGCACTTCTCTTTCAGCCTACATGAAACGGCGACACAGCTCTGTTAGCGACAGTCAGTCTTGCGAGTCCTCATCCGCTGGAATAGACTACAGCCAGGGAGCCAGCCCGCAGCCGCAGCATCAGCTGAAGAAGCCCCGAGTGGTGCTGGCACCGGAAGAGAAAGAAGCTCTGAAACGAGCCTACCAGCAAAAGCCATACCCATCACCAAAAACCATTGAGGAACTCGCTACACAGCTCAACTTGAAAACCAGCACCGTGATCAACTGGTTCCACAATTACAGGTAGGAGATCTCCCGGGAGCCCTGCTCATAAAGGATTTATTTTATTTGCTTTGGCAGGGTGCTACTCTGCTTCAGCAGACTGTGTCCGCTTCCGCTAGCGTTGAGCGGCTGTACAGAATGAACAGTTTCGACAGCAGGGAGGTTCTAACTAACAGTAATGCTAATGCTCCAGACTAATATTAAATCATCCCTGAGGAACAGCAATATTCACATACTGATGTAAGTAGTGCTTTTAAACAGAAAGTCTTGCTTTTGGGGTGGGCATGGATTTAGAGATGTCCACTGCTGAATATTTATAAATCCCACTGCAGTAAGCAAGCCTGGTCTTTCTTACTTGCATCTGCACGCTCACACAGACATATACGTGCACGTATATGCTCACATATAGGTGTGTGTAGTGTGTGTTATGCCTGGGTCACTTAGTGGGGCGCTTCTTGGAAGTGTCCTCTACTGGATGGCATCAGAATTGCACTGCTTTCATCATACAATTTTCCCCCATAAGAGCAAAAAGAGGATTTTCTGTTAGATCTTGAGTCACTGAGCATGGAAAATAAGCACAGTGTGTGATGTATTTCTGGGAAGCTCCACAAAGTCATGAAGGACAGAGAACCGATAACCCTGAAGGCAGCTGTGGCCACAAATTTATTTCATTGTTATGATTAAATCATTGAGTCCTGCTGAAATGGAGTAAGATGTCGGTCTGTTTAGTTCCTTTCTCATAATAGAAGGAACCTTCCCCACATTTGAACCAGTGAAGTAGGTTTTGGCCTAGAGACAATGATAAAAAGAAACAATGCTGGAATGGCATATAAGAATTATAAGGATTTGAATAAACATATTATCAACTGCTTGGGATTGGGAGTCTTAATTAGTGCAGTAGAATTTTCTCCAAGAAACTTGTGCTAATGAATATTGAACAGGTACAGTTGAGATACCAGATTTAGTACTATTCCTCCACTTGGAGCCAGTAATGTTCCTAATTAGTCCAGATTGCTAAACTTGTTTGTTTATAGAAACTGCTAACATTTAAAGGGTATTTTCCACTTTGGCCCTTCTCAGTTTTTAACAGGGAAGTTGCTGAAGCAGAAGCAGCACAGTTTAATGAGATATGTCAGAAATACTATGCACAATAGTTAAATAATGTTTATAGTAAACAATATAAAATCTAAAAATTATAACCAACGAGTAATCATACTTACACTGAATTTCATTGACTTGAATTCGCTACAGATGCAGCCTCTTTCACTGCTCCGAGTTCTCCAAATGCAGGCCTCCCTTCCAATTCCCACTTCTAGGCAATTATACACAAGTTGGAGGAATGCCTATGAAAATATGTTCCCTTCGGCCTGACAGCAAAATGTGCTGTTCTCACTTACGCAGACGAGTGCAGGAGCACTGGTGGCATGTGTCATCTTCCTCATTATCATGAGATCTCCTGTTTAGGCGTGCTGTGAGAAAGCGTGACAAGTCATGATTGATCAGCGTGTTTAGCCACACCAAGCTATACAGTAATGTAGACTAGGTGCTGACAGTTGTATACAAAATAAAAAATGTATAAACAAGGTGCTGTAGGCTGGTGGGTAGCACAAGCCTCAGAGCACTGAGTGATCTGGACCAGGTCCCAGATGTGCTGCTGAGTCTCCAGGACTCAGAGAGGTTTCAAGCCTGTGTGGAGCCCTGGGTGCTTTAAGCAGTTGCCACCACTGAAAAATCAACACACGTGCCTGTTCTTTTCCTCTGTACAATAATTTTCTTTGTTTTCATGCATGAAGTACTCTTAAATCATTGGCAGGACATTGCAGAAGAGGTACAAGTTACATGTTCTGCTAGGGGAACAGGGTCTGACTGTTGTGCAGCTCGTGTATTATAAGAAATGGGTAGTGTTTCCCCTCTTCACCTTCTCCAGGCCACATTTTATTTATCTCTTTTATGCTCTCCCTCAGACGTTTCTTTTCCAAACTGAAGAGTCTTCATACAGAAGCTGTTCCACATCTCAGACCATCTAGTTATTCTTTAATATACAGATTTTTCTTTAAAGTAACTTCAGGTAAGGCAGGGTACAGATTCGGACAAGTTTGTCTTCCTGTCCCTCGGGAATCCTGTTGTGGTGATGCTTTTCCTTTGGGACTCAGCCTAAACCTCACTTTCCAAAGGTGGTTGCTACAGCAGAATCTAACTTTATATCCACCAGATGGGAAGTCAGCACTAGCATTTATTCTCTGCAGCAAAAGAAACTTAAAAAAAAATCCTCAGCAGGCAAAGAAATAATTCACTTCAGAATATAAATAGCTATAAAGGATTTTGACATGTCTGCAAACTTCTCCACATCTATGGCTTTGCATCCATACCAATCACATAGCTCTCAGAACATAAAAGTAAATATAACTTACTTTGCGTTAGTAAAGCACATACAGGGCACATCAGACTTTGAGGCTCTATTGTCTTAAGAATGGTACAAAAGAGTAGGAGGTAGGGATTTCTATTCCATTTCACATGTGGAAGCTGGCATGTAAACTCATGTAAGGTCACAGAGATGATACTACAGAAGCATCAGGAATTAAGCCAAAATTTCTTGAAATATAGTCTGGTGCTCTTGGATCCTAAATATCATTGCTTTTATTCTGGGCATATTTTTCAATGAGCTGTAGCATTATGCTTGTTTAGGTGTTGTGTGAAGGCCTGTGCAGGGAACTTCAACATATACCTCAGGAGATCTCTGATATTTGGAGCCACACCGATGAATGCCAACAAGATGCGTTGATGTGGAGGCCAACACCTTCCACTGAGAGGAATGCTATCTGGAATTTCCTAGCTGCTGTCACCAGTTCTTCTTTACCATAGGGATTTAATTACTGTGTTAATCAGGAGCCAGACTGGATTCCAGAAGCAACATATTGGGTGTGAATTCCAGGGATTTCTGCAGACATGAGCCTGTATTCTGCAGGGCTGTGGTCAGTGCTCAGTGAACATGTCATCCTTCAGTATGTTTCTGGAGCCGAGGTATTTTAAATGCCATGCAGGCACAAAGCTCTTACCCGTTTCCTCTCCTGACGTGGGGAATGTTACAGAAGCAGCGTGTTCTGGATCATTGTCCATGCAGGGAGATTATAGGCCTAAATAGAGGCTGATAATCGATGTTGCAGGATGCATGCAGTTAATGGTAATAGAGAATTAATGTTAGCACCTGTGGTCTTCTGTTAGGTGAATAATATTCTCTAGGGAAAATTTACAGACCCCTAAATCCCTCAAAAGTGTGGAGTCAACAAGTACTGCTGAAATACTCTGTTGCATTTCAAGTACATCAATAATAGCTTCAAAAGCAGTATTCAGATGATGTTCTGCATTTATCCCGATTTTTTTCCATTGTGTGCTGTCTTCCATAGTACACAAAGAGAAAAATGAAAAATCCGTACAGCCATCAGCATGGGGACAGCATTTCACTTGTGATGTACAAGACTCTTAGCAGTTCTCCCTGGCTAAAACCAAAAGTGTTACCTTCACTCTGAAAGACAAAGTTTTGCTAAACTCTCCCTGTGTTTGTAGTCTCATCCCTGACCACAGGTCATTGAGGCTCCCTCTTGGTTGCAAATTAGGACCTGAACAGTGGTCATAACCTCTCCTACTGATAGAGCAGTACAGAGGAGGAGTTAGTCTAGACACTAAGATTTTTTCACAAACTGTTCTGTACTTGTGAGAATATTGGAAGCTTCTAAACAGAGAAGGAAGAGGGAGGAAGGACCAAGTTAAATGGCAGAGGTAGTGTGTTTGGGATATTATTGCACACTTCAAGAAATAGGAGGCACACGGGGGCACGCCAGGCAGTTTTAACCCCACATGGAGTGCATTAATTCCCTTGAAATGCACTGCTTGCCTTGTCACTATTCATGTACTGAAATAGATTTTTTAAATAAAAAATGAGGCAGAAGTCCGGCTAGCTCATAGACTGACAACGTGTCAAAAGGCTGTGCTTCCCCAGAGCAGTTTCAGAACAACAGACTGTTTCATCTTCATTTCTCCTTGATGTCCAGGAGAACACCAAGGGGGTTGTCCAGGGGGTTGTCCAGATTTTTTCCTTGCTTGTTTTTTGTTTAGGCCAGCTGTGGTTCACTTCTAGTAGAAATCTGAATTGTCTTGTATGTACAAGCTGTTTTCTTCCGGATCTGCTAGGAATGTATTCATATTTTTAAAATCATCCCTTTTCTGGTCCAGTGTATTGTAAAGTTTCACCTTCCTGACGTCAAACTTACAGGGAATGGGAGACAGCAGAGCCTTTCTTCTGCATCCCTTAAACCACACCCAGTGCTGTAAAAATTGATCATACAATTATGAATGATGCTTAATTTAAACTTGCAGAAAAAAGGGAAGATGATGTGTCATTGGTTTTCACCAATCATTTTAGCACAAATTGATTATCTGCATAAAGTTTATACTTTTGCTTTATTTCATAATGCCTGCTGTGGTTACTAGAAGGGGCAGTCATCAGCATCAGATTTGCAATAAATACACAAAATCCTGGTTGAAGTCAGACTAACTAAACACTGCAGAAGTTACCAGAAATGGCTTATCTGCTCAAAATCCCGCCTGCAGCTGCCTGCCCTCCTGCCGTGCTGTGGAGGAGCCCCCAGGGCCGGCTGGGGTTTGTAGCCTGCATGCTTCTAGCACTGCAGGCTTTGCAGCAGGCATGTGGCCGGGGAAAATTAAATTAGAGCATCTTGACAATATTTCATGTTCTTCCAAATGCCTTTTCAGTCAGTCCTTTGGGTTTGAGGGTGTGAGCGCTTCCACTGGCCCGCTTGGTGCGGCTGTCCCATAGCCGAGGCAAATGGCCTCTTACAGAAGGGCGTTTTGAATGACAAATCGCGTAGAGCAGGGTGGCTCCGAGTGACCCCGGCAGACTCACCATCCCTCTCCCCTGTCTCCTAGGTCTCGCATCCGCCGGGAGCTGTTCATCGAGGAGATCCAAGCCGGAAGCCAGAGCCAGGCTGGGTCGAGCGACTCTCCTTCCGCCAGAAGCAGCAGGGCCGCTCACAGCTCCGAGGGAGACAGCTGCGATGGCGTGGACACGGAAGGCCCACCTGAAGGAAAGCCGAGTGGCCCGGAGGCGGATGAGTACAGCAATGCAACCACAAAGTCTCAGGGAGGGCCAGCGGAGTCGGCTTTCGAAGCGGGGGAAGAGGCACTGCAAGGCGCCAGGTCTTCGGAGAAAGCGGAGCCGTTCCAGGCGGAGAGCCTGGAGGACACCGACGACGAGGGCAGGCTCAGAGCACCACGCCAGAGCTCTCCGCCGGCATCGCAGCGCCCGGGAGAAGCTCTGGAGACACTGCCAAACTCTGCCACGGAAGGGGATGCCTCTACCTCAGCTGCCTCCACCTCAGTCCTTACAGGGGAGAGCTCCTACAAGTCAAAAGAAAGTTCAGAGAAAATCTCCAGTGTGCCAAGTACGAGCTCAACGCCGGCCACAGGCTCGCAGAAAGCCAACTCTCTTCAGAGCTTGTTTGGCTTCTCCGAGGCGGCGAGCTCCAGGAACACGCGAGACAGCTCCTTGAGGAAAAAGAAAGCGGCAAACTTGAACAACATCATCCACCGCTTGGAGAAGGCCGCGAGTCGAGAAGAGGCCGTCGAGTGGGAGTTTTGAGATTAAACTCGCCCAACTCTGGAGAGCTGGGAAGTGAAACTGGACCTCTACTGGTTTTATTGTGTTGCGCACTTAACCGCCCTGCGGGCCACAGGGCAAAAACGCCATAGGCCAAGGTGCATATAGAAAACAAAAAGGAGCGTTAAGCCCAATTTATGTTTGTGTTTTCGAGGAAGAAAACTGAAATGTGTAGTCAAGCTTTTTTGTACCCTGAAGTGTTTTTATTATTGCCCTAAGTGATTTCCACAATTTCTGGAATAACTCATACAGCTTTGCCTTGTGCCCTCCTCTTTGGTGTGGGCTTTAAAAAAAGAAAAACAGAAAAAAAAGAAAAAAAAAATCAAACCCACATATTAAAAGGGGGCTTTTTATCTGCCATCTAATGGCTACAGAGCGATAATACACTATTATCTTCTTAAACCAGGAAAAAAGGGGAGATTTTTCAAAAAAAAAGAAAAAAAAAGAAAGTTTTTTGTAGCTGTTCAGTTGCCACTAAGAGATTGCACAGTCAACCGACTCTAAACACACTAGTTTGGATTCCTACATATTTTCAAGAAAAGAAAAGAATCTTGTTGTTTGAAACTTTGAATTAAAAAAAAACCACATTTACTCCACATATTTTTTAACAAAACAAAAAAAGTCACATCAGGAAAATATCTTAATTTGTGGTAGCTGACTTAGTGTTTTCTTGTAAGTGAAATAGAATATTGACACGTAGTGCACATTGTTTCATAGCTTTAACTGATTCTGGTCTTTTGCAGACCAGAATTTGTTTAATACACTCCATTTTAGGCCAAATCAGGACAAAAAAAAAAAATCTGAATCTAGGTATTTTATAATCTGCTTTTTAACCTCTAACCACAGAGCACGCTGATCAGACCTCATATCTAGGAGGTTTAGGAGACAACTTAGAAACAGCATGTACTTGATCATTTCACTTGGTTCGTAGTGTACAGAATTTCCTTTCAGTAAAGACAGATCACTCAAAAAATGTTGGCCAGTAACATTTCAGCCTGCTACTTTCGGGATGTATTCCGTAACCCGAAATATTCAGCTTACCTGGAATCAATTAAAGTGTAGTTCACGTGTACGATTGCTGTCACACACCACTAAGAGGGGACTGGAGCTGCCTCAGATAGAGAACTTTTCCTGCTGTTGGTGGCCATTTACTGACTCTCTTCCCACCACAAGCACTGATTTTAAATACGTTTTAGTTGTGGGAAGCTTATTTTTGTGTGGATAAAGAGTACATGGCAATGACCAGACGGGCTCTTACCGGGACAGAAATAGCCCTGACTCCAAACCAAAACATTCATGCTCTTGAGTCCCAGTCTAGACCATTCTGCCCTGCAGAAATACAGCCTTTTTCCATTATTTTATGCACAGGTTAGGGCTGATCAAAGTACAAATCAAATTCTAACTTGTCTCTAACTCCTCCTGTTGTCTATATGTATATGCGTGAGCATAGAGGTGTGTGGAAGGATGCGTGTGCGTGAGTGTGTGCGTGCAATTTTATACGTCTGTGTATTTTCTTACGTACTTGTGCACACATAGAGTGCATTACTGCCACCTTTTTTCAATAAGCTGTTTTATCAGTTATGGCTTCTACAAGTTTGCTAATTTAGACTCCTTTATTGCCATATCTTTAAAACTAACAATAGATGATTTCGGAATATATATATATATAAATATATATATATATATAATTTTTTTTTGCTTATTTATAGGTGCTGTATTTTATTATCTGATTGTTAGGAAGGGATGAAAGGGGGCAAATATTCTTTAGAGGGATAGACTGCCGGCAGTATTGGGTATAATTTACAAGATGTAGTTGTCATACTGTATATTATTGATTGAAGACTTTTTGACCGTATTGTGTATCATTGAACTTTTGTCTTAGGTCAGCATCTTTTTGATGACACTTTAATGGTGCATTCATTACTTCTTAAGTTTAATTAATATTACTTTTCTGATTTTGGGGGAGGGAGGGATGGGGAGAGGAGTTCCGACTTTAAAGGTATGTTCCCAATATTACACCTCAGTGTGCTTGTATTAATTCATTAGTAGGATTTTTGACTGTAAGATGTGAAACCACATTTCTTGCATGATGTTTTAGAACTTATGTATTTCATTTACAGTCTCTTAACATGCAACAGCAGCACTTAGCGCAAGTTTTCACAAATTAAGAATCAGTACACTAAAATCAATCCTTTTCATGATTAAGAAAAGAAGGCTCTAGGAGGCTGAAAGGCAGGGATTTATTTCCGATTTTTACTGCTAGCTGTTTCAGGATACCTCCTTGGGTAACTGGGGACTTGTGATGCAAAACTAAAATTGAGAAGCAGAGAGAGCAACTGCCCCTTTCTGTGATGAGCTGAGGAGACAATTGGTAATAACAGACACCAGTATGTGAGAGCACGTGCTGGAAGCGATTACGGCTTCTTACCTGGAGTGCAGTCAGTCCGCGGGAACGGCCAGCGAGGGAAATAACCTGGTGAAGCAAAGTGTTACCTCTCTGTATCTGTACAATGTCCTGGTTTGACTTACAAAGCACAGCTCCACTGATAAATGCACGTCCTGGTAAAAATACACATACCTTAATACAAGTCATAACAAGGTGCGTCTTCAGCCAAGAAGCAAAACTTCTGACTAGAAGATGCAGATATTCTCTTACGTTCTTTGTTTTTTTCCTTTGTTGGTGTTTGGTTCAGGTTGGGTTTTTTTAATGAATTCTAGGCAATACACTTGCCAGTCTATTCCTACTGTCCTTGTCTGCTGATTTGAGATCAGGTGCTTGATGCAGTCAAGTGGTTACACTCGGCTTTCTTGATAGTGAGGGTTTTTTTCTGTTTGATGATTTCTTTAAAATTAATATTCCCCAAACTGTTCTTGTGCCTGTGTCTATATGATTGCATTCCATGATGCTTACTGAGAGCTCTGGCTGCATTATATGACAGCAGAACTGTATTCACAGGTTGAACGCAAATGCAGCACTTAAGGTCAATCTCTCTTCTTAATAAGCAATACGTAAGTGCCTTGAAACTTATATCTTTTCTTTTTTCCTGTTTATTTTTGTTTTGCTTTTCAAGTTTCCACTAGTTCTTTAAGATTCTTTAGCGTCTGCCCAGTTTTAAATGCTGTAATGATTTTTAAAAAGCGTATCTGTAGCTTGCCCTAGAGGTCTTTCTTTTATAACACTAACTGTTAATTCTAAGTTCCATTATTACATTTGAATCATGTAATTTTGCTGGATAAAGACAGCATTCATAAGTCAGAAGTCACTCCATCCTGCCGAGGGTTGTCATTGGTATCTATTATAAAATTAATCAAATAAAATGCTGTCAGTATTTCCTATATTTTTGGCACTTTATTAATGGCTTAGCTCCTTTTGTTGTTTCCTATTTAATGATCTGCGTTGAATGTGGATTAGCCTGCTGAGATGCTGTTGAGGTGACCCAGGCCATCCTGCCGGGAGTCACTTTGGGTTCCTTGGTGACCCCAGATTTAAGGGCACGGGCAGACGAACACCCTCAGAACGAGCTCGTAGAGTTTAAGTGATGTTCCCAGCTCTTTGTTCCCGGTTTTAGCCAAGGTCACGGCTGCTTTTCTGTTTCAGTGGAAAGTAAAATGGATTAGCTTGAACTACTGCTGAGATTCTCTTGTTGGAGATGAGTTACCTACTGGCTTTCCAAACTGGCGGAGACCTCCCTGGTTTAGAGACTGAACTTCAGCAACACTGAAAGATTTTGGCTATATTTCTGATCAAGTGCAGCATTTGGAAGTAATGCTTTTAGGAAAATGTGTATTGGAATAAATTTTTTTTACTTAATTAAAAGAAAAGGATAAAAAGTTGGAAGAGAAGAAAAGCCAAAGAGTAGCACGGTGGCTTTTTACCCTCTTGGGTCAATGATCACACAGAAGGGAGAAGGAGAAGGCATTACTCAGGCACGTGTGACTTGGGGCTCATCTCACGGGGCAATCGTTCTGCAGAGCGTGGCAACAGAACCCTTGCTGACGTTTCTTTTCTTGATGGGTAAAAGAACAGGCAGTTTTCAGAAAATCTGTAATGCCAGAGTCTGTTTTTTCCTGAAGTTCTTTAAAAGCATTTTTATTTTCTCTTTCTGTTTCCAGTTCCATGCTCTTACTAAAGCTGTAGATGAAGGGTCCAGGCTATTTTAACAGAAATACCTTTATACTGCAGTTAAAATTGTCGATTTTTCTCTCTGGATGGTTAGGGAAGGAAAAAAGTGTAGTACTTTGCTAAAAGCAAGGGAAGAGTATCCCTTGGCAGAGGGGTCATTCAGTGGGATTGCCAATACAATTCCATTTTTGAGGATACAAATTTCAGACAATAGAATTGCACATGTTTTTTGACAGAAGTGCATTTAATTACAATTGCTGTTGATGCCATAATATTTGACCATTTTATTTATTCATCTGTGAGATGCCTATAAATAGAAGCACTCTTTAAAGGAACCTGTATCAGTGCACTCTGCCCATATCATGAATTAGTAAGTCCTTGCTGTAATGGGAAAGATCTATCTTACAGTTAAAAAGAAAAATATGTATGTGCCTTTCTCATTAGGTGAAAGATCTCTGCATTATTTTTATGTAACTTGTTCATATGGGAATGCTGTAGAGAAGGGGTTTGATGAATACAACAGAATTCTATGCAATATTCTCTGATCCAATTACTTAAAAGTTGCTATTTTCAATCCTTTAATGGGAGAAAAAGTAAGTTAGAGTAGTGCATCATTCTGGTGGTAATTGAAACTACAAAGCTGATAAATTCACCTAAAATAGGACTGAGGGAAATCTGACAAAATAATGTAATGAAACAATGGAAAATGCTAACAGTGATTGCAGTCCCCACTAGCACAGCTGCTGTCAGAATTCTGTCATTTTCCATCTTAAAATCATTAATTTCAAGTATTCTTAAAATGTACATTAAATAAAAATGCTCCTGGCAAAAACAGGGCAGGTTAGAAACAGGGAAAAAAAAAAAAAAAAACCAACATTGTTACCATATATAAATTATGAGAATACATGAAAAAAGTAATTGGTTTTGAACACTTCTTTGCACTTAAATCCAAAATAGTTTATTTAAACTGAAATGTTGCAGTAATCTGGACCAGTGCCTTTAGCAAGGTTGCAAAGAGATCAGTAATCTTAGCAATTTGTTGCAAACCAAAAGTGGTGACATTTTAACATGCAGATGGAGGGCACTATTTTTGCTTGATTTGTGTCTCTTTCTAACAAGTGAGTTTCTTAAATTATCTCTTCTTTCTTCTTCACCCAGTGTACGTATCCTAGGATATTGTCTCTCTTAAAGCTACTGTGTGTGGCTGAGCTGTGAGCATTTCTTGAAGACTTATCAGAAGCACAGGAGGAGAAGAAGAAAAGTTGGTTCTTAGGTGGGGGCTGGATTTAACGTTAACTAAAACCAAATGAAATCTTTCCTGTGAGTGCGTGGCAGTTTTGGCCCTGATGAGACAAGCTGCTCGTAGCCTCGTATTCCTAAATTTAACTCGCACAGATAAAACAAACAGCTGCAAAGCAGTATTCAGTTCACTCATACGTTGGCCTGTTACTTTCCCCTCGCACTTTCTGCTGTCCCACTGTTCGAACATCAACATTTCCTTTGTATTGCATATACAATCAACTTTTTAAAAAAAGAAAAAAAAAATACTTTAAAGTTCTGTACAAACGATAGACTTTTTTTCCCAGCAGTTTAAAATGTTGCTGGATGGTTTTAAATTGCAAGGAGAATCACTGGTATGGAAAGCACGAGATCTGAATTTCTTCTCTGGCTCAACCTTCTTAGTTTGAAAAGTCTCTCCCCGTCTCCTTTATGGGATATATTGACTATGCCATATATAAAATATAATTAATAATGAACTTTATAGCAAGAAAAGCCCTTTATGCTATGCCTAGGGACTGATTTGTCCTACATGACCAGGTCATGTACTATACCCTACCCTATTAATATGCAAGGATAAAAAGTTTTTATGCTCTGAAGGTGAAATTTATCCTTTTGGAGAAGGTTAGCGTTAGGTCTGTGCACTTAAGTTTTCAAAAAGCCTTAAAAACAGGTATGTAAGTGGTGCCATCTCTCTCCTCAGGGATGATTTCCTCCCCAGCCAAGTGGTACTGTGGCATATTGAATACAGGTTATTAGTTGTAAGGTCATTTTCCAGTCATTCATTGAACTTTATTAGTGAGCCTCCTCACCGGCATCCACCGGTACAGCCAGGGACTGATGGAGGCGTCATGCCTGCTTTTTCCAAAACCTGGGCACTCTGTCTCAAACCCAGAGGCCTTGGCTGTCTGTGAAGTCTGCGTTTCTGCAACTAAATAGTGAATGGAGAAAAACCTGATCTGATTCCTGGGCCTGATTTTCATTGCTATTCACAAACATGTTCTGGCACTAAAGTGCATTAAAAGGAAATGCCTTCTTTTAAAAAATTAGTAAGATTCTTGTGTTTTTCCTTGTCCAGCTATTCTATGAAGGAGAATTGCTGCCATTTTTCAAGCTTGCTTTACTCACAGTGATGTTAGTAGATTTTTGCCACAGTTCTGTAGATTTCTTATTATTAAGACTGTTGGTTTCATAGTATCATTTCAGTTTCTTTATATTTTGAAACAGCCAAGTGCAGAGTATAACTGAATTCTTAACCATAATGAAATAGTGCAGGAAGCAGTACAGCAAAAGTAGATGCCTAGAGTCCCCATGACGTCACGTCTTTGACTTCTTGTTTGAATTTTAGAGGTATTTGTACTATGTAGTACAGTCTTCATCCAAAGATCCTTGGAAATGGAGAGTCGTGCCAGGAATTTCCTGCTGTTATGGTGACATACCTGCTTTTTGCATAGTTACTGTGTAATTCTGTGGTAATGTTCATAACAGCGCAATCTCTCTATTGATTACAAGAATAGTGACATTAAGTTGCGTTATCCTCTTCTGTCTATGCGGGTAATTAATATGCATTCTTAGGAGTTGTTAAATGTGTGTATATACATGATTCCGGTATGGAAAAGCCCCTCTGTCTATGTAGTATTTGTGTGCTTGGTCTTAATGGTGCAGTAGAATTGCTACAGCCAAATTCATGAAATCATTTTGGGGCGTAGGTGAATGAGGGCTTAAAACCAATATGTATTTTAATGCGTAGAGGATGCCGTTCCCACTTGTCAGATAAGTGCCCTGTTATAAAGAGGGGATTAGCCATCTGAGAGATTGGATTGTTTGAGATACGTGGGTTTAGCTAACAAGGAGGGGGAAGATCACGTTCAGAATACATAAAAATAATTCCAAGGGTCTGAGATGTGCAAAAGCCAAGTAATTTGAAAGGGTCAAACCTCGTCTGCAACATCCTGTAACAGTTGGTCTGTGGGTTTTGCTTCTATGTGACCTGCAGGAAGGTAACATGCCAGATATTTGCACATGTAAAATACACTCTATCTATGTACTGCGGGAAGATGAGCAGTAAAGACATGTTTAAAACAATCACAAAACCAGCTGACCAGTAAATTAAGCCAAGTATCAAATTAAAGCAAGCAGTTCATTCTTGCTCTCCCTAAGCTGAAAATTCAAGTATTCTTAGGAATGAGATAGAAATTCTCTGTTATGCAGTTATTAGAAGGCGAGCGTCTGTGTTTTCAGAAGAAATACAACTCGGCACTTGACTTGCTCTGAAGTACAATCTTATCTCCAAGTAACTACAAATATGTTTTCTACAATCAGTCTTTCAATCAGACTTCTCTGGCTTTTGTTAGCTTACATTAGACCCTTAGTGCTATTTTGATGTATTATTTGTATGTGGGTAAATTATTACTAGCTTTAAAAATGTTTCCAAAGTACCTAGTTACCTCTGGATGCTGGTACAGACTATACAGGTTGTACTTAAGCATCTAGTTCGTAAAGGAGGTGTGCGGGGAATAAGCAAGGTCACATCTGTATCGTACTTTCTTTTTCCTTGATCAGGGCTTCCATTTCCTTCTCGTCTCCTCTAGAGAGAGATCATGGATCTTTTTTTTTTTTCTGTAGGGGAAAGATTTTAGTTTAGCTTAAAATTCTTTTATTTTCATTCAGTAAGCATGTCATCCAAATCCTGTAACCACATTTCCCATTTTTAGTTTTTGCTACTTTCCTAAAATTTGCTATTTAACAAACTTTCTGTACTTGGAAAGCTATGTGCCTTATTTCCTAATCTCTTTGTGGAGAATAATCTCTAAAGCACAGTGATCTAGATTGCAGCATTCACAGCCACTTTTCATTTGGGGGGGGGAAGCAAACACCAATCGAGGAGCGTTTCAGTGGCCCAACATGAGTTGCCCCTTTGCTAACGAGCACTTCAAACACTGTGCATTAAGTCTTTGTGCAATAGAAATTCTCGTTCTGCATTTGGAGGTTTGTGTCGCAGCTGCCAAACGCAGGCGAGCGCGAGCTCTAATTTAGGAGAATTCAGGTTCCTGGGGAAAAAAACAATACATATCCCTCGGGGTTGGCTCCAGCGGCACGGTGGGGTCTCGGGTTGGAAGGTCCACCATCACCCGGCAGCGTTCATGCTTGTAAGGCTCAATCTCACCCGGCGTACTCGTAGGTCTGTCAGCATTCAAGAAACGCTTGTGGACTTCAGCCATCGCTAACGGCGACCGTGTCCTTCTGTGCCATTAGTAATACATGCTGTCTTCATTTCCCTGCCCAGAGCCGCATTGTCTCTGGATGGCGAGGCACTGTAAAGTCATTCCAGTCTTAATTTGCTTTTGTAAAGAACAGGCTTTCACCCACCAGCATCCTCAGCCCTTACCAGCGCTTGTGTGTTATTTTTCAAGCTTGCTCTCTCTACAGCATCATAAGGTGAAATATATAAAGGTGGTTTGTAATTAGGAAAACAATCTAATATTTCCTATTTATGAGATTAATTTTAACAGTTTCTTTTTTGAGGTTTGTTTTTGTTTGATATAAACACAACAGGAGTATATATATCCCCTAAACAGACGTTGGAGAAAGTTTGGGCTATCCTGGCGATGGAGCGGGGTGGTTGTCGGCTTGTTGTAGTATCCATATCATTGTGCCCCTGTTGTGTTTCCTAGAGCAATCATTTTTAAAAAAAAAAAAAAAAAAAAGTATTTTATCTAAATGCCTAATAAATAATATTATTTAAATAGTTTTAAAATAATTTAGGACTGAGAATAAGAAGCCTCAGTTGTGAGAGAAGAGACTTAAAATATACAGAGAGAGAAAATACCCTTAGCCTCCTAGAGCCTCTACTGAGAATTTCATGAAGATGCAGTGCCCCTTTGTCAAAGTACATTGTGATTTACTCAAGAGTGTTCATTTAAAATGAGAGACTGGTTTCCTGTGATGTTCATCTTTGTTGGCATATATTTGAATTTCTGAATTCAGAGCTGATTTTCTTCTCATTCAAAGTTGGTCAAGGAAAAAAAAAAAAAAAAAAAAGAAAAAAAAAACCACCTTGTGCAGCAGCAACTTTTCCTGGTGTGAACTCTGGAAATACACATTGTGAATTGATCTTTGTCACGGAGGAGTCATTTAGTTTTCTTGCAGTGTCGAAACACGTTCAGACAGGCTTTCCCTGGCTAGGTAACGCTTCACGAGCGAGCGAGAGAAAAGCTGTATAAGCCAAACTAAAAAGTATTGTGCTAAAAATTGCCCCTGCTCGTTGTAGGGGAGCGTATGTCTGCACGAGGGACGACGCAAAGGGCCTCCGGTCAGCACCGAACCAGCCGGCCCCGCAGTAAAACCTGACAGTGGGCAGAGACGGAAGGTGCTGAGCTAGTTGCAGGGCACATCACCACTTCTGTGGATTTGGAAGCAAATTTGCACTTTGCCTTTCGAGGGTGTCCCACTAAAAACCATCAGATGAATTTCCCACGCGAGGTTCTTTCCTTCTGGCATAGTCTGAAAGAAAAAAAAAAAAAAATACAAAAAAAGCCCTACGGTAACTATTGGATAACCTCTGCAAAACAAAAAGGTTGTTCCTGTCAGAATACTCTATGCATTTCTGTGTTGAAAAACGTTTTCTGCCGTTCCTTTTCCAAAAGCGGGCACCGCGCGCCCCACTCGCTGGAAATGCTGCGAGAATGTCAAGTGTACGAATTTGGACGTTAATTCCAAAGCAGATGGAGGCTGGCTGGGGGGGGGGGGCGGGGGGGGATGTTCTTTTTTTTTTTTTTTTTAAGTTGTTTCCCTCATGTCCCTTTTCATTTTTTTATTAAAAATTAACTCTTTGCATTTGTGCAATAACTACTTGCCATGATAATGGGCAGACCTTTGAAATGCCCCGACTACTAACACAGCACAAGATGAACTCAAACAGAAAGTGGTGTACTTTTTCCTGAGAACTTTTTTTTTTTTTTTTAATAATAAGCTCAGTTTTTACCCCAGTGTATTGTGGTGTCTTACATTTTTAGCAGTATTTTATATTTTTTTCTGTAACGCACTAAGTCTTAGATGTTTTTAGAGCTTGTTTGTTATATTCACAATCACAGATTTAAAAAAAAAAAAAAAGATCCTCACAAAGACCCAATTGACCAAAAAAAAAGTGTCATTTTTTTGTACAAGTAGCTTTGAGAAGCCCACATTGTGTTGCTGTGACTCATCTTTTGTAACATTTTATTTCTTGGTATTTGTTTAAACATAAAAGTAAGAGTTTATATGGCTGGCAGTAGCAGGGCAGCGCTCCCTCCGTCAGCAGAATGGCATTGTTTCTTCTGTCTTTGTTTGGTTAGCCATATAATGTTTGTTCTCAGCACTGTACAACGGTCCCTATATGATATGGAGAAGCAATATCACTGTATGAAACTCACACGATGTATTATTATTATTATTATTCACTAGCACCCTAGGTGTGATAATTGAAGTAAATATCTTTTATACAAACACAATTACGCGTGGGCTGTCTTTATTAACGTGAGACCTGAGTCCAAGCAGCAAACATTTACATTGGTGGTTCTGTTTCTGTGATGTCCAGGGGAACGAAGGGCCTAGGTTTGGTGGGGATTAATTTTGTGCGGGGGAGGAAAATTTCCTTTTTGTCTTATCAATTTCGGGTGGCGGGGGGGGGAATGCTTTCAATACCTTGAATATTGAAGTGTCAGATTTCGAGACTGTATCTTTTTTTCAGTGAAATTCAAGTGTGACAATTCCTGCTGCAGTCAGTGGGAGGTGGACACCTGGCTTCATGGATAGAAAAGATGTATTTTGGGTCTGAGACTGCAGGGGGGATTGTTTTGAGCACCATAACAATATATTAGCTGATTTTAAAAAATTAAAGACATTGAGGTCAGAAATGGTTTAGATTCAAAAATGAAAATGTAAAAGAATTTTCCCAGGTATTTGGCTCACTTTATTTTTACACATACTTCATATAAATTCCTCTTCTGGTGCCTTATGAGATGTTGTTCCTACAAATATACTCAGTATTTACAAGAGTCTAGAATTTGAAGTTTGGTAAGGAACAGATGTTGTAATCCATGAGTGGAATTATATTTTAAAAACTAGTAGAATAAATCTAGCTTGGATACTCTGGGTTTCAGGTAGAGCGTGTGTGTGTGTGCGCTTGCCTGTGCGCTGCTGTTTCACCTGGCGTGCTCTTGTCTGGTTTTTGCATTGTGAATTGGAGGTTATTTTGAGCAACTTACATTTATTTACATTGCCTCCTGCAGTACATATCTTATATATTTGTCCTACCAGGCTGTAAGCTCATGTGGTGTGTACCTCCTTGTAGGCAGTTTCCTGTTGATGAGCGTATGTTCAGCCTGACATGAGGAGTTTTGGAGGGCCAGGCTGGAATTTTGCTGTAGTTCTGTCCCAAAAATGGATCTAGCTGGCTGTCCTGGAGAGCAGGGAGTCAGGCTGGGCTCTCCCAGCACGCTCCCTCCCTTCTGGCCGCTGCTGGGATCCATCCGGCTGGTGCCACGCTCAGGTGCCCTGGTGCCGTGTGGCCAAGTCAGTGTTTGTGTTCAATACGTGTCTCTGCCATCTTTAGCTTGGATTAGTTCTGCAGGAGTAGGTGGGATATTCTTCAAATTGTATCAAAAATGATATTTAATGCCTTCATTTCTTTATAAATGTGTGTTTTCTGCTCTTGAAACATCTGTGACAGGTTGTTCCACGTGATGTAAAGGTTCTAGGTTTAACACTTGGGGTTTTTTCCCCTACTTTTTAACGACTGGTCAAACTGTTGATTGCTATAGATGGCATTATCTTGTATCATTTACCCTAATTATTTTAAGCTTGATACTAAACATCTACACTTTAAAAGCGCTATGACTCAAGTTGGTTAATTTATATATTTATAACCTGCATTTTTCTTTAGGTACGGTGGTATCAGCATTGAACTACTAAAATCACACGCATGGTCATAAGCAAAAGATGCATTATACTTGCAAAAGCACAGACCTGGTTCAGAAGAAGCTGGAGAGGGTTCATTGTAGCTCAAAAACATGCATCCAGAGTAAAACCAGGCTGGCCTCTCAAGCCTAAATCTCCACAAGTTTATTTCTGGGAAATTAGGAAGGCAACCAAAACCATTAGTCCGTCTCAGAAGGCAGGAGCAGATTCTTATGGTCTTCCATGGAGATAGTTGCATCTTCCGTGATAGCTTTATCGGGAGCCCTTCAAAAGGATGTCAAAGATGCCCTTTTCAGAAGCGTATGCTGTGTGTTCCCATAGACCCTTACTGGTCAGCACTGGGGCATACCTGTATGTCACCACTGTGCCTTGCGGTAAATACCCAGTAAATACTGGAGTTAGATGCTGTAGCAAGGGTGAGGTTTTACATAGGAAACATTACAGGCATTTGCTGAGTTAAGGGGAGAAATCCTTCTTTGTTGTGTCCTTAGGTGCAGGAATAAATTAGCAGCCAGTGAGCCCCTCAGTGCCACAGGTACTGGCCATGGGCCCACTCCTGCCCCACAGTCGGCGAGAGGGAGTTTGTCTTTCAGGGGGACGGGGGGTATTTTTTCACATGACATCTTGTTCCTGCCAGATAAGGACATACTGTGAGCAGCTGACGTGGTGCTTTTGGGCCCCACTTCTTTCCATTTTGAACTGCTATCATTTTCTTCTAAGTATTTCTATTTTAATGGAAGTGGTGAAGAAATTGTGTACTTGCCAACTGAGGGCTTCAGAAAACATGATTTGATTACAGTACAGTATTTTATTTTCTTTTTGCTACAAGCTATGGGAAACTGATAAGAAAATTCAAACTGTTTTCTTGAACTCTTCCTAGTTACCCATGTAATTATCTTAGTACCCTTGGAAATAATCCCTTCTTCTACGAAATCTCTATCCTTACAGGGTGAATTTATTAAGCAGTACTGTGTTTCTTTGCTGGGGGCTGTTTATTTTGGAGTAGCTGGGCCAGGAGGAAAGGGAAGGAGAAATTCTTCAAACCTTCCCTTCCCAGCAGGCCCTCAAATTTGAAAAGAAAGGGGGAAAAGGAGGGGGGGGAGCAGAAATCTTGCCTGCACCTCCTCTGCCAGCAACTGGCAGAGAAACCCAGAGAGCTGAGTAGGGAGGTGCTGCAGGGCAGGCACTCCTCTCGCTGCAGTTGGGTAGCTCATTTTGCTCTCCCCCAAGGCCGCTCTCACTGATGTATCCAAGGGCACTGATGAAAAGGGCTGCAGGGGACTCGAAGAAGGATGCTCGTGTGTTGTAATGAGCATGGCAGCTAGGGTGAGAGGCCTCTTCCCTGTGATCCCAACCTTCTGTCACTTGGGTAGATGAAGTCTCAAATTTTGTCCTCAGGGTGTTGGATGTGACCTGGTTTCTACTCTCTCTATTTTTTCTTGTCTTTTTGGCAGCACATGGAAGTAAAAATGAGAAGCGTTGTTCTTGCTGCCTTCACTGGTGCCAATCCCAGCCCCTGCTGTCTAGGACTGCACATCTTCTGCATACATCCCCGAAGGATGTCACTGAGGGTTCTTGATGTCTTCCTCTACAGCCTCTATGTCTCTAGAGTACCCTCATCAGTCCATTCCTGGAGCTTTTCCAGGACTGGTAACTGTGGCTAAAGACTAGGGAGATTGTGCTAGGAGTTGCAGATGGCTTTTAGAGATACTGTCAGTCCTTTTCTTCTTCATCTGCTTGCTTTCATCACCCTTTTAGAAAGCTTTCAGAAGGTCTGCTCAGAGAATAATCTTGTGGCAGGTACAGAGATGATAAACAAGAACAGCCTGATTGCTACCCATAAGCAACGTTGCAGGCTGAGGTGATTCCCCGACTAACATAATCCAGGCATTCTGGCTACTTGGGTGCTCTCAGAGCTGACCAACCCTTCCTCCTTCCCTGGAGATTTCTAGAGACGTTGCTTTAAAACCCAGTTCTTGTGTGACTTCCGTAGTGGTGAGATCTCTGGAGCACTTGATCTACAATATATTTGTTCACTCTGGGGAGATTCCTGGAAGAATATACGTCCTTTGGGTGATGGTGATTTTTCATTGCCTTATGTGAGGTGAGGTGGACCTCAGCAAATGGCTCAGCTGGGCTTTTGCACTACAACCTGCTCTTCAGCCTTTACCTCTGAACAGATTTGCACCTCAGAGGACACTGCTAGATTTGAGAGACAGAGCTCTGATGCCTTGTAGAATGTTCAATCATCCCCTGCCTGTTTCTCAGCCTCCTGGCAGCTCGCAGCAATGGTGGCCCCAAGGAAAAGGCTTTGCATAAAGTTAGGCCAGACTGAATCACTCCCACACAACTCTGGACCGTGCAGAAATGCTGTCCCACACTATCAAAAGGTCAAGACAGAACTAGAACCATTGAGATGTACAACACTGAAAGGCCTTTGGCAACCTTCCTGTTGCAGGAAGCATTTTGGCTCAGATCTTTCTTCCTTGGCATCTTCATAGATAAAAAAGAGGACAGAGAAAATCACCTGGTTCATCCAGGATTGAATCTGCAGTGTATAGACTGCGTCCCCTTCACCCCTTCAGCTACAAAGCATGGAGTCATCTCCCTTTGATTCTCCTGGAATGGGAGCAGGACTTTGGGCAATAACAGAACTGCCTTTTTCAAACTTCCTTAAAAGCTAAATGCCAAGTATTTCAAGAGCCTGAAATTGTGCCTTAGTTTATATATAAACCTGAGAGCTCTGGCATCAGGAAGAACCAGAGGTAAGAGTTTGTTGGCTTGAAAAGGCTCATGGGAGAAAGATGCCAAAAAGCCTTGGCACTTATTTCTGCATGGGGAAGAACGACAATTTCAACTTCTAAGTAAATTGTTAATGACAGCAACCTGGTCATTAACCGGAGTGGCCCAACATGGGGAAAGGTGAACGCACTGGAAAAATCAAAGGGCCCATGGCAGACCCAGTTTCCTGCTTTTTCCTTTGGCTCCCGCTCCTCGTCCTGGCGCGCTCAAACACCAGTGTTTGTGTTGAGCGAGTCTCCAGCTTTGTGCCTGGGTTTCTCAGCCTTCATGTCAAGGTGCTCCAAGTTATCTTACCATCATCTTCCTTCCAGTCAATAAAATAGTCTTAAAGCCTTTGAAGTAGTGGGTTTCAATGCACTTCAGTTGACTTCTGAGAGGATAGTTTTTCAAAGAAAGCTTCTAGCATGCCACATCACTTCTCTGCTTGTTTTCTTATTTTTTTACAATTATGTAAATCCAAGGAGGCCAGACAGTAATGGAGGGAGATTAAAAAGTTACCATAAGGCAAATCAGGGTGTGAACTTGCAGAGCGTCAGCTAATTTGCAGTAACTGCCCATGTGTGTGCTCCTACCGTGCAGATCCCTTCAGCAATACCACTTACCTCTCATTTCCTTCGGGCTCAGAGGATGCACATGAGCAGTTACTCCACTCTCATGGATGTGTAGCAAGTTACAGCCTATCTCACCCCAAGGTGATTTATTCATCTGTCTGTATCCTCAGTAATCAAGCCACCATCTTATGGAGAGATTGCCTCTCATTTATTTATGTCTGGCCTTATAACTTCAAACTAAGTTGCTAGTATGTCTTAATTTTCTCCATCTGTGAAAACAGATGCTGTTTATTTTGGATGATTTGCCAAGGGAGTCCAATTGCTGGGGCTTGTTACAGGAGTCAAAGTTGCTGTTGCTCCGTGACAGCGCTGGGCTCACTGTCTCGCAGGCGCTCCCGATGAGCCCCTACGTCTGCTGGGCTCAGTGCTCCCCACGAACGTGCCCGTGGAGCCTGGGGCTCTGGGACTTTTTTCCCTTGATATTCCCTACATGGATTTTAACTTGGAGCTTTGGAGGAGTGTGAGACTGATGGGGCTATCCACAATGAAAGAAGTGTGAGATTCATCTAAATCTTTTACTCTCAACTTAGGACCATTTTGTTTCTTCCCTTGTGTCTCACCACGTGGACTGTCCACACGGACACTTTACATTTGTTCAGAAACACGCATCCCATGGCAATGTCATCCGTGGCTGTGCTGCTCGGGCAGCGGGTTGGTGGTACGTTCAGGCTTCCCAGGACAGACATCTTCTTTACAGCATGCTTGTCGAGCAGAGGCTCCTTCTAATCACTCAGTTTTGGCCAAGATGAGATGTTTTTCAAGAGCCTTATCACTATTCTTACCAATGTTGTTCTTCCTGACTGATATGATGACCAGTCTTTAGCAAAGTGGTGGGTTCCTTGCAGAGGGCCTGATCCCTCTCCCCACTCACATTGGGCATTTCATCAGGCCACAGATTCCATGATAGAGAAAAGACTTGGAGATTTGGTCTGTCATAAGGGGTGTGTGGGAAGAGGCTTGTGGCTGTTTGTTGTCCTCAAAGTGCTTCTCTTCGAGCCCAGGATTCCCCAGGAGGGTCTGGCTGTGGTGTTAAGGTGCTAGCCCAAGTTCAATGGTTAGCAGCCAAAGTTCAGTGGTTGCACTGGGGACTTGCTCGTCGCCCCGTGTTTGTTGCAGGTAGTTTCTGCCAAACTCCTGGGAACCTGTCAACAGAAACTTTTCAATGACCGATGTGTTATTGGCCAGCCAGGCCAGATGAAAGCTCAGGGATTTAGGATCAGTGTCATGGGGAATTTGAGTTAAGAAAACCCTGATCAAGGAGACTTCACCAGCCAACTGCTGTCTAGGCACTTCACAAGTGCCCTGTGCAAAACTCTACAGTCCAGCTCCCATCTGCTCTGCCATCTTCCCAAGGACTCCCAGGAAAGCAGAAGATACTTTTCAGTAATACTACAGTCTCTGCATCTTGTTTTCTGTGTATCAGACCAGGAAAAACCAGACCTGCCTGTGCCAAGCAGCACTGCAGTGTGGCACCAGGCTGGGCAGGTGATTTCTGCCGGTGTTCAGTCACCCAGTTGCTGCACTTCATCACTTTTCTTCATAAGGTGATGGCAATGTCAGGCCTGGTTTCTCCATTGCTTCAAAAGTCAGGGACAACAGGGTTTGAGGCTAAAGATACGGTGATTTAAAATCCCAGTTTCCCCAGGGCTTCACCTTCTTTGTCCCATTATCTTCTGCAGTACCTCTCTGTCTTCCACAGCTTTTGAGGTATTTGAACATCTGAGGGGTCAGAGCAAGGGCTTTCCAGCACAGCAGCTTAGAGAAGACAAAGGCACATTTTCTTTTGCTGGATCTCAATGCTTGAACTGACCTGCCTTCCTGGGAGAGCCGTCCACCCGCTGCTGGAGGTGAAGAGTCGCTGGCAGAGAAGTGATAAGCTCGCGGGTGGCCACTGCCCCTTTAAAAATAAAATTAAGATTAAAAAAAAAAAAAAAAACCCACCAAAAAACAACTGTGAAAAGAGATACTGAAGGGAAGATGAGAGAGAAGCTCCATGCATTTTGCTTGCTTTCAGAGTTAGACGTGGTTCCAGTCTTTTCTGTTTTCATGGACAGTTTGTAGAAGACTGGCCAAGCCGAGGCAGCGAAACCCAAGGGAAGGAAGGACACGGCTTGCTTTAAAACTGGGAGATGTATTTCTTTGGTGACTCTCTTTTCTCCTAAGCAAACTGAAAAACTCAGTCCATGAGTTTTTCTCGGCAAAACAGATTGTGTAAGAGAGAAACTCGAGAGCTGAGATCCAGTGCTCAGATCTCCTCCAGCAGGATGCCAAAGCTCAGTTTTGCAAAGGTTTTTTGGGCAGGGTGGGAGGCAGGGAGCATGTCCTGCCCCGGCCAGCCCTCTGCTCTCCTCCTGGCATGGTGCAGCCCTGGTGCGCCGGCAGCAGCATCAGGCCCTTCTCATGATGATCAGGGCTGCCTTGTGCAGAATCGGGCCCCACAGCCCATGTTTGGCTAGTAATAGCTTCCCAATTACATTTTAATGCAATTTAAAGAGACAGCCAATTAAATAATTAACCGTAGGGAAGAGCTTTTCTTCTTTCCAAATCTTGTTAATGCAAATATTTTGCAGCAGGCCACCCATGTTTTGGGAGCAGGCAGCGATTCCCAATTTCTTGAGAAACACTGACCTCCAGTGGGACTGCGCCTTTATCGCAACTGCTCCCGGCTCTTTCCTGAGCCTTTATTTGGGGCCTATAAAATGCAGATAGGCAAGGGGAAAAAAAATAAATCTATGCATTGTGTCTGGAGCACGTGTCACTTCCCTTTCCCTGCAAGCAGGCTTGGTCCCTTACAAATAACATACGAATTGCATTTCTGACAAAAAGAGGGGAAATTTGCACCAGCAACACCCCTTCTTTGTGGGAAAGCAGCGCTGGCTTTGGGCACGACTTTGTCTGAGCCCCTGTCACTGCTGTGCTGAGTCCAACCCTCCCAGCCAGGCTCTGCAAGGGCATCGAGCCCCGTGCAAGGACCCCCCTCCGCAGCGGGTTTTGGGGTGCGTGGGGCAGCTCCCAGCCCGGCAGGACTGGGTGAGCTGGAACTGAGCTGCACACACTTTGCACCTCTCGTCTGAAGTCTTCAGAGAGGGTAAGAGGCCCCGCAGGCACAACAGTCTGCCCTCGCTTCTCCCCCAGCGTGGCTGCTTCCCAGGCAGCCTTTGCATTTCTTGCTCCCTGGCTGTTGATAAATGAGGATTTTTTGCCTTCCAGCCGTCTGGAATTTAGGGGAATAATTACAACGGGAATTATCAGGGAGGGACTGGAACAGCTGGGACCTGAGCTTTCACCCACCTGGAAATCCAGGCACAGAGGGACGTATCCTGCGTCCCTGCAGCGGAGAGGCTGGAGGTGCAAAACGCAGGGTCTGAACCTTGATCTGAGCAGCTTTTTCAGCCAGGCAGAGGCCCAGATGATGCTGGCAACAAAGGAGAAAGGTGAAACAAGTAGATTTCTGCTGCAGGACAGGGCTCCTGCTTGCTGATGCTCTGTATTTCGGGATGGATTCGCAAATAGAGCAAGGAGCTTGCCCTGCGGTGCTGGTCCTGTGCCTCTCGCTGTAGCCACATTTTGGCCCCGACGCGTCTCTCCGTTGCTTCGCATCTGGGCTGGGGTTATACGAGGGCAACGAAAGGCTTTTGTTTTGCTCCTGGAGCATTCCAGCGAGAGCCTGTTGTGGTTTAGGGTGTGGGTTTTACTCTGGGGGGGGCAACTGGAAAGAGGGCTCGTTTGTCAAAAATTGGCTGAGAGGGGATGCCGGGGGCTGCACAGCCTCACCCAGTGCCTGGGGGCAGGATTGGTCCCACCTGAGCCACTCCTGTGAGATGTCCCCCACCCCACTCTAACCCCCCCATGCGTGCCTGTCCCAGCACCCACAGCTGGGACTTGCTGCCCAGAGCCTTCTCCATCGTGCTGTTCCTGTGCAGTCCAGACCCAGGTATCAGTTTGTGGGCTCAGCTCCCCTTATCCCTCTCGAGGCCCCCCCACTCTGCCCAGCCAGGATGCTGCCAAGTACCCCTGGGGCACCAAAAATGTCTTGCTGATGCATTTGAAGCAGCCGTGCAGTGCCCAAGCAGCTGCCTGCTCGCATTGCCTGTGGCACTGGGACGTGGACTGGTCCTGCCTGGGGCATCACCAAGGTGGGCTGGACCCCTGGTCCCCTTTGCCTGGAGCAGAGCAAGGATCGCTGGTGTGGTCCGTCCTGCTGCCCCCAGAAATAAGGAGAAAATGGGGTTGCTGCTTGTGAGTTGGTTTCAGTGCTCCAGGTGGGGGGTTCTCAGCTTTTTGGTGTTCTCTTGGCAAAACTTGGGGTTTTGGGCCACCCCTGGGTGACGGCCCTGGCTCTGTTTTCCAGTGCGCTGTGCGGAGCTGCAGATCCAGCTGACGGAGGCCGTGTCCACGCTGGCTGGCCAAAAGGAGCTCATTGCCAAGCTGGAGCACGACCTCAGCACCATCCAAGCCCTGACCGCCGTGCATCGCCCGGACGCAGAGGTAAACCCGACCCACAGCACTCGGCTCCAGGCAGCAAGCAGGGACCACTCAAAATGGCCCCAGGCGATGGAGGGGTCAACCACAGGCATGGGGAGAGGGGGGGTGTTTTATCACCGCCTCTCTTTTTTTTTTCTTTTTTTTTTCTTCCTTTTTCTTTCTTTCTTACAACTCACACAGCATCATACCCATGCAATGGGCTGGCAGTGGTGTGGGAGGGGGTGGTGGTGGTGGAATCCAGGGACCGTCCAGTCCTTCTCCTTCCCAGGCAAAGGATGGGATTTGAGGGTTGAACACCAGCCTCTCCATGTTGTCTCAGGCTTGATCCTTGCAGAGTGCCTGTTTGACAGCAATGCTTCCCACGAGGCTCCGGGTGCCAGGGCAGTACAAGGACCCAGGAGGGGTTTGCTCTGACCAGGCACCTTTGGGTGGGTGGGAAATGCTTAATCCCTTCTGCTTGTGCTGCCCAGGGTGCGGCCATCCCCAGCCTGGAGAAGATACCTGAGCCCATCAAGGAGGCCACGGCGCTGTTTTACGGTGAGAGGCGGGTGTGAAGCTGAAGCTGTGCTGCAAGCCAAAGTGCTGGCAGGGCCATCCTGGTTCCATGTGCAGGGTGGTCACCTCTCCAGGGACAGTGGCAGGAGGATGCTCCTAAGCAGGCGCAGACATGGCCTGCTCGGCGTGTCCTTCACCGGGGCAGGTTTTCCGTGCTCAGCATGGTTTGATGTTCCTCTGCCTTCTCCCAAGACAGTACAGCAGGCATAGGCCAGGCCTGGCTCCATGTCGAGTCAGTGAACCCAGGCTGAACCAAACACCCTGTGCTTTAACTCCTGCTCTTTCCGCACCAAACCCCCTCCAGAGCCAACGAGCTAAATATTTCCTTTACATTGGCTCCTGCACTGAGGTCTGCAGGAGAAAATGAATCAAACAAATGACGACACTTGGCTCCTCTGGAAGAAAACCCACTTCCTTTCCTTTTTCTCTTTTTTTTTTTTTTTGGGTTGTTTTTTGTTTTGAAAAGTTTTGAAAACACACGATAAACAATATCACAGCAACAATCCCACCAAGCCAAACAACCTGCAGCCACCCATCCTGCGCTATGAATAGCTCCTCTGTGCAGCCGGTTGAGTCACAGCCTCGGGGATGTATTTATCCTTGGCCATGGATGCCTCCAGCTGCTGCTGGGAAGGCAGAGTGGGGAGGGATGGCCACAGCCCCCTGGGCACCAGTGGAGCCCCATTGTGGGGGGCAGCTGCATGGGGCACCCAGAAAATAGGGCTCCCAAGTACAGCAAGCTGGCGATCGATGGCTGCGGGCGAGCAGCCCCTGCTTTGCTGGGGTGGCTGAAAGAGGAGAAAGTACAAAATGGGGGTGACTGTTTTGCCAGGAGGGGAGGGGGAGAGAAGCGTACGTGGACGGAGGGGCTGGTTGTGGCACTGGGCCTTAGGGCTGCAGAAGCTATGGGGACTGGGAGGGACTGGGAGGGTTGAGGTCATGGGAAGGCAGCCACGAGATGCACCAAATAATGCAATTCGTTGTCCCTGGGGAATGAACCTGTTCATTCCCAGGATAAGGCCTAAAAAATGAAAAAAAAGCATAAAAATTAGTCCATCCTGTAATAGCTGAGCAAAGTTTATCTGCCTGGGTGCCCCTGAGGTCCTGCAGTGTCGGAAGGGGGACCTCAGGGGTTGGATTGTGGGCTTGCTCCGGGGTGGATGGTGGGCACTGCCGGGTTGTGTCTCATGCCAAGCCTTGTCCACAGGTCACCCACCGTCCCCCAGCACCTCATTCCCCGAGGGGCAGGTGGACTCGCTCCTCTCCATCATCTCCAGCCAGAGGGAACGCTTCCGGGCCAGGAACCAGGAGCTGGAGGGGGTACGTCGGGTGGGGAGGGCGGCCGGCGGGGGCTGCAGGACCTGCAGTCTGGAGCTGACTGCTTTAATGACCTGCAGGGAATTTATTATCAGCACAAAGCAGGCAGCGCCACTGCAAGCGAGAGAAAAATATGTTCTGCTGTTAGCAGGACCAAAGCCTCCCCCAGCCCATCGGTGTTGCTCCAGTTCAAGGACGGGTCCAAATCCCTGTCACCTTGCAGGTGTGCTTGGCCGCCTGGCACAGCATTTGGAAGGTGCCATATGAAAAGCCCACAGGGAATGTGGTGTGGGTTAAAAACCCAATAGCTCTACAAATTGAAGCACAGCTCAAAATAACCTCTTCAAAGCCAGCAGCTTGGCTTTGCACCTCCTGTAGGGGCCGGGTCTCAGCCCAAAGCCACCCGCAGCCACTTTGGCAGCTCCGGCCCTTCTTCAGCCATGGAGGGATCAGGTTCATCAATGGTTCAGGACTGGGGGCCCTGTTCAGCGGCAGCTGGGACAACTTTAATTTGGGAGAAATTTTAATTCAAAGCTGGGGGGTTTTAATTACTGAGAGGGGACTGAACCCCGGCTGGATGCACCAATCGACCCCGCTTCTGCCTCCCAGCCGATGAGATCCTGTCCTCCCCCCGACCTCGCTGCTAAGGGCCCCCTTTCTCCCCCCCACGCAGGAGAACCGCATGATGCAGCACACGGTGCACGCCCTGCAGAGCGAGCTGGACAACCTCAGAGCCGACAACATCAAGCTCTACGAGAAGATCAAGTTTCTGCAGAGCTACCCTGGCCGGGTGAGTGTCTGTCTGTCTGTCCTCCAGCTGGATTCACGTGGACAGACAGACCCCAGCCTCAGACCATCACCCCATGCATACAGGAGCAATGGGGAAATTGCATGTTACCCACATGTACCTTGCATGGAAGTCAGAAAACTGGAGCTCACTGAGGTGGAGAAGGGTGCAGTGCTCTGTCTAGAGGAGCAGGTACCCAGTCTCTCTGCCGGGAAGGTAGTTTTTAACTGTGCTGAAGCATGTCTGACATCGTTGATGCCAGAAGCTCAAATTTCCTCCCTGAAAGAGCTGCTACAAACCCTTTTGATGCTCACTGCTGGCAGCGTGATGCTCCAGCAGGCAAGCCATGGATGCTCCTGCCTGACCAGGGAGCAAGCAGTTAAATCAGGACCTCCAGCAATAAATCTCTGCAGTTAGAGCCTGAAAAATAATTCCTCCTGTCATACCTATTCTCATTCCCCACTGCCCTGAATTTCTTGTGGCCAGCAGAGAGCTGCTCATCTTCCCACTCTCCAAGGCAACGAGGGCCCATCCCCAAAAAAGCAAAACCAGCCCAAAACCATCCCAGTAACACCAGGAGGAGGCTGGGGAAGGAGGCCAGACTTTGCTGTAACCTGCTCTGCTCAGGCCGTTTCCCTCAGGGGTTTCATCTCTGGAAATCCCTGGGGCTTTTGCAAGCGGGTCAGGCTGCTGCCTGGGGAGGTTTCATTTGCAACCACTTCCTCAGTTGGAGCTGGGCTACCACGACCTCAGGCTTTCCTTATAACTGCAAAAGTGACAATAACTGGGGAAGGGACATTGGTTTGAACTGTCCTGCCTGCTCCTTGCCCTGCCTGCTGCCTGCCCTGCTGTCCTCCCCCGAAGCTGCTGCCTTCCCACACTGGCTGGACTGAGTCCATTTTATTGCTGGATATTTTAATAACATTTGGGGATGGGAAACTCCTACAGCCATGAAGGACCATATTTGGTTCTTTTATTTATGTCTCGGTGATGACGCTGGGTCGGCCCCTCTGACATTTTTGCCCGTTTCTCCCGCGGAAGATCATACCCATGTTTATCTGCTGCCACAAGGCAACCCCTGAATGCCATTCACATGATCTAAAGAGCAAAAGCCTTCAATGAAGCAGCACGGGGGATTGCATAATTCACCACCTAATCGGGCATGTGACTCGTTAAAAATAATCACCAAAGATCATTCAATAAGGCCAGGCTATAGTGAATTCATCGGCCCTAAACTGGGAGCTGGTCTCATCGCTGGCTGCGGACCGCGCGGTGACCCGTGGATCGTATTGCGGCGCGTAAGGGCATATTTGCTAAAGGTCTGTGTGCAGCGGGGTTTGCCCACAGTGAAACAGAGCCCCTGGCCAGCATGCTGGGGTGGCCAGGCAGGACAACCAGCAGCACGTAGTAACAGGTCCAGAAAAACCTCAGTAAACATCAGCGTCCCCGTGCTGGCGGGGCAGAGCTGGAGAAGGCACCGTGCAGGGGGAGAGAGGTGGGGTAGCACCAGAGCCCTTGAGCAAGGCCCACGTGGCTGGGAGCCAGGGCTCACACCAGGCTGTCACTGTGCCTGCTGACAGCATGGGCCGTTTCCAGGCTGGTTTTGGGTAGGAACAATGTGGACTCTGCAGTTCTCGTGACCTGCAGGGGTAGCGTTGGAGGAATGAGGAGCAGGGATGCACAGGCTGCTTGAGCATCCTCAGGGCTCGCTGCCTGTGAGACTGCACAAGGGGAACCTGGCCTGGGAGAAGTTTAAAATCCAGCCTGTCCAACCTAAATCTTTCAATTCTTTCAAAGAGTTTCCTTCATTTTACTTGCCCTTTGGCCAGCTAATAACAGCTGTATGTTTAAACAATGATTTCCTCCTCCTAAACCGCTGCCTCCCTCCTACCTGGCCCAACAGCAAAGGAATTCAGAGTGGGATTTGCACTAGACCAGGTTTTTCCAGGTGAGGTCTCTGGGGTGACACAGATGACTATTATTTCATGGAAAAGGCAAAAATAGGGAGACACGGGTGGAGTCCCCGTGAAAGAAAGGACTTTGTTAAATAGGTCCCGTTGTGTTTCACCTTTTTGAAGGGCACAGATGCTGTCAGCCCCGTGGGTCAGCTCTGGGCTGTGCAGCTCCATCCTTTGGGGGTCATTTCCTCCAAATGAGCAGCTCAGGGGAACGAGGCGGGCTCTGGCCCTGTGCTGGGTGTCCACACACCACTTGCACCGGGGGGGATAGGCACAGGCAGCTACGCCAGCACCAGCACCCACTGGCTCTCACCCTGGCTTTGGTCCCACAGGGCAGCAGCAGGGACGACACCGAGCAGCGCTACTCCTCCCAGTATGAAGAGCGCCTGGACCCCTTCTCCTCCTTCAGCAGAAAGGTATGAAAAGCCCCCAGCACCCCCCCGTCCACATCAGCCCCTCCTTCTGCCACGGGATTGTTGCCTCCCGCAGCTGGGCTAGGACTCATCTGGCCCCGTTTCACTGTCACAGAGCACGATGAGCAGGTTGCTTTGCTCCGTTCTGGTTTTGCTCACAGCAAGGTGGACCAGGCATGTCGAAGGGAAGGAGCAGCCAGAAAATTAAACCTCTCAGGGTAATTATTTCGTTGACTGGATGAAATCCAGGGACAGCGCTCTGAAAGCATAAAACACACTCAAATGCCATTCACTTAATAAAAAATGAAAAATGGCGTTGTACATACATGATGCCCCCTATGGCTGCGTGCATGGGGCAGGGTGAGAGCAACCCGGGGCACAGAGCTCCTTCCCTGATTTGCAAACCATAAATCAGCCCTTTGAGCCTCAAAATCATCTTCTTGTACCATTTACTTGCAGGAACGCCAGCGGAAGTACCTGAGCCTCAGTCCCTGGGATAAAGCCACACTGAGCATGGTGAGTGAGCTGCACCCACCATGCCACAGTGGGTGATGAGAGGTTTTTAGCCCAGTGCCTGCACTGGGAACGCTGCTGCTGAGCTTGGCCCCAGGTGGGGGACAGACCCCATCCCTGCTCCCCCAGGCAGGAGTGCAGACCATGCCTGGGCCACGCTGGGGCTCGGTTTAGCAGAGCTCCCTTTCCTCCCTTCCCCTTTCCTTCCCTTTTCCCCCACTCCTTCCCACAGTGTCCCAGGGGGTCCTGGCCAGAGCAGGTGGCCCAGCCCCAACCCGGCCAGCGATGCCAAAGCCCAGGCCACTGCAGTGTCAGGACACGGCCCAGAAGCTCGGGGACAGCGTGTGTCTCAGAGGATCACCATGAACCACTGTATCCCCCGGGCTGTGCCCGTGGCTCCCCCGGGCAGTGCTGGGAGGGGGATGCAATGGGCTGTGGGAAGCACCTCTCTTCTGGTTTGTAACAGGGCTGGGGGGCTCAGTGCTGCACCCCTGGCCAAGGGTGGCCTGGGGGCAAAGCCTTTTTGTGCACAGCATGCAGTCGGGGTTAGCTCAGCCTGACTCCCCATCTGAGACTCCCCCCAAGAGCCCCAGCACCCAGCGCAGCTGGGGAGCCAGCGTGTGACTGCTCCAGGGGAGATGCTCTGCCTCAGGCACACAGTGGTTTCTCACCACATTCTCTAGAAAAACCTCTTCCCGAGCCTTAACCCTTCCTGCCCTGGTTCTTCCTTCCATGAAACTATCAGGAGAAATACTGGGGAGCTGTCGGTGTCTGCAGCAGCAGAGGGTCCTTGCCTGAGCCGTGGCGGGCAGGAGTGCTGCTGCTGCCACCATGGGTATTGGCTACCATCTCTCAGGGATGGATGCTGCTTTCCAAGCTAAAAATGCTGTTATTGAAATCTGACTTATACTTGTGACACTAGCAGCAGGCTCAGGATCAGGTTTTGGCTGAGTTAACCCCCGGCTGTCTGGCGTAACAGAGGTTAATGTGGGACCGCTGGTCTGCAACCGCCACAGAATACAGAAATATCTTGTAATAAAGGCAATGTTGTCATTTGCATAAAAAACAAGCAAATGCCAACATGAATATGGATTGGGTGGCGTGCCAGCACCACGGAGAATTAATGAAAGGCATTTACAAAAAAAAAACTGACTTAGGGGAGTTATTCCCTGGGAATATTTAAGAACATAATCTTGTTTGTTACAGCAGCCTCCGCCATGGCCGTGAATAGCAAAGAAGATTTCAGCCCAGAATTGGTTTGGTGGGAGATCTGTGGGTTTTAATGCCAGCTTTGGAAAGCCCGCGTGGTGTTTGGGGAATGTGCTTATGTCCATAATGAATCCCTGGCTTTTACAGCTATGTAAAAGTTGCTATGTAGGAAGGTGGGATCCGTCCTTCATAAGCTGCTTTTCTAGGCTGCGGTTACTCCTGACTTTGGATCTTTTGAAGGGATGGACAGGCAGATTTTTCCGTTGGGACACCAGTGTACTGAGCCTGAAGGGCTCGGACATCGTCAGGCTCTGGCTGCTGTTCAGTAGCCTCTCCAAAATGAGGGGTTGGAGTGCAACACAGCCTGGCCCCACAGGGTTTTTGGTACCCAGTGAGCTCAGACATCTCTGTGGGCTGGCACTGGACTGGCAAAGGCAGAGGGTAAATCTTTCAGGATAGACCTTTCAGAGCCAGAGAAGTGGGTAAACCTGCAGACCAAGGTACTAGTGAGGTTTTGAAGATGACCAAGGAATTTTGTTTGCGGTTGCTCCCCAGAATCCCCCAGGGCAATGCCTGTCTGGCAGTCCCTACTCTGGGGTGCTTTTCTTTAGCCCGAGCAGCACTGTGTGCCTTCCTGAGGGCTGGTGATGCTCCTCCACATGTGGCCTCTCCTGCAGCGGTACCCAGCCAGGCCTGAGAGCTCATGTTCAGGGGTGAGCAAGGAGGGGTGAAGACCTTCCCTTAAATACAGTTATCTGTGACAAGTAGGAAGGGCAGGGGGACAAGCTATGGGACCCCAGGGACGTGCCTGGAGCACCAGGTCCAGCCATGAGCCCCCCCTGCTCAGCAGGAAGGGCTGTTACTGGGAAGAGCAGCTGGGGTCTGGCACACAGCTCCCCTAAAATCAATAGCCCAGCAGCGACTGGGATCCTTGAGAGCTTACATTTTGCAAGGTGCTAAGCCATTGCTGCAGCCTGGCAGAGGGTGTACACGACTCTCAGCAAGCACATAGCTTCACCGCTGCCAAAGCTGGGGGGTCCACCCCATACCAAGCCTTTAATCCCACTTTACCAGCTCTTTGTTGGTCCAGAGCCACGGCACAGGACCACGGTTGCTTTAGGCTGAGCTGGCTGGAGGTTCACCGGGAGGGATGCCTGGAGCTGGAAGAGTGTACAAACCCCAGGGGGCAGAGTGGTCACCTCTGAAACATGCCAGGGTGTCTGGGAGGCTGCACCATCGCTGCAGGTTATGAAACCGTTGTCCAAGTCATTGCTGGGGTCCCACACCAGAGCTGGGGTGCAGGCAGGGCTGTGCACCAGGGCCAGCCTTCGGGAACACCGGTGCAGCGTTTGCTCGGCTGCCCTGCCAAGGAGGCAGTGAGGGGACACTGCAAATCACAAGTTCTTTGAGCTCATGAATTAAAAATGTGTGAGACTTAATTACTGCTGGGGTTTCTCTCCGGAGTGGCGCTGAGCTGCAGGCAGGCACTGAGTCAGGGCTGGTGCGGGGGGAGCGCGTAGAGCCGATGGAGAAAGCTGACGTAAAGGTGGCTCAAAATGAACTCCCAAGAGAGTTTTCAGTGGGGGAAACCCTGCAGTTCGCAGCCCTGAATTCACCTCAATTTGGGAAATTTTGGGCTGAGAGCACAGGCACTTGTGGCAGTCACCTGGAAGGAGAGCGACTGCTCGGAGATGAGCACAGATGGGTTGGCAAAGCATCGCGTCTCACCTGCGTGTTTACGTAGGGTCTAGCACAAAGAGGGCCCCGATCTCAGCCAGGCTCCATCTGAGCCTGTGAGTGGGGAGGGCTGGTTTCCACTGACCCGCATTCAAAGGGGATTTTCCATCCGGCTCTTGCTGCAGGGGCGGCTCATCCTGTCCAACAAGACTGCTCGTACCGTTGCCTTCTTCTACACCCTGTTCCTGCACTGCCTCGTCTTCCTGGTAAGTGCAGGGGTCACGGGGAGGGGTGGGAACCGCAATAAAATGTCACCAAGGATCCCATCCAGGGACAACGTCTGCATTTTTAAGATACTATGCCAAGTGAGTGCGTGGCAGCTGGTACATCAGTGGCTCCGAAGGCGCGGGGCGGCTGGAGCGTGGGCAGCACGGCTCCGCGGGGACGTGTACCTGCCAGTAAATATCCCACTCGGCTTTTCGGGGTGAGAATGGCCACCTTCGGGTGGGCACGGGCTTGCCCAAGGGCAGGAGCTGGAAGCTGTCTGTGCCTTTGTGTCACGCCTGGAAGCAGCCGTGGGGCCCTGGTGCCACCGTGCCGGGAGCTCACACAGGGTTTAGCCTATTTGCATGCAGGTCAGGTTCACCATCCCTGCACGCAGGCAAGCAAGCCCTCCGCTCATCAGGCAGCAAAATTTTGATTAATTATTTTGAAGCTAATACCATAAGCAATTTTAGGAATAAAACACATCCCCGTGAGCCCACATTCCTGTTTCTAGACCATGTATGATTCCACCTTCCTATTTCTGGGCACATCCCTTGACCTCCTGCACGGTGGAGCTCAGTTACATTCACTGCCTCTCCAGGTGATGAGCTCTGGCTCTGCATTATGCTGTGCGAGCTCTGGTTCTCCCTGCGTTTCTTATTTGCCCTGTGGCTCTGTTTTTCTCTAGTTTTCAAATTTCCCCGACTGTACATTAGGGTTGGATGTAGAGTAGTAGAGGTTTGGTTAGGAACAGAGGCTTGAGCCAGCCCGAATCCCCTGGGAGTCGGTCATGGTGCAAACTCTTTCTATATCCTTGCACAGTTTCTGAGAGTTTATTTATCATTTCAGTGAAAAAGAAACCAAACAAATCATCAATAATTAAACAACGAAACAAGATGAAAGACAAATCAGAACAATATTTCTATCTTGATCTTCTCGAAGTAAAACTGACTTTGTGTTATTTTGGTGAGGAAAGGAGCAAAGAAAATAAAAAGTTAAACATCATTAAACTTTAAAGTTCTAACCTAAAAAAAAAAGTAAAATTCATAAATATTACATAGCTGAATGATCTTACTTCATCTAGACACAAAAGGGCCTGAAATCCAGCACCCAGCACTGCCTGGGCTGGGCACGCACCGTGTGTCCGACCGGGGACTGGACAAACCCCCGGCTCCTCCGTCCTGCAGTGGGAGCAAAGTCTTTGCCTCCAATCCCGGGAGACAGCGCAGCCTTCACCCCTTCCCGCCCGCTGCCTTCTGCCTGTTGTGGCTGCAATTAACCCTAATTTAGAGGCCCACTGAAGGGTGTTTGTGGAATTAGAGTATTTCCCTGGTGACAAGATAACAACAGCTCACAAATCCCCAAGGCTTTAATGCATGAGCCTGGGACAGGAGGGCGTCACCCTCTTCCCAAAACCTCCCCACCTCCTCGGACCACAGCTTTGAAATGGAAACCCAGTAACATGAAGGGAAAAAGGATCCAAACCAAGCAGTGACCTTCCCGAAGTCTGTGCCAAAACCACTTCTCCATCCCCATGCAGCCTCGAGCGTGCTCGCCTTGCCCCAGACCACCACATTTGCAGCAGCACTGCCCCAGCAAAAATAACCCTCTGGAAAAGGTCATCCTGACCATCCTGAGGGCAGCCCCCTGAAACACACCCCGTGTTTCTCCACGCTGGTAACGCAAGGCTGCAGAACCAGTTTTACTCAGGGCATCACTTTAGGTCTCTGCTCGATGCACAGAAGCCACGGACACCTGCAAAATGCAGCAGCAGAGATTTTTGCCAGTGGCTGCAGGGACGGGCTGGCAGGGAGGGGATGGCACAGTGGCAACACGGGCGGCTGGGAGGGCAGGCAGAGATGGGCAGGCGAAAGCAGAGCTGATTGTGTTTCTTATTTTTCAGGTGCTCTACAAAACGGCCTGGAGCGAGAGCGTGGGAAGGGACTGTGTCGCATACTGCGCTAAGAAGTGAGTGTGAGGATAGGCTGGGTCAGCCCAGCCCCGGGGCTTGGGAACGTTGTCCACCCGGGTTTTAGTGGACAGAGCATGGTGGTTTGCAGCAAATTTTTTGGGCACCACTTGGTGCGCCTCTGTCCTGCAAACGGGGGCAGCTAACTGGGTTTTAAACTCTTAGTCCAATAAGGATGGTGGGGAGAAAAGGTGCACGGAGCAAGGCAACCACCTGTCTTCAGTCAGGTGTTTTCCAGATGCCTTCCCGTGAGCAGTTCTTGCCCAGCGAGGAGGCCTGCTAAAGCCAAACGTGAGCCTGGAGACTGGGATCAGGCCTGTGCCTTGCCTCCGGTTGCCCCTGAGCAGCTCCCAGGCGCTGCTGCCTGTGGCTGGGGAAAGCGTGGTGCTAATTATCGTGGGTAGCACTCAGAAACAAAGCAGCTTCTCCTTGGCTGCCAAAGTGCTTCGGACCTTGCCCCGAGTTAACATGGCTGTGCCCTTTCCCCAGGTACGCCGACCACATCCACAAGTTCCACAAGGACGGGGACGTGGGCGACATGTTGCAGTGACGGCTGGACACGACCCCGCTGGCACTGGCTCCCCTTCCATCCCACAGCAGGATCTGTCCCTTTGCTCCCTGCCAGCCGCTTTGCTATACCTTTGCTTTCTGCTTCATAGAGTGGAGGCAGTGATCCCTCCCCGCTCCCACCCTTGGAAATCAAAAGCCTCAGCTAATGGAGAGTTGTTTTGCAGGATGCGGCATTACCAGCCCTCCCTCCCCGGAGGAGGCTGAAGCAGTGCCCATGTCCTCCTAATGTCCCAGAGATCTCAGTCTTGAAAATGCAAGATAAGAGGTACTTCTCTTGGATGCAATCTCTCTTTCCATCCTGTTTTGAGTCCAGTGCAACACTGGGTGGACTAAATTTAGCCAGAAATGGGGGGAAAAACCAACCTCCTATACTTGCATTTTCAAGTGTCGTGTTATCTGAGAATTCCAATTTTGCTCCAGTTTATTGAATTATCAGAAGGCAAGCAGTGCTGCCGGGCTCTGACAGAGCAAGCGAGTCAGCGGCAGATAAAAATCAGATCTCCCCAAAGACAGGGTTGTTCAGCATGTTGCCTTCTCACTGTTTCTCAAGTCAAATGAAGCTGTTGCTCAGCCCTGAGCTCCCTCTGAAGGACTTCTGCAGCACCTCGTATCACCCCGCTGAGTACCAGCAGATGCTCTTCTTGAACCAGAGCCGTCAGCTTGAAAGCAGCCTGGCTAGTTAGGACTTAATGGGTGTGAAGGGAAGTGTTCTGGTCAGGACTGATCTCACTGAGATGCTCCGGACCCTCTCCTCGCTGAGATGTTTCTGCCGAGCATTAGTTGCCCTGCTGGGTGCAATGACTTCACCTAATACAGGGCTTTACTTGCCTTGGGGTTGATCTGCTCGACATCTGACCCTTTAAGGAAACTACAAGTCAAATCAAGCAGTTGCTGGTGGTGGGTTTGCTGGGTGATTTGGGTTGATCTGAGGAGAAAGAGGTGATAGGAGAGGCTCTGATTAAAGCAGCAGGTCCTGGCACCCCCTGTTCCTGCCTCGGCGCACTGTGACTGTGTGGTGCAGGAAGATATTAGCTTGTTAGTGTGGTCCTCAATTAAAATTCCCCTCCAAAGACAGGAGAATATTGCTGCTTCCAATTAATATTTCATTGCGGATTCAGATCTATTCACATTCATGCTGCTGGGAAGCCAAGGCCTCTAACAGAGCGTGCAGGCAGCGATAGGCTTCACATCTGCCATGGGCAGCCCAGATTTATTTATAGGAGCCATGGCCCACGGCAAAATGTAAAATACTCATAAATCGAAGGGAGAGATAAACCCTGAGGGACCGACCTGCACCTGTCCCACTCAGCGTGGGGTAAACCGAGCCCATCCGGATGGGAGGCACCCGCGGGGCAAGATGCCAGCGAGGGGCGAGGGGGGTGATGCTGCTCTGTGCCGGGGACCTCTTCATAAACGAATCAACTTCAGATGTGGAGGAGATGAGCTTTTGCTGTCTGAAATCAGTAGCTTGGAAACGTGATCCAGGGAAGGGTGGGATGCTTGTTGAGGCTTTGTTGGGAAGGTTAAATTTGCTTTTTTTAGAAACTGTATGTGGTGTCTTGGAATTGCAAAACTTCTGCAGCTATTCACACTTGTACTCTTCATAAATGACTTAAAATAGATGTTGAGTTCTGCAGGACAAGTGATAAACTTAGACGTGCATTGACTGGGTTGCTTTTGTGCTTTGCTTCCTTTTTTTTTTTTTGACTTTTGATATTAAACAACTGAGAAATGTCCTGCTCGAATCCAAGGGCAGAATGTGCAGCTAATTTTAGAAACCCATTACAGCGACTAAAGGCAGTGATGCCTCACAGCACGGGGAAGGTCAGGACCTCTGTCCCCATGTGCTGGAGCCATAGTCCCAGCTGCTGGCGAACACCGGCATTCCATGGGCCAGGAGAAAGGCTTCCAGCAAAGGAGGGACCACAGGAGCAGAGGGGCTTGAGCCCAGGCAGCCTTCAAACCCAGAGATATTCTGTATATCCCCACGCGACTGTTGGTAAAGGCACTCAGGTTGAATAGTGTAAATTTCCTGGCTAATTTTGGGAGAGCGGGTCATGATCCCCCCTTTCCTCATCCTCCCTTTTTTTTTGGCTTTTCCAGCCCCAGGGGACCCTGGCAGCCCCAGCCTGGCAGGGCCAAGCTGCTTTGCAGCCCCTGACCTTGGGTTTTATCCACAGCTTCCTTCAGCTGAGTCCAGCAGTGTGAGGGGGTCTGGGGAGAGCCAAGAGCCGTGCCCCCCACTGCGAGGAGCCAAAGGGCAGAGGGCTGTGCCGGGGGTTTTGAAGCCCCGCAGGATGCCCAGATCTTACTGGTCCCCTGGTCCTGGAGCTGCCGGGCTTTGTCCCTCTGGCAAAGCTTCTATGCAAAGTAAAAATGACAAATTCACCGATTTGTCCCAAAATCCCTCCTGGGGAAGGCAGGGGTTGGACGTGGGGTGTTGTTTTCTCTTCTAAGCTCACTCGTTTGCAGCTTCCAGCAACTCCTACTGCCATGGCATGGACCTGCCTTCCCCCGTCACCGGCTGCCCAAGAGGGGCTGCGCACACCCGGGGCATCGCAGCGAGCCCCGGCAGCGCGCGGGGTCACGTACCGCTTGCTCGTCTCAGCCCCGGCGATCTTACGGCAGCTGAGGGATGTCTGAGCGTCTCAGAGAGCAAACAACTGCCGCTCCTGAAGTCTGGCTTTGGCTGCCAAAACCCTCTGACCGGAGGCAGGGAAAGCCCGAAGTGGGGGGGCTCTCGGGTCACCGCCTGCCTGCGGCTGGCCGGCGCCTCGGCCAAGTTTTCGGAGCTGCTTTCTAGAGACATGCTGGAGGCAAAGGGCTCGGGCAGAGCCAGGGGGGTGTGGGGCTCCAGGGCGAGTCTTGTCCCTCCAGGCAGAGCAGTGTGCACTGGAACAGCCGGTGTGATGCTTGTGTGTAGCACAAAAAAAATCTAAATCTGCAATTTTGGTGCCTGGGAAGACGTCCTGCATGTGGCGGGGTGTCCTGGTGTGGCTGGGCACCAGGAGATGTCTGTTCCAGCCCTCCAACACCTCCTGGCACCCCCCGGCCAAGCTTGGCAAGGCCAGGGAAAGAGCAGGACACAGCAGCATTGCTGGCAGTGCTCTGCCCAAACCCCCTTCCTCTCCAAAAACCAAAGCAGCAGGTCAGTTAAAGGAAGCATAAGCCCTCACCTCGAGCAAGAGCTCTGACACAGCTCGCCCTGTGCAGGGTTTGCCATAGGCAGGACAAACGCCCCGCGCCTGGAGGAGAGCGGGAGCAGGGCTGCCCTCGCTGTCCCAGCGTGGGGTTTGGGGTACAGCGATGCCTCACGCCCAGCCTGGCCCATCCACAGTTGGTCGGGTGTCACCGGCTGCACTGGGTGACCTTTCAGGGACACGCTCGCTTGGCCGCCGGTTCAGTTCTCCTTACAGTCAGGCAAGGACAGAAAGGGTGACGGGGCGGCCCCCCCACCACACCGTTCCCCAAATGCAGAAGTGCCCGGAGGTGGCTGCAGCCCACGGCAGCACGTGCGCAGGCTGGGGCTGACTCAGCCGCAAGAAGGGACGTGGCATCCGCCCGTAGCACTGGTGTGGCCACAGCACTGGCCGCAGTGAGCGGTGGATGCCCCAGCATCTCTGGCCAGGCCTCGATGCTCCTCCTGACGCAGCGTCAGGGCAGGTTTTGCACTGCACTGCATCTCCCCAGCGCTGCGGGTGAGCAGCCTCCCCGCAGCTCCCTGGGCACCCCTACAGACGCACACCCCTCTGTGTATTCACCTATAGACCCACACCCCTATAGATGCACATATAGACCCACACCCCTGCACCCCCTGAGCCCCATTTTTGACCTGGTTCGGAGGGCAGCCCCAAAGCACCCCGCAGCCTGGCCCTTGCTGGGTCCCTGCCTTTTTTAAGAGGCAGGGAGGGGAGATGGGAAGGGATTTTTTTGCTAATTTGATTTGAAAGCCCCTTTTATCCCTGAGTGGCTCAAAAGAAAAGGATTTCAGCAAGCCCTTGCTCTCCCTTGCTGTTTTAAATTTGATTATGGGAAACAATTTTAATTAGTATCGACAGATATTCAGGAAAATAATTATGGAAATGCTGTGCTTTTTATATCCATTTAACCTGCAAATCTTCCATCCCATCTCAGAGACCCAGGATGAATTTGGGGGAGTGGTGGAGGTTTATATGGTAATAAAAGGCTCCTGGGGAAGCCCGGCTGGCTAATGAGATAACAGGCTGCTCACATCTGGGTCACAAGTTCAGTTTTTGCCGCGGGCAGAGGAGACAGGAGAGAAATCACTGCTAGGATTCGGCCCATCTGTCTTGATTTTCGGCTGTGGCACACACCCCATCTGTCCCCCGGGCAGGGGAGAGTGGTGAGGGGCCTGATCCAGCTCCAACCCCACACCGTCCCCACTCTGCAGGGGATGCCGAATGTCTGGCAGCCCAGTCGCTGCGTGTCCGTGCGCAGGAGGAGTGGGGCGATGCGGTGGCATTCGCAGGGCAAGCTGCAACAGCAATTATTGCAACGCTATAAAAAAAATAAATATGGTTTTCCTAAAGGTCTCCAGCTGGGCGTCTCATCCCTCCAGTCTGGTTCCTGCTGGCAACAGGTCTCCAGAGCCACTAACACGCAGGCAGCAAACGTGTTTGCCCCCGCTCTGCAAATGGAAAAGCGGGATCGATAGGGTTTGAGCGGAGCTGAATGAAGCGGAGCCAGCGCCTGGCGTGCAGGATGCGAGCGAGACTCCCCCGCCGGCAGGAAAGAGCTTCACAAACACAAACACACGCAGAGCCAGCGCCAGGAGAAACGCGCCCGTTACTGCAGGTTATTTTAAGTTCAGGGTGTACCCAGTAAATGCGGCAGATAAACAGATCACAGGGCTGGGTGTTCACAGGGTCCACCACGACAGGTCAGTGCATGGACACAGCCCGTACGGGAAAAAAGGGAATAAGATATAAGGGGTTTGGATATCTGGAGGCAGGAGCCTGACCAGCCTGGCCATAGGGATCGATCTGTGTTTATTTTTGGAAGAACGGCTCTAATTATCCGCAGTAAGCAAGCAGGGAAATGGTGGTGGATCTCCACCACTTGATGCCTTTAAATCAAGGCTGAACGTCTGTCTCGAAGACGTGCTCTGGTTCAGCCGGGAGTTACGGCCACGCGGCAGGAATTACCGGCCAAGGGCACATGGCGAGCATCACGACTTTACGCTCTATGAGCCACCATCCCTCTCATTCCATTCCTAATAGATGGAGCAGCCGGGGCTGCTGGGTTTAGGTGGGTTGTTTTAAAAACGACAGCAGGGTTTGAATGCTGGGAACTCCCCTGGCCAGGGTTCCTTTGCCGTGGTGCTCTTCCACGTGGTTCTCCCTGGCTGGGACACCCTGTCCCATGCGAGAGGTGACAGCAGCCAGCGGAGGGGCGTGGGGACACATGGGGATGGCAGTGGGGTTATCTCAAAATTGCAGTGGTGGGGTGGCACCGTGCCCTGCTGCAGCAGAGCTGGGCATCTCTGCTGCGAGCCCTAATAATACGGGAGCGCTGATAACCCTGTTAGTAGAGGACCCTGTTATTAAGCCGGCTTTTGGATGAGGAGGGCGAAAGCAAAGGCAGGCTCCTCTGCATGGCCGTGCTGGAAGGTGCCGGCTGGTAATAACTGTTTTATTGCTTCCTGTTGTGTTAGACATCTGATGGCAAGCCGGGGCCGAAAGCTGGTGCAGCATATGGAGCAGCCCCCCCGTCCTCCCCCTCTGCCTTATTTACAGAGTCTCCCTGGAGATGGGCCTCGCAGGCTTTTCCAGCTCGGAGAGGAAGCGGAAAAATATTTACCTCGCTCCCCCCCCCCAAAAGTCTCGTCTCATTAAGGCAGGAAACCATAAACGAGGTACAGAAGGTGGAAATGCTGCCACGGTGAGCACCAGGAGAGTGCCGGGGATGCCGAAGGGGCCGTGGGCAGGGACCCTCCCCGGGAGTCCCTGCTCCCCTCGGCCTGTGCCGGGGGGCTCAGCCAAACCCCAGCCCTTCATTTTCCTGCCTTTGGTGGGACATGCTGGGGGTGGCACAAGGACATTTAATCACCCCACTGCCCCCCATTACACCTGCAGCCCCACAGGGGCTTGCAAAGCCCTTCCCTGCATGGCTGCACCCCCGGGACGCCCCAGGCTGGGGGGCCGGGGCAGTGCCCACCTCCAGGCTTTGCTCTGGCAATGCGACGGTTTGCAAAGCCAGGGTGGGCAAGGAAAGGCTGCACCTCCAAAACATCCTGGTTATTCTTTTATTCCTTAATTACGATTTTTTAACATTGACCAGTGCAGGACAGATACCCGCGAGCTGCCAACCCTGCAACATGCTGGTGTGAGGGTCTCCCCTGGCGCCAGCACTGCAATGGAGGAAAAAAAAATTTAAAAAGGAAGGACATTGGCTGTGTTTCCCTGAATGATGCCCTGGCTATCGATCACCAAGTCACGCTGGGAATGCTCCCGCCAGCGCAGCCAGCAGCTCCTTGCTCCACGAGCTGTCTCCTGCCAGCCCGGCCCAGCCATTAGCACTGGGTGGGAAAACTCAGCCCTTAGCTGCATGCGGACTTGTAATTGGAAAAACCCTGGCTCGTGGCCCCATGGTGTCTCAGGGGGGCCGGTTTCTTTTCCCCATCCCCAGTGGCTGTTTCCCCTGGAAGACAGAGTCTGGGCAGCCGGTGAGCCACTCTCAGCTCTGGCAGCTCTGGTGAGCTGCTGGGTGACCTGGAGCTTGTACCAGTTTTTGGCACGGCCCGGTGACCCAAATGGGTGAGAGATGACAAGGGGAGGGAGAGATGCGGGGACACACGCTGCCGGTGCAGTCTCTTTGGTGGTGAAAGGCTCATCTCCCTTTGGCTTCACAGGTAAGATATGGGGGGGGGGGGCATGGGGGGATTTTCCAGCCCCCTTGCTGGGGTGCCTGGGTGGCTCAGGCACGGCACGATCATGGTCCAGCTGTGGGCATGTGGGTGTCAGACAGCAGACAGATCCCACCCAAGCTGGCAGAAATAACACCCTTTTCCTTTCTTCTAACCCATTTTGTCCCCTTCCTTTCATCTGTCCACGGCTGCAAGGGGATGAGCAGCGCCACTAGTCAACGGTGTCTGCATTGAGCCCCTCTCTGTGCCTTTGCCCCTGTTGTAGGGGGCTCTGACCCATTGCAGGGGGCTTTGTCCCTGTTGCATTGGTGCTTTGTTCCTGTAGCATTAGTGCTTCATCACCATTGCACGATGCTTTGTGCCCATTGCATTGGTGCTTTGTCCCCTGCACTGGTGCTTTGCTCCCGTTGCACAGATGCTGCCCCTGTGAGCTCAGCACTGTAACACAAAACAGGTGAAAAAAAACCCAATTCAGCCCACGACAGCTAAGCTCGGCTTTCCCATCTGAGAGGAGTGGTGCCGAGGCCGAAGGCAGCACCACAGCCCTGGCACGACCTCCTCTGACGTCTCCTCTTGCCCAGAATAACCGTCCCCACTGGCAGCAGGGGGGGGGGGGGACTGGCACGTGGCCTGATGGGTACGCAGCCAAAAATAGCCGGGGAGGGAGCGGGGGTGGAGGGGAACCCACACACCCCGCTGGGGCTTGGCCACGCTCCCCAGCTCCCCGTGGAAGGCACGGCCAGGCTGGCAGCACCAGGGTTCCTGTGGGGGCTGAGCACCCCACTGTGACCCCCCCAGGACGACAGGTTCTCCCCAGGCATCGTGCAAAAAGCCCCGTGGGTCATGGAGGGAGGTGATGCGAGGCGTGATTTGATGAGATGTGGAGTCATCCCAGGGATGACAGGGCCCCGAGCCGGCTGGGGGATGCACCCCAGCAGCAAACCAGCTGTAGCACGGGGCTCTGGGGTACCCCCTCATCACGCCAGTCCCCGCCCCAAATCCTTGCCCTGAACACCCAGGATCTGGGGCCTTTCGGGTGCCCGTCGCTATGGAAACCCCTTCTCACAGTGCCGGTCCACGCTGAGCCTGTCTGTGCTGCTGCCTTCCCGGAGGAGAGATGCTGCAAGGGGATGCTCGGGGAGGTGGTCCTGCAGGTCCCAGCCACGGCGGCATCAGTGGAGTCCCCCTCGTGAGGGTCTCTGGGGGAAAGAAAGGGCTCTGTAGGGAATAGTGGGACTTTTAATAGCCTCTTGGTGGTTTTAGAGACTTGGGGAAGATGTCTAGCACAGAGGAGGGGTCTGGGCTGGCCCCATATGAATGGTCCTGTTGATGTCCCCAGAAGGCTTCACCCTTCCCGGGGTGCAGGGAGCCAGGAAAGGGCTCCTTGAGTTAAAAAAAAACTTGCTTTGCTCTGCAAACAGTCCCCTCTGCAGCCTGTTTCTGTCAAGCATCCCCCCACCCAGGGAGGTGCTGGGAGTGGGGTTGGCAGTTGGGGTGGGAGCGGGCAAGGCATCACCATTCCCCTGCAGCAGAAAAGCAGCAGCTGGGGCTGTGCCAGCCCCTGGGGTCCCCGGGGATGGAGGGGACCGTAACAGATGCTGCGGGGGCTGCACAGCAACCGGTGCATCTCCTGGGTGCGTGGGGGCAGGATGGGACCCATCTTGTCCCAGCGTGGTGTCACCCTCCTCTGGGGTGACACAGCCTGCCCCAAGGTGGGGTGGGGGCTGCCCTCACTGACCACCTTCCAGTGCCCTGGGCCAGAACTGGGATTTTCCAGGGCTCTTTACCCATTCCCCTCTGCACACCAGTCCCTGCAGGCTCGCAGGGTTGGGGAATTTCCTGGCCCTGCTGTGAGCTGCGTGGCTTCACTTCGGGAGCTCCTTCGGGGGCACTTTACACACCAGCCTTGCTGCTTGCACGCACCTTGCACCGGCTCCCCACGGGCTGATAAAAAGGTGGAAGAAGCTTTCAAAGCTAAGGGAGGGTTGGGATTTTGGAGCCACTAACATTTTTAAGAGCTGTTCTGAGTCCAGACAAAGATGATTTTGCCTTTAATATTTAATGCTTTTTTTTTTAACACATGTGCAAGCGTGCATTCAGAGCTGCTGCAGCGAGAGCTTTGCACTGCGGAAATGCCGGGGCCAGCCTGACCCAGCAGCGTGGGACTGGTTCAAAGCCAAGGTTGCCAGAAGGACGTTCTCCAGCTTGTAGGAAAGGCAAAACCCTGGGAAACTGCAACAAAAGAGCCTCTTGGGCCAGCACAGTGGGAAATGCCGGGGAGAGGATCCCGCACAGCAGAGATCAGCCCTTCGCTGGCAGGAGCAGCACGGTTTCCCCTCCATCACCAGGCACAAGGAGCTGTTGTTGCAGGAGCAGTTGCAAGCGAGAAAGGCGAAAGCCCTTTCTGTGTGCCTGAAAACCCCAGGGGTTTGGCTCCCACCAGCTGCAGGCTGCGGGCGTGGAGCAAAGGGACCTCTGGGATAAACGGGAGCCTGGAGAGGCAGCATCGAGGGAGCCCATGGCTGTGTGATGCTTGGGAAGAGCAAGCGGGGAAGGATCCGACCTGACAGACCCTGTGGGAGAGCTGTGCTGGAGAATGTTGTCCCGTGGTCCTCAGGGTGAACAGCTCTGTCATCCTGGCTGTGGGTCAGGACCGGCAAAGTGGGGGTCCCAAGCCTGTCCCCAAGCAGAGGCCACCAAATAGATGCAGCTGCAGGAGGTGACCGAAGGTTGCTGCAGTGAGGAGGAGGGCTTCACTTCTGGAAAACCCCCTGGCCAGCACAGCACGGCCACGGAGGACAGGTGGGAAGGCTTTTTGAAGCCTTTTCCTCCCATGGGTGGTTCCTACATGGTGCTCTGCCCCAGCAAAACAGCCTCTGACACCATCTTTCAAGCATGGCTCCAGCAGAGCAGAACAGCACAAAGAAAAGGGATATTTCAGAGGCAGTATAAGAGTAGCTAATAGCCTCTGACCTTGCTCCAGCAGAAATGGGAGGCAGTCTGGAAGAGAAGGTGCAGAAGGTGCCTGTCCCCCTGGGAGGGACATGGCCCTGGTCACCCCAGTGGGGGGCAGGCACAGCCATGGGGAGCAGTAAAGCAGCAGAGCCCTGGGGTGAGAGGAGGCAGGAGCAATCACACTGGGGTTTGGGGGGGTTTTTTTGATAAGAGTTTCAGCTCTGCAGCCCCAGGTGTGGACACACTCGTGTCCCCCTGACACAGAGACCAGTGTCTGGGTGCTCAGCCCAGCGCAGGGCTCTGCATCTGCTTGCAAGTACTTGCACGCTTGGCGAGCTCTCCACCTGCTGCCCTGCCGGTGGGTGTGGAGGGGAAGTTTTAGCCCAGAAAAAGCATTGATTTTCATTTGCATTGGCAGGAGGAAGAAGAGCAGTGGCAGCACCGGTACTGGGCTCTCATGTCTTCCACCACGGAGGCCCAACTCCCTCAGCAGTGACATGTTCTCAAAGCACATGTTGTCTTTCTGAAGGCAATCATCTCTCTTCAAAACATGCTCCCTGGAGACACTGAGTGAGCACAAATACCATCCTGCTGGTGTGGGGCTGGGGCATTCAGAGGAGCCCAGTGAGCTCTGTCTTAGCAAGACACAGTGGAGGCATCAAGATCAGGCTGAATGAAACACTTCAGGATGGTAAATCTTGAAGCCATGGATCGTGTCCACTGGCACCAAGCTGGACACCCTCTTTGTGCTCCTAATACTGCTCCCAGCACTGACAGGGTTTGCAGGAGGGTTGAGCCCCAAACCCCCTCTCTGTCTGACAGTGTTTTGGGGAGATTGCACTCCTTCCCCACTCATCAACCCTAAATATTCCTCCCTTCCCAGCTGGGTCTGACACTGAGAAGCCTCTGGATGCAATCCTGAACAGATGTTTGAAGTGCAGAAGAGCCATGACATGGCAGGGGACAGGCTGTGCACAACAAGAAGGACGCAGGAAGAATTGTTGATGCTGCAAGCTGGCCAGCTGCTCTCCTTCACGGCTCCTCCGCTCGGCCAATGCTCTCTGCCTCCATCCAAACTCCATTGGTCATCCCGGGGGGAGATGAGGATGGGGTTTGGTCCTGTTTGTATATCCTCCTGTTTGTATATCCTCCCCCAGGGGATTTCAGCTGGTCTGGCTTTGCGCTGGTCTGCGGTTGAGCTTGTCCATCTTTGAGGGTCATCTTGTGCGAGCATCACTCAACCCGGGCTGCGCCGGCACCCTGGGCAGCGGGGGAAGGAAAAGCTCAGGTTGCAGAGGAAACTTTAGCCATGGTCTTTGTGGCAAAAGGAAAGGGCTTTTCTCCCTCTTGCAGGTAAGTCCTGAGTTGGGGGGTGAGGAGGAGAAGGGAATTTGCGCGTCAAGGTCTTCACATCAGTGCGATCCCGGGAGGAGGCTCCTCCAGCCCCGCGGCCAGGCTGTCACTGGCTGTTTGCCTTCTCTAGCACGCCAAAGGACATTTTAAAGCAATTTCTCCTGCACAAATAAATACAAAACCAAACCGCTATTTCTCCTGGTTTCTTCTCTTTTCCCCTTTCATCCCTGTGACATCTTCCTCCAGTAAATCCTTCTCTTACGTCTCATTAGAGACTGTTCCTGGACAATTTGCAGCTGTGACAACCCAGGAGATGCCCGGGGCCTGTCTGCCTGGCTGACAGCTCACATACACACCCAGCTTTTTGCTGTGCCTGCGCCACAAAATGGTTTCACGGCTGGGCTGCCCCGTGCCACGGTCACGGAGGTCTCCTACTTCCCTTTCCAGGGTTTTCCTGGCATGCTGAACAAAATGCTTCACCTCCCGCCCCTGCTTTCCTCCCCCTAACATGCTCCTCTCTCCCCACCGTGGCTTTCCGGCTTTGCAAACCCACAGTATTAGGGGTTTGCAAGAAAATCTGCAAAAGCATTACGGTCCCTGCTGCCCAGATAACCGCCCACCTGCCCCAGGATGTGGCAAGGATGGAGGTGATGAAATTAAAAATAACTGGCTTTGCCGGGAGGCGCGGGTGGCGGAGCGGAGGGCGCGCTGCCGGAGCTGGCACGGCTCGGCCGACGGATGCCTCCGGGCACAGGATTTCAAGGGCACGTCACGCTCCAGCCGGGCGGCTGCCAGCAGCCCTCCCCAGCGCTGGCTGCGCCGCTCTCTTGACTCCTTCCAGCGATTTTTTTAAGGCAGCTAATAGCTCCAAGGGAGTCCCAGCGTAATGAGAATTGGCAGAAGCGAGCAGATATTAGGTTTATTCACCACCAGTTTTAAATCATTTAGCATAGCAGAAAGGCCATGTTTCTACAAGCAATACGTTCTGCTTTGCTCACATCGTGGTTCCTATTAAGTTTTAGTGATGAATGGGGACAGTGGTGTCCACGGGGGGAGCCATGCTGCCTTGCTCCATGTCCACGGTGATGGGACAGGGACGAGCAGGACCAGAAACTGGGGCCAAGGATTCAAGCTGAAGCCCATCCCCATCCACAGGAGCTCCCACCGTCTGCAGGCTGGGACTCGTGAAGAATTTATGTCCAGTTGAAGGCAGCCTGTGGCTTCTGTTTAAAAATAAAGCCTTAAAAAGACAATTTGGGGAGTTGGACCTGGGATGCTCTTTGCACAGCGGAACACAGTTCCTCAGGGATTGCTGAGAAAAGTCGCAGGAGATGTTAAACTTTCACCCCAGCAATTATTGTAAATGTCTTTGGTCAAGGCACAGACTTAAAATTAGCCCTCAAATCCTTTTGAAGTTTGGGATTTTTCACTTGATTTTTCAAGTGACTGGCCAGCAGTGTTGCAAACTGTGCATTTCCATGCTTGGAACCCTGGCTTTCTTTTTAATTGCAGCCCCACAAGGTTACCCGGTGTTTCATCCCAAGCAAGGCCAGGTTTTCCAACCTTGTTTCGCACAGCTTGAAACAAGCAGCGACCCACAGAGGGAAGGCAGAAGAGAGCCTGTTATGTCCCAAAGCCTTTGCCATCATGAAGCGTTCATTCTGGTTCATGGAAGAAATCCCAGCATCCCAGCCCTTCCCTGGGCTCCCGGCGTTTTGCTCTTGAGTGCTGTTTAGTGAAATCTGGGAGTTTAGTGCAAGCTGGATGCTGGGCTTTCTGCTGCTCGTATGGCAGTTGGAATCGAGGAGGGGCAAGGGGCAGGGGCTGAAGCAGGTGGTTCCTGGGGGTATGCTGGCTGTGCAGGGCTGCTGATACAGGCGATATCTGCGGGGTCAGCAGGCCACGGGGCCACGAGCCAGGGGAGCACAGGGCGCCGTGGGGCACAGCACGCCCTGCCAGGCTCTGCTCCCGCCGCGCTGCCTCTGCCCCAGCACCCCCCAGCCCCTTGGCCGGCCCAGCCAGATTCTCCACCCGGGCAGTGATGCTGGCATGAAATGCAGTGTTGTCCTTGCCATCGCTGGCCTTTTCCACGGAGGATGGTCAGGATGGTCCCATGGCACAGGCAGGGCATCGGCTGGGCCTGCCGGACCCACGCCGTGCAGCTCTCAGCCCGGCTGGCAATCGATAGCGAGTGCAATGAAACCCTTAATGAAATTCCAGCCTAAGAGACTATTGATTGTGTATTTTCTTTAAAAATGTATATGAATGGGAGAGAAGCTTTTTGGAGGAGAAGCCGGGGAAGCAGGGGGTGGGTGAAAAAACACCATCAGCTGCTGCGGGAGATGGGAGAATGCGGTCTGTCCAGGGTAACCTGCGCTGAGCAGTGGGCTCATCTCTTGGTGTGAGTTAATTCATCCTCAAAACACCCCTGGGAAGGGAAAACATCACCAGCCAGAAGCAGGAGGGTGGGCATTCACCCAAAATCATCACAAAACCAGTGATGATAAAACCAAGGGAGAAGTCAAGAGTCCATGCCCCAGTTGTGTCTCCTAGACGGTGCTTTTGCAAATCCCCCTTGCCCCACGTTTCATGCTGCTGCCTAAAACACAGATAAAAGAGGTTTAGGAAGATGCTGCACTCTTCTGCTTAGGGGGTTTGGGGGAAGAAAAAGCAAACAGTGCATCACTGTGTAACAGCCCTACAACCAACCTCCCTCCTTATTTCTGCACCCTCTGAGCGCCCCCAAACCAGCCTCTCCCAAAATTACACCTGGTAGGGTAAGAGGATGGCAAGGAAACATAATAAATAAATAAAAACAGTAATAAACACGCACACCCACACCCCCCCCCCACTCCTTACATAACCAGCATTGTCTTAATCCTACAGGTGCTTCACAGAAGTAAAAAGGATTTGTTCCTCCTGCAAATCCTTTTTCTTTTTTTTCTTTTTTTTTTTTTTTTTTTTGGTGAGTCATCCTTATCCGCCCCGTGGACACGCTGCGGGGAGGCCCGGGGGGGCCCGTGCGGGGTCTGGGAGGCAGCCCGCGGTAATGTGACCCCTGAGTAAATCACTTAAACCTCTCTGGGCTTCAGTTCCCCTGCGGTAAGATGTGGATTATAAATCCGTCCTGACCCCCTTGGCAGAGGAAGGTGCTCGGAGATGGGCCCTATAAATATGTCAGCAGGGCAGCGGAGGCGAACACCGGGGCTGGCCCACAAACCTCCACCCGGAGCCCACCGCGGGCAGCAGCGCTGCCTCGGGACCCCCGGGGATGTGGGGGTGCCGGGGGATCCCCCCAAACACCCTCGCAAATGCAGCGCAAAAATGAGCTTTGGGGCTGGTAGATGGGGAGAGAAAATGCTGCTCTCCCGTCTTAGGGCATGGGGGTGCCCTCCCAGGACTCGGGGGGATATGCGGGGGGGGGGTGTGCTCTCTGAGGATTTGGGGTGCCGCCTGGATATTTGGGGTGCCCTCCAGGGATCTGGAGTGTCCTTGGGGGATTTGGGGCGCCCTCGCAGACATGCTGCCCCAGCACAGGCAACGGGGTCGGCGGGGATGGATGACCCCACACTCGGGGTGCCGCCGCCCCCCCCCCCACCACCCCGGGGGGGACCCCGGCCCGGTGCGCTGCACCCCGCGGGGGTTGGGCTGGGGCCGGGGATGGCGGGGAGGGGGGAGCGGGACCCCCCGGCGGGCCCGGGCGGGGCCCTTTAAAGCGGCGGGCGGTGGGAGGGGCGGGAGGCGGCGTTGCCGGGCGGTGCGGGGGGCGGCCGGGCAGTGCTGGCCCGCCGGGAGCCGCGCCGGGAGCCCCGAGCACCGGGCCGGGTGAGCGCATCCCTCCGGTACCGGATGGCGGCCGCGTTTGGCGGCGGGGGAGGAAGGGGGGGAGGGGGGAGGTGCCTTGTTTTCTCGGTTATTCCCTCCCGCCTCCGTTTAGGAGCGGACCCCCCCGCGCTCGGGGGAGGGTCCCCGCTTGCAGCGGGAGCGCGGAGCACCCCCCCCCGCCTCCCCCCTCCCTCTCCCGCCGGCCTGGGGAGGGTCGCCCCTGCGGCAGGGTGGAGGTGGGGGGGCTACCCCAGGCCGCCCCCTCCCCTCGCCGCCGGGCTGGGGCTCCGAACGGGCGGGCCGGGGGCTGCCGCCGCCTTCCCCCCTCCACCCCCCCACCCCGGCTGGTCCCTTCCCCCCCACCCCGGTGAGCATCGCCGCTCCTGCGGCCGGCCCCGAGCCCCGGCGGGGGGGGGGGGGGCGGTGCTGGGGCCGCCCCGGGGGCAGACACCGCGCCGGGGGCAGCTGCCGGGCCGGGGAGGCGAAACTCGCCGGGTCCCGGCGTTGCCCGGCCCGGTCCGGGGCACCCGCGGAGGGGGGATGCTCTGGTGGGGGCACGGACAGCGCGCAAGACCCCGCGTGGATGCTTTTTTCTTTTTTTTTTTTTTTTTTTCCAAATCATTGTTGTTTGCTTGAGCTTTGCATGAGGGTTGCAGGGTGCTTTGGGTGGTTTGCAGGGGCTTCCTCCTCCTGCCCGCCGGGTCCTGCCAAGGGCAGAGCAGCACCGGTCCCGCCTGGGCAGCCAGTGCCTCCAATTCCCGGGGGGGGGCTCCGGGGACACCCGTGGGGCAACGGCAGCTCCCAAACTCCCTAGAGCTCTGGTGAGGATGGGTTGCATCACCTGAAGGCCTTTAGAAAGCTGGAGGGACTTTCTCTCCTGGCCGTTCTGCTTATTTCTAGTTTCTGCTGAAGTGGCTGGTCAGGCTGGAGTACAGCAGGACAGTGGCTTAGGGGTGAGATGTGCCTGGGGATGACTGCACTTGTGCCAGGGCTTGACGGTGTAAAACTTTGCCTTCCAGGGCCCTCTGAGCTGATCTGGTCCCTCCTTTCAGTGTAGAAATTCATCATTTGAAGTTATGCATTCGGCCTGGAAGAACCGCCCTGCTGGCACCTTGGGGACCCTGTGAACTGGAACAGGAGAGGAGGTAAAACTGCTGTGTCCACCCAGCACCCTGCCCAAAACCCCTGGGAGGCCCTGCCACTGTTCCTTTGAGTGGATTCCTCAAAGCTCCCCCTCCATGAGGATTTTTGGTTTGGTTTGTTGGGAGAGGAGTGGAGAAGGACCATGGTTGCAATGCTGGGCGTCTGGGGCTGTGCTTCTAAATAGGGATCGTGCTCCTAAACCACCCAGGCTCCTCTGAAACACTCGGCGCTCCTGCCCTGGGGCCCTCGGCCATCGCGTTTGCACAGACACGTGGTGGTGTGCTGCCAGGAGATGTGCTTAGATGGGATGGCGAGCACTCTTGGACCTCTCCTCTTGCGTTCCTCGGTGTTGCTTCACAGTGCCTCTCCATTGCTGTAACGCTGCAGTGCAGCCCGGGGTGACTGCTGAATAACTTATTTCTAAAAAAGTTGCATAATTCTTGCAGAGATGCTCCAGCCTGTTGACATGCATTTGAGAAGGGTGTGGGTTTGCCTGTCGGTGTCTGGTTTCTCACCGAACGCAAGGCAACCATTCCCCCTGTGCTATCGAGTGGGACAAATCAGTCCTGGGGGCTGCAGGATGGAGCCTCCCCTGTCCTGCTCTGGGCAAGGCTTTGCGGTTAAAGTTGCTGCCTCCCTCGAGTGCAAGCCCCTCGGGGGTGCCGTGGTTGCTTGACTGCAGGGTTACCTCTTCTGGCTGCTCCTCCTGGCCTCTTTCTGTCTGTCCCTTCTTCTCCTGGATGGTGTGAGCACACCTCATGCACCCTCATGGCAGGGTGGTCTTGTCCAACCTCTTCTTGTCCTTCCTCCTTGGAGCTAAATGTCCCATCTCTTCAAGATGAGGATGTTGCTGGCTAATGCCCTTCCTCCTCCTCCTCCTCTTCCTCTTCCCGAGGCAGGCAGAGAAACCCAGTGATGCTTGCATATCTGCTGGTCTTGCTGAATCAGGCTGTCTGGGATGCCCCGGGGCAGTGCTGCCCTCCCTGCCCTTCTCCAGCCCAAAGGCCAGCAGGGCCACTCCCCTCCCCTCCTGGCACCCCTGCGCGCTGGTGCCCTCACTTGCCCTCGGCCTGTTTCCCTGCCCGTGGATGCCGGCGAGGTGGTGGGATAAGAGCTGGAGACTTGTGCCTGGCTCAGTGCTCCGCTTCCTCGTGTGAGCGGAGAGCGGAGGCTGGCAGAGGGAAACTGGGGACCCTGCTGCTGTGGGGAGCCCCTGCTGTGCTCCCTGACTCCCAGGAATTACAGGTTTGAATCCCAGCTGGCTCCATCACAGCAGAGAGGAGGAGAGGTTATTCCTAAAGGGAAAATGGCATCCCAGACCTGATTTTTGTTAAAGGGAAAACCAGAAAGGCTTGGAGAATCCGCTTGCTGTGTGAGCACACGTGCTGCTGGGTCCAGGGTCTGGGCTTGGGGTGTGACTCGATGGATCCCTGCATCCATCAATGCCCACAGATGCTTGATGTGCTTCGGGGGGGGGGGAACCTGGAAAGGGACCCGCTGTGCATCCACTCCAGGGTCCCATCGGGAAGAGGGAGCAGGTTTGTGAGCAGGTTTGTGCCCTGTTACACCGGGTCCTGGTGGCATTTGGCACACAAGACCCTGGGTCAGGAGAGGGATGGCACTGCAGCGGGGCAGTGCCCTGGCCGGGACAGCGGGAAGGAGGGTGGCGGCGAAGTCAGACACAGCCTGTAAATCCCTCCTGCGTGGTCGTGGCTGCCACGCTGGGTCTGAAGCGCTGCCTGCCCAGGAGCTCCCCTGCACAGCAAATGGAAAATGCATATTTGAGGTTGAATCTCCAGCCAGGGATGGCAGCCGTAACAGGGTGTTTTGGCATCATCTGGTTGAGGGGGGGTTTCAAAGCCCACTGGAATTTTTATGAGGTGTTTTGCTTAATACACCACTTAAGCAATTAGCAGTGATTGTAGCAGTCCTGGGTAAGGCGCTGGGTAGAATTGAATTTCCCAAGCTCAGATACCATTAGGCAGCAGTTTAATGCTGTTTGCAGGCGGGTATGAGACATTGATGTGTATGGGGAATTAGATCTGCAAAGTAAAAAAACATAATAAGAAAATTTTGTACAGACCTATGTAACTTTATCCCATGTTTATTATGTGCCATAATTGAAAAACAGTCTTGGGGGGTTCTCTGCACTAATGAAGGGGGATCCCCGGCGGTGAGCCAGGACGGAGGCACACAGCGATGGCTGTGCTGTATCACATCGGGATGCGCTTTGCTGGGCAGCCTGCACCACTGACCCACACAGCTCACTCCCCAAAAACACCCGAGGAGCCCCTTAATGGTGTTGTGATCTACAGGGCAAGAGTGGTCTCTTTAAAAGAGTTTGCACTTGGTTTGGGAACTGCAGTTGGGTTTATGTCGTGGGGCTTTTTCTTTAAATCCCCTGAGTTTCAGGTACATTCAGGGTGGTGAGTGAGCAGGTAAATCTCCCGTTATTTGGCATGTCTGAGTCCAGGAAGGGTCTGTCCTGAGGTACCAGGTCAGTAGTTAATGTATAACACGTGTGTGTGACACCGTGCACCCCGCTCCCGTGTGGCTCCAGCAGCGGTCCAGCCTGGAGGTGGATGTGCAAATAGTTGTACAAGGGCGGGAAGCTGAGAGGAGGAGGAGGAGGAGGAGGAGGGTTTTGTTGTGGGCTGAGGGGCGGAAGGAAATCTAGGCTTAGCGAGGGAAATGTGAGATTGCTTGGTTGGGGACAGGGCTTCGACCACTCCTCTTGGGAGGCGCTGCTATTGTGGTGGTTAAAAATAGACTTTGGACTGGTTACTTTTCTGCAGGAAGCTCCCCGGCCGGAGACAGGCAGGTGAGGTGGCACCCAAATGAGAAGGAAGGACAGCAGCCTCTGACCTCCTTTACCAAAATTTTTTTTTTTTCCAAGAAATAGCCAGTTCTTCTGGGGCATTGAGGGGGTCGTCTTTGCTTTATTTCCAGACACAGCACGCTGCCTCCAAGCCCCAGGCTGCGTTCATGATGCCCAGCTGTAGCGATGCTTTGCACAGCATCACATTGCTGCAAACCAGGGACCCCCCCTCCATGGGTGAGGTTGGGACCCCTCGGGTCCTACGCCGGTGTACCTGGATCAGTGTGCTAAGTGGCTTGGGTGATGCTCCAGCTCCACGCGTGGGCTGGCAGTGTGGCTTCCTGCAAGCTGGATGGAATTACCTGGGGAAGAGATTATCTAAGATCCTGTGGATCCTGTCTATTAACTTGTCTTTATTTTCCAGCAGCTGTCAGCACGGGAGGTAAAATGTACACTGGGGGAGATTTTGAAGGGGAGGGAAAGAAACAACCCTGTGATATGAAGTTGGTCAAAATAGTGGGAAATGGAGAAAATCTGTTTTTGCTGGGGGACTGCCATGGGCCTGAGCTCGGCCTGGCCAATCTTGGCAGATTGGCTGCATGTGGGAAAGAAGAGTGTCTGTGTCCCCACTCCAGCACTGAGGGGCGCTGGCCGGGAGCGGGTCCCTGGCACAGCGTGAGCAGTGCCACGGGCTGGGGGCTCAGTAAGTCAGCGGCAGGGCTGGAGCTGCGCTGCTGCAGGCGGGATGCAGCCCCCAAAGCCTGGTTTATTTGCAGGAGCGTTGGTTCCTGCGGGGTTGGCATCAGGACGCAGAACTAGGGGATTGCACGCAGAGCTGTGAGGACACCGTCATATGTGCAAGATAAGGGGGAAAAGGGTCATTTCTTGCCCATTTTTATCTTTTGGAAATGTCTCCCTTCAGTGTCTGTGCCCCAAAACCCTGCCCTGGAAAACAGCCATCCAAGGCTGCTGGGTTCTTTGGGGGCATCTGTTACGAGAGCTGCTCCAGCTAAGGCTGCGGCTGGACGAACCCCTCATCAGGCAGCGGAAAAAGGCCCAAGAAGTGTTTTCATGCCGCACAGATGTTTTCTAGGCTGCAGGTGACAGGAGGGCCCTGTAGTGTGTCTGGGCAGGGAGTCAAAGCATGCATTTAATGGGGGATTGGTTCAAGGAAGGTAGTTTGACCATTCAATTTGAGGCCAAAATGCTGTTCAATTAATATTTTAGTGGGATGGACAGTAAATGAGAGGAACAAAGATTGTTTCCATTTCTACCTGATTCAGCCAGCCTAAGATCTATAGGGTATAAATAGTGCATGGAGCAATGAGGAGTGCAGAGAGCAGTCAGCTTATCCCACGCTGGGGTTGTGATGGGGATATAAGTGGGCCTGAAGGGATGTCTAACACACAAGGGCAGATAACTTTTGCTTTTTTCCCCCGTGACTTTCTCTTCTTCAGCTCAGCCTCTGTGTGTTAAAGTTCTGATGGGTCTTGAGGACTGGGACCCTTCCCAGCCCCTCAAGGTGGCAGAGGAAGCTCCTGGGAGGACGTCGTTTGGTCTTTGCATGCTTCAGGTGTCTGCTGTGGAAGGGGGGGGACATCAGCTCCATGGCCAATGTGTCCCCTGTCCCTTTGGGCTTGCGCAGTAAGAGCAAAGACGATGCACTTGCTTCCCTTCTGCCATCAGCCCTGAGCCCTGCGTGCTGCTCGCTCTGCCCTGCTGTCCCCGAGGGCAGTCCCCATCCCTGTTTTAGCTATTTTCCCATCTGCCCGGGGCAGGCAGTGCCTTGGGGCCACACAGGCAGGCACCGGGCTCCCTTGTGAGCTGCCAGAGGGGCTGCCTGCCTGCCAGGACCTGCCTGCCTGCCAGGAGCGTCACCTCGCAGCCTGCTGCCGGGGGGCCGCCGAGGTGTCGCCTTGCTCTGGGACCTGCTCGTGACTTGGGGATCTCCCCTGGCCCAGCACGCTGAGGTCAGGCGCTTTTCTGGGGGAGCAGGTGCCTGGGTTTCCTCACGCCGTTCCCGCGGGATTGCCAGCCGGGGCTTTGGGTGGCGTCGGTCTTGCTGGAAACCAAGCAGCTTGCTGGGCCAGGGCAGCCGGGACCAAGCTGGGGACTTCCTTGCCCATCAGCCGGGGCTTTGCTGCAGACCCTTCGTGCAGGCTCTTCCCCCCCTTTCCCAGGTTTGGCCCTGGGAGCTCTCCCACACAGGCGGAGATGGAGGGAGACAGACTTGCTTCTCACCACCTCTATCAGACAGTATCTTTTACCACTGAATTTCAGATCACTTTGGCCCGGCCTGGCTGGGCTGTGCAGGGTGGAAGGGAAACATCTCTTTATTAGGGTTGTTTCCTTAAATAAAGCCCTCGGAGCAAGTGCTGGGCTGGCTGTTTCGGATATCCCATGACCAGCATTGTGTGTTCGGGTTATTAACACCTCATTAGATGTTGGTTCCTCCCCACTTCTCTGGTTCAGCAAATCCCAGTGGCTTTGTCATCTCTCCCTGACTCCTACTTCACCAGAGACTTTTTTTTCATTGTATCTTACGCTTCTGCTGACCGTTTAAATTTCATTTCTTCTTGAGGTCAGTAGCTTACTTCGACTTTCAGATCTTTCTACTTGTGTGTGCCGACACACATCCCCGGTGCAAGGGATGCATCAGCACAGCTTATCAGGAGAGATTGTCATAACATCGCTGCCAGCACCTGGCTTTTGCCTGTGATTGCAACCTGGATTTCCAGTTGGTCGATCCCTAGAAATCCTTTGTTTCTTCCTTCCTTTTTAAACCTTAACTTGCTTTCCCAAGTGACAGCGACAGCAGCGCACAGCTCTGCCCTGGGAGGTGTTTGGGGACTCGTGCAGGTGCGTTAGAAGCCCATCACCAGCCTTTGCCACTCTGTGGCTTCCCTTTGACAACAAATCTCATTTTATATATTCATATGTCTGTGCTCTCGTGTAACTCAGGCCAGGGCCTCGAGGCTGTGGCCCCTGAGCCAGCTCTGGAGTCAGCAGGTAGCCCCTCCAAAGGGGTCTGGCTCCTTCAAAAGGCGCTCAGGAGCACACTGCAACCCTCAGTAAGCTGGGCTGGAAGCGGATGGCCCTTGCTTTCCAAAAAGCAATCGCAGATTTGCTGCTTATTTTCATCTTGAGCTTATTTTCGTCTTTGCTTCCACTGCTCTGCCCGGGGATGCTGTCTGTGGCATGATAAGTTATTTCAAGAAGTGGGGCAGTGCTGTTGGTATGGAGGGGAATGGAGGCACCGAGATTAAAGGTAAATCTACACAGATAATTGGGAGCCTGCTTTCTGCAGAAATCAGGTGAATGTGTACGTGCTGGGGTGGGTGCTGGGGCAGTGATGGCTCTGTGGTCCTGGGGGGCTGCCCCCAGTCACCCCACCTGCTCCCAGCCTCCACTGTGGGGTCCTGGCCAGGGGCTCACAGACCTGTTCTGGGCAGGGGGGGCTGGAGATGCAACACAGGGTTAGCAATCCCCCCTGCTCCCTCAGACCTGCCAGATGTCTCTCCTCTAGGCTTCATTTTTATAAATTGGCCTTTTAAAGTCTGTCATCCCCGTGCAGATGAAAGGAAGATGCTGTGATGCCTCTGTGTGCGTGTCTCCGAGCCTGAGCCTGGCTGTGGTGCTTGGGTGGCGACGCTTTTTGTTTGGGGCTTTATCTTTTTTTGAAGTGCCTTTTTTTTTTTCTCCTTCTTTTTTTCCTTTATCTGTTCAAGTCCATTGCATCTCGGCTTGCCATCCCTCTGTTTCAGGCAGGCAGGCCCTGCTCAGTAGCACCGGTCCCTCTTGGAGAGATTGATGGGGAGAAGCATTCCCCCCAGTCTGTGTGGGGGGACACCCCAGGGCTCAACCCCCAGGGCAAAGCTGAGCTGATCCCTTCTGGCATATGCAATTAAACCCATCACTGTGGAGCTTTCTCTTCCCTCCCCCCTCAAAGCCCATTTCTGCTCTTTTCTTTTTGCACCCTTTCCCCCTCCCTCTCACCATGACCACTTGGATCAGCAGGTCATCATCTCCCCTTTCCTCCCCGAGCCCAAATACTCTTGGCCCGTGGCTTGGTGCCAGGGCAGCTCCAGGGGTGGTGGCAGGGAGCTGGGGCTGTGAATTTTAAAGCCGAAGGGCAGTAGTCGCTGCTGCAAGTGGAGTCTTTAAATTCTCTGCTTGATGATGGATGGATAAGTAGGAATTGCATTTGCTGGGCGGGTAACAAATAGCTTTGCATTTTCTGTTGCTTTCCTACTGTCTCTTGGGGAAATTCAGATACTGCTCCTAAACTGCAGGGATGGTTGTTTTTTTCCCAGCTGGCATGGATCCCTGTGAGCAGGACTGCTCAGGTCTTGGGGAAAGCCCTGCGATGCTGAGGAGAGCCTTGACAGGGATTTCTGCAGGGGCCAGAGCTCTGCTGGGGCTGGTGGCAGTGCTGTGGGATGTGGGGGGCCAGTGTGGGTCTCCAATGGCCATGTGTGTACCCTCTCCTTAATGCCTCCCTGGCACAGCTGGAGCACGGAGCAGCATCCCTGCCTCAAAAGGTGCCACATGTGGGGGGCAGAGATGTTGCTGAGGGGAAAGCTGCATGGTCCTTACGAGACAGCAGAAAATCCAAGCTCCCCTGGTTCTGGCTCTGAAGCAACTCAAGGTTTTCTCTTTCCATCGAGCGCTTTTATTGCCTGTGTGAGTTTCTCCCTGTTTGAGGGGGGTTGAGAGCCACTTCCAGGGATGGAGGTACTCCCAGAGAGCTCAGATGATTTGTGCTGGTGGGTCAGACAGTGTCTCATCTCCATAGGGATGTGCTGGGGAAATGGCAACCAGCACTGGATCACAGTCTTCGGGGCTCGGTCCCACCTGGGGTCTGGTGACCGACGTGGTTGGGGTCTGGAGGACAAGGAGCGGGTTATCCCAGTCCCCAGTGCCTGCCCCGATCCCGTAGCTTGTGCAGTTCATCCGAGCAGTAATTAATTATTGGCCATGTAAGCTGCTGGCGGGTTACTGCGCGTGATTTATTAGCAGGAGTAATCCCTCGCCAGCAAAAGAGCTGCTCTGTGAATGGAGAACAGCAATATCCAGGGGAACTGTCCTGTTTTTCCAGAAGTCTGGCTCCCCAGGCATGGTCCCTGGCTGTCGAGTGCCGGGCAGGAGGCACTACAGAAGGCAGGGGCCTGGAGCATGGCAGCCACTGACACCTCTGGGCTCTGTATTTGAGCCAGCTGAGGTGGATTAGCCAAACTGTTGCCCTCAGGGGGAAGGAGGGGTGTCTGGACACACGGACTGTGTCTGGGGACATGGGCTGAGCAGTGCCCCAGTTGCTCACTGGGCACAGCTCACCATCACCAGCAGGCACAAGCAGTCTCAGCACTGGGAGATGATTTTTGTGATGCAGTCACTGCTAGGGTCCCCCCAGGAGGTGGTTCAAGCTGCCCAAAGCTAGGTACGCGTTTGGGAAGAGCAGCATTAGCACAAAGCGAAGGATGCACACATGGCTTATGGGGTTTTTTCCCCCTGTACCCTACTTACTTGTTGGCTTCTGCTGAGGACCTGTCCTGGGGTTATCAGTCACACCACAGTGCCTGATGGTCAGCACGGAGGGCGAGGGGCAGGGGCTGAGCTCCCGTTCGGCTCGGTCTGATGGAGGTGTGATGGGACAGGGAGGGCTCAGCCATGGCTGGGGGACACGAGAGCAGCACCTGCCCCAGGTGAGATGTTACCGGCCGAGCAGGGTCTGGGCTATAAAGCACAGGAACGAGCAGCTCTGGCAGAGCATGTTGGGCCCGTCTTTGCCAACCAAAGAAGCAAGATCCGTGTCTCTTCAAAAACAATAACAAAATTGATGTGGCAAAGGATCAGGGCAGAAATAGGGATGGAGAAGGAGAGGGACCAGCTGCTGGGTGCGGAGGGGAGGGTGCTGCCCTGTGTGCCCATGCGCTACTGGGATGCTCGGTGCTCCTTCACCCCGTGGGAGAGCTGCTGCTGTACCCAGGTAGAACACACAGGCAAGAGAAATCCTGATGGCGAATCCCCCTGGGCTCCTCCGGTCAGGGACTCCTTAGCGGTTTTATGAGAAATCAATAATGCTTTTGCATGGTCATAATCGTAAAATAAGTACAATTTATGGCTGCTGCTGGGGCCAAGACTTTTTCCGGCGTACAAGGTGGAGGGGAAACAGCACAAAAACACTTTCCCACGGCGTTTCCCTTTGCACCAGGGCTGCAAACCTGCTCTTACATCATGGTGGGGAGAGACCCAGACTCCAGTTTGGGGAGGCGGGGGTGGGCATGGCCACGCGGGGTGGGTTGGCCATGCCTGCACTCATGCTGTCCCCTTGCCCCCACAGCCTGCCGGCAGGTGGAATGGGGCAGCCATGAACGGCGATGCCCTGTGCCAGGAGCCCTCCTCCCCACTCCCCGACTGGAGGGAGTTCTGCGAGCTGCATGCCCAGGCAGCCGCCGTTGACTTTGCCCAGAAGTTCTGCCAGTTCCTGAAGGAGAACCCCCACTACGACACCCCCGGGGCAGAGACCTCCTTCTCCCACCATTTCGCTGCCAATTTCTTGGACATCTTCAGCCTGGAGGTCAGCCGGGTGTTCGTGTCTGACTCCCCCACCAAGTACAACATCGTGCCCTTCGTGGGGCTGCAGAACTGCCACGTTCCCTACGGGCGTGAGGTCACCCCAAGAAAGGAGGAGACATCCACTGAGTCCCTGGATAGCATGGACACCCCGTTGGGTGCCGGACGGTACCTGAGCCCGGCACAGCAGGTGCAGGCACGCAAGGTGTCCTCCTACGGCCAGTCCCGCAGCTCGGAGGACGTCTCCATCCACGCTGCCACCAAGCCCAAGTTCAAGAAAGGCTTCTCCTTGAGGAACATGAGCTTGTGTGTGGTGGATGGCATGAAGGAGATGTGGCATCGCAAGTCCTCTCCGGAGCCTGGTGCTGAGGCTGCCCCGGGTGGCCGGAGAGCCGAGAGGGAGCCGTGGCCCTCTGGAGGCAAGGAGCCTGGTGATCCACGGGAGAAATGGACTCACAAGCTACGACTGTCCAAGGTGCCCTCCTCCAAGGTGGAGCTGGTGGACATCCAGAGAGAGGGGACGCTTCGCTACATGGTGGCCGACGACACGAACTGTGTGGGGAGCTCACAGTGGCAGAAGTGCCGCCTCCTGCTCCGGAAAGCGGTGAAGGTGGAAGGAGAGAGGTTCCTCCTTGAGTTTTATGTCCCTCCAAAGGTAAGTCCTGGCTCTTCTCCACTGTTGTTTTTCTGAGCAATTCAAGCAGCAGTTGGGCTTTGCTTGAGGTTTTTGTTATTTCCACTGACGAGCTGGGATGAAATCCAGCTCTGGTCCAGAGTAGGGTTCAGTGCTGGGTGTCTGAGATGCAAATGGAAGGGATGGTGTGGTTGAAACCCAGCCAACCTGCAAAGCCCCAGTTGCTGCTGTTCCCAGGGCATAGCCCCCTCCTTCCCCACAGCCCCTGGGAGAGATGCTGAAGCCTCTGCCTGGTCCTTCAGCCCCCAAATATCATCAGTCTTGGTGGAAAAGCTCACTCCCCCATCAAGATGTGGGGTGTCCAGGCTATCCAGATGTTTTTTGCTCTTCTACCGTGTTGCAGAGATGTGTCAGACTGGTGGCTCACACAGCAGCAGTATGGCTGGGATTGCTGCCTGGGCTTTGTGCTTTAGATCTCAGAGGGTCACTTGTCTACTTTCTGAAAGCAGGTTTTTTCCTTTTAAAAATAATAATTCATCTGGAGTAATTTTGCATCTGCAAGGCCACCACCAATGCAGCTGTTTGATGCTGGGGACAGAAGACACCGCTGTTGCCCTCCAGGGCTGGAGCACCACCACCATGGATGGGTTTTGCAGCTCTCCTCCCAGACAGCCCCAGCTACTTCCCCTCCTGGCCAGGGGAGCACTGAATTACTCATAATATCACTTTTCCTTGCCTGTATCTTTTCTTCTTCTGTAATTTCAATGAAAGCTTCAAAATCAGGAGCTGGTTTTCACTGCAGTGTGTCCTTGGCATGTCCTCCTTCCCCTTCTCACACGCACCCCTCCCTGCACGCAATACAAGAAATGTCGTCCCTCTTTTCCTGGGGGAAAGGCTGAGTCGTGGAGCCATTTTCTCAAGAAATGTGGATTATGAGACCTTCAGACCGCCTTCACTCCTGGGCTGAGCAAAGGGATGCCTTGTGCTGCCAAACCCTCGCCTGTGCTGTGATTGTGCCTCATCTGTGCTGTGCACTCTCCTCTCTGAAGAGCACAGGGCAAATAGTAAGCTGTTCCCTGGGGCTTTACTAGCTGTATGTGCTGGTAATGAAATCTCAGGTTATTTAAATACCCAGGGAAGAAAAGTCTCATTTACTTCATCTTCTCCAGGACTTTCCTGCTTACGTTTCAGTCCTTGATAGCAAAGCTGGGCCAACACGAGCCCTCACACCGGGCACGCGCTGGGGGCTGCTGCTCCATCAGTCTCGGTGTGCGCTGAACCCCCGGTGACCCTCCGTTTGGTAGAGGGATGGATCTATACATTATACATGGGGACAGAAGGATAGTTCATACTTTTCAACAGCATTTTCTATTTTTCTGAGGCCAAAATGAACCTTGGCACTGTTGGTGTTAGTCCGTGCCCCTTGCCTAACAGTCGCATCTTCCCTGATAAAATATAAAACATGAATTTAAACTCAAGTGCGTCTCTCTAGAGAGCAGCTTAGCACCGGTATGGATGGGGTGCATCGCTGGTAGCTGGCTCGGGGGGCTTCCTCAGCCCAGGGACTGCACGAGCCCCGGCTGGGAGGAAACCACCGTGTCCATGGCATGATGCACGGAGGATGCGGTGAGCTCGGTGGGTGCGGGCTGCATGGAACAGCGATGGCACGTCAGCCCCACCAAAGGGGCAATAAACTCAGGTTAAAATGGAACAACTGCTGCTCTTAAAACATTTAAGAGAGTGCTCATAGAGGGATTTTTTTTTAGTGTATCTTGATTTGCCTCTAAAAATCAATTTTGAAATTATTTTATGGCAACTTTTATGAACATTGTCTGCTCTTCTGTTATAATCACACCCTGCTTTGGTTTACATCTTTCTCCCCTCATCCCATCTTGCTTTCCATCTGGCAAATGATTCAGCTGTAAAAGTGGCACCAGTCTGGCACAGCTGGAGGAAAATGGCTTTTTGCTTCAGCAGCCCACAGCTTTGTTTTGCGTAGGCCCTATAAAAACTATGGTCATGTCTTTAAATCTTTAAAGGGAAGAGCTCTTCTGGAGAAGACCCTTCTCTGGCTCACTGGTGAATGAACACCCTATTTTCTTTCTTTTCGAAGCAGTTGCCTCCTCCTTTCTGATCTTCTGTGCAAACACAGAGACAGAAAAATTCCCCAGGGCAGGGCTGAGCCCTGCAGGGCCAAGATGCTTGTCAGGGCAGTGCTGGGGCCCTCGGGGCTGGCAGAAATGAAACGTCCCAGAGGGGAAAAAGCAGTTCCTGTTCTGTCTTGGATTTATTTCTTTTTTCCCCCCCAAAATGGGAACTGAACCCATTGTTGGTAACCTGCAGCCCTCGTCCCACCCTGTGCACCCAAGGCACCAGGCGCAGGTTTCGGTGACTAAATTGCATCTCTGCTTCCTGCAGCCACGATGCTCCGAATCCCAGAGCCCTGGAGGGGACCAGCCCCCAGGAGCAGCTCTGTGCACTCCTTTGGGGGGATTTGTTATAATTAAAGCAAATATCTGGAGAATTTGTTGCTCAGCAGAGACTTTGAGTGGGAGGCACCGGGTCCTGCCCCATATTGAGGCTTCAGCAAGTGCTGGGGGCCCCAGGGGAAATTCATTTTTCTTTATTTTAATGTAATTAAAATTCCCTCCATGGCTAAGGCTGCTGCGTTGTAGCTTCTCGGTTGAAATGCTGCGCCTGTGCTGGATAAACAGGGTGTCCTCCTGGGCTCCTTTCTGCATAGGAACCATCCCCCATCAGATAGCACAATTCTCTTGCGGTGAATCTCCATCGGGAGAGGGTTTAAAAAGGAGATAAACAAGTGGTCTTGGCAGAGCCGGTGTATCAGCCTGCGCTGGAGCAAGGAAGAGGTTTGGCAGTTAAATGCACTAACCTCCCTATCTTCCACCGGGCCTCCTCTTGGTTTAATTAAAAGAGCTTGGAGTTATCAGGCACATGAGGGAAATCAATGCTTTTTTCCCACCCCCACCCCCCCGTAATAACCGTGCAGGCTGAGCTGTGATCTTGCCTCTCTGAGAGCCCCGCTGCATTGTCCCCTGGGAGACTTTGATTCAATTGAGTGACTTTTTTTTTTTATTGATTGATTTCTTTTAATATTTTTTTTTTGTTTCTCTTTTCCCAGGCTTCCAAACCCAAGGTGAGCATCCCGCTGTCGGCCATCATCGAGGTCCGCACCACCATGCCACTGGAGATGCCCGACAAAGACAACACCTTCGTCCTAAAGGTGAGAGCAGGGCGGCAGCAGCGCGTAGCCCAACGGGAACCCCATCTGCACCCACATCCAACCCCCACTGCAGAGATGCTTAGTCCCCAAGGGGATTGTTGCCTTGGTTTTTAGAGCTGAGATGCCAACAGCACTAACACTCCCCGCGGCATCGCTGCCTCCCCTCCCTGTGTTGTGCCGCCCTCCCCCCAAAAATGATGCAACCTCCACCTGACGACCAGGTATTTTGGGATTGAGCTGTTTGCCTGGCTTTTACCATGGGGTTTTCCTTCTCTGTGTCACCAGGAGACAGGTTAAATTAGTGTCCAGAGACAACATGCAAGGGGAAATGCTCTTTGCTGTGACTGCCTGTGGTTTTGTGACTGCCACTGCCCTGAATCTGTGGCACATGGTGGCCATTTCATGGACATGGGGTGATGGGAATGGCTGCGTGGGGCCACCAAGGCTCTGAGGATCAACCACCCCACACGAGTCTGGGAGCACAAGCAGAGAGTGAAAGTCTCTTTCCAGAAAGAGTTTTCTATATCATACAATGGAATTGTATTAATTAGGTTAATGCTCCCTCCTGCTCTGCCAAAAGGCAGCAGCATGTCACAGCAGATCGGGGCTGAATTTCACCGGGTCCCAGCTCAGGGGGCATCGTGCCACCGTGATGATGGACATGTTGTTGGAGATGGCATTTCTCTCCAGTTAATGAGGCTGTGCCTCATGCTAGTGGATTTATGCTCTCCATCAGAGCTGCTGGACCTGCCTGGCTGGGAGGTGGCATGTGTATGTGTGGGAACACCAGTGTTTTGAGGATTTCTGTGTCCTATCCCTGCTAAAAAAGCACCTCTCTCCCTGATGCTTCTCCCTAAAAGCATGTGGCAAAGGCAGAGCAGAGAGGCCAGGCTTTCCGGCTGAATGAACCTGCTTAAAAGCTTAGAAAACTGTGAAAGCAGAGGAAGTTAAAAATCAAGCTTGGCTTCATGAAAGCCCCTGCGCCTGGTATCCTGCCTGGCCCTGGCGCACGTTCCTGTGGGAAATCACTCTCCATCAAACCCAGCTCCTTGTAAAGGTCCCACACCTTCTCCTGGCAGCCTCCTTCAGGGCACCCTCCCTGCCCCAAGGGCTTCATGCTGTTCAGCCTCAACCTCTGCTGTGGTCAGTGTCCACCATGGACATGGAGGCTGATTCAGCTGTTGTCTTCTGTGCCTCAAAGACCAACCCCATGCCTCTTCTCCTCTCCAGACTGGCCAGCCCAAGGTCCTCCTCGCTTTGTTGCGGCCTCTGGAGAGAAAATACCCCAAAACATACATGGTGCCTTGGCCAGGAGCAGATGGGAAGGATTGCTTCTCCTTTGATTGCTTCTCCTTTCTTCTTCCTCTTTATCCAGCCCAAGTTGATCCAGTTGCTTTCTTCATACCAATGATGAAGTTGACTCACATGCAGCTTGTGGGCTGGTGTAACCCCTCAGTGCTTTTTGCAGAACCGCTCCAGAGTCACAGTTCCCTAGCCCAGATGATCGGTGTGAGCCCAGCGCTCACCCAAGTCCTTGAGGTGGGGGCTGGCTTGGACTTTTTCTTCCACTGAGCATTTCTCAGCTTTGACAAGTTCATTTGAATTCTCGCCTCATCTTCCAACACACTTGCAACATCGTGTCATCTGTGAATTGATTAGGCATCCTCGCTTTTCTTTTGTCCTAATCATGACTGAAGAGCAGCACACGCGGAGTTCTTGGTGTGAAGGTGCTTCTGAGCATATCGCTCAGCTTTGGTCGTTAGCCATCGATAACCCATTAACCATCAATAACTGCTCTTGGAATATGGCTCATCAGCTACTTCTGATCGTGTTTTCTAGATCCCTTACAAGTCTCATCTCAACCATGTCTTGCTACCCTGCCTGCTGGAGTGTCACATCGGTGTCCGAAGTGTGGCCAACACCGAGGATGTGACACTGTTTCTCCCTGCCCCTGGGGCTGTCCTGAGCACGAGCAGATGGGTTTGACAGGGTTTGGTTGTGGCAGATCCCTGCTGGGGGGATTCAGCTCCGGGGTGCTTCCTTGGGTGCCTGTGGAGGGTTGGTTCCTCTGGCTACTGGAGGAGGGCTCTGGGATTGCCCTCTTCCCATCTTCTGAAGCCAGAGGTGCTCTCTACTTCCACCACTAGCAGCTCTGTGTCTGCTTCAGCCATTTCTTTAATTACCCTGGGGAATGCTCCAAACCCTGCCGGTCTGAAAATGCCTGATTTATCAAGTACCCTCCTGCTCCTGCCCCATTCTGGCCAGGGTGCTTACCCTGCCATGGGGTTAATTAATTGCAATCGATCCTTTGAGCAAGCCGAGGCAGCGAACACGGCACTGAGCCCATCTGCTCGCTCCCCATCTCCTGCTGCCCCTTTCCTGCCATTCCAGCCAGCCTTTGCCCTCCTCTCACGGCTGTCGGCACAAGATGCTTTTCCCCTATTCTCGACATTCTTTATTATTGTAGCTCATTTTCTGTCCTGGCCCTTCTTGCTGGGACATCTTCCTGCTGCTCTTTTGTGTTCCCCCTTTGCTGGCTGGACTCACAGAGGGGGTGAAGCACCCCTTGATGCTGGGGCACAGATTAGAGGGGTAAGAAAGGGAGCTGGGTGCCATGGTTTCCCAGCAGCCTTCCTGTGTACGGGGTTGATGTGGAGCCCGATCTCAACCTTCACATGCAACGTGCTGCACTTTGGCAGGTTAGAATGGGTGGAAAAGCCCTTGCCTTGTTTGGGGAGGCCACGCTGGAATAGTTTCTGCCAAATTGCCTAAGAATTAGCCTGCAGCATGTCCCCACCACCCATCAGACACCAAGTACATGCATTTTTTTTTCCATTGCACAAGCAGGCACTTGCAAAATACCCAAGGCCTGCACGTGCTTCGCTTGCTGTCATGCTCTGCGTGAGAGAGCAGCCCTGTCTCCCACACCAGCTTCATGCATTGCCTGCAGAAAGCCAAAGAGGCTCCTTTGCTCTGGTTAAACAAAATGGGGTGGGGGAGACCTTTGCTGCTCCCCTTCCCCTCTGCTCGGGGCAGGATCCATGTACAGCCTCGGGCTGCAGGAGGGAAGCAGGTTGCTGCTCGGCCCCAGCCCAGGCGCTGGGCACCGCTCCCTGCACGCCCTGCTTATTTTCAGGACAGTGATTCAGTTGTTTGTGATTAATTTAATTTGCTAGGAGGTTGTCTCAGCAGGCAATGCGATACCCTCCCGGAGTCAGGGCTGCTTCATCAGCTCGGGAACGCGATGTGCGAGGGGTCCGTGAGGGATGCGGGGAAACACCGCATGGCGTGGCTTCTGAGACCCGCTGCTCTGCTGCTGATGTGGGACTTCTGGGTCCTCCCTGGCCCTGGAAAGGCCCAGCTCCTTTGGGCTTGCAATTTTGGAGGCTCTTTTGCATCCTGATTTTTTTTTTTTTTTTTTTTTTCCTGTTTAAGTGGGTTTCTCTCCCACCCTGTTGCAATAGGAAGCCTCACAGACCAGCAGGCAGAAAGCCTAACAGAAGAGAGGTTTTAAACTCCTGGGTTTAGGGGCCTGGCAGGATTTTGGGGCAGAGAGCAGCATGGCTTCTGCTTAACCTGTGCAGAGCTAGTTTTGGGGGGGCACTGAGGCAGCCCAGAAGTGAGGGATGTTGTCTGTGCTGGAGTGTCGTGCCATGCACCCCCAATGCCACCGGCCAGATGTGACTTTGCCATGGAGGCTGTAAAAACCTTATGATGCGTTTGCTGATAACGGTGGGGTGGGGTTTTTCCTCTGAGCCCTGGCTTTGGTCAGGGGTCACCTTTGGACACACCAAAGCACCTCTGTGGGTCACCCCTCGGCATCCCTTTGCTGGGATGAGGCAGGGCACTTACCCTCTCCCATTTAACCAAAGTGCTGTGTAATAGCAGCAGGTGAACGTGAGGGTCCAGCTGGGTTACGGGTGTGCTTTGCCTCGGGGCGGGTGGCAGGACCCTGGTGCAGCCTGACACTGTCCCACATTGCTTTCAGGTGGAGAACGGGGCTGAGTACATCCTGGAGACCATCGACTCCCTGCAGAAGCACTCCTGGGTGGCAGATATTCAGGACTGCATTGACCCCGGGTAAGGCTCACTGGAGGAAGGTGCTGTGCAGGGACCAGGCTCACCACTGCTGTGATGCCCTCACCACCGAGAACGGGTTATTACCCCTGATGTAATTTTTGCTACTCAGGTTATTACAAAAAGTCCCTGACTCATGCCAGCAGAAGTCTGGAGGCAAAGTTAGCAGGCTGTGCGTCAGAGGTGCAGCCTTGCAGAGCACTGGCTACTTGCTTACCCTTTCCTGCTCCATGTTGCCTCACCAGGCCGAGGCAGGTGACCCAGGAACGCAGCCCTCGATGTGGGAAGCTCCTAACACCCGCCCTCTGAAGCTTTTATACTATATTTGAGCTATTTTCTATGCTTTTTTCCAGTCCAGCATCCATGATATATTTCAGATTCTGCTGGCTAAATAGACTTATGTTTCTATCATGGTGGTATTAATGCTGTCACTGGAGTCACAACAACTCTGCCAAAACTTCTCATCTGCTTTTTCATCAGCCCGTGCATTGGGTTACACTGTAGGGAGGTTCATGTACCCAGTGCTGCTGCCCTTCAGCTGGCTCAGACAGACCCTGTCCCAGGGAGGCAGCATCAGCCCAGGCACTCCCCGGGCTCTGGGGAAGTCCTGGTACTGCTCTTGGCACGGTTTTGGCAAAACAAGGTGCTTAAGCTTGGAACAGGGGCTTAGAGAGGCTCCAGATGCCTCCAGGCTGCCTTTGCCCCCTTCTGCTGGAGAGAGGCAGTTTGGGCACTGCGGGGTCAGTCACCACGGAGGCCGCATCTCATGGGGAGGATGCGCTAATGCACTCCAGGTCTGTGCTCCTTCAGCTCCTTTTACTGTTTTTTAAAATATATAATTCAAGAAGTGATGTTGAGCCTGGGCTGCTGATGGAGGCGAGGCCGGGAAACGGCCATTTTTCCCCACTGCCTGTTTCAGGGCCGGTTTTCCAGCCGGAGCCAAGTGCTGTGGCCATGCTCGCCTCAAGCCATTGCAGAAGCTGCCAGCAGCCCCACGCCAGCCCCTCGCTCTGCTGCCGGCAGCCTCCCAGCCTTTTATGTTTGCTTAGCACCCAGCGCAGTCCCGCTTTGGCCTCCGGACGTGACTGTAAAGCAAATAATAATGAACTCCAGAGCAAATAATAATGAGCTGTTTAATACACCGACACACACGCTTGGTGCCAAGAATGAATTTTCAATCAGCTCCTGATGCTTTTGCCAAGGGCTGCGCGCTGGAGCTGCTGCGTGAGCGCCCGTCGACGGCTTTTCTGCAAAGCGCTGTTGGTTTTGGTTTCCTTCCTTCCTTCTTGTTTTTAACTGGATGCAGCTGAATGACTCCCAATGGCTGATTCACTTACTGGCCACTAAATAATTCAGCAGCTCCCTTGTGAGCCGTTACCACTAACGCAGCCGCTTCCTCGCTGCCTGTGCCCACGTGGCCACCATTAAGCAAGAGTAGCCGAGTGCTGCAGGCAGCTCTGGCAGTGCCGGGCTCTTGTCGGCGGCCAGGATAAAAATAGGCTGTGGAGCAAGTGGGGGGACTTGTGCAAGAAGGGTGCTGAAGTGCATGGGCAGGGGTTGGGCAGCAGGGATGCTCTCTGCGGGGGCTACGCTGCTGCGGCCCCCCCTTGCTCTGTTCCTGCTCACTGTCTCTCTCTGGGCTTCCTGGTTTGGTTTTTTGGTGTCTTTTAGGGACACAATTCCTGTGGGTTGGTAATTCCCTTTGTGGAGGGTGAAAGGGAAAGCACCCTTGAGTGGAAGTGGGTGGTGGGAGTGTGCGTGTGTGTGCAGATGTCTTGCAAAGCAAAGTGCTGAAAGTCAAGGTAACAGATTTCCATCCAAACCAACAAGGTTGCAGCAAAATACTGCAGCTAGGACCGACCAGCATGACCCATGAAGTGAGGGCTTTCAAGCGTTTAATCCCTCCCACGCCAGTTTCTCACCCTGAAAAAGCCATGTTGTTTTGCCGGCCGCTCTGCCTCTCAGTGCTGCGGGTGCAACTGTTGTGGCAGCCCCTCTGGGAGGGAGTGAGGAGCATCGGGATGTGGTGTCAGATCACAGCTGGAATTTCATTTGGTCAAGTCCCCGTCACATGCCTGTGAGCGGAGGTGCCACGCGTGCGTGTCCCTGCAGCGTGGCAGCCAGCGTGTGACCGTCTGCTCTGTGCTCTTCCCCCAGGGACAGCGGGGACGACATCGAGCTGGCGTCCTGCGCGCAGGGAGCCTGTCTGCCGGGCAGGGTGTCCTCCTGCAGCTGCGAGTTCCTGGCTGATGGTAAGGACCTATGTCTGCGCAAAACTCCCGCTGGGGAGGGTGGGCGTCTCTGGGTGCCAGTTCTGGTTTGGAGGAGGCCAGATCCTGCCAGCAATAAAGTTAAGGAGCCTGAAGCAGGTGCTGTGGGGATGGATCTTCCTCTGTCCATCACTGTCCCCTTCCTCATGCTTGTCCCCAGGGAGATGGCCCACCCCTGTTGAACACATCGACATAGCCCCTGTACATCCTGGTATGTGCAGAAAATCAAGTCCCTGGCTGCAGGCACTGGATTCTCTGCACCCTCCATCTGCACAGCCCCACCTCATCTCTATGCCCAACCAAGACACGTGTGCCTCCCATCCTGGTCATGCCAGGGGAAAGAGACCCAGCACAGGCTGAAAGAAAGCCCCCCAAGCTGTGGCCAGAGCCATAACCTAGCCCTGAGATGTCTCCAGGAGCCAGGGGTGCTCCAGTGCAGTTGCTTTCAGAGCAGGACAGCCCCCAGCCTTGTCCAGCGATGGTGGGTAATGCTGAGCCACAAGCTCATCCCTCTACAAACTCCCTTCCAGATGTGCCCAGGCCACCAGACAGATGTGCCCTGCCCAGCGCTCACAACACCACCATGGCCACTGCTGTCCCTGTGCCCCACGGACGGGGCAGGGACTCCCTGGGGGAGCTCCTCACCCATGTCCCGCTGGAGAGCTTCCTGCAGACACTGGAGTCCTCCCCCACCGCTGGTGGGCATCTCACAGGTACCGGGGTGCAGGATGCGGCCCCAGTGCCTCAGTCTTGTGGGTGCATGGAGGAGGAAGGGGTGGGAGAGGGCAATGTCTGGGTGCTCCCTAAAAACCTGCTCTCCCTGTGGCCAGGAGAGGACAGTGAGGCGGAGGCGGAGATCAACCTCTCCGACTTCCCCTGGTTCCATGGGACTCTCTCGCGGATCAAGGCGGCTCAGCTGGTGCTCTTTGGGGGTGCCCGGAGCCACGGCTTGTTTGTCATCCGGCAGAGCGAAACGCGGCCAGGGGAATATGTGCTGACCTTCAACTTCCAGGGGAAAGCAAAGGTGGGTGTCCTCTGCTTCTCCCTGAATATTAGTGCCAGCCCTGCCCGGCACCCTGGGCTCCTTCCCGCCCTACTGGGGCTCTGCATGCAAGCGGGTGCCATGTGGTGACCCCAAACACGGCAGCTTATCCCTCAGGACCACCTTTGTCCCCCAAGAGCCCTCTGCACCCCGCGCAGCCCCTTCAGCACTTTCCCAGCTGAATCAGTGCCTGCCACATGGGCATAAAGTTAAATACCCCACAGGATCCCACCATAGCCTGGCACATCATCCCCTGCCCTCTTCTTGTCCGCTCTATGTCCTGAAGTACACGGATGCACTATAAAAAAAATAACCCACATGTAGTTCTCTGCTAGATCCCTTTTCTACCAGAGCGCACACGCTGTGAGAGGTTAAGATTTAACTGCCTGGTCTTGTCACCTGTCCTGCAAGAAGTAGTTCAGGTGGGCTGTGAGCTTCCCCAGGCTGTCTGTGTCACCAGGATTGGGGCTGCAGCACCCCCAGCTGCACCCAGCTGCCCTTCTCTGGCCATTTCTATATGGTGTTCATCACCAGGAGGGGACAAACTTCTCCTGGGGCTGCAGTGAGTGGGGTTTTTCAGGAAACATCCTGCAGCAGGAGACCATCCCATCCAGGCAGGATAAAAATAACATACACTGGGAGCAAACCTCCCGTGGTTGATGGAAGTGGCTCCTTCTGCTGATTGCAAGGACGAATCTCACCCTTGCAATCCCCGGCTCACCCGCTGGCCTCCTGCGCTTGCAGCACCTCCGCCTGTCGCTGAACGAGAGCGGGCAGTGCCACGTCCAGCACCTCTGGTTCCAGACCATCTTCGACATGCTGCGCCACTTCCACACACACCCCATCCCCCTCGAGTCGGGCGGTGCGGCTGACATCACCCTCCGCAGCTACGTCGTGGCCCAGAGCCCGCTGCCCGGTAGGTGCCGGGGCCAGGCAGGGGCCCGGCTGCCTGTGGAGGGTTGGATTGGTGGTTGGGCTGGGATCTTGCGTGGACCTAAAAGGGACTGATCCCTGGGATTGCCCCACCAACCCACCTCCTTAAAGCTGTGCCCATGATGGTGTGCGTGGCTCTGGAGATGCACCAAGGTGGGCGTTATCCCATTGAAGGTGGGCAGGGAGGACCACGCAGCAGCAGGACTGTGCCAGGGTGACCCGTGTGTCCCTGGCTGTGGGTGTCAGTCCCCTGGCTTGGGCAGGAGAGTAGCAGAAGAGGGGTCTGCGGGGCTTGGAGCAGTCTGCTCTGGTGGGAGAGGGTGGGCAAGGTGGGTTGGGGAAGGACAGGGTCAAGGATGGAGAGGGCAAACAAGGGAAAGAGTGAGCATGGGATGGTGTCAGTGAAGGGGCGGTGGGGGGCAAGCCCCCAGGCAGCATTGGAGGGTCAAGCTCCTGTCTCCCTTGCAGACACCGGCCCCCCGCCAGCCCTTGTGTCGCAGCCTCCAGGCTGCCGGGTCGACCTGCCACCTCCGCACTACTTCTGCAGCACAGCGCCCACCGGCCCGCCGGCCCCACTGCCCGCCGAGGGGGTGGCCGTGGCCCCCAGTGTCACCGTCCCTGCACCCTACCACCGTCTGGAGGGTGCCCTGGGCCCCCGGAGCCGCAGCGACAGCGCCGAGCGCCGGCCGGAGCCCCCCGCCGCCAGTGCCGAGGACTACCACGAGGCTGACGGTGCCCGGAGCCGGACCCGGGCGGTGGAAAACCAATACTCCTTCTACTGAGCCCCCGCCGTGTCTGGGGGCTGGATGGTGGGGGGATGCAGGGCACCCATGCCCCTCACCGCTGCACCAGCCTCGCCACCTCCTCCTGCCACCACCAGCAACCCACCTGGGATGTCCTTCTTGCTCCCTGCCACTTTCAGGAGCCGTGCCAGTGGCAGGTGATGTCCCGGCTGGACCCAACGCCAGCCCCGAGGTTGGGGCAGTGCTGGGGGTTTGGGAGGCTGAAAGCGTCAGTGCCATTTTGGAGCTTGCAGCCTCTTCTCTTTCCCTCCGGACCAAGAGCTCTCCCGGGGCCAAGCCACGCTCCCTGTATCTCCTCCCGGGGATGCCCATCGTGGGATGGCAGCCCAAAGCCGTGATGGGCTCCATCCTCCAGCCAAAGCACCTCAGCGCATCCCCTCTGGGGTGAGAGCCCAGCATGGCCAACAGCTCTTCTGGCACCATTGCCCTGCAGACCAGCTGCCGAGGGGTCTGGGGTTTTGGGATGACCGTGGAAATGGAAGATCCCCATGCAGAGGCTTTTCTGGCACACACAGATCTGTGCACCCAAGAGGGCACCACTGCAGAGGCATAAGGGTTTATCTAGGCTGGCTTTCAGGCTCCCTCTGGGGCACGCGTTTCCCAAAAGTTTTTTTCCAAAGTTTAATGAATTGCATTAGCAGAAGGCTTTTCCTGCTGTCCGGCCGTTTCTGTTCCTTTGTCCTTTCTCTCCTTGCTGTACCTGCAGAGAGTCTGTGGATAACCCCTTTCTTGCTCCCTCTCTTCCTTGCTTTTTCAAAACCAAAGCTTTCTGCAAGGGCATTGGCTCAGCCTTCTGCCTTCTCTCTATCGCAGCCAGGCAGTATTTTCCATTGCTCAAGGCAAACATTGAAAAATATGACAACGCCTCCGCTTTGCATCAGTTGTTAGTCATTCGGGATGTCTTGGGGCAGGAGGGGGGGGGGGCGGTGTCAGAGAGAGGCCAGGGGCTGTGCCTCGAGGTGAGGGGCAGCCTCACCCTGCAGGTGTTCGGCTGGGCTCCCGGGAATGAAAACACTACACATCTTCAGTAGATGCTATTGATGGTTATTTTTTTCCTGAGAAAAATAGAAATGCCCAAGAAGAGCAAAAGCAATGGGGCTGCCACCAGGTGGGTGAACAGCCAGCCGGTGCAGAGGGCTGGCCCAGGCTGACTGCAGCGATAGGCAGGATTTCCCTCACCGATGGCTGAAATCTCTCCCCAGCAAAGGTAAAACCCTGCCAGCGATGGCTGTAGAAGCACTGCTGCTGGGAAGGACCAGGAACTGCAGCGGTCATTGCTTCTTGGTGGCTTTCTGATAGACCAGTGCAGCCACATGCATCTACTGCAGAAAAAGGAGGTCCCCTGATAGAGGTGAGCCCTGGGAGAGAGTGTACAGCAGACACCTGCTGTGGCCAGGTATGCACAATGTTGTCGATGCTTTTCTACAGGTCACTGAAGCCCTTAGGGTGGTTTTACAGGCCAGGCTGCTTACCAGGATTGTGTGCCTCCTGTGGGGTGGGAGACCCTCTGAAAGGGCAGCTTTGCTTGCAGACAGTGCTTGCATGTCCCTCTTCGTTTGCCTCACACAGCTTTTCTTCCCCATCACCAGGACTCCTGGCTCCTCCTATGGCTGCCAGGCCTGGGTGACAGTCTAGCAGGACCTTAGCGAGGTGGCTTTGAAGTGTCTGGATAGGTCGCCAGGTAGAGCAGGCCCCACCCTGCTAGATGTTACCACTTATTGCAAAGAGAGGTATGAGCTAAGCCACAACCTAGCTCAAAACCTCTTGAATTTGCCTGGAGTTTTGGGTCAGGTCAAATTTTTTTTTAGGTGCCTTCTTTCCTGAGCTAGCAAAGCATGTCTCCAGCCCTGGAGTTGTTTGTCCCTCCTACTTCAAGAGGGCAGGGAGGGTGTCTCCAAGGCTCTTTGCCTCTTCCTGCAATGTGAAAGCTGCCTTTCTGGCCCGTGAGTGCGTGAGACAAGGGCTGGTAGATCTCATTCCTGCAGCAAATGCCATCTTCTCCCCAAACACATGGCCCTTCAAACAGCAGCAGGAGCAGTTTGCTCTGGTGGGGGTATTTCTCCTTCCTCAGCACAGCTAAAACCCAGCTCGGAGGAGTTCATGCAGCCAGGAGAGGCCAGATGGTCTTGCTGGCTGGGTTTGACATGGACCTGCTTCCTTCACACACACGGTGAATGAGGGGGGACCTTCAGATGTGGCACAGACATCGTCATTCTTGTTCTTCACTGAGGTCCCAACAGGCCGGGTGGTTGTGGTGGGAGCACTGCCTTACAGACCTTCAGATGTCAGCTGATGTTTCACCTTCTGTGTCACAGGATAGGAAAAGGAGAGGGAAGCAATGATCTGCAAGCAAAAATGTTAATTTGTAAATAGGGAAGAGTCTGGAAGAGTTTACTGTTCTGTAGAATAAATTAATTTTATTTAAAAAAAAAAAAAAAGGACTTGTTAAACAAATGGAGAACTCGTGTTCCAGTTTTAAAATAAAATCACTTGCAAAAAGGACAGCGCATGAGCTTGGGGCTTTGCTGGATTTGCTACATAAAAAAAGAAAAAATAGAGGGAGGATGCTCTCCTGCTGCATGTGTGTAGACCTTGTTGCTATCTCGAGGCAGTTGGGGCTGGGCTCAGACTGCCTCTGCCCAATGGAGTGCACTGGGGGGTTTATTTCTCACTGTGGAGCAGAGGGAGGTGGAGAACAGGACCAGGCTGCACAGGGCAGGGTTTCCTCTCCTCCCAGTCTGTTATTTTCTTTGTCTGGTTTGTCACTGGTGCAAGTCAGAATGCCTCCACCCCTGAAGCAGTGCAAAGAATAGTGAGTTAGCAGCCCTGGGGCGTGAAGATGGACCTCCCTTGCCAAAGGCCTGTGCTACCATCTCCTAGCAGCCGAGTTCTCTGTAGCATGTCGTTCCCCCCTCCCATGCCGTCGTCTCTCCTGGGAAGCAGTGCCTCACGCTCTGCCATCGTATGTCTTCCTAGTGTGCTCTCTTCTGCTGCGGATCCCCCGGGAAAACTGGTACGTTGTCCCAGACTGCGCTGTCACAGCTAAGCAGCGTGACAGACACGGCTTCCAGACGCAGCTAACACATGGCTTTTGGGGGGGTGGAGGGAGCTGCTCAGCTCTGTAATCAGGCCACAGTTGTGTCATGATCCATTCACAACAACGTTCCCTCCCCAAAAGTGTCCAGAGCCTGTTCACCGGTCCAAGAGCTCTTCCACCAGGAGCTGGGCAGCTGGGGAGGCGACAGCCCCTCTGTACGGGCTCCTCCTTCACTGCCCGCAAGGCACGCTGTGCCTGTGGGACAGCTGCTCCTCCTGCCTCACCATAAGCTGTTCACACCTCAGCTCATTAGCAAATTGACTAATTACAGCATTAGTTTTGCTGGAAAACATGCTTTCCATTCTTTTCACAGGGTTCCTGGGAGGGCAGGGGTGGGATGCAACAGCCTTGTGCATCAAACACCGAGATCTAGTAGTGAGCCAAGACGAAGCAGCCTCAGCGTGTGAGCTGGGCTGGATTTCCCTGCCAGTGATACCTCTGCCCAGGGACGGGGCAGCACTGGTCTGCAGGGATGCTGGCGCAGAGCTGCAGCCTGGCAGATACTATGAAGAGGGCAAAAACGTGAAGGGATTTCAGCAGCACAGCCTCCCACATTCCACATGGGTATTTGAGGTGTCCGCGGCTGCTCCTGCCTGCCACGCAGGGTCTTTCTCAGCACAGGCTTACAGTGCTTCCAGAAGCATCCCTTTGGTAGGAAACCTCAGGGTGCCTTTGCTCTAAAACACAAATGAGCTTCTTTGATACAGATCAGGGAGCTAAATTTTGTTGTTTGGTTTGCACTGAACTATGAAAACACCTCCCTGTTCTAACGCGAATCCCCTGTTCCCAGTAAGCCCAGTTCTGCCCAGATCCCAGCCCAGCAATCTGATTTCATGGGCTTTGTATTTTTTAATGGCATGATGTAATGCTTCCTCTTTTTGTACGACCCGAGTAAGAGTCTTGTCACCTCTCTCCAGATAAATATATTTTAAAAGTAATAAGTGCATAATACATCAAGAGTCTATACCAATTCCCCAGACATGTAGTTTGAGAGCGAGATGCTCCCAGGTCTCTTTCCCTGTGCTGTTTGCGTGGGCTCCATTGGATGACAGGCAACTGCCTGTTGTTTCCCAGGGCTGTGAGTTGTCACTGGCACAAGCCACGCTTCGGGCAAGAGAATCGAGCTGCCCAGCTGCTCCCCACAGCCCTTGGGCTGTCACAATGTCTGCGGCACGGCTGCCATTCTGCCTTCCTCCCGTGGGGACTGGCATGAGAGGGCTGAGGCCTGACAGCTCATCACTCACACCCCCGCTTTTGGAAGCTGTGCTTTAGAGAGGTGGCCATGACAGCAAGGAGGAAGAAACAGGGTAACACCTTACAGGCTAGGGAGCTAAACTGGCCTGTGTTGTGCTCAAGACTCAGCAGAGCAGAGGGGAGAGGAAACTCAATCTGTTTGCAGCAACTTTGCTTCTAAAACCCGTTCTGCGGTGACTGAGAGAGCTGAGGAGGACCCAAGGCTGGGAGAGCCGTGGGCACAGGCGCTTGTGAGCTGGCAGACAGCATGGGGAAAGCTGTTTGCATTGCTCCAGCCAGGGCTGCGACTGCAAGGATGCCTTCCAGGGCCAGCGCGGCCAGCTGGGAACTCAGCCAACACTAAATTCACACCATTCTTTTACAAATCAGGTTGGTAAGACAAACACGAAGCATAAACTAGTGTGATTTCCATAGCAACCTCAGTAGAGGTTGAAAAGTCTTTTGTAAACATAGGGCTGAACCTGAGGATCAGCTCTGATTTTCTTCATGGAAGGGGGAAGAGCATGGGGGCTTAATAAATTCAGGTCATACAAATGACCCATAAATCTCAGAAGGAGCCATTCCCAACCTCTCTGTTCCCCTTTCTGTCTGTTCCCCTTTCTGTCACCCACTCCACATGCACAGCACGAAGCTGTCTGAAACCCAGAGCCCAATTTCACCGCTCCAGCTTATCTCTATAAACTGCACAAAGGCTTATGTCCCTCTTCCATTGCAGCTGACCTTTACTAGCTAATTCTCTGACGCACGCACAGCCCGAGCACATGCCATGCCATTTCTGTAGGGCCACAGCAGCTTGACGAGAAATTTGGCTTGCAGAGGAAGCCTGTACCGCAGCCAGCTCCGGCTCCTCTTCCCCACTCACGGCTTTCTCCGTCCCTGTCAGACAAGCGTGGATCTGGGCGTACAAGCCCTCAGCTCGTCCAGGCACTGTTCCTGCAAAGACTAGGAGTGAACATGAATGCAGACAGCGCAGCATTCCCCCCCTGCTACCTGCCTGCCTCTCCAGCACCCGACAAGGCCGCGCCGCGGGGAATCGCGCTGCCGTTCATCACTGTCAGCGGACAAAGCCTGCGGGCAGCGCTGGTTAATTACCAAAGTGACACGAACAGATGGTGCAGGCAGCCTGCCGGGGAGGCACTAGGAAGTCCTATATCGCTTACACCGTCACGGGGAAGGGATTTGGCAGGGCTGAGGGTGCCAGTGCGAAATGCACTGAACTTTCACCCTCTTCGGGGCTCTGCTAAGCCCAGAGCCCGGCCAGAGTGTGGCAGACGCCGGAGCTGCCTTGCTAACGGGTCCCGTGGGGGACAGCCTACACTCGCTGCAGCCGGGAGAACGTGCCTGGGGGACGGGGGGCATCAGAGCTCCAGCAAACGCAGCTCTGGGGGGCAACGGGCCCTCGGCTGCAGCTGGGACCTGGGCGCCGCGACGCAAGGGCCGACCTCCGCCCCCAGCAAGGCCGCGCCAGGGCCCACAGCCGCCGGGGCACACCGCCGCGGCACGCTTTCGCCTAGCAGCCCGCGGCCATGGCCCAGGGGCCCCGCGGGCCCCTCAGGCGCCCGCTCCCCCGCGGGAGTCCCTTAAGGACCGCGTATCCCCCGCGGGCCGGGCCCCGCCGCCATGACAGGCCGCGGCAGCCCCGCAGGCCGGGCGCGTCGCGCGGCGTGACGTCAGCGGCGGGGCGGGGCGCGGTGGCGGCTGGAGCATGGCGGCGCCCTCGGCCCCGCGGCCGCCCCGGCCCCGCAAGGAGCCGCAGCCGCTCGTCATCCCGCGGAGCGCCGCCGAGGAGCAGCGCCTCCGCCTCGAGCGGCTCATGAGGAACCCGGTGAGGGCACCCGCCGGGCCTCTGCCCCTGCCCGGGGCCGTGAGGGGAGAGGGAGACCGATACCCCCACCCCTCCGGCGTCCGTGAGGGGAGAGGGGCCGACCCCCGCCTTCCTCCTGCCCGGTTCCGTGAGGGGAGAGGGGCCGATATCCCCCTTCCTCCTCCCCGGGTCCTTGAGGGGAGACGGACTGAGACCCCCATCCCACCCCGGGGGTCTGTGAGGGGAGAGGGACCGATCCTCCTCCGTGGTTCTGTAAGGAGAGTCGGACTGACCCCTCCCTCCCTTTCTCCTCGCCGCCTCCGTGAGGGAAAAGGGACCGACACCACCTTCCCCCTCCTTGGGTCTGTGAGGGGAGAGGCCGACCCCCCCACACACACACACCGGGTGGCCGTGAGGGGAGAGAGACCTAGCTTTCCTGGGGTGCTGTGAGGGGAGAGACCCTTCTCTGGGGACCCAGGGGGAGGGCTGACCCCTCCGCGCTCTGCCGCTGGGCTTTTCTCTGCCTGCTGCTTTTAATAGTGGGGGGGAGCACGACCCTGGTTCCTCTAACTGGGTGTTTTGGTCCTTGTGCTGAGGAGGTGTTTTCCGGGTGGAGACTCTCACCATCCCTCTGTGCGTGCTGGAGGAGACTGAGACGTCCCCACCCTGTGTTTCTCCTCTGACCTTGCACCGTGTGTTCTCCCTTCCCTGCTCTTCCCTGTCCTTTGTAGATCTGGCATGGAAGGTGCACAGATGCCTTTCATCGCTTCCCAGACTACTGGTAGTGGGAGTATACTCAGTTTCTGCGAGTGCTTGGAGGTGCTGACTTGCTTCCTTCTAGTTTCCATACTGAAAAGAAGCACAGACACTCCTAATCCTCCTGGGGTTTGTTGACCTGCAGGCCTGAATGTGAGGGAAGGAGAGGATACCTTCTGATTCTCGTTTTCTGCCTGCTCCTGATCCCTATGCATGAAGAAATGACTACAGCTGTGCTCCTTCTGAGATCTGTCAGCTGATGGAAGAGGCTGTTGTCAGACATATACCACCTTTCAACAATGTGTTAAAATTGCAGACTTTGCTCCTAGAAGATACTGATGACTGGTTGGTTTGTTCTTGCAGGAAAAGACTGTACCAATTCCTGAAAAACTGAATGAATGGGCACCACGACCTCCCCCGGAGTTCGTTAGAGATGTGATGGGTAAAGATACTATTCTTCAGATAACTCTAGGGTCAGCTACATTAAACTTAGGAAAGTGTTTAACAGAAAAGGCCAGAGATGGTTTTCTGTTGTTGCTTATTTTGCTGGAGAAAAGAGGTATGAAATGTGCTTCAAGAGTTGCTTTTTCAAGTTTTATTTGGTTCTTGGGTTCCAGTTTTCTGCTTGTTGTTAGAATGCAAAGTGAACAATGCCTGTGTCACTCCAGCACATGGACTGCGTGCAGTGAAATAAGCTGCTGCTCTGGTGATGATAAAGTAAATGATGATAAAGTAAATGATGATAAAGTAAGTCTGTCCTTTCCATGGATCTGAGAGTGCTCTGGAAACTTACGAAGTCCTTCTTTTGGCTGCTTTGAGTCTGACTCAGTGAGAAGCAGACTCAGTGAGAAGCAGACACTCACAGCAGATATGATCGTATGTGGTCAGGTAGGGAGCTGGCAGCTGTGCAAAGAACCTGACCCAAGTATTCTGCTTACACTTTACTTTTACCTACACGGATTAAATGTAGTAGTTGCAGTATAAATTTCATCTACATGTAGATGTTCTGTCTTTCTTTGGGACCTTCATCCTTATTAATGATCCTTTGTAGAGGCTGACTTATTCTTATTTCAGAATAATTGATCTTGCACTAAGGCTTTTATATACTTCTGAATAAACTGTTCTGCTTATTGTAATTCCCTGAGGGCTTTTCCAAATAGCTTTGCTGTGTGCTTGAGTTGAACTGTCTTGTTTTTCTGGGAGCACCTGACACGCTGGGATTCTGTTGGTATCAAGAGCACCCTTATTGCAGTCCCAGCTGCCATGTTTTAATTACTGGGTGTCGTCTTTGAGGCATGTATTTGTGTGTGTTGCGTTGAGAAATGGCTCAGGAGACAGAGGAAAAGGATGGAGTGTGGTGCTGAAAGCTCCTGTGAGACTTCAACATGCGGACTGATGCCAAGAAGAGAGAGGTATAGGGATTTCATTTATGAAGAAACAGTCAAAAACTGTCAGTGGTATCTGTCTGGCATGGGAAAGTATAATATGATGGGGGTTTAATCACCCTTCTGTTGACCTTTATTTTTTGTATGAGATGCTGAAAATTAGTCAGAAGCAGCCTCAGTAGGGTGTTTTAGTTCACTGCTGCCTAGAAGAGAATGGGGTGTGCATTTGATCTCTAGTTCTTTTACTGCCTCGATGTCCAGCTCAGACTGGATTCTCTTTAGGGGAGTAATTGACCGGCAGAGACTGCAGTGACCCGTAAGTGTGTGGTTTTGCAGCTCACTTTGGCTTTTGATTGTGAGTGATTTGAGCTTACATAAAACGGTGACACACCGTGTGTGTTGTTAGCAGATTTTCATCTTACAGTGCCCTTTCATATGTCCTGTCCCTCAGCATCAAGCTGTAGTCATTTGTGAGCATCTAGTATACGTTATTTTCTAGTAGACTAACTCTTCTTTATTGTAGGTTCCAGTGCTGGAGCTGGGAGTGGGGAGTTTCATGTGTACCGGCATCTTCGTCGGCGAGAGTACCAGAGGCAAGATTTCATGGATGCCATGGCTGAGAAGGTCAGCAGGACTCTTTATAATCCTCCCCCTGACTATTTGGTGTTCATTGCAAATCTTTTTTTTTCTTTTAAAGTCATGTACAAATAATTCAGTTCCAAACCACCTCTTATCAGAGGAAAACTGTAGGAGTATGTGATATGTGGCGTCTTTGTCAGTATTGAAACATTTGGTGCTTTGTGTCAGACATGCTCCATCTCTGTTCACTGGGGTCCTAGCACACTGTAAGACTGCACGTGAATGTGTGTGTTCTCAGGTTGGTTTGAAAATGCTTTAAAAACTAGAAATCCCAAATATCACTGTCTTGCACAGTCAGAATCAAAGCAAGTGCCTGTGCACAGAATCCGGATCTTTCTTTTAAGTCTTGGTTGAGTAGAATAGCACCTCTTTCAGAGAGCATTACTGTTTTACTCTCTTGACCAAGATGAGTCCTTTGATCCGTATGTTAATGTTTGTGTCTCAAATTATTCTCTTGTTTTTACTGAAGCATTCTTTAGGACAGAAGCCCAACCTCCCTCATCTGCTTTGGTGAGGATTCCTCCCTCTGAAGGCTTCAATGTTTGGCTCAGGCTGCAGGTTAAAAACGATGTCTGTACAGAAGTCATCCCTAGGAATATAGCTTTTGTATAAAGAAGAAGCTAGACAAAATCTGGCAAAGCTCCCTTCTGTATTTTGCTAAAAGACTTCTCCCTAAAAGGACATGACTTTTAAAAGAAGTATTTTAATTTAGATTGTGACCAAAGTATGACATGTGATCAATTACAGCAAAGACTAGATGAGGAATTCCAGAAGAAACTGGAGAGGAATAAGATGATTGCAGAAGAACAAACAGCAAAACGCAGAAGGAAGCGGTAAGGGCAGATTGTTCCCAGGAGGCTTGACATGGAAACCCTCATGCTCTGTCCTCATCTGTAGCTGCATGCTTTGGATAAATGCTGTCATTGTGTGCCTACATCTATCAGCTGAGAAGTCTGGCTGTGGAAATTAATTTTGTTAATGTCATTGCTTGGTTTCTAAAGGTAGCTGTAAACTTGACAGGCTTTGCTGGCCTGGTTTATTTTCCATGCCTTCTCTAGCAGGGTAACTTTTGACTGGCTGAGCAGCTTTTGCTCACACTGTGATGTTGACTGCAACATGCCTTACTGCATATTTGTTATAACAATGTCAGGAAAGGTTTGTATATACATCTGACTTAAATAAATATCTGAAACAGCTGACACGAAGCAGCTTAAGTGCAAAAATGGGTGCTGCTTAATGGGTATGTGTATGGATTTGGACTAGCAGAGCGTGGTACGCCGCGTGTACTCTGTCAGTGTGACGAGTCCAGTTCAGTCTGTGAATACTGAAAAGGCCACTGAAGCGAGCAGTATTGTTAAAATCAGTAGCTTCTTCTACCTACTTCATTGAAACATCTGGCAGGTCAAGTCTAGTAAGTTAGATGGAAAAATTAAAAAATATTACATCCATCCTTCTCTTAAGTTTTAGACAAAGTGAAACAGTTACAAGATTGATGCTTTCGACAAATAGTCTGAGCACTGTAATGCAGCGATACAAGAATTTAAATTCCACAGTCTGTGTCCACCATACCTTTCAGAAATAGCGGGCTATCATGGATAGGCTCTTTCAGAGGGTCTGATCCTTAGCAGCCTCTCTCTTGCTTCTTAGAGAACGAGGGTTTTGCATCTTGTAGCTGAGAGTCGCTGCTGAAAGGCCTGTGCGAAGTGACTCACTGGCATATTAGCACAAAAGTGCACAACAAACCCTGTTGCCATCTGACTTTAATTTAGTGTGGTCCAACAGATGGCCAGCAAGTCAGATCTGGCCTGCTGCCTTTTCCCTGGCTGAGATGGAGCACAACTGTTCAAACAGCAAATGCTGCCTAAACACTCCCAACACCTCCTTGTCCCCCTTCTATAGTGTAATGGTGTAGGTACCAAGCAGCTTTGCCCTGTAGGAGCAACTCTGACTTCCCTCACCACCCCTTTTCTTCTGTCCTGACCTAACAGGTACAGTACTTGGCGCTCTGTTTCAAGAGAATTAATTTATGGTGTTGAGAGAGGAACAGGAATCCCAGGTTGCTCTGCCCCATGTCTGCCTGGTTACCTTTGCTAGGCAAACAGAACTGGGTCATATGAACTGAAATTCCCCCTTGCTCTTAATGTTACTCCTAGGGCCCAACATATTGATGAAGTACAGCCAAAGATTAAGCTCAAAGCATACTGCATTACTTTTTTTTTTTTTTTTTCAATTAAAGTACATATTACTAGTGATTACTTAATTTTTTTTTCCAATGTTCAGTTCCAGCAGTCTGGATATTGACACCATTTTCTCTTTTTGTTTATTAGGCTAGGTAGCTAAAATGTAGGTGCAGTTTAATTTTTATTCCTTCTGTGTTCTTGGAGGTTCTTGTGTATCATATAGTTTTGGTTGCAGTGACGTCATGGAAGACTTTTAAAAAAAAAAAAATTCCATTAGACTAAAAACAACATAGAAAAGTTTGTGTTGATCATGTGTCTAGGTTTGCTCTTGCTGAATTTTCAGTTGAGGCCAAATTTAAATTGATCTTTTCTGAAGTCTGCTTTTCCAAGATGTCTGTAATACGTCCTTTATCAGTGTATGAATGTGCACAAGCTTTACAATGTTGGATTTGCAAAAGAGTCTTTTTTCTTTGCTTTATAGCCAGAAGTTAAAAGAGAAGAAACTGCAAGCTAAGAAAAATAAACTTGAACAAAAGAAGCAGGAAAAAGGTCAGTGAAATTTATTTTTCTTTTCTCAAGAATTAGTTCTGTTCCCTAATTGGAGCCACCACCCCAGCCATTCTCAATACATGGATAGGAAGATTGAGCCTAAAGCTTGTTATTTTAGCTGATGTTTCAAAAGTCCTCTTTGAAAGACATCTATGTTGAGATTTAATCTTACAAATAACTTGGCTGTTTGTGAATATTTTCCCTTTATTAGGGGAAATTTTGGAGAGCAAACATTGGAATCTTGAGTCTGTTGATTGTGGATGTTTTGCCCCAGCTATTCTGACAAACTGCAGATTTAGAATATCTTCTGCTAAAAAAGGCAGTATCGTTAAAGGCTGTTCTTTTTTTAAGTATATTTTGAATGCGTATGGGAAAACAGGTGGAAAAAAATGCACAGCTTGGACAGCAAGAAACTGAGTTACGATTTTGTGTGTAAGAATTTGAGCCACCTTGGTGCCATCTGTTCCACACAACTATTTTATTTAGCATTTTTCATAAACATGAACCTGACTGCCTCTGTTCTCCTGCAGTCTTGAAAATTAATGTTCAGCAATGTCAGTGTAACTCCTCAAACTTTTGAATGTTCATTGCTTCCTTTCAGTGAGTATATTTTAGCTTACTCTTTCAAATAGTTGCCCTTTGTGGATTAGCACATTAACTCTGCAGTAATTCTTAGTCTTAAAGTTACAGCAATTTCTGATAATTCTGCTAGAACAGTGACTTATCTGACAGTTCTACTTTATTTCTGCTTTGCTTTTCACAATTGGATCTGTTTCAGCTGAGCCATTGCCAGCCTCCCATATAAACATGGGAGGACAAATTAATTGTTTGGTTAATTTTACTTGTGACAGCAAATGAATGTAGCAGAGTGGATTTTTTTTGTGTGTGTTTTGGTTTGGTTCTGGTTTGTTTGTTTGTTTCAAAGCTACTTGTTCATGAATTGTGACCGGGAGGAGAATTTAAGTATGAGTCAACATTTTTGTTCACTTCGGGTGGAAAAGAAAGTACCTATCTCTTTAGGGAGTGGCTGGGGGAGAGGGGAGCTGGAGCAGGGACTGGCACTGTGGTATGGGACTGTCATGGACCAGTTGCTGGGCTGGAATGTTTTTGTTCAGCACAAGTAAGTCATCTTCTGGAAGTCAGAATTCAAACTCCCCTGTCTTTAGAACAGTTTTTAGCTCTTTACAGTTTGTGGTTCTCTATTTAAAATAATAATAATAATAATAAAATCAGTGGATATAGAAGCCCCTGATAGCCATCTTTAGTTACTGAGAATAGGCTTGGTTTTGTGTGCCCTGGTTTGAATCCGAGAGTTTTTCCAAATTAATTGAAGTCTGTTTGTTGGATGTGGCAGGCAAGCATTTATCTTCCTTTTTGAATGAATAAAGAAAAACTCTGAGTGCCATCTTTCACCTTTGTTGCAGTAAAACCGTGGAGAATAAAGGTTGGCGCTAAATAAGGTCAGCTGTTAAAGCTGCATTTTTGTACAGACCCCTAATAAAAACAGAAAGTACCGAACTTCACCACGCGGTGGCATCAGACCAGTAATCCTAAATCCTACGGGTTAACTGGTCAGAGCACGAGCTGAGTGTGGCTCGGCCTGAGAAACAGTAAAGGTACAAGAGCTGCTGGGAGTAGAATGGCTTTTAGATTCAGGTCCCGTTTTATGCTGTACCTAATTTTCAGTAGCCGTTATCTAATTCCTAGTAGGCGTTTTCTGGTCTTTTAGCAGGCTTCACAAGTTTTCTGTGATCCTCGTTAATCTTACATGTATCTTAATGAGTTCCTGGATTTACAGTATTGTATACCAAACGCTCTGTAAAAGTTTACAGCACCTTGTGGAATTTCTGAAAACTTGGATAGGTGTAGAAATACAGAGTCTTGCCCGTGGCTTCCCAGTGCCTGCATTCTTTAACAATACTCTGTGATACTTGAAGGTTCATGCCAACTGCAGAGGGGAGATCGGGAATGAGATAATTTATCACTTCAGCATTTGACTGCCTCTGTTTGAAATAACCTTCCATAGGAGGTGGAGTTGTTTAATGATGGACTTGGCACAGTGGTAACGTTGGAGTTAAGGGAGTATTTCTCCAAGGGAGAATTTGATATTCTGAGCTCTACATTGCTCAGTAGAATTAGTATAACCTGATATGTTTCCTTAGTATCTGGGACTACTTTGTTGTGAGATATTTAACAAGGAAGACTCATGGGAGTATGTTATCCATCTGTACTAATTAGCGTGACCTAATACACGTTGCTTAGCACCTGAGACTATTTTGTTGTGAAATACTTAAGGGAGAGACGCATGGGAATATGTTCTCAATTCATACTGTTTGTGTTTTTAGAACCTGATCAACCTCAAGAGCGAGTCAGCAGTGAGGATGATGAAGAGGATGATAGCAAGGAGGAGGAAGAGAAGGAAGATGATGCTGAAGAGCCGAGTTTTGTGATGGGAAGAGGATGAGGCCTTTCAGGGACAGCTGGAAACACTGTTCATTGCTTTATATTCAGGAGCATGAAAGTCTTTCATCTCAGCCAAGCAGAACCCATTGGCGTACGTTATATCTGCTTAACGGTGAATGACCTTCACGTCACAGGCCCAAGAGATAGTGATAGAGAAATGCCAAATAAGAGATTTTTTTCTTAATTGCTTGTATAACTGCTGTGCAGTCTGCTCTAAGTTTGCTCTAAAGAGTCAGCCATAAGTCTCTGTGACCCTAGAGTTCTTTCTAACATGGCCCAGAGTGTTTTTCTGTCTGAAAGCTAAAACATATCCATTACTATTTAAGGAAAATATTACTGTGAGGGCTACGTATTCTACTTATGTCGAAGCTGGTAGCAGTGGGATACATGAATCTTAAGGGAGGAGTTTAACCTAAAGTATAAAAGTAGTCTGTAGCCAGACTCTCCTGCACTGTGAGTGTTCTGAATTTGGGGTTTTGTATGGGGTCATCTCTAACCCAAAGAAATCAGTTTATGTTGCTAGACAAGTTCTATAGATTTTTAAGCAGGATCCCTTTTTTATTGCTAAAACTTTCCCTATTACTTTTCTTCCATGTTTTTTAAATGAATAAAGGGGATGTGTTGGCTTGTTCTGTCTTCTTTTTTTTTTGAAGAGGATTTCAGTAAAATAAAGAGGTGTTTGCAATGCTGCAGGAAGGGACAAAAAGACCAAGTGATGTGGCGCACATGAAAATATGGAAAAAGGTGTTAGCTGCATTTCATTTACTTTTTGCTTTTGGATTGGAACAATAGCTTTGCCAAAAGATTATATCTGTAAAGCCTCTAAATCCTGTGGCAGAAAGGCTTGGAATGGAATGGTTTTGCTTGTGTTCAGCTTCATGCAATGACCCTTGCCTTTCTCTCTGCTTGAGCTCTCTGCTTTGACCTTCGGGTTCCCTAGTAGGAAGCATAACATCCGTATATATATTTACTATTGGTGCTTAAATGAAAAGCATATGCAGTGGTGGTTTTATTTGCAACGTAGGTTGTTGTCTTTTCTGTGTATCTTTAATTAGAAGTGCCTGCTATCTTTCAGACATGCTCATCCCAGGACCTTGGCATCCAGAATGTGGTGCTACTTCTTCTCAAGCCTTTGTCAATGCCAAATTATTTAAAGCAAAAACAATAAAAAGGGAGAATCTCTTTTTAGATTGAGCCTTTGTTGAACAGTGCTGCCAGAAATCCTGCATTTTGCCTGAGCTGGCTTTTTGTAATGGCTTCTCAGTGGTGTTACCGTGGTGGCGGGGAAGTGGATGTGATCAAGTGCAAGTGATGTTTGTGTTTAGTTCCCCTGTACATACCCAAAGACTTAAAGAGCTGGATAGCTTCTGAGCTGCAAGGTCCATATCCCCACCACCCCTGGGTTAGAGAGCTGCATGGAATTGTTTTCTGCTTAATCTCCGCAGAGGCAGGTGCTTCAGAGTAAGTTGTGACAGTGTTTCCTTCTCTAGCGCTTAAGCTGCAGAATGGATGTTCTGCAGTCGTTGGCGTTTTCCCTGTGGAGAGGGATGAGTTATGAGAATTGCTTCACTTGAATCCCCCTTAGGGCAGGTAAACCCTGTTGATACGTCCATGTCGTAGAATAAGCCATAAAAACGTTGTGATGTTTCTTAGCTTTCGTGGACAGAGAAGAACCGAGAGTCTCACAAATAAACAAAGACTGTTCTGCCTCTGAGCTTGTCAGGCTTTGGAGCTGAATAAATAAGGGCTGTTTTGCATTAAGTAGAGCAGATGTTGCTGCATGAGGACACGCTTCTCAGTCGTGGGGAAGATGGACTTGAGTTTGTCTTGATGAACTAAACAAATTCAGGTTGTGTGGCCTCATCCTGCCTCCTTAAGACGCCATTGTTACCCGTGCTGAATTATTCATACTCTTCATTTTGTAGGAATGCTAAGTTTGTAGGTGAAATCCATAAAAAGCAAAGAGAATGTGTTGCTGAAGGTGGTATCTGCTTTACGGTCTTTCTTGCTGGGGTGGCTGAATGTAACAGTAGGAGCTGTATTTGGTAGGTGTTGCTATGAATTCTGAAAAATACTATGCCATGTTGTGGTGGTTTGTGTCAGTACTACGTCTTCCAGAATACAAAGGCACTTCAGAGTGAGCGTTTGAAGGGATGTTTCTTCATTAAGACAAAATGCAAGTACTCTGTGACCTCAAACGGGGAAAACGTCCATGGAGTAGAAAAAGGGAAGTGCTCCTATGTGTAGTAAATGAGGAGCAATTCTACAATTGCTTCCTATTCCAAATAGGGCACTGAAAAAGCAGTAATAATGTGAAGGCTTTAAACTGCCAAGGAGTTTGACCTGCTTACGTTAAATTCTTGCTCTGGATTCTTTTCTAGAGGAGTCCCTCTCCTTTCTCTGATGGAGACTAATCTTCAGGGGCTAAAGTTTGCTGCTGTTCCATTTCTACTTGCGTTCGTGGGAGCGTGGGACCCCGAGAGACAGCAGCCTTAGTGCTGTAACCCAGCAGAGGTATTCATAATCTCAGAGGTGACAAGCATGCTCAGGATAACAGATATATTTGTCTTTTTAATAAGTTTTTAGGAAGTGTTTGTCTTTTCCCTCCCCCAGGTAGAAGTGAATTCGGGAAGATGGGATTTACCCTGTGATAAAGCTGACCCCATTGTGCCGCCTTTCAGCATTTTATCTTTCAGGGAAGGAACTCCTTCCTTTTTCCCTTAAGTCTGTCCCTACCCTTGCTCTTTTGATGGGTTTATACAGGATTTCCTGCGAGTCCCTAGAGGAGGAATGCAGGGAGGTAGCAGCCTGGCTTCCTTGGCCCTCCTCCACGCAGGGAGCCTTGGCCGTGCTTCAGCCAGAGGATGTTGCAGCTCGGCGGAGGCAGAAGTCAGCACTGCCTTTTGACTTATGTAAGTGGCGACTTTTTGCTGTATAATTAATAATTGTAATAAAAGCACGTTTACATCCCATTGCACCAATACCTTCTCTGTGGAAAGACGCAATGTCCAGACCGAGTAACGTTTTTATCAGTGGGGAGGGTTTCACCCCGACCATGAATTTAGGGAGCCGCACACCGGGTTTTGTCTCCCACCGGTGCGTGCTGACGCAGGGCTGCGGCCCCCGGGATGCCAGCCCGCCGCTGGAACGGCTCGGGGGCCCCGGAGGCGCTGCCGACAGCTGGGGATGTCCCTCTGTAACCGCGAAGTACAGGCCCCCCTTTAGTAAACCCCCAAACCACCACCCCCTCTCTCAGGGGGGCAGAGGGGGGAGAGGAGGCCCCGGTTCCTGCCAGCGGACCCGCTCGGGGTTGGGGGGGGGGGCTCAGCCGCGGCCCGCAGCCCCCGGTGCTCGGCGCTGCGCATCGGCCGCGGCCCCGCCCTGTCGCCAAGGGGCGGTGCGTGGCGTCTCCACGGGCCAATGAGGCGGCGGTCACGTGAGGAGGGCGGGTCAGCCGCCCGCCCCCCCATTTCCTGCGGGTCACGTGGCGGGTGCCCGGCGTTGCCTTGGCAGCGGCGGAGGCGGCTCCGGCTCTCGGCAGCCGGCGGCGGCGGCGGCGGGTGCTCCCGGGGTGTCGCGCCCGACCCGGCCCGGCCCCCGGCCAGCCAGCGCGGTGAGCCAGGGCCCGCCCCCGCGGCGCCGGGGGGCCTCATCCTGCCCGCGTGGGGGGCCCTACCCCGGGGGCTGGGGGGAAGGCGGTGGGGTGGGGTGTCTCATCCTGCCCGGGGTGGCGGGAGTCGTCCCCGCCGGGGTGTTTGGGGGGAGCCCATCCTGCATCGATGGGAGCATCTCCTGCCCGGGTACCCCAGGGGAAGGGGGTCTCGTCCTACCCGGGCGGAGGCATCCCGTGCGCGGGGTGCGGGGAGGAGGGGCGGGGTGGGGGAGTTGATCTTATCCTGCCTGGATGGAGCTTCCCCTGCCCGAGGGGGGAGGTGGGGGATGTGCGCCTCATCCGGCCTAGCTGGGTGGTGCTGGGGATGTGGGAAGGGTGCGCTGTGGGCAGAGAAGGGGGTCCCGGCGGACGCCCCGGCAGTGTTTTGGAGCTCCCTTGGGGTGCAGAGGGCGGGCCAGCTCTCGGGGTCGTATCCTGACAAAGGGATCCTCTCGCTGGGGGTGCTGTAGGGGAGACACCTCCAGTGCAAGGAAGCCCCTGACCCAGGGTACTGTTGGAAGGGACATCCCAGCTGTGGGGGGGAGCGGGTCCCATCCTGCCCGAGGAGATGCGGGCGATCCTTGGGACGCTGGACAGGGATCCGGTGGTAGGAGGTCCCATCCTGCCTATGGAAGATCCCCTGTCCGGGGTGTCTTCGGAAGGGAGGGTCCTGACTGTGAGGGGGGTCTCGTCCTGGCCTGGGGGATCCCCTGTCTGAGGGTGCTGTTGGAGGGGAGCTCCTCAATGTGTGGGATCACATCCTGCCTGCGGTGTGCTGAGGGTGGCTGGGAAGGAAGAGGAGAAATTCCCTGCTCAGGTGGTGCCCTGTGAGTAGGATCCCAGCCGTGGTGGTGGGGCGAGGGGGTCACATCCTGCTCGGGGAATGATCCCCACCCTGCTTGAGGTGTGCTGCTGTTAAGGGTGGTCACAGCTGTGGGGGGGGTCACACCCTGCCTGGATGGTGTGACATCCCAGGGGTGATGCTGGGGGGGGGATCCAAGCCAGGAAACATGGGAATGGGTTCCCTGTAGCAAAGAGGGCCTGAGCTTGGGGAGCCCAGAGTAGCAGAAGAAGAGGGAGTAGTGGGGCCTGGGGTTAGGCTTAGCCACAGCGTGTAGGGTCTTGAACGATCCTATACAGGGGAGAAAGGCGCTGGTACAAACACACTGATCAGTCTCGGGGCGTGGGGCAGAAACCTGGATCTGAGGCAGGGGCTGGCATCTCAGAGCCAGGCAGAGAAGGTGACAGTGCCGCTGAGACAGCGCTCTGCGGGCGATTGTTCAGAGCACGCCAGCAGCAGGAGGGGGATCCGCGTATCCCAGCCCCGGCGGCGTCTGCTTCGTTCCCTGCTGTGGAGAAATCCCCGCACGTGCGCTCGCAACTGCACAGGGGCAGCTGGGATGTAAGGCACAGCGGAGGCTTTCCCCGCGACGCCTGCTGCTCCGAAGGACGGTGCTGGGCAGATTAACAAAATCGATATGAGGCAGCAATTGCAGAGAGCTTTCTGTCTTCAGCGGTGTGGAATGAAGCGGGGTCAAATGCATCAGTGGTGCAACGGAAGTGACTAAAGACACAGCTGGGATGGACTTGGCCAGAGCTGGCTGTTAGGCTGAGGAAGAGGTCTTCTGGGGAGGTCCCGATTCTCCATCCAAAACTCAACAGTCCTGTGCAGTAAAACCCTGTAGGATAGTTATCTCTGTAAGAGCAAGGGTCCTAAACCTTTAACGTTGCGAGGCAGGAACATGAAATCTCGAGAATAACTCTCCCCTGGTGCAGATAACTGGCTGAAAAGCATTTCCAGAGTGAAACTGCTTAAGATACGGTGCCTGTAAAATGCTTCTTTGGTCTTGTGTTTCAGCCCTTGGAGCCCTCCATCCAGTCCCTCCATGTCCGTAGCCAGGAAGGTGAGTTTGCCATCCTGTTACCGCTTGGTTTGGGCTATGGCTGTGTTTATGGATTTTATTCTGAAGTTATTTACTTATTTTGGAACATCCCTTGAGCTGCTCCGGAGTGAAAATTCATCCTTGTGGTATTTTTAGCTTATTTTTCTAAGGAAAGAAGCAGATGTGATTGGGTACTCTTGCTCTCCCTCTGTAACCTCTGAATTCATTTGTCTTTTCAATGGAATTTTTCCCAGGGGTTGAAGTTTCCTACGTATTTTGTGAAAATAAATGGCAGGGTAGAGGCCATCAGTGTCTCAACTAAGGAAACTAAGGACAAAGCTAACAAGTTCACCCCACACTATACATTGCAGAATCCACACAGGATGTTGTCACAGGAAACAGCTTCATCATTTTGCTGCTCACATAATGTTTCTGTCTCTGATCCTCACAGGAGGCTTGGGGAAAGATCTATTTTTTTTTTTTCCCCCCTCTGTTCTGTAAAATAGGTGATTCTTGCCTTTTCTGGAAACACAGAGCAAGCAGGGAGGTTTATCTGTGTTATTCTGTTCCTGGTTTTATTGTTGTGTGCAAGTTCTTTTTTGCCTTTTTTGGTTTTTTTAATAACTTGAAAACTCCTGAGCAGTTCAGGAGCCACCCTGGAGTCCTCCAGGGGCTGTAATAGTGGCCTTGTCAAAAACTGCCCAGAAGAAGTCATCTTGTGCTCTTGCTGCCATCCTTATTATGCCTGAGGGGGCTGGGAAGTCCACTGTGCTCTTGAGGAACAGACGGTCTCACGACCTGCAATGCTTTATTTGCTGCTGCAGTCTAATGTTTGTTATTGTGCCTGGAACAGCTTTGTTCCTTTTTAGTAATACCATTTGGAGTTGTGAGCAGCTGGTGTCCTTTTTATCTTTGCCACTTCCTCACATCTCATGGCAAACATGGGTTTATTAGCTGTCACCATGTGGCCTGCGTACGTGGAGAGCTGGGTGGAGCAGGGGGCATGCGGGCAGGGCTGGGGCTCCTCTCAAGTGAACAGCCTGTGACCTTGAGGTGTGGTGCTGGGACTAATTAGTACCACACCGTGTGTGATTCTGGGCATGCATCTCCTCCTCCTAGGAACTGGTAAGTATTTATAGCCAGAAAGGTCTCATGTGGTGCAGCTCTGGTGTTGCTACCTGCTACTGCCGTGGTGGTCAGTGGCAAAGTTCTGTGTGTGTGGATTGAACAGAAAATCATGGTTTCCATTCTTCTGAGTTAAACATCTAGTTACAGATGTTTCTCAGAGTTGAGAAATTTTTTCCTCAAAACACTTAGTGAATTCTGTGTCTGTGGATGGCACAGAGATCACCGGGCAGCAGCTTGCCTACGTTGCAGTGTAAGCAGGGGATGGTTTGGACCTCGTGCTTGTCTCTGCTGGCAGCTGTGGCATTCACCACCTGAAACAGTCTTGCTGCTTTCTTACATCTTTCAGTGTAATCTCTTGAATCTCAAGATGCTGAAACTACCTGGAAGGCAGTTCTCTTTTCCCCTTGGAATTGTCTTTTCCTTGCTAAGAGCCACTGGTGGAAGTAAGGGAACAGAATTTTTGGTCAGCTGTGACCGATAAGTTCAGGAAATTTAACTTCCAACTGTAGAAGCTCGGGAAGTTCATTTGTTAACCCTACACAGCTCTATAACTATTGGGGAAGTCTTGGGGAAGAACTGTCCCATCTCAACTGAGCTATGATGAGCAATGGTTTAACTGAAAAAAACTGGTTTCCAGAGAAAGAGCAAAAAGTGACTCCCTGAACATGAACATGCTAGCTCGCGTTACGTTCGTACTTTACAAAGATGCATTTGGAACCAATCCATGATGCACTGTGAAATTAACTGTCAGCTTAAAACAAAATTATAAGATGGGGCCCTACTTACAAGGTGTCTTTATGTAAAACAAATTTTCTATTAGCAAGGAGGAATTAAGGGGGAAAGTTGAGATGCCAGCTTTGAAATGAAAAGCCAGATGCTGTGCAGCCTTCCTGAATTCCTGCTGGAGTAGTTCCTGGGTTACTTGTGTAATCTTTCCTAGTTCTCATGATCATTTTTAGCAATTGTGGATAGTCCTTTCTCTGTTCTGTCAATCATTTTTCTACTGACTGAGGGCAACTTTGTTTAAACATATCTTTTCTAGTTGATGCTTGTCCTGTCTGCTATCTCCTTCTGAATGTGACTATTTTGTTCCCTCAGCATTTCTCTCATCATGAGTTCTGAATTAAACGTTCCAGTGGATCCTTCCACTCCTGCTTGCTGCTCTGAACCTGGCACAAAAGGCATGGATTATCGGGACTGGGTCCGGCGGAGCTATCTGGAATTGGTCACATCAAACCACCACTCTGTTCAGGCCCTTTCGTGGAGAAAATTGTACCTGAGCCGAGCCAAACTGAAAGCTTCCAGCAGAACCTCTGCTCTGCTCTCTGGATTTGCAATGGTATGTGTAGTTTGTAGCAATGCTTTCTGGATCATTAGGGTTTTGGTTCTCTAAAATCATCTATTAATCAAAGTTTTCCTCCTGTGAAGAAGCAGGACATACTGTTGTTTTCTGAAGAGGCAGGAGGCATCTGCCTGGGGGCTTCTGCTTGGCTGCTGCTGAGAAGTTTGGGGCTGTCTCTCTCAAAGCAGCACAGATACATGAGCTGCCTAACAGTCAACCCACACACTCCCAAGTCAGCCCTTTAAAAATACTAATCCCCTACCTGCACATGATCCTAAGTGCTCCACCGATGTTGCTAAACAATACAGGGCCTGGGCTCTCCTTTGGCCCTGAGGCCATTTATCCCTGGCTGCCTTTGCATGAGGTTTCACTTGGGCGTGGAGCTCCTCCAGGCCCCTGTGGTTACTGTCATCCTGAACACTATCTTAATTTCTGTATGTGTTTTTTCAGGTCATGGTGTTTAAAATAAGGTGGAGGTTGGGTCACAGTCTGCCAGAGTGGAGTTTGTGTAGCGTGATCAAGGAGATTGTTATATGCTGAGCTTTGAGAAGAGGCCCTGCAGGCTCAGACCTGGTGTCAGAGGCCTCTGTAGCCTGAAGGGAGACAAACCTGGTATATTTTTTGTCAGTGCTGTCTATTGGGAATAATCCCTGGTACTTGCTTTCCTCTGTGCAGCACTTGGGTGTTATCTGGAAGCTATTTGCATAGGTCAAAACATGTCAGGGAGCAAGCAAATAAACAAGATGGAGACAGTCAGTGGTCTGGTGCTCAGACCTGTTGGAGCTGTGGTGTTAGGAAAACAGGGCCACGCTGTGGCTGTGTGAGCCTCTTCATCTCCCCTCTGGTTCTTGCTGATTGGGAGTGAGAATTGAAACCTGTTTGGGGGAGGTTTTCTGCTCAGGAAATGGGTAGGGCTGGTTTTTCCTGAGGTCTGTCAGCTGAATGCAGAGAGACAGGGGGCAGTGCCTGGGTGAGTGGGACACGATGTGAAGATGTTGCATCCTGCAGCTCAGAAGCTGGGGGGAAGACAGATCTCAGGAACTTTCTGGATAGCTTTCCTTGTTTTATTTTAGCTTCTTCCACTGCTTTTTCCTCCCCCAATCCCCCAGAATGTGAATCATCTGTAACATTACAACAGTCTGGGACGACAAAGTTGGTTACCCAAAGTGAAGTTGGAAAAACACAAGCAGGGAGTTAAGCAGGAGCAGGGGAGAGAGGGTGCTTGGTCGCTTTGCGAGTCCACTCACTGACTGTGTGCAAGCAAAACTTGTAAAATTTTTCCATGCAGCATATATTGGTTTGTAACCAAACTTGTGTGCTGAAATGGTGGAAGGTCCCTCCTTGTTTTGAGAAAGTTGAGTGCTCCCCTGTAGATCTCACTCACCCAGAAGCTTTCTTACTCTAAAAAGCCGCTCACATGCGTGCCCTTTGTGCCTCTAGGTTACTTGAGTTCTGCGTTGGTCATTTGTGACCGTTCATTAAATTAACAGTTTTGTATTGTTGTGAACTGATCTATCTAGGTAGCATGGTTACACGGGCAGGTGCCCATGCTGGGGTGTGCAATCGCATCACTGGGACTTGCAGCCCACCCACGCTGAGGGGCCGAACCAAGTAGCTGAAAACAAAGCATGCCTTCTCAACTCACACAACAGAAAGTTGCTGAAAGTCCTTGGCAAACACACAAAATTAACCGTTGGACTTCTTTTTAAACTGTTTAAAACACAAGTCAGATAAACACATAAGTAGTGTTAATTATAATCACCAGCTTAACATAAGTACACCTGAAATCAGTAATTCTCAGAAATAAAAATTTTTGCAATAAGGAATTTTCTTTATTAGCAAGATTTTTTCCAGCTGAGCATAACGGACCTTTCAGTGAAAGCTGAGGTATCTATTCCTATCGGGTTATTTCTCTGCTGGTAATTTGGCACACAAGTATTTAGTACACGGATGTTTACTCTCTAATAAGAGCATCTATTTGGCTATCGATGAAAGTAGAGAAGTTACTTAAATAGTTTCTCTGAAGCCCTGTGTGCATTTAACTATGTAAACAAATGTCATACAGGGCTTGGCTATTGCTTTATTTACTTCCCTGTCAGTGTGTTTGATTCAAGTCAGTTCCATATTGGCTGAAAATTATTATGAGCTGATAGATATTTAATCAACAGGTGGTGGCTTTAATCCAGCTCCTTCTGGACGGGCTGCAGAATAATGCAAACCTTCCTCATACTCGATGCTATCTCTGGTATTTCTGGCAGAGAGTTGAGCAGATCAGGAGGATGTGGGTCCTTTCCAGTGCCAGGTCTGTTTGGAGGTGGGCTGTAGGGCTACTGCATTGCCCCAGGGAGGCTGCAGATAAAGGAGATTTTAGAGGGAGCTTAGGAAACCTCCTTAATAATTTTCCTGATGGAAATAAGAGCTATTACTGCTAATCAGTCTTCTCAATACTTGTCCAATTGCTACAGAATATGTATTTGATTAAAAAAAAACCAACAAAAACCAACCAACAAAAAAACAACAACAAAAACCACCCCGAACAGATCTACTGGAGTGATTGTTTTTACAGGCTGCCAGACCATCTGTGTGAATGTAACCTGGTTTATGTTAAGCCATTTGTCATCCTTTTGCCTGATATTATCTATCTTGGTCTAAATTTCTCAAGATGAGCCTCACCTTTGTTGTGGACAATCTGAGCTATACTGGTCTGAAAAAAAAACATAATTGCATGTAATTTAATTGCAGTTTAATTGTAAAATATTCTGAGTACTTGGTCCTTTAGCAAACCTGTGAGCATGGAGTTCAACAGGGTGATTCTCAAGCTTAAAATTAAGCCTATGCTGGAGTATTCTGTGGCTTGGCAGAGTGCTCAGTGCCTTGCAAAGTCAAGCCCTTGACACCTTGGCTTCTGGGAGGAGGTTAAAATAAAGGGGGCTGTTATCACATAACAGTATAATTGTATCAAACATGACATATTAATAGTTTTACAGACTAAGCAGCGTATTTAATGATTTTTAAATGGGTTATGTCAGCTTGTCCTCTTTCTCTTATCCCGGTCAGAGAATGACATGACAGTCTATGGGGTAAAGCACTAAGACTCACTCACCTTTCCAGTACTTGTTCAGGTTAAATGAACTGTTTTTTGGCCTTGCTGCCCTATGTGGATTGTTGATGTTTTTCCCTGAAATACCTCTTACTGAGCCATCAGTCAGTGTTAAAAATTCATCACATTGCACAGCTGAAGCTAGCCCTAGGGAATAGGTTAGTCTGGGAGGAAACATCCAATTAGCTCAGAAGTGCTGCTCATGTGAAGGGTAACAAGTAGAAATTGATATGTTGACATCAGCCAGGCTTTCAGCTTTAATATAAAACTATAAATTGAACATGCAGGTACAATTCCTATTCAGCTTGCTGAATACTATGTCTCTGGGTATTACAGCACCCAATAATGGACAATATACCTGCAGCTTTTCCTGGCTGATAGAGTGTGACTGACAATCACAGCACTGTACAAATTTATTGTACAGAACAGTGCAGCAGAGAATAAGTCTGATCTCCTCCTCGAATCAATACAAGGGGAACTGCAGAGAGAACATATGCAAGGCAATGTGTAATGTGTTTTAATTAAATTGACCTTGCAATAGATGGTGAAGCCAATCCTGTGCTTATACAAGAACTACTATAAACTGCAAATGAGAAACTTCAAAAAACAAACAAAAAAGCAAACCCCCCATACGTTCATAATCAGAACAAAAGGCTGGGAGTGTCCAAGAACTGTCACAGTATTTTTGGTGTCTCTAACATCATAAATAGTTGATGTAGGTGTAAAGCCTGGACTTGTAGAGGTTGACCATTTGCCACCACAAACACACGTGTTCTGTCTTGGTTGCTATTAAATGTGTTCAGGCTTGACTGGGATCCCCTCATTCAGGCTGCTGATGGTTTCAAAGTAGATGCAGGTAAGGCAGCAGTCATGCCAACGTAGGTACTTGCTTCCATCCCCTTTAATCCTTTTCAGGGCTACCAACAGGGAGAGCATAAGCAGACCCCTAATCTTCCAGTGCCTAAATAATATTATTAACAAGTTATGCCAGAGCGAATGGTGCAGATTATTATACAGAGCCTGAAATGGCTGCCCAGGAGTGGTCTCACGCGAAGTCTGGATAAGGTAATCATGAGTCTGTTCTGCAAAATCACTCTACCCCACCCGAATCAAGCTGCTGGTTTGGACTTTGCCTTCTCATGATGGTCCTGAGGCACTGCCCTGAGGCAGGCATCCAAGCAGCGGCTTCTCCTTTCCTTAACGCATCCGGGAAGCTGTGCCATGCTGGAGCAGCAGGTCACCTGGATCACCAGAGGTTTGGTCTGCTGCCAGGCAAGTTAGTATCTGTGCAAATCATGAAATGCAGCTGCAGCTCCAAGCAAGCCACTAGAGAGTTACAAGAAAGCAATGTTTGGTAGTCTTGTCCGCTGCTTTTGTGACTTCTCTTAGGAAAAAGGTTTCTGCAGTCCTTTCAGGGATGCCACCACACTACTATTTTACTTCACAAATAGATAAAATAATATTACAAATTCTTATGCTAAACCAGTTAAAAGGCCTGTACTAGGACTCCAGTTCTGATGTCAGAAGAATCCCCTGCTCTCTTGTGCTTATTCTGCTTGTTAAGCTTTATTTGATTAAAGAAAAAATAGACGGCTTTAGAGACTTGCTATATGATAGTTGTTGTTTTGAGAAAACAGACTTCTGAGTTTTGAGCACACCCGTAAGCCAGTAGCTGTCCACTTCTGCTGAGTATATCAGTAAGTTATTAGGTCTCAAGGGATAAATTTGAGGATATAAATAACTTGTATCTGGGCATATTTGTAATAAAAACGAACGTCCAATGTTCTGAGAATAGAAGGCAGCTATTTTAACTATGGACTAACTTAAACGGTAAAGTAGCTTGTGTGCTTCCCACGGGGGGTAGTGAAACCTTACTGGCCGCTGGCCAGAAGAGCTGCTGCTTTTGCTTTTCTTTGTGTGCCTGAAGTCAAAACTTCCTGCACTGCAGCTGCAAGTAGTAAGCGGAAGGAGAACGTGTGATGGGCGGGTGGGCTAGCAGGCTGTCAGCTGCCTCCGAGCTCCACTTGTCTAATGAGTTCCTTCTGCTCTGTGTTCGGTTTGATGCAGTTCGTATGGCTCACGGTTGCAAGGAGAGATACGTTATTTCAGAAAACTACAGCGCAGAAACGTGCACATGAGCCTTCAGAAAGGCCAGGCTGCAGACTGCGTGTTACGTCTTCACGGGAAACAGCAGTGATCCATCTAGGCTGCCGTTCTGAAGAGCACTTGAGTGTGTACTTGACCTTAGGTGCTCTTCCTGAATAAAGATGCTTTCCTGGAGGAAAGCCTTGAAAAGACGAAAACTAGCAGCTGTTGACAAGCTTTTTGTTCCTTTCCCCCCAGGTTGCCATGGTGGAGGTGCAGCTGGAGGTACAGTACAAGTACCCCCAGATGCTGCTGATCGCTTTCAGCGCCTGCACGACAGTGCTCGTGGCAGTTCATCTCTTCGCCCTTCTCATCAGCACCTGCATTCTGCCTAACGTGGAAGCAGTGAGCAACATCCACAACCTGAACTCCATCAGTGAATCCCCGCATGAGCGCATGCACCCCTACATCGAGCTGGCGTGGGGCTTCTCCACCGTCTTGGGGATTCTCCTTTTCCTTGCGGAAGTCGTGCTTCTGTGCTGGATAAAATTTCTGCCTGTGGGCTCCATCCTGAAAAACGAGACCACCAACGCCGAGAAGCCCAGCAGCCACGCGGGTTGGCAGTCAGCGCTGGTCTCCACCATCATCATGGTCCCAGTGGGTCTGATTTTTGTCGTTTTCACCATTCACTTCTACCGCTCTTTGGTGCGGCACAAAACGGAGCGCCACAACCGAGAGATCGAAGAGCTTCACAAACTGAAAGTGCAGTTAGACGGGCATGACAGAGGCATGCAGGTAGTGTGACAGAGGCACAGGCTGCTTCCAGCAAATCCGCTCAGCTAAGGCTAAGAGCAAAATACCTGTTTTGCTAGTTGGTGAGACGCAGCAGTGATGGATTGTCTTGAGGCTTAAATAAATGCTAATTGCCTGCCATATATAGCTGTGGGTTCTAGTGCTGTTTCAGATGTTGGGGTCTCTGGCCTGTTCCTGGTCCTACACACTTGTGTACTTAAGTCGACACTGCCGTGGAGTTCAAGGTCTTTATCTACCTTAACATTAGTTCAGGTAGCCAAAAATTTGTATTTTTTTATGAATGCAATACACTGTTGCCAAAAGTAAAACTGCATCAGGAGTCCAAAAAGCCAGTGTGTGTGTGTGTGTGTGTGTGTGTAGGACCTGTCTTATGTGTCAGAACTCCCTGCCTGTCAGTGCAGCAGCAATTAACTGGCAGCTCATTTCTAGAGCTGCGCTGGTTAACGTGGGTATCTGCAGCTGACTCGAGGACATCCAGGAAAGCACAATAGAAACTGTGGGCGTTGATCACCTTTGTTCCAAAGCAAGTATTCCGTAAATACATAACCACAAAGAAATCAGCCTTAGCTTTTATGTTCTTTTCTTGCTATTCCTTACTCTTTTACAGCTGGGGAGGTAGAATTTTGAATTGCAGGCAGCTGGGAAGTTCTGTCATACTTTCTTCAGCACAGAATCACAGACTGGTTTGGGTTGGAAGGGACCTTAAAGATCATCTAGTTCCAGCCCCCCCCCCCCCCCCGCCACAGGCAGGGACACCTTCCACTAGCCCAGGTTGCCCAAAGCCCCGTCCAACCTGGCCTTGAACCCTTCCAGGGAGGGGGCAGCCACAGCTTCTCTGGGCAACCTGTGCCAGGGCCTCACCACCCTCACAGGGAAGAATTTCTTTCTTAAGCCTAATCTGAATCCACCCTCTTTCAATTTAAAACCATTTACCCTTCGTCCTATCCCTACACTCCCTGATAAAGAGTCCCTCCCCAGCTTTCATGTAGCCCCCTTTTAAGTACTGGAAGGCCACTATAAGGTCTCCTTGGAGATAGAATCATAGAATAGTTTGGGTTGGAAGGGAAAGCAATCTGTCACTTTAGCATCTAAAGCATCTGTCACTTTAGACTGAATGAATGCCAAGATCATGTGTTTTTTCCCAATAAGAGGCAAGAGTGCCCAGGGAAGGCTTACAGGTGTTTTAGTTTTAACAAGGACATTCTTAAAACAGAACAGTGACAGGGAATTTAATGAGACAAAACTTTGAAGGACTAGAAAAGCAAGTTTCAAGGAGGTAAGGCATGACAGCATATAGCATATTGTAGAAATCTGTTGCTGTGTCGTCTTCATTTATGTATTGTTGCAATTTTTTTTGCCTGGTTTGATGGAGAGAACAAGCCCTAGTGCTGTGTATTTCATCAGTTGTTTGGGGGGTTTTGTCAGCTGTAGCATGTGTCTGTCAAAAACAAATGCTTCTTTCCTCCACCAAAGCAGGCAACTCCTCTGGTGGAACCTGGAGCTGCATTGGTGAGCCTGACGGAGCTGGATCCGGCGGGAGAACAGTGTGCCATTAAAGAGCTATCATGTTTCATTTGAGCTGACTTTTTTTTTCAGCAGCTGAGAAAATGACACTTGTATTGCTTAGCAAGGGAAGCCTGCAAATTCTATAGCATTCTTGTGGGTGAAAACTTCTGTAAAAATGATTTTATGATTTACAGTAACTTTGTGGAGGGAAATGTGTTGCAATCATGAGCTCTTTTAAGGACAAGTAAGGCTTTCTGCCACACAGGGCTGAAAGAAGCATAAGCACACTTTCTTGGCCCTGATCCTGTGCTGGTTTCCTGCTCTGCACTCAAACATTGCAGTTTCAGAGTCTCCTAGGCCTTATAGGTTTCTAAAATCATTAAGGATGTTTGTAATGTTCTGTTTAACCCTGGTCCCTTATTCCACTGGGATTTGAGAAATCTAATGGCAGCTTCTCAGAGTGGAGAGTACACGCAAATCCCAGTGCAGCAGGGTGAGACTATCCCTATGCTCCTCTCTGGCGAGGGCCTTGGGAACCCAACTCTAATCTCTCTTGTTTACATGCGAGTTGGAGCGTTGCTGAACAAGTTGCTTAGCACTGTGTCTGTGGCTTTCATCTGTTGTTCTTGCCACAGTTGGCATGTACCATATTGGCTGATGTGCAACAAAGAAAATCGTCTTTGTGTGCTAAATGACTGGTCTGTACTTATGTGCGATGCAAAAGATGAGTGTCCTCTGCGAAGTGGGTGGTCATGAAATTCATATGATCTCCCTAGGAGTCTGCCCTCTCTCCCTCCTCTTTTTACCATAATAAAGGTTTATACAACAAAATCAGAGTTGAGGTTTTCTGCCAAGTATTATGCATGTAAGCTCTTCTACCAACAAAATTTCTATTGTGAGGCCAGATCAGATAGGATGAATCTCTCATCTGTACTTCTTTAACATTAGTAATAATAGGATTCTGTCCTGTGGAGCTCAGGAGCTTGTTGGGGAAAGTATTGAGCCATTTTTGCAATTTAAAAAAAAGTTTCATGGTTCACATACGGTGCTGCAAAAGCAACGCAGCTCGTTTGGAAACAGCCAAATCATTCACTTAATTCTTTGCAAATATAATAAACTTGAGCAAATGGAGAAATGCAGCAAAAATTGTGCTTTGATTTTGTAGAACATCTTGGTGAGGCTTTGGTGGGATTGGATTTAAGATAAGTCTCCAGGCACCGCATCTGTGACTGGAGCGGGATTGCCTTACTCCAGCGGGGAGTCTGAGGTATGGTTTGAGGTGGTGTCCCAAGGAAAAATGCACTGAAAACAGAAAAATAATGTGCTTTCCCATCTTTGCTTGCAGCTTTGTTTCTTGTGTCTCTCTGGGCACCGAGTTCTCCCTTCCATGAGAAGCCCATGGGAGTATTTTTGCTCTTTGGTGTCTGGGATCTCTCTAGGTTCATGCTGTAACTCCTCTCCTTTCCCAACAACAGCGTTTGCTTTTCTTGCTCCTGCCTGTCTTCCTCCAACTTGTTTACATTCACACCGCTGTTGGGTCCAGACTTGTGTCGCGGAAAGTTTGCCTGTGGTATCAGCCATGGGAGCTCGTCCGTAAAGGAGTAGGGCCATTGTACTTGGCCAGATGAGTGTTTCTGTGCTACGGCGCCAGAAAATCCTCCTTGCTTCTGCTGCTGCCCCCGTGGCTGTCAGCACGATTCCCATCAGTCAAGTGTGGAGATGCCTGCCTTTCCACACCATCGCTGGTGTCCCGGCGGGGCTGGCAGCGCCCTGTGTCACGTCTGGGTTTGCCTGCCGGTGCCTGGCCACCTCTGTGCTGGGCTGTCCCCTCTCTGTCGTTCCTAGGGTGTCCCAGGTTTTGTGTGGCTCCGTTCCTGTGGCATCTGCACAGAGATGCTTCCCCCAAGGGTCCCGCTCTCGGGCTGGGGACGTGCGCTGAGGATCTCCCCTGGCACGTGTGAGCTTTCTGTACCAGCCTTGGGCCCTGGGGTGCTGGAGTTCTGAGGGGCTGTTGCCCTAATTCTCAGCTCCCTTGGGCTGTGACTCTCTGGAACAGTTTGGGCCATTTCTCCCATTTCTGCAGTGGGGCTCGCCACAGGGGGCAGCCACGATCTGGCTCCAGAGTCCTGAATCCTCCTTCAGATTTTTTTGGACAGATTTTGCCCGGCAGAAAAATGCCTCTGCAGGCTCCAGCACTGGAGGGACCCTGCCTGCCTGCCCTAAAGCGGGGAAGGAGCTGTCAAGGACAGGGGTACAGCCCTGCTTCGTATAGTTCCTGGGCACCTGCCTTGGTTTAGGAGGCAACTCCTTTCTCTCCTCTCATCAGCAGGAGTCAAGACCAGGCATGAATGCGAGCTGGAGGGAGCTGTTGGAGCCGGACAGTATCGGGTTCTCCCTTTGCTGTGGTTAGTGGCAGCTCTTACTGTGAGCTCCCTATTTTTAACATCGCCTTGGGGCAGGCCTGGCCTTGGTAGTCACCTCCCTGTTGTTTCAGTGGATACGTGACTCTCGGGGAAGCTTTATGACCGGGGCAGTAGATGTTGGATTTGACCGTCCGGGCCTGACCCATGTGACAGATGAAAGCGATACTGTGCGAGAGCCCCGGGTGGAGCGCGCTCTGCGGTAAGCACTCAAATATGTGGAACTGTTTATAGAGAGCTGGTGGGGTGGGTGCAGCTGCAGAGCGAACATCCTTTGGTTCCCTGACGCTGGGACTCGGGGACGGGCAGTCCCAGCTTGCCCCGGGGATGGAGGTGCAGGGTGCCCGGCTGGCTGCAGGACTGGTTGCTCGCACTCGCTGTTCTCCCCTTGCCTTTCTGTGGGATTTCATAATGTCCTTTCTCTTCTTTCCCTGCCTTAAAACAAACAAACAAAAGTCCTTTGAGTTTCCCTGCTGCTGTAGCTTCATTATCTGGCTGTGCCTACTTTTAAGACAACTTCCTCAATAACCGCCCCCCCAAGCCGCAACCTCAAATTCAGATCGCGGAACAGCTGTGCCAGCACCGTTACTTTGCCATTAACTTGTCACAGGCTGTCTCCTCTGTAACCATTTAAAACAAGGTGGGTTCAGTAATTACTGACTGGCTGAAGTTGGAAAGTGATCCCATCAATACCTGTGTGTACGACTGGGAGCTGCCTTCTGCCCAGGGTGGTAACAACCGTGAGCACTAGGAGTAAAAAAACCACCTCTGTACTTTAGCTTTGCCTATTCTTGTTTTCTCTCTGCATGAGCAATATTTAATATAGAACAATGTATGTATCTCAGTTATTGTCCAGCTGTGTGAGAGAAACTGGATAAACTTGCTCAGTTTTATGCTTCTTGCTGATTTCAGACTGATTTTTTTTTTTTTGAAAGGCATCTCAAGTCCTCCAGCATCCTCTCTGGGTTAACTGGGGTTTTGCCTTTTTTTAAAAAAGCTTGGTCAGGTATTATCCTCCTTCTTGTAAAATACACAAGTAGATAACAATTAGATGCACTTCCTTTTAACGAGGGCATGTGTTTTACAAGTGCTAATCTTGGCTAAGGAGATAAACAGCTGTGATAGGAATTCCTATAACATGAAGACTGTTAAAGTTTGTCTTACATTAATAATACTAGCACAGTGACTAAAATTACTCTTAAGAGCTAATTAATTAAGACTAAAACCTCTTTATACTTTTCTCAGATTGTTATGATACTTGGCAGGCCAAACCAATTGTTAATGTTCTGCAGCACTGCAGTTCTGGCTTTTTAGGAGAGAATGTACATAAAGTTTTAGAAAGTAATACAGAATGGATGGGTATGTAATTGCATTTTGATCTAAGATGGTGCCCAAGAGACTGCTTAACAGGTGAAAAATGTCAAAAGACAGACACAGCAATGACTGCGTAGTGACTACATTAAGTTTTGGACTTCAAAAACATCTAGACAAAGCCCTCAGGTTTTGGCTCAGTATTTAATTATTTGCATTTTTTCAGATTTAAGGTACCAACTAGGAAGAGCTGAACTTTTCTGGCAAGAACAGCAGCTTTTCATATAGTTCAGTCAAGGCAGAAAAATTCAGCTAACAAATGCAGAGCACAAAATGAACTAATATTGTGTATCTTGTTATTGTGGCACTGATTCATCAGAAGCCATCATCTGCTTTCACTGCTGAGAGAATGAAACAGCAGGTACGCACACAGAAAGTATTTTAACAGGCTGAAAGCACAATATAAATCTAAAAGGGAGCAGTGAAAATAAGGGCCAAACATTAATGGAAATATTTGACTGCCGCACTTTGCTGAGCAACGAGCAGATTGCTGGAGAGGCTCAGTGCTGGAAGGGTGATGAGGGTATGGGCTCAACGCTTTCTCTGTGAAAGCTCCCTGGGTTTCCTCCCGTAGCGTGGCTTTGTGCTGAGCTCCAGCACGCTGCCAGCCGTGTCCTCCTGCCCCGCTGAAGGTCCTCTGCTCCGGCGGCAGCTCCAGGGGCTGGCCTGGGGACGTCACGCTCACCACAGCTGCTGAGCCCCGCCGACACCAGCGGCATGATGCTGGTCACACCACTCCGCTGGAAAAAGGTTAGGAACCACTGTTTTGAGAGCACAAGGACCTGCTTTTGGGAGTGGGCTGGTAGCCTGTGAGAAACTTCCAGGGATAAAGCTGGCTGTGGAGCAAGCGCGGCCTGCCTGCTGCGTGTTGGCTGGCTGTGTTTGTCGTGACGGGTTTCCGTCAGAGAGAGCATGTGGTGTCTGCCAAAGCCACTGCTGGAGCTCGTAGGTGCCGCTCGCCAGCCTGGGTGGAGGTTTGGGATTTAAGACTGCCCCCAGGAGCCCTGCTCATGGATCCCTCTTGGAATCATCATCATTGACAATGTCCACAGCTGTTTAAATACTGGGCTAAACTGAAACTGTTTCACTCATTTCTAGTAACTGTTTTCTTGGGGGAAAAGCTCCCTCCCTGGCAGTGCCTGAAATGGGGGGCAGTGTCTATGGCACGAGTGCATTACTATACAGTAAAACCTGTGCAGTGTGCCGAGGAAGTACTGCTAGGGCAGGATACACCTGCGCAGGGACGCCGAGATCCCACGTAATATGCGTCCCCTCTTTCTTTACCGACCAAAACCAGGCAGCATTGCAAAGTGTTGTTTTATTGCTGTAGCTGTGACTGTGCTGAATGGTTTTGATGACACATCTGTGTTTATTAAAAGATCACACTTCTTCCTCAGCACAACTTCATTTTCAAGAGCACAGAAGTTTGTACGGAGCAGACAGATGGCCGCAGATCAGCTTCTGCTACAAATGACTACTTGAGTCTTAGGTATGAGGCATGATTCAAACCTGACTGCTGGAGGTGCCAAGAAAAAAAATGATAGCCACCAGTGTTGCAGTCTGTTGCCCGGCTTATTCCCAAAATCAGACTCTTGCTACTGAGAGTTGACAGCGGGGTTCACAGATGGCAAATGATCAGAAAATAACACAGTCTGTGCAAGTCTTTGGTCTGAACTCTGTCCAAGCTGTCTCTGCAGAAGAGTCGGCATCGGCCCTCTGCAAATTCTGCTCCTTGGTCCCAGAAGATATAGGTCACACGTGGTATTTATGATTAATCCTCACTGTTAGAGCATGAATCTTCAGCAAAGGATAATTACTTTAATTAGTTCTCAGTGTGTTGTACTATCTGTGGAGCGACGCTTGCTTACCCTCCTTCCCTGGAGAGCTGATCTCTAAAGGACCTATCTGAAGTGGGTGAGAAGATAGTCGTGTCCCTACGGCACAGTGCAACGCTAACAGCAGCATGACAGAATCGAGTATGGGCCAGGAAAGGTCAAAATCTACTGCAGGGCTTGGGCTGAATTTGTGCCAAGGGCAGTTTGATACTCAGTTCAGTTTAATGATTCTAAATTTCTTTCTTGGTTTCATTTAAGTACTTAAAAACTGGTTATTTGCTTTTTGCATTTTGTTACAATGAACACAACAGCTCATTTCTGACTTTTGCCTAAAAGCTCCCATTGCCCAGGAGAGTCTTCGAAGAAACAAGCAGCAGACCCCTTCCTTGCACTCTCATTTCTGTTTCTTAAATTTCCATTTGATTGGCTTATCTCTGTACACACCCGGTTCCTTACGCGCACTTCAGAAATAAACAGTCGTACAAATTCTGTACCTTCTTTTTCAAATTTCCTAACAAAATGCAATTCCAGCTGCTTCTTGCTGATCACACTGGTCTTCCTTGAAATGAAAGGGCTATTTCTAGCAGTTCTTTCCCCTGTTCCTCATGCCTCCCACCAGCGCTGAACTCCGCAGACAGCTCCCTGAACGTGACACAGATTCGGCGATGCTCTATGTGCTTGCGGTAAATCGCGTGTTTCCACTTGTACCGTGCGTCACCGTACAGCACCACCAGAGACCTTCGGGGTAACCGAATGGCAACAGCCACCTCTTTACTTGGAACAAGCCTTGGGGATAAAATGCAGTTGCTTCCCTCTTCACCTGAATTTTTGCATGCTGACGTGTCTGTGAGCGATCCAGAGGGACGTAATTCCCCATTTTCTTTACTGCAAGTGGAAAATAATTGGATACTGTCCTCTGAATCACAAGACATGGATAGCACGGTTTTTGAGAGCAAGTTCAGACTAACCAGACGCTCTCCCCAAAGCCACCAGTCATCAAAATGTGGGTCGATGGCAGAACCTCTTTCTGGCATGTAGTCCAGATTACATTGTTCAACAGGTAAGAAACTGCCTAGTACAGAGCAGGCCTTCATTTGTGCCACAATCTTTTTACTAAAACTTGGCAAACCGGTAAAACTGCCAGCTTTCAGCCTTTGTTTCTTGAAGTTCACTTTGGGTCCATAGTCCTGTTGGAAAAGAAGAGGGGGGGAAAAAGCAGGTGTTAAGGAAAAATCTAAGACAAGTCTTTTCGGAGAGGCTGTGATCCCTACAGGGCTCACAATCAAGACTGTTGAGTTCTCATCTCTTCAAGTGACCTGGTCACCAGGTTGCAAAAGGCCTCAGTGAAGCTACATGAATCTCGCTGGAATTAGATTTCTCACCTGTAAAGTAAAACCAAAACACCCACTTCTTTCGCCTGGAGACTCTGTGAACTTTAATGCCTGAACATGCACCATCAAGTATGATTTGTTACAACTACCATATACTTTTGCAAGAAGTTGACTTTAATTACAAGTAATTCTTGCAATTGATTTCAGGAAAAGCTTCCAAAGGAAAACATTCCATGAAAATTGCATGTGTTCTGTGTTTTAACTGAAAACAGCTTTCCTTTTCCAGAGGGATCTAAGAACAAATGTGCTTCTAAAGTCAAACCTGTTTCTTTCGGCCAGACTGTGATGGTTTCCAGTCATCTTGATCCATCAGTTCAACTATCTCAGATTCTTCATCTTTGCTAATGAACTCCTCCATCAGAAACACCCCTGGAAATGGAAATGCCCAGCCAGCAAATTCCGAGTGCTCATTTCCTTTAGCTAGGCCTGTTGCTGGACAGTAAGTGAAATTATCTTCTCCCTGTGGAAATAACAATGGAGAAGAAAAAAAGCAGTGGGGAGAAGCTCATCACAATAAGGTACTTCCATGATTTACCCCTGCAACCTTGATGTTGCAGCATGGAAACTGCCTGTACAGTATTCTTGTAGACATGAGAAACTTTACAGCTGCTTTTGGGGAACAACTCTTCCCTGCTTTTTTTACGGCTGCAGCATTACTGTGCTGCTTGCTTGAAGCCGCTTTTCTTCCCTTGTAATGTCTTTATCCTGCGAAGACGGGGAAGAACAGATGATCCTCAGTGCCAAACGTATAAGGAGATTAATGGTCGGTACTCCTCTGGCGGGCTGTAGAGATATAGTTTGTCGTATCAATAAATATTGAATGAAGAAAGTTGATAAAAATCGCCAAGGCCAAAAGACTAAGCTGTAGTGAACCTGTCATTTCTTAATGTATGAAACTCAGGTAAGGTCTGTCTTGGCTTTTGAGGTTGCTGTGGGCATCTGTAACTGAGGTGAAGCCACGTGGGATCTTTCCACAAACACCCCGGGGGGGGCCCTGCTTTGTCCCCAGCCTGGGCTCCTGCTCGGGGCCCAGCAGTTCGATGGGCCCCGCAGAGCCCCCGGGGGAGCCACAGCCGGCGGGGGGGGCTGTCCCCTGGGCCTGAGCCACCGCTCCTCCCCTGCCCCCGCCAGGCCCGCCCTGAGGGGAACATGGCAGTCGCCCCCCCCCCCCCCGCCCCAACTCCTCTCACCGGCCCCGCCCCGCCGCCGGCCCCGCCCCGCCGCCCCCTCCCCGGTACCTGCGGGGGCGGAGCGGCCTGCGCGGGCCCCTCGCAGAGCAGGCAAGAGCGGATCCCCTTGCAGCCGCAGCCCGGGCCGTCGCCGCCGCCCGCCGCCTCCATCCGAGCCGGCGGCGCTGAGGATACGGCCTTCCCTTCCCCCTCCTCTCTCCCGTCCTCCCCGGCTCCTCTTCCTCCTCCCCTCCCGCCGCCGCGGCCCGGCGCGCTTCCAGGTGAGGGGAGCGGGGGAGGGACCCGGGGCCGAGCGGCGGTGGGGCGGGCGGGCTCGGCGCAGGCCGCGCGGCCGAGAGAGCGGGGGCGGGGAGGGGGGGGGGGGGGGGTGCGGGACTTGCTCTCCCAGCAGCCCCCGCGGCGCCGAGCAGCGGAGCGGGGTCCGGCTGCGCCGCGGGGGCTGCTGGGAGTTGTAGTCCCGCCACCCAGCTCACACCCCGCGGGGGCGCCTCAGGCCGCGGTTGGCGCCGGCCCTCACCGCGGCCTCCGGGCAGCGGCGCCGCGCGGGGGCAGCGTGAGGCGGCGACTGCGGCCCAGAGCCGCACCTGGCCGCCTCGGCGCGAAGACAGGGCCGCCGGCCCTGCCCGCGGTCGGTGCCGCGGCCTGCGCCCAGCAGCCGGTGCCCCGCGGCCCGGGCACGGCCCCCGGGCTGCCGCCGTCTGAGGGGCCGCCGGGGCCGCCTTGCACCCGGGAGGCCGACCCTGGATGGACTGACAGGCTGGCATCGTCGTCGTTGTCATCCCTAGCATGGCAGCCGTAGTGCAGCAGGCATCACGCAGTGGGCAGTGCTGGTGGTGCCGGGCTCCCCTTGGTTTAGCTGAAGCAGTGGTCCAGTCGGTGCAGGATAGTTAAAACTAAACTCGTTTTAATCTCTGCTGCGCTAGTCAGGCCTGAATCGATACCCTGCTGTAGGACTGCCAAGCCCAAAAGGTTGGTCAAGCTGTGGAGCAGGAGGAGGGTTGGTGGCAGCTTCTGGTGGCAGTTCCCGGTTCGGCTGGATTACGGGGTTCATCAGGCCCCCGGATAATTGAATGTGCCTTCTGCAGTGTCGCTTGTGATGTCGTGGTGGTGGGCCCGTGTTATGTCGTGGTCTCCCCTGCAGCTCCCGTGAGGTCACGGGTGACACAGCTGTGTCTGAGGTGTCGGTGTGGTCAAAAAGAGGGTGATGGGAACATCCACAGTCACTGGTGTCAAATTTTTGTTACAGATACTAGAACTCAGGGAGGCTTATTAGGTTCAGCAGGTAAGGACCCGATCCTGTGGTTTGGCTTTCAGTGACAGCTCTGTCTCTTGAAGGATCAAATCCTGAACATCAGCTGTTTGAACTGCTTTTCAGGCTTAGTGTTCTTTATGCTGGTATAAAATATTCCATACACGAAGGATTGTTCTTACATACAGGTGTTAACAAAGGAATGCCCCATTGCTCAGTGCTGTAGGCGTGTTATGGTGCTAAAGTCAAGCCTCAGAACAGCTTAGTGCTTTGCATGTTCCTCACGATTTACTGGAGTGGCGTTTAGGCAGTGGTGAGACTAACACAAAAGGACAGTAGTGAGCCTGGCCTTGGAGCTCTTTTCTCTTTTATTTCCCTCTCTTGGAATCTGTGTCAGAAAGAGCGGTAAGCCATGAACCAGTAATTTCATGAGGCTGCTTTGGCCCTATTGCTGTTATTATTCTAAATATCAGTGTGTGTGTGTGTGCGTGGACTATCCTATCCACAACGATGCGTGAAAACATCTGTTAATTACCAATAACATACAGAATGTTGCCGATTTTTGTTTTCTTGGTGAGGAAATGATATTGACTGGTGAGTATTTACATTTCTGGTAATTAATTCAGTTTTCCAAAATTTTAGGGAATTTAGAAGTCGTCAGCCAAGAGTCTATCCATCTGGCCAGGCCAGTGAGCGCACTGTGTCATTTCCTTGGGAGGAAGACATTCACAACAGGTGTATTTATTCTTACTGTTGCTGTTTATTTGAAAGCATGTCGGAGTTCTTGGAGCACAGCCCTGTTGCTCAGGAGAGGTACAAACAGGTAATGGCGAGACTGTCCTAGTCCCGAGTGCTATCACCCCGTGGACAGCTTCCATCTACAGCAAGTCTGTCGCTTTAATAGCCAAGGGAGGTATCGCTGCTGTTCTGGAGGTGGGTTGGGTCAGTGTGTTGGGAGTGTGTGCCCAGCATAATAACAGTCTCTTAATTTCAACCGTGTGAGAAAGGCGACTTCAAACACAGTGGCAAAATCAGTAGCTAACCTCATAACTTTTTTTTTTCCGCTTTTGGAGTCAGTTGAAAGGACTTCCTATTATTCCTGTTTGTTTTACCAGGAAGGTTACAAGAAGAGATCCTACAGCTGACTGATTAGTGATTCCAGCAGAGGGGTGGAGATTAAAAATGTCAAAAATTACTACAGAACTCCTTTTGGAAAGAGCAGTTCCAAGATCTACGAGGCTCCGGAAGATTGAGACACTGAAGTAAGTGCAGACAGGCCCATGGAAAATTCCAGCTGAATTCAGCCTGGGCGATCCTTTTTTTGGTCTTTCTTTTCTTTTTCTTTTTTTTTCTTTTTATTTGTCATTTACTGAAAAAAGAGACAGTTACAAAGCACAGAACAGGAGATAGCATTCTTGATGCAGGATCAGTGAGCACTAGTGGAACTGCATTCACTGGATAGGTTATCAGCAGTTGCCACCTCTTTTCGCCATTTATGTTGTATATATGCTGCCACCTTCTTTTTGTAGAACTGCTTAAGGCCAGATTCTGATTTCTAAACCCTAAGATATACTCCCTACTCTGAAACACTTCTGTCTTTGCTAGCAATCGCTTAATGTGAATAAGAAAATCTCTTCTGACCTGGATTTTAGAGGGTTTTAAAAATATTTTTGGCATTATTTCCCTTCCATTTTCCTCTCCCTCCATCACTTTCCATCTCCTTTAAATCCAGTTATGTTAGTACCTCAAACATTTCAGAAAGGGAGAATAAACTCTGACACGCTTAGAAACCACTAAAAACAGTTTTGTTGCTCAGATCCTTAACAAAGGTCACCAAAAATATGTGTCTTTCCAAATGTTTAATACAGTGGAATTTTGCTATTCCAGAACTGGTCAATCCAAGTGACTCAGCTAGCCAATTTCTGGCTGGCGCATTTGTTGTTTTTGTTGCTGATGTAAGAGTTTTGGGTTTCATATGTACTCTTGAAATTTACTTCTTTTAGTTTGTCTTGTGCTAAAATAATTGTTTTTAGAGAGAAACTCAGAAGTTTATCTGAAGAATATAGGCTGCAGTCATCTGGGTAACAGTGATGTTGAGGTGTTTGAATTAGTGAATTTCTGGAGAGTCTTTTTCCATGCAGCTTCCTACCATAATTTTGAAGGGTTATATTTCAGAAAGTCCGTTTGGGGAACAGTCTGTTGAGTTTCTCCCCAAAATGACACAGTAGTCACACTCAGCTTTGCAGCCAGCTGAATTCTGCTCAACCTTTCTTATATGCTTGGACTGGCTGGTTAGGCTTCTGAGATAACAAGTGAAGGAGAAGTGGTCTTGCTTCCTGGTTTTATTTACCTCATTTATTCACACTTCATTTATATTTATATTTACAAGGCCTACTAATCATTAGAGATGGAGATTCTGTTTGTTAAAGGAACTCAGGCTTGTGTCCTCAAGAGATGTCTGGCAGGACTAGAAAGCTCCCTTTGGAGCTCAGCTAAATGATCTAATCAATTCTAAATGACCCTTCTTATAATATGCAGTTTTCACTTTCTTACAGAGGAGAAGTATTTTTTCTCCCCTCACAAATATTGTACCACTTCCTCTTTCAGGACAGAATGCTTCTGTTTTGGTGGCAGCCTTGGGGTTTTGTTAGGTAGATTTCCATATTTGCCACTGGAAGTATTTGCAGCAAAATGCACTGTAAAAGAAATGGAAAAATCACTTTTTTGTGAAATTAGTTCTTTGAAAACAGCCAAACGATTTGAGGACCTACTCTGCACTTGGCCTGAACTTAACTTCTAATGCAGAGAATAAAAGTTTTGAGCCGAATCAACAAACTGATCCAATTTGCCACATCGTTGTCTGAGTGCAAGCGTCAGCATGAAGTGAGGGGGAGGACAGGACTAGCCTTTTGGAATCACCGTAGGCTTACGTTGCTGACACCAGTTGTGAGATGGTGATTTCTAAAAAATGAGTGAAATAATAAATCTGGTGCATTCTGTGGACAGGGTAGACTGATGGTCTAGTGAATAAGTGTCTCTATTGCCACAACTTGTTTTGTTGAATTTACATTGCAAAGGAATAAAATACCAAAATTCTTAGAGGTGTAATTTTTTCTGCAAACAAGAACTTTTCCAGTGATTCACAGCTCACAGCCAGCTGTTACCCATAGGAGGTTTATCTGGATTGCAGGTTAATTGTACTGCAAATGCTTTGGTAGACTTAAGTCTCCGATGGTGTCTGTTAGCTCAGACACAGCATCTTTTCCATGTATGTGTGCTTGCAGCCCGGAATGCTGCAGACAAGAAAAAGCAGGTTTGGTCAGATTTACCCAGTGAGTTGTGCTAGACTGAGAGGTGCCACCAGGTGGGACCTTGTATCCTGTGAAAGTCAGCGCTTGTGTTTCCAATGAACTGCAGGTGGCTCATGTTCTCTTTTGTTTTCAGCCTGTCCAAGCTGCAATTGAAGACTGGAGACTTAGACCCACGTTTGTTTTCCCGACTGAGGCATCTGCAGAAATTAGATCTCTCTGATAATTTACTGGACAAATTTCCCAACAGTCTAACCCTGCCGGATCTGCGTGTCCTAAACTGCAACAACAACAAACTGGAAGATGTAACTGCTCTGAAACAGTTCCCTCTGCTTGAGGAGCTGACATACGAGAACAATGTGTACTTGACAGTGAGTTACCTCCCATCCTTACAAGCGAAACATTAAATAGAGGGGGAAACAAACAGCAGTTATGCCTAGTTCTTATATATTGTTCTTAGGCAGCAAGTGTTAGGGCATCTGAGAAAGCAGCCAGTCTTTTGTGCCTCTTCAGCAGTTCGTGCCACTGCTTCCCAGTCTGCAGAGTGGCTTGCTCAAAACCACTCAGATACTAAAATCTGGTTATCTTGAACTTCTGATGGGTCAGAGTCCCATCTTAGGTAGTTTATCAGACAGGATATCTTACACTCATACTTGTGTAAAATACAGTCATGACTGTGTAGAAATGTCCTTATATGTTACTTTTCGTGCCGCTTGTGTTCTGGAAGAGCAGACTTGGTCCTCTGATGAGGGGTTAAACTTGGTGATTAGTCTAGTTTAGGTTTTCTGACTTTTCCCAAGAGGCTGCTGACTGTACAGTGTAAACATCCGAAACTGTAATTTTACTTGTGCTTTAAACTGGCATCAGCCACCATCGCCATCCCCAATTTGCTGTTGCATGCTGGCAGAAGTATATGTATGGTTGTTTGGGAAACTGGTCTGGCCTAAAACGCACCTGACCCAAAGAATCCCTGCTTCGTATACGTTTACTGTAGGCAGGGTAGGCCTCCTCTGTGTTAGATGCTCACTCTGAGTTCAAGGATGTGGACAGCATACCCAGCGTTAGACTCAGGCCCGAGCAGACGAGCCTTGGTTACACCGCCACCACCTTGTGTTGGATGTTAGTACTGCATAAGTGTGAGGCAGGTCTTTTGTCTACAGTTTTAAGAACCCAACTCGTAGCAGAATGTTAATTTACACCTAAGGGTGATATTCAAGTCGGAAATGCTGAGAAGATTTTACGAAATGGCCTTCCCTGACTAAATATATTATTCTTATCCTTGGCTGTATTTTAATAAAGGACTAAAGCTAAACCAAGTACCATGTGTACAGTTTTTGTAACTCTGATGTCTTCTCTTTCTAGCTCAATGATGACTATAAAGTAATGTTTCTTTTGCAAAATCTTCGGCTACTGAATGGCAAGGATATAACCAAACTGGCTAATCATGTGAGGCGTGTCAATAGTCGTAAGCTGACCAGCAAGGTAAGACATGTAATATTTTCTTAATCTCTGAACACCTCAGAAGTAACTAAATACTGTGCTCGGTTTAATGACCGAGTTACAAACAAGCATCAAATGGTTAACAATAATTCTGGTGTGATCTGAGCACAGCCCACAGTATGGTCCACCCAGTAAATGTCTTACTGCTGCTTTCTCTGGTCACTGCTTGCATTTGCTCTACCTGTTCTGTGTAGCCAACTTCTGCCTTCACGTTAAATTACAGGAGCAGGGTCAGCAAGATCTGTGTCTGACCCTCTAGTTTTTCAGGTCACTCTGATCATCATTCAAAAACGGGAGAAGCTTGGTGCTGACATAACAGCTGCATACACCTCCCCATCTAATTTACATTACTGTCCTGGCTGCAGGAGTGGGGAGCACAAAACCAAGCTGGGGATAATCTTGCTTTTTCCAGCATACACCAGGAACAAGGATTTGTTCTTTCTTCTTCAGTTGGGCATGTTTGGAACTGTATTTTCACTCATTTACGTACACAGTTTAGTTGCTGACAGATTCTCCCCACAAAGCACGTTGTGATCTTGAGCACAATTATTGTTCTGTTATGAAAAAGGGGGTTTTTTGCACAGTACTGCTCTTACTATTTGTATTCTAGATAGTTATCTTGTCGATTCCTTCTGTGTAGCAGTGGTGGAGAGATCAAATACTGAAGACTGGTATGGCTTGTTGTGGTGTTATCTGTGTAGCACCTTGTACCTCAGAGGGTCTTGGTGAGGGCTGCTCAGCCTCTTATCCTCCAGGCTACTGGGCATGGTTGGCTGCTTAACGAGACACCAAATACTCCCCCCCGTGGTGTTCACTTTGTGCTCGTATCTGTGGCCCAGATCCCTTTCCCTGATGGTATTGCTTTGTACCTGGCTGCCCAGTCCTTACTGCTGTGTCTAAATGTCCAATGTCTGTTGGGTCCAAACGCTTCTGGATGTGTTACTACCCACCAGAAACTCTCAGATGCGAAACTGTGCTGATAGGTGAGCATCTGCGTGACTGTGCCCGTAGTTCAGAAGCCTTTTGGAGCCAAGGTATCTATAAATGGGGATGGTATGTGCACCAGTCCTGCTAACACATGCACTGGGACTACAAGAAAACTCAAACATCCGTGTTATAATACATGCCTGTTATAATAAATTAGTTACTTGTCAGGTACTCCGTGTTAGTAGGGCACAGTTTAAGACTCCTTAAGACCATTTGCTATGGATCCAGAGGCATGAAATCAGGCATTGCTTTGATATCTGCTTAGCCACACTCACTTAAGCTTGGTTCAGAGGAACTGGGTTTCTTGTGAGCTGAAGTCATGGTTTGAACACTGATAAAATAAATGGAAGCAGTGCCGTCATGTAGCTAGCAGAGCCTCAGGGTTGGCAACTTCTTAAGTGTTTTCACAAGTACTCTTGTGCTTTTCTGCTCTGGTTTTCTGTAGTATTCTGTTGAATAAACCCAGTCTTTCTGCCTAGGTTACCGCTCACTGGGAAAAATTCTTCCGTGACCAACTTCCTGAGAAGTACACAGCTGAGCAAGTGAAGTCCATCAAGAAAAAGTTCCTGAAGTCAGTACAAACCAATGTAGTGTATGGACCCAGCTCACTCAGTGAATTCACCCGCTGGCGGGTAGGTTACGTTTCACTTACCCTTCAGCTCTTCAGGCAGGGACTCTGCAGCCTGATTCTGAACGGGTCTGATTAAAATGCCCTATAGATTTGCGTTCAGGGTATCGGGGCTCTTGCAGGCAGGTGGTATCACTTTCTCTGGTTTTCTTCACTGCTTTGTTAAGCAGTTACAGAAGCACCAGGACTAAATGTGCACCAAGTTGCATGACTGCCTTTAAACATTGTTTTTTTAATTCATAAGCAATAATGATACTCATACTAATTAACAAGACTACAGTATCCTTAGTGCTTAATTATTTGCGAATAACTCTAATGGCAACCTTTAGTCTTGATGGAAGCTGTATGAAAGGAGAAAAGATAATGACAGTTACTCCCAGTGGGGAAAGATAGCATTTAGTTTGTAACATATGTTTTAATTGTATGTACATACATACAATTGAGGCTTCCATCTCTCCTTTATCTTGTTTCATTGCTGTGCTGTTGTTTTTGCAAATGTGTACCCATGACAGAGTGAAGTTCTTGGGTTGTGTAATGTCAGCAGAGGACTTGGCCTGCCAAGCTGTCAGCTGAGGGCTCCTCCATCATTTGTGAAATTCACCTAGAGCAGTGGAAGCAGATAGTAAAAACTCAGCAAAGCAGCTCTTGTCATTACACATCAGAGTTCGCCTGCTGTTGCTTCTTGTCTTTTTTTTTTTTTAACATATCCACATATTTGCTTCTAAGGTGAAAATGATTGCGGAAGAGTTTCTGGCGTACTCGCTTGGTCTGGAGTTAAATACAGATCCTGAACCAGAGGAGAAGATGGATGAGAGTGAGGCAGAAAGTACAGAAAGCCCCAGGGAAGCTGCAGAGGATGTGGACCAGGTAGGTGATTTTTCCAGTTACGCTAACAATGTCCTTTTTATTTCTTAGAATTCAGTAGCACTTGTCAGTTTACATTTATGACCCTCTTGGTCCCTGTAGGGGCAGTCTCAGGCTCCAGCCTGTATTCAACAGCTGAGGCTTGTTCTTTATGGCCAGATTGAAGCTTTCCCAGCAATGTGAAGGCTGAGTTGTTCTCAAAGAGGAGAGAGCTTCCATTCTCATAGGGGACCCAAAAGATTTCACGAGTATTGTCCTACTGACTCCGCCTCTCCTTTGAGGAAGGGATGGTTTTAATGAGAGAACTGGGCTGATGCATGGCCAGACCGTGATGGCACTTGCTTTCTTTGAAATGGCTGCAGACTGAACCCCCTTGGTCCATGGGCCAGATCTGTTTTTCCACATTGTATGTAAATCACAAGTAACTGGGACAAGGAAAGGGAGATGAAAATGAGGCTGGCTGTGTGATTTTCATTAGCTTCTGCCTCTAGGAACTCTGCAGCTCTGGGCTGTCTGATTCTTGGAACCCAGTCTGTAACCGTGGGATGGTATTTGCATTTGAATAATTAATCTCTCTGATTTACAAATGATCTGCACATCTCAGGGAAGCTAGAAACCTTTGGCAGAAACTGACAGTATGCTTTATAGGTCACAGTAACGCCCGGCAAGAGGAAAAGAAATAATTCAAAACCAGGCTCTGGAAACAAGAGGTCCAAGTCCAAGGCAAACACCGAGGAGGAGGCTGTAGTTAATCCCAGAAAGTCCAGTCGTGTGCAGGGTGAACCAAGAACATCGAACCAGCCAGCCAAAGAGGCAACCCCTCAGGAGGAAGCTGAAGGGACAGATAAGAATGGAGAGCAGTGTCCCAAGGGGCAAAGCAACAGAAGATCCAGCCAGCTGACAGGGGAACAGAAAAGCCAAGAACAGGAGAATGGAGTTGTTAGCTTGACCCCAGTGAAGAACTCCAAGGGCAAGGTATGTTCATCAGCCCCCCTGGGACTGGCTTTTGGCCTCTTGGTTTAGTGGGAGGAGCCGCATTCAGATTTCATCAGAGCTCTACACAGCTTAGAGCTCATAATTGGCCAGATATATTGTGAGTTACGGTTTTTGTTTTTGTGTTTTTTTTGTTGTTGTTTTAAATCTCTCAGAGGCATCAGGGAAGGCCCCCCCCTGGAGAAGTGAATCCCCTGCAGGGGATGGATGGACCAGCGCTCTGAGGTGGTGCACTGAAAGTCTGTTCTTAGAAATGGGACTGGCATGACTTGCTCTCAGGTCAAACTGATGGCTGCATGGGGAAAGGTGTTTCCCCCTCAGCTCAGACCAGTGGGGATCTAAAGGGTTTTTCACATTTCTCTGCAGCAGGAAATGGGGTTCACTGCTGGGGCCTGCTGGTTTAGGAGTCTTGAGCACTGGTGACACGTCAGTCTCTCCTGTTCTCTGTAGCACAGAAGGGCTGAAAATTACTTCAGTTTAATTCAGATTGCTGTGTTCAGTAGAGGGTTCTGTCAAGGCAATCACAGGCAAACCGCTGTCAGGGGAATGAATTTTCTAAATGTGGATGGTTTATTGTAGGAGGATGTCAGTGCAGAGCCATTGCATTTTCTTCAGTGTCACAGTAAAGGCAACAGCCGCGAGGATTTTAAAACGCAGCTCTGGTCCTGTGTCTTCGAGCCATTGCTAGACTGTGGAGCCAGGAAAGGTGAGCTCTTAAAGAGGTTTGCAGGATTCCCAGAACCACCTGGCTCTGGAATCCCAGCGGACTCCATGCGTTAGACCCCTGCTCCTTCAAGCTGTAGTCTCCGTTGTCAGGAAGAGACTTGTTTACATACTTCTTTGACTTTGAAAACAGGAGACTGGGAGAGCACCAGGCAGTGATAAGCTGCAGTCTTCACGCATTATCCGTGAACCTGGGAACTTTTCACCTATTCTTTTCATCTTTCAGATCCCATTGTGAGCTCCTCCAGAACTGTGGCAACATGTGGAGGGGAATCTGTCTGTCTGATTGATTGTGAGACGGGGACGGTGCTGAAAAAGTATAAGGTGGCTACAGAGGTAGGTTGCAGTTGGGAGAGTAAGCATTGAATGGATATACCATAACCCGTTATAATGACATACATGTATGCATAATATATATTACAAAGAGTTCTGAAAGGGTTTCAAGCATTAGCATGGACAGGTCTTAAAAGAATGTAGATAGTAAACATTTCTTGCTTATCCTTTTAGCCTGGTTTGATGAGTTTAAAAGATTAGTCTGCCTCTTCTCACACAGGCATATGTATGTGTATCCAGGCTGCTAAGACTGCTTGACGGCCTAGAGGAATAAACATCCTGTTTTGACAGTTTGTGTTCTTCTGAGGGTTGTTTTGAGATTCGATGCTCTGCCCTCAGATAGTCGTGTCGTTTCACCTGGATAGCTCTTGTGATAGTTGTCTTATCTCTGAGCAAACAGCCGTCCTGCTGGCTGTTCTCTTTCACACTGGATTCTTGGTTTCTTTCTGTCCTAGGAGTTTTTCAGTGTTGCATGGACAACCCTCACAATGGTGATCGGTGACAGTCGGAAGAAATGTCATAATATCTTAGCAGCTGCTGGGAGGAGAGGGATCGTCAAACTGATTCATGTGGCGGCAGACTTCTGCTACGGAGAGATAAAAGCTCATAAAAAGCCCATTGCTACTGTCTGCTTCAGCCCAACTCGAGAAACTCACCTCTTTAGTAAGTCTCTGGTTCAGAATCACTTTAGCTTTAACGTGGAAAAGGCTGGGCTTCCTTAACAAGAGGAACAGTCACCAGTGCAGGCAGGTGCAGGTAGGGACCACACGCACATACAGAAACCACGGACAGACGTTAGGGAGAGAGCACTGTTAGTCTCACATGGCAGTAATCTACAGAAGGTACGAATTGTTTCAGCCAGAGCCCGACTCTTTAGCTAGGTGCAGCGGCTCCTGTTTCTCTCTTGGTAGTTCTCAGGGTGGCTGTCACACACCCATTAGCCACAAACAAGCCCGGTAGTGGATCCGTTCTGCAGGGATGAGTAAGAAGAATGGTAGCCAGAGCAGCCTGCTGGGGCCAGACAGTGAGCGCTGAGCCCGCGCTGAGCTGGCCAGGCTCTCGCCAAGCATGGCAACAGGGGCAGTGCAGCGTATTATGGGCTGCTGGATTTCATTTTTTCCACTGACCAAAACTATGCACTTAAGTGCTTTTGAATAAATGAACTTTTTTTGAGTTCTGTGCCTCCTCAGAAATCTTTATTCGGGTCCCACTGTAGAAGAGAGCTTTGCCACAGTAGGGCCCACAGAGCCTGGGGACTGGTAGGAAATGAACCATCATATTACAAATTGCAGCTGCATTGTCAGGCCTGTAAAGTACCCTGTTACACAGCCAGTCAGACCACACCTGCACCCCACAGCGCATTGTTTCTCTTGCCTCCAATTACCCACATCCTGGAGTGATTAGAGTGCTACCTGAACCATTAAAAGTGGAATTTTCCTAAAGCATGGATATCTGTAGTGGATACCTTCCAAGAAGCAGCTCAAGAGTGCAAAAGGCAGAAGCCTAGAGGGATAAGGAGGTTGATAGCACATCCATATAGTAGCGTGGACGGCAAGGCTCATATTGCATAGAAAAATTTATAGTAATAAAGTGAGAGTCTCTGCATGCCTGTCTGGGGACTGGACACTAACCTGTTTACTCTTGAGTTTGAGGGGTGCCACCTGATTAGGATCCAGATTAGTCCGAGTAATCTATTAGGATTGTTTCTGCTATCAGTATGTCAGCTTGGTGACAAAGATACTAAGTATCTTTCACACTTTATGCCAGTGCCTGACTTTTCCAAGGGGAGCTGCTGTGGATGTGAAGACAGTAAGAGGTGGATATGTGGAATAAAGTGGCATCTGCCTGAGAGTAGAGGTTGGAGCTTATATTTTCGATTCCACTAGAACCCATGACCAGAAACAGGAGTCCAAAGGGACACTAACTAATGACCTTGTGAAGCCACAACTTAGTAATGGACACCAGGAAACAAACTGTCTTTTATCTGCTCCTCTTAGAGCACAGGATAAGAATGCAAATTACTGCATGTTTGACAATGTCTGTGAAGTGGTGTTGAGCCAGGAGCCTCGGTGATTGCTGCTGTGCTTTAATGAGCTCTCTGATGCCACAGGCTTAGAGTGTTACAGCCTGTGACACAGGTAGAATTGCCAGCTAGCACGAGAAGAGCCAGATGAGCAGCGGTGTCACTACCTGCTTCTCTTCTGTGTCCCACAGCTGCATCCTATGACAAGCGAATTGCACTCTGGGATATTGGGATTCCAGACTGTGACTACAATTTCAAAGCAAGGTAAAGGTTCAAAAACCAGACGTGGCCAGTCCAGGAGCCTATAGCTTCACGTCACAGCACCACTTAACTGCTTACTCTCTTTTTTCCCTTGTAGCCAGCTGCTGCTGCTGGAAGCTCTCTCTATTCCCTTACGGATTGCCCTGGTCCCCACCTGCCCAGATCAGTACCTGCTGGCTGGCTGTGAAAGCGGCTGCTTTGCCTGGAACATAAAACTGGATAAGGAACAAAAAAGCAGGTGAGAACCAAAAGCTGGGAACATCCATTTGTTTTCCATAACAAGAAGAGGTAGTCCTAGGAAGGGCTTTATTGCTAACCAAGGAGGTCTGAGCAAGAAAAGCAGCATGTCCTACCAAACTTAAAATGTACTCCTCATAGTGGCAAGAAAAAATACTAGTGTGGTGCTAAAGGAGTGATCAAAGCTAGCAGCCCTGAGCTTGTATGGATGCTCCAGTCTACAAGTGTTGCAGGCTGCTTTGAAGGAAGGCTGACATGAGTGTAATACAATACCCTAGAACTTAAGGGCGTATCACCTTGAAATAGTGCAATAGAGTATAAATTATTGGATCGAGTTCGAGTCTCACAGCAAGGCCTACCCTGCTTCTGGTACGTGAGGTTACCCAGGAAACTGGCACTCTCGGGGAGCACAGAAAAAAATTACAAGAAAGAAGCGAGTGAAGTCATGCCCTGCTGACATACTAATCCTGATGCCTAGATAAAGAGATGAAGTAAACCAGCAGTCTCTTAAGCAAATGGGCTTCTGCTGTATTAATAAACACGGGTGCCCAAAAGCATAAGTTCAAGCAGCAGTTCATCTGAGTTTAGCAAGAGATGCACTAACACATGAATTTCCTTCTGGGTTCTGTACCCAAGTGCCCTTCCACTGCTGCCCATTCAGGACTTGACTCGTTTCATCCTTCCTCTAGGCCTTTTGAAGTACTATTCCAGTTCCCTGATGAAGATGGAGGCATGACAACATCTCACAGGGTTGATGGTGTGGCTTTTCTGAATAATGATGTTGTCGGTGAGTATAAACACAACAGCTCAATCCAGGAAGTCAGGCATCTCAGCATGCGGCAGGCTGCAGCCAGCATGATGAGCAGAGGGACTCAATGGGGTGTGACTACCTCTTTAGATTTTTGGGAGCTACACAGAATGGAGTTGTCTCCCAGAGTCACTTATCTTTCCCTAAAATGTGGCTAGAGGTGCAAACCCGTGTCTGAGCAGGGCTGGAAACTAGGTAGACCTACCTCTGAGAGCAGTACTGAAGGGGAAGGGGAGAGAGCTCCTTTCTGCTCACAGGCTGGTGGCAGCAGCACTTTTTTGCAGGGGAGTTGGGGGTTCCTACATCTGGGAGAGTGCTTAAAGCATGGGCTGGGTCTTTCTGAATAGCTTATGCTTGTTCTACAGTTCAGGGACATAAGCATGGGACTGAAAAATCCCTCTGCAGCCCTTAGTTATCCTGAAATAAGGTAAAGGAAGTAGAAACAGTTGCTGCTGGTATCAGGTACCCCATGTTAAAATCCACCTTCTGGATGGACCACCTGAGGCCAGCCTTTGTCTTGAGGCATTTTACTTCTTAGCCACTGACAGCCTCTCCTGTCTTTCTTCCCTAGTTTCCAAGAGCTCTAAACTGGGATGCATATACTTGTGGAGCTGGAGTCGGTCTTTTGACACAAAGGGGAAGGGATGCCAGCGAACAGTAGGCGCAGTTATTCTCGCTGAGCTGGAGTGGTCCACGACAGACCTGTCCTACCTGACGCTCAGCACCTGCCCAGGTAGGCAGCACCCTTCCGCAGGGCAAGCAGCGAGGTTGTACAGTGCAAGACTTGCTTGGAAGGGTTGTGGGTGCCTCCCCTTTCACCCCTCAGAGGAGCCTGTAGCTTGAGGCAGGGGCCTGGATTTCAGCCCACCTCAGAGAGCGTGTCTGGCCTCCCTTCTGCAAGCAACAAGAGCCCTCGCCTCACTGCACTGCAGCTCCAGCACAGCACCACCTGTATATAGTAAAAATAATAAATAATTACAGCTATACCATCTCCCATACAGTCAGGGAACAGCTCAGGCTTACAGCCTTACACCAACTGTACAGGGCCAACATATGGTCTTCCTTGTACAGGTCTGCAAAGCACACGGAGCTGGTGGCTTGGCCCTGCAGCTTTTCTGGAGCCATTTTGGTGCTCAGTGCCTCTGAAGTAAGGGGTAGGAATTCCACACACAGGGCAGCTGGCTTTTAAGACTGACAAGGAATAGACAAACCTGATGTGATTGCCACTTTCCAAAACCAAAAAGTCAGAATACCAAAACATCTATCACTAGCTTTTCTGTACTAGAGTAAGTCAGCTGATTTATCTTTAAATGAATTTACTTTTTTCAGAGAAAGGTAGATTAATATATTTGTGCTGGAAATAGAATTTTGCTGGAGTGTGACATCCTCCCCCGAGATCCTACAGCACTGTCTTGAGCTCTGGTCTATAGAGGAGGAGATGCCCAGTTCCACACTGGTTTTCCACCTCCTTCTTTTGGTCTTACAGCAAAAGAGTACGTGTTCTGTGGTGATGAGAAGGGAAGTGTGTGGATGTACAACCTCTCAAGCTACACCACAGCATGGAGCTCTGCAAAGGGAAAACGCTCAGACAAGAGGATCCCTCCCTCGCAGGTGGGTCTCCTTTACCCTCTGGGGCTGAGCCAGGCCTCTCTTCCACCCCGGTGCAGCTGTGTTGAGGCTCCTGAGCAGATTTACACCAGAACATGCCTCGTGTTTCCTGTACCTAACACTCAGAAGCAGTTAAAAGCAATCCTCGCCAGAGTGTGACCAAGGCCATCTTTCAAATCTCACACAAACACAACTGTGACAGGAATTAGGAGCTGTAAAGCAGGTCTGTTTGCTCCTGCGTTCTGCAGCTCGGCAACTTTTCCTAGCAGGAGGGCCCTCGGTAAAAAATTAAGTGGTTAAACTGGAGACCCCAACACCACACGCATCCAGGCACCATTTCCCTGACAGGCCCAGGGAAGGCAGAGCAGCTGTGCCCTGGCAGAACTGCACGCAGTAAAGGGCTCACTGTTTCCATATGCTCATGCCCCCCTTTTTCTGCTTGGTATTTCCCTGGCCTCCAGAGATAGTCCTCTTTGGACTCTGCTCCCTGGGGTGGTGAAGGTGTACACATTCAAAGGCTCACTGCAGAGCGTGGTCTGGAGCTATCATTATACATAGGTATGACACAACCTCACGTTCTGTGAAGTTTTTGCAAGCGTAGTGCCCAAATCAACACTCAGTTCAGCTGCTTTCACATCCTCCTTTCTGATCAAGCCTCTGGTCAAACCCTGCTCTCCCCTCTAGGAGGAGGGCCAGAGCTGCACCACCTCCCCCCGCAGTGGGAAGAACCTTCCTGTTCAGCTTCCCCAGGTGGGAAGGGAAGCAGCTTCCACAGAAACCCAGTCATCAAACCAGGCCTTGCTGTAATTAATAACCTTCCACTTTCAGAGACAATACCACTGTTCCTTTCCTACCCAATCTCTGTTCTCCTCATAGATTCTCAAGTGGCCAGAGCTTCAAGCAAACAAGGAGCAGCTGACTGAAGTCCTAATAAACAATGTGGTATCTGACCCTGCTTTTACTTACCTTGTCGTTCTAACTAGTGTGAACATAACAGCAATTTGGAAGAAGTCATAGTCCCTTGTAACAGTTTCATTCCCATGCTTTGAAATAGTGCAGTATTAGTGACCGTTACCCATGTAACCATTAAGTTTTCTCTTGCACATAATAGCTGATCTAGGAAAAAAAAGGTAAGAGTTTGTAAAACTCACCAAGTCATTGTAAACATCTGGTTTCTTTTACTGTAAGTTTTCACAATTTGTGCATTTGTTTTATAGAAATGACACTTAATAAAACAAAATACTGGTACAGTTGGCAGTGCCTAGACTTTTTGAAAAGGAAAAGCAGAGAGTTCGTCTACCGCTGTCACTCAGCAGCTTCTCATTCTGGAAGTACACTCACAATAAACTGACCAACAGCCCAGTACAAATATTTGCATTAAGGCTCCAGTTAGAACAGTAGAGATCATTTTAATGACTTATCCATCAAATCAAGATATTTAACTCCTTGGCAAGTCTGGTATAAAAAAACCACCCCTCAGCATATCGCTACTGCTGGCAAGAATTAACTAAACATAAGTGGGACAACAGGGGAAATATTTGCCATGAATGGAGGTTTAAATATAACATTCAACTAACAGATACATCATTCTGCCTCAGAAGTACAGTCCACTCTAAAGGGGGTGATTTTACTCCACTCCTTCTTGTTTGTCTTTAATAGCAACCTGTAAAACACAAACAAAAATACATACAGCCAGAGGAAGTTAGTTTAAACGTTTGTAACAAGTCTTCTGTGAAACACAAGAACCACCACAAACGCTCAGCGGAAATCTCTACACCATCCAGGAAAACAATACTTACATTAAAACATATTTAACAGATTGGTGCACTGTTACCTTTTACCAGCACATCAGAGAACACTACACAGACAATACCCTGTTCATGGCCCCCCTGGTTTTGTCTGAATAACCTTTTGGACAGATTAAGTCTCAAAAATCAGGGTCTAAATACAATCATACAGTCAAGCAGAAGCAATGAGAAGCCGTTGGAAATATTGTCCTGGAGTTTTGGCAGAAGTAAAAAAAACCATGCAAACAGAAAAACACTTGGAAGAATAGAATAAGACTCTGAGAAAACCAAAGCCAGCCACCTAGGGAATTGCAGAGCACCCACTGAACCCTGGGCATGCACATAACCCTCGAGAGCACGCGAGTAATGCGAAGCTGCGTGGCTCTGATTAATTTATTCACCTAAAAGAGCAGCTCCAGGATACACTACCCCTCTCTTCGTTTCACTTTTAATTGCAAGAAGCTCAAATACTTTAAAAGAAAAAAAAAAAACCAACACTTACTCTGAACCTCTCTTCCAGGAGGGAGAGCTCACTGATCAAATCCGTGATGGCGTTGGTGAAAGCTTCCTGGGGGCTGTAATCAGGGGTGGTTTGGACACGGATGATAATTTTGTGTTCCAATGGGTGTGGAACCTTGTACCCTGCAAATAACACCTGGGGGTCTTTCAGTAACTGCCTGCAACAGAAAAGCAGCGCTGAACAACCACGCAGCTTTTTATATTTAAAAAAAAAATCATTAAAAAGCCAGGTTTCTGATGGGCTTCCCCAACGTGCTTTCAAATAGGGCATTAGGCGTGTGTTCGGGGAGGTTATTCCCTCACTTTTGAAAGGCAGAGTTGCTTTGGCCAGATGTGACATCTATCACAACGTCACTAAGCTTTCTGAGGAGAAAATAAAAAGCCTCAACCTCCCTCCCTCCCAGATTTCCTCCCCCCCCACGCCTTAGCTCACGACTTGATGATGTTCCCCAGAGTGTGGTCCTCCTTGTTGATGGTGAACAGACAGGCATTGGGCACCTTCGTGTCCTTGTTGATGGCGACCCTGAGCGGACACAGACAGGCCGTTATCGCAGCCCCCTCAGGCAGCGGCTCCCGCCGCTCGATACAGCCCGGGAGGTCGCGGGGAGCCTGGCGGGGGAGGCCCGGGGGGGCCCAGGGCTCCCCCGGGCCTCCCCCGCAGGCTCCCGCGACCGGACCAAGGGTCTGCGTCCGACCAAGGGCCGCCCCCCGCCGCCGCTCACTTCTTCTCGCCCTCGAAGAGGAGGAAGGACTCGAAGGCCGGCGGCGCGTTCATCCCGCCGCCGCCACTCGCCGCGTCCCTTCCGCCTTCGCGTCACTTCCGCCCGTACGTCACTTCCGCCCGCTCCCGGCTGCGACAGCGCCCCCAGGCGGGCGGGAGGACTCGGCCCAGGCTGCTCCCTCCCGCCGCCGGTGACACCAGAAAGCGGGGCTCCCGGTGACGTCACCGGTGATGTCACCACCAGTGATGGCACCTGGTGCCACCCTCAGTAGCACCACCAGTGCTGTCACCAGCAGAACCTTCCCCAGGCCACCAGCAGAACCCCCAGTGACACCACCACTAGCAATGGCACCAGGAGGGCCATCAGTGATGGCAGCAGTGCCACCACCAGTAGCACCACCAAGGCTGCCACCAGCAGAGCTTTAACTGCCCCCCACCCCCAAGCCACCAGCGCCCGGCCCCGTGGGCAGCAGCGTCCCCACCAGCGACGGATAGGACAGGGCCACAGGGTACAAAGTGCCTTTATTGCCACCACTGTGGTCCCCAAGGCATGGGGACACTGACTCCCGAGGGGGGGCCGGGCCACCGGACCCCTCATGTCTGCAGCTGCAGCAGGGTGGGGGTCGGGGGGGCCGGGGGCTGCGCCAGGCGGTGGCAGCCCTCCAGGTCCCCCAGCACCCCGAAGAGCCGGCTCAGCCCCTCGGGCAGGGGGGCACCTGCAGGAGTGGGGGAGCAGCAGTGAGACCCCAAGGGGTCACCCCACAACTACCACAGACCCCCCCACAAACCCCAGGACATGTCCCAACCACAGCATCCCCAGTGCGGTCCCCAAAATCCCACCCCAAACCTACCTTCACACCGGGGGCCGTTTTGGCCATCCTCCGGCTCCAGCAGCTCCCAGTACTTTTCCCTGGGGAAGAGAGGAGAGGGACAGGCCCTTGGTAGGAGCTGGGGGGTGTGGGGGGGCCCCCTCAGGACAGGGGCTCACCTGAGGGTCCCTCGGAGGCCCTGGAGGTGGTGGAAGAGGCGTTGCGCCTCCGCTGCGGGGTCCAGGGGGTCAGTCCAGTCCTGGAGGGTGACACCGTGCCGGGTCCGGTCGCACCCCAGCCCTGCGGGACAGTGGGCTCACGATGGCAGGGGGGTGGGGACACACCACCGGCACCCCCGCGGGGGTCCAGGGTGCCCACCCCGGTACCTGTCCTCTGCCTCTGGTGGCAGCAGCTCCACTTGTCCCCGCGGAAGACACCGGGGTGGTAGGTGCGGAGCACGCGGGGGTTGTTGACACACACCTTGCGCAGGGCTGACAGCCACTGGTTCAGGTCGTTGACACACTGCGGGGGGGGTGGGAGCGGTGAGGGGGGGTCCCAGGCTGTGACACCCCTCTGTATGTGTTCCCCCCGGTCCCACCTTGCACTGGAGGTAGGCTGTCTCCTGCTGCCCGCCTGCATCCATGTAGACCACCTGCATGACGTAGGAGTTCCCGAAGCTCTTCTCCTCCACCTTCTCGGCCGCGAGGATGTCAGCCAGGGCGATGGCGCCGCTACGCTGATGGGGGACATACACACACACACACAGGGGGTCAGGGCCACCCCGCTGCCACCCCCACCGTCCCCCTGGCACTCCCTCACCTCAGCGCCGGGGCTCTTCCCGAAGCTGAGGGCTTCCCCGGTGAGGCAGAAGTGGAGCTTCTTGGCAGCGGCAGCAAGCAGCGGTCCCTTGCCCCGCGTCTTGTGGACAAAGAGTGGCCCCTCTTTCACCACTGCGGTGGGGGGGCCCAGCAGCCGCCCTTCACCTTCCTCCTCCTCCTCCTCTTCCTCTGTCCCCACCAACCGGGCAATGAAGTCCTTCATCTGGGCGATGCCCTGCTGCAGGGCGGGCAGCAGCGGGGCCAGCCAGGACTCCTTGGCCCGCCCGGCCACCGGCTCCATGTTGCCCACCATCTGGACAGCCTGCAGACCCCCAGGGACGGCAGTGTCACCGACCCAGCTCTCCCCACTGGGAAGCAACTGAGCACTCCAAAAAAACCCCACCTGGGTGACACCGCTACCCCCACCACATCCTCCCCGGTCCCACCTTGGCCAGGAGCAGCAGCGTGCGGCTGGTGCGTGCGTCGGCGTGTGTCTCCCGCAGGTGGAAGAGCTTGGGGGTCATGATGGCCGGCGAGAAGAAGCGGAGGCAGAGGAAGCTGGTGACGGCCACGAACTTGGCGTGCTGTAGCCGACCGAGGCGGAGGGAGACGTGTGAGGGTCTGTACCAGAGCAGGACATGCCCGGGCACCGCATACATCGATGCACCAGGGACATGGGGGCTGCCTTCCAGCACCGGGGTTGCTGTCTGGGTGCAGCACGGCCCTGCTGTCCCCTTGGGTCCCATCCCTGGGGGGCTGCCCCCATGCCCAAGAGGGGACCCCATCAACCAAAGCTGGGGACTGCACCCAGTGCACCCCATCCCCTGGGGACATCCCCGATTGACCCCCCCGGTTCCTCCCCTGCCGCAGCCCAACCTGGTGCTGGGGGAAGCGCTCCCCGACGCGCCGGAAGAGCTGCCGGAAAGCAGCGCGGATGATGGGGGGACACGCCGGGGCTGACTTGACGATGGCATCCAGCAGCTCGCCCAGATAGGACTGGAGGTGCTGGCGGCCCTGCTCAATCACCTCACCCTCTGTCTGCACCCGGTGCAGCCCCGAGCACCTGTGGGCACCAGCACCATCAGCCCCACGGCTGGGGTCCCCCTGCCCCACCACCCCGTGTGTCCCTTACCCGACGTCCTTGACCTCCACCTTGCCAGGGTCCAGCTCCACGTACTTCTTCTCCTCGAACACGCGAGTGATGGTGGATCCCAGGACGGTGTGCAGGTACAGCATCCCTGTCACCTGCCGAGGGACCGTGTAGGGGACAGTGACAGGGGGCACAGCCACAGGTTTGGCACCTGACACCCCCAGGCTGCCTGATAAGGGTCACCCAAGGGATTTTCTCCAACCTCCCAGCCCCAGGAGAAGACAAACACAGCCCCACCAGCCCTCCAGTACTCCCCCTGGGAACCAGCCCCGGGAGGGACAGCCCAGAGCCAGGGTGATGTGGGAAGAGCAGGTTTTGGGCAGTGTGGCACCTTGAGGAAGGACTCCATCGACTTTGAGGCCAGAGAGTTACTCCGGAACAGAGTGTTGGGCTCACCTGTGAAACAGGAGAGGGTCTGTGGCCTGGGGGACAGCCACAGGTCACCCACCAGGCAGCTGCAATCATGGGGGACATTTACAGGGGTTGTGCCCTCCATCCCCAGCCATTTCCATGAGAGTTACAGGGATTTCCTAACCCCCAAACCACCTGCTCCTCCACCAACCTCGCCAACCTCAGCCTGTGAGGATGAACCCAACAGGTTCCCACCCAGAGCACTGTGCGATGGCTGAACCTCAACCATCACCCCCCAAAAAATCACCACGCAAGGTCCCAGAGGTTTTGCAGCCCCAGGAGATGGTTGGAAGCTCCAGCTCCACTCCCCGCTCCAGCCTTACAGGGCTTGGCCAGCTCCAGCTCGAAGAGCAGGTCCAGAAACTCCTTGACCAGCCCTTGGCCTAGGAAGAGTCTGACCAAGTTGACGGCGACCTCCTGACGGCACTCGGCTGTGGTGGTTTCATCCAGGAGGGTGACCAGGTGGACTTGGCCGTCCTGGTGGGGAGAAGCACCGCAACATGATGGCCCGAGGGAGATGCATGTCCTGGCAGAGAGCTGGAGGAAGGTGGGTGCCCCACCAGGGCTCTGCACAGACCCCTCACCTGGCGGCCCGACTTCACCTCCTGGCACAGGAGCTGGACCAGGGGCTGGTAGCAGTGAGAGGGCAGCACCGTCTCGTCCCGCAGCCTCACCTGCAGCTGCAGCGAGCCCAGGCTGCCCTGGTGCCTGCAGGAGCACAGGGTGGCGGGGTAGAGGGAGGGAGAAGTACTTCACCAAGCAGGAGGTGGCCCGACAGACCAGGAAAGCCTGTGCAGGCAGGTGTGGCTGCCCTGCACTTGCCCCCTCTCCCAGACAAGGGCATTTCCAGGAGCTGCCCCTCCAAAGGGATGGCACTTCCCAGGAATAACCCCCACTGGGGAATGCCCCTGTGGGCACCACCCCTGTCACACCCCAACCCCCCATCCTGAGACTCACTCGTCCTCCCTCGGCTTGGACTTGTCGGGCTGCAGCCTGAACCAGCCCTCCTCTTGCCCAGCTGCCTCCAGCCCCGGGACACTGAACACCACCTGGGAGGGGAAGGCAGGAGGGGGTCGGGCAGGCAGGCGGGCAGGCCCCCCAGCATCTGTGACGGGGTTTGGGGGCTCACCTTGCCTAGGAAGTCATTCCTGCCAACCAGGTCCCAGTCCCACACCTCCACACACAGCTTCTCCCCTGCAGGCTCAGCTAGCTCGAACTCGAAGGTCTCGTTCCAGCGGGGGTAGCAGGATTTCTTGACCACCTGGAAAGACAATGGCTTCATCCCTCCTCGCTGGGTGGATCCAACGGGCCCCCCTCAGGGACACCAGGCTGGGGATGCTGGGGGACAGGGATGGCTCCTGGCCGAGGTCCAGACTTCCCAGTGGGATGATTTCACCTGCACCACCAGCAGGTTGGGGGATCACAACAAACTGAAGCCACACTCACAGTGCTCTCCTGCACCTTCCCGTTGTAGCGCAAGCGGACAAAGGGGTCGGAGGCGCCATTCCGATCCTTCCTGGCCAAGTCCCTGCCGAGAAGAGGAGGAATTTGCCAGCGACCTCCCAAAATACCTACGGGCACCCACTCCCCTCCTCAGTCCCCTGGCATCTCAAGATGCACGTCCTAAAGCCCAGCAGATGGGGTGGACCCTGCCCCAGGAGCCCTGTCAGCTGTTGGGTGGTGGGGAGGATGCTCTGTGCCCAAGGGAGGATAACTGAGAAGACCCTGATACAGAGGGGAAACTGAGTCACGGAGCTGCCCACGCAGCCTCCTGCCACCCCCGTGTCCCCTCCTCACCTGGCCTCCAGCACGGTGCAGCACAGCACCCGCCGGCTGTCCTGGCTCCCTGGGACCTCCACCCGCAGGTGGATCTCCCCCTGCACCTCCTCGTCGGGGTCCACCTCGCTGAGGCTCATCCAGCCGCTGAAACCTGTGGGAAAAGGGGCCACACTCATGGGGGGGGTCCTCGGGGGGGCCCTCAGGACCAGCTTGTTGCAGGGGTAGGAGACGGGTCCCCACTGGGACCCTCCCAGCCACCCATCCCCCTACCCTTGGGGTGCTCCGCCAGCATGTCCCGGGTGATGCAGACCTTCCCAATAACATCATCATGGCTGGAAAACAAAAACCAGGAGGACATGGCGTGGGATTGCAGCCCCCCCCCACCCCATCAGGCCCCAAGCAGGACACCCCCTGCCAAGCATTTCAGGGGGACAAAGTGCCTTGGGTGTCCTGGGCTGGGGCCATTGTGGTGCTTCTGTTCCCACGGAGTGTGTCAGCTGCCCCTTGCTGCCAGCTAGAAAATAACCTCGGGAAATAACTTCACCCATTTATGTCCCAAAGCACAGCCAGGTGTGGAGTCTCCAGTGTCTACAATGGGGTTGAGCATGCAGGCAGCCAAAGCCAGCAACCTCCCAGTCCCACGCCGAGCCCCCACCACCCCACAGCCAACCTGCCCGTACCTGAGTGCATCCTCATCCATGACGTAGATGGAGACGCTGTGAAAGGTGGGCTGGAGGTGCACCTCGTATTCCTCCCCCCAGAATGGGGACAGCGTCTTCCACACCGTGGCAGTCCTGCAGGGCAGACAGAACTGGTGATAGGGTGGGATGGGGCTCCCTTGCTGGGGCACTCCCCACCTCCCCAGTCCTGGGAGCTTCACAGCTTTTGGTGACACATGGCTGGGGGCAGCACCCACAGTTCTGAACCCTCAGTTGGGGCAGGGGATCAGTCCCTGTCCTGTCTTGTGGCTCTGGGCTGGCAAGACATGGGGTGGCCATGAGCTCTTAGACACCACAGCCTGTGTCTGGAGGAGTAGCTCAGCCCGAAGCAGGGAATAATAACAATAATAACAATAATAATAGTAACAATAATTATAATATTGTGCCTGCAGCAGGGTAGATGGAGGAACCCGCCAGGAGCCGGGTGTGCTGACAGGTTTGGGACCAGCCAGGGACATGGAGCCACTCACCTGATGATGGTCTCATCATCGATCTTCACGATGCAGTACGGGTCACTGCTCCCCATGCTAGAAGGGCACAGCTCTGTCAGCACTGTCAGCCACAGCCCTGGCCCCCCGCCGCAACCCCGTGGGGCTCTCATGGTCATGGGCAACCAAAGCCTTCAGCCCTGGCAAACCCGTCTCACAGAGGTGGGACCTCGCAGGTGCCCCTTGTAGGGACACCCCAGGGCTATGGGGTGCTGGGGCACAGAGGCACCCTCAGAAGCCAAAGGCTTCAGCGGGTGGATTTGGCTACGGCTACAGGTATGTGGTGACCCCGGCTTTGCTCCCAGCCTGGGGAAACACATCCCTGACTGTGTCCGGCCACCGCATCCTGCTGGCAGCTGAAAGCGGCTTTTCTCTTCCAAATCGGAAGATGAAGAACAAACAAAACCCACCCTTCCCCCGAAATGGCTCCAGGCACCCGCAGCCCCATTGCACACACTGGGAGCAAGGCCACAGCAGCCTCCTCCAGCCCTGGGGTGTACCCAGAGCCCCAACACCTCCGTAGGGATGGGGACATCCCTGGGGACACCCCCAGTGACGCAGAGGGTGCGAAGGGCAGGCAGCGTGTGCCATGGTGACCGCAGGCTGTTGGCAGCCACCACAATGCTCTGACACCGTTTCCTCCCCGGGGAGAACCCAAGTCATCAGTCCTGCGTGCTGCTGCCAAAAAAAAAAAATAAATCACCATTTTACAGCTTATTGCCCCAGTTCATCAGAAATGAGGTGACTCAGTTACAGGCAGTGGGGGGGCTCCAGCCAGAAGCAGAGGAGCCGGCAAGACCCAGGTGCTGGCCAAGAGAGTGGAAAGGTTGTGGCTACCGTCCCGCAGGCAGCCGGCGCAGAGCAGCTCGCTCCGAGCACGGTTACTCATTAACGCTGATCCTGGCGGCATTCATCAGCCAGCCACGAGTGCCCCAGAGAAGGGGGGGAGCGCATAGGTGGGGCTTTGGGGACCCCAAACACAGAGCGATTTTCCCATCCCAAAACAAGAGAGGTTGAGAGACCCAGCTGCTCGGTGGGGGATTAAAAGATTTTGGGGTGCTCCCCACCAGGGGGGGGTTTCTCTGGGTTGTGCCTCCCAGGCACCCCCATCACCAGGCACTCCAGGCATTTTGGGCCACGCGTGGTGCTGGCAGCACAGGCAGGTTGCTCGGAGCAGCTTTCTGCCTGCCCGCTCCCATCTCCCACCAGCCTCCTGAGAGGGTTTTAATGAGAGCAGTGGATGAAGCACCATTAACCAGAGCCTGTTGCTGACATTTCCTGCCTTATGCAAACCATGAAGTGGGCAGGAAGCATGCAGGCAGAAAGGGAACATCTGCCTGCCTGAGCCGTGCCCAGCAACGAGGGCAGGCTTCAGATGGGAGCTGCCTTGATGCCAGAAGCAGGAAAACCTTGTCCCCAACATGGGGACGTTTCGAGCACACGGGCTGCTCCACATCCCCTGGGACGCAGGGTGCCATGAAGCTGCCTGTGCAGTACTTGGGTGCTGTGTGCTCCAGGGATTAAAACACAGGGCGGCCAAAATCCATCCTCCACGGGCTGCAGGAGGTGCCCAAGCTGCTGGGGAGCCCACAGTCTGAATCAGAGGGGGATAAATCCCCGCTCCAAAGGCAGACAGGAAACCCAGCACCGCACTGGGTGGCATCGTCTGCATGGCATCACCGTCCCTGGATGCTAACCAGTGCCTGGGAGATGTCAGGGGAAGAGGTTTATAAAACTTTCAGGCTCTCAGTGGGCACTGGGCATCCTGCCGACGCCTCACAGAGCACGGCTTGCTTCAGCCACCCACTCTGGCCCCTTCACGTCAGCACGGGTGGCCACAGGAGGCGAGACTGGGGGTCTAGTGCAGCGGAAGGAGCTAGGAAAGGGGAAGATTGGGCTTTAAAAAGAGGAAATGAACACTGAAGCTTTAAAGATTGATGGCACAGTATAAATAAGGGGGGGGAGGAAATAAACATGCGTGCTTCCCGCAGCCATCCATCCCAGCAGGCAGCACCGGGGGCTGAGGCACTGAGTTTTGTGATTAAAAATTCACTTGTATAGACAGCGGCGCTGCTTCGCCCAGCCCTTGGCACGGCAGACAATAAAATAAAATAAAGCAGATAATTTTTCTTGCTTTCCAGCAATGAAGATGCAGAGGAGGATTTTCCAACACTCAGCTGGGAGGGAGCTCATACTGTCACTGCATCCTGAGGGGGGACAGGGGCAGAGCCCACCTGGGGCTGAGCTGGAGCTGCTGCAGCATGTCCTGCCTGCCTGGGTTTTGGCCCCAGCATTGGGCAGTGACGTGCCGGAGGGCGAAAGCAGGAGCAGGTTTCCTGCCTCTTTATGGGCAGTTTCGTGGTTTCATGGCTGCACAGTGCCCAGCCCTGTGCTGGGCGGGCGCAGGCTTGGAAGGCAAAACCAAACAGCAGCTCCTCTGAACTGGGAGGAGGTGGGAGACCTGTGGGCACAGCGACCCGGAGGCTGGCATGGGGGGCTAAACCCCACTGAAATCACACTGCTGCTGCCCAGGGAGAGGAGGGGGCTGCCAGTGGCACAGCTCCTGGGAACAGGGGGGCACCAGGGGGGTCACAAACCACAGCAACACTGGCCAAATCCTGCTCCTGCAATTCCTTGTGCTGAATCCTGCAAGAGCTGGGGGGGCCCCACAGGGGTTTGGGGGTGCCCCATCACCCATGGGTGCTTGCAAGGAGCGTCTGACCTGCAAACATGCCTGGGGTTGCTGTTGACACCCCGCAGAGGGATTTTCCCTGGGGAAACCGGTGCTGATTCCAGAGGCTGTGCCAGGGCAGAGCAGAGGAACCAGATCTCACAAGCCCCTGTCCACAGGGGAGGGGGACGGCAGCCAGACACGGCCAAGGTCAGGCAGCAGCAGGTGAGCGTGACGGGTCCTGCGCTCGGGTTTCCCTCCCTGCCCAAAGCCGCGTCCCAAAGCCTGCGCTCTGGAAAGCTCCGCTCAAGGCATTATCACACAGCAGCTTTCTGCAACACGCTCTCCTAAAAACCAGAGCCTTCTCACGCTGGTTTGAGCTCCCGGCAGGGAGTTATGCCAAGGGATTTAAAAATCAGGCCCTGACACATGGGATTTAAAAAAAGCAAAAAGAAAAAAAAAAAAAAGTCATGTTTCTTTCCTTGTTTATCCTCTTTTTCCATGACGGCTGCAGGGATTTTTGCTGGTTTTCTAGCAGCCCTGACCCTGCCCGGCTGCTGAGTGCTCCTCTGCTGCCTTGGTGGCTGGGGGCCACCCCAATGCCATCCCTCCATCCCACCCCAACGCTGTCCCCACATCCCACCCCATAAGGATCAGAGCGATGAGAATAATGCTGGGACATGTGGGCAGCCCTTGGGGGGCTGCCAAGGAGGGGAAGCCCGACCCAAGGGGCTGCCAGCAGAACCCCCTGGACTGCAGCCAGGTGGGCTTGAGCCAGGGCTGGGAACGGAGTGGTGACAGGGGCCAGAGCACCAGGGCTCCTCCCTGCTCCTTTTGGGGGACAGCCTTACCGGGGGTCCTGCTTCATGTCCCGGGGTCCCTGCAAAGGACCCAGCTCCAGGGATCAGCTGCAGGAGGGGGAGTGCATGGTGGGGGCTGCCCTGACCCATGGCAGCACAGGGGGAGCCCCCCAAAGTGCTTGGGGTACCCTAAAGCACTGCCGGGGGCACCACACAGCACTGGGTGCTCCTGGGAGGGAACCTCAAAGCCATCCTAGAGGGTATGTCCCAATTAGGGGGGACATCACTCCTGAGGGAGCCCTCAAAGCACCGAGAACTGCTGGGGGCACCCAAGCTAATGTGGGGGGAACCCCCAAAGCAAGGGGGATCCCAAAGCCACCCTGGGGAGAATCCCCAAAGTACACACACTGCTGGGGGGACACCCCAAAGCCATGCTGGGGGGAACCCCCAATGCAAAGGGACCCCAAAGTCATCCTGGAGGGAACCCCCCAAAACACAGGCACTGCTGGGGGGACCCCAAGCCATTCTGGACAAGCCCCCAAAACAAGGGGGACACCCCAAAGCCACCCTGGGGAGGTATCCCCAAAGCGCAGGGACCTGTTGTGGGGGGCAGGGGGGGCTCTCTCCCGGGGTGCTCCCCCTCAAACCCCTGCCGGCTCCCCGGGGACACTCACATGTCCTTGGCAGGCAGGTTCCTCCCCTCCACGATGCGGATGGAGAGCGCGCTCCGCCGCGCCATGGCGAGCGGGAGGGCGGACGGGCGAGCAGCGGAGCCGAGCCAAGCCTCGAACCGGCGGCCACCCTGCCCCGAGCCCATGTGCGGGCCGGCGCCGGCGGCCGCCAATCAAAGCGCGGGGCGGGAGAAGGGGCGTGGCTGGAAGCCCTTTCGCGGTGGCGATTGGGTGAGCCCCTGTGCTGTCAGCCAGGGGGTGGAGCCTGAGCGGGAATGGGCGGGGCTGAGGTGATGTGGGCGGGGCTTGAGCGGGTGTGGGCGGGGCTGGGCGGGCCCGGGGTCACAGCACGCTGCCGCGGGTCCCGTTGGGCCCCCCCGCTCGGTCCCGCTCAGCCCCGGGACCGGCCCCAGGGCGCTGCAGCCCCGGGGGTGCCTGGGCTGGCAATTAAGGACCGGACCCACATTGTGTCCCCGCTGCCCCCGGCTCCCCCCACGAACCTGCGCCCCAAAACCCCACCTTTTGCTTCCTTTCTGAACTCCTTTTTTTTAAGCACTGCCCCCCCCTCCGCGGTTTCAGCACCCCCGGGGGATCCGGTGGCATTTCGGGGGGGGCTTAGTGGCATAAATACAGGAGGGGGGACCCCTCCTGCCAGAGCCGCCTCAGCGCGAGGACTCTCCCGGCACCCAAAGCTGGGCTCAGGGCCGCGCCACAGACACCGCCGGGCCTTGGCATTTGCGCCCGGCGGCCGCGGGGACACTGCGGGGACACAGCGGGGACACTGCGGGGACACTGCGGGGACACTGCGGGGACACAGTGGGTACAGTGCGGGGACACTGCGGGGACACTGTGGGGACACAGCGGGTACACTGCGGGTACACTGTGGGGACACAGCGGGTACACTGCGGGGACACTGCGGGGACACTGCGGGGACACAGTGGGTACAGTGCAGGGACACTGCGGGGACACTGTGGGGACACAGCAAGGACACTGTGGGGACACTCGGGGACACTGCCAGGACACAGCGGGTACACTGCGGGGACACACTGCTCCTCTGCCTCCCCCGCACAGGGGACAGGGTGCGGTCCCCCCCCACCATCGCTCGCACCCCGCCCCATGTCCCGGGTCCAACCCCGCACGTGGCCGGGGCCTCGTGTCCCATCCCCACCAGCACCCGGTGACAGGGGACAAACACCACCACCCCCCCCCCCCCAGGCACTCGGAGCCGCTTTGCGGGTGAAACGGGTGTGTCATTGCAGGGGCCGGGGGTGGGACAGAGCGGGGACTGCGTCTGCCAGATGACACCGTCCCTCGGCAGGTTACTAACCCCCCCCAGGCAGCGTAAGGACACCCTGGTAAGGGCGCTGTGACCATGGATCGGGTACAAATGTGATGCTGCCCTTTGCACAGCGCCCACGGAAAATTTTTTTTTTTATATATATATATATATATATGTGCATCTGTATATGCAGGTGTGTGTACCTGATGTGCATGTGTACCTGCCCCAGCCCCACTCAAAGGGGGGCAGGGCCACCCTGCAGGGCTCTGCATCCTCCTCTTCCTCAGCACCAAGGGGGTCTCATCCTGCCCAGTCAGCAGGATCAGGTCACCCACAACCCCAATGCAGGATCAGGCCCCACGTCCCCCAGTGCAGCATCAGGGACCCCCACCCTGGTGCAGGATCAGGAATGCTGGATCTGGCCCCCCACAGTCCTGGTACAGGATCAGGCCCACCACAGCCCCCCCCCACCCCGTGCAGGATCAGGCCCCCACATCCCTCAGAGCAGGATCAGGGACTTGGGCTGCTGGTCCCCTCTTGCCATCCCGTGGCTAACAGGGGAATATCAGCAGCACCTGGGCAGGATTGGGCCAGTTCTGCCTCCTCTGGTTTTGGGGCAGAGAGAAATCACTGTGGGGTGAAGGAGAATGGGGAGAAACACCCCCCCATACCTCCCTACCCACTCCTGGAGGCATTTCTGTGCCCCTCACCCCAGCGCCGGGGCTGTTGGGGGGGCAGGCTCCCCTCTGCCTCGCGCCCTGGGGAATTTTCCCCATTCGAAGTGGGTGCAGGTGGCACCGCACGCCCCAAGCTGGGTGCGAAAATACTTCTGCCACTCCAGTGCGTCCCTGACCCCCATCCTGCCCTGGGCAGCAGCCGTTGCCCACCCAGGGATGGGGCTCAGAGCCCTGTGTGGGGACACGGGGACGGGGCCAAGGGGCTTTTCCTGGGGGCTGCTGGAGGTGGTGAGGTTTCAGCAGGTGCCATTCCCGGGGGGGGTCACAAACAGGAGGCAGAGGCTGGGCGCAAAGCATGCGGAAAGGCTTTTAATCTCCAATTCCATCGCGGCTCCCCTGGGCTCTGGTCCATGGGGCAACTCTGGCTGTGCCCCCCCTGGCAGTGGGCACTGTGCCACTGACACGGGTGGTGCAATCGTGAGGGCACCCCGGGGAGCGTGGGCTGGCAGGGCCGGCTCGGGAGCAGGCGGGGAGGTGGTGTGGGGCCGGGGGGGGCGGTGGGGAGGCAGCGAAGGGCCGTGGTGGGGTCTCAGAGCCGGGCGGGCGGCTGGTCGTAGACGTGGTGGGTGTTGTACCGTCGCACCGTCACCGCCTCTGGCTTGCTGAAGGTGCTGCTGCCACCGCAGGCATCCGAGCTGGGGAGGGAAGGGGGGGTGTGAGGGATGAGGGTGGGGGCCACGGGGTGCTGGTGTCACCCTCTGATGCTGCTCCCATGTGCCCAGCACCCATCACGGCTCCTGGGTGGTGCGGTGGGACGTGGGGGTGGCACTCACCCCCAGAAGACCAGCATGGCCACCAGGCCGGCCAGCAGGATGGCGAAGAGGATGGAGAGGATGGAGGTGAGAGCGATCATGCCGGCGCTGTGCCCGCTGCCCATCGCTGGGGTGCTGCCGGGCTGCCGGGCTGGGGAGAGAGCGGGAGGGGAGGGAGCAACACACGCACCCCGGGGCGGCGCGGGGGGCCCGGTGTGCTCCTGGGCGATCCCAGTGCGCCATTGCAGGGTGCAAATGCAACGTGCCAACACAGTGTGCAATCCCAGCGGGCCAACGGGCCGTGCAAGCGCAGGATGCAATGGTCGTGAGGAAATGCACCGTGCCAACACGGCGTGACATCGCACGGTGCCATCGTACCCCAGCAGGACCCGCAGCAGCGCCCTGCCTCAGTTTCCCCAGCTGCTCACAGGAGCACTGCACCCCGAGCCGCTGGTGCTCAGCGTGCAGCCCCCCAGGACCACCCCCCCCACCCCACCCCCCCCCCCCCCGGCAGCAGGATGAGTGCGAGGGGCAGGACGAGCACCCCGGCAGCGGTACCTGTCCTCAGGGTGATGGGCTCTGACCAGGCTGTCTGCGCCACGGGCTCGGAGCCCTCCAGGGCAAGGAACTTCACCCTGGGATGGGAAGGGAGGTTGGCCACGGTCCCTGAGCTGGGGGGGGCTGTCAGCAGGCCCGGGGGGCACGTCCCCGTGAGCAGGCTCACCGGTATGGCCCGGGACCGGGCAGGGGGCCGTTGCAGGTGGGTCTCATCTCATCCTTGATGCAGTTGGTCTCGCTGCCAACACGCAGCACCGTGATCTCCCCGGGGGGTTTGGGGCAGGGGTAGTTGAGGAGGGTGGTGTTGAGGGTCATGTAGGCAGGGGCGTTGGTGGGGAACCCCTGAAAAGCCCTCTCCGGGGTCCCTGGCCCCACACTGTTGTTGAAGTTGGGTACAGCTGCAGGGATGGGGACAGGGGTGAGGAGGGACCCCGGGGGGGCAGGGGGAGCCCTGTGCACACCCCTGCCCGGGGCTGCCCCCCCAGGGCCTCGCTGCACCCCACCTACCCTCGGGGACAGCCACCACCAGCCAGATGACGGCACTGTCTTGCACCTTGAAGACGCAGCGGGGTTGCTCCAGCACGAAGGTGGAGGCGGTCGTCTGGCCCCCCAGCTTGGGGCTGGCCAGGGTCGGTGTGTACGACATCTCGTCTGCAGTGACAAGCCAAGGGGGGTGCAGCAGAGGGTCCGGACCGCCCCCACTGCAGCCCCTGACCCACTGGCTGCAGTGGTGCTGGGAGCTCAGTGTGGGGATGGGGACAGGAGGGAGCTGAGCCCTGTGATCCCGGCTGTGGGGCCCCCACTCCCCTCTCGCCCCCCGTTTTGGTCTCAGACACAACGTGTTTCATGAAAAGAGGAAGCAAAGACACCCCTGTGCCACCACCCGCGGAGGGACACCCCTGCGAGACCCCAGAGGACCCCACGCTGTGCCAGCAGACACCAGGGACACGAGGGGTGACCCCCAGAATGGGGGGGGCATCAGCTGTCCTGTACCTCCAGGCTCCAGGGGGGGTCCCGGTGCCCGTGCACAGGGGACCCCCGCAAGCAGGGGACAGCGGGGACCCCCAGCCCAGCTCGATGGCGTTGGCGGACTCACCCAGGCCGTGGGCCGTCGCCAGGAGCAGGAGGAGCAGCGGGAACATCGTGCGGGCGGCTGGGTGCCGAGGGCGGGAGTGCGGGTGGCTGGGCGTTGCGTCCCCAAGGGACCCGCCTGCGGCTGCCAACCGCCCACATTCCTGCAGCGGCCTCAGCCCGTGGCAAACAGGTTGGGCCCGTTTCCCCGGGGAGCATTTCCTATGCCGAGCGCCCGCGGCGAGGCGTGCTGAGAACTGCCACACTCGTGGCACGGGTGGGCAACAGCCCTCACCCAAACAATGGGGCAGAGAGTGCCACCCTAGGGTGATGCCCACCTCGGGGCTCCCCACAGACCCCACCGGTGACAGCATGTGCCCCCCCCCGTCACCAAGTGCCACCAAGCCAAGGTCCCAGGTGGTTTTGGGGGGGCCTGGTGCCACCATCCTCCACAGCTCCAGCCCTGCAAGGCCGGTAGCAGGGGCCTGGTGAACAGAGCACCAAGCTGGGGTGAGAGGAGGGCGGCAGGGGGACGTCGCCCGTGGCTGGACAAGGAAGAGGCAGTTGCAGATGTAAAATGAAAGTTTACTTGACAGGACAGGGAGCGGGAGGCGGGCGGGCAAAGCAGCCCAGTCCCGGGGGGCTGCACCCACAGCCGGGGGGCAGGGTCTGGGGCAGGGCTGGGGGGATGTGGTGGGTCCTGTAGGATCTGTGGGCGAAGGTGCTGGTCCCCGAATCCCGGCGGCACAGGGACCCCCCCACTTTGACGCTGCAGGGAGAGACAAGCAGAGGCGTCAAGCGGGGTCCGCAGGGCTCTGCCGGCCCCCCCCTGCACCAACCCCCGCCGAGGGGCCCTCTCTCCTTGCCAAACTATGACAAACCCCCCATTTAATTCAAAAAAAAGGCTTTTTAAATCTTAAAAAAGTCTCCATCGCTCCATCTCTTTGCTGATGGGGCCGAGGAGGGGGTGTTCTCCTGAGGCCCTTGTGGACATGTCCCCCCGCCCCGAGCGCGGCCCCGCGCAGCCCCCGTACCCCACGGCGCCAAGCACCGTCGCGGCCAGCACGGCCCCCAGGCCGGCGAGGATGGAGGCGATGACGACCACATCGCTGCTGCGGCGCACGGGTGCGGGGTCGATGGTGCTGGGGCTGCTGGCTGGAAGGAGGTGGGATGAGGGATATGGGGGGGACACGGGGGGCTCAGGGGTGGTGCGATAGAAAGGGGAGGCATAGGGTGGCTGGGGGAGTTCGGGGATCGCTGCTGCCCTCCAGGTTTTGGGGTGATGGCATAAGGCTGGTGCTGTGCCACATGCCAGCACCACAGCTGGGTGGGTGCGGGGGACCCGCGGGGGGACAGCAGTGCCACCGGTACCTCTCCGCAGGAGGATGGGGTCAGACCACCTCGTCTCTGCTTTGGGGCCGTGGCAGCCCATCACCAGGAACTTCACCCTGCGGGATGGGTACAGAGGTGACAGCGGCGGGGATGAGCACGCCCTGGACGGGGACTTACCCCAGCCGGGACCTTGGGGGGGTCCATCCCGCCGACCTCACCTGTAGGGCCCCGGGGAGGGCAGGGGCCCGTTGCAGGGATCCCATCCGCCCTGGCCCCTGCACGCCGTGTCACCCCCGACCCTCAGGACAGTGGGGCTCGCTGCCGAGCAGGCGTATGTGGCCACTGCCGTCTCCAGCGTCATGTAGGAGCAGGCGGTGGGCAGCTGCTCGTATAGGGGCACATCAGCCCGGGACGGGGGGTTTCTGAAGGCAGCTGAGGCTGCGTGGCACAGACAGGGGTGAGTGTCTGTGGCGAGGGTCCCCCATGTCCCCCTGCCATGGCGGGGAGTGTGTGCCGGAGCAGTGGGCGCTCACCGTTAGCGAAAGCCACCACCAGCCAGACGGCGTCGGAGGCGTTGGCATGCCGGTGGAAGACGCAGCAGGGCCTCTCCAGCGCGAAGGTGGTGGCGGTGAGCTTCCCTGGCAGTGCTGCGGGGGGCACGCGGGGCACGTAGGGCAGCAGGGCTGGGGGAGCGGGCGGTGAGTGGGGGGACCCCGTGCTCCATGCCGCTCAGCAAGCGCCCGACCCCAGCCCATATCTGCGCCAGGGTCCGTGAGCGCCGGTGCTGGCACAGCGGGGGCTCACGGGGCACCAGCAGTCCCAGCACCAGGGGGACAGCGCCAGTGTGGGGATCCCCCAGCCATACCCACCCCCATAACCTCCTCCCTGACACAAACACCTTGCAAAGTCCCCCGAGGAAAAGACTTTGCAGCCCCTCTGAGCCCCCGTCCCCCTCTGCCCCGTCCCCTCTGGGGAAGTCACCCAGGCCCGTGGCTGCGCCCGTCCCAGCCAGCGCCAGCAGCACCCACGGCAGCTCCATGGTGTCGTCCCGGTGGGGCTGGACGTGTCGCCCTGCTCCGCTCGCCCCGTCCCACTGCCGAGGGGACGAGCCGCCCCACGAGCCCCCGCAGCGGGGACCGCCTGTCCCGAGCAGCCAGGCCCTCCCAGCCCCGCATTCCTGCACCGGCTCTGCCTGCCCGGCGAGACCCTGCGGGCAAAGGGGACCGGCTGCGCCTCCCAGGTCACCCACTGTCCCAAACCTCCCCCCCGGGAGCTGCCCCACTGGACCCCAGAGCCAAGGCACCAGAGCAGGCTGCGAGGATGCAGGGCACAAGCCTGAGATGTGAAAGGGGAAACTGAGGCACAGAGGAGGCACGTTCAAGAGTGTGTTGGCAGGAGTCAGAGGCTTTGCTGGGGCTATGGGGGCAGCTGGGCAAGTGGTCCTGCACCCCCATTTGCCCCACCAGGCCCTGACTCCCCACAGGTGCCCTGTGCCCACCCAGCACCTAGAGCCAGGGCGAGCGGTAGGCCCGTGCCCAGCTGGTTTCGGGTGTAGCCAGCCTGGCCCCGGGGGCGGGGAAGCACTCTGGAGCCATCACACCCAAAACTCACCCAAATCCCCAAGTGTTCAGGGCAAACAGTCCCACCCAGCGTTGGGGCGTGGAGGCACCCAAACTCCGGGGCCACCCCATGATGACATTTCCCCATCTGTCCTTCCCCCTCGCTGCCAGCAGGGCTGGGCTGTGGCCCCCCTCTCTGGGGAAAAGCCCCCCCCCAAGCTGTTGGGACCAGGGGAGTGAGCCAGGATGGGGAGCTACCCCACAGCACGGGGGCACCCCACTGCACTGCTACCCCCCCGCCCCGGCTGCTCTCCATGCAGAGGGGTGTGGGTGGTCCTCCTCTCTCCTCTCGCCGATGTGACTGGCTCCAGTGCAGGTCCATTCCGCAGTGGAGCAGGGGATTGCAGCTTTCAGGGGGATTTCCTGAGCCAGGGGAACCCCCAGGGAACACGGGGACCCACCAGCTCTCACAGGAGAGGGTGGCTGATGAGGCGGGGGCAGGGACAGGAGTAATGACTGCCACCCCCTGCACCCACAAAGGGCAGCCCTGGGGACCACCAGCAGCCAGAGCGGGCAAACAGGGCATGGCGTGGCAGTTGGGCCCCCTCTAGAAGGAGAGGTGAAACCTGGTTACCCGGGACATGGAGAAGGCTGAGGTTCTCAACAACTTTTTTGCCTCAGTCTTCACCGGGCAGTGCTCCAGTCCAAGGGACAGAAGGCAAAGAGGGGACTGGGAGGATGAAGAACCACCCACTGCAGGAGAAGAGCAGGTTTGAGACCATCTCAGGACACACAAGTCTATGGGATGTGATGAGATGCATCTGCAGGTCCTGAGGGAACTGGTGGGTGAAGTGGCTTGGCCACTGTCCATCACATTTGAGAAGTCATGGCAGTCCAGTGAAGTTCCCACTGCTGGGAAAGGGGAAAATATAATCCCTGTTTTTAAAAAGGGAAATAAAGAGGATCTGTGGAACTAGAGGCCAGTCAGTCTCACCTCTGTGCCTGGCAGGATCATGGAGTGGATCCTCCTGGGGCACACGGAAAATAAGGAGGTGACTGGTGACAGCCAACATGGCTTCACTAAGGGCAAATTGTGTCTGACAACTTGGTGGCCACCTATGATGGGGTTACAGCACTGGTGGGTGAGGGAAGAGCAACTGACATCGTCTACCTGGACTTGTGCAAAGCCTTTGACACTGTCCCACACGACATCCTTGTCTCTAAATTGGAGACACGTGGATTTGATGGATGGAGCACTCGGTGGATGAGGAATGCTCAATGTCTGAGTGAGGAGCCGGTGATGAGTGTCGTTTCTCAGGGGTCGGGGTTGGTGCTGTTCAACATCTTTGCTGGGGACATGGACAATGGGATCGAGGCACCCTCAGCAAGTTCACTGATGACACGGAGCTGTGTGGTGCAGTGACATACTGGAGGGAAGGGATGTGCCATCCAGAGGGACCTGGACAGGCTGGAGAGGTGGGACCATGTGAACCTCGTGGAGTTCAACAAGGCCAAGTGCAAGGTCCTGCACATGGGTCGGGGCAATCCCAAGCACAGATACAGGCTGGGCGAGGAGTGGATGGGGAGCAGCCCTGAGGAGAAGGACTTGGGGGTGTTAGTGGGTGGAAAACTGACTGTGAGCCAGCAACGTGTGCTCACAGCTCAGAAAGCCAACCGTGTCCTGGGCTGCATCAGGAGAAGTGTGGCCAGCAGGGCGAGGGAGGGGATTCTCCCCCTCTGCTCCGCTCTGATGAGACCCCCCCCCTGCAGTGCTGCGTCCAGCTCTGGGGGCACCAACATCAGAAGGACATGGACCTGCTCGAGCGGGGCCAGAGGAGGCCACAAAAATGATCTGGGGGCTGGAGCACCTCCCTGTGAGGACAGGCTGAGAGAGTTGGGGGGGTTCAGATGTAGAAGAGAAGGCTCTGGGGAGACCTTAGAGTGGCCTCCCAGTGCTTAAAGGGGGCTACAGGAAAGAAGGGGAGGGACTCTTTATCAGGGGGTGTAGGGATAGGACAAGGGGTAAGTTTTAAACTGAAAGAGGGGAGATTTAGATGAGATATAAGGAGGAAATTCTTCCCTGTGAGGATGGTGAGGCCCTGGCACAGGTTGCCCAGAGAAGCTGTGGCTGCCCCCTCCCTGGAAGGGTTCAAGGCCAGGTTGGATGGGGCTTTGGGCAACCTGGGCTTGTGGAAGGTGTCCCTGCCCATGGCAGGGGGGTGGGAACTGGATGGTCTTTAAGGGCCCTTCCAACCCAAACCAGTCTGTGATTCTGTGATCCTCTGTTGTTTGCCAAGGGCAGCGGCTGCCCACTCCTGGGTGGGAGGGGATTTTCCACCCCCTTTCCTGCAGGGGCTGGGACCGCGCCTTCAGATTAAGTGGAAATGGGGCATTCAAAGATTACACAGTCCAGCAGCATAGGGGGAAAACAGGCGCAGCTGTAACCTCCATCACTCCTTCCTCTTCCAGGGAAAGGGGTCTTCTTCCCCTCATCCTACCCAGCAATATGTGACCCAGGGTCCCCAGCAGCAGCAGATACCCACGGGGACATTCCAGCCCCCATCTGCCACCCCAGAGCCCTCCTTTGTGCCTTCTGGCAGGGTGAGGGAGGCAAGGTGACGCAGGGGGATAGTGAGTCACAGTTTCAGCTGCCAGTACCCGCTACTGGGACGTGGGGCCAGCATACCTGCGGGGTCAAGGCTTGACTAATAATAACCACCCCGCTGCAAATGAGCCGGCACCGCCAGGGGAAGGGAGAAATGTCTGCTGTGGGTCTCCAGTCAGGGCCGGGGGGACCCACGGCTTTTGGTCAGACCTGTCTGGTAGCATTATAAGCACTTATCTGGGGCTCTGTCCCCTCCCAGCTCCAACCAGCACCACGGCATCAAAGTCGTGCTTCCACCCTCACCAGCTCTGACACCTTCCCCCTCGGCTGGCTGCTACCCCTGTCCCGGGGCAGAGAGGGGACCGGCTTTGAAGCATCTCATAGTGTGACCAGCAGAAGTAGGGAGGTGACAGTCCCCCTGTACTCTGCACTGGTGAGGCCACACCCAGAGTGTTGTGTTCAGTTTTGGGCACCTCAATACGAGAGAGATCTCGAGGGGCTGGAGCGAGTGCAGAGGAGGGCAACGAGGTGGGGAAGGGCCTGGAGAATAAATCCTGTGAGGAGAGATTGAAGGAGCTGGGACTGTTCAGTGTGAGGAGGAGAAGGTTGAGGGGAGACCTCATCACTCTCTACAGCTCCCTGAAAGGACATTGTAGAGAGGTTGGTGCTGGTCTCTTCTCACAGGGAATTAGTGACAGAACAAGAGGGAACGGCTTTAAACTGCAACAGGGGAGGTTCAGACTGGAGATTAGGAAAAAATTTTTCACAGCAAGAGTGGTCAGACAGTGGAATAGGCTGCCCAGGGAGGTGGTGGAGTCACCATCCCTGGGTGTGTTTAAGGGTCGTTTGGATGAGCTGTTGGGGGATGTGGTGTAGGGGAGAACTTTATAGAGTAGGGCTGAGGGTTGGACTCGATGATCCCGAGGGTCTTTTCCAACCTGAATGATTCTGTGATCTCCCTGTGCGGCGGTGCCCGAGTGCCTGGCTCTGCTGTTTTCCATCCCTTTGCCGCCTGCATCCCCCCGCCACGGGGGCTAAGCCACCTCAGGGCTCAGCATGGTCATGGAAAGGATTTTAGGAGCTGCCTCGTGTCCTCGTGGCAGAGGATGTGCCAGCCCGGGACGAGCCGCTGAGCCTGCCCAGCTCACGCCACGGTGCCCAGGCCCTGGACCAGCCCAGACGCGGGAGGCTCCAGCTGATTCACACTCATGAGCCTTTGCAGAAGATGCCTTGGGCCACACTCAGCAGGAAATTCTTGCTTTGTACAGGGCTGGGTGAACCCTGCTCAATTTTCACTTCAGTTTTGATTGCTGGGAGAACACGATCTAGGGATAGAAAGCTGAGGTTTCAACTCGAAACCTCTCCCTTTCGCAACCAGAGCAGGAGAAGAGCAGACACAGCTCATTTGTGTAGAGCTCAGCAACACAGACACGTACCTGCTGCTCCCAAGGAGCTTCCGTTCTCGCAGCGTCCCCAAACTTCGATGGATATTTGAGGGTTTCCTCCCTAGAGCCTGCAGCAGAGGGTAACCAGGAGGCTGCCAGCACAAGATGGACACTGGGGAGGGCTCCAGCCCTTGACGGCTCTGAAAAACCTTTCCTTTTTATATTGGCATGACAAAGAAAATTGCCCTCTGCTGGTCCAGGACATGCTGGTTCCAGGAGGACACCAAGACAGAGCTACCATGAAGCACAACCACATCCCAGATCTCCTGGGAAGGAGGTGAAATGGCAGATGGCACCAGGGCCTGTGATGGGCCAAAGGGGTTTAATGTGGGCAGAGCTCCTGGGACTTGCAGCTGGGGCCAGTGGCCACAGGGAGGGGAAGAGCCAGAAGCAGCCCTTAAGAAAGGATTCAGGTGACAAGAAGCCTGGGAACAACGTACGGTAAAGCCACCAGGACTGGGGCAGCATCCCCTTCACGACAGACAGAGTCACCGCCGGGTGGCACCAGCACTCCCTGCAGCAGCAGCACAAAGCACCACAGCTCCTCCCTGCAGAGGCTTCACCGGGCACCAACAGCCCCAGCCTGCTGCCACGTCGCCTGAGAGAGTGGGGAAAAAAGAGGGGCAGGACGTGCCAGAAGGGTTTCAAGACACAGCAAGGGCAGGGGACTGCGACCTCCCCCAGGATGGACACTGCTGGGTCACCTCAGCTGGCACCGTGGCCACAGAGCACCAGGCTCCAGCGGGTGAGAAGCACTGACAGGCTGCAACTCCTGCCCCCGCAGAGTTTTGTATCCCTCCAGCAGAGCTGAGCTTTGCCTCCTCTCTCCTGGCTGGATCGAGTGTCCCCAGCTTCCAGAGAAGGCCACCGAGCAGGGAGGCACCCCAAGCCATGAGGCAGCTTGAAGGCAAAGCAGCAACTCGCTGTGGGAATGAGACGTGTTTATTACACCCAATCAGAGATACAGGGCAAGGAGGCTTCGCTCTAAGAGGTGCCTCACAGACAGGGAGCTGCAGTGGGCTGGAGGGAGGCCCTCGTTTGCCTTCCAGGTGGTTTAGCGGGAGCGAGATGCTCCCCCCCCTCTCCCCATCCTGTCCCCAAGCGTCACCAGGGCAAGGTCCTGCCTTCACAAGGGGATCTGTCACCTCACTGTCCCTGCCGGTCCTGGCTGTGGCCATCAACCCCATTCAGAGACACAAGAGCAGTTTCTACAAAAATATCCCTTCCTCCCCAAAAAAGAGACTGTAAAGAGCAGGCAGGGCTCTCATGGTACAGTGTTATTGCTCAGTGTGACGGGCGGTCAGACACAGGAACTTAAGGCAACAGGAATAAGTGCACTGGGTGGGTCCCCCGACGCGTGCACGGCACAGCCGGGCCCCCACCCCAGCTCATTGTCTCAGGCAGTCCTCGGTGACGCCCTGCGCGGCCAGCTCCGCCAGCACATTGTCCAGGTAGTTGGGGTCAGGGTAGCCGTGGCCACTCAGGTTTGTGTCCATCTCTGTCTTGTGGTGGATCTCGTTCCACACCACCGTGTTGCTCTCGCCGGTGGTGCTGGAGGTGCCCACTGTGAAAATCAGGCGTCTCTTCCAGGCCACCCTCAGGAGCTCCAGGACCTAGAGGTGGAAAGAGAAAAACCAAAAGCTGGCCTTCAGCAGCTAGGAGACATGAGCCAGGAAAGCAGTCTGCCAGAAGCTTGACAACCTAAATCCCTGCTGTAGCAGGAGGAAACCAAAGATCCCAGCATGACAAAGGTTCTCCCTCACCTCCCAGTTACCCACGTGGTGTCACTGATGGGAAGGACCATTCCCTACACATGTTGGGCTTCCAGGATTTGAAAAATACTGGCATGAGTTGAGACAAACACACCCACCCAGTGGAAACAGGGAGAGGAAGTGCCAGCAGTGGGACTTTCCAAGCTCAGCTGTTCTCAGTGCAAACCTTGAAACTGTCCAGCCCAAGATAGGCCAGGAGTGTCTTCCCAAAAGATCAGACGGGATTGTGTTTAGTAAAGGAATGAAGGAGAACAAGTGTTCAGTCAAAGCTGTGAAGAAGCAGCAAAGATCTTCATGGGCAGAGGGATTAGAAATACATGTAAGGAACAAACAGCATGGACAACTACCAAGGATAGCTGGTCAGCATCACGGGGACAGCTCCCAAACACAACGCTGTTGTGCCGATCCACCAACACAGAACCAAGAGACAATCTCCGAAGGGTCACGTTGTCAGGGTGTGATACCTTACCTTTCTGCCCTTCTCGTTATCGGGTAGATAACAGTAGCGAGGAAAGCCTCTTGCTGTGTACGGCATCCCAGGGTTGGGGTGCTCAGGGCCCTGCAACAGAAAAGACATATCATCTTCACACGAGTTGGACAAACCCTCAGCAGCGGGATGTCCCAAGTCACCCACATACTGAAGAACAGCCAGTGCAGCTGCTGGCTCCAGGCACCTCAGGCTGCTCAGTGATGGGCTGCCAGCAGGTACTGTACTGTGTCACAGACATTTCTTTAACCTAGGTTTCCTGGTGCACTCTTGGGCATCGAATCTTATAAAAATAATTTATTCAGATGACACAGTGAAAAACCAGATCGAGCTGGGTGCCTCCGGAGAGGGACCCTGAACAAAGAAACCCCTGGGAAATTATACCCTTATGATCTAAGTTCCCCTCCCCTCATGTGATGGTTCGGTCCAACAGTAATATTTGGGTCTGGGGTCTTCTTATTCCTCATTGGATCCCTTCTCTGTCTCTAGGCTTGTTTCTTTTCTCATCTCAAAGATGCAGCTTCTGCTGATGGATGTAGCTACCTTATTTTTCACAGGATGCACCAGTCTCGGGGCGTCCCTTCATGTAACTAAGTGTAAGTTCAGCATAAGTTCACTACTTGTGGCCTAAGGCTTTAGTGAGTCTTTCTATTAATGCTGTATAATGGATTCTGTTTGAGCTAGGAAGTGACTACACAATGGATTCTGTTTGAACTACTATTACAGCTGGATCCCAACGCTTTTCTGGGAGGCTCCCACAGCCTGTGCTCCCCGGCAGCAGCCGTTCCTGCGGGCGTGCTGTGCGCTCACCTGAATGCCTCTGCTGATGTGATACACGATCTGGATTGTCCCGCAGTCCCTGTGGCCAGGGAGGGACTGGGGGAAAGTGGAGACCTCCATCTTCCCTTTGGGCTGAGTACCAGTTTTCTCTCCATAGATGGTTTTACAAGAAGGGCACTGCAAACTCCCGTCCTGCAAGGAGAGAGAAGCAGGTATCAGAGCTCCACACCCACGTCACACGGGCACGGGGGACCCGCGGGGACAGGCCAGCGTGGTACCTTGTTGCCGCTGGAGTACATGGCCAGCATGCAGAGCATGTGGAAGGAGTGCTGGCAGTTTGTCAGACGACCAACTGTCTCTGGCTTGATGGCGCTGCCTTCGCACGTGTCGCTGTAACCAGAGGGGGAGGACAGCTTCTCCATGCAGATGATACAGTCCTAGAGTCCAAGACACAACGGAGAAAACCACTGTGTGGTGCAAGCACAGGCTGATCGTGTACCTGACCCACCAAGGAAGCCAGCAAAGAGATGCTTCAGGAAGATTTGCCTTCGACTTTAATCCTTCCCTTTGAGGTCTAAGGGCACAGAGACCAGATTTCCTTATCTGGCTGGTACCACCCCACTCCACCACCTCCTGGTCGGCGCAGGAAGAGAGCTGCCATCAGTCAGAGGGGACGAGTGGGAACCGAGCACGGTTATGTCCTGCTCCTCTACAGAGCAGCTCCAGTGCAGGGTTTTGATGTCTGTAGTTCTGACCTGTATGAGCACTGAGAGGAGACCAAAGCCAAACTCTCTCCTCCACCCCAGGCCCTGCAGCCAGCTCCAAGGGAAACGGGGTGGCATTGCCAGCCTTAGCTATTCAACCCACACCGTGCTTTCTGTCACAGTCCTCTGACGAGGACAAGTCACCAGTTACCACATGTGGGCTTCAGGCAGTGCTGAGGCCTTTCCACCTAGCATCAACGGTGCCACTGCAAGCAGCAGTATCTACCAGATAGGATGCCCACGGAAGGGTGGTCCTCAGGCATCGCTGTGGTTTTCACAGCACCCCAGTGAACAGACCACTGGGCAAGCTGGAGTTGCTTCACTGTCCTCTCACCTCATCAGCTGGAGTGCCCTTCAGCTCTTCCAGGTACCTCTTCACTACTGCTTCTGGCTCAGTCAGTGTCACTGCACAAGGAGAAAGATGAGAAAAAAAAGAGAAGAAATCAGACACACTGTGAGATATGACAGGTGTGTGCAGGGTGAGCTAGAGAGAAGGGAGACAAGCAAGTCACTGGCCAGGATGCCAAGGAGAAAGGTTAGGGTTAGAGGGGGAGAAGAAGCTGCTCCCTACAAGCCCTACAAAGGCTTTGCTACCAGAAATGGCTACCACTAGGACGGTGAGTGCCGCAGATGGGAGAACCCCCTGGCAGATGTGGTTCCCTGTGCCATGCACCCAGGGGTCTGCTTGTAGCTGCTGTGCTCCAGTTCTTCCCACGTACCCCAGGCGACTCCAGGCAGGTCCCAGCTGGACTTTCTTTATGCACACCAGAGGCCAGCTAGGATCAAACTCAATCCATGGTCTCAGTTGGATAGAGTATTACATCATCTGTGCTGTCAAAGGAGAAAAGGCATTCCCATATTGCCCCAGCTGGCACCTGACAAGGAGACTCAGCAAGACACTAAGCTTCAGGCCTTGTTTCGAGTATAGCAGAATGAGCCTCACATCCTTAACACAGAACAGTGGCCTTTCTCTCGAGCTTCCACATACTCATATCCAGCAAAATACAGTGCAAGTCACAGGCTATATAAAACAAACCAGCTTTCTAACACATACCCTATTTGCAGCACACAACACTGATATCTTTGCATTTTCCTGAATATAGTCCCTGGTCCCCATCCACCCAGGCACGGGCACCCGAGCAGCCCACCAGCACCAGCAGCCTGGTCCCCTCGGAGGTGTTACGGGATTAAGCAAAAACACCACACAACACCCGGAGCAAGTTAACGCCAAGAGAACCAGCAGTCATCTCAACTCCCAGCCCATCCTTTTGGAGCTGCCCAGCGAGCCTTGGCTTAAGCCAGTGAGCATCGCACACCTCCGCACGGTGCCCAGCCCCGGGCGAGAGGAGATGAGCTCCTTACCGGTCATCGGGCCCGTCACGGAGGCTGCCAGGCTCTTCCACCAGCCTAGGAAAGGAAACATTTGCACAAGTGACGTTATGACTCCACCTGGCAGGAGGCAAAAGAGAGACCTGTCACTTGGCTCAGGGGAATCTTGCCCTTCCTTCCCGAATCTACTGCTGGGGGAGACCGGGGGAAAGCTGTGTTGAACAGGGCAGCAAAGGATAGCTCTTCCTTCTCCGTTCTCCATCCCAGCCAGGGCCAGGATGGACAGTGGGGAGCAAAGGAAATGCTAACAGCAGCCAGACAGGCCACAACCATCTGTGCCTGACACCCCAGGGCCTCACGAGAAACTTGTACTCCAACACTGCCCAAGAGAGATTTGCTCTCAAGCTCGTTTCTAAGCCACTGTAGGACATCGACCGTGCTTTAGCACAGAGAGTACCGCTACTCCAAACTCCACGCTCCCAGACAGACACAGAGCATCACCACGTGCAACAGGCAGGCATCAGAGCTGTGGGTGTACCTGCACAACACGCATCTTCAGCTTACCCCATCCACTTGGGGCTTTCAAGGAAGATGGAGGGTTCACAAGCATTGTCTCTGTGGTTGAAAAAGCTGCACATCAAGAGATAGCCACATTGGAGCCAGCACCGAGCTGTTCTGTCACCCAAAAAGGCAATGTCTGTCACCAGCAGAAAGGGGTGGGTGCTATTTTCAGGATAACATTTTTCATGGTAGAGGCAAACATGGTGAAGAAGAAGGGAAGGACTGCTCACATGTCACAGGTGTCATTAAACAGGCAAAGACCTGGATGGCACAGATCCTGTACCACACAGGAGCCCCTCGTTCCCTTGAACACCAGCTCTGCAAGCTGATAGTGCCAGAGGGGTACCCTGACAGAGACCATAAGGTCACCCCACAGCACAGACAGCTGGGTGAGATGCCACCATGGAAAAGATGCCTTTTCACTGCAGTCAAGCTACCTTGGGGCAACAGAAGAGAGTAAGGCAGAGCTCTATGTTGGGTGGAAAATCATCTAGCTAAGGAAGACTGATGAACTCTCCTAAATGAAAACGCAGTCATTAAGATGAGTTATTTTCAGAAGGCGATTCCTGGCTATCCTGAAACACGTGATTTCTGGCAGCTGTAGAAGGAGGAAGGGATGACTGAGCACACAGAGCAAGAAAAGGAGCCCAGGAGGTGAAGGGATGCTCCCTCTGAGTGCCAGTGCTGGGCAGGGGGAGAGATGGCTGACATCTCTGGCAGAGCAGGGCAGTGAGGATCACCCTCTGGAGACCCTTAGCCAGGAAGGTGGTAACAGGATAAAATAAGCATTAAGCCAAAGAGGAACACGGAAGCAGATGTTTTCCACTTCAGGGGCATGCCAAAAATCCCCTGGAAAAACATTTCCAAGAACTGCCTCAAGAAGAGTAGGAGACAAACAGGAGCCTGGGCAAGCCTCAGCCTTCCAGCTCTCAGGCAAAGAGCTCAGCAGTGCCAGAAACTGCTTCAAGGCTTCATCACCGGATCTCACAGGGAACACCGCTGCTTGTCTTGTCTTTTCCAAAGGAGAGAAATGGGTCCACGAATCCTCTCTACTGGGACCTTGCTCACACACAGCACATCACGAGCTGCCAGCCAGGAAGGAGTCACATCAATCAGTCTGAGCTGTCTCAGCTCGCTGTCAGAGCTCAGCTCAGCGCTTACTGTGCCTGATGCACTCCCAGCTGAGTGCTCTGTGATGTCCCTGCTCCAGGCTGGCAAACAGGGTGGCACTTTCCACGTGTGGCAGTTGGAACCAGGCTCTGGTTTGCAACCTCAAGAGACCTTCATGGTCACATGGGAGATGGAGGCTTCAGCATCCTTGGCTCTGCAGGTTTTGGAGAGGACCGTGTACTAGCTGCTACCCACCGTAACTCCATCCGCTTCCACGAGTACCCAGGCATGATGACCACCATGTTCTCATTCCTGAGGATCCCATGCTGCCTGGCAGACTGACCACCAAGTCCTTCTCCACCCAGAACTGTGCTTTCCAGGTGGCTCTTTTTGAAGTGACCTTCTTGTCTCCTCTGGCTATGGGCTGCAGAAAGCAATGCCAAAAAGATGCACAGACAAGGTGGTGAAGATAGCGAGGGAACTGAGCAGAGAGGGTGTGTTACACCAGCAGCAACACCTGCCCAGTACCTGGCAGAACACCCCAGCTCACCTGCTACCACCTGCACAGCAGATCTGAGCAGCTTTAGAGCAATTCACCTCGTTCAGGATAGTGGAGGATGCTCCTTCCCTGCAGCCCCTGCTGTGCATTTCTCTTGCCGTGGACTTTCCTTCCTCTGTAGCAGCTCAGAGGAACAAAGAGATGACTTGCTCAAGAAATGGCCAGACTCATTCAAATCACATCAATGAAAGGAGACAAAAATCCTGGTGCAGAGCTGGGTAAAAGCGAGGACAAGAAAGCTCTTGCAGAGTCTGTGGGGTAGAGCAGGGTTTCAGGTAAAGCAAACGGCATTACACCACCTCACCAGCTCGCATTAGGATGGAGCTGGGGCAATGAGACAGGCAGAAGAGGGTGATGCAGCCCTCAGACATCCTTGGAAACCCATGTCTGACGGGTTTGCATTGTGGTATCTCTGATCTGTTCCTGTCACTTTGCTCTGATGCATTTAGAGCCACCAAGGTTGCCTGGAGAGAGAAAGGGCTGGAGAGCCCAGGTGCTTTAGAAGAACCTGTCCCCAGCTGCACGTATTTGAATGTCCAGTCCTGAGGAAGCCTTCTGATGCTGAGAACTTGGTTTCAGCAAGGGTAGCGAAGCCCACAGAGCTTTCCTTGCCTCTGAAGAGAGGCTCTTCCTTGGGCAGACCAGCACATCTGGCAGGCCACGTCCCAGCAGCACAGGGGGAGCCAGAAGAAGGCTGGGAGGCACAACACCCGCCACAGCACGAGCCATATATGCTTCAGCACGTGAATCACTTCCTTGCTGGACCATTTGCTCTGTAAAAGCATTTACCTCCAAACCTTTGTTCTAGCTATCCCCTGGGATCATCAAAGCCTGTTTCAGTCCCCAGAGTTTTCTGGATTCAATAGCAGATTGAAAATGCAGTAGCAGAATAAACTGATGCTGTTTATCACCAGCTGGCCTAACGCTGTGCTATTGATTTATCTGGGATGTGAAGGAATGTTTACCATTCTTTCATTTACAAATAAAGGAATAACAATTCCTTTTTTAATGCTTCCCCTTCCTCCCTGTAAATAATAAGTTGCTTGCTGGTTACAAGGGCTTTCCATGGGCAACATTTAACAAATGTGTTTTGAATCCTTGCTCAGCAACCAAATGCTTGCAGCAGTAAGATGCCTCCTTCTGTATCCCAAAACAAGCCATATGGTTAGCAGCAGACTCTTTTTTGATACCCTATGCAGGCCAGACACAGGTTGTTTCTAGTTATTGTCATGGACAGTCACCCAACTCGGATCACCTCTGCCCTCTGCTCCCCGGACTTGCAAAGGCTGGACCTACCAGCCTCAACCCCCAAGAGGACTGTCCGGAGACCAGGAAGGTGAGAGGAGATTTGGTGTTAAAACTAGGTTTATCCCCATTTAGCATTTCAGCAGGATGGCCAAGAGACCAGGCTGCTCTGGTTGTGACACAGAGCATCCCTGTTATTGCATCCTGTCTCTGTCAGCAGATAGTTCCCCCTAGGAAGAGTGAGCTTCCCCGACTCCAAAGGGCTCCCCAAGGCACCGACATGGTCCGCAGACCCAGCTGCAGATGGATGGACATACGTGGAGCAACTGGAGTCAGCTGGGATTACTCCCCTTGCCTAGCCAGATCCTGTCCTGCCTGGCAGAGAAGGACAAGCCATCTCCCCTCCCTCTGTACTGCAGCACTCCGCATGTGACCACCCACCCCAGAGAGAGGACGTGCAGGGAAACCTCCAAGCCAGGGGAAAAGTGGATGGTGATCTCATCAGCCCAGAGGGTAACGAGCAGCACACCAAACCCAAACCAACACCACCTCCCTTCAGCGCCGCCACGGGCCCGGGAAGGCAGAGGAGCCCTGTGGTGGCCGGCTCCATGCCCCAGCAGCACAGCAGCGCTTGGAGAGAGCTGGACAAGCCGCTCGCCTCCCTCCCGGAGTGCCGGCGGGGTCTCAGCCTGTGCTGAGGGGCAGGCAGCGGCTGCAGCAGCCCGAGGAAGCCCAGCGCTGTGCCGGCCGCCGGGAAGGCGGCGCTGAGCCATCAGGACGGTGGATGCTGCCAGGCCGTGTGCCAGCACAGCGCCTGCCCGGAGACTACGGTTTCCCCGAGACCTGCAGCACGCGTCTGCGCCAGAGACATCGCTGCCAGAACGGCAACAATGTTAATGAGTCCTAACTAATTAGCGCCGTTGTTTAACATAACCCAACTATTCACCAAGCTGGCTGCAATTACGCCAGTGCTGCCTCAACCCGTGTGGGGCCTGAGTTTGCAGCAGCGGGAGGGAGCGAGAAGGGGCTCGGCAGGGACCCACCACCACCAATTTTGGCACCAGCTGGTTGTAGTCAGCACACTGACGGGCCTGCTTCTGGATGCACAGCTCTCACTAGAGCTCTCTATACTGGAAAATCCTAGAGGGGTGTGGGAGGGGAAAGGGCACATGATGCAGAAATTCAGGGCACAAAACAGGCCCATCTCTGCCTGAGAAAAGACAAAGAGAACAGCCCGGCCAAAAGTCAGGCTCAGTACTTTCCCTGCAGAACAATGCTCCTAAGCCTGGAGGGGTGTTGTACAGCTTGTTCCTAGGAGGGACTGAGCACCTTCTTCATCCCAGGAGTCATGCACTCTGCAGGACTGGCATCCCTGCCCCCAGCAAAGGGGATTCCGCTTTCTAAAACGAGAGGGGGGATTTTAGCAATCTAAAACACAGAAAGGCACCCCTTCTCAGGGGTCAGCTTGGAAAGGGCAGAGCCGGCAAAGAGTCTCCTCTGCAGCACATCCTGAGCAGGCCGAGGATGGCTGGGACAAATCCTGCCATACCAGATGGGAGAAGGAGCTGCTTGGTGCCCCTTCCCCAGACACTGTCCCACCCTCCTGCTGGTGTCCCCTTTCTGCTCCTCCAGAGCTGTCTGGCCTCGGCAGGTGGCATTGGTGAGCTGGCAGGGAGGTGGCAGCCTGGCTCTTGGGGAATCTTGGCACCAGGCACAGCCCCGACACCCCCGAGGGACGAGGCAGGTGCCAGCCCTGCCCCAGCACACCCAGCCTTTGGCCAACGGGTGGCTCAGCAGCCCCAGCAGGCAACACACGTGTGCTCCCAGGTGCTGCAGCAAGCACCAGGGAACCAGCATCTCACAGAGGAAGAGGCATTGCTGGTGGGGTGTGTGACACCTGGCATGGCTACAGCCACTCCTCTGCTCCCCCGACAAGATACCTAATGCTGTGTGCATTGCTCTCGCCCCCCCAGCCCATGTCCAATCCTCCCCACCTACCCCATTTCACGCTCTGAAGTCGCAGGACATATCCTCCTATTAACATCACACTCTTATGAGCATCCTGGTTGCTTGCACCCACGTCTCCTCCATGTCAGGGAGGGCCTGATGTTGTGAGCGGTGCAGACCCCGGTACCAACAGACTGCGTTGAGCAGAAGCCAGCAGCCAGTCTCACTGCAGGGTGTGGGGACTGGAGAGAAGCCAGGCTGTGTGTTTGTGACCACACCTTGTCCTAAATACAGCTACTTTCATGTCATTAACCAGCAGCAGGTGACCAACACCAATGGCAGGCCTGGCTCTGTTTTTCGGGCTCCTCCAGTGACAGGGGCAAGGCAATGCCTCTGCAGGAGGGCCTGGCCTCTCTGCAGCTCCGTTTCGGCACCCTTTCCAGGGCATCCTCACCACCCAGCCCTCATCCCCGGCTGCGGAGGGCTGCACGGATGCTGCCCGCACCAGGAGTGAAGCGCTGGGAGCCGCATTACCCTGCCGCCTTGCCAGCTGGCTCTGCGGAGCGAGCTCCTCTTCCAGCCCTTCTGCCACCCACCTCCACTCAGCTCTTCTCCTTCACCTCCCATTTTCCTTTGCTCCTCCTGTTCTTCGCTGCTTCTCCTGCCGCCCCCTGCTTTCTCCTCCCCCTCTATCACACATCCTACTCCACATTTGCTCTCTCCCTCCTTCTCACCGTTTGCATCTCCTCCTCCCAGTTCCCTCCATAATGCATTTCCGCAAGATATTCCCTCCACATCTAATTCCTATTTTCCCTCTACTACCTTTCCTGCCTCCTTTGGACCTCACTTCCCCATCAAGCATGGACTCCAAGGAGAAAGACACCGGCACCAGCAAACTCCCCAGAGAGCCAGCTGCCTCCTCCCTTCCACCTTAGAGCTCTTCCCTCTTTCTTAAACACAGGCATCTCCATGCTGAACACCTCCCCACCTCTAGTCCCCCCCTTTGCTTATCTGAAGGGGGAAGCACATTAGGTTCAGTGGTGGTTGACCAACCCCAGGACACCTATGTCAGGGTTGGCAAACAACATCGACAGCTACACCAGGATGGATTCACACCCACCCCACAGAGTCCCAGGTCTGCTACACACAGATGGGACCCAGGCTCTATACCAGGAGCCCACTGACTCTGCAAGGGTGAGGGTGTGGGATGCCGGTGAGATATGAAGAGGAGAAATGAAGGCCCTACCCAGGAGGTGGCTCAGTTTGGCAGGAGAGCTGGAGTAACCGGGCCCTTCCTGCCAGGGCATGTCCACCTGAGCGCTCCACTCCCTTCCACCCCAGACAAAGGTGGAGAGAACAAATCCTCTGTAATTCGACCTTGAAAGCTCTGTATGACTCAGGGGCCAGCTTGTCTGGAAGATCCTTCTCATCCCATGACTCAGCTGTGACAGGGCTCCCAAGAGGATGTAGTGGGACCATGGGAGAGGCTGCAGGAGTCTGACATGCACAGAGAACAACTGGGCTGCTCCAGCTTTAATGACTGATGGAAACGGGCAGAGCTACCACAGGACCAAGTCTACTTTATAATCTTAATTTACAGCCTGTCAGAGACCACGCAGGTCAGAGGAGACATGTCCTGCTTCTCCCCTTAGTGGGACGAACATCATCAGTCAAATCAGAAGAGCCAAGAGGGTGGGGGAAGAGACAAGAGGAAAGGAGGGAGGCAGAACAAGTGCAGAGAGATGGAGAGAAGGAGATGGAAGCAAATATCAGAGTTTGAGCAGGAACTACCTTTCTTGGACACTTTCCTCCCCTCCTTAACTGAGCTGTGTTTTTTAGTGGCTTTATGGGTGCTGGCAGCTTGAGGCACACAGGTGAGGTGCACGGGGAGTCCAGCGGCTGACATCAGAATAGCCGTCATGCCTACAGTGGGTACGAGATCAACATGCAGGAAGGAAACAATGGGGAAACACATTCATTAAAAAAAAAAAAAAACTTTAACCTTTCAAAGAAAATTAAAAAAGATAAAATAAAACAAAACCCAAGCCCTTGACTCAGAGGGCATAAAACATCTGAGGGGCAACGGGGTTGGAGTCAGCACAAGGACGGGATCCAGAGGCTTTCAGAGGGAAGAGCCCAGGCAGCAAATTAAAGCAGGGAAATATGGGCACAAGTCTCACCCGTGACCCTCTGTGCTGGTGTGTGAACAGGACCTTCCTCTTTGCCTTGGCCTCAGGGCTCCTCAACACTGAGTCTGCTGTGATGCAAAGTCCTCCCGCTCACTGAGCCCTGGAAGCAGCCCTGACGCTGGAGGCCTGAAGGATGAGGAGCATCACCCAAACCCCTAAAGGACCTGCTCAGCTACTCCCCCCAAAGCTTTTTTTCAACAGTGTCTCACTGAACTGATCCCCAAAGTGCAGCTTAACTGCCTTCAAACCCCACAGCAGTGCCGGGCTGACCGTGGGCTGGAGCTGCCCCAGTCAATCCCCTGCCAGACAAGCCCCACAGTGGCAGCCCCCCACTCACCCCACACCATCTCCTCCTTAGCACACCAGTTTTTCTGAGCATCCCCAGCTGCAACGCCATGCAATTCTCACCCTCCCCCATCCCAGCCAGCTGTATTCATGGGATGCAGTTTGTGAAAGCTAATGAATCATTAAAAAGGACAGCCATTCCCTGAAGGTAAGATTGGCACAGAGCTACAGGACCGATCATGCTGATCTAATATGATGTTTGCCTGTGAAATATGGGCCAGTTACAAGTCCTAACATTTCTAAGGTAGCATATTGCTGCTAAACTTACATTCAAGAAAACACCTGCCTTTGCTTTCCCAGGAAGTGACTTCCCACCTGCAACAGCCACTGCCAGAACTAAACAACAAAGCGTTCGTGGATGCAGACCGATAGCAGACAACCTAAAAACAAGCGTTTCCCCAAGAGTTACCTCTGACAGTGCACCATGCAAAATGCTACAGAAATTCTTGCCAGCATCCTGCACAGTAATTCATGGCCAAAAGATGAGATTTCTAAGGATTTTCTTTTTTCAAGCCTCTATTCAGCCGGGTTGGGAAAGCAAGATACATGAGCACATTTGTTCAGGACAAAAATGAGGTATCTTGCCCACACATGACTGAAATCGAGTTGTGACGGGAAGCATCAGTCAGCTTTATGTGCAAGTGGTAAGATTATTTTCTGCCTCAAATATGCAACCAGTCAAGAACCTGCACCTTGTGACTAGAAATCCCCTGCATAAAACCTGTGTCAATGCCCCATGAGCAGAACTACCCCTACGCAGTGCTGACCACATTTTGTGCCTCCTTCATGTAAGGTCCAAGTAAATATTCCAGAACCTCTTCAACTCCTTTCTTGATACACAAAATTGGATGCTTTTACTAAAACCTTCTCATCTAAGGACCAAAAGACAGACAGAAGGGGTTTCACAAGACAGGGAGAGGGGCACAGATGAATGAAATCATTTCCCCAGGGTTACCCAAGAACCTTCGGCAGTGCTGGTCTGGCCAGAAGACCAGACAGCCCAACACATGGGGAAACCACATGCTTCCAAATGGAAATAGGTAACAGCAAACCAGGCAGCCGTGGATCACCCTCGTTAGGTACCATTACTGTTCATCTAGACCTGAGGTGTGGCCCCCCCAGTTCCCAGGAGCTGAAGGGGAACTGGGGGGATCTTCAAAGCATACGAACACTGAGTTAGTACCCCTCACCCTACATAAACACTGAGCAGGTACAGCCAAGGAGAGCCCCTGACATCAGTACAAGCCAGCAGGCCTCTAACAACATCAGATCCAGAAATGTCACAATCAAAATAACCTCCTTTAAGTGTTGAACTAAAGACCACAAGACTATTGTGTGCTCTCAATCCCAGTCTAAACCAGCAGCCCTTCACTACTCCCAGGGAGACTTAAGGCAGAGCTTAAATGTTCCTATAACAAAAGCTACTTGTTTACTGAATGAGTACAACTGAACACCTGAAGCCCAGCAACAGCACCAAAGCTGCCACCTGCATATGCAGCAGGCAGGTATTTTCCCCTTTCAGCAGGTTAAAGGTCCATCAGAGCTATTCCCAGAAGAGCAGTACCAATTCACACTGATTAAAGAGCCCTGAGGAACAATATCCTTGAGAAACAGGCAAGATGCTGAACCTCCCCACAGCTGGGGGAGACCACCTCAGACAGCCTGACCCCACCGAGGCTGCAAAACGCAATTCCCCAGAATTGGTGCAGAAAAGGAAACAGTAAAATTGTCTCCAAAAAAACCTGCTTCTAAGCAGTGCGATAGCACTGACTGCAGAGACTGACATTTGAAAAGCAAGTCCAAAGACTAACAGGGATTATCACCACCTACGCACAGCTGACTGATAGGCAAATGCAAAATTAATGCTTTCTTCTTAAGAGATCAATACCGTCTTGCTAACATTAACATGCAGAGCCCATTTAAAAAAAAAAGAAAAAAGAACACGACAGAAGCAGAGGCTGAACAACCAACTTCAGACTCTTAATGTTGGAGGACAAAACACTGCCTTCAAAAATCAGACCAAATGAAGAGCACAAGCCACAGAACCTCAGCTGAGTTCAGTTACCCTCTAACACAGCCCCTCTCATACCTGGAATAACATGTCCAAAACTGCCTGCCAGCATCATGAATCATCACAAAGAAAATAAACATTTATTCCGGGAACCTTCTCTCTTTCAATTTATGAGCTGCAAACACATCTACAACTCTATGCAGACATACAGCACAGGGCAAACGTGGGACCAGAATTACCCCAACCAAATGTTCTTCCATGGACAATCTTAAACTGAACAAGAAAAGGTAATTTTCCACTTTTACCTTCTGCTGCCTTTGGAGAGACACACAATGAATCATCTTCTGCAGATTCAAATCAAGAGAACATTCAAAAAGGGGATGTTCTGGTGTTACACTGCTCTTCTGGCTCATCTTAAAACCCAGCAGCAATGCCTCCTTTAAAATTCTAATACAATACTGGAAATCTCAGCATCTAACAATCCTCCCACAAGTTTGGTGACAAGAGTCCCCAGTAAGGGATCGCCTCTGATCGAAGCCTTACGTGGGAGTGTGTGTTCACACAAAGTGCCAAAACAATACACAGACACACATCACATCTGCAGATTGATACTCCAATTCTGACCTGCACACACAACAATTTCAATTCAGAACTTGTTGTGAGCATCTGTGGAGTCACATCAGGAGCAAACATGGCCCTGGACCTGGATAAATTCTCACCTGAATATGCAAAGGCCAAGCTGCAACAAGATAAGCCTGTCCAGACCAAGACTGCTTTAGACATCCCCCTGTTCCTGCAAGAGTTCTTGCTGCTCACTGGGTACCCCAGGAGCTTGAAAAATATTATTCAGTACATTCATACTTTCCATTGGCCATTGGCTTTTTTGCCTGCAAGGGCTGCAGAAGGGAAGAGGCAGAAAGCCTTGCAAAGCACCCTTGGGCATCTGAGCTGATCCTATGAACGTGTGCAGTAACCACAAGGAACTGCTTCTTTTCTCCTGCTCAAAGCATCTATTTGGACGGAAGTACATTACTGACTCCTTGGGGTAAAATTATCTTCACTGGAGCTATGACAACATCTGCCAGCTCTTCTCAGCATGCCATGTAAATAAGGGACTTTTGTAATATCCTGTGCAGAAGCTGAGCATGGGAAAACACCCTTACATAATGTACTGAGCACTGACCACACGCTTGCTCACATACCAGCCTAACATGCCCCTCTGGTCACCAGCTCTGGCTACTGACCTGTATTTGCACAGACCTCAGACTGGTATGCCTTTGGTTCCAGCCCTGGATTTAAGCAGGTAGAGGGGAAGGGGCAGAGCTTACCTTCCAAAAACGTGAGATTTCAGAAAAGCATTGCTAATTTGTATGATTGTATCCACCAGCAAAATGATGATGATTAGGATGTTCCCAAATGCCTCAGCTCTAGGAATCTTGTGAATGAGAAAACACTCAGTTTTATTTAACAAAAGTCTTATTTCCAGCCTCGACCTTAAAAATGGTGTTAGAAGGGCCTTCATATGACTGCCTAGTCCACCCCCCAGTCCCGAGGCACACCAGCTAAACTCCATTATTCCCAAGAGATGTTAGTCCAGCTGATCCTTAAAGGCCAGCACTGTGGTTCAACAGTTTGCTTCGACCTCTGTTCTGGCATTTCACCATACTAACCAAGCACTCAGGGAGAAAGAAAAAGTTTAAAAAGACAAGTTTCCACACGCACCTTGAAGTATTAAAATAGCAGAAAGCAAAGAAAAATAAATATTTTTTTTGTACAAAACATGGTTTTAGAGTCAGCTTTGTGATTTCTGGGATCCGAAGTGGTGCTTTTAGAAGATGTGGTGTGGACTGTGTTACAAATCCCTCACTGAAATGCCCAGGCACTCATCACACAAACAAAACTCAGCTTCTCATTCAGACCTGCAGGATCCCCCATCTCCTGTTTATTCACCAGAAGTTCCCTCTGCATCCCAGAGATGCATGTGCAGCATTTCTTGAGATCACCCATAAGATTCAGGGGTTTTACCTCTCTTGCTTCAAACCAGAGCCAAAGCTGCTAACAGGCACCCTGGGATGGAGACCAAGGGTTGCAAGACTTCTGGACACACTTCCCAGAATAATGTCTTCAGTTCACATCCGAGACTGCCCTCTCCCCCATGGCATCACAGAGCCCTGGGGTCCCCAGCCTTTCCACCACTGATGCTGAAGGAAGCAGTTGTGCAGTGAGGACCAGAGGAACAAAAAAAGGGCCCAGTCTGTGTGTTAGAGAATAACCTCAGTAATAAGTAACTCAAATACCATCTGCAGGATTTTAAACAAAATACCACTTCCCAGAAGAGATTCTAGAAACAGAGAACGGAGCATAGAGGGGAAGAAGGTGTCCCTAAAGACCCAGCCAATTAACGTTACGATAAAATTTGGCCAGAATCGTTCCCAGATTTATTTTCCTTTCACTTGCTAATTAAATTGTCCAGATCTTTGCTTCTACGCAATTTTGAGGACAGTCTCAAATTCAGATTTTTCTCCTCCCTTACACCTCTGAGGTCTGTCACACCTGGCAGAAGGCAGCACAGCGCCTATCAAAACTGTGTCCTACAAAGACCTGGATCTGAAGGAGACACTGGCCCCGGGGAGTTGCTTCTGTGCTGACCACACTCAACTCAGCCCATGCAGCTCTGCACAACCCTGCAACTCAGCATGCCTCTTGCTAGCTGCCTCCCTGAGAACTAAAGATTATTAAAATGAGTAACTATTCCCTCTTTTTCAGCCCCACCCCCCAACAACAGAGATATCAATTACAGGCTTAACCTTTTCATTTTATTTTATTAAAAGGTGGTAAAAACCTTATTCTACTGAGCTTTCCTGCAGCCCTTCATATTTAAATGTAGCACTACATGGCATAAACGGCCCATGCATATTTACCTCTTCCAAATTAACAGTGGATGACTTGCCCATGTAGAACAAGATCACAGTTAACAACATTAACACAGCCTGGATTCACCAGGGCTTTTCAGTTCTTTGCAGTATTTACCTTTATTTGATTAAGTACCTAATTACACAGTCAGTGCTAATAGCCAGGGGATGAAATTCAGAGCTTTTATAAGCAAAGAGTTTCTCCTCAGGTGATCCACCTAAAGGAGGTCTGAGCTTGACTTTACACCTCATTTCCACAAAGACTGATTTGCTAACAGGGAGACAGCTGGGCTGCATGCTGTCAGAGGACACTCCGTATTAGTCTTTACACAGTGCCCATTTGGCTATAGAGACATGCAAGGCACAGTTTTCACAATGGTGATAACATTAGATGACTGGAAGAGTCAATCCTGGGGATCGTTTTTTAGGCAGGAAAAAGCCTGATGCTTGGGAGGACACCAAGCACCATCACCTTTCCTGGAATAAGATGGTAACCATTTTCTCTAAGAGTGAAAAAGTAACTGTCTCCACTTGCTCAGGAGCAAAGTTTGACGTCCAAGGAGCTAATAACCTCAACAGACCATGCATGGACAAGAGCCAGAGGAAGGAGAGGGTTAATAGATATTCTGTAGTGTCTGAAATGGGTACAGAAAACCCCAGAAAATACCACACATCAGGTCTTTTCCACTCCTCTACCCCTGGGTTACCACGTTACGATAAGATTTCGCGTGCAGTCAGTGTCGGTATGGAGAAGACATCTGCTCTCAGCAGAACACCCATTTCTGCAGGCACCACCACACCAGGGTCCCGTGGTTTGGCGCTGGCTGAGTCAAAACAGAGCAAACATGCCGACAGTTTTTGGCATGGAAACACTTCCACTGAAAGCTGCAAGCACGAGTTGTCGTTTTCAAGGCAATGCCATTTCACGTTTAACAGGCAAATCTACTCTAAAAAGGAGCATTGAAAACTGGCGCTTTCATCCCTCCCAGACACGCTCCTTGGGTATATTTAGTATTGTATGCACAGGTCTGGACGGTAACAAGCAAACCTGTATTCTGCTGCCATAGGAGACAATGTCTGATTCAACTTCTGTCCCCTCCTTTCCCCAAAACAAGGCATCACAATAATTTTTTAAGCTAAAGACCACCTGAACTTTTGTGATAAAACCACATTAAAAAAAAAAATCACATTAAAAACCACACACCATCTCACACCACTCTTCCCCCTTGACTTAAAAAAAAAAAAAGTAGCAAGTAACAGCTAGCACTGAGCATGATCCATGTGCTCCCCTCTGCTACTTGCTCATCCATACCTATAGGAGATGAATACCCAACCCTCAAATAAACTCACTTGCATTGAGAGCCTCAGGACCAGCACCAATGAGAAAAACAGTTACTGAGGTTTGCCCATCCCATTCTCCCCCAGATTTTCCCTCTTTACTTTCAGAAAAGTCCTAAAACCCTAAACGCCAGCAACATTTCAGACTTTTCCTAAAAACTAACAAAGGAAAGTAAGTGCCACAGAAAGGTAAGCCACTTGCTCGTGTAACCCTAGGGACAGAGCAGGTAAAGCAGGGTGGGATCCTTACCTGCCAAGGCTTGGTTCACCTTGCTAGGTTTGGGCATCTTGACTGGCAGGTTTGGAGCACTGGAGAGAGAAAAGAAAAAGGGACAAGTTCAACAGCACAGATCAATCACTGACAAAACAGAATTCAGTAGTACACTGTTCCCTCCTGAGTGCCAGGGCCCTGAATACATTAACTGGGATTAATTCCACAAATGAGCCCCACCTGGGACTCCCACCCATGCACCCTTTTCCCACTGGTCCAGCAGCTACATTTAAGGAGCCCAGCCCTTGCCAGAGCTATTTAACTGGTTTACTTATCTCTAAGGCAGACCTTGGACCTACATTGTAGGTAGCTGTCTCCAGCCTTATCTCCTCCTGGCAGAATGCTGGGCCTGACCCATCCCTTCCTCTTGCTGGGGTCTGTTGGTGGACCCTGTTGTCAACCCCCTGTTCTGATCCTGTGCTGCATGCTGCTCTTGTTGCTCCACCACAGAGCTTCCTGGGAGCAGCTGACCTGCACTACGACAGAGCACTGCACCAGCAGGTCTGCGGCATGAGCACACAGCCAGGAACTGCCAGGATACAGCAAAGTTCATCTTAAACCTGCCAGGTGACTTGGGTCTCCAGCCAGCGAAACACTGCTCACCAGAGTGTGAATCCCCATGCTGTATGAGAAGTTGCAGCTGTACAGATCAAAGAAAGCAAGCATTATCACCCCCCACTGCTTTCCAGATGGGGAAACTGAGTCAGAGAAAGGCCAAGAAAAGCGCTCGAGCACACACAGCTGCAGCCCTGGGTTGAACAGAATCAAGCCTTGACTCTCCCTGCACATCCAAGGTGTCACTGCAAGATGCAAGAACAAGGGAGGAAAGCTTGAAGGAAACTTAGAAGAGTCTGGCACCCACCTTCCTTTGGAAATCAAGAGGATTTGGACACCAACATCCCCTTCAGGTTCCTAACCTACTTGTTTTGGCAGTGTTTCCCAGCACTGGCAGCTGCACCTCAAGCTAGTTTGGGATACACAGACAGCCAGGGTCACGCAATTAGCTGACAGAAGGAGTTAGGAAGGGAAGGGTGAGCAGCAGCATGAAAGCTGATGAGAGGGTCATTAGAGGAGAAAGCAAGCTGGATCCACATGGACGAAGCAGGAACTTTTGAAATCCAACATGCTGGCACAGAGAAGCCATGTATGGACTTTGTCTCAGGTGGCTCATGCCCATCAGCTACAGTCAAAACACAGTGCATTCAGACAACCATCTCAAAGGACACTCCAAAACGCACAAAATAATATTAAACCTGGCCAGCTGCTGAGGAAGCCACAGAGCAGACTAAGGTGGTGAAGTGCCCAAATGCCATCCACTATCTAGAGGGAACCTAACTCTCTCGGGCTGGATGCAAGAGCTGCCACTGTGACCAAAACAGCAACACAGGAGGAGGTCCCTCCTTTCAGCCTTTTCATGACAATGACCAAATCTGAAAAGATTTGTGACATGTGGCTGTCTTCCACCCTCATGACAGGACTCATCCCCCCTTCCCTCCTCTCCTACCTGCTGCAGTTTGAAATAGGTTCCCACATGCGCACTGAGCTCCCCGAAGAAACCCCTGGGCAGGACCCAGGCAGACAGCCTGGCCAAGCCAGACCAGCTCTTCCAGACCCTTAAAAAGCTCTCCAGAGCACAGAGATTTCTCCCTTCTGTCTCTGATTCAAACACTGTGTTTTCCTGTCCGCTGCCCCCAATTTTGCAATGTCTTCAAATGATGCAATGTGCTCGCTACAGCCCAATTCAAACCCACTGAATACTGTGGAAATTCTACCCTCACTTTCAAAGGGCTTTTAATTAGATACCATGACTCCTCTTTATGACTTTTTTTTCTTTCCTGATTCAGCCTCTCCATCACAGCCCTTTCTCAGGTATTTCCCTCCTCCTTCTCTATCTCATCCCTTTGCTTCATTTCTACTCCTATGATCCTCTTCAGACGATGGCTATTAACAGGGCTGCTCCTTCTCCAGCCGCAGACAAGGAGGGTATCTGAGGACCAGATAATGAAAAGGCACTTGAGAGACCTGCGCCCAAAAATCAGAGAAGCATTAGACCTGCCCTCCTTCCCTCCTCCAACTGAACAGCCAAGATGACAACACGGTGGCTGGGCACCCCCTCTGCCCCAGTCTGTGACCCTGCACGTGACTGATACTGAAGAGCTTGTGCTTTATTGTCACACCATGAAGTGCAGCAGCCACCTTGGGTGCTTTCACTTCCCCGTGGAAGGTAAAAATACAATAAAGCACAAAGCTGAACCTTCCGCTCTGCCAGGAAAGCAGATGAGCAGCAGGGGACCCTTCCAAAGGGCTGGAGCACAAGGTCGTTGCGCCTCAGGTTGAAGAGAGAAAGCAAACCCAGAGCTGCTCTGGGAAGGGGATCACTGGTAACCATGCTTCGAGACTGGCAGAGAAATTCTTCACTCTTCATTCCCGCATTGCAAGGCTCAAGTCCAAGTCACACAGGACCTAGAGCTCCTATGCAGTGAGAAGAGCCCTTGAGATTTGCAGAGGGAAATGGATATAAGCAACTGATGCGTTTGCAAGCAATCAGGAAGCTGCGAGTGCACTGCAGATGAATTACTATCCATCAGCCAGGAAACAGTCACCGATCAGCTGCGCTCCTGGTGTAAAGGCAAAGTGTGTCAGCTTTGACTGCTGGAGGCTTGAAGCCAACTGATGTGATGATGGAGAAACCAAATACTTATTTCACATGGGCTAAACACACGCACATTCAGTTAGCAGCATCTCAGCCAACAACGTCGTAGGATGTGCTGGCCCATCCGCTCGACACCGCGTAAGCGTACCGGCAGGGCGGCCACGCGCTGTGATTTCTTTTACATCTGCAGAACGCCCAGACCTAAGGCTGATGAAATCAAGGGAAGTCCACACTGCTTTGAGGTACCTCTGCCACCATACTGCCTGGGTGGATTTGCAGCCACAGCACGTGGGAGGAAGTGTTGCCATGCCAAAAAAGGTGCAGAAATGCTACTCAGAGCCTCCCCTGGGTCTGAAGTGGGGGGTTTTTTGGAGAAGGAAGGGGAAGAAGTAACAAGGAAGGATATTGCTACTGTAGTATAACACGGGCTGTGCCTTGACTTGGGGAGCAAGCTCGCCAGCAGCACGGACAGACGTATTTAGTCCATCAGCTCAGACTCAAGCTACTCCGGTATGGCCACACCAGCACTGGCTTCTTGGGAGAGGGACAGAGCCAGGCTGGGGTGAGATCTTACTGATTTACTCAAGCCAGGCTCAGTTTGGAGAAAACTTGATGCAGGTACGCTGGCGGGGGTCTTGGGTAAGGGAGATCTGGAGAGCATCAGTGCAAGAGCAAGCACTGCAGTGCGGAGAGATGAGAAGGATCCACTGAGACACCTGCTCCTGCTGCCTCTGCTGCCCACAGATGAGATTTCTAACCAGTCAGTGCCTTTGACTCCTAGCCAAATGTTCAGGCTGTGCTTACAACACCTGAAAGTCAATGCCTGAATTCTCTGAACATTTCCTGGTATCGATTCCCCCTCCCTGCTCCAGTTTTGTCCTGCCCTTTGCTGTAGGTCCTGCTCTCCTGATGCTCTGTACGCTGGAGGTGACTGAGTGCAACAGGGGTCACCAGGTTGTGAAAAAAGGGACACAAAATAAGACCCCGTCCTCAAAGGTTCAGCAAGAAGATCCTGATAAGATTTCTCATCACCAGTTCCAGGCAATCTGCTATGGGGGGCAGACAGGGCACACTGATATTACAGCATGACAAAACTACTCACTTCTCCAGAATTTCAAGATACTGCAACACCAGTGAGACAGCAAAGCACAAGACCAGAGAGGAAGCGTTGGCGTTCACGGCTGCTGCCATTTCAAACACTGGGCAGCCTGCTTTGAGCTGAACATTACCTAAGCCACACGTACACAGTATCCTAACGGAGCAGAAGTGGGGAAGTCTGTAGCAACTCAGCCTCTCCACCCTTCTTCCTGCACACCAGCCGGCAGGCCACATATTCCTGTATCATGGTGTCTTTGTAGCTCTCTGGACAATAGCCAACAGTTCTCCTCCCAGATCAGGGCTGCATCCAGCCCTGCCTCAGATTAACACCGAGTGCTACCACAACACCCAAAGGTCTGACCTCCTTCCCAGGGCTAACTGGGTGTATAATGACATTAATGACCAGACAGCAGTTTCTTCCCTACCTTTCTTCTTAAGAAGATGCCAAAACCCAGGCCAGATCCCTCTAAAGGAGGACCTTTTTTGGTGCACAGCCCACAGCCGTGTGGATCTGTGGTTTTGCTCCTGGCACCAAGCAGAGGAGATCTCTCTGTTCCCACTTGGGAAGAGCACCCAGCAGCAGAACCATGCCGGCTAACAGAGGGCTGCAGGACAAGCCACCGTGGGCTCACAGAACCAGCACTGAGCAGAGCCCCTCCTCACCACCTGAGGAGCTTGTGGGTGTGCCTACAGACAAAGAGGAAAGATGCAAAGGAGAAGAGAGGAAAGGAAAAGCCCTGTGCAGGTTCTGGTCCCTCGATTACACCTCCTGATCCTACAAAGCACTGACTGTGGGTTGTTCCCCATGGGAGATTTGGGGGCACAGCACCAGACCCTTCTTAGGAACACCACAATACTGTAAGTATCCTTCCCCAGTCCCCAAGACCCCCATTCCCTATGCTTTTAAACAAAATCCTCTCCTCCAGCTCTGAGCTCCCTGCCTTATTTGTAGTCACAGTCTAGACCAGCACACAAAGCTATATAAGCTCAGAGGGGCCAGGGAAGCTACAGCGGGGATTTGCCTGGCTGGGGCACTAATTAATGCATCCCCCAGGAGATATCACTCCTTACCATGTTTTAGGAGTGCCCTGCTCTGTAATTAGCCAGTACAGTGAGGGGAACAGGCTAGCTCTTGCCTCAGGGATGGAGGCTTTCCTGTGAGGGGTGGGAAGGATGTGCCAGGAGGTGGCTGGGAGCCTGGGGAGCTGACCCCTGCTTCCCAGACCCGGTTAACAGCGCCGACATAAGGACACGACCCTTGCCGTGGCACGCTCCATCTGCAGCTTTCAGTGCCGTCTGTGAGAGAGGCCAGATTGATTAACTGTGTTTCATACACAGGAGGAAACTAATGCACCAAGAAGCAAAATAACTTGCCCACATGTATTTAATACATTAGCAGCAGAGCCAAGGATATTAGCATCTGTTTACGCCTTGGCATTCCTCTCTGGGTTTTGCAGTGACTTTGACCCTCTTGAGAGCAAGGGGAAATTAAACCTGCATTTTGAAGTGCCTGAGCTCCACCCTCTCACACCAGCATCCACCCTCCAGCTCGACAGCAAAGAGGAAATACATTTAATCACCGTCAATGCCACAAAAGCCCAGGCATGCCTAACAGCCCATACTGGGGGCTATTCCTGCCTGCCTATTAGAAATAACTGTCACAACCACACAGGGAGTTAGGCAGCTTTCCAGGATGAACTACACCTCTTTCTCAGCCCTGCAGAAGAGATGTTTGTTCAGTGCTGCCATTTTGAGCCACGTTTCCTTAAGAAACTGGGTGTACACAACTGCACCATCTTTCAGTCTCTCCCTAAGAGCTTTTGAGCCCTTCTGCCAGTTGCAGCTCAGCTCCGAAAGGCAGGAGCTGGGTCATCCTTGCAAGCTTTGTGAAGATAAGTGCAAGTAATCTGTCAGAGCTGCTTTGGAGCCAAAACACAACCTTTATTAGACACCAGAGGAGACACTGTGGCCCACTGCTCCTTTCCCTTTGCTCTCTGAGCATGGGTCAGCACAGGAGTTGCACATCACAGCTAAGAGGAATGAGCAATGCTGCCCCATGGACAGAGACAGAAACCCTTGACAGGATAACTAGTGCAGGATAATTAGCACTTCGCCTTCACCACCACAAAGGCTGCATGCACTATTTGGTGATGCAGGAGGAGACTGGGCGGTGACTGTGAGGGAAACGGAACTAACCACCACACTAGCCAAGTCCAGCTCAGGAGGGAAGACAGGGAACCTAGGGGATAAAATAACCCACGAATGTTCTGGGCTTTGGAATTAAATGAAACACATTGTTAAGAGTTTGCTACTCAGGTTTCCCCTAATTCACAGAAATTAGAGTATTTTCTGCTGGAACATGGGTTTCACAAGCCTGAGACTGTAACCCCAGTCAGGAGCAATTACACCCACTCAGTGGCATTTCCGACTCAAACCCAGCACAGGGGTGACAGGGGAAAAGCCATCTCGAGCTGTCAGCTGGCACTGGAAAAAGTCCCTTTCATGTATGGCACTACATTGGAAGACAAAGATTGCCCCCCTGCGTGCATTTGTCTGTCTGGCAGGGAGGAAGGAGAGTGCCCCTAGCAAAACTAATCCCAAAGGACTGGAGATCCAGACATCATCCATCATCCATGAAGAGCCACCAACGCAGATCTTTGTTCTGCCCTTCTCTGGGGTCCGTTTGGATGAGCCCCCAGCTGCTGCCTCCCTCCGGGCTCAGCGCACAGCCACAGGCTGGATCTGCAATCCATGCACGCTCCTGCAGGGCTGTATGGAAAACAGAGGCTTCCACAGATACATCTAGTGGCAAACGCTGGTGTTAGAGAAAGGGAGTTTGGAGATAAAGACAGCTCCTAACGTCCTGCCTGCAAAACCACCTCCCTGACAAGCCCTGTAGCCACACAAGTGCCCAGCAGCATCCCCACATCTGGCCCAGGCTTGGGTTCTGCCAAGGGTTCATGTCACACTCGCCATGACAAGCCCTGGCAGTACACCCATGCTCAGGACCAGCTCCCACCCCAGCGGGGACAGACAGCTGGCAGCCAGGAGCATGGGGAGCAAGGCTCACAGCTGGGGGTGCAGGGTTTGCACAAGTCTGCCAGCACTTGCACGCTCCCTCCCAAGTGTCTGAAGAGCTTCCTCCTCCTCTGCGTGGCACGTTCTGCTGTTCCCAGCAAAGATTTAACCGTACAATCCCTTTGCACCCCCCAGAAAGGCTGGCTTGGTCAGGGGTTATTGCCAAGATACCAGTCACCTCACTCCTTGCACACATGAACAGCTGAGCTGCCAAACAGTTTACAACAGTCAGACCTCGGCCATGGCCAATATCACCACCAGCACCGCAGCAGCCCCAGCGCTCTGGGAGGGCTCTGCCTTCTGCTGCTGTCCCCAGGCTGGCCGTCGTGGAGAGGACCAGATGCTCCTACCACAAAAGCCACTTTCAGCAGTGCTTGAGAAGGGACTGAGGTGGAGCAGCCGAGCAAGGAGCGTGAGGGCATATGCCAGCCCCAGAGGGCTGTTGCATTAACCCAGCCCAAGCTCTGCCAGCATTCGCCTGGCAGAGGGTTTAACCGGCCACTGAGCGCTGCCCACTGTGCTGGCAGCTCCCAGGACCCAGCCCGGCAGGCTGCCACAACAATGCCCTCCCCAGCCACCCTGGTTGGGCACCTTCAGGTCTCCTCCTGGCTGTCCCTCTCTTCCCAGACAGCATCGCCTGGGCTGTGGGCTCAGTTCATGGTAAGGAGCCCATGTCACCCCTCTCTGGACACCTCTCTCCCATCCTCCCTCCTTTCAGGACAGCCCGTCCCCCCATCAGTAGCCTACAACATACCCAGACCCTGATCGGCTCCAGACAGGCTTGCGGGGCAACTGCTGCAGCATTTGGCTCTTCGTTTTTAATCTTCTCACCCCGAGAATCACTTTGCAAATCGCACTGAGGCTCTGGGGAACGACTGGGGCTCCAAGCAGCCCGGCAGCACCACACACCGATCAGTGGCTCCTGCGAGAGGGGGAATCTGGCAGCTTCCTCAGGAGACAGCAAGAGCCTTACTGGGGGGTCCTGCAGGCAGTACTGAGGTCTGATTTTCAGCCCTATTCAAAGGTGACTGGCACGCAGAAGTATTGCGGGTGCTTAAGATGCCACAAAAAAATCACCAGGTGCAAAGAAAGCACCAGAAAAAGACCGTGAGAAAGAAGAACAGGATGCAGGAAGTCATTTCACTCAGATGACCCCAAAGAGGGAAAGTCCTGATATGACACTAAGGAAAATATCTCAAGATTCACCACCTTGCTTAAAATACAAACGAGATTCAAAATAAACCTCAAACCCCTGTGCCTCTTGTAATTAGCAGAATGTGCTTTCGACACCCTTCTAGATCTCTTATCTCTGTATTTACTCGGGGTATCTTGGACAGGTAAATCAGCCCTGGCAAGTTCCCCTTTAGTTTCTCAGGTGCTCACACAGTAGTTCAGCACCTGGATAATTTATGGTGAAATGCTCTGTACACTTCCAGCCATTTACAAACAGAGGGAGCAGTCAGACAGCCCTTGCTTGGTCCTTAGTTTAATGCTGGCAGAAACTCAGTGCAAGTATTATCACAGACAGGCCACAAAGACCTCTGCTAGCAAAGGCTTGCGCACAGAAAGACTCTGAAAGCCGATTAGTGGCGATCTGGCTTGGGTGTCCAGGCTTCACAGAGGCCATCCTACAAAAACACGGAGTTTAAGTGACCCACTTTGCAGGGGTGACACTGATCTCCCCTAGCCCCGAAATCCCCACTGGAGGCCAGTGCTGCAGTCCCGCTCAAGCCCAGGGGGGGGATAATCAACCGTGGCTTGGCCCAGCAGCTCACACCGTGGAGAGGAGCTGAACTGTCAGATCACAAGACTCAGATTTTCATTTAGCTGGCAACAGCTGAAAGGCCTGAAGAGAAACAAAGCCCTTCCTCCCACACCACTAAGGTGCAAACACAGCCTTCCTTCAGCTCCAGCCGCTCACCAATGGGGGCTGAAATCCTGTGCTGCGAGATGCACACCAGCTTCAGCCCTGTCAGAGAACAGCCACTATGAAAATGGATGTGTAGCCAGCATGGGGGGACCCATCCATACAAGCTGGAGCATTTGAGGGGTGACAGCTCAAAGAACCGAGGAAAGCTGGACCTCAGATATCACTACAACAACTGCCAGTCCTTCCTTCAAAGTAACTAGCTCCCTCCAGAGAGCCAGAGCCCACCCTGAACACCCAGCCAGGAGAGGGTCGCTGAAGGAAGACGAGGGAAAGGACATGGCAAAACCAAGGCGAGACTTAGCTGGACTTTAAATCACAGTCCTGCCTGTGCCTCCAGTCCTCCAACATCACAACAGCAAAGCCCCACAGCACCTCAACACATGAAAAATGAACAACTTTGGTGATTATCCAGTGGCACCTCTGCTCTGCATCAGTATTTAGCCTGACGAATAGCCTGGACACCACTCAGAATTGCTAGTGTCACCCCACTGACTTCAGATAGAGAGGGATCAATATGGTTCAAGGTATCAAAGGAAGGGGAAAGCGAATTACTGATTTGGCTTTCTAAACATCTTCACAATGGATTTAAAAAAATCCTTGATCAAATCTGTATCTTATGGTGGTGGGTTTTCTCCCTTCTTTTTCACCTTAAAAATGTCCAACACGGACTTCCTAATTTTGTCAAGAGAATTCACAAGGTCTCAGCCACATGCAGTGAGTCCTGTGCTCTCTCCTTGAAGGGAAAGAGCTTTGAACACAGAGCAGTTTTCCTCTCTATGTTTACCACATATTTTGAATTAAATAAGGGTGTTCACAAGTCCCATTTCATTCACTCAGTCCTCCTCAAAGTTGTTTTTATGTGTAACCTGAAATACCACTAATTACTATTAGTTGTCTCCAACCTGCAGAATCTCAACCTGACTGCTTTCTCCAGTGGTTCAGGGAGATGAGTAGACGGGGACTGTATTTCAAGAGGGAGAAAAGAAGGGGAAAGCAAAGGAGAAGCCTTTTCATCCACTGTACTGGACACAAAGGCACAAACCTCTCTCTCCTTCTACGAAGAAGACCCTTGTAAAGTCCTCCGGGTCAGAGAGGCTCCTAGATAACAAAGAACTGAGCACAGCAGGTCTCTCAGACACGTGCACAGTATTTAAAGGTGAATTAGGGTCTGTACCTGACTCCGTTAGATGCAGACAGTCCTGTGCTGGGGCCCCCAGCTTGAGGCAAAGCCCAGGTGCTCTGTGCATTGAGTCTCGGTGTTGACCTTGCTCCAGACAAAGTCGGTTTGTTATAGGGCACGAAGCCAACGTTGGAAGAACTTACTGATGCTGTCCTACTGGAAACCTGATGAGTAGCAGAGGAGTTGGGAAAGTTTATCATGGAGTGGCGGTAGCGCGTGGTGATGGGACCAGTCCCACTGTTTAGCCAGCACTGCTGGCAAGAACAAGCCACCCCCGTGTGAAGGGGTGCCGGGGAGGCCGTCACCGGGTACGGGGCGCCCAGGCGCCTCTGAACGCTGCGGCGGAACCTCGTGGTCTTGTTGGTCTGGACTTGAGCGACAAAGTCAACTTCGTAGTTGTAGCCCAAGGATCCGAGATCTACTCGCTGGTGGTTCGTGGCGTGGGCTTGCTCCAGGAACACGCAGACGTTCATCTCGTAGGGGGACCACCCGCCTTCGTCGTTCTGCCACTCCCAGACGATGCCCTGCCCGGCAGCAGAGTCCCCAGGGAAGAGCTGCCTGCGGACGGCCCGCATCGTCCCTGTGTGGGGAGAGGGGGGAAAATAAATAAAATCATTTTGTGAACAGAGAATTAAAGGGGATGTTGTCTCAGGGACTCGTTTCTGCACAGAGCTGAGGTTTCTACATCTGGGTGGCCTTCCTCACCTCTCCCTCAACAGGGGTACTAACAGACTTTCTCTTCCCGACAGGGCTGGGTTTGCTCATGAAGCTTAGAGAAACGCAATACCCCCGAGATCCCCCTCCCTTTGCCAAATCTGATTGTGGGCTGGCAACAGGTTCAAAAGCTGCTGGGAGGAAGGGTGGGAAAGGAGGGAAAGAGAGAGGATGCAGAGACAGACACACCCGAGCACAAAGGCACAGCAATCACATATACCTCCCTGACGTTAAAAAAAAAAGTAAAAAAATCAAGCCGAGGCACAGATCTGGTTAAAAAAAAAAAAACTCCCACAGCCTTGACAACAGAGTAACTATAGAGACAGGACACCATCAGGAAGTGCTTTGCAGGAGCGCTTAAGGGGCTAAACGCCCACTTTGCTACATAAGGGTCTGGCAATTTTGCTCTTGGGGGAGTGGGTGAGGTCCCACAAGGGCAAGGACAAGGACTTTGGAGAGGGGACAGACAGGGCCAGCTTCCCCAGGGTCCTGACTGCTGGGAAATACAGCAAGACTAGAGGAGAAGAGAACGAAGTAATTTGGAAACTGGAGAGAGCAGCTGTTCAGACAAAGGAAAAGAAATGAAAACAGACACTCGCGAGGCCACTTGACAGTGACAGCAGGAGCTTGAAACCTGCTGGAAGCCTGGCTCTCCAGAGTGACTTCACTCCTGGTTACTTTATTCCTTTCTTTAAAAAAGAAAAATCCTAATGAGGGAGGTAAGCCACCCAACAGGACAGCAGCTCTGCAACCTCTGCAAAAATGCGTTCCTGCAGCAGAGTCAAAACCGCAGCTGGGAAAATCCTCAGCAGCACTCTGCACTGAGGATGAGGAGCAGGAAACACCGTGGGGCAAGCGAGTCTGGGGATGCAGGCAGGTGGAGGTGAACAGGGGTGCAGCGAGTTGAACACAGGAGGAGTTCAGAGAACAGCAGCACTGAGAGGAAAAAACCAAAATAAAGCCTCCAAAAAGGTCATGAGAGTTATGACCCTAAGCTCCAGGGCCACAGGTAAAAACAGTGTCTGCACCTCAAGCCTGGGGAGAACTGCCCCAGGATGTTGTTGGTGGCTCTGTGGGGGGCAGGAAATCCAAGCAAGCTTTACCCAAGCAGCACACCCCAAGGAAGAGGGAGGACAGCCCACGTGGGACTCCACACTCCACACAACCCGACTGCTACCTGTGATCAGGCTCTGGCTGGCTGAATGCTGGCTTGAGTATCTCTGCCTCACACTGCTGTTATGTCCACCCCATGCTCTTGGGGTACTGCAGAAACTACTAGGGCTTGACTCAAACCATAAGGGCATTAACCGCCTCTTCGCTGCTAAAAATTCTGCTCGTCAGCATGAAAGTCACATCTCTGCTGCTATCACACTCCCAGGCTTCTTTGTAAATTGTGCTGGCGGTTTCTGCACAGCGCTTTGGTGGTCAGACCATAACGAGACCCTGTGCTGGGGTGCAGGTATGTCCCTCGTGTCATTGCAGAAGCTAAATCAGGAAGGACAGATCTGAGCTCCAGAGCTGACATAAAGGCTGAGGTGCTCTCAAAGGCAGAATGTGCCAAACCAAGGAACAACAGGACTCCTGTTTCTGCTGGGGAGCTGAAGGCACTGGAGGCTGGAATGGCTTGTCTCAGCCCATGCAGGGGATGAGCAGCCAGAAAAGGTCCAGCACTTACTCCCAACCTGCTGCTTCAGCAGCCAGAGCAGCACCAAGCATCCTGCTTACTGCAGAGCGGGGCTCCCCAGTGACACCATCCAACAGACAACATCTCATCGGCACACCTAAAAAGCTACCAGCAGGCAGTGAAATACAGCAACCTCCCCTGTAAGAACTGGGGTTGAACCCCAACAGCTCGACCATGAAGCCCAGGGATAGCTGTGGGACAAGGCCTTCCCCTGGCAGAAGTCTGGGCAGAAGGTGTCAGCAGAACCAAGGCGACCTCCCCCAGCCAGGAACCGACATCTTACATGGGAAAGCAGATGAAACCACCAAAACCAAACTGTAGCAACGACTGTTCCGACCCAGCAAATCCTGCCAAGTTTTAGAAACACAAGCCTACAGCCTCAACAGGTGGGCAGCAGCAGGGATGACCCCCTGAGCAGCGGGAGGACTGGAAGTGAGCTGGTGAGAAATGCACTACCTTTAGAGATGAATGCAGGGAACTGCTCCCAGGAGAAAGGGGACTACCACACGTAAAGCAAGGTGTCAAAGCCCAGCGGGACACATCTCAGAGGAGGTTAGCAAGCCTGCCCCTGCTCCACTGGCAGCTCAGAAGCTAAAAGCAGCACAGAGAGGACTTGAGGAATTTACAAGCAACCCCCAAACAGCAGCAGGGAGAAGAGCTTTTCGGAGTCAACAGCAAGACCAAAGCCATGCACTTGGAAAACATCCCCCTTCCCCCCAAGCTGGCAGGGAAACTGGCATTTCTCTCCAGGGTGGGCAAACAGCTGTGGTAAGAGGACAACTCCTGATGCTCCCCTGCATTCACTCCCAGCTAATCTGCCTCGACCAGCAGCTGAAGCCCATGGCTAATCCTGCCCACAAGATCCCCCTGCACAGCTGTCATTCCCCGTTGGTGGGGATGCTGGTCCTGTTAACACTGGCTTCCTGTTATTCTCCCTGGCTTCCTTTGAAGAGCCTATTTGTCTGTCTAATAGCTAATGAGCAGAATACAACAGCCTATTTTTTGCTCTGTTTAAAGATTTTTCATGAGGATATTTCCTGCAGAGATTCTTTTCTCCAGCACATGACAAAGGTCAGCTGGCTGCTTGCTCAGGAAGGTTCATGTTTAAGGCAGAGCCCTGCAGATAGAAAAATCTTTGCTTAGAACTGGGCCACTGAAAGGGGATACGAGAGTGTTTCCAACAGTCACACTGCAGAGCACACACATACTTGTGGAGGGAGGCTCACAGACCTGGCCACCCTGATCACCATCCCTCCAAATCGGTGTGAAACGCTGCAGGAGTGCCATGAAGTGGAATCAGCCTTCTTGTTATTAACGACTCAACCACAGAACTCGTCCAAGGAAAGGTGAGATCACGCCAGCCAACATCATTTCCAAAGTTGTACTGGGCTGTCCCCAAAGATGACCAATTTCAAACGATCCTGCGATGGACAACATTCGCTAGGTGTTCTTTCACAAGGGTCTAAAGAGGCACAAGATCTCTGCGGAGAGACAGCTCCACTTGTGGAGAAGGATGTCCTGTTCACGCTGGGACACATCTTTCACCTTCCCACAGGCACTCTGCTCGCCAGCACCAAACCGGGCCATTTCCTGACAAGGGACAGCCCAGGATTGCTGCCCATGTGTTGGAGCACTGGCTGGAAGGGCAAGAGGCTGGAAGGCTCCTTCACAAGTCAGGCACGAAGAAAACAAGAAGCAGCCACCTGTGCCATCTCTGATGGCCCATGCTGTACTGCTTGAAGCCACAGTCTTAGCAGGGCTTCCAGGTGCTCAAACAGGCCATGCTGAGCAGACCTGCAACGCATTCAGCTAAGAAAGCTCCTCACCCAGGACACCACTGGAAAAACTAATCCTAAGGTCACCAAGTGAGAATAAAAACACGGATGCAGCTGTGATGATTGATAGGTGTTGACTGATAGCCAGCTGAACATGAGCCAGCAGTGTGCGCAGGTGGCCAAGAAGGCCAATGGTATCCTGGCTTGCATCAGCAATAGCGTGACCAGCAGGGACAGGGAAGGGATCTTACCCCTGTGCTCGGCACTGGTGAGGCCGCACCTTGACGAGTGGGTTCAGTTTTGGGCCCCTCACTACAAAAAGGACATTGAATTACTGGAGTGTGTCCAGAGAAGGGCAACAGAGCTGGTGCAGGGTCTGGAGCACAGGTCTGATGGGGAGCGGCTGAGGGAACTGGGGGGCTTTAGTGTGGAGAAGAGGAGGCTGAGGGGAGACCTCATGGCCCTCTACAGCTACCTGAAAGGAGGGTGCAGAGAACTGGGGACGAGTCTCTTGAACCAAGTAATAAGCGATAGGACAAGAGGGAATGGCCTCAAGTTGCACCAGGGAAGGTTTAGAATAGATATTAGGAATTATTTCTTTCCAGAAGGGGTTGTTAGGCGTTGGAATGGGCTGCCCAGGGAGGTGGGGGAGTCCCCATCCCTGGAGGTGTTTAAGAGTCAGGTTGACATAGCGCTTAGGGATATGGTGTAGTTGGGAACGGTCATTGTTAGGTTAATGGTTGGACTAGATGATCTTCAAGGTCTTTTCCAACCTAGACGATTCTGTGATAACCACATGCATTTGGTCCAACCACTTCCCTTTCCTGTAGAAACTGCCCAATTGTGCAGCTGATTCAAGATATTGCTTACTTATTGCTTCAGTTGGCAAGAAATCAGCACACTGTCCATCTCTAAAGCTTGGGGTGACTTGTCCTGGGATGATGGGAGACACGTTGGCAAAGAGGAAACTGATGCATGGAGAATTTTCCAAAGCAGCCGTTCATTTGGGGTGTGTAATCTGGGATCTGCCTGGATTTTCCAGAGATGAAGAGCATGCATTCCACCCCTGCCCCCTAAGCTACAGCTGCTCAGCACACCTGGAACAAAAGAGGGTAGGAGTCATCTCAGCAAATTCCAAGCTGCTAGCCTCAGTGACCCCAAGAGAAACGAGATGAGAATGAAAATTGGGTCTCAGTCCTGCTATTAAGCCCAGCCCGCCCTGCCTCCCTGGGAGGAAGCAAGCCAGCCTCGTATAGCACGAGTGCGGGGAATATTCTGCTGCAGCATTACGGCGTTCTGCGGGGGCTGCAGGCTTTCGCAAAGCAGCTTGTGCAGGGCGGCGTGCCAAGGTAAAGCAGCTGGCACTCCAGTTGCAGAGGGAACAAGGGATTCAAACGGGAGGGTTTGAATCGTAAAAAGGCCTTTTTATGCGAGTGGTCTTGAATGGATGCGAGTTGGGGCAGGAAGAAAGTTTTCAGCTCTGAGGGTTCTGGCTCACAAGCTCTGAGCTCCAGAGGTCCCATGATGAGGTTCCCTAAGAGATCGCTGCCACCTGCCTGCACCCAGCCCCGCAGATTCATGCCAGCCAAGGTTGATTTTCTCACGTGCTAATATGCTGGGCAGCAGACAGCATCAGGAGACAAGCAGACCTGCCACCCTCAAAACTGCCCAGCAGCAGACAGCAGAGCTTTATGGAGCTCTCCTACAGGAGAAGGCCCCACTTTTCTCCCAGCACACAAGCAGCCTCATCAAAACCCAGCACGGGCAAGGAAGCTCCCTTACCTGTATCCTGCCGGAACTGTGTCTGGCTTGGGATGTCGATGACATAAGGGGCCAAGACAGGATCCGCACGTCCCAGAGGGATGCTGCTGACATGCCCCGACCCTGAACGCCGGCCCTTCTGCTGAGAGGCCTGAAAAACCTGTTCAATGTAGCTGCAGACGTTCCCTTGGTATGGCCTCCACCTGCCAAATTCATCCTGCCATTCCCACACCGCCACTGCCGTGGAGTTGCTGCTGTGCCCCGGGGCAGAACCGGGGAGTCTGGATGGCCCGGCTGAACTGCTTCCTGCTCCCTGAGCTGCTGCCATGTTCCTCCCTGAGGTCTGGGCACACCGTGACTGGAAGTGGCAGCTGTGCTAGCTGGCCTTACACCATCTTCTTCTGGGGGACCTGCAGCAAGAAACAAAGAGAGCGCATGGAGCTGAGAATGATGCCCCAAATCCACTCCACCCTGCATCCATACCACACAAGCCATTTAAGAAAGGGAAGCAAGCTCAGTCTTTTGCAGAAGATGCTTGCTATGCGTTTAGGAGACTACAGAGAAATGGATTGGCCTCAAAGCCCTCTGGTCAAGGGCAAATGAGGTATCACCACCCACTCCTTGCCAATGCTAGCAACTTCTCTTGCTAATTTAGAGCAAAAACTTTGAGGTGAGACTCTGCTTCCTATGGTTTGCAGCACCAGACACCACCAGAGCCACTGCAGACCTGCTGCTGATCCACATTAGGCAGATCTATAAGCCCTGACCTGAGTTCAGATGCTCACCAGCCCGGAGCGTGCCAGGGTAAGTGGCCACTCTGCAGCCCTCCCCACCCATGCTCAGCGCCGGTCCTGGCAGCGTTACGCTCTCATCACCCTGAAATGAGCTGCCAGCTTGCGAGCAGGAGCTCCCCAAGCTCTTGGGCACATGAATGACTCAGTTACACAAGCGGTTCCCAAACTCTTCCCACTGATCTGAGCTTCAGGGTAACAACGTCAGCTCCATTCAGGGTTCTGACCACTCAGTTTCAATCCAGGATCAGTCCCTTGACTCCTCCTGTGCAGCGTTATACATGCACACAAAGCCAGAAGACAATTCTTTACACACAGCCTGCAAATCACTGTAATACACACGTTGTGTGTGATCCAAGCGAAGAACAGATGGAAAGGAGTACAAAAGTACCAAGAGGAAAACAGGGAGTAATAAACAGCCTGTGCTGAGGGCAGTGATTTAGCAGATCCTCAAGATCGCAGTACACCTAGCTGCAGCTTCTCAGGTCAGAAAACAAGGAACAATCTGCAAAGACTCAAGCCAGAGACTCAAGCCATTAAGACATTATTTGGGGAAGAACAGAGAATGGGGGAGAAACTTAAAGACACCCAAATAAAGACACAAAGGGCAGTGAGTAAATCCTAGCAACTTACAGAGACAGAAGATCCCCATCACTCTTAGCCCCCATGGGATGGAAAAAAGCCGACCCAAAGCCATCCCATGCCAAGCTGTCCAAGAGACACCAGAGGTCTGATATTTGGCATTCCTTGTCTGCTGTGTCCTTGCAAGGAATCCTGTCCAGACCATCTGGACACACATGTCTTAGTGCCCAAATGCTGGACAACCACTTGGAGATCCCCGTGTTGGTGCTGGTGAGCAAGTGGGTATGACTGTGAATGAGTGAAATTAATTTTGTTTGAAAATAAAGTCGCCTTCTCCCTCCTAAGGTCTCACGTCATTGACTGCTCGCTTAACTCCCAGCAGGCAGCAGGGAGCTCTGAGCTTCCTTCCTGTCAAATGGAAAAGTTCAGGTCTCCCAAGAGGCAGAGAAGCAGTGGGTGGCTTCCACTGGAGGATGCCATCTGCACAGAGAATGACATCCCTGCCAGATGGGGGAAGATCCCACGCTCCGTGGAGTGTCCCATCCATAACGCTCGTGTGGCTTGCTAGCTTAAAAAAGAAATAGAAAAAGAGCGAGCGAAGAACAGACACACCCACATGTCTGCATTTATAAGAGGAAAGCAACACTTTCTCCAGGAATTTATTGTAAATTAGTTTATGAGCTGCTATGAGATTTTTACAGAACACCCCCAGCTCAACTGGTGGTGGTGACAAACCGCTCCAGATCACCAAGAGAAGACCCCAGTATCTGCAACCAACCTCTTCCATCTAATTCACTCTCCCCTAATGCACCAAGGACAGTTATTTTACTGCTCAAGCCAGCAAACTAAAACTTGAGATATCAAACCTGACACCTGCCTCTGTCAGTTCTTTTTATGGCCAGTTTCACACCAACACATCTCCTTGTCAGGGACCACCAGCATGTCCATGCTCAGCTCGGACCAGTGCGAGTCAAAGCAGAGCTGCAGGTTTTTCTGTCCTACCCACGTGCATTAGGTGCTCTGAACCCCAAATAGAGAACCAACGCCTTCCCCCCCACCCCAGAGTTGTTACCAAATAATCATCTGCACATCCTACAGCCACAAGCAGAGCAGGAGGGCAGAGGGAGGCTGTTTGGAGGGAGTCGGCGATTCGTTTTCCTTCCTTTTTGAAACGCTGCAGCAGGAAATGGAAAAAAGAGGGCATCCCAGCAGAAAAGCCGCCTCCTTCCCGTACCACCCTGCGCTCGCTGGGACACTGGTTGAGAACAGCCGGGTGATAAAAGCCTGTTGCTCACCCCCTCGGATGGCAGCGATGCTTTGAATCCTGGACCACACACAAGGGTACCCGGAGCGGCTGCACGCGAGTGTCGCGTGCTCGGACATTCACTTCCCCATCAGAATGGAAAAATATTTCCTGTGCTGAGACTGCTGGTCCAAAGGAGGAGCGAGGGGCGTATTTCAGCCTCCTGCCAGTTCTCGCTGCTGAACACTGCTTGAGCCAGCAGCTGTTTGCACAGATTGGGAAGTGAGGAATGCGGGAGAGTTTCAGTAATCCAAAATTACACAAGTCCCCGAGTTAAGGCAAACAAGAGAAAGAAAAAGGCCTGAAGCTGCAGTTCCTTTACCCTTTCCATGAATTCAGCAGCACACAACTATGAAAAGCTGAGAAATTCAATACCAGAGCTGCTTGTACAGTGTTCACCCTACCCCCTTGGGCTGCGGTGTGTGTTACACCAAGGCAGAAAGGGTTCGGGGTGGGCAGCTAGCAGAGCTGCGTGGAGCTGGCCAGCCGGGGCCTGGGACGTGTCACACACCCTGCTCTACCAGCGCTGCGGGCTGGGTGCTAGCAGCAGCAGTTCAGCTGCACCAGCCTTCACCCTGGCTCTGTCCCGAAGACCGGCAGCCCAGAGGGAGTAGGTACACATCTTTGCTAACAATCCCATGGACTATAACCCTCCACCTTGAGCTTTAAAAATGCCTTGAGAAGCTAAAAGTCATACCAACACCCTAAAAGCTACATTTGTTCAGCAAACGGTCCTGGCTCCAATTAGAAATCTACGGGCCACCTTACCCCAAATGAAAACAAAACCCCGACTACTTGAAGTGCAAACTTAAATATTCCAGCCAACTGTCCTCCACTTAGGATGCAATTTGTAACGCGGGCTCAGATCTTGAATTTGTTTGGTTGGATATTTATGCCCCAGCACAACCTCTGAAACGTTTGCCCACATGACTTTAATCAGGGACTTGGACAGGAAAAGAATTGGGTGCATTTCAGTTGTGTTTCCCAGCAGATTCGCTCCAGCAAGTGGTGGTGAGAAAGCTGGGGAGGGGCAGGTGGGAATTAAAGCATTTGAAAGACACATTTAATTTCTCAAACCTGTTCTACTTCCAGAAAGCAGAATTTTCTTTCACTTTAAATGCAGGATCTTAAAATTCATAGGTCTGAGATGATTTCTAAAAATGCCAAGTCCCTTTTTAAGTTTCCAAACTGAATTGCCAGCGCTGATAAAAGTTTCAATGATATGATGGCTTGTACCTGGAAGAGAAAGAGCCTCAGGAGCCCTTGAGCTGGGCTGCGTTACAAAAATAAAAATCAGCAGACTGGTAAAACAGAGACGTTTTAGCAGGTTGCTCAGAAAAGAGGGTGCCCAGGAGGGATTTGTTAAGCGCCACTAACACCACATGAGAGACGGGACTGGAAGGGCTACAAAGAGCCCCTGGGAAAAGATTACACAGGGATTAGGAGAGCTCATAAAGCACCGGGAGGCGACGGGGCTGTAATAAACCCGTGACCCGGCGCAGGGTGCATGACTAGAGCAGCATTACAGGTGCCGTGGGCCCTCCTGACCCCAAATCACCCAGCCAGTGCCCCCCCAGCCTCTCCCCCACCCCAACCTGATCCACACCTCTGGGCCCAGCACGACCCGAGCTGTGAGCACAGCAATGGAACAGGGTTTGAAGCTCTTGCCAGGTAACTTGTATCTAAACACATCTTTCTGTACATGAACACCCAGCACCGACTAGCACACAGCTAGCAGCAACCCAGGAGTAAGAACAGAGCAAGGCAGTAGAGAGGAGGTTGCAGTCATAACTCCAACCACACAGACCGATGTGCCCTCGACACGGTCCTGCCTTCCTCCACCCTTTGCCGATGCTCCCGGCACAAGGTGGCTGGGTTGAAGATATAAAACCCGACCCACTCCAAACCTGGACTCCTTCCATGCAAAACAAGCTTCAAGGGGCTTCCCTTCGGAGGGGAAAATAAAGACCCCAACTGAAGCAGAACAAAGCGTCTGCCTATCTGCCAGGCAGAGGGCTTAGTGCAGGCACAACCAGACAGGAGCGAGAGGAGGGCAGGTACACCTGGACACAGGCCGGTCGCTCGCTCCAGGGTCCTTCTGGGCACAGCAGCGGATTATTTAATCGCAGGGAGACTGTTTACTTGCGGGTGCAAACCTGGCAAGATCTGGAGGGCTCCTGCAGCTTCCCCAAAGCTTCGGCCAGCACCAGGAGGGCTCTTCCTCCGCTCCCGGCCGGCCGGGAGGCGCAAAGTCCTGCAGGGGAGCTGGCGGCTCAGGGCCGGCCCGGCCGCACGCCCGTCACAGCCTCCAACCGGCCCGGGAAGCGCTCGGCAGCACCGACAGGCCCAGCCCCGGCAACCGCCTCCTGGCCCAACACGCCCCGCCCCGCCAGCCTCAACCGCCCGGTTGTCCCGGAGCAGGACGCCCGCACGGGCCCTCCCCGGGCTCCGCAGGCCGAGCGAGGCGGGAAACGGCGCCCCGGGCCCGCAGGGGAAGGCCCCGCTCCCGGCCGGCCGCCCCCCACCTCTCCCCGGCGGCTCCGAGCGGGCTGCAGCTGCCGGGGCAGGGGCGGGCTGGGCCCGGTCGCTCGCGGCCGTGACGGCCCCAGGGGAGGCCCCTGACGGACGGCCCGGGCCCTCCCCGCCACAGGGAAGGGGAAGGGAAAGTGACTGCCGGCGCTGCCCGCCCGCCTGCGGCCCGCCCGCCTCCCCCCGGCCCCGCCGCGCCCCTCACCCCGATCCCGGAGGCGGCTGGTGCGAGGCTGAGGCGAGGCTGGTTGGTGCGAGGCTGCCGCTCACCGGCCGCGGCGGCGGGAGACACCGCGCGTGCGCCCGCGAGGCGCCTGGGGGAGGGAGGGCGGGGGCGGGGCCAGCGGCGTCGTTCTGTGAGTGCGAGTGAGTGTGAGTGTGAATGAGTGTGAGTGCGAGAGTGTGTGACTGTGAGAGTGTGTGAGAGTGCGAGTGTGTGTGTGCGAGTGTGAGTGCGAGAGCGTGACTGTGAGTGACTGTGACTGTGAGAGTGAGTGTGAGTGTGAATGAGTGTGAATGAGTGCGAGTGCGAGAGTGTGTGACTGTGAGAGTGTGTGAGAGTGCGAGTGTGTGTGTGCGAGTGTGAGTGCGAGAGTGTGACTGTGAGTGACTGTGAGAGTGTGAGTGCGAGTGTGAGTGACTGTGAGTGACTGTGAGAGTGAGTGTGAGTGTGAATGAGTGTGAATGAGTGCGAGTGCGAGAGTGTGTGACTGTGAGAGTGTGTGAGAGTGCGAGTGTGTGTGTGCGAGTGTGAGTGCGAGAGTGTGACTGTGAGTGACTGTGAGAGTGTGAGTGCGAGTGTGAGTGACTGTGAGTGACTGTGAGAGTGAGTGTGAGTGCGAGAGTGTGTGTGTGCGAGTGTGAGTGTGAGTGACTGTGAGAGTGTGTGAGAGTGCGAGTGTGTGTGTGCGAGTGTGAGTGCGAGAGTGTGACTGTGAGAGTGTGAGTGCGAGTGACTGTGTGAGTGTGAGTGCGAGAGTGTGTGTGTGTGCGAGTGTGTGAGTGACTGTGTGAGTGTGAGAGTGTGTGTGTGAGTGTGAGTGACTGTGAGAGTGAGTGTGAGTGCGAGAGTGTGTGTGTGTGCGAGTGTGAGTGTGAGTGCGAGAGTGTGTGTGTGTGCGAGTGTGAGTGTGAGTGACTGTGAGAGTGAGTGTGAGTGCGAGAGTGTGTGTGTGTGCCAATGTGAGTGCGAGAGTGTGAGTGTGTGACTGTGACTGTGAGAGTGTGTGTGTGTGCAAGTGTGAGTTCGAGAGTGTGAGTGAGTGTGAGTGTGAGAGTGTGCTCAAGACGCCACAGTGCAGCACAGACGTTGCTGCTGCCGTTGAAGGGGTTTGTTACGCCGCAGCGGGCAGTAGCTGCCCTGACTCCATCGCCCGTCTCCTCGCCACCCTCCGCACGTAACCGGACACGACCTGGAGCCCGTTCCAGCCCAGCGGCTCAGCTGGGCCCTGAGGAGAGTTATTTTCAGTTTCATTTCCATTCCTGTAAATCAGAACCAACCCCCTGGCGATTACGGCCCTGTTGGTTGTTTGAGCAGGGGCTGAGGATCCTTAAATCCAATCGTGTGCGGGAGGTGTCTCTACCAACAGAGCACTGCTTCCTCCCAGCTGCCTGCTTCGTCTCCATCAGACCCCGTGCGAGACAGATGCGTTTATTTAGAGATTACACTAATTCTGGAACACCTTGCAGATAGGTGGATTGCTTCTTAATGCTGTGTTAGAGGTGGGTCGCACCCCACCTGGGTTTTTCCCTTGACGGGTGCTTCAGCAGCTGAAATCAAACCGCCACCAAGACATTTCGAAGCCAGGAAGCGTTTGCCAGTCCTTATCAAATGGCTTTAAACTTCCCTGGACTTTACACACAGCAACTGATTCACCTGTGATGTGCCGTGAGGTGCTCCAAAGGCTTGTAAAAATAAAGTACGTTATGCTTGGACTCAATAATTATAAAAATAAAGTACATTATGCTTGGACTTAGTAATTATAGCGAAGGTACTGTATAGCACTGCTTTATACCATAGGCATGGAGGGATATAAAAGTGCTTCCTGGGTTACATACAGGGGACTCATCTTACCAGAGCTTATATAGGATCAGTTTTCTGCTTACAGAAAATGTATAGTGCCAGGCACACAACCACTGCAACTGCAGTAAAAATCCTCCGGAGCTGTATCGCCCTGCAGTTCAGCCTCGTATGCAAATGCCCATGGATTTCTCTGTTCCAGGATGGATGAGATTGTCACATACTTGAGTTCAAAACACTCACAAAGTACTAATAATTGCCAAATGTGATTGATAGCTCGCTTGTAATTTCCATTGTAATGTGTCCATTTAAGCAATAAGTTTCACATTTACAACTCAGGTGCTTAGAATTCCTGTCTCCTGCGGCTGTAATAAGGAACCAAAGAGCGATGTGAAGATTTTTTTTCCTTTCTACCTGAAAAATAGATAGGAACGCTTTATAAAGCCACGCTGGAGCCGATTCTGATTCGTGTGGTTGCACAGGTGGACAAGCATTAAATATCCTCTGATCCTAAACAAGAGAAATTTTCAGGGAGAATCGAGGATGGTGAAGAATAGATTATATTGAGCCTGGCAGAGCTACACGGCATGGCTGGAAGATGAAGAGGTGCTGCAAGTGAGGAGGAGCAAGGAGCCCTGGCTGATGAGGGAAGCTGGGCGAGGGCTTTGGGCGATGCTACAGGGTGTAAGGGGTGTTACAGATAAGGGCTGCAGGGCGGCTGTGGGGCTGTGGAAGAGCAGAAGTGCACGGGGTGTGCTTACTGGGAAGAGGGAAGGGCTGCACGGATGGGAATAAACCAGCCAGGTGGTGGCTGAGCTGCTGGAAGAATCTAGAAGTGAGCTAGATTTATTTTCTTTGTATTATTATATTTTATTATTTATTTTTGAGCAGGGATTCATGAGCTGATCTGGTAGGACATCTTGCATCAGGGCACATGGAAGGCTCTGCGAGGCGCGGTAGGTGCCTAAGGTATCTCATCTCAGCAATACAAGTGCTTTGCTGGGCTTCAGCCACCCTCTTCTCACGCCTCTCCCTCAACTGCCCAAGCCACAGCTGTATGCCATGATGGTCCAACACCCTGGAAGGGGTTAACAGAGCTGAGGCACCATGTACAACATGAATCCTGGGTCTGACAAACAGCTGAGCCCATCAGACCCCGCTACACATATTCTTTCAGCTATTTCATGTGAGGGTGGCTGCCAAGATGCTCGATGCTCTTGGAGCATGAAAGGTGAACCTCAGTGTCCAGCTCTCCTTACACACCCTGTTTACAGGGATGCAGACCTCGTGGTCCTCACCAGCTGCAAAAATGTTTGATATGGTATTTCGTATGATTTTTACCCTAAAAATCCACAGCATCTAACACAGTCCCTTACACTTTTTTCAGCTGGATCCCTTATTTCCCGTGCTCACACACTGAAACCACCTTCTCGGCATGCTCCCCAATTCAGTATGCAAAGCAGCAAGTCCTCCAACATGGGATCAGTCTCTGTCTGAGCCATCCACACACTGGGGTAACTAGCTAAATATTTGTCTTCTCCCTGTTTCTTTTCTTGCGGCGAGGCTGGAAGGCTGCTGAATTAATTTCTCCATGGCTGCTCCATCTCATGCGCTTTTGATTCAGGGTCCCACACTGATGTATATAAAACCTGATGCTTGAGGCTCTGTTAAATTGCCAGGGTTAGCCTCGTGCTCTGGGGAATAGCCCGGCCACTTAGAAAACTGTCTGTCCAAGCTATGCTGGGATTGTTGCGGCACTCTGAATTCACAGCCCACTTGATTTCAGATTAATTTCCCTGAGCAGACAAACCCAAAGTGACAAGAATTAGGAAGAAATTCCTCTGCAGGCAGAGGATAATAGGTGAAATTTCATTTCATTTTCCTCTGCAGCAGCTGCTGCTGGTCCCTGACAGGGACCAATTAGACAAAGAAGAGATGGGATCTGTTATGGCCATCCCACTCTGACTGGGTGACCTTGCTCTCCAACACCTGGGATTTGGCTGCTCAGGGGGACATGTTCCTGGTCCCTGCTGGTGGTGGGAGATGCTTTGTGAGCTCTGCTAACCTCCCTGTGCCCCATTGCTTGCCTTCTCCAGGGAAATCACGGAATCATGATGGTTTGGGTTGGAAGGGACATTTGACGACCATCTAGTCCAGTCCCCAGTCATGGACAGGGACATCTTCCACCACAGCAGGTTGCTCCAAGCCCCATCCAACCTGACCTTGAACACTTGCAATGATGGGGCATCCCACAGCTTCTCTGGGCAACATGTTCCTGTGTCTCACCACCCTCATTGTAAAACATTTCTTCCTTATCTCTAATCTAAATTTACCCTCTTTCAGTTTAAAACCCTGCCCCGTGTCCTGTCACTACAAACCCTGGTAAAAAGTCTCTCTCCATCCCTGCCTTTGCAAAATCCAGCCAAGAAACTGCCGGCACCAAGTCCTCCGCATTGTGTCCTCGTCTCGTCTGCTCTGGCCACCCTCACCTCTTCATTAGTGCTAATTAGGGACAGCACTCTCCCTGCTCTGCCCCTCCGTGGCTCTCCCCGCTCTGCCCATTGCTTTGACCACCTCGGAGCAGGCAGGTCCCCGGGGCTGGCACCCGTGGAGCTTCACTCTCTGCCCAAACCCAAGCTCTCTCCCAGCTGCCTCAAGCGTTTCTTCCTGAAAATGCATGCCACCTAGCGCACACTCAGCTGTGTGGCAGCAGAAAATGTGCTCCATCCCTCCGGAGGTTTTCTGGATCAGCCAGGACTTTTGAAGGTCCCTTCCAGCCCAAACTATTCTATGATTATAAGCGTCAGGCTCGGCCACGGCATCTCCACCCCCTGCAGGTTCCTGCACCAGCAGGCAGTGATGTCCACCCCGACTGTCTTCTCAGTCTGTCTGTCCCCATGCAGGTCACCACGTCTCAGTCACACACTTCGGCATGGTTCGAGCTCTCTGGACTTTCTTTAAAAGCGCTTAAGCTGTGGCTGCAGCAGTCCCGTCTTAACACCAGCAATGCTTCAGCAGAAGTGGGCTGTGGCAGAGGTGGACAGAGAAGCCAGCAAGTGCTGGAACCAGCAGACACGTTGTATGTAAGCGACTGTTGTCCCATAGGATCCTGCTGCCAGGAGCCCAGTGCAGGGGGAGGTTTCACCCCAGAGAGGTGATACCATGAGAGGGGACACAGAAAAGGGAGGGGGTTACAAGTGTACCCCAAAGCTACTGGTCCCCCTTACAGCCTTTGCTGTGACCAACTGAGAGGACCCAGCTTCCCATTTCCTATCTGTGAGAATACAACAGAAGATTTGTGAGGAGGATTGTAAACACACTCAAGTGACTTGCAGCTGGGGTGCCAAAAAACACATATATCACACTAATTGTTGTTTAGCTTTGTGTGCTTGACAGGCAGAATGTCTACATTTAGATAACACAGGCCTGTGAGAGACTCAGAGGCACCTTATCAAACGTCCTTGAGATTCCTGCACTGCTGGGAGAAAGATCAAAGCACAGTAGAAAAGTACACCTGTGAAAATCCCTGATATATACAGGTGAAAGCAGGAGGTTTGAGACCTTTCTTTATTCTCCTCTTTCTGACTAGCAAGGACTGAGCTCCGTGGTGCCTGTGTCCCTGCTTGCGTGCCTCTGCCCGGGTGGTGCTGAAGAGATCCCTCGGGTTGCAAGGTAACGAGATTAAATTTATTCTTTGCATTTCATCCATGGTTTTGTGGTTGTTCCTGCGTCCTGCCTGTGTTGGCTCATACACCATCCCCTCTTCCACCCTAAGCACCACGGCTGCTCCACTGCACCTCTGGATGCTGGCTGGAGCCTGCGGTGTGGATCAGCTGGCTCTCCAGAGAGCTGCCTGTCATCGCCGTGTCCTTGGGCTGCTCTTTCTCACCTGGCTGGGGTGGTTTCTGCAGCACGTTGGTCAGGAAGCAGATTACCAGGAGGAACAAAGGTGATTTTGTCTGGGGAGGGGATGGGTACCTCTCCCTGAGCTCCGGCTTGCTGCAGCTGGGGGCAATGCTGAGCCTCTCTGGGGGCTGCAGCTGCCCTTTCCTCAGCTCTCCCCTTCCTTCAGCACTTGGCAGCTGCCAGAAAATACGTTAAAATTAGCACTTGGGTTACCAAATAGCACAGAGGTGTGCTAGGACCACAGCTCCAGCTGCACCGAGGCAGAGCTCGATGCCAGGACAAGGGAACAGAAATGCTCTTGTACTGCGCTTATGGCTTTCCCTTCTCCTAAGGCTGCTGGACACCAGTGGGGTTGGGGCGTGACAGCTCCTCTCCTGCGACCCCACTGTCCCATCTGCCACTGGTGCCCTGGAGCAGCAGGAAGAAGGCATGGAAGGAGGGGAGGCTCCATCCTGCTGCAGGTGCAGCATCCTCAGTGCTCCCCAAAGAGCAGGAAGCAGTGGGAAGGAAACCATAAATACCCAGTGATTTAGCTCAGCAATCAGCAGGGGAAACCTGACATTCATTATAAGCTGGCTAATGGCTCACAACAGCAACTGATGTCCCAAGGAACAGCTCAGCCCCATCCTTTCCTCCTGCCAGCAAAAAGATGCCTTTTGTTTTAGCTTATGGCTTTTTTATATTACACCAGGCCCTTCTAAATCACCAACATATTTCCTGGCAATGGTGTAGTACATACAAAGGAGTTTAACTCTCCTCTCTGTATTTTCCCAGCTAATTGAAAAGGGAATCCTTTTTTTTTTTTTTTTTATTCTTTTTCTGGAGGCTCTGTGTTTTGTGCAGATTTGGGAGGCACTTGTTTTCCCCAGCTTCCACTCGTGACCAAGCTGCTGCCATAAAGAGACCTGGTGACAGCCGCTGTAGATGCCATCCACCCCGTCGCCGAGGGAGGCTGTGGCAGATGCTGCTCGTGGCACGTGTCAGATGCTCAGTGGACGTGGGCATGGCCCTGCTCAGCCCTGACCCCCCCCAGAAGCTGCTCTCCTGTGAGCATCACTGATGGCCTGAGTGACTAAGCAGCAGGACCATCACGAAGGACAAAAAGAGCTTTTTTTCCTGGTGAACAAGAGAACAGCCCTGCTGCCCTGTGGAATTTTATAATTAGCCTTTCTTATGTTGTGACTGTTTCCTTGAATAAGGCTGGCTGTGTTTTCTCTTCCTCAGAGCAGCGTAAGCCTGTAGCCTGATACTGCCAAGCCACTCAAAGAACATGCAGTAATGATGTAGATATGGAAAACATCTGAGATGCTGCTCGAATGGCCTGAGAAATCATGGACAGGGTGGAGAGCATCTTCAGGCTGCTGACCTTACCCCTGCATGTCTGTGTTTTAGGGAGGCGTACGCTCCTGGTGTTCAAAGTTTGGGTGTGGATTGATGCTGAAGTTGAAGATTTCCATCCCACATGCCCTGGCAGCTAGCCAGGACAGCAGAGAGCTTGTCAAAGTTTAGGCAAAACAGACTTAAAAGGCACCTTTGAAACTTGCATTGGCGAGCTGGCTAATTAGAACTTTGCTGCTACTGGGAAATAAAAAGTAAATGCCTAATTGCTAATTACTGAATCCTTACAAGAAAGTAATGGCAGGTGGGTAACCGTGCAGTTAGCGACAGTTGTAGCCAGAGTCTGCTTTGTACTGAGTTAAAACATGAATCCCAGGTGTTTAAGGGCATTTAAAGGTCTGGGCTTTGTGTAGGAGCAAATGAGCAATCCAGCAGCAAGAGCAATGAGGCAACTGCTGGCTCCCATGAAAGCGAGGGCAGGACTCCTGTTGATCATAAGATCAACTTGTTCAAAGCCAAAAGCATGCCAGACTCCTAAAATTGCTGGGGAGCTTAAGAATTCACAAAACTAGGAAACCCAGTACGTTTGAGGGTCCTTTTGCTGTTGCCTTCAAGGCTGCTGAGCCCCGAGAGTCTCACATTGTCAGGCTTTTACTTACAATAATGATTAAAAGGCTGTAACAGTTAAAAATGGTTAAACACACACTTCCTTTTGAAATAAAGAGAGGTGTCCGGGTCAGAAGCTGAAGGACACAGCATGAATGTGTAGCACATGAGGTGATGGAGGTGGATGGGAAAGGTTTCCCACAAAGGGGGGAGTGGGCAAAAACAACCACCCAAATCTTCATTTTTGAGAGTCTGGAGAAGATCTCCTTGACTTCACCCTTGGAAAAGAAGACCCCGGCTGCCACCAACGCTTTGAGCACCAGCTGACGTGTTGCACCAGCCAGGGACCTGCTGGGGACGTCCCAGCCCTGGGGTACGGGTATCTCTCACCACAGGAGAGATGGCAAGGACGTGGCAGGTCTCTCTGATGTCCTCAGAAGAGCTGCCTTGGATGGCCAGGCAGGAAAAATCCTACAAAAAGTGACCTCTGAAGGCAATTACTTGCCCAGGAACAGGCAGGGAAGACCATGGTTTGCAGGAGGAGCGCGTCCCCAAGTCCCCTGAGCAGGGCAGGAGGCTTGGGACCATCCCCTCCTGCTGTGTCCCGCTGCCGGCTCAGGCATCGACAGAAATATTTCCAGTCAGATGGTTATTGCTGGCTTCCTGTCCAGGTGGTCATTCAGACAGCAGAGGAGGGAGGTGGGAAGGAGCTGAAAAGCCCAAATCCTCTGAAATAGCTTCTTCCTTCCCCTGAGGCGTAACCCAGGCTCTGCCAGCACCCAATTTAAGGATGTGTCCCTGCCTGCCTTCCTGAAACCCGAGCCATTCCCTCCCCACCATGTCTCCTTAGAGGTCTTCCCTCTCTTCCTCCCTCTCTCCTTCCTCCTCTTCTTCCACCTCCTCCTCCTCCCCCTCTTTCTCCTCTTCTTTCGGGATGATCTGCCCCAGGATGGGATGCAGGGCTGCCGTCCTGCGCTAGAGCTGTAACCCAGCTGACAGCAGCTACCTAGAGATGATGGGCTGGAGCTGTTCAGTTGATGGATGAGATCCTTTTTCTCTTCTTTCTCTGTCTTCCTTTTCTTTTTTTTTAATTTACTAAACAAGATCTCACCTAAAGAAAAAATTCCTCCTTATCCCCATCACCTCTTTCCTGGGAATATTAATTTAAACAATTATTTTTTAACTCCTTTTTAACTACCTAGCCAGCTTTTTCCTTTACTTCCAAAGAGAATAGTTATTTCTGGGATTCAGTATACCCATCTTTATACTGGAAAGAAAATACCAAACAGGTATGTGGATTTATAATGCTTTTTTTTAGGTCAACGTGGTAATTACAAATAATGATCTAATGGGGCAGTGGCGGCTGAAAGACTGTAATTTTTTGTGAAGTTGCTTGAATAGTTGAAAAGTGGAGAAGTGACAGCTAGAGAGCAGGACGTCAGTTCAGCCGTGGCCAAGGGGGACCAAAGGGGACTAAAGGACCCATGGGGTCTCATGTCCAGGCAGGAGGAGGGAGTTTTCACAAAGGATGAAGAGCTGGTTGGGCACAGTGTGTCTGCTGTGGTGTGCATAATTTGGGGTGAAAGCAGGCACTTTCTGTGCCCCGTGTTACAGCCCTGCTCCTACCCTGTAAGTTTTGCACCAGACAGGGTGGTCAGCGCTTGTGCAGGATGGGGGCTGATACAGGGTATGCTGCTTCTTCCATCGGATGTGTGGTTGGGGTTTGTTTTACCGGACACCCAACAGCTTGAAAGACCTTAGTTTGAAGGCACTTTCAGAAACACACATTCAACAACCCTTTAAAAGGGATGCTGTGCTTTGCTACAGTGCCACAATGGCTTATTATGGCTTAAAAGCAGTTTTTAATCTATAGGTATTCTTAAAGGATCCTAACACCCCTGGGTGCAAGGAAAGGGGGTTCAGTTTGCAGCCAAAGCCCAAGCATTGGGGTGAGGATGGAGAAGTAGGTGGAAAAACACCGACAGAGAAGGAAAGTTGGGTTTTACCTTTTTGGAGTTGGCTGTGGCACAGCATTGCAGTGGTTAATGCCCGCTGCCACCCTGCCAGGGAGCAGGAACGCGCTGGCTCCGGCACAAAAGTGGCCAGTGATGACAATGTCCCAGAGAGCAGGACATGATGCGGGGTTTGGCCGGGGCAGGGTGGCAGAGGGGCCGTCTGTCAGCCCTGTCCCACCAGAGAGCGGGGAGGGCCGGCGGGACAAAAGGCGACATTATTCGGTGCTGCAGGAGGGATGAATGGAGTATTGAAAGCACCACCTTAGAGAGTAGATAGATTTTCATCCCCCATCCCTGCCCTGTCTGTCTGCTGGCGGGTCTCCTCCCGAGGCTTGGTCAGCAGGAGCTGAGTGGTGAGAGCTGGGGGGTGTAACGGGGCCGTATCCCATCCACGGTGGCTCCATCTGCACCTCCAGTGCTGTGCTACCAACATCTCTTGCTGGTGCACACAAAAAGCCTTAGCCTACCATCATCTCTCGCTGGTGCAGGCAACAAAGTCAAAGGCTTGGTCTGGAGGCTTGGGAGCCCACCTTGAAGTCTTGAAGGACCTTGGCTGCATGGACACAGCACCAGCACACAGTCCCACCTGGGAGCTCTTCCCACCCCGTGCCTCTGCATCAGAAAACCAGGAGCAGCAAAAGGCTGGATGAGGGGTTTCCCCAGGGGGGTGTTTGGTCACCAATTCAGCAGATTTCAACGCCCTTTCCCAAGTTTCTGACCATCTGACCATTGTGAGTAGATGCCTCAAGTGGCAGCAGTCAGTGGTCATTCCTTCAAGAGAGTTGCCTCGTGTAGGCTGGAGGGACTAATTTTAGGGCTAGGCTTAGCTGAGACTCACAGCCTGGCTTTAGAGCCGGCGTGTGAAAGCATCCTCACGATGGCACTCCTCCACCAGCGCAGGCTGCTGTCCCAGTGCTGCTGTCAGGCCAGCTGCTGGGACTGCTGGGACGCTGGTCTGGGTTCCCAGAGGTGTAAGGAAGAGCAGGATCAGCCCCCTTCCCACTCCCCGACAGGGTGCGAACGAAAAAGAGCTAGAAATCCACCGCTTCGGCAGTAATTTCTGAAGGGAGAAGTAAATGAAGGGGAAATGGCAACTTATGCTATGAAATCTCTTCCTCATTTTCTGTCTGCCCTGTTTGCTTCCCATCTTGTCCCCGTGGAGTTTGTGTCTCCATTCCCCCAGGGGAATGAGGTTGTCCTATCAGACCCCAGAAATTTCTGTCTTCCCACAGAACTGCCTTTCCCTGCGTTGTCCCACGGGATGACAGAGAGTGAAGACAACAGGGGCCCCTGGGTAAAGCCCCCGGGAACATGCCAGCCAAGGCAGGCAGGTCTCATGTCGGGTGCTTAGCATGGAGGTCTTGGAGGACATGGGTGGCCAGGGATTAGAGCTGCCCAGGAGAGCTGCTGGGTGCATTAATTCATCACAGGGTGATGAAGAGGGATGGGTGCAAGACACTGGACGGGGCATTTTGGTAGCTCAAGTGCCATATATGACCGTGTGTTGGCTGGTGGGACCCCATGCGGACCCCAGCACAGGCTGGGCACCGGGAAGGGGCTCTGGGAGTGGAGAGGCTGTGTCACCCGCAGAGCAGATCCCCTCTTCATGCAGGAGGAGGTGGGCATGGTCTCCAGGAGCCCACTGGAGGAGAGAAACCAAGGCAAGGCTGCGTGTTTGTCACCAGCAGAGCTGGAGCAGCCTTGCAGCGGGGACATGGGGAGGGCAGCCTGGCTGGGGGTGAAGAGAAACACCATCCCTTTCCAAAGGGAGTTGTGTGACATGACTTGGTGGAGTACCAGGCGCACTCTGTGGTTTAGGAAGTGCCTTTCAGGTTTGTGTGGATGGGGAGCTCCTTCCCAGTTCTGCCTGGATTTAATGTGTGACTCAGTTTACCCACGTGTGGTATGGGGTCTATGGCATATCTGTGCCTAGGGGATGTGCTTGTAACCTGATGTAGAAGTAACAGAAGGACAAGCTCCATGTGGATGCAAACAGGATGGTTCCCTGATCGTCCTGGGGCTGAATACCCTCGGTGAGAGCTCTGGGGCTCAGCATTCAGGTGTGCTGGTGGGTCTGAGGTCCATCCTCCTGCCTGTACAGCAGCCCAGCCCTGAGGCTTTTGCTGCTTCCAGTTTTGTCTCGCTGGTGGGATGTGGACCTGCAGCTTCATCTTGCCACTCAAAAAAAAATCTCCTGTTCTCAATAAACCCAACCTGAATTATTTTTCATGTGACTCCTGGTCACTGGTCCAGCAAGTACCAAGGAGGGACTTGTTTGCGGGTGCTGCATGGCCCTTGGCGGGGCACAAGCTCTCCTGGCCATCACCACCAACACTGCTGTCTGCACGTTTCAGGCACAATCTCCTCTGGACACCCGTCTGCAGCAGGACTGCGGCGCAGCAATGAGAGTTGGTCCCTGCCCAGCCAGCCGGCACAGCATGAGAAGGCCAGAGATCAGGGTGCTGCCTCTCTCCCTGATGCCAACCATGCTCCTCCTCCTCCTCGGCCGAACCGGTAAGCTCCCACGTGGTGCAGCAGGAGGGGGTAATTTTAGGCACCCACTATCTCCCTCCTGGCCTCAGATTTGTGGGCAGGAGATTTTCTTCATGAAGAGGCATGAGCAGGAGTATCAAGTGTGCACAGGGATGGAGGGAGCAAGTTCAGGTCTTATCTCCCACCATGACCCATGTGTGATGGCAGTTCAGGGCTGGCAGGGGTCTGGAGCAGGCAGGGGGCTGGAGCAGGCAGCTGCCAGCGATGGGGACAGCACAGGTCTGAGCCCCAGAGCCGTCAGCGCTGCTGGGAGGATGCTGATGGCCAAGGGATGGGAGCTGTGGGACCAGTCCCGCCGAGGCGATGGGTGGGATGAGCACCCATCCCCTGCGCACACCCGTCCCAAGTCACTTCTGGCAGGCACTGTCTTGCCAGGCTGGGAAGTGTTTAAACTGAAGTGGAAAAAGCCATTCCTGCTCTCAAACGAGGGTCGGCAGGAGCGCTGCAGCAGCGTGATTATCCTGGTGTGACTTGATCAGCGTAATTACAGACAGGCACCTTCCTGCCTCAGCAGAGCCCCACCAAGACAAAGCCAGCCAGAAAACAAGCAATTAAGGTGTAGTCAGACACCGTAATTGGATTAAATCAGGTTTTACAGTTCCCACCCCCTCAGCTGGAGCTCCCTGTCCCCCCCCCAGAGCTGCTGGTGGCATCGCCTGAGCCCACAGTCAGGCTGTGGGGACACTGGGGAGACCCCGGTGGGTCTGCTGCTGTGCAGAACTTTCCCGGTTCTCTTCATTAACGGGCATGGCTAAGTTACTAACGAAGTGCAATTTGCCCTCCCATTTGCTGGTTTTATTTAGCACTGTGCCCTGAGAGGGATGGTGTTTATTTGAGCTAGTTTTCCCCTTTTCTTTTGGCTTTGTGAAGCTGGAGCAGAGAAACGTGGAGGGCTCTATCTCTTCTCAGAAAATACTGTTTTCTTCTCATTCCTCATTAATGTAGACATACCAGGCATAGTTTTTTCAGGTCTCTCTTGACTTTGCTGGAGGATGCTCTCAAATGAATATTTCAGAGCTTTGATTTTGACTTAAAGGGAGATGAATATTGAATATTTAACAATGTCCTTTTTATCCATTGCTTTTTCAGCACTGGAGTGGACTAGGTGTTAAAAATCAATACAAACCAGGATCAAACGCTCTTCCTAAAAAGCCTCACATCTCCACATTTTTAGTGCAGAGGTGATCTGAATTACCTCTCTCCTGTTATCCAGCCCACGGGGCTGTCGTGTCCTTCCCCGTCCTCTCCTTCAGCAAGCCAGCCTCTCTGCTCCCTTGGTCTTCCCTGGTTAATCTCCAGTTCCTCCTGGCATCGCAGACCCCTTTCCAGCCTGCCTGGGTCCAGCTGGGGTCTGACCATGGCTGGAGCTCCCCATCTGCCGTTGTTCATCCCAGCTATGGGTGGCATCTCACTCCCAGCCCCTGCTCCTGGATCATAGTTACAGCCAGACAGCTGCCTTACTCCCCCTTCTGTTGGGGCTTCTAGGTCTTTCTTCAACAGCCCTGTTTTGTAGCTGACTTAATGGTCTCTCAGGCCACATCCTAGCAAGGGAAAAAGGAGGTGGGTTCATCTGCTCAACCGTCCCCCTCATGCTGCTTCTCATGGTGTTGACATCCACCTCCAGAGCAGCAGGAGTTGATCTTCCTGTCATTGCTCATAGGCTGAGCTTGAAGCAAGACAGGGCTGGTCCAAGCCAGAGGTAGGAAAAGAGGCCACAGAGCCACTATGGGTGCTGATCATCCCTTGGCTGCTGTAACTAGCATGAGGGATTTCATCTGCTCAGAAGGTGTCACCCGTGGGAGAGGGCTGTGCAGCCGGAGTCTCAAGCCTGAGGCGCCCTGGATGCCCGAGGAGATCGGTGCTGCCCTCGCTGCAGGCTGGCCTCAAGCATCTGCTGAAGGTTTGCAGACTCCTGGGGTAGGGACAGGGACATCCATGAGGTCCAGCCACCTGTCCCTGGCCACCGTCCCCCAGGGCACCATGATCACATGGCTGTGACACCCTGGACAAGTCAGCAACCTGGGTGTCCCGTGCTGGCAGCATCCCGGGGAGACCCCACATCACTCAGAATTGGGGCCAAGAGGGGTTTTGTGCTCAAACAATGCCCAAACTGTGGGAGACAGGCCCAGCCCAGTGGAGGGAGTGGGTTGTTGGGGGGACCTCTGGCTCTGCCTATGGGGGAACATCTGGGTCTGCCTATGGCCCCCCAGAGCATCCCCCCTCCGGGTGTGGGGCAGCTGGCAGGGCGCTTTCAGAGCCCTTATTTAAGCCCTGCGATGGGGATGCATCCTGCAAGCATTCAGCTCCCTCCAGATGCTGCTTGTTCACGCTGGTCAGAGAGGGCTGAGAATTAAATGGGAATTAAAGCCCTGCGGCAGCACCGTTTCTCCTGTTGCCGGGCAGCCGAGCCCCAGGGCAGAAATCACCAGGGGTCCGTCTGTGTATGGCAGACCTGCTGCTGCCCTTCCTGAGCTGGCTGGGATCGAGAAACCCCATCCTGACTTTCTGACGCCCCCAGCCCTGGCACTGCAGGAGACCAGCAGCTCTTCCCTGGATTTACCCCCAACTCTACTAAATTTCATTTAATCAGGAAGACAATGGAGGAGTCCCTCCTCTCCCAGCACTTGCTCGCTCTGCTCCACTGAGCTCCTTCCCGGCTGCGGGAGGACATTTCTGTGGCAAACTCTTGTTAAGCCCTTGGCAGCATCGCCAGGGCTCCGGTTACTGGTCAGGCTGGGTTCCCAGCCAAGGAGCCGTGGCCATGGCTGTGCTCCGTGCTCCTCTCCGCTCCCTCCCGGTTTTTAACACACCTCTTCTCCTCCAACAGTTGATGGTGCTGCCAGCACCCAGTGCGAGGTACCACACACCCCAAAGGGTGAAAGGTGAGGGGACAGGTACCCACACCTCTGTGCCCCCCACACCAGCCCGGTGCAGCTGGACCCAGTGGTGTTTTACGGGCCACGGCTCCTGGCGTGGGCTGCAGAGCAGGGCTCAGCCCAAGCCCCACAGCAGGCAGGACGCTGCTCTGCCCGCACCAGAAGCCTCCTCCTGCCTGGTGGCATGCGGCAGGGGCTGCCTGCAGTTCTCCAGCACTGCCTGTTTCCATCCTAGAAGATGGCTGCCCCCCATCAATGGGTGTGTTGGTACATGAGTATAAATATAGAGCTTGCAAAAAGCAGACTTTGTTGAGGGGAAAAAAAGCAAAAAATCAGTTCAAATAGGGATTCCCTGTGCAGCGTCTTCCATCAGGAGATCTCCAGCAGGTTTCCTGTGTCAGGCAGGATTGGTTTTCTTCGTTGCCATCTCACCCCCTGAGTTTCTGTGGGGAGATGGGGCACAGGGCAGGAGGGTGCGGGAGCTGCCTGAGACCCACAGCAAGTCAGCAATGGAGCCAGGGAGACACAAAGGTCCCTGAGACCTGGCCCAAGGCATGACCCACTTGGCGTTGCTGCCACCAGCCACGGGCTTTGTCAGAGGAGCTGCTGGTCTGGGACGAGGGGAAGGAAGGAAGGAAGGAAGGAAGGAAGGAAGGAAGGAAGGAAGGAAGGAAGGAAGGAAGGAAGGAAGGAAGGAAGGAAGGAAGGAAGGAAGGAAGGAAGGAAGGAAGGAAGGAAGGAAGGAAGGAAGGAAGGAAGGAAGGAAGGAAGGAAGGAAGGAAGGAAGGAAGGAAGGAAGGAAGGAAGGAAGGAAGGAAGGAAGGAAGGAAGGAAGGAAGGAAGGAAGGAGAGGGGTAAGGAAAAGCTCCTTCTGTCTGAGAGCCAGCACGCCCCATGCCAGCCCGGGGAGCAGCTCGCTCTCAGGGAGCTGGTAACGGCAGCCCCTTGGCACCCCTTGGCTGCGCTTCATCTCAGGGAGCTGCACAAACCCGGGTGAACCAGGACTTAGGGCAGGGGGACACACATGTAACCCAGTGGTTAGAGCACAGTCCCGCCACAGGGCCACAGTCACTCACACCACACGCTGCTGCCTCAGTTTCCCCACCTGCGAAGCAGATGAAATGATGCTCTGGGTTGGGTGATTATTTTTTCCCCTACAAACCCCAGGTCTTTGCAGAAAAGGGAAGGGTCTGGGAGGCTGCCAGGCCCTGTTGGGCCCAGCCATGCCCACCCACATCCCTGCTGCCATCATCTTCTGAGCTGCATCCCTCCTCTGCTCGCTGCAAGGACACTGGGGAGATCTGATCCCTTTTCTTCTCCCTTGCAGGCACCACCTCTGAGCCCGCGCTGTTGGCATTCCCAGGTGAGACTCTTCTCTTAAAGTCTCTTTTCTCTAGAAAGTTTTGTAGGTGAAAAACGCATTTTTTGTTAAAAATGGGGTTTGGAAAATTTAAAAAAGGAGGCGTATTCATTTTGAACAAAAAGCAGCAACAAAAAGCTACACTTCTTTTACAGAAAGGAAATAGAGATTCTTTATTATCCCTATGCCGCTTATTATCCTGAGAAGGGAATTTTGCCACCTCCTGCTGGGTCCCTGTCCCTAAGTCATTCGTCACGCCCAAGCAAATAATTCCCTTGATGTGGCAGGCCAGGGAGTTTACGTGCCTGCTCCCCATCGCCAGCAGCTTGAGAGATCATCTCTATCCCACCAACTCCCACGTGGGACCAGCTCTGGACGCATTCGTTGAGGCTAACAAGGATTTGCTAATTGCATCTTGTCGCTTGTCACCCATCATACGGCATCATGCAATGCCACGTGTCTGCTTTCCTCTTCTTCGTTGGGTTATTGCCCAGGCCATTAGTAGGCAAGATGATGGGCAGATGAAGAGAAGCCCACATCCCACCATCAGGTGGGCAGCGGCAAGCCAACAGCTGCCTTGTGCTACAGTGAAGGGTCACCATTTTCTTTAAGGAGCAGAGATTTGGTGCAGACAGGGCTCATGCCCTCCCCATGACACCCCCAAGAGTGTTTGTCACTCCTTGGCCCCAGGGTGGGCTCGTTGCCTGCTGAGGGACCTCTCTCTGCCATCCTTCCAGAGATACGGCTCGCCAACGGGCCCAGCCGGTGCCAGGGGCGAGTGGAGATCCTCTACAACGGCTCCTGGGGGACAGTCTGTGATGACGACTGGGACATTGTGGATGCCAACGTGGTGTGTCGCCAGCTGGGCTGCGGCCACGCCATCGCCCTCCCAGCTGCCATGACCTTCGGCCAAGGGAGCGGACCCATCTTTCTGGACAACGTGGACTGCAAGGGCTGGGAGGCAGCCTTGAGCGAGTGCTGGAGCCATGGCTGGGGCATCCACAACTGCTACCACTACGAGGACGTGGCTGTTGTGTGCAATGGTAAGGAGGTTTGGTTCCTCAGGGGGAAGGAGAGCAGGGGGGTGCCTGCGGTGCTGTAAGCCTTGGTGCCTGCAGACACGCTGGGGGAGCCCAGGAGGCATATCTCAGAGCCTGTTCCTCTGAGCCTGGGTCAGTCAAACCTCCTCTTCATCCTTCCTCCACCCCTTTCCTCAATCCAGGTCATCTCCCAGCTCAGCATGCTGGTGCTCCATAAGGTAACCAGCTTGGTTTGTGTTCCCTGTCACTCCCAGCTCAGGGACTTTGCAACCTCTCCAGCATGAGCCCTGGGGAAAGAGCACATGCCCACCCACACTCCTGCCTCTGACTCAGCCGCTGCCCAACTGCTCTTTCCCCTTTTGACTTGTCTTTCTTTAAATTGCTGAGCTTGGCAGTAGGAAATGTTCCTAAAGGTGAGAAAAGCAGTGGAAAGCGTTTGAACTTGGCAAGTGAAAGTGGAACAGCTCCGTGCCGACCCCCATATACCCTACACATTCCTCCTGCATAGCTGCGTAGGGTTTGCTCATCAGCCATGCATCAACGACCAGTAAAGGTGAGGTTGTGCAGACCTGGAGCTCGCCCACGGCTGCAACTGCTTGGTGAATCCCCACGTCCTGCAGAAGCAGGGCTTGGAGAGGGGGGGATGTTGGTTTGGCTGGTGGGTTGGACCAGCAGCAACTGGAGAAAGGAGGTCACGGATTGAGCAGGAACCCCGAATCAAGGCGCTGCTGGAGAGGAGAGGTGGAAGGACTGAAGAAGGAGGTGGGGCAGTTGGGTCTGAGGTCAGAGGAGCAGCTTGAGCTGTTAGGTGTTTGTAGCCTGATTGGCGAAGGAGACCCGGAGATGCTCTGGGGTGGCCTCAGAGGAGATGCAGGAGTTTGACCCAAGCACCAGACCCCTAGGGAAGGCGCTCCCACCTGTGATGCATGGAAGTTTTCAAGAGCCACCTTTCTGTTGGTTGTGGTTACGGAGGAAAGCATGAAGCTGGCCAGCTCTTCGCCATGCTGGTGGGCTGGGTTTCCCAGGATCTTCCTGCAGCCCTTGGGCACGCGTGTGGCTGGCTATCAGACTGCTCGTCTCCCCTCCTATCCTGCTCCCTGCACCACCCCCAGATAATTTCACCAGCCCAGCTGAGATGCTGGGACAAGACAGGCAACATGGTAGCTTGAAAAAACTTTCTTAGCAAAAGAAATATAGGTAAAACCAGCAGGAAAATCAAAATATTACAGTTTTTCCCTCTCTATATATATGCCATGACTATGAATCCAAATCCCATGACAAGTAGGATCCTGACTCCCAGCGCTGCTCATTGCAGCGTTATGATTTAGTCTGGGTCTCCATGCCACGTTGCCAGACACAACTCCCCACCATTCCAGCAGCCAAGGTCCTGGCTCCATCCACCTTCCTGCACCTACAACAGTCAGATAGCTCTGGGCGGGGCAGTGCAGCTGCAAATCCCTTTTTCTTTCCCCGTCAGGGCTGGTTTGGTGCAAACCCTCTTGCTTTCCACGGTGTGTGCCCACGCCGGTGCCCGAGCGGTGGGAGCAGCGGGGCAGGCAGCACGGGGCACTGCTCACAGCCGGCGTCTGGATGGATCGCTGCGGGCAGCAACGGACGCCACCTCTCTGCTTCCCTTTTCAGAGCTCTCGCCAACGCAAGCCAGTGAAGGACCGACAAGCAGGACCCTCACAGCCTCAGTACAGGATGGGGAAAGTAAGCTGCTCGGCCATCGCTTGCAGGGGCCCGTCCTGGCTGAGGGCTGGTACCCACCCGTTACCCTCCGCCCCTCTGTGGAGCACCCTGACTCCAGGGCAGACCCCTGGGGACCCTGTTGTTGTGCCAGGCATTGTCAAGCCCTATCCCAGGGGTTCACTGAGGCCCTCATCATCCGTGCTGCCCTAAAGTTCTGGGGTTGTTTAGTCTGGAGAAGAGGAGGTTGAGGGGAGACCTCATCGCCCTCTACAGCTACCTGAAAGGAGGGTGCACAGAGCTGGGGATGAGTCTCTTGAACCACGTAACAAGCAATAGGACAAGAGGGAATGCCCTCAAGGTGCACCAGGGCAGGGTTAGACTGGCTCTTAGGAAGTATTTCTTTCCAGAAGGGGTTGTTGGGTGTTGGAATGGGCTGCCCAGGTGTCACTTCCCCCCACTGCTGGGGAAACTTAACCCTATCCTGGCTAAACCAGGACACCAGGGCAGGGGTGGAGTCCCCATCCCTGGAGGGGTCGAAGAGTCGGGTTGACCCAGCACTGAGGGATCTGGTGGAGTTGGGAACGGTCAGTGTGAGGTTCATGGTTGAACTGGATGATCTTCAAGGTCTTTTCCAACCTAGATGATTCTGTGATTCTTTGATAAAGCATCACCCCTTCCCTCGCACTTTCTCGCCCAGTTTCTTTGCCATCATGGGTACTTCTGGATTCGGGCTCGGTGGCTTTGCTGTACCGTGGCATGTGTGGTGACATCCTGGGGAAAGCAATGTCCTTCTCACCGCATGCTGTCACCCTTCAGGTGACGGCAGCATCCGTCTGGTGAGCGGGACTGACACCTGCCAAGGCCGGGTGGAGATCTTCTACCGCGGGAACTGGGGCACCGTCTGTGACGACGATTGGGGCCTGAGCGACGCCAGTGTGGTGTGCAAGCAGGTGGGCTGTGGCCAAGCCCTGGATTACAAGAGCAACGCCTATTTCGGCTACGGCACGGGGCGCATACTCCTGGACAATGTCAACTGTGACGGCAGCGAGCCCTTCCTCTCCGCCTGCTACAGCCTCGGCTGGGGCATCCATAACTGCGGCCACCACGAGGATGCTGGGGTCATCTGCACAGGTACCGGGGCAGAGCATCGCCTTCTGGGCTGTCCCCTGGGGAGGAAAAATCCAGGGACATCCTGGTCTCCAAGGAGAGATGGCCTCAGAGAGATGCTGACATGCCCAAGGTTAGGCAGGGACCCAGGCTCTGCGCTGCGGGACCATCCTTTCTCCTTATCTGCCGTCATCCTGGCACTCTGGAGCAGGCTGCGACACCACGCCGCCGAGAGCCTGGGACATGGCCCAAGCAGCAATTTGCAAGGGAAATGCATCTGCTGGCCTGCCATTTCCCTGCTCTGCCGGCTGGAAAACAAGCTGCCCGCGTCCGGAAGGAGCGAGCGGCTGCCAGGGGCCAGGCATGATGCCAGGCTCAGCTTGCCTCCCCTTCCCCCCTGAATGATGTATTTCTGCCATTCTCCACTGATTACCATTTATAATGTTAATAATCCCCCTGAATTCCCTCATTATGACGGGAGCGCTAAGTGCCAGCGCTTTCCCCTTCCCACTATTAACGAACAAAGGGGTTGATGCGGGAGAAAAGGGACAGTTTTTTCAGGCTGGTCCTTTCCTCCCTAAACGTCCCCGTCCCCTTCTGGCACCTCACCTGGGCATGGAGCCAACGGCACCACCACACACAGCCCTTGCTCGGTGAGGTGGGGAAAAACGAAGCTTTAGAGCTAATGAACCCTGGCTGGTAAACGTCCCAGGTACGTGGAGAAGCAAGTGACCCCATCGGTGCTGCAGGTGGGGCCTCGGCACTTGGGTTGGGTTGGGGTGAAGCACCATCTCCAGCACATGGGCTGCAGGGGTGTGTGGCTGGACATGGTTCATCTCCATCCCCCACCATCCTGGAGCACCCAGACCACCCTGGGTCTGCCTCCCGGAGTCAGCAAGTTCACAGCTTTGCAGCTTGTCCTCACGTGTCACCTCTGTCCCTCTGTGTCACCGCAGGGCTGGACACGTCCACCATCACGTCCTTCACCACCTCGGTGGCCCAGGACTATGAAGAGACGCTCACTGCCACGGCCACAGGTAGGAAGTTGGCAGCCACTTGGCTCATCCTGGCACTGTAGCTGGGGCTGGGGGGGACAACTGTGCCTTCTGTGTCTCCCTGTGACCCCAACGTGGTCACCCTGGAGTCCTGCCACACGTAGGTGAGGCTCAGGGGGTGACATTGCCCACGGCAGGAACTTGCCATGAGGCTGCCATGGTGCTAGAGACCTCTGGCACCAGCCGGAGCAGGGGGAGTGGGTGCTGGAGCTGGACACCCTCCAACACCTGCATGTCCCCACGCTTGTCCCAGCAGTGACAGACGGCAGGGACCAGCCCTCCCAGGCCACCGAGGTGGCCACCACCGCTCTCCTTACCATCGAGCAGGAAAGTAAGTGTGCGGCCGCTGGTTGTCCTGCACAGGGTCCAACATGGATCCCTGGTCTCCACATCGCTGGGGGGTTACCCCACGTCCCCAGGGCTCACCCCACAGCCCCGGAACTTACCCCATGCTCCCAGGGGACCTTCCGCATCCCCCTGGGTTTACCCTTTTCCCAGGGCTCACCCCACATTTCCCAGGGGATCTCCAGCACCCCACAGTTCACCCCACACCACTAGGGAGTTGCCCCATGCCCCCAGGGTGTACCCCACCTCCTCAGGGCTCTCTTATGTCCCTAGGAATACCCCAGGGAGTTACATCCCCAGGGCTCACCCCATGGCCCCAGTGCCACTTCCATATCCCCAGAGGCTATCCCATGTGCCCAGTGCTTGACCCATGCCCCAGCAGTTACCCCATGTTCCCAGGGCTCCCCCCATATCCTCAGGGGCTCACCCCATATCCCCAGGGGTTCACCCCACATCTCTACGGATTACCCCATGCTCACAATACTCTCCCCATGCTATCTGGGAGTTGGCCCCTGTCCCCAGAGTCACTCCACATCCCCAGGACTCAGCCCATGCCCCCAGGGCTCACCCCATATCCCCAGGGCTCACCCCATCACTCCAAGGGGTTGCTCCCTTGTCCCCAGGGGTTACCCATGTGCTCACCCCATGCCCCCAAGGGCTCACCCTGCATCCCCAGGGCTCACCCATGCTCCCCGGGGGCTCACCTCATGACCCCGGAGGGTCAGCGGGGGACATCGGACCCCCCGTGGAGCCCCAGTCCCCCCAGCAGCGTGCCTGTGATGGGGCCCCCATGCAGGTGGCGGCGTGCGGCTGGCGAACGGGAACGGGACCTGCCGCGGGCGGGTGGAGGTGCGGCACCGCGGCATGTGGGGCACCGTCTGCGACGACGACTGGGACTTCCCCGACGCCCAGGTGGTGTGCCGGCAGCTGGGCTGCGGCACTGCCCTCGCCGCCACCGTCCTCGGCTCCTTCGGCTACGGCAGCGGGCCTGTCCTGCTGGATAACGTGGGCTGCAGCGGCGGCGAGGCTCGCCTGGCTGACTGCTTCCACCTGGGCTGGGGGCAGCACAACTGTGGCCACCACGAGGATGCCGGAGTCATTTGCCGAGGTGAGAGCGGGAGCCAGCCCAGTGGCCACTGGCTCCTCCCTGAGGGTCTTGCCTTGTTGGCCAGGTGGGAGAGGGGGGATGGATGAAACCACCCAGGGCTCCCCAGATCTCTGCTGAAGCCCAGCTTGGTGGCATAGAAATCCAACAAGATAATGGGCATACGGAGGATTTTGGCCACACTCAGGCTGGCTGAGGGAAATGGGGTCCCAGTGGCGGGTGAGTGTGAGCCCCCAGACCCTGGGGTTTCCCCTGCCCTCAGGGGGACAGCAGCAGCGGTTGGGTGCTATGCTGTTCCAGTGATTGCCAGAGCATGGGTAACCCCCTGGTCTCCATCTGTGCACTTTCCTGGAAGCGCAGTGGCCTCACATCCCACCCCACACATCCCTGCATCCATCCCCGGCCACCCCACGCAGCTGCTGGGATGCTCTGACCTGGCCCTGGGGGGCACAGGACTCCCCTGAGTCGCTTTTCCCACCCCTTCTCCACTGCACCAGGCGCTGATAACACTGGAGACCATTTCCAAGAAGCCACCGCTACGACCACCACATCATCCCTGACTCGTCCCAAGGACGGTACGTACCAAGGTACCGCCTGGGGACACGGTGCCAGCCCTGGGGATGCTCTGCACCCACACAGGGTGGAAACGGAGGTGGCTTGGGCAGAGGCTAGTGGCTTTGGCAGTGCCTGAAGCACCGACCTGGAGTAACCCATGGGAAGGGGAAAGGCCGTGTTGGTGGCACCGTTAAGCTGTGGCCTCTCCTGGTGCCCCCAGGGCCGGTCCAGGCAGAGGAGGTGATGGACCTCGATGGGGAGAGGAGGTGATGGACCAATGGGGCTGAGCTGGGAACGGAGATTATTGTCTGTTCCTTCAACCTGAACACCCACCACGATGCTTCGGGGGTCAGCCCCAGTTCTGATGCTGGCAAGTGGTCATCTACTCGTGCTCCTGCCCCTGCAGAGGCAGTGGGGGAGCTGTAGGCAGCAGCAAACACCTGCCCAGCCTTGGAGAGACCAGAGTTCTTCTTACCCTGGGGCCACCTGGCCCGGAAGGGCCCCTTCTCCACCAGCCCTGGGGACCCAGCCCTGTGGGTACTGAGGTCCCAGGGCGGTGGCAGGCAGGGACAGGGGAATGCAGTGCTGGGGTGGGATGGGCAGGGGCTTCCCCTGGGGCTCCCTCACCCCATCCCTTCCGCAGGGTCCCTGCGCCTGGTGAATGGCAGCCACCGGTGCGAGGGGCGTGTGGAGATGTTCTACCTGTCCCAGTGGGGGACAGTGTGCGACGACGCCTGGGACCTGCGGGACGCCAAGGTGGTGTGCAGGCAGCTGGGCTGTGGGCATGCTGTGGCGGCCTGGGGGGAGGCACGCTACGGCCAGGGCACCGGCTACATCTTCCTCGACAACCTCAAGTGCAAGGGCCACGAGCCCTCACTGCTGCGCTGCTCCCACATCCGCTGGGACGTCCACAACTGCGACCACTCCGAGGATGCTGGTGCTGTCTGCGGCTTCCTATGACCGCCCATCTGCTGGGACCCTCACTCAGGTATGGGGGGATGGGGATGGTGGGGGGGGGGGTGGTGGCAGTGCTCATGGTGAGGGGCTGAACCTGGCTGCTAGTCAGGGACACTCAGCCTCTGCCTCAGTTTCCTCACTCACCCCACAGGGGCACTGGCTGGGCCCTCCGTGGGTGTTCGGGCTCTGAGGATGGGAAGAGTTGGGTGAAGACTGGGCTCTCCTCAGCTCCTAAAACACTGGTTGAAGCTTTCCCCCCCCGAACTGCCCCTTACAAAAACAAAACAATTTTTGGTGTCAAATTTGGTTGGTTTCAGCCATTTTGTTTGAGATGAGGAGAGGAAAAATGGATATTCTGCTGTGAAAATGATGTTAGATTATACTCAGAAAATGTAAAAAGGGGGCTGAAATCAAACCAGGATATTACAGTGGCTCTGCAGTGACTTGCTGCTGTTCTGCAATTTGCTTTGCAAACCTCCCAGCAATTTAAACACCAGGTTTTTCTTCCCATTTTGGCAGAAGAAACACCAAGTCCTCATCAGTTTCCATGCAGCAGAAATCTCACACTGTCTGCAACCCCGTCCCACTTTGCTGTTGCCCAGTAATTCTTCCTGGTGCCCATTTCACCTCCTGTTTCTTCTGCAAAAGCCACTGGGTTTGCAGAGAGCTCAGCTGAGATTTCCCTTCCCTGGGGGGATTTGGCACAGCCAGTCCCTGCTCAAAAAAGCCCCTGGGGCGTGGGGAAGGACCAGGCTCCCCGCAGCCTCCCCATCCTTCTCCATCCTGTGTGGTCCAGACCAGCTCCCTGCCAGCTCTGGCTGCTCTGTCCCAGAAGCTCCATGATGCTCCGTGCTCCAGTGTCCAGGGCAGTCAGGGCAGGAGCAGATGGAAAACTATAGGAAAGACCCCAAATCCCTGCCCAGCGTGAGGGAAGGGTGGCAGTGCCTTTGGGGTAAAGGCTGTTTCCCTCCCAGATTAGGTGGAAGGACCCAGCCTGCAGCACCAGCCACCTTCGCCCTCCACTGTTTCCGATTTCTAACGGGACACCAGCAAAATGATCTTCATGTTTTCATGGATGGGGTGCGAGGGTGGAAAAGGGCTCGTGCAGTGGCGCAGAGCAGGTCCTGGCTGCTCCCTGCACCGCACTCGCTCCTCTATTTGTGCAATTCTTTTGTTAATAATAATAGATTGTGCATACTCCTGGGTTGGGGTTTTTTTCCCATTTTTTTTCTTATATGTGTTTGGGTTGGTTTTGTGAATAAATAAAAGTCCTTTGAAGGTGTGCTGAGACCTGGCTTCCTTCCCTGCCAACAGGTAGGAGCAAACGGCTGGGGAAAGGCAATGCCCCAAGCCCAGAGGTGAGGGCTCAGCTCTTGCTGCCCAAAATTGGTGCAAATCCCTTGCTGGCCCCTGAACAGCCCTCGATTCCCACCCAGCTGGGAGCTGAGCTTGGACCCTTCCCCACACCAGCCCTGGGGGTACAGCCCTGACCCCCACCAGGCTCGGGAGGGCGAGGTTGGGCCCGGCTCTGGGTTTGGTCCTGGTGGGATTTGGCAGCCCCATGGGCTGCGGGGTCGCTGCTGAAGTGGGTGTGTTGCCGTTGTGCGGCTGTACGGGCTCTGCAGTGCTGACAGCAGTAAATTTGGTGCTGCTTGCTAACGACCGAGGAGCAGATGGGAAGAGAGACTGTCCTGGGAGCTGCAACCCCTGCTGCTGCCTGCTGCTGCCTGCGGGAGAGGCTGTGACTGCAGGGCTGAGGACTGGGAGAGGGGGCTCCCCAGTTTGTGGAGGCTTTTCCACACCCCAGTCACCCGTGGTGGTGACCTGGGCAGGGGCATGCGGTGAGACGACACGTCCCAGCCGCCAGACCTCTGTGGACATTGGGGACGTGTCCCCGAGCAGCTCCCAGGCTGGTGCAGGTCCCCTCAGGCAGCCCTGGCCCCGTGCTCCAGCAGCCAGCATCAGGCTGACCTTGGCTGCCTCTCCACCGCATCCCATGGGCAGGGTTTTCCCAGCACTTTGCTCTCAGCCCAGATTTCCACCAGTGGGGAAACTGAGGCACGGAAGCATCTTCCAGGCAGGCTGTGGCAGCACAGCTGGACGTGGGCTTGCTGGGACCCTGGGAGAGGGCAGGGGGTTGGCATGTGAATAAAATCTCTCCTTTTACTGGGTCACCAGGTCCTGCATGCTTGGCTGCCCACCCTGCTGCCTCCTCACCCCCCCGTTGTCACCACCACCTCCCGCCTCGCCTCCTGCCTCCGGGACAGCTGGGCGATGCCTGGATCCTGCCGCAAGCAGGAGGGGGCAGAGTTGTCCCTGGCATCCCCCCAGGCCCCTTGCAAGCCCACGCCAGCTGGGGATGGGTCAGAGGGTGCTGTGGGTACCACCAGCTTTGACCCCCCTCCCTGTGGCTGTGGGAGGTGGGGAGGGGACTGGTGGCCAGGAGCTGCTCTGGCGGCTGCTGCCTCTTGAGGTGTTGCAGGGAGGATGATGAGAAAGGCTGGCTGGGTTTTCCCTGTTTTCCCTGGGGACTGTGCCTTGAGCCAGCAAAGCCAGGCTGGTTTTTGGTGTTACCCCACACCCGACTCCTCTTCACTTTGTGCTGGGAAGAGCAGGTCCTGCTCTCCCCAGGCTTCTCCCTTCCACCACCTGCAATTCAGCAAGCAAAGGGTTTCCAGCCAGGAGAGACAGCAGCCTCCTCCCTTGTCTTCCAGCCTTTTTTCCCACAGACAGCTTGGGATGTGCTGGGATCCACAGGGATCCTCCCAAAACACCCCAGGCCCAAGCTGGGCATCATCTCCGTGGGAGCAGGGAGTGACAGGCAGGGTGGGAGCAGGGTACCAGCACGAGGGATGCTCTCCCCTGGAGCAGGGTACCAGCACGGGGAATGCTCTGGCCCTGGAGCAGGGTACCAGCACGGGGGATGCCTGTGGCGCTTGAGCATCCCACTGCGGGACCACAGCCAGGCCGTGCCGGCTGCGTGGGAGCCAGGAGAAGCCGTGGTGCCTGCCCGGCTCTTCTCTTTGCCGACGTCAGCTGTTTCCCTGCGCCTGGAGCAGCTGCGGCTCCACACCAGTCGATGCCATCGATTTGTTCCTCTCCCCATCCCTGGAGAGGGGATGGTGCGGGGGGCTGCAGTGGGGAGAGAATAAATATTTCAGCAGGTCCAGGCAAAAGCTGGGGTTATTTTGGGGCTGGGATTTATGGGCTATTAGGAATAAGGAATGAGTCTGTGCTGGGGAGAGGAGACCCATTAATCCAGGCTGAAGGAGCACAAATGAGCAAGGGGAAATGGAGGAGGTTTAATTATTTCACTGTGTTCCAGAATAATAAGCCAGCCCTCCGGCCCAGCGCTGGCGTGGGACTCAGAAGCTGTTTTCCCCGGGAACTGGGGCAGGCAAGGGGGCACTCATGGTTAAATCCCCCCCAGCTATGCTGGGAGGGATGGGGGATCCATTCTGGGACCAGTATGAGACCAGTACAAGCAGTGTCACTGGCTGGGATGTGGTATGGAGGATGCACTGCTTGTGGGGGGAGGCTGCAGAGAGCGGGGATGGCTGGAGGGGCCCGTGGGTCAGTGCCCGGTCCCAGGGGTGCCCTTCCCGGGCCGGGCCAGCCCTGCCACCCACGGTGCCCCATTAAGGCAATCCCATCTGTGCCTGTAACCGGAGGAGCTGGGCACCAGCACAGGGGTGAGTCAGTGCTGGAGGCAGCCCTGGCCTGGAGACCATCCCTGGCTCTGCTGTGCCCAGCACCACCTGGGTGACCTTGGGCTGCGCTCTGCTCCCCAGCTTGCTGTGCCCCTCCCTGCTCTCCCTGCTGCCTCTGCGTTCTCCCCATGTGCCTCTGTTTCCCCCGAGCACCTGGAACGGCTGCCCTGGCCTCACCCCTTTTCACCCTCGGGGAGATGCAGGGACCCGACTGCCCTAGATGGGGGCACACCTTACCCTGCAGGGGCATCGAGGGGCAGATTTACCCCCATCGGAACAGCCTGCCCCATCCCCTGCAGCAGGGGGTCCTGCGGATGTGGGCACCCACATGGTGGGGATGTAGGGCAGGGACAGCCTTGGACCACCTCCTCCCCCGATGGGATGGATGAGGACCAAGTCTCCCCGCAGCACCCCTGCAGCACAGCAAGTCTTTCTCCCTTGGGATCGTGGCCCAGGGTGCCAAGGTCACCCAGTGGGACCACGGTGGGGTGCAGGAGCGGTTCACCGCACCCCACACCAGCAGCGTCCTCCTTCCCCACTCCTGCCAGGCCTGCCGCCGCGGCTCCCGCTGACGTCACCCCGCCGGAGCCAGGAGCTATTTTGGGAACTGCAAAGTCACTGGCGCAATTAGTCCGCTGGCAAAGGGAGCGGGGCGACGGGGGGGGGCCGGTGGGGACGCCTGCTCTCTGTGCCGTGCCCCTGCCATGCTGGGGGGGCTGCATGGCCATGGCCCATGGGCACTGGCAGCTCTGCGCCTCTCCTTGCGCCTGCGGGCCCAAGGGCTCCCTCCGCCAGGGTAAACGGCCACGGTTACAAATCCTCCCATCCATCATCTCCTCTTCTCTGCCTTTTTTTTTTTTTTTTAATTTTGTTTCGTTCCCCTGGCAGGAGCCACCCCACGTGGGCTGCCAAATGCTGGCAAAAGCCAGCTCGCTGCCGCCTCGCTGCCATCGCTTGCATTTAGAAAGAGGCAGGAAAGCAATTAACTGGCAGCAATGCCAGCAATGTGCTTCCCATGGCAATGCCACCGGAGAATCCCACGGGCAAAGGTCTGCCTGGGTGGGAGCGGGGACCCAGCCGTGCCTGGGTGCTCTGCCTCCATCTTTGCCTTTGGTTTAATCCAGGCAGCATCTTTTCGGATGCAGCCACTGGAGTGCAGGATGGGTGCTCCCAGCTGCATGGCCCTGACAGCCCCGTTGTCCCCTGTCCCCTGGGGCACAGCACAAGCACAAGCAGAGAGTGGGGTCCTGACCTGAAAGTGTCTTCGTGCCTGGGGACATGGGGACAGTTAAAGGGGACAGTTAGGGTGCTCAGCCCTACTCCCCTGGTGCTGGTTGCTTTCTCTGGCCACCCTCCTTGCCTCCCAGTAACCTCCAGGTCACGGCCAGAGGGCACATGCACAGAAATGCTGCAAGAAGCTGATCCTGGCAGGCTCCAAACACCCTGAAAGTGGGGCTCAAAAAATCCTTTTAAAAATCCTGACTTTCCCATGTGACCCCAGCACAGTCCCATCCCCCACAAAAAGAAAAAAAACAAATCCTTTCTCCCAACGTTTGGGGAGGTGCTGTAGCAGAAGTTGGGGCTCAGCTCCCCAAACCCTAAGCAGGGCAGGGAGAACCATGGGGCCGGATCCTGCACGCTGCCCGTCCCCTGCCCAAGGGCACGGCAGAGGTGCTTGGGTGCAGGCAGGCTGGCACCCACTGTTCCCCTTCACCTGGAGCCTTGACTTGGCCCTGGAGCCGGGTGGGGGGGTGCTGGGGCTGGAGGAGCAGCCGGTGGTCCTGGGGTGGGGATGGATGAGGCTGGGTGGGAACAGGGGTCCAAGGGATGGCTCTGGGGGTGACAGAGGCCATGGGAGGGCAGTGGCAAGGTGGGAAGCATGTGCCCCCCCCCGAAGCTGGGGGAAGGGGCTGCAGCAGTGGGGCTGGGAGCCGAGTGAGGCTGTGCTGAGTCACGCTGCAGAGCTGGCGAGCAGGACTGCAGCAAGCGGCTTGCTGCCGCCCGCCTGCAATGGGGACGATGTGACAGCCCTGTCCCTCCTGCCCACCGCACGCTCCATCTCCTCACCTGCTCCTGGGGGTCCAGATGCTGATCTGGGGGTGATGCCCAGGCTGGGGGGTCCTGCTGCACCCCAGGTCATGGCTGACTCGGTACTCCCAGCCCTTCTTGCACCTCCCAGCCCCCTCCCCTTCAATAGGGATGGGGCAGCTCTGGGGTGGGGGTCCCGGGGACCCTGGGTAGGGAGAGGGGAGGGCTGAGCTGTCCTTGGAGGATGAGCGTCCCTGAACCCAGTGTGGGAGGGGTGTCCCCAGGTAGCCGTGACAGGGGGACAGCAGGGCTGGGGGGCCACTCACTGCCAGCACAAACACAAAAAGGCACTTGGCAGCTGCTGGAACACGGGGTGGCTTTCCCCTGGCACTGGGGAGGGTGGCGGAGTGGGTTGGCAGAGAATCCCCCAGTTCCCACCCAGTGCCACCAACCCAGGGCACGGGGCAGAGCACCTAGCCCTGTGCTGGGTCCCCAACACCCCTGCCACCACACAGGACAAAGGGTGGCGGCAGGTCCCCACTGCAGAGGGAAACTGAGGCACGGGCAGTGCCCAGAGCATTGGCCCCAGATGCTGCCACCTCTCACACTCAGAGCCCGGGGTAGCCCCGTCCCCACAGGACACTGGTGACCACCCTGCCCAGTGCTGCCCACCGGCCCCGCAGAACTCGGAGCCGCTTCTGGAGGGACCGAGACAGCCAGGGCTTTTTTTAGGTGCTCCATAAGTGCCGTCTGGGCGGTATTTATATCGGCTCCTTAAATAAGAGCTGCCATCTGAGCCCGACGCGCCTGCTTAATTATTAACGCCCCGTGGGGAGGCGGCGTGCTCGCCTGGCCCCAGCCTGCCTTCCCCCGGGGTCCCTGGTGGGGTCCTGCACCCCGGGTCCCCTCAGCTCCCCACCAGCACCCCAGAGCGAGGGCTGACATCCTGGCCATCCCAGAGCACCCCATCTTCCCACGGGCATACGTCCAGCGTGGGAGCATCTTCTGTGGGGCTGGGAGAGAAGCTGGGTGAATTTTCTGAGTGGAGGGTGCTGTGGCATGGGCATCGCTGCCGTTGTCAGGGTCACAGTGCTTGTGCAGGTATTAGGGATAAGGGGAGGGTGGGAGGCACTGTGTGTTGCCCTCCCATCCCATCTCAGTGGCTTGAGGTTGTCCCAGGGAAAATCATCCTTGGAAGCCCGGCTGTGTACCCCGAGGAGTACTGGCAGCCCAACTTTGTGTCAGGGCTGATGCTAAATAGTGCAGGAGGGCAGCTGCTGCTGCAGAATTAATTTGGGCTTGGAAAGTGCTTTGAAACCCTGAGATGAAAGGCCAGGGCTGAGTACAAAGCGCTGAGGCTCCACAGACAGTGGGAAGGAAGTTCCCCCTCAAAGCACTGTCGGTCTGGCAGGCTCGTCGCCGGCTGCCCCACCAGCCGCGGCCCCTCCATCGCCTCCTGCCCCACCAGCCACGGCCCCTCCATCGCCTCCTGCCCCAGGTGAGGCAGTGTCCTGACTCTGGGTTGTTTTGGGGAGGGTTGGTGAAGCCCCAAGCTCACTTGGGTGTTGGTTGCGGGGTCCTTCCTTGGGGCTGGTGCAACCCCCAGCTCTGGTGAGTGGTGGGGTGGAGTGGTGCTGGAACTGAGCCTGCACCATGGCAGGATGGGGAGCGCTGCTGGTGGGTGCAAGGACAGAATGGACACCCTTGGCCTGCTCCTGGGATGCTTCCCTTGCGTGTCACACAGCCAAGGCTCGGGGCAGCAAGGTGGAAAAAGGGCCAGGGTGCTGGGGTGTCAGGGTGTTGGGGTGTTGAGGCCGGGCAGTGTGTCCCAGCGAGGGGTCAGGCAGGGAGGACATGAGGGCACTGCAGCCTGTGAGGAAGGGGACACCAAAGCCAGATGTTTCCTCAGCTTGTTTTTTACCAGCCCAACTGCAAGAGCCAGAAAACTGCTCCCTTGGGCGGGACGCACCTTCCTCAGGGCAACCTGAGCAGCAGCCACCCGGGCAGCGGGACTGGAGGGTGAGCACCCAGCCAGGGAGCCACAGGGCTGTGCAGGAGCTAGGGCAGCATCCCAGGGACAGCACCCATCCATCCCAGCTCCACACACCAGCCCCAGGGAATGCCACTCTCTGTCCTTGCTCTGCCCAGCTTTGCCACCCACTGGCTGAAGACAGGCAGGACCCCAAGCACTGGGTCACTGCTTGCTGTTGATGGAAGGTATTGCAGGCATGCCTGCGTACCAACGGTGATGGCCCTTGTCCTCAGTGTGGGGACAGGCTGGGGCACCAGCACCTTGCATCCCCCTCACCGTACCTCCCCCCTCACCATACATCCCCCTCACCATACACCCCCCTCACCACACATCCTCCATGCTGTGCATTCCTCTGCTGTGCATCCCCCTCGCTGGGCATCCCCCTCACTCCAAGCAAGCAAACGTGGAGGGAAGGGCCACACGACCATTGCTCTCCCGCAGCAAGTGAAGGGTGAGGATTTCTGGATCCCTTTTCGGAGCAGTCAGCAGCTAACCCAAGTGAACCTCAAGTCAAAGAGAATTTACTGCCTTCCCTTGCAGTGTCACAAGGCATTGACAAGACGTAACAGGGAAAGCAAGAAAATGTGAAGAGAAGGACTCATCTTCCAGGCCGCAGGAATTAACAAAGTGGCACATTTGAATGCACCGGAGTATTTTTAATACCGTAGGCGGAATCAGGGTTATTAGGTTTTTCTGGGACAGCTGCAGAACAGACCTGCATCCTTTGGGTCTTTGTGATTTCCCAACCCAGCAGCCATCTGGGCTTTTGCTGAGGGGTGTCCATGGGTACCAGGCAGAGGTGGGAGAAGGGCATTTAGCGATGGGCAGCCACAACACCTCCAGCTGCCTGGGGTGCCCACCAGAAGCTTCTAACTCTGGCCGTTCACCACCTAACACTCATCCCACTGCTGCCCAGTCTGTAAAACAGAAGAATTAAGTGCTGCGAGGGGTGACAATTTATGCATCAGAGCCCAAAAAGGAGGCTGGATTCACTGCAGATAAATATTACAGGCAGATAGCTATTCTGAAGAATTTACAGCATTATGAATATCATGTTCTGACCTGTGATGGGGAAGAAAATCATCTGTGTTGTGAAATGTATTTATTGCTATGGTGCTTTGACAGGAATAAATCAGTATTGTTCAGTCTGGGGCAAATATGTGGTCACCGTAAATCGGCAGAGCTGTGGTGATTTGGACTAGCTGAGAACCTGCCGTATTTATGTAAATTCCTAGATACGTGTCATAAGGTTTGTATGGAGAGGCAGTATTTTTTATTAGGCCAGCTGATATATTTGGAGAAACCAGACGAGCTTCCAGGCACACAAGCGCTTCTTCAGGTCCAGGCTTGTGTTCAAGATTGTCCATGAGAATCCAGGAATTGTACCCAAGGGCTAATATTATATTTTTCCAAGTCAGAGGAATCATACATGTAACCCAAATATAGCAGCATCACTCAAAAGGTGTCCGGGATAAGCAGGCAGCTCCACTCTGGTCTGTACCAGAGATCTGATAGTCCTGCTTGGCTCAGGCGATGCCCCATGGCATTTCTAGATACCTCCAGAACATTGATAAGAAATGGCAGCAGTAGCTGAAAAACGAGTTTGGGATCCATGACCTACTTTAATATTCTCTGGCATTCTGCACTTTTTTACTCAAATTGTCTTCCCAAAGCTGGCATCATACAGAAAACAACGCAAAACCCCGCTGCTGAGCTCTCCAGAGACGATGGTGAGCCTCCTCAGAAGAATGAATGCACCATTATCGGAAAAAGAGGAATAAACTGCCCTTGTCTATAGGCGCTCTCCTCGGGATAGCCGTGGTGGTAAACAAAAGCCAGACACAAAGGCTGTTCTCACACCAGAACCACGTGTGCCGTGGGGTGTGAGGCTGGGGATGCGAGCAAGCAGACAGCGTTTTATTTTATAGAGGAGATAGAGAGGATCTGGGCGTATTTCTAGTTTTATTTATCAGAAGGCATGATTTCTTCTGCTCTCAGAAGCTGTAAACAAAGAAGTACTTTGTGTTAAATAAATCCATTCAATACAATTCTCTTTTATTTGTAAAGCCATGCTAAAACCACAGTAAAGATGGAGATCTCACCCAAAATAGTGTTCCTTGCCATCATAAAGCACTATCATCAGCATTTCCAAACCAGTTTGTCCCCACCCACGTGGGTGACACCATGGCCATGGGCTTTGAATATCCACAGCAGGCTGTGGCCACACTATTGCCCCGTGGAAGCCGGCACATGCCGGTGCCACCAAGGTTTCCTGTGGTGTTTCAGAAGAAAACCACAGGGTGCAGGGATCAGCAAGCGGGACATCTGTGTCCTCCGAGATTGTCCGCACACATCCCAAAGCGCCTGTGCGGGGACAGTGGCACTGGGAAGGGCTGGGGACATGCAGCACGTGCGCTGGGGCACACCCAGCGTGCGAGAGGGAGGATGGTGTTTGCCCACGCAGCGCCATGCGTCAGCACCGCCTGGCTCCCTCCGACTGGGATAAAGCACTTCCGTCAGGATCAGCACAGCTCCATTCATTAGACTTCTTTCCTTTCTCCCAGTGCTGCAGCGTCCTCTCAGCATCGCTTTATCCATAGGCTTTTTAGGAAAACAGGATCTCTTTATGGTTCCTAATGGAGCTCTTAATGCACAGCAGAAGCCCTGCTAGGCCTGAGTGGACGTGTGCTTTTATTTCATGTGTTATTGATGAGCGAGTGTGCCACGCTCCCAAGCTGGCTGCTCATAAATTATCCAGCATTGCTCTTCAGAGGAGCTGCTCTCCTCCGCGGGTCGGCTGGGAGGACCCTGTCCCACGCCATGGGGATGGGATACGGGGGCAGTTTTTTGCCCCCAGCTGTGTCACCGCAGCCTGGCCCAGCACCATCACGGCGTCATGGACCCCACAGCCCCCCACGGGCACAGAGGGTAATGTGGGCCCCGCGCACCACCTACCCCAGGGCAGCAGCCCAGCACTGGGGCAGCCCCCGGCCGCCCGGCAGCGGGACCACGGCCACAAGAGGAGATGCTGCAGGCCCTGGCGACCAGGGCTGATGGTGGCCAGGGCTGAGTGGGCCTCGGCTGTGAGTGGGTCTGGGCTGAGCAGGCCTGCACCGAGTGGGCCTGGGCTGTGTGTGGGTCTGGGCCGTGAGGGGGTCTGGGCTGAGCAGGCCCAGGCTGTGTGTGGGTCTGGGCAGTGAGTGGGTCTGGGCTGTGAGTGGGTCTGGGCTGTGAGTGGGTCTGGGCTGTGTGTGGGTCTGGGCTGTGAGTGGGTCTGGGCTGAGCAGGCCCGGGCTGTGTGTGGGTCTGGGCTGTGTGTGGGCCCGGGCCGTGTGTGGGCCTAGGCCATGAGTGGGCCCGCGCCGTGAGTGTCTCCCCGAGGCCCAGCCGCGGCCCTGGGCGGCACAGGGGTGCAGGCAGCAGCCTCCCCGCCGAGCCAGGCCCACCCTGGGAGGGGAGCCCCGCGCCCCCGCCCCGCGGGCCGCTCCCGGTGAATCAGCACGGGCGGCCGCCGGGACCCCGCGGGCGGGACCCCGCGGGGGGGCGGGGAGGGCCCCCAGCGGGGCGGGGCCGGGCGGGGCGGGGAGCCGGGAGGCGTGGCCGGGGGCGGGGCCGCGTGTGACGCTGGCGCGCGAGGCACGACGGGAGATGGAGTCCTGGAGGGGGACTGGCCGTTGCCGCCACACCCCCCCGGACTCCATCTCCCGTCGTGCCCCGCGCGGGGGCGGTGGGCGGCGGGAGGGGCAGGGCGGGGCGGGCGCAGGGGGCTTGTGGTGGCCCGCGGCGCGCGCACAGCACCGGGTGCAGCCACCGCCGTCGCCTCAGCCGCAGCAGCGCCGGGAGCCGCCGCCCGCTCGCCCTCCTCCTCCTCCTCCTCCTCCTCCTCCTCCTCCTCCTCCTCCTCCTCCTCCTCCTCCCGTCGCCCTCCTCCTCCTCCTCCTCCTCCTCCTCCTCCCGTCGCCCTCCTCCTTCTCCTCCTCCTCCTCCTCCCGTCGCCCTCCTCCTTCTCCTCCTCCTCCTCCTCCTCCCGTCGCCCTCCTCCTCCTCCTCCTCCCGTCACCGCCCTTCCTCCTCCTCCTTTCCTCCTCCTCCTCCTCCTCCCGGAGCCTGCAGCCTCCTTGCCCTTCCCCCGGCCCCGCGAAGATGGTGGACCGCGAGCAGCTGGTGCAGAAGGCCCGGCTGGCCGAGCAAGCCGAGCGATACGACGACATGGCGGCCGCCATGAAGAACGTGAGTCCCCTCCCGTGTCCGTTGTCCATCCTCCCTACCCCGTCGGGCCCGGGGGTGCGGGTCCGCGCTCCCCTCGCCCTTCCCGTGCTGCCCCCCTCGGTGGGTGGTGGGGCCCGGCCTGGGCTGGGGCGCGGAGGGCCGCGCCGCGGGGGTGTGCGGGCCCCGGCCCCTCGCCCTTACCGCCCCCACGCCGTCCCTCCGTGTGGCTCCGGTCCTTCTGCTGCCTCCGGCACCTCCCGCTGGGTCCCGCTCCCTTTGACTTTCCCCACCCAGGGACACCCTCCTTTCTCCCGACCCCCATCCCCTGCCTCTAGCCCCCCACGCATCCTCTCCCCTTCCCTAGAGCCCCCACCCAGCCCCACGCATCCTTTCCCCTGCCCTAGAGCCCCCACCCAGTCCCACGCATCCCTCTCCTCTGCACTAGAGTCCCCCACGCATCGTCTCCCCTGCCCTAGAGCCCCCACGCATCGCCTCCCCTCCCTTGCTGCCCCCCACACATCCTCTCCCATGTTCTGCTGCCCCCGATTCTGCCCCACACACCCTCTCCTCTGCCCTAGAGCCCCCACCTTGCTCCCCGCATTGCCTCCCTGCCCCATCCCTTCTGTCCCCCCACATCGGACCCACCTGCCTGCCCCACGCATCCTCTGCTGTGCCCCCGTCCCCACCGCCGCTCCCCACCTTGCCATAGTGCAGGGGTCAGAGGAGCCAGCCCTGGGGGGGTCACGCTGGCTCAGGGGACTGCCAAGCCCGGTGGGGTGAAGCTGTGGGGAACCCCGCGGGGTGGGGGGAGTGTGTGTTTGCGTGCACACCTCTCCCCGCTGCTGAGATATCCCCTCATTGCTCCCGTGCATCCTTTCTCACGTGCGGTCGGCGAGGCTGGTGTGTGCTCGTGACCCCAAAGATCGGGAGCCCTTTCGCTGCCAAAGCTCTTATTTTTACTGCACTTGGTTGGAGATTTATGAATTGAGTCATGTTGTATTCATTTCACGCTCTTAAAATAAAGACTCTGCATATAGCAGGCTGATCTGATTTGTGACACTGAACGCTCCCCTTCAATACTGACATTTTGACAATATAAGAAGGGAAAAAAAAACATATCTCTGATCTGATCTTGCAAACAAAGCAATCGTGGGAGGCAGGATCAAGTCATTCCAGAAGATTCTGCATTTGTCATATTGCAGAGAGGCTAGACTGGGTGGAGGGAGGGAGGGGGTGCTTTAAAGGGGAAAACTGTTCTTTATGTTTGTCTTCTTAGTCAGGTCTGAACCTTTGCGAGGAGCTGGGGTGTCCTCCCTGGCTGATGAAAAGTGAATGCTGATCTAGGAATGTCGCAGTCTGCCGTGGGTGCAGCTCTGTTTGCCCATATTGCACCATTTTGTCAATAACCTTGCATTTATCAAACAGACAAAACTGTCACAGCCCGAGAACGGGGAGGGAGGAGATGTCTTATCAAGAAATGAAATATGGATAATCAGAACAAGATATTATCATATTAAACCAACCGGGCTATTCCTCTGCTGCACTATGGCTTTTATACCATTTTCTGATAACGGCATCTATTCATTTTAAAGCAAAGCCTGCTGTGTGAGCAGATCCTACAGCTCATTTCCTACGGATAATACAGCCGCTACGACAAAGCCAACAGGGATATGCCTGGGACACACAGCCGTGTTGCAGTATTCCCACTGGGCGAATTTCCCTAGCCTGCTTACCCGGGCTCGGTGTTTAAACCAAAGGCATTGTTAGAGATTATATATATGTTTTTTTTCCTTTTAGTCCTTACTGGCCCTGGTGAAACAGTAACCCGGGCTAATGCGGCTTATCAGTTGCCGTGTAGTTTGGCCGTAAGAAAATGATTCACAGCGGGAGTGCTGACACCTCCCGCGACAGCAAACAAAAGGCAGAGCTTTGTTCTTCATTTCTGCACAATGCTGCCCAAACTCTGGCACGGTCGGTCCGGCAGTGATGGGCATGTCACGCTCGGTTATCCCTGTCACTGTCCTGTGTGCCACCCATCCCCCAGCTCGCGTTGTGCGGGAGGCTGATGACCTCGCACTCATTTCCGTAGCAACGCCTAGTGATGTCATATGCCATGGTCCAAGCTGCAATGCACCCAGGTGGTAGCAGAGAGCATGCGGGCTGCGTCTAGCTAAGGTGATGCAGAAGCATTCCCGTGGTTGTCGCCGTTTTGTCTCCTGCCCTCTAAAGCTGGCCGTCCGCTTGCTTCCTTAACACCGTGCTGAGAAATGCCGGACAGCTTTCCTTGAAAGCCTGGTGGGGTAATGATGTGCATGAAAGAGGTGCATTTTCCTGCAGCTTGATCTCACCGTTGCGTTTCAGTGGTCGTCTCGCAGGTGGTGATGCGGCAGCGGGGCCCGTTGTTCAGCAAGCCTCAGCCCTGCCTGCTCGGGAGCCTGTGCTGAATGGTTATTTTAATGGTTTAAAATGCAAATGGTGTACTGGGGCTCTTACTGTCTGCTGATTCACCCAGTGCTGCGTGCCACAGTGCTGGACTGGATCACAACAGTTTATTCCAAATTATATTATATATATAATAAGTTCTAGCTCCTTCCTTGTTGCAAGTGCCAGCTGCCAGTGCCCCTGATTGGTATGTGCAGTCGTGTTGCCACTGCAGGAGCAGGATTGCTCCTTCAGCCCCCAAATGTGCCAGGTTTACTGGGGAGTCTCAGTAAAACGCAGCAGGGGGTCCCCTCACCTACCGGAGGGAGCAGAAGGTGTTGCCGCACCCAGGAAAGGTGTGGGGATGTGCCCATCAGTCCAGGGTACGGCTGCATGACCTTGGTCATGTCCCTTGTCACCTCAGCCCTGTCTTGGGGTACAGTCAGCCCTATAATGTGTTGGAGAGCAGGAAAGCTCCCTGCTGGTCCCCAAGGTGGTGGCTGTGCCCACTGGTGAATGGGCAGGCCTTGGCCTTGGCCTTGCCATCCCAACTGATGCTGTGCCCAAGCAGCACCAGCGGTTTCCTTCCAAGCTCGCTGGGGCTTTGCTGCCCGCGGTGCCTGTGGTTGAAGCGAGCTGCCTTTCTGTCTGGTTCAGCTCCATGAAGAGTTTACGGGCTGATCCACGCCAGGGCTGTGGATCGATATCCATTAGCTGGGGAGCCGCGTGGCTGCTGGAGGCTTTTTGGAGGAGGAGCCCTGCCAAGGCCCCGGCGGGTGCTGCCTGAGGAGCAGAGCACGTGTCTCCCCACAGACCTTTAGGGTGGGGGGGATGCGCAGATGAATAAGCAAGATGATTGCCCTAACTTTTACAGGAAATAAGTTGCCTAAAAAGGGTGGGAGGAGGATTATTACGTATCATGTAGGTACAGGACTGTATGGCAGAGTCCTTGAGCTCACCTGAAGGTCCTCAGTGAGGGGAACACTGGGCTAATTGACTTTGGGGACCCAACCTCTGCGGTGGGGCCGTGGCTGTGTCGTGTGTGAGGGCCATCAGCTGTGGTGGGGGTGGGTGTGGAGGGGTGAACATTGGTGAAAAGCAGGTGGCTGTTGCCCAAGCTTTAGACACAACTGGTTCTTGGTGCAGTAAATGGCCGTTGTTGGTGGAGGAGGAGAGCGAGCGTGGGGAGCTGCAGGCCTTCCCTGGCACGGGACATGTGGGCTTCTGCCATGTTGCTTGCCAGCCTGGCAGGGTGTCATCCTCCATGTCCAGTGACCAGGTTAGTGCGGATAGCAGGGCTTCACACAGATAGCAGGCTCGCCCTTGGAAAGTGGGGACTAACAGGAATTCCTCCTCTCTGGAGAGTCCCAGGGGAAGGGAGCAGGGATGATTAGCTGCTTTCTGCTTTGCAGTGTAGATGAGACAAAAGGGTGAGGTGGAAAGGCTTCTCCAGGAGGAGTGCTGGGCCGGCCATCTGTGATGGTAGGAAGGGAGCAAGGAGTGCGAGCTGCTGTAGTAGCACTTCCCAGGGGGGCTGGGGAAGGCTTTGGAGAAACCATTTCCAGTGCCGAGGTGGAGAGGGTATGTTGGCATCTGATGACTGCATCGATGCTCTTGCTGCTGCCCCTTGTGCAGGCGTCTTGAATGCTGCTCAGCCTGGAGGTGCCTCCTGGACCACTGCAGCATGGGACTATGTGGCTGTGTGCTCCCCGACCTGCCCTTACACATAGAGGAGCAGTCCTCTCACCCTTTAGCAGCGAGGGCTCACTCAGACCCAAGTGATGGTGGGGGGGGCTGAGGCAGCGTGACTCACGAGCAAGGGAGCAGGGCTTCCTTCCCGGTGGTCTGTGAGGTCAGGGCAGGATGGCTGCTGTCAGGAGCTGCCATCCTCCCGTCCTTCTGACTTTGTAATGGTTCACGGTGTGGGCTGTTTCTGCGTGAATTGGCCTCAGGACCTCATAGCGGTAGGCTGTCGCACATCTGTACTTAAGCCACGGACAGCTGACATGCCCTGTACGTGAGTACAGTGGGCACTGCACACATTAACTATATTAACTGGCGAGTCTTTAGCAGCTCAAGCTCTTAGAAATTCCCCTTTAAGCTCCTGGTAAGTCTTTATCTATGAGCTTTAGGAAAAGCCACTGATTTGTGAGACCGTGCTGGGTTTCTCTCAGTTGGCCAAGTGTGGATTTGATTAGAAGTAGCTCTTTTTGTACTAAATGATAGTGATATTGAGACTGTGATGGGGAATATAGCTGTTGAATCCTCCGCAGATATCTGGGGTACATGGAAACAGCAAAGCTCTTGGGCAGGGGCTCTCCAAAAGCCCTTAGATATTTTGGGCTTAGCCAGTAGATCTTTTGGATGGTGGCTAGCCCTGAAATTGCAAAAAGGTTGGTAGGATTTGTCTTGATTTTTTTTTTCTTCCTTTTTTTTGTGCTGCTGCTTGTGGTTAAAGATGGCTGGCTCATGGGAGACTTTTTTTTTTTAATTGGAACACCAAATAAGCTTCATAATCTATGGACAAGTTCTATCTGCCCCAGCTTTGTTCACCAGCTCATCCCAAGCTTGCTTTCTGGGGTAGACTCTTTGCACATCGGTGATGTGAACTTGGGCTTGCTAGAAGCTATAGGAACAGCAATTTAAGGGCGACCACAGAACTTCAGCTCCAAAAGCGTTTTCTGAATTGAAAACTCCTGCACCTCTGGAGCATATGCGCTCTGTTCTTGGCTTGTCTTATCTGAACTGGATGATGTCATTTGGCATCCTCCTAGCAGTCCTCATGAGTGTGCTGGATGGTGCTTGCAAGAGAAGTGAAGGCTATCCAGATAATTGTGTTGTATCCCTCTGCCTCCTCTGCTTCCTCCTGCTCGGTGATGGCTCGCACTACCTGGGGTCTGGATTATGATCAGGGAGATGAGGAACATGCTTCTTCCTCACCTTCTGTTGCTGGTAGAAGGAAGATTTTCCTTAATTTGAGGATCCACATCATATTTTTTTCCTTGGTCCCATCTCTTCTTCGCTGTGTATTACTGGACCACTTCATTTTAAGCTGTTTTCATTCTTGTGTCTGGGCCAGCAGCATTAGAAGTGGTCAGGAGCATGATCAGCTTGGCTTTCTGGGAAGGAATAAGTCTCAGTCTTGCAGAGTTTAAGATCAGGGAGGTGGAGTAAGAGCAACCTGCTGGTCTCCAGTAGGCCATGGGAAGGCCTGGGCTGGACCAGGGTTTTGTTCACAGGCTGGTGGGTGACCCCAAGCCCCTTTACAATCATAAGTATGAGGATTTTCAGAGGCTGATACTTCACTGCACCACTCCATACTGGGGTGTCACATGCTTGGAAGAAGCACAGTTAGGACTGAGATGGAGAAAGATGGTGTGCACAGGATGGTGCATAGATGGAGGACTCCAGCTGTACCAGTGAGCTGCTCTTCTGTCTCCTGCTGAAATGTTGGGATGGGATGGTTCATGCCGTTCAGGGTGGGTTTAAGTTGTGCTGATGAAAGGACTCTGCAAGGACAAAATGCACGTGGTGTGGGAGCTTTGTCAGCTTGTGTGGTGAGGAGCCTCTGGTATCGTTGTACTGGTGAGCAGTCGCTTAACCTTGGATACAGCCTTCTGTCTGAAATCTCTGAAGAATTTGTGTTCCCCTGGGTTCAGTAAATGCTCTGGGACAACATGAGTGAGCACATGCCAGCCGGCCTGTCTGGGTGTTCTGGAACTGCAGATTTGGGTAGGGTGGGGCATTGAGCATGCAGATCTTCACACCACGGGGCATCAGAAAAGATGAGATGTCCTTGTGACGTTTACCATTTTGACTGATGCATACCTGTAGTTAGGAATGGATCTACTAGCTGTGACTCTTGATACAAGAAGAAACATCTCTCAGGATGCAGCTGATGAAGCAGGGGCTGGGAGAGGAGCACGGTAGCCGTGACTTTACATCTGGAGAAACCTCTGGATGGTGACACATCTGGCAGGATATAATGCACGAACTCTTCAACTGAACTCTTCAGCTTCTATTTTGAGCAGCTTCATGCCAAGTAAACTTGTACAAACGAATGCATAGAAAGTTGTGTGCAAGGGTACATATTTAGGAAAAATAAACAATCCAGGCTTTTGTGTGTCCAACTGCCAATGCTAGAGTAACCAGCTGCTTCTTGGGAGGTGGCTTTGTCTGCGCTCAGGCATGTCCTTGGACGCAGAACATTGCTGGACTCGGTGCTGCTTCTCTCCCTTGGCAGAGGTGAGTAGCGTGTTGGGAGCTCAATACCAGTCTGGCAGGGAAGAGCAAAAAGGACTGTCGGACTAGTTCAGGCTAGAGCTAACTGCTCGGTGTATCCCAGCCAGACAGCAGGCTGTTCAGAGGCGAGAACAGAGGAAGAGAGGGTTGGAAAATGCCTACGGTCTGACCCGAGGGAGCCTTTCCTCAGTAGGTTTGGTGTCTGGGACTCTGCAGATCTGAAGCTGCTTTCTGCTTTTCTGCCCAGCTCTACCTCCTGACCTGTGACTGACAGTGAAACGTGAATGCATACTGGAATAACTGCATTACAAAGCACAGTGAAACATGATTTGCCTGACTTCCCAAGCATTTCTCCATTGACAGTGTGATAGGATACAATCATCATCTTCCACTTCACCGTGGCAAAGCTGTGATGCAGGACTCTGGTGTCTCTGGATAGCTGATGCACCCTTGACGCTTCCAGGTGTTCCTCTACACTTCAGTGCTCTGCAGCTCAAGATAGCTTTCTCCAAAACTAATGCTGTTACAAGTATTTTTGTGCTAACTGGTTTGGAGCCAGCTTAGATCTTCTTTGCTTTGCTGTCAGGGCATTCGTTATTTCTTTCTGGAAGGCTGAACGCCTTAAGCAAGTTCTGTTCTTTACTGGAACGAAAGGTAACTCACCTAACTTGTCCTTGGCTGAAGTCTCCCCCCCCTCCTGTTAGATTCGCATGACTGCAAACAAATGGCAACTTGATGTCTGGAAAGCAAAGATTTCATGAAAACAGTAGCAAGTATTTACTCAATTTGATTCTGCAAGGGATAGTCACTGCTGGAAAGCCATGGCTTGGAAACCCATATTAGTAGCAACTGCTAAAATGAAGGGGAAGTAGCTGGGAATTTGTTGCCGTACTGGTGAAGTTACAGTGGTTTTGTCTTTTGACCCCTGAAACCTTTGGCTTGGCTTCAGGATGCTGTTCAGATAAATAGCCATGGCTGGTTTCACGCTGGTGGTAGTTAGATAAAATGCTCTGCCATGGCTGCCAGGCGCTGCCTCTGCTCCTGCTGGTGCAGCTTTTGGTCTTTGCAGATGGGGAAACTCTTCTTCCCCCTGGAGACAAAATGACTTTGTGGGAACCCAGCCCACGGCTCGCACAGTGCTGTCTGAACACATGGGTGGTGGAGGAGGACGCTGCGAGGTGAGTGAGGCTGCGAGGGAGCACGGCGGCGCTCTCCTGCGCAGGACACGGGCGGTATACCGGCACTGCTGCGGTCCTTCCTGGTCTCTGCTTCTGCCTCCTCCCACCTTCCCCCCTCCAAAGCAGAGCAGGCTTTGAGCAGCTCTGGGAGTCTTCACCCATCTGCACTGGGTCTGCAGCAAGCAGGAAAGGGGAAGGGTACAGACCCATGGCCAGCTGGCTGTGGGGTTTGTGTAACTTGATGGTGCATCAGTTCCTCGACTGGGCACAGCCAGTGCTGTCATAGCCAGCTTTCTCTTGTGCGTTCCCCTGGCTGCCTGATCTAATGAGCAAAGGCCCTCCTCCCATCCTAAAATGAAGGAAAATGGTGACGAAAGGACTTTCATTCTGCTCTTTTTTTTTTTTTTTTTTTTTAAATAAGAGGCCTGACTCTCCAGAGTCCAGATGTCAAGATGTTGGATTCCTACCCGTGGCTCTGGGAGGGGAGCCTGCCTCAGGGAGGAGCTCAGCAGCAGGGTGGCTTTGTCCAGCTTCTCCGCGTGCACAATGATGGCGAGCCCGAGCTGCCGCATCTCTCCAGAGCCCTGAGAGCTGCTGGGGCTCGTGGAGCGCAGAGCTTGATGTTCACCCAGGAGTCTCACCCTGGCTGCGGTGATGGTTTGCTCAGTGGGGTCAGGAAACGCTCAGAAATGGTAAATTCTGGAAAACAGAACAGGAGTGATGAGGCAGCAATCCTCGGGCTGCAGGAAACAGTGATGCAAACAGTGATGCGACTGTCTCTCAAAAGCAATGCCTGTCTCAAAAGCAATGCCTTGGCGTAGCTGGCGAAACAAAAGCCTTTGTCTGCCTATTTAAATACAAATTTCCCCTAATCTCAGGTTTTTCTGTGTTAACTCAGATTTAGTCACATCTCAGAAGTGACCCAGCATATGCTCGGTTAGGTATTAAACAAACTTGGGTTTTGGCCCAAAACTAGTGATCTGGTGACCAGGGGCAGTGCATTAGTTAATAGCAGTAGGAGAGTAACTAGAGAACATGTTCTCTGATGATGGCGTAAGATTCCCTTAAAGTGATCCCCAGGTTAGGGAGTAGAGTATTTAATGTTTTTCTTCTATAAAGGAGATGTTAGGATTGAGTTGGTCTATGCATGTTTGAGGCAGCTGTACTTGGATGAACACAGCTCTGCAGGGACTCAAAGTATGAAACATTCCTTAATTGTTTGCAAATTCCTTCTGATCTTACTGGATGGGTTGCCTTGCTTGGGATGTATCTTTGCTTACGTATCAGGCAAAGCTACTTGGCATGCCAGTACACTTCTGATTCCTCTCTAAGATGGTTTCAGCAAGGCTCTAGGAAAATACCAGTGAGAAGTCTCAGCTTCGGTGTTAATGAGGCTGCTGCTGGACACATCGTTTGGACAGTTATGGTGCTCTGCAGCATAAAGTTTATTAATAGTAGTTGGAGAAGCTGTTGCTGTGCTGTATGCTAACAGATATGCTGGAGAACTGCTGTAGGAGATCTGCATTTGTAAAAGAATGATGCTTAGTATTCAGCACTGAATGAGAACTTGGGGAAGATTAACAGCCTTTGATTTACACCCAGCTGAGGAAGGCATTGGAGCTTTGCCTGTTTATGCTGTTGGGCTTTGTTACGTGGCATGAATATTTTATTACCTTGAAGTTGTGAGCTTGGCTTCTTGCATTTGGTGGTGTCAAGATGTCGTGCCTGAGGGGCTCTGTCACCTGTGATGAACTGAGATCAAATCTGTGGTGGTAGTCCCTTGGGCTTCAGAAGAGGGCTGGGAGGAGATAGCTGAAGCCAGGCGAGGGTAGTTAGATCCACAGTCAGATCTAGAATAGTAAAGTGACCCTCCTCGTAATTTAAAATTGGCTGCAGTGCTCCAGAAAGTTGCCAGAGCAAAAACTTGACTTTCTGTTCTGCAAGTTAATTTAAGAAATTAAGTAAAATTGTCTTTGCTTAGAGGTGTGTAAGATCAAGCCTGAAATCCCTGAAGCAGTGGGAGGGTAAAGTACATCTGGAGGGATAATCACCTTACTCACTGATGCGGAAATTAAACCTATCGTGGAGCTGGCATGCTGGAGTCTACATGGGTGTTCTGGAAAGTCTCTTGCTTAGTCTGGTAAAACACGTTTCAGACACTGAAAGGAACTGCTGGTTCTGCAGACCAAAAGACCTAGACCTTGGGATTTTTTTTTTTTGTATTTCCAGAACCTTGGCTTAATGTGTGACAATCAGACTTTCCCAAAGTTGGGGTAATGACATGAAGCAGTTAAAAACTTATGCGCTAGCTGCAGGGAGTTGTTTGCATGCTTGCAGCTTCTCCCATTTCATCCTGCTGGAGCAGCAGCTTGCCAGCTGCCGAGGCAGCAAGGGCTCTGCCATGCAGGAGGAAGCCATGCAGGCAGCCAAGAATCACCCAGTTCATCCTGCTCTGGCAGACCTGGGAGCCCGCTCGCTCAGCAGCCAGAACTTGCTCTTAACCTTTCCCGGGGTGTCCTGCCCATGGCACATTGTCTCTCCTCTCTCTTCTTGGCTCAACTGAGCAGAGGGTTTGGGTACAGCATAACACTGTCATTTTTTTGTAGCCCCTGATTAAGGACAAGCGTCTCATGTTGGCCTGACACTTGAAGCTCCAGGGAGGATTTGATGATCTGGTGACAGGGTACTTATTGCCTGGCAGTGGGGCTGGGGGTGAGCAGGAAGGCACTAATATCTGAGCCAGATTAGTACTCTTAGAAGCTGTGAGGTAAGTCTTTAAGCAGCTAATGCTCCCAGCAGCACTAAACACCCTCCCCACGTGAAACTTGGTTCATTTATCTAGTGTGTCCCTGCTTACATGCTGGAGTCCCTGAAGTCTGTCTAGCTTGGTTTTGTTTTGCCATAAATTGGGGGGGGGGGGGGGGCGGGGGAAGTCTTCTCCTATGTTGACCAAGTCTTTAAGAGTGTAGAAATGACCAGTGGTCATCCCATGAATGGCTACTTCAGCTAAAAAGCCTTTGAGTGGATGGACTTTTCTGAAGAAGAATAATGCTTGAATGGAAAAAAAAAAAAATCAGAAGTCTTTAAACTTGTACAGAAATGCTGTTAAGAAAAGAGCTGCAGTTATTCTTCAAGAGCTTTTCAGTTTGCACCTGGAGAAGCTTAATGCAGCCCAGAAGAGCCTATCATCATTCTCCTTTTCCAAGGATCTACTCTGAGCTCCTAAAACTTTAGGCCTGGTCCCGGGGCACATCTGAGCTGCCATGGCAGCAGCCTGCTGTGGCACTGGTCTTCCATGCACTTGGCAGAAAGCTTGGAGAAAAGGCATATCAGCAGGGAACAGTCTGGATAATCCGAGGCAGGAGAGCTCCCAGGCTGTTGGGTGACGGAGCAGGGTGGTGATCTTGGGCTGCTGCTGAGGTGCTTGCAGAAATGCTAAAGTGAGTAGATGATGTTTGCCAGCCTGCCATGTCTTGGGGAAGGAATAGCTCGGCGTCCCTTCTGTTGCTTTGTAGTTAGCAGGCAAAGGTGCTGGTATCCCATCTGCCAGAGAAGGTGTGATGAGCCCTGAGTGACAGTCCTCTTAAACGCTGGGATGGATGTGGTTCGACTTGCTGCTTTCTCCATCTGGTGGCAGGAAGGCACTAGACCAACAGAGATTGATTATTTTTCCCAAGAGGTTTTTAATAGGTACGAGGCAGCTAGTGGCAGCAAGACAGTGAAACAAGTTGTCCTATGACAGGTTTTCATCTTGTTGGCTATTAATAGCCTGTCTTTCCATAAGGCTAACAAGAATCGGGGTGTTAATAAGGCAAGAAGAACTTGGGCATAATTCCTTAATGGCTCAAAAACCAGATACTAGCTATAGGAGCCGCTCCCTGCTACAAGGTTGTGGAATGGTAATTCAGAAATGGTTTGTAGCTCTACACTGATGCACCTGAAGAGCGAGCATACACGATGCTCGTGCTGGAAACTGGGGTTGTTCCTTCCAGGTGGTTATTGCAATGGGTCTGGGTTGCCCTCTGTCAACTCAGTCACCATGGCAGACTGCAAGGTCTAACAACGTGCCTGGAAGCCGTGGACAGAAGGCAGGCGCGTGTTCCCTTGTGCTTGCCTTATCTCCAAAGCTGCAGAAGAAGCTGGTGAGGCAAATCGATGACACCCAGGTGTTTGCAGCAGGAAAAACTTGAGCTGTTAGACCAAATGCTGGGACTGCAGCACTGCAGATAAGGGGTGGTACATGAAAAACCGCTACCAAATGCAGAACAGGAACAGCGCAGAGCTCTACTGATGTGACTGGCTATCTCGCCTTGGCTCCGCTATGACCTTTTACATGCAGGAATGACCCAAGTAGTTGAAACTTGCTTTTTCTCTAGCTGAAATCCATCAGAGCCAGACTGAAACTGAAGATCTGCAGACTCCAAGGACTTATCAAACCTGTGTGTAGTGAGATGAAATTCACTTTGGCTTAAGTAGTTGTTAAGCTACAGAGGCCAATGAAATAAATGAGCTCTTGATTTTCACATCTTCTTTCCAATTTGAAGACTTTGTCTTGGGTGGTTCAAAGTCACCTTAATAAAGGCTGCAGAGTGGGATGAAAGCTGCTGTTAACTGTAGGAGCATGCAGAAATCCTCATCAGTGTCTAGAGTGCCTAAGCTGCCCCTGAGATCCAGTTATGCTACAAGCAACAAACAATCTTACTTTGCAGACACTGGTCCTTGATGCACTTGGAGCAATTTGAAACGTAATGGCAGAACTACACCACGTGCCTTCAGCTGCTGTCCTGCGGTGAGAACCAGCCCCACCAGCTTAAAAAATGGGAACTAGTATATGATTATTCATACTGAAACAGTCAAAGGAGACAGCAGTGGGGAACTTAACTTTTGCCTGCATCCTGCTTGTGCTTTTCTGGTCTTCTCTGAGATGAAGGGCTTGACCTGCAGCTGAAAATCCTCCTAGCCACTCTGAGATAAAACACAAGCAGAGGGGACAGCACAGGAGATCAGCAAGGAGAGTAGTAGTTATGGTGTGACTTCCACTTTGGAAGTATGACATGGGGGGGAAGGCTAGAGTACAGGGGGAGAAAGACCCAAACCAGTGAAATCTGGTAAGATTTTAGATTTAGGTCTAATTTAACACACACCTACTTTGTGTTGAAGTAGGACAGTGCTCAAGAAAAGCATCTTTCCGACTGCTGCGATGGTGCCAGGACAGCTTGCTCTGGAGCACGCAAGGAGAAGCTGTTCTTGACTAGGTCATGTGATATTTAGTCGTGACTGTAATCAAGCCACCAGGTAGTGGTGACAATTTAACAGCCTTGAGGGCAGCCATTTCTTCAGAAGCTAGACATAGAGTGAGAAGGGGACAGAAAAACCAGGCAGTCTCTCTGGCATGTCACTTCCAAAATGACAGCACTCGGGCTGGTGCTTGCAGGTGGGTGATGGGGTCCCACCACGAGACATCGGCTAGAGATGGGGGACGGGGGGGGGAAGGTGACATGGCTGCAGGTGGTCATGAACGTTTATCAGCTGCTTGAGCCTGAAGGTGTTGCATGCTGCTTACTCCCCTTGCCGGTGGCTTCAGACGAAGTAAGAATTTCAGTGGTGGGACTTCTGGCCATAATGTTGTTTCAAAAGCACATTTGCCTTTTAAAAGAAGAAACAGAAAAGGGGACCTTCAGGCCAGACCTCAGTGTGACTAACAAGCTGCATGTGAAGGAAAACAAGCCAATTGCTGGGGTTTCTGTTGAGAGATAACATACTTAATTGCATGGTACAGAAGCTGTAGATAGAACCAAGGAAACGCAAGTGCTGAGGAAGAGATGGCTGTTGTGTATCCTGGTGGAAGAGGAGCTCTGGGTATGTTCAAAAGCTGTTCTCAGTGGACAGTTTGAGGTTTTATCTCTCTCTCCAGGAAAGCTTGGCTCCTCTGTGTATTTCTAATGTCTTCAGGGACTCGGGATCTCTTCTAGGCAGTCAGAAAAGCAAAAGTCTTGAGGTTTATAATGTGGATTAAATGTCAAATATTGATGGTATTCCCCAGGGAAGAATCTCTGGGTCTGCTCAGCTTGCTACGCTGTATGCTTTAAGATAAGACATCGAAGCTAGGTAGGAATCATAAATGGGTGGGCACTTAGTTATAAAACTATATAAACTATATGTGTATAAGGATAAACAGGTGAGACTAAATCCTGTGATGGATGTGCAGCTACTGAAGGGTCCTCAGAAATTACTATTTCATGGTGTACTCAGAAATTATCACTTCAGACCTCCTGATGCAAGGTGAGAAGTGGAAGATAAGAGTCTTGTAAGCAAACTAACCAGCTGCTGGCTGGGAGCAGACCTCCCCTGTAGGTCTCAAAATCCTGCTAATAAGGATGCTTCTGGAAAGAAGGTGCAGTTGGACCAACCCTTGGGCTTTTGGAGAACATGAACCTTGACATTAGTGGCAGGTGAAGTTTTGTGTGCTCCCTGCCTTCTCCGCATGAGGCTGAACCTTCCCCTGGCTGCAATGCGATACTTGGGCATGCCGGGAGCCTGCCAGGTTTTGGACGTGGTGCTGAGTCAGAGCTCGCAGCTGTAGTAGAGAAATCAGTAGAACCTTCTCTGAAATAGTGCTGCCTCTGAGGAGCTTTGTTGCAAATCAGAGAGCTTTGATTTGTACAAACCTCAGGACTCTCAAGCAGTAGAAACCCTGAACTTCCAGCAGTTTTTGTCCAACGGGAACTGTTGGACTATCCCTGTGGCTTTAGGGCACTTGAGTCTTGGTGGTGCAGACACTGGTGCAGGAACTGGTGAGACTGGAACTTGGCAGTGTCCTCAAGCTTGGTGACACCTCCAAGCCAAAGCCCACCAGTGTAGATTGCTCCATGCCAAGCCTGGTGTAGACCTGCACTCCCAGGCTGGGTGTCTTCTCCTCTGCTTCTGCCCTTAGGTAGGGCTTCTGCCGGCACAGGGCTGCCTGCAGTGTGCCAAGGGTCTGGCTCCTGGCACGTGTGTCACCTCCTCTGACAGGACATGGGGGAAGCTCTTGCAAGACCATTGCCTGCAGACTAGCAGGGAAATGAGAGGTGCCGCAGCTGAGGTCTGCTGCTCTGCGTCAATAAAGAGCCAGTCTTGTGGCTGGCCTTGCAGGCTGGACTTGTTTGGGGGGAAGAAGCAGAAAGGAAGGTGAAAAAGGTCTTTTTTTTGTTTGTTTCTTTTTCCAGAATAGGTAAAAGACTTGCAACTATCAAGCTTCCAGCTGTGTGAGCATGTGGACTTGGCTGTTTATGCCACATGCAAGGCTTCACTCCATTTCAGCCACATGCATCTCCTGCCCCTCCCCGCCCCAATCTACAGGGGCACCAGGGTGAAACGAGGCTTAACAGTTACTGAGATTTGTGGTGCAAGTTCTGCCTCTCTCTGCTGTCAACAAGGGAAGTAAAACCCCAAAATGACTGAGCTTCCCAGAGAGCAGATAGACATGCAGCCAGAGGCTGATGGCTTTGTGTTCCTGCCAAGTCCTCATAATGCCAAACTGAGATTTTTCTTGGGATATTTGAAGTCTCTTAACTCCATGTAACAGTACTGGGAATGGCATCAGGTGACCTAATGCTAGGGTTGGTCTGTATGTGAGGGTCCCGCCCTTCTTAAGGGAGGTGAGACCCTTAAGGGGGAGGGTTCTGGTAAGATTAATCTGGATGCTGGAAGCAAACATTAGCAAAAATTCTCCAAAAGGCTTGTAATGTGACCGCTGCAATCTGATCCAGGCCTGATGCAGGATATTGCCTTATAGATGTTACACCAGAGGCATTCAGTGCAATGCTATAAATGAAATATATTGGAGCTTGCTGTTTAGCCTCTGGCTTGATTGAGCTCCCTTTGTGTTGGTATCCTGCAGCGTAAAGAAAAATCAGCATTTGGTTGGCCAGCACAGGCTTACAGTGAAGGCACAAACCCGCACCGCTCGACAAGTGGCTGCAGCGGTTTCGGGGTGGTGCTCTGCCGGAGATGTTCCCCCGTACAGCGCTGTTGGCGGTGCCTGTGCAGTCCCGTGCTGGAGTGCAGAGTGCCTCAGGGCAGAGGGCACCAGCGCAGCCTTCGGTGAGCGGTGGGGCAGCAGTGTCTCAGCTGTAGTGCTGGGACATGGCAGGCAGTTCAAGAGGCAGTGATAAAGGCAGTTTAACCTGGGATAGGTCTTTTCCACCTCCCAGTGACTCTGATTAAGGCAGCTGTCAGCTATCTAGCGTCCCGGGCATCTTGCATTTTCTTCCTGCTGGGAATGCAAGTGCCAAATGGTTTTCCTTTCTTCCTCTCTCGGCTCAGTTGCAAACTGAAATACTCGCAGGACTGCAGCTGCTTCCCTTCCCTCCTAGTGCCGAGAGATGTTGTCCCTGTCTCTGTCCATGTTACACCTTTGCCGTTTCTCTGCAGTGCTCTACCTTGCTGGGAGCCTGGGTACTGCTAGAAAGCAGTTACATGGTTAAAAAGGCTCCCTTTCTGCTTCGACAGGTTCCCTGCAAGCTCCCTGGAGGAATCTGCTTTCTCCACAGGTGTACCTTCCATCTGTCAGCGAGTTTGTTGAAAGGATTTTGACAGGCAACTTTCTTCTGTAATCCTTAATAGCTTCGAATTTAAGATGTTTATGGCAAAGCTAATCCTACGAAACTCCCTGTAGCTTTAATAAATCTGTCCGCCAGCAAGACTCTTCTGGTGAGAGGAGGTAAATCTACTTCTTTCTGCAGTGATAAATATCTGCAGACTCAGCTGTGGGGCAGCTTTAAAGTCACCTGCTTGGTCCACACTTAAAACTGGTATCTCTGCTCAGAGAGCGTCTCACTAAAAGCAAGACATCATGTTGTTATCAGCCTTCATAACCAGTGTCAGAACAGAAAACTGTTGGAGCCAACGAGTCTCTTGTAGTGGGGCTGTCAACACTGGACTCTCCGTTTGCAGCTGGAAGGTAAGAGAGTAAGTCAGGCTGGGATTTCTGGATGTTTCTAGTCCTTACTCAAAGCAGGGCAACTTAGGTAGGACAAGACCCTGGGTAACCTGATCAAGTTTTGAATATCTCCAATAAATCCCTAAGCTCTAGGGCAGGGGGAGACCTTCATTGTGCTCCGGTATCTTTCAAAGATGGCTTTAACCTCACAGTATCTTTATGTTTGTGCAGGTGTCACTCAGAGGGGAGAATGGAGTCGTTTCAAAGTCATGAAGTCCTGTAAAAATACAGACAACTAGAGACCTCTGAACTTAGAGCACAAGACAAACTGGAAGCAGCATATAAATGACTTGCCAGGGGTACTTTAGCACGTTGCAGTCGGGCTGCGTACAGGGCTTTGGGGTTAAACAGCCACCGTGAGCCTGGCTGGGAGAGGTGGGATGTGCGTTAGTCTCCTGGCACCGGGAGCTGCCAATGGGCCGGGCATCGCACACCCTGCTTACCTTGGGGCGTGGAAATCAGGAGCTGCCTTGGCATGCTGCCCCGTGCAACTTGTCCCGTATTGGTGGCAACTGCTGATAGTCCCAGGAGATTCTGCCCTCTAACGTGACACCCATTTCCCGAGTCCCTCAGCCATCTTTCACCCTTGCCACAGAAGGCAGTTGTGCCTTTGCGCAGTCGGACCCTCTTCTGTCTGGAGATGGGCTGTTTGCTGGTTCCCCTGCCAGGCTGCAGAGCATCTTGTGGAGCAGCGCAGGTCCACACAATAGCGGGAAGTGAGAGTGGAGGCTGCGCTTGCTGCCTCTGCCTTGAGGAGAGGGTCCAGATCAGAGACCAGAGCGCACTGCCTGCTGCGGGGAAGCTAAGGCTTAGCTCTAGCTTGGTTTTGGGAGAAGATATTAGCCAGACTGCAGCTGAACAGCTGGAAGGAGAGCTGCAGTAGAAGTGAATGTTGCTGGAATGAGCAGGTCAATATGGTATAAGCAAGCGTGAGTCATTCCAGGCCACTCAAACGAGGTCTTGGACCATCCTACACCTTCCAGCGTGAGCCCTTGGCCTCCTGATCACCACCGTGATGTGGTTATCTAGGCCCAGAACAAACCTTGTCCTCACAAACGCTTGTGAAAACAACTCGGTATTTGCAGAAGCCTGCACATCCAAACCATTGCCTAATCCTGGTGAGAAGTGACCACCGAGAGGAGGCTTACAGGTCCTGCCCTGCTGGTCCACTGCCCATGCAGCCGTACCCAGGGTGTGTATGTGGCGGGGTGGTGTGCCCCAGGGGATGGGGACAACAGCCATAGGCAGGCTCAGGGTGTCACCTGGCAGCTGTAACTACCCCAGCAGAGCGACTGTGAGGAGCAGCCTGGCTGACAGGGCGTCCTGGGCTGCTGCACCCGCTCTAAGGGCGCAGACCCCCACACATGGAGCACGGCAAGGGGGACACGAGCCCTTGCTGCTGCCCCGAAGGCAGGGTGGCTGGTGCGGCCGTTGTCTGGCTGCCTCGCTCTTGCCAGAGGTGCTGCCTGCATGGCTTCAGCCAGCGATGGTGTCACGGGAGCTGGAATGAGATTATTGCAATATAAAGTGCGATGCTTCCCAGTAACTGAACCGGCCCAGGTGGCGTTGGGCAGCCCGCTTGTGAGGTGGATTTGTGCTTCGTCGTCTCCTTAATCCCTCTGTTGCCGCGGTGCGTGAGGCAGGTAGAAGTGATGCTGTGCATTAACGCTGTTATCCTCAATGAAGAAAATCCTGTGTGGGAAGAACACACTCTTACCATGTGAGCTTTTAAGTCCTTGTCTGCACAGATGCCTGCGGCAGCTGTAATTTTAACATCTAACGTATTCTTTAGGCATCTCAGAAGCATGCCCTGTGCTTACGGGAAACGGAAAAGATGAACACCCCGTAGCTGTGGTATTGTTAATCCGTGCGGCTGGCTCGTAACCCTGGACCATCTCCACCCTCTCGCTTTGACTGTCCCTCTCGCCTGCATCACGCAGTCTGACTCTCATCCCGCAGGTCAAAGGCGTCTCTTTCCTAGAAGATTTTTCTCGTCCTGGAAAACGCTGATCTTCTAAGAGATGGAGAATACCTCAAATAAAACCCAGCCTGTCCCTTTTGCTGGGGGACTGGACCACGGCGTGATTTCCCAGCTGGCTCCCTCTGGGATGGGAGCAGATGCTGGATGACAGAGCAGGATTTTCCAAGCCAGCTGCCGTCTCCTGCTTCTCACTAGAGATGCACGGGAACACCCGAAGGTGTGATGGGAACATCAAGTGACTGGGGCTTAACCCGAGTGTCTCTCTTCTCTCTCCCTCTCTCAATACAGGTGACGGAGCTGAATGAGCCTCTGTCCAACGAAGAGAGGAACCTGTTGTCCGTCGCCTACAAAAACGTGGTGGGGGCACGGCGCTCCTCTTGGCGAGTTATCAGCAGCATTGAGCAGAAGACCTCTGCTGATGGAAATGAGAAGAAGATAGAAATGGTGCGGGCCTACCGTGAGAAGATCGAGAAGGAGTTGGAAGCGGTGTGCCAGGATGTGCTGAGCCTGCTGGACAACTACCTGATCAAGAACTGCAGCGAGACACAGTACGAGAGCAAAGTCTTCTACCTGAAGATGAAAGGGGACTATTACCGCTACCTGGCCGAAGTGGCCACTGGCGAGAAGAGGGCAACCGTGGTGGAGTCTTCGGAGAAAGCCTATAGCGAAGCCCATGAGATCAGCAAGGAGCACATGCAGCCGACCCACCCCATCCGGCTCGGTCTGGCGCTTAACTACTCGGTTTTCTACTACGAGATCCAGAACGCGCCGGAGCAGGCCTGCCACCTGGCCAAGACGGCCTTCGATGACGCCATTGCCGAGCTAGACACCCTCAACGAGGACTCCTACAAGGACTCAACGCTCATCATGCAGCTCCTCCGCGACAACCTAACGCTCTGGACGAGTGATCAGCAAGACGACGACGGTGGAGAAGGCAACAACTAGACCCCCCCGATGGACTGGCAGCCGCACGCTGATGCTAACTACTGCAGTCTTTATTTTTTTCCCACGAGTGGGGGGGGGTCAGGGGTGGGGGAGGGAAAGGGAGGGGACACCTTCCCAGGGAGGCCCCCCCACAACCTGTCTTTGATTGCCTCGTTGACATTTTTGCCAAAACACCACTAGTGGAAGTCAGGCTGGCTGTGCTGGTATGGAATAGCAGCCTCACTGGCATATGGACTGTTCTGTAGATTATTAATACAAGTGGAGCTGTCTTTAATTTAACTTTATCGCTAGAAATAAAAAGGTTTTAAGATGAATTTGCGTGGATGGAATGGCCCTCGTTTTTAAGGAAAGCAACGCAAAAAAAAAAAAAAAAAAGGGAGTTCTGTGGTTCCAGTAAGGCTTCATGCGTTTGTTGCTTCAGTCCAAGTGCCGTGTGTCCGTACCACGTCGCGGGGCGTCTCTCCGCAGCGCTCTGCCTGGCAGGGCGTAGCTTAAAATCCCCAAATTGAGAAGGAATTTAAAAAAATAAAACTACAGAATTTGAGGCTTGCAAAGCCCCAGGATTTAGGCCATCCAATCTTTTTTTTTTTTTTTTTCCCTTTTGTTAAGATATTTATTAGGGTAGCTTACAGTATTAACACTAAATTGCAGTTTACAGTGTTTCTACATTACAGCCATATGACATCAAGCCTTTATTGTCTGTTTTTTCTTTTGCTAGTTCTTTTGGCTTGCCTTCCTGATCAGTCCTCGCCTGTGGACTGGCTTTAGCTATTCTGTGTCACCCAAGGCAAGAAGACCGCCCGCCCAAGGAACATCAAAGCTGCTCTAGTTTTTTGGTCAACAGCTTAACAGGTGCTTGGCTAGCGGCTGTTTCAACTATTTTAAGTCCACAGCAAAAGGTTTAAGAACTTAATTAGACAAGGGGGAAGTGTTTAAACTTAAAATGCCACTTAAATAAAAAATAAAAAAAAAAAAATTAAAAAAAAGAGCATTCAGGTCTGTATGTCATGTACTGTGTTTGGTATTTCAAAAGACCATCCTGATTTAAGGTGCCACAGCTGCTTCCTCAGGGATTGCACTGCCATTTCACTCTGCCTGACTTTCTCCCACTGTACCATGAGGTTTGTCAGCAGATCTCCGGCACCCAGGCTCCCTTGTTTGTCACCAGGGAAGCCAGGTGCGTTTTCCTTTCTCCTGGGGAAGCTTGTGGTGTAATGAGTGAACTTCAGGAGCTTAGAAACTAATTTGGTAGAGAAATCCTCAAGGGAAGAGCTACAATCATAGACATTTCTATCAACCATCGGGAGCCCAGGAACTTAGTTCTCTTCTTAGCAAAACCTTTTCCGAGTTTGTCTGATCTGGCTGGGGGTGGGAGACAGGGCATCTGAGTTGCTTAGCAGGTAATATTTACCCCATTTTGAATAAATTTTTAATTTTTATTTTTACATCATTGTTGGAAGTTCACTGCTGTTCTCTGGCTCACGGAGTGCTGTGCCACGTAGCTTTTCACCTAAAGCTGCGCAGTAAGGAAAAATCGCACTCGTGCGTTTTATTTTTATTTTTTAGGAAACAGGCTTTCATTGTCCCTTTCGAGAGTCAGTCCGCAAACAAACAGCGCGTCGTGGTGTTGCACACACGGTACAGCCGCTCCTGCTGTCGGGTCGCACGGGGAGACGTCGCTCCAGCTCCCTCCCCGCTGTCAAATGAAGCCGCTACCCCAACTCCTCGGGGAACGAGCGGAGCCGAGGCCGGTGCTCGGCCTCCAGATATTGCCCCGGTGATGCTGGCAAAGCTTTTTTTTTTTTTTTTTGACCAGGATGCCTTCGCACACAGAGTCTTGCCCAGCCTCGCTCGCGGCGAGCGAGGAGGCGCGTCCGCCGGGTGCACAGTGTGCAGCATCCCGGGGCGAGATGCTCGTGGTGCCGGTACGTGCCGTGGACTGGAAAATCGCTTTAGGCTTCTTACCTTCCTTTGATTGACCCTTGTGTCCCGTGAGCAGTGTTGTCCCAGCTGTATAATTTGGAAGTGATTTACTGGAATTACAAAAACTATCTTTTTTTTTTTTTTTTTTTTTTGGCTTTTGCTCTGGCTGCTTTAGGAAACTTAATGCAGGAGAGATGGCACAAGAGGGCTAAAAACAGAGTGGGGGTCAGGAACTTGATTTTTAAGCAGCTTGAATGGTTTCTTTCGTTTTTTAAGAGATGCACTTGCCTATGATACTGTCTCTCCAGTGAAATGATTACTGCTCCATTACTCTATTGATACAATATTGTGCATGCTAGTGTCGTATTTCTATACAGTAGCTTGAAATTTATTAACTTATACTGTAGATGTTATGTATTCCTATGACAAAATAGTCTTCAAAAATTTTTTAAAGTTTTTTAATTTATTTTTTTCTTTTGGGGGTAAAGTTTGCTCTACCAAATAGTGATCGTAACAAACTGATCTGTTATGGATGTTGCTATAGTGACATGCAATTATATATGATTTTGTTTTTAAAAAGGAAAAAAAAGCAAAAGAAAACACCAGTGTTAGCTTAATCTTAATGTCTGGTGTTCGTCATGGTGAAATTATAACTATTACAGTGTAGGAGAACAATGACTGTGTTCTTTGAATGAGCCTTTGTTTGTGCTTTTTGTCATGTTATGCAGTGAACTATTTTTAAGGTCTAATCAGTGATTATTTTTCCAACTCCGTGTTTCTGTAAGGAATTATTTCACACACGGACCATTCTTAGCAGTTTTTCCTCAGTGATGGAATATCATGAATGTGAGTCATTATGTAGCCGTCGTACATTGAGCAAATAAACTTACAGATCTGACGTCAGTGCTGCTTAATTGTTATCGCCTGTCTCGAGTTTCTGGGGGGCTCCATGGGATGGGGGGGCTCCACCTCACCGTCGGGGCTTGGGAGCCAGGGCAGGCAGCAGAGGCTGGGAGTAAACAGCCTTTTCTGCTCCTCTGGGGGCCTTCTCCCTTCCGTGGGGTGAATGGTTCACCAGGCTCCCGGCCCTCCCAGGCACGGGGAGCTGTGGGGCTGGGCCCTGGGTGCTCCCTGGGATTAGGGGGGGGGTGGGGGGGTGCCTCCCCACCTGCCTGCCTCCCTCCCCCGTGGTTTTTCCGCTCGAAGCCGCGCGCAGTGACTCACGCTGTAAAAATACTCCCCTCCCTTGGAAACCATAAACCGAAACTGTGCCTTGACTCACGCGCCCTGTGAGGGACCCTGGGGGGGCGCAGGACAGACACCCCCGGGAAGGGGCTGGGAACAACCCCCAGTGATGGCAAAGAGGGGCTGGGGGCTCACCGTGCACCCCCATCCCAGCACCGCTGCTCGCTGGCAGCCTCCTTGTGAAGGCCAGGGTGGCTTTGTGGGTGGCGAGAGCTGCCGTGGGCTCAGCCCTGCGTGGGACCCGTGGCCACCCACTCCGGCATGGCCACAGGAGAGGGGAGGGGGCTGGGGATGCCCCTCGGGGGGCTTCTTCCCTTCCCTTGGGCTGGCAAACCCAGCCGATGGCCACTGTGCTGCCCAGGAGGGTGCTGTGGAAGGAGGACCTGATCCTGCCCAGCTGAGCCTGGCCCAGTGCCCTCCCAAGCCCGGATTAGCCCCACATCTCCCCCAGCGTGACCCCCTCCTCCCCTCGCTGGCGGGGCCTCAATTTCCCCACCTGGAGGGGAAAAGCTGGAGCAGCACCTGGTGCCCCGGGCAGTGTCAGGGCCCGGGTGGGTGGGTGTGGGGGTGTCAGTGTCCCCCAGAGATGCACCGGAGGGGCAGAGAGAGAAGGAAAGAGCGTGAGCCAGCGGGCGGGGGCCTCCTCACCACTTGCCAGGCAGAATTTAGCCCTAAACTGGGGTGCTATATGTGCCCGGGGCAGCACAGACACAAGCAGAGGCACTGGGGAGGGGGCACAGCCCCTGCCTGGCACCCGCAGGTCTCCTCTCTCCCCTGCAGGCAGGGGGGCTGCAGGCACCTCCCGTTCACCCCAACTCCATGCTGGAGCCTGACAGATGGATGCGCCCCCCACCCCCCCCGAGGCATGAGACCTGCCAAACTCATTGCACCACACCCCTCTGGCGTTCATCCACCCCCCCCCCCCCCCACCCGCCCAGGCTGGGCTGCCAGTGGCTGCTACTCACTATGGAAACCATCTCCATCAATCTGGTTGCCGTGGCCACCCATCCCCAAAATTACCTGCTCACAGTGGGGGGGGGGTCCCCCCAGCACACACATGACCCCCAGCAGCAGGAGCTGACCCCTGCCCCAACCTGGGCATCGCACCTGAGACCTGTCAAACTCATTGCACCTGAGACTGCTGGGGCAGAGGGGTTGGGGCTCAGGGAGGAGGGACTCGGGGGGCACATGGAGTTCCCGGGGCTCGGAGATGGGCCTCGCAGCTGCAGGATTCCTCCCAGGTCACCGTCTGCCTCCAGGATGACTCAGGGGGGATTAGTGGGATTTGTCAGAGCGGGAACATCGCAGCCACGGGCCTGGCCTCGGCCATGTAGGGCCAGTCCTGCCCGGGGGCGTGGGGGCACGAGGGGCACGGGGCCAGCTGGGGATGAAAGGCATCAGGACCATGACCCCCCTCACACCACATCCAGCCCCCCAGCACGGCTGCAGCCTGAGCTGAACCCCACCCCCAGCCTGCCCAGCCATCACGATGGGGTGAAAGGAAGGGGGGGGACACGCTGAGGGGGCAGGGTTGGGTCTAGACGGCCCACACTGCTGGGGACCGGGGTGTGTCCTGGTCAGAGCTTCTATCCATGAAGCCCCTGTTTGCCCTCAGGCTCCCCTGCGATGCTGGGAGGGGCGTGTGCTTGTTTTTCAGGCATGTAGAGACCCAGGATGGTGACACTGGGGTGTTGAGACCCAAAATGTCCAGATCCAGGATGCTGAGACCCCGAGGTTTGGAGACGAGGGATGGTGAGACCCAGAGTGCTGAGCTCTGGGGTTTGGGAGACCCAGAATTTTGAGGACCAGGCTTGTAAGAGACCCAGGTCGTCAGACACACGGGATGTGGGAGACCTGGGGTGTTGAGACCTGGAATTTTGGAGACCTGGGATGCCGTAGACTGAGGATGTGGAAAACTGGGATGCTGAGCCCAGGAAGCTAGAGAATTGGCATGTGGAGACCAGAGATTTTGGAGACTTGGGATGTTGGAGGCCAGGATGTGGGGAGCTGAAATGTACGACACCTGGCATGTGGGACATCCAGGATAGGGAGACCTGCGGTGTGAAAACCCAGGATGTTGACCCCAGGATGCTGAGCCCGGGATGTGAAGACCTGGGATGTGGAGCCCCGGCATGCTGACCCCAGGCAGTTGAGCAGGGCTTGGTGGCCCTCCCGCTGGCCATGCTGGCCCCAGGCAGCCCCAGCCCGGTGCTCAGACAAGGCATGGGGACAGGTTTCTTTCACCACTTTTTATTCCAACTGATTCTACCGGTTCCTTCACATTTATTCAAGGCACTCGGTGACCGGGTGAGTACAAAATAAACAGTAAAAAGGGGGCTGCAAGCAGGGAGGGGTGTGAGGATGCAGCTTGTGCGGGGGCGGGGGGGCAACGGCAGCTTCTCCTCCTCCTCCTCCTCCTCCTCGGTGCCACCTACTTCTTGGCTGGCTCCTTGGCTTGGCTCTCGACGGTGACGGGGATGGTGATTTCAGCGGACTGGATGGCCGGCTTGGGCAGGGGGGCCTCCACCGTGAGCATGCCGTCGGGGGACAGCGAGGACCGCACAGCCGTGGCTTCGACACCGGCAGGGAGGCTGTGAGGGGAGAGGGGGGTCAGGGCTGTGGCACCCACCACCCCACCCTGCAATGCCCCAAATTGCTGCCTCCCCCCACTTCCAGTTTGGGTGAGCAGCAACCCCAGTTTGGCCAGTGGGCACTGGAGGGTGTGGGTGGGTGGGGAGAGGTCCCCAAAGATATCGGGGGGCTGTCAGGATCCTGTCTCCCCTCCTTCCTGGTACTTACGTGTATTTTCGGGTGAAGCACCTGGAGATGAAGCCATGTTCATCCTGCTTCTCCTCATGTTTGCCTGGAAGGAAAAAAAACCCGGGGGTTGGTTGGAAGGGGCCGGCTGGGTGGGCAGCACAGCTGGGGCAGTCGCTGTGCCCGGGGTTCACCCTGGCCCTCCAGATCCCGGCATCGCCCCACGCCGGGGAGGGGCTGATCCTGCCTGCCCTGATTTTCATTGCCTTAACATCATTTTGGCTCCCTGACCCAGCGGGGCTGGAGACAGACCACCAGCATCCCCCTGGGGCTGCACCCCCGAACCCCACCCACTGGGGAATTGCCCCCACCCCGTGTGGACCCCCTGGGACCTGTGGGGCCAGACGCTGCCGGCAGCCCCTCGCCAGGCACGAGACGCGCTGCTGGCCCCGTGCCGCGGGGCCTGGGCTTCATCACAGCGTCCCTGGCTGGGCCACCCAGGACGCTGCTAGGGGAGCACGGGGGGGTCTACGGGTCTCGTGACACCCCGCTGTCCCCTCACAGGCCAGGGCAACCCTCCCTACGGCACTGTCACCGCCCCGGGCCCCTCCACCCTTTCATGGCTTGCAGCCAGGGGGTCCCTCCCCCATCCCAGCTGGGACAACAGCGAGGGGTCAATATATGGGGGGGTGCACCCTGTGCAACACCTGCAGCATGAATGTACCCCGAAACTGAGCTTGTGAATAATGGGCCTTCCTCTTTGCCTTGATTTTCTCCTTTCCCCCTTCCCTTTTTCCTCTCCTCTCCTCTCCTCTCCTCTCCTCTCCTCTCCTCTCCTCTCCTCTCCTCTCCTCTCCTCTCCTCTCCTCTCCTCTCCTCTCCTCTCCTCTCCTCTCCTCTCCTCTCCTCTCCTCTCCTCTCCTCTCCTCTCCTCTCCTTTTGCTTTTCCTTCCCTTGCTTCCCATCACTTATTCTGCTCCACTTTACCTTTCCACCCCTTTTTCCCCCAGCAAGCGCCGGGGCGGCTGCCCCAGCCCAGCATGCAGAGGTGGAGGTGGGGGACCCCATGAACCCCCATCCCCAACACTCACCGGTTATCTCCACAATATTATCCTTGGTCTTGACCACCAGCTCCTCGGGCGCGAAGTGGTTGACGTCCAAGGTGACCTTCCAGCTGTCGGCGGTCTGGCGGATCTCGGAGATGCCGCTGCTGAGCTGGCGGCTCAGCGCCTGCCCGTAGGGTGAGCCGGGGGCCGGCACCAGAGCGCTCTCCCGGGGCAGCAGACGGAAATATCCTGGCCAGGCGCTGCCACTCGGCCACTTGTACCAATCCTCGGGGATATGGGGCATCCCAAAGGACTGGTCGAAGAGGCGGCTGCCATGGTACCAGTCGCGGAAGGGCTCCCAGCTGGGGCTGCGCAGGAAGGTGAAGGGGACGCGGCGCTCGGCCATGGTGCGCGGGGGTGCCGGGGGGGCGGCCAGCAGTGACTTATGAAGAGGGCCGGTGGCTATTTTTAGCCAGGCGGCTCAGCTGGCTATTAATGGAAATTGAAGCAGGGCTCAGGGAAGGGACGAGAAACTTTACAGGGGCCGGGGCGGCCGTACGCAGCCGCATTGAGTGGGCGGCACAGGGATGGGGCTGGCAGCCCCCCGGGTGCCCCCCGCCAGGGAAATGTCCGTCTGCCTCTCGCTGCGGGAGGTTTGGCTGGTTGGGAGTGATGGATGGCCCTTGGAGCTGCTCCCGGCCTCACCCCCGCCTGCCTGCATTTCTTTCCCGTAAAACCATCCCAGGGATGCGCGGCCCTACGGTGGCGTGGGGAGGGGGCTGGGGCTGGGCCAACACCTCGAGGGGGGGGGGAATGAGTCAGTGGAGGAGCCCGTGCACAGCCCCGTGCCCACTGCGTCACCCACCAGCCAGAAGCTTCTGGAGCCTCCCCCAGCCCCCCAGCACCCTGTGGCCATGGTGCTCAACAGGGTGGTGGGGAACCCCCAGCACCAAGTTGGGGTGAGGCTGCTCCAGCCCTTGGGGGTCCCTGGGGCCCACGGGGCTGATGGGGCCAGTGGGGGCTCTGGGGGCTGATGGGGGCTTGGGGGGGGCTGATAGAGCTGATGGGGTTGGGGTGCCAGAGGGGGCCAGGGGGACTGGAGGGAGCAGCACCCTCTTGGGTTGGGGAAGGGTGGCTCCTTCCCGAAGTCCTTTGCCCTCACATCCAAACACGTCTCTCCAGTGACGCCCTCCTGGCCCCCAGGAAGGGATTCCCATCTGGGGCCAGACTCCAGGCCCCCGATCCCGGGGAAGGGCTGTTTTCCCAGCCCGACGAGCCTGGCAGCCCCTGGGACCCCATCACCTCTGCCCCATCCCCCTCTGCCCCCCAGCCCTGTGGAGTGGAACCAGCCAGTTTTTGGGGGACAGAGGCACCATGGTGGGATGTGCCTCTCGGGGCTGAGCTCTGGCTGCTTTGGCTTTCAAGAGCGTGTGAGCGACACCAGGAGACGGGTGGTAGCTGAGACCTCACACACTCAGTGCACGGATGTGTGGCCCCAGCGAGCCCTCCCCATGGGGCGCAGGGCACAGATGGGAACACAGTAAGGGGGAGGGGGGTTTTCACAGCAAGGGATTTGGGGGGCGTCCCCTCACCTGTGGGTGCCAGCACCCTGCCGGCCCCTGCCAAACCCCTTTGTCTGGGGCAGAGCCTGGCGGCATCTCTAAAATGGTGGGGGGGGGGGAGAGGGCTGAAGGCAGCTGAGCCCTGTGGGGCTGGTGGCGCAGGGCCACATCCTGCGAGGTCTGGAACAGGCTGGAGGGGAGCCGGGGGGGGGGCGGGCTGAGGCACTGCAGGGGCTGCGGAGGTGAGGGAGTGGGAGGGATGCGGGGAAATGGGAGGGATGCAGGGAGGGAGGGGAGGGATGCAGGGAGGGATGCAAGGGGGGATGCAGAGAAATGGAATGGGAGGGTTGGGAGGGATGGGAGGGATGCAGAGAGGGATGGGAAGGATGCAGGGAGGGACAGGAGGGATGCAGGGAAGGATGGCAGGGATGAAGGGAGGGATGGGAGGGATGCAGGGAGGGACAGGAGGGATGCAGGGAGGAATGAGAAGGATGGCAGGGATGCAGGGAGGGATGGGAGGGTTGCAGATTGCAGACAAAGGAGAGGGATGCAGGGATGCTGCAGGGAGCCAGGAAGGCTGCAGAGAGACCTTGCAGGATGCAAGGGGAGACCTCTGCCCCAGCAGTGGGGCCTCTCCGGCGGGTTCCCCCCCACCCCGTAGCAGGATGCTCTGGGGGATTCAGACAGACAACTGGTGCCCAGCGCTGCGCTGCACAGAGCCAGCGGCCGATGGGGAAGAGCGAGCCCTGGGTGGCTGGAGACAGAGGGCAGGGGGAGAGAAGGATGGGTCCGCAGGGAGCTGGACAAGATCAAACCTGCACAGAGGGAGCAGGTTAACCCCGCTGTGCTGCCCCCCCGCCCCGTGAAGAAACTGCTCCGTGCCCGGCAGAGTCATTTACAATATATACTGTATATTTTATTATAATTGAACCAGCTCACTGAATCTACAGCTGTACTCACAACCCAGAAAAAAAGAGAGAACGCACGCGCGAGAGGAAAATACTGAAGTATTTCTACAGAGTATTTGTTCCAGTTAGCTCCCTCCGCGGCAGGAGACAGAGACTGTAAAAGAGGAAGACTGGAAATTTTCCCTGATGTGCTGGCTTGTCCGTGCCGGCGCTGCAGTCGGGTCTTGGGCTTTTGGGAGCCGCGGCCCTGGGGGGCTGTAGGGCTGGGGGCTGCAGCCACTGGCAAAATACGCCCCCACTGGTGGCTTGATTCAGATATTCTCAGGGACACACACCCCCACACTCTCCCAGCAGGGTTTTGGGGCTCCTGCGGCCAGTCTGAGCTTCTCTGTGGGGCGATGAGGGGGACGGGGGCTGCGGGGTGCCCGGGGGCTGCTGCGGCAGCGGCCGGAGAGGGGGGGGATGGTTTTTGGAGCGCGTGGCTCAGGGTTCACAGGGATGCTGGGGGCACTCATGGCCTTCATCTCCCCAGGCCCGGGGGGAGCAGGACCCTTCGTCTTCTCCTCCTGCCACGGTCACATCCAGAGCTGCCGCCCTGCCCCCGGGGCTGGCACATGGGGACAAGCTGAGCCACGCAGAGCCACGAGCGTGTCCCCTCCTTACCTGTTCACCCCATTTCTAACGGCTCTGCTCATCCGGGCAGCTTTGCAGAGGGCAACCAGCGGCCTTGCCAGCGAAGCAGGGGGGTGGGTGGGTACCCAGGGACTGGCACCCAGCCTGGCCCAGCTCCTGGAGATGTTTCTCCAAGGGCTGGTAAATCCTCAGCCTGCGTCTGAGCCTCGTTCCTCAACGTGCCAGGTTTGGGAGACGACCCTGGAGTGCCCCTCCACTCGCAGCTCTGCCCTGCCAGGACCTCTGGTTCATCAGGCCGCCGGCTAACGAGGCTGTCACAGCACCAGCCAAGCTGGAGTCCAAAGGATCCCCTCCCCAATCCCGGCTGGCTGGAAACCACTGTCAAACAGGACTGCCAAAGCCCGGCTTTTCATCCAGGGGCAGCGGGTTAATCTGGGCAGCTGCTCTCCCACCCGGGGAGGCTCATCCCCATCGTCCTGCTCCAGCCATCCGGAAAACGCGGGGCCTGTGAGGATTAAACACCAACAGCCCCAGGGGCCAGGACTGTCCTCAGCAATTGGGGGGGGGGGGCGGGGACGGGACGGGACTTGTTTTTGGAAAATCAGCAAAGTCCTGCAAAAGCGGGGCTGCCAGCAAAGCCCGGGACCTTCCTGCCTCTCTCTTTCTGTAATTAAGTTTAAAAAGCTGCCACTGGGCCCCAGAAGAGGTGTGGCCGGGGGCTGCGAGCCCAAAGTAAGGGTCGGACATGCCGAAGCCGGAGGTTGGCTGGATGTGGCCTTGGGGGTGGAAAATCCCCAGCCCAGCCCTCAGCCCTGCAGCTCCCTCCTCCTGGGGGTGATGGCTTAGTCCCCCCCAAAACTGGGTGAGATGGATGGGTGCCAGGGCCAGCTCCCGAGCCGGGACAAGCAGCGTTAACCCGCAGGCGTGGCCCCCCCGGACGTCCCTGCTTGGAAAGAGACTTGTGGGTGCTGCCGGCTTTTGTTCATCCATGGCTCGGCCTGTGCTTGGGTCTGGGGGGACCCCAAAATGGTTCAGGGTGCCTCTGTCCCTTGGGACACCACGGGGACACGGTGACTCTTCTGCCGGTGAAAGCCAGGGCTCGCCTCTGGCTGGCATCACACCTTCCAGATGAGCCTGGGCTGAAGAAGCCCCCTCCTGCCCACCCCCCACCCCCGCTTGTGCTAAAAAAGTCAAACCAACCCAAAAAAGCATGGGGGGCCAGGGGGTCCCCTGCCACCCCTGCCCGCTCGCCCCAAAGTCTCTGCTGAGCAATTTGTTCCCTCGCTCTGTGCTCGCCCACCCCATCCCGCCCCACCCCAGTGCTCGCAGAAGTAAGATCTCCTCCCCCTACCCCATCCTGACCCCCAAAACACCCCGGGGAGGGGGGACCGCCCCCTCCCAGGGCGATGCGAGGCCCCGTTTGAGTTTTCAGCCCCCGCTTTCCGCTGCCGCCAGGTCCATCCTTAGCAGCCCCTGGCTCTTTGCCACCTCCCCGGTGGTCCCTGTCCCTCCTGGGGGCACAGGTGACATCGGGGGGGGCACAGCCAGGATGGCGGGGGGCTGCGGCTGGGTGCTGGGGGGCTCAGAAGCCGGCGCTCTCCGAGCTGCTGCGGCTGTTGTAGCTGGGGCTGCGGCTGGGGCTGCGGGAGCGGCTGGGGGGGCTGCGAGTCCGGCTGCGGCTGCGGCTGGTGCTGTAGCTGTCGTAGCTGCGGCTGCGGCTGCGGCTGTAGGAGTAGGTGCTCAGCGAGCTGGAGGACGAGGGGCTGGGGCGGTAGTAGGGGATGGGACGCTTGCGAGCGCTGCAAATGGAAAAGGGAAACTGAGTCAGGCCCCCGGTGGCAGCTCAGGGAGGGCGTCCAGCACTGGCTCCCCAGCACGGCCGAGCATCCCCGCAGGGCAGCCGGGCTCGGACCCGCTGCAGGGTGTCAGGATGCGGCTGCCCAGCATCACCCCCCCGCCCTTCATCCCCTTCCTCCTTCCCAGCTCCGCCCCCCCCCCCCCACCCCCCCCGGGTGTTAGTCCTGGATTAGGCAGCGGCGAGGGCAGAAAGTGAGCAGGTTAATGTGGCTTTTGTGTTTCCCAGACACCAAAGATTGAAAGCTGCTGAAAAAGAGACGTTCAGGATTAGCGGGAGGCGAGCTGCGGCCCGCTGGCGCCTGAGGATGAGGAGGGATGTGGGGAGCACAGAGGCAGTGGGGATGGGGGGGACACGGGGGACAGCGACGTCTGGAGCCGGTGCAGGAGCCAACTCCTTGCCCCCTTCTCCCAGCCCGGTGTTAGTGGGACTGAAGAGAGACACAGGCACGGCCTGGAGGCGGCTGCCAGGGGCATCCTAGGGTGTGAGGAGACACAGAGGGGTCCAGGAGGAAGAGGAGGATGACAGGAAGGAGGAGGAAGGGGAGAGGTTACCCTGGGAGCCAGGCTGGCGGCGATGCTCTCCGAGAGGGACCTTGGGATGAAATGGAAAAGGAGAAGTTGGCATCACTGAGGCAGGACCACGCGGTGCCGGACCCCGGGGTGGTGAGGGGTGACGGGGACCAGGGACAAGGCAGGAGGGCAAGAAAAACCCCTGGGGCTTTTGGCCAGGCTACAGGGCAGGCAAGGGGGACCAGGGGTGTTCCCCTGTCTGCCCCCTCCCCGCAGCATCCTCCAAGCCTCGCAGAAACGGCTCTGGCTCCTCCTGAACCCCAAGCAGAGCTGGGTCTGCCATCCCCATCCATCCCAGGGATGGGTGACAGGGATGGGGGGACCAGGGACTACGGGCTGTGTCCTCCAGCCGAGCTCTGCCACCTTCCTGGGGACATCCCAGCAAAACCCAGCTCAGGGACAGAGCAGGAGGGACGCAAAACCAGCCAGTGGTACCTGGGCTGGGAAACCTTCCTCTGGGCTGGGAGCTGCTTTCCCAGCCTGTGTTCTTTCCAGGGCATCCATCAGGGAGGGCTGCAGGGAGCTCTGACCCACTGGCTGAGCAGCATTTCTCCTGTCCTCCCTCCTTACAACTTCAGTCCAGCCCAAGCAAAATAAAAACCCTCCCACAGCGAGTCAGAGCTGATTTCTGAAAATCCAGCCCCTCCACCCCACGGTCCTGATCTCCCAGCTGATAGCAGGAGACAAATAGGTCAGCAACGAGGTAATCTCAGCTCGCCACCCGTACTGCTGCCAGCCCTGCATGCTAACGAGGTACTATATATGCACAGAGTGTTTCGTCTGGCACTAAATATTGCCTGTCTTACAGCCTGGTATCCTGAGTCAATAGGATCTCAAGGAGGAGAATCTGGCTTTTGGAGGGCAGGGGAGAGACATGTTCGCAGCCACACGTCTTGCTGGAATATGCACACATGGGTTAAAATGAATTCCTATTTTCATGCCTCGAAATGGGAAGAGATCAGAAGGTTGTAATATTGGAGGCAATCTGGTTATCCGTCTGTCTGGGCTGGCTGATTCACTCAGCTGGTCATCCTCGGGGTTATCTACCCATCTGCAGAGCTGTTCGTCCATTTGTCTGTCCATCCATCCATCCATCATCCATCCATCCATCCATCCATCCACCCACCCACCCACAGACCCTTCAGGGCTGGCTGGGGAAAGAGCTCAGCCCCGGGACATGCCGGTGGCCGCGGCAGAGGCTTTGCCGTGTGCGGCACCCACCTCGTGATCCTTCTGGGCTCCATGAAGCTGGGGGAGTCACGTCTCCTCTTCCTGATGGGGGAGTAGCTCCTGGAGCGGCGCCGGGCGCGGGCGGGATCGGGGTCACCGTGGCGTGTTCGGGGCTCGTTGTCCTTCTCTCTATACCACGAGGAGGAGGAGAGTCAGGGTGTGGGCTGGGGTCTCGGGTGGGATGCAGGGACAGCCCACGCACAGCAGCTCCCCACGGGGGTGACACCCCCACCCAGGGCTGGTGCTTCCAGTGCCACCAGGGCCAGCAATGACCTGTAACCCCCTCCCCAATCCCGGGGGGGAGCCGGGACCCCCCTGAGCTGTGGATGCTCGCTGAGCCCATTGCTGGTACCCATGCCCCCCACGCAGAAGTCCCCCCCTGGGGGCTGACCTGCTGGCCGGTTTTTTCGGCGAGGGCGAGCGGGAGCGGCTGCGTCCTGCCCTCTTCTCCCGGGAGCGGGAGCGGGACTTGGAGAGGGAGCCACTGGAGCTCCAGGAGCTGCTGCGCTGGCCGGGGCTGGGCGACGGGCTCTTCCTGCGCTCCGAGGCGTGCCGGGAGTGCTTGGCCGACGACTCCGAGCTGCTGTTGGGCCTGCCCCGGTGGTGCCTCTCCTTCACCCTGTGAAGGCAGACCCCAGCACCTCCTCACACCTCGCCCGCTGCGCCTGGCAGGGTGTCCCCGCAGGAGCGGGGCACCCCAGGTTCCCATGGGGGAGCAACAAGCACGCCTAAATGACCCCAAATTTTGGCTGGGCTGCATCCCTGATTATAAAGCATGGGGCGCTCACCCACTTGGGATCCTGCACCCTGTGGGATGCTGTAATCCCACGCAGCCATCCAGGCGCTGCCCTTCGCGCTGGGATAATCCCTTGAGGGGGTGACCCCTCCTGCAGTGCGCTGGCATTGACCCACTGTGGCTCTTCCCTATCCCCATCCCCATCCCCATCTCCATCTCAATCTCCATTTCCATCCCCGTCCCCATCTCTGTCCCTGTGCCACCCCCATCCTCATCCCTTGAGTAGCCCCAACGCTGCCCTGGTCCCCAGCTTGGCTCCCAGAGCTTTGCCCGGATGGAACCAGGGTGCCCACGTGGGACTGCACCCCAAATATCAGCGACCAGCCCCCACGTCCCAGCAGGGACACCACGACCCCATCCCAGGGACCTCCTTACTTCTTGGCGTGGGCACCGTGGTTCCTGTCAGGGCCGAGCGGCGGGTGGTAGGGGTGGGAGCCCGCCGAGCCCTCCGAGTCGCTGCTGTAGCCGGCGGGGCTGAGCGGGGCTGGCGGGAGCTCCCGGGGGGCCAGGGGCTGTCCCTTGCTCTGGCCGCGGTGGCGGGGCGGCGGCGAGGCGCTGCGGGAGCGATGCCGGTGGCCGTGCTTGGCCCGCTCCGGCGTGGGCGACCGGGGACTGCGGGCACCGTGTCGGCCCCCCCGGACGCGGGGGGACAGTGGCTCCGTCCTGCCGTGAGCCCGCGGAGAGGGGGACGCCGAGGCTGGCCTCTGGCAAGGGGGGGGAGAGAGAGAGAGAGAAGGGGGGAAAGGTGGAGGGGGGGGAAGAAGAGAAGAAAGAAGGAGAAGGGGGATTTTAATGGGGGGGCGCTGAGCCGGGGCGCGGTTCACAACGTCAACGCACATCGCATAAGGCAGGCTACACAGACGCTACTCTGCACCTTCCTCTCGCCCTCAACAACGTGGGTCATGCAAACCTTCACATGCAAAACGCCAAAAAAAATAATTAAAATAAAATTTTAAAAAACCCAAAGGAAGGAGTGGGATGGGAGCAAAAAAAAAAAAAAATCCAAGAAACCCCCAAGTTGTCGGGGAGGGAGAGCTCGAAGGGAAAGAAACAACCCCCCCCGAAAACACCTGGAGTGGGGATAAAGCAAACCCCGGCACCCGCCCACCCCGATCAAGAAAGGGGAAGGGAAAAGAGGGGTAAAACCCAAACGAAGGGAGAAAAATGGGGGGGAAAAAGAAAAGATGAGAGGAGGGAAAGTGGGGAGGTGAAGGAGAGTAAATCAGACTGAGCCGAGGGGAAGGTGTCAAACCAAAGAGGGCTGTAGGTGATGGGGGGGTCTGCTCACACAGAGGCATGCACATATATAGAGAGATATATGTTCAGATATGTGTAGTTTTTATAGATAGTACAGCTTTTGGCTTAAACCAAATCAAGAAACGAGGAGGACGGCACAGAGCAACAATGGAGGGCAAGGCAGGGGGGTGGGAGGCCAGGGGCGAGAAGGCAAAAAGAAATCAAAAAAGAAAGAAGAAAAACCATCCAAATAAAATAAAATAAAATTTAAAAAACAAAGCAAAACTTCACAAATGTCCTCGTTACTGAGATAAACGAATGTCTCTGAGCTCTTCCTGGGACACGCATTGAGCTGTTAGCTGTGACTCTGCAGGGAACTGCTAAGTCCTCATCAGCACTCAACACAGACTTTGCTTTCTGCTTCCTTTTTTTTTTTTCCATTATATGCTTTTTTTTTTTTAAGTCCCTCTTGGTTAACATCCACTTACCAAAAAAGTGGCATTTCCTCCTTTAGTAGGTAAGGTATGAAGAGAAGGGAAAAGCGGGGCAATATAAGTGCATCATTAGATTCACAAAAATGCAAGAGAGAAAGAAAGAGTGAGAGAAGGAGGAGAGACAGAGACAGAGCCAGAGAGAGGAGAAATAAAACAAACCAACTCACTTCTCCTACCGGGGGGGGCGGGGAACCCTGGGCCACTGCCACGGCCAAGGCCCCGTGCCGGGCTCTCGCTGAGAGCTGGGGGGGTTTTGCCCTGCCCCGGGGTCCAGCACGCAGCGGTTCCCAAATATTTGAGCTCCTCCAAGCCGCAGCCACTGCCTGGGTTATTTTCCCCAAAAAGATGGGTGGAAACAGCTCCTGCACTGCTGGTCCCGACCGAGCCAGCAAACCCCTGCTCGGGGGGGCTCTGGGGGGTCTCCTGCCCCCAGCCCGGCGTCGGATCCCTGAGCATCGCTGGAGGGGTAAATCCTGCACGGGGCTACGCTGAGCCCGGCCGAGGGGATCTAACAGGGTTCAGGGGGATTGGGGTGGTGCCAGGTTTGTGTCACCGCACCTGGGGCTAAGCTGAGGGCTGGTGACCCCAATTCCCTGCCGGCCCCTTGCCCCAAACACGCCTGGTCAGTTAATCCTCGAGGATGAGGTTCTCTCCACCCGCCTTGCTGTGTCCTAAATGCCGCTTTTCTCCCCCAAAAGAGAAGCGGGCAAGGTGCTGGGGTGGGAGCCTGGGGATTGCTGCGAAGATGCTGCAAAAGGGACGCGAGGCCACTGTGTCCCCCAGCATCCCGAGGCAGGGGGGGCCACACAAGCCACTCTGCACTCCAGTGGTGGCATGTCCCCTGTCACTTCCTTGTCTCCACGGATAAGCCAACCCCTCCAGCCACAGACCAGCAAGCTGGAGCCAAAATGGGGGGGATTGGGGGTTTTTGTTATCTGTTTCTGTGGCAATCACCCCAGCAAGGGGGGGGGCTGGCGGCGATGGCCAGCCCTGCCCATGGCAAGCACTGGGGGACACTGAGCCCCTCCAAGGGGATGCAGCAGCCCTGGAAGGGGGGTTCAGCTGAGCCAGCGTCCGGGCAGGGAAAAATAAAAGCAGAGATGAAGAAGAAGAGGAAGAAGTAAGAGAGGGGTTTCCTCTTTCCTACAGTGGCATTTCGGTGCTGGCTGGCCACACCACGGGCTTGGGCTGTGGGGTTCCCACCCAAACCCTGGGGCGGGAGCAGAGGGTTCTCCTGCCCAGGTGTGCAGGAAGGCAACAAAAAGAAAAGCATCCCAAATAAATCTAAATCGGCAAAGGCCCAGCCCAAAAGGGAAAACACACACTGGCAGCTTGTGGGGCTGGGACGGACGGGGTTGGGACACTGTCCCCTGCCCCTCGGGGACTGTGATGCCCTGGACCTGCCTCTCTCCACGGAGCAAGCTTTCAACCTTTCCCCATTGCAGTCCCCAAATATTTTCCTTGGGTTGGGGTTTTTTTTTGTCTGCCACAGCCCAAGGCGGGGCTAAACACACACATGTCCCCACATTTCTGATTTCTCGCCCCATCCATCCACCCCTACACCCAGGATCTGCTGCTGCTCCCACCCCTTGGCTCTGGCCGCTGCCCCTATTTCTCACTAATTATGTTTGCCTTCGTTACCCGGCCCCTAAGGGGGGACTCAAATGGAGCAGCCGTGCTCGGCCCCTGGATGGAAACGAACACAAAGTCGGAGGGCTGAAAGACACAGAAATGCATTCTACCGACGGCACGAGGAGACGGGGAAGAGAAAAGAGGGGAAGAAAGAAAAAAATATTACGTGGACAGGGCAAAAAAATAGAAATAACATAAGAGAAGAGCATGGCTTTGCAGCTAACTGGGGAAAACCATACAAATAAAAAAAAATTATATATAGCCACCAAAAAGAGACAAAATGAAAGAGAGACAGAGAAGGAGAGCAAGAAAGAAAGAGAAAGAAAGTCAGAAAGAAAGAGAAAATAACATTAAATCAAGCTACGGTGCTTTTCAACAGGCTCATCTGCAGAAGTGAACGTGCAGAGGTGGACGAAATACCTACCTTTGCAATTGGCAGTGACAGGAATGCGATAATAAAAAAGAAAACAATAATCTCCACATTTGGAGGGCAGAATGGGAAAAAGACAAGGACTCTTTAGTACGGCGATCCAGACCCCTTGGCTAATCCCGTTTGCTTTGCTTAGAATCTTTTGAATTATTTTTAAAATTGGTCTCGTTAGCTTTTTTTTTTTTTAATTTTTCTTTTTTTTAAATGGAAAGGCTGTGGCCAGCCACCGAGCAGGGTGGCCGCAGGGGGTTTGCTGGCTGGTGTCTGTAACCCGGCTGCATTTCAGTCTTAAAAAGTCGCTATATAACATGGCAAAGTCCCGGATAACATGCAGGGAAGGCGATGGATGGAGGTGGGACATGGCAAGGGTTGTTGGGTTGTATTGGCCCAAAGAAAACCGGAGAGAAAGAGGGGCCAGAGGGTGCATGTGGGCGAGGAGGAGGAGGAGAGACCCGGGAGGAAGGCTGGGGAAGGCAGCAGGGATGGATGGAGACTGGACCGGGTATTTAAAAGGGAAGGCAACGCCACACAGCACCCCAGGGCACCCCTTCCTCCCAGCAGCTCTGGGAGTGCTGGGGGGGCACAGCTCACCCGGGGGTTGGGCTGAATTCGGAGCTTTTGGGGGGTCTGCAGGATGCAGGGGGGGGTTGGGTACCGAGGATGCTCAGCACTCATCCTGCTGGGATGCAAGATGCAGGCGCCCAGGTGCACGATGGCCACAGGGTGCTCAGTGTGTGTGTGTGGGGTGGATAACCCAGCACCCAACGGCCTCATCCTGCAACCGTGGAGGAAAAGCACCCCCACGGCAGCAGGATCCAGCCAAGAAAACGGGGCAGTAGCCAATTGAAGGAGGCAAAGGGCAATTCGCTCTGCAATATCGAAGCGAGCCTGCTACCTTTGCAGTGTAGAGCTGCTCGGTTCTCTTCCCTTTTAAATTCCTTGTTCAAAATATAGAAAATGGAAATACAATGTTCAGCGGTCGTAAATATTTAGAAAACACATCTGCTTTTTTTTTTTCTTCTCCACATTAACACACACAAAAGCAAAAAATTCTAGAACAACACGACGACAACGGGGGGGGGGAAATAAGAGAGATATATATCGTTTGCATTTCTGTACATCACAAGGGAAAAGAAAAGAAATCATGAGAAAGGAAACTAAAACAAGGGGGGAAAAAAAGCACGTTTCATTGCCCTTCCCTCCCACTCGTCCCTGCTTCTGCTGAGCAAGAAATGGAAGTGTATATTACCGTTTGGGTTTTTTTCAAATGGGAGGCTAAAGAAAAACACAGATGGGATTAAAAAGAAAAAAAAAATAAAAAATAGAAACCAGAGAGAGAAAGAAGAGAGAGAGAGAAAGAGAGAGAAAGTTGTCGGAGAAAAGTCCCGCTGGTGCCGGGGAGCCGAGGGAGCTCGGCAGCCTGGGCGATGCTGGGTGCTGGGGGTGGTGGGCCGGGGGAGAGCGGGGCGAGCCGGGCGCCTGGGTGGGCGGCGGGCGGCTCCTCGGCACCCCAACCCCCCCACACCCCAGCCAAAACCACAGGAAAGAAGAAAGCAGAGAGGTGCCCCAAGAGGTGGGCAGGGTGCTGGGTGCTGCTGGGGGGTGCTGGGTGCTGGGCTGGGGAGCCAGGGAGGGCAAAGGGGATGTAAATATGGGGTGGGGGGCTCCTGGCCCCGTTTTCTGGGGTGCCCCTGGGCCTACAGGTGTTGGGGTGACAGCACTGGGTGCTGCCAGCCCAGGAGCATCCCCGCAGCACCTTGTCCATGGGCATAAAGTCCCCTGGGTTGAGCGGGAACCTGTGTGCCCCCCATTAGCAGGGCCCCCCCGCACACTGCCTTAGTTCAGCCCTGCCTCCAGCCCCCCGCTAGCCAAAGCAGCACACTGGTTAAACTGGGGTTGGCCCCCTGGTCCCACTGGGTTGGGGCTTTGCCCCACTCAGTACAAAAGCAGCCCCCCAGGCTTCACCAGGACCCCCCAGGGCGCTGTGGCGGAGCTGGGGACACTTAGCCCCAATGTCACCTGCCACGGGGACCCTGAGTTCCTAAAATCTGAGCACCCAGCACCAAACCCCCTCCAAACCCTACCCTGGCCTAACATCAGTCCCCAGACTGGGTGCTGGGGTCCTGAGCACTGGTGCTGGCACCTTGGCCCTGGGGAGGGTTGGGGCTGGTGGGGAGATAAGAATTTTCCAGCTTCACCCATTTTTTAGCTGTCTGGGCTCAATGCACTCCCAGGGAGGTGCTGAGCCCGGTGGTGACCCTGGCAGGTGACGCTGGCCTAGCCAAGCCATCATCCCTGGGGGGTGACAGCCACTGAGTGATGTGTGGCTTTGGGGGGGGGACGACCTGCCCCGATACCTGTCCCGAGGTGATGGGCTGGCTCCCCCAGGGAGACCGTACACCTAGTGGAAGGCTGATGGGTGCAAGGGAGGGGTGCAGCCTGCACCCCACATCTCCCCCGTGTGCCCCAGCTGGGTGAGGGGGGAGCCGAGTGAGCGGGGAAGGAGGGGAGAGGAGAGCCAGGGTGGGGGGGTCCTGCAGAGGGAGGAGGGGAGGGAAGCGAACGGTGATCCAAGAAAAGCCTACGTACATCCGAGGGCTCCGGGAGCGGGGCGCCGTGGCTGTGGCGGCCGTTCTGGGTGCTGCTGCCCTTGTGCCCGTTCTGGTGCGGCGAGGCCGAGCGGCGGGGCGAGGGGGAGGACGGGCTGCGGCTGGAGCGGGCGCTGCTGCCCTTGGGGCCATCCTGCCGGCGCTTGGGGCTTAGCCTGCGGGGCACCGCACCGTGAGCCACCAGCATCCCCCCTGCCCCGAGCCCCGCACGGCATCGCCCTTCGCCTGGCTCCAGCAGAGCGGCTGGCTCCAAGCCTTGGCTGAGGTGGCCAGGCAGGCTTTGCCGAAGCAAGAAACAAGATGAAAGTTGGTGTTTTGTGCTTTTTCTGGTTCAAAATTGAAACCCCGTCTGGGCATCGTGTTCCCAAACCCCCCCAGAGGTGCTGCAGCATCATCCCGCTCCCCTCCATCCGCCCGAGGGTCCCCATCATGGGGACACCGCTGCCACCCGCTTCCCTGCCCAAAATCAATAAGGGTCCCCATCCCAGGGTCATCTCTGCCACCTGCCTCCCTGCCCTCGACCCCGCAAGGGGAGGCTGGGGGGGGCCGCTGTCCCGGAGTGGGGTCCCGGGCTGCCCCTACCTGCCGGGGGATTTGGAGCCGCTGTCATCGGAGGAAAGCGAGATGCTGTGGGAGCTGCAGGAGCTGCGCCGGTGCGAGCGCCAGGCCGGGGACTCGCTGCGGGACCTGCGGAGAGGGCGGCCGGGGGGGGCCGACGGGCAGGCTGAGCCGCCAAGGGGGGGGGCACGCAGAGGGGCACACCGCCCCGCTCCCCCCCGCCATCCCAGCTCCTCACCTCTTGCGCTCTTTGTTTTTCTCTTTCCGTTTGTTCTTGGGGCTTCGGGACCTGCGGAAAGAGCCAAAAGCTGCAGAGATGGGAGAGGGGGAAGCACCTGGGGGGGGGGCTTTCCCGGACTACCCCGAGCCACCGAGGCTGCAGGTGGAGCGATGGGGAGGACCTGCCTGGAACTGAGCTCCACTGAGCTTCAAGCCACGGTGGGGGTCCCAGCTGGCTTTGCGGGGACAGTGGGGGCCATGTGCTGGTCAGCGAGGCCAGGCAGGAGGGGGTGGCAGTGGGAAGGCAGGGACTTGCTCTGTTTGGCATCCACAGGGTTCAGGCCCGTTGTCACCCCCCACTTGCCTTGCCCTACACCAGCCTCCTTTGAGCCTCTCTGCCCACCCAGGCAATCTCTGCCTGTTTTTTACTGTTTTCACCCTAAAATGAATGGCAGAGGGCAACCACAGAACAGGGCAACAGCCAGGGTTTGCCCTGGCCACATCCAGGGCTGTGTGGGACCCCACAGCCACCCAGAGTGGCCTTGTGCCACCCCCAAGGGTGGGGGATGCCCAGCAGTGTCTGACCGTGGGGTGAGGGGGATGCTCACCAGGCGAGGGACAGATGGACAGACAGTGGGTGACGGCAGCCCACGTTCACACCCACGGCACCCGATGGGTGCACCCCCGTGGGCAGAGGGGCTGGGGACAGCAGAAGGGCTGGGGACAGGGAGTCCCTGACTGGGGAAGCAGCCAGTGCTGGTGGCAGTGGGGTGGCTCCCAGGAGCTGTCACTCTCACCTGTGTCTTCTCTTCTTCCGTGACCCCGACTCAGACCTGAGGGATGAAAAGGAGGCAGAGATGGAGGAGACACGCTGAGATGAGCAGCGGGGAGCAAAGGCCAGGCAGCCCCAGCGGATGGGGACAAGGACAGGGGGGTGGCCCTGAGACACGCTGCTGGCTGGGGCAGGTGATGGCTGCTGTGAGGAGGTGACAGCCCCACGAAGAGCCATCAGCATCCATCCCTGTCCATGCCTCCACCCTGTCCCAGCCCAAGGGCCTGGGCAGCCACCAACCAGCCCCCCTGTTCCCAACCATCCCCCCTGTCCCCAGCCAGCCCCACTGTCCCCAGCCAGCCCCTCTGTCCCCAACCCGATGTGGTGTCCATCCTACCTCTCGCGTCTGTGTTTCTTTCCAGTCTTCTTTTTCTTTTCCTTGCGGATAGGTGAAGAGCTGTCGCAGCTGGGTGAAGGGGAAGTGGGTACCCTTGAGGGGGGAGCAAGGGACTCCCCATCCTCATGGCCCAGAGGAGTCATGTCCTGCCGCCCCCCAGGCACCCCGCTTCCCCTGACCACCCCTGAACATCACATGGAAGTTATTTCCTGGGGGAATTTGGGGTGGGGGGAAAGAAAGGGGCTTTTGGCAGAAGGGCTCTGTCTGCCTTTGGTGCCGGAGCACCCAAATCCCGCTGTGTCTCATTGCCACCTCGTGGGCTCCGCAGCCTCCAGCAGGAGACAGGGTGGCCAATTCCCGCTGGGATGTCAGAGGGGGACAGTGGGTGGTGGAAGCCAGCCTGTGCCAGGTGGCCTTGCATGCCCGGTGGGGACCCCACAGACCACCCAGCCCAGCGAGCACTCACCTGCGCTCCGAGCCGGGTTTCCTCTTTTTGCTGCCGTGGGGAAGGCAGAGAAAAAGGGACATTAGGGACAGCATCCTGCCCAGGCGGCCAGCACTAACTGGGGAGGGGACCAGCGGGTAGACAGAGCCAGACCCTTCAGGGAGTCAAATCCTGCCCGGTGCTGTGCCCTGTGGAAGCCAGATCCTTCCCACCATGGGCCAGGCAAGGCCCCACCAGCGCATGCAGTGGGGTGGGCTGGCGGTGCGTCCCACAGCGCTGCGTGTGTGTGCACACACGTGTGCGTGTTGCACCATCGGTGCACGCAGATGCATTGCACCTCTTGAGGGCGCACGTTTGGGGGTGCACTGCCCCCCCCAAAGTGGGGGGACTTGCCCCCTGGAGCCTGGGGAAGGGCTGAGCTGGGCGGAGAGCTGCCCTCCCGGGAGAGGGGACAGCGCAGGGACAGCTGGACACTCACCGGCTCCGGCGGTGACCTGATTTCTTTTTTTTTTTCTTCTTGGGAGGAGGAGAGGTGGAGCTGCTTGAGCGTCTTTTCAGCCTGCGGGAGAAAGCAGGCAGGGTTGGGGGAAGAAGGGATGGCCCCCTGGCCTCTGTGTCCCCCGAGCACACCCACTTCCCAAAATCCCCACTGTGGGTCCGGCCAGACCTGTACTCGCGGTGGCTGCTGTCCTCGCGGTAGCACTCGGCCGAGCAGTCGCACTGCAGCAGGCAGCCCTCGCCGTAGTCAGGGTACTCCACTGTGTACTCCTCCCCATCCGCCCCATGGTGGTTTTCTATCACGCTGCCAAAGAAGGAAGCGCAGGATTAATTTGGGGCTCCCCGTCCCCCGTCTCCCACCGGCGTGGCTGGGGGAAAGCCTGGGACAGCCCCAGTGCAGCTACAGGAGCTGGGGGACATCCTCTCTGCCACAGCATCCCCAGGGCACCTTGGTCACATCACTTGAGGTCCACACCCAGTGAAGCCCTGTGGTGGCAGGTCTTCTCAGGGTCTTCCTGGGGCTCCTGTCCCTGCAGAAATCCCCACCAAGCTGGCACAGGGACACCACGGGGCTTGGGCCACCATCTCCCCACAGGGTGCATCATTCGGAGCCCCTTTTGGCATTGCCCAAGTGCCAGGGCTGAGCAGGGGACTGGGGCCAGCCCAGGTAGGCAGCAGGGCTGGATTAGGGTGAGAGGAGCTGGCAGGAGACTCAGGGGATTCAGGCAAATATCCACCTGTTGGCGGGAGCTGCCCGGGAGGATCCGGGCTTTGAGGCCAGCACCCCAGTGTGCCACCGGCTCGGCGCTTCAGGCAGGTGATGGGTGGTGTCCCCCCCTGGGCCAGGTGAGATGGGGTGGGGGGACATCAGGCCTGGAGCCACCAGGGTCTCCTCTCCCTCCTGAGTGACTTCATCAGCATTAATTTTTCCTGCTGCCATGGAAACCAGTAGGAGGTTGCCATTGACTACCAGGGCTGCAGGCAGGGCTTGGCAGAGGCCTGGCAGCTGGACTGGGCAGGCAGGAGGGACCAAGGAGTCCCTGCCCAGCCTCTCCCTGCCACCTCCCACCTCCCCAGTCCTCCTCTGCCATCAGCCCCAGGAGCAGCACCAAACCCCACTGGGAGCCTCTTGTTTGTGCTGGGGAGATTTAGGACATCTCACCCCGGGAGGGACGTGGCCATCCAGGCGCTCTGGAGGGAGCCGTAATGGATGGAGCCATGCCTGGGGGGTGCCTGGCATCACACCAGCCTGGGCGCTTGCCTCCCAAGGGAGATGTGCCCTCAGAAATCCAGTGTGGGCTCCTCAGCCCTTCCCAGCCTGGAGGTGTGTGGCTGGGGATGCTGGTGGAGAAGTGCAACCCCCACAGCACCAGTCCCTTGGCAGCCGGGCCAGCACCGCCAGCGAGTGAAGGGATGCTCCCAGTCCCAGATGGCTGATCTGAGAGCGGCACATGTTGCCATCCCTGGTCACAGGCAAGCCCTGGGCTGTTTAACCCAATTAAAAATGGTTTGGACCAAGACTACAAGTGAGGCATCCTCCTCCTGACCGCGGATGATCGCTCAAGCGGGTCTCAGGCTCCCTTCTGCACCGCAGCCATGGTTTTCTGGGTCCTCTCCAAGTGACTCCTGCTTTGGCCATGCCCCAAGGGCAGGAACGGCCTTTCAACCACCCACCCAACCATGGGAAGGGGAAAAAAAGAGGAAAAGAGAGGAGCGAGTGGGGATAATTCCCTGTTGGACTCTGCTTTGTGAGCGGGCAGTGCTCCACACCAGAGCCTGCTGCCAGCATCTCACACATTAGCTGTGCTCAGCGGCTCAAGACAGGCTTGTGCTGCCCCAATTATCCCTCCCCGCTTGGCACACGCTCATGTTTGTTTTCAATCCCACCAGCCTGTCCATCAAGTAGTTACTCCGTGGGGACAGGGCTGTATCGCTGGGCTGTGCACGCACAGAGGCAGGAGCTGGAAGAGCACAGAGAGCAAGGTGGGGACTCAGGTGGTCACAGCTCTACTCGCTGCCTCAGTTTCCCCTGGGGAGTTTTGCAAATGATGTTGAGGTTTTGCATCTGCTCTGAAACAAGACCAGCTGGTTCAGACTCAGTCCCGGCAGTCAATGACCGAGCTGTAAAAGTCCAGAGAGGTGCTGGCGCAGGACCTGCCCATGAGATGTTTGGCTGAGTACTCTCCCAGCCACTACAAGGGCTGGGGCTCTTTATTTAAAGTTTATTTAACTCCTGTGTCCAGCCTCTTCAACCAGCACAGACCTTTTGCACCCAGGACATCCTTTGGCAGGGACTTGGACAGCTCCAGTCCTCGTTGCTTGAGGAGCCACCTCCTTTGGACCCAACTCCTACCAGCCTCCTCCAGGCGCCTCCGGCTTTGCTCTCCTCCAAGAAATCCTTTGCTTTGAGACTGCTCCTTCCAGCTCAGCACTATTATTTATAGCCCCTGGGCTAATCTTTAATGATTACCCTTCCTTTTGCAAAGCAAGCCCACAAAGGTGACAGCTAGGACTGCCTGGGTAACCTTAACACACCTTTGGTTTCCCTATGTGCTCGTTACAGCCCCAGCCCTAACGAGCCTGCCCAGGAAGATGCCCTGGAGATGACTCATGCCCCCACGGGCAAAGGCCACTTGTTAACACGTCAGGCTTGATGCTTGATGCTCAGTGACCTGAGCAGGTTGGTTTTCCCCATGCCTTGTTTTTTCCTGCCTGGAAGAGGACTCTGAAGGCTTCATGCTGCCCCAGGGCCATGTGCCCCATCCTGGGTGGGCACAGCCGAGCCAAATCCCTCCCTGCCTGGTGTGCCGGGTGAAGCAGTGGGAGAAAGGCTCTCCCCGCCGCCACGGCTTACCTGCCTCCCCCCTTGCCCTGATTTCCTGACCCTAATGAAGCATTAATATTCAGTGAACCTGCAGCATCTATTCCTGTCCCAAGTGACCTGGTTTCCAGGCTGATGGATGGTGCACGCAGGGCCAGCCACGCTGCCTGGGCCATTAAGCATTGCGCAGATAAATCATCATCGAGCCAGGGCAGACCCTCGTGAGGCTGGGGACAGTCCTGCATGGGGTAGGAAGAGCAAGTGGCATATCCCCAGCAGAAGCTGGGCTGCTTTGGACAGCTAATCTGAGCCCCAAGCCCAGCCTCAGGGCAGAAATAGCCCCCAGGGACCAGGCAGCTTGGGGAGCGATTAGGAGGTAGAGACACAGGGCAGCACCTCCTTGGAGAAGCTTCTTCCATGGGGCTCCCTGGGGTTACACCAGCCTGATGGAGACACAAGTTCTGGGTCTACCCAGGTGAGAAGCAGGCTCGAGCCTTGCCCATCCAGCCTGGGCCCCTTGCAGCAGAAATTATTATTATTACTATTATTAATAATTATTATTGTTAACACTAATATTTCTAGGGTTACAGAAGAGCAGCCAACCTGCCGAACCATCGCCAGATGAGCTGAGTTGAGCCAGCCTCACACCCGGAGACAGAAGGACTATTCTGCATTATGGAGTTAAGAGCAAGGACTGGAAACCGGTGCCCTCGCCTGGCTGAAGGCAGAAGCTGCGATTTCAGCCCCCAGGAGAGCAGGAGAGGTGACCCAAAGAGGCAGGAGCAGGCAGAGGTGAGGCACAGCAAACCTGCGGCTTGGTCTCTGCCTCTGGCTGGTGGGGTGAGCCAAGCATTGAGACCTTCAGCACTTTGGCTCCATCATTTGGGACAGGAGCATTGCAATGCTGGCCTCTCTGTAGAGCACCCTGAGGTCTCCAAAAGACCGGTGCAGGACAACCTTTAACCTCTCCAGAGGCAGGATACGGCCTCAGAGAGGCAAACTCTGCCTCCAACCAACCGACCAACTGACCAACCAACAAACCAACCATCAAATTGTCCATCCATCTGTCTGTCTGTCTGTCCATCCGTCCATCCATCATCCATCCATCCGTCCATCCATCCGTCCTTCTATCCATCCATCCCATCCCATCCATCCATCCATCCCATCCCATCCATCCATCCATCCATCCGTCTATCCCATCCATCCCATCCATCCACCCATCCATCCATCTGTCCATCCCACCCTCCCTCCCTCCCTCCCTCCCTATATACCCTCTCTGTGTCCATCCAGCTACCCAACCATCCCCACATACACCCTCTCTGTATCAATCCATCCACTCACACACCCACGGATACTTGGAGGCAAGCTGGGACGAGCCTCTCTGGGATGGGAGATGGGCAGGACATGCAGACAAGCTGACTCGGAGCTGCCTCACTTACATTTGGCGCCCATGCTGGTCCTCCCTGGTGAGCACGCCTTCCTTCTCCATCAGCATTTGCCGGAAAGTCCCCACTTTCTGCCGGATCTCCTCTTCGGAGTACCTGGATGGGCAAAGACGTGGTCAGGGGTGCCCTGGCCAGAGTGTGGGCTCCCCAGCGACATGCTGAGGACCTCCATACCTTCAGGAGTGACATGTGGGCCAAGGGCTGGTCAGGAGAGGTGGCATGGTGACAGCCATCAGGGCCTAGAGGAGAGCAGGTCCCTCTGCTTTGTTCCCTGCCACCACCCTCCATGCCCTCCTCTCTCCTGCCTGCCCCTCCCAGCAGTGCTTGGCAGAGGAAGGGACATGAGGAAGGGGTAAAAGATGACCATGAAGTTGCCATTCCCTGCACTGCCCCAGGTTTTCGGGCACATCCTCACCAAACCCCCCTGGCAGTGCCAGCATCGCAGCCGGTGATGCCAGGGTTCGTGCCTGGCACCTCCCTCCCACTGTGAGCCTCCCTCACTTGTCCCCGCGCTGCGCTGGGGCCCCAGCAGCCAAGCCAGCTCTGCACTAACGCCAAATGCTGACTCAGGCCGCTGCAGGGTTATTAACGAGAGACACTAATCACTTTGTCCCTGGCATCTGAGAACAGCCGCGGCAAACCACGGCTCTCCAGCCGTCCCCGAAGTGTCCCCAGGGAGGGACGGGTGACAGCCCCGGGCGGGCAGTCCTGTGCCGCATCCCACGGCTGCACAAGGGCACCTGAGCATCCCCCTTGACCAAAAACATCCAAATGGAGGGACGCAGTGAAGGGACCCACAGTGCTCTCAGCATCGTCCCTGGGGTCAGGGCAAAGGGAGAGGGACCCCATGTCACCACCACACTGCCACCCTGGGAGGGAAGGGGTCAGGCTCTGTGTGCATCCCTGTCCTCACCCGCGCTGTCTATGGGGGCTGCTCACAGCCCATCCTCACCGTCATATCCCATCAGCATCGCTGCTAACAAGCCCAGAAAACTGGGTGTCACAGCCTGGCCGAGCCCTGTGGTCCCCAAAGCTGGCACCTTGTAGGACTCGTGCTGGGGATGGTGATGCCCCTCACAGTGCTGTGGGTGCCCCTGGGTGACCCTGGGTGCAGAGAGGCACATGGCAGCACCCACCCCCCTGCTGTGCCCACAAAGGGGAACAGTGAGGAGAGGGGAATTAATATTAACGAGCTCATTTCCACTGAAAGACTCTCATTAATTCCCCAGCCAGCCAGGACTCCTGCACACCAAGGCAGTCCAGCCGCTTCCCTTTACCCTGCACCCTGCCTGGGCATGGTGGGCCCCGGAAACAGGGCAGCACCCCCAAAAGCTGCTCTGCACCTCGATGGTGGCGCAGCCAGCCAGGCAGAGTGCGGCCATCCCGCAAGGATGGAGCTGCCAGCCCCGGCCATCCCATGGACATCAGCTGGCCAGCGGCAGCAGGAAGATGTCTGCCCGAGAAGATGAGCATTTGCTGCAGCATATTATGAACGTGGCCGATGCTCTCAGAGAGGGGAGACGAGGCCAAACAGGAGGTGACAGATGGGCCACCATGGCTGGGCCATTAGCAAATCTGTGAGGGGCACAGCCAAGGCGAGGAGCCCCCCTGCACCCAGTCATCCTGTGATGGAGGCAGGAGTATCCCACCAGCCCCTTCCCTCCTGCACCCCCCACTGCTGCTTATAACCCCCTTAGAGAGTTTTTAGTTTTGCATTTAACGCATAGAATGGATCTGGGGAAAGAAAAACTGCTGACGTTTCTTTTCCAGACAAGAAATCCAGCCTGCAGGCAGGGAATAACGGCGCAGGCAGCCCGGAGCAAGCAGCAGCTGGATACAGCGCAGGCAGGAGGAGCCATCCGCGTTTAAGGAATCAAGGGAGTGCTTAAATCCCCGCAAAACCCCTTCTGCTGTCACACCCGTTCATCCCAGGGGCCCTGCCCTTGGCAATAACTCCCCCGAGGCCATGGCCACGATGTGGCTCCTGGCCCAGGCAGAAACCTCAGGGGTGCGAAGCATCTCCCGTGTAACCCCCCCTGGAGAGCCCCAGTGTGGAGGGGAAGAGCAGGCGGAGGATTAACCAGGTTGACCAAGATTATTACTGTAATTATATTATCATTTCGTTGTATCACCATCATCATCGTTATTAATAGCCTTAATAACAGCAAAGGCAATTATAGCAATAACAACAATACCAGTTGCAATATTGCTATTACCTATTGCAGTAATGATACTACTAGTAGTAAGATCCCTAGTAGGGCACGGGAACCCAACAGGAGGCTCTGGGTTCCCCAAGGCACCAGGTCAGCCTTATTTATTTCCATAACGACAAATTAGGCACAATCATTATTCCAGTCTGTGTGAGACAATTTAATTCTAGGTCACGCTTGCGCTCTTAATGAAAGCCTTGGCGAAGCCTTCCCTCAATCCATTTTCCTTCTCCCCAGCTGATACCAGTCCCCGTCTACCAGCGTGTGCTGAAGAATTTGCTCCATCCATCAGGTTTTAGCGAGCTGTCGGGGATCAGGCTGCTCGGCTGGTGCCAGAGCACGGCCATGGATCTGTGGGGGTTTGGGGGTCTCTTCACTGGCCCCCCAGCCCGTCCTGCCCACCCAGGCAAGGATGCTCTCGGGTTTTCCCCCGGCCCTTTGCTTCCCCAGGGGAGAGCAAATGCGGGAGAGCAGCTCATGGTGCCTGGCCAGGGACAGAGCTGGAGGTGGTGGATCCTCTCACTCCAAAACTCAGGGGAGAGAAGGAAAGCAGGACAAACTGAAGCATCAAAACAGCCTTATCTGGGACTAAACCCCAACTCTCCTTCATCTCCCCAACACAAGAGACAGAGACAGACCATCTCTCATCCCAGGCATGTGGGGCACAGGCTGGGTGGCACCGACAGTTTGCATGACCATGAGCAACTCGCTCCTCCTTCCCGCCTCGGCTTTCCCAGCACCACAAGCTGGGAGCCCAGATTTCCAAGCGGAGGGGCCAGAGCGAGCCTCCAACACGTGTGTGGATGCACTCCTAGGTCTGTGTTTCTTGGAGGCATTTAGCTTCACAAACCAACCCACCAGTCTGCCTTAAATTTGTCTGATTCACCCAAAAGTGGATTTACTTCCAGCTGGGGACATCTGCCACATCAAGGTATTTTTTTAGACAGAAAAAAGGGGGATAACAAGGTGCAAGTGGGTCAAAAGGATCCCAAGCCACGGGATCCATCACCAGTTCAGCCCTGTTCCCCCACCACTCACCCCTGCTCCTCCATCATCTCCTGCAGCTCCATGCACTTCAGCTCCACCCGCCGCTTGCGTTCATGGTCCAGGATTTCCCGGTGAGCCTTCTTCACCAGGCTGGGCTCCACCAGACGCACCTCTTCCTCACCCTTGTGCCACGTACCCGAGGCACCAGGCTGCGAGAAGCCGTTGGAGGCTTCCTGGGGCGAAGGCACGTCGGCCCCGTTGTTGTAGAGAGCCATGCTGGTGTGGGCAGCCTCACCGCCCGCAGCACCTGGGAGGGAGAGGAAGAGTCAGGGGTCAGGCCCTGCCCCAGTTTCCCTCTCATCCCACAACAGCAAGGGGACCCCGCCAGGACCTGAAGGCAAAATTTGTCTCAAAAGATGTGAGGTCACAGCAGGTTGATGGGGAGGACGACTGAGAGATCTGGGTCTTCTGCCAGCGCCCTTCCTGCCCCTTGCCTCAGCTTCCCCATCTGCAAAGCAAAGCCGGGGCTATTCCATCACCACGCCGTGAGGGCTGGCTCGTGGGAAGGAGAGGAGGATGCTCTGCTCCAGCCTTGTACCAGGAAAAGCCTGGCAAAGCATGGGTCTGTGCACCCGGAGCCATACAGTAGCAGTGGGTCAGGCGGGCAGGGGTCTCTCTCAGCCCCACAGACCCTGCTGTCAGCCAGTGCGGGTTTGGGCCAGGGATGGGCATCCATCCTGACAGCCCTCTGGGGACACCCTGGGCACTGTCCCCACCCAGCAAGGGACTGGACCCAAAGACCTCAGATATCCCCTTGCATGCTCCAGCTGCACTGGCCAGTGAGGATGCAGCCGTGGGACATGGTGATGTCAGGCCCAGCCAGCAGACGCCTGCTGATGCCCTCTGGCAATGGTCTGGAACCTTCCGGCAATGGCCCCACACCCTCTGGCAATGGCCCCGCACCCTCCAGCAACAGCCCAGTGCTGGCTGCAAGGGGAGGTGAGGCTCCCCACTGCCTGCTGCCTGCCTTCTCCCTGCTCTTTCACCTTCATGCGTCCCTGCCTCCTTCTTCCACCACCACAGTCAATGTGTCCTCACTTGGCTCCAGACATAACCCCTTGGAAGAGGACAGCCATTCCCAAGTGGCACTGCCACACTGAGGCTCCGGCGGATGCCTGGGGGAGGAGGTGCTCCCAAATCTCCTGGACCAAACAGAGACACAACCCTGTCTCTGTAACCTCAGGCCATCGGCACATGGCTGAGCACCCAATTCCTCTGTCTCCCCGTCCTGCGATGCCCCAGTTACCCTGCCCACAGCACCGGCACTCTCTCTAGCACCCACTGGAGATGCACCGCCTTAATCCCCTGCAGAGGCACCGCTTGGGCTTTACCGTGGGCTCCCACAAATGCTTCTCTTGCAAAGTCCTACACAAAGGGAAATGACTGGGGACGAGGGCAAAGAACCCTCCCTCGCTCTCCAAGCTGGCTTTGGGCTCAGAAATGCAGTTTTTGTCAGCAGCCACTTCTCTGGGGTGTTTCCATCCCAGGGACACTGCCGGAGAGGTTTTTCCAAGGATGGGTGCTGCCTGCACACCGTTGCTTATGTGGGAAGCAGCCAACCCTCGCCCGCGATGCCCAGACTGTCTGACACATGCTGCCCAAGGAGGATGGGGCTGAACACTGGCCCGGGGAAGGAGGGATCCCTCAGCCAAGCGTGGGCATGAAGGCAGGACAGACGGACCATGCACTGATCCGCACCGTTTCAAGCCCAGGGAGGGCTCGCTGCTCCTGCTGTGCCGTTTCAATGGGATAAGGGGCAGTTCAGAGCCTTCCACAGCCATGCCTGGTGAGACAGAGCCAGGGTGGGAATGCAGATCACCCACGAGAGGCTTCAAGGATGTTTCTCTGCTGTTTGAGGAGAGAAAAAGCCTCAGAGCCCTCCCTGGGGTGGTAGGGGTCCCAGCCCGGTGGGAAGGCATCTCCCACCCTGCGGCATCCCCAAGGGACATCCCCGGCTTTCCCGCTGCCACTGGCTGCCCCACGTACTCATTTATCTCCTGACGAGCCTGCCCAGGGAGGATGGCAGCTGACTGCTTAATTACAAGGCTTTTTCTTTGCTTTTTTTTCCCCATTATTATCGTGCAGAGAGGAGCCAGCAGCCCTTATTCCCACAGAGGCATGGAGGAGCGGGCAGTGGGAGACACTGCCAATGGAGCAGGAGCCAGCCAAGGCTCTGCACTCCCTGGATGCTCAGCCCTGTTAGAGCAACCGGAGGGTCCCTCAGTCCCCCCTTGCCTGCAGCAGGCAGGGCAGCACCCACATTTCGAGTCCCATGACACCCCACAGCAAGGAGCTGCCCTGCTCAGCCATCCCCACCTGGGGGAGGCCCCTGACCCCAGCCCCCTCCATGTCCCAGGGTGGCCCCAGGCCAGAGACAGGAGAGATGCTGCAGAAAAACCTGGTTTGGGGCTCCTCTTCCTCTTTCTCCCATCAAGGCAAAATGTCAAAAACCGGGAAGGAAATTTGGGAATGGGGGAAGCTCCGCACTGAGAAACCTCCACCCACCAAGGGGCTCAGGAAAGGAGAGGGGGAAGGGGAGGATGATTTCCACAGCAGCCTCTGCTTGTTTTTCCCTAGTGGGAATTAATCTTATCCTGAGCCCAGCAGTGGGTAAATTCATTGCTGTGAAACCTTGAGAGCGTGTGGGATATACAGCCGGCGAGGTAGATGGAGGAGCATGTGAGATAAACCGGCAGCTGGACGGGTACCTGCAGGTAAGGGCTGTGTGGTGGGGGAGGCTTGTAGATCCTGCCGAGAAACACTCCCCATCTCTGTAAAAAGGATGTGGTTGGCAATATCCCCCTTGCACTCAGGGCCAGGCAGGTGGAACCGGCCCAGGGATGGACACTGCACTGCATCCCAGTGTCCCCTCAGCCGTGAGCAATATCCACCGTGAGAGCTGATAGCAGCCACCCTGCCTCAGCCACAGCACGGGCAGGAAAACAAAGGAAGAGAAAAACCACCCGCAAACCCCCTCTGGCTACCAACAGCAAAGCTGAGCCACAGGCAAGAGCCCTGGGTCAAAAACAGAGCCAGTCTTACATATCTGGTGACAATGGGGACAAGGCACCGGGGCAGAAGGAGCCCATGTCCCCCAGGCTGGGTCTGTGCCCTCCCTGTACCCAAAGGAGCCCCCCAGTGATGCCTTGCACAGGGACAGTCTTTCACCCGCAAGGGACAACTTGGGGACACAGGGTGGCCATCACCACCGCAACCTTCATCCATCGGCCACCACGCGGGGATCGCCCTGCTCTGCCAGCTCGTGCCAGCACCAAACCCGACACCAAACCCGTCAGTGAAGGCAGCACGGCCCTGCCCAAAGAGCAGCGGCTTCCTGACTGGCTCAGCGCTACCCCCGATAATAAAGATGATGGTTAAATATTTCATTATCTGCAGTAATTACCCACAAATCATTAAGCACTGGCAGCCCACTCCCTGGCTGCCTTGCCGAGAAGGAGAAGAGGGTTTTTGGGGTGAGTGCTGTGCCATGTCCCCACGGACTCCCTAAAGGCTGCAGGATGTGGGGACAGTCGCTGGCATCCATCCCCACCCCCCAAATCCCATTAGTGCCACCCAGGAGGGCTCAGACCTCAGGAACCACGGCCTGGAGCTGCTGGGGAAACTCCCAAGCAAATCCCTCTCTTCCCACTTTGCCGAGCCATTCACCCCCATGTTTTGAGAGGCCGACCTTCCCCGCTGGCACTCCACATGCCCCCTTGGGGCTTGGGGAGGTCAAAACAGCTTTCCAGCTCGCAGGTGCTTTCTGCTGCCTGGGTGAGAGCTTTTGGAAATGTTCAGAGCTGCCCCATCTTCATTCTCATCTCCATCCTCCATATATATAGCCATCCTCCATCTCCAACCTCCATCCTCATCCCTATGCTCCATCCTCCTCCTCACCCCCCTCCTCCACCCCCACCCCACGACTCACCCCAAGCACAGGCACCGGCCCAGCACACCAGGACTCTCCCTCCCTTCCCAGCCGTGATGAATTGCACCCAGGGTGCAGAGGACCCAGGCACCAGCGCTGCCAGCCCAGGGGAGGCTGGGACAGACGGAAGGACAGACACACCGCACTGTGCCCCTGACACACAGCCAGGACAGGCCCCACCAGCTTGGGGTGCAAGGACCAGCCTCGCCATCCTGCCAGGCTTTGGGGCTGTCTGGTTCCCAGCCAAGCTTTGCACTGAGCTCCCTCCCTGCGGGCTGGGACCCCTGGGTGCCTGGTGGGGTGGCCCCGGGACGCGGCCGTCCCCATGTCCCAGCCCCGGGGCTGTCCAGCCTGGGCTTTGAAGGGAAGCTCAGGGGTTCGGGAAATCCAGCCCAAAGGGAAAGAAGAAAATGAGGAGAAAAAAAAAAGTGTTATTTCACCAAACTGCTTTTGCCCTTTTATTTTCCAGCCCAGAAACAACCCCCTTCCCAGCTGACTCTGCTCAAATCCCCCCACGGGTGCCGCTCAGCTCCCCGGCCATGCCTGCAGCACCCCGGGCATGGGGCTGTGCTGGAGGCAGCTGCCCGTCCCTCCTGCCCGCTGCCGCCGCAGGGCCCTGCCGTGCCGTAATGCGGATGAAGCCGCTTTCCCGGGGGGAGCGGGGATGGCAGCGGGGGGCTGGTGGTGCCTGGATGCTCTCCCGGCATCTCCCCCTCAGCAGGGGAAGGCGGCAGCGGTGCCTGGGCATCCTCCCCCCCTGCCTCGGTGCTAATTAAAGCCGCCTCCGGCCAGTGCTCGATTAATTCTCACCACATCCAGCTGCACCAGGCAGGGTGACAGCGAGCACCCGCGTGCCGGGGGTGCGGGCACGGGATGCAGGCAGCGAGCCCGGGATGGCGGCAACCTGGACCACTCGTGCACTGAGCGTGCCAGAGCTCAGCCCTAGCAAGCAGGGGACAGCCCAGCTGAGGCGAGGACCCTCCAGCCCCACCGGAGACGGTGAGAGAAATGGCTCCTGCGGTTCCCCTGCCCAACGGGGTCTCATCAAGACACACCACCACCTATCAAAATCATAACCCTGCCCCCGAAGCATTTACAGCCCCATCTCGGGCTGCTCCCTGCCTGTGCTGTGGGGATGGCTGAGAGAGGGGCTTTTTTTTGCGACACAAAAAATGCCAGAACATCACGGCAAAGCAGCCAGCCTCCTCTAAACACCTGGCCAGAATTACAAGGAGGAAAAGTCCGGGGTTGCTGCCGTTAATTGGGCCGACCTTCTCCGGAGCTGCCTTCCACCAGCCCCCGAGTGCCAAAAAAACATGAGTCAGACCTCCAAGAAGGAGAAAAAAAAAGGCAAAATCGGCTTTAAAAGTGCAGCTGGTCTGGGGCTCGTTAGCGCTGCCTCCCAGCCCCAAGCCGGCAGGGATCCTGCCCATGGGAAGGACAGCAGGAAGGGGTTCGTTACACCCACCCCAGCCCCTCCATCCCTATTTCTCCGAGCCCAGAGCTTCCTTTCCTCTAACTGCCAGACCAAAATTTGACGCCTCACAGACTTTAAAGCAATTAATAAAGAATATACAGATGCTGGCTGCGGGAGGGGGGGGTCATGAGCTGGGCGAGGGCTTGCTGCTGCTTGTGCATACCTACGTCTGTGCTCACACACACACACACATATATATATATATTTTAAATAGATGAGGAGGCTGGTGGAGAAGCTAAACAGTTGCTAAGCAACTGGGCTCCTTCCCGGCTTGGGGATGTAGGGATGGGAGAGCCAGGGGTGGGGACCGGTCCCCCCACCGGACCGGCACCGCACAGGGGTGTGGGCAGTGAAGAACCATCGGCTCCCCTGAGAGATCCTCCGGAGAAAAGGGCCTGATGGAGGGCGAGGAGCCAGGCTTTGCTCCTGCCCCCAAAACTGTATGGCCTGAACTCCTTGGGTGCCAGGGGAGGCCGAGCAAGCCCCGTTCCCAGCTCCGGCTGGAGGAGAGCTGTTGGGAAGGGGGTCACATCATGATGGGGACCAGCTCCAAGGGACCCCGGGACCCCCACAGTGATCTCATTCCTAAATCAGGCATGAGGGAAAAGAGGAGAAACATGTCCAAGTGACAGCAGCAAACCGCCCTGTGCTGAGCAGAGGCCGTGGGTCCAGGTGATGGGTACCTTTATGGGAACCCCAGCCCTGTGCCCCCCAGCCACGCTCTCCTCAACCCCTTGGAGCCACCATGGCCACTGGCAGCTGCTCGCTGGTGGCCACAGGACCCGCAGGCAGCCCCAGCAGGGCAGGGGTTGGTCTCTCGCTCCCCTGCCAGACCCTCCCCAACCAGGAGGTGCTTAAATAATGGGTGAGGATGGAGGGGGGGGGGGGGAACAACCATCCCCCCAAGTTTTGCATCCTTGAGGCCATTTGGTTTGCTGGGCAAGGAGTCAGGAGGAGGCACAGGCAGGCCCACAGCCCATCACCACTTCTGAGGAGGGGGAGAATAATAATAATAAAAGCAATTACTGAGTACACGGAGGAGTGGGGGGGGATGACTGTCACAATGGGGTCACCTTCCCTAACAGGGACACAATCCCAGCAAATGACCCCTGGGGCTGAGCACTGAAGGTATGGCAGGGGGTCATGGCCAGTGCAGGGGGACTGTCTGGCCGGGGATCCCCCCCCTCCATGGCTGGCTGGGCGGTTGTGTAACGGGAGGAGCTATTCCGGGGTTTGAGCACATTATATAAGCTACGGGCCACCTGGCCGGGGAAAACGGGAGCTGGGAGACATGGAGGAGGAGGAAGGGCTTTTGGGATCAGAGACCCCTGCAGTCAGCAGACCCCCAGCAACCAGGACTAAACCCATGGGGTGACCTGCACCCCGCAGGCACCCCCTGCCCAAAGATGTGGGGTGAGCACCCTCTGCTCCCCCCTTCAGCAGCCCTCAGGACCCACTGCCACACATCCACCTGCAACCAGATCCAGCCCTTGGGGCAGGAGAATCTTTGCCCAGGGAAAAAGCACCATTTCCTTGGCACCAGGGACAAAACCAACCAAAAGCCCTGTGCCCCTCTGCCTGCCTGGCAAAGCCCCCGCTTGCCATCCCCAGCAGTGACCAAGGACCAAAGGCTCCCCTAAAAGCTGCCCAAATTCTGGTTCCAAAAACCCCCGCCTGCCCCTGCACATGTTGCCAGGATGAGTCCTTGGGGCAGGGGGGAGGCGGGGGAATGCAGGGGGTGGCATCGCACGAGGCCATGCTGGCAGAGGGGGATGGAGTGAGGATGTTTTGTGTTTGGAGACAAGTACCATGCGCTCCTGTCCCCAAAATCCCCCCCATTGGGGGTGTCTCCTTACTCCTGTCAAAGACAAAACTACATGCCAGGGCAGGGAGACTGGCTGGCACACAAGCACCTGCACCCTATGAGATGGTCCTCAGTGTTTGCCATCAGCCGGACACCCCCTCAAATGCTGGCAGCCCTCAGGTGACTCCCCTGCAGCAGCCAGAGTGCAGGCAAGCCAAGAAACATCCACAGTCTGAAATCTCTGCTCCAGAGGAGATGAATGAACTTGCATCCCCTGAAAGCCACCTGCTCCCCCACCGCTGTGGCCCGACCCCTCGCCAGCAGCCCCCCGCATGGCACAGCTCGGCCATCCCTGGGAACAAACCTCCCAAACCTGGGAAGGAGAAGCACAAAATCCTCCTGAAAGACAAGCCAGCGAGCCGCCGCTCAGGCTCCCCCGGCTGCCAAGCCTTGCCCCTCTCCTTCCCCCGCGCAACACCTGCAGGGTTTGAAATCTCACCAGCCAAACCTGGAGCCGCAGAGCCCCCCTCCCCAGCACGGCCTGGGGGTCGGCACGGCAGAGAGAGGGGCTTCAGGGCTGTTATCTAGGCCCCGTCTCCCACCCACACCCCACATGCCAGCATCTGCTGGGGGCTCATGGCTGTCCCATCCTTCCCAACCCCGCGGTGGGAGCCAGAAGGGGTGTCCCACTGCTCCCGTCCCAGCCTGTCACCCCAACGCGGGGTGTCCCAGCCAGTCCACCTTCACCAGCGAGCGTCCAACACATCCACGTCCGCAGAGAACCCCCCTGCACTCCAGAAAGCATCTCACCTCCAGGCTCCTCACCCCATGCGCACCTGCAGGAGCATCAGACCCCAGGGATGCCCCCGCTGCTCACCACCCCGTCCCCAACCGCCCCCAGCACCCACGAAGCGCTGCGCCCCTTGCTCAGCCCGGCTGTCCACGTCCCTTTGGGGACCCCAATTCCCTGCTCCCTGAGGAGCAGCGTAAGCCCCCCCCATCCCCACCCCTTTGGGGTCCTCAGCCCCCCTTTTCCCCAGGGAGCATCACAGCCGCCCCTGTCCCCCCCTGTCCCTCGGGGTTCGCCACCCCCCACCCGTGTCCAGCGGGGTCCCACTACCCCCCCAGTCACCCTTTCCCTCCCCCTCCACGGGCTCTGCCCGTCCCCCGCCCCCCCCGCCCGGTGCCGGCCCACCACCAGCCAGGCCCGGGCCCGGCCGCGCCTCGCTTCGCCTCACCTCGCCCCGCCGGGCCCGGCCCGGAGCCGCCGCCACCGCCAGGCGCTGCCCGCGCTGCTCCGCTGGGCCCCGCTCGGCCCCGCTCGGCCCGGCCCGGCCCGGCCCCTCCCGACCCGGCCCGGCCCCTCCCGCGCGGCTCCCGGCGCGGCGAGCGCGGCCCCTCCTGAAGTGCTGGACAGCTCCGCGGCACAGAGACGCCCGCCGCGCCAGCGCGCCGCGCCGCCCCACAGCGCCCCCTGCCGGCCGGAGGGCGCCACGGCACGGCTGGCAGCCCGCACGCCCCAGAGCCCCCACCCTTCCCCAGGGACCCCCATCCTTCCACAGAGCCCCCACCCTTTCCCAGAGACCCCCACCCTTCCCCAGAGACCCCATCCCTCCTTCCCCAGAGACCCCCATCCTTCCACAGAGCCCCCACCCTTCCCCAGAGACCCCATCCCTCCTTCCCCAGAGACCCCCCCTCCTCCTTCCCCAGAGACCCTGCATCCCCCCCAGGGTACCTGCGGTAGCCATCTACACCTCCTCCATCTTATCATATACAGCCCTTCACCCCCCAGCACCTCATAACCCTCCCCAGTGCCCCCCCACCTTCCTCCCCACTTCTCAACATCTGTCTGCACCTCCAAGCCCCCAAATCTCCCCAACATCCCATCTCCCCCTCCCAGTTACCAAAGCTCCACCTTGGGGTACAGCACTAAACATCAGCCACCAAGGCCCTTGCCCCAGTCAAGCTCCTCTCACCTGGGGGATGAAATTGCCAGAAAATCCTCCATCCTGTACCCCACTCTGTATCACATTCCATCCTGTACCCTACTCTGTATCTCATCCACATCCCATCCCAACACATAGCCCATCCCATCCTATATCCCATCCTATATCCTACCCCATACCCCACCCCACACCCTACCTCCTCATCATGATGCCCCCCCCCACCCCCAGTGTCAGCCCAGCCCTGCCCACCCCCTCCCAGTTCCCAGCTGATTTACCAGTGCTGCCTGGGACCACCTGGGCCCCCCCCATCCCAGTGGGTGTGGGGGAATTCGGGCTGGCTGAGGGGCTGGGGTGATGCTGGACGTGCCAGGTCCCTACTGGGGATGCTGCCCAGTGCCACAGCACAGGTGATGAACCCATAATTAATTCTAATTTCCTTCAGCGATACTGAGCACTCACCCTCCTTGCAGGCCAGGAAGCAGCGAAACTGGGGGTGGGGGGAGAAGCTCCCAGTACAACCAGTACCACCAGCTCTAGTCCCAGTCAACCTAATGGTGAGCGGCAGAGTGGTACAATCTGGCCTGAGGAGGAGAGCTCAACTGGGGTGCAGCAAGGAGGGAGAGGGGTGGCTGAGAAAAGAGAAGGTGCATTGAAAAATCCCCAAAAGGACCAAAAAGAGAGAAAGCTCCTGCAGCAGCGCTGAACTGGCCTTGCAATGCTTGGGACCACCCTCAGCCCCCCAAAATCTCCCTGTACCATGCCAGCCTGGTGGGAGACAGGGTACACCAATCTCCACAAAACCACCCTGAAACTGCACACCATGCTTACAGAAAGGGATGGGGTACCCAAACCACCCCAAAGCCACCCCAGAACTGCCCAGTGTGGTCATGGTGAGGGTTTAGCTGCCCAAACCACCCTGAGACCCCCCCAGGCTGCTCTGCTAGAGCCCCAGCCAGGGACACCATGTGCACCTGACTGGGGACACCTGGCTGCCCCAGTGCCCCCCCCGGTGCCTCAGTTTCCCTTGCACCGCTCAGGCAGTGCATCCCCTGTACAGCTCCCTCCTCAATTTGGCTGCTCGTTTCCAAGCAGAGAGCTAGCAAAGGCACCCGGGTGTTGCTGCACAGTGAGTTTGGCCTTGGAGGGGCAATTTGGGGAAGGAGCTGCAGCAGGGACAGGGATGGGGAACCAGAGCTGGGGTCTAAGGGAGGCTTTTGGGGACAGCCCAGGCTGGAGACAGCTGTCTGGGTGGGGATGTCCCCGCAGCAGGTGGCAGCTGGGTGATGCTCTGTGAAGGACCAGACCAAGACCAAATCCCTCCCAGCAGCACTGCTCACTGGCACCAACCCAAAATCACTCACCACGGCCAGAGCTGCCATCCCTCACCTTCCTCCCCATCCCCGTGCACAGGGACAGGGGTTCCTGTGGGTCGTGGTGGCAGCAGGACATGGGGACATGTCCAGCTGTGGGGGGGAATGATGCCCAGCTGTGAACAGGGTGGAGGGTGTGAGCATCCTCCTTTCGCAAGGATTAAACACCCATTTGGGGTTGTTTCCTACCGGCTGCTCTGCAAATCCCATCCCACGTTCATTATCCACCATCCTCTCCTGTAGCTAAACACAGCGATGTTACAAGGGTAGAAAAACTCCCCATCTGGTGCATGAGGAGGTGCTGGGCCAGGCCCCCGAAACACAGGGGGGTGGAATAGGGGTACAGCTCACCCCAAATACCCAGAGCCCTTGCACCTCCCCAGCATCACGTCCTCTGAACCGAGCAGCCCGCCCAGAGGGGAGCGGGCGGGGGGAAGCCACGGGTGGATCAAAGCCGCGGGTGGGAGGCTGGCAGAGTGGGGGCCTCTGCAGCCACAGCAGTGTTGGGGGAGCAGGGACACCCCCCAGCAGCCAGTCACTGGGCTCGTGGAGCCTTCCCAGAGAGCTGCCCCATGCCAGTGCCAGCCACGCACCGCCAGCAGCCGCCCATGGGGTGCCAGATGTCCAAGTTCTCCCGTGGCAGGGCTGCCTGAGCGTGCACACACACACACAAAGAGCCCCTGCACGCTGCTCCCCAGCCTGTCCTGCCTGAAACAGCCAAGGAACTGGGAGAGGGTTGTTCGGTGTGGGAGAGGGGCTGAGCACAGGCTGCAGACTCTCCAGGCTTGTTTACGTAGGGACTGTGTAAACAAGAGCCTTGGCCCTGCGTTGGACCGGCTCTGTTAAACTCTGGCCAAGCAGCGGGGCTGGGTGGGCGAGCTGCAGTGCAGCCCCCAGAGCATCCCCAGGGCTGCTGACGCCTCCCCCTGCTCCTGCCTTTGTCCTCAGACCAGATGCCACCTCCTAGGAGAAGCCTCCTGCGTGGTCCTGGCCTCTCCTGGTTTAATGCTGACCGGGAAAAATAGCCCATGACAGGGAAAATCCAGCATCCCCAGGGCAAGCCCCTGCCCTTTGCACCACCATTCTCTTTCCTACACCCGCAGTGTCCACAGCGCTGAATAATGCATCAGGCCCTGGGAAACAAAGAAGATGGGAGATATGGTTGGCCCCCCCGCCTCTCCCCAACAGCAGAAACAGCATGGTAAGACTGTGCCATGGAGAGGGGGGGGCAGCAGCCCCACAGGGCTCCCCAGGCTTGGCTGGGCACTGCTGGAAGTCAGGGCTTTGCAGCGGGGCCACCTCGGGCTTCGAGCAATAGCGATGGGAGAGCCAGTACAGCCCAGCCCGGGGTGCAGGATCCCAGCCAGAGCTGGCACCAGTGGTAAACACAGCCCAAACCATGCCTGGAGCAGGATGGAGAAAGGCAATAGCCACCTGGGTGAGAAAAATGGAGAAAAGCAGCAAGAACAAGCTGCCAGGCAGGCAGAGAGCTGGGGGGTGCAGCTGGGAGAGCAGCACGAAGGGATGATCTGGTGGAGAACAAAAGGGGAGAGCTGGAAGGAGCGAGGAGAAGGGACGGTAATTGCAAGCAAACAGGCAGAGCTAGCCGGCTGGGGGCAGAGGAAGAAAATAATCACTTGAAAGAAACCGAGGATTTGGGAAGGAGACAAAAAAAAGAAAAAAAAAAGGTGATAAATAATTAAAGGAGATCAAACGAGGCAGGCAGCAGAACAGGCCTAATTGCAAGGATTCGTACTGAGGTTCGACATCTCCACCAGCCGCCTCCTGGCGCGGAAGAAAGGGCGGCCGGGAGCGGCTGTGCGGCGCGGGGAGCGTGCTGCTGGCACGGCACAGGCGAGAGCCCCTGATCAAAGACCGGCGCTGGCTTTCTTGATGCTCAACAACCACGCCTGAGCCAGCAAGGGAGAGGGGAGGAAAGAGGGGCCAGCAAATGGGGGGAGCAAAGCAAAGGCATGAAGGGGAAGGGGCTGGGGGGAACCGTTATCCCACAAGAGCCCAGGGTGAGATGGGGACCAGGCGTCTCAACAGCCCCTGTGTGCCCAGGGGGGACCCCAGTGGCTGGAGGATCCCATCGATTTGGGCTCAACCCTGTGGCCCCGCTCAGTGATGGGGGGGTTGCTGGGTCGCCTCCTGCTCCCCTGGGGCTCCCTAAGCCTCCTAGCCCCCAACAGGGATTTTTCTTCCCTGTGGACTTGTCTGGCCACTCTTTAAAGCCCTGGGAGACCTTCTGCACACGTGCTGTGCTGCAGCAAGGAAACCCCCACACCCCAGCACCCACCTCCCTCGGCTCATTCAGCAACTACTATTTGCTGCTTTGTTTTAGCACAACCTGACTGGGAGAAAAAAAGCACAGGAAGGAAGAATGGGCCAGCACTGCCCTTCCAGCCTGAAAGGACCTCCGAGCAGTCGTTCATCACTGGACCCAGCCTTTGCTTTTACAAATCCAAAGGACAGACACTCCCAGAGCATCCCCCAGCATGGGAGAAGCAGAGACCCGCTGCTGGCCACAAGTCCCCCCCACTACATCTTTCCCCACGACCAGCTCCCAACAACCTCCTCCATGATACCATCGATCTGTCCCAGAGTCCCCAAGGACCCCCCACAGGCAGCAGGTGCCAGGGGCGGGCAGAGCTGTGGCAGAGCTCAGCTCAAGCGTGCTAACCTCTCCTAACAGGCAATCAAATCCCCGCCCCGGCAGGAGTCCCTGCATATTAATTGCACTGCGTTATCCAGCCATCTGTTCCCGCAGCCAGGAAAAGAGCAGTCCCTTTGGTCTCCTTTATTAACAGGTTTCCCTGTAAATGCAAACAAACCCTCCCGCCTCAGCACAGCGCTCCAGCTCTGCTTTGAGGCACCCGGGAGGGAAGCGAGAGCTCGCGGGCATTTTAGTAAATCAAGAGCAGCGAATGCAAAGGTGGTGATTTAACGCTGCCTGTGGCCAAGGGAGAGAGCCAGGGGAGCAGGGGGGAGAGGACAGGCCTCTGCAAAGCCAAAACCACAGATCAGATGGTTTCTGCTCCTCCTGCTCATATTAAAAACTCTCACCATCACCCTGCAAGGGAAGGGGGAAGCTGAGCTGGCTGCAGGGGAGATCTGCCCATGCCCCCGGCCATGTCTAACCCACCTTGGGGTGCATTTCCCCTGCTCCTTCCCCTTCACCCAGCACTTCCCTGGGCAGAGGATGCTCTGCGTAAAGCACAGAGCCCAGCCCAGGCTGCTTCACCACAGGGAGGTTTTACACCCCTGCCAGGGCTGACCCTGCTCGTAAGGACCCTGCTGCACCCGAGGGCTCTGCACGGCCACACGCACTGGGATGCCAGATCTGCCCCGGTGAAACCAAGCGGGAACTGGCTCTGCCAGCCAGCGAGGAACTTCCAAGGCCTGCTGAACAAAGCGTGAAGCCTCCGAAAAGGGATCAACCACGCAAAACCTGCTGTGAACTGCCAGGCCCAGTAAACCGAGGCTGAGCAGCAGTGACCAGGGAACATCAGCTCCTTTGAGAGGTACCTCCAGCCCCTCGTTTTGCTCCTTTCCCAGAGCCAGGAAGACAGCCAGCTGGCTGCACCCAACTGTCTTCCTGTTGTTGATTCCCCCGCTGCTTCTCCTAAATATCACTGAAATGCCAGCCATTGTCCCCAGGCTGCAGGGCAACCAGCCCTACCCAAAGGCAAGCTGCTGCTGCCACCTCCCGGCTCCCACCGCCCAGAGCCCTCCCGGGTGAAATGGGGCTCAGGAGTGACAGGTCTGTATCCCCAACCCAAAGCACCTGCCCTTAAACAGAGCCAGCGAGAGAAAAGTTTACCCAGGAATGAGAGACACGGGGCTGCCAGCTCACACCTTGCTCCTGCAGTCGTCCCACCTGAAGCCCCCCTGGGGCACCGAGGTCAATCTCGATAAAAGACCCGAGCTGTGATGTTTTCTCCTCTCCTGCGCTTTATCCTATTGCCCCAGCAGAACAGGAGTGGCAGGTGGGATCAAGTGACCTGACATCTGGCCATCTGGAGCATCTTTGTGTATTAAGAGTAATAAATATCTCCTCTGTATCTTGACATCTGGGCTCCAGCGCGGAGCTGAGCTGCCTGAGGAGGAAGCAGCTCTGTGCACATAAATGATGCTGCAGTGGAAGATGTCAGATGATTAAAGGGCATCAATACAGAAGTCTGCTCAGTGAACAGGATGGAACCCAAGAGCTCTGAGCAGGGCAGGTTTCTCGCCTCCTCTCAGACCCGGTCACAGCAGCCTGGTTACCAACCTCCACGGGAGGTAAAAACCAAAGGCTGCCGGCACCGCAGCTAGTGCCGTGACTCAGCAAGGCAGCCACGCCGCAGCAGCCTACAGGACAGAGGATGAAGGTCATGTCTCTCATTAGAGAGACAGCACCAGGAAACAGCTTTCAGGACAAAGCGTCGGCTTACCTAGGCAGACCCAGCTAATTCCTATTCTCCTGAGGACAGGTACGCCCCAGTTCCTCTCCTCCTCGGGAGGATCTGTTCAGAGAGAAGCGAAGCGGTGGGATGTCCCACACTTACCTCTGCAAACCATCTTCAGTCTCCATAGCCATGAAGTTATCCACCACAGGAGTGTTTGGCCAGGGGGACAGCACGCAGAGAACACCTACACAAGTCCATTTCTCACCTTCATCCAACGTCCTCCTGGTCTCTGCCTTCACTGCAGAAGGCCACAAGAAGGATGTCTCATTTCCCTTCTCAGAAGGAGAGCCGATTTCCAGGCAGAGGGAATAGCTGCAACTCCAAGCACAAGGCATGGGACTGGGGGGGAAAAAACCCAAACCGAGCAGAAAGGGAAGAGACATTCTTAACATTGAGGGGATTTGAAGGAGACCCTCAAGAATCTACAGGTCAGCAGGTGCTGGGAAATAATCCTCTTCCACCTCAGCTCCTTACCCGCGCTGTCCGGGTCCCTACTGGTGTCAGTGAAGCTTTCCACTTGTCCGAGCATTTCCCCCAGATTTCATGGGATTTGGACCGCTGACACAAGAATAACCTAAGCCACACTGTGAACCTCAAGTTCTAATAATCTCCAACCCTCAGAAATCTGCTCTGTGTGCTGTATTAAAAATAGCAGGAGTAGAACAAGTGTGTTATTTTCCTCCTGGTTACGAGGCAAGGCTTTCCCCGCAGCCATTAGCTCGGCAGCTTCGTGTTGTAACTCCCCACGACCACCCAGGCACAGACAGCTCTGGCAGCTGGATACACCCTGTTTTTAAATAATCCTTGTTGCCTATTTCTGGGTACAAAATTGCTGACAGGCCTGCAAGACCCCTACATCCAGCAACCTGCTTTATAGCAGCCTGCTACGTGTTTTCCATTTATTGAACAGATTTACTAGGTCTGGCCAGTCACTCCTCCTCTCAGTGCCCTCCCGTTCCGACATCCTCCCCTGCCACCCTCCAACACAATCTTTAATTCCTTAATCTTTAATTCTATTAATACCACCTAATAATTACTTTGTTCCAAGCCTGCTGAGTAATGACTGCCAACGCTTCTATTTCATTACTATTCCTGTAAAGAAACCAAGCTTTAATACACTGAATTTCTGCAGAAAGGAGTGACAAGAACTGTGCTCACTGTCCTCTCTCTGCCTACATGTTCCACAGGGCAGGGAAAGAGCCAAGCACTTCTCAATGCATCTTCAACAGCATCACAACTGTGTGATCCAGTTCAGAATGATGAACTAATTAAAATAAAAAAAATAAAAGCCAGTCCAAATAGCTCAGAAGCGTTAGAATACAACTGGAAGAAAAAAAGGCAGTGACCAAACAGCATCTACTACCTTTAGGTTATCTTCCTTATGAGAAGCTTTTACACCAGGTTCTCTCGCTCAAACCAACACTCAGTTCCTCCAGAGGTGCTGGGCTTTGGCATTTCCTTCATCTAATCAAAAGAGTCTGTTCAACTTAGAATTCAGCCTACGTGGATTAGAGCATTCAAAGCAATAGTGTAAGCAGCCCACAGAGCACGGAGGAAGGGCGAATTAATAGCTTCCTTCATTAAAGCTTACCTTCAAAGTCAGCAGCAGAACTCATCATCACCATTTTCTTGCAGACGTTTATTTTTATATTCACAAGAGGATGAATGTAAAAGAAATTTATGTAGATGCTAAATCAAGGCTTTTGTTCCTAACTAGAAAGAAGTCACTCTCAGCGGTTTAATTATTTTCTTAGAGCAGGACTGACGTTTCAACCACTGTGCTCTTTTACTCTTTTAAAATCAAATTACGTAAGAGATCAAGGCAACACAAGGTAATGTCACCTCCCGAAGAAAGACCTCTTGGATCATTTCACTCAGTTATTCCTTTCACAAGCCTCTTCACCCCACCTTGATCTTATTTGATTGTGCCTGGTTTCCCAGCTGCTGCACCAAATAGCCCAAGCTGAAACCCAAGCAGCAGCAGAGTTGAGAGCAATCGGTTCACCCACTTTAAGAGGCTATTTCATCCCTACTGAAACTGATAACCTTTCAGAGACCTACAGCTTCCACCTGCAAAAGACGAGCACATCACAACAATTCCAGATGTTACACTGAAAAAATGAGGCTGTTTTATTGACGATTAGACTCTGCACCGGCAACAATCATGAAGCTAATACAGACAGACTTCAATCAAAGCATGAGCTCTGAATCGGAAGTCGTAAAGTGACATGATGCCTTAATAAATTAAGGAAGTTGTTAATTCCTCTCCATCATCAGCTCTTCACTTGAAGTTCTTCGCAAACTCCTCTCCTTTCTTAATAGAAGCCTTCAGCTCAGACATGGCCTCAGCAACCATCTTCTCTTCAAAGGGGGAGATCTTGCCAATACCTAGGTTCTTCTCAATTCCATTTTTCTGAGGGAAAGAGGATTTAAGGATTAACCATTCATCAAATGACCTAGACTGTAACTTAACAACTCTGACTAAGTATTATCCAGTCGAAACTGAGACCCAGCCTAGGACCTCCGTCATCTCTAGTCTGCCAACCCTGTGCTTCCTGGCAAGGCTCAGAAGCCTCTTAGTATCTGTAGCAACTTCTACAGCCTTCACAGACTTCTCATCCACTGTTCACAAGTGTGAAAGCTGAAGCTAGCCCATCGGCTCCTTCAAGAGGACACTGATACCAACTGCTCCTTCATGTCTCTTCCTAGCCTCAAACTCACCGTTTGGCAAGAGAATCTCTCTCCCCTGGTGTATGCCCTTCGCTTGCCGCTGGCTTGCGATCTAAAACTGCTCCAGAGTTGCACTCCTAGATTTTTGTGATCTCATGCCTACATCCAAACCGTTCTCCCTTAATACCCCTCTAGGTCCATTCCCTCACCAGCCAGCACCTAAGACAGCATACACCATTTTTGTATTCCAGCAGCTACGACAGGGCTGCAGCGTCCTTGTTTTTCACTCCACCCACAGGGTAAGGGTGACCAAAGGAACACTTCTTTCACAGTTCAGCAGAGGCCCTGAAAGCAATCTATTAATCCTAATCCATGCTGTAGTTCCCCATGTGCCTCAATTTCAGAGGCGTTTGCTTGTAGCAGACCAAGCTGAGTAAACAGGATTGCTGACCCTGGTTTATCATATGAAAGCCCTTCATAAACAGGCACTGACTTGAGGCAAGTGTGACCTCTTAAACCAAGTCTGAATCTCTGGTTACTCAGCAACCCACAGTGTAAGAGCAAACCAAAGCAGCAGCATCCCTGTCAAACATGTGGTATACACCTAAGCACAATACCCAAATATTCAAGAACTCTTAAAGTTATGCTCAGTTGTTAACTTCAGCGATACCTAGCATTAGACTAAATTGAAATCACTGAGTAAAACCCACAAGACTACATCAGTAGCTGCTGTTTTAAAAGCCCCATCATTTAAAGTACATACTCCCAGGAGCAGAGGTGTAGAGAAGTATGGGCTCTCCGTCTCTTCTGATTTAACAAAGGCACATTCAATAACCCCTTCCTTTCCATTCATTGCATCCACCAGAGAGAACACAAATCGAGCGCCAGCATAGGCCATAGACAAGGTGGCAGATCCTGTAAAAGTTAAATCACTTTTAGAACAGATCACGTTGAAATTTGGTACTTTCTTTGGCATCAAAGGCTTCCATACAGGTATGTTTACGGAGCTGCAGTTGACTTCAAGTTCACAGCCAGAGGGATAAAGCAGCAGCTTTTGGCCAGCTACATGCTATTTAGTCAACCATATTTATAGGAAGAAGCAGATTAATTTGACAGAGAAGATTCTTCTTAAAGCCATACACACCATGGGATCAGTTAATGTTTAGTCTTACCTACTACTGAGCTGTTTCTACAACCACAGTTCAGGCAGTCGCTGACATGGCAGACAGCAAATTTGTAATCAGCAGTTCATAATTCTGCACCGCAGTTATAAGTAAGATTAAACTGAAGAGGACTGCATCCATTCACCTGGCCAATAAGAATTACTTGGAAGCTGTAGCCAAGAACCAACCTGCTCCTGCTTTAGCTTTGACAACTTCAGTGCCAGCTTCTTGAATTCTTCCTGTAAGCTTTTCCAGCTGATCCTGAGGAAAGTCCACTTTTGGTGTGCACTAGAGTGGAAAAAAGAAGTTACTATCAAACATCAGGACCCCTTCAGATTCAGCATAAGGCCACCCACACAGTGCTTTCTGTGCTGTTAGAGTTAACAGTTCTCAGTGGAGAAAATCAGTTACCCCAGCTCACAGATTGCACGACAAGCTGACCAGCTTCAGGTGTTCACCAAGGCTTCTGGTTACTGCATGAACTGTAATAGGAACTTAGCCATGCCTAGCTTGCTCAAGGACAAACCACAGCTTAACAGTAAAACCAGGGCTTGCCATGGTTACTCACTACTCTCTAGTCCTCTGCACTAGAGAGATGCCCTCCAAGCACGTAACAGGCCTTAGGAATCTCAAAAAGCCACCTGGTCAATATTTGGGTCACTGTGGCATTATGGAAGTCAAGAGCCTTATGAAGGATCCAGTCTGCCAGCAGCATTTAGGAAGTTACTGAACCTTCAGATACAGCTACACAAGTACGTTAAGCACAGCTGTGTCTGTCCCAATTGACTGTCTAACAAAAGCACCCTCTCAGCATTCAGCTGCTCCAAAGCCCTTGCTCTTATTCCCTAAGAATGTCCTTCTGTGAAGGATTCTTTATTCCCCACTTAGAGCAAAGCTTTTTCTCCTTTCTTGCAGATTGCTCCTTAGCCATATCCTAGCCATCTCCTCATGAAGCTGCAAGCCTGCTTTAGAACTGCATTTCACTCAGGCTTAGATGCATGAAGGGAGCCTCTCCCTGACTACCAGTCATTACTGAAGCAGCTCCCGCCCTCCAGCTTGAGCTATGCCTCCTCATTTCAATGCTGCATGTTGAAGTGGTGTTTCTAGTCCACCACGGCAAAATCAATTTCACTTTCTGCTGAAGCAACGTATTCATACCATGAAATACTGGTCACAAAAAATAAAACCAAAACCAAACAGTGCCAAGACATGTGAACACACACACACTACATCTCTGTTCTTTTCCCAAACTCCTTTAGAGGAGAAAGGCTGGAGCTACTTAAACCACCCAGAGAAGTTGAGCTGTAGCTCGTGCCTTCCAGCATCCTCACCCCAGGATGAAAGCAGCCACAAGAGCAGGGAAGACTGTCTCTGCTGTATCTTAGCACCTTACACGCCATCACAAAGACACTTTACATCACCTCTAACGTATTGATGAGTGTGATGCCACACACAGCAGGAACTATGACTCACCTGAGAGATCAGAGGGATGATAGTCTTCCCAGCATGGCCACCAATAACTGGAACACTTACTCGAGCTGGATCTAAGCCCTAAGGGAAAAATGAAACTTTCCAGCTTCTGAAGCATATGGACAAGAAAAATGTTTACAAACACCATGCATCATTTTCTGCCCAGGGTTTCTGGACACATCTATAACCCAGTGCTACACAGGGGAGGAGTTTCAGAGGCAGCTACACTCCAGGGACAACGCCAGATCCACAGAGCTGAACTCCAAGTTACTCTGATAACTTTAGACAGTTACAGGATATTACTAACGCAAGTTTAGATAAATAGCAGCACAAGTACAAACTCTGCCAGGGCTATTAAGAGCAGTAACCTGTTACACCTCCTGATACTTCGCAGAATATCCTGTAACACGCAGCACCGATAGTTTGACTTGCAAATACATACTACAATTCACCCCTCTCCTCCGGTTGCACCAGCAGGGTTGAAAATGCCAACAGAATTAAGGTGAACATGCAGCTCACTCACAGGGGGCAGCTATGAAAAGGAAAGGTCAAAGTCTCTTGAACCACATCTTGCAAGAAACCCTATCCCCAGGCTCCTCTAGAGAATGGAAACAGGGAATCATTGCCTTCATCTCTAGCTCCACAGAAATCCAAGCTCTTTTGGCTCTGTGCAGTGATTTTAAAAGCATTTTTGACAGATCTAATGACCAAAGCACACCATATCCCTCCCCCAGCATCTGTTACTATGACCTACCTTTAGTTCAGCCACAAAAGTATTCGCTCTGACAATGTCCAGTGTTGTAACACCAAAGATTCTCTTGGGATTATACACACCATGCTTCTTGAAGACTTCTGAAGTTATTGGGATGGTTGAATTTACCTATAAGGAAGAATAGGCAAGCATTCATTAAAACCAGTATAATAATAAAGCCAATGCATGAATTGAACAGGCCAGTAAATAACCCAAAGTATACTTCCAACTTGAAGTCAGCTGTGGCCAATTATTTTAATGCCTAAATCGAAGAGCAATTTACAGCCAGGCTGGAATAAATCTTCCATTTTAAATAACCATTAAATTCACATTACAAAGGCTCCTCCCCTACTGAGCTAAGGCTTCTCTTCCAGATAATCCACCAGCATGCATTATAACCAGTCACACTGATGCTGAGATATTAAGCACTTTTATATCCAAGTTTCCTCTGACTTAAATACAGCCCAAGAAAAATGGGTTAGGAGAACCAGGCTTTTACTTCTTTTCTGCAGATACCTTGCAGACCTTAAAGATACTGGTCAAAACTAACAGGAATGCACAGATTAGCATTCTTAATCTGGATTCTTTTTCTTCTATGTTTTCAAGGTCTCCAGAAAATGCTTACCGGGTTAGAAATAATACATATCATGGCTTCTGGACAGTGCTTTGCACAGGCAGATGTCAAAGTAGCAACAATGCTAGCATTGGTGTTGAACAGGTCATCACGGGTCATACCTAAAATGCATCCATTACAATATTTTAAGTTACCCATAGTCTACTCATTAATGGGCAAGCAACCCAATCAAAAAACAATATTCTGCTCTGCACAGAAATATGTCAGCTTCTGGTTTCATGTATCAAAAGAAAACTCTCCAGCTGCAGTAATGAAATCGCTCCTAAGGTAACTCCTCTTGCTAATAAAAGATTGGTGCCCTTTCAGATAGATCAGCCCTTTTCAGGAGCAACTAGACCAGCTGTCAATTGTCAGAACACATTTCACCCAGGCAGCTTGAGGTGCGGTGTGACCCCCCTGACTCCCACCAGTGGACAGTGTGACCGCCCCTGACCCCCACCAGTGGACAGTGTGACCCTCCCACCCCCGACCCCCACCAGCGGACAGAGGCTCTCAGTGTAACCACTCCTAAGATGAATTCTCCTCCCCCTCTGAAGTCACCTCCACAGCTACAGGTTGCACGTCAACTGCTCTGTGCAAAATATTGCTAGCTGCATAAGTGCCACCTCTCATTTCTATTGCAGCAACTACTTTAACCATGAAAAATGAAGAATTAGAAAGACTTAGGCACTAAAGTCTAGAATTTTGTTACATTCCCAGGAGGGTACTGAAAAACAAGAGTAGAAATGGAGCAGGTCGGAGACATTCTAGGAGGGATTAACAGCATTCAGAAATGCTCTAAGAGGTTATCGTACAATTAACGCAAAACAGATTATTTCTGAGAAATTAAACAAAGAACCAGGTTTTTTTTACTAGAGTATTGCTCTGGGCAAGAAACACTAAGGGAGCTTCAGGACCCCTTGCATGAAAAGTCTTTGCAGCTCACTCCTACACAGGAACTCCAGAAAACAATTCTGTCCATTTTACAGAGGACAATCTACAACAGAGGCTCCATGAGCTGCCTGATACTACAACAACCTCTAGGTCAGTGTCATTAACAGACCACTTGCATCCCAAGCCAATACCGGGAGCACCGTAAAGCACAAGACATAGCTTTATTTGAATAACAGAATTGCAGAGACACACTTCAATAAAGCCCTGGGACTTTTTAACAAAGAGAACATACCTGGTTTTCTAGGGACTCCGGCAGGAATAACTACAACATCACAGCCCTTCAGACATTCTGGCAACTGCTCAGGTCCCAGGAAGCCTGGAATGGAAGAACATTCAGGCATTATGTTTTTGCCAGTTATTAAGTATCTGGCACTCTGAAGTACAAAATTAAGCCTAGAGGCACCCAATTCCTTTTTTAATTTAGCCTTCAACTCAGACTTATGCTGAAAAGCAAAGAAATACAGTTATGAATGGATCCTATTTGATATTTTATCCTTGTTTCAAAACTTACAGAATGAGAGGTGGGAATCTCACATTCATCTGTTTCAAAAATCCTTGGTTCCTCCTGCTATGTGTATTTACTCTCCCAAACCCCTAGCTCAGCACTAGTCAGTGCCCCCAGAGAACTGCGCACAGGCACATTCAAGTAAAATATAACCTCTTTGTGATCTGCAGATAAAACAAAGATCAGCAGATTAAGTTCTGATTTTGTCAGAACTTGACAGCTGTCCCTCCAGAAAACAAGCACACAGAATTCATGCAGACACCCAGGGAGTGTTAAGTCTATTTGTAGTGAAACTTTTAAATTCAACGCTCAGGCTTTTTTCAGAGATGATTTTACTGAACATTTCCTGCCAGTTATTACAAATTCTCCTTCAATAGTGCAACCACAGACCATTTTCATCTCCATACATGTCAATCTGATCAGCTAAACCTTAATTAGTCATACACTGCTTGAGAAAAAGCTACTTAAATTGATACTAGGCTTCAGGATCACGTGAAGATTTCCCTTTACAAGCAACGGGTGACTCCAAGTGTCAGAGACACCCGAGAGGACCCCTTCACCACACAGCAGCTCGCAGTACCTTTAACACTTGCTCTTGTCTCGATGTGGCTGAGGTCAGCTGCAACGCCTGGAGTGTGAGCAATATCATAAAGGCTGAGCCTGCTCACCAGTGGGCTGTTCTTCAGGAGAAGGGAGAGAGGCTGGCCAATGCCTCCCGAGGCCCCCAGCACTGCTACCTTGGCATTGTTCTGAGGAAAAAAGGAAAACACATTGTAGAGATGTTCTGCTAGTTACTGCAGCAGTGACCTTGGGGATTTCACCACACTTTCTTTACTTTTAGTTCTATTTCTCAATTTTTTTTATCAAGCACTATGCAAACTTGATTGCCTAAGCCCACAGAAGCTGATCATCACAACAATCTCCCAAAGATCCTTGAGGTTTGTTGGTAGCACAAGTCAGAGGAAAATGTTCTTCTGCGATCGAAAGCTCAAAAAGGGAGTGGGGCTATGCAAAGAAACCCAAAGGATTGCCTTTTTTCAGATGGAATCGTCTGCTTAAGGCTACCTGCTACCCTGTTGTACCTAAGTCTGACTTAGGGCAAAATCTGTTATGCAGTTTTTCTAGTTTTCATTGCCAGTATCAAAAAAATGTACCTTCCCACTTGGCAAATCAATACATTTAATGGACTACGGTAAAAGTAACCGTGTGAAAAAAATGTATATGCCTGAAATAAATGCAAATAGTACCTGCAGCTGCCTCAAGATTGAGGCCTGAGAACACTGACTATAATTTCCAGCTTCAATCAAGTGTGGCTGAGAAGCCAGTAAAACCAACTCTTGTTTTGTTGCCCCGGTGAACCAATTTAATGTGCTCACTGGAAGAAAGTTATTTCTCTCAAAAATGCCTGTGCTCCTGTTTGTAGAGAAAGTGTCACCAGACGAGAGGAGAGCTACTTTAAAAGACCAGAACAATCTTAAAATGCAACACTCTGCCAAAGTGATGGAGAACCAGAGGCTGCTGCAGAGACGTAATGTGGTAATATAATTATCTCTGATAAGGACGTTCTCTATCGCACTGTCTTACCAGATAAAGCCATAATAGCCCCAAGTCCCCGCATGAACAGCTTAATTATTATGCTATGACAAGAAATAATCTACCCAGGAGCTAGATCAGTCTATCCCAGTTCAGTTTTCTTGCTATTGCAACAAATGTAATTCAGCACAAAGATGTCCAAGGGGAAGCAAAGTCTAGCATTAGTCACTGCTATGCCCCACATTTATGACCAAGCTCATACCATGAGGTCAAAACCTCATTGATAACATATATAATTCCTATCAAAATAATTACACAAGGCTCTCTTGTAAAGCACATCTTTATAGCTATGATAATCACTCTGGCATATGCTACTGGGAACTATTTCTGTTAAAAGACAGGTCCGTCTCTACCCACCCCCCACGTAGCAGCAGTGCACTCCTGGTATCGAGGGTCATGCACAACGATTTCAGCATATTAAGGATTGCTGTTAAACCCCAACCGCCAGCTTTAATTCTTAACACATTTTGAAAGCAGGGGCGTATTTTCAGCAGAGGAAGGCAGCAGCAACCCGGCCCGCCTGTCACCCCCTACAAACCACCAGAGAGGTTCACCTAGAACTGACGGGTCTGGCCAGCAAGTTCCCGCCTGACCGGCGAAAGGCAGGAGCCCCTCGGTGCCCGCCAGCGCGGCTGCTCGCACCCCCCATGAACCCCCCGAGCTCTGCTCCTCCCTCACACCCCCCGAGCTCTGCTCCTCACACCCCCCCCGAGCTCTGCTCCTCCCTCACACCCCCCGACCAAGGCGGGGACACCGGCGGCGACAGACGCCCCCACCCCCCGGGCCCCGCTGCCCCCTCCCAGAGCGGGGCCTGGGCTCGGGTTCGACCCTGGCCCCGAGGGGGCGCGGGCCCGGCGGGGCACACCTGGGCGGTGGTGGCGAGGCCCCGGCGGAGGGCGGCGGCGGGCCGGGCGAGGCGGGACAGCATGGCGCGACGGCTCCGGTGACTCCAACGACCTCCAGGGCAGCGCGGCTGCGCGGGACCGCGCGAAGCTCTCGCGAGACTTGCTGCGGCGTGAGGGGGAAGCCTCGCGAGATCTGCGTCTGACGTCACCCCTAGTGACCGCCGCGCGTCCCTCCCTAGCAACCGGGCCGGGCCAGCGGGCCGCGCTCCGCCGTTGCCGCGGCAACGCGGCGAGACCGGCTGTAACGACAGTCGGCGACAGTCGCCCGGTCGGGGGATGGCGGGGATGGCGCTCTGCGAGCCCCGCCACCTCTACAACGTCCTCAACCAGCGCTGGCGGTTCCCCCGGCTGGCGGAGCCCCGCTACCTCTGCCTGCTGGGTGAGCCGGCGGGCAGAGCGGCCTGCTGCCTGCTGCCTGCTGCCTCCTCTGCCCCTGCCCCTGCCTCTGCCCCTGCCCCTGCCCCTGCCTCTGCCTCTGCCTCTGCCCCTGCCTCTGCCCCTGCCCCTGCCCCTGCCTCTGCCCCTGCCCCTGCCTCTACCTCTGCCCCTGCCTCTGCCTCTGCCTGAGGAATCCGGGTCCGTGCGCCCTGGCGGTCGGGGGGGAGCACACGTCACTTCTTGTCATTACTGAGGCCTTGCAGCTGGGGTGTCTCTCCCGTCCCATTTCAGGTGCCGTGACCCGGTACTGGCCTGGCTTTCATCATGTCCAGCTCTTCCTGCTCTGATCCATCCCAGGGACACACACTCTCCCCTGCTGCTCCCGGAGGTTTTTGAGCTGGACGAGATTTCTTGACCGTTGCACAAAGATTGCTGATAAGCATTTGCATCTTGCATAGTGCCAATACCCCCCAAAATGCGTGCCTGATACTGCAATATTATTAAATGTTTTGGCGAGGGGGTCAGCCAGTTTGGGAGTGGGGCTGGGGTCTCCGGTGCCCCTCTCCCCATCTCTGGGGCAGCACGGAGGCAGAGGTGCTGGGTGCCGGGAGGTCAGAGCAGGCCCAGGGAGCGGGAGCCAGGCTACGCCACAGCGCAGAGCAGAACAGAGCGTGGGACTGGGGCTGTCAATGCTGCGGGGCTGTGAGAGACGACTTGAAAATAGGGCCTGAAAGAAACAGGCCTGTGAGAAACAAAGGCTGAGAAAAACAGCCTGAGAAAGAGATAAAGGATAGTGAGGGGAGTGGAGGCCCCCCAAGCTAAGAAATGTCTCAAACACTTGCAAGTAATGAAACTCTAGTCCCGGGGTGGATAGTGTAGAGGTGGAAGCTGATAAGGCTGCCCCAATAACACAGGATGCAGCTGGAGGAGGGAGCCCTGCGGAGACAGGACAGCTCTGCTCTGGGGCACCTGGTCAAATTTCAAGGGCCATCTGTCTGGTGAATGACCTTTGCTTCATTATCTGTGAAATGCATGTTAAAATTAACACCCCCGGATATGCTAATGAAGACTAACAAGATCATGCTAATTATATCATCCCATGAAACACCTTACCCCTCCCCATACATGGGATATGTAGGTATGTGGGTTGACCTAGGGGACAGACCCAAGGAGAGTGTGTATAAATCGAGGTGGGGCAAAGGGGGGAGTTTGTTCTAAAGAGTGAAGCGAGGAAGACGGATGCCTCCTTGAACCCTCGCTGGCTGGATCGACGCAGGAACCCAGACCAGTGATCTCTATTTCTCTATTCTCTCTATCTCCCTCCTTTCCTTTTTCCCCTTTTCCTTCACTACCATTAAGTAATGCAAGGCACACTGTATCGCTTGCCACAACTCGTTACATACTTAGCCAATTATCATGTGTCCAATTAGTACATTGTGGGAAGTTAATAAATGTCTGGACTTTGAGACTTGTCTCACCGCTGTCCACTCCGTTGGGGATTTACAAATCTAAGTCACTTGTCTCCCTCATCTGAGCGGGACATGACAGGTGCCACACTTGGGTCAGGACTAAAGCTGCTGGCATCACTTGGTGTTACACATAGTACTGGCATTCGTTACACCCACATCAGAAAGGCTCAGTTTCTAATAAACCCAATCTTGATTTGATGTCGGTGCCTGAATTCCCACTGACTGAATTGTGAACAGGATTCTACCTTTAAAGCATCAAATAAGCCAATTGCTCTGTCTTGGTTGTTTTTTTCAGATGCCCGTACTCAGCGTGAATACAACGAGAGCCATATTATTACAGCACGCAGGATTGAACAGGTGAGGCGGGATTACCCTTTGTGTGAACCATCCCTGGATTTAGCAAATAGCGGTAGCCAAAACTGGCTTAAAACCCGCAGGAATTGTCCCGGCCTCTCCCCTGCCGGTCTCAGCCATGTTCTGTCTCTGCCGCTGGGGGGATGTGTTCTATCACAAAGCAGAGGTGGCTTCAGTGGCCCAAGGGATTGGCACATAGAGGCTGTACATCGGGAAGAACATTGCACAAGAACTAACATATTGTGGCCTTGGCTCAAAAAGGACAGTGCTGGCATCTTTACCACTGTGGCTGATGAAGCAATCTGGTGTAGTTTGCATCATTTCTGAATTCTAACTAGGTCTTTCAGCATCAAGTACAGCTATAGCCCCAGATACATCCCGTAGCGATAGAGCAGTAACTTGCAAGACATCGGTAGCGTTGATGCCACAAGAGTGGAGCTGTGCTCCTGGTAAAATTCCTCTGTGATTTTGGTAGAGTCCTACGGGGGAATATCTGGTACCGGATTCAGAGGAGTTGGGGTGTGTCAGATACTGTGTGGTGTATGACTGCAAGACCAGCTCTCTGGATTGCTGTGACTATGAGGAAGAGGAGAAAGGAAAAGGTAAGTGTGACCCATGTCAGTCAAGACCTCACTGCTGGATAGATATTCTTCCCGTTCCTCATTTCATTTTATGAGCTGATTGGAAGAGATGCACATTTACCCAGTTTTGTTTGAAAAACTAACATCCGTCCTATGCCTCTGGTTTTTCACTGTGTTGCATATGTTCTTAGGCTTCAGAAATCCAGATTTCTTTTCAAAGCATCCTGGCAGGCCTGGTTTCCTCTCTGTGGACTGATCCCTCAGAAGCTCCTTAGCGCATGTGAGGAACGGGTTCTCTTTTTTACCACATTTCAGTGAGACTGGGCTTGTCCAATGATTGCTTTTTAGGGAGCAGTGCTGCTTTAGAGACTGAAAACACTGACTCAAGTTCTGTATGTTCACAGAGCGAATACTTCCTTATTTGAGAGTTACAAAAGGCTTTCACGTTATTGTATTTAAGAAGACTTAGCTTTAATGGGGGTGGGGATGGAGTTCACTGAGAAATGTGAAGAGCTGGAAACTTTTCCATGTAATTGTTCAGTCTTCCTTGAACCATAGAAACGTTTAGCTTTCACGCATCCTTTGGCAAGGAGTTCTGCTGTGCACAAAACCACTTCTGTATGTTTGCTTGGCTCCTATTAGCTTTATAAAGGCTACTATAGTTTTAGCAAATATTTGCATCATTTTTTAAGGAAAAAAATGTGGAAGTGTAAGGGGAATGAATAAAACAAGCACGTTCGTAAATGCTCAGTGATGAGACAGTAGCAAGGGAAGGTGTGGAGAATCAGGAGTGGGTTTCTGTTCTGCTGATCTATTTCTAAAGCAGACATAGCTAGAGGCAAGCGGGATGGATCCCTTGGGAGAAGGAGGGGGAGCAACCATCTCACATAATGTACTTCACTGAGAGGAGCGTTTCAAACACATGTGAAGAATTTATTCAAGTCTTTCCCCCTTTGCCTACAGCAGACTACAGAAGAGGGCCTCCATAAAACTAAGATTATTAGATTTAATATTTCCCTATTATGGGAACTTATTACGAGCATTTTCTAAAGAATAATGGGGAGGGAAAAAAACTTTCTCTAGACCTACAAAAGAAACAAAGAGAGGAATAAAAGATCAGGACAAGAGGTGAAAAGCAGCATGCCCTGTTACTGACCTGCAGCAACAGTTAAAGAACAGCCCAGCTTTTAACAAGGCTTTCTACAGACCATTAGATGAAATGAAAAGGAGTTTGCTGTCAGCATCAGTGGGACGGAGTAACCCTTGGTGCTGATGGAGGCACTCTAAATCTGCCTGGCAAATAGCTTTTTGATCTCCTTAGATGCCGAGGAAGGAGCTGCTGTCCAATATGCCGGAAGCTTACAGCAGTTCACCCGCCATCCAGTGCTCGTCCTGAAGGGAGGATACAAACGTTTTTCAGCTTGCTATCCTTTTCTGAGAACTCAGAAGATACTGTGGATGCCTCAGGTGAGGTGAGACTAATTTGCAAGCAGAAGACATTAGCATTCATATTCAGCTGATGTTGGCTAATGAATTCAAGTTAAATGGTGTTGTAAACCTGATAGCAGAGTAATTTCAAACAAAGGAATGAAATGTAATCTGAGTAACTGTGCTTGCCCTGAGACTCACCACTAATTCTTTTACAGCCACACTTTGCCTTTTTTTCCTCTTCTATTGCGTGAAAGAAAGCTCATGAAAACAACCTGGGAAGGTTTCTCTGATAACCCCAAAACTGGCCTACAGGAGAGTACAGATAACTAAACAAACAGTAGCAAATGATGAAAAGAAGCAGGTTCCTCTCTCGCACGTGGTTATCTGGGATGGTACACAGTACGTGTTTTCAGATGGAAGTGCGATTCCTATGAAGCACTGGGTTCCACGTCTATAAAGCTTTTCATCAGGCAGGATCACAAAGCAAGCACTGGTGCATTGTTTCAACAGGCCCAGAAAGAAAACAGCCATCCACTGGAACACTGGGATCCCAGTTGTTTGGTTTCACTTACAAACATTGATCTATTTAGCTTATGAGAAACAATCACCCTTTTTTCACATCCAGGACAGGACCTGAGGCAGGGCAGATTTAGAGGGACAGCAGAGAGCATCTCATGGCAACATGGTTCTTGTTTCTGTTGTACCTCTTCACTTCTGGTTCAGGTGAAATAGCCCATGACACGGTGCTGACCTGTGGGATGCTACAGCACAGGAGGGAAAATCCGTTCACTTTCTGCTTCTTTGTGAAGGGTAGCAAACCACCGAACATCCCCGTCAGATTCAGTTGGACACAGAGTACCTCCTTGCCTCTCAGCTTAAGCTGTTGTTCTCTGCTGCTTTAAATTGTCAGGCTGCTGCTTTGTTCTGCTGCAGCATTAGCCGAGTATCAGTTAGGGATGTAGAGGCACTGTTGACTACTCGTGTATTTTTGTTCTCAGCCTTCACGCTGCAGACACAGGAAGCAGCTGCGGATTTGTGTCGTGCCACTACGGGGCACCTGCAGCTCTGCAGGTGGCAGATGATTTCATTTAGCCTTGCAACCAGTAGCTGGCAAGAACATCAAATGAATCTGTTATGCTGCAGTCCCTCCAGATAATGTAAGGAGTATATGCTGCCTCCTGTTTAGTTAGGATTTGTTTCAAGTAATGCCACAATGACAGCGCTGCCCTTAATTATTCTCAGTAAATCTAGCAAAGACTTCAATGTACAGAAAGTCCAGGTGATTGAATGAGTCATTACACTAGAACGTGTCATGGGCTGTTGACTAAGTGTGTGTGCAATTCTTCACATGACTTGTGTTCAACAACTTACCAAGCTAATAGGAGCAAATGCACTCTCTAAACTGAGGCTATGGTTTCTCTCTGGCAGGAACTAGACAACTTTCAGCCATACCCTGTAGAAATACTGCCTGCAAAATTATATATGGGCAATTTCAAGCAGGCCTGTGACCAACAAATACAGAAAGATCTGAAGATCAAAGCACAAGTCAACATCTCTGAACAGCCTGCCACACTGTAAGTTAAACAGTTCAAGGTGTACCCTCACCAGTGTCTGTGCCTGTGAAGAAAGTGGGGTGGCACAGCACCAGAGCCCAATCGCAGAGGAGTCGCTGCCTCTGAACTTCCAAGGAAACCTCTGTTAGGATTCAAACCTGTGCAGAGTCAAGTGCTATTTCATGCTCATTTTTCTACTCTCTACTCCAGAGTTAGCACAGCAGCAACACAGTCCTGCAGCCCTCGACCATGGCATGGCTGGATTGGGGGAGAGAAGGACTGGGAGGCCCTCACCATCAGAGCAAAATCCTATAAACACATCAGTGTAAAAGTAAACCACCGATGTTTCACACTGTTGGTCTTCCTTCCTTACCTACCGCTGTCCATGACCATTCAGCTCAGTCTGTAGGCCATGCTGGCAATGCCATTTCACACAGTGAAAAATCCAGTGGCATTTCTCAAGGTGGTGACCAAAACAAAGTAAGTAACGAATCTGGTTACCTATCCTGGCGTGTGTACCAGCAGGCATTTCTCATTCCTTTGGCTCCAGAGGAAAACATCAGAGGTCTCTGTGCCATAGGTAATCTTCCCATGACCTCTGCATGACGTGCTTTCACATTTCAGAAATTCATCACCAGTGTTTTGCTCCATTAGTTCTCTGAGTTGGGTTCTCGGAGCTTGTGAAAGGAGGAGGATGCTGCCATAGAAAACCACATGAAGTGAACTGGGGGGCTATGTTCATAAAACTGCCAACGTGCCCGCCATGAAGGCACTCGTGCTTTCAGTTCAGCTGTTTTCATTTAGCTCTCAGATGAAGGAAGCTGTAGGTTAAGACATCAGTGCTGATACCATGTGGAATGGAAAATCAGTAATAAAACTGGTTCTGTATTATAAGCATCTTGGTGTCTTACCATAACAAATCCCTTATCATAATGTTAATGATGACAATGATGAAACACTCATATATGTAACAGCAAACAAAATTATCAGCTTGCCTCCAACAAACACATTTTTTCAAAGCTGCTTCTCTGGTCCATGTCACGCCATGTGCTCTTTTCCAGGTTTGCAGAAGGCAGCAAATACCTCCATATATCTGTTCCAGATTCACTCGAAGCAAATCTTTTTTCTTCCTTTGCCACCATTTGTCATTTCATAGGTGAGTTGTTCCTGATCTGGCGTTCCTGAGACCTTGCTCACTCTAGGGTATTAGATCGGAGCGACTGCAGTTCACTCTACCAAGAAGCTCAGATGGGAGGGTCGTAATCATTCAAGACCAGTATACTCCCAAGCAAGCCCCCACCCTAAAGGATACCCGAGCTCCCCTACTAACTAGCCTGATGGATAGAGAGGAGATTTTACAGGGCATCTGATAATAGAGAGCAATCTGAAAAGGCTTTGCTGCAGGATGTCTACCAGGGCTTCATATGATGCCCTCCTATTCCTTTTGTCTTAAACACAACCCTCTGACTCTTACCAGCCCAAATTTTCAACCTCCAGAGCTTTATTTGAACTGGAGTGTGACACACATTAGAGAACTTACCACAAGATGCTGCTAATCTTTGTGATTTGCAGTGCAGACCCACCGTAGGGCCTAGGAAGACTTTCAGGTTGAACAGCATAAACCAGACTTCAGCTGGTTACATCAGAGAGGGCAAGAAAAGACACACTCTGCAGCTCAGTGCCTGCAGCAGCACAGCAGACATAGCTCCCACAGCTCCATCCTGTGATGGTGTCAAACTGTGTCATTATCTTTCATCACACTTATGAAATAACACCTGCCACAGACCAAGGCCCTGCTGAGCTGAGTGTTGTACAGACCCAGAAGCAAAAGACCACCCTGTCCCCACAGAGTTTATAACCCAAGTATGATATAAGAAATGACAGCTGGACACAAACAAAGAAACAAGGAAACAGTATTTGAGGATATAATTTTGTAGTCCTGAACTGAATGTCATGATTTGCATGTATTGAAACCCACATATCGAAATCCACTTGTTTGCCTTCCATTTTACCCCAGGTTTTTTCCCAGCGGTATTTCAGAAGAAATTTTCTTTCTCACATCAGTTTGTGGAAGTTTCCAAAACAGACTATAAGAGTTTATTAGCTGTAGCTCCTGTGGAAGTGTATACTGCTTAACTGACAGTTGAACTGTTTACCTGACAGCCGAGAATAGATGACTTAAACTGGAACAGTTATGGGTGAACACTAGACTAAAGCTCTCCACATACTCTGAGAGGAGTGTGGATATCCTCATGCTAAGGGTATGTTGGAGTGAAGCCATTTCTACTCAGGTCTTAGAACAGAACTAGTATCTCATGATGGAAATAAGTCAGAAAACACTGGTTTAGTGCTTGAAATCAAAACCCAACAAACCCCCACAACCTCTCGACAACAGTAAAAGAAGAGGCTTTGCCCTATGAATTCTAGAGTTCAGTTGCTGATATTCTAAAAACCTGTAATGCTGTCTGCTCTGGAGAGGGAGGGAAAGAATTCAAAAGGTTATTAATAAAATATGCAACCTTCTAGGCATAGGTAGCAGAGTTAATGCAGTTAGAAGTGACTGACAGTATCCTTGGGCTTGGCTTTTGTAGAAAATGAGTTTGCTGACTGTAGCAATTTTCACTGCAAAGTATCCATCATAAAAACATCATAAAACCAGCGCCCTACCTGGCATGTACGTGCTTCCTGCTGCTGATCCCCATGGAGGGGTAAGGGATTTGAAGTCTAAGCCCCCTCCAGTTTCAGAGCTGATTCCTCCAGCTTCAGTGTAGAACAGTTAGGCTTGCGTTCATCAGTAATTTTAATACCTTTAACCCTTTCTGGGAAGAGTTTAGTAGGTGATGTGATGCTGAGCACAGCTGATTGGTCATGGTAGACCACTTTTCTTCAGTTATCTGATGTAAAGGTGACACTGATCGGTAGTGAAGCATTGACTGGTCACTGTCATTTGGTTCGGGTCTTCCAAGCCATGTTTTAACTCCGTGGATGTCTAAGAAAGGCAAATGCTGTCAGAAGCGGAAGCTGGCAGTGCCCATCTGCTGCTGTCAGGGTTCATGAGGGTTGCTGTCGCTCAGGCTGCTAGCCTGTCAGCTGTCACTGAACGGGAGCTTGCCTGTGCAATTGGAAGCTTGATTTCCCAGATTGCTAATTTGTGATTGGCATTTCTTTACTCAGATGCTCAGCTGGATTGCGGAGCAGTGCTGGTGTTCTCCAGCCTGGGGATAAGCCGGAGCAGCACAGTAACCATGGCCTATCTTATGCATTCCTGCCAGTTTTCTCTGAAGGTACATCACTGTTGTATTTCCCACAGATACTGGCTGGCTGTGCAGTTTATTTCTGTTTCTGAAGCCTCATTACTGTAGTAATGAGAAGGACATTATCTGTGCTTCCATGCAGATCTGATAATGTAACAGATTGTATTATATGAGATCGCATCTTCTTTATACACACCGTCAAGGAGGTGGCTAAGGTGTGATTTTGGATCTGTGAGTCCTTACCCTGCCACCTGTCATATTCTTGTATTTCCCTCCTTAACTACAGGGCTACAAAAATAAAGCAGTGGTTACAGATCTTAGCATTTCTGCTCTCCTGGGTCTGAGAAGGAGAGTATCTGGAAGCTACTGGAGTTAATCCCATCTCTTAATACCGTGGGGTTACAGGGAAATTCAGAACCCAGCGCTTGCAGGGCTCTGATTTACCACTGACTTCAGCACCAGCACTGACTTCTTCCGAAATCCTGTTTTATTTCTCCAGAAGCAATCCCCTCCCACAGATACTACTGTAGAGAAATCTGGAATGGGATAATACTAGCCCAAGAGGGATGTACAGGTTAGGTGGCAGTACACACTGTTCCTTAGCTCTGAATAACGCAAGAAAAATAATGAATGACGGCTGAAAATAACCCAGCTGTGCAATAGCCCAGCGGCCTCTCCCCAGGTGCCAGGCCCTTTTCCCTTTGCACACAACACATGGGCATCGTGCTGCCGTAGGCACCATCTCGTGGTGGCTCCAGCTTGGCACAGAGCAGGCGAGTTCCCATGGGAACTGAAAGGCGTCTCCTTAAAAATCCTGTCCTTGTTTGGAAAGTGTTTCCTCCTTTGGGAGCTTGAAAGGGTTGATCCAAGCTTCACTGACGCTGGGCCTGTATCTAATCGTTTAATTGATTTTGTGCAAACATTTGCAACATAAGAGGAAATCTCTTACCGTCGCTGTGTGCCAGCGGGTAATTTCAGGTTGAGCCTGCCAACGGGGCTGCGGACACGATTTCGTCTCTGCCACTAACGCTGGGTGCGATTGCTCCTGCACACTGATAACCATTCGCTTGCACACTGAATTACTGGAGGTGCTTGCAACGGCAGTGCAAAAGTCAAAAGCTGATCCTTGCAATTTCTCCCAGTTGGTATCAACAGGTTGGTCTCAGCATTTTACTAAGTACCAGAAAAAAGAAGAGGTTGACACGGCAGTGCTGGGCTGGGGCTCGCCTGGGTGGTGCTTGCCCACTGTTGGCTGGGCAAAGCTCTCCTGGGGGATTAGCCTGGCAGACAAGTTTGTTTCTTGCAGATGAAAGCAGTGCAACAGATTCCCATGTGGTCCTTCAGCCAGTGTAGGCAAAGATCTTTGAAAGCTTCGAAAGACATGGATATTGCAAAAGAAAGGCAGAGTGAGGACGTGTGGCCCCTTACTCTATTAGTAATTGATATGTGAGTGGATCTATTGAGTTCAGGGGAACTAGAGACATCCCCACTATGGGCCCAGAGGAGTAAACATTGAAAGATCAGCCTCGGAGCCTGCAGAATCACTGAGATTAGAAAAACAAACCAGTGGAACACTATCTTCTAACCTTTGGTCTCATTATGCTTAAGCAATCCCCCGAGTGCTGGGGGCAGTCTATTTTAAAAGTGGGAAGATGAGCACTGCTGGGTAAACCCAAGGATGCAGCTGGAGTAAAGCGGAGTAATGCCGGTCTGTCTGCCCTGTGTGTAGCAGAGTTCCTGGCAGATTACATGGAACTAACAAATAATTAAGATGGTTGTAATTAATGCAGTTGGATAAGTGGAGCTTCATAGCTGCTCTGCCATAACAGGTCACACCAATCCAGAAACATGATAACCTTTGCTGCTTACCTGTGAACAGCTGATACTTCACTGCCTCACTTATCAGCCACGGAAGAATCAGCATTTTAGGGTAAAAACCCAGGACTGCATTGCTCCATCGGTGTAAAATAATGCAAGATACCTGCCAGGTAGCGAAAGCAGCCTGAGCTGTCCTCATATCCAGGAGAGCAGAGTATGAAGGTGACAGGCTTCTCTGAAGCTCGCATCTGGATCCAGTCTGTCCCTGCTTTATCTGCAGGTTCTTGCTGTCTAACACAGGGAGTAAATACAAAGCTGTGCTGTCTACAAGTGTAGCTGCTTTGTGTACTTATCCGAGATTCACTTTCAGTTCAAATTCCTAACACTTCTTTGCTTTCCTTCTGTTTACAGAGAGCTTGGGACTATGTTCTGAAATGCAAAATGAACACGAGACCACACCGGGCCTTTGTGAAACAGCTCTCAGACTGGGAGACCCAAATCTACGGGACCACGATCACAGACATCTCTGAACCGAATTACTGACAGGTAGCAAAGAGCACACCCAGGAACGGCACTTCCCTCTCTGTACCACCGTGTCGGTAGAAAGTTCCTTGGACTCTGTTTGAAAAAAGATCTTAACGTAACGTAAAGGGTTTCATCTTTAGCTCCATATTATTTTGGGGCAAGATTTGGAGCCATTTGGGGAACTCGTGCTGTAGAAGGTGGCGGTTTGGGGAACTGCAGGATGTGGCCCATTGTGCACTGCTGGTCTCTTGTAAGAGAAGGGGATTATAACCACGTATCGGGCATGTTCCTTACCCCTGATGTCATTAGGGTTATCTCTGAAAAGGTTCGCGCGATGGTAAATTTAGAGTTGGACTGCACCCACTTCCAGCCAGAGAGGTGACAACAGAAGCTGCCCATGTCAGAAGTCCCTCCGCTCTGCGTGCGCCTGCTCAGCTCCCGCAGACACGGACACGGCGTTGGATTGTCTGGCAAGACCACGCTTCCCGCTCCCGACGCAACAACCGACCCTCTCGCCGTGGCGGGTGATTTTGGAGCATCAATCCCGTTATGCGAAACCTACGCTCGGCACTGTCCTCTCTCTTACCGTGCTGTGAATTCTTTGCACTGACCTCACAAAATAAAACATTACAGAAAACGCTCCTGGGCTTTCCTGGCGTTCTGGGCTAAGGCTTTCCCGGGGATTTCCAGCCCCGCTCACCCTCCCGGGTCGGTAATTGCAGCCTGGGCGGCCAGGGGCGGGGCCAGCCCGCCCGTACCGGCCCGCGGGGGAATTTACACCACGCACCGCCCGAGCGGGCAGCGGACCGGCCTTCTGAGCTGCGGAGAGCCCTGCGCGCCGGGAAGGCGCTGCCGTGTTTGTTTGTTTGTTTGTTTGTCCCTCCCTCTTCCAGACCGCCATTTACAGGGGAAAAACAGCCTCCACCTGGCTACGCCCCCTCCCTCTATGGCCACGCCCCCACCCCCCGTGACCACGCCCCCGCGTTAGCCCCGCCCCCGACGGGGCGTGCGCGGAAGCGGGGCGGGAGCGGCGCGCGCCCAGCGCCGCGGGCCGGGGCCGTGTTCCCGCCGCCATCGCCGCCATGGCCGGCGGCGCCTCGGTCGCCGAGTGCCTGCGGGAGTGGGAGGAGCTGCAGGACGGCTACCAGCGCATCCAGGTACCGCCGCCGCGCCGCGGGACACCCCCCCCGGCCCGGGGACCTCGGACAAGCGCCGGTTGGGGCCGAGGGACCGCTCGGGGGTTGCATCAGGGCTCGCCTCGCCCCCGGAGCAGCGGGGCGGGGGGATCGCTAACCTCTGCCGGGGCAGCGGGGGGGCGGGGGACCCCTCCCGCCGAGCCGGGGCACCGCGGGGTTCCTGTCCCCGGGGTCTCCCTCACGTTTCGCCCCGGGCAGGGCTCGCAGCTGAGTCCTTGTGCCGCTGGGGAGGGGGGTTCGGAGCAGGGCCGGGGGGTCGCCGGGGCCCCGCCGAGGAGCCCTGCCTGGGCAGGAAGGGTCTGGCAAGAGCCGGGGCCTTCCAGGGCTGGGCGACCGGACTGGCCAGCCTGCGGTGCCCGGGCCGTGGGGACGCCCAATCTCCCGAGTTTTTAAAAGCGGGGAGCGGCGCTGCCCGGCCTGGCACGGCCGGGAACGAGGCGTGCGGATGCCGCTCCACGGTCCTTCTCGCCCCGCTCAGCTCCCGCGCAAGCCCGAAGCCGGGGAGCAGAGGCAGCCCGGAATCCGGTCACGCTACAGCCTTGTCCCGCCGGGGGACCCTCCCTCCGGTGCCCCGACCCCGCCGGGGCAGGCCGGGGGCTCTGTGCCGGAAAGGTGCCTGGCATCGGAGGTGTTTCACCTGCTTTGTGTAATCCCCAGGGCGCTCGCTGCCGGGGGAGGGAGTGGGCAGGGTTCAGCTCAGACGGGGGTCACCCAAGGAAAAGGTTGGCTCACATCTTCTGCTGCAGTTCAGATCAATCAGCTGCATCTGCACCAGTTCCCTTTCCCCCTCCTTTCCCCCTCGGGAGCGGGGCGAAGCGGATGTTGTTGCGGACACATTGCAGCTGTACCCAGATCTGGGGCAAGGGAGGCTTTGAGAAACCTCTTGCTCCACAGGACTTGCCTGGCTGTCCCGGGTTGCCCGCCTTGAACCCCGCGTGCAGCCGTGCGGGGCCGGCCCTTTCCTTTGGAAAACTCCTGGGTGGCTCCTGATCCGGGCTTTCTCCGAGCGTGGTGCTCAGATGCTGGGACAGCTAAACGAGTTGTCACAAAAGCCACTTGCTCTCAGTTAACTCCAGAGCAAGAGGAGGAGGTGATGCCAGATGGGAGCTGGAAGGTTTGATGGTCGAGCAGGGAACGTCCCGTGAGAGATTGGGGACATAAATCACTGCGGGAGGAACCAGGGCTATCTGGGATCTGTTCCCACCCTGCTGCTTGTCACCGGAGGGAGAATGAGTTGTTTCCCTCCTCCACGTCTTGGTTTCACCTTTCTCCTTTGGGAACAGCTTTGAGATCTGCTGATAAAGTGCTTGATAAGAGTTAGGGAGGCTAAAATGTGTGTGCGTCAAGGTCTAGTCCAAGATCCTGATCCAAGGGTTGTTGCAAGTGGCATTTAATCCCTTGGTGGTGGAAGTGGCGTTCAGGCTGCCCGTGGTCGAGGTGAGGCTGTTTTCAAGCTGACCTGGACAAGAAGGAGCATTGATCCAGCAGGCTCTCTCCTTTTCTTTCTAAATATAGCGGAAGAATGGGATCTCGCCTTACCCAGGTGCGGTTGGGTTACTGTCGCACGAGCAGCCGCGCAGTTGGCTGCAGCCCTGCTGCAAGTCCATCCCCTTTGTCCGGCTCATTGATGGGCCCCTTCCAGCTTCCCTGGGGGGTGCTTGGGATGGAGCCCCAGAGCCACAGGTCGGGGCAGCAGCAGGTGCTGCACGAGCCTCTGTACGGTTACGTGCGGAAGGGTGGCGAGGAGACAGGCGATGGAGGTCAGGGCAGCCATTGCCCAGATTCTTTATAATAAATCCCTTTATGCTTTGTTCAGGCAGCAGAAATGTCCATTCCACACTGTAGCATATTGTTGCTTATGTTGTCCTCGGCTGGGTTTCCCATACGTGTCCACCCGCAAGGCTCTCCACTAGCCAGCACGTCACCTAGATTTATTGCCCATTGCCCATTTTAACATAAAAACCTCATAAGCCCACGCCCATTGCTCCTCGCCATGGACCATCGCTCCGCAGTGCCTTGAACCTCCCCACTTGCTGTTCACCTCACTCGGGTACTTGTTGGGAAACCCTCTCGGGGACAGTGAGGTAATAAAAGCCTTGTGATCATCTCTGAATGTATTGTGTTTGTGTATCTGACCCTGCTTGGGTCTGGTGAGGTATCACCGCCTGGATCTGACACCTCCAGGCAGAGCGAGCTGCTCGTCCCATCCCAGCAGTCCAAGCCACTGCTCCCGGGTGGCTGTGGCCCTCAGTTGTAGCCCTGGCCCCAGCAGCGTTTTTTTCTGAGTCTTTCCTATGCCCTGTGCCGCAGTCAGTGGTTTCCCAGCCACGGGAGCATCCCTGGAGCAGGACTGTCTTGCTGGCTGGACTTTCCCAGCCTGCAGCTGGAGGGGGGCTGGACACGAGCCACGCGCGAGGGCAGGACCAGGCTGTGCCGTGCGGATGTGCCTGCACCTGTAGATAACTTCCTTGGGATTGGGGATGGGTGTCCCCAGCGCCTGCTTCTGCCCCCACAGAGGCAGGGATGGCTGCAGGCTGTCCCCAGACACGCCTGGCTTTTTGCCTGTGGTTTCTACCTACCTCTCGTCTTACCCAGCTGCTGTGCAGGTGAAGTTAAAGAGAGTTTTTAACAGATGTGTCAGCAGATGTCCCCGAGGGCAGGGACAGCTGGGCAGACAGCTGTAATGCATGCTGGTCTCTCCTTCCCAGGATAATCACAAGCTGTACAAGCAGAAACTCGAGGAGCTAACCAAGCTCCAAGATGGGATCTCCAGCTCCATCGCACGGCAGAAGAAGCAGCTGAAGGAGCTGTCGTTGTCCCTCAAAAAGTAAGTTGTTGTCCTGTGACGACACAGGACGGGAGGGGAGAGCAGCAAGGACAGGGCTAGCGAACGCATCACATGTCTCTGTCTCCAACACAAACCTTACTGGAGCCTCACTGATAGCAAAGTGCTGTGGAGGTCTGGACTCACCCAGGCAGATCTTCCTCAGCTTCCCTTTCCTCTGCCCTGATTTGTGCCTTGTTTGCAGTTCAGAGCTTGCAAAGGCTTCGCAGGTAACTTGAACCACCCCGCTCCCGCACAAAGCTCTCTCCATCCTTCCTCGAGGGCGAGAAGACCCGTCTGGCCTCCCCTTGCTCTCATTCCTGCTTCCTTTTCTCAAGTGACATCCCAGCCTGACAGAGGAGCTCGCCCTGCAGATGGAGTCATGGACTTGCCTCCAGTCCATCTTCCCTGTCCTTGGGGTGTCCTTGCCTAAGACAGTCACTTATCGAGTGCTGGCACGTGCTGATTGTGTTACAGAGGCTATCCTGATACCAGCACCTGTGTTTCCTCCCCAGATGCAAAGCCAACGTGAGTCCTGAACAGGAGGAGTCCATCCAAGAGACCCAGAGCCTAATAAAAGAGAGGCAGAATGTTTTCTTCGAGATGGAGGCCTATCTGCCAAAGAAGAACGGGTAAGAGGCGCCTCATCTCGGGGTGAAACACCAAGTCCTCCCTCCACGTCCCTGCGGCTGTAACACTGCAAGACACAAACCTGCTGTCACCCTGCTCCCGGCAGTGTCACAGCCATGCTGCTCCGCTCAGGCTCCCCGGAGCACGCTGGGCTGGAGCCAGGCTGAGCCTCTGCAGTGCTGCCCTCCTCCCCCCTCGCTCCTCTGCCTGCTCGTGGCCTTCACCCGCCCTTGAACGGTGGCCATGCGCGGGGGGAATCCCGGTGAACACCCCGGTGCCCACAGGAGGTGGGGGGGGGTGTGCTTGGCCACCCTTCCCCCTGCCCTTGGGAGGAGAGGGAGCGTTTGTGCCAGTCACGCTGTCTGGCAGCTCCGAGTGGAAAACAGCTGGGGGCTCCTTCACGGGCCCTCAGCGTCAGCGGTGGCACATGAGGGGACGGCTCTGCCTCGCCTCCGCGGCCGCGCTGCCAGCTCCCGGGCAGGCGCCCGTCCTAACGCCTCTGCTCTCTCCCCAGGTTGTACCTGAGTCTGGTGCTCGGGAACGTGAACGTCACGCTGCTCAGCAAGCAGGCCAAGTACGGCCCTCTTGGAGCTGCTGCCCTGGGCTTTGCTGGGCTTGGGATCCCCTTGTCACCGGGAAACAACAACTCCTCGTGGGCTGAGCTGCTGCATGTGCAGACACGAGGCTGGCTTGACCTGCCTGGTGCAGATTCCCTTCCCGGGCTGTTCCTTGCTTCCCTTCCCAGAATTAGCTGAGTCCTTGGCTCCTCCTTACACTCCTGCCGCTGGGCTGGGATGGACCGTTAGCTCTGGCGAGCTAAATAGGCTCCTCCACCGAAGCCGTGTCCAGGTTTCCCCCGTGTTAGGGATTTCCAGGAGAGACAGATTTGTGCAGCCACTGGCGCGCCCCCTCCTTGTCCCTTGGGAAACACCAGTGGCCAGATTTGGCTCATGAGAGCCCTCCCCATGCTGGGACACTAATGCCAGAGGTGCCCAGCCAGGAGCCCCCATCTCCCCCTCAGCTCCACAGGTTTCCCTTGAAGAGCTGAGCAGACGCCAATCTGCACAGCTTCCCGGAGTCCTCTGGGCCACCCGCCAGGCTGGCATGGTTTGGGGTGTCTTGAAGCTGTCTCACCTGTGTGAAAGCAGCCTGCTGTTCTCCCCTCTCAGAAATACCCAGGGGACAAGGTTTTTCCAGAGCATGTCCCAGAGGTTCCCAACAGAACATCACTTTTGTCCGGCCAGCTGGGATGGGAGGACACAGACTTCCAGCAGCCACCTTGCTCCAAGCCTGTTCTTCTGTTTCCCTGCAGGTTCGCATATAAGGATGAGTATGAGAAATTCAAGCTCTACCTCACCATCATCTTACTCATTGTCTCCTCCTCCTGTCAGTTCCTTCTCAACTCCAGGTGGGTCTGGCTTGGATGCTCTCTGTAAGGGGTGGGGCAGAGATCTCCTCCCAGGGCCCCCATGTTCTCCTCTCCCACCCTGAAAGGTCCGGAGCTGAACAGGAGATCCTGACAAAGGCTCTGGCCACTGCCCTGGAGGTGGGGTGGCTTTTGTGGCTGCGGCTGTCTCACTGTGACCGTGGTGGATGGTGGAGAAGCGGGTCCCCCTGCCCGCAGGGTGGACGAGCATCCTGCAGCGATGGCTCTCGGTGCCTGTGCCCTCGATGCCGGGGCAGTGGCTCTGCTGCTGCCTTTACACCGCGCTTTGTTTCCCACCAGGGTGACAGATGCCGTCTTTAACTTCGTCTTGGTGTGGTACTACTGCACCCTCACCATCCGGGAAGGCATCTTGATCAACAACGGATCCAAGTGAGTCCCTAGTGCTCAGGGAGAGGGCCGTGTGGTGAGTTGGTCCTCTACAAGGCCGGGGAGTTGGGACCCACTGTGTAGCTCTGGCTTCCCAAGGGAGCAGCTCCCTCCTACTCAGGCTGTGTAGCAAACCCTGCTGATGAGCAGCGCGGGAGGAACTCCCCGTGCAGAGGCGGTGCAGGAAGGTGGAGCAGCGGTTGGAAGGGCCCCAGCCCCTGGGTGCTGCCTAGTCCGGAGGCGCTGGGTCCTGCTCCGCACACAGCCATTTCGTAACCAGCCCTGCTCCTCACCCGGAGCTGGAGGGCGGCTGGTGCTGGGCTGGCTTCGCTCTCCTGGTGCATGTTTGGGTCTTGATTTATGCTCCAGACCTGACGCCCCTTCTCTGTGTCTTCCAGAATCAAAGGCTGGTGGGTTTTCCATCACTACGTCTCCACCTTCCTCTCAGGTGTCATGCTGACGTGGTAAGTCTGCATCCCCCCATCTCATGGGGGGCCTGCTTGGGCTGTGGCCAGCTCAGGTGAAGGGGCCTCCGCTGCCCTAACCCGTGGCCGTAGGCCTGCTCTGTGCGTGTTGTGGTCTAACAATCAGCTCCACGTCCTCCTCGCCTGGCCCGGGCACCCAAACAAAAGCCACCGTGGACACCTCTGTGTGGCAGGGAAACACGAGGTGTGGTGACATGGTGCCTGAGCTGGGGCGTCCCCCTGCTTTGGTGGGGGCCGGGGCAAGGCAGCAGTGCCCTTACGCTGGCTGTGGGGCAGGCAGGGCTGGCTGTGTCTCCTCTCAGCCCCACATCCCCCAGCGAGCACCGTCTCTCTGCAGGCCAGATGGGCTCATGTACCAGATGTTCAGGAGCCAGTTCCTCTCCTTCTCCATGTACCAGAGTAAGTGATGCCACATGCTGGGGCACGGGGCTGGGACCAGGCCTGGCCTCGGGTGCCGAGCGTGCCTGCCTGGCTCCGCGACACACGGAGGCCCAGCTGTAGCTGCTCGCAGCTCTCAGCTCACCTGGGTTTTCCCTTGGCCTCTGTCCTGCTCTCCACCGCCCTGGCGCTGGGATGGTCTTTGCGTGCAGAGTCATCTCAGAGCAGATGCTGGGGCCAGGGGATGGTGCCTGGGTGTCTGCTGACCACATCCACGCTCTCCTTGCAGGCTTCGTGCAGTTCCTCCAGTACTACTATCAGAGCGGGTGCTTGTACCGGCTGCGAGCGCTGGGCGAGAGGCACAACATGGACCTGACTGTGGGTAAGCCGGGATCTTCCCTTACTGCTTGTCCCACTCCAACTGGACCTCCTGTTGCCACAGGGCCCACGGCTGCTGGCAGCCTCCCTCCCAGCACCAGACCAGTGCTCTGCTAACTGGGAGCTGTGGTTTCTGTTAAAGGCAACGGTGATGGTTATTTTTGTTTTGAGGTTAGTTTGACTGCAGTTTGCAAGTTGCAGAAGCAGTAAAAGCTACAAATAAAGCTGAAGCTCTGAGAGCAGCATCTCCCGTGAGGTGGCAGCATCCCGTCGACTGGGTGCTCCCCTCTTCCTGCTCTCCTGGGGCCACCAGCCCACAGCTGCCTCCCTCGGGATGTGAGGTGGCAGTGGATGTGGCTCCTGGCATCCGAGCTTTCCTCAGGAAGCTCCTTCAGACACAAAACATCCCTCCAACACCCAACGTACTTGTGGGCTGCCAGCTCCCCGGCCCCTGCGACACCGAGTGCTCGAGCTGAGGACGGCAGCTGTGGGCAGGGGAAGCTCCATCAGAGCAGCCTCCTCCAGAGGCCCACGTTAGGTTAGCGCTAGGAATCCCTGCCGCAGTCCTGCCTGCGGGCTCAAGTGCCCACGGCAAGGCTGTGTTAGCCTGGCAGGACCTTCCCAGCCGGGCACAGGGTGGCCACTAAACCTCCCTGCCCGCAGCCTCAGGAGCTGGGCTCTGTCTGGTCCCCACCTATAACATGTTCGTGGGTCCCCATGCAAACCTTCATCCTTTGCAGAGGGCTTCCAGTCCTGGATGTGGAGAGGCCTCACGTTCCTGCTTCCTTTCCTCTTCTTTGGGCAGGTGAGTGTGCACTGAGAGGCCAGAGCCCTGGGTGGGAGCGGATTGTGCCCCAGGGCAGCGTGGACATCGCACAGGTCCCCGCAGGCTGCTGCAGCCATGCAATACGGATGCCAGGAGCAGGGAAATGCTTTCAGCAAATGCTGAGCCTTTTCCTTTTCCTCCAAAGCACCCACCCCCATGACTTGTCTAGTGAGATGGAGAGGACCTGGGGGGCTGCTGGTAGTTCTGCTAAGTGCTGTGCAGAATACAGCAGAGGTGCTGGCTCCAAGAACCCTTCCAAAACCCTTCCTGAGCTTCAGCTACTGAAAGTCCAGTTCTTCCTTGGTCAGATCATTTAGGCCGATGGCCAAAAGCAGTAGGCTGGTCTGAGGCTTCTTCCTGGTTATTGGGCTCCAGAAGTTGGCAAGAAAGGGGGAGACAAGTCCTCTGGCCCCAAGACTTGATGGGGTTTCCCTGCGTGCTGGGGCAGGCTGGCCTCATGTGAGGTCTGCGTGGGGTTTGTGCCCAGAGGGAACGGCTGGATGAGCGTCAGCATGGAGTTGATGAGCCTCTGAAAGCAGAAACTCCCCTAAATCTTCTCTCTTCTGCAGTTCTGGCAGCTCTACAACGCCATCATCCTCTTCCGCATGATCCAGCACCCAGAATGCAAGGAGTGGCAGGTAAGGAGGCCCCGGGCAGCTGCCCTGGGGAGAGGGATGCCCCAGGAGGTCCCTCCTGCTGACGTGCACCTCCCGTAGGTCCTCATGTGTGGCCTCTCCTTCTTCATCCTCTTCCTGGGGAACTTCTTGACCACCCTCCGCGCCGTCCACCAGAAGTTTCAGAACAAGAACAAAGACACGAAGCAGAATTGAAGGTGGGCAGTGTGGGGGCCAGGACTGTTTCTCCCCACCAGCTCCATCTCCCATCCCCACCTCCTCGATGCCGTCCGTACTCTGGTGTCTCACCCTGTTCCTTGGAAGCCTGGGTTGGGACAGAGCTTGGGGCCTGCTCACAAATAGACCGTGTGTTCACTGCAGTGCTGGATCTGTGCCTGAGTCATTCATCTGGAGCCAGCAGCACCCTGCAACTCCTGTCCCATCTGCCTTCCTCCTCCAGGAGAGCAGGGTGCCTGGGACAGCTGCTCCCCTTCCCTCTGCCCCGAAGACATTTACTGGGATGGTTCTCTGGGGTCAAGCCCAGCTCTGCAAGCACTCCCCACCCCACTGCGGGCAGCCCGGGGTGCCCGGCTTCCATCATCTCCCCTGGGACAAGGCTGGGTCCAGGGCTGGCGGTGCCTCTTACACAGCTCTGGGGGTGCTCAAGGCTCTCCCCAGCCCTGCACCCAGGGCAGCCCCTGCGTGTTGAAGGCAGAGAGGCCCTCACATCTCATCGGCTGCAAGCAATCGCTTCCCTGGCTGCCCCGGTAGCCATCTTTACTTTCAAGGGCAGCTGGAGGCTGTGCCCAAGCGCTGCCTTCCAGGGTGTGTCGTACCCTGGTTCCTCCTTTACCTTCAAGCCGCAGGGCCGAGGGACGGAGGTGGAGGAGCTGTGGCGCTGGAGGGGTGGGAGCACTACAAGCCTGAACCAGGTTTCATGCTGGTTTCATGGTGCAAACAGCACCCTGGTCCCGCATCTCTGGAGGATGCGCGTGTAAAAATAAAGGAAAGGTGCTGCCTCGGGTTGCTGGGGTGGTTTGGAACAGCTTGTGCGCTCTGTGGTTTTGGCCTGCCTGGTATTGGTCACGTTGTGTTGGGGGAGGGAAGAAAAAGCACCTCCAGCTATCCCCATACCAGCTGGGATGCAGAACGGGACAGGAGGGCAGCGCTGTGAGCTGCCAGCTCCCCCCACCCTGAGCTGTATTATCAGTGATAACTGCCGGTGGCGATTGTAATGGATGTGTTTGGTCATGGCTGCATCGACTCTGGATGTGGGGACACAGATAACACCACGATAGCCAAGGGCTCACATGAGCAATGCGACCACCCAACCACAGTGCTGCTCAGTGGCTGACTCGAGCCAACCTGGGAAGAAGCCAACATCTGTAGTCGGTACACAAATGTAACTATGAGTCAGTCATCTTACTCTGTAACACGTGGGCAGCCCAGGGCCCGCTGAGCTCTCCTGGCTCTCCCTGTGAGTAGGGACACCTCACAGGGTTACTCCTTGAGATTGAGAGAGTCCTTGCCTTAACAGATTCTCAGTAAGTGAGTAATAGCATGCTAAAGCTTTGAAATCTTAGCTGAGTGATACAAAGGATTGACTGCACACATATAGTCCTTTAGACATAAACTACTGACCAAGCCTGGGACTAGGAGTGGATCCAGCCTCACCCAGACTCCTCTCTGAGAAGGAGTTTAGAAAGCAAGGGGGTCCCCTCTGAACTGTGTCACTCACAGGAGGGTCTCCCGGGCAGTTTTGTCTGACCCCGTCCTCTATGCAGTAAATACCACGTGAACCTTGCCATTGGATCCTGTTAAACCACTGTCACATTTACTATCAAACTTTGTTAAATCGCTGTTTTATATCAATAAACATTGCTACTTCTCTCCTATGAGTGAAGTGCATCACTCCATCCATGACCAATTGGCGTAGTGGCAGGATGGCAAGTAGTGTCACTGGTTACTTATGGAGGCACGGAGTGAATCAGAGTTCCAGCTTCTCATAAGAATGGGCTTGTGACAACTGGCGCAATTGGGAAGCTGTTGAAGAGCACCTCTAAGTGCCTTATGGCCACACAAAAGATGGAAAAGTGTTATCTATCTGCGAGATACTAGGTGATAATTTTCAAGATGCCCCCAAGCAACTCCCTCCATGGGCAGAATTAATGCACAACATTGTTAACTACAGCCATGAGACAGGCTGGGACAACGCACCAGCTGAAAAACAAAACCTGAAGCTCCAGGGAGGAGATCACAAAAATCAGTCCCATGAAACGAGGAACGGAAACTAGATCAAAGGGAAACAAATTTAAACACCCACAAAGAGAGTCTCAAGAAGAGAGGAATGGATTATGGAGAAATACATTAGCTCTGGGCATTTCTAGAGCTGCTATTCCAGGTCAGCCTGCTGGCATAGAGTCCAATTAAAGAATTCCAGAAACAGGTATCAGTGACAGGAAGGAGCATATTTCAACTCCTCTGGTGCCAGTCCCTAGAAAGGGAGACAATATCCATGACACCCTGGCACGCCTCAGCCCACACAGCCCCGTGCCACAGGCTGTGGCCAGAGCTTTGGCTGCCCAAGGAGCTGAGCAGGGCCCAGCAGGACTCAGTGTCCAACAGCACATTAGCACAGCTGTGCCTCGGCCCAGAGCTGTGCCCCCAGCTGCCATCCTCACCCCCAGCTCACCCTAAACCCAGAGTTGCCGCCTGTTCCCCAGGTTTCCTCCTGGTTAGCAGCCATTGCTCCTCCTGCCTCCCTCTTCCCTCTGGTTGAGCAGAGAGAGAGGAGGAAGGAAATTACAGAAACAGTAATTTTATTCCAAGGGCAAATGTATTTAAATAATTTACAGTCATTGGACAGCCTGAAAGTTGTTGGGGTTTTTTTCTATGATTAAATCACAAAGATGTTAAAATAAAAACAGTATTTAAAAAATGACCATACACAGCATGAGGGAGGGGCTGGGCACAGGGGAGCTGCCAGCTGCAGGACCCCAGGGAGGGAGCAGGGCCCCTGCGGACAGACACACACCCCCCGCCCCAGAGCAGGTCTCTTCTGAGGGGAGAGGAGCCATCCCCTCCCTGCTGTGTGCTGGAGCAAAGGCGGGCAGTGGGGGAAAGGCGTGGGGTGCCTGTGGGGTCCTGGTGGCGTGGGGCAGCCCTGTGCCCAGAGCCAGCTGCCAGCCCCACATCCCAGAGATGGCCAAACGGGGCGGGAGGGAGGCGAGGATGGATCGCTGCCCCATGCCATGCCCTCACCTCGATCCTGCAGCGCAGGGGGCTGCTGGCTCCTCCACCCCTCTGCTGGAGCCAGGCTGGCCGTGCGGCAGGGTGGTGTCCAGCCCCAGGGGATAAGGCAACACTTTGTGTTCAGGGAAGGAGCCCAGAGCTCCCCCAGCACCATCCGTCACTCCTGCCCCACGTCACCTGTGTCCCTGACCTAAGGCTGGTGCCATGAAGTGCTCCCTGGGGTGCCAGAGGCACCACAGCTCCTGGACAACAGCCTGAGCTACCCCTCTGTCCCTCTCAACCCCTTCCACCCCCCTGGGTACGCAGCCTGCCCCAGGGGGCTACTGTGGCCCAGGAGGGATTGGGAGTGACACTGGGGTAGCCGGGGGCTGGGGACAACACTGTCACCCACAGCAGCAGTGGGTAAGCAGGCACTTTCCACCTCCCACGGGCCCACGCCAGGGGACCCGTTCTCTCCCCGGCCCCACCAGCCTCGCTCTTAGCTCCAGACGTCCAAAGAGTACCGGCCCTTGGTCATCAGTTTCTTTACATAGTCCACAGCCTGGGGCTGGCTCATGTTCCCAAACTCGGCCACGATCTCGTAGAAGGTGTTCTGCACGTCCCGGGCCATGTTGCGAGCGTCGCTGGAAACAAGGGGAGCGTGAGCGAGGCAGTAACACATCAGAGCCACAGAGCCCTGGCTGCCTCTCAACACCCGGACATGGATGGTTCGCTCACCCCAGCCCATCTGCCTGGCCACATGCCCTCCCTGGAACAAGGACAGTGTAACCCTCCCAGGGCTTGTAACACACAAGTGGGTAAACTGAGTCACGGTCGTTTTCCTGAGAAAAGGAATGTTTTGCCAAAGTCCCTTCCCTGCCACTGGACTTACCCGCACACATAGATATGAGCGTTCCCCTCATTAAGCAGCTTCCAAATGTTTTCCTTGTTCTTCTTCAGTAAGTGCTGAACATAAACCTGGCAGGAAACAAGGTGGCAGTGAGGTGAGAGGGACAGAGCCCCCACACCACAGGCCATGGTGAGAGAGGGGAAGCCAAGCCCATGCTTGTGGCTCACAAGACCCTGAGCTGGGTGCTCCTATGACTGTCATAGGCCTTCCCTAGCAGCGAGGCTCCAGGCTGGGTGTCTCCAGCCCTTGAAGCCTTTTCTTCCCCCACTGCCACGGCTGGGAGCGATTGTGGGCAGCACAAACAAGCAGCTGGGGGACTAGAGCAGTACCTTCTCAGCCTGGTCCCTGGAGAAGGCAACGTTGAGCTGGGTGAGGACTCCCTCCTGATGGAAGCGGGCCAGCTCCTCACGGTACAGGTAGTCCTCACGCTCGTGGCGGCAGCCATAGTAAAGCACCGTGTCGCCCACCTCTTTGCCTGCAGAGTCACACAGCACCCATCAGCTGGCCCCCTGCCCTCCCCACCCCACCTTGTCTGCCAACCCGGGGGAGGCAGAGCTGCACAACTGCTGCTGTTTAAGGGGAAGTTGACTGATTCTGCCAAATACCCACATGATTTAGAAATGGATCTAAATGACTTGACTGTGACTATTCAGAAATGTGGTGGCAGAAGACAGAGAACTGGCCCAGGTCTATCAGCCCCCCCCAAACATCCTCTGTGGCCAAGAGGAGGACAAAGCATTCCCGTTTGCTGCTGTTCACCCTGCTCCACTGCCTCAGCTTTTTGCTAGTCCCATCAGTGATGTGAGCAGCACAGGATGCACCTTGAAGGCACCACCTGGCCCTGCAGAGCACAGTCCTGCAGCAGATCCAGTCCCCAGGGAAGTTTCTGGGCACTCACCTTGCTGCTTCAGCCAGGCCCGCTCCTGAATGAAGCCGATGAAGGGGGCTATGCCAGTTCCCGGTCCGATCATGATGACAGGTGTGCTGGGTTTGAAGGGCAGGCGAAACTGTGACTTCCTGACATACATGGGCACCAGGGAGTTGCTCCCATTCTCGTTGGGCACCTTGTTCTTGAGCCAGTTGGTGGCCACCCCTTTGTTCAGGCGTCCCGTCTTAGTCTCGTACTCCACCGTCACTGCACAGATGTGGATGGCGTTGGGGTGAACCTGCAGGGAAGGGATGTCAGTGCCAGGCAGAGAGGGAGCCCCAGCGACCCCGCAGCTCAGTCCCTTGTGCTGAGGGATGGGGAAAAGTTTAACCTAATGTTAACACTGGGACAGCTGTTACTCCCCTGGCAGATCAAACCTCCCAGCATGCCCCACATGGGAATTCTGTCTTGCACCCAACTCATCACAGGACCACGGAGCCTCCCTCAGTATCGCCAACAACCTCAGGGCTTCAGGCACAAAGCAAAGAGGGAAATTTGACCAACTCCTAAAATACCACCTTGCTTCCAAGCCCTGAAAGCACAGCCTATGGGTGAAGAGGAGCAGGGCTGCAGGGAGTGGGGTGGTATCAGGGCGCAGCTGTGTGACCCTCTGCAGACCCTGTGAAAGTCGGGATAACCAATTTTCTCTCTTCTCATGCACAGAGATAACTAGAGCTGCCCCCTATCGCAGAAAGTGTTACGAGGGCAAGTTCCCCATGTCCTGTCCCCAGCTGGAGAGGGGGATGGTGGCACTGTGGAGCTGCAGCTGAAGCCTCAGCAGGCTGAGTCCCTGCTGGAAGCACGCTCACCTTGGAGGAGGAGGCGATGGAGTAGTAGCGGGCCTGCAGGCGGGGCAGGAGCTCACACAAGTGGTCGATGGGGGGACGCAGCGAGGGCATGTCCTGCAGGATGGCCAGGATGTTCCTCCGGGCTTCCACCACCCAGCTGAGGTAGAGCGCCTGCAGGCAAGGAGGGCACACGCATGATGACTTCCCTACGTGGCTGGCAAACACTCCCTCAGCTCTCTGCACGTGGTGCCCAACAGTCCTGGATCCCATTTGAGGATCCCCCAGCACCCAGTTCAACCCAGCAGCTTTGCTGGGCAGGCCACAGCTCCCACCTTCCCCTCGGCAGCAGACGATGCCATTTTGCGGAGGCGCTCCTGCTCGCCGGCATCCGTGGCGTACTGGGCCAGCTCGTAGAGGACATTAGTACGGGGAGGGTTAGTGATGTCCAGGTAGTACGTCAGGGCTGTACGGTAGGACGTGGGGCAGGGGAAGGGGTGTTTCTTATTGGATTCCTCTAGAGAAGAAGGAGAGAAAAAAAAATTAGAAATCAGCAACCACTTGCTGTTATGTTAGAGGTTTTGTGCCAGCAGCTACACACAGTGTAGGAGAGCTGGAGACAGAGAACGGGCTTCAGGGAGGAGAGAGCAGCCCTAGAGCTGAATCAGCCTGTTGGCCAAAGCCCTGATCCCACACTGAAGCAGCTCCAGCACACCACCTTCTCCAGGCAGCTACATCTCCCAGTAGCCCCTTTTGTGTTTCACAGATGCTGCCTGACAGATTACCAGAAAAAAAAAAATACTCCATGCTCCCCAACAGGGCTCTCTGCCCTGAGATATCTATGCACAGAGGCACCCAGCAAACTCCCAGATCAAGCAGGAAGGCTGTTCTCCACAGCTAATTTGGCCTCACACACTTACACCTCCTTCAGATCTGGCCTCAAAAGTGTCCTTAGTCTCCTTCAGCCACGGACAGTTGCGCTCAGAGCCGCCTTGGGAAAGGTAAGTGCCAGCAGTCAAGGCTGGAGCCATTCAGTTCAGCAAATTAAGAGCTCCGGAAGGGACAGGAGTGACAGCATGAGGCCAGACAACACGGGACACTGCACAGCGGGCTCTGGCAGTGCATTAAAGCCACTTGCTCTCCTGAAACCAGGAGCTCCCTTAGGCTCCTGGGCCAGCACATCTGATGCCTCAGGTCAGGCTGCCCTGCTTCAGGAGTAAGATGGGCAGCAGCTGCCGTCTCCCTCCTGCCAGCGGCCAGCTCTGCTGGGAACACCGCCCAAGAAGAGGTCTTTGTATCAGCACAAGTGCTCCCTCCTGGCAGTTCAGCCCCAAGCCTGTGCCTCCTCCAAGGACTGAATAACAGCATCTCAGGCACCAGAGCCCCTGTGGAGTTCCGGGGCTGCTCGGCTGGGGGATGCTCTGGGGGCTGATGGTCCGTAATTAGGAGTGTGTTGTTACATAACGTGTTGTTGAACGCGCACACTAAGTACATTTCACAACTGACCCACTTCAGCTGGCTCCCAGCAGCGGGCTCCGTGCCACTGCTAGAATGGCACAGCAGTTCACATGGCCATGGGACGTCTCTGTTTGCCTGGAGGTGCCCTACGGGACCTGAAGGTGATCTGGCCCCTGCTCTGGTGGAAAGGACAGAGGCCATAGATGAAGAAGAACTGCTGACGCTCAGGGGTGATCCACACTTACCGTCCAAATTGTTTAGGGACATGATCGTGTCCAGATCCATGCCCAGGATCTCACCAATCTGATTCACTAGAGAAGAGTCATTGGCTGGGTACACTGCCACGTGGTCCCCAGACTCGTACCTGGAACGAGAGCAGGAGGAGAGCAGATGAAACACCAGCACCACTTCTCATCCACCCCAAGCCTGAGCTGCTCAGCTAGAAGATGAAGCGGGCTAGTGCAAGGGGCAGTACGACAGCACCGAGATCTGACCTACCACACAGTGCCTACACAATCAGGGATCCCCAAGAGCCAGCAGTAATAGCAGAAATGATCATTGCAGAATAATGGTTTTAAGAACCAGGTTTTTCACAAGGGACCTCCAAGGTAACAGCAGATTTGCCAGAGACTTCAACAAGGCCAGACTTTCACCAAGGACAGGTCAACTCCCTGACAGGCAAGGAGCAAAGTTGCTCAAAACCTCTGCAGCATTTTGTTACATTAAATCAACCGGGATTCATAGCTTTCTCACAAGCACACACAGGAATTTAAGCCAGCAAGAGGGTTTTTAAGAACAGGGCTTTATTCCTCCTATGCTGGTACACCTAAGTCAGGCAAACCCAGGCATGAGCCATTCCCAGCTCCCCCCTCTCTCATAGCTCATCTGCCCCCTCAGTTTTCTAACGATTTCTAGAGAATTCTTGCAGCTGGCACTGCTCAGGTAGGACAGGTATGTGCAACCAGCTCTGGAGGAACCCAGAGCAGCCAGCTGGCACGGCCAGGCACAGCGTGAGAGCTGTGAGAAAGACCCGACATGGGGTACCTGATATGTGGTACAGAAGCCCAGAGAGGCAGTGTTAAGTAATTATGAGAACAAGGTCCCCTTCTGAAGTGCTGGACGAGGCCAGTGGCACATCCTTGTTCCTTGCTCCTGACGCAGGCTGCTCCTACCAGAATAGAGGAGCAGTCTCCCATGGGAAACTACCTGATTTTGGAATTGGAGATATCCAGCTCCAGGTGCATGAGGTGTCGCTCTCCACCCTTGTTCAGCTTGCGGTTCTCTGTAACCTGGGCCAGGAAGGGGTTCTTGGCATCAAACGGTCTGGAATGGAAGACAAGGATCCTCTGGGTTACTCTCCTGTAGGCTGACAGTGCTTTCTGTATCCAAGCATCCTCCCTCTGCCTCCAGAGCAGGCTCCCACGATTTGAGCATGGGGCTGTCCTGGTCATGTTTCAAAGCACACCACAAACCAAATTATGATCCCGCTGCTACCCACACTGGCAGAGAAAACTGATCATTTTCCTTCTAAGCACAGCCCAGCAGTCAACAGCTTCGGTCCTATTAAGAACAAGTGATGCAAAAGTAGATTGGAGGGAATGTCACACCTCAAAGAGATATTTCAGTTTGGAAATAATTTATACAGCTAATCTCTCCAAAGTAATGCTGCAAGCAACCATCATGCATTAGCTTCCCTGGGCAAGGAAAGGCTCTGAGTGACCTCAAGACAGGTGCTGCAAATGTACCAGCCAAACAGCACATGTGAACACAGCCATCTTCTCACTCACTAATGATTCATTAACTGGGGAATCCCCCAGAGTCCCAGTGAAGGTCTGAGACCATTTCTCTTGGGCAGGTATCTGCCACACGGCTGCATTGCAGAAATGACACCGCCCACATAGCACGTGTTGTTAGAAACGTCAAGGACTCTGCCAGGCAAAGCCTGGCCCACGTACACCCTGCCCAGGGCCGTGTGGCACTTACGGCTTCTGGTTCTCGTAGCTCTTGAGACGACCCATCTCACCCGTGTAGACTTTGTTCATGTTCACATCTGTGTGCACCACCAGCTCATACTGGCGGATGCTGGAGGAGGAAGGGGGAGAGAAAAAGAGAAAAAAGTCAAACCGGAAATCACAAGGTACAGTTAGAACCAACATCTGCTTTGCTGGATCTGCTGCAGTTCAAAAACAAATGCAACTTCAACCCCTTCGCCCCTCTCAAGACATCAGGAATCAGGTAGACCTTGAAAAAAGCCCAAACCAGGAGGAAACATCAGCTTCACTGGGAGCATCCCAACTCAGCAAAGCCCCCCACAAAGGAACCAAACCCATCACATAGCCCTTCAGAACAGAAATCCACAGCTGGGTTCAAACTCACACCAGGACAGGCTCAGTCCAAACAGCCCCCACTCCACACGTGCCCGCTCAAGTTTGGAAGGGGAGGCAGCACACAGGAAAGGGGACAGTGGCTCAGGGCTGATGCCACAGCCACCAGTCAGAGGTGGCCAATCTCTCTGCACCCAGAAGAACCTGCTCCCATACCCACCTGGACTCTTCTCCTGTAGCCTCCACCCCAAAGTGTTCACACACCGCTGGCCAGAACTGCTCTCTCCAGGTGATGAAATCTTCTTCCAAGCTAGCCAGGGCAAAGGAGAGATTCAGTAACCCTGCCCGAGGGGGAGAGAAGGGCTATTCCCAGAGGAGCCATCCGAGATCCTTCCTCCTTCACCACAGGAAAAGGCATTTGCCCTTGGATCCAAGCAGTTTTGGTATGTCTACATGCCCACAGATCACCAGAAGAGCATCTTCTGATCACTAAGTGGGTAGGAGGGAACTGTACTATACCAGCCACCCCTTCCCTTCACCAGGTCTGCCAAGGAAGGCTTTGTTATTCAGACTCTGTCTTTAACCAACTCAGCTCCCCCTCACCCACTCCTGGTATTAGGTCACCTTCCTAAAGGCCAATTCCACCATGGCAATGCTTATTTTTCTGGGCTCAGAGTCTCCCACATACAGCACATCCCTCTCATCAGATCTTGCAGCCCTTAGAGGTAAAGCCACAGGTTGATGCAATTTCCTAGGTTAAGCTGGTTAAGTTAAGCTGGTTAAGTTGAGCATTACAGGGTGTTCAGGTGATCATAGAGAGGTCAAAAAAAAAATATCATTGTCCAAGTTGAAAAATTGCTGCCTTCCACCATAAAACAGTTCACAAGGAGATGGAGTTTGCCTCCTCCACAGGGATGGGTGAGTTTATCCATACAGGCTGGGTTAGCAATGGAGATGCAGCCCAGCAAAGGCAGAGGAGGCTGCAAAGCCTCCTCGAGTGTGTAACTACAGTCATTTAAAGCTGATGTTGGCTTACCCAGACACAGGATCCTCTAAGATACTCTAAGTGTACAGCTATCCGATTGTGGGAGAGTGCACAGACACACACTCAGAGACACGTCAGCTCCCACAGTTAGTGCTATGAAGTTTATTTCTCTTAGTAGTAGAGCCAACTCCCTGTCAAGACCCCCACAACGCTTTAGCCAGCTCTGCCCAGCCCTCCAAGCCAAGCTACTCACTTGCCATCATCATCTCCCAGCCCAAGTTCAAAGATGCGTTGGGCTCCAAGTTCCTCCAGTCTCTTGTCCACATACTTTCCCATGGCATTGAAGTGCTCATAAGTCTTGTTCCCCAGCCCAAAGACCTAGAAAGGGAATGCTGATGAGTGTGGAGAAGCAGGGGCTGGACATTTCCCATCCAGCTGGCATCCTCTGGTCAGTATCACCCAGCAAAGGAATCACAGAATCATCTAGGTTGGAAAAGACCTTGAAGATCATCCAGTCCAATCATTAACCTCACACTGACAGTTCTCAACTACACCATATCCCTCAGCGCTGGGTCAGCCCGACTCCTCAACCCCTCCAGGGATGGGGATTCCACCCCCGCCCTGGGCAGCCCATTCCAACACCCAACCACCCCTTCTGGAAAGAAATACTTCCTAATAGCCAGTCTAAACCTTCCCTGGTGCAACTTGAGGCCATTCCCTCTTGTCCTATCGCTTGTTCCTTGGTTCAAGAGACTCCTCCCCCCTCTCCGCACCCTCCTTTCAGGTAGCTGTAGAGGGCCATGAGGTCTCCCCTCAGCCTCCTCTTCTCCAGACTAAACCCCCCCAGTTCCCTCAGCCGCTCTCCATCAGACCTGTGCTCCAGACCCTGCATCAGCTTCATTGCCCTTCTCTGGACACACTTGAGTCATTCAATGTCCTTTTTGTAGTGAGGGGCCCAAAACTGAACCCAGTAATCAAGGTATGGCCTCACCAGTGCTGAGTACAGGGGTAAGATCCCTTCCCTGTCCCTGCTGGCCACGCTATTGCTGATACAAAAGTTGAAAACAGACAGCAAGTCCTCTCCCAGCTCCCCGTCAGCTATTCGTGGACCTTGAGTAAGAATTTACCACTGGAGAATGTCTAGTGAGTAGGTACCACACCTCTGCTGAGCCAGGCCTTGGGCATGTCAAGGGGATGCACATACAAGAGCTGCCTGCGCCATCTCCTCAAGGGACCAGGAAAAGCCTGGACTGCCTGGAGACCGATTGCTGCCCCTTGCCTCCCACAAACCGCTCAGCAAATGTTTGCTCACTGCTTATACAGAGCAGCTTAACATCTCCAGCAGTGGATTTTCTCCTCATTTGCAATTATTATGCTGCCTAAGGAATTTGGCTGGAGTTTAGGTGAGGTGGCTGTATCTCAGCCAATTATTCAGCTCAGCACAGGAAGAGCGCTACACACTCCAAGTGATTTAATTTGCGGGAGAAGATCTGGCCCAGGGCTGCTCAATTAGCTTCTGAACAGCAGCAGCAGCAGCCTGTAACTCATTTACAGACCTCGTATTCAATGCCTGCTGGGCTGTTTGTGGCAAGATATTACCAGCAAACCCTTGTGATTTAGGGAGTGGAGAGAGTACTCTGACATCTGCATTTAAAGCCCCCAGATATATGTTTGTAAGTGTCTATGAAACCTGGGGAGGAATACAACAGGGGCCGCATCCAACACAGGCATACAAGGCATAGACATCATGTTGTGCCTTTACCCAAGCCACGTGCAGGCACAGTGAAAGGCTTTTGACTTTCTTGCCCAAATGCAACATAAGCTGCAATTGAGCCACTTACTGCAAATCGCAGACCCGACAAGTCAGCGTCAGCCTCCTGCAGCCAGTCGTAGAAGTCTTGGGCGTTGTCTGTGGGATCACCTTCACCGTAAGTGGCCATGCAGAACACAGCCAAGGACTTGTCAATCTCCGAGAGGCGACTCAGGTCCGACTACAACCAAAGGAAAGAATAAACCCTCAAGGATCCCACAACATGGTTATTGGGCAAGTCTATTCCTACAATATGGAATACCTCTGGTGTGCAGAGCAGCACCACATAATGTCAAACAGCTGATTACAAAAGGGATTGGGAAAGGCCAAACCCTCTCAAAATGGCAGGGGAAATAAAGGTAACCACCCTCACTGGACTGCAAGTCAATTCTTCTACCCCACCAGAAAAACAATGGGATTTTCCATACAAGGCTTTAAGGGACCAGGATTGTTGTTCACTCTGGAGAACACCACAATGTCAATGCCTCTGTCCAAGCCTGCAGCAGTATAGGCCCAATGCTAACTACAGAAGGAATATAGAGCAAGTTTCATGCTGCCAGTGGATGATTCGCAATTCCCAAACACTCCAGACCACTTTCCTTTTTCAGTCATGTTGCAGTGTTCACTCCACATCTGTAGAATGGCAAGGACCAAGCTCATCTCTCCAGCTGATCTTTTCTCCCCTAAACGACATGACTAAAAGGGCACCTGTCCCTTGGCCAGGCTTCTTCTGTTTATTTTCAGGGGACACTAAAAGGATGTTACCTATCCTGAGGCTGTTCATGGCTAAATTACCAAGTCATACTCCTCTGGATCTGCTGCCATGCCCCGGAGGCCATAGCGATGAGCATCTTTGGAAAGACGATTGGCAAACTCCTCTGCTGTACCCGTCTGGGAACCGTAGAAAACCACTATGTTTCGCCCCTGAAGAGAAAAATAAATCCCTGTTAAATAGTGATTACTCATTTGGCAAATGCAAGGATGAAGCACATCTTGTCAGAGGCAAAGGAAACGCCTGGGATCAGGAGCCCTGGACTGCAACCTAAAGGCAACTAGGAGTCTGCACTTGTACGGGACTCCAGGCTGGGTTTGCAGCAGAAAACTCAAGGCTAAGCTGTTAATAAGAACATGACTCTTGTCAATCTCAGAGGGATGACTCAGGTCAGACTAAAACCCAAAGCAAAGAATAAACCCTCAAGATTTATTCCCAGCCTCAAGGCTGCAGTGTGACTCCTGGAAACAGGGAACTCCCTGGATGAGAAAGCAGATTTGCCTAAGCTTTGGGAAAGCACCTAAGCATCAGAGCTCCTGCTCTGCCACAAGCCACCTACTCTGAAGTAAAACGGAAAATGTATCCGGCCCTTGCTTCTTCCTCTGCTTCCTCTCGTGTCCAGTCCAGCAGAGTAAAGAGCTGCCAGTTCTGCATACAACAGTTCCCATTCCAGACTGAGCCAGTTTGGGAACCAACCATGCAGATAAACAACTGCCAGCCAATGACTTTAAAGTCTCTGCCATTTCCCCTTCTGACTTTGATCTCGTATTATGCTTTTTTTGCACCAAATTTTCACTTTAAATTTTTCTTCTAAGAATAACTCTCAGGCATAGACCGAAAGAGCTATTCCTGCCCACACAGCCTTCCTCTGGATGCTCTTTGCAGCAGACATGTCTCTGTACCCAAACCAGTCCCCCTGCTGACAACTAGACAGTCTCCAGAGGAAACTGAGAAGGACATGAGCTTCCCCACCTTCCTTCCCAGTGCCCTACATAACCAGAGCAAGAAGCTTACCGTCTTCTTCATCTTCTCAATGAAGCTGCTGTCTCTCACCGGAGCTGCTCTGAAAGACAGGAGGAACCTCCTTTCAGATAAGCATGTTCGTTCTTTAAGGTCAGAAATAAGCAAGTGGGGAAAAAGTGGCTCCCAGATCGCAGGAAGGCTGCCCAAAGGGACTAGAGTCCCCACCAACCACTCTTATTTACCCTATGCCAGGGATGCCCATTGCTCAGCTCAGGGCTTCTCTGCACACAACCATGGAGCAGGGACTCTGAGAGCAGAGGGGAAAAGCTGACCCCCTGCCTTACCTCCATCAGGCAAAGCCCAGGCACTCAGCCCTGGGTGTCAGGAAACCTTTACTCTATCAACTGCTCCAAGAGGCTTCACACCTGAGCAGGTCACAAGGATCTCGCAGAGCTACGATGCAAGAGTAGGTCTCCAGATAAATCCCAGGGGCCAAGCCATGGTGGAAGAGAAGGGAACGGAAAGCTCCCTGCTTCCCCCACTGCAGCAGACAGGCAGGGGATCAGTCCTCAGCCATACCCCCAGGGCAGATTCCCCAAGCCTGAAGTCGGACAGGGCTAAAAACCAGCTGTTCCGACCTCAAAACAGCATGCCGGACACGAGTCCCCGAGCTGGAGAGCCCTGCGGAGCAGACGGAGGCAGCTGATCAGACCCACGGAACCTCCAGCAAGGCGACCACTGCCTGCCGAGGTCCCGCAGGGCTCGTTCCCACACTGGCGTTTCCATCCCCAGTGCGGATCTCCAGCACGGAGAACGTTTGTGTTATTGCATAGAGGCAGCTTTCTCTAGCTCAGAAGCAGGACAAACCACAGTAGTGTCAGAAACGTCGAGGCAGAGATTCACACCGCTCTGGCTACCCTATTAGGCAGGGAGCCAGAAAAGCTTTGCTATCCTAAGCACACCCGTGGGGTTTTAGTGTCACAGGGTGAAAGCAACCCAGCCCCAGGGATCCTGGGAGCCTCACAAGCAGAGGTGGCTCTAACTACAGTCAGATTAGGTGCTGGGGTCTTTCAAGGCGGGAGGACAAGTGCCAGGAGCTCACTTGCTGTCTTCCCCATTGGAGCGTCGGTAACGGGGAGGTGGAACGTGGGAGCCGTTCCCGTTTCTCTTTCACAATGGAAGAATGCAAGGCTGGGTCTCCTGTGGGAAGAGAGAAGCCTCCAGGCAAAAAACAAATGGCTTTGGCTCAGGCCCATGTGAGAATGTGCAGAGCTCGCTAACAGTTTCCTAAACTCTTCAGTCCAGAGGGAGGGATCTCTGCGGATGTGCCGAGGCATTTGCAGAGTGCACACACAGACACCGAGCAGCAGGGTGGGGGATGTTCAGTAACACATGCCTTCAAGCACCCCTTTCTACCCAAAGGTATCGGGGAGCTCCGTAACCAGGACTGACAGCTCCCAGCACCAACAGTCTCATCCAGCGCACACGGAAGATGAGCAAACTCTACCCAAAAAAGGCTATCCAAGGCAGCTGCGCTCCAAGGAGAGAGCTGCTTTGCACCCCCCACTTTGCTCTCTCAGCAGTTAAAAGTCTCCTTGTGTTGTCATTTGTCCCCTGATGGGAACAGGGATATCACAAGCATCTTCAGAGAGCAGCCCCAACCCTGCCCACGCTACTGTCAGGACAGGGGCTTGGGCAAGCTGCCCCCCAGCCAGCTCGCAAGACTCAGCTCGCACTTAGCTTTTGGCTCCCTGGTGAACCTCTTTGGTTTACTGCCCTCTGCAAATGAGATCCAATTAAAATAGCTGTTGGGTCAACTGCTAAACAAAACGCTTTTAAAGGAGGAAAAAAAAAAAGTTTTAGATCCTTTCAGCAAGCTCCCTCTGGAAGAGAAAAGGGTGCAGCACATGGAGCTTGTCCATTTTCAAAGGAGGCAACCCTGCACTGAAGTGTTGTTGTGGAGAACAGTCTGTGGCTCAGACACAGAAGAAATAATGAGTCTGGCTTTTGAAAAAAGGCTACACAACTCCCTGAAATTGCTTCATCAGGGTGGCTTGAAAATCTGAGCTGCAAAAATGCACAGACACTGAAGACAGAAATGACACTCATTTTCACTGCTCAGCCAGGAAAACTTTGAAGAGAAAGTGTGTTTTCAGCAACAACTGCTCTTACAGCTTAGATAGCTCAGGGTAGCAACTAGGAGTGTTAGAAGAAGCAATGGGTGGAGGAAAGGGGATTAACTCCACTGTTGGAGAGTCTTTAGCTTGTACAGATTGCCCACCCTTGGTGAGAGCCCTCAGCACAAGCAACGCCCAGGGCTCTATGATACTTTGATTGCAGGAGAAAGAAAGGAGAGGGGAGGAAGCTCCCAACAGCTCAGCAACAATATCAAAGTCTCTGTCTCAGCTGAACATCTCTCCTTCAGAAAGCTCCCATGCCCATCACTTTCCTCCTGAAAGCACACGTACAGCCAGAAGAGAGAACACAGCCTAGCCATTGCAGAGAAACCCAAGTGCTGACAGCAGGGTCTCCTCTGGGGCAGCCTGCCTCTGAGCAGAGCCTCTCCCCTTCCTTCTCCTCCTGCCCCAGAAGGGAAAAGCACCCCACTCCACCCAGCTTTGGAGCGGCAGGAGCGACTCTCCGAGTCAGAGCGATCCCACCTGCCCATGGGGCAGATTAACTCACCTCGTCAGGGCCGCCTCTTCTCGCGGGGCCGAGTACACGCAGCCCATGGTCGGGGCAGGCAAGAGGCAGACAAAGAGTCACAGGGCAGCCGTGTCTGTCTGCAAGGGGAGGTGTAGGGGGACGGATCTAACTTAGCTCTGGAGCAACACGCACACAGGCCTTTCCATTCTGCTCCTCCTGGGCATTAAAGCCAAGCGTCAGCCTTTTGTTAAGGAGAAGAGAGCCGGCACAAAAGGTCCCGGCACGGGTCATAGCAGGAATGGTCCTGCCTGTTCAGATCCTCAGATCCTCGTGGTGGAGCTTTGGAAGTCACCGAGTGGATCCGCACAGTCCTGAGAAACTGCAACATCTGGCAGCAGTGGCAGAAAGGAATTAGGAGTGGAGAATGAAACCTCCCAGGATCCTCCGCAGCACACAGCCCTCTCCCATCCGCATGGAGCAGGGGGACGGGACACAAAACCCTCCCCCAGCCTTGTTACCTTGGAAACTGTTTATATCACAGCTGCTTTCATATATATTCTTTTTTAAAAAAAAAAAAGTCGACGCTGTAGCTGAATGAAACGATTCCAGACACTGAGTGAGCAACGCTATGGGTAACTATGGCAGTGCCATTACGGAGGCAGCTCAAAGGAGTTTGTTCTCTTCAGGATCCTATTAAATTAAATTAGAGATGGTCGGTCTCTCTCTAAAACACACGCAGGCAGCAAAGAGAGCTAATCAGGCTAAGGAGTTGGAGCAATTCCTGCCACAGGAAGCCCTACAAGCACCAGGGAATGGATTTCTCTAGAGCTGCAGAATAGAGATAAGCCAATTTATGCCCCAAACAATGTTAAAGAGAGGGGGAGAAGGGAGGGGGTGACACCCAGCATACCAATCGCTGACTCGCCTACGTCTCCCCAGGGCGACAGTCTGCACAACTCTGGAGCGGGCACATGAGAAATCTGTGATTGGGAAACACGCAGAGGAGGCACAGCCGAAGAATAAAAATAAATTAGTGCATTCCCCAGCGAGGAAGCGCGGTGGCCATGGCTGCGTGGCGATCGAGAGCCGTTCTCCTTAATGACATCTGCAGAGCAGGCTGTGGGAAAGGCTGCTCCAGTGGTTTCAATTAAGTCTGAAAACGGTCAAAACGCAAGCAATCCTCAGACGGTGGTATCCCAGCCTGCCCCACGCACACGTGTATTACACAACACAGGTACAAGACGTCTCGTACGTGGGAAACCTCTGCATATGCTGGACTCTGACCCTTCTCTGTGGACTTCAGGCAGGAAAACAGCTCCTCTTGGCTGCAAGGGTGAGGGATCAGCAAGCGCCTGAGCTGTGGCTGAACCCAGAGATGCATTGTCAGGGGAAGATCATGACTGATCCCAGGTCACGCAGGCTGGTGGAGCCATGCAGAGCAAACCCAGCTCAGGTGCCATCCAGAACAGGGTATTTTGACCATGCATCTATTCTTCCACAATCAAGGGCAGTTGCAGCAGTGGCATTTCTTTTGCAGACCCTGCTGAGCTGATGTGGCTCGATGAAGGTGTGCTGCTGAGCGGGGCTCCCCAAAACCCCAGGAGGGCACCAAGGTGCTGGACGCTGCGTTCAGGTCGGAGACTCTGCTTGCGCTCTCCCACGCTGCAAGCAAACCCGTTAAAGCAGTGGCCATCATGACACATCTGAACTGCTGTTCAGCACTTCCATCCTCCAGTCTTCTGAGGCCGAAGCTGAAGTTGGGGCCAAAGTGACACAACAGAAACCATCACCCGATACCATCAGATAAAGTAGCTCAGGACAGTTTGGCCAGTCAAGGCAGAGCTGCAGAGAACGTACTGAAGAAAACAACACCTCTTAAGGTCAAGGCTCCCCACTTCAGCTGGAGACAGCCCCACAGAGGGCTCTCTGCCTTCATGGGTCTGGGACAGCTTCCCTGCCTGCAGAGGGGCCTGCCCCTGCCTGCCCATGGACCAGCTTGCTGTGTCCAGCCAGCCACAGGCAGTGGCTGACAGAGTGCTCCTGTATCTTGCTGATTTGCTTGTTTGTCAGAAAGGAAACTCCACCCCAGACTCAAGGAAGACAGGAGGGAAGGAAACCCAGGGCTAAACAAGCTTGTTTTCCCCACTCATTTCCCTCCCGGTTCCAAGTGTCCTATAAAATAAGACTGCAAAAGCTGCAGGAAGTCACTGCCTATGTCGTGGAGGATGGATGTGCCACCAGCCACAGCCTTGACTTACAGATCCATGCTGCCCTCAGACCAGCTTGGTACAATGACCACAGCAGGGCTGCAGCAGGCAGTGGCAGGGTCAGGCTTAATGTACAGGGAAAAACTACTTCAAAGCCTCCTCTCAATCTTCACCTGCCTGGCTGCCACTTTTCCAAAATGTAATTGTGTCAGACAAGGTCCTGAACAATCCTGCCTCTCCCCTGTGGTTACTGGGGACAGGAGGTGCTGCTCTTCCACGGCTCCTGCAAGCAGCAGTTGCACAATGCTCCCCGCCAGCGTCTCCCATGCAGACCGAGAAGGCAGCACAGACCCCACAGAGGAAACTTAGGCAAAATGCCCTTGAGTCAGCTCAAAGCCAAAACCTCCAGCCACTCTCAGATGGAAGCCCACATGCTGAGGTCCTGCAGCAGGACAAGGTGGCAACACACACCCAGGGGAGGAAGAAAGCTTCTTTGCAGTATGACTTTTCTGCCAGGTCACGACAGCCTCTGGAAGAGCTGCACATGATGGATGGAAACAGTCACAAGGACAGTGAGCACAGGAGCTCTCCGAGTCAATCTGTGTCATGTCAGGATCTAATTTCAGATTGATAGTGCCATTTCTCCAGCCAGCTTAGCTCTCATCGCAGCGTGGCTGTTCTCGTTACAATCTCCAGAGGCAGCCGCACGCACTGATACACACAGCCTTCTCCTGCAGGCACGAGAGGGAAAGCATCCGACTGATCCAACAAAACAAATTCCCAAAGTAGGGCCAAGCAGGCACAGACAGCTGGGCTGCTACCAGCCTCGTGTGCACATGCCTGCACACAGTACTGCAACCAGGGACATTTCTTCCTTTTAAAGCCCTCCCAGCCAGAAAACATACTTTCCATCCTCCTGTGACACCGGTGTGTGCCACCTGCCCGAGAGTTTGCTGTGAGCTACTCCTCCCATTACCCAGAGACTTCACAACAGCCCTGGCATCCCAGGCTTGCCTTCAAGCAGAGGGCTCTGCCACCAGAGGAGAGAGTCATGATCTGACCAAAGCAGGAACGATGAGACCAAACCTGCTTCTTTTCAATTATGATCTGAATTACAACACAAACACTGGACAACGAACCCTGAAAACTGAGGGCAGCGTAACCCACTAAGGTAGACATGAAAGTCTGAGGTAACAGATGCACAGCCACTTGCTGTGTTTGATTCAGCTTTTACACACAGGGTAACAAGAGCATCAATCCCCTGCTGAAATGCCCTGGCTTATCACCAAACATCCTCATCTGAGCAGCCTATGGTCAGGTCCTGCCATAGCTTCTTTCCACTTCAGGCTGTAACACTTCAAAATGAAGGACTGAGAAGTATTTCTTGCCACAGCAGAACCCACTAAGTGCCACAGGGAGAAATCCACTTCATGCAGGATACTTTGCTGGTGCAACTCTATGTGTTAAATCTTGAAGCTACTGCAAGCATCCAGACATCACTTTTCCCCTCCTCATGGCACGGCCTCACAACCAGCCACGCAGCACCGGGGGGCCTACAGTGAATTTGCAGCCAGCATTATAGACCCAGAGGATCGACCTTTGTTGTGTGGTTACCTTCTGCAAAGCAAAGAGCTGGGCTAAGGCTGAGGCCAGCTTTCTCTCTGGGGCAAACCGCACCCACAGAGGGAAGCGATCCCAGGAGACTGAAGGGGAAGATACTGCACGATGACAGCTCCTACGATCTCTGCTGCAGTGAGTTTCAAACCTCTATTTAGTGCTCTTACCAATGCTCCAGAAGGAAACAGAAAGAATGAGCTAAAAACTCCAGCAGAAAATTGATGTTAAGTTTGGTATGTGACTGAGACAAGCAATTAAATGCACCCAGATCTCCATCAACATGGCTTGTTCCTGGCCCTAAGCCCTTTGGAGAAGACTGGGTGGAACAAGGACCTCTCCCTCTCCACAACCAGTCTCCTGCTGCTGTGATAACGTGGCATCAAAGCCAAGCAAGTTTCACAAGAGCTGCCAAGTAGCTCATGCCCAGAAATTATCTTCCAGCTTCCCAAGACTATTTCTTCTCTTCGTAGCTAAGGGTAGAGAAGATTTTTGATAGGAAACCTGCTTAAGAGCAAGTCCACCTTTCTCCAGATTTATCTAAATATGACTTTTATCAGAAAAAACAGAGACTAGTCAAAGCAATCCTTAAGAGTTTTGAAGTACAGCCAGAAGCTTTTCTGCCTTGCCTTTTCTTGCCTTGCTTAGGAAAGGCAAATTACTGATTTGGGCCACACAGTGGGGTAAGGCAGAACTGCAGCCTCGCTCTTCCACGGGGATTTCTGCATCCCGAGGTGAACATGCAGCTCAGAAGAAACGTGAGGGGAGAGAAATGCACTTTGGGACCAAGTCCCCTCACCTGGGGACCTCCTATAATCCAGCCGAGACTCCTGCACAGCCTCCAATGACCCATCATAAGCAAGGCAGTAAACTACCTTCACCTCTCTGCCTGAGAGTTGTTACTTACACTGATTGCATTTTGGGGAGATCTGGGACTTCCTCCTTTTTCTTGCGGAAGAACCACCAGTAAGTAAAAAGTCCGACGATGAGCGAGATGAGAAACAGGTCCGTCATGCTGAAGGGAGAGTCCTGCTGTGCAGTGCTGTCAGGAGGGGAGATGTTCGGTTCCGTGCCAGCACCCTCCATGATGGTCACTGTAAGCAAGGATAAACAAATGAACACCAGCAGTCACACACTGCCATGGAAGATCAGAAGAGCATTAAGGGCCGTTCAAAGTATGCTTTTTCACTGTACATTTAGTCCTAGGAGCACAAGCCAGCCCAACAACTCTTTGGAGAAAGGCTTTGCATCGACATACTGCAAGATTCTTTTTTGTCCCAAGGTATCTCGCTGTCCCACCAAGCTTTTCCCTTCCTGCTGATCCATCAGAAGTGATTTCTGCTCTCCCTCTGCCAGCACCATTGGAGCAGCCCCACATTCCAGCCAGGGAGCCCAACCTGGCTCCTATTAGTGCTCCAGCAAAACTCAAAAGGGACTCAGGGCCAGCCCTTACTCACCACGGAGCCCACGGGGTGTTAACAGGGGAAGACCCCCCATTCCAGTCATGCCACAGATCTGGGGCTTCCTCCCTCCTTTCCACAGGTGATATGATGCCCCAGACCTATTGCTGTGCTTATAAACTGCAGAGCAGGACTGTGGCATGGTACTTCTGCGAGCATCCCCACATTAGGTCGTTACAACAGAAATGATGAATACTCCTGATTTACTATCCACCTCCACATGCAAATTGGATTTACTACCCACTTCTTTTGGGCCGATGGCTTCCCAGTCCCCTCCACTATCTTCCCCACTTTAACTTCCATCTCCTTGAATTACTCCTTTCCACTTGCTCAGGAAGAGTTTAAGTGACTTGCCCATGGCCATACCCAGAGTCTGTGGTAGTGCAAGGATGAGCGCCCAGCCCTCAAGTCCCCAGCCAGCCCTACGGCCCCTGTCCTTCCCCTGGGGAGCCACCCATCACTCCCTCCCTCTCGCTGTGCTGCCAAAGCTCTGAACTCCTCTGACCCTAGTCCAGATCACAAGATTATCTTCCCAATACGCAAGGACGCACTCTGTCCAAGCAAACAGATAATTAACTCAAAACTTGATTTGTAAGGGCAAAGTGACTCTCCTCTTGTACTTGGGCATCCTGCCAAACCAGGAGACCATGGACATTTGAACTTGCATGCAGAAGAGTGACTCAGAGCCACAGGGGTGCCATTGGAGAGAAAGTACATGTGCCATGGCTGAGCCATGAGGGGAGAGTTAACCTGTTCAGCAAACCTGTGCCTGCCAGAGGAAAGCTCCTAGACAGCTTTCCTGGGAGGATGAAAGAGAAGCAGCAAACTCCAAGCTGTGCCTGGGCTGAGAAATAAAACTGACTGAAGTTTAAGTTTAATGCACCCAGGAGCTGGGCAGATAAGGGAAGATGATGCTTAGGGAGCACTAATGAGAGAGACCAGGTAAGGTCTTCAGCAAAGAACCACCCCTTGTTGTTACCCCTACAAAGAAAAAGTCCAGCTCCAGAAAACACAAAGCACTCTGCCACAGGCCACCAGCTATGAACGGCAGCCCTGCAGAGTGCTGAGAGAAGTCCACAGCCAGCTGGCAGAGATCATGGGTGAGCTTCTGGGTGCTTTTACAGCCACCTAGTTCGCAATCCCACAAGAAGTTTAATTTGGTGGAGAACTTGGCAAGTGACTGTACTACAAAGGGTACTAAAACACCACTGCAAAGCTTCCCATTAGGTTCCCAGAGACGACACTGAGCAGGGGGTTGGAAAAAGAATGTGAGTGATGTAACTGCAGACGAGCAAATTGCTCATTCCTCTCCATCAGGCAGGTCACCCTGTCCTCCCTCCTTGCAGACAGGCCTTCCATCGCCGGATCTCAGAGCCAAGCAAGAGCTGGGTGTTATTTCTGTACAACTGTAGACTAAACTGTCAGTTAAAGCCTCCATAACTAGACCTTAGTTGCCAACAAGGCACAGCTCCCATCAGGGTCCCTCTCCTCCTCCTTATTCAGTTCCAGTAAATCACTGACGAGCTGGTCTGGCAACTGACACCAAGGGAATGCACCGGTTGGGGGAAAAACATTGCTGGTTTATTGCCTTTACTCCTGATGAAACCCCAGAATTTTTAATTGCAAGCTCTTCTCCTCCTCCCCCTCATTGCCACCCCACCTCATCTGTAGGAAGATGTCAGCCAAAAACTGGCAGGCAACCCATCCTCTCACACACAGTTTTGGTTCTTGCCCTCTTGCTCATCACTTGAATTGCTCGTTTTGTCTCAGGGCAAAAATCCCCAGAGGGCTGCTGGTGAATGCTTCCCCAGGGACCCTCAGCTGCTGCTTGTGCACAGTGCAGCCCCAACTCTTCTGTGAAGAGATGGAGGAAGCAGTGCCCAAACACAGGCAGTAGGCTGCCTGGATAAACATCTTCAGTGCTGCAAAGTGCATTTTTTTCAGTGCCACCTTCCATTGCCCAAATTACACAAGGGTGGCCAGTTCCACTCACACAGGGCAGCAATGGCCACGTCTTTCACCCACTTTTCTTGACAAGCTCTTTCCCATGGCACATAAGGCAACGATAAACCTTTGCTCAGAGGAAGCCGTGAAAAAAGCCAAGGCTGATGGAGACTACACTAAGCTGGTTTTGGGCAGGAGCTGCACCCCTTCCCTTCTGAGCACCAAATCCAGCACTCGCAGCAGCCAAGCCCCAGGAAAGCCTCCTTGCACAGCAGCACCCCTCGTAAGAAATTGCACATGGAGGAGAGTTTCAAGCTAGATATGTCTTTGGTGAGCAGCAACCAGCCCGGGGTGGAACGCATAGTCTGCATACGCCCAGCCCCACAGCAATTCCCCTCCCAGCTCCAGATAGCTCAGACGTGGATATTCACCACCTTACACAGGGTGAGAGAATGAGTTTGTGGGCTCACCAGCAAGGCAACAGCTAAGTCTCCCACAGCAATTCATTGCTATGCCCAAGGCAGCAGAGCTTCTGACCTCCCAGAGCAGAACAGGCAAGCAGCAGCCACGAGGGGTTTTGCTTTTTCAAGCCTCTGGAGGTGGTCTGCTCTCCCAGGCATCCTCGGGGAGGAAGCTCCCAGGAATGCAGCTCGGACAGACACGGGGGAGGAGGACGTACTATCTCCTGACCTTCATCATGCCACAGCTCTCCAGCGCTTCAAAGGGGAACCCTACAGCTGCAGCTGGACCACCCGCTCACTCCCCACACCCACAGCCAGAGGGAAGAGCTTTCAATTGTGGAGGCTTACAGGTCTGGTGCATGGACCAGACTCTTGGTCTGGTCTCCTCTCCTCATTCACAAGTCTCCATAGCATAAAGGTTATATGCTGACCTCTCACCCTGGAAGGAAACACAGTCATTCTCTAGTGATGGACCCGAAGACACAACAACTGCTTTCATTCTGATGATGGGCTCCATCTGGTCCTGGACATTAGCTATTCGAGTCTTATATCTTACCTACAGATTTTTCTTTTTGCTCCCCACCCTTAGGAAAAGGTTTGCTCAGAGGTATCAAGAGAAAGGCAAAGGATGTGGAATTACACCTCACACTTCTTTTATTAAAGGGTTGTCATAACTCAGGAACTATTTAACTCATTTCACCTAGCACAGGAAGTTTATTCCTCAATTTATCTCAGTCTTACCTAGTTGGCTGTAACAATTATTTTCCAGACGTTCACAGCAATTCATTTTCAAATACATGTCCTTTTCTAACTTCCAGTGACAAAAAAACCCCAGACTCTTACTTGGAATTTAGCTATCCTGGGAACTCTACAGTCTCTGGAAGGACCCTGATAGAATTAGATCAGGTTTTTAAATGGGAAAATAAATTTATAATGCAGAAGTGAAAGCTCCCCTGACACCAGTTTCAAATGCAGTTATTTTATCCCCAGTGTTTATTATATCTTCAATCAAGATAAGACAGACTTCCATTTCCCCTTTTTCCATTTCTTTTTAATCATGGCTGCAGTTCCTGGATCCTTGTTTATGCACACAGTATCTGGTGTAAAGCAATCAGTCTCAGCAGAGATGTGAGGCATCTACATCACACAGGGAAGTCACAACATTTTGAAAGATTGCAATCAAGCAATGCTATATTTTAGCACAGCTTTTCAGCCTCTGAACGCAGCTTCTAAACCTGGGAATTTGCTTGATACACGGCAGCTTGCACTCACTCAAATCAGCAGAGACCCTCTCCGCACATCTCCATGCTGCCAAACTGATGCACCTCGTTCTCATGTTAAAAACCACATTCCTATTTCTCACGCACATCTCAAGCAAAGGACTGGAAGCACTGTAAGTGCCAGGCATCCTCAAATTCCCCACAATTTCCATGTGGGCTAAATGTCGCAGTGTTAAAAATATTAAAATATAAATAGTATTACAACAAACAAGATGGAATGGGGACTGCCCTAAAAAACAAGTGGTCAGCAACAAAAAAAGATTGATTCTTCCCTCTCTCTTGCACACAGCCGATGCCTGGAGCCCTCAACCCCAACTGGCAGGCACAGCATCATGGTGATGAAAGGAGGCTGGGAGGACTCCCTTTCTGTGAGTCACATTGTAGTATCTTCTAGTGACCAAAAAGCCTTGTCTCTGAAGCTACAGTGACAATTTGGGCAGGAAGCTGGGTCTTGGAGTTGAAGTAGCCTTTTGTTTATATAATGCTTGTGATGAGTTTCAAGTATCTCAGGACAATTTGGCTTCCCAGACCCAGATCAGGACTGCAGCCTGCGACTCTTGCTCCAAAAACGAGTGACCAAGCCCTGTGTCATCATAAGCATGCTGCGACCCACAGCATGAGCCCTGCTCACATGAGAGGGAAAAGGAGAAGGAAGACTGCTGACCAGGCACAGCCCCAGGCTGCTCACTGCTCCCACCTCTGATAACCCGACCCCCAGGCTCCAGCTGATCACAGCCTGTAGCCCCAAGAAGCCCCCAAGTTCAGCTCAACACAGCAGAGAGGGCTCCCCACAACCCCAGCACACCCATGTGGCCACAGGTACGAGTCCTGCTGCACCCTATGGACTCTGCCTGCCCTGGCACGGGGCAGCACAGAGGCTGCACCTCCATCTCCTGTGCCCCTGAGCTTATTGAGTTTTCCTAACAGGAACCAAGCAGCAGCAGCAGCGCCCTTTGGACACCTGCAGATAAACACAGGAGCTGCAGGCAGAAGCTTTATTTTGCAATACATGCACACAAAAATCTGTGAAGACCAAGTCAAACGAGGAATCCAGTAACAAAAATGCATGCAGTGCCATTAGTCACTGCCTGCCCGACCCTTGCACTGGGGCCAGGCACTATTCAAAGGGCAGGGAGCAGGCAGCTGAGCCTTCTCCAGCCCGCAGCAAGGTCCAGGCTGTCTCAGCTAAATGGTTGCAGAGACACCAGGTTTGAAGTCAAACCATGCCTGTGGGAATGAGCTCACCACACATCTCGCAGCAATACCATCACACCACCAACACAAGCCCTGGAGCACCCAGCTCCTCCACACTAGCCGCCCCGTTCACATCCAGCAAGGACACTTACCAAAGGACTGCTTTCTGGTTTCTTGTAAATGGGAATCCATGCAAGTCACCACCACATCTAACAGCAGCACACACTCAAAAAGCCACTGGTTCTTTCAGACTGGCTTTCTCCAGCTCAGGCTCCCAGCAGAAGCCCCGCACAGCTACGCCAGGGAATGGGACAAAGGGGCACTGCTGGCAGAGCCAAGTGCTTTCTGCAGCCACATGATGATGACCCTCGTGTCACTGACTCAGCACATGCACTGCATTAGTGAACAAAGCGGAAGCACAGCTGTCACGATTTGTAGTGCTGGAAGCTCTGCGTGGCCAGGCATGTCAGCATTACCATGAGATCTGCCACTGATCTATCTTCTGATCAAGACGGACCAACCCAAATTCCCTGGGTGCCCATGGCCAGACCTCCCCACCACGTGCACGGCCTGCCCCAAGGATGACCCTTTCTCTCGTGCTGAACATCCTTGCACAGGACCACAGCACAACACAGATCAGGCACATGATTAGCCTCAAAAAGCAGCCTTAAAAAAACCCCACAGTTTTAAACCAGAGATCAGGTATTTCCACTGGCATTGTGGCACAGCCCCAAAAGACAGCTTTGGGACAGAGGGGACACACAGCGTGGAAATGAGCAGCCAAAGCAAATGGACACTCTTTGTACAGCACTGACCTGCAGCCTGAGCTTTAGAAACAACAGCCAAATAAATAGAAACTAACTTAAAAACCAACTAAAACACCTGGGAGGAAAAAAAGGAAACCACTTGGCAGCCCTCTCACAGGTTCCTATTCCCACAGCATCTGCAAAGCTTGTCGAGAGCTCACACAGACAGCAGCACCAAAAGGAAGCTGCAGCAAGCTCCTGTCACTCTGCATAGAGGTGGCAGTGGAAAAGGAAGAGACTTGCTTACAAACAGGAATGCAGCCTCGTGACTGGCAAAGGGTTTTCTTTCACCCACTAAAGATACAATACAGGCGGGTTACTAACGTATGTCAGGAAGAGGAGCCCCACAAACACAAGCCCACGAGGAAGGAGGAGGGTCAGCAGCAGCAGGATGAGAGCACGGCTGCAGTGGAGATGGTATTTCTGCCCAGACACCTGTGCCCACTCTCTTCTGAATCCCACTGCAGTGAAGACTTTCTTGCGTGCTAGAGTATTAGGCCAGGAGACCCTTGGGGCAAAACCAGATCTTCTCTCATTCCTCTTCGGGTATGAATGCAACTGATTAGAATAAGAAATTCTGTTTACATCTGTCTGTGCCAGTTACTGGCCTCAGCAAGACTCAAATTAGCTCTTTTTCCCTTCCTTTTTAGTAAAAGGAGACCTGGCAAGAAAAGTGGTCCTTTCCAAAACAAAAGCAGACCATTAAGTTGGCATTTAGATCCAGGTTATTTAACATTGCCTTCAACAGCCCTTGGATTAGCCTTTTCTCTGTAGCTCTGCCACGGAGAGATCACATTTCCCCTCAGTAAGAGGCCTTTGGTCTGGGCAGATGAGTGGCCATGCCTGGTCTGGACTGTGCAGGCTCCCTGCTTTGGGTGGGCTCATCCCACAGGTGAGTTCCAGGGGTCCCAGGGGCTGCGCTGGGGAAGGCAGGTATGGTGGGACACCTCACAGCTTCCTTGCCCCAGCAGCCCCCAGCTCGAGCACCTGTGTTGGTGCTTGCTATGAAACAGAGTGGCCACTGCACGCAGCCAGCCAAAGGTGTGCTTTTCCCTGGAGCAGTAATCCAGGGCTGGCTTTCACCACTGCCTGCAACAACAAAGTTTGGCTTTTACTACATGTGAAGGCTGACTATGCCTAGCACTTCCATATCACTTTCTTCCCACGTATTTAAAAAAAACCCCAGCACATCCCACAACTTCCCATTAACCATCACCAGTTCAGTGAAGAAGGGTGCAAAGCAGGCAGAGTCTCTTTTTCACACACTAGTGGGAAAGTGACTCTCCACAGGCCTCTCAGCACTTCCAGCAACTCAGAAACCCCACTCTAAACAGAGGACTTGGCTGCAGCAGCACCTCGAACAGGGGTAAGAAACACACACCCAGCTCAAAGCTGCTTTTTTGGTACAACAGAACAAATTACTCTCATTGTGCAAGGTCTCTTCTAGCCAGACCTTGACACGGGCTCAGACGTCAGCAGAACTTCTATTTTAGGCATGAAGCAGACGCAGAGCGTGCATCAGTCAATCTGGAGCTTGAAATACTGCATATTTGAACTTTCACTGTCATGCTTGGATTTTTTCTGGCCAATAGGTCTTATTCAAGGACAGCAACTCAGCTGTAAAAGCAGAAAGAGAACAACAAGAGGAATGGTTTTACTGAGGCAGAAAGCAACTCTACCCTACAGGTATGCCAAGGCGGGGCTATGCAGTGAGTCCAGTACACTAGACCAAAGGACTTGAGGCATTATTCAACACAAGAATCAATTAAAACTTGCCAAGCTGCCTTAAAAGAAAGCAACCCAGAGTTAGGGAATTTGCACACTTCTTTTCACCAGATAAAAGCCCATTTCTCAATCTTTAAACAAGGATGTGGGGCATCTCATTGGCTTAGGCACCTGAACACCTTCCTTCACGCAGATTAACGTGAGCCAGCACAGAAAAACCAAGCGTTCAGGATTACAGGATAAACAAAACCTGAGAATGGCAGGTAAACTGAACCCCCTGCTAACTAATCCCGTTCCCCAGCCTCCCCTAACAAGGAGGGAAAAACTCAGAGCACCATGCTTCAGGCATTGTTTGAAGAGGAACAGGCTCTCAAGACCACCAGTATTCAGGAGCTGGGATAAGGCTGCAGGAGTTTTAGATCATCCTGTTGCCAACTACCGTGGGCACTACTCAGTCAAACCAACTGCTCAGAGGGCTGCGCTGCAAAACCTCAGGAGCAACCCATTCAGACGTGTATTTTGCATGGTTCAGGTCCTGCTGAAGATGTTTTTTTTTAAGATCAAGAGGGGAATATGGCATTTTTTCAGCAGCCTCTTCTGCAACTGTTGTACCCAATGCTGCCACAGCCTCAGCTGGAAGTTCAGTTCCTCCAAACAGGCTGTTTGCTTTCCCCCTGCCTGCATTTGTTGAGGGCTCATGGGACAAGCTGTGGTTTTGCCTGCAGCCACTACAGGGAGGGGAGTGCTACAGACCAGCTTGGTAACCACAGACTTTGACCTCTTCCACCAGGAAGAGTTTGGACAGCAAAACCTTCTAAAGTTGTTCTCATTTGTGAGGTTTCCTTTGAAACTAACGGCTGGAAGAGCATCAGAGGGACATGGTTAAATAGATCTTGCAAAGGTTTAAGAACTGTAAAGACCTGATTGGAACAGTATGTTTTGGGTATTTATTTATCTAAAGAAAACCAAGCACTATTTGTATGGAACCAGGACTTTTTGTATTTATAAGGTAGCTTTCCTCTGAGGATGTGAGAGCTTTTCAGACATTACATACCTGTCTCCTGCGTTGCTGTATGGGAAGGAGGTGTTACTGCACGACCCTTACATTACATGGTAACTCAGCAAGAGAGCTGTCCTCCTGATCCCAGACCCAGGCTTCACATCTGGCTGCCTCATTAAAAGCGTGTGCAACCCCCCTATGAACCTCCCTGCCTGGTACGGGTAAGGCAATCTGAACTGTATTTTACTTTTTTAAATATTTGTGAAATATAGACAACTCCCCAGCCCAGCCTGCTGCAATCACATGCAACTGCATGCACCAGCAGACCCCAGAACATCAATCCAGTACCCAAAGCAGATGTCCCCATGCCAAAAAGGGACATGAGGCTACAGGACAACAGACAAGCTGGGCAGGGAATAAGTGGGGTCAAAGGCTAAAGGCTGATCCTGAGTTGCAAAAACTGCAGCTCTCCAACTCCACACTCCCACCCCAATATGGTCAACATAAACAGAAGATACTTGACACAGGATTTTTCTTTCCCTTTGTAACACGAGCTGCTCCTCTTACCTCCAGTGGTTATGCATACAGCCCTGTTACACAACCAGGGCTTGCACAATCCTTGCAGGCATTTTATCAGCTTGCTCCTCCAAAGCTTGGAGTTAGCTAGAATGGAGAGATGCTAACAATGGCCCGTGAAAGCAAGTAAATAGACGCATTTCATAGGTAACCAAGCAGCAAGATCCAGCATACTTGCTAATGCCTCAAAGACAGACCTACCAGCTCCCTAAACTGGTTACTGAACCTTACTGGCAGACTTGCACATGCACTGTCAGAGCCAGATTTTCCAAGAAGAAAAATCCAACCCCATCTTTAACTCTGAACCTCCCCATCTCCTACTCCATACAGCAAGGACAGAAAGGAAAATTAATCATAACTCTACGTTATTCCTTGCAAAGGAAGAACTGGAGGCCCAGAAGTGGCTGATAACTAAGCAAGAATATTACAATAATCTGCCACTGTAACTCATACTCAGCCACAATTTGGACTTGTGGCCCTAGAGAAGCCTCTTCCCCTCCTTCCGGATTCTGTGAGCCATCAGTAACACACAATTGACTTGAATGTTTACTTGGGGAAAAGCAGCAAGAGATTATGAGCAGTCTGTAATTATTTGTTCTGATGTATGAAATTTCAAACTATGAAAAAAAACAATCTTGGCAGACATGCACCTGTCACTGCAGGGCTCGTGACTCACTCTCAACAATAGCACATATAAAGTAATCTCACCAGGTGGATCAAATGATCACATTGGGAAAGCAACTTATGCAAGTTCTACGAATTGTGTTTTTAGAGGTAGGAAAGCCCACGTCAGGAAACAGAACAAAGTTCAGTGTCAGCAGAGGAAACTGCCAGGTGGCTTTCTTTTATACCAGAGGAAAAGGGTGGGGAGGAGATGGTTGGAGTGCAGACCTGAGCAGGGAAGCCTTTCCCCTAGTCCTTCAGGAGTGAGCAAGCACATTTTATCTTGGCTGTGTCACAACAGCCAAAGGAGAGAGTAAAGATCAAATGGGATTTCAGTCCAGACACAGTTCCACGTACCACCTTAGCTGCAGGTGAACTGGGTAAAGACACCATCGCTCCCAGTCTGTCAGCTCTCGCTGCCAGTCACCCTCCCCAAACCCAGCTGCGCCCACAGATGCTCCACAACCTGCAGCACTCAAAAGAAAGAGGTTACCTTGCACCTATAGTTCTGCAAGCAAGCGCTGATGGGGCCTGTGAGCTCCAGCACGAAGGGTGGTGAGCAGCAGAGAAAGCCTCCCTCAAGACAAGACAAGGAGTTTTGGTCGTACGGCCCCGTCAAACTCCTCCAGCTGCTTTGGAAGAAACAAAATAAAAGTTGCAGAGGGAACTTCCTTGCTCAACCCCGGCTACCCAAAAAGCACCACCCCAGAGATTATTGACTGAACAGGAGGCAACTGCAAAGTGATGACAAAGCAAGAGGTTTTACTCTGTCACAATTAGAGCAGGACTAATTAACAGTTAAGCTAGCCGTGTGACACTACCTCCTCCCTCCTGCCCACTTTTCACCTTACTCTCCAAGGCTTTCACACTAGAATATTAAAATAAAGCGCTCGGTTGTGTCAGGGTTTTTTCTTCCTGTAGCTCCAGTATCCTCCCTGCTTTATGGGAAAGTGTTTTGCAAATACAGTTTCTCATGCACCATCACATCCACGTGCAACACAGAGGACTCTTCAAACCCACACGCTCTGTGATGTGCACACCCTGCTTCACTGCAATCAACCAGCAAAAGATGCATCTGAAGAAAAACCAAGAGCTGTACCGGGACAATGTCAGGTTCTCCAGGAGGGATCTGGCTCACCAGCCCTTCCCTGCTAAAACATTGATTTCCTCATCTGCAGCAGATTAATCAGCAAGTTTGCTTGGCATGTGAATAACACCTCATCAGGATTTCTCAGAGAACTACAGAAATAGTGGAAGAAAGTACATTCCCTTCTATCTAGCAAAAGGGATGTGTGTGTCAGTGTACCCCACTAAGCACAGCTCTGCTGGCGAACAAAAAAATATTGAACCACACTGTTCCTTCACTACGGTCCACACAAAGCATAAAGCACTATGGAAGAAGGAATGCCCCCACCAATGCTGACACTGTTTCACATTCAGAATTCAGAAACAGAGACCTGATCCTTCTCAACTGGATATATGTTTCTGCTTTTTAAAAAGAGCTGTAAAAGTACAAACCCATTTCAGTTTTCCAGACTCACTCATCAGGCAGAAAACCTCAGTGATCCCTCTTCTCTATGCACATTCCACTAAACACGACTATTTCTTTTCACGCTCTGAAAGCTAACCCAAGCTAACCCATGGTCTAACCACTGTCAGACCAAAGCACACCCCAAGCTGCACCAGCTGTGGTTAGCAAGTAAGACAGCTTCCTAAGAATTAATTCCACGCTGATGACTAACTCCCAACACTGTGATCCAGGTTTCTTCACCCCCTGCAGCTTTAATATTCCCAAACAGGGGGTTTTCCATTATTTCCTTTGACAAGCACATTCCCTAAGGGAGTAACTTCACCTCCAAAGCAATCCCATCAGGAAAAGGCACGAGTAAACAGCCTTCCAACACCCCAGAAGTTTATGAAGAGAAATAGGTGGAACAGCAGCAAACCAACCCAGCGTGCAGCAAAGGTGTCAGTTAGATGCTGGGAATAACATTCTGCAGAGAAGTGCCCAGAAAAGTCAGTTCACTGAAGGCTTTTAACCAGCAACAGCCTGGGATGGGGTAAGCATATGTAACCCTTTGGCATGGTGGAAGCAAGGCAGCGCCCTGGAGCACCCCTCTCCCAGGCTGCCCACCCTGCCTTGCACCCCCTCCTCAGCCCTGTGGGGGGGACCCTGCCACCTGGGGGCTGGGCAGCCCCCTGCCCCACAGCCCCCCGGGGAGCCAAGCATGAGAGTGAAACCCCCCCACACACCCCATGTGGCAGGGGGCCCGCTTACATCACACCCCCCATACTGGGGACTCTAGTCACACCAGCCCTCCCAGTAACAGGGGGGCAGTCACATCCCCATAACAGGGCACTCTAGTCATCACAGTCCCCCCAAATAACAAGGGGTGCAGTCACATCAACCTCCCCCCAGATAACAGGGGGGCCACTCACACCAGCCCCCCCCAGGGGTCTCCAGTCATCCCAGACCTCCCAATAACAGCGGCCAGCCACACCAGTCGTCCCCCTCATATAACAGGGGATCCACTCACCCCAGCCCTCCCTCTCAGGGGACCCCGGCCCTCCCCTCTCCATCACAGAGGACCCAGGTGTCCGAGCGCGGCCCCCCTCAGCCACAGCGGGCCCCTGGGCCCGGCCTCCCCTCAGCCACAGAGGGCCCCAGCCCCCTCAGCCACAGGGGACCCCTGAGCCCGGCCTCCCCTCAGCCACAGAGGGCCCCAGCCCCCCTCAGCCACAGGGCCCCGGCTCCCCCGATCCCCGGCCCCACACGCCCCAGCACGGGGAAGCGGCAGCCCCGTCCCCCCCGCAGCACCCACCGCCCCGGCCCGGCCCGTCCGACGCTGGCGGCGGCGCTCCGCAGCCCCGGCGCGGCCGGCACGTAGGGCGGGTCGTACCACTCGGGAACAGGCGCGGGGGGGAGTCACGCTCCGCCCCCGCCGCCTGCCAATGGGCTGCGAGCGAGCCGGTGGAGATCCCCCCCTCTGCGGCTGCGCGGTTGGTACGGCCCCAGTGCGCCCGGCGTAAGGGGCCCTTAAAGGGACAGGGAGCGCCGGGGGGGTCGGGGTTAGGGGCAGGGCGGGGTGCTGGGGTCAAAGGGAGGGGCAGGGAGCGAGCTCCGGGAGCGGCCAGGGGTGCCAGGGTGCAGGGAAGGGTGGGAGTGCAGGGGAGGGCAAGGGTGGGGGTCAGGGTGCAGAGGGCTGGGGGTCAGAGGTCACAGTGGGGTGTAAGCAGGGGGTCAGGGGCCAGAGTGGGGGTCAGGGTTGGGGGGGTCAGGGCTGGGGGCAACATTGTTGTTGGGGGGCATGGGGATTGGGGCCAGCACTGGGGTCAAGTTGGGGTCAGGTTTGGGGTCACGGTGGGATCAGGGTGCGAAGCAGCTCTGGACACAGGCCCTGTCTGAGCCAGGACCCCCAGACCCAGGGCCCCCGGCCGTGGCTGTGCATGGTGCCTGGGTGCACATGGTGGGGGGACACCCCCCCCAGCCCGCCTGAGGCTGCTGCCCGGAGCAGGGCCCACGGGGGGCCAGGGGACCCCGGGGGAGAGGCTGGCACCCAGTGGCAGGTCACCGTCACCCCTCCCTGGGAAACGAGGGGCTGCTGCACTGCCCAGCTTTCAGAGAGCAGGCGAACGCTCCTGATTTAACCACAAACCAGATGACTCGGATGTTTCCAGGAGGCCTTTCTCCTAACACTTGCGCTGCCGCCACCCGGGAGTTGCACAAACAGCTCCGGAAACATCCCCAGTGGTCCTGGCTGAAGAGGTTTCGCAACCCGGACTCCCAGACCCTGGCTCCTGCGGGCATGTAAGGACTGGTGCTCTCATCTCTCCTGTTTTTTGTGAACCTGGGTCACAACTCTGCCAAGCCCAGCCCGGCCAAAGCCAGGAACACAGCTTGCCTGACCCCCACCGAGCAGCCCCACAGCCAGGCCCCAGCCCCCAGCATCATGCGTGGGGTCACCATGGGGCTGGTTCCCCTCCCTTGGCCAGCCAGGTGCTGGCACATCTGAGGCCATGGCCCTGCTGCTATCGCTGTGTTGACGCTCACTTCAGTCAATAAAACCCTCGGGGAAGGTGCAAAGTCTGCGCTGGCTGAGCCGGGGCCAGCAAGCACCCAAGGGGCAGGAGGGGTGCAAGGAGGGGACACTCACCTGGAAAGCACCAGCTCTGAGGCAGTGATGCCCGGGGCTGTGGGGACACCCCCTTTCATGACAGTATCCGAGCAGAGGGCTCAGGGGTGCAGGGCCGCCAAGGCACTGCTGCCACCCGCATCAGCTCTGGGATCAGCCCCACAGAAGTTCCCCAGGGTGACTCCGGTCCATGACCGTCCCCTGCGGGTTGAACGGCCGCGGGTTAAAGATCGAAGCAGCCAGGACATACCTGTACCAGCCCCGAGGGGACGGCAGGACAGGGCTGGTTCTTGGTTTGGGCTCCTCGTGCCCATCGGGTGCCCAGAGCAGGGAGAGGCATTATGGCACAGCCCGTCCTGTCCTGTTCTCCGGGGGAAGGGGCTGAGCTCTCATCACACCCAGCCCGAACCCCCTGGGTGCATGAGGAAGCCCAGCCTGGCCAGCCTGCAGGGACCTGTTGGGTCCATGCTTTGCCTCCACACATATTTCTTCCACCCACCACAGGGCGTGTGCGAGCTCACACCTCTCCAGCTCTCCTCCATCCCCAGCACAGGCTGGAGCTGAACTTTTGGCCGTGGAGCCTCCACGGTGCCAGCAAATGAGTCAGGACCCAGTGGGAGAGCCGCATTGGTGGTGACCAGCAGCATCCTGGCTCTGGCACAGCTACCCCGGCCCCCAGTGCAGGATGACTGCCCACGTCTGCTTTGCCACAGATGAATGAGCGACAGGAAAGTGAACACAGACCCATTTTTCTTCTGACATCAGTGTCTCCTGCTGGGCCTCCCCACACTGCAGGACCCCCCTTGCTCCCAGCTAGGGTGGTGATGTAGCTCAGAGTTGGTTCTGCTTCCCCACATACCCCCAATTCCTTTTTATCTCACACCATGGTGGGTGTGGAAGAGTGGAGGGGAAGGAGCTGTGCTCTCCTCACAGGGGTGTCACAGCAGGACTGCTGCCCTGAGCGCAGGGGAAGGGCCAGCTCAGCTCCCAGTGCTTGTCCCCAGAATCTCATCAGTCTGCAGCGACCCCCCAGGAAAAAAGGGACAAGCCAAGGGGCTTTCTGGAGTCACTGTGCACCCTGCCTCCAGGGCAGAAGCAATCCTGACCTTCAAAGAAGTGGCAGCTTTACTAGGAATACACCAGAAGCACAAAATAACAGCACTTCAGGTACAGCATGATCCCCAGGGGCAGCCACCCCAGGCTGAACTGGGGGTTTATTGATTTTTTTTTTTTTTTTCCTCCTCCTGCCTTAGAAACTTTAATTCTCTGTCTCCCCTCCAAGGAAATAACCTGGTATTGCAGTGTGTGATCAGTAACGTTGCTGTGAGCTTAGTTAGGCAAATGCCAAAGCCCAATGAGGTGATGGTTTTTACCTCCCTCTCTTACAAATTTAATTCCTCTTTTCAGCCTTAGACACATTTGCAGATGTCTCATCCGGACCCCTTCCCTCTCTCCCAACAACTTCCCTTCCCTGGGCGAGGAGTTCCAAGTTTGCCACCAGCCCTGGGGAGCTGGGAGTTGGTTGGACTCCACTAGAGAAGCAGAAGGTCCTCAGCTGATTTATACGGGAGCATTTCACTGTGAAATGGCTGCACTCAGGGAAGGCAGGGAACAGACCTTGCTAGAAATCATCTTCTATCTTTGCAAACATCCATCTGAAGGCCACTGAACACAGGAACAACGCATTTCAAGTGACAGGTAGGTACCAGGGCGGTGGTACAGCTGGACTCAGAGCAGCCCCAGGGACATGGTGGAAGTTGTAGAGATCACAGACACCAAGTGATCTGCCAAGGTCACCAAGAAGCCCACGACAGAGCTGGGAGCAGACGAAACATCCCCAAACTGTGGTTTTGTGCCCATCCCACCACGTCCCATCCCCAGGGCCCACCTGCAGGGCTGAGGCAGTTGCCTTGTCCCAGCACAGAAATGTTAATGGCTCCCTCGTGCATGGGCACGTCCCCCTGCTGCCAGGGCCAAGCGGGGGTTGGAAGAAGGAAGGAGGTTTGCTGCCTGTTCCCCACACCAGCCGGACTTGGGGCTGTTCTCGCTGCTGGCAGCAACACTGTGGTGCCTCTTACAGGCCAAGGAACCCTTTACCAATGGAAAGCTGTGAAACTACTCACTGGAAACATGCCCTCCCTTTGACAGCTCTGTGGGGAGAGTGATCTCTTACCAGATCAACTGATAAGAGTTGGAAAGGAAAAAATAACAAGCTTCCAGCCCCACGAGAGTTTTCCAATACGCAGTACCCCTCATGCCCAGCGTGCTTTGTCACCAGCCTGGCGAGCGGCTCCAGCACCCAGCAGGCACCCGCAGCCTGCCCCACAGCCCCCATCACACCCAGCCCAGCACCCGGAGGGGCACACTCCAGCTCCCCGCTTGAAAGCAAACCAGGAGACACAGCAGTTTGTCTTTCAGATTGTGTTTCAAGCTTACAGTTTGCAGGTATACAACATTTGTCATTGCTATCAGTCCTCATCACCCTTCTGCACATTTCTGGGAAAAAAAAAGTGATAAAATTCTTACGTTTACAGATGAGGATCTCACAAGGAAGATATCCTGGTTTCAGCTGATATAGAGTTAATTTTCCTCCTATTAGCTGGTACAGTGCTGTGTTTTGGATTTAGTGGGAGAATAATATTGGTAACACACTGATGTTTTAGTTGATGCTAAGTAGCATTTATCCCCAGTTAAGGATTTTTCAGTTTCCCATGCTCTGTCAGCAAGCAGGCACACAAGAAACTGGGATAGAGCATGGCCAGGACAGCTGACCCGAACAAGCCCGAGGGCTATTCCATACCATAGGATGTCATGCTCAGTATATAAACTGGGGGGAGTTGGCTGGGGGGGCAGATCGCTGCTTGGGCATCGGGTGGTGAGCAATGGCATTGTGCATCACTTGTCTTTTCTTGGGTTTTATTTATCTCCTTTTAAAGAATTATATTCCTTTTAATTACTATTATTATTATATTTTATTATTATATTTTAGTTTAGTTATTAAATTGTTCTTATCTCAACCCATGAGCTTTACTTTTTTTTTTTTTTCCAATTCTCCTCGCCAACCCACTGGGAGGGAAGAGGAGTGAGCAAGCAGCTGTGTGGTGCTTAGTTGCTGGCTGGGGTTAAACCACAACTGAAGAAAATCAAGGCACTAATGAGAGTGGAGTATCAACATTTCAATGTTTTCTCTTAGCATATCTTTCCCGGTATTAAAAACATGCTTTTAAGTTCCAAACAAGCACCTTATCCTGTTCTTGCTCCACACTGAACATGTAACAATGCAATTGCTGTCAACAGTTCAGGAAAAACAGGCCCACGAAGCCAAGTGCGTTTGTGATCCCATGGAGGAGTGAAACAATCAGGGATGATACAGAGCTGGCCACCAGCTCCAGGCTGGCTCCCAAATTGCTGCATCCTCCTGCAGAAAGTCCCTGCCCAGGGGTACCTGCCTTTGCCAGCAGAGCTTCTTACTAACGTGCATCTGAGGTTTAAGTCCTCAGCACTCTGGTGTTCCCCCAACGCAAGCCCCTGTGAGGCTGCACGTAACTGTGGTGGTCATCCCAGAAGAGCTGCTGGAGAAGCAGCTGTCCAGCAACTCGGGGCTCCTTCAGACACAGAAGAGAGGAAAAAAAAAGAGAGAGGCACGTACATGCTCTGGAGCATGCAGCTGCCAATGCTGCCTGTGACCCTGGCTCATTAAGAGCATGGAAGAGTCCCAAGGCTATCGCGGTTTCTGCGGGACAGGGCACTGCAAGAACATCTCCAAGAGCAGTGATGGCACTTTGTGCTTCGTGTAGCACTTTTTTTTGGAGCACAACAAAATTCTAAGCAAAGAGTCAAGGGCAATAGCTGAGATCCTGGCTGATTTGCAGACACAGAGACAGCAGATTCCTCCTGGGCATGGCACAGTAAAGCAGCTACACAGCTGGAAACAAAGCTCAAGTCCCACCAACTCGACCAAATTCCTTCGTTACAGCCACAGGCACCAAACACCGCACCCTGCTCTGAATCCCTTGCTGAAACCTCCCCTCTCCCACTCGCCTTTCCACCAGCTCTGAAGAAAACAGAGAGAGATTGTGCTAATACTGGTGGGTGAGACATCTGAAGCTGAGCAGTGTGAACACCCCCAACAGAATTGCTACATTCCAGTTAATTCTTCTAACCCACTGTTAAGGTCCCTCCCAGCTCCCTGGATTGATACACGTTTGCTCCACAAATGGCCCAAATCCGTTATGGAAGAGCCTGCACTGCTTTACATGCATGTGAGGGTGCCTTACAGACAAGCTCTGGCAACACAGGCTGAGCTAGTGCAGGGCTATCAGAAAATGAAGGCAACATGTTGCTGCACGCACAGACTGCAGCTAAGAAGGACCTTCAGCATGTTACCACAAAAGCTGGCAGAGGAACTCTCTAAGACTCATTTTGGAGTTTTAGAAAGCAGGCACTCTTTATTGCAGCGCTGGGCGCACACACGAACAGTTTCACAAAGGTGAGTGCGCCCCGGATCTATTCTCAGTAAAAAATTATTTAGCAAGATGAAAAGCAAGATGAAGAGGAAAAAAAAACTTGTTAGCAAGATGTTTTGGCTTACATGCATTTTAGAGCTGTGTTTTGGGGAGCAGAAAAGGGTGTTCTGTATTCTGCCCTCTTGCCTCAGCCCTGGTTTAACAAGCCCCCTTCAAGGCGTTCTCTTAGTGGAGAAGTCTCTAGTAGAACAGACATCTGTCCTCGTCCACTCAAATATTAAGTTATAAGCTAAGGCTTCCATTATTTCAACCTCTTGGGTCCTAGCTGCATCAAACTTGTAAACAAGAGAGAAGGCCAAGAGCCTCAGTATAGACGAGACATGTCCTTATTGCTGCAGCCTAGTTAAACCCCAGATTAGTCCAGTGTTTTGACAATTAGGTTCCTAGCTTGAGTCGGGGGCTGATGCACTGTAACTCTAGTGGCAGTGTGAAAAAAGTCAGCTGCTACATACAGCAATGAAAAAAGACTCTAAAAGGATGAGAAGAGCACAGTGATACAGCAATATAAAAAAAGTTTAAAAAATAGATTATAAAGGGTGCCAGGGAGCAGGGGAATGGCCTACAGTGGAGCTACCAACTCATTCCACTAGTCGGTCACCCCAGAGACAGCAAAGATGCCAGCAGTGCACGGCTGCATGAGCATCACACGACGGTCCTGCCACAGTACGAGAGTCCTGCTGCTTTCTGCAGGATCAGTACACCTGGACTCTGGAAAATTCAGCTGAAACAGAAGTCACTGTGGCTGCTGGATACCCTGATGCTTGCTGAGCCCCAGCCAGGGGGCCCTCACCTGCAGGTGTCTGTGGATCAGTCAGGCACATGTGCTGCGGGGGAGAGAATTTGCCCTGGCAGCACTGTCCCGGAGAGGCTCCAGCGTGGGCCTGCGTGTAACACTCTCCAAAGGCATCTCTGGCCTGGCAGGGGGAAGAAGTGAGGCTGTGTCCTGCAGCATGGCCGTGCCGAGATCCCTCGTGTCCCAGAGCACAGCCAGATCCCGGAGCGCAGTGGTGGTGAAACCCCTGGCTCTGAGCACTGGGGTGCTGCAGCTGGAAAGCAGGGAGAGCCTGAAGCGAAGAGCAGTAGTAGTTTTGGGTGGGGTAGGTGCCTGGCGCTGGGTTAATCCTGGGCAGGAAGAAAACAGAAGGTTACACTGTGTTCAGAACTGGCATTGCCTAATTAGAGCTGGAAGTGCCCTGGGGGCAGACTTCCTCCTGACCGGCGCTCAGAAAGGTCGGTGCGATCCATCAGAGAGATTCACTGCCACAAGAGAAGCTTTTATTATAAGCTGCACTTGATTATCAAGATAGGTTTACTGGCCTCCCAGGACAGATGTTCCCACTCCCAACCCACACCAATTCCACACCCACTGAACGAGCATGTTTCTTGGCCCCGAGTCTCTTTGTGCAAGGAATATGCATGCCAAACTGCAATATGCTTCAAGATTTCTGTACGCATCCTCCTTCCCTTCCACTGAACGACACATCTGTTAAGTTATTAATCAGGAGAAGTCACAGCTGCCAAGTGTTATTTATCAAGGAGCCATAAAGGCCTTTGGTGAGAGTAAGAGCCCAGGCTATAGAGCGAAAAGGGAAGGAAGAGAGTTACCAATAAATTAATCATTCAGAAGCAAGGTCTAGAAACAGCTTTTGCCAACAGAAGGCATGACTCATCCCAATGAAACATATCAAGAGAGACGTAATCTGCCTAGAAGCCAAAGCCTCTGGGACTTCAGGAGTACTGCTCAGCCCACGCGCAACACTAAGATGAGTGCTGAGAATCAAGACAATATTCATGAAGCCCATGACTGCCAGATTCCCAGCAAGAATGAGAGACGGGCTCATTTTTGGGCTTGGATTTATTTTTTTGTTTGGGGTGTGAGTTTGGTTTTGGGTTTTGTTTGGGTTTTTGTTTTGGTTTAGGTTTTTTTTTATTTCTGGACACAAACGTGATGCCAAAGCCTGGACCTCCTAGAAATGTCTCCTGTCTGGTGGCAAGTTGACGCCTTAAGTATTACAAAAACTTAAAAAAAAAAACCTAAAACCCAAACCATCAAGGGGTCTTACTTGGGAATAAGAATCAAAATAATAAGAGTTAAGCCCCAGAAGCCCATATAGAACTTGTGTCTTAGACGCAGACATGCAAATTTAGCTGCAGAAATGGAAACATCCTAGAAACACCTTCCCACGCCCTGCTTGATAGTCAAATGTTTATGTAAATACCTTTGAGCCAGAACAGTCTATTTATGTCATCTCACCTAAAGAAAGCAGGTTTAGACACAGAGCTGAGATGCTGTGCACAAAAGTTATTAGCAGAAGCACTGGACTGATGCAGACACAGGCTCAGCAGGCAGCGAGACAGTCCCTCCTCCCAAAAGCAGCACTTACACAGAAGGGAGAGAGCAAAAACACAAATGCTGCTGGATTTGCCTGGCCTCTCCTGCAAGCACTCACACGTCTGAGTGCCCTAATGGATCTGGGGTACAGTCCTGCTGCAGGCAAGGTTTGTTTTATGCTTTCCCCATGGGTGAGGGCAGATGCAAACACTTGGGAATGTTTCCACTTCAAAGAACACTTTACAGTGAGCTGATGGCTTAAACAATACACAGATTTTAACCCTTAATAGAAAACTATCTTTCCTCTGTGAAACTGAGATGACATCTTAGAATAGGGAAAAATTTGACCTACATTTCCAAGCTTTTTCAACTGAGTTCTCATGGCTTGTGATATACACAAACTTAAAACCATTCCTGAATGTCAGCCACAGGTCCCAAGGTTTCTTTTTGGTAAAGCAATCTTGCCTTAACACTGAAAACATACATTGAAAGGTCTACACTGAACTTCCTAAGTGACATCTTTAATTTATAATGCTCTGCTCCTACATAGATTTGGACACAACTCACTTCACAGCATTCCTGGGAGGCGAGGTGGGGCAAAGAAAGATAAAGATCACGCCCCAGGAAGCCATACAGCCAGGAACAAATGCCGTTAGGGCAGGACTGCATAACTTAATTTTCACGTACACACTGCCCTTGCAGCAAATGACAGGTCTTTCACCTCAATTTAGCTTTCACTGAAGGACCTAGTTGAGTTAATGTGTGACAATGTATTAATCACAGTAATATCACCAGAGTAACATCAGTAGGTCAGTATGTTCTCCCTAACACCCAGGATATGGACACAGCAAGCACAATACAGCTTTTAAAGGCGATTTAATGCCTCCACTTACGCCTCAAAATTCACCTATATCATAAGATCTTTCACAGGAACCCCTGTACTTACTTGCTGCTTTCGAAGGCTCTTCTCTCTGCTAAGGACCCTGGTATATATTTCAGCCCTGGTATCCTCTTTAGCAGGCTGAAAGGGAACACCCGGTCCAGCTTAGAGCCCACTGACTCTGGAAAATCCAAGCAGAAACAGTAGCCAAGACCATCTGAAATCAGCAGCACATTAAGGAGGACTGCAGACAAAACACATTCATTTCTAACACAGCCAAACACAATCCCCTCCTGGCCACAAACTACCTTCGCTGGAGAATTCTCCCAGTTCTACCCAGTGCCATCCCCACAGACCATCGCCCTTCTCAGCTCCATGTTCTCTGCGTGTGCTAAAGCCACAGGGGAAGTGGAAGCGTGAGGTGAAAAACAAATGCAGAACTGGGTGTGATGGGGACTGGCAAGGCCAGTGAGAGTTTAATGCAGAGCAAGAGCCCAGGAAACACCATAAAGGCAGTGCATCTCAGCAACCAGAACCACAGCACGACCTCCCCCTCATGAATCAGTGATCCCTCCCTGGTTCAGGGCTTCACACACAGAAAGGATACAGGCTTCCCCAGCTAGGAGCCCACACAGGTTACTCAAGAGAGAAGAGTGGGGGATAAACCATGCTATGCAGAGCATAAACCACGGCACCAGCACCACTGGAACTCTAACCCCAAAAAGCAGAGTCCTCTTCATCCGCGAGCGGGTGGTGGATACCCCCAACGTAGCAAAAGCTACTGGCATGAACCCTTTGGCGTCTTCCACCTCTGTCACCCTCGAGACAACGGTCTCAAGTAAGAGGTACATGAGGGCGGAGAGGACAGTGAACACCATGGTGAGGAAGCAGTGCTTCACAGTGCCAACGTTCTTCTCAAAGCTGCCAGCAAAATACCAAATGATAATAGCACCACAGGTCAAGGATATCAGGTCTTCGTAGACAAAGATGTAGGTAACTAACCTGTGAACTGAGCACACCAGCACGTTAGAAAGGCAGACGCAGCAACGAACTTGTTTTAAACCACTAAAATGACATGTTTGAGCAGAGGGAGAATGAGCCTACAGGATTAATTAATAGCTTCCAGTTCTGTCCTGGTGTTGAAAAGAAGGAACTTGAGGCCTTTAAAACCAGGCATAAATAACCAAATAGAGTTAAAACAAGTGCTATCTTGGGTATCGTAGACATATGGACTGACTCTTGCTGCTTCCTGGGAAGCTGCCTGGAAAAAAGCAACAGTATCTGTAGTAAATTTCAGTCTCATTAAAAGAGAAGGCAACAAACATAAAAATGACTTACAGTAACTATGATTTTGCACAAAAGAGAAACAATTCTTAAACTGCTAGAAGGATGATTTTTCTCACAATAAATGCCTGGCAGTTATCAGACCTCACAAGTGCTCCCAGGCCCTCTGGTTAGCCGTTCTCCTGGGGACTCAGTGAGGACTGAGGCAGAGTTCTCCACCTCCCTCCCATGTCCAGAAAAAGAGCAGTTGAGAGACCCGGTGCAAGCTGACTGCCTCCCTGCAGACACGGGAGGAGATGGCAGAATTCACCCGCCAGCTCAGAGCACTGCACTGCTACAAGAAATCATTGCATGGCGGCAAGTAGGAATACAGGAATCAGAGTGATAAAAATCGTTTTGGGAATACCACAGGGACCAAGGAAAGCAAATCCCTCAAGCCTCTAGCAGCACACCCCTAGTGTCAAGGGCCAGAGATGGGGACTGAGGGGGGAGCAGCTGATATAAGGGGGCTGCGGTGGATGCCCAGCGGGCTCAGCGCGGGCCGGAGGAAGTGCCTGGAGAGGGGGAGCAAGGGGCACAGTGCGGGTCACCGGGAAGGCCCACGGAGGGAGCCGCAGACTCGGTGAGGGACTTGAGGAAATGCCCAGAAACGGGGGCTGAGAGGGTGGTGGGGCGCAAGGGGTTCAGGGCAGGACACGGGGAAAGCTGGGGAGAGGAAGGAAGCAAAGGCTCGGTGGGGGACTCGGGGAAGGCCCGGAATGGGGGGACCGACGCGGGGGCAAGTGGCTGGGGAGGTGGCGGGGCCGGGGAGGCGGCGGCCGCTCCGGGCCGGCGGCCCCCGCTCACCTTCCCCCGCGCGCAGGGCGGCGGGCCGCAGCGAGGCGGTGGAGCGGGCGGCGGGCGCGCCCCGCAGCAGCAGCCCGGGCGCAGAGGCGCCGAGCGACAGCAGCAGCGTGAGGGCGGCGGCGGCCGGCGGGCGCCCCCACCCCGCCGCCATGCTGCCGCGCGCCGCCCCACTTCCGGCCGCCGCCGGAAGGCCTGGAGCGTTGCCGTGGCAACGCGAGGCGCTGCGGCGCCCCGTTACCATGGAGACGGTGTTTTGCTTCCCTCCCTCCCTCCTTTTTAAAATTTTGTTATTAGTATTATTTTTTCCCGTCTCAGAAAGGATAAACAACCCCGAGAGACGTATGAGCTATCACTGGAAACCCGCCCCAGGCTGGGTTACTGCCAGCCCTCCACCATGCACAGCCTCCCTGGGACGCGACAGGCCCCGTACACCCCATCTGCTCCCTGCTGCCATGTCGCGGGGTTTGGCTGCTTGGAAGGGCCAAGCATTTCCCTTCAGGTGTGGCGGAAGGAGGTGGAGAGGAGTGCCCACACCAGAGCTGCATCTGCCCACCCACGCTGGCTCAAATGGAGTGGTTGCCCAAAGACAGGCCTCCTCCACGTCAGTGCGTTACAAACCAGGCTAAACCTGCTGAAATAGCATCAACTTTGCTGTTTCTCTACAGTGTTGTGCATGCACCGGCTGAACACATGACTGCCTGAAGGGAAGTGGCAGATGGAGGGGCGCTCTGGCATGGGAGCCCCTCGCCCTGAGAAGCCCCTGCGTGAGGAGAGAAACGTGCAGGAAAAAAGTGAGAAGCAGGGAGAAATAGAGGCTTTGCTCCAAGGGTGGTGGGAGGCCCCAGCAATGAGTGGAAGATGTGGCTCCCATTGCCCAGTTCCTGATGTTTGGACCCACATCTGCTTGCCATGAACAGTTACATGGCACAAACGGTCCCCTGCCATCAGCTCCTGCTTTGGACATGACCCCAGTCACTGGCTACTGGCTCAGGTCTAACAAGAGCTCTGTGAGGTCTCATCTACATGGGAAGGATCAGAAGAAACACACCTTCCCACACGGCCTCTGATTTTGCAAGGTGGGGAAAGAGTTTGAAGCAGCTGGGATCTTTCCAGCCAAGGGGAAGAGCAGTGAAAGCTACAGGAGAGCACAGCACAGATCTATCAGCAGGCAAACAGACACATGTGCTGTTACTCTGTCTCCTTTAATGCCATTTTCCATTTATGAGAATATTCCAATCTCTGAGGAATGTAAAGGCACTGAGAGGCTCTACACATTGTTTGGGATTTGCCCTAACCCCGACAGCGCATTGCAAAGGCAGCTTTGTGAGAGGTCCCAAGTTGTCGCAGACACAAGAAGGCTAATGGCACAGGAGAAGACGTTGTGGCTGGAGGAGGTGAAGTTTTTCAAGGAGAAACCAAAAGACGGGCAGAGAGCTCAACCCCTTTTTTAAATTAATCATTCTAGTCACTACTTGTTTTGCAGAAACTTATTTTAGGTTGTGGCACTGGGATTTGCCTCCTGCTGCTACGCCCAGGAGGGAAAGAAACAGCCCAATTTATTTGCAAATTTGCTCCATCCATTCAGTTGAAATCAGAGAATGCTCTTCACTGCCTTTAAAAAAAACCTGACAGGGTAAAACCTCACAGCCCTTGCTGTTTCCCCTGCTGATGCACCTGCAGATTGTCACTAGACAGAAAGTGTGCAACTGTTAACTTTCCCTCTCCAACTCTTGCAAGAAAGTACCTTGATCTGAAACAATAAATATGACTGCTAAAAACCAATCAGATGAAATAATCATTGCTTTTGCTGTCGTTTCAGCTCATTCCTCATTAATCTTCCTTTCTGAAGCAATGGCTCTTGTTTCATAGAAGTGGCTCCCAAGGTCATGATCCCTTTTCTTAGAAAGCCATTCTCCAAGTCAATTTTTAAAAGCCAGAAACCCTGGCAAAGCTGGTTGTTTGGGTTTTTTTGTTTTTTTTTTTTTTTTTCTTCTCTTTGGGACTCATTTTTTGGATGTTTTCTTTAATTCCATCTTAGCATTTCGCTTCTTTTCCTGGCTGTGCGTGCCCAAAACATATTGAGGACTTTTACCCCCCGGCTGCTGTGAGGTTTGGCATGGTGACTGATTTTTTGGAAAGCCTGAAACATCCTCTGGCCCAAATGGCGATGCACAATCGGGGTGCTGAGAGGGAACCGGGGAGGCTGCTGGAGTGGGAAGCAGCCCCCCTGGTTCCCTCGCAGCACCCAGACCATACCCTGCGTGTTTATTAATTAAACTAATTGAACCTTTTAAGCGATTCCCGGTCTCCCTACGCAGCTTGCCACAACCCATCACGCCCGTCCAGCGCCGAGCACCTACCCCTGGAACAACCCATTCCCCCCCCCCCCCCGCGGGGTCACTTGGTACGGCCCTCGCTTCCCGCGCCCCCCCCTCTCCCCCCGCTTCCCCCCGCCAGTGGTAGGCGCCGCGCGCGCGGATTGGCTAACCGGCCCCGCAGTCCGCGCGAGCTGCGGGTCCTTCAGTGTGTGCGCGGCCGGCGCGGCGCTGGGGCCGCTTTTGGCGCTGTTTTCCCTCAGCCCGGTTAATCGCCGCTGCCGCCGCCATGGCTTCGGGTAGGTGCTTCCAGGCCTGGCGGGCTGGGGCGGGGGGGAAGTGGCGGCGTGGTGTTGGCGGCTTTTCTTCCCGTCGTTTAAGCGCGGGTGTGGTGGGCGCGGGAGGGTGGGCGAGCGCCGTGTGGCGCAGGTGGAAAAGGCCGCGGCCATGTTAGCGGGGAGACGCGGCCCTTTCCCCCTCGCACCCCCCGTTTGCCGCCCGCTGCCAGCCGGCGGAGAGGGGGAGGGGAGCCACGCCCCCGCGGGCCACCCCCCCCCTCCCCCGGGAGCCCCGCTCCGCCAGGCTGCCCGCCCCGCCCCTTTACGGCCGGGGGCGTGGTCAGTCCGGCCGCGCTCCCCCCGTGTCGCAATGGGGTGGGGGGCGTGGGGACAGGATCCCATCGGGGTCGCCCGTTGGGGTCCAGCGTGGGATGTCGGCCCCCCCTTTCGGGCCTGGGCAGCCCCCTGCGTGTGGGACCCCTCTGTGGGTTGTGCCACGCCCCCCTCGGTGTGAGATGTGGGCCCCATTTTGGTTCGTGCCCCCGAGCGTAGGCCTCCTTTGGGTCGTGTATCCTCCGGCGTGAGATGTAAGCCTCCCCGCTTTTGGGTCATGGTCCTTCCCCCGTGTGGGCCCCCACTTTGGGTTGTGTGGCCGTGCCCCCCGCCCCCTCTGCGAGATGTGGACCCGACTTTCGGTCGTGCCACTCCCCACAGCAGTGGTTTGTGCGCTCCCCGCTCTGGGTCAGCACCCCCCGTGGAATGCAAACCCCCCAGCATAGCACCCACCTTTGTGTCCCTGAATCTGCTGCATCTGCTTTGCATTCTGCTTTAGCAGCACCCCCTATCCCCCCCACCAAGGGGGCCAGCATAGTGAAGGGGGTAGCTTCACAGCCCCTCTGCTGCGGGCTTAAAATGCACTGGCTGCAATTGTCTCCCAGTGGAGGCCTTTAGTTGAGTATGGAGACAGTATGTCTACTGTCCCAGATGACTTGACACAGCCTGGCTTCTCCCAGGGCTTCTGTGAGCACATCGTGTTGCTGTTTCTTCATCCCATTTGAGGTGAAAATGTTTCAGCCTCACCAGCAGAGATGCCCCTGGGAAGCCATGGATAGGTAGTGTACCCCAGAATGGGAGGAAAAAATGCCAGGGCTCTAAGTGCTTTATGGAGTAAGCCGTGTTTTGTTAGGGTTGAGCCATTTTAGTGTTGTCTCACATCATGTATATGAACGATAGAGAATAAAACCAAAACAAAGCAAGGTATGTTAAGGACTCCTTTAATGCAAGGACAGCCCTTTGCCATGAGAATAAAACATGTCCAAAGGTACCGTAAAACGACTTCAGACTGTGAAGACCTCTACTGAATGAGTAAAGTTTGGCAGCAGACTAAAACCACTTTCTTCCCAGACCTCAAGTATTTTCCAGTCAGGCACCTGAGTGTCTCCTGTGTTTTTACTCTATGGTGATGTTCAAACACAAGATTATTTTTCTGTTGAGAATACTACAGAAGCAATGCTGCTTCTTTATGTGGATTATTTTGTATGAGAACTTCAGTTTTCAAATGTACACAGCTTCTTCTATTTTAAGAGGAATACACTTCCTGAGCAGTGCAAACTTACTAGTCTGCTATGCCCTACTTCACTCACGGGAAATTTTTCTATGAGCTTTTTAAACATATCTGTTGTTTCCAGAGATACTTACAGACTCTTGTCCCCGTTGAGTCCACCAAAATAAATCGATCAGAAGTCTGTAGACAAAGAGGTCAACAAAGGATGTAGAAAAATGTATAAATAAAGGAAATTGATTCTGTGTATTCCTATTTTATGGGATCCTTATCTGGTTGCTTTCAAACTTTTTCCAAAATTTTGGAAAAATGGTTTGTCAGAAGTTTGTAAGGGAGAAGCTAAGGAGATTAAATGTAGTCCTTCAGTTTATAGCTAATTATATCCTTACTCAAGAATTCTTTCTGGTACAACCATTAATATTCTTTGTTTTAATTAGCAGCATTAATGGCATATAAATTTCAGAGTTAAACCAGAGTTTTAAAATGTGGTTACCTATTTAATAGTAATCTTTGTGATCATTTAAATTGAAATAATATAAAAATTTGACTTTTATCTCATTAAAAACAATAAGCATGTTTGAGTTGCACTTTTACATTGTTTGTTTTAATTGCTTTTCATTACATCTGAGTGAAAACTGCTTAATAGGACGTGTGAAATGAATCATCTTAGCTTTAGTAAATATTTCTCTTACAAAATATGAAATTCGATGTTTGCTTTGAGGAGATGCTTTACCATTAGAAATGCTGCTTCATGTCTGAATAGCTTAGGTGATACCCTCATCTTGCAAGTATATATGGACGTGTTTAAATACATGTGTGAGTACTGGCGGGATAGGATTTATAATGAGCTGAGGGAGGTATAATGAACAGACTTCAGCAATTTGATGGGTGTTTTGATTGGAAAATGGTTATAGTCATTTCTAGTTTATGACATGCATTGTAATTCTCGATTTCAGCTTTTTAGTCAGCTCTAGGTGTAGAGGTTAGAGAGAGATCGTGGGGGAAAGACTCAAATCAGGGGTGAAAACAGAGAAGTTCCTAATAGTTTTTTATCACACCATAGCACCACAATATTTGTACAGATTCTTGAAATTATTTTAAAGGAACAGGAAAATTGCAGGGCTCTTATCCAGAGTGACAGTACTGGTGAGGCTGGTAGAGAAAGGGAGAAGGTGTTTGGGTTTTGACAAGAAGGTGAGAATTTCAAGCAAAAATGTCAAGAGCGATTGAGACACCCGCATAGAAAGCGAGATCGGCAGAGTCCGTGTAGTGAAGAAGTTGGTGGGGCATAGAGCAGCTTGGGGCGTGTGGGTATCTCTGGAGAGATGAAGCTGCTCGTGACAGTCTGAATTCTGCAGGGTCTGAGGTTGATGGAGCAACGCATGTGTGTTGTGTGTGTCTCCATCTGTTACATGGAGCTGGCTTGGGAAACGAAATTGGTAGGAATGTGTGTGTTTACCCCTGTATAGTAAGAGCTTTTAACGCATAAAAATGTGTAGTTTTGCAGAAGACAAGGAAATCCATCGTTGTGCGATTAACAGGATAAAATAATGTGATAAGCTAAATCAGTAAAGACAAAGCACCCTATTTAAGAACTGAATTCCAGCTAGCGGGTAGACGGGTTTTTTGTAACGTTGGTAGGTTTTACAGATCAGATGCTGTACTTTTAAATACAAGTCAAACTGTTTCAGTGATATTCTTTTTTTTTTTAACTTGAGGTCATATTTTGAAATCCATCTCCTTCCAACGTGTTTCAAGAATAAATTTCCTTGATAACTGATGTTTACATTAATTGGAAATAACATTCATAATACCTGCCTGGACAACTTCTGTTATATAAATGAATTCATTCTTGTATGGTTTGAGCTATCGGTAATGTTTCTCCTTTTGCAGTACAGGAGAAGGGAAATGTCATGGTTCCCCCATCCTTGACTTTACATCTTCACATTCTGCCTGTGTCTGTGCCCTTTAGCTAGGCAGAGCTTTCTTATGGCGTCTAAAAAAAGGGGTTCAGTAGGACTGACCTACTTAGCTTCACTTGATTAATTAAGCTGCTGCATTCTGTTCATCGATGATGGCACTGTATTCGATAGCCATTAGAGGGGGTCGTGCAGTCCCGGATATTTGAAGAGATGCCTTAAAAATGGAGTTCAGATCCTTCAAAAAAGGAAAGTTCATCGTGGCTACACCTGTGTCGTGTCCCCCCTACCCTGTGCTTCTGTGCTGTTCTCCCAGTCTTAGCATTTTATTTTTTTTTGTTAATAAAGAGGAATCTGTCTCATACTGCAGGGAAAGTAGTTCCATTATCCAGTGTACTTGAACCTTTCTCCCTCTCCCCAAATTTCTTTCTCTTATAGCAAGTAGAGGAATAAAATATTAATTGGAAGTTCTCAATATGACTTACTTCTTTTCTAGATTCTGGAAGTTACAGTCAGTCTGGGGGCCAGCAGAGGTATGTGTGGGTTTTTTTGCTGTTAGCAATTAAATCTGCAAAATAAAAGGCTGTTTAGTATTCCCAGTATGATGTTTGAATCTCTGGGTATGATACAGTGTTGATATGAGTTATGGGTGCAGAGAACTTGCTGCCCTGGGCCTTTATTAAGATATCCTATAAAACAGGAAAAAAAAATTATATTCCTCAAGAGAAGACAATAAGCAGGTTTACAGTGGAATGATATCTTTTACTTTACTTTTGAAATGTCATGAATATAGAGAAATATTTTCCACATGGCTGCCTTAAGCTGTTCACTAAGATTTTAGTTAAAGGAAGTGTAAAGATGATGGGCCATATAGATGTAAAATTTTATTTTTCCATTTTATTTTCCTGTTGAAGGGAAGTTTTGTTAAAACACTCTGATAACTGTAATGGTGAAATTTAAAAGCCAGTTCATAAAATAGCTGCAAGTTTGGGGAGGGGTAGTTTAATCCATGAAACAAAAGTGTTTTTATGGAAGTATGAAAATCACAGCTAATACTGACTGTACTAATGAAAGTCTTAAGGCTCTGTGCATATAGCACTGTGTGAGTTTGAGTTTATATCTGAGTATGATATGAGTTTCAACACATGATTCTTCTGTCAGTTCATGAAGTCTTAGTGGCAGAATAATGAGTAAGTATAATCTAGAGCTAGTGCATTTTTTTTCTATTGTTGAATAGTCCAACAAATACCAGATTGACAGTAATTGGTTAAAATTAACTTTATAAGAATATACTGAAAAACTTAAAATGCCTTGGTTTCATACGATAATGTTTTCTGTGATTCTGAAGAATCTGTTAAATTACAGTAAGCCCAGCTTCCATGTGCTTTAAATTTACACTTGAAACAGAGCAGAAATTAAAATAAGTTTTTCTGGCTTCTGACAGTCAACTGTGGTGACCATTACTTTATTGATGCAGTTCTAATATGGCTATAACAGCAATACTCAGATTAAACACCTATTTTGGAATGAAAAGAGACTTAACACCAAAAATACCTTTACTTTCCAACCCATGTGGAGGACACTGTAAGCATTTACTAAGTGTGTTTTTCTCTTACAGCTATTTATCCTATGGCAATCAGAGCAGTCAATATTATGGACAAGCACAGGTAAGTTGAAAAAAACATTGTCTTTCAAAGCAGATGCTCCTTGAGTAAAAATAATTGTTCCTGCGTGACCATATCTGGGCCAGGAAGAAGTCCGTTCTCAGCTGTGCTTGACGTTCACAGTCACGTCTAGCGAAGGAAAACTGTAGTTACCTACTGTGGAAGTTACACTTACTTGAGTTGTTCTTGAAATTACAGGGATATTCTGGTTATGGGCAGAGTGGAGACAATTCCTCCTATGGACAGAACTATGGAAACTATCATGGGAACTATGGACAAAATCAAACAGGTTTGGCTAGCTTGTTACATTCATTGGCAGTAATTAAAAGGTGAATATTTACTAAAAATTTTCTTCCTCAATTTCCAGGTTATGGACAAGATTCCCAGGGATACAATGATGAATCCAGTTATGAAAATCAGAATCGGAGCTCGTACAACCAGCAGTCTTATGGCAGTCAGGGGCAGCAGAAAGGGTCATCTAGAGGGTAAGGAAGCAGAGATTAACGGTATCCGTTTAAAGTACTGTCTAGTAGTTGTACCTTCTTAACTAGAGCTATGACAAATTTCCTGCTATCCTTGCTAAAAAAAGGACAAACATCTGAAAATCCACATTCTTAAGACATTTGTAATATTTGAAAGTACAGGAGGTAAGGGAAGAATATTTCTTTATATAAGAAGGATGGATGCAGTTGGTTTGAAGTCAAGCTGTATGGGGAGATGCACTTTAGAAAGTCTTTGGATAGTGACTACCATGAGAATGGACTTTATGGTAGAGAGTATTTTGATTAGGAAAAAGATGTATTGAGTACCTCTCCAATCACATTCTTTTGTATAAACTTACAGTACTCTGTTATTAACTTCAAATAAGCTGCTAGCAAGGAAATTCTCAGCTGTTCTTAGATTTGCAGACTTCTTACCTGACTTAGAATGCCTTTTCTTGGTGAGAGAAGAGGAAAGGATTCAGAAATGTCATTTAAGAAATATTTTTTTTTCCAGCTAAATAGGATTCTCAAAACATCACGTTTTTGTATCATCAATAACTTAAATGTGCATATGCATACTGCACTGCGATTCAGTACTTCACTCTATTGCAAATGTATTTTACTTGTGATGTACTGAAATCAGTTTCAGGAGGATTAGTGATACGACTTTGAAAGTATGTTGGAAAATACAACCCAACTTCCCGTAATGACTTATAAGGCCACTTGGTACTCGAAGACCTTCATTATCTCCTTTACAAGCTTTGTGCAGACACCCCAAGGTTACTGTTTGCGTTAGATCTTTATTGAGGATCACGTGACCTCGTTAAAATATGCTGTCATGTACTAAGCCTCATTCTTGTGTCCAAGGTCCAAATATTTTTGTGGGTTTTTGCAAGCTGATAGAACAGTCTGGACTTCAGCAAACCTGTGCTTTGTTTCTGTCTTTGTAATTATTATCACAAAACATCTTAATATAAATAAGCAAGGGCTTAATCTGTCAGCAGTAGGTGCTGTCGCTCACACCCTGGTGTCTTTTTCGCATCCCTAAAGAAGACAGGAACATGGTTAAGTTTTGTTTTGCTTTGCTTTGTTTTCTGAGAATTTTAGAGCTGTACAAAGGTACAGGACTAGGCAATAATCTAGTTTTAACTCTGCAGACATCTAGTGGGAAAAAAGTGCAGTAGGGCATAGATTGTCCAAGTTGGTTTTGACCAAGAAAATGAAGATAAGACATTGGACAGAAATTTTTCAATGTGTGGTTGTAACAAGAAAGGAGAAACTGACAAATTAAATGATAGCAACTTTGAAAAGGATGACCACAAAATTGTAGCCCTTGCATCCAAAGGGAGGGAAGGAAGGAAGATCAGCAAATAGTGGATGCTCTCAACAATGCTTCCTTTGTTGGTGATGGTGCAAAGGCTAAAGTGGAGCTGACTTGTTTTTGAAGTGAAGATATTAACAAAAATCTTCACAAGCTCTTTGCCACTGGGATTAGTAATGTTAAAGCTAAGATCTAGGCTAGAACTGGGAGAGAGCAGATTACATGGATGGGATATTTTGAGATTGGTTGGACCCAACGGACTTCGTCTTAAGAGTGCTCTGAAAAGCTGGTGGAAACTTTCTGTAGGGTCTTTTTTTTTGTTTGTTTTTCTGAGACATTGTGGCTAGCAAGTAAGATTGCTAAAGACTGGAGAGTGGCAAATACAGCGCCTCATCTTTTGAAAAAGGGTGGAAGCAGGGAGGAGGAAGAGAAGAAAGGGTGACAGAGGTCAGTGATTAATTTCAATTACTGGAAAAAAATACAGTTAAGCCGCAACTAAATACCCAGGGGGAAGACAAAGGTGTGAGTAACAGCCAGTGTTTCCTGGATGCAATTTATTTCTCATAAATCTATATAATGTCTTGCTGTGAAAGGGTAACCCAACTGGAACTATTCTCTCATATATCTAGATTTTCAAAATACTTTTGTTTCTACCTTGGATGCTGAAGTAGCCTAGGAAGTATGGTGTAGGTGACATTTCCTTGTCGTTGCTATAAAGTTGTTACTAGTCAGAGAAGAGTTACAACTCCCTCTTAGAATGTATAACCATGTTGTGTTGGAGTATCCTAGATGTGATATTGGTCAATGTTGCTGATGAAAGCTGGTGGGATAGTATATGTAGATGGCACTAAACTGAGAAGAACTGCCAGTAAATCAGAGGACATCACAAGAGTTAGAAAAGTTCTTGGTGAAATGGTAGAACGCCCAGAAAAAGATAGGTTGCAATTCAGTGAAAGCAAAATTTGGGGGCTTTTTTTTTTTTTTTTTTTTTTTTTGTAGGCAGCATGTATCGGCTGCACAATCCGACACGAGCAGTGGGTGTCTTCCCTGCAGTTCTGTAGAGAAGGATTTGGCATTTAGCTGATCACGGGCTATCCATCAGCCGTTGTCATGCTACTGGGGAGAGGGGAGGAAGTAAGCATTGTGCTGGGATATATAAAGGGAGTGATGCTCTTAAGTTACATTTACAGTGGAAACTGAGGTTGTCTTGAAAGCAATGGTAACAGTTTTCTTCCTTGCTTTTATTGGAAGCCAGATAGATCCCAACAGAGATGAGACATGGAGTACTTTCATATCCACATGCCAGTAGTGACTGGGAGGTAACTGTGACTAGGAAATTTTAGCAATGTCATGAATCTTCAGCCATTATTTTGCTCTCTATTCTGTGAACATTTAGCTATTAATACAAATTCTGTTTATTTTAAGTGGAAGAGGCTCTTATGAACAAAAGTCAAACTATGGTCAGCACCAAAGCTCTTATGACCAGCAGTCAAGCTATGGACAAAACCAAGACTCTTATGACCAGCAGTCAAGCTCATATGACCAGCAGTCGGGCTATGGCCACCAGGGCTCATATGACCAGCAGTCGGGCTATGGCCACCAGAGCTCATATGACCAAAAGTCAGGCTATAACCAGCACCAAAGCTCATATGGCCATTCTCAGCAATCCTACCAGTCTCAGAAGGGAAGCTATAGCCACAACAGCCAAGGTAAAATTCACAGGTTGAATTCAATATTGGCTAATAAAATTGAGCAGAAACACTGTGAAATAGTTGGATTTCCTTCCACAGACAGTTAATTTGATGCATAGTTAAAGCTGTTTTTCCATGTTGATACTTTTGGGGAATGTTTTATTTGTTAAGACTTTCAAAACAGAGATGAAAAACTGTTGGGGCCCCAAAATTGTTGTATTTGCATTTGTTGGAGGCAGCCTTGCACAGTCCATCTCCCCGAGTTCTGCAAATTCTAGATGGAATTTTCTTCTAAGCTATTTTCAACCTTCTTCCTGCATGAGGGTGACATGTCTTGATCAGTCATGAAGAGCTTTTGCACTTCGCATTCCAGCTTTACGCTGTGTAGGTGAATTCTGAGATAGAAGGAAATGAGAAGTTTAAGATCAACCCTTTTTTTGCAGTAGCTTCACACAAGCGGCACAACCCACACTCTTTATCCTTGTTCTGTCTTCAGTTATGTCTTCTACAAACTGGGAAGGTATTTTAGATAATACGTGTTTAATTACACTCCATTTTCCAAGTACAGAGTGTTTATGTTCTGAGATACCTTGTGGCCCTGGAAGCCAAGGGAGATAACTGGAACAAAATCAAACTTTGCTCCATTACTTTGTGGCATAGATAATATAAGAGAGGTTTAGGAGTTGATGCTTTCCAGATTTAAATGGCAGACTGGGGGGGGGGGGGGGGGGAGGGGCAGGAATTGTTGGATGGGAATTTTCACTGCACTGCAGTTTGCGCTATGATTTACTCATGTTTTGTTTTGTTTTACTTATTCCTCCAGATGATCGTCGTGAAAAGAGTAGGTATGGAGAAGATAATAGAGGATATGGCGGGTCACAGGGAGGAGGTAGAGGGGGATATGACGTGGATGGAAGAGGTCATATGTCTGGATATAGGTAAGTAATCTCATTTCAGTGCCTGCAGTTCCTTACCCTGTTTCTTATTATTTAGTTGGTTTTAATTTTTATTTACTCTCTGTCTGTTCCTAGTGTGGTTCAGATTCAGATTTCCAAAAATGGAAGGCTTCTAAAATTAAACCTTTCTACACTGCACAGAAATGCATTTTGCCTAGGGAAAGCTTTTAGGTTCAGATGATTGAGACCAAGCATTTGGTTGTTAGGACAGATAGCTGCATTTTATTTACATGAGGTGCAATAAAAAAACTGCCTGAGCCCATCCCTTGAAATAAGATATTTTAAAACCTGTAGAAAGTTGTTTTCAGTGACAAGAAAACCAACAACCAGGAATTGAGAAAGTTTTATAAAATTCATAGCTAACCTAGCTAACATTTTAGCAGGGAATTATATTGACTTTACAGTGACAAATCATTACACTAAGGTCGGCTAATTATCTTTCTGCTTTCTAAAAAGTTTAGGAGCAATTAAGTAATAATATTACTTGTTCTTTACTGCTTTTTAGAGTTTTAATCTTCCATTAAAATACAGTTTTTATTATTGTTTAGCTGTCAGTCTAAACACATTTATGTATATTTTAAATACTAACAATACTGTTATCCCTTCTGCCATTGCCTTAGGCCCTGTTCTTGTCAAGAAAAATCTATGCATATATATAATTTTGTGCTTGCAGATGATTTCATGCATAGGTCTGAGAGATGGGACCTTTGCTTTAAATCCTATTGAATTAGGCCAGATGACATTATTATTTCTTAATAAACTATCACAATTGGCTTCCCTTTACATACCTCTGTGAAATGGTTGGGGGTCTAGAGTGCTCGTTGGTGCAAAGTCAGAATGTTGAAGCTTCCGGTGAGCTTTGAAGTGTTGCTTGTCAGCACCACTTACCCTTTAATAGGCTGCACGGTTCTGGGTTATTGCTGGAACTCCAAATGAAGAACTCATTATACAATGATGTTTGTTTGAACTGATCTTATTTAAATAAAATAATCGAACAGTGTGTGTTAAGACTTGGCGACTTTTAAAAGTATTTATTTTTAAACCATATTTAAAATTTGCCTGCTCCTAAGGTCGTCTCAGGTTGTACTTCATGGCTTGCTGGTTTGATGATGTAGGTGGACCCTCCCTCTCCTAATTAGGCGTGATAGCACAATTACAAAAGTGTATTAGTTATTTTATGTTACACCTTGGGGTATTATATAATATAAACTTAACTAGCAAAGTAATTTCTACGTTCATTTTCAGTTAAAATTGAACAATTTTTTAAAATTAGCTTTTCTATATGAATGAGGGTTTTCCATATTCTATGATAAAAGCTGTGTTTTTAAAAAATTGTTTATAGCTGAGCCCTTTCCAATAAGAGAAATGAATATGAGCTTCAAAAAACATACTTTTAATAGATTTTATCACTTTGCAACAAACTTCTGTTTTTGCAAGATAAAGTAAGATTTAATGTCTGTGAAAATAAAGCCTCTTCCCATAGTTTTCCAAAACATAAGAAAGCTTTTGCTCACACATCTGTGTAGATAATAGTACTTCAGTGGGCTTGAAAGCCAAAAGGAGGAAAAGAGTAGAGGTGAATGGAGAAGTGGGGGAAAATACAGCAAAGTGGGAAAGCATTTATTTGGAAGTCTGTCTGCTTCTGTTCAGTGATGCAGTCTTTAATGCTGTTTGCAGTGAAATTTTTCCGAAACTACAGTGTCATATATGTTTATTCAGTCTCTCTGCATAATTATGATTGGAGGATTCTGCTTCTGACATGTATTTTACCAGAGTCATGCTTATTAGGAAAGTGTAAAAGGTTCAATTAAATAACAAACTGTACAATCAAGGTGAAAATAACTTCTAATAAGGTAAGAAATCATGTTTAGTCTTGTGAAAATGTGGGGTATCAGGGTAGTTTTGTTTCCTTGGGGTTTTTTTGGTTGTTTTTTCCCCTAAAAGCAGCTTGTGTAGGAATGTCAAGTCAATCTCCAGTAACCAGTTATCATTTTCACTTTTCTACTTCGATCTCATTTTAATGCTTAGCATTAAATTATTGTGGAAATTCCATAGCCGTTAGGAAGTAATGTTGTCCACGGAGATACTTGTACTGCTGTAGTAACATAGGCTTTGATTTTTATAGTGGTTAGAAAACAATGTGTAAATTAGTTCTATCAAGGCAAAAAAATTGCTCCTTGACATTACAAAAAAAATTATTAGCTAACTTGAGATCATAGCGAATGAATCTCTTCAGGGTTAGCTTGTAATAAAAATGTTGTCTGGACTGGCATTAAATGCAGGGAGGACTTGTTGCAGCTTGTGCTCATGGGTAGGAGCGTTACCCAGTCACTGGTGTTCTCACAGCTGCATTGCCTCATCTGCTCTGTAGTGCTGGGCCATCAGGGCATCCTGGTTACCAGCGTCATCGCTGACTTGCCGCTGTCCTGTCCTTGTGATACAGTGACTTTGGCTGCTACATCAGTCCTCCTGAAAGGTTCTTGCAAGTTGCATTGGGCTGTATAAACTTACCCTGCATGAAGACCACTCAGAGCAGTCTGCGAGTGCAATAAATTATTCCGGTATACTTGGGGTAAAATCAAATTGGCATTTGTAAATTTTGAGAGCTTTCATTTCTTTGAATAACCTTTATAAAAGTACTTCAAAACATAGTTGGTAATGTTAAGGTATGAATCGTTATTCTGAAAACTAGAATGACTTGAATATGTACTAAATGTGATTCTGCAAATGCTTTCAGCACTCATTTTTCTTTTGTGCCCGTGCAAAGTCACGCAGCACTGAGAAGGAGATATCTTTTGAGAAATTACTGTTCAGATTCCCTAGCTGATACTATGATAGAGAACAATCATTTTCTTATGAGTCAGATGTTCACTTTTTAATCTTAATAACTTGGGGTTTCAAAATTATTCTTCAGATTTTTTTTAATGGTCTTGAATTACATCTTTTGGGGTTTTAGTAGAATTTTTCCACCCTTTCATTTTGAAGCTTGAAAAATTGACGATCTCGCTGATTTGTATTTTGGCGAAGAAGCAATTTTTTTTTTTTTTTTTTTTTTAAAAACCCATAGTAGAAGAGGTACACCAGATCTTGAGAATGCAGAGTTTTACTGCAAGTTTCCTTGTAGAATAAGTTACCTTTTTGTTAGAGTCCTCATTCAAAAAGTAAGGAATTAATTCCCCATTGTGGTTGTGGGACCGAATTGTTTTGGTTAAGCATGTAAGTGGGAAATAGAGTAGCAATACAAAGCAGGTTTTTTTCTTTCATCTTGGGGAAGGCTGTTTTGGCGGTTGAGTAGCCATTACCAGTGACACTGCCCTTCTTGTAGAGTCTGGATTAAATGGAGACGCTTTGCCTTTGAATGTGCTCGTGCAGTCTGTGTTGGTGGAACTACATAGATGCAGTTTAGAAAAGGATTTACTATTGCATTAGATTTGTCATAGAAGTCCTAGCTTTGCTCAGCATAAGTTTTGTTTGTTTTTCTCTCTTGTACGGATTTGATGTGGATGTACCATAAACAAAACTTACCTATGCAGCTTAATAGCTATATGATCAGTTCTGAGTGGGAATTAGCTTATTGTGATATAAAGAAACTACGATTTAGTGCGAATGGTTTTTATAGCAGTGTGGTTTGTGTTCAGAATTAATATTTTGATTTGTACTGTATATGCTTGAGCTTAGCTTTCTATAGACTTTGGAAAAACATGAACAGAGGCAATAAATATAGGCAGCAGAAAAAAAAGCACCGTCTGTCAGTGACTTTATTGGTGCACCAAGCATTCCTTTCTTGTTTGTAAAAATACATTCTTATGTGTAACTCCCACATGCTTGGTGAGACACAGATGCATATTGGAGGCTGAAATTTGGTTCCTGAATTCTTAGTGCTTCCTCTGCCAATATCTGATCACTTTTTTAAAAGTATATTTCTTGTATCAGTAATGTTCAGCTCTCCATGTAACTGTGCCTGTAATTTAAAGAGTTATTCCCAGCTGAAGTAAGCAATGTTCAGATGAACTGCATTTACACACATGTAGGTGATGTTTAAATATATGACTGAGTATGGGAGAAGAGCACATCTGATAACATTTTTCATAGCAGTAAGGTTTTGTCACTATGAATGGTGCCACGTACACATTCTGCCTGCTTGCAGTTCAGTCTCTTGTTATCTTTGTTGGTGGCATTGCTGAATTTTAGCTACTTGTTCATGATTCTAACACAGAATGTTAAAACCCCAAACTCCATCTTGTTACCCATCTATTTGGTCTGTGTGCAAGACTAGTAAAGCAATAGAAAATGAAACACTGCAATTCTGTTTTCCATTATATATGACAATGGGGTGGGATCTAAATCAGTTGCTGAAATTGAGACTTAGAGTTCAGGCCTCAGTGAGGGGTAAATCTGAGACTGTGGCATCAGCTGCTTGCAACCAGTTTATGTGTTTGACTTCGCTTGCTTGCAGCATATCCACATGCTCGTGGGGATCTTAGGTAGCTTTCCCCAGCAATCTCAGGAAGGTAACACACTGCAGCTTTATAAATCACATATGAAATGGGACTTAATGTTGTGGCTTAAGCCCAGAGGGCAAAGGCAAAAGACAGACTGGATTGGTTAAGAAATAACATCAATTTAACTTGAACACCACCACCACTAATTATTTACCAATCAAAACAGAGTAGGACAGTGAGAAGCATTACCACATCTTAAAAACACCTTCTTCCCAGGCTCAGCTTTGCTCCTGATCTCTCTACCTCCTCCCTGCCAGCAGCACAGGGTGCCAGGGGATGGGATTTGCAGTCAGTCCTGCCGCTCCTTCCTCCTCAGGGGGAGGACTCCTCATGCTCTCCCCCTGCTCCAGAGTGGGCTCCCTCCCACAGGAGACAGTCCTCCATGAACTTCTCCCACATGAGTCCTTCCCCCAGGGCTGCAGCTTTTCCCGAACTGCTCCTGCCTGGGTCCCTGCCGTGGGGTGCCGCCCTCCCAGGAACAGACTACCCCAGCACGGGTTGTCCTCACAGTCGCAGCCTTCCTCCAGCGCAGCCCCTGCTCCGGCGTGAGGTCCCCCACGGGCTGCAGGAGGGCATCTGCTCCCTCTGGTGACCTCCATGGGTGCAGGGGACAGCCTGCCCTCTCCCCATGGGCTGAGGGGAGTCTGTGCTCCAGCACACCTCCCCTGCTCCTTCTTCACTGACCTTGGGGTCTGCAGAGGTGTTTCCCTCACTCCTACTCCTCTCTCCGCTGCAGGTTCTCCTTCTTAAACACGTTACTGTAGAGGTGCAGCCACCATCACCAATCTGCTCGCCCTTGGCCAGAGGCAGGGCTGACTTAGAGCTGGGGAAGCTTCTAGCAGCTTCTCACAGGAGCCCCCCCTGTAGCCCTCCCCTGCTACCAAAACCCCACCACACACTAACCCAAATACACTTAAAAATGGAGGAAAGCATTAATCTGTCATCAAAGGTGTCTGTCACTGAATCGATGCAGGTTTTGGTTGGGTTGGTCACGTGAGACTAAACAGAAGGTAACATGCTGAAGTATACTTGGGCAAAAACATAAATCTAAAAATTCCTAGCTCTAGTTAAAAATTGTGGATCGCACTTGTTGGTGTGGGGTGCAGAATTACTGTATCACAAAGTGAGAAATTAGGCATTTGATTGTGACTTCCTGTACAATTTATATATCCAACTCTATCACTTCTCAGAATCATGGTGCACACGTTTTTACCTCGGCATCTTTGCAAAATCCTCACTTCCTGTCAAATCCTGGCTGTGTTAATCATAAACTTATTTTCTGTATATTTTTAAATTGTTGAGTTTTTTCTAATTTATGTCTCTGCTGCTGTATACTTTCAAATCAGAAAAAAATACGTGTTCTGGATAATGCCATCCTGATGAATTGGGACCATGTTCTAGGGTTGAAAAACTCTGATAACATTTCCATGGTTGATGTATTCACTCTTGTTATTTCTGAGTTAAAATCCTAGAAGAGCAGGCATCCTACTGAAAATTGTTGTCATAAGGACGTTGGGTTTTTTTAGCTGAAGTGAATTAGAGGTGTCAGATATTTACCATAAATTTTATGATCACTATCGTGTTTTTATCATCAGTCCTTGAAAACAGTCAGCTTTGAATAAAGACCAGCTCTAAATATACAATGAATATAAATTTAATTCATTTTACCTCTTCAGTGAGCAGAATGAATTACTTACGAGTAAATGACACTGCAATTTAGCATTTAGATTTTTTTCTAAATTGGAGAAGCAATTTAAAATCTGTGGCAAAAATTTATTTTAAGAAAAGTCCCAGTAAAAGTGGTAGTCTGTCATGACAAACATCTAATACTCCTTGTATGTACTATCACAGAATGTCAGTCACTCTTCAAAGAATGTCTCTCTTAATCCAGTTTTGTTAATATCTGTTGAAACCGCATTTGTGTTTTGTCCCTCAGTTTGGTCAGATTTTATCTCATAAATGTTAAGTAAGCAGTACTTTCCATTCATGACTTTGCATTTGCTGTAACAGAAAATAGACACAGCGAGTGCCAAAGAAGTTACTCCCTAATTTTTTTTCATCGCCTTTTGCTGGGGTGCTTGTGTCCCATGTTTGGACTCTGATGTGTTGGTGGGTAGATTGAATTAAAACCTGGAGTGACTTCTAGTTGTAAAGCACGTTGGTGAGGAGGCTGCTCGTACTGGTACAATAGTTCCAGTCTGGAGATAGCCCTCTGCATCAGGGTTTGATCTTACACTGGCTTTATCTTAGCTGCTGAGTGTGAAAGCTATCAGGATTAGGTGAACCTGCCTAATTTTCAGGTGGCAGCTGTGTCCTCCGTGCAAAGGAGGGCAAGCAGGCAGTTGTACATGGCAGTAGGAGACAGTCTTTCTGACACTTGGTTATTGACTCTGTAAAAAATCCAGTGATTGTATTTTTCCTGAAGGCTTTGAATATTGATCACACTGTGTTCATAACGTGGATGCAATTAAAAATGCTGTCGTGAAAAATCCTGCTAGTACAAACATTTACATTGAAAAGAGTGAGCGTTTATTTTCATGCACGTTATTGGAGGTGTAACATCCTGTTTAAAATCCCCTTCTAACCTTTGAAAATTGATGTGTGTAATCTCTTAACTTGGTCTACATTTTGTGCCACAGGTTTCAGAATGAATGAAATAAAACTTCACGGCCTCTGCTTTTGAAGCTCACATACACACACCTTCTCTGTAATGTCCAGTGCTAATAGTACCGTAGGTCCCCACACACCCTTTCTCAGAGAATGGCTGATACTGCTAATTTGTCCCCCCTGTGTAAATACATAACGATGGAGGTTAATTAACTTTAGCTCCTCTTACTTCTAGGAAAGTACTAATTACTCCAAAGTAGCAATTACATCTACAATTAACGCCTGTTAACCTTCATGAAAATAATGTTTCTGTTTCGAAACCCAGTTTTTAATAGCAGTCATTTTGGTTTATGGGATGGGAGAGAGTATTGAAACAACAACGTGTATGGGTTAGTTTAAAATACTCTTTAGGGCTTCTTTTCTCCAGTGCAGCACCCTGTGAGATTATTCACTTTCATGTAATTTAATCATTGAACATGAACGAGTAGTAGGAGAACATGGAGATAGTGCTTTAGCTGCCAGACAGTAACTCTCAACTTGTAATCAGTTAACTGAAGATTGAGCCTTGGGCTCAGCACATAGAGACTTAAGGAAGAAATCATTTCTTCAATTTTTCCTCTGCAGTGGTGGTGACCGTGGTGGCTTCAAAAATTACGGTGGTAAGTGCCGAGTATCCAAAAATGTTTCAGTGGAAATTCTTTATAAATCTAAAAGCCACCAATATCTTGTTACTATCTAGTAGAAGCATTATAGCGTTTTGGTGAGGCTGGTGTGTTCATGAGTTTTAATAGCCAAACTTTTAGCAATAAACTGGATTTCTACTTTGTCAAATTGCATGAAAGAATTTGTGGAGACAGTGACGTTCGCTGGATATTTTTTTATTTTATTTTCAAAATTTTTGTTACAAATGCTTCTTAGAGAGGTAGTAGAGGTAAAAAAAAAAAAAATTAAAAAAATTGTAAACTGCTTGGTGATCTGACAACCAGCATTTGCAAGATAACACCAGCACAGCATCAGTGTGGCAACTGCCACATGCTGCAAGTTAAAGAACACGTTAATGTCCTACAGACACCTTCTGTTGAATGTTTTGATCTAAATATTCTCTAAATCTCTGGTTAATGTTGTAGATCTTAGATGCATTACATGCATACTCTCTCTAAAAAAGTCACTTGAAAATGTTTTGCTAAAAATAGTATTTTTCTTTTTTTTTTTTTTTTTTTTTTTAAACCCGTTTCATAGGTCAGAGGGATTATGGACCGAGATCAGATGCTGGTAAGAAAACAAGCAGTGGGTGGGAGTGGATTGTGGCTCTTAGGTCATTGCTTTTAAAATCTCTGTGTAGGAAGATGGATGTGGCTGCAATTCCCATGACTCAAAAGAAATTTAGCTAAAAGTTGTCTTCCTTGAAAGAAACTTACTTTATTAAAGTGCATGTGAGTTTTGGGATGTCTTTTCATGCAGCAAGTAAGAATTTGCTGATGAACTTTGAATCTGCTGAAGCCAAGCAGCTGCTTTCACTGCTATAATGCTTCTGCTAAACCTGTGTTATTTAAAACATGGACAGGGCTGGTGGGTTTGGATGTCCTGGCTGCATGGATGAGCCGAGTGTGTGGCAGACAGCTGGTCAGCTGGCGAATGTATTCGGTCTCTGATGTACTGCAGCATCTGAAGGTGCTGCGCGTGCATTTTTGAAGTTCATGGTGTTAACTTCAAAATTATGCTCTCTGCTCATCTTTTATTTCATGCAAGGTGTCTTTGGGATTTAAGGGTCTGCTACTGGGCAACATAGACCTGAGCTTAAAATGTTGCTTCTGTTGCTACCACAGAAATACATGGTAAACGTAGCTTATTTTTTCATAGATTCAGAGTCTGACAACTCTGATAACAACACTATCTTCGTGCAAGGACTCGGAGAGGATGTTTCAACAGATCAAGTGGCAGACTATTTCAAGCAAATTGGTATTATAAAGGTATGTGAAATGAGAAATCATTGGTAGGAAGGAAGAGAACTTGCAGAGCTAGTGTATGGGAAATGTACTGGTATCATTCAAGGCAGACGATCGCTCTGACTTCCCAGCGGTTGTAGATAATATTTTTATTTATTATTAATGTTATTTATTAAAAATATTTTTGTGTTTTCTTTTCAGACCAACAAAAAGACTGGCAAACCTATGATAAATCTTTATACAGATAAGGATACTGGCAAACCAAAGGGAGAAGCAACAGTGTCTTTTGATGACCCTCCTTCTGCTAAAGCAGCAATTGACTGGTTTGATGGTGGGTGAGACCACCTGTTCTTTTGGTTATTTATGAATCCAGTGAGCAGTGGAGGAAGCAAATCAATAACCTCATTGGGGATCCCATGCTACTTTTTGTTTGGCTTTTTTTTGGTTTGTTTGGGTGGGATTTTTTTTTTTTTATGAAGACTTCTATTTCATGGTATTTGGTGTGTGCTGGCTTTCTCATTCAGTGGAACAGCAGCTAGTGAGTAAGACCAAAAATGTGTAGTGACACTGTTAGGGTTTGCTGCTATACCTCAGTCATCCCTGCACAAAGTATGTGAGATGGTGCTCGTGTCACTTGGGAGAGCATAACTTGTTCAGACCAATAGAGCTGTAATCTGTGTTAGCAGCTGGAGGGATTTCCTACGGTGTTAGTAGTGGTTTTATTAGCATTGTGGTAGCATTTTTAGAGTTTGGCAATGGTTAGGACAATCTTGTGCCAAGTGTGCTGTATATATGCAGTGAAAAACAAGGTTTTTTAAACTATGGGTTCATTGGAAGATGAGAGCAGATCTCAGAAATACATTGGTATAAAACCTTTCAGACTTGATGCAGAAATACAGTGATACTCTTCTATAGTAGTAAACTTGTGGGGGGGAGTGCCTGCTCCTGTGACCTTGTGTGTTCACAGAATTTTAATAATACTGGGCAGAAACAAAAGGACCTACTCTGCATCTGGTGTGAAATGATATTGTTGTGGCATGCTATTTGATGGTTTATATTTTGCTAATAAAATTCAAATCGACTTTTGTTTATGACTATATTAGGCACATATGCAGCCCTGTTTGTTCTGTGATAAACCTTGTATCTATGAAGAACTGATTTTATATTTAAGTTGTTCATGCTTTTCACTTACTTGGGAGTATTTAATTTTTCTGCTGGCTGTTGAATTGTACACAAGCCTTGTTGCCTGACTTTGGGAAAGAGCAAACAGAGTTCTAATATCCAAACTACTTGTCCATGAACATGACCAAAATCTTTTAAATGTTCTTATGTGTCTAGTTAAACTGCAACTTAGAGATTGCATTTAAACTAAGAGAAATATCTGTGGGTTTATGGAGAACCTAGCAAGTACCTCAGTGTTTGCTGTCTCACGTGTGGACCAATGTCTTCAAAAATAAGAGATTTATTCCAGACTCCCGGTGTCTTGAGAACTTTGTATTCTGTCTGTATGTGCACATCACTTCTGTTCTTCTGAACTTGCTGTTGTGTTGTTGGGAGCTGTATTGATCTTCCTCTCGCTTTCTTTCCACAGGAAAAGAATTCAATGGCAATGTTATCAAAGTTTCTTTTGCAACTAGAAGGCCTGAATTCATGAGAGGAGGTGGAGGTGGTGGACGTCGAGGTGGGACTAAAATCTGTGGAATCCTTGTTTTTGCATAAATGCTTTTTAACTATTACTGGTTTATAAAAGAGAAGCTGACTTTGAAGCAGTGATTCATCAAAGTGTATGGGCCTTTGGGATTCTGCCATGAAAGGGGATAATAAGGATTGAACCAGATTAAGTAAACTGAAATCTGTAGTCCCTTGCACAGCACAGAATTTATGTTTTCCTTTTGAACTGGAAAGTCTCCAGATGATGTCTGAGCATTGCTTTTAAAGAGATAGTATAACAACGATACTGAGGCTGTACAGCTTCCGCATATTTAGGTGTGAATTCCCAGTGAGTATTTGCTCATTACAGCAAGGCCTTGAGATACTCTGATGTTTCCAGATGGTATTAGGCAGGGTAAATTATTCAACTGCTACTGACTTAGAGCAGCTGTTGGATGTTTGACTCCTTTAATTAAATAGATGTTAATCTCCATGATTCTCTGCATAATACAGTTTTGTCAGTAGTCCCCTGGATATTAATTACCATTTTACAGGAAACATGTTTTGTGCAGTGGCTGTCAACAAATTTTAGTTCTTAAATCAGTCTTTGGTAGGCTGATAAAAAATGATTCTTCAAGAACTTCAATGATGTAAAAGTTCTTCATCTTTTAGATGGAGAAAGCAAGAACTGTGTTGTCCCTGTGTTCATGTCAGATATATCCTGGCATTAACCCAGACAAAAATTTAACAAAAAAACAGATCTGTTCTGTGACTAAATCTGGCCATATGTTAAATCTTTATGAAATCTTATTAATGCGCATAGTGGGTTTATATTTACCCACTAGCAATTCAAGTGGATCAAGTTTCCTTTTATTGCTGAAAAAGAATTTATGAAATATTTGGTGGAGCAGATTTTCTGACCACCACGTGCTATCCTTGCTTCTTATTTTTCCCGTGAATCCGTCCATATGAGCATGTGTATTTCAGCTGTGCAGATACATTAACTTCAGGACACCCAATGTGGTTGAGATTTGGTGGTGGCTGAAACCTCTGTTGTCATTTGCCCAAGTCTTCTAGCTATCTTGTAGCTAGTAGTAACTCAGGTAGTAGATGCTGTATTTTGTGGTAGTACAATTTTTGTCATTAGCACTACCTGCTGCTTTCAGTGTTCCTAATACGGTTTCAGAGGCTTGTTTAGTAGGGATATATTTACATTAAACACTCTTTCTTCCACCTGAAAAGTTTGTCTGTCACTTGGGTTCTGAAGCCAGTGACAGTCCTTAAGAAATGTTTCTCATGTATAGGTCATAGACACTTCCCCTCCTTTATTCTGATTATAATTTTGTCTACAGGTTCACGAGGTGGATATGGAAGAGGTGGGGGCTTCCAGGGGAGAAGTGGGGAGCCCAAAAATGGTGATTGGGTTTGTCCTAACCCGTAAGTGTCATTTGAATTGGGCAGTGGTGTGTCATGTATGCTCTCTAGGTTTCTTAGCAGCTAACTCTGGGGAATCCTTGTCTTTTCTAGGACCTGTGGTAACATGAACTTCGCTCGCAGGAATTCCTGCAACCAGTGTGGTGAGCCTAGACCAGAAGATTCACGTCCATCAGGAGGTGTGTAAAAACAACTGCATCTCTTCTGAAGTGCTAAATGTGTTAATGTCATTTGCAGCTCTTTGAAAAACCTGGCTGATGTGTCGGTTTGTATTTTCCTCCAGGTTTTCGTGGGAGAGGTGGCTATGGAGGAGAAAGAGGATATCGAGGGCGTGGTGGCAGAGGTGGTGACTGGGGAGGTGGCTATGGGGGTAAAATGGGAGGAAGGTAAGCAGTTTCTTTGCCCTTGCTTAATTGTCTAGCATACAGACTGTGGAATTGATAGGGACTGTAGGAAAAGAGTGTTGTTTCTGTGTGCGTGCACAACCGTGCTATGAAAATACTAACTACAGATAGGAGCTTCCAGAGAAAATAGGTCAGTTTGCCTGTTGAGTGTGTTTTGTGAGCATTTTTGGATAAGGCTGTCTAAACATAGAAGAATACACAGAAGTTGGTGTAGAGATGTTTGACTGAAGGGATTCCTTACAAGTTTTTATTTCTGTTTCAGAAATGATCAACGCAACAGACCATACTGAAGACCACTGTGAATGTTTTGTTTGTCTTCTTGATGCGTTTGATAGTGAAATTGCCAGAGTTTTGCCTGCAGCTTCACCTATGGCCTCTTTGGATAGTGAAATTGAGTGGAACTGGATTTTTATTTTGGTGGGAGGGACTGGGGTGGTTTGGGAGGATTTCTCTTTAAGACATTTAAATTTAATCTTAATCTTCAACATTCTCCTCTTTTCTTCCTACCCATACCTTTTCAACAGGCCCTAAGAAGGAAAAGGATGAACTGTACAAACATTGCCAAAATATGAAATGTTTTGTAATACAGCAATAAATGCTGATTGTTTTATTTGTGAAATCTGACTGTTTTGCAGTTACTTCAGTTGCATATTTCCTTACATATTCCTTGTCTTCCTGTGGTACGACCCAAGTGATAAATAGGATCTTGTTTGAAATGGCACTGCTGCTTTGACCCTAGCTCTGTGCTGTTGGCAAAATTCTGCAGATAAGATGGTGGTGAGCCTACTTGCTGTCCATGCCCTCTACCCCAGACTTGCAGTCTTGTCCCCTGCTCCTTTCCTATTTCCCTCAGACTGAAGTCCCGTGCTGCTGCATTTCCTCTCCTGTGCTTCGGTGTGCCCTGCAGCCTTCATGAGGAGCAGGCAGATGGCAGTGTGTTCTCGTGCTGCCAGGGAGCGTGTTGTGTCCAGGCCAGGATAGCTCAAAAAACAAGGTGGGATGGCTTCAAAAAAACCAGAAAGGTAACTCGCTACATATTGCTGTACCTTTTAATTGTTGCTTTTGGAGTGTGGGTGATAGCAAACAAGTGGTGTGTACAGCTGTTTCATCTCTGAGATAAGATGCAGGTGAGGTTCAGTAGGCACCTGGTAAGCATTTGGGATTCAGCTCTGAAGCTGAGGTTTGAAGAAATGAGGGTGGTTAATGATCTCTCCTCCTCGGACTGGGTTGCTCTGCACGCTGCAGAGGTGGGTTGAGGGGGCTCTGTGAGAAGCCAGCACTGCCAGTCAGCTTGTGTCCAGTGCTACCTCTTCATCACAGGCCTTTTAAGAGAGAATGTCTGGTCATCCAGTGCTCTGGTGGGCAAAATACTACAAATGCAAGTTCTCTGGGTCTGTAGTTACAGTGTCAATAACTGGGCATACAGCTGCACAGTATCCATGGCCTCTCACAAAGAAATGAACAAAAATAGCTTTTGTTAGTGTTTGTAAGCCAACTTTCTAGCTTGGTGTACATTCATGGTCATGGTTATGGTAAGTTCAAATCAGCAATTACCCATGGCCGTAAATGTAATAACTGTGCTGTGCCTTTTTAAGGTTTCTTGTGGAAAGCACGGGTGCTGTTGCTGCTCTGTCAGAAAAGGCATTTGTCATGAATTCTGGACAGCTTGTTACTCTTAAAACAGTGGAATTTGAGGTATATGTGTATCTGAAGCTGATGCTCCTAACTCCTAATTCTGTCAAAAATTAGCTGGGCTAGAAAAGTTCGAGTGTTTATTGTTTTTAAGCCAGTGTGGTTGTTCTGAGTGAAGCAGGCTAGAGGGTGCTGTTGCACATCGCTGCGTTGGGAGTGGTGGCTGCTGGATGGGGTGAAAGAGGAAAGCGGTGATAAGCAGCTGAGAACAGAACAACGGGATGTGTCAGTGCCCCAGGTTTCTTCCCCAACAGAACTGCGCCGGCGTGTTGGCAGTGCATGAGCACCTCCCTGGGGCTGCACCTTGAGCCCTCAAAGCTGTGCAAGGAGGGACGGGAACGGCTGAGCTGAGCAAAACCCAGCCGTGCCGAGGCAGGCGCCTGCCTGGGCCCACGAGTTCCCTCCTGGGGCTCTCACCTTCTCCCTCCTGGGGAAGGGAATGGTGGTTGGTACTATCAATACTGGGAGCAACAGTTCTGGCTCCCTTTAGTGCCGACTCAGCTTCCAACCCCACTTTCTCCCCCAGGCTAAGAGCATTTATGTCTTTAAACAGTCACCACCCAACTGGATTACTAAGTAGACCAGTATTCAAGCAAGCCACAAAGCTGCTGGAGCTGTCACCACCTTCACAGTTTTTCCAGCCTGGCAATGATGCTGAATGCTTGTGTTGTTTATGTTCGATTCTGCATTGGGGCAAAACACAACCCATGTTCTTACATGTTTTTTAAGACAGTGAAGGTATCTTCAGCCATTTTGTGTTACAGAAGACTAGCAGGTCAGAGGAAGGGGGGTACTAGTTTGATGGCATGTATGTCCTTTAGTTGCTTTTGGGGTAGAGAGAGTTAAATCAGTTTAGAGAGGTCTGGAAAGTGATGTTTTGTAAAAGATGTAAACCCAGATGATGGTTTAACTGTGTCATTGCCCTCCAACTGTTTCTTCTTAGGCAGTCATGGAGAAAAACTACAGCGCCTTAAGTTCAGCAGGATAAGCTTTAATTGAGGTTAAAAGAAAAGTAAAAAGCTTAAAAGAAAAAAATCAGTAACTACTAGTATATTAAGGATTGAAAGAATGTTAGCTCTTCCTGACATGGTAACATTTGCTGTTAACTTCTTGCACTCTGGCTAAGCAGACTGCTCTTTTAAATACAGGGCCTTTCAGTCATGCTAAGAATATTCCTGCATTTAGTTAATCAGCTGAGCAGGTTGCATATTTAAATGAGCACTGCTGGCACTGGGACTAGCTGCTCCTTCTTCTAGGGATTTATTTGTAATACTCAGCAAATAAAATGCTTTACGAATGGTCAACACTTCATAAGGCAGCTCAGGGTTTTACAGATACTAGAATTGCTGCTTTTATTTTTTGAACAGGTGAGGAAGTTGTCTGTTGACAAGTGATCTTTCACTTTTAACAGACCAACAGCTGAATCAAAACTAAAAGGCACATCTCATGAATCCTACTTTGAATTTATCTTCAGTAGGTGCTCTGTAAGAATTTGGTGGGACTTCATATAATAAAATTACAAACTAAGGAGAGACAGGACTGCAGATCTGTCAGGAGGTGGGAAACCAAGAGAAGCTCTCTCAGCAGAAGGAGCAGTCTGGGTTGTCTGAGCTGGGAATGGCTGTGCTCTGCTTCCTTCAGCTCTTCTTGTGATCTGTCCTCCAATACATTTTTCTAAGCGGTGAGGTTTTAGTTTTTGGATATCAGTCCTATATGGAATGCTGGTGGTTTATTTATAAAAACACATCTAGCACTTGCCAAGCTCAACGATGACTTTATAGAGAAAAGCGTAACAGAGGGATGCCAATGTAAAAGAGGCATGTGATCATTACAGAGCTGAAATGCAACAAAAATAGCTAAACAGTTTAAGAGACAGCCAAATAATTTCTGTGCTGGCTCTGTACAGCCAAACCCACCTCACCCTAAGAAGTAATGCAATTTAAGTTGCTCAAATACCACAGTACTAGAGAGATATGGAAGCAGTGATTGAAGCCAACAGCTTGAGTCTTTGGGGTTTTGAGGCCAGAATTCAGCCAGCGCTGCTTTGACTAATCTAGAAATGACAATTCCCATTTCCACGGTAACAAAGAGCTTGTGTGACGTTGTTCCCAGTAGATGATGTTGCTAATGCTGTTGCAGAACAGCTTGAAAAGCTATTGTAATCAAACACAGCTGTCAGAATGCACCCAAAGTTGCAAAAGGGCTTAAAAGTCCACTTTTCATACTAACATGATGACGTCTGCTGGAACTCAGGTGACACCCTGATCCTAGGAAGAGATGCATGGTTTTAGCTGTTCTCTGAGCAAATAACTGGTGAGATGCAGTTAAACTGCTCCTGCAAATGCAGCACGACTTGTGCTGATGTGTTTGTAGGAGGGCTCCTGAGCTGGGCGCAGCCTCCCTTGACCTCACCAACTTCCCAGGAACTCTGCACACAAAAGGTAAAGCCAAGGAAAGTATGTGTGGATTTTGCATTTTCTTTTTTCCTTGTGATAAGTATCTGTTCCTGGCTCTGAAGACAGGATACTCGATTAGACAGATTTATTTAACGCATTAAGGACAGGGGGAAGCCCTTCGACTGGTGAGAACTTACCATGCACAAAAGAAAACTGTGTCTAAGCAGAAAAGCTTTACCCTTGTGACAGCTGAAGCCAGGGGAACGTAAACTTCTTGTGCCTTTGTAAAGAATTTGACTCTTGCAATCTAGGGTTGCTGCCTGTACTGCAGGGCGGGAGGGAGAGCTGTGGCTGTGCCTGTCTGATCTGATCTGAAGTGGTCCCAGACCTGCCCACCTTTCAGCTGCAGGGTTAATATTTTCAGTGTTGCCTGACGTGGCACCCAGCGAACCATCCTGCTGCTCCCCAGCTGCTGCAACTGTTGTTGAGCAGCAGACATTTGAAGAATGATTGTTCTCCAGAGGCAACGTCTCGAGTGGAGGAAACAGAACAACTTGAACGTGTTCTTAGTGCAAAGCATTGAAGGTTTTTAACTGGCAGTTCTTGTACATCACATCCATCCTGAGCACAGACTGCCCCTGAGCAGTAATGGTGTTGCTATTTGCTTATCAGTTGTGGTAAACATTAAAAGCTGCTCCCAGAAATTTCACGTCACTGAAGTGCTGTTTCGTAATGTTGGTTTATAAACTCCTCCTGGAGCTCACCTCTGCTGGAAGCAGGCAGTGATTCACTGGCGGTTCAGCTGTTTGCTCTGCAAGGCTCAACTGCTCTACACCGCACCCGTAGTGACAAACCAGCCCCCCCCCATTCCAGACTCCGTGTCTGTGATATCAGCATTTAGCTCTCCATGATGTTTCAGGTGAATATGCTGATGGTATTAAATTAGGAACCCTCTGGATCTCCAAGTTCAAGCTCTGGAGGCATCTTAGGAGAGGGTTTAGAAGTCAAGCTAGGTGACTGCATTGAGGCCTTTTGCATTGAATCTGAGGGAGGTGGGATTTTGTCTACAAACCCAAGAAATCAGGAATGTTGAGGCAACCAGAGCTTCCATGGATCTATTTATTGTGCTCTTCTGAGAAAGTTTCACTGAGAATCATTGTCAGCTATTTGCCATAGGCTTAACTTCTCAGGTTTCAGTTTTGGGGTAGAAGTTACAAGGACTCAAACTTTCCTCTGCCCCACTTCTGAGCTCTTACCTAACGCTGAAAGAGTTGGAAATCTGTTCACCTTTCCACAAGATAGCTCTTCTGTTCCTGATACCATTCTGATTACAGCAGCTGCATAAACATCTTTTATACTCTGAGCCAAAAGTCTGCAGAGAGCTGTGATTTGGCATCTCCAAGGCTGGGCTGACTTCTCCTCCATATGAACGCCAAAACCCCTAAGGACTAGTGCGGCAGCCCCAGGAAATGCCAGGTCGGAAAGCTGGCTGCTCAGGGGCTGCAGGTGCCCTCCCAGACTTCCCCGCATTACAATGAGCAGAGGAGGGAGTTTCCTGCTCCTGCTGGAACCCAGCCAGTCACTTTCTCATCATCCATTTTCTTAAGTGGAAAAGCAGATGGATCAGTTGCTTCCTAGATACGGACCAAACACGGATGCGTTTGCAGACAGCACTGCTCTTGTTTTGAAAGGAAGCATTGGGCTGACCTGCGCGAGGAACCGCCGGCCCTTGGCTCTCTGTAGCAAGGCCAAGTATTCCCCTTGCGCCAGCCCCTCGTGGTGCGCCGGCCACCCGCCCTCCTCCCCTGGCAGCCCTTCGGTCAGCGCTCACTGGCCCAGCCGTGACCATCTTCCCTTCTCCCATCTGTATTTTTCTCCCTGTGGCTCAGCCACTTCCTTATTTTGCCACGTTATGTGGATCCCTTTCGCTCGCCTTCGCATCCCACTTGCCTTCCCTACATGCTAATCCCTGTCCCACTGAAAAGCGACGTGTTACAGAATCCCTGTGGCTCTCTTCAGGCTGCACTCAACAGATGCTCCTGTAACTTCAGATTTTGGCATGACTAAAAAGAAGAGGAAGAGGCCTGTGAGCTTTAAAATAGGTGTGTGGTTGAAGCTGCCATGAAAACAAAAGCAGATATAAGTCACATCCTATTTTTTTCCCCTGAACCAAAGCAGAGTCAAAACATCCTCTTGCTTTAGTCAAATTAAAACAAAATAGTCAAACAAAATAGTGCAGGGACTAAACAGCTGTTAACTTGTCAGGGGAAACCGCGAGATCATCAGCTCTATACGAGTTGCAGGAGAGCTGCGGTGCTGACATGGGTGCATGGTGTTGCCTGGGGGGGATAAACAGCCCCTCGTGGCACAAGGGTGACCAAGTCCCACGCCTAGGAAGGAAGTTTAAGCATAAAGAGCGCAAACCAACAACCCTGAGTGGACGGTTGTTTGGTAAAGCCTGAGAGAGCACTGCTCTAACGTGTGGTGTGGCTTTTGCCAGAGCCCTGAAGAGGACTAGTGTTGCTTGTCCAGCCCCCTGCACCGCTGTGCTTGGGGCTAGTGCTGGCCCCCATCAGAGAGGGACCCCCTGTGTTCAAACCCTGAGCTGCTCCGCAGCCGCCTGGGCCGGACCGCAGATGAACACCACTTCAGGAAAAGCTGGGCTTGCTTTCTCATCCTCTTTCCTCCAGCCTCAGATGGGGCAGAGCCCAAGCCTAGACCCCCCAGCTAGCGGGGGGGTTTGTCCCAGCACCCTGACCTGCCCTGCTCTGCTCCCATCCAGCCCACAGAGATGGCACCCGCAGAGATGGCACCTGCAGCTGGGCACATCCTGACGTGGCCACTGTGTGTGTCTCTCTTCGCCATAGTTGGGGTGAGTCCCTCTCTGTCACAGCTGGGGTGAGTCCCTCTCTGTCACAGTTGGGGTGACTCCCTCTCTGTGATAGTTGGGGTGAGTCCCTCTCTCTGTCACAGCTGGGCTGAGTCCCTCTCTGCCGTAGTTGGGGGGAGCAGAGAGGCTGCACGGGGCAGACCGAGAAGGTTCCGTGCTCGGTGCTGGGGCGAGGGGGTGCAGGGGGAGGCCCGGGGCAGCTCTCCCAGCCCTTGCCCAAGGCTGGGGGTCCCACGCGACTTGGTGCCACGGGCAGAGCCGCCCCTCGCCCCCAGCGAAGCTCCTTCGCCTCGCTCACAACCCGCGCGGGTGTGTGTCAGGGGGATGGCGAGGGATGCACCGGGATGGTTTTTCCCCTGCGGGAGGGGGAGCGCCCGCCGCTCGGCTCCCCTCGGCGGAGCCCAGCCCTCGGCCGGCGCTGGGGCGGGCTGGGGCCGCCCCCGGGGCCGGGGCGGGCAGAGCCGAGCCGAGCCGAGCCGCGCCGCGGCGGCCGGTGCCGAGCGGAGCCGGGATGGGGCCGCGGGCGGGCGGGGCGCTGCGGGCAGCCCTGGCGCTGGGGCTGCTGGCGGCGGCGCAGCCCGGCCCGGCCGCGGGCCAGCGGCGGCAGGCGGAGGTAGGACCGGCCCCGGGGCACGGGGGGGCCGGGCCGGGCCGGGCGGGAGCTGCGGCGGGGGGGGGAGCCGGGAGCTGCCAACCGCCGTCCTGCGCCCGGCCGTCGGGGGGTGCGTGCTCGGGTGTGCCCCTGCCATGGGCGTGGGGGTGCTATGGGTGGGGGGGTTGTGTGCCTGCTATAGGTGTGTGTGTGCTATAGGGGTGTGTGTGCTATAGGGGTGTGCCCCTGCTATAGGGGTGTGTGTGCCCCTGCTATAGGGGTGTGCGTGCTATAGGGGTGTGTGTGCTATAGGGGGGTGTGTGCCCCTGCTATAGGGGTGTGCGTGCTATAGGGGTGTGTGTGCTATAGGTGTATGCCCCTGCCATAGGTGTGTATGTGCCATAGGTGTGTGCCCCTGCCATAGGCGTGTGCCTGCTATAGGGGTGTGTGTACTATAGATGTGTGCCCCTGCTATAGGTGTGTGCCTGTGCCATAGGTGTGTGTGTGCTATAGGTGTGTGTGTGCCCCTGCTATAGGTGTGTGCGTGCTATAGTTGTGTGTGTGTGCCATAGGTGTGTGCCCCTGCTATAGGTCTGTGTGTGCTATAGGTGTGTGGCCCTGCCATAGGAGTGTGTGTGCTATAGGGGTGTGTGTACTATAGATGTGTGCCCCTGCCGTAGGTGTGTACCCCTACTATAGGTGTGTGCCTGTGCCATAGGTGTGTGCCCCTGCTATAGGTGTGCCCCTGCCATAGGTGTGTGCATGTCCCCGAGGTCTGTTCACACCACAGGTGGGTGCCCACGAGTGCCTGACAGACATGCATCCCCACCCCAGCTGTGTGCCCTGGGTGCCCCGCGCGTGTCCGTAGCACACGGGTGTGCCCGCGGATGGTGAGGGTGAGCCCCGTGTGCCGCAGGCGTGTGTGTGCCAGCCACGGCTTTGTGCCCGTGTGGTGTGTCCGTGCCCGAGGGGTGTGTGTGCAGGGATCCATCCCCCCGCCCTGCTGGGGATGGGCCCGTACTATGGGATGGCGTTTGGGGTGCCGAGGTGTGTGCCTGCTGCGTGTGGAGCTGTGTCCCCGGGGTGACGTACGTCTGCAAACCCCCTCCCATAGAGCTCTGACAACAACAGGCCTTGCACTAGGAAACCTTCCCATCTCCAGCAAAAGCCAGTCTTCCCCCTGCCCTGCCTCTCACCAGGGCTGTCCCCATCACCTCGGTTTGGATTTCTCCTGCTTGTCCCCGTATCACTGTCACACCATCCCGCCATCCATTCCTGTTTGTTTTGGGAGGATGAGGTATGAGATTTGGCTGGTGAACAAAGGTCAATGTTGGGGATTTTTTTTCTTCTTTAGGCACCAATCCAGTGTACGTTTGCACAGATGCTTGATTTTAAAACCCCAGCAAGTCCTGGTGGATCAGTTGGGATTTTTCACATACTCTAAGATGAAAAGTGCACATAAATGCTGAGAGGCTGGTTTTAATATACGGGCTTCTTATGCTGGGAGATGCTGTTTTGAAGAGGTGATTTATATGTGCGCTTGTCCCAGTGGCTGGCCCCTCATGCCACCTGGAGAAAAATAAGTCTGCAAAATTCTTAATGCTTAGAAAATCAATAATTTAAAATTCACTTTAAAAAGAAAACCAGCTCACTGGGGGCGAGAGCTTTAAAAGATCCAATCTGCCTTTTGATTCCTCACTGGCAACTTCTGATGAATTTTCCCTTGAAGTCTCAGAGCAGGTCCCAGGATCGTGGCAGATCCCAGGCGATGGGTGCTGGGCAAGAGACTTTCCTGTCTCCCTGTCTCAGTTTCCCCAGCACGCTGTGCTGGCCAGGGGCTTTGGGACAATATACACAATGGAAATGTATAGAGTCTGGGGTAAGAAAGCTTGTCTAAATAAACTGAGCAGTTAATTTTGCTTTTAAGAGGAAGCTGAAATTCTCACATAACATCAAATAGTTCTAGTTACTTGTGGCTTTCAGACCACTGCCAGGCTTTGCTTCTAAAGCTTTTTTTATTGCTTTTAAAATAGCCAAAGTTAGCAACAATGGGTTGTGTAAACTTCGATGCAAAAGTCTGAGAAAACGTCCAGTTGTGTTATTTTCCTGACTTGTGCCCTTGTTTTCACTGCATTTGTATCAATTGCAGCTACAGAAAAAAAGAAGAAAAGTTTGGAAATTTAATTTGAAACATTTGTACATTAAATCATCTTATTATCTGCAGGCTCCAGATAGGAGAACGTCTGATGCTAGATAGCACGTAGCTTGGCAGATCTGGTTTCTGGCTGGGCTGTGCTCAGGACAGCGGTTGGGTGTGTGGTAATGCCCGAGTCTCCCTGATCCCGGAGGAGTTGTGTAAAATGTGTGGCACAGACCTCACCCCGTGAGCAAGAAGTGAAGAGCATGGCAGAGCGCTGGTGGTGCCAAGGACAAAGGACAATGAAGTCCCTGTAGTGATTTGTGTGAGAAGACACAGATCTGTTGTGATAGGAAGAAAAATTGGGTAGAAATTTGAGAAAAGCTGGGAATGGAAGTGGAGAGCAAGACTAAAGGAGCGAGGCATTCTCTTTCTGGATTTTTTTTTTGTGTTTTTTTTTTCCTATCCTGCTCTCCTTCTCCCTCTCTTGCAGTGGCACATGGCCTCTGACTTTTCCCCTCAGCAACCCAAGGGCTCACATTTAGCGTAGGCTTTGAGCTGTATTTGTGCTAAGAAATGCTCCAGTGCCTGGGTGAGCTCCTTCACGCCGTGTGCAGCCGGTTGGGATGCTGGAGCTGAGCGCAGCCTGACCGAAGTGAGGGTCTCAGCATGTGGTAGGGCTCGGGGGTCAGCTGGGACCCCTGCATGTTCCCGGAGCACCCGCACAGTTGCCCTCTGATTGAAATAAGAGGAAGAAAACCTTCCTGGGAGAAATTCCTGCTGTTCAGCCTCAACAGGGCAATTCAAGGAGTGGGGGAGAGGAGGAGGGATTACTCAGGTGCTGTCACCCCTGCGAGGCACCGCTGGGCTCTGCGTGGCCGGGGAGAGCGCGTGAAACCCGTGAGATCATGGCTCTGAGCTGCTGCCGATAGCGCGGATGTGGCGAGCAGTTCCAAGGCACCCGGCGGTTCCCCGGTGTGATTAACAGCCCCGTGAGTCACCGCAGCGTACAGAGCCCCGCTTTCTTCCCCGCTCTCCCCCCGAACAATCCCCACTTGTTACGGCAAATAACACCCGCCAGGCAAGGGGCTGGCGGCTGCTGGGAGCGGGCACGTCGCCTTTCCCCCCGGTTCCCATCCTGATGGAAGGCGAAGACCAAGCATCTTGTTTCCTTTCTCTTCTCTCCTTAGACATGAAAGCACAACCAGTCTGCGTGACCAAACTGGTTTGTCAGCTGCTCTGGTATTCGCAGGGGAAGGTTTGGCCAAGCCCAGTGTTTTCCCCTATTTTCCCCAAGCGCTTTGGGTCGCATTTGGGTCGCTTCGGTGGTGCTGGAGCTGCGGCTGAGTGGTGCAGCCTGGTGCTACCCAGGGCGTGGGGTGCCTGGGGTGCCGGGGCAAACCTGCGAGCTGGTTTCAAATGCAGGAGTGAATTGTAGTAATTTCTGATGAGATATTCCTGTGTTTAACACACAAGCAAGCAGAGCGATCTGCCAGCCCCGCAGGCAGGTAACACCAAGCCCAGTGCATTTCATGGTGGTTTTTTCCTTTCGAGTGATGCAATATTTATTGTTCCTGTCCCGTAGCATCCCTCCTGTCCAGACAGATGGGAAGGCAGGGAGCTAGCTCTGGTTCAGCATCCTGAAGATCTGGGTTACTGAAACCAGGAGGGGTTTTAGTTAGACCTGCTGCAGTCCTGGCTTGCTGCCTCTCTTCTCAGCTCAAGATTGAGTGTGAAGAGTAAAGGAGCCTAAAAGATGCTGGGCGTGGTATTTCCCCAGCTCCACATCTTCAGTGGCAAGTAGGTAATTTCCAGCTAAAGTAGATTTTCAAGAGGGGTAAGTGGGAGAGGAGATTCCTTCAGGACCTGATTAGGCACAGCGGGGGAGCATCACAGCAACCAGACAGGGCTTGGGTTTTTAACCAACCTCTGTCATTAACATACAGAATTAGCTGGTGTGTTTGGTGTCTTTTCAGCAGGAGGACAACCAAGCTCTGTACTTGCTGATCTCCCTTCTTGCGTGTCTCTGTGTGTCTATATATATAATATTTATGTAGATACTTATACACACACTTAAACAAAAGACGCACAGGGAGTCTGCGTAAGGGTTTGTAACTGCAGGCAGGAATGCAGCTTGGAAGAGAGAAAAGAAATGAATGTTTTTAAATGCCTTGATGTGTTCTGAAGGGAGTTTACAGGCAGGCAGTGACCTGACGGACAGGAGGAGCTGCCGCTCCTTCTGCAGTCGTGCCAAAATGAGCTCATCCCAGAGGTCAGTTCTCCTTCTGTCTGTGCTGCAGGGGGAAACTGAGGCTGAAAAGCAGGAACCGCACCTTCCCCTGTGTCTGTCTGGGTGGTGAAATGATGCAGGATGGAGCCTGGGGCTGCTGGGCACCAGGGCCGAGGACCCACCTGGGCTGGCTTGCGGGGCTGCTGTCGTCTCATGATTAAAAACAAAAGACCTTGCAGGTGCAGCTTGTGGCCAGCATTCTCTGTAACTGTGTCACGAAATGCCTGCCCACCCTTCAGCAAGACGCGATCGCTTCCCTCCGCTGCCGGGGTCTGGAGAGGAGAGATGGGGTTTGTATCCAGGCCGAGCAGAAGGGACCACGGTCAACGGGAGCCCAACGTAAGGCTTCTCTGATACTTAACTGGTGGAAAGGTGCCAGAAGCTGAGTGTCTGGATAGGAGGGCAGGCAGGCCCAGAGGCTGCTGTCTCTGCACTCTTGTCATCCCAGTTTCCAGGGAGGGAGGTCTAATTGTATTTGCTGTTGGCTGTCTTCCACCTGGGATGCCTGTGGTCAAGGGCAAGGTGTTTCCTTGGCTTTAGCTCTCAACAGAGATGATTTCCAGGGTTGTGACCAGCTCCCCATCAGAACCCTGAGATGGGAAGGTCCCCTCTGTCTTCCCCAAATTCTCCTCCCACTGTCCCTGCTGTAACTCTGAAGGCTTTTCTGCCCCAGCGCTGACTCCTGGGCAGCCAGATCTTTCCTCTTCTCCCTCCCTCCTGTGGAGGGGGAGCCTGGGCATATTTCATATTAATGCTCAGCTGTTGGTTTCCTGCTGTTTTTCTCTTCCCATTGTATGGAAAAGAGCATTTCCCCATCTGGGGCAGGAGGGAGGGGGTTTTCCCAGCACGGCCAGGCTTTGCATTGCAGCTTCTGGAGAGGTTTAATGGGTTCATGGCGGCTTCCACCCAGCCGTACCAGAGCCTGGCCAGTCTCTGGGGGTGTGCAGGGCACAGGCAGTGCTGGAGGGGGTCTTGAGTGCTGGTTTGGGCACAGGATGCTGTGGCATGTGACTCTTGGGTTCCTGAAAAGTCTCTGGTCCGGGGGAATTTGTATACTCTGCTGTCTGATAAATAGCATGCACAGTGGAGGATCAGCACATCTCTCTTCTGGAGCTCTGTGTTTCCAGGAGTAGCATCACCTGGTGCTCACAATAACTGCGTCTAGAAAATGTAATAAAACTTCTCCTCGTGGTTTTGCAGCCTGAGAGCTGGGGCCTGCGTGTGAGAACCTCAACATGACATGAGTCACAAACTACAGGGAAACTGCCGCTTTGGTTGGACTTGCAAAGCTCAAGGAGATCTGGACAGGAATATTAAAGCCAGTGGCCTGTGTACATTTTGGTGTCGTTCAAGAGCAGCTGCTGTGATAGTCATTGCTTTTTTGCCATGCACCCTGGCTTGTCCAGATGGGGTTTCAAGTCTTCGTGAGATCATGCTGGGGGAAAAACATTTTCATGCTTTAAGAATGGGATTGCATTAGGTTACAGGAGAGGAAACAACTTCAAGTTGTTATGTTTTAGATGCTGAGTGAAAGCAAAATTGTGGTAGAAAAGGTTTAGACTGTGCCGTGCTTTTGAGGCCCAGGACTTTCTGTCTGGGTGCTTTGTAGCTCACATTTATCTGCAGTGATGTAACCGCTGGGGATTATCACCCTGCATCCATATATGTGTCACTGGCAATTTTCTAATTCTGGAGGAGAACATTATAAAAACACAACAACTGAGGAAGAGGGCCAGACACCTTCTCCTCTCCAGACTTTCTCAGGGCTACCAACCCTCCCTGCTGCCCCGTCCCTGGGAGGCTCCCTTGTCCCTGTGTCCTCCCCTGCATGAGCATCCTGTCGCAGCTGTATTTTGCCTCCCGGTACCCATGTAAAGGGGAGTTATTCCTGTATGGCTGGAGAGATGGCACGTCCAGGCTATACGGTCCATCCCCGGGCAGAGGTGTTGTGGCTTCTCCTGGCAAACAAGCCACTGCTTTCGCCTGCCAGCATGATGCTTGCTCATGCCTGATTTATCCTGACTCACTGGGACTGGGTGCACGGTGTCTGGGTGACTCTGGCCACGCTTGGGCTTTTACTGATGCTGCTACAAGATGCTGCTACCTCTGGCCAAGGCAGGCAGGCTGGTAAAGCTGTTCAGAGGGAAACACGGCCAAATTTTTTGGCTGGGGCTGAATGAAGAGCATGTCCTGGCAGGAGGCTGTGCTGGTTCTCCCTGCGCTGCATCCGGAGTGGGATCCTCCAGGTAGAAGGGGTGTAAAGGAGGAGAACAGCTGCAGCCCTGGAGGAGATGAGGTCTGGGAAGGAGGTAGGGAGGGCTTCCAAAGGAGTGAGCAACAGGCAGAGAGCACGTGGAAGGTGCCTGCGGTGCCCGCAGGGAGGTGGTGGGTGCGGAGGATGATGTGTTTGGGGATGACGTGAAGATGACTGTTAAGGGCAAGCAGAGGGTTTGAGCAGGAGGAGGAGAGGGAGAGGCCCTGGTGCACCTTGGGGCTGCCATTTCCAGAAACCATTCCCACTCCCCACCAGATAACCAGCTGCCCACACCCAGGAGAGATGCTGCTGCCTCTGTGGGGGCATGGCAGGGGATTGAATCACCCGCCGGAGGTGGACGGTCAGAAATAACATTGAGTGCAGGTTAACACCAACCCCCTTCTTCTCCCTGCCCTCTCGCCCATCGGTAACCCCAGATGAGCAGGGGGGGAAGAGGCTTTACAAGCAGAAGGCTCTGCAGCAGGCAGCAGCAGAGCTGTCCCGGGGCAGCCCGCAGCATTCCTGGTGCTCAGCCCACCTCTCCTTTGGGATGCGGGAGAGGAAGCAGCCACTTTCACTTTTTATTCCTCATTACTTTAACTCCAATTCTGTTGCACTAACAGGATGCTGGGCAGCTTGTTTGTCTGCTGCAGACATCCCCGGCGGCGGGGAAGGCGGGTGTGGAGCATTCCTGCGACCGCGGCTTTTAACTTCTCCAAAAGCTGGGCTCATGGGCTGGGCAGAGGGAAGCCGTTTATTTTCTTTAATGTGCAGTTTATGTGACAATCTCCGTCCATGTAAATGGCCGATAAGAAGAAGAATGGTTTGGCAGAGCAGATTGCTCGCGGAGTGTCTCCACTTTGCAGCAGCACATCCTGCGTGGGGATGGGGGGAGGCTGCAGTCTGACCTCATCTCACCCCACCCTACTGGTGTCCACAGCACTTTAGCCTTTATTTTAATGATTGCCTTGATCCATGCGAGGTGATTAGAGTGGGTTTGGTAGCCTCTGGCTGCAGATGATATGGCAGCAGGGTTTTTTGATCTGTTGATAGCAATGTTTCATCCTACGCCTCCATCGGATCGTGGCCAAAAACTCAAGAGCCATCAAAAATGATGGGCTTAGTCAAGGTTTTCCCAAGTCCCGAAATGCAAACATGCAGATTGGCTCAGCTTGGCACCTTCAGGAGGTGTGGCTGCTTGGCTGCTTGCAGAGATCTCAGGAAAAAAATAACTGGGAATTTCTGCACAGCCCTGGGTTTGCTGCCCTGTGTCCCATCGCATCTCCCTTTTCCACGCCCCACCCCAAGCCAACGTGTGCGAATGCCTGCCCGTGCTCTGAGCTGCGCCTCTCCTGTGTCTCTTCTTGCAGCTGTTCCTGGAGAAATATGGCTACTTCAGCGAGCTGGGGGCTGGCACGCACAGCCGCGAGGAGTTCAGGGAGGCAGTGAGGTACGAGCCTTTTATCTAAAACCACAGCAGAAATGCAGCAACTCCAGCTAAGTGGGAGCTGTTGGTGCTCAGGGGGTCTTTTTGCAGCTAGGGAGGGGTCTTCTTGCAGCTGGGGGCTCTCTCTCGCACGGTCCGATGATAAAGCACAACTGGTCCTTTTTGGAAACACCAGCCCATGCCCAGCTCCCGCAGCTGGATGCTGGCTGCTGGCAGCCCGGCGCCTCGCTGCGCTGCTTTATTTGCCTTTTATGGCCCGGTGCTCCCCTTACAATAATATCTGCGGCGAGGCCGAGGTTGGGGACGGCTGGGAGATGTCAGGGGGCCAAGCTGACAGCCTCCACTCAGACTTCTCCTAATGAGATCACATTGGCTCTGGGAGCATCCCTGGCCTGAGCCTGTGCAAAGTCAAGTGCAGAGTCAAACATCTGGGGATAAAAACTGGGAAAGGCATTTTTCAGGCTACTTTTGCCCTGCTAGGAGATGGCTTGCTGCTCAGTTGTGGTTGCAGAGGCAAATCCTTCTTGTTTTATCACCTGGGTGCATTCCTGACAGTGGGGCACGGAGCTCACTGGGTGAAAGCCCTGGCTCAGTTCAAACACCACACGCAAACATAACCGGAGCCCCCGGGAGGGGCTGGGTGTGGGTGCTGATGTCTCCCTTTCTTTTCCAGGGACTTCCAGCGGGTGGCCCACCTCCCGCTCAGCGGGGTTCTGGATGCCCCCACGCTCCGTCAGATGGCTTTGCCACGGTGCGGGACAAGCGACGGGGAGAGCCGCGCTGCTGGGGCACGCCGGGCATCTGCCACCCGGCGCCGCAGGCGCACTACGCAGCACGGTGAGCACTGATGCTGGGCTTCCCGGTGGGGTTTGGGTTTCTGGGGTGTTGGCAGTCCAACTCTTCCATCCTGTAACTGGACTCCTGGAGATGCTGCTGTGGATGGGAGGTGCCGGCACAGCGTCCATCCCAGGGCCCCCTTGGGCTTTGCACCACTTTATTTTTAGTTATTCTGTATGGCTTGATGTCAGCAATGGTTAGAGAGCTGCAACTCCGACTTGTGGGGAAATTCAGCTGTCTGGGGTGGTTTTACTGCTGTGGAGGGAGCCATGACATGTCCCAAGGCCCCATGGTGGCATGACCTGGAGGGCAAGGGCTGACACACAGTGAAGTTATCTCCAGGCTTTGCTGAGCTTTGAGACTTCTACTATGTGTTACTCACCCAGCAGTAACCACAAAACCTGCTGGTGTTGGTCTGCCTGGCCAGAGGGAGTCATTTCACACACGTTAAGGTGTTTAACGCTGCTCCAAGCAACCTCTCTTGCTCCTGTGTGTTCAGGATTGGGCCTTTTGGCTCTCATGAGCTGCCTTCTGGGCTTGTGGATGAGTAACTGGATTCCTAGAGAGCAAGAGGGCTGGGGCCAGCTGCGCTTAGGACATGGGAAAAATGAAGACGAGATTAAGAAAGGGCTCTGTGCCTTGTCAGGCTGTCTCTGCATCTGGCAGGGCTGGTGATGGACGGCCCCAGGAGACAGCCCGGTCATCCCCCTCCCGCCTCTGATTTTTCTCCCAAAACCCTGACACGAAGCATCGCCCCTGCAGGCGCCGTCCCGGGCAGAGGGTCTGCCATGCCCCAGGCAGGAGGGCAGTGAGACAGAGCTGCGAAGGGATGTGGCAGGAGATGGGCAAACAGAAGCAGCCTGTGCCCTGTGGCTCATGGGGCTCCCTTTTGGGGGTTGTGGCCATGGGTGGGTGGCAAGAGATGCCCAGCGGCTCCGAGCCCAGACAGGGAAGAGCCTGTGTGACACCGGTTATTGCTTGGGTAGTCTGGTGCCAGCAGATACCCTGTGGCAGCAAACTGGGGTGCAGCCGGCAGCAGCACCAGCAGGCAGCGGGGATGGGAGCAGCACCATAGCTGCCCGAAGGCTGGAGGGGAGGGAGGGGGTGCCCGCACGGCTGGCGGCACCAGCCAGGAAGGCCGGAGGCTTTGTGCTAAGTTGGCTGTTTATCCTACTTGAAGCAGGAAGCTGCTGAAGCCAAGCCAGCAAAGTGCTTTGTTATCCACCCCTCTCCCAGCAGGAGCTTGGCCGGGCAGCCGCTGTGTCCGTCATCCCCCCAGCTTCGGGCAACGCTCACAGCTCAGCGCATGGGCAAAAGCCAGTGCTGGCTGAGCTTTGGCTCCCAACCCAGTTAGTCCGGCAGTGGTGGCCATCGTGGGGCTGAGGAGGGCATCCATCCCTCCCACTGCTCCCGGGGCTGGTCCCAGCCCAGCAGTGGAGATCAGGTCCCTGCGTGGGACAGGGTCTGGTGCATCCGCCCCTCTCTGCGTCTCTAAACAAAGCCTCCCCTCTGCAGTCGAAGCCCAAGGCTTTCTGCTCTGCGGGAAGGTTTGGGGACAGGTCCTGTTTGGGAATCGGGGTCTGCAGTGGAGGGTGTTGGGACGAGGACTTTCTTCTAGCTGCCCTGCTGGGTTTCACCAGGCGCTGGAGCTGACCAGGAGCTCTGCTGACCAGCAGCTCCTCCGCCAGATGGTGCATCCAGCAGCCGGCATCGTGGATTTCCCCTCAGAGAACTCCCTGCCTCTGATTGTCCCGGGCTCAACGGCTGCATGCAGTGCCCAGCCCTCCTCTTCCCAAGAGCCAGTCCTGCTCACTGGTGCATCCATCCTCCTCCGCTGGAGATGCTCTGGCTGGAGCCTCCTGCCCCTGCCTGCTGGTGGGAGATGCTCTGCCCCGGTGGAAGGAAGGATGGGATACTGGGGCTTTATCTTAGGCCTGCAGCCATCCAGGCAGGTATTTAGCCTTTGCCTCAGGGGGTTTGTCCTGGCTGGTGGAAAGCACAGCCGTGTCCCTTTTGAGTTGGAGGCCATCATTTCACTGATGAGCAGGGGGAACCGATTCTGCCCCCAGGAGCACAACCAACTGGCCTGGAGCCTCCGCTGCTGTGGGCTGCTCAGAAACAGGGGAGAAGGAAGCAGAGCTGGGATGGGATGTCTGCCAGGTTTGCCGAGAGGCTTGGCTCAGACCCACAGCAGCGAGCCCCGGCGTGCTGCCGGCTCCGTTCCCCCTCTTTCCCAGAACATCTGGAGCAGGCGCAGTCACTGGAGGTCTGTCGCTGCTCCCACGCCCCAGCACCAGCTCTAACACCTGCATTTCCCCAGCATGGCCCCACGGCTTCTTTCCCGCTCCTGGACGCCCCCAGCTAGATGTAATTGCAGGGCCCCAGGGTCCCCACAGCTGCCAAGGGGTGCTGGAGGAGGAGGAGGGGGCTGTGATGCTGCAGGAACACACATCTTTGCACTCCTGCGTGGTGGGAGGAGGGTGGGGAGCTTAGGGGAATCTCATGGTCTTCATCGTTGTCACCATCTGCCCTGGTGGCATCAGGGCTCTGTTTTCCCTGAAAGAGCTTTTAAGGAAGCCAGAGGCAGTAAGATTCTCGGTGCTGGTAAGATGATGCTTTTAAAATTAATGGTGAGCAGTCGTTTATTCCCGCTGGGCTTTCAGGCAACAACTTCTGCAGGTAGAAATGGTCAGGATGCCCTTAAAAATGGTGAAAAGACAGCCCTGCCACTGGGGAGCTGGCCTCCTTTTCCTTGCCTTGGCTCATCCGCTGTGTTCAAATTACAGGTACAGGGGAAAAAGAAAAGGGATCCCCTACAAAACCAGACTCAGGGAGGGAGTTCAGGGGAAGCAGGGAGGAGTCCCCTCTCACCAAGGGAGCTTTGGGTGCTGGGGAGCCCCAGCCCTGCACACACACCTCCCGTGGCTCCCTTGTTTTTGTGTCCCTGCAGCATCCAGACTTGTTGCAGAAGGTGCAGAGGTACCACAGGGACTGACCGCAGGGACCAGCCGCAGGGCTCTGCTGCAGTTCCCACTGGTAGAAACAGGCACTTTCCCTCCCCGCCTGTGCTCGCTGGCCAGCTCAGTGAAACCTTGGATGTCTCTGGGTGTGTGGAGGAGATCAGCATCTGCTGTTATGGCAGCTGGTACCATTCCTTCCTGGCGATGTATTTCAAGTCCAGCTGTTCTCTTGAGGGTCGGCTCTTTTTTTCCCCTCTGGCTGGTGCCCAGCTTTTGGTAAATCTGCCTTAACTGGGCTGCAATCCTGCATCCCCATCCCGGCAGTTCCGTTGTGCCCCCAAGGTGCTGCCGAGAGCCCTTACCCCTCCTTTTGCCTTTGGCCCACTTGTTTTCAGAGGTGGCTTTGCTTTCTCTTCCTGAAAGCCAGTTCTTGGGCTGCATCTTCTTCTGGACATGAAACTGGCATCAGACAGGAGACCTACAGGTCAGGGACCCATGATGGATTTGGCCCTGGAAAGCATGACAAGGCAAGGGTGTGTTCAAACTGCCCCAGCTTCTCAGACAAGTTTTGGCCCCTCTCTTAGGGTTTGGTTGCAGCTCCAGCCTTGAAAATCTCTGAGTGGAATCTAGTGGTGGCACCTTCAGAGGGATTTCATGGGTCTAATCCTGCTGCTGGTTCAGGGTGCCAAGGCTGCTGGTGGGACACCTGTGTTGACTTTGAGCTTTGGCTTGGGAAAGCCATGGCATTTCACAGCACTGGGAAGCTTTTCTCCACCCAGGTGGCTCGTGGGTGGAAGAAACAAGTCCAAGTCCCCATCCTCATGCTGATTTTGCCCCTCTTGCAGGTGGGAGGTGGTACAAGCGGCACCTGACCTACCGGGTGGTGAACTGGCCCCCCTACCTGCCGCAGCACGAGGTGCGCCTGGCTGTGAAAGCCGCCTTCGAGCTCTGGAGCAATGTGTCCTCGCTGGTGTTTTGGGAGGCGCGGGACGGGCTGGCTGACATCCGCCTGACCTTCTTCCATGGAGACCACAACGATGGACTCAACAACGCCTTCGATGGGCCAGGTGCTGGTCGCTTCCCCCTCGTAAGCTTCTCTTTTACAACGTGGGCTCTTCCCTGGCAGGGAGGAGGGCTGGGGCAGCGATGGGTTGGGGGTGATGGAGGCAAGGCTCTGCCCCAGCAGTCTCTCTAACCCGGTTTGCACCAGTTTGCTTTCTGATTTGAGGTTCTCACTCCCTACTCTGCAACTGAGGTCTGCCAGTGAGGCGACTGAGATACTCATTATAGGATCATGCTGATGGCCTTCAAGGAGCCCTCCCCACCCTGACAGCATCCTCCAAACCTGAGCTCTTTCCTTCCAGCTGACCCTTTCTGCTTATCTGCTATCAGACAAGTCCAGGTTTTCTCTTGTTGAGCCTTTGCCTGGCATGGGTCACTGCAGTGGCTTCAGGCCCTGGCCCAAGCCCAGCAAGAAACCAAACCCATAAACCACAGAGCAGACAAACCCCACCCCATGCTCAGGAGCAGAAGGCAGAACTGGTTTGGGTTGCACCTGCAGTGGGAAACAGTCATGGGAAGCTGCTGTTCTTTCTCAGGAGACCTCCCAAAGAGCTAAAATTGATGCATATTTAAGCAAACCAAACCTGCATGTGCCCCCCTGCCCCTCAGCTTGTGTCTGAGGTCCTCTCCTGCCCCGTGGTCCCTGATGGCTCTCGTGTCCACAGGAGGTGCCCTGGCTCATGCCTTCTTCCCCCGGCGCGGAGAAGCCCACTTCGACAGCGCCGAGCGCTGGTCCCTGCACAGTGGCAAAGGGCGCAACCTCTTCATCGTGGTGGCACACGAGGTCGGCCACACGCTGGGGCTGGAGCACTCCCCCGTCAAGAGTGCCCTGATGTCTCCCTACTACAAGAAGCTCAGCAAGGATTTTGTCCTCAGCTGGGATGACATCTTGGCTGTCCAGAACTTGTATGGTGAGCCTGGTTTCCCCGAGCGTCCCTCGGTTCCTCCGGGGCTGCTCCCTGGAATGGAGAGTGAGGAGCAGGGAGAGGAGCAGATCTCTGGAAGGGGAGAGGACTACGTGCAAGGGTCATGGTGGGGATGGGCCCCATCCCTTTGCAGTTGGGGAGGAAGATGTGTTAGAGCATGTGGGATGGGTACTAGATCCTCTAGGGCAGGGAAGTTTGGACTTGCTCCCTGCTTGTTTTCAACCAGGGAAACACTGGTGCCTGTTTTTTGGGGGTACCAAGGGGTCTCTACCACCACCCTATAGAGACAGGAACCAGACAGTGGGACAAGGAGTGTTTGGAGCCCTGGGATGGATCCCCAGCCCTGTGCTCACACACTGCTCTGAGGAAAGCTGTTTCCCTGCCCCTTCTCCACAACTCCCTGCCTTCTGCTCCATCCCAGGGAAGCCCTCCAAGGGCTCGGCCATCCAGCTCCCGGGAAAGGTCTTCACTCACTTCCAGGACTGGAGTGCAGACCTCTACGGCAGGGACCAGCAACAGAGGAGCCTCAGTGCCTATTACTGCCACTCCTTCTTCGATGCCATAACTGCTGGTGGGTGTTGGCGGGTGCAACCCTCTCCCACAATGTGTACCCCCACCCCTTGCCCCAGTGCTGCACCAGCCTGTTTCTGCTCTGATAAGCTCCAGTGCTGGGAAATGTGGGTTTGGCTGGTTCACGTGCTCCTGGGGCTGGTGGCATCACTGATGCACATCACTGCTGCAGAGCAGAGTTCATCTTGAGGACGCAGCAATGGCTTGCTGTGTTAGGAGGGGGGAAGACGTCCTAAAACTTGGGCCATGGCAAGGCTTATTCGCTGCAGGAACTCGACCATGAAAGATGAGCCTTGAGCGGGAGCTGTGGTCAGCTTTTATCCTCTCCAGGCTGGAGTGGAGGCAATGAATTATGGAAGCTGAGGGGGTGGCTGGAAAGGCAGAAGGGAGCCTCCAAGAGCCAAGCATCCATGAAGCACCATGGAGCTGCACGGGGAGGAGAGGAGCTGGGGAGCAGCGGCTGGGAGGTGGGATGAGGTTTCTCACCCGGGACCCCCTCACTCCTCCCTCTGCCCCACAGACGCAGATCACAACCTCTACATCTTCAAGGGCAGCCACTACTGGATGGTGCCAGCAAGTGGCAATGCCAGCGACCCGCAGCCCCTGCAGACGCGCTGGCCCGGCCTCCCTGCTGGCATCGACGCCTGTGCCTGGTCCCAGCTCAGTGGCAAGTTTTACTTCTTCAAAGGTAGGTGAGGCACGGGCGGGAGAGCTCCCCTCAGGGCTGCTGCTGCTCTTGCCTGCTGGTCTGGCTGTCCGGGTGGGGCTGGAACACCTTCTCCTGCCCATGGCCCCTGTCCCCTCCCACTGGTCCCATCCCAGTGCAGAGCTGGGGCATCGCTGGGTCCCAGGTGTGCAAAAGCCCACAGGAGCCTTGGGCTTGGTGCCTGCCACAGATTAACCGTATGGCCTTGGGCATATCACCCCGGCAGCCTGCGTCACCCCCCTTGTGCCTCAGTTTCCCCTTTAACGCATTCAGGAGAGCAGTGCTCACCTGTGTTTAAAAACAAAACCAGATGCCTCAAACCTTTCTGGGTCTTGGGGAGAAAACTCTCCCCAAAGACGCATGGCCGCAGGAGAGCTGAGATGAGTGTGGTGTTTTCATGGTACACATGATTCCCTGTGTCGTGCCAGCAGCTGAGCTGCCACGGGGAGCTCAAATGCCATCTGCAAGCTGCCCGGCAGCACGCTGCAGCCAGACGGGTAGAGGAAGGTCAAATCAGGCAGCCCGGCTGCCAGGGTCAGCCCCAACTTTTAATGGAAACCAGTTGCCGGCTAATCAGAAAGGGGGCTTTGTTGCTGTGCTGGGTGAAAGCCAAAAGCCCCTCTCCCTCCCCAGCCCTCAGCTGTTCCCTCCCTCCCTGGGGCTGGGTCAGGCCACGTCTTGCAAGCAAAAAGGGGCTTTTGTCTGCCTGCTTCGCAGGGACAGAGCTCTGCAGGGACACGACTCTGCGGGGACAGGGCTCTGCAGGGACAGCCAAGCGCTTGGCCCCGATTGCAATTCCTGCTGCTGCAGTCCTGGTCTGGCTTGTCCTGGTCGTGGAGGGGTCTGGGTCCATCTGTCCTGCCTGCCATGCAGGAACAGAGAGGAGCTTTGCAAGGAAGCAGCGTGGGCTAGCAGATGGTGTGGTGGACTTGCTCTGTCCCTGGCAGTCCCTTTCAAGCCCCTGAGCTATTGTGCCTCGGTTTCCCCCCCCCCCCGCCTGATCTGTGGGGCAGCCTCGCAGTGGTGCTGGTTGGGTCACCAGCAGGATGGATGTCACAGATGCCTGTCTCAGGCTGCAAGGCTGGCTCCATGGCTGAGTCCTTCCACATCTCCTGGAGCTGGTCCTGTGATGGACCCCACTGGGGCGGGCTCAAACCCCTCTCCCCTGCTCTCCCCAGGTGGCCGATGCTGGTGCTACACGGGCTCCACCTTGGCGGCAGGTTTTCCCCAGAAATGCAGCGCCCGTGGCCTCCCGCGGCACCCTGACACCGCACTCTACTTCCAGCAGCTCCGGCGCCTGGTCCTCTTCAAGGGACCCAAGTACTTCGTGGTGAGCGAGGAGACCCTCAGCATGGAGCCCTACTACCCCCGCAGCCTGCGGGACTGGGAGGGCTTGCCCCCCGGCACGGCGGGCGCCCTCAACCATCGCGATGGCTTTGTCTACTTCTTTCGGGATGACCAGTACTGGCAGTTTGACCGGGCGAAACTGCAAGTGGTGGCCACTGGCAAATGGGCCACCCAGCTACCCTGGATGGGCTGCTGGGATGCAAATGGTGGGCAGGTCCTCTTCTGAGCAGAGCGTGCTGGGACAAAAAGGGGAGGCTGAACCCCACCTTGCTCACCGCTGCCTGGATCCTTCTTTGTTTTGACTCTGGATTCCTGTCTGGGAACGGTTGGGCAGGGACCAGCAGGTCGGGGCTGCCCGCGGATGGTGGGAGCCGTGGGTCAGTGGAGCGATGCCCTGGCGCAGCGGGGATGCAGCCCAGGCAGTGCTGCTGTGGCCAGGGGGGCTGGACGCTTTGGGAGACAATATTTTTTAAAAAAGACCACAAAAAAGGGTACAAAGCCATGGAGACTGCAAACACACCCATTTCTGTTAAAGTTCAGGATATCGTTACATGTTTTTTTTCAAAGCGGGACTGGGGTTTGTTGATACTTTAGCTGTTATTTTCCCATGGTCAGGCAGAGAAGTGCCTCGCTGTTGCTTGGTCTGGGGCTTGGGTGGTTTTAAATAAGAGACTGAGAATATTTCCTGGTTAGACAAAAAGAAAAGAGACATTTGGATAAAAATACAGGTCTGTGTTGAGCTTTGACTCCACTGTGTGCACAGAGCCCCCTGCTCCTACCTCACCCCCTCCCTTGCCCCGGGGATGGAGGTCAAGCCCATCCCCTGTAGGTGCTTTGCTGGTCTGCATTCACATCCCAGCTCTGGTGAGGCCCCGATGCCGTGGGATTTCTGGGGAGAAAGCAGAGGGTTTTGGTGTAGGAGCCTCTTTGGGGTGAAGGGAGGGGGGAGGTACAGCTGAGCTGCTGACCATGCTGCTGTAAGATGGTGCTGTGCAGCTCGAGGGCAGCAGGAGCACTGCAGCTTGACTTTCTGATGGGTTTGGGATGGCTGGGTGGGTTCTCTGGTGTCTAATAAGGGTTGTGCTCACCTGGCAGCCTTTTGTGTGTACAGAACAAGTGTCTGTCCTCTGCTCTGTCTGCAAGTGAATGGATCAATGTATGTTTGAGTCCTGTGCCCCTCTGCTACAGTTGGAAAATTACTGGGGGAGGAGGGGAAGAGGAGAGGGTGAGCAGGACAGACAGACATGTCTGTGCATGCAGGCTCATGAGGACAACTCAGCTGCATATTCCTCATTCCTCTCCCAAAGCAGGCTCCCCACCTGGAAACGCCACTGGCTCCTGTGCACCGAGTCACCGGTCACATCTGCAAAGGGTCATCGTCCCCCAGAGCCAGTGGGGGAGTGATGGGTCCCTGAGGCTTGAATTCAGTGGCAGCAAATGGCAGCTGTCAGTGCTGACCAGGACAGGGCTCAAGTTCCTTAAGATGGCCTCTGATTTGAGAGATCTGGGGATTTTCACCTGGCAGGGTGACAGGGCTGGTACTGCCTGAGGGCTTTTGGTGCTGCCAGGTGCCAGCTGGGATGTGGGTTTGGCAGGACGGAGGGCTAACACAAGCTGTTCTGTCCGTTCTCTGGGATATTTGTGAGGGAGCCCTGCCTGCACAGACACGGACACGGGGACTTCATCTGCTCATGCCTTAAAAATCTCAGGGGCCTTTCAATGTTGCCAAAGAGACAGAGCCACATCATTTTCTTTTTGAGTTGAATGATAATAAGGCGACATCGCTTGCAGGGAGTTCCGAGGCCTTGCAGACCTGACAGCAAGTAAAATGAACCTCTGGTTATGTGGCATTGGGATTTCTGCTTGTTTTCATGTCACGCTTTTGTATTTTTTTTTAAAGACGGTCTCCTGCTTTCTGAAAGGGCTGTATTTAAGATGCATGTGTGTGTTTGGGGCTGGAGTGGGTATTTGCTGAATTTGGCCTCAGCTTTCATCTTGCTGGATCAAATGGGGGGATGGATCCCACTGAAAACTCACTGATGGTGATGACGCTGATGGTGAAGAAAACATGGAAACTCTCTTCCCTGCTTCATCCCAAATTACTGAGGATTTCTCCATACCTTGGGATGTGATAGGTTTTTTTCCCATCGTGAAGGATGAATTCATGCTGATGAGGGCCTTCCAACTCTCTACCTTTGTCCCAGCCCATTGGTGCGTGAAGGTGGGTCCTTGCCTCCCATGGGACAGGGAGAACCCTGAAACCTTCCCTGCAGCTCCCGTTTGCTTTGCTCTGTGCTGCAACAGGCTGGGGTGTCCTACCTGTGCTGAGCAGGCAGCGTTTTGCCGGCAGCGGGAAGGACCCACCGGTGCAGGCAGTGTCACAGTGTTTGCAGAGATGGTCCTGCCTCTGTCCACGTTCATGTCTCCTGCCCGGAGCTGTGTCTCTCCAGCCCCCTTGGCTGCCACCAGCCATGGGATCTGCAGCATGATGGGGAGATTGGGGGGGTGATGGGGGGGATTGACGGGGTTGATGAGGGGCTCGATGGCATTGATGGAGGGATTGATGGGGAAGGCTGGCACTGGGAGAGGTCTTGCTGTCAAGAAATCTGCTCTGGGCTTCAAGAAGGGTCAGAAGAGCAGCGTGACTTCTGCTCCATGTACCACTTTTTGAAGATGGAAGGATTTATAGGTCCACCTGTACCCCAGGGTCACTCCACACCTGCAGCTCTACAGAGAAGCAGCAGATTGTTATCCCCTTTCACGTCTTTAGGAGAGAGCCAGGCATCCCTTCTGCCATGGGACTGGAGCCTGAGGATGGGACAACCTTGAATCCTCTCCTGGCTTTGTGCTTTCCTTTTCTTCCCTTGTTTGCTGCGGTGTGTTTCCTGGCGCTGTGTGCTGTCGGGGTGCCTTGGGGTCACAAGTGGTGCTGCCAGGGCTGGGGCTGGGCACGGTGTTGCTGGCAGAGAAGGGGTGACTGCACTGCATTGCCTGCACCCCACAAGCGTGGGGGGATCTGGGGGAGGTGGACTTGCACCCTGAGCCATGTGATTGGTCCCACTGAGTGCCCTGGCTGAAAATTCCACATCACAAATGTCCTTTTCTCCTGATGAGCTCCCTGGCAGGGCATGCCAGGCGCCAACTCCTCAGGCCAGCCTGCCACGCATTCCCTAACCAGGGTGAATAGCTGGGATTCTTGCATTTCCTCCCCCAAAATGACACCAGCTGGACCATGATCTCCAGTGAGCATCAGCAGCTGGTTCCAGAGAGAGGACGGGGTCCCCTGACACAGCAAGAAGCCCCCCAAGCGCATGAGAGTCTCCATTTCAGTCCCATGGTGTGAGCATGTCCCTGGTAGATTTGCTTTTTGTAGCAGTACCTGGGTGCTGCGGCAGCTCTGCAAGCCCTGGGTTAGGGAGGGAGTCTCCGACATTCCCAGCAGTGCCCACTCACCCATGTAGTTATTTTCTTAAAGCCCCAGCTCCTGGAGTCACGCCATCTGTGGAGGAGCTCGGCTTTTGACAAAGACCTTGCTATCATGGACAATTTGGGAAGAAGTTTGCAAGGGAGTGCAACGCAGAGAAACCACAAAGGCAGGCATGCAAATAACCCCCTCCTCATGCTTATTTTATTTTGTTTTTTTCAGAAAGAGATTTTGGGGAGAGGATTGATGGGTTTGTTCTGTGATTTGCAGGTGGAGCTACTGCATTTTCTTGGAGCTTGGGCTGAGCCCTGACACACTGCATGTTACAGGGCTTCCCAGCTCCCACCAAAGGGTAGTACAAGCCCTCGAGCGAAGGGGGCTCCTGGGGGAGTGGGATCTTTGTGGGGGGACCTGCTCTGGCCCCCAACCTTCGGAGGTGAGAAGACCTGTCTGTTCCCTGCAGTGAGATCAAGGGATGAGCCCAGGTTCAAGTGTGGGGATTTACACCCAAGCATGAGCAGCCACTAGTGTTTTTACCAGATGAAATGCAATGATGAGAGTGAATGGTGGTGCTTGAGATCAGCACGGGGGTGTTTCCTTGGGAGCACACCCCGGGGGTGCAGCAGAGGAGGGAGGAGCTGGTGAACAGGGAGCCAGGGGTAGACCATGGGGGTTGCAGGGCTCCTCAGCTCTCAGACCTTGCTCTGCATCTTGGAAAGTGCAGAGCAAGCAATGGCAGTGGTGTCCCTGTTGCTACCCTCTACCTTTTGCAGCTCTTCAGCCTCTTCCTCCTCCTCCTCCTCTGGCTCTCTCCGCTGGGATGTTCCAGGTTGCACAGGAACCGTGTGGGATGGCTGAGCTCAGGAGTTTGGGAGTCCAACCACCATCTGGACCAGCTCTCTCCGAGGGATCCCTGCTCCAATCCCTACGGCTTTGGGAAGCCCTTGCCTCGGGGTTTGGCTTTCTGGCTCCCCGGTGCTGCTGTGCCCCAGGGTGGACGTGTGGAAGGCAGGAGGGATGTGGAGGGACCAGTCGAACATCACCCCCGTGGTGTGTTCAATGGTCCTCACACCAGCCCTGAGGTCAGCCTCTCCCCATCCCTCTGGGCACCCCACCCAGAGAGGAGGGAGCCCTGCTGGGAGGTCATCCATGCTGGGGCTGCCCTGCTCAGCTGGGCTTCTCCCCACAGTGTGTTTGGGTTTGCAACAGCATGCAGTGGCATCTCAGAGGAGTGTGAGCCTGTAAAATGGATGCAAAAATGTGGCTGCCTCAGGGCTATCAATTCAGGGGTAGTGAGCCCTGAAGATGCACCTTGTAGGGCCCCCAGGTCACCCCACGTGCAGTGGAGCTGGGTGCAGAGATGCTGGGGAGGGGACAATCCCCCCTCTTTTGGGGTTGTGAGCAACTTGGGATGCTGAAGAGCTGCTCTCTAACCCCTCCTGCCCCGGAGCCAAGGACCTCGGGGAAAACTCACCCCTGAGGCAGCCGGGGAAGAAGGAGCAGGGCTGCCAGCGGAGGAGCAGGCACTGAAGGGTTAACGGGGAGTGTTTGCAGCCCGTCCCTTGTCACCAAGGAGAAGGGAACAGCACTTGGGAAGGAAACAAAACACCCACTGCCCAGGAGGGTGATTTCCTTTCCCCACACTGCATTGCAACCCTGGACCCCAGAAGGGCTCCCGGCACCGGGTGAACGGTGTCACCATCCTGGTGGCAGAGAGCAAGTGGCACAGGGTGAGTGTGGCTGCTGGGGAGGTGGGCTGGGGGCACGGCTCGGGGCAGCTCCCCATGTCCCCACCACCCATGTCCCCACCACCCATGTCCCCATCACCCCTTTCCCTCGATCTCCTCCCAGTCTTATGGCAAAATGTGGGGGACAACGGGCACCACAGCACGGAGCATCCGCCCCTACCAGTCCAGCGAGCAGTACCTCTACGCCATGAAGGAGGACTTGGCGGAGTGGCTGAAGGAGCTGTACGACCTGGACATCGAGGTGGGCACCTTTGTGGAGGTGCTGGAGACGGGGGCCGTGCTCTGCTCCCACGCCAACAACGTCACACATGTGGCCGGGGAGTTTGCCCGCGCCTGCCCCAGCGTGGCCCGCCACCTCCGCCTGCCCACCTCCGGCGTCACCTGCAACCTCATGGCACAGCCAGGCACCTTCCAGGCTAGGGACAACATCTCCAACTTCATCCAGTGGTGCAGGAAGGAGATGGATATTAAAGGTAAGATGCCAGGCTCCAACTGCCCCGTGTCCCTGTGTGCAATCCCCCTCCAGCTGCTCCTGGCATCACCCTGGGTTTCCATGTGTCCCCCAAGCCAGTGTCACCCCGGCACTGGGCAGCACCATGGACATGCATCCCTGAGCTGGGATTTCTTGCACAAGCTCCTCTGGGTTCGGCGGCAGCTTTGCAGGGTGCTGGCACACGGTGGACGTGTTTGCTTGGGTGCAAATATGCACTGGAGGGGTGGAGATAGAAAGCTGCAGGGTGGCCCTGCCAGGCACGGCCTGATCCCGGCTGCAAGGACATCAGGAGTGGTCCTGGCTCTGAGCCAAGGGTCTGACACCCTGTTCCCACCACCAGTGACTGCCCGGGAAGGGTATGGGCATGGAGTGACACGTCCTCAGCGCAGCCAGCCACTGGGTTTTGTGGCTTTGGGGTGCCATGGAACATCTGTAGTGCCTTTGCATGGAGATGCCCAAGGGGAAGGTTCTTCCTCCATTAATTTATCCCAATTCTTGTTGGACCCAGCCATATTCCTAGTAGGAGGGCTCCTGGGAAAAATATTCCTTCGGGTGGCTTTTGACTCCACCTGTGCCCCCCGTCCCCTTCATCCCCCTCCCCACGTGCCTGCCCTGGCTCAGCCCACCCTTGCCCTGCCCCAGACGTTCTGATGTTCGAGACAGAGGACCTGGTGCTGAGGAAGAACGAGAAGAACTTTGTGCTGTGCCTGCTGGAGCTGGCACGCCGCGCTGCCCGCTTCGGCATGCGGGCCCCGACCCTTGTGCAGATGGAGGAGGAGATCGAGGAGGAGCTCCGCCAGGAGCTGGACCCGCCGCCTGCAGACACCCCCCTGCCCCGGCCCCCCAGGAAACCACGGGACCTCCACAACCTTGACCAGATGGTACAGAGGGGCATGGAGTGGGATGGGGATGGGGATGGGGATGGGGATGACCTTTCTCAGGAGCACTGGTGGGGACCCATCCCTGCTGCCCACAGGTCCAGCACCTGGTGAGCCGCTGTACCTGCCCCATCCAGTTCCCCATGATCAAGATATCTGAAGGAAAATACCGCGTGGGTGACTCTGACACCCTCATCTTTGTCCGGGTGAGTTTGCTTTGCCCCCTGCTTTTGTGGCAGAGGCACCAGGAATCCTGTTCTGTTCCCATGAAGCTTCTTCCATAATCCCTCCCCCGAATGGGGCCAATGTGGCATTTTTGACTGTTACCCCCAAAGCAGGGCACCAGGGAAGCTCGACCCTGCAGTACATGTTTGTAGGGATGTAACATCCATGTGTACGGGACAAAACCTGCCATCCCACGCCAAGCCAGAGGCAGGTTTTACCCAGCAATGGGAACACTGGGATGCTCTGTCCCTGCCTGGAGCCGTCCCTAAGCTTGGCCTGCCCGAAGGGCTCAGCACATGACAGTGGAGAGGGTTTTCCAAAAGGCTCCCCACTCTCCTTGGGGTGATGAAACATGCCTGTCAGGGTGGCAGCAGGAGCTGAGACCCTCCCTGCCTCTGTGGCACTGAGCTGGGGATGAAGCTGTCCTTTGGGAGGCCTGGTGGCACTTGGGGCAAGCCCACAGCTCTCAAAGCCAGGCTAAGCGTGCCACCCCCAGGCTGCTTAAAAAGAGGTGGGGATCCCACGGGTGCATCGCATGCACCTCTCCGGGCCTCACGGCACACGGCATCCTGTGCAGATCCTGCGGGAGCACGTCATGGTGCGGGTCGGGGGCGGCTGGGACACGCTGGAGCACTACCTGGACAAGCACGACCCATGCCGCTGCACCTCGCTCTGTGAGTCCCCGTGTCCCCAAACCCCATGGCTCTGCCCCTGGGCTGGGGTGAGGAGGGGGGTCCATCATGGGTTTCGCTGCTTCTGGGGCCATTTGCAAGAGCGGGAGGCTTCGTCAGTGCAATGCCTCTTTGCTTTGCTGGGGAATGTCTGGTTTTGGGGACTTTCTTTGGCGTTGGTGGCCACTAGAGGTCACGGCAGACTTTTGGATGGAGTCAGACCCCAAAAACCCCTTTGCAAGGAGAACAGGTTTACACCAGCATCCCCGGGGGGGGGCTGGATGCTGAGCGACGGCTGGGTGGGCTGCACCCGGGGGTGTGTGCAATGGACAGGGGTGCTGAGCCTCCCCCGGTTTTCCCTGCAGCTCACAAACAAGCCTGGAAAACCAGGAACTCCCAGCAGCAAGTGCAGCACGAGATCTTGCTCTGCCCGGCCTCGAAGGTGGCCACCCGTGGCCAGCCCCAGCCCGCGCTGCTGGTCAGCCGCTCGCAGAGCCCCCTGCCCCCTGTCATCTGGGGGTCCCGTGTGCCCCCCGGCCCCCGGTCCCCTGCCACCCCCTCGCCGGAGGGCTCGGGTCACCCACCGGGTGCCAGCCCTCGCCAGGAGCCAGCACAGCCCCAGAGGGTCCCTTTGGGCAGGTAAGCGCTACAGAAATACTCCGTGCCCCAAACCCGCGCCTGGTTTCAGAGCAGATTTTCTCACATCCCTGAATTTTTTTTCCCCGTCCCTTCCGGAGGTGCCCAGCACCAGGCTGGATGGAGGGGGGACACAGCAGCTCCGTGGCTCCTCTCTGCTCTGTCTCCTTGCAGGATGCGGGAGCCACCGGCTGCCCCTTCGGGGCGGCAGCTGCCACCATCCAGGTCACCTGCTCGACCCAGCTCCCCTGGCTGTGGGGCGACAGGACGGGCACCCACCCCTTCCCGGCTGGTCCCCGGCATGCAGGACAGCGTGGGGGTCCCCAAGGTGCCGCATGGGAGCACCCCAGGGAAAACCCCTGCAGCGCCAGCACAGGGCAGGTCCACGGCACCCAGCACCCGGCTGACGCGGGCACCTCCAAAGAGCACCCAGCAAGGAGGCAAATCATCTGCGGCAGGTGCCAGGCTTCAGGAAGGGGTGGTCCCTGTTGTGGCAACACCCCGTGCCCCCAGCCCCATCAAGGTCTGTGCCCCCTCCCCACACCGGGATGCCCCTGGAGACTCACAGAGCCAGAAAAGCCCATGGGAAGGGAGCCGGGGAGCCCTTGGCCAGGGCCAACGGCCTTCACCCCGAAATTCCTCCAGCCAGCCTCCGAATCTGGATGGCAGCATTAAACCCCTTGTCAAAGCCAACCCGGCCATCTGCCGGCCCCCCACCCCTCCAGTCCATTTTGCAGATGGGTGCAAGGTCTGTGCTGCTGGGGGAGGGTCCCAGGGGACCCGGCAGTGCCGCCCAGCCCCGAGCCCAAGGGCTGCGGGTGCCGAGGGACCCAGGGTGCCGGCTGATGAACCGGGGGTAGCCTGTGGCCCTGGCGGGGAAACCGAAGGGCTCCGGGGGTGCTGGGGGCATGCGCAGCCCCCCGGCTACAGCAAGGTGGTGGAGGAGCTCTCCCGTGGGCAGCAGTCCCTGCGCCCCGTGGGACTGGGGAGCTGGGTCCCCAAAACGCCCCCACAAGCCACCCCGCAGGCCACTGCCCTCCCTGCTGGGGGGGAGGCTGAGGGGGTGGGAGGGGGGGGCCAGACCCCTCGGGGAGCCTGGGCCACCAACATCCCCAAGCCCCGGCGGTGCCTGAAGAAACCCGAGCGTGTGCCCTCCATCTACAAGCTGAAGCTGCGGCCCAAGGTACGTCCCCGGCGGGACCACAGGCCGGGCAAGCGTCCCTCACGCATCCCCACCCCACTGGGGCAGCGCTCTCCTGCCCCCCGGGGCCAGCATCACCCCCCAGGGCCCTCCCGGCACCCCCAGACCCGTGGTACCCACGCTGGGGCCAAGCCCTCGCTGGCTGACAGCAGCGCCTGGCTGACTGAGGACGATGAGGAGGTGTGGGTCTGACTCCCCCACCCCGAGTTTCAGTGGGGAGGGACCCCTCACTCATCTGAAGGTGGGGGCGACGCTGAAACTGGAGCAGTGGTGCCCGAGGTTGACGTGGGCAGCGCAATGGATTTGCTCCCAGGCAACTCAGGGGTCCCCCCACCCGCTCTTCAGGGCTGCATCCCCTCCTTCCCTGTGGGGTTTTTTGTTTTTGGACTGGTAATTCTCCTCCTAAACAGGAACTCTTGTACTGGTTCAGGTGGAAAAATCCAGCCCCAAATTGAGAGAATGGGGCACTTTCTGCAGGGAAGAGGGGTGTAGCCGGCCCCTATGGTGTCCCCCAAAAGCGGGGACACCCCACACCTGGCATCCAACCATGCAAACCATCTCGTACCTCAGTCTTCCCTGTCTGTACAATGGGACTGACGATCCTCATGTCTTACAATACCAAGAGCCTTAATGAGTGTTTGAGTCACACAGGTCAGGGGGCGGGGGGTCACAGGAGGTGACCCTTGCTGAGCTCCGCCGGGCTTTCTTATGGGTGAAGATGGGAGACCCAGCGTGGGGTTGGTGTCACCTCGGCGGGGATGGTCGTCACCAAGGCTCATTGCAGGCACCGCCGCCCTCCTGAGCCTGCAGCCATGGACCCAGCAGTGTTGTTTGTGCAATAGAGATACACCAAAGCTCTTCTGTTTCAGCCTCTTTTCTGTGTGGGTGGGGAGGGAGAGAGCATAATCCTGATGGGTGGGGTCACGGCTGGTGAAGGGAATTCATGCTGCCAGTCTGCTGTCTGTGTGAGCAGCAAATATCCCTCCAAGAGCCCCATGGGGCCCACAAGAGCCCCATCTTCCAAGAGAGGGTCAAGCCAGACCTACACCCCTGCAGAGGATCAGCAAGATTGAGCACTGGGGCCCTGTGGATGCAAAACCTGCTTGTAAAATTACTCCTTTTGCAGCGGAGAAGCAAATTCCCCCACCCTGGCCCATTGCCTCCTGCAGAAGGGCTGCGAGAGCGGCAGCGGGGCGGCGAGCAAACTGGTGCCATGGGCAAAGAGCAGCGAGGCGGGTACAGAACAAGGAGGGACAGACCTGATTTTTAATTCGATTTCAAAGAAGGGGGTGCAGGGCGTTACAGGCGGTGTAGACACCTTGGGAATCTCTGACAAGAAGTCCAGGGGGAAAAGGAAAGCCAAGTCCAGGCAACCGGGATGCTCACCGGGGCAGGAGGAGGAGGAGAGGGAAGCATCCTCGCTGGGGCTGGATGGAACCAAGGCATCGCCTCCTGCGACACCACAGGCACGGGGGCAGAAACCCGGCACTGCGCTGGGGACAGCAGTGGGGACATCCTCAGCCTCTCTCAGGCTCAGGAGCAGGTTATTTTTAGCAGGACCAGGGTGGCATCGGGCCAGCGGTAACACTTTGTACTAAGGGTGTGAGTAGGGGCAAGGTGTGGGTTGCTTGTAGGTGCTGCTGTGCTCCCGGCTGCTCCGATCCCCACGAGCCTGGCCACGCACCGGACCTCCCTGCCCCGGATCCCTGCCTGCACCCAGTGGGTACCACCACCTACCCCCTCCTGGGCTCTTGGGAAGGTAGCTCTTTGTAGCCCTCGTTTTCTCGGGAGCTGGGAAATGCTGTCAAAGCAGTGAGAGTTATTATTACTAATATAACTTTGTCTATAAAGTACAATAGAATATAACAATTATATTTATAACCTTTTTTTTTTTTTCCAAAATACTAAATAGACGCTATAAAAACCTGTAACTAATTGTGCTATAAACTGCAGGCTACAGGGTTATAACAATGTATTGGCTTAGTCGTTGATATGTATACGTCGGAGCACTTTATAAATGCTTTATTATTAGCATTTACCAAGGAGTTTCCTTCTCAAACAATTTGGAGGGATAAAGCTAGCCAGAGACTGAGAACGTGGACTTACACGTGTTAATAAATCCTGACGAGATGAGGTTGGGGCGTGCCGGTAGGTTTGCCGTGAAGGTGAGGGATGGTGACGAGTGCCACTGCCCTTCCCCGCAGCCACCTGAGACAGACCCGTGTCCCGCCACCACCTTTTCTCTTTTTTTCCTTATTTCTTTTTTGAGGAAGGGGAATGGGGTTTGGTTCCCAAAGCGGCTGCTGGGGGCAGGAAGGGAGGAGCAGGGTGACCCCAACCCTGCAGCACTGGGGCTGCAGCGCAGGGCCCCGGCGGCAGGGATGGGGCGGTGAATGCACCGTGCCGGAGCTCAGCTGGGCCTGCTCTTAATAGAAAGTGTTACCGAGAGCACAGCGGTGCTTCTGTGAGATGGAAACCGGGCCGTGGGGGGAGAGATGGGGTTGGCGTCCTTTTGCTTCACTGCGGAGAGCAGTGCTGAATATCTGCATCGCCTCGTTACACCAGAAATCACTGAGATGGTTTTGCTGGAGGATGGACCCGCCTTAGATCCTGCCTTGCGGTGGGGCGAGGGTGGCGTTTCCCGTGTCTCACAGGGAGCAGACAAGAAGGAGGAATCACAACCCCCTCGGCCTCTTGCCCACCCTTCGCCAGCACATTGCCCCAACACCATTTCCTAACAGGGCGTGCACTTTGCCACCCGCTCTGCAGGACAAGACGCAGGTGAGCTGCAAGTCTGGTGTAAAAAACAAGCTGACAGAATAAAAAAATAATAAAAAAAAATGGGGTGCTCACTTTTGTATTAGGGTATGCAGAGAGAAAAAAAAAGGAATGCAACTGGAAGTGCAACTCCAGCTCCCTATTGCTTCGGAGGCTGCCTTCACACCGCCGCCGTCTCGCGTGGATGGAGGCGAGCGCGGCCGTGGGAAAGCCCAGCACGGGTCGGAGCTGCCTCACGGCACCGCTGGCGGGGTGTGATGGCACGGGGGGGGCTGCCTGCCTGCCCGGGAGACGCCGGGGGTTTGGGTTGGAGCGTGCAAAGCCGGTCGCCTGCTGAGCCCGGGACGCGAGGTAGCGGAGGGGTGACCTGCCCGGCAAGGAGTGTTTTGGGATTATTTGGTGTTCGACAGGCTGGTGGGGGAGGAGGAACCTTCCTTGGCTGAACCGGGGCAGAAGGGGGGCTCGAAGCCCTGGGGAAGCAGCACCCAGCACCCCAGGGGGGTGTAAGGGGCAGGGTGGGGGCTTTATTTTTTTTTCCCCTTCCTTGCCTTCATTCAGAAATTCCACCTGGAAATCTGACCCAACTGAGCCAAAAGAGAGCCTGTGTAACATGGCCTCTTGCTGGAGGCTGCTCTGCCCTCCAAGGGGAGAAATTCCAGCTCCGCAGGGAGGAAAATGGGACTCCCATCTCCACCGTGCCCCAGGGATGGAGCCACCCCCGGCACATCGGGACGCAGGTGCTGGGCAATTTCCTTCCAGGGGCAGGCGATGGCAGGCTGCAGCGAGCATTGCCCCTGCGGTGCCAGGGCAGGAGCCAGCAAGGACAGACCCAACAGCCAACCTCTGGGCACTGTCTGAGACATCTCCTCCACCCCCTGGGTGCCACGCAGCATTTCAGGCACGGCAGAAACACAGACCCCACCCCCGGGATGGCTTTGGCCCAGAGCACCAAGTCCTCCCTCACCCCTTGCTACCTCCAGGCAGCCCGGCCACTCACCCGCTCCAACTTGCCGGTGGCCACCGCATCACCCTGCCCAGCACCGCCCAAGGTGCATCATCCACAAATGTCACCGCAGGGTGCCAGCGCCAGCGGGGAAGCAAACCCCGAGGTGCCTCTGGCACAGCTCCCACCGCGGCATCACCCCCGCAGAGAGCAGCGACGCCGGGGAGCCGCGGTCCCCGAGGACGGTCCGTCGGGGCAGGGGGGGCTCACATGATGGTGCATCGGTTCCTGCGCAGGGCGCCCTGGAAGCGGATGGTGGTGTGGACGTGCTTGCAGCGGGCACAGCCCACGCTCTTCAGGAGCTCACTGAAGAGCAGCAGGATGTGCCAGTTGTACTTGGCCGAGCACTCGATGTAGCCGCACTTCCACGTCTTCTTCACCAGGTTGGAGACGTTCCAGCGCGGGATCACCCGGCCCCGCTGCAGGTCCCGCTTGTTGCCCACGATGATGATGGGCGTCTCTGAAGTGCCGATGACCCTGGGGAGGGCAGGTGGTGAGGGAAGACAGAAGGAGATGGGGCACAGCACAACGACCGACGGGCCCACAGACACCAACCCATCCCAAACCAGCTCTTGGCTTTGGCTTGCCAGCAGGGATGTGCCTCCTCGTCCTGTCCCCTTGTCCCTCTCCGTGGCCAGTCACCCACTGTGGCAGCCCCAGTTGCTTTCTCAGGGATGGCTGCCCTTGCCCACAGGGGATACCTGCCCGGGGTCCTGCTCCTTCTCCTGCCCTCAGGTCCAGTTTTGCTTTTACTTTTGGGCTCCCAGCCCTGCAAAGGGGCTTTGTCCCAGTCTGTAATATCTCATCTCTGATGCCAAGAGCAGGGGAGCACTGGGGCAAGCCGTACCACCCTGCCAGGAGCCGCGGGGGGATGTACTCTCCAGCAAAGAGATCCCTACCTCGTTTCCAGGATCTGCTGGCGGATGGTTTTGATGTACTCGAAGCTGTCAAAGCAACAGATGTCATAGACCAGGATGTAGGCATGGACGCTCCGGAGCCCCCTGCAACACACGTCCGCCCACTCCTGCAAGGTGCAGAGAGGGATCAATCCTGGCTCAGCCCCACCGCTGTGCCTGGGGGATGCCCTGCTCTGCTTCAGGCCTGGGCACGTCAAGGTGGCTGCTGTGCTGGCAGGTAGCAAAGGGGCTGCACGGTCCCTGGCCCCGACACCCAGCACCCACCTCTGCTCTGCCCTGATCCATCCCTGTGACAGCTGCATCTGCCCCAACAGCCCTTCAGCCCCCCATCATCTCTGGAGATCCCTCACCCGCCTTGTTAATCCAGATGAGAGATAATGGGATTTGTCAACCCCAATTCCTCTCTTGAGCAAGGATTACAGCCTGCCCAGTGCGCAGTGGCCCAGAGGCAAGCTGGGAGCGAGCTTGAATGCATCCCCCTGGCCTGGATGTTAAAGCTTCATCCTCCAGAGACACAAATTAGGTGTGTTAATTAGGGATGCATCCTGGTTCTTGGGCAGGGCAGGTGAGGAGGATCCCTGTCCCCATGAGGATGGAGGTGATGGCCCAGCAGCTCCATAGGTCAGAAGGGAAAGGTGACAGCAAGGCTGTTTGGAGGGGACATGGGGACAGGAGAGGAGCAGTGGCTGCTCAGGAGGGGGTCTGTGAGAGTGAGATCAGGAGCCAGGGCAGAGGCGGTCAGGGGTGACATCCCCACAGCCAGAATTTGGAGCTGTAATAAATACATGTTGTTAGGAAAGCTTTGCGCTTCCAGGAATAACAGGATTTTTTTTCCCATGCTATAGGAGTGAAAATCTGCCCCGATTCCAGCCACTTTCCCAGCCCAGCAGTGGTACTGGGAATGGCAGCCCATGCAGGCAGCACCGCAAACCCTCCTGAGCACCGCTGGAGAGGAGAAAGATGCACCAAGGAGGAAAGGCATCACTTCTCCCTGAGCAAACCTCTTCAGTACTGTGAATCATCCCTTTCTGAGTTTGTCATCAGAATGAGGCAAAATGAGAAGACCTAGGACCAAAGGGAACTGGGAAAAGAAAGTTTTGGGGTGCAGGTTGGTCTCCGTTGTAGACCGCGGCACGGGAAGGAGCTGGGAGCAAGCGGCATGGCACAGCCTGTCCACCGAGGGGAGATGATGTGTGGCTCCTTGGTCTCTCTGAGAGATGCAGGTGGATGAAGCGGCAGCGTCTCAGGTTACTCTGAGTCCTGATAACACCCGGGAGATTAATAAATCACAGCTATTTCACCACGCTGGGGTGCAGCTTGTTCCGGTGCTGTGATGTCAGGATGGTTTTCCCCGTGCAGGGCAGGTTTCCCGAGACTCGGGGCTGGAGGAGGGTCACACCACGCATCCAGCCTGGCCCCGTGAGGGAGCGGGATGTTGGGGAGCCACTGGCACCCACTCCTCTCCCAGGACATCACTGCGGGGATGCTGCTCATGGGCACAGAGCGAAGCCCAGCGACGTTTCCCAGCAGACAGAGCCATATCCCCCACCGTGCTCCTCTCCCTTCCCCTCGGAGCCATCCCTCCGACCACCCTCTCTTCCCTGGAAACCTCCATCTGTTCCCACCGGCCGCCTCCTCTTGGGCACAGCAAGGCAGGGAGTTAATTGAGTATGTTAGCGTCGGCTGCCGTGTCAATAAATTACCCTTTGCTATTTCGGGCTGTCTCTCACGCTGACCTTTCGTTCCCTCCAACATGCCGATTAATTTTTAAACCTCCTCCTCACCCGCAGAGTGTTCACTTCGCCTCCTGCCTGACAGCACAGGGGAAACTTGGAGCACTACAAGACCCCTATAACCCTGTCCCTGTCAGGCACAGGAGCAATATAATTATGTTGATTAAAAATACAAGAAGGTCCAGCTCCCGTGGAGGTGCCCCCACCAGTGGCATGGCCCCCTGGCACGGCTGTGGCCACGGCTGGGCACCTCCAGCTCCTTTTCCCACAGCGGTGGCATGACTTGTGCGCCTGGGTCAGGGCCACCCCTTTTTTCCCATTAAACCCTCCCAAGCAGCTGGCAGTGGTGGCAATGCCTTCCAACCCCACGCTGCCTTTTGGGGGGCTCTTTTGGAAGCACCTGAGAGCACTGGGGGGTTGAGGAGGAGCCGGTGGGCTCAGCACTCTGGGGACAAGACCAGGCGATGCTGGGGGGATGACGGCCACTCTAGGAGGGGACAAGCAGCCCCACCCTGCCTGGATCAGGCAGTGGGCGCATCAGGGTCTGGCTCTCCAGGAACCCCTGGTTTTCACCCAAATGCTCTGGCCACGCTCCCCCAGCCCTTTGCTGGCCCTGGCTCTGACAGCCATGGAACTGGATTCCAGTGCTCCGGGATCGACCGCCCAGCTGGACAGGACTGTGGGCATTGCCAGAGCCACGGTCTTCAGAGTGGGATGGCGTCCCTCCTGCATTTGCCATCTTTTTAGGTGAAAAAGCCTTAAAAGACACTTTATCCTGAGCCTGCTCAGCCAGCAGCCATGAGGACATGACTCCTTGCACCAGCTTGTAGCAAGCAAACCCCGGCGTGGAGGAAGAAGCATCCCCTGAAGAGGAGGAACTGGGACCCCACAGGGTTAATCAGCGAAAGCCCAGGGAGGTCACCGGAGACCCCCCCAACGTGGAGGTGCCACTGCACCGAGCCAGGTGCGTCCCTACCTGCAGGGTGTTGACGGGGAAGGCGGTGATGGGGGGGAAGTCCATGATCTGCAGGTCGTGGACGTGGCCGTTCATGACGACAGCGGGCAGGTAGACGCGGCGGGCCGTGGTGGGCACACAGACCTCGCTGAACTCGTTGTAGAGGAACTGCCGGACTATGGCGCTCTTGCCCACGCCCTGGGCTCCCAGCACGGCGATCTTGAACGTTGCCACCATGCCGCTGCGCGCCGGCCACTGCCCTGGTGCTGCCCCTGCAGTGCCGAGGCTGCATATTCCCGCGCAGGGGGCCTCAGCCCCATTCAGGATGCATTTCCCCTCCGGGACAGCCCGTCACTGCAAGGCCAAGGAGAAGCTGGTCAGATCCTAGAGACACCCTGGCAGACTCCACTATTGCTTCAGGTGATAATTTTCCAAGCAGAAGCCCATGGAAAAGGGTTGTATCTGTCCTCAGGGAGCAGGAGCATCCCCCAGGGATGGGCAACGTCCCCAGCAGGGACCTCAGCACTGCGACACCTTGGAGTCCCCCTCAGAGGCTCCCACCCTGCAGAGCCAAGGAGAGCCAGGATTTGAGCGAACTTTATCCCAGGAAGGTTCTCACAGGCACGTTCAGCCCTTTTGGTACCAGAGCAAGGAAACCTCCTGGAAAGGGACTGTCTGCGGCTCAGGGTTTGCCCAGCCCTGGCAGCAGCGGGGTCCTGGGCTGTGCTGGGGACCTATCCCACAGCACCCGTGGCAACCGTCACCGGCTGCTCCATCCTGGTGCTGCCCCAAGCTGGGGAATCCATCTTCCCTCCACTTGGACAGCCAGAATTGCCTTTTGCTGGGGCGGGGGGGGGCGGGAGGGGGAAATTGCTCTGCGCCTGCAAGCGACAGCTTTAATGTTTAATTTCAGGCTTTGAGCGTTTGGCAATTAACTTGATGGAGGCTAATTTCCGAGCCAGCTGATGGGGTGAGCCCACAAAGCTGCTGGCACACGTGCTGAGGCTGGAGGGGCCCCAGGGCGGGCGGGAGGACACAGGGTGATAGCCCGCACACGTGGATGTGGGAGAGGAGTCCAAGGAGCCCAAACACCTGCTGGCACTGGGTTCCAGACCAGGAGCTGTGATGGAAACAGCAAGGGTGAGGGGCTGTGTCCCACTTCTGCTCGCTCCTGTCGCTAGGATGCGGCTTGTACTTTATCCCAAAGTGTGGATGCTTGTACCAATTTGTGATGCTCTGGTCCGTTTTCCCTGAAAACCATTCCCAAAGCACAGGGCAGCAGTTCCTGAGCTGGCAGAAAGCAGCAGGTTCAAACCACCCTGTCCTGCCTGTTTGATGGAGGTTATTTGCCCCAGGGAGAGCCCAGCCATGGAGGTTCCCGCTGCTGGGTGCCGGGGAGGCCGGGCTCCCCGCGGTCCCCCAAGCTGAACCATGGCTCGCACCACCCTCACCCTCCTCGCAGCGGGGCTGGGGCCAGCAGGGCCCGATCCAGCCCCAGGGCAGGAGTGCAGGTTTGCACCCAGGGCTGGGGACCATGGCACGTCGTGCTGCTGGGGCCGTCCCTGGGGTGCTCAGTGCCCTTGGGGGCCCGCTCGCCCCAGTCAAGGCAGAAGGAGCATTTCTGTGCCACATGCAGGAAAACGGGGGGTGCAGGAGCCCCCACACCCGGCCCTGCTGGGGCCTTTCTCCACCAGCAGAAAGCAGTGTCATGGCAAGTCCCGGGGGGCCACTCTGCTGCAGGGACAACCCCGTCCCCCACAAACCCTTCCTCCTCGCAGAAGCAACCCCAGCTCCTCTGCGGGGCCAGAGGGTGATGGAGCGACACGGCTGGAGACCCAGCACCCTCGGGGCTGCCCTGAACCGCGGAGCAGGCTGAGCCCTGCCGTGCCACCCCACAAACCCCATCCATCCCCCTCCGGGCGGGCACACGGGGGCCACGCGCGGGGAAGGCTGGCTCACGGGCCCAGAAAGCGGGCTCGCACCCCGAAGCATCACAGGCCGACCCGACGGCTCCCGGCCCCACGAGCATCTCAGGCCACCGTGGGAAACTGAGGCGCAGAGGGGGGACGCAGCCGGGGCGGCCCCGCGGTGGGGTGGCAGAGGGGGGGACCAGCCGGGGGGGCCCCAAGCGCCCAGCGCAAGGCCGAGCTCGGCGCGTTGCAGGGCCGGGCGGAGGCTCGCAGGGGGCTCCCGGGGAGGATGCCCCGACCCCCGGCGCGACCTTGGGTACCCCACCGCCCCCCAGCACCTGCCACCCCGCGACACCGGGGGCAGCCGGAGGAGCAAGCCCTGACCCCCGCGGGGCGGGGGAGGCGGCAGCATCCCGCACCCCGCAGCCCACCCCGACCCTCCCGGGGGGATGCTCTCGCCGCGGCGGGCAGCGCAGCATCCCCGGCACCGGCCCGCGGCAGGGGGGGGCTGTGCTGGGGCTGGAGGAGGTCTGGGGGTGCCGGGGGGACACACACGCACCCCCCAGGCCGGCGGGGCGGGGGTGGGGGTGGGAAGCGGGGAGCACCGGCGCTCAACTTTCGCTGGGGACCCCCCTCCCCGGTCCATCCCCCCCCCTTCGGCCCTGCCCAGCGGCAACTTTGCCCCCCGTCCCCCCCTTCCTGGCGGCCCCCCCCGCCCCTACCTTGCAGCGGCGGCCCGGGCCGGCGGCGCCCCGGCGGGCGGCGGAGCCATGCGGCGAGCCCGGTGCGGGGCGGGCGGCCCCGCTGCAGAGCCCCGGCCCGGCCCGGCCCGGCCCCCGCCCGGCGCGGCGCTACCGAGGGGCCGGAGGCGGCGGCGAGGGGCGAGGGGCGCCGGGCGGGGAGAGCGACCGCCGCTGGGTCGCAAAGCCCGGCCGGGGCGGGGGGTGGGGGGCAGGCGGTGGCCGGGGAGGGAGGCAGGCAGGCAGGCAGCGCTCAGGCAGGGAGGCAGGCAGCGCCCGGGGAGGGATGCGGGGATGCCCAGGCGGGGAGGCAGGCAGCGCCCGGGGAGGCAGGCAGCACTGCTGAGGCGGGGATGCAGGCAGCGATGCCCGGGAGTGATGCAGGCAGTGCCCGGGGAGGGATGCAGGCAGTGCCCAGGCAGGGAAGGAGGCAGCGCCCTGGAAAGGAGGCAGAGAATGCCCAGACCGAGTCGCAGGAAGCCGGGAGGGACACCGGCTTCTCCCGGGGCTCTGGGGAGGTGCCGATGGGAGAAGATCCTCCCATGTCCCCCCTGCAGTGTGCTGGGTGCAACACCGTCACCCCGCCGCTCCCCGGCGCCCAGCAGCCTCTGTGGCCTCACGCCCAGCCCGTGGGAGCCCCCTGAGGCCAGACTCCTTTGGGGGAGGAGGGTACGACCCCTCCCAGGGAGCCTTTCCCTCCTCTGACACTGCTGCTCGGTACACTCTTGGGCACATCACTTCACCTCCGTGCTGTGCCAGCCCCTGGTCCAGTTGGCAGGGCTGGGGGTTTCTCTGTGCCCGCTGTCACCGGCGGGTGCTCTCAGGTCAGAGGGGTAAGAAATCCCCCCTAAGGGAGGGAGATTTCTGTTGCAGTGTCTGTATTTTTGGGATGTCCCACACTGAACATTTACCTGCGTGCTGGATAGCGAGGAAGATGCTGGTCGCACCTCCTGGGAGCATGGTCCAGGCCCGTGTAACACGCTGCTGATGGACTCCCCACACCTCTCTGCTCCCCAAAGCAGACCCTGAACCCCCCTCCAGCTCACCGTGACACCAGTGAGCACTGGGGTGTCTCCGTGGGTCTGGCCGCGATCACGCAGCCCCAACACTGGCCACGGCACAGCCAGGCTCCCCCCAGCCTTGTCAGCACCTTTGGCCGGGAAAAACATCATGTCCAGGGGCTCCTCTGCAGGGTGAGGAGAGAGTACAAGTGGCAACACATTGCCATACCCTTCCTGTGGGAAAAGGGGACAGCAGACACAGCCCCACAGCTCGGGGGGATGAGGGCAGCTGGCAAAACACGGGACAGCCTTTGTGCCTCTCTGCGCCAAGGCTGGGGCTGAGATCAGCACCAGGCAAAGGGATTCAAAGCCCCTTTTTGGTGTCTCACATTACACCCAGGCTTTCAGAGATTTGAGGCTTATTTCCCTGCAGAGCTGCCGGATGCTCGCAGCTAGGGAAATATTGAGGTGTCCCTGGGGGTTATTACCAACCTTAGTTGCTGCTCTGCCTCCACAGCCCCCCAGCTCCCATTCCCTCACCACCATAAACCAGCCCTGAGCCCTGGAATATTTCTGGGAGAGGGCAGGGATCGCGCCTGCATCTGAACTTGCCTGCACAATTCAGGCTCCAGCCTCGGGGCTATTTTTAGCAGTTCCCTCTGAGATGCTCTTCACTTGCAGTTTTATTTGTGAAATTTAATATAGGAGGTAGGGGGGAGGGGAGTGGGGCTGGATCCTGGTGCGTCCCCACTGGCTGGGAGGCTTATCCCAGCCTCAGCGACAGGAGACCGACGCAAACCTGAAATCATCTGTCTAAGAGCTCCGGTGTCCTGGCACGCAGGCGACAGCAGGGGACAGGCAGAGCTGATGGCTCAGGGGGGCTGTGGTCAGCGCCCGCCTCTGCCAAAGCCTCCAAACTCCTCAGGCGAGTCCCTGCCTCTCCCCATGCTGCATCGTGGGCTCAGGGACCTGCCGTCACCCGATGCTGGCCCTCAGCACACACGCTGGCATGGAGCAGGATGCGTGCGAGGCCGGCAGGAGCAGCGGGGATTTTGGGGAGCCTCCAGCCAGAGCAGCAGGGTGCTCCCTGGGAGATCCCTGCCCCACGGCATGGGCCTCAGGAACGGCGAAGGACGGTGGGGACCAGCCACCCTGGATCAGCTCCCAGCCCAGAGAGCATCACCTGTGTCCCCCGAGCTCCCAGCACCAGTGGCTAATGATGCTAATGAAGAAAACCCAGTTTGCAAGGTACAGCATGGCCCAGGGTTGGTGTGTCCCCATTTACAGGGCAGGAGTGTGCCTGCAAATCCAGAGCGGCAGGAAAGACCAATTTCTCCCCAAGGAGCCCCTGACAGAATGGGGAGGGATGGAGAAACCTTTCCCTTTGCCACAGGACATGAAGGGAACAGCGGCCGACACGGCAGAGCCCTGAGCATCTTGCAGCAGCTTTTGTTCCCGTTGAGCCAAATGCTGCCCCAGGCTCACCCCCAGCATGACGGCAGGAGCTGACCCACAGGGGGGAATGAGGATCCCATCCCACCCCATCCCCTCCCCAACGGCTGGGCGTGCAGCCCATCCCAGGCGCACCAGGGATGCGTGAAGGGACACAACAGCAACATCAGTGACCCCAAACCAGCCTGTCACTGTTGCTACTAGACACACACCCCAGCTTCTATCACAAAAACATCCCAGTGCGGGGCATCACGGGCTGACACAGTACCTGTCAGCCCAAGTCCTCGTAAGGTAGAAGTTGCCTTGTCTCCCAGTGCTGCTAAGCCAAGGCTGGGCAGGGGTGAGGGAGAGTTGCTCTGCTTGAGAGCAGCACCTCCCAAACCCGCTTCTCGTGTTGTTGCGCTGATGGCCACCTCCAGTGCTGGGTTTGGGGCTGCCTGAGCGTGCCTCTGGCCCGATACAGAGGTTTTGCAGCCCAACCCATCCTGCCCGAGGGAGGACCAGAGATGGCAAAGCCCTCTGGAAAATGCCAGCACCAGTCCAGGGCAATCCAAATGCATCAGCGCCTCATGTGATTTTTATCATTTCACCGCCAGGAAAGCAGGTCATGTTCCACACAGACCACCTGGGGCCCAGAAAGGGATAAATGGGTACACCCACCTTCTGCTCCCCATCATACACTGTCCGTGCTGAGGTGCTGGTGGCTCCTGCAAGCCAGGGCCCCTTTCCTGCTGCCCTTCAGGATAAGAGAGCAGCAGCTAGAGGCAGAGGACTGAGGACATCTGCTACCCCCTCACCCTGCAAGCCCCTGTTTTCGGGGGTCTGCACTGTAGAAGTGGCTGGTGAAAAGAGGATGAAAGGCTCCTGGTGAGCAAAAAGTCTCCTTCTCACCAAATCCAGCCTCCAGCCCTGCCGGCTCCCATAGGCAGGGCCAAAAGCAGGGGAATCAGATCCTCTCGCCAGCCCCACAGAGCCACACACAGCCACAGCATCGTGGAAATGAGTTTATTGACACAGACGGCAGGTAAAGCCTGAAGAGCAACACAACTACGCGGCGAACACTCGAACGAGCGGCGCGGCAGGAGAGGAGGGCGAAACGCCACCGACCGAGCCCAGGCTCTGCCCTGCAGCGCAGAGACACCCACGCGCCCGAGGAGCTGGGAAGAAATGTGGCAAGAGAAGGGGGTGCTCAGCAGCCCCTCCCCACGTCGAAGCTACACCGGCTGTTTAGTGGAGGAGGCTTAAGTGTCTGTTCTGACCCTCTACCATCTCCTCCCTGCCCCGACACAGCGTTGTACCCAGTGCCACTGGTGCTTCCTTAATTGCTCTATTAAAGATTTTTGCAGTGCACCCGCAGGGCTTGAAGCAAACCACCTCGCAGCACACATGGGCAAAGGGGCCAGGGCTGGATTGCTCCAGCTCTGCCCCACTTTTTACCCAGCTAGAGCACAGGGGTTCCTTCACATTGACACCTCTTCCTGGGGGTCCTGCAGCTCCCCTGCCCTGCTGGAGTCTCTTTCAGGGCATTGTGACCTTTTCCCAGCACTGGCTTCTTGGTTGCAGACAGTGCCAAAGCCCTGATGAACCATCTCCCACCGTAAAACATTTATTGACTTTGAATGTGGCATCTAAAAAGACAACATGGGGGTTGCTATGCGTAAGAGCTTTACTCGCTGGGGAGGAGATGGCATCAAAGCATGCTGGGGAGGGCAAAGCTGTTCTGGTTAGTGGCTTGGTTTAAGCAGGACAAGCTATGGATGGAGCAAGGACATGCAAGAGGCTTTGCTTTCACTGCTGTTGTCGCAGCACTTAGTGGTTGCAATGTGGTGAGTCCACAGCCATGGACTGGAAAGGGAAGAGGTCCTGGCCCTAAGGACAGGTCAGAAAAGAAGGGCCAGGGCATGGGGCTGCTTAGGACAGAGGGTGAGAGCAGGAACCCAATCGGCCCTTGTTACCATGTGCCTCTGGGCACAAAGAGCTAAGCTGCAACTGGAAGAAACGTTTCCACAATCCACTCGACTCCCTGCCCAGGCAGGACCTGAAGCCCCGAGGCAGGCAGGGTGCAAACACCACCAAGCCCAAACCATCTCCCATCACGCCACAGCCTGGGTTTTGGGGGACAGCACGGGAGCAGGGAGAGCCGCTCCGCTCCCTGCATCACCCCAGGACACTGCCAGCAGCAGCCTCTCTCCGTAGGGGCAGGGCTGTGTGGCCCCGGCGGGGAAGCAGCACTGCCACATTGGGGTTTACCACCGCGGGCCTCGGGGACGGGCGAAGGCAGCACAGCTCAGGCGATGGCTGAGAAGGCAGTTTGGCCATAGCAGGCACCGAAAGAACAAAGAAGAGAGGCTGCAGATGGGCGAGGATGCAGAGACCATACCTGGAACTCTGGGAAGAGCCTTTTGCTCTGAGCAGGCTCATTTCCTTCATTTCATCCACTCCTGTCCCGTTATCAATCTAGGCCTCCAGCTCCTCCCCACACAAAAGCAGCCTCGCTTCTCAAATCAGCAGCTAATGAGCCAGGGAGATGGCTGGAGTGAAAACACACCATCAAAAGCAGAGCTGAGTCTGCCAGCACAAGTGTAATAAAAAAACCCCCTTCTCTTTAGGGCTCCATCCGCCTCCACGGACTGAACTGATGGCTCTGTTCCTAGTTCCCCGAGGCCATGCTCACCCTGCTAGAGCCTGATGTCCCTGCAGGGCTCCCAATACTTCCTTGGAATCACCTTCCCTTTAAGCCAATTACAATAGAAAAACTCAAAAAAAAATGTATAAAAATATAAAATAAAGTGCAGTGTTATGTTTTCGACAATTTTGCCTTGTTTTAATGAGCCAACGTGTGGTTTTTGCTTGTCTTTTTTTTTTTTTTCAATGAGCGGTATTTTACAAAATCGTAACTACGCCTAAAGCCATTTAGAAAACACTGAACATTGGCACAAAATGGAGAAGCCCACGAGAACGGACAAGTGAGGGGCGAGGGGGACGTGGGAGTAGTTGAAGCAGTGGTTACAAACTCCATGGACGCTAAAAATATCAAAGGGGTTTGTTCCCTATCATCATTAGCACGTGGATACTAATTGCTACCTTGTTTAATCAGTGCCTTTGACTGAAATCCTACACATGAATACAGCTGCTTCCAGTTAAGAGTGCTTTTCCCCACACCAGTGGTGAAGGAGAATCTGGGGACCCCTTTCTCCCCCCTCCTTCTGCAGGGTGAGGCACAGGCTGATCTCCTGTTAGTTTTTCAAGATGGCATCGTAGGCCTGGTAGATGTACTGGGACACTTCAGGAGCTCGGCATTTCAGGGAGAGCTGTGGAGAGGAGAGGAGAGGTTAGCGGAGGTGTGAAGGGAGGCAGGAGCTTTCTACCATCTCCACAAAAGCGACTGGAAATGTCTGACCTACCGCACGGGTTGGACACATGATGGGTGTAGCTGATGACAGTCACCCAGAAGATTTCTCCTGGATATTGTCACCAACACCAAACTGCCTCTTCAGAGCTTGCTACAAGCAGGAGGAGGTACCTGAAAGCAAACTCCCACTGTGGGGTTCCCAAATTCCTTAACAAATGTAGGTGCCTCTGCAGGCATGAAGGAAGGGGACACTGCCCCAAACTCTGAGACGAGGGCCTTGCTTACCCGCACGTTGTAAATCACAGCACTGAACCTGGGGGCTTCTAACGATTTGCTGCTCAGTCCTGACAGACACAAGCTTGGCTGTCACCCCTCTCTAAAGCAAGGATCAGGCCGAGACCAGGTTTGTGTCATCAGTCCTTGGGCAAACACTTCAAATCACCCTCCAACACCCTCTTTTACCCATTGGTCCCTAGACCATGGATTTTTTTTTTTTTTTTTTTGAAACTCCTGAAACAGCTTCCAACAGGAGATAAATCCTCTTACACCAGGATGCTCAGACACACAAGTCCTCAGAAGGGGAGCAAAGTCAAGGAGAATAGCTACAGGAGCACATGATGCAGGACAGAGCGCACCTTCCCACCAGCCATAGGCTGACGACAGCACAAGGCCAAAGAGCCTCGGAGATCCAGACAGCCGGGCTCCGCTGCAGGAACGCGGCAGGGCATAAATTTCTCCTTGTTTATGAGAGGGGGAAGGGCATCCTGGCAATGCTTTCTCGCTGATGTTTCCTGGCTTTATCTCTGGATAACCTTGGCAAGTAACTGCTCATTGCTGAGTGGGCATTATCCCAGCTCACTGGTAACAGAGCAGTGCAATTCTGTTGTTTCTCCCTTTTTTCCAGTTCGGTGGGCATTCCCAGCCAAATTAACAGGATCTCCCCCAAAACAAGCACATTAGGCAAAGCAGGGAGAAATCGCTCTGCGTGCGAGGTGAGTTAGAAGGATCCCAGCCTGTGCCACGTGCCCTCCGCAGTCTGACACCTCACCGTGTAGTTCGGGTTCCCCGGCTGAATGCGAAGCTCGGCCAAGATCCAGATGCCGTTGGTGAGTTTCAGAGACTGGTAGAGCATGTCCTGGCCCTCCACGTTCCTCTTGGCAATGGTGTAGACATTGTTGTTCTGCAGTTTGCTAGAGACAGTGTCTTCAGAGAGAAGGAAGAAAAACACATCTGTTAATTCAGACTCATCATCTGCGGAGACAGGAGAGCCCAGAGGAGCGTTCCCAGGACGCAAGCGCACAAGGAAGTGCTGACTTCTGTCCCAGAATTTTCCCTGGTGACAGGAGCAGACATGACACAAGGAGAAAAAAATTCCAATCTGCTTCCATGGACCCACCTCATCCTTTTCAGACTGTGATCTCTTGTGAAGTATTTGCCCATCTTGCAGGGCTTTCACTTACTCCTCATGTTACTCAGGTGTTGCTGCCTTTATGGAGGCGAGAGTCTGCAGCTCAGAGGGTAAGAGGACTCAGCTCTACCTATAACCCCCAAGAAGCCTCAGGCAGGCTAACCTGGAGGCAGCCAAAAGTCAGAAGATGAAGGCAGAGAAGAACAAGATCCCTGCCTGAGGCTTGCGTGGGTGCCTGGTTCTGAGGTTCTGTCCCAACCACGACAGCTCCCTCCTGCTTCCCCCGCTTCTCATGCACAGACACCTCTGGCCAAACCAGTGTCCTACAAGGTAGTAAAAATCCTTCCGTTTTTTTAAAGCAATCACTTCAAAGGGTAGAAACCCACAGACACCTGTCTCTAGACATCACAGGGCTGTGATACAGTTTTAACACACTGTATGACCTGAGCACTCGCAGAAGATGTGCGAGTTCACCTGGAGACCTGTATGGATGTAACCATGACACACATTATTTCTAAGGGACCTTTTAAAGAAACAAGAACAGAGGCAAATATGCAGAACACAAAGACCCAAACCAGCAGCCTCTGGATGCCAAGGGGTTTCTCAGCACACAGCAGAGCAAAACCCCACTCTTTGCCGGTGAAAGGGGCACACTCCCACTTTGGGTGGAAGGCTCAGGGAGGACAACCCCACATCTGATAAGCATCACTGGCAAATTCCCATTCCTGGGGCACAACAGGAGAAAATTAACTCGTTCTGTCAGGGCAGGGTGGAACACCATGTCTATGCTGAGCCAATATCGGTAGGTTGGGCACTTTCAACAGAAAGCAAGGGACAAAAGTGGTCTTAAAACAATTTGCACCGAAAGCCAAGAAACTGGAAACATGGGATCCATTTCAAGGAACACAGGGAGCAGGACAGCAGTAGAAAAACAGCACAAAGCGACCATGCAGCTTGCAGCTCTAAACCATCCCTGCAGCTACAAACACCAAGATCTGCCGGCATCAGCACTGGATTTGAGAACAGACACAAGTCTGTGCTGCTGCACGGTGGGATGAGAGAGGGGACAGCAGAGACTGTTCAAGCACCAGGGAATGGTGCCAGGAAAGAAAGGGCCCCACAAATCCATACACTGATGCAGGGACTTGGACCTGCTGCCTCTCCCCAGGGCAGCGTTGATAACCAGAGCTCTGGAGCAGCTCCATGGGCAGTCCGGACCCTTTGCCCGTGGCCAGGCTGAACCCCTTTGCTCCCCAAGCTTCAGAAAAGCTCCATGCAGGTCGAAGAGGGTTCAGGCATCCAGCTACCCAGACACACTCAGATTTAGGTTTTCTCTCTTCTCTAGTTACTATGGAAACTGGCAGATATAAGTAACTAATGAGATCCTTTGCTTAAAAACCCTCATTCCCTCTGTCTCCTCCTCCCACCTCTACTCCTCCTCTATACAACAAACTCATCCAGATTAGGGAAATGGGCAATGCAGAGCAGTCCCCTGCTCGCAGGGAGCGTGGCTGGGAGAGACCCGCTCTGGAGGAACATCACCTGCTAAGAATGAAGCTCAAACTCCCATCTCCTCATGCCCTGCCAGCCAGCAAGAGCAGCCTCCAGGGCTTTGCGAAGGGCACGGTGTTCAACACAAGCGCCGGCTCAAGAGTGCCTCCTCGTTTGCAAGGGACATTGACATTAAATGTGATTTTGTTTGCTCAATTTTAACAGGCTGTGGTTAAACCTCATCAGTCTGAAGCCCCTCTGGACACGTATCCTGGAAGTGGAAGTGCCGACAAGGGTTCGAGACTTTCTCCAGTAAACTTTGTATCTGGCAGCAGCAGTCTCCCGCTCCACTGGGGGATGCTGCCAGAGCAAAGGTGTTGCCTGGGGAGTGTGGGTGCAGGGTCGGAAGCCAGGCTGCAAGCGGGAAGCTGTATTTGGCAGCTGTGGGGCTGCTCTCCCATCACGCAGGGTGACAGCTCCTGCTGCCTGGGGAGCTGCCCTTTGGGGGCACAGTGAATGAGACGGAGCTGCAGAGCAGTTGCTCTTACGCCAAAGCCTTCAACCGTGTGACAGCATCTCTTGGAGTTTAAACAGCCACTGCCTCTGCTGGGGGGCAGATTTCTGAGCAGGAATGCACTTGTAGGGGGGTACAGGGAGGGCAACCGAGGCACGGCAATTCCTCTGTTTTCCATCTTCCCTGTCTGACCTCAGTTACCCTCTGAAGAGTGCAAGAAACCCTACCAAAATATACCCTGTCTCAGGCAGACACCCAGAGCAGTCATGAGCAGGCTAGAGTGCTGATGCTTGGCTTTACCTGACTCCTCCTGCCCCCTCTCTCAGCACGGATTTGGAGACTGGTGAGAGCCTACTCCCTTTCCCCCCAGTTAGCAGCTCCCATCCCTCCTGCGCTCCCGAGTATCAGCATTTTGGATTTTGGAGATGGGGCAGAGTTGCTAAGCAACAGTGCCAGGCTGTGCCTGGCTGAAGGCAGGACCACTAATGCCATGTGACAGCACAGTCTTTAAAAAAAATGATTTAAAAAGGCAGATATTTGCTGGGAGCAGAGAGCTGAGCCCAGCTCTGAAGAGGGCTGCTGGTTTCCGAGCGAGAGCGCAGCACCCAGCGAAGCCCTGGTTAGTGCCAGCACAGGCAGGAGGAGGGCTGAGCCAGGCTGCCTGGGCACGCATCTCCCCGCACACGTGGGGTCTGGTGACTGCAAACCAAAGCCACATGAGCCCTTCTGCAAGACAGCACAGTCTACATCCGACCTTGCTAAGCATCTTTCTGCAGGGCTTTTTCTTTTGGCTCAGTGTTTGTTCTCAAAACCCTCTTGAAGCACAATGTAAGGATACAGGAGGATTTCCCCCTCACCAAGGCCAGGGAAGCCTGACATCAGTCCATCTTCCAGGGTTGAGTTTTTTTGTTTGCTGTGGAGTTTTTCAGTTTGTTTGTTTTCCTTTTCTTTTGCTTTTTAAACAGAATTCTTTACCCTACCTCAGTCCAACAACTAAACAGCACACATGGAAACACAGACACACAGGGAAGAACAGCTGCACAAGGTCTCCTCCCTTGCACTGAAGTAATCCAATTCTTTTCAGCAACACTTTCCTTCTGGGTAAAGCAAAGGACATGCTTAAATCCCATACAGCTTAAGAATTTCACTTCCAAAGTCAAACAGCCAAGATGACCAATTGGCAACAACGGGGGTTTTCACAGAAGACACACAGCTCAGAATCAACATTGACAATATACCTTTTTTTGAACTGGGACCTTTGTGGCATTTTGCAACAAGCACTGAATATCAAGAAGTAGAATTTAATGACTGTGTTTTATGCTGTGGTAGCTGAACACATCCCCATGCCATTTCTAGCAACACCTGAATGGTTCTGAGCATCCAGCCTTTGGGCTGCATTCAAATACCAAACATCTGCAGTTTCTGATCCAGCGGGGAGGCACTTTTGTCAATATTATGACAGTACATTTATTACAAGACATGTAATATGCACTAGTTCTATAATTTATTAAACAATCAGGTTACTAGATTTGCACATACAGGAAAAAAAACATACCAGGGAAGCTTGTGTATGATTGTCCCCCAGGTTGTTCTACCAAGAAAATCCAATTTCTCTTTGTTCTAGCATTAATAAATTACTCGGGGGTGGTAGGAGGAACAAAGTGACCACTGCATACCAATAAAGCCATATTCAAGTCCAAACACTAAAGCTGTGGTTTCACACCAAATTGTGGACCAGTAATAAGCAAGCAAAACCAAAGTTCCTAGAACTGCTGAACAGCACAGCAACTAATTGCTTCCTATTTAATGGCATTCAATCTCCATGTGCAAGTCAGCTTGTCCTCTTTCACTCTGTGGGTTTGGGTAAGCAGAATTTAAAAAAAGAAAAACATTTAGCTAATCTGATTTGCATATCTTAGCTTAATGTAGCGGTTCTTTTAAAATTTAATGAAACTTAGCATGTTGAAAATACAGTGTAAACAAGGCAAACTGAGCTTTAGCACATGCTCAGTTGCAAGGGAAACCTCAGTTGGTATAGTTGTACCACCAGTCTAGGAATCTATTTTCATGCACTAGATTCTTATATTTTCATTTAAAAAAAATCCCCCAAATCAATTAATTTAGCTCTGGATTCATCAGAGATGAGAATTCTGGGGTATAACCATGACCTTGTGTTTTCATTACAAGTTGTATTTCTGGTTTTCTATCATAGCACTATCAGAACCTCCTCCTAAGAGGCAGATGCAGGAAATAGCTCTAATGAATTCAAGATGTGCAGCGCATCCTTAGTACACCTTGGCCCCATGATACAACTCCAGAGGGACTCGCTTCTCCACGGCCATATGGCTCCAGCCCTGAAGAACAGCCTCAGGCCAGCGCCAACTCTCACTGCTGGGAACTTGAGCCCCAAATCCCTCATCCAGAATTAAGCACTCATCTCCCTCTGAGTCACTGGGAATCCCTTCAAGGGTCCAGGACTTGGTTTGTTGGGGTTTGGGTATTGGGGGTTTTTTTGACAGAAAGATGCTGGAAACAGGGATCAGAGCGGCAAGCTCTGACCATTTAAGGGTACCTGCAACCTGGCACCTCATCCTAGGTTTCAGCTTGCGGTGCTGTGGGCTACCTGCATCAGCCAAGATTTTCTGGTTGTTCTGTGCCCTGTTATGGGGTGAGCTGCCAGGGATAGGAGCTTTTTCTGCCATCCCTGTTGCAAACCATCGAAGCTCAAGTCAACCCTATTTGGCTTGCCTGGTGGGCACAGGATGGATCTTTTAGCTGCAAAGGCCTGGGAGCACAGACTCACACAGAAGCATCTCCACTGATGGACTGTGTTTATCTCGTTTTTGTTTGAAGGAACAAAAGAAATAACCCAGGGAAAAGCCTGCAGTTTACACAGGAGGTGCTGTAAGGTGACAGTTGTACAGTGACAGACAGTCAGCCCTGGATGTACCAGAAACGCACAAGTTGTTTTCTTGACAGATAAAATCCCAGCCCCCTAAAAATCCCTGTTCCAAGCCCATTTCACATTGGTTTAAAGAAAAAGAAATTCAAATTTCAGTTTCTCCCTTGAAGAAAACCAGCATCCCCTGTTCAGCTGTTCGGTAGGGCCTCCCGCACATCAGCACATAACTTCAGCCCCACTTCTCACACGGTACAGAAACAGCACAGATCTGAGCGCTCAGGAAAGCCAAGGCTCTTTACAGCCTGGAGATGAAAAGCCAGGCACCAAGGGTGCAGGGACCACCCTTCTGATCAGCCCTCCGCCCAGCAGCAGCCACGCTCTGCTCCCTCTGTCCGACGCCTGCCGCAGCCGCGCGGCTCTATGGAAGTGGCTGGTAGTGCTGCGACTAGGGCACAGCAGCTGGGAGCAGAGGTATTTTTAGCTCACAGCTTCACTGGGCTGGAATGGGTTCGACCAAAGCATGAATGGCACAGTGTCTCCCCGAGCCTCAACGGCAACTCGTTGCCAAGTGGGTGGGCTCACGCTAGGCATGAATTACTTATCTGAGCGGGCGCGAGAGGAGGGAGAGCGATTCACATGGCGGCCGCACACCTCTGCGGAGCCGGCGGCGCCTAGAAGCTTTTAGCCTGTGCTGAAGGGTTGCAAAAACCCAGCGTCTCCTAAGTTTTCGTTAGGAGCTGTTGAAATCTGCAGACTTTGTTCTGCACAGCTCTGCCATGGCAGCCGTTGCTTACCTTTTTTTATGCAGTGATATGAGAGCTGCACGCAGCGGTATTTCATCGGTGAACAATAGAACCACCGACAGCCCAAGTCGAGAGCTTTATTCTGGTTAGGCATCTCCTACAAGAGTCTTTTGAATGTGAACCAGTGTTTCCTCCACAAGGATCAAGTTCCTAAAGATTTATACCCAGAGCTGCTATTCTTGGAAGAAAGGAGGCGTCTTAAAACAAGGCTATTTTCACTGGATGGAAATGATCAAGATTGTGAATCCTGAAAGACTATCGCCCTGCTGCGGCACATGGCCAGACACACACCCTTGCTCTGGTATAAACTAGTAGCAAGATGGATTCAGCTGTCGTTAGAGCTCATCCAGCTTATCTCACCTCTGCCCTGGTGTGCACAACCAGCCACTTGCCACACTGTGAGAAGTCTCCATCCCTGAGGATGCTGGAAGCCCAGTCCTCCACGGGGTGTGGGGTCTGGCTGATCCTTGTACAGGCGAGGCTTGATGCTCTTAGGATGGTCTGTGCTAGAGGAGGTTACTGCTTAGATGAAATCAAGGTGAGCAGCAGACTGAGTCAGGGCTGCACTGGTAGTTAAAATACAAGGGACTAAGACAAGCACACCAAGATTTTCCTAATTTTCCCTCCTGCAAGCTATTGGCCTGCTCTGTGCTGAAGCCCAGGTGGTCAAGGAAAGAAACCGACAGTATAGTCGCAAGAGGGAGGAGGTGTCAGCAGCGGAAATACAAAAAGAGAAGCTTCAGCGGATGGAAGTGTTTGAAATCTGTTTATGAGACATGACCCACTTTCTCCCGTACATAAGCCAAAGAGGCTGGCAGATCCTGCACACCCCCAAGCATCCCGAGTGACGGATCACGCTCGGGAGAGGCACCGCGTCCAGGGCTCTTGCTAAAGCACCAAGAGAAGCCTCTTCTCAGCTGAGCCCTGGCAACGGCTGCGGATACCACCGCAGAGAAACTGCCCAGCATTCCCGTGCTCCCCCTGCGAGCTAGTAACATGTTCTCCGCTGAGGATCACTAATTCCAGCAGGCCTGGGCAAGCAGTCTGGTCTTGAGCTGGCAAACCCTCCCCGAATGGGGAGCATCGCCTGTCACTCTACACTTTCTAACACTTTTTTCTAGAGGGAGAAGGGAGCATGGGCCAGTCTGCAGGATCACCAGTGCTCATCTTCCCAGCCACGCACACTCGCTCTCTCCCTCCCAACTCCATCCTCTGCTAACCAGCACCGCAACACCCCAGTGCCAAACGTGAGAAGTTACCAAGGTTTCTGATTTGAGATGAAGAGCCCTGGACAGCACGGTTCGGGCACGGCCGGGGCAGAAGATGTTACTGGCAGCAGCACTGCAGTGCACGGGGAGAGGCTATGCCAAGCTCGGTCAGGAGCAGCGGGAGGACTGGGGGAGGCACAGAGGTCATTCTCACTTGAAACCCCACAGCGAAATCAAGTCATAAGGTCTGACAGCTGCTATTTTTCCTCCTCTCACGTGCTCCATCTTTTACATTCCAAAATCATAATAATTATGAGTACAAAGAGACCCATGGTTTCTGTCTGCAATTGAAGCAAGAGGGTGTTCATTGTGTAATAGCAGACATGGGAGAATAAAAAGGTTACGGGGTTTGTAATCAACAGAGACACTTTTTTCCTCTGTGAAACACAGCAGCTTTTGGTAGAATCACTTGGCTCCTGTCCAGAACCTCCTGAACAGGAGCAAAGCTGTTATGCTGGCCCCATTCCACCTTTTTTACACTCGCCTCATCCTTCAGCAGTGGTAAGGTCATACGTACAAGTAGGATGCTCACAGAGGCAACTAGTCAGCTAAACACAGAGCTCAATGGGACAGAGTGTGACCAAAATGCATCAGCATAGCAGCTAACAACAGCAGACCAAAACTCTTCTCACATGGCCTGTCCTCCATAGATGTCAAAACATTTTATAGTGTGTGTAGGCTTACTCTTTCACAACAGAAAGAAGCAAGCAGATGCTGAAAGGTGAAGTAATTGGCCCAGGATTATGCAGTAGGTTAAAGTCAGGGCTGGAACACCTTGCCTGAAACACACAGTAGCAGGCCAGGATTGCTGAACTGCCCCAACATCATATTCAGCTCTATTTAAAAGAGCAGCTTTGCAGAGAAGTGAAAAAAAAACCCCTAGAATACAAGGTCCAGAATGAAAGAAAAAAACAGATAGGTAAAATCTAAGATTTGGGATTTTAGATGTGCTTTTATGGGGACCCAGATAAAGTTTTTGACTGAAACAAGCCCTAGGATCCAAGGCTGTTCTGTTCATCTATCCATTAGCCATAGACAATGCTACTAGTAAGGTGCTGTATAGTGACCAGACATCAAAAGTGCTCTCAGCGTCGTAGAATTAAGCTACTCACCAGCATTCAGGTGACAGTCTTTAATCTGGAACTGAAGCTCGTTTTCGTTTGGAATATCTTTCCATGTTGCAAGGAAGACCTGGCGCTCTAGGAACGAGAAAGACTATCAGCACTCCTGGATCATCACAGGACCATAGCATTAATTAATTCACTGCAGAATGTTACAAGGTAGACACACAAAAGATCTTTTGGTCACATTTTTCCCCGACATGGACAGATCCAGGATTTGCCCCTATAACCACCCCAGTCTCACTGTAGAAGCAACAAGGCTTTGATGGATTTTTGGAACCCCCAAACCAGAGACAGTCTTTACCATATGAGCTGTTTACAAACCAAGAACAGGTGGGATTTGACAAGAAAAATGGAGATCCACACATTTAGGATTACATTAGTGAAAGCTGCTGTTCAAGCAACTTCCCAATCAATTGAAACAACAATTTAATAAAGGTGACCAGGAATAAATGAATTAAATCCTAGACCCATTTGAGTGAATCAAACCCTCAGAAACACCCCGAACAAAACAAACACCAAAAAAAGCCTCAAAGAAAACAGATCCACTCCTTGTCTGGCAGAGAGAATCAGAGCAGAGGACTTGGGTTCTGGCAATATCAGAGTTGCAGGACAACGGGGACAGGCTATCAAACCAGATCAGTTCAGGCTGCTGAGATGCATTGGCATGAAGGTCACAGCCAAAGACACGTGAATCTCAGCCATGGGACAACTGCACCCAGCTGGGTGCTGCAAGCACAGTCTGACCACAGACCTAAAAGCACTCACCCATTTTGCCATCCTCTACGAAAAGCACGTTGAGAGGAATTAGGCAGCTGAAGTAAAAGACATCAATGTTGTTTTTCACAGCCACCTGTTACAGAAGAAACAGCAGGGTTAAAGAGTCTCTATCAGCTGGAAGTCCAAAGCGATCTCAAGATTTTGTGCAGTCTCATCGCCTGCCCACACACCCTGGAGTGCTTCCTCTGAGCAGGGGCCAGCTCTGAACATGAGACTACCTGGAGAGATGTTACTGAGCTTCTGGGCAGTTTCAGGCAAGGATCAGTCCCACCCCTCTGTGCTCGCTCCATTTTCACTAAAAGCTGCTCAATCTTCTCCTGTGAGCATTTCACCATGCTGCTTCAGAGCCAATTCACTGACGGGGTCACAGCCAGCACCCTTGCTCTTTTCAGCTCTTGTTCAGCCTCTACCTCCCCTCACTTCTTTCACCTCCGAGGTACATTCATACCTCTTGGCTGCGCACAGCTACTATCGTGTCTGTCATATTGCACATGAGCTGCTTCTTCACCCCTCTTTGCCATCTCACTCTTATAATTCCCCAGCTCCAGAACCCTGTATATTCTTTTTCACTCCCATTTCTTTATTTTTCACCTCCTCAGTAGTATCTCAGCCCGGACACTTTCTAGAAAGCCTGAAGCAGGTCTATGGCCTGTACCTTCCTTGCACCATCTCCCAAGTCTCCTGCGTTTACCTTAGTGAAAGCTATACAGCAAACATGTGCCAGGTGTTGACTCCTGGAAGAAGAAAGCCCTGCTACAGAGCAATCAGGGCAGGTAAAAAAAGATCACTTAAAAAAAGACTTAATTCTCAGTGTCATTAAACTCCACCAGACTGGGAGATGCACTGGATCGCCTTTTATCACACATGCTTGCCACATTACCAACTAATCTCTGCTCACACAAAGAGCAACCTCACTTTCAGTTTTCCCCAGGCTGAGAGCTGATGATACAGCAGGAGCCAACTGAAGGTCTGAGAAAGTGCACTGTCATAATATAGCACAGAAAAAGGTAGCTCTGGGCCTTATTTCTATGCTTCTCACACTCTCCTTCCATCATCCCAGATAGTGATAGCCTGTCATGGGAGTATCGTTCAGCAGACACCTGCCATTGCTTGCAACGAAGGAAACAGCCTGTAAGAGACCTAAAATTGAGATTGTGTGGGGAGCCCTGAACTTCAGGAGCCATTTGAGCTCCTCCTTCCTTTGAAAAATTCCAGAAGGAGTTCTCCAATCTGTCACCCAGCTGAAACACAAACCAGACCACGCTAAATGCTGAGCCAAAGAAATAAATTTGCTGCTACAAAGATTTATGCCAAGACAAACTCCATTCACATTAATAATTATATATATTAGTGTCCTGCTGACAAAAATCTATTGTCCCATAGTGGCAGGTTTAAAAAGACATCCCCAAATATCAGTGAAAACAGCTGCTGATAGACAAGGGAGGGGAATAAACCAGAGAATTCAAACACAAGTCAGCTGATTAGACATGCATGCAAGCCAGAGGCCAAGTGGTAGGAGAACAAGCTCCCAAATGAACTCTTCTAGCAATTGGGAAGGTCCCAGAAGTGCAAAGAACAGCAGAAAGGTAGATGCGACAGTCTGTGGGGTTTCTACTTTCAGCCATCACTAAAGGTAGCAGCTTATATTTAATTCCCACAGTGCAAACCAGCTTAAGAAGGGATTAATTTAAAGCCCACTAAAACCATGTAAATGATGGTGCAACCTAGAAAAAAATGGAAACGGTCCCCTGTAACAGGGAGCTGTTACGTGCTTTGACTGCCGGTGTCATACTCACGAACTGGAGTGTCTAGTCTTTGAGCTAGAGGCACCAAAACTAGAGGGGTAAAAGCAGACTGGTGGATGGACTTAAGGGATTCACCTCTGCAAAATATGATTGAATAGACTGGGTGAGTAGCCAAACGCACCTCGGAGTCTGGGAGGGGACAGCTGGGGAAGGGACAGCAGTGTAGACGTTCCAGACGCTTATGTTTGGATATGTCATGGAGATGAGCCAGAAGATGGAAAATTTAGGCTAAACGTCTGGGAAAACTGGATGGTGAGAAATATTAAGCAGCACAAAATTCTCCTGAGGAAGAGAGAAGCTCCAGTGCTTGGAATATTTAAAATCAGCCTTGACAATACTCTCAATAAGAAGAACTGTAGAAAAACAAAGCATAGCAGGGACTACACTGCATCACCTAAGATCTTTTCCAACTCTGATTTAGTGATTAATTGCCTTGCCTTAGAACAACAGAGATTACTTAGCTTTTGTAGCTAATTGTTGTTACCATACAACAGCAGTTTCTTACAAGAGGGGCTGGAAAGCAGTGCCTTCTCTCCAGTCACGGTTCTAGAGGCACACTCCAAATTAATATGCTAACCCTGTCCCTGCAGTTATAGGAATGCTATAAAAAGGTATCTGCTGACCTGCTTCTCAACTCTGCAGAAACATACTGAGTAAGCTGCTTTGCCTATACTCTGGAGAGCTACCCAATTAAGATGCTCTGAAGTGCAATTTCTTCCCAGCAAAGAAAAGCAAGCCACACGCCAGCTTTTCTCCCAAACTGCATCATTGGGTTCAGTAATGACATCACGTGTCACTTTGCAAGTATCTGTAATGATGCAGAAACCAGCTGTTACAAATAATATTTGCAAACAGGAAAGGAAAAAGCTACAGTCTCCTTAAACTTATAGCACTGGGACAAGACTGGTAAGCTTTTCAAGACTAGCTTCCATTGTGCAACGCCATGTACTTCCTCTGAACAGGCAGGTATACACTGTCAGTGCTGTGGTCCCCCAGATCTGGGCCATGAAAAGGCACCTGCAGGTACCTGGATGGGGAAACTTGCACCAGGGAGAGGCTAAGAGGTCCTGACAGCTGATAACAGCCTTCCAAGGTCATGGGCTTCAACCTTTGCACTGCCACATCAGGAGCATCCAATGCCATCTGACAGGCTACAAAAGCAACTGCAGGCAGAAAGCAGCACCTGTGAGAAACAGAGTACCAAAAAAATCCAGTGCTCCTCAGGTGGGAACAATCAGTGGCATCTAAAGTGATAACAGCAGCTGAGAAGTCTCTCCAGGTTTGGTATGTCTGAAAGGAACCTCCACTTGCATTCAATAAATCCTCCAGTCCAGACTAACTTAGCCTGTGGCTCTGCAGCTTTAACCTGGCGATATGGACGTGAACTACTAAATCTTTAACAAGACCTTCAGTTTCAGACATGTAAGAATTGAAACAGAAGCATTTTAAATAAAAATGGCTTTCCCTCTATGATCTTTTTTGAAAGGAAGAAAAAAATAATATTACTACCTTGTGAATTTAGTCAAGCAGACCACAAAGCTTCTGAAGAACAAAGTCAAAAGGTACCAGATTTTCATGTGATGCTTCACTGCTGAAAAGGTGTGAGCTCACTAAAAATTGGCACAGGGTTCATAATCACTTGTTCACAACCTGACTAGAGGAAGCAGCACCTCTAGAAATAAGCCCTAGAATGTATTTACTCACCTTGCAGCATAAGCGCCCTTCTGTTATCCTTTCTTGCAGCGCAACCCTCTGATAGCCAACACATGGTATTTTGTGGAAGAGGTACCTCAAGAACAATGCTAAGTTATTTTCTTCAATAGTGTAGGTTTCTGATGCTTTAAATCCCAGACTTGAGCATAAGAACTGACTTTCAAAGTCAAGTCTGAAAGCAACACAGATGCTTTCCATCAGCAGCAAGTACACAACATACCCACTTGGAATCCCATTAGCACCTACACTAAATTAAGGATTTACTTCATGTTGGGTTTTGCTTTAGAGCCTGGTAACAGCCAAACTGTTAAGGCGAGAAGAACTTTCTTCTGCAGAGCCTTTTTTACCTCTGCCAGCACAAGGTCATGGTTTATTCTGTGACAGTCTGCTGCTCTGGCTGTCAGATGCCCCCGGGGAGTGCTAGCTACTTCACTTCATTTTGTTTGACAGGTAGGGTTCTCAGGATCCTGCGGGCGCTTGACAGCCGCTGCCAGCCGGATGCTCTACCTACAGGCAGAAGTCACGAGCCCGGGCAGCGGAGCTGCGCGCAGACAGCAAGGCTGGGTGCTGCGCCCCTGGCTGCGCTGTCATCTCCCCGCACGCCGCTTCACGTCAGCGGTCAGGGAACAGCGAGTTACTGGGAGGGTTATGCTCTCATGTGTGCCTGGCTGTACTTGAAGTTCAAAATGTACTTTTTAATCAAATGTGCTGTACCGTGTGGCAGACCTGCCCTTAATCGGCAAGCCAACAGCTCTCCACAGCTGAGCTAGGAACTGGCTGCAGACGCCAAGCTGTGATCCGAGTCCTTAATTCAGGCTGCTCCCAAGAGGGTTCTCTTCTTTGCTGGAATAAGACCCTCTCTAGTAGAGGCTGTTAAAAAAATAACCTAGGCAATAAATCCAAGAAAGCACCTTCCACATCTAGCTACCCAAGGCTGTTCTCCGGTGGTTGGTCCAATAATTTTGACACAGCTCACACACAGGCCAATACGGTGCTATTTATCAAGCAGGCTCTGAAGGGAGAACATCTGCTGGCTGGACTTGCTGCTCATGCCGATTCTCAGTCTTGTTTTTATGGAGAGTTGAATGTGTGAAATCTGTTTCCAAGTACTGAGAGCTCTGCATTTGTGACCCGAGATACATTAACACTTCTGGTGAATGTGAGCTCCAGTGGTTCTGCATTGCAAGCAAGACAGTGAAAAGTGGAGGAGTGCAGATGGTGAGTTACAGCAGAACTGAGCATGGAAGGATAAGTACGAACCATTGCATTAGCAAGACCAATCTTTTCTCAATGAAGAAGCTGCACCTTCACCTGCCTTTATAGCAATGTTTTGCCAAACTCATTGGAAGAAACAAAAATGTCCTGCACCTCACACTGCTCAGCAGCAAGGGAGAGGTCTGTGTTTCCAAGTGTCACTTTTCAAGAAGAAATGCAGCTGGCAGATCCTTCCCTTTCAATACTCGCCAGATCATTTTACAGGCATTTTGGAAAACTGAAGCTAAGCTTCTTTCAGTTGCATGCTCACTAGCCGCAAAAAACAGCCCTGGCAGTTGACAGCAGGTAACGCTGGGGAACGCAACACACTGACTGTCAATTTTGAATGTGGATCCCAAGAGAATGGCAATGCTCCAGGCTCAGGCAGACTCACTACAGCTCCAGGAGTCCCTGCAGCTTGTTTTCAACTGTATCGTCTTCTGCAAGTGGTTACCATCTCACCAAAGAGATTATCTTATTCATGCCATGACAGGCCAGGCCAGGCCTGAGCTCCAAAGCTCTCGAAAGCAGGCTGGCTCCACTTCACCCATTTCCAGGGCTAGGGGAGCAATTCTCATGTACCCCAATGAACAAACTGTGTATTCTGATTTCACAGACCTTAAAAGGCCATTTATTAGGAACAGTGGTTCTCTTTAACATAGAAAGGCTCTCATCCCAGGCATTTTCTCATTCCAAATTTGACTTGAAGAGGTATTTGGAAAGAGTTAATATCCCTCACTAACACAAATCCCTATTTCAGAACCCATTTTTCTCTTTGAGAGCTCAAGGTCTCACACACAGTGGCAAAGATACCTCACCCACTCCAACTCTTCTCTTCCACTACCTTTGACCCTATCAGCCTACGTGTCATCAGAGGGGTATTGCTGCTTTGTGAAAAGGCAACTACAGGACCCAAGCAAGTCTGTACAACTACTAGAGCCATCTCCCTGGATGGCAAATGAGACACAGCTATCAAATACTCATGAAGCTCTATGCAGCCTCTCGCACACCTTTGGACAAGACCTTGTTAGCACTTACAAGTGCCATGCTCTGCAGAGGCAGCTCTGGGCAGGTGCTGCCAGGTAGCCTCCAAAATGCTGATAGGGCACCGCAAGAGTGCACAGATAACTCAGATTATCACAAGATGCAAGGTGACAGGCAAACAGAAGACTCTTCAGTTATATTTTACCAAAGTAAGCCTCTGAAAATATTTCAGTCTTCCTCATCTTGTAAAAATGGCTTTTGTTAACTTGTCAAATATTTCAGTTTCTTTTCATGATTACAAATGTTAAGATTAAACCAGCTGTACTGGGTGAAAGATTAGAAATGGTAGTAAAAATAACCTGAACAAGACTTGAATTCATTACTTCTGAAATAGTTGCCTAAGGAATGTACAACTAGTCTTTGAAGTTTCTAATTAACGTGACAATAAGTTGAAAGCTATCAGTTTAGTTATTTCAGGACTTATTTTTCTTGTTATTAAAACAAAAACACCCCAGCAGAATAGGAGACGAATAAGGTCCTCAGGTTCAAACCAGCCCTGCATCTACTTCAATGTTCCCCAGCTCAGAAAAAATGCATTAAGCAAATTCAACTTGATGAGTGTTTTGGTTCTTCAATGAATACAAGAACATTTGTATGCTCTACTCCTATATTATGCTATAAATTGTTCCTTAAGTAGGTCACCAAAACGATTTCTGAATGTTTCAAGACAGATAATTTCTACACGCACTCACAAAACAAAACCAGAGCCTTGGCTGTCAGGGCAATGACAGATCTCCATCAAACCCACTACTGTCAAAAAAGTAAGGGGAGTGCTCTTTTTAACTTGGCATCTGCTATCATGATTCAACTCTTTGCAGAGAAATATACTATTACTCCATATGGCAGCTTCCCCAATTGTAAAAGGGCAGCCAACTTCTATGGCAATGAGAGCGCTAGCAAATTAGCAACTAAGTCTGGCACTAATGAATGCTCCGCTGTCTCAATATAAGGTAGCTGGAGGTTTCCTCGCATGTTTTCTCTTTGCTTTGTTCTAGCAGAAGATGGTACAAGAAACAAACTGTGTTCCAATTCCTTTAGAGATTTAATAACCCAAATACTTCACTTCCTTCGTGATCAAAGGAAGCAGCAACTTGAGAATGCCTTGTTGAGAGAGTCCCCAGTGTTATGGAGACAGATCAGGACTGTCACCTCCTAGAGACTTCCAGATTTCCTTCAGAGCAGGAGGTAGACTTTACCACAGCTGACCCAAATGTAGTGGTGCAACCTCATCTTCATGACCTGGACGCAAAAGAAACCCAGCCTTTCCACAAGCTGGAAGGGCCCTCTGTGGAAGACAATCACATGTAATTCATTCACTGTCCGCATGCTCCCCCATCGCATGACTGAGCTCAGAGTTGGAGTGTAGGACTGCTCGTTTGAGTGCCAGAGAAGCTATTTCGAGCTGTTTGCCCAAAGACTCATCAATAAGTCATAAGCCCCAGAATGGAAGTCAAAAGAAGGGAAAAAACAGTTGCTCAGGCAGAATAAATAGTAACTTCCATTGCATTCTCAATCTAAAAAGAGCATGAGCTGCTTCAAAATATTCCCCTCTATGGGCTGCTACGCTACAGGAACCTAACCTAGTTCCATCTCCTGGAGACTCGAGGCGAGTGAGACACGCTACAGTGCGAGTTAACTGCATCTTTGGGATAGTGGGAAAACCATCCTGGAGGAGCCAGCTACACAGAGCAGAGGCAGGAGTCACTTGCTGAGCTCCGCTCCAGAGTGGCTGCACATGGCAGCAGCGGGGAAGAGCCTCCTTCAGGGGAGAACCGTCTGCCTGATGAGTACTTCAAGACCAAGGCCCCTGAGGCACGCCGGGACTGATGGAGAGTCTCTGGTCCAAACCAGAGGGGAACATCTCCCTGGATCAGGTTGGCAGCCCAATCTGATAAAAAGCCTCTTCTAGGGAATGCTGTCCCTGACATGCCCCAACAGCCTCATTAATGAAACATTAGCTGCTTATGTCATTTCTCCTCTGCCTTTCCTGGAACACATCTTGTTTGCCTTGGATTAAGCTCTCTGTGGCAGGGATGTGCCAATGCCTTTGTAAAACACCCTGGAAGTTAAGAGCACTAGAGAAATATTAATCACTCCGCATTTGCCATCTTTCCTGCATTTCCTTTAATTGCCTCAATTCCTGCTGACAGCTCTTGCTGCCTGCTCCACCACAGGCATGCACTTTCTCTGTTCAGATCAGCTCCAGTTCATAAGTCCAACCAAATCTCATGCCCAGTTTACAGAAGAGTGTTACTGGAGCAAACAAAGACCTTAATCTACACAGATGCAGTGGGTTTGAGGTGTTTGAAAAGTCACAAAATCCAAGAAGTCTCTGCCTCAGTCCTTCTGGGAGAGACTAGAAAAAGGAATAGGAAGAAGTTTTGGCCAGATGCATGGCCTAAATCCAGGAGGTCTGCCTGGTTACCCTATACACAGTATTTTGTTACTAGAGTCTTACCACATTGTGTCGGGCCAGACAAACTGGGCTGAGCACTTGCTGATCTCCCCCCTGCCCAGAATGAGACAATCCATACCTGGAGGTTGTTCAGAGGCTCCATTTTCATGACTGGTCCCAGAGTGTTGAGGGGCAGGGAGACATCAATACTTTGGTTTGGCATCAGAGGTGTGTGAATGGCCAGTGGGGTGCTTGGAATGACCCCGAAGCTAGGCAAGAGAAAAACAGAGGTGATGAGAGCAGCACTGCATTGCCCAACACCTATCTCCCTTTTGCCAAGCACAAGCTGGCTCATCTTCCCATTACTCCTGAGCTGCCCCTGCTGTTACTCCAGGGGAGGAGCACAGTTCAAAACAGCAGACACTCAAGTAGGACAAGGCACAGGAAACTCAGTCAGGTCCATCTTGCTGACAACATGCACCATCCTGCCCAGGGAACCAGCATCTGGGAATTCTTCCATTACCCACAAAGCCTGCCCAGTAAGGAGCAGCACCTGCACTCAGACTCAGGCCTCTTGGCGCTCTCTTACAGAGCCACAGAGCACTGCAAGTAGAGCATATCACACACTGCATGGCTGTCACATCATTGGGACCTATGGAAGAAGGAACTGGAGCCAACACAGAACAAACACACAGCCAAGGAGGAGTATGTGGTTTGTAACAGAGCACTGTAGAACAAATGAATCAACGCAGCCAGCTGTCTGATCTCGAATGACAGCGTCTGGCACTGTTGCTTGGTTTGAGGCTCCTTCAGCTGGGGATGTATACCACCACAGCAAAGTGAATGTTTACTTGCCCGTTCAGTCCAAGAGGCATTTAATTCCACAGGCACCTCTGCTTAGTGTGAAGAAGAGGAAAAGCAGCTAACATTTAACATATCACTTCTGTACTATGTACCAGCTTCTTTTTGAAAGCAGATGGAAGTGCAGATGCATAAGATAGTTTTGGTGTCCACTCATGACTGTGTTTCTCTTTAGCAGAATTCACATTAGCTCAGAGGTGATAGAGCATTTACAGGAAGAAAGATACATAACCGTGTATTTTTATTTTATGCACTGAAAAACTGATAGTGTCTCTGCACAGTCAGCCACATGTGTATTGGCTACGTCATACTTTCAGAAACCGGTAGATGCCCCATTCTTTGTTCTTAGTTTTCAGCTCTAGGGAGCCAAAATAAGAATATTCTCAGCCAGGGCCCAGACATGTGATTTGCCTTCTGCAGCCATTTCACCTTCGGGAACAGAAGTTCTAGTGTCTTCCCTAAGACTCAGAGAAAAAACAAAGTTGCATTTTGCTACTAAGTGGCTGTGAGATTACAGCACACTAGAGCTCTAGCTTTCTTTCTTTTTTTTTTTTTTAATAATGCTTTATCCCAATACTGTGGTGAATGCGATTAGTAGCAGCAGGAGAGGGGGAAAAGCAACAAAAATTTCCTAGTCACAAGTCTTAATATTAAAACCTAAAGAGCCAGCCCATTGCAGCTCCTTCCAATGCACCAGCCACAGTGGAAAGCGGTGACAAGAGAACAGTACTTGCAGAAAAGTAAATAGTAGTAGATTGTATACAGAGTGTGTGCTGATATGCTGCAAAAGGAGAAACTGCTGTTTTACTGCACAGTATTTAAACTTCTTACATCCTTAAGAAGTACCATATAGGTGTGGCTAGAGAACACAGCTTGATGTATGGGGAAAAAAAAAATCACAAGCAAACCGGCTTTTTTTCAGGCCAATTTGCATGAAACATTTGCATATAGCAGCTTAGCAAAACTCACCAGAAAATATAGCAGTCCAGGGAGAACATTTACCAAGAATTACTTAGCATAATGTCTTTTGTAAGTAAATATTATTCATCCCAAGAAATCCCAAATTTGCAAGGCAAGTGATATTAAAGAGATGGTTTCAGTGGATCTTTAGTATAGAGAACCCTTTTCCAGTGAAAGGATATTAAGAAATATGAGGAACATTTCAGTCACAAGATATTCTTTACAGTCTTGATAAGAACTAGCCTGGTCCTTGTTCTAGATAACATATAGCAAACCACACGATAAACTCTCTGACTGGGAAAGGTATTTGTGAGGAGACACCACAGCTGTACTGCCATGTCATGTCTTTTGGCTGAGACACGTTTCTGAGAACAATCTGTATGCTCTAAACATTCAAGTGGCTGCTCCTTCTGACAAAATTGTTCTGCTGCCAATTACAGGGAAAACATGTGCCATAGGCTCTTAACTTGCAACTTCTTTATTGACAAATAGCTTTATTAATGAGACCTGTACTTCCAGACAGTCTGAGGGGCTGCACAGCAATTAAGTCAGGAGGTGGAGGCATTATGGATTGATACTTGTGCAGCTCAGATGCTTGCCTGTTTATGCTCTCTCTCTTTCCTCAGGGCACTTACTGGCTATAAAACCACTAACCTGCCTAACAACTCATGAGGCTGCTTTAAAACTCTGCAGAGATTAAATGGGGCAGATGCTGTTTCAGAGCTAGGAGAACGACAGGACCGTCTGCTGCCTGTTTCCTCATAGATTTATCAGTCTGTATTTTCAGCCCTTTCACACAACTGTGGTGTGATGAAGAGTTCAGGCTGTATCATCCAGCTGTTTCCACAACTGCATTATAGACCTACATAAAAGCCCTCCCTGCATCTAGCAGTGTAGACACAGGCTCCTTTCATAGGAACATGCAATCTTTTTATCATAGCAGACAAAGTGCATTGATTTCTTACCTGTTCTTATTGAACTGAATGGCAAAGTCAGTCATGTGCTGCAAAGCCTTATTGGTAAAGTTCATCTCCATGTAGATGTGTCCCTGCCTGTGACTGAATGTGCCCGAGATCTCCAATCCTTTAGCCTTCACTGCAGGCAACCAAACCTTGAACACAAGAGATGTCATTCAGCATGAGAAATCGGTCCTGAAGATAACAAAACAAGTAGTTTTCCTATCAAAAGAGAAGTCCTGAGTTCAGAAATCCAGCTGCAGAGGCACATAAAGCCCACGGATGTTAAAGAAACGCTATAGGGAAGATACAACATGGGGTGTTGAAAGGATCAAGCTCACCGATGAGAAACAAGCTTGCTGCTCCTAATCAGTGTTTGTTCACAGCACTCACGTAAGAATTCAAATACACTACAGCATTAGTGTGCACAAGAAACAGTGAAAGCTTGTGTCCATCACGCTGATGTGCGACTTACCAAGTCTGCTGATGGATAGGCTTCTCCCAGGACTTGTTGGGCTACTAGAGGCAGGACAATACTAAAGTTTGAACCAAATAAAATCACAGGGCGGATACTATTAGCTGTTTGGGTTCTGGATTCCTAGATCATCTTTGTGGGAAAAACCCAGACCCAAATTTGAGTGGTGCAAAATGAAGTAGTTCTCAGCTCAAAATTACCAGGTTGTTTTGTACTTGGTCTTACATATGGTGTAATACTTGCAAGTAGCTAAGGACCAAAAGCTTTGCGTATGCTTTGCAGAACCTTGAGATCCTAGATTTCATAGGACGACTTAAGTTTATTCGTCCATTGACTATTTAATAAGAGTGCTAATTTTTGTTTATTCCCTTCGGCTGCTCCACAGCCTGTTACCAGAACCATGTTCTGTATCTCACGAACCCTCCAGACTAAGCATGCTTCAGTCAGTGCATCTGCGATCTCTGTCACTAACAGAGCATTTATCTGCATTGCACTGCGGCACGCTCATCGCAATCACATCATTTTATCTTCACTGTCACGTTGGATTCCTCCAAATAAATGAATCTGCTATGAAAGTTGTAGCAAATTGTATCCTACCCTCAGTTTCCTGGGAAAACTTGCTAAGAAGTAGGTCTCCAGGAAAGCTGCTCTGACAAAATTGAAATTCTCCTATCTTATATAAGCCATTCTTCAGAGTAATAGTTTTACAGGCAAAATGAGTGAACTGCTGAAAAACCGGAAGTCTGTAACTAACAACTGACATGGTCTCCAACACACCATTACTCTGTCTGGGAAAAACCCAGGACATCCCTAACGGGACCGAGCTAAACTAAGGTGCCCCAGTAGCACCGGAGACCCACAACAAAGGGGACAAGCAAGCAATCTCAGACTTCTTGTAGCCTAAGGTAAGGCAACACACTAAGGATGTTCTTTTTCCTTACGTACAGACTTTGGAGCCACATATCCTCCAGGAGCCATGCCTATACCAGATGAGAGCTCGAAGAGATCGTTGAGTCCACTGCTCACCACCGCTGGGGTGGGTGAAGGGGCAAAAGTGGCTGGCACGGAGGAGGGAATGTAGGTCTGCCCCACCTGGAGGAGTTAGAAAGAACAGGCACTGATTAACATCACACATGAAGAACACTACTTATTTAATAAAGCATAAACTCAGGCAATAACCTAAATATTTTAAAGCCATTTGCAGCTTCCCTGCTGAATTATCAATAGTGCTAAATAATGCATTTGAATTCCAAAGCTCTTGGCAACTAATCCCTACACTCGGCTGTCACCTCAACCATGCAATAGCTTTCACATCGTTTTTTATAGCTCCAGTTATCTATTCCCACTGTAGAGGAATGTTTCTTCTCCATCTCTTCCTCTCATAAAGACAATATGTTTTGTGGATCTAACCTACGTAAACCCAGGAAAAAGAAGAAAATGCTTCAAATCTTCCCCCAACTATGACAGTCTTCAGGAATCTGCAAGATTTTGCATATCCAGAGATAGCAAGGGAGTCATGACCGTACTGTGTACTCCCACCCAAAGCCAGAGCTCTGCATTCTCAGCACTGTGGTCCAAAAGGTTCATTACATGAAGCAGAACTAGTTGTCTCTGTCTGCCAGAGGACAACTTTTCTGCGAAAAGGACAATCCTTTCCTCTCAGGACTTAAATGAGGGCACTGAACCTTGAATATTAACCTTTAGGTGCCCAGATCCAGGTGGAAGAGTCACACTCAAGTTAGATTCCCAAGTTCTCTTTACTGTGAGCAGGAAGAATTACACGCTTGAGAATAAGATTCAGTCAGCAGCCCAGAAACAGGCAGAATGACTACGGCAGGCAATAGGAAATACTGATGACGAGTCTGGGTCTAAAGGCCCACTGCTGTCCTGTGTTCAGGAACCCACCTGAGATGTGGTCTTTCAATCAACCCTTTGGACAGGGAGGACTGGTGTTTTTACAGACCTGTTGGTGGGTTTACGCTGACCCAGGAAGGCAGAGACCTGGCTCTGTAGGTATGATCTCTACAGAGTAAGTATCTCCCACGTCCTGGTGAGTACTGCCTGGGGGCTACAGGTTTACTGTACCACTGGCTCTTCTCTGCCCTCATGCTGAAGTTAGAAAGGAATGCAAGATTCACAGGGAAAGAAGGAGAGCGAACGACTGCAGTCATAACAAGGGTCTCTGAAAAGCCCTCACTCCAGAACTGAGTATGCTTTCCTCACTGAATTTACTAGCTACACAGTCTTGGGAAGAGGGACTGGAGCTTTCTCCAGGAGACGGCTTTTGGCTGTGGGTTGGAGGCAGACTCCCTCCTGCCCACTGAGTCTCCAAGTCATCTTGCATCCTTTTCCCATGCTTTCCTGGAAGAAGCCGGTATGCATTTGAAGCCAAGGGTGCTTTGGAAGCAGCCTGAAAATCTCCCATGTCCTGGCAAGCGCTCTAGGCACTAGGACACCCACAAAACAGAGGCACAGAGAAGGCGGCCAGTGTCAGGCAGAGTTCAGCACTGACCACACATAGTAGGAAAGCTCAGAGCACCTGATCCTGATGTCCAGGAAAAATCTTACGTGGCATTTGGGAGGAGAAAAGCACTGAGTTCAGACAAGCCTGTCATGACACTGAGTTAGGGTTACAACAGAACAGGCTTTGAGAGTAGAGAGGTAAGCATCCTTGGCCATTCAGCTGCCAAAGCAGTTGCACAAGGACTGGGGCACTGCCAGTATTAATGCTGGTGCTCAAACTAAAAGCTCTGAGAAAGAAGAGCTAAGCAGAGAGAGCCAACAGGTCTGGCCCTGGCTGTTCTTAGGAACGTCCAGGTCACAGTTGAGCTCAAAGCAACATAGGTGGGCACCTGTGTGTTTCAGTTGCATTTGTCCGTTTTCAAACATCTTCAGGGATTTAAAGCATCTGCCAGCACATAATGGGTGAGGTTATATTTAAAAACCCTGAGCTTTGAGCAGCTTTTTAAATTGGGGAAAAAAATGGAATGGCACTTACTGCCGGGCTTCCTCCAATGCCCCCGCCAAGGTCACTGCCAAGCTGAAAGACAGAAGGAGAGAGAGGAGAGAAAGACCGAGTTCATTTAAGCCAAGTGTCAGATGGCTGGAGTGGAGCTCAGTTGACCGCACTGCTGCGAGCACGTCTCGCTCGTGGCGTACAGGACAGACAGAAACGCAATGATGGGAAAGCACAGGGAACAGAGGGGCGTTTTGGCTGTTGTGTGAGCAGAGCTATTTGCAGAACTACCCCACACACCTACTGTGGACAGCAGTGTTTTGCAGGTTAATAAGAAAAAAAACTCATTCACTCTTGCGCCTGTCATCTGCACCAAAAAGTCTGCACAATTCTTCACGTTTCATGCATAAGCGCTTTTCATTCAGCCCACCTCGCTGGTTGCCAACAGTCCTGAGCAGCTCCACAAAACCCAGACAGGTAACTGTGAAACGGAATAACAAAACTGACACGAAGCTCACTTCCTGAAAGCTTTAGTTTTCTAGGGAACAGCTACAAACTACGGGAAAACACAATGCATCTTGGCTACGTTCCTCTGACACGTGGCTAAGGAAAAAAAGAGAATGAGATATGTGCCGGCTATTACAACGGCTCAGATAGGTGGGCTTTGTCTTCCCTTTGAAGATGCTCCCCTCCCTTAGACGGGAAAAAAAATTAAAAAAACAGCTTCATGATCTAATGGGCCATTCAAATAGTAAAGAGACCTTACAGTGCACTAGGATATTTCAGTAACGATCTCTGCCAAGCTACACAGCTACAGTTTGAAGCGACTGAAATAGCCACTGTGTACCACCCGCGCAACCCTCCGTAAGCACTAAATCCTCTCTGAAGCCCTTCTGCCAAACCATCCTGCAGCCCACCTAGAAGCTGTCCTACCATGAACTCCCTTCACAAAGCATCCAGACCACTTCCTCAGTGATAAAGCCCATTTTTTAAACCTCCACACCATTCTACACGCTTGAGAGCATTCAGTGATCAGGACAGACTCCAAAGCTGGCTACAAGAGCTGTTTGTGAGTACAACAACATCACTCCTGTGAATATTTATAAAGCACTTGACAGATAACTGATAGCCAGGAGGAAACAAGCATGGATCTGCAGCAGTTATTCACTACAGAGGCATCTCCAGGCTTATCTGTGTCCTAGGCTTTTGTTCAGAAGACCATCGTAGTTTTTTGCCTAGTGTAGGATTTTTTTTGTCACATTCAGACAGGGATCACACCCTGGCAATGTGCACGGAAGAGGAAGCAAGCGCGGGGGCAACGCGGGAGCCAGCCCCATGGGGAAAAGGCTGGACTGGCAGACCAGAACAACATAGCTCACCCCGTAGATGGCTTTGCTCTTTCCATTTGATTAGAGTTTGGAAAGTTTGCTTGCTTTTAAAAAGCATTTGACAAACCGGGTCAACAAAGGCTCTAGGTATGTTATTCAAATATACACTGATGTGTTGAGATATCGAAAAAAATGCATACAGCTAAAGCAGAAGCTTCCAGGAGTGCCTGTGCTTAAGAGCCGAAAAGGCTCCAGCCTTTTCTCTCTGCACAAAAGACTTGGAAACTTTGTTCTGGTCCCTGATAGCCTGTTCCCTGGGAGATCTCATGGCAAATGTATTTTACACTGGTCAAGAAATAACATAAAGATTCATACTTCTCTCCTTCAGAGCACAGATAAAAAGGATAAAATGCCTTGAGAACAGCAGCAAAATTGCAAGACAGTGACTTTATAGACGATAACCAGCCTCCAAAAAACCCAGTAAAATTTGACAAATCCCTGTGCTATTCTGGATCCCCCTTATATCTCCTGGCATCTCTCCTTCCCCCAGTCCCCACAGGAGCCACCTGATACAATATCAGCTACCATAAGTAGGTGTTAGAGAAGTACAAATCACACATGATTTGCCTCTTGTTAAGAAGCCTTAAGAGCTTTTTTCCTGTGTGAGACTCACTTTATCCCTACTTGAGGTCATGGCAGAAATTTATAGGACATCCCTCATCTTCTGCAACAGCCACCCCATCCTCCTGCTGCCCATGGCAGTGCACTGTGCAAGTCAAGTCGTTTTTCTTAGCTTACTTAAGAGATAACAGATAAAAGTGAGTGATTCCCAAGTCAAAAGAAGGATCGATCACAGACCGGAGGAAGACAGCCAGGGGATGCAAATCCAATGAATATTGAGCTTATAAAATAGGACTTATTACACTGTCAGGTGTCCCCCACTGAAGCAGTCTGGCAGAGCAGAGTTTTGCTCTACAGACTGCTCTTTAAGCCAAGCCATGTTTTAGATTAATACATCAGATCATTTACATCTTGTTACTGGCTCACTGAGGAGTAATAAATGCAACTATTACACCTCATCCCTATTCACAGTCCTGCACGCAGATGAACTTCACACTTTATACTGACAGGCAGTGAAGTCCAGACAAAAAGAAAGAAAGATAAAGAAACTAGTTTATTTCCAGATATTACTGTATGCACAGAGGATTTCTGGTACTGTTGTCTGAAGCAGGAAAAAGACTGGTTTATCAAGCAGCAAGCATTTTACAAAGGGTATTATGGAAATGACCGAATAATTCTGCATAATCAAGCCAGATGTTAACTATTCTACCATTTCCTACTACATTCATCATAAGAAGCTGCAGGCTAGGAATCCAACCTCGAAGAAACCCATACACTGGTATCTGCATGCACTCACTGTGAAGGGAAGGAATGACATATTGGGGTTCCTCAAGCTATCCACAAGTCTTACATTTTCCCTAGCTGTCAGGCCTTGAGGGAAAAGTAGAATTTGGATTTATTGCTTGTCTTGAGTTGAGCCTCCAGCTCTCACCCCCTACAAGGTGGAAAAAAAAAAACCCTCACTGGCTCAGAGAATTTACCATGAGCCTCCTTACATTTCTAAACTGCACCCAACATCTCTGCTTTGTGGTAGAAAAGATCTCTTTCTAATGCCAGGAAGCTCTGACCTGCTCCTCCTGAAGCCCTGCTTTACTCCTAGGAGGGGTCTGCACACAGCAGCCTGCCACTCTCTTGGCTCCTATGCTTGGGACCAAGCTCTGCAGATGTGTGCTACAAAGCTGCAGAGCAATCTCCAAGAAGCTGGCAGCTTCACCACACCCCTACAGGCAGAGCTGGCTCTACCTATATAGTAAAAAGCAAAGTGACAACATATCTACTTCAACAGAAATTAAAGGGGAGAAGTTAATAAAGAACTGATCAGTTCCACATCAGCTCCGGGGTGCACTATGCATTGCAGCAGCACAGAAATCCCTTTCTCCATTTTTCTTGCCTGCCACCCTCCCATAGCAGCAATGCTTTCCCCATTTAGAAACTTACAGCTCTGGTTTACCCAATCCTCCTGCAAGATGCCCAAGACCTAACTTTATTCCAAACTCAAAATGATGGAAGAGACGGTAACAGAGATGTGTGTGAGTAAGAGGGAAGGAGGAAGACAGAGGGAACAGGAACCAATTACCCACGGAGTGTCCTCTCCCATCTGGAGTGACAGGCAGAGTGCAGAAGGAAAGAAGCAGATATTAGTCAGGCCTGAAGTGATGCTGAACCAATTCCCCAGGGCTGGCAGCTCTAGTTAACCATTTCCATTCATCTCATGGGTGGGCAGCCACTCCTGTCAGAAGGACAGCATGAACCTGCCTTACATGAGAGCAGGCAACAGCCCCACGGAGGAGAGGCCCACGTTAATACAGCTGTCAGCCCTACTCAGGCTGAGACACCCGCTACGAACGTGGGGTGGATGTGGGCTGCCACTTGATGGCCAAAGAGAACTTGTAGCACTGCAAAGCCCTGATCCTGAGCCCAAAGTTGGCAGGCTTGCCTCTTGCTGAAGAGCACAAAGCCTGTCTAGGATGAAGAGCTGCCAGTTTCAAGAGGCGAGCAGGGGATGAACAGGGAGCCTTGGCCACCAAACGCACAAAGTTCTTCGAACAGAAATCGTCTTTATTCCCTCCAAACCCATCCTGCCACAACAGCACTCAAGCAGCCACATGGGTTTAAAGAAGAGGCTGGGCTCAACCCTGTATCAACAAAAAAAGTACCAGCACCTCTTCCCAAACTATATCAGCACCTTTACTTTGTATTAGTTGGCTCAGACAGTGTTGCAGCTTGAAGAGCATTTGCCCTGTAATTTCAACTCCCTGTAAGCAGTTATGCTGACTTACGAAGTGCAGCAGTGTTAGAGTTACTGCATCAGGAAGGTTTATTTGCATCTTAACAGCGCTTGTAATGAAGTGACTCTGCTGAAGTGTTCATGTGATCCGGAGGGGTTACAATCACTTCTGCAACATGACGTGAGGCATTTAGAGCTCCAAAAAATAACAGGGAGGGTGGAGCCAGGGACAGAAGCTGCAACAACTACTGCTCAGCAACTGCTTTGCCTTGTGTCCAGAGCATAGGCGGGGCTTTCAGAGCCGCTATGCATTTCATGGAGCCATAATTCATGGGTTAATGGTGGTCAACTGCTGCCTCCTCCCTCCCTCGCACCCCAAACCAAGAGTTAAGCATCACAGCTCAAGCAGCTAGGTGACAGCATGCAGAAAGCAGCAAGGAGCACAAGGCATTTTCCTAACAAGAATCAGGAGATGGGGCTGACTGAAATGCTGAAAGCACAGTTGCTAACAGGCCACTTGATCTGGACTAATCCTGTTAGAGACATCTTAACTGCAGGACAGATCATGCATGGTCTGCATCTTCTGACCTCCTGATGGGCTGTAGCTATCTCATTGCAGACTGCTGTGGCTCACACAGAGGCATTTTCAGTACCTCATTTGCTGCTTATTTTATGTCTCTGTTTTCATACCGCCAAGCCAGGCTTGCAGAGCAGAAGGGCTACTGTCCAAACCAAGGACAGTTATGTCAAAGGTGGTGGAGGACAGGTCATGCTGCCAGTACCATGGCCACCAGTTTCAGTAGCAGTTACTGCTAACACTTTACCTTGCTGAATGATTTCCATCAACAAAACTAAGTACTAACCATTTTCATTTTCTAAAGAGAAAAAAAAAAAAATCAGCTCTACAAAGCTCTAGCAGCCCTATTGCTGTTACAGCAACAGCCTTACATCAGATGTGAATGAGTGACCCACCAGAAGAGCTCCTTTTCCGTATCAGCACCGCTCCAGAGTAAGGGACACATGCCCTTTGTCAAAAATCCTAACAGATGTCCTTTGTAGCTCATCAAACCAGAACAGCCCAGATGAAAGGAGATGTTCAGCTCCTTGTCAGAGGCTGGAGGAGCACCCTGGGGAAGCATCACATCCGCTGCATAAATGGATGTTGGGACTGACCTAGCATAGACGCTCTCACACTGTAGGTCCAGGAAAAGGTAAATAAAGTAACTTTCCTAAGATTATACACAGCAAGTCACTTGCAGAGCCAGGAGAGGAATATGGCACCCAGGGCAGATTGGGGGTCGCTGTTGGGCTTCCACAACTACATGAGGCTTCCTACTCTGAGTATATGAAATAACTTAGTAGAAGGTTGGGTATTTTTTTAAATAAAGATTGCCGAGTCCCTAATCAACCTCAACAAGCCAGGGTGTTGTCCACTAAGGCCAGACTTTGAACGCTCCACTTGAAAGCAGTCAGACAGACAGGGAGGGAGGGACACCAGCAGCCCCTGCTCACCAGCCTTTTGGATCAGGCAGGCACTCAGGACTGCTGTAGCAGGCGTTTCTTCCTGGGCTGCCAAGGACATCCCACCAGAGCGAGCTAGCACTCAGGTCCCAGCCTTCCATCACACTTCAGAGCAAGCACAGTGGTGGGACACAGCCCCGAACCACACAGAAGAGACCCCTGGGGTCAGACCCCCCTATATCCAACCCAGTGATATAGAAGGGCACAGCTCCACCTCAAACAGCCCACACCAGTCCAGGTGTTACAGAAAACTGTGGATATCCAGTGTTTATCAGCTTTACAATTCAGGACATAAATCAGTCTGACCAGCTGGCAGCTTTGAATCAATAATATTCTTGTAGATGAGTGGCTAGAGTATTAAATAAAACCCTTTCATAACAGACAATCCAAGTCTGTTCATTCCTACAGATTTACTGCTCTGCCCCCAGGTTTAAAGCCAGCCTCCTTGGCTCCTGGCCACAGTGTCCTGCTCCCATTAAACGCTCGGGCTTGCAGGGAGCTGCACAATGTGCTGAGCAACACGGAGGTCTCATGCCCAATGGATTTTCAGAGCAAATGAACACACAGAAAGGTTTAAAGACAAAATGACCCTGGCTCATTACAGCATGGATAGACATCCTACAGAGCGCTGCATCAACAGTAAACCAGGAGCTGGAGGGCTGTCTATAATCTGCATGAAGTTTAGCCACTTAAGATCCGGCTTTAGGGGGATAAAGCATCAAGCTCCAGGTCTCAGCATACCCAACTCTGCATCCGGCTGTCTGCTGTCCAAGCAAGTTTTGCTTCTCCCACATTAGTGACTGGTATCACTACTTTGCACTGTGGAGCTGGAGATCTCAAACACCTCTGTAACAGTGGGCTTGGTCACTATTTTACAGAAAAGAAAGCAAAGCAGAGAAGAACAAGGTCTGCCCAGGGTGGCAAACAGGGACACAACCTGAAGCAGACGCAGTTCTGGCTCTGTTCACTAGCAAACAGCTCTCTAAGTCATATAGCGAGTCTGCTCTGGTTATAAGCAAAGCATATCTTGTTCTTGTACTAAAGGCCCTTTTTCTCCTTTTTTTAATTGTTAACACATGCTCAGCATCTGTGCATGTACAATATGCATGTTACATTTAATACCAATTACAGGACTCACTATGGAGATAAGAGTTACTCACTAAAGAAATTAACCTATCAAGCAGCTGGAGTCTCACTGGTCATGGGGATAAATATCTAGCAATGATGAGGAAAATTCAAGTGAACAGTATTAATTTGGTGTTTATCCAGTTTTACATCACGCAGTCTCTATTTAAATGCCTGGAAGAAAAATACCCCACAGTTTAAAAAAAATGGAAATGCAGAATGACATTTTCTGTGGAAATTAATGCTACTGTTGATCTTTCTGGGTTAGTCCTGTTGGGACTTTCACTGCAAGAGCATCCCTCTGAAGAGAGACACCCCCTCCAAAGAAAAGGAGGCATTATCAAATACACAAGAGCTGCAACAAGTATCCAAGGAGATCAACACATGACACTGAGTGAATGTGACAAATTGGCTGAGATCCTGCCAGCAGCCTCTTCCAGACCTTCAGCTGCCTTTGAGACACTCACAGTGCTGACGCAATCTCAGCATCACAGCAACAGACCATGATTTCATGCATCAACTCAAGCACATCCCAAAGCATTTTCTTCCACTGTAACAGAGGCTTATTTAGGCTTTTTTACATATCAAGCAGTTGCTTGGAAAATGGAAGTGGGGTTTGGGGTTGCTCTGCTCTGCCAGTAGAGTCACTTACGTCCCCGCTCAGGCTGAGCACCAGAGGCACAATGCAGAGAATACGCTGCATTCAGGTATCTCATGTTCCCTTGTTTCCTCTCAGGTCACCTGAGATCCAAAAGGGATCTGCTAGTGATGACCAGAAAACAGGGATCAGCAGTAGAGGTGGTACAAACTCCATCGCTGGGAGCCTTAAAAAAATTACACCAGACAAATTCCTGTTGGGAAACCACATATTACATCCTTCCTTAGATCAGACCCCAACTTGGTTCCAGTATCCTTACTTAGACTCTTAACAGGAGGGATGGGAAAAGAAAGTTCAAAGCAGCACACACAGAGGAAGAGAACTTCCTTGGCATTCACAACCAAACAGGGTTACTTTCTGGTGGCACAAGGGCCCAAAGTGAAATAAACTGGTTTGAGGAGGAGAGGGGGAATGCTCACTCCACTCCATGCTTCATGCAAAAGTGTGGGAGACTCAGTCCTCCCAACAAAGCATTAAAAAAGACGTTAGGAGTAACGGAGAGGGAAACTTAAAAGCAGAATGAATCAGCCAGCAACGTAACATAAAGAAAGTGTGTGTATAAGGGATCTAGAGGAGAAAGAGGAAGGGATTGCTACACTGACAGCCAGAATACCTACTGGTACACTGACAGGCAGATTGATAAGGACAGAGGAAGATGATTTTATTTCAGTCTCTGACACGACTGACTGCCTGCACAAGCAGCCCAAGCGACCTCCATCCCTGGCTCCCAGCTGGTTTTGATCCCTGGTGAAGGGTGAAGAGCTCAGCCTTTCTTCAAGGGGACACCTTAGGACACATCTCACCCCCTCACCACATACAGAAATCAGGTATGTGCATACCTGCAGTTTGAGACTGGTTTTGGCACTGCACAAATTAGCCTGAGATCCAAATGCCAATCCCCTTAGCTAGCCATGCAGCCAAGAGACACTGCCTAGCAATTTAGCTAATACCAGGTTAGGGTTAACTCAGCTTGATACTTGTTAAACACATGCCCACAACAATAAACAAAGCAGAGATCACATTCACTCACACACTAATTAGGCTTATTAGGGAAGGAAAAGCCAGAGAAATAGAGATTTACCACGAAAAGATTCACTTATACGTGCGAGGGATCAGGAGAAGACAGGACATTTGATGCAACAGCACTTCAGTAGAGAACATTCCAGGGGAAAAAACCAAACACACACCACCATTCAGATATATTTTTTTTAGTGCTCACCCCATCTAGTAACTCAGTTGAGACAGAGTTGGCCCACACAGCCCAAGGCACAGCTACTCCCCGTCCAGACATGATCACTTTGTCAGATCACACTCCACATCCCCGTGGATTTACTTAAGGCTTGAGAAAAATATTAAGCAAAAGCCTAGTACCATATCAACTAACAGCTCTACTGCCAAAGCAGGTCACTAAATTAAGCCCATTAATGCCATCTGTGAGATAACTCTTTTCCCAAAACCAAGTTTTAGCCCTCCTGCTGTGTCCATTTGTCTCTGACACTAATGAGAAACAAAGGGTTACTATAAGTGGCCTGGAAGACCGTATAGACAGAGGAATTTAACTCCTAACCATTTTGACCCGCCACAGATAGCACGATTTTCTGCAATGCTTTAACACAATTAAAAATCCCAGTTTCTTAGTGACATGTCTTGCAATGCAGGGCAAAGGCTGCAAAGGTCACCGCTCTGGGCTCACTCTCCACTTTCCCAGCAACTCCAGCTTAAACCATTGCCCTAATCCCCCCTCTCTCCAGCATAAAAGCAATCTCCCTGATAAATAAGCAAACTGCTGTTTAGATGGCACAGAGGCTAAAGCACATCTGACCTCTGTGAATGCCAGTGCTGTTAAGGGTTAGGTCATTTCCAGTTTATCAGCTCATGAAGCGCTAGAGCTGGAAATGTGTTTAATGTCTGCTTTAATAAGATTATGGCAGCTTAAAATAAATATCTTTGACACATAAGGATTTGTTGCATTGGGGCTCATCCAGTTGCCTCCTGCTTCTGTTATTCAGAGCTTGACTCAGAACTGAAGTTCTGAGGCACACAAATAACCCAACCCAACTCGCTACAAGCCAAACCTCAAACCAAAGCAAGACAAATCCACTGTAGGTCTGAAAAATACCCAGCTGTGATCACTGGGTTAGTTTTACTCAGGTTACGTGGCACAAATATACCTAGACTGCTTCTTACCCCTGTAGGCAAGTCACCAGGGTGTTGGGGACCTGTGTGCTGTGCTCCATCCCACGGGAACAACTCCCAGGCTGATGATTACATTCGACCACCAGCGTTAAGACCACAGCACTGAACTCCTCTCCACTGCTGCAGTCTCCTTGCTAAGTGATTCTCTCATTGCAGCTCGTGCCCAGCTCACACCCCAGAGCTGTAGCAATGTGTGATTATTCATACTCTGGAGCTTGACCCTGTTAGTACTAGAACACCTCCTCGTTGAGCAGCAGCAGCATGGGGAGGACTACGCAGAGTGCTTCCCTCTTGACCTAACTGCAATTAAAATGTCACCGATATTAAACCATGACATACTCCAGAGAATATACAGATGGGATGACATGGGGCTACAGCCTGCAGCCCTCAGAGTTTTGCACTGAAATTCAGTAGGGTTGGCAACCGGGTGGAACAAACGCCTTCTTGAAAGGGAGCCTGAATCAATTACAAAGCAGTGGGACACTTTACATCCTTAAAACAACTTTTTGGTTTTCTTCTACAGACAGAAAAAGCATGGAACAAATATATCCGCTGACCATGGGGATCCTACAGCATGTAGCAACATTCTCGTTTTATAGCAGGAAAAACCTGCTGAAAGTTGGTACAATAGCACTGGTTAAATCCTCTTGGGAGTTTTAGGACTCAGCACTGGGAGCTCAGTGATCCAAGCATTACGAGTACAAATGATCAAGGCTTTGCAGACATAAGCACAGCTCCAATTATTTTGGATCAGCTGAAGCCAGAGGATGCCACTTACCAAGCTGTCCAGTCCTCCTCCCAGGAGGTCCACAGCACCCATCTGCATGGAGGACACTTGGGGAACATTCACTGGGGGTCCCAGGTCCAGGTTGAGAAGGTCACCCAGAAGGTCGCCCTGTGATGGAATGACCTGTGGCTGCTCCAGGTTTGTAGTGGCTGTTGTGCCCACAGGGCTATCGCCTGCATCAGTGCTATGGGTGGGAGGAACAAGAAGCAGAGGAGAGAAATGTTAATCATCTTCAGTCTCCAGCTTCAGATTCCCAGCACAGGGAAACAGAGTAAGAGGTGGCTCACAAGCAGAAGCCAGTTAAAAGCTTATCCTAGCAGCTGATCTGACCACTGCCACATACAAGGCAGCGTGTTATGGCAAGTGGTTCTTCAGCACATGCTTTGAGCACAAAGACCTTCCGTGCATTGTGCATGGTTTTCAGTTCAGAAAAGAGAATCTTCAAGGTGTGAAATCTGCCCACCTTGAGAACCACAGACCCCTCCAAAACAGCGAGCCATGAGTACCACATGGACTACAGCACTGAAAATAATTATTTCCCGGCTCAGAAGGAACCTATGGAGATGATTTTCAGCCCACTGGGCCTGGAGAACTACATGTGAACATGGGGGAAAAAAAAATGATCCAGATTTCCTCAAAGACCTAACACTGATAAAACCCTTGAGCCCTCACTCTAACCAGTGCAAAATTAACCACTCCCTGCAGATCTGTATTAACCACCTTCTACTGACCAGCACCAAGCTCCACTTTTCTAATTAAAAACTTCAATCTAAAATTGATTACTCCCTTCTATCAATAATTTCTTTTTCTCCGAGTTAGTTGGCATGCTAATTACCAGTCCAGGAATGCTCATTATACAGTTTCCAAAATTTCTCATCATATGCAGTCTGACTACCTTTTATATTCACTTGCCACTGATTTTAACAATGAGAGGAAAAAAAAAAAAAGACTGACTGTAGCTCCTGGAGATCTCATTACAATGTATTTATTCTTTAAATCAAGAGACACTAATATTTTAGATAACTTAAAATCTATTTTGTATCCTGTTGCCAGCAGTAACTGACAAAATTATTTCTAGCTCTTATTACTGCAGATGCAGCCAACAGGTAATTGCGCACAAATGCCCTGGGAATTAGCGTCCTGACAAGGTGTTTAACACTGGGGCTCTTTTGTAAGGATTGCAGCTCCTGATTTTGAGTAGCCATGATTCTCTTCCTTATCCTTATTCAGTTAACTGAGGGGAAAAAGCTTTAGCGACACAGTATAAGCTGCTCCCAACTTCAGTGCCAAGAGGAAAAGATGTAGCATAAGGACTGCAGAATGAATTAGTTACCAGGCAGCAACAGAAAGGGTTGAAAGCTTCTTTGCATTAAAAGCTTTAGACCCCTAATAGTACCAATATTAGTTGTCCTTTCTGCTTCTACCTTCAGCAGGGAGACTTCTGAGTATGCTGAACAGCTGAAACATTTTTGCAGAGCAAGTGGTTACCATGATCCACCCCCACCCCCAACCTGAGGATGGGGAAGAACAGCATGTATGAGCAGAGGCACATTACAAGCCGGTAGTGCACACACTTGGTTCGTTCCCAGTATATAATCCCTTTAACACTACACCTCTTCAACACTTACTCATCCTTCTTCTGATGGAGATAAAGCAATCCTTCAAGGTCTTGTGTAACTGCAGTTGCCCCGAAGCCCAACAAGAAATTAGGAAAGGACAAAGCTAGGTCAGTTTGTATTAAAAAACAAAACCACCAAGCCTTTCATTTCCTGTATGGAATGGGCCTCTAAAGAGATTCATATGAACAACTTTGCATTTTCTTTGAAAGAAAAAATTAAGAATAAAGACTATATGGGTTATAAAGGGCAGAAAGACTTGATACAAGCTTTCTCTGTTATGGTGTTGGGCAGTGGCTAGCAGCTGGGTTTGCCCATGAGAGTTGGAGATTTGGCCCTCCTATGAGTTCAGCCTCCAGTGGTTGCCAGATGTTGGGTCTCACAAGGGATGCACAGCCTGAACCAGAATCAAAAATTTCCTGGAGCCACCTGTGCGGGAATGGGAACTCCTCCTCTCCCAGGAGCCCTGTAAACATCTCCCCAAATTTCCCAGCTGCGTTATAGCTGAGCAGGGGTGATGGGAGCCACCACATGAGGAAACACTGCCAAGCAATCAGATTTCTCCCCCACCTTTAGGATTCAGCTGCAACTCTATGACACTTGGGCTCATTGAAGAGGCAGGAACATCTCACCATCTGTGAGCTGCTCAATGGGTCTTCCCATCAGCTGAGAGCTGAAAGGAACATGTCCTACACTGCTCTGAATGAAAATGAATTTAATCAAAATGCAACGTAGTATATTCTGCCAACCATAACTAACAACTCGTAGGTTTACACCCAGGAAAGCACGACTTACCTAGCTACTTCTATTCATCTACTCAAGGTAACGCTATCTTAAGACATCTTAAGACATCTTCACACGTCTGTGCTTCCACCGCTATCTCACTGTGCAATCTGAAGAAAACCTCAGTCTCTAGCGGATGGGTCAGTCACCAGAATGGTCGTTACCAGAGTGCAGAAGTAATGAAGATAACTCCAAATAGCTAGGTGAGGAGGTTATCTTTCACCAAATACCCTTAACTTGTCTTAAACTGATAGATTTTCATGTATATTCTCATGCACATTCAGCACCAGAAAGAGACAAACCAATTTCTTAGTAACCAGTAAAATCATACTGGATGCACAAATTCAGGCTCCCCACAACCGTGCTCCAGCAGAGCTGCTCACCGTAATTCTCACGGCTGGAATTGGCAATGTGGTATGCTGTGACATGGCACAGGGAGGCCTTGGCATCAGCTTGTAAGGTTTTACTGTCCCTACGCTAACATTAAAACAGAACACCACAATAATGGGGCCTCTTTATGAGGTGAGCTCACATTGGAGAGGTGTGGTGTGCCATTAAGTAACACCACGCATTTTTTAAATTTACCAAATGGGCTAGAGCACTGCGTCAGTAGGCAGTGTGCTCTGCTGAGCACCATTCAGACCTTTTCCCAGCTCTGGCTTCCTCAGCTTGCCATTGCTGATTGAGGCCTGCAGGTTTTTTGTTGAAGTCACAGGTAATTTAGCAGTAACCACCACCAGGGCAGTGTACAAATACTGCTGTAGTCAGAAAAGATCTGTGGTCAGCAGACTGTCTGAGCACGAGCTACAGAGTCAGGCCACATACACAGTATACACAAGAAGCTAGTAAAAAGACCATTCCTTGCAAAAACCGAATTTCTTGAGCTGACTAAAACCCCCTAAAACATTAGCTTCTGTAGTGACCTGAAACAACAGTGTACAGCAAGGCTGGTAACACCAAAGCTACCCCCACCCCAGCTCATTTCCTATTAAGGCAAATCTTTGACTAGGAAATGCAGCTGCAGAAAGCAGCCACTGCTCTTCTTGTCCAACTGGTAGACTTGTGCTTACTGGTCCTGGGTCAGTGCAGCCAGACTTGATTTCATAGGCAGGGAGAAAACAACTCAGCTTCCCAAAGCTAGTCATTACAGAAATAGCTTTAGTTGCTAAGAATAGCAGAGAACTGGTGTCAGAAAATAGAAAAGGAGCAGCATCGCACACTGATTTATCAGTGCAACAGCAAAAAATAGCACTCCAAATGTCACTTTGGGAATATTATTAAGAGGTAAGCCTGGATACTCTGCCTCCTGCTGTAAAGCACACTTACATTTGTAATTAATACCATCAGTGCAAATAGCACTGCTTACCTGAATGAGGAACCATGGGAACAGGCTCAAGAACACGACCACCGCAGCCCAGGACTACTGTACTGCCTGCTCTTGCAGATCTAACCCACTTCCAGGACTGTGATCACAGGCAAACATGAAAGCTCCAGACAGTAAGCCAAAGCATTTTCCCCACATCTCCCAAAGGTCAGACAGAACCATATCTGTCTAGCCATCTTCTTTTAAGCCTGAACAGTTTTCAGTGATGGGGCTTAGATGGCTGTTACTTTATAGGTACCAAGTGAGAAATGTAGTTTTACCAGTCCTTCCCCATTTCATATTCCAGCAGCAAAGCATCCCTGTATCTGCCTGTTCCAGAAACTGGTATTATTCTATACAAGTGAGGCTTGTAAAGCTGCGCTGTTGCTGAAGCAAAAGCTCTTACAAAATCAAAGAAGTGTATCCTTCTGAAAGATGCTTGTTTTTACCACAGTCATCCTCCTCCAGTTACCCAAAGCTTCTCCTTTTTTATTCAGACTCTCATGTCAAGAGGGCTTATAGCCAGTGCCTTCTCAAAAAATCATAGCTCCTCCTCGCAACAAGAGCTTTGATACTTCCTCTGTCTTCTGACCCAGGAACTCTAAAACTACACACCAGAGCTAAATTCTATAATGAAATGGCCCCTTGAATGACCTGCAAGCCCCTACACAAATCAATTAAAAAAACTCACTAGAGTGTTATAAAAGTTCTTTGCATCTTTTGGACTGTTTGCTATAAAGAAACAACCAATCCTGCCCATTATCACCACGGTTGCCTCTGCTTACCTTCCATGGTGAATTGGCAAGTGTTTGCGATGGATCCCATGGCTCCCCTCCACAAAAGCGTTGGGTGGTTTGTGGTACACAGAAGCCAGAGACCCAATATGGCAGATCAACTCATCTAGCAGAGTTGGTTCAATCAGATCGGTCTCTTCAGAAATAAGTGGCTTTTCTGAGAGGACCACTTCTTTGGCAGTCACTGGATCCGTGGAAAGAAGGCGCCAGTAGATGTAGCCACGATCCCGCAGGTCTGGGTTGTCAGAGTCCTGAGACAAAGCAATACATTGGTCACAGGTCTGAAGAAGACTAACACCTGTAATCACTTAATATTTCTCTCACTGATTCTGTTGGATTAAAAAAACCCAACCATCCAGTAGCAACAGTCACTGTTTGTTACCACGAACATCCCAAAATTAAAAATGAGAACCAGAGTATTAATGCCTAGCTTCCTGCTCAGCTGGTCAGGGAGCAAAAAGCCCAGGATTTACATCCCACAATTGCCCCAACCTGCAGAGCTATCAACTGCTGTCCAAATTCTCCTGCCACTTGATGTAACAGTGAACTCCAAGGGGGTGTAGACAGGAAAAAAGAACACAAGTTGAAATGAAATTACTCTGTCACATACTAAGAGCAGATATGCAATACTGCATATTGTAACAGAATGATCCAAGGTTCTTGGAAATAGATGACTTAAAGGCACTGCTGGACAAAAAGACACTGCAGAGCTACAGGATAGATCTTAGTAAGCCATATTCTTCATACCAAAAGAGGTCTTATTTATCCTGCCTTTTAGGTATCTAATGAAGTATGGGAAGATGCTAATGACACACAGTTAAGATACTTCATCAGTTCTCCAGATGTCAATACCACCCTTGTTTTACTGCAGGTACTTCTGCCTCTGCATGAACTGCTAATTATTTCCCTCCTTTTCAAACGGCTCTGCCCAGAGCAGCAGAGTGAGTGGTGATAGTCTGTAGCTAATGTTCTAGGGAGAGGGAGGTGGTGTGGTTTTATGGTGTGGTGCAACGTTTGAACTGTTCATGGAAACAAAAACTGGGATTTTTAATCCCCATGTCAGCAGAGTAACAGGGTAAAAGTTTCTGAGTCTTTTTTCCTCCCATAAAATTCTGGCAACATATCATGCAGCTCATTAGCCTTCCTCCTTGGCATTTCTTTTCCTCTTCTGTGATCTCATTCACGCTGCTACTGACCTGCTATAATCTGCCTCTTTGCTGTCTCAAGACATTCTCAGGCACACAGCAAAACCTCTATTTGTAACCAGACTGACCATGCTAAGCTCATTTTGCTCATAAGGACCTAGATAAAATGTCTGGATCAACTGATAGATTTCTCTGCAGTGCTGTTTTTCAGTTTGATGGTGGAGTCATGGACTCTTTACACCCTTCGCCCTTAACAATTCCTCTAAGACTCTCCGCATCCTGCCTGCGGCAGACAGTTCAAGATCAGGCAGGGCTTCTGCGAGGGTAGACGTGAAAGACCACATGCTCCAATCTACATGCAGGCACATACAGATTCAAAACTGACTGTTTCTTCCCACAGCCAAATAAACAGACTTAAAACTTCAGTAAATCTACTGAAACAAGAGGCTCAGCTCTTCCCTTTCCACATTTCTCCGAATTCTCTGCTCTCCAGGGTCTGGAAGCACACCTGTGGTGCATACCATGAACCCACACTAGCTTAGTTACCCACCCATGCCAGACAGACAACAGCAATGGAGATGTGGAGGCTCTGGGCCATCCATTAGGTTATGGGCTTGCCAGGGACCTTGATCACTACTACACATCTGTGTCCCTCCCAGCCCCAGCTGCTTCATTGCTATTTTTACCAGTGTTGGCTGGATTAAGCTGGCTCCTGCTACAATCACACCTGCAGTTTGCTGTGCAGACATACCCTTAGAGACACTCAGAGTGCAACAATACCTAAGCTGGGGAAAGAAACACACATGTAATTACTCTCCCACTCAAGTGAAAAACAGTATCTCTACCTAGAAATCAGACCTTGAAGCATAAGGCCTTTTAGTGTTTTACAGCCAGTTATCCTACACTGACTTATTATTCATATAAAATACAAGAAGCCAGACTGAATCAACATTTGTGACAGAGAAAAAAACAGACGCCTATTATATTCCTAGGGTGCCATTAAATGTTTGGTGACTCAGCATGGTGGGTTTTAACACTTAGTACCTTTCTTCTGTTGGCTTAGACAAATGATACAGCATGCCCTTAGCCCACCCTTCTCTAAAGAGGAGCTGAGAGCCTGCCTAACAGCACGTTTTGAAGCAAGAAAAGCAGGCCACAGATTTCTTGCCGCTGACCAATGCAACACCCCCAAAGGGATGAGTAAAAGCTTTAAGTTCTAGTGAGTCCACAGCCATGACTTCTTGCAGCAAAGAGGACCAAAAAAACCCCGCTGATGACAGCCTCCAGGTTTTCTGCTCAGAAACAACTGCAACCCATTCAGAACAGATGAGAGACTATTTTCATCACTTGACACTGGTCTGGAGAGGAGCTGCTCTGCTTGGGCTACACCATCACACACACACTCCAGTCATTACAGCCAGGGAGAGTAGGAGGATTGGCTGAGGTCTTACCCACTCCTGCCACCAGGACATCTCCACTTCTGTCCTCCAGAACTACAGCGCTTTTGTCTGCCAGCTCAAGTCCAGCCCCACCTGCAGTGATCTGAGCTCATAACTCAGCATCTCATGCATAATGAATCCAGGATCTTAACCCACTGTTACAGCCTCCAGCAAAGCTGCCACATTGGTTGACAGCATCCAAGTACAAACAAAAAAACCCCAAACCTCAGTTCTTTATTTTTCATAACACTGCTTAAGCTTTGCTGTTCATAGAACAAAGTCTTTGCCAGGCCCACTCATAGCTCCAGATGTTTTAACTGCAAGCCACCTTCAAGAAGAAAGCATTCTGGTTCCTTTATAACTATACCCTGTCCCTAACTTTTCATTTGGTGATGGAACAGGGAAGGAATTAGGATGAAGCAAGAGCTAGGAAGGAGAGAGCAGACGGCATGGTAACAGGCACAGAGCAGCTCTTAAGCGGAGTCTCTTTGGGAGAGAGGGGAACGCACTTGAATCTTATCCATGGCAAAGCTGATTGGCCTGACAGATGGGAGACACCACACGGCAGGTCAACACAGACTCTGGAGGGCTCCGGTTCACCGGGTATCTTGGCTTACCTGCGTAGCCAGGCTGAGGACCTGCTGAACCAGCTCTTGTGTCTCGGAAGGCTTTTTTAAGAACAGCTTCACTATAGCAGTCAGTAGGGTGAGCTGCACCTAAGAGAAAGGGACACAGTAGAGATTGGAAAATTCATCCACGCTTTAGCAATGTCTCCCAAGTCTCTATATCCCTTACTGATACAAAACTCAAGTCCTACACTTTATAACAGCATTACACTATTCTTTGCCAGTGAAACCCATTACAATGAGACTCAGACTCTTGCCTGTTGCAAAATGCTTTTGCAGACAAGTCCCCAATCACACTGAGATTTATGTCATACTTTTCTGCATCTCATCACCATTCTTCTGTATATTCTGGTCCCTAGCAGGGCTATTCCCCAAGATGTATGCAACGTCTAGAAACCCCTCCTGTCTTACCCTTCCAAGAAGAGAAGTGTGGGAGATACAGACAACACAGCAAGTCTCCAGACTCCCAAGAGTTTTATCTTAGCAAAATACTGAAGTTTTCATTGGGAGGTATTTTCTGACCACTACAGTAATATTTACCATCTGTCCCACACATACACTGTATGAAACACTACAGATAAGATGCACAACACAATTTTACCTGAGTACTTTCATCATGGAAGCCCTCCAAAAAACTCTCCAACAGCTCATCTGCATTGTCAATTCGTTCTGCATATTCTCCCACTATCCAGATCATGGCAGCTCTGGCATCTGGTTCATCCAGGGAATCTAGGTTCTCGCACAGAGTGGCAATGATGCTTTCATACCTGATTTGTCAGAGTACAGGTGGATTACTGGGGTGAATCCAACTTGTATTACTCCATCTTTGCCCACATCATTCTGCAGAGAATCCTGCACTGAATTACAACGTCTTGTATGTCTACTCAACAAGCAGCATTTTCACTCAGAAAGTGTGAAGGTACAGAAGATATTCCTAGGATTTTTCTTTTTCCAAGCTGAGCACTAAGAACTCACAGGGTTCTCAAGAGCTTTGTAGTTTTGTTAATCAGCAAGACCACCCAGATGTGGCATTCAAGACAAAGCTCCCTCCCCCTCTGTTTTGATCCAACTGTTCAAACCATGAGTCTGTATCAGATCCTGCAGCCTCACTGGCATCTTCAGACTGGCAACTCTAAACTAGATATTACACTTCCCCAAAGGCTTTGCTGTAAAACAGACAATGCCCCACACTACTTAGTTTCCCCTATTCCCACATGTGGGTATTCCTGTCATAAGCAGGCAATCTATCTTGTAACTTACAGCAGAAATTGCCAGAGAGGCCTGCAAACGTCCCAAATTACTTTTTAGGTGATTGTGAAGTCTCTGCTAAAAGACACTGATGCTGTTCTGTAGCTGAAGAGGCAAAACCTTACTGCAGAAACAGCTTAAAAGAAGCTGACTACCGCCCAAGCCAGAGAACACCAGCAGTGTTTTGTTCAGCACAATCTGACTGGGATCTCAGATCATGAAAGCCATGAACTTTCATGGCCTTGTATATAAGCCTTCTAGAGGAGCCAAGCAAAACCAGAAGCCTGATGCAGTAAACTTGGTCAAATCTTCCTTCTGGCATTCTCTGCAAGAGCTTTACTAGCTTTTGATGAAGGCTTATATTCAGCATCAATACGGGAAAGGATAAGCTTTCAATTCAGACTAATAATGTGTTGGGCTGATACCTCATCTAGAGCCAACATCTGAATCCTACCGTACTAGGAGCTAAAATCAGAAAGGACACTGCTTTTCAGAAAAACAGCCACCTTTGCTTCAGAGCCCTGGTAAGTTATGCTGAGTGAGCTTTATGTTGCTCTATTCTGATGCTAGCAGGCGAGGGCTTCCAAAAACCTTACACTACTTTCACATACTTGTTGGGGTACTTGCGGAAGATGTCTCTGATGACAACAATAGCCTCCTGGACCACGTAGTTGACCTTGGTCTGGATGAGGTCTAGCAGTGTGCTCACGCAGCGCTCCGCAGATTGCTAGAGAGAAGGACAGAACAATACAATTAAAACAAGCTGAAGAAACACTCCTTCCCACCCCACAGCACATGCTGAGGAATGAGACATGCATATGAGAAAAGGCCCAGAGGGGGAAAGCAAAAGGACAACAGCTACCAACTCAATATGCCTGTCCAGAAAAAAACTACAGGTTGACAAGTGCTTATGTGTTACAGTGGAGATACAGCTGACTCCAGCTCCTGCAAAAAGTAATAACTGAAGCAACCGTGCCAGTAGATGGCCGGATCACCACACAAGAGACCTTCAGAATATTGCCTGCATTACTGCTTATATCACCCTCTTGCTGGCTAGCGGTTGAAACAGGCTACTAAATGAGCTCTCTTGCACTTGCCCAAGCTGTGGCAACCAGGGCGGGGAGAGTTTTGACTGCTGGAAGGTGTTGGGGGAAGCTAGAATACAGAAAAAAACAATGCTGTCAGTCATGCTGCAAGAACAGCAGCAAAAAGCAGCTCACACCAGCAAGATATTCAGTATTTTTGGGGTGAGGTCACTAGCAACATGTGAAGATATAGCTATAAATAGAAATTCAGCTGTTGTTAATGGAGCTTTCACATTCCCAGCCACAGGCATTGTAAGATAACAAGGACTGGACACTGGCATGCTCTAGGAACCAGAACTGAGGTTAGAAGCAAATAATTCAGGGAGGTCTATTCCCAAATAGCACAGCGAGGCAGGACATTACAGGAGCAACCAACTCCAGCACCAGAGAGTCTCAAATAAGGACAGTGATTTGGCTATTAGCAGAGCACATATGAAGCCTCATTACACAGCTGGTGATTAATGTGAGCAGCAGACTGCTCATGACACTGCCTAGGCAGTCACCATCAGAACACTATCATAAAACATTCAGGATTGAGACAAACATCGTAGGGCACAAACAATAGTGATGTAGGTGGATTTTTCAATTCAAGTGAGCTAATAGTCCCCTTCACTTTTCAGAGCACTTGAAGGCTGGGCAGGAGGAAGAGGAATGAAATGGCATTTAAGTCACAGGGATCAGTTTTTTGAGAATGGGCAAACATCTCAAGGGCAAACCTCAGGACTTACAGAGCTGAATTTGGGACAAGCAGAGGCTAAAACCTCTTGGCGATTTCTTGCCCTTGTGACTCTAGCTGTGGTCTTACAAACAGAGCCTACAAGTGTAAATAGTGGCAATGCTGGCATGGGGATCAGCCGAGAGAGGAGACGTTATACACCAGCATTTGCTCTGTCTTTGCAAACTGGCACTAAAGGTGATAAGACTCTCCCCTGAATTCCACACCAAAGAGAAAAAAATCCAATACAATTGGTTTCAGAGTAAAGAGAGATATCATATAAAATTATATGATTGGCATCGTATTTTTTTATGATACTTCTCCCTCCTTAGCACAGCTTTACAGGTACTATGCCACTATGGGGGCTGTGAAATGGCAATTTGACAATGTCCTGCTCTGATCTCTTCTCCTGATCAGGAAGAGATTTGAGGCCTGTGACCTGGAAGACTCTTCCATTTCATGGAGACTGACCATGGACCTGGCTCCACACAGACTGACATTGCTCACAGTGTGAACCCCCCTCGACGTCCTTGCAAGATAGATGCTTCAGAGCTTGTAATTTCATTGTTTCTCAACAACTTTCACTAGATGTTTTAACAAGTGGCCTTAAGGGGCACGTGGGGTAAATCTTTCCTAAGCCAACTCTACTCTACAGAAGCTACAGTATCAGTCACGGTGTGCAACAAGCAGTCCAGCCCTGTCAGAGCCTACAACTAATAAAACTTTTAGAGCTGCAGAACTCAAGGAGAAGCAAATTAAGGTTTATTTTTCTTTAGATGTTTCAAAGCGTGATTTTTCCAGGAAGAGCACAACATCCACTTTGAAATACGCAGTACTGATTTTTAGCCCAAGAGTCCCTTGGAAAGTGAGCAGTCATGTCCACACATGCACAGTAGAGCAGTCCCTCTAACAAAATTTCCCTGTAACAAATCTCAGTTCACTCCATCCCTTGTAAACACATTACTATTTGAAGGTGGACGTCCCTGGGGACTGCAGTGTTCTGCAAACTGATGAAAGAGTGCCCCAACTAGAACAGCTCTCAAGCTGGAGTAAGGAAGGACAACCAACCAACATCAAAATTGCTTTGTTTTTCTGTAGAAACCAAATGAAAGCCTGCAAGATTACTGAAGCAGCACATACCACGCTCACAGCCATAAGCCTAAATGATTTCTAAGAACCAGGCTGCTGGCAGAATCTCCTAGAACCAAGACAAATCCTCCTCTAATATGGCTCCTTCTGCTTCTCCTTCGCTCCAGAGGAATCACTATTCTTACTGCATCTCCTTAATTTCCTTTTCTCATAGGTGTGGTGCTTTGTTTCCTTACAATCAAAGCATCAGATGACTTCTTCACCTAGTGCTGTCAGTGGAGCAAACCAATGTGCAAGCCACATACCTTCACCTCATGCTGTCAAGTCTGGCTATGCCACACAGTTTGCTGTAGACACACTCAAGGTAACTCTGAGCCCAGACAGTCTATCCATGCAAAATGATGATGTTGTGACATCCCACAAATCAAAATACTACTTAAGCCTGGGCAAAATCCACCAGCCTTGCTATTCAGCATAGGTATTGCTTATGTTTCCAAAACAAGCGCTACCTCTGCTGTTAGCACCATATTCTGCTGTGCAGCACGTCACAGAAGACAAATTTATTTACTGTCTTACTCTTCTGGGAGAGACAATTAGACAAAAGGTAGGATCCTTGAAGGCAGAGCTGAGGTTCTCTGTGAATGCTCATTCATCAACAGCTCCTGCCAGCTGTGCCCTATGTTGAAAAGCAGATTTCTAAGCCTTAGGAACTTGGACACTGATGGCTGAGAGAATGCTCTTCCATTAGTCATAACTCACAGTGCAAACAGCCTCTAGTAAGCACAGATGCACTGTGGACATGGATTAACCTAGAGATGAGGATGCTGTAATGAGTTGTTCTATATTTGCCCTCTTTAAATCTGGCTTTTGTCAGAGGAGTAAACAGATCTCATCTTTAGCTGCAGTGTCTTCAAAGGAGCGTTGCTAAAAATCAAGGTTAGCACTACTCACTGAGACAATTACACAGTTAGAGGGTCACTGCAAATTTACTGGGACTATTATTAGTCTTTTCATACAGAATATGGCTGTCATGGTATCACGGATGGGAAGAAAGAATGTAGGGGATGAGGGCAGGAAGGGTAAAAATGTCTAAAAACACCTAGATACTGCAGGAATACACCACCTTTCATGTGAAACTAGGAAGACACACAGTCTGCAAGACATCCTAGCGAGAAAGTCCCTACTGAGAACTAAAGCAATCTCCCACTCTCCAGCACAAGCACCGCTACAAAAAGGGCTGCCACCAGCTTCTGACTTCTCAGTAGCCCTCTTCCATGCTCAGGAGCATTTTCTCCTGTCACTGCTGTGGCTCCATCCAGACAGCCTCTTGACTGCATGCAACATGGAAGGAGCACTCTGGTATTTTGAACTGCAGACATGAAATAAGGGGCAGCGATCACCTGCTCTCCTGGGCCACGCTTAAAAGAAAGTCCATAGCACTGATAAGCCTTTAAGAGCTGAAGAAAGGAAGAGAAGGCTGGACAGGCAGTCAATTCTCTCAAAAGGACAGAAGTTGGTATTCTCTTTACACAGACTTACAATAGTTTAGCTAAAACCAGAGAAACCTGTGCACTGACACGATACTCAGCCAGACACGATTAGGTTTTTAAATCTGCTGTCAGAAAATGCTCATGGGAACATACTTCAGCAAAAGCTAAATGAGCTCAGCTGAAATTAGACCACTTATGTGACATTTTGCACTCAGTTATCAGTTTACTGAAAAGTACCAACACCACAGCATAAGTCTTCCCTCTCTTCACAGGCTTTCTGAGCTTCTGTCAGGCATACAAGGTTCACTTACAGAGAAATTAACAGGAACATCACTAAAAGGAAATTCTATTATGAAGATTTTGGTGGATGTTCAACTGGCAGAGGACATTTCAGACTGTTGTTTTGGAAAACTGCAGAGGTTCTTGGGAACTTATTTGCATAAGCATCTAGGCTAAAGAGAGTACTCTCCAAATGAAGCACAAGCTATTTGGACCTTTAACACTAGATAAGCAGATAGAGTCACTCTGTGCAAACTGCACTTAAGCACCCCAAATCTCTGTAATTCTATGCATGTGTGTTCTATTCAGCTGAGGGGGGGGGGACACAAAACATTCCATAATACTGAGTTTCTCTGCACAATTTCTTCTCCTTCCCCCTTCAAAAGATCAGGCCACAGCTATTAAAGGAGGTCCTCATAGAAAACCGGGCACTGTTCCATTGAAGCCAGTGCAGTAAAATATTCCATCAAGGATGATTTAGCTGCCTTGCTCTGTCTGCAAGCTGAGGTCTGAGAGGAGCACACCACCCTCCTGTGATGTACTCAACTGGAGCTCACGAGTCCTACTGTTCAGCTGGAGCTTTGCCCATGAGCATGATGTATCCAGATCACTTAATTGCCAACACAGGAGCAAAGAAACTTTGCGTAATGTGGGAACGAATGGCAAAGCCTGTCATTGTTTTTGAAGACAGAGAAACACAGAAAACCTCAAGATTCAAATACTTGCCTCAACCTTGATGGCACAGCGGCCAATCGCTCGGACAGCCTTGCGCACGAAGTCAACATCCACCTCAGTAGCATATTCCTTCAGCTCTGCCAGGACCTGCAGAGAAAGCACACCAACATGAGTCCCTGCGGTCACAGAGAGAACATCCCACTCTGACCAGTGATGCGACTTGAATACCAGAACACGAGCAGGATGTATTCTTCCACAGCTAGCCACACACATTTAAAGCTAACACAGTCAAACTCTGTAATCAATCCCTACTTCTGGAACCCACTGGCTTGGTTTAGGCTGGTCAAAGCCAAAAGATGGCTCAGTCTAGATTATTTTCAAATTCCTCTCAACAAAAGCTGGGGGCAAAATCAGCCCTGCCAAACTTAAATGTTGCTATTCCTTCTTACACTGAAAATACAGTGAAGGAGGGGTCACATCCATACATGTAGATTTTGTGTATGGCTAATTGTACTTACTGCTCTACATTCCCTGTATGCAAAGCTCTCAGCAACAACCATTTTTGATCTGTCAGATCCTCAGGTCCAGAGGAGGCCACGAAGATGCTCGGGGGGCTGGAGCACCTCCCCTGTGAGGACAGGCTGAGAGAGTTGGGGGTGTTCAGCCTGGAGAAGAAAAGGCTCTGGGGAGACCTTAGAGCAGCCTCCCAAGTACTTAAAGGGGCTACAGGAAAGCTGGGGAAGGACTCTTTATCAGGAGGTGTAGTGATAAAATAAGGGGTAACAGTTTTAAACTGACAGGGCAGATTTAGATTAGACAAAGAAGAAATTCCTCCCTGTGAGGATGGTGAGGCCCTGGCACAGGTTGCCCAGAGAAGCTGTGGCTGCCCCCTCCCTGGAAGGGTTCAAGGCCAGGTTGGACAGGGCTTTGGGCAACCTGGGCTAGTGGAAGGTGTCCCTGCCCATGGCAGGGGGGTGGGAGCTGGATGATCTTTAAGGCCCCTTCCAACCCAAACCAGTCTGTGATTCTATGATTCCCCTTTTCTGTGCTGAGATGAACCTCTGAATCTCTACTAGATCTAAAAGGAGATGATACGAGGACACCCTAGCACACCTATACAGAAATAATAACAGTGCAAAGATATTTCCCCTCTTAAGAATAAGATCTATGATTTTGTCTCTTTTTTTTTGCTAATGAAAACTGAACAAGGGCTTAAAACAGGACCTGCTGGGATCTTACAGACCACTAAAAGGGTACTTTGTCTTAAGCAAATCACTTAGCTTAGAAAGACTGATTTTTTTTTTTTTTTTTAAAAAAGACTTTACACAGTTTATATTCCCTCAAAGTCTCTTTTGTTTCAGTTTCTCATGTCAAACATGACATCAGGGATTTCACTGTGATGTCACAAACAGACTGCAAGGGAGAGGTGAACAGCACAAAGCAAGACAGTTGTTTGAAAAATCTCTAGTCGATGCAAATTGCTCAGAACAATGACAAGATAAAGAGGCCTTGAATGGCCAGACTGCAGACAAATAAATCTGCAAGGAGTAGACAGGTCATCTGTGTTGTGAAGTTTTATTATTTCCTTGGATGATCTATGTTGCACAGTACTTAAAGCACCCAAGTTTAGTAGCTTATGCTTTTCAAATACTGCCCAAGCCTGAGTGACTTGGATACAACTAGTCTGCTGCCTTGGTCTAGATGAGGCACAGATATGAAGATCCTTGACAAGCTACACAGGTAGGATGCCTGTTCTTGTGTTTCATTTCAGGGCATCTTTCTGATGAAGCTCGGGTTGTTTTTAGGAACCCCTCTTTAGACCAGGAAGAGATTCATTCATTAGTCTGCAGATCCCAGTCCCAGACTCTGTCCTCCAGACACCACTGCCTTTCATCCAAACCACCTGCATTATCTAAACATTATGCATTAAAACTGGTATGGAGCCTACCAAGAGTAAATAAAAAAATTCTGAATACATTCTCATGGAAACTGATTTTTAAGATGTTTTCCATGTCCCCAACACAAAAGGCTTTTGTTACTTTTTTTTGTTACCTTGCTCTGTTCCAAAAAACATCAGAGGAGAAAGCTGAAGAGAGCGGCTTAAAAGTGTCACGTTAAATGAAATCGCTCAGTGACAATAACAGCACTAACCAGAGGCATTAATCATTCTGTATTAGTGTTAGGCCTTGTGGCCAGGGTCGCACTCAAGAACATTTCCTTTAAGAAAGGAATTTGGATTAAAACATCAAATCCAAAGAGAATCTATACTGTGTAAAGCAGTCTCAATTCAGTTTAGCTTTAGCTTTGTGCTGTTTCCACTCTGGAAGCGAGCTGAGCAAAATAAAGGTTATTTTAGCTCCGAGAAGTGCCTGTGCAAGAGTTTAACAATTTAACTAATACACTTGAAATTCACACTTCAGTAATGTTTGGCCTTTCTGAGTGCCTCCCTTATAGGAACACCTCGCTCACTTGAAACAAGCCTCTCATTCCAACCTTAGCACTAGCAGTGACTCATTTGACAGGAGACATCAGGAGACATCAGCTCTCCTCCTGGAATTGTAATCTGTAAAACAAGATCTACCTAATGTTCATGATAAAAGACATACCATGCTATTAACATTTAAATTATGGAGGAAACTCCAACACCTCCCATTAAGTAGCTGCAAAGAGCACTATACCAGGGACAGTGATGCCTAAAAGCCAGGACAACACTAGCAGTAGCTGCATGCATCCTCATGCAAGGACCACGAGAGGGTCTTCCATCCTCAGAACACATGCAGAACACAGCAGAAGTTCCTCAGCTGACCTGAGCAATGTTTGCTTGAGAAGCTAGACGGATCATGATGTCCAGTTTCTCCAGTTTGACGTAGATGGGGTCGTTGTACTTCACAAAGAACACCTTGATTTCCTGCTTCAGGATTTCAGGCCTGGAGGGAACATAACATTGTTTAACTCAAGACTGGTAAAAACAATGGGCTCTATCCTAACCAGAGGTATCTTTTGTTTAGAAATCTACCCAAACAGTCACTGAGAAACAGGATGGTGTCACTTTGTGTCCAGGACATGCAAACATATGAGGACAACAATTTGAAGAAAGTTAGAAAGATGGAGAAAAAGATTGTTTAGATACAAAATGCAGAATTCAATTCTCTAACTACACCTACATCTCTATTTCCTCCATTTGAACCGCTGAGCCAACCACTGCAGGCAGTCAGTGGGTGACAGTGTTTTCAGTGAAAGAGTAACATCCTTACCTCAACACAAAAGCCACCTACAAACCCGTTTTCTGATTTCACTTGCAAGATGCCAGTGCACAGTAACTCTGCCCTGAATAAAATCACAATGTGCTATCCAACCTATCCCACCTTTCCATCAAGGAATAACAGTATTTAAACATGCACGTGGGAGTAAACTGGTGAAAAAACCAACCCACTGTACATCAGTATGTCACCAGGCTGGTTCTTCTATGCTGAAGAGAACAGCACAGGCACACTGAGTTTCTACAGGTCACTATGAACTTCCTATTTGCAATCTGATTTATAGTCTAATGAGAGGGCAGTTCTTGCTGCTTTTAAAAAGGTGGTGAAGAGAGTGACAGGTAAAGAAATACTATATGATACTGGTATTGCAAGTATGCTGTAAAGAAAATTAATTCAGGCTACCAGAGTCATGAGACTGTTTAATCCAGGTTCACATCCCTCGAGGGACAAATTAAACAAATTTCTGTGCATGTGAAAATATCTGAAGGTCTGAGATAACCAGATGCCCTTCAACAACCCAGGAATAACACCCCACTGAGGCTTTACCTTTTCTGCACAATCAAGTTGATGTTCCTCAGGGCAACATACTGAACTTCAGGCTCTCCAGATAGCAGGGTCACCAGTGGAGGGGCAAGCTTCTTCAGCAGCATGTTGTAATAGTCGGAGTCCTTGGGAAGAAGTTCCAGGAACTTCATCAAGACCTTCACTGCTGACAGCACCACTGCCGAGTTGGCGTGAGACAGCCGAGGGGTCACCCGTTCACAAATACTGGAGACACAGGAGTAAGAAAGGGTTCACATGTATTTCAGAACGTCAAATATTTCAGATCTTATCTGAGTTTGGGAGATTGTACATGGCTGAAGCCAGCTTCTCAGACACTACTTTGATTTGGTTTTGTTCACAAAGAACAAGCAAAGTCCTGCTTTCCTGAACACAGCAGGAAGCAAACAAAAACTACTTCTCTCACAGCTTCAAGTTTCTCTCCTGTCACAGTTCACTCAGGAACTCTTCCAGCTCTCAGCTTTACAGTCCCAATGCATGTTCAGTTATTAGTGCTTTCTGCCTTTGCCTGGTGGTATTCTCTATTTCTGTGATCTCGTCTGTCACTTACAAACACAACTTTAACAAAACAGCTACCAGAAAAACACTTTAGCCCCCATGTAATCATTCAGAGGCGATACACACTTCTGGCTGGCTTGGGGGGTTTGCTGTCATTTCAACCATTTGTTTCTGAAAAAAAAAAAAAGGTTTCCGTTACTCTGAAGATAGAGGGGTGACCTAAATACCCTCCCAAGTCTCAGCTTCACCACTTGTCTCAGTGGATCCTATAATCAACAGCATCCTAAACAACCCATCCCAAGCAGAAAGGAAGTTTGGGTTCATATGGTCTTTCTTACAGCATCTGTCAAGTTTCTTCCCACCCCCTCCTGCATATTGCTAACCCAGAACAATCTTATTCCCATCTGTGCCTCCTGAAGTTTTATTTCCCTGAAAGATTTGCTTTCAGCCACCCTGGAAGGGAAGCAGCATGGCTAAGTGAGGAGCAGAGGAGTCTAAGTCACAGTTGGGGGCAGTCCCCAGCTGACTCTGCCCAAGGTCACCTGGTACCCAAAGCTCCTTCATCTCTCCATGCACAGGGGTAATGACACCAGCCCTGCTGTAAAGGAGAAATATAAAACTAGGTGCTGTCATTCTCCTATCTGAAATGAGGAAGGCTCTGAGAGTCAAACTCCACACAAAGGAGTAAAAGTAGTTACTGCCCATCCAGTTTTATACATCACTCTTCAGAGGAATTACGGATGAGGAACTGGGACATGTTCACAGTTGTTCAGACTAGTGGTCCCTTTCTGACAAATCGAGGATAATACTGGCCTGACACACTGGAGATCTCTGCAGGTTTCTAGCACTCATTAACAGTCATTTCTGGCACAGAAATGGAACACAAGGGGGAAGTAGGTGGGGAAAAAAAAAAAAAAAAAAATCAGCAAGACTACTGGCAGGCTTTTTTAAAGAAGTGGATTATCTGTTGTGCCTCAAAAAACAGTCAATGAAGAAACCCATCAAATTTGAAAAGGCCTGTCCAGGATTTTGCATGTGGGCTTGTGCCCCTTCCTCCCCCTCCACCCCCCCACATCATCTACATGAAATATATCAAGTCTGAGAATTCCCCTGTTCCAAGTAATTTTTCTTGCTGGTTTCTCGTTCTTTTGGGTACAGAATCTGACTTTTTGTGATTCTGGACACAGATGAGAAGGCTTGAAGTGCACGAACTAACACTCCACTACCTAAACTCTAAGGTCTTTGTATTCAGGTTTAGTCATTGCAGCTAAAGGTAAAAGCACAAGCGTGAATTTGGAGTGATAAGAAAAATATTTTTTTACTTTTATTTTCAGTTCTATCATACCACAGACTAGATTTTAGCTGCAAAAAATATTCCAGTCTCAGACCTGTAGTACTTTGAAAGCCCCCAAATCTATAAGAACTTCTTGCCTCTCCAAGTAGCAAAACCAGATTTGGAAGCTCTGCTTTAAGACAGAAAATCCTCCAAACAATGCTACAATTGTTACAGGTTTGGTCTTGGGCTGATCCCTTCTTAGTGGTGCCAGTTCCCCTAAGAACTAGTCTTAAATGGAAAAAAATAATTTAAAAAGCTAATGATAAACAGAGAAAGTGGTTCTGCAAAGGGAGAGGACAGGTTTCCCGCATCAGCCCAAACTACCAAAAGTTGCCTCCCTTTTAAAACTCTTTTACTTCAAGTCTCGTTTGTGCTGTTACAGACCTCAGAGCGCCCTGTTATCACAAGCCCTTTTCAGAGCTGTAACGCTGCCAGAAGCCTGCAAGTGCCCAGCTACCGAATAACCCCAAGTGGGCCGTGCAAAGAGCAGGAACAACCATACCTCTGAGCTTCGCGATCATCCTTGGGGTTGTAGTTGGACAGACAGTCCAGGATGAAGATCTGGCCCCACTCCGTGCACTCATTTAAAGCCGTCAGCAGCTTGTTAATGTTCTGAGGGTTCAGATCCAGCAGGTTGCTGTTGGGATGCGATTCACTGATTTCTGACAAGGCAGCCACAGCGTTCGCTACCACCTGGGAGAAGAGACAAGAAGGTGTGTTCTTTGCTAGCATGCCATCCGTGGCTTGGCAGGGATTAATTTGGGCTTAGCACGGGTTACACATGGCAAAACCACCACAGAGATCCTTGTGTGTGCTATCAGCTGCTCAGCAGCAGCCAGCACATCAGTCATCTGAGCCTTCAAGGACCCAGTACAACCTCACAAACCACCTGGAGAGCCCAAAACTTGACTGTAACTTTGCTCTTTGCCAAAATTTGAAGAGTCTCATGGGGAGGAAGTGAAAGAATAGCAGCATAGCAGGAGGGGGCTGCTGACACACACAGGAAACATGAAAGGCCAGCATGGGTGCGAAGAGCGTTTTACTAGAGAAAGTACAACTTGAAAGTATTTTTGTGGAAGATAAACAAAAGTTAAAGTTGACTCTGGACAGAATGGGGACCTGGGACCAGAGATTTCACTGTGAAGGGAGCTAGAGATGTCATCAGAGAGTGTCCACATAGAACAAGAACATCTCATCTTCCTACAGGCTCCAGACTTCCACCCTTGCTTGCTTCAAGGAGGCATCATCTGCCCCCACATCCAGGAGATGCTCAACTGATACAGTCAAGGTTTCAAAACCTCTAATTGTCCTACTCATTCAGGAATGGATGTCTCTTGCTGAATTTCCCCTTGGCAGTCCCATGGCACACTGCTGAACGGGATCCAAGAAATGAGAAGAACTATCTCCTCGGTAAGAGATATCAGGTGCCAGGCAGCCTTCAGGTCTGTAGCAATTCTGTCAGGTCACCCAGTTTGAAAGCAAACACACAATTTCCCTAAAATGGACAACTCCTGCTGAATTTTTAATAACACGTATTTCAATTCCAAATAATCTCCAGAGCATCCACTTGTCTGCTTTACAGAGTCCCGTTAAAGCAAGCACTCCAGCACAACTTATAGCTGGAAATGTTCTTGCTACATTTGAGACTAGGTCTTCTCTTTTCTAAGCATGGATGAAAGGAAGCACAGAGAGGAAACCCAAGGTCCAGCTTGACAAGAGCTAGAAGTGGGAGTGCAACACAAATTTCTAATTCTTAGTTCCATATTCAAGTTCAACAGTTATTCTAACAGATGCCATATGAAGATTTTTAAGATAGAAGAGTTGCAGAATATATAGATAAAAATAGAAAATTTGCAGACAAGACAAAAGTCTCATTTTTTTAACTGACTAGAAAAGGGATTTAAGCCTGAGTCTGACACACAAAACTGATATACCCCATGAAAAGGCATTTTTGGGGTATTTTACCACATATATCATGTCCAGCCCAACTCACAATTCATACCTGCTAAAAATGAAGATTTACAACATTATTTTCTATGGAATTAAGGCAAAGAAACATCTTATCTAAAATCATCTGATTCTCTGGATGACTAAAGATGCTTTTGATGCAGTACACTGAAAACAAGAACAGCGCGACCAGAAAATTTTCTGCATTGTTCCCGTCACTGCTTGTCATTAAACCAATATATTCCAAAGTCATTGCACAAGCACGGTAATGTTGATTGTTTTGCATTTCACACCTAGAGGTCAGAGATAGGATTTTGATCCAAGATTTTATGAATTTCATTAGTTGAATGAGCCTTCTGTCACCACAATCGTTAGCAGTCAGAACTGCTGTCTTCTTGTACTGTTTTAATGAGTAACGTAAGATATGCTGTTTATTCTTCCCATTATTTAATTTGCCTAATTCCCGAATGGTTAATGTGACACAGCATAAAACTGAAGTAAAATACGGTTTTAATTTCATTATATTTTGGAAGTTTACAAGTGAAGACAAATCATGAAAGCAACTGAAAAGTTCAAAACCATTACGAAAAAGCACTTATAAAATGAAATGAGGGCTTTGGAAAAAAAATTTGAAGTAATTAAAAAAGTGACAGAGCCAAAGCATCGCAGGAAGGTACCCGTCAGTTGTACTTAGGAACGGGGCTGAGCTTTGGCAAATGCACTCACACTACCAGGCACCACCTTCATTGCACTAATTGGGCCATGTGGATATCCTAAACCCTGGGGCAAGTACAAGTCAAGGCAGCTGCGCTTAAGTTTTTTTCCTTGCAGAGTAAGTGAACTCTATCACTTTGAGCTTGCCACAGGCAAAGGATGCACAGAAATGCTGTTACCATGGTCTGCCTGGTGCACAGTATCTCCAACCCAGAGACCTGACTGCGAATGAGGTCTTGCTTTTCGGATCTTTTAGGGCTCTTTTAGGAACTAACACAGCAGCATAAATTCAAGTGCCCAAATCAAAGCTGAGGATGGGACACTACACGACAACCCACTAGATGTCAGATTTCTATTAAAAGCATCCGTGAGAAAGCGTGTCAGATGGCAAGATGCACTTAGGAGCATGGGCTGTGGTCTCCTTGGTTGTTACAAAAGGAGGAATGTGTTCTGCCAGACAAGATGGGATCTACAATCTTGTAGTCCACAATTAAAGCTGGTCCTCACTTTCTACCTCAGCAGAACAGTGCTGCTGTCAACTTGGTGACAAGATAAATGAAGCGAAAGGGAGTAGGGGAAGGGATGGGGAGTATCTTAAAACTTTAAGCAACACTTATTAAAAAAAATATTTGCTGGCAATTCACACTGAACATACTGACATGTTATGGTATGCCAACAAAAATAATTATCATCTTCAAGGCTTTTTACACAGCTGCAGCACAGTTGAAATGAAAACAGATTTCAGGAACCAGTCCAACACAAACACTGGTTCAAGTATGCATGCTCACCTCTCTTCACTGGCACTGCCATTGGCTTCATTACGAGACAGGAACACAGAGCAATACAAGCTGACAGTGCATGGTTTCATTCCAGTACACGACCACTCCTACTCTGCTGACAGCTCTCACTAAGTGATGGCTCAGGCAACATGTAAACAAAGATTGAAGCGCTGTCCACAGCCTGGGATACTAACAGTTCGCACTCAGGTGTGGAAGAAAAGTCCATTAAAGCTTTACAAGTGGTACAGGACAAAGTCCTCCATGAAACTGGACAAGGCTATACCTTGACTGAGGAAAAAGAGCCATAAGCTTCTTTAGCAAATGAAGCATTCTCTGCTTTTCAAAACATGCAACACATTCATTTTGATGAGAAACCAACCAGGAGTTGTATAACTTATTTCACAGATTGGAAGGAGGAGACTAAAAGGACAAGAAACTAACATCTAGCACAGTCTTTAGTTCTCAAAAATAATGGGAAAAAACCAAGGGCAACTCACTAGCCAAAAGATATGTGAGCCCAGACAATTAATGAACAGGAAAAGCTTTTAAAAGCTTAAATTTGTAAGTTAATCCCATTGTAAAATGCCTGACTTGACTCGCAATTAGGAATACCATCTTTAAGCTAACAGCTACCAACCAATGAGAATCTGCCTAAAAAAACACCTAAAAAGTACAAATGCAGAGCAGATTGAAGATTAATAATAATAACAGGTCCCTGGCTTGCTGATGTACACCAGTTCACCCTGGGTACATTTCAACATTATTCAAATACAGTCACAGCAACATCCCGTTAGAGCACAGTTGAGCCGAATGACAATAAAGCTGCTTTTTGGCTGGAATTTCCCATCAAATTTAGACTCTCAGAGAAGTGTCACTGGGATGAGGATAACTAAATCTCACAGGCTCTTATTAGAAAAAAAAAAAAACAACAAACCCTGCAATTTAAACTACATTACAGATTTAACAAGAACCCAATATTTTTAAACCCACCTACAGACAAACCCCTTCTGCAGCCAGAAAGACCAGATCTGACCTCACGGAGAGCTGCAGAGGTAGGAACGCTGATTTGCCAGTTATTCCTTCTGGCAGCTCAAACCTTTAGCTCGGAGCAAATGGTATAAAATACATTAACAAGGAGGAAAGGGGGTGGGTGAAAACCCAAGTGTCTGCCTATCAACCCACACGGAAAAGCTTTGCAGGGGGTGGGGGGACAGGAGGGAAGCTAGGCAGATCTAGAACGCCAAACAGTCAAAGCAATCAGATTATTTTGCTAGCATCCCAGGCTAATTGGAAATTAAACCAAGTGTGTAATGGAGTTAATGAAATAGTGTTCTGCTGCTTGAAACAGAAATCTCTGGCTCGCCATTCCATTAAAATGAGGAAAAAATGAAGAAAAGGAAGAAAAGTTAAGGGACTCTGAAAAGATTCTGAGGAAAGGAACCCTTCCCCACAGAGCTGGAGGCTCCTACCCTCAAGAGAGCCAGGCACCACGTGATGTTTTCAAGAATGGAGAGGTGCTGACATTTTCAAAGAGCACTCTGAGCTTGCACGGTACGCTCGTGTCATTAAGCACAGACTCCCAGATGGGATATTAGGGGCATCCGCATGGATGCGTATTTCACAGGGCCACTCATTTTCATGGCCACAGATGATGCTGTGTGCTTGAAAGGTCCCTAACAAGTACTAATGCAGACAAGTTCTCTCTCCAGAGTACCTGACCTCTACTTCTGTTCATATTATATCTTTCATCTACAAGCCCCCTTTACTTTGCTTCCCTAGAAATGGTCTATGAACACTTAAAACGGCCCAGTCAGGCAAGTCAGAGAGCCTATATGAACCTCTTAGACTGTCAATGCATGCAGTGTATATGATTTTAAATTAAAACTCTGGGAGACTAACACATCCCCAGTCTATGTATAGTCTTGGAAAGTAACAGCTCCTCTGTTCAGCCTTACTTGTGACAGATTTCCAGGGCTCTGGGTAAGTCATTCATCTTCCACTAATTCCATTCCAGAAGGTTGTACTTTAGTGCCTAAAAGTCTGTAACCGCACTGCTGGATACGTGATGAGTTCCTGACCATGTCCTGAAAACTGCCTGGGTGGGGAAGACCTCCTGCCTGCCTTTTTGCAAGTGAGATGAATTTTCTGGAGGTGGCAATGAAGGGAAGTCAAAGTGTTTGTTACGCTTCCCAGGGCGCGCTTGCCCTAACTGGTTTTTGCACTTCCCTGTTCCTACAACGCACTGCAGAAAAATGCCACTTTGTAGCAGACTAAAACACCACTTCTCCTCTCATGTCCTTGCAAAATCAGAATGTGTTAGTTTTAAGACAGGAAACCATACTTCCCTTGACTGTTGAACCTCTTGCAGTAGGTGGGCAAGATGATGCTCAGGGATGGCTCCAACACAAAGGGTTTCTCCTTGGTACAGCTGAGCCCCCCAATGCAGGACACTAAGCTCCAGAGGAAGCCAACCAAGGGTCTGCAACCCCCTATGATTCCTCCAGAAAGCACTGTGGTCTGATCCCAGCCTGGGAAACCAGAAAGGTTTCTTTTGCAGGTTTTTCTTTAAGGCCCTTTGCAATTTTCCTTGCAGACATTCTCACTGGCACCATCCAGTGGCAAACAGGGCTGCCTGATCCAAGCAGCTATTTAGAAGAAAGGCACCAGCTAAGCATCAACAAAAACCTTATGTAGCCCTAAAAAGGAAGGTGCAGAGTTACAGAACAACATAGCCACAGCGTTTTTTGACAAACGGTGCTTGTCAATAGCTAGAAGTGTCTGTTTCAATTGAAAATGTAACATCTAGACACACGTCAACAAAATTCCACAGCATCCTGACTGGTATTAGAGATCCTGGAATGATCTATTTGGCAAGACTAACACTTTGGAAATTAGACACATACTGATAGCAGTAATTGGAAGGAGATGGGTCTCCGATGGATGAATTTGTCAATTAAGCTTTATAAATGATGGGTCTGGGAGGACAGGCTGTGGAGCCATGGAAATTTATCCGTTATTACATAAACCCGTTGCATCTCTCTGCCAGAGTGCTGGTATTCAAAAGGCAAGGAAAAGCACGGCTTCTACGGGAAGTGCTCAAGACCTGCATCCCTCATCCAGAAGCCTACCAAAACCAAACCAGAAAATCAGGTCCCACATCCAGGCTTGAAGTTCCCTCAGACCTGTTTAGGATCACAACCTGGAGAAAAAACTAGCTACTCTAAGTCAGACTGCAGCCTTCCTCTGGAGAAGCAGTTGCAGGAGCTCAGCCTGAAGGCAAAACTGGGTTTCCACAGGCAGAGCAAGTGGGGTCAGAGTGGCTAACCAGAAGCTGTGCCACCATTTACAGATGGCAGCTCTCCCTCCTCCCCTAGTTTCAATCTCTGCAGTCTGACTGCTGCAACACAGACACACAAGCTGGCTTCTGAACTCTCCTGGCAATCTCCCCCATTGCCTCTTTCAAGCACCCCATCACATACATTAACATCGCCACTGCTTTATACAGCCTCCTCCACAACCTCTGCCTTCTTCATTTCCAGCTTGCTATTGCTAGCTGTCCGCTTACTCTGCAATAAGTGTTGCTCTCCCTCCTGGGCAGCCTCATCTAATCAGCAGGAACATTCATTAAAGAGCCCCAAAGTAAATCCACCACTCTTCATCAGCCCCTAAGCAATGGTCTCATTCACTGTAACATATACAATGATGGGTAAACAAATTCCTACAAATGCCATCAAGTATCTCCCAGAAGAACTATCATCTCCATCTGCAGCACTGACAGATTAAAAAACCCAAAACCACACACAGGACCAACACAGACATGGTTGTGGGACTTCAAGATACAGCCTTTACTCTGCAACACCTAGGCTGAAAAGAAAAGGGACATTTTTCAGGCAGTGGGGCAGGCAGGGTATCTTGGAGGCAGCCTCAGGCTGACAACACACTGCTGAGGCACAGCCCACAGCTCCTAGCAATATTCAGCTCCATACTAGGATGTGAATTTTCAAGTCCTTACAACCTTCTGAGCAGGAATCGCGAACTCATCCAACAGTGGCGGTTCACTCCTTGCACTAGATAAAGCATCAGCTGCAGAGGGGAAAACACAGAGCTGTGAGAAGTCCAAGTTTCCCCACGAGGAACGAGCGCTACCCTGCACCCATGAAGAAGGTGGTGTTCCACTCCCTGCTCTATAAGAGAAGTCCCACATCCTAGACTGCCTGCCACTAAGTCCTTCTGGGACTCAGAGGACCACCAACAGTTTCTCAGCAAGGGGTTTATTTCTCACCTTTTTTACACAGAGAGGAATAAAATTCCTGCAAAGTACACAGCAGAGGACAGCCCACAAGGCAAAAGCTGCCTCTGTTTATAAACAGGCTTATTCCTCAGGACATGATCTCAGAAAGACATACTGTTTTCCAGCTAGTAGGGAAGAGAACAAAAGGAGGACCTTCTTCCTCCATAAGGTCATCCAGGAAGCCCAAACACACACTCTGAGGTTCTGGCTGGCAGAGAAGGAACCTACATGGCTTGCAGTCACAGCAGGAGACAAGGGAGCACTGTGATTTATAGCAACAGGTTTTTACTCTAGTCTGTGAACTTCAGAAACTCACTAGCACTAGAGGGAATTCTGATTAGATCAAGATGGACCTCACCACCTCTAGCTGTCAGTTCTCTATAGATTCCCTTCTTAGTGCAGGTTAATGCTAAAGGCAAAAAACACTCAGGCACAACAAAAGTTTAATTATATTCCACACACTTGGTGTATTTACTAATCAGCTTCCTATGTGATCTTAGTATTTACTCCATATTGATTCACAACAGTGTTTCTCTCAATAAACTGTGACATGTAGATGGTGTAAAACATGACATATTACGGGACAGCACGTAAGAGTTATGTCTATACAGTCCACACAAACACAGGAGCAGAACAGCCGCACCTGTGAAAGCTTAGATCCATCACATCACAGTGACCAAGCGGAATATGAAGAAGAAGAAATGCTACAAAAAATTAAAAACCCAACAGCACCTAGAAAAGAACTGGGAGAAGGTGACATCAACCTAACTTAAGCAGGATAACAGGTAGATTGACAAGAAAAGCATTCGATGGGTTAAAAATTACTCTAGAAGGTCAAGGATTGAAAATATTTGGAGAGAAAGGTTGTTGCGTTCAAATATTAAAAGATCAGTCAGGCTTAAGATGGATTTCCTCTTACGTTTTTCTGCTAATGTTTACATTCCTGAAGAAAACCAAGTGCAGATAAAAGCCAGGAGGGAAATAGTTACAAAATAAGGTGTCTATCAACAGCTTTGTTTCTGCTTTAAACTGCTGCCATCTCGTGGCCTTGCTCTTCATCACCAGGGCTCAGCACTTGCAATGCTCCAACGATGAGCAGTCATTAGGTCTGAGTCACAAATGTCAGAAAAAAGACAGGATCAGGAAAAAGACAAAAAAAAGTTTGTCCGAGACTACAGAGAGTCTCTGGCCATCAGTAGGTGTGTAACAGACCTACCTCTCTCACCCCACTATTATCTACTGCTGTTGCTGGGTGTGAACAGCATGCTGCAGAGTAATCTGCCATCCTGCATACAAGCAGGAGTACACAACAATCCTGGGGTGTCATACTGAAATGGTATTTTGTTAGAACATGCTTTCTGAGTTGCACTATACCAACAGTATCAGCAAGAAAGGCCCCGAGGACTGAGTAGGTCCAACAGCCCACTGATAGCCAGGCCCTAGTTTTATATTCATCTAGACCTGGTTCTGTGGAGCTTCCTGCAAGGAAATGCACAGCAAAAAAGGAGAAGGGTTTGCCTAAGCCAGCTCTGGGAAGAAGTGAGGGTTCCCTCTATGGAGGGGAACTCTTTGCAGGATCCCAAGGGACAAAGTGCAGCCACAGGCACTTTAGGTGTATCTGTAAAACAAGATTAAAGACTCTGTCCCCAATCAAACTTCTGCAGTGTAACCACCCAGTAACTGAACCATGCCCTTGTATGAGTTACTGGCCCATTGCTTGCATTACTGGCCCACTGCCTGCAGAAGGTAAGACATCTGGGATAACTCAGCTGAAATGTAATAAGCCACCAAGCCATCTGGTGACTTGCCATATATATCCATATCAGTATATATGCAATTAGATGTTTGAATTAATTCAACCAGGAGAAACTGCAAAGCTACCAGAGAGGTTTTTCAGAAAAACCTAGTGAACTACCAGACTCACATGTCAGTCCTTTAATCACAACTACAGCCAGCTCATCTGGAAGGGTGCAACCCGACACCTGTTCAAAAGATCACTGTATTACTGTATTTGAATGAAGGCCAGATCCTGACAACAAAAAGCCCAGATAAAAGGGTAAAGCACCTTGGCTGTGCACCCACAGCACCTCAACAGGACTTCAAAGCAATGCCCTGAACATCCCCAATCTCTGTTCACACAATTCTATGATAATAAACTATTAGTCCAAAAACACACAAAAAAACCCCAACCCCAAAGCCAAGATGTTTCTGACAAGGTCACCTCCAACTTAGACATTGTTATGATGAGGGTGATTTGAGCTGATAGAAATATGCACCCTGATCTCTGCACAATTACAAGGCAATTAGCAAGCCACAGATGGAGTTGTTACTCTACCCAGCACCCAGCTAGAATGCTTAGTGCTTGCTCATGTGCTAGAGGCAGTCAATTACAAAACCATAATAAAACCCTTCTTGAAGACTATTTTTCAACAGGAGTTTTTTAGCTCCTGCTCAAAGTCCTCATTTCTCAGAAGAGGGAACAAGTGTGGATTTCCTGTCTACAAAATTCTGCTTCATTACGTGTTTAATGTTGCCTATTTCCACAAGTCATCAAAAGAGGAGAAACATTTATAATATATGAATGCATTTAGATAACAGGTTGCAATGATTGACATGCACCATTTAAAGAGGAATAGGCCATAAGGATAGATCCAACTGTATCATTTTCAGTAATCTTTCTTTTGCTAGCTGATACAAATACATACATTTTACTGAAAAAAAGCTTCCAGGCAGGGCTGCATTCCACCTGGTCATGGAGAAATCCCTTACAAATATCAACTTGCACACAAATACAACTTATCTGGCAAAGACCACTCCTGGTCAGCAGAACCCCCACTGGAGTTTCACATGGAGAAAACAGCAATGAGCTCAATGGTTTGATTAGGAAAATGAACCTTAATTAAGGGTGGATAACCCCTGTACTTTTGAGGGAAATCACTGTGCTACAAAGGCATGAATTTCAAAGAGGACCAAAGCAATAAACTTAACTAGAAGAAATGTCTGTATCTACTAAAATTTGTAACCAGATTAAATATTGTATTAAGTCAGCAGCTATAAGAGCCCCAAACCTGATAAAATCTCTCCCTGTGCACCCTTAAAAAGCAAGGCTATAATGCCCTATCTAGAGTAAAACCTGGGAAAACAGTACACTGAACACCAGTCACGTGATCCTCTCAAAGCCTGCACATCTGAAAACACACCACAGGCTTCTCTTCATCCCTATCACTCCTCCAAAATGCATTCTCTTGCTGTGAATCCTCAGCTTTGGGAAGAGCAGGCAAGTACAACATGAGGCAGGTACTGGGATCCTGCACAGTTTCAGCAGCTGTAGAGCTGCAATCAATTGCAGCAGCTGCAAAGGTTCTGCTGTCGCAGCCCATCCTCATTACCACCAAGGAGCTCATTAGTTGTACTGATGTTTCAACAGGAATCCCTATGCTACTTTTGGTGGTTTATTTAGCAAATGGAGCATACACTGCCCTTTGGTATTTCTCCTCTTCTCTCCATTCATTTAAGTCAGTATTAAGTTAATGTGTTTTTGAAATGGATATCGGTGCTCTCGTAACAGCCAATGGTTCATTTACCAAAACCGTTAGTTCCACAGAGATCGACAAGCAGAAAGGGCAAGCAAAATCTTATTAATGTCTCCTGAAGTACCACATCTTTTCAGCCTGAGCTCCTCAACCCATACCCATGTGGCTATAATCAGCAGAAGAAAATTAAAGAGTTGGAGAAAGGCTAGGAGTAGCTTATATCCCTGTCTACAGCACACTCCACTGCTGCCTGTGAGCTAGTGAACGCCAGGGGCTAGCATTTACACGGAACTAAAGCAGCCCCATCAAGTACTTTGAGAGGCTGCAAGGCACACTCTCAACATTAAACAAGCAGGTGTTCCCCTATATGCCTCAGAACTGCCTAGACAGAGAGAGCATCTTCAAGTAGTCATCAATATTCATGCAGAAACCTGACATTAAAAAAAAATTCAGGGGGGGTGTACAAAAAAACCAGCTTGTAAAAGAGCTGGTTATCAAAGGCAATAGACACCTATATCTTCTGAAAGGCTCCACTGCTCACAGACTTGTGCCTGTGAAAGCCAAGACACCTTTAGTTTTACTGTCTCTAAAAGGTGTAAGAAAAGCAATCAGCAGCTTTCACTCTGCTACTAAAGGGTGTGGTACCTTACCACCTGCACTGGATTTATCCAAACCTGCCCAAAGACAGCTATAACAGGACAGCAACCTGCTTTGTGGTTTGATTCATGCACCATAGAAAGAGCTGTTAGTCCTACCCTAATAATGTGAAACTATGGCTTTAAGCAGAGTCAAATCAGATCTGTGCTCTAAAAGTACTAAAAAAGTAGCAGTCACATCCTTAAACTCTGAGCTTAACTGAGCTGCCGAAGTTTTCTTCCCTGCTAGGAGTTACAAGGATATCAGTATGCTCACTGGATTCCAGTACATCACAGGAAAAAATATCGAAGGATTATGCGGTGGGGCACTTTAATCCATTGGCCACCATCTTTTAGTTACAAAATAACAGTGGAAAATGCCTGGCGTGGAAATGGACCCTTCATCAACTGAGATGAAATACTGATTTAGTAGGTAATTTACTCCTGTGAAATTCTTGGTCTTGATCTCCACCTCTGCTCTGATGACTCATTTAACTTTATTAAAAACATAAGCATTGATTTTCTCCACTCATTACAGGCCAGTGGATTTATCTGCATTAGTGAATGAATTCATCCAACCTCTTACTCCAAGAAGAGCCAAAGCCTGTAGGAAAGCAATAGCTACAAGCTGTCCTCAATGTAGCAGCATTGAGTATTTCTTGCTCTTCTGACTTATCTGACCAGGAAGTTAAACTTTTGCTGCAGCACGCAAGACACGCAAAAGCCAAAATAGACCTAAGAATAGAATATAACCTGTTTTCTGAGGCAACAAGTGTTCTCTAACCAATGCATTCATTACAGTGCAGCAGTTGCAATTAAGAAAACCTTCACATTTCTGATTATCTGCCCATTAAAAACTCAAGCAATGCACTGGAAGGACATATACGTTACCATGGGATTGGAGTCTGCAATCAGGTCACGCAGAGAATCCAGAAATCCTTGGTCCTCCACCATCTGGGCATTGATGTCATGCAGCTTCGCCACACAGACAGCTGCAGTCTTTCGTACATAAGGGTCTTCATCCTTCAGACACTTGCGAAGAGGCTCACACAAATACTCTGTGATCTTGTCCACCCTGATGCATCCCATTGTACGGACAGCCAGAGCACGGATGAGAGGGTTTGGGTCTTCACAGTCCTGCAACAGGACAGAACATGCAATAAACAAATCTGCACCACAAGCCACTGATACCTTCCCTGCAGACAGAATCAGGCTGTTCGTATTTAAAGCAAAAGAGCATTCTCTCTGATTACACGGCAAAAAGAGGCAATTATTTCAGATCAGGGATAAGACGTGGAACTCACTGGTTCACAGAAACATTCCACACTATCTGAAGATGTTTTCACGCTATGATAGCTTGTAAAATTGTGATCTCAGCGTCCCTTGGTTCTCCCAGGCGAAACTTCTTTCAGCATGATCTAGCAGCTACAGATAAACTAGCGAGGCAGCTCTTACCACCCAAAAGCTAGCCACGGGCACCTTTCAGACAAAGTTCACAGCCTTACTGGTTTAAGGGACCAAGAGGATATAATGGGAAAAGTCAACAACTAAACACAATGCAACAGTCATCAAGGCCTATTTCTCACAGGCCATCAGTTCTACGTTTGCAACCTATGAAGCACTAAGCAAAGGCTAGTCTAGAGGTGCTCTTCTGATGACGAAAAAGAAAAAGGGAATAAAACATTTCATACTTCAAGACTACGTAACTTTCCATACATCCAATCCATCTACATCTTTGAGCAATGCTCCTCCAAAATCAGCCTATAAAAGGATGGCTGCAGAACGACCTCCAAAAGCATAAGGTACATTTATCTTTCACTGTTTAAATTTCCTACAGCTGAACACACACCTGAATGCATCACTTTCAAAGCATACCAGAGAAGTGATATGTCTTACCAGCACATCCAACACCTTGAACTGTGAACTGCATATGAAGTGCTGAGCTAGTGCAGACTAGTGTGAACACTTTCTCTTTACTAACACTTGTCCCTCAACTTGCCAAAAAGGACATTTCCTTGTGTGAAGCAGCATGAAGCTGGAAAACATCACGTTTGTTTGTCAGTCCATTCTAACAGAATTACACTTTAAAGATAGGGCAGACAACAATATTCTTTCCAGAGAGGAAGATAGAGACATCTCCTTTGGCCAGAAGGGCAGACCTGCTCTCTGTCTAGGTCTCCTCACCTCTTTCAGCCTCAGGCACCACAACAGAAACTTAAAACATGATCAGAGTCCTCAGTATCTCAGATTTTGTAATACTCCAGGAGGAGTCTCAAACTTTTTCCAAGTATTGGGTTTTAACTTACATAATGTGAGACTGCAATAGTATTTCCTAGATAAGGAGAGGCAACCTGACAACAGAATTAAAGGCAATACAGCAATCAGGCTGTTATTTTTCCAGTGAACTGTCTTCCAGTTTCACCAGAGGTAAAGGTTTTCCACGCAGCACAGCTGAAACAGTCAAACAAGAAGCAGATATCCATATATCAGAGATACTACAGAGGCTGGAAGATGAACAATATAAAATCTGTCATCTAATACCAGAAGTTGGTCTTTAATGATAATTAGTAAAACAATAGAAGCAGCTTTCCCTGGAGCAGGCTCTCTCATAAGCACTTACAGGGGTGGTTAAGTCCTCTGCAATAAGGACCAGCAGCAGCGAGAGAAAGGACCTAGACCTAATGGATTCAGCAGACTCCTCTACAAGCACCCCCAGCCCAGAGACTCAAGTACAAAAGCAGAGATAAACAGCTCACAAAGGCTAACAGACACAGGAGACATGGTGACAGCCACTGTGCTGGGCAATTTTCTGATAGCCATGGGAGCAACTTACCTTCACAAAGCTGTTGACAGCCATGATGGCCATATCTGGCTGACTTTTAGCGTAGTTCATCAGGTACAGGTAGACCAGCTTCTTCAACTCCAGGTTGTCAGTCTGCATGCAGTTCACAACATCAGGAAAGAGCGAGCTGGATAAACAACAGTAAGCAAGAACAGAATTGTAGAATCATTTAGATTGGAAAAGACCTTTAGGATCATCAAGTCCAACTGTTAACTTAGCACTGACAAGTCCACCGCTAAACCACATCCCTAAGCACCACATCTACATGTCTTTTAAATACTTCCAGGGATGGTGACTCAGCCTTCTACCCTCAAGCAGATCAACACTTCCGCCCAAGATCAAAAAAAGCAGTGAGATTGCATGGTATGCAATCTCTAAACAGCACTGCAGAAGAACACAGGAAGTTACACAGGGATATCTGCAGCTCTCAGGTATGCTGTAGAGGTCGAAAGGAGAAGGGCAAGTGCTGTTGGCCAAAAAGATCATTTTTTCTTCCTTACAGTTTATCTGTTCCTTCATTCTGTGATGAAGTCATGACACCCAATTTGCAACCTTGTATTCATTTCTGTGGCAACAGATCACACTGACATGAATCCAGTATTGCAACTTTATGGTAAACTCCAGTAACAGAAGGGAGAAAGCATTCACTCAAGCTTAAGCTCTTCTGGTTGCCTCAAGGGCAGAAAAAAGTATTGGGGACAGTGTTGCAGAAGGTAAATGCCTGTGTCCTTTAATCGCTATGAAGCAAAGGTTCAACTTAAAAATCACTAATTTTAAAATGTAGCTTAAGTTTATGCTATGACAAGTAAGTCTAAGAAAAACACTTGGAATTACCTTTCTAACACTAAAACCCAGCCTAGCAAGCAGTGAGAAAACATCATCTAAAATGGCATACAAATGGTGAATTCTGGATGGGTTTTTAAATAAAAAGGGCTATTGGCATCTAGCTAAACCAGCACTGAAAACAGTTGCTTCTTTTGCTCTCAGTAACAGGATGGAGCTTGAGAAACCTGTGACTCGAGCACAGCACAGGCAAGGACACAGCTGGCCTCACTCCCCGGCCACACCGAGATGACACACTCATAGCTGTTCCACGGGGATGTGTGCCAGTACACCCGACCGAGTCCCAGGACAACCAGAGCTGCTACAGGTGCAAGGTAAGTTGCTTTTACCTGACATCCTTCCCCACGGTCATGGCTGCAATAACCTTCTTTACGGCTTCTTTCCTCTTCTCTTTCTTTTCATTATTGAGTTCAGCCTTCAGTTCAAAAATCTCTCCTGGCAGAAGACAAAATAGATTGAGCCTCTTGCGAGAAGGAAAGGGTCTCGCTTTAGGGATAGTTCAAGAGTGACTTTTTACTTTCCCAGCCTGTTGTTGCCATAAAACTGGTAAAGCAGCATGTGGAAGCTGTCAGACCTGATGGAGAACCCGGTTCAATGAGAAGCAAAGCTGCAATGCTCAAGAGAATGATATGGGCTATACCTTGCTAACGAAAAAGCAGTTAACAAGAACCACGCTGCATGTTGCAGCTCTCCCACTTCTAGAACATTAAATCACATCACTTCAGCGTCTGTCTCAGAGGCAACTATTATATAACTAGGATGAAAAGATATTTGGAGACACCAGATTCGTGCCTGTAAGAAAAAACTAACTAAGCTAGGAATTTTGCCCAGACTTTTTAACTTTTGCTCATCATCGCCTGCTTCCTGCGAATGCAATGAGAAAACAGCAGACTGTAGTGTAGCCCAAATGCCATGATACACAGTGGCAGAAACAGGAAAGCACAAATTTAGTCCAGTGAAATAAATTCCTTTCAAGCTAGAAAGACAGAGCTACTACTAACAAAAGCAGCATGCAACACAGCTTGCCCGGATTCCAGGGTTGCCAAAGCAGACTCTTCCACGACACTAACTCTTCCAGATATTACTGCATGGAAAGTTAGTTCAGGCTGGATCACAAAAGTGGCAAAAGCAAGTTTGCAAAACAAAGCCACACATGCAAAAGACCACTTATCAGGCCTGTCCCAGACAGAGCAAGTGGTGTGAGAAGGAGAATGCTCCTGACCAAGAGACAGCTTTCTCTAGGAAGGACAGCGAGCAGTATTCCCACTGGAAGCCACAGGCTGAAGACACATTACAAATATCAAAATCTCTGACAAAATACATTCTAGACCCTAACCTTTGATTCCTACACACCAGTGCCACTTTGTCAGATCAGCAGCACTAATTACTGAAGAGACTGACGCAAAAAGATTAACAGGTACTTCAAAAAGGAAGAGAAGATACTGTTCTGAAGAACACAGTGCAGTGACCACTCGCCATACCTCCTGCCTGGGAAAGAGATGCTGGCGTTACACTGAGATCGTGCCCCTGAGCAGAGCTGAGCCAGCAGCAGCATGCTCACTAGAGCTCAGACAGTGCAGGCTGGCCTACTGCAGCCATCCCAGAAAAATCTGCCTTTAAGACTGAACTTACAGACACAGTTGTTCCTTAGAAAGATGCGAACTGCATTTGCTTAATTTATGAGCTCATTCTGAAGCTTAATGAAACATGAATGGAGAAACACGGTAGTTTTTTCACTGGCAAGCATTCACCAGAAACACTCAGCCATTCTGAAAAGGAGAGGTTAATGCGAACCATTTTCCACATCTGCTGGAGAAGGATGAGCAACATCAGGCTCAAATTGCAGTCAGCAACAGTGTTTAGTTTAAGAACAGGTTAGAAAATAAAATCTGCCTGGGACAGTTACAGCAGTACAAGCCCTGCTCTGGAACAGGTAAATGGGTAAAATGTCCCCAAAGATCCTTTCCAGTCTTCCCATTTTTAACGGCATCAGTTTGTCCTGAGGTGACGTGAGCACCACGCCTACAGTAAAGCCCAGGGAAAGTCAAACGGAGCACTGTAGCTTTGCAGGAAACGGCAACAGGAAATCCCATTATCTTTGCAAGAGTTTGATGTAAAGATGCACACTTACACCTTAAATATTACATGTCTCTCACTCAACTTAATCCTGTGATGCCCAACAGAACAACCATCCTCAGTCTTGAAGTTGTTAGCCCATAAGTAAAACTTTATCTCTGACCAGATTGGTGCTGAAAACCCAATGTTTTGTTCTCTGATCATTGAAAAAGCAGCAATTTGGGTCATTTTGTGCATCACAAAACCATATAATACATCAGTTTTGTCTTTTGTCACCGTGTGACCTACTTGCAAAGTTTCTCCCTGGATGATTAAGACGAGAAACAGGGACAGAGCTAACAGAAAAGCACAAGTTCTTCTGCATGCAGTTAGAAAAGCTGTGTAAAAATAGCCACCCACCACCTTCAATCCACTGCACCAGCTTAACACTAACCTTTTTTATTGGTCGTGAAGTATTTGGAGTCCGTCATGGTTCCAGTTCCTTAAAATACCTGAGAATAATAATAAAAAAAGAACAAGTAGTCAAACAGCATTTGGCGCTGACAACACCCAGTTTGCAAGGCAGGAATTCAGAGAACGGACGTCTGGTGAGTGCATAAGGTAAGGGAAGAAGCAAATGCTTTACATCCACAGGCACAAGTTTCACAATCTTCATTCTGCACCTGCTGCTGATATTACTTGGCAAACCCACGGATTTAAAGGGCTCAGATGAACAATGTTAGTGAAAACACAACAGCCTGAGGCGGGCAGGCTAGAAAAGCAGTGGTGCTCAGCCCAGCTTTTTAAACTCTCAATCTCAGAAAAGGCGGTTTTTTAACTCCTTATAATCAGCAGATCTTGATATGTTCTGTAGCTGTCTTTCCCCGGGGTACACAATTTTGTTTTCCAAAAAAAGCACTGCACATTTGATATCTCGACTGGAAGGGAGAAGTCCGTGTTTCAGACAAAGGAAACTGTCAACTCCCCCTAACGATACTTCCCTGTGTTGCATCTTGATGGAAGGAACAATTAACCCTACTTGCAATACCCACCCTGAGGCCCTTCTTTCATTTCTTTCTCTTCTTTTGTTTTTTGAAAATAAAAGCCATTACTTTTCAGTTTTTTCAAGCTTGAAATTGAAATCTTTCTCTGCGTGATCTGACATCCCACCGCTGACACTCACATGCTTCTCTCAGTGCTGCACTGCATTTTCTTGCACAGGGCCAAAATATGCTGCTGGGCCAGCAAGTGCTTAGCAGAGCTGTGAGAACGGTCTCACCAGCATTCTTCTTGCTCCACAGAACCAAATTATTAATACCTTAGAATATAGGGATCGCCCAAACGTATGTGGATATACATCATTTTATTCTTACAATTGCCAGCTCTGTGACAAATATGACTCAAACAATTTTCAAGTACTGGCTGAAAAACAAGCATAAGAGTGGGCAGTTTTACTCTTTTTGATGAAAGTCTGCATCAGTGCTAAGAACCTATGACCCTAAAACTATCCCAAAAAGGGATTTTCCTACCTCCTCCCTCCTTTTTCCTTTTTTTTTGCCCAGTTCCCCTTCTCTTGTACATATTTCCATGACCTTAAATGCTACCAGCAAAGCAGCAAGTCATCTGTTCCCTAAACGCTGCCTGTCTTGCCTCAAAGGTCTTGCTGGCTCAGCAACAAAAGGACAAGCGCAGCTCTGAACTCCATGACACTGCCCAGCAGTGCAACCAGCTTGCTGTTTCTTAACGCTTTCCTTCCTCATCCCTTAACCAACCCCACACCACCACCATTCTTTTTCCACCTATCCACCTTGATCAATTTAATACCTCAGCAGCTGAATTCCCAGCAGCAGCAGCCGAGGGATAATGCCACAATTTCTACCACCTTCAACGTGCTCTACAGCATGGTAATGCAGAGCAGTTGTAATCTTGTCCAACTGCCAAGCAGCCAGATGAGAAACAACCTGTTGCTCAGCCCAGTTCCCCAGAGCTCCTGCCTGCCCTGTGCCTGCGTGGTTACTGCCTCATCCCAATTAGGCAGCATTACTGGGTTTGGTTTGATTTCTCTCCCTTTCTGCTCCTGCCAAGCTGAAGAGCAAACTATGCCTGGGGACAGCTCTGGAAGCGCGTTCCTCCTGCAGGAGATGTTTGCCCTCTTTCTAAAACAGAGGTTGGGTTGGGAAAGCTGCATGAGCCACAACACTGCAATCTTTCCAGCAAAAGAAAGTAGTCACAGCATCACAAAAGAAAAAGCTGTTGTGGGTCTTGTTTTATAATTAAAAACACAGCCCGCGTTCAGCCGCAGTGTTATTGCCGCCACAGTCCTTCGGATTTGAGCTCAGCTTAAAAGATGACTTAAATGTTTTCCTCTACAAGAGCATCTGGCATGGTGCCATGCAAAAGGCATTGAACACAGCCTTGCCATTCACTGTTTGTATTATATGTGGATTTGTCAACCTGGGTCGTACCTCCCAGCTGAGCTAGTCCAATATTATTTTAACAGTGGGCAGAGCAGCAGATTATAGAGAAAATCCAGGAGAGGGAAAGAAAAAAACAAACAAAAAAACCATACACATCATCCCTGTTGCATAAAGCTACACAGAGAAAGAAACCTTGCTGAATTTCAGAGATGATCTTTAAACCCCAAAGCTGGACATTTCATTGTTTTCCTAATTTCAGATCACATACTTGGAAACATGAAGAATCCTAGAAACACTCAGACAGGTAAGGCTCAGCGCAGCATGTGTATCTACAACCTGTTTTGATAGATGCAAACGAGATCTCACTTAGGTCAAAAAGCAAACCACCATAATATTCCAAGTGCAACACAGGAGAAAGCTCTTTCTCATGAGCACACAGATTTTTGCTTCCTGTATATCAGAGCTTGCTTTGCACATTGTTCAGGGACAGCTTGCTAGCAGTACTATTATCTCATCCACTAAGCAAACCCAGCGTGGTTTACAGCAAGTCCCAGATGAAGGCCAAAAGCAAAATAGCCCAGATATACAAATAGCAATGTTTTAAATAACTCAAGAAAATGCCAGCTTCTTATACACAAATCTAAGTTGAAGAGAGCCAAGATAAATTATGACAACAACATGGATGTCCTTGTATTTTTAGGAGAAAATCTACATCAGATTGCCCCTTCCTTACTACCCTTCTGTGCCCAGCACTTGCTAAGGTGGAAACAGGTGAGAGGTGTTCGAGCTGACAGCAAAAGGCTCCTGTTTCAACCCCAGCAAACAAGAGACTAAATAAGAGGAATTTCTCCAGAAGCTCTGGCAATGTTTAATGCTTTAAGCACTGGCTTGACATTTAAATGTAGACTGAACCAAAAATATGATTAAATGAAAAGACTAAGGAACCATAACCAGAAACATAAGCCTCCTCAGCCCAAAACCACACAGAAAACTGGATCCTGTGTCTGACCAACACCTGCACTGCCCCATGCATGACTCCAACGACAGCCTGATGAGCTGCCCACCACTGATTTCACATAGGTGTAAACAAGGCGGCAGGTTTAAGGGCTCAGTATTGATCCAAGCTCCCTAGCACTGAAACAATCCAGTGTTGAACTCCTAAATGTCTAAAGTGATCCCTGGTTTAACCTGGCTTACACTCCAGCTGGTACCACCTCTTATTTGCACCATTTCATCTGCAAAGCTTCTCAAGTAGCCGCACAACAGCCCAAGCGTGGCTCAGGGCCGCCAGAGCCTCCAAAGGGGCCAAACACAGATGGCAAAGGGAAAGCAGCACCTCAGCTTTAGAAACCTGCATCCCTACCAGCATGTGCTAGGGGCAGGTAATTCATTTCCATCTTAGGGAAAAAACACCCCTTTGGTGCTCTCCACCCCACTCTCAAACACCCTGTGGTTCCTATCACTGCCTTAATCCTCAGACCCCCATCCCAGCTTTACCACCAACCCCCCCACACACCACCTGCCTCCAGCCTCAGCAGGACCCGCAGCCCCCACCCACCCTCCTCCCAGGCATCCCCGGCCCCCTCAAAACCCCTGCCCACCCCCCTTCCCCCCACAGCAGCACTCCCCAGACCTCTCCCAGTACCCCTCAAGTTGCAGGAGCATCCCCCACCAATCCCAGCTCCCCTCCCAGCATTCCCAGTCCGAGCAGCCCCCTCAGTGCCTGCCCAGTCCCCTTCAGCACCCCAGCCGTAGTCCCTGCCCAGTCCCGCCAGTATCCCAGCAGCTTGCTCTGCTCACTCCCATCCCGCCTCCCTTCCCCTGTCCCACCAAGCCCCAGTCCAGCCCACCCCACAGCACCCCCACCTCCAGCACCCGCCCTCCCACCCCACCTCCTCCCAGGGCCCAGCGCTCACCCCCACAGCCGTCCCTACTCCCATCACCCACCCCTTATCCTCTCCCCTTCAGCACCTCTACACCCACCTGCCCAGTCCTCCCAGTACCTCACCAGTGACCCTCTCCACCCTATCCCAGTAACCCACCAGTGCTCCTCACCCTCTCCTAGTGCCTCACCAGCGACCCTACCCCCACCCTATTCCAGTCCCCCCTCCCAGTAACCCACCAGGGCCTCACCAGTGCCCCTCACCTCCCCTCAGTATCCCCTCCCAGTGCCACCCCAGCCCCTCCCAGTGCCCCTCCCCACCCCATCCCAGTCTCCCCTCCCAGTACCCCACCAGTGCCGGCCCCCGCTCTCCCAGTGACCCCTCCCATGGCCCCCCCCGTGCCCCGCAGCGGCTCCCCCGGCCCCACTCACGGCGGCGGGACGGACACACCGCTGTGGGGGCGGCGGCGGAACCGGAAGCGGAGCGGAGGGACCGGGAGGACTCGCGAGGAGCGAGAACAAACCCTCCCCCGCCTCGAGCGGCCGCGCCCCTGCCACCACAGAGAGGAGCGGGAGGAGACAGAGCGCCGCCCGCGCCGCGCTTCCGGGGGGCGGCTACGCCGCTGCGCCAGACGGGTGCCCGGCGGGGCGGGGGCGCCCCCTGGCGGCGGGGCGCGGCGCGGGCGGTGTCATGGCGGAGCTCGGCGCCCACCTCACGGCCGCCTCGGCCGGCGACGACCGACCCTCCATCTTCGAGGCGGTGGCCCAGGACAGCCTGATGGCCGCCCTGAAACCCGCGCTGCAGCACCTGGTCAAGGTAAGGGCGAGGCAGGCCGCAGGCCTGGGGCGAGGGGAGGGGAGGAGGGGCCGGCGGGGTCCTCCTCCCTGCAGGCCTGGGGGCACCGCGCTGCGGGGAGGTGAACAGTGTCTTGAGGGTGAATAGTCTGTGGGGAAACTGCTGCAGACAGGGACCTCGGAGAGGCTGCACAGCTCTGTGCCGAGCCGTTTGTCGCCAGGGTTTACCTCTGGCCACGCTCACAAGCTACTGTAACAGTTTTGACCTACCCAGCTCGCATTATGAACTGGAGGTGTAATAATGTATAGCTACTGTAATTTAGCACATTACTCCACTTTCCTGTCCTTCCGTTTTGTGTCCCTTTCAATAGGTGCTTGCTGAGTCTAATCCTGGCCGATATGGCTTCCTCTGGCACTGGTTTGATGAGATCTACGTCCTCCTGGATTTGCTGCTCCAGCAGCACTATCTGTCCAGGTGCAGTGCTTCCTTTTCTGAAAACTTCTATAGCTTAAAGAGGATACCGATAGGAGACTGCAGACAGCAACCTCTGGCCACTGCTGGCCTGCCAAAGAGGCAGCACTGGAAGTCTCTCCTCTTGCTGGTTCTTGTCCCTTACCTGAAAGGAAAGCTAGAGAAACTGGTGTCCAGCCTGAGAGAGGAGGATGAGTACTCTATCCACCCTCCATCATCATCCTGGAAGCGCTTTTACAGAGCCTTTCTAGCTGCCTACCCCTTTGTAAACATGACCTGGGAGGGCTGGTTTCTTGTCCAGCAACTGTGCTATATCCTCGGGAAAGCTCAGCATCATTCACCCATGCTGCGGCTGGCTGGCGTTCGCCTGGTCAGACTGACTGCAGAGGATATCCAGGCCCTGGAGAAGAAATTGGCTGGAGCCACCTCAAGTGAAACACCCAGGTATGTTAGAACATAGCTCAGCAGCTGCTTTCTAGAGGGTTCTGTGGGTGCATAAATTTGGAGGTGATGCTCCAGAAATTCTTCAAGATGAAGTTTACCTCTGGCAAAATGTGCTCCAAAAGGGTATATTGTTAGTGTAAATAAGGAAACAAGTAGCAGAGGTTATTCACAAGATTTTGTGGTAATAAAATTGCAATGCTGGAGGGAGGCGGGAAGGGGGGTGTGTGTTGGCACTCCAGCCTTTCTCTTGCCCAGTTTTCACCTGCACTTTTCTAACAAGGGCGGTAGACTGCAACAATATTGCTAAAAGGACTGAAACTTAGCTCTTTGATTTTTCTGAGCAGCAGCTAGTCATGACTACACTTAATGTCCTGTAAAATGGTGATCCATGAGTGAAATGCTCTGTGGTCCAGGTCCCTTCAATCCAAACTCTTCTAATTTAGACATCTGAACAAAACAGGACTTGAAGCTTTCTTAAAATACAAAGGATCTGGGAGAAACATCCTAGAAGATGCCTCATTACAAACATGGGATATGCTGAGCAACTTCCTTAGCATTAAGAAGCTGTATAAAGCAGTGACTTATTCCCCAAGTCCTTTTTGCCTTGGCTTGCAGATGGACAAATGTGCAGTAGTAATGACTCCTCTGTATCTTCTCTCTCTTTTACAGCATTAAAACACAAGTGCAGTCAGCAGTGAGGAAAGCATTGGGTGGCATTGCCTTCTCCCTGTCCTCCGGGCTGTCTGTCAGCGTGTTCTTCCTCCAGTTCCTGGATTGGTGGTACTCCTCAGAGAACCAAGAGGCGATCAAATCTCTGACAGCGCTCCCGACTCCTCCACCCCCCGTGCACCTTGACCACGGGGCCAGCTCAGCTCTCTTACCTAAACTGAAGACCGTGTGCCCTCTGTGCCGCAAAATCCGTGTCAACGCCACGGCCCTGTCCACGTCCGGCTTTGTGTTTTGCTACCGCTGTGCCTACAGTTATGTGAAGGCTCACCAGCGCTGCCCGATCACAGGCTATGCCACAGAGCTGCAGCACCTTGTCAAACTGTACTCTCCCGAGAGCTGAAAAGCCTGCCCTGTGCTTTCAGCTTCATCTCCGAGGCTAGCGGCTGGGTAGCAGTGAGCCTGAACTTGCCATTTCTTATGTCCCATAGAAGGCTTTCAACCACTACAGCTCATCAGTGAGCTCATTTCAACTTGGTGGCACATCAGAGTTTTGCTGACTTGGGGAATTCTGGTAAGGCTGTCCCCTTTGTTTATTAGCTGTTCAAACACCCTGTGACGGTTTTGGAGGGATTGGACAGCCGCAGTCTGTCAGCTGGCACGGAAATGCTTTCAAAGACCAACCAAAAGGGAGGAAACATTGATTTCAATAAGAACGCAGATGTGAGGATCAAAGAACATCACTGGTAAAAGTCCTGCTCAAGGGCATAAGCCAGCAAATTAAAAAGGAAGGAAAATTTCTCTGGGCAAGTTATTCCTCCCTGAGCAGCTTCCCAGGCGCTCATGCTGCCCGGGGTGAGCTCTGGCACTGGTGCTTCTCAAAGAGGTAGAGACAGGCTTAAACCTCTCCTCTGGTCATGCTGTTCTTCAGTCTTCCTGCGTTTTCAGGCTATTCACCTTTGAATGGAGGACATCACACTCCTGATTCCCATCAACAGTTCTAAATTAAGACTTTTGACTCTTTAAAGGAATAAGAGATGATGTGTACAAACAAGGATGCAAGGGGGAGATTACATTTTCTGCACGAGGGAGGAAAAAACCAATCCAGATTAAAGCAGCAACTGTGCCAACTGATGAGAGTTGGTTTTTGTTAAGTCTTTGAATTTGTTATTATCTGCTTTTGTAAAGCAAAATTCTTTCTTGATTGAGAACCTAACATTTCTTCTCTGAGAGTTGGAAAAAACATGAGTTTGCTCCTCTAGGGGCTCTATTTACATAAGGAAGACTAGACTAAAGCTGCTTTCCTCTTTGCAGATGATGATAATGAATATAAGATTAGTATTTTGTAGGCTGAAAATCTTTAATGTCTATGTTTAAGTATTACATTGCAATTATTCCAGTCCCAACCTGGTAGCACATTCATATCGTAACAAAGCATCCTTTCATTGAACACAGGAGAAAAGAAAACGTGTGTGACATGATGGCTGGTTCTTGCTCAACACCTGATTTTTCAGGAGGGAAGGTTTTTTCCTGATTTGGCTCTAGGGAGCAGCAGTTCCCCACTTCAGACATCACAGCGACATTGCTTATAGACTACGAAGAGGAAAGTTTGCAGCACATAGTCTTTCCAGATTAAGAGATCTGTTTGAACGTTTAATCCACTTAAGCAGCCATCTCATTTCCCCCCCACTTTAGGTCTGCTTCAGAAGATAAAAATCTCTAATATCCTCCCTCAGCTGGAAGCAAGATAGCAAGGTTATTGAGTAACGTGGGAAAATACAGCCATTTGCATCCTCCCAAAGATGCTCTGCAAAACACTTACTGTAACAGATTTGTCTCCAATGCTTGTCTTACTCTCTCTAAACAACTTCTAGACTCTTCTACCTGTGCCACTATGGAATAATAAAAATTGTCTCATTTCTCCTTTCTCCAGTAGTTACAGGATCCATAAAGACACCTCTCTTCCTTTAGAAAGCCACTAAGAGCACACACATCTTCCTAGAAATCACATCATTTTCTGAGCTCTCAAATCACTTTTAACATAGCTGCCTTTGGGCTGGATATGAATTCACATCACTTGCTACATCAGTTTTCCTTCATACACAGCAATCTCATCGCCGGGAAGAGCCGACATCCAGGATGATGCGCTGCTGCTGCACGGCCTGACAGTGACCTGCCCGATCAGACGTATCTAGTGCAACTGCTCCTTAAAAGAAGGGCTGAAGGATTTGACTGACGATTCCGTTTCAGGGGATAGGTTTATTTTCTTTTCATCCTTCCTACACTTTCCAAATCCCCTGTCTGCTGCCCAGGGAGAAGCTGGGCAGACCCGGGACAGGCAGCTGACCGATGCTGACTCGCCGCCAGTGCTGCCGAGCTCTTGGGCAAGTTCTGCGCCACCCTGCCCTCTAATCCGGGAGGATTCACTAACTTTTCAGCAGCACAACCAAGTTGCCTGCCCATACGCTGCTCCGGGGCCTCCACACCACCTTCTCCCAGGGTTAATCTCTCTTCCTCTCTCCAGAACACCACCAGCTGCCCTCCTGCCAGGCCTGGCTGCTGCCCACTCCGCAACACCGCACCCTGTCCCTGCCAAAGTGAGATCTGGCCAACTCTGCTGCAGGTCCAGACCTGCACGGAACCACCCACTTCTAAGCCTCACAGCTCTGAACAGCTGTAATTACTCTTTTGAATGTGAAGTTGCTCTTTAATGCCCAGCTGACTAACAGGCATTAAGTCCACAGTGGTGACAGGCTCTGCAGCTACCTGACAGATTTTATTCGTGTTCCTGCAGATGGCTGTAGAATAAATACAATGTGGATTTGACTGCTTCTTCTAACTCTCCTGTCCGCAGCAGCCAAATAGATACCCATTTATTGGGTTTATTACTCTAAAACAAAGCTACAAAACCAATTCAGGTTATACAAATATTCCCATTTATCTGCTTTTTAACTGTAAATAGTGTTATTAAAGCCATGATGGTCTAAAGATAGACAAATTTTTTTTCAGGGAATACCAATTTTATTAAACCTTTGGACTTACATACTAATTTGTGACTTCTATACAGTCATGTATCATATATATTCATTCAGGATGCTTTGTTTTGTTGCTTAATACAATTATATCAACAGCAGCACTGGAGTTGCCCCGTACACCACTGTCAGAATGTGAATTTGCAAGTCTTTTTAATGTTCAGTGAACCTAAGCCACATTCAGAACTCATCCAGACACTTAAAATATCAGTGCATTAGCAACTGAGTTGCTTTCCCTTCTTCCTGAACAGAAACCACGTGGCTTCTCCTGTTAAGAGAAAATCACTGTAACTATACTCCTAGGTACATACTCCCCATAGAGGCTTCCTTCTCCACAGGAAGAGAGAAATTAAATGTAAAGACGTCACCAAGACCTGGAAGAGAATAAAAACTAGATTAGAGAATAGCTCTGTATCTTTTCCTGTATTTGCTGGATTAGCCCAGCCTTCCCCCCACCCCCAAAAGGGCTGCACTTCATCCCGAGCAGGGCACCAGAGCCAGGCCCGACACAACTCGCTTCCAGAAATACTCCTGCCCCCATGCTGGCAATCACTGGGCGTGAGGACAGACAGCTCAAACTCTGTTTCACAGAGCCTACACTGCATTTACAAATGGAGAAGATACAGTGGCAGAGTATCAGGAGTTTCATAAGCCATGTAGCACACAGGAGAAAAGAAACCCCTCTCACTGCAAGCTCAGTACTAAACCCAGCATTGCAGCAAGATACACAAATCCAAACAAGTATTTGCACTACTCACTTTTCAAATCAAGGTTTCGTTTTTCTGCTGCTAGAAATACATAGTATTTTTTAGGGTGCATCAAAAAGTTTCAAGCAAAGCTGTTTACTCTAGATGAGCTTAGCCTATATGAGCTCAGAGAGAAGATCACGTGATCATGCCCTGGTCAGAGCAAAGACACAGAGTCTCAGCAATACCAGTTCAGACTATACTTCGCTCATCATTGCTTTGGGCAAATCTATTTCCATTCAATAAGGAGCTTGCTCCCAAGTCTGGAACTAGAACAGAAAAGTTTTTTTCCCTGGAGGAAAAACCAACCAAACACACACTTCCCCATCCCAATAAACACAGATTAACTCGGGTTCGGGGTTAATTCTTTTCAGGATCATGTAGCTTTCTACAGGACAGAGTTTGCAATAAGTTAACACTAACCCTTGGGAGATGAGACAGGAGTGGCTGTTACAAGACTGAAAAACAGAGCCCCGAGTTGCTGTTTCTACTTTCCTGTACCCACCTCTGCCGCACCGCGGCACGGAGAAGCTGGAACTCTGCACCACCAGTACGGATGTCTCTCCACACAGAGCCTGTGTGTTCAGCTGTGTGCATGACAAAGCCATGTTGGTAGAGTAACACAGGCAAAAGCTCTGTTTCCCCTTCCCAAACACCATTAGCTAAGTCAGCAAAACCCCTCTATACACAATGCCACCCTACAAGGCATGACAGACTCCAAATAGGCAATAATTAAAGCTTTGGCTGATCTGCAAGCACGCAATAGGTAAAAGGAGCTGGTTCCGTATCACCTCCTACTGTTACAGATAACAAGAAGATGAAGCACATTTAGCAGGGGAGCAAGGGAAGGGAGGAGGGCGACAGGACCGAGCTGAAGCTAGGGAAGACAAGTCACAAGCTGGGATTCCAAGGTCAGGAGAGCCAGTACCAGGCAAAACCAAGAGGAAAAAAACTATCCTACCTATAAACGCTGCTCACGTCGGTGGCTCTCCAAGGGTCCAGAGACCTATTTTGATCTAACCTTCCCCTCGTGCCACCCATTTGCACCCTATTTCCCATCTCCTTCCCCGCAGCCTCCCCGCCAGACCCCTTACAGCTCTTCAGTGTCCAGTTCCTCCACCCCTGTCCCCCCAAGGGCCCTCAGTCCCCGATGCCCTACCCCAGCCCCGCTCAGCCCCCCGCATCCCTCTAGCCCCCACATACCCTCACACCCCTTCAACCCCAGATGCCCTACCTCGGCCGGCTTCACCCTCTCCTCAGCCAGCCCCTGCCGCACCCTCTCAGCCTCTCTGGCCCCGTCCCCCCACACCCCGAGCCCCCGACTGTCCTACCCTAGTCCCCCTCAGGCCGCCTCATCCCCCCGCGCTCACGCAGGCCCGGCCGCGCCGAGGCGGAACTACCCGTCTTTGCCCCACCCCCCGAGGGCCAACAGCCAATGGCAGCGCGAGGCACTGCCGGCGAGGGCGGGTGAGCGCCAATAGGAAGTCGCGTTAGCGGAGCTCGGGCGGTGCGAGCGTTTCCCGCCCTGAGGAGGCCTGAGGGGGCGGGAAGGCCCGGCCCGGTACGCGGCCTTTGCCTTGTGGCGGCCGCCGCCGCCGCCGCCGGAGCCGTTTCGTTTTCTCTGCCGTTTCCTCAGCGACACGACTCGCTGAGCCGAGGCAGAGGACGGTGATAAGTCACTGCCTCAAACGCCGTCCAGCCCTGAGGGCCCGGCTCTTCCGGCTGCCTGTTGTGTAGTAACGGCTCCACGACAAAGGGGCCGGTGATGTGTTTGGGATCAGCGTGAAAACAACTAAGAAAAAAAAAAAAGGGAAGAAATAAAACAAAAAAAATTGCGGGAGAAATAAAAACATTCCAACAGTTGAACAGCAGGTGCTTTGGAAAGAAAAGTGTAATAATTTAATATATGTTAATATATTGCTTGCTTAAGGCTGGATGGGTAAATTCATGCTGTTCTAAAGCAGGAAGGTTCCTCCTGATGGGCAGCAGTTGGCAAGAAATTCCCGCATTAACACACATGCCTGTTGGGGAGCTGTATAACAAACACATGGTGTGCCTGGGGAGGGGGACTGACCCTCCTGGGGCCTCCGTATGGGATCAAGAGGAGGGTCCAAGCTGAGGGGTGAGCAGCCTGGTGACATGGGAAGTACGTAGGGAAACTCAGAGTTCGAGAAATAAAAGCTTTTTAACCCACCCGTGGGTTTCATTCTGACTCTGTGCAGCCCACGGGAGAAATCTGCAAGGAAGGTAGGGAAGTCTTCAGGAACTGGTGGTAGTCACCATGAAAAGTTCAACTGGAAAAAAACTTGGTAATGAATAAAGAGAAGCCCGAGACACCAGAATGCAGTCTGAACGGAGACGAAGAGACAGGAGAAGGCAAGGGGCAAAGCAAGGAGGTGGTGGTATTACACCGGCTCTTGCCAAGGGAGTTGAGCAGATGAGTCTCCTTTACACAGTATGGAATCAAAAGCTAAAAAGCATTTTTACATTGTACGTGAAGCTGTAATCCCACCCACAAACAGAATATGTTTCTATTTCCTTCCTATCCTGAAAGCATGTTTCCAAAGTCTAGCACTAGCTTGCTCTTTCTCCATGCTATTTCATTTTCTCTCATCTCTCCTCAAAAAAATACACAACATTGTTGAGCAAATACCCAGAGCACACTCATCCACTGCTGCGTGAGTCTTCTCAAGGCTTTGTAGTCAAGCCCACAAGCTTCCCTGTTCTCAGTCCTCTCACTATTGTCCCAATCTCAGTGTCTTTGCCAGAATTGTGCCCCATGAAGGGAGGCAACACTGAGGATGCTCCCAAGTGACCCCCTGCATGGATTACTTTCACGGGGAAAAGTTATGAGACAGTTTTAACCTATGACGTTAATCATTTCAGCTGAACATTGTATGGGCATGATTTCGGTATAAAATTATTAGCTTTAGTGTGCTTTGTCAGTACAAAAAGGTAAGGAAACTGAATCTCATATTGCAAATATTGCAAATGAAGATACGCAAACTATTATCTTCTGCACGGGACTTTCTAGCTTGCTATCCTGCTTCCCAGCCTCCCAGTCTGTATCTCTGATTTTGTAGCTCTGGAAATTTAATGAAACACCAACTTTTCAGACTCAGAAAGCAATGACATGTGTAAATGCCATAAACTATTCTTTTTAATTGTCTTTTTCCTCTGATAGACTTTGGGCGTTGGAAAAGTGCCAGGGGGAGGGAAGTAATATGTCCGGAGGGCTGGGCTTCCGGCAAAAAACAGGTGTTGAACTTCGGACAGATCTAGAAAGATCCAGTAAAGTCAGTGGGCACTGGTGTTTCGTCACAGGAAACAAAGAGAAGAAAACAAAACTGGCAGAGAAGAAGCGAAACCAGCAACAAAGTAGTTTCATTTCTCGAGAGAGGGAGCAGGTGGAGGAAAAAACAGATAACACGCTCTGGATGCTTTGTACCCCATTTCTGCTGCGCATCATTCTGGGACTTAAATATTTAAGGATTTAAAATTGATATTTCAAATATTGGTATTTTAGCCCAGAGCTAAGAAGAAGAGGAGGGGTAAGTCTTTTTTCTCTGTCACAGTGGGGGACTCTGAGATCTCAGCAGTCAGCCAGGCTGTCCTGTTGTAGCAAGTGAGATGGGGGCTCATGGAACTGGATGGGAAAATTCCTCTACTTGCTAGTAAAATTTAGCCCACACTAATATCCTTTCTGCTTTAGTTGTACCATAACTCAAAGCTATGAGAAGCAGAGCTATGTTCCTCAGCAGAGCCAACTCAGAGGAGAGGCAGACAAGGCAGAAAATTTGTCTCCTGTATCAGATCTGGAGGAGATAGATGCTTGTTGGAGTTTTTGTGCCTTGCGGCTTTCTGGCTTAATATTTGGCCGCACAGAAGGCAAATCTGTGCTACTGGAAATAAGCTGTGCTCCTGTCATAGGCGAGACCTCTTCTAAGCACACTTTCATTTTTTTCTAAGTGCTTTTGTACCACAGATGTGTTTTGTATCAAGGGGGCTGGATTTAAGGAACTAGCTTAAATGGGAATGCAGATGCAGTTTGCCGCCATTTCAAGGAATTTGCCCGCAGGCTGAGTGACAATCGGCAATCAGCCAAGATTCAGCTGCCATATTAGCAAGGGTGGCCAAATAGAGCTGAAAGGGTTGGTTGTTAATCAGTAGGATTATTGGGTTCTTAAGGTCGGGTAAGGCTTAGCACAGCCTTTTCTGAGTCATTACAGGGGAGGAGGAGGGCCTGGCTGTAGAGAAACTATTAGAGGCTGCTTCTGTGTTCAAAGGGTCAGATGGCAGCGAGGTCCCTACATCCCCTCATGCTCAAGGACAGAAAAATAAAACACCTGGGCACTGGGAACAAATTTAGGTTTTAAGCAAGCACTCTATTTTGAAAGCGGATGAAAATCCCTGTTGCTCTCATCTCTGTGACTTGGTGTATTTATTGTCCAAAGGATGGCCACTGTTTAGCTAATGGTTTTTGAAGTCTTTGGAAGATTGATATGTTTCAGCATAAATGGTAAGCAATTTTTTAACAATTGTTTCAGGCCCAGAATGGCTCTTGAAGATGATCAACAACAGCAGAAGATCTGGGTTAATTTAGCAACAAAGTATCCCGAAGTAGTTTTGTGTGTTGGAAAAATATGTTTTGGTGAAAAAGCAAGAAAAAAGATGCCAAAAAATTCAAAACAAGATCAAAAATACACCCTTGCCTGTGCAGTGTGCGCCTTGCTGAACTCTGGAGGAGGTGTCATAAAAGTAGAGATTGAAAATGAAAACTACAACTTAGAGAGAGATAAGATCGGACTAGATCTAGAAGAGACTTTTCGGTCTCTTCTTTTGTTTCCAGACTGGAGAAAATACCTGGACTTTGAACAGCGAGATAATTACCTTTTGATTTTTATTAAAACCTGGAGCAGTGAAAATTCATCCTTAACCTCTGAAAGTGGAAAGCCACGTATCTGTAGCCTGAGTACTGGGCTGCACGCAAAATGTGGTGCATCTCTTTCCCACGTGAACTCTACGGAAGCTGTTTTGTTCCTTAAAGGAAAGCAAGATGAAGCCAGGAGAGAGCTTAGCCCAGGACCACCTGGTAAAATCAGGAAGATGATGGCTATTAACGGAGACACGGGTATTATAAATAACACTGTTGCTGAGTTGTTTAATAGGGACCAGCTGCGACAGGGAGAGACATTGACTTTCACAGAGTCAGGATATGTGGAATTTAAGCACTATTCAACTGAAAAAATTTTTACTCGTGTCAAAGAGATGTTACCTCAATATATTGCTGGATTCGCAAACACAGACGGCGGGTATTTATGGATCGGTGTGAATGATGACGGCAGAGTGGAGGGATTCAGCAGTGACGATGAGGACCTTGACAAATTAAGTCTCCTAATCAATTCCATTCAAAACAAATTAACCCCCTTCCATTTCTGCGGGAATAGAAATATACACAACATAAGTTATGAACACAAAATCTTGAAAGTATACAGCGAGGCTGGAGATCACTGTGGTTATGTCTGCGCTATAAAGATTCAGCCATTTACTTGCGTCGTGTTTTCTGAAGACCCGGACTCGTGGCTAGTGGAAGGCAACACCATCAGGAGACTGAGAGCGGACGAGTGGGCTGCGTGGATGACCGCTGCTGATCCAGGTCCAAAACTGGGACAATTCTTTTCCATATTCCATACTTCCTTTTATTTTCTTCTTCCTAATCTAGCAGTGTTGTTTGCCTCAGGTAGTCTTACCTGCTTTTCAGTGTTCTTTGGGGACTTGACCAAACCAGCCAGTTTGACTGCTTCAAGTCCTTGCTAAATACCTGTCATTCTGCTGCTTGTACTCCTTAATGCTTGCTTCAGGGTGCAGTCCTGGTGACTAGCAGCTTATTATTACCACTGTTAATGCCTGCTTTTGCAGCATGAGCTCTCCATGCCTCAAGTTCACTGCTTTTGAGGTTAGACCCCAGTGCATGTGTTTTTTTCCATAATTGCCATAGTCCAAGGCAATTGCCATTTGCTAATCACCATTTGCTTTCAGGCTTAATCTGTACTTGGTCTCCTGCCTTTTAGGGGCATTCTCCACTGCTGCTGCCAGTCTAATAAGCTGAGAGCTATGGACAGATAAATTGTTCGTTGGCCAGTTCTTGGGCAGTGAAAGGGGTATGACTGACAGAGTTAGAGGTCACAACAGCAACTAGTGAGATAAGGAAACCAAGAGCAGCTCCACGGTCCATGACCTGAGCCCATTCTGCTGCTAATCAGCTGCTGTCCATGTGAGTTTCAAGGTTTGTGTCTATGCACTGCATTTGTTATTTTAAAGAAGAGCAAAGATTTAAAACCAGCGTGAGGACAGCTTGTGGCTCGTGCACTGAGGGACAGCAAATGCTCATGCTGTATCACATGTTTTTATTTCTTTTTTTTCCAGATCTTTCAAAGTTTTCTGAGACCTTTAGGCTAGAGCTGAGTCTGACAGAGGGGTCACCTCTTACCAAGCCAGTTTATTCACACAAGGGCCTTGACAATGTTGATTATCTTTGTAAGCAACTGTTTCCAGGTAGGTCTGCACATTGCTTTCACTGTCTGATAGGTTTACATGAATCTCAAGGGCATGGTCAAGTTCAAAGATGAGTTTGAAGATATTCTTTAAACAGGTGAAAGAGATGGAAATAGTTTGCAGATCTGACAGCAACATTGCATTCAGATACCTGATGACCCCCTTCCCCAGGGACTGATCTTCTGCCAGCTATTGACACGTGTCCATGACGGAGCTCAGCTAGCTGAACTTCTCTGGGGACCAAGCTCAGCCATGCCAACATCTTTTCATATCCCAGTGAAAAATGGGAAAGACAGGAGGAGAAGGTCACTTGGAATCAGCCTGATGTAAATACAAAAAGTGACTGGGCCTGGGATGAGAGTGGAGAGTCTGCTGCCGGGTACAGTCCAACATTTCTGTGGTATTGCAAGATCAGCCAGGTGACCGGGGGCTTTTGTCTTGAGCCATTATTGCTTCTTTGTTTACTCACCAGGTCTCCTAAATGAGGTTGGGAACAGCTGGTCCTGTGCTGGCATTTTTAGCAAAGGGACTGAGACCTGGGTAGGATTGAGTTCCCCAAGGAATTAGTCTTTGCAAAAGAATCTGGAAACACATGGAGTGGTTAAGGAAAATTCTGAAGCAGGAAAGGTATTTCAGGTAGCTATGGTCTTGTGTGTGTAGCCTTCCACCAATATTAATTCCCACAGAACTATTTTAGAGGGCTGGATTTGCATATCTTATACCAACACTAACTGTTTCTTCTGCTTTGCCTTGTTAGTGGAACCTCACCGCATAATACGTACTCCAAAAAAACTCTATGAAGATCTCCTCCAAGAGCATCCAGAGTTGGCTGTTTTAATGAAAAATCAATTGAAGCAGCTTTCTGAGGCAGTTCTCATATTTTCTAGAAGCTGGGCTGTTGAGGTCGGCTTGTCAGAAAACCAAGACATAATATGTGATGTTCTCCTAATAGCCAAGGATAAGCCACCTATCCTCTATACAATCTGTAAGCATCATATCTCAAAGGATTTGTTTGAATACTCAAGATGCATAGCCTGGAGGCTGAAGGAGAAAGTAGTCAACACGGGGGGCTATATTCACAAATTGTGTGTAATACCAAAGCTACTGACTTTGTCTCCCCAAACTAATTGTGGAGAAGAATGGGATCTGAATATTCAGGAAATGTATCCCCAAAACTACAGCCTAATCAACAGTGACAACTTGAAGGGCCTCTTGCGTGCTCTCACAGTAGCTCTGCTGACTTTCAAGTCCTTTTTAAGTGACCATGTTGGTTCTGAGTTTTTGAACCTCTTAACCATCAAACAATACCAGCTGCTGTCAGAAAATCTTCACAAAACTAAGAAGCTGTATGTTTATGGTCTACCAGGAACAGGAAAAACTATAGTGGCCCTGAAGATCATAGAGAAAATAAGAACTATGCTGCAGTGCACACAAGAGGAAGTTCTTTACATATGCGAGAACCAGCCTCTGAGAGATTTTGTGCGGTAAGTATTTCTTCCAATTATTCATTTCAACATCCTCTTATTTCACTAGCATTTTTAAGTAGCTGAGTACTGATTATGTGGTATGCGATTTGGTCCACCACCATTGCAGTGTTTGAAGAATGTAACTGGGATGTGTTTTTAGTAAGGCTCAAATTTTTTTCTTGACATTCTGAGCATCTACTAATAAATATGACTTCAGTAGCACGGGCATTCACTTTTCTCTGATCAAGTATAGCCAGTAGTTTGCAATGCAGAGATTGTTATTAATCTATTTGTATCTCTTCTGTAGGCAGAAAAACATTTGCCATGCAACGACAAGAGTAGCCTTTTTGAAGGCAAGTTTTAATGGTGTGAAGCACATCATAGTTGATGAAGCACAGAATTTCCGGGATGAGGAAGGTGATTGGTATAAAAAAGCCTTGAGACTAACTTCATCAGAACATCTGCCCGAGCCTGGCTTTTTCTGGATTTTCTTGGACTACTTACAGACAAGTCACACCTTCCAAACCGGTCTTCCAGGAGCAACACAGCACGATCCTGTCGAGTCACTAACCAGAGTGGTTCGTAATGCTAACAGTATCTATAGCTATCTAAAAAAAACTATGGAAATGATTGTAAAGTACTCTACCCTAAATATTCCTAGCCAACGTTTGGAAAGATTATTACACAGAGCCACATGTGCTCACACTGTGCAAGGCTGTGTTCAAGTACGCAAACTAGGCAGAAATGAAATAGCAAAGTATGTGGTAGAACATTGTTGTGCATATCTTAAAAGGGGTTACTCAGAGAAAGATATTGCTATTCTGTGCTACACAGATGAAAAAGTAAGAGAATACTTTGAAATACTAGCACCAGAAATTAGGAAGTCAAAGTCAAATATATCATTAAGAAAAATGGAGGGAAAGCTAGAGGAGCATGCTATTCTTGACAGTGTCCGTCGTTTCTCTGGCTTAGAAAGAAGCATTGTGTTTGGTATTATTCCTCGTCACTTTCCCTTTCAGACGGAAATTTTAAGAAATATATTGGTCTGTGTAGCATCCAGAGCTAATTTAAATCTACACTTGATATTTGAGAACTGAGAACAGGTAACCACACAGGATCCCAACAAGGCTCTGGGAAGTCAATGGTTACATACATCTGAAATCTTTTACTCTGTATCTGAAGTAGAAGGATTTCCCTTGTAATGGCTGGTCCCCTCTAAAAGCCCAGACATTCTTGGGAATGTGTTTTAAATCAAATGCAAGGTTTCAGTACTGCAGAAAAGCGAGATGCTTTGAATGTCAGTAGAATTATGTAATTCCCTGAAGGCTGCTTTCAAGGACTTGCAAAACCTGATGCTCAGCGCTTGACGGCATGCAGGTGCATTGCCAAATGAAAGCCACTATGCCAGGACAGGAACCTGGAAGACTTTCTGGCTTTCACCAGCTCACTCCCATACTCACAGTACTGCTCAGAAAAGTTACCAAACAGCAGAGGCATTGGGTGTTAGAAGCCATTCTTTTAAAAGACAGCCTCTATTCAGCTATTTAGGAAAGTAAAAATGGGAGTTTCTGTCCATGTTTTAGCTAGGAAATACAAATAAATGGCTCTTACAGAAGCAGTTTCCCCACTCAATTTCAGCAACAGTCAGTGTAGGTTAGAAGAACTCAGTTGCTCCAAAGAGGAGCTTTAGTGGTAGAAGGAAAACTTTGCATAAAACCACCCTTAGATACCAATGGCATTTTTTGTCTTGGTTTCAGACATGCTGGTTAGATAAAACTCCCTATACAGAGTTAGATGCAAAATACTTTTGAAAGACAGATCCGAAATTCCTAAAAATAGGTATTCAAAATTGAAGGCTGGTTGAAAACAAACCATATTGTTTTCCACCACAGAATGACCTGTGGTTCATTTGGTTTGGAAGAACAGTCTGATACCCTCGTAGTGCGATTATAAAGCACCAGTGATTTGACTGAAGGCAGTTACAGTAAGAAGACGACATTGTGCACAGCTGGAATCACCCTCCAAGTAAATTTGCCTTTAGATTGTCAAACCTATTAGCTTAAAAATTCCATTTTTTTTCCTTAATCAACATACAAGGAAAGGCTATCTTCCTGGTTCCTTTCATAACCCCCAGATCTCAACATTTAACCATGATCTGAATGTAAACAGTTTTAATAAAGTTTAATGTGAGTGATATAGTATATTTCACATTCGCTAGTAGCCATGGTTAATGATTATGCTAGTAGCTATAGTTACCATATGGGAACAATTGTGAGGTCTTGAAGCTTGATCAAGCAGGAAGAACAAGCTTCAATCTCCAAACCCTATAAAATACATAGAACGTCCTGGACCATAAAGAGAATGCCTGGGGTTGTGTTGAGGATGAGTTATTTGACAGCCTGGCAAAGTGACTTAACTTGGCAATGAAACTAACTTTTGAGTGTCCTGAAAGTGAACTACCTTCATTATAATACTAAAAAACACACCCACAGGTCCAAAAGACCCCTGCCCAGGTTAAGACCCTTCCTCTGAGCATGCGTAATAGTAGAAGTACTATGTAAGCTATAATTGTATGTTAATCACTAACTAAGCAGTATCTAATAGACATGTTTGGAAAAGTACTAACCTCTGATTTTTGTGTATAAAAGAAGCATAAAAACCTGCTGCTGGGGTGCTTGATTTGTGGAAAAGTCCACTGAGCACCCAGGCCTGAATAAATACAATATTTCTCCTGAACGTGTTAAGATTGGGTTATGGCACACTGGGCACAAATCCACTTTTCGGATGACATGATGACCAACTGGTGTGTTTGCTTCTCATTCGGTTTCTTCCATAAATGAGGTATTTTCAGCATTCCCTGTTGAGCCAAACACTGTGCCCTGGTGTGAACCTCAGCTTAACCCATTAGTGCCACCTCCTCCTACTGCCTTTCATGGTCACTTTGCATTTGTTCATTGGAGCAGGGCTGGATATTTTGCAAATGGTGAAAATTCAGCCTGTGCCACGATTATTCCAGCTTCCTGGGTATGATGCAAATGGGAGTTGCCTTAGATTCTCCTTTTGCTTAATAAAAACAGAACAGGAATTCCACATAGAACAAAGTAGTGACTTTATTAAGAGTTTATCCACCATCCTCATACTTTGGCACACCACTTAAGGCTGTTTAAAAATACCACAAATTAACAAAAAAAAGCACACAGCTAAAACCCAACCTATATTCTGACCACAGGATAGAAGGCATTTAACCCTCCCTGTTCCACCATTGCTAGAAATTCCAGAAGTACCAGGAGCTATAGATGGTTGCAGGACAGATTTCAGCTCAGTTGAGTTTCCTTCCAACAGCCCCTGGCACATTTCCAACACAACCAACTCTCTTACAGCTGGGCCTTGAAGCTTTTATCGTTATCAGCTGAATGGGGCAAAAAAAAGGATTTATGCCATTTGGGAATTACGCAGATGGGCACTTTCCAAATTTCCCAGGCAAATGCCCCCCTTTTCTTCATACAGTTCCGATTCTGCAAAGTAGTCCCTGAACTATTCCATTCCTTGACAATGGCACTAGATTTTCCTCATGGGTCTCGCTTTTCCATGTTTCTCAGTAGCTTTTTTTTCCCCACATTCAGCCTTTTCTGGTGGTTTTCATTTCCTCATGCCTGAGAGAGTGGTTTGATCAGCCCATAATCTATGCACCTCATGAGGCAATCACGTGCTATGTTAATGACATGCTGCTTCTTGGGGTGATCTTCTTGCTTGCCAAGGTATGTCAGAATCTCTAGGAGCTCCGTCTCCACCAGCTTCTTCGCTAGCTCTTTGTCAGCACTGATTAAATTGAAAGCGATGACCAGTCCTCGGTGCTGTACTTCCATGTTATCATGCAAGCAGAGCCTCTGCAGGATTTCAAGCCACTGGGTGGTCTTCAAGGGAGAGAGAGATCATTAGTATTGATCTGAAGAATACCTCAACCAAGAATGCAAGTTTGGCAAGGCATTTCTCAGCAGAAGGAAGTGCAGGGACTCACCTCTTCAATACTCATGTCAGGTATGATTATTTGATTCGTTAAGGAAACTTGACTTTTGAACCCAATTTTTGTGATGCTAAAAAGTCAGAAGCTTTCACAGCACTAGCACCACATGAGACACGTTTCATGTTTAGGCTGCTGCATAGTCTCTGTGCAAAGAATCTGATCAGAGTATTGACGCAGCTGAGACGACCAGAAGCAGACCACCCACTCCCCACACTGGTTTTCCTGAGCTCTTCCTTCAGCTTAATTAATCATTTTTATTCTAACAAGCCCCAGTGTCCAACATCTACACGTGTGCAACACAACAGGGTTAATGAGTTCTCAACCACAGCTCTTCACTGATATTCAGCTATGCAAGGTCTGAGTTCTCAGGACCTACAGATCTGTGCAGGAAATGGAGATGTTGTGGGATCTGTAAAGCTCAGTAGGTTACCTGTCAAGTTCTTCTCATTTCTGACTGAGACAAGGTTTGGATTTCAGGTTGTTTATCATCAAAAGCTTTAAGGGCCTATAGAATAATATTCTGCATTCCTAACCTTGCTTGACAGTTATCATCCTGGACTTAGTTTGAGGAATGGCTATATAGAAATGTTTCCACTCTGAGATGAAGTCTGATATACGGCAGGGTAGTTTACTTTCTGCAGGGATGGACGAGGAGCATGCACACCCAGGCCTCAACTTCACCAAGTTCCTCACTGTCAAACTAGTGGACTACATCTTCCTTTTGAGAGGCATTTTCAGTTCATGAAAATGCCTCTTCAAGGGTATGTCTACACTGCCAATAATCAGACTTTAGGTCTTACCACTTCAGTCATCTTAGAGCAGAGTTTCTTCTGTGCTGCTGTAAGCATGGCCAAGGCTCCAGCCGCTGCCACCTGGACTTTCTCATCATCCTCACCACACAGTAACACCACCAACTTCAGCCGGTCATTTCCATCAGCCACAAACCGCTCTTGAACCTAAAAAAAGCCCACCACGATATCCTGAGGTAACACATTTAGGAATGCCTCATCACTGGGGCTCTTAGACTGGGGCACACAGTCAAGTGTGAGATGCCTGGTGAGTTACCTCCTTGTTGACCACCAGGTTGCACATGCACTCTGTGGCTGCCTGTCGAAGTTGGTCGTGATTCTCAAACATATAGTTTTCAATATCTGGCAGGGCCCTCTCTTTGACTATCTTCATCCTGTGTTGAAGAACAGTCAAATAAAATACATCATGGGACAAGCAATAACCAACTTATAAAATATTAACTGCAGACAGGGAAGGCCTTGAAACAAATCAGTGTCTGCAGCACTGGAGCTCAAGACATGTGATTCATTCCCTATCTAATGCAGATTAGGTTCATATCTTTCCTCTTTCTAGAGGAAAATGTGCCACTCTCCTCTTCCTGGATATTTTATTAATCTTTTAGTTCTGAGACCTTTGTAGTTCTGCCAAAGGTAGCTCAAACTGACCAGACTTGATAGTCCTACAAAAAAGGTGTTGAACTCAAATTCACATTCACTCCTGGGGAAGAAAGAAGGTCAAAAAGCATTTAAACTCACCTAAGTTTATCGCTTCTTCCTGAAAAGTTAGTGAGACCTAACAGAGCCTCGTAATTCTGGAGGCCATCTCTCTCGGTGTTCAACAGGCTGACAAGGGGCCTCACCACCTCGTAGACCTAAGAGGAGAAGGCATGTCATTGCTTTTCCAGCTCTCAGATCCTGGCAATTTTTCTTTGCTAAAGGAATTATAAAGATTTTTTTTTTTTATTTTTTTTTTTTAAGCTTACCCTCTCCCCTGGGAATGCCATGTCTGGATTGGAGATAGCAGCAATTTTTGCCAGAGCATGAGAAGCCTTTATCTTGCCAACTTCTGTGCCTTCCACAGCCAGAGGTATCAGGGCCTAGTGACACACAGGAAAGCATTCAATGCCTCTGAGGAGATTTACAAGATTGCCTTAATATACTAAAATAAGTTTAAAATATCCTAAAGATGTGTCTGTTGAAGAATGGGTCTGGACTGTAGCCCACAGTGATGTTTTGCCTTTGTCCTCAAATAGGCACCACACCAGAGCTTGTAGCTCACACACAGTTGTTTCAAGGAGATTGCTTTGGAGGCTTGCATAGATAGGACTGGAGTGTCAGTCTGGGCCTCAGGGGCTACCAAGACAGCTCATGCTTTTCTGTCACCTTCCCTCAGTGTAGACACATTGCAGGCTCCCAGCAGACATTAACTGCACATCAGGTTCGGCTGCAAACATAAAAGTAATCACCTTTCCACCACCTTGAGCGACAATGGTCCCGCGGTCCTTGGGGTCTTCACACAAGGCAAGAAACACCCTGCAGAAGCACAGCATCACTTAGTGAAACAGCCACGCGGGAAGCCAATAACCCACGTCCCTCATGAAAGGGGACTAAGGTTTTGCAGGGGTGACAGATCCACCAGGAATATTCCAGATGTTTAACCCAGTGCCCACAGCACTCTATGAGGAAGCAACAAATGGCACAGTAAGAAGTTTCCAGGTCTGCGAGATGAACTCTATTCCAGCAAAAAACAATACAGAGGACTAGAAATTCAAAATGCAACCTAGCAAGGTATCTCTGTAAGCCAGCTTCAGGGTCAGAATGTGGATTTTTATGACACTGTTTAAGAAAAACTCACTTTCAGCCCTCCCACATAGGCAGAACGCACCACCCCACTACGCAGGGAGCCAGTCCAGGCACCCATCTCAGTGGCACATGGGCTGGCCAACACTCCTGGCTCCCACGAGAGCAATGAAGGCACCTGGCAATGAGCTCCTTGCTCTGGTCTGTCAGTATGGCACTGTCTGCCTTCACCATGCAGGCCAAGGCAGAGACGACGCCAGCTTTCAGCAACCGTTTCACCCGCTTCACCACAAAGTCTTTCTTGTCCTGAGGGGGAGACATTGGAAAGGGATTAGCCCCTTAGCAAGTGCCATCCTGCTGACTACAGTCAAGCCTGGTTGGAAAGCAAAGCAATTTCAGCTCGGAGACAGGAGACTTTAGGTCTGTGACAACAGATACACCAAAGAAAGTCTTCAGATCCGAGCATCTCCTCCCATCTCCCCAGCTGTAGACAACCTACCTTCGGATGCTCCTCAGGCACGTGCTGCTTGGAGAATTTTGCCAGTTGCACCAGCTCTGGGACAAGCTCCTTGGTATCATAGCTGTTGGTACAGTTCACCAGTGCAGAAGCCACAGAATACAAGATAGTCTTGTCACTTGTCTGCACAGAAAAACAAAAGCTTAGGTGAGGGTGAGGAGGACACAGCAGGGAAACAGGTCCCTTAGGACTGTGATTGTGGTGGTTTATACTAGCTGAAGTGTTCTGAGGCTTATCCCCAAGCTTTATAGCTCAGGGCAGGGAAAACCAAAAGGTTTTATGGTCAAACAAGCTGTTTGACATCATCAGATGCTGTCAACACCTTGATGCCTTTGGTTTTTTGCAGTTGCTGACAGTAAAGAGCAACTTTCTTCATCCTTGGGACAAGAGCAGGATGATAACAACCTTGAGGTGTCTCTGGCACAGGCAAAACTGGAATTATGCTAAACTAGAGGTGAGGGGTTGGGGTCACAGATCCTCCTGCCTGGGCAGACAGTGTTGGGCTGGAGAGCTGGGAGAACTCGCTGCTACCAGAGGAATGAGAGAACAAGGTAAGGAGACAGACCTTGGCTAATTGAAACATAGCTTGCAGGGCTGGCTCATCTTCAACAAAGTCATCTTTCACATCTGCATCAAGGGTTAGATATGCCAGCCCCTCCACAGCCCATTTCCTGGTGCGGGCATCAATGCTGGTGTTGCACAACCATCTGGAAGAGAGAAAAACATCCGCATTTCTATCTCAGGAGCCAGGACTAATTTCCTCCCAGAAGAGGGAGGAAAAACAGATATTGAGACTGTTTCAGGCTCGAACATGTCCGCAGGTTCTGCTGCAGCTCCTAAAGACTGTGGATGCTTCACCTTCCTCCCATGGCCCAACTTGAGGGATCTAAATGCTGCAGAGAAAGACAGACCAGAACAGCTACTCAGCACTGCTTTGCCTTCACCATCACATGAAACACATGACACCCTGCTATCCAGTGCCGGCAACATGGATCACCCATTCAATTGCTTCCTAAGTTCGTCACACCTCCTTGGTCAGTCCACCTGGTAAATTCACCTTCAAAAGGTAGTTGTGAGTATTCTAGATAGTACTTGATTAGGCTGTGCCATTCTGGCAAAGGGGGAGGCACCATGGCTGGTGTCTGACATGGAAAAGGAGGGAGGGAGGGAGGGAGAAGGTTCATCTGGCTATTGAGGCAGGAGGAACCTATGGTTGCTTCAGGCACAGAAGAGCTCCAGGTCCCAGTGCAATGGCTCTGTGGGCACTGTCAGCTGTCTGGCAGCAACAGTAAATGAAGGTAGTGTGTGGCCAGGATCTCTTGGGAAAGAAACAACTGTATTTTGCGAAGTATAGAACAACAGGTTGACAAGAAGCTCAACACGACCCAGCAACGTGCACTCGCAGCCCAGAAAGCCAGCTGGGCTGCATCAGAAGTGTGGCCAGCAGGTTGAGGGAGGGGGTTCTCCCCCTCTGCTCCGCTCTCATAAGAGCCCCCCTGCAGTGCTGCGTCCAGCTCTGGGGGCACCAACATCAGAAGGACACAGACCTGCTCAAGCAGGTCCAGAGGAGGCCACAAAGACAATCAGGGGCTGGAGCACCTCCCATGTGAGGACAGGCTGAGAGAGTTGGGGGTGTTCATCTGGAGAAGAGAAGGCTCTGGGGAGACCTTAGAGCAGCCTCCCCGCACTTAGAGGGGCTACAGGAAAGCTGGAGAAGGACTCTTGATCAGGGCTGTAGGAATAGGGCAATGGGTAAAGGTTTTAAACTGGCAGAGGGCAGATTTAGATTGGATATAAGGAAGAAATTCTTCCCTGTGAGGGTGGTGAGGCCCTGGCACAGGTTGCCCAGAGAAGCTGTGGCTGCCCCCTCCCTGGAAGGGTTCAAGGCCAGGTTGGACAGGGCTTTGGGCAACCTGGGCTCGTGGAAGGTGTCCCTGCCCATGGCAGGGAGTTGGAACTAGATGATTTTTAAGGTCCCTTCCAACCTAAACCATTCTGTGATAACAGAAGAAAAAAGTAAAATCACCCACTTTCGGCACTGCTTGGCTAACTTCTCAGTGGACCCCTCAGCAAACTGCCGTAGTCCATAATCCGTACCTCCTGCTGAGCCCAGCTTGCAGAGACCCTGAGGAGGATGAAGAGGATACACCAATGAGAAAGGTTCATTAATCCTCTAGTATTGCTGCCCCAAAATAGCCTAATCCCATACCTAAAGTTTTAAGTCAGTTTTAACAAAGAGGAAGCATTTTAATACCCAGTAGGTCATTCAGCTTGTAGCACAGCAAAGTGAGGTTCTGTGCTCTTGTTGGATGTCTTTAATAGATTAACCAGTTTTGCCTTCAAAGTTACCAATAATCCATGTGCTCTCCTGGTCTGCCATCTCCCTCTTCCTTGTAGGGGAAAGCACCATAAACCATTCCCTAGCTGAGGTGAGTGAACCTAACATATTCCCAGGACCTCCCCCCTCTGCTGAGTGTGGCAGGCGATAGAGGCAGGGGCTGCCATCCTTACCACCAGGGCTCGGATTTTGATCTTTTCATTCTTGGTCTTCTTGTAGATCTCCTTCAGGAGCGTCACCCCATTGGAGATGATGAAGGTGGCCCGGCTCAGCTTGGTGGAGGCATGGATGAGGGCTTCTACAGCCACCAGCTGGTCAATCTCCCTCTCAGACCCACACAGGGCAACCATCATCTCCATGACACCCTTCATGCCAAGCAGCTTGTTGCCTAAGTCAAAGGGCCCTTGCAGAACTCCAGACACTATCTGGATGGCATGGAGTGTCTTATCCATGTCCTGTGGGTCAATTTTGCTCCTGCATGGGATAGAGGGAGTAACATGAGGAACAGTAGTTGCTTACAGTCCTCATTCACTTGGGTAGGGAACATCCTCCCCCAGATCAGGAACTGAGCTCCAATGTGGAAATTTATAGGTATCTGGGACACAGCTGAGCCCAAATTCATGCAAAGGCTGTGATCCATGGATCTGAGGATCCCAGCTGAAGGATCCAACAGGATCTCAAGCAAATCATTATCTCCCAGGGCCTCAATTTGGCGTTTAAGTGGATTGCAAGTGCCTCATCTTGTCCTTAAGACCTCCTGCTCCTGTGCCTCTGGGCCAGCTCAGCCCCAGTAAGCCAGCCCCGACTCACTTGATGTAATCCTCACAGATCACCCGGTAGTTGTCACGCTCCGGGTCGCAGCGCAGGTCATCGTAGAGCTTATTTAGGAGGACAGAGGCAGTCAGCTGGGTGTTCTCTGTCAGCGGTAGGCAGTCAGGCATCTCAGGAATCTGGCCCACCACTTTCAGTATCTTTTTTAAGCCTGGAAACAATAGAGTGATACGGCTGTTAGAGGGGAGAGAGTCTGTACAAAACTCAAGATACTATTTGTTGGTTTCTTCCAGTGAAACAGCCAGCCTGAATGGTTTTCAATTACTTTGCAGCCTAATCACATAAGCCTTAAACAAAGAAGACACTCAGATATTTACCGGGGAGGAGCTTCTGCTGGTGAGATTACAGGTTTGCAGCATCTGGCTTTTATCCAGCTCTCAGAGTGAGATAAGCAAAACTCTGCATTTGGCCCCTGGTTGGATCAGTTATTTTTGTCAGGAGGCATTAAACCTACCAACTTCCAAGGCTGGAGGCTTTGACTGAGGAAAAGGCAGTGATTTTCAGGTGATTCTGGATGTCTCAACCCTCCTTTTGCTAAAGTGTTATTAAATAACTTCCACCAAAATGGTAACGCACATATGCATTGGAATTACTATAAAAACACACCCCACACAAATTCCTTACCCCTTCCAGTTTTAGAAATGACCAGTTTAAGGATTCAGCAAGCTCAGCAGGTGCTCACCTCATTCTGTCTGAACTAGACAATTTATTCAAGCCAAATCCTCCTAACATTAGCAAATACAGTGGAATAAACTAACCAGAGAAGTCAGTCCTTCAGAAACTGAAAAATTCTTGTTCTCATACACTATTTTTTTCTCTTAATACTGTTTCCTGCTAATAAGTCTAACTTTGCTCTGGCCTTGCATGCACCAAAAAAAGCCAGAGAGGATTTATTTTATAGAGAGGATCAATTCTACAGGTATTCAGGCAAGAATACACAGCTCCACATCTCCCAAACCAGAATGGGATGGAGGGGAATGACTCACCATTGTCAATGACAAAGATGGTCCTGCTGTTGTCATGGTCTTTCAGGTCCTTCCTTGGTATATTCTTGTTGAGGAGGTTGAGAGCTCGGTCTCTCCCTTGTCCAGATACTTTCTTACTGACCAGCATATCCAGCAGACACATTGTGATCATCCTCAAATCTTTTTTAGTATCTACACAGAAGCAAGACAGTAGCAGCCAGCTACAAGAAATTATCTTTGAAAGCAGGTGAACCCAGTGAAAACCATTCAAAGCCAACACATGGCTGGAACATAGGTATTTAAGTTAACACCATGAGGATAACAGCTGTGTGCAGGTTGCCATCCTGGACAACTGAAGGGTAAAGTCCCCCCTTCACCAAAGAACAAGGAATAAAGTGGACATCCCAGGAGCGAGCAGGGAGGGCTCCAGCAAGACTGAAGGACCACAGGGTGATGCACTGTTACCTAGCACTACAGCCTCCTCCTTCCCGTGACGTTCCTCTTTCCCCTGGCCCAGCAAGCAGTCAGTGATGGTCTGCAGGAGGTTGCAGACAGCCAGGGAGATTTCTTCATTGTCTACCGACATCCACATACAAATGTTGTCAATGCCCAGGTGATGGAGAATGGCAGTGGCCTGGCCTCAGAAAGAAGAAAGCAGGGCAGCCGTTAGCAAGGGCCTTTCCTTCCTGCATGCTTTAGAAAGGTCAGGCTCAGCTTGTACAAAGAAACTATTTTCCTGGGTGAATCCTGAGTCAGCACACAGCAGAGTTTTGCTTTTCATCCTTATTTTCATTTACAAGATGACAACTCCTAACACCTCGAGTTGCCAGTAACACAACAGACAGTTTCCAACAAGGATGTTAAGATGAGCATGGCTGGGTTTGGAAGAGCCTGTTAACACAGAGCCTCTTTGGTGCCATCCTGACTGTGAGCAAACCCAGTGCCGTCACACAGCCTGTCCCCATGCATGATGGCACATCAGTAATTCAGGGGAGGCATGTTCAGAAACACACTGACCTAGCAGGCTTTGCAGAACAGCCTTTCTGCATATGACAACAGAAGAAGAAAATAGCTCTCCTCTGCACTGGATTTTTATCCAGATTTTATTTTTGTTGTGTTGTAGTTTCCCCCACTCCTTTGCATTGTTACGCTGATATACATAATCATTTTACATGTGTCCATCTCCTGATCCAACCATGTAACACAGACAGGACTTTTTATGAGCTGTTTTACACTTTATAAAAACTGTCTAGGTGGAGAGTAAGATATTAGCTGGCTCAGAGACCCCTGGGAGTTGCCTTGGGACCCTTCTCAGGAATCTTAACTTCCTTGTAGATCCCCCGTGATTTTCTTTGTCTAAGCCTTGGATAAAACTTTCCCAAAGTTAGTTGTTATTTGTTAGTTGTTGCTTTTCTGAGACCTGTGACGAAGGACATGGATTTGACCCAGCCATGCTCACCACCACTTATGTGCTAACAACTCATCACAAGTTTTACTTCACCAGCACACATGAAGGCACTGTAGGGAACATGTACTTTAACCCCAGAGATCAGGAGCACAGTAACAGGGGCATTTTCAATAGTCTGGTTTACTCTACTTCCTTATTTGTATTTTTTTCCCCCCAGAATTCAAAATTTTATTTGTAGCATTTAATTCTTTCCCACTGCTCACAATCATCATGAGCTATTGCAATTTTCCATTCCCTCAGGTGCAAGGCAATAGCAGTGAAGGTCCCCAGCACTCCGTTGCTTACCCGAGCCTTATGTCCTGTGCACATTCCTGAAAGCGTCCTCACAGCTGCCAGGATCAGCTCAGCATTTTTGGTTTCTATCAGCTGCAGCAGCAAGTTGACCCCGTTGTTCTGGAAAATCCTCTCGGCACCTGCTTCCTCCCGCCCCAGGACTATGAGGTTGTTTGCAGCCTGGGTGGGAGACAGAGGAACCAGGAGTCAGTGGCACGGCCCTGCCGGCAGCCTCCAAAACACCTCTGATGCTCTGGGATGTCCCCGTGGGAGCTGTGGGGTGGCTGTCTCCGGACAGATGCAGTGGACCAGCTCTGACCTAACCAGGTGTTTCTCCAGGTGGATGTGGGGATTGGCTTCACTCTGCTCAAGAAAAGTGGGTCACTGCTTGGAGGGAAACATGGGGAAAGTGGCAGAGATGGGCTTGAGCAGAAGTCCAGTCTGATCTCACCTTTAGTGTTTTGGGAGGCTGGTCCACCTTCCCTCAGCACAGGGGTGATGCCTCATTGGGACATTTCCCCTCTCAGTTGTCTCTCTAAGCACAGTTCATCTCCCAGCTCCTTCCCTTGTCCTCCATCCGTGGGAGATGGGGAACACAGACTATTGCTCCTCAGTGTGGCCTCTGACATTAAACAACAGCAATTTGTCCTGTCAAGACCAGGACAGTTCTCACCTTTTCTCGCTTTTCTTTCTCGCTGTTCTCATCCAGCAGGATTTCAAACATCTTCTGCACCCTCGAGTCCGTGGAGAACTGAATGCGCAGCTGTGCCAACAGAGTGTGTGGAGCATCACAGGGAGAAAATTGGGGAGCAATTTTCCTTTATCACTTCAAGGACACCACAGACCCTCAAACCACAGACAATTTAAGCTGAATAACAAAATAGGCATTGCTTCTCAGCAATCAGCATTGATTACCCATCTCAGACTCGTGGGCTCAGGCAGAGCCAGCCCAAAACCATCATTTCTGAGGCCTTATGGTACCTAGTGATGCAAGGACTTCTTCACAGCACCCCCGTAAAGGTAACTAAGTCCATGTGGCAACTGCCAGAACCAGACCAAAGCTGGTCCAGTTCCTTGCCAGGACCTTATCAAGACATTCAGGAGCAGGCCAGCCTCAGGAGTGAGCCGCCACATTTTTTAATGTAACCATTCAGTCTGATCCTCAGATTTACACGTGTCAAGTATGAACTTCCAGTTAACGGAGCCTATTTATCCACCTACATTGTTATGAGTTTCCAGTACGACCAACAACCCATCAGTGTAACCCAGAGCAAGGACTTCCCACACCCGGCCTGTGAACCTGGGACTGCTCCCCAGGCATTTACCTTCTCCTGGATGTTGGCCCCCAGTCGCCTCAGGGTCTCCTGGAAGTTTTTGTTGTGGGGTTCAATGGTGGCACATTTCTGAGCATCTTTGAATGCTTGGTCCAGTTTCCCCAGTCTTTCCAGAGCTTGGCTGCGCCGGTACAAGGCTTTGATATCTGAAGCGTTGATGTCAATAGCTGGGGAAGTGATCCAAAGATCCATCAGAGTTTGTTTCTTGGAAATCGCCTGCATAAACTGTGATTTGCTTTACAGTGACTACAGCTTCTTGAGACATAGTTGTTAGTAACATTGTGAGTGAATCGGTACTTGATTAGCACCAATAGTGCCAACACACCAAACTGGTACATCTTCTTTTGAACCTCCTTCATTAATTCCCTGTGGCCTCAGCACTTGGGTGTTAGCGGACATCAAGGAATATGACCATAGTGCCCCAAAAGCAGATTGGAGAGCAGGCTGGAGCAAGCAAACCCAGCAATGCAGTTCTTTTCTCAAAACAGCCCCCTCCTTACCTCTAGATGCATCCGAGGCTGCCTTGGCGTATTCCTCCTGTTAAACCAGAAAGGAGAGATTTGTTAGCAGTGGAACAGCAGGGCATGTCCCCATTGCTGATGCACACTGTGCCCTCTCTGTTCCCACTAACAGGACAATCCAGTGAAGCCAGCAGCAGCCTAACAGAGGGAAAGATGGAGGTTTAGGTACCTTTTCATCACTGATGGAAGGGAAGAGGAAAAGGTCTGTGGTGCAGGTGAGACAACACATGCTGCTGCTGAGGCAGCGGGAGATCGTGGGCAGTGAAGGAGGAGGGGATACTCACAACAGCCCATCTGCATCTTGTTCTGGGTTGGTGTGACTTCTGGATTAGTAAAAATTCAGGAACATACAAGCAATCTGCTAAAATCTCACAGCAGGTTGCTACAAGCTGACTGCAGGGAGCTGAGACAATTTTGGTACAGATACCAATAACTTTTTGTTTTGCTAAATATCTTTGCCTGCTTCTCTTTTGCTGGGACAGACAGCAAGAGCGATGCCTCTGCACCCCAAGCCAGGGTGTACAGAGGTCTCCCATAAGAGTGGAGCAGGCTGGCTGTCAAAAGCTTTTGATTCAATGTGATTAAGTGGGACGATCTCTGAGCTGAACTGGCATGCTCAGCCCCATCAGGATTGAAGCAAGGAGGCAGATTTACAGCTCCAGGACAAGCCCAGAACAAATAATTTCTGACCAGTTTGCAAACACCCTATTCAACAGATGAACAAACCACACAATCCACAGCTGGCGAGTGCCCTTGGCTGCCTCCCTCCTCTTCTCTCCTTGAGTACTGCCCAGGCAACCCAGAAGCTTTTCTCACCTTTTTAAGGAAACACGCTGCTCTGTTCCTGTACAGCACCGCCTGCAGCGCCTTGTCCTTGTTGAGCTTCATGGCTTGAGTGTAGCTTTGAACAGCTTTCTCATAGTCATTGGCCTGAAAATATTTATTGCCCTCCTCTTTCAGCTGGATGGGATCCTCCATCTGGAGAGCTTTAAGGAAAAACAACAATTTGTGTCCCATTTTCAACTGCCTGTGTCACCAGCGTCACCTGCCTACTCCACCAAGCTGAGTTTCACCATGGGATCGACATATAATTAACAGACACATTGACAAAAGCAGCTTACCAGGCTGAAGAATTTTGAAAATGAAGATCTAAATCGCTCCTCAAAGCTGTGGCTTCTCAGAAGCTTTTCCCACGGCTGTAGATCCTTACGAGTCAATTAATAAAAGAAAGAAAATCAACAAAATATAAGAATTAAAGAAGTCAGCCAGCACCACAGAGAGTCTGTGTAACTCAGGAAAGAGCTCGTCTCCTGCTCCAAGTTTGGGCAGGACCTGGCAGCTCCTGCTGTCTGTCAGTGTCACCTGCCACCACAGCCTGTCCCCCTCCTCGTCCCCCCCTCGGGCTATACAGTGCCTGGGAGGGCTGTGAGCCAGGGCCCCCGGCAGCCAGCCCAGCTCAGGGGGGCACCAGCATGCAAGAGAGCAGCACCCCTCTGCAGGAGAGGGGATCCTCTCCCACCCACCGGGGCAAATCCCTGCTTCCTTCTACCTGCAGAGCTGCACAGGGTGTGGGGAGCAGGAATGGGGGGGTTTCATGCCAAAAAAGCCCACGGCTGGGATGGCTGACCCCCGCCGCAGTGCTCAGACCCTTTTCCTTTCTATTTAGGGAAGCATGAGACAGCTGAGCCTCAGGGACAAGTGGCCCCAAGCCAGCAGCTGCAGCAGCACCCAGCACCTTCCAGAACACACTGGGACGGAAAGCCAACTCGCACCCAGCGCTGCCTCCTCCTCCCAGGGCTTTTGGGAGCCTACCTTGCTGGAAATCCCACCCGTGTCCAGCATTGCCACCTCCACTCATTTGGAAGCCCACCAGCACAGGCTAACACAGATGTCTGTACCGGAGCATACTGGCCCACTGCTGTGATGAGTGTCTCAGGTCTCAATCTGAGTGACACCAGTACCGAGCTCCAAAAGCAGAGCCTTTCAAACTGCCCCCTTTCCCAGGGGTTGCAGTCAATCAGGAATTCTGCTTTGCAACTTATCTCCCCCAAAACACAGGCCTTGCCTTCCTGACTGTACCTACAAGCATCCCAGCTAAAAAGCAAATGGGTGAACTGGCAGTGGGGAGGAGGAATTGACTGAGGGGAGCATGGGCTGACCAGAAACGGCTCAGTTGCTCCGATCAGGCTTATGCTGCTGAACTGAGCTATAGCAGACAATGCACTTCCACACTGAAGCTCTGCTGGAAAAAAAAAACCAAAACCAACAGTTACCTTTGACACTGGTGATCCATGTTGGGGCTTGTGGATCTTACACATCAAGAATCGGCACAAGACTGCCCTGTTCAGGTCACCTATTTTATTCACCCTGCACCAACAGCACTGTTCAGTCCCTGGGATCTGGCCAGGAGGTAATAGCAAAGCAGTTGGGAGGTCCCTTTGCATCACATCACCTGCAGAGCAGTTGCAGGCAGCTCACACACCTTCACCTGCTTGGGGGAAGGTCCAAGGCACATGGACCACATCTGTGGAAGGTGTAAGAGGCCGTCTCTGACTTCGATAGGCTCAGTACCGTGACTTTTCTAGGACTCACACGGACTAACACACCAGAAGCCCCTTCCCATGTTGCTTTAGGTATCGGGGAAGGGTCAGCTTGCTTCATTTCAGTACTCACGGTGCACACAGCACAGCCTTTCTCAAGTTATCTAGAATAAAGTCTTCATTTTCACAAGCAGCAGCATTGGAGGTACTTAAGTAAACTAAATTACAAAATAAAATTGTGTTGATGCTGCTAATGTTCAAGACAGAGCTAAGAGTGGCCTGAGCTCTGTATTTTTGGGACAGGGTATCAGCGATTACACCAGATCAGTCAGGAAGAAGAGCAGCTTCCCAGGATAGGGGTGCCCTGGAGTTACCTTATCCCTGTGCCTTTGCACAGCTGGAGCAGATGTTTTAATGCTCTCTGTGACAGCCCCTGGAGGGGCAGACAGAGAGGGCAGCCTGGCTCCCTGCCCCAGCAGCGAGTGCCGGGAGCCCTCTTCAGGCCTCAGCTGAGAAAGAAAAAAAAACAAAACACTAAACAAAAAGCCCGCTTTTCCTAGGGAAATTTAAGTCCCAGGCAGCCAGGGAGGGGCCAGCCCCCAGGCTCCCCCTGCAGCGAGCCCCGTTGGGGACAGAGCTCTCCCCGCCTGCGGGGCAGCGAAGACCCCCCCATGCACCTTCATCTTCCACCCTGTAACCCCAACTGCAAGCACTGGCTGATGAGTCTTGCCAAACCCAGTCCTGGGTTCCCACCTTACATCACAGCTTCAAGCCAGTGTCTAAACCAGGATGTTGCAGAGAGCTGGCAAGGTCCATGGTGAAATTACTCTCCAGAAAGTCCTAGGATGAGCTCCAGCATCTCTAGAGCAAGAGCAAGGCTGTGGAGGTAGCTGTGCTCAGCACCCAGGGCTTGAGCTTTTCTCCAACACAGCGTTAGAGACCTTCTCCGTGGAGTAAAGCTGCACACAATCCTTTTTAGAGCTTCCCCCAAACTCCTAATGGAAGTTTAGGGCAGTTAAAGTGTTTGCATAGCACTCAGGTTCATCTCTGAAATAACTTCAGAACTTATAATTAAAGATTTTTTTCCTACTCACATCAGCAAGCACTCAAACCTCACCAGCTCTACAGGGCACCAAGGGTCTGCCCAGCCACACCAGCAGCAGAGAACCCAGTTCTGAACACAAACTACATTTTTAGAAGCAAAACAAGCCCTACTCAGAACCAGAGCTCTGCAAGAAAAGACAGGAGCAGCCACGCTTCTATCACCTTCAGTCTGTCTCAATTTTTAAACTAGCTTGCTTGATTCTCCCCAGCTCCAGCCCCCAAAACCAGCCAGCCCAGGCTCTGATTCTGTTATTGATGGAGCCTGGGAGCCAGGGCATTGTTGGTGCATGTGCTAATGGTCATTTATAGACAGCTGGTGCGTGGGGGAGCTGTTAAGGGGGAGCTCTCATTTTTATTTTCTTGACTCCAGCTCCTGAGCAGGCTCTGGTTCTCCCAGGTGCTCTCCAGTGTCCCTGCTGGTATCAGGCTGTGCTGTGAGCTTAAGACCCTCGTTTGCCCTTCCAGGAGCACCCTTGGGTGCTAGCAGCAGGAGAGGTTTTTCCTTGCTGGGGCCAGAGAGGAGGGGGAAGGCTTTGGGGGGCTGTTTGCAGGCAGGATGGGGAGGCTCTGATGCCTGCAAGCAGTTGGTGCTAATTGCTGTCAGGGGCCTCAGACAAGAACGCACCCAAGGACATAATTTTTGCCACTGTGATGGGTTCCTCCGGAACAGGGCAGAGAAACCAACAGACACCTGCGGGAGCCAAAGATAAGAAAGCTGAGAAACTTTACAGACAGAGCAATGAGCCAAGACAAGATCTTGTATGAAAAAAGACTCAGAGTTCATGGAAAGGACGCTGAGAGACACCTCTTGAACAACCACTAGGGACCACCGCAGACCCCCGAAAACCCCCGTGGAAGCCCCTCACAGACCCTTCCCCAAATTTTAGTACGCTCGCACAATGTATTAACATATGCATTAGATTCTCTGGGAATAGGTGTGTACTTCTCGGAAATTACATGAATATTATTTTTTTAATTGTATACAATAAGTGTGCCTTTGTGTTTCCGCATCCCGTCGGGTGGGGGGATTCCCCCGTGCCCCCAGCGCTGCAGTACAGACGCCTGCCCTTCTAAAACTAAGGCTTAGAGGGTTCTTTAAGCCCGGATTTACGGTAACAGCCCGTTTGCTCGCAGAGTCTTTGCCGGGCCCGGCGGAGGCCGAGGGCAGGAAAACCCTGCGCGGCCCCTCGGGGGCGGCTGGCGGTGGCCCCGGGGGGGCTGGCGGTGGCTCGGGGGGGGGGGGCTGGGGGGGCGTGGGCTGGAGCCCGTGCAGCCGCGATTGGGGTGCAGATACGAGCCCTGCCCGGCTCTTCCGCTGCCGGCAGGAAGCAGGAAGGGCCCGGGCCGGGGGCTGGGGCCAGGACCCCGGGCCAGCCCAGTTTCGGGTGCCCGGGGGGGCAGGGGGTGCATCTGGGGTACGTAGGGCGGTGAGGACGGGGTGGGAAACTCATCGTGGGGCCTGTCAGCCCCGAAGGGCTCCGCTGGAGGATGCGGCCCGCGAGCTGCTGGCGGAGCTGTTTGATTTGGGGCTGTTTGGTCCTAAAGGGAAACTAAACACTCGCCGTGATTCCTCCCCAGCGTGTGTAGCTTCAGGGCCGGGCACGGCCCCTGCCAGGACGGTGCCACATCCACTCTCCATCTCCGCCGCAGGTCTCCTCTCCTCTGCCGGCCCCGCCACTCCGTCCTGGGGGTGGCCGAGGACATGGTGGTCCTGCGGGCTGGGCTCTGCCCTGGCCTCACCGAAGAGATGATCCAGCTTCTCAGGGCGAGCGGCGTCAGGACGGGTAACGGGGCGGCAGCGGGGTCTCGGCTTGGGGAACGCCATCCCCTCATCGCGGTGGCACCTCCTCTCCTCCAGGACCCATCTGCCAGCCTGGGTGGTCTGGGCAGTGGGACAGCCCCTGGAAAACATCCTCTGTGGCTTTGGCTTCCAGCCCAGAAGCTGCAGTGGGGAGTTTTCTTAGAGCCCCATAGTGAAAGGGAGGGTGGGCGCAGGTTGTCTGCCATGACCGCAGGAGCCTGGGGGGCTGCGGCTCCAGGCCCTGTGCCCGCATCACCCCCACCCTGGCAGGGTGCTGGTGGTGCAATATCCCTCCTGTGTCCTCCTTGCTGGATGTCTTCTGGGTCCCCCTGGGTGGATATGATGAGTCAGGAGTTCTCTCTAGGAGCAGGAGAGTGTTAGGATGGGGAGTGTTAGGGATCTCTGCAGAGGCTCTTTGAGCGATGATCAATTACGGCTTTTAGAAGGTATTTCGGGATGGTTTGTGCATTTTTCCCTCTGAAAAATGCACTGGCTCCTGGCACACTGCACCCTGGGCACCTGCTCTTGGGGAGGAAGGAAAAGACTTCAGGTGGATTTTTTACTTGCTCTGAGAAACTGGGTTAGAGCTGAGAAAAACACCATGTTATTCTTGTTAAATGGAGTCTGTGAGATCCCGTGGGTGCTGGAGCCAAGGATGTTGTAATCTTTGTTTTCCCGATGAGAAAATTGTTTTGCTGGGTTTTTTTCAACCCATAACATACACATCTATCTGAAAAAATGGATCTTGGAGTGGTTCCTGAGAGCAGAGATGGGGCCACTAGTTCTTCTAATTTCTGTGGCTTTAGCCCTTCCTGACATACTCAGGGCTGGCACTTTGGGTCAGTCACTAGTCCCCTGAGACCGTGGCACACTGGCAGAAAGAGACTCTTTTGACTGGCCCCAGCTATGAAATGGCGCTGGGCAGCTCTTGAGCAAAACAGAAGATTTTTACCAGCTTCTCTCCCTGGTCTGTTTTGCAAGAAACAATTTGTTTTGCAGTGGGCGATGGGGCCATCTTGGAGGAATAACCCCAATACTCCATTTTGTGGGGCATCCTGCTCATCCACATGAACTGTTGGCAGAAGGCACAGACATTTTGCCTGTTGGTACAGCCAGATTTTGTCTAAGCTGGTTGTCTCGTTGGTGTGTGTGATCTGTCCAGGTTTGTCATCTAACTTCTTGTCCCTCATGTTATTTGCAGTGGTAGACTTTGTGTCATCAGACCTGGAGGACATTGCCCAGAAGTGTTCCCTGTCTTACAAGGTAATGGGTGACTCCTAAATTCTGGCACATTAACGGGGAGCTCAGAGCTGTTCAGCTCATGGCTCAGATGGGCTTGTTTGGGGGAACCTTCTGCAGCAGATGTTGGCCCTGGACTTCCTCAGTCCCGTTTCCAGAAATCTCTCTGCCCACCAGGCGCTGGTTGCAGTGAGACGTGTGCTCCTGGCCCAGTTCTCTGCCTTCCCCACCAACGGAGCAGACCTCTATGAGGAGCTCAAGAGCTCCACAGCCATCCTGCCCACTGGGAGCCCAAGGTGGGTGCATCACCTGGCAAGCCAGCGGGTCTGCCTGGGGCTGGGCTTGCTGCCAAAGGCCATGGTTGCCCAGTGCAGGATTTGGATTTCAGTGTGGTGATGCCCTGAGCAGACCCAGTGGTGTCCAGACCATCCCCAGCAGCTGTTTTAAAAACTTACAGCCGTGGCCTGGCTGTGCCTTTTGTGAGCAAGAGATGATTATTCTTCGTGTCCTGTGGCTGCAAAGCCAGCTGGTCTGTGTCCCTTGAGGGAATGACACTGCTGTTGTCCTTGCGAGAGCCTGCACGCCTTTTGGGAGGTGGTTGTGTGTCTCACTTTAGACTAGACAACATGATGTCTTCAGCCTCTCCCCTGAGGGCTCCAGAGAGGAGGGTCATGGATCTGGGAAGACTGTTGAGTGATGATGGTCCAAATTGTCTAGATCAGGCATGGAAATGAGTTACTCTATTGCATGACCTTATTTTTTCTTTTCCCCTGTCTCCTCCCTGGGTTGTTACAGTGACTCTACAGAGAAACCCTGAGTATTCAGCTCCCAGGACCATAGCTCATCTCCATCTCAGGACTGTCCTCTTGTAGCCCCCACACTGCAGATCTGTTGTTGTCCACAATGTGCAGAGGGAAGATGGGAGGGAAGGGGCAGAGCCTGAGGTGCTTGTCTGCATTTGGGAAGGGGACTCTAGGGACAAATATCTGGGGACTGCTGCTTCCTGATGCCCCTGCCATTCTGCTGAAGGGGTGTTGATAATCCCACCTTGTGTTCAACCCATAGCCTGGACCAGCTGCTGGACTCCGGGCTGTACACAGGGGAGGTGACAGAGCTCATGGGAGCACCGGGCAGTGGGAAGACACAGGTGAGTGGGACGGAGGAGAGGGGAGAGGACCTCAAGGCTGAAGATGATGCCTTTGGGCATGTGAAGCAGAGGGACCTGGGAGTGCTGGCTGACACCCTGTCCCTCCCTTTCCAGGTGTGTCTGGGCATTGTGGCCAGTGTGTCTCTAGGCCTCAAGCAGCACGTCCTGTTTCTCGACTCCACAGGGGGGTTCACTGCCTCCCGTCTCTACCAGATGCTTCAAGCCCAGGCAGAGGACAAGGAAGAGCAGGCAAGTTCCCCTGGAGCTGGTCCCTCCACTTGCCCTAAAACTGTCTTGGCTCTTGCCTGCAGACAACCCCCAAAGATGGTTTGTCTGTCCAACTCTGCCTTTGTCCCCATGGGCTTTATTGGGTCCAAACTCTTTCTCTCATGGCCCGGCAGGTGCTGTGCTCAGGGACAGACACTGCACTTTCTTTTTTTTCTTGGGGAGAAGGGGAAGCTTTGCTGTAGTTGCTCACACTTTCACTCCCTGAGCTCAGTCTGCTTGCTTCCTCCATGGGACAACAGTGTTCATGGGGTGGAGGCAAACATGGAAGAAAGAAGGGTCCCTGGCTCCATGGCATGCTATAAATGCAAAGAGCTGGTAGCAACTGGGGCAGGAGGAATATAACAAGTCCTGGAGGGGGTAAGGCTGTTGGTGATGCTGCTTTGTGCCGCAGCTGGAGGCTCTGCAGCGGATTCAGGTGGTTCGTGTGTTCAACATCTATGAAATGCTGAGTGCATTGCAGGAGCTGCGGGATCGCCTCTCCCAGCAGGTAGGAGCGAGGGTCTGGGCCCCTCTCCCTTCCCCAGAACTACAAGGAGGGTAGTAGGGCTTGTGCACCTGACGAGTGACACCAGATAACCCTGTCCTGGGGACATTTGAACCTCTGTGCAGCTCAAGACCTCCAAAACTGCTGGATTTGTGACTCCACCTTCTTTCAGGTCATGAGCTCCGTGGGGCCTCTCAAGATTGTGGTGATTGACTCTGTCTCAGCTGTGATTTACCCGCTGCTGGGTGGCAAACAGTCAGAGGGTGAGCTGCTTCGTCAGGATGTGCCATGAGGATGCAGACCTCTCTGCTTGTCCTGAAGAGCATCTTCCTCCCATGTGTGCTGTGCCTGGGGCTGGGGCAGGACGGATGTGGGTGCAACTGCTCCCAGCTTTTTCTTTGCAACTGGATAAAAGGGGAGTCTGTTTGCAGTGTTATTGGCAAACATTCAAGCTGGCTGTGGCCATGCAAGTTCATGTTGGTGGTCTGAAACCTAGCTGGGGAACAGAGGAGGCACTGAACTGTTTGCCCACAGATTAAAACTTCTGCTTACAGTGTCACAGATACATCGTGGTTGCTGGCACATTTTGCAAAGCTCCCCCGAGTCTCTTTCTGCCAGAAAGGACCATAAATCAGGAGTGAGGGGCTTCTTGCTGGCTGAGATACCAAGGAGGCCCTTCAAACACCTTCCAGAGGGTCTTGCACACCTGGGTGACAGGCAGTGCTATCACAGAAGGTCCTCTCACAGCCATAGACTGTAGGAAGCTGTGAGCTGGAGAGATGGGTCTTGTGCCCGTTAAATCAACCTGGCCAGCTTTGTCTGGAGCTCCTGGTGCTTTTGTAGGGTTTTTTGGCCTCAGGCCTTCAAAGATGGGAAAGGAAGGGGTGGGACAACTCGGGGATTGGTCTGTCCATGCCACATCCATTCGGCCAAGGTGCTCTGGAGTGTGCAGGTGCAATGGGTACATTGGGGTGCTGGTAAGGGAAATGGGTTGAAGGTGACCCTGAACACCAGCACTGGCACTAAATCTGGTGGTCATGCAAATCTAGATGTCACCTGCTTCCGAGATGCACTTTGAGGGTTGATCTGCAAACACCCAAATGCTTTGTCCTCCTCCAGGTTTGGCCATCATGATGCAGCTAGCCAGGGAGCTGAAGACACTGGCCAGGGAGTTCAGCCTTGCTGTTGTGGTGAGTGTTGCTGTGCCTTGTCATTTGTGTGCTGGCACGTGCCATGGTGAGGAGCCCTGGAGAAGCCTTGGAGTCCCGGGGAAGGGGAGGACCCTAATCCCAGCTAGGCAGGAGCAAGAGGCCTGCATCCCATGGTGCTCTGCTCCCTGACATAGCTCTGCTTCTCTGCAGCCTGCAGATGTCTTGTTCCAGCAAGTGTGGAGCAAGAACAGGGCTGACTTGCTGCCTGCTTTTATTGCTGTCCTCAGCCAACATAGCATTCACTCGATTGAGCAAGGTAGAGTTAAGTACAGACAGATTGAAAGGTTGGTTGTATTTATTTTTGGTAGAACACCATTCATTTAAGGGGCTGGCTAGCTCACTAAGTAACTTCTTGATTAGTTACCTTGCAGGAACTGCAGGGCCTTGCATCATCCAGAAGGAGCTGGGGACTGGAAGAGGCCCTGCTCTAGTCTTCCCCAGCTCTTGGCCAAGCAATTGCATTTGCTTCAGTGCACCCAGACAGGTTGCTGAGACCACAGTTAATGTGTTTGAATTGGGAAGGCCACAAGAGAAAATGGTAATCTGCTGAACCTGGCACTGGAAGGCATTGAGACAGTCCTGTCCTTTGCTCTGATTAGCAATAAAGTGACAAGGATGGGGTGCCTGGAAGGACGCTTGGAAGGCTCCAAGTTAAATTTTGCAGGTGGCTTTGGCACCAGGAGTCACTGCAGCTTGTAAAGTACATGGCTGTCAGCACACAGTGTCTGATGTTACCTGAGTATGTGTCTGGGACAGTTGCATGGGTTATGTTTAGAGGGGATGGTGTGGGTGTGCCAAGAAGAAGGGCTCAGGATGGAGAAGAAAAAACTTCATAGAAGTAGAGTCTGGCCATTTTCTCCTGGTGATCTCCAGTGTTTTGTTACACTGAGTGGCACAGCTTTTCTTGGGCACTGACAAGCCTGTTTGTGCTGCAGGTGACAAACCAGGTGATAAGGGACAGCAGCACCAGCTCACTGAAGCCAGCCCTCGGCCGCTCCTGGAGTTTCGTTCCCAGCACCCGAGTGCTGCTGGAGAGCAAAGAAGCCACCTGGGAGAAAGCCACCACGCAGCGCGTCGCTTCCTTGGCAAAGTCATCCCGGCAGGTGAGGCTCCCTGGACCGGTCCCTCTGGGAATGGAGAAGAAGCTGCGTGATGTGGACCTGGCTTTGGAGCAGAGGATGGCTCCTGCTGGGGGTAGGGCAGGATCAGGCCTCACTGGGTGACCTGTGGCAATGGGAGAGGAGCAAATGCAGCCTGGTCGCGTGCTGTGGAAGAGAAGAGCATCTGTTCCCAACAGCCTGAGCTTGTATTTGTAGGCATGTTAAAGGAGTGGCACCACTTCCAATCCAGGTCATTGTGTTCCTTGTGCTTGTCTCGCTCTCCTGATCGCGTGTGGGCAGTGAGGATCCCGCAGAGCTGGCTCAGACACCTGCAGAGAGGTGACTTTGGCTTGAATCCTGCCTACCTATGGGGCAGCGCTGCCTGAGCCTCCCAGCCCTGAGCTCGCTCCGCAGCCTGATCCAAATGGGTTTGGATGTGGTGGTGTGCTGGGCAGCGAAACGCATCCTGGATGTGCTAGATAATAGTGTGTCCGGGGATATCTTGGAGCAAGATGTTATTTCTTTACTAAATTGCATTCTCCATTTGTAATTCTGTGTTCAGCAGACCCAGTTAAAATGAGAGCACCAGCAGAAAGAAATTCTCAGGGGGATGTAATTGGGGATTTTTGGTTCTGGGGCAGGTGGAGCGATGTACAGGTTTGCCCCTGGAGTCCCAGTGGTGTGAGGTTAAGCTCCTCTCTGTTTCTCCTTGCAGCCAACAGGGATACAGGTAGAGGTGGATATTGGAAACAGTCATGTGCAGGAGCTGAGTCCAGCAACACCTACGCAGGGTTTCTGATGCAGGTGGAAAAGCAAATGTCAAGGTCCAGGAGAGCTGCAAAAAAGGCAGGCAAGCACGATGAAGGTTTTACAGACTGCCTCAGAGTCCTGCAGCCTGGGAAGGACCAACATGAAGAAACTCTTGTTCGTCTGTGCTGGGGAGAAAATGAGTGTGGGGTTCCCCAGAGATCTCCTTGCCTCAGCAGATGCAGCCCACAGTGGGCAGCATGACAACCAGGTCCTCTCTGCTGCAGGCTTGTCTTCAACCAGCAGAGCCAGCCTTGTTCTAAAGTGTTGGTTTGGGACCAGCTGGCACGTCCCTGCACAAGCCCATGACTTCTCGTGGTGGGTTTGTTCCCCCCATAACTCCCTGCCCACAGGTCCCAGAGCTCTGATCCTCCTTGACCAGCCCACAGTGGTCTTGATTCAGAAATAAAAACAAGATGTTGCCCACTGCTGTGGTTGTTGAGAGCTAGAATTCAATTAATGGTGACTGCTGTTAACTAAAATGTTGAGGTTTAGTCCCTAGCCACTGGGGTGGGACAGGCTGTCGATGAGCTGGGATGTAATTGGTTGCTTGATCTGACTTTCTCCCCAGAGTACTCCAGACCCTGTGGGGAGCCGCTGGTATTTTTGGGGCATTACTGTGTTGCATAAAGAATTGCTATTAATTGATGGTTATCATCTGGATCAGCTGGGGTGGATGAGTCCTGACTGACATCAGCTGGCCCTGCTGATGCTCAAGGACCTACTCGATTGCATGTGGTGAAGTTTAAAATAATCTCTCCTTGCTCCTGTGCTTTTCAGCTGCTTTTGCCTGCTTTGGGCAACCTCCTGGGTGCTCCTGCAGTGCCAGGGAGGAGATGGGAGACTGTGATGGATCATGGCCTCTTGATCCCGCATGTCTTAGACACCCTCATCTTCTGCTTAATAAGAAGCCTCCTTGGCAAGCGAGCTGAGCTATGGCTTGCACTTCTAAGGCTGCTGATGTAGATTGTGGGGGCTGGGACTCATCAGGGTGTGCTTGTTAAAATAATAACACAGCAGTACAGCTTCTGGAGCCCTCTAAGGCTCTGCTGCGCAAAGAGGACTCTGATTTTGCCAGAATTTGGGTGCTAATTTCTTCAGAGTAGACATACCACTGTACAGCCCTGTATTCCTGGGCAAATAGCTGGTGTAGAGAAGGGGCAGCTAAAAGGGGTATGTGAATGCACATGTTGGTTTCCCAGAGGCAGTGCCAGGTCTCAGCACAGATCTTTGTTTTGCACATCTGTCAGAGCCATGCTTCCTGTGAAACTGAGCTCCTGGTGCTCCGAGGGCTGTGATTTATGAGGCAGGTCCCACCCCACTCGCTCCCAGCAAGTCCTGCCCAAAGAAGGGAACATCCCAAAGCAACATGAGCTATACCACTAAACTGTTTTCAATAAAAATAAATGTATTTTAAAGTTGCATATTTATTTGCATTTCTGGCTTTTCCAAGCTTGGGAGGGGAGGTTTGGCCCCTGGAGTTGCAGCCTGGCTGCTTGGGGCAAGGAGGAGGATGGTTTTCCTGTCTGCTGGAGACCTGTGCTGATGGGGCTGGTCCTTACAAGCAGAAAATTTAGCTGCTTGTGTCTCTTGAAGCTGTGAATAAAGAGCTGGCACACACAAATTTCAACCAAAACTCTGCAGTACTATTTTATCTCTGTTCCTGAGGTTCTGTAGGGGAAGCAAAGCTCTTGCAGGGGAGTGTGGAGCGGGGGAGAAGCCAAACAGAAACCTCTTTGGTTATATTTGAACCAAGGGGGCTTTCTCACTGTCTCCTCTCCCAAACTAGCAGGAGGATGAGATGGGGAACAGCCTCCTTTGAACTCTGCATCAGCCTTGGTGTGAGACCAGCCATGTGCCCAGTGTGCATCTTTGCTGTGGCCTCCAGGAAATGACAGAAGAAACTCCACTCTTGCACTTAGTCATGGGGGAGCAGTCATGGGACAGTGATTCAACCGGGACAGTGCCAGTCAGTTGGGAAGAGACCAGTGAAAGGCGAGGACACACAGGCTGCGCTCCTCCAAAGCTACCCATCCCAGGCTTTCCAGTATAGCTGTCACCTGGGGGGATTTCCTCTCCTTGGCAATCAGCTAATTGCAGCTGTGGGAGTTTTACAACTGCTTGGGAAACACCTGGATAGGTCAGGGAGGACGGTGTGATATGGGGCACAGCTGAGCTTCGGGTGGCAACTCCTCTGCTCCTCTCCTCACTGCTGAGGTAGGCAGCACGTGTGTGAGGTGATGGTGGTGTCTTGAATTTCTGGCTGCGTGGTCACAGGGAAGGTGTTGCTGTGGGTGCTGGTTATTGCTCGATGTGGGGACGGCAGAAGGGTTCAGGCTGTGGGAATCTATTACCCAATCTGGAAAAACTTGACTTCTTACTCAAGCTGATTTGCCCTAAATTTGCATAGTAAAATTAGGCTGAAAAGAGTTTCTGACCTAAATATCTGAATTCAGCTTTTCTCCTCCATGCTCAGACAGGCGTTTCTCCAACGCAGAGCCTGGCTGTGCCAGCGCACATGGGATCGTCCCCTCTCCCTGCTCCTTCCCATCGCCTGAATCAGCTGGAAAACGGTGGGAAAGGCTGGAGTGGGGTGATAAAACTCATCCCAGGGCAGACAGGGCACCCCTTGTCCTAAGCAGTGGGGATTCCTTTTGGCACTGAGGGCACAGTTGTGCTTGAGATGTATAAAATACATAAGCGTGTGTTTATGTGTATTGTGTGCGTATATGTACATATGGTGGTGTGTGTACATGTCTGTGTATATATGGGGGTGTACATATATCTACGTATGGGTGTACCTGTGTGTATATGTGTGCTTCCCGCGAACGCAGCTAAGCTCCCTGCACGCAGCAGAAACTCCTCCGAAGCAAAGAGGGACCCCCCCCAGCACCCCGCCGCCCGTCAGGGGTCTCGAACCCGCGGGCTGGGCTCCGCCTCTCCCCGCGGGCGGCGCTGCCCTCTCGGCTTCCTGAGGGCGCTCGGGGAGCCGCCGCGCCGCCAGGGGGCGCGGGCCGCCCGGGCCTGTCCAGCCGCCGCTCGCTGGCCGCCGCTCTGGCCGGTGTCTCGGTGGCTCCCGCCGCCGCGGTGGGCAGTTGCCATAGCGCTGCTGCCGCCGCGCCCAGCGGAGGGTCGGGGCTGAGCCCGGCCCGCCGCCCTCTCCGGGACGGGGCTGCCGAAGGAGGCAGGTGAGGGGGTTGGGGCGCTGCTAGTGTTTGGGGGGGCTGCTAGGGATTTTTTTTGGGGGGGGGAGGGCGCCAGGTTGAGGGGTTGCGTGAGGACTTTGGGGGGGGTACGAGGGTTTGGGGGGTGTGGGGCGGTGAGGGAGGTGCTGCCGTTAGGGGGGCGTGGGGCGGCGAGGGGGCTGCCAGGGCTTGGGGGGTGTGGGGCAGTGGGGGTGCTGACAGAGTAGGGAGGGTGCGTGTGGTAATGGGGGGGCTGCGAGGCGGTGGGGTGGCCTCTGAGGGCTGTCGAGGGGCTGAGGGGTGGGGGAACCGCTGTGGACTGGGGGGCTTGTGAAGCGTGGGGGGACATGGAGCAGGAGGGGGCTGCCGGGGCTTGGGGGGCACGGGGCAGGGTGAATGGGGCTGCTCAGCCCGGGGCTGGCAGGGGGACAGGGAGAGGCGGACAGGGAGAGGCTGGCAGGGGGCTGCGAGCGCCCGGGTTGTAGTTTTGGGGAGACGGGTGAAGAGGCTCCCTCCCAGGGAGCACTTGCAGGGTTTCCCGAACGAGGGTGGGTGGGACTCGAGTACAGTTTCTTTACTCTTGTTTAGGAAGCAGCGTTCAGAAACTCTTTCCTTTCCTGAGTTATGCTCCCAAAGGCACTCTGAGGTTTAGTAGGTTATTCTGCTCAAAATGCTACGAGAACTGAGGAATTCTGGCTACGTGCCAGCCCTCAGTACAGCTCGTTGCATTTTAACATGTCTGAGGTACTGATTTGTTTGGTACGGTGGTAGTCACCCTAGGGTGGGAGATGCTTCCTTGGTGGCAAGGACCCAAGTTATTTTCTTAATGAGGAACTCTGCCCCGCTTCTGCTCAAAATCGGGGTCATAAGCCAAAGTGAAAGCTGTGCAAGTCCTTCCTTTGCCACAGAAGGCAAAGGAGTTCAGAAGATAAAAGTACTCAAGTGTTCTCCAGAACAGTTTGTTCCTGTAAACTGGTCAAGGTGTTTCCTGTGGAGAAAGTGTTGACACATCATCAAATTGGTTTCTTACCAGTATTGCCGTATGTGATTGCAGGTTAATAAATGTAAACTCTCAGCAGGGCGAACATGCACGCAGTCCAGCCTGAGCCTTTACAGATCAGGGACTTGACAAAACAGCTAAGGATGAATGTGCTCAATGTTACAACTGTATGATAAATAAGCTGTTGCACTTGATAGTTCCACGTGTTTTCAAACACTGTGAGGATGGCCAGGCTTAGACACTGTAGAGATAAGCATAATATTGAAGTGTAGATAGGAATGGTTTAGTTTTATGGTTCTTTGACTAAGATATGCTCAGGGTAATGTTTAATTTGATGAGAAATAAAAAGGTTTTGTTTACGTGTTTTCTTTGAGCTCACTTCCTCCTCTCTGACGCAGAACGTATCTTCCGTGGGTAGCACAGGAGGTCTTGAACGTTGTTTTTGGAGAACTGTTTCACGGCAGCGTAGAAACTTGTGGCAGTTTTCTGCTCTCTCTAATCTAATGATGGAATTCGGAAAAAACTTCGTGGAGAACTAAAAAAAGGATTTTATAAATCCATTTCATTCGGATGGGAAATGACAGGTGCATTATAAGTTGGCATTTTTTGTGTGTTTACATTGTAGTGGGTTGTATTTCAAAACTTTTGTATTATTTTAGTACATTTGTGTTGGTTTTGTCTATGAAATGCATTTAATATTTTAAGATAAATGATCATTAAAACGTATACATTATTGCATGAAACAGAGTATTAACCCTTTGTCATTTCCACTGTTACCTTGTTTTTTCAGAGCCTAGAAGTGGAACAGAAATCTGTGAGCTTTAAATGTTCTTTCTTACAAATTCCAGATCCTTGCATTTACCTACCACCACCCATCAAATATTGTTATCTCCTTGACACGTTTCGCGTTCACAGTGATGGGGAGGGGAATCATTCTTTGTAAATGTAGTTGCTTTTGGTAGAACAATTGGGTCTAATGAAACAACAATTTGGCTATTGTGTTTTCCAGTACGGGCCATTCGCTCTGCCTGTGTGAATCCCGGTGCAGTTACCTGGCTGCAGTACTCTGTTTCCATATCCACTCTGCTGGTAGCAACTGAACTTTTAATTAAAAGCTGATTGCCTTGACATTGGTGCTCATGTGTTGATGCTTAATTGCTCAATTTTTTTCTGAATCGGATTAGTTTTTAAGTAATCATTTATGTATTGTGGTTAATTGTAGGGTAGAAATAGTAGGCTGACTTTCAGTGAGGCTTAGTCTTTCTTGTTGGCTGGTACATGCGATTGGGCTCTTGGGAGTCAACTTAAAATGCGAGCTGAATGCAGTACTCTGCAATGAGAGTACAAAGGAATAATATATGTCAATTCTATTTTGGGGTTGGTGGTCACTAGTTGAGTTTGACAGGAATTTATCTTCTTTTCTCCAGAGCTTCAGTTTTCTATTTATTGCAGTTGACTTCAGTATGGCTTTGTGTGTGTTGGTTTTTTTTTTTTTGTGTAATTTTCACTTGTTGTTACACAGCTTTGTACCATGGTTTGTTGTTTATAACAATTTAGAGAGATTGTAAACTCTTTGATCAGGCTGGAGCGGGATTTGAGTTGAATTGCCAGTGCTATATGTAGAAGGGTTATTAAAACTTGTGCTTTAGACTTTGACCCAGCTTTTGCATGGTGGAAGGGTGTAAGCAGATTTTCAGGCAGTCATCTGCTGTGGTCTTCTTGTATCTGTGTGTCTGCCTCTGACTCACCTAGACCTGTGCGGGAGGCAGGCTATAGAGCTAGACAGGCCGTGTGTCTGAGCCAGTGCTGCGGCTTTGTGTCCTCATGTCTAGCTAGATAAAATGCTGTCCTCATCTAGTGTGTGTTGGTTTCACTCTAATACATGTAGGAAAAATTGTGTTTAGGTTTAGGCTACCTTCCCATCCCCTATAGGAAGAGTGCATTTTCAGATGTATATAGGGTATCTCAGAGTGTCTCTTCTCTGAAGCCTTTGACCAGTCCCGAGGGATACAGAGCCTGATCCAAAAACTAAGAAATTAGAAAGTATGAATCAAGTACTTGGTGCTTAATAAAACACTTTGCAGGCAGAAGGATAACGTGAGATGCAGATAATTGTGTGCACGTGTCCCTCTTTCGGACACAACTGCATGTGAATGGCTGCTGACCAGGGAAAGGGGACCTGTTGGTATGTGGCAGTAAAACTGAGGGAACTCAGTACTTCTCTATAGTCTGAGCTCTGACTACAAGCACAGCATGGCTTTAAATTACCTGAATATTGCTAGCAGTCTGGTGTGGGCTAAACACTCAAAGATTGATCTAACTTCTCGGGGAAGTGCTATGGTCAGTGCTATGGTAAGGTCTGCTCGGCTGTGAGGACTCTGCTATTTATCTGCCCGCACTTCGTGCTCTGCACTTAAATGTGTTTGTGTGGTGCAAATGTTTCTCCAGCCCTCCCCTGGTTGCCCACTTCTATTGCGAAACCCCAGACAGTCTCCTGATCCCCAAAGTAATTCCAGTCATTAGTCTTGATAGTACCTGCCTGTCCCCATCTCAAACTTGTTTTCCTTCGTTTCCCAGGGACTGTCATTACAGGAAACCAGAAATTAGTACTTTGAACTTGCACCAACTGGCATTCAGGGAGCACAGAACGCTCTGCAGGGATGGATAAGTGTAATCGCTGTTGCACAGGTGGGGAGAATCGCTGAATTCACTGCTGAATTAATGTCAGAACAGAACTTGTCTGCATGCCAGGTCTTTTAACCACCTGCTGGTATGTCCCTCCGCAGTCAACTGTTCAGTCTTCAAAGAACATCGCAAGGTTGAACACTTGCAATTTTCTTTAAGAAAGAGTATGCCTGCCAGATCAAGAATACAAATTTTGTATTAGTTTCTCCCTTCTTTTTCAGCCTATTTCCTCAGAACTGAGAGATGGCTTATTCTAACCTCTGAAAGCCCTTTTTGGCTTTTTAAATTATGTTCCCATAAGGGACTTCCTTTAAAAAGAATTGTTGCTTTCTGAGACACTGTTTATTCTTCTCAGCGTCTGTAAAATTGACAAATTCTTCACATTAATTGCTTTTGAGGTTTTCACTGGACTCTGAAATATTAATTAGGCTTCCTTCTCTAATGCCCTCTGGTTTCTCTGCCAAATAGTCTTGGAATAGGAATTTCCACATTGTATTTCAGTGTAGACTAAAATACTAATTTAACATCAGCTTTTTTTTTATGCTGCCACCTTTTTATTATATTCAGAAGATTGTGGGATATGCTTAAAAGAATATATTTAAGCAGCGTATGCTTTGAACCTTTTAGTTTAGCCTCTAGACTGATATTAAGTGAGATTTTAAACAGGCAAATTTACAAGACTCTCTTTTGGGAGCAGCTTGTTGCATAGTAGCCTCTGCTGTAGAAGGGTAGTTCCTTTGGGCATTATATATTCTGTATATACATGTGGATAATTTCAAATCGTAATGTCACAAGCGGCATCATTGAATCAATGCCACTGACTGTCTGGATGAGCTTATATTGGTTTGGCTTGCTCCCCAAGTGAGTCAGAAACCATGATACTGCATCTGCTGGATGTCCAGACTGAAACTGATGTGATGCCAATTTTTGATGATGTCAAAATACCTTGTTCAGAAAGTAATTGCTGCTGGCGTCAGTGAATGACTTCCACGTTTCATTCACCCAGAGACTTTGAGTTGTTAGAATCACTCAGATGAATAATTTCTCCAGTGTTGTGTTTGAGGACATACTCCGTGAAGTTGCATCATGCATTGATAAGTTTTCTTCCATCAACATGTTGGTGCTTCTTGGGACTTTGCCTGAGCCACAGTTATTTGGAAAACTGCTGAGCAGTGGCGTTCCCGGGAAGGGAGGGTCGGTGAGCTGCAAGTGAATACTCCGCTGCATTATGGTGTTAGAACAATCACAGCTGGGCTGGAACTGCAACTGGTACTGCTGCTCTGTTGCAGTGAGGAATCCCTTCTCTATAGGATTGCCTTTGAATTTGTTTTATGCATATTTTAAAATGGAGCTTTTATTCATCTGGTGGAATAGGTTTCTTTATAGATACTTGGATTTAATGATTTGGAGGACAAACAGGCCCGGGGTTTCCTGAACAGGTTTTAAAAATGACAAATGAATCGTTAAAAGAAGGGAAGTGTTTCTCTCTTTAGATTAACTAACTTACTGAATCCTTAAACCTCTTCCTATATATGCCCTGTATTCTGGGCTAGCAGCAGAGACGGATAAAATGTCAAGCTTGATAGATTGTTGGAACTGTTTTTTGGTAGTTAAACAATAATGAAACTGTTACATGCTTGCAGGGAAACACTGCTCTCTGTGTGCGGACTTCGTCCTGGAGAAAGTTTTATTGTTCCAAAGAAAGGCGATTTCTAAAATGCAGCTTCTGTGGCTAGTCACACAGCTGTCTAAATTACTGGCTGTCTTGAGGCCATTACACAAGCATTACAAAATAGTTTGGAAACAGTTTATTTTTCAGATTCCAAATAAAGCGTAGATTTCAAAGTCCTTTTTGACCGTATCATCAAAATGTAGAAATTGGAGCTGGTGTTTGTATAGAGACCGATTTATGCCCTTGGAGCTCCCTATGCAGGTTTCTTCCAGTCAGAAGCTGATACTTGTGTAATCCATACCTTATGTCTCTCGGATTGAAAGGCTTATCAGTTGTTGCATGTGATCATGTATTTCCTGGTCAGCTTAGTCAAATCGAGTCTGTTGTTGTGCATCTTTTTATTCAAAGGGCTCTCGGGTAAGAGGAGTAAGATCTTGCCTCGTGTAGAAGCGAAGTGAGAGGGAGTTGATCAGGTATTTGATAAAAATAAAGCCAAAATCCTCAACCTTCTTTTTGACAAACTTCTTGTTCCTTCTGTTCCTGTTGTTATTTATACTTCTTGCTTGTTACTTGCTTCTCTGACTGGAAGACAGATCACAGACAGATTTTGCAATGGAAATAACTGACTTAAGAATGTCATGCTGAATGAAGTAAGAAATTCCTGAAAAGAATTGAAATATGTTGTTTAGCTTGCTGCTGGAGCTTCGGAAGGGAATTGCAATGCCTACAGAATGTGCGTAGAGAATGAAGTTGGAATTCAAAGCACCAAGAAATTACTCCCTGTATATAGCAAAGTAATGTGCTTAAAAACAAAGTACTTGCAGCGTTTCTTTTTATCTGCTGATGTCTGCCTTCAGAGAGAAATCCCCAAATAGCTTTATCTGATAGTCACGAGTGGTGCTGATACCATCTCTGAACTCTTCCATGGGTGAAAGCCTATTTAAAGATTTTCAGAAAGTGTATATTTTAGACATAATAAATAGCATGTTTAATACAGGTTTACCATTTTAGTTTGTTCACCTTTTGTTGCGTTAAATGCCATTTGTGTCTCGTTTTCAAACAATGTGTTCAACTGCATATAATGAAGCCTTTTCATACAACAGAATGTAGGCCAAAGCCAAGCCTAATTCATGAAAGGCTTTACTTTGTCTAAGTAAAGGAAGACGATCATTCTTGGAATGAGTCCTGTCTCTTCGTCAGTGTTTTCAAAGTGGTGTTCTGCTCAAAACCTAAGTAACTTGGTAAGATACTGTTATGGAGGCCTAAGCTTGTATTTTTACTTCAGGATGTGGCTCTTAATAATACAAGCTAAGGCTTTTATTGCTCTGTCTGGAATAACAGACGCAAGCTTGAAATTAAATCTGTGGTACATGGTAGCATTTCCTAAAAATTCCCTTAATAAAAACAAATGTGATGAAAGGGATATAAACTATTACTGTACTGTATACTTGACCGATCAGCTTTAATCCTTGATTATGGAGGAAACAGTCTAAAAATATTTATCGAATCTTCTGAACTTTTAAATAAAAAGGAAGTTTTGCAACATTCACAAAAGATTTGAAATCTAAAATCCTAGCTGTTTTTCTAAACAGCAGTTCGATAGCGTGCTGCCTCCTTCAGACATTATTCTTGTCTCGAGTACCAAGAATGTCTGTCTCTTTTTTTTTTTTTAACAAGGCCAGATTTGTCAGTGATGCTTTTTTTAAAGTTAAAATGCCCCATTAAGTAAAAACAACCTTTTTGAGCAATATTTTATTCAGCATGTTACTGTAATTTTCACTATGAACTGCTAAAGAGTTAAAACAAACAAACAAACCCCAGCAAAAAAAGACCAAAAAAACTAACTGGACTTGAATTGTCTTTTGCGCTTGTGTGAAACATAAAGTTGGCCTCAAAATCATCTTGTCTTGTCCTTTATGTGTTTTGTTCTACTGTTAAATTGTTAGGATGCTCTGTAAAAGTGCCAGGAAGTCGTTCACTGTAAGCATTTCTTCACAAAAGTACCCTACTTCTGTGAGCTGTGATAGTTCTCTGAAAGTATTTTAATTCCATTATGAATACAGTATGTGTACGTATGTATGTGTATATATATATGCATACAGTGCTGCTTTGAAAAAATCTAAATACTAACTTGATTCCAGTCCCTGATGAGGTATTACCTGTATTTTGGAAAACTGAGGCACAGAGAATTGAAGTGACCCAGATGCACAGAGCATCTGTAACAGAGCTAGAAACTGAAACCAAAAATCCTCAGCCCAATTGTCCCATATTAATTTATCCCATTACTAATCTGAAAGTAATTACCCAATGGAATTTGTTGAACTTCAGGTCTTTTTTAGAAATAGGAGTAAGTGGTAAGTGATTTTGTGTGTGTGATCAAAAATGGGGCAGTTTCTGCTGACCTATTGAACTGAGAAGAGTTGAACTCAGAATGGAAGAAAGTTCATGTTGATGTTATCAGGTTATTGGTGGAAAAGATTTTGTGTTGCAGGGAGGTTTGTAGTAGCAGAAGTCACGTCCACTTATGCTGAAATGTCAGATAAGTTATTATTTGTTTGGGATCTGAGAACAGAAGTGAAGATGTTTTCTTTAAAATATAAGTGTTCTTTGTTGACAAAGGGCTGTGTGAAAGTACAAGACAGCTTAGTATCTGTTCCCAACTTCCATGATAGTTGGTATGGTTTTTTTCTTAATGCTCCAATGCCAGGATTTAGTCTAATATGAAAATCTTGTCTGTCATTTTACAAAGCAAACAAACCCAGAATGGATAAAAATGCTTCTCCCAGTTACAGAGAAGCAAAATGAAAATGTGGTAATGCCTTTGTACTGCAAAGGTTGAGAAAAAAACCCCAACAAACCCAAGGCAAATTAAAAAAAGCCAAAATGAAATAGATTTATTGGTTTATAAAACCCAATGATTTCTGGAGCACTGACTCATGATGTCTGAATGCTTGGGCTTGCCAAAAGCCGTGAACTGAAATGTGACCCTAGTCTGCTTGTTGGCTTGGGCCATATATGGGAAATTTCCTCTTGATGACAAAGGTAGGGAATCCAGAAGGTGCAGGTCCTTAAAGGCTGTTTGAAGCTTGCACTGTTTGAACCTAGTATCCTCTCAGTCTTTTTAAAAAATATATTTTATACAGGTAGGATCCAACAATGATTTCCTGTTCAGCAATCCTGACTTTGCTTTGGTCAACAGAAACTGCAGCAGTTTTAGGTGAGCTGTGCCTTCGAACAATGCCCTGTTCTACCTCTTTTGGCAGTTCACACAGGTGCTTAAAATGATGCAGAATTTTAATTTTCTGCCATAATATATGTATGGACATGTGACAATAAAGGAAATTTACTTTGGGGGTGTGTGTGTGTGATGGCTTAGTTCCAAGAGACAAACCTTTACTTGTATGGTTTGAACTGACAACGTAGGTAAGCTCCTGTGAGCTCTTGGAGGATCTCCTGGGGATGTTACACTTCAACTCAGTAACCAAAAACATGGGATGAGGTGGCTGTTGGGTTTGTTCATGTTTCGGTTTGTTCATGTTTCAGTTTGAATAAAGCCCAGATTTCAGTCTGCATTGCTTTGGGGTTACTAGTCCTTAATGTTCTGCAGAGGTTGAGGCTGGAAGAAGAGAAGCATGACAGTTGAACAAGGGCAGTGGTAAAGGAGCCGATTTAGAATCTTTCAGCCCTACAAACAAGTACTGTATAGATGGTTGGAAATGGGCTTTTTCACAGCATCTGTCCCATGAACGTTACAAGTATTTCATGCTAGTCCTGCTGACAGACACTGAATGGTAAGGCTTGAACTCTCCCTCAGTTTTCAAGCTCTTATCCAGGGCTGCGTGTAAGCAATTTTGAATTTCAAACCCTTCAGTGCTAAATGGAGATTGGCACAAAAATGTCAGTTAGTATTTACGGAAATGCTTTAAGAGTGCAACTTCAAAGTCGCTCTCAAACTTTCACCTGTACTAACTTATTTCAAATCAGGGTGGGGTCTTTTTCCTCGTCCACAGATGAGGTGACTAAGCTGTAAACAAACTGACTTTTTTATTCCGGTATCTTTTGTTGTCTCAGTAACAAAACTAGTATTCAGGCCTGTTGCTTTTCAGTGCTGCATTCACTATCCTGGACCGTTCTTTAACTGCTGACCAACTCGTAAGTATTTCTGCAGTCTGGGAGAACAGAGTTTTCCACACTCTTTCAGATGTGACGTATGTGCTGGTCTGTGTACATGCCTACTGAAGAAGATGATATGCAGTTGCATTTTACTCTATTTCAGCACCTAGTTTGGATTTGAATTCAGATTAATTTGGAATAGGCATAGCTACAAAATGAGTCTGCAGTGTTTGTACTTGTTATGATGTGCCTCAATTATATACATTGAGATCTTTTTCAGTCAAGCCAAATAAAAATTATCTTTTTTTAGGCTACAGTTAAGTAGGTTAGAGGTTGCCTACCAGTCTGCACAGATCTTTGTCACGTGCAATTTTACTGGATGTGCCCTTTTCCACATGTATGAATTCCATGGGGTTTAGGTTGATTTTCTACTAACAGCTCCTGAAAGAAGAGGGACAAAAGAGTAGACTTTGTGAGTGAGGAATTTTGAGGCTATCTTTTGATTGGGGGGGGGGGGGGGGGGGAGATGTAGAAGTTTACTGTTTAAAAATAAACTCAAAACTTGGCATGAAAAGTAATTTATGGGATTTCTGATTGGTCTTGTAGTTTATCAGCAAGCACTCTTGATTCCGTGTGTCTGAGAGACAGCGATAGCACGGAGTCCTTGGAGCATTAGTGCCAACTGCAATCCCAATTTTCAGACAAACTTAATGTAATTCTGGCTGATATTGCACCACCTCCAACCCAAGCTCAGCTGTTGGATGCATAATGCTGCCAGGCATATGACTGTACTTATAACTGTGTCTCTGGGAACACCTGCTTTAGAGTACTTCACCTCTCTAAATCCTTGTACACCAGGTGGGGTAGGGGGTTTCTGTGCACATCGCTGCAATTTGTGGTGAGATGCCTCCTGTTTTCTGTCTCCCTACCCTGCTTCTGTAGATTGGGGGTAAGGGTTTTTATAAGTTTGAGGAGCTGTGTCTGGGATAATGCCTCTCTTTCTTCTCTGTTCATCTGCCCCCATATGCTTGTGCTTCATTCCAAAGATGAACTGTTGATGAATATGTAATTTATCCAGTTGGAGAGAAACCTCCTGTCACAATGAAACAAGATGTGCAGCTGTCATCGTAGGCCTCTCGGGCCAAGGATTTCGATGGAAATAGCTTGATCTCTTTTTTATCTGAAGTGGGAACTCTAGTGATATGATGAAAATACACATTGACATCCTTTCTCCTCCCCTTTCTTCTCCAGCTCCCTGCCTTCCCCCATTTAGAAGAGTATCATTAAAGCCATCCAACAGTGGTCACCTTCTTCCATGGTGAAAGCTGAGGCAATTCAGAGCTGTTCCCCTGATGTCCCTGGTTAAATTGTGGAACTGCTTCTGCTTGTTTGTAATATCCGAATGCGGAAGTCATTTAGTTCATAGCAGTCTTTTGCAGCACAGCAGAAGCTTAGTTTGAGCAGCTTCCTATTCTGGGTAATGTAAAATTTGCAAAGAGAGTGAGGTATTTGTCATGTTATAAGAAGGAAGACCCCCTGAAAAGCTTGTGTTGTGCCTTGGAGACCATTTCTGACCTTCAGGTGGGCACAGATCTAGCTGACGTCCCCCAGCTATTGCCACATGTCTGTCATGGGAGAGTGGTCTAGGTGGGTTTTGAGATGAAGTCTGAAGTGTGTGGAATGACGACCTCCTTGAATAGAGCTGGTTAAGGAAGCTACACAGTTATGCAAATGTTCAGGTTTTCGTTTAGCAATTTATTGCTTTGTATTGCAATTACAATTTTAGCAGCTACCCACTGCTTGAAAAAAACAGCTGGCTGAAACTAAATCCAAGGAAGACTTGTGGTGATGTGAATGAACAGAGAAAAAAAATTCAGAGTGCAAGCCAGCACTGACCTTTTTTCTGAAAAGGACTGATTGAAGTGGTACGTGATAGCAATGAGCAGTCCGGGAATCCTAGACTAAAGTTTTGACAGAGAGTTTCCACTTTCGCTGCCACTTTTGTGTGGGGGACAAAGGATAGACATACATGTGCACCCACGCAGGATGCGAGGAGGGTGGGAATGGTAATAAAACGGAGTACTCTGCAATCTTACTTCTCCAGAGTGTTCTTTCTTTCTGACTTGGTTCATGCTATATATTACAGCTGACTTAATTTTGTCCTGCTGATGAATACCATACTAGTGTGAAAGAGTGCACCAGATTTTTTTTAATGGCTTTTCAGCACAGTAGCAGAGTGGAAGGGAGATAGTCTATCTGAGGTCACAGCACATTACTTGGGAAAAGATATGGGCCTAAGGAATTAAGAGACTGGGTAAGATAATTTTCTAAAACTAGTCACATGATTTCATTAATCACGTTGTTTTGGTTTGTGTTAACTTGCTGAAGAGTGTCACTGACTTCCAAAGGAAAAAGGCTGTTGTTGAATTTCCATCTTGGCAGATGCCTAGAGACCTAATTACAGTTAATAGCAAGAAGAACTTTTTATCTAAATATTTTTCAATATATAAAGTGCAATTTTGGGTCAAAATAAACAGTTTATATTGAAATAATATACACCCCAGGTACCCAGTGCCTTTTAAAACAAAACAGGATTCCAAGCTTCTCATGTTAAAATTGGGAAAAATCATTTGGTTTTACTTGTGCTACAGAGGAGAGAGAAAGTGGGTGAGTGTTGAGTTTGTGCAATTCAGGTACAAGGCTGGGAGTCAAGTGAGAGGGTGTTTCTGCCTTCGGAGTTAGCCTCCTGTGCAGTGCTCTAGAAATCACACAGCTTTCTAAAACCATTTTCTCAATTTTAAAATTAAAATTGCAGCTCTAGTTTCAAAGAGGTGCTTGAAGCTTAGACTCTTTGTGCTTGTAACCGTACTGGTGGGATTTGCTGATGGGCAAAGGCGCTTTCACTGAAGAGCTGTCTGTAAATGTTCTAACAGAACATCAGCATGTGTTGTGAGAGTGAGTTTGCAAATTACTTGCAAGAGAGCATGCTGATAAACGCTGATCAAGCTGAAAAATGTTCTTAGAATAGCCACTGTACTTTTTTCATGTATTTGAGAATTCAAAGTCTCAATTTTCCTCTCATTTAAGCAAATTTTCTATGGGTTTACCTTGCAGATTATTTACTCCAGTGTAAACCAGGTTATAGCAGTATAAAAGGATCTTTGTCTGCATGATGGTTTCCTCTGTACCATATAACTAGGAAGTTACTTTTGGTACTTCTCTTGGAATCAGCAATAATTTAAGGCGATAGCATTTCAGTGAAGTTGTGTGTGGCTGTCTCTGTGCTGAGCTGCTGTGGCCCCGTTCCAGCTTTTCCCTGCACTGCTTTGCACCCTTCCCCAACGGGCTACGCTGTTTACTTTCTGCTCTGTGGTAAATGGATGTCACTTCCTTGATTAAAATGCTGGTGCGCAGCCAAATTCTCTTCCTTTGGGCTCACACACTTGGTGAAGCAGCGCACCTAGTAAGCGTGCCCACTGTTGCATCCAGCGTTGTGCCACTCTCTTGATCTGGCTCCTGGCTGAATGCGTTGGGATGTGCTTCATCTTCTGCCCTCTGAGACGCCTGGTGCCCACACGTAGAGGCTTTTGAAAGCCTCTCTGAGGTGGAGCAGCTGTGTCACACTGTGTTAAAGAGGGTCTGAAGACGGGTTACCAGAAGGCACAGGCTGAGCTACCAGCTGGGTACTGTCCACATCTGGTGGGGAAGGTCTAGACAGCCTATGGGCATGGGGTGCCAGTATCAGCCTGCTCTGTCCATCGAAAGCAGCCAGCAGATGTGATTATGCAGACACTGTGGAAGTGGGACTGCTGGCCCTGATGTGCCCGATGGTGTAGGTGCTCCTGGATGCACAGAAGCCTGATTAAGACACCACAGGAACTAACCTGGATGCCTGGTTCTGACTATGCTGGGTACAGACTGACCTGAATACTGTCCTCTGCCTTTGTAGCTGGCCACTTTCCCACCTGAAAAACTTTAGACAGACATCAAAATTGCTGATCAGTCTGGTGAGCAATCAGATATTTGTCTTTGGAAGGATTATTGGTATTACATACTTAGATGATTAGAGATGCAAAAAGTCTCCAAACATTTTGAAGGAACAGAACGGAAAAATGTCTCCTCCCTCCAAAACAAAATTTCAGTCTGTCTTCCCCTGAACACTTATGTTTCTAGCTGTGATACTGTACTAGTATTTATTTACCTGTTTTTTCAAGATGTGCATGCTGTCACCTTGGGCACACATGATAAACACATTTTTTTCTATCCCTAGGTAAAAAATCTTATGTGTTCAATCCAGTTGCTGTATACAAATTAGATTTACATGCTCTGTAGTAGATAGCCAGGGCTGGTCCCTGCTCTTCATTTTCTCGTGCTCTGTATGGGTTAAGATGCCACCTCTGCAAATGTCTTGCTCAGACTGGCAACCTGCCTCCTTCCCTTGTGCCTCCTGCGAATGGCTAATTTGCTGACTCTTCCACCTGTGCCAACATATGGTTGCTCCCATTTATCATAATTCAGGTCTGTGTGCCAGTGACACAGGCTGATAAAAATAATACTTCGTGCATAAATGTCACTTGAGCGGATTATTTGATAGCTCCGTTACCACGTAAATACTTATTTTTGACCAAGCAAGCTGTGAATTCAGTTTTGAAATGGTAGGTTATTAATGAAATTAAGTTTAGCAAGGCATTTCTTATCAATGCAGGTTTACTTAAAAAAAAAAAAGTAAACTGTAACAATGAGCCACTGTACAATGCTATTAATGAGGAACCAAGGTGGTTAACTCATTAAATACTTAAATCATTGCAAAACAGCATTCATGAAAGTGGGATCTGATGAATTTTGTAGGGGATACAGCATGGAATAATAATGCAAAAATAATCATTTAAAATGTACTTTAGCAAGACATATTTTAAAGCCACACTGCCCTGTTCTGGCTTTCTGAATAGATTTTGGTGATCTTCAAGCTACTAGAAATGGCAGAAACTGCCGTGAATTGTGTTTTGTGTTTTGAAACTACTGTGTTTTGTGAATAGCATTAATCCCAGTCTTGGTGTGTTGCCTTGAAAGTTGTTTTACCAATGAATGTGTTTTTGCTGTTGTGGAGGCCACACAATGGGTAACGGGTTGGATATGCATTGTTGTGTAGCACCTGTACTTGAAGCACATAGACCTTACTGGATTCTGCAGTTTGGCAGTTCCCTGGTGTGTAGCAAAGAGTGAGGAGACTGAGACACTCTGCATTAATCTCATGGGAACTGCTGAGAAACAGAAGACAGTTTAGGATTGTAGGGGGAGGTTCTGAAGGTGGTAAGGAGGTAGTCAAGGAGGATAAATGAGCCTCTCGATAAATGAGATGGAAAGAGGAGCTTGATGGTTCAGGGAGCTAACAGAAAAGAAGCTCATTGTGTTAAGCAGAGTCTTCCTCTAACTTAGGAGGTGTGAGGGCAGCTCATAGAACTAATGAGCAAACATTATTGTAGGAAAGCATGCCCTAGCAAAGCTGCTATTTGTCTTGCATCTCCCTCCCTTTTTGGCACCCACCTCCATTTGCAGTAGCCTTGAGGGTCATCAGCCCTTGTGTTCAGTGGCTGAAGGCCTCTGAGGAGGAGGAGGAGTACTTGTTGCGGCTTCTTCTCATGTGGGAGCAAAATCAGCTGCCTGTGGGAGCTCAGTTCCTTTTGATCCCTTAACTCAAGCGGCTCGTTGGTGCTACTGCATTCCAGCCCCCAAATTCCTGAGCAGTCACGAGAAGAAGCCAGACACAGTCATTGAGAGCTTTATTATACACAGCCAAAAGCTCAGTGGTTCTGAGAGATGTTCCTTTCGCTGGTTCTAGTCCCTTATTGTTTACACTCTTAGGAAAATAAAGGGAAATTTTATATTCAAATGTAAACCACAGTTTTCCTATACAGCCAAAGCCTACCCTTTGATAGAAATACACAAAGCATGTGTAATAAATCCTGTATGTAGACTGCGGTCTCTGATACTCCAGCCAGCGAGGTTATGACATTAATATCACACATATAGTGAGAACCTGAGTTCAAACACTTCATTTTTAATGAAGGTGAAAAGTATAAAAATCCAGGCTTGCATTATGAATACTGTCTTCAACAGTGTATGGGAAGAAAACTTCGACATCACTGGTAGTTCCTCCGGAATTAAATTATGCTTGCAAATTTATACAAAAGTCATGGTGATGTATAGAACATGTTAATGAACAGGTGGTGAAATGAATTTCACTCTTCTGTTTAAAATCAGTGAAGAGAGTCATGGCATTCACAGCTTCATACTGGGGAAAAAAAAAAAAAAGGCAGTCCAGCAGAGCATGATGTAGTGCCAGCACTGCTTTGCCTACAAACCATGGCAAGCAACTCCCTACCTCATCCAATATTTATTGGATTTCTTCTGGCTTTTCCTTAAAGAGACTCAAGAAAGAAGATAAAACAATCCCCCTTCCCCAAAACAAGCCCAGCATGATCATTGCCGTGTGGGTGAATGTGTTTGCAGGTCCAGGATAGACTGTTTGATCTTGCATCTCCACCCTTGGTGAAGCTCCTTCTCCCTTTGCTCCTGCAGATGCTCCAGGCACAACATGCAGTTATGATTTAGGGCAGGTACTTTTTGGCTGCCAGAAGTCATCTGTTGAGTGCCTGCCATACAGTCATGCCAGTAAGTCAGCATCTTTTATTCAATAAGTTGCTTGAGAACTACTGAAATCTATGGCATCCTTAACTTTTCCAAACCAACATGTTAATATTAGTCAGGTTACTGACTAATTACCAAGATGTGTTTACCAAGCCCTGGAGCACAACAAAGAAGTAGCTCTTTCTGCCGGTAAATTTTTTTGGCTGGGCATTTATTTGTCACTTCAGTGTAATTGTGGAGCTCCTTGCCTGCAGAACAGCCCTTCATCTGCAAGGGATTGACAGGCTTTACACAGGGCTTGCTAGTTATGGTGTTCAAACTCCGCCACATCTGTAACAACCACCCATTTGTCCAAACATTGCTTATGGAAATTATCAATTTCTGTATGGTGCATACCTCTGAATGGGTAACAAAATAATTAAGGAAATAACTAGGCTGTCATAAACATTGTAGAGGTATCTAGGGAATTGCTATCCTGAAAATTCACTGTGTAATTCTGCTTGCCACGCCATTCCTCTCCCACTGGCAGTGCTTATTTCATCAGGTCTAAAAGTGATCCTGTACAGAACAAAGGAAAAATCCCTCTTGAAAGAGCTGCTGAATCTTACCTGTGTTTCTTGTTGTTGTCTTAGTGCATCTGTAGGCAGCTACAGAGACTTTTTAACATCTTAAGCCTCAGTCGTATCTGCTTGATAGTACAGGTGACAGTTAGCAGAGCTTTGCCTAACGGGTGGCAATATTTTAAGTTCCCGTGTAGCATCCCCTGCATGTTCCAGGTATCAACAGTGTAATTCTTGCTTTTCAGCCATTATGGTCAACATCAGGGTGATGTTGACTGAGATGCAGAGCACGATGGCCGCGTATGGGCAGAGGTGGAAACATTTATGAGCTCCTTTTCTTGCACTTGGAGCAGACTAAGCCACAGCTGGAGCAGGTTGGGGCATCGCCCGGGTGCTGTCCCTGACCTGTACGCCGTGTTGTGAGACGAGTGTCTCTTGGTGTGCCTGGAGAAGAATCCCGCTTTGCGGAAGAGCTGTCTGTGGCACAAAAGCAGCGTGGGATGCCTGCTCACAGTGCAAAGTACGTGCTCAGCAGGAACCCACCAGCCTCCTGAAATGCTGGCAATGAAGTGAGAGCTGTCCGTTTCTGTGTGACTGCCAGCCACCAGCACAGAGCAGTTTTCAGTGAAGCATCTTTGTCAGTGTAGATGCTGCATGTATACAAGCCCTAACTTAAACTTACACCTGTACATAGAGGTCCTTAAACAATTAAAACCTGACATACACTGGTGCGGGCCGAAGTAGTGTGCCTGTGTTGTAGAAATGGCTGTCGGGTTTCCATGTGCTCCTTTCTCTTAAAGATAAGAGATATCTTTGCAAAAATGTTGCAGATCAGAGGACAGTCCTGGTTATTAGTTGTTTGTTTATGGACATTTCCCTTCCATGCTTTTGTAGTTGAGCGGGATTAAGGTTCTTCTAAAACAACATCTGAGCCTTTTGTCAACCTTCTCATTTCCTGGCAATGGCACAAAACTACTACTCCAGCTGAATGCTGAGGTCTGTCTTATTTTATCCTGGTTTGTGCACTCCCCTGTGTTTTTCTTCCCAATGTTTGACATGTTGCAATGTTCCAGAGTGAATTAGTGAGCTGTCTTTTTTTTTTTTTTAGGAAAACAAAGTTTTTGGGTCAGGCAGTAGCATTTGTGTATTCTGTTATCGTGGGTGGCCTCCAGTTTGCAGGGGTCCTTGAAACAGGAAGGGAGCTTAACTATGGATGCAGTTTGCTGCTGCCGTGGAGGTTGTGAATACTTGTTTGACTGTGCAGCTTTCGTGTTGTTTAGATTTGCAATTCCTAGGAACAAATTAAACCTCCCAACAGCATAGTTTAAAATAGAAATTCAGTATTTTTGCAATAGAAGGGATGTGTTAACTTCTGAGTGGGACCAACAGCTTGAAAATTAATGTGCAGAAAGAAGAGTAATTGTTTCTTTTATGTATGATATCTAAAGTATGTGTTTTGATTGCAGTGCAGAGCTAATACAATGGATGATATGTTATTTCTGTTCATGGAACACATCTCTCCGTGTATTTATTAAGATCTAGTTGCCAGTCTAAGTGCAATGTACACTACAGCATTGTGCCCATCAGTTACACTAAGAATTGTTTATCATGTCATGAATCTGTAGATTTTCACTTAAACATTAAAATCTGCTGAGCCTGCAGGGTTTGGTAAGCTCACCATTGTGGATTTTGAAAGGCATATGTCCACTGCAGCGACAGCAGTAACTTTGATGAGCCAAATTCAGTTAGATTTTGAAAGGATTAGAGATGCCACTAAAGCTACAGACGTTGGAACAGCACCAAATGGCAAAAGCTTCCCAGTTCAAGTACAGCAACCCAAAAGACTTAACACACCTTAAAAAAAAAAAAAAAAAAAAAAAAAATCAATAGAACAGTATGTTGGTATATTATACCAAATAACCTTTAGGACTCATACCAGCTCCCTTCCCTTGGGAATCTGGAATTTTACAGTGACGAAAGAAATGAGTTGGCTGTATAGCTGAGAGATGTTTTTATTTCAAGAAGTTTATAAAATGTAGCCGTTGCTGAATGCTATCAGTGGATTTTTAAGACCTAAAAGAAACATAGTCCGGGAACTACAGTGTGAATGCAGAAATGCAGAGGAGGCAATTTGTATTCTGTTTACCAGTAAGTGATGACACATGGTGTATGCTCTAGAAACTGAATGCCCCGATGAATTCAGATTTCTTTGTAAACTCCCAAAAGCAAGTTTATAGCAGTTTATTTCTGGAATACTGCTGCATGGGTGGTCTTGGAAGACTCCAAAACTGTGCATTTTGCACTGGACTGTTAGGATTTTAGGTAAGAGTGTGTGTGTGTATCTCCCTCTCTCATTATTTGACCTGCAAAAAAAAACCCAAAACAAAACAACACCCCAACAAGTGATTATGTGTCTCAGATGCAATTGTTTTCCAGAGTAAGTTGCCAGGAGCTGGTACTTGATCTTTCTTATGTTACTGACCTTTACGTGCTCTGTGATGATTTAGCCTGGTAATGCTACAAATTCAGCCGAGAACTGTTAAATCAGTGGCTCCACTGTCCTTGTCTTTCATCTTTTTAGGTTTGTAGCTGTAAATCTGTAGAGAGATTTAGAATAAAATTGAAGAATACCCATCTATGATCTTGCTGCTGATTTTATTTAAATAATGTATGAGACATAATTTGAGCTTCTGTTTGTTTTTCCCGATGCACAAAAACCAAAGTCAGTGTATTAGGGCTTACATGGAGTACAGACAGCCTGTTACAGCAAACTTGATCATAGAGTCTTGTACAGCCAACTGGAACATAAATTTTATCTTATCTTAACTCTAAGAAATTCCAGTAATAACTATCCTGAACTTTATTTGTCCTTTCTCACCAAACGTGTAACCATGCTGGACTGGACGTGTGGTTTTTGTATGTGCTTGTAAGTTACAGGAAAGATGAAAACTTACAGTGTCAAAAATGAATGGATGGTGGGAAATTTAAACGTGCATTTTCTGCTTTGTTCTCACTTTAGCTGCCAGATTGTTTCCCATGTCATTTCTAATGTGTATCTTTTCCACTTTCAGTTACTATGTGGGCAAGCTGTTGTAATTGGTTTTGTCTGGATGGCTCACCTGAAGAGATGCAGCCACAGCCACAGCAGGGAGCCAGAGCCCAAGCCTATTCCAACCCCGGGTACAGCTCCTACCCGTCTCCCACTGCTTCTGAACAGAGCTGCAAGGCGTGTGGGGTGCACTTCGACAACTCCTCTAGGAAGGTGAGATGCAAACATCTTCTCTGGCAGTATGCCATCGGACTTCCATTTCATTGCAAAGAGCCAATTTGAAGAGAAACGGGTGCACAGGAGAGGCCTGTGATTTGCGGACATACCATATGGGAAACGACAGCTTGCCTTTGCTTCTGAGTCTGTAGTCATTCTTTTGCAATTAGGAGACATAGCTAAAGATGACTAGAAATGTGGTAGTTAACCTTCAGTAGACTTGGCTTTCCCAGGCACTGAAAGAAGAAAGCCAAAGTGCTTATAATCATTTAAAGGGGCATTAACTTAAGCATGAGTTTTTTTAATTAGTTATTTAAAAACATTCCATTTAAAAAAAAATGTGACAAGAAATTTAGTAATCTGTGCTTTCAGTAAGGAAGATCTACGTATCTCTTTTCCAAACTATTGTTGCTCAAACTAAAAAGCCAAATCCATTCTATCTTGTTTGTAAACTTCATTTGTGAGCATATAGATGCCAAAATAGTTGTTGCCACGAGATTTTTTAATTAGACAGCAAGCCCTGTCTGGGAGATTATTTGAGCATGGTGGTTCCTATAATGTTGCTTGAAAAGTGTTTTGGTGAGGAAAGTTGTTCAGAGTCCAAACTCTGTGGCTTAAGAAGTGGCTTATATATAGCATGTTACTGAACCTAATAATGTGAGAACTTAAAAATTACAGTGAATTTTGGCCACAGCTGTTTTAGATTAGTTGGGGATATTAATAAATCAGTCTTTCTTGCACCTTTTTATTTATGTATGTGGCACATATCTGAGAAATAGTAAGTCTTGGCAGCACTGTTGCTTTCTACTCACAGAACAACCGGGATGTTTATGCATTTTTGCACTGAGAAGTGTTATTGCTCCAGAAATCACTACAAATTTAAGTTTTGGTAATATATTTTGGGATTGGGGATGTATGTTAACATATTTTGAGTACGTAAGTATGCTTGGACTTTTTCTGACAATAGGCAGATTCAGAGTCAGGTGGGAATGGTGCAGTCCCTGCATGTGACTCCACAAAGTGTTGTCATTAACATTGTCCTCATTAATGTGATGTATCTTCACAAACACTTGTGGAAGGAATTATTCTGAATCCAGTGCTTACCCTTCTGCAGAGTAGCAAATAGTGGATGGAGAGGATTCTGCTCTTGAAATGAAAACAATTCATGCAGTTAAGTATGGATTGTAGAGTAGCAGTGCTAGAACCATGGTCTCATTTGTCCTGGTACCTTCTAAAACGTATGTTCTACTATAAGCTGTCTTTAAGGTAGTCTCTTGTACAACAGTCATCAGTACTGCTCCAGATACGTGAAAACATGCCGACAGCTTTGGGCTGGGTAAAGCTCTGGTGTGCAAAACGTAGAGGATCTGCTGAAGCAGTTTAAGATGTTTCTCCAGCAGACTTCCCTGTTTTTCTCCTGGAGTTGGCGGTCAGTGTAACTGGGACAGCAGAGTACAGTGTGTGCTTGTCTCGGCTCCTCCCATTCAGTGCAGACATGAAAATGAGTTTGAGGCTTGTATTCTGTATTGAGAAAGGGGGCTCCTAAACCTTCCTTCCACTTTCTGCTGCCACAGCTGCTAAGCAGTAATCTCTGGGGCTGGCTTGAGCTCGATGGCTACAGGTGGCAAGGCTTAAACAGCTGTAGGAAGGGCTGCTAAAGCTCATCCGTCAGGCCTTGGTCTCCAGGAGAGAGCTGAATATGTAACTTATAAAACACAGACATGTTTGTAAGCCATGTTAATTCTTTAACTCTGTTGATACGGACCCAGAAGCATATGAAATCTCACTTTCCTGCAATGAGAGCACGGAAAACTCTTCATTCTCTCCCAGGAGAGGCAGTACCTTTGAACTCTAGTGTCCAGTTAATGTTTATACTGAAATACGATGGATAAAAATTAATTCCTTCCATGTGGGTGACCAGAAGGATAATCTAGATTGCTTTAAAAAAACCCAATCCCAACAAACCAACCAACCAACCAACCCCAAAGCAAAATGATGGTGTCTTAAGTACTTGATCTTTTATCATAATTGTATTTTAATGTTCATATAACATGGCAGCCACTGAAAGGATTGGGGTAGGGGGCATTTAAATGGAGCATGTACTTATAAAGTGCTTTTAAGTAACCATTGGAGCATCTTTAAAGGGTATAAAGTTTAATCATGGTACCAAAAAATCTAAGTTTTTTTGTATTTTCCTTCTCTTAGATGACTTTTTGATCTTGGTTTTCTGCAGCAAACTGATTCCACATTCTTTTAAATTTAAAACAAGCATTCTTCATTTCCCTCTCTGCTGATAGAAGGATATGGTGGGCATTCTTGGTGGGTATGTCAGATTGTTATTGCTTCCTCCCCCATTTTCTGATTTCAGTGCCTTAAATTGGCTGACATTTTCAGGAAGATGCCTTTCTTTGCATACTTACAGAAAAAGCTCCTGGCAAGATAGAGTGTAAGATTAAAAAGAAAAAAAACAACCCTGAACAACAGTGGCCGTAGTGAAAGCTTGAATGTTGGCATTTCTTCATTTTATCCTGCATAGAGAGAAGAGCCAAGTGTATCAAAGCCCCATCCTGGTATCTCCGGGAGACTAGCTGTTAGAGCAAACGACCAGGAGCAGCTTCCATTCTGGACAGTCTTCTGATTTAAAGTATTTCACTTCTGTTTGACCATCCTGTGATTGTGCTGCCAGTTAGCAAGCATCATTCAGAAGCGGTCTGACCTTTTAGTAACAGGTTTTATTTACAGCAACACTTGAAACTAATTGTTCTGGAGAGACCAGTGTCTTCAATCGTTGCCCTTTCACTCAGAGTTCAACAAAAAAAGCTGTCTAATACTGAGATGTGGCAAACGGCTTCTGTGCATGTTAAAAACTTGATGCTCAGATACAGGTTGGGGAATCTTTTTTTCTCTGAAGATGAGTCCTAGTGGTGATCTGATAAGCTGGAGACATGCCTGGTTTTACTTTCACTTCTTAAATGTATCATTTGATAATTAAGGCAGGCTTGTGTTATTACTGTTAACTGCTTGCAAAAAACCTGTTGGATAATGCAGCCCTTGTGCTGTGCTCGCTTACGTGATACCTGAACATGTAAGTACTCAAGGAGGTGTTTCCTGGCTGGAAGGTCCTTGGCCGTACAGTGGTTGCTTTTGGAGCTGGTTTGGCAGTCTGCAGAGCACAAGGGAGGCTTCTCCCTGCCAGAGTAAAGCAGGGGTGGTTGTTTTTTGGATTTTTTTTTTTCCCCTCAGTTCTTGTGATTGCTCCCCTGTCAGCGATGGGTGATTGAGAGAGGGAAAGTGTCAACAGGGTTGTTTTCCATTACTCTGCCTTTGTGGAGTGTTTGTTCCCCTGCTCTAGACACATGCACAACCAGTAGTTCCTATCTGCCTTGAAAATTTCCTGAGGAACTGGATTGCTCCTTCAGTTGTAGGGTCAAAAAAACTAATGTTTTTTATAACGACCAAGTTAAGGAAAACTTCTCAAAACTGGATGGTATGTGGAAATTGCCCTTCCTGTCTTGCTTTGTGATTGATGAAAGTCACTTTTACTTGGCAGGTCCTCAAAGAGCAATTTTAAGATGAGGTTTCAAGTTTGCATGACCAGAGATTCTCTCTGTGGTAGAAATTTTCATGACTTAAAATGCTTAGGCAGGAAATTGGGATTCTTTCCACTAACTGTCATTTTAAGTCTATTACAGGGTCTAAATGAGAAGTCTGTCGGTTATAATTGTGAGGGAGTGTGTGGGACAAGGGGGCTGCCAGGCTGTAAAGGGGATCAGAAGGAGCTTATGTAAGCAAGTAGTGTATTCACACCTTTTAAAACATGAGAAACATCCGCTTTCTTTGAACTGTGAAGTTAAAAATGTTCTTTAATCACTAGAAGCAATTCATGAAACAATTTTTTTTGTCTCTGAGTTTGTTGCTTCTCCAGCTCTGCATGTGTATTTTTCCTTGCATAGCTCTGAAGGGTCAGGATGTCAGGATTTCATAAAGATGCTTGTCTTCTCTGAGGCTGCAAATTAGCATTTTTGACCAGCACTGAAACCAGTTCTTTCTTCCCTTGGGACCTTTTAAAAGAAATGTAACGTGGCTGTTCTGCTGCTATTCCTATTGGAAAATATAGAATTTGACTTTCCAAAGTGTCAAACAGTCAAGTTTCTGCAGAAGTCAGTGTGGACTGTGAGTGTTTGGAACTTCTGAAAATCAAGCCCTGAGTGACGAGAACAGAACAGTATAAAATATAAACATTAAACAGCAGAATTTAATTTATAAAGTTTTTAAACATTTGGGGCCTAATATTTCCAAAACTTCAGCACTTTCGGTCTAGCACCTAACTGGCACACAGTGTGCGTATTATTTTCAAAATAAGCTGGCTTTTTCTGTTGCATAAATAAATGTTGAATTCTTTGATGTCTGTCAGACACTCTAAGACTTTCTGTTTCCTTTTCCTCTTATGGTGAAATAAAGATTCATTTAGTGATTGCAGCAAATTGGAGGAAAAAAAGGGGGGAGTGGGAGGTCACTCATAGCAAGTATTAAATCTACAAAATAGAGAAATGTTTTTAAGTAGTTCCCTCCAGTGTTAGAGCTTTCTTAATGCACGGAGCAGTATTTCATTGTTTCATAAAGCAGTGTGCAACTAGCTGTAGTTTACTTGAACATCTGCTGCCTCATAGCTATCTCCTGATTCCATCTGTGGTTTAAACTGGATGAACAGGTCTGGAATAAGGGGCAGAAAACTCCTGTCACTTGAAGGAACTGTCTAAGAATATAATATTTCATTCTGGGTAAATGGAGTGAAGATAGTGCTTTTCTAAGAACTGTGAGGAATCTAGTGATCTGCCCATGGGATCAATCCTTTTCCTCATCTTGGAACAGAGAAACTTGGCACTTTGTCATAAATTAGAAGGCTTTGATTATGCTTTAACAGAGGCTATTTTGGCTTCCAGATGGTAGGAGAGCGCTGCCCGTGGTCATTGTGCGCCTCAGTCACAGGTCACGGTGGCTCGGTTTGATTCTGTTCCCTTCTCTTTACCAGCACATCTGCTTGGACTGTAAGAAGAATTTTTGTACGTCCTGCTCAAACCAGCCTGAAGGTGGTCCTCTTCTCTGCCATCTCTGCCTGCGTTTCCGAGCCACAGCTTTTCAGCGGGAAGAGTTGATAAAGATGAAGGTGAAGGATCTGCGAGACTATTTGGCACTCCGTGAGATTTCCACAGAGTTGTGTCGTGAAAAGGAGGACCTGGTATTTCTGATTCTTGGCCAGCAGCCTGTAATTACCCAGGAAGATCAGATAAGAACAAATCCATTTCATACTAGTGCCTCTGGACAGCAAGACTTTGTGATTCTCCCACCAACCAGCATAGCATCTTCTACCTCACGTGATGCGTCTCCGGTGTCTGCAGATCCCATCTCAAGTTCACTAGCTCAGGAACATCAACAGGTACAGTCTCTAGCCAGGAGCATCTTTTGCAAACTCATTCCTCTCTATTTTTGGATTAACTGCTAAAATGTTGCATGAGGTTTTCCAAGTAGATGATGTGCCAAAAATGTTTTACGTTAAATATGCCTGCTTAAAAAGCAAAGAGGCCTTCTGTTTAGAACACGTGACAGAATACTTCAGTTGCATTTTACACATGCTCTTCTCAGGTTTGTTTTTAATTTTGAAGTGAGGCCATAACACTTTCCTACAGAATAATTAGGAAAGTAAGATGAGTTATTTTACATTGCCCTGCTGTGTAAAACTGTGACTTGCTGTCACCAACTCTGATGTGCTATTTCCCTTCTAAACTCGTGGAATTTAATTTGGTGGGCAGTGTGGAATATATTGAACGTTTACTCTGAGAACAGCATGACTATTTGGAGACGTGTTTGCTCTGGTCCACACTTGCCATTGGCACTAGATACTCCTGTGACTGGTTCCTCTGGTACTGATGCCTGTGTTGATGCACAGATCTATCCTGTGTGTTGATGTTGACAACTTTCTGACAATTGTATGTAGGTGTTAGATGAAATGGTTATTCCTGTTACTTAATTCATGCGCAAGACGGCAAGCACCAGTTAAAGCAATTTTGGAACTGAAAGTGATGAGAAAGAGGACTGTGAGATGGGTGAGGTTTTTGGTGTCTTCTGTCTGCACTCAGATCAACAGAAGACAAAACCTGCGTCTGTTGTTAAGCCTTCAGTTTATGGTGAACCTGCAGTTTTGACGAACCTTGTCAGGGGCTTTTGAGCTTAATTATTTTTTATTGACTTTGCTTTGTTTGTCTTTCTGCTATCTGGTATGGGATGTTTACTCGATGTTTGACATCTGCTCCTAGTCCTGTTATGAAGTTAATAGGTGTATTTAGTTCCCTGTGGACAGAGCTGTGAAAGTGTATGTACCTTCTGCTTCCTCAGCAGATATAGCTACTATAAAAGAAGAGTTTTTCTGGGAGGACACTTTTTCCAAATCATTAAAAGGCCTTTTCATTTTCTGTTTTTTCTGGATATTGCCATTCCAGGTTTTACCAGCAATTTCAGCTCTATTGTCTTCCCTTACTGCCCCATGATACATTTCAGCTTCTTGTCTCTACCTGCATGACATCCTGCTACAGTTCATGCTCTTTCATCATTATTGTTACTCTTTTGCTTTGTAAATATTAACAAGGCACCACTTAGATAAGTAGGATGGTAACATGACAGTCTCCTTTGTCATGAGGGAAAACACAGAGGGGAATGAGAGCTGCTGAGGGCAAGTCAGCTAGAATTACGCTGCAGTTCCTTTCATTTTATTAAGTGCTCAAAGCAACTGCCCCTTCTCATTCTCCAGCTTTGTTGCTGCTGGTCCTTCACTTGGTATCTCCTGTTTGTCCAGTCCAGAACCCACCTGAGGTGTTTCTGAATGGTTAATTTGAAGATGACCTGTGGAGTTTGAGCTATGTTACAGAGCAGTCATCCAGAGCCTTGCACCGATAGCCGATGTGCATCCGAGCTGCAATACCCCACCATGTCACACTGCAACACTTCAGTGAAGGATTGCATATATATACCTGTATAAATTTGGTCTCCTCCTGATGCAGCCTCACAGGAACATCATGTGGGATCTTCTTGTGCAAATACTCTATCAGGGTTTAAGTAAAGTGGGGCTTTAAAGGGTCAGATGCTGCACTTGTGTCAAAAACTTTCACTTGGTTAAAGTTTGTTTTTGTAAGTGCTGCACAGAAAACACCTCTGCAAGTGTGCCTTGCTTTTGCCTTGTGCTGCAGTTCATCTTCCAGCGGGCAGGGTTTGCTTTACGCTGAACTATTGAGCTTATTTCCCATTTGAACACGCACAGATGCACCGTTGGTGAAAGCTTTATTTCCTCTTGCAGGCAAATGGTTATGTGCCTCCGAGCCAAGTCGGTATGACAGGAGTTGAGAATGCAGCAGAAGCACCAGCAGAGGAGGAGACACAGGTTTGTGTGTCCTGGCATTAGATGACAAGGGATACCAGGTTTTCTAGGCTGTATTTGCTACCACAGAATCATTACTGCAGAGATGGGTGGCTAAGCAGTAATTCAGACTGACCCCCGGCAGACCCAATCAAACCCTTTCTTTGGCATCGTCTTGTCCTCCGTACATAGAAAGAACTGGTGTCACTTGGACACTATAATAATAGAAATTATTTATTTCCATCCTAGGACTTTGTGTTTCTGATAGATGGAGGAATTCACAGAGTAACCAATTATGTACATCCAAATATGAATTCCTGCTAGCGCACGTGTTGAAAGTTGGTTTAAATTGTGTTGAGGACAAGAATCATTCCGTCTTTGTTCCCTTTCAGTCTACTGACTCAGAAGATAACCTGGTGCAGGGGAGGAAGGCTTCTCTTTCTGATCTAACAAGCATTGGAGACATCAATGCACTCTCTGTGCGACAGCTGAAGGAAATTCTTGCTCGCAACTTTGTCAACTACAAAGGCTGCTGTGAAAAGTGGGAGCTGCTAGAAAGGGTGACTCGTCTTTATAAAGAGAAAGACCTTCAACATCTAGGTAGGAAACTTAGCAAACATGTGCTTGTGTTCCAAGTTTTTCCCTTTTATGGACAGTTGCAGAAGAAAATAGAACTTACCTTACATTTCTGTTTTGTTCAAGTGAGGAGAAAGGAGGGAGTGTTACACATGTTAGAGTGAAAGTAGCTAAACTCTGTTCAGCACTTACTTGTTTAAGAGGAGAGCGTTATGGTGGCTCTGGAGAGCGACCTCCCTGCAGTAGCAACAAATGAGAACCGTGTACCCTTCACCTTGGGACTCTGTATAGCTGTGGCTGATGGCGCTGGGCACTGCGTCACCCGCAGAACAGCTGATGTGTGACTGTAGACGGGTGACTGTAAGTGCTGGGGTGAGCTCTTACCTCTTGACTTATGGTAACTGGCAGAGCAAGCGGGAAAATGCCACCAAAAAGCATCTGGGCAGTTTGGAGTGGGCATGTGCTTGGTGACAGTGGCTCCCACCACTGAACAGTTGTGGTATTCTGGGGTTTGCCTCTGTCCTCTTGATCACAAGAGCGTTCAGCTGTACACTGTCTGCTCCTGCTGGGCCTGCACAGTTGGCTGATAAAGGATAGTGGTGTGATAGAGGTGCACAGAGAATGTATCTGGCCTGACTTTCAGGTGCCAGTTCACAACTCTCAGTGATTAGTTAAAGAAGACATATAAATTATTTACAAGTGAAATGTATTTTAACACTTTGATTTCGTAGACAGGTTTGTTTCCCAATGTTGTCCAGAGGAGTGTTGTTTTCTTAAACACATTTCTCTAAGCTTTGTCCTCTATGAATGATAAAAGATTTAAAAGACAACAGCTTTGGTTTTAAATTCATTTGTATCTTGTGCTTTTGACAGAATTTATCCTTTTCTCGTACTCGGTGTAGCCTGTGCGTGTGCCTCAGCTGTGCCCAACAATATCAGTGATTGTGTGACACCAAAGAAGCTGGCTCAAGGGGCTACTGAAAGTGTAGTTCTAGGAAGCCAAACATGGCATCAATTCCAAGGCTGTCTTAAAAATTGAGACATCACTTAATGCTTCACAAAGATAAGCAACTAGGTATTGTGTAAGCTCAGTAAAAGAGAAAGTTTCTTGCTAGTTGAACAAACTGTCCTGATCAGAGATTCAGCTTGAACCTCTGCATAGGGATCAGCAAAAAACAATTTTGGTTTAGTAATCTCCCTTCGGGGCTTTCAGCTCCTCCTTAATAATACTGCTTGAGTAAATTTTTCTCCAGCTTCTCTTTATTCTCACCAAATAACATTCTCTTCTTATGTTGCAGTTGCTGACACTGATGATCAAAGTGGTAAGTAACATTACTGGTAAATCACAGAATTATTTAGGTTGGAAAAGACCCTCAAGATCAGAGTCCAACCATAAACCCAACACTGCCAAGGCCACTAAACTGTGCACCTACACTCCAGGGGTGGTGACTCCACCACTTCCCTGGGCAGCCTCTTCCAAAGCTTCACAACCCTTCCAGTGAAGAATTTTTTCCTAGTGTCCAATCTATCCAAACTCCCTGGTGCAACCGGAGGCTGTTTCCTCCCATCCTATCACCTGTTACTTGGGAAAAGAGACCCATGTTGCTTCATTTGCCTCATTGCCCAGGATATCTGTGGTGTTTGTTTTCATCACACAGAATTTACTGTATAAAAGCTGAAACTTTCTGCTCGTTTCCAGTTGATGGAGCAGATATATCCACGTTGGTGGATATGAAAGGGGAATTTTTTTTTTTTCAGACCATCAGTGTGCAAAAGTACATTAGGGAAGCTCCTTGATAAAGCCAGCTCCCAGATTGCACAAAACCGCCGTACCCTTGTCTCATTCAACCCGTGGTCTCTCGTTTACTCAGGTGGTGCTGGGCTCCCTGGCACAGAGGACAACCTCTGCAAAATCTGCATGGATGCACCCATTGACTGTGTCCTGCTCGAGTGCGGCCACATGGTCACTTGCACCAAGTGTGGGAAGCGGATGAGCGAGTGCCCTATATGCAGGCAGTACGTGATCAGGGCTGTCCACGTCTTTAAGTCCTAAGTGTGCGTAAGGAAGACTGGTGATGCCTTAAAGCCTCGTCTGCTGTTAGAGAAACAGTCAAAGTCGCTACAGATAGGTAGGTCAGAGATTAGTGTGGAGACCCCATCGGAAGCTGGAAGTGAGGGATGGATGAAGCCTGGGGAAAGTCGCTCCTACTGAAGCCCTGCCCGGCTGTGCTCTTCCCCCTCTAGTGCTTTACACCACAGTGCCTGGACTCCTTGGAGCTTGTTGCCAGCAGGAGACACAGCAATCTTTAACAACCTATGTTCTAGAATGACTTGATCCACTGGTGTTGGGACAGAGGGATGCTTGGCTTTCCACCACAAACATCAGGTTCAGAGGCTTCGTATTTTTCCCTGAATAGTAAGCATAAGTGGACTGGGGTCTCAAAAAGTGACACTTGTTTTACTGCTTAGGCTATACACCCAGCAACAAGTTTATTTTCAAAGATTAAAATTTTACTGTGCTTGTTAATTTTCTAGTTTGTTTTTTTTTTTCAAATTTAATGTTAAATTCTTATGCTTGCAGGACAGGCAGCCAGCCTCCGACATTCAACATAAGCATAATTCTAGCCTAGTGCAATTGTGGAAAAATGTATAATTTTATTTGAAGATGGACTTTGTCTTATTGAAAAATGAGGGGAGTGAGACTGTGAAACATACAGCCTTACTTTGTGTGGTGGTGGTTTTCTGTTTACATGCCAGTGAGAAGGAGATTCCTTGTTTGACTGTTGTTGATTCCTTTGACTTTACAGGCTTCCTTACAGGATATGCCAGCAATGGTTTTAAAACTGAACTGCCCTCACTTGACTAAGGAGCTCTGAAATCTAAGGCTTGGTCTTTTAGAGGGTTTAGTGAGGAAAACATAGAGCTAAACAGTAAGAATTCCATTACTACACAATCATATTTAAGTACAAATGACTTTCTTTTTAGAGGGGAGATAGGAAAGAAACCAAACTTTAGCTGATGAGTGATCATCACTGCAGATGCTTCTGTTTACTAATCAGCTTCCCCCTATCCTCCCCTTTGCTCAATTTTACAGTCCTGTTACATTCAGGCTCCTTATCAAAAGTAATTTATTTTGTACTTTCTGCTTGTGAGGGTGGGTAGGAGATTCTGTGGTCTCATATGTGACAACTGCAAGCCCTTATAGCTATCCTCATCAACAGCATGTTCATTTGGAAGCCTTGCTAGAGAAAATTTAACTGGCATATCTTTCCCTCAGCAGCCTGCGAGCATTCAGTCCTGGCTGGTAACACAGCTAAGTTTCAGAATCTTGATGCCTTAAGTTTTCAGCCACTGTGGATGAATACACATTTCAAGTAATTTCTGAAGTTCAGTACCTTCTGCTGCAGACTTTTTCCTGTCTAGTATTCTGATTTAAGGTGGGGGTGTGTTCAAACTGAATTGCTGCTTGGCTGCCAGCAGAGGAACAGCATTAAAAAGAAAAGTGTCCACTTACAGCTTCTGGAGTACTGGAAGGGCAGTGACAGAAGGTGTTTGGGTTGGAAGGGACCTTAAAGATCATCCAGCTCCCACCCCCCTGCCATGGGCAGGGACACCTTCCACTAGCCCAGGATGCCCAAAGCCCCGTCCAACCTGGCCTTGAACCCTTCCAGGGAGGGGGCAGCCACAGCTTCTCTGGGCAACCTGTGCCAGGGCCTCGCCACCCTCACAGGGAAGAATTTCTGCCTTATATCCAATCTAACTCTCCCCTCTTTCAGTTTAAAACCATTACCTCTTGTCCTATTCATACACCCCCTGATCAAGAGTCCCTCCCCCCTTTCCTGTAGCCCCTTTAAGTCCTGGGGGGCTGCTCTAAGGTCTCCCCAGAGCCTTCTCTTCTCCAGGCTGAACCCCCCCAACTCTCTCAGCCTGTCCTCACAGGGGAGGTGCTCCAGCCCCCTGAGCATCTTTGTGGCCTCCTCTGGACCTACTTGAGCAGGTCCATATCCCAGAGCAGAGGGGGAGAATCCCCTCCCTCACCTTGCTGGCCACACTTCTCTTGGAAAACCAGGACACGGTTAGCTTCCTGGGCTGCAAGTGCATGTTGCTGGCTCATAGTCAATTTTCCATCCACTAACACCCCCAAGTCCTTCTCCTTAGGGCTTCTCTCCATCCATTCCTTGCCCAGCCTGAATTTGTGCTTGGGATTGCCCTGACCCATGTGCAGGACCTTGCACTTGGCCTTCAGGAGGTTCATACCTCTCCAGGTCCCTCTGGATGGCACATCCCTTCCCTCCAGCGTGTCACTGCACCACACAGCTCTGTGTCAGTGAACTTGCTGAGGGTGCCTTGATCCCATTGTCCATGTCCCCAGCAAAGATGTTGAACAGCACCAACCCCTGAGGAATGTCACTTGTCACTGCTCTCCACTCAGACATCAAGCCATTGACCACAACTCTGCGATCACCCACCCCATTCCTCATCCACAGAGTGCTCCATCCATCAAATCCACGTGTCTCCAATTTAGAGACAAGGATGTCGTGTGGGACAGTGTCAAAGGCTTTGCACAAGTCCAGGTAGATGATGTCAGTTGCTCTTCCCTCACCCACCAGTGCTGTAACCCCATCATAGGTGGCCACCAAGTTGTCAGACACAATTTGCCCTTAGTGAAGCCATGTTGGCTGTCACCAGTCACCTCCTTATTTTCCGTGTGCCCCAGCAGTTTCCAGGAGGATCCACTCCATGATCCTGCCAGGCACAGAGGTGAGACTGACTGGCCTCTAGTTCCACAGATCCTCTTTATTTCCCTTTTTAAAAACAGGGATTATATTTTCCCCTTTCCCAGCAGTAGGAACTTCACTGGACTGCCATGACTTCTCAAATGTGATGGACAGTGGCCGAGCCACTTCACCCACCAGTTCCCTCAGGACCTGCAGATGCATCTCATCACATCACATCCCATGGACTTGTGCACCTTCAGGTTCCTGAGATGGTCTCGAACCTGCTCTTCTCCTGCAGTGGGTGGTTCTTCATCCTCCCAGTCCCTTCTTTGCCTGCTGTCCCTTGGACTGGAGCACTGCCCGGTGAAGACTGAGGCAAAAAAGTCATTGAGTACCTCAGCCTTCTCCATGTCCCGGGTAACCAGGTCTCACCTTTCCTTCCGGAGAGGGCCCACATTTTCCTTAGTCTTCCCTTTATCACCAACATACTTACAGAAGCTTCCCTTGTTGCCCTTGACATCTCTGGCCAGATTTAATTCTATCAGGGCTTTGGCTCTCCTAACCTGATCCTTGGCTGCTCGGACAGTTTCTTTGTATTCCTCCCAGGCTACCTGTCCTTGCTTTCACCCTCCGTAGGCTTCCTTGTTCTGTTGGAGCTTGTCCGGGAGCTCCTTGTTCATCCATGCAGCCTCCTGGTGTTTTTGCCAGACTTCCTCTTGAAATGCATCACTCCTGAGCTTGGAGGAGGTGATCCTTGGATATTAACCAGCTTTCTTGGGCCCCTCTTCCCTCCAGGGCTTTATCCCATGGTACTTGGCCAAGCAGATCCCTGAAGAGGCCAAAGTCTGCTCTCCTGAAGTCCAGGGTAGTGAGCTTGCTGTGCGCCTCCTCACTGCCCGAAGGATCTTGAACTCCACCATTTCATGGTCACTGCAGCCAGGACTGCTGTGGAGCTTCACATTCCCCCTCCTTGTTGGTGAGAACAAGGTCCAGCATAGCACTTCTCCTCATTGGCTTATCACTTGGAAAAGGAAATTATCACCAGTGCATTCTGGGAACCTCCTGGATTGCTTGTGCCCTGCTGTGTTGTCCCTCCAACAGGTATCAGAGTGGTTGAAGTCCCCCATGACCGGGGCTTGTGAACCTCATCTCCCCTGCCTGTCCTTCCTGAAGAGGCTGTATCTTTCCATGCCAACACTCCTGTCGTAGAGGCCATCCCACCACAGCCCCGTGGTGCCAGTAAGATAGTAGCCCTGCAGCTGCACACACATCTCTAGCTCCTCTTGTTTATGCCCCATGCTACATGCATTTGCATAGAGGCAGTTAAGCTGGGCCTCATGAAGCCACTTAGTGGCTGGAATTCCTTTGTGCTGCTCTCCAGGTGCTCTCCTGTGCCCTGTGACCCCTCCCAGGCTCTGGGCAGCTATTGCTGGCACTGGCATCAAACTGGTAGGAGCAGGATGGATTGAGGGTCCTCTTCCCCCGGCAACTTTAGTTTAAATCCCTCTTCCCCAGCTTGGCAAGCCGATGGCCAAAGATGCTCTTCCCCTTCTTTGACAGACAGACCCCAGCAGTCCCCAGTAGGCTGGGTTTCTTAAAGCAAGTCCCATGGTCTAAGTAGGTGAACCCCCAGCTGTGGCACCAGCCCTGTAACCAACTCTTGATTTACCAGACTCAACCGGCCCTTTCAAACCCCTTCCCTTTGACCAGGACTACCTGTGCTCCAGTGTCCCTCACCGCCGCTCCCAGGGCTCTGTAATCCTTCTGGGTACTCCTCAGACTGCTCCTGGCAGCAGCACGGGAAGCAGCACAGCTCTCCAGAGCACCCGAGGGCGGCTCTCGCCCACCACTATCACCTGTCGCTGTTTTTTGAGTTGCACTGGCTGTTACGTGTGGAGCAGGTCAGTGCTCAGCTCCAGCGTCTCTCCTGCTGTGACGGGTCTTTCCTCTTCAATCTGCAGACCGCCAAAGCCATCTACTTTTGCAATAAGTGGTAATATATATCAACAGCAAATTAAACTTGTGTAATCTTTAACATGGAACATTGCATGAGTAGCAACTCACCTCTCAACTGGCATGGAGGGTCTCTACTCTGCAAGTTGGAATCAACAAAGCCCTTAACATGAAGAAATCTGTCACTCAGTAGGTAGCAGAACCTCCACACTATTGAGGTGGTCTCTGAACTCCACAAAAATGCAACAGCTGCTGAGGTTTATTGAACTAAAAATTCTCAGCTTTACCTCTTTCCCTGTTCAGGTTGTTCTCTAATCTTTGGCTTAAGGTTTAATAGCTTCCAGCATGAGAAGAGAACCAGTACAATTCAATGCATCATGTTAAAAAAAAAAAAATTGCAGGTAAGCAGTAACTGTATTTACTCTTCAAGAGGTTCACAGGGACCTATTTAAGAGGTACAGGAATACACATACAAAGTGTTGAACAGCCTCATTTAGTAAATTCACTGTGAAAATCCATGTTGTCATATTTTTCAGTAAACTCAGGGCTGGGGGAATTTAGTAGGATGATGATTATTCCCCTGTGGACAGATGTATTTTTACTTGTAGAGGGTAGGCTTATTTTCTACAGCAGATAAATCAAGTTGTAGATCAACGCCTGAAATTTTGGGAATGAGAAGATATACCCACTGTATGACTCTGAAATGTGCTTTCTGAAGGGAGAGGACTTTTTTTTTTTTCCCCTCCTGACTACAGTGTTTCCCTTGCAAAAAGGGATTCTCTACTTATGGATGATATTTTAAAAGGAAAATCAAAATCTGGAGGAAACCAATTAATGATCCAAAGGAAAATAATGATCTGAACTAATAAAGTAAATGGAAATATTTATGTGCTTTATGTACACTGTACATAGTTTAAACTATTTTAAAATTTAATATTCTACTTGAAATGGCATGTTATTCTCTATTAAATCCTCTTGGTACTTTGATGGTTAAACTTACTAGTTTTGGTACAGAAGTTTGGTTTATAATTTTATAATAAAGTTGAAATGTGATATAGTTAACCTTGTTTTCTGACTCTGTTACCAGCAGGCTAGGAGAAAGCAGATCCTACAGCTACTTCTGATTCAACCAGAAAAGGTGAGGGATGCCAGGTGCTTAAATATCATTAGTGGGTGGGGTACAAGTACAGAGAGATCGAAGGAAAAAAGTTAACTAAAACACTTAACTTTTTAGCAGTGCAATCTTAACTTTGTGGAGATTACAAAGGGGAGAGAGCACACTCTGTACCCCTGAGACTAAGGGAACCAGTAAATGGGTCAACTCACTTTTCCTGTCATAATGTACACACATGCACTCGGTCTACTCATGCAGAGTTAGTCAGCAAATCGTATTGTCATTTGCAGAACAGTGAAGTTAAAATGAACCCCTATTTCTAAAACCTATTTTCCTCATTTCATTAATATTCAAGTACTTGCACTACTTTTGAACAGCTTCAGATGAGGTCTCTCAACTACCCTAAAAGATCCAGATGGTCGAGTTCCTTTCTCAGCTTTTGCTTGTTGAAACATGAATACCAGAACACGAGCAACATATTCTAAAAAACAAACACTTCAGGAGGACACCTGGATAATGCTACAGCAGTTGCTTATTTGGTGTCCTAGTTTTAACATGAAACCTACGGCAGAGTTATAAACTGCTACTGGATGCAGACCTAGGCTGAATGTTAAAAGATGGGAAAGAGAAGTCCAACCAGGAGAAGGACACTTGTCCTTCATGTAAACTGTAGCCATGCAGCAAAATGATCCTGGCAATACAGCCAATAGTTTCATGTATTTGGTGGTCTTCCTGGTTTTCCTGTCCAGGCAGAGAATAACCTTTGGAAATAAGTCCTGACAGCAAAGGAGAAACTGCTTCAGTTTTATTTCTTTATCTATAAAAATACCCAAACTTTAAAAACCCAAGGAGACTAAACCAGCACCTCAATAAGTGCAGTGGTCTACATTATGGGCAGAAAAATGGATTCAGCGGGGACATTTCTTCAGAGAGTTGTTTTAATTCATACCATATGGTTGCTATGGATCTTTGTAACTACCTCTGATGGACTTGGGTATTTTATTTCTATCCATGTCTCCACAGAGGAATCTCACCATTTCTTCCACCTACCTAGTTTTCAGCTGTTGTTTTCAGGAAATTCTTGTGTCAAGACTGGTCAGCTGCCCCACATTGCTAGCACGGGGCTACCAGTCTCCGTTTCCGGATGCATTCCCAGATCCAGTTGGGAGACACACGCTTAGCACCAGGATTGTCATCAATAACGTCCCCTATGACGTGCGTTGCTGAGGCTGTGTCAAACTCTGGCACAAGATCCCCATCGTATGCTATAAAGTACCGCCGGATTTTGTCAAAGTCCTTCACAGAGGGCGACAGGTACAGCTTCACACCAGTGAATATGTCCAGCAGCATCTGCAGATTGTGAAAGAGGATGAGAAGCACAGGTTGGTAAAAATACTGGATTGGTCTGGAAATTACTCTAAATTCTTTGAGGCATGAACAAGTCCATTCAGAGTTCCCAAGGTTATCATTCTAATCCCATGTCTAATAACTGTGAACTGCTCTTTGGACCGCTATTAAATCATACACAAGAGCAACACCCACACAGTTCCTCTGAAAGCCCGATGGTGCAGCTGAACAGTGCTTCCTTAGCTAAGGGGAATTACTACCCCGTTATTCCCCTCAGTGATGATGCTGATGTGGTCTGGTAAACATGATCTTAACAACTTTGTTTTTACAAGCTGATGCTTCTTAATTAAAGTAGGAAAACGTCACCACTCTGGAAGGGGACTTGGTGCTTGCATCAAAATAGCTACTCCAGGCTTATCGGGAAATGACAACTCAGTGATTCTTAATCCTCTCCTACAGTCTGCTGCACAATGAGCTAGAAAGGACAGTTCTCTCCCTTTACAGCTCCCAGCTCTTCCGTATGCTGCAGTCAGGAAGAGTAGCTACTCAGCAATCACAACGCTTTGTGAAGCAGGACATTGTTGGTGGGTGAGCAGAGCACTGGCCTTTAGCGTGACAAACCCAGTTATGTCAGCTCTGCAGACTGGAAAGAAGAGCTGCAGCCATCCACTTCCTTTACAACGGGGCTTGTTGCTGCTGTTTCTGCCTTTACGTTTCAATTCCGGGTGCTGCTATAGGAAGGTTTCAAAGACTTTTCCAGATGGAAGGCAAAAGTGAACAGAAAATTGAAACTGCTTCAGCTTCCTCCCACCCCAAAGTGGCTGCTGCCCAGCTGTCCGTACCTTTTTTCCATTGTCTTCCATCTCAGAGGCTTTTCGCTTCTCCCCTCGTTTCTCCTCTGATTTTTGAGGGGATCCAATGACTGCTTTGCTCTCTAAAAACAAAATAACTTCTCATTCGTGCTCTCTGTCCAGATACCAATTGTGTATTAAAGTGGGGGGAGAAGAGTGAAGAGAGTAAAAGGGAAAAGTTTCCCTCCCCTCTGTCTGGAAAATCCATGAATTAGAATGTAACTATAAGACACATTTTTCTACTGCAAAGGGCATGGGAGATCTTCCTGCCCTCATCTCCAGGATGTTGCTGTTCAACTTCCCTCCTTACTGTCACCACACTTTTCTGAGACTGCTCACTTTCATTCAAGCTATTCCCCAGTGACAAAGCACAGGTGAAGCAAACTCATTTCACAGCTTTGCAATTTACTACCTGGAAATCCCCTCCATCCAAGTGCCCTATTATATGCATGAACTTGATCCAAATAAAATTAAATACTGGTTCACGGCCAAAAATGTCTAACCAAGGGGCATGTGATCTACAGGCACAGGAGCAGCAGGTTTGCTGTTCAGATCAGTCTTACAGAGTCTACTAAGGACCTTGATCTAGTGAGATGAAAAGGGATTGCAGTCCCAGAGAAATCACTCCAAAGTAGTTTCAGTACAAACTATGAGACTCTGCTAGCTTCAAGATACCTGTTCTAAGCAGTATAGTCTCAGAGAGCTTTTATTGCCTAAATGGGTTGCCTAAGCAGCAACCTGAACAGCATCATCAGTGCCGTTTCCATCTTTTCTCAAGCCCAGCACACCTCAGAGTTGTGGCTATTCAATCCCTGCTATGAGCAATACAGGCCAAACCAAGGGTCTAAACAGCTTTGCCCATTAATCCCAACATGCACATGAAAGCTGCCATGGGATCTTCAAGGATCTGACAGAAGGCAAAGATCCAAAACCAGCCTGGCCCAAAGGCAGAGAACACACCCTGAGGCTTCTCTCCCTAGAAAGCCCCATCTTACCTTCTGGCTTCTGGGCTTTTGCAGGTGACTTGCTTGGGGGAGTTTTAATAGTGCTGTGTGGGGTGGAAGACCTGGAATTTCCCTCGTTCTCTCCACTGCTGCCAGCTGTGGACTCATCTTCCTCCCCAGCAACGACACTGAAATCAGCCTTCTCTTTGGAGAGTTGGTACAGCTCCTGTCCCACCAGAAACAAAGCACTGCCTTTAGCCACAGTGAAACCTCTGACATTAGACACGAGCCGTAACGCACGGTCTCCTCTTATTTGTTTTCCCCTCCCCAAAGCGTTTGATTGTATGCTTTTACTTCCTGCACCTCTTTGTAGCTATTTTCCTGTCAACTTTGTTCAAGCTCTCTACCTGACATTAAGGAAAGCCATACAGGGACGTACCAAAAGCCAGATTCACAGATGCCGGGCTAACTCTTCACAGCCCGGCTCCCTAGCCTGGAAAATGAACAACACCCACTGCTCACTCGGAAAACAGTCTGTCTGAGGAGGGTATTTTACCTTTCCCTCCCCTGCCTGCATAGGGAGCCAGAAAGACTGCTGGCCAGCAGGTAGGCTGAATCACTCCTTGCTTCCATGGCGTAACAAGCACTTATATTTGCTGCCAAGTGTCCCTGCGGGCAGCGTGCAGGCAGCGTGCAGGCAGCGTGCAGGCAGCCCAAACGGCAGCAAGGAGGCTGAGAACAGAGCTCATCAACAGCTGACTTACTGCTGGGGATGGCAGCCAGCCAGCTGGTTTCTATCAGCAAAGGAGGCACAGAAGCTGTGTGGGGGGTGCAGCCCCAGGGCTCCTGGCTGCCTGCTAGGTGGCCCCCATGCCCTCAGTCACTTCCCAGATGCCTTCCCCAATCTCAGCAATTAATGGGAGACCGAATGACCATAAACACTTAAAGAGAATAAAGGTCACCTTTTCCAGGAAGGAAATTCCTCACCATGAAGGCTGTTACAAGAGATGATACAACTAGCTGCCAGCACAGACTTTCCTGAAAGTGCACAACAGCTCAATAGACTCGAGAGGCCCCGTGAAAGAATAAGATTCGCATCAAAATAATCCAGCAAGCAGCCTGAGCCTAGAATAAATGGAAAATGTAACGTGCCATCATAGTACCAGTCAGCAGATGTCTTCACTACACGCCCTGCTATCCGAACTTGTCTTTCTGAACACAGATGTTGTCAGAACCTATCCTGGAACGTGCTGCAGACATGCACGCAGGCTCACCTTAAGCTGCTGGAGGTTGGTGGCTGTCTTCCAGTCTTTGTCATCTCGAATGCGGGTGCAGCGAGGGAAGCGAATGGAGATCCCATCTGCAGTGTGGGCTTCAGCTTTAGAGAATTCAGCCCCTGTGATCTCCCACACTGGAGCTTTCTAAGACATCATTGAGGAAGTCACGTCACATTCCTGTGTTTTCTCATGAACTAACTCTAATGTGTCTGTGTTCCTCCACCTCTACAGCAAACCCCCTCCCTGTCCCAGCACACAGAGTTCCATATACACAAATTTTCTTGATCACTGTAATTAGAAAAACTTCTATTTTTTTCAGCAAGTCAGAGATCCACAACTAAATGACACCTTTTCTACCAGACATACATGACGTAAAGCATAATGATAAATTTTGTAAAATGTTAGCAACTTTTGAGTTACAGTTGCACTTCAACCGTTTTAAGTCAGATTTTTCATGCCTCAAATTTAAAGCAAATTCATTTCTGGAAGGGATTTAATGCACAACAGTACTCCCCAGAAGTGCTGCAGGTATGATTTCTTCATGAAGCTCTTAGCCTCAAATGCACCCGTAAGATTCAGAGATAAAACCCGGTGCTTAATTTCCTGTTCAAGGATAAGACTAATCTTGTAACAGAGACAATTTGTATGTTTAAATGAAGTACAGTAGCTTGCTACATCAGGGCTGGAAAACATAGTTAGGTGACTATGACAGCACTTACCTTTGGATCGGGGACAATGAAGTCTGGGTAATAGATTTTGTTAATTTTTAGCCACCTTGGAATTTTACTAGGATCCTATTAATGCAAAACACAAAAACAAAATCATAGCACTTATGATCATATATGAAACTATTTCTACAGAAAAGTTGCTGAAAGATACCCTAGAATTAGATTAGGTATTTCATTGCCTTTGTACGGATGAAACTCGCTTTACCCTGTAGTGCAAGGTGCACTCATCTGCAGCAGTTTCTCTTATCTAGAGAATCACAAAAATTATCTATAACACAGCTCTCAGCTACTGTCATTCTGTATATAAAACAATAACATTGTTGCTCCAATTATGATTCATATAAAACTAGATTCTGTAACCTTGATGCAAATGGCCTTCAGGATGCCAAGTAAGTATTAAAATTCAGCTCTCTAAGTCTTGAAAAGTAAAATTCCTCACTTAAGTAAGCTGCTCACAAGAAGTCTTAACTCCAACAGGTCAGGTTATGCAGCCACAAGACAACAGCCTGACTGGAGCATTTCTCACCCACAGCCCCATCTAGTGACTGTCTTCACCAATCACAACATGCCAATAAAATGGTACTTGTTCTGCTCTTTCTAATAAAACTTTGTCTTAGCAGGAGACAGATGGTGCCTGGCTTCCCACTCAGTGTCTGAGTACAAATCTCAGGCAGTGCCTCATCTCAGGAGCCGGCTGCACCTACATCTCATTTGTGTCAGAGCAGTTTATCTGCTTCAACACTAATTGAGCCTCTATCCCTTCCTAGCAGAGCCCCTCGGTCCTGCATGTAGCCAGCACCTCGCTGCAGCTCAGCAGGAAGGCAGCTGTTACCCAGCCCGTTGCTGAGCGCTTCTCTGATTGCCCCCAGGCCAGAGCCCCTCTCACCTTGCTGATCTTCACCATATCCAGCTCCGTTTGCAGACGCGCCAAGGTGGCGTCATCGTGGCCACCAGAGCACTTGGTCACAGTGCACCACTTCTCGCTCTTGGGATCGTAGCAGCCCATGAGGAAGATGGACATCATCCCACCTGCAGGAGGGGAGAGCGGGGTGGCCCACATCATCTAAAGGACAAGCCACAGCTTCTCAAAAAGCAAACTAATGAACCAAAACTCTTCCATCTTTGGGAGTCAAAGGGCCTTGGGCTTGTGATGGCTTCACAGCAACAGCTCCCGTATACAAAGATGAACTGAGAGCTTCTACACTGTGTGAGAGGCTGAAGGCTTTGCTGTGCCAATTAACCCACTAAAAACTGGCATGTAACAGGCTGCAGCAGACGGTCACTGCTACAGCCAGTCCCATTCTGGGAGGAGACCAAACGCTGCAGGAGGCCTGGAGTGGGAAAATGTTTTCTGAACTGAGAGATCTCTGACTTAAGCCAAGTGCAGAGACTTACCTTTACTGCCTTGTCCATAGAAAGCTCCCAGCACCACCAGGTCTGCCGTGTCAGCCATTGCACCCTCATTCAGGTAGTCCTTTTTCACTTTCAGCCAGTGCCTTTTTCCTGGTTCATAATTACCCTGGGCAAAACAAGGCAAGAACCCCCAGTCAGAAAGATCATCTGGGGGACAGTTATCTCCTCAAACAGCCCTTGCTTTTATCCAGCTTAGTGGTACAAGAGCACAGGAGTGCTCAGATATAGGAGGAGCAGCTTAGACAGGACGTCAGCATCAACAAGAACCCAGAGATGTTTCAAAGATGCCCAGCCTTGTGTGTGTGCTTCATCCACAAACCTGTCTGTTGCTATTCCCTGATTGCCAGCATACACCAATGAAGAGTAAATGTGAACCTGCCTTTGTATCTTTCAACACCAGTCCTTCCAGTCCCTCACGGATGACTCGGGTGATCATATCTGCAAGATCTGAAGCTTTCTGAAAAGGAAAGGAACCACAGTTAGCTCAAGACTGTCAAAGGGTTGTGCTCTTCAGGCCTTCTATTTGAAGCAGCGGTGCACTAAACCCAAAGCAACTGCAGAGAGATTAATGGGTAATTTCATAAAGTAGTTTTCCAATGAGAGTCCCATACGTGTTCTCTTTGCTGCACATCCAGGGACTAAGCTGGGAATATGTTCCAAGAAGAGAAGGATTGGTTAGTTAAAAAATACTCCTCAGGGATTAGGCAGCCACACTGATTTGTGTCCCACACATACATTTTCCTCAGCCAGCCACATGTGCTTACTTCTCTATCCAACTGCCTTGGGACCTGCTCTTTTCTTCTTCCCCAAATGTCCGAGCATTCTCCATCAAAACCAAGGTGTTACTGAAATCAGTAGCAATAGGGAAAAAAATAATGGGACCTAGGGCTTGTGCGTAACAATCAAAGGAAAAACTGAGCACACTGCTGTCTAAATGCAGTTTTTAGCACTCAGGAAGTATCTGGGCTGTGTGGCACCCGAAGTTGCCAGTTTGGAAACTGGAAGCAGTCTAGCTCCCCTCAGCCATACTTCAGTCTTCTCTACACAGCTCAGCATTGCACAGTACAGACTAAGTTACATACAACAGGCTTTAGCTCCTCCTAACAATGTTACAGTGGCTATGAAATCATTAAGAAGCCGAAAAAAAAAAAGAGATGTGAAAGTTAAGACTATACTGAAGTGGTTGTAGCTGAGACCAGATGGGAGCACAGGCACGGCTCTGTTCAACAGCGCTAGCTCAAGAAGTCTTGCACATAGACCACCAGTAGAACTATTTTGACAGGCAGGAAATTGCTGGATTTGCAGCCTTAACCATAAAAAAGGGCCACGTGGTAACAGAGCAACGAAGTGTCCACAGCGCAATCCACGAGATCACCTCGCATGATGTTTTAACACTGAACTCACCGTGACATGCTTCATCTCCGAGAAGAGGATCCGGTTGGGGATTTCAACCATGTTGTCGTGGAGAAACTTACGGCGTTCACAGAGAGGCCTAAACCAGGGTACAGATAATTAAGGACAAACAAGCAATTTTAATGTGAAGTACCCATCACATGAACACTGAGGAAAGCTATTTAAATAATTAAATGATTTATCCTACAGAGTTCCAGAAAGGACAATCAATTCTTACTTTCTTCCAGGAAGTAAGTTATAAAATAGAAATTTTGTGCTAAGAGTGCATTTAGTTTCAGAGGATATAGGATGAGCTGGGTACTGAACCACAAGCAGTTCAGTTGAAATGCAGTTAATCCTGGTATTTTGGAATTGCAGAGCAAGATGGAGCTCCACAGGGAAACTCCTCAGCCCAGCAAGGACTCTCCCCTGCCGTCTAGATTCTCCAGGGGTAGGTGGCCAGTGGTAACAGCCGCCGTGCGGTGATCCCTCTGCTGGTAGTTTTCCAGCCAGTTCACGCTGGGAAACCGCTCAGGCTACTCTCCCACTATGGCAGACACGTACCTGTCCATCAGGCTGATGTCATTGAAATAGATGCAATCAAACACAAACAAGCAAACGTTGGCGTCTTGGAAAGCGGCTTTCTGAAAGACAAGTAAGATTGATTAAAAGAAATCTGCAGTTGTAGCAAACAGCAACATGGAGTTTAGAAAAAGAACAGAAACAAAAGGATGTATTTTTATCTCATTAATCTTTTTGTTATAATAAGCTTAGGCCTCTTTTAGAAGACAGAAATATTCTGAGAATTAAGCATTAGCCTGGACATGTTGAAGTACAAACTAAAGATAAAACATGCTAATTTCCTAGTGACAGGGAAACAATGCCACAAATATTAATGACTTTGAGTAACGTTAACATCCACCACTACTGCTGCAACAAAAACCCAACAAGCATTCCAGAGACTTCAGATTAATGACTACTTTAAGTTAAAGCACTTACAGTTTGATTTTCTTTTTATTGTCCTCTTCCTCACCATCATTTAGTCTAGACATCAGCACTTCATAATGTTCCTACGGACTACATACTCTGCATCATTGTGGTCTTCCAGTCTGCCATACATTGCTCAAGCAATGACAGAATTGCAAGATTTTCCAAGGGTCTTTTTAATATTTATCTTGAAGTTTTCTTACTGTCCTGCTAGTGATCAAGTTAATATCAAATCCATTGTATTAGAGCAGTACCTTTTCATTAATATCAGCCTTCTCGGGGATCTTATTTTTCCCTCAGATACTCTAGCAAGCACCAGATCTCTTAGATTATCCATGATAACAGGATGCTAGTGTGTTTAAGTTAGCAGAATAACAGCCTCCAACCACAACAAAGGATTTTTTTTTTTTTTTTTACCTTATGGACACCAAGAGTCCCAAAAGGAAGTGGCTTGCCAGTTTTGTTGTCAATCAGAAGAACTTCTGAATCCAGGATCATACTTTGCCCACCAGGGAAAGCCTGGGGGATGAAGTCCTTAAAATGGGCCACCTTGGGAAAAAAAAAGGAAAGAAAAATACATCTACTGGCTGAAGAGAGGGACTCACTCCAATGCAGATGTTTTCTCCAGAAGCATGTCTGAGGCACGTGTAGGCTTATCTGCACTAACTTTACCTTCTACTATGGTACAGAAACACAGTCTACAAATAGAAAAATGAGTCTTGAACAGGTGCAACCATCACCCATCTGGCATCAAGTCTCCCAAAATACAGTGCATAACGAGGACTCTAGGGCAGATAGCTTAACTTTAGTTTCAAGCTCTTAATGTCCCCCAAAACTAACTGATTATAAATTTTATTATGTTGCTTTTCCAGATTCCAAGTATCTACACAAATCAAGAAAAAAGTCTACAGCAGAAGGTATCCTACTTGCCCACAGAAACTGTTGTGAAATTCAGTTGTGTTTACAGAGGAGCTGGCACGATTTACAGGTGCTTACTTTATGTGGAAGGACAGGTTTGAGGCTTCTGCTGAAGTAGCTGAAATGATCTCCATTTTTATGGACCTGCACCCGCTCGCCATCATATTTGATCTCTGCATACATGCCGTTTGGGCACTTCTTCATGGCATACTCAATTGACTTGCAGGCTTCAGCCTTAGAAAGGTGGAGAGAGAGAAGTTCCAAACAAACTCAGATGATATATTTAAAAATAAAGCTACTCTTACCTAAGTTCATGAAAGAACTACCAGTTCCTTTGTAGATCTTTTTGTTCAGGGTCTCTAATATCCAGTCCAACTTGTCCTTTTCTTAATTACTCATTTATTTAGAATCACCTGCATATGCCCAGATAATTACAGCTTTTCGGTGCTTATCTTTTCCAAATACTTAAAAGCATAAGTACTGTGCCTTATGTAGGAGTGTGCTTAGCCCAGAAGTAAATACTTAACTCTGATTTGTTCAAATAAAAAACCAAACTTATTTGAATCTCTAATCCAATGGAAATCTTATGCTGCTTCCAGAGAAAGGATCAACTTCTGGAATGACAGCAAACAAAAAAGTCACTTCTGGACTGAAAGCAAGTCAAGACTTCAGCTTCTGCAGTGGCACTGAAGGTGCAAGTACTGAGTATCTTGAATACTGTCTTCTTGGTAGAAAACACTTTATAAAATGGTGTTAAACATAAAAATCAGCACTGCACACTCTATTAGCTCATACTGCACACAGCCACTTATCTGTCTACTGATTCTTAAAGGTGAGGTCTCTGACAGTACATAAGAGAACTCCATCTCTGGCTCGGCTGAAGGTTACTAGTGCAGGGCAGCCAGCATTACCAGCATGGGCTGGACCGGGGTCATCAGAGAGGCCTGCACGCTGAGGGTGCGCTTCAGCCCGGGCGCCTTCTCAGCCTCCAGCTGGTTCTTCAGCACTCGCTCCACCACGTCCTGGAGGTTGCGGGACGCTTTGAACGCCTCATAAGCATTGGGATCCAAAGCATCCAACCTTTAACAAATCGAGGAGAGGAGGGAAACACGGATCAACCTCAGGTCTGCTGCTCCTGGCTTATGAGGCTAATGCCCACTGCTGGTTTTATCTCACAAGGCAAGGTAAGACTTACACATGCTTTGCTCCGGCATTCATTTTCAAGTCATGCTTAATTAGCCTGATGATGCATTTCAGGTCGTTGCCCGTACACCTGAAGGGCGAGAGAAGATTCAGAAATGGTAGACATTTAACTGAACTACTTGCCAGCTGAAAAGAAGAAACTGATCCAGACATCTGTAAAAAAAAGTCCTCCCCTTCTGTAGGGTTTAAACTCAAATGAGGACACGTTACTAGTGACATCTCAGAGGAACAAGAAGATATCCAAAAGGCATCTTTATGTTTGAATGTCAATATGAATTCTGCTTCAGTGTTGACATACCTTCCAAAATTCACTTAATTAACACATCAAGAGTAAATGATAGCAACATCCTCAGCCCCAGATCAACACATACTGAACCAGACAAAGAATCTTTAACATGTCTAAATGGCTTAAAGGCTTTTCCCAACATACCCAAGAACAGCAACTATTTAATTAACAGCTAAATACCACTAAGCTAGTTCTGCAAGCCACTTGCTTAGTACTGACTGAACAGTCTTGACAGGCAAGGATGAAATTCTCTGGCATGAACAGAGGAGCCACACGTGTTCTCCATTGCTGGTCAGTAGTCAAGGCGTCTTAAACCACTAACAGCAGCTTACAGATGTTAAGTTCAGTCTCTGTGGCTTACAATTAGTTTTTCACCTATTCCAGCTCATGATATGTAGATAACCACTCCTAGTTTTAGGGTAAACCTTCAGAGGGCGATGACTTTCCTTACCTGCGAGTGATATGTTGCAGCACACTTTGCTGGTCATCTTCCTTAGTAAGCTTTGATAGCTGGATTAGGAACTCATCTACCTCTTGGATGGTCAGGAAGCTTTTGGCTGCTGGAGGACAAGACTTGCTCTGTTCAAAGAAGAGGCGTATGGTCTCTGAAACATCTCCCTGTCTCCAAAAACAAAATAAGGGTGTGGATCAGAGCTATGGCTTGGGAATGGGGACACCACTGGGGATTCAACATGGTTCCAGTCAGTAGGATAAAGCACAGGAATGATGCTGGGATTGCATGAAGGAATTGGAATCAAACATTAGAAAGAAGCTGCCACGACACAGAATAAAGCTTCTCAGCTGTTTCATTTGCAAAAAAAATTGTAAGAGTACCAGTGTCATCTCACTGCTCTATTTATTTTTCACTGCTGCAGCACCACAGACCCTTTATTTCCTCAGGATGAATCCACTTGTAAATCCAAGGATCTGAAACGTCCTAGTGATGTCACTAGAAGGCAGTATGTACCAAGGCAAAAAAACAGAGGTGGAAGAATTAGCTTCATTATCTAATGCACCCATTTTCTCCATCTTGCAATGAATCAGAAGCGTGCATAGTCAATTACCAACTCCTATGCAGAGGAATTAAATGCACACATGTGAGCACTTGCAATTGTATGAGTGGAGCTTAATTGTATGAACCAACCAAAGCTCATAGTAACAGATCTGTTAACTGAATCAGTTTTTGATATGTAATGTTACAAAAAAAGTAATATAAATCAGTTACACAGGAATATGCTAGACAAAGCAGATGCAGCCCAACTTGCCTAGATATTTTAGTCTTGCTTTCTAAAGTTTTGCAGATGAATTGATATCTTGCTTTCTGTTCAAACATTATTTTCTAAAGGTTCCAGATGGCAGAAAGTGCTATGAAAACTGCTAAAGCAAAAAAAAAATAAAGTCAGCAACTCCCATTCTAACAATCAAGCTAACGATCTTTCAAATAGGAGTAAAAAGAAATCATTACAGAATTTCCATACCAAGGAACTGAACAGCAGAAATGAAGAGAACTGTCTGTACTCACCTGTTCCAGGTCCCGGACCATTTCTTCTTGGCTGCAGTTAAAAATCCTACTAAACAGCTTTACAATCTGCTTATCATTCAAGTTGTAAACAATTTTAATGACGCCTGGTAACAGCAGCTTAATAGTCAGGTATACATCACCATGAAAACCATCTGGGAAAAAAAGCACAGACTATTAGAAACTGTCACAATTCATTTTCATGTACAAGCTCTGGTTGTTTGTGCCCATTAGCACGACCCTGGGAAAAAAACCCGCAGCTGGGGCTTTGTCTTTCTACCATGCTGTTCTGCTTCACATGAAAGGAGATTTCTTAGGGGAAACACCCACAATTGTCCTCCAAATCTGATCTCAGCACGAAGTCTGGCAGCACCTGCAAACATTCCCCACAATCCTAGACTGAGACATTCTTGTCTGAATGTGTTATTTAGATAAACAGTTCACTTCACAAACATTATCTCCATAGTTCAGAAATCATCACAGCACACAGCTCGGACCACACAGCAATCCAATTTTATTTCACCCTTGCTTTTGAAATAATACTTTGACATTGGTTTTGAGAGGGCTTTCATATGCTGAGAATGCCAAGCAGGAATCATACCTCCTCCAGATCCCTTCTTCAGGAAATCCTGGATGATCTGTGTTTTCACATTATAGCTAGGCTTTTCAGCAACCATGGCACAGAGCTTCCTGAACTCCCGCAGCAAGCAGTCTTTGTGCTTCGGATCACATTTTTTTGCAGATAGGCTGGACTTGTGGGAAGAGTTTGCAGAGACATCTTCCAAGTTCTTTGGCTTGGCTGCATCAGTGACAAAGTTGCTTTTTTAATAAGTACAATACTGTGCAAATTTTAAAGCTGAATCTACCTCTGCTTGGCAAGCTGAAAAGAACAATTCCAGTATGCTGGCAAAGCTTCAGAACTGAATAATTTGTGACTTCAAATTTTAATTACCATAAAAAGATCTAAACTATGTTGTCATTAGTTTTGCTCTTCACAGAATTTTCTGGACCCTAATTCTCCCAAACGTGATTAAACCTTGGTGAGAAAGAATTCCTGCCGGCAGATGCTTCTGTTTTGTTTCTACTTTATAGGCCTTTGTCCTTCATAGCAAGATATTTTCATAGGATCATTTCTAAAATGGAGGAAAAAACGTTCCCATCCCCTCTTCTCTCATACTAACACCCTCTACCCATTCTCTTCTCTTGGCTGTGCCTGTGGCAACACGTGCTCTGGGTAGTTCAGAGCTACACACCCGCATCACGTCACTCAGTGCTCACACACTGACTGTCCCACTGGCAGCTGTCTCTCAGGACAAGCTGCTGAGGAATAACAGTTTTCCCTTCCATGAACACTGCAACTGGGAATCCCTCACAGCCAATTTTTTACAGATTTTGAGTTCCACATGGGATATCTTCAGTCTGTACCTTCACAGTTTGAAACTGGCCAATGGACTAAGGCAGTAGTGGAGTCAGCCTGACAACGTGGGTTACCGCATAAACTTTGTCTCCTTGGGAATACTAGAAACTCAAATATCACTTCTTTCAAGACTGACAGCCTAAGAAAGCATGAATAATTTTTGGAAAACCACATTTTAAAAAAGTAATTAAAACTAAACCATCTTCCATACAGAAAAAACTACTGATCTGAAAAGGATTTCCCAGAATCGGTTTCTTAAGTCCTACCTGTGAAGCCAGAGAACTTCTTTGGTGATGGAGCGGTGAGAGCTAATGGATCTTTTGTAGTTATTTGTCCTGTAGCAGTGAGCTTAGCTTGGACTATAACTTTTTTCTTCGGTGTATTTGCAGCCTTGGAATTAGCTTCTGTAAAACAGTAAGATTCAAACCAGCAGTTAGAAATAATCTCATACATCCCTCAACATATTATGTAAGATATACTGCAACAAACAAGTCTTAAAAAGAACTGGGGATGGAGGAGAAAAAAAATGAAGGAACTTTTTCAGATATCAAAAGTTAAAAGTCTACATTGTTTATTAAAGATCACAGAAAAAAGCTGAAAATGGAAAATAACTGACGCTTCCTCCTAGGATTTATCTGCCTGTGTCTGCATGTGAATTAAATCACCTAGACCTTCTCCACAATCACTTGTGACAAATGAATTAAGAAATGTTACTGCAGAAGTTACTACTACTTCCCTTTCCTATAGGGCTGAGACACAGATTTGAGCAGCGCTACCCACTCTGTCACCAAGTCATACCAATACATCAGTGAGGGCTTTGTGGTAAAGGCCCAGCTGTGTGGCCAACAGCAGCATACCCTGAAAATGACAAGGTAGAAAAGTGACCCAGGTTCTGCTTTGTGTCTCACCTGAGATGTGTTTATTGATTAATTCTTTCTCCCCATCTTGTAGCTCTTCCCATCCTTCCAAGTCCGTGATGTCTTCGATTTTCTTGGTGGTGGCCCGGGCCTTCTCCAGCTTCTCAAACACGCACTTCACATGGTACCACTCCTTCATGTCCCCGCCAGACTCCGTGAAAGGATTGGGAACAATTTTTCCAATGCGCACCATTCCCTTCACGATCTTCTCCTTGCACTTCTTGCAGCCTGCCGTGCCACGCTTGGCGTAATCTACACAGTACCTCTGCTCTGCCATGTCCTCTGCAGCTGTGCAGGCTTGGCGATGCCAAAGGTTCAAAAGCAGGGAGAAATGGAAATCCCCAGCACCACCACCCTGGTTTCTGCCCGCAAACTGGAGAGATATACGCCGTAACAGCAGCTGGTACCAGTAACTGGGGCTGGCCGCGGGGAGGCCAGCACAACAAAGGTAGGGTCTTGGGAAGGAGACCTGTGTATGGGGGCACAAAAGTCCTGTGCTCCTGCCGAGTGCCCGGGCAGCCTGTGATAGTGTCCTGCAGCCTGTGGGCATCCAGCCTGCTCCACGTGTGCTGCAAAAAAGAGAGGAGACACTGAGCCACCCCCCGGCTGCCTGTGCCTTGTGCCCGGTGTGGGACGTGAGGCCTCTCAGAGGCCTCAATCCTCACCCCTCTCTCCCAGGCCTGCCCCTCAGCTGCCTCCCCATCTGTAACCCCCAGCCCCCAACGGCCTCCATCAGCCCCTGAGCCTGCTCCACCGGCCGCCATCCTCCACACGCCTGCACCACAGACCCCTCCTCATCCTCAGGTCCCCCAGCCTCTTTTCCCCTCACACACAAGCCCCGGGCCCCACCAGCCCGCTCCAAGGCCACTTTCCCGCCCTGCCCAACCGTAGCCTCCCGCCGCTGCAGGCCCCGGCCCTGCCCATCGCCAAGGTGAAGGGCTCACCGAGATCTTCACGGCGCCTCCATCCCGCCCTCACCTCCGGCCGGCGGACGCGACACCCTCCGGCCCTCGCGTTAGGCCGGAGCCGCCGCCACCGCCGTGCCGTTAAGCGCGGCCCGCGGGCTTCCGTAGAGCAGAGCGCATGCGCGCCGCACCGCGCCCCGCCTCTTCCGCCCGAAAGTGGCGCCCAGGCCGCGCGCGTGCGTGCGTGACGCGCCGTGGCAGGCGCTTGGCCCCGCCCCCGAGCTCAGGCCACGCCCATTTTCCCGCCCCGCGCAGGGGCCGGGCAGCGTCTTCCCGCCTTGGGCACGTCCCTGGCACGCGCTGCCCGCGCGCGGCTGAGGTAGTGCCGCGTTCCCGCGTTTTTGGCCTCCACAGTCGGCCTTCCGAGAGTACGGCGTCAGGTTGGGGCAGGGCTGAGGGAATGCTCTGCCCCTGGCTTCACCAGATGGGCCCCTCATGTTACACCATGTTGGTGCAGGTTTGAGGTGCTGTTGTATCACCTGGCCTTCAAAATCGTCTTTCCAGGAGTGTTACGCAGTGTTCTTGCAGGTCTGAGCTACTGTCTTATCCCCTACCTCATGAAACTGCCCCTTCAAGAGCGCTGTGCCGTGTTTGTGCAGGTTTGAGGTGCTGCTGTGTGACCTGGCCTTCAAAATGGGTCCTCCAGGAGTGCCACGCTATACCTGCGTGGGCCTGAAGAGCTGCTCTATCACCTGACCTCCAGAAACTGTCCCTCCAAGAGCCCTAAGCTGTGTCTGTGTGGGTCTGAGGTGCTGCCCTATACTTGGACTCCCAACATAGACCCTCCAAGAGCACTCTGCTGTGTTTGTGCATGCCCTGAGGTGCTGCTGTATCACCCCAGCCCCCCCAAAACTGCCTTTCACCCAAGTACAGGTGGGCATATGCCTGCAGTGCAGCTGTTGGCTCTCTGGTGGTAGCAGCTGTCCCTGTTTCTCTGATGAAAATGCTGTTGTGCTGTGCTGGGAGGCTGCTGAGGAAGCTGGAATGGATGCTATATACACCACTAACAGGATTCCTCCCTTCATCTAGGAAAAGGATGCTGTGTAGGTTGTCAGGGCTAGGCTGTCCCTGACCTGCTTTCCTGTACCTCAAAGGCAGAGTATGAGGCATAAGGTACAGACTTTGCTTTACCAGACATGTATCTGTCTTCTGCTTGCCTCCAGCTAGTTGCAAGGCAAGCTACAGGCGGGCTTCCTCTTTCTCTCCGCACACCAAATTCCATCTACAAAACCACGCTATTTGGAGCTGTGGATGACCGTAGCAACTATGTCTGGTCACAAAACTGGGATGAAGTCTGTGAGATAAGCATTTCTGATCAATAGGATCTGGCTATAAAGCAGTTGGTCTGCATTACTTTGCAAGACTTTACATTGCAATACTTTGCTGTTGGACATGTGTTCAGTCTGTCATGTCAGAATAGAAACCCACCTTCTTGTCCCTCATAGCCCAGAAGTAGTGGAAACGCGAGAACAAAAGAAAAACGAGCTCCCCCAACCAAATCCAACTTGGTCTTTGAGTCACAGAAGAGGAATTTCAGACAGATTCTGGGAATTCTTGAAGGGCTTCTCGACTGCTGTTGACCTGATGTGGACACATCCAGACCAGCACTGTGCTCCAGTTTTAAAATGCTGAACAAAAAGGCTGTATGCATTCAGCCCCAAGACAGTGCATTTGACAGACTTGGATTGAAGGTACGTGTGCCGAGTTTAACGTGGTTAAATTTTTAATTGTTCAAATTGAAAAAGATGTACCGTTGAGAAATTATTTACAGAACCAGCAGTGACTGGTGCAACAGTTTGTATTAACGCTGACGTAGGGGAAGAAAACGATAAAACTCAGGAAAAGATGCGGTGTGTACACTGTTCAGAGAGAGCTTGCTGGCAGCACGGAGCACGGTGCAGTGTTCACGGCATCCCCTTTGGTGAGATCTCTTGTTCGTTGTGTGTTTGAGCTTGGTAAAAGAGATGGAAAGGTAGACTCAAGGGCTGACACTCGCTACAGTGCATCGTTATCAGATTTAAATAAGGCAGCTGAGCAACCTCTCAGCAGTAGGATTTGCCTCCCTGACTTCTACTGTAAAAGTCTGCAAAATGATCTAAACTAGGGTGTGACTGTAATCAGGCAGAGGAACCTGCAGAGGGCATTTCAGAGGCTTCAGTTAGGGTGAGATGAACTGCTTTCTGGCTCTTGTCAGTCCGGAGGGTGTTTAGATGGCGGCAGGGACAGGTGAGCCGTGCTGAGACTGGAGATGGATGACCTGACCCGTGATGGAATGCGCAGGCGGGTGGCAGAATGCTGCAGGGAGAAAGCGTGAGTTTCAGATTAATTTCTTCAGTGAGAAGCAGACACAACTGATGTTTGGATGCTTTTGAAAGGCCTGGGAATTGTAGCAGCAAAACTGGGGCACTCTTAATTCCAGCTCTCTTTCTCTTGAGCAATGTAGCTGAAGACTCTTCAGCCTGTAGAGTTAATTTGGCTGTTCTTCCACTGTGGCCCCAAGGAAATGGGTGGAAAATTGCAACTATGCATCTTCTGATCTTTTTGTGGCTAACAGCTCTGAGATGACATTAGGAAGTGATAGAAAAGTTTCAACTGGCGTGGGCCTGAAGGGCCCTGATTTTGGTCATTGCTCTTAAGTTTTCCGTGTAAGCACTTTCTTCCCCTGAAGTTGCAGTGTGCATCTACCGTTCTTATTCTGAGTGGGAAGGTATGTTGCAAGGGGAGGAATTGAAATTACTTTGGGTTTTACAGTCATGTTTGAATAAACTCCTCCAACTCCCACTTTGGCCAAGATGTACCTCTAAACAGCTGTGAATAGAGTAATATATCCAGTGAGCATCTTTCCACAAAGCTACAGGACACAGAAAGCAAAGACAAATCACTCCTGTTTCTCAAAGGATCAGCGAGGAATCACTGCTGGTGTCTCTCTTGATAGCTAATACTGGAATTGCTGAGATGAGCCTCTTAACATAATGCTTTCTCTGTGTAAAAGTCATCAGTGACAGACTAGTAGAGAGATCCCTAGGAAAGCAGAACTCTGTTTTAAGTAGTTTATTCCACTAACACAAGGAAGATAATGCCTGAAAAGTCAGATTTAAAGGTTTAAGTCTGTCCTTGCTTAGGCAAAGTGGCCATCAGGAGTTCTGTCGGGAGTTAAAATACATGTGAAAGCAAAATAACGGTCTCAGATTTTGTGGTGTTTTTTCATAGCATTAAGAAGCAGAAAACAATTTTAGTTTCATCTTAAACTAGTGTTGAAAATAGTTCATTAAAAAAGGTTCGCCTTGTCCAGATCAGGGGATACCTTAACTTGATGGGGTTTTGAACTGAAATTAAAGTTTCGATGCAAGACTTCTTTCAGAGTACATTCCAATGAATCCAATCTTCTTAGTATTGAGAAAATGTCCGGAATCTCACTAAAATCAAATAAAGGGAGGGAGATATTTAGAATTTTAATAACTGCAATGAACAAATATATCTCCCTCTCTGGCTGCTAAAGAAGATACTGAATCTGGACATGTGGTTTATTAAAATACAAGAGATAAGAGAGATGGAGAAGATTATAGAAAACAGACATATATGCATGAAATACATTTGAAAAAAAAGGAAGTGATGTCAGTTAAATAACAGATCAAGGAGCCATGTAAGGGAGTTATAAAGCTCAATATTACTCACTTATTTGCATATCTATTTGTTGGTAGGATTTACTCTGAAAGGAAAAGCTACTACCAGCTTAACGGTGAAGTAAAATGCAGAGTGCTAGATGACAGTTCAGTCTGAAAGGATTCACAGTAATTCTGGTTTGAGAAGTGACTTACAAGACTTTCTGGCTTCTGAGGGCGTGAAAAGTTGAAGCTGCATATAACAGGAATGAAATCTCTTACGAGCCTCTTTCTGGCCCTCAATTTGGTGGGGAAAGGGGTGAATATAATCTATTGTCAGTTTATAAATGAGTTTGCTTTTCTCAGTTCACATTTTCTTCTTACGGACAGGAAGGGTGTTTCCTGAAACAGTAAGTGGGACTAAATATGGTCTAAGGTCTAGCGCTAAAAATTTGGATCTCAAAAGAATAGCTGTTCCCTTCTGTAGGATGTGTTATCAGGTGTACGGGTGGCAGTTCACCTTTCCTTTCCCACCATGTTAGTGCTCTTCAAGTTGGTGCTTTTGATTCAGTGTGTATGGTACGTGCAGCCATGTAACTCTTCTGCATCCCTGTTCCCATCGTAGTGACGTGCCTGCCTAGGGCGGTTACAGAAAGATGACAGGGAATGTGGTATTATCCTGAAATTAGTATATACAGCCCTCTGTGGAGGAGACGGTTTTGGAATGTGAACTTTGTCCTTTAATCCAAACGCAGCAAAAGTCTGTGTCTCTCCTCCCTCTTGCCACATCTCAGCTGGTTTTTTTGAGGGAAAATCTTGACATTTGGTACATGGACATTATGAGTATCTGAGTAGAGGGAAACAAATGTGAAATTTGTCATTTCTAGTGCAGGTTGCCCAAAGAGTCATTTAACAGCCACAAAAAAATGTGGCAGAAATTTCCAAAGACATTGAAGGAGATGCTCATGCCCATTTGCTGTTAATACTAATGAGAAGTGAGTGTCCAAATCACTTGGACAGGTTTTAGAAAGTCTCAGCTAGATTCATGTCTTCCTGGAGAAAATTACACTTGACAGGAGGCTTCTGATGGAGAGAGAATAAGGGCATTGGAGGCCACTATTTGAATTCATTGTATTTCGGTTCAGAAATCTGCCAAATGTGCGATATATACAGATGCTGATATCTACACCTCTATTCTGCTGTCAGCTAATATAATATCCTTTATTTTTCTGCTTACTGCATATGCTGTTAAATTAGGTAGACGTATTTGCAAGGTGAATGACAAGTGTAATTGGCTATAAATGCTCCATTTAGAGAGATTGCAAACTATGTTTAAGTTACACCCAAGTGCACCTGTACTTGAGATGCAAAGTCATTCAGCTCCCACAGCACCTTCATTATAACCATACTTCATCCTCCCACACAAATAGATTCTGAGGAAAATAATTTCTCCCCAAATGTACATCTGCTGCAAATTATACCAGCATCATTACACATGCAAGTGTAGTGAACACAAATCTCATGCTATATGTTGGTGCTGATTGAAAGATGACACCTACTTTTGGAAAACAAAGGAAAGCTAAAATAAAAGCTCGAATTTTTTTGTTTGTTTGTTTCAAAGCATTTCTTAAATTCATTTGTCATCTCTGCATGTTTGGAGAATATTTTTTCAAAATTTCATAATTGAAAACTTCAGGTTTGAATCCTTGAGAATGAGATTGAACCTTGGCTGAATTTTTTTTTAATTGACCTTGTTAGGGAATCACTGTTGCTAAAATGTGGATATCTCATTTTTTGAGACATCTAAAATTAATTTCAGAAAAACATGAATATTTTCAGGAAGGGCTATAAAAGTTTAAACTTTTTTGTCTTTTTTCTTTTGCAGAGTCTTCAAGGCTTCTGATAAAAAGTCTGTTTTTGAATGCAAACAGCTTTTTACTGGAACGCTTCTGACTAGTTCTCCTGCAAAGTAACACTCGTGACCAGAAAGAAAATGGTGCAATTTAATCGGTGCCTACCTTTCATTGTCCCCGTCAGATCTGTGGATGGTTGTGTTAAAAGCATACGCGTGCAAAGCACTGCTTATTATCTTAACAGCCAGGAATCTTGCAGGTTTCAAATTCCCAATTTCTCTTCTCTGTTTCTTCGTTATACTAAGTGGCAGTTGTATACCAATAGAGAACAGACAGGGCCGAGGCAGTTCAACTTCTTTTTGTGTCTCAGGTAATCTGTGTTCTCTGCTTTAATACAAAGTAGTCCCAAGGCTGCTGTGCACTTTCCTATGTTCTTTCATGGCACATCTGTCAAATCTGTGCTCGACAGCTGGTCTGTACTGGTGTCATACATTCAAATCAAAGACAGTTAAATGAAAGAAACTCCTAAACAAATTTGATATAGATTGGGCCCTGCTGCCTGCAGTGTGGGACTGAGGTACGCCTGATTGCAGATCTAATCTCACTTTGATACCTGAGTAACAATAATGACAGTCACTCCATTATGTCCTGCCCAAGGAGACTGTGGGATATCTTTAGCTGTATGAAGTATTAGCACTCTTCAGGCTTTCCACAGCCAAGACCATGTTTCAGAAGGCAGGTGGAAACTCAGGTACAAGATGACTTCTGGAGACCCCAGCTCTTGGCCTCTGCTGTTCAGCAAGTGTAGGAGTTGTTATCTCTGGGCTTTAACAGAGCCTCAGGATGCCACCTGCTAAGGAGGCATAGACAAACCTCTGCTTGGAGGGAAATTAACGTTACAGGGAACTTTCTTACTTTAATCTAAACTGCGTTATCTCTCTTTGAATCTTCCCTGAAGTAGGAGGCAGCGTTACACAGTGCTGCGCTAAGGGCTGTATGTGTAATTAGTGACTTGTATGACTCCCAAAAGCTGCAGTCTAAACCTTAATCCAACCTTCATGTTGATCACCATGCCACATCTCTTGAGAGCATTCATGATCAGGGGACTGCAGTGCTTAGAGCCAATTTCACATTGGAGCTGACTTCTATTAGGGAGGCAGGAAGTTAGAAAAAATATTAAACCAGTCCACATTAGAAACTGGAGACATAAAAGTCTCCAGAGCCAGATTGTGACTGCCACTGCAGAGCTGTTTTTGCAGAGAATAGCTCTCCAGGGATGGGCTATTTGCTGCTGCTTCTGCTCCCAAGACCCTGAAATGAGATGCCAGTGCTGGAACCAGGGATTTTGGGTTCCTGCCTGAACAGCGTGAGTCCTAATGATTGCTAAATGCCTCATTCCCTTCTCTGGAGAGCGGGTGGGTTGTCACAGTACCTCTGTTTCACTTGCAGCTCCCTGGAGCATGGGAAATGGGATTAAACCAAAGCCAAAAGAAATGCAAAACCTCTGACCTATCTGCAGATGTTGCTTCTGGGTCTATTTGTTTCTGTGTATCCTCAGAGCAGTTGGGATGCCGGATTATTGCTGCCTGGGATATTTTATCCCTTCACTTTCAATGAAACGTACCTCCTTTTTCTTTCTGAAGATCTTTGCAAATGAGTTAAGATGAACTGAGGAGCTGCTATTTGGCTCCCGTGTATCTCAGCCAAACACATTCACGTTGTTGCTATCAGAACCACCAGGTCCTTCTCTGCAGGGCTGCTGCCCATGTCCCAACCTGCACTTACGCATGGGGACTAAGCTGTCCCAGGTAGAGGGGCTTTGCTGAATTCATGAGGTTCCTCTTGGCCCCTTTCTCCAGACTGTTGAGGCCCCTCAGTAAAGTCCAGGCTTGGCCTGTCCCTCTGCCTTCTCATCCCATTCCTTTCTGGCTCCCAGTTTTCCCATTTAATTTTTCCAAATCTGGAATCTCACTGAAATAAACATGAGTGACTGAAAACACCTGCACATTGAAGTAAATACATGTAAAACAACATTAAAAAAAGCTTTTCCATCTTGATTATCATCTGTTGGTATTTTGGAGAAAGCCGGTCTGCCTGCAGTTACACCATTACCTTTACACCTAAGGTCACAATAACTGTCTGAGCAAATGCTGACAGTGTTGGAAACACCCACCCACTGCAGATGAAACCCAATCAACTGGCCTCATGCTGTTATAAAAAACCTCAAGCAGCAGCTCTGCTGGTTCTCTGCCTGGGGAGAGAGATGTGTGAGCTATGTTCAGGCCCAGAGCTAGGAGTTTTGCTCTCTTCTGTCTTTCTGAAGACTCCTCCCCCTTATGATAGGAGATGCTGTGCTTCGTAGCACCATTTGAGAATGATGCCTGTCTGATCAGTGAATTTTCTTAAAACCAGGTCTAACTGCCTTATCTAGATCAGTGTCTTTTTCTCCTTACCTTCAGGGGTATTGTTAGACTAGTCAGTAAATCTGTTATATGACAGGACGCCTTCAAAGCTATGGGTAGCTTGTCTTGCGGAGTCTAAAAGAAAGGGGTTATGGGATTTGCCTTGTAAGGAGGCTGACAGCTATTCTTAAGGTGTTTAGATCCAATCCATACTAATGAGATAGCTTCTTATCTAACTGAGCTGCAACATTTCTTAACTGCCTTCTGTCTCCTTTTGAAAACCTATGTATTAAATTACTATGAGACAATAGTTTCTAAAAGGCATTCTCCTAACCTTAGTTTCTTCACTAAATTGAATGAATCTAGTGAAGTGTCTCTTAGAAACAAATCTTTTTTAAACCTGCACTCTATTCTTCTTAACCTCTCTGCCCTAAACAATTTCTGAGACAAGATGAATACCAGCCTGTGAAGATCATAGCTACATATATTCTACTTAAGCATTCACTTGGCTGATAGCCTGGAATAAGTCACTTTTGAGAGTTAAACAACTTCTGGGGCTATAGATGGGACCTCATTATGCAATGTGTGAGGAGAGTTATTACTGTAAGTTAGTTTCTTAGGTATAGTTGCTGTGTTCACTGCATAGAAAGTACAGGCACGGAGGTTACCCTGGTGTTGAAACCTCTTAGATGAAATCTGAAACAAGCAGGTTAACCTCTCTCCCTTGGGAACCTTCCACGCTTTGTCCTGGTTTTGCTAATTTAGGGTTCTAGCGTTTTGCTGCGAGAAGATGTAGGAAAGGAAGGTTTTCACTCCCTGTAAGGATTATGTCCTTTCTTAGAGATACTTTGAATGGCTAATGCTAACTTAAATATGGCCTGAGCTAATACCACTGCTGAGAAGCAGACTAAGTCATTGACAGAACTTTGAAATCAGAGGCTTCCGGTTTGAATTTCAGGCGTCCTCAAGACTCTCCAGCACCAAAAGACAGTATGCCTAAACACAAGGTGAATGATCCTGCCTTTGTACTTCAGTGGGATAACCAGGATGACTGTTTCTCTACAAGTGTGTTGCTTAGAGCGATCTCCAACTCCCAGTGTACTCTTCCCCTTACTCAGTACAGGTGAACCAGGCTGGGACATTTCCTCCTCTAGGAGTGCCCTGAGCTGAGACTTTGTTTAGATTCTTCTTAACAGCCAAACCCCTGCTATGGTCTGTCAACAAAGGGTTATGGAAAAGGGCTGGGAAATAATAGGACCAGGAAAATGAACCAAAAGCAGTTCGTTTCTTCATTAATTAAATAATCTTACTAGTTTTGGGGTTTGTTGTTTTTTTTTTTTTCTTCCCCCTGATAGAAAGGCAGATAAAGGGGGCTTCTAGCTACATTTATTCTCAAGTGGGACTGGAAGAGAAATCTGGATTGTTGTTTTGGACTTGATAGCGAGGGAGAATTGCTTTGTCATGTTCAAAGAACCACCAAAATATTAAAGGTTCCAAACTTTCATGCTGCAACCTTAAATGTCTGTGTCCTAGAAAAATCACTAAACAAAGTAACTGCTTTTTGGACCAGTCTGAAATGCTTAGGTCTACAGGCTGAATTTTGAAATCCCAGTGAAATGCATAAGTCATTTTAGATTAAGAGTTTAACTCACCTATACCGCATGCTTAGAGTCAGATGGGATGAATAATGACATGATTTGGATCACTTTTCTCACAGAACAAATGACACTCGTATGTATCTGGTTGAAATTCAGAGTGGAATAGGATACACAACTTTGTCCTACACTATGTGTAGCTTTTTTAGCTGAACTTTGGTTTACTCTGACTTGCTGCATTTCTGTGTGAGCTGTGTACCTCTTCCTGAATTAATGTGAATTAATGCAGATCTTCAAACGAGTGGGGTTGCTGCATCCAGGGCTTGCTTTCAAATACCCACATCCTTATGGGAACCCGTGTTCTAGTTAATGTGACAGGACATTCCTTCCTCCTCTGCATGCAGAACGAGCACCAAAAAGTCATTGACCAAATGCTTCCAAAGAATGCCAGATTATTTTTGGATTGATATCACAAAGCAGTATGTTACTACACGCTTAGGGCTTCGCTCATAAAAATGCTTAACTGTCTGCGTGATGGAAATGGAAGGTTAATTCAGTGATGTTTTGCTCACTTTCTGCATGTAAATAGTGATCTGGAGGGTGCTGACAGGACCCTCTAAAGGGGTTGTGTAATGTTAGAGATCTGTTCTCTGTAAATGCTCCTGCAGTGACTCTCCTACAGATGAAGTGGCTGCCAGTGCTGTTCTGTGCACTAAAATTGTCAAGGCTTTCTGTTTTCCAGCATTCAGAATGGGATTGTTGTCCAAAAAGTGGATTTGTCACCCGGTGTGCAATAGGTCAATAATCACACACTCAGGTGAGACATTGCTTATTTATTTTAGGGATGCACAAGCCTAGGTGCTCCATGTTTTCCCACAAGTCAAGCACACCAATGGGACTTTGTGCTATGTTTATACACAAAACTTGCAGAGTTAGTAATTTTCCAAGTCCAACCTCTCTACAACGATTGGTTAGTAATTTACGTACAATTATAATACTGCTGATACTTCTACGCATGCTCAGGAGAAGGGTCTTCATCTGGGCAAGGGTCTTCTTGACCTGTAGACGTGATTTTTAGTATTATAATGAGGGTAGTTCAGCGAAGGATACGTGGACCTTGAGTTTGCTTGCCAAGTTGGCAATGTATACACATTCATACAGAATTCTGTGATTCTGTGTATCCTCTTCAAGGTCTAATTGCTCCGGAATGTCCTTGCTCAAAGGCGACTATCAACTTGTTCTCCTGATTGGGGATGCCTTTGGCTTTAACATAGACAAAGAACATCTTTTTTGATCTAAGCATAATATTGCTACATTGTTCTAAAAGTCTAACCTTCAACAGGATCATACTGCAAGTCCTACTTAGTCTGACCTTGCTTCAGAGCGAAAACCTTTTTGATAAAGACGTCCTTAACTCTTTCAGGGCACCGTACAGAGGTTGCTAGCTGCTTTCTTACCTGCCCCTGGAGTTGCTGCATAACTTAAATCATCAAGTTGTTCTTGCAAACAGTTCTCCCATTTCATTTTAATATTTCAAAGAATTACTGGACCTCATAATATTGATCTATTCACTTCCTATCCTTTTATAGCTGCCTATATAATTTCTGATCCTTAAATCTGACAACTGTGTCCCCAAGATGACTGTTCTTAATGTTTAAATGATTGCTACCTTCCATCAAAAAAAATCTGGCATTAAATACAGGAAATACAGTGCAAAAGCAATAAAACAGTATGTCTATGGATTAATTTCAGACTACCCTTTAGGTATTAAACCTATGTGTGGAATATAACTTGATTTTTAGCTAGAAGTGGACCTAAACTTTAGCGAGAAGTTCTCTAAGCGCTAACAAGAAATCACCTGGAAATAATGCCAGCTGCAAGTAAAAGTGTCCAAATTTTGCACCTTTTGTGTATATAAAACTAGAAAGAATTATTTCAGAAAGAACGAGAGGTTTATGCTTTCATGTAGGTATCACAAAGACAGATAGGATTATGAGAATGCTAGAAAGCAATTAATGTGCTAGGTCTTTCAGTAATGCCATTTCCTCTCTGTTGAGCAGTACAGTGCTTAAACTTTCCTTTTTCATTTTGAGTGGATCTGTGTTTCCACGCTGAAGCACTGCATATAATTTTGGGGTATAACTTTTTATAAATGCAGAAAAATTCCCTGCTTTGCAGACCACCAAAGAAACTACTAATGCAATTTTAATTTATAGCTCTACCTTTTTCTCAAGCTCTGGGACAAAGATTCCCTGAAGTGCTTTAGAACGGAGGTCAGACTGCATTTTTAAAAAAGCTGTGAGAAGTCTCTGATCTGTAATATAAACCCCATGCTATCCCGCTCTGCAGTCTAATCAAGCTTGGAAGCTGCTGATTTGGTAGGAGGGTAACTGTGCATGCAGCGGCTGTGCAGATCACGTCACATCTTCATAAGGCAGTTAGATGCTGTGGAAGGCCAGGTTTCCAGTTTTCCCTCTATTACTGTACCTTCCTTTTCCTCCAGAGCCATCCCTCAAGCATAGGAGGTGTCTTAACCAACGCCAACTGCAACTGCCTGCCATGATAATTAGCTGTGCTGCTAGTGCTGCACTCCACATTGAAACTATAACAGCCTCTCTGGATCTATAAGAGCTGCAGCCTTGCCGAACATGCTTCCCAGAGCTTCTGGCTTTTGGCTCGACATGTTTGTCCATCTCTTTGTTAGCACACGTAGCAGAGAAGCCCTTACCCAGCTTTGTCTGTTTGCTCTGGCTTCCTAGTACAAATGTCAAGTGACTTCGAGCCATCTATCTTTTAACGGTAAAACAGGCATGAAAATCAAGTGCAGCAGTTTTTGAATCTGGGCATCTTCCAGAGTATGAGCTTCTAAATTTCTGTGCTGTAAGGCAGATGCTTTTTTTAACAGATGCTTATCTGATGATCAAATCTCCAGCTAGTTAACTGATAAATACGTGCTGGTCCTACGTCTATCATCCAAAATACGCTTGGATTGTTTGCTGCTTGTGCAGATGGAGTGTGTTAAGTGCCTGCATTTGACTGGGACTGTATTACATGTTACATGTCTGATGCTTAGATTCTATGCAAAGGAATGAGGTTTGAACAATTTCTATTCCCATAGTACTTTTTCCCCTTTCTTTCTTTTCTTTCCTCTTTTCTTCCCAAGATTCATGACCTCTATATACTCCCATTTTCTCTGTTTTCACCCCATGCCACCAAAGGGGCACCACCTGTGCAGACAAATGTTTTGAGGACAGAAAAGTGAGGTACTGTAATTCCAAGTTTTAAATATGTTTCTGTTCAATGTGTGTAGAATCACCTAGTGAGTCATCTTTCTTCAGAGTAAGCTGAACCTACTTTTTAGCAGTCTGGGATATATCTGCTCTTACCTAGTTACAGTAGTTACTGTAACCAGGTGTTACAGTAGAACAAATATTTTTGAAACTGCAGGTGCAACTACTGAGACAACAGTGGGAATTTTTTAACTGACAGTCACAAAAAGTAAAACTTTGTTACCAGGTCTGTTTTTTAAAACTTTATCAAATATCCTTCCTAAGTGCTAAATGATTTTGGTATCTTAAACTTACACCATCCCTCCCCTGCCAAATTTACAAACAATCTTATGATTAACCTGCCTCTTTCAGGCAAAACACTGATATGTAAAGCTGAGAAACCTGCAACAGGCATATCTCATATCTAGGACTGATACTCTAAAATCTGTTGGGGCAGGAAGCACTGTTGCAGCATAAACAGAGTGTTAAGCTTTTCTGGAGGAGGACTACATGGCAATTTCTGGAATACAAAGAAGAATGAATTTTAGAGGTTCTCCCTTACAAAGAAAGGGAGTCCACTGAGATTTCTCAAATGTCAGGCAAGTAATTCAGCTTGGAAAAGCTGGTTCAGAAGGCTGCAACTTTGAAGCAGTGAGTCAGTCTGCAAAACATAACTCTGCTGAGAGATTTCACTGACCCTGCCTGAAACTTCAGGTGATGGTGGCCACTGAAGTTCTGTGGGAAGCAAACTCTGCCTGCACGAGAGCTTTGCAGTGTGGCAAGGAAAGCCAACTTCAGAAAAGCTCGACTACCACCAACCTACTTTCATTTTCCACTGCTGCAACTTTCCCAGAAGGGTTTTCGCTAGAGCGGCGTAACAGGATTGTGCACACAGCATCACGTATCAGTTGTCTTTTCCCAGCTGCAAGCCTCTTCTTTGCACCCCGTTGTGGCATCAGGATTCACTCTGCGAGAGCAGACACTGAACCTCAGTCACGTACCTGTCTGAACTACTGAGAGCTCCTGAAAAGTAGTTCTCATTAGGGCAGACCGGCAAAATAAAGTCCTCTTTAATCTCTTAGCTGACTTGTTAAATACAAGGTGGTGTTGGGGCTGCTCTGGTGTTGTCAGTCTTGTCTGAAGCAAAGCATGAAAAATGTTCTTTGCCTTGCTGCTGATGGGCTTGCTGGATAGAAGAGGGTGATTTAGCAGCTTGTCTCCCTGCCTTCCATGTGTCATCTGCCACTTGAAAAGCTGCTGGTAGTGCCAGGGTGGTGCTAAACCACAGTAGGTAATTTTTCTTCCTTGTGCTGTTGGTAGGAGAAGCTTTTTCACAGAAACTGCCACTTTGACCTTCAATTTGCAAGAACAGAAATATTAGCCTTTATATAGGTCAGGAAGGGAAATTGCAGTTACCTTTCGATGGGAGAAATCTGCATCCCCAGCGGGCTTGTCTGGGCTCATCTAAGAAAAAAATTATTTAAATGCCATACGTAGCTGTCTCCACTTGTCTCTTCAGATTGTCTTATATTTTCCTTCCTTTTTTATTTTTTCCTATCATTCTTTAACATGTTAGAAAACATTTTCATTTCTTTCTGAGTATGAGAATGGGGAATGGCAAACAAGAAGTTAGTAGTAGAGAGGAAAACAGAGCTGTGGTCACATCTTCCATCAGATCAGTTTCAGGTGCTAAGCAGTAATGTGATGTCAAAATACTGAGCAAAGAAGCATTAGAATGATGCATCTCAATTTGTTTCAATCCTCTGGAATGTGGAAGGAAATCCCCTACTACTTGAGATCCCATCATGAAACAACGGCATTCCTCCTCTTCTGCCTCCTTCCCTGCTCCCTTGGGGAGAGATCAGGCCATTTTAGATAACCAGTCTTCATTCATGTGGCATAATGACATTATAAGACATAAGATATTTAAAACCAAGCAACAAACAGGCCTGGAATCAGAGTCTCAGCCCACTTTTCTTATGGCTGATGGGAGGGGGAATGCGGTTGTCTTTTTGAAGAACTGCTCCCCATGCCATTTTTGCTGTCTTCCCTGCTAACTTCGGTTACGTCATGGGCCATGATGTCCAGTTTCTCACATAACCCCTGGTTCCTGGCATCAAATGCCAGCTCTGTAAGCAATGACTTTTGACTGACTGAAAAGTGGTGCAAGAGAGAGGGAAAGATGGTGTCATCAGGTGACCTAATGGGCTTCCAGCCTGTGCAGCTCTCTGATAGCCCAGAGCTCCTCTCCTCATCGTGACTGTCACTTTCTGGACTCTTCCACTTGCTCACCAACCTCAGTTTTCAGCACGATGAGATGCCCTTCTATCACAGGCAGTAGGTCAGCCTGTTCTCCATCTTGCTTCCCATAAAGAGACCTGTCATCCTGTGACATGGCCAGGCAAGGAGAAACAGGCTCTCCCGGCTTTTTCAGGATGGCAGATGAGCAGTCTGTAGCCTGTAGTGCTCTGGGCAAGAATAAGTTATTTTTGATTAGAGCTGTGGTGTATTGGTAAACTGGCAATGTATGAGGGACAGCTTGAAACATTCAGATCCTCCAGGACTAGATAAGCATAATTGCATATTTGGAATTAGAAAAACTGCAAGGATCAAAGCAATCTCCTGGATGGATGACTAGATCAAAGGAGAGACTTTAAAAGGAGAAAACATGGATGTTAAGTTCTCCATCTAAACTCTATAAATACAAGATGCCAGCGGTAAAGACGATATAGGAATAAAGGGAGCTTTTGCACATTTCTCAGCAGGAAATAATTTGGTGTCTGACTAGTTTGATTTTAAATTATGATAAAATAACAGGCACAAAACTCCAGCACAAACAAGGTTCTCCCTTTAAAAACTGAGTTTGAATCCTTATTAGGATATAGGATAAAATTGTAACTTCTTCCATAAATTTACATGAAGGAGCAGTATCGTGTTCCTCTGCTTGAAGAACAGATGCTACCTGACTAAACAGCAAACTGCAACGTATCCAAAAATCTATCAAGAAAAGACTGTTACTTGGTCTCACTTTAAATCACTCCCTGACATTCAGATAGGATCAGAGAATACAGATCTCTCTTCGAGCACAAGGGGCCCAGCAAAGTGCATGGCAGATTGGAAATGTGACTGCTGCTTGTTGTGCGTGCAGCTATTAAAAACATGTGGCGTTCTGGATGAAAAATAGTAATGGTAATCTGCTCAGGTTTGCCTTATCTTTCGAACAGGGAGGTGCTGGCTTTTAATATTGGTCAGTCTTGAACAGCCTGCAGATGTGGTTGTCTTGCCTGCGAATTGAACGTGGTACTTCAACCAGGGTGGAGGTGGCAGCTAGTGGAACTGGGGTGAGAGCTGAGCTGCAGACTGGGAACAGAAGCATCTCCAGAGTCTGTGTGTTGCAGTATGAATTGTCTTGTCATATCCTCGGGATTGAACTCCCACGCTGACATGTGCATCCTGCTGCAAGTAACGCTAATGAACAAATACTCCTTCGGTTAAATGAGATGTTGCGGAGGGTTATAAAAGCAGCTTTCTGGGAGTTGGAAAATAAGCTAAGCAGCAGCTTATGCAAGAAGAAAGTACAAATTGGAAATGTCTGTACAGTCAGCCTGTCGCCCTGCCTCACTCCATGTTTGTGGATCTGGAGATATTTAAAGGATTAGGCAGGCAGCTCTGAGGATCTCGGTGCTGGACTGGACTGGAGTTTGTTTACTGAAATTCTTTTGTGAATCTGACCCCTCAGGCCTATCCCATAGCTTGTTAGTGAAAATATGGAAGCCTTCAGAAAATGGCTGGGTTTTAGGAATAAGATTGACTTAACTTTTGTGAAGGGGCATTTAGAACATGGCAGCATTAATGTTACCTCTTGCTACAACTGAGTTTTCTGCCGGAGGCTTTCCTTAATTACACTTTGGATGGGAGACAGGAAAGAGAATCATCCAAAAGACCAGCCAGCACTGCTGTGCCTGGCTCCTCTTCTTTTCTGCACAGATAAAGCTGAAAGAAAACATCTTTCACTGTACACCACTGTTTTTCCAAATTCTGAGATCAGTTAATGGCCAAGCACTTTCTAATCCAACCAAATCAATTTGCAAACTTTCATTAATACTATCAGGTAATCTTCAAGCTGTTTACCCCCTGCCTTATTGGAAGGGCCATTAATACACAGGATAATGGATACCTCAGGGAAGACAGACATTAAGTTAATAATTAATGATTACAGAGGCCTTGAGGCAACTGAACGCATTTACCTCTGTGAGGATATTGAAATTGCATTACTCTGATTTCTGCTATCTCCCTGCAGTTGGTACTCAGAGCTGGGTTGGAGCCTGGCTCCAGACTAGATGTTCTAACCCTGGATTACAATGTATAAAGTGTTTTTGAGAGCTGCTGGGCTTGTCCGTGCTATGCTGTTAGCTTGTGCTAGCGCTGGGGGCGATGTATGGGGCCAGTTTCTCCTGGCAGGCTCATGTGGTGCTCTGCTTGTACTGCTGGAGCCTGCTGTGTGCGAGTTGTGGGTGCTGAGTGCAAGGTGGGTGGAACTGATGTGATGAAGTGCTGATGCCTTCTGAGGACACTGCAGAATAGTTGTACAACCTCAGAAGAGGCTTTGTGAGTGGGAAGCATGGTGCAGGGTGAATCCTATGAGGAACACCCAACCCAAACACCAACCCTGGTCTTCAGCAAGTCAGGGAGGTGGTATTCACTGTAGAAGCCTCTCACTGAAATGGTAACAGAATCCAGCACAGTCTTAATTCAAAAATGAGGATCGGGATCCAGATCAGGATATGGATGGATCAGGCTCCATCCATGAGCCTGAGAAACCGGGATTTTGGTTGGCAGGTCTTGGGGTGTGGTATTCATACTTTACCTCTGCAGTTTACTGTTTGCACAGTCTGCATAAATTAATGGAGAGTGTTCATTTAAGAATCTCACCTTTTGATAGGTTCGTCTCTAACTTTTCTTCCCTTCTTTCTGCATCATCCACACTTTGATGCCTGTCAAAGTCCTGGCTCCAGTTTGACCGATACCCAGTGTACGCTCCCTGTTCTCTCAACCCACGTGTCTCCTGCCTCTGAAGTTTCCTTTCTGTATGCTACACTGTGCTGATTTCGTCCAGTTTACCTCAGAATCTGTTCTCCTGTAGCAGCGTTGCCTGTTCCAGGGCCAAACTAAGTCTCTTTGGGGTCAGTGTGCTGGGCTGGGGCTAACCCTACTGCTGCCTTTAGGACAACATTTTGCTCATGCGTGTGCTGGGACAGTCCTGGGGCATCTAGGCAGAAAGTCTTTAGCACAGGCACCTACAGATGTGAGGGGAAACTGAGCTGGGTGTAAGACACCTAGATTTGTGACCCTTTTGGTGACTTTCATAATGCAAGCATAGTACTAACAGCCCCAGCCCCTCATCTGGATGAATTTTTGCCAAGTACTGGAATGTCTAAAATAGAGTTAGACAGACCCCCCCCCCTAATTTATAACCCTTCAGTTCTGAAGAATCTGGTTGGAAAGTGTGTTTAATTCTTACACCCATTGTTTTCCACTCAGAGCCTCTTCACTTTGGATGTGAGAACAGCTACTCTGAGCTCCTTGTCTTTCATCCAGTCTCCTGGAGATAGGTCTTATCCGGCTCTGAAGTGTAATTTGTTTGAAACTGTCTTTCCTTACTTATCAACTTCAATGATGTTAACGTGGTGCTTAAGCTACTTCTTTTATTAAGTTTCAGGGGTTTTGTATTCCACAATCCAATTTTGCATTATTGATAAAGTCTTGAGCAGGGAATTACTTGAGACATGAGCTTTCTGGCGCATTAGTCATACCTGAGTTGTATTTTTCAGAGGAAGCTGGTCTCTAATTTAGGCCAGTTACTTGCCCGTCTGGCTGCTTCTGCTCCTCTGTAGCACTGGGGTTACTAACTCCAGGCATGATTGCAGCCTCATGTTGTCAGGGAGCAGCATGGGGGAATGAGCAGGGAGCCGCGAGTGACAGCAGGGCAAGCAGGGGCTATGGCCTTGCTGACAAGCAGTGCCGTCCTGCAGTATCCCAGCAAGAAGAGTAGAGCAGGTCTGGGGACAACCACCAGGGTCAGCCACAGCCCTGAAATCACTAGCCAAGTCCACTAGCCAAGGCAGGTCTGAGGTCAAGCTGGGAAGTTAAGCCAGCAGGTCGGGATCAGGAAGGTACATGGCCAGGCACAGGCCAAGTGCTGAGAGGTGTGTGTAATGCTGTCCTTTGGGTAGTCAGGTGCTGGGTCTTCTGGTGGCTGGCGGTGGGTCCGTTGTGGCACTGGGGGAGGACATGTGCTCCCAGCAGTCCCTCTGGGTGTCGAGCTGCTTGTCCCAGTACAGACAGTTCGTGGTCTTGCAGGGTGGGGGAGGTGGTGCCAGTTGAGTGCTATGCCAGGAGCGGGATGTTTGTGATTACCTGGAGAACTTCTGCAGAGAGCTCATCCCTTTTCCATGGCTAAAATGAAGTGGCTTGGAGAAAGAAGAGCAGGGGTGTGTTGCAGAAGCCTGCAGGGCCACAAGTTGCCTCTACAGACTGGTCATAGTCTCTGCCAACGTTTGGAGGTCAGTCTTGAGCTGTGGGGGAGTCCTAAAGGCATGTGTGGGGAAGATTGTAGAGCCTGTTGATGCACTCGAGGCCCTGACACGTGGCTCTGTTTTGCTGATCAAGGATGCCAATTAAACTCAGACACCAGAGTGAAGAAAATAGGCTTATTTTATGTTAATAATCAAAGGATATAAACAAATAATACAGAAAATAAGCAACAAGAAAAATACAGAATAGTGCACTTAAAGGAAGACAACAATACAAGTAATACATCTAATCATTACTACATGATAGAGAAAATAGTGATTAAGAAAGATACATCACCACTTGCTTATGTTACCGTCATTCAGATCCGCAGTCCCTGGGCAGCCCTGGTTACAGCGAGGATTTGGAGTACCTTTCCTTGCAAGTGGGAGATCCTACACAGTGTGTCCACCCACAGGTGAGGCATCCAAAGTCACTGCAAGAGGGTCCAGCCTTATATACTAAAAATCAGCAAGTCAATGACTTGCATGTTTCTTTGTGCGGAAACATCTGGTGGTTCACCCCACAACCAACTGAGACCAGGGCTTGGCCAGAGCCCAAGGTACGGTCGGTAGGGTTTCCTGAAATATCTCATCTAGACATTCTATCAGCATAATACTTTAATAGTTGCACAAGATTTGCAAAAGTCCTTAATGTATCCAGTCTGGCATTAGTTCTTGAAGTATCAGCAAAAAGTCCTTAAAGTGTTAGCAGTTTATTATAACCTAACGCACTAGTTATTGACTATAAAAATACACAGGGTTCATCTTCTAGGTCAGCTCTGGCTTGGCCCTATTTTCCAAGCTCCTTCAGACTCCTAAATCACATATATTTCCCTGTGGATGGGCATGCTTTGTAGCCTTGGAACCACAGTGAGTTTCATATTTATAAGTCTAAGAAAATGTTAAACCAGATTTTTTTTCCCCTAGACTTCAGCAAGATGATCTTAAAGACATTAAAACTAGTGACAGCCTTACTTAATCTGTTAGCTGACTGGTAGACATGCACATGTTGGTTAAAAAACAGGCTATGTGCAGCCTTCCACCTTCACAGCAGGTCAGGGTACATCCTTCTTGAATCATCGCCACAATGCACAGATCTGCCATTATAGACTTGCTCATAAAATAGCATCAACCAGAAAATGTCAACCAAATTAAAGCACCTGTTCTCTTTGTTGCAAAGGGAAGGAGATGTTTCTTTCTGCAAGAAATTTATGTCTTGGGCTTTCCATGGCTAATTTATGTATTTTTTAAACCACTGTAGAACTGCCAGAAACAAGGTATTGACAATCCCAGTGTTCAACTCAAAATAGACTTGGAACTAGTTGTGCAATGGTTCTTTCCTCTGAGGGTTTTTTAGTGTAGTTTGCAGAATGGTGCAGTGAAGTGTGACTTGTATGCAGTCTGGTTTTGCTTTGCTTGACTGGTGTATTATCACTTGGATAGGACAGTGATGATGGAGTGATGGTACTCAAAGGATGTGCTCCTGCAGATAACGTTACATGCACGTTTCAGAGTCAGTGCTCCCCGTCCTGTTCATGTTCCTTATCACACACTCATTGCTGCAGTATCTCATTGCCTTCCAGATACACCATAAAGGCTAGACTGAAAATGTCCCCTCTGTTTTCCCTCCAGCCTCTCTCCTCTTACGTGGGTGGAGAGGGACTGAGGAAATAAAAGAGCCTTAACATTGCATTCTTCTGGGAAATGTCTTGATGGGTACGATGAAGCACACAGCTTCTTTTTAGAAACCACCGGGAGGTCTGGTGTTGGGAAGGCAGGAGACTTTCACTCTCCACTTGGCGGGGTGTCTTCTGTGCTGATCCACCAAAGCTGTGCCCCATGGACAGAGAGCATGTCCTGCACATGTGGCTCTGATCCAGACAGTGGAACGTCACAGAGCTGAGAGTGGTGCCCAGTCCCACATCAGAACCTGCCCTGGCTGCCCAGTCTGGGTGGCTGGATCCCAGCTGTTCTACCTGTTCCCCATGAACCTCTGCACATGAAACTATTGTAGATCCCCTCTGAGCTTCCCTGAGCCTTTATCAGCTGAAGATTTGACAGGCTTACATTTCTGTTACAATTCACATGCTTAAAGGCCTTTTACTCCTCCCCTCCCTGCTCTAGCCTCTATTATAGAGGGCTAGTTTTATAAGCCTTATTAGAGTCTCATCTTGCAAAGCTCTCGGGGGTTATTTGGCTTGATAAAACACCATATAAATTGGAGTGGCTGTTGATTTTGGAGCCTTTCTTATGAGACAATTGTGTTTCCAATTAGGGATCTCCTTCTCTTACATGCACAACATGTTTTTTTCTTTGCTAGATGGTTTAAAATGCCTGCCATTTGCTGATAAGCTCTGCGCTAGACCTTTTGTCTTCTCCTGGTGCGTGTGTACAGGACAAAGTGCACAATGGAATAGTGAATACAACTCCCCAGATCCATTGCCAGTTATATAAAGGCTGATACAAGACAGTGTTCATTCTCCCCAGCAGCTGTGGGGATGTACAGAAAATTCAGTAATGAAGGTAGATGCTGGTTGAACACTGCCAAATGTGGCATTATGTGGTTTATAAAACAGCCTCATAAGGCTGAGAAGGTAGATTAGCAGGGCAGGAGTGCTGGCAAGTGCCAGTACCAGCTGGCTGTTTGCGGGCATGGTGTCTCCTTGGTAGGAGGCCTGGCCGCAGGGAGGGATGCTGCTGTGGGGTCCCACAGAGCCAGCGCCCCATCATCTGAGGGACGGGAGGCAGGACGAGTGCGCACGGGCCATTTCAAGGTTCACAGGCCAGTATCACCCAGGTCAGAAATAAGTGAAGGATCACCATAATATTTTTGTTAAACCTTTCTTTACTTCTGTTTGCCTGGTCAAAAGGACTTCCATCATGAATTAGACTCGATCATAATGGGGTTGCAGATTTTTCCCCCTCTCCTCACCCCAGAAAGTTACGTAAGAAATAAGAAAGCCAGGCTTATTAGAGGATATTATCTATTAGGATAACATGGGTTCCGATTTGGGGGCCAAAAGTGTTCTTTTATCTTTTAAAAGATGACTAGCTAAAAACGGCTGTGAGGCAGGCCTTCCTGATGCATGCAGATTTTTAAGGGTGGGGGAGAGGTGGTAATTCTGTCATACTTTTTTAAAAAGAGTAGGAGGTAAAATTTACTCTGGAGTCCGTAACATGCTCCAGCACACTTGTCCTCTGGTAGTGGCCTGTGCTAAAAGAACATCAATAAAATTGCTGATGCTGCTTTTAAGTAACAAGGTAATTACAAAGGATGGGGAGGGGGACATAACTAAAAATCTGAAATAGTAGTTAATGCCATTCCCATTAAGTTACCAGCCTTAAATACATGGCTTACTGCATCTCTAACTTTTAGTGCTATAAAATAGTACAAATTGCAGACTTAAGAGATCATTAGAATAATATACAATGGATTTATCTTCATGAATAAAAATGATGCAACACAGGGCTTTTTCTTTTGTGGATAAGCAGATACAAGCCAAGACAAGAAAGACTATGTTCCCAGATAGTGTTTCTTAAGAACAGCAAATCTGATTGTGCTCCAAAGGTTGTACTGTATGTGTGGTTAAGGCTGTGTCTTAACCTCCTTGATGTAAATAGTTCTTAAGATAAAAGATGAAGCTCTTCCGAGAATATTTTGCCATTCCCTGGTGACAAATCAAGAAAATGTTTTGTGCTGATTAAGTCACTGTCAGAAGGTCAGCCATCTCAGTGAACTGATTTAGAAGCCTCTTAAATAAATCACCTCTTCTTCTTCCCCCTGTTCATTACTCATTCAGCTCTGTACCTGCCCTGGAGATGTGGACGGGGCATTGTGTGCTAGAACCTCAGCTGTGACTCTGCCCCCACCTCTGGGAAAGCTTGAGCAGCTGAAACTTCCTTTGCTGGTGTCCACCAGCTCTGTGGCAGAGCGGCTCCTGCTGTGCCCTGTGCCCTATGGAATGGAGAGGGAAGACAACCTGTACCCATAGTGGGGGTTAGGTTTTGTCTGCCCTTGAGCTGGTTATGTTAAATGTGGCTACTCATGATTTAGACTGCATCTAGCTTTAAGGTGTGGTGAAACTGTGCAGGTTCTCATTCCAGCATGGTTGGAAAAGTACCCTGCTTACCCCAGAGTGTCTTGTTATTCCAAGCAAGTCTAGAAACAATGTGCCTCCCTTCTCTGCTTCATTTCATATCTGGTAATGAGAAAGTGTGAATGTGCCCCACTTCTGCTTAGCTAAGTTGTCTAGAGGACAGGTCTTTCAGGTTGTAATTTCACAGAGTTACTCTGCATTGGGGTACAAGCAAAGCAGTTGCACAGCCAAGTCAGCAAGTGACTGTGCTGACACGAGCCTTTGGCATGCTGCCTGGCGTCTCTCTCTCTTGTATCATATTGGATACCTTTGCATAGTGGGACTTCTTGGGACAGTATCTGCTGGTCCTGCCTTTTACTTTCCCTGTGACTATGCTCTTGGAGATGGAGCACATTGCCGAGGCGTTGCCAAGTGCCTGCTGGGAGTCCCTGGCCCTCGAGTGAGCCCTTTTCAGAGCCTCACCTCAGCACAGCACTGAACAAGATCCTGGCTGTCTGCAGTGGTCTGTCTGCAGTGCCGTGGTACATCATGTCATTCAGTATTGGACTGCTGCACTGTCTGCTCCCTTTTTCCCTGGAGCTCCTGCAGGTCAAGCACTTGCACCCAAATCTGCTTGCGTTTGTGCTATGAACTGCAGATGGTTGTGGCTCTCGGACCTTTCTTGCCTTTCTGTCACCTCACGTCAGGTAAAGCAAGCATTTTTTCAGAGGTGCCGGCAGTAAAACTCCACTGGCTCATGCCAAAGGAGACTCAGTGCTTCAGTCTTGAGGCTGAGGGGCCCACGCAGTCACATACAGCGACCTCGAACAGCACTGGGAGAGGGGAGACTGCAAAAAAGGACTGTTGCAGAGGCCTGTGGGATTTTTTTACGAGACATTAAACAAGCATAAATTCTGTTATCATTAACATTTTCCATACAAAGCTGAACAGATCCAGGAGCTCTAGACCGCATTAGGGCTTCGTATCATCTGGCCATTACAGTTTTTGGTGCCGAGCCAATTTCAGCCTCTCACGAATCAGAGCTTTGACTAGCAAAAATCTGAAAAGCTTTTGCTCTGTTTTCTAACTGGACGAGATGTATCACCGGTGCTCCAGCTTTTCTTTTCTCCCATTTCCTAAAACAATAAATATTTCTCATAGATGGACCTAATGGTTTAAGCACAACCTGGCAGTTCATGAAATATGTCCTTGCTTTAATCAGAATCCTGAAGCAAACAAGGAGGGAAATAAAAAGCCAATAATATGCTTGGTTGTGTGCACAAAAGTAGAATGAAATATATGAAGCTGGTAATGGCTCTGCTGTCACATCTTAAAAACATTTGCTTTGACTTGCATAAGTGTCAATTCAGCTTGCACTTGATACATTACACCATAGATAAAGCTGCTGGCTTTTAAAATCAGGTCTCTCACTCAACAAATGTAGAGATACTCTAAGTAGCTACTCTGTATTGTTGGGTAATGATGTATATAGCAGAGAAAGCGTTTTTCTTTAAAAGCTCAACTTTTAGGCTGCAATTTTTTCTGCCATGTCTCTACATTAGGGAAAGAGCCAAGAAGCTCAGCCACAAAGCATGATTAAAGGCAGATCTCTTTTGCCAGGGTTACAGTAAATTCAAGCTCTTGGCCATTTTCTAGGGCAGTGTGTTAAGCCAGGCCTCGTGCTGTGCCAGTGCAGCTTCCCGGCTTCTGGGCAGCCTGGCTGGAAAAAGAGCTGAGGAGCTGGGGACTCTGTGTGCAGCTACCTGGAAATATTGCAAATCTCAACCTCCATTTGTTAAATCTTCTGTTCCACTGAACATCCTCATGGTGGTCCTCTGTGCCTACGTGTTGTGGCTTTGAACTGGACTATGGGAGATGAGATTTCTCTGCTGCTCTTTCTCTGTTGGAAATGCCTCACCTCTCTCACACTTACACCTGTTACATCATTTAGCTGGTCTTGGAAGAACTAAGACTCCAAACTCATCTAGATCCTCTGTTATTTGAAGGCAGTGATTGCATGACGAAAACTCTTCTGTTCTAGTCTGTCTGATCTTACTTCTGTGTCTCAGGAGCTTGAGGTAACCCAGTTATTTCTGCCCTCTTTGCGTTATTGTGACAAATGAAATGCAACGCCTCTGGTACCACAGAACAATAGGTTTTTTTAGGCCATGTGAATCTCAGGAATCCTGGCAGAAGTTCACCGGTTGCCTGTCTCCAGCCTGGCCACTCCCCTTACAGCGCTGAATGCCTTATAGTCTTTTTCTTTTGGTTCCTTTTTTTTTTTTTTCCCCCAAAGGAAGAGTATTGTACAGAACGACAGGTTAGATCTCCTGAAAAGCAAATTTCACTCCCTGCCTCCAGACCAAGATCATGGAAATGTGGCACTCTTACCCAGGAATACCTTCTAGTTTCTCCTTTGGAATTCAAAACTGACCAGCAGCCTCCTGCCACACAGAGAACTTTCTTAATTTCTTAATTTTTTCCCCAAGATGACACTGAGTCAGACTAAAGTCTCCTGTCTTCATCCTCTGTCCTATCTGCCCTCTACCTATCTTTGACATACTCCCACCTTTGCCTCTTACTTTTGTTCCTGAACATACTGCATTTAGTTTCTATGATCAAACCTGATGGATAAATGGATCTTTTGTCATGTTGAGGTCACATCTGTCGTAAGCTTGTTCATGTTTTTGTCCCAGCCCTTTCTCTGTTTATCATGTGGTAGGCCTAAGCTCCCTGTCTAAATGCAGCACTGGCCCTTCTCTGGCTGTGTTGCTCATTTCCTTTGTACTTTCACTTTATTTGCCCTCCTGTTGTAAATTGTTCCTTTATCCCCTCCTAGAACCTTGTAGTCCTCTTCCCATTTTACTCCTGCTGTATAAGACCTTGTCTCTGTGCTAATGCTCTTCCTCCATTTCTGCACTTGGAGGTTTTTGCACTGCTCCTCCACTTGTCTGGAGTCCCTCCTGTACAAACAGCCCTCATTCCAGAGGCACATCCTACGTGTTAAGCATCTCTCCAGACCTTCGTTCCAGCACTCATCTTTGAGCCACCTCTGCTTTTCTTCTCTCTGGGCTGGAGAAATCCCATTAACGGGCACTCAAGTGCTGTGTCCTTGGAGTGCCCACCTGTCAGGGTCGCAGCATCCACTGCGATTTGTTCAGCTGGGTGTTTTACTGGAGTATCCTGGAGAGTAGCTAGCTGTTCTGAGCAAAAACTCTAGTCAGGGAGAAATGACTTACAGGGGGCTATAAGTTAATGCACCTTGCACTGGGCAAGACAGTTTACCTTACAACTGCTTCTCAAGACTACAGCCTCTAATTTTCTTGTCATATAGCCTTGAACTTTATTTACTCTGGAGACAATTGAGATGGCTTTGAGTGTTTCTCAAACACTAAACAGCAAGAGCTGGATTGAGATGTGTGAATTGCTGAGAGCCTTAAGTGACAGCTGCTGTACTTGTGACTCTTGGGTGAGGAAATTAGAGGCTATGAAACCTCTAGAAAGGCTGTCTGTCACTTTATTTACTTTGCCCAAGGTCCCTAAGGCTCGCTCAAAAACGTGCTTCTGAGGACTGTTTAGCGCTCGCATGTTTACAGTGCAATGGAGTTAAAAGCACTTGGGATTTGCCTTGCTGCTGGAAAAGCTGGGTGGGAAGCCAGGCTGCCTTGAATGCTTTTTAATCAGGACTAAAGCTCTGAGGATAGGAATGGGTGGCTTTTGCCACAATGTTGTTTGATCAGTGGGAAGGGAGACTCATACCTAGGATTGGCTGTTGTCCTGCTTGAGGGGCAGCCTCATGACATGCAGGGGGATAAACATATCTGGACTTTTCCAATCCCATTTTTCCCTGCAGGCAGTTTTAGAATTTCCAAACAACACTCTCTCAACTTTTTTGCCCTGTCCCTAGATAAAAAGGAGGGACCTATTTCAGAGAGGCATTGTGCTTTAAACAGGAATTTTGTCTTCATAATACCAGTCCTCCTCCCTCTGCAGACTTCTGCATCTTGGAGGAGGGCTGCAGCCCTCCAGGTGACCTTTCTCACTTGCCCTGTGGATGGATGGGAAGCAGGAGCATTTAAAAGGCCTCCACCACATCCTTTGCAGAGCAGGGAGGTCCTTCCTCCATTTCTGCTTCGATATTCAGGATCTAGCTTGCCACATCTTTTCCTTCAGCATTGGTTTTAGAGGGGGATTCACCCTCTTCTGCCCTCAGCCTGAGGATCTTGACCTCTGGGGCAGTAAGAGCCAGATGTGGATCCTTATAGCCATGTTTATTCCACTGGCTAATGTGGTTCTCATGAGAAATACAGCTGAGCCCCTCTATAACTCAGGAAGTGGGCGGCAGAGTGCTACACGAGAGCAATTGAAGCATCTATGAAATGCTGCTGGAGCCCATGGTGTTTTAAGGAGTCGAGGCCATGAAGAGTGATTGCAAAGGATGTCTTGTATTTCTGAATTTGAACATTATCCCTCCTCCTGAATGCTGCTCATGTGTGTCTAAAAACTTAAAGACAGCTTTTCCCAACTGCTGTCTCTGAAATACAGGGAAGGAAATATTCCCTTTATCACAAGGTGAACCCAGAGATGATAGTCCTTGTAGTCTTGGAAGATAGTTCCCTTTCCTATCAGAAATCACGGGGAGGGTCTTCATTTCCTCTGTGATGAGAAATGTCTTTGCGCTGTGTGGCACTGGAGGTGCTGTCAGCAGTGAAACACTGCATCTGGCTGGGGAGGCACCTTCCTCGGGGACTGGGCTTGCAAGTAAATTCCAGGGTCAAAGCCCTTTCTGAATATCAAGGTGGTATTTCAGTCTTTTTCCAAATCAGCTCTAGAGTAGCGAGTGCAGGATATTCATGACAAAAATAATCTGGCCACTGCCAGATTTATAAGGCTAAAATCTGGGAGATGGAGTCTGATTCCTTGCCCTGCCAGTGACTGTGACCTTGGGTAAGTCCTGCTTGTGATGAGGGTGGCTGAGATGAGAGCTTGAGATGTTTTTGTCAACAAAAAGGTGCTTATGTAGGCATAGGAAAAATAAATAAATAATCCAGGAAATGTAATTTTTTTATCTTCCATTACCTAGGGAAAAAGATTCAAGAAAACTTGGCTGGAGTCCCTGCTCACTTAATCCTTTTCTCCTTGACAGAGGATAAGAAAGTTCTCTGGGTGGCAGGAGGCTGCTGGCTAATTTTGAATCCCAGAGGAGAAACTAGAAGGTATTCCTGGGTAAGAGTGCCAAATTTCCATGATCTTGGGCTGGGGGCAGGGAGTGAAATTTGTTTTTCAGGAGATCTAACCTGCTGTTCTGTACAACACTTCCTTTGGGAGGGTGGTGAGTGTGAAGAGTTAAGATGGAGAGGATAAGAGATGAGAAGTTGTGAATTCTCTGTGCTGGAGCATATTCTTCAAGAGCTGGCTCTTAGCACATAAAGACGCAATTTAATATTGAATGCACAGTGAAAGAGTTCTTGAGTAGAAAGCAAACAGGACCAGAAAGGGGATACAAATAAATAGAGCAAGTACCAACCTTTTCCCAAGTCTCACCTTAAATTCCCTTTTAAGAAGAGGTAAAGCTGATACCACCATTTCCTGCTTGAGGAACTCCTGCTACTTTATCACTGTATAAATGCAAAACAAGCCAAGCAGTAAAACAGTCCTCTGGTGATCAGTTGTGCTGCTGACAGCCTGTGGCTGCGGGTCCTTCTCAGAATGCAAGCACAGTTGGGTATTTTTTGCTGTCCTGCAAAGCCAAATGCCTCAGGCAGGTTTTACCCACGATTTCCTGCCACCTATTTCATGCAAATAATAGTACATTGATAGCTGCAGTTTGTTGTTTTACTTTGGAGCATCCGTTTTCTGTGAGATGGTTTTCAGACAAATTGGGGTGGGGACAGAGTCTTTGCAGCACAGTATGGAAGACAAATGTTAAAGCTCCATCCTCACTGTGTCAGCTTTAAAGATAATGGAACATCTTTGCATGTTGACATCGCTGAGCTCTGCCTGTTCCACCCTGCGCCCCTTGGTTACTTGTCATATCTGCAGGTAACAGCTGGGTAAATAAAGCTCATATGCTAATGGTAGGATTACCATCTTATTATGCTCTGCTCTCAGCAACATGAGTTGAAATTATAGCTGTTCCCTTTTCAAGGTTGGAGATGCACTCAGTTCAACAAGTAAGGGAAAGCTGGAAACTTGTGGTATCAAAACTTTCAGGTTGGCTGGGAAAAATTCTACATTTCAATGCTTGTTACAGTTCTTGCCTCAGTCCTGGCAGTTATCCTAAAACTACCCACAAAGTTTCCTCATCTCTGCAGCAGACAGATACAGTGCTATGGTGCCCAGCACTGACGTAGACACTGTTGATTTTAGTGGAGTCTGGTTTATATGGTGGCCCTGGCTGAGCTGTCTGGTTTACCCAAAGATGCTCTGATTCAGTGGTGAAACACACTTCACTCTGCTAGCCCCTAGCCCAGCATCTCACACCCAAGACTTACCTTTCCCTCCTTTTGCAAACGTCTTTTTGCAAAACCTCTCCATATTATTCAGAGGCATTCAGTGCTGTGCTGACATCCTTTCTGCCTGTCTGAAGCAATTTCTGAGGCAGCTCCTTCACAGAGCCCGCCATCCGCTACAAATGGTTGGAGCCATGGCTTGCTCTCTGGGCTTCCCAGGGACCTGGAAAGGGGTTCACTCTGGCCTGTGTTTGAGACTTTTGAGCCTCTCTGAAGTGAAGGAGAGTTGTTCCTTGTTCTGTCCTAAAGATGTGTTTCACCACTGCAGAGTTTGAGGGAATGGTGAGACTTGAGCTAATGCAGAAGTTAATGTTGTGGTGTTGGGGCTGTGTACAGGTTTGGGCTTCTCAGCCTGACACACAGTACAACTCTGTGTCATTGCAGCTGCCTCAAGCTTTTCCATCTGTTCCTTGCCCCCCTTTATTGTTGCCCTGTAACAGAGAAAGGATTGACAAGCTTGTGGAGACTGAATCAACCTCCACTTGTGGTGGGAGTAAGTAGAGAAATGGGGCTCTCAGCCCCCTCCCCTGGTCATAGCCACGGCAGAATCCCTTTAGTGCCAGAAATCTCTGAGGACAGTGCTTTTCCCTCCCTCCTCCTCTCTGTGAGCAGATACAAATTGTCCCACCATGCTCTGTGGGTTTAACTTCATTACAAAAAGTGTCCCTGCTGAAAGCCAATGCCCTTCACAGGTGCTAAGGGAGAAAAATGTGTCTGAAATAGCCCATCTGGTACGTGTATTTTGATTACTTCCTCCCTTCCATCTCACTGCCCTCATTACTAAGAAATGCCCAAATGCTGTTAACAGTCCATTCCTCTAATAACAGTGCTGCTTCATCAAGTGCAGCCTCCATTAAAGGAGAAAGCGAAGAAGCTTTTTTTCTTCTTGTGATGGGGAAGGAGGAAATCATGTTGGGAAATTGCGTTTGGACCCAGAGGAGGGTAGGGAAGGGAAGAACAGCCCCAGGGCAATAGGTAGCGAGATGCTGTCCTGTCAGTTCGATGGGCCAGCAGGCTTAGAGCAAGCAGTGCAAAAAAGCTGAGATAACACAACTGCATTTGGTCATTCACAAGGCAGATAGACCTTCAATCTCCACTGGTCTTATAGGACTGTAAAAGTCCCCAGTTATTTGAGGGACATACACATGATCTCTCCCTCAGAAAAATGTAGTGCTGACCGTGAAAAAAAAAAAGAACAGTTATGTTTGTATCTGGAACAGTGGATGTTTGAAAGCCAATTAGATGGGCCAGTGATTTTGAAACTAGCAAAAGAGAAGATATGACCAAGAGTTAGAGCTAACTAAATGAGGAATGTAGTTGCTTATGTAGTCCAAAGCACTGCAAAACATTTATGCTACAAAATCAGATGTCAGTTAAGTTGCTACTTTCTCAGGTTGTGTTCCAGAATTTCTGTTTCTTCCTACTCATTTCTCATGCTCCCAGCATGACCATATCATAACCCTTTGTCTTGGCAGTTAAAAAAAATAATCTAGGTGTAGTGACCTGTCATCTCTGTCTTGAAACAATAAATTGCACTGTCTGGACATCTGTGCTGAGCAATAAATTTGTCTCTTGGGTTAAGCAGAACTTCAGTGTAGAGGCAAGGAAACAGTGAATTTGTGAATTGTGAGGAGATATTTCTATTTGTCTTCTGATTTGCTGCTCTTCCCTACATCTCCCGGCCTGGCATTTGGGTAGTCACTGAGTCAACTTAGCCTCTTCTTCCCTGCGTGAATTACCAATAAACTAAAACTGACTTTTTCCTGGGTCCTCATTGTCTGGGGGAGGCTGCAACCAGCACCTGATGCTTGGGGAGGGGAAAGATGTGATGATATTTCAGTCTCTATTTGTACTACATTTGTTACCTTCCATAACCTCACATGTGCTTTCCGTTGGCAGAGAACAAGCTGCTCACTAATTGTGGGTTTCCCACAGGAAGTGTGGCCCTGCAGTCTCTGCAGCAGTTAGAGGAGCGTTTTCTTAACTGAGCACTGAGCAGACCTTTCTACCAGTCACTTCAGGCCTTAGTGTTAAGCTAGAATAAAGCTGCAGAAAAAGATCATATAGCTGTGGCTGAATGGAGGTTGGGACTGTACTACTAAGTCTGTGTCCTCTAAGGCATACATCCTTGTTTCGTAGGTTGCAGCTCTTGGTTACTTTTGCAAAATGTTTTGGTATTTCCATGGCCTCTTCTGTTCTTTTTCCACAGCAGAAGTGAGCCTCTTTCTTGTTTCTTTTATCAGGGCTTTCAGTAACCCTTTCAGCTAAAGCAGCCAGCAGCATGAGCAATGGCATCATATCATTAGTTGAAAAAGCAGCTTCAACACTTGATTTAATGTCTTTATGGAGGAGGCAACAGAGACAGTGTGTGTGGTGTGGAGTTGGGAGCACTGGAGTCAATTTGTACTTGTCAGGAAAACATGCTAAATTTCTCTCCCACTGTGTCATAATTCTTTGGTTTATTAGAAGCACTCAGAGTTGGCGCTCTCTTGCCTGGCTAGCAGGAATCCTCATTTCACCTTCTTCCTGGTCCTCCCCTGGTGCTCAGATCTTGCTAATGCTCCACAGCCAGCATGCTCCGTCACGCTTTGACTTCAGCACAGATTGGTTTTTTAAGCTCTAGCTGCCAGATGTGCCACCCCAAGCTGGACTTTAGGTGCTGTGCTGCCTTGGAGATAGTCCAAGGCAGCAGTTACCTCTGACAGCCCTCTCATTCTTTGTTCCCTTACAGCAGAGGGATTCTCAGTTCAGCCTGGACACCTGAAGTGTGGGTAGCCACCTCCCCACCTCAGACCTCTCACTCAATTGCAATGCAACAAGCCTAAGGTGTGTGGCTGTTTCACTCACAAACCCAGCAGGAGCTGTGATAGACAGTAAACTGTTTGTTCATCAAATTATATAAAAAAGACGGACCCTCGGGAAGTGAGTGCGCGCCGTTGATAGAGCAGGGACTCCCCGGCCGCCCAGCGCTGTTTTGCTTATTACCGCTTGCTAAAATAAATAATTGAAATCTAATTTGTCCTAACTTGCATCATTTTGGCAAGATAGTCTATAACAGGAGCCATCTTCAAAATCTAGGTACTGCTTTGGATGCCCAGACCTCTGTGCAGTCCACCACCAGCCACCACCATCTCCATCACCGTTGCTGCTGTTTTCTTCATTGGGCCTGACGACTCTTGCAAAAAGACTTTAGGAGCTAGCAGATGCCCCATGCGTTGCAAGGCCCGGTACGCAACACAGGCGCTTTCTGCATGCAGGATTAGTGCCTGTTAAACAGTGCTGGCAGAGGAGCAGCTATCCATCTCAGTAAATGTCCAGCTGAGGACACAGAGCCCAGCTCTGGCACAGGCAATACCATTCTGCAGGAGACAGCTTGACTACTGCTGCCAGATAATGGTTTGCCTCTACTTTCAGCCTGTACTGTAGATTACATGCTCTCAGGATTCCCCCCGAAAGGCAAAGGCAGGTCCAAGGAGAGGTGTTTGTTGGTGTGGGTGAGGAAGGAGAAGGTTGGAGGGGAAAATGCTGTGATATACTTGATAGAAATCACTGCACGTTCAGGTCTTTCCCTTATATAACAGGCAGGATAAAGGTGCAGGGCCAGGAACACCACTAGCACGTCACTTGATGCATTCAGGGACACTATCGAGGGGATTTCCTGCATTTCTTGCAGATGGGAAACATTTCTGGCATTCTCCTCAGAGGTATTGCTGGGCTGAGCCAGATGCACAGAGAGCAAGAGGAAATCTTAAATTTCAAAGTGGTGTGATAGCATTACACAGTGGGCAAGTCATCAGGAGAATATTGTCTGTGGGCAGCAGCCTCGATGTGCTGGAGAGGAGAGCAGAGCATATATTTGAGAGATTTGTTCCCTAACACACCTTCTCAGGGCCAGGGCTGGACTTACCTTGAGTACAGTAGGGTTCATCCCCAAAGAGCTTTATAAGGCTCACTGAAATCTTTGTCATTCTGTCTTAATATTGATGCGCACTAGAGGCATGATCGAGTGGAGGTTATTGTACAAAACGAGAATAGCAGAGCTTATTCATTATCAAGATAATACGACCAAGATGAGACCAGCTGGGACACGTGAAAATAGAAAAATTAGCTGTTCTGTTCTAAAGGAGCCTGTAAACATGCATATGTGCACACAAGTCTGCTCCAAAATACTCTGCTGAGATCCTTACTGGCTAAAAACCAGTAGAGCCACCACTTGCCAGGGTGGAAAACTTTCTCTGATTCCTGCCCTGCTTCCCACAACTCCTGCTGTCCTGTAGCCAACTAGTGACAAATGCCAGGTCCCAGCCTGCCTGGGGGGCTGATGTGCCTGGTGCCAAGCCAGCTCCCACAGTGAGCATCTGAATCCACATAATGTGTCTTGATGCCTTGGTCACCCCAAAACAGTGCTTCTGGCTACTCTGTGAGAGGTCGTTGGGGACGGGGGAAAGTAAGACAGGAAGAGCAGGGGAGGCAAAGGAGCTCGTCTGCTTCTTAGAGTTGCAGAGACAGGAACCACCAGGAAGTCCCAATTCCTCCAAGTTAGTTCCTTGGAGCTCTGCTCACTGCCCCTAACGCTCCCCCCATTCCTTCCTGCCCTCCCCAAGCATGGGGGTTTCCCAGGAGAGTGCAGCTCAAAGGGAACTTGGGGCACAACCTCCCTGTTCAGTGCGCTGTCACTGTGCCACTGCAGCAAAACTAATATCCATGTTTCAGTTCCCTGACTTTCACCAGCCAAATCATTTACTGTCTTTTCCTACTCTCCCCTCTTCCCTACCCTGGCAGTAACTGTGTGTGCACATAAAAGCTTAGTGAATGCTAATCAGGATAAATGTAATGGTGTTTCTAGCCCTGTGAACACATGCTTTATGACTGTTGTGGGTTTGGGGTTTTTTGGTGGTTTTTGTTTTGTTAAAAAAAAAAAAAAGTCCCACGGGGTTTTTGTTAACATAATTGTGTTGAGCAAATTTGAAATATTTGAAAGCTTTTAAGTGCCTGTTATATATATATCCAAGGTTTGTCTTGGAACATGCTAGGTTGCAACAGACATTTTCCAATTAAGTGAAACAGCAGTGAGGATAATGGGTTTATGGAAATGGAAGAGCCATGCTGGAGGGAGATGGAAAGCCAAAAAGCATTAATCTTAATAGGATCCTTTTTCTTTCTTTTTTTTTTGTTTTTAGCTTTGCTTTTCCTTTAAACTTTTTCCTTGGGCATATCCCTGGTTCTGCAGTGGCACGTTCTGTATCTAGAGAATCTCTTCCTCTTTTTTTCCTCATTTAGTTCAATTTCTCTCTTTTTTTTTTTTTTTTTTTTTTGCTTCTCCTTTCTCCAAGAAATCATCTGCACTATCCTTTCTACAGTGATGGAGGCTCATGCACACATAGAGTCATCTGTCACTTTAACTGAGCGTGCAGTGTGGGAAATGGGGAATTCACAGCCTTCTGCTCTGGAAGGCAGAGTAACCCTCCAAAGAGCCAAACCCTCCCTCCCTCTGCCTCTGGTAAAGGAAAACTTCTGGGAGAGGTCTGGGCTCTGGTCCAGTTCTGCAGCCCAGTCACCTTGGACCAGGCTCTTCCCTTCTGTATAGTGAGCAAGTATCTTTTCCAGACAGCTTCCCGGTGAAATCAGCAGGATCCAGGGTGGAATCAGTGCGTAGGACTGGCATCCTTTTATGCTGCTATAATTTTCATGTTGTGCCTTGCTGGGTCAGCGCTTGGCTGAAGTCCCCGTGGGCTGAAGCAGCCAGGTAGGTAGCGGCCCAGGAAGGTGGCAGTGAGCTCTGCTGTGGGGGCGTCCCCCCTCCTTGGGGGGAGGCTCTTTGACCTGATCAAAGGGGAATCTGATGCTTACAACCAGAAATCAGGACTCAAGACCCTAGCCAAATTTCCTGGGAGCTTGAAGAAAGTAGAGAACTTGTGGGTTTCACCTGACACATTATGCAGAGGGAGCACTGTTCCACCTCCCAGGAGGGATGCTGGACTCAACTCACAACTTTCCTTTATCTGTCACCTCTCCCACCATTTCTAAACTGATCTGTGAAACATTCCCACACCCAACTCTCACTCCTGCTTCACCCTGATCCTGTGACTACCAGCATGGATTTCTGTGGGATGCTTAACTGGACTACATCTCCATAGAAAAGATCATCTTGAGTCTGGCATGGATTTTTCTAGTTTCCTTCCTATCCCTGGCTGTAAAAGTGGACTATGTTTCTTTAAATCCACTCACTCCTTTACAATTGCTATTTTGAAGGAAACAGTGCTTAGATCTTTAATCTGAAAACAAAAGAGCGCAGACTCCCCAACTGTATTTATCCATGCCCACATCAGAAGGGTTGGAGGCTTAGACACCACAAATGCCTCCCTAGAGGTAGGTGCACTTCAATAGTGGATGTATATATATAACATTTAGGTTAGATAGGCTTTTGCATGGGAAGGGCCCCGAAGGTACTACATAATTCCACTCTATTGAGGTACTAATACTGCACCTGTCACCGTGGCGTTGGTGTGATATTAGAGCGGGTCACTGGGGAGAGCACATTGATCCCATCTGTATACAGTTTGCAGCATCCTCTGCATCCTTTATGTCCAATGCATCAGTCCTTGCCCAGTTTCCTCCCCTCCTCTAACGGCAAAATCTTTCATCCCTGAGCCAAAGCAAAACGGCTTCACCAGTTTCGATGTCCTCAGGAAATGTGTTGGGCTTCTGCCACGAGTACACAGACTACTTCCACACCCAGAAGCTTTCAAGCAGTAAGCAGGATTAAGACACACAGCCGTAGGCTTTTCTGTGACCTTTGGGTATTTAAACACTCTTGGCCTGGCTTCATGAATATGAGTAGACTTCTATCCGGTTTCCAACCCAGTGCTCTCCCTGCACGGAAATACTTGAAATAGCGGTTTTGACTGTTTCTAGATGGCTTTCTTGGAAAAGTAAAAAATAACGCTGTAAGTGATAATCGGACTTTATACCTTTATTTCCCCATGATATTATGTTTCCCTCTGTTTTCAAGACCGTTCTGTTTCTGTCATATGCTCACTCTCAGTGCGGGTTTTTTTTTGAGATCTAAAATCCTGCATTTGTGTGTGTATGTAATGATTTTAAAGGCTTTCTCCAAGCTATTCTCCCACTAGAGGGTACTCCTGCTACATCAGAAATAGACATTCAAGGCTGGACTTGGTTCGCAATGCGTCCCTCTTCTTTCAGAGCTGGCTGTTCATTGACAGCACAACCTGGGTGTGTTCAGTCGTGCTGCTTCCCTGCTTCAGCAGTCGTGGAGCTGCCTGTTGCTGGTTGTGCAGGGGCCCGGAAATGTTGTAGTGCCATTCTGGCCACTCCTGTTTCCTCCTCGTTGGCTCCACAACAGTCTGCTCCTCTGTGAGCGGAGACAGTTTGTCTGACCCCCTGGCCCTCAGGCTGGGGCCTGAGGTTAGTGCCAGCTCCAGGGAGCTTGTGGAGAGCACCTGACACCATGCTACCAGGCTTTGATTTGAAAATGCTCTAATGGCTACGTGGCCCTGCGGAAGCAGGACTGCTGCTGAGCTGAGGGGTAGAGTTTGGGTGCTCTTGTTTTTGGGGCATGTTATCGGAGTCAGGAAACAGAGAAATTTTGCTGGCCACCCTTTCTTAGGCAGGAGATCAGATCATGTGGCCTATTCTGGCCTTGAACTGTGTGCATGTGTTGGCTGTTGATGGATGGCAGGCTCCCTTAAGAGCAGATTTATTTGGCTTTCATGTTGTGAGACTGTAAAAGTAGCTTTGGGTATGGCAGGACCCCCTCCCTTCTCCTCTGTGCCTGAATGCCCCTATGTATTTATGGCAGGCAGACTGCCTGTGGGCAGGCAGGCAGGATGCAACACAGGCTGTGGTTTATGCTACTCCAGGTCCTGTTCTTTCATTGCAGCATGGTTTCAGCCTCTGAAATGGCACAGCTAGTGGAGGTGATTTTAGTTTTTCATCTCTCATCCAAGGAAAAGCCCGAGGTTCCTTCCCTGTGGTCCCTCGTATCAGAACTATACCCCAGCGTCTCGCTCCCCTGCTAGCATCTCCTCCTTCATGCCTCCCTGCTCTGTAGAGCCTCTGGGATTTCCACCACTGCTTGCTGCTTTCTCTTTTGAGCATGCTCGTGCTTCTGTCTGTCCACACTGATTAAATGAGTAGGTAGGAATTATAGTCAACTGTTCATCACCAGAGTCAGTGTTCCCTTGACCCAGTCAAGATGAAAGAGGTCAAAATCTTTCTTTCCCAGGCCATTCCTAGCAGTGAGATAGCCAGTTACAGTTTTCTGGCAGTGCAAATCCAGAACTATGCTGGGGATGGTTCTCCTTCCTGAAAGAAGCCCAAGTGGACTCTGTCACCAGCTGCACAAAATGATATCTTTAGAGCAATGAGCGTCACAAGTCAGTACTGGTAGTCAGTTGAAAAGTCTTATACTCACAGGAGAATAAAACATCATCCTTTGCAAAAGAGAGGGCCTGGAGCATATGTTGCGATTTGGAGCAATAAATCCCAAATGTGGACCATGAAAGGGAATGCCACTGTCCCATCAAACCTGTCTTAGACCTCTCCAGAGCAGCTCTTATTTGTGTGTGCTATCTATAGGTGGGTCTTCTACAGGTGTGCTGCCAAACATAGGTGAGGAGATAATGCAAGTCACTAAATGCTCTACCTTGATCATCTGGTCCTCTCTGGCTGAATCCGCAGGCTGTGGGATCTCACGAGAACCCTGGTGATGGTTGGGATGCAGTTGTTTCTGAAGCATCGGTAGAGCTGGCTCCTCTTCAGATATCTGTGTAGCTGCCTACTACTGTGTAACTGGATAAGGAATGACATCCATGAAGCTGGAGAGTAAGTTATACTCTAAAAACCAGCAAAGTCTTCTCTCTTCCCCCAGACTGACAGCACTGCGGTAGCAGAGGCCATGATAGGAGGCCGGAATAGCACTCTGCCCTCCAGGAGTGGAAAGGAAGTTGTGACCATCAGGAAGGAGAAAAATGGAAAACAGAGCCTACAAAGGGGAGTAACTCACCACTGTGACTGGAAAACCTGAAGAAAGTAATCTAGCAGCTCAGAATTACAGTAAATTACAGACCTGGCTTAGTCTGTCTGCTGAGTGCTCTCAGCCTCTATTGATTTCAGAACCAGGCTGTGAATTGCTGCCAGGCAGTGAGCTGGCTGGTGGCTGAATCCTTACGTACTCCCCTGGACCCGATTCTTCTCTTTGTCCCAGTTCCCATCAGTGGCTGTAGATGCTGTCAGTCAGTCCAGCTGAGTGGTGAAACTACTCCATTTGACCCCTATAGAAATCCAGAGGAGTTGCACAGATGCTGTGACATCCCTTTCAAGTTTGCATCAGTGTCATGGAGCCCCTTTTTCTCTCACATACATCCGATTCCTGGTCATTATGCAATATGCTCCTGAAGGCAGCAGGACATCCTGAAGCTCTGTTGGAAGGAGGAGCCTCTGTTTGCTTCTGCCACCCCCAGACACGCATGCCCAGGGCAGCTCACTGAGCGGCTCCATGCCGTGCGCTTCCCAGCTGAGTGTGGATCAATCTGGGAGGTGGAGAACAACATTTCAGCCCACCTTGCGCATACAGAACTGTGGAGGCTGCTCTGGAGAGCTGTTGTGCAAACAAACATCTATTTGTTCGTGCAGCCCGTAGGGATTATGACATGCTGAACTCTGCATTTTTCGAAGCAGGGGCGTGCTGCTCCTGAGAAGCGAGGACTGTCTGAAACATCCCCAGCCAGTGGACGCGAGTCAGCTTGTCCGGCAGGCCTCGTCTGTCGGTGCTGACAGGTCTCTGACAAGCTGCTACTTCTCAACAAAAGTGGAGTCTATTGAGCTAGAGCTCCCTAATGGAGAGGTTTTGAGAGGGAGGATTAGACTTGCTAATCAGGAGGTCTCCAGTGCCCTGTGTTGGGACAGCTTTATTCATAACGGTGAGTCATGCGTGCTCAGGTTAGCAGCCTTGGGGGTAGGCAGAGTGTAAATAGAGAGAGGACCTTCCCTTAATAAGAGCTGTAGCCCTATAATCGAGGCAGCTCCAGTCCATGAGATGTTCACAGCCTCCAGCTGCACTTTGTTCAGGTAAAAATCTGGATTTGCTCTGTTCTCCAGCTTTTCTTCTCTTACTCTCCCTTGATCTTCAAACATCATGCTGTGGCATGCAGCCCTTCCTCTCCCCTGTTTTATGTGCCTTCACTTAATCAGTGGCACCTATTTTGTGGCTTTTGGTGTGATGATCTCTGAGTTGGGAGGCTTGTGGCTCTGTGTGTCAAAGTTAATGATAAAATACACGATATGGTACAGAGCAAAACTAGCAGGGAACCTTTGTGAAAGAGCTGCTCGCGTGGGTGATCAGACGGTGATGGATTCAGGATGTGTTCTCCAGAGCTCACAGAAGCTTGGAGACCAGGAGTGGGTGGCTGGGCTTTGCTGGAGGTCTGTACAAGCTGTCTTGGAGGTCTGGAGTGGGAACAAGGCTGGTGTTATAGCTGAGGAGTGGGGCCAGCAAGGAGAGATGGGAGTGGGGAGAGAGGCAGAATGAAGCCAAGTTGCTGCTCAATTTGAGGTTGACCAGCTTTGGAGGGGGGACATCAAAGCATCAGTCAATGGCTAGGGGAGAGGTGTGGAAGAGCGGTAGTTCTGGGGTGTAAATCTAAATCCCAGAGGATGGAGCAGCATGTAAACACATCACTCGAGGAAATCCTCAGTACCAGCCTAAAGCATGTGGGGGAAGGGGAGACAAAACTAATGAGGATAGATGTTGTACCCGAAGGGATGTTTGCTCTTGCTTCCGTCAGGTACTCAAACATATGAGGAGAGTGAATAATCTCAAAGGCCCAGAATAACCTTGTGAGCTTTATCAGGACTTGTGCCTGTGGTTCCCTCCGTAGGGGCTGACACAAATGAGGGTAATGATGGGTCCCCCCAATTACCACAAAACAGCTTAAAACTGAGCACCTTTAAAAAAATGGAGCTGTGTCAAATCCTTATTCCAGCCTGCTGTCTGTTGCTGTGTCTGCTGAGCTGTTTGTTTGTCTGCTGAAAGGGGAAAAATAATGTGAAACTGGAGACTAAACTAGGCTGAGAAAAGGCTTTTTTTTCTTTTTGTTGTTGTTCTCAGTCTCAGCCTTTCCAGGTGGGTTCCAGTAGGTGCCAGTCTCACCTTATGGAGCAGGGGAGAATGGAAACTGCTAGCAATTCTTCACAGAAATACGAAAAAATACAGCGCAAGAGGGGGTGGGAGGAAAAATGAAAGCTGATAGGAAAGACCACTGTTCTCTGGGACGCTCACTTCATTTCTTTTTCCCTACTCAGCAAAGTTTATCTTGGGCTCAGCAGCACAGACCGGTTTCCCCCCCTGCTCTTTAATTAGCGTGTAGTAAAGAAAGAGGTGTTGGGGGAAGGAAGGAGAAATGGGATATTGTGTTTTGATGCCCCAATGGGTAGAAAAATGCATGGTTTCCAAATATGATAGTTAATGCTTAATCTGACAGACTGTCTCTTATCAACAGACTGTATGTGACACCCCATTACGTGATAATGGAATTCTATATGGAGACCACAGGAGACCCAGTTCCATTCAATTAACTTACAGAAAAGCAAACCTCTGAAAGCATCTTTGTCTTCTCTTTTCCCTACCTCTTTCTCTCCTTTTTTTTCTACCCTGAGAAAATGAGAGAATGAATATTTCTATTTTGTTTTGCAGAGGATTAGTACCAACTAATAGGATTAATATCGCAAGTTGTGTGGCAAATGGAACATTGTTAATAGGGTGATTATTAGAGAATTATATGGAGGGGCAAAAAAATTAAAGCAGTTGAAAGAAAAGCATCTCTGTGGTGGACAGACTGCCATTTCTGTGCAATATCCCAGCAGCTGGCCTGCTCTGCCTCTGGAACTGACTTCAGCATCAGCACAGGGTAGGAAGCAATTTCAGAGGCTGGAAGTGCTGGATGCAAAGAGCTGGCTTCTCCTCCAGGGCTAGCTACCAGCACCCTAAAATAGAAGGAAGGTAAAGGATTTACAAGTACCAGATAGTCAGCATTTTGCCTGGCATCCCAGGGATGCCTTCCAGCCATGAATGGACTTCTGCTCATGATGAGTAACTCCATCTCTCCCTCTTGTCTCCTTCCTCTCTGGTCGGTTTGGCTTTGCCCATGGGCTCTGACTGTGGGCAGGCAGCAGTGAGAATCACGGTGTGTGTGAGTAGCCACGTCCCCTGCGAACGTTGAGCACTTGAACACTGGTGGCTCTGTAACATGTGCTGGAGAACTTCAATCTATATGACTTTGCAGGGCCAAATACAGCTGGCAAAGATCTTGTAGTGGTTGTGTGCCATTGCTAGCAGGTGTAAGGCAACTTCTGCAAAGCAGTGGGTGGGAAGGCCTGGAGCTCTGGTTCACATCTGGGAAAGCATACAGCTACATTCTGCTCAGAGCTTGCACAGTCCTTAGGCAATTAAAGGACACTTTTTGTTTCCCAAACCCTGTATGCATGTGTGGGTCACATTCACCTAAAAGAATGTGTGTGAGTGTGACCCCCTCAGGGAAGAACTCAGGGAAGAGAGGTTTCAGCAGCAGCTGAGCACAGCTGATGCATGGAGATTTTTTCTGACATCTGTCTGAGAGAGTATCCTTATGCTCTGCATAAATCCTTCTGTCCTGGGCCACAAACCAAAGCCATCGACAGCAGTGGATGTTTACTGGACAGGGGACTGGCACAAAGGGCTTTCTGCCTGAGAGGTATTATCCCAACCTCTGTATCTCTATATACCTAGAGGTATTTAGGCCTGTGCCTTCAGAGATGTTTGCTGTAGGAGGCTTTGTCTGAGCAACTGATAGGGATTTGTTCCCATGAACTGGATCCCCGTTGCACCATGAGTCACTACTATTTATATCAGCTGTCGATCTCTCCCAGCAGCAGCTATTTCTGAGTACCTGTCTTGTATTCAGCGGAGATTTAGCACTTCTTTTTTTCTTTTAAATTGAACCTCCTTTTAATTCTTTTTCAAACATTTTTTTATCTTAGTTTGTTTTGCAACAGCTGATGAGCTGTCTGGAGCTGTTGTCCTCACCTGCTGCTTGTTGTTCTGCAGAAAATGGGATATCCAGTGCTACTTTTTGGCAGATTCAGCTTTGTCTAAAAGAGTACTTTGCCACAGAGTAAAAGCATCATACCATCTAGAAATGAAAGGCTACAAGAAACAAAGCACTTTGCATCAAACAAGCATTTTAAACACTGTAGAACTGCAATCCAAAGTAGAAGGTTCACTTTGTTTATGGCCATTGTTACCCTAGGAACTCTGCAAGCAAACAGTAAATCATCCATTCTTTCAAGTAGATCAAAAAGGACCGACCCCTTTATTAAAAAGAGAAGGGAAATGGGCCATGTGAAGGGCTATGCCTCAGCTGTACAGAGGAAAGCGGTAGCAGAGTTGAGAGTCTGACCAAAATCTCCTGAGGTCCATTTGGATGCTTTGCCCACAAGGCTGTGCTTTCTGCTGTGGTCAGGTTTCTCTCCCTGAGCTTCCTGTGCACACTCAGAATTTCCAGTCTACCATAATCGGTTAAACAAAACACAGTCATTCTCCTGTCTTTTATCAGGACCAGGATTTTACTTTTTCTTCCCACATCCCAGTCGACCAAGGGATCTCCTGCCTGCCTTGGGCTCTCCCTGCAGCAGAGCAAAGACTTAGGCTGGAAGAAGTGTAAGAGCTGTGTGCACTTCTGAGAAGGAGGACGTCCTCTGTGACCTGCTGGGAGACTTCTGTAACATAGCTGATTTTCTGTGTTGCTTGAGGCAGGGGCACAGTTATTGGGGCACCTGGCCACACCTGCACTCAGCGTGAATGGTGAGTTACCCATTTTACAGCTCGGTCAATTGGAGGCAGGCACTGGTAAGATAGGAGTGTCCTGAGGGTCTCAGACTGTTGGATCATGCACCCTGACCCTCTCGTAGAGAGGTCTGAGGAGCCACCTCTGCTCATGCGTGAAGCCAGCTGTGCTGAGGCAGGACGTGTAGGAACCACAGGATGGTGTTTTACCTTCACCTCTGTGGAAGGTAAAAATCTACGTAATTTAAAGATGAGTTCCCTTATGCCAGGCTATGAAAAGTGTTTTCAGAACACCCCCAAGGTTTCCATTTAATTACCAATTGCAGCTGATTTCACAGAGCAATTTCTAAGCCTCCAGCAAGGCCTTGTGGCAGTTCTTTCATCTCTCAGGCTTATTGGGAAAAGCTGTATTAAACGTCTTTTAATCCTGCCTTGGATGCACTACCTTTGATCACCTACAATTTTATACATCTGTGCTCAGGCTCACGTTCCTACGTACGTGCTTCCCCATCCAAAATGCTTTAAACTGTGTCCATTGATTAGAAAGTCTCTCCTGACTGATATAAAGCATCTTGCAAACTCGACTGAAGTACCCTGATAGCAAATGATGATCCAGAGGGTCCGGGTGATCCAACTGTAAGTTTTAGCATTGCTGGATAGGTTGATGAATGTAAATTCCTCATTTATTATTTTACTCCATATTTTCTTCATAGAGAATGAGTTTCTGCAGGGGGAAAGAAAACAGTAAATGTCCTTGCATGAAAAGAGAGAGCTTTAGCCAGATCTGGGTTGAGACACTTTCCTGTATTAATATAACTTCAGTCTCAGTTGAGTGTGGGACACAAGAAGGTGGGATGTTCCCAGAGAGTCTACACCCTAAAACCCCTAGAGTTCTCCAGTTCATTGAGGGCAAGGTCAGTGCAAGGAGCTGGAGCTTTGAGCTCTTAGTCTAATGTCCCAGGTACAAGACACTATGCCCCTTATGATGCTTCCTCTCTGAGGAGAAACTGATCTCTTTTTTCAGGAGGATCACAGTGGTAACAATAAGAGTTCGCACTTGGGATCCAGATGGGCTCCCAGTGCTCCTGAGCACTGCAAATGTGCTGTGGGAGTTGTGCCACTTCACAGCCGTTGGAAGACTCTCCCTTTTGCATGTCATGGGGATCTCTGTGAGAGCACTGTCATTTGGAAGAGTCCCAGTGTCCATCAGGGAAGGAAAAGAAAAGCCAGGAAAAGGTGCATGCTTTTCTGGGGTGGATATAGGCAAAAGTTCCACCACATACAGACAAGCTCCATATCACAGCCATGAGAGCAGCAAGAAATCCACGCAAAGCACTGGTGGGATTACTTATCTGAAAAAGGGAAACAAGCCATGCCCTAAAACTGCCTGTGCATAAATGGGGACATCTGCCTGCACCAACAGCTCCGTATGACCACCTGGACTTAGACTTGCATCAGTGCTGTTTGAGCATATGTTTATTGCAACTACAGCAAGAAAACAGAGTGTGGGGTCATGTTGTGGAGGCCTTGGGTTTGCTTACTGGAGCAGGAACAATCTTCTTCCCAGAAAGTCATTATCTTGATACTCAGAGAACAGCCAGAGAAGTTTGTGATCTAAGCAGCCAATCTGAAAATAGCTCAGCTCTGTAGGAAAAGCAAGGTCAACTGCCAGATGGGTCAACTCCAATCCTTTGCTCTGCCAAGACCAGCATGTTTTGCACTTTACAGCTTTTACATGGGATCTTCAGGATGTGACATTATCAGGCAGAGGCCCTTTAGGTGTGTGCCCACTAGATCCTCAAGAGCCTGTCTCTTTAGAAGCATCATGCTTATAAAGAAAACATGATGTATTTTCTTCTGGTCTTTTTTTGAGGTCTTGGGCAGTGCTGCTCTCCCCTCACCTTGAAGGCTTGAATATCTGCATGAGACTGTGCTTTTTGTACAGTGGGAATGCCATGAGATCCTCCATACACTCCTCTTTCTGCACAGCAGATGAACCCATGGTTTTGGCTGGAGGGATGAACTAGGCTAATTTCCTTTCTCTTGCTCTATCAGAAAAGAGAGTGAATCCTAAAGAAGTCTGATCCAAGAGTTAGACATGAAGATCCAGCACTGGCATGCTTGCCAGGTCTGATAGAACTGTGATCTGATGTGTCAAATGCATTTTAGGGTCTCAGCTATGTGACAGCTTGCTAATGACTTTGAGCTTCAGGAAGCTTTGACTGATCCCTCTGGGAGCTGGCAGAAAAAACTGTAGGAAAACTTTTTTTTTTAAAAAAACATTTTTGTCAAAATCAAAATATTGAATGGAAACATGTCTCTTCCAGCGTAATTTTAAACTGGAATGTGTCAAAACAAATGCTTTTATTTTGATTTGAGTGAGACACTTAAATTTTTACTTAACGTTGCAATAAGGAAACAACACATTTACCATATTTTTATTTATGTCTCTGCTTTTTGGTTAATTATCAGAAATGAGGAACTGCATGCTTCAAAGTGAATTCTCAGCATTTCTATTCAGAGATTTTAGATTTCTTGTTCATGATGAAAGCAGATGTGGATGTTCAGCCAGAACTACCTACAGGTGGGAACTCCAGCATTTCAGGTTCTCACCTCTGGCCCTGGCATGTTTTCTTTAGCTGCAATCTCATCATGCAGACATTTGGAGGGGCCATCTTACAGTCTGCTTTAGGCTGCTCTGGGTATTTAATGGTGGTGCAATAGAAACCAAAAGTCCAAATTCACTTTTTTGTAAGTAGAGAGTACTTGCTAATATTTAATTGTGTTCTGGACCATCAAATACTAAGCTGAAAGCACAAGTGGTGGTCAAAATACAAGGCAGAAAGGTGCACTTTTGCCTGCAAAAAAGGAGTCAAGCACCAACCCTGGCATCTCAGTGCAGCAAATTAATTCTCTGATTCCACCTCAAGCTTGTCTCTTTGCTTGAGACAGGAGGAAGACTTTGTTCTTCTCTTCTGCCTGCCAGCCCTGCAAGGGCTGGGTTGAATTGTGAAGAGTCAAACACAGCAGCAGAACATAATAATAACCTTAACCATCAGCTTTGATTTCATTCCAGCCAAGCAGAGCGGCTGTTGTGATAATACTGCTGAAATTAATGTAGGATATTGGACTTTGCTGTAAGATCTTGGACTTTGCTTTTCCTTTTGCCACTGGCTTGCTAGGTGAGTCTGGGTAGGTTGTGCCCTTGACTGTGCCTCAGTTTCCCTTTCTTTCCGGTGGTCTGTGATCCCTTGCCGTACTGTTGTCTCTGTCTCAGAGAGGTTCCTGTCTGTACAGTTTGGGAGTGCAGCTCCAGCAACCAAAGCAGTTTTGTTGCAAAAGCTTGGAGTGGGGTAGACTATACCACCGAAAGGATCTTTTTCTTCCCTTTTTGTGATCAGAAGGGTGCTTACTCTCAGTCCTGACATGGCCCAGTGGCTTCTTGTTTGAAGTGAACACCCAGACTGTGAACTGGTGCTCAGGGCTGTTTGGATGGGTGGGTGATAGGAAACTGGGGCAGATCCCTTGGGAAATCTCTTTCCAGACTGGTCTGTCAATTTTTCTGCCTGCTTTGAAGATCCTGTCTGGAGGAAAAAGAGCAGCAAAGGTGAAATGGTGTGAGGGGAAAGCAGGAAAGGAATGAAGGGAAACAAAAATAGTATCTTCCCTCCACCTGCTAAACAACTGTTGGGCAAAGGGGGCAGTCAGCACGATACACCCCATGTTGCTTGGGTCCCTGCTGATTGAAGCAGTATCAGCTGTGAAGATCAATTCCTGTTTCTGGACTGGAGCCACACAGAAGTCCTCTTTGGCCCCTGCGGGACAGGACTGATGTGTTTGTCTTCCTGGTAGATGAATCGGGGAATTGGAAACATCCAGTGATCCTGCTGCTTGCCTGCTTGTTTCATGCAACCTGTTCTCTGCATTCAGTCATTTTAGGCTCCAGAATTTCAAAACTGTGTAAATAAATCATGGTCTTGTCATGCATTGAACTGAGCTGCCCTCAAAGAACATAGCATGACTGAGCTTGATCAGAAAAAGCTGGTCCTTGTTCATGTTCCTGTGCGTTGAACAGCCCTGTTTTGGGGGACACAACCTCAGCCTGGGTTTCAAAGGGGAGGATGCTCTGGTAGCCATGCTGACCTCTCCGTTGGAGGTGGCATTTCCCCATTTTTCTTGCCTGCAGGCTGAAAATGGCTCATGGGTTTTCTTTTTCATGCATTTGCCCCTAGGCTAATGGTGATTCTTGTCTTGTCTTAATTGCTTTTTAAAGCATTCAAAGCTCCATGTCTACCCTAGATAGTACTGAGATCCGTGATGCACTTATCGTTTTCCCAAATACCTTTTTAATTAAATTGGAGCAGAGCACTTCATTTTCTAGAGCTATCCATCTCGGCAAGTTTCTTGTTTCTGCTGGGCAGGCATTATCCTGTTTATCACTGGCAAAATTTGGTGACTTTTCCACAGGCTTTGGGATTTGCAAGGAAATTTTCCTCTGGTAGGCAGATAGCTCCTCACACAAAGGTTGCTCAGGCGGGCTGCTGTGGGCTAAGGATGTGCTGCATCAGTTCAGGGAGGGTTTATTACAGGCCTTAGCAAGAAAAATGTGGTGTCTGTGATATAAAGGAATGAGGTCTGACACTACATTAGACCCTGAGCTCTGCAAATCTGTGCAGGACAAAAAAAGACATTTTTTTCCTGGCAAAGATAAGGGCTTGGAATTTGGTTAAAAGGGTAAACCCAGCTCTCTCAATTCGGGAAACAGGCAGTTGTTCTGCTCCATCACAAGCACCTGTGATACTGGTGACCTCTTCTGCTCAACATGGAAAATTTGTTCTCTGCAGCACCTTTCAGCTTGATGGGCCCTTTGTTGCGATGTGCCATTTCAGATCTCCCTCCTTGCTCTGAGATTTAGTGGTTGAGCATCCGTCCTGCCCCAGCACACACAGCATCACTCTAAAAACCCAAACCCAGATCTCACCGCTGGAAAGATAAAGGTCAGCAGGGTGACTGTGTAGAAATGACCCTTTCTTCCTCTGAAAGCAAACAGCGAGCATCTGAGTCACATTTGCTTTGCTGGAGGAAAAGAAATAGAGGCGGTTTTCACTATTTTTACCACTGTTACTCCTGCAGAATCAGCTGTGCACTGGGAGAGCATAGCAGTCTTCTCTGCCTTGCAAAACAACAGAATTATGAACTTTCCTCCAAATGAGGGCTGTCTACATATCCTGATTGACTTTGTGCCTATGCCTTGAGCTACAGATGTGCAATCCTTTTACAGGAAAGGGGTTGTGGAGGTCTCCGACATAAGCAGCATTTGGCCCAGGGAATCATTTTATGGCTGGTGATGATGACTGAGCCAAAGACAAAATGATTTCATCTCCCCAGGTGAGTTCATGGGCATTTTCTCTTGGCAGAGGGGTATGAGGAGTCATTTTAACATGTGAGTTGAGCAGATTTGTTGCTGACATTGAGAAAATGCAAGTGGTGTTCCACGATGAAGCTTTGGAAATATGGCTTTTAAAAACTCCAACAATGTGTGGCAGCTTTGAATTTTCCTTGGATGAATTAACTTTGTTTGATAGAGACAATGCAGTTCTTGGCTGGGCCCATCTCCTCACTTCTCACTGAAGTGATCAGGTGGGAACTGCGAGTTAGTGCCTAGTGAGGGGTAAAACTGCTGGCATGAGAACAGAGGGGAACCCACAGATTTAAGGGCAAATTGCACCAACACCCATGGAAGGAGTTTTAACACCAATTCCTGCATCAGTGTAGAACCAAGAGGTCAGTGCTCACCTCCAGAAGGACGCTGACAAGGTGTCAGTATTCTTGTCCCCACATTTTAAGGCTGGAACCTGGAATTTCCTCAGTTAAAATGGTGAAGTTGGTGTAAGAATTGCAGTCTAGGAAAGTCTCTGCTTGGCTGTGAACATACTTGAATATATCTCTGGCCTTTGGGTTTTCAGGTTGTTTTCATTTCTCTTTTGTGGTTACCTAAGAGGAACTTATGTGCTCAACCTGGATGTGTCATAACAATGTTCTGGGACTCACCCAAAGAAAGGTTTTGCATCTTTGAGACATCTCTTTTTGTCAAAGACAATTGGATCAGAGATGTTCAGGTTTGTTGAGTTTTGGTTTTGATTTTTTTTTTTGTCACAACAGTTTTGTCTTGCAAAATGTCATTTTGATGAAACAGAAATTGCTCAGGAAATCTTACCGATTTTGACAATTCTGCTTGGAAGGGAGCTGCGGAGGAATACCTTGAAAGTGCTGGAGCTCCCAGTTATGACATTTTCTGAATGGAAAGGAGTTTTGATTTATTTCTTTTTCTCTTTTCAAAATGATGTTTCAAAATGTACTGTTTTGTGGGGAAAAAAAGGGTTGAGTCTGAATGAAATGCCTGAAAAAAAAGGAAATAAAATATTTTGACTGATCTAAGGCAGTTCTTCAGCATTTCATTTTGCAACTTTGTTGGCTTTTCGGACAACATAGGATGATTTAAAAATTGTTCATTGCTAAGTTCTGCTATGCACACTCACAGATGTGTTTCTAGGTTCAGCCAGTGATGTATGAACCATGCTTCTTTTTGTGGTGATAAATTACCTGGTTTCATAGCTGAAAAAAACTGTTTTAATCCATTAACTATAGAGAACAAAATACCCCAAGCCTCTCGATTCACGGAACCATGCAAGGATCTTCCACTGTATGAATTATTCAGGAGCAGTGGTGAAAATGAAGTACCCATTACATTTACAAATATTCCACAAAGAGTTCAAGGCTGAGCAGGAATAGATCAGACAGCATTTATTGTAAAGCCTTGCTGAGTATTACTGTAGATGTAATTTCCTGTAGTAATTAACGCAGGATCTGCAATCCAGCTTTGAAAAGGCGATGGAACCCTTCCCTGTGAATTTGGGAATGATCTGCATTATTACATGGTATAGGTGACTTGGAGTGTTGAGCCTTTGTCTAAAATTAGTCCTCAGTGTGGTGGATGATTAAAGAGGGATTGTTCCTTTGGGCTACTTGGGATTGATGTTTTCTATTAAAAAATGCATTGCTAAGGGTTTGTGAAATATAGAGAGCTTCTTTGGTTGCGTGTAACTTATTATGCAGATATGCTTAAGCTATCAGATAAATGATAAATGATTTCTGTAAGTTGGATGGGTAGCATGACCCAAGGGTAGGGGTTTTTTATTATTTTTCTTCCCCTCTAAGAATCAGAGAGAGCCATTTGTCAAGCCAACCAAGTGAGGTGCCCAGAGATCATATGTCAAAGACTGTTCTGTCTGGAGTGGGCACAACAGGAGTTAATAATGTTGCACCTCCTCAGATCTCTTCATTTCCACTACATTTCCCTACCCTTTTCCTTGTTTTTGAACTGCACTTTCTTCTGGCTTCTGATGGTGGGATTGCCTCCGAGTGCTGCCTTCTGGGAAGCCTGCCAGCACCACTGGAAATGATCAAAACCACCGTCTAATGGTGTCCGAACGACCTTCTCTCTGCCCCGATAGCAAAGCTGAGCTGACAGCAACTGGGAACTAGGAGATAAAGTATTCCCAATCCCTTCATCTGCCCTTCCTCTCAGAACAGTCAGTGCTTTGTCTTGCTCCTGTGTATCCCAAGCACCTTGCCAACCTGAGGAAGCAGCCACTTAAGAGGACCTCCCGAAGGCTGGCTCTTGTCCCACCCTGAGCACAAGGCCTTCCATTTCCACCTGGGAGCACAGGTCGTGTTTTGATTGATGCAAGACGCTCTCTGAGGGGGGAGGCCAGATGCATGGGGTGGGTAGAGCATGGAAAGAGCAATGTCCTGCACAGGGCTTGTGCTTGTGTCATAAATAAACATGGAACAGGAGATCTTTGCATTTTGCATTTAAGTTCTCTCTCCACAGCTGCAAAAAGTAGTGTGCTAACAGTGCCCTTGGACAGAATTAAGGCTGTTTGCGTTGTGTTAGCTGTGTCATTGGATGGCATATACTTTTTTTTTTTTTTTTGGCACTAAGAGAGTCATTGCCTTTGGGTTGGACAAAACTTCTCCCGTTGGGCTTTTTTTGAAGAATAAGATGCAGAGTTTGTTCTTGGTGGAGTTCAAACATCTCTAGCACCATACAATCTTAAATCAGGATTTTAAAAATCAAGACTTTTTCTAATTACTTCCAGAACATTAATTCACTGTTGGAAATTGGGATTCTGTTGTGCTAAAATCCGTACATAGACTATAAGAGTCACTGACTTGAAGAATTATCTACTTAACAAAATAGAGTAGGGGAAAAGTTATTAGAACTGCTCCCAGCTTTGAAATGTGTGAAATCTTTTAAAATTAAAATTTTCAGTGGAAGACAGAGTAACTCTTTTGGAAACATAGTTCATACCTTTCAGTTAGCTCTGACTCTTCTTCTCTCATTGGTGAAGAATTGACAGGAGATAGTGATTTCTCAAGGAATGTTGAATTTCACAATGGAGAAAAATGATAGTTCTGCAAAAATGACCCTTTTCTGTAGGAATCTATTTGACTAGATGTTTCGCTGGACTCTTTCGTGTTGGAAAAATAATAATTAAAGACTTCCCAACTGTAAACTTGAAATATCTCAAACCAGTTCAACAAAACAATTCAGAGTATTTCCTCGGTAATAAAATACAGGAGCTATTTGGGCCTTTCCTTTACTCTCACTGGCTAGACCCCTCTGCAAGACTTTAAATCATAGGGTTTCCTGTCAAGCTGTGTCATGTATCATCAAAGAGAGAATTAGAAGACCTAGGAGACATCTATGTCATTGAGGCAAGAGATGTCTCACTCCACGTTTTTTAGCACCTAGCACAACAGGGCTGTGATCAAGGCCAGGGCACACTGATACTACTATAAAATTCCTTATTTGTGTTTTTAACCTAGTCTTGGAATTATAGTAGAGTTTGGATTTTATTTGGCTTTCCAAAGAACATTTTATTTTCCTAAACATAATGTAAATAGCTCAGGATATGCTAAGAAGAGGAGGTCTGGGGATTTGAACAAATTGTGCTGGATTTGGGTAGTAGGAGATAATCCTCAGCATGTACAAAGCACCTTTCATCTTGTTGTATTAGTTTTGTAGACAGCTATCACTTTGCTCTAGACTGAATTGTATGTGACAGTATCCCTGTGCCTTTACCTACTCCAGCAAAGAGTGTGGCAGGCTTTTTAATTACCGTAATCCGCTGTGCGTGATACTGGTGTGTTACAGTGATGACTGCATCCAAAGCATAAAGCATCTTGGGAGAGGAGTGAGCAACAGGCACAGATAAACTCTTCAGAAGTTCAGGCAGTGCCCACTCTGAAACAGCACTGACTTCAGGAGCAATTCTCACCTCCCTTCTCAGGGGGCTTCTTTGCTTTCCATTCTTCAGGGACATCATCTGTTTTTCTGGGCATCAGCTGCTTCACAGCTTCACTTGCTAATGCTGAAGGACAAGGGAGACTCTGCTGCCAGGGCTGATATAAATATGTAATAATTTGGTTTTAATCAGTATTAACGGTGCTGAGATCACAAAGTCAGATCCACTCATATCACAGTATTGGGGTAACAAGAAGTGATCAGTGGCATGTTGGTTGCGTTCATTCTTTCTAATAAAGCATATAGATCATAAATGCAAAATCAAAGACAGTGCATGCAGCTTCTTTGGGAAACTCCTATTCCAAGATCTTTGTCAACAGTGTGAGTCTAATTGTACACACAAGTCTCTGAAGGCTCAGAGAGCCCAGCATTTCATTTGTTTGCAAAGGAAACTTTGGGCTTGCGCGTGTTGAAAATTTGCTTTCATTAAAAGAAAAAAAGCAACTAATAGAAAGTAGCAATGTACTGTTTTTTTAACTGGCAGGGACCTGTCTGATTGCACAGATAGACTCAGTGTTGCTGTTTGTCCCTTAATGGCTTTGACAAGTTTCCAAATCAAATCAGGGTGGACAAGAATGCACAAAGATGCCTTTTGCATTTGTCCTTCCTTCCCCACTTCAGGCTCAGCCGTGAGGCATGGACACTGCAGTGCTGTAAAAGAGCTCCAGCCTTGCTCCTGAGCACAGACTTCCTGCATGGTTTCCAGTTCGTGGTGCAGATTCCTTGTTGAGATCTACGCCTTGCCATGAGTTTCGTAGTCTGGTGCCCATCTTCAGGCTGTAACACCTATTTTGACAGTGATTGTGTATTTGTTGCTAATTTCTTTGCGGTGGGACAAGATGGATGGGTGGGTGGATGGGTGACCTCACTGCACATCCATTGCCAATATCTTCTTCCTGCTGAGAGCCCCTGAGACCTGAGTGTCTGTAAATGCTGGTAGCCAAACCCTGGTGCCACTGCTGGCTGAGTGGAGGTGGTTGACCATCTGCTGCTTCATAATGATAGTCCAGAGCACCCTGTACTGAACAAAGCAGTGCTGTAATGGCAGGGGGACAGGGAACCTGCAGCCCTTTCTCCCATCCTCCCCACTCTTTGAGCATCTCTACAGTTGGAGCCAGCAGGGATATGCAATTCATTGGCCATCACAAAGGAGGATCTTGCCCCAAATCATCTGAGGCCTGTTACAGAGCACACAAAGTGGGGGGAAGCTCAGGAAAGCCCCTTGGAGGTACCTCAGGCCCCTTTCTTCTTCCTCTAAGGCTGCTGTCTGTCATTTCTCTGCAAAAGTGTGTGATGGCCACAGCTCTCCCTGCACGCGTGTCTTCCCTAGTCATGGTCAGCAGCTGGGGCTCTGGCTGCACTCTTCAATAAATGGAAATAAATTAATAGTTTTGTGGGCCAGGAAAGGAGCTTGAGCTCAACGCATCTGGCCTTTGAAAACCCTTCCTCAATGCCTGCTCCTTTATCTGCAAAACAAAAGCGAATCAGTTGAGGAACACTGGCCAGCTGTCTCTGCAGCCCCTCTCTGCGTGCCCTGCTGGCTGCGGCAGTGCCCTCCGTGGGGGTCTGGGGGTCGACGCTGTGGCCCAGCTGGGTTTCTCTGCAGGTTTTAAGGCTGCTTACTGCAAAGTGGGGCTGCAGCAGGCTTCTCCGTGGTATGAGTCCCACTTTTATCCCCGGACTTGCCCAGCAGCTGGAAGCGGCTGAAGCAGGACTGCAATTTCTCCCCTTGTCTCTGAGAGCTCGCACCTTCCTTACGCGATTTAGTAGCCATCTCAGGAGCTGCTGCTTTTAAGATTATCAGTGCTTTGGGCTGTGCAAGGGGGCTGTGGCCTGCTGAACGCAGACCAGATCTCTGTTCCCTTCCTTCACTGTCCCTGCATTCATCACTACATTGAGAAACTGGTCTCTCTTTTCCTCTTTTGCCCCAACAGTGGGACAACTTTTCAGTGGTTTTTGCTCCAGTGCTCAGTCAACAGGAAGAGGGAACAGGCTCTCGTGTTTAGGGGCGTCACAGATTACACTGTAAAAATATCCTCGTTGAAGAAATCCTGTCCTTCCACATTTCTCTCTACATTTTTAGAATTTCACAGCTGCTTTTCTTCTTTTACTGCTAAATTTTGCCTGGCTTTAGTGAAGTGGGGTTTTTTTGTAAAGAATAACAATTTTTTCCCTGGGACTTGTCTTTCTTTCCTTGGGATAAATTCCTCATCTTCAGAAATAACCAAACAGGAGTTTTTTGAAGAGCTGGGCCCAGTGGTGCTCCCAGGAGCAGTGACACCATGGTGCTGTGGGAAGGGTTGGCTCCAGCCATGTGGGGCTGCTGCTCCTTTGGACCACGTGTGGTCCCAGCTCTCTGTTTCCTGTCCTGGGCACCAGGCTGGGCTCCTCACAAACAGGTCTGGGCCCAGCCACTCTGCTCTCTTTACTTAATAAGTAGCAAGATGTCTCAGCGGGGCATCAAAGTCTGTGCTGCGTGTTCAGACTTCAAATCCCTGCCAATAATGCAGAGTTAAAGAACGGGATTATAATGGTGCATAACAAATAACAAGGGTTTAAACCGTCTTAAGAACACTGTACTCAGAAAAAGAGGGATTGTTGGGATATTGAAGCCCACAGGTACGAAGAAAGGCTTTTATTTCATATACCTATGCACTTGCAATAAGAAACTGCTGCGTGATATGGGTTGTTATAATGAATTTATCCTGGACTTACATGTTCTCTTGCTCTAATGCATATGAGTTGTGACCACTTTCTGCTTCCTTCAAAGCTGTTCAGTCCTATTCAGGAGCAAAAATAAGAAGGACAGGCAGATACCAAGGGTGAAAGACAATGTGGAAATCTGCCTTTCCTCATTTTCTTCCTACCCTTTTCTCCTTGGTTCATCCCCAAGCAGGGGGACCCCCGGCAGAGCTCACCTCTCCTGGTTTGCATCACGCTCACAGCACATGTGGACTGCTTTCCACGGAGCCCATCCTGCCTCAGTCAAAGTGATAGATCCCACATGACCTGGTTGTGGTGAGCTGCCTCTATGCAGGACCTTGGGGCTCTTTGAAAAGCCCAGGAGCCCCTGCACACATGCAGGGGAAGGCCTGGGTGGTTTAAATCTCAATGTTAAGCAAGACTGTCATATGGGAGACAGAAGCAAGGGCGTCAGAACACGTTAGTGCTGCTTTGAGCACCTGCCTACCTTGTAAATCCCCCCTTCCCTCTGAAATCTCACACAGACCTTGGTTTGTGCAAAGGGAACTGACAACTGCAAATGCTTGTCTGTTTTGTGTTAAACAAAGCTGCTTTTTCCCCCTCATGTTTTTGAGCAGTTGACACACGTGGCAAGAGAAGATGGGGAGGACGAACCTTGTTTTTGAAATAAGAAAACCATTTTAAAAACCAAAAAATGCATCTAAGAGAAGCATTTATTTAAGCCAGTGTGTGGTTTGCTTTATGTGTTCCCTTTTTACAAGCTGAAACATCAGGATTTGTCTCATTTGCCAAATTAGAGTGGTAGGCAGCAGAGGTGAAGGTGATTATATACAGGTTTAAAACAAGCAAAACAAACCAGTTGCTATTGAAGTGCTGTTTCAAGCCAAAGGTAGCAGTGCTGTAAACACCCATTACTGTGGCACAGGCTCTAATACCAGCCGTCTTCTGGTGTAAATCTACCTTTGCTCTCCTGCAGTTTCTGTGCATCTTCTTTGATGGAGTCTGACTTTTGTTCACTGGCTTCAAAGAAAAGTGATTTTGTTTGCCTCTCCTAGTACTAAATTCAACTCCTGCAGGTTGATCTCTTCCTATTTTTAGGTTGTATGTACACTGAGGTCTAGGTCAGCTCCTCTATCATTTGTTGCATGTGCCTACTAGTTCTGCTGGATTGCCACATTACAGCGGTACCCACCCACTGGCACGCTGTAACAGTGACACTATCCCAGAGGCGCCCAATTATGGATGAAAATGGTCCAGCTGCCTGCATAGATTAGACAGAAGAAAACGCAATTTGCCATCCTTGTAGATCTTCTGACACACAATGTTCACAAAGGGCAGGGTGTCGAAATGCTTTGACTTGGAATCAGAGAAGAAGGAAGCAAGAAAATGGATCATAATGAAAAGGACTGGGGTGAAGAGGGAAAATGCATTAGAGATGCTGCAAAGTTCTGTGCTGCTCTGTTGGTTATTAGCTTGTCTCATGGAATTTGGGACGTTTCTACATACTTTTAAATACCCAAAAGGAAAACTTGCTTTTGTAATTCTACTTCTTGAAGTGTATATATTTCCACTGAGTGTGGAATTAATTTTTTGTGCCCTGCATAGAGTGACTCAGAGGAAAGTTCCCAAGCAGATGTGTATACAAGAGCCATTTTTGGAGCAGGACTCAAACTTGCCTTTCAACTTTCTATCCCAAAGAAGTGCAAAACACATCATGTACTACATATACAATGTATGCACACAGTACTGTTGAAAAGCAGCTAAATCTGTGAAGAAGATGGCACAATCCACTGTGTGCTGAAGGTCTTCACTTAAGAAAGAGACGGAACAAGGCACAACCCTCCCAGGACCTCCTAGGGCTCCATGTGGCGTGGAAAAAAGTTCAGGGGCTTGGGAAACGCTGGGGAATGCCTTATTTATGCCTCATAAGCTCAGACACACTCAGCAGAAGGCATTTCCAAGAGTTATCCAGATTGTGTGACCACTTGGCGCCAAAGATGGAGATGCAGGATGAACTGAATTATAATCAGTAAAGAGCACATTGAGCACCCATCTCCTCCTTTCTGCTTTTCTCACTGTTTACAGTGCTGGCAGGTTTCTTAGAAGCTTCCAAGTATTAAGATGCCAGTTAACCTTGCCCAGACAAGCAGCTGCCATGGTCATTTTTATGTATTGCTGTTGAGTGGCCTGTGTGATGGTCTCTAGCAGGCTAGACAGAGGAGGGGAGGAAAGACCCTCCTCAGCTATTTCTCCAGCTTCTTTACTCCCAGCCTTCCTTCCTGTTTAGGCTTCTCTTTTTTTCCCTAAAGCTGTCCTTTTTCTTGCAGAAAAGCCATTCAGCTGGCAGGAGATCTCTACAGGCATTTTGAGGATTGTCGTCACTCTGTGTTCCACCCGGGGAGCTTTTGGCCATTGTTAGCTGGATTCACAGTTCAGCTCATTTTCATCTTCATCCAAAACAGGGAGCTAAATACAGAAGTGCAGCTCCTCTATTAATATCCTCTGCGTTATGGTAGGACCAAGCTGCCAGGTGCTGTACTTTGTGCATGGGGAGGGAGACTATTTGTTCCATTGAGCTTGAAGCAAAAGCACAGAGAGAAGCTAGATTACTTGGGAGAGCTGAAAAATCAGCTTTGGTTTCCTAAGCCTCAATCCAATCTTTGATCCATCGGGCTATGCTGTCTGTTAGTTTGAAATTGTTCACTTCCGTGAGGGCTGAATCTGTCCCCCTGCAATAAAATGTGAAGCTCTTGATGTCTGACTCCAAACTTTCACTGCCTCAGGCCTCTCCTGAGGGTGCTTTCTATTCTAGCAGCCCAGAGCCACTAGTTTTTAATTTTTTGCACACATTTTATACATGTCAGAAGAATCTACTGTCAGATTCATGCTCCAAGGGCAAATATCCTAATTACTGTTGGGCTTCATGGAAGGGTAGGGCTTCATGGAAGTGTCTCAATCACAGATTTATTTGCTGATTACATGACCAATACGCTTCCTTACCTCTAGTGTTCGTATCTTACTGGATTTGGGTTGGTTTAAGTTTGGTGGCATCATTCTGTTCCATGAAAAGGCAGCTGATAGGTAGCAAGTTCTCACTTGGCATGAATCACGCTGGCCATGGGCCCAGGTCACTTGGTGGTGAATGGCCACAAATTTCCTAATTCCCAAAACAAAGAGCCTCTTGGAGATGCACAACATACCCGTGATGCCCTAGACAATCTCTCTTGCAATGCTCTTCTCATGGACTCCCAGTTTGTGGTGTTGTAGGCTGTGTGGTGTGTAGTCTCACCACTTACACTTTCCCGCATGGAAAAGCTCATGTCCCCAAGCAATACTTGGACTCTGTCTTCTGATATGGTCAATGGGTGCTTCAGACAGAATGGGCTTCCTCCACTAGCAGGGACTTTGATCTCGTGACTGCAGCTCGCAAAGGCATCTGAGAGGGATTAAAGAAGATATCACTCAGAAAACAGAGGCCAGACTTAGTCCTTTAAAGAAGAGTGAGGGTGATGTAGCCATCAGAACAGCTCCTAATGGTCTCCTATCAGCTGCACAGTTTTGCTGGCTGAAAAATTACCTTATGAGTTCAAAAACAAGCAAACAGAAGAACACCCCAAGCATTAACAATCATAATCCTGAATTCACTTTGAGAGCACACTGATTTGAACACGCTGGAATAATACTAGAACTTTTTTAGGTTAATAATTAATTGCATGTTTTTAATTAGAAATTGCTGTTGCATCCGTATGGACTTCTAGCACATTGCATCTTATTAAAGCTGTAATTGGAATACGTTATTTATTTGTTTCTTTTGTTAATGTTCATATTCCTGGCTCCTCAGGTCACTAGAGCTGCAAAAGAAACTTGTTTAAAATGAAATGCAGCAAACTCCCAACAGTAAATATTCCTGTATGATAGTAATCGTTCTTGTTCCTCTGCATTCTGGCTTGGTACTTTGAGATGCAGGGGATATTTATGTGGTGTCTCTGCTCGTGGCTGAGTGTCTAAAATGGCACAGATTCAGCTGCTCACTAGGTACTTCAAGAGTCCATGGTTACCCCTGCTTCTCTCCCATGGAGACCTGTCTGGGCTGTGCTGTACTGGCTATCAAACTGCAATGTAGACATAAGCTAGATGATGGATGATGTTTCCAGGATGGAAGTATTTAAAGCACTCCCAGAAGCTATTCTGATAGCAAACCTAGTCCTTTGCTGCAGCTGGGAGTGCTGCTGAATGGGTCTGAGTTCAGCCGTGTCCCCACTTCCTGATGAGAGATGTTTAGAGCTTACTCATTCCTATAAAGCTTTCCTGTGCTCATGAGTTCCCCTGTTCCTTCTGGCCCTTCTGCATCCCCTCCTCTTACTTCAGTTACTGGAGGCAAGCCCAGACAAAGAGCAGAGACTCATTGCTGGGAAACCTCTGCTTCATGTCCAGTGCAGGCAATCTGGACACCTATGGTGTTGGCTGAACAGGCTGGGAAGAATGGCTTGCGTGGCTCAGAGGAACTGCTGAGGTCAGCCCTAAATATCAGGTAGATACAGCATGACAACTGTGCTAAGGAATGAAGCTGGACACCTCCATAGGCTTTGTAAAACTTTAAAGAAGTAAATCAGCATAAGCATAGCTGGAGCAGTCACAGCTGAACAGAAGGGGAAGAGAAAACAAAGGCACAGATGCTTCCTAAAAATGTCATGAGTGGTCAGTACTAGAGCTGGCATTACAGCCACTGCCTCCCGAGGCCACTTGACCTCTTTGGACATCGTGGCACAGGATGCAGCTGAGAAGTGAGAAGACCTCTCAAGTTTTCAGCAACACAGCCAGGAGTCAGGTGTTCCCTTGTGACTGCAGGGCAATGTATCCCAGGTACGAGTGAGTCTGTGCTGCTTGGTGTTGAGCAAAGCCAGTATGACAGGCCTTCCCCAGCGGAGGTGAATTCCAGCTGGCAGGGGTGTACGTTTATTTCGCATGGTGCCTTGGGTCAGCTGCCAAGAGCAACACAAAAGTCTTGAGATGGCAAAGTCCATGGCATGTTGCCTGTCTGACTAGATTTCTTCCCTATGGGGATTTAATGCCCAAACAAGACTGTGGTCGTGTCGCAGGTGAAGGTGGATGTGATGGTGAGAATTCAAGGAGGGCTCTGGGAAGGGCTCAGTGGGGGGGAGTACAGTCCTCCAGGGAGTGAGGGGCTGGGAACTCCTGTGAGTCAGTCCAGTAGAGGCCTGTGGAAGAAATAACAGAGATCATCAGAAAGAACAGGTGCTCTTTCAGTTACAAACAAAATTGCATTTTTTGCTGCTTGTTCTGTTTGTTTCATTATCCACTGAGAGAATTGAGTCAGAAATCCTATGTTGTGTAAGAGATAAATGAGATAATCTAAGGACCCTTTGTAGCCTTCTAATCAAAAGTCTGCATGGAAGCTGACACCTAAAATCTGCCCTCATTAAGACGGTTGAGAGATTACCAGTTGCAGGCCACCCGATTTGCCTGTAAATATTCAAGAAGTTGAAGTAAACTCCACAGATGTGAAAAGCCAGCGTGTCAAAGCAACAGCAAAACCTTTGGCACATGTTCAAATAATCTTTCGAACACCAGGATTTGGGCTGATTAGAAGAGAAAACCAAAGCAATTTTAGGAGGAGTGTAAAGAAGTAAATTTAGACAAGAAAAAGCAATTACAGGCTTAAAAGGAATAATAAGCATCAATTAGCAGCAAGTATCTCTGCCTACAATGAAAGCATTTTCAAGTACATACACGGTGGAATAGAGAAATAGAAAAGACAGCTCCGTCAATGAATTACAGCAGGGATTCCAAGATAAAGGGGAGCAAATGCTGCAGAGATATTAAACAATTACTTAGCATCAGCCTTTTAGAAATGAAAAAGGTGGAGGTTGCCCTGAGTTGAGGAGCTTTCCAAAGAGACTAGATAAGACTGCGGATGTCAGCCGATAATGCCGCGTGGCTGCTTTTCTTCTGAGAGCCTCTCACGTTTGGCCAAACACCAGCTTTCCACAGAGCACTGCAGAGGCTGTACGGTGATAGTGGAGAGCTGAAGGTGATGGGCTACGCAGAAGGTGGGTAAAGAAGTGCCTGCTCCGTGCTGGCGTTGCGTGGCTGCCTGTCAGGATGTGTGCCATTGCCTCATGTGGAAAGGGGATGAGGGGAAAGGTTTGGTTTTGTCCATCTGCTTCTTGCTGCTTGCGGTCCTTGGTGAATGACTGTGTTTCCCGTTCCCCTAGCCAGGATTTTACGCTTGGTTGTGCCCAGTGGGGAGCTAAGTGATGGACAGCTGTGCTGAGGAGTCCAGACTTGGCATCTATTATGAAAGAATTCAGTTGGCTTCACTTCTTAGCTGTGGCCATGTTCCTAGAACAGGCCACTAACTGGATCACACCAGTTACTCTGTGGAGCATAGCTAATCCTTTTCTGTCTCTCTCCTTTCCTGCCCCAATATAATGGAGACTGGGGATGGGCCCAGGATTGCAGGGAATTGTTTTGTGTCTGGGGCACTGATTTTTCAGCCTTTGCTTGGGAAGACCTTGCCCAGCCCCTCTTCCTGAATAACAGCAACTGGCAGAGATCAAATACATCTTCCACTTTCACCCCTTCTCTTCTTAGCAAAGACACGTCAGGAGCTGTAGCACTCCCCTAGAAATGATCACAGTATACAGCAGGGATGTGGGAACTACTGCCAAGTCAGTTAATTTTGGCAGCCCACCTGCACTGTGCAGTTCTGGTCTTCCCATTTCATAAAGGATCTGGGATAACTGGGAGAGGATCAGAGCGGAGTGACAAAAGTGATCACAAGTCTGTAATAGCCTCTGTGCAAGGGGTGAGTAGGTAGCTCTGACTCCTGCCCGAAGGGGTACTGATTGCAGGCGTGTATGAGAAAGGTCTACGGTGTTGTGAGAGGTCTGCAGAGGATGGGCAGGGATTGGTTGTGCACTACCGATTCCAGCACGAGAACCGGAAAGCACCAGGTGAAGCGTCCTGTTGTAGGTGGCAGGGTCAAAAGAAACAAAAGGAGGTCGGTGCTTGCAGTCGTAGTTCAGCTGAGGAGCTCCTTGCTGCAGGATGGTTTATACCAGGGGTTCTCGACCTTTCCTTCACCATGAACCCCCTTTAAATACCTTTTGTGGCTGCAGACCACCAAGACTTAGTTCAAGATTTAAAACACTAGACTGCATCAAATATTTATTTCAAGTTTCTCATGAAGGGTCTTCAAATTTGGGGAGAAGGGGAAATAAGTTAATCTGTTAATGCACACACTCCTATTATAATATCTTTATTGCAATGATTCCATATGAATTTAAAATAATAGCATCAACACTCTTCTTGCTCAAATGGCCCATTTTATGGTATTTTAACATGCTAATTCTGAATTTGATGCCAATTTTTATGTTAAAACTTGATGAAAAGTTTTTACAATTCTTCTCACCTTCCCCCTTGTTTGTCTGTGTTCAGTCACCATATATTTTTGTCTACAGGTCCAGGGCTGCCACTTTGAGGGACAGACTTTAGCCCGGTTGTGGCCCTAAAGAGGGACATTGGGTTAGGGAAATGACTTTAAGAGAAAAACCACCTAGTTAAAGTGGGTCCCACCAACCATACTAGCACCAAATGTACTAGCATGTCAGGGCAGGCATTTTGGGGTGGGTGAGGCAGGCCTTGACTATGAGAGGAGCATTGAGGAGAGGGGACTGTGGGAGAAGGAGGCACAGTGCTTGCTGCAGGCCAGACCGAATTTTTCCGGGCTGGACATTCCCTACCCCTGCTTTAAGCCTTCACGGACCCTCTGTGACGACATCACAGCCTCTCAGGGGTCTGCAGAGCACAGGTTGGGAACCACTGGGATGCTAGACTGATTCATGGAAGAGAAATCTGCTTAGGGATGCTAAGTACATGGAAGCACTGTCCAACCTGAATGTCCCTGAGTCATAAAGGTTGGAGTCTGAGAGATTATGTGGGGAAAGATTATATGTTTGCTGTTAATTCTTGTGCTCTTCCCAGGTATCTATTTTTGGCCGCTGTCAGAGATAGCTACTGAGATGTTTGGGCTGACCCAACTGCTCTTTATGCTTGTATGTTTTTCTGTTGCTGTGTTCTAGTGATAATAGTCTCACTGCAACAGCAGTAGGATTACAGAGCTCATTCAGAAAAGCAAGATCAATTTTGGTCTGTGTGGCTTTCTCTGCTGCTGCGGCTGGGATGATACAAGTACACATGACAGACAATAAAAGCCAACATGGGTCTCCCTCCCCAACACACTGTAGTCAGTGACCTTAATGCAAGTATGCTTTCTGTGACCTCAATGCAAGCATGATCTTGCTAGCATTAAATGGAGCTGAAAAATATTGGTGTTACTGCTAAACTGTAGCTACTTCAAGAGTGGGAACAAGGGAAGGAACACCACTGATACTTCAGCTGGTAAATGAGCAATGCAGCCCTTTGTCCCCTCCTTCCCCAAGATCTAGTGGGTCTCTACAGCAATCCAGAATTAGGCAACGTAGATTCTTTCTGCATTTTTCTGTAACTACCTGGAAAATTTAAAGTCATATTGTGAGCTGACTCATTCTAATGTGAACAGGGAGCAACTCACTTGAAATCAGTAGCATTACCCAGATTTGTTCCAGTTGGATTTGTAGCTACTGGCATCTTGGCTTGCACATGTTTTCATGAGACATTTGCACTCTCCCCTCTGCAAAAGGTCTCTGCAGCAACGCTTAAGGCCCTGTGAGAGTAGGTGTGAAACTGGGTCTCATTAGGATCTTAGCAAATGCCAAGTGAGCCGTCTTGGCAATGATTTCTTCCCTTTCCTCCCAGTCATCTAAAAGGCTATGCCAGGGCAGAATGGGTAGTGAAAACAAAAAGGCTTATATCTCCTGTTAAAATTGTTCCTCTGCAAAGTATAGAGGGTCTGATCCTGTCTAATCCTTCAGAGGTGAAAATGCCTTAAAAGCATGAAGCGCTCATTTTGTTGCATGTTGAAGGGATTTACTAAAGCGCCCTACAACTACCACTGCCTCTGGGACAAGACCTGGGGCAGGTTCATGGCCAAAGCAGGGTTCCTCTGGGAGTGCCCAGTGCTACTAGGATCTGCTTGGAAGTCAGTCAGTGGTTGACATCCAGGGGTGAATCTGCATCAAATTTTCCATGCTGAAGGTTTGCTCTTGTGATGGCAATGTGCTGAGATTGCAGAAGGGTCCGGCAGGATTACGGTGGGAGGAGCTCTCTGGGGGGGCAGAGGAAGATGGGGAAAGGAATGCTTCAGTGAGCTAATTCAAAGCTGTTTTTTAATTAAAAAAAAAGGAGCGAGGAGAAAATGAGATAAAAGTCAAAGACAAGAAAAATCTGCTTAAGGCTGGACAGACCTATCATGCAAAAAAGGATTTTAAGTGGAAAATTTTTTAAAAATTACCAATAAAGAGAGAGAAGCAAAAAAGTAGCCAGCATAAAAATTAAGTTGCTGAGTCAGTCCTGGAAAGAGTTCAGAAGAGAGGGCTTCTTTTTTTTTCCCAGATAGGTCTTTTCCTGTAAATAATAGATGAAATAGAAACCAGTAAAACAAAAATACTGGAGTTTGTGCATGCTGAGTGTGCTTTCCCTCATTAAAACTATTTTTTAAAAGACACTTATGGGGGAACCCCCCTGTCCCAGCAGCTGGCAAGTTCCAGAGCACCTTGCAGGCACCTGTGGCCCAAGGGTTTGATGATTTCTCTTTGCTTATGCAAATTAGTGATGATGAGGCATATGGGAGAGGGATGGAACCACTAGGGATGAAGTTCTCATGCCCTTTGGCTGGCAAAGCCTCTGTGCTGGGTGTACTGAAGCATCATTTCAGTGTCACGTGGGGTGGGAGTGATCTGTAGCATCAATCCCAACTAAGCCCAGGAAAAGCTGACAAAAATCTAGTCTCCCGCTTGGAGTCAAAAGTCTGAGTTTGGCAACCAACAGCTTGGAGAGTTGCCTGTTGTGTTTGTACAACTCTGTGAGGGGTCCAACCCCCATCCATGACTGCTAGGCACTATGGCAGAACAGCAACGTGACCCAGCCGTGGTTCAGCTGAGAGAGCCCAGACCCCACTGCACCCCGAGGGTCAGGCAGGAGCCAAGCTTTGCTACATTTCCTCAGGGTTGACTTCTTCCATGCAGAAGCGCTGTCCCCCAGTCCTTCTCTTTTCAGCCAACAGCATATTGGCTCCAGCCTGAGGAGATGAGGCAGGGTTTGGTCATTGGTGTGATGTGTCCCCTCGGAGAGGCTTCCTGTGAGGCGCTGGGGGAATACAATGAAAGGTTGGTGAGGAGGATTGTAAACACACTCAAGTGACTTGCAGCTGGGGTGCCAAAAAACACATATATCACACTAATTGTTGTTTAGCTTTGTGTGCTTGACAGGCAGAATGTCTACATTTAGATAACACAGGCCTGTGAGAGACTCAGAGGCACCTTATCAAACATCCTTGAGATTCCTGCACTGCTGGGAGAAAGATCAAAGCACAGTAGAAAAGTACACCTGTGAAAATCCCTGATATATACAGGTGAAAGCAGGAGGTTTGAGACCTTTCTTTATTCTCCTCTTTCTGACTAGCAAGGACAGAGGTCCGTGGTGCCTGCGTCCCCACTCGCGTGCCTCTGCCTGGGTGGTGCTGCAGAGATTCCCCCGGGTCGCGAGGTAACGAGAATGAATTTACTCTTCGCATTTCATCCGTGGTTTTGTGGTTGTTCCTGCATCCTGCCTCTGTCAGCTCACACGGGCACCATGGAGACTCCGGGGGTGCTGTCCATCACTCCATAGCCTCTTGCTTCTGACGGCAGAGAACTGAAGCTGTTGTATAAACAGGGAAACAGCTTAGCCTGATTCTACCTTTCGTCTTCCTCCTGGAAGTCTCCAGTAGCAATCCTAAAAGCTGTCAGCCTTTCACCAAGCAACCACTGCAAGAGATAAGCAAATCCTCTGAGAAGCCAATGTGGCAGCAGCATTAATAACCAGCCGTGTATAGCCACTGAGTAGGTGGAAGAAGACTTACAGATTCATAGTTTGCTGTGCCAGTAGAAATGTCACATAAAACCACCCCACCATCTGGCCAATGCTCCCTTTTTCACACCCTTTCTCCTGCCATCATCTCTGTCCTGTCTCCAGGTGTGATAACCAAGGTGCCGAGGTTTGAACTCATGACCTTCAGCACTGAGAAAGATGTAACATCGCTAAATCCTGCGCTGAAGCCATCTAGCAGAAGAACTGTAACAAGCTCACATTTGTGATTGGGTTTGGTGCCATCTGAAGGCTTGCTCTGTGGTGCCCAGTTGGCTGAGAAATTCTGCTCCAGCCTGCCAGATGATGACCTGACCTTCATTACTGGTGTCTTCATCCCCTTTGGGCTGAGCTGTAGTGAAGTGATGTTCCTGGGCATGGAGCCCTTCATCACTTAGGAAATTCCAACTAAAGGATGCTGTAATGTGTCTCCTTAGCAACACAGGCTACTTGGAGTTCATCAGCTCTGTAACTTTCTCTCCCTCTACTTTCCAGGCTGACTTCCCATGCAATTTGAGTCAAGTTCAGGTTCACATCAGTCCTGATCTTCTTGTCTGAGCTCACATCTGGCGTATCTAGGACACATCTAACACTTTCAGGAAGACCCTGAGAAGTGGCTACGGGTCGTTGGCACCAGACGAGTCTGTGCAATAGGGGCACCCTGTCTATAGTTTATACTCATGCAAAGCAGATTTTAGGTTTTAAGAACCTTCTGATGAGACAGACTGAAGTGCCTGTCCCCTCAGTGTCCAAATGATGTGTGTGTTAACATTCAGCTTTTCCATTTCACACTGCAGTACAGATGTCTGTCTGTCTGCCCTGCCAATACAGAGTGTAGCTTGCTGTTCTGTTCCTCTTTGTACCTTCAAAGTACAGGTGTGCGTCACATCTTCCTGTGTCCTGCCATTTGATCCTTCCTATCCCCAAACTGACATTACTCCTGTCAAGGAAAACATCTTCTGACTCTTGAACATCCCAAACTGGCCTTGGATTGAGGCTGCCCAGCAGGTTTGTTTGGGCTTTGCATTCCCTTGTGCTTGCTGCAGTCACTGGGAGAAGGATAAAGCAACCTTTTCCAGTAAAAGCAAAGGGTTATGTTCCTCTCTGCAATACTGGGACTACAGCAAGAAGGGAAACATGAGGCCAAGAAAAGCAACTGGCAATCAATCTATTTCCTAGAAGCTCATATGAAGCTCTGATTTTCCTTCTGTTTTCCTAAGAGATATCTAGGTTGAGGACTCAGTTCAGAGGGTGATCTCCTGACAGCACTGTGCCATTGGAGAGGGTCTCATCCCTGGACATCTGTCCCTTGCTCGCTCGCACTTGGTGATTTGTTGGTTGTTAGTGAACACAAACAGCTATTCCTGAGTACCCCCCACATTCCTCTGCTGGCTTTAGGAGCCATGTTGTGGTGTCACCTTACGGTAGCTGTGAGGATCATCAGGGAGAGAATTCTCTTAAACAATTTCACCTCTTCTTTCTGACAGGGTGAATGGATTGTAGCTGTAATTACATGATTATTACAATGCATTGCAAGTCACGTACCACCAAATGTCTGTTTCTTGCTGTACAGCCGTTTCAAATGTCCTTTACTTCTTAGTAGCCTTTTACAAAGGCATGCAGGATGTGTTAATATGGACATTAAGACTAGGGGTCATAGTATCCCATGCAGTGCTGGCCTTGGGGTGAAACTTCTTGTAGCTCATGTCATAAAATGGGATTTATGATGAACTCCCCCATGACCAAAAGATTGATGCAAACTTTTCCACCTTCTGGGTGGAGTGGTGGGAGTGCCTCTTGGGTCTTGTCAGATATACCTAGAAAAAAAAGTCAAAATAAATATACAGATCACCTATTTTTCCCACCATGAAGAGAAGCAAAGGCTTAACAACCAACTTGCTTAACACCATCCTTGTAGGTAACATGTGGCTTGCTGGGACTCTGTATTGACAAGACAGGGGAAACAAAGGGAAAATATCTGTGGGTGGCCCTCCCTGAGGCTAGAGCTAAACACAAAGAAGCTCATTTCTGTTCCTCCACGTGTCTGTATTTTAACTTTCTGAAGTAGGTGATGGGGACAGGGATTTTGCTAACTATGTACAAAGCCTACTTTTTCGAGAGGATGAAGGAATCATACATGAACTCCAAAGTGACTCCCTCATGCTGGAGTGACCTGTAAGTGGCTCTGGGTACCTGCCATACTACAGGACTGATGGGAGCTAGAGCAGCCATAATGCCTTAACCAACACAAGTGCTTGATCAGGACCCGGGATGTACAACCATAAAAAGAAACTAGTGCCCCTCCAGACTTTTCCCCCTACTATAAATCACCTATTTTTTTCTTTAAATGAAAAAAATGCCCCAGAATATTATATTTTAACCATTTTCCATTTGGGAGACAAATCTGAGTGGAAAACAGTCCATCACATTGTGACATGAGCTATATTGCAGAAGCAGGCCATCTGGGACTGTTTGTTATCCCAGGGTGTCCTGTTTGTATCCAAGTACCATGAGTTAGTGGTATGGCACTGGGACACGGGGAGGGTTAATCTATTGCTGAAGACACAGCAAATGTAATTTTCTTCCTCCTCTGTCAGTGCAGTAAAGACAACTCACTTTAATCTTTTCTTTCCAAGCACAAATTAATCTTCTAATGAAAACAATGACAATATTTGGCCTGGCATGGTGGGTGGTTACTCATGCAAATGAGATGTGTCTCCCTTCTACCTTTCTTCCATCAACAGAGGAAAGGACTGAGCCCCCCCACCTCAGATCACAGGCCGATGTCAAGACAATGACACAAACGAATTGACTTTGCCTTGTGCAGAGACACTGTTGGACAGGTCTGAGACCGAAAGCTTAATTCCAGATGGCTGGGCAATTAGTACACCATTTTGTTGCAGCACTACCATCAGCTGCAGACTATATCTGCTTTGATAAAACCCTTAGCATTAAACCCAGAGAAGCAAAGACGGAAGCAATAAAGTGAGAGTTAGGTACCGCTCAGTTAATGAAGTGAACTTCAGTAAGAAGAAATGTGTGTCAGGTCAGAGGCCCTGATGGAGGAGCGATGGGGTTCCCTCTGAAGAAGCAGGCGGTGGAGTCCAAGACCTAAGGATTTGGTAATTGAGTGAGTTTCAGACTGCCAGGGGAACTAGCCGCAAATACAGGCGTCCACCCTGGCAGCTGAGAAGGAGAAAAAATAGCTGAGCAAGATGTTGACTTATCCCTGAGAGAACAGAATTAGTTGTCTGGGAAGACAGAGCATATTAGAGGAGGGTGAAAGGTGGGTGAACACTGCCCTTTCTCTTCAGTTAAATTCCTCCCCTATCGCTGCGGCATTTGGATGTAAGATTAGACCCTTTCCTATTCAGCCCTTACCCACTCTAATATAAAGTGAAGCACTACCGTATATCCTCTTCTAGGCCTGTGCTCATGGCCACAATTAGAGAGCAGGATCCAGAGCTGGCCAGACCTGCTGGAGCCATTGCTGTACTCCTCTGCTTATGGCTTCATTGCAGATAAATTGAGTCTAATCAACTCCATCACTGATTAGGGCCTCGGACTTAGAGGTCTGAGGACAAAGGCGGCCGCCCTGGTTGTCTCGGGGGCTGTAAGAGTGTGATCAGAGATGTTTAACTGCTACGGTTTAACATGGGTTTGCAGCTCTTCCAGTTGGGAGTAGGGTGGGCAGAGGGAGGCCACCCTGGCACTGTGCCCCATGGGCAGTGCTCCAGCAGCAGGAAAGCTGAGGGGCTACTGAGCTGGTCAAACCTCCTGCAACAGGATAAAATGTCACCCTGGCAGCTGCATCTCTTTCCCGGGGTTGCCCAGCCTTGATTTAAAGGCTGCAGGGAACAGCGAAACTAGCCCGTGCTGATGGTAACCTTGACCAGTTAACATTTTTCACTGTTTCTCACAGTGACTGTGTCCAGCTTCCACCCACTAGTTCCTGCTGTAGTCTGTCTTCTCAGCCCAAGCAACTTGAACCTGTTGCCAACAATCCCTGAGACCTTGGCTCCCCTGGTCATCTCTCACAGACGGCCACTCTTCCTCCTCCGGGGAGCGCTTTTTTAAATGCTTCTGTCTGTTCTGCAGCAATCATGGGGCTGGATGAAGCTTTTTCACTTCTGTGCTCTGATATTAACCACATTTTTTACAATGACTCTTTGGTTTGCTACCCCAGTTTCCAATATATGCCAGTGGCCTTCCATCCAGATCATTTAGTCGACACAGGATGGTACAGCAGCATCGGGTGTGTTCGGTCTGTAAGTGTATCTCATTTTCACTGCCTGTAAACCTGTTGAATGCTATCTCCATTGAGCCTTGGATTTGACATGGAAAAAGCTGTGATACAGTTCCACTTTGTAACAAGTGGCTAGTTCTAAATTGGGGTAATCATTTAGTTAATAAACATCCATTAAAGGTTAGATTAAACTATGATTTCTTCCTTTGCTGATCTGTCATTGTTTCTTATTTAGTAGCTGCATTCAGGAATATTCACACATGATTGCTTATGATGTTTTAATTGTCTTTGAAATATTGTTTAATAGCTTAGGTTGAAACCTGGGTAAATTGATGTGCATGGTGATCCTGAAAAGCAGTGAATCTAATTGGTATCTGGCTATTTCTCAGTCATGCAGGGTTTTTTCTTCTTTTTGACTATTTAATTGCTGGTAATAGTCAGACTTAGTTTTCTGCTTGCTGAGACTGGAGTCCTTCATCTTACTAGGAGCAGTGAGAAATCACCAGGAAAAAGCTTTGCCATTAATATCCAAGGAATATGGCTAACCAACTGCTAGTAATCTTAATGCAAACCAGACATTCAGACTTAAATCGTATCATCCTTAAAGGAGTGATGCAGTTAAAGCAAGCATCAAGTGGCCCCAGGGCAAAGATGTTTCCGTTTCACTGAGCTTTTTTTGATCTGGCAAGGGACAAGTATTTGGTTTGATAATTTTGAGTCGTACAGAAAATGATGCTGCAGGCAGACCTCGAGGAGTGGATGGGGTTGCGCATGTGTGTGGGTTACAAACGGCTTGTGTGACCTTGGGGAAGGGAGAGAGCTGGACTTCGCGCAAAGAGCCCCAGAACACCTGAGGAGCTCCCCCACTGCTGGGTGAGGATCTCTGCTCTCTCAGGCCCTTCCCTTTCCTCTACATGGAGGCTGTCTCAGCGGCGGCAGCAGAAGTGACGGTTTCACGTCGTTCCTCATAGTCGCTGTCATGCAGGGGTGTTTCTAGCCTTGATGTTTTGATGAAGGTACTCGACATCCACCGTTTTGCTCAGAACAACTTGTCTGGCGTTCCTAGTGCAAACAGGACCCCTTCTCCCTGCAGGAGGGTAATAACTAACTAGAGAAAAAGGGATCCCTCTGAGCGGCCCTGACTGCACTGGAGAAAGAAAATCAATCCGTGAAAATCCCTGCTGAAGCATGGAAGTGAGGATCTAAATTTAGCTGCAGCCTGCCTGGGGCTCCTGAGGTCTGTGACTGCTGGGGCAGTTGCTCGCAGCATCATGTGGCTTAGAAGTTGAATCTGCATCCACAGGCTGCAGACGACACGGGAGAGCAACACACTTGCTCTGTTGTATTTCCAGGTACCTCTCTTAAGTCTTTGGGGCTCGTGGATTCATGCGGTGCATTTGGTGGTTATTTGAAAAAAAAGCTGTTCTACATACATGGGAAGAGCAAGAGTCTGTGCCCCACAGGGCTTGTAGTCTGCACAGGAAAGTCAAACAAGGGCCTGGATGAACAAAGCTCTTCTTATCCTCACTTCACAGCTGGGTAACTGGAGTTCAGTGAGATGAAGTGATTTGCCTGTGGTTGTACGGGAAGTAGGGAGGCTGGGTACGGAGCTGTGTTCTCAGGGGATCAGAGTTCAAAACCAGTTTCTTTCTGTAGCTCCAGACAAACCAGGTGATTCTTCAGTGACCTGTTGTTTTGCCCTTGGCATTCCCCAGTAAAAGAGTCAGCGGGTCAGCATCTCTATTGAAAACGGATGCAGTACAGTCACTGCTTGTGACTGAGAATGTTGGGTCTTTTTAAGAAAAAAAATAAAATCCACATTTCATTTAGACACTGCTTGTTACCTTTTTTCAATAGACAATTTGTAGATGCCACGTTTAGGCCTGGAAGCAAACTAGAAACTATCGTATGTCTCAAAACTGCATATTATAGGAGAATATGCTTGCTGTGGCTGATAAAAGCTTACATGGACTTACATTTTTGAAAGCCAGCAGCACTGAAAATTGAATTCCTGGAGAAGAGAAACTGGGTAGTTGTGACCAGAGGAAATTACTATTGCTCAGTGAAGATGGAATGGCTATTGCTGTAAAAGTGTAACCGTAGATTTGGTGGGATCAGTGCCAAAATCAGCACATTGCTCCCAGCACTTGGACCAAACTCCTGCATATTTTGTTCAGTGAGTGTGGCGGCTGCATGATGCAAAGCAATCATACCCTCAATGCTCACAGAGTGGTGGAAAGAACTGCTAAATGAATGAGAGGCAGAAATGAAAAGTACTTTGAGTGATCTACTTGCCTATCAAATGTTCTCTGAAAGGGGTCATTGTTAATGTTGCTGCTTCCCATCTAAACAGAAACACACAGCCTCCTTGACAGAGAGTTTAGCAGAAGCTGAAGGGATTACTGGGTGTTACAATATCTCACTTCTAAAAAGTTAATGTATTAGTAACACGTGAGTCTAGACACGTATTGCAAGACTGATTTAGGATCTTAAAGAGGATTCTGCCTTTCATTCTGGCTTTTATTAAAAGCTTTGTAGTACATCTTTAAAGAGCCACTAAAGCCACACTGAAAACATAAAGGAGAAAAGAAGAGAAGCAGAAAGGTTTTTAAATGGATTTCTTCCTCCATTTTCTCTCTTGCCCCTACCCAAAGTTTAAGGCTATTTGCATAAAAACCTGATGTTCATTTTTTTCCTCTAAAAATACAACTACTCTCTTCTTTACTTTCTTCCCCTGAAAGCTGTGGGCCAGTGTGTAAGACTAATGTCAGACTGTGGAGGAGCAGAATGCCTCAGATTTGGAAGTTTATCCAAACTTCATCTAACTGCAGACTGGTTGAGATATGAGCAAGCATGATTTGGTGGCATTAGGGGCAGGGTAACTGGTCTTCAGTAGCTTTAAAGAAATTGGGAAAGAGATTATGGACAAGGGAGCTATGTAGATGTACGGAAGATGTGGATTTTACTGTGGGTTGGTATGCATATGCCCATATGAATATACTGGTTTCTGCAAAACCTTGGAGAATATACTAGTTTGTATGGGCAGATCCTGCCAAGTTCCTGCTGTATTTCATGTCTAATTTTGGAAAGCAAAATAGTGCAGCAGACTGCTTTTAGGATACTGGAGGTCTCCTTCTGCAGGGAACCATCCTGAGCTTGCTGCATGGTGGAAGAACATCCACTGTTACCTTTTACTTTATTTATTCTCCCAGTCTCTAACTTAGGTGCTTTCAACTCACAGACACCCAAAACACTGTAAGTAGAGCTGCCTGACTTCAGGTGAGGAGGGAACGGCAGGAACAGATGGATTCCTCAGCACCAGAGGCCGGTTTCCATGCCAATACAGCCTGATGACAAAGAACAAGAAGGCAAACATTGCTGACAAAGGGTGTGGGAGCTGATGTCTGAAAGTTTCCCCGAGGCTCTGGTGATTCTGTAACAGGTGGCAGCCAAGTGGAGCTGCTTTCTAATCAGAAGGGAATTTTTTTTTTTTTTTTTTTAATACAGCCTAAGTCACTGAACAAAGCAGAGAGAAGTTCTTAACAGCATCTGGTGGAATGCAAATGCACTGCTGTTACCAGGCACATTATAGCCAGCTCACCTGCCCTCAAAGATGAGGAAGAAGGCACCACAATGTGCATATAGATAAGGTCAGATTGTGTTCCTCTGTAGACATTAAGGCAGGCTTATTATCCTGTTTGTTCTTAGCAAGGCTGTTCCCCCCATCACCCTGCTGAGTAGCTCCTAACAACCCAGTTTGTCCTTAGCTGGAGAAGAAATCTCATAGAAGCTCTTAACATGTGGCAATCTGCCCAGCATCCTGCCGTGCCTCCCTGCTTTGGCTTTCAGGAGAAGTGGGGAAAGAGGCCCTGGAGCTTGTGGTTCAGCTCTGGACCTCAGCCACAGCAGGGAGCTGTAGTGATGTTTAACTGTTAGGGTTAGTGAGCTGTGATTTGCAGAGAGGGAAACTGAGGCGCAGGGTGAAAGAAAAATTGGCTGGGTTGGAAGAGTGGAAGCAGGACTGACACCCACCTTTTAATGCAGAGAAGCTGGTCCTTACTTGCACTGTGGAAAACTTGCCCCAGCTGGGGGCCATGCAACCAGAGTCTGAATCAAACTTCTTCTTCATTCATGCCTCAAGTAGATCTGTACTAGTGCAGCCTTGTAGCCCATCCCGATGTTCCTCATCAAGCACAAGGACCACTAATCACTGGCTCCATTGTGTAAGCTCCATCCTTTGTGGCTCTGTTGTGTAAACCTGATAGGATCCAGGCCTTGCTAATGACTTCACCATTGAAGAGGTGATAAAGGATTGATAAGAGGGGAGCATCCTGCCCCAGAAGGTGCCAGAAGCTGGATGATTGCCCAAGAAGCATAAAATCAGCAAAAAGCTGTGGGAACTGGGGGAGAAGTAAAGGCAGTAAGGGGAGATCGTGACCACTGACTCAATTCAAGACCAAAAAAACTTATCCTCCCCACCTGCAAGGAGCATGCATGCTAATTTACACAGCAAGCGGGGGTAATTTAAATATAATTAACCTATAGCAAGTGGAATGGTCATTACAAACCAGTGAGTGTAAACTCATTGTAAGCTATCTCAGTGTAAACTTAGGTAGGTTTTTACTAATCATGTCATAGGATAAATAGGCCACAGTTCCTTTGTGTAGCGTGCCAGCTTTGTGGAGTTACCCCCCAGCACCCTTCTTTGTGCAACTATAGAATAAACTGATATCTCAGCTCTGGGTGTGAGATTGGCTTTCGCACACCGGGTGACGAACACTGTTTGGTGGACAACAGCTCTGGTGACTTTGAAATTACTCTGACTTCACATTGGCAGAATCCAGCCTAGTGCATAGTGTGGGATAAAACACTAGCGAGTGAAGGTTTTATGTCGTTTGACCCTCTGAAGGGGGTCTAGGAGCCAGCTGGATCAGGTGGGAACAGGTCTGCTAAAAGCTAGTTAAAAGACTTCAAGTGGTTTTCCCTCTCGCTTTCTCTTTGGAACAAACACCGAGCCATATGAAAATGCTCTGCCATAGCATTTCAGAGCATTAGGTGTTCAGAAATTACAGGTGACTCTGCTTTGCTCTAAAAAATGCAGTAGGAGTGTGGGTTGTCTCCCCCCAATTATTTATAATAAAAGGTAGTTTGAAGCCAAACTTCAAAGTTCCCAGATTTGTTTTGATTTTTACAAAATGCTTCCAATCAGGAGACTTCTCTTAAAACATGGGATTTTTATCAAAATCAAGTTGGCTTGTTTTGATGGAATAGCATTTTCTGTCAGAAAAGGTGTTGTACGGAAATTTAGCTATAGCTAACACAACAGAAGCACTCACAGACACAGCAGGACTAGAACAAAACCGTATAGAATGAGAGGAAATGCATTCAGTTCCTCCTGCTGATGGCTACTAAACCTTTTGAGTAGACTTCCTGGCCCTCTAATTCACACCTTCAAATGCTCTACCTGCAGCAAACTACACACCAGTACAGCATCTCTGTATCCTGCTAGCGCCAGGGAGTGCCCGGTGTTAAAGTGAAATAAAACTGTGCCTGCAAAGTGTCTGCTCTTTTTAATAAAATACAGGCTTTCATTTTAGCAAGTGATCTCGGCACATAGTGTTAAGTGTGGTAAACAGTTTTCAGCAAGACATTCCAGGTGCTGAAAACTGACTACTTAGGCGGCTGCAATTGCTAAAAAGCAAACGTAAAAGCAGAGGCCTTCTCACTGAGCTCGGTAAGGGCAATATTCTGCTTTCCATGGAGTTTTCTGCTCAAATCCCTCTGGCTGACCACCGTCAGCTGTGTGACTGGTGACTTCGGCTCCTGATCTGTCTGTCAGTTATGTCTGTAAGTTAACAGCCGCCTTTTGAGCGTTCAGTCCTGGCATGGGGTCTCTTTGCTTAGCCCGCTTTGTTGGCAGTCTGAGCTTCGATGAATCTCTTCTTTCATCGTAGAGTAAAATGCAAGTTTGTTCTGTGTTTGCCATGGACTAGGAGCGTTTCTGTAGATGATTAGCATGGCTTAGATAATGCAGGGTAACTGATTGGTTAAGTTTCCACAGCTTGCATGTCTAAACCCCACAGTAAAACTCTTCAGTGTATTTCATTTTCTGTACCTTTAAATGGAGGAGATGAATTTATGTTCCTTCATGGAAAGCTGTAGCACTGTACACTGGCTCTTGTTCCCTCTTTTCTCTTACTGAAACAACAGTATGTAATATAGAAAAAAGCAGGGACTGACCTAGAACTAGCTGTTCCGGCTGCAGCATGCATTTGCTATACAGCTATAGTGATGTACAATTTGGGCTGTTGATCACAAGCAACAACCACCTTGCTCTTAATTTCACTGTATGGCCAGTTTCCTAAAGTGTTAATCCTTGAATGCTAAGGTCGAATGGGTGACTGAAAGACAGCAGGGCATGTTCAGAGAAAAAGCCAGATTTTCACAAGGTCTCAGCAGTAAATCTGTGGTTGTTCTTGCTCACATCTGCTCTCATGGGACTGGTTGGGGCAGGGTAAGTGCCTGGGATCTTGGACCTTTCATTTATGTACTGGTAGTGGGAAGCTCAGAAGGACAACAGAGGTTACAGTCATTGTCATATGAGCAGGTTCACTTGTGGCAAATGAAAATACCCTGATTTTTTAAAAAGCAACAGCTTGAAGCATAGACTCCAGCTACTTTAACCAAGAAAACCCCACAATTGCATTGGATTCACAGCTGATTAAATTGAGAGCATAATTTCAAACATGGGGCCAAGCTGCGTAGAGCAATTTTACTCCAGGTTTATGACTTCAATTTGCTTCCCCCTGTGTTGTACTGCTCATGGCCAAAGAGGTGAATGCAGCACAACTGCCAGAGCCTCTGCAGTGGTGACACCTTTGTTCTGCTGGGAGTTGTTCTTAAGGTCTCCCGTCCTCCTGATCTCCTGGGCTGTGCTACCCACAAATAGATAGAGATCCCAACGAGGTATGAGCAACTTGGCTCAGCAGGTTTTGGGGGCTCTCTTGCAATTAGGTGCAAGGCAGAGCAGAATAGGGGCTTGGAGACAGCCATTCTCTGTGTGGCAAGAGCACTGGGGCTTGCAGATGTTTTTCTTGACTGCTGTTTGTTACCCTCCTCACCTAACCATCACACCATTACCTCCCATTCTCTCCGCCTGCTTGGCATATCTGCCAGCTTTTTCCTTTCAGGCTTGAAGTGCAACAGAAATAGGGGGTGTCCTGTTGGACTTGTGCTGCAGAGGAAACTTCAGATATACAGGGAAGCATCAACTGAAAAGAGGCGATGGCAGGTTCAAACCAAGCAAAAGGAAATACTTCTTAGGCAACATGTAACTTAAGCTGTGGTACTCCTTGACGTTAGGACGTTGTGGTGCAAAAAAGCCTGTGTGGATTTGTGGAGGGATTGAACACAGTCAAGGAATAAAGATCTCATTGGGAAAGTTCCCATGTGTCAGATCACTGGAAGCAGAGGACATAATACTCTGGAAAGGGTTGCTATGTGTTTGTCCTGTTCTAATGCTGTTTCTTGGGTATCTGTTATTAGGTATTGAATAGTGGACTGACTTGATCTGTGGTCTGGCGAGTTGCTTCACTCCCATGCTGTGAGACACCCAGACTGCCATCTTCCCTGTGATCAGAATTCAGTAATGTCTCCAGCCCTTGCTTGTTTCTGCCTGTTGCCTCTGGGTCCTTTCCAAACATCGCCTTCCACCTAATGAGAACAAGAGTTAATTGAGCTTACAGTCCCTTGGAAGCGACAAGTCTGAGAGGCTGCCCTAAAACACAGCCCTGAGCGACATGCTGTGAGGGCACAGCCAGGGAATGGGAGTGAAGTGGTTAAACAGCAGAAGGTTCTGCCAGGCAGTGGGTAAATGTGGCTGATTCTCACCCTAGAGTTGAAGTGCTAAAACTACCCACAAATACTTCAATAAATAGCAAGCTCATAAATAACTCGTAACATTGCACTTCATAATAAACCAGTGACAAATGTTACATCTTTCTACAACATGGATTAATGGTAATGGGGGTGGGAAGAAGGAGTGATGTCTGTGAGGTGGTATTAAAAATCACTTACATTTCACAGGTTCCCATAAAAGGGAGACTTGTGCAAAATAATTAATCATGCATTATAAATGCAGCTTTTATTAAAGACAAGCAAAAGCATAAATACAGCCAAGCCCTTAAGCACTTGTTCTTTGCAATGGTTAGAAAGTGTTTGGAAATATGAGCCAACACTTGGATCCAGGTTAGCTCTGTTGTTGGTGCTGGAAGAAAAGCTGGGACACAGAGGTGGCTTTGCTGCTTTATTCTTGTCTTTCTTACCATCTGGCATGGACTGCACTGGATATCCACAGGTTTTCCTATGCCATGAGGTCTAGGAACAGCCCAGCTAGATCTTTCGGAGGACTTGTCCTGGAGATGACCTCTTCAGAGCACTGCTGCACAGCTGTCTCTGCTGCCCCTGTGCTGGCTGGAAACTCCCCCAGTCATAGAAGACTAAAACCTTTGCCAAAGCCAATTCAAAATAACTCAGAGTGTCCCACCAAAGCAGCTGAAAGCGATAAGAGGAGAGGAAGCTGGTTTCCCTAATTCTTCTCTGTGGAGAGGGAGGAAGGATGAGTTTGTTGATTAGAATTGTGGTGCTATTCTGCTCTCCCAAATCCTGTACCTGAGGAATGGAAACTTCAGGGGGTCTTTTTGATTCCCCTTGGGTTAGATCTGCTCTTTCAAGTTAAGTCTGAGCTTTGAAAGAGAGAAGGTGGCAGAACTAGAAGGTGATGCAAGAAGAATATTAAGGGGAAGGGGAATTTTATGACAGCACAGTAAGAGGGATGATTTATTTTGTCCTTCAAGCAGTTCCTCTTGAAGGCTGCTAAAGCCCATTAAAACTTCTGTCTGAAGCTATGGTGAGATTCACTCCCTGGAAAGGACAGAGGTTTTACCATGGGGAGCCAGAAGTGGTGATGGCTCTGATTTCATTAGCAGAGCAGTTATCTGAGCTAAAAGGGTTTCTGCTAAATTAGCAGGGGCCCTTGTTGCAATTAAAGTGCTACTGTTTTGTAACCAAAGTCACTGTCATTAGTTCGATTTTTGAGGGTGAGCCAGAAGACCATATTCAGAATCACAGAGCTGTCAAACCGCAGGTACCAAAGGGATTTCAGGAGATCATCATATTCACAAATCCTCCCCAGCTCCACCTGTGCTAGTCCTTTCCTTGGACTTCTCTGATGTTCAGCATCCTAAGGTTCAGTGTCTAAGGTTCAACACCAGGTATTTCCAACCTACAGAGTGCATATGGTGCAGATTTAGGCTGCAGTGTATAAGCAAGATCATCCCTTGCATGTCCAAAGCAGAGTGTGTTTTCTTGCTTGTGCAATGCAGCATTTCTTCATGTGTGAGTCAGGAATTAGTCACCATGCTAGCTCTTCTGTGTGACTTGCAGCTTCTGAATTGTTTCTCATGGCCCTGAGCTCTTGTGGTCCAGGAATGTATGGAGACATACATGATGGAATAAATACTGGGTAAGTCTTGCAAGAACCCCCTTTGTCAGTGTGGTTTCAGCCCAGAAAACGGTGTACATTCTGCAAAAGCGTAAATCCTGGCATTAAAACCCTCCCATTCTGCTCAGATCCATCCTTTTGGCTCCCAGGTCATGGTTCCTCCAACCGCAGAGCCTGTGGCTCCAGATCTTCTCTGGAGACCAGCCAAGGATGCTGCTAACTCTCCCTGTTGCTGCGTTCCTGTGTCTGCTGACTGCTCTGAGGTACATGGGGGCCTTCCAGGACCATTTTGACACAGCAGCTGTCCTGAGCTGTCACACAGGCTATTAAATACTTAATTCATCTGTGACTTGAGGACCAGCTGTGATCAAAGGGACAAAGTAGCTGCTGTTCAGTAATGCTTGTTAATCAGAGCAGTTCTGATGAACAGCTCTGACAAGATCTTGAGACTATTTTTTTAAATTTCCATTGGGGTGCTTGGATCTGTTACCCTGGAAAGAGGATACCTGTCAGCTCATAGCTGAGCAGAGCATCCTCCTCTTTCTCCGAGTCCCTAAAGACCAGATCTCATCTGGCCTAACAGTGGGAATGCAACATATATCATGCCTTTGGTTTGGCTACTGGAACTGGAGCTAAGCATTGAAAAATGGGTCGTCTTTGAATGATTCTGGTGAAGAGGAATTGACAAGAAATTCCTGAAACACCGAAGCCTAAAGCTGATGGTTCCCCTTTTCATTTGGAGACAAGGCATGGTCTCGAATGAAAACACAACTCATGCTCTTTGCTATCACTTAATGTTCAAGTAAAATGAATTTTCAGCAACTTGTGAAAGTGGATATTAGTTTTCCTGTTATTCTCACTAAATACAGGGTACCACAGAACCACTCTCTTCTCTGTCCATCTTATCTGTGCCCTTGGATCTGCAGTCAAATCTCAACTGTCCCATGTCTTTCTTCCTCTTCAGTCTGAAAACTGGCTTCTCCATTCAAACTGGACTATCTCCAAACATTACCACTGCCTGAAGGGTCCCCAGGCTCCAGCATCAAATCCAGCTCTCGTTGCTTTTTCCTGGTCTTCATCACCCTGGAATGACAGAGGTCCGAAATGCCTTCTTGCCCATCTGTTTTCTCCAGCCCCTGGATGAAGCTCTCTCCTTTGTCACTGCACTGTTTGACTTGTGTAAGGCTATGAGCATCTGAATGGAATACAAGTCACTGAAGTTACAGCATCTAGGACACACAGGGGAAGAGCAGGAATGGTGCAGAAATGCCTCGTTCTCAATCTCTCTAGGTGGTGAGAGATCTTAACAGCTGTCACCTCTTTTATTTCTTGCCCTAAATGATGACTAGGCTTCTCTTGCCTGTCAAGTTGCTTTGCCAACATTGTAAATACTTTCCATTACCCATTCAAACACCATTCAGCCAGCTGTTTCTTGTATCTCTCTTGCTTATAAATCCTACCCTTAGTTCATGTATTTATTTAGGGCAATTAGTTCTACAGCTCCGAACACTGCTTCCTAGATCAGCCTGAGTTAGCAGTGCTTTTCATTCTCTTTCCTCCTTCTTTTCTTTTCTTTTCTTTTCTTTTCTTTTCTTTTCTTTTCTTTTCTTTTCTTTTCTTTTCTTTTCTTTTCTTTTCTTTTCTTTTCTTTTCTTTTCTTTTCTTTTCTTTTCTTTTCTTTTCTTTTCTTTTCTTTTCTTTTCTTTTCTTTTCTTTTCTTTTCTTTTCTTTTCTTTTCTTTTCACATTCCCTCTCCATGCTATCTTGCCCAATTTTCTTTCTGCCTTATTTTACTGCTGCTAAATTCAGAGTCCTCTTTTTCCTACACCCTCAATTTCTCATTGAAATGCTGTCTCTGCTCCTCAGCACACCTTGTACCCTACATGTTAGCTAGCCTGTTTGCTCGTGGGTAGCCTGCCCCCCAAAAACAGCCTGATGAATCCAAACCATCCCCTTTTCCTTGCTGGTCATGCTGTGTGTCCCCAGACCTCCGCACTGCCTGGTCTCCAGCTGCCTTTGTGAACGCCTTGTGCATTTCAGTTCTAAAAAGCCTTATGCCCATGATGAGCAGAGGCTCCCAGTTTGACTGTTGTCCTTTATACCTCTGGATCTTTTCCAGGTCCTGGAACACTGTTCTGTAGGCTTCTAATTAAAATCTTCAAAGAAGCAGAGAGGATGTTTGGGGAGCTGAGAACAGCCGAGTGAACTCTGGGCACCTATTCCCCGATGCCTTCTTTGTCCTTAGCTTCTGTACGCTGGGGTATTTGCTAGATAGTTGATTCTGATCACAGGAAGAACATTTTATACAACCACTACTATTAGCGATAATGAGAATAAATGCTACAATAATGAAATCTTATTATACACTTTTCGTGAGGGTCTTTCATCTGAAAGATTTTGAAATGCTTTACAGGCTACTGAACTCACTAGGGAAATGAGGCCAGTGCAGGAACAGTATGTGGGGAACTGTTGGAAAACATACACTGAGCATGTGGGACAGTTCAGTAGGGGGAGCAAACATACTGGATTCAAACAAAATTGCTACCTAAATTTAGGGGAAGAAGCAGGCTAGAATGCCTTTTACGTGGAGCATTAAACAGCTACCCTTCGCTAATACCTGCTGGTGGAGTGAGACAGACAGAAGATTTTATGATCAAGGCTGGTACCTTCTTAAAGGAGCTCAAATACTTGACTGTCATTTAATTTTCCCTTTGGTTCCTTTGAAGATGCCAGCCCACCCAGGTTTCACACTCCATAGGGAGATGGAACCTTCTTCAGCTGTGATGGCCTTTTGAACCCTGCCTGCAATAGGGATTCAGGGCTGCTCAGAGAGAAGAGCATTACTCCCTAAAAAGCCAAGTCACAAGTATTTCTCTTCATCCTCTACTGTGGATTTTGTTTTCCCCCGAGATCTCTCATCCAAGTACTGACCAGTGCTTGACCCTGCTTGGTTTATGAGAGGTTGAGAAGATGAAAATCCATTGCAGAAAATTTCCTGAGCATATTTATCTTTTGTAAAGGGGAAAAAAATCAACACAAAACCCTAACCTCTAAAGACACCAGCTGCCTCCTGCTTATTAAATGGTCTTTGTTTCTGTTTATAGAAGTAGATTGAATAGGGCTGGCCCTGGTGCTCCCTGCGAATGGGAGCTGTGTGCATTCCCCAGTGATATATGAGGTTAATAATATTCGCAGTACAAGCATTATGCAAAGCAGGACATTCGTTCTGCTGGTTGGCAGCAAAGGAGCAGTAGGCAAAGGTGACAACGTGATCAATCTCCAAGCTCTCTGCACTCCTGGGCCGACACTGGTCCTGCTGAACGCTGGAGTGTGGCTGAGCACACTAGCTGTCTCCCCAGGCTCTGTGCTTGTGTTGAAAGCTGTATCTGTTGCTGGGAACCCAGTGTCTTGAGCTCTTTGGGTTACAAACTGTGTTGGTGAAGAGATGGGCCAGCTAATAATGCATGAACCTCTTGCAAAACCTGTTGCATTGAGGGGCTGGGTGCAAGGCCTTTGGAAGGAGGAGGGAAGGGAATTCCCTGCCTTTGCTGCTTTGATGGTCTGAAGAGGAACATAATGGACTCTATAGGCCTCCATAAAAGCTTTGAAAGTCTGCAGAGAAACAAAAGTGGGTATTTGGGACGCAGTCTGTGGTGCCTTATGGTGGACATGGTTGGGCTGTGAGAGCTCATAGCCTGGAGGAGATCACAGAGGGAGCACTATTTGCAGACAAATTGAGTATGACCTTTCCTGACACACCAGAGGATTGAAAACCCATCATGGGTTGACTCATTCCCCAGGAAAAACACCGTTAGTCTTACAGGACTCTGGCACCAGGTGACAATATGAATGACAGGAAGAGGGCACGTAAGGGCAATGTGGTAGCTCTGTCAACAGAGGTATTTAAGAACAGGCTAGACATCTCTGACAAATGTGTGAGGTGTTAGACTCCTGCCTTGGAGCAAGTGGAATGGACAAGACGTTTCTCAAGTCCTTCCCAGCTCTGCCTGCTACTGCCTGTGATCAACGCTGCAGGAGTGGCCACTTACACACCGAGGCCCTTACTCATCCTGCTGGAGAGCAGGATTCATCCGGGACAATAAATTATTCAGGGTAATTTGTCTGCCCAGAGAGAGTGGAGCCCAGCTCTGTGTATTGATGGCTGTCTGAGGGTGATCCCACATTCACTGAGGGGATGTGAGCTGCTCCGCAGGCTATTTCAGAGGCAGAGGTGGGTGAGGAGCTGCTGAAGCTGTTATATGAGCTGTTTGGAACTGCTGTCTGCTTTCAGACAGCCGAGTCTGAACCCATGATTCAGAGCAGGAACTGGTTGCACATAGAGCTCCCTCCCTTTTTTCCACAGAGGCTGTGATGGGGAGAGCTGGCGGTACAGATAATTAATAGCAACGGTTGTTGGGAAGGAGAAGTATTTGGGTATTTGGAAAGTATTTGAGTCAGGGATCATTCTGAGGAGTTCCTGCATTTAAATAGTGAAGGGCAAGAGGGAAAAGGAGCCATGAGAAACTATCATGAAAATGATATCATGACCAAAATTCATCTAGGATCAGTGCTGGGCTATCTGAGGGAGCAGGTATTTCTGTTAGGAGTCAGGAGAGTTATAAACAAGAAAAGATGAGTTTAAGAAACCCAAAGGCATCTGATCTGGATTTTCTGGCAGCTGTTCAGGAGTGGGGACCAAACCCCCAGAGCTGCTATCGGCTAAATGTATTTTCTCAGAGTATATACAAGGCTCTAATTAAGGTTTTGTCAGACATTCTGTTATATGTGTCTCATCTCCATCTCTTAATAGTTATCACCCACTTTCACATCACTTCAGCCTTATTCTGGGCAATCACTCAGACCTGGCATGAGATTTCCCCCTGAAATTAATTTAATCCACCAATGATGGTTTCAAACCTTCAGAGCATCAGTAAAAGTTGTTTCCAGTTGACTTTAAACAGCTCTTCAGCCATCAGCTGCCCACCGTCTGCCCCTCCCACGTGGACTTTCCCAGCGTGGGCTTTCATCTGGCTGTGCAGGAACCGGAGGGAGTGCTTCCCATCACATCCTCACCCACTGTGCCTGCGCAAGGGTGGTCTTAGGATGGAGCCCTTGCTGATAGAGGTTGCCTGTCATGTCTTGGCCCCAGTGCTGACCACAAGTGTCTGTCCTATTGCAGCCACAGTTGGATCCATATTGACTGGAGCTGGTTTCCATCAGAGAAAAGCGGTGTTTCCACGATCATGTTCATGGCAGGTGCCAGCTTGGGTTTCCCAGGATAAACCTGGCTTCCCATAACTCACCGACTATGGCCCAAGGTCTTGAATGTCCTTCCAGGCATCGTCCCGTGGTTTGTCTGTGGCTGGCGTGAAGGACTCCCTGTGAGTTGTGTGAGGGTGACTCTGCTCCATGACTGCACATTCACCCCTCTCTGGGCTCCCTTGGACCTGTGTATTGTGGTACCAAATCAGTGGCTTAGCCTTGTATCTTGGATCTTGCAAAGTAGAGTGCCAGTAACACATCACTGTCTGCGCTCTGAAATGCTGCAGTGGGACTCAGAAATGCCATTTCCAGTTCTGCTGCTCACCTGCCAGCTCTGAAGGGAAACGGTGATTATCATCTCTCATGGCCTATATTTTCATACTTACTGGGGCTTATAAGTGCTGCAGATGACAGCAGAGAGACCCCAGTGTCCTGGGGCAGCAAGGACCCTGCAGTCGAGCTGGGGCTGGTTTGTTTTCCCTGGGAGTAGGAGGCATAGGGCAAGAGGTGGCAGGGAAGGAGGCTTCAGAGAGCAAAGAGCAGGGTAATCTGTGGGCATTGGTATGTAAGCGTGCTCTGTCGACTATGCTAATTCATTTTGGCTGAATGAGAAGCATTTATTATATGTCAGGGGGAGTGTGATGAATGGGAAGTCAGGTTTTCCCCTGTATTATTTCAGCTCTCTGGTCTGTGGGTGATTTATTCAGTAGCATTTATGGTGTTACTAGTCTAAAACCAAAGGGGAAATTTATTCAACCCTTTCCTGCCTTTCTTTTTTTTCCCCTTCTGTTTTATTATATTTCTGCTCTTTTTTTCTTTCTTTCTTTCTCTGGTTTAAAGTCTTCCTTTCTTTTTGGGTAGATGAAGTACATTCTTGCACCAGGCAGCTTGCATTTCTACTGTTCACCTCTCCCAAACAAGGGCAGCTTTTCCAGGGACTTCAAATGCCCAGCTTGGGTGATGGGCTCTTTCAAACAGTCAACGTGTCACTGGAGGAGCTGCTGTGCATCAAGCTTCTCTGGAAGGCTGGTCCCAGTGGTGAGTGGCTGAGCTTTTAAAAATCAAACCATATGCTCTTTGAAAATAAAACAAATACTCTAGGCTTTGTGGCATAAAATCTGATCATGAAGCAGATGGGACAGTTTGGGGCAATTGGCTTGCCCCTGTGTTTTGTGTTTTAATCTCATTTGACAGGAAAAAACCACTTCTCAGTGTCTTAAAATAAAAATTACTGTGTTTAACCACAGACCCGTGTACGGGGAGGCTGTAAAGGCTCAGGAGATTTTAGGTACCTCTTCCCCTTACTGTTCAGAGATCACTGCATATTGCAGGACTTGCTTGTATTTGCAAGCTAGCATAAAGCAGCATGCAAATCAATGCAGCTCCTCCAATTTAATCCCAAGTGAAGGTCAAAACCTTTATCTATAGGGCTGCAAACCACACTGGCATTCTTTGTGTCCCTCAGGCACAGCAGCCTCTGAACGTGCCCACTGAATCAAATCGTGGAGTGATGCAACACGCATTTACCGCATTGATATCAATGTCTCTTTCTATCTACAGAAAACCTGCTTTCCTTCATGCATAGCCTATAGGGAAGCATCTTTCATGTCTTGCAGTTTATAAATTGTGCATGCTCGGTTCGATCTTCTTCTGGTGTAATTGTACTTGGTTTAGTATGGCTGCCCAAGAGACAGCAGTGGAGGATCAGACCCTGTTCTGGGACCAGTAGCCCCCCCCCGGTCTCTGGAGGTCCTGGCAGGGTGTGTGGGTAGCACTAGCTAGTCACACTGAGACACGATTCTTTTGCTTTTGAGTCAGAGCACACAGAAACTTGTTGAAGGAAGTTTGCTGCTAGTAATAGGTTGGTTTTAAGTGGCACATAAACCTGCCGGCTCTTTATGGAGGCTGTCGGGCAATAAGGACATGGGGAATTATGACAGTGGAGGCATCGTACGATAGTGCTTTGCAGATGATGTCTCACAGGGGATGCGCTATTTATTTATCTAAAGGAGCAGGTTTGCAGTGCTTTTTCAGAAGAATGGCTTCCAGGCCAGGAAGTCTCAGTGCCTGCATCCACTTCTTCATATTAGCTTTGACAGGCTCTAAATCTGGGGCAAGGGGTTGGAGGGGCAAGGGAGCGCCCCAGGAGAGCTCAGAATGATGTCGAGAGAAGCAATTTCTCGCTGGGGACCTGTGGTATTTTGCAAAGAAAGCTGGGCTGCTTTTGCTGAGAGCTGCATTTTTTTTGTCGCTATTGTTGTTTACAAACCAAGCCGTTCATTTAGGACTGAAACGTTTAATTGCAATTGGCTTTTTGCAATCTTGTACAGTCTTGTACCAGCCAGGGAAGGAGGGGAGAGGATGAGAGGCTGTAAAAAAAGAGAAAAATTAGTTTCCGTCTGGCTTTAACAATTGCGAAGGACTTTTACTGCTGCTGCAGCAGGAGATGGTTTCTTTCCTCACGTCTGTCCTGAGCTGGGATGTGGTGTGGCTCTGCCTTGCTGAGCAGCTGCCGTGGTCCCCCTTGGAGACTGCTGCATGGCAGCAGCCGCCAGCAGATCCCTGCCTGCAGCGAGGGGGGCAGGACCGGGGTGGATGGAGAGGATGGCACTGGCCCCGTGAAGGTGCAGGGCCTCTGTGCTACCCTGAAGTGCTGGTATAGCTGGGCAGTGGCCAACGCCTCATCCATTTTAGGGGCCTTGCTTTTAATTCTAATTGCCAGACCCCTATGGTGCTTGTAAAGAAAAATCTCTCCTCCCGGATGCTGTGTCTGCTTTCATAGCTCTTTGGTCTTATAAAAATCATCCTTTTGTGTTCCCAAGTGGGAGCTGGTGAAACCCATCCAGTCTGCCATCAGCGTGGGTCTGCAAAATAGCTCTGCATTTCTACATGGCGTTCTCCTTTCATCGGAAACAGGGCTGAGGATGAGTGGCGCACAGAGGGAAGGGGTGTTTGTACCACTTATCGTAGGTGTTTGGCATCACAGCCTAGAAGGAGAATGATGCAGAGCTCCTAAATTCAGCTCCCACTGATCAATCTAATGAATTAAAAGGAGCCTACAGCAAAACCCCACCCTTTTCATGGAAGGTTATGCAGCGTGAATATCACTCTGCACTGGCTTTTGTGGGGCAGAACACCCTCTGTACAGGGGAATCTAAAAGCGTGGACTGAAACCAATTTCACTAACATGATGCAGGATAGATTTCCCATAACATCCTTGTAAGGCAGGAGAATTACCACTCCCCTTTATCGAGAAGGGAGATGGAGGCCCAGAGGAACAGCCTTTCCCAAGTTCTCTGGTAAGAGGTGAGATGTGCTTGAGTTGTCTTCCTTCCTTCACTTCTCCTTCATTATATGCTGCATTTGGCCCATGACTATCTGATCTGCCTCCCACCTCCATCTCCTTTGACTTCTGGGTAATGGCTAAATCCAAGACTCCCTTCTACCCAGTCCCACAGGCACAGCCTCTTAGCTGTCTCCTTCGAGGAGCTCTCTCTGTGTACCATAGCGGGCTGCAGGGATTTTTGTCCACGCAGAAGAGCAGGCTCTGGTTCTGCAGGCAGAGACGAGCCAGTCTGCAGTCCCTGCCTGCTGCAGGGAGTCCGCTTTTCTCCTAACACTCCATTTAGAGCTGCTGCTTTTTAATAGAGATTCAGTACAACCATTTTAAGATGGACACGAAAGAGCAGCGCCACAGTGCATAAAAGCCAAAGAAGGACAAAGTAACGAGTCAGGATGTGACCAGTTCCTCAAATAGCTCATATTATTGCCTTGTCTTTCTGTGTTTCTCAAGTGAATAAACCGAGGTCATGATTATAAAAAGAACAAATAAATTAAATCCCAGTATCCTGAAGGCTGCCTGTGTAGGTTGGTTCAATTAACTCACTCCAGCGTGTCACCCTCCCTAGGGGTGCAGGACCTCCAGCGTTAGGCTGGTGGCTGGCTCCCAAAGTGCAGCAAGTGGAGGGCGATGAAATAGAGGGGATGGTTCCAGGAGAAGGAATTACATCAGGGGGGCAGTGAAATGTCAGTCACCGCTGAGATCAGTGATGCTATCTGTTACCCACCTGGCCTGAGAGCGCAGCTGGTGTTCCTCATTACGCGCATGACCTGCAGTGGAGGCCAACGAGCCAAGTTTCCACCAAAGCCTGCTCTCTGGCTCTGCTTTTGTTTTTGCAATAGAGTTAGGAGGTACTTTAGGAGTCAGACAAAAAAACAAGGAACAGGCTTTTGTTGGAGGCAAGCAGAGTCAAGCTTTTTGTTTGAGGTGCAAACCCAAAACTTTTCATTTGAGTCAAAATTGAAAACTGAAAGAACATTTTGCTCCATGTAACTTTCCTGAGGCCGTTGAGTAAAACTGAAGATGTCAGCCTCGAAGTGCTGAATTGCTCTTAGGAACTTGTGCAATAAAATGGTTTGTCATTTCTGAAACGAAAAGAACTTTCCCACATTTAGGAGAGAAATAGTACCCCCAAAAATCTATCTTTCAACATATTTGCTCTTTTTCAAAAAAATTAGTTCTATTTTTGCTTTCTACTTTCTGAGATCTGATTAAAGGCCCTCATACCCCTCTGTCAGACCATGCAGCAAGACCTAGTGTTCCATCAGCACCAGGCAGACCTTTGCAAAATAATGATCTGTCCTCCTGTCCTCAGGTCACTAAAATGCAAGATTTCCAGCCTCAACAGTCAAGATGCAACAAGCTGTTCACTGTTCACGTCCCATTGCAAATCCCCAGGCACCAGGACCTTTAGGCTCCTTCCCGATGAGTTCACTTGTGTTTCTCCTGGCTGGTATGTGCGAGCTGTGGCCACAAGGCAGGTGTGGGTAGTACTTGCAATAAACTGCTTCTCAATATCCCCATAGCAGGGGAATGCCATGGAAATGTGGGAATCTGAACCTAGGGAAGATGCACAGTGCAGGAGACCATGGCCTCACATGTGGGACAGGTCTCCTCAGCTGCCCCTGGAGTCAGCAGGCAAGAGAGAAGGGATGTTTGGCACACAGAGCTGGGCCATGGGACAGTCTGGAAGGCTGGAGGAGGGAAATTCTCTTTCCATCCCACAAAACAGCTGATATTTTTAGAATTCCCGATCTCCCTATGGCTGTAACTATGATATTGTAACAGGTTTTGTAAAAATGAGAGACAGCCAGCCTGGGAGAGTCTGAGGAAGAGAAATTGTGGCATGAGAGAGAGGGAAGGGTCTTAAATTCCCTCCTTAGCTTTTCTCCTAACCTGTGAGGGAGCAGGCAAATGTCCTCATTACAGGATTGCTGACTATGCTAGAGCCTCATCTTTCTTGCAAAATAAATAGAAGAATGAAATTAAGCTGCCAGTGATTGATGTATTTTGTAAATAATAATTTAGAGACAAATCCTTTTTGCTAGGCATTTCTAATTGTCTCCTTTCTGTGTACAGCTGGGTTATCTCGCTGCTGAGCAATTCTCTTGCAGATAGGCCTGTGTGTGTGTGTGTCTATGTGTGTGTGTCTGTGTGTGTGTGTGTGTGCGCGCGCGCGCGCATGGTGGGGGGGGTCCTGGCATCCTCCTCCCAGGGTAGCCCTTGGACAGAAGGCAGGCACAGTCCCGTGTGTCCAGTGCATTGGGACGCTCACCCAGTCTGTCTGCTGCAGGGTGTCTCCCCTGTAGCAGTGCTGATGGGTCGAGATGTGTGTCCCCTCCTGAGCTGCTGCAGGTCACCATCCAGGAGACAGCATGGGAGGAGATGAGCAGAGCTCTCTGTCACGGGCAGCTTTAGGCTGGCTGCTGCTTGGCGTGCTTCATTCACCCTGGGGGGAGTCGCCAGCCACAGCGAGTGAAGAGCTGCCCCCCGTTAGCGTTGCTTCTCTGGTGTGGGGAAGACTCAGCCTACACCTCTTTAGAGAAGACTCACAGGTGCAGAAGTCTCCTCTCAAGTTCTTGTAGTCGAGAGACCTTAGGCAGTGTTTGAGCTCATTGCAAGGGGTGAAAGACAAATACACTCACCAACCTCCCTCATCAGCCCCATCCTGTGTATAATTTACAGTACATCATGTTACATTTTTATTACTACACCATTTCTCAGGCTCTTGGCTGGCATCATTCCCAGAAGGCAATGCAGGAAAGCTTTTGTATTGAGACCTTAAACAGGAGGAGCGATTCCTCGTGAGCCTTTGTATCTATATGTGGATTTAACACGCAGTTCCTAAAATAAGCTTTAATAAAATGTGGTTTTGTGTGTTAATAATTTCCAAGACTTTTTTTTCAATGGAATTGATACCGGAAAAAAAGGCTCAGAAGAAGCCATAGAGGAAATGAGAGTCACCCCAGTCATCTGCATATAATTGCTTCCAGTATAGATTGCAATTGTGTTTGAATTATAGGGCAATTAGTCTGTCAGGCTGGTAAGTATTATACAAGACCCCTGGAATTTCCTTGGAAGCTCTTGGTACCTCTTAGCCTTGAAATCTAGAGAGGTTTTAATATGAAAAGATGTGGTACTGGGCTGTGCTAATGCCATGTATTGATTGATTTACTACCTGTAGCAGATGTTACAGGGAAGCTGACAAATTGGTGACATAAATATTGAGGCCCCTGAAACACAGTTCTGGAATGAGACTTGTGCAGGTGACAGAAATAGTCCTCAGGAACAGGAGCTTCCCTGGCAATAGCACATGCTGTCTATGTGCCCATGCGGGAAACTTCCCCTTGCTTCAGAGGCAGGAGTCTGGTCTCAGTGTAGGACTGCGACATTCATTCTTGAGTGCTCCTCTAAGTGTGGTAGGCATCACAGCAGAATGCCTAAATTAATGAAATCTGGGAAGTTTTGGTGGAAAGATGTATTTAATGCCTGGCCTCATTCTGACGTGAACAATAACGTAAGTGCCAAGGCAGGTTAAAAACAGGCAGCATCTCCAGCAAAGTTCAGGAGACCTGGAACTGCAGTAAGAAAAATCCAGCACAGAAACACGTGCTGAGGGCAGGGACTGCGTTTATTTCTTCTCCAGAAATGATATTTTGCAACCTGTGTCTCAAAGAGGGTCATCTAATGAGTTAATAGCAATTTTTCTGCAGCTGCTAACACAGTGGAAGCGCCTTCACTTCAGCCTGGTTATTTCTAAGGCACTGCTGTAAGACACCATATTTGCTTCTGGAGCTCCTGTTCTTTGTCCTGTGCTTTATCCAACTTAATGTCCAAGACACCAAGACTTCAAACTTACCTTGGAGTGCTTAGAAGGACCATGGAAGACTCATTGCCTCCAGCCTGAAGAGAGGTTTTTGGAGGCTTCACGCAAGCCAACAGAAATAGCCAGTTCTCCCTCTCTACCTCTCTCCTCTGCTGCCCTTGGGTATAGACCTCCCAAGAGCAAGGCAGAGGGAAGTGTGTTCTCTGCTCTCAAGCAGTAATCACACTGACAAAGGGAGGAGAAGCTCAGCATCCAGCTAGCAATCTCAAGGAAAGCCTGCCTGTGTGCTGGCAGGCTCCCAGAGATTGGTCTGCCTGCTCCAAGATGTGGACATGAGGGGTCTTTAATAAGAGTCTTGTGGCTGGCGATGCTCCTTATTCATTTTCTGCTCTAGGATTCACAAGATCCTGGTCTCTACGCAACATGAAGAGCTTTAGAGGTAAGGGTAGGAGGTAGAGGAATGAGAAATTCTGCTGCAACCTTGAAACCCCACCAGTGATGCTCAAATATCTCTGAGTTTCTCTTTGCCTCTGTTGGCATTTCTCAGAAGGATCTTACCAACCTTGACTCATAGGGAGGGAGTTGCAGACTCTGAAAACATCCTATTTATTGTAGACACAGAAAAGTTTGGTAGGTAAAGTGCTGTGGTTGTTCCTCGCTTTCCTCTCTCTGCCTGGAATTGAAGCAACTCCCTCTCTGCTATGAACCAGTCTGAGCTTTCACATTGCTCCTGTATGGATGGATCCCCTGTTTCTTCACACGGAAGTTCATCTAAGGTACTGCCTTCCCAAATTTGCGTGGCCTGCAGGCAGTGGATCTGAGGAATGTATGCACTGTGGGCTATAGTTCATGTCCTTGTTCCTCTTCAAACTGAAAAACACAAAACAAAGCGAAATAAAGGGCTGTGAGCAACAGCAGGCCTGTAGGGGAGCCAGGATCTTAGAACATCTGCAGTGAATCTGCATGGATTTGTAGCATCCTCTGCTTTCCTGGATGGGTTTTCATAGTGTACCAGTGTGCATCTCATTCTGCAGTAGATGATCACACACATGAAGCTGTGTGTTTAGTTGGACTCCTGTTGTTCTCCTAAATCTATTCCTCCCTGCTGTCCTGACACTCAATACACTTTGCTCTCCCCAACTGGCTCCCAAACTCTCATCCAATTTTATGGCAGGTATGAAGAAAACACCCTTCTCCACAACCTGGTGCTCTGCTGGCATCGTTATTCCATTCCAGATTGTGAATGAAAAATCTTATTGCATTTGAGGGTGTGCTTGTAGCTGGTAATTAACACCCAGCACACTCTGCCAATGCATCTCATACTTCCTTTACAGAAACCTAGAGCTGGAACAGAAGCCACCCGGAAAAACCATGTCTGCCAATCGAGTTAAACCTTAAGTAGAATCCCCAGCCAAATGTCTGCAGAATAAATCTGGTAAGGATGTTGGCTCCTGCACTGAGCTCAGGAGGTGTTTTCCAACTACAGGGCCCAAGAGATAAGAACGTTAAGCGCTAATGGGACTTATGCAGATATATCTCCCCCTCTTGTATGCTGTGTTCCAGCTGGGAGCGGATGCTTTATGGGGAGTTAACTCCTCCAAACTTGCAGTAGAAGTGCTGACAGAGCTGAGTTTTAAGCGCTGCTAGTGGAAATGTCTGCTTTCCAGATGAACCCGGGAACTGGGGTTAGACACAGCATACACAAAGGCAGAGAGTAAGTCCTGTACTAACAAATTAAGTTTCTAGCTTTCAAGTGAAAAACTAATCTGCACATTAAATATGCCTGCCGGCCATGTGGCCTGGCTCCAACATTATGGATTGCTCTCACCCACATGCTTTTTCCCCCTCTTTGTCATCCTTTCTGAACATGAGCTTAACAGAAAGGCTAACACCCTTGTCCAAATGCCTCTCCAGCAAACATGCCTAAACCCCAGCCAAAGCAGTTGTCAGAGCCGAGAGTGTAAATTTTCACTGGCCTGAACTCCCTACACTTTCTGGCATGTATGGAGCTGGGGGAGAGGAGTTTAATGGAGTTGATATCATGGAGAGCAGCCTTGTCCCCAGTGGCCTGATTGCCCTGTGCTTCACTGATGTGACACCACTTCCACCAAGGATATGATCTCCAAATGTGTGGGATTTTCTGGCAGCTATAAATTAAATGCCTGTCTGCAAGGGAATTGAACAGCTAGTTTATTAACCCCCTCTGACAGCCGCTGTCTTTACTGCTAATGCATGTGGGTTGTGTGTAGGTTTTGTTTTGTTTCTCCCAGTTCATGGCTGAAGAAGTTACAAGCTGATTTGCCTCTCCTCGTTCTGCTTGTGCTCCTGTGTGACTCCAGCTCCTGAGAAGTGTCTGCTGGCCAAGAGCACTTAGTAACACTTCTAGATAGTCAGGAACCACCCGGGTCAGCATGGCTCTGCCCAGCTCCTGACCGCCGACAGGCAGGAACGGCCAAGGTCTCTTAAGGCCTGGGTACAAAACGGGAAGAGAATCAGATCCACAGTTTTGTAGCCAAGATGCAATATTGCATGTGTAATAACAGTCTGCAAGGTGGCTACAGGCTTGAGACTTCCTTGGAGACAGCTTTTGGTTTTAGACCTCTGTAGCTCTTTGGTTACTTGTGCCATAGCATAAGACAGCAACGTGCGTGTGTGTGCATACACAGACACTTATATTTATACAGGCAGTTATAGTAAGAGACAATTTGCTGCCTCAAAGAGTCTAAGGGCCAGATTTAGAGAGGTATTTGGATGCCCAAGGCTGCACTGAAATGGGACAAAACCCAAGTGAGTTAGGCACATAATTGCTTAGAACAATTCTAAATACATCTGGGCACACACATGCATCCTCAGGGGTCTATATTGTCTTAGAAAACCTGGTCGTTAAGCAGTAAGCAGCAGGTAGAGACACAGGAAGGACTGTGACGTGCATTTGCCATGTGGGAATTATGGCAAAGGAAGTATCTGTGACTTTTCCAAGGTTATGCGAGAAGGCAGTGGCAGAACATCCTCTTTCTTCTATTGTGTTACTCCCCAGCGCCAGCTCTCCCCTCTTCCGTTAGCACCAGGACTGAGACTGGACTCCATGAGACTCACTCATGCAGCTCCCCAGCTCTCTCCTTCCTGTTCATCTCTGCTGGGTCTGCCTGTAGCCACCATCCCTGAACCTCAGACCAACTCAAAGAAGTTTCTGAGGTATCCTTGAGCTCCCAGAAGGTGCAGCTACAGTTGCAGGCTGTGAGTTTGCTTGTGTTCTCCAGTTTGGCCCCCTTCACCCCTCCTTCCATCTCCCCTCATTGTTTCTCTGCTATTTTCTTTTGATTTGCAGCTTTACCGAGCACTGAGTTTGCAGCAGCATGTGATTACCCTGTATGGAGCCTTTCCCACTGACAGCATGATGAGCGGAGACAGTGTTCAGTGCATATACAATTTAAGCCAAGCAGGAGGCCAGTCCAACACCTCACTTGCCAATTAACTGAGTCGATATTGTGCACAGGATAATGTTTGTTGTTTGCCTGTGTTGCTAAAACACTTCCAGTGTGTTTAGAGCAATACAGCAATATCCTCCCCCCCCCATAGGGATGAGCTCTTCAGCTAAACCAGGACACCATCGCTCTGAGAGCAACAGCCAAGGAGGGAGAAAGTGAACTGAGGACCTCCATGTGAACTGAGGACCTCCATGCCTTTGTGGTCCATCAGGGTTTTGTGTGAATACAGCACCAGCTGCTACAGGCCTATTCAGGGTGTGGGAAGATGAGAGTCTTCCACTGATCAGCTGATAGTGTGTAGATGCAAGGAACTGGAAAGGAAATTGCATCTGTGTAGATAAAAGGCCTTCAAGAAGATGTGAGGCAGCAGACAGACCATCTGCAAAGCAACCACATAAAAGAGCCACAGGCAAATCTAGTTCCCACCAATCTCCCTTGCTTTATATGTCATAGTAAACCATGCCTCGCTATCTGATTTACAAAGGCTGGTGTCGATGCTGTTTCCACTGACAGCTCAAGGCAAAGGGAATCCAGCAGAGAGAAACTACAAGTGGCTGCAGGCTTCTCCCACGTAGCAAGCACCTGCTCTGGGAGCAAACCTGCCGGCAGCCCCGCAGCACGTGGGTAGCGTGGGAGCACTGCCGCTCACCTCGGAGGCAGCTCTGATTTCCAAGGGAGCTGGGCCTGCGAGCAAACGGCAGCTCCTTGCAGAGGTGCTCACTAGCTTACTTTCCGTTCCCTGAGGGTGAGCTCCCACTTCTTTCTGGGGCTAGGTCTGATCCCTGCCCAGATCTCAGGTGTCATATCAGTGGGAATCACTCATGCTTGCAAGGGAAGCAGAGACATGTTCTTGGCAAGGCTAGCCCATCTGCTAGAGGGCTCTGAGAGATGCCCCAGGCAAAGTGTTGTTGGTTCTCTCAGGGCAAGTTTCTGCCTCAGGTTTATTTCTTTTCCCAAAGAACACAGACAATGTTTTCTTGCCTCTCTTGATGTATGTCCATGAGGCACTTCCATACCCAAGCAAAGGTGGCCACAGGAGCATGTTGGCACACAGGGCCATTGGCACACAGACGGCAGGATGCACCGGCCCTCCTCATGTGGCAGCACAAGAGAAGAGAAAGGACCACACACCATTTTGCTTTGGTATTTGCAGCCTTCATCCATCATTACCAGTATTATAAAATGTCAGTGTCCACAGGGGTCTTGCCTGAGCTCAGAAGAGACCTCTTATGGTGGTTATGGATAAAAAAATCCCTATTAAGCTGAGGCCTCATCACTCCATTCCTCTAACAGGTCCCAGGCCTGTGTTTCCTGGTTGGTCTCTCACTATCCTTCACCATGTGTCATGTTCACTGAAAGCACCTGGTGACCAGAAGCATGGGATGTCCCCCTCCCTCCTTCTCTTCCTCTTTCCTGGGCTTCACCAGGAAGTATTTATTAAGTGTCAGAGTGATAAATGAAAAGTCATATTTTATTGTGAATTATTCCAGCCCTGCAGTGGAGCCCAGATCTATGGCCTCAGAGAGTTATTAACTGCTTACCGCAGAGAGCTATAAAATCCTCATCATTTTCTCCAGTCTCTGCTCTGTCAGGGTGAAGGAAAGAGAGCCAGATTATCACACAAGATGGTTGGGAAGCTGCTTCCAAAATTCCTCTTTGATTGGAGTCCAGTGTTGGCTGGAATGATTTTATCAGAGCAAGACATGTCTCTTGAGAAACACCATTGCTGGGGTTGGTACTTTCCACTCACTCTTCTCGTTTTCAGCTTGCACCACTCAAACTCCTTATGAGACAGCCCTTGGGAATCTCGCTCTGGCAGTGGCAGTTGTATTTCTTCCCTTGATGGCTTTCATTCAGAGGCACAAGAATAAACAAACACCACTTGAAGGTGCAGTCAGTGCTGTCTTTTGAATTATCTCATTGTCTTTCTCCAAAGACACCCCACAGCTTTCCAAACAGGTAATGGTATTCGCATGCGCTTCATTGCTGCACTTGGGACTTAAATATGTCATGTCCGTCTGCTCCTTGCCCAAGCTGCAAAAGAAATTCCTGGTGCAGTTTCACCACTTCAAATGCCTGAATAGGAGCTGAATTCCTGTTGACACCAATTGAATTAGGAATGTGCTCTTCGCTTCTTCTACTTGATGAGAAATGATCTGGGCTCTTTGTGCCCTCCAATCATCTCAGAACAAAGATCCTACTGGCTTTTTTTGTAGTCTGACTGCTGCCATCTCCCATCAGCATTGCCTCAGCACTTTTGGGCCCTGTGCTGGCACATGTTGGTTCCCAGGCAGCTGTGGACAGCCAAGTTGTGTTGACTCTCGTGCCCAGAGAGGAACTGGGTCACAGGACCTGGGTGGCACGATGGCACGAAGGCACCTGGTGAGTACGTTCAAGTAACTCATCCTAGCAGTTACCAGTGGTGCTGTCTAAAGGACTCACTGTTGCTTCCCAGGTGGTGCAAGGGTCGTTGCTGCTCTCATCCCAGCGGCTGACAAGGGCTCACATCTCAGTCATTGTAGGGTTTGTTACTGCCTGCTGCAGCAGAAAGACTGCACCCAAAAGGCTGCCAGGGCCTTTCGCTATGCCCTGGTGATGCAGGGCTGGACACTTGGGTGGTGCAGGGTAAGAGGAATATATGCTGACTAGGTTAGTTTGTTGTCATCTTTCTCACAGGTACTTTTTGTGCTTTTCTGCTTTGGATTTTACTGCTGCTCAGTGATAATGACTTCTTTTTGTAGTGCTGATAGTCCAGAAAAGGTTGGCTTTAGAATCTATGAGGACATAAAAGGTTTAGGTTGATCAAGAGATGAAGACTGCACTCCATCTTTCCAAAGACATTTGACAGCTAAATTCATAGGTCCCCCGAATCTTCTCCAGAGTTTGTTTGCTGCTGGAGGATTGTCGAGAGGTAGAACCTCTTTCAGGACAATGAATATAACAAAGACTGGATCATCTTCCATGCCTTCACATACAGGGGACTTTACTGGCATATTTGTTTCTGCTTGAATTTGTGATCTGGAAAGGGAGTAAAAGCGCATATACTGAGTGTGCATTGGAGATGGATGGGCTTGCTTGGAAAAGGGTGGGGTCCTACTATGGGAATAGTTGAAAGCCAGAGGGTTCAATCCATTGGCCTGTAAGATTTGCTGTCTTGTAAGATCTGATAGGTGTAATGATGGGCTAAATTCATGTTTGGAGCTTTACTTCTTAGCTGAAGATACATCTGAAGCAAGATCATGAGCAACATCTAGGTCATCCTCAAGTGCAACAGGCATTTTATGTGCTCCAAAACAACAGAGGAGAGTGAGGAGGAATCATAGCTTGCAGCTTGGTGGACTCTTGGGGCACTCTGCCTCCATTAAATGAAACTCCAGTTCTAATTATATCCTACAATTATAGCCTTCAACCAATGTGATTTGTAAAGAGAGGGGTCATAGATACTGAGATCACTCTGAGATTGACTGTGCAGTGGGTATCAGTAAACATCCTTGACTGCCTACCAGAGTCTGACAGAGATGTAAAGGACTAATGCAAGAAGGCAGGGCACGCAGCTGGATTGATAGAAGCAGTGGTGTGGCCTCTGGCCCCTGAAGTTATTACGTGACAAGGCAGTGAAAGCTGCAAACACGAGGGCAAACCATATATTCAGTGTGACAGTATTAGACAGAGGTTAAGAATCTTGTGGACTGCTATCAACGTCGATGAATGGTCTCCAGCAGGGATCTGCATTAATGTGTTGAGTGCCAGGCTCCCTTGTGTGTACAGCAGTTGTGTCAGACCAAACAGCCCCATGTCAGAGACAGAGCCCATCACCCTGAGACCGTGGCCAGGGCAGCAGGGCTTGTGTCCCTTGAAATGGGCTGCCTGTCAGAGGTGGCAGCTTGGAAAAGCTGGGCAGCTCAGGAGGGATTCAGCTGCAGATGAACTCTTTAAGAGCATGGGATGACAAAGAGTTTTGTTTTGTTACCTAGAAAACCCTGTGGTCAGACTGGATGCATTGCTGTAAATGATGCAGTTTTGGCTTGAAATTCTACTCATGGAGTCTTTTGCTTTTCTACTGTGTATTTCTTTAATGGCCTCCAAGAACGGTACAAGTTCCTCTCCTGCAGTTGATACTCATGCAACAGAGACTCTGTATGAGTAAGAGTCAGTCCTGTAGGTTATCTGGTCAGAAAGAACCTGTGTGTTGCTCTGCTCTGGCCTCTTGCCAAGCTCAGAAAAGCTCAATGACCCACCTCTGCACTGAGTCTAATAAGTTGTGGTTCCTCCTATGCTCTTCTTGGATCTCAGTGATGGAGAATTAACACTGCTCTTTGGTCAGGTCTTCCAGGGAATAGCTCCTCTCCCTGTTAATATTTGTGTTTCAGATGCCATTTAAATATTTCAGTCTCAGCTTACAGCTACTGGCTCCTTGGTGTATTAAGACAGCTAAGGTGATGGAGACTGAATGAAAATCAAAACCAGATTGTCTTCTCATTTGCCTGGTGATATAATTCCCCTTGGACTTAAGCTGTATGAGGAAGGAAACAGGTCTGTTTAGAGGACATAAACTGATCTGCTGATTGAGATGGAATAGTTGGTTTGGCTTTGCTCCAGCCAGCTTGATTTTGAGTTTGTTTTCCCTGAAAATGGGTTGTGCAGCTGCATGTCCTTTGACTCAGCATCTTCTGCATATCTCAGACAATTTCAGCTCTGTTTGATGGTGGGGTAATGGTCTTTAAAGGGATGATGCTTACACAAGTTTCACGGAAGGTAGGGGTGAGGAAGATGAAAGGGACTTTGTAAGGCTTGAAGGCCCCAGTTCCAACTTCATCAGTGTGTCCCATGGGAGAAAGAGGTTGAAAAAACTTCAGTAAGAGCTCACAGGCAGTGAACAGTGAAACACAAAATCATTTAGAAATTTGATTTAACTGCTCTGGTATTCAAGAATTTCTTCTTTATTTACCTTCATAGCAATATGGGATCCACATGCAGACATATAATGAGAGACCGTCTCTGACCCCAGCCTCCCATAGACTAAACGGATAAGGTGGCCAACAGCCATTTTACGGATGGTAAACTGAAGCAAAGAGAGATTAAATTATGTTCTCCGAGTCCCACAGGGTGTCTGGTTGACTGTCAGCCAGTTCTCTCTTCCTTTCTTGTCTCTAATTTGATTCTTTGATCAGAGGGTTTGGCTTTTGTTTCTATAACTCGTCCAACCTTCTTCTTGTTTCTAGCAGCCTTGTTACAGATTTTAGCAGGCTCTGCTGCGCTGGCACAAGCATTGTTCTTCTCTGCAGGATGGGATGTACGTCTGAGTCATTCTTTGCATGAGTTGTCTTTCTCTTGGAGATGTTCTCTGGTTTCTGTGATACAGAATAAATTGCAGTACATAGCTTATTAGAAAAACAATAAAAAAACCCCAAACAAACCTTCAAAATCAAGGCAGTTCAAAGAAGCAAGCAGCAAAGCCCAACATAAACAAGCTGTAGGAATATAATTAGAAACTGTTCCATCCCACTAGCTTCTGGGATAGACTTATCAACAGCCTCTGCTCCCTAGGTCATCAGATGCTGAAGTCTGGTTTTACACTCACATTTTCACCCTCTGAACTGAATAGCAAAGGCCATCCTGCCCTGCAAGGTGGAATCTGAGTGGGAGTGCTCAGCTCGTGAGATGCTTCCCACCACTGCTTGTGGCCAGATCCTGGGTCCTCCTGCCAACCAGCTGCCTTCCTCTTGAGCAGAGGAAACCAGTGTATGAATGCTTCTCCAAGAGAGCAGCACATCCCCTGGAGGTAGCCTACTGACAGGGCTTATGTGCAGAGGCCTCGGTTGCATTAATGCAGCCACCGACAGACGTTTGGAAGGCAGGATCTGGGCACTGCACCACTGTTAAAGCTCCGTGGTTTGAGCTACAGCCACGAGTGGGTCAGACTCCTGACCATGGAGCGGTGAAACTCAGTGCTGCCATTAGAGAAATTCAGGCAAGCTCAGATGTATGTTCTGGAAGGATTCCCCTGCTTCTCTACTTTTCGTTGCGTGCTGCTGCCTCTGAACACCATGGGGGTTTGACAACCTGTGGGAAGATATTCCAGACCAGCAGACTTACCATGTCTTGGCAAGTGAAGCAGAAAGCACTTCTCTCTGTGCCATGCTCTTTTTTCTTTTTTGGAAAAACAACTTCCTTCCCTCTGCACCTCTTAGCAATGCAGCTAAAAATCAGATTTACCAAGAATGTATTTATTGATTTACAGGGTTCATCTTTATGAACAACTCCAGTATTTCTCTTTGGACAAAATGAAGCAATATTAAACATTGTAACAATAAATCCAGAGCACCCTCTTCTCTGCAGGGTGTAAGGTTATCCAAATGTATGCTCTTGTATTTATCATTTACCAACAGAGCTATTTAAACTACAACATTTGACAGGAGTGGTTGTGTCAGGTGTGATGGAGTGTGTGTTATAAAAGGACAGTAAGAGAGACTTTGCATTTGTCCTTCAAACATAAAGTCGATTTTTGCATGATTGGTACTTCAGAGATCATCTTCAGCACAAGATTAAGTGGGGACAATATTCAGTGAAGTCAGATGACTAAGACCCAGTGGCTTTTGCTGTGCACTGCAGTCTCCTGGAGGATTGTGCACTTCTGCCGGGTACGTAAAAGGTGCTTAAGAAAAGCAAGTTCACCTGCGCTGTACTGCAACCTCTAGACGTGACATTTTCAGATGAGTTCACACTCCTTCTGGAAGATTTTGAGTTGGGGGCAAAAAGTTGTAACTCCACCTTAATCATGCTTTTAATACATTCTGCAGGAGTGACCAGCGTCTGTAAACAGGCCCAAATCCAGCTATTTTGAATTCTGCTTTTAATCTGAGAGTTACTCTGGTGAGCACACAAGTCTGCTTCAGTCTCAGGAGCCCTTCAGGGCAACACCCCTGACCAGCGGTGTTAATGTGCTATCACATGGCGGGTGGCCAAGGTCAGATGGGTCAGGAACTGACCTTTGCAAAAAGTATGATTGATAAGGATTCCCTACTGAGTTGGAGAAGAGATGTAGGGAAACTGTAGGGAAACCATAGCACAGTGCGAGGTACAAGGTGTCAGGCACAGTTCAGCAGTCAGTCTGTGGTGCGGAGAGGCGTAGCTGCTGGCTGAGCGCAGGATGCATGGAAAATACCCCCTAGATACAGCACAGAGAGTAAGGAAAATATGGTGTGATACTGACTCATGGAAGGGCAATGAAAAATGTTTCTGTATAAAGGCTTTTGCTAGAAACTTACTATTTCATTTGAAGGAATGAGGAGAAATGTAGCCCCTGGATAAGCTGGTGTGTGCTTACGCATCTCCATCCAGTTGTCATAACTTGCCCTGTATTTTGCAGCTCTGGTTCTTGTCCTGCAAGAGAGATTGTCTGGCCAGAGAAGTGCACCCTGGCTGAGGAGCTGACAGACGACGTGCTGAGCCTGAAGCTGGGGGCCATGGGCTATTACTAATTACCAGCATGCTTTCAGCTGCAGGCACCTTTTAACAGTGCTTTCCTGTACTACATGTTGTACAAACAGAGAGCGAGAGCCCCAGGGTGCTACGCAGCTAGGCAGACACGGTAAAGTGTTTTTCTCAAGTCTGGCAAGGCAACTGGTGGCAGAGGCAGGAATAGACAAGGTCCTCTCTGTTATCCTCCTGCAGTTTCCTTGCTGCTATACTGAAGGAGATGCAGTTCCAGGCTATAGGTGGGGTGGAGAGACAGAAATATTTAAAATCAAGACTGGGAAAAAAGTGCACTCAGGTGTTTCATTATTCCTCAGGTAACTCTGACCTGAAGTGTCTAGAGCACAGCAGGAAGAAGGCATTAGTTTTGTAAGCCCTTGTTTGCAAAAATGCGAGCCTGTCTGTATGCTCAGCTGCTGAGCCGGGATCTTAAATGACTCTCATAATGTATTTACCAGTGCTGTGAAGTTCACCCTTTTATACTAGATTATGGTAATAATGGTATTGTGCAGCAGATGAAATTAGTTTTTCTACACAGTTTTGTTTCATCTCAGTGGCTAAATGTGTGAAATAAAAGGTGCAATTGGCAATATTTTCATGGGTAAGCCAGTTTCCTCCCACACCCACCCTACAAACACAGATGCTTCCTCATATCCTGGGGACAAGCTGACTGCCAAGCAGTGCATGAAGGGACTGTGAGAAGTGAGGGCTTTTTTAAGATTTATATTTGCCATTAGGATAAATTTGAAGATTTATGATTTTTCAGATGATTGGGGACTGTTAAGTGCATCTCACATGGTTGGCATCTAGCATGGACTGTAGCAGCCCCAAGGGATACTGGCAACATGACCCTTTTTCTTTCCCACATGCACACACCAGCAGAAAGTGCCCCACATAGATATAAAGACTTGTATGTAGCAGAGGAGACTCCGCTGTACCTCAGCATCCTCTTTATATCAACTCTGGGTGGTCACAGCAAGCTAGTTGCCTCTGGCTGAAACATGGGCATCCCCGCAGTGCTGACAGCACTCCTAAAACCTTGCCCAGGCACAGGCTCAATACTTCTGAGAGAGCAGCAGGCTGTGTGGGAGAACAGCACACATCCCGTGCTGGCCTGTGCACCAACATGTGAGGCTTCAACCAGGAGCAACGTGATGTGTGGGTGAGGAGGAGTGCGGGGACAGTCTCAAGCATCTTGGGTCCCATTATATCAACAATTGCATTATGTGAAATGTTTAACGGATTTGCCTGTTGATTTCTCAACCCAAAGCCCTTTCTCCTGTGAAAGCATTTACAAGAATAAGAACACTGACCTCTTTTCTCATTCCTTTCTGAACCTGGGGTTTGCTTTGAAAAGATGCCAAAGAACATCAACCCTGAGGATGCCCCTCAGCAAAAGTTCACATCTTTTTTCCAAAAATCAACCAAAAAAACCTGTCCAAGTTTCCATAGTCTTGTTTGGGGCCAATCAGTATCTACTGGTTGGTCGTATTGAGCCAATGCACCAGAGAGAATTAAGACTCCTGCCATCAGACTTTACTTCCTGTGATGCATTTTGGTAACTTCTCTTCATAAGCTGCTGGAGTAGTTAGAAATTCAGGCTACGGGTTCTTATCAAACATCCCAGATTTGCCTGGACGAACATCCAAGCTAGGAGTCAGCTTAGAAATTTCCCAAGAAGATTTTGTTGTTTTCATGTTCTGAACAGATAGCAAATTTTATCTTACATTTTGCATGAAGTGGTCCAGTCCCAGCCTCCCACCTTAATCAGGGATTGCTGCAATCATCAGTGTCCCAACAATGAGGCCAAGGTAGAGCAAAGTCTTTTCTTAGTTTCAGTAGCAAGTTCTTTAAGTTTAATCTTAAAGATTTGCATCAGGAAGCTGAGAGAGACAGGGGAGGAAGTGCTGCTGCTCGTTTTGGAGGGGTGAGAAAGTAGGTCAGACAGAAAAGTGTATTATTATTATCAATTCATTGCATAGCATGTGCTCCAGTAAAAAAGCAAGGCTTTGTTGTGCTGAATACTACTTGTGCTAGCAAACATTTCACAGCAAAAAGCCTTCAAACCTGTACAGAAGTGAGTCCAGCCTGAGCTGAAATGCAGCCACCTCGAGGGTTGAACCCAAAGGTGCGTTAACAGCCAAGCACTGACCACTGGCGACTGCAAGGTGGATGTAGCCTTAGAAATAACAAGCTGGGAAGAGGCAAGCCTAAGTGTCTTATACAATAGCCTACGCAATAGCCTTAAAAGCCCCTTCCACCAGGCTTGTGAAGAGTTCTGATGAATTTCATCAGAGGGGCGGATACAGCTGTGAGAAGCAGCAGGCTGGTTTCTCCGTATCCACCTCACGTGCCTCTAAGCTTAGCTTTCTCACTAGGTTAATGAAAGATAGTACTTTTCTCACCAGTCCTTGCCTTGCTGATAGCCTTAGCCCCCCACAACACTGAGCCTTTAATGAGCTGATGCAGTCAGGGCCTCGTTTTTTGTGTTCCCACTGAAAAGTAGCACCTGCAACAACACACATGCCCTAACAACACACAGGGGAGCTACTTCGCCGTGGCCTGGAAGAGAAGAGGGATGCCTGCTGTGCTGCCAGTGCTGCACGGAGAGTCAGATAAACCACGTTTAACTTGCGAGTTGTGACAATATTATTACTCTGTGGTGGTGATGGGGAAGGAACCAGCTGCAGCGTGACAAACAGCTTCTTTCACACCCGCAATGACAAGCACACCCCACCATGTGTGAAGAGGGTGGAAGTGCATGAGGCCAAGCCAGGGATGAACACTCAGCTGCCTGCTACAGTATGAGCCCATCTCCACTTGTATTCAGCGCTGTTGGTGGGTTTCAGATCAGCCTTGGTGTTCAAACAGGATGGGAGGGGGTGTGCACATGATTTTTTTTTTCTTCAATCTAATTTTTGGCAATAATCATACGTAATTTTCATGCACTGCCTTGCGTCTCAGCTTCATTCATCACCAATATGATGGCCAATTAGTCATCTCTCACTATTAAGCAGTGCTAACAGCTACTTTAAATGCAAGCAGAGCCTTAATCTAGTTCTAACTCAGATGGACGGTGATACTTGTAATTAGGACATCAAACAGAGGAGAAATGTGATATGTTTATAGCTGAGGGAACCTTTGCATTGAACTATTTCAGGAATAATTATGTATTATCTTTATTAACACGGCCCGAGTTAGTAAATAATGGGTCATGCTTTTGCATTTGGGGTGTTAAATATATATATTTTAGATTCAGGCTAAATTCCAGATTTCAGTGCTGATTTGCTGTGAGATGCTGCCTTGCCAGATCATCCATTACAGGTGCAGGTTTACTGGGAAAGGGGTGTCAGGACTTCCCCACACCCCACCCTGGGTGGGGTACGGATGCTAGGGCATATGACCTTGTTGTGTGTTTCTCTTCCACACCCCCTCAGTTCTTTCTGGGGCATCTTCCCAATGCAGCCAGATCTGATCGTGCCTTAATGTCTCAGGCTAGGGGGATGTTTGGATGCTGCATGCCAGCTGCATATCACTGCCTGCTGATACACATGGTGCCATTTGCAGATGACAAGTTACAAGTGCAGCACCAATTTCCCATCAGGGCATGTGTGTAGTGTTTCTGTCTGTGAGATACAGATGCAGGTCAAAGTAATGGCATTTATAGTTTTGCAGTACGCTTCTCCAGGAAAAAATAGAAACTCTGTTCCTCTCTGTTTTTCCTTTGCCCTACAATGTACATGGCTCTGTGTTGATGTTAAAGCGCTGCCATTCAGGGGGCTGCCTGGCACAGCCTCTCCTCCTGCTTCAGGCCTGGCTGGAAGCACCAGGCTCGCTCTGCCAGCACCACTCCTTCACTGCGCCAAAGTGGGATGCTCTCAGTGAGGTACAAGGCATCTCAGGTGTTTGGTAGCCAAGGGCTCCCTTTTGGCTCCCTTGTAGCCAGTTCCTATTACACATTCGTGCTGTTCTCATTTGAACCTGGGGTTGATACAGTGCTTGCAATGGTGGGTAAAGCGGAATAAATTTCTTCTAGAGAGAAGAGCAAAGTAATAAAGGGTGAGGAAGCCATTGCAATAAACATACATTGATATATATCATGAATACGCCTCCTCAGACATGCTTTGGCCTAAGTAGTGTGTGTGACAAAAATCAGATAAACACCTACCAGGTTTTGATGAGAAAATTCAAACAACATTTTCCTCACTGGAGGAGCTGAGAACCTGCTTGCTCCCTTGTTTTGAGATTAATAGAAAGGAAAGGGGGGAAACGGAGAGAAGTTGTTTTGAAAGCAGAAACTTTCTGTTTAAAACGATAAACAGGAAAAGGGGAAAAGATCAGTGTCAAAATTCTTTGGTGGGGGAAAGAAAAATATGGAAATGAGTTTAAACAAAATCTATTTCTTTCTCTGGAGATGGTTCTCTGTTTTTCTGTAGCCTTATTAATCAGCCTGTTCCTGTCTCTCCTTTTAAAAGAGGCAAGGGAGAACAGAAACCCTGTGCGTGAGAATGTGAGAGTGAGGCTAGAGGACCACTTTGCACATATATTTATAACATTAGTATTGCAGTTCTCTGATTCCAGCTTTAATCGACCTTCTTTTCTCCTAATGAGCCACTCAGAGAGATGTTTGCCTCTTGCAGCAAGTGTTATACTCTCCTTCTTTTTCTTCCATTGAGGATCCCACTAAAAGAATCCCTTATCCCCTCAGTTCTCATGTCTGGGCTGCTGTACCCAGGAGGCTCTTTGCTGACCATGGCTGGAAGAGCCTTGACTGTGCTGGGGGTAAGAACTCTGAAAAACGCCATGCAGCAGCCTCTGCGAGGGTCCTGAAATCTCAGGACAGCATCGGCCACATGGCTTCCACTCCATCCTTGAAGCTGGATCAGAGACACCAAGCTAATGGTACCAAATTCCCTGATGCTCCTTCATACATCTTCTGTTTGGCGTTTGATGTAAGACTCAATGTTTTCAGGGTCACCTCAGCTGACTACCTCTCCATATGGAAATCCTTTGGTGGTGCATGTAACAAATCAATAATGACTTCAGTGTGGTGCTTTCTCTGTTGGAAGGCACTAATGAACAGTCAGGCAGAAGGCCCGCCTGATGTTCATTAAACCTATGAAATGCCCTGCAGCACAGTAACAATTGCAATAGTAAAATAAAAGTGGAAAGACAAGGCGGGGTATCCATTCACTGGCAAACTGTACCTCCAGCCAGCATATTCTGGCCTGTGTCCAGAAGCCTTGCCAAAACAAGGGTAGGATCTGGGCTGGATGAAGCTTTTATGGGGTGGAGAAAACATGGGTGAACTGTTTGCCACTTCAAATCCTGGCCTAGATTCCTCTAAAGGAAATGATGGAGAGCTTTTTCAGGGCCAGTCAGTTTTGTGGAAAGATAAAGTAAGCAGAAGAAATTAAAGTTGATCTAAGGATCAACTTCGGTTGCCATGTTATGTCCGTCTTAGGTCAACTCCTGGCTGGAGCCAGCTCCATGGTTTCACTCAAGTACGATATGTAGACTGAGGGCTGGTAGGGGCTGTGTCATCTAACAGCGGCTTTTCTGAGACATCTGAAACCTTGTCTTACAGTGTTTGGTCATTCCCACAAGTTCTGTCCATGCTGCATTAAGATCCATGCTGGATCCGTGACCATATTGGGCTAAGATCCATCCAAGTTGCCCTCAGGCCTAACGCAATGCTTCAGGGCAGCAAGGCCAGTTTATCCTGGTTGGCAGTTCAGACCATGCTGTTTCTCAGTTCAGGCCATATCAGCTGGTAGAAGGTCTGTTTGCATGAGTGGTGTGCAAGGCACTGCTTCCCAGAAGTGTCTGAAGTCTCTCATCACACCCTGTGTCCACTGTGTATATGTTAAACAGAACAATTTCCACTCTTCCTCAACCACAGAAGGGAGCAAAAAGCATCCAATAAATTGTAATGGGACTTTTAGAAGCATATTTCCCCAATGCACGTAAACTGCTGTTGAATTTTACTGCATATCGGTGATCAAATGGACAAAGGTAGTTACCACTGTGAAACACTTCCAAGGACTAAGTGCTTTTAGAGTCTAAGTGTGTCATCTTCACTTTAAAAAAGATAAAAGAATTGGAAGGCAAGGTGACATAGAGGGCAGAGTTTCAAACCAGTTTGAAACCAGAGCTTGAACCAGAGTTTGCTGGGCTTCAGAAGCACCAGTAGTAAAACCAGAGCCATATTTTCAGCTTCCCATGTAAACATTTGCATCAGAGCTAGATTTTCTGGTGTCCTCAGCAGCCCCTCATGGGATGGTTGAAGATCAGCCACTGCAGTGGTCCTGGTGGAGTGGGTCATATGGGTCCAATGCTGGATCTGTGGCTTGTACAGATTGTTGCATCACTGGAGACCATCCATGAGATGGGAGATTGTTACCATTGTCTGTACAACACTGCACTGGAAAGGAGCACCTGAACTACTGGATCTGCTCATTTCTGTCCTCTGCGTCGCTGAAAGCTGGACCCAGGCCTCAGTGGGTGGATCTCACCTGACGGATGCTGATGTGGTGGTTGCCCTTTGCCCGGGCGGGTGCACGGGTACCCAGGATGTAGGAGGTCAGGCTGTTCTCTCCCCAACCAGGTGTCACCTCCTCCGCTTGCTCCGGCCACTGTGCTCTTTTACAAACATGGATCCGCTCTTCTGGGCTCTTAAGACAATTATCTTGTCTGTGAAAAAGAAACCTTCTCCCTTCTTATGTTCAACACGGCAGAACTGCGTATTTTAGATTATTTGGGTTTTGCCTTTCATCCTGATCTCATTTCATTTGCTTTTACAAAACTTTTCGGGAATGAATATCACATTTATCACCATCTCCTCTTTTACTCATTATTTCTTCTTCTGTACCTTCTTTTATTCCATTCCTCACTTCTCTTTCTGTTTACCAACCCCTCCCCACCTTCTTTTCTGTGTATCTTACAGGGCTGCTTTATCACAGCTTTCCAGTTTAGTGGATTAACTTTATTAGTTTCTTTTGTATGTGTCTAATTGACATGCAGTTTCAAAATCTATTTCATTTCAGCAGAACTGACCTTTATTCCCTTGCAGGCAGACTTTTTTTTTTTCCTCCAGCTAATACCTTTGCTACACTGCTGAAAAACAGAGAGAGGTGCAACACTGTTTTTTGCTCAGAAGCCCTCGAGAGTTTAGGACAACAGCAGGAATCACACAGCAATTGGGCCAGAGAATAGATCTAAGCTTTCTACCCCATATAACCATAAATGAGTGAGCTTAAGGGGTTTTAGTTTTCTTTCCGCTTCTATTTCTCACAAAATCTCTCTCCTCCTCTGAGAATGTTATTGCCACAGAAGGAACAAAGCAATGTATGGGAGCACCTGTGCCTGGGCCTGGTGGTACAAGCTGTCTCTGACAATAGGAAGAGCAATCTGTTTCAAAGAAAGGTGCAAAACCTTCCTAAATGACGCTTTGGGGATACTCCTTGCTTCCAGTTTCATGTCTGCCAGGGCCTGTGCTTGTTCTCCAGCACAAAACTTTCTTTCTTGCAGAAAACCCCAGGGTGCTGCAGTTCCAGCGCACATCACCATCGCTTCAAGCCTCACTGGGGCTTTGCAGGAGGGAAATCCTGGCAGAAACTGTCTGCTTGTTTCTGCTGTCCGGTTGGTCAGAAGGAAGTGAAACCAAACATGAATGTAAGTCAACACTCTTCTTTTCTCTTAGCTCTTTTGAAAGACCTGAAATAAGCCTTTCGTTGGAAAAAAAAATCAGTCAGGCCCCAGGAGCCCTTTAGCTCCCGCTGACATGGACTCCTGTTCCAGAGCATCTGGCAGACAGGTCCTGCTTTCCCAGGTGCTGTCCCTGCTCACAGACGACACGTTTCTCTCTCCTTATTTCCTCACTCAGCAGAGCAGAAATGGCAGTTGACAGCCTTTTTTATAAGATGTTTTCATTGTAATTTTAATGGGCTAATTTCTTTCCCTGAATTGCCATAATTCAGATTTAATGAAACATGCCTTATAAAATTAAAAAAAAATACAATAATAAAGTGGAACGCTCCATTAAGCCAAAGAACAAGGAAATAACATATGTCGAGATCTGATCACTCTGACCCTGCCATCCCAGCAATGCTAGCAGTCATCATGCACATGCTTTACATCATCATGGATGACTGTGCTTCCCACCAGGAGAAAATATATAACAAAATAATAACAAATAAATTGAACTGGGAGGGGAACTGGTACCTCCTCCCTTTGCACCCCTGCCCAAGTTCACATCCAGTGCTGTTCAGTCATCAGTCATTGCTAGGTAGCTGCACTGCCTAAATGGCCTTTTCTTTCTGTCTTCTGTGGATCCTGCTCCGAGATCACATACTTTTGTGCTCCAGGCAGCCACTGATCTCCATCACAAGCTGTGCCAAGGGGGGGACTGATCCTGCTGCCTCCAGTGCTCACTCCCAATGGCTCCTCAGGGCAGCGGAGCCCTGGGCTTGCTGCACATCAGCAGCATATCCCCAAGGGTACAATGACCTGAGAGGGGGTTTAGGCAGATCTTCCTCTTCTTGTTGCTTGGTGCCTGCTAAGAGTGATCTTGTCTTTGGCCTCCTTAGGATCTATACATATAGAGGTGGTTTTTAAGGCAGATGTTAAATGGTCTTTGACACTTTATCCTGAATCCCATTAACTAGGAGCTCAGTGTGGCACGGGTGAGGAAGGCTGGGATGTTTATGAGACTGCTCTGTCCGTGAGGGTTCCAGACTGCCTCTGCACTAAGAGGGGAGGGCTGCGGTGTTCAGCGATCGCTCAGAGCCAGGAGCCAGAAGAGACCTGTCTGGGCCTGTGCCTGAGTTGTGCCTGCTCAGCAATGCCATGTGTGAGCCTCTGCGTGTTGCAGCAGCCAGTTGCAGATAGCTTGTGGCAAAGCTGCTTAAAAGAATAGCTCTCTGTAAAGCCAAATGTAATAATGAGAAATTTGGGATTTGCAGCCTTGGTTTGTGGAAAGCTTGCTCCAGAGCCTGTGGGATGTCTCCCAAGTGTCTCTGCACTGGCATGGGAAAACCCTTGCACCACCAGGCAAGATGTAAGTTTGGGAAGTGGTACATTAGTGCTCCCATACCGGTACAATGTCTTTTTTTGGACAATTCCTCCCTGAAAATGCTGACCTCCAGCCAAGAGCAAAAGCAATCAAGGGATGAAATTTATTATGATGCTGAGTCAACGTGCGAGATTAATGCTTCCCTTTCATCTCACGACCCTTCATCTTTGTGTTTCAAATCAGGTACCGTGTAAAATATAGCCCGTAGCATGCTACCTGTGGAAAAAAAAATCAAAGAAAATAACCTGTTTGCAAGTGAAGGGCTGTGCATTGCATCATCTTGGGGAGAGTTATTAATTTCCCTCTGTCCTTTGTAGTTGCATGGGTGGTCATGCCAGGGTGGTCTAGAGTTCCATCCCAGAGCAGCACAGTTCAGAGAAGGGATGACGCAGCTGATAGAGATACAGTTCTGCTGTATTTTCAGATTTCTAACATGCTCAACCAAATCAGACTCTCAGGGGGCGGGAAGTGAGCTGAAAAGAAACCTCCTGCTTTCTGTGCAGTTAATACCTCTTGCAGCTGAATTCCACTGATCTGGGAAGCGAGGCACTTTGAGTCTATCCAGCAGGTGTTATAGACACAGATTTGGGCTAAGCACTCCTTTTCTCTAGCCACCGGAAAGCTTCCATTGCCCCATGAGCAAATTGGTGTCTGTTAGCCATGGAGGAAGAGGTGTTATGTATGACCACTTCCACCCTGTTGATGCTGGAAGGGAACATGCTTTGACCCTACAGATTTCTGAGACATTGTGACAAACAAAATGGAAAAAGGTGAGATAGAAATTTCTATAAAAATAAAGTCAAGGAAGGGAGAAGGAATCCTTATTCAAGCTTTAACGAGCTAGTTATTGTTGAGTAATTACATACTAGCAACTTCTTTACAGGAGAGGAAGGTTGCTAAAGTTCAGTTTACTTGTCTTGGTTAATTAGGTCCCATTCCTTGGGGATGTGCTAATTGGATGGTGACATTCAGTGAGATAATGAAATAAATGTCATGTCATATAAAGAGTTAATTAATGATAAAGAAATGTTCGCCCTTCTAGAGGCATGGAGCTGGAGTTGATGCAATAGTTTGGATGCATTGCTTTTCTGTTGAGAAACACTGCTTGGCATAAGTGTGACTTGGCATAAATGTTTGTGGGAGCACATCTATTTGGATGGAAATTTTGCTGGGAAGATTTATGAGGTCAGAGAAAGAGAAAAGAAGAATGCAGGCTGTTACCTGGACTGTAGGATGCTGCTTTGCAAGTAGTGGTTTAGGAGATGGCAGCACTCCCATTGTAAATGAAGACCTTGAGTAAGTAAAAGTGTTTTCACCCCTAATAGTTGCTGGTTCATATGTCCTTCACAGCCAAGATGGGTGCTGTGATTTAAACATCATTACTTTGTGTCCAGAAGCAGACAGGTTGGCTGTGCAAGGTTGCAAGGTCAGCAATATGGTGACTGCTGACACTTCTATTTTTCTTCATGAATGCCATAGAAAACTTGCAGGAAACTGCTCAGATGGCCCTTGTAGAAGAATATAATTTCTGGACAGATGCAGTAGGACAAAAACTTGCAAATCCGCAGAGAAATTAACAGTATGACTTGTATCTGATTGAAAAAAGTGTTGCTTATGTACATACCTTACACTGGGAATCGTAGAAGAGAAGTCCATCATTGGAAAGCCTCTCATCCACCTGCTTATTCCTCTTGAGGAACAAATGGACCTTGGAAAGCCCGGCAACAGTGCTGGAGTTGCTCACCGCTCTCTGGGAGGCACAGAGTCCATCTGAGCACAGCCTACTGTCAGTGACGGGGAGAATGGGACATGCGCCTTGTGTAGATGTGCCTGGAGGGCAAATCTTGCTGAGCACATCTGCTAACAAAGAGTTTGTGGGCGAGGACTCTGGCCTTACTGTTGAAATGTAGCTGGGTCATTCCTAGCGAGTTCTTATTTCCTCAGACTCATTGCATGAGCCACTGTTTTCTGCTGGAGCAGAGCTCTCATAAAGGTGTTTGCTGCATGGGGTCTGGTGCTAACTCATCAGCTACTGAGGTTTTTTAATGGGCATATTACTGTATTTCTGGCACCATCTGCTCCTCTCTCTGATTACTGATGCAAGGAGGGATTAAGAAAAAGTCTTTTCCCTCTTTCAGCAGGAAGGGAGTTATTAGTGCTTTAAACACACACATCGAATATGTTCCGTGTGCCCAGCAGCATCTGGCATTTCCTCTCTGTCTTTTCCTGTGCAAACTGGTGGAGGAAATCTAATTGGCGAGTGGAGATCTCTGGCTGAGAGCTGCACTGGGTGCTGGGAGTTGCTGTTTGCTTTTGTTTTCCCAGCAGCATGTTGTGTGTCCCAGATTGAAGGCTGTTTCTGCAGGTTCTAACACCGGTCAGCAGAGCTGACCCTGCCTGTGCACATGCATTCCTTGCTGCGGGCAGCGTGGGAGCCACACACTGGCGGACAGAGCAGTGGTGGGGGGTCTCTCGGAGTTCATATCCACCCTTTCATATCCATCCTAAGCTTGCTCTTAGGAGAGCCTCCTACCCCTGTGTAATTGTTATTCAGTCCCATGTGGAGAAGGTCAGGACCAACTGTGAGAGGGAGGCTGCGTGTGAGATCGCTCATGGGTGAAGGGGTGCCTGGCATACCGATGAGATGGCACAGCATCCGTCAGCGCCAGCAAGGAGGAGATGCTGACACTCATCGATAAAACATTATCTGCAGCAAACTAAAGGGAACAGCAACAGGTGTCTGAGAAGCCACAAAGAGGTCATACAGGCAAATGGGGGAGCCATCTCCCCAAGGCTAATCCTTAGCTTTGGTTCTGTTCCCTGTTTTTCAGCTTACCTGACTGCACAAAGTATAGAAATCAGAGTGCACAACTGGGGAAAAAGACTAACTAGGGTTTTAAAAAGCTTCAACAAAATCCAGTGCCAATTGTACTCTGAGTGGGCTTGTTTCATTTGTGGATGTCAAGCCATGTCTTGGCTACAGTAAGCCCACTGCAGAGGGAACGAGGCATGGATAGAAATGACACCTGGTATATAGCATGTCATGGGTATAAGGTGACACACGACATAATGTGCAGGTCTGGAAGAGACCTGCAGGTGTGCTGGGGTGGTCTGTGACTCTGTAGTGAGGATACATCCTGTTATAATGACTCACGCATGGGAGGATTGTCTAAAGCTCTCAAAGTACAAGAATTGGGAAAATATATTCTGCGAAGTTTCCCTCTCTGTGATGCTCTGGAGTCCATGTTGGTCCACATTAACTGAATTCTCTGAGGTAGTGATGGGAAAATACAGTGAAGATTTTGGGCAGCTGTTGAAGGTTTTCCAGGAAAGAGCGTAGAGTCCTGGGCCTTATGGCAGTTCTTGGACAACTTGGACAACTACCCAACATTGGACAATATGGAAGGGGTCTCCCAGGTATTTCATGCTGCTAGTGGCTGTTCTGCACTGTTCACCGCTGTGGTGGAACTGGTGGCAGTTGTGACAGGAGTCAGTTCAGAAAGTCACTGTGTCAGGGCTGGACAAGCCCCCAAAGTCCAACGTGGAAGAGAAGTATAAGAAATGACAGGTCATTGCAAATGCAGGGCTGGACTCAAGATGCAATCTGAATGACTTTGGGGTAATAGGAAATGCAGGGCTGGCTGTAGCTTGTTTAATATTTGAGAGACTGGCTGGTATTTACTAGCATGCATATTGTTTGAAAGGTCAGTACACAATCTTACAGTTTCTCTGCACGTTTTCTTTGGGCCTGGAATGAGCAGTTGTGCTCACTCACCCGTGGCAAGCAGAGAAACCATTTATCAGCAGCAAGTAGTTAAAACAAATATGCTGAGCTGGTTGGAGGACTAAATCCAGACAGTAGAGGTGGGATCAAAGGAGCTACTTCTGTGTTTGTACCTGGCTTGAAGTTGGCTTTTCCCTTGAGGGGTCAACAGACAATGGAGTAAAGATTACAGACGTCTCAGCACTGTGAGGGTATGTCTCTAGTGGGGCTTAGTCAGGGAAAAGAGGAGAAAAGAAGGGAAGAAAGGATTGGCAGAGACCCGAGAGAGGTAAAAAACAGGGAGAAAGGACACAGATATGGGATTTTACTGTGCCTTGCCCTGGGTTTCTTGTGCGTAACCTTCCTCACTCTTATAACTCTTGTTCCTTGTTGGCTGTCCTGGTAATGAAAGAGCAAGCTTGTTAGACTTCTAGGATACATAGGAGTCCTTTGACATGGCTGGAGCTGGATCAGCCCTAGTGGTACTTTATCTAACCTCAGTGGGGAGGATCCCCATGTCTAGAGGCTTTGTGCAACTCTCCAGTTCCTCATTTTCTAAAGCCAGCACTGAGCAGGTTATGCATGCCTTCCCTATCCCAGGCTGTGAGGAGATTTTTGTCCAGAGGAGCTTCTCTGCATTGTCTCTGCACTGGTCCTAGTGCCAGATCCTGGCTTAGGACCCTGTATTTCATGGAGGGAACCCAAACTCTTCCCAGAACTGCACAGGGTTTGAAGGTTGCACTGAACAATGCTTGTTTTACACCGTTGGTGTGCGTGAACCCTGCCCTCATGGTGTTTGAACACAGTGCACGTGTGTGCCAGAGAACAGTTCTAAGACTCTTGGATAACTTCTGCTTTTCATAAAGAAAAGAAGAGGGATCAGGCTTGGAGAGAGATCAGTGTAGTTCTGAGGATGCAGGCACAGATCACTGGGTGAGCCAGGGGATCTGCATGGCTCAGCATGAGAAGGGACCTACCGAGTCCCACCGTCAGCTCTTCCTGCCAGTGGCCACCAGCAGCTGCTCTGGGGAGAGCACAGAGGGGAACAGCCTGCCCAGGGGGTTCTCCAGGTCTCAGGGATTTGCAGGATGTGCTGAGCTGGAGGTGCTTCCCTGGCTCTTGGTAACCCATGGTGGATTTTGACTTCCAAGACCATGTCCAGTTGCTTTTTGACAGGGCAGTAGAGATAGGGTTAGGTAAGGGTGGAGGGTGGGATACATCACACACAACCTCAGACCCTTGCAGTGTCAGCATCTCCCTCCGATCCATCTGCTTACACTCCCTGGGTACTCTGGAGGGAAAAATGAGCACTTTGAGGCTCTGATTCACGTGCCCAGCTGCAGATGCCCACTTCAGAGGCGAGCAATCACTCTTCTGTCTCCATTAGCAATGACAGGCGCTTTTGTGACTCCCAAGGTGGCTTGAGCGGGGTAAACATTTACCCTGTAGAAACCTGTGTTTAGCCTGATAACTCCCATCCAGCTGGGAGAAGAGATGGATGGTTGAAGAGATAGGGGCAGGGAGATGTCACAAATGGAAATTCTTTATATTCCTTATAAACTGTGTCCTGCAGCATGAATAGATGGTGTGTCTGTGCATCTGACAGAGCACTGTAAGACAAAAAGTGAGAGAGCCACTTAGCCAGCCGTGCCATGTAAGCTTTGGTGAGCCCTGGGAAGGCCACTGGACAGTGTGTCCCTTGCAGTGGATGGCTTGTCCCTGGCAGAGCCAGCTCTGTGTGAGCAACTCACGTCCAGCCCAACAGCAGCCCTGCTTGGCTGACATCTGCTTTCCTCTGGCTCCCATGAGCGGGCAGCTGGGTGCACTGTTGGCCTTCACATCATCCCTTTGAGGTGAGTTTTTGTTGCTGTGGGGATTTTTTTAGCAGGCTTTTAGGGGAGGGTGGGGCAGTCTGGGCCTAGCTCCTGTGGATGATGTGAGAAGCAAACTCAGCCTGAGCAAAAGTTTCTGCAGAGGCAGCAGAGATCTCTGAGCTGGCTTTGCCACAATATGATATCTCAGCTGCCCAATGGAAAGAAGATGGAGTGAGGTCAGCTAAAGCCCAGCACTCGCCATGTTCTGCACAGCCATGGGGCTGGCTTGAGGGTGTCTGGAGCTCAGTTTTGACCTTTCAAGTACCCCATTGAAGTGGATCTGGACCTTGGTGGAAACCTCAGCCTACAGCATCCTCGAAGCCCTCAGCAGCAGGGATCACCCCTGAGCTCCCCGACAGCGAGCCAGGCAGCCGATCTTTGTCAGCGTGTGACCAGTGCTAACCAGGCTGGTGGACTGCAACATCCCCAGACCGTCCTCTGAATACTGGCTGGCTTGGCTGCCTGGCATCTGGCTGCCTGCTCTACACTGTGCTGCGAATCGGCTAAGTGAGCCATGCTTGTTAAACGATCTCCGAGGCAGCAGAGACGAGTCAGCTCAGGAGGTGATTAATTAGGAGCAGCAGAACTCTCTAACCTCTAGGTGTCTGATTTGAATCAGGCAAAGCCAAACAGAGGCTGGAAGCGATGCTAGAAGAGCAGGGTGGGCAGGACCGAAGTGTGTGAGTTACTCCTCACAAATAATCATCAGCTGTGATTTCCTCTGCCTGACAAGGTGCTTGTGACCTCTGGGGAAGGCTGCCTCCACACTGTCGGGAGACTGTAGACAGCACAGATCTGCCAAAATAGGTGTTGGAAACCACCCCTCAGCTTTGTGCTCCTCTTGGGGCTGGGTGTTGCTCCAAGGAGTTGAGCCATTCCTAATTTCTGTGGCTCTTTGTCTGGGTGTCTAATATGGAGATCACTGTGCTTGCTTGTCTCAGACAAGATAGCCAAGAGTGGTTTTCATTCAAAACTTTCTTAAAGTGAAAATTGCAAGCTGCTGCATAATGAAGAACATGAGGAAAAAAAGCACCATAGAGGTTTTCGTCTTGATTTTGACCTACCAGCCTCCCATTTTTGAAGTTTTATCAAAATACTGAAAGCTGAGAAAAATGACATCAGTAAAATGTTTGAATCCATGCTGAATACCCCAAATTATTCTTTTCAGAGTGTGGTGGAAATGAAACATCAGAAAAAAAATAAAACATCTGATATTTGTGAAGTGGAACAACATTTGTGTTTAAAGTCTTGCTAAATTTTCCATTAAACCCTCCCTGATCTTAAAATATATCACTGAAAAATAATAACCACTTTCATTCTGGGTCAAAGAAATGTTTCAGTAAGAAAACAGAGGCAAAGTGGTTTAATTTTGTTAGAGGAAAAGTCTTAGCCCAGCTAAAAAAGCATTTCTTCCAACAGCTTGCTTGAAACCCTGACTACACAGGTCTGCCTGTAAAATCACCTTTTTCCCCAACTTTTAAACCCAGGTGAGGCAGCCTCAGTTCCTGCTGCGCCTCCAGACAACTGACAACGAGGTGACACATCTCTGGGTAAGACTGACAGCAAGCTGAAATTGGTGGTTTGATTTACGGAAATAGTTTCAAATCAATTGTTCTGCTATTCAACTAATTCTTGATTGCAGTGTTACATGGATAAGAAAGGCCCAGAATAAATTATGAGCTTTGCTACATGTTCCAGGCACTCCATTTCAGTAATCGCATTGCAGCTGGCCGCACGTCACCTAAGAGCGAAGATCGAACAATAATACTGGACACGAATTATCATCTCACATTTAATGCCATAATTGCTCTGTTTTCAGAGCCTGAAATGCCTCTTTGGTGGGCAAATACGCGTCATCTGCCCCTGGGCACTGATAGCCGGTTACGTTTCAGCAGTACTTCTGAAGAAAAGATCAATTTAAAAGGGATACTGTAACCTGGGAAGCAGCCAAGAGACTTTTTCTAACTGTGATTGTGCTTGACACTCGTAATGAAACAAAACTCAGATCACCACAATAAATTTCCAAACTGTGAGTCTTCCAAAAAAAATGCTTAGCATTTCCCACAAGGCCCTACAAATTCAATCTGCATAAGCTCCAAAATAAGTGTATTTTCTACCTTAAACTAATACTTGGCAGCAACTTTCAATTGGCTCATTTAATTAAGTTGGTGTGCAGATCCCATTTTAATGTATTTAATGCCGCTAAAATGACAGGCATACTGATCAAGGGGATTGTATTTTATTCTTTTTATTTTTTTTAGTTTAGACTCAGATTTCTTTTCCTCCTCACAGTAGTTGCTGCTGCGAGCACATGCCTCCAGTAGGTGACACAGCAGAGCACCCAAAGCCAACCCAGGGGATAGAAGGGAGCAGGGCATGAAAAGAGGGAATTAAATTATTCCAAGTTAATTAGGGCATTTCAAACCACAAGGATCTCCTGGATCAAGGAGCGACACAGGATGACACCTACTTAATGAACCTTCTCTGCTGCCCAGCAAGAAATAAGAGGATTTGGTGGCTTCTTGCACCGTTTTGAGAGCATTGGCCTAAAAGTGAGACAGCTCCCCAAGGCTGGGGGGCAGGCTGTAGGTTTGGCCCAAAGGAAAGGCGGGTTTTAAATCAACTTTTATGTCCGTGTGTGTCTGCTTGGCACACCCCACGTATACAAATTTTTAGAACCTGCTGGTGTCCAAGCAAATTTGAAAGAGGGCTGAAGAGCTCAGAGGTGTGAAATTCCTACATGTTCAATGAAAATGGGCAGAAAAGAAAGGTCTAAATTACCATCCTATTGAAGAAAAGGCAGTCTTTGGAGCTAAGCCACATTATTAGACCCCAGAAAATCTGCACACAGGGAGCCACATGAAATCAGTTTCAATGCTTTCTCCTACCTCTCAGCAGATTTTTCTCTGTTGCTGCTTTCCTGAGACTTTTTCAATCTTTCCAATTGCACTGAGTAGTCCCAGCTCAGCATGATTGGGTAGTGCTAGGTGCTGTATGAAGATGTAACAAGAAATATCCAAAAAACAATAGCTGTCTACAGGCAGACAGGGAAAAAGAGGCCAGGCTGGGCAGTTTTACAGTCCAGGCACTGCTTAAAGCCTCCTCGCTTGGGCTATTTGGATAAATTGCCTGATTCAACCTGCAGCCCCTGGCTCTGTGTCCTCTGGACAGGCATGGGATGGGAGAGGGATTTGCACAGTGTGGGCCTGAGTAGGTGGTGAGATGGTTGAAATGAATCCTATTGTAACACATCTTGTAGAGCTTTGTACTGGAAGTGGTTAAAAATGGGTTGTTGTAAGTAATTGCAGGTGTAAGTAATTGGAAAGAGAATTTAATGGCAGCCTCTAGCTGTCAGCTCTGGGCATCTAGTGATGAAGCAGAGGCAGCTTCTCATGACTCCAACTAACCTGGGATGATTTTGAGAATACATATATGTTTTTGTGAAAATTGGTCCTACCTGAGGGGAGAAATATGTGACTGTTATGTTACCAATTCTTTTTCTCATACTTGCTTTGTGTCAGACCATCTTTTGATTTTACTGTGATTACTTGGAACGATTTTTAGTTATTTTCACCTACCTGTGGTCCATTTGCTTCAATCCTCTGTCCTTAAAGATATGGTATTTTCTTCCTTTCCTTGCTTTAAGCCTTGAAGTTAATTCCTGCCTCTCTCTCTCTGTGAGGATTTTCTTCCTGAAGCTTTTGTGTGCGTGACTATTTCATCTTTTCTGAACACCACTTTGACATCATCTGAACCACAAAACTATCAGCTGGCCTTGCCATTCCTGTTCTCCTTTCAAATCCTGCAGAAGGTGGCGAATTACCCGTAGCCCAGCAGTGCTGCAAAGACTTAGGTTTTGGCTGAAATCATGTCTCTTCTTGACTGATATTTCCCTAAACCCCAGAAAGTGTGATGCTCACTGATGGCAGAAGGAAAAGGATCTCACGGTTTATATTATGCTTTCATTTGCAAGTGGCTTATAAAAGATTAATAAATGATTAATAGGCATTATAGACATGAGTAGCATAATTTAGCAGGTGATTATAAGCATGTCAGGAGATGGTATTAGAGAATATTATAAGCAACCTATTGACTGTTAGGGCTTACAGATAGTAATCTGCAAGCATTGATTAGTCATTCCTTAAAACACCTATTAATCATTTACAAACCTTCTATCACCTATTTTGTGAATACTTGACAGAAAATACAACCAGAAATAGTTCCTGTAGAAGTAGTGCTTTCTTCCATAGTCAGTCATAAGAGATTTCAGAGCCAGAAATGCCAAAATACAACCCTGATCCTGACAAGATCTGCAGAGACCTCGCTGTTCTGCATGATGGCAGTAAGTTATGCACAGACAGAATCAGGATCCCCGCAGACCTGCTGCTTTATTCACGTAGAGATGCTGGTTCTGCACATCTACATGGGACAGAGGACAGTGGGAGTTAACTCCCAGTCTGTTTTGCACTTTTCAGGGCATTTTTATATTGAAAATAAACAAGTGAGAAAAAGGATTTTTTTTTCCTTAGGGTCGTGATTATAATCTTGTCCAGACCTTCATCTGTAAACTGAGCCAGGGTTACCTATGGACCCATGGAGACAGATGGAGCCATTTTCCAGAGCGCAGCTTCCTCATCTCTACCCCATCTTACTCTAAAGTTTGCCCACTGAGGTTAGTTGGGAACAGTCAGGAGCTGCTTTTAATGAACCTTCCACCCTGAGTCACATGGGGTTTTTTAATAATGCATTTTTAAAAAAATGGATTTGGCCGTTTCAGATTTTTTTTTCTCTCCTGGTCTGAGTTTTCATTTCCTTTCTAAAAAGAGAGAAATACAAAAACAGGGACAAGCGTTTTCTTTGCTTTTCTTGGAGGAAGAAATCAGAAATATCTTGGTGCAGGAGAAACACGCAGAATTTAAGTGACAGTCTCTATCTGATGCTTTCGGAGACCTTGTGTGCCGTCTGTTTCCCTCTGGACCTACTTTCATCCTGGCCACAATTTTGTCTTCTGCATTCTGGTTGTGGCAGTGGCCCTCCCTTGTCTGCAGAGAGCTTGTGTGCTGTGTTTCCTCACCTCACCTTGGGGACCCGAACCCTCCACCTGTACCACGTTTTGAACATAAAGACAGTTTCCATCCCAAAGAGCTTAGTTAGAGATGACAGGCAAGTCAACACAAAGAACACATGGACCTGCATGCGGGAACAGTGATACCCAATATCTGGTTACTGAGATAAGCTCTGGTCCTGCTGCACCAGATGCTTAGGCACTGTTGGTGTTTTATAGGCATTGCAGTAGCAGTGATTTTTAAAGAGGGATGTGAAGGGAGATAAGGGAGGCTTCATAGATTTGTGCAGAGGATTAGCATAGGAGAAACTTTTCTCTCCATGGTCTCTTCTGGCCTCTGACCGAAGGAAACATGTCAGCCACGTGCTTACCTTCCAGCATGCATTTTGAGTGCTTTTCTCTGTTGGGACTTGCGTGGGCCAATTACTGGCTTCATCCCCGTGGAGTGCTGCCCCTTTACATTTCTCACTTAATCGATTTGGATGAAATCTCCCTGAAAATCCTGTTTCTTTTCGCGCTCTTTTTTTCCCTAATGCAGCCTGCTCTAATACCTTGACAATCCTCCTTCAGATCCCTGTGTAGCCCATTAGTGTGTTTGTACTGTAAGATTTCCTTCCTTTCCCATAATGCAGAAGAAATAATTTCATGGTGTTTTTCCATTTCTGAATATTGACATAGATGCTGCTGAAAGTGGCGCTCTCTCTTCCTGCTTGTACCTGTTCACACTTGAGCTCACACTCTTGTTATTTAGTGCTTAATGGTTCCCCCTTCCTTGGCTGAGTGCTAATTGGCTAAAATTAAGCAGAGGGAGCTGAAATATCCTTCACACCCCATACTCATGCCCCCTTCACAGCTTTTCAGCCTTCTGGTGCTTCAATTAATCCTGTCCAACGCGCTAGATGGCTCTGCATCACTCCTGACCCCATCTGCAGTGTTCCAGGCTCTCAGAGACATGCTTTAGCAACACCTGTCATTTTTTTTTTATTTAATATTTACTAAATGCTGCTGCTGCTTGCTGGTCTTGGGGTGAAGTGATTTGGTCCCTACTCCTCTGTTCTGGTTGCTCCTGTTCAGGACTGGGTTAGTCACTGTGTTTGGAAGTCAACCTTCTGCCAGGCTGCTGTTTGCAGGACATTGCCTATCATGAAACCTGGTCTGAGGCACAATACAAATTTGAAGCCTCTCCTGTGATTTCCTGGCTGTTTTCAGCAGGTCCTGCAGGTGCTCAGGGGACATCCAGGGACTTATCTGGAGCTGAGCTGCTAATCTGAATTGTGTGGCTGAAAAAGCTCAAGGTGTCCATTTGTTTGGTGACCATACTCACTGTCCTGCTGTGACGTTGTCTCCCAGGACTGAACACAGCCCACATGGTGGCACCTGCTGGGAGGAGACACAGCTGAATGCCCACAGGTATCTGCTGGCCAGCAGCCCTGTAAGCTGGGAATGGAGCACCCATGTCCCATTAGCTCCCAGGATGAATCAGGTACTTTCCTTCATCTGCTCCCTCCTGTCCCATCCTGCAGCAAGAAGTGTGGGTCGGTGGTCGACGATAGGCTGGAAGACAGCTGGAGAGGCTGGAGGGTCTGCAAGCCTGCTGGACACTGGATCTGCTACCCACTATGTTACTGCAGTTGATACTGGCTGATGTGGAAGGGGTGAAGAAATGCACCAACTTTCCCATGAACGTTTTGGGGGAACATCACAGTAAGAGAGATCTTCCTGGCTCTGGATTTTCCATGTCTCTTGTGGATTGTGGAGTTTATTGTTACCCCATAGCCTCATACCTGATCTTTCCTTATGAGACCTTAGCTCCCCAACTTTCACTGTGTGCGTTGAGCCTCTTCCGGGGATGTGTTTGCAGGTAAACTTTTACTGTCTGAGATTTGCATCTGAATTTCTTCCTCTTTTACAGAAGGACTACGAGCAAATAATCTGTGTGCAAAATGTGCTCATGGGGGACTGCGGAGTTAGCTGCACTGAGTGATTTGGACAGTAAAGAGCCATAACCAAAGATGATTTCTTGCCCTGACCCAGATTCCTCTGGGTACCATGTGCACATCCCATAGTTTTTCAGTTCCCAGCATTAAACAGGCAAAAGAGCAGTGAGAATATGTTCACTGCGGAGGATCAGCCATTCAGAGACCATGGTGATTGACGAGTTCCAGACACGCACTGTATTGAGTTGAATTTAAGTGAAGCACCACCCCGAGTAGTTCTGTACTGGCTTAGACCAGTTACCTCCATGCCAGCAGGGCTCTTCTGAGAGATGGGGAGTCTTTTACTGATGCCCGAATGTAACAGGGGAGTTATGTGGGAGTGCACCCCAATGCTCTGCACATCATAGCTTGCTTCAGGCTTGGCTGAAAGCAGGTCTCATCTTTTTTCAAATATATTATGAGTGGTTCATCCAGCAGGGAGGACCATTCCTCATGCAGATGATGGGACTGTCAGACATGCCACAGAGTGCTCCCTGTCTCATATTTCACTCCTCTTGTTTGGCTGCATTGCATCAGGAAGAGTTGCTCTCTAAGCCATGCTGCTGGGAAGCCTTTTTTTGCCTCTACTGAGCAGTCAATAATCTACTAAAATCAAAACTATCCATTTGCCTTGTTCCTATCAATATAACTCTCTGCTTTTATTGAATCTCTCTGTCGAGCTAGCTGGTGATTTGATCTTTGTCGCTGTAGCATCTGACTGTCACACAAATATATATGGAGGACGTGGTCTCCTTGGTTTGAGAGATTTATCTATCTCTGTTGGGCTGGTCAGTAGAGGAAGGAAAAAAAGGACGCAGAAAGGAAAGAGACAGATGGTATGAGATAAAGAGAAGCTGAAAAGACAGATCAAAGATTGATAGGGGAAGAAAGGAGGAGAAGGAGGACTGAGGGAGGGAAGCAGGTGGAGAGAAAGCTGGTCTCAGGGCTAATGGGGTTGGAGAGGCAGAAGGGCTGATGCCACGGCAGTGACAGAATGCCCTGGTCAGGGTTAGGTCCCGCTGAGCTGGGCACCGTGTGGCGGTAAGGAGGGCCCTGCCCTACCCTGAAGAGCTCGTTCAGAGGAAGAAAGAAAAGAGGAATTTAAGATGCTGTCAGATGGTGTCCGAGGGGACCGCTAACAAGATTGCATGGGGTCAGAGAGAGTGCGAGCAGTTTAAGGCAGCAGCTCCTTCCTAGGAAGCTGTTTAATCAAAAATACTGTATCTTGTCAGGAGTCAACGAAGCAAAGTTAAAAAAGGCATGTTATTATGTAAATCCCTTCACAGCCTGCTGGGAGAAGACAGGCCTAAGAAAACCCGGGCCGGGGCTGCCGCTGTGCTAGCTGACAAACACGGGAAGCCGCGCTATCATTACCCCATTCTTCAGTGCAGCAAGTGCAAAAAAGCCTGGTGCAGCCCCTCACTGCTCTCAGATCATTGAGCTTGCCACAGCACTAATCCTTCAACTTGTGGACCTCCATTCCCTTGACAAGCAGGCAGTGAATTGCCTTTTTGACTCCCTGAAAGCCAGCCTTGCTTGGCTGTGCAGCCTTTGGGAGTCCCTGGGGGAAGGATGTGCTCCCACGTTCTGTTGTTAGTGAGTAGGAGGTTCTGCTAAGCCACCTCCCCCCATTTTAGGTGGATTTGTCCTACAGTAGTATCAGCATCCCTGTTCTACAGGCAGGGAACGGGTTGTGCCAGGAGTTGAACTCAGAGGTTTATGCCCAAGATGAGAAGCTCAGGATTACTCCTACTCTCTCATCTCTCAGCATCTTTTGCTTCTGACATGCCCTTACACCTCTTCTTCCCTGATTTGGGGGAAATACTCAGAAATAGGCTTCCTTTCCCATTCCAAATAACTGAGGACTTGTTAGGTAATTTGTGGGCCAGGTTGGGATTTTTTTAGGTTTAAGCTTTTTTTAGCCTGTCACTTTTCAGGCCCTGCCATCCTATGGAAAAGCAGCATGCACACAATTAACAGGCACATCTCAGCCTTTGTCACCTGCTCCGAGTTCTCTTGCTTGGCTGAGCTGCTGAGATAAAGTGTTGTCAGCTCAGGCAGCGAGATTCGGCCTCTAAGAAATCTCAACATAGAGCATCCACAGCGGGGATGAGAGACAGCATCATCAGGAGGATGTAAATGACAGGGAAACCCAGCCAGCCCGAGTTTCAGTGCTTTTTATCCAATTCTAGACTCCAAAGCTATTCTAATAGCAGAATTTCCAGACCACTCCTAATCCTTTTACAGCCTCTGTCTGCTTGTAGCAAGAAGGAGCTCCAGTCCTGATGGCCTCTGTCAGGCCAATTGGGGAAGAGGTGGAAGGGGCATGTGTGTGAGTCAAAATTTTTTCAGCAGATTCCAGCAGCTTCCTAATAGGAATTCACAACCAGATCTTATTCTGCTGAAATCTCACTCACCGTCTCAATCTAAGCAGAGGTTTGACATCAGGTTTGATGGTTCTTGGCCCAAGCCTGCTCCTATGTAGAGCAGTCAGTGGATTTTGCCCCGTGACAGCAAAAAAGAGGTTAACCCAGACAGCAGTTACTGAGCAGCTGTGAAGGATCAAGGAAAAGCTATTTAGTAGAGGGCAGTTTGAGAGAGAGGGGAGCCAAGGAGCCTGTTTTTCAAAGGATATAGCTTTGGAAAGTCTAGGAAATGAGGCAGGACAGGTTTCCAGAAACAAATTCTCGTCAGGGAGCAAACTGAACTAGTTTCTTTGGCAATGCCAATGCAATAGCATACAGAGGAGCTAAACTTGCATACAAAATCTCTGCATGCCTTTCATTTTCAATCCTTGTATATCCCTTTTTCTGCCAATCAGGTTCTGAGTTAATAACTTGATCTGTATGATGAGTAGTAGAAGGGAGGTAGCAGGACACTGAGCTGGCAGAAAAGATCTCCATCATCTTCAACAGAGCCTTGGAGGACTTCTGAGCTGGATGATGATCAGAAGGGATCTGGGGATTGTAGAGGGGAAAAGATTAGATGTGCTATGGCTGCAGAGAAAGACTGATGGCACTATATGCACAGAGGCTGGGGTCATACTCCCTTTCTCTGTGAGACAGCTGTAATATTGCATTCAGTTCTGCACACCTCATTATGAGATGGGTATTGACAAACTTAGGAAGTTCAAGAAAGAGCAACAAAATTATTGGGGGTAAGGGGAGTTCAAAGGGTCTGATTAACAAGGAAAGATTAAAAAAATCTAATTATGTGCAGCTTGGCAAAGTGACAACTAGGAGGGACATGATATGTGTCTGCATATTGAAATAGAATAAATACCACAGATGGGTAATATTAATGTTTGGTGACTCAAGGGAAAGTCTTAATAAGAGGAGAAATCTCTGTGGTTATCAGGAAAATATTCTTACATCTGTTGCATTAGGCAGTAGGGTAGTTTACTATAGGGGGAGGTGAAATCAGCTGGGAATTGTAGATCTGGCAAAGCTGCAGCAGTATAAAATATAACGAGGGAAACCGTCCTGTGGTGGCCTGCTGGAAAACAAGGTGATGTGTATGTTCTCCTCCATTACTGTGACAGTGTGATTCTTTTGCCATTGAGGTTCAATTTCAGTAACACAGTCTGTGTGACAGGGGAGTTGGCTTCATGTCAGATTTCCACTGGATGTCAAACAATTCCATAGATTTATGCCACTCAAGTATTTGTTCCTGTTCCTCCAACTTTTCTCCCTCAAATCCCTGAGTGGATCCATCATTAAAATTATTCTAGTGTATTCTGTGTTCTAGCAAGCTGGGAGGTTCAATGGAGGTCCAAACTTTAACATAATAGCACAGTTTAATGAATCCCAGTGCTAGAAATAGCCTAGGACGTTCTTCAAAGGTCTGGGCTCTCAAGGTATAGGAGAGCTTTCAAAGGGGGCTTGCATTAGACTTGTCCCGTGCGCACTTGGCCAAGCCATGCGTAATTGCAGTCAGTTTGAGACTGGCAGGAGCATTAGTGGTCTGTGTAATGTGGAGGCCATTAGGACTGCTAGTCCCTTTCTCCACTGAGCGGTGGAGCATATGATCTCTAATAGCCTCTGTTCTGCTCCTTCCTGCAAAGGAGGCTGATATTTTAGCTCCTGCTGGAGCACTTTGTGCCCGTACTGGTAGAAGCCTCTGTCCTGGCTAAGGTGGCATCTATCACACTTAGAAAGGAAAACAATACTGGGGCAACTCTGTGATGGCTTTTCAGCTCACTTAAAGAAGGCTTGGCAGCTGGAAGTGTGGAAGAAAAGCCATGTGAGTGGCAAGCGCTCCGTGGAGCAGAGCAGGTCTGCAGACCAGAATTTAGCACCAGCTGGTATGAAAGGCTGTGAACTACAGGCTTTTGTTCTGCATCGCATGGAAATTGGCAGCAGTGAATTTGGATTTCTAGCCCTCACTAAAAGAACTTGGAATACAAAGTTAAACTCAAAGACTAAGGGGCTGATTTTAATTCATCAAATATCCCCACTGCTCACAGTCCCTAATGAAAACATGTGTAACAAGCCTGCAGGGTTAATTTTACAGGGGAAAAAAATTCCAATAAAGCTCCATGAGATTTTCACGTTAAATTAATATAACGGATGCTTAAAAGCCTTTCTAATTAGGCATTGTTATTAACAGGAATGTTAGGTGAATGAAATCAACCCCTGAGCTGACATTTCACTCATGCGAACTTCGAAGTTGGTGTTTAATCTGTAGCACACTGCAGCTGCATTATAATGCAATCACGGGTGTTTCTGAGACACTCGAGTGCTGTGTGAGTCTTTTGCTGTATCATCCCTCCCTGCCACGAAGCATTCACTGTTCTGTCAACCTGTTGGGGGAAAAATGATGTAAATAAAGCAAAGCAAAAAGAAAAGGGAGAGAATTGGTGACTTTGGGAGCTGAGATGAGCAGCTGTGTGGTTCTTTTTCTGGAGATGTGTCCTCAAGGGACTGCCACAAGACGTCAGCTGTGCTGTGTTGTGGTGGGTGGAATCGGTCTGGCTTCAGCGAGATGTGTCTTCCAGAGGAAACAGGATTGCTGCTAACCGTGAATCAACATACTTCCACACAAGCTGGGTTTTCTGTTGGAAAAGCACTCACCCACATGCATGTTACAGGGAAGCAGAGACAAAATTGCTACCCTCCTGTGCCATTGCAGCAGGTGGAACAATAAATTTGGCAGGTGTGGTAAGCCCTGTTTGCTTCAGTGTAGAGTCCAGAGACCTGCTGGCACTGTGTGTGTACTGAGAGTGAAATAATATTTGGTACAAAAGAAAATTATTAGGATGAAGGGTAGAAGGGCACTTTCATTTCATTAGGAAAGGAAGCTAAGGCAAATGACTTACCCCACTTCCTCTCTCCTACCTGGCATCTGTGGTAGAACCAGGAGTCTGCTCAGAATGTGCCAGTCCCCAAGCTCATGCCTTAAGCACAAGGTGATAAGGAGTGGATGGAGAGGAGCCCCAAGGAGAAGGACCTGGGGGGATTTGTGGATGGAAAACCGACTATGAGCCAGCAACGTGCACTCGCAGCTCAGAAAGCCAACCATGTCTTGGGCTGCATCAGGAGAAGTATGGCCAGCAGGGCGAGGGAGGGGATTCTCCCCCTCTGCTCCGTTCTCGTAAGACCCCCCCTGCAGTGCTGCGTCCAGCTCTGGGGGCACCAACATCAGAAGGACACAGACCTGCTCAAGCAGGTCCAGAGGAGGCCACAAAGACGATCAGGGGCTGGAGCACCTCCCCTGTGAGGACAGGCTGAGAGAGTTGGGGGTGTTCAGCTGGAGAAGAGAAGGCTCTGGGGAGACTTTAGAGCTGCCTCCCTTTACTTAGAGGGGCTACAGGAAAGCTGGGGAGGGACTTTTTATCAGGGGGTGTAGGGATAGGATGAGGGGTAACGGTTTTAAACTGAAAGAGGGCAGATTTAGATTGGAAGAATCCTTATAGGAAGAAATTCTTCCCTGTGAGGGTGGTGAGGCCCTGGCGCAGGTTGCCCAGAGAAGCTGTGGCTGCCCCCTCCCTGGAAGGGTTCAAGGCCAGGTTGGACGGAACTTTGAGCAACCTGGTCTGGGGGAAGGTGTCCCTGCCCATGGCAGGGAAGTGGGAACTGGATGATCTTTAAGGTCCCTTCCAACCTAAGCCATTCTGTGATGTGATTTTTCTCCTTCCTCCTGAGCTCTGTACACACAGAGCTGCGTGACCAATCTCAGCAGGTTCCTGTTCTTCTGTTTCAGCTATAATCACAGTGTGCTTGTGCCCTTCCACCATCTCTTCCCACAGAGGAGATGAATACTTTACTGAACTCTCTTTTGTCTTGGGAATCTCATACCCTGGCCACTGAAATCTTTGGGATTTCATTGCATTTTATACATTCACATTTTTGTAGGCTGCTCATAGTGGTCAGATGCTTCTTATCTTTCTTCATTACTGTTTCACCATCACCAGATTCATCCCAATACTATTTTTGGTTCAGCTGTCTTGTGACCTTTATCCTTTCATGATGTGTTTCCACATCTCCTGTCTGCATCTCACACTTTATATCCACAAGCTTTTCTTCCCCCTACAGCAGCTGTTTGGAGCTAAACATTCTCTGGAGAAGAAAAATAACAGTTATTTCTGCTCAGTGTTTGGGCCTTAATTTCTCTCCTCATCAGACTTCTTTTAATTAATGCCTGTAGGAATTTAATCTGTCTACCTTGTTGATACCTCTGGCTATCAGCTGCTGAAAGAAGTGTGCAGAATCTTATCGGCTTACAAACATGCATTTGGCTTTATTTTGGCTGGTCTTCACTTCTCTATTTTCCTAACGGCTTCTTTTAAGATTTCAGACCTTATTTCTTATCTCTTTCCATAGCCAGTTCATTGGCAAATTAAGCAATGTTGGAACAGGCCGCTTCGATTTCCTTTAGCTTGAGTTATAGATAAATTATCCAAGCTAACTAGAGAGCATGCCCTGCTCATGGACCCTCTTCCCTCTTGTTCCCAGGGAAACATTTGTGCTACTCACCCATGGGTCGGATCTCACAGCAACCTGTGGTATGACCAGAAAGTTTCTGCTATTTGTCTGCAAATTCCTCAAGGAATATCTGCAGACTCCATAGATGCTATTCCCCATCAGCCCCTTGCAGAAGCCTGAGACAAAGAGCAGAGCTGGGGCAGGAGGATGTTATATTTTTTCATGGTTGTTGGGAGAGGAGAGTGCATGGGCATGAATTGCTGTTTCATTCCTGGACAAAGCCAGAGCACGTTGCCCGGGAGAAGAGGGAGGCACAAATGCCTAATGAATTTTCTAGAGAAAGAAGGCAGATAAATCTGCCCTCACAGAGGAGTCTGACATGCAAACTTTGTATCACTTGTTTCTCTCTCATGTTTCTCTCTCACACCCATACATCTATCTGTTTTCCCCCCCGTGCACACCTCAGGGTCCCTTTCACCTTTTCTCAGTCCCTTCCAGCCCGCTGATCCCATCACACCACTTGTTTTGCCCTCATGCATCTCTCTTCTGCCGGTCTCAATTCAGGTTTTCTCCAAGGAATTGCTGAACCCAAGAGAGGAGCATGGAAGTCCCCATGCTGGATGATTTGACATTGGTAAGGATTTTACCAGTAGCAATACAACACTATGTGGCTTTTGAACTGGAGGCATTGAATAACATCCCTATCCTTACGCACACCTCCCAGCAGAGAGCCGGGTAGGGTCCAGGGACTCCTGAGACACTTTTGGCTTAACCCAGTGCTACGGGAAGGTGGGCTCCGTGGTAAGATGGGCTGTACACTAAGATGTCAGTGTTAGGTTAATGGTTGGACTTCAAGGTCTTTTTCCAGCCTAGATGATTCTGTGATTCTGTGAATGTAATCTGATGTTGCTCCTGCAGTATCTCCAGGTACACACTGAATTACACCAGCTGATGATGTGGCCCGTGTCTCCCACACCTTCACTGAGTCATTAGCAGTGGAAAAGGCCTATTAATTTGGATATACTTCCCTTGGGGCACAAGGGCAGAAGAATTCCCTGCCTAGTCCTGTCTACTTATTTTCTCATTTCATTTTTTGATGAGGTCTGCATGAGAAAATGGTTTTCAGAGTCATCTGGCTTGTTGCTATGCACAAGGTATCGTATTGCTCAAAATCCGATTGCTTTTCTTATTGAAGGTGTCCGTGAAGCTGTCGGCACACACCTAATAAAGTTCATTGCCATTCTTAAATACAGCTTTTGAATAAGATACTGCTCTGTGCTGGGTCCAAAGGAAATTCAAGGCAAACATTTCACAGATCATCGACACCGAAAATCTCCCCTGACTAAGAAATAGTATTAGTTCCCCAAGTGGCCTCCTGCTCATGACTAACCATGTGTAGATTGTTAAATCTTTTTCTGCTCAAGTTTTCCAGCTTGAGAGATGGGAAAATTTGTACTCCCACCTTCACAGGGGTGTCAGGAAAATAAGAAAGTATGATGCATTCAGAAGCTTCCAGCAAGGGGCACAGCCCATATACGCTCGGCTGGGGCTGTGCGGTCACTGCCGCTGGTGATGCCGCTCACAACTGGTACATCTTCTGTGCACGTGAGAAGACTCACAGAGAGAGGAAATGTCTTCTGTTAGATCAGCCAGCAGGTCCAAACACAACAGACGATAAGCATTTGAGCGCTACATGTTTCTTCAGAGCTTGGAGTTAGTGGAGTCTGTTCCAGCCAGGCTGCTCCTTTTTAAATGTATGTTATGAACTGGACAGTGCAGCAGAGGGGCATGTGGCAGTTCTAGAGCAGAGGAACGTGCAAGCAAGGGGACAGACAATAAGTGACCTCAGCTTTCAGTCTGATCTTCCTACTCCTAATGCAAACATTTGTGTACTCCAAAGCAGAGCTAATAAAAGACTCCCCTTCCTTTGCCTTACCCATGTCCATGGAGGCTCTCAGCTTCAGCTGTGCTGCTGCTACCTGTTGTAGGTAGAAAAGTGAGCCCATTAGGTGAAGTACCAGCAGACAGGCTGGCAGGTAGCCCTCACAGCAGATCCTGACTGTCAGTTTAGGAGTCCATTTTAGCAGCTATTTGCTAAGCCTTTGGTCCAGTTTTGGAGTCTTTACTTTTGCTTACAGTGCTCATAGAGTTTGGTACTTCAGCCAAGCTGGAGAGGGATGTTGCAATACCATGCAAGGCCGTCAGTATGGACTGAGGTTTGCATGCAGACAGAGCAGCCTGGACAGTGGTTCTGCAGCCATAGCAGTACATTTCCCGGTGTTCAGTACACTGTTTGTAATTCTGCGTGCTTTGAAGAGTCAGCCTGTGTCTCAGCTTGTGACAGTGTCCCTCACAGGGGCCACATTTTGCTTTTAGGTGTTGCAGAGCAAAGTGAGACATGCATAGATCCAAGGGAAACATTCAACCAGGCAATGTTCAAGCTGAAATTCGGGGCATCTTACTACACTCCATGTTTTCCAAGGGACCTTAGCAATCTCTCTATTTCTCTCAAAATTATTTTGACAAATTGGAGAAATGGTTTGGAAGAAATAGGAGGCAATTTAATAGAGATAAGTACTGGATTCTACATCTAGGCAGGAATAATGAACTGTTCACATGCCAGATGCAGAAGTACAGAGTCGACTAGGCAGCAATCCTGCAGAAAAGGCTAGGGCTCATTTTTGATCACTATGTGAATGAGAGTCAGAGATGTCAAGTTGCTGTGAAAAATGACAAACAGGAGAGTCTAGACTCTAGAGGCATCACCAGCAAGACACACAAAATAGTGTTCCTGCTCTGCCCAGTGTTACAGAGATCTCAGCTGGATGCCTGGGTCCAGTTTTTTCACAATTCATCCAGAAAGTTACAAAGCAATAGAAGAGAGCCCAAAGCAAGGAGGACTGACTGGAGACTAGCAGACATGATCTGCAAAGAAGGATTGAGTAAATTGGGATGTTTTAGTCCAAAGAAGAGGAATTCAGGCAAGACAGGAATAGTTCTTAAATATGAAAAAGGCTGATGCAAACAGAATGGGAATAATCACTTTTCCACGTCCATGGGGAGCAGCACAGCTAGTACTGGGCAACTGCAGTTACACTTAAACTTAAAGAAGCCTTCCCGAGCATAAAGAAAGCAAAATGTTAGACATAATGTCTCAAGAGGGGCAGAACCTGCATTGGTGCAGACCACAAAAATGGCCTAGAGAGACAACAGATAAAAATGCTGCAGTTGCATCAATTCTGTATGGAGGTAGCAGGCTGGGCTAGGTGACTTCTTGAGATCCTTTCCAGCCCAGTGATCCAGGACCCTCAAAGTGTCACCTCATTCATTAGTGGCATCACTTTGTACTTGTTCAGCAACTGAGTTTTGCAACAAGCCACACCATTGAGTTGGCTTGCAAAGACAACACCATCAATTTGGAGCACTGCTACTCTTCCCTTGACCTCCCTCTCTAGTCTATGAGCCCAGGGAAACAGTCTTCTTCCGTGTCCACAAGTCGTCCAGTGCCATGAAAACATTGCCGTAAACAGCAATAGCTCTTTTGACTTTATTGTACGATCATTGGTAGTGTCAGCCATGCTCCCAGCTTGCCAGGTTGTAGACCCTGTTAGAAATTTCTGTCGACAGTCAGTCTAGTGCACCAGCAACTGAGGAGAGAGGTTTCCCTCCAGTTCCTGGTGGGAGCAATCCAGTAGCTACTCACTGTGGCCATCATCTTGTGTTTTGCAACATGTGATGATGATTTTCTTGAGCAACATGTAACGTGTTCCTGTAAGGCCTTGCATTAGTGGCTTGAATTTAAAGGCTCCTTTTCCCCACTGTATTAGTTGAAATTGAATAACCCAGTGCAGCCCTTGAAGAAACAGTGCTGCAAATGGAGAACGTTACTGCATCTGCTCCAAGAACAACCTTCTCTGCATCTTCCCCTTAAATGCCTGCTTTCCCCTGTTTAACAGAACGAGTAATTAACAATGTTAATTTTAATCTCATTTGCTAATGAAGGCAGCCTAATTGCACAATAATTGGCAGCAGCTATAGCAGAAAACAGAAAATAAACCTTGCATATGTAATTCACTCTAACTTCTTTCTAATTGCCTCTCCAATGGCTCTCCATCATCAATGGTGTCTTCAGGGGATTTTGATAATGAAGAGAAGCATGGGAGACAGAAGAAGATATTGCCACTAAAAGGAAGGAGCTGGCATGACAGGCCCAGTACCTGCCTTTTCCCAGCTGTCTAAGCTGGGAGGTGATGAATTTCTAGACGTAGCAGATACAGAGCCACGTTATGGCTGCATTCAGTCGCTGTAGTTCCCATGGACTGTGGGGACTACAGCTTGGCCAAAAACTCGCCTAAAGGATCTCAAGCTCCTTTATTTTCTCCCAGCTGTCTGTTCCCCTCCACGCCTTTCCAAGGTCCTAAATAGCAACATTGCAAGGAGACATGTTCTTCTGGAGTCCCTTTTGTCTGCACATCTCAAGATGCCTTTAAGTCCATCACTTATCATTCCTGAACAAAAGCAGAAGGGGACTTTGATTTTTACGAAAAGGAAAACTGAAGGCCAGAAAGGGTCAGCAGCTTGTCATGGAGTTCCCAGAGCACCTGGCTAGAAAACTGGCCCAGCCAAGAGATGGGTGGCAAGTCCTGCTTTACTGTAAGAGTTAAGAGATGGCTCACAAACTGCTAGCTCAAGTACATCTTTGCTTTTCCTCCTCTGATGTGGGGCTTTGCTGGCACCATGTGTCACTAACCCCCACTCCAAGACATTGCTCAGTGTGGTCGCTTTTTAAAACCTTGATGCTACACTCTACCTCTCCCACGTTGTCCTGTCCCCTGCTGCAGAAATCCAGGTGTCTGGGGCATTAGCAGCAAATGATTCAAAACAGCTTCTTTCTTTCGGGTTGTTTTTTTTTTTTTTTTTTTCCTAATACAATCTCACTTCTTTGATATTGTTATTAAATCAGTTCTCCCAACTACCACGGGAAGCTCCCATAGGCACAGAAGCACCAAAGGAGGTTACGTTTCCCATTGAAATTGCAATTAGCTGTTTCTTAACTTTCTAGCAATGCTGGTAGGTGCACCTGGCAGTTAAGTGCTCTTTATCTTCATTTAAGGATTATGTTGTATTTGTGATTGAAAAGATGTGGCTCCAGGCCAGTTTAGCCAGCAGCAGGAGCAGGACAGCATTCATCCAGCCAGCCATAGCCTCTGTAGCACAAACTGCAGTCAGAGATATCTGAGTTATCTTCAGATCTCATCTACAACACGATGGATTGAAGGCTCGGAGATCTCTGTTTAACTATAGAGCAGGAGCTGTTGCAGTGTAGCTCTACCACTCTGCCCAGAGCAGGTCAAGCCTTGGTCTTCTGGGAATGCTGCAAAAAAGTCTCTGCAAAAAGGGCCCACCAGCCTGGTCGTGACTTCTCCAAGGCAGCCCAGCCTCTGTTCCAGTGTGGATGAAGCTGGGTGGTGCAGGCACATGGCAGGATTGAACCAGCGCTGCAGTCCAGGCAGCTCACCACTGGCAGCAGGCAGAGTGTGTGGCCCTGAGTCCTGGTGGCTCCTGACCAGCTTGAATCAGCCACCAGCCGTGCACTCTGCTCCCTCATCATCCACCACCTGGTCACTTATGGACTGTCTCCATGTATCTGCTGCTCCTTTCAATACTGTTTTCCATCCCCTTCTATACCATCCACCACCTCCTTTCCCAGTTCCACCTTAGTTAATCTAATTCTGTTGTCTTTCTCTAATTAGCTCCTTCCCTGAGTCATTTTTTTCAGCCTTGCAACTGAATAACAGTTGAAGAAAACATAAGAAGAGGGAACAAGAGAAGGAGGTTCATTTGTTTGGAAACAGCTGTCATGTCATCCCTCAGTGGGGCCTGCTGGAGAACAGAGGGAATGGGGGGCTGTCTGGCAAGTTGTAGACCTTCCTGGCCCTTCCTGGCCAAGGTCTCATTCTGAGGAGAGGTGGGAGAGGAGACATTTGCTAAAGGATACATCAGTGGGCAGCTTGAAGGAATTATGCTGGCTAGAAATCCCAGCAGATGCCTCACAAAGGTTCCCCTGATTCACATCTCTTTTAGCCTGCTGGCCTTTGAATTAAAACAATCTAATTAGTGGAGCTCATTATAATCAGTGTCTCAGGCTGCTGAAGATCTGGAATGGAGGCTGATTCCTGAGCTTCTTAACAAATCTGAATTCAGATGGTGTTAGCAGGGTTTCCAGAGATCTCAGAGCATGCAGGAAGCTCTGTTGCCACCATGGTGTCACCCTGCTTGGACAGTCTGCCTTGGAAAGGCAGTCTCCCTCAGGAGGGATGCTGTTGACTCAGCCTGGCTGTGAACATGGAACATGGAGGATTCAGAGGAAGCCCTTGGGCTTTGAGACAGCTTAAAGATAGTTGCCCACCCATCATAGATCCTCCACGCTGGGGACTAACAGACGAAATAAAGCCAGGAGGGGAGGCTGGTTTTGGCTTCTGTTTCTATAGAAGAAAGACACAGTTTGTGCATTCCCTTCTCAGAAGGCACATGATGTCTTCTCCTCCCTGAACCTACTAGAGAGGATTGGTAAATCGCTCCCCTTCTCCCACCACTCCCTGCAGGACCTGCCCAGGCAGCTCTCTGTTGCTCCAGAAAGCCAAGCCTGAAGGAGCATGGGTATGGCATCACTGTCTCTATCAGTGGGGGCCACTGCCCTCCCCCTTGCTGGAAGTGATTCCTGACAGCCTGCTAAGCACAAGAAAACTCAAGACTTGCTGTGCTGAGCTGATCCAAACCCAGCCTGCAGGATCAACACCTTCCTGCAGGAGGGCTGTGTATTGGGAAATCTGCCACTGACAGCTTCTGTGCTCGGCTTTGGGGTTTTCAGCTTGCTGATAAAGCCACAAACAGCGTCCATCCCTCCATCACTGCCCACATGCCCAGGATGAGCAAAGCTCAAAAGGGGGGAGTACAGGGGCTCCAGCCTTGGCTGATATTGGATAGCACGAGTGGCAGCTTCACATCGGGCATCAACTCCCACATAATTGAGCAAAAACACGGGGCCTGATGCAAGTGCATCTGAAACGCTAAGCCCTCTCCGAGCAGTAAGATCTGTTCTCTTTCTGACAGGCCTGTAACACTCGCTAACATTTGTGGACTGACATGTGAGAAGGAAGGCCAAGCAGCAGGCAGCGTAGGCAGATGCAAACTGGGAATGCCCTGAGGCTTGGGGTTTTTTTTGTTCTCAAGGGATTTTTTAGCATGCCAGCTTGCAGGCAGGACAGGAGGTGGGGACACAGGCTGGGACTGTTTGTCATTATCAGAAGGGGTCACTGCTGACAGATGTCCTCAGAGCTTTTAGAGCCTGCAAAGCTGCTAAACACTAATTTTTTAAATGAAGTTGTCAACTGATCTGTGATTTGATTGTGCAATTGCAGCGTTCAGGATAAATCATGCAGAAAATAATCTAATTAAACTAATAAGGAGTCCGAGGCAGGAGATGTTCTCCGATTGTTGCCTTGGTCACAGGAGGAGGAGAAAAGGCCCTTTTGGACAATTTTTTTTTTTTCAAGACAGGGATGGATATGAGACTAATGTGTAATTTCACATGGACCTTCCTGCAGTCTGTCAGCCCCTGGATGCTGTGGTATACGCAGCTCCTTGCCACAGTGCAGCCAGTGCAGAAACTTTGGGATAATGTAGCTCCCCATCCCTCATCACTGGGTATCTCCTGTCGTGAGGCCAGGCCAGGGTGTGTAAGTGCAGGGAATGGTATTTCAAGGGCTTGCCTCCCCAGCTGACCCGCTGTGATCAAGGCAATACCATCCTCTGCATTTTCACCGCCTTTTATCTTGGCCATTTTCCCACTGTGCTTTTTGTGCCAGAAATGCCTATGCAGCAAGATAGGGGTGGTGTGGGGCATCTTCTTACATGTAGTCAGCATCCCCTGCTCTGCTCCTGAGATGGCAGGAGTAGTATGTACATGATAGGTAAGGCTCTGAAGCAGGATTTAGGCAGCAGCTAATTACCCCAACCCAGAATTTGAACAGGCTGGCAGATCTAACAGTTTGACTCCTGTAAAAATGCAGCAGGAGCTTTACTGACAACAGCTGCTTGGGACCTTGTTTTTATGTAGCACATGAAAAATAGCCACCCAGCAGCCCTGTGCCAGTTCTGCCTTGTCTATCCACATTCAGTGCTCATGAAAAGAAACACCACTGCTTTCCCCAGCAGCTAAATGCCCATTCCCAGGAGTGAGGGTTAATAGTGCCGAACATCACGTCCTGAATTACCTGTAGTCCCCATCGCAATGGCACCAGCTGTGTATATTGGTTTTTGAGCTCCCCTGAGCAGTCTAGAAATGCAAGGGGTATTCAAGGCAGCTTGTAGCTGTTTCACTCTCAACCTACCCTCCGAGGGCCATGCATTTCCATAACTGCTGAGAAATACAGGGACACATCTGGAGGGGACCTCAAAACCTTTGGAGGTTCTTCCCAGATGTTTCATTTCTCTTGAAACCATTCATGCTCTGGGAGTTGATCACTACTGGGTTTTGTATTTAAATTTGCTGGAAAGTACATTTTCATAGCTGTGGGACTGACTGACCCAGTTTGGGTTCAGTTCAGCAAGTGCAGTAGTTTTGGCTGAGGAGCAGAAAGGGAAGGGAGAGCGAAGCAGAGACCTAAACAGCTTGTGTCAGTGTTACACAAATCTGATTTTTGATTTGAAGTAACACCTTTCCTCCAATGCTGCTTTTAACAAACAAATAAAAATAAAGGAGTGGGAGGCAGTAACTGTTAAATCACCCAAAACGAAAAAGATAATATTTTGGGTTTGCCTTACATAAAGCATGTAGGGTGGCCTGTAGCACATTTCTTTTCTCTCTTTTTCTCATCTCCCTCAATTATTTTTGGTTTGGTCACCGAACTGAAAAATCCATCCTTTGCACTGCTTTAAGTAGAATTCCATGTCAGAGATTTTCTCAAATAATGGCAGCAGCAGGGATGTTGGTGGGAAAGGCGGCAAGAACAGCATTAATACCCACTCTGCGCTTTGGGCCTAAGAGAGCTGTTAACTCACAATAACACCTTGGGGTATTATTGATTTTCAAAGTGACTGTCTTGTTTTTGACAGCATAATTTTGTCACTCCCTAGGTCATTTTACTTTCTAATGGGAAGAAAAGTCAGAGGATCAGACTGCTCTTTAATGGAGAAAGAGCATCCTGGTTATCTGGCTATTTTGTGACACTGAGAAAGGGGTGTACTCATGAAAGTTGGGAGGTTGGTTGAAAGTCATGGGCTATTTGTTCCCCATTTGTGCCAAGCAGGCTTGGGTAAAACCAGATCCTTCTGCTCCAAAACAGTATTAAAAGTGTCAGTGCCCTCTGAAACTACGTAGAGTCTCCATTGAAACATCCAAAATGTACTTGGTGGCAGTGGGAGGTAGGTAAGTGTCTGCCTGGAAGGCGAGGGAAATCTTTTTCTCCACCGTGTCCTAACTTTTCAGCTCTCCAGTGGGAAATCAAGGAAAACAGAATAGTCTTGCAAAAATGTCCCTTGGTTCTTCTCATCAAGGAAAGACTCTGACCCATTTGTGTGCTGGCAGGGATCTTCCCGGGCTGGCAGAGAGAACAGGGTAAGCCAGCATCGCTGACATCTGCATCTCTTCCCTCTCGGTGGGTCTGACCTCTGTACTGCTCCTCGTGTTTGAGCCAGCTTTACCAGTGCGTGTGTGAAGGGAATGTGCAGAGCCGCCCCCCTCGCCCACAAAAACCCATCGATATGTGAATGTGGCCCCACTCCTATGCCTTTTCACTGTTGTGGCATGAGGGCCCAGTGTGGTGAGGAGCTGGGGAGTGAGGGATATTCCCTGCTCTCGGACATCTCTCGCTTATGGGGAATATCATCTACCTTTCACGTCATCACCCCCAGCAAGGCTCAAACTGTATCTAATCTCTTGTGAAACAGATCAGGTTCTCATGTTACTGATGCCTTCAGCTGAGTGAAGATAATCGTCTCGGGAGCCTCTCCGTGAGGAATGGCTGCTCAGGCCTGGAAGTACGCATTGGCCTAATTTCAAAATAGACCTTCCTTCCTGTTTGACTTCAGCTACTACCAGAGTTAAAGACCCTGGACTGAGAAGCTTTTAAACTTAGTTTAAGCATACAGTGTCAGTTCGACCTTCAGGTTGACTTTATTTGTTGGTTTAATTTACCTGTCGGCATTTCCTACTGACCACTTCAAAATCAGGTCTATTGGCAGATTTCTTGTTCAAATCCAGTTAACAGTCTCCACTGGAAGAACAATTTAACCCTGCAGGAGCTTCTTCAGGGTTCCCCTGTTTGTACCCATTCATCTCTACCCATGCTTCATGGGCAAACCAGGAGGAAAACAGGTACATGGAGACTCAACTCACCCTGCAGTGCACTATGACTGGTCCTTTGCTCTGCTGCTTCTCTACCCCTCCATCTGCAGCTTCCAAGGATGACCACAGTATTACAGGAACCTCTGATTTATCTAGCCTGTTATCTGAGCATGTGTGGCAGAATGAAATACTCCACCCAAATTGGGGATCTTCTCTAATCCAGTAAGAGAAGTGCCACAGGGTTGCTTGGGGCTGCTTAGAGGATGCTCCTATGGATAATGGCACTTCATCCCCACTCGGGTGTGTGGAATGGGAGTCTGCACCTGATGAATGGAGAGACACCACTTTTAGGCATGGGGTTACGTTCTTACAGCTAACTGAAAGCGTGCCTCTACCAAAGTGGCCCTTGTAAGAATGAGAAGAAATGTGTCACATTTGTATTGCCAACTTGCTGAAAGGCAGCCCAGCTACTGGAGATGCTGTGTAATTCCAGGCTGCATCATAAACAGGTAGTCGGGTGCCCCGGTGAGATCATCCAGGCTGAATCCTCGTCCCCCAACTTGCAAGTGGGAGCCTCTGCCCTGACATTAAAGCTGGCAGCAGGGACACACCTGGGGCCCATGCTGATGCCCAGGGAGGTTTTGCTGCTGTGCCCTGTGGTGCTCAGAGTCTCACACAGCTCATGAAAGGAGCCTCTTCCTGTGGCTCACCTCCCAGACCAGGGAAGGGAGCAGAGATCCTGCATGATGGTATGAGTTTGCCCATTTCCCATGGAAATGGAGATGGAGGCATCTCTCCATCTGCTCTACAGGGCATGAAAGTGGTCACAAGGACTGAAAACCCTTTGTGCCTTCTCAGTACAGCCCCCTCACAGTGGTAGAGTTGTTTAAAAATGTTGGCCTGAGTTATTGTCCCTTTAAGGACTTAAACTGTAACTCTCAAGTTATCAACTTTCCTAGCGTTTATTGGAGGATCTCAGGGGAAAGGGAATAGGTGTGGCTGGGGAGAGACCTCTGGCAGATAAGTTTCCAGCAGCTCATTATCTGCTGGGGAGATTTCAATGCATGTGAAATATGAAGCTGCTAATTTATATTTTAATATTCCTCTTGTGTCCCATAGTCCGTATAAATTAAGTAAATTCAATCAAAGGCTATCCCTTATCTATTGCATGCGTGTGCCTTTCTGGGGAGCTGAATCAGTTACAAAGCAAGAGAGGACGGGAATAGAAATCTGAGATCTCTCCTGATATATCAAAGTCAGACAGAGGGAGAGCATTGATCGCAAGCAGCTAGACAACAGCCTGTGCAATAAAAAAAAAAAAAAAAAGAAAGAAGAGGAGAAAGAAGAAGCAGACAGAACAATCTCTCTTTTCTCCTCCCTATCAGCATCCTGAGCTTTGAATTACAAGTGAATGAGAGCTGACTTATTCCTTTTTTGAGGGAGAAACGCACGCACAGGAGTCAGGGTAGCTAAAATTATGGCTCCCCTGGCCATCATAGATTGGCCCCCTTGTGTGCGTGTAGTATTTTGTATTACTGTTTATGGGGCTAACTTTAATGTCTTAATATATATGTGCAGTGTGCCAGAATTACAGCTGGAGGGGGAACCATAACTTTGAACTTCCTGACTTTTGTGCGTGTAAAACCTCAGCTGTAATGTTAATTTACTCAGGGTTTTTTTGGTTGTTGTTGTTAGTCGTTTCCTGCCCCATTTCTTTATAGATACAAGAAGGATGAGAAAGGAAAGTGGCAGCGTGCTTATTTGGTGCTGCAAATGACTAATTAGCGCTGGTAATTCCCAGGCAGGCTGTGGCTGTTGGTGGTACTGGTGGGGAGGTGGGAGTTTAAGGCTACCCTGTGGCTCAGACAAAGAAAAGTGAGGGCCAGATCTATTGTCATAGTAAGGTGTAACAGTGCTTGTGGGGAGCAGGAGCAGGATGGCTTAGGAGCATTTGGTGTTGCTGTAACACTCACATAATTGGAAGGATGTGGGAAGCAGCACTGTAAAGCCGAGGGACAGCTCATCTTCCTTGTAGGACCAGGAAGGCAGAGCCAGGGACGCAAGCTGAAGGGTGGCAGATCTTGTGCTAGTCTTAATATTAAAACAAGGAGAGCCTGGGTTTATTTACCACTGCCAGCACAGTTTTATGGCTCCACGTTCGTTAGTCAGGAGCAGCCCGAGCCCTCTGGCTAAAGGCAGGGCAGCTCCCACCTGCAGCCTGACCCTGCGGGTACCAGCAGTACGTGGATGGGGAGGACAGTGGGGGTTTCCCCAGCTGACCAGAGGTGGGCTGTTTGTTCAGGAGTGCAAGTTTAGTTAGTAGGTTGCATAACTTCTTAAAGGCTTTTCTCTTCCTTTTCATCATGACAAAAGCCTAGGAAGCCATCAAGTTTTAAGTGAATTGTTCCCTTGAATGATAGATCCAGTTTCCCGCATCTCTATCCCGTGCCAGTTCCCTAATGACTCGATCAGAGAAGGCACATGGGGGATGGCTCTCCTCTACTCATCTGTGTCTCTTCGCTTCACTTGTTGGCGCTTCCGAGTTTTAAAGGTCCCTAATTCTGTGTTAAATGCACTTGAAATAGCTCAAAAGCTTTGAGGGAGGGAGGGAGGGAGGGAGGGAGGGAGGGAGGGTAGACAGACTGACAGATGGACAGACTCACGCATTGAAACAGTTTGATTGCTCCAGTGTTATTTCCGTCAGCAACCCAATCAGAAAATAAATTAAGGCAAATATGATTTTGAAGGGAAAAACACTATAAACTCTAGTTTAAGGAAAGTTGAAGTGAAAAATTTCAGCCTTCCTGAAAACGCATTGTTCCTTCAGGCCCCAGAACCTGTCTCTGTTGGAGACGCTCATGTAGGCAGGGAGTGGAGGAACAGAAAGACGGGGTGCATGGCAGGTCTAACCGGGCTGGCTGGGGGTGGTTTCTTCTGGGCGTCTGGTGCACCAAGTTGTGATTTCATCACCTGCCAGGCACAGCCTCTGCTGTCAAACCACGGGAATGCATCCCTCAAACCAGGACACTCACGTGCTGCTGCAGGGCCATCAGGCTCAAGAGTGTTACAAGAATATTGTTTCTCTCCCTTTCCTCCTAAAAGTACTCCCTCTCCCATCCTTGCCCAAATCTGTCCCATAAATAACTAAGAGCACTGAAGCCCTAATGCCCTTCTCAGGTGGCGATCTTGAAAGCAACAGAGGTACCCCAAGAGACTGTTTGGCCCTGATCCAACCAGAAATGTGGAGGAAAGAAACCCCAGCAAACCCACGCTGTCTGCTGGAAAAATAACCATGCTTCCTCTGTCTCTGCTCCCCTCTCCAAACTGCTTAGCAATGCTGAGTGTTTGCTGGCTGCCTCTGACTCCCCCTCTAGATAAAGCCGCAGTGTAATGAGACATAGAAGGAGCGAGCCACTCGCCTAAAGACACCTCTTCTTTCCTCCCCTTCTCACTGTGCAAGGAGGGGGGAGGCTCAGAGGCGCCTGTGCTGCCCCAGAGCCTTTCGCTTAAGCAGCGTGCAGCAAACACTGTGCAGCCCTCCCAAGGATTTCAGCTCATTTTCCCCAAGGCTGGTGTAGCATTAAGTTCTTATATCCGAAAGCAGCCTTTCAAATTGCTGCCTGGTGTGTTACATAAATCCTCACCAGGATCCTCAGAGACTGCAAGCAATTACACTAGGTGCTGAGGAAGCAAGCGAGAGCTCAAAGAAAGGTTAAAAGAAGAAGGAGAAAAAAAAAAGAAACAACAAAAATCCCAGCCCTGGTAGCAGCTTGGAGTGGGAGGGAAGCCCACATGCTTCAGACAGGACTGCGTGACTTGTGTGGAAATCACTACATCTTGGCCCATTCTGACCTGGGCCCAAGGGAATTTCACCCATCTTTTAACTGTGATACTATTTGGTGAAGATCTGGAACATTCATTTAGGCCCTGAAACAAGAGAAACAGCTGTCAGTGGAGCCCAGAGAGTCTGTAGATGGTTCCTGGAATTCCATGCTCATGAAGGCATTATCTGGATGCTCTCCAGTCAAGGACATTCCCCTCTGTATAAACTTCCCTGTCTCCTCCACCCACTTACCTGAGCACACACGGGTGCTCTGGGAAGGGCTATTCACACCATCTCACCTTGCTCTTCAACAATACATGGCAAACAGCTGAGGACTGTCTCCTTACAGCCGGCAGAAAGTATGAGAGGTTTCTCGAGAGCAGTTCAAAGCTGAGATTGACCTGCTCTGTGCATGTGTTGGAGCCCTTCCAAGGTCCATCCTCAGCCTGAGATCAAGTGAGGAACCAGGACCCAGAGACTGAGTTGAAAGACTTGAAATTCCCCAGGGCAGGTCCATAGTGCAGATGATGTCTGCAGTCGTGGGCTGAGAGTCCCCTGTGCTCTGGGCAGGCTCCTCAGCTCTGCCAATGCAGTGACTCTGCTTTGGGTCTGGCTCAGTCAGAGCCAACATGGGACTCTCTCCAGTGCCTTAAAACCAGCTGCAAATGTAAGCTGTTACCTTCCTTGCCTTCCCATTTCCCCTCAGGGCAATAATCTCCATTAGCAAATGTCTCCAAAGTGCTTCTAGATCAGTGTGTGGAGCCTGATGTCTCAGAAGCTTCCCCCGCACTTGATGCAGAAGTGCTGTTTTCCCAGAGCTGCCCTGTGTCTAATGCAGGCAGCGTGAAGCAATCCTGCTATCCGTGATGTTTTGCTCTCTGTTAGTCCCAGAATGTTGTTATCCTTCATGACCTGACAGCTCTAGTGCCTGGCAGATAGGTAACTTTTGGGGGAAGTGGGGGTTAGGGTTGAAGTGAATACATCAAATAGATTTAACAGGGCTGCCTGAATTCATGGCGCTCATAACACATGCATTTCCCTAATAGACAAAGGCATGGATTTAACTGTCAGGCAGTTGCATTAAGAAAATGGATAGCAGATCCTGGAGACATCTGAGCTCTGGATGGAGAAGGAGATTTAATCCAGGTGCGCTGTTCTGGCAAATGTGTCACTGACTGGTCAGAGGATCCAATAATAGCTATCATTCTTAGTTATTCCCTGGTGTCAAGGCAGATCCTGATAACCTGCCTTTAGCAGAGGTGAAAGCAAAGCACTGGGAACCTGGAATGGTAAGTCGGTAGCAAGACAGGAGCCCACGTGCTAACCCACTGGGCTGCTCAGGCAAACCTGCCATACGGCAGCAAGTTTTGAGTGATGCTATGAAGGGAGCACAGTCAGTCTGTGGACAACTGAATTAGCAAAATGTCCAGACTCCTTCAGGAGGGGTGCCAGGGAGCCTTGAGACAAGTGGGTGATGCACAGCCATCGGTCAGTCCAGAGAGGGTGACTGATGCTCCCCAAAGCATCCCGCGGAGCAGTATGGATCAGCACTGGGTCAGTGCTTTGTTCTCTCTGCAGGTTGAAACATGGCCTCAACTGGGCAAAACCCCGTCTTTGGACCTCCAGGTCACAGCACACCCTCGTGCTCTTGGGCTGTGTCCCCAGGCCCAGCAGCACCGTAATATTTTAGTTGTTTCCCATTTGACATCCGGCCCTTTCCCTATTTCTTTCCCAGGTGGGTGTAGTCTGCAGAACTGCCTTGCTCCTCTCAGCACAAGCTGACAGAGACAAGGAGCTAAAGAGGCTAAAGAAGATCTAAGAAAAGTAGGAGGAAAAGGAGAATCTGTGGGCCACTGACATCTTTCCTGGTATCTCCAAGCATCTTAGAAAGACTTGTCTCTTCCTTTGACAGAGCCAGTTAGCCCTTCATCTGGGAACTGCACAAGTCTCAGACAGCTTCAAAGCAGGATGGCTGCATTCACATTCCCAGCTGTGGGGACTTTCAGTCTATATTTAGGCTTTTCTATAGGATAAGGGACAGACAGCATGGTTTCTGCTGAAGAAAATTGTGTTTCTCTGACCCGCTTAAATCCTTTGGATGAGTTAAGAGACCAGTGGATAAAAGGGAATGAGAGAGTATATATACACACACTCCTTCTTTTGAATTCAAAAGCCTTTTTTGATAAAGACCCTGACAGAGAGCTATCAAGACATGATGGTGACCAGGGGGTGCAAGTTAAAATCCCTGTGATAGATTAATGCTGTTGGAGAGAATAGGAAGAAATGGGCAATTCTCAGCAGGGGAAACTGTGATTGTCAAGGGGTTCTTGCAGGTCAGCATTAGATGGGAATATTGCTCAGTCTATTTACTAACGGTTGTGGCCTGGGCTGACTAGACAGGTAGGAAAGTTTGCTGATGACACCTTTTTGTATTTGTTTTCAAGACTAACAAGGAGTGGAGAGTAACTTTGACTGAGCTGGGAGTCTGATGTCCTGATTCCCACCACTGACTTAAGCTGGCCCAGCTCTGCTGCCAAGAAGTGCCTCTGATTTGCACTCAAGGCCCTTTTGTTTGCAGGCGGCAAGGGAAGCAGACTGGAGAGGGCTTGCAACTGAGCCGGACTGCTCATTCCCAGCTGCCGACATTTTCCGACAAGCCATACTGCTTCGTCTGGCACATTCAGCTGCCATATGTCCCCAATCTGAGGGCTGCGGCCGTGAGTGCCCAAGTCAGGATAGCTTCCCAGCATAGGAGAGGGGTTTCTAATTAGTCTGCAACCCTGCCAGGGTTGTGAGAAGGAAGTTAATTAGCAGAATACATTTGGACAGCTTGCCAGGGAAGTCAGATTTGTGCTTCACCTTTTACTCCCTGTCTGTTCCTCTGTCCACCCATCCCCATGCACAGCCCTCTATCAGCCCCTCTGCAGAGCTGTCTGTCCATCTATCTGTCCATCCAACCATCCATCATTGTTGTCCTGCTCTTCATCTCTTGTTCTTAGATAGCTCTTACTGCTCCTCCCATGGGATCAACATTTGGAATCACACTCTTCCCTGCTAGCCAAGTCCTGCTTCCTGGGCTCTGGACACCAGGTATGACCAAGCTGTGCTAAGATCACAAGACCCACTGATTCTTCTGGAGTCTCTACCACAGCTTTTCTGCCTTTGCTCCCTTCTCCAGCCCCTCACCCATGCTCTCTTCTCTATTCCCCCACAGGAACTGTAGCTAAATTGAATTAGAGTAATTAACTTTTGGTCACACTTTTAATTGAGTAGTCAGGAGGGAGAAAAAAGAAGGGAAGTTAATTGAGATGAAAGAAGATGACATCAAGGAACAAGCTCTGGTTAATGTGTGTTGGTGGAGCCCAGGCAACTGTTGCAGTGTTTGCAGTGGTCACGGAAAACCACTGATGTCTTATTCATAGACCCTGTGTCATACTGTGCTCTGGATTTGGGGATGGGGAGGGATTCTCTCTGGAGGGGACTGTTGGGATTGAATTATTTTGTCATTTTTCTTCCCAAAATTTTCTTTGCACCATGTTCATAATTACACAGTTTACATCTACACTGTGTGAAATCTAATTGGACAAATTGTTTTGGCTTGATGGGCTCCAAACGCTATCATAAACTCAAACATGTGGGTTCTGTGCTGGTCTGAGAAGACCTTGCGGAGATGTTCCCTTTCCCTGTAAACAAGGATGATAGCTTTACCTCCCATCACAGCTTTAAGACCCTCTGACATTGCAAGCTGCTCCAGGATTGATGGGAGGGAAGATGATGTCTCATCTGTTAAATGAAGTGCCTCAGATAAGGCATTTCTATTTATTAAACAGTTATTATATAATAATTAAGCACCAGTTTCTGACAGAAAACATATTTATGGAGGTTTAACAATGCAGCCCGTGAGAGATAAATAGATGCTGTAGAAGCGATTGGGGTTTCACACACTGCAGCTATCCATTAAACCCCAGGGACAGGCAGAACCTGGGGCTTAGGACATTTTCATGACCAACAGGTGGATGAGAGCTGTTGAAAATGGAAATTTTTTTCTGGAAGGGGAACTAGAGCTGCTCTGTTGAGAAAAGGCACTTTCCAAAGCCAGGGGTCACACTGAGAGTCAGGTGTCCCCTTCATCCTCCGGCTCCTGCTGAAAGCCTCAAGGTCCTTGGTGGTGTTGGCAGCTGGGCTGCCTGATGGAAAGCTTCACCTTCTCTTCCTGGAGTCATGCTGGACATGAAGCTCAGGATCCTCAGAGCAGACCAGCTGCAGATACCAGTGTCATCCTCTGCTTCTACCATCCCCATGGGAGCCTACTCCTCCTGCCCATTCAAAATTTGCCCCGACCTTGTGCATCCATTGCTCCCCCTAATAGCCAGTGTCAGTATGCCACAGCAAGGACTCCCGCTGATGGGAGAGGAAGGAGGCTGCATTTCAGAATAGCTGGTTTTCATACAGGAGAAGATTTCAGAAGGCATCTCAGTTTCAGTGCCTGCTTGGCCTAATCCCAGTGCTCCCTGGCTGAGCTGTACTCCTGGAGAGGTAAGAGGACAGGCAAGGGTGCAGGATGTCTCCAAATGCTCCTCTAATTAAGCTGTGCTACTCCTCGTACGCCTTAGAAAATACACTGCAAGCAAGGAGATGAAGAAGAACAACACTGCCTTCCACGAGGTCTCAGGAGCTGTGATTGCAGGTGGTCTGAATTCCAAGTCCTGCTACAGTTTCTTTGTATGACCCTGGCAAAAACCTTTCCTTTCACTAAGGCTTGAGCAACCCCCAAAGATGCACACTGCAGCCCCTGTTAATCTGGAACCGCTACCATCAAACACTGCCGGATATGGACGTGCTGCTGTGATACAGCATGTAGAAATACCTGCTCTTCCTTCAGGCTGTCATTACTGAGTCCTCGCAGAGCTGTAGGCCTGTGCTGGCATTCACTTCTATGCAGCAGCTGAAAGGGAGGGTAGAGAAATCGGGGTAAATGTGAAAAAGCAAGCTCTCTGAAGCGTGGTATTAGGCAGGGATTTGGGAAGGTTGGGAAGATGTGAAAAGAACTTGAGAGATGTGTTTTCTCTGGGATTAAGACCACAGAGTCCATCTCGCTGTGCCTTTTAGCTGCCTTGAGGCTGTGTAACACAGCAGCTTCAAAGAGGAAATCTAGAGAAACAGAAATTTAATGGTGTTTCCTCTCCCGTGCCCCACCTGTCCTGCTGCACTCTGAAAGGGAGAACTTTGTAAAAGCTCAGGATGAGCGATTAATTTTAGAGATGTGGTCCTGTTTGGAGGTCACAGGCAGCTTGGCTTCTATTGTGTAAGATGTGCAATAAACTGCTGCAAAGTCCCTACTGCAGAAAACTTCCTTCTTAAGAGATGAGGATAGGGATGGAATGCTAGAAACAAACGCAGATAAGAGCATCACTTGCAGCTCTCCCCACCCCATTGTTGAGCTGAGGTGAAGCCCCATTGCCATTGAGTGAAGAGCTGCTCTTCACCTGCCAAGTAGCCCCAGTGAGTTTAGGAGGGAGCTGGAAACGGATGAAATGTCAACCTTGTGATTCAGTCAAGATGGTCTTTTCAGCTATAATGGTCTGAACTGGAGGGGAGACTTATTCCTGTTCTGCAGGACTTCTGGCCTAAGAAAAAGGTTTATTTTTAGGGCACACTTCCTCAGCTATGGGATAGACGCAGCCTGGGCCCATCTGCAGTGTCTGGTGGTCCCCAGATCATTGCATCACTGTCTTCTTTCCCCTGACGTAGCAGGGCAGCGAACGACACCTCTGAAGAGCACAACTTTGTGCTAATGGTTTTGGTGACGTGTTTTGTTACACCCCGTGGATCGTGGCATGACTGTTCTTTCATGCAAATCTACCCAGTTGTTTTGAAGGGTCTCTGGTAGACAAGAGCTAATCCAATTATGTTCCAGTATTAATTATTCAGTGATTAGGTATGTATTATGTCCATACACACCTAAAGATACCATTTTCGGGGTACACAGGTATAGGCAACAATGTCTGCATCTATGAAGGTTTGGGCACATGCTCTATAGAATCCTTTACATGCTGAACCAGACATGCTTTCCTGTGCTCCCTCCCACCCACACACATCACACAGGCGTCCCCCCATGCCTGCCCGCATGCATGCAAATAGGGGCATATAAAGCCTTACACACACACTCAGAGCATATTTTCTCCTTCTCCTTTTCTTGGTGTGTCATTGCTGCAGTCTTCTTTTTTTAGAACGTAGTTAAACCCAATAAAATAATCATTATTGCTGCAATTATTTCCAAACAGATTAAATATCTGCCATGCTCCCAGTTACAGTATAAAACAGGAGGAACCATAAACCATCTCAGTGCATAAAAATGGGGAAGGGAGAAGGGAGGGATGACATTTCATCTGGCTTCCTCATGGGCCTGTGTAGTTACTGGGAACATTTGCATATTTTTAATGCAGTGCCTCTTTAATAAATTCCTCCCTCCAGACACATTAAAAATGGTGTGCTTGCCTGAACATCACTGAAGGATAGGGAGCGTTAGCAACTTCAGACTCTTATTTTAGCCGCAAAACAAACAAGAAGGGGTATATGTGTGGTATTTGATGGTAGGAGAGGAGTGTAGGTATGGAAAAGGAAGGCAGATCACTTTTTTTTTTTTTTTGTATACACCATCAGAGAATGCCATCTGTTTAATTTTTGACCTTTTTGTTGTCTGACCTCCTTTGAACTTCACCAGAATTCTCCAGGGTAATATATTTCCTTTGCATTCAGGGGCAGGATTATTTGCTATTAAATTGGAATTCAGGAGAGGAGGAGACTTAAATTCTTCTCCTGACCTGTTAATCTTCTGCCTGTAATTACAGAGTTTTCTTTTTTTAATTTTTGGCTTGAGTTCAGGCCAGACCACAGACTTGTGCTTTACGCTTTTATAGCAAATACCTCTTTTCTGAGAACAGGCTGTGCTGTTACATTCCCCTGTCAGCTAGATATCTCAGGACAGAGGTGCCATGTCTTGTCCCCTGCCACCAGCAACGCTGCTGTCTGCCTGCAGCTGTGGGTCCAGCAGTGAATGTAAAGGGAAGAGGTCAAACCAGCACCAGGCTTAAATATTCTCTGGGAACAGGAACTTGGCAGCAACTTCCACACAAGCCCAACAAGGTTTGAATAATCCAAATCTGTCAGGACTGTAGGATTCACACATGTAGTAGAGATGAGTATGTTTCCTCATCCTGCCACTGGCTCCCACATCGACTTCAAAAGGGCCTCCTCATTTTATCTGTCTTGCTGGTGTTGCAGATGCCCCTTTTCCTCTCTTGTTCATGTCTGCTTGCCCCAGGGGGGCTGCCTGGGGAGAGGTTTACGTCAGTATGAGGGTGGGTTGGCAGACAGGGTCCATAGCTGTCACTCTGGTCAATGCAGATGATGCTTCTCTGCAGTTCCCAGTTGATGAGGATCATTCATCTAAAATTTGTGATGATTTTTTTCTCAGAAAATAGCTCATTTCCTGAACCTTGTCATCTGTCCCCAGAAAAGTTGCTTCTACTTTTCTCCTAGAACACCTGAAAAGTGGAAGAAGTCCAGTCCACAACTGCTGAAATTCTGGCGAAATGGAGCAATTTCTAGGTGGGCTGACATGATGCTGGGCAAGACCTGTAATTTGGAGGCAGTTGATTCTTCATGTCCTCTTTGGGTTAGGGGCTCCCAAGTAGACTCCTAACTCCCAATGATGCATTGAAATTGCCATTTCTATGCCACTCCTGGTTACTGAGAGTACAGGGGGAGACTGTAGTATATCCTGAAAGAAGGTATCTACAGTGAACTCCACCTCTTGTGGAGTGTTGCGGCATCCTCCTGAAACTTCAGCATCTCAAGGTTGGCTTGAGCATTTTCAGTGAATTTCTTTCCCCACCCTCCTCTTGCCCGCAGTTCCTGGTGAGCTTAAATGCCACTGTCAGATAGATGTTAATAAATCAAGAAAACTATGTTCTAGGGTCCTTTCTGCACCGGACACATAGTGGGTCTAAGTCTGCCTGGCAGGCCAAAGGCACCGAGAATGCATATTGAATCAAGAATAAGAAGAGTTTTAGTTAATGCACTCTAGCAACTTGTTTCCACAGCACCTCAGCTGACTATTTTATCAGCAGAACAGAGCACAAGAGAAATTGTAGATGAAACAAATACAGAAAATACATTAAGAGAGTACGTAATGAGATCTGGGTGAAATTGCATCTTATGAAAAAGTAATCTGCAGCTTAGTGTGCAAGGAGGAGGAATTTGATGGAATAGAGGGACTCTTAAGAAAGGAATGAAGGAGCACATTACAAACAGACAAAGACAGCCAGGTGTGTTGTGCAACACAGGGAAGTAGTTAAATTAGGATGTAATGGAAAAGGTTATTTTAATACTCTCCTTTATGGATATTGGTGTCAATATTATCTCAGGGAAGGAGTGAGGGAGGGAGGAGGAAAGGGCTGTGTATTTGTAAAAAAGACAGATAAATTACATCACACGCAAATTCAAGAGTCCTTTCATCAGGAAGAACAAAGACGCAAGCAGCAGGTATTGCTGGTGGTTTCATGGTAATATGCAGAAGTCGCCGGGTTTGCAGTGTTACCATGCTCACAGCAACACAGCCACAAACACACACCTTTCCCTGCACACGCATGATGGGATGGCAGCTCCTGCTTCTCAGGGTAGAGCCTGAGCTTCCCAAATCCAGGGCTTGTGTCTGGCTGTGATGGGGGAGAAGTGACCCCACATAGGACAGAATTGTTTAGAGATGTCCCATGGCACAACAAAATCTGTTTCAGTCTCTATTTCAGTTATTTAGCCTTTCCCTGCAGCAGGGTTTCTGTGTGTTTGTCCCGGTGCCACACGATACAGTGGGTAGAGGGGGAGAGCAGGGGCTGTGGCACACAGAGACCTGTTCTTAAAAGAGTTTTTTCCACTTGAGGCTGCTGTATGGAAGGGCTCTTACCCATCCAGATCTCAAATCTAAGGTAGCCCCCTGGGCTTCCTCTAGAGGCAGTGGAGAGGCAGAAGCACCTTCTCCAGAGGTTGTGTCACCCCCTTTGTCTACAGCAAATGTCCCTTACAAATAAGCATCTCTGCTTCAGTTGTAAAGGGGCCCAGATGCATGGGGTGTGGGTGGACAGATGAATCGTCCTTAAACCACAGTCGCTGGGCACAAAGGAAATGGATCCATGACACAGAGCAGTTCCTGAGGCAGAGGCAGCCAAAATTCAACCTTCTGTGTCCTACTTCTTCCTCCTCCTTCCCTCTCGCTTGCATCCTTCAGCAATCGCTCCCATCCTGTGGCAGAGGCCTTCCACTGGTTGGTGACACTTCACATATCTGGGACTTACTGGCCTCTCCCTGAGACAGGCGTAATTATGTAGTTGACTTAATAGACAGACAAGCTGAGGTCGTGTTGACTTACCAAGGTCAGTCAGACATATCTGTGAACTGTACCTTTTGTTTATTCCTCCCCTCTGCTTGCAGAAAGCTGGAGGTGCTAATAAAGAGGAGCAGAGCCCTTTAGGACAGGCAGTTCAGAATTGCCACTTGTGTTTCTCATTAATGAGCCCAGGATTTGAGTGGGTCTGGCACACGCATGCCTTACTGGGGGGATTTGTCATTCCTGTCTATTGGGCTCTGTCCTGTCCTCCAAAAATCTTGGAGGGGGAGTATCTCCTGCTGTTGGGGATCTCTGGTGCAGCAAGAAATCCTAGATTCAAGTCTTCCAGCTAGCAGCCATGGCTCCCTGCACAGAGCTGTTGTTCTCAGGGTTGCCCCTGCTCTCAGCTGATAGAGAGAGTCAAGACTGGGTTCATTTAGTCCAGAGTGGAATTTTTGTTAACTAAAGTTTGATGAGCTCATTTACTACCTGCATTGCAATCTGGCTCTAACACCTGCCGTTCCTAAACAAGACAGGAAATGAATTCATTTCAGACCAAGCCAGAGTGGGTAGTTTTCTTTTGTAGTTTTGAATTTTTAGTGGATGGAGAAATCAGCAATGATTTCATTTGGGACTAGAGGAAATGCTTTGTTCAACCCCAAATGAGAAGTGAGAGGGTTTTACTCTTTCAAGTATGGTTGTATATAATGGGAGTCTGTGTGAAAAGAGAATGAGCCCTGTGAGCTGAGAAATTAGAGTGATCCCTATGAAAAATGTCACACTGAAGTGTTTCAGACTTGGGGTGGAGGGGAATATTTCTTTCTGCTTTGACTTTTTCAACTGAATATTGCCAATGCAGATAAATCTGGGTTTTTTTAGTCCAGCCTACATGCTAATGTCACCCAGCTCCAGTGGGGTGAAAGGACCGGATCACAGGCCCTTGACCCCAAGTGTTATTACCCAGACAGGGGGTTTGGGCACACTCCTCCCATTGGTGTCTGCTTCTGTGACAGCACAGCTTCCTGCTCTGCTTTAGCCACCATCTCCAAACCTTCAGCTGGGAGGCAAGACACCCTACTGAGCTGTACCAGTTCTCATGCCTGGTCTTTGCACAGCTTCATCCTTGACAGCTCCTCCTATTTCTTACCTGAAATGAACCCTATCACATCCTCTTTGCTTTTTTACTGAAGAAAAAAAAAAAAAGATAAATTAAAAGGAAGCCTTTTTAAAAAGACTTCTCATGCAGCCACCTTTGTTCCTGTCTCAGCGAAAAAGAGAGTGGTATTTGCACAGTCGGGGCTGTTGAAATGAATGTAGATGAAATGGTACCATGTAATTAATTAAATGACCGTAGGAGTATTGCCAATGTACAGAAGACATAATTGGGTACACACTGTCTGAGTAGATCATTGCACACATGTACACATGTGTAGACCGTGTGCCAAGCCCAGCCACTGAAATCCAGAAGGATTACAGGTGTTAGTGAGAGCCCAGGCTGCCTGCCTGGGACTTCCCCAAGAGAAACGTGTCCTCATGTAACATACCACTCGTGCAATGAACCTGATACTTCCAGGAACCACAAGATCTGCCTCACGTGGACACATGCTTGCTGGGACGCGTTTTGGAAATGGCAGACTTTACTGTACCTGCGTGAATCACCTGTGCAGCAACACAAGCAAGAGTTGTCATCGCTAGGTTTGAAGTAGTTTCTCTCTTGGTGATAGTTATTACATATCAAAGCACAGTGGTTTCTTATTTTGCCTTATTTCTTTTCTTTTGTTAACCCATTTTGGTTGGAAGGAATTTAGTGTGGTCAAGACAGTGTGGTCAGCAGTCTGACGGACTAAGCAGTCTCCACCTGGTTACATATACGTGCCATGATTGGGGCTGATCTTAGGTTGGGGCTTCTGTGGGGGACAGACCCAAAACCTGCTGCTACTAAAAGATCTGTCAGCTGATTTCATTGAATTTTAGATTGGACCATGCAGGGTCAAGGCAGATCACAAAAAGCAGAGTTATGAGGGAGGAGAGCCAGGGATTCACAAAGAAAAGGTGCTTTAAACATTCAAGAAGAAAAGTGGCCAAGGAAAATGATTTTTAAAGCTCACTCCATGAAAACTGTGTTAGGGAAAGAACACAATGTGCAACGTGTCTTGCAGCACAAAAGATGCTCTGTGAGAAAGCAGAACGCACTACCTACTGATTAAACTTTCCAAATGAGCCACTGTTTGAGAAGCAGACAATAACTGGAAATAAATCGGTATCAAATTTCCTTTTTCTTTCTTGCCACAGGGAAGAAGGAAAATAACTTGCCATTAGCAGCTGCGGGAGCTCTGTAGAGGGCTCCGTGTTCCAGTGCACTGCGATGGGCAGAGGCACAAAGCAGAGGCCTCGAGGATGAGCGGGAGAGATGAAAGAGCAGAATTAGGGCCACAGCAGAGCCAAGGAAGGGATCAAGTTTGGAAAAGAAGAGAGACCAGAGGATGGTAATGAAGTGCAGCAGCAGCACTGCTTCATGACCCTGAAATCTTGCATGGCTCCTTTCCTGGTTAGATCTCAACTCACTCACAGAGGAGGCTGGTGCCCTTTGCTGCCTTGATGCATAGGGAAGCAGAGGCATGGAAAGGTCAGGTGCCTGCCTGCTGCATGGGTGGCTCTACCGAGCTTTGGGCTCAGATGAGCACCCAGAGGAGCACAAGTCCTGTCCTGCCTGCTCTGTGGATCCTGGCCTGGGAGGCTGATGCTGGGGTGAAAGCTGCCTACAAGTGGGGTCCCCGTGGACAGAGGCACCTAAGGCAGACGTTTAGACTGGAAAAGTCAACAGGAGGGTGCATCACTGTTGGGGAGTTCCTTATGGTCACCACGAGCCCAGATCTGCAAGTGTATTTTTTGCTGGGCAGCTGTGAATACGGGAGTTTTTGCTTGGCAGGTATGAATGCAACTGTGAGAGACCCTGGTGTTCAGTAAGTGTCCTCCTCCCAGCTGCGTTCCTGGGACAGGCTTCAGTCTGGGGTGTGCAACAGGCCGGGCTGTGTGTCTGGGCAGTTGTCGTGCCGCTCTGTCCCTCCACACCTCAGCCTCGACATTCCTATCTTGATGACAAATTCACTCATGTCATTTACGAGTTGCTTTTGGCATGCCAGAAGGAACTGCCCAAGGCAGGGGTGATTTCAGCTAAGTCAGAATCTCCCATCATCCCAGGGTGGGCTGCTGCCTCTCCGAAATGCCGCAGCGGTTGGTCTTGCCCACAGCCCAAGGCAGGAGATCGCTAGAGGGTTTCCAACCCTTGTTTCCTTCTGGCTCAGCACCTCTTCAGATGAGATGCCAGGGTCTGTAAAGCTGGGCTGGATGGCAACAAGGGTCCCATATGGAATGTCTCGTATGGCAATTAGCCAGCACACAGCCTCTGAGGCCACAGGGTTTGAAAAAAACAGCTCTTCTGATCTAGGAAGCTTTGAAAGGGCATGCTTTCCAAAGACATTTCCTGGAAACCAGGTCCCTGAGGGGTACCACTCGATAGGACAACCCTCATGGCACCTTCTGCTTTGGAAAAATTTGCTTTTTCTTCCTCTCCTGCCTGTTCTAGGACACTCATCTTTTCCTGACCCCTACCTTTCTCCTGATGGCCAGCAAATAATTTCCGTCAGCTCCTTCTCCAAGGTATACTTTTGTGCATGTCACAAAATCCACAAAATCTGAAGAGGGGGAGGAAGGGGAAAAATACAACTTTATAGCACAGGCAGTAAGAACCCAGTTTATTATTTATAATGCTCAGCTTTAAGCAATAAACACAGCCACCAAATGTAAATTCTGCCACTTTCCTTACCCTCTCTATATAATTCCCTGGTAAATTCACATCATTCACTGTCGGCCTTAATGTGCTTCTATTTGTCTGAGCTACAGATTTCTCTGTGTGATTTTTTTTCTGATGAAATAATATCTCCACGGATAGTTCTCTTCCTCTATCCTTAGTCTTGTAAATTAAATTAATTTAAAATTCAAAGGGATAATATTCTGCTAAAATGATCTGCTGTATCATTGCAGGTCATGGTGTTGGACTGTAAAATAAAAGCCTGTTTATAACTTATAATTTACAAGACTTTCTTCTCCCAGAAGCTAGCAGTGTGGTGGGTAGAGCTATCTGAGGAGTTGGAAAGACGTCCATTTTCTGTATAACCAGAGGGAGAAGTTCACATATCCTGGGCCTGTGGCATCCAAAAGATTATGTAAATGGACTTTCAAAATCCAATGCACGGTTGTTTGAGTATCCCCCTTCCCCAGGGCCTTGACTTTGCTCTTTCATACGGTGCTTTGGAGAGTTGAAGGAAATCCAACAGTGGGAATCCCACTGTTCCGTTGCTCCCGGTTCCTTCACTTGAACACTCTCTAGTGGAGGCAAAGCCAGGAGGAAAGACAAAAGATCCATATCCCATCTTCATATTAGGGATCTCCTCCTCAATACACCACATTTCAGGAGCACAAAACTTGATTTTTCTGGGAGGGGGATGAAAAGTTGTTATTTCAAATTTCCTCATATCTTGGAAACAGCAAAAAACTTCTGTCAGAATTATCCAGGATAATTTTCTTCAATATTTCATTTTCTTGTTATATATCAGAATGAAGTGAAAAGATTGAGGAGAACAACTTCACTTAGGTTTGTAATGAGCTAGAAATTTTACTGCTGTCAAAAACGGCTCCACTCCCACAAAATCTGTTCAGCTAGCAGTACAAAGGAGTCCTCAGTAACTGCGCATCTAGAAACACAAAAGCAGCAAGTCCAAAATCTGCTCCAGCTTCTGTGGAGCACTTCTGGACTCCTCCATCCTTAGCACTGGGTAAAAATCTGAGTGAGAGACCCAGAAGTGCCGCCTTCTTTTGATGGGGAGATTATGGAGAAGAGACTCATTTTTGCCACCCTCTCCTACACCCAAGCCCCACTTGCAGGTACTGCTCCACTGGTGCAATTTTTTCCTGCTGAAGTACCCTTACCTCCAGTAGCAAGAAATTGAATCTGCAGCCATTCCGGGCGCTGCGGATGCGTGTTCCTCCGTGAGCCGAGGCCAGTTCCCCCCTCCCTTGCTCGGCTGTGAGCAGGAGCGCGGCCGAACGGCAGCAAAGCATGACTCATTAGTGATGCAGTGTGACTGACTTTAAGGTTTCTTCACAGCGCGACCAAACCCCGTAATGGTTTTCTTTCCGTCACTTAATGAAGACTGTTCGCTCGCACTCCTCATACATCATATTTGCAATGGTTCCTTCGGTGTGGTTGGTGCTTCAGTGGTAGTTTTGTAATTTATGAGACTCTTAGTGGCTTAATTATGCCGTCAGCTCCATCTGTCACTTAACTGATATGAGGAATGATGGGATGCCATTAGCCAGCTAATAGTTGCTGTAAAGAGTATTGTTTTATGCCATTAAATAGCAAGAACATAAACAGTTTTTGGTCCCCGATATCCATGCTTGCTTTGGTAATGATATTTAAGAGGCCAGTCTTGACATCTGTCCTTCTGCCTGAAAAAGTGCTGGAGGAAATAAAAGGATACTATCAGCAACAAGTCTAATTAGATTTACCATCAAGATGATGATCATTTGGCTTCATATTTTTCCATGCTGATGGAACTTCTTATTTGAATCTTGGGGCCTTCCTTGATTCTTATCTTGATCCTTCATGATCAGGGCAAAAATGTGGTGTCTTCATCCTCATGAGGTAATTACCAGGCTTGCAAAATTTGCATCTGAGCCCCTCAGGTCCTTTAGCACATCTGCCCTCTTTGCACGTCCATGAAGTATTATTCATTTAATAGATGGAGAGCTGAGGTACAGGAGACCACGAATTAGATCTGCTGGAGGACAGAGGCACTTGGTTTCCATTTTAGATGGCAAAGTTAAAAATTTAAAGCCTGTAAATCCCTCTCAATTATTGTTTAACCCTGGAGCTACCTAAAATCTAGTTTTCAACATTAAAGTTTCTGAGGCACCAACATTCCTGCTTCTGAGCTCACCAATTCAGCCCCGGCTGGACTTTGCAGCTCTGAGCCTCGCCTGAATCCCTGCACAGCTGGCAATTTTTGGCAAGGCGTTTCGCTGGTGGTCTTGGTGCTGTTGGCTGGTGGGCATTTGTGGAGGATGAGGGCATGGTAACTGGGAGGGAAAAGGAACCAAGAAGTCTGCCTTTATCAGTTCTGCTATTTTAATTGCAGACGGAACTGTCTCACCCATCCTTGTTCTTCTGCTCCAGCTCATCCCACACTTGATTTGGTTTCTGCAGGCATCACCTTCACCCCACCTGACAGCATCCACTGCACCAAGCCAGGAGAAATCCTTCCAGTTCAGCTGTGCAGTGTTTTCAGCTTTTTCATTTCCAGAAGTTGCATGTGGAGTGCCCAGCACCAGAGCCATGAAACCCAGTGCCCAGTGGGTTCAGGAGGCAGCGTCCTGCATGCCCAATGATCCTCTTTACAACAAGTCTGTGAGACCCGTTCCCAGAATGAAAAGAGGCAAATTGCTGAGAACACACTGTTCCAGTCCTCTTGGACAGTGCCCAGATTTCCATTAAACTGCTGTGACTCCTTGACGTGACCTACATCCTCGTAAGCGAGGGGTTAATACACGCTGGCTGCTGGTCACTCTCCCGCTCGGATAAGTAGCCATCAATCAGCAGGCGATCTGCTGTAGTCACACAGTAATAAAACTGGAGAGATTATTTGCTACTGTCATTCATAATAAATGTATCCCAAAGTGCTTTGTAGAATTAATTAATAGACAAAGGAGAGAGAAATTAAGAGCTGAATACTAGGAATAAAAGCTAAGGCTTGAAATGAGATGTGGAAGGATCTCCTGGAGTAAATGTCTGTGGTGGGGCCGCAGCATGGAGGGGGCCTGCTTGGGGGCACCATATACCACTGGGTAGCAAGGCAGAGGAAAGCAGGTGCAGGTTTGGCCTGTAAAATGTGTCATTGCCCATGTTGCTGAGGCAGTTCAGGTTGCAGCTCAGTCCAGGAGCTCAGAGGAGGCTGTAGGTCCTCCTGCCAGCCCCGTTCCTGGCTGGCTGTGTATCTTTCATGGAACTTCTGCCTTCCTCTATCCCTTATCTTCCCCTCCATAACAGGCAGAGACTGCTGTATTTTGCAGGGCACCACACGGCTTCATTCATCAGTGGCCATAAAGTACATGGCAGCGTCTCAGTGAAAGGCACTCCATAAATCCTAGATTTTATGGCTTATTATTATGTATGGGAACATGCCACTTAGGGACTCCCCCTCTATAAAAATGGTGTAATGCATCAGGGTCAGCCCAAGAACACGGGCTGCCCTTGGTCAGGGTGACGAGGATGCAGTCAAGAGGGGAAAAAAGGAAAAACTTCCTATTTTAATAAGCAGCATCTATTTGCCTGCAGCCCCCTCCCACACAGTGCTGAGCACCTCGGCAGGTCACCAACATTTTCAGGTTCTGCACAATTCGTGGAAGAAGTAGTTGGAGGAGAAAGTGAGCAGCTGTGTTAGTACTGCTACTGAGGGACAGGCTGCAGGTGTGCTCAACCTTTATTAGACACTGAAGAGCCCACTTGGGGGCAAACCATTTGATTGCCCTAAGTGATAGAAAAGGCTCAGTCAGGATCTCCGTCTCGCTGGGGCCGGGCAGTGGGAAAATCACCTCCGCTGGCAGTGTCAGTGCTCACCAAATGAGTCACTGTAGGATGTGACGCCTGGCCCCGGGGCAAGACACAGATTTCAGTTACTGGGACAGGCCCAGAGTTGCTGTTCATCAGTGGAGTGGTGGGTTCAGCTCTGCCTTACGCTGCTGCAAAGCCTTGAGCTGTTGTTGGGGATCCCTATGCTGGGGATAACCTTTGTGCCCAAAGCATGACCTTCATCCCCGGAGTCTGGGTGGACACCGGCCTCCAAACTGGGAGGACGTCACTTGGGGCTGGGAACAGGACAAGTCCCACAGTGCTCATCAGAGCAGCCGTGTGAGGAAGCACAGGTCCTCCAGCCCTCATTCCCCCTTTGTTAACTTGCAGTGCTATAAAACAAAATGTCAATTTTCTTTTTAAACATCTTTTATGGCAGATTTGATGCAGCTTGGCAGATTGATAGCCCTGGTGACTGACGGCTCTCATTTATCCTCGCCACACAGGTGTCAGATGTGCAGGATTCCCCGGCACAGGCAGCCCTGACAGGGAGGGAGCACTGGGAGGGGGCCGTGGACCAAGAAGGTGTTCGTGGCCCTCTCAGTCTGTCCAGGCACCATCTGCATTACAGACTGCTGGGCTAGTTCATGATGTCTGCTTGCTATTGGGCTGAATTATCCAACGCCGTGTTAGATCCATCTCTTGCAGTCGGCAGCTAGCTCTGAATGCACCCGTGCCGCCGTGGCCGAGGGGAGAACCTGGTTAAGTTAACAAGGCTGCTGGTGAACGTTGGAAGCAGACTGCACCTCAGACCTTTGGGAGAGCAGCCAGAAACGTCTCACTGTCAGGGGCAGGAGGGTGGTGGGCAGAGCTGCACAGACACATCCATCTCCACCCAGGTGCTGTGCTGTGGGTTGGTGTGGAGGGTTTGCTGTGTTTGTGTGGAGCATTTCTGTACGAGTGGGGGGATTTCATTCCTCTACAGCCTCATACATCTCTGTGGAGTTGGCAGCCCAAATAGACTCTGCAGCCCGTCAGACAACGCATGGGGTGAGCATCCTCCCCTTCCAACCCATCAGGACAGGAGATCAGCCAACACTGCCCGTAGGGACTGGGCACTGCTGCAGCACCCGACCTACCTCCCAGCCTTCCCCGGCATGTGTGCGCCATCCTTTCAACTCCTCCTTTCATTTTTCCCCACATTAGTTCAAGCGGAGGAGAAGAAGGTGGGAAGCTGCAATACCAGACAAAAAGTCCCTGCAGTAGCAGGCCGTGCGGGTAGAGATGGCCCCATCTGTTCTGCTGACTTGGTGCTTCCACTTGAGTGAGAAGGCACCATGGGAGCAGGCGGTGGGAAGGGTGGGAACAGCCATTCCATTTGTGCTGACAAGAGCAATATTAACATAACAAAGGCTAAATTTTTCAGCATCCAGTAGATAAGCTAAGAGATGCAGAAACAGCAAAGGCAGCCCCGAGTAAATAGACTCTTTTCTTCCTCTCCTCATCTGTTCTTTCCTCTTTCCCTCCCTCATTTCATTGCCAGGCTTCATAGCACCTCCAACACACTCCAGCTGTCAGCAGTGTCCAAAATAATCCAAGCAAGAGGTTTATCTGAGTTTCTGTGTTCCCCTTTCCCTGAGAGGATGCTCATGGAAAGGCAGAGCTCCTCTGAACAGGAGTACCAGCTGGAGAGCAGAAACCCACTGTACGGCCTAAATACTCCCTGCACCAGTGCTCAGGCGAAGGAGGGGGAGAAGGCGGCCGTGCAAGGGCTAGCGAGGATGGGACAAAGGCTGTTTTGGCAAGGGGGCCCCGGTTGTTGGCCAAATTGGCCAAGACTTCTTGACTGCTGCGGCACAGTTGGAGTCAAGGAGGTGATGACACCAGGACACCCTGCCAGCAGATCACTTCAGGCAAGGGTCATTGGCCCATGGAGATACAGCTTCAGACTAGGGATTCCTGCACAGGGCAGCTCCTCTTCCCGTCCGCCACGGCTATCTTTCATTGTGGTGCTTCACTCAGAGGGTGTGCTGTGTACAAGAGGTCGGATTCTGCTCCTTGCTGCAGAAAACACAGCCATGTCAATTATTCATTTAACACATTCTTTGGCAGCAGTTGCTCAATTCACTGTGAAACTGGGTGAGTGCAGAAAACAAAGGAGCTACTGTATAATTGAACTGCATCTCTTCAGTAGAACAGGCTTTAAAAATGGCACTTTCTCTGAGAAAATTCTAACACGATTTTTTTCCAATGGCTTAATTAAAAAAAAATCAAAACCTCAGCATCTTTCATTAAATACTTATCAGTGGTAAACCCTAAAGTTTCCATTTCTTGGCTTAAAAGGTTTTATCAGGTGACTGAATGTGATCAGTGTTTGACCTCAGACACCTCAGTCAAAATACTCTCCATGTTTTGGACCACAAGTCAACATTTCCCAGGTTTGCAGACACTGTCAAAAGTTTGGTTTCATTTGCAGCCTTTCTACTGAAAAGCTGTTTCATTAGGAAAGTGTCACCCATCCTTTCCTATTAATACTAGAGACTCTCAGCGTTAATTATAGCAGCCTGTGTAGTCAGGGGAAAGCAACAGAGGTGTTGTGTGGTGTCCATACCACACAAAACTCCATTGGTTTTGGTCTTTCCTTCTTTCTTCTTTTTTAAGACAAAGTATAAATACCTACACCACTGCCTCTTCAAAGGGGAGAGGGACAGGGTTGCCAGGTGAGAAAAACTACAAAAATATTCTATTCCTTGTTGGGCCTTTAATGAAGCATTTACAAGATCAAACACGAAGAGGTGCCCTCCCACGGCCTTCTTAAAGCTGTAATTAATTGCAAAGTAACTAGCATATAATTGCTTTCCCAAGAGCACCCCAGAGAGCAGGGCAATACCTTGACAAAGGTGCTAGAGCAAGCAAAAGTTAATTAACATTAAGAATTAAGTGGCTAATTGCATTGTTCTGACAGCGCAGCTCACCCTTCCAGTGAGGTGGCACTGGGAGAGCGTTTCATGCCGGGGCTGACTGGGGGCTGTTGCTGGCCGCATCCTTCCCTGTGGACCCAACCCACAGGGACGTGCCATGTCAGGAGATGCTGGCAGCATCGCGCGTCTGTGATGGCCCAAAGGACCATCTTGCAAATGATACTGTTCTACAGCAGATGGGCTCAGCCTCTCTTGTACTGCTGGATTTTGGTGGGTTGGCCCCAGCTCTTGGCCCCATGCTGGTGTCCTCCACCTCCACAGGCAACACGGCAGAGCAGATGCTGTGGCTGCTTCTCAGCCAGCAGCAATGGTAATGTGAAGCAGTAGTGGTCAAAATAAAGAGTAGAGCACACAGCAGTCACCTCCCCACACAATAACCCTTGTGTTTCTAGAGTTTCCCAATTTCCTTGTAAGCCTTCACCTCTTCTAGGTGAATTCGGTTAGCCGGAGGGTTCAGGAGCTCCAAAACATTAAAAGATTCAGCTGCCTGCTTTTAACATGGTAGTGGTACTTCAGTCTCCCCATCTTTGGGACAGCGAGAACTGCAGTTATGAGGACCCCAGTTAAGATCCCAGGGTTGGGAACATTACACAGATGTGGTTATCACTGCTATACTAATATCAGCTGGGGCCGGGTTAGAGCTAGAAGCAGCCCTTGAGTTCCAGAAGGCATCTGCATGGCCTTTGGAGAAGGGGCAAGGGAGTCCTTTCATGTAACACCAGCTCCAAGCACTGGCCTCCTGCATGTGGCTGGCTGCCCCGTGGGGCAGTGAGCCGCTGTGCGGAAGATGCCGAGCCTGGGGAAGGGAGAGCAAGACCAGTCCTTGGAGGGAGCAAAGCTGTGTGTCTGGGTCACAGATGGCTCGATGGAGAGACTGGCTCGGCATTGCAGAGGCAGACACTACCCATTCTTGTAGGCTTCTACTGTACGGAGGGGATTTTCAAGGCACCATCCATGCATTAACCTGCTTCTTCTGGCGTGTCCCCCTTGCATGCTCGGAGCAAGAGTGCACACACAGGCTGGCCACGTGCAAGGACCCATGTAACCGTCCCATCCAGCCCACCTCTGTCTGAAGGGCAAGCTGTGGAGCAGGGGCTGGGCGGGGTTAGCTGTCAGAGGAGTTTTACTCTGGAGACATCTGTCCTTAAGATTGCCCTGACCAAAGGAGCGCTGTATCTGCAAGAGTATTTTAGCACTCCTGGAAAGCTGCTGGATAGCTGGGCAAACAGGAGATTTACCTTTCCATGCTACTGTGTTTGTCTCTGGGCAGCCCCACCTCTGCCCTCCTCTCCAGGATGTGCTTTTCCCTCTGGCGTCGCCAAGCCATGTGCCATGAGCTCAATCGATCATTTCTGTTCCACCAGACTGTGGCTGGACAGAGGGGCTCAGGGAACCAGCTGCAGGTCTCCAGCGCAACAGGCAACAAGTGGGATTGAAATTGCTTACATGTGGGCATGAAAATGTTGGAAAGGGCATCCCGCTGCAGGTACCAACAGACATTGCTTGTGGTGCCTTGTTCCAACCCTGTCACAGGCTCTGTGATGGAGGTGCAAAAGGAAAAGGGCTTGCTGGTCACGGGGACATGGTCTGGGACCATGGCTGGGGTAATCATCTACAGTTCTTGGGGAGGGCGAGAAGGGCAGCTGCCGAGACAGGATATAAGGGAGTGTGTGCTGGGAATGGTCTCCTCTCTTCCAAGTGGTTCATGCCTGGAGCTGTCCTCCCATCTCCAGGTCAGTCTGTGCCATCATGGATTGATACTGCGAGACTGGGAAATGGTTTTCCTTCTCTACCCCACCATAGGGCCCCTTGGTGGAAGGAGACTAGTGAGCAATTTAGTCCACAGCTCTTTACAGTGGAACCTGTGTGGACGTGGATGTGGTGCCAGGGCCACTCTGTTTGCTGCAGGGCTCGTGTGAATGCCCTGGCTAGGAGAAAGGTTTCACTTTCCCTGCACTGAGGTACTCTCATCTGACAGCTCCTTCTTTGGAGGCACTTTAAAAGCAAATTGAAAACCTGCATATTTGCAGAGGATTAGTGCATCACGGCCCTGGGCTGATTCACTGTGGGAGCTGTATTGTGGGGTGGGGTGGCAAGAATTTTGATTTGCACAGATTTTTATGAAATGCATTAAATGAGAGGCAGTTTGAAAGTGGTGTACCCTTTGGGGACGGACAGGAGCTAGTTGTGCATGTGTCACTTCTGGCCTGTGCTGGGCCACATTGCCAGGAGACCTGGGGGGATGTAGGGTGGGCTGGGATGAACTGTGGTCTTTGGTTGATCAAGGAAGAGCATGTGTTTCAGCTGAGGATATGTTGCCTGCTTCCTCTCCTGCCAATCCACTCAGCAGAGTTTGCATGGAGCAACTCCATGTCCATGATGGTGTCTCTTGGTTTTCTAGATAAAACAAAAGCATGAGCTAGAAGATACCTGTGCAGGTGAGAAGCTCTTGGTTGGGAGATGTTGAAAAGGAAATTCATTCTGGTGTGAAATGCAAATGACAACTCAATCAGCTCAGCACTGCAGACTATTTTCCACTGTTTGTTATATGTAAAGATGTGGAGAGACGCCCCGCAGCTCCCTTCCAGTCTGTTTCATTCCCGTTCATATTCAGGTCCCTTTGGAAGCAATAATACACTAAGCCCTGGTGCTTTTTATAGCTTGGACTTGCATTCCTGCTGCTGCAGGGACCCCACGAAGGACTGAGCGCAGTACTTCATGCCAACAGCAGTGTGATTGCGCAGCATGGCTCATAGCCCTCTCACAGCTTCACAGGGTCATGAACTGCGAGGAGAGACTGTGAAGGCTTCGTGGCTTTCCTCCCAGCTGTGAAAGGCTGAGGCAGCCCTGGCTCCACAGGATCCCAGCAAATGGAGCCTGGATGGCTCTGAGACCCACTGAGAGACATGGAGTTTTCTCCACCTAGCATGGGTGTGTAGCAGTCAAGCAGCACACTCAATGTGTGCTTCTTTGAAAGCCCTCTCCAAAATAAGTGGAGATGCCTTGCTAGGCACTGGAAAGCTCTTCATCCAAAGCTTGGAGAATTGATAGCTTCAGATCTGTGAGCAACACCGGGTTTTATTTAAGATCTTGTACATTTGACTGAGGTTATCCTGCCCTCTCTCTCCACTCCTGCCACTCCCAACCAGACAAGTCCCTCTCTGGGGCATATCATGCCTCAGCCAGCAAAAAGGAAGGTTTTTCCAGTGTCATCTTCCTGAGCTGTCCAGTTCTTCATCCTTTCTCTTCATTTTGACCCTTCCTGCTTTTCCTCAGTGTGTCCCCTGCATTTATGTGCCTTTGGATTGGGTGACACCTCCCTCAGCTCACAGGTTCAGCCTTTAGTCTGATGGGCTCCCTCCTGTCCAGTCTTGAATCTCTCTTGCTGAGACTTCACAGTCTGGTGCTGGGTTCCTATGAATTTCCTCTTCTCCCTGTGACCAGAACACCTGAAAGCACTAACCTGGAGCATGGCTTGTCATGTTAAGCACTGTACATGCACAAAGACTACTGAAGCCTTCAAGGACTTACATTAACTCTCTCTGGGAATGCTCTTCATGGCACTAGACATGTTTTCATGGTCTGAGCATTAGCATCCATGAAGGCAAAGGTGATTGTGGAAGACACCTGGTTCTCCACTAGTGCCTTGCACCCAGCCTGCTACGTGTTTAGGTGCTGCAGGAGAGATGAGAAGCCACAGTTCCCCTTTTGGGTACCAGGAGGGGTGCTGCCATCTAAGCACAAGCCGTTTTCAGTGAAGAGGGTTTATGAGCCTATTTCTTAGATAACAGCACTTGCCTTAACCTCTCCCCTGGCTCTTCTCCCTCTGTTATGTTGCTGTTAATTCTGGGGATATTTCTTCATCTCCTGACAGTCCAAATGCAGCAGCGAAGGTAATAAACAGAACATTAGCTGTGCTTTGTCAGAGTGAACAAGGCTTCCCTGATAAAGAGTCGCCAGGGCCCGACAAGAGGAGTTGCTCTCCTGGGCAACATCTTCACTGTGTACGGCTCCGAGTCATTTCCTCCCACTCAGGAGCCGCGCTTGCCTCCCTAATGCTGGGTGAAATAGTGATGGCCTTGTTCCTCTGGCTTGCCGTGGCAGGGGAAGAACAGACCAAGGCTGTGGCAGGGGCCCTGTTTGGGTCTGGCAGAGGAGGAGGAGGAGATAGAGGAAGAAGAAGAGGAAAAAGTGAGAAAGGAGAAAGCTCTCTCTCAGCAAGCCCGAGAGAGCCCTGAGTTGCCATAGTGATAACTGGGATGCCCAAATTGGTCAGAGTTGGTCCTCAGCTTGCTGGGAAGAGATGATGCAAGAGGCTCCATCAGTCAAGTCAAGGACTTGGTGTGGTTTACTACCAGCCCTCAGGTTACTTTTCAGTGACCATCCCCAGGAAAGTCTCCAGGGGTGCAGTGGAGTTCAATTCCCACTGGATGATTTTGAAGACATCCCTTTAGCTGAGTCCCCAAAAAGGAACAGTCAGGTCTGTGCTGAGCTGAGCTATCTCCCTGCACTGACAAACCCTCACCCCCTTGGTGCCCTGACCCCCAGGTGGGTACAAGGAGCCTGACAGGGGTAGCAAGGCATTAAAATTTGACTCATTGGTGGGAGAGCCCAATGTTGAAGCCTGTGTCCCAGTCTTGCTCAGCTGCCCCTATAAATCCACACTTGTTTGTCTGAGCTGGGGAGATGGAGTGGTTGGATAGGATGGCAGCCACTGTGCTCCTCGCTGTGCACTTGGAGGCAGAAAGCAGTGGGTGGGTGTTGCAAGAAAATCACCACGTGGCACAATTCTGCCTGTGCCGCCAGAAACCAGGTGTCTGCCCTCAGACTGAGACAATTGTCTGACCCCCTGCCCTTCCTCTTCCTGAACATCCTCTCTGAGCATACTTTTGCCCTTACCATCTCCCAGCCACATCTTAACTGCCACCAGCGAGTTAATACTGAAACGAGGATAATAAAGTGCATCAGGCGGGGAAGGGAGAGGAGGCTGCTTGTTCATTTGGCCTTTCGCATTCCTGTTTGTGTTTGGGTGTATGTGAAATATCTGCCCAAAGGAGCCTAATGTAGCAGAACGCTGGAAATGCTTTCAGGCTGTTAGGTAGCTGCCCGACATGGCATTACCCCAACAGCTAATTAAACTGGTGCCCATCCCAAAGTGATGAGTTTGCAGGGAGGCTGCGAATCTGAAAGAGATTGATGTTGCATGGCTTATCAATTTTCAATCTCAACACAGCAAGATATTTATCAGGCTGCAGAGAACAAACACTTGTAATATTAAAAGGAGGAAGACTTTAATGGAATCCATTGCAGATCACCAATTTCTGTTCCCCTGGGCTCATTCCTTTCCTCTTCTTTCAGTTGTTTTTTTTTTTTTTTAAATCTTATTTTCTTTTTTTTAGCATACAATAGTCAATGAGGGAAGGAGGTTTTCATTTAAAATGCTGGCTCCCTTCAACTCCCCCACCCTCTTTCCCTTCCTAAAGGTTTATGCATTTATTTGGATAAAAGGTTTTAAACAATAAAGAACTGTCTGCAGTAATTTGTGAAGATAATAGATTATCCTGGGAGGAGGCCTAGGTTGAAAAATTTCCTACTGCAGAATTCAGTCCTTGTCATTTAGTTATTTTATTAGGAAAGAAAAAGAAGGAGGGCAAGAGAGTAGGAGAGGGAAGAATACAATTACTGGGCTGAATTATTTGCTGGAGTAAATCCTCCTGTTTTTATTGAGCAGAGTCTGAATCTGGTCCTTTCATACACTTGCGCTCAGGTCAGGGCCGTGCAATAAGTACTGAGGGCTGCCAGGTAATTTTACCAAAGTCACCTCAGTGGGAAATAGCATGATGGCTCCATCCCCAGGAAGTCAATTGGATACGGTCCTGGATGAAAAATACTCTACAGCTTTCTCCAAGGAGGCCTAGAGAAAAATTGCTTGATCTCCAGGAGCAACCCCTGGCATGGGATCTAGGCAAGGTCAAGCTAAAATTCATCAGTAGTTCAGAGCTGGACCCGAGTTTGCTATTTAAGAGCTCAGCTTTAGATTATAGGTGTATTCGTAAGTGCTCATTAGTACACACGAAGAGATATTGTAATGAATACAGGCTGGCTAAATCACTAATCAATAGCTAAAGGGTTTAGCTGATTCTTTTCAGCCACAGCTTATAACTGCCTTCAACACCTTCCACTGACGGTTTTAATAAACACATGCTGCTCCTGTCTAGGACATGCGTCTAAGATTGACTAATCACTTATAAACAACTTGTAAATGGATGGTTAATGAGAACTGCATGAATAATTGCTTTTTCATTTTACTGCCTAACCAGAAAAAATGCAGAATGAGATTTCTTTTTTGGAGTGGCCCAAAATAGAAAGTTTTTCAGCTTTTTTCTTGCCATAAAGGAGCTCATGCATGCAAGCCCTCTCCACCTTACAAAGCCTTGAGATGAAATATAAGAGTCTATATAGTCCAAAATAAAACAGATTTCCGTTTCTTTTGTTTTACACTAATTTTCCTCACTTTTGAAAGTATTTTAAAAATTAAGTTGAGGCAAATGTAATCTTAGAATAGTGTTTTGAATTGAAATGGTTTTATTTTCCTGCTCTGGGAATAAAAGATGTTTTTGAAACCCAGTGTGAAAATCTTCTGGCATAGGGGAAAAAAAGCCTTTTCTATCATTTATTAAAGATGGCTGAAAGAATCTCAGATCACTGCATTCTTCAAACACTCTTTTCATTTCTCCTGCACTAGAAGATGATATGATTGTGTGGTGGGCTGACCCAGGCTGGACGCCAGGTGCCCACCAAGCCACTCTATCACTCCCCTCCTCAGCTGGAGAGGGGAGAGAAAATGTAACGAAAGGCTCGTGGGTTGAGATGAGGGCAGGGAGAGATCACTCACCAGTTACCGTCACGGGCAAAACAGACTTGACTTGGGGAAATCGGTTCAATTTGTTACCAATCAAATCACAGTAGGATAATGAGAAATAAAAACTAAATCTTAAAACACCTTCCCCCCACCCCTCCCTTCTTCCTAGGCTCAGCTTCACTCCAAATTTCTCTCCCTCCTTCCCCCCAGCGGTGCAGGGGGATGGGAAATGGGGATTGTGATCAGTTCATCACCCGTTGTTTCTGCCGCTCCTTCCTCCTCAGGGGAGGACTCCTCACACTCTTCCCCTGCTCCAGCATGGGCTCCCTTCCACAGTCCTCCATGAACTTTCTCCAACATGAGTCCTTCCCACCAGCTGCAGCTCTTCCCAAACTGCTCCAGCATGGGTCCCTGCCGCGGGGTGCAGTCCCTCAGGCACAGACTGCTCCGGTGAGGGTCCCCCGCGGGGTCACCAGTCCTGCCAGCGAACCTGCCCCAGCGTGGGCTCCTCTCTCCACGGGGCCACGGGTCCTGCCAGGAGCCTGCTGCAGTGTGGGCTTCCCGTGGGGTCACAGCCTCCTTCAGGCATCCCCCTGCCCTGGCATAGGGTCCTCCCCAGACTGCCGATGGGCATCTGCTCCCCCGGTGACCTCCATGGGTGCAGGGCACAGCTACCTCACCATGGTCTTCACCACTGGCCACAGGGCGCTCTGGCACCTGGAGCACCTCCTCCCCTCCTTCTTCACTGACCTTGGTCTCTGCAGAGTTGTTCCTCTCACATATTCTCACTCCCCTCTTCGGCTGTGGTTGTGCAACTTCTTTTCCCCCTCTTAAATACGTTATCCCAGAGGTGCTATCACCATCGCTGGTTGTCCTGGCCTTGGCCAGCGGTGGGTCCATCTTGGAGCCGGCTGGCATTGGCTCCATCAGACATAGGAGAAGCTTCTAGCAGCTTCTCACAGAAGGCACCCCTGTAGCACCCCCTCTACCAAAACGTTGCCATGCAAACCCAATACAGATTGTAACCCACATAAGAAGACTGACCTCCAAGAATATATACTTGTGGGCAATTTGACATTTCCATGGGCTTTCTGGACTTAGCGGGTTGGTTGCTGTCTCCTTTCACAGATAGTTCCACCTCAGGAACTTGGAAAGTGGTGCAGATTGAATGCAAAAAAGATCTGGATCCTGTTAATTTGCACTTGCTCAAACTTCTGTGAGGATGTTTTATTATTTTTTAATGGCAAATTTGGCTTTGGCTTATAAAAGCAATCCCTAATTGAGCAAAAGACATTCAAGAAGCTTCAAATGTCCTAAAACAGACTAGTTCACCCCGGGTTATAAGCTCATTTTACATTAAATCAGATTTTCTTTGTAAATGAGACCTTCACTGTAATTGCTCTGGGGCATCTTATTCTGATTTCTTTGCCTCTTTTGTTCTGGTAATTTGCCTCCAGCAAAACACTCAGGACAGACAAACGACAGGGGAAGGCAGAGGATGCTCACTTGTACAAGTCTTGCTGGCACAAGCTTTTCCTCTCTTTTACTCACATCTGACCAGCTCCTCACCTATGTCAGGAGGACCCTAGGTGGGAAGATTGAACCCAGCCCAATATCTCCTCTGATGAGTTATGAGACCTATGTCCTCAGTTTTGGGGATTGGTTCTCTGTGAGCCTGATGAATCGAGTGTCTGGCCGTTGTTGGAGTGATGGGAAACGGGTAAAGGGCAGAAATCTGGGATAGTAGGTTGAAAAATTAGTGCTTTTTGATTCCAGGAAATGGAAAAGTCCTGCCTTATTAGCATGGTGGGTTTTGCACAGCCAGACAAACCCAATCTCACCTTGTACACTGGGAACGGGTTCTCACGGCTCTTTACCCACAGCAGGGCAGCCCCATGGTATCTCTCGGGTAAGCTCCAGCCCTTGCTCTGTGTAGCCAAATGCATCCCACTGTGCCGGAGCACAGCGTGTGAACCCAGCTCTGTGCACCCAGACATATCTGGGCATGGGCACATCTGGGCAGCCACATCCCACTCTCCCTCTCACACCCTCCTGCCAACCCGAAGTCAGGAACGCTGCTGGGACATGGGCCAGGCTGTGCGTTCTCGTGCTGTCTGCATCTACTGCCTTACAACCACAACAGCTGCGGGGAGGAGAGATTAAACACAGTAGCTGCTGGAGGTACTTCCTGTTGCAAGGATAAGAAGGAGAGCAAATACTGGAGACAGAGTAATCCGTGTGGTAAACATGGCCATAAACACCCTCAGCAGGGATGTGCTGGCAGGGTTTCTGTGACTGACCTGTGAATGGTGCTTCTGTATCTGGACTTGGGGTGGTGACTGTGGCTACACTTGTGTGCGCACCCTGGCACAGACACCCAGGCGATCGGGTGGGTGCAATCTGTAATAATCTAGAGGGGGCAAACCTCCTGGAGGCAGCTAAATAAATAATAAACCAGTGCAGCAACATCCACCACAGTTTAGTGAGCACAGCTGGTCTCTCAGAAGGAGTTCAGAGATAATTCCACCTCTGCATTGAAGACTTTCGATGACTGTTAATGAATTTAAATGATGGGGATTTTCTTTTCATGCTTCATTGCATATGCTCCTCACATTAAGATGCTAATTAAGAATACATCAGCCCAAGCTGGGAATGATGCGGACACTGAGCAAAGTGGAGCTGAGACAGTGTCTTGGGGACTACTCACTGGGGCCTTTTATCCAAGTCTGATAAATTATTTGCTTCTGCGGGTCTGCTAGGTGCGGGTCCCAGAGTGAGTTAAGATTTGCTGTGGCTCTCGTGTCCTGACGTCTTGTTTGATCCCACTGGGATATCTGAGGGTGGTGAGGGATGCTGGGGCAGAGAAGGATGGTCAGGCAGCTGGGCCGTCGGCACTAAGCATAGACGCGTGTGTCAGGAGGGCAGTCGTTCTGGGCCCTCTGTAGCCAAGAGGAGAGGGCCTTTCTCAGGGCACCGCTGAGCCGTGGGCACAGAGGACAAACCCCTCAAGGGCTAATGAATACAAACTTGCCATCATGGACTCAGGAAGTCCGTGAGCTGTGAGGAGTTTGTGAGATATTCTGGATGATACCACAACAGGTTTGCGCTTTTCTGCTGTTTTTCCCAGTTAGCCAACTTTGGAGACAACTAGTCTGGCCCAGGGGTGGTGGTACTCTGTTTTCAGGTGATTTGAAGCAAGGCCTTGACTTCTTTTCATTTGCTGGAGGTGGCACACACCTTTGGTCCAGACGGTGCTTCCTAGCAGGCACCAGCCTGGGGCTAATGCATCTCACCGTGAAGCATCCTGTTTGTAAGGAGGGTTTGGCACTGCGATGTCTTGATGTTCCGGGTGGGAAATCTCCCCCTCTAATGCACCAAACTCTGCCAGGATATCTCAGCAGCTGTGATTGAGAAATTATTTCTAAAACCTGGACTGAGGTAAAGTCTGCGATCACTTCTTAAAGTCAAGGGGAGAGTGAGTGAGAAGGAAAGGTTTATAAATCATGAATCTTATTAATCTAATCCTAGAACAAATTTACAAATTCTAAAATGGATTTGCAGAGCCAATGGAAAAAAATGGATTTTGCAAATCTTAACAATTATTTCTTCCTAAAGAGCTTCTTGCTTTCCAGAGCAGCTTTGTGTTTGGGACAGTTTAGTGAGAGATTGTTCCAGCAGACTGCCCATGGCCTCTCATTATGAGATGAATTGCAAATGCTAATTCTTGGGCTGAAACACTGTGCTCAGTCCTGGGAAGCTCTGTTGGCTGTGCAAGGAGATGATTTCTTAACCACTTAACTGCTGCTCTACTTTCTAAAGATATCATGACAGAAGATACCTGTAATTGCAAATGATTTTTGAAACAGTGACAACACTCTTAATGGTGCTAATTGGCTTGCAGGCTTCATAGCACCGGGGCTCTATCCACATGTAGTTGAAAGAGGAAAAGAGGTGGTTTGCCTGAAAATGTGCAGGATTTAGAGCTTGTCTCTCATGCCTGTTAGGAAAGAGCACTGAAAGATCACAGGCGACCTGGGTTCATGGAGCATGGGAGAGTGGTGAGATGTGCACAGTTGCCAGCCCAGCCATGCACATACACCCACTGAGTAGGGCAGAAGATGTTTAATGTCTCCTGAAGGATTCATGGCAATGAAGTCACTGAGTCAACAGGAAAGGGAATGAAGATCCCCTAATGTGGAGGGAGCAAACTTGGAGATGGAGAAGCCAGAAGGTGCACAGCTAAGATCCCAGATTTGGCCCAAGTGGTCCCCGGAGCCTCAGGAGAATACCAGAAGAAAACACCACCCTCCCCAATTTACATCAAAATTTTGGGTATAGTTACAGTCTCATGTACACTCTTACGAAAGAGAAAAGGCTTGGTTGTGCAGTCACTTAAGAGTAGCTTGTTAAAGGTTTTCACAACATGATCACTATTTTTGTGGCATCCATCCAAAAACTGGAACAGCAGAAAAAAAGGCTAGCCAGAGGAGTGAGAAGCATGTTTTGCAGCAGAGACTTTTGGCTTATTAAGCTTAGCAAAACAGAAGTTGAGTGGGAACAGGATCACTCCCTCTGTGTATATCACACTGAATAGCACCATGGAGGGAGAAGGATACAGACGCTTAAATAGAAAATTGGCATGGGAGAAAATGGGCATAAATACATTTCAGATGGAAATTTTAAAAAGATTCTACAAGGAGAGAAGGGAGGTGGTTGTCTTTGGCCGTGATGACCCATAAGAGAGATGCAATATCAGTTCTGGGCTCCTGAGCAACATGCGGTACTGCACGGTGCCAGAGACAGTGGATGTGGATGGAGGCAAACACACAGTACAGCAATATCAGCTTCTGCTGGGAGGTTGTTTATCTCTGCAGTGATGGAAAAACCAGGACCCGGTTGGTGGGGGAGATACGGAGAGACCGTACACATGCAGTTTTGTGTATGACAAATCAAAAGGGACACAATAAATTAGGAAAGGGAAACGTTTATTTTGTAGCTTTTGAATGCGTGTCGCACCCAGTTGAGAACAAAATTAATTCATTCATTAAATCCACTTGCCGTGTCAGATGAAGCAGTGGCGCCAGATTACGGGAGGCTGCTGCTTCACCGGGGGGGGCTGACGGCACGGCGGGGAGCAGAGCGGGCCCTCGGCGGTGGGAACAGCCCAGCCCTGCTACGGGATGAAAGCGTGACGGAAGCTCAGCCGAGAGATGCTCCCGGCCAAGGAACCCCAAGAGGAATATTGTCTAAATCAAAGACAGGTTTACACAGGGGATTTTTTTGCCTTTGCTACGCAACTGCATGTGGTATCTCAGGTTTTTGGCTCCTGCGATGTCTGTAGCAGCTCCCACCTTTTCCCTTCCTGATTTCAGTCTCAGAGAGAGACCGTGCCATGTGCTGACTGCTCACACCTGGGGGTTATTCCCTCTTCAAGGGAGGCTCTTCGAGTTGTGCCCACACAGCAACGAGACCTGCTTTCCCAGGGCTTTTCAAACAACAGAGGTGCAAACTCTTTGCCCCATCAAAGCGACCGAGTCAGTGCGAGGAGCCCTGCCAGCTACCTGGGCTCGGAACAGGCCACGTCCCCGTGCCCCGCATTGAGGAGTGCAGGACAGGCCCTGTGCACCGGCACGGCCTGCCTCCCATCAGCAGAAAATACCATGCTTTAGTGCACTTTTCAGCACTGTAAATTATGCACTGGGCTTCAGAGCACCTCTCTCCCAGCCTGAAATACGTGGTGCTCAGCAGTCCTGCCAGCTCCCACGCATCCCTCCTGCAGCCCAGCTCCCACCGCAAGCAGGTCCCACGTCCCATCCGGGTCCATGTGGCTCTGCACTGCCCACCCAGCGCTCGCTGTGATCTCAGGGCAGTCCAAGCTCAGTAGTGGATATTGGCATCTTACTGGGTTTTACGGCTTTCTGGAGGTGAGGGACTGGGATTTACTGGTGCACAGATTGCCCTGGGATGTGATGCATATTGTGTTTATTTGGAGAGTAATGAATTGCACAGATGCCTGAAAACCTGTATCTCAAATGCTATTCAAAGACCAGCTACAAGCTCATCTGACTGGAGCCAATATCCCAGCCCTCTCGGCAGCTGGATCTGGGCCAGAGCATGAGCTGAAGCAGCCCGAGTGCCACCGATGGATCCTCTCCTGCTGTCAGGAGGTGGCAGACGCTCACATGCTTTCTTCTGCATTGTTCTGGATCAGGCAGGATGGTGGTGCCTCACCTGGGAGCGGTGGCACCAGGCCAGGGCAGCACGCTGGCCAGGGCCAGCTCTCTGTGGTGACACATGTGCTCAGGAGTACACCTCTGCGGCCGGGGGCCTCCCTTGCAGCCCCCAGGCTCAGCCTCTTGCACCCACCTGCGGGCACAGCCCAAGCCGCTCTGGCAGCACAGCCTCGGGGTTAGCAGGATGCTAAGGCAGCCCAGCGCCTCGCCAGCTAGAGACGCCCACTCCTGGGTGGATGACAGCTGGCAGGAGGTGAGCAGGGCAGCAGGGAGGCTGGATCTGCGCAACACAGGGAAAAAAGCATTTTGGAGAGTTTGCAGCTTCCCCCGAGAAAGCCTCTTCTTGGTCAGAAGTTCACATCAATGAATGGTGGCCTGGTTCTTGCTGTATTTCTGGATTCCTCTCACATGAGGATAGCCATGAATGATGTTTTCTGTCATCCCTAACTGGCAAGGAGATTCTACCTCATCCTGGCAGATAACGACCTGGCTTAAGTTATTCATGACTTCATCACCCTTTGGCCAGACGACAGCAGTGCAGTCTCCTGGGCACCGCGCCCCGAGCCAGCCCCACGCCATGCATCAGCACTGAGCCCAACGGCTGCTCCTGCCCTTCAGGTGTCCAGATCCTCCCAGGACACCTCCATCCCCAGGGCTCCACGTGCTGCGGGCACCCATGAGGGGACAGTCCCTCAGACAGGCTGAGGGAAGAAAATAAGGACTCTGTAGCTGTTTAGAACAGCGTGGAGATTTCACTTGTGTCTGCATTGAGGTTTGAAGCTGACCTTGAATTTTCCCATAACAACAGTCCAGGACCCATGCGTAGAGGCTGCTGCATCAGGCCTTTTACCTTTGTCCATAGGTCTCATAGTGAGAGCACCATCCCAGAGCCACTGCAGACAGCCAGGTATCTCCAGGACTTTCTTCACCTTCCATCTGGCTGCCACGGCTCCTTTGTGAGCCTCCTCGCTTTGCACCCGGACACTCATCGCTGCTGGCAGGCAGAGAAGTGGGAACAGAGAGCAGGGCACTGGGCACTCCTTCTTCCCAGCACCACTCGCTTATTCATTGCTGCTCCTCCCTCAGCTCCACAGGACATTTCACCTCGAAGCAGGAGAGTTATTCCGCACTACAGCCTCGAAATGATCCTCAGCCATGCTGTGAAGCAGCCACTGCTGGTTGTTTTGTTCCCAGCTCTGAATGTGCGCTTGGAGAGAAGGAAAATGGACAATCTGAGATGAGAAAGGAGCTGTGATTCTTCCAGTCCTCCTTCACCACTCTCCAGACAATGTATAACAGAAAACCAATTTGTGCAGAAGAAACAGGAGCAAGGAGTTTTGGTGCACTTGCAGGGAACAAAACAAACTGAAGAAAATAAGGCTATTGAGAAAGCATCAGGTTGGGAAGAGTGGGAAGATGGGGCAGAGCTATTTATTAATGCATGCAGCTGGAGACTGCAGAAGGTAGACAGGGCCAGCTGGAAGGTCAGTTCAGGATCTTTATGTTTTAATCCTTTAGGTGCAAGATGTTTACTGAGCAAGGCTAGGGAAGCATGCAGGGGTTGTGGTAACAGCTGGGCAGTAGAGAGGATTTCTCCTCATCACAGGGTACAGTCTGTGTGCTCAGGCATTGCTCAGTGTGGGAGATGCATCCTTCTTGGGCCCGAAGAAGTCCACCTTGTGCCAAGGGACAGCAAAAGTCCTGCTGTGAAGAATACTGCTCTGATCACAGCTCTAGTGCTGGCACACAAGCAGTCATCACATTTTTGGGGATGAAAGTAAAGCCACACTTCCTTTCCTTCTCTATTCAGACTGTGGTCCCGGAGCAAGGCACCCTGCACTCATGGGACCCTGCGGAGGGGGAAGGAGGCATCACTGCAGTGACTGACACCTGATTTTGCCTTGTTGAGTAGGCATCGATCAGCTGTCTCTGCCCATAATAATGATAATAGAGTCAATGCTAATCAGTCCGTTTGTTTCCAGAGCTGGATGTGTGCGCGTGTGAGTGTATGCCAACAAGGCTTATTTGGTCTGAGAAATTACAGATGGAAATGATGCATTAATTCAGCCAGTGCATTCCCTTGTGCTCCTTGGACACCCCAGAATCATCCCCCAGATCGTGGCACACGGAGACCTCCCATGTCCCTGGTTTGCAAGATAAGAGGAAGCAATGAAGGCCTGGAAATAGGATGCAGATATAAACTTCCAGACTTTGCCTTCTGTCCCTAATTGTAGCCCAGATTTGGTGCCTTGTCTTAAACCAGTGTTTCCTGATCTCTTAAGCAGAGATCCACCAGCCCTCTCTGGAGGAATACAAACAAAATCTGCGCACTGTGCACAAAATCTGTGCACCATGTGCTGTGGCCACAATGATTTTCATTTATTGCTTCTGTTTCTTTTTCTCCACCCACAATTTGATTTATACACTTGCAGAGGAAGCATCCCTTCTTCCTCTGATCCCGCAGGGACGATGGCTGGTCCACTATGAGACTCTGAGATAATCTTCCTTAGGTAAGTCACTGCCTTTATGCAGTCGGTGTCTGCTCACACAGTCCCTGGCTGAAAAAACTGTCTCTCTCCTGCGCTCAGTGCAAAGGGCTTCTATTATCAGCAGCTTCTATCTGCAAAGCAATTGATAATAACAAATAATTACAAATGCATTTCTGTTTCAGCAGCCTCTGGGTGCTGTCCCTAGCTAAAACAAGAGCTTGTCAGTGTGAAAACGTGATTTTCTCAGATGTGAAGCATTGCTCCTGAACCCTTTTTTATTCCATTCTGTGTCCATCTTATCTGTTGCTGTTCTTTAGGTCAGAGGCTGTTATCTTCTCTGGTTCTGCACTGTGGGGTGCCAAATGCAGGCAGTTTGTTGTTATTTTTCTGTGCTGTTTGCTTGCTTGATTGATTTTGGGGCTGAAATGACATGCAGAATGGATTGAAAAGCTCCATTGCTGCTCTTAAATAACTCCCTGTGTAGATGGCCTTCTTCTGGAATGTGAATGGGGTTTCCTGATTTACCTTAATTCACTTCCAATTCTAACCTGCTTCCTTGCCTGGAGTCAAAATGTTTGTGAGGGAGCTATCACAGGACAGCTTGCCTGGACAGCTGGCTGACTGGGGAGCTCTGTCCTAAAATCCCTGCCTCTGTCCCTGCAGTATTTATGGTCTGCAGAGGTCAGAGCTGACCACCCGGAGCTGACAGAGGGATCTGGGGAGCACCAGAACATTTCAGAAGAAACTAACCCCAACCTCTCTCCTCTTCCCACCCTCCAGCATTTCTGTGACAATTTAGGGCATTTATTTATCTGGCATATATAAGCTTTTAGAATAAAATAAGGTAGCCATTTACAGAAGCAGATGTGGCTGTGATGTGGGTAAGGAGGCTGCTCAGTGTCTCCCCGGGCACGTTGTATGAGGCAGATACTACTGAGCTGAACACGGGGCCACAGCCCGTCGGGGTGTGCCTGCTGCTCCCCCATGTCCCATTTGCCACTCTGCAAAGCCATGTTGCCAGGGTTCTCTGTGCCGGCCATGCCGCAAGCACATGGGGATCCAGGGACTCCACGCCCTCCCTCCCCAGACGAGACCCAAAGAGGCAGGTCCCCCCACAAGGCTGTGCCCCAGCCGTGGGGAGAGCATGGACACGTCTCCTCCAGCGAAGGAGCCAGTCCCCGTCTGCAGGATGCCGGGAGCCACTGGGTGTCAGCAGCATCCCGCTTCCCGGCCGCTCGTGGACGTGGAGGCAGGAGGATGAGCTGAGTTTTCCTCCACGGAGAGCAGAGCTCTCCCCAAACACCCTCTCCGGAGAGCAGGTCACGCTGTACACCCACTTGGGAAGGGCAGCTCGCTCCTGTATTCCAGCCCCATCACTGGAATTGCTGGTGCTTGGCTGGGTTTTCCCACCCTGTGGAGCTACAAAGGAGGGATGTTACCACTCCAGGAGCTGCAGCAGTAGACTCTGAGCAGCGGGATACCCTGTGCAGACTCGACTCCTTGTCACATACTGTCTGCTTTGGCCGAGGTGGCCAGTTTTTCACAACAGGCCTAGAACACGCGATTTTCTCCCAGCCACCTCTTTTCCCCCTGCACCTCCAGGAGCCACCCAGCCCTGGCTCTGCTCTGAACCTGTCCCTCCACTGTCTCCCCTACCACCCCCCATGCCCCATCTTACTCATTGCCCCAGCCTGAAGGATGCTCATGGCCCCTTGAGATGGTGCTGGCTGGCGATTTTGTGATCATGTGGGGTTTCTTCCCAACCTTTAACAGTTTACTAAAACGAAGCTTTTTGCAGGGACATACCACCTGTGGGGTGACATTCCTGGTTCAAACCAGAAGGAACAAAAAGTCCTGTGCCCCAGCACAGCCAACCCTAGCACCCACTTGCACAGTAGCTGCAGCTGCAGGCCCATCCTCATTTGCAGTCAGGATCTGACCCACTGTCTTCCATGTAATGTGTGAAGACCTGTCTAAAGAACTTCCCCCCCGTTGCAGGTAGAGTCCTCTCAGCTTCTCCTGGTGGGGATGTTCTGTCTGCTGTTAATAATTCAGCCTTCCTCAGGTTGAAGTGAGGCTGTCTCCACAGCCTGCTGGTCTGGCTTTCATTGGCAAGATAGATAAGATATGCTTGTTCGTGTTTTCCCTGTCTCTCTGCACAGCCCCATGAATCTTATGTCCTGGCTGCATCCACCAGGCTGTCTGGCAATGAGAGATCTCTCTTCTGGGTGCACAACATCCATGAAGACCCCCCCAGTTCTCAAAACAAAGGGGAAAATGTCCAAGGTCTCAGAAACAATGCTGGCATGGGATGCCTGCTGGCTCCTGGCCAACTGGCTGAGCACAGGTTCTGCAGCCCATTGAGTTTATTGACTCACCTGGTCATGGATGGTGGGATCTCCCCCAGACCATTCACTCCCTGGGATGCATTTTCTTCATCAGCCCCAGATAGGCTATAACTTGCCCAAAGTCATGCAGGGAAGTAGTATTCATACCCAGCCCTCCGCCCATGCGCACAGGAGAGTGAGGACTCCCCATCTCCTCCTCCTGTCAGCAGGTTCCTGGTTTCCCCAGAGCACCTCGGGGTGAAAATGCCCATTTCTGCGGCCCGCTGCTTCCAGCGATCACTCTGTAATGCAGTTTCCAGGGCCATTATTTCTTGGCTGCTGATACTGGTCCAGGCACTCAGCTTGGGGAGTTAATGGTGTAATCGGAGCCGTAGTGTGAGGCCATGAGGGAGACAAGCTCCATCAATCCTTTTCCGTGTACACAAGCCCTTGATTAAAGGTTATGGGGTTTACTTGCTCCTGCTCTCTGTGCTGAGGCAGGGAGAGAGGAAGGTGGGAGGAAGGGAACTGGCTAAAAGCACTGTTTTGAGATGACTGCTGGGCTAGCAGCGGAGGAAGAGGCTGACTTCTCCCTTGCAGCTCCCTCTCCCCACTCATTCTCTCCCCCTGCATGGCAGGGTTGGGTCCAGTCAACTCATCCCTCCCACATGGGGTCCATGCCAGCCCCTCCATGCTGGATTACCTACCCCTGGGAGACGAGTTGCTCCCGAGTCCCAGAGTGGGATGGAGGAGAGGCAGATGTGTCAAGTTCAGGAGGGGATACTGCTCATCTCACCCTGCATGGGACGGGGAAAGGATAAGTCAGAGCAGCCCCTTGGCTGCTCTAGGGGATGCCCAGCCCTGGGCATACACTGAGTGACCCCACACTCCCAGTACCGTCCACGTCCTCCTTCTCTTTGCTTGCATGCAGTAATGAGGCCTGGGCCAGTGGTTCAGGCTCAGCATGTGCCCTGTGAAGCCCAGGCTCAGATCTGGCTCGCAGGATGTCGTAAGCACCTGGGTGACCTGTCAGGCACTGATAATCCCAGAGATGTAAAGCCGAGCTCCCATCTTATTTGACATCAGGCAGCAAACTAGGCTTACCCTGCACAGATAAGGACTGATTTGCCTTCACTTAGACTTGATTGATAGCTGTCTTGTGAGCTATCAGCAAGGAGATCTGTCATCCCCCGCCCAAGGACCGCAGGTTTTGCAGCTGGAGGATTTGATTTAAGACGGGCATGTTGAGCCGTGGCTGTGGGCGATGCATTGTGGCACTGGGGACTCTGGGGTCAGCCAGCTCCTGCCTTGCTGCTGACAGCTGAGACCATCTTCACACCTTCCTGCCCCCGTCCTGCCTCGTCTGAAGATGAGCAGTGTGTTTTCCTGATGCTCTTTCTTCAGGCGAACCAGGGATTGCTTTTAGCCTGGCAAGTGCAATGCATTGGCCTGTCGGGAGTGCACGTCTCTGCGTGCCTGCATGTCTCTGCCTGTGCCTTTCTGCCTGCCAGGTCAGAGAGCGGAGAGGAGGAAAGTGGGAGAGGAGAAACCAGCAGGAGCACAGTGTCCCAGGACAAAGGAAACCTTTTGCTCTTGCTCTTCAGAGACATTATCTTTCCTCTAGATGACAGACTTCTGTACAAGTATTTTCAAATTTGGGTGTTTTTGGCAGCAGTGAAGTTGTGTTAAGATTAGTCAGGACTTAAACACTCTCCAGTTATGGCCAAGGGCTCATCAATCCAGTGACCTGGAGGCAATTTGATGGGGAGGGTGCTGAGGCCACACAATATCAGTTCATGTACTGAGCTTGGGAGTGATGTTGAGAGAGATACAGAGCTGTGGTTTGATGCTGCTGTGTCCCACGCCAGCCCAGTGGAGTACACGATGGGGAGCAAACTGTTGCTGAAAGAAATGCTCCGTGCATCCCTCATCTCTTTATTTTTGTGCTTTGTACTTTCCTTTTCCTTCTTTGTTTTCTTTACTTAAGCAGCTTCAACAACCAGAATTGTTAACTCTTGGTGGGTTTTTTTTTTCTTTTCTGCCTTCTGGCCCAGAATATTTCAAACTTTATTGTTTTCCTGGAAATACCTATTTATTTTCCTCTGCTGTTGCTTTCGGCTTTCATCTCTCTTCTGTTCAAGTCAGTAGTCTCCCTTCTTGTGAATCTGTTTTCCCCTGAGACCTTCCTGATTTTTTATCCCCTTTTCCATACTGTCTCCCGTCAGCTCAATAGTTTTTCAGCCTTTCTCTCCTCATTTCCAGCCCTTTACATTTATTTTTCATTACGTCCTCTATCTTAAACCTCCCCCGCATCACCACAAAGCTGTCTGCAAAGCAGCCCTCCAGCCTGGAGAAGAGCAGGGAGCATCTGATGGAGGGCAGAGCCTGGAATAACAGCCTCTGCTCTGCCTTTCCAACGTTCTGCAGATAACCCTGTAACAAGAGGCCCACAACATACTGCTGCCCCGCATGAGCCCCAGAGGCTCATGTGTTTTCCATTGAGCCAACACACAGAAAGGTTTGTAGTTGGTCCTTGGGCTGGAAATGTGGGTAGCTCCTGCAAAATCTAAAGAGCATCCGGAGTGTTTCTGTGTCACTGCGTCCCAGCCTGTCCCTGTCATTCTCTGCAGATGGTTTCTCCTGATATGTGTGGCAGGGTGTTACAAGGGTTTGCAGAACCCCATATGCTGTGGAAGATGCTCTTGAGCCCCTGTTTTCAGGTTTGCAGTCTCTTTAGCTGTGGAATCTGGTTCTGAAGATAACCCTAATGCCATCCTCCATGGGCATGTGGTGAAGGCTGTGCTGGGTGGACAGGAGGTCTTCTGGTGCCTGTTCTGGGAGAACTGGGTCATTGCCACAAGCGGAGCTGTCCCTGTTGAGTGGGAACATGCTCACAGCCCTGTTCCCATGCAGCCCCACACGCCCCAGGATGACATTTTAAATAGGCTGCTCTGAGCTCTTCTCTCTCCTGCCCCTCTCCCCACAGCCTTGGAGCTCTACTTTCTCTGGCCTGGCCCTGGTGGCCCTCATGCCTCCCAGGGCTCTCCCCTCTCACACCTCTCAGAGCCCACCCACCTGTGCATCAGCAGCAGTGGTGGCTCCTGCAGCTCCCAGCAGCACAGTGGACCTTGGGGTGAGGTGCTGCCTGGCGTTACCCCCACCCTTGTCTTGGCACAGGTAGAAGACAGGGCACAAGGGAGGATCCATCCATCCCAGGTCCCACGAAGGTGTCTCAGCCAACAGCAGGCATGATGGAGTCATCTCGGGTGGAGGGATAGAGCCACCCATCATCCCACATGGGCTCTCAAGGAGGATTCAATCACTGCCCTCCTGGATCTTAAGTCTCTGGGTGGTGGAGCCACCCCCTTGAACTCCTTTAAGTATTTGCTTTTCCTTTTCTTTTTCCTCCTCTGGTTTTTATTTGTGAACCTTGTTTCGGTGATTAACCTCAGGGCCGGTGCGTCTCCTAAGAAAGATGCTCTCACTTCATTAAGAGATAATGGAAGCTGTCAGAGATTTGAAGGATTGCACTCATGATGGGAGCAGGAGGGGGAAGAAATATATTCGCAGCAAAGTTACATTTTCATGTAAATTGTTTAAAGATTTAAATGGTTTCTATTAGGAAGGGTCACTGGGGCCGTGCGGAGGGCTAAATTAGTCCTTCTGTGCAGAAGCATAATATTGTCTATAAATGAAAAGGAATAAAGGAAGCTGTTAATTTTTTTTTCACACTCTCATTTCATCTCACACTCCCTCCCTCTGCCTCTCCAGGAGCCTTCCCCCTGCCTTTCTTTAGTTCTTGGGTCTTTCTTCTGGTCTGTTCTCATCTACAGACTATACTTGGCAAGTCTGATTCGACCTGGCCCTGCCCAGCACTGACTTCTGGCCAGCCAGCCCTGCCTGCTATCAATGCACTGATGTTGTCATCCCCATAAACCTCCGTTGCAAATGCAAATCTGCTGCTTTGGGTTTCACGGCACACAGAGCCCCCACGGGGAGGGAAAGACCCGGGTGATCAGATAATTTGTTAATGACTATCCCAAGTGGGTTGTTGGTTTGCCTGCTGACATGTTAGGTGGAGTCACTGCTCCATTTCTCTGCTCCACGCTGGTTGGTAATTCATCCACAAAAACATCTTCATATAAATAATCACAAGACAGTAATTTGCTCCGGTATTCACAGATTAACATGTTTTCACACACACCATCGCCTGTCTAAATGTGATGGCACATGTGGGGAATAGGTCTCCCCTCCCCATATGGATCCCAGCCCTGTTCAGGATCCAGCCTGCCTACAATGAACGCTGTTGAATGAGGAGAAGGTGGTTTGTCTGTCCCTGGGAGCACTGGCTTCTCGGGCACTTGTGACAGAAGGCATCCTGATAAAACACCTTCAGATGTCTGTCTCACATGTTTGCAGGTGAGCCCACCTTTCAAGGGGCATTTAGAAGCAAAACCACAGTCCCACATGTGCCATAAGCCATTAGAGATTTGCACAAGTGCCCCCTTGCTATCTATGTTCATTCTTTAAACTTTGTGGTTTACTGCAAAGGTGCAGGGGTCTTGTCTGTTCGCAGCCGTGTGTCTGCACCGCTGTGTTGATGAAATGGTTAAACTGCACTGCAAAGAGCAGTCCTGTGCTGCGCACCAATACCTCGCTGGCATTCTCGTCAGTGACAAAGGCTGGAGGAATAAAACAGCTTTAGAGCAATCAGTGGTTTTCATTTACAAGATGCTGGACAGACGTTCCCCCTCGGAGGGCAGGAGCAGAGCACAAGGTGCAAACACCAAGGCAGGGAGAGGTGTGTGCCTGTGTCCTACGCTGGTCCTTGATAGGATGTCCAGATCTCCGTGGCATGCTGTAAAGCCTCCTAAACAGCAAAGCACATTGCATTCAGCAGAGTTCAGCCCCCTGACTCATCCCTCACATGCAGAACAGCAGAGATCAAATTCATCTCTCAGCTCCGGAGGCTCAACTCCAATTATTGGAGGTGAGGCACTGATTGCTCTTCACACACATGCATAAGGCACCTGTGGAGACCTTGGGAGTGGGAGGTGTTTGGAGAATAGCAGGAGATAGAGGGTTTTGCATGCTGATGACTGGGAAGGGAGGAAGAGCAGGGGAAAAGAGGAAGACCTACGTAAGAAGGGCAGGGGCTAAAAAGCTGTGACTGGGAGGACGAGACTCTCTCTGGGCTAGGTTCTGAAGGATTTTGGCAGCAAACAGTTAAAAAAGGGGATTTTTTTTGCAGATGGGAAACCTAGAATTTCAGTACATTCACAGAAAGCAGAGGAGCTAACTCACTGCAGGCCAGGAGGTTTGCAAGGAGGGTGGGTTTGCATGTCCAGACGCACACACATGTGCCCAGCAGAGAACAGGAGCAGAAATATGCTCTGTCTCTTCCTCTTTTGTGGACCAGATTACAACTGAAAACACAGGGATAGTGCAGTCAGCTGGTACCACACCACGTAAAGCTGTGTGGCATGTATTTGTAGCACTTAAACTTGGGGCAGGGAGGATCATCTCTCCGTGCTCCTTCTACACCCAATGAGAAAGGATTGGCAGATCCAGAGGGCAACTCTTGTCCCCTAGATGAAGCTGTAAAGTGTGAGCAGGTCTCTGTCATTCATTTATTTGGTCAAGGCTAACACTTCACACAAGAGAATGCTAGGCTGGCCAGCTGGTAGAGTAACAGGTCTCTGGTTTTGATCTTGGGAAAGAAAGAGATGTCTTTGCTCCTTCAGTTTGTAAGATCTCAGAAACACGCCTGCCTTTCGGGATGAGAAAGTCTAGAATACTGAGCAAATTTCAAGCCAGTCAGTAGAGCGCAGGCAGAGGCACACACCCAAATATATGCACCATACATATGTCATATATACATGACAGTGTTACCATTAAAAAAACCATCTTGCAACTGGCTGTTTCAGGGGTAGAGAGAGTGCATGCTGATCCGAATCTGCTGGTCATCAACCTGAAATTCCCCTCAATGAGAGGTAACAGCTACATCCTCCCCTTCCTAAACAGATCTAGCTTCTTGCTCAGTTTCTCATCCCTTGTTCCTCTGAATTGGAGGGTGTCCCACAGCTTTGCTCTTTTCATGGTGAAGGATCCTCTAATTCCAGCTGAAGCATGTGCTTGGGCTTTTTATGTCCATCTCTTCTAATGCCAAACTCTTCTCCCTGTTCCCCAAAATGTTCCTCTCTCAGCTGTTTGTTCAGGCAGCAGCTCCATCCCCTCCCTTTGCAGTCTACCTTTTGCCAAACTCTTGCAGGTCCACAAGGAAGGATCTTCATCCCACCCATTCTCCCACCTGTTCTGGTTTCAATTAATCTCTGTTGAAGATGGTTTATTGGAGTCATAATGGGACTCCAAGCAAGGCCTCCTCAGGACTTTGTTCAATGACAGAAGCAGTCTTCTTTCTCTAAAGGGAATATCTCCACCGAAACCTTCTACTATCATATTTGTCTTTTTTCAGAGTCACATTACATCAGAGATTTATCATCACCCCATGAGTGGCATCTCTGCCTTTTTCTCCCTCACTTGTTTCCAGTGGATGTCCCAGCTTAGAGCAGAAGCTCCTTTTACAGGAGATTTTGTGCAATTGCTGTTCCTCAAGGTCACCTAATTTCTCCCACAGGAGAAATAGATTCCTTTCAGCTTTGGAGAATCAGCAATCTTCCTAAATCCAATATGTCTCTCTGTGCCAAATTCATCAATGGAAATGCCAAAGAGATGAGTCCCTTGGCCATTGTTTGAGGAACTCCACTTGTACTCACTGAATCCATCTCCTGCACTGCAGAGCCCATGCTGATGCCACATGGATTAGATGTACCAGGCTTTTCATGCCTAGAAGAATTGGTCCCCTTTTCGAAGAAGGGTGCCAGTTAGTGTCAGGCCACTAGATTTGAACTGATGTCCTCACAGGTCAGCTCAAGGTCTGCCAGAGAAATCTCATTTTCATCACAGAAGTAGCAACCCTGAGTGTCTGTCTGCCAAGGGCAGCACCTCTGTGAAGGCAGTTTTTGCTCCTGGGCTGCTCAGTGAAGGAAATTTTGGCTGTTGATTCAGGCCTTATCTGATTTTCAGCTTGTTATTGGGATCCTGTTTGCAGAGTGTGGCCTTGAGTGTGGATTCTGGCCACTGGGTGATGTGTTTGCACAGCCAACATGGCATGACCTATCCTCCATAAAAGCACATTATGTTGGACTATGTTCTCTGCTCACCTTCAAAATTGGCTAGAAATCGAAGCACACTATTGGGGTCAGAATAAAGGCTCTTTAGCTGTCACAATTACTCTTGCCCCATTTCCTTAAGCGTGGGTGCTGTGTTTGGTAAACTCCAGGCATATGGTTCCACTCCCAGTTTGTTACATGCAGTAAAATTCCTTGTTGCCATGTTAGTAATTTTCTATGCTAATTCGTTGCAAATAGCCTCAGCTACTGACCTGTTTTAATATCTCCTTCCATTTAATTTAAATGGCATCAACTTCTGATCACTGGGCCCATGTTTATTTTCTAGGTCAACCTCTTCTGTAATGTCTTCACATTCACTGAAATACTACTAAAATAGCCTTGTGTCTTCCTGGATCAGTAACCATTTGGAGACAAAGTCTGTTTATTATCATGCTCAGGAATAAGTGGTGCCTGCAATAAGCAACATTTGCTCTGCAATCTGTGCCTCAAAAATTAAAAGCCTCCGTGATGACTCAGTCCCATTCTGACTGGGGAGATCTAAACTCAGTCTCCAGCATGACCTACAAACTCATTGCAGAGTCCTTCCCCAGACAACTTTTATTTTCATCAGCCTAACCCATCCTTGTCCTCTGGTCTATCCCTGCTTGTCTGATTCCACTCCCTATGTTGTGGAGGTAGGTATGTGATTCTGCTCTCTGTCTCTCCATTCCTGTTTCTTACTCTTCTGATATTTGTCAGCCTTAATCTCAGCATGCAACACCCAAACCTAACCAGGGGGAATTTGTGCTCTGGCAATAATTCTCCTCCCTTGAATAGCTCAGCATCCTCAAACCTTTCTCATGGCATTAGCACTTGATGAGCCTGTTGGTCTGCATCCTCTTGGTGCGCTTGGCTAACTGCAAGAACAACCTCTGACAATCACTCAAACCTGTCTTCTTTGAACACCTTACAGCTTGGTGGTGGTACCTGAATCAATTGCTGTGGGATTCTGCCACTGTTACTGTCCCAAGGTAAAGGACAATCAATAGCTTTTAACATAAACTCATCTTTTTTCTTTTTTTTTGTTCCCTTGGCAGACACCATAGCCTTCTGTTCTTTGGTCCCAAATAAGCGGCAGGCTCATCATTTCTTCCTAACAAGTCCCCACTCACAGATACCTTCCTGTTTCCAAGGTGGTGCAGGTCTGGTTTTTTCCCCCATCTGGTCTTCCTCCTGTTTTCTTATTGCCCTGTTTTCCTTGAAGCCCTCTGAGTAGCATTCTGTCCCTCTTTAGGCTTCAAACCACTGCAATCTCCCCTGTCTCTTCGTCTTTTCTGCTGAGACTAGTTTCACATTCCCATTCAGAAGATCCCTGTCAGTCTGGGACTGGGATCTTCCAGATGTAAACAGTTTCTTTCAGGAACACATCTAAGAGTGATACATATGCCAAAACCCCTGAATCCTGTTATGTTTATTAACATTTTCTTTGTGGGGCATTTCTTTTAATTGTCACCATTTTCCCAATCTCCCAAATTCCCTCCTAGGCACTCTTGCATGAGATCTCTTGTTTGCTTCTTTCTCCCTTTCATGTTTTTTGTTTCCCCACACAGTGTTTGGTACTTGGTCTGCCACAGCCTGTACTCAATGCTTTATTCAATGCATTTTTCTACAGATCAGTGGAGAGGATGCTTGGTGAAGGGGCTGTGACTGTCAGTATAGGAGATGGTGCTGGGTTTCAGGATGTGGAGAAGGAAGTTTTTCTTTATTTCTAGCATGCTGGGGGGATTGAGTGAAAGAGATGGAGTTGGATGGCCATCCTTGTACAAACTGCCAGTCTATTTGACTGGCAGTCTGCCATGGCACCCAGAAGAGTGGAAGGGACATCCCAGGTAGACGATAGCATAGCTTTCCTTCCTACCATTTTATCAGTCCTTGGCTGTCAATGAATCTGAGCTCACACCATGTCTCCACTGACCTCCTGATAAGATAAGGACACCAATGATTTTATATTTTATTCAGAAGCTGTCTCAAAGTTAGTTCATGCCTCATCGCAGGGGGAGCACACTGCTGCCTGCCTCATCCTCCAGCCTTTCGTGCCCTCCCTCGGTATTTTGGCATCAGGCAGCTACTTCAGATCTTGGCTTGAGTTTTGAAGATGCGTGTTTCCAAGGGCCATGCCTGGCACAGTCTCCCCACACAGCTGCCGAAACACTGGCAGCCTTTTCTTGGAGGCAGGGAAGTTTCCTAAATCCTTGGCTTGCTGCTCCCCCTTGTCTTCCTCCTCCTCCCTGCTTGGGAGGTACTCAGGAAGAGGGAAGCAGCAGTACGCAGCTGTGCTGGGGTTGTGTTTCACCTTGGTGTGGCAGGAGTCAAATCCTTTGTAGACCTTGTGGGTGCCTGCTCTCTGCAGGATGTGAAATGTAGGGATGTTCTTGCAGCCATCGAGGAAGATGTATTTCATGTCCCTGGAGGTATGGAAGAGTGTGTACTCGGGCAAGGAGGGAGGGTCCCAGCTGTATGCTGGGGAGCTGGTTCCCCCACTGTTGCTGGCCTTGCCTAGGGATAAACCACATGATTAGCATGGTGATAGAGCTGGTAGGGAATTCTCAAAAAAACCCATTTTTTTTCCCCTGGAAAAATCTCAATTTCCTGAATCCTCTCTCCCCCTCCCTTCTCCACACAGACCAACTTTGACAAAACTTACCCCAAGAACAGTAACACAACTCCATCATAGACTTTCATGTCAAAATCAGAAGTAGATACCCACCAAAGTTAAGAATTTGCTGTTTGTCATAGAGAAGATGCTTGGATCTCAAGCTCCAGTTCATAGATGACTACAGTTACCACCAGCCTGGGTGTGGGAGTGTGTTGTCAGAGACAGACAAGTTGTCTCTGTCTTTCTTGGAGCTATTCCTCTTTACAGGAATGAATAACCACTGAATGGATTTAGGATCTGAAACTGCGTCTTCGGGGAAAGGCTAACCCTGTGCACTCTCAGACAGCTTTCTGTGGTCTTCCATCATGACCCACTGAATATTTAAGCTCTCTCTCAGGTTTTGTACATCGCTGTGTAAAATGCAGATTCTTTGGGGGGGAAAAAACCCAACTGATGAGGCCTGCTCTATGCTTTGATACCTGGCAGAAACCTATAGAGTTGACAAAGAGAGAAGGCGACCAACTCAGTTCATGGATAATTCATCTCATGCATAACTCATGCCCACACATTTCATGGATAATTTAGGATAAGGGCTTACAAGACCAGGATCTCACATGGAAGTGAAGGGTCTCTTGTGAACAAAGCTGATGGGAAACTCTAGCTGTGGGATGGAGAGTTTCTGAATGTGACCACATGTCAATGGCTGGGAGAGCAGAAAATGGTGTGGTTCCTTGAATGTTGGTATCTTCCCAACCTGGCCAAACTCAAAATATATTTGGCTCAGGCTCCTGTCTCTGAGAATGGCCAAAATCAGATCAGTCAAAGGAGATGTGAGCATCCCAACTCCACTGTGTGGAAGCAGGAGGTCTGATATCTGGGGCTTGTCCAGAAATCCAGAAAAGCACCTTCCTCTGCAGTCCAAATGCCCAGCTATAGCAAACAGAGAGATGACAGTGCCAAAGGGACTGGAACTTCTCCCAGCAGATTACAACAGCAGCTGGGATGTTGCCTTAGATGGGCTTCAGGACCAACGCACAAGTCGTTAATCACTCAGTGAGATCATTGCACTGGTAGGACCCGCTCGCAGACCCTGATACGCCTTCTGCTACCCCAGAGCTGGTCAGACAGACCAGCATCCTCACCTACAACATGGTTTGACAGCAGCTGGTGGAGACTGACCCAAGGCCTCGGTCACCCTTTCTGTGCCAATGTGATCACGATTGTTGTCTGATTTCCATCCATTTTGCCACAGCATTGGTTGGTATCTTTATATGAGCAGAATGTAATTAAGCACTTTTTATCCTTATTCATCATTACTACTTTTTTCTCCCCTTCCAAACGCAAACATAATGGGTTGGTTGATATTTTTCCCATGGTGTGAGAGTGCCAGAATTTCATGCAGTGAATGAAGAAATCTGTGTTCCTACTTAGACTTGGGCGGTACCACGGTAACATGTTTAAACCACCAATGAGGAAGGCAGACAACACCCAACTGGAGTCCAGCTCCTTGGATTCGTAGGAGGCCAGATCTTAAAGCTGAACTCGCAGGCATCAAACATTTAAACAGACCAGTTGAAGGCTGAATTATTAAAATCACCCTACGTGAAACGCTTCTCTGCAAGAAGATGAGCGCTCTTCTTCCCCGGTTCATTGTCTCTGCGGGGTGTCAGAAATACTAAGGCTCATTCTGCCTTTCCCATCCCCCTTGAGATACTTGGAACAACTGAAGCACTCCCAGCTGCCAAGAAACATTGAATATTTATGAATCCCCTTAATCACAGAGGCAGGGACCATTCCAGTCAGCCTAGTTTGGCATGCTTTTGGCCTTGCCTCCTACAGAGGATCAGAACTTGCTCCCAGAAGGTTTTTTCACCACCCTGGAGCTGATCAACACTTCAGGTGGCAAACCCCATCAGTAGCTTCAGGGACAGGGATGCTTCGTACCTGCTCCTGCACCGCCTTTTTGGTAAGAAATACAAATGAAATTGCCTTGGGATGTGCCTCCACAGCTTCAGCCTTGCAAGCAGAGAAGCAGCAAATCACAGGGAAAGTCTCCTGACTTCCTTACCATTTTCATACCATTGTTATCCCATTATTGCACTGCATATGGTGTTTGCTTCCACCTCGAAAAAAAATGCAAGCCCAATACAGCCATCAAAGTGAAGCAAGCAGTGATTTTTTTTCTTTCTTGTACTTCTGTATTTTCCCTTTCCCCAGCTTACAGTAACAGAGGGAACAGGGAGAATTAATCATGAGAAAAGAGGTTCTTTGGTCAAAATGAAATCCAACTTGGAAGAGCAGGGGTTTTCTCTTTTATCTTCTTGTTTGTGTTCCAGCATGCGTAGAAATAATTTTTGAAATTCTTCATAAGCATTTGGTATGAAAGGAAAAGTCCGTGGGTTTTTTGTTTGGTTTGGGGTTTTTTTAAATATTATTTTTTGCTAAACATACTTATTACCTTCTTTTAACTGGCTCTATCACGTAGTACATTTGGAGACTTTGGTTTGAGAAAGCTTCTGAAACTGCATGTCTTTGCCTGATCAAGGCACTTGTGTAAACTCTTTGTGGGTGCTTGCAGCCTTCACAGATAAGAGATTCGTCAGGGTAAAAGGCAAGTTATTTCCAGTTGAGTTCACTGAGAAAACATCTGGTGTTTAAGCAAATTTCCAGGTAGAAAACAGGGAGGGAGGCTTGTGCTATGGTGAAAGGCTGTAGGAAAGCTTCTGGCTGACCTATTGAACAGCTCTTTTGAGCCGGGGGGAAGTGTAGGGTTTCACTGCTGCTGAGGCAGTCCCAGTGGAGGGACAGCACCACGCGTGCCTCTGAGTTCTTTCCAGTGCTCACCAGCATGAACACAAACCCAAGGTCTTCTAAACCCAAAATGCTGTAAGAAAAGCTACACTGAGAATGGTTCTGATCAAGTAGCATCCTGGAGAACCCTCAACAAGGAATCCGTGTGCAGGGAAGCTGAGATGGGTTGATGATAGTTGACTTTCATTAGTCACCTATCTCACTGCTCTCACTCCTGAGACCACCGGCATTGGCCTCCCTGGCCCCAGCAGGAGCGGAAAAGCTGCTCAAATGTTTATTAAAAAATCTAATGTTCTTGCAAGACTCACCAAAATCCTGGGTAGTTTTCTGTTTGGTCTGCCTGACGATTAACAACTTCAAAACGCTTCCACAAGGGGCTGGATGCAATCCACCCTGCCTTTGGGGTGTTGGAAGTTGTGCGTTGCCATAGTGATGTTCCGTTGTCACAACGGGCAGAATTCTGGGTTCCGGTTTACCAGGGACCAAGCTCTGACCTCATGCAGCAACAGTGCAAATGCAACAAGCCTTCACCTCTGTTGAGATGTTGTGCATGACCAGAATGGGAAGGATCTGAGGACCGTATATATCACATGACTTCCCACCACCTAACTGGAGGTGTCAACATCCTCTAATTCAGGCGTGGGAGTTGCAGGTCCCTTGGAGAGCACTTGTCTCATCAGATGTTGGAGGACACCTATGTTGTGGTCACAGGACAGATGTGGCCCTGCTCACACCAAAGTTGTGACAGCAGCTGCCAGCACATGTCCCAGTTCCCTCTATCATATGGCCAAACATGCAACCGTCATGCAAAGGGACACCTGTATTCTGATGACATGATACACCTGCTCACACATGACTGTCAGACACCTGCAAAAGTGGGATTTGGGGAATTTTTGAGAACGCTCTGTGTTTTTAAGTTCCCCTCAGCAGAGGTTTCTTCTCCTGTTGGTAGCTCTTGAGTGAACGAAGATCTCTATGATGACTTCACATCTTGTGGTAATGCTGCTACCAGGCTGAGTGAAAAAAATCTGGTACCTCATGTCATATCAGAACATAACTCTCCAGGCTTGCTGAGGATATCGCAGAACCTGGTACACTTCTGTAGGGCTCGGGCTTCCTGTCCTAAAACATTTTTTGTAGCTGTTAAACAGCTTGCTGCATTAAAACCCACGAATGAATTGAAGTCATTCTTGTAAAGAAATAGGTTGCAGGATTTTTAGCACTCTGGGAATTGGGAGCAACAGTGCTTTGTAAATTAGATCTATTAAATACTTAGTAATATCAAAATTTCATGCTGTACTTTTCTTCAAAGAAGTCTGAGGTGGCTCTGTTCATCAAGCAATTTTCCCTTAGACTGACCTGGCCTTTCAGAATCACTTGGGAGGTCATATTTGATCCCAAGTTAATTCCTAATGAGATTTACTACTTCCCCAAGGCTTTCTACTGACATATATGAAAAGACAGACCAGACCAGAGCCTTTTATCCAGACATTTCTGAGCTTTGAAGAAGTTTCTGCAATACCAAGCATTGCCAATCACATGTTTTTCTCTAACAGCTCAGAATGAAATAGTTCTGGTCCTTGGGAACCATGAGCCTGGATCTGAGGGAGACGGTTCATTCCTGCAGCGAGTGATCCCCACTGTTGCATTTTATTGAATAGGAGTCTGGGATGGTCCTGCTGAATTTTTCCTTTGTGCAACGCTTGAAGGGTGGTGATTGCAGACCGCCAGCTGTGGCTAACAGGTGCTGGAATACCCAAATAACAGTGTGAAATGGTAACCTTGCAACCAGCACATCCTTGTAATAATAAATGAGCCAACAGTCCTCTGAATGTGAGGGCTTCTGGTGGTGCCAATGGTGTTTGCTGGTATTATCAGTTCATCCCAGGGTTGCTTAAGGCTTCCTTTAACTGCAGATCTCATGCAGTACAGCACGCACCTAGCCCCTGTGAAATGCAGCCACAGTGGCGCAGAGCTTTAGGAAGTATTTAGCAATGCACAACAGATTTATGAAACAGGCAGCCCAGATGCTGGACTGCTGGAGCTTCAGTTTCGAAATCTCTCCAAACTGGAGATGGGCTAGTGGAGAGAGAAACCCTCCCACCCGGAGCTTCTCTCACGCCAAGCACAGGGAGCCCACACACCTAACCTGCCAAAACCCCTGAGCTGACAAACAGAGCCCTCCTCTTGCAGTCACATCATTTCGTAAGATACTTTTATTCCTCTGCATGCATTCATCTTGTTTATTCCTGCCGTGCATTGATACAACAGGTCATACGTTTGGAAAAGGCTGCCAAAGATAATATACATCCTGTCATAGTAACAAGATCATCAGAAGGAAAACTGAAGAGATAATAAACCGGCAGGAAAGCTGAAGAGTGAGAAGCAAAAGAGGAACAGAGAAGAAGTGACAATGTTATCTTTGTTTAACGGTCCTCTGAGTCACCATTAGTTATTTAAGATATTCATCTGCTAGCTCCCAGCCCTGTCAAATTAAGAGATCCAAGGGGTGGTGGATTTTTTTTCATTGCCAAACAAGTTACTGTGGTCCAAAGGGAGAGGAAGCTTCCATGAATGATGGATGCATTTTATTGCAGCTCACTTTGGAGTCTAGAAAGAGGCAGTTTACCACCGTACAGGGCCATACGGTCGCACATGGGATTTCTTCTGGGTATGAATGTTTCTGTGGTGGTTGGTCGGCAGAGGCTGTAATGAGAGGACAGTAAGGATAAGGAGGACTTTAAGGATAAGGAGGACAGCAGCACCAGCCTATTCCCACAGCTGGAAACCAGATACTGCATGGACAAGGTGTGGGGCTAGGAGCAGCCCAAGATACCTGCCCTTTAGAGAGAGGTTGTCAAATGGGGGAAAATTGCTCCAAATCAGCTGCTGCTGTTGTCCAAGGAGAATGAGTGTAAGTCCATCACAGGGCAACCACAGGCATCCAGAAGAGATGGTGCTGTGGGAGCTGAGTGAGCAACCAAGATGTTTTCATAGAGAACATCAAACCTGACCCCTGGCCCCTCCAGACACCTGGACCAGGTGACACCTCTGAGTCATTTCTGCCATCTTTCTTCTCCTTCACTCCCAAAGACAGATCTCCAAGTTAAGTGGAGAGACCCAGGAGCCATCTGTCCTGCTGCCAGGCGGGGCTGCTGCGTGCAGGACCATGTGTGCACCCACATGTGTTTGGGGAAGCGCCTCTTCCCTCTCCTGTCAATTAACCCAGGATCCAGGAGAGAAGCAAGGACATGAATTTAACATACGGGCTCAAAATAGTCAAGACAGCCTTTCCCTGAGGGCTTTGCAGAGGTAAAAGAGGCACATGGTGGGGAGGAGTGGTGGAGAGGGAAGGAAAGAAAGGAAACACAACTGGGTGCAGGCTGCCCAGCTGCTCTTGGTTCATGTCTGGGGCAGAGGAGAGGGCAAAAAGGGTGATAGGAGGGATGGAGAGCACAGGCGGGGTGACTTCTGCCCTTGCAGTGGGGCAGCTCTGCAGAGCACATTGGACAGGCCTTGGAACAGTATCTCCCTCCTGAGCCCCCCCCAGGAAACCAGAGGCCTGCAAACTGGCGAGGCGTGGGATTAAATAAATTAATGATCTGAGGAAGGTGGATAGGAATTGTTGTCTTGCTGGTAAAAAAAAACAAACCACAAGAATTGAGGATTTATGGCAGGGGTCAAAGGCTCAGAGTCCCTTCCGGGTCGAGGCTGAAACCTCCACAGGGACCCTCATCCCCAAGCAGCTGCACATTCATTGCCAGCATGAAGGAGCAGGACAAAAATTATTGCAACCAAATAATTAGCAGCACAGCAGCCAGCAGGGCTGCATAGACCACTAATATTTCAAAACTGTTAAACAGCAAATTTTAACATTGTCAGGGGTTTTCTGCTGAAGCTAAAAGGAGCAGGGGAAGATCTGAGACATCAGATGGGGGAACTCTCCATATAGGTCAGTTGTGAGTGACTGATTTGGGCCCTGTGTAACTCCTTCTGCACACTACACCTGCTATATAATCTGCTGTATGATACCATTCTGGCATAAACCCATCCCAGCAGAAGCTCACCTACCCTCTTCTTTAAAACCTCTGATAATGGTCCCCACAGCAGCCTGTGCCAGCGTTGCTCTGAGCAGGTTTCTTTGTGCTGACTTGTGCAAATCCCTGTGGACCCCGAGCACAAGAGATGCCACCAAATAACAGAGATACCAAGTGGCACCTCTGTCCGGGATGGAAAAAGAGATGTGAGAGCTGAACTGTCCCTCCTATGCAGAGGATTTTATTGATGCCAGGACAGACCCCGTTGCTTGTCCCCAGCGTGGGCTCGGCATGGTGCCAGGCAGCCGTCCTTGCCCGCTTGGCTGATGGGGTTAACGGGGTCTGCCCGCATGGACGCTGATTTGTGCCATGGCCACCTGCATGCCGGAGCTGGCCCTGCTCCCCCAGCCCATTTCGCACATGCTATCAAACATCTGCTCGGCTGTAATGACTCTCCGTCACTGCCGACCGGGGCCATATTCGAGGCGGTGACCTCGGGCTGGAAAGCACCGGAGCCGATCGCCAATCTGCCGGACCAGCTGTCGGCTGTGTTAGCGAGCCGCCGCGGGCAGAGTGGGGCCAGCCAAAGCCTTCCTCCCACCGCACACGAGGCTCAAACAGGGCCGGCGCGCCGGGAGCAACGCAGGCTCTTGTGGCTGCAGACACCATCAGTATGAGCCGATGGCTGCCAGGGGGGGTCTTTGGAAAAGTGTTAGAAACCTCAATGCTCTTGCCTAGCAAAACCCCAACCTTGTGTAGGTGAAAAGAACCAAACATAAAAACTGCGATGTCCTCTGCTTTTATTTTATGTGTTTATTTTATTTTGAGTGTTTATTTTCAAGGGGATTACCAATAAATTTAATTTCAATATGGTTAATCCCCATATATATTTATTGAGGGCAATTAACTGGCATTTATATTAAATATACACAATAGAGAGTTGAATATACAGTTTATATAGTATAATTAGATATATATATACACATATAAATAGATGCATAACTCTGTCTGCAGAGTGTATTGGTGAGGAAGGACCAGGGTAATGTGCCGTGACAATATTTATCTCATACCATATTTATACCCTGATAGCTGGAGAAGTACAGCAGGGCTCTCCAGGAGCAGTTCTGGGAGCAGCCGCAAGCAGAGCGGCTGCTGTGAGGGAGACAGACAGACGGGTGCGGTGCTGGGCGACGCTGGGGCCAACAAAGGGCTTGGGGACCTGGGGAAGCAGCAGCAAGGGAAGGCTGAGCAGAGTAGAGGACCAGCCCTGAGGAAAGGAGCTGCTAACCCAGGGCAGAGTCTCAGGAGCTGCCCTGGAGCAAAGGTCACAGGAGGTGGTCTGGGTGCATTTCCCCACTTTGCTCAGTGTTTCTGTGCATTTTGCTGTAGTGGATATCTTCAAAGTCCTGTGTGTGAGCAGTGTAGTAGGCACAGTGGGGAGGAAACCTCCTGCTGCTAGGCTGATGCCAGGGCATCCCTTTACAACAGCATCAGCCCCGTGCAGTGAGCAGAAGCTGGTTCCCTTCGGCACCAGGACAGGGCTGCCCAAGCCCCAGTCTGGATCCAGGTGTAGGAGCAGATGTTGGAGGGAAAGCTGATCACTGAAACACGAAGTCTGCCAATCTTCCTTGGCTTTTTCTGCAGTATTTTTTCCTGGGGTGAAACTCTTTGTTCCAGCTGGAGTCTCACTGTTTGGGAGACAGTGGTGGGGAACTGTCTGGCTGGTTTCCCATTCCAGCCTGGCAGCTGTGCTCTGCTTGGAGGGTCCAGCAGCCTTCCTGGGGCAGAGAGGGTGAGGGGGACCTGGCACGCCATGGTCCTGCAGCACTCAGCTCCTCTGGAAGCACGGGATAGCATCTGAGGGGGGCAGCTGGCTTAGAGAGCTGGGGAGATTTTCCTTTATTTCCCACCCCTCCTTAAGAAGTCCCATGTGAGCTGGAATCTGCCACCATCTCTAGACCTCATTCCCCCAGAAAGAGAAGGGACTTTGGAACTGGTTGAAGACACAAATTTTTATACACAGAAAAGTCTGATCCCTGTAGAAAACTTCACGCACTTACCCTGGCATTAGGGCCGGGTACAAGTGTTTGACCAATGTACCTCTTCCAAAAAGGTCATCAGTTATCTGGATATAGCAAAGCTTTGCACTGTTCAAACTTGCAAAACCATGCAAGATTTGCTAAACATGCAAATTAGTAGTTTATCACTAACAGTAATAAAAACTAACACTTCCATTTCCCTGTTCAACCTATCATCAGTCATTCCCACCCCTGGAACTGCACATCTGAGCAACGGGAGCTGCTCGTGTGCGCGCCTTCAGCTCCATCATCCCAAACCCCTGCGAGAGCAAACAGCCTCCCTCTTTCTGCATCCAAAAGCTGTGGACCATCCTCAGGTGGACCATCCCAGAGCTCAGTGAATGGCTGAGTCTGTCCCAAGTCTAAGCCCTTGTTTGCTTTAAAAAAAAGTCAATTTACATCTTTGTATGCCTTCCACCTGTTCCTGTTTGGCTGCCACCAGTCTGTTTTTTAATCACACACAACTTTCACTCTGAATTGCACAGGCAGTGTTAAAATCCTGCTTGCAGCTAAATGTGGTGTGAAGCTGTCCTCAACATCCCTCCTTACCTATGGGCTTCTCCAGCCTTGGCCCAAAAACAGAGGACCAGCTGAATTCTGGGAGCACGTTGCCTCTCACCTCTCCTCAGCTCTGTCCTGCTCCTCCAGGGCAAAGTAAGCCAGACAACGGTGTAATTAAACCTTCTCCTCACTTAAAGTACTGTTCAGGGAATTTGATTCCCAACCGCTATTTATGGCTATTGATTTCTGCACTTCTTATTACCGCGGTAAGTGACCTGTAACCAGAGCGGCAACTGGCGGGTTTATCAATCTCTTTCAGATAATTAGTAACACAGGAAGTTGGAGAAAGAAATAAATGGTGTGGTTGAGAAAAGTTTGCTTACCACTCAAAGGGGGCTACCAGAGCCAGCAGAAGAGGCAATGAAGACCTGCACTTCATCATGCCCAGCCTGGAGGAGCTGGCCTTGGATGCTGCTCCAGCACCTGGTCAGGATTTGGGCGGTGGAGGGGACAGTATCTGTCCTGGACTCTTGTCCTATCAGGAGCAGATGCCAGCTCCAGCCTTACAAAGGTCTTCTTGTCTTGGGTGAACCCACCCTCTGCTGGAGAGCCCCGTGCATGGGAGCCCAGCCTGGGGATGAAAGGGGCGGGTGAGTGGAGCAAGCACCAGCACCTGCGTGACCATTGGTGGGGCCAAAACGCGATAAAGCCCTTTCAGGCAGATCCTGTGTGTTATTCCCTGGACACCAAACCAGCCCTGTTCCCAGTGGCCTGCTGAGATGAGGGCTGGTTGGTACTCAGAACCAGGGCCAGAAGGATAATTATCTTTTTGGCCTCTTTCCTATTGAAATGTTGCCTGCAATTAACGCTTACCAGAGGAGCCAGACAGATCATGGCCCTTGTTCGGATCTGGGTGGATCAACCTGCAGAGCGGGACTGGGTGCAGCGGTTGCCTGGGATCAGCCGAGGGGCTGCTGATGAGCGAATGCCTTGTGTTAGTTACATTGATCTCATGCTACTTGTTGTTAAATTGCTGTAAGCAAACTTGGCAATCTAAAGATGATTAAATGAACCAGTCCTGCCAGAATAAACCCAGAGCTTTTATTAGCAAGAGGGAGCAGCAGGTTATCTGCAGGTATGTTTAAAGCCCTTGTGATGCCCCTGCGCCCTTCTGCCTTGGGCACTGCCCCTAATCATTAGAGCTGGGGACAAAGAGATTTCAAGGGTGCAGAGGGTGGCTGGAAATTGAGAGTTAAAAATAAGAATTAAACCCATGTCTCCTCGAGGCTGGGTCAGGGCCTTACCCCCAAATAATCGCTTTGCTGCTCCTAGCTGACCTCTTTCCCATGCAAATAGCTTTTCAGTGGAAGGCTAATTCATTCTCACAGCTAAAAATGATCATTGCTGTGAGAAAGTGTTCTGGGCGTGAATCCTTTTTGCAGCAAATAGCAGCATTAACAGGTTCATTTTCTCCCAGCAATGCTATCAAAATCTCTTTAAGCTGCTTCCAGAGCATACCACAGATGCACTAAACCAAGCCTGCAAAATGGGTGGGAGATGTGATTTGCGGTCAGACCTCCTGCCTCAGCCTCAAAACCCGACTCAACCCCGTGCCAAGCAACATCCATGCCTGATGGCTGCAAGAGTCCGTGTTCCCTCCTGAAGTGCCCTGGGAGTATGTCCTAGAGATGGCTTCATTTCTTAGGAAATGTGCAGGAAATTTCTGCTTGTCCGTGGAGGGAGATGCAGAAGAACTGCCTGAGAATGGAGCGGTTTCCCTGCACATCTAAACCGTACATCCCACCTCTGTATCTCCAAGCACTGGGTGGAGGCCGGGTGTAAGCCTTTATCTCCTGGAGTTTTCCCAGAAACCAAAGGAATAAGTAGTTAAAGCCCTGAAATCATCGGGTGGATCATTGCCAAAACTGGGAAAGAAACATGAGCTGTTGATCCTCTGCTTTATCCATCAAGCAAAGCGCAGCTCACTGCCACAGTTACAGGTACTGATGCTGTAACGCAGGCTTGCAGGTGCAGTGCTCCAGCTCAGTTATGGGTTTAGGAACCGTGTTACAGACTGCTGTAGACTTGATGTGGGGCAAATTCTAGCTGTTTATTAGACTTCTTGTCCAAAGCAGACATTTTTCCAGGGACTCAGTGATTTTTTGTGCAATGCCAAGCGCTAGCCCCAGCTCTTGAGGGCCATAGAATCATAGAACAGTTTGGGCTGGAAGGGACCTTTAAAGGTCACCTAGTCCAACCCCCCTGCAGTGAGCAGGGACATCTTCAACTAGATCAGGCTGCTCAGAGCCCTGTCCAACCTGGCCTCGGATGCTTCCAGGGATGGGGCATCTACCACCTCTCTGGGCAACCTGTTCCAGTGTTTCATCACTCGCATTGTAAAAAAATTCTTCCTTATATCTAGTCTGAATCTACCCTATTTAGTTTAAAACCATTACCCCTTGTAATGGCGTATTACATTACATTACAGGATGTCATATTAGAGGTTTCTTCTGGCTCTGGAAGAAGCATGGGGATGCACATCTGACAGTCAGGTTTTGAAGCAAGAGGGATGACAGGGCTGAGCAGCATTTCACTCAAAGCAGCCGCAGCCGCGAGGCTGTGGATTCACAAAGCCCAAGGATGTGCTGAATGCAGCAGCTGGCTCTGAGCAAACGCTATCCAAAGGTCATCAGTGATGCTCCCTTTGCAAAAAAGCCCACACGCCTTCCCCATGACAACCTGTTACATGCTCCAAAGGAAAACAATATTGCTCTTTTTTTATTATTTACATTGAGACTGAATTGCCTCTTGCATTCGGTGAAGCTGCTTCTGCTACCTTGTAAATCCAAATCATGACTTTTTGGGGTGATGTGAGTCAATCCCTCTGTGGGCTGAACTGGTAGTTTTTATTGAGCCTGTAGTGATCTGCCAACGTATGCTGGGGAGAGCTGGCTGAGTTTCCTTGGCATTGCTGGAGATGACCAGCAATGGGGAAAATGGAAACACTGGGACCAGATAACCCTCCTCTTTGGTGCAGTTTCATATCACCGTGATGCAAACCTGGAGTAACATGGCAAGGAAGCAGGAGCTGCAATTCAATGTCTGTGGGGAAGAAGATTAAAAAGGATGGAGATGCCCTCTCTGGAAAGGAATAGCACTCAGAGATCTTCCAGCGAGCCCTGGAAATGACCATATTTTCCCATGGCTATGCTTTCCTTCATCCATCTCTTTCCTTCTGCACTCCTCAGGACCTGGCTCCTTTGCCCTGCTCTGCTCTGAAAGGCACTCAACTAAAAAATAAATGTCCCCAGGTTGGTCTTGCTAAGCACTCTGTTCACTTGATGAATGGCTCTGCTCCTATTCTTCCCCCGAGGTGGCTGAGATATCACTGCCCAGCAAGGTTCCAGAGGGGCTGCATGCCAGCCCCACGGCCAGAAGTGTGTGAAACCCACTGGGGTCGAGCACGCCGGGTGCTCGATGGTGCTGTGCCAAGAGCCATGCAAGTCCCTGGGCTGCAGCAGGAGCAGGTGGGGGGAGAGTTGAAACTTCCAGAAAATTCAGGATAATTCACAGAAAGGCAGGATCCGAGCCAGAATTATGGCAAAAAGACTTTGAAGGGGAGTTTGATGGAGTTGTCACTGTCTTCATCCCATGTCAGCATCCACCTGGCACGAAAAGCAGCTCTGAGGCAGAGGACGGGAGCTTGAGCACTGACCTGGTGCTGCTGCATGGGACAGCCAGTGCCCAAAACCACATGGCACTGAGCATGGCCCCTGGGGCCGAGGGGACATTTAATTGCCCCTGATCTTAAGGGAAACTCAACTCCAGAGCATGCCAAGGAAGGGAGTAAACTGGAGACCCAGGTCTTATTCCTGAATACATCACACACCCCCTCAACTACCTCGGGCAATCTGCTCACGCTCTCTTAGCAGCAAAGTAGTGTGAGCATTACTGTCCTACTTTGCAGTGATGTTTTGAAGATGACTTTGTGTTTCCCTGGGGAGAGGGACTGGAGGAAAACCTGTTCACCAACCAAACCAGGGTTTACCTACCCCATTTGTAAATGGCACGCTAAGGCCCCGAAACCACCGTCTCCTGGGAGAAGCTTGCTTTTTTCCCTCCTTTTATTCCCATGGAGGAAAAACTATCAAGATAAATTCATGGATATAAAATCAAAATACCTTTTTGGTAACCTCTTCGATTCTTAAAGTAAAATAATGATAATAATGAGCACTGCAGTTTCATTCATCTCAGAAGATTTAAAAAAAAAAAAAAAAGAAGAAAAGTCAGGCCAATTTCCTTTTGCTTGCCAACAGATAACAGCCTGACCCAGATTGACAGAGCTCAGCTTCCTCTCCAGCTTTGATTTTCTTGGGGGGGCTTAGTTCTGGCTGTCAGACCCCAAACCCCAAGGTTGCAAACCACAAGCAGAGCTGCCAGTCACTGGTGGGCTGGTGGGGTGGAAGCAGTGGAGGGCTTTTGGTCAGGTTTTTAATGGGGAGCACCATGCTTTGCTCTCCTGCTTTTGATGCAGCTGAATTTTTCTGCTAATCTGCCCATCAGGTTCACAATGAGAACTGCTGGTTTCTGAACACACAATCTGGCAATTTATTCAGGTGACTAAATAAAAGGGAGGGAAAAAAAAAAATCCTTGCTCCAAGTTGTGAGCGCTGAGCCCTTGGGAACTGCAGCCCAAGCTATAGAGAAATAGCAAATAAATGCTGTGGAGTGGACGACGTTTGCGCTGTCCCTCCTGCAGATGGAATGCCTTTACATTAATTATATTTAGAAGTAATTTCTGCCAAGCCTTTTAGTTTAGTATTATAAAAAGTTCCTTTTGTCACTTTTTCCCCTTTTTTTTTGCACCACTGTGAAATGGCACGTTAGATGGAATAGGCTAAAATAATGCAATCTGATTGAATAATGAATAAAGATTAATGAATTTTTGCTAATGTAAATGATTACATGGTAATTGATTTAATAATATAAAATTATTTTCTGCTACAAAGTATGATTAATGATACCAACTGAGCATTTGAATCGTGTGCCTTGTTTTTGTAAGTTCAGTGATTAAATAACTAATACAATAGTTTACTCTTAATTTTTCTATAGGCAGTGATCATTGGCTAATTGATTCAGACACAAAGGTTGAGCAAACCTACACTTTTTAATATATCAAAACTCTTAGTCACTTCTTGACTTCTCAACAACAAAATTAAAAGGAGCGATAGCTTCTTTTCCACATCATGAAATTGTTCATTAGTTACATTTTAAGGGTAGTGCATTGTCGATGTGATGTGTAATGGTCCTCACACAGAGCACAGGCCAGGAGTAGAGCAGGGATCTGATATTAGGCTGAGATGGAGAAAGATGAGCAGTGTCCTGTCTCAAAGCCTGGGGGCCAAGGAAGAAAAGAAGGAAAAAGGGATTTTTTTCCCCCTTATTTTGTGGGGAAACAGTCCTGTTTTGCACATGTTTCATGCTCACAAGACCTTCCAGGGCAAGGGGACCTCACCACCCCACACCCCAATTTGCACCCCAATTTTGGCAACTATTTCAACACCTCTGAATTATTTGTCTCTTTGGTGACAGAGATAAATAAGCCGTGGCCTCCCTGCCTTTGCAGGATGTTAATGAAGCGTTTAATCATTTGGTGTTTCTTTTGCTTTGGCTTCTTTTTATTTTAGTTTGCAGGAATCAGAGAAACACTCGAGCATGGTAAAAGGCGGCTATTGAACGTCTGTATCTGTTATTTGCCCCCATGATGGGGAATTAATTGCCTTTTGATTAATGAGCCCTTCAGAGCTGTGCCTGAGCTGGGACTGAAGGAAAGGAGGAGAGAGAAGGGGGAAGAAAATCAGCTGCTCTGCTCTAATATGATGTTTTCTGGGATGCCAAGAAGGGGTTAAAGAGCCAAAAGTCGGTGGTTCCACAGGGTGGTGGCAGTGGTGGAAAGGCAGAGGGGGAAATCGTAGTCTTGGCGTGTGTCAGAGGAGAGAGAGAGAGAAATTCAAGCAGCAGTTTAATTTTACGAGTGCTTTCACGCCCCTTCAATGGAGAAGGGGAAAATGATTTAATTAAAAATATATTTACTTTTAATGCAACCATCAATATTTCCATCCGTGCTGATTGTTAAGAGGGTTTGTGTGTTTGCATGTTTAAACACTTCCAGACTCTGCCTCTCACTTACTCCTCCATCAGCAGCCAGTCGTGCACACTCATATGGATGCCCGTGCACACTCACCCAGCCCCCTGTGTGCACACTCACTTGTGCCACTGTGCACTCTCATCCAGCCTCCCCAGGTTTGGGGCTTGTGTAGTTTTTGGCAGTTCCCCAAAAGGGGAGAATTAGCAGTCTCCCACCCTCCAGATCTCCAGCTGAGAGCTCTGGATTTCAGGCCCCCCTATGCCCTTTCCCCTGTGATAGTGCATTTTGCTGTGCACAGGGTTTCTTTTGGAGGTACCAGCCAACCCCAGGGCTCCCAGTGCACCCCAAACTCCAGCCCCACTGTGCTCGTGGGCTGGTTGGGGTGTCTGCAGCAGAAGGGGGCTGTGGGGCCAGCTGGGTCCTCTGTCCTGCCAAGTGAAGGTGCTTCAGGTGCAGAGGTCAGGCAAGGAGGTCAGCATGAGCATCCCCTAAATGTGGGAGTTGGGAGCTGCCCCTGCTGCTATTTCCTAGATAATTTAGTCAATTGAAAATGGCAGGGTTCAGGGATTTTAGCAACAACACGCAAAGAGTTGTACAGTAAAGCTCCAGCAGCCCTTCTGATTTGTATTCCTTACCAGCATCAAAACGCTTCCCAGTTACCCATTTGCCTTTCTTGTTCCTACACTACATGGATGGATTTAAAGGATTTCCCCACAATAGCCTTTAAATCTCCTTGCCGGGTGCTGCTGAATGGCGGCACAGTTTGACGCGGCTCTGCTGTCTGGGTCCTCCCCATGTTGCTTTGCAGCTGACTGCACGAGGACAGCGGCTTTGTGTGAAATACGGCTGGAGGAAGGTGCGTTTTGGAAACAAAAAGTTTGGCTTTTGAGTGAAACAAATAGTCTTTGTCAGTTTGACCTTGTAGCTCAGCCACCACACCACTAGAGATGGCAATGCTTGCTCAGTTATCATCTTTCTTTCTCTCTCCAGAGAAACTCTTGTCTCCTAAGACTGGCAGCATCATTCCTTATTTCTAAGACTTGGACTGTATTGGTTTGGTTGGTCTTACTTTGTTGGTTTTTTTAATATTTGCAAGGCCACCAGGAACAAGCGCTCCTTTCCTCAGGGCTGAGTAGATTGGTCTGACAATTTTCAGCCCAGTTTTTCCTTTTTCATGGTTGTTGCAGCCTGGGATGAGGCTCTGGGTGGAAGTCTGAGCTATGGCACGGGGTTCTGCAGGACCCACCAGGCAATGCCAGCAGGCTCCGAGTGCCTGTCCTCGCTGGTGCCTCAGAGCCGAAAGGAAAGCAGCAGCTCTGCCTCTTTATTGATGCAGCTCACAGCTTCATTTCCCCTCTCATATTTCAAGTGGAAAATTTGGTGAAAACAAAAAATTAGCAGGACATTCTTAGTAAAGTAGCAACAGGCAGTACAATCTATTAGCAACAGCCTTTTTTTGTGCATACACAGTTATTGCTTAGTGTATGTTTACAGCAGAGTTGCTAAAGGATAGAGCCGTCACTGAGATCTGAGAGACTGTGAATCTTCCTTCTCCTGGCAGGTTTCTGGTCACAGCCTGTCGGAGTGGCCCCATCACTCCACGTCTCCCCGAAGGAGGAGGCTGCACTGGAGCCTGTATCCTCCAGTGAGACACAAATGCAATTTACTGATTTTTCTGAAAATGGTGTTGAAATGATATTAATCCCTGGCTCCACATGAAAGATCAAAAGAGCCAGGGAGGCAGTGTCGGGCATGAAATGGAAATCATGCTCTGCAGAAAGAAGAAAGAGAATTGGAAACTTCCTGGCGGAAATACCCGTGTATTTAAACTGAACCCAGTGGCAGCCAAAGTTGCCTTTGCTGGACCCAAACCACTGAACAGAAACGAGGACAGAAAGTCCCAGAGGGCTTCTGTATTTCACTCCTCTGTCTGGAGAAGGGTCTTTCTGAGCCATTTCTAAGACAACGCTGCAGTCAACCCTTTGCCTTTTATTGCCACAGTCTGTTCCACTTCTCATCAAATACAGCCCTGGATCTTTTTCCGCCGAGCTGCTGCCCAGCCCGTTGTAGCCCATCTGGTGTTTGTGTGAGTGACTTGCCATCAAGCTGCACACTGGTCCTCCCTGAATTTCATCAGCTTAATTGGATATCTCAGGCCCTTTCTCCAATTTCCCATCACTGGGTCTCAAGTCTGGTCTGAATTTGGTTTTGTGTCCTCCAAAGTACCAGTAGCCTTTCCTGGGGTGAGCCCTCTGCAGATCTGATAAACATCTCCCCTTTTCCATCATCTGGGACATTAATTGAAATATCAAATTGTACCAGATCAGGAGACCCCTGTTAGATACATCCCTCCTTCCTGACAAGGAACCATTGATAATCCCTCTCTAGGTACAGCCAAATTGCAATATAGAGCTGTTTCCCAGCGTGCTGATGAGAATGTCATGGGAGACAGCTTGAAAAGCCTTCCTGAAGTAAAAACAGATGACATCTCCTGCATCTTCCCCCAGCACCAGCCCTGCTACCCTGTCATTGGAGGATATTAGATTGGTTTGACCCAATTTGGTCTTTACAAATTCACATTGGCTGTTATTCATTTTCCCGTGTTCTTCCAGGTGCTCGCGCAGGCTTTGTTTATTCTTACTATGCTTCTGAAAATTAGAGGTAAACTCATTTGTGTCCCTCCCCTTTTGAAGAGACAGGTGTTGAATCTGCCCTTTTCTACATTTTTGCATCGTCATCTTCTCAAATATCGCTAAGTTGGCTCTGGAAACGTGTTTGGTGGTTCTCAATGTGCCTGGGGATGAAGCTGCCACAGCGCAGCTGATTCAAAAATGCCTGCCTTAGCTAAGTACACTTGAAACTCTTCTGTCCCTTCCTAGCCTGATATCTTACTCCTCAGTGTTAATTGTGTCAGACACAACTCACAGTTGATCTGTTTAGTAAAGACTAAACTGAAAGAGGCTTTAGCCTTCTCAGCATTGTCTGTCGATAGCTTTCCCCCTTCAGCCACTCTGACATTTTCAAACCGGATTTTTTTTTTAAATTCAAAGTGACTTTTTCTGCTGTTTTAAAATGTAAATCAATTTATTCTAAAAAATAGAAGCATTTTAATAACAAGGCTGCAAAGGTTGAAAAATAATGCTTTGAAATAGCTGAAGTAAAATGTTTCTTGCTACTTGAGATCAATTCTCTTTGGAATAACTATTCATGGTTGGGCCAGAAATTGGGATTTTTTGTCCCATTTAAGAAAGAGAAAAGATTCAACCCCCCAGTTTCTCATAATTTTGTTTCTCAGTAATCAGAAACACCATACTCACCCTGCCATGCGTTGGCTCAACCAGAGCATTCAGTACCGCTGCAGCTATTTCCCTGTAAGATTTCTCTGGGCCAGAAAACTCTGGATTCTCATGCAACTCCATCTGTATCAATAGCAATCGGTGCCGCCAGCCTGAATCCACAACAGGGAAAATTGGACGGGTATTGAGCAGAAATGTGTCTTGTCCCACGCACAGCATCTGAAAGCTAGTTTGAAATGCAAATAGGATGGGAAAGGCTATGGAAATTCAATAACGAATGTTCCTTAAGTTTCTTTCCATACAGCACGGATCATTAGGTAGAGCTCTAGCTGCCCAGAGACCTCTGGCATGAAACAGAAATATGAAATCTGATTCGCTCGAGTCAAAGTCAGAGCCATCACATGCAATGCTGTGTGAACCTACTTACCTGTTTCAGTTCCATCTTAGAAAAAGGTGATATTTCTTATTCCCGATCCCATGAGAAGATCATTCCAGGAGCCCACTGCTCTGGTTAAAACCTTCTCCTGACTTCCAGTGTGAATTGATTTGTGGCCTAGCTCCTCTTATGCAAACATTGTCCTTTAACTTAAGTAGCTCTTCTTTCCTTGTGTCTGGGTGATGGATTGAGCGAGAGCGTGTTTGCCATTTCAGCTGTCTCCCACAACAGCTGCTGCTTCAAGTGAGAGAAGGATGGCGGTTATCTGTATAAACAGCTTTCTCCAAAAAGTGATTGTTTCCAAAAAGAGATGATCAACTTTCTAAAATCAACACTTAAGCGCTTTCAGTGGTTTGGAGATTTTCATTGGAGAGCTGAGTCAGGGGGTTCAGGGCAAAGAAAATGATAACTTTTCTTCCAGAAGTCAAAGTTACCAGTTTTTTTCCTTTAGTTTTAGCTGAAAAGCCATCTGAAATAGAAAAAAATTGTTTCAATAGGACAAATTTCCAGGCTCTGCTGGGATATGAAACTCAGACTCAGGGTCCCAAGGTCAATTCCTGCATCTACCACTGGTCATCAATGGATGACTTTGAGCCAGTCCTTTGCCCCCTGCCTATATTTCCTCATCTGTAAAACAGGAAGAGGGAATTCACCCAGTCTGGGAGAAAAGGGCTAAAAGAAACTGTGGGGTTGTTTGAACAGCCATCAGAACGCCAAAGAGGTGGGAATGAGCCACGAGAAATCCTGTGAACGGGAGGAGAACAAAGATGGAGTAGAAAAGCCCCAGTGCTGTTCCGGGCAGGGGATGGGGAGGTGCAGGGACCACTGAACAGGGAACCTGGATGTCCTGTCCCATAACTGGCCACCGTTTTGCTGGACTCAAATTCCACTGCAATGGTTGCTGTTGGGGCAAATGAACATGGAACATTCCACCGGCACACACAGCTGCGAAGGCTGACATTCACGACTCTTTGGCCGCTGCCGTTCCCCCCGTAGCTCTGCTTTACACACAGAAAGCGCACAGCACCATTTCAGAGGTGACCGATACCCCATTGCTGCGTCGTGCTGATGTGCCAGAGAGAGGGAAGAGCAGGAAGAGGACGTGCTTCGCCTCAGCAACTGCGGCGTAGCCATTTCCCAAGAGCATCAAGAGAGCAAAGTCTGTTGTGGAGGGTACTTAAATCACTAATTAAAGCTGTTAGTCTCCGGATGACACTAGTATGGCCTCTTCTGGGCCTGCTTGGAGGCTAGGGGGGTGGAAGAGAAGGATCATCATCTTGTTTTTCTGTCTCATGCCTTTGCTTTTTTTCCATCATCCTTGCTGCCTGGGATTCACTCCTTTATCCTTACAGACGTCTCACCTAACTCCCGTGGTTTAAAATTAATATAATATTGATCGGAACGGTTTGGAGAGATTGCAGGTCATTTGCATTCTCCCGTCTCTCTTCATTTCTTCGCCGAAGCCCATCTGGGTGAAGTTTGGCGGCTGGAGTGAAGGAGGTCTGGTTGCTATAGCTACCAGCACTGCCTTCCTCCCAGCGAGGAGGAGGAGGAGACCACAGGACTTCAGAGCAAAGCCATTTTGCACAAACTTTTGCCTCTGAAAGTCAGCCAGGGGCTCCACGGCACCCTTGGGTCACCCTTCTCCTCAGTCCTCCCCTCCGGCAACAGTGCGATGCCAGGGAGGAGGAACGACCGCCCGCTCCCCGTGGGCAAGGAGAACCTGGCTGCAAAGCTGGGGATCTCCAAAAAAATCCTGCCTATCCCAGCTTCACCGGGCACCTAATTCGGATGCCACTTCTGTCCTCCTGGATTTTTTACCATGCTGGAGAAGGACACGGGGGATAGTTTCTAGGTAGCAAGAGCCCTTCGGGACCTCGTACCTTCCTGGGGCTGGCAGGTACAACCTGGTTCTCTGGGGTGGCCACGGGTGCCAGGGGGGTTGCACAACATCCAATATCGCAGATGACATTAAACACCCAAGTGATGGGGCTGATTCCTTTTTTTTGGCTTTTCCTGCTGCATCCCCCAAATCAGTACAAAGGACTGAGCACTGCACTAACCCCCCAGCACCCCAAAACCTGGGGTTTCATCTCCCTTTACACTATGGAGGGTACAGGGCCTATGAGGAGAAACAGACCAAGTAGGTCTTGTATAACATGGACTCCCTTTGTTTCCAGGTTACTCTGGATTGTCTGTAATTATGTCTAGGGATGCATGCCATGATAATTGTTGATTATTTGCAGCTCCTGTGGGACTGCTTCCTTGTGAAAGAAAGGCAAAGAGCCTGCACGTAATGTAGACGAGAAATTCAGATCAGCAGCATATTTCTGGAACAGGCTCAAGAACTGAATAAATACGTGAATAAATTAAATAAATAAAAGGTGTGGGGGAACGAGGGAGATGGCCTTGCTTTGTCAAGATAACTGTACCTTGTCCCTCTGTCTCTGCAAACTCTGTTGAGCAGATTTATTAGTTTTAATTAAGGGGGGGGAAGGGGGGGGCAGGGGGAAGAGCTGGGAATACATCCAAATTCCAACTCACAAAATCACTGCTTCTTCCTTAAGATTGAGAGAGAAAGAGGGTGAACGACCAGAATAATAATCAGAAAAGAGATCTGGGTGCCAAGAAAGCCATTTCTCTGCCCAGCCTTTGCGCTGGCTCCTAGGATGAAGAGGAACTTGTTCAGAGCTAAACGGGAAGTCCTGGTAGGGTCAGAGTTTAGGGCTGGAGCCTGTATAAAGTTTCGAATGGGGCAGATGAAAACTCCTATCAAAACTTCTCCTTCAGTAGAAAACTGGAGCTGAGTTTAAGCTTTTGTCTGTGTGTAAAGTACTGTTTTTCACAGAAAATGTGATTTTTTTCATTATAAGTCCTCCTCCCCAAGAATGAGTGATTTGGGGTCAGCCAGTTGCTGATGTACCCTCAGTGGGCAGGGTGGTGTCCCTGGACAGTGACACTGTGCACATGCTCCTTCAACAAGTGCCAGCACTCAGGGCATGATGAGAGGAGACCGTAGTGACGTTACATGGCATTTCAGAACACCAATATTTCCCCTTTTCCATTCCCCAGCACTGGTTTGCAGGCAAACCCAAGAGCTTGGGAAGGTTTGGGAGACTGCTGTGGAGGCACAGCCTGGCTGAGGGCTCCAGATTCCTGCTGGAGGCGCTGCACATGGCCAGCTTTCCAAGGACCTACTGATGAGATGGCGGGTACCCGTGGGGGGAATCTGGGTGCACAACATCCGGCTCTCTTGCAGAGATTAGGGTTGCTGGCAGCTCCTCTGCCACTTGCCACCGTGTCCCCATGACATCATGGCCAGCCCCTGTCACAGGGACATGTACCCATACTGCCCTGGGCACTGGAGGATGTGATTTTTGTGCCAAAATAATATCAACCCTGCTACCCAAGGGGTCCACTCATGGATGCTGGTAGAAAGGTATTTAACTGGGGTGTTGCCTAGTCCCAGTGGCAGAAGAGAGTTAAAAAAGTAATAAAAAGTCAACTTTCAGTCCAGAAAACATTGAGAATTCAAACCATCTGAAAGAAAATGGTGCTTCCTTTTATTTATTAGGGGTTTTTTCCTGTTGGCATCAAGTCGACATTTCCTGCCAAGGATTTGATGAGGATGAAATACATTTTCTCCCTGTCAAAATGGTCTGTCAGCGAGCCCCAGTCTGTAAGCATCTCCCTCCCTCCTTCACGGTGCAGCACAGGGCAGAGGCCCCTGAGCAACTGCTCACTCCAGGACCAGCAAGAGGCAGCTTCGTTAGCCCAGCATGTGTATCAGATCATTAGCCTTGATGAGTAACCAAGAGCTAAGCTACCCTTGGCCCTCTCCTGCAGATAGTATCGTTTCATTCCCTGATTCAGGGAATGTGCCTCTTGCCTGGTATAGAAATTACCTTTACAGCCACCATCAGCTTGTCCCTCTGACAAGGTTGAACCTCATCATGTGGCCCCATGGAGGTCCTGAGATCTGCAGAGAGCTGGAAGATGGACACAAAGTGTAGACTGGGAAGGAAAATGGGCTTTGTTTTTTCTTCCATATTGAAGTTGTTCCCTTTCAAGTTTTCTTTCAGCCCATTAGGAACCATTTCAGAAGAAGAGCTGGGAAGAATAGACTTGGATCTGGCTGCCAACATCACCAGGGGTCAGAGGTACTTGGACCACAGATTGTGCCTTGGTCCCATCTCTGCCCTTTACAGATGTTCATTAAAGGAGTTTCACAAGAAAAAGAGCATCACTCTGCAGGAAACAGCAGCTAGAACATTTTATCTTTGACTTCTGCAACTTCAACAAGTCCCTTGGGGAAGAGCACAAGCAAGTTTTATTAAAAATAAAAAACCCTTATGGAGAGGACTAACACTTTGTCTTCCGTATTTAACAGGAGCTGCTGGACATAGCAAAGACGCTTCAGAAAGGCTCTCGGGGCAGAGCAGGACATAAATAAACAGTCCTAATAAAGGCTGGAGTGACCCAGCACAACGATGAATGTGCAGGGGCCCTAAGGCCACAGCCAGGTTTGATCCATCTTGTGGCCAAAACGCTGGGAACAACAGGAGTTCCCAGGGAAAACACAGCATGACTTAGCACCACCATGAAAACTGGCTCTGCAGTCCCACAGGAGAAAAATCCAACTGAAAACCTGGTAGAAAACTGGGTTGTGGCCCTGAGATGAAGATGATGACTTGCTTTATCCTCATTTCACTGAGTTTTCGAGGCTGGCCTGGAAGAGGACACACATTGCAAGCCACCATGGGAATTGCTGTCCCAAGGGTGACTCCACAGACAGAGGGCAGAACACTTTAGATGAGGCAGGAGAAAAGGGTTTGCTTCTGCTCAAAGTACATCTGGTTACATTGGTTGACTTGCAGGCCAGAAAGGTGCAAACTCCAACTGATGGTCACCCACCAACTGGGAAACTCTAAGGGTTTTGGTGCACTTGAGATTCTTTTGTGTCTAATAAGAGCCAAACCCTGCTACCTGCCACCTTTTCTTTAGTTAGAAAACCAAATATAATTGAATCTGGACTGCAATTTTTGAAAAGTTTGTCACAACCCAATTATCTCCAAGATCTCATGCCATCTGTGCTTGAAATCTGCCCAGGTATGCCAAAGTTTGATGGTGGAAAGGTGACAAATAGTCACAGAGAAGGTGTGATTTTACAGCCTCATTTCCCCAGGGAAGCTGTCCAACAAGGGCTACTGGAGGAGGTCAGATCTTGGGTCTGATGGCATATGTTCAGATTACTTCATCAGAGGCCTATTTGAAACATTTCCATGGATGCTGCTGGCAGAAAATTGGTCTTTTTATTTAAACTAAACTATGCTGGTTTTTTCCCACTTGAGAAATGTTGACACTGTGTCAAAAAAAAAAAACAAAACCAAAACCCAAAAATACAGGCCAACAACAAATGTTGAACAAATAGAGACACTTTCACTTTGGAATCAAAAATCAAAATAGATCTGTTGAAAACAGAAATATTTTCATACTGACAATGCCGCCTGCAACTTACGCTCACACCGATTGCTAATTACACAGCCAGACCACTGGCAAAATGCTTGACAGCTAGCTTTGGACAAACCTCAAACAAGCAGCTAAACCACGTCGCTGGCTTTGGGTTCCCTCCACATGTGGCAACTAGGTTTGTTTCATTGCTGCACAAAGTGGTTGCTGCAGTACATTCAGGAATGCGTCTGACTCTGTGGACACCAAATTTACCCTTCGTTTCAGAGCAGTGATTTATGGACCACATTAGAGGACAATCTTCAGAGCCAAGAAGGTGCCGGCGCTGAGCCTGATGTTCATGTTGCTCTCCTCTGTTGTCCGGCTCTGAAAGTCGCAGTGACCCCACAGCTGCTCGGTGACTGGAGGGGATGCACGTGCTTATCTGTGTGACTGGATCTGTCCTGGCTTAGGAGGAACAGGACTCCTGCTTCCAGGTTTGGGGTCAGCCCGAGCAGGCAAGCTCAGTGCCATGAGGCTCTTCCTCTCCCTTTTGTCCTTGTTGGTGCATTTTGGCAAACAGGGTTCTGGGGGGAGCAGGTGAAGGAGGGAAATCCCCGCTCCACCGAGAGCGCTGGGTCAGCGGGGTCTCACCGGCTCCAAAGCCCCTGCACCCAGTGCACCAAGTCAGCTGGGAGGCTGGGAGAGAGCTGAATTGTTTACACATAAACAATCCTGGCACAAAGCCACCTCCGCAAGGGAAAGGGAAAAAAAATCAAACCAGAAAGAACATGAAAAATTAATAGGGTTTTATACTATTACATTTTCCAGGGCTTGCAGGATTGTGGTTTTCAATCCTCAATCAATCACATTTCAATTGGACTGATTAATTTTCCAAAATACCTCTTTGGCTGGCTGGGACACGTGCCCACTCCTGCAAAGCCAAGCCCTGGGCTGGTGGCGGGGTGCTGGTGGGGGGTGCAGGCTGCCTGCCCACGCTGACACCCTGCCCTTGCAGTGCAGCTTCCCTCACTGCAATCCCTTTTCGCCTTTTTGCGCTGCCACGGGGGTACATCCCGAGGTGCATTAACGCTGCTGCGGCCGGTGGATGCTCAGCACCCACTGGCTCTGCTCGGTGGCCAGTGGCCGGTGGCCGCTGCTCCCAGCCCTTCCCTGCAGCTGCCTCCTTCCACCTTGGCCTGCTTACCCCTGCCTCCCCCGATGGCCCGGGGTTAAGGAGAGCACTTTATTGTGCCTAACGAGGTGCTTTGCCCATCCAGCTAGAGAGCAGCCAGCTCAGCCGTGGATTGTCTTTCGCTTTTTATTGCCCAGCGGGAGGAGCACAGGGAAGGTCTTTATGTGATTTTAGAGAAAGACAAAATGCCTTAATAGCAGCCGGCGCTGCCTTTCTGGGACCCAGGGGACCCTGCAGCAGCCCGTAATAATCATCGTAAATAAAAGGGGATGTATCTAGTGTGCAGCATGGGCTGTTAAAACAAGCCCTAGGGTGGAAGGGATGTCTTAAAAACAAGCTTTAGAGGATGTTTCTCTCCGTTTCTCTCCTCATTGCCCCTCTAATTCTCCTTCCCTGCATGGTGGAGCAGTGGAAGGCTGGCACAGCACTGCTTTCTCCCAGCCTCGATTAGCTTGACAAGTGCATATATATATCTTTATCTTTACTTTTCTGCTCATGTGGCCTTAGGGAGGGGACACCCACGTACTTAGGCTCATGCCTGGCTTTCTGGCCTAGTAAAACTGAGTAAAAGGTGTGTTTAGGCTTCTCAGTCCTCCTCTGCTGAAGGCAACCCAATGTTGTCTCCTCCGGCAGCTTTACCACAAGTCTTTTTGTAGCTTGGTTGTCCCAGGTGCACTTCCCTGGGTGTCGGGGCTCTGAGGACATCCCTGCCTTGGGTGGGACGAGAAATGCAGATTTCTAGCCTTGTGGTGCAGGGCAAAAAGTAGAAATCACCAACCTTCACAAGAAAGAAGAGGTGAATGGGGAGGGATGCATATTTTACTGATGGGGAGGAGGGAGGTCCTTTCACAGCAGTGACGTTCAAGGCAGCTGCTTCGCTCCCAGGCTCCCAGCACCAAGCAAGCTGGCAGTGTTTGAGTCAAAAACAAGTTTTTGCAAAGCAGCCCCTCTGTTCTTAGTAGTCCTGGGAGCAGTGCTGGATAGGGAACAGTGTGGCATTGGAGCAAAGCTCCTCGGGAGAGCAGCCCCTGCCTGAGTCTGCAGGGAGCAAGGGACTGTGGTCTCAATAAATCAGAATGAACTTCCAGGAGAGAGGAGGGCTGAGCAGGTTTTCAGGAGCACACAGGGAGTCTGGGATGACTCTGGTGTGGGCTGAAACTGCCTTCTTTAATGGCTCAGAGCATGTTAGGGACATGGGAAGTCTCAGGAGGGAAGAGGCCTAAAAAGACTTTTCAGCATAGAGAATGCACGAAATCCTTTTCCTTTTTTATAATACATGCTTGTCTCTCTCAGGGTGCTTTTCATGGCTTTGCAAGCAACAGATTGGCAGCTAAAACTGTTTTTCTCTCTTTTCTTTAGTTTCTTTTTCCCTCTGCAAATGTTTGGCAGAAAGGAGAACATGCAATAAAAAAAAAAAAAGTTGATTAAAAGCCCTGAGCCCTAGCTGCGAAAATGTTTTGAAGCTACTGTAACTACCTTTATTTTCTACATAATTCTTTCGTTCTGTTGTATTCACACCCTTCACAGTTTCTTCATGTGGCCGTCTATAACTCTGCTGTTGAGCTATCAGTGGTTGGAGGAGTGTTTTTCTTGCACATGCAGGGAACCACTGCACGCAGCTCTCCTTCAAACCCCCCCAGGCTGTTCATGGCCGCAGGACATCTTTGAGAAGCAGCTGGGAAGAGCTCACAGGGATTTTGCCACACCAGGAAGTGATCTCGGGCATTCCCTGACCATCGACCTTCCAGCCGGCTGGGGTCGAGGTGGCCCTGCCTCTGTTTGTGAGGCTGATGTGAAGCTGGTGAGGGCTGCGAAGGTGACAGCAGCTTTGGGAGGGCTGACCACATCCCCAGTCGCCACAGCGTGATTCTCAGTCCTGCATCCTGCTGCCTGGGCATGACCCCACAAATTTAGCTTTACATGGTGTGTGCTCCACCCCAGGCTCCCCGTCCTGTTACCCTGTGTGTGTTAAGCTTTCTTTTCTCCCCTGCATCTAACAGGGCATCACCTTGTCCAGAACTTAATATAATTGCTTATGTTATCCTAATCAGGGTTGGTTTGTGCTCCCATAGCCCATATGGGGCTATAGCACAGAAAAAGGGAGCTCAGCCCTCATTGCCACCGCTCAGCCAGCATGCAGTAACTCCCAGTTGAGTCCTTGCGGTGTGAGGGTAAACCACGAGCAGACCTGAGGTGCTCAGCTCTTGCATGAAGGGCTGACATGAGTAACCACCATATTTTGATGTGCAGGCAAGAGCTCTTGTGTGTTTGTCCTCCCGATGTCTCCTCCGCAGCACAGACTGTGTGTGGGGACAAACACATCTCCTCCAGGACACGGCTGCTTCCCAGCCACGCTGTACAAGAGTTCATCAAGCAATTAACATCCTATGCAATAAAAGCACTTTAGTTCCTCCTGCCGCCTCTCCTATTAAGTCGTCTCCCTCCCCCTGCCAGGAACATTTTGACTTTGGAAACACAGCCTCTTCAAGAGAGCTTTAATGAGGGCTGGAGGCTGCAGCAGAGCTGGAGGCAAACCTGGGATGTTCTGCTCGTGGGGGGTTGTATCCTGACCATATCTAGTAAATATACCCCCAAATCGCCCATCAGGAATTGCATTTAATATCTGCTCTGGTTCTGAGCCTGTGCAGAGGGCACGTGAGGAAAGGCAGGTCCAGGTAGGAGAGGGCTGTCAGCCTTCACAGAATAAATCTGGAGTTTTCCAGTGCACCTAAACAGCTCTCTATAGCCCTAAAGAGAGCAGGAATCAGGTCTCAACTCCCTCCTCAAGCAGGATGAGATGGACCATGTTTACCTGCATCAATAAATGGAAGAAGGATGTAAAGCAAAGGAAAAGGGAAGGAAGCATTTAAATGGGATGTGGACTCAGGAGAGGGCCCTGCAGGCACCTCCAGACCTGCAGGAGCTGATGACATGGAGCTGGCAGTGGTGGTGGAGCAGGGTTTCTTCTCTGGTTGCCTTTATTAGCTCCCCAGGATTTAGGGCACCTGTGCTACCCTCCTCCTCTTCCTCCTCCTTCACGTGATTAATCTCTGGCTTGCCTCTTGCTTAGTAAGAACATAACTATAAGTGCAATCATACAGTTTATGGGCCATAGATCTGCTGGTGTCAGCTAAATCAATAAGGCATTTAGGGCATCAATGGCCCTTTTCCCCCTCCTGTTCTCCTTGTGTCATGCATCAGTGCAATGAGTTGCATGTTCTCAGCTGCCATCAGTTTGATCCTCTCTGCTACCAAATTCAGGTCTCCACACCTTGCAGGTGCCTCAGGGGAAGGTGACAGCCCAAAAACATGGGGAGCAGACTTGAGCATGGGATGGGTGATCATCCACCACCACGCTCCCCAGCCCTGCTGAACTGCTGAACTCAGCCCTGGCTTAGCTTGGGGGCAACCCCGTCAAAAAGTCCTCCTGGGAGGCACAGTGGTCCAGACCAACCCAAGCTGGGCACTTTCTGCAGCCCCCGTGGCAGGCTTTGCACCCACCTTTGCACCCCAGGGCATGAGGCACATGCCTGTGCTTCATAACCCACTGTGCCCAGCTGCAGCCCAGCACCGGCCTTATATCGGTGTCCTGGGTTCGGCTGGGATAGGGTGAATTTTCACAAGAAGCTGGGAGGGGGCACAGCCAGGCCAGAGGACCCAAACCAGCCAAGGGGATACTGGACACCATGCTGACATCATGCCCAGTATATAACTGGGGGAGCTGGTCAGGGGTGGGGGGTGATCAGGGCTCAGGCAGGGGCTGAGCGTGGCGTACAAAGGGGTGAGCGATTGCCTTGTGCATCGCTCACTTTATATATGCATTTATTAGTGGTGGTGGTGTTAGCGTTTTCTTCTTTCCTTGTGGTGTTCTACTAAACTGTCCTTATCTCAACCCCCGAGGTTTTACCTTTTTTTCCCGATTCTTCTCCCAGTCCCACCGTGGGGAGGAGAGAGCCAGCAGCCCCGTGGGGCTTTTGTTGCTGGCTGCGTCTAAACCACGACAATCAGACACTTTCAACTGAAAACAAACCCTCCAAAATGATAATTTGTGTGTTTGGAGCCCAGGGCACCACAGGGGTCCCGGGTGGCCTGGGGCCCTGTGCTGCGGCTCTGCTCAGTCTCTGGGGGTGAGCTGTGCTCACCAGGAGGAGCAGCGATTTTAAAATCACTGAATGTGGCACAGGAGCAGAGTACGGTGTGGAGCAGGGAGGGGTATGGGAACCATGCTGTTGCCACCCTATAGCCCAGGGAAAGGCAGCCCAGGAATCCCCTGGCCACTGCCCAGAAGCCTGTAAAGCCACAGCCGAATGTGCTCTGCCTGGGCTTTGGCACCTTTTTCCTTTTAATTTTCCCCTGCTCTTGGCAAAAACCTACATCCTCAGACAAGGTGCATGAATAAAACACGGCAGCAGCTGCTTCTGCTGCCATTGAACCTTAAAAGCAACACCTGGGGGGCCAGCACCGGCGACAGCACCCACAGTAGCCTGGCTATATTGTCCCTGTCACAAATTATTACAGTCCCACGTGTCAAGGTAGCGGGGTGGTGAGTGTGAGGGGGATGACCAGGTTGAATTCTACCTGATTTTAGTAACACAAAGTGCATAAAAACCTTCCCAAGCCCTTGCTCAGCCTTGCAGAGCAGTTCCCATGCTCCTGCCTGTGTAACTCGGTGACACACAACAGCCACCATCTGGGAAACAGGATGGGACTGACCCCGGGACCTCCGGAGCCGAACAGAACAAGCTGCTCCCTGTGAGCCCGGAGACCGATGGATGTACATGGCACAGGGGCCGGGGCTTGCACACAGCCTGGGTTTTCCATCTCCTGCAACATCTAGTTGTTTCCAGAGTTAAAATAAGCTTAACAGAAATTTCCAGTCTTGGGGCAGAACAAAAGCCTCCCCTTGTGACTGCGAACAGACCAGCTATTTGCATTGATTCGCACAGTACGTTGCAATTATAAATGGAAACCTGGTGTTTCAGCTTTGGTTGAGGGAAGGATTTTTTCTAAAGCCTGAAATTCATCCTGTGTCGCTACAGACAGCCTTGCCTTCATATCAAAACTGCCCCTGGCTTTGCTTCTTTTGGGGGCAAATTTTTCAGGACACAGTGTGTCATGGGGAAGGAGGGGAAGTCCAGGACCAGTCTCCTGCTCTGCTCCACCTGAAGCAAAGCAAACCAGCAGAGAGCAATCCTTTTGGGTATATTTATGCCTGTTTTGCACCATCAGAGCAGCCAGGGGCCAATAATGAATCTGGCCCTTGGCAATCTCATCCAGAGCTGGAGCCATATGTCCTAGACGAGTGCTGCTCAGCACGGCCATCGGCCGCCCGGTAACGCAGCAGCACTGGCACAGCCCAGCTGAGCTGTCCCCCGGCGTGTGCCACGGCCCCGCACCGGTACAGGCACCCAGACCAGGCCAGGGGAGAGCTGGGCTGCCCCATGCCCCTCTGCCTCCTGCACTCTCCATCCTGCTGCTGCGGCTCGTCATGTGGCTCATCAGTGACGTGCCACCCCAGCCACCACGCTTGCTTCTTCTGCCCGCATCAAGGAGCCCTGGTTTTAAGTTATGTATTGTCTGGGGGCACTGTTTTTCTCCCCTGAGAGGTTTCCTGGAAATTCACTTCACATTCTGCAGCTAGAATGAAATCATTTTAATGCATCTGTAGCTCGCCGTGCTCTGCCTTAGTTCAAGAGGCCGGCCCTGGCTGTATTGCTGAGCTGTGCCATGGGACAGGCAAAGCAATCCTATGGATTGGAAATGCAATCCTGTGGATGGGAAATGCAACCCTCTGGCTCCTGGACAGCCACTCCACCACCTGGCACTGGTCCTGCCGAGGACACCAAGGGCTGTGCTGGGGGTCATGCCCACCTTTGGGCTTGGCCTCCCTCTCCATCCTGCAGCAGACCCGGCAGCAGCAAGGGAACCTGGGGAGGGCTCATCCCTCGGTCAGCTCTGGTGGGTGGAGGTGTCCCCAGCTGGTCCAAGCAGAAATCCCCCCCAGGTCTGAGTGGAAATCCCCCTTGCCATCTTTGTGAATGTCTTTCTCTACAGCAAGAGGACTGGGTAGTGCAGGGGATCTCTGCTCCTCTGCGCTGCAGGTATTTGAGTTATTTGAGGATGAATCTCATCATGTCCCATGGACTTGTGCACCTTCAGGTTCCTGAGATGGTCTCAAACCTGCTCTTCTCCTGCAGTGGGTGGTTCTTCATCCTCCCAGTCCCTTCTTTGCCTGCTGTCCCTTGGACTGGAGCACTGCCCGGTGAAGACTGAGGCAAAAAAGTCATTGAGTACCTCAGCCTTCTCCATGTCCCGGGTAACCAGGTCTCACCTTTCCTTCCGGAGAGGGCCCACATTTTCCTTAGTCTTCCCTTTATCACCAACATACTTATAGAAGCTTCCCTTGTTGCCCTTGATGTCTCTGGCCAGATTTAATTCTATCAGGGCTTTGGCTCTCCAAACCTGACCCCTGGCTGCTCAGACAGTTTCTCTGTATTCCTCCCAGGCTACCTGTCCTTGCTTCCACCCTCCGTAGGCTTCCTTGTTGTGTTGGAGCTTGTCCAGATGCTCCTTGTTCATCCACGCAGCCTCCTGACATTTTTGCCAGACTTCCTCTTGAAATGCATCACTCCTGAGCTTGGAGGAGGTGATCCTTGGATATCAACCAGCTTTCTTGGGCCCCTCTTCCCTCCAGGGCTTTATCCCATGGTACTTGGCCAAGCAGATCCCTGAAGAGGCCAAAGGGGTCTCCTGAAATTCAGGGTAGTGAGCTGATCAAATGATGCATTATGATGGATTAGAGATATATAAAAGACCAGTGGGTCACAGCAGAGAAAGCCTGGCCCGGGAATTGGCCAGACAGAAGAAAATGTGGTTGTCAGGTGCAAACAGCAACACCCACGGGGCACTGCCATGGTCCAAGATGGAGAAAAAGCTGTTTCAATTTGTAGCACCGAGTCAAATATTTTGACTCAGGGAAGAGTTTTAATGGTTTTCTTTTCCTGTTAATGTGTTTTGAATTTTTTTTTCTTTATCCCTTCCATAGAAAGTAGAAAATGTTTGTAAAAGGCTTTCTTTGTTAAAATCTCCAATTTTCAATTGAAAAACAACATTTTTTTTTTCCTTTTCCCAGGGTACCTCTGGAGTTACTAATGAGCACAAAGGAAATCACACCGATGCTTGTGCTCAAGAATTCCCCGGGCTGTTGTTGCGCTCCCAGCCGTAGGTGCACGGCTCGGGCCCCACATGCTGGATGAGCCACATCTTGTTACAGCAGCAGGTTAAAGGACATTTACCACGCTCACTCCCATCTACAGAGGATTCCCTGTATCCCCCAGGAGCTGTGGAAACGGTTTGTACCACCAGACCCCCTGGGTCCCAGCACCCCGGCACATCATCCATGTATTTAAGTCTGCTCTTAATCTCCCAGCCCAAATATCTGCCCCTTCAGCAGGGCGCAACCCCGTGTTTTTTCAGCTGCTCTTTGCAGGCTGAAAAAGTCAGTGGGGTCAGCGGAGAGTGGGGTTCATGGGCCAGTGTTGGGGTGCAGGGGAGAGCACCCACCAGCAGCCACTGAAAAGGGCAGAGTCCAGCCACAGCCACCTTATAAAGTGGGCATGGAGAGTGAGGAGGCTCCAAATCCTAAAATAAATTTTTTTAAAAAGCACTAAATAGGATTTATTTTAGGATTTGCATCTGGAGATACCTCCCTCTCTCTGCTGGTGAAGAGCCAGTGCTGAGTAGAGGTTTTAATGGCAAAGTTCAGCTTTGTGCATCCTTGGAGTTGTGTTTTAGGAAGGGATGCTGGGCTGTTTTAGGAGGAGGCTGTGCAGGGCAGTGGCTTGGGAAGGGGATGGAGACAGGGCATTGCAGGACACCCTGGCAGCAGAAACCTTCCCCCATGGAATCAGCTCTGATGAGCTCATTCCCGAAGCAGTTTTTGCTTGGCAGAAGTATTCGGAGGATGACTGCAAATTAAAAACAAACAGAAGAGAGCCAAGAATCATTTATTTAGAGAACATTTTGCAGGTTTTGTTTAGGGTCTGGTTTTATCCTGGCACTTGTTGATTGTATTTGCACTGGAAATAAGATAAATGTGTCACCTGCTCCATTTAATCATTCCCTCTTTTCCTTCCCCCTCCCCCCTCACCTTCTTTTAAGAATTCACCAAAAGAGATTGAGAAAGAGGAAGAAATGTTAGATCATTTGCCTGATTAATGATTCTCTGGGGGGAAAAGAAATCATTTAACCACAATATAGAGCAGTTTTGATTGAAAAGAACTTTAAATTCCATGTTTGAGCCAGGAGCTAAAACTGGTATAACAAACTAAGGAAAGCTCATGTCCATGGAGTTTATCACCACTGGCCCAGGGGCTTTGTATTACTATAAAACAAGCAATCAAATGAGTAAATATGCAAACAGGCTTCCAAATACAAAAGCAAACAGGGAGATGATGGAGAGCCGCTAACGAAGGGAGGATTCAAGGAGTGAAAGAAGCCGAAGGTTGGATTTAGTACTCGCACATGGTGAGGTTTGATGCAAGGATGCCTTGGTCTCTGTTGTGCTGTGCTTCTTTTAAGCGTGTGACTGGCTCAAGCTTGCCCCCAAGTCACAGATACCCCCCTCCCTGTCAGCAAGGCAGGGTGCATCCACACACCTTGGAGCTGCCAGTCCCACCAACATCCCCTGCTCCCAGGGAAATCCTGCTTTTCTGCCTCCTTTGCAGAGTGGGGGATACAGTGCCAGCCAGGAGCCTTTTCTCTGGGGCAGAAGGAAAAATGATGGGTGTGGGCAGCAAGGTTCGGCTGGGGGGATGCAGGTCAGGAAAATAAGTTGGCCCTGAACAAAGAGCCCAGCACAGGACTGAGCTGTGGCAGTGCCATGCCCTGCAGGCCATGGACAACTCTAATGGATTTATTATGTTCCTCCCATCGCTCCTCTGTAACGAAAGAGTATTAAAACCAGTAATAAAAAACTGTAGATTATTTTTCCCCATCTTTTCACATGGTCTTTTAACATCCAAGGAAACAAACCAGCAATTTGCAGTTTCTTCCAAATAATCCGTAAAGAATGAGTGAAAAAAATGTTGTCACAATCGTGTTAATTCTGTTGAGAGCGTACTAATGAGCTATTGCCCTGCTCAGTGAATTGTCTGCTCATTTCTCCCCACCCTCCTCCTCCTCCTGACCCCCCTGATGCCGTGGCATCAAGGACTCGGAGTGTATATGAATGTGGGAAAGTAAAAGCAGAAAGGAAATGGCGTGTGCAGAATAAGCTGTTTGCTTTCCTCTGATTGTTGCTATTAATAAAACATTACATTAAATCAGTACTGGAAGAATATAATTGGGATCATCCATCAAATTTCCAGAGGAGAAGGGCTCCCGTTCGTCAGCCAAATGGAGCGGCCACTGCTACCCCAGTGGTGAGCTCGGAGAAGGGGTGGCCATGCATCCCCGTGTTTTGAACCGATCTTCTCCCCATAATCAGCACCATTTTTGTCCTTTTTCTGCCTGCCTTTTGTATGGGCAAAGGCAGGAGCTGGGGGCAGAAGGAGGCATCAGCTGGGGACCCTGTGGCTGGACTGGAGACTGCTGGGATTTGGGACTGGGGACTGGGGATTTGGGTTTGAGGGCCATCTCTGTCCATGGCCTTCTCACTCCGTACAGGGACAAAGGCTTCTCCATTGCTTCTGCAAGTGAAGCCAGAGGGAAACACCCCTCGGATTCACACCAATAAACTCCCTTGCAATAGAGAGCAGAACAGTCGTAATTTCATCCACTTTTCAGGGCAGCTGAAACCATTAAATGAAGGAGTTGACTCATACAACATGAACCAGAGATTTTTCCCAAGCCCAGTAATTTGTGTTGGGCTAATGCACCTCCTCACTAGTATCATATTATATAAAGAGGCAAATAACTCATCTGTGTGCTCCCAGCCGAGCACAGCGATGGGGGTGGACTCACTGCTGCTGGGCTGGCAATGAGGAAATGCTCTTTACCTGCAGCCAGCCCCAGCTGCCCCCCTTGGCCCCGCACGCTGGGGCTTGCAGAGAAAATCCTGTCAAGGGCCGCGGGACACCCGGGTCTCCCAGATTCATACACGCCAGATCAGTTCTTAGTCTGATCTCTATTAAAACCCTGTGCTGGCAGCTTCTGACCTGCAGCGTCCAGACTAAATTTCCAGGTGGTGGCTTTGTTTAGTCCTATTTTGATGAGATTTAATAAACCCTTTAATATTTCCTCCTGGTGAGGGCATTGGCACTTTAACTTACAGCTCTTGATGTCTTTGATAAATCAAACAGGTCAAATCCCTTTGGTCTGTCACTGCACAGCATCTTCTCCAGGTTCATTCCTGTAACTCTTTCCTGAATCCTCAGTATCTTTCTTCAGACCTATAAGACTGGCTGAGTGTGATGATGCTCCAGCAGCCTCAGCAAGGCAATTCATTAGAAGTGTTCTCTATTAAAAAAGTAAAACACCCACTAATCATTTTCTCATATTCATGTATTATTTTTCCATTCCTTGTTATGCTAAGAACAGCAAATAAATGATGCCATATACATACATCAGACTTATAACAAGCACTAATGATTCTACAATAAAAACAGAATGATAACTGGTAAGACAGAGATTAAGAAAAATAAGATAAATGCATGTGGTAAAATATTTTAAAAACATGTCCCTAATTTCAGAGCATCAAGGCATGATCACAGCTAAAAATATGACCATCCATCAAAATCCCGTCACAGAGGGAGTTTGGGACTCATTTTAGACAATGAAGAGCTAAACGAAATGCCGAGTTTCTTACAGTATTAATACACAACTAAGCAATCCAAGAGGAGGATATTACATTAATGGCATAAATGGATCATAATAAAAGACCATTCTGACATGTCAATGCTCTTACTCAGTTGTATTAGAGAAATCACAAATGGAAAAGGCCTTTTAATAAGGGCTGGCGCCCGCATCCCAGATGCAGCCCCGGCAGCCCCCGGCCCAGGAAGTGGATCCAGCCGGCAAAGTGCTGGGCTGGGGGGAAATCATCATGGTTTGGCTCCCGGCTCTGCCTCAGGTTATTTTAACCTGAGCTCTGCCTCAGTTTACCTCCCAGGTCAAAATTGCCTTTTCCTTGTCTACCTGCCCCCATGTGCTTGCAATGCTTTCAGGGGATGTAGCCCTGGGTAGGACCAGGGGACGCAACGGGACCGGCACTGGCACACGAGCTTCCCCGACAGCCACTTGCTGGTGCCACTTCCCCGAATCCAGTGCACCACCCGCTTCTCTCACTTGAATAATTGGTTATCCAAGCACTGAAGATTAATTACTGGCACTTAATCTCCTCAGAGAGCACTTAGCAACCACCACGCATTAGTCTGGCTTCTGCAGCGAGGCGAATGCCGGGTGCCCTGCTTGGCCCCACCACCCCCTGCTCCCCGCTTTGGGGGCTGCTGGGTTTGGGGTGTCTTTGCACGGCACTGTCGGGGTACGGCCACATTGGCACTTGCACCGTGACCACACCAGCCTGGCACCCAGGCATGGCCGCGGTGCCCTGACACCACAAACCAGGGCTGCCCCGCAGCGCAGAGCACCGCATCCCGCCCCAGCGCCACACTCCCACGCCGGGCAGCGGGAATCGGCTGCGGAGGAAGGAGACGTGATCTTCTGAGCCGAGAGCGTGCTGCTGTTTCTCCACGGCTCCAGTTGCACGTTATTATTATTGCCCACTCCGCAATCAGTCTGTATTGTTTCTAGAAACCCGGCATGAGCAACGCAGATTAGGGGAGAGGAAAAGGTGCTTTATGTGCCAGACTGGAAGGTTTTCAACAAGGTTTTTTGCTTTTGTTCAGTTTTGGGCAAAAGGCGGCTCTTTCAAGTGATGGGAACTTTTTTTTTAATGAATTGGAGATTTGAAAGTTGGGGTAACAGGAGCCAAGTGGAAATGAGAAAATGTGGTGTGGAGCTGATCCCGCTGCGTCGAATTTTCTGATCGCTTCATGAAATTAATCCAACCCTAAACTGTATCTTGAGTCTCCTCGAAAGAGAGAAGGACCAATTTGCTTTGAGATGAATGGGGCTGAAGGGCTTTTCCCTCTTCCTTTAATTAAAAGGGATTCCCATTAAAAATAAAATCAAATAGAGAAGCCGGAGGAAAGTTTCCTATGGAGAGCAAGAAAAAAACTGGAACCAGCTAGAAAACATTCATCTGGGGGACCTTTTGATGAAGAGAATGGTACTTTTCTTGTTTGCCAGCTAGACTTAGCACCCAGGGGGAAAAGTAAAGAGGAGAAACAAACACCCCAGTGCATTTTCTGGGGTGGATGAAGGTCCCGGGAGACCAGAAGAGGAGGCTATGAGCCAGGAAGATGCTGCTGTCCTCTCCTAAAATCACCATGGGCTCCTGCCAAGGACTGGCCAGGGATGCCGAGGGGTTTGGCTGTGGCTCTTTCGCCCAGACAAATCCCACCATGCACAGGCTGTGCTGACCCTGCCACCAGTGGGGCACAAGTGACTGGGAGACAGTTTGGGTGCCATCGCTGTCATTTCCAGAGTGGAAATGCTCCAAAGCAGGATGGGATAAATTGCTGAAATTGCTCGGGGCCTGGCTTGGGCTGTGCCACCCATGGAGGAGCGAGCAGCAAGCAGGAATCTCCTCCAGCAAAACTCAGAGCAGCTCCAGTGTTTGACAACCTGTCTCCTCTTGGAAAGGTCACCCATTAGCTCATGTCACGGTCCCCAGAGGGTGCTGGCAGCCCACTGGGGGCTCATGCTGCAGGGTCGCAGGTCTCCTCTCCCAGAGGGTCCCTGGGAGCCCCCTCATGTGCCGGTTCCATCCCATCCCCGGTCCCCTTCCTGCAGCCTTCCCAGAGGGTGTCAAACTCCTTCAATCCAAGGTTCCCAGGTCCTCTGTGCTCTCCCCGCACCCAGGGCAGTGGTCCTTGGTCTTGCCATCATGGCTGGGTGGCTGCCAGGGTCGGGAGGGTGACAGCACAGGGGTGGCAGCGCTGCCACCCTCGATCTGAGATGCATCACTTGAGCGTGAACCGCGCCCTTTCGCCTCCCCAGGGTGGAAGCGTGGGGGGGTGCTGGGAGCTGGGGGAGCATCTGGGGCGTGGTGGAGCATTGCACTGGGACAGAGGTGTGTCACAGCCTCCCAGGTCCTCCCTCCGCTCTGCTGCAGGCCCCGGCGGGGATGAGACAGATCAGAGATGGTCCCAGTCCCAAGACCTGACTGCTCCCAACAAATTCAACCTCTTTTTCCCTTTTCTTTTTCAAGACCCATTAATACTGGCCATCAGAGAGTTTCTCAGAGCACTGAGGAGCTCATCGCACAGTGCTGCAAGCAAGGAGGATCAAGGGAGGAAGTTTTCACCAACATTAAGAGAGAGGAAGCAAAAATAAGAGGCATGAAAGGACTGCGAGAATTCCTCTGACCCTAAACAACCCCCTTGTTGGTAGCCACTTCCCTGAAGGATAGGAGGACCCTGCTAGAATACGTTTAGTAGCTTGGGCTTGTGGGACTGTGCAGCATTTCTGTAAACAGGTGTTTGTATCGCAGTGTCCGCAACCAACAATAGTTTCTTACCGCATATTCAGTACAGCACCTACCCCAGCTGCAGCAGCAGCCGTGCTGAGCTCTGTAGATGGTATCAGAAAGCAGGTCCTGCTCATAAGCATCAGCAGCACTGTGCAGAAGTTCCTTTTCAGCCTTTGCACCGCAGCGCTCCTCTGTTTTCCAGGAAATCTGCCTGGAGCGTTTCTGTATCCCAGCCTTGTTGTCAGTGAGTTTGTTCTCCTTGACTAAAGATTAGCTCAGAGGGATCCTGCCAGTTTAAGTCACACTACAGACTAGACTCTGTCTGGGCAAACCCACCCCTTTCTTAGCTAAGCTGCTTCCCGCACCTGAGCATGTTGCGACTTCCCCCAGATTCACCTCCCAGCAGAAATGTCATCCATGCACTGTGTAATGTAAGTGGGTTCAAAAGGTGATTAGGCACATTAACTGAGGACAAGGTTATCATGGGCAGGTAAGCCCCAGAATGAAGGGATGGCTTCTGTATCAGCATTTTCTTCCCCCTGAACACAAGAGAAGTAGGACTGGATGCCTCCCTGTCCTTGTGATCAGTCTCCCGGCATATGTTCTTGGCCACTGTTCCAGCTGTGATGTGAAGGACAGTGGATTGGTGTGACCCAAATACAGCCCTTGCCTTGCCTTGCCTTGCCCTGCCCTGCCTGCACAGCTGCCTGTCTGGGGACTCCCCACCTTCCTGTGCACCATGGCATGGGCACAGCAGAGAATACACAGTTCTAGATTTTACACTTATTGACCCAAGCTCTTCCCCAAATTTCACTCCCTATTTGAGGAATGGAAACATAACTGATTTGAGCAACCTCAGGCACATTAGTCCAGCCCCCAGAGTATACAGGGCTTTAGAACAAATTTGGAGGGAAAGAGTCATTAAAAACACAGAGCTAAATAGAAAATTACATGAAATGCAGTACAGGATATGTCAGCTCATCTCATGTTAGGTGCTGGGCAGAGGAAATGCTGTAGATCTCTCCATGCTCCAGTAAGGTGTCTGATACAGTGCCTTGTGGGAAATTATTAATGAGGACAGGAATTAATGGGAGAGTGGAAAGTGCATGAGGAACTTGCTAAAGAGGAGCTGACAGCTTGCTGTGCTGCGCGCAGTAGTGCCTGGCTTACAGGAGATCGGTCCCAAGAACAATTGAGTAATTAGGTTCCTGACCTCAGCGCAAATATTAGAAATGCATGAGTGACAGCACGGGGAAGCACCATCAGTGTAGAGAAGGGAGAACAAATGCCTCTGAATCACTGTTGGGATTTATCTGCAATGCTCTTTACTCTTCTAGTCTTCTCCTGAAGGCAAATCCAAACAGGGAAAAGTCAGGAAAGGACTCTGCTGCTGATGTAGCGAGTGAAGCACCCATCTGATGCAAGGAGACACAGGCTTCCTTGGCTTGTTAAAAAGGAGGTTAAGAATTCATCAGGGAAGGAGAAAAGCTCTTCAGGTTAAAGGACTACCACTGCAGAGGAAAACTCTGTAGAAATTAGACAGTAATACATTTAAGCTCAAAATTAGGAGATGTAAAGAAGGTTTAGGAATTAAGGAGGAAAGCAGCCTATACAGTTTTAAGACAGAGGCTGATACATCAATGTAAGAGATGATCATGTGTTCTGGCTGCCTTCAACAGCAGGCAACTGGGTTGATCCAGGACATCCTTTCCAAGAGCTGGATGTAACTGATCCCTTTGTGGTCCCTGTGCCTCCCTGGGGCAGCCTCACAGGGGATCAAACTAGTCTGCAATTCAATTTTGTTGTGTGATGCTCCAGCGACAGCTCTCCAGCCACTTGTCCTGCTCTCCAGCATGACCTCTTGCCACGAGGCACCTTGCTACGATCAACCAAGCAAGATGCACCTTCCAGTCATGTAGAAGGAAGCAGGTCCTCCCGGCGTGTTCCCAGCGAGAGCCCCCGGCAGGGTCCGGCCGCTCCGCAGCAGCGTCGCATCTGTCAGGATCAGGCATATGAATAAAACATCTTCCCAAGAACCTCAGTTTTCCACTGGCTGAACCTAACCTCTGATAGCTGTCACTGGTTTCCCTCTCATACGCTCAGCAAATTCCACCAGAAGAGTCAGAAACATTAAACAGACCAAGGCTGAAGGACAGCATTAAGGGAAGGAAACGAATCAAGGAGAGTGAAAGCTCATGTCTCCAACCCCAGCTTTTTCCTCCTCCTTTTACTTGGGTTTCTGTTCCTGCTAAGGAATTTATACTCAGGCTCCCTTGGTCTGACTTCTTAGGAAAAATAAACCTACCAAATCCCAATGGCTTCTTGGTGCTGTGCAAAACATAAATAAGTAAAGCTTTTGATGTCAGGGAAAGTTGGGGAGCTCAGCAGCCCTGTTTGCACAGCTTTGAAGTGAGGCGAGACTTTTGCCAAGGTGGGTGGGCAGAAGACGCTGCTGGTAGGAGGAGAGAGGAGCCAAACTCGGTGTGCAAACAGGAGCCTGATGGGTTGGGAGCGACTGGGGTAGAAAGGGGTCTCAGTGCTGCATCTGGTCCCTGCTGACACCCAGACCTGGGGGGAAGCAGGGAGAAGAGGCTGGGAGGGTAGCAGGGACTTGACAGGGATCTGGGGATTGTCCTAGGTATGAGAAGGTGCCTCTGCCTGTATCCTCCATCCCCAGAACAGAGTCATGATCACTCGAGCTGCTTTCCAGACCCTCCTGGTGTCATTCCCAGTTAGGAGTGACAAAGGCTGAAGTGAGGTTCCTGCACACGTGGAGCACAGGGATGCAGAAGGGTGGGCTTGTTGGAGCGTGGTCCACATTAGGGGTACAACTAGAGACCCCATAGCAAAAGATGAGAGAGAGAGAAAGAAGAAACAGAAGGGAAGAGCAAGTGCACTCCCAGGTCCTTGCCTGGCTTGCGGTCTCCCACTTGGCTTTGGGTCCCCTCTCTCACGCCATGGGGACAAATCACCATCTAGTTTCCATTCTGCTGAGTGCCGCCTCTCTCCAGGCCAGCTCAGGGCTGGCTGACATGCGGGACCTCCCGTCAGGTCCCAGCCCACCCCACACCAGTCGATGGGGAGTAACAGGTCTGTGACTGCGCTTATGGGGACTGCTTGCAAGGAGAGATTAGGGGATCTGCACACATCCTAAACCATCACTGCCCCCTGAAATGCTCTGAGCCACTGCAGAGGTCATGCTGCACAGGAATGCACTGTCAGCTGATCCTGTCATCCCTGGGAAAGCCAAAATATATTAAGAAACACTGAAAAAGCCATTTGCGCACAGGTAAGCAGCCATGATGCAGAAGGGAACAGAGCAGAGGAGGTGTGTGCCGCAGCAGCTGCGGTTTGGCTCAGCTTCCCATCACTGAACGTGGCAGCACCTCTTTATCATGTTTTCCAGCTCCCGAGTGTGTCACTTAGTGTTTGACACCCCTACGTATCGCTCCGACACGTAAACTGCTGACTAGGAACTGGCCCAGGGAGGGAGCTGCAGCCCAGAACTGAGCTGGTTTTAGTTGTTTTGGGTTCTGAATCAAGTCCTTGACAAAAAGCAAAGCTTCAGCTGCCTCCTAAGTGTGGGTTGAAGGGAGTGATGGCTTTCTGCTGGGTATTAATCCTCAGGGCGGTAGCGGTGAATACCACCACAGCTCGCTCTATCATGCTGTCTGCTCAGATACCTGCCGGGGAAGGGGAGATGTAGGCCCAGTTCTGGCTGCCAGGGAAACCTCCGGAGAGGAGACCAGCATAGGCACCCCCCTCGAGGGCATCTGGGGAAGGTCTCACAGCTGGCAGCCACAGGTGTGTCCCCACCGTCTCCTTTGAAGCTGCTCCGCTTCATTTGAACAACTAAGTTTTCACTAGAGCTGGGATTTGAACCCAAATATAACCCAGAGCTAGGGAGCTTTTCCTCACCACTCCTCTTTTTGATCCGTGTTGTTTATATCTATATATACCTCCCGCAGGAAAGCCTGAGGCAGAGAGGGACCCCGAGAGCCCATCAGCCTCCCTTCTTCCTCCATTACACAACTTCTCTCGAGAAGCCGTTGTTGCTCAATGTACTCGGAGTTCAGCCTTTCCGGGAAGGTCCCACTCAGGCTGAGGCAGACCAGAGCCAAATCATCTTGTGCTTTTGTTTGTATCCCCACAGTTTCAGACTGATCACTAAAGAGCTTTTTATTTTGCCATTTTTTTGGTTTCTTTCCAGGATGCTGCCTACCATCCCCCTGCATGTGCTATAGCTTTCGTAACGTTGTGATATGTGGAGATAAAACCACTCCTGGCTCTGGCGCTGGAGCGAGGACACGGCGGGGAAGGTGCCACTTGTGCCCACAGCCGTGGTACCGTGGCCTGATGCTGCTGTCTGGAAAATGGAGACGGACAAGAAGCATTTGCAGGAGTGTGACTGTAACACAAGCGGGGCTGCAGGGTCAAATCCAACCTTATGTTTGATGCAAACGGCAGCTCTTGGTGATCCCTTCTTGTTCTGGGCTTCATGAGGGCTGTGTGCTGCCACCCTTCCACCCTGGCCATGTTTCGCACCCCCCAGATCGCAGAAGCAAGCTTTGACCTGGGTCCAGTCAGTGATAGGGCAGTGACACTGCTGCAAAGCCTGTGCCATCAAGCTCTGTCCTACCAGGTAAGGACCTGACTAAACTTGGATGCTGCTGTGGGGCAGGGGTGAAGGGCAGCGGTTCTGGAGGACTGTCCCTGCAGATCTGTGGGGATCAGTTTAATTGCCCAAACACCTGATTCAAATCTGCTACAGCTGGATGACAGATAGACGGTGGGGGAGACCTGTTCTTGAGCCTGAGGTCTCCTCTTCCAGGGTTGGGCTGGCTCTGCCTCACAAGGCATCACTTTCACTGAAGGGCTCATAAAAGGGAGAGTGGAAGAGCTCACAGCTTTAGCGCAAGCTATGCGCAACAAGACAGCCACAAAATCGCCTCCGGTTTCGGTTGAGGAATTAATGCCAAGAAGCGAGTTGCAGTCCTGTGTCTCCTCCTGAAGCGTGAAGTCTGAAATCATCCAAGGGCAGTGGCAAAGTCAGGCTCAGCCCCTGCGGGGGACCAAAAACTGTGGGCGAGAGGGGGAAGTATCAGCATCTCTGGCACACGTGCCTGGTGGTGTCCGAGCCGCAGTCAGGGGGTTGGACAGCTGTTCTATATCTTCTCTGTGGTCTTTTCACGCAATAAAACCCTAAAGTGATTGTAGATCATAGCAACATTATGCAAACCTCCATTTGCATAATCATTATGCAAATCGAGATGGATAACCAGCTTTAACCAGACTCAAGTTGCTTTCAAGTGCCTCTTTCTCAGCTGGTACTTCAATCATTTAAAGGACAAAAAAAAACCCCAAACCACAACAACAAAAAACAAACCACCAAAACTTCTAACTTTCTTCTCCCCTTGGTTAAGTACTTCACTGGGGCAGGGAGGGAGAGGTGGTGGCATGTGCAGGCACTGCAGTACCCAAGTGGCCTGAGGGGGTCACTGGTGGCTTTCACATCCAGAAGCCCCAGGAGGGCTGTCCAGAGCTCAACGCCCTTGGCTTGAAACTGGAGGAGCACAATGCATGCTCTACTCCATCCCAGTTTTCTCGAGACCTTTGGAAAGTCTCTGGTCCTTCTTCATCTGAAAGTACTTTGTGGGACTGTGAGGACAGCTGCATAGGAAATTATGAGATATTCAGATAGTTTATTGGTATCTAAGCTGCCCCTGTTGCACCTGGGGGGTTTAAGAACTTTAACTGTCTCCTGCTAGAAAAGGTATCTAAGGTTTTAAATATAACTGCATGGAGGAGAGTGAAATGGATATCTTGCTCATGCTGTGCCTCCCTTCTTGATATGGAGGGATCAGTCCTGGAGCATTCTATCCCTCCTGCCGAGGGAGCTGGACCAGGGTATGTTTGTCCCCTCCTGGAGGGGACAAAGCACAGGCATTGCCCACTTCCATCTCCAGCAGTACTCTTTTCTTTCCCCTCCTTCTGTGAAGTGCTTTCAGTGCAGTAACGGTTCAGTGGCTGGTGCTGACAACCCCTTCCTGGGGAGCGGGGAGATGTTAATTCATCGCTGGCCCTTGCTGCTGGGATGCTGCTACAGTGTGAGCCAGCATCTGTTACAGGACGCTGCCACTCGCATTTGCCTTCCCCACTGGCCCTGCGCCCTGGTCACTCACCACTGTCTCCTTTCTCTCTGGTTGTGCCTCCTGCCAGCCCTGCCTTTTCTTTTCCTGCTCACCCATCTCAGATCCCTGCCTGGGATGTCATCTGCATGTGTGGGTGCTTTCCAGCTGTCACAGCCTCCTTAACGGGAGCATTAACCATTAGATGCTTCTTATTTTGCTCTTTGCAAGGAAACTCGCAGTCATGGTCCTCATAGACCAGGTCTTGTGTGCCCCATCGGCACTGGGTTCATGCTAGGCTGGGTCAGGAGCGTGGGTGGCTTCTTGGTGATCTGCAGATGCCTGCATGATGCACCCATGCAAAACCTCAGATCTTCTCCCTCTCCAGACCCTGGAAGTCCTTGGGTGATTTCTAACTAAACAACTGCTCTTATCCACAGCAGTTATCACTTATCCCAGAGAAAATAGATTAGGAAGAGCATAGGGTGACCCAGATGGGGGACATGAAGATGTCATGCATAGACCTCATTAGTGACAGCTGCCCAGGGCTTGGTACGAACCTGCCTGACCCACCCTAGGTGTGTTCCAGCATCTCCCAACACAGCTGACACAGTCACTCAAGTTTCCTGCACCCACCTGCAAACTCGCTGGCCCCGTTGCAGGGAAATGGGATAAAAAGGGCTGTGGGGTGCCATGAGAGCAGGGCTGGAGCTGTAGTGGTGGAGGCATTGCCCTGTGGCCCTCAGGATGGGGGAATTATGTGCGGCTTGAACAAGTGCTGTGGGCACACACCTCTGCAGAGCAGCAGTGGAGAGTAAATAGCGTGACAGTCTTCTTTGTGGGTCCTGCACCTGATAAATCTTCCCTGTGTAGGTCCTAGCTCCAGCCTGCCATGTCTCTGACCAGGCTGACACGCTGGTGTCTCAGCCTCTATCTTGCAGTATTAACCTCTGAGTTAACTAAAGGGGGAATTTATACTAAGCAGGGCTATCAACATGCAGATATGAGCCCTTCTCAAGGTCTGGACTTAAACAGAAAGGATGCACGTAAGGGGAACTTCAATTTGCTTAAATGAGGACCAAGGTAATACAGCGTCTGTAGCTTTTCATGTCTGGCCATGAGAAGAAGTACTGATGGGTTAGAATTGGCTGGATGTCTCCTGCGGTTATCAGTGTGTTAAAAGGAAGAACTAAAACCCCTCCTGTGGCAGCAAAACTGGTGGTAGTGGTGAGGGGCAAGACCTTGGTAGGTGTGTGGAGGTACAGACAATGCTGACTTGCGGGAGCCCAAGGATCTAAAAGTTGGAGAATGGGTGAGAGCCTGCTTAAATGCTTTGAGGTTTTACTGGCAAACAGGATAAATTGCTGAACCATCTGTTTGTGAGCTTTAGGGAGATGATTCAAGAGTCGGGGGTAGGAAAAGGGGTGACTTCAGGAACATTTTGTGTCTTGAAGAACAAAACAGCCCCCAACCGAACTGAAATAATGGATGACATCATTGCACACAGGCACTGCACTCTGCAGCCCAACCTGTGAACAAACCTCATCCCCACTGACAGAGGAACTTTAATTGCTGGCTGGGAGAAATAAAAAATAAAAAGAAACCCCATGATTGCCTGAAGTAGGAGCGAATGTAATTTGATTACAGCCCCTGCCTACTGTGTGGGTCTGCCAGGATGTGTTATACTCCAAGTGTTGTGAAACTGGGCTTTTTTTGTTGGATCCTCAATACTGCACAGGTGTAGGGAGGAGGGAGAAAACAAGACAAATAAATGTGTTGGCAAATGCTAAAAAAAGGAATGTGTTACCTAAAAATACAGGTAGCAGTTGGAAGAAATCAAAGAAACTAATGGACTATGAATGACCAGAAGGGTCAAAGACAATAAGAAAGCACTTAAATAGAGGGGAAATTTATTTCTGTGTCAAAAATAGCTCTGTTAGAGACAGATGGTAAAATTGTAAATAGCAGAGTGGAAAAGGTAGGAATGCTCCATAGATATTCCAAATACAGAAGAAAGGGGGCAGGAGGATGTGTTTGCCACACAGTGCTGTGGCTGGCGCATAAAACCCACCATTCGTAACGCAGGAGGCTGCGTGGCAGCCTGCACAGCTCTAATGGTTGTCAACCTGAGTACGGAGCCCTCAAGCCAGGCAGTTCACCAAATTGCTGCTGCTACCATCCAGATCTTCAAAAGCCAGGAGATACCCAGGAACTGGAGGGATCCCCATATTATTGAAACTCTTGGGGAAGAAATTGAGGCAAAGTCATGGGAAAATCCATTAGAAATGTTACAGGTGAAGGAGTGGGCACTGGGGAATGCCTTTGCAAGTTGGCCTGGCTTGGTGAAGGGTAGGTCAAAGCGAAGTGGAATCTTTATGGCAGGTTTCTTCTCTGGTGGCATCTACATGGCTACAGGGCATTAAGATTTGGATGCATTAAGATTTCTTCAAGCCCTTTGGCTTAGTACAGTATGGCCTCTTGTTTCCTTCAGGTGTATTGTGGAGAATTAAAAGGGTCCTTATTTGCTGGGTGGGTCATTGGTGGCTTTCAAAATGCAGGTATTAATGGAGGCATCAATGAATGTTTGTTTCCACTGGGATCTCCCATGGATTCTTTTCTTGGTTCAGTGTCATTTAATAACTTGATAAGGAAAAAGTAAAGTTGCTGATGTGCTGTGAAGGAGGCATAGTGAGGGGGGAGCAAATATTGAGCAGGAGAGGCCCCAGTGGCAGCACTGGGATTAAGCGATCCTACCATTCCATCAGACAGGGCCACACAAAGCTGCCGTTACAAGCTGCTGGGAAACGAGAAAAGCCAGTTTATTTATATGTACATGCACAGGGCAAAAGATCATCCTTTAAAATGGTGAGTAATCAAAGGGCTCTGGCATCAGCACAGAGCAAGAGCCCAGGGGCTTCTCTCAACACTGAGCAAGCAAAGGACCGTTGGGGTCCCAGGTGACCCATTTCCAAACAGTCAGTGCCCTGGGTCTGAGCTGCAGGGGGTTTCCTGGATAAGCCTGTCTGTTAGCTGCAATCAGCATTATCTGTAATAACCATTGTTAGCATTGTGGCTAATGGCTCATTAGCCAGTGCAGTACCGGTCAAGTGAGTTGTTCCAACAAGCTGCCAAGTCAGGCCTGGAGCAAGGTGTGAAAAGCAAGAGGTGAGAATGAGGGGAGGGATGGGATCAGATGGTTCTCCATTGTGCGATGTGTAAATGTGGGATTTAGGGGATTTCTGGGGTGGCTTCAGGAGGAAGGCTGGCCCAGGGGACAGCCCTGACATGGCCACAGAAACTTCACTCCATCAGCATCCCTGTACAGGCCCACGGTGATAAATGGGTCTAGCGCCAGCTCACTTTAGATAACGCTTTATACTGGAAGGCAACTAATTGTTGAAACAAGCTGTTCCTGTTCCCCCAGGATGGTCCCCCCTGAGCCACCCATCTCTCATCGCAGCCGTGATTTGGAGGGGCTGGATGGGGTGGTTACATGCATTATTCTTTTTTAAGATTAAAATAACTAAATAACACTCCGAGCCCCCTGCTCCCACACTGGAATCACAACTGGCTATGAATAATTTATCTTCAAATAATTAATTATTCAGCTTATTTCTTCATTAGCTGAAGAACCTGAACTCAATTAGCTGCTTACCTCCACAAAAAAAAATCTTTTTCTGAAGCAAATAAATAAAATACGAGCAGCTCTTCACCAAAAAAAAAGAACACCCACCCACCCACTGGTGACCCTTTATACCAGGTTCCCTGAAGACTTTTCCCAGTGAGGTATTCCCACACTGCTGCTCACCCATGGGCGTTGAATTGGATCAAGGCTACTCGGTGCTCCCCTGGAGACGGTCCCTAAAAACCTGATCTAAGACGATTGGGGTTGGGGTTGACAAGTCACTGGGGAATCTGGTTAACCTCTCCCAGCCTGGGATCCAGAGCTGCTTTATTTAAACTGACATACTCTCATCTGGGGTGATGCTGCCTTCTCGTGTCTTTAAAGTATTGTTATACTCTGGGTTGTGTATCCTTGTGCCTTTTAAAATTTATTCTTCAGGGTGAGACTTGCCCTGCGCTGTGGAGGCAAATCCTGCTGAGGATCTGCCTGCCTGATCCTGCCTTCCTGGCTTAGTAGGGTGGCTTTTGGGGGAAAAAACTGGTATGAATCGGAAACTGTTGCTGCTGTCCTTTCCTTGCCTGCTCTGCTGGTTCACTTCGCGTGACTGTAGCTGCCCGGGTAGCACGGAAGGGGAATCTCCTGGGAAAAGCTCCTCGCAGGAGCTCTCTGGTTTTCCATGCAGCTGCTTGGTTTTGCTGGTGGCTTGAGTTGGCAGCAGTAACACCCCAGCCAGGGCCTTCACTGACTGGATCTGCAGAACTGGTGTGTTTACCTGCCTTGGTTTGTCACTGCCTGGCTCTTAGCTGGTCTGTGAGCTAGTCCAGTGGCCTGTAAGTAATACAGCTGGTCTGTGCTGTGTGCCTTCCTCGTTGGTGTCTGCTCACCGGGATCAGTTCATCAGTAATGTTGCGCCTGGAGAGCAATGTCATGACATGACTCATCACGGTGCTGGCTAGCCTGTGCTCTGGTGGAAGTCGTTTGGGGAAAAAATTATGCTAATAATCAACTGTGCACAGGTCATGGTTTCCTCAGTGTTGAAGCAGTTCATCTGTCTGCTGTGGAATGGCCCTCCTGGATGGGTTACAGATGAGCAGAGGGTCTCGGCTCTTCTCTCTGGTGCTTTCTGCGTATGCAGCCATCTCAATCCTATCTATGCTTTCATTTTAAGGGGCAATAATCTCTCTGCCATACCACACCATGCTGAAAGTCTCTGCTGTTGTTTTATATCTCCCAGCACTCAGCTGTGTTGTCTTTGGCCATGCTCTTTCTTTCCGCCTCCATTCAATATCAATCCAGGCTCTGGGGTCAATCATTTTTTCCCCTCTGTGCCATTGTCTCTCGCAGCTGGAGGAGCCTGTCGCTTGGGTTGTGCAATTCATCCTAATTGCTTTCTCTGAAAAAGTCTCTGTGTAACTCTGCAGTCTGCAGAGTTGGAGTACGCATCTGCCTTCTCCCCTCCTCTAATTGCTCGGGGGCCTCTGCTCCAAGAGTTTCTGCATCAGGCCTTCGATCCACTTGCAGCTTTTAAGATCAGCTGTAGCAGCCTTGGCAAGGAAGAAACCAGGGATGTGTCAGGGATTCTTCCCCGGGGGCAGCGATCTCTGATTTCTCATCTATGTGCCAATCCAGGCTGAGGTCAGTCAAGCTCCAGACTGCAGAGGTGTCGGGCGAGGGCGGCTGGATGTGCCTTTTGATCCCGTGGGAGAAGGAGCTTGGGGAAGGGCCAGAGCCGAGACAAGCTTGCCAGTTGTCTGGCCAGTAATTCCTCCTCTTCACAGCAGGTTTGGAAATACGCAGCAGTCCAAGACTTGCAATAGCAGCTTCTCTCTGGCAGCCCCCAGGCTAGCCCAGTGGAGCCAGCCTTTTGGTAGCTGGAGGAAACACCCCAGTTTCAGTGACTTGTGGACTCTGTGACCATAGGGAGCTGCTGCAGCTCAGCCTTGACAGAGCAGGGTGCCCTGGGATGCCCTTGGCCACAGGGCAGTGCCAGGGGTCCTGGCAAGCTCCTGCACACACCACGTCCCTGTGTGCCACAGCTCCCCCATGTGCCGGCCCTGCCAGCCCCTTGGCACTCATGTTGCTGGGCCAGAAATGAGGTGGCCTCAGCTGACCTTTTTTAGATGACTTCTTTAGATACCCTATGCCTCCAACCAGTCTCTTTTCTTCTACTGCAAGATGTGTCTTTATGGTGTCACTGAAATCGGGGATGAACCTCTTAACACCAACATAGCATTAAGCTGCATGCATTTCTTTATTCAGCACGGGGTGCATGGGGGATCATTCCTTCTAACATGCACACACTCAAACAAAATTTCATCCTTTAGATGCCTTAAAGACATGAATATTCATACATTTCCCAAGAAGTGTCCTGCTTTCCTCCTATCTACTACATTTACATAATGCTGGCGTTGCAAAACTACACTACCCATGCGTGGGGGTCTCGGGTGGTCATCGGTGGTCATTTGGGGAGTTAGCCCCCTACTCCTTTTTCCCTTTTATGGTCATGAGTCTTTTGAGGACAATTTCTTCTCCTTGGATGTTTCCCAACTCTGTTGTCCAGCCAAGCTGTTCTTTCTTATCCACCTTGTTTGAGCAATTCTGCCAGGATGTATCTGTTCTCAACCTTAGGATATCTCCTCTGTACACTTTAATCACTAACTGTTACAGGTCTCAACTTGTAGGCACTGACTCTTTGCAGGCATCAGCTAGAAGGCATCAATGTTTTCCTTGCTGCCATCAGGGTTTCAGTCCACTTGAGTGATCCTGAAACTTGCCAACACAGTGTTTTGGTTGTGCTGGCATACTTATTGCCATATCAAACCTCCCACCCCCTGGTCACCAGCATTTAACCCTGCTTTCACCTCCTGCTGCCTGTGATGGCAGCTCCTCTTTTTCTCTCCATATTCTGTTGAGATGCTGTTTTGCTTGAGCTAGCTTTGTCAGCTCGCATTTCCCTGCATTTTTGCTGACCCTAGTAAGAGCTATGCATGCTTTATCACACTCCTTTTTTTATTTATTTGTATTCTTTTGCCTTGTACCAGAGCCAAAAGGGCCTTAGAATCGATGTTGCTAAGTTCTGCAGCTGCATGCTCTGTACACCCTGTACCTTTGTGCATGTTCATGCAAAATTACTTTGTGTCCTACTTTGGGCGATATCCCCCGCTGTCGTCTAACTTTGTATGATGCAACCCACACCTATTCCAAAGCATTTGCCAGAGGCTGCAGGTGGCTTTCTGTGTATGTGTCTCGATCTGCTGGCCATATCTTTGTTTTTATCGCACACATTGGCAGGTTGTAATGACGGTTTTTATCTGTTCTCTTGGCAATCTTGGACCGTCTGGTTCTTCAGACGGCTTTTGCAAGTGCTAACTTTTTCTACGGTAGTGATCTGCCTTCTTGTATTTAATCTAGTCGAGATTAGACTGTGTGCTGAAGGATACACGTCTTGAAGTTGCCTTCGTTATCAGATTTAATGGTGTTACTCAGTGCTTGGTTCCTCCAGGGCCCTGCATTTTCTCATGGAAAACTTTGCTGTGCCTAGTGGACATGAGAACCTGGGAAGGAGGGCGGTACTTTTGAGACCAGGGAAGGAGGAGGCAGAGGCAGGGGGAAGGCTGTGGTACATCCTTCTCTAGCTGCCTGGGATTCAGACAGAACCTGAAGCATCAGCAGGGTCACTTTAGGGGGTTGTTGAAGTCGTAATCTGACTGCATTGATACAGCCACCTCCCTGCGGCTCATGGGAGGAGCTGCCCCCAGGCCTGGAGAGGGAACAGTGCTGCTGCTGGATGGAGAGAACATCCCTGGAGAGATGCCGCTGCAGCACCAGGGGAAGCCGCTTACTCCACTGCCTCCCAGACTGCTCTCCCACCATCCCCTGCCTCGCTTCAGCTCCTGCACGGGGCAGGGGGAGTATTGCTGCAAGCACCAAACACCCTCCAGGGTCCCTGTACCTGGGGTCAGCATCATGGTCCAGCTGGGTGTTTGCGTTGCCAAGCAACCAGTCTCCCACCGCTGGGTTTCCATGGCAACGGAGCAGGAGCATGGAATGGGGGGTAGAAGTCAAGCAGATGCTGCTTCTCACAGAGCTACACCCCTGCCCTAAAGCTTTGCACAGGCCTGCAGGTGCGGGGGTGCACAGGGCGCAGGAGCTTGCTCCCCCGTGGGCACGGGGAGGGTGTAGGGGGGCAGGTGGGTGCGCACAGGGAAGTGAGAGGTGGGTGACCTGGTGGATGTCAGACCTGTGCAAGGGGAGTTCAAGAAAGCCAGCTTGAAAGCTCCGTGCTTGACCAGACATTATTGGGTGCCTTTGGATGTGTAGCAGGCAGTCACTGAGGGCTAAGGCAGCAGAAGTCGGGCAGGGAAGGGACTGTGTGAGCTTGTGAGGCAGAACCGTGTTTGATCACTGCCCTCTTTGCTGGTCATAGACTGCTTGGGCTTCCACATCCCCTGCTGCCAGTCTGCATCTCATTCATAATGACTGGCCTGCTTGGGACACAGTGGCCCCCTACTCTGGCCAGTGGATGCACAGTGAGCGCTGGTCAGCATGGGGGAGAAACACCCCCCCCGACTTGCTTTCATGCCCATTGGCTGAAATCTCAGTGGTAGAACCCTATTTCCAGGGTGCTGTGTCAGCTGTGGACGTACGTGCTCCTTGGCAGCCTCCACCACCAGGTAACCCTGGGCGTAGAGCACCATCCAAAATTGCTCAGCATTTCTGGGCTCTTTGACTGCTCTGAAGACAGCTTTTCTCAGGCCATGAAATCCATTTTGGTGCAGGGCTGCTGGAAATGTGTCTCTGTGGGGATCACATTGGAGCAGGCATAAGGAAAGATGAAGTCCCAGATGGGTGGTGAGGATTAGAGCAGGACAGAAAGGAGGAACTTGTGCTCATGCCCTGTGCCAGGAGTATTCAGCCTTGTTCAAGAACAGTCCTGGCTCTTTCTGGTCCAGGAAATGCTGGGCTTACCCTTCTAATCCCATTTGGAGTGGCAGGGACTGGAAGGACAAGTGTGCACAGAAGCTTGTCTGCTGGATCAGGGCTGGGAGCTTGGGGTGTGTGTGTCAGAGGGGGACCGGGGGGATCTTGCATGACAGCTGGCTGTTCTGGCTTCCATGCTGCCCCTCTGCTTTGGAGAGAGCATCTGCTGCCCGAACCTTCAGTGGCTGCTGATGCCTACCCTGCCCACCCCATCTTCTCACCCTTCATCCCTTGGACAAAAGAGCTCAAAAACCTCCCCAGAAAGCAGATATTCTGGTTAGGTTTTGCATGCAGAACATGTGTGGACAAGACTTCCAGTATTAAATGGTAACAGGTCCTCCTTTGTCCAGAGGAGATCTGGGGCATGTTACAGAAGAAACCCCAGAAAGCTGGCAGCTCCTGTAGGTAAGAGCTCCCGGACAATGAGACCGGAGAGGAGCCTGGGACATCTGTTTTGGCTCTTTGGTGCCATGGACACAGCATCTCCCAGTCCCCTTCATGGGCTTGCTCCTCAGGCAAAGTCTCTCAGATTGCAGTGCCAAAGCTGGATCACAGGAATAATTGGACATTTCTTTCTACAGTTATTCACAGCCAGTTTCTGCCCATTTGTCCTCATGCCAACATTGTCTTCTGGCTTCAACAGCTTTTCTCCCTTCTGTGTATTTAGGCCCTGATGTATTTATAGCTGACAGTGATATTGCCTCTTGGCTTTTGTTTTGCTAACACGGGCTCCTTCCTCATGGTCTCCCTCTCTCCTGAACATAGGTGGCCAGATCCCAGGCTGTGTCTCCTCCCTACAGCAGCATTACTCCATGTGCTTCTCCCCTCAGTGTAGCCAGACTATGTTCGCCTCATTCACAGCCATGTGGCAGAGTTGTTTTGTAATCCTCCTTCAATCAACCTGGCTCTCTTCCCGAGGGACTGGCAAAAATACAGAGAAGAATTATTTTAATCCAAGTACCTGGCCTTACACCTCACGCTGTTATGCTACAATTTCATTCCACTTCTAGGATACTCAAGTCTTGCAGTACAATATCCCGTCTTCCTATTTTGCAACCAGTCTCATCTGAATTTTCCTCTGGGGAACAAGGGCTGTGTTCAAAGTGCTAAGCAGGCTTGGTCTCACTGTGTATGCCTTAGGCAGATTAAGAGAATTTTATTTTAACAATCAAATAAAAGGAGGATTCCTACATGGAGGCAGTGATCCTCTGGTGCTGTTGTGGTCATATGGTGGTTCCCATCTGCAGATGTTCTGAAGCTGCCTTTCAGTTGTGGTGTCTGATGTCAGGTTGTGAATTTCTTATCTTTTCTGCCTCACTGTTAATGCCTCCCTGTCTTTTCTCTGTCCCGGCCCATGCCATGTTTCTTCTGTGTACTCCTGCAGTCTTCATCTTCAGGTGCTTTAGTTCTGTCCAGGTGGATGAGAACAGTTGATCCTGCAGACAAAGGGGATGCGGTAATCCACTTAGTCTGGGATGATCTCCCCTTGCTAAGCCCATGTTGTAAACGTTGTTTACTTACTTTCAATTAGCCTTGCTGTCTGAATCTGCTGTGAAGCCTCATCCTCTACAAGATCAGATTAATGGGCTCGTGTCTCGTATTTAAATACAGCCCCCACATGTGCTGTATGCCAAACCAATAATACTTTATCTTGATGTAATAAAAATAATTGCCAGCGGAAACGCTTTCCCTTGTGCCTAGTCTTCACCACTCCTGGGAATTGCTCACTTCTGTCTCCCACTTCCCCGTTCCACTTCCTCCTATGTCTCTTACCTCCATGAGCAACCTCACCCTGGTTGAAAACTGAGGTCAAGTAGTGCCAGGATGTGCCCTGAGTTATCTTTTAGTCTTTTCCCTATTCTCCTCACATAACAACCCTTGTTCTTTCTTTAAGCCAGAAAGATTCTGAGGCTCTATAACTAGCTATTTGTTTCAATACCTTTCTGCAAGGTCTAACTCTGATTTGATGCAATTTCCACTCTGTTGAAAACTTTGTGGCCTTCATGACCTCCTTTCCAGGACTCCTCTCTTCCATTCTGTGCAGGGTCCCTGCTTCTTCCTAATACATCTCTTCAAGTGACTTCTCAGCCCATTACCTCGCAAGCTCTTCTTTGCAAGCTTTTATTTTTAGTTTCTCTTCCTCCTGCTCAGGATTCAGGATTTCTTGCAGCTCTGACACCTTTTCACTTGATGCAGTTCCAGGCATCCTGCGTGCTTGTGTCCATGACCTCTCTCCAGCTGACTTCACTAACCAATTCCTTTTCTTTCTCGATGTCCGCTCTGCTTGAAATAAAGATCCTCAGTTGCACCCTTATTTTCATTTGCTCATTCACTTAATCACTAGTTGATTTAGGTCAAAGTATTCAATTTGGAGCTCATTTCTGCAATCAGCCCTTCCATAATATCTCCCTTTCTCACCAAAACTAAGTCTAAATAATCAGCGTCATGGGTTCAGGTGCACATAAACCCGCCAGCTCTCCCATCCAGTTTTTTCTGCTCTATGACTGCAAGCAGCATTTACTTTCCAGACTCCCCTGTAGACCAGAGCTATTGAAGTGGTTTACACAGGGTAAATGATTGAAGTGCCCCAGCAAGAACTGCTGCTTTATCTCCTAAAGGGAAAGTTTGCTGCAGGAAGAGGTCACAGCTTGGTCCCCATATTCCCAGCAGTTCCTGTAAGGAGGATAACCCCAACCTGGTTGTTCAAACCACTTTTTCCTTCCTCTCAGCCCTTTGGGTTATTCAGCTGTCCCCTACATGTGTCTCCTCCATAGCACTGGTCTTCAGTAGGTCTCTGGAGAAGATCATCACTGCAGCCCAGCATCATTGCAAATCAGCAACAGATACAGGGGTTGGTCCTTAGGACTTGCCCTGAGCTGAGCTACCCTACATCTCCCCATCCAAGCCCTGTCTGCTTGTGCAGGGTCCCCTTGCCAAAGCTGAGCCTGACCTTGGGGAGTCAATTTTAATTCCTCAATTTTCAGGGCTGTTTATCTCAGCCAGAGCATGAGGGAGCTGGAGGTGGGTAGGAGGCCAGCAGGCACAGCCCAGGCAGGGGACTGGAATTAGACAGCACTCTTTAATCCAACAGAGGTGCCCCCAGTTCAGTGCAGGGTGGTGGAGGTGGCTGGGCTGGACTCTGCAGATGGAGAAACCAGACTGCTGACTCTTAGGATACTTGATTATTTTCTGACACAGCCTTTTTTTCCCCCTGAGGAAATGCTGGTATAATGAAACACGTATCTGGGGGAACTCATCCAGAAGGCTCTTGCTCTCGCAAGGCTTGGTTGACTGGATCAATCTGACCTCCTGGGTCAGTGTGACGTATGATAGAAATGACCAAAAGAGCAAAATCGAGCTGGGAAGGTTGTCAAGAAGGCTAGAAAGGAAATCTTCTAGTGCTCAGCTTTTGGTTTCTTGTGAGATAAAGCTGAATTTTCAGCAGCTCAGGGCAAAATGCAATTTTCTGGTTGGCTTTACTTGTAGTCCACCTGACTGCCCTTTTCCCCCTTGCTGCTTTGTGTCCAAGATGCCCGCAATCCTGCTCCCACTTCTGCACTCCAGCTGCCATCCCAGGCCCTTGGAGCATCAGACCTGAGCCTGACAAGCAGTCACTGTCCCACCGTGGGACTGGACAAAGCTGGGACCCAGCCACCGAGCACCCGGGGAGCTGTCAGAGCCCTGCCTGCCAGCACGTGGCAGGATGGGGTCCACCAGGGAGGTGGGTGGAAAGGAGGGGCGAGGAAATCATAGCAAATAGGAGCTGACTGCCCAATAATTGCGGGCAACAAGACTTTTCAACAGGGCCATAAATCAAGGGCAGATGGAGACATGATGGGTGGTGGTTATTGATTTTTTTTTCTTTCCCCCCTGCCGTTTGCTGCCCATCAGAGTGGAAAGGCTCCGGAGGCAGCACTGCAGGGGCCTTCTTTCTGCTCAGCAGCTCACCCACCTTTCCTCCCCGCTCCTGGCTGCTGTGCAGGAGGGCAGCGCTCATGAGTGGCAACATCCATAATATCCATCCATGGAGCCTCCCGCCTGCCCACATTGCTGGGCCTGAGCCTGGCTCAGCATCCCAGGAGCTGCTTTTGAGCCTGGGCGAAAATCAAGGCTGGAGGCAGACATAGGAATGGGGCTAAAAAAGGGCAGACCACAGCTCTGGCCAGACTCCCACCTCCAGTAAGTCACCTCCACCCTGCCACCATCCATCTCACCCAGCCAGCAGCTTTCCCGTTCTTCTGATGAATGCATCAGTCCCTGTTTCTTCCTGTCCTCCATCCCTCTGCCACTTGCAGTTCTCAGATGTGATTTAAGGGACCTGCCACATCCCTCTGCTGTGTCTCTGCTCTGAGGGGGGACAGCAAGGCACAAACGTTGCACTACATGATGACTGATCTGAGGGACACCCTTCACCGTTGTACTGCCAGGAAAAGGACAGGGTGTCCCACAAACAAGAATAATGCTGCTAAAGGAAATTCAGCCCATGGGAGTAGGCAAAGCCATGGGTTTGTGGCTGGACCAAAGTGCTAGGAAATAGGACTTCTTTCCTTGCTTAACCTTCTCTTAAGACCTTCCCTCCACCTCCAATGCTCTTGGGTGGCTCAGCACTTCAAGGAAGATCTTTGAGCAGTATCTATGCAGCACTTTGGGTAACAAGGAGCTGCCATGCCCTGAGCTTAACTGGTACTTCTGGGCACTACAGTAACAGTGAGGGTGTTTCTAGCCTCTGGCTCATGAAGGCAGTGTTATCCACGTGGGGGAGAGGGGATATCATTTTAGTAATGGCTTTCTTTCCAGGATGAAAAGCTCTGCCGTTAGAGCTGGTCTGAGCTGTATTTTTTTCCCTTCCCTTTTGTTCAGAGTTGCGCAGAGCACTTTGGAATTTATAAACTGGTAATTTATTGAACAAGCCTTTGGAGACGGGAAGTAATAAAAACTGCCATATAAATTACGGGAGCATTTGGGATCCTATTGCTGGTGGGAGCACGGCGGCTCCGTGGCCTCTAATGGAGCCAGAGTCTGTGCTGAGACACCCACCGAGGAGCAGGAACCTTGCAAAGCCATGGCAGAGGTGGGTGGAAATGGGATTGGGGCTGCCAAAAGTAAACCAGTAGCCATGACCTTGGGAGCTGGAGCCATGCTCGCCGCAGAGCGGGGCAAGTATCTCCTACAGAAATGCCGTTTGCCTGCCCTGTAAGGTTTACTGGCTGTGCAGCGTCAGCAGCCCCTGGCACACCGAGGCTGTGTGGGCCTTTTTGTTGAGCTATTCTCTGCATCTTTTTCTGTGGGCAGGCAGAGCCCCCACTGCTGCTGGGCTCAGCCAGGCCCCTCCTGGTACGTAGTCTGCGGCGGTGGACCGTGCTGGCTGCGACGTGCTTGGACCAAGGAGGAATTACAGAGCTTACACACACACGGGAATCAGCAGTTGTGATGCGAGATCCCACTCCCAGCCTGCAGCACATGGGCTGGATTTGAACCTCCCCGAAGCTCTGGGTTAAAAATCCCAGCCCGAGGCCGTGGTGCAGAGTGTATACACGGTGCTGGCAGGGGGCTGTGTTCCCTCTGAGGGGCACCGTCGCCAGGCTGCCATCTCACTGCTGCTCTCAGGGTCCGTCTAGCGAGATGCGAGGCTGAGGGGCACACGTGGCAGCCTGTCTGCGCACTCCCAGCCCGGGAGCAAATCCTTGCAATGCACCACTGCAGCTCAGGTCACCCTACTGAGCCTGCCCAAGGGAAGGTGTTAGGATCTTTTGGTGATAGAAGAGTTGGGTTGGGGTTCTGAAAGCCTGACCCTGCTAAACCCTCTGCACACATGCTACAGAGCAGAAACCTTTCTCAGAGGTGCTTTTGGAGGAGCTGGGATGCAGGAAGAAGCAAAGCAGCAGCAGTGCAGCTGGGCAAGGGACTGTGGAAAGCAAGGGGTGAAAGTGGGAAGGGGGCCTGGGGCTGGATTCACGTGCAAGCTGGAGCCAGTGGCACCTGGCAGAAGTAAAATTATTGCAAGCCATGCCATTTTCTGTGTCTCTAGTTAATCAGGGTAATGGACCGGTCACCTCCAGGTCTTGGCTCCAATTCAACACTGTTCTTGCAAGGCCATCGAGGAACAAGGTTGGGCGGGGGGAAACAACCCTCACTGGTGGGGTGGCAACACGGGCACTGCCCGTGGGTGCTCCTAGGGGCTGCGGGCACAAGGATGTCCTCAGGGGCAGTAGGATTTTGGTTGCCAATTTTACAGTTACTGGAAACTCCTGTCTGGTTCCTTCAGCCCAAAGTGCTCCCTGGCCATGGACGCACGGGCTTGCTCCATGTCAGCAGGGAGAGCCTTAGTGAGAGGGAGCCAAAACATTAATACAGGGTCCCCAGGACGTTCCTCCTGTCGTGCAAAGGCAAAAGCCAGTTTTCTGGATCATCTGACCCAAAGTGCTGTTAGGAGCCCCGGTGGATGTGGCTTCTTCCCCACGGCTGTCAGCGGTGGTCACTGCTGAGCCAACCATACCCCGGGAAGGAGGGAGGTGTGGTCGAGCACTTCCAAGCCAGAGCTCCTGGAGGGCCCTGCATGATGCTGAGCAAAATGCTCACAAGGAAATGTGTCCGGCCCTGGCCCCCAGGTCTGTGTGGAAACTGGTTTTGGGTTAAAAACAGCATTTCAGTGGATCCTGGGAGAAGAGAGATGTGAGGTTTGTACCTGAGCTGCATAAATAAATGAATTAATGAATGGATTAAATGTAAATTGTGGCAGCTTTAAAATGAAAGTCATAGTTTCCAAAAGTGCTTTTAACCGGTACTTATTCTGCAGCAATATAACTGCCAGCAAGAGCTTAATTCATTATCACCAGAACAAAACGAAGACCCTGTAAATTTGAAGTCCAATTTAATTTCCCCAGAAAGAGCTTTTTTTTCATCTTTCTTTCCCTTTCCTCTCTCTCCCTGCCCAGGGAAGGAGGATTTCCATCATTTAAAGCTGTTGTGCGCTTCCTGCAAATGGGATTTTCTCAGGCTGCCGAGCTGCAGGCACCCGCTTGCCAGGAGCTAGGTGGTGGCCTGCAGTGAGCCCCTGTGTTGGGGCTTTGTGCTGCACATCAGCCTTGCTGAAGGACAGTATTGCTTTGGAGAGTTCAGGCTGTAAATCAGCACTGGGTGGGGAAGGAAGCAGAGGCTGAGGGAGAAAGCAGCTTGTCTCGGGTTGTCTTGGGCAAGGACCTGAGTGCCCGAGTCCCAACCTACAGCCCAACCCCATGGCCATCAGTGTGGTCCCAAAAGGGGCTTTTGGTCGCTCTTGAGGCAAAATCATCCAGTTTTGGGGACCTGCTGCTGGGAAGATCATGGCTTGTTGGTGAGTACCCCGGGGAAGGCAGGGATAGAGGTGACCACAGGCCAGCTCCAGCGGTGGAGCTGCATCTTGCTGCCAGGGCTCCCAGGGCAGAGCCACTGCCAGAGGCAGCTGAACCCATCCCTCCCTGGAGGTCTCTGTCTATAAACCAGCCCTCAACTCTCCATCCCCTCCCCTCCAACCTGCCTCCTCCTCCTCCTCAACTTCGCCACTGAGGAGCAAGAGGGGTGGCTCGACTCTCTCAGCTGTGTTAACAGCGCAGATGGCCGTACACAGGCTTGGGGTGTGTGTGCATTCTTGTGTGCGTGCTTGTGCCTGCTTCCAGAGCTATAGAAAACCAGGAATAGCATGTTTCTCCCCTAAAATGTAAGACGGAGACACGGAGCAAATGGGGGAAGGGGCCTGATGCAGCAGGAAGAGCACGATGAATCCTCTGGTCTCCATGGAGTCTTTGTTTATACTCCTCTCATTTCCCCATCTTCTTTCTTTCTCTTTTTTTGTTCTTTTTTTTTTTTTTTTAAGGGAGTATTTTTAGCATGTAGGAAAGAAAGCAGCGTACTGGTTTGCCGGATGCAGGGCAGTCAGGAGCAGATGGCGTACAAGCTTCTCACGCTGTGCTCCCTGTACAAACACCTCCATCTCAAGTCACCTTGAGGCTACTGTGGCCCTGGGCTCCCCATCCTCCTCCTCCGCAGCCCAGAGCTCTGCCGGCTCACCACCCCCACCCTCAGCTCCTGGGGCAGCTCTCAGCAGAGACAGTGTGAGGCTGATGATGGTACAGGACCCAGCACCTTCTGCAGGTGGGTCAGATGCATTCAGAGGAGCAAAGGATGGGGCTGGTGTGCAGGAGGGATGCGGTGGCCCCAGCCACCACAGTCCCCTCCCTACACCCAATAACCTCATGGCGTGGTGTGGTTTGGATGTGTTTATATCAGGACACTCTCCTGAGGCTGGCATCATCCAGAGCATCACCTTATTTCACCACCACAATGGTGACTCCCGTCTTGGTGCTGCACCAGCAAACCTCCTCACTCACTCCTGAAACCCCGGCAGCGAAGGGAATCCCTCCAGGTGTCCGAACGGAGCAGCCATCTCTGCTCAGCTCCTTGACGTGTTCTTGTTAGACCATCCCTGTTGCGTTTAATTATAGATATTACACTTTATTCTCCTGCAAAGAATGACTTGCAGGGTACTCCTGGAGTTCATTTGAAACATGAAATTACTGGTGCAGCTTTCACATGGGAAGAATCGCTGCTGTGACCTGTGGGTAATTAACGAGACGGTGCACGGCCAGCAGCCCCAGAGCAATTAGCGGCAGCAATAGGAGTGTTCTCCGTGGAGCCCCGCTTGCCGAGGTGTGCATTTCTCTGCCACAGAGGCAGCCCTGTCATGGTGCTGAGGCTGGATGTGGCCACAGGGGCATCGTGTTGTTGAGAAAACAGGTCTGTGGGACTTGTGAGATGACTGCATGAGAGCTACCGGTGAAAGCTCAGTGCAGGAGCCCCGGACCTGTTGTTCTCCAGCCCTGTGCGTGAAAATGCAGAAAGAAGGAAGAAAAGCATGAATGAAATGGGGGCTGTCAGGGAATTGCACCTACGGATCACATTTGCTGGGGTGTGCCCAGCATGGACACGGCCGAAAGGTTCCCTTCCAACACCAGCTATTCCACCCCGCAAATCAAATATTCAGTATAATATTTAAATATAATGAATTCATGTAATTTCTGTTTTTATACTATAGTTAAATATTCATTTTCAGATAGCATAAATGTTGAGACTACATCCATCAAAAATTAAGAAAAAAGGATAAAGCTTGAAATAAAACGTTTCGCCCCCTGTCCGACACTGGATGTTGGAGAGGTGAAACAAGGGAGTCAAAGAGATTAGCCGCAGTTTGCTCCTAGCAGCTTCAGCCCCTCCACCAGACAGCAAAGGACTGGTGCAGTGGAGCTCCTTGTGCAGCGTGGAAGGAGAGGGAGGCCCCTTGGGAAGCACCTGGGTGCTCCCTGTGCCAGGAGAGGACCTCAGCCGCTCTGGGAACTCGCTGGGGAAAGAGAGCTCCTTTTTCTTTAGCAGACCATCTCATGTGCAAATGAAGCTGGAGCCATTCTAGCTTTTATCCATGCACAAAATAAAACAAGCTCTGAACAACACACCTTGCCTAACCTGCCTAGAAGAGAGATTCCCCACTTTCATACCTCCCAGGCTAGAAAAAACACTGGTTGGGATTTGGGGTCCTTCTGGAGGGAGCTGGGGGGGTATCAGGGTTGCTCCAGTAGCAGAAGTTTCTCCTGGTGGCCCTCTTCCTCAAGAGCCTCGCTCCATTTCTGCCCAAGGAGGAGGGATTTGGTCTCCTTCCCACACAGCAGAGCAGATCCACCCCAGAGGATCAATGTAGTCTGGGGATACAGGATGCCCCAGGAAAAATTATTCCCATACAACACTTCAGCTAGACACTGGTGAGGAAGGGAGCTGGGAGGGAGGACAGGAGGCAGACAGACCATCCTGGATCTCTGCTGCTGTAACTGGGACATGTCACTGTTTCTCTTCACCACCTCCAGCCATGGCTCAGCACTGCAGTGGGGGTTTACTGGATTCCTACAGTCAATGCAGGCTCACAGGAGCTTGAAAAGCAAGCGTTTGATTTAGCCAAGGACCCACCCTGGTGTCTGTCCTGACGGCCAGTTCCCTGCTTGGGCACAGCAGTGCGGGTGTGATTGATGTGAGCTGGGGACCAGGGCCACCAGCTGACCCCGGTGGGACCGTGCTGTGAGATCCTGCTGGAGATTTACATGGGGGCACAGTCCTTCAGGCTGGTTCACAACTCGAAAAGCACTTGGTGGAGGGAAATGGAGAGGGAAGAGTCATGATGTCAGCCCGAAGGGCAGCGCAAGCTATCTCTGAACTGAATTTGGGACAATTAGTACCTCCAAGATGGACTTAATGGATTGTTTGAGATTTGGGGCTGTGAAGTACAATCGAAAGCAAAGTGTTTGACTATTGTTATAATTGTTAACAGGCTCCTTTTGAAGCCCTGTGCAAAGAAATGGATAGACTTCAGCCATCAATAATATCGCTGGAGGAGAAAATTGAAGGGATATCTGCCCAATTAAATAACCTACAGGGCTGGAATTGAGAATCAATGTGGCATGAATGATGAGGTATGGACTACTGACACTGAACACTAAATCCACCGCAGCCTCTGATTTAACAAAGAGAGAGGGATGGGGAGGAATCCTGCAGCCGTGATTTCCCACGCTGCGCACACTGGCCTTGGCATGGCCACTGTGAGAGGCAGGAGGTGGCCAGGAAACGGCTTGGCATCACTGTCTCATGGGCTGGGACATGAGATCTTCAGAGATCTTTGCTGCTCAGGTGGGAGCATGGGCTGGCGGTGTGGGGGGACACGTGCGGAGACGGATCCATGTCCCCAGGGAGCACCCAGGAGCTGCTTGTGGATGGTAAACGGGGATTCCTGGGAGACCAATGTGTTGTTTTCTGGATATCTTCCTCCTTCCACTTTTGGGTGACCTGGAGAAGTGGAAGCGAATTTGCTGAGGTAGGTTTGAGTGTTTAAAGTGGACGTGTTGGAAATGAGCAGGGCAGCTCTGGGGGTGGAGCAGAGCATCTGCTGAGGACAGGAGGCTGCGGCTGAAGAACATCAGATGTCCTATTTGCAGTGAAAAGGTGGAGAATAGGAATAGGGTTTGGGGGAAGTATTGTGGATCTTTTTTTTCTCTCCCAAGGAAAACCCAGACTTGATCACTGGTGTCTGTGTGCATTTTGCAGGTCATATCACTCGCTGGCAACACGGGAACAACCCTACCCAAACATCACTGGAGCCACCAGTGGAGAGTGGGCCCTCTGTCTCCATAGAATTATGATGCCATTGTCTGGGTCCCTTTCCAGCAGGGATTAAAGGTAAGAAACATCTGCTCTGTGTGTCTCATTCTTCCCTCTCCCATCTTCACCAAGACGTGCCCCACTGCAGCATGGGCATCAAGCTTCTCCTGTTGTGGGGCAATGGGCCGGGGCACAGCCAAATCCACGCTCTGCCCCTTTAATTTTTTTTTAAAGGAGAAATTGATTTTGTCTTTGCCTAAGTACCTGTCACTATAAATTAATGTCTCTGATAGTGAAAATGACAAAGCAGCCAGGTCATTAGGCAAATTTTAATTAGAGACTTAGATGGCCTTTACTAATAAGATACTACAATTCTTTCCCGGCATTCTCACTTACCATCCGTGGGGTCTTTGCAAACCCCCCGAGGATGCATTTCCGTATCGTTCCTCTTCTCAGCATCCAGCATCAAGTTAGAGCTTGGGATGAGACTGGGGATATCGCTCAGTGCCAGGGATCAGGAGACCCCATTTTCCTGGGGACACCCATTGCAGTGGCTCTGCTGTGCCGGAGCTGGTGTTTGCAGCAGCACGTGCAGCGGTTGCAATAGCTTAGGTGATGTCAGAGCATGGCAGTATCTCTCCTGGTGCCACAGGAGAGGTTTTCCCACCTTGGCAGCCCCCAGGGAGTCCCAGCCACTGCCACCAGCTGACTTTATTTATCATTGCGATGAGCCCACGTGCCGCATGCTACCTCAGGAGCCTTTGCCAAGAGCAGGGAGAAGTTTATAAGGCCAGTGCCTTATGAAAGATCATTTATTAAGACTTTATGCAGAGAGTAAAGCTGCTCCCCCATACGCATTCCTTTCCTCTATCCATTTTCAGTTGTTAAAAGGAGTATGAAATCACCTAACGAATTGTCACCCCCCACATTTTCTCTGTCCAAATAGACGTGGGCTGGATCTAGAGAGACCATCTCTGGGCTGGCTGTAAATCCAGCCTCCAGCCCAGCATAATAAAAGGCTCAATCCATTCCCAGGTGAGCCAGGCTGGTCTCTTGCTTCGTTACAGCACAGCCAGGGAGGAGAAATACAGCCAGCAAGCTCTCCCCAGGCCAGCACATGGCCCTGGCCACAGAGAAGGGGAAAACAGGAGGGAGGAAGAGAGGAACAGGCTCTTTTCTTCCATTCTTCACTGTGACAGGATCAAATCTCCTCTCCTCCTGGTGTGACCAAGCCTCTGTGCCCTGCAGGTACACATGTTTTTGTGCTGGGTAATTTCACAAGTGAGATCCATCCATTAAGCTGCCGGTTCCAGTCACTCCACCCGGTGCAAAATAGCCAACAAATGGGGCTCTGACCTACTTATATTTTTTTCCCCTGTCAGTGCAATATGGCTGGAGCCGGGCAGGGATGCAGGAAGGCAGCTACAGTGAGTCTGTGCCTGGATCCTGCTTCCCTGGGGCTGGGGGCAGAAGATGAGGGGGTGACTGGGCTCCTCCTCTCTGCAGCTGATCCCGCACAGTTACAGCAGCTGCTCTGCCATTCCCTCACCCCCATCAAAATGCTTCAGGGAGGGAACCTGTTCGGCGAAGGGAGCTGATCCAGGACGAAAGCGAGAAAAATCATCTGCTTTCATGGCAGAACTTGCCGTGTCCAATCTGGAGGTGCATAACGTCCTGCAGCCGGGAGATCATCCCTTTCAGCTGTGCAACCCGAGGCTGCTCCAGGTGCTGCCAGTTGCTGTACTGGGCTCTCCAGTGCCAGCAGTACTGGACGGCACCATCCCTTCCCAGCCTGCGGGCCAGCCCAGGGACATGGGTTTGTGACCGCATGTGCCTCTGCCATGCTGACTTTGTTATTCCCGTCACTTGACCGTCCCCATGGATTCGCACACTGTGTGGAAATCCTCAGCAGAAACAGTTTTATTGACAGGAAAGGAGGTTTTCTCAAAATGGAAACTTCCCACAAGAATGTGGTGCTTTCAATCAAAAGTTGGTTGGGAGGGCAAAGGGAAGAAAAAAATATGTCACAGAGCATTTTGGTAAAGTGAAAACATCCTCTTTTCCTCACATTTGGAAGGGAAAGCTTCAATTTTTCACCTCCAGATGATTTTCATGCTGACATTTCTTTTATTCCATATAATCAAACAGCTCTAAATATTAGTCTCGCTGCCAGAAGGAAACACTCTGAGCGGTGTCTCCCCACCTTTCCCACCATCCCTTCCCTTTCCTCCCTTTAGGCATTTGCAAATAGTGGAATTTCTCTTGGGCACTAGAAATTTCACTGCCTCCTTTCCTCTGGCACGGGCTGAGGGCATTTTAAGCCTTCCTTGCACCCCAAAGAGCCACAAAACCTTATCCCTTATCCCACTCCTGCCCTTGTGAGCAGCACAGCAGAAATTGGGCCGAGCTGAACCCAATTCTTGCCCCTTTTGAAGTGCCAGCATGCGTGGACATTCGATGTCTGAAGACTTGGTGGTGGTGACCAGCAAAGAGGGTAAAGAAGAAGATTTATAAAGAAGATTATGCAAAAGTAGTAGTGGCCCTTTCTTTCCCCTTTCTCCTCATCTTGTGCAAATTACCCTATTATTCTGCTCCCTTAGGATGCCTGAGTGTCCTTATGTCTTCTTTTGAGCTAAAGTCATCCATGCATTAAATTAGTTCTCTGCCTAGAAATAGCTTGATTACTTTCTCCAAGCTGCAGTTAATGTGAGGTTCCCTGAGAGTTTCAAAAATAAAAAGGGGGCAAAAAGGGAAGAGGGGAGTGAAAGGGAGGAGCAGGGGCAGGATGTGGCCTCCTTGAGTGGGTGGAGATTGATTTGCCTCGAGTGTGAGGTGCCACGGTGCAGGAGAGGGGACAGCGACTGTCACCTGCATGGTGTGACTGGAGGGGTCAGTCGCCCATCCCCTGGGACCAGTCACCTTGCACGAGGGCACACGGAATGTCTGGGGCTGGGCTTGGTGTCCCATGAGATCCTGTCCATCGTCTCTTCCCATAGCGTTGGGTGAATATTTGTCCTCCTGGCTTGCCTCAAATCATGTCTCAAATTTCTTATCTTTTCTGTGTCATTGCTCTGTTGAACTCTGACTGAAGGGAAGGAGGGAGACCGCGGCAGGATGCCCCATCCCAGTGCTGAGGGTGGGTCAGTCAGGTAAACTGCCAGAGCTCAGTAAGAGCCAGGATCCCTCAAGATCCCAGATTTTCTTCCCTAGCATAAGTCAACCCCCAGGGCAAGGCACACCTGTTCCCAGGATGAGGAGTCCACTGCAGAGGACAGCACATTTGAATTGTAAAACCTCAATTCTCATATTGCATTTGCTATAACAACAGCCTGCAGGATCAGGCACGCGTCCCCACCCCGGCCAGCATCAGCTCTGCCCAGGGTGCAGGACCACAAAACGCCCTCCCACCCCCCCCCCCCGAGCTTCTTTCCTCCTCCCTGCTGCAACTCTGAACCTGTTCCCTCATTGCTGGGGACAGCCAAGCTCCTCATCCCACCTCCACCCGCAAACCACAGCAAATTATCTCACTCACATCCCTCCTTTTAGTCTGTAACCAGTGGGAAAGGCGAGTACTCAGCCCTGCTCCCCTCTGAGCCTCCCTACGGGCGCCTCTGGGCTGGCACAGCACAAAGCCTGTGGCTCACACCGACTCTGGGCTCCCCACTGGGCATCAAGATCATCTCTGACTTTCACTCCCCACCAAAACACACTCTCTGTTCCTCTGTTAACTGCGGCCATTTTTCTTCACCCTCATTTCCTTTCTGTGGAGCTTTTCCAAGGAGGCAGCCAGGGCCAAGCCCATCACCTGAGCAGGGCTGGGAATCTCAGATAATGGCCTTCGAAAATGTCCTGTGCTATTTGGTGCTCATTCCTTTGTATTGCCTTGACATTTGTGCTAGGTTTTGGGGTTGGTATTTTTTTCTCCTTAATTCCCCTGACTGTTGGGCAGGTGTCTGCTCCCAGCTGTTTGCAGGAGCCCCAAGAGCTGTTGCCTGAACATCAGCTACTAATTCAGGGGCAATTATCCCTCCTTTCCCACTGTGTTTCGCTGTATCCTTTACAGAATTGTATCTGCAGACATGGGGTTTCATACTTTTCTCTCTTTCCCAGTCACTTTGCTTCCCACAGGCTCCTCCAAAATCCCCTTCACCTCTTTTACTGACTGCTGGAAGCAATTTGAGGAGCATCAGCAAATCCACAGTGAAGGTGTGTGGCTGCCCTCCTCTCCCAAGACCTGTGTTGCATCCTGTTGATGCTCCTCCTCCTCTCTGGGAGCAGACCAGTTCTCCCAGTAGCTGGGGAATCACTGGAGGGATCCCGGCGTGTGACTCTCCCGCCTACAGCTGCTAAAGGAATAATTTGCAATCACCCAGAGCCCAGGCTGCCTGCCCAGCCGGCCGGCATCCAAGCAATCAATTCCCATTCAGCGCGGTGGCCTCCCTTCCTGCTCTCGCAAACAATGACAAATGGAGCACTGCATCGACTTGGATGGAGCAGCAAGCATCGGCAGGAGGAATAATTACCCATTTGCCAGATGAGATAGGACGTGTGGTTTTCCCATGCTGTTTCCCCGGAGCGGGGCAGCTCACAGGAGCTGAGTGCGGAGGCAGGGAGAGGGTCCTCACTGCAGCTGCAGAGCAGATCCTGGTGGTGATGCATCGGCAAGAGATGCTTTGGGGGTCCCCAAGACTGGCACGTCTCCAGTGTGGCTGGGGAGCCAGCAGTGGGGACAGCGTAGCTTTGCTGGAGTCCAAGTAGTGGCCGTGCTATCTCTTCAGTGTCCAGGGTAGCGGTGGGATGAGCTTCTACAAAGTTCTCCAGGTGTTTGGAGGGGACCAGGTAAGCCTGAGATCTTCTCCATGGGAGAAGGGCCACATCTAGAGCAGGTTTTGCACCATCCAGACTGCCTTCTCCATGTGAATTCACAATCACAGTGTGTCTCTCCTGGAGTTAAAATGTACTCCCTGGCTCCCTTTGACCAAGGCACAGAAGAGCTCCTTGCCATGGATGAGGAGGTGGGAGGATGAGCTCTCTGGACTGGGGTACACCAGCACCAAAATGTCCCCAGGCTGGTCCCAGCCCCTTCCCCAATTGCTGGAAGAGAGATAAACTGCTTCAGGAAAATCCTGTCCATGTTGAGATGTGGAATGATGTCTGTGTGTCACTACAGCTTTCCTCTTTTCTTCCTTTAATTAAAAAGAAAATGTCTCCCTCCAAAGTCATTAATTACTAATGACACAATTAGAACCAGTAAAGAGGGATAGGAAGAATAAGATGAAAAAGAAGAGGGAAAAAAGGCAAACCAAAACTAAAACCCAAAAACCATCTGGCAATTTGAGACATTTGAAGCTTGAGAGAAAGGAAGGAAATAATTGCTTGATTTAAACTTTAGTCTGATTCCTGCTAGGCCCGCACAGGATGGGCAGTGTGTGGATGGAAGCCACCTTTCCAGTGCTCCTCCCTTCCATCAGAGGAAGGAGATAAGTCTCTCTGTCTCATGTAATCTGATTTACCTGCTTGGAGGCAGACCCCGAGACAGTGTTTCACATCGCAGTCCTTTTCTGCAGTCTACCTACTTTCCATGCAGGGAACCTGGGTTTAGCACAGTAATCCCCACAGTCACATTTTTCCACATCTACCTTGCCAGCACTGGCATCTCTTGTGGCCTCACCCCTAGTTCTCTCTCTCCAACCATCCCATCTCCCCACGCAAGAATTCACAGCTCTTCCCTCCTGCCCTGACCCCTCTTCTGCTGGCAACCAGGGATGGAGCAGAGCTGTGAGCCAAGGACAAGCAGGGACAACTCTCAATGTCCAAGTTTAAAGCTCCTCAGCTTTGAAAGGCCGGCTTAAATTGCTTGAAGACTCTCTGAAAAATAGATTAAGGGCGTGGGAAGAGGGAAGCCCAGCAGAGCTGCTGGCTGCCTGCTGAGTGCTTATTATTTCTGTCAGCTGAGTGTTTTAACTCGATAATCTCAGATTGAAATGGGTTTCAGGAAGGGAGGGAGCAGTGGGAGGTGAGGCAGCTGCTCCCGCGGGAGTCTGGATTAGGCAAAGAGTGAGTTTCAGCTTCTCTTCCATTGGTGAAAAGCAATCTCTGATCTGGAGGTTGGATGGGGCTGCAGCCATGGGTTTGGCAGAGGAATGGGTGAAGCAGGTCACCTCGTGATGGATCTCCAGGCTCCCCACCTAATTCTCTGTCCTGGTCATCCCTGGTCCTCAGGAAGTGAAGATACCCAAAGCTGGGCTTTGTGCCCTGTGGTAGACATGAGGACCATGGCACTCCCTCTCCTCTGGGGCCTACAAGGGACGACGGGGTTTCTGTAGGTCCTGCACTAAATCCCCTGGCAGTGGTGGTTTAAGCTGTGTCCCAGAGAGGAGGTTTTTCTGCTTGCTAAGGGCTCTGGCACAAGCATGCCTGAGTGGTCTTAGAGGTGGTTATTTTTCTTGGTAGATGTACAAGAAGGGGTGACCCCACTCCTCCATGCACAGCCAGGGACTGTGTCCTGACACCAGGCCAGTGTTTCTGTTCCCATTTCAATGCAGATCAGTTTCTAGGCAGGACATGCTGGAAAAGATCCCAGAGGGAGGATTTGAACATGCTCGCCTCACCTGTGACTCCGACCTCTTACCAAGAGCAGTACCCACACTAGCGAGATGGATCCTGCCCCCACGCTAGGTCTCTGTCTCACCACCTCTCACACACCCAGACTTCACAGCCCCAACGCTCAAGGTGCTGCCTGGTGATGAAAGAGGAAGGCTCGTCCTTGCCCTTCTCAAGGTGACCTGTCTTGCAGGCCACCAAACCATGGTGGGCAACCATGCTCCGTTTCATCAGGAGGCTGCAAAGGTGTCACCCCAGCCTTGCTCCAGGTTGCAGCAGTCTTAAGGCAAAGCCAAGCCCTTTTCTTTTTTCAGCAAACCTTACAAACTTGGTCGACATTTGTCTTGGAGGTCACAGTGAATGACTGTGCCCAACAAAAGGGCAGCTGGACTTTTGCTGGGACATGTTCTCAACCCCAGTTCTCACCAACTTTCTTATTCTGGATCAATAAGGGGTGTACAAAAAAGCAGGGGACGGCAAAAAAATAGGAAGGAAAAACCAAGTTCTTATTGACTGCTGGGTCCCTCTGGATGCCATGGCAAGCAGGGATGGGAGGGAGAAAAGCTACTAATACATCGTTTTGTCTTCAAGCAATTATGTGAAAATGAGTTAATCACAGGGTCACAGAAGCCGTAACCATTAATTAATCCCCAGCATGAGCCAGAAAGATGAATTTCCTGCAGTAAACAAACGTGAGTAACAACGTGGCAAGGAATCAAGCTCCCACCGGATTATCAGAGCCCGCACCAGCAGCTCCACCGTGGCTCCGCAGGGCAGCTGGTTTGCACCCCAAGACCACAGAGCAGCCGCTTGCATGCCTGCCAAGCCCCAGCCCTTGAGGGTGAAAGCTTTCCTGCCAAATTGCTTCCTCAGGATGGCTGTTACAGGGGGAGCAGGGGAGTTGCCACAAATGCAGATATTTGGTCACTCCTGCAAGTGGAAGAAGGCAAAGGCACGTCCTTCTGTTCCCTCCTGGTGCTGTAAGCAGGGCTAGCATCCCCGCCGTTTGGAGCAGGGGTAGGAAACCAGGCAGGTGATGAAGTGGAGTGCTGGGGTGGGTATCCTAATCCATCTGGATTAGGCTTGGTTTTATAAAACAATGAAATGCTCCACTGGATCATTTCAGCAGCCTCCAGATGAGAGAAGCTGTGAAGGTGTCACCCGCTGCTGGTGGGTCTCTGCCCTCCCGCACCACCCCAACAGGGTACACTGCCCGTGGGCTCTGCTGTAATGGGAGGGGGGAAACAAGGCATGGAGGGGTGGATGGGAGGGTCTACATTAGCTATATAACACCTATTTTCACATTATTGCCATTTTAATAACTCTCTGCTCTTGTATTTTGAACCTTTTTCGAAAGATCCTGTTAAATCCCAAATGCAGACAGATCCAGCACGTCTCCTAGGGAAATGGCTCTAAAACCAGCCCAGGAGAAATGCAACTTTGCTGTAAATCCAGGCATCTCCTTGAAAACTGGCCTTTGTTCTTTTTTCTTTTTTTTCAGACTTCCTCTCATTTACCAACATGAAGCAGTTAGTCACTGGCCCTTTTGGAAAGGGTAGGAAACCCTCTGAAAATTCATCTTATAGCAAACTCTTCCTCTAAACTCAAATCACACCAGTTCAATAAAAATTATGATTTGCTTTAGGCTGTGCAAGTTGGCTGCGTGCACACAATTAAATTAGTTTAAACCCAGCCTCTATTTGTTTAGCTAAATGGAATAGGAATAATGCTAAAACCAAACTGAGATCATCCAAATTCCTCCTGGGCTGTCAGAGATTGTTCAGGGCAAGCATGAAACTCTCCTTGCTGTGTCTCAACGCCTCTCTGCTTTGCATTTCTTTATTAAGCCCCTGCTCTCCCTGGTGCTGTGGTCAGCTCATCCAAAGAGAGGCAGATCCTCAAAGCCCGATGGTGAACAGACCCACAGCATCGTGACTGCAATCCCAATAAAGCAGTTGAAGGAAGCTGGGAAGGATGTTCCCTTCCAGAGCACTGGAAAGGCTTCGCTTGCTCCTGTCCACTGGGAGCTTTACCATGCTCCTCCTTGGGATGTTGCACCCAAGCATGGTTTCTTCTGTGTGACTTCCTTGGTGGCATCTCCAGGTCCAGGTAACCTCTGACCACTGCCCAAGAGGCTGCTGCAGCCCAGGCCTGGGTGACTGCCCCGTCCCAGGCTAGACTGCCAGGTCAGGGTCTGATTCTGGTCCCTTGTCCCCATGGCCACTTCTTGCTGCACATCCTCCAGCTTCATTCTCCTCTGGTCCTCCTCTCCTCTCTTTGGGTTCCTGTAGGACTAAAGCCAAGCTCAGCTGATCTGTGTTATTAGGCTGGTGTCAACCCAAAAGAGCAATTCTTCTGAGGCGTGGGGTGTCCGGGAGTATGTGAAAAGAAAAAAAAAACAACATAAAATACATCACTGCAGATCAGTGGGAAAGGGGTTTTTTTACACATTCCCCACAATAAACAGAATTTTAGGGCCTATCTACCCTTTTTTCCTTTAAAATCAGACAATTTTTATTTTTTAAAAAAAAGTCCATTAAAAGGAATTCAAAACATTTCACTTAAAAGTGATCCAAGGGGAGGTGGGTGTCCTCAGGTGAAGTATCTTATTTTGAAAGCATCAGAATGAAACATTTCAGTTCCTTCCAGGCACATTTCTGGATGTCTCCAGCCAGACCTGCTTGCCTGAGCTGAACTCCCCTGTTTGTCCCTCTGCTGGGTATCCACTAGTTAATGCTGTTTAATACCGGAATAAATGACTCTCCCATTGACACAAGTGTTTGCGCTGATTTAACCGTTGCTGGTTAACTATAAATTATTGCTGTTGTTACTTCCTGAATGAGCTGTACAGAAATAAATGTGAAGCCCGTACAACAATGCCTGGCTGTTGGCAAAGCCCAAGACCCAAGGCGTGCACTCGAAACCCCACCGACGTGTTCATATTCAGAGAGCAAAAATTAACTCCAGACACCGACAGACATAAGATAAGGGAGCCCATTATAGCATCCATCAAGCCGTGTGCTCAATCAGACATTTCCAAGAAGCAGGGGCATTTTGCTGAAATTTCTCATCTCCTCTTATTTATTTGATAACTGACCTTTACGAAATTTGCCAAATCTTGCACAGCCCGAGTACCACTCAGAGGTGTTTATTCTCCTGCAGCCGGCTCCCTGCTCCTAATGATCAGTCTCTTCACAGCCATGCTAACCTTTGACAAGAGCACTTCATGAGCCTTATTAGCTGCTGGGAAGTTGTACGATAGCCCTGTAAGTAAACGGAGGGATCAGGATGAGAAATCTCCCTGTGAAATAGGGTGTTTTACATAAGAGCCAGCTGTGGTGGTGGCTTGGATGTGAAGAAGCAGGGGAGCATGGCCAGGCTGGGGAAGGCACTGCTGGGCAGTGGCTTTTTGGTGACTCTACGTGAAGGGGGATAAATGAACCTGGAGCCAGACAAAATCACACCTCCAACCCCAGAGACTGGGCAGGCAGAGTGCGAAGGCTGGTGGTGCCACAGGGAATGAAATTCCTCCTTTGTTTGGGTGAGGGGCGAGGATGGGGATGCCAAAGCGGATGGATGGGGACGTTTCTTCCCCAGGACTATCGGGGTGGTACCTGGGAAACTGCGTGGAGTAGTTTAGGGGAGCAATGGTTGTGTGCCTGGCAGCTCATGGGAAGATTTGCACACCTCGTTCACCCTGAATCACTGCAAGGCTGTGCCTTGTCCTTGGCTCTGAGTGTGCCTGGAGACCTGATTCACCCGGGCTGAGACCCCAGCAAGAGCTGAAAAGCCCGTAGAGGCCTGGGGATGGCTGCAGGTCTGCGCGGGGCAGCAGCACCCAGGAGCAGTGGGGCGGAGGAGTCCTCGGGCCATGGGGAGACCGTGGGGCTGTCGGGCAAGGGGGGATCAACCAAACAAGGTGCCAGTCCTGCATTGAGCAATAATCCCCTACTGAAAAAGGGGAAAGGGCTGGGATATATACATGCTGCCAGCAGGAGAGCAGAAAGGAAGCCAGACAGCTCTCAGCTTTAAAAGAGAGAGAGAGAGAAAATGAGCCTTTGCGATATCCTCACCCATTTACACACATAAAACTTTCTAAATGCTAAGCCAAATAAAGTCGTCTTATCAGCGTATTACCACTTAAGGCTCTTTCAGGCAGATTTAGAATGAATTAGTGCTTTTTTTAACTACAAATAGGAGCAAAGTGAAATTTCTTACTCCATCAGTCCGTACGGCTCCTGCCTTAACCCTTGGAGGGGAGAGCGGCTCCCTGGGCAGGCGAGGATTGTGTGGGGTCCAGGCTGGGCCAAGGTACCTCCTGGAACCAAGGTCTGGTGCAAAAACTGCTGCCTCCCATGGACCCTGGAGATTCTGGGCCAGGTTTTGCTGAAGTGAATCAGCTCCATACCATCCTGATATCCCCCTTACTATACTGAGTTATGCAGCTTTTGGTGCACAGGGGGTGCCTTCCCTGTCCCACCTTGCCATCACCAGGAGACTCGCTCCAGCAGTGGGAAAATGCCATTAGAACGACAAATTGGCCACTTGGTCAGGACGATGCCAGGTGCTGTGCCTGTCCTGTGAGCCCTGACCCATGCCCAGGGCCAGTGTGGCCCCTCCGGCTGCATCTCAGGGGGTCACCTGGGGACCCAGAGCAGATCCAGGCCCTGTTGTCCTTCCCGACCCAGACAGGGGTTGGGACATGGCACAGATGAGTGCTGTTAGCACGCGCTGTTGTCTTGATGTGTGCCTGGAGACCAGAGTTGTGAGTAACTCCAGTGTGGCACCTCCCTCCCAGTCACAGCCTGGGCAAGAGGAATGATGGAGCCAGGCAAAGGCAGCTGGGAAATGATGGGGTGATGCATCCCTTCTCCGCATCCCGTCCCCTCACCTCAGGTGATAATCTGCAGCTCCGTGCACACGGGCATCTGCGGCTCAACTGGTGCATATTTGTGGGTGGTTTGTTTTCTCTCTGGTTTGGGAACTCAAGGGCCCAGGTTTACGTCCGAGCTCTGGAGAGCTGGAGTACGTCCATTGTGCCCGCACAGGATTGGTGTGACTGTCCCCACCGTGTCCAGACAGGACACCCTGCTGGATCCCTGGATGATCCCTGGGGCAGAGCCAGGGGGCCCCCCAGCCCCGGCTGTGCCAGACCTGCTCCCACATAGGGCAGAAAACTCCTCTGGAGGAGTCACCCAGCCCATCAGCAGCAGCTTGCCCACCAAATGGCTCACTGGCCATGCTCCTCCTGCACACAGGGTCCTTATCACTCATCAGAGAAACACCACTTGCTAGCAATTAGTTGCCTGACTTAATTGCTCTCCAGTCCTCCAGTCTCAGTCAGGCTGTTCTGCTGTTTCAGGAACGCTAAAGTTTTACAAAGCTTTTTTTTTTTTTTTTTTTTTTCCAGGGAGTGGATGAAGCAGCCATTACAGGCTTCATGGCTGAAATTATTTATAGAAATTAACGGCTGTAGCTTTTGGTGCCTCCAGGAACAGAGTCACCATATGTTAGTCCTTCTCAGTGAGACACATATTCTCCACACACACCCCACTACGTGCAGCTCTGCTCCTCGCTGCCACTCTGCAGCGAGGCTGCTTGCCAACGCAGGTTGGGGTGGCCAGCAAGGGCCTAGTGTGGCTGAGCAAGGAGAGAGGGGTCACAGGGGCTCCAGGGGGGATCCCACCACCTGGGGAAGCTGCCGGGTGGAAAGGGGCTCCCACCAGGATGCTGGAACTGCTGTGGCTCCAACATGGTCCAGGCTGGTGGTACCTGCTCTGGGGAAAATGTCGCATCTCACCCTGCCTGCCAGGGCTGGTGACGAAGACCCTGGTGTTGGTCCAGCCACCCTTTCTTCTCCCCCTGCCTCACCAGGCAGTCCTGTGAGCCTTGGGAATGTCTTCCTAACCATACTCCAAAAAACCCCCATGGATCCCCCAAATCCTGGGCTTGCAGAACTGCCAGTGCTGGCAATACTGTACACATCATCCCTCAAGAGTAAGGCTGGGCTTTTTTAGGACTGTTTGCCCCTCTCCCCAGCTGCCCAAGGACTGAACCAGTACTATGGAAGCGGATTACTATGGGGTGGCTTCCCACACCTCCTTCCCTGAATACACAGCGTTGCAATGAGCCTGGGCTGTCCCAGGCTTGCTGGGCACAGCACTGGTCCTCAGGCTTTTCAGTTGGGATCTTCTGAGATCAGCTGAGAACCAAAGCTTTGTGAATTGTCCTTCATCACTCCGTGAGGGTTTCTCTCTGCCCTGTCCTGGAAACGGCCGGTGCTGCTTTCCCTGAGACCCATCACTCACACAACTCCTGGACAGGCAAATGATTTCCCATCCCAGCTCCTGTCTGTGGAGCTCTGCAAGCAAAGGATAGAAGAGATTTTTGTGAGCTGGGACATGAGCCAAGAGCTCAGGGAAGCAAACAATCCCAGCAGTTTGCATCCCATGCTCTCTCACAGCAAGCGATGTGGGATGGTGGTGGTGAAGGAGAAGACACTGAGATGTTACTCCTCTTGGAGGCCACCCACCTTCAGGCTAGCTCCAGTTTTTCTGGGATGTTGGCACCCAGGATAGACGAGGCCCAGAAGGTCTGGGAAATTACACAACCAGTGGCCATTCACTGCCAGCCGTTCAGCACACATCGAGCGATGCCGCCCAAACCGTCACTGCTGGTGGTGGAGGCGATCTGGGCTGTGTGCAAAGGTGAAGATCTGAAGCCAAATCCATCCCTGAAAGGTTCACCTTCAAGAGGGGCATCACTGGTGCCCTTCCAGAGTCCTGCTATTAATAAGGAGTCATTAGCACAGCAGCTGTTGGAAAGGGCCTCCTGGGAGCCAGTGTGCGAAAGCCATATGGTGCGGGAGGGATGGGTGGAAGAGCGATGTCAGAAGCCTGTCGGCATCTGCCAAGCTGGGGTGATCTGGGAGACATCCTCTGCCACATACCATGTGATAAATGGTGCTAGGAGCAGGGCTGACATCTCCATTTGCTCCTCTTCATTGTGTAGTTTTTGGAAATTGGGTCGGGGCCATGAGTCTCTCCCACATGTGTGTGCTCTGGTGTCTCATGGAGCTGGTGGGAAATCTGCCATGAACCGTTGCTTTGAGTTGGGATTTTCAGGTTGCTCTTTTGCACTGTGTTAATCTTCCACACTCTCGAGCATACTCCAGTTCCCAGCACTGACTGAAAGGAGAATTTTCCCCTTGATGAGGAATCAGCTTCTTCCCAATTCTTTTTCAGTACCTGCCAGGATGAGAGGAAAAATCAAAATATGCTAAATCTTCAGCTGGGTATGAAAGACCCTCTTCGACCCGTCACAACCCACTTTGCAGTCTGTTAACACCAACTCCACTATCTTATTCTCACTGATTTTTGAGAGCTCCTGGGCCATCCTACAAAATTCAGAAGCTGTCCAGGTTGCTTTTTAAATAAATTTTTTTTTTAAATAGAGCACTTTCTTCGCAAGGCAAAAACTGACTCTTCAAGCGTGTCCTTTTCACGCAAGGTAAATGGAGCTCACTTTGAAAAGAAACACAAAGGCAGGAGTGAATCCCACAGCCCCTGGTCCCAGCCTTTGTCGGCTGCACTGAAGCAAATTAAAAAGCAATTTGCAAGTCCTCATTCACAACGGTCCAACAAGGGGAAGGTACAAGGGCTGAGTTTAGATTCACTCTCTCCTTGACAGGAGAAGGAAGTGGCACGTGGCTTTCGTTCATCTTCAGCCTCTGTTTAAATGGACAAAGCACCGGACATGAGCTACTGCTGGCTGGTCAGATTCCATCAGAAACAGAAAAGCAGCAATGGCAAGAGACCAGTCAGACGCCTTTTTGTGCCCATCAGATGTAGATTGGTGCAGAAACAGGAGGTACCGGCCATTGGGTTGTCTTAGCATCGCCTTCACTTCTTGTCCTTTCCTGTGGCTCCTCTCAGCACCGTGCCCACCTCCAGCACTTGGAGACCATGAGACACCCCCCGCCCAGAGCCTCAGCACTGAGCTGAGACATGCCTATTGTGAACTGCCCCAAACCACTCAGTGACACAAGCTCCATGTTCTTACAGGAAAAATAAACTCCAAAAGAGATTTTGTGCGAAACAAGAACCTTTTTTCCCCCTCCTAATTACAGCCACAAATTTCAGTTTTATTGGTGAGTTTGGGGAGGCTTTCTGTGGAAAAGGTGTGAATGAAGACCTTTACTTGCCTCCCACTTCCATCCCTATTTTTCTGACTTTAAAAAAAAATTCTGGTCTCCATGAAAACCTCATCCTACCTAACGACATCACGTTGCTGCTAACGAGAGGATTCAGCTACTGACATTTTGCCCTGGGATGGCTTCCTTAGGCTCAGTATGTCATCACAGGCAAAGAACAGAGTCTCCTGGGTCATGAGGGGTGTGTGGAGGATGGAGGGGAGACTAAATAAAGCAAAAGTCCAATCCCCCTCGATCCCTTCACAGCAGCTTGGACCATGTGGTGGGGTGGCAGAGCCCTCTCACTGGTGCTTCAAGGTGGGGCTGGACCTGCCTTCCCGAGAGCTGGTGCTCCAAGGAGATGCAGTCTCTGAGAGAACATCATCGAGTGTGAAAATGAAGGTCATAATTAGGTGCATCAGTCATTAGTGCAACCTGGAGAGTCTCGGGCCATGACTGCCTGTCACCCTCCACAGACATGGGACATAGCTTTGTTGATGTTCCCAAAGAGCCCAAATTCTTGAGATCATTTAGTGTCTGGGGAATGGACCCGGCTCCCAGACCTCCAGGTGACCTTGTGCCTTGTCCTAATGCTCCAGACTGTCCGCACCCAGGGTCTGCAGTGTCCCAGCTCCCAGTTCCCTTTGAGCTGGCCCAACCATGGCTACCAGCAAAGGTCTCAGCTGCTCTCTGCTGTCCCACCCCAGGCCAGCTCCAGCCCCACTACAGCCTTGGGAGAGTGTGCTCCAGGGGACTCTCACCACCGCGGCATGACCCTTTCTCTATTGATCACCATCACGTTTCCTGCTCCCCTTTGACCCCTCCCTGGATCTGAGCCATCAGGACCATTTCTCTGAACTTTCTTTGCAGCCCTGGAAGGCAAAATGTATTAAAAACTGTGACTGTACATCTGAACTGTTGTGTTTCTCGCTGTTGTTTGAGGAAAAAGGGCTGGAACTTGTAACTCTGATGAGTAGGTAGGAGTGAAAGATGAGCAAAAAGAGGATCTAAGGGAGATGATGAATCAAGACTTTGCCTTGTCCGACTGCTCACACAAACTCTCCAACAGGCCATGGTATTGCAGGAGATATGACTTTATTGCCCAAACCTCTGGCAGAGCCAGCTTTTCTTGGAAAATCCTTTTTGCACAGCTTAGAGAAAAAAACAGTAGATTCACATCAGTCTAACCTACTGCTTCTTTTCCCTATCTCCGATATATCATTTCTTCTGAAAAATCATCATTTTTCCACTTAATCCACCAAGTTCTTTGTACAGTATTACAAGGTGATAGCATATCCAAGGCCCATTTACAACATCACTTCTGACAGCGCAGACACCGGGGCATCGTGTTTAGGAAGCTCTCTGGAGCTGAAAGCTGTTCCGGTTGGATGATTTCTGTTGACAGACCAGTTGTCTTGGTCTTTCACACTCACTTCTAGCAAGTGAACACCCAAGACCTTTTCCTGAGATGAGGTGACTCACCTCTTTCCTTGAACAAAATCCAAGCCAAGAATTGGCTGACCCTCTGTTTTGCCTACATGAGTGGTGTGACTGAAATGGCAAAAACCTTCCCCCGGTCCCGGTGCATGGAGCAGGCTGAGTTCTCCATCTGTGTCTGTTCAAGACCAGTCAAGAAGGTTGGACAGACAGAATTTTGATGTCTGACTCTATAGCCCACTGAGTTTTCCCCCCAAAACACCACACTGAAGCTGCTACCAGTAGCTACATGCCCAGGAGCCAGCCCTCTTTATGGTCAACTGCCCAAATTTAAGTAGAAAACACCTTTGACTCCTCTGAATGTCCACCCTTCAGCTCAGCATCTCCATGTCTTATGCTGAGACAGGACTCTCCCCTTGACACACAAAGACTCGTCGGACTAAACCTAATATTATGTCCTCTGACCAGTCACTCACAATGCCAACATCTTACTTGCTGAGTCACTTAATTTTTGCTTTTTAGCCAATTTCTGCTGTTCGACTTTGAACATATAATATTTAGCTCATGGAGCAGTGGCATTTGGTACCAGACAGCAATCTGTGCTTGCATGGCTCATGGCCAGCAGCTCTCTTCCTCGCCAAGGGTTGCATCTGCATCCAAGGAATCGCACCCCTGACAATGGCTTGGGATCATCTTTGCTTCTTATAGTTTTGCACAGTGTAGAGATTGGTGCTGGGAACAAGGTGTAATGGGAACAGTCACCCAGCAGTTGTTCTGGGAGATGTGGTGACCTTCTTTTTCTCTTTGCATCGAGCTTGTAGCTGCAGATGGGTCCAGCTCAGACAACTGATGGACCCACAGCTCCATGCCAGTGCTAACATAAGCCCAGTACCTGGTCTTCTAGACAGACCAGAACATTTCCCACTCAAAGTTTTTACATTACTAGAGATGATACACCCCAGGCTGTCTTTCCTGGGCCACCATTCCTATCTTTTCATGGTCCTAATTCTGCACCCTCATGTGATGCAGAGGTGATCTCTTCCTCTGTACAGATCACTGAATGCGTTGGAGGCAGATCTGGTGGGAGATCAACAGTTTTCTGACTAAAAAGCCCACCTACCTCATAGCTCTTTGCAGAAATAAGTCTCAGCTCACCATCCTGGCTGGTGCAATAGTAGAAGACCTGCTCTGACCACCAGCAGCCTGGGACCTCAGCAGGACAGTTGGGGACCAGCTCAGCTGGGGAGATCTGACCCTGCGCTCCCATGGCTGAAATCAGGGTCCTCCTCCGCTTCTCTCCTACATGTATCCCTGGGGAGTGCCTTTGCTTTTCTCATCTTGGAATGGGACAAGCAGAAATTGGGTGCCCCAGGCTTGTAGCAGTCCCTTGCAAGAGCCCAGGGCAAGGGAGCGAGCCCACCACAGTGGGAGGGGGTGGGTGAAGCATTCAGGGTGCACTCGGGAGCCTTTTCCCCTTTTCTTAGCCATAAACTCAGGCTGAGTCATTGCAAGATTTATTAAAGATCCCAGTGATCTCCTCCAGCTTTTTGGGCCCTGGCTGGGTCTGAGCAGGTGGGTGGTAACTGGAGCAGATGCTCTGGAGTTGGGGATATTTCTGTCTCAATTGCTCACAAAACCCTGCAGAAACCTGTCCCCTGATTTATTGCCCCGCTGTCGCTGCTTGTTCCCACTCCTTTAGGAGGAGATCAGAGACCATTGGTTCCTCCCTGAGCAAGGCTTTGTCTTGCCAAAACCGAAGAAGGTTTCTTCTCTCCCCAAACCCAATGCAAAGCCAGGACATGTTGTAACTTAAAGGAAAAAACAAAATTGGTTGTTTAAACCACTGTATTCAAGAAGAAAACTGGTCCTTCAAATGTGAGGCTGGGCTGAACCTCACCTGTACCCTCCCAGGTGATTGGGCTAGGGCAGGATCAGGCCGTCCTGGGCTGACTGGGAGCTCTCTATGAAATAGAGGGGTCCCTGGGTTCTTAGTGACGTTTCGGCTCCTGGGCGGTGGTGAGTACATTTGGCACTGCAGTAACAGAGACCTATTTTTGTCAGCCTTCTGGCGCTGCGAAGGGGACAGGCTTTTTTGGGGGATGCTGGTGATGCTTCGCACTCATTTCAGATGAAAGGGGGGCTGCCAATTGCATGACTCAAGATGGTTTAAGGAAAAGTGCAATGAAAATATGAGGGTGTTGGCTCCCACCTCCTGTCTCTCCTGCTGTCAGGGTTCATACAGCTGTTTCCTTTAGCTCAAAACTCGATGCTAAAAATACTTCTGAAAACTTGGGGGTGATGACATCCCAAATTGCCTTATTTTGAGCTTTTTCCATGCTTTTTTTTCCATGGTTGCTTTCTCCCTGTGCAAAGAGGCTGCCAGGTGCTTCCCCTCTCTGTAACAGGGGTTTCCAGCAGCAGGGTTTGGGACATGCCATTTGCTCCCCGCAGGAGGTGTGGAGGGGCTGGCCGGAGGAGGAGGATGGGGCTGGTGGTAAGAGCAGTGATGAGCAGAGCCCAGCTGAGTCAGAGCTGAGGAAGTGACCCCTGGGAGCGGCCAGATTTACACCAGCCCTAGGCTGTTCTTGGTCCAGCAGAGAAATACTCCTCTTCTCCCACCCACCACCTCTTCTCTGCTGGCCGTGACGCAGGAGCCATTCTGCTCTCCAGCCAGGAGCTGCTGACGAGAGGACATTTGCCCTGGGCAGCTGGGGCATCCCCTGTCCTGGTCCCCAAGATACAGATCCTGGGCAGTGGGGAGAGGAGCTAGGGGAGCTCATGCTGTATTTATCCTCTTTGCTGCTGAGCATGGTCGGAGGCTGAGTTTAGGGAAAGGATGGATTTTGGGCTGACCTGTCAGGGTAGTTTTGATTCACCAGCCTGTACAATAAGAAAGAGGAGTAGGAATGTGGTGGCCTCTCCTCCATGTCATCTCTGGGGGAAACTGAGTCAGCAGACAGGTGCCCTGTGTGATCATGTGCATCAGGTCTCCCAGGGTCCCAAATCATCTCCTCCTGCTCCCAAATCATCTCGTCCTGCTCCGCGTTACTTCCTACCCTGAAAAGAGAGGGTCCAGGTGGCTGTAATGCAAAGAAAAACCATCATAAAAATCCACCCTGCCTGGTGATTTTGTTCCTTTCCTTCTCATCCCTGCCCCGTTCTCCCAACCCCAGGGCCCTTCCCTGCAGGAAGTGAGCTCCAAGCCACCCTTGGGCAGCATATGGCCCCTGTTTCTGCTCTTCAGAGCCATCCCCTCAACTGTGACTGAGATGCTTTCTGGATACGGAGAGGTCCAGGTGCTGTCGGACTTTATCTGCAATCACCCTCTGGGACACTGATCCCCAGCTGAGCAGAGAATTACTCCGAGCAACGTTTCCTTTCAGATATTCAATTTTAACTTCCTCTTTCTTAATTTAATTCCATCATTCCTCCATTTCACCCCCCGGGAAGCGATATCACATCCTGATATCCAGAGAGAATTTGCTTTGCTGTCTTTAATTTGGCTCTGCTATTAAAAAGCAAGGAAGAGGCAACACTCCAATTTGTCTGACGGGATCTTCATTAGCCTCTCTCATTTCACCCCTCTTCCACGCTTCCCAAAAGCCCCTGCTGGCGGCAGATTTAGGACCTCCTGGTGCTGTGCCAGGAGGGGGCAGGATGCAGCCCCCATACGCCAGTCCCCATCCATCCTGCTCGGTCCCTGGCGCAGGGTCAGCCCCTCCATCAGTTAATCCCGTAATGCACTCTGCCACGATGCTGCAGCCACGCTTCCATTTCCCAAGTGTTTCTCTTCCCCCCAGAGCTATTTTTATGAGGCCTTTGTTACTTCCTAATTGTCCAAACCACTTTTCCGCGTTTCTCTTGATAAAGGCAGATTTTTAAAAGCAGTTCAGCATCTCAGCCATTTTAGAGTCATCATCTGCTTCATCCCTTTTATTGTTTAGCAAATGGCCTACTTTCGCTCGAACGTTTTTATTCCCCCCCCTGAGAGAGGGTTGATTATTTTTCCCACCCTTTTTTAACGGCTTTCTTCTACCTCTTAAATAATTCCTCTTACATTGACTCTTTCTGCCTTTATTTTATTCCCACCCATTCCTCTGCTGGGCCAGCCTCCACAGGCTCTCTCCCAGCACTGGGACTTGGGATTATTTATTTTATTTCCTTTTCCTTACAAACCTCTTGGGTTTGGGAGTTTGTTGCATTTATCAAAGAAGGGGAAGCGCCGATGCTGGGTTTCTACCCACAGCGATGTGCCAGGGAGTGCAGGAGGATGGTTGGAATTACAGTGGCCATACAGAGCAGGTTGTTGGAGTTTTTACTTTTCCAGCCTTTTTTAGCTAAAAAATGTCACATATATCCACTGTGCCTGCACAACTTCAACACTTCTCTGGTGTTTCCAGAAGAAATCAGCTGTTGAAGGAAAATCACAATAGCCCCTTTCTCCCTCACCCTGGTAAAGGGGGGATTTGGCCCCAAAACAGAGCCTTTGGAGCTGCCTGGGGACCGCCGTCAGCTTCAGCAAATTATTTCCTACCCGAGGGAAGGAAATGGAAAGGAGACAAAATGCATCACTGCTAAACAGTATTGTTTCCAAATAGTGAAATAAGGGGCATGAAGGGAAAGGGAACTTTTAATCTTGGAGGCAAACAAAGCCTTTCCCTCCAGCTGATGCAGGTGAGATTGCAGGAGGGAGGCAGCAGATAACACAATTTGTTACTGTTTTTTAAATGCTTTTTAACTCCTCACCAGCCCGCTGTGCCCTGGGGCAGCCTCCTTTACATTGTAAGGATACAGAGAGCCAAAAAAAAATCCCTCTGGGAGATGATGCTGAATCCCACCCTGGTCCAGCTGAGCCCTAGATCAACGGTTTGTAGGGGATCCACTTTACTATAAACTCAACAGAAACAGGAGCTTTTGAAGTCGCTGTTTAAGATTATTTTTTAATACGGAAAAAAAAATCAGGAAGATTGATGTTTAGGTTTGAAACAAGCCTTTCTATTAAATCTCCTGAGGATTCAAATTGGTGTTTCTTCAGCCGCAATAGCAATGTTCAGTTAGATTCTGGGTGTAACAAGTACGTCCCTGTGCCCGTGCAGAGCTCAGTGAAAACGGCAGGACAAGCACGTCGGTCCTCCAAGCACACGCAGACTGTCTGTGCTGGGGAGATGTAGGGCAGGGCATAGTGTGATGCCCTGGTGGAGGGTGAGGATGGAGGGAAGGACTCAGCTGTGCACGCCCATGGGCTCCTTGTGTCTGGCTGAAGCTCCTTCTTCCTCCCAGTGCCACAGCCATGAGTGTGGGACAGGAGGGGACCGGGTGGCTGAGAAGGCTGCCAAGTAGCACAACCATGTAGTAGACACCAGAGAATCCACACAAGACAGCAACAGTGTGATGTCCCAAATGGGGAGAAACTTTCTCTGCCCAGCTCGTCCCAGCAGACCCCAGAGTACCTGCTGCCAGCTGGGGTTTCCTTACTGGTGGCTCCCCCGCTGGTTAATGCAAATGCTGACCAAGGCTTTCCCCCAGGGGCTGCTCTTAATTGCCTGGAGCGTCTCTGATGTCTAGTAAGGAAAACACTCACAACGTGGCCTTTTCCTCAGAGGGACCATTAATTATGTCTTGCACTCCTCTGCCAGGCTGCAGATCCTCACCAAGCCTGTCAGAACATAATTCTCTTCAGATTCCTATTATTACTGTCAAATTTGGTTCAAATTGCCTCGTCAGGTATAAAATGACGAGGGAAGACGTGCCGGCTGTCTCAGGCACAGGGAGTGTGATTGCATAAACCGCTTTTCCTTGGGAAACCAGGCTTACAGAAACCAAAATACCCTTTTTTTTTTTTTTTCCTCTGGAGCTCAGCACATTCATCCCGGTATCGCTGAGGGATGGCAGCAACGCAGCCACTGTGGCAGCTCTCCGGCAGGCAGCAGCATCCAGGGACTGTTCCCTCCGGGGGTGCTCGCCCATGGCCTCGGCTCCTCGGAGCGCTGCCAAAAACCCCTCCCAGCAGAGCCCATGACAAATGGCCTGTCCTTGAGTCACAGGAAAATCTCCTGACCCAACCCAGCCCTGAATTTTTCACTGAGCTGGAAGCACATGGTGCGCATCACGGTGGGTGATGCCCTCTGCCTTGGGATGTCACACCAGGGGGTTAAATGGGTTTTAGCTATAGGATAATTTCCTTTTTTTCCCCATATAACCTCTGCGGGGTGCAGAGCTCAGTACTTTCAGGGACCAGGAGCACCTCTATTTTAAGGGCTCACAAATCAGTTAATGGGACATCTCCGTCCCTTCCCTGGGATGCACTGATGTTCCTGCTCATGTGTAGTTTGGCACTTGCCATCTGCAGAAAAAACATGAGAAAAATTGCTTTATGAGGTTAACCCCAGGGGAACAGCGTCCATCCTTTGTTGCCTTCCTGTCTCTGCAAGTGAATGTTGGGGAGGGCTGGAGTGTCTGGCTGGGGCCGGAGGAGGGATCCTGAGCAGCCAGATCCATCTCAACTCTGCAACAAACTAGAATAAAAGATTAAATGTTTTCTCTCCCTTTTTAGTGTGCCTTATGCCTTATTTATGACTCTCATTGAAGACAGGGAGTGAGCGCAGGGACGTGGGCAGAATAATGCACTGGTTAAAGGTGGGGAGAGGAATTACGGGTGAGAATAACTTCTTGCAGTGAAGCCAGGGCTGTGCTGGGGGGAGCAGCGTGGGGACAGGGACCCACCCTGGATGGAGAGCACCCGTGCTCAGGACAAAGCATGGCTCAGAAGTTATAATGTAAAAGGCTTGAAGAGAAAACAGAGATCCAGTGATGGATGAGGGCCAGCAGCTGGGTGCAGGCTGAGAGCAGGGAGGCAGGGCAAGACCCCACAGGCAGCTGAGCCAACAGAACCTTGGTCGGGCTGTGCCTGGGGACAAGAGCATGAGCTGGAGCATCCTGCACAGTGCCGGGGCACCCCACGGGCAGGGGAAGGCTGAGCACCGATCTGTGCTTACCTGTCTGGGAGGACACCGCGTACAGGCTGCTCAGCCCCTGTGGAGGGACTGACAAAGCAACTGCAAGGAAAACTCTCTCCCTGAGTGCTTGGAGGCTTCGCTTTTCTTGGCCCATCCTCGCTGTCTGGGTTGCAAGGCTGAAGTTGAACAAAGGAAGAAGGGAGATGGTTGGGATGCAGGTGCTGACCTCCCCTCTGCTACCTGAGGACCCAGCCCCAAACCCAGTGTGCTGCTAATCTAAACGCTAGAAGCCATTTCAGGGGAAAAAAACAGACGTATCTCTTTCTTTCAGAGTGCTTCACAGCTTGCAGAAGTTTTGTGCTGTTTCCCCCTGACACAGAAAGGCATGCATGCAAACACAAGCTCTCGCTTCCTCTGGTGTAAAGTAACCTCCCTCTCCCGGGGAAGGAAAGCAATAAAATTAAATCATCATCCTCCACAAAACACCAGAATGCCAAAACCAGCTAAGATCCAGCTCAGAAATAGATCATCAGGGTGTTAGGTGGTTTGATATTGCGGTGTGTGTGTGTCTGCACGGCATGGTAGCTTTGTGTGCACGCGTATTTGGATGTGCCTGTGTGCCCTTGGTAACTGTGGGTGAGTGTTGGGCTTACCCATGGTAAGGGACCACTCTTCTCTTTAACATGCCAAGAGGTTGGAAAGCCAGAAATGCTGGAAATTGGGCTGCCAAGGTGCAGTTGATGCAGCTGCTCTGTGCAGAAGCCTTGCAGACCGAGCTCAGTGCCTCCGAGCAGATGTTGCTCAGACCACTACAGCAGCACTCACCTGCTTCACAGATGTCCCTGCTTAACGAGCTGCTACTTCGTACTTTTTCCCCTTGTGCTGTGGGTCATCCCAGATCTGAGTGATTCAGAAATATTCACGGACTGTGTAGCCCAGCATAAGTCAAAGGGTTTTGCTGTGCCATGTGGCGCTGGGGAGCTCCGGTCCAGTGACTGACCCAGAGGTGGGGTTTGGGAGCCTTTTAAAGTCCCTTTTAAACCTGGGATGAAGCAGCAGGGTTGATGTGTGGTATATCCCTCACTTTTCCTCCAGCAAACTCCATCTCGGGGCTTTGGATGCTGCAGACACAAGATCCACCTACCGTGGTGGAGGGATCCGCACAGGAGGTGGTCTGAGAGTCCCCAAACTCATTGCACACAGGATGCTTCGGTGCCAACAGCTGGTCTTTTTCAGACGAGGGACTTCGGAAGGGAACGCGCATCCTACCTCTGACATCTCCACTGAGCCGTATTATTAGTTTTGGCGATTAAATAGAAACCCGTTTGCAGGTGACAATGCTGTAAAAATAAGTAGGTACCAGAGCCGACATTGTGAAAATAAGGCAGGAGAACAGAGCTCAGGCAGCATACATAATCCATGGGGAAATAAGTGTGTGAATAATGAATGTGCACTGGAAAAATAAAATACATTATTGTGGTAAAGATAAGTCTATTAAAGTCTTGCTGCAGAGCCTGCGCTGGGATGCCTGATAGATTACTGAGTTCCCTGCCTCCGGGTACAGCTCTACCCCCTGCTCGGCCGTGTGCCCCCACCTGAGCATCCGCCTGACATGGGCTCACCAGACTCCCCCGACTCGCTTGGGGCAGACACCTCGGACCTGCTTGGCCTCTTTTCCTGCTCCCCTTAAATACCCAGCAGCGGCTTTTAGCTGAGTTCAAGGGAATCACCCACCAGGATGGGAGGTGGGTGCAGCCGGGAGTGCTGGACCCCAGGCCCCCTCCAGCAGGGCTCAGTCCCCGAGTGTTGGTGGGATTTTTATTTAATCCCACTGCAGGCTCTACCCCCACCCATGCTCAGCCTCCCGGTATGGGGACAGTGTTGCACCAGGTCTGCTTTTGAAGGGGAAAAGCTTTCTGCTTGCGATATCCAGGGTTACCATGCTCAGCTCTGGGAGGTGATGGGACTGCCAAAGCTCTGCCATCACCCCAGCATCTCCGTCAGCTAACACCCTCTCTTTTTTTCTTTCCCCGCACCACCCATTGCAACTTCATCCAGGGCTGAACTGCCCTGAGACTCCTGGAGCCCAGCAAGAGGAGGCAGTGAGGGATTGAGGGTCCAGGAAAGCTTCATCCCTTCATCACCCTCCTCTGCACGCACCTGGACGGGGAGTCCCCAGCGACACTCACATCCCGTGGGATGCCCACAGCCATCACATGTGCTCACATGCTGTCCTGCATTAAGCCCTTCTTACAGAGAGACCCAGGTGTTGCGAACTCTTTCCCTGCACCATCACCCCTGTGTGTGCTGGCAAGGGGGAATACACGTCCATCCCCTGCCTGGACGTGAGTTGTGCTGTTGCTGCTGTCCCAGAGCATAAAGGCAACCCCCTGCTCACCATCCAGGTCCTCCTTGAGCTCCAAAACCACACAACCTTGAACAGGTGGGTGACCTGGGTAGCAAATGCCATTTCTCCGCTCCATCAACCCCAAAGCAGCAGCAGCAGAGGCCACGGTGTGCCAATACCTCGCGAACGCGGCCAGATTCACACCTCAGGGCAGCCAGCATGGCCCCATCCCCAGGCTCAGCCCTGCAGCGAGCTGAGCCTGGCTTTGCAGCCTGGGCGGGTTGCCCTAGTCCAAATTAATTGGTGTGTTGCTTTTCCATCACAGCCTCTCTGGCTCCAAGAGCCTGTGTTGTTCTGCACTGACCTGAAATGATTTTTCAGTGGTCAATTCAGCCATGGTGGGGGACGGTGTCTGCTCCCATTATGGCTTTCCCTTCTGATCTGAGCTTGGTTTCCCTGTTTTTTTCCCGAAGAAAAGGGGTTTTGTTCATGCTTCTCCTTCAGTGGGAGGAAATTTCCAAAGGAGGAGTCACTTTGAATCAAAATCTTTCCCTTCCGAATGGGCCAGTGTGGTTTGGGGAGATTTTGACTGTTTCATTTTGAACTTCTTCAGGATGCAACTTGGGCAAAGCAGGGTGAAACCCCTGGGTGCCCTCCCATGGTGGCTGGTGGGACCCTGGGGCAGCCAGTGGCCCTGGGCTTTGAGGAAGGTGTGTTTCTCTGTTTGATATTCAAAGAACAAGAGTTGCTTTTTTTTAATGCGAATGCTTTCTCTAGCCAGTGGGGACCTGAGGATTCATCACCTCACCTTGTCCAAACCCAGGCAGGGCGCCAGTGCTGACGCCACTACAGGGGACACCCAGACCTGGAGCTTTGTGGTCACTTCAGTCTTGGAAAACTCTTTCAGATCTCAGTTCACACAGGTGACTTCAGTCCCCACATTAGCCCCACAGCTCCATCGCCCACCAGGAGGGGGCTGGTCACAGCTCCAGGAGGGATGAGGGACTGCACTGACCACCAAAGCTCCCCAAGCCGATTTGTCACCACATGCATGAGCTGGCGATGAGTTGGCCAGCAATAGAAGCTCTGCTGTTGTAGACATTGCCTGAAAATAAGGGGAAAAAACATGGTGGTGGTGGGGAATAAGTATAAATTGTACATGGAGAACTTCACAGGAAGTGTAAGGATTTACTGGGGAAAGGCACCCTTGATGCGTTCAGCTTTGAAGATGGGATTGGAGACTTGAAGGTTTGTAGATGGGTTCAGTTTGCTTTGGCTTGGTTTTTCTTATCTATAGGGGTTTTTTTTTCTTTTCAGTAGAATATTTTTAACCTCCATCCTCTTCTTCCAAAAAGGTGACAGCTTGGGAACATTTGATTTTTTCTTTAAATCCTTTTGGAGGAAAAGGACAGGAAGGCAATGCCTGGGGCTGGGGCAGGTCTGGCATGAAGGATGCCAGCTTGGAGTGGTGGGTGTTTCTGAACTTCCTGCAGAGCCTGTCAGTGAAAATCAGGGTAACGGTGCTCTTAAAAGCCAGATGCAGAAAGGTAGGTAGGGCTTTCTAAGTGGAAAATCCCACCCATCTGCCCTCTCCTATAGAGCCGTTTATCTATCCATTAATTTCCACTTCCATTACCTCCTCCCCAGCCTCTGCATTAAGCAAATGTCTATAAATCTGAATACCTAAAACCCTGATGCTTCTGGAAAAAAATCCCAGACCTGGCCGCCTCTCCCACCATAGCCAGCCAGCTCGCTGCTGCCAGCACCCCCTCCACCCAGCTGGGGTGTCACTCCGCAGGGTGCACATCAGCATCATGCCCGGGTAGCATCACCCACCGTGAGCCCAGCTGGGGGTTGGGGCTCTCCCTTGTGTGTTTGTCCCCTCCAGCCCTTCTCCCCAGCGCTGAACTTGCTCCCTACAACAAATGTAAAGAGTTTTACCAGCGCTTCTCGCTCCCACTGGGGATGGGTGTGAGCCTTGCTGGCATGAAACCTCCTTCAGCTCTGCTCTGCGGGAGAGCAGGGGCAGATATGAAAGGACAAACTGCTGCGTGATGATGATAACCCGTTAGCTAAATTCCTGCCTTGTGACAGATCAAGGGAAGTGGCTTCAGAGTCTTTTCCCCCACACTTTAGTCTGGAGCCGCGACAGCTCGGGCTATGGCTGAGCATTCATCACTGCAAACAGGGCAGCTGGAGTTGGGAGGGTCTTTATGTTCTCAGCTGATGCTCAGTCCTGAGCTTTGATGGGGAGACTGGGAGGACCGTGGTGCTGATGCGAGGAGCTGCAGGGTCGCAGCTAAGCGGGGTTGCTGCGATCGAGAAATGCATGCAAGCGTGCATCAAGGAGCAGCTGAACGCAGCTGAGGGAAAGCCTGGCCTGTCTCGGCTGTGCCCCTGCTGGGGCGGCTGCGCAGGAGGGCTGGCAGCTGGGGGATACTGCAGAGCACGCCTCTGCTTTGATGATGAAAGGTAGGAGTGGAGAAATCTGTGCCATCACAGGAGAGGGAAATCTTTCAAGTCGGGCTGTGTAGCTAGCTGCCCACCCCCAGAAAAGCACCATGTACCCATGCCCATATGCGCTTCCCAGCCTCCTCCAGACAATCTCACACCCCTCCGTCCATCCAGCCACTCTCACTGGGAATGGGGCTGGTGAATGGATCATGGATTGACACTGAGCAGAGGTGGGATCTCAGCCTGATCCTGGGACTGTCACTGCCCTGCAGCATTTCTTAATGGGAAACTGCACTGACACAATTGTCACTTACTCTGCTGAAACACAGCAAAAGAGACAGACATCTGCTTTGGGATGGTCACTTAACCTTCAGCAAAGGGCAAGATGGCCCTTACTGGGCATATGAGCACTGCTGAGCATCATTTCCTTGCTCAGATCTGCATCAAAGGAGCTCAGGGATGTTGTTTTAAAGCTGTCTGGAGTATCGCACCTGATTACAGCACTCAGTGCTGGTGCTGTGCAGGGGGAAGCCCAGGTTTGCTCCATCCCAGGGGGATGCTTGCAGTCTCGATGGCAGAGCGGCAGTTTGCCCTTCTCCTCTGAGAGCTGCCATCCTTCAGGGAAGGCACTGGGAAGGTTTCTGCAGCACAGAGGAAGCACCAACCCTGGCTTGGTGGTTGAAGAATGAGTTTGATGCACATTTTGTGATTTGGGGAATTGCAGGGGGGAGGGTGGTGAAGAAAATGGCAGCTAGGATTATTGGGGGTAAAATAACATCAATAACGAAAAGAGAGCAAGAAGGAAATCAGCCAGGGCTGCCCGTCAGCTTGCTGATTTAAGATTCACTTTGAAAACCTATTCCCCTTCAGGGGAAACACGTGCCTGCCCCGCCGGCAGCCGACCCCGGCTCGCTGCTCTGTGAGAGGCAGCGTCATGCTCCCTGGAGGAGGCATTTGGGCAGGGAAGTCTGTGATTTCAAGAGCTGCCTGTGTGTTTATAGTAAAGCGGAGTTGTGCAGCGCTGAATCACTTGGGGAGGAGAGCTGGGCCAGCAATCCCTGCTCCCACAGCCCCACTGCACCTTGACAAACGTGCAGGCCTGTGGGTAGTGCCTGGGGCTTTGAGCCGGGAGCATGGCCAGGGCTTCGGCTCGGGGTGGTCACAGGGAAGGTGCCACAATGAGTCCCAGAGAGACGACCCGCCTCGGTGTGGGAATCCAGGCACATCCCCCTGAGAAGAGCTTCAAAGGCTCTCCCTCCTTCAATACTTTTCCTCCTTATAGCCTCTGCTTTGCATTTTCATTTTTCAAACACCTCATAATCACACTAATTAATACATTCTGGGATAATTCTTCCCAGCTTCCATCAAATTTAAATCAGCATTTATTAGCATATTGCCATGTCTGTGTTGTTTGTCAAAGTCCAACATAACCTTGTACTTCATTACAAAGCCAGAAAGTATTTCAGAAATGAGCTGCAGTCCTGGAGAGCAGTGAGCTGCGATCAGGACGCCTGCCTTGATTTTCCTCCCAGATCATTAAAGCCCTTCTGGGTACCACGGTAGCGTCTTGCTAGCACCATGCCCACAATGAAATTCAGCTGCAGCCAGCCAATTCATAGCTCATATTCGCCCCCCCAGCATCTAGACAAAGCTGAAATCACGGTGGTGTGGCCAGCACAGTCTCGTGCATCTGATTATCCCCACCAGCTCCCCCTGGGGCTGCGTCTTATTGTCTCCCCGGCACGAGTGGGTCACAGTGTCGTCCCACCCGGGTGCCAGGTCCAGGCTCCCCTTCCCCAGCTGCTTCCTTCTCCCTGGAATGTGACACTGAGATAAGCAGAAACTGCCTAATGCTGTTTTAAGTCGCTCCTTGCTGCCAAAAGAGGTAATTTTGCCCTTTGCCCTGCCTGCCTCTGCTCTCTTCTTGCCTTCCCTTCCCTTGTGCCATCAGGAGTGATGGGGCAATCTCGGGACGGGATGGCACAGGCACTCAGGCAGCTTTTACTCCCCAAGGATGTCTATTGGAGCCGGGCACAAAGCAGCTCAAACACTGTCCTTGTGAAGGGTCGGGCAGAAGAAGGGTGTTGGGGAGTCAGGCTGTGGCAGGCTCTGCCCTGGGTAAGGGGATGTGAGGTTGCATCCTGTTTCCCCCGCCTGCCATCTCTTGCAGGGGGAAAGTGGATGTTTAATCCCTTTGACAGCCAGGTTTCCATGGCTGGGGGGGCGAGAAGGTTCGGAGGCTTTACTGACACAAATCACTTAAGATTTTGGCCTTTAGGTTTGGGGTCAAAAGCCCCCCCTGTCCTGTCCCCTCCCTCCCAACCTTCATCAAGCCCAGGGGAGGTGCAACAGGGGTAATTGAAGAGGCTTAAGGACGTTTTTGGCACATATACTCGTGCCCCCCAGGGAAATTCCCACTGCAGAGCAAAGCCAGCCCTCCCTCCCTGAGCTCTCTCTCTTCCCTGCTCCCGGCAATCGCAATAGCCGCAGCCGTCATGATCGATTCTTGGTGTCAGCGCTGGCCCCACGCGCCGGGGCAGGTCAGGCATCTGCGCCCCCAGCGCTGGCCAGGGTGCAGAGTAAAAGTCAACCAGATAACCGTCACAGCCATTAATCATAATTAGAGGTGCCAGGGCAGGTCAGAGCAAATATACCCGACCTCATCTCGGTTGTTGAATCGAGGTCCCGCGGGGCTGAGCCCCTCCGTGCCCCAGGTCAGGCTGCTCTGCGGGGGGCTGGGGCTGGGGGACATGGTGTAGCGCCCCGGGAAGGGGCAGAGAGAAGGCAGGGAGGCTGGAAATTAATGGGAAGAAGGTGTGCAGAAGTCTTTTTTTTTTTTTTTAAAGTTATCACACATATTCGAGCTGTATCCTTGCCAGGACAGTCACTGTCTCCCTCTCCCTTTCTGTCCCAACAGCAGCAGCTCCAGAACCACCATCACCTTTCACAACCTGATGCAGAAGCCTCCAAAAGAGCCAGAAGACCACACAGGCTGCAGCCCCACACCAAGATTAACACTGTCCCTATTTTTTTTCAGCAACAGTTTTTTTGCACAGAAAAATCTCAGAGACTTTTGCCTCTGGCTAATGCATTCCCCCCATCACTGCACTTCTCCTCCTGAAAATGTTCCCAAAATATTCCTGGGGCTTTTTTCCAGCTGTCTGGCCAGTTAGAAGGGAAAAAAATGGTCAGACTCCACCAGCTGCTCGGTGCAGGAGCACTCTGCTGCTGCTTTAGCTGTATCAGCTTGGAAAATGTATCCTTCAATCAGTTTAAGCCCCTAGGCTTGATGTAATTTTACTGCTGCCTTCTCTCTAAGGTACTTTTATGGCTGCTATCGCTAAGTATTTACAGACGGGAAGAGCAGTAAAGTGAGAAGAGACTTTGCTCAGTTTGTCCCCGACATGGGCAGCAGCTCAGGGGTGGCAGATGGGGCTTCTCCCCTCGTGACTCAGAGGGATCCATGGTGGGACCCATCCTGCTCACTGTCAAGGAACCTGTTCCACTACCAGCAAAATCTCGAGCCTTGGCAGGATCTATGGCATTGCTGGTCCTTAAATCCTCCCATCCCTGATCTTCCTTTGGGGCTGGAATTGAATTTCCTGTGGGGACAGCTCCTTGCAAGGGTGCTCTCTGATCTCCACTAGCCCTCCAGTCCCCTCTTTAAGGTCCAGCATCAGGTTCCTGGAGGGGAAAACCATCTGCAGATGAGGAAAACTGCAAATCAGGTTGTGATGCTACACAAGGCAGCACGTGCATGCCCACACTTCGCACGCTGCCGCCCCATGAAAACTGCAGAGCTCTAATGTCAGTTTACAACTGAGTTAGATTTTGCCTCCATCTCTGTTCATAAAAATTATTCTTGGACAGGTCTCTGAAGCTTAAGCTGTCAGCAATGCTATGTTATGTTTTTAAATAAATCAGACAATAAATCAAGTGCAGAATAAGCAACAGAGTTAGGCATATGCTTAATCTGGAGTCAGTGAGACTAAAGGACCTGCTTAAAGTTAAACATGTGCTCAACTGCTCTTTGGGGTGGGCCAAGTTTTCTGAATCGAGCCCTGCAGAGAGCTTTTTATATATAGCTAATTGCACATTGTGTGTAATGGGCAACTCCTCGCCTCCGAAATAACGAACAATTAATTATTAGGAACGTTCTTTAGCAGTGGCATAATTGACACCGATGGTGCTCTGTGGTGGTGCCTGTTCCAGCTGTATTTGCAAGGTCGGTGACGTTTTGCTCGCTGTATGTAATCAGTGGTCTATTAAAGTAGAATGGGGGCTGTGTTTCAGACACTTCATTTCAAGCGGGGCTGAGCCCTCTCCCATGGGGGTGGGTTGGACTGGGACCCACACAGCAGCCAGAAACCCAAGGGGGACCAGAGCGGGAAGGGTAGAAGTGATGGGACCCCTTGCCATGAGCATCACTGGCCAGCAGCTCTTCCCGTTTACCCCGTGCCCTGCAAATGAGGTGGATCCGCACCGTTTCTGCTTGCCTGCTTCTTCTCTTTAAATGCACAGGGGGATCCCTGCTGCCCCTGCTCTGTGTACACCCTGGCAGAAGCATCGTCATCCCCCTCCCCAGTCCCTTCTCACACACTCCTGGGCTACTCAGGTCGATGACTCCAGCTGTCCCATGTCTGAGGATACTCGGGCAGGAGGGGTGTAGCAGAGCCACTGTGTCCCACCTGGGGGCTGCAATGTCATCCTCAGCCTTGACTCTTGGGGACATTTGTCTCCACTCGCTTTTAACCCGAACCCCATGAACCCCATGAAACAGTTCATCCCAGAGCCAAGGGTCTCAAACTCCATCCAGCTTCTCTTTCCTTGGGTGAAATCCATCCCAAACCTACTCCGTGCCCACGCAAGACTGACTCTCTAAATGCTTTGTATAACCTACTTTTTATACCACCCTGCAGCTAATTGAAGTTAATTTACGCACACAGCCCCAGAACGACCATGACCTTCTCCAGAGCCTGCTCTTGGGTTTTGACATGTTGTGCCCAACTGTCCCTCTTCAGCCATTTTACAATAGCCTTGTATGGACTGAAATGCTCCAGAGCTGGGTGGCAGAGATAGGAAATGACCACAGAGAGCGACAGAAAATTTGTCCTGTGATTTGTAGGTCTCCTTTCATCTCATCCCTGAAAAGCATGAGGCGTGCCCACCAAACTGGTGTGTTTTCTGCCCGATGGGACATGGTAAGCAGCACCATGCCTACAAAAAGCCCATCTGTCCATCCCTCCATCCATTGCATCTCGGTCTATTTGGCCTGCGCTGAGGCAGGGCCACTTCTTGCCTTGACCATGCAGATGAAGGTACGGTTGCTAATGCAGTGAATGAAATTCATTCAAGGGGGAGGGAAAGACCTGAAGGGAAGAGTGTTCATTCATCCACTTACTGACATGTCTAAAGGTGCTTTTGTTTGCCAGCATCTTCATTTTTGTCTTGCCTCGCAGACACGCGCAGAAATTTCAGGACCAAAATTCCAGTGGATGAAAGACAAAAATCCCCCATCACCACCTCCCTTCGTATCCTCCATACTGGGGAGGTTGCTAAGTGACAGCATTTCTACTCTCACTAACTCACTGCGAGAACCTGAGCACTTAAAAGCAAGAAAATGGCTATTTAAGGACATGATAACTCTCGTTCTTTGGTAGCGACCAACAAGCTGTTTGTTCTGAGAGGACTGGGGATATTTTCACCCAGAAATTAAATTTGGAGGGGATGAGTAACGGCTTCGGTGGGAACTTGGCCTTGTCTATACCTTGTCTGCAATCATGTGCTGGGACATGGACCATGCACAGGGACCCCCACACACACATGGTGGGATTTAGCTTGCTTTGTGGCCATGGGGCGCAATGGTCAGAGCCAAGAGGGTCCATGCACCTGTGCCTCAGTTTCCCTGCCCTGTGCAAGGAAGTTCAGGACCTGTGGGGACAGTTGCATGCCACATCTGGGAGTCCAGCACCACGGATCCTGTCCCAGGTGTGATGCTGAAGAGCTGATCCCAATTTTACTTGCAGCACCCAAGACAAAGGAGCAAGGGGAGCTCACTCAGACCTTCACAAGCTTGCCCCTCACTTGGCTTTACCCAGGCAAGTTTCCAAATGGGTCGGCCAGATCCTGTCCTCTGTATCCCACGCTGGTGGCTCTGGTGCCCATCACCAGCAGCAGAGCCTGAATGCAATCAGCCCAGTCGCTTTACCTCTCCTTGCTACCGACTGGCATCATTTTTTTATTCTGCTGTTGTTGGGATTGCTATGCTGTGATCCCATTTAAAATCATTGATTTACCACAGACTCCTCAGTAAGCAATTTGGAGCAATTGAAGCTGTTATCTTGCTATAGATCACATGGTGTTGGGAGTGGGGGGAAAGGGGGAAGGAGAGGAAAAATAAGAGAAAAATGACTGGAGCTCCCCACAGCCAGCCTGGATCCATCCTGAATTGCATTAGATGTCTCTGAGCCCCGTGGAGGTCGGGCAGTGGTTTGTGTGTTATGGTCCAGGAGGGGGAAGGGGGTCTTTGCTCCCTTTGTTAGGATTCAACCCAGATTTACCGACACAAAGAACCTGAGCTCAGGCTGGGACCCAGGGGCTTTGCAGGTGGGCAGGCATGGCATCTGCAGAGCCTGTGGGGCAGGGAAGACCCAAGGTGGGTCCTGAGGGTCAGAAATGGGTAAGGAGCTGGATTTTTCCATCACTGATTTACAACACCCACAATCACGGACATGGGGACTTGTGGAAAGTGTAACGCAGCCCTCGTGCACCAGCAGTGTCATTTCTTTTTCAACTTGGGTTCAAAGTTTTCTCCTCTCTCTGCTGGGAAGGAAAGTTTGTAGCCCAGGATGCCACTTCCCCTCCTGGCTGGCTTTGCCTCCTGTGTCTTCTACCATGTGCTTTGGAAAAACACCTTTTTTTGAAACACTGAAGTTTTTGGGGAGAAAGGAAAATGAAATCACAACCTGATTACAGGGGAAATTTGCCATCTCTGCATCAGTGAGCTGTGAAACAAAATGCTCCCTGACTATGTTAGGCAAATAGCAATTTGCAGGGCCATCGAGGAGGAGGATAAAGCATCCCAGCACCACAGGCTGTGGGCTATAGTTTTTAGCAATAGGTTCCAGTAACTTCATAATCCCCCAGTAGGGAGCTCAGGTCTTCAGTTAGAGATGCTCCAGACCCAAAAGCACAAGGAGGGCAGGGTTTAAGATACCTGTATCTTTTCAACCACAGCAATGAGCTGGGAATCAAATACTAAGAGCCCAGGGAAGCTGCTCCAGCGAGACTTTGCTTCCATGCTAACAGATGGAGAGCTCTCTCCCGATCATAACCCGCAATGCAAAGCCTAAACACAGAATCAGATAATAGAGGGAGGACCTGGCAAATGTGTGCACTGCAATGATTTCAAAGGTATTGTGAACGTTTTGAGTGTGGAGAGAAAATAAACTGGTTATAAAACAGCTACCTGAGAACCACAGTAAAGATGGCTCTAAAAACACACTAATGAAATGATTCAACTGCTTTCAAGAGGGTTTGGGAATTGCTGTATGGGGGCAGAGACCTGCAGGAGGGTGCTTGTGCCCTGTTTGCATTCACGGTGTGCAGACCCTTCATCCAGGCAAGGCGATGCCATCAGCTGTGGTGAGACCAGAAATTATGTTTCTTGGTGAAATGGCACTGAACTTGTTGCTGCCACTCCCAGAAAGTCCTGGCTTGTCTCTCTCATACTTCTAACGCTTTCCAAGCCCTTGACTTCTGCTTAGCCTAGCTGAAACGGAGATGATCTATGATGCTTCTTATGTGGGCTCATACTCACCCAGGCAAACGGTGCCTGGTCTGTGTGGTTACCCCCCGCTGTGTCCTGTGCAATCTCAGCTAGCCGAGAGGGCTGGAGGCCAGCCAAAACCCACCAAAGTACCCGAAGGAAATATCTCAGCAGAAGTAAACTTGCAAGTTAAAAATATCCCCAAAGGTGCAATTTTTCTGGGCGGAAGGGGAAGAGGAAGAGCTCAACACCATGTTATTCCGTGATGAGCCGGAGCAGGCAGCTTTCCCCGTGCTGCAGGCCCCATTGCCTCTCCATCCCTCCGAGCCAGGCTGACAGACCGAATCCTTGAACTCTCCCCCGGATGGGATCATTTCCATGCTGGAGGGTTTCATTCTGGCTTCGGGGATGCTCCTCCATCCTCCCTCTGCCAAGCACCCTGGGACCCTGCTCCTGCATTCCCCCAGCTCTCCCTCCAGCTTTTGTTGGAGGCATTTTGTCATCTCCAGCTGTTGGTAGAGCTGAGCCAAGGCCACCCCGCCCCACAGACCTCCACACTCTCAGTATCTCCTTCTCAGCTGTGCCAACAACAGATTTATTTGGGGTTTTTCTTCTTCTCAGTTCTGGAGCAGTTCAGAAAAAAAATCACTTTCCAGAGACATCATCTGTGCTCCTGCTCCGTTCCAGTCAAAATCAAAAGGGCTTGGGTTGATTTCCAACTTTTTAAGGCAAAAAATAAATAAATGCAATCAAAGAATGTGTCGGGGGGGAAGACACTTCAGATCAAAAGATCGAAGCAGCTTATTGCAAGCCAAGAAAACATGTCAAAAGGAAATATTTTTATTTTTGAATGCGTTTTTTCTGTCCTTTTTCTCCTGGAGTGTCTTGATGTTTCAGCCACAAGCAATCAGGAAAAGCAGGGACAAATCCGAGAGACTCAGAGCAAACTCCCGGGATGCAACATGCCCATCGCTCCCAAAACAGCCAAGGAGAGGCTTTACCCAGCTCCCAGCAGCATCTCTGCCACCGACTGGTCCTACCCATTTATCTAACACTACAGGATGTGTCTTGGGAAGCTGGAATCACACAGCAGGCTGGCCGTGCTAAGGAAAAGCCTCACTGGAGCAGGTGATTTGGCTGGGGCAGCCTCAGCCTCACGCCCCTGCACTCAGCCTGGGACACTTGGGTTGACACCACCACAGTCCCCGCTGGCCCCTGGCCCCTCTGGCCCTCCAGGGAGCATTCACTGGGCAGCTTTCAGCTCCTCACACCTCCAGACCAGTTTTGTGCATCATTACTTGGAAGCTGTCACCCTTTGGGGTTTGAATGTCACCGAGGCGAGCAGTATCCAGCAACCAGTCAGGAGTGGCAAGGAACCCTTTCCGAACAGCTGAGACCAAGGAACCTGCTAGGGCAGGCATCTCTCCCACTGCCTGCACTTTCATTTGGGGGTTTTTTATTGTTGTGGTTTTCTTTTTTCCCCTGCTTATTTATCTAGCAGTGTTCACTGAGCCCAATTCCAAGAAGCAGCCATGTTCAGCAGGTCCCTGTAGGCACCTGGGGTGGGGAGAGTTAGCTTACAGGACTGCTCTGATGCCCCATGGAGCTGCCTCTGCTTTTAGATGTTTCTGAACCTCCTGGTCAGAGTGGTGCAGGAATTAGGATCAGCAATATGGGGGGGGAACGGAGAAGAGACACAACGCTTAGTAGCCACTAGAGAAGCTACAGTGGGACACAGACCCGTTCATGGACCTTGCAGAGGTGTTGATGGGTGCAGGTGAGCTGGGGCCAGCTCTTGCTGGGTGCTTCTCTGTGTCTCCCAGCTCATGGTCCCTCTCCTGAGCTCCCCAGAGGACTCTGGCTCTATAAAGTGGTGGTCAGTTTACACTGATCTAGAAACAGCATTTTTTCCCCTTCCACTGCAGAGACAACTCAGAGAATCCTCCTCATTCACTAACTAATCCCAGAACCATTTGATAGCAGCCGCCAGCATGACATGAGCAGCAATTATTCCTCATTTTGTTCAACTGTGTGTGCGGGAGAGCCAGGAAAGGCAGCAGCAATATGTACCCCCCAGACCTACACCAGGATGATGTTTATTAATCTGCTCAGCAGGGTCCTGCCAGGGGAAATGTATTTCACCATTGAAAGAGAAAGAAATGGGCTCCCAAGAACAAGCAATATTATTTACATGGCATTGATCGGTGCAGAGCTTTTGCTGGCTCAGCAGTTTGAACCCCTGGTTTTCATCAGCGGAGTGCTTAACCCTTGGCTAATTGGATTTGCCATCGTTAGTGTGATCTGTGCTGCCTCCAATTACTCTTTGCTCGGCTCCAGCTGGGCACCTGCTGCTTTCAACAGGGACAGGGAGCCAAAAGAGCTGAACCCCTGCAAGGTTGGAGTGGGCAAAATTGTCCTGGTGTGTTGGGACATCGGCTCCCTGGTAAACAGCGCTGACAAAGCTGGAGCTGGAGCTGGGTGGAACTTTGGGCCGAGGAAGGATTTTATTTGCTCTAAGGTGGGTGTAGTTTTAACTGTCCTAAATGGCATCTTGCGAAGGACAGAATTAGACTATAAATCCAGGGGGAGGGACAGAGAGGGTGTGAAAATCGGCTGTGATTAATTATTTAGTGGTGAATTATTATTTCATTAATTAGGCAGCATCTGAGACTGCAGGCCTGAGCCTACATAGTCACAGGCTTCCCAGTGGAGTAAGGACATATTAGTGTCAAGGTAAACTGAGGCATAGATGGATGAAGCTATTTCACAGGGCTGCCAAGGGGAGCTTTGAGGAACTGGGGCTGTGTGTCCTGTCCCTGTCGTGTGGGATTGTGACAGAGATGCTGTTTTCATCCCCACTCTGGGATTTTTCCCTCAAGTCTGAGCTGGTTTCTCCCACCACGGAGGTCCCCATCCTGCGGAGCAGTCCCTTCTTTGGATTTCCAATGAAGAAAGAGAGTAACAACAAAAAAAAAGCCATAAACCAACTAATTTGCAAGTAAAGAAAGTCCATGATTTTCTCCTGCATGGCCTAAAGGCTTCATTTTCCCTGGACTGGCACCAAAACCCACTCGGTTTTGGACCTGGAAGTGCTGAGACCCCAAGTGCTCAGCTTCCCTCAAAAGCTGAATAACTGGGAGGTGCTTTCTGCCACAGCAGGCACCCTCCCATGGGGAAACCGAAGCGACCCAGCCACGCGTGGGCCCTCTCAGCCTTGTTTTCAATCATGGCCAGGAGAAACCCTTTAATCAGACATAACGCAGAGCCTCAACAGGCAGGTGATTGGGTGCCATTTGCTGAGCCATGTCATGGGGGGTCAGACAAGATGCTCTTTCATGACCTTTAAATCCATGAACTAATGAAACGGGGGTCTTTCTTTGGCCGCATTGCTGGGACTGCCAGCAGCATCCGCTGCCTGCCCTGCCTGGCTCTGCTGTGTGGGCAGGGGCCGTCCAGGACACCTGGGTCACCCCACTAAGGCTGCCCTGAGCCAGGCACGATCCCATTGGCAGGGCAGGAGCGAACTGCAGGAAATTATTTCCCCCCAGTGCTGAGTCGGTGAAATGAAAATGAGCATTTTACCTTACGGGAAGAAGTGAAGCTAATTTAAAATGCAATGGCAGTTAAAAAGGATCTGCCTCTCCTGATGCTATCTTGATAATATCTTTACTGGCACACTTGAATGAAAGCCCAGAGCAGGTTTGGGGGAACAGCTGCAGGATCTGGATCACAGTGCTCTGTGCCCCATGTGGTCCTAATGCCATAGGACCCAGCCATGGTGGAGCACCCCAGCATGGCCCATGTGGCTCCATCCGTGAGCTCCAGCCTCCCATCACCCAAAGGTGCTTTGATTTTGTTTAGGGGGAATTTCTGGACATGCAGCGATTGCATGATGTCAGCCAAGGCAGAGCATTCTGTGGCTGCTCACTGACAGCCTTCAGGAGGCAGCTGGTGCCTTGGGGCCAGGACAGCTGGGGAAACTGAGGCACTCCTGGAAAATCAAACCCTCTTTTCCTCTTTCTTTTGGCCTGGGTGCTGTGGTGTTTTGAAGCACTACTGATCTGGCTATTGATTTGCTGAAGCTGTTATCCAAGGTGTGCAGCCAAGGGTTTGCAAACCAGCTCTGGATCTGGGAATTTATGAGAAGCTAATGGAAATTCCTGGAAAGAACAGAGAAACCCCAGAAGGGCCCTGGAGTTCCCGGCAAGCCAAGGGGAGTCCTGGAGAGCAACAAAAGTTCCCAGCAAGGCCTGCAAACCTCCTAGACAGGCTCCAGTCCCTGGAAATTGCTGGGGAATTCACAGAAAACAGGGGGAAATTCATAGCAGGGTCCTAAAACCTTGTAGATGCTCCCCAGTGCTACCAAGACCAAGAGTTTCAGGTATCTGCAGCCTGCTCCCCACCCCAGGGCTGTCGGCCACGGGGCTGGGTCCAACTCCAGCTCCTCACCCTGCACTGGCAGCCCTTGCCCAGGGGAATATTTTGGCAGCACGGAAGGACCCACAGTTGGCTGGAGGGGAACAGCTTCCCAGCGCAGAGGAGGAGCCCCAGAAGTTTGGGACCTGGTGGGCTTTCATATTCCTACTCCATGGAGCTACTTGGGAAGCCTGTCCTCAGCTCCAGCTCCTTCTCCAGAGAAGAGACCATCCCTCCTCTTACCTCAGGGAGATATCTTTGCTGATCCAGGCAAAAACACAGCCGAGAGTCCCCAGAAATAATGGTGCAATTACCAAAGTAATTATCCTGGCTGCTGTGCAAATCCTGCCCAGTTAATGTCAACAGTGGTGGGGGGGGGGAGGGCAGTGCTTGGGTCCTGCCTTAATTAAACTTTCCCCAGCCAGTCAGAGGAGATGACTGTGGAGATGTTCTTGTTATCGCTTGTATTCCCAGAAAATAAATGCCTCCCGGTGTCAGGAGTACCCCTTCATCCCCTGTGATGTGCGGCGGCTCCATGCGCAGGACCAGGGCGGTGGAGGTGGCATCGTGGGGTGAGAGCGAGGATGGAAAAGCAATTGGGTCCTCCACAGCCACTTGGGCTTTGTGGTCCCTGTCCCTGTCTGAAAAGTTCCACTGCGGGGACAGAGCCATAGGTGGAGGGGATGTGGCTGGAAGCATCTCAAGGGGAGCACAGCAGGGATGTGCTGGTCTGGGACTGGGGAAAAGGGGACCTGGTAGCTGCTGTTGGTTCAGAGAAAACTCAAGGTATGAGAAAATGATGGGGGAGGTGATGGGGGGTGTGGATGGAGGAGAAGGCGGCTGAAGACTGAGGCATGGCTGGGGCTGGCCTCAGTGGAGGAAAATTCCTGTTTTTCACCCTCCTTTGCTCCCTGCTCTCTGTTGCATGAAGGGGTTGGATGCTTCATGAGGTTTGTTTGGGGTTTTTTTTAAGTGTATCATTTTTTAAAGGGATTTTTAAGGCAGGATCAGGGAGGACCAAGCATCTCTCTGGGAGGTGGGGGGCATCGGGGTGCAAGGGTGCCTGTCCCCAGTTCTGCCTCCTCCTCACAGGTGGTTTGTGCAGCCTCACAACACCACATTAAAATGCAAATTTGTCCCTGCCTGCTGGGAGCAGATAGTAAAACGCTAAACAGGAAAGAGGCAGCGGAGAATAAACAGAGGGCAGCGCGAGAGGGAGCTGGAATAGAGGCTTCTTTTTAATTATTTTTCCTCTTTCTTTTTCCTTCACTGAGATTTGGCTGTTTGGTGGGGGGTTGTTTAACGGGATCTGAAGCAATAAAGGGGGAAGGTGCCAGTTTCGGACTAGCTGGGTGCTGGGGCGCAGGTGGCCAGTGGCCTGTCCCAGCGGGTGCCACCAGCCCCTGGAGCGAGGGTGGTTGCAGCCTAAATCTCACCATCTCCAACTGCTGTCTTGGGTCTTGGGTTGTTTGTTTTTTTTTTTTATTCCATGTCCCAGTTGATCATTCCTGATGGGAAAAAAATAAAATTGCAGTAGTAGGAGTGAAGAGGATCAGCTGGGGAAGGGACCAGGCACAGTCAGACTCCACCGGAGCCTTCACAGTGTTTCCATTTTCCTGGGGTTTGTCCCCAGTGGTTGGACTACACACATACATCCTTTATATATATATATATATAAAATATATATATAAAATATATATGCACACACACATTAGATATGCATATATACATATGTATGAAGTATAAATATATACATATGTATGAATTATAAATATATACATATTTCTATACCAATAAATAGCTAGCTATACAGCTCTATAGAAGATTTTGTTGTGTTCATTCAAAAGCAAAGCCACCCTAAGCAGGTCTCTCACCCTCCCCACTGCCCCTCACCCAGCACCGCACCGTCCCCACTCGCTGCAGGGAGGCAGTACCAGGCTGGGAGTGCCTGGGTGGCAGGAGCCCCAGGTAGGACATGAGCTGGGGGGTGTGTGGGCATGAGAGCGTCATCAGCAAACAGCTCTGGCTCCCTGATTTTCCCTGGAAAACCACCGCTGATGCTTGGTGACAGACCTTGGGCCCTGCTACAGCCGCCAAGCGCCGGGAGGAGGCAGCAGGTGAGCAGCCAGCACTGTTTGGGGGGGTGGGTGGAAAGCAGCCAGAAGGGGTGCAAAACCTGGGGGAGGCTCAGCTGTGGGGACACCCCAAGCCAAGCCCAGCTGAGCTTCCTCATCCCTGAGCCCACAGGTCTGTGTCCCCCCCACCTCCTTCCACCTTTGCAGCCCCAGGGACATGCTCACGGACCAGGAGTCGGGTGCTGCTGTGTCTTATTACAATTATAAAATTTTATTATACACTTTTCTTACCTTTTCCCCCTCCTTTTCTTCTTTTTCTTTTTTTTTTAACAAATATTCATATATGTTAATTTAATGAGGAGGTTTGGCAGCTCCAAGCAGGGAAGTCGGCTGTATTAATTTTACTGCTCGGAGCCGCTATCAGCTCAGCAGCTCATTCAGCCAGACCTGGGTCTTTTAGATAACGGGGCACGGTAAAACCTAACTAACTGCATCACACGCCTGGCCTTTGAGCACATCTCAATTCCCCCATATATATATATGTATATGTATATATAAAATCAGCATAGAGCTATCAGGTAAGTTTTAAGGCCACTCAGGGGAGAAATTTTCATAGCTCAAAATTGATAAACTCTTTAAAGAGGCTTTTGAAACACCGCACACCACCACGTGCTGCTGCTTGCCTGCCAGGGAAACTGAGGCACAGGGACCAGCAAGGATGGGGCTGCAGCACTGCCTGGTCCCTGACCGCCGGTCTCTGATCAGGCTGCCCAAAAGAGCAGAGGATTTTGGAGGGGGGAGCCCCAAATCCACAGCTTTGACCTGAAAACTGCCCAGAGCCTAGGTGGGGGTCAAAGCCAAGCCATGCCCCCAGGACACTGGCAGCATATGTCCCCCCCACCAGCAGATCCCGTACCCGCCAGGGCTGATCCCCAAACCCCTGGGAGCACCCGCCCCGGGCACCACGGCAGAGACACGGCCCATCACAGTGCTGCAATGCCTTTTGGTTTCGGCTTTTTGTTTTGTTTTTTTCTTTTCTGGTCTTTTATTTAAGAAAAAAAAAAAAAAAAAGAGACACAGTGGTGGGTAACTTCCGATCCAGAAATAATCCGCTGCCAGCCTCCGCCTCCCCACTCCACCGGGTGATGCTGGGGGGGAATCCCCGTCCCCAGGTGCTTGGTGCCCACAGGTATGACTGCACCACAGCCCGGGACTCCCAGCCCTGGTAGCCGGGGTCCCCACAGGGTTAACCTGGGCTGGGAGATGGGGTGGCTCTGGGCTGGGGGGACCTTTAGGGTGAACTGGAGGGGCTGGGAGCCAGCACCAGCGTGGGGTGACCAGGGAGGCATTGGCTTATGGCAGTCAGAAGGCACCAGGGAGGCTGAGCCTGGCTCCAGGCATCCCACTGGGCTGGCACTGGGAGACTCGGGCCATGTCTGGTTGTGGGTGTCCCCACCCAGGCTTGGCCCCCCCGGGGCACTGGGAAGCCCCAGTCACCACCTCCAGAGCCACATGGTAGCACTGGGGAGGGGGAGCAGAAACCAGGGGCTGGTCCTGGAGGTCCCAGCAGGGCTGTTGGGTGGAGGGGCCCAGCACTGGCCCCCCAGCTGGGAGCAGAGGGAGAGGCAAGGGCAGGCAAGCTCACAGGCAGCAAGCTTGCTGGCCACCCCCAAACTGCCCCTGCCCAGGGGCCACAGCCCTTCCCAGGCACCAAAGGAGGGAGCAGAGGCAACCGTCCATGGTCCCTAAGGGATGCTTGTGTGGCAGACATTACTGTCACCATCCCCCAGGGCCCACGCCTGGTACGGGGTGGGCTGGGGGACAGCAGATGATGGGCACAGCAGTGCCCCAGGCTCGTGGTCATGGGGCTCCAAGCCCTGCAGCAGCCACCCTCCCTTCCTGCCTCACCCAGCATCACCCGCAGAGTGCAGCAGAGGGCTCTAGGTTTGGGGCTCCCCCCAACACCCCAAAATCCATGGGGCGGCAAATCCCTGAACCAGCACTCACCTCCAAAATTGTGCAACCGAGTGCAGCAAAGGGGGTTGCCTTCAGGAAGTCCCCACCCACCACCTTCCCCCTGTGCTCCTGGCGGCAGGGACGGGACATCTCTCCTCTTCCACCCCCTGCACAGCAGGACCCACAGCATCATCCTGCCCCGTTCACCACCAGACACGCACACACCCCCCAAGGTTTTGACCTCATCCACCTCTGCCACAGGGCTTGCCCCCCTTGCCATGGGCCTGACAGTAAAGGGCAAGAAACGAGCAAGACCACCGAGGTGCCTTCCGACAGGGCGAGGACGTGAGATGTGCGGAACAGGGAATGAACAGGAGAGCCAGATTTAGGTCTCCAGCCCCAGGGAAGCAGCCGGCGTGGTGTGGCATGGCGTGACGTGGCACGGCGTGGCATGGCGTGGCAGCCCCTTCCCTCCCGCCCCGTCCCCTCTGCCCCTGTGTTAAGCGATCTCTTTGATTCTGCGGATGTAGTTGTGAAGCTCTTCGGGGTCTTGCAGCCCCATGTCCTGGCAGACCCACTCCAAGTCCTCCTCATCGGCGATGGGGATGGAGTTGTAGGCCAGCTCCTCGGAGGGCAGCGTGGCAAAGGTGGTGAACTTCACCCGCTTCCGTTTGGAGGTGGGTGAGTTGAGCGGGTCCTCGCTCTGGTCCCGCGTGGAGCCCCCTGAAGAACCGTCCCCACGACCATGGACCTGGCTCTGCACACTGGTCTGCGAGCTCCCGCTGCTGTGGTGGTCCCCATGGCAGCAGGTCTGGACATTTTCCAGGGGGTTCCCAGGGCTCTCGGGCTGGGGGGAGAGGTCATTGTGAGCCCGCAAGGGCTGCCCGTTGCCCAAGAAGACCCAATGGTGGGAATGGTCCATGTTGGTCTGGCCTTCAGGCGGGATGCGTTTGTGCCGATATTTCAGCACAAAGACAATGCAGTTGATGAGGAAGACCAAGATGGCCAGGCAGAAGACACCCAGGAGGGCATACATGCCTATCTCCAGGTCCGTCAGCCCCCTGGTCACCTGGACAAAGCCAGTGGGGATGGTGGGGAAGTCCTCAGTGGGGTGAGACGCACTGGACATCCTACCGTCCTCACTCGGCTCTGCTTTCCTCTCCACCTCTGCCCGCAGGGTGGTGCTTGCCCCCGTCTCTGCCAGCCCTGGCTTGCTGGGCACATGGTCATAGTCATAGGTTGGGTCCTCCTCAGACCCAAAGTGGACCCGCACGCTGGCCAAGGCTGTGAAGAGCACACTCTTGCGCTTGGTCTTCTGGCAGCTCTCGCAGATGACCAGCTCAGCCCGTAGCAGCTCCCCCGCACCCTCGCTCTCCGCCACCACCAAGGGGAACGCCCGGTCCTGGGTCACCGAGACCACCTTCTCGTCCAGGCTGCTCACCACCAGGTTGTAGTCCTTGGGGTCGTAGAGGGAGAGGGGGGCTGTGGTGCCATCACTGTAGGAAATCCACAGGCTCAGGAGCGCTTCCTGTGGGACCAACACAGGCACCGGTTGCCCAGCACGATGCCAGTCCCATCTGCACCTGCTTGTCCATCCCTCCATCCACCCTCCTCCTCTGCATCCTTCTCTCCACCCAGTTCACCTGTTATCCCTCCATCATCCATCCCGTTCCTTCCTAGTTTTTCCCTTTTGCCTGTTCTTCCCTCAATGTTCCCCAGGCCCACCTGAAATCCCAGCCCCAGAGCTGCCAGATGTGGCCACCAGAGCTGGGCTGGGAACAGTACAGGATTTCTTCCAGACCCCTTTGTGCCCATGGTTGTGTCCTGTCCCCAGGCCGGGCCGCGTTGGTTCATAGGTCTATGTGAAGTTTTCTGGGGTGCTTTGGGGTCACCAGGGTGTCTGGAGGACAGCGGGTGCTGTGGAGGCCTGGGATGACTCTGGGCAGGATTTGGGAGGGTGGTTTTGCAGATGGAGCCCTCACCCCACCCTAAGTTCCCCATTGGGCCCCCCAAGCCCAAATGCACCCCCCGGCCTCACCTGCTTGAAGAAGCTGAGGGTCTGCTGCACAGATGTGCGGGCAACGATGGTGTGGCTATTGCCAGGGCTGGGGTGGAGGGACAGCGAGAGGCTGGAGACCACCTGGGCCTTCAGGTCCGTGATGCTGACCTTCTCCTCCGCCACCGTCACCAGCGTCTCACCCAGCACTGCCTCCACGAGCGGAGACACGACCTGCAGAGGACGAGGGTGCCTGCCACCGCCTGCCACCACCAGCCAGGCTGGCAGAGGGGCAGAAAGGCGGCCTGGGGGTACCTTGAAGAGCGTGGTGCCTGGCTCCCTCCCAGCCAGCGTGAAGCTGTCCACCATGCGGGCCACCCGCGGGTCATCCACACGCATGAAGTCGCTGACCAGGTCAGTGACCTCCACCAGCCAGTCGGGCCCCAGCATAGTGACCACCTGGCCTGTGCCTTCTGCTGCCGTGGTGTGGAACTGGGTGAAGACCTGCAGCGTGGCGTGCTGGTACTGCAGGGCACAGCCCCGGCTCTGCTTCCGCTCCTCTTCCTCCTCCTCGTGCTCGCTGTCCCGCACTGACCTGTGGGATGGGGCAGTGGGTGGGCAGTGCTACCAAGCTCCCCACTGCCACGGCTCTTCCATCCCCACAGGAAAGAAGAGGGGTGTCCAGGCAGGGAGAAAGACAAGGTCACCAAAAAAAAATGGTGGCTCCTGGCCAAAAGATGCCTGTTGCCCATGAGGTCTCCAAGAGCTTTAGCAGCACCTGGTAACAGGGTCACCAGCATCTCTGCCCCCTAATCAGCTGAGAGGACAAGATATCTTGGGCTGGGATGGACACCTGAAGGTCTCTTGACCTCAAAGCAGGGCTAACTTTGGAGCTTGGCTGCTCCTGGCCTCATCCAGGGAAGTTCTGACCACTGCCAAGAATGGATGTTCCCCACCAGCTCCAGCATTTGACCAACCTCATTGTGAAACTTTCCTCCTTCCATACAAACGTACAACCTGTGTCCATGATCTCCCACCTTTCCACTGAGGACCCCTGAGATGACTCTGGTTGCATCACCTTTAAAACTCCCCCATTAAGTAACTGAACAAGGCAATGAGACCACCACCACCTCCACCTCGCCTTCTCCAGGCTGGACAGACCCCAAGCACAGTGGTTCCGCAGCACCCACCTCCTGTCCGGCAGGATGGGCACCCTCCAGCCCTTCACTTGGCTCAACCGGGCATCCGAGAGCTCGATGTGCAGTGGCAGTTTGGGCACCCATACCGTCATCTCCAGTGGGGCAGAGAGGTGCTCGTAGGTGAAGGTTACCCGGGCGCTCATGGAGCCCAGCGACTCCTTCCCACTGACGAAGACGTAGTCGCAGCTGCTGGAGACCTGGAGGAGGAGGGAGGATGAGGGGTTGCAATGCTCCTGCAGACACACCAGAGATCCTGGCAGGAGGCTGCCTGGAGGACGGGAAATGCCAGAGGGGCAGAATATTACCTGGCACATACCCGGTTAAAGGTGGCCCAGGAGCGTGGATGCCCTCTTCTCCTCAGGGTCCCTGCTCAGATGTGTGGGCCCACACACACTGTGGCCATAACATGTATTTCCCTCCAATCCAGCTCCTCTGCCAGTCCTTGCAGGCACCTTCATTTGGTGCTTCAGCTTCCTTGGCCCCCCCACCAAATTGCTCAAGCTAAAGGCACCCATGGGTGCTTCACAGAGGTTGCAAATTGCTCATCCTGGACATTTGCCCCAAAATCTCCTCCACCCACACCCAGAGGGCACAGGCAGCCAGCACAGACCAGCCCCGTGCCCATGCGCAGGTACCCACCAGTGCCTTGTCCCCATCCCTCCTGTGAACCCCAGGAAGAGCTTCCTAGAGTCCACCTGAATCCTCACGTTCATCTTCTCGCTCTTTCTCTTTTAACTCCCATTTATGCAAATGCCATTAGTTAAATTTGCTATAAAACAAATACATCCTGCGGGGGCCACTTATTACCGACCGAACCGAGCCAATTAAGGAGCTAAGAGGATGCAACTGCAGCATCGCCTGTGTTTTGGCTTAGGCCATCAGAGTCAACAGCAACTTCTCCTTCCCAACAAGGGGGGAGGAGACAACCAGGCTGGGGCAGCTCCAACCTCTCATCTGCAGTGGCCCCATGGCCCAACCCTGACCCCCTCTCCCCCACCCTACGCCATCAGGAATTGCATCTGTGTTGTGTGCTGACAGGGAAAAATAAAACCTGTTTGCTCAGCCAGCAGCGCAGTCGCCCTCAGACACACCAAGCACCTCAGCAGCACAGAAGGGCTTATTTCCAAGAAGCTGCTCTCCCACATGGATACTCTGATGGCCGATAAGGAGTTGAGTCCATGCTGCACGGTAGCTGACAGCGGAGGTGATAGCGTCACTGTCTCTCTCCCCATCTTATCTTTGGGCATCTGTGGTCATTCAGCTGCAGGAACTTTGTGTTTCTGAGCCCAAAAGCAGGGCCTGAGTTCTACAAGAGCTCCATGTTTTTGTGGCAGGAGCCCACTGCAAGGTGCCGGTGGTCCCCAGGGCCAGTGGAGGAGGCTCAGCACATCTGAAATGACCACCTCATCTCTGGCAGGGCGGCGTCTGAATAAAGATGAGCTCCTGGGCAAATCTTCCAGCAAAGGAGTGCTCTGGATATTGTGCCATTTATCACAATAAATATGATGGGATGCTGCTTGCGTTACCTTAGCTAATAAATCCCCCCAGCATCATCTTCTGTGGACCACTTGCTTTGCAACTGGGGGGGTTGAAACTATGACAACAAAAAAATCCCAGCACATCAGGCCTGTCCTGATGATGGAGTGACTGCAGATTAGCTTTTAAATAAAGTGCACGCTTGTTCGGAGAAACTTCCCGGATTTGCAGCAAGGCATCGGGAAGCGAGAGGCTGAAGTCTGCCCGGGCTCCGAGCCAATGCACCGCTGGCTCCGCTTCTGTGGCCAGGAGCTCCCCCCTTGGCACGGCCTCAAGCATGGGATCAAGCCGACACAACTACTCCAAGGCCCTCGGGAGTGGGAAGAGCTACCGTGGCTGGTGACACCCCATGTTGGCCAGCCAGGGGTCCTGGCCGCGGCTGTGGGCAACCAGGGTCCCTGAGGTTCAGTCCCACTGAGCCGACTTGTGCCTGGTGGGTCCTCAGGCAGATGTGGACGGGGGGCTCTTGAGAAAGGTTCACAGAGCAGGTGAGGGTGAGCATCCCCCACTGAGCGTCCCTGGCAGCAGAGGTGGCCCTTCCACTCCCTGCGTGTCCCTCAACACAGACACAGCCCCCAAGGCCACCACATGGGCAGGAAAGAGGGATTATTTCTACACTACCTTGAGTGACGAGGTCCTCCTCTCTGGGCTAAGCACAGGCAGTCACTCTGTGTCACCACAGAAGCGGGTGGACAACTCCCACCCGTGCTCTCCCACCATCCTTCACGGGTGGCCCTGGCACCTCCACAGCTGTGTCTACACCGGGTCCAGGACGCATTCCCTCCACGTTACACAAAACAGCGACCACCACTGAGGCACAGGCAGCGTGGGGAGAAGCAGCTCCCCAGCCCTCCTTCCTGTTAAATTATTTACAGTAACAGAGAGCACATCCCACTATGTAAGCTTTGATTTATGTAACAGGTTTATAGCCCTGACACCGTAATCATACTCCCCAATCTCAGCAGGTAACTGAGAGCTCCCTCGGAAATGAAGCTCCGGCACAAACACAAAATAACTCAGCAAGAAATTGCACGGGGCTCCGAGCGGCGAGTGGGATGCGAGCAGGAGGTGAGCTGGGGCCGGAGGGCTGCTCCATGCATTATTCATCCCAGCTCGTGTGCATGTGTCTGCTCCCCCCCAGGTCTGGGGACAGCATGTAAATAGATTTATGAGTAGAAAGGCAGCACATTAAACAGTTTAAGTGTCTTGGAGTCCATCCTGAAGTGTATTATTGCTCCAGTGTTTTATCACACTGCGGAGGACCAGTCTCCATAAATTAGACCCGGTGCTGTAAATCGCACAGATCGGAGTTTGAGTCAAGAACTTGGGTAAACAGTTTGTGACACCCACAGACCACTGGGAAGAGTGAGTCCCAGCGGGGCTGGGGCTCTGCCCATCACCCTTGGCTCAGCTGGGGGAGCAGCCGGTGGCTCCTGACAAAGAAGGGGAGAAGGGGGTGTCCCCCAGCCGGGGGGACATGGGACAGCCCAGCCCCGCAGCATGGCTCGCTGCCCCTGCCCGACGCAGCAGGGACAGGAGAGGGTGGGCTGGGTGGGGGCATGAAGGGAGAGGGGTGGGAGGCATCTGGGAGAAGGTAACAATGTCTAGGGGTGGATGGACGGGTGGGGGCATGGAAACGATGCTAGAATAACATAGGCAGGTGGATGGATACATACAGGGATAGAAAAATGTATATGGATGAATAGGTCTGGTCATGGAAAAGTCATGGCTGGATTTGAGGACCGACTGCTGCCTCAGCAGCTGAGGTGGATGCGGGGGCAGTCGCTGCTGCTGCAACAGAGAGCCTTTTGCATTTGCCTGATTAGCATCTCTCCCATGCAGCCCATCTTGCTCCTCTCCCTCAGCCCCCTTTTTCCCTCTGTTGTTCCCAACTGCCCAGCTCGTCCTCCCACGCCTCGCTGGGGCCAGCCCCCAGCCCCAGCCTGAGCTCCGCCTGGCATCTGATCCAAGAGGGAGATAAACATCACCCAGAGACACGAGCGAAGCCACTGATGGAAACGTGCAGCTCACATTGCGAGGTCACAATATTTCACCTTAACGCTACTAAGTGCCGTGATAACCCATAGTTATTGCTGCTGTCTGGTGCCAGCCTGCACAGCGCTGGAGCATCCCGCAGCCTCTCTGGGGACAGTGACAAAGAGTCTTGTCCTTCTACCAACAGATTCCAGGGAGAGGAACACGTGGACTGAAGCCACTGAGGGCATAATGATGCTTGGGATGGGGTGGGCCTGTGCAGCACATCAGCTCATCCACCAGCCCCAGCTCATCAGGCTCCAGGTTGGGAAACTATTGGGGTCAGCGCCCCTGGAAGAAGCTCAGCCCCTTGCTGGGGCCACAAAAGCCCCCTCCAACACCCACCTTGATGATGTCTTCATTGTTGGACTTGCACTCAACCATAGCCGAGACATCCACGACGACACCGCTCAGCTCAATGGCAATGACCTTTACGGGAATGGCCACTGTCCGCCCTGTCAGGATGGCCGTGTTGATGATTTCTGTGTCCTGGGAAGGGGGTGGAAAGGGGACCGTCAGGTCAGAGGCAGCTGGTCCCCGATCCTGGCTGGCCCCTCTCTTGCTCCAGCCCTGGGGCAGAGAAGGACCTGTGGGTGGGTGGGAGGTAGGGGTGTATAGGTGCTACAGGGCAGATGGGCTGGTGGAAAATCCCTCAGGGGAACCCAACCCAATCCCCAACATCAAAGCAGATAAGCTAAGCAGAGGGCATGAGCCCGCTCACCATGGCCAGGGGCACGATGGCCCTGATGTCCCTCTGGATGACTGTCAGCTCTGTCACCACCTTCTCCAGGTCAGGCGGGGGGTTGCGGCCCCGGTAGTCAATGTGCCACATGATGCGGCGCGTCACCGACTGGCTGGTGAAGTTCTCCATCTCGAAATCCAGCTGCATGATCTCAGAGGAGGAGTCCCCATCCCTGGGCAGGGGGACGGGCGGGGAAGGCGGTGAGCTGGGTGCCCCGGGTCCTGCAGGTGCCCCGAGGATCAGCACCAGGCAGGTCCCCTCCAGTGATGCAGAGCATCCCTGGCAGGTCTCTTTTCGGTTGCCCCCACGCCTGCCAGGGGGACTGTGCTGTGGGTGCCACCATGATGCTTGCTCCCAAACACAGCAGCCCCGATCCCCAACTCTACCAGGGGCTGTTCCAGTGGGAGCCTGCAGATTCCCGTGGGAATCCTCCCCGTGGGAGAGAACTGCATTTCACTGCCTCTCCCCAGCAGGAGAAAAACCTCAGCGGCTCAGGCAGGCACTCTCCCAAGGCTGCTGGGTGACTGATTATCACAGGGTCAGTGTGTGGCCACAGCCCCAGGGGACAGTGGGTGGCTGCAGGTGCTGCCCTCGTCTCCTCAGCTCCGTCTTCCCGGCAGTGCCGCCAGATTTACCACCCCGGGCTGCTCCCACCAGCATGCTCATCTCATGCACATCAAACCCCAAGTGTCCCACACCCAGGAGGGCAGAATGCTCAGGGACGGCAAGTAAGTCCCTCTACAAGAGTCCAGCCCAAGCTGTTGACTCTACAGACCCTTCCAAGGGGATCACGTGAGGAAACTGAGGCACGGGAGAAAGAGGTTCAACCACAGACAGTAGATGGGACAGCACTGAGCTGGGACTCAGGGCAGGGCTGCCCCCAGCCTGCACGGGCAGCCATGGGATGTACGGGGTGGATGGGCAGGGGATGAGGGAGGTAGACAGGACCCCAAAACCCCACGCATTTAATGCTGCTGCTGAGGACAGCGGGACCCAGAGCTAACGGACAGGTAGTGAACTCTGGGGCATCCCTGAGGCAGGATGGGATGGAGAGGCTGTGCGCTGCCAAATCTGGCACATAGTGCCAGTCTAAGGGGACGCGGGGACTCAGCAGCTGGTGTCCCTTGTCCTCTGTGTCACGTCCTGGACACAGTCTGACAGCAGCAGCATAGATCACTCTTACACCCCATCCCTATGAGCAAACCTCCCCAGATGCAATCCTGCCCTCCCATCTCTGCATCCAACCTGAAAAATCCCTTGGGGGGACTCAAGGTTCAACCCCCTGCCAAGTCAAACTTCTCCAATGCTCCCCAAAAACAGAGCATCCCCAGGGGACATCCTAGAGCCCCCGCCAACCACCAAGCCAGCAAAAGCCCTCCCGGAACAGAAGGAGGGAGGGGAGCGAGGAAAGGTAAAATCCCTACGGAGGGGGAGCCAGGACTGGATCTGCTCTCATCTCGCAGTATAGCAGCCACTGAGAACATCCCATCGATCTGGGAGTGCAGGATACAGTCGGGTTTCTCTCTGATAAATATATAATGAGTGAAAGGGAGCAGAGGAAGAGGAGAGCAAGAAGCCAGGGCTGCTCCAGGCCATGGCAAGCCCTATTCCCACAGTGGGGCTTTGCAGCAGAGCTGCTGCACGATGGCTGGTGGGGTCCTGCTGGGACTTTGTGCCCCCAAGGCAGCTATGGGGGTGCAAGGGGAATTGCCAAAGGCCATCTGGACTGAAGAAGGGGATTTGGCTGCTCGGTGCCTCTTCCAACGCAGAAGTATTAAATACAGCTGCGAAGAGCCAGGTTCAAAGATGATCCAGAGCTGCATCTTCATGCCAGAGGCAGTTTGATGCTGGGACTCCTCACTGTGGGGTGCCCCCAGGCATCCAAGGAGCCCTGTCAGGGGCCAGGCACCATCTTCTATCCTCCCCGAGCATCGTCTGCTCTCAGCCACGGCAGACACAAGAGTGGGCTGCCCAGATTGGGGGAATAATTTAGGATGCAGCTGCTGGGGGGCAAAACATCCAAAATTGGCCATTATCACCCCAAAGCTCAGGGCCCTCGCCCTCTCCCTGCACAGCCAGCACTGCCAAAAGCCCCCAGAGCCCTGGCGAAGTAAACTCCTCCGGCTGCACAGCCTGGAGGGCAACACAGCTTTGAGTCATTCATACCTTCCATGCCGTTAATATTTGATGGAGTTGTTTGTCTAAAAGGTGATTGTAATCACTTTAAATTCATTCTCCGTCTCTAACCTTTCCAAGCTGATTTGAAGCGGCAGCAGCAGACAGGGAGAGGGGGAAGGGGGAGAGGAGAGAATCTCGCTGCCGGCAGGTCTGGCAGCCGCAAGCAGGGATGCTGGGGTGGCCGTGCAGAGGGTGGTTGGCTTGTGGCCCTGGGGACACTCTGATGTCAGCCACAGGGCTGCAGGCTTGGATGCTGCGGCTGCATTTTGTGTCGAAGCACTGGTGTGGGGTAAAGGAAAATCCACCCTCCAGGTAAGCCTTTTGGAGGGGTTTTCTGCAGATAGCTTTTGAGCTCACGTTCAAAGCAGTCAGAGCTGAGGATGATCTCCTTTCTGTAAGAGCTCGTCCCCAGCTTCACTCAGTTTTGGGGTGGAAGGCAGAGATATGGGGAGATGTCCAATGCAGAGGGCAGGAATGGCTCAAGCACATCAACTCACTTTAACCCAGCTCCTGGAGACACTTGTCACCCCTTGCCCAAAGACACAGTGACGGCAACACCACAGCCTGGGAACAACTGCTTGCCAGCACTTCAGAGTCTTTGCTGTTGGTGGTTTTGACCCCGCGCCCATCCTCTGCCCTTGCTCGCCATGTCCTGCCCACATGGGTGCAAGGAGTAAAGCTGCCCCTCACCCTTGCAGCCCCCATGTGCTCACAGGCCACAGCGTCTTCCCTTCTCCAGGCTGAGCAGCCTCTGGGTCTTTAACTCAGCTTTGCGCGTCCTCGCCCCTTTAGATCATTCTCATTTCTACCCTCTGGACTCTCCTCAACTGACCCAAGCCTTTCCTGGAGCCCTAGGAATGGGCATCATCCTTGTGTCGAGCAGGGCTCTGCCCATCTCGGGTGCTACCTTCGTTCGTGCTCTCTATCCAACACTCATCCATCACCTCAGGGGCCAGACAGGACCTTGCCTGGGAACCACTCCCCTTCCTTCCCAGAGGAGACACCAGCAAACAGCTGACTATCATGGTATTAAAACTTCTTAAAAAATTAAAATACTTCCACCCCAAACTGGGAGATTCTCCATGGCTTCACAATTCAGCCCCACAATTCACCACGTGTGCCCACGAGCATCCAGCGGGGCCAAACAATCCCAGCTCAGAGCCAGGGGTGCAGCCACTAAATGGTACCGATGACTTACAAGCACTTTGCTCAAGCCCCAACTTGGTCACCTGTGCTGACCACAGAGCAGATTCCACCTGAACTCAGCACCTCACACAGCTGCCTGCCTGACCACAACCTGCCCACCTCGGGCCACAAAACCCACCTTCACTCACCCTTTATTTAGCCAGCTGCACGGTGCCAGACGAGGTTAAAAAACACACACAAAATTAAGCCCCTTCCCGCATCAGCGCGGGAGTTACCCCAGCCTCAGATGGACTGAGAGTTTGACCCCAAAATTGCTCAAGTCCCACAGTCTGGACTGTGCACTCCCGTGCCTCAGTTTCCCCTGCCAGCACCCACGTGGCACTGCAGCCAACCAGGCACCCAGGATGGGGATGAAGGGAGAGCCCTTCAGGCCAAACCCCAGCAATTTCCACAACACCCCCAGGGCTGAGGGAGGGGGAGAAGGGGGCCCCTTACCTGGGCCCATCACCGTCCACTCTGGCCACGTCAACAGTGGCAGTGGAGTGTTTGCCGCCCGTCAGCAGCTCTGAGCTCACCAGCCACTGCCCGCTCCTCGACTTGGTGCTGAGCAGGTTGACACCTTTCTTGGCCTTCACCCTGTGGAGAGCAACAATCAGGGCCAGACCCTCACCCCCAGGCACCCCTGGGCCCCCGTGCAGCCCCCTGCCAAGGCTGCAGGGAGATTTTTTGTTCCCAACCCCTCCTGGCTGGAGCAATCTCACCCCAGGTCCTGTTTTCTATGGGATTTTGTCCCCCTTCCCCATCACCCCTCCAGCAGAATTTTGGTCCCCCAGCCCCAGTGCTGCCCCCCAGGACAGTAACACCCCTGTGGGGCTGGGCAACCCTGGGGCAAAGGAGGGGAGACCCTCAAGTGCCACATCCTCATGCCAGGGGCTCACTGCTGGCCTGGTGGCCACAGGGACACTTGTAAATGCCCTTTGAAGAGACGGGGCCAGGGCTTGTCCCCCCATCCTTAGGGTCATGCAGCAAAGAGGGTCCCCACGCACAATTCCCAGTACTGGGGTGCTCAGCGCCTCCTGCCCGCTGCCCCATCCTGCTCTCACCCCGGCTCTGGGGCAGGATGCGGGGGGGACATGGGGAGCCCCCACTCACTCTGCAGCAGCCCCACAGCTATACTGCACCTCATCCCCAGAGTGGCTGTGAACAAACCCACATCTGCTGGCAGGGCCCTAAACCCAGTGCAACTGGGAGCACTGGGAGGGCAAAGGCAGCAGTCCATAGTGGCGATGCAGAAACAGAAACCCTGAATGGACAACCCTGCCCTGCCCTTCCCTCCAAGAAGCTGCAAGGCCTCAAAATGTTGCAAAACCACGTGGCAGCTGCTCCTCTGGCCTCTCTCACCTTCCCAAAGCCCCACCAGACCCGGTCCAGCCCCCAGCAGGTCCCATAAACACAACACCCCCCCCACCTTCCCCTCCCAGCCAAAACACCCACCCCCTCAAAAGGTGTTCAACAGAGCAGGGGCAGCCCGGGACCTCACCTGAGCGTGAAATGCTCCACGGTGGAGTTGGACATCAGGTAGAGGAGGATGCTCAGCACCTCACCGGGCTTGAGGGGCTTGTCGGGCAGGCGGATGAAGACGTTGCCATCCAGCCGGTGCTCCTGCATGGGCTGCCCGAGGAGGGGCTGCAGGAGGCTGACGCTGCCGATGCGCAGCAGCGGGTGCTGCGTGGGACCCTCGGTCCTGGCCCCCCCAGCCCCACGGCGGGGGACCGTCTCCCCAAGGCACTGGCCCGCCCCATCGGGGGCATGCAGGGTGTAGTACAACTCGGCTTGCTGGCTCTCGCCTGGCACCTCCAGGCTCTCAGGGCTCTTCCGCCTGCCCAGCGGCACAGCCGCGGGGCCGAACCAGGCATGGGGCAGCTCTGCCTGCACCAGGCACATGGCCAGACTGCCCCGCAGGCGACACGAGCTCTTGATCTCACGGGCATCACGGAAAGCGTGGAGCTGCACGCAGGGCAGCCGGTCAGTGACGTCAAAGTCATCCCAATCCCGGCCGGCTACGTAGAAGAGCACTTGGACCACGGGCTGGTTAGCCAGCAGCCGGGGCTGGATGATGAAGGCGCGCACCTTCCAGTTGACGGTGAGGCGGTCAGGGACCTCCAGGGTGCTGGAGGGCTGCAGCTGCTCCTTGGGGAGCACAAGCCCCGTGCTGAAGGGCCCCAGGCTGACGTTGAGGACGGGCAGCTCCTTGGTCTGGAAGACGACGAAGGGCTCAGCACGTTGCAGGGGGGTGCTGCTGTTGCCCACTGGGCTGGCTCCCACCTCCTTGAGGAAGAAGGCCAAGCGGGTGTTGGACAGGCGGTAGCTCACAGGCAGCGTGACAGCACCAGGGAGCTCAGCGGGCTCGGGGCTGGGGGCTGGCCCCTTGGCGTGGGCTGTGAAGGGGACGGAGAGCATGGGTAAGTGTGGGGCATCCCCCTCCAAAGCATCTCAAGAGTCCCAGAGCAGGGAGAACAGACCCAGGCAGGAGCAGACCAGCCCCGTGGCAAGGGGGAGCTGGTGCTTCAGCCTCCAGACCCCTCGCAAGGGCAGCGAGAGTCTGGCTGGGTTTCTCTCCTGCAAACCAAAACCACAGAAGACCTCCCCGGGACCTCGGGCATCGTTGTGATTCCCTGCGGGTGGCTCCAGCCTCACCAAACCCACCCTCAGCATGGGATGAGCCACCCAGCAAGGAGGGATGCTCAGGGGCTGCCCAAGGCTGGGCCAGGGCATGTTGAAGCCACATCCAAGCTTGGCATTGCCCCTGGGGAGCCCGACGCACTGGTCACCCACCCCAGCACCCATGCCAAGGGACCGGCTGAAACAGCACAGACCCACTTGTAGAAATACGGCATAACTGGCTACATCCCTGCTTCCAAATGCGTGGAGAAAAGGATGCTGAGTTTCTCCAGAGGCTTCTTACCAAAAATTAGTCAGGCCCAGGCTAATTTTTGGCTGGCATATCCCACCAAGTATCTATGATCGAGGCTTGCCTCCTGCTTTTAGCTTCCAGATCACAAGGGGAAGGTGGCTAAATCAGCTCCTTTGCCCCAGATCTGCTCTGTGCCAGGAGCTACCTGTAAAGGCAGTGCCACAGCCAGTCTGTCACCCATCACCCACCCAGTGGTGCCACCCACATGGTGCCCCTGCGCTCCAAACCTGGCCCATCCCTAATTTTTCCAGGCACGCACACGATCTGGTGGAAAAGTGATAAAGATGATGTTGGTGCCACCTTGTTCAAACCCAAGCAGCGCCCAGGTCTGGTGGCCCTTAGGAAATCCCTTTTGTCCTTCATTTTGACCATTTTGCCTTAAAAAAAAATAAACACCACACAGGCAGAGCAGGCAGCCCCTGTGCAGGCAGCACACAATGCCTGCTGGCCACATGCTCCCAGGGGCTGGAGCCGGCCGAGACCCTCAGAGGGAGCTGGCTACCCCCCTGCTGCGACCAGCAAGCAAAGAGAAACCCCACGAAAATCTTTCTGCTAAAGCAGATGCTGTGAGAGGGGGTCGGTGCGGAGCCAGGCCGACGGCACGTGCTGCGCCGGCAGCTGCGGGAGCCTGGAAGACATCTCAAGGTCTTCGCATCCGCCAGCGGCTGCCAGCAATTCCCAGGAGGCCTGGGTCCCCCCCGCCACCCCCCTCGGCTCTCTACCAGCCCCCCGCATCCCTCGTTCCCGGTGCTGATTGCAACTGCTCCCAAGCGGCTCCGGAGCAGGAGAGCCCAAATTACTCGTGTCAAACGGCAGCGAAAGGCGCTGATGTGACGGCTCAGCCCTCTCCCCAGCGGGGGCTTTGAAGTGTGCTGGGACCCTGGGGCTTTCCCCAGGTGGGAGCATGGTCTTGGCTGGGACCCCCGCGGCTGAAGGGGGAGCAGGACCCCACAACCCACCTGAGGACTTCCCTGCTGTGGAGCACCGGGGAGTTGAGCAGCTTAGAGGGCTCATAAAAGGATTAGCACCCAATACAGGGACAGGCAGCGTCCGCAGCTCCACTGCCTGGGATGAAACTCATCTGGGAGCCAGGCAGAGCGTTCCCCAGAGCTGGTGGAGGCTGGGGACATGCTGCCGGCATCACCAGTGGGGTCACTGTGCCCCCACCGCCATGGGCATAGCTCCAGCGCCTGCCCCGCTAACCCTCCTCCTGTCAGCTGCTGAGCCTGTCCCGCTCTGCTTCCCCACCCCATAGAGAGCCAGGAGCTGGAGGAGAGGTGCTGAGCCCCAGGAAGCACCCATGGGTGCCACTCTGCTCAGAAATAACCACCAGCGAGGGGCTTTCTGCTCCCCCAGCTCACGGAGATTGATTTCTGCTGAGAAACATGAAGGTTCGCATCCTCCCCGCAGCCCGGCTGACACAGCCATTGCTGCTCCTGCCATCCCCAGCAATTAGGAAAGGGGATTTTTTGCAAAGCATGAGATTATTTGAGGAAAAGGATCCACCAGCTGGAGCGACATGAGCCTGACCGCTTGGGTGAGATACCGGCAGGACGAGGGAGGCGCCGGCAGCCCGAGAAAGAGGGTCTTAACTGACTCATTGAAACAGCGGCAGTTTTTATCCCTTAAAAACCTCTGGGGTTTGGGGAAGGTTCAGATCATTTCACAAAGAAAATACACCCAAAAAACACCCGACTCAGTGCCCAGCACAGCTCCAAGCAAAACCCAACCTTGGGACAGTGCAAAACGGCTGGTGTCACCGCTTGTCCCTCGGTGGGGGAGGGGAGAGCCCCTGTGCCACCCCGGCAAGCACCCGGCGAGGGGCACCCGCCACCACCCACTGCGCTGGGAGGGCAAAAACAGCAAGTTTTTTGTCTGCAATTTGGCACCCAGCCCCGGCTCGTGGCAGAAACCCTCAGTCCGAGCCCCCAGCAACCATCTCACTCATTCCTCCTTGTGGTGGGAATTCTCTGATGGCAAATAAGGGTTGTACGCCGGGCGGGGGCGGGGGGGGGGGGGGGGGCAAGGAAAGCCCCTCTCCTCCCTGCAGCCAGGCAGAGGAGATGTCTGCTGGGGACCCTGCGCAACTCAGATAAGCCACCACGGCAATTGGCAACTCAGTGTGGCCAAGCCCTGCTATGGTGGGGACACCCAGGCTGGCCCTGGCACCGAGCCCACGCACAGACCTGCACCCTGGCCACGCCGGACAGGGGGAAGGAGGGAGCACAGACGGAGATTAACGCCACGGTCACGATTAGTTCAGCGCAGGCGGATTGCCCGCACCCAGAGAAGCTATTTCCTTCCACAGACAAAATGCATTTAAATGATGCTATAATCTGTCGCCAGGAGGGGGACAGAACCGGCGCCTCCATTCCTTGGCCATAAACTAATCCTGCTGGGAGAGGGTCTAACCCAGCTGTATCCAGCCCGGGTGGGCACCAGGAGGGTGGGTCACAGCCCAGCCCGAGCCTCTGCCCCATGGAGGGACAGAGGGTGGGGAGGGAAGGAGAAGGGAGGAAGGAGATGCACGGTTCTGTGGATGCATGGCTGCTGGCTAGGCAGCGGGGAAGAAAGGGTGGATAAGGACAGAGGAACCAGCAGAGAGAACAGAGGGTGCATGGATGGATGGACGGACAGGAGACGGGCAGACTGGAAACAGCTGGACAGCAAGACCATAGCTCTAGGGAGAGGAAGAGGAGGCAATGGATGGAAAGATGGAAGGACAGCACGATGGCTCAGGGGATGGAAGGAAGCATGGAAGGAAGGATGGACAGCACAACAGCTCAGGAGGTGGAAGAAGACAGGTGGAAAGATGGGCAGACAAGCGAAATAGCTCAGGAGACTTCAGTCCCCACACTCCTGTCCCCAGCCCTGCCCTGGTTTCTAGCAGCCCCCAGGAGGGAAGGTGGCTCCCATGCCCCCACCTCTGGCTGGGTTTGGGAGGACAGAAGGGTTAAGCCCAGGTCGCTGGCTCTGCTCTGCAGCCCGATGCAGTTAACGGGATTTGCAGAGCCTGACCTGCATTCCTGGGTTTATTAGGCCGGCGCAGAGGGGACCGTATGGTCCTTCCACCCTCGCAGCTCAGCACTGCAAGCAAAACAGCAGATCTCTGTGCCTGGCCAGACTCCGACTGGCCTGGGGGCTGCCTGGCCCCCCCCGGGCTGAGGAACCACCCCAGCCCCACAGTGGGATGGGACGGGTCTCCTGTGTGTCACCTTGTTCCCATCCCAAGGCAGCCCACAGGGAGCTGGGTGACTGACCCACGGCGGCGAGAGGGGGGAAGAGAGGGAGATGGAAACGCACAATTGCTGGTGACCCCCTCACCGAGCCCCCACATCTGTCCAGCCAGATGTGCTCCGCACCAGCTGCAGCCATGTGGCCAGATGGGCCAAGCCGCTCCCCCCGTCCATAAGGGCACGTGGGGACAGTGGCAGCATCCTCCAGCCGTGCCTTAAAATCAAGACAACCCCCCACCGGCCAAGGGGTCTTGATGCCTCTGGGGATCTGCAGCACCAAAAGCCCCTTCATGTCCCTGCCTTGAGGGGGCCCCACCATGGGGTTTCAGTCAACACTGGCCACCCTCCTGCTCTGTCCCCCCTGCTTGGGGATGCTGGGGTCAGACAGATGGACATATGGGAAAAGAGGCTGACGGACAGACTGGACGTAGCTACAGCTGGTGGGGGATGCTGGCTCCTTCACCCTCCCTTCTTGCCCCAAACCCCCAGCAAACAGGGCATGGGGGGATTGTGGCTTGGCCCCTCCATCCTGCTCCTGCTGCAGCCTCACCAGCCCCATCCCTGCTCCCACCCACCATCCCGAGGCTGAAGAGCCTCCTCCTCTTCCCCTTATCCAGCACTGAGCGCTGAGCTCCAGCTTAGCCCCAGCTGTCTGCCATAGGGATCACTTTAGCCACACTCCGGGGGGGGACCTTTATCCCGGCTTATCCCATGGGACGTGGTGGGGGGTTCTCAGCATGTATATCCCCACTTAGCAGGGGAAGAGCATATAGGAAAAAGCTCTGGAGAAGCAGACAACAGAGGGGAGGTTTGAGGTCACGCCAGGAGGGTTAAAAATCTCTCGTGGTGTTAATGGGGGGTGCGGGGGGCTTGGTGCATCAGTGGGCACCAAACTCAGCTCCAGGGAGATGCTGAAATACCAGTGACATGGGACACCAGCCCTGGCCACCCCACCTCCTGCTAGGCCACCACCACACACCATGGCCACAGCCCGTGGTGGGCCTGCCTGGCCCCCCAGCCCCCATCCCACCATGGAAAAAGCTGGGAAAGTCATCCCTGAAGTGATGACTTGAGCTGACACAATGGTGAAACCCACACTAAATACACAGGGAGTGATGGGGGGGCCGCGGCAGGGAGCTGTGTTACTGTCCCTCACAGAGGGCTTCACGCTGGCTTCAAGCCCAGCTTGGGACTCCTTTGGAGGAGTTTTAGTGGTCACTGGGATTTGGCCACCAGCCTGGCCACAGGATGAAAAGGCCCATGGGATTCCATCAGTGGTCCAAGGCTCCAGGACCCTGTAAGGTGCAGCAGCCTGGGGCACAGCTATTGCCTCCAGCTCTCTGCAAACGCAGGGGATGCTTCTCCTTGTCACACAACAGCATCCCTCCCACAGGACTGCTGGGACCACCAGCCACGCCGAAACTGCTACTGCTCCCATGCCCCCGCATCCCACCCCACAGCTGGGCTGAACCAGGGAGACAAGGGCAGGACACACCGCTGCCCCCATTTCCCCACATGGGCCAGTGTCCAGATAAGGTGATGGGGTCACGAGTCCACCCAAGGCAGAGAGCCGGGGGACCATAGCAAAACCCCACAGCCCCTGAGGAGGATGTCCAGCCTGGTTGTTCCCCACCAGGCCACCAGCATGAATGTCCCAACCCCTGTTTCATTTAAGCCAACCTAAAGCCACCGCGCTCCCCCAAGCAGCCTGCAGGTCCCCAGCCGAGGCTTCAGCACCCCAGCACCTGGTGGTCCAGGTTTTGCACCCACAGCTATCAGAGCCAAGCACAAAAGGGAAACACAGGCAACAATGGCCCCAAACGCTGGGTATGTCCCACATCTGGAGCTCCCAGAGATGTCCCACACCTGCAGCTCCCACAGCTGGATGACCCAACAGCTGGATGCTCCAGCTAGAGGCAGTCCCAGCTCCCAGGGAAGGGCCAGGCTTGCAGGCCATCTCCCCACCCAGCCCTTTCAGATTTCCAACATATTATACTCCCACCCAAGTCAGGTCAGCACCTCCAAACACCGTAAAAAACAACAAAAAAGGGAAACAAAGGCCTCCACGCCTCAGCCTCCACTCAAAACTCAGTCAGCCCTAACACGAGCCCCATTCCACTCCACACTTCCAGGGAAAAAAACAGCCAGTCATAAAACACAAACTGAAATTAGAAAATACAGGTGGGCCCCTCGTGGAAACCTCCAAAATGTTTCCCAGCAGTCGGAGCCTCGAAAATTGTTTTCAACAACATAAAAGACAACAAGCTCTCCCTTCCCGCTGACGCGCTGAGAGCCTCCACCTCCAATCCCAGCTAATTGGAACTCAATTAAGTGAGTAATTGTTACAAATGTAAAATTACCTTCCCTCGGCGTGTGGCGGTGAGACACCCCGGCTGCGGACACAAGGAAGAGGGAGGCGCAGGGAGCTCCTGGCCCCCAGCTCTGCCCACAGCTGCAGCGGTGACGGGGTGACAGGGCTGGGAAGGCCCGTGGTACCAAGGGCCCAGGAGGTTAAACTGGTCCAGGCTTCCCAGATCTAGATAGGAACTGAGTGGGTGCTGGTCAGGAAAGGCAAATCAAGTCTTCCTGTGAGCAGCAGCACTGGCTCAAGAGTGGATTCTCTAGTGCCTAGTGCAGGGTTGTGCTTATGCCTGGTGGGCACTGCTGGATTCTCCTTTCCTTTAGGTCCTTGAGACTTCTCCCTCTCCAAAAAGTCCAGCCCAGCTTCATCAGCAGAAGCAATAAAATAAGAAATGCTGGTGAGATTCAGCTCCAGGCCAGCACACAGCCTGTATTTCGGGGCTGGCAGCACTAAGCGAAAGGGAACCATCCCAGCACCACACCAGACTGTGGTGCTGAGCTCTGCATTTCCCCCAGGAAATTATTAAAAAGTAGGGGGAAAAAAAAATAGCAAGGAACCTAAAGGAATAAATAAACACGGCCTAAATGGGATGTGCTGTGCAGAGGCGCAGCCTGCCATAAATTCCTAGAGCAGCCAAGGCTTTTACGCGGCAGCTACTTTAGAGCAATTTCCACAAATCACGGCAAGGGACAGGCCAGGGGACAGGAGGAGAGGACCTTTACGGAGGAGGAAGAAAAATGAAGAAATTAATTAAACAGGGGCGTGGGGGAAAGGGATGAGGAAGTGCCTGACCATGAATGTCCATAGGGATGCCCAGAGGCTCCAAAGGTAGTGGGGGAGTGGAGAGCAGCCTTGGGATAAAGCTGGCAGCCCCTGGCCCCCAGCACATGCTGTGGGGGTTCCTGGGCTGGGGCCTCCCCCATACTGGGTCTCCTCCATGTCAGGAGCTGGGAACAGCCCCCCAGCAGCAGGTGGGCATGGATGGTTTCCCCAAATAACTCCCTTGGGGACCAGAAGTGAGAGGACAGGCAGCAGGGGAGAGCCCCGAACCCCTGAGGAAGCAGGGACAGGACAGCAGCTCCTGAGGGAGAAGCCCCCAGCATCACGGTGTGGGGGCAGAGGCGATGCAACGACTCCCCCAAAGTCATGTCCTGCTCAGAACCCCCTGTCCCCTCCCACCATGGCCAGGAGCAGGAACATCCTCCCAGCACCCTCCAAATCTGACACCAAACATGCCCACCTGGCTGTGCCCCCCGCCACCCCGCTGCAACCGCCAGCCTGGGCTGTGCCAAGGGACACGTTTCAGACTGATAAGATGCCGATTAATTTCCCCCCCGGTGATGTGTGTCAGACTGTGTTCAGAGCCAGAGCGGGATTCAATTCCAGAGGCACCCAAGGAACACGAGGAACCAGAGATAAACCCAATCCCAGACCCCAGAACCAGGGCTGGGGTCCCCCATCCGCCCCAGGAGCAGGGCTGGGGGCACACGTGGGTCTGGGGACTTCACCAGCTCAGCACTTTGCCACCCAGCAAAGCAGCCCCAGCACCAAACCCACACAGCTCTGACACATCCCCTTCCTTTTTGAATTTAGCTGGTACCCAGGAGGAGTGCACCCAGCAGCCACACCGAGCTGGCAGGGGCGGGTAGCGCGTTTTCAATCTTATTTATCTTCAAGAGGGAAAACATAGCTTTTCCTTAAAGAACAATAAATTAAAAATGAATTAACTCTCAACTTTTGCCAGTCCTGGGGAAGAGCCCAGCCAGGCCAAGCCTGTTTAATCAGGGCCAAACCTGCCCCGCTGACTCTTGCAGGAGGCGGGAGGTGACAGCACCTGTAAGGGGGGGCAAAGCCACCCCAGCAGCACCCGTTCGGGCTTTTAGAAGAGCTATTGAAAAATCAAGGATGGCAAATATTGTCCAAGTGATGGGAAAATGCTCACCGGCAGGAGACAGTGGCCTCATCAGAAGATTGTGAATTGCCTTGATTGTGGTATCCTCCTGGGAGGCCAGAGCAGCATGCGAGGGGCTCAGCCCCCAGCCAGCAGCAAGGGACATGTACCCAGCTGGGAGCGGCAACGGGTCATGCAACAGCTTAAGAAAAATGAAGGGACCAGTGCCCAGGAGAGCCACAAACTCCCTGGGTGGGACCCCACTCCCAAAGGCACCAGTGGGGTCCCCGGCCCCACCCCACCCCAGGAGCAGCTGCCTCCCTCCCCAGGGGGCTGCTCGTTAGCAGAGCCGTGTATTTAATAATAAAAGACTCTGATTAGATTAGCGAGAGTGACCTTTTCCAGATGGATGGGATGCTCACACAGCGGCAGTGACGGGCGCCGCGCAGGAGGGGAACGCGCCGGCAGCTTGCTGATGCCCCCACACGCCCATCGTGGGCTCTTCTGGCCAGGCAATTGCAAGAGCCGAAAAAAAAAAATCAGATTATGCCATGTAAGCACCCCTCCCTCACCCATCATCCCCCTGCACCTCCCGGGATGAGGCCACGTCCTGCTCCACCTCCCTGTTAGAGCTATGGGAGGAGATGGAGCTGGGACGTGCTGGTGCAAGATCAGGGATGTTCTGCAGGGACCTGGCTGCATTAGTTTATCCTTTCCTCCCCTTTTTAGGATGCAGAGAGGCTGGGCAAGGAGGGACCTCAGCAGCTGGTCACGGTGGGGTGAATTAAATAGTAGCACTTACAAAAATCCCGAAATAGCCAGGTTTCTAAAACCAGCTGAGCAATCCCCAGCCAGGGTGTTTTTGCCACCCAGTGCCCTGCCTCGGTTTCCCCCAGCAATGCAGGAGGGCTGAGCCCAGGGTGCAGCACTGTGAACACACGGAAGGATGGTTCTGGCCGAGAGAAGCAAGGCACCTCGGGCATCTCAAAACCCCCGGGGCCAAACCCCACAACTGATGCTCACCAAAATCATTGCTCAGAGGACTTCCATCATGCCACCAGTGGCATGCCCCAACCTCTTCTCTTTCCTCAACATCACGAAGAGGTCAAAAGGGGTAGAAGAAAATGCAATTTCCCAGTGGGGTGTCCAATTTCACACCCCCACATCCTAGCACAAGCATCCTGCTGGGATTTAAGATATTGGGGTTGGGGGGAGATGGAGTGGACCCTTGCATGATCCCCTTTTCTGCGGCACCAAAGGTAAAACTTGTGCCAGGTTTAATCCAGCTCAGAGGCCAGATCCTGTCCTCTCACCCACCTGCCAGGTCAAGGAAGGATCCTATTGCCTCTTCTGGGCTTCCAGCTGCAGCTGAGGGTGCTCGGCCGCCCTGAGCCCATTGGCACGGCCAGGGTGGGGGCTGTTAAATGAGCAAACGCCAGGTGTGCGCTCCCTGTTCGGGCGTTAAATGAGCAAATGCGGGGTGCACGTTCCCTATTTGGCTGCGAGTTACTGCACATCTCCACCTGCTGGTCTGGAAACCCCCAGCCAGGAGACACTCTGAGCTGAAACGGGGATGGGGGGTGGTCTGCATCCCCCCTGCCGGGGTTGGGGTGTGCTGGCTGGAGCCCCCCAACAGGGATGGAGCCATGGGCCACAGCATCATCCTTCACCCCCAGCCCCAGGCCTGGGACTTGCCCATGGTAGGAACGAATGGTGGGAGATAGAGGGGGAGTGGCACGGCCCTGTCCCCATGGGCAGCAGGATGGAGGTGCTGCGGCTGTAGGATCCAGCACAGGACCCCGAGCCTGCCTCGCATGCCGGGACAGATGCCGGATAACCCCAGCACCCCTAGACCACTGCCTCTGGGTGAGTGCTGCCTCGGAGAAAGGGGAAACTGAGGCACGCTGCAGGGACAAGGCTCAGCAGGCAGCAGAGAAAAGACACCGAAGTCCAGGTTCAACCCCACAGACAGCCCAAGTTATTTCGTAAACCGGTGTGTAAATCCTCCCCCGTGCCGCATCCCAACAGGTCCCTCACAGCTTCGCAGCACAACCGCGCTGAGCACAAACCACCAGCACCCCGGGGCCCCTCTCGCAAGCCCCAGGGCCACCCACCCGGGGGCCATCCCATCCCGGAGGTGCCACAAAACCCCTTTCTGGAAGCAGCTGATCCGGGGCCAGCAGCCAAGCAGCTCCCAGGGCTGGCAGGGGAGTGCAGAGACGAGAGGCTGGTGCTGAGGGCTGCTCTTAAATAAAAAACAAAGGAAAAGAGAATCAAAAACCCTGGGCAGGAGAGCAGGGTGCTGCTTCTCCGCTGGCTGACCCCCGCCACCAGCCTGAGCGATTTCTGAGAAAGGCTGGGAGAACTAGGAGCTCTCAGCCTCTTTTTCTGGCTCCCTCCAGGACCTTTATTTGTCCAGGAAAGGCTGAAGCGGCAGCGAGGGCAGCTGTGCATCCTGGAAAGAGCCTAAAAACTCCTGGCAGCGGCTTCTCTCTCCGCCAGCTCAGGCATCCCCCCACGGCAGCGCAGCGAGCCCCAGCCCCGCATCTGGCACAGGCCCCCCTCATCCACTTCACACCGGTCACCACCACGGGGACCACCCCTCCATCCCACGTCCCCCATTCCAGGGGCCAGATTCTGCCCCGGTGTAAACCTGAGGCCTGATCCACCGGGCTGTTGGTGTCCCAGCAGCAACAGGGGGGCTTGGAAACGCCCAGGAGGCGATGGGGAGCGGGGAGCCGCATCCAGCCCCCGCACCGGCGGCGATTCCCGATGGATCACCCGCACAGGGATGGATGTTTCCCGTCGCCTTCGGCAGCGCACCCGGCCCAGATCCCGGAGTCTCACCAGTGGAAGGAGATCGCGCTTCCCTGCTGCCAGCAAACCCCCCGACCGAGGATGGGAGCTCTGCCCAGGGAACACCCAGTCTCGGGGTACAGGGGGGCAGCACCTGCCACCCCAAAGGATGCTTTGTAAAGCTGTGGTGCTCGCCAGCCTGCGGCATCTCTGCTCACTGTTGGGGTCAGAGTTTTTTTTTAAGGATGGAAACCCCCTGCCAGCTCCCTGCAATGCAGCCAGCGTCCTCCCGCCTCCTCATGTCACCCCTGGGGGTGAGCAGCTCCCCGAGCCCCTCAAAGAGCCTCAGGGGGCTGCGGATGCCCAAGCCCGAGCCCCAGAAGTGCCTCAGCCACAGGCTGCTGGTGCGAAATGGAGCCGGGCATGGTCCAGGGATCCCCTCCGGCTCCGGGGGGGTCAGCCGAGCTGGGCAGCGCAGCCCCCAGCCCCTGGGACATGCTGGGCTGACAGGAGGGGCCCGAGTGGCTCCCCCCAAACTGAAAGCAGGCCCCCACTTTCCGCTTGGTCAAGCCAGATGCTGGGGAGAGCCGCTTCAGCTGGAGCATCTGTGGGGCTGGGATTTACCTGGAAACCAGCCGGAAAAGCCATCCGGAGGAAACAGCCCCCTGTCCCCCAGGGTGAGGGACCCCTCTTTGGCCTCGCTCACCAAAAAAAGCCCCCGGCACCCCCAGGGCTGTCCTCGGGGCAGGCCGGGGCGTCATCACAGCTCGGCCATGGTAACTCGGGGCAAGTGAGCCCCGGCAGCGGGGGCCCCTCTGCCCAGGCCAGCCCCAAACCCCATGGGGGGGACCAGAAAAAAAAACAGAGGGATGGTAGAGGCTGCACCCCCAACCCCACACCCCAAAATGATGCCCCCTCAGCAATGCTCGCCCTGTGACCCAGCACAGGCTGGGAAAGTGCCTGGGTGCGGGTCTGGGGGATAAGGGATTGGATAATCGCGGATAACCCCCCCCCCCGATTCTCCCGCTAAAGCAGCTCTGCATTAAGAAGACAAGAGGATGGGGGTGGGGGGGGGACCGAAGCCCCCTCACCCTGTGTCCCCCCCGCCACCCCGCTCCCTGCCCGGGGAAACAACCCGCTGCAAGCGCTAGCAAGCATAAGCTGTCATTTTATTAAGCCGGGAATAAACTCTAATCTTTACCCATTTCGCGGGGGGGGACACGACACGACACACACACGACACGACGACAGAGGACCAGGGGAGGTGGCGGCTGTGGGAGGGGGGGTCCCAGACAGGCACAGAGGGGCAGGGGCTGCGCCGGGGGAGACAGATGGGGCTGGAGGGGAGACATGGGGGGAGATGGGTGCAACCCCCCGCCCCCCCTACTGCAGACGCAGCAGCACTTACCGGGGAGCAGCAGGGAGCAGAGGCAGCAGAGCAGGGCGGCCGGCCCGGGGGGCACCTTCTCCGGAGAGGCCATTGCAAGGTGGGGGGCACCCAGAAAGCCGGGGGACCGGGTGGGCCCGGAGCCACCCCCGTGGCAAAAAAAAAAAAAAAATAAAATCCAAACCAAGCACCAAAAAACCCGCAGAAATCCCCTAAATCCAACCACGTGCGAACCGAGAGCAGCAGCCAACGGCGGAATTTGGGGAGGGGGGGGGACACGGCTCAGGTTAGAGGGGGGCTTGGCTTTGCCCCCCCCCCCCCCAGCTCAGCGAGCAGAGCACCCCATCTCCGGCCCCCCACCCAGCACCCCAAACCTGCCGCAAACAGCCCCCCACACCCCCGGTGCCTGCAGGCGACCGGGAGAGCGCCCAGCCGGCGGGGGCGGGTCCCCCTCCTCTTCCTCTTCCTCCTCAGGAGCCCCTGAGGGGGGGCGGGGGGAAAGGGAGAAGAGCACGTGTAACCCCCTCCCGAGGAAAAAAAAAAAAAAAAAGAAAAAGAAAAAAAATGTGCTGATGAAGGATGATGCTGCAGGGCTAGCAGGTCGCCAGCCCCCCCATGCATAAGAATAAAAATAAGACTTCCAAGCGCTGTTCTTAAAAAAAAAAAAAAAGCAAGCTGAATTAAAGCGCTCCCCCAGGAAAAAAGAAAATAACCGTAACAAAAAAACACAACCCAAAGCAGGTGAATAATTAATCCCAGGCAGATGCAATTAATCAGGAGCAGCTCGGCGGCGGAGTCCCCGCATCCGAAGGCAAAGTTTGGGGGGAGCGGGGCCGGGGAGCGGCCGCCCCGCAGCCGCGGGGGGGTCGGGGCTCACCCGCTGCCCCCCTGCGGGGGCTGGAAGCGGGGAAACCCGGCCATGAGCATGGAAAGGAGGGGGGTCCCCCCCTCCTTTGTCCCCCCCCTCGGATTAAAGAGGGGGGGTGCACCCCCTCCTGCTCGCAAGTATAATTAAAGAGGGGGTGCAGGAGCCTCGGGGAAAGCGGCGAGTTTGGGGGGTTCTGCCCCTTGCTCCCCTCCGGGCCCCCCCCGTCTGCAGCCGGGGCCGTGCCCGCCGCCGGGGGGGCCCCGCCGCTGAGCGCTCCCGGGGCCGCTCGCCTGGCCCGAGCCGCATCGGGCTCCGGTGGGTGCCAGGAGGGGAGGGCGGCGGGGGGAGGCGCCTTCCTCCTCCTCCTCCTCCTCCTCCTCCTCTTTCCCCCCCTCCCGTCCCCTCCCCCTCCTCTCGGGCCGAGCTCAGCCCCGCTCCCCGCCGGTGCGGTGCGATGCGATGCAGCACCCACCCCCCGCTTCCCGACCTCCCCCAAGCGGGTTCCCAGCCGATCCCCTCGCCCCAGAACCCCGGGTGCGGCGGGGGGGGGGGGGCTGCACGGCCGGCCCTGCCCCCCCCCTGCGTGCCAGGCACCGCCCCCCCTGCGATGCAAGGGGAGAAGAAAAAATGGGACTTGGGGGGGGAGCAAAGAGGTGCGGAGCACTGGGGAGCGCACCCCTTGTCACCCCTAGGATGGAGAGGTGATGGGGGGGGGTGTTTCTGGCCCCTTCCCCACTCCCACTGTGGCTGGAGTGTCCCCTGCCCCCCCCCAGCCCCTCTGCGAGGGCCACCCAGGGCAGATCAGCCTTGTCACCTCGTCACCCTGCAGCACTGTGCACACAGGCTGGGCCTGGCTGCAGCCCCCATGCGTGGCCGCGGGTGGCTGGGGACCCCCTGTGCCCCCCTGGGGATGGGGGACCGAGCACCGCCTTGCCCTGTCACTTGTGGGCTGCCAGGTCCCCTCCACACCGCACACCCGGGGACCCTCTCCAGGGTGGGTTTTCCTGCCTTCACCAGCCCCGTGAGCACCCCGGCTGCCTTCGCCCTCCCCGCTCTGCTGCTGTGTGTTTCCCCATCTCCCTTCACCAGGAAATATTGGCCAGCACGTTCCTCCTGGCAGCCTCATTTACAGTGGAAGTGCATAAGACATCTCCATTAATGCCAAAATAATTCACAGCAATTAATGGGATTGACCTTGAGCAGTGACAGAAGCTGAAGATGCCCCCAAGAAGCGGCAGCCTGGCAGTGCCGAGGGGGGAGGAGAGACCCCGGGCTGAGCCCCTGTGCATCCCCAGCACCTTTGGGTGCTGCTGGCGGGTCTTTGCAAATGACACTGGGGGATAGCAGAGGGATCAGGGTGAGGAAGAGGAGGGAGATGGGGTCTGCTCAGAAACCCACCACCTGGAGCACTGTGGGAAGGCCAGAGCATCATTTTTGGTGACCGAAGAAGGCCCGGCTGCTGCGACGAGCAGCCTCACGCCACCGCCCAGGCGACTGCCGCTTGTTTTCATAAAACCCCCATGATTTATAAGCCAATCTCCCGATTGCTTTGGGGAGGGGAGGGCTGACTCATGGGCCTGAATCCCCAGGGATGGCAAAGCAGCAGACAGAGCGAAGCAGTGGCCTGGCCATGATTTGTCCCTCCCCAGCCTGCCTGGAGGGCAGTGGGGCAAAGCCTCAGTTTCCCCGCTCCGAAATGGGCCTCAGGGTTGAGGAACTGGGGGCAGCAACTGGGCTGTGCCGTGTCCTACCCCATCGTGGGAGCCTTTTCCTGCTGATGGATGCAGGCTTTTAAAGCGCGGTGTTTGGGTGCCATCCCTCCCGCTTCCCGTGGCGCCTCTGGCAGGTTCTTGGCACTGCCGCTGGGATATTTTTCAACTGTTACAGAAATAAGTATTTTTACCCCAGTTGGATTTTATTTATGGCTCCGGCTTTGGCAGGCGGAGGGGCCGGGGTGGGCAAGAGTGGGCGGCTGTGATCTCTCTTTCCCGAGCGAGGACTGAAGCCAGCGTGCCGGCGGGGCTGCTGCTTGTACCGGGGAGGTGCCAGAGATGAATCGTTATTTTAGCAGGAGCCAAGGCAGGGAAGGTCAAAATGTGACACCGGCGCAGGGTCCCATCCGTCTTTGTGGGGACGCACCTGAGCATCTCCTGTTCTTTCAGACATACGACGCACTGGAAAGCCCAAGGATGGATTTTCCAAGGAGTTACCCCAAAAAAACATTGAGGGATGTCCAGACAGGGCTGGATCTGGCTTCCCACATCACCCCCAGGCAGCCTGGGGACACCAGCTGGCACCAGTGACCTCCCAGCATGCATCCCACTCATCCCGGTGGCATTGGCTTCACTCACTATGGCATCGCGTCCTCCCTGGCCGCAGCAGCCCCTTGAGGTCCTGCCCAGGGAAGGACTTTGTGGGCTGGAGGCACTTCGGAGCCACTATCAGCCTCCGTGTGGATAAATCCCGGTTGTGGGAGCAAACCCCAAGCAAAGTGCCTGTGCCAGGTCAAACAGTGCCGGGATAGCCCGGTCCCTCCCCTGTAATCCCTGGTCAGGAACCCCTGGCAGCGCTGATTCCTGGGATAACCCCCCAGTCACTGAATCCAGCCCTAATCCCTGTGGGAGCTGCTGTGGGGGTGCTGCGGCAGAGCCAAGCTGCAGCAGCGGGTGCAGGGGTGCTGCGGAGGGCCCCCCGGGTGGTGGGTCTGGGGGGGACACCCCTTTCTCTTCACATGGGGAAACTGAGGCATCCACAGGGATGATGCCCCCCAGGGCACGTCTGAGCCCTTCTGGCTCTGCTGGTAATACAAGAATGGGGCTGTGAAAGGCATGAACCAGTGGTGGGAAGGACCCATGGGGTGCAACCCCCCCCCCCCAGACACAGTGGTGTGGGCAAACACAGCAACCTCACTTTTTGGGGGGGCTTTACACAAAAAGCCAAGAGCCAGGGCTGGTGGTTCGCACCTGGGGGGACACCCTGGGTTGTTATTTTTCACACTGTGACCCCAAGGACCCTCCAAAGCCAATAAATCACCTGTAAACCAGAAAGAATTAAAATAAAAAAAGGCCCAGGGCACACCCCAGGATAGTGAAAGCTTCAGCCCAAGCCTCCAGTTTTCCCACTATTTTCCAATAAAGATTAATGCAGGCGGGGAGGTTCCTTGCCTGCAAGCAGCTCTCTCTGATGGTGGCTGCCTTGTTTGCAGCTGGAGCGCTCACACCCCGGCCCGACAGCTAATTCTGTGCGGGAGTTGAGTGGCTGATCCAGGAACGTGATTAAAAATATATATCAACTCCCTCCCCTTCAAAGCAGCGCCAAAATACATTTATATCATCTGCCTTTTCTTATGTAGTTCTGATAATGACAGGGGAGGTTTAGATTGGATATTAGGAAAAATGTCTTCACTGAAAGGGTTGTAGAGCACTGGAACTGGCTGCCCAGGGTTGAGGCACCACCCCTGGAGGTGTTTAAAAGACGGGTAGTTGTGGGGCTTAGGGGCAGGGTTTAGTGGTGGCCTTGGCAGTGCAGGGTTAACAGCTGGACTTGATGGTCTTAAAAGTGTTTTCCAAACTAAATGATTCTGTGACTCTATGATAAATATAGAAAGCCCATAATTGCCATAAATTAATTTTATATTATCAGGAAAGCTCCATCCCTGGGTGTAAGAAATCAGGCAAGGAAGGCAAGAGACTGGGGTGGCTGACTGGAGACCTGCGAGTCAAACTAAAGGGCAGGAAGGAAGCGCACAGGCAGTGGGAGCGGGGACAGGTACCCTGGGAAGAGCAGAGGGACGTTGCCCGGTTGTGTAGGGATGGGGCCAGGAAGGCCAAGGCGTGGCTGGAGCTGAACTTGGCAAGGGAGGCAGAAAACAATAAGAAGGGCTTCTACAGGTACATCAGCCAGAAAAGGAAGAGCAAAGAACATGTACCCCCCTCAACGAGCAAAGCTGGCAAACTGCTAACAACAGCTGAGGCTGAGGTACAACAATTTTTTTGTCTCAGTCTTCACTGGCAACCTCTCTTCCCACACCTCTTGGGTGGATGAACCTCCAGACGGGACCTGGGGGGCAAAGTCCCCCCCATGGTAAGAGCAGGTCAGGTTCAGGACCCCCTGAGGAACATGAACATACCTAAGTCTATGGGACCTGACAGATGCACCCCAGAGTCCCAAGGGAAGTGGCTGAAGGAGTCGCAAAGCCACTCTCCAGGATATTCGAAAAGCTGTGGCAGTCAGGGGAAGACCCTGGAGACTGGAAAAAGGGAAACACTGCACCCATTTTCAAAAAGGGTAGAAAAGAGGAACCTGGGAACCACCAATGGGTCAGCCTCACTCTGTGCCGGGGAAGGTCATGGAGTGGATCCTCCTGGAAGCTGTGCTGAGGCTCACGGAGGCCAGGGAGGGGATTCGAGGCAGCCAGCGTGGCTGCACCAAGGGCAAGGCTTGGAAATGGGTGGGAGAAGCAAGAAATGGGCTGAGATATTTCACCATCGAGATGCTGCAGGTCCTGAGCACACCCCATGGCACCCACAGCCAGCAAACTGTTTTGACTTTTGCGTGCCCCAAACAGTGTAACGATGCGTTAGATGTTGAATGCAATATTTATAATAATAAAATTAATATTTTAATAGCATATAAAAGTAATGGAAGGGCGAATCAAAGCAGTAGCACCAAGCCCTTTCCTTCTTGTGAGATAAAAATGTTTCATTTTAATTTTACTGTTTGGATTCATCTTTGCCTCAACTTTTACATTCTATTAAAATATTCATTTCAGTCTATACCATAAGCCTTTAATATTTCATCTGATATAACTAGTCAACATTATCAAAGTTGTTGGGGCTCAGCACGGGGGAATGGTGGGAACGAAATGGCCCCAAGAGTAGGAAACCCTGCGGACTCAGCGGTTCAGAGGGGACCATCTCAATAGACCAGCAGTGATCCTTTTCCCCTGTCCTTCCAAAAATTTTTACCCCATGGAGAAATTTCTCTATTCCCATTTTTTGCTGTATTTCTGAGGAAATGCCAAAGCTTGGGTTTCCCTCGCAGGGCAGGACCAGTGGTGTAAATCCCACAGCTGGGTGCCGGGCTGTGCTCCACGTGCACATGGGAGAATCCACCATGTGCCAAAACACCCCGTATTAAAACAGCACCCCGGCATCCTCATAGAAAATTGATAAACACCACATTTCTCCAGCGCTGGGGATTCAAGGCACCTAATTACAGCAGCTCGTTAGGAGGGGGTGGTTATCTTGGCAGTCAGGGAGGCCAGCAATAGCATTTCTTTTCTTGCCTTGCTGTTTGCTTTAGTATTTTCTTTCCCCAAAAGAATAAAAAAACCTGTGTAGATTCGGAGGAGGATTTAGCCACTTGGGTGAGCTCAAAAGCAGCTCCTCCAAAATCAGCAGTGGACTGATGGCAGCACTGAGGCCACGAGCAGCCAGTGCCGGGTGCTGTTAGACGTGGGGAGCAGCGTGATAAGGACCAGCCTCTGTTATTCTGTTGTTGTTTTGGAGAGGGAGGAGGAATTTGCAGCACCTAAATGCAATACCAAGCCCTCAACAGACAAGAGGCAAGGGAGGTATTGGCAGATGCTGGGAAATCAAAGGCAACAAGTTCTGCCTTAAGCAAAAGCACGTTTTGCATCCTGACCTCAGGGTTTTGGCGACAGTTGGATCCCAACCTGCCGATTACCAGAGCCCCCACTGTGCCTGGGGGTGCAGGAGGGCTGAGAGGAAAACTCAATGCCCAGGACACAGACCCTATAGACCCTATGGATTTACACCGTCCAGGAACAGGGCACATGGCAGGGTGGGCAGCAGGCTGGCAGGCAGGAGCAGGCAGGGTGAGCCTTGCCCCCAGCCCAGCTCCCTCTTGCAAGGCTGATGAGTTTGCAGCTGATTTCTCTGATGAGCCTGAAGGGGCAGCCAGGGGCTCGAAGGGGCGAGGAGGGACATTCAACACCTCCAGATGGCTCCAGAGCCACAACCATTTATTTCGAGACCTTGGGAAGGCCGGAGGGCAGCAGGAAGGCAGGTAGGAGGCAGGGCCTGCAAGCCCTTGCCTGCAAAGAGACCCCACTCCTCGGGGAGTTACTGTCACCCTCCACCCAAATCTCACCACCACCTATACATACACAAGACATAAAAACTAAATGCAGAATCTTTTCTTTTCCAGCCTCGCTCCACATATGGTGCTGCCTGGGACCTTTCAGGGATGCAGGAGAGAGTGTGGTGGCCATGTCTCCGGGACAGGTCCCCATCAGCATCCCCACACTCTCCCTGGAGAACACCCGACTGCCCCAACTCACCTGTCCACCCCCGTCTCCCTCCCCCTTCCCTGCCTCTCCAGCCAAGACAGAAAGACAAGGAAAAGCACTTAAAAGGAGGAGAAAAGCCCATTTGCTTTGGTTCTCCAGTCACCCTCTCGCTTGGCTTGGTTCAGGCAGTTTGATTTTCCGGAGGCTTTTAGGCCTCCCCCGGTCCCTAATCAGATAAGGGGCTGTGGCAGGGAAAGGATTCAGGGCTGTGCAGCCCTTAATTGTGCTGCAGGGATGAGCTCACCGCAGGGCACAGCCTTCCCACAGCCCCGATGTGGCCCTGGGATCCCTTCCATCACGCCAAATACAAGCCCCCTCCTGTGCACATGTGCTTGGTGGGCAGGATTCGAGTTGCTTTCTCTATCTGCCCAGCTGGGATGCTCTGGGCTTGAGCCGATCCTGGGCAATTTGTGGGCAATGGAGAGAGGCTGGGCTGTCCAGCCAGCAGCTATTCCTCCCTGTATACCCTCTCCCTGTCCCTCCATCTACCTACCCACACATCCATGCATCCATCCCTATGTGCCCTCTGTCTGCCCATCTGTCCATCCATCCATCCATCCATCCATCCATCCATCCATCCATCCATCCTTCCTTCCCTCCCTCCCTCCACCCATCCCACACCCCCTCTCTGCCTCCTTCCCCAGATGTTCCTCATCTCAGGTCCTTTCACTTCCCATGGCCACTGTGACCTTTCCAGGTGGGGACCCGTGTACCAACAGCTCCACACCCCCACAGTGGGGTCCTGACACCCCCTTCCCTCACACCGCACAGCCAGGGCTGAGGGCTGCTGCCAGCCCAGAGGCGAGAGGCCCCGGCAGTGAGTGGGGCCTCCCTTTCCCCTTCGCTGGACCCGTCACAACAACACTTGTCAAGGACGGAGATGGCAGTGGGGGGAGGCACTGGGAGAAGGACTGGGGTCAGCTGAGCATCCTGCAGCCCATCCAGCCTTGTCTTCAGAGGCACCGCGGAGCACCGGGCTGAGTTTGCTCCTGAGCGTGGAGTGGTGGCAGCTCCAGGGTCCCACCACCACCAGCATCTCCTACAGGACACCCACTGCAGAGTGGCCCCAAGCTGGGCACCCCTCTGCCAAGCGCCTCCAAAATGTCAGACCCCAGCAGCAGGAGGGGGAGTTATCTCATGCCCCCTCTGTGCCTCCTCCCACAGGGCAGTTCCACACCAGCAGACACCCCTCCAGCAGATCTCCCTCCAGGGCTGGCAACCGATGCTGGAGCAGCTAATTGCAATCAAGGAGTCATCAAACACAGCCCTTATCCCCTCCGAGGCTCCTGAACAGCTTGTTGGGCTCCGCTGTGGGCACATGGGGGTCTGCCCACACCAGCAAGCAGAAACCGCCCCTGCCTGATGGCCTTGGGAGGCGGACCAGAGCCTGGCTTTAATCCTGGAGCTCAGAGCCCCATCCCCAGCGCCTGCCCGGCTGGCGTGTCTGGTGGGATAATGATGGAGCAGCTGCTAATTGATCTGGGTCAGCCCCAGCACTGCCTCATGGCCACCCTGGTAATGGCAGGGTGTCCCGAGGGTGCGGGATCCCATCTGGAGCAGGGCCCAGCAAAGCCCTTTCCTTCCTGCCATTAGCAGCTCCCAGCTGGGATTTGGGCTGCTCCCATCCCTCTTGGGGGGAAGAACCCCTGGAAGACCATTTAGGACCATGAATTTTTCAGGAGTTCATTTATCAGCAAACATTTTCCCATCTGGTTTTGTGCAAAGTGGATTAACCCCTTCAGCAGCTCCGGGGCGAGGATGGTGGAGGCAGATCCCAAGTGGGAATGGGCTGCCGTAACTGCGAGGGGGAACGCGGGGGGAAGGCAGAGGCAGGAGTAGGGGCTGGGCTTGGCCCCTCGCTTTGCTCTCCAGGGCTGACAGCAACCTGCTGCCTGCACCAGGAGGACCAGTGTCATGGCCAGCACAGATTCAAGCTGGCAGGGAGTGGGCAGCAGCAGCCTCAGAGGCAGCAGAAATTGGGACTCACCCAAAATATCCCTGAAACCAGCAGGAAAACCCCTCATTTCACACCTGGGCCTTCGCAGGATGCAAAAACCTGCTGGGAAACCCATGCAAAGGGCTTTGCCTGCATCCCCCATCACCTGCGCTGAGCCTCCAGGACCACGGGCAATCCTGTATCCAACGGAAAGGAGCTGCCAGCCAGGGCTGGGAGCTGTCAGGGAAAGTCGCGTTTGAACCACATGCATTGCTGGAGTCTGGAATAATTATAGTGCCGGGGTCGAAAGAGCCTCCTTCAACGTCATTTCTCTGCTCAATATGCAGCAGCTGTTTAAAATACAATAAAGCCCCTGGAAAGTCCAGACATGGAAGGGAAGGATGGGGAAGGGTCAGGACAGAGGGAGGATTTTCCAGCGGGATAGCTGCTGGGCTGTCTCAGGGGCAGACAGGGAAAGGATCACAATTTTGTGGCCAAAGCTGGTGTTTAAGTCTTATAGCAACAATTTCAATTAGATATCAGTGTGTTTTTGAATGAAACGCTCCTGACCTCGATGGTATCTGGCCAAAGATGATTCAGTGTTTGGCTACAGGTGGCCACATCTCAATTAAAGCCCCTGACGTCTTCGGTGACGTATCTGATGTATCCTTTACATCGATCCTGCTAATGGGGAATGGTTTTTCTGATGTCTGCAGCCTTTTTGGACCTTCTTGGTCGGGTCTGATGGACAATCACATCCTTCCTCAGCCTCATCTTCCTGTCCCAGAGCCGGACATGGAGGGTGAGGGTCCCCCACTCACCCAGGGGCTGCCAGGGCGTGGGCTGCATTTCCCCAGCCTGGGATTATGCTTTGCAAAGTCAAACGGCCTTTGAGGGCTCTGCAAGAGGTGGGCTAAAGGGCTGAGCCTCTGCCACCAACTCACAGGGTGTCCTTTGTCACCTCCCTTCACCTCACCATCACTCACCCCTGTGCACAGGTCAAAACACTTTTGCATTTCAGGTCATTTCCAGAGGCCACAAAAGGGCAGCAAAGAGGGGGGTGCCTTGCCACTGCATCCAGCACGTTAACGAGCAAGGCTGGGGGTTCCACTGCAGCCCCCCACCAGTCCTCCTGCCCCCTGGGGCTTCCCACTCTCCCGCTTCTCCGCTCACTCCTCCCAGCCCTGGTCCCAGCCCTGCCTGAAGGTGAATTTTGGGGGAGCAGCACTGATTTAGGATTTCATGAGAGCCAGGACTCCACAAAGCACTGGGATTTGTTACAAACTGCCCCGACCAACATGTCCCCCCTGGGACACACCCCTCAAGCAACCAGGCTCTTTGCTCCTGTGGTAAAGCACTTCCCCATCCTCTCCGAGGGAGGATGCCCGAGCACCCCATGCCTCGGAGCATGGATGGCACAAGGGGCTGAACACCCTTTGCAGGCTTGCCTCTGCCCTTCCTCTGGCATCTCTGGGAGTTTTGACCCTGCAAGCTGGTGATTTAATTTTACTGTCCCAACATCCTTTTAGCACAGATCTCAGCCCTCAGAAGATCTGTGCTCACCCTCCGGAGGGTGCCCATAGGGTGCAGCACAGGGGGACCCCAGACTGGCCCCTGGGATGCCGCAGCACCCCAGCTGCACAGGTCCCTCTCCGTCTCATCGGGCATTGTCCTGGCATACACAAAACTCTCCCAAAAGAACCAGGCAGTGAGAAAAATAAGACTATGCAAAAGGCAGGAAAGGGAGGGCAGCAAGTTTCTGCTTGGCTGTGCAGGGAGGGGTCTGCAGTGCACAAACAGCATCCACTCTCGTCTCTTCATACTAGTGACATTGAAGAGAGTTGCAAAAAAAAAATCCATTTCTTCACCCAGAATAGAAGAAAAAAGACATTTGCAGCCTTGAAAGATTTATGTTCCCCCTCCAGAAGCCAACGAGAGTGTGCAGGCTCCATGGAGGTGCTCAGTGCCAGGGCTGGTGCTGAACGGCCCCCGCCCCGGGCAGGAGGAGGCAGGAGTGCACCCAGCTGGCTGATCCCCATGGGAAGAGCCAGGCTGGCAGGGGTGCGACCGCCTGCCCAGCCCCACTCCAGCCACTAGTGACCTTAGTTATTTATCCAGCTCTTGCACTACCTGCTCTTAGTTACATGCCTCTGAAACCCTTGGGCAGCACCAAGGGCTGTGGCTGAGCAGAGAGACCCCAAAACGAGCAGAAGGACCCCAAAACAAGCAGAGGGACCCCTAAATGAGCCTCTCCCCAGTTCAGAGCCATGATTGGGGTGCTGGGTCCCTGCGGCTGTGCCAGTCCTGGGTAAACCCAGAGGAAAATCCTTCCCACCCCCAAAGCAGAGCCCAGAGAGAGCAGAAAGGACCCAACCAGCCCTGTGGGCTATAGCCCCCCAGGCTGGGACCTGAGCAGCCCCCCAAGGCACTGCGTCTTTAATAGCAAATAACGGCAACCCCTGATCAGTGCTGGTGCTGGGCTGAGGCTCGTCTCCCCGCCGCGGTGAGCCCTGCTCCCCCCGGGACTGCGGGGCTCGCCGTCTCCCCGTCTGCCTCCCCAGAGCTCTCTGGAAAACACTCCGGCGCCGGCGTTATCAGCCTGACCACAAGCCAGATCCGCCAGAGCGTTAGTGCCATCTCAGGAACCCGCTGTCTATTTTTAACCCCACTAAAAAGCAGGCAATTTGTCACTTAAGTCTCCATCCTGGACTCCCACTTACCCAGGCGGGAAGGGAGCGGCAGCTCCGGCAGCATCCCCTGCATGAGCAGCCCCAAATCCTGGCTACAGGGAGGATGCTTTGATGTTCAGGGTCTGCGGCAGCAGGATGGTCCCAGTCCATGGGGCTGAGCTCTCTTGGGGCCAGGAATGGACCCTGTCCTAGTCTTTATTCCTTATTTCCTTAGTCTTTATTCCTTATTCCTTAATTCCTTATTTCTTTATTTCTTATTCATTTCCTTATTCCTCCACGTTTCCATCTGACCATAATTTGGGGAGGGGGGAGAAGCAGTAGCTTCCAACCATCCTAAAGTAGATTTCTCCTCTCCCCTTTATAAAACTGCCAGAAACTTGGGGAAAAATCCCATTTCCCATCACTCTGTCACCAGCCCATCTCAGGGGTGCAGCATAGCCCCCCGCAAAAGCTGCTGCTCTTTGCAACAGCCCTTGGATCCTGGTGCACACACCAGGGCTCTGCATTTCATCCGCTGGCAGATAACTTTGCTACTAATAAAATCTCCATATACAATGTGGGGGTTTTTGGGGAGAGGTTGTCCCAGCTCACATGTTTGAGCCCTGCAGCACCACCGGGGCCTCCCTGCCTGCCCCCCACCCCTGTGGGTCCTTTGCAACCCAGCAGGGTCCAACAGCTCCAGCACACCAACACGAAAATCCTGCAGATTAGAGATCAAACCCCCCACCCAAATGGCAAACACAATCTGATTGCGGCACAGCCGCCCCAGGTGGGTGATGGCAGATAAGGGCCCAGTGCCACAGAAAAGGAAAAGCTCTCCAGGAGGAATATTAAACCTCACAGCGGATGGATTGGAGGTTTATCAGCAGGTTTTGATGGTAATAGATTTTTGTAATAACGTGACTTTATTACTGGAAACAACGTGAGGAGGCAAAGTGGCTTTAAGGCTTGTTAAAAGCATTTTTCCAGCCACTTTAACTCTGTTCTCCCATCCCCAGTGCTTCATCTGGGGATGCCAAAGAGTCGGCAGGGGGTGAGGGCATGTTTGGGTGGCACAGGGATGGGATGGGTGCGTCCCACTGGGGCAGTTTTTGAGCAATGGGGAATATCCTCTGGCAAATGATTGAACTCCCTTTCCTCCTGAGCAAATCCTGGGTTATGCACTTGACGGGCGATATCTGTTCCTCTTTTAGTGAGTAAACTGCGGCGCACGTGTTAAATCAATGACTAGGACCAGTCCTCCAGCTGTCCCAAGGGATGCTCCATCCTGCAGCATCCTCAGACCCTCCTCATCCTGGTGATGGAGGGAGGAAGAGGAGGGTCAAGGGCAGCACTGCAGAGCAGAGCAAGAGCCAAAATGCTGGAAATTGGATGGGGCTTGAAAAATGGGCAGAAAAACCAGCCAAGGGCCAAGCTGGAGCTGTGGGGAGCCACGAGCATGGGGCAGCCAGTGCCCTGGCCACGAGCTTCTCCATGACTGCAGCTTCTGGCTCTAGGTTTGGGCAGCGATGAAAGAAAATCCCCTCTGGGACCGTGAGGTCAGATGCTTTGAATCACCCGCATGGGGTTATTTTTCTGTTTTTTTGGCCAAAGCTGCTGGAGCTTGACCTTGAACTGGTGTCTCATTTCCCTCTGCCAACCCAAAACTGCCGTTTTTTCAGCAAAATAAAAATAGTAGCCAGATGAGTGCTGCTCTTCTCCAACACTGGAACCAAAGGCAGCTTTACTGGCACCCCAAACACCCCAAACTGCCACCACCGCAGGGTGACACCCAGGCTCGGGGGGGCGAATTTGCAAGTGTCATTTGGGGACACCCACATCTGGCTGGGGGACACCCAGGAAGCGGTGGAAAGGGAGCCTGGGGGGAAAAGCAAATCACCCAGACCCTTCCCATCACCACTACTCTCCCGAATCCATCCCTTTAATGCTTCTGACACCCTGTTCGGGGCCTAACCAGAGGTGCTGTACATCGCACACCAGGGCACTTCAGGCATTCAGAGTTGGGGTGCAGTAAAGGAAAAATAGGTCTTTGCACCCCAAAATAGCTCAAGGGATGAAAAGGAAGGGGAAAAGCAGAAGCCAAGCTTTGTTGTGCACAGGGATTAATCTGCTGCCCTGCTTATAAACACCATTCCCCACGTACCTGTTTAAGCACCAAATACCTGCCTGGCACCTGGGAGTCACTGTGTCTCCAGGAAATAACACCGGGGGTGCAATGTTCTCCTATTCCCCAGGATTTCTGGGCCACAAAACGAGATCTGGTGACACTAAAAACATTTCCAAACTTGATCGAACTTTGCCAAGTTGCTCATGAAAGTAAATGAGAAGGGGGAAATGGGAAGGGTTGGGGTTTGCATGGGCAGAGAGAGCCGCTGTGCCTGGCAATTGCTGCTCTGTGACGTGGCCTTCGGGGGTGCTGGCAACACCCTGAAATCCAAGCAGTCCCCATCAAAAAGTTTCATTTCAACCCCAAGAAACTTATCATTTAATTAAATCCAAACCAAAATGCTTTGATTAGAGCCTAAGACAGAAGCGTCTCTTTTTTTTTAAGCCTTTCTATTAACAAAAAACCACCAAAGGCCGCGGGGGGTGGGAGTTCCTGCCGTGTTTCAGGCAGAACAGTGATGAAGCAGCATCAGGGGTGGATGTGGTACCCAGCCAGGCAGCATCCCCTAGAGGGAGGTTGAGGAGAGGTCTGTAAGGTGAAATCCTCTTCGCCACATTATACATTTTGCTAAATTTCGATTATTTTTTGGCTGGAAAGTTTAAAAAAAAAGACCCGGGTCTTATCACATCTACCCACCTTCCCTGGCGGGGTTGGTGACCCTCTGTGGGCAGAGTCCCGCTCCAGCTGGTGGCAAACAGGGGCTGCGTCTCCCTGCCAAAAACAGCAGGGAGGGTGCTGACACCAGCTTCGCAACTTCTCCTGACCTCAGCTCCTTTTTTTTCTTATTGATATGATTTTTTTCCTGGCTCATTTCAAGCCTGAGTTCCCCAGATGCCCCCTGACATCTGCTAATATCCCTGAAACCGGAGCCCGAAGGCTCTGGGATGCTTTGAAACCACAAGTGATGCTATTTTCAGGCCATGACGGGATCAGGAGGGGCTTTCCCTGCCCTGGGCTCGGTGCCTCGCAGCAGGATGCTCTGGGGATCTGGACCATTATCCAGGTGAGTTTTCCACCGGCTTGTTTGTCTGGGGACAGCGTGGCCCCATCGCAGGCTGGGGCTCGGGGTTGGCAGGAGCCACTCCAAACCACAACGCGTGTACCCAACAAACCTGGGCTTGTGTGTGCAGGCAGGAGGGAATCTTCTGAGAGAAGGGTTGTGGGTGAAACCCAAATTTCCCCCAACAGCACGGCTGGCCCAGCACTGAGGGGACTGGCGGCTGGGGTGCTCCATGCCTCCTCAGCCAGAAATGCAGCTGCCGGAGGGAAGACGAGGCGTCGGCAGCCGGCGCATCTCGCCGTGCCCAGCCCACAGGCCTGCCACCTTCTCCGCTTGCCTTCTCATCCTGCTCATTTCAATCACAGAAAACTCCATCTGGGTAAAATAGAAAGCCAGCAATTTTTTTTTTCTTTTTTTTTTGTGCATATTGAGTGTGTAGTGGATGTAAACTGCGTTATCTGGATGGCTTGCTGGCTTAGCACAGCCTCCATTTTACCGTACTAATGACTTTTTACACTCCAGGTAAAATCAGAACAAGACAAGAAGGTTTTAAAAAGCTCGTTCTGACAAATTCCTCACTGTAATTACTGGAGCAGAAAGAACTCATCAGCAGTACACGCTGTTGCTCCGGGCGCTAAAAGTCTCGAGTGGTGAATGGCCCAGATACGGCAACTGCAGCCGCCGCCGCCTCGCTGTGGGCACAGGGCCTGGCGGGTCTCCGTGCCGAGGTGGCAAGCAGAGCCCACCATGGCTTCCCCGGCCGACGGGCTCCTCGCCAAACCAAGAGCAATTTTATACATGAGTGAGCCAATTCCCATCCTCTGGGGCCAGGGACTGCCGCAGGGTGACAGCACTGCTGTGGGGGGTGCAGGAGTGTTGGGTCCTGTGCTGGCTGGGCTCAGCTTTGCTGGTGATTAAAGACACCGTGCTGGGCTTTGCAAGGCTGGCTTTATTCTCCAGGTACTCCTCAGGCTCCTGCCTCATCAGGGCGGATGGAGGATGGGGACCACCCCGTGCCCGATCCCAGCCTGGCTGGCTCCCACTACTTGCCTGGGCTCCAGCTCTGCCCCGGCTGCTGCTGCGGGGAGAGAAGGCATCAAGGGCTTTTGCTTCAAATACAGCAAAAACAAGAGGGGAAAATAAAACCCCTCCACAGCTGGTGGGAAAGCGTTTGGCAAAGCAGTTTGCTGGCTGTGCACTGAAATATGCCCCCATTTTGCAGCATCCAGGGCTCAGAAGATGCTTGAGGTCAGCCACAAAACCCCGGCTGGGAGAGAAAAGTGGCCAGGATGTCCCTGGCTGCAAGAGGAGGTGGCACCATGGCTCGCCGGCCGGCTGGCGTGGGCTGGAGGGACCAGCGTTGGGATGGAGAGAGGGGACGAGGCAGTGGGGGGGGTCCCTGGCACTGTCCCAACCCCAGCCCCCAGCCCCACATCCTCATCTCTGAGACCCGGGCCAGACCAGACACCTGGATCCACACACCCTCACGGTTGTGATGCCCACGAGGTGCTTTTCTTGCACAAGCAAGAGTTTGGCTAAGAAGGGGTTGGGGAGAGCATTTGGGGCGTTTGGGGGGCTGCAAGCGTGCTGCAAATGCGTGTGTCCCGCATCCCCCAGGTCCTGCCTGTGCCTGGCCAAGCAGGCAAGAAAAATCCATCACGGCTTGGCTTTTACTGCCCTCTCCAGTCTTCCTCCAGCTAAGGCAGCTCCCAGAGCGAGAAACAACCTCAAAGCATGAGAGAAGGGGGCCCAAAGCCCAGGGCTCAGCTGTGGTGGGACCCCCCAGATCTCCCCCCAGCCCAAAGGATGGCCAAGGTGAGACTGCCCCATACTCCACTCTCTCCCAGCACGCACCCCCGTGCCGGGTCCAGCCTCCCTCGAAGGGTGGGAGCTGGGGCGGGGGGCGGGGGGGGAGCTGCTGAGATGTCCCCCGACAGCGACAGCGGGAACATGGGGACACGGTCTGGGAGGGGACCACAGTGCCCACCCACCCCCCTTGCTGCCACGCCCCAGCTATTGCTGTCACATAAAAGTAATTAGGGATTAATAGCGGATTAGACACTCAGACACACATGGTTTAGGCACTGAGGGTGAAGCCTTAGCACCCAGTCGAGCAGCGTGGGCAGCCTGGGGGGCAGGTTGGGGGGCAGGCAGGCACCTTTATACCCCCCTGACTGCAGCCAAGAGGCAGAGGGCTTCACAGGCACCAGGGCAGGAGGGGGATTTCAAGCCCGGAGGAGGGTGAGCATGGACCCAAGGCTGAATGGACCCAGGGCAGTGGGAGAAGTCACCTCCAGCATCCCCCACCGGCCCCAGGTCCCACAGAGCACCCCAGGCTGAGCAGACCCCCGCAGCTCCCCAGCTTGGCTCTGAGTGCCCCCCAAGAAAGCTTGGATCCCAGCCCTCTCTACAGAAGTTCCCCAACTCTGCTTGCCACCCTTGGCAGCCAATTCATCAGAAAGTGGGGGGCCCATGGTGCTGGTGGGCAAAGATGCTCTTTTTGGAGCATCCTGAATCTCCAGAAAGACATTTTTTGCAGATTTTTGTTGGATGGCTGTTTTGGAGATGCAGCACCCAGGTCATGCACGAGTTATCCCTTCCCTCTTCCACCCAGCCCCACAGTGGGGGGCTAGGAGAACCTCCTTTTGGGGGGCTCCTTCCCTTCCTTTGGGGTGCCTGTGCCCCAGTCATCTTGGCACTGAGAACTGTCCCCCCGCCACTGCCACCAGCCCCCACATACCCACAAGAGCAGGGCTGGAGCACACGCAGAGGATGGATCCCTTTGCTCTTAATCTCTCTCTATCTGCTAATTAAATATTGATGGTAGTTAAATATTCATAGAACATTTTGGCTCGGAGTTTTTATCTGTCTTCAGGCATACGTGAGGTCTTTGATGTGTTATTTTTCTGGTCACCCAAGGTCTTAGAAGCCTCCAGACTTGTCAACATTCTTTTGAGGGGGTTTTTTCCCCCTTTTCCCTGTGTGGCTGGTGGAGGGTTTTAGTTCTTTCATTCCCAGCTTCTTTTCCCTCTGCATCCCCTTTTCTATTTTTTTTTTCCAGCATGGAGCATCTGAGCTCCCCCTGAGGGATGACGGCCCCAGGATGCTCCCCATCCCCTGCACACTGCGGGGAGGGGGAGGACGGCCAGCAGCAGCCATGGCTGTGCCATGGGATGTGGGGATGGGGCTGATCCCCCTCCACGTTCTTCTTCCAGGCTCCTGGATTTCTCCCCAGATGACTCCCATGGGCTGGGGGTGTTTGAGAGCCTCAAGGTGTCTCCAAAAGAGAAGGACCTCAGGCCGCAGGGCCGGCTGAGGCCTTGCTGCTCTCAGTGCCTCCCCGTCGGTCGGGAGAAGCCCCGGTGGGTCCCTGCTGGGGGAAACCACACCTGAGACCTGTGAGTGCCCAGGCAGCACCCAGTCCTGGCTGGGGACCCCAGGGGATGGAGAAGGAGCACCAGGGCCTGGCCAGGCCTTGCGATGGACAGCACCAGCGGCTGTTCCTGGGGCAGCACCGACATCTTGTGCCAAACGGAGGAAAAACATCAGCCAAGGTCTGGAGGGATGCAGAACCCCCTCCACTGTGGCTGTGCCCCAGGCCGGTACCCCAAACCCTGCTTCCCCCCACAGCCCGGCAGAGCCAGGGCAGCCGTCCAGCGGGGCCAAAGGGCTCCCATGGGCCAGCACCTTGTCTGGGTCGTAGTCTGGCCATGGCCATGAGCCCCGAGAGAGCCCCGCACCCCCAGTGCTCATCCCCACCACCAGTGCCACCTCCAGTGCTTCTCACTTTTAGTTTTCCCTACAGCAAACTCAGCGGGAAGGCAGGGAGGAAGGTCTTTCCCACGGCCGACCCAGGAAATATTTGCCAAAGTATTTTAGGGAACTTTCCAACAGTGACTCACACGGAGGGGAAAGGGCGGCTGTTCCAGGGCAGCTGCACGGCCACGCTGATCCCTGTTCCCCCACCTCAGACGGGTGCTGGAAGGGTGCACAAGGAAACACCCCAGGGTGATCCCGGGGGAAGGGAATTCGCCTTCTGGTGGGCAGCTTTTCCTCCCTGGACAGGTGGTTTCAGAAAATATGTGTGAAAAAGAACAGTCACGAATGCTGCAAAAGTCGAGTGTAGTTGCTGAGAGATGCAGCCTGGGGAAAAAAAACATGGGGACCCTCGGCCAGGTTGTGGGGGGATTGGGGTGGTGCAGCAGAGCCCCTCACGTCCCGGCGATGCTGATCCCTGCGGCCCATCGCTGCCTCCCACATCCCGCCGGCGCTGCCCAGGTCTTGTGCCTGGAGAAAATCCAGAGAACCCAGCAAGTCCCTAGTATGAACTTTGTGGTTATTTTTGACCCCGGCTCCAGGGCACAGAGGATCTTATGAGATTCTTACTTGCTCTTTTGGGATTTCTTCTTTTTTTTCCACCATTAAATGCTGCTTCTTGCCTTTTGGATTGCTGGGAAATCATGAAGCACATGCAATCTGCAGAAATCAGGGTGCAGATAAGGAGGCAGACAGTGCTTTGCGTTTACTTTAGTTTTAAACTCTGGGTTTTCAAAGGCCAAGTGTTATGACCCAGTCTGGGAGCCCAGGGAGCTGTAAAGGTCTCCTGATCCCCTCAGGTTAATTTAAGGTGAAATGACATCAAACAACCAGTTAAAATGTTTTACTTGTGGTAGAAATGGCTTAAACTTGGAAAAGGATAGTAAGCGACGTGGCCTCTTGTTGGTAAGTCTATAAGAAAGAAAGGAAAGGAAGGGAGAGAAAGAGAGTCAAAGGATCCGGATCATCACCCCAGGTTCCAGCCTTGTCTCAGGTCTGGTAATCTCGGGTGGTGGGTTCACACCCAGCAACTTTTCTGTCACCTTTTAAGTTCATTTTATCAGCTGATTTGCATACTAGACCAAGAGAGGCAGGTATTCCATGAACTCATTTGCATGAGAGACAGGGAAAAGGTGGAGCAGGGGTTCTGAGTGTGCGTTGCGGGGGAATGGGGTGCATTCACTTTTTGTCCAATTGAGTTGGTGGTTGCCATCTCCCCTTGCCGCCTTTACCTTTTCCTAAGCTTTTGTTTCTTGGGCAATTATCCAGCCTTTGGCTCCCTCTGGTGTTGGTCGTTTTCTCTCTTATAAGCCTTTTAGCTCTTCCTCGAGGCTATAGTCATAAATTAGTGTAGGCAGTAACCCAAGCATGTGGTTTTACTCAGTCTAGTCTCCCCCTTCAAGGCTTATCTGGGGAATTTGGCTACAGGACTGCGAGGGAGCGGAGCCGTGCACCCTCTGATACACTCTGCGCTTCCCTCAGCAGATAATTCATTCCTTAGACCAACCACAAAGACCACAATTTGTGCTTGAGGCTCTCCCTGTGGAGAGCGACTCCTTCAGTGGCTCACACCAAGGTTGGGGAGCAGGGGGAGAAGATCACTCGAGCAGTCCAGCCATGATTTTAATCTCAAGCTGAGGAGCTTGGTGTGAAATCAGCTTTTCAGTCAGGGCCAGTCCCCATGCGGAGGCAGCTGGGATGCGGGGGCCAAGGATGCGGGAAATGAGTCAGGCAGCACACGGTGGGGAACGCCGGGGAAGAGGGAGGGTTCAGCCCAGGGCAGATGCGAGAGGATGAAACGCCGCCGGGGGATGAGCAGCCTGAGCACACGAGAGTCCCTCCTCCAGGTGATGCAGGGAAGGACCATCAACCGGAGGAAAGCTTTTTGCCTTTGGGATCAGCTCTGCCATGGGCGACTTGAGGTCCCCACCCACCGATTTGGGTTGAAAACTTTCCCTTTAGGGCTGCTTTCCCTGTTATGGGGCCGGCGGGCCATAGGGTGACCCCCATCCCACTGCCTGGCATCAGCAGCCAGGAAAGGGGGGGCTGCCACCAGCCAGGAGCAGGGCACAGACTCCAAAATCAAAAGACAGCCCCAAAACCCCAGAGATCTCCATCAAAGCCACACGATGCCATTTGTTTCACCAGGTTCCTGCAGTCAGGGAGCATCACTGCCCACAGTGCAGCATCGCTGCCGGCCTTTCCCTGCGGTGTCTGGGCAGGAGCCAGCCGGGCTCCGCGGGGGCGAGGGGTGGCGGGGGTGGGAGGTATGAGCCACCTCTTCCTGGGGACAGGCGAGGGTGGGCCCGTCTTGATAGAAACCACCTCTGCAAGCAGCTGGGAAAGTCCCATATGGCCAGGGCAGGGCAAGGACCTTAAAAAAAGTAACAGGACATGCAGTGTGTGCATTTAGTGGTTATCTCACCATCAGCCCCAGCAAGGTAATGGAAAAGCTGATCTGACCAAGACAGAGATCTAAAAGGGAGAAGAATATGTCAAACAAACAAATCCTTTATAGAAAACAGTCCTGACCTGGCAAAGCTGCTTTGATCATGTTCATGGCTTTGGCTGCCCCAGCTGAGCTGCAGTCCCATCCCACTGGCGCTGCACTTAGATCTTCCTCCCCCGGGGTTATCGATCAGCTGAAATGAGGAGAAGTGCTTCAGCATCAATAAAGCATCTGTGAACAGGGCTGGAAAAGCAACGCTCACCCAGGGGCGAGCTGCATTTCCAGGGTGGCTGAGGTGTCCTGACGTGCCCGGCAGCTCTCCGGCAGCCCCAGCCATGCAGCACGCTGCGAGATGAGGCTGGGGCTGCTCTGAGCACCGACACACTCCTGGCAGAGGCAGAGGTTTTCCCAGAAGCTGCTTCTGCTCTCTGTCCAGGGATGCGGAGTAGCCATAGGGAGCAACATGCGCGTGGGGTCGGTTGGATCAGGACATCCTTTTCCCCCCCAGCAGTGGGAGATTTGGAGTCTCTGCAAATTTTCTGGAGAAAGCACTGAGAGCTCAGCCCCCAGCGATGTCCCAAGTGCCTCTGCCAGCCCCCAGATTTGCCGCCTTCCCCTGTGCCTCTTGGCAGCAGGAGCACGATCTGTCCCGCAAGTTTTGCAGGTGCCAGCACCTCCCACTCCCCACCACGGGGCTCAGCCCTTGTCCCCCCAATACTCCCACCACGCCAGGAGCAGCAGGAGGGATGTGGGGATGAGGCAGACTTTTCTGGGGTCCCCCACCTGTAGCTCCCCTATTTCCTGGCAAGATTTCCCCAGCCATGGGAGCTCCTGGCGAGGCAGGACAATAAAGCCAGGGCTGGCAGAGCCTCAGGACCCCACACTGCGGCCCTGGGAGAGAGGACAGGCAGAGGCAGAGGCCCATGGTCTGTCACCAGCAGCTCTGCTCCTCACCATGCTCTGCAGCCAAGTCTGAGGCCAGAGCTGTGAGTGCTGCAAGGAGCTCCCCATGAAACAGGGAGAGAAAGGGAGGGAAAGGGCATTTTTCAGCCCAGACCACATGCGGGAACAGGGGACCTTGGGGGCCACCCCAGAGCAGAGACTGGATCTGCTCATCACAGCAGTGGGTCTGCCCACATCCTGTGCCCTTCTCTGCATCCCACACGGGAAGGCTGATGAGTTGAAAGGGAGTGAAGACTAGTTTCTCATAAATTCACCAAGAGACACAGGAGCACCTGCTTTTCCCTCTGAGCCCCATGGATGTCCTCAGCCCCAGTGCCAGGTCTGTGCACACCCAGTACAGCCCCGTCCTGGTCCATGTGGGGAGGGGAGAGGGGGATGTTCCTCCTGAGAATCAGGTGAGCCCTGGGGACACGGGGGTGCTCAGACGTCAACAGCTCCAGGGACCCAACCAGGGCTGAAAGTCCCCTGTACTCCAAAATCCCCCATCTGCAGGGTCCACTTGCCCCATGGGGTGGACAGATGGGTCAGATGGATGCTGTGGGTACTGGGAATGTCACCCCTGGAATTCCCCAGCCTGACGTATCCCAGCATTTTGCATGGGAGCTTTAAAAGGGGCCTTTCCCAGTCTAATAAACGCTCTTTTGTTTTTCTTGTGTTTCTGTTTCATTTTCTTATTGCCGGGAGTATTTTCTACCCTTAGGAGGCCACATTTACCCCAGGAACTCCTTGGTGTGTGGGGGTAAGAATTGGGACAGGAGGGAAAGGATGGTTCCAGGAAGGGAAAATTGAGCCAGGCAGCTGCACTGGACCAGGACCAGAGGCATTCACTTTCCTCCGCTCCCAGTGTCTCCCCAAGGAGATTACATGGGAGTGGGGTGATGATGGGGGTGCTCTGCCCCACCAGCCCAGGGTGGCCCAAACACTCGTGGGGGTGCCATCAGTGTCCCCAGCCCAGCGTGCCGGGATGCGGCTGCCCACACAGCCCAGCTAGCAGGGACGTGCATGGGGACATGCGTGGGGATGTGTGTCGTGCCTCGGCATCTCCCCGCTGCTTCCCATGATCCGCCAGCTGTCCAGGGCTGGGATGCGCCGGGGCTGGGGGGAGAGGGGGCTTTTTGTCCAGCTGCAATGAGGCAAAATCCACTGGGGAAGGCCCAAACAGGCCTCTGCCTTTCCCAGCTCAGTACAGCCAAGAACATGAGCTGCTGCTTTGGCGCCCTGGGGAGGGAAGCGGAAGCACCTGCCCAGCCTCTCCCGGCCCCAATGGGCCCCAAACACCCCAAAACCAGGCGGGCAGGATGAAAAGAGATAGGATGCAAAACTCTGCAGTGCAGGGGGAGGACATGGACCGTCAGGAGCATGTGTGGCTCCTGGGGACCCTGCAGGGTGCTGAACCTGGCCCTGATCCCACCCAAGGGAGGTCCCCAGACCTCCTCGCCTGCCCTGGGGCTCCCACCATGGGGCACTTGGCCTGCTGGAGGGACAAAGATGCAGAGCCAAGCTTTGGGAGCGACCCAGCCACCAGCCCTAATGCTGAAGGCAGAAGCTCGGGAAAAATCCTAAGCCCCCTGGGGTCCAAAGGCGTGGCCCAGGAGCAGGTTTTTCCCTTTCCAGGGCTGTGCTGAGAGAGGATGAGTATTACTCAACCTCTGTGCTTTGGGAGGTGGCGGGGGACCAGGTCCTCCTCCGGCCCATGCAACTGATGACCCTGGGGGAAGGCAGCCCCGCTGCTCCCCCATAAAAGCAGCCCCGCGGCCCTGACCCTGCAGACAGCAGCTCTGTCTCACAACACTGAGCAGCCCTCCCGCAGCCCGGCATGGCGAAAGCAGCTGGGGTGGTCTGCATCCTCCTCCTCTTCCTCCTCGTTGCACTGTGCTGCCTGAGCCTGGCCCAGAGTGAGCACCATGGCTGAGGGGTCAGGGACAGCCCCCAGCGGGGCGTCCCCCACGGGGATGGGGTTGCTTTGTGCATGGGGTGCAGGGGAGCTCCCCTCAAAGAGCCGCTGTGCCCATGGCAGGAGGGCTGAGGTGGGAGGTGGAGGTCTCCAGGCTAAGCCGAGCTTGTGCTTCTCCCCCAGGAGCCCCAGCTGTGCCGGACAAGTGTTGCTTCAGCTTCCGGGTGAGGAAGATCAAGAGGGACAACATCATCACCTGCTACCTCACCAGCCCCGAGTGCCCGCACCAGGCTGTGATGTGAGTACCCCAAACCCAGCCGTGGGGGTAAAGCCCCTCTAGACCCTGATGGACTCTGTGTCTTGTTTCAGTGGGCCCAATCCTGATCCTCTGTGCCACCAAGCCCCTCGGAAGCTCAGCAGGGGGATCCCATACCAGCACCCTGCTAACCCCGTCTCTTCTCTGCCCCAGCTTCAGGTTGAAGAACGGGAAGGAGATCTGCACCCAGGCGACCAGGGCCTGGGTGAAGAAGTACCAGCAGAGCTTCCAAGTCAGCTCCTTCTCCCTCCCCAGCTAGCCGGGCAGTCAGAGGCAGCGCGGGGAGTCCCCTCCACGGCGGGGGACACACACACCATGATGGTGACCCCTTTGCAGAGGCAGCTGTGGGGACACCTCATCGGGATACGGCAGCTCACCGGGAACATCCTCCCCATCACGCTGCAATGACCCTCACCACCCCCCCCGCAGGCCAAGGGCCTTTGCCGTCCCCAGCACCCACCCAGGATGGGGTGTCCCCACTCCATGGGGTGCTGAGGTCCAGACCCCCTGCCAGTCCCCATGCTCTCAGCCCTGCTTTGCACGCAGGCAGCTGCCTGTACCCTTCGCAGTCTGCCCTGGCCAGCCTGGCAGCAGCAGAGGGGTTAAGGGGCAGCTCCTCTACAGTTATTTTTGTACAACACACTGAACAGAATTAAACGTGCTCTCATGCATGCAAACATCTGGCTGTGCAAGTGTCTTGGGAGTGAGCAGATCCTGCCGCCGGCTTTCCTACCCAGGTGTTCAACAACATCTGAACGTGCCGGGGTCAGTAAGGGGCTGGGAAGAGCCAAAGCCCTAACGATGTCTCTGCGAGGGGGCTTGGAGGGTGCATGGGGCCAAACCGTGTCCATGTGGACTTTAGGGAAGCCACCAGTGAGAGGAGCAGGAGGCAGGCACAGCCTCTGAGGAGGGGGCTTCCCATCAGCCACCCCAGCGAGTGGAGACCCCCAGCCCAAGTTCAATCAGAGCTGCCCCTTGGGGGTACCTGGTCAGGCCTCACTGGCAGCCCGCGCTCCTGGGATGCCACAAGGAGACATGATGGGCACTGCTGCTGCAGTGACAGGCACCGCCACCACAGTGGGTCTCAGGGTGGGCTGGGGCAAGCCTGGCCACTGCTGAGCCACTCGTCCTGCTGCAAAATTGCAAGAGATGCATCGCAGCTGAGCTGATGAGTATTTGTTGAAAATAAACTCGCCCAAGGCTTTGCAAGCGCGAGCATCATCCTGTGTGGTTTGCCAGCGGCAGCAACCAAACCCAAAATAGACTGCCGGCCCCAGCGCATCACCAGCGACGTGGAGCTGCTCGCCACACTTTCCAGCAGCCCCAGGGTACTGCAGGGGCTGAAGGAGCTCGGAGAAGGAATTTCCATTCACTGGTTGCCCTTTATCAATGTCTCCAGGCAGTTCTTTCCTGGGGGGAGTCCGGAGCCGTCATGGAAAGCGTGGCTGGGTGGGGTATATCACACCAAGGTGCAGGCAGGAGAGGCAGATAGCTCTCGGTGACCTTGGGTCAGCAAGAGCTGCTGACCTTGACCGAGCCCTGGGACAGACATGAAGGTCTCCACCTTGGCCCTGCTCACCCTGCTGCTGGCAGCTCTCTGGACAGAGAGCTGGGGCGCCTCCTGTGAGTACCAACTCTGAACTCTTCCCCACAGCTGCCCCAGCACTGTCCTCAGCTCCTGCACTGACAGGGTTCGGGGGGGTGGGGAGGGGGGCAAGAGCTTCAATTCCTGCTCCTGCCATGGGTTTGGGGGGGCTGAGGGGCATCGCCAGCTGCCTGAGCATGAGGCTGCCCTAGTCTTGCTCAAAATGAGCAAAAATTGTCCTGGGGATGGCTTTGGTCCCTGCACCCTGGCTGGGGAGCTGAGCAATAACCCCTGCAGGCAGGGGAGCGTGGGGCTCAGCAGCACCACCAGGGATGTGACAGGGGATGGAGGAGCCTCCCTTAAATATTGGGGCTATTTCGGATAAAGCAGGGAGCATCCCCCCGAGAGGGGACCCCTTGTAGTGGGAGGGAGTAGGAAAGTCCCCAAGGGAGCAGCCACCCCCCTCGGGGCATCACCCACCCCCCCTCACGCCAGGTGTGGGAGAGAACCAACCCCTCTCCCCTCCTCCCAGTCCGCAGCCTCTATGGCACTTGCTGCTACAAGAAGATGTTCTTGGAGAACAAAATCCCGGACAACCGCATCAAGAGCTACCAGGAGACACCTTCCCACTGCTCCTACAGGGCTGTGCGGTGAGTACCCCCAGCCCCCAGCCAGCCTTCCTCCCTCCTCAGCACTCCGCTCCTTGCCCTCGCTCGCCCACCGTCCCTGCAGGTTGTTCTGCCTTTGGGGATTTCCTCCAAACAAGCCCCCGCACCCCAGCAAAGGGCACCGTGCCTGGGGGTGCCCTGCACTGCCTCTTCACACGCACATCCCTCCTCACTGCTTTATCCCAAATAGCCCCAAAACCCCTCATTTCAGCTGCCAGCCAGAAAAACAGGAAGGAAGCCAAGGTTTCAGAGATTACTAAAAGTCAGCACTTTGGAGGGACGTGGGGGGCAGCTCCTGCAGGCATCCCCTGGCTGGTGGGGGACCCCCAGGGTATGGCTGGACCCCGCATCCCCCCAGCTAACACAGCCCCTCTCCTCCGCAGCGTGGAGACGCTGAAGGGGCAGAAGTTCTGCGTGGACCCGAAGAAGAAATGGTTCCAGGACTACCTCCAGCGGAAGGAGTTGAATGGCACCTCTACGTGAATCTGCCTTCCACATCAGCTCTATTTGTTCCCATCCCATAATTATCTGTATGTTCTCATGTTGTTAAGTTATGGAGCTGGCTCCATCCCCTCCCCTGCCACCCCCTCCGTCCACTACTGTACATCCCTCAGCAGGTTTAATAAAACACCCTGTCCTGACCTCCATCTGGAGTGAGATTATGTAAATCCCGGGGGAGAGAAGCGGGGTCACCTCAGGGCTCAGCCTCCCCGTGGGGACCCAGGAATGGCCCAGGAGTCCCTGGGAGGGCAGGGAAACCTGAAGGGCCAAGGCTGATGCCCCCAGCTCCTTGCCAAGAGGCAGCAGCCCAGGCCTGGGGTTGAAGGATGCCCTGGGCAGCTGCCCGCCAGGGGGGACGGATGGAGGAGGGATAAAGCAGGTGCAGGCTGGCAGCGGGAGCTCGGTTGGGTCTGGGGGGTTTGATTTGGCATTTTCCCAGAGAGATCAAGGGACTGGCTGCAGGAGGAGAGGTGCTGGGACATTTAACAGAGTCCTTCAGCCCCACCCACACCCCAGAGAATGGCACCCAGGGGAGTGACCCTGCTTGTGCCAGGAAACACCTCATGTCGTGGGGCAAACCCTCCCACAGCCCCTAGAGCCCATCCCCCCACCACAGCAGCAATGAGGATGGCAAAGGAAGGCAATGGGAGCGGAGCAGGCCTGTCACCCATGTCAAGTTTATTTTCTTATAAGATGAGAAGAAATTGAAAACCCAGTCTGTCTCAGGGCCAGCATCTCCCTGTCCAAGGCCCATCTCAGCAAGTCCGGCATCACCACGTGCTCCCCGGGGCTGTTCCCTGAGGAACCCCAAGCACCAGTGCAAGGCAAGATGGGCCTCAGACAGGGAGAGCTGGCCCTGAGACAGATTGAGCCTTGATGGCAACCAGGTGGATGAAGGCTGCTCAAACCTGCCCAAAAGCATTTGGCTTTTCAATTACTTCTCATTTTCAAGAAACTTCACAGAAGTAACAGGCCTGTTGTGGTCCCATTGCCTTTTTCCCCATCCCCATTGCCACAGTGGATGGGTGGGCTCTAAAGGCTGTGGGAGGGTTTTCCCTACACATGAGGTGTGAAGAGAATTAACACCCTCCCCTCCCTCTGCACAGCAGAGGGAGCAACTGCTCTCAAGGCTGAGACAGCTCTGCCAGTCGTTGTTACATGCATTTTGCCCTGTAACTGTCACGACTGGTGGAGGTCTGAGCGCAGAGCTGGCCACAGATGCTGCCCCACCGGGCTCTGGCTCTTGCAGCTGGGTACAGAGGAGATGTGGGTGTTTGTCCTTAGAACTTGTCTTGTTAATGTTGTCATATTGACATAGGATTCAGTTCAAAGCAGTTACTAGCAAGTGGAAATCGAAGCTTTTTATCAAATGTATTTTTCTTAATCTTAGCCTTTAGAACAAGATATTTAACATTAACATTCATTTTTGTATCACGTCACACACTCAACTCTGCTACTACTTTAGCTACAGCTGCACATTGGCTGCTTCCCCAGAAGTCCTCAGACTGAAGATTTATGGTGAAACAGACACAAACACACACAAAACCAGAAAATGCAAGTAGGTTTTACTAATGAGGCAGGCATTTTGCTGCATGCACCTCTCCATGAGAAGTCCAACTTTAGCAGACACCAAAAGCATCTTTTGTCTTTTTCGAATTTGGAAGCTGTATAACACAGGACTGGGAAACAAGTTAACGTATGCAAAGTTTGCTGGAGTGGCAAAAGCGCTTGATCTAGTCAGAAACTGTAGAGAGAACAGAAGCTTTTCCAAACAAAGGATTCCCCCAGGAATGAGGAGGTATTTCAAGATGTCCACTTCTACATCTGGAATTAAAAACTGAGATTTCTCACAGAGAAATGCAAATCAATTAAACCAAGAAATGTTTGGTGAGGAAAAGGAAAATATTTGGCAGGCAAACACTAAAATGTTGAGCAGCTCTGTGGGAGTCATGTCCCATGGACCAAACCAAAACCATAATTAGTCTATCGTGTAGGTAAACACCAAGATCACTTACAGTTTCTTTCTCATCCCAAACACCTCCTGGACACTTGCTGCCTAGCATTCTTTCTATAAAAGTAGAGTACCATATTGATAAGTCAGTGTGTAAAAACACCTGAGGGAGGAAGGTTTAGCAAAGTATAAAGTGTTTCCTCAAAAGTGCATAAGTAGTAAACAACACTCCTCTGGGTTTGTATGTTTACCATTGTACCCAAAGACACCAGCCATTTGAGACTGGCAGTTTTAGTGCTCCCAGCTTACGTTAGCTGCTCAGAAGCTGAACAGCACTGCTCTGACTATAGTACCATGTCTCTTATGCCGATGCCCGTCAGACAGAGCTGCACAAGCGTCCTCGTATAGGTGCATTTTGCAGCAGCCAAAAAGATGGCCAGCAGGTTCTACCAGTCTGGTAAGGAAATGAGACGCTTCAAATGTAGATCACATCCGAGTCATGCTGCTGAACCTACAGGTAAATCAAATGGGAAGAATCAGTTTTGCCCTGAACTCCTACTTAAAGCAAAGTAACTCCCTTTGGTCCAGTTCTTCCTTTACCTCTGACTCCATAGCCTTTTGCAAGATTCTCTGCAATAGCTTTTTCTTTCTTCTTAAAACAAGCATATTTGCTTCACCCCTGCTATTTGGATTAAGTTAGTCATAAAAGTTGCTTGTTACTTGCATTAGAAAGAGCTGCTTCCTCATCTGTTGTTACACTCAGTTGTGTTCCTTCTAGTTCTAAGCACAAACCCCTGAAGATTCAAGTCTTCAATGTTATATACCAGAGCCTCTAATTGATCCTAAAAACCCTCAGTTTTCTTCATATAAACCAGCAGCAAATACATCAAGCTTCCTTTACTTCCAATACCTCGCACAATTAGCATCACCAAGAGAAAGCTGATTTCCTTCCCACTGTTCAAGACCGCCATGCCCTTACAGTTTTTCTTGAATGCGTATTAGATTCTCCATTCTAGTGGTATTTAAAAGCAGGTTGTTTTTTCATAAGACCCAGCTCATTAGCTCTTTGGGACTCTGACAGGGAACACACTAGAAGAGAACTGAACTGTTGGAAGTCTAGGCACTTATTGGTATCTTACTCCCTGCCCCTTAAAACCAGGAGACAGGTACAGTATGTTTTAAGCTCTCTACACATGGGACCACATTCTTATTTCCAAGCCTGGCTGATACAAATAAAATGTAACACAGATCTTCCTACTGTGTGCGGGCATCTGTTTCATTTACTAAGGCTTACAGCTTTGCATTCCAGCTTAGATCATAAGTGAGAAAAAACAGGCAACCGAGTTATAAACAGTCCCAAAGGGTGTGCCAATGCCTAGTCCTCAAACTCATGCAACAGCCATGCATTGTCTCCTCATCTGAGAGGCTGTGACAGAGCCAGACAAAACAGGTCCCTGAAGCCAGACATTCCTTACCTCTCAACTTTTAGTCAACATTTGGGAATTTACTTACAAATCTGATTACCTTTATAATCTGTTTTCTGGTTCCTGTGCCCACACTGTTAGCAACCATGGAATTTGCTTGAAAAGATGACTTTTCCACTGGCACTGTGTGTTGAATTTTGTTGGTACAAGGCCAGCTGCTTGCAGTATTTAACGAGTAAGCAGTGAAAGGTCTTTGAAGATTTATATCCAATGAATCTCCAGTTTCAAAGGTTTTCATCCATGATGGGGTCTTCAAAAGAAAAGAACACATGGAAGTTTAATGCCCTCTCTATATCAACACTCATTAAGCCAAAAAGAACATCAGATGCATAGTCTGAAAATAAAGGCCATCCTCCCTCATAATTCTTCCAAGCCTCCCTTCTCTCTCCAAAACTGTTGGCTCAGAGCCATTTTTGCATGTGGAACAACCTGGAAAGACAAAACCAGCCCTATTCTTCCACTGGTTCAGGAAGAAGCTGGAGTGTTTATATACATAACAAGAAACTTATGATGAAAATCTGGGTTTAGCTCCTCAATGCCTTAAAAAAAATACACCAAGACTTTTATGATTTTTAGCAACCACTAAGCATGTGAATGAGAATGTGATGCAAACTATGAGGAAATACATTTAAATGTATTATTAAGTTACAACAATTTAGTTTGCTCCAAAACCTTAAACCCTTACTGTGATATCATAACCTGTAAAATAAGATGATTATTTTTTGCTTATGATACCAGTATCCCACCCAGGAAAGACTTCTTAGATTTTGCTTTGACATGAATTTTCGTTGTCTATGTTCACACTTTTAATATTTTACTATCAAGTGTACTAAAGCACATGCCTTGAACTGAAATACAGCGACTACCTTTGGCACACCCACATTATTCGTTTTTATGGTTCATGCTGAAAAGTGTGTCAGGCAGGTGTTTAGGGTACATACATTTCCTAAAGAGCGATCCAAGGATCCCAGGACTTCATTCCAATGAGAGTAAAGCCCAGACTGTTTTTCTTCTAGTTTCAAAGCATGAATTTCAGACTTCAGTTCTTTCAGTCGATCTTCGAATTTTCTGCTCTTTTCTAAGTAGTCTAGCCTGTAGTCCACACATTGGAGACAAAAAACTTATAGGCATGACATAGCTCAAGAACAGGTGTGCGTGGAGGGAGGAGAGAGGAAGTTCTTTGCTTCATTTTAGTTTTTTGATAGGGAAAATGAAGTCTGGCACACGTTCTCAGTGGGGTTCACTTCCACCCTTCAGCATTCACACACTAACATTTTACCAAGCATTTCCTTCCAGACCGAGAGGAAAACCCTCTCATGTATTAGATGAAAGCAATACCACACTTCAACACTAGAGGGAAGCTTCTGTCCTCTAACATGCTGCTACTCTGGCAAAGCACTTTGCCCCTGACATAATGCTCGATGCCACCAGAACACTCCTCCTCTGTGTAAATAGCTAGTTTTACACAGACATAATCCACACCAGCTCAGTAAAAGGTCTCCAGCCGTATGTACAAGTAGGAAGTCATCCTGAGTTGTTAAAAGGATGAACTCTGATTCGTAGATATTTTTTTCCTTTCTGTACTTTCCATTATTCACATTTTCATTTATTTACACCACAAGAATACTGATACCTCTCTCTCTCTATCTCAAAGGACAGTCTCTTTAGGTCAATGTCCTTCAAATCCAGTTTTATAGATCCTTTGTCAAAGTTGGCATCTCTGGTGTCAGCTGGCGAATATTGTGGGTACTTGACCATGTGCTGAAAGAGACAACACAAGCACTGTCAGAAAAATCTGATCATTTGAATTTGGGTTTATCTCCCCAGCTTCTGCAAGAATGCCATACTGAGCATTTCATAAGTTACCTATGGATTCTGAAACACACAGATGCTCCTGCAGCCCTTCCCCTCTACCTGAGTGGCCCCAGATGAACTGCTGAAGTCCACATCCCACATATCCAAAGGTAGAGTAGTATCCTGGCTGCAATGTTCCTATTTCAACAGAGAATGGAAATCCATTCTCAGCAAAACTGGAGCAGAAGAGGGAGTTGGGGCACACAGCTTTGGCTCTGCCTTCTTGCTGGAGACAGCTTCATCTGCTGCTTTGCCTTAAAGACACTCATGGACAATTCACATGCCAGGACAACACAGCTGGCTCAGCACAGCCACCTCCACAAAGTACCACCTGAGACAGCACAGAGTCAGTATTAGGCATGAATGCAGGAAAGAATCTCTGCTCCTTAAGTCCTAACACCAGTCCTGTTTTTAACTTTTGTTTTGCCTTTCTTAAGATCCTGACTCACTGCTCCAAACAAATACAACTTCCACCCTAGCTACACTGTGTTCAGGCACCAGTTGGTTCCATAGGTGTTTGTCCCCCAGCTGGATGCAGACATGCCACTACTCAGCTTGATGGGGACTACAAAAATGCAATCAACATCTGACTATCTCTGAAGATGGAGTGGTGCCCAGCAGAGTAGAAACTTACAGGATAATTAAGCCTGGTTATGTCTAAGAGTTTCTGCTTTGCTTTCCGTTCAGCCTCTCTGGCTTCATGCAGATCTTGTTTCAGATGCTCTGCTTCCTTGGCTCTGTAAGACAAATAACCTGACATGAATGGTTGATGATTTCCAGTATAAAGCAACACATGGATTTCAAAGCTATGCACTTCATTAGCTTCCAGAGAACAAGATCCCTTACTGTGATTCCTTTACCCAAAGACACTCATGGTAGGATGGTCACATAGAGAACTAACTGGACAGAGCATGACACATGCTTTCAAAGAAATCCTGCACAAACTGGCTGAATTAACATGTTTTTCCTACTCCTAATTTCCATGGGCTCAGTTACGACCTGCTGATACAGATTCTCCAGGCTGTCAGAGATCCTCCCTGAGGTAGGGAGAGGTGGAACATAACTGCTCTTTATTTTGACAAGCTTTTTGGCAGTATCCTAAAACAAGCAGAAGGCCCTTAATAGCAAGGTTAAACATCCTTTGTTAACACTGGTCTGGTCTGCTCTGCATCTTCAGACAGCACAGTGTTATGGAACATGCAAACACTTAGAGTGGTTTATATTCCACATGAGCTTACCTGGTTTACACTTCTCAAAAAACTGAAAGGGACAAAAGAGACCATCACTTGGCATTGATGAATGAAAACAGCCTCCCAACTCACAGGATATACAGATGGGCAAATTTAGATAGCTAGGTAGCCAGTGCTCTTTTGATAACACTAAATAGAAACTGCTTCTGTATTCTGGATCTTTAACACTAAACATCTCTAAAGCCTTGCATCTGATCCTCTGTAAAATTCTTGACCTGCATCATAACCACTGGTACCAGGTGGAACAGACAAGACACAAGAAGGCTTAGTCACTCTGAAGTGTTGCTTTGGGAACAATCCCTCCCTCATGGGCTTAGCTCTGAGAAAAGCAGCACTCTCCACCCAGGCATCCCACTAGGGACCATACAACCCCACTCAAGCAACTCTAACCTCCGGTCAGACTCCTTCACCAGCTTCACCGCTATCAGCTCTGCCTCCCGCATCTTCTGCTCCATCAGGCGTTTCTCCTCCTTGGTTTTCAGAGCTGTGATCTCCAGCCTCTGTCGTTCTTGCTCAGCTTCTGCAGCATTCTGGGCCAACAATTTTGCCTCTTCCTCTGCAATCTGAGCTTTCTCAGCCAGCAACTCAGCTGCTTCCTGGGATCGGAGCTAAGAGGAAACAATTTTCCTTAATTACCCTGCAAAAATCACCCCTGCAGACAGTCAGGAAGAGGAAATCCTTCCTCAAAAGATCAAATGATAAAATATTATTCCTTAAAATAAAAAGTATAGTAAACAATTGCAGGATCTGGTGTTCCTCCTCTGCTTCAAATTCCCTAACTTCCCGCCTCTCACCTCTACAAAGCAAGGAAACTCATTTGGTTAGAGTTGGACAAAGACATCAACCAAAAATTGAAGTTGGCCCCTTCAGTTCCCAGTGCACCATGTCCCTTTCTCCCAATTTCAGCTCCAAGGTTGCTTCCTTTCTTCCCTCTTTGCCTGAAGAAATTACTGTAAACCAAATACAGGAAGCAAATGGATCACAGCAAATGAAGGTTATGGCAGATAGGAGTTTTCACAGGTATTCCCGCATGCCCTCTCCACCAGTGGTCAGAAACTCTTCAGCCTTGTCTGAGTCATAATTCATGTCTCACAGGAGCCATAAGAAAAAAATAAAAGCTTCTAAACCAAGAAAGCCCATCAAGCACAAGAACATTCAGACTAACACGCTACTCACCAGGGCCTCGTTGGCCTGCCTGGCTTCATCTTCCAGCTGGAAAAGACGCCTTTCCAGCTCTTCTTTGGCTCGCTCAGCTTCTTCTCGGAGCTGCTTCTCCCTGGCCAGCCTTTGATTCTCCATCTGGAAATAGAATGAGCAATATCATTCTATTTGTCAGTTTGCAGCAGAATCTCATCTGGGCCTGAGGCAGCGCCACAAATGAATCTAATGAAGAATGGACTGCTCTCTAGCTGGTGGACTGCTATTTACCAGAGATGCAGTGCTGAAGCTGCTTGCACTTTGCAGCTCTGCACTCCTCTAACAGTTAATACTGGTTATTTCACACTGCTGGGAGAGCAGTTGGATTGATCTGTTATGTACCCCAAATCTTTGCAATCACCTATTCAGTTTCACAAACATCACTTACATCCTCCGATGCTGCATACACACTAGAGCTGTTCCCACATTCCATCCTGCTGCACTTTCTCACCTCCCACACATGCATATTGATGCAATGCATGGACAGCAAGGGCACCAGCTGGAATAATAATCTGTGTTTCCAACAACAGACGAGCAGAAAGAATCTACCTTTTTTCTAGCTTTTTCTTCCTTGGCTTGTGCTTTCATTTGCTGGATCTCTATTGAGTCCACTTTTCTTCTCCTCATAAATAGGTCATGGTTTCCAATGCACAACTGCAAAATCTGGATAGGAATAGCAAAGCAAATGTGATTTTGATGTACTTGTGCCCCAGCCAGAGGAACAAAGAACCCCACACTGGCCTCACAGGAGAGACACTGACAATCTTGACTTCAGCACAAGTGCTGGCAGTTGCTTCTCTTCTGAGAAAATCAGCACCCAGGACAGGCTCATACCCACGTACATAATAGTTTAGAAAAATTCATAATAGAATGAGTGGTTCCTTCTGTCCTTTATCCCCCTCTGGTTCCATTTTCCTGAATAAGAACAGGCAATAGATCTAGGCCAAGAGTACACAAGATGTAGCTGTGGGAACGGTTACCTGTGATAGCCCTTCCACAAGCTTATTGAGAAGTGACCCAACCCCTGTGGTGGTTGTGTTAGGAAGCAATCAATGATGATACAATTAGCCAGCTGATTAGGTCCCTTCCTTGTTGCTTCTCCAAGAAGAGGAGAGATAGTAGCTGATTGAGAACCCACAGTAGCCAGACAGACAGATGCTGCAGTGGCTTTGCACCTTCCCATATGCTACATCCTCCTCTCCCAGCACCTGGATTTCCATTTGTGATTTGGGCTGTCTTTCACATCTGGCTTTCCACCCATCATCTCCCCTTTCCAGAGAGGACAAACATATGCACCCTGACTTCCCAGGCAGAGCAATCCTCAAGAAAACACATGCAGAAACTCAATGTTCCCTGGCCTCTCCATAGGTTTTACAAACAATATTTTTTAGTCAGATACCAGTATTACCAGGCTCAGTTTTAAAAAAGGAAAGCAGGACACTTACCAATTTGTTCACTTTGAGTTGAGAGGAAAAGAACTTGAAGACTTCTGCTTTTTTGTCAAGAGGTTTAATAGTTAACTATACAGGCAAAAGAAAAAAAGAAAGGAAACAGTGAGAAAGACAAAAACAAAGCTGAAACTATTAATGCTAATGCAAACTTTAGCCTATCTCCATTTCTCTCCAGGGAAGCAGTGATTTAGGCCACAAATGTGGGCAGAGTGATGCAAAAATGTTTTGCTCAAAAGAATCAGAATCAGGGCTGCTGTTACACAAGTTCCTCATCTGCTCCCATAGCAGGCTACGTTAGGAGATAAAGCCTCCCACAGACCCACCCTGGTGCCAGTTTGGATGGTGGTTTCTGTAACAATACCACCTGTGCATTGCACACTATACTAAGAAGACTGAAACAAGTACTGGTTATCCAGAAAACAGAATACCTTACTAATCCTCAGAAGTCATATTCTTAAAGTCAGGGAGATGTCAAACACCTCTCTGAATACCAATCATTGGAGGTGCAACCAAAATGTATCAAGGACCTGAAGGACTTGTTCTTCTGACCAGCAGATAACAGTCCTGGAGCTCCTGATTTCTTTCCAGAGGACACGAAGGGCTTTGATGCTGCCAGGTCAGTACACACTGTTTCACTTCAAATGTTGTGCTCAGTTTGGCTGTATAACAAAATACAGCTCCATTCTTTAAGATCCTGTTTTCCATGACTCATGGGTTAGCTAACACTATTCCTATAATTCATTTGCGATGTAATGTATAATTTCAGGCCATCTGAGTCACCAAGAGCATAATGTCCTACAGCTCATTTCACCCCGTAGGTAACAACTGGTTGGATGCATTGCCTTGTGAGGAGCAGGGCTGTGAATGTGTCACTCAATACAGTGGAGCTTTAATATAGGGCTGCCCAATTTCCCACTAACAGGGAGTTAAAGCAGTTTATTCACAGACCAGAGGGGAAGTTTAATGTCATGCAAAGACATGCAAAGAACTCCTGTAGGCTGCCCTGCCTGATTTAATGTATGCACATCTACCTCCAGACATCAAATCTCATCCTCAATGTTTTTCAAAAGGCCCACAGAAAATGGAACAGGCTGTGCTGTCCTTTGGCTGACAAATTCCACGTATTCCAGTACCAATGTAGTTTTTCTGGGTTTGTTCTTCTGATTATAGTTTTCCATGTAGCCACATGATTTGTAATAAGACTAAATTTCATCCACTCCCCACAGTGTTTTCTACAATTAAAAGATGGGCTCTGAAATCACAAGTGAAATTGCAGTGATAGGGTTGTGCTGAAGACTGAAATCATGCACTGACAAACTGGCAGAATTTAGGCAGAAAAACATGTATGTCTCCTCCATGTCTCCCCTTGCCACTGTGCTTCAAACCTCAGCTACAAGGACTGTTTCTGCATGTGAAAATGGCATTAAGTGTTTATGGGTCATCTACTTCCTGCTGAGATAACTGAAGAAGCTAGTCACGGTGGTATTCATAATATCTATGTTTTTCAGAGATCAACACACTTGTTTTGCAAAGGACAAGCAGCAGGGAAGTAACCAGAATAGAGGGCTCCAAAAGTTTATAGAGAGCTCAGAGGAGCCTCTGGCTCCTAGAGGAACTGAGGTTATGCAGCACATCTGAAAGGCAGGTCTGTTATTTTTATTTTTTGTAACAAAGCTCCCTATGATTTTCCCCTTCACCCCCAAATTATTTAAACAGAGACAGCTTTCAGCCTGTTCCAAGAATCCCAGTCCACACCCATGCCCATATAAAAATAACAACATATCAAAGCCATCATACCTCTTTCTCGCTATAGGAAATGTTTCTGATAGCACTCCACTCAAACGACTTATTCGGAGAGAACCTGTTATTAATGCTGTAGACATGAATACCCTTGGCATCAACTCCAAGTAGGAGATCTGTATGGTTTTTATTTTGCTAAAAAACAATAGATATCAGTAAATGCCATTTATGGTGACATTAAACAACCACACACAATTCTAACACATTGATATTTTTCTGTATTTTTAGGAAATTGATGTTTCCGCAAAATACTATGAATGTTGTCACTGCTAGCTAATAAACCCAGTCCTCTAGGTTGACTATAGCAGCTCAAACTTAGACTATTTTTCTTTCTTCCTATTACATACCCAGAGCTACTCAAGACCTTTGTCAGATGGTCAAACATTAAGATTAACTGTTTTATTCACCTAGTTATTTAGCAGGCAAGTAAAAGTCAGGACAATCAGTCCACAGCCCACCAGCAGCAGAGAAAAGCAGCAGTCAGGAGTCCCAGTTCCAAACTCCCTGGAGGATTTTAACAGGACAGTACCATCATCTACTGCAATTGAAAACTGCTAAAATAAAGGACTTACAGCAATTGGGAAATAGTTGACACCATACATTTCCAAGTCTTGGGCAATTTTCAGGTAGTTCATCTCAGCTTCATCCCTAGAGAATAAAGCCATGGTTATACTTGGAGATTCCTTTCCAACCTTTCTCTCCTAGCTGACTCTACATTTCCCACTTAGAACAGACTATCTGGTCCCTTGTATCTTAATTTTGCCGTCTTACTCTCAACAATAGAAAAAGGATAATAAAAACAGCATCTCTACAGAATAAAGACAGTAAAGCTGTACCTATTTTGAATCATGTATAGTGTAATCTTTATTAAAATTCAAGTCCAGTCTTATCCTTGTGTTAGTTTTACCACTCCATCATATTATGTCTTGGAGACCTACCCTACCATTGTTTTCCATGACTTGAGGATATTTCTTTCAGGAAATAGAGTTCGTTGAGAAATGAGTCCTGAACAAATTCTAAACAGAGCTTTGGGCAGAGGCCAAAGAAGGATGAGAATCTCCACCCACTGTTCTTCTCCCTTCAAGGTGAGGCATAAAAGTCCTGAGGAAAATATTCAGTAAAAATAGTGCTAAAAAGCATCTAGAACAGCCAAAGAGAAATTGAACTGAAATATTAGGAAAGGCTGCCTCTGGGTGCCAACAGCTCCTACTTCTTGTTTAATTGCATTTCCATACATGCTGAATGTCCACATGGACTAGCACCAAAAGTCAGTCCTGGAACTATGATGGCATATCTTTACTGGTTTGGTCCCTTGCTAGGTACGCTGACACCCTTTTGTGCCATGATTTTCACAAGGTATAAAATATATCAGATTCATTCATTTTATTCTAGGGGGAGACTGGTGTAGTATGGCTCCAGAAAGGCAGCTGCTCCACAGGTCAGACATGCCAGTAACTCCCAGGTAGCTAACAGCCTTAAATTAAAAGGCTGAACTCTCAGGACTAACTGCAAATTCAACACAACTCAGACTTTCTACAGGAACTTCTCTCTGCTGGCATCTGATGAGACAGGACTCCTGGTTTAGATATGTTAGGTCACGAAGCTCTGCAAGAGCCCTCAGCTTTTCTGTTCACTTCAAAGCAAGTCCAGTTTACAAGCACTTGGAGCCCTACTCAAGACACTTTTTACCCCAGAGGAGTGCATGTTTGTATTCTTAGTTATAAATTAATCTATTAACATCACATCTTGCAAACCAGTATTTTTTTGCTCACCCTACAAAAGCCAAATTTCACTGAAGACAGTGAATAACCAGTTACTGAAATGTATGAGATTTCCGAAGAATTAAATTATTTCAATACCTGGCGATACCCCTGTGTTCAGCATACCAAGCAGTAATCTTTTCTTCCCACATCTCTGCTGTCAGCTGGTACTGCCTGAGGACCTACAGAGAAAGGATGGAGTTTGGTTTCCTTTGAAGATACAAATACATGTGCTGCTTCTCCCAAACAATGTGAATGCAGTTCACAGCTCAGTCATTTTGTCAAGTTCAGGGTAGAAGCAACAATATCTAATGCTCTCATTAATCCCACAGCAGTATCTGTGTTGCAAAGAGTAGATTCAAAGATTTGGTTTTATACAGAATAAAGACTTACCCTTTTGGGTAAAAGTTCATCATGGGCTAGAAAGCCCGGCTCATGAAAATTTGGGTCGTAGTCACCATACTGTCCCAAGAAAAGAAAAGATACTTCAGTTTGTTAGATGCAGGACGCTGAAGAACTTGTTGCTTACGTAGTTTGATACGATTGCTTGAGACAGATTTTGCTTTGGTTCTCTCATATAAAGGGTAACACATAATAAACAGGTTCTCCCCATCTGAACTGTCCATGGAAGTTACTTCCAGCCTTTGTGCTATGCGTGTGGCTCCAATAGAGCCACTAAGGTGGCCTATAACCTTAGACTCCAGTCCTAGCCTGCAGTTCTCAGTAGCAGCAGATCTGAAGGAATCTCCCACGACTTCATACCCTCCTCTGAATCACAGGCTACGTTCAGGAGTGTAAGCTCCCCTACTCCTATAGCCTACTGCATATAGGCTGGGCTGCTGCAGAGGGCCAGCCCTGCTAAGAACTTGTGTTCACCTCCTGCCAGTGTATAAGTTTGGCTCTCAGTGGCATGAAGTGAACTATGTTCTGAGAGATACTAAAAAAAACATGAGGTCCTTCCATTGTGAGCTCTGGTATCAGCACCTGCTGTATCCATGGACATTTTTTAAAACAACAGGAAATAATTCTAGCTGGGAAAAAGATTACATTAAAATGCTAGGTCAAAAAAAATCCCCTAAGCTGCAAAAGCATAGAATACCAAAATCCATGTAGTGGCATCTAATGTTTATTTTTCTAGCTGTGCCTGTACCTCCCAGGATGACCTACTTTAATAGCAAATTTTAACACTGCTGTTTTACACATCACCATGTATGTTGCTTAAAAAAGAAAAATAAATAAAAAGGAGTACTTCTATGCACAAACCTTGGCCTGAACAGCATAAGAAGCCAGTAAAACTGTTGCTTCTGGAGAACAATAGATTTCCTCATTCAGTATTTGTTTCTTAACCTAAATCAAGAGAAAAAGGGAGCAAGTTAAAGAAGCTCAAAAATCAGGGCTTATGTCAGGCTTGAAATGAAACTAGACATGCCCAGACTATAACTTGGCACCAAACATCATCATTATGAATGAATAACATCAACAATAAAATGGCATTCAGAAACACAGGAAGCCTTTACTTAGCATTACATTTAATGGAAAAAAAAGAGACAACAAACCAACTTTTGAAAGTTAAAGTGTCTTAATTCTAAGTTCATAGAAATGCCAGTCAGCTGTCTCCACACATTTATATAAGAAGTCCTGAAAAAGAATGTGTTATAAAACATGATTTTTATTGTCTGTACTTCATTCCTTTTAACAATTCTTCTTTTTCTTCTTGCTTTGGAAAAGTTAGCTTTAAAACACCGAATTTTAGGTTGGAAGGGACCTCTAGAGGTTATCTAGTCAAAGCAGGTCCAATTAGACCTGATTGCTCAGGTCTATCCAGCTGACTGATATTGCCAAAGACAGAGACATACTGAAAACCATAACAGTATGTTCTTAAACTTTCCAGAATGAGAGAATAAAGGAGACCCCACAAAGGAAAGCTGACTAATAGAGCACTTAATTTATTCAGTTACAGTGCTCTAAACAAAACAAAAACACAGGGGCTTATTAAAAATAAAAGCCTAGTATAATTGGTAAAGATTCTTTTAACACTCATGGTGCTACCAAGATCAGAGGTGTAATAATCTGTAAAATGTTGCTTGATTTTAAATCATTTGCATAATTTTTACTTGAAAACCTAAAGAGGGAAGGGGAAATTAATCTTCACAAATCCTCCTCTCAGGTGTAATGTGTTTAGCCTACTAACAAGCACAAGACAAAAAAATTTTGCATAATGCACAGTCTTAAACATTTCCAAAAAAAAAATTAGTTGAGATAGCACTGAGCTATCTTTACAAATACACTTTGGCACTGTAGGTACTCTGAACTGAAATGAACCATCAAGAAAGTTTTTCTTTTAAATTTAGTCTCTGGTGAGTACGATATATGAACCTGAGTTATAGTACAGGGAAAATTCTTTCTAAGCTGATAAAATGGAAAGAATGAAAAGACAAGACTTCCAAATTGGAAAGCTCCAGCTTTCATACTCCATGGTGCAAATCATGTGTTTCGGAATTTAGAACAACTTAAGATAAATCCCCCATAAGTGTCTAGGGTTTTTTTTCTGATCAGTTCTCACAAGGACATTTGGTTATACTTCTTTGTGAAGGAGCAAATTACCTAATCTTTAAACGGACAACATTAAGCTTTAGTCATTTACATTTATTCACACATTTTTCAAAAAGCTGTTATGTCACATTAGTTTGTGAAGGTCTGAACAGTCAGTAGAGCTGAAATCTGTAGGCATCCAGATGTCCGTACATGTTTTTCCTATTAGCATCCAGGTGTGATCTTAAGTTCTTATAGTCAGGAAACTTTGCAAGTTCAAATTTGTTTCAGTCTTGGTTTTCTACTTTGGAATGAGAAGAATTTGCTAATTGCGTATCTGCTAGTCAAGGCAGGTTCAAGGAGAAAAGAAAAAGTGAAAAAAATCAGGATTAAAAGACTAGGAAAAGAGTCCCTCTCATTCCTTTCCAAAATTAGCTTACAAATCAAACTGCCAAGTGGTTAAGGGTTCTGGATGAAGTTCTAGTTAGTATATTAACCCTTGGAACAACAGCATTTTCCCATTACTTCATTAACACATCCTCCTCAGAGAACAAGTGTATTTACTGTGTTTGTTTACAGATGCAGAATGAATTTATTTCATACATCCAACCTACTTGCACAGACACATACTGCTGAAAGCTACCAGGATAAAGCAACACACCAGAAGGCTGTAACTTGCAGAGCACTCCACAGCAACTCTGAAGAGAAGCTGGATGTCACAGACATTGGAACAAAGAGCTGACCAACAAGTGACCATCCAAAACTCAATGCTTCTGTACCTTTTACTACAGCTACAGCCTGTTGCTGCAGCTATGGAGCCACAGCATGGCTATTCCTGATTGACACATCTTTATTTTGATTAAGAAACACTGTACTCCAAGAATCTGCTCCTTTATCTACATTTTAAATGGGGCTAAGAGAACCCTAACAATTTCTGGGACAAAAGAAAAACAAGTGGCAAATAAGAAAGCTACCTCTGCAAAGCTACTAGAACATGCATGTGTGGAGTTAACTTTATTTCTTTTACTGGCTTCCATCTCATGGAAACTTGTAAATTTGTAAGAACCACCATGGTGTACAGACCAAGCTGTGTTCACTCAGCTAACAACTGTGCTCTTGAGCATAGTACTGCTGTCCTGCAGCTCCTATGGCAGAGCTGAAATGGGTTCTGTTATCTGTAACAAGGATTTGTCAGGGCTGGGAATTTATTCTGCTAGCATGAGAAGCAGGCACCCAGTTCAATGGGGTAGGGAAGAGAACTCAAACTGGCTAATTTGACTGGCAGAAGTCAGTATGCACAAGTCTGGACATTTCAGAAGACTACCATCACCACACCAAGAGAACAGCACTTCTCATCCAGGGCCTATCAGACAACATGATGATGCCTCCAGACTTTGTCTTTAAAAGAATCACACATTGTGGTGAGTTTTCTGTTTGAGTCATAGCTGTGCATGCTGCTCCACTCCTTTTGAAACTCGCTAGATGAACAAGCCTGTATTTCAGAATGGCTATCAAATTCTATGATCTTTTTTCCCTACAATCCAAAATGAAGATTTAAGGACAGGTTAGGGAATTCTTGTTTTCTAGTGACTGTGCCTTCTACAGTCATACACAACAAGATCTCCCAGTAACCACCCGGACTATTTTTAGGAACTTGCAAGTTTTAGTTTCAGGGATAGGCCGTAGTCACAGGTCTTGTTCCATCTGCAGCTGATACGGGTGAAAAAGCTTATTGTCCCCAACTGCTTATCACCATTCCTTCCCTCTTCTCCACCTTCACAACTGCAACCATAATTGCTTGCGTAGTCACTCCCATGCACAGCACGTACATCTAATAACAGGTCTCTTCTAATTCTGCTCATTTTGAAAGAACTAGGTTAGGGAATGGTTACACAAGAGGTTACACCAGCAGGTCTAAGACAACGATGACAAGCAGCTGTTGAGACTCTCTTCATCCAATTTAGCTGCAGCCAGAGCAGACCAGATGACAGTCCTCAAGACAGCTTCTGAAGCTGATAAAAATGATGGCTTCACTTCATCCTTCCCAGCACTGACCAGTTAGGGCAAAAGCCTCACAGTTCTTCAGGCAGTGACAGCCTTGCATGGATTTTTTTATTTTTTAACACATACTATAGGAGCAAAACAAGTCTGGAATACCCAGATATGGAATTATCACCCAAACTGCTAGGTGTAAAAGTCATTTTACATGAAACTACAGGTCTCAGCAATTTAGCTCCCTTTCCTAGCACAAGCAGTAAGAGAAGTCATCAAGAGAACAAAAACATGCAGAAAGCAAACAACATTCAGCCTACTAGTACACAAAACCACAGCAGTCAGGAGAGAAGTTTGTATTTCATAAAAATGAGATCTTTACAGAGACACTGATACAACTGAAGCCAGCAGAATTGTTCTGAGACTAACAGCTGCCAACAAGATCAAAGACAACACAAAAGGACTGGGGTAAATACAGAAGGAATTCATGGTTAAAAACTGTTCCTGACCTGAAGGAAGAATAAATGCTGGGTAATTTCCTGTAATAGTTCCTCTTCTACCTTCTCTGGGTAGAATTTAGCCAAAAAATGAAAGCTAATGGGATCTTCTTTGGGGATTTCTTGATCTAAAACCTGTTTACAGATAAAATAAAATCAGCAGCAAAAATAGTACATAAGTATCTCGAAATAATATTCCAGAGGAAAATCAGAAACCAGCCTTTTAGAAGGAAGGACAATCCTGAGCTTTAATCTAATAGCAATCCGTGCATATAGTGGCAATTGGTGTGTGATACTTCAGGCCAAATGTGATAGAAGCAAATAACACAACGAACTTCAGTGTTAAAAAAATTATACCATCTAAAATTATGAGTTGTCATGCAACATTCCTTTAGCTCCTGTGCTAAAAGTAAATCTTTCCTTAAGTGGAAAACTGCCACACTTATTTTTTGTTTCCTATACCTTTTTGTCCATCTTCAACCAGGTGCACATTCCTTTTATTGTGTACTGCAAGCCAAAGAACCAAGTCTCCCTTAAACCAAGTGCTCGGCACACCAGGTCAAACAAGTCCTTCCCCTTCCACTTCATCTAAAGGGGAAAGAGAAAATTAAGAAAAACAGGTATGTCTTGAATGAATTTGCTACATTTCAGTCAAGCAAACTAGGCTACCATTTGCCTTTCTCTCTCCTATGAACTCTTATTTCACCTTTAGCTTTTCAATGAAATATGTCTACTGCTGTCTACAGCAAAGGTGCAATAGTGACAATGCTCTACCTCCTCTTCCTCTCCTCTGGGGGAACACTCACAGAGCAGCTGTAGTCATTTAAGCACAGCATCAAGCACTTCATGAGCACAGGGAATGATGACTGTACTATTGATTTCCCAGAACAGGGCAAGGCTTTATTAATACTTGTAAAAAACTTATTCAATAGCTTATACAATTAGAGAGACAGAGAAGGACAGGGGAAATAAAAGGAGTGTCAGGGCACAGTGTAGAAATGCCAAACAATGAAAGCAAATCCATCTTTCACATACCTCAGCTATTTCAGTGGCACCAAGTGAAGCTTTTATGCTACTCTGATTTAAACGAACAGGAACCTGTCTTCTAGAATCATTTAGTAGCCTGGCTCCACAGAGAGCAAACTTTGATTAAAGGTCCTGAAATTCACACATATCTTGCCTCATTTTTTCACTGAAGTGGCTGCACATCTGTTTCTTCTATTTAGCTACATGTTAAAAAGATGATTTTGTCTAATTGCTTGGGTCAGCCACTAAAAACTTAATGGCAGGAAAAAAAAAACTTCTAGGCAATAATCATCCCAGCAAGAGAGCAATATTTGGTGAGAAGGGAGAGAGCAAAGGAAGGAACACATTAAGCTGAATTTGTTAACAAGGACTCTGATCTCTAAATCAATTTTTCTAAATTCTTTATTTTCACAGCTCTGCCTGTAAGTACTTTAGATCAGTAAGTCACAGAAGAGCACTGCTTGTGACTAATCTATTCTGTCTAAGGGACCTAATAAATGAAGTAATAAATGCCCCACAGGACAGTCAAGTCTCTCATTAGAATTGCCAGTCCCACTGGCACTTTGGTTTTCTAACTCCTCTTCCCAAAGTAACTGTCTTTTTTTGCTTTTGCTGGATGATTAGGAATTAATCAGGCACAGTTCTGTCTCCTCAGTAGTGCAGCCCAATTCATTTAGCAATTGATCACTTGCTATTTTTGTTTTCTTCCATATTTTTCTGCAGTCATGATTTCTCTACCCAATTTATCTTTTCTGTCCAGAGATAAAAACCAGCCATTGTAGTAAAGAAATAAACTGGAGTTTACAAATGGCAAATTTGAAGAGAATGTCCCAGATCAACTGAGCAGAAAAGCATCATTTTAGAAATTATTTTATAAGCAACATCTTAGGACCAGCTCTGACCAGGCTTCTTTATCCAAGCTAGCAGTGTCTTAAAGAGTTGTGTCACTTCTGAAAAAATAATTTTGTTAAGAAGTAGGTATACTTACAAACAAGCCCTGCATCATGTGCTGGAATTCTTATGAAGAAAGTAGGCCTATTGTTAATTTAGCTGTGTCAGTCAAATGGATTTCACAGAAACAGCTTTAAATTCTGGATGGTTATCTGAGAGTAAGTAATCCAATGTTTATAAAAATAATAGATCAGTTTTAAGACCATCCATGAACTGATAATCTGAACTTTCAGAATTTATATCTTTCTAATATAAAGGTCAGTCTCCATCTTTCTAGCATTCTGCTGAGGACTTACCTCACAGCTGAACTCCATTTCAGCATCCACTGTTATAATTTTGACTTTAAAAGTCTTCGGTTGTTTCTTCTTCAGGCCTCTGATGGACATATTTTTTAGTTTATGGGGATAGCCACACCTGAAATTAAATAGGTGTTACATTTAAGGCTGGAAATTTAGTAACATTTTCTTGGCTAGATTCCAAAGTAGGATGAGTCCAAACTTGCAGAATAAAGTTGCCTTTAAATATACATTTTTGTGTCCAAGACAATAAGAAAGGATGTTGAAACAAAAAAATTAGTTTAACCTTTAAATTTAGTTTGCTCCTTAAAATAAATTGCCGGAAGATGTCATTCCTGTCTTTCCTCGGACCTCGGCAAACACTGGGTTCCTACAGCACTAGAAGGAACATCATCCAGACCTTATATTGCAAGGTCCAGGGGCCTGCCTGTCACTACAGCTGAGGACACCTAGGGAAGCTCCAACCCAGCCCTCATGCTCCACACAATCACCCATGCCCCCGCAATTCAGCAGTCTCTTGCAGCAAAACTCTGCAACGGATGAATCTTTACAGTTTCATAGAAGTAATACCTGGCTTTTGAATAATGCCAACAGAAATATGACATTCCTCATCCCTTTGACAGATCCAAGCAAAATTTCCTTTCTCAAAGGTCTCCGTGGCATGCACCAACACCAAATGCATCAGTGGAAGCCCCACTTGTAAAATGCACAGTAGAGCACTACATCACGCAGAGCAACACTTTACAGTACCAAATCCAGCTCAATCCTCCTCCATCAGTTATGGCTCCTTGGGCAACTAACCTATTGAGTTTCTTTACAGGAGATCTTACCTCCCTGAACCGATACAAATGACAAAAGCATATGCAATGAAATTAAGTTGGATTTACCATGTTCTCTTCAGCATACTAATTCACAATGATGAATGTTATTTAGAACAGAAATTTTCCCAGAAGCGTTCTTGTGAATTGAATTTAATTTTACAGAAGCCTACAGAAAATTCCTTTACAGATCTTCTGTTCTAAATGTAATCAACTGAATGCCACCAAGAAAACCGATGAGACATGCTGTTTCCACAGCCACAAGGGTTTTGTGGATACCATTCAAACCAAATGTTGAAAGTTGGGGTTAAATGATAGTGTGAATCTGCACTATGCAGTTCTCAGATGTTTATTCCTGAACACAGAAAATCAGCCTGTAAATTTTTCTTCTTCTTTTTCTTTATAAAATGAACAGCTCAGACTTGCACAATCTAGTTAGTATCTGTGAACTATATAGGTCAACAAGAGACTGAGGCGTTCTCGGTTTCCTACAATATAAAACTATTACAGTGTGGCAGACTTCCAATCTCTCCTTAAGGAATTCCAAAATAAAGTTCTAGTTTCAACTGAAAAGTTCCATTTGTCTGAACCTTCCAGGATTTTATAAAGTATCTTGTCCCCTTCTTTGCTTCTGCTGAGCTCTAAATTGGCTTGCAAACATACTAATTATTTTCCACTTACTTTGTATATGCCCCTCATCCAAAAATTTCAAGCTAGCTAAATAAGAGGTAACATGTATATGGAAATTTTTCTTTTCAAATTGTAGGGAAGTTGAAGCAGAGAACATATGAGTTATATACCAAATCATATGGACATCAGCAGCAGAGTTGAGAACAAGTACTTGAGACAACTCAGAGTGGGGAAGAACAGCTCAGGAGGAAATTCATCTTTCTGACACCACTGAGACCAGCTGAGGAGCCCTCTCCCTCCAGTTGGCTCTGGTAAAGCTTCTGCTGAAGTCTTGTTCGGTTTGGGGCAACACACTCCAGGAAAGATAATGGGCTAACTGGAGAGAATCCAAAGGAGATGTCCAAGGGTTAGAAAATCATCTGTGGTAAAATCAAAGTACTGGTTAGTACAGAGAAGTGACAAGTGTGATGAGACATTATAACATCTGCTCTTTGTGACCACAATGGTTAGGACAAGGAATAATAGGCTTAATTAAACTGCAAACAGGTTGCACACTGAGAAAAATTCACTAACAATAAGAACATTATGATGCTGGAAAAGCATAGTATGAAATTTCTATCTTTCTGAACTTCTACCCCAAACAGGGTAACAGTATCTCCTCCCTCCTCAAGACTGGAGGGAACCACATGCCCTCAACACTCTCTCCCCAAGCTGGTCCTTCTGTTGGTACCTGCCACCAGTCCTAGGAGAGGCCAGTCCGCACTACCGAGAATCAGTGTCAGCCAGGGTGCTTCAGGGATAGGCATGTCCAGAGCCCAAGTCCCATCACCCCCAGCACACCCCCTTGTCCTCAGGGACTATTGTTTTAGAGAAGTGAAAAAACAGATCTTGCCACAAAGTGTGTTTTCTCTATAATTTAGGCAACACCTCAGTGCACACTGCTGAGGAGAGCTCAGGTCCTTTCTATTTAGCATAGAAAAGTGTTTTCAATTAAGGGGAAAGGAATATTTAAAACCAAAAAATGACCACAGCAGTAATTATTCCAGTAATGTTTTGATTTCTAATCTGCAAGCTGCAACACAGCTAACAGCAAAATTATATTTTAACCTGTTACATTCCAAAGGTCTTTCCTGTCCAGTTTTCTTCAAAACCAGAGATTTACTGTAAATAATTGTACCACTGGATACAGCAGTTAAAGCATGAGAACTGCAAACTACTATAAAATTCTGGAAACAACCACTTCTATTAGTTCTAGAAGAAACACCAATGGCTGAAGACAAAGGAGAAAAAAGCTTCATAATTCATTTCTAATATGTAATTTGAAACAGCCAATTGAATTAAACAGGAACTTGGAGTTAAGGCCAGTACAGAACATTCTCAAAGAGTTTCATATGGAAAACGCTGAACAGATAAAATTGAACAACTGCAGAAGAATGTACTAATTTTCTCAAAATATGTCAAAAACACCAGAGCCCTTCATTTTGACTTTGAAGTGCTTTCTTTTTTCTTGTATAACCTGCTTGAAATGACAATATAATTTGTTCAACATTTCCAATAGCATTTTTTTTTCCTTTCCAGAATTTTTATTCCATGGAAAAGTACATTCTGACTCACAGTGAAAAGACATTTTTGAATATCGAATTTTCCCAAGAAATGTAAACTGCATTTTAATCAATAGCACTGGTAAAGAAATAGAAGAGGTTTTCACACTGAATAGCTTAAATGAATGTCAGATACTGACAACATAAGCAAAAGCACTTAACAGTCAAGTTTTTAGAAAAATAACTTTTCCAAATAAGAGAAATCTTACAGAATAAGACAATCTGGGTTTGCAATCTTTTGTTTAAATGCAAAAGCAATCCACTCTCTAGATCCCTAATAACAACATTTAACTGTGAATCATGTGCAACGTGTTTCGAGATAGAGTTTCTGTCACTGAGCTCCAGTGATTTATTTCTGCAGTTGCCACAGGGATGTAAGCTCAAGACTCAGAAGCGGCAAAATGCAATAGATCAGAGCATGTCATAACCTTACCAAATAACACATTAATCCAAAATAGGGTGGGGTGATAAAAGATTCCCATCCAGCCCAAATCTGGGAACAGGTAGTTCAGAAGCTGTGAATGTCCACAGCTTCTCCTGCACCTTAGGAAAACCAACAGAAAGATGACAAAAGCTTTGCTTGATGAGGGGAACAGAAATGCACGGATGAGGAATATAATTTGCAAGAACTAAATGGTCCTGACTGCCTTTTAGGGTGTTCATGTCCAAGACGAAAGAACTGACATCCACCAGCTCTGACTGGATTATAGTCCTCTCCCTTCTTGACAACGAGAAATTAGTGCCTGAGCAAAACATGGGGGTGCAAGGGAAACTGGGAACAACAGGCAATAGCAAGAAGAACTGGCAAGGTGACTCTTGCAAGGACTGATGCTTATCTGTACCACAGCACCAGATGGGCAGTCGCGTTACACCACTGCGCTGCACACTATTGAAATGGGATATACTCACACCTCAGATACCACTTACTGTATCAACTGAAAAGTACAAAGCCAAAGAAAATAAAATCAGCATTCCCCCAAAAAACTCAATAAATCCACCAGAATCCAGTACATCAAGACAGGCACAGAAATACATAAATGAACAAGCTGCAATTAACCTTCCCAGGAGTGAGAGTACAATTTACTTTCAGTTTAGCGTTTCCGAGGTGAATAGATGGTTTGCAGGGCTCTCCATAGGATATAAAGATTTCCCTTCACATGGCACTTGCTCACAGTGACAACTGTGCGTGAGCTATTACCATCTAATCACACCCAAGTGAAAAAGCATCTGTTTTCACACACACAAAAAGCCAGCAGCACATTTTAAGGTGAGACCCCTCTCTTATACCCCCCCAAAAGCAGTCTGCCTTTAAGGATCAGCAACTGTACCATCTACTAGCAAAGTCCTTACACAAGCTGGAAACATAAAACCCCTGGGAATGCAGCACGGTTTAAAGAAACAAGGTTTGGGAAGTACTTTAAGAGCCACCAATAGAAGATGCTTGAAGCATCAACTGCAAAAGTATATTAACATAGACACTACTACAATTTGAAAGTCTCCTGTCATTGCTGAAATATTTACTGCAACTCTTAATTGCAAATTCCCTTGATTCATTATCTTTCTCCTGGCTCTTGAATTTTTATACTTCAGCTCAGAAATTAATGCAAGCAATTTGAATGCAGACAATACAGGAAAGCGTTGTGGGCTTTTTACAGTTGTTGACTCACACTTCTGCCTGTACTCCCTGCCCAAGTAACAATTTAAGCAAAGAATTCACAGCTTTAAAATGGGTCAGCAATACAAAGGTTTTTCTTACCTCTCAATCTAAAAAGAAGTTATCTAAAGTCACTAGTTGGTATCAAGACTTACCTCACAGATCATTTTCTGGATGAAGATGAGAAGAAAAAAAATTATTTTTAATCCAAAAATCCATATTTTTCAGCTGACATCAATATCCAGCCCTCATAAGTTCTGCCACTGAAAACAAAATTCAAGAACAACTTTTATACTTGATCCCCTTTCCTTTGTTTCCTATGAACTGCAGCATGTTAGCGCCCTCTGAAAAATCAAAGAATTGCTTTCCCAGGTGATATGAAAGGCTCTTAACCATTTCCTGCCTGTGCCAGCAAGACTCCTCCCAACTTCTCTCCACTGTAATTCAAGCAATAAGGCACTAACATAAGAGAAACCCATGAATCTTGACTTGGATGTCTGTAAGACCTGATAATGAACTTCCAAATAACTTCTCTGATAGCATTTGATCAAACTGTTTCAGCAGTTCTCCAGCCACACAAAGAATAGCTTGTTCTCACCATACCCAGCCACCTTAAAAAGGGAAGCTGCACAGTGTTGTCCTATTAAGTAAATACAATTCCATACCTGCCTTCTTCCTGTGGTGAAAGATGATGGGACAATAATGCCTAGAGAACAAGCCTGAAAAGTGGGCAGCTGCCAAAATACATGCCAGCAGAAGATAAATGAACACCTTTAAATGAGACAGGGATGGCCTCAGCCTGAAGTCACAGGAACAGAAACCACAAGCTCCATGAGCTGCCAGTGCTGTCCCAAAATCTGAGTTCTTCTACCCAGTGTACCTCAAAAGCAACAGCAAAGTCAAGACTTTTTTTGACATTATTCAGTTTGTAAGGTTTTTTTCAACACTCCATTTTAGAAACATATTTACAGAAACTGAATTTCTACCAGAGTATAGATAAGCAAATGCAACAGGCCAGCTCTCACTTCACACAGGTTATAATTATTTAAAATTTACATGGAAATCCTTCAAGATTTGACTCATTTATGTAACAGCAGGTGGAAGAGCACATTTCACAATACCCCACAGCCAAAGACTGTGCTGACAGTCAGCTTCATCCCCTGGAATTCAGGGCATAAAACAGTCCCTCAGCTCTCACACCTCTGCCTCACCTTCTTCCAGCACTGCCAGACTGAGGCCTGCTACAGATTGTGTCCAGCCCCACAGCACATCTTGCTGCTGAACACAGCACCACCTCATCAGTTACTTATACCAAAAATCAGGGTGAATTTGGCTATGTGAGCCCTCAGGCACCAGAGGTAGCACAAGTCTCCCCTCAGATGGTGCCTCCCTAAGGAAACACGGCCCAGGCTCACAGCCAGCATCCACTCTCCAGTCTTCCCTAGTTGCAGGCCCAGGTAGGACCCCCTGTCTCCTGAGCAAGGAAAAAAGCCTCATTCCCACAGGGTTTGGTCTCTTCCTGCACGCTGAAGCGGCCTCAGCCACCACCCGCCTCCGACCCTCCCTCACCCGCTTCTAAAGGCGCGAGGGCGGCTGCCTGCGCCTTTAAAACCCCCCAGGCTCCTCCCCCCGCAGCCGGCCCCGCCCCGCTGCCGCGCGGCTCTTCCGGCCTCGGCCCCGCCCCTTCCGGCTCCCTTTCCTTAAGGCCCCTGAGGCGCGGCGGCGGCGTTGCTGGTGAGAGGGGCCGGGGGCGGCCGCGGTGGGGCCGGGGGCACTTGTGGCTAAGGTGCTGTGCTGAGGCCTGGTGCTTGCGAGATAGGGCCTTCCCCTTCGGCCCTGCTGGCGGGGTGGTTGCCGAGGCTGGGCCTGGCGTGGAGGGCTGTGGAGACCCGGGTGGGGCGGGCGGAAGGCTTCTAATCTCTCTGAGCTTCCTCTTTGCTGTGAGAGACACCCAGCCTAGCTGTCTGCCTCCTGTCTTCCTGGTAGCTCCCTTGTGCTTATTTTGTACACGTTTGCCTCTCCCCGACCTGGTCACTGTGTAGTTGGTGGTGGTTAGCCCTGTTTTACAGGAGGGCCTCACACTGACTCCCTCCTGCAGCCCTGCGGGTCATACAGCTGAGTCAGGGATGGTAAAAGCAACCCTAAGCATTGCTGCTTGAAGCATTTCACCCTATGGATGTGCCTCTGTATCCCTAAATTTTTCTTTTGAGGTGTTGCAACGTTAAAGCAACTGTCATTTAATCTTACAAAATGGATAGGTGGAGAATTCAACAAGTGTCAGTTGTGCTTAACAGTACATAGCTGGGTGGGAGAGGAAAAGGTTATTGGTCTTCATCAGTTTTAATATTGGTTCAAGTCTTCTAATGTTTGGCTATCTATTTTGCCCATGACTCTTGTAAGAGTGGTATGGAAACCTTTCCCTAATTAAACAAGTAAGGGAGTATAATTACTTACAGGAAAGAACTAACTCAAAAGTGATTATGCTTACTGTAGGTCAGACAAATCTGTGATATGTCATTTGCGCTTTGAGAAGCTTATTGCCTTACTTAAGTTTCATCAGCTCAGCTAATAATGAGATACACAGAAGCAAATGACTTTCTGAATAAAAGTTACAGCCTGCTCCCTGTTTGGGCTAGCTCTGGTCATAAACAGAACTGATTAACAGGTCTCCAGCAGAAACAGCTGCTGGAGTATGAGTTAAATTCATAATAACTTCCACAGCTACACATTTCTTATTGTATATGTGACAGTTGGTATGACTCAAAGGAACTTCGTGGACTTTGTGGCTGAAGATCTCATCCTCACTGCCATCCTGAATTACATTTCCCTGGTAATGGGACCATGTTCATACCCCTTCTTATATTGTAAAACAAGGCTGAGGTAGTGCAATAAATGGAGTCTTGAACTGCTCCTATCTGCCCTGTTTTTCCAACAAAATGACCTCATTAAGCTGTTAGTCTGAAATGGAAATCATATTTTGGTATTGATCAGAAACTGGTTATGTTTTTTTTGTTAAAATAACATGTCTGCTTGCTTGTTGCCAGGCACTGGATGACCATAACTAAACAATGTCTGTACCACGTGGAGCTGTCCATGCAAAATGGATAGTAGGGAAAGTAATAGGAACCAAAATGCAGAAAACTGCCAAAGTGAGAGTGACAAGGCTTGTGCTAGATCCTTACTTACTAAAGGTAAAAGCTGATTAACATCTTGTCCTGCATGGTGATTTTTGTACTTTGTGGAGGAATGTTTTATTGATTTGACTCTTAGAATTTTTGATAGCTCTTTACAATGCAAACTCCTTAAGGAACTTGCATAATGATTTGGCTGTGGGGATGACTACAAAGGATGCAAAGCAGTGTGTTGTGAAGACACTTCATTACAAATTATCTGCTAAATGTATTTCTTTGAAGTGCTTTGTTAATGCACTTCATTTGATCTCAGTTGAGAAGGTAAGTTCTTGCTGTTTCACCCTTAGATTTAATTTTTCATATTGATTTGGAGTATGCTTTGTTTTGGAAACTTGACAATAAATTTTGTAGCAGTTTTTCTGTATGCGTAACTGTAAGCATACTTAGTATTTGATTCTGTGTTGTGCTATACGAGCTTTGTATTTATCACTTCTTGTCAATACATTTCAAACAGGGAGGTTAAAATTAGTATTTTCTCCATTTTTAGACAGGGGAACCATGGTACATGTAGGTGGAATAACTTGCCTTTGGTGACCAGAAGGTTAAGGATAGAGTCAGGATTAGATAATGGGTCTTGTGAATCCCAGTCCAATAATTTATGCAGTAGAAGAACTGGTTAACTTCTTTCTTAAAAGAAAGATTCTGAATTCTACTGTTCCAATAAGAATAAATATTGAATTTTTATATGAAAGAAAATGAATTGAGCAAGAAAACTCTCAAATGACAAACTACAAAACGCTGATTTCAGGGCTTATGAACTTTAGATGTATTAGGATGAATAAGAATTAATATCAGTTCTCAAACTGTGGACTGCACAGGAAAGTCATTCAACTTGGAAGAGCCAAGGCAGCTGTCTTGAAGGTGGCACTGGCTGCAGCTTTCTGCCAGTGGAAAGTGGTGATGCTAGGAAGGGTGACCTATGTTAAGTGAAGAGTTTGTTACCTGTATCCACATGTTCACTATGAACAGCTTTTTGTACTTGGCTTTTTCTTCCTCACCTCCTTTTCTACAGGCTCAGTTGGCAACAACACCCTGACCAGAGACTGTCAGGGAAGTGTAGTGCTGTGCTTTCTTTGGAAAAACAGTAGAGTGCACACTTGCATTTCTCTTCATGATCCAAACCAAATCTCATTTAGAAAAAAATATAAGACTTAACTTCTGCTTAGTGAAATTTAGTTTGTTTTATAGTAACTATATATTTGCCAATTGTTTAATTTTGAAATCTAACACCAAGATTTCCTTTTTTCCTTCTACAGTTCTTTAACAAACGAAAAACCTATTTTGCCCATGATCCATTGCAGCAGTGTGTTGTTGGAGACATTGTTCTTCTGAAAGCTTTGCCTGAGCGAAGGAGCAAACATGTGAAACACGAACTGGCTGAAATTGTTTTCAAGGTTGGAAATGTCATAGATCCAATAACAGGAAAGCCCTGTGCAGGAACCAGATTCCTTGAAAATCTGCCAGATTCAGAAAATCTGACCGAGGCAGATACTACCTATCTAAGTGAAAAACTTCAGGAACTTAAAGTTTGTTCAACAGACAAATAGCAGGGAAAATATTTAAACAGAGGGCTTTTCAGCTTGTCTCTGTCAGGGATGTTTGGCCCTGCTGTTGTATGTTAAATGTTTCAGTGAAATTTGTAGTCAAAATAAATAGTAAATATAGTTGCTTATAAGAACAGATGTTACAGATTAATAGGCACCTCCAATCTTTAAATTAGAGAAAATGTGAGTTTAGTGTGAACACTTCATCTTGTTGCATGTAGTTTTACCCCAAGCCTTGACAGTTTCAAAAGCCAGCTGTTAGAATGATTTCTGTATTGAGAAGGACAAGTATATAACTATATAATCTTTAAGTTTGGTGGGAGCATCTTTATATTATTTGATCTGTATTTCAGACAGTCTTTCGTGGTTTGTAGGATTACTTAAGTTAATGCTATTAAACTTTTTGAAAGGAAGTGTAGAATTTTAAAACCAGCTACCTGCATGTGTCCTTATTTCCTCTTACAGTCTTGGTCATACCACATTGCAATATCTTCTGACTTCCAGAATCTCTAATAAAAACATAGCCACTTGCATTTATAGTGGCAGTAAGGTGAGAATAAAAACTTTGGGTAGCTTAACATGGTTGCCTTTGTAACCTGTCCAAAGGAACTATTTAGTTCTAGGAGAGATGGATCTCTTTGACCTGCCAGCAGGAAATAGAAGCTGATGAGAATACAAAGCCAAAAAGGTAGAAGTAAAGATGGTTAGATTTAGACTCATCAGAAAAGCTAAAACCAACATGTTATGGGAGAGACAGGTACTGATTTGCTGCATACTTTACTATGAAACTAGAAGGCCATAGCAGTTAATGATTAAAGATTACTTTATCCTGCTGCAGCTCTGGGGAACTTGTGTCCTGTCTTCAGAACATCAAGCAAACTCAGTGTGCAGCTGTTACAGCAGCCTTGTGTTGCTGACTTTTCACTCAGCTCTAAAGGGGCATCTGCCTCAAAACCCAGAATTTGTGGGGACAGCATTCCCTGTCCCTATATGGAGGAGAGAGTGGTATATTAAAGTCATGAGAACTCCTTTTTGAAGTGTCTACCTATGTCATTGGTCTTTGTTCAAGATCAGAATCTGAAAGAGGTGTGTCTGAAAGGTCCTCTGACCTAAAATATCTTACTTTCAGAAACTGAGCCAGCTTACAGTAGTAAGCTATCAGTTGTATTCCCTTCCATTGTCAGAGTGGTGTAAATCGTGCCCTTTAACTTCCTTCACCTGCACAAAATCAGTTTCAGCTGCCTGCAAACTCCTAACAAAGTCCAGTTGAGCTCAGCAAATTATTTGGTCCAGGAAGAATGAAAAACGTAAAATTTTCTTCAGTGCTTCGAACTGAAAATTACTGCTCTGAATGCTGGGCCTCAAGCATTGTCCTGTGTGTCAGATCAATAAGCTGAGGTGTCAAGACAGCTTGATTCAGATGTCTCTGTGTAAATCAATAATGTCACCATGGTCTCTGACTTTGAGGAAGTGTCTTAAATACATGGCTGTAAGTTTTTCTTGTTGATATGTTTGTTGAAGTGGTTTAGGTTTATGTAAATTACTTAGTAACTGTAGCTGGCTGATAAGGACCTCCTCAAAGTGGAAGGAAAGGAAACCTGGGCTCCGACTCCTGCTCGAGTGAATGTAAAATGTGAAACTTCATCCCTAGCAGAGATTAAGAGAAATCAGACCCAGGGCTGTAGGAATGTATTGTATCCTGCCTTGTATCTGGGCAGGCAATAAAGGAACTTGACCCTCAGTACTTGGGATATGAGTGTTCTAATAACTAGACATAAAATGTTTATAAGATATAGAAAGAGTTTGCTGTTTGGGTAATGTGTTGCATCTACATCTGACAGGGGAAGTAAATCTTTCCCTCTATTTCCTGTGATTTTTCTTGAGTAGCTGTGAAAATGTCTTATTTTTTCTAGGGTTGATTCATCACAGAAGGTTGTCAGGTTTTTTTCAGTTCACAGGTAGGCTCTTGGAGAGTTGCTCGAGAACTCAACATGCTCTCAGATCAAAATGTGATTAAATATACGTAGTCTGAAGTATAACTTGTTTTTAAAAGGGTGACAATTATAGGTTAAAGTGGTTTTTAAAGAGGCACCACAAAGTACTGATGTTAAAGCACAATGCATGTGCTAGCCTCTGATTTACTCTTGCAGAGTGCTGATATAAAAATCATAAAATGGCAATGGAAACTGCGTAGTGAGATAATGCAAACTTTGTATGTGTGATGTAGAAAGACAAGATTTGCTCATTAACTTGTTTTCTATGTTTATTGGCTAGTTGCTTTTAGAACTGTCCTGTAACTCGACCTAATTATAAGTTTGGTATTAATTTAAAGTTATTTAAGGATTTGATGCTAGCACGCAGCACCAGTGTAGCCAAATTAAAGACTACTGTAGCCGGAACAGTGTGAAGAAAACACTTCAGCTATGCGTGCGTGAAAAATTTATTAGAAGAAACAAGTTTTTGCACATGATTCAACACATGCTTCCGCTCTTTCTTAGTGTTTCGCAGGCGAGACCCTAAAGCAGGGCCGGGGTCCCCCCCAGACGCTGGGCAGCCGCGGGAGGGAGGGGGGGTCCTGGGCCGGGGCAGTCCGCGCATGCGCCCCTGAGGCCGCGTCCTCGCGGGGGGCGTGGCTGCGGGACCACCGCCCCATTCCCCCCCCGGCCCCGGCGGCCCGAGCAAGATGGCGGCGCGAGTGTTGCTGCGGCGGAGCCTGGCGGGAGCCAGCGCCGTGCCGCGTCTCCCGCCCGGCGGCGGCCTGGCCCTCAGGTGAGCCCTGAGGGGGTGAGGCGGGCGGGAGAGGGCCGCCGAGCGAGGCTGGAGACGAAGCCGACGCCCCCACCCGCCCCGCGCCTCCCTTCGCGTAGATTTCCCCCTCCCCACCCCTCTCCTGACTGGAAATGGCGCCCCGCTCGCTGGGGCAGCTGACGGGCCGGGCCCGCGGCCCTCCTGTGGGGCGGGGAGCGCGACCCGCTCGGGATGTCCTTCAAGGTCATGGGCCCCAAGGCCAGCCCCTTCCCCTCCCTCCCCCAAGTCCGCCCCTGCGTGGGGATGGCGGCCGCGCCGCTGCCCCGCCGCGCCGGGTGCCCGCTGCCGCCTGTCCCCCGGGCCTAGGCCGCACGGACACAGCAGGGTGCACAGGCACCCCACGGCCACGCATCGCCGGGTTTCGGGGTGCACGGTCACCCCGCACACGTGTGTTCCTGCTGTTGCGCTGTATGGATGCTCAGCACCCAGCTATCCCTCCAGGATCAGGGCGTGCAGCTACTCCGCATCCCAACTCCACCAAGCAACAGGGTGCGTGGCCACCTTGCATCTCGTGGCCTCCGGTGTTGGGGTGCGTGGCTGCACACACAACGCCCCCCTCGCTGTCAGGACGTGCAGCCACTCCACACTCGCAGCGTCTGGGTGCCCCCCTGCCCAACAGCCGGGTTTCCCCCCCAGGGTCAGGGTGCATGGCTGCGCACACCAGCATCTTCCTGCCTTCACGATGCAGAGCTACCATGGACCCCAGCACGTCTGTGCACCCCCCGGGGTGTCAGGGCACCTGTATTCATACTGCCCGTAGCAGCTGGGACGTGTGCACAGGTGCCTGCAACCCCCAGGTCCGGGCACATGCACAAACACATCCGTCGGGTTTTGGGGTGCAGGTGTTTGCATGCTCACGTGTCTGATGTGTGAAAGGTCAGACACATGCACACCTCCTGGGTGGCAGGGGTGCACACACACACACACACAGCTCTTGGGGCACAGGTGTGCACACGTGTGTCTTGGGTGTAGGAAGCAGACACACACGCTCCCTGGGTGTTAGAGACACAGAAGCAGCCAAGCTGGGATGGGTCTACACACATTTTTTCCTCCCTTTCTTTGAAATGGGGAGAGCTGCTGTCTCAAGCCTCAGAATGGGCAGCAGCCCCTGTGCAAGACTAAAGGCATCACTGCAAGCTGCTGTTTAAAACAGGAATGGGTAGAGTTGTGTAGAGGAAATGTTGTGAGATTTTATGTGCATGTTTTGGTGGGTTTTTTTAATTTCAAATAAACTTTGACATCTGTTTAGACCACAGATCCAAAACTGTCAGTTATAGACAAGTTGTTTTTCTTTCTTTTCCAGGCAGACATGGGTTTCTACAAAGTCTAAATACTTGACCTGGTATCTCCCACCCAGTTTATATTTTGTGCTAAAGCAGAAGCTAAGTGGGATAGAAGTGTTTTCACCATCATTCTTAATCTAAGCAAGCTATTCAGTGTTCTCATTTCGTGTTCACAGCCCAATCTTTGTAGCAAGAAAGCTAAGCCCATAGGTAATGCTTGTAGGATAAGAACTTGCTAGCAAAGTCAATCAGTGTCCTAAAAGATTGCATGAAGACTCTCTTTAATAAATATTGTTCCCAGAAAATAAAAAATTGTGAAGTGTGTGATGGTAATTCCATATGGCATATCTACATTCATTCTATGTGTATATTCACCTTTTCATTAGTGGTGTTCGGCGTTTGGAACAATTTGGATCCAATATCTGTTTTACTTGGAGCAGGTATTGTAATATTGTGGGACGTAATGTTAAGCTACTTAAAAGTAGATCTTTTGGATGATGGATTAGTTTTGAACTAATTCATGGTTGATGCTCACAACTGGCAGTCCAAAGACATGAATTTAGTCCCTGCTCCTCCAGAGCTGATCTTGGGTACATATTGCCCACACAAGTGAACCAGTACTCAGTTCAGGGCTTCTTGATTGGTGGGTGTCTACAATGACACCAGTAGTGTAGGACTTCTCTAAGGATATGGATTGAAAAGAAGACCCTAGCATCTCAGATTGGGTGTGCTGACTATCTGTTTTAATAAACTTCAGCTGTTACCATTCTTTAGTATAAATAAAGTGTCTGTTTAGATGGATAGTCATGATTTGTTAGTCATTGTTCGTGAGGAGCTTTACAATTGCTGGGTAAAAGATTTTACATAAAGTATTACTCATTTCATTGTATTGAAAATTAAATATACCTCCAGTTTTAGGTGCAGTCTAACATTCAAGTCACGAGACTCTCCTAATAGCAAAGGAATTTGCTTGTCAGTGTTATCCCCATAACTCCAGTCTGCTCTTGCTGCTGATAAAGCTGGTTCACAAAAAAAAGCAACATGATTATTTGTCTCTTTCATCTTCAAAATTTGCTGCAAACAATAATCCTCCTAGAAGAGTGTTCTGAATATTAGTTTGCTAATTCTGTTTAATGAAGGGGAGGAAATGGCAATAGCTTACAGATCTGTATTGAAAAAATGAGCACTGCAGTACTGGGGTTGAGTTCTGTCTCCTAGAGCCCCATTTGCTATCCGGTGAGCATTAGTGCTTGCTTTAAGGGAGCTTTTTAAAACAACTTGGATTTATTAGGTGGGGTTTACCCCCTATCATCTGGGACAGCTTGAGTTTTGGTGGCACCTCATGTAGATGTGACAACACAAGTGCAGTCACCAGTATCAGGCCTCCCCCAGCTGAGATCAGAGATCGTCTACTCCAGACAGCTGTGTACCCTCTGCTCTAGCAACAGCCTTATCGTGGAATGCCCTTTTAGATGCTTGTACTTAGGAATAGCTGCTTAGCTTTCAGCACAGTAACATGTTTCTGTGTTTGCCTAGGGCCAAAGAAGGCACCATTTTCCATAAATACACCAATAAGGTATTTACCAATTACTTCTTAACTTTGAAGGTCATTTTAGTTGCAGTTGCTTTTGTGGTTGTTACTGTTTTTCTGCTATGAAATACTTTTCCTTTCCTCCATCCTGCTTCCACAGGGTGAACCAGTTCATTATGTTATTTTCAGACATTGGGCCTAAAAGGTTGATTGTTGAAAAACACTGCTAGCGTGAACTACTTTTGTGTAATGCAGACAGCCATGTTCATGAAGATATTTTTCCCAAAGGAAGTTGGTATTTTCTTTCTCTATTTTTTTTCCTTGAATGATTGTCACAAATTTTTGAGATCTGGAAGACAGTTTTATAGCTGAAGATTGATAGCTATCTTTTGGATCTCCTAATCGGTAATTAAGGGTGAAAAGTCGACTTCTGGGCAGGAAAAGGTTTAAATTTCCAACCGTAGTGCTGTGTTTTTAGTATGTCAGATAAATATTTTAGTATTTCAGCAGAAATCCCATATCAAAAAGAAGCAAACTGAAGGAATTGCTTCTTAAGAGAAACAAGAAGAAACATTTGAGCTTGGGGTCCCCTGTCATACATTGTAGAGAATCAGTTAAATATATCAGCTTTCTTGTCCTTCTGCACAGTTTGTGGTGATTGAGGGGTCTTCTGTCAGCTGGAAAAGAGAAGAATAATTCCTTTAACGTCATTTTTGAAAAGCACAGTTATCAGTTGTAATGTTTTGTGTACTCTGTGGTGTGAAGGGAAGTGGTATGATTTTGGAAGTGTAGTTGCAGAAACTGCATAAAGATTAGTTAAAAAGAGATGGTGAAGTTGTTCTGTTTCAAAGAAAGGGAAATTGTGAATGTTGAACAAAGAATGTGGATCTATACCCCTACGTAGTACAGTTGCCAGAATTTGGAATTGAGATACTTGCATGCTGTTTGTTTCCCATCACTCATAATTTCTCCCAAGTCAGACTTGCATTATATTTTTTCTCTTGAAAGATGTGCTATTTAACTTTTCCTTTTTTAGAGCTATATTTAAACAACATAGGAACATATGGGAGTTACTTTCCTGTTTACACTGTACGAAGTTTTCCTTATGCACAGTCTTTTTGCTCTTTTTCACTCTTGTCTGTGTACGTCAGGACAGACCCAGCCTTCTTGAGCTTGATTAAAAAGAAGATAAATAGGCAGCAAAAGCAGCCATCCACCTATTCCCTGCCACGTGCATAAAGAATAAAAGTGGATAGTGTATGGTTAACTGCTCAGCTCTGTCTCTAGTAAAACGGTTTGTGAGGGGGTAAATCTCAGCAGGGAAAGAACTTTGCCTTGCTAGGAAGTGTCTCAGTGGAAAGGTTTAGTAACAGACGTGTACGTAACTGTGTGTTATGATACTGTTTGCATTAAACTTGATTGTGCCTATCTCCCCTGCGTTGTGGGCATTTTCAAGACATGCTCAGTGACAGTATAATGTACTTGTTAATATGTAGGGGGCTGGTATCTTCAGCTAGCAGACCTCGTGAAGACAGTTGGTTAAAATCGCTGTTTGTTCGCAAAGTCGATCCAAGGAAAGATGCTCACTCCAACCTTCTAGCCAAAAGAGAGACCAGCAGTCTGTATAAACTACAGAGTGAGTCATATTTTTATATTTAACATTACCATTTCTTTATTTTGTTCCTGCATTTCTCACATAATGTTGTTGTTTCAGTTCACAATGTAAAACCAGAATGTCTAGAGGCCTACAACAAGCTTTGGTAAGTGTGCGTATTATGTTTTCACTTTTTAGACATGTTGATTTGATCCAAAGCTGTTCTGAAAATTGACAAATATAATTATTTAGAGGGGAGGTGGAAAAATTCTGCTTTTGCTTTCAGGGTATGGTGTTGTATAGATCACACTATTCTTGGAGAGAGATGGCAAAAGATACTTTGCTCAATTCACCCCCTGCCTTCCCTCATGGAGGTGTCATTTTCCTAAGCAGCAATGTAGGATGATGCCTTTTGTGAAAACATGGGAGATGTTTGTTGGAACAGCTCTCCCCCTTCCCCTAGTTGTCTTACAATTGCTGGTCTGTGTGGGTAGATGGGTATGCTAGCATGTCCCACTCCAGCTGCCATGTAGTGGTTATTTTCCTGCATACAGGAAAGGGAGAGAGCACTGGTAAGTAAAACTACATGCCAGTATTAAATTGAAGCATAACTCTGAAGAGATTTTAAAACCCCGGTGGTTGATTTTCTCTCAGCTCATCTATATCCTTCTACAAAAGTAATGTTACTGAAATCTACCCTTAAAGAGCTATGCAAATCCTTGGATAGGATCTTTGCATTGGGGTGATATCCTCCAAAGGGAGCAATACTGTTACAGGTTTTCCAAAAAGTTACAGCTTTATAAAATGTATGAATTAGTAACATTTAAAATTTACTACTTTAAGGACAAAATTGCAGAAATATTAGACCTATTCTGCCTACATAAACACTCCTCTGAAGCCAGAACAACTGCCTTTTCAAGAACTGTATGCTTAAATTTGGAAATGTAGTGAGCCTCACACGTTTCGAAACAGCAGTGCTTTCTCACTGACAGTGATCATCTTGTCAGTTAAATAAAACATTCTTAGCATAAAGATACCCTACTGCAACCAATTTTTTAAGTGTGGTGTATTGGTGAGAATACCAGCTGGACTGAAGGGTGGGGAAGAAGTTCACAACTCCCAGTTAATGGCCTCAACTCTGTTACTGGCTGGCTGTGCAGCCATGAATAGGTCATCTAACATCTCTATACCTTCATGTGTTCATCTTTGAAATGGGGCTAGATAACCCAAAACAGTTTTCCCTGCTTTACAAACATAGAAATCCACTAGAATAACATTCAATCATGAGGTATTTTTAGCTTTTTTGTTTAAAAAAATAATACACAGAGAAGGACAATTGGCATTCGGCCAGCTTGCTGTTTAAAAGCTTAATATAAACATGTCCAATTATACAGGATAGGGAACCACTTCTCTATGTTATCTCATGAGCTACCTAAATGTGGAGTGAAAGCAGAGGCTTTTCAAGGAAAGAGAAAATAGCAAAGAAAGAAACTGCTGACAGCAATCAGATGAAGTATGTGTAGTTAGATCTATTCTTTCCACACCAAAGCAAATTTAAGTATTTCAGGAAAGGAGAAAATTTAAGAATGAAGCAATTAAAAAAACTAAGCCTCTCTGAACTTCCCTCCTTCCTCTCCCTAAATTAAAGATGAACAGGTTAATTCCTTACTCTGTATCAAATCAGAATAATGATTAGTCATCATGTGTTAATAAAGAAATAAGGTAATTAAGACAATTATGAGAGTACTTCATGAATCACTGTGGTTAAGAAGTTCTAATTCTTCTGAAGAATTAGGAACAGTTACTTTTAAAAAAGGAAAAGGTGGTGTTTATAAGGTATTCTGTGGGTGGTTTTTTTCTATAATTTGCAACAAAATATATTTTAGGGTTATTGTAATAATTTAACATTCCTGTTTAAAGCTGCTTGTCTAGGATCTCATTATGCTTTGCAAAAATGAACTGATGGTGAAATATCTTTGGAGAGTCAGTCTGTCATATTATTTATACTATGAGAAGTGAGAAGTCTTGAGGTGCAAATTGGTAATGAGATTTGCTCAAGGCTGTCTAGAAAGTCAGTGGCAGAATCAAGAGGAAAACTCATATCTCTCAGCCCAAGACCAGCCTACCTCTATGATTTAATATTGTGCAGAGACTCACTGCCCGTGAGCCAAACTGAGTAAGAGGGGTAGTTATTCAGGGAAAAATATTAAAATGCAAAGTTCAACCAGACTAATTAACTTGTTCATCAAAGTACAGTGCAATGAAAGCTGTCTTAACCGAGTCAGCAATTGGTAAAACTTAATTTCCTAATGCTAATTTAGGCCACTTCAAAGTTTGAAAAAATGTTAGAAATACTGGAAATAGTCAACAGAAACTTTGTGGTGGAGGTATTTTTAAGGCAGTTTAACTGTGTGCTTTAATGGGTAAGTTGCCTCAAACTAAGACCACTTTCTGAAATTGTAGAAAGCAGTATTGCCGCATACTACGAAAATACTTGTTTTTATTCATTCAGCTCAACAGAATTAATAGCATTATAATTGGTACAGAAGACTGTCCTTTCCTATTTTTTGTGTATTATACCTCCCTTGATAAAGAAAAGCTTTTCCTAAAGCAAATCACCCATGTAGTTAGGCTGCATTTTCTGTAAGTGAGGCATCCTGATACTTATTTTCCTAATGTGTTGGGTAACCTTCTGGGTGATAGACATAATGTATTCCATCAAAAGAATTCTACCATGCTGTGTATTTGTCATACAGTCTAAGAAATGGTAACACTTATCTTAATTTTTCAGTGTTGTAGCTATCTTTCCCCTGTGTAGGAGATCTTTGTATTTCAGCTTTCTCTTCTGAAAAGTAGAGCTTGTGAATTTTCATACCATAATGATAAACGTGTGGTGATTTGTTATACATATCAACTGTAGCCTCCCTGAAGGAGATGCAAAATAGTGTCTGTATTCCTTGTTTTCAAGTCAAGAGGTGCTGCCAAAGATTCATGAAGAAAAACACTACCCATGTGCACTGGTGGGGACTTGGAACACGTGGTACGGAGAGCAAGATCAGGCTGGTAGGAGATAGAAGTACAACAGAATGTAAAACCATACAAGTGAAACGTGTGCTTGGCAGGTTTCTTCTCTTTAAATCATCTCTGTTGACAGTAAACCTTTAGCAATGTATACAGTGAGGGTGTGTGTGCATAAAATTATCAGTAGCCATATTAACATTTACAGTGCTTGCTCTTTGTCTTGTTGAGTTTGACAGTAAAGCATTCATTCCTAAAACCTGTCATATTGTTAATACAGTTTCATGTTTTCCAGGTGGTAGATTAACAGTTTTAGGAAATGCTTGTAAAATGTGGTCCTGTAATACTTTGCGGGCACAGATCATGTTCCTGAATATTTAGGGTAAAGGCAAAGACTTACAAAGACAGAATTTATCTTGCATTGGCCAGTATAAAAGCTTTATTCAGACTTTCATACTGTAATTGCTGTATGATAATGAAATGTAAATCATTCACACCATCTGAAAAAATGATGCATTGTAAACTCAACAGTAAGCTAGGCCTTTACTGGAGGAAAGTAAAAATATTTCTGTTCATGTAAGGATACTACCTAACTATGCAGATTGAAAATATATTGGAACTAGAAATTACTGAAGAGCTGCTAGAGAGGTAACTACAAAGAGTGTAGTGTAGAGAGAAAACCTGGAACATTTCCTAGGCCCTGGGAAATTGAAGGAATGGGAAGCCACGAATACAGAGTGGTGTACTGATATTTGTTATGTAGTTTGTGACGCAGCTCCATTGTTACAGCTGTGCTAGTATCGGTGTCATTGCTTTGTTACTGAAAAATGCAAACACAAGTTTTCCTGCATTCACAGCATATTGCAGTATTGGCACTGAACAAATGCAAAGAAATAACAGTAGATAAACTAAACAATGTCTGAGAAACAATTCTGAAAGTTGAAGGGAAATTGGGGAATGAAGACAATTGAAGTGACCACATCTTAGCCAAGTCTCATTCATTGCTTTTGTAAAGTATTAACACAGACTGTATCTGTAATTGCATCCATAGCCTGCCTTGAAAATGTTAATGCAACAGTTCTGTCAGTGCAATAAAGCAGATTATGGGGGTTTTGACTTGTTCAGTACTTGTGCCCAGGCTGTGTTAATATTAGGTGGATATATCAAATTTGCCCTGGGGATAAGACAGCAGAAGCAGGCGCACTGGATGAATCTGCTATCATAGTGAAGTGCTTTACGTTAGTCTCCACTTCGCTCTCCTGGAAAAGGCACAGGACTGCTTTAGAGGAGAGAAAGTAGCTTTTGTGACTCTGAGGTGAAATATTGTTGCCTTGCTATATTAAGTGCCTGTAAATAAATCTTGTTATGATTTATTGAAGGGATTTATTATGATTTATTAAAGAGAGAGTGCTTTGAAAAAAATCAAATGTAGATACCTGTTCTGAAATTGTTTTTATGGGGAAAATCCTAGCAAATGTAACAACTGTAGCATGTTCAGATATCTTCTGTTTTTTTTAATGTAATGTTTACATCAAAAATAACATTTGCATCATTTTTCATATCCTGCAGAAATTGTGTTGCTCTTTGTGCTTGAATAATTTACTGAACTAAAAAGCCTACACCTCTATTGTTCTTAGATGAAATTGGTATAAAACACATTTTTGGAGTTAAGTCATCCTCTGAAATTGAATCTCAATTTCAACTACAGTCATGTAAAGTCATCATCTCTTACTAGCATGGCAACAAAAAGTCCTTTCAGAAATGTCCCTGTTATCTTCAGAGTAGATTGCAAAATTTTCTGAGAACGCTTTTCAGAAAGCAGATGATTCCATTATTCTTAAAATGTTCAAATGTGTAGTGCTTTCTTTAATGAAAATCTATTTTTAAACCTGTTATCTGATTTCTATTTTTGTCTAATTCTGTAGTATGAAGGGCATTTTATACTGTGATATTCCGTAAGATTTAGTACTGGGCTGTGACATTCCTGAAAAAGCTTCCTTTTTTCTGTTTCAGTTCATCTGTGGAGATATGAGGGAGGCTATCCAGCTCTCAATGAGGTCATGAGTAAACTCCGTCAAAATAAGGTAAAATGCATTGATTTTGTTAGAATTGCTTATTTTACTCAGAAGAGAACAAAGAATAGACAAAAAACCTGCACATTTGGATACCTGCTTTTACTTCAGTATCTCATCACTTCCTGTATAAACTTAGAAACCTCTTTGGAAAACGGTTTATTCTCATACTCAGAAAACCCAGGCTTCAATACCCGAATACTTTGTGAAACACTTACACTTAGTGCTGTGTAAACATGCCACTTGAAATTTTCAAATATGCCAGGGGAGTTCAGATGCCTTTACAGTTTAAAGGATGTCAGTGTCCCAAAACCCCAAGATAGCATTAAAAAAAATCTAAGCCACCGTATGTTTTACTGCTTTTTGTTGTTGAAGCATAATACACAGTTTGACAGCAATCACATTGTTTTTTAGGAATTCACAGAGTTTCGCAAAGAAAGAGGTAACATGCTTCTCTCACGCAAGAACCAGTTACTGTTGGAGTTTAGTTTCTGGAATGAACCTGTTCCCAGAGAGGGGCCTAATATTTATGAACTGAGATCCTATCAACTTAGAGTAAGTTTAAATTTTTCTTTTTATTTGTTAAGCTCTATGCTGTCATAAAACGTTCAAAGCGTGTTTATACAATGTAGATGGAAAACAGGCCTCATCTTAAAAATCTGGTTCTTATCAAAGCTGATGTCTGAGTCATTGTTGCTCTCAAAGTGTGGGGTCCAAAGTAAAGGCAAGCTCCAACGAGATACTAATACCTGCAGGGCTGAAAACCTTGTGTTTTCATTTGAAGGAAACTTCAGGCAAATGACTAAGAAGCAATCCAGTAAGCAAACAGTAATTAGAGATGATTATTGTATGCTTATCACTTGAAGGAAATGATTTTGTTAATACATAGTGTTTTCCATATGTAATGTTGTGAAAACTGTCCCAAGTATTCTAACTTTCTTTAAACTACAGTTTTAACAGTCTGTTTTGTTTTCATAGCCTGGAACAATGATTGAGTGGGGAAATTACTGGTAAGTGTTGCTTTAGCACTTGTGTTCTCCTATTTGAGAGATGTATGTGTAAAAATCATGAAGTGGAAGTGGCAGAATGGTACCAAAGCATTTCAGTCAGCCAGTTAATGGCCTGCTTCTGTACTTACACAAGTTGTAAGATAGTTCTTTGACCCTTAATTTATCCTTTGAGGAAAGAAAGAGGAATTCTGTGTGCAAACAACATGGCGGGCTCTGGTTTGGCTTTCCTTCACATAACCCTTTATTTTGCTGTAATATATCAGAAACCATTTCTTTTCAGCAGAAAGCATTGCTTAGTGAAGGGTGGTGGTTAACTCCTTGAGACTATGTTGATCTTTCTCAAGGCCACTAGAAGCTGACTTACTTTTAGTTCAAATGGGCTAAATTTGGGCTCTTTTAATGTTTAAAAGTCAAGTTGCTTCTTGAAAAGCTATCGAGCAGCACATCTGTGTTTTATTATATAGGTTAAAAGCATTTGAGACAGTCTTCTGTTGAGTATATGCTTCTGATTTTGTCTTATTTAAAACCAGTGTAAGTTTCTTTCAATTTACATTCACTGTCCTTGCGATTGTAATGGTTGATAGTTAAAAAATTTGGAGTCTTTTCCATTATTTTGACAAAGGCAAGGACTTGGTTGTTTAGGCACGTCATTGTCATTGATATAATTTATTCAATTACAGTAATTTGAATAAAGTAAAATGAATTTAGAAGTTTTATAAAATAGGCATATCTATAGCCAGTCTGTTTTAGAAGACATAACAGATTTATAGTTAAGAGAAATATTGACCTTCTTTGCACAACAAATCATGGAGCATTGCATAGGACAGCTGCATAGTTATTCTGTGTGAATAAAAAAGTTGTATTCCACATGTACTACCACAAAATCTGTGGTAAATGAGTGTGGCAGAGACAATAAGAGTGAAACTCAGGGAGTTTTAGGAGACCCTGCTATAAAAATAGCTTGCCACTTTACACTGTTCCAGCAATTATCTTTATACTGAATCTAACATTGAGGAATGATTAATGCACAGCCTAGTGAAACTGTAGGCCTCCAATTTTAACTCATTCTAACAAGATATATAGGTATATTTTAATTACTTAGTGCTGAAAATCAGTGTGTTGCAGGTTTTTTTCTTAATTTATGAAGTGTTATGCAAATACTGTTTAACATTTCAGCTTCCTTTCAGCTATGTTTTCCTTTCAATTATCCCTTATTTCCTACCCAGATCTGCTGGTTTTAATGGCTGCTTTGCTCTTCTGCAGGGCTCGTGCAATTCGTTTCCGACAGGATAATAATGAAGCAGTTGGAGGATTTTTCTCACAAATTGGACAGCTGTATATGGTTCATCACCTTTGGGGTAAATTTGTGTTCTCTGCTTTTTTTTCACTGAATCAGCCCCCAACAGACTGTTGACTTTGCCCAGGAGACAAGGTTTTTACAAAAGGCAAAGGAATGTCTTAAAAGGGTGTTTTTGTTTTCATCAGCAGTGTTGATTTTCTTAATTTTTTGTGTAGGTAACTTTATTCTTCAAACAAGCAGCAGTGAACATTTCTGTTTTGTTCTGTTTCCATCAACAATTTCTCATGGCCCTTTCTTATTAGGGACTACTTGTTTGCTTTCAATAACATAAACATGACAAGCCATATCCTGCTGTCTCTTTTCTCCATCCCCATTCGTGCTGAAGTCAGGTTTTTACAGATTAGTTTCAAGCATCACATATATCACACCTACAAAAGGAAAGTCAAGCATTTATTTATGTTATTGCATCACGGTGTTTTGGCTTTCTCTGTGTGTTAGACTCCACAAATGCTTAGCTGCTTTTCACATGTAAAGATTGTTTCAGCTTGAAGAAACTCATTGTCTAATACTTATTTTAGAAAATACACAGCATTATCTTCATATCTCGACAATTCAGAATATTATACTCAAGCATTAGAAATCTGACACCACTCACGTAGAACTGCACTCTGTTGCATTATATGTCTTACCTGTGTCTAAGACATTCTCTTCCCCAGTTCCTTCTGTTTGCGTTGGTTTGGGAGCTTTTCCTTTTTGTGGAGAAGAACTTCTGACTTTTTTTCCTTCCCAGTGTTTTCAGCCTCCTAATTACACACTAGAATACTTTTAAGGGAGCTATTCATGTGTAGAAGGAAAAGGAGTTACTTCTAAGCTTTGTGCTTGTTGTTTTCCCTCACCAGCTTACAAAGATCTCCAAACCAGAGAAGATATAAGGAACGCTGCATGGCATAAACCTGGCTGGGATGAACTAGTCTATTACACAGGTAACCTATTAACTTCATTGGAATGCTGGAGGTAGACACTTGTGCATGCCATCATTTTTGTTCTTCAGTACATTTCACAATGATAAAAAGTTTTGCATCTCTGGTGTGTGTGTCTGCATGTCAGTTTTGCTACTGTAAGGGAAAGGAGGGACATTTCACTAAGCTGTAAAGTGAATTTTGCAATTGATCGTACAGACTTGGGAAAGTTGTTTAATTGCTGAAAAGGTGCTATATTAATAGTAAAGTTTTATACAAGCATCTCTCCTGTAGAAGAACAGATTTGTGTAAATGCTTAAGTTTGTGACCAAAACTTTAGCGAGCCAATAGTGAAATTTATATTAAAATTATTGCCTCTAATATTTCATGAAATACAGGAGCCTTGTTAAATGCATTCCTTTGAAAAGGGAGTTTAGACTTTGGAACTAGAAGCTGGGAGATCTTTGAGATCAGAGATAGCTTTCATAACAAAGCTCACAAAAGTATGCAAAGCACATCAGATTTTGGTTCCATAGGGTACATTTCAAAGGAGGTATACCAGAAAAATGTAAGATAACTTTCATTATGGTGAAAAGGAACAGAAATATTTGTCTTCAAAGGAGCAGACAGATTATATTAAAAAAATCACTTGTTCTCAAAACTAGTGTGCTTCACTTACAGGAATGTTGGTAGTTACTGATGACTTGGCGTGCACTAGCTAGGAGAGTAATTTGAAGACAATAATAATCTGTTCAAACTGACTGTGCAGAACTGCTAATGATCTCTGTTAGTGAAATTAAACCCTGTCTCCATTTTTTTCAGTGCCCCTTATTCAGGAAATGGAGTCCAGAATCATGATACCATTGAAGATTTCTCCGCTTCAGTAAAATCACTTATTTACTTGTGCCTACATAGATACAGTGACAAGTATTTGTCTTAAATTAATATATGGTATACGTTGTATATCATAGTCTGAAATATAAAAGTACTGTATTGAGCTTATAAAAGAGACCTCTTTTCTTCAGAATCTAATGACCCTTTGCTCTTAGGATTGTACCAGAGGAAAAAGGAATACAGGGCTGTAAATAAAAGGTGGGTTAATTGAAAACGAGTACAAAGGCACATGAGTTCCTCTGTGAGACAGCCCCTCAGGTTAAGTACGGCCTACAGTATTTAATATCTTCTGCTCCATAGACAATGCCCAGTGTTCAGTAACAGCAACAGAATGGAGCATTACAGTTGCTGTGGGCTTTGTGTAGCATTATGACTGCAGATTTTTAAAAACAAATGTGGGAGTTCTGAAATTAGAAGTTCTGAAGCCCTCAGATTGCACTGAAATACACCTAGCTGTTCTAGCAGGCCTGAAATCAGTAAGTAGCTCTTAATTTACAAATAGGCAGTCATTAATTGAGGATAATACTGTTTGTCAGGTGATAGCTTATAGTCGGAGAATAAGGCATTCTGTTTTGCAAAGACTCTGAAGCCCATTGAAACTAATCACACATTTGTGTAGATACCTACACCTGAAATTAATTCTGTGAAGTACGACATACAGTTTTTGAAGAGACACTGACAAGACTTGGTTGTCTGAACATTCTGCAGGGAATGAAGTTCAGTTAAATACATTTATCTCTATAAACAACTTGGAAGTCTAGGAAAAGGGGTTTAATTTAGTAAGCAATCATGACTTCAGACATATGCTTGGTTGGGTGTTTCACTAACTGTACAGTAGGTGCTTACAAATCAATGTGTGAAACTGGTGCATGTTGAGTCAGTAGGATTGGCAGAAAGCGCTGTACTGTTATGTCCAGTTCTATTTTGGTTTCACTCTTAGACTAGAATGTATCAACACTTTTGGTGTCTGCAATTATGTGAACATCCTGTATGTGAAAATAATATTCTCTCTTTAAAGTGGCTACAAGAATCAGTGTGAACATACTGAATGTACAAATCAGTTACTGAATGTCCAGTTTGTACATTTCAACGAGTTTCAGGAAGAACATACCAGTCAGTAAAATCCTTTTAATTTTCACGTTTTACTGGCACCTTATATGTATTGCACCACCTGTGTTTTCTCTCATCTTGAAGTGTTTATTATGGAAAATTTGAATAATTGCATAGAATATTTCAGCTTAGTTAGCCAATATCACTTCTCTGTGTCAGGGGCAGCATTCCCCAGTATTCTGCTCTCCTTCCCCAAAATGAATTTACAATATCTCCATTACATCCCATTTTGCTGAGTGTTCTAGAGGTCATAACTATTGTGATAAATACAAAATATTTTTCCTTTTGATTTTTCTCCACAAATTATGCTTGATTTTTCAGGTCTGATTTCTTCCTTTCTTCCCATGTGAAATACACTGCACTCTTGCCTTTGCTTGAATTTCGTCTTGAACAAAGTCAATATTTGATCTGATTCTTGTCTGTTTTCATATTTTCCCCCTGTTGCCAACTGATTATGGGAATTTACTGAGGAAAATTCTGTACTATATTAGCTTAAAGTTCTCAGGTGGGCTTACTCAGTGGACCAAGTAAATAATTTCAGCTGTTCCTTCTTGTAAATCAATCACGAGCAGTACTATCATCTGGGGCTGTCATTTTTCCAGCCTTTTGGGACTACTGTTCAGCTGCAAAAGGAAAAAAAGGATCATAATATCAGCTTGCAGTCCTTGTTAATTCTCCCAGTATCCTCCCATATTTCTTGTTCTTAATTGTCCTTGTAACTTATCCCTCATAGCCAGACTTTTTTGGAGTTATGGGATGTTGTGGGTCCTGATGCAGTCCATGTTTCTTACCTCCAGCCAGGATCACTAGGAATTAAGTTCAGTCAGGCAGAGGTTGCGTTGTTTAAGGACCGTGAAGTTTTGCATGAAGAAGAAATCTAAGGAATAAATGGATGTTCTGCAGGGTGACATCATGGGGCACAAGTCTCTTTAGTCTTTAAATGCTACCTAAGATGAATTCCCACTAGTGGTGTATTATGAATGTGCCTCCTGTCGTTCTAAGCTTCAAACTCGTGCTCTGGCTGTCATCAGAGATTGGTTCCTGTTATTTTAGTTACAGATAACTATGTCAACTCGCCGAACATAACACAGAAGGTAAATAAGCAGTGCCAATCTTTTCTTGCTTCCCTTTGCCTGAGCCCTTTCTGAAGTTGGTTTTGCCTTGTTGTGAACACTGTTGTGATTTTTTTCCTCTTAATTTCATGGCCAAGTCTGCCTTCTTCCTTTGACTAGCAATACTTCAACATTTCTTAGAGCAGAATTTCTAGAGTTCAGAACTGAAGTCACTTTCCAATGGTTGGAAAGTGGGGAACAATGTCTGGAAGGGTCTCTTGTTCCACTGTATTGAAGACACAATTAAAACTCAAGTTTAGTTGTCCTGTAGTCTTCCTAAAAAAAACTGCAAAGAAGTCCCCTCATGCAAATTGAATATATAACTTAAAGCAATTCTACCTCACTAAATAATCCCATTAAAATACAAAGCTTTCTGTGAAGCGGTGTGCCTCCCCATCCTCTGAGTCAGGAGACCCACCTGAAGACCAGGTATTACTTGCCTGATGTGTGCTACTCTCCAGACCTTGCTCTACTGCGATGGGATATGTTCAGGTAAATCGTTAGCTTGATGGTAACATTGAAACTTCCCTCACGCTGCTTTATTTCCCTCGTATTTTTTCGCAGTATTTTACAGACAGAAGAGCTTAGCCACTCACTGAGCTAAATAACCCTTTTGGTACCTTCTGGACTAGAGGTCAGGCTTAATATTTGCCCAGGGGAAGGGGGGTGGTATTTTTTTTCAAACCAGTCAGACCTAAAGAGCTGTTGTGAAATCATTGGCACGACGCCTTGTTTCCATAGCGCACAGACTGACAGAAGATACTGCTGTGAATGTTAACATCTCTGTGGCACAGAGCCTCCTGCACCGCCTTCTGACTGTGGCATTAGTGAAATTACATATACTTGAAGTGACACATGTCACAGTGTTTGTAGGATCCGGGCCTGTAGCTATAGCTGATTAGCAGGTTATTTTTTTCTTTTTTTTTAGTAGCCTTTTAATTAATAGAAAACCAGCAAACAGAAACACTTCTGCTTCATAACTGTAGAATTGCAGGGGAACACACTGAATGAGAGCAGGAGTTTATACTTGTTCTACTCATGCAGTCTTGACTGAACAAAAGCATGATTGTACATGAGCTGGCCTTGGAGCTGGCTGAGATTTTTCTCAGGAAGAATTTAAAAGAGATCATCTTTAATGCTCTCAGAAGATTTCTGGTGAGCAGCCTGCCAACTGTTGTCTGTCTTGGCTTTTGTGAAGTTTTTTTAACTCTGTGTACAGATATTCAGTATAGCTGTTTTATATGTCTGCCTTTCTCTAAAAAACCATCAGAAGTTTGTTTCTGGATTTTTTTTCTTTCAACCCTCCTACATCTCTAGTATTTAAATGCTGTTGTAACTTCAGGCAATTGTTGCCTCAGGTTTTTTTGCCGACAACATTAGATGGCATCACTGAGAGATGCTGTTCATCACTCTGGGGCTTTGTTAATGCCTCTTTCCCCTGTATCCTTTCTGATGATGTCACAGAATGGACAGAACCGGTATTTTTTTTTAATTGTTGGTGATGCTTAAACAATTGGACAGGAGCTCTTTCACTGCACCTTGATTTAATCTTATTAAATTAAGGAAATCTAGTGCAAGTTGTGAGAAGCTGTGATTATCTTGTGGAGACAGTGTGAGATTTTGGAAGGTAGGCACATCACTTGTTTCTCTTCCCATCTAGGAAATATGTGGTGGGATGAAAGAGAATTAGTGCACTCAGCTCAACCTTCAGTTTCCAGAAAAATACTGGGGCTGTTTGTAAGCACCCAGAAGATAAAAGCCTGCAGAGATTTTTTTCCAGGACAAATGTCATATCCACCCACCTTTCTCTTGTGATGGTATTATGTGGATGGAAGGAAGTGGAAGATGTGACATAGATTTTAACATCAGCAAAGCTTTTCACATTATCAGATGTGAGATTCTTTATAAGTCAGGGAAATAAAAGTACCATGATGTGTCAGCAAAGCTGGTTAAAAAGACATACTCATAAGAGCTGTCAGGAGCTTGCTGACAAAAAAGCAGCATTTATTGTGTTGTGTATAAGGACCCTCTTGGATGAGACACTGGAGCCACAAAAGACAAATCCTTAAGAAACTAGGATTCGTTAGGTGAAGCTCAGAGAAGTACTTACTTAAAACAGGTTAGACTTATTTCTAGCACAAACAGTTTAAGGGTGGTTGATCCACCCTTGAGGCAGAGGAGGAGGCTAGATAAGTTTCTTAGTATTTTCTTAATAAGTAGACCATTTTTTTTAAAGGTTGATGAATTAGCTTCCATCTAGTTATAGGTTGACGGGGGTGGATTGTTAAATAAATAAAACAGTTAAGTAAACAGTGTGACTATTTTACAAAATTGCCATTTTGGAGTTTATTTTAATGAAGTATGGGAACCACTATATCGCTCGCCTTAAAAATATGCTGCTTGGATGGACACTGATGAATATTGCATATATCTCAGATTTGCATGTATCTCATGTCTTTCAGACTACAGGTTGAGTAACAGTGATGTTGAGTAACAGATGACATCCTAGGTTCTCCTGTAACTATATTTTAATGAAATCAGAGATACTTAGTAATGTCTTCTATCTATCTGTTCAGTGTTTAACCTAGTTCTGAGATTCTTTGGGATGGAAAGTACTTACCATACTATTTACCTTTTAGACTATATTATTATTTAGACAAACTTCTCATTTGTGGCCCCCTTCTTCTTTTGCCACCCAAAATAAGTAGAGGTATTAGCTTTAATGATTCTGAAACAATAGATATGCAATATTGACCAGGGACCAATCCTTTAAGGTGTTTTTAACTTATTAATAATTTTCTACCTTTGGTCTTCACTTGTGAGTGAATAATCAACTGACTTCTTCCACCTTGGAAAAGATGTTTAAAAAATCTTACATTTTCATTAAAAAAATATTTGAGTGGAATAGTGCCATTTGCAACACAAGTTTCAGGCCAGAGGTGAGGGCACCCAACACCCAGAATCATTAAGAAATCCAGAACACAACTTTGCAAACAAATATATGTTTAATTGCATTGTATAATGGATTTATAGTTGTTAAATATATTATTTTACTGTATAATTTATCGTTCTTCCAGTTCCTTTAGCAGTTCGTCAAAGTGAGTAATGTACCATTTAGCTTTCTCCTTCACTTGCTTTCTGATAACATTTCCTCCAAATCCAATGAAGCAGTCCTGGCAAAACAGAAAGAATGGGCACATGTAATCTTGCAGTCCCATGTAAGGAATGGAGCTTCTCACCAATTAAGGGTTTTTTTTTTTTAAGATTGCATTTTAAAATTACGGTATTCCTCCGTGCCTCTTCCCCTATTTTACTTTGTGTGTTCATTTTTCGTATTTATTAACAGGAACTTCACTAATTTAATTTTGCACCACTTTGGTTATCAGAGTTTTGTTCCCACTGGGACAGTTGTGTCTCAGCGTCTCGTAACTTCAAGATTGTTCAGATCTGAGATTTTACTGAAAATCTGATGTAAACGTGAGGTAACATAAGGCCTTCCTATTCAAGAATGAGTTAATGTTTGAACGTGCATGCAGCATCTCACAATTATCCCTATACTGTTTATCTTAACTCTGTTTACCTCATTTGATAGATACCAAAAGTAAACATTAACCATGTCTTCAATCATTAACCGGGAACAATCACCATTTCTACATCCTAGAAAACCATCTGCAGTGAAAGTGCAGGGTTTAAAATTTCCACTGCTTCTTTTTTGCCTTTAGGTAGAAAGCATTAAGCAGATACTCAGTGGCTGTGGTCATGCACATATTTAACAGTAAGGGGCCAGCTGTCATAACTCGCATCAGCAGTAGCTCTCGGTGTTTGTTCCTGTGCAGTTCCACGCACCGGGATATCTGTCTCTCTGCATTGGCAAAGAAGGGGTATTGGGGTACTTTTATAGAGAGAAAAGTGCTAAAGGGGAGACAGAATTAAGATCTCTCCTTTGTGAAATGACCATTTATAAAAGTTGTCTATTCATTTTTTTTATTACTTCACTCCGTCAGGGCTGATTCTTCAAAGGTATTACCACTGTACAGTGAGATGAACCCTCTTGCTAGGTCAGTGTCGGGTAAATGTGCACCAGATCTGTGCCAGACCTTCATGCTGAGCACCATTAATCAGTGTTCAGAACCAGGATCTTGGCCAGGGTAAGACCTCTGCACAGAAGCGAGCACTTACTGTGGGGACATAAGAGGGGAAAAGCAGGGGTGATAATAGCAGCTTGATTGAGGCAGACGGCTAGACTGTCACACAGTCCTGCTAGACTCAGCCAGCATCCTGGCTTAGAGGTGACACCCTTACTGAGAGGCATCAACCATTGCATGATGCAGGCTTTCTAGAGGAAAACTACCTACACACATACACAGATCTCTTTCAGGCTGTGGGAAGTGCTACAGATCTTCCCTGAAGTCCTATAAAGAATTCAAACCACACTTTTTTTTTTTTTCTTTTCCTCCCAAAGCATTTGCTCAAAAGGAGTTTAGAATTCCAGTTCTTTAATACTTACAGCAGGGGGACAGGCTTCCATGTCTGTAGCTCCATCTCCAATCATAACTACTTTCTTAAAGTGGAACTGTTCCTTCAGATGAGTAATAACCTTTCCTTTCCCCCCTGATTCAGCTGTTGGTTGTGTTTCATCAAATCCTGCGTATTCTCCTAGAGCACCGTGGAAGGACAAATTAGACACACAGCATATTTTCTTGTAAATGAAGAGAGATATATGTCTATGATCTTTACTTCATAAAACAGCTAATTACATGCAGTCCTGTAAGCCTCACAGTATCAGCATCCCAAAAAAGTAATTAGAAGGTAAGCATAAAAACTAGAATTTTACCCCAGTCTTCAGTGGGGATATTTGCAAAGAGCTGAAATGCTAAGACAAAAGTAGAAACCCTGTATGGGTAGCATTATAAATCCATGACCAGTCATTCTGGTGTAAACAGTTCAAAAGCAGCATCCAATATGATGTATAGACAGTGTATGAAACACTGAGTAAGAAACAACCTCACTAACTACAGTTCTGCTTGATTACACTAGCTTAAAGTCCAGAGCAGCTCTACTAAAGTACATCGGTCTCCATACATACCTTAAAGTCACTGAAAGTGAAGTTTGCCTCTGAAAGCAGGTAAGTGTAATAAACTCTTTTAACTTGAAGGAGCAAGAGAAAATGAAACTCTGCTGTCAGCAACTGTAACATGTTTTACCTTTGGCACAACTTGCAATTAAAGTAGCTAGAGCTCTATTTCTCATGCCTGGAAAATGACCTGAACTCATGTTTTTGGTAAGGTCTTGCAGTTTTCCTACGTGGAGCTAGCTGGATTGGTAATGAGGTCTTGTAGGCTGGACAGTATCAGTAGCCCAACATTTGACAGTTTGAACCAAAAATTGTGAAAGAAAAGAGACTTTAAGGGAATCTCACCATTAAAGTAAAACTTCAGCCTGTTGGCAAAGACATTTGCTGTTGGAATGTTCAGCTGCGAGGCCACGTGCTCCACGATGCTCTGAAACCCTCCAGAGACCAAAAAGACCTGGACCCCTCGCTGATGAAGCCTGCTTACCAGCTCCCTGAGAAGAAAGAGCAGTCACCAAGTGTGAGTGTCTGGAAGCATCTAAGATAACAGGAAAGTTAAAATACATCTTTCCTAAACAAGGTCACGCATACTTTGTGCTACTCTAGCTTAGGTAGGACGTGTGCTGCTTTCCAGCTCCATCCACCTCTGCTGCCCAAAGCTTTTCCTTCTTTCCCTTGCAAGTTTGTGCGTACACCTTGCTTGAAAAGAGCTGAACAAAACCATCACATCTAGAGACAAACAGGTATTTAGTTGTTCAAAATTAAGCGCTCCCCAGAAATGTTTTCTTTACACTCCATAATGTTCACATTAGTTCCTTGAAGAAATGAGAGCAGATCCAGTTCAGATTTTTTTCTGATATGAAGTAAAACAACAGCAAGAAAATTAATCTATAATGCAGAAAAAAAGTAGGGAATGTGGGAGAGATAAAGCCACTGCACCAGACTGTGAAAGCAGGCTGAAAAGCGTGCAAAGTGCAAACATTTTCTAATTTGGAGTTGGTTCCCCAGACGCTGCCATCTTTAGAAGAGGGGACTAGCTACAGAAGAGGATTCAAAAAGAGTAGAAGTTTTTGGACCCGGTTATTGTCAACGGGGCTTGAAGGCAGCTAAAAGTTTTATGGGATTTGGCTTTAGAAGCAGAAAGATCAGCATGCAGCAGTGCTGAGCAGTAGAAGTGGTAGCAGTAACAGCAGAAATGCTAAATACTAAAGAGCAAAGTGGAGGCTTAAAGCAGGCTACACAGAAAAGGAGGAAGAAAGGGAAGGAATGAAAAGGAAAATCATGTGATTCTAACAAGGAAACAATGTTCTCTTTGTAGTTACATCTAGCTTTGCCTTCTACAGCAAAAGCTGAGCATGTGCTTCATTTCAAGAAGAAAATACAAGCACAGTATCATCTTAAACTACTGCATGTGCTAAAAATATTTAGGCTTGGAACTATGGCCAGATTTTGTAGTGGAAAGTTTTTAGTAGAAGTTCTTTTCAATTGTTTGAAACAATTTGAATAGGAAAAAAACCCCATCTTTTCAGTTTAAATGTTTAATGTTTATTCCAAACCCGAGGATGAATGAATGCACACATATGTATGTCCAGGGGTGTGACTGCACACAGAAGTGTAAGAGGGAGGTGATATAATTGCAGAATAGATCAAGCCAGTAGTTTATACTGCATATTAAATCTCCTCTCAGTTACAACACCCGTCAAAAACCACATGTGATTTGAATAGATTATTTTCCATGCCCCTTTAATCCTCGAGCCAGAATTTGAGCTTGCCAGCCAAAACACCAGTTAATACCCAAGACTGTTTTCTTTTTATCTGGATGCTTAGCCACTTGACATGGACTCAGGCCATTATAAGATCCTCGTACAAGCTTTGCACACAAATAACATGGAAATGGAGTAGGAAGGCAATCGGAACCAGCTCTATAGTCTTACAGCCTCACTGATGTCACAGAGTTTTGTTGATTTATGCCATGTGCTTTTGGATGACATTTTTTGTTAGATCATTTGAAATTCTTACCGTATTCCTGGTGTTAGCTGAGGTGGGTTGTCGGATATTAATTTCTGCACTTGCTCATAGGATGGACGTATGAGCCCTAGTCGTGCTGTTAAAGCTGCTTTGAATGTCACAGTGCCACCCATAGCTCTGCGCGTCCTAAATGGTGATCCAAAGAAAGCAAATCAGTGACACTTAGCAAGTTGAGGCTTCTCCCGAAAAGAGTTAGTTAAAGAAGAATGACAAGGACCAAGGTAAAAGACCATAGATTGCAGGTTATACCATATCTACGTGGTAAAGGCAAAGAATGGTACACTGAAAAGATTGGTAGCAATCACTGGTAGATCTCCACAGATCAGAGCTCTTGTGAGAACCAGTGAGGCAAAGCAAAATGGCTTCATTCCCTCTGTGAGTGCATCTGAGCCACTGGGACCAGTACTCCTAAAGGGCAGCTCAGGTGCCGTTCTCTGCAATTAACAGAACTTGCTACAAGCTTCAATGGAAACATCAGCCTCAGAGAAGTGTTAGAGAGTTGACCCCTCTCCTCCATCTCAGTAAGGTTTGCTAGTGCTTAGCCAAGTTTAATGATGAGGTCTGATCTTAGTCTATCGAAGAAACTTAACATTAGAGAACTTCTGTCAGTATAGTTTTGCTGAGTGGCTTCACAATTCCAAAAGAAGTTACTTCATTATGCATTAATTCCACTTACTATTCCTAAAATCCTTTTTAAACTGCAGTAATCTATGACAGAGTTGAATCAATCCTTATTGTAAATTCATTGTCACAGATTAACCTTATCCATGCTTATATTTTACTACTATTCTTATGAAGTATACGTACATCTCTGCGACGGCATCTCCTACTCCACAGAACTTTGCAAGTTCATCGATGCCTTCTTCCCTGATAACTGTACTGTCCACATCAAAGCATACTGCATCAGCATTGCGGAAGATTTCTTTCATCTCCAAGAGGGACGCCATCCTTTTAGGAACCTTCTTACTGTGAGGAGACAAGATAAAGTCTTTGTCTGAGTGACAGTACTGCACTCCGTCTTGAGCCATTGGCGCAGCTGATCTGGTTCTTGCAAGTAGGGACGAGCACAGCCTGGTAGCCAGCTTTTATCAAAGAGTGTGAGTGGTGGTGGAGGTCTGGCTCGGCTGCTGATTTGCTCTCTGCCGTTGCTGCCTACTGATGTCCAATTTACGTTACAGGTGGGCCGTGGAGCTTTGGTTAGTTGCTGATTTGCTCTCTGCAGGCTCGGCCCATTGATGTTCACATGGGGTTCAAGGTTGTAATACTTGGCATTTGCTGAACCATCAGACTGCCAACTGCTGTGTGGGACTTGCAGTTCTCTGTCTCGTCTTGCCCTCACTGCTCAAAAGGATCTTGATTTCGCATCAGACCCAGTCTAGTGTGTCAAATTAAGTTGCTCCAGGAGATGGTAAAAGACACCCAGCCCTTAAGGATTTCCTTGATTGCAGTAGACATAACTATCTTAAACCTATCAGTGAGTGGTTGTCCCTAAATCATGAAGGTTTAAATCCTTTCCTGTGTCCTGATTAGTATAAACTAAATATTCTCATAATGCATAGAAGATTTGGCTGTTAGCATTGGGAATTATTCTTGTATAAAATTCATTAAAGTCTTGGGCTTTGAGAACTTCACTCAACCCCTTAAGATACCACGTCATGACACAACTTTTTCTGTAACAGTGCCTGACGAGTGTTTATTTTCTTCCCTTTTATATCTGTCCACCTAAATATGTTGAGTACTTAGGCAGATCAGAAGCACGAGGTGTCAATCAAGTATTTTCTTACTCTACCTTACTCATCTTGTGCTTCACCCTTTCATAAGGGAATTCAGTGTGGACTTTACTATTTACCAATCTGTACATTTAGACAGAAATAACAGCTTTCTATCTATCTCACTTCCCAGATTTTTGTAAAGGTGTTTGGTTGTCTCTTCTAATCTCTTAGATGTCCCTCAGGACATGTCTTGTGTAATTGATCTGGGTAGCATGTTCTCTCTTTTTCTGGGATAGAGGAAAAAATACTGTCAAACAGCATGTTATATAATTAATTGTGTTATATACCTTCATCTTTTGTTTTCCTCTCACTGAGGTAACTTATTTTTCTCCTATATATCACGTGAATTTTGATGGTGAGAGGTCTTACACACACAGATGCCCACAAAACTTTTATTTTTCACCCTTTTTGGATAAACTTTGCACCCCCAGATACAAAAGGCATCCAGTGAAGATGGAGATGATGATCGCTATGTACCTTGCTGTGGAAAACTACAGGAGCTGATCAGTACCGATGTAGCTCACTGCCAGACAGGAGTGATCCAGGGATCACACATGGTAAGCGCCAGTGCTGTTTCCTGAGGTGACTTCTGTGTGCTCACCAAGAGATCCCAGCTAAACAGTTATAGTCAAAGCAGAAAAGGGAACCTTTGGTTTTATTCCCACGACTAGTAACCATATGGTGTATATTGGGATAGAAAAGGCTTTATGAAAAATTACCGTAATCACTGAAAAAATGTATAGAACACACACTCATCTTTTATCTGTTCATGTATATAGAATAAAAGAGAATTGTCATTCATTGAAAGGTAAAAGTCTGTATAAATGAAGCCACCAAACCTAAGTGGTGAAACCTGTTGTGAACAGCTAAGAGCTGTATTTGTAAGAGATGATCTCTGTTTAACAAACAGGTAGCTATGGAATAGCAAGAAACAGAGAGAGCAAGTCACATTAAAGGCAAAGCTATCCACAGGCAGCCACGAAACAGTACTGTTTGAGAAGGTCTTTCTAGCTATTCTTCAGTTTTTTGGTGTGAACACACTACTACAGTAATCAGAGTGGGTTCATGGCTTTTGCACAAGGCCAGGAAGGTGACACAGTAGCTTCCTCGGGGCTCTTCTGCCTCACAGGTGCTTGAGAATTGCAGAGCACGTATCACCCAGCCCATCGTCCCCCCTGCGCATTCGGTTTAGGTGTGGGAAGGTAGGACAGAGCCTGGGCTCAACCTCCCCAGCGTGCCTGAAAGCAAAGGTGAGTGGGTGCGCAGTAAAGAGGAGATATTCCAGAGAAGGGCTTTTACAAACTCCACTGCTGGGAAGGGCAGAAACAAGGACTGAACCATAGTTGGGCAGGTCTCTGCTCTTGGGACATCAGAGCTGTCCTGGCATGGACATGTTGTAAAACTCTGCTCCAGCCTTAGAAGATTCACTGAAGAATTACTGGCTGCAGACAGCACATGTTTTTTTAATATTTTTCTATAAAGACTGCACTGTACATGTAAGAAATAGATGCCATCACCACAGCTGAGAGAGAAACCTCTCTCTCTTAAGAGGCCACAGACATAAAAACTTCCCTCTGACAGAGACTGGTTCTGAGTTAAGACTCAGCAGTGGGTGGACAGGTGACACGTGAATTCCAAGTTTACTTTGCATTAGCCTTGACTTGACATTGGCTCCACAGCACTGTGTTTGTATTTTCAGTGGAAGATTTTGATTTTCTGAGCAGGAGGGCTTTGACTTTAGGGCAGGCTTTGACAGCCATTGGCTAGATATATTTGTGCAGTGGAATTAAAAAAAAAACAAAAAACAACATCCACTAACATTTTTTAAATGGCAGGGTGTTAATTTTTTCCAGCCTACTGGAAATTATAAAGTCCACCGAAAATTCAGCTGTGGATTTGGTGCCAATTTTGAAGATTTGCTCTACTGGACAAACTTGTTGCATCACTGTGGCGTTACATTTGCGTCACGGTGTTCCAGCACGGACTCATTATGCAAAGCCATCCCATTGCCTCATGCTAACCTGAGGCTGCAACATTACCACATTGTGATGCAATGTCACTGTGTGGGGACACCACACCGTGATGTGATTTCTTGGTGAGAACCTGAAATACATTTCTGGATACACGTCTTCAAAGTTTCAATCTCTCTGAGAAAAATGTTATCGCTAGAAACACACATTGGGAGCAAGAAGGAAGAGATACTAACTTTTCCTTCTCTCTGGTATCCACATTTCCCATACTCCTTTCCCTTCTGGATGCTCCTTACAAAGATGAGGCCACCGCTGTGGTGAACTTTGCACTTTGATGGACAAATAGACAAGTTAGGGAAGAATTACAGATACCAGATGTGGAGCCATGGTTGGAATTAACCCTGTCCTCTGTTCCATGCAATAACTCTGAAAAGAGTTTCAAGGTGTGATTTATAGTGCCTAAAAATGACAAGTTGGAAGGGAAAAATTGTGGTTTGAAATGCAGAAACCATCAGCAGTTCCTCATCTCCCCTGGCCTATGACCTGCTAAAATCTTTCCACTTTCTGCTGTAGCTGGGCACTTGAGTCCTGGAAAACACAGACCTGGTTTTGGCTAATGTATCATCATCACACATGTTGGAGAACTTGTGATGAACTGTAAGGTAGGGAAGCTCATACAGGAGCAAAGAGGAGAACCTATGAAGGAAGCTTCAGCTATTGCAGGGAGTCTTGCTGGTGGGAAAAGCAAATTTTGGGAGTTAAATATGGTTCACTTGAAGTGAAAAAAGGTTCTTCTGCCCTTGTTGGCAGAGCTCCAGGGGTCACCATCAGCTCCAGAGGCTGGCAAATGCCATTCCAAAGGGTAACATGCCAGTTTCAGTAACTCTTGAATTTTTTTTCCCAGCACTAAATGTTGATGAGAGTGTGAGGCAAGGCTATTAGTGATTGAGTAATGGGCAACAGCAGTGGGGAAAATACAAGCAGGAGAGGTTCTGTTCCTTCCCTTGTTTTCAGAATTTTCACTGGGCCATCCTGGTATGTCATCCACCAGGAAGCTGCCTGGAATTCACCTCTGGGTAAGTGGTGTAGGAAATAAGGACAGACACAGTAGTTTGTCCACAGGTAGGTGGTACTTGGAAACATGAACACAAAGAATTGAAGCTGTGTAAAAACCTTTCTATGGGAAAATCTCTAACAGCTTTAGTAAGAGAACAGCCATTTTTTATTCCAGAGTGGTACAGGCCTCTACAGTTGGCAGAGATTAATTACTCTGAAATAGGGGGCATCTGATTGCTTAAATGCGTCAATGTTAGATGGTAAGAAAAAAGAAATTCTCCCAAATAATGAGTTCTGTCTCCATATGAAAAACACAGGTGGAAAATCTCTGATCTTTCTGCCATTGAATTTCAGATAGGTAATCTATTCCTATCCTATTATTTGCATGCTGGAAAAGCATCCAAGCAGCAAACATTTCAACAGGTATGATAGTAAAACGTTGTGGGGAAATGCTGAAAAGAAGAAAATGGGAAAGAGAAGAAACAATGGGCAAAGAAGTGACTCGTGAAGACATAAGAGTGATAGAGGGAGAGAGGTAAGGTGAAACTTGAGATAAAGATGGAGAAAAAGGAAATCAGGGAAAACTGAATTCCCATGAGATGTCCTTGCCTCCAGACTACGAAGTACTTCATTAGGCAATTTGGGAAAAAAATGGCATTTCCACAAGAAATAGTTCTGTTTTGTAACAGAGAGGGTGGAGTCACAGAAGCAAGCACAGGAATTATGTAAGACCACATGTCAAAGGAAAACAACTGAAATCTTTTCTGTTTGCTGACCCTTCAAAGAAGGGCACTTGCCACACTGTGAAAAACTGAAACATCCGCAGTGTCTGCTACATATAATGCAAAAGGAACAAGTAAATGGTACTAGGAACTCCAGGTGCTCTGGAGCTGGTAGATTTTGATGAGATCTTGACGAGATGTCAAAATCCTCATTGTGACTAGACTTCACTTGTTATCATATTTCAGCTTTCAGAAGTGCTGCCATGTTGCTACTTTGCATTATGTTCACATTTATTGCTGTGAAAAAATGAAGATTAAGTGAACCTTAATGAAATATTACCTAAAATATCTTTTTAAACGGATCACTCCTAGCTTGCAAAGAGTTTCTGATGTTTCTGACTCGGATTCACTTTCCCATTTAGCAAGGTGAGAGTGAGCACTTCACTGAGACACACTCCAAGATACATCCTGACAGCAGAATAACATTGCATTAAACGTGGACTGAGATTAACAGAAATGCAACCACATTAAATTGTTTCTGTTGCATTGAAGGGAAACTGCTGATTAGATTAAGGAATTTGGGGAAAGTAGTTCTTGAAATTTTTCTCAGGACCTGTTCCCACTACAGGAGTGGTCCTGCTTGCAAAAATGTTCACAGGAGTGTTTTCAGGGTATTAGTTTAAACAAACACTTAATCCTCATTGTTTCTAGTCCTATGTCTGTAAAATGGGAATAATAGAGTGATACCATTTTTCTATGCTGAGGTTTAATTCTCAGTATTAGCAATATATTTTGAAAGCTTTAGAGGAAAGGGGATACATTTAGGCAGATTAGTTATATTTAAGCAAATTGTGACTGTTGTTTATATCTGTGCAAGTACTACCCTTGAAAAGTTCAACCCATCCACACATAACTGTGAAAACTACGGTTTTCAGTGTGAGAATAGAAAGATTCAGTCCTTAACCTTACTAAGCTTCTTCACACTTCCTGGTTTTCTGTTCAGTTTTTAAAGGTAGTAATACAAACCTGTATGCAAGTCAAGAGAGAAATTGTTTGGAGCTATACACTAGTATCTGAACAGCAGTGCCTAACAGTGAATTTAAGCACCTTTTAAAAAGTAGTTGTATAGGAGTAGAAGGAACCTGATGAATGTTGACATACACACCTCCCAACTCTCCAATCCCCTCTTGCCTGTCCTGACAAAATGATGATGCTTCCCCCCTGCATGATTGCATCATTCATTCATGCTGCTCTTATAAAAGAGGCACCACATGCTGCTGCATGTTACAGGGCAGCCCAGTCACAGCCCCAGCAGAAGATACTCTTCATTTTCTATGCTAGAAAAAGTGTTACGGATCTGATACACCAAACGCCAACCCCTTCCAAACTGAGAGAAAAAAACATTCCCGGTGACTTACAGTATTGTACTGGCCGTGGCTGTTGCTGCTGCTGCAAACCTCTTGGCTGCACAAGAAAAGAAGGGATCAGCTGAGACCTTCAGTCACATAAATACAACGGCACGGGCTGATCTGGAAGAAAGCCGCATTTTGTAAATCACTCTTTTATAATCTGCTGAGTAAGCCAGCCTGGATGTTTTTTTTAAATGGTTGCACACATGTAACCAGAGAAGTCCAGCTGTTCGCTGACAGGCGTAGGGAGGAGAGGTGTAACCTTGCCTACGTCGGGGGAGGAGCCGCTCGGGCCCAGTTTGGGGCGCTCCCAGCTTGGGTAGGCACGGCTTGGCAGGGAGCAGACCCCGCACAAGATGATGGGGAGCTCGCTTGCCCGTCCGCCAGCCTGTGCCACAGGCGTGGAGAGCAAGACGGGGCTTGTCAAACTCGCGTTGCTCCACGCCGAGCGCCAGCGTGGGAGGGCGAGGGACGAGAGCCGAGGAGGGGCTCTGACAAGCAGCAGTCAGGAGTTTCTCTTGGCGTGAAATCAGAGGTGAGGCAGGGACACTTTTCTTTCACTGTGGATGAGATGAAGGGGTTTGTGAGTCAAGATGGCAATAGTGCATTTTGGCTGAAGCCGTTACTCGGTGCATCAGAGTGTGCAGTGTTACAGACACAAAAAATCAACATTCATCAAAAGCTTTGAAGGCAAAATTAAAACTTCTGCTCACAAGAAAGCTCTCTTTTGTTTCCCCAAATGCGGTGTTGTTAAAAGCAACAGAAAAATTGCAAAACCTGTCCGTACTTGTGTTTTGGCATCCCACAGAAGAGGCTCCCTCGGACGTTACTGTGGACATTGGTTAGGAAACGGGAGACTGCCAATCCAGAACTGTGAAGCTGGTTGCTTGGTTCAAGGTCAAGAAAACCTGATTTAGCTGATTTAGCTTCTTTCATTCACTTGTGATAGGAGTCTTATGACTGCTGCCCAGCTTGAAAGACTGTTCTGCACCACTGGATGCACCAGTCACATTCTGTGCATGATCTCTTTTGCCATTCTGGCAGTAATACCCCTCAAAATTACATGCATTAATTAAAATCAATAGCCTTGTATGCTGCTCCCATCTCTTCCTTTATGTTTTTTCAGAAGTTCTCAGTACCTGACCATTTGTCAACATGAGCATCTATTAGTAACTTCTTGTGTCAGGAAAAGCTGGTACCGAGCCACTTTGCTGCAAAACTGGTGACATGGTTCACCATTCAGTCTGGTCCTGTTTGTTAGTTTTGTCGTGGCAGGACAGTATGTTTTTAAAACAGATTTAGAAATCATTTCTGTGAATAAGGTTAAAAGAAAACAGATCTCGATAAAGATGAAAGAAAAGGGCTTTTACTGAGAATCTCAGAGGTGTTTTTGCCAAGATAAGCAGTGCATGATTTGACTAAGAGAATTACTGCTGAATATTTCATGATAGTCCCTTTATTTGGCTTAGTTTAACAGACATGTTGGTTTAATTCAGTTAAATATTTTGATTCTAATCTGGTGTAAGTTGTTGTAAATCCATTGATTTCAAAGGCCTAGTAAGCATCTGCCCTGTATTTTTACTACGCATTAAAAACAAATATGCACAACAGTTCAACAACTACAGCTAAGACTGAAAAATGAAGAAAAGCTTGTCCTGATGTCTGAAAAATGCTGCAAAATAGAGATTTAATGTGAAAATGCTAATGAGAAATGTTACTATACTATAAAATAACTATCCTCAGACATGTGATCCAGCAAAGAAACAGAGAGAGGTCTGCCTGGAAGCTTTAAGAGGATGTTCAGGAGTGAAAAGCACAGCTCATGTGTAACTATCGATACAAGCACAGCACCAAACTCTTGTATGTGACTACAAACCCTCTTCATTTGTACAAAAAGCAGAGACCACCTACATGAAGGACTAGAATATCTTTGAAAATGGTTTTCTTTTTTTTTTTTTTTTCAAACTAAATTTTCCCAGAATGACTGCTTTGTTTTCCTGCAGTAATAATTCCCCTCACAAACCTGAACCTCCTTGGGGAATGGCCATATCACTGTCAGCAGCCAGCCCCACGCGTCGCAGGTGTTTAGGACAGGTAATTCCTGCATTTCCATGGGACATCACCCACACGGATCACAGAACAGCAGCAAGGAAAACATAAAATACAATGTGCCCACTGGTACGCGTATGGGTTTGACAAGGCCGCCCTCTGCTGAGAACAGCCCTGAGAGAGGATTGAGGCAAAAAAATTACAAACCTGAGAAGCAAGAATGGAAAAATATTTGTGTGTGACCCGTTGGCTACAGAATCCAGGGCAGAGCTGGGGATTCAGGTATTTTAACCAGGCACTGCATGGAAGCACTGCAGCCTCTCAGGGCAGGGTTGGTGTGTTTTGTTATGGTTTCAGCAGGCCAGTAGCATCCCAACAAAAATGAAGACTAAACATTAACAGGAGAGTTTCCCAGCCAATTATGAAATGCCAAGTGTAATTTCCTGCATTTTGCAATGTTTAATGTTTATTTCTAATGATTACAGTAACAGAACAGAAAGCCCAGCCACTATACTAAAGAGTCAGCATTATAATATTTTACAAGACATATGCACTGCTCAGCTAAACAGAGGGGCGCCAAACTTGTGTTGTATTATGTTCAAACACCACCTCCATCTAAAACATTTAAAAAACCAGAAACCCAAGCATATTAGCAGCTGTCCTCTCCGGACCTGCCAAGTCAGACTGACAGGCCATGCATGGGAGTCCTTCTGCACAGCATGGCGTTTTGCCCGGAAACCTGAGATCCTCACCCAAAGCAGCAGAGCAGATTCCCAGCAGGTGCCATAGCCTACTGCCAAAACTGGCGAGGCTGGTGAGTCTGCCCTGACACTTGACACTCACTGTTTCAGTCAAGCTCCCCCAAAAGGCTTGTGCAACAAAATTGTACCCAACAGCAGGCTTAGACTTTACGAAGTGGCGTGATGCCATGCAGGGCCCATTGCAGTGCTGCTCAGCACCACTACAGTGGGTTGCTGAAGCCCAGCGTCCAGCGCTGCACCCAGGGCTCCCTGCTGCAAAGAGTGGGATTGGAATGGGGCAGATTTACCCTGTGCCATCCTCACACCCAGTGGATGAGCGTTGGGGGAGGCTGTCTTTCTTCTCTGTACCATGACAAAATCCTGGCTTTGGGGCCAGTTGTCCCTGTTTGCTGGGGTTAGCACCCTCCAGAGAAGACAGGCTGCTGGCACACCGAAAACTGCTTGTCCTGGATCTCCCTGGCACACCTCTGCAGCCACAGGCCATGATTATTCTGAGGGCAGGCACCTTTATGAAATAACATGAAATAACAAGAGTTGTGTCACACCTGATACCAACAGTTGCTCAGATGTAGCAGATGGGTGTTGGGGTACAAGCCCAGATGGGGCAACGTGGGAGCCAAACCTGATGCGATCTGCGCCTGCAGTGTGTGTAAGAAACCATGGCAGAAGCTCTCTTCTCAAGCTCCTCTCAAGGGAGACTGTCACTTGTCCTCCATTTCAGAGCCCAAAGCCAGTAAGATGCAGATGTTTCACAGCCTCAGGGACTGGGGCCTTACAGACCATGTAGGCCAAACGCTTCCAGCACCCATCAAGGTTGCCTTGACTTCAACCATACTTCTGGTTTTCTTCCACAGGCCTCACAGGAAACCTCTGTGTGGCCTTGGGATAAATAATTCCCTGTGCTTTGAAAGCCTTGTGAAGGGTTCAGGCCCAGGAAAGGCCTGGGTGTGCAGGGCTGTGCTGCGGTGGCTAAGCAGGCCCCAGCAGCCCACGCAGCAGCTTCTGTATTAAGAGAAGACAAGTTTTGATTAACCTCGACTCTGAATTTTTACCAAGAATCATTTTGATTATTAATCCGGTCCACTTAACTATTAATTCTATCGATCTAATGTTAAATCACCGGGTTTAATTATTTATTCTCACGGTTCTGCGAACCTGCCGGGCGGGTGTCCGTCACATGAGTAGCTGGGATTAACGACCGAGCGACCCTGCCCGTTCAAAGGCCCCGTTCACACAGGCACCGCCGGGCCCTCTCAGGCGGCCGCCCCCCCTCAGGCGGCCGCGCTCCCGCTTAACCCCCGCGGCGGCGCTCCCCTACGGCGCCTCGGCGGCGGGCGGGAGCGGGCCGGCGGAGCGACAGGCGCCGCAGCCAATAGAAATGCGGATAGCACTGCCGTGGGCCAATGGGCGCGCGCGTACCCCGGAGTGTTCTAGAAGGGGCGGGCGGGGAGGCGTGGCCTGCCCCGTCCCCGCCCCGGCGCGCGGCCGGGCCCAGCGCGGAGCGGAGCGGCGGCCATGGCGGTGAAGGCGCTCAACCCCAAGGCGGAGGTGGCCCGTGCCCAGGCCGCGCTGGCGGTGAACATCAGCGCGGCCCGCGGGCTCCAGGAGGTGCTGAGGACCAACCTGGGCCCCAAGGGCACCATGAAGATGTGAGGGAACCCCCCGCAGCACCCGTCGGGGTTGGGGGAAGGCCGGGGCGGGGGGGGTGTAGGCAGGCGCCTTAGCGCGCAGGCGGCCGTTAGGGCCTGAGGGAAAGCGTGAGGAGAAGGGCGGGGGGGGGACCTCCTGTGAGGCCGGGACGGCTTTCCCGCTGCCGCCATGCGGCGGGGAACAAAGGCGGAGGCCGCCCGGTCGGGTGGGGCTGAATGAATGGAGAGGGAGCGGTGCGGTCCTTTGGCCGGCCACGTGTGGCGGGGCCGGGGGGAAGCTGCTCACCCGCCTTGTGTCGCCCGTAGGCTGGTGTCGGGAGCTGGAGACATCAAGCTGACCAAAGATGGCAACGTGCTGCTGCAGGAAATGGTGAGCTGGTTCTTGGCCTCGCGGCGGTGGGAAGTTTGGGGAGCCGTGGGGGGTCTTAGGGAGGCAGGAGCCTGCTGGTATTGCCTTTGAGTGTCTGTGGCTGACGGGGGACCACGTCCCCTGCTGCCCCCAGCCCGCATTTCTGTGGTATTTACCCTTGTGCATTCAGGGCAAAATGTCCCTTGGGAGGAAGGTAAATAAGTAAGCGCACCTTGGAAGATGCTGAATGAAGTTTGTGTGCTAACTTTGCTATTTAAAAGGAAACATGAACTGTTGAAATAATGATACTGGCCATTCCGTCGCCTTCTATTTTGTTTATGGAAAGCGTGCTTTTTTGTACTTGAGCAGGCCTAAGACAGCAGCGTTCACCATGGGTGCGCGGCCTGGAGAGTGTTTAAATCTGGGTGATGGATGCAGCTTGTATCGCTTTCCCTTTGAGTTTGGGGTTGTATCACAGTTTCCCCACTTTAGGGGTGAAGATTATACGAGGGGTGGTGCCGTCCCACTGCTCTCCCCACGGGCTCTCCCGTGCTTGGGGATCCCCGGGGCTGAGCATGGCCTGTTAGTGCTTGTGGAGTGTTACACCCCACTAGCTGTCTGTTGTAATTCAGATCAAGTATTGAAGTTAATATACACAGTGATCTGGCAGACAGGGAAAAAAAATCATTAAATCGGTTCTTTCACACTAGAAGGAGTACTTAAAATAATCATAAAAAGCTGAACAACGGTATAAATGGTCCCACTGGATTTCATCTCGCTCTAGTACAGTTACTAAACACCAGCCTTTTCAAATGTGGATACTGTTCTGTAGGTTCATAGGCTTCAACCTATGTTAAAATACTCTTCAGGCAGCCATTGGAGATGCTAAGTGATGTGTGTGTTCCTTCTATTAAAAGGCTGTCTTCTGTAAGTAACCTGAGGTTGTGTGGTGGTTGTGAAGTTTGGCCAGACAGGCCTGATGCTCAGAGCTGGAACACCAAATGCTCTTAGCAGAGGAACTGCCAAGAAACAAACTGATTTAATGTTCTTTAGTTTCATAAGAATTAGTGTAATAAATTGCCAAAGGACTAGCAAGCCAATTAGGGTATGTGCAGCACTGATCATGCAGAGGTTCCTAAATTAGCTTTAAACATGCTGGTTTTAGTGCCAGCAGCAGTCTAGTTGTGATGGTGCATCCTTTGCCTAAAAGAGAAAAGGACTCTGTCAAGCTCATGATGAGTTGAGGACTAGTTTGACTCTTAGCACTCAACATTGGTGTGTATAGATGCATAATCTGAGGGGCAGGGGAATAGTAGTGTATGGATTAATTCAATTATTGTCAAAGTGATTGTTGTTAATTTCAGTAGGTTTCAATAAACAACAGCATTGACATGAATCATGAAAACATCAACTAGTCCTTAAATACTTTGTTTAGCTGATTTTAGATTGCTTGCTTCCTGTACCAGTGCAGTAAGACTTACTGCTCAGCTGCTTCTTTTTGTTTAGCAAATACAACACCCCACAGCCTCCTTGATAGCAAAAGTAGCAACAGCACAAGATGACATCACTGGAGATGGTACCACTTCAAATGTCTTGATCATTGGAGAACTCCTAAAGCAGGCAGACCTCTATATTTCTGAGGTATGTATGCAGTATTTCTTTTGTAGGTGAACAAGTCAAAAGCTTCATCTGAGGCCATTCAACTCATTTTGTTTAATGCTTAATACTCATAAGTCAAACATGAACATGAATATATATTTCTGCTTAACGTGAGTGCATCACAGAACTTGCAGAATGGGGAAAAGCTGGAGAGGAGCACTTAAGACTTGTTCAAAATCAAAACCATTTATTGTGGCTACCTTAGCTTTTAATAAGGTTTTGTCTGATACCTGCTGCTACCTGTTTTGTGTGAGTTAAAACGCTGCTCCTACTTGCATGTTAACAGGGAGATCCTCCCTGATAGGTGTTTTGGATAAGTTACAGAGTAGGCATTCATACTGCACAGTGAACACCCAAGTGTGCTTTGTAGTTCCCTTGGTTTCAATTCTGTGCTAGAATAATCTGTACTTTTCCTCTGCATTGGAAGGATTTGCATTCCTTTTATATGTATTCAGAAGGACAGTACATTTTCTTGTCTTTGTAGGATGCATATTCCCTATGTTTTGACTTAACATGGAATGTTGAAACCTTAGGTTCTATTTGTGACAAAGTACCATTTTGTCTTCTATTGTGTAATGACTTCTCTTCTTCCCTTGCATTAGGGCTTGCACCCTAGGATAGTAGCAGAAGGATTTGAGATTGCAAAGGAAAAAGCTCTTGAAGTTTTGGAGCAGGTCAAAGTAACCAAGGAAATGGACAGGGAGACCCTTATAGATGTTGCCAGAACATCCCTCCGTACTAAAGTTCATACTGAGCTGGCTGACATCCTAACAGAGGTAAGCGTATGTGTCTCTTCTGTCCTTGTGTGAAGAGGTCCAGGTTTTAAAGTGCTGTGATCACATCTTTCCACCCACCCCTCACTCAAGTAAACTTGCACTGTGATAGCCTAATGGTTGTTTTGGGGCTTTTTTCCCCTCCCCTCTCTTCCAGGCTGTAGTAGATTCTGTTCTGACAGTCAGAAAACCAGATGAGCCTATTGACCTCCACATGGTAGAGATCATGGAGATGAAGCACAAATCAGAAACGGACACAATGTAAGTAATGAGTATCCTGGAGCTTCAGTTTAATGGTGCCCTGACATTTGAGTAGTCTGTGGGTTTTTCTTCTCTTCTTAGAAGAACTTGGGTGGGTGTCTTAAAGCTACCACTAGAAAAGTTATAAGGCAGAAATACAGATTTCAGCAAGTGCAGAATGGCATTTGGTAAATGGAAACTGGATTGTAGTCGTGTAGTTGGATATTCCATAGGCTTTATATTTACCTCAGTGGCATGGATGAATTCTGCACTAGCTTTCCTCAGTAGCTAATGCAGTCAGACACTATGCCAGAATAAATTCCTTTTTCATGCTGATCGGTATGCTCTTTCTGTGAGAACGGGCATGCCCTTGGAAGTGGGATACATATCGTTGTTTACTCCCAACACAAGTGCACAGGCAGTTCGTGTTGGACCAGTTGCACTGTCAGTTCTCTTGACTAGTCTGCACTTCTGTGAAATGTGTATCTTCTGTATGTGTACGTTCACACACAAAATGCTTTTTCATCTTTCAGGCTGATTAGAGGGCTGGTTTTGGATCATGGTGCTCGTCATCCTGACATGAAGAAAAGAGTGGAAGATGCTTATGTTCTTACTTGCAATGTATCTCTAGAATATGAGAAAACGTAAGTACTCAGCAACAAGGTGAGGAGCAGAAAATGCTCCTGTCTTAAAGCCTTTTATTTAAGGTGTCCTTAAATAAGAACTAGAAGACTGTGTAGACTTCCAGAGTGAGGTGGGTAGTGTGGAAGGTGGAATGGAAGAGGTGATGCTCCTTCTGCAATCCTTTTTTGGAAAAGGGGAGCTGGGGGCTGAGAAAATGTCTTTGAGAGGCAGAGCTTCTCATAGTAGTTTTTACTTTGTTGTTTCATTGAAGGAAGGCTGGAAGTCCTCCATTTATTTCTATGCACAGAGGATAGTTGTCTTACTGCTTTTTCATTTATTTTTCTCCTTCAGAGAGGTGAGCTCTGGATTCTTCTATAAAAGTGCTGAAGAGAGAGAGAAGCTAGTGAAAGCAGAAAGAAAGTTCACTGAAGACAGAGTGAACAAAATCATAGACTTGAAAAGAAGAGTCTGTGGCGATTCAGATAAAGGATTTATTGTGATCAACCAGAAGGTGAGATGAAGGGGATAACTAACTAGAAAAACTAATTTGAAATGCTGGCTTTCTTGGCAAGCCATCTACTGTTTGAGTCACTTTGTACAGTTCTTCAGACAGAAATAGCTAAATTTAGGCTGATGTACTTTTAAATATATGCATACAGTTCTTACTTGAGATCTTCTCTGAGCCCCGAGGAAGAACTTACTCGTTAGTGTCAGACTGAGAGAGGGTGTTTTTAGCCTTTTCTTTATCCTGATGGTCACTTTCTTTGTTTCTAGGGAATTGACCCGTTTTCCTTGGATGCGCTTGCAAAAGAGGGAATAGTTGCTTTGCGGAGAGCTAAAAGGAGGAACATGGAAAGGTCAGTTCCTGGGGAGAGGAGAGGGTAAAATAACTTGCTCTTCCAAACTCGAATAGTGAGTCAAGTCTGGCTTGAATCCACCTTTAAGGATGCGCACTAAAAAGTCCATTTCAACCTATCCAGCTCTTCCTGGGGTAACTTAGGGCAGTTTGTACAAAGCATAGAAATGTCTGTTCAGTGTACTGGGTGGTGCAGGAATTTGATCTGTCGGTGTGCTCCAAATGTAGACACCTATAGAGGAGACTTAATTCTACAGGTTTATTTTTATGAAGAGCTCTTTCATGAACAGAAGCAAACTGTTCCAAGCCTAGGAAGTGTGGTGTTCTGCATGCTGAAATACTGTTGTTACGTTAGTGACTTCACGTTTTACTTAACTGTAAAGCAGGTTCTAAGCTGGGTGTGTTCTCTCTCAGACTGACCCTTGCATGTGGTGGTACTGCCATGAACTCGGTGGAGGATCTCACTCCTGACTGTCTGGGACACGCAGGGCTTGTCTATGAGTACACGCTGGTGAGTACAACCAACTTCCAGCTGAAGGCAGGTTAAATACGCCTCACTTGGTGCCAGCTTTTCGTTTGTCTTGATGTGTCTGTGCAGGGATTTTTCTTTTAAGTGTATTAAGAGCTATACTGGAGCATGAATAAAGGCTGGTGGCATTTCACATCCCAGTGTCCTCATGTATGTGAACAGCTACCTGGATATTTGCTCTTGTCATAGTGTATTTTCCGGTTGTTTACCTATTGTGCTCTTAATATCTGTAAAACAGAAAATGGAAATGAGGTTCTCCTGCTTCTCATCACTTCTTGAAGCACTGTTGGTGCAGAACTGAATCTGAAAGTGTCTCTTCAATTTCTTTTTTTTTATTATGTGCATACATTGATTAAGCAAATGTGTGACACGAATACATAACCCTGTTTTTTACAGGGTGAAGAGAAATACACCTTTATTGAGAAATGCAACAACCCCCGCTCTGTTACCCTGTTGATCAGGGGACCCAATAAGCATACGCTCACACAAATCAAGGATGCAGTAAGAGATGGTCTGCGTGCTGTTAAAAACGCTATTGAGGATGGTAAGTCTCCACTCTGTTTAGTGGTGTTAAGGATCTTCTGGTGAAATTCCTCTCAAAATTAGTGAATTTTGTATTGGCTTCCTTGATATCCAGTGCAGTCAGGCACCCAGCTAAGCATATTTGAGTGTGAAGTGCTTTTAGTTACTGTTGTTAGACCTTGTATTTTACAAGTAGTTGGTAACTGTGTAAGTACTTACCTGATCAGATACAAGCTGTCTTTTTAAGGATGAGAGAAGAGATGAAACTACATTAAAAATTAACTGTTTAAATGGGAATAGGTGCTTATTATGAAGTCTCAATATCAAGTTTTCCCTTGCAGGGTGTGTGGTTCCAGGAGCAGGTGCACTAGAAGTGGCAGTAGCTAATGCGCTTGTTAAGCATAAACCTAACGTAAAAGGAAGAGCCCAACTTGGAGTTCAAGCTTTTGCTGACGCTCTGCTCATCATACCTAAGGTATAAGGAGACCCTGAATAAAAGTGGCTTTAAAGCATGCTAAGACCCATGTTTTTTTCTGCTGGAGGTCTCTTTAATTAAACAACGTGAAACAATGTCTCTGTTCTCTCCAAGGTTCTGGCTCAGAACTCTGGTTACGATCCCCAGGAAGCTCTGGTGAAGGTTCAGGCGGAACACGCGGAATCGGGACAGCTCACCGGAGTTGATCTGAACACTGGTAAGAGCTTTCTAAAATAACGGGATGATGCTCTAGTAGGAAACTGTTGTGGCTCGGCTCTGAATGCAGAAAGCTGTACCTGTTTTCATAAAAAGCTATGCAGAATGCCTTGGCAAGTGTTACTTTAAAGACTATTTTACTTGTTTTGTAGGTGAACCAATGGTAGCTGCAGCAGCTGGAGTCTGGGATAATTACAATGTCAAAAAGCAGCTGCTTCATTCATGGTAAATGTTACACTCTTTTCACTTTAGCAATGGGTGTTTGATTGTTGATGATAGTGTGGAATTGAGGGATCCCACGTAGAAGAAGCTGTCTTGAAAGGCAGAAATGAAGCCGAGTCATCTATGAACTATGTCAAAATGGATATTCTAACAATATTTATTTAACATTTCTAGCACGGTGATCGCTAGCAACATTCTCTTGGTGGATGAAATTATGCGAGCTGGGATGTCCTCTCTTAAAGGCTGAGTTGGATCTGCTGTTGTCCACCGTGGTTGGCTCTGGTAGTGCCCCAGGGAATGTCGAAGAAATCCCCCCAGGTGCTCTTTTCTCAGCTGGGGTGGATTTTCGCAGCAACACAAGTTACTTTGGTGTAACGAGCAGCCCCTCTTCGGTAAACATGGCCACTCAAAACATTTGCAGCTTAATTGGATATTTGGCTCTAAAAATCAGTTATTTATTTTTAATTTCACTGATGCGTACAACTGAATTTGCTTTCCTTTTTACCCAATAAACTGTTAAGTTCTGTGCTTTATGTGTGTCAGTTATTTAAAACACCGTTCCTGTGGGAGCAGGGCTGGCCGACAGGCCTCCAGTTGCCCTTTCTGGCTCCCAGCTCTGCCTGCTGGACTTTGTTCCCGATTCCAATACTTGCCAGGGCTCTGAAAACACTGCTCCAGGCTCTGCTGCTGGAGTGGTGTGGGCTCAGACCTGGAATTTCTTCATCACAAAGCCAGATTAAGCTTAGCGCTTCATCGTTTTGTACTTGCTTATAAATAAAACGAGTTAACTTACTGCAGAATGAAGTGGTGAAAGACTTGGTGTGTGTTGGTAACCCCCTGGGAGCTTTTTAACACTGTTCCTGCTGTATTAAAGGATTCATGGACAACTGGTGCTGTACCAGATTTAGGCAGAACTGCGTCTTTAGCTCAAGCATCCTGCCAAGAGGTGGTTGGGTTTATGGGAGGGGAACAGGCTCCTGCAGTCTTAGATCATGTTCCCTAATCCCAGCTGGGTTTTGTTAAGAGCCAGGAGCCTCCTTCCCTAGTCCCAGTGTTGTCCAAAGAGTGGATTTGCCTCCCGGTGCGCAATAGGTCAATAATCACACACTCAGGACAGGTATTTATTTTAGGGTTGCTCAAGCCTGGGTGCTTGGCGGTTTCCCACCAATCAAACACACCAGTGGGACTTTATTTATAGTAATTTTCCAAGTCCATCCTCTCTAGGATGATTGGTTAGTAATTTACATATAATACTTCTGATACTTCTGCGCATGCTCAGGGGAAGGGTCTTCACCTGGGCAAGGGTCTCCTTGATCTATAGGTGTGATTTTTAGGATTATAAGGAGGGTAGTTCAGTGAAGGATACATGGCCCTTGAGTTTGCTTGCCAAGTTGGTGATGAACCCTCTTCAAGGTCTAATTGCTCCAGGCTGTCCTTGCTTAAAGGTGACTATCGACTTGTTCTGATTGGGGATGCCTTTGGCTTGAACATAAAGAACATCTTTCTTGACCTAAGCGTAATATTGCAATGTTGTTCTAAAAGTTTTAACCTTCAACACCAGGAGGCTGGCTGGATGACAAGCAACTTTAAAAAAAACCCAACAAAATAAACCAAAAAAAACACTTTTACATGTGAAACGCTGAACTGCCTCAAGGGAGGGGTTTGCCCCGGTAGCAGGAGGCTCCTCAGGTGCGGAGGCGAAATGCTTTTCAACCTTTACGGGTAATGGCGGCAGCATCCCCGTCCCTAAATACCGACCCGGGAGCTCCGCAATCCTGGAACACCCACGCGTGGGGGCGGGCGGGGCGTGGGGCGAAGGGCCCGGAAACACTTCCCCGAGCCCGCAGCTCTTCTGGGTCAAAGCCCTGCGGGTCCGCCGGTGCTTCCCCTGCTGCTGCCGGAGCATGGGGCTGGTTCTCCTGGCCTGCTGCTGGGTGCTGGGCAGCACCCACGCCCTGCGGGGTGAGCTGCTGCTTTTTGCCGGTCCTTCTGCCTTGGCTTGTTGCAGGGAGGCCTTAAAAATCACTCGGTTTTTCCCTGCATAGGTTCCCTTTCTTCTAATTGCAGCAAACCGTTAATTTAAAGGAGCTGCCTTACTGATTTCACCTGACTGGAGCCCTTCTTTTCCCAAGAGAGACACTGAAAATGGGACTTTTTAAAATATTTAAAGCTTGTTATCAGAAAAATGCAGACCTATACAAATGCTAATCATAGTCGCTGACTATGTTGCACCCTACCTCCGGTACATAAAATTACTTTCTGGCAAATAATGCACGCTGTTCTGTGCGGTCGTGTTTAAAACTGAAAGTTCTCATACTGAATTGCTTCACTTTTAGCATTTGGAAAGGATGAAAGTATGGTGCAGCTGGCTGGTGGGACGTTTCAGATGGGATTCAGTTCCCCGGAGAAGAGGAATGAAGAGGGGCCCGTCAGGGAGGTGACGGTGAAGCCCTTTGCTGTCGACAAATACCCCGTCACAAACAGGGATTTCAGGTAAGAGCGAAGGTTTGGGCCCCCTTGACCCGTGGGGTCTCGGTAGCTTGGGCAGGCACAGGGAGGACGGGGGTGTTGGTGCCGGGTATTTGGGGCTGGTTCTGAGTCTGAAAGCCAATGCTTGGATGTGCCCAGGACGTTCATTAGAAAAAAATATGTCTGTCAGTAATAAACCACCACTACGGGTGCAAGTTGAAGCATCTTACCAGTGTAGCTTGCAGACATGCTTCCCCCTCCCCGCCTTTTCTTCCCCCTCCCCGCCTTTTCTTCCCCCTCCCCGCCTTTTCTTCCCCCTCCCCTCCTTTTCTTCTCTTTTCCATGCAAACAGGCTTTTTTGTGTGTGTGTGTCTTTTTCTTACTAATAGGGCTCTACTACTTCAGATTTCAGGTTCCTATAGGTTGGATTTCCATTTGTAAACCCCAGGCCACTCCATGTATTTTATAGAAGCCCTTGTACAGGTGCTAATAAATGCACTGGGGGAAATGGAAATGCCTTTATTTGCCTGGTTGAGCCCTAGTAGGTTAAAAAGAGCCAACACTTCCACACAGCAGTAACTGCCGAGAAACACCCAGTAATGGGAAGTTAGGCAATTGGAAAACAACTGGGACAGAAGCAGGGTGAGATTATTCAGCAGTATGTGACATTCTTTTGCATTTTGGGGACATTTAACTAACAGCAGCCATAGGTTTTAGTGGCTTTTAAGGGACTTTTGATCTGTGCAATTTTTCATGTTATGGAAGACCAGAGTGCAGGGTGAGTTTACCTGCATAGGTGACATAAAAACTATCAGATCTGTGTACAGATGCAAACAGGACTGTTTTATCTGTTAAATCTGTATCAAACCAACTGGAGCTGTGTCAGGGAGGAGCTGGGACTCTCTGCAGATGTAGGGTGTCTGTAGGTCGTGTACATTTTGCCTTGCTCTGAACTTGTTGTGTGTGCAGATTGCTGTATGTGGTGGTGAAACTCTTGAAGAACTCTTAACCAGATGCCTGAGCATGTTGTATTTATGCCAGGGAGTTTGTTAGAGAAAAGAAATACAAAACAGAAGCAGAAGCATTTGGCTGGAGCTTTGTCTTTGAGGATTTCGTATCTGAAGAGCTGAAAAAAAAAGTCACCCAAAAACTGGAGGTAAATTTAAATCCCATGGTGATGAGTTTCAGTGATGATGATGGAGATGGTATTTGTGATCACATCCCTGTCTGACCTCTCTGTTTTAAGTGAAGAAAAAAAAAAAAAAAAAAAAAAAAAAAAAAACAAAACAAAACAGGAGGGGAGATCCTTGCTGATATTGCTTTTCCACTGAGTAGCAGTTACCTCTCAGCATAGAGCCTGGCCATTCTCAGTGTTTTTTCTTTAGTCTGGGGTTGTTTTGCTTTTGAAACTAACAGCAGGGTTGAGCCTGGGTTGATTTACATCCTCTCCAGACACTATCAGAATGGACTCATGGAATGCTCCAGTGAGCTGGGAGAGAGCAAAGCGCATTTCAAAGTACTTTATTAATCAAACCTTAAAATAGAAAAACTGAACAGCATGGATCTCTTGATCTATTTTCACTTTTAAAAGCAGACGCCTCTACTCTGTTGGAAAGCACTATCAAAATGCCTACAATAACCCAGCTCAAACTACAGCATTTCACCATTTCCAGACTAACGAGCGCTCTTCTTTATGCACACTGCTGTAGGATGGTGTCGGGTGGGTGTCGCCAGTTCAGCTTTAATCTGGTGTCGCTTCTTTTCCCAGTCTGCCCCTTGGTGGCTGCCCATCGAGAAGGCTTTTTGGCGACAGGTGAGTAAAAATCAGGTGCGGCGAGTCCTCTGTGTGCTGGGAGCGTGCATGTGTCGGTGTGGGCTGAACCTTATTGACTGAAAATAGGGAAAAAAAATAGCACTTCTGGTTGCTGCACGTTCCCTGCCTTGGCCTGTTCAGTCCTTTTTTCCCTTTTTAATTGAAAAGTTTATAAAATCAATTAAAATCTGCTTGATGCAATTCCTCCCAGCCCTCAGGTCCTGGCTCCAGCATAAAGGACAGGCTGGATTACCCGGTGCTGCACGTGAGCTGGAATGACGCGCGGGCGTTCTGTGCCTGGAAAGGGAAGAGGCTCCTGGCAGAGGAGGAGTGGGAATTTGCTGCCAGGGGAGGACTGGAGCGTATGTACCATGAGCTCTGACCTTTTGCCAAACCAAGGCACTGAGTAACGTTAGTTCTACCAGATCTAAATCTCCATCCAGGGATGTTTTCAGAGGTTAATCTGGGGAGCTTGAACCACCTTTTTTGGCCTAGGAGCCAAATTAATAATAACAACATAGGAAGAAGTGGCTTATCTATGGTCTCAACGTACCTTCCTAAACAAAGCACTTCTGCTAGCTAAAAATACCATTTCTTGGGTTTGGGGCAAGGAGTGATCCACCTGCCCTCACCCATTGATGGTGGCATAAAGCAGTCACTGGGATCACTGGGGGGACCATGGGACTCTCTGGCACAAGTGATGGTTTGTAAATGGGAAGCTGTTGCTGATTCCTGTCTCTCCTCGCCTCCTTGGCAGAGTCTGCAGGGATTAGACTGACTAGTCCTGTTCATATAACCCCTCTCGGTGTCCTGAGCTGAGCAGAAAAGGATGATCATAAAAGCTTGGTTAAAAATAGGCAAATGGAGAGGCTGGACTGACACAGGGGTGATGAGTGTCTCTTCCTCTCTGGCAGAAAGGGTGTATCCCTGGGGAAACAAGTTTCAGCCGAACCGTACGAATCTGTGGCAGGTAAGATCCTAAAAATCATCCCATCTACACGGAGCTCTTCTGAGGGTGGTGTTTGACTCGACCGCAGAGTGTGCGTGGTTGCCTGAGCAGGCTGTGTGGTCCTGGGAAGCAACGCAGATGTACCTGCAGGGTATGAAATTCAGCTCCGGGTGGGTTATCCAAAATATCCTCAGAGGGAGCAGACTCAGCCTAGCTTCCCTGGGAAACTGGGCTTTCAGTGCTTCCAAAAAGTCATACATAAGTTCGTCTGAAAAGGAGGTTGTCTTGGGAGAACTTTAGATGGTTGATCTCCTCTCGCAGCCAGAAATGCTGCGTAAAGTTAAATTTACAAGAGGGAGTTATTTCCGTTATTTAAGTGTAACGTGGTCCTGTGAAGAGCAGGACTTTGTGTTGTCTCCATGGTGGGTCTTTGCTCAGAGTGACCTTTCTTCCCACAGGGCGATTTCCCAAGGGTTGACACGGCTGAAGATGGTTATCACGGCGTCTCGCCGGTGGCAGCGTTCCCTCCTCAGAACAACTACGGTATGGAGTGAGCATCCCCACCCTGGTTTTGGGGATGGCATCTGCTTCCTAAATTAACACTAATTATAAAATCCGGCAGTTGTGGCAGACTTTCAGATATGATGTGGGATGACATCAGCATCTTGACAGAATAACTGGGCCCAGCAAAAAGCATTGATGGTTGTTACTGAAGTTGGCCAATGTGCACCTGGTGCTCTTCAATGCATCAAACCAGCCCCTGCTTTTAATTAGAAGTTAGTTATTTTGCACTTCAGTGTGATTTACCTGAAAATCCTGAGCACATGGTTTTGAGAGCGGCAGATGCCATGCCCTCATGCAGATGGGAAACAACAGGATGCTTTAAAGGTCCAGTTGTAAACTGGGGCCAGTTTGAAATACAGTAAAGAGTTCCTGGTTCCCAGTCTCACCATTAAACCACGCTCTTGCAGTGACGCTTTGAATGTTGCACCCCCCTCCCATACACCAAAGTGCTTCTGCAGTCCTTGCACATGTGCTCTCCTAATCCTGATGCAAAACCATCCGTGTGTCAGGGCTCTATGACCTGCTGGGAAACACCTGGGAGTGGACCGCGTCCGAGTACCTGACCCCGGGGCTGTCATCGAGGCAGCGCGCTCAGAACATGCAGGTCCTGAGAGGTGCCTCGTGGATCGACACTGCAGATGGGTCTGCAAACCACAAAGCTCGTGTTACTACCAGGTAGGTCTGGGCAATGCCCAGGCGCTGTTTTGCAACGATTTCTCCTAGCTTGGTTGTAGAAGGAGCAGGTTTTATTGTAAAAGACATTTGTCTCTTCCTACTCAGTTTTTCTGAGAAGCAGTTAGGAAAACATATTGCAAATACTGGTAAAAATTTTACCGCTATAAATACATTCTTAATTGCTTCTCAAACCCTGTGTATTTTCCATCAAGTGTTTAGAATTAAATGCTTTTCTTGAAGTTACTCAAGGGCAGTGGAAGATGTTTCTAGTCTGTTACAAAGGATCACATTAAATGATACAAGTGTTAATTAGGAAGGATCCCTAATTTTGGGTCTTTTTTTTTTTTTTTTTTTCCCCCCCGCATGAGAATGGGGAACACACCAGACTCTGCCTCTGACAACCTCAGCTTCCGCTGCGCTGCCGACGTTCTGCCTGTCCTGGCTGAGAAGAGCCGGACCAAACCTGAGCTCTGAGGAGGTCACTCGGGAAGACCTGAAGGCATTTTCTCCTGTGGAGATGAACAGTAACCCCCAGCAGTCACTTTTGTTAAACTCAGACAGTTTTAAAAATTAAATACTTTCAGCTAAAACTCCTTTCTGTGCTGAGATGTCTGGGCATGAGCAGTGACTGGGAATGGCAGGCAGGGGGGTTTGTCTTTAATGTCCTTTTGGTGTGGTAGGTATTCCTGCCCTCCTTCTGGTGTCCATTTGAAATAAGCAGAGATGTGCATGTGTGTGGGACCAGGCCAGAGCTGCTCTGACCTCCAGCCCCAGCCAGAGCGAGCAAACACCAGCAGCCCCGCCCATGACCACCGGCATGGGGCTGCCATGAGGGGCGGCTGCTGGTGGGGAGCGATGGGGCACGTTCCTGGAAGGGGGACTTGCACGTCTGTCCCCATCTCCTTGGGAAGTCCCAGCTTCGTACCATCTGCTGAGCCTTCTCTGAAGTAAAACAAGGCACCTTTATTGACCCTTGAGCACTGGCAAAATGATGAGTGTGCTCATTTCTAAGTGCATAGATAACACAACCCAGTAACCCACCTCTCCCAGGTTATAACCAGCATAAAGACTACAAAACAGCTGTGCACAAGCTCTGCCACCAAACTGGATGGGACCAGCAGCCCTGAGCACATGGGTGGGTGACACCACCCCCTCTGGGCCCTGCTCACCCTCCTCCACCTGCAACTCCCCCAAAAGGGTCCCACTCCAGTGTCAGGTGAGCCATCCAGAGGCAGCTTCTCCAAACCCATCCCTTACAGAACGACATAGCCCAGGGAAGAATCATAGCCATCTGCTGGATTTGCATTTGCACCTGACCTGAGGCCACCCGTATCTCTGAGAAAAAGCAAAAAAAAAAAAATCACCAGTTGGTTTTCAAAGATTTTACTTGCCTTAATTCTGAGCAAGCTCATCGGTTTACGCAGCAGCAATCAAAACAGCCCTTCCTCGGCTGCCAGGGTCAGCAAAATGGCCTTGCAGGTGTTCTCGAAGAGGGCAGCTCTGTTCTGTGCCTCCCCCTTCTTCACCCAGTGCCGGTAGGTCCTGAAGGCGCAGGCGTCGATCAGCTTGCGGATGGGCTTCAGGGCGTATGGGTCCCGCACCACCAGCTCCCTGGTGACTGACTTGACCAGCCGGTACTGGTAGTAAATACGGACCGATGCCAGGACGGTCAGGCAGATCACCTGCAGCACGGGGGAAACGGGCTGGAATTAATTCATGGCCAGTCCTACAAAGGACTGGATCGGCCCCAGTGCATCCCACATGGCTGCTGTGTGGAGTCGGGAGAGAGCCCAGCTCTTGGCACAGGTATTGAGTCCCATGTAGACAGTACAGGCTTTTTCAAAGTGCCCCTAACATCAAAACTGCAGGTCAAGCCTAAAATGTGTCACCTAATACTGCTGCGGGTACCTCTGAGCTGCCCTAATGGCTGGCTACAAGGAAAGGAAAGGTTTGCTGTGTTTTATCAACTTCCGCATCATTTGATGCGCCCATGTGGTGTCAGGCTAATGGACCTCCCCTTAGAAGTGATTTTTTTTTTTTAATGATTTGCAGGGAAGGCAGGCTTTTCTTATTGAATCATCTTCTGTGGAAAAGCCCTTAGGAAGTACCAGAAAGTAAGCAAAATAGTGCTTGGAGAAGGGTCTCCACCCAGGCTGCCGCATCCTGCCGAAGCCCAGGTCCACCAGCCTTCTTGAACTCTCAGTTTCTCCTGGCTCAGCTGGGAAGCCCAGCCCACTGCTCCTGCAGCTCCCAGCCTCCAGGTTGGGGCGCTGAGTCACCCCCATACCCAACCTCACCTTGAATTTCCGGAAGGGGCTGAAGTGCCGGACCTCCTCCACGTCGTACTGCTGGAAGAAGGGGTGGGCCAGCGCCTCGCCGGCCGTGTACCGCTGCTGCGGGTCCACCACCAGGAACCGGGAGATCTGCAGGAGGGCACATGATCGACCTGGGGTATCCTTGATGTCTGCAAACCCACCCCTGCCCCCCCTACCCCAGGTTTTCCCATCCTCAAGCACTTACCAGGTCCTTGACAGTGTCCGAGCAGTCATCCCACTCTGGGGAGCTGAACTGGTAGTCCCCGTTCATGATCATCCGCAGCATCAGCATCTGCTTGCGGTGCCAGAAGGGAGGCGAGCCGGCCAGCAAGGTGTACATGATCACCCCGGTGCTCCACCTGCAGGCACCCAGCCGGACCCTCCAGCCCCCAGCAGCACCCTGGGGGCACCCGGCCAGACCCACGCCCCAAGGATGGCTCAGTGCCTCCCCCCAACCAGGACATGCTGGGCTACATGTGGCTTTGCCTCCCTGGAAAACCAGGAGGAATCTGCCCTGCGTGGTGTCTGATGAGGAGACACTGAGCTTGCTGCTGGGGCTTGTTAGCCCTGATGGGGAATAAGGAGCAGGGGCTGCCCTGCTGCTGCTGGGGGGGGGGGTTGGGGTTTTTGGGTTGAGCTGATGTGGAGCTGCTCCCCTGGATGCTGCAGGAGGAAGCTGTGAGTTGGAGATATTTGCCTTTCTTGGTTTTTCTTGGGTTTCTTTAGGGGAGGGAGATGGTGGGACACAGTGGGCCAGCAAGGCTGGATGCTCTGGGCTGTCTCAGCTAAGGCTGTGGCATGCAAAGTGTCCTGGCATAGGAGTTAACAGAGGTATATTTAAACTGAAAAGGTGCTGAAATGCTCTGGTGTGTTTCCAGTTGTTGGTCACAGCTCTGACCGCTGCAGATCTGAGCCTGAAGCCACCAGAGATGGTGGCAAAGTCCCTGCAGGGGACTTTCCTGAGCTGGCTGCTCTCTCAGGGGCTGCCTTGGGTTCACGTCTTGCTTTCCCTCCTCCCTGACAGGGCAAAGAAGGGAGATGGGCTCGTCCCCAGGCTTCTTCTCCCCCAGCTCTGTGCCAGAGCCCCCTGGTCACCCAGACAGCCCCTTGCAGCCCCAGAGCTTGTCTTTCAGTGCACCATTTAATTCTTTCTAAACACTCAAAACAAGTCCCCATCTGCACAACTCTCACTGTGCCTCAAACCACACGCGTTCTGGGAGCAGCCCGAGGGGTGAGGCGGGAAGGCGGGTGTCTCACTCACATATCAACCTCCTTCCCGTAGCCTTGGTGCTCGTCATCCATGGAGCACTGCAGGATCTCGGGGGCCAGGTAGCCAGGCGTGCCGCAGATCTCTGTGAAGACAGGGCAGAGCATCCCCCTGAGCCACCCAGGAGGGTTTGTGCCATCCCCACCCACCCCTGAGCCGTCCGTGAAGGGGGCCTGGATCCCAGGTGGGATTTTTGAAGGGATGGTGCTCACAGGGAGGAACTGCAACTCATATGCATCTTGCTGGTGGCTTTTCTTGGTGAATTATAGTGGCTAAAAAGTGAGTGGAGAGAGCGATGGGGATGCCTGTTGCTGGATATGTGGCTCTCTGCAAGGCAGGAGTTAGAATAAAACCTTAATGTTGGGCAGTAAATGGATGGGGTAATGAGGATCAACTGGAAGAAAAAAGAAGTGGAAAGAATAGAATGGTTTTCCTAAGGGGCAGCAATTTCTTCATGGCAAGCAGTGCGGTGTGGAGGCTGTGCACAAGCAGAGCTGGGCTCATGTGCAAGCAGGAGGACACCCCAAGCCGACAGGCACCAGTTTGCACCCACAGCAGCGACACTGGCCCCAAGGAGCCAACGGGGCTGGAGAGACTCCACTGACTTGCTGTGGACACTGCACCAATGGGGTGGCCATGGGCCAGCCCGGCAACACCCCCACCTCAGCATCTTCCTACCTTTGAGCTTCTCATTCTCGTGCAGCTGGCAGGAGAAGCCAAAGTCTGTCAGCTTAATGTTCATGTTGTCATCCAGGAGGATGTTCTCTGGCTTCAGGTCCCGGTGGACGATGTTGATGGAGTGGAGGTACTGGATCACTTCCAGCAGCGCACGCATGATCTTCCTGGGGATGGGTGACAGCATCTCTCCTAGCCCAAACACCCACCAGCACCGTGCTCCCGGGGATGGGGACAAGGATGGGGCCCACGCAGCTCAGCCCCTACGTCTGAGCACAGGGGCACAGCCCAGGGTGCTTTTTGCCCGTGGGTGCCGTGCCGGCTGCATGGTTGTCCTCTGAACCCATGCTCTGCTTTTGCAGCATGATTTTCAGCCATCTGCAGCTGGTCTTACCTGGTTTCCTTCTCGCTCAAGGTGACTTTCTCGGTGAGGTAGTCAAAGAGCTCCCCTCTCTTCATCCTGCACATGAGACAGAAAACAGAGGCAGGCAGCGGCTGAGCTGCGATGGCAAACTGGCCCCGAGCCCCTGCGGTGGATCACTTGGGAGTTTCTGTCACTTAACAGCCCAGGGCAGCCACTGCACAAAATGACAAGCCAGCTTGTTAATAAAAAGGGGTGAAAATGCCTCTGTCTTGCTGCAAAACATCAGGTGGAAGGAGGAAAATCTATCCCTGGAGAGGGCAGGTTTTGGATGGGACAGGGCTCTCCCGACGCCATCCCCCTCCGCTGACATCCATCGTGCTGCCTGGGCATCAGGAGTTGCGGCGTCACGCGCACCCTGGTCCCACCGGGCATATAAATAACCCGCAGGGATGCCTGACGGCTCCCACCAAAGGTTACGGGGAAACCTGAGCAGTGCTGAGCCGCTGACGGAAACACTGCGGGTGGTGAGGCTGCAATGAGCTCGCTCACAGCGATCAAGGCTCGTTTCTACCTTAAGCAAGAGCTGGTTGTCCCCCTGCTTTGCCCTGTTTGGACCATAAAAAGCTGGGGCAAGTGTTGGCTGGTGGCCACCTGCAGAGCGGGAATGGGCTTGGGGAGATGGTGACAGGCAAGCTGGTACTTACAGGTCAAACACCAAGAAGAAGAAGGTGCTGGATTCATAGCTGTCCTTCAGCTGGACTGCAATAAAACAGAGGGGCTGTGAGCACAGCGTATAGCATGTTCCTGTCCATTAATGGACTAAAAATTGCTTATCTAATTGCTAACTGAATTAATGAGTTGATCTTCACTAGTGTTTTGGTTGTGAGACAACCTGGGCAGCATGGGCACTGCTGGTGCGAGTGCCAACGTAGAGAAAACAATGCTATAAGCAGGTGCCCTGCATTGCGTTAGGAGGTCTGACCCTCCAGGGTTTTCACCCCAACCCCCCCCCCAGGGACACCTTGAAGAATAAATGGGGCACAAAATCCCCTTGCCCTGATGCTCAGAGCCTGACTTACTGATGTTGGGGTGGCCTGAGACTTTCCGGAGAATGTCGATCTCTTTAGTGGTGGCTTCTCGCAGTTCCTGCACCTCCTTAGGGGATATGTTACCTGCCGTGATGTCAATAATCTTCACTGCATACTCTTGCTGGGTGGTTTTGTGAATGCACCGACGGACGACGCTGCTCACCCCCCTGCCAGGGACAACACAGACAAGATGGGGGTTTCCATTACTCCCTGTCCAGCCTGACTTCGCAGCCGTGCCATCAGCACCTGGGCTGGTTGGTATTTTCACACATGAGCGGGTCTCACTCTGTGACCCTGTCTTGGTGGGACAGATTTTGAGCTGATGGAAAGTGCTGCTTCATGCTATTTTTAACCCCATGCTGTTATGGGACCCGTTCATATCAGATTCCCAGAGGACACTGTTGCTATCGAGTACTGGAGTCCATGAAACCGCAGTTTGCCAAAACCAAGCTTTACCTGCCCAAAACCTCCTTTGGCTCATATTTTTCATAAAACTCCTTGGATGAGTTCCAGTCTGGTAGGTCTTCTTCCTTGGTCATCTCTGGCTCCTGTCTGGCTGCACTTTAGGCTCGTCTGCCGGCGGAAAGGGGCTGCAAGGAGAGAAGAGCAAGGATGGGTGCTTGCTGCACCCAGGGCAGGAGCAGGGACCTGCCCCGTCCCCGATCGCCCCCAGAGGGGAAAACATTGAGCTGGAGAAGGGAGGAGGCAAAGGAGGATGATCCTGGACCACAGACCAAAGAGGGTATTTCACTGGTTGGAAAAGCAAAGCTTTGCACTCGGGATGCAGTGGAGATCCCACTGACAACAGGAGAAATCCCTCTGGATCCCCCATAGCCTGGCTGTCCCCAGGGGCAGAAGCAGCCTGGCTGGGGCCCAGGGTTTGGGAAGTGCTGCAGCACCTCAAAACTTCATCCCTTCCTGCAGAGCACCTGCACCCAGCTCGCAGGGCATCGTCCTCCTGCCCCTACCACGTGCTAAGGCTACACACACTTCTCCCAGTTCCTCCCACCTGGGAAAGCAATTTAACTAATTTTTTTGAGTCTCCTGCCAAGGCTGTGCAGGAGAGCCCGGGGAGAGCGCTGGCAGGGAAAGCACCAAAAGCGTGCAGTAGCAAGGTGGTGCTGGCACAGCAGGTACAAAGGTCCCCAGCAGCAACAGCAGCCTCCAGAAGTGTCACCCCATGCTGACAACACCCAAAGACCCCTGCAAAGCCCTGAAATCTGTCTTGCCTTTTTTTTTTTTTTTCTCCTTCTTTTTTTTCCTGATTATTTTTAAGATGACAAAGTTGTCCGGAATGGTTTGGCTGAGAACAAGGAGAGAAAAAAACTATGTTTAAACTGAATGGAAATGGAGTAGGAAGGGAAATTGCGTGGGAAGGGTCGGTGAAGTGGCGTGGGGAGCTCAGTGGGTCAGGGTGCAGGCCTGGAATCGGGTGTCTGGGGACAGCCAGCCCTGTGTGGGGTCAGCCAGGGCCAAGCCAGCCTGAGGACAGAGGGTGAGCGAGCTTCCTCGGCCACACACATGCATCTGCCAGCAGCCTCCAGAACTCCCAAAAGGCTTTTCTCCCATTTCTTTTTTCCTTTTTTTGGGTGTTTTGGTTTTGGGGTGTCTTTTTGGTATGTGCTGCCATTGCTGGAGGAGGAGCAGTATGACAATATTGTGATAGAGAGGGGAAAAATAATCAGTAGTCCCGATCCCTAATATTCGCCAGCATTTCCCTTTAAGCCCTGGGAACTGGATGTCCTCAGCTTGTTCCTGCACCTGGCATTGCTGAAACCCCAATTGTTTGGGTCCAGCTGGTCCACAAAAGTACACCGAGACCAAACAGTCAGTGTGGAAAGCAGCTCTTAGAAGCTTGGGCAGCAAAACTGTCACTTTGGGACAACAGTTTCTTGCTGGGGGAGGGATAGCAGGTGGGCAGGAGAGCCCCAGTACCAGGGGTTTTCCTTTGCCCTTCTCTCCAAGGTGGCAATAACTCTGCCAGGATGCTCCCAGGCAGGTTTGCATCTTTAAGTACATTTAAATCTTATTATCAAAGTGTATCTGTCCTGACCTGGTTATAAGGACTGATGCTGTGTTTTAGGTGTCTGTCTGTCTGTCGCTGCTGCTGGGAGGGATGTCTAATGAGGGCTGGAGCATTTCTAAACAGCTGTAAGTTTGATTTAATTTATAAAATTTTAGCTGTCGGAAATATTGTGAGCAATGCCAAACCAAGTCAGGGCTGAAATTATAAATGAGAGGCAGAAGAGGGAGCAGCGAAAAGAAGATATCCCCAAGGTGGTGGAGAACCAACAACTCTTGATTTTTTTGAAACTGAAATCAAAGTCCTGGGGGTTGGTGTTGTAGGGAAGGGCTGGGGAGCATCTGCAGAGCCCCGCCAGGAGAAGCCCGGGGTCTGTGTGCTGCCTCCTGGGAGGAAAGAGCCCAGGAGTTTGTTTGAAATATCCTGATTTTATGTAAGTAGCTGGTACAGAGCACTAACAGGATAAAGCGGTTTTATTATCAGAGCTGTACGAGCTCCATAGGACGGCGGGGGGGTGCGGGGGAGGGGGAAGGGGGTCGGGGGAGTTGGGGGGGGGAAGTTTCTGTCTTGAGGCAGAGATGGAGGAAAGCAAACGGAGCCGGCGCTGGACATCGCGTGTGCCCAGCCCGCTGCTGGGAAACAGGGGTTTAAAGGTTTGCCTTGCTAAATATTCAATAACATGCAAATATTTATGGAGATAAAACTGGAAAGCCCAAGCTAAAGTCAGTTTTTAGGCCAGCACGGCAGTGCTCCCCCCCCCCCCCCCCCCCCCCCGCCGCCCTCCCCAAACCCCCGCCGGGTCCCGGGTCCCGGCCCCGCAGCAGCAGCACCCCCGGCAAGACCCCCCCCACCTCTCGGGAGGGTGTTCCGGCACCGAAACCTCCCGCTTGGGCGAGCAAAAGCGAGGAAGGAGCCACCGCAGCTCCCGGGGAAGCAGCCCCGGCGTGCTTCGCGAATAAGAAATAAACAAAACAGAACAAAATCATGCTTAAAATAATGCTGAAAGCAAGCTTCCCGGCGGCGCTACAAACCCCCGCCGGCTCCGAAATCCGTAAAGCACCGTCTCCTGAAGGCAGTTTCTTCCCCGGCGGGTTGCGGCAGGGCCGGGCTGGCCGCCGGCCTCCCCTCGCTGCAGCACCGCGAACCCTCGGCGGGGCCCGGGGCGGGCTGGGCCGGGCCTGGGCGCGGGGGAGCGGCCGCTCGCTGGGGCTGCCCGGCCCCGCCGCTCCCGAGCCGAAAATAACCCGCCGAGCCGCTGGGCGGGCGGGCATGTAGGGCCGGGGCTGGAAGGGAGCGGTAATGCGGCTGTGGGTGATGGGGGAGAGCCCCAAACACCTCACCCCCCCTCGGGGAAGGCGGCTGCCGCGCTGGCCGCGGCGGGGAGCGGAAGAGCCGCGGAGGAGCGGGGACGCCCCCGCATCCCCCCCCCCGCGCTGCGCGGGGCCGGCTCGGTTCGATCCGGGTCCGAAGCGGCGATGCTGACTGTGGAGGGGCGGGGGGGGGCGGCCCTGGGCCCCCGCTGGGCCGCGTCCCTCCTCCTCCTCCTCCTCCCCCCGGCTTTCCTGCGTGGGTTGTTGCTTTGCAACCACTGCGAGTTGCAAATTGTTTTACCGGCCGCGTTGTGCTTCCCCCAAAGCCTCAGCGCATCGCCCTGCTCAGCGTTCATGGGCATGTCGGCTGCAAACTCTGCAGAACGGCTGTTTCTGGCCCAAATTGGTTTTATTTTTTTTTTCTCCAGGACGGTGAAACCCCTGGAGCCTTGATCAGCAGAAGCAAAGCTTCTCGTGTCACCAGGAAAGGTAGTTGTTACCTCATCCCCCCACGTCTGTGGCAACCCTTCCCCATTTTCAATACTGATTTTATCTTTTCACTTCCAGGAACTGGAGATTAGAGATGAAAGCTATTGGGAACGGGCAGAATACCCAACAGCACAAAAGCAGTTCAGGAAAACCAGGTCATGCTATGAAATTTAACAGGAATTGCACGTTTGGGTGTGAGGTTATCCCCCAGCACCCCCCCACCCGTGAACACACCTCCCCGGCACCCCCAAGCACTTGGCAGCACAGGTTTACAAGGCAGGAGGCTGCTCGCTCTGCAGGGCATGAGCTGGCTGCTCCCTCTGATGGAAAAGAGGAAGGTTTGCACTTGGCATCAGTAAATTTTAAATGGCGGGGTTTTTTTTATTTAATTCGTGTGGCAGCAGCAGGTTTGTCACTCACCTAACACAGGTGCGAGGAGGAAAAGGCCACACCACCCACAGGCAGCCGGGCCACCTCCTCCTGTTTCAGTCCACAACATCTATCACAAGATGGAGGAAGAAAAAAACCTACAGTCTTGGCTTGTGTTACCAGGAACTGCAAGTCTTATAGATTGTATTATCTTAGAAGCACCCAGCTGCTTGATGGTGCGTAGGTTTGTTCAGGTAATGGCAGATCCTCTGAGCAGAGGGAAGGAATTTCTCAGAATCTCTTGAATCCAAATATAGAGCTTGTTTTCAAAAGTACGACAGGATGCCCTTGGGGAACTGAGCCCTGCTGCACGCAGAATGGCGTGGAGCCAGGCCCAGCCTTCCCTGGCGGACTTGAACCGGCAGAAGTTGCCCGTGGGGTTCAACTGCTCCAGCAGGAGATGGCTGGCGAGCGGAGGTAACCGCTGAGCCACGAGCGCTCCCCAACTCCTGTCGAACTCCTGCCGCTCCAGCGCCTTCAGGCACCAGCCTGCCAAAAGCAGCACCCCCCTGCTCGCCCTTCAGGCTTAACTCCAAAGTCCACTAAAGCAAGGTACTTCTAGAGAGTTTATTGATACACCGTTATCACTTACATTCAACACAACAATCAGCAAACCAGTCAACCCAAATTAGCTCGTTCTCCTTTATTGGTCATTCTTTCATTTTGTGCTAAGTGAATTTGCTGCTGTAAGTTGTATCACATCTGTAGCGGCGATGGCAGGAATCAAGCCACAAGGACAAGAGTGTGAATATATGAACTAACAAGACATCAGACAGATTTAGACTTTATTACTGAAGCTTTTTTTCATTCATCGGTCAGTTCTTGTAAGATGGTCTTCAGCAACCTTGCTCTGTGCAGGCTTAGGCTAAACCTGTGAGGTAAGAAGTTATCACAGTTAATTGCACTAAGGTCTGGATCCCTAACTGGCAGGTGCTATTCCTCCCCTCATCGATTTGCCGGGATGTGCGGAGCTGCAGACTCCAGCAGTCCGCCCCAACACCGGTGTTCCGCAGCCCTTTCTCCCAGGGCAGGAGCCAAAGAGGCGCTTGCTCCAGGCCAGCAATGCCATGCTGATGCTCCAAGCACGCTGCCACCCCTCTCCTACTTGGCTTCAGCCCATGCACCAGCACAAAAGCTGCAGCAATTCATGCTCTCTCCACCCCCGTCACCTCCAGCTACAGTACAGGACCAAAACAGGAAGCCCAACAAAACAGCAACTTGTTTTAACTGACTCCAGTATAAGTGCTCTGTATCAATCCCCATTCTTTGCTGGATGGATTGAAAAAAAGCAGGAAATTCCCATGATAATTTTACCACTTAGCTCATGTAGTAGTGTCCACTTACCATTAGCAAACCTGCACTGCTTCAGTACCTCACTGAAGCCCTCGCACAGCTTGAGGTCAGTCTGGTTCTGCGCGCACTCCAGGAATTGCTTCATTTCATACTGGCAAGGAGCAAACTGCGACTGCTGCTGGTAGGCAGGCTGAGCTGCCTGGGGCTCCTGAAACGGCAGACACCTCCCTAAGTGCCCTTTCCGCAGCTCCAGCCTATGGAGCCACACCACCCCAGGACTGCTCGCTGTGTATTTCCTCCCTGTGTTTTAGTCAGAATGTTGTGTTACTTTTTAAATGGAAAACAAATAATGGGCTGAAGTAAAAAATAAGTTTCCAGCAGTGGCACAACACATTCTGAACAGTTTTGTAAGTTACAAACACTTGGGTAACTCTGGCAAGGTAACAGCATTATTTTAATGTTTGAGCAGAAAGATCTTGCAATAGACCTTACCATCATCAGACCTGGAACACAGAAGTCCTGTCTGAATCAGAGGGGCACTACAGCAGAAAACACCACTAATACCCTACCACAAACACGTGTCACTCATGCATCTCTCTGAACTACTTTTAAGATCCTCATGGTGATTGTAGTAGTTACCTTGGAGACTGAGTCGCTAAGTTACCCCAGCTTTCCCAGGCATGATTTGTGTGGTCTCTACATCTACAGCCATTACCTCAGCCTATATATAAATTATGTCCCAGGTTAATTACACCTCATTAATTGGCATCCAGTTATGCTTTCTCTTACCTGATAAGTAATATCAGGCCTCGCAGCTTCAGAGCTGCTTCCTCCACCAAACCCTCCTGTAAGCGCATGACCTATGGTATGGCCTACAGCAGAGCCTACAGCAACTCCAGCGGCAGTTGTAGCCATCTGTGCCATCAGACCAGGCTGCTTCGGTGCAGGAGCAGCCACCGCAGAAGCTGGTGCCGCTGCTGGGACAGGTGCCCGAGCAGCAGGTGCCGGTGATGCAGCTCTCATTTGTGGTGCCCGACTGCAAGGACATAAAGAGAAACCTCTCATCATCACTCCAAACTCACACTGGGCAGAGGCCACCTGGTTGTAGGGGATGAGCATTTATTGTTACATCCTGCACATTGATGGCAAAGACACAATGGTAAATTCAATAGACTGGCGAGTGATTTCTGCACAACAAGGTCAGGTTTACAGGCTGCTTTTTTGGCTAAAGACTAACAGCACCCCCACCCCCCAAAGAACTGCGCTGTTTTGCGGGAAATGAGATCTAACTTAAAAGGGGCTGATTAAATAGGGCCTTAACCCTCCGGCACTGAATGGCCGGGCCCCGCCGCTCAGCGAGCGCTGAGGAGATCCACTTCCATCCCCGCAACGCGCCTAACCCCGCTACGCTAACCGAGCTCAAAGCAGCGGGGCTTTGAGCCGGGCACCCCCCCGCCCGCCATGTCCGTTACCCCCACCCCGGCGCGTCACCCAACCTCGGAATGGCGGACAGGCCTCTGCCGCCTGCGGCCTATACGGGGGTGGGGAAGAAGGGGCCCAGCGGCCCTCACCTGGCGGGGGGCGCCACGCGGGACGTGCGGCTCCGGCCGCCCCTCGGCATCGCGGCGGGCAGGCAGGCACTGCTGAGGTGAAGTGAGGTGAGGTGAGGAGGGAGAAGGCCCGGCCTGGCGCCGTCCACCGCCGCCTCTGAAGGTCACCCGCCAGCCGCCGCGCGCGCCCTGCGTCACTGCCGTCACGCCGTCACGCCGCGCGGGGAGGCGGGGCTTGAGGCGGCCCCGCCCCGCCCGCCTCGAGCCGCTGACCCGGAGCGGGAAACGGCGGCGTGAGGGCGCGATGGTGGCGTGAGGGCGCGATGGCGGCGGGTCCCTCCGTGACAAACAACCCCTCAGCCGCGCTTAAACGTGCGTCCGCTCCGTGGGAATCGCGCTCTCCGGAGGAGCGCAAAGGCGGCGCGCGAGACACCGTGAGGGAGCCTCCAAAAGCCCTTCAGCTGTCCGCAGAATTGCTGAATTTCACCCAAAAGGCTGGGGTTCACCGCCATCCACCCCAAAAAGGAGCCAAGGCTCCTCCTGCCCCCTCAGCCCCATGCACAAGATCATCTGCACGGGCTGGCATGTGCACATTGGGTTTGTGTTTTGAGACACTGTGTGTATTTTGAGGAATGGCTTTTAAATTTAATTTATTAGTGTATTAATTAGGTTACTATCTTTATACACAGCAGTTGTAACACAGGATACATATTAACAGTGCCATGGTCACTGGTCGCTCCAGCAAGGCTTGACCCTGTCTCAGCTGTCCCCAGGGTTCTGCACCCCTGAATCAGGGTTTGGAAGGTGGCTGCTTTTTTTGGGGGGAAAAAAAAAAAAAAAAAAAGACTGGGAAGTTTGAGACAGATTGTGAAAGACAGTTTGAAAAGATGTATCGCATAGCCTAGGGAGGGGAACACAATAAAAGCAAATGAAAGAGAATAAATAAAAGTCAGGTCTTCTACTGTGCAGTTATGATACTAGATCCAGAGCGTATAATAAAGTGCCCTTACTGCACTTTACAGAGGGAGTTCTTTAGGCAAAACAAATGATTTCTGGAACCTGCCATGAGTTATTAACCTTAGCAGAATCTTACAAAAGAATGAATCATTCAATAAGGATAAGGAGAAAGATGCATGTTCTGTCATATAACTTGGAATATAATTACAATATAGTCCCTAGAGTTTACTACGTAAGTCCAGATATACCAGAGGTAAAAATGTGCTGCTAAAATCTGATCCCTGTTTACTCAGTTAATACAGCACATGAGTTGTTTGGTTTTTTCCTCGATCTAAAACCCCATTGGAAATAATGAAAAGAGTCCAGATAACTAACATACATAGGATTAGACCTAATGAGTTAATAAACTCTCAAATTGGGCTCAACACACAGTGAAATTTCAAACAACTCCATTTTCCATTATAAGCAAGCAGCTCCCTTCTTATCCTATAGAGTACATATACACACATTCATCCCCAAAATGTGATTGCTGCCCTGCAACGTTATAATTTTATTGTAAAGCCATTATTGTGACAAAAAATTGGTTGTTTACAACTCTTCAGTTCTAAGGAGGTAACTGCATAAAACCAGGCATTTCAACATCTTGTGTGTAAGGGGATGTAACCATTGTCTGATGAAGGAAGTGTGAATATTGTGGAAATGGTAATCCAAAAGCACAACTTCGGTCAGAAAAGCCATTGCTGTTAATGTCAAAATTATTAGGAGATAAACAGTATATCATATTCAGAACAGCAGCATCCATGTAAGTTCAGACTGCTGGTGTTACTGTAGGAGTTTGTCTCTGCACGCATCTTCTCTCTGTTTTTTTTTACTCTTGGCCTCTCTCCATTTTGGCTGCTTCCTCGGCAGCTCTGTGTTTGGGGTTTTGTCAAATGTCTGTAAAGCATTATGAGTTTTGCGCTCCAGACAGACAGTAAGTAATTCACTTCAGATTTGGCGCTTTCTCTCCTGCGGTTGGCCCAGGATACCCACAGATAGCTCCTGGAGTAAGACAGGACTGCTCAGAGCCAGGCAGGGCAGGGCAGGGCAGAGCCTGGGTGATGCTTCCAGGGCCAAACATCCCATGGTGTCCATCCATTTGGTTGACAAAAGGGAAAAGCTTTGACGAGACCTCATCTTCCTTAAGGGCCAAGCTATAAACATATGAGATAGGGTGGTTTCTTTTCCTGCAGCTGTTATTAAAATCTGTTATTTTTTTCAGTTGCTCCTTCTATCTTGGGCATTTTCGCTCCTTTCCCATTGGCCCTCTTCTCTTGTTCCCACTGATAGCAGAAGGCACAGTGCAGAGAGCAGGAGATTTTTAATTTAGTTTATATGCTAGGTAGAGTTCAAAAACCTCATTTCTTAATTAATGTTTTTTTCAACTCTTTTTAATTAATAGTTTTCAATTTCCCTTTTTTGCTGGCAGAGGGATTCTTTCTGGTTGCTGAAGTCATTTTGCAACACGTCTCTCTTTGAATTTGTTTTGTTCTGCAGAACAATGAAGGCACGGATGGCATAACTGGCGGTATGAATGCTGCCATTGTGTTTTGTCCTCCTGCCTTCCTTGGGAAAACTTGCAGAGCTTCGTTTTGTACTGACTCACTCTTCCATCTGCTAATGCCCAGCAATAATGTGCGTGCAAGGAAATGGGGAAGGGAAGAACAAAAAGTAGCCGGTGGCCATCCTCAAAATAAAGCACTAATGGTGGTTATGGTAGGTGTTTACAGTAAGCAAAGATTATTTTACCTTCAGCTGCTAGGTGACTTTTGTGTTGGTAGACATAGCTGGTTCCTTAAACCATTGCCAGACAGGTATCGATGCTTCTTTTGATAGAAACTGGAGACATATGAAAGAAAGACGATCCAGCCCTGATTGCCTTTGGTTGTGTCCGTCTAATTCTGACTAGCGCTGTTGACTCACAGGTCTGCCAGCTATATTTAGAGGTGTGATACGAATGTGATCCTAGATCTGGGAAACAGATGATGAAATCCCGTTGCTCAAGTGCAAAGTGTATTCTTCCAAAGATGAGGCTGAGCGAGGCTTGGGGGAGTCCACCGGCGAAGCATGAGGCTATGGTGTGAGCTAGAAAAAACAAAACTTTTAAAGCGCTTTTTACATCACTTGTCCAAAGTATGCATCCCAGAAAGGCTCAGGGTAAACTTTGGGAATGTAACAGGCCCTCAGCAAGGTCCCTCTGCACCAGGAGGCACCAGATAGGCTTTGTGTGTCTGCAGGCTGCGGCAGTTTGGCTCGTTCTCTCCAAAATCATGGAAAAAACCTGGAGAACTCACCGGAGTACCTGAGACACACATCGCCGTAGCCATAGTGAAGGGGCACATCAGCCCTGAGGGTCACGTCAGCCGTGCCGGGTGGCGTAGCGCTCCCCGGAGCAGCCCAGATCCCGCCCCTCGCGGCCCAGATCTGAGGAAAAAGGGGGAAAAACTAATTTTCCTGATGAAATTGGGGGGGGGCGGGTGGGGCAGCTCGGGCCGGGGGCGGGGCGCTCTGCAGTTCAGCCCAGATGGCCGCCAGGCGGCGCCATCACAGCCCGCCGAGCCACGCCCCCCTCCCCCGCTCCGGCCTGGTGACGTCGTCGCGGAGCGCCACGTCCGGCGCCGTCGGTGGGGCGGGGCGTGGGGGGCGCGCCCGCGCAGCGAGCCAATGGGGTGTGGGCGCGCGTGCGCCGTTGTTGGCGCCGGGCGCGCGTCGCGGGCTGAGGCGGAGGGAGGGAGTAAGATGGCGGCGCCCGTCCTGCTGCGAGTGTCGGTGCCGCGCTGGGAGCGGGTGGCCCGCTTCGCGGTGTGCGCGGCCGGCATCCTGCTCTCCCTCTACGCCTGCCACCTGGAGCGGGAGAAGGGCCGCGACCTCCACTACCAGGCCCTCTGCGACCTCAGTGAGCGGGTCCGCTGCTCCGCCGCCATCACCTCCAGGTGAGGCGGGGATGGGACCCGCCGCCGCCGCCTCAGGCCGCCGCGGGGAGAAGGGGCCGGGGGCTCGGGGAGCGGCGGGACCGGGTCCCGGAGCGCTGATTCCGGTGTCTCGGGGGCTGCGGCGGGGGCTGCTGAGGGTCCGGGCCGGCTCTCTGAGGGGGGCGGTGGGAGGGCTTGGCCGAGCGTGCGGGCGGCAGGAGCCTGCGGCTGTGGGCCGGGGCTCGTTCGGGGAGGGCTTGCCTGGGGCACAGAGCGGGCCGGGCAGCTGGGCCTGTGCTGGGGGCCACAGGGTGCGCAGGCCGAGGAGGGGGCTGTCAGGGCTCCCGGTTTAGGCAGCCCCTTCGCTGGAGCGCTGGTGTGGGAACGGCTTTTTTTTGGGATCGCTGCGGGCTGGAGGGTGAGGCACCCGCAATTTCTGTGTTGTAATCAATGGCAGTTAACTAGAGCGATAGGCGTTTTAGTGGCAAGTGCGTGTTAGAGTAAAATGCTGTAGGTGTGACTAGTGATTGAGGCCAACATAAATGTGTACCATTGTAGATGAATGGCTTTAGCTTGTTTTAATTGGAGTATCTGAATTGCGTTTTCATTATGTCACCTGGCAGCACAGAAGATTGCTTTTGTGATACAGAGGAAGTGCTTAATTCAAGAGAGATTTGTATGCCTCAGCTGCAAAAGTCCAGTCCAAATCCTGATTTATTTTACAGGCTTCCTGTCAGTAATTACTTTAGCAGTTGTTTTCTAAAGGCCAACGGCTATTATTTCTGTTAGGAGAGTCAATGTATAAATTTTAATAATCTGCAAGCTTGACTTGTTGTCGAGTAACTAGTTGATCGAATCACAATAATGAAAAGACTTAACCTGCTGCATAGTTACAAGTGCTAACTTAACCTGCTGTATAGGTACCAGTATAAACATGGTACAGGAAATCAGCTGTAATTTGGCCAAGAAACTTGCCTAAAAGCATATTTCAACTAAAGAAATAAGATGATTTGTCCAGAAATCTCAAAACTGCTCTGGGCATATATATATGTGTGTGTATGTGTATATTTAGGCACATAAAGATATATGCAAAGATATCCACAAGTAAAGAGCTGGGAAGGGGAGGATTTTGGTTCTTCAGCAAATGTATTTATTAAATTCTTCCTCTTTTTTAAAAAAAATGGGATTTTTGTTTTTATTGTTAGTGCCTTCAGCTGAATGAGTACTTGAGACTTTTTTTTCCCTCTCAGTGTAACCTGCATAAAAGCTGTCTCAGTTTTTGTAAAGGTACTTGCTGTATTATCATGACAAGCCAGTGGGGGAGAATATGCCCATATTCTGTCAAGGTGGAAGCCGGTTAAATTGTTTAGGCAAAACATACAGGCAACTCTTATTCTTAAAACCACTTCTGTAGTGACAGAAGTGGGATTGTGTTATGTTACAAAGAGATGTGTATCTACTCATGTCTGAAAGGAGGCTCTTGTGATTGAATGAGGGCTTTAACTCTGCTTTTCTGTCTGTCATCAGATAAACTTTAGTTTGTGAAGGTGCTTGTTCATGTCTATTTGAGAAGTGTCCTGGAATGAGAAATTTCAGTCTGAACAGGAAGACTTCAATAAGCTTGCCAGATAACTTAAATTTATAAATTAAAATTATGCATAGGCTACTGAGATTAAACCGTGTGAGTATTGTCAGTAATCTAAATCTTACCACAGCTCTAGAGGTAAAAAGAGAATAACAGCGATTTAAGTACCTAAGTAGGCTCTGTAGTAGTCTGTTCTTGCATAGAATTGGTCCTTCATTAGCTTTTTATTACAACTGCAAATGCTGCTATTGAGACAGGAAATTTGAAGTAATAGTTTTAATGCATGTTTATTGAATGTTTTGAAGTGAAATAATTCCAATTATGTCTTTAGATATTTCTAATTATGGACTAATGCTTGATAATTGTAGTGTTCGTTAGTAATGCTGCAGCTGAAACGTTGAGTATACCATGGTAAGACCTGTAGATACTTTTCTGCAGGAATTCTATATAATAATATGAACAGTTAGGGATAAAGTGAACTAAAGTCTCACTAGTAGTTGCTGGGAGAATCATGCCTAAAGACTGAAGTATTGCAAATGTCAGGATAGCTCATGATAATTAGAGCAGGTGGTAAAAAGAGTTTGTGGAAAAGGAGTGTGTGAGTTCTGTTCAGTCAAACCATATTTGGAGAAGAATGTGCTTTCAGTGCTGTACAGGACACAGACAAAAAAGGAGTATTGCATTAGAACTAAGACAAGAGGGCAAGCTATTAAACTTTGAAGAAAGAATAACACTGGAAGAAATTAATCTTATTTTCCATGTTGCCACAGCTCCCTATCCATCGGTCATTCTCTTTCCCTCTCTCCAATTGAATATTCCTTGCTATTACTACCAAAGTTTCTCTGAAAATTGGCTTCTAAAAGGAACTTTTAACTACAATTTAGATTTCACTGGGATTCAAATATTGTGTTCCAGTGTTTACACATGTAATGCAGATTTAACTTTCACGTTTCTTTTCTCATTAAGCTACTGGCAATCACAAATTATTTGATTAGCTGGTTAGCAGAGTTAACTGGGTGACAGACTTGTACTTCGTGGCTTTTACTGGCTTCTAGAGCACAGCAGTGAGAAGAGAAATGTTGTAAAGCATGCATAGGGAGGAGCATGGAAAATCTTATATCAGAGACTGACTCATCCAGAAGATTATGTTGGAAAGATAGCTTCCTAGTATCCGTTACTCAAAATATTAATGGTCAGCATATTTCAAGCTTTTATCACGGGGAAAGTTCATGAAATATTTGAAAAAGAAAAACAGCTAAGGCCTGTATAATATGGGAAGATATTAGAGAAATGCCTAACATTTTCATTTGGTAATTGCTGTAGATGTTTTAAGTGAATTGTTCTCTTATATTTGAGAATAATTAAGTGGCAGGAATGGCTTTATTTATAATGAAACTTGCTAATAGCAGTTCCTGAAAAATCCTTTTATTTTTGCTGTTACAATAGTTTCACAGAGGGAATGAAACTAATAGACAAGTTTCAAGTAATATGGATAGTGGTATGGCTTGAAATGAGTAATAATGCAGAGACCCTGAGCTTTTTACATTGTTCTTTTGTGTGCTCTGGGAGAATTCCAGGTTGTCTGATATGTTTCTGCTTTCTGTCTTGATTAATTTAAGGTTCCTGCAGAGCAGATTATTGGATGGCTCTTTTTGAAGAAAGTTTTGTAGCTTGGCATGTGCTAATGCTGTAACAGCTTTAATACAGACTTAAGATAGCTGTCATGAACGACCAAAGGGCACATGTCACTGTATATCTTTAGCAATATTTGCAGCTGCGTAAGTGAAGAGGTTTGGAAATAGTCAATATTGATTTAGGTTAACATCTTTAGCTGACTTACTGAAGAAGTTCTAGAGTCAAAATAGGATTTTAAGAATCTGTGTTCATCTGGATATAATTTGATAGATGACGTATTTTAGGGATTCCCTGTTCTGAACCTTATGCTAACGTGCAAGGTCTTGGATTGTCATCTTCTCTTTGAGCCGCTCTGAAATGCCTGTTCTGAGAAAGTCTAATATGCATGTCTGCCTTATGCCTTCTAGTGGATGCACCAAAATAATCATCTGCTAGTTCTTGGAAATGTACATCTGTAAAATTTTGCGTGTGGTGTGGGCAGATCTGTGCAGACATGCAGTTGTTTTACTGGATTTGCCAAGCGTGGCCTGTGACAACTGTAGCATTATTGTATTGTTCTGCTCACCTTCATAAATCGTTTTAAGCAGTGAATTCAAACCTGTGTAAAGGTGATGTTGGAATTGCTTAGTCTTGTGACATAGTACTTCAGTGCTATGTTGTGTGAGTATAATTACGCTGGTGTAGAACTTATTCCTCTGCAGAGTGGGCGTGCAATTATGCTATAAGATACTGCAGTTGAAACTTCGACCAGTGCTGGTTTTCCAGTGAAGCACACCTTGCTAGAACTGTTGTTCTGGTGCATCTTTATAGAGTGCAGACGGTAACAGAGATCAAGTTGACAAGAACAACCCCATTAACTAAGGAAATGGGACATAGAAGAAAACTTCTCTGACCTCCTCCCTAACCTGATGTTTATGTTGCAGGTTCCCATTCAGTTCTGTTGTGGGGCAGTTCCTGTAAACTTGATGTCTGTCAAGTTTGCTTGATTCCAGGTTAAGAACATTATATAGCAGTTATCTTTCATATTAATGGTAAGTTCCTGATGTCCCAGCATTTTTTTTAATTGCTGTACCTGCAAGCAAGCATTCAGATATGTTTGAGGTTGATGGCTGCAGTTGTTAGTGACTGATGTGAGGTGGGAGATGGTAAAAGTAGCTTTATGCAGGTAGTGGGAAAAGCTTGTCTAGTCTCTTCTTGTGAACCAGTGCACACAAATGAGGCCCATGTGCTTTTTTAAAAATTTTACTAGTTTTGCAAGTCTCTGCTCTTTTCTAGTCAGTAACATCTTTAACCTGAGGCAAGTTAATTGTTTTTGTTAGGCATCTTTGATTCTGTATAGAAAAAGGTAGAAAGGGTTTGATTAAACTGCTGTATGTGGAGCAGCTGGTGGTCATTCAACAGGAATTGTATTTGTGGTTCTTAGGCTACCAAAATAGTTTACATGAAAATGTTGCCTCCTGAGACTCAGCTATAATCTGTCCTATAATTTAAAATCAGTGGTTGTTCATTTCTGAGGACTGCAAATTGTTAGATAGCAGATGTAAGGGTGCTGCTTCGGTTATTCTGTAGCAAGGGTTCATTGTTTTTGCTGAGGGAAGGTTTGAAGGTTGATTGGGCAGGGGGAAATCAGTGTAGGCAGAATCCATCTAGTACATCAAGCACTTTGCTTCGGCAGGATTTGGAGTGCTGGGGGTTCAAGATGATGGTGAACTGACATAGCTGTAGATAGATGAGTATGATACAAGTTTTACAGCTAAGGATACTGGGCCAAAAAAGCACAAACAACTTGAGGCCAAGAAAAGTTGTATTATTCTGCTTTTTAGCCTGATTTCTGGAGAAGATTTTGCCTTTGTGTGTAACAACATATAATTTTTCAATTTTTTTAATGGCAAATTTTAACAAAGGATACAGGTTACTAAAGTTTTATAGAAACAGATTCAGTGCCAAATGGGAGGGGAGAGTGACTCAGAGTAATACCTGTGCTGAAGGGAAAAAAACCTGCCGTGTGAGCTAAGGTTATTGGTCCCGTTTGGTCTGCCAGCCAGGCAGGCAGCACATGTGCAAACAGGACTCAGACAGGACTGATAAATAATGGACTTGACTGGAGAGACAGGGTGCAGAGCTGGAGGGTGTGGGCTGCGAGGGAGCTGGAGGTTATTCCATGTGCTGGGGAAGGAAGGTGTTTTGGGAACATTTGTAGAAAACCAGCTTCATTAGTTCTAAAGCAAGTTGTTCCCAAAGCAGCAGAAGCTGATAGTTCAAGTGATTTTTTTTTTTTTTTTTTTTTTTTCCCCTCATCTTTTTAACAGAAAATTCATGACTTAATACTTCAGACTGATATCATATGTAGTGGCTGAGGCACATCTTTCATAAAATACAGCAGTACCCTAGCTACGTGAGTCTTTTTGGTTTTTTCAACCTTACAGTGTATACACAAACGTGTGGTTTTGCTTTTCATAAATATATAATTTTTAGCTTGACTGGAATTTGCAGTAGGGCTGAGAGTTATTTTTCCTGATACAAAGTAAATTTAACAAAGTGCCTGTAGTTCAAATTTGGGCTTCATTTATGATGGTTTAATAGAAGAGATTATGTAGAAGGAATACAATTATGTAGATTATGTAGAAGGAATACAATGCTGTTGGCTTGGATAATCAGTGCTTCTGTAAAGGCTGCTATAAAATAATTAACCACTGTCTGCTTGAGACTGCTGATCTAGACAATGAGATTTTTTTGGACTGTTTCTGAGGTAGAGCTGAAGGCTATATAGAACAAAATCTCATTTGTTTATGGTAAATACTGCTAATAGATTTAAACATGAAATTAAATGTATCAGTATTTTTGAGCAAGTCTACAAATGGAAATTTTTAGTCTCGTCTTTCTCATGGCTTCTAACTGAAGGCTTTTACTTAATTTATTAAAACTGTTTAAGTGGCCTAAGCAACATTGTAACCATGAACTAAGCTTAATCTAAATTCTTCTAGTGAAGCTGTAAAGAAGTTGCAACGAAATGCTCCAGATCCTTTGACCTTTGTATGAGCTTTTCACTGGAGGCGATGTGTGAGCATAGACCAGCTGTACTTCCCTCCTGAGAACTTTCATTCTCTACCCTAATTTATCTCAGAAGTCAGATGACACTTAAGGAGAAGTGCACATCACTTGTCAAGTGTAAGCTTTTCTTAGAAAATTATATTTATTGTTTCCTCAGGGTTACAAAGTGGTAAATGGTGCTTGCTGTTGATAACAAAATAATGCTTATGGGATGAAAAACAATACTGAAATGAGGGGTTTTAATCTACTACTACTTGGAAGACAAAATCTGAGTTCTTTACTTACAGTTCTCTGAAAATATAATCTGTTTTATTATTGTTGTTTGCCCTTTTTATTGCAGCAAACCTAAAAGTTGAGAGAAATGTATTGGAAAACCTGCTGCTGCACAAATACAGAGTGTTCTCAGATTTTGAATCATACATGCCATTTAATAATAATCTGGTCTCCTGAAGGAGTTGAGAGCACTTTCAACTAGACATTTAGGAGATTAGAATGTGAACTGGGAAGTGTGTGTGCTTTGTTCAAGGCATCTGCTATTTGCTGATGTCAGGGACATGGGACTGAAGCTAGCTGAACTTAACCTGATCTAGTATGGTTATCTTTGTGTTAAAATGAATATACAGTAACTAGTTCTTTTCTTGACATGAGAACTAAGGATTGCCAAGTGAAATTGAGGTGATGTGATTCTGGCATTCATCATCGCCAGAGGATGTTGTGGAGGTCAAAAGTATGTGTTCAGAAAGCATCTAGGTACGTTCAGGAAGGCTTTGAGGTAGGCTACTGAGCATGTTGATGAGGGTAATACCCCAGTTCAGAAGTTTCTTAAACTGATTCTTAATGATAATTGAGGTCAAGGAGAGCATCTTGTGGAATGATCTCTTTGTAAAAGCTCTTAAAAACATCTGCAGGTAACTGTCAGAATTGGGGTGCTTGGCTAGAGAAAAGTGTCACATTTCTTACAGAGGGTGGATGAGATAATCTGACTCCTGCCTAAATACATACTACTTGTTTGTTTGTTTGACTTGCTGTGTTTAGCAGCCTTAGAATTACATTGCTTTTTGAGCTGATACTGGTAACTCTTACAACTTTTAACTTGTTAAACATGGAGGTTGTTTACTTGTCTGTGCTGGGTTTGTGTGGTGGGGTTTTTGGTAGTATGGGAGGGGGCTACAGCAGTGTTCCCCTGTGAGAAGCTTCTTGAAACTCCCCTGACTCCCAAGTCGGACCCACCTCTAGCCAAGGCCAAACCAATTAGCGATGGTGGCTGCACCTCTGCGATAATGTATTTAAGAAGGGGAACCTGGGAGGGGGGCACTTTGAGCACAAGTTATGAGGACACCTCTGTGAACACCGAGGTCAGTGGGAGGAAGGAGGAGAGTTGTGCTGGAACAGAGAGCCCCCCTATATCCCATGGTGGGACAGCAGGGCCACCCCCCTGCACCCATGGGGGTCACTGGAGGAGCAGAGACCTGCCTGTGAAGGACCCCACACCAGAGCAGGCAGCTGCACACAAAGAAGGGCAAGGCCCTGAGGGAAGAAGATGACCCCACTGTTGTAGTTTGGGGCTGGGAGGACTCCAATCTGTGGAGGTGACCCACACTGGAGCATCTCGAGAAGAATGCATCCCGTGGGGAGGACTCACGGCAGAGAGAGTTTGGGGAGGACTGTCTCCTGTGAGAGGGACCCCACATGGAACAGGGGGAAGAATGCAGAAGAGTGCTCCCTGCCTCTTTGGAAGAAGAAGCTGTGGACTGACTGCACCACCATCCCCTGCCCCTGTGCTGCTGGGGGAGGAGGTAGAGATATCGGGAACAAAACTGGGCCCAGGAAGAAGGGAGAAGTGGGGGAGGTGTTTTAAGATAGCTTCTCACTGTCCTGTTCTGTCTGTTAAGCGTTGGTTTTGTTAGTGTTTGAATTAAAGTGATGATCTTATTTTCTTCCCCTAACAAGCCAGACTTTTGCCTGTGTTAAATGAGTGAGGGACCCCTCCCTGTCCTTATCTCCATTCCTGAGCCTTTTGATTTTTTTTTTTTTTCCTTCCCAGCACTGGGGGGAAGGGGTGAGTGAATGGCTGCCTGGTGCTCAGTTGCCCTCTTGGGCTCAAACCACGACATTGCCCTTTAAAATGTCCTGCATGAGGTTCTCTTGGTTGCCTTTCTGCCAATGGTATTGTCTCTGCTAAATGATGGTGAAGTGTTTAGAGTTAAAGTGTACTCCCATAATACGCTCTTCTGGAACATAAGAGGATGTTCATAATTGGGCAAAAGAGGTAATAATTTGACAGTATAAGATTTTGTGGGAGATATGTCACTTGTGGATCAAAATGACCTCAGTTCTTCTTGTCTTCCTGTTAACAAGTGTCAAGTGCATGCTTTAAACTGCTTTAAATTTCTAAAAATGTAACACTTCTGAGCTTTGTTAAATATCACAAACCAAGAGGGACGCTGTTTAGAGGGTGGGTAATAATTTTCAAGACCTCCTTTTGATAAAAGGAAGTGCACACTGGACTACAAGCCACTGTAGTATTAATTTTTAGATGTTAGGAAACTACATGAACAGTTCTAAACACTTTGTCTTGGATTTCTTGAATCACTATTCTGAAAACTTTTTCAAAGAACATTCAAAGTTGTACCTGCAAATGAGAAGTGAAACAGGCTGTCATCTTGAACAGAGGGAATTTGAGTTACTTGAAACATACAGGAAGATGTCTTAAAGATTTATTTTAAAACTTCCTTGAAGTTAGTTCAGATTGCTTTTTTTTTTTATAGGAGTGAAACTTGGGTGTGGCAAAAGTGGGCTTGCCACATGTGTTTGTCATAGTGCTCTGAATCACGCAGGGTGATTTCAGCATGATTTTCACAACAGAACATTTGACTGCTTCATGGATGGGGAGCCACGAGTCGCTAGGAAGAAGTTGGTGATGTTGGATTATGCTTTTATCTCACTGTGCAAACAACTCTTTACTTAATGTAGTTCATTTTACTTAGTGTTCTGTATCAAAAAAATTAATCTGAGTTAACAATAGTTCTTGTAAATTATATTCTTTATAAGAAAGGCAAGTTCCGTGAAGAACTTCTGAGCAGTTTATAGTCCTTTTTACTGATGTTTTATTACTTGGAATTTATTCTATTGTCCGAAAAGCGGATTCGCCTCCCGGTGCGCAATAGGTCAATAATCACACACTCAGGACAGATATTGCTTATTTATTTTAGGGTTGCACAAGCCTAGGTGCTCAGCAGTTTCTCACAAATCAAGCACACCAATGGGACTTTCCATTTATACACAAAACTTGCAGAGGTAGCAATTTTCCAAGTCCATCTTCTCTAGGATGATTGGTTAGTAATTTACATACAATTATAATACTGTTGACACAATACTTCTACTACTACGCATGCTCAGGGGAAGGGTCTCCACCTGAGCAAGAGTCTTCTTGATCTATAGGTGTGATTTTTAGGATTATAAGGAGGGTAGTTCAGTGAAGGATACATGGCCCTTGAGTTTGCTTGCCAAGTTGGTGATGAACCCTCTTCAAGGTCTAATTGCTCCAGGCTGTCCTTGCTTAAAGGTGACTATCGACTTGTTCTGATTGGGGATGCCTTTAGCTTTAACATAGACAAAGAACATCTTTCTTGACCGAAGCATAATATTGCTACATTGTTCTAAAAATTTAACTTTCGACGCTATTGTTAGGACTACAATCTTTCTTCCTGCTATTTGTTTGCGATATGTTTCTAGACTTTCAAAGTTGTTATAACCCAGGTGTGATTTGGATGCTTTTGGTGCGAAAAGGAAGATTATCATAGTCAGTCTTCCTCCTTCCTCTGTAGGCTGCACAACTGTTTCTCATCGCACATTGCAGGCAGCACAAATGGTTCTTATCACACCCAAGGATATATAGTACATATTACTGTCCGTACAAACGTTTCTTGTCAAATACAAGGATAGATTAGACACATCAGCTGGGTCAGTCTGTTTTTCAAACCATCAACAATAATTAGTAAGGAACTTCTAATCAGGAGCTACCGTCCTTGAAGAAGAGAAACATCCTGGAACATGGAAGCTCCTTAAAATTGTTTAATGTAAATCAGTTTAGAGATTAGAGTGTCCTTTGGAAGAACTACCCTCATTATAGTAGTAAAAATCACACTCACTGCTTCAAAGACCCCTGCCTGAATAAAGATGCACCTTTTGAGCTTGCTCAGAAAATTAAAAACCCACTGTAGCTTTAAATCAAAGTGTGTTACTGACCAATGAGGGATAGAAGTGGTAAGTAACTAACCAATGGTCATTATAGCAAATGTGTAATCGTGTAGTTTGGAGTGATAAATACTTTGAAGTTCTTTTGTGTAGCCTGCCAGCTTTGTGGAATTACCCTCAGCACCCTTCTTTGTGCAACTATGGTATAAACTGGTGTCTCGGCTCTGGGTGTGAGATTGGCTGTTGCACACCCTCTAACACACCCTGTTTGAGGGACAACACCTCCAGTTGCTTACAAAACTACTTGGTTCGTTGTGCATTTTAGTGCATTTTGGGACCTCCTTGTTAGAATTAGATGATTTAGCTTCTTCAGTAGAGAAATCAGGTGGAAATAGAAATACACAAAGTCTAAATAATTTGCTTTTCAGTTTGATGCAGAAATCTTCCTCATGCTTCAAACCTTATAAGGCTGGAAAAAGTGCTTTGTCTTAAATCACAGGCTTCTTAGCTGTCTTGAAGGGTGTGGGATAAGATGTGAGACAAGAGCTGTGCTGCATAGACTGAAATTTAATACTTGATTTACTTAAAGCTGCTACAAGGCCAACAAGATACTTAATGAACTGTTGCATGTGGAAAAAGCTTTCACCGTGCTCTGACCTTGCAGCTATGAACAAGTTACATGAGGACACTGACTGTCAGGAAGGGCTTGAGCTCGTTATCTTTCCATTAGCAACATTTTATTCACTTGCAGAATAACTGTAGGGTTAGATTCTGTAGTCTGAAGTTTCTGATGTTTTAAGCTTCAGTTCCCTCTCAAACACAACAGGATCTTGTGAGCATCAGAACAAGTGAGAGCATACAGCTAGGACAGGGAGAGGGTAGGAATTAGCATCCCGCAGTTACTCTGAGCCAGGCTAATGTAGAAACACAGACTTAGGCAGAGTTTGAGTTATGCTGTTTAGTTTCTTGGTAAGGAAAGCCTGAGTGTCTTCAAATAAAGTTTAGTGTCACCCAACAAAGAATTCTTACTTGGAGACTAGAACAATAAATTGTGCCTGTGGATAGTAAGCTGAAGCATCTATAAATGTGGTAACAGAGAAAAATAAAAATAGCCTATTAAATGCAAAATTATGATACCTTTAATATATTTTTCTGGCTCTTTAATACTGCATTTGGTAGCTGGACAACATGAGACAATTATTGCATGTGCTGTGGCCATCTTATCAAAGTAAGACTAAAAAATAAACAGTTCTCACTTAAAATGCAGGTAACGTTAAATGTGTGTGAGGAAAACTTTGTCATAACTGAGATTCTTTGGAACTTTATAATGTTTGCTTATGCACGGTGTCTGGTGATTTTTAAAATCCCTCCCTCTTGGAAGCGTGGCTCCCTTAGCTGTGAAGTGCTGCACTCGCCTCTCTACAGCTGCTTTTCCAGATCTTTGGTACCCATCCTTGAGGCTGCTCAGCCCACAAGCTGCCGTACGCTCACAGGGACTGTTTGCCTTCATGTGCCGCAGGGAGCGTGTCACCAGCCTCGGCCCCCGCAGTTTGCATGGCCCCAAACTTGCCCTGCAGGGACCCAGGCAGTATTGCACTGCTCCTCCCAGCGATTAACTTTGTGTCTTTCTGACCCTTCACAGCTCTGGGATGCCAGACGTTGTCCCCATGGTAAAGCAAGTGTCAGCCTTTTCTATGCTGGTTTGAAGCTTTATACTTGCACTTAAGTTTCACTTCAGTCACTTACAAGATTTGAGACCAAACTAGTTGGAAGTACGTTTTTTTTACTGTTTATGTAGTAAACATGCTTTCTGGGAATTGGTACCTAATTCTCTGCTATCTGGGGAGAAGAGCACAAGGCTTGGGTATAATAGTTAATTGCAGACAGTTACTAAGTTCGAATTAAAATGATTAGTCCAAATAGGTTTTGAAAATATTGCTGTGAGATTATGAAGTATTTTGGAGATGGTATTAAATTGTACTTATTGTGGTGCCTTTCTTCTGTGAGGAAACTGCTTGTAAGGTGGTGGTAGCCTTTCACTGCTCTCATATGCATGAAGTTTATCAGCAAGGTTCCTGTAGTGTGCAAAGAGCAAACCTATGCTGTGTGTTGGTTTAGTAGAACCATTGCCTCTAGCACAACAAACTGTTCAGAAACTGCACTTCTGTTGGCATAAATGTAGCAGGCTAGCATTTCCTGCAACAGCAGCGAGGATTTGTGCTGCTTTTACATAGTTATGTGACAGTTAACCTGATAATGTGAACCTCTCCTTACATTTATGTAGTGCTTGACTTGATGCTCCAAGGATGTGCTGGCAGATATTCTAATGTTCTCTTGTAAGTGAATTAAGTTGCATGTTGAAGTAGTGTTAACTTCTCTTCATATTTTCAAGTGACACTAATAAATATGGTCCTTGCTTTGCTGTTACAAATAATGGCATGGTCTGCCTTAGGGCATCAAATTAATGGTTTCTAGCACAATTACATTTGCTAATTTAATCTTTTATCCCCCTTATTGCAGCAGCAGTTTTGTAGGGCTTGTGCTGCTTTCTACCTTGTCACTAAAAAGTTGAAAGTCATTTTGTGGTTGAGGTGCTAGTTCCAAATGTCACAATGAGGTCTGGGACTCTTATTATGGTACCATCCCCAGCTTGTCTGCTTGACAGATTTGGGTTCCTCTGAAGGTGTTAGACTGATCAGGAGCAGCTGAAGTGTAAACATATGTTCTGATTTGATTGCTCTGATGCCAGCGAGGTAAGTGCTGGCAGTGCTGGTACCAACTAGTTACCAAGTTGTACCATTTTATAGTGAGCGTGTGTCCAGTTTACTGTGGTGGAGAGAACTGCTAAAGCTATCGTTGGAGGAAGGAAGTATTTATTTGACAAAAGAGCTTTAAACTACAACCCTAAGAAGCAGACTTGGTGTTTGGTGAGGTTGCAACTGTGAACTTCGTAGTTTCTGGTATGTCAAATAACTTTAATCAGCAATGTGTGGGATAAAGTTATACCTAGTGCACCCGCTGTCACAAGCTGCTTGGTTTTCCAAGATAACCCTGAACTTCATATAGGACTGCACTGGTCATGTCAGAATATATGTGTGGGTTTGGGTTTTTTTTCCCCCAACAGTGATGAATTGAAAATACTGACATAAAGCAATAGGTGCCCAAATACAAGTTAATTAGTTTCACTGTTTTACAGATGGGGTCGAGGATTCGGTCTGTTGGGTTCCATCTTTGGAAAGGACAGTGCACTAAATCAGTCAAACAGTGTTTTTGGACTCGTGTTTTATATACTACAAATGCTACTTGGTAAGTATTAATTCAGTTTAGAGCCTGAAGTATATAACAGATCAGTGGTGATAAGAGGAGTGCATTATACATAGAGTAATCTGCAAGAGATCAGATAAACACATGTGATTTTTATCCTTTTTTTTTAGTACCAGTCTAATGATACATCTGTCCAAAGGGCTTAAAACCCAGCTGATAACAAGAGAATTGCATTTTCTCCTGCTATGCTGTTAATAGTATAAGTGTAAGGACAGTTGCTGAACCGGTATTTTCACTTAAATATATTTAGCATTGGATTGCACAATAGAAAAGAGGAAATAAAAATGGAATTTACAAGTTTTGCAGGAGTAATAGAGATAGCAGGCAAAAAAAGTGCATGAATTGTAATGTATGCATATTTCTTTGTAACTATATGGTCTGCTATAAAGCTGTTAATATTGATAGACATAACTTGACCAACCTGTAACTTTCCCATAACTCAGGAATACGGAAGATGGTAAATACTACACATACTTCTTATCAAAGGACTGTCGTACAGAACCTAGAAGCTCCCCTCCAAATAGCGATTTGTCAGCCATCTTGAACTCATGGTATTTTAAACAGACTTTTATGTAATACAAACTTGCTGAGTAGCCTTCAGTTTGAATTAGAGTGCTTAGACTTTTTGCTTTGTGTGGAAGGGGGGAACAAGAGCAGTGGTAGTAACTTTCTCTCTCTTGTTGCAGGTATGACAGCAAGTGCAGTAGCAGCTCTAATCCTCATGACATCCTCCATAGTGTCTGTAGTAGGGTCATTGTACTTGGCATACATTCTGTACTTCGTGCTGAAGGAATTTTGCATTGTCTGCGTCATCACATATTTGCTGAACTTCATTCTCTTTATCATCAACTACAAACGACTAGTTTATTTGAACGAGGCCTGGAAACAGCAACTCCAACCCAAACAGGAATAATGCCTGTTTGAACTTTTGACTGACAGTCTGAAGACCCAAAATAAACTTCCATTAAGTTTATTTTGCAGTAATTTTTTATTCTCCATATCAGACACTTTCCCCAAGAATCATAACTGAATTTTAAATTATAAATTTGAAGGGGCCCTAGATAATTTTTTTTTGTGCTAATCTTCAATTTAAATGTGGTTATGAAAGAAAGCTCTAATACAATCAAAGACAAGCTTTAACTTTACTTTGAAGGAGTCTTAGCCACAGCAAAACAGACTCTCTCTCTTCCCCCTCCACTTGTGAAGTGGGTAAAACTTGCTATAAAATATCCTGTATATAAATTCAGGTATAACAAGATGTGGTCATGACATTAAATATTCTAGACTAGCATTACCATATTTAATGTTGCCATGTTTACAGTATATGTATTTTTTTTTTAGCTGATGGACTTAGATTTGACTAGGACTTATACTGTAAATAAAATTAGAAATATTGGTTTCATCCCTGGAGAACTCACTGTGCAATCAGTTTTGTTAGCCTAAGAGCTGTCAGTGTTCAGCTAATAGTCGACTGACATGATGGAAGAAGTGACCTCTATAGAGAACACCGTGTTGCTGCACTCACTGCTAGTGCTTTCACAAGAATGACGGTTGGGTTTTGTTCCATTTTTATATAATATTTTTTTTGTCTCCAGTAATGAAAATGGAATTAAAGCTGAAACCTGAAATATGTTCATTAAACCACAACTTCATTAATTTCTGTACAGAATGAAAATAGCTTAATGTGGTCAAAAGAAAGCTGCCACTGGGATGTTATATGCAGATTGGGGGTTGGTGTATCAGAGTGTTCTTTGGAAGGACTTAATTTCCATGCAGAGCTGTTTCATTTTTAAACTGCGGTCAGACAGCCAGTGTTACTAATGTTTGATGTTATATGAATGCTGCAGTATAGAATTGCAATTTGCAGTGAAAACCACTGACTGAGTGGGATAACCAAGTAGTGCACTGAAGAAGCAGTTACTTAATTGATCTTCGTCAGGATCTTTGGTTTGTGCTATATTGGGAAATGAACTTTAGGCCTGACATGTATAAGATCCCTTGGAAGGGCAATCTGCTTAGTGGGATAAGTAAGTAAATGTGCTCCTGAAAATGAAATGTGATATAATGCTATCATTGCTCTTTCTAATAACTAATTGGAAAAAAAAAATTAAACTGCAGATTTAAACAAAGGAACAAAATTGTAACTGTTGTTTCTGCACTCAGTATTCTAAGGCTGAATGTTGGAAGTGCCTTCTGTCTTAAAATCTTAAACCAAATACTTTGTGTTGAACTTGGCAGGCAGAAGTGTCCTTGCTTTAAAAATGAACAAACAAACAAAATTCCCAGCAAACTTGCTGGGGATAGAGTATTAAGAGATCTATCTTAGTTTTTAGACTGAGAAGTGGTAGCAATATTGTTTCAGTTAACTTAAATCAATGCAATAGAAGATTGATGATGTGATTCGGAAAAGTAAAATACTTGTGTTTCAAGACTCTGTGACACCAAAATGTATAGGTTCAACTACTTTCTGTAATTGGTGCTGTGCTGCTTTTTGCCCTTGTCAGCTTCTAAAGGTGAAGAATTCCAACTGTGTACTCATTTATGGTACTTATGCTCTGGGGCCCCCAACATAAGAAGGACACGGACCTGCTCGAGTGGGTCCAGAGGAGGCCACAAAGATGCTCAGGGGACTGGAGCACCTCCCCTGTGAGGACAGGCTGAGAGAGTTAGGGGTGTTCAGCCTGGAGAAAAGAAGGTTCCAGGGAGACCTTAGAGTGGCCTTCTAGTACATAAAGGGAGCTACAGGAAAGAAGGGGAGGGACTCTTTATCAGGGGGTGTAGGGAAAGGACAAGGGGTAACAGTTTTAAACTGAAAGAGGAGAGATTTAGATGAGATGTAAGGAAGAAATTCTTTACTGTGAGGGTTGTGAGAGACTGGGACAGGTTGCCCAGAGAAGTTGTGGAAGTGTTCAAGACCAGGTTGGATGGGGCTTTGAGCAACCTGACCTAGTGGAAGGTGTCCCTGCCCATTTAAAGAATTAGTTTAACTAATTTTAGGATTTTTTTCTTCAACATGAATGTCAGAGACACACTTGTGGATTATAAACACTAAGTTGCTGAGGATAAACTTGACTGTGAAACATGCAGTGTTCCATAGAGAAAACAGAATTTTTAGATTGAATTCACAAAATGGTATTTAAATTACTACTGAAAAATTTTCTGCTTTGTATCAAGGATGTAGGTGGAAGCTGCTTTTATGTAGAGTTCTGTGGTATGAGTAACATCTGTTGCATGTAACACTAAATTACTTGTCCCTCTTGTCTAACAGTTTTAGACAACAATTCATTAAATGCATTTTGTATTGACCAGAGTATAGTTAAAGCTTGTCTTGATGGTTAGTTCTGTCTCTCAAATGCCTTGAACTTTGATATGAGGGGGGTGAATGATGTTAAACTGGTCCCTCAAGGCTTTACTTTGTTCTCTTACAAGCCTTGAAGCAGTATCGCTGTTTAATATGTTGTATAGATTTATTTTGATGCATTCCTGTGATCTACACTAAGGCATCTTTTTCATCCAAGGAAGAGGTGAACACGTGCTGCCTGAAATGGTTAGTCGCAGTGCTAATATCTCAGAACAAGCAGCAATGGAGACAAGTATAATCAATGATTACTTGGTCCAATTTTTGGGTGTAGTACACACCAAAAAAGGAGGAAAAAAGCCCCATCAGCTGAAAGTATAGGTGTTGACTAACTTCACTGTGTCTTGTGCTTGTCTGTGTGGGCATAGTCTGTTAATTCAGTTTGTTTAGTAAAATTGTTTAGGGCCAGATTTTCAGCAGTTGTGTCTGCAGTCCTTGTTTGTGTGCACATAGGGATCAAATGGAAATTGAGTTTGGTCTCTGGAAGAATTTGCAGCTACACTTTGTGCACAGACTTGCAAATCTGATCCTTAATTGTGAACTTTCTTGTCTTGTGTGCTTTTCTTGCGGTTACTTTTTACTGGAAGTGATTTGCTAGAAATGGCCCTAATTCTTCTACTTTCTCTCTTGTGCTTCAGAAAGGCAGTTGGCCTGAATAAAGGGCAAAATAATATTAGCAGTAGAAATTTGGACCTTTTTGCTTCCAGTTCTTTGACTCTTTCCTCATTGATCCCAATGATAGAAACAGCATATTTCTTCCAGTAAAATGGCTCAGGTTACAATTAGTGATGTGATGGAAATCAGAGGAGTGCTTCATGCAACTGCCCCCCTGCCTGCCCCCAGCCAAAACAAATGTCATGGCAAATGTGTGGTTGACGTTAATTTGACCCTTACAAATCTGAAGGCAAATTCTGAGAAATCTGAGGATACAAGAGTATGGATAAGAAGCTAGTAAATGATACCTGGCCTGGCAGAGGGACAGGGGGGCATTACACAGATTCTGGCTGTGGTTTCAATACCCATGAGAATGGAGGGGGAAAAAATTCATAATATACAAACAGTGGTTCTGAATTTGAGCTCCTCCTTCCCCCTCTTTGGCTCTCAGAAGTTCTGCAGGAGGGGCCAATAGGAAAGGCAAAAGATCCTCATCCAAAATCTGCTTAGGAATTAAACATTCCTGAAATCCTCTTACTGTAAGGTACTTGCTACTCTTAACGCCAAACGAAGAATTCGAGTCTCGTTTAGGAAATGAATGTTCTTGGAAGTTTCTTACTGTAAAGTGTTTGCAATGCTAAGGCCAATTAAACATTCCCTACCACTTTTGATATCTAAAGTGACAACAAATCTCTTATTAGGAGATTTGTGCATACCTGTGTTGGATTTGTGTGGCAGGCTTTTGATAGCAGGAGAGGGGCTACAGGGGGGGCTCCTGTAAGAAGCTGCTTGAAGCTCCCTGGCTCCAAGTCGGCCCCGCCTCTGGCCGAGGCCAATTGGTGATGGTTGTAGCACCTCTGTGATGACGTATTTGAGAAGGGGAACCTGCAGAACTGATTATTCTGCTAACACTGTTCAGTCCATGTTTTGCCCGTTACCTCTTCCAATTATTGTCCCTATCTCAAATTCCTCAGGCCCCAACGCTGGGTGTAAAAAAAGGACTGTCGTGGTTTAGGCCCAGCGGGCAACAAAGTACCACGTAGCCACTTGCTCCTCTGCCCCGGTGGGATTGGGAGGAGAAGAGGCTCGGGAGTTGAGACAAGGACAGGGAGGGATCACTCACCAGTTATGGTCATGGGCAAAAGACAGACTCAATATGGGGAAAATATCCATCAATTTAATTTGAACACCACCACCACTACTAATTTATCAATCAAAACAGAGTAGAACAGTGGGAAGTACAACCACGTTTTGAAAACATCTTTCTCCCACCCCTCCCTTCTTCCCAGGCTCAGCTTTGCTCCCAGTTGCTCTACCTCCTCCCCAGATGGGCGTTGCAGTCAAGTTTGTCACCCATTGTTTCTGCTGCTCCCTCCTCACCATCTTCCCCTGCTCTGGTGTGGGCTCCCTCCCACGGGAGACAGTCCTCCATGAAATTCTGTGACGTGGGTCCTTCCCATGGGCTGCAGCTCTTCCTGAATGGGTCCCTGCCGTGGGGTGCAGCCCTCCCAGGAACAGACTACCCCAGCACGGGTTGCCCTCACAGTCGCAGCCTTCCTCCAGCGCAGCCCCTGCTCTGGCGTGGGGTCCCCCACGGGCTGCAGGAGGGCATCTGCTCCCCCTGGTGACCTCCATGGGTGCAGGGGACAGCCTGCCCTCTCCCCATGGGCTGAGGGGAGTCTGTGCTCCAGCGCACCACCCCCTTTCTTCAACTGACCTCGGTGTTTGCAGAGGTATTTCCCTCACAAACTCTCCTCCCAGGTTCCCCTTCTTAAATACATTATCACAGAGGTGCAGCCACCATCACCAATTGGCTCGGCCTTGGCCAGAGGTGGGTCTGACTTGGAGCTGGGGGAAGCTTTGAGAAGCTTCTCACAGGTGGCCACTGCCGTAGCCCCTCTCCCATTACCTAAAACCCCGCCACACAAACCCAACATGATACTGTAGTACGTGTTTGTCTTCTGCTGTACAGAGTCTCTCGATTGTTCAAAATGATGGGTGAGGTGCTTCAGGCAGCACTTGATGCTCCTAATTTATATGGGCTAAAGTCAAAGAGAGATCTAATAGCTTTGGTTCTGCCAATGTTGTTTAAATGTGATCTAGACAAAACTGGTCCAGAAAAGATGAAGTATTCTGTTACCATAAAACTGTATTAAGCATGGCCTAAATATTAGGTGTTTGTTCTGTATAGTATGTTCCATCAACTATTTATTACTAGTGCTTTAAACTCCAAATTAAACATCCATTTAAATGGAGTCACTGGGCAGATGTTCCTTTTATCAATATAAGTTGAGAGATTCTCTATTGGAGGTTTAGGATACAATTTTGCTAACAGGTAAAACAATGTAAATATGTACGAATTCTATTTGTTGCACATAACTTTTTGGTATAAAAAATAAATGTAGAAATTACCTGTGGATGTCTTGCTGCAATCATTCTTATGCTGCATTCGTGCAGTCCAAACATAAGAGCTTGAATGAACCCAATCAGAGGCCTTTTTGGACTCAGTCTGAGCCTTAGAAACTGTTTTTAAAGTCAGTACTGTAATTCTGTTTCTAGAAATGTATTAAGTTGGGATTATTTTTTTTTTCAAAGACATTGTGTGTTAGCAGTAGAAGGGTTAAAGCACTTGGGTCCTCAGAGATACCAGTTTATAGAGTTTCTGCAGCTTCATTGTGTCTTGCTGAATGTTGTGTGCACATGGGTGTGTAAAGGTTGAGCAGCACTGACTTGAGGCTTTAACTGTTTACAGTTCTTTAAGCAACATGCAAAAACCCCCTGTTAAGTATGTTATTTTTATCACTTCCTGCTTTCCTTGGTTCTGTAGGTCTGCTTTAACTCCAACAAGATGACAAAGTGTCTGGAAACTGCTGTATGTTTTCCTGGATTGGGGGGAAAGGAGGGAGCTTTTGTGGAGGGGTTGGATAGGCGGCTTGGGTTTCCAATTGCACTGAGCTGTTAAGAACAAGCAGGAACTAAGATGCTGAAATGCATGCTTACCATACATGTGGATATTAAACTTTGCATCTGTTTTGTTGGACTGAATGAAAGCAATGGCTTTCTCTTCTGCAACCACAAGCCCTGTGTGTTATCACAGGGATCTGAGCCCTAGTTCTTAATGAGTTAACAGTGTCAGATCTTTATCTGTATTTTGATGTGGCAGCTGTTGGTATGTCATGTCTGTTGAAATGGGGAAGAAAATTATTTTTAAAAAAATTATGTCTAGATCAAGAAGTTGAAATGACTTTCAAACACTGGTAGTGGGCTTAAATATGGTATTTGCTCTTCTACCACGGTACATTTGAGCAAGTGTCTTTTCACTGTGGATAGACTTTCATATTCTGGGGTTTTAGTTACATAGAAAATCTGTAGACCTAACATAGGGTAAGGAATGTTGAGAGTATGTTTCTTCTTTCCCTTAAAAACTCAAAAATTGTTTTGAAGTCTGCAGTAAACATGTATGTCCTTATTCTACATGTGGCAGTGTGGAAGGTGTTGTTGGCTTGTAATAAACCACATCTAAAGAAAAGAGAATTTGGCCACCACACAACATAAAAGCAAATATTTTCTTTCTATTGGCAGATGTTTTGGTCACTTGAGATACTAGCAGAAGAGTGAGTTGCAGAAAAAATAGTCATAACAGTTTCACACAGTATCTGTGAATCCGAATAATGAAGCTACATAATTGTGCCAACTTCCAAAATTCAGTAGGCAGCCTCCAGTTTTGTGGTTCTGCCACAGGTGACGCTGCTCTTGGGACAACCCATGGATGTTGCAATAAGAAGTTTGCAAACGAAGTGTTCTGAACTCTTCTGTGAGTATTACAGGCTAAAGCCTGGCCTTTAGTGTCCTTTTAAGACTGGTGTGCAGCCTGAAAGGGACGTTACTACACATTACTGTCTAAAGTACTGCGTGCACGTTAATTTACACATTGCCCTACCCCTGAACGCTTCAGGCCAATATCAAAAAAGTTTAGAACAAACCCTCTAGACTACTATTACTGTAGTGCATAGTGACAATTTAATATGAAGGAAGCCCTTCCATGCTGGAAGGTAAAACCGCATGTAATAGCGGCAGTTCTGGTACTGTGAGTAAAATAAATAGTTTTAAACAAAGTTAAATTGATGTAGTACCTACCTATCTAACATATTCCACCTTGCTGCTGTAGTATGAATTCCATACTGTACTGGAGTATGTTGGGTATCCTCACAGAAGCAGTGGTTCATAGACCTCCTGAATGCTGTGAGCTCTCAGAATTTCTCAGCCAGCCACATACATTCTTCTCCAGCGTGAGAAGCTATTAAAATTGTGCTGTTTGGTAATCCTGTGGACAATTTGCTGTGATCTGAGTAGTGTAACTGTTAGGGGAGTATAACTGGAAAACCTCAATTGCATTGGAGGGATGTGATGTTTATTTAGAGTAAGTTGGATTTTTTAAGTCTTCAGCATTGATTTGTATCATGTAATATTTTTATTTTTTTGCCATAAAAAGATACCTCAGTCAGGATCTCTAACTTCAGCTCCTTGAAACTCTGAATATTCATTTTACTACCTGGAGACAGGAAGCCTACAGACATGGCTAAGCATAGGAAACTAGCGTTTCTGATCTGCTTTGTATCATAGTAACTACTTCAGGTGGACTAGAAATTGCATTAGACTTGCAAGACTTGAGTCAGACATAAATATTATTTAAACAAATTTAATGAACAAGTTCAGCATAGTACCCAGCCATTACACCTATTGATTTCATTTCAGAAAGAGGGCATGTGATTTTATTATAGGAGGAAGACAGCTTGATTCATTTGCAATCTTCCAGTACCTTTCTCTAAGGACAAATGCAGCTGATTTGGGCTGTCGTTGGCGGGTAAATATTCCTTTCTTGTTCCCCAAAACACGTGTGGTCCCTGTAGAGAAGTTATAAAATAAAGCAAGTATATGTAAAATGCTCTTATATCCTCTACTGTGAACTGTTACAATGTATGTACTAAATCAGGTTAGGAGGAAGAGACCTATGCACTTTCTTCTACACAGTCAGGTACAGTGGGGAACGTGGCAGATGTAACTTGTGTCATCTTGGCAAGATTAATTGATGTAACTGAGCAATATAGCTGCAATTCATTGTATTCACAACTGGTAAGTTGACAGTTGTTTCAGGTGTGCCCATTAACCTGATCAGTATTATATTTAGAGCAGATATTCCTTCTGCCATTACTTCCACCTTGAAATTTGATGGTGAAAATGTTGATTGCTAGCTATTTGACTGTACTGTCCTTTAGTGGTGTCTACAGCCTTTTTGCCTGTTTTAGTTTTCGTAGGAAACTAGAAGAGATGATTGCAACATGCAGAGACATGGAACAGCATACGTGTATATGAACTTGTCTACTACATTTTCTCCATCCTCCTATTTGAAAACGGTATTATTTTTCTGACTGCTTCTCTGCGATGACTTAGCTTTCTAATGCTTATATTGGTGCTCTCCAGATTATTCTGAATGGTGTTTCTCTGCCTGAAATGAACACTGACTGTTCACCACCCTAACTCACTGCAGGTGGCATATGCATAACTGGTTCCTTACTAGGTCTCCTTCTGAGTTGTAATCATTTAATTTCTGTGTGACTGTCTGCACTGTAAATTAAGTAATGCCCCATACTTTGCAAATGCACTGATTTATTAATTGTGGATGGAGTGTCATCATAGACTGTTGTCTACCAGTGTGGCATCTGGTCCTCTATTGCTAAACCTCTATACCAAGTTAGTAATACATTATTTAAGGTGCTTTGTTACTAAGGGCAGTTGTAGATGAAATATGAAGCAAGTGAGACACATCCCTAACAGCTGACTGAATTGAGGATGGCCAAGAAATAGAAATAATCTGGGTTTGCTCACAAGCTTCCCTTGCATTCTGCCCTGGCACATTGTCTCATGTCCTAGTGGGACATCTAGGAGCTCAAGTGGGGGAGAGAGGATGCACTAAGTGCAGGCAGGACATTCCCTCTTGGCTCTGGTCATGCTGGACTTTGTCACAGAAACCAGCTATGCTCTGTCTTGGTAAGCAGAGGGCCCTTTTGTCCCACCCTACAGCACAGTATTCTTTGTGTGTCATAAACCATTCAAGAAGGATGGAGAGTTGTTTAGAATATACGCTTACCTTGATTAGTCATGAAGTCAGCAAAATTCCATATAAGCTCCCCAATCACATACTCTTTCCTCTTTTTGTCAAAAACAGAATGGTACTCTCTTAGCATAGCTTTCTGATACTCCTCGCTGAACATAAGAGGTGGATCCTACAGCCAGAAAAAAGAGGTGGCCTTGAATGAAGGTGACAGTTAATCTCAGCAAAGGCTCCATATGTTAACTTCCTATTTACTGGGGACCTGCTTCCTGAAGACAAGCTTTACAGTCGCTTGGGTCTTTTCATTGCTGCTTCATTAAGAATGGCTATTTAGTGACAATTAGCAACTACTGAAATTACAAGGGGAAATGCACATAAAATACGAACACAATGCCGGATACCCCTGGGGGGGAATCTGTGGTTTGGCTTGTTAGTGGTGTTTTGTCACTACAGGTATAGGAGTGCCACCCCCTTCTGTGCAGGGTAGCATCATGAAATGAATGTCTAGTCTCCAGTGTCCTCTCTTCCAATTAAGCATTTTCTATAAATGCCAAGGGACAGATTTCAGAGGGCTCAGTGCTTTTAGTCAAAGGTTTCAGTGGATTTCAGTGGAGCAGGATTACAATTCTGGAGTCTTTTGCCACTCACAAGTCAGGCTTAATGGTACCCATCTCTTTCTAGTTAAATTTTGCTGACTCTGTAAGAAGAGCAGTGCTTTTTTTCCATCTAGGGCATCTATAACACTTACACTGTGAAGTCCAGGAACCGAGTCTGCTCCATATTCACTCTGGATAATGGGTTTTTGGTAGGTTTTATACCAGTTCTCAAACTGTGTTGTGAGTTGTAGTGGAATAACCTCCAGGTGGCCTGGGTCGTGATACCAGGAGAAGTAGCTATTTACACAAATTACATCCACATAAGGAGCCTACAAAAAACAAGGTGAAAGTGTTTTGTCACAGAGCTCAAAGTAGACGACTCACTCATAAAGCTAAATCCTCCTTTTGGTTCACTTCATGGAATCCAGTTTTATTACGCATAGAATAAAGTCTTTTCCCCCAATCACTCAGGCCCTCCCAACATGACATCTTTCCCACAAAGAAAGCAGGATAAATTTAATAAGCTAATAGCATATTAATTTGGCATTTTTCTTACAGACTTAGGAAGTCACAGCAAAGAGACAAGATCAACCCATTTCATCCTCAGGTTTATTAGAAGCTTTTGAGTTTCCAAGATGTCTCTGGCTTGCTGGTGCATTTTAGATGTACTTTTTGAGTATTGGAATGTGATTACCAAGTTAGTGGTCAAATATTTTGACTAGCAACTAAATTTGTGCATCGATGGTGCAATACTAAGACTAAGCATTCTGCAAGTTCTATGCCATTTCTACCACATGGACAGTATGATAAAAGGGCACAAAGCCCACTAAAGATAAAGTGATGTTGTATGTAACTTGTTCAATGTTCTCTTAACATGTTTTGTAATAAAAGAAAAAAGTTCTAATATCACAGCAGTGTATAAGATCTGTTCTTTGGTTTTATTTTCCTGTGTCTCCTCAAGCTAGTCAGAACACGCTCGTGGGGATGGGATGTCAGAGTCTGTGTGTGTGTGTGTGCGCCTGATGAAACAGCGATATCCAAGAGCAGATCCCTGCTGGGCTCCTTCAAAACTAAGGCCAGCAGTTTTATTTTCCTGGGGTGGCGAGGAACAGACCTCTCAGTTACAGAAGGCCATTTCTGCCAAGGGTAGGACAGCTTGAAAGAAATACAAAGAATTAACCTGTAAGAGGGATGGGGTGGTATCATGTACCTACACGCTCGCCTGCTAGAAGTGTTGTACAGTAGTGACAAATCTTGTAAAGCCACCTTAAAAAAATTAGAAATTGCATAGGAACTACTCCAAAAACAAATGTATGCGTGTTAAAGATCCTTGGTTCATGCTGTGGCCAGCTTAAGGCACAGACATGCAAGAAAAGTGCATGTTGGCTATTTATGCAGCTCTAGGACTTTAATTATGAAGCTGGAAGAGCTTTTAGATTATTCAGTGTTAACAGACATCTGCCAAATAAGATCTAGAGCAGTTTAAAGCAGGAATTAAAGCAAAGCTTCCTTCATTTAGACTTCCAGAAGGGACGTTAGCATTTTTAAAGAGGTTTAAGCTTTGGTTTAATTGCAAGTGAGAATCCTGAGCATCAGTAAACACAACCAATGGAATAGCAAAGTATGACAATGTTAATGGAATCCAGGGGTCTGATCCTGCATACTTCATGCAAGACAAAGCAGTGTTCTCTCTTACAGGTGGTTTTTTTTCAGCTGGACTACAACTACAGGACAAGGTGCTTTATACTAGAAACAAAAATGTAAGTTTTCTTCTGCCTCTCCCTGTTAAATACCTCCAGTAAACTCGGGGAGGCGGGGGGAAAAGGACTGTAAAACAAATGACAAGAAGAAATTTGATGTATGAATTTTAAAAAAAGCTAGAAAATAAAGTAAACTTACACCATGATCAAGAGCGTAATTGGCATCTGTCACAAAGGTTACTGGTCTGGAGGGATCGAGGGCTTTAGTGTGAGCTATCACTGTCCTGTTTGCAAACAGTAAAGCAAGAGTTCAACACCACTCTGGAGAAGCACAGCCCCATTTCCCCAATCTCTCTGTCCTTCCACCCCCGCCCTCAACAGTTGGAACTGCTTTTGATTTAGCAGACAGAGTATTTTTAAGTAAATACTGCAGGATGCTTAGTGATCATCTGCTATAAAGTGCCGGCAATTCTAGCCAGTTCTGTAGGAGTATAAGTATCTTGTCAAGGAGACTATCTGCCACAAAGTTGATTGCTATCCCACCTGAAAAAGGACCAGAGTGGAAGCATTCCAAACAGGGACATGTTAATTTGTCTGCTGGTGCCAGCAGCTTAGATGTTGGAAAAGGGACAGGGACTTTGAAGACAAAAGAGTAAGAAAGGTAATGGGAGGTTTCTGAATAACTCTTGGGCTGTGTTCCTGCAAAAGCACAAGGCCCCAGCCCTGCACCACAGCAGGCAGAGCAGTCACAGGTTGGCTGCTTTTGAGGAAACTCCAAATGAGAGTGATAAGAGAGAATGGGAAGGTCAAGCTCTGCTGCTACCTTGACATTGCAGGAGGGTGATGGATCATTCTGAAGAATGAAAATTCACAGTTACATCTTAATGCACTTACAGCTGCTAGTGTCAGTCTGCTACCCCATTAGAGAGATGACTCTTGGCTATCCAAAGCTTAAATCTCTTAAAAATAAAACCAAGGAGTCTGTGGGCACTCGAAGCAGTGGCTTTGAAGTGAGGTGTCACAATCCCCTGCCAACCAAATAACTAGCACTAACTGAAGAACCTCATCTTCAGAATTAAAGGCCAATTATTTTACAGCTTTGCTGCAATTTTCAAAGAATTTTGCACTCATCTTCCACTGGTAACAAGGAATATTCTGTTCCCATCAGGCCTGCTTTTGCTTGACCCTTACTTAGGTCAAGAACAGATGCTCAGACCAAGTGGACTCATGGTAATTTTGCAGAGCCTTACTGGTTCAGAAACAAGTTGAGAGTGTTGTGTGGTTCTGAGCATCAGTTCAATGCATGCAGCAGTTACACTTTTAGTTTGTATCTGTGGGTACTGTTTCAGGGTTCCCAAAAAAATGCTTGCCCTCTCTTTACTACTTCTCTGTGCCATCCCAAAGGAAGAAGATGCATCATTTGTCAAGATTCAAGCCTCAGCTCTCTGTAAAAGCAGATTCACTTACTTGAAGTAGTAACCTGCTGGGGGCAGCTCCGATGCCGGCTCGTTGGCTACTGACCACATCACAACTGATGGCCTGTTCTTATCCCTGCGGATCAGCTCCTCCATCACAACAAGATGATGCTGCAAGGACTTGTTCCCAAAGCTCTCGCTTAAAGACACAAGGAAGCAAGACCTGGTGAGGTGAGGGTATAAAATCCATCCCCTTTGTCTTTCCCTGTGAAAACTCAAGCCTCTGGGGTGTATAACCACAGCTGAGCATTGACACTGAATATGGCTTCTGCCCTACTACCCCAAAGCCTGCTGCACAGTTCAGGGCTGTGGTTTGGGCTCATTAATTGAGCCAGACTGAATGACATGATGGCCACGTGGCAAAACGCCCTCCGGTTGCCCAACCTCACCAGGCACACGTGGCGCAACAGGCTGATTTCCAAATAAGAGCAAAGTACTTCCATTATCAGGACAACAGGCGCTGTGGGACGGGAGGGGGATTGTGTGGCAGGGATGAACATAAAGAGAAGGGGAAGGGTCCTTCGAGCAATTGCTTACGACATTTTAATGCCCACTCCTGGGCACTCGTCGATCACCACAATGCCGTAGGCATCGCACAGGTCCATGATCTCCTCAGCGTAGGGGTAGTGGCTGGTGCGGAAAGAGTTCGCCCCGAGCCAGCGGAGCAGGTTGAAGTCTTTCACGACCAGGGGCCAGTCGAAGCCTTTGCCACGGATCTGGGGGGGGAGAGAGAGACACGGCACCCTGTCACACTGCCAGGCTGAGGCTTCTCCTCACCCGTTAGCAGGGCACCACCGCTTCCCTGCTCACTCCCAGAGCGTTTCCAGCCTCAGGTACCCTTCCTAGCTGACTGCTCCACCTCCCCGAGCAGTGTCTGCCTTTCTGAGGGGCACTGCCACAGGCACACTCAGACCCTGGCTGTCTGGAGAAGCAGAGGGGATGGCGGTTGCAGTCAAGCTGCCGGCGCTGCTGCTGCCTGACATTTCGGGGAGGTACTTCCCTCTCCCTCCATCTGGTGTTACCCATGAGGTGGGCTGGGGAGGACAGGGTGAAGGAGGATCCCCGACCTGCAGGACTCTGCCCGTGAGGAGAGCCCCTGCCCGCCGCTCCTGAGGTGAGTGGCTTGGCAGGCAGCGTGGGCAGGGACAGAGCGGCTCAGCCCTGCGGCTCCGCCGCCACTCAGACTCCCCCGCCACAGACTTTGTTCCCGGCATTTTCCAGGGTGGGGAACCTGAGAGCTGCTATTTCTGACTGGAAGCCATGGCCGGAGGGTCATTTTAGATCCTCTGCCAGCAAACATGGGCTTGCCTGTGAGCCCTGAGAGGGATGTTACGACTACGGCAAGGCTGGGCATGGTGCCCCTTTAATGCTGACAGAAGTTCACCCCAGCTCCCCCCAGCAGCTCCCAGCTTGGGAGAAGGGTGTGAGGAAATGGCCCCATGGAGTGGAGAGGGAAGTCAAGAGTGGGTGCTGCCTCAGCAGCATGAACCAAGGTGCCATTAGGTGCCCCCACTGCAGGTGCCACACACTTACATCTGCGTCTTCGTGCTTGTTGACGCCATGGAAGTAGAAGGGCCTGCCATTGATGAGGAACTGGGTGCTGGTGACATGGACGGTGCGGATGCCGACCGGGAGCGTGTACACATCCTCCAGCAATGCCCCGTTTGCCTGTGTCTGCATTTTCACCTGAATTTCCAAGGGGGAGACACAAGTGACATGATGGGCTTTGCAAGGATGCCCGGTCCTCCCTCCCCCTTGTCTGTAAGGGCTACCTTGACCTCCCATCCATTTCCTAGCCCTGCCTCAGCACACAGCCCGCTCCTCCAGCCACCTCTTGTGGTCCTCAGGAAAGGAGCAAGGTCTGACTTAACAGAAAATACAAATCCAAGCTGGGGAGGTTGAAGGATGGGAAATGAACCCTGGATGACCCTTCTGGGGCTTGTTCACCCTAAGAGCTTCAGTGTCTTTTCCCATTATTCATTCATGCCATTTCATCCCCCTAGGCAAGACAGTAGTACACGTCTCCTGCCCTGCACCTTGATACCAGGCAATGACTGAAATGTCATCTGCTCACAAGAGATATGAACCTGAGCCCCTGGAAACTCACAGCAGCTCATCTGCCCTAATTTCTGCACCTAAACATCACTACTCATCCTTAACTCGCACAGTGTCTTCCAGGCTTGTGCTATTGAAGCTGAACTCTTGTCTTGCAGAGTAGGAAGAAAGCTCATTGTGTAGCAAAGCATGTGGAAGAGGTTAGCAGCCTGCTCCTCAGAGACTCTACTCTCAGCTTTCACGATACCTCCTCCCCTGTATTGTCTCAACAGTCCTTTTGCAGGGCATGAATTGACCCTAAATGTGAAGGGCAAGCATCTCGGTGTGCATGCACGTGCTCCAGGCATGCCTTTCTTCTCGCTGACAGACCTTTCAGTTCAGCACCCAGGAAGCTGGCAAAGCTTGATTTGATTACTGCATGATTAGCAATGCCACTCTGGTTGCCTGAACAGGATCCGTGGGAGAAGATGAGTAGGGAAGATGGGCCATATGGCAGTTCCTTAACTCTATTAGACCATCAGAGGGAATGCACACAGAAAGGAAGAAATGTCACTGTTACCTCTAAGGAATAGCGGTATCCAGGGTTCTCGTGCATCAGATAAGGCCACCAAAGATTTGGGTTCAGGACTTTTAGCTCTCCAGCTGGCCCATCGCCTGTAGCAACCACCTTCCCCTCTTGGTCACGTAAACTCAGGGACAAGGAATAGAGTGTGCTGCCAACAACCGACACCTGGTATTGCACCATTGCTGGTTCAAAGGAAACAAAAGACAATCAGAGACTGCTGCGAAAGGAAAAATATATGCAAGAAACGTTGAAGGGTTTTCACATACAGCAGCATTAAAAATTGAGGGAGATGTAGAACAACAACAGAGTGGCATGAATTGAATGTAAGAAGCACGACCTGTCTGTCTTGAGGTCCAGAAGTTTCCAGAAAGATTTGTGTATCACACAACTCTGTTTCTTAGAGATAATCCTGCTTTAAGTGGCAGGAAGATTGCCCTTACTGAGAAATTCTACTTTGAGAAACACCTGATCATCCTTTCACCTTAACAGCAGTCTCCTGCAAGCACTTTTTTTCTTATTGCTTCTGAACTCTTTACCATATTCTTGCAGCTGCTGACCTGTGCAACAGAACAGCTCAGGTTGAAGAGAAAGCCACTACAAAACAAATTCAATCAGACTTTTGCAGGGTATTTTTGCTGCTGCCCTTGTCATCTCCATTTGGGGCCTGAGGTAGCTGCTGTAATTGTTCTGGACCTACCAACACTCTCTGATGAAGTAGTTGTCACAGTAATATCATCTATGTAGACAGAAGGAGTGGTGTAAAGCACAACCGGGCGATGGATTCCAGCATAATTAAAGAAATCAAACCTGATGTTCTGTACAAAATAGTTCTTGGGATACCTGAGTGAGCAAGACAGGAGAAATGGCTGCATTATGTTTCATTACACATGGACTAAAGGCAGCATATGGATGCTAGCAATGTAAAATAGTCATGTAATAATAGATGCCAGCTGGTAAAATAGTCTTTATAAAAGGACAGATCTATCTTTCAGTAGTGCTACTGCTGCCACACTGAAGGGGACTACCACTTGACAAATATCTAGTGCCTGAAGAGGTTTGGTCCTTTAGGAGAGCTGGTACTTGCAGTTTCCAGCTGAATTCAAGCTTCTCAAATCTGCCATTGATTCAACTTGGCGAATCACTTAACCTCAGCGTCCTGTGTATAAAACAGACGCAATAACTCCGTGCAGATTCCTCATGACACCAAAGCTTGAACTCCTCCCTGCTCAGCTGATGAGTTTCACCATAAATACAATCCCATGCTTTTGGAAGTTGCTTGGAGGGTCTTATGAACCAGCAGCTGAATAAATTCCCATTCTCTCATCCCTGGGATAAGCTCAGCAGCCCAGCGCTTTAGCAACTCACCTTGTTTTGTCATTCATGTACTGAATTGACCCCGGAGGCAGAGTATGGGGTGTCAGAGTGTTGTTGAGCGCGACAGTGATGCGGCAGGGGATCCCTGGGCTGCCCTGGATGACACTGCTTATATCTGCTTCAAAAGGGAGGTGACCCCCTTCATGCTCCATGACTTGCACTCCGTTGACCCACTGCAAGAGAAGACACCCGTGAGGCCAAGCAGCAGAATTACTGGGTTTTTGTAGCAAGCAGAGCAGGGAGAAGGGAAGGAGCCCAGCAAAGGGCAGTCAGGATTCCCAGTAACACTGAACCTTCTTCTGGGCTCTTACTCCTTGAGGGATCAACCTAGCAGCCCTTCTGTTGCTGGGAGCTAGGTGTGGGTCACATAGAAGCAAGTGTCACTGAGAGACATTGTTTTGGGCAGATCCTGTAGCAAGGACATGTTTTAGTTACTAGTCCTGATACTGGAGGCTCAGAGAAGAGAGGCTTGGGAAGCATGGCCAAGTTCTTGACTGGAGGAAACCAGCCAAGCGTTAAGAAAATAGCAACCGGATATAACATCTAGGCAGAGATGTGTTTGCTGAAGAAGTCACGGGACAGATTTTAGTGCAGCATGATTTTGGAAAGACATGGACATACCACAATGGAGTAGTAATGGGCACTACCAAACCGGAGCACCACTCTGGTGTTGAGGTCATCCTGAAGCCAGCGGAGAGGAAGCAGCACCTCTTTCTCATACCAAACCCAGCCGATGTAGTTCTCCAAGCTGGGGTCTTGAGTGATATCGTTGAAGCTGGCAGGCACTGGCATGTCAATCACAGGACCGGTCTGGCAGGAATTGCACAGAAAGGGAGGGAACAGATCATTTAAAAAAAGCAATTTTATGTCTTGGCTGTCCAACCTGTACTGCTGGAGGTGTCCCCTTCCACTGACAGTCCTACAATCCCTTTGCCAAGCGGAAATACTTGGAAAAACCTGTTTAGAAACTGGTGTGGTCTGTCACAGGTCCTATACAAGTCCTGCTTAAGACCAGGCCCAGGAACCTGCCTGTTCCTACCTGAAGAAGCTGCTCATATCTTTTTCCCCTCCTGATTTTATTAATGGCTCTGATATAGCAGAATCAGAAAAGTGAGGGGGGAAAAACTAAATGCCCAGGTCATTGTGTTTCAGCTTGGGACTTCCCACAAACTGTAGTTTTTCCTGCACGGCTCTAGCTGTTTGGTGTTGTGGTGTCAGAGCTGTAGTAGAAGGGTGGCAAGAGTCATGGACATTTTGGGCCAGATCCCCCAGGGCAGGTCCGTGGAGACTGTCTGGGATGAGTCCAGCCTTTCCCACTCCCTGAAAGCAACACAGATTCCTTCGGATTACAATAGAGTCAGTTCACTTGCTTATTTTTAATATAAGGAATAGAGGCCAGCAGCGTTGTAATTCATTTAACACTGAGGTAACCGGATGATGTTGCAAAACAGAGCTGTTCATTTTTAGCACCTCCTGTGCTCGTGATGTTGCACAGACCAGTGCTGCAGCAGCTTCCCCTTTCCTAGGGAAGCCTTTCCACGGAGAGCGGCACGAGGAAGGTCTGGTCACCCAGGGGCGAGCATCATGCGCGCGGCTGACTCAGCACTGAACCGTACCCGCACTGCAGAGAAACTCAGCACCCTTATTAGACATCAGAAAACCCTAGCAGGAAAATCTTTGGATGGTGAAGTGGATTTTCTAGTTTCTGATACAGGATAACCTTTGACTGGGATGGCCATAATGTGCGTCTCCTTCAGAGGGATTCTCTGATGTCTAAAGTAGGTTGAACGTACACATCTAAGTCTCCCTTTGCGGGGGGCATAGTGCAGGATTCCTCTGCTCTGGCTGTCTCTTTTTGCAAAACTTCTAGCAGCATAGTGCCTTGCAGCTCTTCTTCCATAATTTGGCAAAAAAATGGCCAAAGGGCTAAAATAGAAACGATGAAGGACACAAACATTTTATGCACAGAATACATAACTTCTTCCTTTTAGGTAACGGTGTTAATTTCCTAAGGGATTTCAGTTACGCTACAACTTGTTTATCTGCACTCAGCTACTTTGGAATAACTAACTGAAGAGCGCCCTTTGCAGGCACGTTTTTGTTTCTCCCGTGCTGCTGGCCGTGGGGAAAGGCTGTGCAAAGCCAGCCTGGCTTCTGCCGCACCGGGGTTTCCACCGCAGCTGAAGGCGGCTGCGGCTCATCCGAACGCTGTCGGGCTTTGGGGCAGAAGCGGCATCATCAGAGACCGCGCGGTAATTAGAAGCCTCCGAAGAAAAACGTCTGCATCGCGGGAAGCCGCTTCGCGCGGGCCGGGGGGGCAAAGAGCAGCCGCCCCGCAAGCCTGGGGCGGGGGGGGAAGGGGGAAACGGTGCTCCCGGGACAGGAGGGAGGCCGGGCTGGCAGGAGAGCCCTTCCCGGGGGAGAGCCCCCCGTGCCGCACCGCCCTGCCCCGGGGAAGCGGCAGCCCCCGCCCGCGCCCCCTCCCGGCCCGCGGTACCTGCCGGAGCGGCTGGCGGTACCAGCGCTGTACGAAGCCGGCGTCCCTGCCCGGCGAGAAATCGGCGCGGAAGCTCCAGAGGCCGCCGAGCTCCTTCCGCTCCCGGGAGGGGCTCTCCCGGGGGTAGAGCATGCCGCCCGCCGCGCCCGCCGCCAGCAGCAGGAGCAGGCGGCAGCCCCCCGCCATGCCGCCGCCCGACGCTCCCGCCGCCATCTTGGTTGTGGGCAGTGCCCGGCCGCGGGGAGGTCCCGCCGCGACGGGAGGGGCCGAGCAGAGCCCGGGGGGGGGTCCGGGTGCTCAGAGCCGGGAAAACACTGGCAGGAGCTGGGCTGTGCCGGGCATCGCTGGATTTCCAGGGCTGGGGCGTTTGTTTGTTTGTTTGTGTATTTATTTGTTTGTTTATTTATTCATTCATTCATTATTTATTTTCAGAGTCACTTGTTGAAGCGGGAGGGCAAGAAGTCTTTGGAAATGGCAAAGAGCGCTGATAACGATCTCTGCGTTAGAAAACCGCCCCTGGACTCCTCTGTGAAGCATAATAACATTTCCTATTCAAACCACGTCCCTCAGACTTCGTTAGGAATAAAGCAGGACAGAGAAAACTGTCACAGCGGCAAGGGAGGAAGGAAATGCCATCAGATTGATCTTAATTTTATAGTATATTTATTTGTAGCCTGTGTTTGTTTCCTGGATGAGAACATGCACCTCCATGCACAATCAGCCGCTGTCAGTCCTCCTGTATCTGATTCAATTACAGAAATAACAGCTTAGTTCGTTGCAGATCAGTGAAAGGCTTGGTGACACACACCAGAAAGGTCGATGGTCAAATGGAGAGTCCCAGTGACTATGAACTGTTTATTTCAGTGAGAGATTGAGACGTGACAATCTGCTAAAACCACCTTCTCTTTTCAGTCAGCAGGCCTCCACGTTACACAGCACTGAGCCCCAAGATGCTGAACAGTGAAAGTCTGGTCAGCTGAGCCATGTGAAGGTACTGACAGGAATGAGAAAATAGGAAAAAAGCTTATGTGAGGAGAAAAAAGAACCATGAACTGGGGAGGAGGAGATAATACTTTCTTCTGCATCTGTTGGTGCATGCTGTTGCTGTCACATCTCCACCTCCATTAAGCATACATAATTGATTTCCCTGCCCCAGCTAACTGAGCTGGAAGCTGAGACAAATGTACTAAACCAGAGAAAGATGAAGTTCCTGATACTTCATTGCTCAAGTAAGATTCTTCTTGCTCTTTGTTCTGATTTTACGTCTATAAGGACAGAAGGGAAGATTGTACACGATTTTTGTAAGAGGCAACAGCAATACAATGAGAGGGATTATTTTTTTTAAAGTACTCTGTCCCAGCTAGCTTGGAGACAAATCAGAGCATCTGTCACACAGAGGAAAGAGCTCGACCTGGGACATGCAACCCTGTGCTTCACCATAAACCAGAGACAAAGGTGGTTTTGTGATGGGTGGGGATGACCTGTGGGTTGACCTGCAGGCCAAGTCCTGCCTAAAGCTATGCAAGTTCTAGTGCCAGGTGGAGAGGAGACTTTTTTTCCTGTCAGAGGACAGGCAGGGAAACATAGGCCTAGGAGAAGGGTAGTGGGAGCGGGGATGTGGTGTGTGTTACACGGGGTGTCTCTCTGTGGACACACACAAGCCTCCATCAGCACATGCACTGACACACGTGCTGCTCTCTAACTGCTAGGCCCCTACCACTTGACATCGCATCACAAGGGCTGACGAAGCCCAGCTCAATCTTGCCCCTATGAAGAAATACACAAACCAGGAGTTTCAGTGAACTACATACACCCCAGTGTTTATTAACTTCAGATTAGTGTGATAGGCATGCAGTGTTGCATCCATGGGCTATCCCCCCTCCTTTCTAGGCTTGTTCCTTCAGCCTCTTCAGCAGCTCCCTGAGCTGCTCAATCTGGGCAGTCACGCTGCTCTTGGCGGTACCGCCCATGGCCGTGTACTGCTCCACGCTGTTGACAACATTGAAGACCTGGGAGACGTCGCTGCCGATCAGGGGGCTGGGGAGGCAAAGAGAGGAGGTGTCAGTGAGAGTGCTGGGTGCTGTTGGCTGGTTTTACATGCTCACTGCCTGCAGAGACGGGGAGGGAGTGGAGACGGAGCCTTTTTCCAAGGGGAAAAGCCTCCTGCAGCCCTGCTTCTGCACTTCTGGTGCCTGACAGTAGCTGCTTGTGGCCAACCAAAGAGTCAGCTCCAAGGGAAACTTGAGGAAGTTTGGAGCCCAACTCACTCCGGAAGGCTGGTGCCTCCAGGTCAGGGTGTGAGTTTCTTCCAGTCTCTCCCAAGAGCTGGTGCCCAGGCCCTGCTGGAGCTGATGGTAGTGATGTTGTCCCCCTTTGTGCTTTCAGGCCCAGCAGTAGCAGCATTGATATTCAGGCCAGGAGGATTTTGGGGTGCTGTCTGGCCCAGGCATTTTGGGGAGGGGCACCAAAAGGAGCCCCATACGAAGGGAGGCCGATACCTGCCTGTTGCGGGAAGTGATGGCACAATAATAGTGATACGAACCTGATGCTCTTCAGGTCCTCCAGGCTGAGATTATTGATGGTGACGCCTTTAGACTCGGCGAGGTGGACGGCCTTCCCAGAGGCAACGTGGGCTTGTCTGAATGGCATCTGCAGTGAGAAGCAGAGGCCGCAGTCAGTGACCAGGCAACTGGGGTGTTTTTCAAAGGAAAAAATGGATGTGCTGTCTTTTTGGTTGGCTTGTTTTCACTTAGGGCAATGTCATGTGTATCCAGGTTTGTTGACCCAGACTGATCATCACCTGGGGACAGAACAGAAGGCCTCATCTCAGGCCCTCGCTGAGCAGTATTCTGCATCCAAAGGAATCACAGCTCCAAATGTCCCTCTGATACTTACTCCTTTACGAACCAAGTAGAGAGCCAGGTCAGTAGACAGCATCTCAGGGCTCAGTGCCTTCTCCATGTTCTCCTTGTTGATCTGCAGAAGGAGGGTCAGGGGGAGACGTTATCATCAGCTTCTCCTTGGGGACATGTTAGTGGTCACAGTGAGGGGCTTCATCTGGAAGGGAACTGCCTCTAAAAGGACACTCTGACACCCTGAACAGCGCGCATTGGGGGCCATAATGAGAAGCATGGGTGAGCCACTGAAGAGTCTTCATCTGAGGACCAGTCTAGAGATCTTTTACCTGTGTTACTCACAGAATGTGCACCCCAACCACGTTCAACAGTGAGAGGCTAAAGCCTTACCTGGAGGGTAGAAATCACTCCAGTGGCAACCTGGAGCACAGCATTCAGGGTGTCCACAACATCAAAGACGGCCTCCTTGTCCTCCTGCATTAGAACAGGGATGGAAATTGCCGTAAGACAACCTGATGCATCCCAAAAGGCCACCGACTTGAGCAGCCCAGCCAGCAGAGCAGGCATCATCCAGGGCCTCCTGCTTCGGCTGAGGTGTCAACGGCAGCACGCTGTGCCTCAGCCCCTTCTCTGCATCCTGCACACAAGCAGGGTCTGTGCAGGTCAAGGTGGTTCCAAGACTGCTCAAGAGCAGAGGATGGCGGTGTCTGCTCAGAGGGATGGTGTGAAAACTGAGACCTGTTTTACCTGCAGATCCTTGTTGTAGGTGCTTGGAAGTCCCTTGAGAACCATGAGAATAGCAGCCAGCTGCAGAGAGAAACAGGTGAGGCAGTTAGTTACAGGAAGAGAAGCACACTGCCCTGGCAGAGGTTAAGAGCCTGGGCTGGGCACGCTGCTTTACACAGAGGCAAGAAGGAGGAATATTCTTCAGCCCCGGTAGGAGCAGCTTCCCCATCCCGCTTCTTTCTTTTGCGGGCTCACCCGTCCAAACACTCGTCCAGCTTTGCTGCGGATCAGCTCCAGGCTATCAGGATTCTTCTTCTGAGGCATCAGGCTGCTGCCAGTGCTGGAAGAAAGGTGTGTGGAGTGTAACGGTGAGCAAGACCCCAGTCCACACAGACACAGGTCATGCAGCAGACTGAGCCAGCCCTCCAAAACTGATGTGTTGCTTTTGGACCGCTGCTGTGACCTCAGAGAGGGGGGGCTGTGGCTGTGCCTCCCTGAGAGACAGGAAATCTGTCAGGACTGCAACCCTGGCTAGTCAAGGGCGGGCTTTGGCAGGCATTCCCAGCAGAGGAGGAAGTTCTCTCTGCCAGCAGCTGCTGGGGAGGAGTGTCTGCTGAATGCAGACTTGGTTGAGTTACCAGAATCAGAAATAAGTGATTGTTACTGAGGAATATTCACCCTAAGGCTGCCTTTCTGCCAAAATCTTCATGCTGTGTCAGCCTTGTGCAGCAGGGAGACCCCAACCACTGGCTCGTTCTCTCAGGAGGGGATAGCTGAGGAGGAGAGGCTGAGGGATGGGTTCACTGCCCAGACACCAACCTAAAAGCATCAGAGAGTGTCAGAAAGCCAAACTCGCTGGTACTGTAGATGATGAGATCTTCAGCCATCTTGCTAAGGTGGATCATCAGCAGGGTGGCAACAGAGAGGAATTCCACTGCAGAGAAGGCAGGAAATCACGAGGTGAAAAAGGTGCTTGTTTGCTTGACAACCCAGGGAGCTCTGACTGGAGTTTAAACATCATTAAAACCAGATTCTATATAATTACTTCCTAGTGAGGGATTTCAGCCCCCTTAAAGGAGGTCAGCTGGGAAGGTCTCAGAAGTCTGCTTCTAAAATAGCGGTGGGAAGATGTGATTGGGTTGTGCTTACCCACAAAGTCTCTCTCGCTAACGGCATCCATGCTGTTCAGGCTGATGGAGGCAAAGTCCAGCTCTGCAAGGAAGGTGATGGACAGAGTAGGTCAGGCCTGACATGTCTGGAGCTTGAATGCAGCAGGTTACCCCAGCATGCATGTGATTGTGAGCCCTTGTTTTCCCAGGAAAACAAACATGCTTTGCAGGATCTTTATTATTAGCTGAGGCAGCCAGTGTGCAGCAAAGGTGGTTCTGTTTGTGCTGCCACCTTATAGGCACCTGCTGTCTCACTGCAGCAAAAAGCTTTCTGGCTTACCGAGTCATTAGGAGCTGCCCCCACCTGTGTCACCGAGCATCAGATCATATTTTTTTTTATTTATTTATTACCCTCCACCCCCATTTAAGTTGCAGTAACACATCCAAAATAAAATCAGGATAATGTGTCAATGCGTCCCCAACTCCCATATGTTATGAGTAGTCCTGTGCCTCTCAGTCACAGGGAGACATTTACCACTACGCAGAAGCTCTCTATCAATTTCCAGTGGGTTGCCAGCCAGAGCACCGCTGCCAGGGGAGAAAGAAACAGAAGTCATGCATGATATCCTGTGTACTCCAACCAAAACTGAGCTCCAGCATGCAGTGATGACACCTCTCTAAAGATTTCCCTCCCCCAGTTCATTTTGGCATCACACAGTGTGGCCTGAGGCTCAGCAAAGCGAACTCTGGAGTAAATCAGTGCTCTTCCAAACAAGAGGATTTGCTTGATGAATGTCGTGTAGCTCTTAATTTCAAGGAGGGAGGAGCACAGTATCTCTGTGGTGAGAATCTTTCCTTGGAACTCTTCTCTTTAGTGAGAGAAGCAAGTCCTGTGCCCTTGCAGCTCTGCAGTGCATATGGTATACAAATGCCAGTGGTTCAGGGGATGTAAAGATCTGGCTCTTGGCCATTTTGCAGAGCAATGTGAAGCCCAAGGATTACACAGAAAGTAAACTTTACCTTCCCAAAGGTAAGACGTTGATCCTCCTCTTCACCTCTCCCAGGCGCTCAGAATCACGGGTCAGAGCAACAGCATGGCTAGGAAAGGACACGAGAGATGAAATACCTGAAGTCAGAAAATGTCACACGACCCAAGAGGTAGGAGTGGCCAAAGGATGGAGCGTACAGGGTGTCAGCCTGCACTGCCCACTCCGTGCTTGGGTGCCATCTTGGTCAGAGCCCCACAGGAACACGGGGAGTTGCTGTTCCAGTTGGCAGGGTTAGCTCTGGTTTGTCACCACCCCCAGCTGCCCCCTCAGAGGATGATGCACTTCCAGGCTCCAGCTGAGCAGGGCCCCAAGGGTGGAGAAGGCTTCCTGCAGCCAATGTGAAAGGTGGTTACCTGAGCAAGAACTGGCTCCATCTGATGGGCTGAGCTTTCTGCAGGTGGGTGTAGCCAGGCAAGATAACATCAATTTCTCTGCATGTGAAAGGAGAGAAAGAGGTGAGCAGCAGCTGTCAGGATAGAAGGCAGTGGCAGGCACACCCCAGGGTTTTCTGCCAAGGTCACAAAGAGAACATCTTTAGCCTGTGTTGTGCTGAAGCTGGTCTGTCTCTTCCTCACCTCTTCACCTTTCAACCTAAGCTGGATTCACATCTCCTGATCTTCAAGTGTGGTGTGTCTGCCCTAGGCTGCCCTGGAAAATTGCCTGACATGGTAATCCCTCTGTGGTAGGCAGATTCCCCAGTCCACCACCAGTTTGGAGTGTGGTTTGTGAGGAGAGTTAGGCAGGGAGTTACCACAGCTCAGCTTTTCTCCTACAGAACAACTTGAAACATGTTCAAGTTCCCCACTCCTTCAGATGGATTTGGTGCCTTCTGAAGTCTTGTGTGGACCTCCCACCTCAACTCCTTTGCTAGGACACGCTGGGGGGAGAGGAAGGCCTCTGTGATGTGAACTGTGGAGAAAGGGGGACTGTTGCCTTTCCCTGTGCTACCACACACCCTGTCTGTAGTGTCCTCCACAGAAGGTCCTGCTGCTGCCCTGAGTGGTGCCAGTCAAAGAGCAAACCTAGAAGTCTCTTGGCCCTGCAAGGCCAAGGCGATGGATATGGAAAAGGACTTACATGGCAGCACGTTCCACCAGGGTCTTAATGAGCTGCAGGAGGTGAGTGGAGATGACAGAGAGGGAATTCTTCATGAACAGCTTCAAGTCGGTCACAACCTGTATGAGATTGGCCACCGTCAGACAAAGCAGAATGTGACATACTTAGTGACCAAATACTGTTCCTGAGAAAGGCTTGGCAGTGTTATCCCCTCTTTGATCTTTGTGATGGGCAGGGACATCTTCCTCTTACCAGATGTCCCTTACCCTAGTCACTGATTTGTGAAAGCTGCTGTATCTTGATTTCCATGAACAGAACCAAAGCCCATTGTTTTCAGTGGACTTCTCAGATTTTGTCAACTTTGGATCAGAAAATTCCCAACCGACACAAGTCGATCATCATTAGAAGGACTGATCCTGAAAGATGCATGGCACCCAGCCAGTAAAGTCATGGTTTCAGTAGACTTTCAATGCAATGTCAATGGAAGTTTGGCCTTTTACCGCCAGGAACCAGTCCTGTGGAGCCTATTCCCCTGTGCAGATGAGACACTGCAGCATCACTAGTTTAAAGCCCTAGGGACTTCATGCTGGAGAGTGTCATGGTACGTGAAAGATGGCATAAAGAAATTTGATTAAGGAACTGAGATGGAGGATGAATACAGAAGAAAGAAAAACAACCAGTTCTGTACATACCTGATCATTCCTGCTTCTTCCAGTGTGCAGCTTTCCCGCTAGGTCTCCAATCAGCTGCTAAAGACAAGAGGAGGATTTCTGTCAGCATCTCATATTCTAAGCAGAAGATTCCACATGAGCAGACCTCCCCCCTGCCTGGGAGGGACTCAGCTCAAGCAATCTGTGAGTAGCCATGGGATCTCCTCTGGGAAAAAGGAGAAGTTTGGGAGCTATGCTTGTACAGTGCCTCTTCCACAAAAGGGGTCTTGGAGACACTTGTTTGTGCACCTGGGGTTTCAGTGCCACAAGGTCCAGAGGAATTTCAGAGAGGGACAGAGGCACATGCACTTAATGTCAGGCAGATCTAGCTGGAGTGGGAACAAGAGGTGAGAGGATCCAGACCTTTAGTCTGCGTTCGTTGGCAGTGTGGATGTCCTCATCAGTTTGAGCCACGACAAAGATTCCTTTAGACCATTCCTCAGAGATCTACAAACACCAGCAGAAACACGAGTCAGCCACCACGGTTACCCTGCTGCGCGGGGGGGCTGTAAGTGTCCCCAGCAAATACCAACTTCTGCCATCCCAGTGGAAATCAAAGTGTGAAGTTATGGCTATAGGAGGATTTAAGCATTGCAATGAAAGAGCGAGCTGACATGTCAGTGATTGCTTTAGCATTGTCCACAAAGATCTTCCTATACAAATATTGTATAGAGTCACCATTGTCCATGGTGGGTGAGCAACAACAATGGATATTTTAAAAAAGCGCTTAGCTGCTGACTTCTCTTCACCCCTATACAATGCTATGCATTGCCTCCTACTTACTCAGGCAGCCAGACTCAAAAGGATCCCAAGTGCCAGCAGAAAAAGAATATTCCTAATTCATACTGAAACAATTCCTGGTGAATGTTCAGCCTGAAGAGGATGGGCAGGCAGGTCACACCGAGCACACCTCGCCGAGGGCCTGGGGCTGCCGTAATGAGGATTGAGAGTGTGCTCATCAGGGCTTCGGGTCTCCCTGGGGGCTTGTCAGCTGGTTCACATCCTACTGTTGGGCTTTGGTGCCTTCAGTGGGATGCAATCTGAGCATCCATCCCCTGCCCAGGATGTCTCCAAGCATACAGAAGGCAATATGCACGGGCCTGTCATGTATATGGCTTAGAACAGCATTCTGTTTCAGGAAAGCACTTCAGCACATGCCTAGCTCTAAGGAATAGGAAATAAGCACATTTAAAGATGTGTTTTAGAACAGCAACTCAGGGAGGCTACTACAGATGCTGTCTGATAAGGAGCCATTTATTCCAGCACACATGACAGTTTGTGAAGAAAATAAATACCTTTTCCAGGCCACTCAGGATCTTCTCCAGCTCAGCTTTAGATAGGATTCCAGCCTTCTCCAAGGCTTTGGCATAAGCCATGCTCCCCTGGATATCAACTTCAGACAGTCTCTGATCATAGGTAATGGAAGCATTGAGCATCTCCATAACTGGATCTGTACTTCCACTGAATCTTCCTCCCCAAAGTTTATCTCCCTGAAACAGAGGAAGAAGCAAATTAAAAGAGGCCTAATAACTTCAGTTAAGTTCCTAGGCACTATGTAACTTCCAATGATCTGTTTATCCAGTATAGAGGCCATGCTCGCTGTGTCCCTTCAGTGAGGTAGCAATAACCAGAAAAGCCCCTGGGCTTTAAGATCTTTGGCAAGTAGCTGAAGAGGTGGAGAACATATCACTGTCACTTGTGTTTAGCCCTTGAGCTGTGAGGTCTGGCTCAGGAATCCTCCAAGATATTTTACCTCTGCAGGGAGGCCTTGAAATTAATTTTAGGGCATATGGTGCAAGACCAGCATGGATTTCTCTTTTGAGGCAGCTGCAGGTCAACAACCCTTTGACAGCCTTTTAAAGGGGGAAAAAAAGTAAAGCAGTCAGCGAGGAATATAACAAAAGCTGGTATCCTCTAAGTCCTTTTTGTGCTGCTAACAGAGAGATTTTTCTTTGACTGACAAAGAGCTGTGGGCCAGCACAAGCCACCTTATGAAGTGTTTGAAGTTACTGTTTGAAGCATCTCCAGAGTCCATGATGTGCTTGAAAGCTTTAGCATAAAATTAGCCTAAAACTGGTTAAGGTAGAGTCTGCAGAAAGGGAGGTCTGGGTACCTTTCAACATCAGGAATGTTCAGAAAAATAAATCAACAAAAAGGTTTTAAGACACATGGAAACAAAAATTGTTTTTCCACCCAAACTAAGACTCATATAGTGACCTCACACACTGGAATGTGTCATGGACATAACTACTTCACTGGGCGACCAAAGACAGGTACACAATTCCAGCTATGCTTCACAGCAGGGTGCATGTAAACCTTTTTCACCAGTGATTCAGGTAGTGAATCCAGGAAGTTGCTAAGAGCCATGTATGTCACTTGACCACAGGCAGGACATCCCCTGAAGCCCTAACTCTGGCAAACTTGCACTGAAATGGGTAGGAATTTTACTTGTGCAGAGACCTTACAACTTATCCAAGATTTCAAAAGCAACTCCCCAGTGCTAGCAGGCACAAAAAAGAAATCTGAGGACATTTCAAGGAAGAACCTAAATACAACTGCTATTGCAGAGCAGATAATAATTACTAATTTTTTAACACACCCGTATCAAGTCTCTTCTGATGCTGTACACCGTAACTACCATGGACAGCAGGAAGCTGACAGGACAGTTGCCAGCTAATCTGTGCCAGGGCTTTATCAGTCACACAAAGCACTGTTGAGTAACCTTAGAAATTTTTTGCCTAGTGACCGTCTCCACAGCTCTGCCGATCCCTGCTGAAACAACGTGCCCGAGAGGACAGCAGGAGGGAGCTTACAGATGTAAGAGTATAAGCATGTGCTTTTTGAGATCTTTTAGGCAGCTTTGTCAGAAAGCTGAGGGAAGGCAGAAGTGGGAATCAGAACTGAAAAAGAAAAGCATTAGAGGTCCTCAGCGTGTATCTGGTCCCCACAGGAGCATGGCATAGGGGATGCTAAATTAGAGGCCAGTACCAGAGGCTAAGCGCTCGAATGGGGAACAGGTATATCTAGGTATAACTTCAGTATTATGGGTTTCCATCAAAGTAGGTCAGCAGAAACACTGCAACACGTCCATTTGCAACCAGGAAATCAAAACTGAAAGATTAACTTTAGCTGACTCCAGGACTCTGGTTGGAGAAGTGGCTAGTACAGTCTGGCAGCTGATGGACGCTCGTCTGTAGCCCAGAGCAGAGGCCAGGGCTGTAGTAGCCATTTGGAAGGCAGAAAGCGTGACTCACTAAGATGACTAGTCACGTCTCACCTCAGAAACTGAAAATGCAGCTTTTGTATGGAGAAGTGTTTACACAAGCTGCTGTAAAGTGTCTCCTGCCTAAACACAAGTCATGAGGAATGAACCGCATCGATTATTAGTCTCTTCCAGGTAGAGGGAAGAACCTGAAGGCAACGGCAGGCTGCTCAGCCGGGGCTTAAAGTTTAACTTAGCTGAGCTGGCGTCTGCCAGAGCACCCCGAGACCACCCGCCGGAGAAACAAAGTTCATCCTCACCTCGGCTGCCATTTCGGACGACATCTTGCTGGTTGGTGCCGCGATCCCGGCAACTGGTGCAACCTGTGGGACAGCGAGGGGAGGAGGGTTGATGCTCAGCTCTGCCGCCGGCCCCGGAGCAGGACGGGGGTCCCCGCTGCCCGCCGGGGTCCCCGCTGCCCGCCCGGCCCCTCCGGGAGCCGCGGCCCCGCTCACCTGCTCCGTAGGGCAGCCCCGGCCGGTCGCTCGCTGCTCCCCGGCCCCGCCGTCCCGCTTTTACACGCCTCGGAGCGGGGCTGGCGGCTCGTCCCGCCCCGGCGGGGCGGAGTGTCCCCGGGGCCGGCCCCGCTCCCGGGCCCCTCCGCCTCGCCCCGCCCCGCGGCACTGGGGGTTTCTGCTTTGCCGGAGGGAGGGTGCTACTCCGGCGTGGGTTTTTCTCGGTGTGCTGTCGGAGGCTCTTGAGGGAGTGCGGAAAGTGCATCCCAGTTTTCTTGTTCCCTTTCGGCTTTTTCTGCCCTTTAACCAGCCCTGTTGTCACAGGACCGTAGGATAATTCAGGTAGGAAGGGACCTAGTCCAGCTGTCTTTCCTATATTCTTCTCTGTCCTACTATTCATCCCCTTTCTGAGTTGAAGATGAAGTCCAGGGCACAATGGGATCGCAGGATTAGGGCGTGCTGTGTTCTGTAGCAGAGAGGACACCGGGCGAGTGACATGGCTAGCATCAGGCAGCCGCTGGCTACCCAGCCTGAAAGAGCAAAGTACCTTTTGCAGCTGGAGTTTCCAGTGTGCTGCCTTCAGTATCAGCCCAGAACAAGGCTCAAACTCGGTATCTGGATTCACAGCCAGCTATTAATTTACTGCTTCTCAAACATTTCCCCATATGATAATTTTTTTCTGGGGTGATGTCTCTGTTCCCTTTCAGACTTCCAGGCTTGCAGATGCACAGAGCATCATGCTGTCTACACTCTTTGAACCATTCTGTTGCTGGGTTCCTTCCTCTTCTGAAGTCCCTCATTTTTAATGCTTCTCTTGTCATGTTAATCTTTTATGAATGTCCTTATTCTGGGCTTTGACAGGAGGTTGCTGAGGATTTGGGAAAAGAGTAAGCACTAGATTTACATCCAGGATGAATCATATACAGGGAGAGGCTTTACCTCATGGTGTTTGTGATACAGGCTCAAGACTGGCCATGTGGAACATGCACAACCATTCAGAGATTGGTCTCCCTCAGAGACCAGTTGTGACCCACAGGGCTAGAAAAAGGAAGATGGGATCTCTGTGGCACATTCAGAGTTGCCCTGTATCTACTTTGCTATTTGTGTTTTCACATCATTAACCCTATGTATGTGCTTTGATGACAGCTTTGATGACAGCATGACAGCTTTGATTTCTAAATATTACCTGTATTTAAACAGTTACATGGTTAAATATACTAGTGAAAGCTCCCGTTTCTGTTCCATTAGTTCCAGGCCTTTTTGTAATTTTTTCCATTTGTCTGTATGTGCATCTCTCTGTAACGTGAGGAGTAGAAATGGTTGAAGAATCACAATGAAGTTGGTTTGTGTTGCCCCTGGCAAAGAGGAGTCCAGTCTAGATGGACACGTTTGGATATTGCTGTCTCAAATTCATCCATGGTGCCTGCAGGGGACGTTGCTGTCATGCAGTGCATCTGTTCTCACAACTCTCTTGTGGTGGCAGAGAAATGTTATTAGCTCAGCTTCTTCAATAGAGAGCTAGGGGATAAAAAGACCAGGCACAGCAATTTATTTAGGAGACAAAATATTCAGCAGGATTTTTCCAGGGTGTAAAAGGAGGTTAGAGATCTTTTCCTTGGGGGTACCCAGAGAAGAGTTTGCTACTTTTTGTCATGTTTCAAGAGCCCTTTTGTAGGTTTGTTATCAGCTTGGGTGTCAGATCAGAGTTACATAGCCATCTGCTGAGAGTTTCAGTAGTTCATGATCAGCCTGAATGAATTCTTAGCTTAAGTCCCTTCCTGTGGTCGGTCTGTAATGGAGCAGGGATTTAAGACCAAATCCAGAGTAGTGTCCAAGACACTGATTCTTCTGTCTATACAGATCTTCCCGTGGTAAGGGACAGGGCTTTAAAAACCCAAATCACAATGAATCATAGTAGGGTGATGGTGAAAGTCTGAAGATACTGTGGACCATGCACTCCTGTAATGTCTGTGGAGCTTCAGAGACCTCCACAGGTCCCTCCCAATCTAAATTATTTCACAATTTTAAGAAAAGGGTGGGTGGGTGGGAAGTGCCAGTGATTATGAAGTACTCATTTAAGTAGGAGACTGAGATGTGATAATCTCCTAAGACTTTCCTTTTCCTTTCAGTTTGGCAGAGCCCTGTGTCACTCAACATTGGCCACAAGGAACAATGCCAGACATTTGCTGCTGGAAGCGAGAGAAAATCTATTCAGCTGAGGCCTCTGAAGGTACTGAGCAGGAGCTAGAAGACACAAATAGGGAAAAAAAGGGGAGTGGCACAGATCAAGAAAGCTTATGGGAGGAAAAAGAACTGTGAGGTGGAGATGAGGAGGTATCCCTTCTTCTGACTGTAGGTGTTGGGTATTGGGGTCAGCTCTCTCTTGCTCCTTTCCCCTATCAGCTAAGTATGCATAAGTGATTTTCTGGCCACAGCTAACCTATCTGGAGACAAGTCACAAGTGCCAAAACTTCTGTTATTTCCACAGCAGCAAATAACAGAGCAAACACAAAGGTGATTTATGGACTGGTGGTTGAAACGTGCTGTTCTTTAAATGCCAGGAGAATAGATCAGGTTTAGGGCCAGAATAAGGGCAGGCTGAGGGTGGGGGGAAGTGTTGAAAAAAGGGAAGTTTTCTGTTGCTGGTTCTTCTCCCACATGCTTAAAGCACAAATGCTACAAAGGTGGGGTGAAAGTGCTTTGTGTCTCCTGGGGTACTTCCTTAATGACAGGAGATTTAGCTTATGGTAGTTTGTACGGTCTGTGCTGCAGCCCTTAACCTAAACACGGTGAGGCAACACTTGTGTTACTGCCATTACCTATGTGCGTTACAAAGTCGAGCAGTACCGAGTCACTAACGTGTTGCTGCATCAGCGTGGAGGGCAGGGTGCTGAGCAAAACGCCAGCTTTAGAAGCTATGACATTGTGTCCATGACAAAACCAGCGCTACTGTGCTGTGGGTTCCAGGTTCAAGCTGGTTTAAGGAGAATCGCCCTACCTTCCCTGTAGACAACTGTTCTTTCTCTACCTTTTGAATCAAGTAGCAGGCACATTCCACCCAGAAATCACTGCAGAACAGTAGTGGGGAATAATGTTTCAAGTATTTGTTTAATTAAGTATTTTCACCCTATGAAAGACACAAGGTTGCTGCGTTCTCATTCCTCAAGTAAGGCTTTTTCCTGGTCTTTGTTCTGATTATATATTTGTAAGGACAGAAGGAAGACAGTATAAGATTTGTAAGAGGCAGCCAGCCATGCCAGTCTCTTTTCAAGCATTCTGCCCCGCTAGCTTATCCTGGGTCACAAAGAGGAAAAAGCTTGACCTGCAGCTGTGCAGCCCCTGTGCTTTGGAGGGAACCAGAGCCAAAGGTGGTTCTATGATGGGCTGGGATGACCTGTGGGTTGACCTGCTGGTCAAATTCTGCCTAAGACTATGCAAGTTCCAGTGCCAGAGGGTGAGGAGCCTTCTTTTGGCCACTTAATCCCCTCTGCCAGAAGGCAGGCAGGCAAGTGTCCTCCTATGAGGAGGAGGGCAGTGATAGCTGGAGATGTGGCATGTGTTGCAGATGCAGTACTAGGTGCACTTTGTGCACACCCACAAGCCTCCCTCAGCACATTGCGTAGTCTGCTCTGGTGCTGCTAGATCCAGCCTTGTGCTGCATAGAATCACAGAATCATTTAGGTTGGAAAAGACCCTTAAGATCATTGAGTCCAACCCTTAACCCAGACTGCCAAGTCCACTGCTAAACCATGTCCCTAAGTGCCACATCTACCCATCTTTTAAATGCCTCCAGGGATGGTGACTCAACCACTTCCCTGGGCAGCCTGTTCCAATGCTTGATAACCCTTTTGGTGAAGACATTTTTCCTAATATCCAATCTAAACCTCACCTGGCACAATTTGAGGATGTTTCCTCGCATCCTAGCACTTGTTATGTGGGAGAATAGACCAGCACCCACGTCACTATAACCTCCTTTCAGGTAGTTGTAGAGAGCGATAACAACATCCCTGAGCCTCCTTTTCTCCAGACTAAACAGCCCCAGTTGCCTCAGCTGCTCCTCACAAGACGTGTGCTCCAGACCCTGCACCAGCTTCGTTGTTCTTCTTTGGACATGCTCCAACACCTCAGTGTCTGTCTTGTAGTGAGGGGCCCAAAACTGAACAGAGTATTTGAGCTGTGGTTTCATCAGTGCTGAGTACAAAGGGATGATCACTTTCCTAGTCCAACACCCTCCCCTCCAAGAGACACCTTTTCAGGTCTCTTGAACAAAGACACTCATGCTGCTCTCTACCTACCAACCCCCAAGAGCTTGAACACCCCATAACCCAGCTCCACTGACAGTGAGGAGAAAGACCCTGTTCTTTCACACATCAGTGAACATTTCCTCAAGCCTCACAAGGGCAGAGGAAGCCCAGCTCAATCTTGCCCCTATGAAGAAATACACAAACCAGGAGTTTCAGTGAACTACATACACCCCAGTGTTTATTAACTTCAGATTAGTGTGATAGGCACAAAACGCTGCATCCACGGGATATCTCCCCACACTCTAGGCTTGTTCCTTCAGCTTCTTCAGCAGCTCCCTGAGCTGCTCGATCTGGGCAGTCACGCTGCTCTTGGCGGTACCGCCCATGGCCGTGTACTGCTCCACGCTGTTGACAACATTGAAGACCTGGGAGACGTCGCTGCCTATCAGGGGGCTGGGGAGGCAAAGAGAGGAGGTGTCAGTGAGAGTGCTGGGTGCTGTTGGCTGGTTTTACATGCTCACTGCCTGCAGAGACGGGGAGGGAGTGGAGACGGAGCCTTTTTCCAAGGGGAAAAGCCTCCTACAGCCCTGCTTCTGCACTTCTGGTGCCTGACAGTAGCTGCTTGTGGCCAACCAAAGAGTCAGCTCCAAGGGAAACTTGAGGAAGTTTGGAGCCCAACTCACTCTGGAAGGCTGGTGCCTCCAGGTCAGGGTGTGAGTTTCTTCCAGTCTCTCCCAAGAGCTGGTGCCCAGGCCCTGCTGGAGCTGATGGTAGTGATGTTGTCCCCCTTTGTGCTTTCAGGCCCAGCAGTAGCAGCATTGATATTCAGGCCAGGAGGATTTTGGGGTGCTGTCTGGCCCAGGCATTTTGGGGAGGGGCACCAAAAGGAGCCCCATACGAAGGGAGGCCGATACCTGCCTGTTGAGGGAAGTGATGGCACAATAATAGTGATACGAACCTGATGCTCTTCAGGTCCTCCAGGCTGAGATTATTGATGGTGACGCCTTTAGACTCGGCGAGGTGGACGGCCTTCCCAGAGGCAACGTGGGCTTGTCTGAATGGCATCTGCAGTGAGAAGCAGAGGCCGCAGTCAGTGACCAGGCAACTGGGGTGTTTTTCAAAGGAAAAAATGGATGTGCTGTCTTTTTGGTTGGCTTGTTTTCACTTAGGGCAATGAAATCTGAATCCGGGTTTTCTGGGGTGTGAAGAGGGGAGGCGTTAGGAGGTAAAACTCCACCTGTAAATTACTATCAAGTCCACCCGGTAGCAGTTCCACTACTTGGGATACATGTAAAGAATGGGTTTCCAGCTTTCATGTATTTTGACCCAGACTGACCGTCACCTGGGGACAGAACAGAAGGCCTCATCTCAGGCCCTCGCTGAGCAGTATTTGGCATCCGGAGGAATCACAGCTCCAAGTTCCCTTCTGATACTTACTCCTTTATGAACCAAGTAGAGAGCCAGGTCAGATGACAGGATCTCAGGGCTCAGTGCCTTCTCCATGTTCTCCTTGTTGATCTGTAGAAAAGAGGGTCAGAGGGAGACATCATCAGCTCCACCTTGGGGACACATTAGCTGACATTGGGGGTCATAATGAGAAGCATGGGTGAGCCACTGAAGAATCTTCATCTGAGGACCAGTCTAGAACTTTTATTTGTGTTACTCACAGAACGTGCACCCCAACCATGTTCAACAGTGAGAGGCTGAAGCCTTACCTGGAGGGTAGAAATCACTCCAGTGGCAACCTGGAGCACAGCATTCAGGGTGTCCACAACATCAAAGACGGCCTCCTTGTCCTCCTGCATTAGAACAGGGATGGAAATTGCCGTAAGACAACCTGATGCATCCCAAAAGGCCACTGACTTGAGCAGCCCAGCCAGCAGAGCAGGCATCATCCAGGGGCTCCTAGTTCGGTGGGGGTGTCAACAGCAGCACGCTGTGCCTCAGCCCCTTCTCTGCATCCTGCACACAAGCAGGGTCTGTGCAGGTCAAGGTGGTTCCAAGACTGCTCAAGAGCAGAGGATGGCGGTGTCTGCTCAGAGGGATGGTGTGAAAACTGAGACCTGTTTTACCTGCAGATCCTTGTTGTAGGTGCTTGGAAGTCCCTTGAGAACCATGAGAATAGCAGCCAGCTGCAGAGAGAAACAGGTGAGGCAGTTAGTTACAGGAAGAGAAGCACACTGCCCTGGCAGAGGTTAAGAGCCTGGGCTGGGCACGCTGCTTTACACAGAGGCAAGAAGGAGGAATATTCTTCAGCCCCGGTAGGAGCAGCTTCCCCATCCCGCTTCTTTCTTTTGCGGGCTCACCCGTCCAAACACTCGTCCAGCTTTGCTGCGGATCAGCTCCAGGCTATCAGGATTCTTCTTCTGAGGCATCAGGCTGCTGCCAGTGCTGGAAGAAAGGTGTGTGGAGTGTAACGGTGAGCAAGACCCCAGTCCACACAGACACAGGTCATGCAGCAGACTGAGCCAGCCCTCCAAAACTGATGTGTTGCTTTTGGACCGCTGCTGTGACCTCAGAGAGGGGGGGCTGTGGCTGTGCCTCCCTGAGAGACAGGAAATCTGTCAGGACTGCAACCCTGGCTAGTCAAGGGCGGGCTTTGGCAGGCATTCCCAGCAGAGGAGGAAGTTCTCTCTGCCAGCAGCTGCTGGGGAGGAGTGTCTGCTGAATGCAGACTTGGTTGAGTTACCAGAATCAGAAATAAGTGATTGTTACTGAGGAATATTCACCCTAAGGCTGCCTTTCTGCCAAAATCTTCATGCTGTGTCAGCCTTGTGCAGCAGGGAGACCCCAACCACTGGCTCGTTCTCTCACGGGGGAATAGCTGAGGAAAATTATTCCCCAGAGACCAGAAACCTACCAGTAGGTATCAGAGAGTGTCAGAAAGCCAAACTCGCTGGTACTGTAGATGATGAGATCTTCAGCCATCTTGCTAAGGTGGATCATCAGCAGGGTGGCAACAGAGAGGAATTCCACTGCAGAGAAGGCAGGAAATCACGAGGTGAAAAAGGTGCTTGTTTGCTTGACAACCCAGGGAGCTCTGACTGGAGCTTTGGAATTACTTCCTAGTGAGGGATTTCAGTCCCCTTAAAGGAGGTCAGCTGGGAAGGTCTCAGAAGTCTGCTTCTAAAATAGTGGTGGGAAGATGTGATTGGGTTGTGCTTACCCACAAAGTCTCTCTCGCTAACGGCATCCATGCTGTTCAGGCTGATGGAGGCAAAGTCCAGCTCTGCAAGGAAGGTGATGGACAGAGTAGGTCAGGCCTGGCATGTCTGGAGCTTGAATGCAGCAGGTTACCCCAGCATGCATGTGATTGTGAGCCCTTGAGTAGTCCCGGAAAACAACCATGCTTAAGTGTTACACTGACTGGGGTCTTTGTTATTAGCCCCAGGCAGCCAATGTGCAGCAGAGGTGGCTCTTCCTGCTGCAACCTCATACACGTTCCCTGTCTCATTGCAATAAAAAGCCTTATAAAAGAAAGGCTTTGGCTCCAGGACAGTGCATTACTGTGCCATTGGGAGCCATGTATCAATGCTTCCCTCCCTCCAAGGTATTACAAGTAGTCCTGTGCCTCTCAGTCACAGGGAAACATTTACCACTACGCAGAAGCTCTCTATCAATTTCCAGTGGGTTGCCAGCCAGAGCACCGCTGCCAGGGGAGAAAGAAACAGAAGTCATGCATGATATCCTGTGTACTCCAACCAAAACTGAGCTCTAAGAAGCAGAAAAGGCACCTCTGAAGACTTTGCAGAGCAAATCAAGGCCCAATGATTACACAAACAATAGACCTTACCTTCCCAAAGGTAAGACATTAATCCTCTTCTTTATCTCTCCCAAGCGCTCAGAATCACGGGTCAGAGCAACAGCATGGCTAGGAAAGGACACGAGAGATGAAATACCTGAAGTCAGAAAATGTCATGTTCCTCCTCAGGAAGTATGCTGCCATGCCTGGAGCCTGGGATGCCCTCTCAAACAGAAGAGGCTTGAAATGGAGCCTAGGCACTAAGGCTCTTTGAAGTGGAACAGCTAGAAGCCATACAAGATTCTCCATGTTACCCCATTAGTTAAGGTGTAACTGTGCCCACAGGATGGAGCGTACAGGGTGTCAGCCTGCACTGTCCACTCCGTGCTTGGGTGCCATCTTGGTCAGAGCCCCACAGGAACACGGGGAGTTGCTGTTCCAGTTGGCAGGGTTAGCTCTGGTTTGTCACCACTCCCAGCTGCCCCCTCAGAGGATGATGCACTTCCAGGCTCCAGCTGAGCAGGGCCCCAAGGGTGGAGAAGGCTTCCTGCAGCCAATGTGAAAGGTGGTTACCTGAGCAAGAACTGGCTCCATCTGATGGGCTGAGCTTTCTGCAGGTGGGTGTAGCCAGGCAAGATAACATCAATTTCTCTGCATGTGAAAGGAGAGAAAGAGGTGAGCAGCAGCTGTCAGGATAGAAGGCAGTGGCAGGCACACCCCAGGGTTTTCTGCCAAGGTCACAAAGAGAACATCTTTAGCCTGTGTTGTGCTGAAGCTGGTTTGTGAGGAGGAGAGTTAGGCAGGGAGTTACCACAGCTCAGCTTTTCTCCTACAGAACAACATGAAACATGTTCAAGTTCCCCACTCCTTCAGATGGATTTGGTGCCTTCTGAAGTCTTGTGTGGACCTCCCACCTCAACTCCTTTGCTAGGACACGCTGGGGGGAAGAGGAAGGCCTCTGTGATGTGAACTGTGGAGAAAGGGGGACTGTTGCCTTTCCCTGTGCTACCACACACCCTGTCTGTAGTGTCCTCCACAGAAGGTCCTGCTGCTGCCCTGAGTGGTGCCAGTCAAAGAGCAAACCTAGAAGTCTCTTGGCCCTGCAAGGCCAAGGCGATGGATATGGAAAAGGACTTACATGGCAGCACGTTCCACCAGGGTCTTAATGAGCTGCAGGAGGTGAGTGGAGATGACAGAGAGGGAATTCTTCATGAACAGCTTCAAGTCGGTCACAACCTGTATGAGATTGGCCACCGTCAGACAAAGCAGAATGTGACATACTTAGTGACCAAATACTGTTCCCCAGAAAGGCTTGGCAGTGTTATCCCCTCTTTGATCTTTGTGATGGGCAGGGACATCTTCCTCTCATAATTTGGTCATTTTGATGTGGTAATGTCACTATATCTTGCTGTCCAGGAAGAGAGCCAAAAGCCATTCTGGTCTGAGGTCTCCTGAAGTGAGGCTGGGGAGGAATACAAAGGAGAAAAAAAAAAGCTCTGTATATACCTGATCATTCCTGCTTCTTCCAGTGTGCAGCTTTCCTGCTATGTCTCCAATCAACTCCTGAGGACAAGAGGAGGATTTCTGTCAGCATCTCATATTCTAAGCAGAAGATTCCACATGAGCAGACCTCCCCCCTGCCTGGGAGGGACTCAGCTCAAGCAATCTGTGAGTAGCCATGGGATCTCCTCTGGGAAAAAGGAGAAGTTTGGGAGCTATGCTTGTACAGTGCCTCTTCCACAAAAGGGGTCTTGGAGACACTTGTTTGTGCATCTGGGGTTTCAGTGCCACAAGGTCCAGAGGAATTTCAGAGAGGGACAGAGGCACATGCACTTAACGTCAGGCAGATCTAGCTGGAATGGGAACAAGAGGTGAGAGGATCCAGACCTTTAGTCTGCGTTCGTTGGCAGTGTGGATGTCCTCATCAGTTTGGGTCACCACAAAGATTCCTTTAGACCATTCCTCAGAGATCTACAAACACCAGCAGAAACACGAGTCAGCCACCACGGTTACCCTGCTGCGCGGGGGGGCTGTAAGTGTCCCCAGCAAATACCAACTTCTGCCATCCCAGTGGAAATCAAAGTGTGAAGTTATGGCTATAGGAGGATTTAAGCATTGCAATGAAAGAGCGAGCTGACATGTCAGTGATTGCTTTAGCATTGTCCACAAAGATCTTCCTATACAAATATTGTATAGAGTCACCATTGTCCATGGTGGGTGAGCAACAACAATGGATATTTTAAAAAAGCGCTTAGCTGCTGACTTCTCTTCACCCCTATACAATGCTATGCATTGCCTCCTACTTACTCGGGCAGCCAGACTCAAAAGGATCCCAAGTGCCAGCAGAAAAAGAATATTCCTAATTCATACTGAAACAATTCCTGGTGAATGTTCAGCCTGAAGAGGATGGGCAGGCAGGTCACACCGAGCACACCTCGCCGAGGGCCTGGGGCTGCCGTAATGAGGATTGAGAGTGTGCTCATCAGGGCTTCGGGTCTCCCTGGGGGCTTGTCAGCTGGTTCACATCCTACTGTTGGGCTTTGGTGCCTTCAGCGGGATGCAATCTGAGCATCCATCCCCTGCCCAGAATGTCTCCAAGGGCAACTCAGGGAGGCTACTGCAGATGCTGTCAGAAAAGTAGATATTTGTTCCAGCACACAGGACAGATATGAAGAAAATAAATACCTTTTCCAGGCCACTCAGGATCTTCTCCAGCTCAGCTTTAGATAGGATACCGGCTTTCTCCAAGGCTTTGGCATAAGCCATGCTCCCCTGGATATCAACTTCAGACAGTCTCTGATCATAGGTAATGGAAGAGCTGAGCATCTCCATGACTGGATCCGTACTTCCAACAAACCTTCCTCCCATCATTTTATCCCCCTGCAAGTAATGAAGTTGAGGCATGTTCAAAAGTCTGACCAATAAATCCTCTAAAAAATCAGTTAATGTCCATCCCACTCCTTATCCAAGTAAAACTGAGGACACACTCAATAATGGTTATTCACTGCTGTGTCATTGACCAGCAAATGTCTGGACTTTAAGACCTTTGTCAAGTAGCTGAAGAGGTGGAGTGTCATTGTCACTAGAATTTAGCCCTAGTGGTGTCAGGTCTGGCTTGGGAATCCTCCAGGTACTTTACTCTGGAGAGACTATATCCTGTCTATGAAAACGAATATCAGGGCATCTAGTGCAAGACCAGCATGGATCTGTCTTTTAAGGCAGCTGCTGATTACTAACCCTTTGTTAGTCTCCTGACAGGAAAAAAAAGGGAATCAGGGATATAGTGAAAGCTATCTACTGTTACTCGAAATAATAATTTTAAAAAAATCAATTCTTTTAGGGAGATTATAAGAAAATATTCGGTTGACAAAGAGCTGTGAGCCAGCACAAGCCACATCCCCTAAAACACTCCTGTGACTATGAATTTACCGTTTGAAGCATCTCCGGAGTCCCTGATGTTCTTGCAAGCTTTGGCATAAAATTAGCATAAAACTGGTTAATGTGCAGACCCCAGAAAGGAAGGGCTGGGTACCTTTCAGTATTACAGACATTCACTGGAAAAAGAAAAGAAAGAAAACCCCACGACCCCAAACCACCCCGCGGAAGGTCTGTGGATCAGCGCGGCGCGGGGCTACCGGGCCGCTCTCCGGGCTACCATGGACAGCGGGCGGTGGCCAGCGCCGGGGCCCCGAGCAGCCCTTTCCCCAGGGACTCTGTGACCCAGGGTGCCTGAGAGGAGAGCAGGGGAGAGCCTGCGGAGCTCAGGGTGTAGGCACGGGGTGGGTGCTGGAGATCTCTTTTTGAAGCAGGTTTGTCAGGAGGAGCGGCAGGGAGTTCGGCGGGGAAATAGGAGTTGAAAAAAGCAAAGTTTTGCAGCTTCTCACTAGGAAACCAGTCCCCTGAGGTGAGTGGTGGAGGGGATGGGGAGTGAAAGGCCAGTGCTGGGAGCCGAGTGTTCGGATGGGGAAGAGGTACCAAAGTATAACTTCGAGTTATCTATCTCCGCTACCGTGAGTTTTCACCGAAATCAGAGTTGGGTTGGCAGAAATAACTGCAGCAAATAGGTTTGCTGTCCCCTTCTTCATTTAAACACCGGTAAAACAAATATATTAGAGAGAAGCACCCAAAGGAGCAGGGCAGGCTGCAGGGCTGGGGGTATCGCGCAGACAAGCTCGTGTCTACCAGAGCACCCCAAGCACGCTGGAGAACAAAAGTTCATCCTCACCTCGGCTGCCATTTCGGACGACGTTTTGCTGGTTGGTGCCGCGATCCCGGCAACTGGTGCAACCTGTGGGACAGCGAGGGGAGGGGTGAGGGAGGGGAGGTGAGGGGAGGTGAGGGGAGGTGAGGGGAGGTGAGGGGAGGTGAGGGGAGGTGAGGGGAGGTGAGGGGAGGTGAGTTGATGCTCGGCTCTACCGCCGGCCCCGGTGCCGGCCCCGGAGCAGGACGGGGGTCCCCGCTGCCCGCCGGGGTCCCCGCTGCCCGCCCGGCCCCTCCGGGAGCCGCGGCCCCGCTCACCTGCTCCGTAGGGCAGCCCCGGCCGGTCGCTCGCTGCTCCCCGGCCCCGCCGTCCCGCTTTTACACGCCTCGGAGCGGGGCTGGCGGCTCGTCCCGCCCCGGCGGGGCGGAGTGTCCCCGGGGCCGGCCCCGCTCCCGGCCCCCACCTCAGCCCCCTTCGCTCTTCCCACCCCTCTCCTGCCTCCAGCCCCTGCTCGACCAGCGCATGATTAGCAAGTCAGGGCGAGAAGTTTCTTTGGAGGTAGGGTCGCTGCAAGGAGGAGGGTTGGGAGAGATGCTTTCATGTTGCCTGGTAGTGAAGGTGTTGGTGCTCCTGCAGTGCCAGAGGGTCTTGTGTGTGGACAGGCAGCCCCTTTTCTGGGATATTCTTGTACAGAAGGAATCACTTCACTCCGTGTCATACCCCTCTAATGAGTAGTCTTTGATATGAATGTAATTGATATATGATGGCTGGATCATCATCGTTGCTCTGTCCCCATTGCCACCCCAGCAAACACACAGAATAAAATAGATGGGAGCTAGGTGTTTTTCCCCATTTCTGTGTGGATGAGACTTTCCACCTCACCTGTAAGGATGCTGCACCTTCAGCTTTGGGGCTTCCCTGCTGTCCCCAGTAGCATGGGGTCACTCTTGCCAAGGAGGCTCCTGTGAGACTCAGACTGTGGCTGTGGGGCGTGAGGGTGTGAGGCTGTGCTCTGTGCCTTGGCAAATAGCCCGTGTCTTAAACTCATCAAACCCTAAACATCATGGAAGTAAAGAACTGATTTAAAACTCAAGCAAGCTTTGGGAGCAGCAACTCACAAAGCTACAGCTCAGCACCGCTTTCTCAGGAACTCCTCAGACACTGAGCACTTTTCTGCAGCCACTCCACAGAAAGCTGAACACTTGCTGGTTTCCCTTACTGAGTGTGCTGCTACAGTATAATATTTTCCCATTTGCATGGTCCAAACCTTTCACAGTGCTCAGGAAACATATTCCAGCTTTGTCATCCACACGTTGTTGGGTTGTTTTCTTCCCTTTAACTAACCCTCTTGTCCTTTTCTACTGTTCTCTCAGTTCTGCAACTCACCTCCTTTTCTTTTTTACACTAGGACATTTACACCAGGAAACAGTCCTTGATATTTTGTGACCATGTTCCACCCTACTCTGAAATCCCTCATTTTTACCACTTTTCTTGTCTTGTTCACCCTTTAGGAGTGTCCTTGTCCTTACTCTGGGCTTTGAGAGGAGGCTGATGATGTGTTGGGAGAATCGTAAGCACTGAATTTACAACCAAAGTGAATTTATGTCAATAAGATTTTATTAATCTGTGTCTGATATTACATGTGGCAAGGACGTGTGCTTTCACATTGGATCTGTCAGCAGTATCACTGTGTGTTTAGCAAACTTCATAGGGATTAGTTTACTTGTAGTATGCTGCTTAACTTGTGTCCCAGTTTGTATCTAGGAGATTATTAATTCTCTCTTTCCCTATTTTTTAGATGAAACAGGAAATAACTATCCTTTCTGTGTAATAAGTAATGTAGACTATAGAGCGATATTTTTATAATAAAAAATGGAAGTCAAACTGTAAATCCGAGCAGAAGTCATTATCATAAAAAAGGACATTGAAGAAATAGGATTTCTTAAAGATGCTTGGAGCTCAAGAGTTGAACTTTTTTGAGGAGAAAAGAGTGAAATAGAATTGCAAAATAGGTTTTCTAATGCACACTGAAACATATTCTTACTACTACCTTCTCTATTTGTTCTGGTTTGGATGGCTCTCCACTTCCCATCATCTTCTTTCAGTATTTTATTTGCTTAGTGAAATAGAAAGATTAAGCCCTCAAATCCCCACCCCACAGTTAAATACCAAGGAAGGTCTGAGAGAAAGCTCTTCCACTTATTTTCCCTTCTGGCACAGCAAATGGGACACTTCATATGTTAATATTCCCAGCTACACCTTTTTCCAAGCTGATGTACAATTAGGTAATACTAGTGAGGAAGTTCCCCTTTTTGCAGCATGGAAAAGTTTAATTAAATATATTTTAATGTCCTCAAAGGTTTGAACTTTATCTGTACTTGCTTTTGTAATCAGTCACAGCGTTACTATTTCTTTCGGAGTGCATTTATTGTTGGAAGAGTGCAATATTTGGGGAGTGGAGCTCTGAAGGAGTGCTTTAGTGGTTTCTAAAAATACACTTTTCATAACAGAACTGATTTTCATAACTAAGTCCGGTGAAGAAAAAGGATGGCCTAAACTGCTACCATGCGCCTTCTTTAAAAACATTCTTTTTTAACTGTCATTTTGGTTTAGAAAAAGAAAAAAAAAAGCTTTATGGACTGAAAGTGCTAGTCAAACGCACTGTCAGCTAGACTGATGTGAAGCAGTGCTGACATTTTTTGTTAAAAAACCCCCCAACTTTGTTTAATGAATTTTGAATGTAAAAGAAAAAAAGACACTATAGGGTGATCAGCGAAATGCTGAATACAGTAAACATCTTTCATGACAAAGAATACAAATACCCTGCAGATCTGCTTTCAATAGCAATTACTAGGCCCCCTGCTTTCAATAGTTAATACCGAGGCCCCTCTCTCTTCAAGCCTTAGTGGTAACAATCACAAACCAATGCTTAAAATGTTGACATGCTAAGCACATTTAGAAAAACCTATGTCTGCATTCCCTATGGATGGTGTAGCATAACCGTCTAACACCTAAAGTGCAGCAATTAAAAACAACATGAATTGAGCTAATCACCTCATCTCCTGAAAAGTTGTACGTAAAGGTAGAGAGTTCTCTCCTAGGTATTCCCCTTCCCCTTGCATGGTGTTAGTGGACCTGTACCTGGTCCATTTATGTATTCACACTCTAACAGGCTATATGTCTTCATTGGAAAATATTTAGGAAGAATATTGGGAAAAAAAAAAGCTGTTGAGAGAGGCATTTGTATTATGTTCATTCATCCCATCTGCTGGGATCAGGCATCGTCATCATGGATTGTAAAAAAGTATATCAGCAAAGGTCTGGAATGAAACTTCTGGAGAAACAGTGAAAATGAATATGATAAATTGGTGCTGGGGGAGAGATATAAAGAGGAGATGCAAAGGAGAAATAAAATGAATATGCTGAAGATTCTGAACGCGTATCTAAAGAGAGCGATGAGAGGCAGGCAAGGATTAGTAGATTTCTGGAACAAAACTTTGAAATTTGATAGTCTGGAAATACCATGTTTTCAGATGAAAGCTGACATTCCTTCCCTTCTCTTCTTCCCTTTAGCCTGCCTGGGAACTGGTGTACTGGCAGTTTCATGTGCAGGGTTTGAAACATGGCAGAGATGTTACAGAGCATTTGCTGTGCCGGTTTTGGCCAACTTACAAGGTCAGTTAATCCTGACATGAAAAAGGACAGCATCCATTACATCCTATCACTGAGTCAGACCAGCGGCTTTCAGTCTGCAGTTTGAAGACCTTTCCCCTGGCTCTTTTTCCATAGGACTCAATGACAAATGATTCTGGCGTATAAATTAATTTCTATCTGTAGTACAATCTGTGTGTGATGGGGTCCACAAATCCACTGAAACTTTTTTAGGGGTTTTCAACTGAAAAGGGCCAAAAAAGCTTTGCAGTAGGCTTTTAAACTTTGCCCAGCATTTGGGTATTTGATGGTGATAGTTCCTAGGGCCGGGGCTGTTTGTTGCCCACTGTCCTGGCACTGAAGACTGCTCCTGAAGCACTGCAGTTTGCTCATGTTATTCAGAATTGTTTGAGGATTTGCAACACTCCAAGGAGAATTCATGTCCCAAAGTGAGAGTGGACTTTCTTCTGGCTTGCTTCTGCAGAGAAGAGTGGCTGGTGGATTTTGTGCTAGTATTGCGAGCTGGAGATTGTGGGCACAAGAAGTCTAACACATTTGGTTCCCTAGATTGCTCTTACAGCCCTGCTGCAAACAAGCAAGTGTATGTGTATGTGACTCCTTGGGGAGTGAGCATTGTTGTGTTTGCATATAAATTTTTCCCGAGAGATAATGGCAAAATAATTAATGTTTTCCTGGCTCTCAGTCTCGGAGCCAATTTTCCTTGCTGTAGCCAATAGGATTTTCAGCTGTTTGCACTCACTGAAGTGCCTTCAAGTTTTCTCGAGAATAAAAAGGGCTCTTGCAAAATTTAATAGCACATAGATTAAATGGGAAAGAATCACAGTGATGGTAGGAAAAGACCTGTGATGGTGATGAGCCTGTACGTACAGGGTGCTTTAAAAGACGCCAGGAGTGTTACACAGGTAGTTCAGCCTCACCGTGTTCCGTTTGCACAGGACTAGAGGTTTGAGGGGAAGGAGCTCTGCGAGGCTGTTTCCCCCTTGCCCTGCCCAGCAGGGGCTGGCAGGCGGGTGACTCGGATGGGCTCTGTCCCCAGCAGTTACAGCCCGGGGGGCGGCACACACCTTCCATCACCGGCATTGGTGGTTCAGTGGTAGAATTCTCGCCTGCCACGCGGGAGGCCCGGGTTCGATTCCCGGCCAATGCAGCTGGTTCTTTTTCCTTTCTTTCCCGGCCAACGCAGTTAATTATTTTTGTTCTTTTTTATAAAAATTTATTTATTTATTTATTTCTCCTTCCTTTTCCGCTTCCGTCCCGGCCGCCAAAACCTCCTTCAGCTCAAGCCCGGCCTCGCCCGCACTCCCCTCGCCGGGCGGCGTCCTGAGTACAAAGCGCAGTTCCTCGGCGAGGCGGCGGTCAGGGGCGGTTCCAGCGCGCGGCTGCGCCCGGGGCGAGCAAGATGGAGGTGTAAGGAGCGGGGAGGGAGGGAGGGTGTGGGAAGGGGCCGCTGCCGCTTCCCCCCCGGCTGCGACCCTTCTGTGGCGGCAGCGGGGGCTCCGGGGCTGGGGGGTGTGTGGGGAGTGTATCTATATGGGCCTGGCTGCAGTGTGTGTGTGTGTGTAGGGTGCATCTGTGTGGGCCTACTTGTGGTGTGTGTCTGTGGGGGGGGAGTATATCTGTGTGGGCCTACCTGTGGTGTGTGTCTGGGGGGGGGGGGTATATCTATATGGGCCTACTTGTGGTGTATGTGGGGAGGGTATATCTGTGTGGGCCTACTTGTGGTGTGTGTCTGGGGGGGTATATCTATATGGGCCTACTTATGGTGTGTGTCTGTGGGGGGGGTATATCTATATGGGCCTACTTGTGGTGTGTGTCTGTGGGGGGGGGTATATCTGTGTGGGCCTACTTGTGGTGTGTGTCTGGGGGGGTATATCTATATGGGCCTACTTGTGGTGTGTGTCTGTGGGGGGGGTATATCTGTGTGGGCCTACTTGTGGTGTGTGTGGGGAGGGTATATCTGTGTGGGCCTACTTGTGGTGTGTGTCTGGGGGGGTATATCTATATGGGCCTACTTGTGTGTGTCTGTGGGGGGGGTATATCTATATGGGCCTACTTGTGTGTGTCTAGGAGGGTATATCTATATGGGCCTACTTGTGGTGTGTGTCTGGGGGGGGTATATCTGTATGGGCCTACTTGTGGTACATGTGTGGGGGGTATATGTCTATGGACCTACCTGCAGTGTGTGTGGGGGGTATATATGGACCTGCCTGCCATGTGGGGGTATATCTGTATGGGGGGTATACTGGACCTTTAACATCCCTATAACCAGCAGTGTGTTCAGGCATTCAGATGAGAAACTGAGGGGGGGTTGGTGTGCTTTAAAAATCTTGCTGAAGCATGTGTTTGTTTGGACAAAAGGTGTCGTGGCTCAGCTTGAATCCCAGCTTCCCTCCCCGTCTCACCTGCTCTCCTGTCTCCTTGTGCTCCCTTCCCTCTTCCCTGGGAGAGGTGAAACATGAATCCTCTGCTGTGGCTTCTGGGAGAGTTATTCCCGTGAGCATCAGGTAGATGACTCATTGTAGGACCTGAATATGCTGAAGAAGGAGAAAACTTAATGGGTGTGCACCAGCAATTGCAAACACAAGAGGCAAGTCAAAATTTTGGCTAGCTGATAATTTGGGGCAGTTAACATGAGCTAGTCCCCAGGCTGCTGTCCCAGGCAGCAAGTTTTGTTGCCTTCCTACACTGACAGCGCTATGCGTGTTTCTGTCTTGTAAGCATTACCTGGGCACAAACCAGTAGGATTTTACCTGTTTTGAAGCTTTGAAACTCATTCTCCTGAGTTCTGTGGAGCCCCTTACGTTGTGTGGTTATGTATGTGTACGTGGCGCTGATTTCTAGTGCATGGGGGCATGGAGGATGCCAGTCCCGAGGGACGTTTGTCAGCACCCACCCAGGTCAGCTGAGCTACTGCAGTCCATGTTATCCATGGATGCTTTATTATCCTTAAATCTTCTATAATGTTGTATATATATAGTATCATTAAGTCTTCTATTTGTAAAATTCAAAAGCAGGTAACAAATAAGAAGCATCCACTGCAATATGGGTTTGTGTTACGTTACCCTTAACATGAGTAGCAGCCTGCAGGGAAATGAGCTGTTCTTGCTGTTATATACTGAAAAACGCTGTAAAACACATACACAGGCTCAAAGTTGCTGTTGCCTGTGAGGAAGGATAGGATTTGCCCTGCTGAGAAAGATGCTTTTGATACCATGACTAGTAAGTCTGTGATGCTGCTTATACATCCACTTGGTTTTTAATACCTTGAGTAGCCCAACTTCTTTTGCTGGTGCTGCCTGTTGTAGTACCAATAGGAAGGTGCATCAGAGGTAGAGACCTGGAGGCTGAAGTCCTGAGGTACGGATGGATGTCCCTTGCATTGGAGTGGAACAACTTAGTCCATTTTGCACTTGAATTGCTGTTGGAATTTAATCTTCCTAATCTTGTACCTCCTGCCTGATGGCCTTCATAGAGGGAAGCTCTGCAACTAGGAAAATCTCTTATAAGTTCTTACCATGTCAGGAGTATCTGTTACTAGAGAAAAGAACCCTCCAGAAAACGTTGTGGTTCAAATATGCAACGTATTTTAAGCAGAAGATTTAAAAACATGAAGTGTCAGTGATACTTGCAGAGGTATGATGCCATACACTGAGGTAGTTTTTGATATATGCAGAAGACCTCAATAATATTTTGGTCTGGTCTAAAATTTGGGCAAATATTACCTATCTAAAGATTCTAAAAACTGTTTATACATTGGTGTTAACGTGACTATTTTTCCTTTTCTGTTTAAGTCCTAATCTCATAAAAATTAAACATACTGTTTAGTTGACAATTTAAAAATATATATTAGAATTCATTATTTATAGCTACTTGTTTTCTGAATGTAAAATTGATCGTTGATTCATGAGAGTTAGGACTGAAGAAAATTGTACTCTGCTTTATAAATCTGCAACAGTTTTTGAAACTGGTCTTGTTTATCAGTTTATACTTCTGGTGTTTCAGCACAACAAAAATTGTTGAAGAGTTGAGACTGACTTGTTTGCTATCCATTGTTAGAAGAAAAAAATATTTTTCTGAATGGCAGAGTGGTTTTGAATTAAAAAAGAAGCAATTGTCTTAAATAATGTGACTTCAGATAGGTTTCTCAGACTCATTTATATAGTAATGTATTTACTCTATATGACCCTTTCACTTATTTAACAGAATAATTCCCAATATAATTCTTCTATAGCATTATTATTTCTCACAAAGAATGTCCTTGATCCATAGGGATTTCTGTAGCAATAGCTTGAATGCAAACATTCTGAAGAATTGCATTTACCTAACAACAAAAGCTATATGGTTTGTAAAACATGAATGAAAACTAATGCATGTGTGAGCTCACTTGCTGAAGTTTCACTCGAGTCAGCGAAATGGAAGTTGAAGTTCATCTCAGCGTATTTTAGAAGGTCCTTTTCATTTAAAAACAATGATAGAACCTGTGGAAGTTTGTGGACGCATTTAAATCATTTGAAAGTGATGAACGTGACAGTTCTATTCAAACAGTTGATGGTGCTCAACAATACATTGTACCTTTTTTCTTTTTTTTTTTTTCATAAGCTGTTGCAGAGACCTGAGAAAGGCCTTTTTTTTCCTTTTGTATGGAAACTTTCTGTTGTTGTGGCTACTGACTGCTCAGCAGAATGTGTTGTTCGGGGAATATAGGATGTTCTGCGTCAGTTTTTCTCCCCTTTTTAAACTTAAAAATATAAAATTACAATATTCGGTAGTAATAGAGGCAGGATTAGTCTAAATATGCGCTCGACTCAGTGCATTGAGTCTACCAGCAGTGGATAACCATTCTTGATTAATTGGTACGGAATTAGTGGGGAAGTGTTTGCTGGTGGAAGATGGGGAAACTCAGCCTTGCCCTGCTAATAAAGGAGTAGCCACATAAAGATTCAGAGAATAAATAAAGAGGAAATGCAATAAGTTTTTTTTTAACTCAGTACAGTATGTGTAAATACAACGCTGTATCTGTACACACGTACGTACATTATACTAAAACCAGTAATTGTATTTTCTTTTTCCGTAGTACTGACTAATAAATAAATAGTGTGTATAATCTGAATTTTTCCTGCCAGTCTTTATTCAAATAAAGCTGGAGGCCCATATTTGTAAGGAAGAGGCAAGGCAGTTTGGTTTCAGTTTGTAAAATTGGGTGAGTGAACGAGATAGCGTGGCTGAGTAAAAAGATTATGTTGTATAAGTGTATTATGATTTATGGGGCAAATTGTGCAAAATATACTGTATTATGATTTATGGGGCAAATTGTGCAAAATATACTGTATATTTATGTAATGATTCTACTAACAATATGGAAAAATATTTTCCAGAAGCGGCAACAACTTGGTAGTTGTAGAATCACCAAAAATAGACTTTGTGATGATTTTTTTTTTAAACTTTATGAAAGTAGTGTCTGTTCTTTTAGAGTCTGTGTGACTCTGCAAAGAAACATTTTAGACAGTTTCATTTGGAGCATAAATTAATTGTTTTCATTTTTCATTTTAGAAAGGATGCAAATGCAGCATTGCTGAGTAACTTTGAGGTAAGTTTATCTGCTTCCTGGTTTTAAACCAGCAGTTTAAAGCTGTAATCAGTCACTTGTATACTCCTTTGGAAGCTGAAAATTGCCAGCAGCAATCAGTAAGACCTGTATGTGATTTCCACCCCTTCCATTTGATTTGTTGTTAAGAAAAAAGCTTTTTAAAGAAAATCTAGTTTTCTAGAAAATTCTTAGTTTTCACTAGTAGTGGGTACTGTATTATTATTTGGTTGGTCCAGAATCTATAAAAACTGATATAAATATGTTTTTCAAATAGATGAGGAGTGGATCCTTGGAATGTCAGTAACTTTAACTTCAGCCTTGTCACTTCTACGCTGTGGCTGTGTGGTTAGTTTCTTGAATCCTCTTGTGTATGGTGGTTTGTTATTTAGGATTTGATTCTCCACATCTTTAAACACTTGTGTATTTGGGCAAGTGCACTGGATTTACTGGTGCTTTGTGTGATGTATGGTGCATCGAATTCCAGATCAGGAACGTTGACACCTCTAACAGGGCAGCAATGTCCAAAATACCTTTTTTTAAAATTTTATCTTATGGTTATGTGACACACTGATTCCTGGAGTCTCTTTAATACTGCAAATAAAAATTCTTGCAGAAAAATTAAAACGTTTTTCACAGATGGCTGCTGCTAGAATCAATGTTTCGTATTTAACTTTAACCTTGTGATGTGCAGTATCATCTGAGAACCTATAACTCATTAATGCATGGTTTTATTAAAGCCAGTGCTGCTGGAAATGCAGTCTTACACCTTGAATGCTTAACAGTATTTTTTTAAAGATCTCGAGGTGTTTCCAAAGCAGGTTAGGTTATAGTAAGCATGAGGCAGTTTGCTGATCTGAGGTGTGTTACTCAGGATAAACAGTTCTGGAGGCCAGTGATATACCTTGATCTGGTGTCATGGGGAAGCTACAGTGCCCTGTCATAACAAATGATGAATATTGGCATACAAATAACAAACAAAAAACCAATCTTATTTTCTGGTGTAGATAAGTTCTGAATCATTTTACCTCTCCTGAGCAAAGGGATTTTTTTAGAGCGGTAAAAAGATATGTAGTGTTCTTGTTGGTTTAACTTCAGCCAGGTAATGGAAGGATTTCAGCGCTTTGTTTATGAATGTAACTTTTTTAGCTGTCTTAATAATGTTTTGTTTTGAGCTTTGTTTATATTGTTTTATTGCTGAAGCTTGAAAGTTGCACAGCTGTTTCATCCTATTCTGAAATCTTGAAATATTTTCTCTTGAGCTGCATCTGTGCATACAGCAGAGCAACCATCTGGTGACTCTTAGCAGAGCTTTAATGAGGTACTTGGAAAGAACTGTCTTGCCTAAGAAATAGATGATACTGTGTCAGCCAAACTAGTATTAAGTGTCTGTTTGTTAAAAGCGTGTACTATTGCAGTACAGAAAATAGCAAGTATTTCAGAGATTAGTTATTGCAAAATCATCTCTGCTTCCTTCTTCGTTCGCTGGGATATTTGTTGGAATCTAGGTTCAAGTAGTGGTGTCAGTCACATTATGTAAAATCTGTAGGTGTCCTAAAGGTATGGTCCAGAGTAGGGAGAATTGCAAGATCCATTCTTCATGCTCTTCAGTCAGAACTTTATTCAGCTGAGTGTTTTTGTTGGTGAATGTACCAACAATGTGTTGAAAAAGAGCAAAAGGAAGTGGAAAATGAAGTTACTGATGCGAGTGCTTATTTCTCATTTCCCTTTCACAGCACGGTTGTCACGCATGCAGCTTTTAGATTCTTTGCAGGAAGGGATTTGCAGTGTCTGCAGCTATAGGCTTCTGGGGCATGGCTTTTCACTGCCCTTCAAAGTACTGATTCCCCCAAAACTACTGATCCCTTTCTGTTTGCTCCGCTTTCCAGTTGCAATTTGACTGGCATAGCTAACATTCTCTTTCTCGAGGTAATATTTTGCACCAAAAGTGGTGTTTGAAAGGAGTATTCAGGACTGACATGTTGTATGTCCTATGCCTACATTTATTCTGTGAGTTTGGAGTTGTCATTTTGTATCTCGTTGTCACTGGCTATATTTTCTTCAAATATTTATTAGCTAAAAATTCATAGCTTCTGTTTTTGCTTCAGGTGAGGATTTACTACTGGTGGTTGATACACAAGGTCTTCCTTTTTCATAGAAGATGCAGTGTAGAGTAATTGCAGGATTTGTAGCTGGTAATGTTCTTATTTCTCACTGTCTAGAAATGTTTGTATTTTATTTCTATGGAGTGGTCAGTTTATAATGCCATTGGATCTGGATCTTGAACGAAGCTAGCTAAAAATCAGGGAATAAACAGAAGTGGTCTGTTACTTTGCTGTGGTTATTGGCTCTGGATATACTATAAAGCCTGAAGCAAAACATCTGAAGAAATTTCAATCTAATGTAATTCAATATGATAATAAAAGAGTAATTGTGATGCTGTCTTAACATTTTGCTGCCTATCTAGCTATGATGAATAAAGATGTTGTGTTGCAACAGATTTGATAAAGCACAGTTGCAAAAATCGGAACGTCTTCCTTGCCTTCAGACTTACCCTCTGAATCTCTCTCCTACATTAATATTCACTACATCATAAATGTGAAGACAACTTTATTACATTCTTTTCAGGAATGTCTGCTTGTATTACACTGTTGTGATGAAATAGGGAGCTAATTTAATCTTTGTGTCTTAACATACCATAACACCATGCTGGTCACTGTAATGTTTACTGTTATGAATAACTTCACTGGAGTTTACAATAGGATCACTAATCTTAGGAGCATCTATAGGTCAAACCTTTATTTAGTTCATGGCAGTGTGACAGGTGTAGAGTTCACTTTTTTTTTTTCCAGATAATGTAAAATTGCATTTCTGTGAGACAGAATATATATCCATTTTAATATTATAGGTACATCTGTCATAACAAATCCAGTAGGGCCATAAACTTCGGTGACATCTTGCTTCAAGCATCACTCATATTTAAGTGGGAGCCCCGTGCCAGTACAGCAGGGTATGACCCAACTCTGTTCAGGACATGAGATAAGATATACAAGTAGGATAGATTCATCCTGGCAGCTTCTCCTTTGGGGCTCTTGGATAACATTTAACAAGTGCTGAAAATCTGTTTAAAATAGTCACAAGTTTTTAAAAACAATTTACATACCTATTCATCATTCTGGTGCCAAAACATTTTTCATTTCAATTGCTGGTGCAGTCACCAAAGAAGCCACGCTTTTTTGTTGTTGTTGCTTGGTTGCTAGGATTTTGTATTGTTCATTTATGTTTTCCTGCTGTAATATTTTTAGGTAAAATACTGTCATATGGTCTCAAACACTTTATTTTTCCCCCCCAGGTGTTCCAGTTACTTACTGATCTTAAGCAGCAGCGCAAAGAGAGTGGAAAAAACAAGCAGAGCTCCGGTCAGCAGAATCTGAACACAATCATGTATGAAGTGAGTAGCACTGTGAAATTCCTTTGCAAATTACCCTAAACTGGAGTATTTGCATCCTTAGATCTGTGTATTAATAATTTTGTATCAAATTTCCCCTATTAAAAAACACAGTAAAATATTTTATATGCCACTTCTCTGTTAGTTTATTCAGGTTGTAGGCTAACTGTGCTGTCAGGGGAGAGGTGTGCAGCTGCTCTTATTAAAATCTGTCGCAAAAAGAATAAAAAAACCGCCCTGGTTTCTAACTGTTTTGTGGGGATTTTTTTATTCCAAATATTCTATCCTTTTAAAACCTAGGGCAGAACTTGCTATCATCTGATGAATTGATGATACCATGTAATCATGATTTCAAAGCTGAGGCACGGATCACATGGTATTTTTTTATTAACAGAATTAAACTGATAATTTCCAACTAAAATAGAGTGGGGTTTTTTTTTGTCAAAAGAACAAAATCACATGTACAGATAGCAACATCAGTTGGATGTCAGATTGGTAATAAATGTTTAATCTATTGCTAGGAAGAACTTTTAAAATTGTAAAATACAAATATTAACATTTGAAATACCTCAAATTAGCAACTTCAGAACAGACTTGCAGTATGACCTGTTGTGTCTGTGTCGGAGAACTGCATGAGTAGCACCACAATTGGCAGCAAGTTGAAAGCAGCTTGCCTTGCTTGCATGAGTAATCCCGTTGAGCAGTGGAACTACTCATGTGAATAAGATTTGGCCTAGGCTTTGTTTTTGTTTTAGTTCTGGCTTTGTTTGAAAAGGTATAGAGTTGTAATTCCTAAGCCCCATATTCAACAAAATAGGGGCTTACAAAATATCTAACTCAAATCTGCACGGAGACTAACAGTCTTCCTGTACCTCTTTGAAACAGCTGAGAAAGATCCTGTAAGTATATTTTGTCAGAGTGCACCTTAAAGCTTTAATTGTCTTGTTATAGTGCTATATGTTAAATACCTATAGGATGCTTGTTTTTGTGCATGGAGTGAAGCTGATGTAAGCTCTAGGTGTATTTTCTCTATATTTGAAAGAAAACCTGAATTTGATCTTATGGGATTGTCTTTGATCATGCTGAGTATGTCTTCATGAGCTCTGTGCAGGCTTGTATCCGTTACTACTGAAATAACTAGGTGAAGCTTGCTAAACTGGAGCTATGTTTTGCTGTATGTCTGGTGTTTTAATTGATTTAAAATTGCCAAAAAAAGACTAAACTGGAAAAGAAGTTACTCCTATTAAATAATTTTATTACATGACAATATGATGATTTCATTTCAGTCATTAGTGGTGAATAACAACTTCATTTTATCTGAAAACATCAGACAGGGCTTAACAAAAAGGATGGTTATCTAACACCTTATTGGGCTTTTTAAGTATATTTCTCAGTAGTCCAATGAAACTAGTGCTTAAGAGTACCAGTGATTCATATTTCATCAACACTCTATCTGTTAAGTAGGATGAATTATCCTGTGTTGTTGAAATCTGTTTTCCTTTACCTATCATTTAAAAATGATAACAGATTTTAATGGAAATACCCTGGAAATACATTTGCATATGTTTTTATTTGCCATACTGATCTTGCAGCTCTTTTTTTCCCAGTACCTGTTGTTTTCTGCTCTGTGAATACTGATTCAGCTTTTTTGGTTTCTAACTTTCCAAATACAAATTCTGATTTTAAAGATTTTCTTAGAAAGAAACTAATATAGAGTATCATATAGAATTTTATGGTATTTTATTATTATTACAGATAATCTGTGCATGTGATATCCTACCACACATCTCTGTATTTGCAATCCAGTTAGTGCATCATGAGTCAGTTGTATTGATTCTTTTAAGCTTTATGTATAGCTATGCAGTATGAACAGATGAAGATTTTCTTCCTTAATTCAGAACAAGCACTGACAATACTCTTAAATCCTTCAGTTGCTGATGCACACAATGCAGACAATGCAAGGATTTCCTTGACTTTTCCATTAATGCTCATTATTTCCACTCTTCATTTTGGGGTCTAATCAAAGCAAAAAGCAACTTTCAGGAAGATTTTAAGCTACTTCCAGTGAAAAGACAGCAATTTGTGTGGGTTTTTATCCACATTTTTTTTTAAACTCAGGTCAAGTTACATTATGTATTATCTGTCTGCTAGGTGTCGTGGTATGTTAAAAAAAGCAAGCGGATGTAACACCTGCAATATTTAGTTGAGATTAGTAGGTATTACATGTAAAAAAATGGAGTACAGATAAATTATCTCAAGTCAGAAAAACATTTCTAATACTACAGTATTGTTGTAGATTTTCATGACAACCCACCTAACCTGCTTCTATGAACTTTAAGAAAGCATTGCCAAATATGCATATAAAGGATGAAAACAACCATAGACTGGAGAGCTTAATGAGTTATTTATGGGTTGGCAGTGAGAGTATCCCTGGCACTGAGCACATGAAAACTTGGCAGAAGGTAACATGGTTTTAAGGATGAATAGTATTCAACTTTTCTGAAGTGTTACTGCTTTTAAAAAACAAAAAATAAACCAACAAAAATTAAACACACACACACACCCCGCCCCAACCCTCATATCTTGGTACCTATCTTTTTAAACTATCTTTCAATCTGTAAATGTATGTTGGTTTTACAAGGAAAAGTAAATGAGTGTTACTGTTCAGCATAGCTGTAAGTATGTCTTGATCACAGTCTTAGCATCACCTGAGATTATTTTAAATCAAGAAAGCAAATGTCTTTCATAAACATCAGGTGCTTTTTTAGCAGATAGAGCTAAAACTCACTCCTTTCCTGTACTCTTCAACATAGGACTTTGGGCTTTCAACAGATCAGATAAATGGCCATCCAGAGCCACAGAGGGACTAGTCAAAGCTGTAATTCTCACCTGGATGTGTAATGAGCTGGCTGGATCATGTCCTCACAGAATGAATTCACTGGGGCTTTCTGGATAAGTACTAATGTAATTTCCTTCACATAAAGTTGTAGTTACATATTGCCTGTTTCTTACTCCCTCAGCAAATACCAGTGTAGTCCTACTGAAGTCTGAAAAATGTGGGTGATCTGTCATCTGTGACAGCACTTCCCACTGCTAAGGGAAAAAAAAAAAAAAAGTAAAAAGCCAAACTCTAAAACCTGAATTGACTTTTCCAGTTTTTATGAGTAGTACTGAGGAGACTTTTCAAAATCAGTTTCATACACAACTGGTAAAGCAAATAGTAACTGTGAAATAATGTATACTTTCTATCTGTTGCAGACACTGAAGTACATTTCAAAAACACCTTGTAGATACCAGAGTCCTGAGACTGTGAGAGATTTCCTCATAGCGATGAAAGGCCATAAGCTAACCAAGTAAGTAGACATGTGCCTTTGATAAAAGCATAAACTCGTGGCAATGCTGAAAAACTGATCCCCATGTACACAGTATGATAATCTGTCTGGATTTGATCGATGTGTTTTAATTATTTTCTGCCGTTATTTAAATACTCATCCAAACATCTTTTCCTGCACTCATTAACGCCTACATGGATGAGTATTTCCTTAAGTGGGCCTGTGTTTACCAATGTATTTCTCAAACAGATTCTTGTCAGTATGTTGTTTTTTAGCATGGTTTCACATGGTCTCAAGTGCAAAGTAGAGTTCATAAAATGTCTTCTGAGGAAGACATTTAAATGGGTTTTGAACACAGTAAGAGAACTGCAAAAAACCCCCAACCCAACCACGGTTTATTATCAGTCTTATTTTTATGAACTTCCTTAAGCAAAAATACATTCATTCCTAAGAAGCAAAAAAGGTGGCTGTATTGCAGGGAGGTAGTGAGTAAATAAGATTCTGGTATAGATGTATGGGAACAAATATTATTCTGAAGTTAAGTTTTATGTGAATCTGTGAACCCCAGCTGCTAGAGATAATCTCTCAGGGTTATGCTTTCTGGTTGGCATTTAGCAAACTAAGACGATCATCTTCTCTTTTTGTGCTGTTTGTCCACTGATACATCCACTAGGATTTCTGAGGTGTGCATTTCAGTTACCTAAGCATTGTGTCAGTCAACCTTCTCCTGTCCCCTGCAGTTTCTAGTAAAGCTGAAAATACAGTTTATGCTTCTTATTTTGGGAAGTCCTGCATAGAAAATAAAAGATTTCCTTCACGATTACAGGAAGATTCAAAGGGCATTTTTCCTCTTTGGCAGTGATGTGAATGCCTGTTCTCAGTGCTTGAAATGCATAATCCTCTCAAACCTCTCTACAGAGTGTGAGTGAAGCCTGTCATAAATAGTCAGACCCAAAAGAAATTGAATCAGTTATCTACTTGCTTGGATAGCTCTAATCAGTCATCTGAATTTTAAAGCAGAAAGAACAAAGATTTAGTTTCTTCTAAATGACTCCTTCACCATGAAGGAGTAGTTTATGTGGTATAGGCATCGACTGCATTTTTCTTCCCTGTTGGAAGGACTCCCAAGAAGTTCATGCTCTGGGAAGGAGACTCTTACTAATGATTTGGTTGTGTCACGTAAAGAAATGCAAAGTGAGAACATCTGGAGAGTGCAGTGCTACAAGGCAAGTTTTTACCCTGTCCAAAGTATAGTAAGTTGAGTAGAAAGCAGATTGTCGGCTATTTTGTAGACTTCCAGTGCCCCCTCTCTACAAACAATTATGCTCACATCCAGTATATCAGCAGCTCGGATCACAGTATTGCTGTCATTGCAGACACAGGGGTGCTTGGAAGCTTTGTCATGGGTATTGTAACTTGGCTTGTAGTGCTTTCTTCTGTAGAACTAAATTTGCCAGGTCAGTATGTCAGTGTTTAGTCCTCCCATAGCTCATTTTATATAGCAGGATACTAATCTATGTAGTGGGCAAGGTATCATAATTATTTTCTGACATGGAGGTGTTGAAGGATGGAGAAGATGCTCTCTTTACTGTAAAGAGCTGACAGTATGGAAATGAAAGAGAGTATCTTCAAATTGTCAGCAAACTATTTCTTAAGTAGTGAGCATCCTTCATTTCTGGTAATGTGAAATAGTCATGCTGTTTGAAGTGAAATAAGTTTGTTCAGTCTGTACAGAGCAACAGTTTAGGGAAGCTCCAGAAGAATGCTGTATCGCAACAAAAAGCCAGCGGCAGTTAAAAAGGCAGCATAGGATTTTTCAGAAGTAACTGAATGAGTTAGATATAAGAGTCCCATTAAAAGTCAAAGAGTTCTTATTGTTTTAAAGGTCATTTCTAAATTTCTTTCAGGTGGAATTTGACCAGGACCTCAGGGTTAACTCTTACAAACTTGCTGGGGAGTCTGTTATCATGTTAGATATCTTGACTGCATCTGCTCCCCTGTATGGGGTCTCCAGGAGTGAAGTACTAAACGACGTTGGGTCGTAACACAGAAAATTGTAGCTACAGAATCTCTCAGTCTCCCGTAGCGCCTACCTGTTCTGTAGAGGATCTACCCAAATGCTCACCTTCCCACGCCTGCTTGTTCTGTGAGCTTGAACATAGCACTGCTGCAAAGGTTGAAATAGTTACAAGTTTCAAATGATCTTTTTGACTATTTTATTTTTTTTATGGATGCTAGGAGGTACCTTTTGGTTTTAGGTACCATCCTCTTTCTCCATTTTCTCTGAATCAGTCTAAGTTAAGCAAGAGAATTATTCCCAAGTAATTTCCTTCTGCATAATGGCAGAAGGATGAGAGTGGAGAGCCAACCACTAGTTTAGGTTAGAAATTTACCACATTTATGTCTTACCAGAACTCAGATTGGACTGTGATACCTTAGTTTCTTGAGCATCCTGTACAATTTTTGCTTTGTTAATATCTTTGTCATCTGGTAAAGTACTTGCCAGCTCTGTATTTGCCATGTACTTTAGAATATAAGGAACAGAATTGCTTAGTGTGATCTTGGCATTTCTTCTTTCTTCTAATCTTTTCCTTTCAGACACTTCAAGGTAGAAGTATCAGAGCCCATCTGTCAGCCTCTTCGCACCAAAACACAGAAAGCATATGGTGTGCAATTACTATATAATGCACTTCATGTTAAACTACTTAAAATAGTAATGCCTCCAAGGAAATTTTGTACTACCCTTTGGTTCATAACCAAGATCATTTCAGCACTGCTTTGTTGTTAAATAAATGAAAAACTAAAGGCTTTAATCATTTCCATTCTGTGGGATGGTGGTGGTATTTGTATAAAAGACTTCACTTAGTGATTTTGTTCCAGTTATCTGGTAGAGAGCTTTCTTCCCCTTTGAGAGGAAAGAACCTGCAGTGTTTGCTCTCCAGGACCTTGCTTACGTGATCTCACTGTAATGACCTTTCCTCCCACAAACAGTAATGAACTCCAGAGTCTGTCTGCTACTTCCTTTCTGGGTAAGGCATTCAAAGATGTTCTCTCTCCCTTAATCTCTTAGCTGGTCATATGCTGTCTCTGCTGGTGAGAGTTTTCTGAAGGTTTGATTTAAGATGTGTGTTAGTTGGTGTCTGTGCTCAATGAGGGCACAGCAGCGTTTTCTGTTTTCTCGTTGCAAAAAGAATAGAGGATCTGGTTAAAAAGCACAACCGGTCAGAAGCACCTGGTCATTTTAGACTGCTTCCTCTGTGGTTTAAATTCCTTGTTATGACTCTGCCTTTAATCAAGGAGGAAACAATTAAGCAGTGTGTTTATGCTGTTAATTAGGTTCAGCAGCTTCTTTTCTGATACAAAGACTTCAGGGCTTTAAATAAAAGAAGGGTTTGCAGCTATATCTAAAAACCTGATGGAGGGAGGTAGTGTCATGAGCTGACTTTCCCCACTCAGCATGTTATTGCAGCACTCAAGCACTAGGTTGTGCTAGTGCGTGTGAGATCACAAGGTAGTAAAGAAAAACCAGACACCATCCAGCGAAGCATCAAGAATTGAGGCATATTCATTTAAAGAACAGGGCTTTTAGTCAAGTGAATTCTCATTTTTCCTGCCCTTCTTCCACAACCCTACAGTACTTACCATGCAGAATGCATTGCTTGTCAGGCTACACGTGATGTTCTGAAATGTTCTGGCTTCAGTTAGAGAGCTGCTAGCATTGAGCTGGCAAATGGTGCAGTACTTGTAAAATTGCCTCAAGTTTTTTCTTTGTTAATGCTGATATTTGCTACTCAAATACTACTGATTAACAGACCAACATATCTCTTCTGCTGTTACCCATCTATTTTGTGATGGATTTTTCTCATTAGTGTTACAGGCAGAAAAAAATTAGATTTCCTAAAAGGCATATCTTAAAAATGAATACTAACTTGTACAAACAACTTAAACCTTTCAGAGTCATTCCAGATAGCTGCCTTGGTAAATGGAGAAAATTCAAACATCTAAATATGTATTTCACTGCTGAGGTCAGTAAAGTATGGTAAAGCACAGTTTTTTTCCTTGTCATCAGTTATTTCGGTAAAATTGAAACTGTAGAACTGAGATTTTTTTTTTTTTTTAAATTAAAATCTCTGAACTGACTTTATAGTGAATTTTATTATTACCTTGTTGAGGCCTCAAGCTTTGGCTAACTCTACAGTACAGTAAGCCATGTTGTACTTGGAAATACAGGATGCCACTAGCAGTTAATTTTCCAGTTTTAGTCCCTGGAATGGCTTCATATTTTGTAAGGTAGTGAGAATGGCATTGCATGAAAAGAATATTTATTCAGCTTGCACTCTGTAATTACAGTTAAATGAAAATTGGGTCTACTTGTACTTCTTCCTGTTACTGATAGCCTATCTTGGATCTAATTTTGGAATAATCAAATTTCCAATCACTGCTTATTATTATAATTTTTTAAAATTGGACATAAACATTGGCCTTTTTGTCTTTAAATCAACACATTCGAGGAAGCGTTGAGCTGAAAATCAGCAGTACTTTTAGAAAGTATTTTCCCTCATTACTGCCAAAAATTACAACAAATGTAAACCTCTACAATATTAAAGGCTGAATGATTTACTTTGTAATTTTTGTCTCCTCCAGAGCTTTCAAAGTGAATATTCAACACCAATGTCAGAATGGTGCTAGTTTAAGAACAGCATCAGTTAATAGTCTTTAAAAAGACTATTGTGTTTCCTGCTGAATTGATTGGACATTAACCCTTTCATCTGCAGCAGTGTTGCTCATTTTTTTTGCATTCAGATACCATTATCAGCCAGCCCTCAGATTTCATCCTGGACAAATGTACTGACATGGAAGTCCAGTGGTAACCCCTGAGGAGAACACAGCGCTGTATGTTGCACAGACCGTGCGCAGACTGGTACTGTGATTTCACAGACCTTGGCTCGGGACTGCTCATCTGTAAGGCAGGTCCTGTGATCTTGATTCAGACAACATTCTACATGAGTTGCCGTGGTTGACTCAAGACCATAGGGTTTGACTCACTTAAGTATTTTCAGCTAGTAATAAAGTACATGGTAATGTATACTGCAGTTACTTTATGGTTTTCTTAGCAACTGAAAAACATACATTCCTGAGGATAAATTTGCCTTTGCACAGCCAGAGATGTTTTAGGGTTTTTTAGCTCTGTGTGCTGTATCTTGGCACTAATACTGGTTTTTTTCTTACCCATGCCTATAGATCTCTTACTAGAAAAGCAAAATGTGCGTGCATGTATATTTAGATACAGTCTAGCAGTTCAGTAGCTAAAAAATGGGCAATACCAAGACACATAAATGAAGTTTTGGTTAAAATATAAGTGCTGCAAATATTTGGCTCGCTGCTGACAAAATATGATACTTTTAGTCTTAATTTGCACAATAGTATGTAACTTTTTATTATTTTTTAGAATCTGTGAATTTATTATGCACTATAGCAATATGCTGTCTGTTCTGTCTACCCAGATATGCAATGTGGTCTTGAACAAAAGGCAAGTGATTTTTTTTGTCTTCTAGGAGAACATTTTTTTTTCAATTGTGAAGGATTACACTATTGTAATCCTACATCCTCGCCTCCTACAACATACACCCTCCCCTCAAACTCAAACCTTAGACCTACTTCCTTCTCCCATAACTGCCCACATTTTTGTCTCCCACAGCCTGAGCTTCATATGTTCCAAAGCCCACTCCACATCATTTTGCCCTCAGCTGGAAATGCTGATCTTGGCTCTAGTTGAGTCTCAGCTACTGCTGGATGTGGCCTAGAAGTGGGGAGGCACTGCTCAGCCTAACAGCACTAATTGCCATTTTGGGATTTCTCGCTAGGCAGGTCCTGTTAAGAGTCTGCATAACGGACGATTAACTCTGATTAGTGGAATCTTGCTTTTATGTGAGAAAATGCTTTTCAGCCATCACTCATCTTTTGTATGTATTCTTCTCGTGAACAAGCAGCTTTCGTGTTCCAAACAGTGTTACTGAAATCCAGGCAGTCCAGAGAAAATACTAAGACGGACTTTTTTGGGGCAATTAAGCTGAAAATATTCTTCACCTTCTGTTTAGATGAATGGGACAGTTGTCCTTTTTATTTAATGAGTGTGAATATAAACATGCATTCTGTAGAAAGTGTAAAGATGGGTTCATTTGAGTTGGAAAAAGTTCATTTTATTTTTTTGATGTAATGGAGCATGAACTGAATTCAGGCTTATGTCTGTGCCCCTGCAGAATACTGCAGTCAGCACTGATACTGGTGCATGTTCAGGCTTGCAGCGTTTGCCTTCCTTAAAGCTTATATCTGATGGAATTGTGAGTATTCAGTTTCTAATTTGTGTACATGCTGGCCATAAATCCAAGGTACACGGAGACTCTGATCCTAACAGGCAATTTTTGGTGTGAAGTGTTAGAAGTCAGTGCAGTGGGTACTGAGCACGCCGTGATACACTGCTTACTGCTAGTGTTGAGGGCTGAGTAATCCAGTTTTCTATTGCAACGTTGAACTTCAGAGCCATTTTGTCAGTGTTTGCTTCAAGGGGATGCCAAGAGTAGTAACTTTCTGGTCACTCTATTTGTTAAGAGTAGGAAGGTCCGAAATTGCACGCAGGGGACCAAAACATCAAAAATCTCAGATCACATGCTTTGGAGTGCATGTCTGTGTTCTGCACAAACAGGAGGAAGAGCTGCTAATGTGGACCTCTTGAGTAAGCAGAGGTAACTTCATGTCTTGAACACATGCATGCTTGGTATTTCTTAAATAATCTTAGCAGCTGGATATTTACTAAACAGAAGAGAAAGATAAAATGTTACTGTTCTCTGTTGCAGGAGGAGCATATCTACCCATAGTAGTATGCGGTGTACCCACATTAGTATTAACATATTTGTCCAAATGTCTTCAATTACAGTCAGTTATCCCTTTGCCATCTTGCAACATTTTGCCAAAATAAAATAACCTACATCTTCATTACCAGAATGATGTTTAGGTTGATCAGCAAATAACTGGCTGGGTACCAGTTTTCAGATTACAGTTACTGAATAGTTGGGCATTTCTCTGGGTCTTTGAATTTGATCTGAGTGTAAGTAAAACAAATGCATTGCTTAAATCATCATAATTATATAATGTTAACATGTCTAAAGATTATTATTTTTTAGTGTTAATTAGTGTTCATAATTTCTAAAACGCTGTAACAGTACACAAGCACCTTCAGGTGAAATACGTCATTTATGTAGCTTTTGGGGGTTTTGTTTCCTGCTGCTAATTCCTTTTTGATGTTCTGAGTCATTTTTCCAGTAGGGAGCTTTGCAGATCAAAAACAGGCATGAAATTTTTCAGATAACACACTTTAATGACTTACTTGCAAATTATCTCTCATTCTTCTGTACACATTTTAAAAACTGCAACTACTCTGAATGATACCATCTTTGCTGAAATAACGCTTTTGAGATCTGTTTGTCCTGACTGTAAAACTTTGATCTATTTCCTAATGAGGTATAGTAATGTTAATGGCTTATAAGCAAAAAGTCTTTTGAGAGGTGACTTTTTATTGTGTCCTGTATTTCCAGTCTTCAGGAAACATGAACAGTTTCGCTAATTGATTGTTTTAGTCACGATGTATAATTGGTTTTAATTTAGTTCTGTTTTTACTGGCTCTGCCAGTAATCTTTCTGTGATAAACATGATGGAGCTCTACGTGTTTTAAAATAGCTCTGGATAAATAAGATTTGCATTCTTTAGCACAGGCATGATATGGCTTTGGCTATTTGATCCTTTTTATTTGGCTCTGAAGTTTTGTTGGCAACAAATTGCGAAAATACTACTTTGAAAAACAGGAATGTAAGAAAAATTTATCTTATGTATTCTTTTGTAAAAGTCAAATAACATGTTTTGTCTGGAGATGTGGTAGAGCTATAGGATTGGATTGGGATATGTCTTGTTGCAAAAGTGAAGAAAGGCTTGTTTGAAAAGGCTCTGATCTGAGAACCTTGTATAAAGTATGAATTCATTAAACAGTGAATGTAAAATCTATCTTTGTAAGTAGGGCTTTGGGAGGAGAGGAAAGTGTTTTACAAGTAGATCTCCTCATCGCTGTCCTGTGAGAGCTGAAAATGGTGTCTCTGTTCTAGATGTCTGGAAACTGAGGCACTGACACATGCTTGGCCAGAGACCGTAAAGCAAATAACACTGAAAGCCAGTACCAGAGTGCCAGGTTCTGCACCTCGGTCAAGTGCTTCAGGCACAGAACCAGGCAGTTTCCTAGCTCTTGAGGAAAAACTGCTAAATCTTTTGTACACGTTCAGATGAATTGGCCAGATTTTTGTATGCTGACGGTGTTATTTAGTATTCTTTACCCAGCTCTGTTAGGACTTCTGCTTCCATGGAAGCCATGTCTTTCGCTACAGTTTTACAAGGGTGGGTTTTTTCTCTCACTGATTCCTTAAATGACTGCTCTCAATTTTAATTTTGGTCTAAAGGATTTCAGTACTTGTCTCCCATCAATATTAAGGTTTTATATTTGTCCTTTCATGACTTACGACAGTAGTAAAGGGCAGCAGTTATAAATACCTTATCTTTTTGACAATAAAGCAGCCAACAGTGGTGCTCTCAGTTCAGTGTTAAATTCAGCCATGCTCTTAATAGTCTCATGTTGTAAACATCAAGCTGACAAGTAGATATAAGTGATTAGCATGGGAAAACAAAGGAAGTGTATTCACTGCTTCCAACCAACGGAGACGTATTTGGCTTTCATCCTTGATTCTCCAAAACCAAAGCAATCTAATAAATCTGGGGAACCACACTAATTCTGATGCCTTTGTGTCATCTGTAAAATCACAATAGTTGGAATTTAAGACCAAACCCTGTGCTGCCAAGGGGTTGTTAACAGGAGAGGGAGGAAAAATGTAAACAGTATTCTGCAGGAGGGAAGAGAGAACATAGTCACTACAGTGGGAATTGCCTTTAAATAGTTTTATACTATAATTGATACAAAGGACCTTCTCCCCAGCATCCTCCTGTATTTTTGCAGCCTGGATGCACTTCACAGTTCATGAATACAAGGACAGATCCTCTTCAGGGCACTACAGAATCTCCAAGAGGAAAGAGGCAGTCTGGCCAGGGGTCATGACCACACAGTCCTTTTCAGCATTATTTAGTGGAGCCGTCAGTGACTATAGCAATGTCTGCTGCAGTGTGCTCTCTCAAGGGCCTTTCCTTTTCTCCTCCCATGCCACATCTCTTCCCCATTCTTACACCTCCAAAACCCAATGCCTTTAAAGCAGTCACCGGTTAATTGTTCCCTTTCAGTCTTACTGTCTGTAAAATGGGAATAGTGATCCTTACTACTTCATACAAGACACACAAATAAGTGTGGGCAAGCTCAAGGAACTGCTTTGATAATTGGTGTTTCTTAGAAAATGCTTTGAAACTATGGTTAAAATATTTGCTTTTGGAACGTATTTAGGCACCTTTTTTAAGGAGTAAGTTGATGGCCCTGCTTGGAGGGGCAGATGCTGATGTGCAGGTAGAACATCTACCTGTTCTTCAGTAAAAATAATATTTTAGCTGTGAAATCTGAAATAGATGTGAAGTCTGCCACACTTGTTGGCATTTATCCAGGTGCCAAATGTCACTTTATTGCAAACTTTTTCTGAAGACTGAGAAAAATCATGTGATGTAGTTCTGTAGAAGTAAAAAAGAAGATTAAAAGGATAGGATGGTACTCAAAATGTTTGTACTTGGTTTTTAAACAGACATTTTGGACGGTTCTGTGGTTGATTAAAATTGAGTTTTCTTCTTTTTTTCTCCTTTATAAAGTTTTAGTTCCTTATCCTCTTCTCCAATTTTGAAATTTAGAGAGGGAAGAAATGGGTACATTTGTAATGTAAATGCAAGATGTTGAATTGTGTATGCTTTTTAATGGTAAATGAATATACAGGAGGATTTATTGGAGCTTTCTGTTATGAATTGTTAATATTTCACAAATGCTGCATTTAAAAAGTGCAAGCTTTTCTTTTGAAGTTGGAAGTCATGATTAGAATTATTTTCCAGCATTGTATAAAAATGATGGCAGAATGGCTCAGGGTCTAGATGGAACAATTAAAAACTTTTCATTTTTTGCATTTTGGTTTTGTCACCAGCAGGCTGGGTCTAAAACCAACAGTCAGTGTGTCATCTCTTTGAAGCTGTTTTCTGTTCTTTATGGCTGTGAATACACATCACAAAACTCTCTGGTATGATGAAGCTCAGTGTTTGGTATCAGCAGAGCTGTTGTCTTCACTGAGCCACAGTCTCCTGTAGTCCTGTTCCCATCATTAAGTCACTTGCAATCATGGACATTTTAGCTGAAGAGGGTCTGTTATATCATCCAATCTGTGGTAATACAGGATTTTTCCTTCAGGAGACATCAGCCAGGAAAATTTTATGCTAGTGCTGCTCGTTCGGTGGATAAATGAACAGCCTTATTCTCTTTGGGAGTCAGCTGCCTGCTGCATTAAGTAGTAAATTCAGTCTCTTGACATGTATATGTGTGTGTGCATGTACACACCAGAAAGGCTTCTCCTGAGGAGCATAAGCACCTTGATCTTTGACCGTGTACCGGTGCACATACATGAATGATTTAGAATTGAAGTGCCTGACAGTGTTATAAGCTGTTAGCTGGTGTTAGATTTCAAGGGCGGCCAGTGTGGGAGGCCGATTGAAATGAGTCGGTATCTCTGAAGTATCTCCAGACACACAGACATTGACCTGTTGGTTGGAAATGCCTGCATGGGAGAGCTGGGGCTGTGAGTTACAGCATCTGTGTTCTCCTGAAAGCCACCCACAGGCCCAATAAACCAGGGGGAAACTCTTCAGAATTAGTTTAAATATGCATTAAAGATGCCCTTTAAATAATAATAAATTCCAAGCTTTAGTTCTTCCAAAATAGTAGTTCACTACTGTATCACAAACTGGAAGATGATGTATGTTAACTGTCACCTCAGTGCATTAATGTGCATAAGAGGTGCTGCATAGACATAGATGGCTGCTAGGAGAGGCTGTTGTGTCAAGTAATAATCATTAAAGATTTATTTTTTCCCCAAAAAATGTACATTCAAGTTCCTTTTACTCATCGTATGTGTTATACTTTAATTGTATGCTTTTCTTATAAAAGTGTATTTGTTACTGTTTCATATGCCCTTTTAAACATCTGTTGTATCTTTAGGAGTGTTGTATTATTGTGCTTTTCTGTTCTAAAACACAAAGATTGGCTCGGATCATTAGCCAGGCTGCTATTTAATGTTTTGAGCTTCTGAAATTAATGAAATATGCATTACTGGCATATGACAGCTGGTTTTTACTTTGTTTTCAGAATGATTTGTATTTAAGTAGGGTGTAAAATTAATAATTTTTGGCTGCAGAGCTATTGCCTACATGTTGTGGTTTGAATTTAATGAACACACTTGTTTGATCACATCTTCAAAAAAAAAAAAAATTTTTAAATGTCAATGAAATTTTCTCCCTCATACCCTTTCTTTTCTAATGATCCAAGTGTTTTAATGGATATTTGTGAGATGTTGTGATTTCTTGATGAAAAAGTAGAGCTCATAGTGTTTGGTTAAAATGAATCCAGCAAAGCAGTGATGCTGGGTGAGCTTAATGATGGTTCTGAATGTATCAGGGATTTTGCCACTGGCTTCAGTGGTGCTAAACTGTCTCCCAGAATATTGAAGTGTTCTGTGTTTAAGTACCAACATCAGACAAGTTTTACTGACTTCTCCTTGTAGGCAGAGGAGAATGGAATTGGAACTATTAACAATACAGATGCGACATTGTTCATATCTAAAATCAAAACAAGAGACACTAATATTGATTGAAGTGCTTTTGTGCTTGAGGGCACAGGACTCCAAACCTGAACGCATAGATTTGTTTTCTGCTTGCCTTAAAGTGTGGACAATCAGAAGTGTTTGAATTACTGCAAATTAATGAATTACCACTTGTCTTTTAAACCACAATAAGTGACCATACCTTTACAACTCAGGCACAAATTGAGGGCAGTGGTGGGTTTTTGGCCATTTTCTATATTTATTGCTACCTTGCTGCTCATGGTCATGCCAGTCTTTGTGGAACTGTGCAGTGAATCAAGTCAAAGACAATCTAGGAAAAAGAGGTTGGTTATCTTTACAGCCCAGCTCAGTCCCCCACCTGATTTGCTGCATGGTACCCAACAGTTGTAGAAACACAACAGAAAGGTAGATTTGTATGGGAACAGAGATGAAGATAGAATCTTTTCCCAAAGATATATGTGTAAAATATGGCCTCAGCTCACTCTAATAATGTATGAAAAAATGCACTGGCTTGAACCATGTGGGTTGCAGACAGTACATGTGATGAGTGGTTTCAAGCTGATTTTTTTTTTTTTTTTTTAACTTCTCATTTGCAATGGACTAAAAGAATAAACAAGTTATTGCTATTTGGCTGATGGATTGTAACTTCTTAGGTATGATAATTATTCTTGTGGTCGTGTGTTCATAGCAAAGGAGTCTGTGATCTTTGAGTTGTTTGGCATTTCTGTACGGCGTTTAACAAAGCAGCAGTGCATGTTAGTTAATGCTTGTACAGTAATGATCTAAGGGTCTCTACCTTGCCATCTTAGAGTAGAGGTGGCAACAGCAGTATGTCTAAACACACAAGAAAGTACTGTATTTAAAATACCCAAATTATCATGGTGATTAGACACCGCTGCAAACCCAGTGAGAATTATTCTTGGCAGTGGTGTTTCATCCCTAAGTTAACAGGAATGTATTTGCATCTTACCAGTCATTTGAGGTGATCCTCAGATTATATAGTAATGTGGATTGTTTTACGCTTTGCTTTTAAACAGGGCAGAAAAGCTTCAGTTGCTTAACCACAGGCCTGTGACGGCAGTTGAAATACAGCTGGTAAGTAACAATACTCCAGACTGCTTGAAGCTTAAATGAAACCAGCTTTAACCTTGAAGATCAATTGAATAATTGCTTTCTTATGGTCAGTGATTGAATGTATCCCTTTATGCACATCTTTACATTCATGGTTTGAAATCGGCTCTGCTTCCTCTCTGAGACCTCCTTAGAGACTTGCCCATCTTTCTCTGACAGATTCTCCACCTCTGTTTGCTTCAGTGTCACATATTGAAAATGTCCAATGCAGTCATTAAAGGTTAGTTACACTATTGCATCTAAGAATATATTTAACCTGAGTCTTTTTGCTGCTGCTCTGTAATCAAGTACTTCACTTTTTGACAGCTGTGATGACACGGTTGTTTTGATGGCAGGGTTTTATGTTATAGTGAAACCAAACACGCTAAAAAGGAATGAGTAATGACTGATACAGAATTTTGAGCAGTGGTGCAGAGTGAGAAATGGATATAAACAGACTTTCTGATGGAAAGTAGCCATTGTCTATCTGTTAAGCATAATTCTGATGTAAAGAGGGATTGTCACTAAATAGATGGTTATATTCTCTGAAGTGTCTCCTTAGGAATACAAAATCCTGTGGTAATAGAGATTATTATAATAAGGATATTATTTTAAAAAAGATCTCTTACATTAAGAACATCTGTTTACAATCTTATCCTGAAACCAAACTGTGTAGTAACAGGATTGTATTTTGCTGCAAAAAAGAGACGGGTTAAAGAGGTACCAGTATGACTATTTTTCCTTTGTAGCCAAGGAGTAGACATTACAGTGCTGAAGGCGTCTCGTAAAAGAATGCTTCTAGCTGAATTAATACTGTGTTTTGTGATTGAAGAGATCAGTGTCAATCATCAACCCAACCAAAAGCATTAAAGGCTTTATGAGTTTTGCTTAGGAATTTAGTCACAGGCGATGATGTAGAGCCTGTCTCATATCTTTGTTAGCTTCATGTCTTACACACAGATTTACTATATTCCCCTACAGACCACAAAAGGTCTTTTTCTTCCCTTTTTTTCTTTAAATGCAGTAATCTGGTGCTGCTTTCAGGTGACTGTGTGGTTTTATCTGTCTTTTCGCTCCTCCCCTTGTTGTCCTACCCAGTTCCTCATTATCTTACCTATCCATAAAATACTGAAAATAATTTTGCTCCTATGTCATATTTGAAGTCCAGGAGGCAAGTGTAAGAAATTTGCACCTCTATGTTAGAAGTCAGGTTTCTGTAGAGTGTCATACTTTAGATATTCCAAGGTTTGTAATGTCAAAGTTAGAGAAAACTCATTGCTAAAACTTACAGAATACAGATACGAGATTTGAGTTCAGTGTCGGTCCATTATTGCTATGTAACCCTTCTCTTATGATCAAAAGCAACTTGTGAAAAACATAATAATACATTTGGGGACTAGCCTGAATTTGTATTGTCATGAAAGTATTGGGGATGGAGTTACTTCTGTTCCATTGTGATACCCCTGTAATTCCCAGGAGTTTCTCCAAAACTAGTATTACAGTAATCTAAGTTGACGGGATTGTTAACACTGTGTTAAATTAAGCCTCCCTAAAACTGCAGTTCATTTATTCTTTCATCAAAGCACATCAAGTCTTTTGAGCTCAGTAGCTGCTAGGAAATTGCAGGCCATTTTTGTTAGTGAAATACAGAGACTAGAAGCCATAGCAAGGAAATGATTTTACTGTTCAATTACTGTCTTGAATCATTTTGGGTTTTGGTGAGGACAGGGGAAAGAGACTGTAGCAGTGCAGCATCTCTGAACACAAAAAACCTCTGTCTTCCCTGAGCATCTCTGAGTATAAAATAATGCAGAGCAGCAGAGGCTGCCAGCATTTTCTTCGTTGATGTTGGTAGGGAGAAGATTACCCATACACAGATTTTATGCAAGCAGATCAATTCACTGCAGTCGATGGATGAGACACAACCTATAGGGAGGTGAATACTAGGTCTAAAATTGCCCCAGTTCTCTTTCGTTGCACTTGTCCCTGCCACTCAAAAGCTTTTGGGTCACTCCTGGAATTGAATCAGAAATAAATGATGATGAAAACTTCTGACCACTTCATATAATGTAGGCAAATCAATTTTATTTTTTAAAAAGCTTTAAACAAAATGCCAAACAAGCCATGTCTCTGTCTCTCGGTTTCTCAAATAGTTTTGGTGTCTCAACTTTTACTCAGTGCTGCCTGTCCGTGGAGTGGAGTCAGATTTACCTGATAGGCTTTTAACAGCTGATGTGAAAGGATAGTTATATTTACTACTGCTCGTTGCTTTTTTGCCTTTCCAGCTTTTTGGTTTTTTACTTTCCCTGTATAAAATTCCTTGTCTTTAGTTGTATGCAAACAATAATTTTGATAAAATTTAAGCTAAAAAGCAATTTTATGTTGTGATCTTCTGATCTCAAATTCTTTTTTAAGTCTTTATGCATAAATTGCTGTAATTGTTCATATTTGTCTTTTCCGAACTGTGTGCCAGGATTTATTTTCAAACAACAATAGCAACAAAAGGAGCATGAAATTCTAATTCATATCCCACAGGGTAAAACACTGTACACATTGCAGTTATCTTGACCTCCTGTTTTAATCTTTAACATATGTTGTTCCTGGCACAGTGATTCACAAAGGAGGAAAAAAAAAGACAGTGATGTTGATCTAACCATGACAGTGGCCCAGCTTTACTTAATGCTGAACATGATGGGTTTGAAGATTAAGCATCTTTTTTTCTAATGAACAAATTGCTCCACATTCTTCTCTCTGAATGGAAAAGTAGATTTTAATTCTGTGCTTTTGAAAACTAAATTTCCATCTCTGACAGCTTCGTACCTCGTGACATGTGCTCTGCATAACCAGCCTGGCAGATTCTTTTGTTGTTGAATAGAAAATAATAAAGTATTCTTCTGGAAAATGGAAGATGTTGGAGGATTTAAACATTTTATTTTCTCAACAATATAGGTTGCTTCCCACTCTGCATACTTGGTTAATTACCTCTGAGGGACATTAATCCAATCATTCAGTCTTTATTTCTTTTTTATGTGCTTTTTTCTATTAGCATGTTGGTGCTGAACAATTTCAAATTACTGCTCAAAGGAGGAAATAGCAGTCATTTTCTCATAAAATATGTACCTCCTACACTGAAGTTAAATTATGTGCTTGATAGCTTTGGAAGTGATCAGAATCCCTATTTCCTTTTTTAATGTAGTTTAATGGCTATTTTTAAAATAGAATTCTTAGCTTATTATTCAAATAAACAACAGCTTTTAACACACAGGTTGTTCTGTTCTGTGATGCTGAGGTTTGTTACCCATCAAATATTACTTAGTCTTGAGAGAGTTTCTCGGTTCTTTCAGAACTTTTTAGGGTTCTTCAGTGTGGCTTTATTTATTCTTCAACATTTGCAGTGTGTTGTCGTGTCTTAGGAGGCTAAATGAAATAAACATTAGCACTGAAAGCTTAAAAGAAGGACAGTGAGGATGATGAAGTCTCTTATACTTTGCTTTTACTTGGGTAAGCAGAAAATATAAGGTATGGTTATAATTAGGGAAAACACATTCCTAAACTGTGTCCTTGTTTCACCAAGTAAAAAAAAAAAAATCTAGACAAGTATGCCTGTGTCTGTGTTCATATTTTGTGCTTACATGTGTACATGGCACTATGAACATACAGGTTTGCACATTTATTTTATGAATAAACATTTTAATCTTTTAAATTATCTTGATAGTCAGGCTAGCTGTTATTTTCTGATTTACCTTCTCGGTAAAGAAAATCTTTAAAAGCTTCTGAAAATTACTTTCTGCCATGAGAATTTATCAGCAGGTTTTAATGTGACTTACGGCTTAATGTAATCCTGTTATTATGTTCTGATTTGGTAATTGTGGTTGTTTTGTTCCTCTGAGAAATCCATACGTAGTGCTCATTTTAAAAAAGCTACTGTTAAAATGTGCAGCTGGGAAGGGCTGCACGGTAGTAAAATATTCCACATGCACATTTGTTTAATAAGCACAGCTCTGGTTCCCAGTAGCAGTTATGTTACTGAGCAAGGCATCTGCCAGCGTTTTAATTCTGCAGTTGGCGAGCGATTTGTCTTTTTCATTCTCTTGTAGCAAGATTCAGTGATGGATGTTGGATGCATGTTTCATTTTGCTGTGTTAGAAAGCCAATGCAAAGGTGTATCTGGAGAGGCAGAACTGAACTGGCATCCGTTTTTTGATGTATTCTCCATTTAGTAAATGTTTGCCTAATTTTAAGCTTAAAATCTAGTTAAGCTAGTTGGACCTCTCGAGTACTTGGAATTAAGTCAAAACATAAGCTGTGGCTTAACAGTTACAGGTTCAAGGTGCTTAAGCAGGTGAAAAATTAGTTATTAGACTTGTAAATAAAGGTAGCATTGCTCTCAAAGGTGAGCAGTACTGTGTCTTCAGCTGCCTTCTGAATATTTTGTATATATTCCACAGTTCTGAAGATCTGTCTGTTTTTGTCAATACATTTATCACTAAACTAAGAAACAACTCTAGGTACTCAGGCTTGAAAAATATATAGTAGCTGCAGGGGGAACATGCCTCCCTCTTTTTTTTTTTTTTTTTTTTTAGCTGTAAGAATTTTATGCCAATTAAGTTACCAAATACAGTTTTCCTGCTTCCTTCCTTGATTCCTTCTTTGGTCAGCTTGTAGATTATATTTAGAGCATTAGCCTGGGGGGAAATGAAATGTGAAAATTGCTTACTGTATGAATATATTGTGATGAGAATTTAAAACTGTTAGTGGTTTGAGTCAGATAGAAGATATTGTTGAGGCCTGACTTGACTAAGTCGATTTTGACCACATAGTTGCATGTCATAGAAAATATGTAGTGTGTATATGTAGGAATTGCATTGATACACTATAACATTGGCTGCAAAACCACTGTAGTTTATTTTGGGACGGTATAGACTTGAATGCTGAAAAGCAGTAGCAACTTGGGAATTGTTTATTACAAGAAGTAGCATAGCTGACATGCTTACTGCCTTTCTCTTGTGTTCGTTTCAAGAAAAACCTTGCTCTCAGCCCTAAGAAGGAGACATGCTTGTCTTGCTGCACATCAGGGTGCTTTTTATCTATAAATTGTGTTACTATAACATTGTCCAATTCTGTTACTTGCACAAATCCCTGAATATTGAAAATGCACAGTTCAGCAGAGCTTTGGTTGATGATACCCTACACTTTGCACATGGCATCATCTGTGAGGATAATCTATTTCCATTTGGTGTGTGTGGCACTGCCAACATAAACATCTTATGTCATACACTTATTAAAAACACTTGCGTTTTTGTTTTCCTTAGTATAAAGTTTGCATTCCTGACTGCTTATGGTTTGAATCTCTTGCTTGAGCAGTTTCAGCCAAATGCGAGTTAGAGGTTAGCAAGGCTTTTTGATAAGATATTTTTTCATGTATTGGTAAAATTCTTGCTGGAAAAGTAGGTACTTGAATAACAGTTGTTTCTTTTTGCCTCTGAGGCTTTTTCTTACATATAATTTCTCCTCTGAGCATCATAACATTATTTCCTAGTACTATCAGTAGCAAAGGTATTTTGTCTCATAGTTGTAAATCAGAAGACTGTGAACATCTGTTGAATCTAGAATAAGCCTCTGAGTGACCTTCTGTTTCCCTTGATATCTGTTTTCCTTTAGGACAGTTTCATTGCTCTCTGTGCTTCATTTTTGCATTTTTGCTTCTGGCATGCTGCTTTGCTGCTTCCTAATTGCTTATGTTTTCATAAGTTGCTGCTTAGGCTGTTTTCCTGAAAGGTGAAAAAAATTGACTTTTATAGCTTATGCTTTTGATCCTTTGAACTCTTGAATAGTATCACAGTGAAATAGCGCTGAAGCATCAGCTTGAATAATAACCTGTCCATCCTGCCAAATGTAGATTTTTGTCTATCACTAGTTCCTGGTGTGGGAGCTGGCAATGGATGTGTGGCTTGGAGGCACCGAGAGGTGAGCCCTTGATGAGTTTTGCTGCAGTAGTTTACAGAATTACCACTTCCCTCTGGCAGAGACTACAGATCTGTCAGCAGAAGGGAATTTGGAGCTACATTACCCACTCCTCAGTGCAGTATCTGGCATCTTTCTTTAAAGATGCTTTTCTTAACAGTTTAATGAGACATCAGTTACAGCACCAAAGCATCTGAAACATGAGAGACTATTTTCTTTCATCAACTTTCTGGTAAAGTGTGATTTCTTAAACTGCCAGAGCAATCACCAGAGCTCATCTGTCACTGTCCCAAGTGGTATCTGCAGTTTGTCAGTCTTGCAGGCTTCCATGTTCAGCCAGTACAAATGGCATCAGCCTGGTTGTTTGTACTGGGAGCTGGGACATTCCTCATTCAGCACTGAGGAGCACATAAGAAGCAGTGATTAGTCACTCACATAAGTATATTCTGCCTTAAATGCAGAAGTCGAGAGGAGTTGATGCTTGATGCAAAAATCACTCTCTATTACCTGTGTAAGTTCTGATCAAATCCTTGTGTATAACTCTGGATACCTGAAGCAGGCACCTAAAGGAGAAAATGTTTGGAGAGGAAAGGGAAAGGAGATATATAGGGAAGGATTAAAATTTAAATGGGGAACAAGGATGGACTTCATGTGATTCAATAAATCAAATTAAACTAGGCAAGGTGCCATTTGATCGAAAAGCAGTGAGATTATGAATGCGGGAGACATTGAGCACTGAGAGATAAATCATTCTGCCATAAGTGATATTGCCTGTCCAAAGGATGTGGGCTTTTTCTTTGTATGGCTCCTGCTGCTATGGGCCTGTCACCTTTAAAATTCAATGTAACAGTAATTAATAACAATGTAATCCAGTCCAAAAACCAGTCTGATAATCCTCTACAAAATTTAATAGCATAGGTCATCTGTAGAGTAATGGCTTTGTCGGCAGTATTGGCAACAAAGAGTGTATGTACGCTCTGTAACATACCTTATTGTATAATGTTGATGCTCCAAGGTGTGCTAGTCAAGCTGCTGAGATGATCTCCTCTGAAATGCAGCCTAGCAGGCAATTATCACCACTTCAGTAGCTGCAGCAGTTGCTTACACAGAGGGTAACGTTAGGAGGATTTTTAGTATGTTTTAATGCATAGTGTATAGTATAGCAGCTGGCAGTAATGAGAGCCAGGGCTGTTTTTCAAGCCAGGGTCCTACAATAGTTCTTGAACTAACTGTACTTGGAAAGCCACTCCACAGAGAATTGCATCCTTTGATCAGGATGTCCCCAGAAACAGTCATTTGCAAATGGACATTCGCTGTCTGCCTTTTGCTACATGAGTGGATTCTAGTGTGCTCGCTTTCCTCTCGTCAAGGGTCTGTGGATAATGGCTGATGAAAGATGATCGGATTGTGCAAAGAGGGCTCATAGGACATTGAAGGAAAAAAAAGTTAATTGAATATACCACTCTGCTTTTTAGAAGGCAAGATTCATCTGAATAGCTGACAATTTATAGCTAGAACTGATTAAACCTGCGTTGACTTGGAACCATAATTAATATAAATCACTGCTCTTCAAAGGACATTTTAAAGGACTTTGTATAAGAAAGAAAATCTCAAACCCCGCAATCCTAATTGGTTTCATTTGCGTTTGAAGAGTTCTTTTGGCTTGCTTTTCCCGTCCTCTGACAAGCTTTTCCTTTTAACAGCTGCCTATAAATTAGGGCAGTTGTTTTTAGGGGTAGCAGTGATGTAAGAGTTCCCACAGCTCCACAGTGAGAGTAGGTCCCTAATTAACCTTACGGAATTTTATTGTTGATTCATGACAGCATGTTTTGTGTTGCACAGAGCTTTTATATGCCTTTATATTCAGGAATCTCACAATCCAAGCAAATTCCAATGAAGTATAGCTGCTGTAGGATTAGGTGGCTTCTCTTATGGCCTGATTACTTATAGTCTAGGTGCTGGGTGAGATACCAAGGTTCAGGTAACTGCTCTCAGGTCATCTCATTTCAGTTCTCACATGAAAGCACAGGAACTTAGGAATATATGTCGGGAAGGTAGGTCTGCACATGAGCTAAATGAAAAGCCTTGCTCAGGATACTGGTGTGTAGGTTGAGAGGCGTTAGGAGAAAGCAGGGAGGAAAGCCTGTTCTGAGTGTGTTGTAAAGAAAGCAGGGTCTCATTGTGGAGTGCCAATTGTAGTGGATAACAATGGAGCTCTTCTTTCTTTTTTAAAATATTGCAAGAATTCCACTTTGTAAAATGCTTTTGTAATGAGCTGACTATGTCTTGCATCCACTGAGAATAGTATTTCCCAGTTAGTTGAGTCCTTCTGTGTGGAGCTGAGGAAGGAAGTATGGATTTAATGATTACAATAGATTGTTTTTTGACTTGCAGATGGTAGAAGAAAGCGAGGAAAGGCTAACAGAAGAGCAGATTGAGTCACTTCTCCAGACAGTCACCAGTATTCTTCCAGGGGATCCGGAAGAACAACAGAGAGACTCGGCAATGGCAACCGAAGACAAAGGTGACTAAGCGTAGGAGGCATCTAGACCAAAGCTGGCAACAACGTCAGCAGAAGAAAATCAGCTAATATTTTTCTGTTTTTTTACTTGATACCAGTTTAATCTTGTATTGGACATCATTGTAAAATATGTTACAATTTTTATTACTCAGAGGTGATGAGGGAAGCAATTGTTTACAAGAAAGCATGGAAAAGGACACTATTGTTTCAGCATTTTGTCATAAACAGGGATGGTAGTAACTGAGTTTGTAATGCAGCAGTCCAAGAAATTATGGGGCACAGAATCTGAAGCTTTTGTATTTTTTCCATTACCCATGTAACAGCTGTACATTTGAATAGGCTTATATATAGCTGGCAATGTTTTAATTATCACAGCAGTACTATAATTATAATTGCTTTCATATGCTTTTGAATTGCCCAACTGGTTTTCGGAATACAGTCTACAATACAAAGCCAACTTTTGGAGCTGTTTGTGAAAAGGGCTGTTTTCAGTGATCAGAACATAGAGTAATGTACAAGAACTGCTTGGAATCTGGCCAGACGATTTCAAGTAGGCTGTTGGCATCATGGAAATGAGAGGATCTGTTGGTAGGGTAACTGTTCTCAAGGGTGTCTGACAGTCCGTACTTGATAAAAGAGAGATCCAGATCATCAGCTAAATCAACATATTGCCACTGAAATTAGCTGAGTTGGACTAGTTTACAGCAGTTGAGGCTCCAGACTCAAATGTTAAGGCTCTTAGTAATAGAAATGGAAGAACATTTAGGCATGAGGTGCGTGTTTTCCCTTTGAACGTTTGTTCCAGTATTTTCCCTTTGAACGCTTGTTCCAGTATTTATATATCGACAAGTCAGTCTTGTGAACATGCTGTCGACTGTGGAATAAATGAATCAGTCAACACTGAAGTGAAGTCCTAATCTGGTTTAGAAGAATGAGAATCAGTCCTGGTTGAAGCAGAATTTTCTGTGTACTGAGCTTTTGTCTGATTAAAAATTTCAGGATCAAGTATTTGATGTTGAAAGCATTGATGATTACAATGAATCATTTGTGTATATATACATATATATATGTAAAGGCATGAGTTACACATGGCACTGGTTTTATACTGTGACTGCAGACCATTCTTTTACAATTATAATGTGCTGGAAATAGAAATAAAGTTTGAAGTATATCCTGGGAATTTTGAGGCTTATAGACAAGGTGTCAGACTTTGAATCAGAATATCTGACTTTTTTTTTTTTTTTCCCCCTGTTTCTGTCATGGTTTTATTTTGCATTTTTATGCAAAGAATTTAGGCTTTCTAAGCTTTAGTTGTGCCATATATGAAAGGGAGTGATAAGTTCCAGTGTCTGGGGGATTTACGATACGCATTGTCATGGTATTTTAAGCTTCTTTGATGTCTGAAGAGAAAAGGAAATGATTGGAAAATATATTTGTTACCTCGCAAAGAGAATTTATCTTACTAAATGCATTCAAGGCTGGAGGCTAAAGGTACGTTTTGACGGGGTAAGTGTAATATTAAGAGGGGGAAAATCCTTGGTGGTTTTTGTGATACATCAATATATATTTTTTTTCTGTAAGTGTGCAACAAAACAAGAGAGATAAGTAGATCATATTATGGAATGACATGCAGTTAATTTTAAAATTAGCATTTTTACTCTTAGCAGTCACGGGTGTTGTTTGACATGCTGTGGCCTTGGGCTGCAAGTGTTTACATTTTTATCTGTCTCTTTCTAAAATTAAGTTATTGAAGCATGTTTTAAACTTAGGAAAAGCAGATGGAACCAGATCGCAAGTGTCTTTAGCCAGCAAGAATATTTTAACAGAACTCTGAAGTTGGGTGTTCCATCTTGGGAATTGCTGATTTGTTATCGTAATGGATTTTTGCCAGCATCCATGTTGTCTTCTGTTGTATGCATATTGTACAAAGTACAAGAACTCGTTCAATTGCTATTATATTTAACCTTTTTATCAAAATTGATTCCAGATGGATACATATCTTAAACTTGTGCAAGTGCATGAATAACTTGTTCAGTCTCAGTTAAGATACGTAAACTATAATTTCCCTAAAAATGCAATACTGAGTAACATTTGAAGAGATCTGGGATTTTGACATCTGCATTACATCAAGAAATCACTTTTAAATCTACTGTCTGCGCTCTGGCTGTGTAAGCACAGGTGAGGAATTACTCTGGCTCTGAGAGCAGGTTTCACGTTGTGTTGTTTACTCTCGGGTGTGTTCTTTGGAAACCTGAGACTCAGAAATGGTTTATGGAAAGCAAATGTCATCTTGCTTATGTGATACCATTTTTCCGGTGTCCTGTGTATTACATAAAAGATGTGCCTGTCTCCCAGGGCTGCTTTTTGTTTTCGTAACCACTTGGTTATCTAACACAATAAATGTACTCTGCTAGGTCTTTTGAAGGGGACAAGATGGCAGGAAGAGAGTGGCACTCTGATGCATCACGTGCATATTGAGTATTTAAAAGCATGGTCTGTAATTTTGAGAAGAAAAGGGCAGAGGACTCAGCCCTTTCTGAATATTTAAGAAGTGCATCTTCCTTTTAGCTTTCTAATTTCTTGCGTGTTCCTCCCTTTTATTTTGTATCAGGGGGGCTTTAGCTGATTGACAGCTCTGCTTAGGGCAGCTCTTGTGCTGTCAGCGCCCCTCTGGGATAAATGGGGAATGAGCTGCCAGAATTTACCTGAGGTCTCAAGCTGTTTGTGAGGTGCTGGGGTTTTTCTTTTCATAAATTTAAGCCCAAGAATGACAGCTCTCTTTAGGATTGTTTGGCAGTCCTCTCTGGAGAAGTTTTATTAGCAAGAAGGTTTGTTTTATGGGAAGAGAAGGAGCTGTGACTCCTACCTGGCTGTGCTCTGGTGCTGGGAAAGGGAAATAAGTACATTGGAAACAGACGTCTGCAGGGAATTTTGTAGAAGATAGAGGAAATCCCTACCGATGAGCTGAGCAGCTTTAGTGGTGGTCGCGCCGTGGCAGGGCTGTGTATGAGGCTGTTGCCCATCACTGAAATGCAGAATTTGACAAGCTCTCCTTTTCTTGCAGGGAGCAAAATGCACTTTGTTTGTCTGTATTTGTGTGGCGGATTTACTAGATAAAGGTGTGTAGTCTGAATTAGAAAAAGCAAACCCAAAAAGTTTGGACTTCTGGTTTTCTTCCGAAACATGTCTTTAAACAACATTGAAGTAGTACATGGAAATGGCATTCAAGCCTAATGCATCAGTGTGCTGGAAGGGTTAAATAACATCTACAGAGTTTCTTGAGGTTTAAAAGTGTTTATACAAATGTTTATAAAAAGGTCCTGTCATAAACAGTTCTGTACATAACTTTTTCCTTACTAAAATCTCTACTGGTTGTAGACAGGCTATTGCTTTCAGTCATCCAAACCGGGCAGATTTACGCCGTTTGAGAGTCATGCCCTAAAATAATTAACCAGTCACATCAAGGTACGGTGTCGGGGTGGATGTCTGCAGCTGCTGTAATCCTAGCAGACCTCTGAAACATGAAGAATAATTATACTGGACATATTTTTGAAACTGTCATACCTTAGAAGAAATAAAGTTAAGAAATTTAACCAGAACACAGCAGAGTTGTTGCAGACTGAAGTCAGGATGTGCCCTGGAGCAAATTCCTGCTGGTCCCAGAGCTGTCTTGGAGGCTGCGCTCGGAGGGAGCGGGGTGAGCTGCCGGCTGTGTAATTTGTACTTTGCTTTTCGTCCCATTGGAAATATGTGTTTCTCCCAACTGATAGTTGAAGGGGAAAGACCTGGTTGACCCTGCCTGAGTCAGGGGGGTTGGACTAGGTGATCTCCAGAGCTCCCGTCCAACCTCAGTGTTTCTGTCAGTCTGCTTTCCCTTCCTCCTGCTATGGACTTGGGATGTTTTGTTTGCTCGCTCAGCACAGAGGCAAAGGCTGCTCTCGTTAAGAGCTGAGACGCAGCAGATTGGGGGGTTCTCCCTTGTTCCCCTTTCCATCCATCCCTGGTGCAGCGTGGCCCCTTTGCAGGTGGGTGCCTGGGGCTCTGGCACAGTGCAAATACTTTATTTCTGGGATGCTGTTAAAGAGAGAAGGGGTCAGTCTTGCAAGGATCACAGCAGGGTTTTGTGTTGTGCTTGCAGTTTCATCAGTTGCTTGGGGCTGAAATTGGAGTTCGTGGAGTTGCTCTGCATTATCAGTGTGTCCTGCCCATTGCAGCTATGATGGTGAGTTGAGTCTGTTCCAAAAAAGGCTCCTCTGGTATGAAGGATGTGTCCCAGGATGCTGCTGGGATAAGATGGTGTTTCAGTGTGATCTTAACCACTTAAGTTTTCTCTTGGGTTTTGCTTAATGTTGCTCCATGGGCCAAATTAATCTGTAGTGCCTCTCCACTGCCTTAAGTTTGGCCTGAAATACAGAACCATTCACTCATTCATGCTGGCTGTGGTCAGCCCCTCCGAGTCGAGCCACGGGTGAATTAACCCAGCCCAAACGGGGATTATTCTGGATCCTGGTTTTGAAACACACAAATTTTTCTGTATTGCATTTTCTATGACTAAACTTTTTATTGTGTCTGGATCTCGATTTTGAAATGCACAAGTTCTTCTGTATTGTATTTTCTATGACTAAACTTTTTATTGCCTCTGCCTCCCTGGGGTGGCAACTCTTTGCCATGGCAGTGTGCGAACAGCACGTTCTGTATCCCAGAAAATGCTTCGGTTTGCTTCCTAAGCATGAAATCTGCTTCCCTGAGTTTAGACACAGGCTTCAAAAGCGTTGGTCTCAAGTGGGAGCTACTGTTGTTCAAGTGACTCCTGAAATGCTTTGGGCTTTGGCAGGGGGGAGTCGGAGGAGCCTGTGTACACCTCGACCTGGCCAAGACAGGGCTTTTCCCACTTTCCTTTCTTCATTTTCCATCTGCTAGCCATAACCACCCTTTTCCAGCCTGTTCCTGGTACCAGCTCCCACAGCAAAGAGGATGCCAGGCTGTTTCAAAAGAGGTACTGCAGAAGGAGCATGAAGAAGATCTTTTGTGCCTGAAAACTTGCCTGTTTTTATGCTATTGTGCCAGCTGGTCTAAATAACAGATAGTGTCTCACCCCATGAGCTTTGTCTCACTGATAAAAACATCTGTGGTTATGAAATGTCCCTGGTAATTGAGAAGGGCTCATGGAAATATCTCAGTTGACTCCTCTCCAGCGCAGGCAGGAGATGCTCGCTAGTTAACCACCCAGCAGGCAGCAGCAGCTGCCTCTTCGTGCTCTGACCCGCAAAAATAAAACCTTACGTTTAAATCTGAGTGACAACTATTGTCCATTTAGGATGACACAGGGACTAGGCAGGCACTAATACTCAGCTCCTGCTGTTCCCTGAGGTCAGTTCTTTGTCCTTAGAGATTTATTTTCTTTCCTGCAGATGAGCAGTGCTGGGGTGGAAGATGTGGAGCGGGGAGCCGGCGTGGCAGGACGGGTGGTGGCTGTCCTGGCAGTGGGAGATGCCCGTGGATGGGTGCGTGGAGCAGCGCGGGGTAGCGAGGTGCAGATGGAGAGCAGACTGCGTCGCAGGGTCGGCATCGGCCACCTCGAGACTCTCCACTGGGTCTCCAACACCACCCAACCAGCAAAAGGAGAGGAGAGTTATATAGTGCCTTTGGAGCTCGACTCAGTCAGCAAATCCCAGCTCTGCCAGCAGCCTGTGGCCTTGGAGAAGTTGTTTCTCTTTTCTCTGCCTTGATTTCTTCTTCAGCCAAAGGCTGTTATTTTAGGAACCCTGAGGTGAGCGATCAGCCAGGGCAGGGGCAGGGCTGTCACCAGGAGTGCTGCCCAAGGGTTTGTTTAACATTTTTGTGCATCCTGACAGATAAAGGAGCCTTTTGTACTAACATCTAGGAGCTGCAGAGGCTGCAGCCCTCCGCTTTCCCAGCGCTTTGAGACCACGTGGGTGTCCATGACGAGGTGCCGGGGCAGCTGCACCCACCTGTGACCGTGGTCCCGTCCTCCTGGACACAGGGGTGCCCACCGTGCCTGCGGGCTCTGCTCCCAGCTGGGGCTGTCCCCTTCCCGCCGCAGTCCCGACGGGACCATGTACTTCTGTATCTGCGGTGAATGCTTGGAGGTCGTTCGTTACCGGGAGTCGAGTTAGGAATTTCATAGAGCAAGGAGTTGCCAGGTATCACAGCCTTGCGCCCCTGGGAATTACCCCACCACGAAGGCATGTTCTGCACGCGCTGCACATTGTTCCCGTCGCTTGTAGCAGAGGTAACGGGGAGCTGAACTGTGTGAGGAAATGACTTTCTAATGGAAACATCTGTGCTCTTGAATTAGGCACAAGATCAAGTCTGAGGATGGGGCTGAGCCATGAAGCCAAAGGAAAGCGTTCCCTTGTGGGTGGGCTGCCACGCCGTGTCCCCTTCTGCAGGGGAAAGTCATGCTTTCCAGAGACACGGATCATTTAATTTATTTAATGGCAATCAGAGGATCATGTTTTTGCAGGAAACCTAAACTACACAGGTTCCTCTTGTGTTTAAAACGCAATTGTGGGAGCAGATCCTGAGCTGGCGTACATGGACGTTGCTCTCCTGACCTCGGTGGCGTGACAGCAACACGTGCCGGAGCACCCCGTGACTGAAGGACAACGTGGAGAGGGCAGCGCTTGGAGTTATCCCAGCAAGAGAATTTGCAAAGGGTGACTTGGGGACACCAAAACTGGCCTTTGTCACTGCATCGGTGAGGTGTCGGTGTTGATAGGGAAGACCTAATTTGAATCATGAAGTGAATGCCACATTAGAGCTGGTGTTGGGGATATGGGCAGGGACATGGAAGAGCAGGGCAGGGAACAGGCGGCTGGAAAGCCCCCAAGAGATGAAGGAGTAGTGAGTACCAAACTGAGCATCGTACCTCTTCCTTGCCTGTGAGAGTGGTACCTTCATCTGGGCTGTGAGATCCTGCCCTAAGGACACTGGTTCCTTAGTTACCTTGGTAACCCAACACTCCCCACACCACAATGTGAGATCAGGGACCGGGATCCCTGTTCCCCGTGAGATCCTGTAAAAGGGGAGAGGGGTTGGGTCAAGGCAGACAGGGAACTGGTGGTCCTTGGGATATTAAAGCTCTTTAAAATATTTCAACAGCAGCTTGCATGCATCCAACCCCCCCTTACACACCCCCAGACGAGCCCAGAGAATTCTCTAAAGAAGCCCAAAGTACCTTTTAAAACCGTGAATGATATTTTATAACCTTCCCAGAGAGAGGAAGGTCACGTTAGCCCCCTTTCCAAAGGGCTGCTGTGGAGGCGCAGTTTGGGATCCAGCCAGTGTCCTGGAGGGAGTCGATGGCAGTGTTGTTTAGGTTGGAGCTGCTGAAGACGTTGACAGAGAAAATATTTTCTGTTCCCACAGAAAGAAAGCATGCTGCAAAGTTTTTATTGAGCAAAAACTTGTGCTGAAAAAATCAGAGCTGTGGCCAAAGCACAACTAAAATGCAGCGAGCACTTAGGAAACATTTGTTAAGCCCCAAGAACTTTGCTTGCCACGAGCAAGAGTGTCCCTGCACATGTTGCTTAAATTAATTTCCCTCTGCATTAAGGATCTTTATTTTATTAACTTTAATGTTTATAAAAACAACCATCAAAGGTAGCTGAGATGCTGTTAAACTTTAAAGATAATTAAAATAAAGCCAGCCTGAGAACCAGCCAAACAGGGTGAGAGAACATCTGAAAAAAGATGGGAAAGCCAAAAAATCATCAGGAAGGACTTGATGCAAATAGCAAAGCTGGGAAAGGAGCTGCTGGGAGGGCCTGGGGATGCTGCAAATAGCCTGGTAGGAGTTGCAGCTGTGCTGGCTGGTACATGGGGGACTAAAGAGCACCCTCCAAACAGCTCTCGCAGCATCTCTGCCACATCCAGCCTCTGGAGACAGATGGGTGATGCTTCAGGGGAGCACCCAGCCAGCGGTGGAGGCCCCGGGCGAGGCAGTGCCTGGGTGCAGGAGGGTGGCGGTGGTGGCACCGGTGCCTTCGGTCACCTCAGATGAGCTTCAGCACTGAGCGCGAGGGCTCACTGTGCTGCTGTGGTTTAAAGCCCTTGTTTGTGAATCCCACTCCTTGTCCTCCTTGTAAGAGGCAGCTTCCCCACCCAACCCGCTGTGTGCAATTAGTGTTTGGCCCCATCAGACTCCTGCTCGGTGCCCTGCCGAGCTGCAAGAGAAAAGCTGGCAGGAATCACCCGGCCCTTTTCTTTTATGGGGCCAGGCAGAAACTTCATTGTTCATTTTAAAGAAAAAAAAAGAAAAAACCCCACCAAACCCATCTGTTTTCTTGAAAAGCCCTCCACCTCTCACCACAGAAAGTCACAGATGCCCCAGCCACACGCGGCCACAGGATGGTGATGAGTCAGGGCAGCAGTGAGGCCGTGGAGTGGGGCTTTAATCAGGGATATCAGCGCAGGGGGGACAGGGATGAGCTCAAACCATCAGTCCCAGCTGGAAATGAGTAGCCGGGCATCTTCACCACTGCTTTGCTCGGTGTTGGGTTGCTGCAGCACATTGGGGACCTGGTATGTTTGTGATTCTGCAGCAGGACGATTCCTCCTGCCAGGTTTGCTCTTTATGCACTGGCTGGCTTTTTCCTCTTTAAAGATACAGAATTAAAATACACATCAGCTGCTGCTCCTGGAGCTCGGGGTGTTTTTGCATCTCCTCTGGAGCATTTGCTCTGCTGTGCTCTCAGGGTGGAGGAGCCAGGGAAGGAGCAGTCTCTCGCTGGGCCTCAGTCTCTGACCCCTGCATTGCTTATGTGAAATTAAGGATAAAGGTTTGCTTTCCCCAGAGATTTGCTAGCCCAGAGGTTTCCATGACGGGTCAGGGTGCTGGACGGGGTCAGCCATACCCTGAGTGGGTGATGCCTCTATTAACCCAACATGTCCCCCAGGGGTGGGCTGTGGGGTCTGCAGGGCATCGGGGGCAGAGAAGGGCACGTTAAGCCTGAGATTAAACCCGCTGCCCCAGTGATGAGCTGTGCTCTGGCCAAGGAGAGCTCTGCCCATCCACAACCCCTGTGCCACCCTCAAGACTCCTCCAGGATAAATGAACCCCTTCACCCCAAGCACTTGCCCTTCGCTCATCTGCATCAAAACTGGTGGCTACCTCGGGGTGGCAGAGCCAGCCCAGCTCCCTGACCTCGCGTCTCACCCCACGTCGGTCCCTGGGGCTCCTCCATCATGGGATGTCGTTCCAGGGAGCAAATCCCTTTTGTTACAGACCAGACACTGTCGAGAAAAAGGCATCCAAAAATAGAAAGTCTGAGCTGTTGAAATGATCCAGCTCAGCAGTGAGCATGTGGGGGGGTGTTCTCCCAGTTCTTCCCGCACTTTATATATGCGTGTATATATATAGTGAAAGTTAACCCCTGGAGACATGCTAAAGGCTTTAAAAATGTGCTCTCTTGGACTAGAGATATTTTTGCCAGGTCTAAAAGGACCTTCAAGTTTTTTGCTCTCTGTGCTGCCTGTCAAGGAGGGAGGGCATCAGCCAAGATGAACCCAGGGGTTTTTTATCGGTGGCTGTGGTTCAAGCATCTGCTCTTGCACTGGGCCAAGAGGGCTCGTTGCCTGATTCATGTTGCTCTTTTTTTGTTAATGAGATGTGTTCAGTTATCTGACTGCCCCAGGATGGAACAGCAATACACAGTGAGCTCTGAAATGTCACGGGTGGGCAGAAAGCAGGTGGGGTTTGGGGGAAACGCGCAGGACAAGCCCCTTGATGCCTCGGCAAATGGCATCCCAGTCCCCATCCAGATGTGCTGGGCACCTGGTGGCCCTTGTCCTATGGGGGAAGTGGTTGGTGCCTCCACAACGTGCCTCCCAGGCACTTCGCTGAGCCCTGTGCCCCCATCCCAGGCCGGCTCCGGACCAGCCCCTTCCCAGCCTCACCAGCTTCAGCATTAAATTTCACAGAATCACAGAATCATCCAGGTTGGAAAAGACCTTGAAGATCATCTAGTCCAACCATTAACCTAACACTGTCAGATATTTCAATCCTCTGCATATCATTTCAAGATACGATTGCTTTTTTTTATACTCTTCAAATTCATCTGCAAAAGGGTTTTTTTTGCTTTTTGTATTGTTCATTGACTTCCTTATAAAATGCTGTGGCAAGGCAGCGCTAAAGACTTCCTCAGCGTGCAGCAGCAGGAGGGTGGCTGTGAGGGAGGGAAAAGGAAGTGCAGAAAACACCCACTCGAAACCTAACAGGATCCAACCCAGCTTCCTCCCAGCAGGTTTGCTCCTTCATCACCCCACAAAGTCCATAAAACCCCCCAAATGCTGCTATTCCCAGCTGCCCACACCGCAGCATCCGTGAGCGGGCTGGGGGTGGAAACGGGCTGCTTCAGGCCAATTTAAACATTTTCCCTTTTCCTGTGCAATGTCCTGCCCCCAGGCGTGGGCTCAGCAGAAAGCTGCCTCTTTCCCAGACCTGTGGGGCTGCTCCGAGTGGGACAGGACCCCCTGCCCGTGTGTCACCGCTTCGGGTGAGACCCCAGTGGTTGAAGCAACAGGAGAAGGCGGCTCAAACGCTGTGGGTGTTGCACTGGAAATGGCCCTAAAATGCTTCTGGTGCTCCAAAAAGCTGGTAGAGGGCATCTGTGTGTAACTCATCCCTGTGTGGTGCTGGGGTTGTCTCATCCATGCTGGGTGCCTGCAGTGGGATCGTTGCTTCTCCATTTTGGAATCCACCAGGTTTGGTGGGATGAGATGGGGTAAGCAGCATACGAGTGTCCAACGTTATTCTGGTGAAATGTGATTTATCCTGTTTGGGCTTGTTGCACAGGCTTGATGTGCTTTGCCCAGGTGAGGCTTTGCTCTGCAGATGTGGGTGCAGAAGCAGGGGCTGCTTGGATGGGGGTCTGTGCAAGTAAGGATGAGCAGTTGCTGCTTTCTTACGTATTTTCCTTGTGCACGGATGTTGGGAGTGGCTCAAAAGGTGAATCCAGCCCTGAATTGCCCTGCTGTGGGAGCCCTGGCCCTGCAGCCATGTGTGGGAAGAAACGCCAAGGGCAAGGACCGTGGCTGGCGCTGCCGGTTCTGCACGAACCTCGGCTTCTGTCCCAAATAACTTCACCGTCCACAGCATTTCGCTGCGTTTCATCAGGGCAATGCAGAGCGAGGTCTGACTGCAGGCTCCAGCTCATTTCTAGTGCCCAACGCCCTGAGAAAGCCTGCAATTCATTCTAAAATCTGTGATTGACACTACAAACGCTGCTTCTTCATGATTTAACCTTCAAATGTTGCTTCTTCCTCTTCGGACTCTGGGTTTTGAGCTTTTTCCAGCCTTTCTGCAGCTCCGGGAGCTGGAGCCTTCCCTCTAGTGCCAGCTGAGCTGGTTGTATCAGGCCAGGAGCGGAGGCTCTGAGGAAAACCATAAATATTGTGAGACTGGTGGTGAAGCAGGGAGCTGGCAGGAGGGGAGGGAGAGACGGAGGGAGGCTGCGGATTCTGCATTTTTGCTGGGGCCTCAGCAGAGCCCAATAGTTAATCATTAAAATATGCTTATATGTAACTAATCTCTGTAGGACAATGAACTGAGAAATTATTTAACGCAATTTAAATGGGTCATAGTAGTCACTATAATAAATGTGCCTCAAGCCAATGGGAGCTATCAGGCTCCTATAAAAGCGGGTGGGGAAGAAATAGCAGCTGGCGGGAAGAGATCACCAAAGACCCGATGTGCGTCCTGAGACGCCTCTCGACACGTGGAGATCCTCCCAATCTGCCTGAAATCAGGCTCCGGCTCCCAGCTGAGCCCTTCTTCAAATACTGGTGATCCTTTCAGCGGTCAGTGGCTGCGGTGGGACGGACGGGGTCTGCCTGGAGCCAGCACTCACTGCTACTTGGCCCTGCTGATGGGGACCAGAATCGCCTATTTAAGACTAAAAAGGTGAAATTCAGCAATGCTGTGAGCTGGGGGTTGCGTCGCTTGGGTCGGGGGTGAGGGGGATGCTCTTCCAAGAGGTGGGTTGGACTCGGGGCAGTGGCTGGTTTTGATGAAAGCCCCATTTGGGCTTGCAGTTTTGGAGATGTGATGGTATTCGCAGTGTTATCACAGAGTTATCCTGTGGGACACGCAGCACCGAGCAGGCACCGCTGGCAGGGCTTTGCAGCAGCTCTATAAGGGAAATAGAGTAGGGGGCGAATGAATGGAAATGGATTTTAGTGGACTTTGATCAGCCTGTGAGAGGGATTATATCATCCGGGTGCTTCATGAGCTGACCCCGACAGCAGTCTCAAGTCTCAGCCTCCTGTGAGCTCAGCACTTGGCTCCCAGCCTTCCCACCAGTGTGTTTCTTATCCCTGGTATCATTTGCAGCCTCGTGGGACCAATGCACTGAGCGCCGTTGGTGAGCGCAGCTGAGACCCTCCAGCTTAGCATTGGCCATGACTGGGGTGAGAATGTATCTGCTGGAGGGAGAAGTGACACTGAGCTTTCTGCCAGCCTTGTTGCCTGCCTTAAAATAACCCCAAAGAAGTGTTAAGTGCAGTTATTTGTAGCTCTACAGTACAGTGCACACCGCTGCCCTTGCTGCCAGCCCTTAGATAAGCAGTAAATCCCAACAACTCCAGACATTAGTTTCATCCTGCTACTTGCTTTTTCTCCAGTCTTTTAGTTTAATAGTGTATCTGTCTCTTTTTGTGATTTTTCTGTCTTTCGTCCAATTTTAAGTCATATACATCTGATTTATACCAAACTCCACATTACATGAAATCAGCTTTCAGCTCTCTTTTCCCTGCTTGCAAATAAGCAAATGGGTGTAAGGACTTTCAGAGGTAATCGTGGCTGCGCTGGCCAGCTGCTCTCCGATCCAGAAAATAAAGAGCACAGCCTGTTTCCTGTTAAATTTTGCTGGTTGCGCTGATTTACATTGTTTGTCTCGTGTTTTATGGCTTCCAAGCTGATGTTGCGTTAAGCTGGCTGGAGTTTAGGCAAGAAATCAAATGCAGGCACTGGCAGGCTTCCCCAAATGCATTCATGAGGGTTGATCGCATAGTCACATTTTCTTAGTCACTGGAGGAGAAATAGCGGCGCTGCCTCGCTTGTGTCCTGGCTGGTTTGCATCGATGCTGTGCTGGTAAAAGGCACTTGTTGGACAATTTTGAAAATTCAAATTGTGGGACAATGCAGGTGGCAGAGAGGCTGTGTCACCCTGTGCCGTGGCTGGGTGCTCCTCCAGCTGCCGGAACGGTGGTTTGGTGGCCGTGAGGCTTCTCCTGTCTTTATTTTGACCCATGAGCTTCTTTTTAAAAGCTTGTATTCTTCCCCATCGTGTTGAGGAGGGAAGCGAGAGAGCGGCTGCGTGGGTGCCTGGCCACCCCACCAAAACTACGGACTGGGGCAGAAATTCATATATCTCTGTGTGTGTGTGTGTGTGTATAGAATATCTCAAGTTGGAAGGGACCTGTAAGGATCATCCAGTCCAACTCCCTGCTCCTCGCAGGACTACCTAAAACTAAGACATACAACAAAAAGCATCATTCAGATGCTCCTTGAACTCTGACAGGCTTGGTGCTGTCACCACTTCCCTTGGGAGTATTCCAGTGTATGTATGTACATTATATATATATAAAAAAATGTGTTTTAGGCAAAGCAGGATGAGTTTCTCACGTCCTTGCACAGGGTATGCCGATGCCGTTGGGACTCCGTGCAGATAAATGGGGTTGTGTGTTGCTGCAGCCGGCGGCTGCAGGTCAGCGCTTTGCCGGGACGGCCGTGCCGCGGGCAGCAAGGAGGAGAGAGCTGCCTTGCACCCGAGGCCGGCACGGGGAGGTTGTTCATACGGGCACGGCTGATTTGAGGTGGCACGTTGCAGATCTGGGTCCTGGATGGTTCGCTACTGTCATCCTTGCTGGCTTTCAGCAAGTCTGTGCAATGAGCTGTGGAGGTGTCCACAGGAAAAAAAAATAAAAACCACAAAATCAACTGCTTTCCCTCCATCTCGGGTCAGTCAGAGGCTGTCAGCAGAGCAAGGCAGGGATTTCTGCCCTAAGGAACCCAAAGTATTTGGAATCGAAAGCCCTGATCTAAGGGCAAAACCTTCTCGCCGGCCACACGAGTGAAGAAAGTTTCTTATTTCGTTTTATAAGCGTCTGCAGCATGTTGGCTGAGGAGTTCGGCCCTTTCTGCTCCATTTCTGGCAGAGAAAGTCTCGTTTTTTCCTCAGGAAAACAAGAAATAGAATATTCCTCCAGAATTGAATGTGAGAGAACGTGCAGAAGTTAATATTAGGGAATACACCGACAGAATTCAGCAGGTTCCTACAGCAATAGGTCACATGGCATTTGGCATTCACTGTAAATGTTCTATTTATGTGTGTGTGTTTGGAAATAACGGAGAAGCCATGTGGGGGGGATTGGATGCTGGATGGGCTGAGTGAGTCCTGATTTTGCTATTTCTGCTCCCTCCCTCCATCACAGTCTGGAAAACTGGCGTATTGATGGTTGCTCTCTTTTGTTGACTTAAAAGTGCTATTGCAGGAAGATGGGTTCATTATTTGCCTCTGCTGGTGCAATTTTGGTTTTCTTAAGGAAAAAGAAAGAGATTGTTTCTTTTTGTGCCTCAGGTTTTTTGCATAAATGGGCAGAGTTTTGGTAGATGATTTCTTTGGTGCATTTTATTCTTCTCTGTACTGCTTTTTTAATTTAACATCTGTTTTATAGTTGAGGGGGATATTATCCGGTGGATAGAGCTGGGGATGGGGAGAAAGGAGGTCTGGATTTTGTAGCTTGTCTAACATGGATTTATAGTTTCATATAGGCCATTTTTTTGGTGGGTGCAGATTTCCAACATCTTCACACCCTCAGGTTCTCCGCTTGGGTCTCACCGCTCCCATCACCTCTCTAACGAAGGAGCCTCCTCTATTTTCAATTAGGGCTATTTCTCTCCCTGTAGCAAACCCAGCAGCTGCCTGAGAAACATTAAATGCCACAATCCCATTTTGAAAGGCCACCATAAAAATAAATGATTGATGGAAACCAAACAAGAAGGAGGGAGCTCTGCAGAAGGTACCGCTCCTCCCTCCCCTATTGACTCTTCTCCCAGACTTTGGCCCGGGGGCTCTGGCTTCACCCATTTCATAACGTGCCTCGCTCAAGACCTGAAGATACGGCCTTGGGAATAAAAAATGGGTCTAAACCAGGGTTTTTCAAGCAACATCCTGGGCTGAGCTGTTCAGCCACTGCAAACAGGGAACACTGCCAGGGTAGGGTGCTGGATCCAGCAGATGAGCCTGTCCCCAAAAGCAATGGGATTTTATTAAGTATTTTTTTTAGGGCTTCACATTACCCTCCTCATCTCCCCCCGGGGAAGGTGCCAAGCTCCAATTGCTGAAATGATGCTTGGTGGTGATGAGCCTGAGAGCAGCGAGGCCACCCAGCAGCCCCCATGGAGGGAGAATTAGGGTTTAATTCAGTTTCTTTTAGCTGACAAACCAAGCTCAGCCATAAAGGAAGTATGGGGTGATGAAAATACTCTAAGTCTGGAACAAGAAACCATGGTGGGGGTGAGATTTAAATTCTGTCTTGTCTCATCTTTAATAGTTTGAATTTTAACACCCCTTGTAAGAAACTCAGAGAAAAGGGCTGCACCATATATGATTTCATTAGCAGCGCTAATGGTGTTCCTTTAGAGCTTTATGTAATTTTAAAATTGTTTACACTTCTATTGCAAGCTGGCCAGCTAACGAAGGGATGAGTGACGGACTCACTGGGCACTCGGTGTACAGTCACTGCTTTCAAAATGCCTGCACCTTGTGCGTGATAGAGATGCCAACGTGTTTAGATGACAGGATATTTTTGTTTTCAGAACTGCTGTGGTTGCAAGAGCCAAGTCCTGCAAGACCAGCCAAGCTGGCCATCCTGCTCCAGAGAAACTCGTTGCACGGACCGTAGCCAACTGCCCGGGCACGGTGTGTGCAGCCAAGGTGATTTCAGTGACACCATCCCAGCCAGAGGGTTTGAAAGCCTTTGATCTGATGCAAGCAGAGGTCTGTGTCTTTGGCAGTGGGTTTTTTGGGTTTGGGGTTTTTTTAGATGCTGGGGCTTGTGAGCGGCTCCTTCACCTCCTTGCGCTGTTTTCTAGACACAGATGAGATAATTTCTTGTATCACCGGCATTATAAATAAGCTTATGGCTATTTAGCTCATTAAGTGGCCACCACATGTGCTACTACTTTACAAACTTAGGACTTAATCCTGCAAACCACTGGGCATTTTCAGCCATTTCAACTTCACGGGACAAGTCCTGCAAGAAATAGCTTATTCCTCTTCTGTTAAGGGTTGGCGTGCTGCTACCAGTGCTTTCCCAGACAGACACCCACAGATGTGAGGAACGAATGTGCTGAGGACAGGCTGTGAGGGTGCAACAGGACTCTGAGGAGCATCGCTCCTCGCTGGTGGATGAAAGTCCAGCGCTTTGCTCCCTGCCTCCATGACCAGCCATGAAGGGCAGCTCGACAAAAGCAGCCAAGAGCATCACACGTTACTCGAAGCAAATACCTTCAGCAGCGTGGTAGTGGTCATACGAGACTTTATAAGAGCTCCAGCTTAGGCAATCTCTGTGATACTGGATTTTTAAATTTATTCTTTTTTTAAGAAAACCTAAAGAAGGGGAAGGAATTAGGCAATGGTTTGTTCTCAGTTGTTCCCGTGCCGGAGACGAGCGCTCCGCCTGCACACGTCCATTGTGCCACATAGGCAGCTGTCTGCAAGCCAAGAATATGGGAAGATGCCTATAAATGTAAAAGAGGAGAGTATTCACTCCTGCACTGTGAATGGAAAAACAGCTACTTTTATATTTATTGGATGGCTAGGACTGCCTACCGGCTGGAAAAACCCGAGGACTCTGCACCTCCAGAGGCTCCTACAGCTGGGGAAAAAATCTCCCCATGAAATAAATACATCTGATGCCTAAAACGCCTTGCCTGTGAGAACAGGGATGAGGACTTCACAGAGATATTCCTAGCCCCGTAATTATTTCTCCAGGCATGTGGAAAGATCAATTCTCAGCTGTCACATTTATAAAGCAGCAGACGTGAGATCAGACAGAGATGGGGGAATGTAGAGCTATTTATCACAAAGAGCTGCTTTACCGGGTCGGAGCAGAAACCGCCTTGTTCCTCTCTGAGCTGCAGATGCGTTAAGGTCAGGTTGCAGCTACCTAAAGAAAAGTCCATGTTCTCCTGACTTCAATAATCACAGCTTAAATCCTCCTGAAATGGTGTTTGCAGCAGAAAAGCCATCTCTGCTTAGTGATAGAGCGTGACTCTGCTGGGATTGGGGAAATAAGGGGTTAAAGCTGGGGCTGGAGCTGGCAGGGAGGTGGGTTTCTTGGGGCTGCAGCACTGCGTGGTTTGAACCAGGAGGGTCTGGCTCCGCAAACGTGCCCAGGCCCCTGGCCTGGACCTCCAGCAGTGGTCTGAGCCAGTGCAAAGTGTGTTTGATGTGCAACCAGATCCGACGTGTCACGCTTTGCCTTCTCACGGGACACCAGGCAGCGGGGAGCGAGCTGAGCTTTTATTTTTTCAGGCTGATACCTTTCCTGGCAGGTAGATGCAGCTGCAACATGGGATGGGTGAGAGTGGGTTTGAGGAGCAGGATGAGCCCGTGCCTGCAAGACCGCTGGGGATCACTGCCTGTGAGCCTGGGGCAAAGCTGGAGGTAGAGGAGTGATGCTTTCAGGTTATGCACAAGGATGATGCTGTGTATGCAGGTTAAGCAGATCCTTGTGCTGGCAGCTGAGGCTTTTTGCAGGTAAACACCGAGAATGGCACCTTTCTGATCCCACAGTGATTCTCATGGCTTGGTTTTGCTGGCTTTGGCTGTGAAACACAAATTGTATGGCTACTGAAAGTGCCCAGCGGTGCCCCAGCCCCTCGGTGCACGCACCACGTCTGCTCCAGCATCCCCTGGGGCCAACTTTGCACTGCCAAGGGCAAACTTCGCACTGGCAACATGATCGATACACAAGGCAGCCGGGCCAGAAAAATAATATCGGTAGCAGAGAAAAGCAATAAAAATGAGCATGCCTCTGGGAAACGTAGAGAGAGACATTAACGTCCTTCCAAGTTAAACAGCATCCTCGCTGGGTTCTCAGCTGACAGGTTTGCTCTGCTCGTAAGACAGACTGCGTTAAGTGCAAGGTGTGATTCTGGGGGCAGAAACATCTATTCAGCAGAAACATCTCATTCTGCTGTGAGGGGATGCAGAGGGATTCATCAGCTTCATGTCTTGTGGGGCCTGTTTTCCCTAAACTCAGAGGCTTGTGAACATAGTCCTTGGATGGTCTCCTCCTCTGGGGACTGTAAGTCTTCCCTGAACATCCAGGCTGGGGTTTTTTTGGCTCAGTCTGCACTTACAGACACCGCTGGGATCCATCTGCGGTCCTGGGGACCAGCTGCCCCCATTGCTCCCCATCCTGTCATGATGTGCAGCCAGGAGCAGGGTATTCCTGTCCCCTGCCCTTGCTCCTGGGGTCTAGAATAACCCTCGGCCCAAGATAAATTTAGGTCATTACAGAGGCCAGGATGTGGAGAGAGATGCTGCCCCATGGTCCTCCCCTGGCCAAGGCACCCACCGAGGGCTTGAAGTCTGTGCTGGTTTAACTGCCAGCAGTTTACTTTGTCAGTAAAGTGTTAAGTCCATCCTTTTTCCTCTAGTTAGAGGGCAGTTTGTTCATATTCGTAAAGGCAGAGATAACGGGATTGACTTAAGCACATCTTTGACTCAGAGCCAACTAAGCACTTAAGCGAGGTTGCTTGGGGGAGGAAGGATGCCCAGCTGTGCTCTGGGCTTCGAGACAGCACAGGCACACGCGGGGCTTGGGATTTCTGGATTACTTCTACCTAAAGGCCAAATGAATTTCCCAGACGCATAGCACAAGCTGAAATCCAACCGAGTTTCTTTGTGCTTTATCGCATCAGGATCCTCCTCCAAATTCCTCTGTTCCCTCAGTTCCTTCTGTAATGGATCTGTCCATATATATCATTCTATAACAGAGGTAACAAGGAGATTTGGGTTTTTTTGAGGCAGAAGCAACAGCTGAGCCTCTCACCCCCCTGGCTTTCAAAACCGCCTTTAGTGAGCATGGGGATGAAAGCCACAAGCACTAAAGCTCCTCCATCTGCCTCTCAGCAAAGGAGAGATCCTCCCCATGCAAGACAGCCAGCGAAAAGCCGGGTTGTGCAATTGCTGCTGAGGCATTCGAGGAAAACGAATAATATTTAACAGTTCTGGCAAGAACATGTCTAAGCCAGCAAGTTCAGCTCTCTTTGCTCTGGACCGGGGAATGAGCTGGGCAGAGCCAGAGGGAAATTCTTTGCATTCTTAGGATTCAGAAGGTGGAATTAAGGTAAAATACTCCTGGATGAGGGCCAGGATATCTGGACTAGCAAACTGTCTCTTGCTTTTAAACATGACACTCAAATTGTATTCAGCACTACTTTTGGAGTGGAGTTGGTGTCAGGAAAAGCGTTGCATTAAAAGTTCAGGGAGGGAAGAAAAAAGACCTGGTTTTGTCTCTGAATGTGCCAGGCTTCCAGTTAGCAGAGGTCAGGGCAGTGCTGCTGGGGACTTCGCTCACTCGTGCACTGGCCCAGCAACTTGTATGATGTGGTAGGAAAGATGCTGCTCACCGGGTGGGCGTTGGTATGAGTGTAAGGCAGCACAATCTGTCACTGCTGCTGGAGCCGGCAGGAAGGGAGGGCAGATGCAGCCACCAGGCTCAGTCCCTCCAGGCGATGATGTCCAGCTGGTCTCTGCCATAGCAGTGATTCAGAGAAAAGCTTTGGTTCATGTTGTGGCTCACATTCGGAAATAACATGAAAAAAAAAGTTTAATACAGGCTCCTAAGTAGCACAAGCTTTCAGGACTCAGGGCTGCTCTTCCTTCCTCCTCCTCCCACCAGATGTGCAGTGTGGCACTGCTAGAAATTAAAGCATGGGAACAACCGTAAGCCATGCCACTGCCTAGGGAAAACCGGGCACAAAGCAGACACAGTCACCAGGACCTGCTTCTATTTGTCTTGGAGCTCAGCAAACCCTGAGCTGTGGCCCTGCAGCACCAGCCCTGCTCCCCCCTGAGCGGCAGCTTTGGTCCTGGGCTCATCCGTCATCCCGTGTGTGTGGCTGAGCCCCCGGCAAGCAGACATTATTTCTGAGCTTCAAGGAGTAAAGCAGGAACAAGCCAACAAGGAACAGCCAATGCAGCTGTCAAATAATGAGCAATTAAGTGCTATCGCTTCTTGTAGTGTTTATCCACCGGCAACAGCAACTTAACGGCTGAGAGTTAAGCTCTGCCTGTACCGAGACTTTGCGTGATGCAATATTTGATGGGTTATTTGATCCGTGGCTCCCGGACAAGCACTGATTAAAGAAGGGCCCAGCGTGGGGCACCTGCTACGTACGGTAGCTCTGTCTGCTTCGCACAGCGGTGTCCTGCTTTCCCCCTTTCCCTTGAAGAACAACATTTTTTCTGCCCTGGAGGCATTGTTTGATTGCCACAGATTGGAAGCCTTTAAAAGGGACTATCTGTGTGAGTCACAGTTAAAGCTGTAAAAGAAAAACCAATAAAGCAATCTGAAAAGTGCTGTTTAATGGATTGAGGCAAACTTACTGGAAACAGGATACACACTGTTTCATCTTTAAATCATTAGTTCAAATCCAGCTGCATTTGGGAGCAAATGACATTTATTCCCTGTCAATAGCTGTCAGAGAGAAGAAATTTGAAAATAATTTTACCACCCAAAAGGAGTTTCTGGTTTCTCTACGCTCCCAGCAGCTCCCTGAGCACGTTTGAAAGCCCTACAGGCGTTAGGACTCTTAAAATCTCAGTCTTTACAGGGCAGAGCTCTTCCTGACCTGAAAATACTGAGCCTGCATGTAGATACATGCTCACATGGCTGCCTTCACTTAATTTTCGTAACAATTAAAACACGCATGAGCCACACTGCATTCAGCCCTCTCGGTAGCGACGCTTCTCTGTCACCTCGGTGAAGCAGCAGGCAGAACAAGCCACTCATCTGTACTGGCTCTCCGGGCAGCACCGGCAGCGAGCGTTGGATCATCAGTATCAGTGGAAACCACGTCCTGACAGGCTTGTAAAAGTTTTATGATAGGCGCTTTGCAAGGGCTGTGAGACACAAGGTAATGGGCTGTGATTAATTCTTTCATCCTGACGGTACCGCTGTCAGCTCAGGCACCGTCGCTCCGCATCTCGTGAGGCTGGGATGACGGCAAAGCCCAGCTGGTTATCTCCACAGCCACGCAGGATTTGTACCGTCTCTCTGGGAGTGAGTCAGACCTGATTTTAGGGCTTTCAGGATTAAAAGGGGATGTTCTTCCACACGGTGGTTTCCATCCCTTTTATACCAAGGTCTCGCTGCAGGTGCTGTCTCCCTGCCTCAGTGTCCCCAGCCAGTCAAGCCCTCACCAAGTCCAGTCGCACCCCATCAGTGGTGGCTCTCGTTAGCTGCCAGCCCCGTGCTGTGCTGCCCCGTTGCAGTGGCGGCAGAGGGGACGCTCCAGCTGCAGGAGGGTTTGGGAGGCAGAGGGCAAAGGGCACAAACATCTGTCGGGGATGAGCAGGGATGAGTGTTGATTACCACTGCTCATTGCAGAGGCAGCTTTTCCCAGACTTTATTTTGGGCTGGCATCATGTTAAATCCCTTTAGCTGATTTTTTTTTTTTTTTTCTTCCCCATTTGGCAAGCAACACAAATCTGGGGAGTGTTCTAGGGGATTGTTCCCTTTGATATGACCCTGCAGCAGCACTGACTTTTCCACGGGGTGATGGCAGCTGGGCCAGAGCTCCTGTATTTAAAGAAGAAATATGTTTTCAGTTTGATTCAGCCTTTACATATCACTATGTTAATGTTAACAAGTCGAGATCAACCTATTTTCCTGTTTTTTAGGGATAAAAGCTGTCTTTCTGCATAGAGCACTGAGAAGGAGGGGGTTAGGATGGCCTAAGGCCAGTCTTTGTTAGACGTGAGTTAATGTATAGATGTGAGTCTCCTCATACAGCTACACTTCCAGGGGCAAAGTGCTGGTGCAAATCACCCTCGCTCCTTGCCTGGCTGCTTCACCCAGCTGTGGGTCAGAGGAGTTGTGAGATGTGCTGGCAGCCGGCTCGGGCTCGAGCCTATGCTCCAGCCTGGTGCTATTCCAGATGTTTGCACAGCTGCACACCTGGTGAGCACATGGCTTGTGCTTCCCTGCTGCCGCAAAACAGGTGTGGGACACCCGAGGACACCTGAGCTCTGAGCCAGGCGGTGCTCGCTGCTGTCCTGTGCTGTCAGTGCCTCACGTCTATTAAAATGTTTAACTGTAGCTTTTATCAATTTATCTGACAGTTGCAGCGCTTAGAACCTGGACTGTCTGTTTTGGATGGTTTCAACTGCAAGACCGACCTCGGAAACCGAAGCCAGTGGGTGACATTCGGTCAAGAGTTTTCTTGTTGAAACGCTCAGTTCCAGCCTTTACCTTTCTTTTTTCGCCATGCTGGTGTGGTTTGGTGGAGTGAGGTGTGACAAAATCCAGCTGTTCCCAGCTACCAACATCTGTCTGGCACAGCTGTCCAGCCGTTGGTGCACATGGGCTCCTCCAGATGCTCACGTGGCGCCCGCCCGCCCCAGCTGTGCGCTCCAGATGTTTCCCGCCGCGCCAGCAGGGGTTAACGCCCCCCGGACCCGCCCCCTCGGTTGTCAATCTTCAGCGCCGGCCCAACCGCGTCCCGCGACACATCGAGGCCCGCGACCAATCAGGGCGTGGTTGTGATTTCCATGGCAGCCGCAGCCGCGCGGCTGAGGGGAGGCGGCGGTGGCGGTGGCGCAGCCGGTCCCGGTCCCGGTCCCGGTCCCGGTCCCGGTCCCGACGCACTGCGATGGTGCCTGAGGGCAGCCGCGGCGGAGGAGGGGCAGCGGTGCTGCTGCTGCGCGGCTCTCGCCCGGCCCTGGCAGCGGCCGCCGCGGCGCGGGGGCGGCGGCAGCGCAGGTGAGGAGCCGCTGCCCGCCGCGCACCTGAGGCGGGAGGCTGCGGCGGGGCGGAGCGGGCCCCGGGCGCGGCCGTTCCCCCCCGCTCCCGCCTCACCGTTCGCGCAGCCCCGGCGGCAGCCGCTGCGCTCCGCCCTGCCCCGCCCGGCGCCGGGGCGGCTCCGGTGCTGCCAGAGCCGTCGCCTTTGTCGGCCGGGCTGGGGGGCGGCCGCGGCCTGAGGCGGCGGCGGTTGGGAGCAGCTCACGCGCCCCTCAGGCGGCCCCCGCGCCCCTCAGGCGCCGCTGCCGGCCGGGGGGGCCGGGCCGGGCCGGGCCGTGCCGGTCGGGGCACTCGGCTGTGCGGGCATCGCCGCCGGTCCCGTCGCTGCAGCCGGGAGCGCCCGAGGATGCGCGGCGGGGCCCACTCGCTGCTTCCCGCCGGTGCCGTGGCGGGGTGTGCGGCGGATCCGAGCCGGGTAAATCGGAAAGTTTCCGTACGGGCGGGCTGACTTGCTTAAAGAGCTCCCAGCGCTTCTGATGTCTTTGTTCAGCAGCCGAGATGTGTCGGGGGAGGCTGGCCGCGGGTGCTGCGCCGCGACCGGGGAGGCACCCAGAAACAGATTTACAGCGCTGCGTTTACATCTGCAAACACAACGTTTTTCGTAGTATGTGTAAGCATTCTAGCGATAGTTGTATAGCAGTGGACCTAACACGTCTCGTAGCTGGAAGTAGTTTTGCTGGTGGTATTGCTGCAAGAAGTCATTTGCATGTGTTATTGTGAACGTGTTGTGCAAATTTTTGTAGGTCTATATCTTTTTAGTGTTATTAAGCAGTTTTTAAAGTACCTTATGGTATAATGGAGTGCAGAAATCCCTCTTGGGAGGCACAGTACGCATAAAAGTGCATAGAACAGTAGCTCGTTTGCTGTTAGTGTGCCACTGACTTTTTCCTTCTCTTTTTTTAAGTAGAAATGTTGAGCTTAAACCTATGCGCGTTGCCAGTAAAATTCCTTTTGCTGTACTGTTCTCCAGCAGTAACTGTAGTACTTAACAAATGCTGTGTAGTCTTGCGTAACTGGGAGCATGTTGGTAACTGTTTTTTGATCATTCAATATGCAAATCCAAATAACTTGCTCTATGTATTATATAGGTAGGTAGAGCAGAATATATACAGTCCTTTGATTTCATTCGAAGTAGAACATTTTAATTAAATGTACTTTAAACTTATCTTAGAGGTCTTAAATGTTGAAAAACCTAAAAATACTGAATTCTGAGTGCTTTGGTAACCTTATTAGCTGGTTTGGATCTGGTATGTTTTTTCTCTTGCTTGTTAAGAAAGCTTGTAAGTGTTAGATCTAGAGAAGGGACAAATGCTTCTGAATTTCTCTTTATACACACACACATATATATTTGTGTGTGTATATATCTGTTTAGTAGAGGATTATGAAGAAAGTGGGGTTTTGGGAGGGGTTAACTGGTAAAAGGAAAGGGTACAGCTTGCTTCATCTTTTACCTATTGATTATATGAGGGAAGTGCATAAATACGAGCACATCTTTTTTTAATCCTTGTAATGTGATTGTACTAGCAATTGTGGAATTATTACATAATTGTATGCAGTCTTCCCCAATATGGAAACTTTGGATTCAGAAGTGGACTATGGCTGTGAAAGTTAATTGGGCATTTACAATTTTTCAGAGCTTTAGATTAAAAGAAAAAAAAAAAAACAAAAAAAAACCACAACCCAAAAAAACCTAAAAAAAAAAAGTCTAGGTTCAAAGGAATGCAGATGTGTGAACAACATTCCCTCATAGTTCACACTGTAGGAACTGTAAGGGAATGTTGTTCACACATCTGCATTTCCTTATACTAATTTTATCCAACTTTGTCCTATCATTCTACTTGTCAAACCACTCTGCGTGAAGACTGGCTTCGCTAGGTCTAGTTGGCTGTCTTTCATCCCACATGCGTTCTGCCAGGTGACTTACTGCTTATTTCTTTGTAGAGATGAATAAAAATTGCTCATTTTATTCTTATCTTTTTTTGCTGTATAACTAATGGGGGGAGAAAGCTAGAGAAAACAACTGCAGGGCTTGAGAGCCACGAAGACTTAAAAAGCTAAAGATGGACTTGGTACTGAAGGCTTCTTGATTTTTTTATTTCTAGTTTTGCTGAGTATTTTGCTTGGAGTTTGATTGCTTGTGCTGTACTTTGCCATTCCTCTCACATTCTGTTATGTGACTGGTAGTAATACATGATACCTTGTCTTTGGGGAAATCATTAAGGTGATTGTGCAGACGTTGCTTTGAAGGCATAAAAATGCTTCCTGAATACTTAAATGATTTTTGAAACATTCTTTTAAATGATCTTACGGTGGTTTGGGTAGCTTCTTGAAGTGGTATACTCTGAATATTTCAGTCTTGTTCCTTGGTGTTGTGCTATACCATTATCATGTATCTGTCAGCTTTCCTATGCAATCTTCTTTGTGGTGAACAGAGACGAACAACCAGAAACAAACCAGTTCACTGAAGGAAAGGGTTTATGGAATTCCTTTCTTTCAGCATTCCTAAATGAAAGTTAAAGACTAACATTGTATGCAAGGTCTTCTTACTTGGACTGTTTGATGAACTTAATATAGAACTTCCTCTAAGAAATATATTGTCACCAGTTTTCTGTATGTATATTGTTTTGAAGATGATTCTTGAGAATTTTCAGTATCTGCTGCCTTTCTGGTATTTATTTTTACAGAAGAAAAGTGAAGGTGCAAGAAGAGACAAGGAAGATACTGACGTGGTTGACACTTGCTTCTTTAAGTCCTAGCAACATTTTCCTTTCTCCTTCTGCAGTCAAGAGCAGAGAGTGGCAATGGATAACAATAGTGTAGGCTTTTTTTCCCTTCAATTTAGCTACTTTGCCACTGTAAAATGAATTTCCTCTTCAGATTTATACCACAAGCTTCGTGTGTAGTAGTCAGACTGCAGTTGTGCACCTGAACACATCTCTGAACTGTGAGAATCTTTTATTTCTGGCATCTGTATTTTGGAGTCTACTGCAGAAAGCCTAAGGGGGGTGTGTGTGTGTCATGGCCCCACAGACTAAAGGATTGAGTAGACCTCCTAAGTAGGAGAAGAAAATCATAGGAACATGGTAGGAGGTCATGAGGGTAAACTAAAAATGTGAGGGGAAAGACAACTTTCCAGCAGTATGAACTCTAGCATTCTTCCCCTCACCTCTGTCCTGAGTGTGATCTTTCCTCCCAGCAAAGTTCTCCAGAGGCGCTGAGGTCGAACACTGTGATGAACACTTGGACGGATGCAGGAACAAGATGTACTCACAAAAATCTTAAGTAGTGCTACTATACTTGCTCTTCCTAGAAAGAGATTTGGTAATCAGAATCTGAGCCACCAGTTCAGGAGATGGAAGCAGAGGACAAGCTAATCACTGAAAAATGCTTTATATATATGTGGGTTGGGTTTTTTTGAGATGAATAATGCCAGTGTTGCTCTCCTGTCAGCTTAGCCTTGGTAAAAGCTGCCTGGTTGAACATGAGAAGGGAGGTGGTCATCACTCGTTCCAGGCTCCAAAGTGAAAGTCTGAGCTCTGGAGCTTATGAGGATTTCTTATTATTGGGTGGTAATGGATCATCTTTTTTCCCCTGGCAGGGAGTGCTTTAAACAACAACAAAACCCAAACTGTTCTAACATAAAATACAAATGAATGACTTGCTTCTTGACTAAGCTAAAAATCTTCAACATTTTTTGGATGAACTTGAGGAAAAAGGCCTTGACCCGCTGCATGTAGTGGGAGGGGAGGAGGGAGAGAATTAGTGTGTGCAGAAGGAAGAAACAAAGCAGTCATTTTTGCTTTGCTAACATCATCTTGTGGCTGACTCACAGGCCTGACTTTTCTGGGAATAAAATTCAGTTACATATACTTTTGCTTAGCTGCACATTCTCGTACTGAAACTTGTAGATCCTGACTCTGTCTTTTTTTTTTGAGTTACACTTAAATCTTTCTAGGAATTAGTTTTAGTCTGTCATTTGAAACTGTTGCTGCTAAACGCCTTCTCTACGGTTCTAGTCATCTTCAACTTCCTCAACTTATGACTGTGTTGTGTGTGTGAGGGGGTTGTGTTTGTTTTAGGTGGGGTTTTTTATTTAGTGTTTTGTTTTGAAACATTTTTGTTAGGAGTTGTCTGTGCTTTTAGGTGGAGTGGCACTCTGCACTTCTCGGGTCATAGTGGGTAAAAATGCCACAGTTTTTCAAAGCTCTAATTAAAAGATGACAAGGGATTGCTGATTACCTTGTTGTGATTTTTTAAATGCTGTCAATTCAGTTACTGTTAACAGCAGAACATTAATGACTTGTAATGATCCTTCAGGTTGACAGATGTGATCCAGAGTGCTTATTCATGTAGAGGAGGGAGAAGGTGGGGTTTATTTGCAAGCTGCTAGAAGGGCAGTGACTTACATATGTCATGCTTGTCCCAGAGAGCTTTATATGTAACTTTAGGCACAGAAGGGGGGTTGCTGGCTTGTAGAATAGATTAGTTTACTGAGAAGTGCTGTCTCTAACTGCTCCTTGGCTGGTTTCCTGACGTACAAAGTCCAGGTCTTGCCACAGTTTATGGCAGTTGTGTGCTCCAGGTAAAAAAAAAAAAAAACAAAACCAAAATGGTAGCACAGAAGGTTGCAGGAGAGCTTAATACTAGCTCTTTACGGTCTTGCAGCCTTTGGCATCTTTCAATTAGCAAAATTACTGTATCAAATAAAAGCATCTGTCATTCCTTGGTGTGGGATTTTTAGTCACATGGATGAGTTTTTGGTTTTGTAGGTGAGTGGTCAATACTTGCAGCAGTTTAGGAAACCTACTCACAGACTGCAACCCTTATTTGCATTCACAGCTGAAACTGCGCAGAGAGGGCGTCGTCATTCTGCTTTACCCAACCTGTGAATTGAGGATTTCAGCCTTCAGTCAACGGGCTTTCCTCCCATACTGCTGGTATCTGGGTTTGTTTTGGTTTGATTTTCTTAAATTGTATTCTCTTTTAATTATATTCTAATATAAACAATCAGTGCAAAACAGTTAATGCACTTGGTCTTGAGATGTTTTTCTCTAGTGATCAGCTACCTAACTTCTGCATTTGGGGGATGTTAGTGTCTTCAAAGAGTAGTTTTTAGTTTGGAAGATTAAGATTTTTGGGGAGGGCTTTTTTTTTTTTTTTTTCCGGAAATGAGTTTTGTGGAATTTGCTCAAACTGAATAATGTTAGGGATTGTATGAAGTGTAAATATTTGCAGGTCTTATGTGCTCTGTGGCAAAATACTGTTTCTGTTGCGTTAACTCTTCTCTTGAACGAGTGCTGATTTTTAACTAAATCTTTACTGTATCTAAAGCATTTAAAGAGATTCTATGTACTACTTGCTAGTTTTAAGCTGAACAGTGACCTCTTTCCTAATTAAAAGTTAGGTCTGCATGCTGAATCTGTTCAGGAGAGAGACTTTCTTTGGTGCTATGGAAGTATAGACTGTGTGATTTTTTTTTTTTTTCTTTCTTTTTGAGCACTGTTCAGACCACCTCCACTTAAATTTCTGCAACTTTGTTTCTTTTAATGGCCAGTTATTTAAAGTGCAGTTAAAGCCAGCTCTTCAGCAGGGAGGGATATGTAAGTAGAATGAAACTTGTTACAGAGAATGGATTGGTTATGATAGTGGTGATCTGGCAAGAGAGTGTGGGAGAGCTCTTTGCCCATTTCATGTAAAAAAAAGTGAATTAATCATTAAGTTATGATTCCAGTTTAATTTTGGTAACAAAGACTAAAAGCTGAACTTTGAATGTAGTATTGTGACAACTGTTGATTGGAATAAGCTTTGTTAGTGTGAAGGGGCAAGACCTGCTCACAGCTCAGCAACTGGCTCTATTGGATGCACGGCAAGAGAAAAATACTGCCATGACAGATGCCTGCATGAGGAATTCCCTTCCTCCGTTTTCTGTCCCTGCAGTGCCAGGGAGCTAAGTGGGAATTCTGCCCTCTGCCTGTCTGCTGCTGTCTGGTTGCACAGCTTCATAAAACAGGGACTGTGAAGCGCAGGGCTCTTGGCTGCTGAGAGTTGCAGCAGAATCAGCAGGGCAGCCTGACTCCTATGGCCAACCAGTTTGGGAAGGCCAGTGTCCGGTGAGGGACAGGTTCTGGAGAGTCTCGCTCAGATGGTGACTTGAAAACTTCTGAGTCAATGACTACATTTGTGTGAAGGAAAAGGTTAAGTGGATAATGTTTTGGAGAGAGGGTAGAGAGTAGGCATAAGCATGTTCTTCATTCAGGGATGTGTTGTGCTTTGCTGACAAAGATGGAACAGCTTTGAAGAAGCCGGTCATTTAAAATGTTGGTGGTACCTCAGTACTTGGAGCTCCTCACAATTAGAAGCATCTGTGATTCATACTGTTCAGGGAGTTATTTCAGCCCTGAAAAGCAAGCTCTTATTTAAAATTTCAATTAGAGTACTAATTTCATTTGAATTTTGAGAGACAGAGTCAGTTTTCAGCCTACCTCATATGAAAATCCAAAGCTGTTGAACTAACTACAGAATACAGGTAGAACAACTGTCTATTCCATTTGTAACAGTTAATGTAAAAGTAAAGATACAGTGTGCAGGTTGGTGTGAACAGATCAAGTCATCCAGGCAGCAGAGCTGAAGATTTATCTAAGCCAGTGTTGGGTACAGCCCACTGGTATTCACCGTAAGACATGGCATATTATTAGTCCCCCTTGTAAGTGTCTACATTGGAATTCAACAGACAGATTTTTAAACCTTTTGTTTTTATCTGAAGGTTTTGTTCAGACTCATATGCATGTCCAGAAATCATCAATACAGTCTTTGTTTTTCTTCTCATCTGTAAAAATGAAAATAGCTTTGAAATAATGTAATTTGCAGAATCCTAAATGAAAAAAAAATAATGAAAAACCTTGGTTTTATTTTGTGTATCTTGGTTTCAGACTTAATCTCCTTTCATTACAGCTTGGAGAAATAACTTTTAGAATTAAAAAAAAGGGTTATAGAAAATAATTGGTAATAGGCGTGTTAGCTGTGCGAACCCTTAATTCTAATACATTTCTAATTTGTTTTTAAATACTGAGTTATTGTAGAAAATAGTATCATACTTATTTGGGAAAAACTTACAGGAGAAAAGCGTTGGCTTTTGATGTGGTAAAATTCACTTTATTCAAATATTAGTCATACAGAAAAATTGTTCTGTCGCATAGTAATCACGACTGCTTAAATTGTAGATTAGAAAGCAGAATGAAAGCCATGTTATTGATACCTCACAAAATCGATGAGTGGTCTGATTTGCCTCATTTTCTTTTTTGTAATAGTTGTAAGGGTTCAAAATTAAATGATTAATTTAAATGTGATATGGTACAACCAGGAAGAAGATTATACTATGACATAAGTGAAACTTTTTTATGGTATATTTTTCTATTCTATGCTATAAATATAACCATAAACTTCATTAATATGGGCTCCCATAATGCTTTATAAAGCATAGTTGTCTTACTGTTATTGTTACTTTAGATTTGCTACATGGGTTCTTGCCATAAACCTTTTGGTGTAGTAATCATATTTTCAATTTCTTAACTCTGAAGTGTTACCTTTTATCTTGGAGGGAGAAGACTCTTGCTGTCAGACCAGCACAAATAGTTATCTAGATGAAGTAGAAGAGACTATAAGAAAGAGCAAGCTTACTAGCACTACTTAAAAGGAATCCAAACCTTATTTGAAGGTAGAATGCAGTATATACTTTATTCTGACAGTGCTTTATACATGACTTAAAATTTTGCAGTGCTTTAACTCTTGTTTTTTTTCCCTGGGGTGCTGATTGAGAACAGGGTCTATTTTTCTTTCTTCCTAATTTATTCAGTTTTTCAGTATTTCAGCTAACATTTCGCTGGAGTTCAAAACACTGCGTAAAATGTGGGGGGGAGGGTTGGTGGGTTTTTGTGGGTTTTTTTTAATCAATGGAATAATTAATGATTATGGTTATGTTGGGTTTGGGGTTTTTTGAGAGAAATATCTCTAATGGCCAAATTTTAGGTAAAGAAATAAAGAAAAGTTAGGGTAAAATAATTAGTTTTCTTTTGTGTATTGTGCTTTCTATTATCTGGATACTGGGATGGATGACAATTTTTAAGTCAGCATGGCTTGATTCTTTTGTTGTTGTTGCTCTTATTTAAATCAAGACTGATCTTAGTTTTGATCTTAGTCAACTTTAATCCTGGATTGTGTTTGTACTTTTTAATGACTATACACTTCTTTAATCAAAGCTTCCCTTGAAGTAAAAATTGAAGTTTCCCTTACTTGCAAACTATTTTTCTTCATTGCTTAAAGGCCTTGATCAAAAATTGGACACCGTCAGTGTTGATATGTAACTGTGAAACATCTTTTACTATGATCTTGTATCCTGTGAAGCAAAGAAAGCATTTCAAGCCAAGCAGGAAATAATGTAGTTATGTGAAAATGTGACAATGAGCAGGATACTGCTACCATCTATTCAGCAAGCCAGAGTCATTCTAATACTGAAATTCTTCCGTGATTTCTAACATGGTTTGTGTGGGGTGTCTTGTTCATTTGTTTTATCTGGGTGACTGGCTCAGAGAGGTCATTTTTTTTGATCTCTTTTTTTTCTGTAAAACCTCAAGTAAAGAAGAGTGGTTTTGTAATTACTTTTTTAATGTGTAGTCCCCCATATAAATGATGTCTTTGCTTGACCATAAAGTTTAACAGCAGCTATCCAGAATTCTTTCAGAGTTGTTCAAATTGAATTCTTTCAAATATGTTGTTAAAATGTACTAGCAAACTTCTATGTAAGTAGTAATTGTAGTTATGAATCTTGTTCTGTTTTGTGTTGCTTCTGTGGGTAAACAAAGAGGCTTTTTATTATGGGATGATCATGTTTAGACTTTGCATTTACTGGTCTTAATGCAACACCAGGAGATAATTGTCCTACTGAACGCTGTCAGGTATTTCTCTTGATTTATCGTAGTAGTTCTTCACAAAGTTCTAATTTTTTTTTTTTTTCCCCCTGCCTCGCCAGACCTTAATTTATTTTGGATTAGGCTTCCCATGGCATGTGAATTAGAAGATAATTTGAAGTAGAAGGCCTCTTTATTTTGAAGTGACAGTCTTTATCAAAATGGTTGGAAAACTCAAACAGAACTTGCTATTAGCATGTCTGGTGATCAGTTCAGTGACAGTGTTTTATTTGGGCCAACACGCTATGGAGTGTCACCATCGAATAGAAGAACGCAGCCAGCCTGTGAGGATGGAAAGTGTGAGAAGCACAGTAAGAACTGCTTCCAATGTAAATGCGAACAGAACCTTTGCTTACAACAAGGACATGCCTTTAATATTTATTGGAGGAGTACCTCGAAGTGGCACTACCTTAATGCGTGCCATGCTTGATGCCCATCCGGATATTCGATGTGGAGAAGAGACAAGGGTAATCCCACGAATTCTAGCAGTTAAGCAGATGTGGGCTAGATCAAGCAAAGAGAAGATCCGCCTGGATGAAGCTGGAGTCACAGATGAGGTTCTGGACTCAGCCATGCAAGCGTTTTTATTGGAAATCATTGTGAAACATGGGGAGCCTGCTCCATATTTGTGTAACAAAGATCCTTTTGCTTTAAAATCCTTAACTTATCTTGCTAGAATTTTCCCCAATGCCAGATTTCTTCTAATGGTACGGGATGGTCGTGCATCTGTGCATTCCATGATATCTAGAAAAGTCACAATAGCTGGATTTGACCTGAACAGCTACAGAGACTGCTTGACCAAGTGGAATCGTGCTATAGAAACTATGTATAACCAGTGTATGGAGGTTGGTTTTGAAAGGTGTATGCTGGTACATTACGAACAACTTGTATTGCATCCTGAAAGATGGATGAGAACTCTCTTAAAGTTTCTTCGCATCCCATGGAACCAAGCAGTGCTGCACCATGAAGAAATGATTGGAAAAGCAGGGGGTGTTTCTCTTTCAAAGTGAGTATGAGCCTTCCTCCTTTACCTTGTATTGTTCTAAGAGGTAAAATGGTACATTTTTGCATATAAAAGACTACTCATAACTTGGTTTCAGTTTCTAAGTAGCTAATGATGTCTCGGGAAGCTGATTTACGATGCATATTATCTGGAAAATAAGAATAATCTTAACGATTTTCAATCTCGGATTGCTCCCACTAAGCAGCTGTCCCGCTAACATATGTGTATGGAGCATATGAATGAATTTTTAATGGTCAATCAAGCTTGAGTTTTGTTGTCTAGTATCAGCCTTACTTACAGTATAGCTTTGCTTTTCTTTGTGCCCCAAAATAAAGCTGGTCTGTTTTATCTAGACTGGTGTTATTCATCCTAGCAAGATCACCCATTTGATTCAGGCACTTAAGTATTGTTGTCAATGCAAGAATGGCCTTCGAGTTATATTTGCCAAGAACATCCTCTTCCAGGAAACTTGAGAAGCTGTTCCAACAAAATAGAAAGCAGAATTGGCATGCTTTTCTGTTGGCATGTGCTCCTAAAAGGACAAGCATTTCGAATAAAATTAACCTTGTTGTAAGCAAATCTCTCACTATCCTGTTGTGCCATCTGTGCACCTGATTTAGCTACGTTCAGAAACCAAAATCTGCTCTGCTTAGAAAGGCTAGATAGGTATTGTGAAAAGAATAAGTTAATTCTCCAGTTAAACTACTCTGGTTTCTTTGCCACTATTTGCAGCTGAAATACAGAAGCTGTCTAGTCTTTACTTGAGGGGAAAAAGTGTGAATGTTTGAACCTCTTTCCATTTTTGCTATGGCAGATAACATCCAGCAGATTGTCTTGTTTAAGTTTCTAAAATACTGATTAAAAAGCCCTATTCCAGCAACAAGGTATGCCCAGTTAAATTTCTTGGCTTCTGTTTTTTGAATATTTGTCACTGGTCAAGGGCTTCTGAGTAACACAGGAATCTTGCACAGCAAGCTCTGTGGGCTGGGTAGAGACGTGTCAAACTGTTAAATATAGAGTGATTCCATTTTTTTAAAACTACAGTTTTAAGAAATTGTGAGATTTTGTTTATTTAATGCCTAGGGAAGTGACTGGATTTTCTAGTATAGTGAAGGGGAATATGAATTAAAGCAAATCATAGAATTGTTAGTCAGTGGGTACAAAGAGAACTTAAAACTCAGATAATGGTTATATGTTTACCATCTGGAGGTTTTGCATCACCATTCCCCCTGAAGAAACACAGCTGCTACCACTGTGTTCACAGAGCCATCAAGAAGGCATCTCAACCCTTTTTTTTTTTCAGTATTATTCGTTTGCAGATTGAAGCCTTCTGATAACATTAACCTGAAGCAGTGTACTGTTTTATGTCTCTGCAAGCTGTACCTGCATGTGGACTTGTCTTTACTTACCTGTATCATGTTACTGCTTCTCAGGGGCAGCTGAGGGGGGGGGAGTAAACTCACTTTTACTGATCTAAATAGGTGGTTGCCAAGTTCTGTTAAGCATCCTGTAAAAATAACAATGCATAATGCCATTTCCAATAAAATACTACTACTTACAGCTTCCAGATTAGCATTTTTAAAAATTAATGGACGTCTATATTCTAAAAGTCAGTAGCCTTACTGAATTCATACAGTTTCAAGTAATATTTCTTGCTAAATCTGGTGGAATGGGATGTGAGGAGTTGAGAATACTTGTTCATGTTTCTAAAAATTAGGAAAATGGATTGTTGAAAGTAAAATGTGGCTTCATGTTTATTTTTGATTCAGAGTTTCAAATTTAAGACAAACGAGTATGAAAGTGTTCTTGTGACCTTCAATCTGTTCACAGAATTCTTTATGCTTTTATTATCTCTCATGAGATGATACATGAAACTAATTATTTCAGAAGGCTCTGGCAATAGTGGAAAAAGAATGGGTTATTAGTGTTATGTCTGTGGTGGTTTTTATCTAATCAAATGCCCTTGAAATAGGTGGTGAGATTTGTTTTTCAGTGGCAAGAGACCTTTATAAATTTATAATGATTTCGGTGACTCAGTCTTTCAAGCGCTGCAGAAAAAACAGTGAATATGAAATTCTCTTAGATGTCCATTTTGTGTATTTATATGATACTAATTGAAATTGTGCAGGGGGAGCTTGAGATTTCCCAATTTGATTTCCTTGTACCAGTTAAAACCTCCCGCTTTTGGCATCCCCAGCTCCTCACTGCCCTCTCGTGTGCAAGCATGCCGTGGACGAGGACAGCTGCCTGTCTAGGGGGTCCTTGTCCAGAGCAGGGGGTAACTGCCCAGAAAAATTACTCTTTGAAAAGGTGCTTGTGCCCAGTGGCTTGCAGAATTCTTCAGGCAGTGAGCTGATTCCATTTTTCTTTTTATTCCAGACTCAGAAACTCTTATGCAATAGTCTGTTAATAGCAATGTTAGATACTAGACCGTCTGTATTTAAGATCCTGACTTTGTCTGTTCTCCTGGCCGCTTGATTTGAAGAAACTGTTGGCTGCCTTACTCTCTTCTGCATTTGCTTAGTAATCCCTGCTTTTTCTGTTGTTCATGGAGCCCTGGCCTTACTGTTGTTCTGTTTTACTTGGTGTTTTTGCCTCTTATTTTGGTTTTTATCCAGCTGCAAGGAGGAACACTGCAAGGGTTTTAAGGATGTGCACCACAGCATTTGTAGTAGCGGGAAACCTTCTGTGGTTTGAAGTAATTGCCAACGTGGCTGTTCAAGGAATGTATTATGGCTGGACTACATGCTATAACTAGTATTGTTAATATATCTCTGGCATTTGCCTCCTAACTAGAAACAGCTGCAGTGACCACTGATGCAAAGAAATGTCAACCCTTTTATAGCAATTTTTATTAGGCTTATTATGAAAATAGCTGTCTAGGCAGAATTGCTTCAGAATATGCTATTTTTAATACATACGTTTCATTTGATTCTAGTACAGATGTAGAAGTATTTGGGGTTAGTCCTGTGTTCCATGCTACCAGCTGCTTTCAAAGCTGAAACTGTTCCTGTGGTTTTGTAGTGGAGCCTGGAAGCACTGACCAGGCAGCATTTGCCATGTGCATACATAACCAAATTTGCCAAGACTTGGTACATTTTCATGTTTTGCTCTGGTTTTTTGGTTGTTTCTTTCCTCCCGTCCCCAGTCTGCCTTCCCCCATATTCCTCAGATGTTCTTTGATCTGAAGAATCTTTCCCGCAAACTGTATTTTACTTCCCCCCTTAACTGAAAGGACAGAAAAAGATTTAAACAGAAGACCAAATGTGGTATAGCATATTTTTGAACTGGTGCCCAGGAGCAGCTAAATGTAGTTCCCTGCTTACCTCTTGCCAACTATTAATCACCAGGAAATGTTTCATGCTGAGCTTATTGTTACCAAAGACTAAAATGACAGTGGAGCAAAACATACACATTTTAAATGTGCTTTTACTTCAGGATGAGATATCCGTATGCGTACGAATTTAGGTCCTAATTGGTGTATAGCACCCGTTGTTTTGGGGTTCCAGTAAGTAATTAGCTAAGCCTATTACCTAGTTCTCACAGTATCACCCTTATTTTAAATGGTCAAATTAATCTGCAGTTTTGGTGAAGGGATTTTGGGCTTGACTGGCTCTGAGAGGGAGAGAACTGTAAATCTTACACTTCTGAAACACCTAGTGATAAATTTTTCTTGAGGGTCCCAGGCAGCGTGGTTCCGAGGATTCCTCCTGACTGTTCTAGTGCTTTGTCCTCTGCCTTGCCACTTTGAACTTCTGAAAGTCAACTCTTTAACAGTTATTTTCTTGTTAATTTGATGTGAAGTCAGATGCTTATCTTCTAATTAGAAGGATCAAAAAGGCAATGCCCAGACTTTTTAGTTTGCTGTACAGACTTAGGATCTCAGGCCAATAGCCTTCAGGAAGGCTGAAATTTGGTTGCAACTCCCTAGTCTCAAAATCCCACTCTGAGTTCCTGCCTTCAGTTTGAGCTACTGAAAATGGTTGAAGAGAGTAAGGATGAAAGACCTGGGGGTTGTTTTACAGTTTTTTGTTTGTTAGGTGCTTACTCATCAGCTTCCGTTAATCATCTTTTGCAGCAATCTGTGAAGGCCCCGCTTGCCAAGACAATTTCCCCATGGGTGACTCTTTCTCTTTCTGGTTTGTTCTTTGTTGATTGTGTTTAAAGTACTTAAATTACTGACCTTCCAGCGTTGTATGACTAACTTCCTTCCTCTGTCCTGGAAGAATCTGAGCTATGATGAGTAAAGAAGAGTAACAAGGTAAAGCCTGGTGTTAAGATCAAATTGAGTTAATGACTGGCAGACATGTATAGTTTGTAATTTAAGGCTTTCATTGCACAGTACAGCGTGCATCTGAGTGGGGTGCCTCTTGCTGTTGATTTAATGTTTGTCTGCTGTGCAACAATTCTTCAGCCTCTTCTTGAACTCATGAAGTTAATTAGGTAATTGTAATCAAACATGTTCCTCTTGTAAGTTGACTGGTGTCAGTCTTGAGAGCAATTTGACTTCAGGCTTCTGGACTCAGAAAGGGAGTACTTCTGGAAACTTCTATTTATTTTCCTCAAGATGTTTTCTCATATTCTGCCTGCTGTATTACTGAAGAATTAGCCGCTTGAGAATTAACTTGTATCTCAGTGTTCTCATTCTTTACCTTGTGTAGATGAGGTATTGGTGTTATACTTTGTACCGTTACTTTCAAGTATAACGATTTCATTTTCAGGGTGGTAGAGCTTTTTGAGATCAAAATTCTTCATGATGTAACGAAGGTCTGGGAAGGATGATAGCTGCAAGTGGATGTGGCAGTTGTGTGCTTAGCATCAGACTTGAGGCAGGTATAGTCAGCCAGCAGGAACCACTGATATAGTGACATACCTTACAGTATTACTTGCAATGCAGATGCAAATACTTCTTTAGGCAACTTGTATATACAGACCTAATTTTCATCTCTTTTAAAAGAAAGATAAACCTTGACATCCAAAATGCATGTGCATTCTTTCTGAGTTCAGAAAAAAAGTTTTAAATTACTCAGAGTAAAAATTCTTGAGTTATAAATTACTGAGCCTGATCTGAGCCCTGCTGGCCTGTTTCAGAAATAAACGCAGTAAAGAAGTTGTATGCCTTCTAATCCAGAAAGAAACAAGGAATGTGGGAAAACAAAGTGATGCCAAATTTCTTCCCTTTGAAAAAAAACCTCAACAAAAACACACAACAAAGCTGGGTGCAAGAATGAGAATTACTTTAGGACTGTTGATTAAATGAGCAACAAACCAACTATTTTGTAAACACAGTACATACCACACTGCTACGATTATGCACTTGCCCTTAAGAACTGTGTAATGACCAAACAATCAGTAAAAGGAATGGTTATGAAAAATATTATTGCAGTCTATAGCTTTCTGTCATTTCCATAGGTATCTATTATTAAAAAAAAAGTTTAGTCACAGTATGGAGGGGAATAAATGGCACATGAATTTTAACTTAGAGTACAACTTTCAAGAGCATTTAAGACAATGAAACAGCAAATGTGGGAATAGGCCTGTGGGAAAACAGCTTTATATGTAGGTGTGTGCATACTTTTCACTTAACAGCTCTTTGGCTTTCACTGCTGTCTTTACATAAAGAACTTGCTTCAATACATTCTGTGTGAAAGCCTAAACCAGAAAGCATGCATGAATGTTTTGCTAGTTATTTTCATTTTAGCCTTGTGTAGTAAAACTTCACTTCCCATTGGGTCTGTAGAAACATGAAATTTTGAGAAGGAAGAGGAAGGGGAAAAAACCCCAAACGAGCTAAAGGTCTTCATGCTAGTGAAAAAGCAAGTGTTGATTGGAATGCAAAATAAAACCTTTCTTTCTCCCTCCACAGGGTTGAAAGATCTACTGACCAAGTAATCAAGCCAGTCAATGTGGAAGCACTGTCAAAGTGGGTTGGGAAGATACCTGCTGATGTTCTGCAGGATATGCCTGTGATTGCACCCATGCTAGCAAAACTGGGCTATGATCCGTATGCCAATCCACCAAATTATGGAAAGCCAGATCAAAAAGTTGTGGAAAACACAAGGAGGGTAAGGCATTTTTGTGTGTTTAATTATTGATCAAATGGATGTGAGCTATAGAGCAGAAGTCTATGTTTTGTTTGGATTTTTTAAAGTCTGTTTCTAATACCTGTTGATACTTAGCAATAAGTTTTCCTTGCCATGGGGGGAAGAAGGAAGAATTCTGTAGGACCTTGAGCACTGAAAGTCTGGCTCCTGCTGTTTGTCTTCAATTTGGTTCATCTTCCTTTATCCCAACCCCAGACTTGAACTGTGTTCTTTAGTGTGTGTAGCTGAACCTCTAGAGAATTGCCCAGATAGTTGGGGAACTAGTTAGTGGTAGAAAAAAGCTAGCTTTCTTCCCTGGGCATCAAACTGGATTGATGAGCTCAGCTTTTTATACATGAGAGTTGGCAGAAGCTCTGTCACAAAATTATACCCCAGATACTTGGTAGAATTTGAAAAGTGACCCATGGAAAGCGGCCCAAGATGATCAATATATCAGATTTTTCCAATTCTTTGCTGTCCTTTGTAGAACAAACAAGAGATGGAAGAAGGTCTGGTGCTGATTAACCTAAATTTAGGATTTTAATCTGAATTTAATGTTTTGGAATTTGAGTAGTTAGGCTATACAGCTGTTTATCCCTGGAGGTATCCATTGAAAAGCTCATTACCATTGTTTGAAATAAGAATAATAAACCCTTTACTTCCGTTCTTTTGATAATGTATACTTTATTAAAAGAAGCTGACTTTTGCTGCTGCAACAAAGTAATCATTGGAAAAATTGAATTAATCAATTTAAAAGAACTGTCTTTCGCTAGCCTTCCGATATTAAAAAAAAAACAAAAAACAAACAAAAAAAAACCACAAAAAAAACCCAAACAAAAAAACTCAACAAACTGGTTGGTATGTTGATGGGCTAGATACTAACAAAAAAATCTTTTTGTGAAGTCTAAACATTTTTGCATTGTTTCTTTTTAGAAGCCCTTCCTTGGAAACTGTCATTAAACAATCAATGTATTAAAGGATGGCAAATTGACTATTTTAATAGTTGTTAGCTTGGCATGGAAAAGGTAACCCACCTTTTGTGGTAGGGGTAGTGGTTAGCATTTTATAGGTTTCCTGGTAATTACTGTTTTAAAAGGTTCACAAACAAACTTCTCTGCACTCAGTTCAACCCCTTTAAAAAAAAGGTGTTTGATGCCACTTCACAGAGCCTTGAAAACAAAATCCTCATGCACCTACCCATATATACTATAAAACAGTGACTTGGATCCAAATTTGTATTGTAGAGCAATAATTTAAGGTTGGTTATCTCTTACTCATACTGTAAAAATTTATTTAAATTGTATGGTGACCTTTCTGAGGCCTCTACCAGTGTATGGCAAGCTCAGTCCCAGTTGTAAAAATTGTATGGATTTCAGTTGCTTACTATTGTGTGGCTTCTTGAAATGTATTTCATTTCAAAATGCGAGAGAGATTCAGGTAGTAAACAAAGCCACAAGCATACCTTTAAAACAATTAAAGCCTAATTTTGAAGGCTTACGTGTATTGAGGCTTTTCCACAAGATTCCTTTGAAGCATAATTAGTTTGTTTACCAACGTTAAAAACAGCCGTGAAAAACTGGAGGTTACTGTTATAATACCCAATCCAAATATTGCAAGCATATGGAATGCTTGTTAATATTTTGACTGCTTTTTTAATTTAAGTTTTACTTACAGCCCAAGATATCATTTTAATTTTGTTATTTATTATAGTACCCAGTATATATTTTCCTAGTCACTTATTCTTTAACAAAATTACTTCTACATACATGGTTTGTATAGATAAAATGAGGGAGGTGTCCTGAGAGACTAAAAGCCAAAAAAAGCAAAAGAAATAAAGATGGCTAATCTTCAAAACTTACAATATTCCTTTTGAAAATGGAGAAACTTGAGGCTTTCAAAATGTCGCATACCCCAAGGAGCCATTTAGAACGATGGCTCACATCAGTGTTGGAGTTTGCATTTGGACACTTGAATTCCTCCCCAGTCACTTTGCTTTGTTTCCTCCCAGCTGGTTCCCAGCAAATCCCCGCTCAGACCACTGGGTCCTCTGTCCTCTGTGACTATGGAAACATTGATGTCCTGACTTCCTCGGATTTCACTATTTAAGGATTCCCAACTCCCAGACCAGTTTGCTGCTTAGGTGACCTAATTCTCAGGACAGCAGGCTTGTCACCTTCTCTAGAAGTGCCAGGTGTCCTGGCCACTGTGCATCTTGCATATAGATTGCCAAAATGCTGGCCACTGAGCTTGGCCTTAAACCAAGTAAGCTTTGAAATCACTAATATTCTCGTTGGTGATCAGCAGGAGCTGACTCACTTCTGAAGAACGTTTTGTTTTCCCCACAGCTTTATTTTGTTTTTGTTTGGGGATGGGGACAAATATTTCAAAATACTTTAAGGTGTTTGGGGAAAGGGAGGGGAGGACACGCAGCAAGGGGTGAGAGGGGGGGAACTGTGATGTGTTGGTTTTGCCCATCAGGGATAGCATATGCTGTCCTGTGGGTTTCCCCTTCTCTTCCATAAACCTATGCTAATTTTTTTGCTGCTGCAGCTTGGAGAAGAGGGCATTTATACTAAAAAAAAAAAAAAATAAAATTTTTTTCTAGCCTTTAGGAGCTGGCACTTGGCAAGTTAAGTGTGTTATTGCATACCCTTAGCTGGTGAATTGTAAATTATTGTAGCACTACTTGCTCTCTTTTTAAATTTTTTCACCTGGGATAGTCTTTCACAGAGTTTTGTACTGGGTATATTGTTGGAGATGAAGCTGTCCAAATAAAATCTTTCCAAAGTGACTCTTCGGTACATAATAAGTATATAAATCTTGCATGTAACAGTTTATTGTGTCACTTTGTGCTTGAAAACTGTTCTATTATATTTGTGTTCTCTTGAGAACTTTAAACTGAATACAGAACTTGAATTTTATTCATTGAAAACAGATAAAGTTTAGACTTTTAAAGACGAACTGTCTTGTGTTAGCGTAGTAACCCCTTAGAGTGACTAACTTGAAATAATGATGAATTATCTGACACTTGCTACTCCTATACTGTCATAGTTTCTTAGTCCATTTAAAATGGTGTGAGCTGGCACTTCAGGTGAAGGAAGTTGCCCTTGTCTGGCAAACAGAAAGCAATGGTAAGTGGGGAGAACTGATTTTTTTTTTTTGTGGGATGGGGGTTGGTTTTGAGGGGGGGAGTTTTTCAGTTTTGTGGGGGTTATATAATGCTGGCTTAAATTGACTGTGGAAGTTGCAATAACAGGGTGGAAGCCCAACACCACTGAAATTGCTGGTAGGGGAGATTCTGGCTCCACCTAAAGATGGAACAACACTGTGCCATCTAGTTCATTGCTATCAGATATGTTAAAAAACAAACAAATCGATTCTTGTTACGGAGAGTTCTTGTTTTATATGGTTAAAAACATTTTTATATTGTACATAAGGAATCATAAAGATAAGTGGAGTGAAACATTAAAATTGGTCAGGATGCAAAACACACTCAGAGCTAGAAAGCCTCTTTTGAATGCAGACAGGTCAGTATTTTAACACTAAAGTCTGTGTTGCCCCTTTGTAGAAGATAACTTTAAAAGATTCCAAACTTTAAACTGCACGATGTCTGTGTTCTAAAACATGCTTAAATGCTGCTTGTAGAACTGCTTTTATACTACACTGCACTAACTGCACTGAGCAAATTCTATCACTTCTTGGAAAAGGCTCCAAATTAGACTTAACAGTGAAAATACTGTTCAGCAATTTCAGAGCTGCTGCTGTTAGTCCCGAAGGTAAGAACCAACAGTGTAAGGGTGCCTTAAAACAAGGGCTTATACTGGAGAAAAATGGAAAGGAATGGCTAATGCGGTGCAAAATATTCGCTTCCCCTAAGCTTTCTAAGTAGTTAAGTCCTGTTCTTGGTTTTGGTTTGGTTTTTTTTTTTTTTTTCCCCCTCTTTTCTCCTTTTCTGTCCCCCTGCCGGTGACTTGCATATGTACAGGTTAAATATTTTTCTTCTTCAGTCTGGAAACAAAATGATGATTCTCACCAGCTAAAGTACAGTGCTTGAATTAGAATTTCTGTGTGCTTGTAGGTCATGCAAGGAAAACAGTGTTCTCTGCTAAATTTGGATTTTTCACTTTAATGTTACCTGCCTAGGACACTGAAATGGTTGGGTTGGTTTTCCATGCTCCTGTAGCACAGCACAAAAATGATAAGATGCAACCAGTACTTTGTTACCTTAGTTCTGGTTTTGTTTTAAGAAGTAACAAGGTGAAGCTAACTTCACCTCTTACGTTGGTCTTCAAGTGCTATTGGCGTTACGAAGAGAGACATCTCTGACAGTATCTGCACTAGTAGAGTACCAGTCTTACACAACAAGTATAACAGACTTTTCTGATGTTTTCAATAACAAAGCCATTAACTTTTTGCTTATCTGTTTTATGTTAGGCCTGATAATATTATCTTTATTTTGTCGGTTAAGGAACACAGAGCAGAGAGAACAAGGTCTGAGTAGGGTTGCGTTATTCAGCAGGTCTCTGCATGTGACCTCCTCAAGAGGCAACCTTTAGTTATTCAGTGACTGCAGAATTGTGCTATCTTGTGTTTTTCTTGTAAGTCTGTTGCTGGTCTGTTAATTTTATTATAATGGTTGCAGTGGTCCCTTCCTTACAGATACATAACTATTTTGCCCTGCCAAGAGTTTTAACAAATTCTAGATCCTAAACATAAAGGAAAATAACATCCTGTAACCGAAAGGAGTTTTAGTCTGCAAATGATGCAGAAAATGTAAATAATTAAGCTGTCTGAACTGGTAGTCCAGTCACTCTATGATGAATTACAGAAGTAGAATCACTCCTTGTTACAGGAGTATCTGATATGGACATACCAATACTGCGAGTTTGCCTGAAACTCCGTCAGCAGTTTAACAGACTATACCGCGAGTGGAGGACAGCTCTAAGTGCAGGACTCTGACTTATGCCCAGTAGAAACTGGCTTATTGTTATGTTATGATTGGCTAAGTGGGTTCCTCTCACATCTGTAACATATTACATCAGATTTTCTTTGGCACGTACTTCCCGCTAAATGAATTTGTATGCTTGGAATACATATTCCAGTCATTTCTTTTAACTTCTTCATGAAGTTCTATTCCTTGCCCTGGAGAGATCAAGAGATGGAAGTGTACAGAACTCTATAGAAAAAGCTATGGTTTTCATCATGACTGTTTAAATACGTGTGGCTTCTTCTAATCACATCTGAAAGCTGTTATCTGTCTCTGTTTTATGTTCTGTTGATGGTATTTTTTGCAGTAACATCTAGAGGAAAAAACAGTTCTATTAACTCCTGTTCCACGCCTGTTTTAAATTGTGAGGAAATGTCTCCTGCTGTTAAGAGTCAAGACATCCATGACAATCATGATTTCAAGACTTTTAAAACCTCAAATACAAAGGCAGAAACAATCTATGATAAAGGGTGCAAAGTATATTTATATACTAATGCATGAGAATAATTATTTGACCTGTCAAAGATGTGTAATTGTGGAGGTATAGTGTAATGACAGGCAGCTCAAGGCTGTACGTCTCTATTTACGCTGGCTAACTTAAGCATAAAGGCATCTGGCTTTGTGGCCATTTTTCAGATATTTAAAACAAAAATAGGAGTTTTTATTTCATCTGTATTGTGATCACCAACAGCACAGACTTTCTCAGTGTCCTTTAAATGTTTAATTGCCCTCTTTAGTGGGTGTTTCTTTCAGTATGTGGATTCCCAACTGCATCTGTTTCTCCAGAGGTGCTGATACCCTCTTTTCTTTTTTTTCAAACCAATTATGCATATATATGATTAGTAAGGTGTACAGAGCTATTAACAAACAAAATACAAAATTAGGCATGGTTGCAAGCTGCCTTTTGGCAGACATTCATATGCCTGTCTAAAATCTTGCTCTCTGTGTTGTTCCTACTGGGTAAATATTTACATCTCAGATGTCCCCTTTCTTGACAGTTCCAACAAAGAGGTGAAGAATTGTGTAAGCCTTGTAAGCTGCCTTAAAAGTTAAGGGAAGTCTAAAAGGGCAAGATGAGGGTGCCTCCATGTACTGTGCACTAAAGGATTGTTTCTAGAAAGGGGCTCTGTTCTGGTTTTGCCAGTGTTACTTTTTTTTTTTGACAATTAAACATCGAAAGCCTTGTACTCTGCAACTTTGATGTTTTGAAAATCTACCAAGCCCAAGTACACTTAGTCGCAGGCTAACTTTTAGGCAAAAAGACCCATTATATCTGTGTACTGGAACTGACCAAATATAATGTGACTCTTCCTAAACCAGACTTGAAAATGGGTGAAAGGAGTGCTTTAATCTTCTATAAAGATGAATTATAGGTTACACTTCTGTTCTTAAGTTTCTCTTGTGTATTTATAAGGGTTTTCTCAGACAACTGGATGCGAAACTTGTTTTCTGATCTCTTTTTGAGAATAATACGCATTTAGGCTGGCTATAAAAATGTGTTGGTTTTTTTTTTTTAATAGAACAGCTTGAATACTGCCAACACTGAACAGAAAACTGACATAGACTCCAGATTTCTCTTCCTCCCTCCTTTGGAAATCCAGTTGGACTTGCAAAATAATTCCCTTAGAAATTATAAACACCATTTCTGCTCAATTTTACTGAATTCTTGCTTAGACTGGAAATCATTCCAATGTCCTGCTTCTGCGCCTCTGCTGCCACTCTGAATAATGTGTTTTAGACTTAGAAATTGGTCAGAAATGGATTTTGAATCTGAAACTTCTTAATTTCTTTGGCTGCAGATGGAGTAATTGTTTTTAGGGTTTCTGGATTGCCATTGATCCCTGGGTTTTGACTCAAAAGGGACCACTTACTGGTTCTGGAACTACTTTAAACCAGTTTCTGTGCAGTCTCACTCTTGACAAAACCAGCATTCTAGATAATGTCAGTTCTGAACCAAAATTAGGCATGCTTGTCTGTTAAACCTACTCTTCTTGGGCCTGTCATTGGTTAGATTTGCCTGTGTAAATTGTAGTGTGTAAATCATGATATTTCATGTGAATATAATATCAAATGCCCCTGAAACATTTTCTTATCTTTCCAGGCTATGACATTAGTGTCATTATTTTTCTTAATATTGCTGATGGATGAGTAGCCTTGACTATCCACTGTTGGATGCTTATTAGGAGTAAATGCTGTTCCTATAAAGGGCATTACAATGATAAAGTTTTTAGAGCAGACATATATATGTAGATACAAAATATAAAAATTAGACCAAGTCATAATTTCAGGAGAAGGAAAGAAGGAGGCTTCCAGAGACAGACATGGTTTTGATCACTGTGGTGATCAGTCACAATATACCATTGTCATCATCAGTATTAACTGGTTTTAAGAATTCCCAGATAATGACTGTAGTGGTTTGCCAGAAAAGGTGAAGAAGTTTGTTTCTTCCAACATCAGCACTAGTCTAGTAAAAGATACTGTTTTTTCTTGTTCCTGTGTTGTTCTGTAGCATTTTTTGATGTGATAATATTGTTGATTTGTAACTTCCATTTCTGCTCTCTAGAACACAGCCTGCATTTTAATGGCTTGGTTACAAGCTGAAAAAATGAAATATTCTCCTTCATTTATAAATATTTATAGTATATCTAGGCTCCAGTAAGCCACACGCTGAATTTTTGACCAGTGTGGCTTTCATTAAGGTTTCCATGGGAATGACAGTACCCCCTGGCTGAATATAAATGAGAGCTGTGCCTGTCATTTTGAATCGGCCTTTCTATTTTATCTAAACCATGGAATATCGGAAGGAACAGAGTTCCGCAATGTATGTGTATAGTAATTCCTACTCTCATGTTGGGACTTAGTGAAGCCTTGTTCTTTGGATATGTTTAGCCTAGCAATAAAGAGTGATAAGAACTGCCAGCTCCTAAGTCCGTTCCATATGAGTCATATGGTGTAATGCTGCAGGCCTGTTGTGGGCTGAGGCGTCTTACGGACAGGAAATTCTGAGCTGACTCAGCTGCAGTCCAGGCCACTGCAGCATATTGACAAAATGAGTATGTCTTTATAACTCTGGTCATCTATTCATAGGAAAGCAGAGAAAATGGATATTGTTAATAAGCATCCCTTGACTTCCTGAATCTTCTTCCTCTGATGCAATTTGCAAACCAGGGAATACAACTCTTGAGTGAGGCTTTAGACTAGCCCCATTTCCATTTTATGGCTTTATAGAATTCTTCTAAATAGGTTTGTGGCTTTTGATTTTTGTATGATTACAGCTACACAAGACTACAAAGAACTCATGACATCAGGGTGTTTGGTCTTTTTGGTTCAGTATAAAGGATGGTAAAACTCTTCCAGTATACTTCTGAAAAAAAAAACCCCAACAAACTAATACAGAATACCTTTTTCCCCCTTTGGAATGTATTCCAGCTTAATCTCAGAAGCAAACAGCTTTTAAGAAGTATCCTCTAGAGAGAAGACAATACGTTGCCAATTTATTTCCTAACTAGTCAGATAGTGGAAACACTTGTTTGGTGTGGCTCTTGGTATGTTTGAGGATATTTATTGCTTGCTCTTTCTCCAAACAGCGTTGTTTCAGAATTAATATTATGCTCTAAAAGATTGGAAATTGTGGTAAGGACAAACTCTCATGAAGTCAAGCTGGTAATGAGGCTACAGTTGTAGAAATTCATAATCGTAAGAGCTACTGACTGTGACAGCCCTACTAGTAAGTGGAGATCTTCTGTACTTGTATATGAAGCTATTAAATCTATATGTCTATTAGTATAGAATAGACTATTCCAGTTGGAAGGGACCTATAATGATAATCTACTCTGAATAGGAAAGGATTATCCCACTGATTTTTAGTTTTTTTTCATTTCTGTAGATGAAAAGCAAATTAATGACTAAATGTTATGAAAATAATAAAGGCAAACTTAAGCTTTATCCAAGTCTGTGTTCGCCCTCCAGGAACTGGGGATTTTAGACATGTGGTTACGGCCTGTGGGGGAAGGAGTTAGGTGTCTGATCTCACACAGTATGTTTGCTGAGGTCTGACACAGAGTACTTGGGGAAAATTGCTAGTAATATATCTGTATCTGTGTATCTTTAAGGATTAAAGCAAATGTATAAACTTTCTGTTACCTGAAAATTACACCAGGTAGATATGTAGAATAAGGGGACAGATATGTGTAAAATAGCGTAGAAGGACATGCTGACACTCCTTGAGTGTTGGCCATTTTAATAGCATTGAAACTTAAGTTGTTGGCATTTTCAGACTTCGGCTGTAGTCGCATTGTCTCCATGTATTCTATCAAAACTAACAGAACTTTCCTTTGACAGCATAGTAAGATGGGATTGGGTGTCCAAGTGTGATACTTACGTTTGTGTGAATGATACATATTTTGCACATAATGAATGCTGTGACACATCAGAAAATGGTGTGTTACATGACATTTGTTGAGCTTCTTAACTGTAAAATATAAATGTTTGAGAACTGAATGTTGTTTGTTGCCTGGCTGGTATATCTGTTCTGACACAGTCCATGAGATCGTGACAGGTAGCTCTTTCGAACAGAGAATCTTTCAATTGTGAATTGTATTTAAGCTCAAAGGGAACTTAAGTTGTTGAAGGTACTAAAATGTGAAGCAACAGATCTGATATATGTAAACTTTAAAAAAGTATGTATTGTAGCAACTCACTCCTAGTGTAATCATCCTGTTAAAAAATAGTTTTCTAAAAGTGTAATGAATGGATTACACAGGATTTAATAATTTGAGCAAACTTGAAATATGAATCACGTAGTTTTGCCATTTTCATGCAAACAAGGTCAGTGTTGAGTACAGAGCAAGCCTGGGACTGAGCGTACAGCTGTAGAACTGCTTTGGACGACCAAGCTTCATGAATAAAACTTGCTTTTACAAATAGATTGTGTTCAGTTTAGGTAGATCTGTTTTAGCATTATTGGATGCTAGTAACCCAGAAGAATCCCTCTTTCCCCCCCCCCCCCCCCCCTTAACAAGCTCTTTAGCATTTCACACAGTAGTGAATGCTAGCTTTGAGTAGTATATTGTTTTTTGTTTTTCCAGGTCTATAAAGGTGAATTTCAGCTTCCTGACTTTCTTAAAGAAGTGCCACAGGTACAGTATTGGATTAATTTCCTTTTTGCTGTTGTAGCAGCAAGTTAGTATGCAACAAGTCTTTAAAAACCACTTCACAAATTTGATTTTCTGTTTGATCATAAGAGAACAGGTGACTAGAGATTATAAGAGAATAGCTTGTCCATGAAATTTAATCTCCAGTGCTCTTGCACTCAGCAGTCCCAAGCCTCTTCTGAGTGTGTGTGTAACTCCAGTGTTAATAGTATGGTGCTTGTAAACCTGAGCTGACTGAATGTTGCTTTGAAACTCAAGGAAAGTTTGACGCTCTTTTGTGTAGACCAAACTGCAAAGTTTGTTATTTGTAGAGAAGCTTAATCTTTTGTTGCCTTGCATGGAAAGGTTTAAAGCAACTATAGTATGGAGAGCAGAGATAAGTAATGAGAGATTTTGAAAAAGAAATACTACTGTATCAGACAAACAAAACCACTTCAGCCATGGGTAGTGATGATGTGTTGATTTAATAATCAAGTGAGCTATTGAACTTCATATTTTACTGAGAATTCATAATCTGGTACCCTTCAAGTGCCTTTAATTGTCCTCAGCTACCTAAGGGACCTAACCTTTGCAATAGTGGTTGAAAAAGCAAAATCCTTATCATGGAGCTCTCTTAAACTGCAGGAGCTGTTGATGCCTTCCCCCCCAGCTATGTGAATGTGCAGGAGACATGCTACCCACCTCATGGCCTTTCCTCACGTAGATGTGATGGAAAGGTTTGGGGCTGTAACCACCAGCCCGTTTATGGACATAGGAGTTCAGTTTGGAAGATGGCATCCTTGCTGCTGGGCAGCTCTTCTGTGTCTCCTGAAGGTAACAGAGCAGACAAGATGGACATGTTCCATGGAGCTGCCTGCTGGAGTGCTCCTTTTCAATAGCTTGAAGGGATTCTCTGTGTGCATGTTTTTTCACTTTTTTTTTTTCCTCTCCAATGTGTAGTGAAATGAATTCTCCCTCCCATAACCTTGCAGATTTAAACTCTGCTAATCTAGCCATGAAAAATCAGAGCAGACAATCTAGACAAGGAGCAAATAATTTAATTCACCTTTATCACAGAAATAACAAAAATACTCTTATTGCTTAAATGAAATATTTTATATGAAACAAGTAGAACATGTAGCCATTGGTTTTGTTTTCTTGGGTAAGAGCTGCTAAACTAGGCTTATAAAAAAATCCATTTTTGTAGGCTGTATAATTGATAGTAAATGTCTAAATGCCATCTGAAGTGCTCTCTACACTGTGCTTTGATAGAAAAAACAGGAAGTGTCTCATCACTGTTACTGTCTCAGGGTGTGTTCAAGTAAAGCCTAAGTAGAAAAATACTTGGTGGGGTTTTTTTTTCCAATTCCTCCTGCATGTACAGGAGTATAGTGTTGCAGAATTGGGAGAGAAAGCATTTTTAGGGGCACTTTGCCTCCAGAATTGTGTATGTCTGCTTGCATTACTTTATATTTCTACTTGATTTCCCATCCTTAATGATACACACAGTACAGAAATTTATTTAGAATGTAAGTAGCCTATAAAAAGTAAAATAATTTGCAGTGTCATTAGTTTTAAAGGAAAAAAAAAAAAAAAAAACAAACAACCAAACATAATGGCACAAGTTTTTTTTGACTTTGGATCCCCAGTATTAGGAAAAGACACTTTGATTATAACTTCTGTTAGATGTAGAGATTGAAGAATACACAGGAGAATGTACCACCTGCAAACAAAGCATTTTGACTTACTCCGTTCATTCAAACGAAAACTAATTGATTAAAAAAGAAAATTGGTTTCTTTTGTTCCAGCCAAAGAAGACAGTAGAAAGGAAGTCTCGTGGCAAGATAAAATGAACATGGATCAGTAAAGTCGAATAGCTGTAGTGTCTGTTTCATGTTTTCAGAATATAACTTTTTGTTGTGGACACCAAATCTTTCTGATAAATCTTTGTGTGATCTCTAATGTGGGCTTTGCTCTTTTACTGGATGTTTGCCTGCTCTCACCCTTTGAACAGTTAGTGCTCATGCTTTGCAAGTTGTGCTCAGCTAATAGAAAACCATTAAGAACTTGGCACCACGCAGCTAAATGTGCTGTTGCTCACAGCGTTGTTCACTCTCAACTGCTGGCCAAAATGTCTATGCAGCTTAACGGCAAGACAACTATTTAAATGTGTGCTGCTTAAAAGTTATTGTCAGCAAATTGTGGTGAGAAGGTGTGCTGTAGTTATTTCTAATGCTTTCAAATGCAATTATTGTGGTTATTTCAAGATTATCTACAACCCTACAGATAAAGTTGCAGCATACATGGCTGCAAGCATAGGCTCTGTCAGAACAGGAGAGAAAATATTGATGATAAGGATTTCTGGAAAATGCAGGGAGATGAGCTATCTTTAAAACATAGCACACCGTGTATAGAAAGTGTGCTAGCAAAGTAAATGATCCTTGATCTGCCTGCAGTATCTGTTAGTTAAATTGGGCTGTTTGTATTTTCCAAATAGCTTGTGATACATCAAACGAACTTGGTCCACTGTTGGTAGTAAATGTCCTCTTTCAATCCATATGATAGGGAGATTTCAAAATGGGACTCTGCTAAATTTCAGGAGGTGGATTTATACAGTTGGCTTGGTGTGATTACAGTATTTACCAAACTCTGAGCAGATTTATCCAAAGTAAAGAAAGATAATCTAAAAAGCAGAAATAAGCTTTGTGAAATAGTAAGAGAATATGCTTAAAACATAAAAACTGACTCTGGAGTTGAAATTGATGGTGTTCTCCTTTAGTATTATACTAAAGATAAAATGAATGTAACTAGACATTGAGGTTTTGGGTACGGAGACTGGTGCTGATAATGATGTTTGTTCCTCTAATGTAAAATAGCTAATTTCATTTTAATTATTTACTTGACAGACTGAACCTATGGAATAGAAGATACAATGGATATTTCTTGCACAGAAGGTAATAAAAGAGCATGCAGTCCTGCTCACTTGCTCTTCTTTATTTAGTTAAGGTGATTTTTTTTTTTTTTAAACTTACATAATTCCATGTAAGATTCTGGGTAAGAAAAATATGAAGATATGGATCTTGATTCAGAATCTGTAAAAATCACATTGAGGTAAGTCCTAGTGGTGAGAGCTACAAAAGCATAGTTCAGGTGCTTTAAGAGTCACAGTGCAGTTCTAGATGGCTCATCACAATTTGCAGTATTTGCTATGCTATTGGATTGTCAGCACTATTTTAGAGCCTGAAATTGAAAGGAGTACATAAAACTACACCACTGCTTGTCCAGGCATTCTTTAGCAGAGATTTTTATTCATTTTAGAGTCTGTGTCTTTCGGTACTCTGGCACACTTGCACAACAGAGGTCTCCATTTTAATGAAATAGGGAAGCTTTAAAGATGGTTCTTAATTGTCTTTCATTTTGAAATCAGTTGCCCTTTCTAGATAGAGGAAACTGCTAAAGATGAGCTGATTTGTGTAATTTGCTTTTAATATGTCCCATAGCCAGTATTTTCAATAAACTGCATTTAAGTTGTTGAATTAACAATGGTAAGACTGTGCAGGGAGCTCAGTAAATTCCAGACTAGTTAATGAATGAATGGTGCAAGATTTACTATATTAATCCAGGATTTCTACTTGTCAGCTGTGTTATCAAATGTTCTAGCTTGACAACAAAAGGAGGCAAAATGCATCCAGTTTAAATATAGCCAAAAGCAACATGCCACACAAATATACCCAGCATAGGCATTTATTATGTGGCTATAGGTGCTATAGAGGCTACCTACGTAGCCCTAAATATAGCCAAAAGCATCATACCAATTAGAGATAACGGATATAAAAAATTTTCCAAAGATTAATTGCAGACCTTAATTCTGAAATTGATAGAGAGACAATAGTCTTTTCATGTAGTCATTGTTAAAATGGCTAAAACATCTACTTCATTTTGCCACTTACCTCTTGGAAATATTGTATCTTTAAATACATTTTTCAGTGTAAAGCCTGATGTTGAGTTTGAGAAACCAAATTGTTGACTTCCCAGCAGTAACTACCACTGGTACATTGTAACAAAAGAGACACTTTCAGCATGTAAATGCAGCCCACTTCCACAAGTATTTTGAATGTAGGTGTAAATTCAGATATATATATATATGTATATATATTTTTTTTTTTTCACATGTAAATGTGCTCCAAGAAGTAACTCTAATGATAAAGGATGGAAAAGGCAGCCACGTTCCTTACAGGAAAGTTTTTAGTGGCTGTGGTTAGTCTTGACAGTGACTTTTCACCTACTGAGATAAACAGAGATTACTTTTAATTATGCATTATTTGTAACTAGGAAGTGTTGTCAAGGATGAGGACAGAATATTGCATTGAAGACTCAAACATAACTTTATTTTTCTTTTTCTTTAGAAAAAAAAGACTGCTGCCTTTTCAGTGGAAGTGATCTTACAAGGAGTGTCCCACTGAGATCAGTGAGGTGTACTGCTCATGGCCTGCTTTTTTCAGAATTTTCTTCCCCATTTCTTTCATACTGTTTTTGTTCAAAATTTTGCTGTTGTGAGAGCATGTAAACCTGTTTAAAAAAAAAACACTGTTAATGTAGAACTGTATTACATTCGCACAACTATTTTTTTTAAGGTTTTAAAAAAAGCAAAGCAGTGCTTGTCTCCAAAATTGCTATTCTGTCGTAATTACAAAACTCCATGTTCAAAGATTATTTTTTTTTTTTTCCCCTGTAGCAGTTTGGTTTTAAATGTATGATGCTTTCAAAAGAGTGGTCTGTGCTTGTCCTAAAAGATTTTTGGTGGAACAGTTGTTTTATTCACATGTGGAAATCGTTAAATATCTTATTTAAAAAAAGTTGGTAAATTACATGTACAATTAAAATTCAATGATCTTTTGTATTTTATTTTTCAAAATAAATGCTTTAAATGTGATTATTTTTTTAATGTGTTTGCCTGCGTTAAGATTTAAATAATTCAAGATATTGATGTATTACTCGGATGGAAAATATGATCTAATGTCCTGGGTTTGGATTTCTTTTTAAGGTTTGCGATTTCAATGCATTTTGTTTTCTTTTAATAGCTGGGTGATGAGGAAGAAAGAGTACCCTACTGAGAGGTGAAAAAGAGTAATGTGAGAGTTGTTCACCTCAGGAAAAAGTATGTAATTTTTAGCCTATTGAATTTGTTCATCAAAAGCAATTGTGTTCAGACAGGTGAAACGGCTTCTGAAAACCCTGCTGTGAAATTTGTATCCTAAAGCTTTGAGCATCTGTCAGTGTGGAATGTGATTATTCAAGTAAGGTTTTCTTGGGCTGGTTTTTGTGTCTCATTTTCCGCTCTAGGTATACTGAAGGTGGCCTCAGCCTCCTCCACCCCTTTTAAGCAAAGAGTTCTTTCCGAAATGCTTGTTTCCACAAACTCTGCCTCTCAGGATTTGAAACGGTTTTGGTTTCCCTCTGTTTTGTTGCGACAACTCCATTTTGAGAGCGTTAACGTATTTGTAAAGCCACCAGTGAACGAACGACGAAAAGTGCCTTCAGGAAATGTTAATTTTACAGTTGGGTACAGATTTACCAAATCCTTACCACATTTTTTTTTTTTTTTTTTTCCAAAAGTAAGCCGGGAGCCCCCCCTAGTGCCAAGACAGGGCCCTGCTGCCCCTCGTTTCTCCCTGGAAAACGCTGGCAGCTCCGCCGGTGCCACCCGCGGTTTGTCACAGCGGAGCCGCGGCTGCCCGGGGCGGCGGGGACCGGTCGCGACCCCGGCGCTGCCTTTCCCGGTGGCGGGGAGCCAGGTGCCGGCACAAGCGTTTCACTCACGGAAGGATAATTAATTGATGAGTTAGGGGATGTTTTCCCTCATCGATGAGCAGAAATGAGGAGAAAAAAAAAAACAAAACACGACGCAGCCGTGGCTGTGTGAGCGGTGCGGGGGGGGGGGGGAGTGGTGGTGTCTCCCGCCGCCCCCCGTGCGGGGACAGCCCCGGTCCCCGTCCCCGCCTCGGCGGCCCCGCCCGCGCGGGACCCGGATGGGCCCTACGTGACGCGGGGGCGCGGCGGCCGCTCTCGCTCCCCCCTCCGGAGCCGCCGCGGGCGGGCAGCGGGGGAGGGCGGGCGGCGCCGCTCCTCGGCGGGGCGGTGGGTGCCGGGACGGGCGCGGGAGAGGCGGCGTTGCCCACCCCCACCCCCACCTTTCCGTGACGGCCCGTCTCCCTCCTGCGGAAGACGCGGCGGCAGGTGGTGCCCCGGCGGCCCGGCAGGGGGCGTGAGCGCGGCGGTGGCGGCCCCGTTAACCGGCCACCGGCACGGCGGGAGCCGCCCGTCAGGTGAGGGGCGGGAAAACACCCCGCGGCGCCGGGCTGAGGCGCTGCCCGGGCCCGGCCGCGGGACGGGAGGGTGCGGCCGAGCGCTGCGAGAACGGCGGTTCCCAGTGACCGCCGAGGGAGCGGGGCGCTGCCGCCCCGCCGGGGGCCGCCGCCAGACCGCCGGGGGCCGCGGCTGGACCCGGGCCTGGGCCGGTCACACCACGGACAGTCACCTCCCGCATCTGCAGGCGCTGTCTGGTGAACTCCGTTAACGTTTAGGCTGTTTAGAAAGACCTAGCAAGGCGGTAAGCGACAGTTAATATTTAAGTGCCGAATTAATACTTAATTCGCTGGAGCCCTGGCTTACCCACACGGTTGCTGAGCTCGCTTGGGACTGTGCTGCCCCGTCCGCGAGTGGGATGGTGCCTCCGCACCTCACGGCGGTGAAACTGGGAAGCTGCTTCAAGCTCATAAAAGCTTCTCCGTGCTGTGAAATTCTGCGTAAGGCGGTAGTTGGTGCAACCAGTGAGTACAGCCTGAGTAGCCTTTATCCACTGGTCGTTTGGCCTCCCCGCTGTCCTGTTCCTACCCAGGAAGGTCACTGGTGATGAAGTGTCCCGTCGTATCCTCCAATACCGTGTGTCTTTGCTCTCTAATGCAGAAGTTAAGTTACAGCATCCCTTCATCATACCCTGTGTTGTCTTTTGCTAAGGACTAGAGATGCTGAGAACGTCCAGGATTTTACAGTCAAATGTATAATACAGTTTACTGCAGCTCAGGGATCCCTGTCCTTTTTCAGGATGTTTCTTTGCTATTCTGACGCAGATTCATTAGAATTAACTAGATGTCGCATCTTTTACCACTTTGTTCACACAAACCTTTGATCATCAGAGTCTCTTGAAGTATGCTGTGGAGACTGCTAAGTCACGTCTCATTCTGCGTCCTCACAGGGACCCAGTTTCTATTGAAAAAGGGAGAACCTTCCTAACAATCTGATTGGTATCTCCTCAAAACAAGCACATTCCAACGAGTTAGCTTTGAATAGCAGTTTGTGTAGGTCTCCTATGATGGATTCATACATCAGTACATTGATGAAAAAGACTTTGACCCTGTAATCATTATGTCACTTTTTTGTAAGTATGTAACTTTGCCAACACCGCTGTAACCTCAAAAGGTATTTAAGAGAAAGTTGTTTTGAAATGATACGGAAAAGTTGGAACAGCAGACCCTTGAAAAGCTTCTTTGAATCTTAGCATCAAGTAAAACTCGATGCAGCTTTAGGGTTGCTATCATTCCCTAGGGAATGAAGTAAAACTTGCAAGTCCAGTTCATTTAGTAAAGCTTGCTTTGGTGTGAGTATGTGAGACAGCAGCTGAGCTGTGGATAACAAACCTCCAGGAAGTCATCTCTGCCGTTTAAATGACAGGTAGCTTGTAAACTGGAAGGAGGTACTTCTGGTAGAGTTGGATGGTGCTGATGTATGGTTCAGTTAAACATTTGATTTAGTGATAGTTTTGTTTATTGATGATGTTTTCTCATTAATTATCTGTTGATCTGGACCTGGACGTATTGGAAAGTGAAAAGGATGCATTTTACTTAGTTTAAATAAGCAAAACAAACTCTGTAACTTTAATGAGAGATTTAAAAAAGAAATGGTTTTGTGCATAGTTAATAATAATTAGTGCGTATGCTTTGAGTGGCAAGAAGAGAATATGCAGATGGATGCATATTCCTCGTGAAATGAAGAGAACCGAAATGCAGAAGATTATATGTCAGAAGACTGGCCAGTGATTAGCTTATGTTTTTCTTTTAGGAAGCTTTCTGTTCCAGTCAGCAAACTGCTGTCTCACTGCTCCGTGTCTGTGGATGAACAGGAAGTGAAGCAAACCTAGAGAGGAACTTCATTTACCCTTTAATGAACATCAAAAAACAGGTTAAACTTGTCAATGATCAATCTCTTCATTTTACTACCACTAATCTTATTCTTGAAATCCTGGACTAATTATGGGCTGAGATCTTGTATGCTAAACCTCACTATGTAGGAGAGTGTTTTGTGTAAATGTTCCAAGGGCAAAGAAGGTTATTACTCATGAGCGTAACATAATTAACATATGCTCTCTCATGGCTTTTTCCTAAACCTTAGTGTCGTGTCGAAGGAGGATTATGAAAGAGGAAGAAGAATTCCTTTTTCTCAAACCTCTACCTCTCTTGGGCAAGAGGACCTTTTTGGTGTAGTGCCAAATGGATGAACTTACCCAAAACACATTATGTGGTCCATGATTCCAATACACTTAATGGAACTGAATTTTGTACGCTCCACTTATGTGAAATCTATGGGATGTTCTTGAAAAGTGTAGACAAAGATCAAATTTTTGGTCACTCTTGAGTTCTTTTAAATAGCCTTAAGAGAACTGGAAATACAGGAGCCAAAGCACTGGTGTCAAGTAACAGCATTATAAATAATACATTCACAGTAAATAGAGGCTCACACTCAATTTTGACTTTGCATCTTATAAATTAAGCTTCTGCAAGCTGCTTCTTGTTGATAATTTGCTTACCTCCTTAAAGGAGCCCCCACCAAAATAATCATTCATTTATGTTGTATATGTTCTTTATCTTTGAGGCATAGTTTACTTGTTTTGATAACTGATGATGTCAGAATAAATGTTGTTTCCAGACAAATATTAAAATTGTTAATAGGGTGTGGACATTGACAAGGCCTTCCATCCTTGTTTATCTGCCTGTGCATTGTACTGTAGTGGAAAAATGATTATGAAGTCAAAGTCTGTTTTTTGAACTGTAGAGAAGAGAAATTAAATACCCATCTTGAGTTGAGACAAACCTCTTAACAGGCTGCAGTTTAAAAAGAAATTTTTAAAACTTCACAGTACCTACTTATCTAGGTTTATTAGGTTGTTAAACAGGATCTAGAATTCACCTCCAAATTTTGGTGAAAGAAGGCCACGGATACTCCCACAGAACGTGGACGTTTTGATCTGATCAGCTCTCTAAAGAGTATCTGTTTTGACCAGGAGCATCCCGGTTCTGTCTGGGCTCATTTTGAACTTGCAGCGTTTCCTTTAAGAGCTAAGATCTACAGACAGCCTGGCGATGTGCATAATGACTGTACTAGCAGAATTAGTAAGGCAGAATAATTAATCATGGCTGTTAAAATTTTATGTCATTTCTGCTTGTTGATTTTGAGTGGAAGCAACCTTTATGAAACATTTATTTAGTCAATAAGTAAATGTACCAGATGTGGTTGTGCAAATATTCCTTCTCTTTTTATATGTTATGGTGATTTGAGAGAAGGAGCTTAGAGGATTAGAGAGCTAGATAAAGCCTCCAGTAGTATAATGGCTTTGTTAGGCTGTTGTGATGCCACTGGAGACACCACAGCAATCCTGTAAACAGAGGTACTTTTTACATAATGCAGCGTAAAGAGAACAGCAGGGTTTCCAGTCTTTCCTACTCTGCTCTTTCAATTACTGTTTTTATAATGCAGCTTATTGTTAGTCCGTCCCGTCCTCTGGTTGAAGATGCACTGTGAAAGCATTGTAGTTGGTGTTGCTGTGCATTTTTTTTCTGCATAGGAAATTGTTAGTTAGCAGTAAGTGCACAGTATAACACGCGGAGTTAAATACACGCGGATCAGACGCGTGCGTTTGCGTACAGTACGATGTGATGCAGCGGGCAGGAAAACATCCGTTTTCTCTGGTTAGAAAACTCAATTTTCTCATTTCACAGGAAATGCTAGACCTGAACCGAGAGCCTTTGCAGTGCCTGTCGTTGTGCAGCGCGGGGTCTGATCCGCTTTCGCGGCTGAAGGTGACGGCCGGGGAGCTGGGTGGGAGCAGGAGCCCGTTGCCCGGCGCACATGGCCAATGGCAGCGTGCATCTCGAGCCGTGCCGCTGCGGATGGCCTATTGCGATGGATGCGTGGAACGGCGGCCACCCAAATTCACCCAGCAAATGACATTTTGCTGCAAAAGCGTGACGGAGCCAATCACACCCAGCACCGCACAGCCAATGGACGCCGGTCTCTTACCCAGGCACTGGCAGGGGCTCTGTGACTGTAGGACCTTGGTACAGCTCTGCAAACTGCATTCCTGCAGAGACAGCCCTCTCCGAGTTTGTTTCCCAGCACAATAGTTGTCCTTGCTGTGATTCATTTCCCAGTAATAGCAATGCCATTGTAAATGATCGCTGTAAAGCCGCGGAGCGACGTGCCTTGCCTGCCACGTGATCTGCAGCTGGTGGGGACAGTGCCTGAGTAATTTGGGTCTTGTTTCCCATTTAGCATTGCCACGGCTGCCTACCCAGCAGACCTGCTTACGAGAGCCAGAGGGATGGTGGTAGTTACGGGGCAGAACAAAGTGAGTGGAAACCCGGATGATGCCATGTCGAGCTCAGATGCAGAGGATGATTTCCAAGAGCCAGCCACTCCTACTGCAACCCAGGCAGGACAAGCACTACCTCTGCTGCCTCAGCAGGTAAGAGCTCTCTGGGACTGTTCCTGATAAGGTCCAGTTATTGCAGCACATACTGCTCAGGTGCCAGAGAATTCAGGATTTCTTTGTTGGAGTATTTAGGGATATCCAGTTCAGTTTCCATTAGTAGTTAAATAAAACTAATTAAATAAATAAAGAATAAAAACTAGAATAAAAACAGAATGGAATAGAAAGAATAAAAAGAATAAAAACTTGGAATAAAAAACTAAGTCTTTTGAATTTCACTTCATTAGCTTGACAGCATTGCTCAGAATTCCCATCAATGTTTGGGCTTGACAAACACAAGTATGTGTTTATTCTAGTACCGAGGCATCTGAAGGTGTGATATTAAGATTTTATGCCTGCTGTAAACCTAACATAAATACAGAATCACTGTTTTTTTCCAGTGTATGGTATACCATAGAATAGTAGTGTAAAGTAACCAGTAGAGTAGCAACTGAGTACAAGTCCCAAGGTTGGCCTGAGATTTCCTACCTTTGCAGGGGGGCATGGGTGTGTGTGTAAGGGTGGGGAGGGTTTTTTGTTTTGTTTTTTCTTTTCCCCAAAAGAGCCAACAGGAGTCATTCATGCTTTTAATGAATATCTGGTATTAAGGCTGAGTGATTACTGCTGTTTCACATTTCCAACTAAAATTAAAACATTCTGATTACACCCAGAAGCCAGCCAAAGTATTCAAATTGTTAACCCCTGAACCTCACTGTTTTGTGGCGACAGGCCAGGAAGGAAACATTTGTTGAACCAAATTGTGTCACAGTGGCAAAGACTGTATGCTATGTCTTCTCGCAGTGGTAACCCTTTTGGCCTGAACATGTCTGCGAAGGACTGGAGGCTCATTTCTGATGATGTGATTGCTTTTGCAGTTTCCAGAAGTTGTTCCACTAAACGTAGGAGGCATGTATTTTACAACAAGACTGTCAACACTGAGACGTTATGAGGACACAATGTTGGCAGCTATGTTCAGTGGAAGACACTATATTCCAACAGATGCTGAAGGCAGATATTTTATTGACAGAGATGGAACCTACTTTGGGTATGTACAGTGTCCTCAGCAGTATACTTTAAAAGTTGTTACTGAAGAAAATTCTTTTTAAACAAAAAGAAGTTTTAATATTTTTTTTCCCTCCTAGTTTATTTGTGGGGTAGGTAACTGTGACTTGCTGGCATCCACACCTTCAAACCATCTCAAGGGAAGAGTATATTGCAGTTAAAAAACTACTTGTTTTAGTCCTAAGAGCTTAAGTTTTAATTTGGGGAAAGAAAAACAAGCAATGTTTTGAATTTATGCATTGTCTTGTCTAGAGTATCTCCTTTCAAGGTATCAGGTTGTTTTGATGTTTTAAAAAAGTATGTATTTGGCATTGCTTTTCATAGGAAGCTTTTTTGTACAACACTGGTTTTTAACTGATATTACAGTATTTATGATAAAGAGGGAATGGAAGGAATTCATCTAGATTTCTTAAACAGTTGCAAGTATGATGTTTTCAGTGATTAACAGGATATAACTGGTTAAAAAAGCACAAGCCTCAAAGAATTTTTTAAAAAAATTATAGTGCCATATTCCTTCGCTTTCAAGATTCCTTCTTATGTGTTTAGCTCTCATTTTACTTTTAATTAAACTAACCATAACCTTACTAATACTCTGAATTGGTGTGAGATTGCTAGAAAAGGTAAGCAGTGTTCGTGGGTTAATGTTCATGGGTTAAGGTCTTTGCCCAAAGCACAATTCGCAATTTAACTTGTATTTCTTGTTTCTCCTTCGTAGACATTTCCTTAATCTCTTCAACTGAGAAGGGTTGAATTATTTTCAAAGCACATTTGGATTGTACTATAATCTGGGACAGAAATAAGTTAAGACACTATATTTATTGGGAAATAATTGTTTCTTTACATTTGGCACTTTGGAAGTGCCTGCCACCTTGTTGGGAAATCAATTTATTTGTGATGTTATCAATCTGAATTCAAAGTATAGCTGGAACAGAGAGCCAAGTTAGCACTTGCTGTATTTGTTGACATTCTAATGAAGATTGTAGTAATGCTTGTTTTATTCGATATGGGCAATAATAGTTTTGTGGTTAATGCTTTTAAAGTGATTTCTTACCCTGTTAAAGATCTTGTAGCTTAACAGTGTTTCAGAACTACGAGGAAATGTTCTCTCTCGCTCTCCCTTATTATTATTATTACATATACTACAAGTGTATATGGCTCTGATCCCACGAAGAGAACACCTCCTATGCAAATGCACCATTCATTCAGTTAGAATACTGGTTCTGTGTGGGATAAAATGTCCATGCATATGATTCTCCAGGAAAATGGAAAAGATTATTATGTCACAGACCTAAATTTGAAATACAGTGACTACTATCTCTTTCTCATGAAATACTGTGTCCTCTTTTACTTGAAGTGGTTACTCCACCTTGAACTTTTTGTTTAAAATATGATGGTATTTTTTTGAGTGAGTTTTGACATTAACAGAGGCAAAATGGGAAATGATGACTTGGAAACTTGAATGCAACACATCGTTTTAAAAACATATGTTGGAAATACAACTCAATATTTCAGTTACTGTCTAAGTGTAAGGATTTCTGTCTCAATAGAATAAACAATGAATACGCAGTGTTTCCTCTCCTTTCCCACCTGCAACAGTTTTGGCAGAAACGTGTTACTTAATAATATTTTTGCCCTTTTTCTAGAGACATACTTAACTTTCTACGATCTGGTGACCTGCCACCCAGAGAACGAGTGAGGTCAGTTTACAAGGAAGCTCAGTATTATTCTATAGGACCATTGCTAGACAATCTAGAGGATATCCAGCCTCTTAAAGGAGAAAAAGTTAGACAAGCTTTCCTGGGCCTGATGCCATATTACAAAGGTAAATAAACAAAGTAGTATTGACTGTTTCTTCTAGTGTGATTCAAGTAGTATACACAGTGCTTTCAGGTCTGCTTTCAGCTTTCAAACTAATTGCATTGTTTTTGAGAAGTTTATTATGTACTTTTCATGCTCTTTAGATCTTTAAGGTCTCCACGTCAGGCTTGTTCCTGCTGCATCCCAGGATGTGGATTTTTATGCTGTCTTAAAAGGGAGCAAGATCTAGGCCATAACATGCAAGGCTTATTAAATGAGAAGGTTTCCCTGCCTCTGCATTTGTTCTGTTATTACCTGCAACTGAATAAACTTGGGCAAATAGTAAGGACACCAAGTTCACAAGATAACTGAGATTGATTTAATTACTATATATCTAGCTACATGCAGCTTCCTGTTGCTGCTAATGATAAGAATAACTTGTTAAACACTGCAGTAATATATTTCACAGGAAATAATTGCATTTGTTTTCTTTTACTAGGTGCTTCATTGTTATTTTCAACATTTTTTTTTTTTTTTAGATCATTTGGAACGGATAATCGAAATTGCAAAGCTTAGAGCTATGCAAAGAAAAGCAAGATTTGCAAAATTGAAGGTCTGTGTCTTCAAAGAAGAGATGCCCATCACTCCCTATGAATGCCCACATTTCAATTCGTTACGTTTTGAAAGGAGTGAAAGTGAGACAAAGCTATTCGAACATCATTGCGAAGTAGATGTATCTTTTGGCCCCTGGGAGGCTGTGGCTGATGTATATGATCTCCTGCACTGTATTGTGACAGACCTGTCTGATAGAGGGATAACTGTGGATCATCAGTGTATTGGCGTGTGTGATAAACACCTGATAAATCACTATTACTGCAAGCGTCCTATCTATGAATTCAAGATTACTTGGTGGTGAGTTATTTTGTCCAGAACGGTGCACGGGATAAAAGGACTTCTAGACGACAATTGCTTTTAATATTTTTGCAACGTGTCTCTGGAAATGCATTGCTGCTAACATATGTTGGAATCAGTCTGCTGAAATGTTGGCTAATGCTTAGCTGCTCAGCAAAAGGGAACCTGTTACAGAGGCTGAAAAACCTCTGAAATCTTGAAAAACCAGCCTGAAACAAGACTGTTGGCTCAGGTACCTTAACGAGGCACAAAACAGAATCACCTCATGGAAATTATGGAGAGGAGCGTCTAACATCTTTTAAAAGAAGGTGCCACCTACCATGTGGCTTTAGTATCATAGTCTGCAAAATGGATATTGCAGACATCACCTGCATTATTATAAAGCCGGGGTGCTAATAATGCTGACATAAACGTGGTTGAATTTTACCCACTTAGAAATGTTTTAGTCACTTACTGCTTTATAAATTACTTACCACTTTATAAATTTGAGTAACACCCAGCACAGATATTCTGGAAATGTAATGTTGATATAATAGATCATTTTAAAAAAAAAAAAAGGAGTATTCCCTACACATTATTAACTGTTGTCACAATTAAGCTATATATTTTTTTTTAATTAAGAATCTGTGTTGTGAATTCTTATATTTCAATTATTTCCAGTGTTATAAAAAGGAATAGCAGATTTGGAATATATTCCTTAATGCTTTTAGGAATAATAACTGTTCATGGAAGACTTGTGCCTGTTTTTAGCCTTAGAAATTCTAAATGTTTACAGTATCTACAAAAAAAGAAGCTCTATAGAATCAGGTCATTTACAAAGGCTTTTGGTAAATGAGAAAAACCTATTATGTATGTTCCTATTAGCAGAAGCAAGAGGAATATTTAATGTGTATTATTTTATTACTGACTCTTTTTACATTCTGTGATATTAAACTTTGTTCTAGAGTTAGAGTCAAATGATGATATTAGACCAATGCTTCCTTCACCTCACCTTCTTCAGACAATTAAGTCTCAGTTTTAACATTCTTGTTGACCCTTTCTGGTGTAATATCAGGAAAAAAAATTTCAACCTTCATATTCAAATCTCTCTCCAATTATAAACCAGTATATCTGGGTAGTAAATTTCTTTCCACACTGAAAGAGGCAGCCATTGCAGAATGATATTCTTTTAAAAAGGTAACCGTTGCACTTCTAACATTAGTAACCACAGCCTGAAGTTGAATTACTTTATGTCCAAAACTGAAAGGTAGAGCTAAACATTTGAAGATATTACTGGTTTGTGAGGTACAGACAACTCAAGTGTTTTTCTAAAAGACCCCACTTGAAGTGACCTCAAAATAAAGAGAGAGGGAAAGTAAATGTTTGCAGTTTGCATTCCGTTGGATTAGTTAATCCAAGAATATTGCTTGATTAAACTTTTGACCAAAACACTTAAGAAATGTGTTAATTACAATGATAAAAATTCTCAGTTACCTGAGGTAATTTTTAGGATAATTCTAAGACTTTATGATCAAATTGTCTTGCAAAAAAAGAGGCAAATTGTTTGAATTGTCACACTTTTATGTATTTGACTTAGGAAATTTTAGTAAATTGTCTCTCTGAGGTGGGGGCATACAGCTCTAATGATCTCTTTTCAAATGTTTACTTACAGAGGATCATTGTCAAGTGCTGAGTTTCAAGTCCAGAGTTTAAATTTTGAAATGGAGGGAAAGAGGAAATTACATGTATTTGAATCTCATTTTAAGTTTGTTTAAATTGTTTTCTTAAATATTGGCCTTTGTGTTACAAGTTGTTGTAATTGTGTTTGACAACCCAAAATTAAAAGTCAAACTGAGACTAGTAAAGTTTCCCTAAAATGAGAGGAAGCTTGCATGGTTTCTTCACTACTGTGCTGTCTTCTTTTGGGTTGTTTTTTCTTTTTTCCAGGGAATCTTAAACTGCAAACCACAATTTCTAATAAAATAATACAAGATCTTAAAGCTGAGCCTTACAGAGTTTTGGCTGCTTGTACACTTCAGACATTTAAGTTCAGGATTTTTAGCATCAGTTTATTTAGAGACTACAATGAGGATTGTAGTTTTACTGGGTTATTCGGTGGTTTTTGCCACTTCCCATATATGTATTTACATGGGACATAACTCTGGTTTGAATTTCAGCACTACTTGCAGAAGTGGAACACAGTCTGATTTAACAGTATGTTTTTTGGTTTGGCTTTAAGAATTTTTCCACTGTTATTCTAGAGAAGCTATGATGGCAAAACTCCTGTTTCAATCATGTTTGCTATTTCTTCATATGCACACACTGCTATTTTATAACATCTTCCTGTTTATTGCTTAAATAAGTAAGGAACCCTACCTAACCAAAATGATAAAATTAAAATCTTGATCTGTATCAGTTGCATCTTAATTGAAGCTTTCATCCTTCCAGATCCTCCAGAAGGCAGCAAACATTAAGTGCAATATTGAAAAAGAAAACATGGATTTGAGCCAACGTGCTTTCATACATCCATTCTGTATTGTGATTTGTGCAAGTTAACAATATTGTTATTGACTACACTTGTTCTAAGCAGTCGTTGTTTACAATGATTTAGATGATATTGCCTAATATGTATTCATTTTTTGACAGAAACAGAAGAGTTGTGCAGGTGGATGTCAGGGGAGTATAATCTAATAACTGGTTTATATAACATTATTGACTTATCTTTTCTTGGCGTATAGCGTAATTTTTGAAATTCTGCGTTTGCAACAAAAATGTGAGTAGCTGATTTACTAAATCCATGTTTAAGATGATTGATGTTTTTGTATATCATGAATGCTTTATAATTGTCTAATTAAACTAAATGCCTATGTAATACTGCCTTTTTTTCTTTAGGACTTTTCTTTAGATCTGGCTAGGCCAGAGGTTTGCTAGAACATATTTACCTATTTCTCTGTGCTTCTCCTACTTAGCTTCTTTGCCACTTCATCATCTACACTGCTACTTTTGCACCCCCACACTCACGAATACCCTGTGTTTGCAAGCTGACACCACAGACAAATTGGCCATGCAGTACAGGGTCTCATGTCATCATACAACGTTGCTATGAATATCATGTTTGCAGATCATTAGAAGGACAGTGCATGTCAGGCCATTTAGCTCATTCAATTTGAAGGAAAGACATTTTTTTGCTTCATGTTCTGAGACAGGAATCATGCCATTTTTGGTTCCAAATTGATATATGGGAACATATGTGTTAGTCAACTCTTCTCTTTTTTTGCCCCCCTGCCTAAATAAGAAGTCTCAAATATTTTCAAAGCACAGACTACATATCTGGATTGCAGGGATTACACTGGTTTTATGAATACTGGGGGTAATGGTGGGACAGTTGAGGGATAGTTATTTAAAAAGTAGAATTGTTAGCTATTAGGTTGCTGTGTGCCTGAACAAAAACTTAATGAGTAATCTTTTTAACATCCCCTCTATATATGCATTGTCTAGTGGTTTTTAACAGGGAGCAAAGGGAGATCTTACTGTCAGGTCTCATATGAAGTGACTTGGCCAATTTCACAGCCCGTTAAATGCTTCTGCATCTGTTTTACACTTGTAAAATAGGAAGGATATCTACTTGTCTTTATAAAGCACTCAAAAATGACATGAAAAGGTATTTACGTTTATGTGCAGCATCCACTTAATGACTGTTGATTTCAAGAGTTTAAAAAAAAAATTTAAAATATCATAACTTTTCAACTTGCTGTGAGCTTCTTAACTTGAATACCACAATACTCTATGTAGTAATCTGAAATACTCATTTGTTGAACTTCCATCCTCCTTGGAGGAAAGTGAAGGTGCTAGCATCTTTCATCTGGGAAGCCTTTGAGCCATTAGCAGATTCTCTTTTGTTCTCGTGGTGCATGTTTTCTCCTGAGACTGCTGGATTTTATTTTTTTTTTTAAAGCTGATTTTAACCAAAACCTATAATGAGGGATCAGCTTCTGCACTGATGAGGGTTCTTTGGTTTGTTTTGGGGGGTTTCAAGTCTTGGTTATCTGAATAGCAAAGGCAGTAAGTTATTGCAGCAGAAAGTTCTGCATACCACCCTTTTGATGGATTTTTTTTTAAGTTTTAGGAAATCTGCCTCATGATGCAATACGTGCAAATACCTGAATTTGTTAATGGGAATATTTTTGAGATTTTGTTGTTGTAGTTCAGTTGTGTAATACTCTTCCCTGAAACTAGCATGAGAGTTAAGGGTTGAGTTAAACACTGGTTTTCTGATAAGCCTGCTTATGCCTCAGATGTCTCCTGCCTCCATTTTGTAAAATCACTCATCCCAGAGGTGTTCAATGTATGAAAAAGTAAAGGCTATTATAGTTACAGGAAAATCAAGAATCTTCCTTGATTCTCAACAATGAGTCCATTAAGAGAATTGGTACTTGTCAGTCCAATTGCAGTCTCCATTCTCCTGCTCCGCTTAGATGCCTGTGGCTTCAGCAGTGAAACAAAGTAGTCACAGGGTTGGGTCTGGCTAGCACAAGTCCTTGAAGGCAAAAGTCAAAGACTTCTGTTACAGAGAAGTGTACTGATCTGCATTAGCACATAATCTGGCCTTTAGTGGAGCGATTGTTAAAATTCCAGCAAGCCCTGAAGGATGTTGATATTTTAAGCTGTTGTAAATGATAGCTTTGTTAAACCCTAATCTGTTTTGAGCCAGATTGTTCCAATGTATGTATTGTGAAAGACATAAAGGCTGGTCAGTCCTTTTATTTATGGTTCTCGGTATATCTGTTTACCTAGTGAAATCTGAAGCCAGTGAGGTTGCTGATCACTGCCCCTCAGAACTGAATACAGCCTGTTTCAAAAGGATCCTGTGCATTGAGTGTGTGCTGTTTTTTGCAAATATGAAAGTGGGAGGGAATTAGTTCTGCAGTGTGTTTCCCCAGGGACAATCCTCACTAGCTCTGAAGGAGGGCTTTGGTGAGATCCTGATCCACGCTCCCCCACATCTCCATTTGTTAGATGATGTGTAAGAGGCATAAGGAGATGAGGTGTCTAGCCTGAAGATTCACAGTGAGATAATGACTCTGACTGGATTCCCCCTTGGTTCTCACCCCTTTCTCTAACCTTTAAGATGTACAACTCTGTGCAGGAAATGTGTTACTTCTGTCTGCTGCACCCTCAAATTTCATAGCAAGGTGAATACTTAGACTGTTTTAAACTAAAGGGATTTTAATATTACGATATGGTGACTGATAGCTACTAAAGAATCAGTAAAAATCTTATTACTGACGAAAATAGCTGAATAAATTAATTTAAAAACCTTATTTATAGCATAATCACTTTAATTTCACTCTTCTGCTCTAATTTTTTCTAAAGACTGTTAAGAAATGTAAACTCTTCTTTTAAGGGCTTACATCTGTTTTATAGTAATACATATTCAGGGTAAGTACCTGTATTTTGGGCTTTGAGGACTTTGTGTTTTGCTTGCTATGAGCTGAAGGATAAGTGCATGATCGCTCATCTACTTGCTTTTTTTCTTAAAAAAATAATTGCTGATCTAATTAAATCATGATTTTCTAGCTTCATTTGGCATTTGCAGCCCCTGGGAACCTTCCTTCCCAACTTTATTCTCACTGCTCATTCTTGTTTATAGATGACCTGGGACAGGTGACATGATGAGGAAGATGATGGAAGTACCAACAGGGAAGGTCTCATGTCAGAGCTGATTGTTTGCATTGCAGAGTATTCTTTCCATTTTATTTCAACTCTTGTGCTGTGTGAGGCAGAGGAACATTCATCACCACTTACGTGAGGTCAGGCAGAGGATCCAGGCTGGAAGCCCAGCTAACCTCTCCACTATTCATCCATTTTCTGTGTAAGTTCATTGTATTGTGATGTATCGAGTTAAGTGGGTGGGAAAATCCAGTGGCTGTGGATTGCACTGGGAAATACAGCAGTGACGGGTGAAGCGGCTGCGGGGTCACACTACTTGAATTTCAGCATCGTTGTTCAGGGATCTGAGGACCTTTATGCCACAGCTTATGCACTGGATCTTTCTTTTTGGCATGGCAAAGCAGAGTAATCAAGTTTGGGATGCAACTGTCTGACAGGTAAGAGAAGACTTCAGAGCAAAGACTGTAGTAAGATGATCTCTTAACTCATCATGAATCTCTGGGACATGATATTTCTTTCACTTTCTTCATTTAATAACTGCTTTACTCTGGACAATTTATAGACCCCCAATGGCTTTAAGTTATGTCTGGTATTACTGAACCCTGGAGTTGTACTGATATCTGGTTATTTATAGGTAAACAGTTGTAAATGTTTTCAGGTTGTTCACGCACAGCAGAGAGGACCCAGGGTAGTTCTGAGTTTTGGGCTATAGAAACATAATTTCATTTAACAAACAGAAAAAAACCCCTTCAGTCTTTTATTATCTTTCTGCAAATAAGCTAGGTTTCAGGGGGTAATTAGGTTCTGTTGTTGTCTTCTGTATATAGTCCTCTAACTGGAAATTTCTTTCAAGAACAGCAGTTCTTAGGCATTTTACATACACAAGCTTAGTGTAAGTTTACCTCCACTTTCACTGTGACTTTTATAAATGGATTTTGTTTTGCTGAATTATAAATTGTATGTGTCTATGCATTGTAACCCGTAATGCCTTTGAAAATCCAGCCTGGATGCTAACGATCAGGGTTTGGAATTATCTCCAAATGTGTTTTGTTTTTTTAAGTAAGTTGATGTGTGATGTTTGATACTGTGGATACTGTAGTGTATTATTTCTTACTATGTTAGACATTTCAGTTCAGGTAATATATAGCCTATGTTTTTTATTTACAGTACATGGAAGAAAATGTGGATATAAAGTTTGTGTTGTGCAATAAAAGTGTGTTACTCTGAAAATTGTTGGAATCTGGCTAATTTGGTCTGCAGCCACTGCAGTCCCCCTCCTCACATTCCCTATGATTTGAGTTTGCTTTGCACGACTGCAAACAAAAAGACACCAGTCTCCGTCCCAGGCTTAGTCTAGACACCAGCCACTAACTGGTCCATCAGCACTTCCTTAACAGATGGCACTTACGCAATGTCTGCAGGCTCCTCGGGGACACCGGCTGGTATCAGATCCTTTTAGTTCTACTTCCTTCCCTCTGTACCCACCCGTTCATGTGAAACAGCCCAGAGGAGGTCTGTACTGTCCCTGCTTGGGCAATGCTCAAAAAGAAAGTTCTGGATTTGCTTAGCTGGCTCTGTTTAGAAGTATTTCCCCCTTGTTTCTGAACTAAAATACCATTTTCCTTGCTGTCCATTTGCGTTGCTAAAACGATCCCAGCTTTCACATCTGGATGTTTGTGCTGAGCTGTGGGAGGGGAAAAAAAAAAAAAGAAACCAGCGCGTGACAGCACTGTGTAAATGAGAAAGGGAAGGTTTAAATAGCAGTAGCTATTTCTGCTGCCGTCAGCATAAACACACTCCCAAGCGCTCATGTGGGCTGCCTGATCTGGACAGTGCCTGGGTTTGAGGTAAAAACAAAGCAGCTGGTGGGAGTTGGTGGGGTGTGTCTGAAGGGAGAGGGGGGATGCTGCTGTGTGGTGGGCTGGAAGGGGCAGAAAATGAGAATCTGGAGAGAAAGACACCCCAACAGACCGGATCTGTCCCTGTCACACACAGGGAGTGTGAAACAGCCCTGACGAGGCCGTGCCCAGCCGGACGGGTGGCAGCTCCTCAGCCGCCCGGGCAGTCACCCCTGCTCTGCCCGCGCTCGCTGTCCCCAGCCCCCGCCGTTGTGGCAGCGCGAACAGCCGCCGCAGGCCCCGAGCACCGCCGGCTCCAATCCCCGCCCCGCTTCCTTCCGGGAAAGGCCCCGCCCCGGAAGTGACGACACGCGCTTCCGCCGCCGCCGCGGAGGGGAGGCAGCGCCGGGCCGCCGTGAGGGGAGCGCCGCCGCGGGAGGAGCGCAGCGCAGCGCGGAGCAGCGCGGAGCGGAGCGGAGCGGCGGGTTCCCCCCCCCGCCCGCCGCCGCCCGGGGCAACCGGTGAGGCGCAGCTCTGACCCGCTTCGCTTCTGGCTGAGGGGCCGCGGGCCTGGCGGGCCCCTGTCGGCGGCACTCTCGGGGGCTGCCCGGTGCCTGCGCTCTGGGCCCGGCTGCGGGACGGGCTTCCCCCGCTGAGGGAGCCCCCGCGCCTGGCAGCTGCGCGGTGACAGTTGGTGGCAGTTGGGTGGCTGCCAGCGTCCCCCCCCCCGCGCCCCGTCGTCTCCGCCGCCGGTCGTTATAATTCGATCTGAGTCTCGGTGATACCCGCGCCGGGGCGGGCCCCGCTGAGGGGGGGGAGGGGGGGTCACAGCCGGCCCCTCGCCTCGGGGTTGCGGCTGTGCGAAGGGTTCACCGGGCTCCAGGAGGTGAACTGTAACGGGCTAAGCACACCGGGATACAGAGAAACTTAGTGAAGCAGTTTCTGCCATGTGCAGTTCTTAAAACGAAGTTGGTTTTATAATACATATTTTTGTTATTATTATTTAATTCCAGGCGTATGTATCAATAGTTGATCAGGGTGAAGGTGTCACGTAACTTTGCAAATCTGCCCCCTCAGCCAGTTTTCCTGCTAAGTTCCTTGTGGTTTGAGGGGTTTTTGACTCTTTGCTTGTAAGTGTTACTGCTGCACAGCTTCTTAGTGTAAGACTGGGAATCAAAGTCCTTCAAACTCGAGCCAAGTGAAGTTTGGAGTGTATTTGAGATGCTGAGCAGTGCATTTTGGATGCTTTTGTGGGTGTTTGTGGCTGTATGAGCACCTTGGGTAGCGTTCAGGTCGTTCCTCTGAAGTAGGGAGTGGCTGTATTTTCAGAGAGGGTGTGAGGTACTGAAAGATGAATGATGCACTCCAAGTAACAAAAAAAACTCTCCGAGGGAGTGGTTCGACACTGGTTTAAATCCTGCTGGGCTGCTCTGATCTTTGGCAGGGGGACAGGCTTGTGTGGTGGCTGGGGTGCTGGATTAATTGAGGGGGTTGTTACAGGCAAAATTCAAATGAGGTTTTCGGTTGTGAGTGGGGCCCTAATCTGGACCAGTGCTGGGAATTAGTGGCACTGCACAGTTTTGGAGAAAGGGTGGCATTATGGAGGTTATGATTTAAACCCATTATTGACACAACTTGCCATACTTTCCTTGTTTGGTCTCATAGTCCCACAACTATTTTGGAAGCAGCGCTTTGTATTGGCAGTTCCTCATGCCAGTACTCTGGCATGTGTACTGAGCAGCTCTTGGTTTTCCAGTTACCTGAGACTCTTTTGAGACTAATGACCTATCAGCATAGAAGGATGTAGTGTTTTCCAGGAACAGTACTTTACTCAGGAATTGGATGTGTTGGCCTTCTCGACGTGGTTATGTGAGTGTTTTGCAGGGGAGAGGATTAGGAAAAGAATTGTAACGCAATGGAATGCTTGGCTGACAAAAAAACCCAAACCAACACGTAGTAGAAGGGAAGAATAGGATAGAAAGCCAATTATTCATAAGATCGCTTTATGCAACAAACTATGATTATAAGCTTGAAGATAGTCCACGATTCTGGTATTTAAGTTTGTTTTGCAGTCTAGAACAGTCCTTCTCAGCTCCCTCCTTCCCCTCCTGATGTTTGCTATATAATTCCCAATTATGGTGGTTTTGGGGTTTTTTCATTACTGATGATGGACTACTTGTGACCTAAAATTCATGCTTGTGAAGACCTTTTAAAATGCTGTCAGTGACAAGTCGGGTACAAAGTGCATAAGATGTTTTGAAGTTTTTCTCTGAGGCTGTAGCAAATTCAGTTTTAATGTGTATCCAGGTGAGTGTGGTTGACAGCTTGGCAAAAAACAGAGCGTGTAGGAGCCGACTGCTGCTGTTTCTGAGGAGATTTTAGAAGTTTTAGCTAATCCTCTTCATATTGTTACTTCAATTCCCATTCAAACAGGACAAAGCACTTTTTAGATGTTTCTTGTGATTTCATTTAAAAGTGCAATTATGAGTCACATGTAGATGGTGAGACATAGTCTGTTAATTCATGCAAGTGTGCTGCTTGTAGCTGAGTGGTCAGTGCTACGGGCGGTAGTTATGCGGACAAACAACTGTAGCATAAGGTCTGTCCCCCTGTTGGAGGGGGAAGATGCATTTTCAAGTTGAAATAAATTGTGAGCTCTGTGGGTAGAGTGATGAAGCCTTATGGCCATGAGGTTTCAGAGGTTTTAAGTAGTGGCTGCAATTTCCCCTGCCAAATTACAGTACCAAACAGTGAGGTTATTTTCAGGTGGCTGATCACACTGCGTGTCTGTCATCACACTTAACGACTGTTTCTTTTCTCAAGATCATCAGTGAGCTACCTGTACTGTTTATACTAGGAAACAACTTCTATAGCTGAAATTTCTTAGTTGCAAGAAAAATGCACGTTAAAACTGTGAAGACTCATACGGACTATTCTGCAAAGGTAGCTACCATGATTCTTTCCTAATTCGTAAGTTGTCTAATGGCTTTCATATTTTCTCTTTGTGAGTCTCTTAGATCATGTTGCTCCACCCTTTCCTTTAGAGGAAATTAACTCATGTTTAATTACCTTCCTGCTAATTACATGCCTGAGTGTTTAGGGTTACAAATGAATCATGATTGTTTCAACACTTACATGGCTCTTAAGAATTTTGTGGCATTTGGGTCAGTGGTTGCTCTTTGCAATACGTACATGTTGTTTTAAGGATGTTTTTCCATAGGCAAAATTCATAGTTGTTAGAGACTTTCACCTGATCCTATCTGTCCACTCCCTCAGTTTTGAAGCACTTTATAATCTACCTTGTAAATTTATTTTCAGTAACTGAAGTTGTACGCATTCAGATGTCAGGAGACTTTTTTTTTTTTGTTGTTGTTTGGTCAGAAGTGTAGAAGGCTGAAATAGGATTCCCAGAAGTCAAAGGCAGTTTCATACCGTTGTGTCAATCTGCTTGTTTTGTCTGTTATGTGAAGTCTTTTCCTGTTTTTATATGTGTTTAATGAACTTTGGTACCAAGATCGAAACTTGTCTACAGAACAGTCTTACAAAGCCACTGCTTTCATTTCCAGAGTTAGCATGCAGATTTATTTAGAAACTGGTTTTCACAGCTTGTAATAATTATAAATTGGCTTGCAATTACCTTTTACTAAAGACATCTACAGATTGATTGAGACCCCTTTCTACTCAGCTTTGATATGTGAGCTGTTTCAACCAGCTCTTCCATCCTGAACAATCCAGAACTAATAAATAGTTTATGAAAAAGTCAATATCTTGTCGTTGTGGCAGTGATGCAATCTGCACTGACAATAAAGGTATCTGCCTACTCAGTCCCTGGGAAGTAAGGTAGGTACGTGTTAGAAAGGAACAAGAAAAACAAGCTGGTGGTGTCTGAATAATTGATAAATCTATACTACTTCTAAACCTTATTTCACACACAGTGCTTTTCCTGAAGCCAAAGCTGTGTCTGCAGTCTTTGGAAACCCCAGCATGTTATGAAAATTATCTTGGGCTTATCGCTGAAAAGAACAACTTATGTAAGTGTAGTTTCTTTCATGTGTGCATTAAATCAGCCCTTAGTGACAGATCTGGTTTTGATGAAAGGAGAGCTTTTTTCATATCACATAAAAGGAAGAATGCATTTGCTCTTTGTTGTGACTATGATACCTGCTTTAATAAGTTTAGTATGATTTTTTTCCAGCTATTTCGTAATCTGGCCTGTGTGAAAATTAGAATATAGTCTTTTGCTGTTGTTGAGAGCTTTGAGTCTGATACCAGAGGTATGATGTCCTGGAGCAATAATTGCTGCTACTTCAGTCCCCATTATGGGATACTGACAAAAATGGCCCAAAGATTTGTGTCCTAGTAACTGGAGGAGGGAGTGCCTTTTGGAAACGTAGAGCTAGTTTTCTGCTTTATGTAACTGGCCTGCATATCAAGATACCACATGTGATCATCAGGTGTTGGCAAAATTTTGAGCTCTCTTCATATCCCATCATTTTTAATTGTGAAATAGCACTGATGATGAAGGTTTTATCTTTACTCCCATGGGAATGTAATGAAAGATCATCAGAGAAGAAAAGTAGTAACATAGTATCTGGTTGCCTAATTCTGTGTCAGTGCAACCTGGTTAGTTCTGCGCTCATGTTGGTGAACTTCACCAACATCATTTACATGAGCAGTCCGGATGCCAGAGGTTGGACATCCAGCCTGATGTACTCGGGGCTAGACCCATACCAGAATGTAGGCATCTGAGGTGGGATGTAAGCAAGGTCTAGCTGCCTGAGCTTTCGTGACTGTCGTAGGTTGTGTTCTGGTGTCTGTAGCTGTTTTCCAGCAGTGTGTTGGGAATTAAGATTGTAGATTGCAGTCTGCAAATGCTGTCTGAAGACTAAATGCTTTGATGGAATCCCTTTATAGATTTAGATGTATCCTTATTGCTTCCCCTGAGAAACTTGGTCTCCTGAGACCTGAAACTGAAAATTCTTGAAAACTAGAATGTAGGTTTTATTAAGCATCTGCATTCAATGAATACTGTTGCACTTCAGGTCCATGGAAAACATTTCTTAAAAAAACCCCTTTCCTCTTTCCTCCACTCTCTCCCAACCCTCCCCTGGCTGACCTTGGCTGACCTTAATGCGTTGGTTCTTTTTCTTTGATAATACTTGTACCAAAATGCATGTTTCCTGTGCCTTAACCCTTTCTGTGTTTTCTTTAGTAAATCTTCAAAGACGGATTGAAGTATGTGACTCGGGGAAAGTGATGTGGCTGTTGGCCAGCAGTATTTTGCAGAAAAGTTGCTTTTTCTGGTTTTGGCTGAGATGTCTGCTTCCATGACTGTGGTAACAGAAACCCTGTACTGTATGCACATATGTTTTCAGTTGCAGCTTTGACAGAGTCACAGAGGAGCTGTTGGGCAGACAGCTGGTTTATTCTTTCTAAAAAAAAATTTATGTGAATTTCAATTTTCTGAAGTAAGAGCTATGGTTTATTGGGTATTCTTCTTGGATGACAAATGACGGGAAAAATCTAGGGGTGTGAGCAAGGGATGAGAAACCTCTGAGTTGGTATTGCACTTTTAAAAAAGTAAAACGGATGCTCAAAATACTACTGAATAAAAAGAAAAATTTTAAATGAGTCAAGGTACAACAAGAAAAATATGTTGATAGGAAGATGTATTGAGAGCTTCAGAATAAATTGCGTGAAAGCAAGTAAAAAGCTAATTTTGAATTAAATCACAGTGGGGTTTTTTTGACATGCTAGACATTGTAACAAAACTAAATTTTGTAAGATTCTTATGAAAAAGGTACAGAAGGAGATCTGATCTGTCACTAGAGACCTTTGATGTGCACCCCTTCAAATATATCTAACATATGTATTGTATGCCTCATCTACCAATGGTGCACAAGTTTTCATCTGCTCTTGATATCGCTACAGTTTGGAAAAATAAAGCTCAACACCTAGAACAGCGCGGAAAGACGTATCCATGGGCAGCTGATGCTGTGGCTCGGAGTTAGGATGCTGTCAGGCCGGGTGGGGACTGGCCTGGGAACGTGTGTGGCAGTGAGACAAGGAGCTCTTTGGTGTCCATACAGTCTAGTGCTCTGGTAGCTGTGGTACAGATACACTGGCTGCCAGCAATGGGACAGCTTTCCATGTTGTAATTGTTCAGAATAAATCCACTCTTGCAGCCCTGATGTAACACTACATGTTAGCAGTGATCCTCTAAGGAACCACATACAGGGTGTGTTAGGTGGAGTTCAAAGATCGTGGCCATAGAAAGGGGCTGGGTGTTTTCCATTTCAGAGGAAAATGGGAGGGAAGAAGCTTTTACTTGCAAATAAGTGACAAGGGGAAAGAGATTTTTATAAAACAATAACTAAGTCTAAGAGCCTGTTCTTTTTCTAAACTTTTCTAAGGGTTGTGTCTAACTAACATAGATACTAACCTTTGAGGTCTAGAACTGGTACAGAAATGCTTAAAAGAAGATTCTGTATCATGGTATTTGTGAGGAAATGTGTAAGGAAGTGTCATTTCTGCTTTCCCTGACAATATTCACAGCAGAACTATTTGAAGCAGTTATTGAGCAAAGCAATGTATGAGTATACTTCATATTACAGGTGTTTGCTCCTGTGAGGGAGACGTGGTGCTTCTTGAAGTTGTTGAGAAGTGTTTTAATTGGAGTACAGGAGATATAAAAAGGGTGTTTGGTGCAGTGCACCTCTCCAAATGGTACTAGTTAATTTTATTTATGATCTTCTGTTACTTTATTATCCTTCCTGATTCGATTTTTTTTTTTTTTTTTTAAATGTGAAAGTCTGTTACCTTCCATACTGTTGTTTTCCTGACTTCTCAGTGGTCAGGCAGTATGAAAGCTGTTCAGAGTTGCCCACCTCTCTGACTCCAGGAAAACATCAAATTTGTTCTTTGTTTTGGATTATGTGACTCGGAAGTGAGCTTTGAACAGGTCATGCATTCAGGGCGTGAATGGAAATAAGAGGTCTGACCATGCAAAATAAATGGTGTGACTGTTCAAATACACTGAGGAGTTGATCTTTGAATAAAGAATGATACACCTTTAACTGTAGTGGAAGGGAAAGAAGGAAATAAAGAAAAACAAAAGCAATTTGGACACTCAAAAGTTCCAACAAAACATTTTTAGGAATGGAAGATCAAAAAGTACACAGTGATTTAGTTGCAGAAAATTGACTTGGGATGGATTTTTCATATTCAGTTTATTAAAACTTGTTGCATTGTTCTGTTCATTAAAATGTAAATGCTGACCTGCAAAAATTGGCTGTGTAACTTTTTTGTAATGGCCGTATGTGTTTAAAGGAAGCAGAAAGCCTCTGCTTTAAGTGCAGCGTGTGATTTCTTCATATTGATTCAAGGTGACCTCTTTTGTCCCTGGATCTGAAACTGATGTAACTGCAATCAAAAATACTTGAAGGGGAGGAAACAGAACAACTTGCTTTCTAGTGGCTTGGCTTTGCAGCTGTTTGCAAACCTCTCCTGAAAGAGTGCAAAAAAAATAAAAATCTTTCTACAGAGACCTGCTTTGCTTACTTCAGGGAAAGCTGCTGAACTTTGACACTAAACAGAACGTTATTTTTAGTTCTGTTGCACACAAAGGGCTAGCAGGATGCCAAAGGTAACTGTGGCACTAGTATGTGGTTAAAGCTCTGTGGGTACAGAAAGCTCATTTTTGTGCATCCGTATGGAGATAGTGAAAGTGCACAATTGGCACAGAAGCAGAGTGTGCTGTTAAAGCTTTCAGACAGCAAGATGGTGGTGGAAATAGAAGCAAAGTCGTGTATTTCATTCTACTCCTTTAGTTTTCAAAAAGTCTGAGTGTCTGAAGCACGGTGCTTTTGAATAAGAACAACAGACACCTGAATTCATGAAATTGGCCTACAGACTGCAATTGCAAAACTGCTGTAACTTACTCCATTGTAGTGGGTGATAGATCAGGGATGGTATTTCCTTGGGTGATAGAGATCAGTGTAAAATTTCTCTGAAGATTTTGTTATGAAAATGTTTTTATCTGTTGTGTCTTTGTAGCTCCCTGTAGTTTACAATGAAAACATTCAAACTGATCAGCTTTACTGTTAATGGCAATATTATTGAAAATTTTATGCATGATGGTTTTTCTAGTACAGGCACCTGCAATAGAAGTCTCTAATCAAAATGCTGCTGCAGTTTCTGTTTTTAGGAAGTGGTCTTTAAACTGGATCAGGAGCAACTGAAGAGTTTCAAGCTTTCACTTCCCCGTTCTTTTCAGAATTGGGGATAAAGGGCACATAAGATGCTCTGAGAATGGGCCATGTTTCCAAATACTGCCAACGTGCAATTTCCATCCTATGCTGTGCAGTTGACAAACATTTGATGTTTAATTTCTGATCTGCGAGATAGATTGTTAGTCAGCAGATCTGTGTACCATTATAGTCGACATAAAGACCTTACTTGAGGAATCAGAAAATGAACATAGTACAGAAACCAAAAGATTTTTGTGAAGGCAATGTACTTATTGTCCTCTCTTAATTTGCCCATATGGGAATGAAGTAAAGCTCTCTTAAATATTTAAAAATCTAGTTGTTTTTTTCATTTTGCTTTGCAGAACCATATTAATGTCTGTCAGACATTTCTATGGGAAAGAAAAGAGTATTCAGCTGCTCTCTGTCTATATAAATGAGAAAATGTGTCTTTATAAATGATGCCATTAAGAAACCAATTCCTTAACATACAGGTCTCTACAGTGAAACTATTTTTAGATTATATTTAGAAACTCATTACTTCTTTGAAAGATAGAAAAGATGTTAGTGGAAGGAGCCTTAATACTCACATAAGTAAGATGGAATATTTAATTTGTTCCCCCCTCAGAGAAAATCATATGTGTTTCCCATTACTTTACTTAAAATAGCTGGTTTGGATTAATGGGAAATCACCAGTCTTTTAAAGTAGTTGATCTTATATAATTCAGCTTGGAAGAAAATAGCTGTTACTTCCTATAGTAGAAAACTATCTTTGATCATGACAGTTGTGCATATCACATCTATGATGACCCAGATAACCCAGAGAAGAGTTTGAGGCTTTTTCTGAGACTGTTGAGTGCAAGAGCTTCCAGGGGTGAGTAACTGTTGCTTGGGCAGACACATGAACCACCAGAGATCCAGATTCCTCAAACATATGAATTTAATGGTCATTATGAATCTCGGGAAAAATAAGATTACTCTGACAGTTACTGACATTCTTCAATTTATGAAAATTGCTTTTCATACATTGTGTTTCTATGTGTGTTCTGTTTTCCTTGTGTGATCTTAAGTAATGTGCTGGAGGGAAGGGCAGGGTCTTCAGACTGTGAGGCAGCGTTGGTTTAAAAATCTTCTGGTTTTCCTGTTAGAGGAAGGAAGTCCTAGGGGGCACCTTTGGTTATGAATGTGAGAGCAGGGAACCAAATTGCTAAGATGCTTGCTCAGCTTACGCGAAGCACTCTGCAGAGGATCGTAGGAATAAAAAGGGGCTGGATTTGGTGACCATGATCTGCTTTCCAGTGCCTTGCTGTGGTATTTCTGGTGTCTGTGTATGTCGATATTGCGATCCAAATGTCAATATGCAGACCTTAAACTTGCTAATGCAGGTGATCCAGTGCTGCTTGTCTCCTAAAATGAATGCAACATTTAGAATTAGAACGAAGTAGTTGAAATGCCCTTGGGAGCAAGCTGGCATGTGGGATGGTTTCTGTCAAGTGAGAAAAGAAAGGGGAGGGCTGGATTGTTGGAAGACAGGCTTTGCACAGTGGCGGTGTAGGCATGAGAATAAATCTTTTTGTTGCAGTCACTATATATAAAGTCTAGAGAGCTGAGCTGTATACAGATGCCCAACTTAACTCTGAAGTAACTCGAGTACTTAAGCAAATGGAGATACACCTCATCCATCTTAATGTACCCTGCTGGGTTAGCTGTGATACTTCACTGTGCTGTGAAGGCATTCTTGGAGGCCAAAGATATGTTACCTAAAGTCTCACCAATGTCATTCTTTGCAGACACAGTCTCAGCCTGAATACGCATGTATTTACATTTTATCTCTTACTTTGCTTCCTTCATTGGTGATTATAACTTTTCTATATTTCTTTTTTCTTCTGTTGCTCTGTGCCTGCTAGAACAATGTGCTGGTGAGATCAGAGACTCGTTCCTTTTTCCACGTGTGTACGTAGCTGTGTGACTGGTACCACTGGCTGGCTTTCCAGGCCAGCTGTCTAGTACTGTTTGCAGGTCAAAGCTATGCAAACACATGCTAATGCTGCAGTTGGCTTTCGGGGCTGTATGGTTATATAACTGTGCCCTTCTGTGGCCTTTATTTTGTTGCTATGGAACTATTAAATAATTAAAACAGGTGACTTCTTTCTAAAAGGCAAGCCTGCAGAAGGAGTTATTTCTAGCAGGTTGTTATCATGTTTCTGTCTTTAACCCTTTTCTCTTTAACCAGGAAGAAAATGAACCTGAAATCTGAACGCAGAGGAATTCATGTTGATCAGTCAGAGCTACTGTGCAAGAAGGGATGTGGTTACTATGGCAATCCTGCTTGGCAGGGATTTTGCTCCAAGTGCTGGAGAGAGGAGTACCATAAGGCCAGGCAGAAACAGATTCAAGAGGATTGGGAGCTGGCAGAGCGGTAAAGAGCCCTCTTTATTCCTTCATCTTTTACAGTAGGGTGGCTTCACTAAATACTATTCCTGTCCCCTATTTTCTAGTCCTATTTGCTCTAGCTCAGTTTCATCATAAGTTCTCAAATTTGACCTTTTCAGCAGGAATTAAAATCTTCCTTTTGATGCAAAGATGAATATTTATGACATTCTAATTTAAGAGGCTTCAAAAGAAAGTCTGAAGTAACAAATGTAAACACCCCCCAACCTCTCAACAAATACTTTGACCTAATTTGCATACTGAAATCTGTAATTCTAACTAGCAGTTGAAAGGGTGAAAGTGACAATTTTGATTAAAATACCTCTGCCTCTGGAGACTGCAGTTATTGTCTTTAATATAGCCAGCACAATGGTTTTACATTTCAGCTACTCATTAAAAAATTGGTTTTAGTCTTGTCTGTGGTCATTCTTTTAAACTGCAGCGTTAAGCCCGAAAGCATCAAAGCTCTAGATTTAATAATTTAGGTAATTTTTTAAAGCACATATTTTCTGCAAAATAGTCTAGTTTTCCTAGTGTGATAAATGCTTGACCCTGAAAATTGGTAAAAATCTATGCTTGAGTGAGAAAATAAGAGCAGCTGCAACTGCTTTTTGTTGGGTTTGGGTAGAAAGCAAAAGCATTATCCACTGCCTGAGGAACTGCAAAGCATCTTCTTTTGTACTGCAGCTGTCCTTTGTGTCACTTCCAGGTGTGAGTTACATGACATCCACTCAGAATTAACTGTTTCAGGGTTATCCTCAAGATGGAGGAGCATCTAACTATGTATTAAGAGTGCATTGACAGTTGACTTGAGCTGTCCAAGATGTTTGTTCATATTGACACAGATTCTCTACATACGCTTACCTTGATGTATTAGTGATATATGCCAGAACTATAGGAAGAAGTACAAATGCCCAAAAGACATGTCTACACTTGAGTTTAGAACCCTTCAGTGAACTTGAGTTACCCAGTGATACATTAACCAAGGTCACTGGAGGGGAGGGGGGGGAAGGAAGAAAAAAAAAAAAAGGCATTAAGTGCACTGTTCAAGTCAGCCTGCCTGAAGAAGGTGACATCTGTGGAAGCTCTCTGAACTTGAGTTGGGCCCAAATTGATGGTTATATTTTGGAAGCCCTAAGTTTTCTGGTATCTAACTACACTAGACCCTTATACCTTAGGCCTTGAAGTAGTTTGTTTTTAAAGTTCTCTTTACTGTCTGGCACTGTAACAGATTAATCAGAGAATCATAGAATACCAGGTGGGAAGGTACCTCAAGGATCATCTGATCCAACCCTTCTTGGCAAAAGTACAATCTTGACAAGATGGCCCAGCACCTTGTCCAGTGGAATCATAGTATCGAGTGTCGGGGAATCCACTGCTTCCCTGGGGAGATTATTCCAGTGGCTGATTATTGTCATTGTGAAAAACTTTTGTGTCCAATCAGAATCTCCCCAGGAGTAACTTGTACGTGTTACCCCTCACCTTTTCCATGTGACTCGTTGTAAAAAAGGAGTCTCCATCTTCTTTGTAGCCACCCTTTAAATACTGCCACATGATAAGTTCTCCCCTGACCCTTCTCTTCTCAAGGCTGAACAGACCCATTTCTCTCAGCCTTTCCTCATATGGCAGGTTTTCCAGTCCCTTGATCATCTTTGTGGCCCTTCTCTGGACCCTCTCCAGCCTGTCCACATCTTTTTTATATAGTGGGGACCAAAACCAAACACAGTATTCCAGGTGTGGGCAGACAAGAGCTGAGTAGAGTGCGATAATGACTTCTGTATCTCTGCTGGTGATGCCCTTGTTGATGCAGCCCAGTATCCTGTTGGCTTTCTTTGCCACTGCAGCTCACTGTTCACTCCTATTGAGCTTGTTGCCCCCCAGGCCCCTTTCCACAGAGCTGCTCCCCAGCCATGTAGATCCCAGGTGTGCTGCACTCCTGGATTGTTTTCTCAGGTGTAAGACCTTACACTTGTCCTTGGTGAACTTCATGAGGTTCTTGTTAGCCCACTCTTCCAGCCTCTTCCTGCAGCGTGGCTCTCCCTTCCAAAGTGTCCGCTTCCCCACTCAGTTTGGTATCGTCAGCAAACTTCATCAGGGTACACTTGATTCCATCGTCCAGATCACTTATGAAGATATTAAACAGCAAGATATTAAATGTACTAACTGCAAAGAAAGGTAGAAAGAAGTGCTTGAAACTTTTTCTATCCTCATCAGAAGGTGCCAGGTAAGCTATTGAGTACAGTACAGAGGACATGCCACTTTTTTCCTCTGCCATAAATTTGGCTTAAACAATTTATAAAAACTTAAGTGTTATTAGAGCAGGTAGTTATGCTGTCAGTCTTACAACATCTATGTACAATAAAGTGGGGCATTTAAGGAATTCTTTAATAACTGTTCAGTAGGGAGATGCTAAAGAAACAGATAAGCTGTGATTGTTGTAGTGAACAGACAGGCTTGTCAGCACAGATAAGACACCATTCCTGCCTCAAGACATTAGAAATGCAAGACCATTTGTGGTCCATCCTGAGCTGGATGGATGTTTAAAGAAAATTGCTCAACCTTTTAGCATCTTGAAGGGCAATATAATTTAACCTATTTTAATCTTTCTGCATAGCAAGAAAAGTAACAGTTGAAGGATTAGCATGTTTGCCCTCCCCTACTTTTTACATATAGATGAAAAGATGGGCTTGGTCTTTGCAAAGCACCCATCAGTGTTGCAGTGAAGTGGTTCACCTCATTCATTCAAGCAGGCGTGTGCATTACCAAGATTTGAAAACGAATTATGACAGCAATGATCTGTTTCCCAGAATATTTCTGAGATTGTGACAGGGTATTTCACTTGCTCAGCTGCGAGCCAGTTTTTATCTTTAGTAAGATGGTAAAGGATTGCCTGTGGTAATAGGTTGTGAAACTCACAACGTGATGCAACTGAATTGATTATTGGAAGTCCTCCCACAGTCTTTCCCTTCACCTCTACCTTTGTAGAATTCAGGGCTGTGACCTGAGGGGACAGTGACCATGATTATGCTCCTGTCTCCTTCCTTTTGACCTTACTATTTAATCCTCCCTGGCCCTCTTAGGCTTTCCCTCACTTTCACCGTTGCAACATGGAAAGAGTGGATTTAATGTAGTGAAGGAAGATGTGGTAGGAAGCAAGAAATGAAGATGGGCATAGAGGACAATTAGCATGTCAAATACATGATTAATTTATTGCACAGGAATTTAGTTTATATGTGCTCGTTTTAAGCACTTAAATTAGACCTACATTTTTATAATTCCAGGCTTCAGCGTGAGGAGGAAGAAGCATATGCCAGTAGTCAGAGTACCCAAGGGGCACAGTCACTGACCTTTTCAAAATTTGAAGAAAAGAAAACCAATGAGAAAACACGAAAGGTCACTACTGTGAAGAAGTTCTTCACTGCTTCTTCCAGAACAGGAGCTAAGAAGGGTAACTTTCTCCTTTGCTTTTAATGGTTCTGTACAACATGTTAAGTTGAAAAGTAATTGTGATAGATGTATTGTACTAAAAGGCAGAGTAGTGCTCTGTGACTTGAATTGTAAATTTGGAATAATGATGCTTCTGGAGAATGATTGCTATATGTGAAACCTTACTGAAAACAGAGAAAAACATGAGCTTTTGGGTGATGCCAAACAATCTTTTAAATAGAACAAGTGCACTTCTAAACCTGTGGCCATGATTGTGTTAGTTATACAGGAGCTCTTCCACTAAAGTGTAGTATAAATGTATTCCTGGTGGTGGTCTACCACTGCGCTGCTGAGTGGAAGTATCTTGTTTGTATGACAAACGCTCTTGCTAGATTTATGAGTCAACCACAGTGTGATACTGTGGTTTAGGACTTGAAGGGGAACTCTTCCTGAAGAAAGCAGGAGAAAAGGTACTGGCTGTCAGTCACTGCTAACAAACTGGTACGTCTAAGTGTGATAGAAATGCTGATACAGAATATCAGATGATGCTGTCATAATGGATCACTTCAACAGAAAAACCAGCATGTGTAAACAGGGTGCCTTTAAATGAAAATAAATGTGAAAGGAAACTTGTAGTGTTTATGTGTATGTGGGTTGTGAATATCAAGTTTGTGGTTGGCTGAATGTTTATTCTACAGCATGTGTTACAAGTAAGAATGATTAATGGCAGGGATGTCTTTGCATAGCAATAGCTTACATGGGCAAAAACCAGAAAATGCTAGACTCTGGAGGAGGCATTCCAGAAGAAAAAGCAACATTAGTGTATCTTAGCCTTATAGACAATGTATTGCCTTAATAAGAAGTTCTGTGTCTGGATTTCATCTTAGAATTTGTCTTGGTGCATGGGCAGCAGCTGGCTAAATGAAGCATTCAGCTATGTATTAAGAACTTTTTTTATGTGCATTCTTCTCACTTTCCATTTTTTCTTTTTATATCCCATTCACCGTTTCTCCTGACATGCTCCTGCTCTCGGTGTCTTGCTTGCTTTTGCATTTATTTCAGTGGCTCAAGAGAAAATCGTTAAGCAAGGACAGCTTGGGAGGGAGCGAAATGCTGATAACATTCTCAGGGATTTGAAGGAGATTTTTACTCCCTCCTGGGAACTGGCTTCCCCTACTGAAGGTAATGCAGTACAGCTTGAGCAAGCTGTCTGCTTGATTTTAGTAAGCTTATTTCTTAGCTGGGCTTTGCAAAATACAAACTAGGGTTGTGCCAGTTATAACTTGTGCTGTTGAATATGAAGATGGCAAAAAAAGCAAGTCTAGCATCTTGAAGTGAACTTGAATTTCTAAACCAATTCTTTGCTTTTTGGTAGGGAGACTATAGGAATAAAGCTGAAGCTTCTTTGAGCTCTACCTTAGTCTGACATTTGAAGGATTATGCAGTTTCAAAAAACTAAGAATTTTGTAAGAAGTAGCTAGATCTTGTGCTGCTTCATATTTTTATAAAAAAATAATTCCAGGTTGCCATTATAAATCTGATTAGAAGTTGAAACCACTTCAGTTTAATAGTTCACACTCCAAGAACTTTTGCATTCCCAAAACATCTCCAGATGTTTGTTATATTTATCAAGAAGACAGTTTCATATCAAGAGAAGATATACTGGTTTCATTTAAACCAAAAGGACGCCAAAACCCTTGATGCAAACAGCTTTAGGATCTTGTCCTATGTTATTTGTTTGCAATTCTGATGTGTTCTGCTGACTGAAGAAATTTGAAGATGTACCATGCTTTATTTTGCAAATTATATGAAGATGACAAATGGGTGTGTGCAGTAGAGCTAATGACAACACTATTTTTATATTCTTTACTTGGATTCAGATCCATGACCATGGCACAACCATAGTGAATCACTGGAGTGCTAATGTTCTGCTGTGACAACTAGCATTTTTTGTAGAATGCCTTGAGAAAGATTTTAACATTAATAGTGTTTATTCTTTGTAAAGGTGATCCTTTCTTAATTCTTCCCATATTCTTTTAATTTTGGCATATCTCCTCTACTAGGTTCTCTTTAACTTGTTCAAATGGAATTTCTTCCCTGTAATCAGCTTCTTTTTAGTTAGACTAAATTCTTCTAGAGTACATGACAAAGCTGTAAATATTTTGTTGCTGAAAGTACATTTCTTCCTGCAGTCCTTAGTAATCAGTGCATATTGTACAGGTTCATTTTCCTTAAATCAGGATTTCAACACAGAGATTAATGAAGGTGCAACATTTCTGAGTGACTACATGTAGTTCTTGGTGTGACTCATTAAAAAGATGGTTCATTCTAACATTCAGATTTTTTTTAATGCCTACATTAACAGTAATCTGACTCAATTGTCTACATCTCTCTAATAACTAAAAAAATTACCTATTTTGAATCTATGACTTAAAAAATCATATTCATTTTCCTTAAGGTCAAATAGTGGAATAAGGTTCATGATTTTTCTCATACAGTGAGCTCAGTGTTGAAATAAGTAAATAAATCTTTGGCAGTTCTTTGAAATGAAGTCAGTAATTAACTGTGGAAAAATATCTTTTAATTTTACCCTTTCGAAAGTGGACCTGCTTTCTTTGTTTATTATTGCAAAGCTATGCTCTCTACTTAGTGATCATGTAATACGAACTGTGACAAATGTAGATCAACATATAGTGATGGTTGCTGTTCAGCTTGAATACTGTACAGGCATTCTACTTTGAATCTTAGGTATAAAGAAGATTGGAAGAAATCCCCTCTGGAAAAAGTGTTCTTGTTTAACTAGAAAGGAGATTGATTTGCACTTTCTATCTTAATTGCTGCAGCTGGAATTTAAATATTTGCAAAACCTTTTCCATTCTTATCGCTTAAATACCATAAATATCCTAATGGTATCAGACCAAATTATTATCCTGAGAAGGTTATGCTGAAGTGTAGTCTTGTGCTTGGGTCAGATGATCAGTGGTGTTAGTCACTGGATCATACAGCTTTGAATTCACTATAGTGCTCTATCTCTTTAAAAGCAAATAAGAAACCAAAAAACCCCCTGATAAGCTACCTCAAGTCTAAAACATGCCAACTTAAATATACTGATCCCATTTATTTTCTTTATTTTGGAGTTCTGCATGTATGCTTGTTGAAACAAGGATTTTTTGTTGTGCATGTTAGTATTTTCTGATTGAAAGATATGTTTGTATCATGTTGACCATGAATGTTTTCATGTTTTCTGTCTCTTTGCTGCTTGCTTTTCATCATGTTCATTTACATCATCTCTATTCAATCCTTCATTTTGAACAGTGTTGGCTGGCAAGTTGAAAGGTGGGTGAACTAAACTTGGGTAGTGGAGGTATTGGATCACTACAATTAACTTACAACCTTGGAAAATCAGATGTGTTTATGTGGAAAACCCTGTGGTTGCAGCTATGTAAACCTGCATTCAGTGCTGTGTGCCGTCTGTGTTCCTACATCCTTCTTGAGTGCCAAGCAAATTCCTCCTTGAACAGGCGTGGTGCTTGGGCTCTTGCTGAAACACAAACGGCCAGGTTCTCATTTACACTGCGGGTGCGATTCTGTGGCATCTGCTGCCTGGCCAAAGAAGGGCATTTGCACCAACTTCATGCTTCCAGTCCTTGTCTTGTGCTGCTGCTACTGCTGCTCCTGTGACCTGGTGGGAAGCCAGCTTGGGGAGTTGATCGATTTGAAAAATAACCCCATAAGAAACGCTGATTTTTGACTAGGACTGCCCCGAACTACAGCTCCCTGAGCTAGTTCATGAGCCAGTTGACTGAATGCTTGTGTTGGTGCAAGCAAAGGAGCAGGAAAGTGAAGGTAAGGAAGAACGGAAAAGGGGACCACTCCATTGCAGAATCCCATCTGGAAGCCTCAGTCTTACGTGGAGATATCTTACCTAGGAAAGCATATGTAAGAAACCCAAAAGCGAACCCATGTTACAGTAACTTGCTAATATGAAAAGGCCATTAGTGTAAATGGGTATGTGGCTATAAATGTTTCACTTCAGTGGAATACTCAGTTTCCTAGACTTTTGTTTAATAATATCCAGCATTTCACTCATAAAGCTTGAGAAATAAATGCTCATTCATCTGCACAGTTGAAAAGAACAACCTGAAATTTTAAGATGCATTAAACACTTACTGAGTTCATCCATCAGTGTAAAAAAGCTAATCTGATGTGCCCAAATTTTCCCAGCAGAGATCCAAGAAGCCAAGGCTCCCAGCCCTTCTATAAACAGGCAGGCTAGCATTGAGACAGATCGAGTATCCAAGGAATTCATAGAATTTCTCAAGACATATCATAAGCCTGGACAAGACATCTATAAGCAATGTAAACTATTTTTGGACACAATGAATCATAAAAGGGTAAGTTTTGCATGCCTTCTACATAAATAAAATGGGGATATGAGGGAGAGGTGGAGAAGTTGCTGCACTTTTTCCAGCCATTTGGGTTTTACATATTGTATACAGGAGTCTTCAGCTGATACGCTTAGTCAAATGAAGATCTAGTGGCAGCCTTAAATTCTGCATGCCTTGCTTTTTGGTGTGGCTTGTGACCAAAGAAACCCTCCAACCCCAGTATCTCCGGTATCTTGAGAGAACTTTCCTTTGCATCCCAAATAAGTTAGTTACAAATAAATCCCACATAAATTAGTCTGTTGAACAAACAATTTTCTAGGTAAATATGACTTGTGGAAATTACAGTATTTTACATAATGAGCTTTTAGATATCTTAAGTCTAAAAAGTTATATAGATAATATAGTATTAACCCACATGTCTCCTTTTCTTTCTGGAAGGAGAACTTGACTGTGCTTTTTTTTAATATGGAAAAAGGCTTACATCTTCATTCTCCATAAAAAAAATAATTTAACGTTCTTGAAATATTAATGTGTCTGTAGTGCCACCTACGGTTGAAATGAGTCAGTATTCAGCACACCTTTTTTTAATTATTTTTTTCTTCCCTTTTTCTATTTAGTATTTAGTTACTCAAATTATATCCTCATATTGGACTGGAAATTAAAGGGAGTTCTGATGGAATCTTACCTGCCCTCCACTTTGAAAACGTCTTGATTTTTTTTCTTTTACAACCGATTCATTCTGAGCATAGAGTTTGTGAAAATAGTGTTGTTATTGTTTATAAACACTGAAGCTGCTCTCATTTCCTAGTTCTTTGATAATTGTGCTAGTCAGAAGGAAGTCTTTCTCAAAGCATACAGTTTGCTATTACACGTAAACCAGGTCTAACATGCGGTACTGCAGTCAGAACTGAGACTTTGTCTTCAGGGTTTGTCTGTTTTTGGCCTTAGAGAATTCAGAAACTAAACTCTTAATTTTTTTAAAATGTATGGTTTTATGCTGCCATTTAATGGTGAAAAGTGACTTGATCAGTGAAGTTAATTTTAACCCTTCAAACCTCTGTTATGTTCTTCAGTAGCTCAGTTAGTTAATGTCCAGAAGACAATGTGGTTTCACAAATAACGTTGTGAACATATTTCATAGTAACTTTATCATTAGAATTGCTTACTGTATAGATAGTCTTTCAAATGATGATTTATGTTCTTGTTTTTTGATATACTGTATATCATCTTTTAAAAGTTAGAGACAAAATTGGGAGCAAACCTTCTGCTTAATAGTCTATATTATTTTGTCACCATTACTCAGGGATGTGTCTGGGGAAAATGGCATTGCACCTGTCCAATTCGGTTGCTAATACACATCTGTTCAGCACATAAATGTGAGTCTTTCACATGTTAAAGGACCAGTATGTCTTGGTTTCTCATATTTTTAAATATAATTTAGCCAACATAAACACCTCTGACGATACATTTGCATTCTTAGACTGTTATGCAGCTGGACGCTTTCCTTAAACAAATACAAAATATCAGAGGCATTGCTGCCATTTCTTCCACACATGCACACTTAATCAGTTTTCTGTTACAGGACTTAAGTATTGAGGAGCAATCTGAATGTGCCCAGGATTTCTATCAAAATGTAGCAGAGAAATTACAGACACGTTGGAAAGGTATCGTGTTCCTCTTCCTCGTATCTTACTGCTGAAAAAGTAATGATTTGAGGATAAAGCCTCTTGTATTTTCAAGTAAAAATGAAGCATTCCCAACCAGCTTTCAGAAATGCTGTTAACAAATTCTAGTCCCATAGTTAGAACTATTCCCAGCAGCACCAGTTCTATAAACTTTTGCAGTCTAAATTATTTGTTTTTACAGGTTTTTCTTAAACTCTCAATTAAATGTGGTTCTATTGTTTTCATTTCTTGTTTTAAATTCAATACTACTTGTTTAAAACTGAAGTTGACTGTGTAGCCTCCACCCAATTAATAGGCTGTGAGCCTTACGTTACGCTGTAACGCACAAGAAGCCGGTGAGAGGGGAGCGTTTCTCTTGCAGGCTGCTTTTATGTGCCTGGTGTATAAGTGGCACAGCTTAAACATACCCAGGGATTTTTTTAGACATAAACAGGAACAGAGGACTTGGAAGACCTCACTGGATTTATTCTCAAAGACTATTTTCGAGAAATATTCTTGTAAGCTGCAAGCAGCTGAACCTAATTTGTGTGTTGAATGTGCTAAATGAATGTGCTTCATTGTGAACCTATGCATGTACTTACTTTGGCATGTCACTATGGTGTTCTCACCATTATATTTTTACTTCTGCTGTAGAGTGTGAAAATACTCCAAGTATATCCATTCTTTATTAACTGAGGTTGGCTCAAGTCAGTAGTACTGATCTGGTAATAAGAGGACCAAACTGTATTAAATCTTCAAAAGAACCATGGAATACTCTATTTACTGTATTGGGGGTGGGATTTGTACCTTTCAGTGCCCCCTGAAAAAGTTGAGAAAGCAATGGATCAGATTGAAAAGTACATTATGACTCGACAGTATAAATATGTCTTTTGCCCTGAAACAACTGATGATGAGAAGAAAGATCTTGCTGTCCAAAAGAGAATCAGGTAAGTCTTTAAAAGAAAAATAGTTGAATAATTCACAGTCCTGTAAATGAGCTCTGAATCAAGCACGTTAAAAATCTGCTGTGCACACAAAAATGGCAAACTTTTTAACCAGAAAGGGTTAAAAACACCTTATTTAAGAATTAGAAGGAATGAATAGAATGAATAATGAAAGCTACTGCACTAGGAAAACTAACTGGTTTCCTTTTGTTAAATTATAGCAAAAAAAGACAATATTTTCTCTAGAAATAAATTACTTCAGTGGAATAAACTAGCTTATGAGTGGACTAGTGCCTCGTTTACACAAAGCACTCCTTGTGCCTTGAGTTCAAGAAGCAGCTGGTTTCAAACACCTGAATGTTACTGGCACAGAACAGTTTAACATTTTTTTTTTTCTTGTCACAGGGCTTTGCACTGGGTAACGCCACAAATGCTGTGTGTTCCTGTCAATGAAGAAATTCCAGAAGTCTCTGATATGGTTGTAAAAGCAATTACAGGTTTGTGAATGATGAAGTTTACATTTACAGCTTTAAATTTCGTATCTCTTGCTCATAGAGATTATTTTCTGCTGTCATCAGAGGGGCGTCCAGGCTTTTAGATTTGCAGTAGTCTTTGTGGTATTGACTAGTGTATTGTCTGTGAAGCAAGAATAATTTTTCTATCACAGAAGTGTTTAGGCTTACCTGATCTATCTGAAATACTTATATGGAACCAAGAAAAGGTTGAATAAACGGATACTTTTATGGAACAGCAAGCACAACAAATAAAAATTATGCAATATTAGTATTGTCTAGTAAGCGTCCTACTCATTCAGGTGTCTGATTAATATGGTTTTAATGATTTTGAGAACTTTTTTATCTTACAGATATTATCGAAATGGATTCAAAGCGTGTCCCTCGTGATAAATTAGCATGCATCACCAAGTGCAGCAAGCATATATTTAATGCTATTAAAATCACAAAAAATGAACCAGCTTCTGCTGATGACTTTCTTCCAACACTTATATACATTGTTTTGAAGGGAAACCCACCCCGTCTGCAGTCTAACATCCAGTATATAACACGCTTCTGTAATCCAAGCAGGTTAATGACAGGAGAAGACGGCTACTATTTTACCAATCTGGTAAGTGCAGGAACAGTGTTGATGTTTTAGACAACAGCATTGTCTTTTACTTGGATGTAGGAATTTCTAGGAAAGGCAAAGACAGTATAACATAGAAGGAAAATTAAAACTAATGTTCAAATACTGGTTGAGGTTATTTAGAGTACAGCAACCTCTTCTGCTTTATCTCTTCTCTCTTCCTTCTCTGCCTTCCAAACCAGACAGTGCTATGCATTCTTTATAATATCAAGCCCTTTATTTGACCAGTCTGATGCTAAGACTTGGGTACATTTTTATTCTGTAAGGAGAGAAGTACTTTCTGTTCCTAAAATCCTGAGTTTGGGCTGTGCAGGTGCTACGGATACAAAGTTCCCCATTTAAGCCCATGAGAGTTTCTTGAAGAGACTGCAGAACTAGGCCATTAATGTGTGGAGGTAAACAGGCTTTTTAAAGCTTCTGCAGGAGGCATTTATTGGTGTGCTTGTTTATGTTAGAAGAAATTATGATTAAGAACTTGGCTTCTCTGCATTTCATCGTAGAGCAATTCTCAAGGTAAAATATGTAGTTGAATGAAATACTTGGAATGTTAAAAATTCCTTTGAATAGGAGGAGAGCATCCACAAGGTAAGATGGGCGTTTGACATTCCTTCCTTCAGAAAACGAATAGAGAGCATAGCAGATCTCTGATGATCAGATTATTAAATATTAATTAAGTGCTTTTGTTTAGTTATCGTGTTCTTTCTGTTCTCTCACCTTCAAAATGCAGTGACCCTGAGGTTTGTAATTATCTAGTGAGTCAGTACTATTCAGCTGAAGTGCTTGTCTTCCTGTATATGTTCTCCAGTTTTTTGTCTTCAAACTTTGGGGAAAGAGGCATATGAACTATCTGATATAGTTAGCTTCTGGAAAAGCTCTTCAGGAGCCATCTGTTGAGGCATTAACTAATCGATTACTGGTCTAACAGCAGGATAAAGAATAGAACACATACATTCCAATCTGCAGCTTGCAGTGATACTTGCTCTCTGTTTTGTTTGTAGTGCTGTGCTGTGGCCTTCATTGAAAAACTGGATGCTCAGTCTTTAAATCTAAGCCAAGAAGATTTTGATCGTTTTATGACTGGTCAGACATCCCCGAAGAAGCAAGAATCTGACAGTTTTTCACCTGATGTGTGCCTGGGTGTTAAGCAAATGTATAAAAACTTAGACCTCCTATCTCAGTTGAATGAGAGACAGGAAAGAATTGTCAATGAAGCCAAGAAGCTTGAGGAAGACCTAATAGATTGGACTGATGGAATTACAAAGGAAGTCCAAGATATTGTTGAGAAATATCCGTTAGACATAAAACCAAAAAATCAAGCCTTAGCAGCTATTGACTCTGAAAACGTGGAGAATGACAAGCTGCCCCCACCACTGCAGCCTCAGGTTTATGCAGGATAATTATCAGTGTTAACTTTGAAAAGCATCATTATCCTCACCTACTACTATCTGCTACTTGGGAAGGGAAGTAAATTTAAGGCTAAAAATGAGATAAGCTTAAATCAGTACATTTTTAAAGGTACTTTTTTTTTTTGTTAAGTGTAATGAATTGTATTTATTTTAGTCAAGTAGATTTCTATTAGGCTTTTGTGGGTTTTTGAACTGAATTTAAATTTTTCTACACAAACCGGTGTAATTTTTAAGCAACACTAGTCCATTGACATCTTTCCTGAAAGCTTCCTTCTAGGCATGCACTTACTTGTTTTTAATAATTAGTTTAACTTAAAGAATTCAAGTTCCAGCAGAAACTCGAAAGGTACCAATGTTAGTCTGAATTTATTCTGTAGCTGTAAAGATGAAATATATATTGTAAAATATGTAAAATTGTAAATAGATTTAAAATCTAATGTCTCAACTGTGCATGACATTTTGTGTATGAGTGAAAATGATATAAAAGTGTTCATTTTGGCACCTTTCAGTTAAATCACATTGCAGTATAAAGGCAAGTACACTTAATGTTTCAGTAAGCTAGATGGTATAACTGATGAATGGCAGTCAGAGAGGATATTGTTGTAATGATTTTAAAACTTGACATTCATCTCATAATCTGCTCTGTAAAAAAAAAAGTACTATTTAAAATATGACACTTCTTCATGTAAACGTTCTCTCTGCTTTGTCAGTACACCTGGTAGCCTTCAGTGGTGCATGTGAGTGCTGATATTACTACTTCTGAAAAGAATGTTGAGCCAGGCTTCAGAAATAGGAAGAAATATTTGTGTTAAAAATTGCATAATGTGGAACAAAAAGGGGGAGGGGAGGACATAGTGCAAGAATTGCACCAAAAGTGGCTTTCTTTTCTGGCATTGCCTAGTAATTTCCATCAGTGGGCTAGGTCCTGATTGCTTTTTTGACAATCCTGGTAGATAAGTAAGTTCATATAATTAGAGGCTGCTTTTTAGAAGAAGCACGAGTCATTGCTCAGAGCAGAAGAGTGCACTTTATTTTCACAAAACGTCAGTCTTCTGGTCTTTATTTGACCCCCCCCTTTAGCAAAGGGACTTACCTTGCTAAAGCATTGAACATCAAGGTCTGTTAATACAGCTTTATGTCACTAGAAGTTCAGATTGGTATACTTCAAGTTAAAAATAATAGCTCAGTCTGCAAAAAGTAACCTCTTGCAATATAACTTTTCTATACCAGTGAAACATTTTGTATATAATTTTAAATATCTTTCAGTTAATCCAGTCTGCCATGACTTGTTTGTGTACCTGAGATATCTAACATAAAGCTACTTAGCTTGAACTACTTCTAAGCAATGTTAAATTCTTACCATCAAGGAGGAAAAGTACCTACCTCTTTATTATGTTCCACTGCTTTAAAAACACTGGTGTTTTAAATTTGCACTGCAATAATTTCAGACCACAACTGTGATTTCGTCCCGTTTTGTCAAATGTATTTAGCCTTATGAACTATGCGTTCCTAGTGTTTCAGAGGTAACCAGTTACCCAAAACTCCACTGCTGAGGTGAAGCAATGAACTAATTGGATGATCACATTTATTTATTACATTATTTAATGTATCATGTGTCACTGCGGCCAAATTGCTTAGGATCTGACCAGTGCTTGTAGTAAACAATACTGTAAAGTCTTTATTTTCTTTATAAACACTAGGTGCTAATTCTGATATCCAGGTACACAGGTTTTCCGGGGGCAGGGTGGGGGGGGGGGAGGAGGAAGCAAACTTTTAGCTATTGTGTAAATTACCATGTTTAAATAAAAGTGTGTACATTATGGCCTTGTTAATGAGTTCCTAAAGATCTCGTCACTGGGTTTAGTTATGCTGTTAATGATTAATGTGAATATAATTGTGACGGCTTCTGCATTCTCTTGTGTTTCAGGAGACACAGTTCTTAGCCATTCAAGTGCAAATGTAGGTTACAATGTCTTTTTTCTTTGTAGAAAGGTCATTGTAGTGATTAAGTACTTAAGAACGACTTGCTGGTGCATTTGTACTAAAGTATCTCTTATTCATATGCCATCTTGTTATCAAACCACTAAAGTGGGAGTGTTTTCAGGAAACAAAGCCTCCTTAAAGGCAGGTAAAATGGATTTCCATACCCCATCTAAAAGCAAGCAGGAGTGGTTTGCTCCTTGGGTGGTAGCAACGCTGGGAGCAGCTCTCACAGGAACTTGCGTTCTAATGTTTGAGTAACTAGACTGCTTTAAGACCTTGTCAGTATTTCATTAGGCAGATGACCTGTCTGTAGGTGAAAGAGAAATAGTTTTGTCTTGCTGAAAAGTAAGGTCGCTCAGTTGCCCTAGTAATAACTGCAGAGTATCTTTCTTTAAAAATTCAGACTGGGCAAGCTGTCACGCACAGAGCGCTGTGAGGTGCTGCTCACCAAGCCGGGGAGATACTGTGTCAGTTCTGGACACACTGAGATACTGTCTTAAAGTGAACTGGAATACAGGCTGCTGTGCTTTGGTGACAGGCACAGTATCAGAAATTATTTGTTTTTTCAACAGCCCACTACTAGTTCAGTATTACTGAAAATGAAGGCTACAGCTCGTTACTAGGAATTGGAACTTACATTGTAAACTACTTCTTTGCATGTGAACTCCCTATTTATTTTGCTGCAGTAAAGAAGGTATTTTACAGAAAGTACTAGTTAATTAAACTGTATGTCTGGTTTTATATAACTGAATTCTGAAATTAAATTGATTCTTCTGCCCAGTTATCAATACTCACACATTCTCTGGTGTATATTCTCATGTGGCTGGGTATCTCATCCTTAAGGTAGGGAGGCACAGATAGGTGCTGATATGTACAGCCAGTGCTATTTAACTGCAATTTGGAAAAAAAAAGGTTAAAAACGGTTGGGGGGAGAAGCAGCGGTGTTCCATCTGATGAAGGAACTGAACCTTGGAGGCTCATATGCTATAGTGGCTGCAACACAAGACAAAAGAGTTTGATACTTCATCTGGGTATCCAGTAGGAGATTAATGTGTCCTTTTCCTTTATCTACAGCCACCCTCCTTTTGTCAGAGATGTGTGCAGAACTAGTGTATTATTCTGTTTTGAGAGGCTTGCCAAGTGTGCATTGGCAATACTACCTCCTGCCTTCCACAAGCCTCAGTCAAAAGTCATTAACCAAGGCAAGTAATCAGTACTGTCCTTCGACATCTCTGAAGACAGGGTCATTTCTCACCTTTCTAATCTTAAGGAAAATAGGGTAGTGTTTTTTCTTTCTGAAGTACCATAACTATTGCAAATACTTAGAGATGTTTTCCTTCCAGCTTGTCAGACTGCTGCTGCTGGAGTCAGGGGTAGGTTAGGAAGGTGGAGGCCCTGGCTGTAAATTCCAGGACGTTGGAGCTGGCCTTGCTCTGAACAGCAAAGTTACGATGGAATAATGGGCTACGCCAGCTCGGTAATGCTGGAGGCTGGGGAGTGCTGATATCTGCCACTGGGTCGTGGTCCTTCACCGGGTGCCACAGCGAAGAGCCTGGCTCTGTCCTCCTCACCCACCCTCCACCCTCTCCATGGCGCTTCGCTGCACTCGTTCCCGTGTGTTACACCTCCCAGGTGCAAGACCTTACATTCTCCTCTTATGAACATCATCACAATTAAAATGTTAATTCTTCTGCTTTGTTCAGGATTTAATCTTGAACACTTTAAAGTAGGGGACACCTTTTTTAAAAAAAAAAAAAAAAGTTGTTTTGTATCATTTTTAATGGAGAAGGGGGTGGAAGGAAGAGGGGCGAGGGGGTGGCAGGAATTGGGGCTCGGACGCGTCGGCACCGCCCGTGCAAGAGAAGCGGGAGGAGGTGCCGGAGCTGCGCTGCGGCCTGAGGAGACAACGGGGAGGAGGCGGGCGGGCGGTACGAGCTGAGCCCTCAGCGCTTCGCAGACCCCGAGCTGCCGCCTACGAGCCGTTCCCCGGGGCGGCAGCGGGCGGCACCGCCCGGCGCTGCCCGCTCGGCCGGGGATGGGCCCGGGGCCCGCTGGGGCCCCGCCCGCCTCCTGGCTCCGCCCGCGCGTTGCCGGCGCCGCAGCAATCTTGTCCCCCCCGCGCCACCGTCCGCGCGGCCGGCCGGGGTGAGAGGTCACGGCTGCGTCCCCGGAAGCAGCGGGAAGGCGGCGGCGGAGGAGGCGGGTGTCCGGGCAGCGGCGGCGGTGGCAGCGGCCTCCGCCCGGCCCCCTCCCCGTAGCCCCCGTCAGGGCAGGAGAGGATGGTGCAGAGCCCGCCCGTACAGCAGCTCCGCCGCCTCTGAGCCCCGCCGCTGCCTCCGGGCCCCGACCCGCCCGGCCCGGGGGCCTCTTCCCCCCCTTGGGCGCCGGTAAGATGGGGACGGGGGTGGCTCCGGCTGGTGGGGCCCGCGGGCCTCCCGTGCCGTGCGGGGCGCGGGGATCCCGGCCATCGCCAACCTGGCGGGCCCGGTGGATGTGGGGCCGCCTTCGTCCTGCTCCGCCCGGGGGGTGGGGTGGGGGGGTCCTGCCGGTGTGTGGCGGGGGCTCCTCCGGGCCTCGACGCCGAGATCCCGCTGGCGGGCCGGTGGCAGGAGCGGGGCGTTCGGTTGCTCCGGTGAGGGTTGTGTGACGGCGGGAGCGGCCGCCGGCCCCTCGGCCCCGTGTCCGGGGACAGAGCGGGTGGGCTGGGCACATCCCTCCCCTCCGCCGCCCCCCCGAGCCAGGTAGTTTGTGTTCAGAGCTGCACGGCGGTGGGATACACGGCGGTGCTTTGGCCTGGCTGATACGCTATAGCGTTAGTTTCACTTTATTATCTACTTTAAAAAATCTTTTTTAAAGCGTGTTAGCTTGAACTCTGCATGTGTGGCGTCGTACCAGGAAAAAACAGTGAGAAAGTGTAATTCCGGTAGCAGTAAAAATATTTCCGTTTCAAAATAGCTTTTGAATAGTGATTCTTTCATTGTTTTTTTGCTGTTCACTACGTATCCACATTTCGTTTACTTTTTGGATTTAACTTGTCTAAAGGTGTCGTGATGTTTTTAATAATAAAATTTCTGGTGCATCATGCCTAGAACATGGCTGCTAGATACCTAACGTTAAATTCGAACCGTGTATCATAATCACAGGTATGGACACCCTGGGAAACGTTTCTGCCTGACAAGGGAAAGAACAGATTACAGCACAGCTTTTTTTTTATTTTCCCTTTCCCTTTGTTTGCTTTTTAAGGGCTTGTCTTCTCTGGGGAAATTTATTTGCCTGATTAGCTCTAGCGGCATAATTATACGGGTAAATTTGCTCTGTTAGACAAACCTTGAGCCTAGATAAGAATTCATTAAGGATTACTCTCACATCCTCTTGGAACTTCTGGGAAGTTTTGCAATGAGCAGCGTGTCGTGGAGTGAAAGCCTGTTGTGGCTGGGCCTATCTTTTGTGGTAAATAATCATCGCGGTTTTATAAACGGTTGAGTGACAGCAAATGGATACTCATCCTTTTGCTTCTAGGTTGACATACGAAATGGTTCTAGGTTCACCTAGTGAGCTGCTGCTGCTTCATCTACCTGCTTTTCCTCTGGTCTGTGGGAATAAGCCGATGGCTGCAATCCAGTTTCTGGTCAGCAGGTGTCTGCAGGACAGGGGATAACTTTTGTAGGTAGGCTGAGCAGAGATAATACTGAATTGTGCCTGCGAGACAGAATGCTCTTTGACCCTAGATTCAGTCACATCAAAGAGGATTAAGACCTTGGTCGCTTTGTTACTTCCCGTGATTTGAGGAGTGGCTCAGGGCCGGTGGAATGCGATTCTTCTTTCCTACTTGAAGGACGAGAACTTGAGATGTCACCTGGTAATACAAAATAGACACTGTGCTCTGTCAGTGGAGAGGAGCATCTGAGGGCACGAACCAACAGACCTCCGTGTCCTCTGTGGGAGCTGCATGGATCCAGCAAGAGACAGGAGGCTGGTGTGTCCATCGCCCCTGGACAGGTGGAGAGCCACAGGAGTGGAAATTAGGAAAAAATTTTTCACAGCAAGAGTGGTCAGACAGTGGAATAGGCTGCCCAGGGAGGGGGTGGAGTCGCCATCCCTGGGTGTGTTTAAGGGTCGTTTGGATGAGCTGTTGGGGGACCTGGTGTAGGGGAGAACTTTGTAGAGTGGGGCTGAGGGTTGGACTCGATGGTCCCAAGGGGCTTTTCCCACCTGAATGATTCTGTGATTCTGTGAGTGTGGCTCCCTCCTTAAACACTGCCGATCTGTTAGCTGTGATCGTCTTAATTTTTCTTTTAATTAAATAGCACAACATTTTTTGTAGAAATTAAGCTCTTTTATCAAGTAAGCCCTAAACTAAGAATTTAATGAAACTCGTTGGTGTCAGAATTTTGTTGCTTTTCCCAAATCTCCCCTTGCCAAAAGCATGTCTGTCTTGGGAGTTTCATTTTTTTGAGCAGATGGTTCTGACCTGTGAATAAAGCTGGTTCCCAGGACCCAGAACTCCTGGGTTTTGTTTTGCAAGAAAACTTGCGTATGTCCTGGCATGTCGAGTTTTCTCAATTATCTATTTGTAAAATGGAGACTGTACTTACCTCTGAGTTTGGGGTAAGCAAATTAAAGTCCTGTTTCTTTTGACCAGTGGAGACAAAGTGTTCAGACATGGTAATATTACTGCCATATTCTTGATATTTCAGCTATTGCCTAAGTCCCTTATTTCAGTCGTTTTTTGCTGCTGTTTGTAGTTTCTCCTTCACTAGTGGCTGCTGGCTGTTTTCCTGCTTCTCTTACGCAGCTGGTGTTAGCTTCTTTCCACATCCAGAACTCTTACTTTGCCATTCCCACTAAAGCTGCCATTTCCTCAACTTGTCAGTCATTTTCTGCTTGTGATTCAAGCTGTGTATCTGTCTGCATCTCTGTCTCCTTACTCTCCTGACTTAGGATAAGCACTACTTAGCAACAACTAAAACATCAGTGTGTTATCAACATTATTCTCAAAACACAGCACTGTACCACCTTCTAGGAAGAAAATTAACTCAATCCCAGCCGAAACCAGGACAAGTTCTCATCACAAGCAGCAGTTCTTGTTACAAACAGTCTGAAGAGCCTTTTCCTGGCATTTTTCTGTACTTACACTGCTGAGTTCTGTACTGCGTTCCGGAATGGGTAGCCTTAATGAAGTCAATGATTAACCTCTGAAGTTGGTCACTAAACCAGTTTCTGATAATTAAACTGTTACTGAGACTTTTCATACTTTTTGGGTAAAGCCCTTCTGTGAACTGCATTTGCTTGGCTGTTGACAGTATGGTATATGCAGAATTTGATTTCTCATGGAACTTTGACAGATCCTATAGAACTGAAATACTACACCTTTGCCTTCCTCTCCCAGGTTCTCATGCTAAGCAGCAGTAACCGGAATAGCATTTTTTTTTAATACAACTTCAAAGTCCTTGAGTCTAATATGGTTTGTTTTATTGCAGTCCGTATGATTTAGATTATGATAGGTCACGCTGTAAGTCATGACATTGACTTGTAGAAGAAGTTGGAAGGTTTCAAAAATGCCCAAGCCAGAACTCTTGTGTATGAAAGTGTACTCTTTCCCATGGCACAGGCTCACTTGACAAATGGAGCTGCCTTTTTAAAGTTTGGCAGCAAAATGTCTATTTTCAACCAGAGCTTAGGTTTACTTTTATTTACAGCTGGGTATATTTTAAATTGTTTTTTCACTTTTAACAAAAGTCAGAATTTGGGGCTCATTGAACCAGTGATAAAAGGCTTTCCTCGCATCATTTATATTTCCTGGCTTAAAACTTTTCTACCTTTTTCTGGTTCTTCATTTTTTTAAAAACTCAGCATTTGAAAAAGGTATTTGGAACTTGTTTGCATATGTCTGTTTCTGCATAAATTTTTCTTTAAGTGGTAAATTAAAATCAACTTTGCTGTCTCAGGAACATCAGCTGACACACTGTTCAGGGACTCCTGTTAAATCCACCACAGACATTTTTGAACTACAACACGTATTTGTTGGAAAGGGCTGTTAAGTCTCTGGAAACGTTGGGTACACAGATTGAGTAATGTCTGATCCACGTATTTTCCTTTTTGTTTTTTTTTTTTTTAACTCATCTACTTTTTATTCTAAGTTTTCTGTCTTTAACAAGACTTATAGTCAGGAGCTTGGGTGTTTGAAACTCACTGTCAATTTGATCCTTACATTTTACTATAATTCTGACCAAATTACTTCCCTTCCTTGGCATTGTTTTATGGGTTGAACTGAAATGTTTGCTGTTTATGTAGCTCTTGGGGATGTTGAAATGCTTAATTATGCCTTGAAAAGTGTTTTGAGAGGTGAAAAGAAACATTTCATGCAAGCATGAAGCCTTTTGCTTTGTTCTGTTCTTGCAAGTCCGGGGGCTCTCAGGCTTTCATTAATAATCTGCTTCCTGACTGACTCGTTACCAGAATAACACGGGGGAAGAATCTCCGTTTCTCCTTTTCAACATCTTGCTCTTGTTCTGTGCTGTACAGTGTCTTCTGTCTGTGCTTTTTGCATGTGCAGAGGGTCAGGCCATCTTCCTGCCATGCTTTCTGCTTCCAGGCTCTAGGAACAAGTTTTTTTTATCAGTAAACATATTTATAGAATAAAATAGCTCAGAAAACTGTGATGAGCCACCGACTGGTTTGAGCCGATTCACTGATCTCCCACTTGGGTGCTTTCTCCTGGAGCAGTCTTGGGGGGAGTGGATGTGTGTTTGCACATCTGACTGCTGATCTTGTTATATTTGGTTGCAGTGGATTGAAGGTGATGTTTTCATCAGCTTTCTTCCTCCACAAGCCTTGATTACTTCTCTTCCTCTACTTCATGAAGAAAACTGATGGCATTTACTATGAGTCTGTTTACTTCGTTTTATTTTTTTAACACTGAAGGACAGGGGAAGAGGATCAGCCAGATACAAGAAGTGCTGTGCTCTGGAGGATTCCCCTCAGAGTCAGCCCTGCCTGCCCTTCTGCTGCTGACAGAGGTTTCAGGCTGTACAACTTCATCCTGCAGGGTTTTGGTATGCTTCCTAAAAAAATGAACTGAAGCAGCTGCAGATACTGTCACCTCTTTGTTTTTCCATAGATACCAGTATGGTAAAGTAAGTCTTTCTGTAAAATAAGTAGGAAACTCCACTTTTTCTCCCAACCGCATGTTTTATGATAAAAATATTATGTTGTGAAATTCTAATGAAGATTTAAGGAAAAAAACAAACTTTATTATCCTTCCCCAATTCCTGAAAGAAACTGACTATAAAAGTTCTTGATAGTTTACCTAGTAGAAATTAATAGTTCATTTCAGGACATAAAAAGGCAGCCTTCTGGTGCATTTCAAAGCTTCTGTTTAATTTTAATCCTGTTTTCTATCCCTTAAAAAATGGAGAGGAGGATAATTGCTGCTGCTCTGAGAACCAACAGAGGCTTTATTTTCAGTTATAAAATCAGCTGAGGTTACTTTTGCTAGTTCTGTTCAACAGGCTGGTGATATTAGATTAGAGATACGGACATTCTTGTTAATTAGGCTTTATAAAGCTTTGACAGATCATTTTGAATATTTTGAACTTTAATAGGCAGCTTCACAGTTAACACAAGTGTAATCTATTTTGCTTTACTGTTTTAGTGGTTTAGGTGTTAGACCTCAAGTTTGGTTTGAAGAAAACCAAATTAAAGATGTTTTTGGCACCTGCTACTGTTTACTGTTCTTAAATGAGAGGCATTTTAGTTTGAGATCAGCACCATTTCTTTGTTTGCATATTATTTATGGATCATTTGCTAGGAAAATCACAGTTCGGTTGATTTGTGTTTATGAGTGTTTTTCTGGCATGCAACATTATTTTCATTCAAAGGGGTTAACCCTGATGTGACCCATTTCCTAACCCTCATTGTACTACTAGTAATGGGGCATCTTTGAAAACATAATTGATTTATAAATAAACTGAGCAGCACAGTTAAGATTAAACGCTATTATGTGCAATAAGATGTTCAGGCTTAGAAAACATGCGAGGTCTTAATGGAGTGCTGTTGGGATGGGTTAGTGCTGGCCTGCTGCCCTTCTCTTCCACTTACAGTTTTCTTCCTTAAGGTATTTCAGTGGTGGTTTATTATTTAAACCCCTCCAAATGTTTTTCTGCTCTCAAATGACTTATATGCACAATGAGAAGGGGAAATATTTGTAAGGAAATTACATGATTTTAAGCTTTCTGGTGGAAAGATGGTGGTTGACATTATGGCAAGATATATGTAAGAGTTGTCAGACGTTTACTCTGATCTCTTTAAAATTCATGTTTTGTTTTTTTTCCTTTTGACATTTGCGATTTTGCTTTTAATACCTGCTTTAGTACAGCATGCATTTTTTTTTTATCGTCGTTAGGAATTCAGTTCCTTTGGGAATTTAATACTTCTGCTATGACTCATTTCATTGACTTTTTGGTCTTTGCAATAAACTTGAAGATTTTCCTTATTTGTAATTTTTTTCTTGAAAAACTCATAGGTCTATTTCAGAAATTACCTTTTATGTTCTTTTTCATATGAAAATAAGGAGGAATTTAAAATGTTCGTCTTTGGTCTTGAGCTGTACTGGAGAAGGACTCCTAAACTGTAGAATAAGTGACTATTTCCTCGTTTTTTAGATGGCTACCCAATTCTGTGTTTGTCTGGGACTCTGACATATTAACTGCTGTGTATTTCCATCCTTTACCATTTTTATCTTTTTAACTGTATAACAGAATTTCCGGGGTTTGTAGGGCCTGATTTAAGAGCACAGTATCTCTCCAGTGCGTGTCAGGTGTTTCCTGATGAGTACAGTCAGCTGTAACTCTGCCTGAATGTGGCATTTGGTCTTGATGTATACACCTCAATACCGAGCAATTACTTCGGAGTTGGTGGCCAATGTTCCAGGCTGGCAGTTTTCATTCTTCCCGTCGCGCTTGAGTTACTTGTTAGGCTGACTGTGGAGATTTTTATTGCACAAGTATTAAAAGGCTTAGCCGGAGTGGAGAGAGGCAGGCAGCAGTTATTAGAGCCACTTTCTAAATTATTTATTTAGCTAAAAACTGAAATCTGATCTTGCTTTCCTGACCTGCCAGGAGGTAATAGCGTTCGGTTTCTTCTTTTAACTGTGTGAAAAAGAAATAAAAGTCTAAAGTATTTTCTTTCGGTTACTCATTTACACAGAGGAAGTTGTTAGTTGCAAACTAGAGCTAGTAGAAGAATAGCCATTTGTGTTGTGTTTCTAACAGGTCCGAACAGAAAGGAGGAATTTAAGTGTGTGAACCATTAACCGAACCCCTAGAATCTAGTGGGAATATACATCTTGATTTATGTGCACTGATCTGTTTCACAAGTTCTTCCATAATTAGTGTTACTTAAGCACTTTATGTCATAAAAAAAATTGGTAGTTCTTCAGGCAGCAGTATGGAAACATTATTCTTGGTTCTGGTTTGCACTAACAGTGTCCAATTGCTATTTTCATGTCAGCTCTAGTATTGAAATCCACAGTTGTTCCCTTTTCTCTCACAAATGCTCCAAAGGCATATTACGCTTCAGATATTGCAGCTTATAGCTTTTTCTAATTGCTTTCAAAGCCGTTGAGTTATGGGAGCATATTAAGCAACCGGCACTTAAAAGCTGGTGATCCCTTACATAAAAATATTATCCCAAATATTTTTATATGTATGCTTTTCAGCACATCCAATTTTATGGCTGATTTTAGACCCTGTGGTAAACAAGCATGCTAATGGAGCTGTTGGAAGCCCCTTTAAAAAGGGATCACAGTACTCTATATGCTGTGGGTGACATTCAGCTTTGATTAAATGCTGTAATAAAGCCTACATCTGTGTTGTTGTTTTCAAAAGGAAATTCAGAAGGGAACACTGAATACAACTCTGCTTTTAGTTTATCTTTTGGTCTTTTTCCATCTCAACATGTGTCTCCAATGCTTCTAGATGGAGCGTTTGGGATTTTTTAACTAGGGTTCGTTTAAGAAATTTGCTGCCAGTGACAAAATAGGAGGCAGAACGTAGTACAGAAGTGCAGATCGTACCCAGCATGATCCTTGCCAACACCAGCTCTGCCTTTCCCCCTCACTCCTGCCTTCTGCCACCTCCACTGGCCTGTTTGGCCATAGCACAGCTGGTCTTGGACAAAGATAGAAGTTCTGGTAAGGTGCACATTTAGTGTTGCCTTTTCTTTCCTCTCTTCTCTCTCCATCCTTTCTCTGCACTGTGCTTTCCACTCTCAGACATTCCCCTTATTTTTGTGAAGGGATATTTGCAGCACCTAGTCATTCTTGTCGATAAAAAGTTGCTAGCTTTTCTGGTCTTTGCAGAGTGGATGAAAATGGGTTGAGGGTGCAAAATAGTAAACCCAGGACATGATCTTGTGCTCTGGAATGAGCACTGTTTCAGCAGATTTCACCGGGGAGAGCAAGAAGGTGTGCGGGGAGGAGACTGGCAAAGTACGCATGCACAACTCAGTGTTGTGTTATTGCCACAGGATCTCGGGTCTATTCTCAGTGAGTTGAATTTTCCCCTCTCTGGGGCAATTTTTCAGGTTTTGTCAATATTCCTCTGTTAAGAGTAACAGAAACATTTCCAGCAGTAAAATCTCGAGTATACACAAGAAATTTGGGGTTATTGTGGGATCTGAAAAAGACTTTGAAAGCTTGTCCTTTTTCCTTCACTTGCTTTCTTTTAAATCAATAGATAGATCAAAGATCACCCTCTCCCTTGCCCTCTTTCTCAAAACTCATCCTCAGACTTGCCACTCTTCAGCCATGCTACATCTGGGTTGTAAATGAGGTGTGCTTCTAGTCAATAAGAATCACCCAGACCTGCAGGGAGCAGAGTCCCTGACTTAATTAAATGTTATCAGATCTGTATGAATGCTCAAACATTAACCACTGCAGTGCTGAATTCTTCAGATGCTAGTCCTGAAATCTGCCTTTTCCGATGAGTTTTGGGGATAAGCAACACATTGCTAGGAACAGTTACTGCCTTTCTAGTTTAGTTGCGGTTAAAAGCCTTTTCAGCCAGGATTTTAGATAGGACAAAGATAAGAAATTTGCTTGAAGTTCATTCCTTGCAGAGCTTCTGAAGTAGGTGCTGCAAGGGCCGCTCTTTAACATAGGACTGCTTGCTTTTTGTTGTGAGTGGAGGTGGGAAAACCGATACAGTGAAATTAGTTTGGATCTTTCTTCTCTGCAAATGAAAATTCAGAAGGGGAATTGGACAAAATACTGTATTTTGGACAAAAATGAATGGTTTAGTATGTTTTCTCAGCATGTATAAGGTCCTCTCGTTGTTTACAGATTAGCAAAAGTTCTCTAGATCCTGCAAGAATCAAATAAAGGAAGGAGTCTTCCAGCCTCCACCCTCATGCGGTTGTCAGGTGTTTCTGACCACAGGATTCTTGAGGCAGAAGCCTAAAGTGACGTAGGCAGCTTCTTAGATCCCATTTTGAAGGTAGAGGCATTTGGGACTAGGGATGGGGTAAAAGGGGATCTTCAAGGCTTCAGCCTCAGTTTTGAAAATATATGCAAGGATGTACAAAGTTTGATCTGTGGGCTGCACTACAACTCCATCCGCACTGTAATTTGATGAATTCAGATATTACTGGAATTAAAATGTAGCAGTGTATATTCTGCCCAAGTATGTGGGGAAAGAAAATAACTGGGTTTATGGCTTATCAATGATATTCGGCTGTGCTAGAAGTTGTCCTCATTTCTTAAAATCTGTTCCCAGCTGGCAGTTTCAGGTGCTGAGAAGGTGATGTTGAGCATGTTTTTGATTTGTGTTTTATTTAAAGCATACTGAGTCTGTGTTCAGTGAACAGTACAGTCATAGAATTTAATCTCATTTTAGTTGTTATTCCATTTTTTTATTCTCAAACTTTTGTCTTATGTGATCTACCAACCTGTACCCTGCCCAGTCACTCTGTTGTAATCTTTGTTTTCAGGTGAACAATCAGAATAATGTTCAACATAAACCTGTTGGAGAACCTGAAGGTTTACATCAGCAGTCGACCTCCGCTTGTGGTCTTTATGATCAGTGTAAGCGCTATGGCAATAGCTTTTCTGACACTGGGTTATTTCTTCAAAATCAAGGAGATCAAGTCGCCAGAAATGACAGAGGTAGGTACAAGTTCCTGAGCTGAACAGTGGGAATGCTAATTTGAAAAACATGCCCAAAGCTAAGGAGTTACATTTTTTTCCCCCCTCAAGAACCCTGTCATGGGAGTGCGTAGTTTTACAGGAGATTGTCTTCACTTATACTTACCTCTAATTTCATAAAGAAAGGGGCTATTGGTATGAATGTTTGAATAGTCTTGTTTTATTTTGGGGATGAGGCTGAATCATGTGACGTGGATCTTCCCTACTATGACTAGAAGATGTTCTTTTTCTTACTCTGTTGTGTCAGCTAGCTGCTTTGTGAAACTTCTTACCTAGTGGTACTATTCTGTAATGAGGGAACCCTTGCTAGAAACTGCTCATACCCTGAGTGTGGTGAGAACAGACCAAGTTAGTATATTCCTTTTGTAGCTTAAAGGAGGATATTCTGCTGCCGCACTGAGCAGCAGTCAGACGGTGGCTGGGATTGAACATGTCTAACTTCTGTAAACAACTTGTCCTGTTGTTGAGATAGCCATGGTGGTACTTGTGCTTGCTTTGTGAGCCATGTAATTTTTGTTAAATGGCTTGGAACCGCAGGCGTGATGGTACGTATCAAGGTCTGCACTGCTCTTTGAAGTGGCAGCCAACAGTTAATTTGCTAATCTGATTGAAATCTTCACATTTGTTTTAAGGACTGGAATACTTTCCTCCTGAGGTTTAATGATTTGGACTTCTGTATATCTGAGAATGAAACCTTAAAGCATCTCATCAATGATACCACAACTCCAGAAAGTACCGTGACCAGTGGACAGGCGAGATCTTCTACACAGTCTCCACAGACTCTTGAGGACTCAGGTCCAATAAACATCTCTGTTACAATTACATTGACGCTGGACCCACTCAGACCATTTGGTGGATATTCTCGCAATGTCACACATCTAAGTTCCACAATTTTTGGACACCAGATTGGACTCTCAGGTATGCAAGACTCTATAAATTTGAATGATAAACTACATAATCAAATAAAAATTCACCAGCTGCTTATTGGTGAGATGAGTCTTTTGCTTGGAACATACATGTGTTTCCAGATCTGCTGTGATCGTATTCCTATATAGACCCACTCGCTTGTTTGCTAGAAAAACCTTTCCCTGCATTCAGAATGGAAAAGAACCTGCAGGTTTTCCAAGATGAGGCTTTGCAGTTTTAAATGATTAACCTAATGCCAATGGAAGGTAATTTTTAAGCCAACAAAATTCCGAGCAGCAAAAGCTTCTACAGTGACTATCTTCAGTTCTATCTTGATACATCTGCAAGTCCTAAACTCACGTTTTAAAGGCATTAATGTATATACATTAGAGATATCAAGTAGCATGTTGCCTAAAAAAAAAAAAGTTATCTAAAATGCATGCATGAATAAGCTTTAATATTGCAAACATTAACAAATAAGACGGTAGCAATTTCTGTGGTGTGAAGAGACTGATCTGCTATGTGGCTGCCCTGCCAGTAAGTTTTGACAGGAGACTGTAGAAATTGATAGTAGGATCTCATGGAATTTTAGCTTTTAGCCTGGGTTGCATTTTATAATAATGCCTGAAGGTGTTTCGCACCTCAGAGAGCTGTGAAGAGACATTTACCATAGCTGTAAATCTGTATTACTGTATTTTATGTTATTATTTTGTTACTGCTTTAAGAGCTATCAGATGCAAAGTTCCATTTGCAGTAGCCTGGATTTAGTTTCAGTATGAATATATCCATGTGGAGTTAATGTACACTACTTAATCTGCAGTTCAATATCTGCTGGCACCTTTTTGTCTACACAAATATCTCCAATTTGAAAAGTAAGCACCAGAAAAAGCAAATGTGGAACAAAGTCTTTGGGAGGAGAAAGGCTAAAGATCAGTGATTTTTTTTCTTTCTAATAAAGTTCTCTGAACATGCATGAATTCACTTATAGTGAGTTTTTCACTTCTGAATAGAGCCTAATGACTCCGTTTCTTCTGGGGGCAGGAGAGATTAGAAAGACCAGAAGCTGGGGGTTTTGTAGTTTGGTTTGATTTGTTTTTTAACTTTCTTTTTGCTCTCTTTGTTGATAGTAAAGATCCTGGATGACTTCAAAGGTACAGATTCAGGGTGATGGTTGCTGCCTTAGTTATTTGCATGTTGTCCTTATCCTAGTGATTGTTGCTCCGATACTTTTGTGAACGCAAACCAGCTTTTCTTCTCTCTTTCTCAAAGGCAGAGAATCCCATGAGGAGATAAATATTACATTCACCCTGCCTGCTGCCTGGAACTCAGATGACTGTGTTCTTCATGGCCACTGCGAGCAGGTTGTGTTCACAACTTGCATGACTGTGACAGCAGCCAGCAATGTATTTCCTGTCACAGTGTAAGTGTATTTTAAACACTCCTTCATAGACTGGTTACTGGGTGACTAATTCCTCCGCTGGTCCTCTGAGGTTGTTACTTTCTGATGAACGTTATTGTTGACTGTAGAAATTATGTACTCGCCTGCCTTCCCCCACAGTAAAAACCCTGCCTTGAGACTTTTGCAGTCTTTTAGCAGCCCTATATTTTTTCTGTAGATGTTTTGAACTATAGCCCCTACCTGCCTTTCAACGTGCTACCTGCGATTTAAACTTCACCAGGAACAAAGGAATCTGTGAATTTTTAAGAAAGATACTCTGTAATTTAATTCCACTACCTTGCATGAGAGCTAAGGCTTGACACTAAGGTTCTTACCCTCTTCCCTGCTGAGAGATCAGTGTAAGCTGAATGCTGTTTTGCTACCATACCCCAGCAGGTACACACTTTCATCAAAATAGCTTCCCTTTGTCTTCTGCAGACTCTGACACTATTCAGTATACCCTGGAGAACCACCAGATAGATTCACATGTCTGTGAAGCCTTATGAAAACCAGTGTTCTTCTAATTAAGCTGTGGGGTGTTGACTTACTGGAACAACATGCAGTTAAATTCTAATCTTAGTATAGGAATGATATGGGGTTTTTTATACACCCTTTCAGTTAAGCTTTGTTTTTTGATGTTGTTTTGGAAGGTCCAAAATAAAACTGTGGTTTATGCTGTTGTTGAGGAGACTGGCCTTGACTCAGTTCTAAAAGCCTTAACAAAAATGAAGAATGGCAATTGCAGTGCTAATTATTTCTGTTTTTCTGCAGTCAGCCACCACATTGTGTTCCTGAAACCTACAGCAATGCTACACTTTGGTACAAGATCTTCACCACAGCAAGGGACTCTAATACAAAATATGCACAAGATTATAACCCTTTCTGGTGTTACAAAGGAGCAATCGGAAAAGTGTATCATGCTTTAAATCCCAAACTAACTGTTATAGTTCCAGATGTAAGTGCCATGGTGATTTTATACGTTATGTTGAATAAATGTTTAGCTCTGGTTTAATGGAATATGGTTCTGTTCATGTCCTAAAATCACCGTATTCAGTGCTGGTTTATTGTGTAGTGCAAGGGTTGAGACAGAGTTGGGTATGCTTTACCCATGCTGGGCTTAATGGTCTTTATGTAATCTCCATGTGCCTCACAGCTTTTAATGTCTAACATGAATATTTTGAAATCATTTGACAAAAGACACTGCCAGTATATGGGAAGAGATCTCTAGTACAGATTTTTAACATGAGGACCATTTTGGCTCTTTGTGCCACAGTTAGGAATCACTTTCATTACTATGCCAGCTGGGTAAAGGGGAGAAAGTTGATTCATTAAGTAATTTCTGTGCTGATCTGATAATTATTGCTTTAATATAAAATGCCAGCTATTGGTGCATTGTCAGTAAATGGTTTTAATTCTCTGTGCAGGATGATCGTTCTCTAATAAACCTGCATCTCATGCATACCAGTTACTTTCTTTTTGTGATGGTGATTACAATGTTCTGCTATGCAGTTATTAAAGGCAGACCAAGCAAACTGAGGCAAAGCAATACAGAATTCTGCTCTGAAAAGGTGAGTCTGTGTAATAACAAAATATTGACTCTGATAAGAAAACATAGAAAACCTCCTTTTTTACATAGTACAGACTGGTTTTTCTTATCTCTGGAGATGTAGATTTAATCCCCTTTCAAAGAGACATGGGTGTTTCATTGTGGACAGTACAGATGGGTGCTACAAAATAAATACATGTGCTTTGTAGATCCTCAGAGTTAGATTTCTCTCAGATTTCTCTCCTACAGAAGTGGATTCTTGCAGCTCAGTAGGTGCTGTAATGCAACTGTTCTGCCATAATTCTGACGTTGCACCGTTTTGTATGAAGTATTGAATAGATGGCATTGAGTAGTTTTATTTATCTTTTATCACAACAGACTGAAAAATTTGAATAAAACATGATACATAATTCTAATGGTTGTTAATCAGAATTAAATTAAAACCATGAGAAAGCTATTGAAACAGTCATTATTCAGTGCTGCATTGGAGACCTGCACTTTGCTTGAAGGATTAAATGTTAATATATTTAATTGTGAAGTAGGAAGCTAATGTTGGCACCTTTAGATCATAATGATGTTTTGTAGTGTAAGCTGGTTTGGGTTTTTTGGTTTTTTGTTGTGTTTTGTTTTGGTTTTTTTTTAAATTGATAATGCTAAGTACAAAACACCTTCAGACTTTGATTTTCTTTCCAAGTTAGATTTTTTCAAGGTTCTTTGAAAAGGCAAGGACAGATAGGCCAGCTGCATGGAGATAAGTAATATCACTGTTACAGGATTAAGAATTTGGCTTTAATTAAATGTTTTCTTTTTCTTTTGTTTAGGTTGCTTTGTCAGAAGCATAATCCATCCTCTACTTTTACTGAGAATGACTGAGAACCGTAATCATTGCCTGCTGAACCCAGAATGGGTCTTAACACTCTGTGAATACATTATCTTGCAATGTTGGTTTATTCCAACCAAAGACATTTCAAGTGCCTGTAATTGATTTGTACATATTTATAAAAGTATATTCAGAATAGGTCAGATGATGCACTTGTTCCGCATTGTAGTGCGGCCGGAAACTTTCAGTCTTTACCTGTGGACATAGCCGAATGTTTGTGTAGATATGTTTAGTGATATGGCTACATATAGTCAGAGCAAGATATTTTTGTCTAGCTGCATCTGGGCAGGTTAAGATGCCTTTGCAAGTGTCTCAAACAAACCAACAGATCTTTGTTTTTTTGCCCAATGATATGTACAGTGTGTTTGAAACAGTATGCACCTTTGATATAATACTGCATTTCCAAAGCCACCAATCTACTACATGAATTAAATGTGTATTTGTGTGGCCTAATACTTTCTTCCATTTGCTCCTTGCTTGCAAGAAAAGGTATCAACATTTTAGGGTTTTTTTGAAAAAAGAAATACATATTCACATTTTCATAGTGCTGTATTTAGGGCAAAGTTGTGCTTTTATTCATAGTAAAAAAATGAAGAAGTGAAGTCCCATTTTAAAATGTTTCTTACTGAAAAGTGCTAAGTTTGATTTATTTTTTTTTCCTCCTTTATTTTTTCATTTGGCTTGCTGAATGCTGAGAACCAGTCAGCATAGAGACTATCTGGAAAGCTTTCCACTTGGCCTCCCATCTGCAGCCCTCAAACCAGGATTGTGCATCTCTGCTGCAGAGCAGCTTTCTGTGCTTTTTTTTTTCCTAGAGAGTGAAACTTAATAAAAAGATGTATTGTATGAACAGTCCGGGGCTCTGCACAGCCTTGGGCAAGTGCAAACAATGAAAGGAAAAGAAATCCCATAGTCTGGTATAAAGCTTCACTTTGGGACTCTCCATCCGTCTCTGAAGGGCAGCTGAAAATAACACTTTTATTAGCTTTGTCCCATTTCCATTTAATGCTGTCCACTCAGGGGAAAATGACAAGGAGAGCACTAGGGCTGTTGTGATTCAGGTCAAAGAAACCACACAGTAGAACACATACTGTTCTCTCTGTCCATTCTTAAATCAGAGGTTTTATTCTGTGTATTTCTCCCTTTCCCATTCTGGCTTTTGCTGTTTCTTTCTAGCTTCTTATTGAGCAGCCTCCTTAATTTTCATGAGTCAGGGTTTTCCTGCAGACATTTCCACCACTGCTTTTAAAATCTCACTGGTTGCCTTAATTGACCTTTCATCTTGTCTTTCAGCTTTCTTGTTAGATAGTATAACTGTAGGTCTGCATACATAAACATGTACTTTTTTCCCTTCTACTTTTGCTCTAAACTACACAAAAGAAGAAACTCAAGTCAAAATCTCACAGTCTCAATTATGCTGGCATAAGATTCTTAGTTTATTACCTATAGACTTAGTTTATTACCTGTGAGTAATACCTATAGGTATTAGCTAATACCATACTATTGAATGGGACCCTGCTGGTCTGTATGTGTGGGACTTCAGTAAGTTCATGAGTCTTCAGAGTGTTTGAAGTGAAATAGTCACACTTTTTTTCAGAACGTGTTTTCTTTATAGAATTTCAGTTACTTAAGTGGTATTAACTAACGTGTGTTTTTCTCCAGGGATGTTAAGGTAAAGCTTTAGAGATGGCCTAGTTTGAAGTCTAGGGATAAAATGAAGCTTCCAGTTTTCTCCTGATGCTGCTATGGGCTAATACTACTTCACTGAAATGAATCGGTGAAGTCAAAACAGGTAGACAGCTTCTCATGAAAACTGTCTGAGCTGTTCCTAATTCATGCATACCCAGCCTTCTGCATTAATACTGACTTCTAGAGTTGCCTACGAGGGTGGCTTGATCTGGGGACCAAAGGCAGGAATAGGAAACAGATTGGGGTGGTGTAGCAAATTCTGGAAATACCTAGAAAACACCCAATATAACACGACTCCTTAAAAAAAGCAAAGCCAAGTCCTTTCTGTTTCAGCAAATTAAAAATCATACTCCAAATATCCAAACTGGAATTTGGGCTGGTTTTTTTAATCTGGTTTTGCTGTTTGGTAATTAGAGGAGCCTGCTTTGCAGTTTATTACCCACTGTATTGAAGTACCCAGAAATATTAAGATTGTGACCCACAAACACAAAAGGGAAAATGTTAGAGTTGTATTTTTTGGCCTTAGTTTATCCCTTTGCACCCCTGTATTGCAGCAGAGAGGTAAGGGTGTCCGTTGAGTTGAAATGCTGTAATACTGAGGAATATTGGATTGTTCTAGGCGCAATGTACAAAAGTTAATGCAGCCAAACAGAAGAGTAAAAACTTTAATATTAAAGTTCAGATCATATTGATCTTTCCTTTTTTGTTTTCTTTTTCTTTTTAACTATGACTTGAATCAGTTTTGATTCTATTTGTACGTGTTTTCTTGTTCTTAGAAAGCTGCCATTTTCTTTTGCATTTTTCTTTGGCATTACATAGAAAATCTGAGCCTTGGTTTTCAACCCTCTGCAGGTGATTGTAGGGTTAAGATGGCTTTTTTGTTTTGTTCTTACATTTCACTTGTCTTGTTGCATGATGGTCAATAGCCAATTTGGAAATGACATTTCTCTCCTAGATTAATTTTGTGTTTGTAAGATGTGCATATTGCTTTGCAGAATAAAAACGATGAAGTTTATTCTGTTGTCTTTATTTCTACTACCCAGTTGCTGTGGAGGTTTCATAAATCACCTATGTTATAGGGACCATCAGAGGAAATTAGTAGTGAAAGTCCTCAATAGATTGGAATTTCAGACCCTTTGTGTACCCGTGGTGCAGTGAGCACCTTAGGTAGACTTTTTTTTTCTTTACATATTATGGTGTAGGGAATGTAGCTGGTGCCCAGCATGAGAAATGCAGAATTTGTGACCTAGACCTTGATGATGATCGTGCCTTCCACTGCCTCCTCCCTACAAATGCTGTGTAACTTACTCAGCTGAACCAAGACTAGATGCTGAGTGTTTCAAAGTGCCTGCAGGTGGCTGTTGAAATGAAGATAATGTAACTTGTTAAATTCTAGCTCCAGTTACTGTGCAGCTGGAACAAGTTGCACCTGCATGTTTTCAGTGCTTGAGAGAGTAGGGAAAACATACTTTGTTTTGCTCTTGGACGCTTGTTAAAAGCTAAACACACTATTTGACAAGTGCAAGAAGGCCAGCCTGTCTTGCTTCTCTGAAGTACAGAGTTCAAAGCATCCAAATGGTGCCTATTCAAATCTGGTGGCAAATGGGAGCATTGTTTCATAATTTTTACTGGGGAGAGGGACTCCGCGAATTAGTAGAAAAAAGTTATTGGAGTTTTTTTACATGCCCTTGGTATGGCTCTAGGAAACCTGCCTAGTTCTGAAATGTCTGCCCTGAATGAGCATTATTGCCCTGTGTTAGCATGGTCTCAACTTTGAGTGAGTCTGTCACTACTTTAGTTAGCAAAGCAGTCATCTTTGGTCTCCACTGAATTCTGTCTCTCAGCCAGCAAAGAGGAAGAGAAAGGCAGTCGGACACGTATTCACTTGTTTTCTGTTAAACAAACTCTCTTTCATAACTCAAGCAGCCACTATTTGGCGAGTGCACAGCTTTGTTCAATGAGGTTTATAGAAGTGCAACTTCCTTGAAGAAAACCCTGTTTTCTTACTGCATAGAGTTACACTTGAGTAAACTTAAAGGAGGATCTGCCATGAGTTCCCACTGGGGTAAAAGTACTTGGCAAATCAATGTGTGATTAGAACAAAATTCAAAGTAAAGGTGAGCAACCTGCAGCCTGGAATATTTCCCAAGCCTCTTGCATAGGGAAAGTCTTGCTGTAATTTAGTGCCATAGCCTTAAGTCAGGTTCTTTCAAGGCTCCCTCCTGGCTCTTGATAGTATGAGCAGCTTAAAACTAGGTGTTACAAGCAGGTAGTACAAGCGTGGGTGGGGGGGGAGGGCTGTTTTTGCTGATATTTCCAGGTGCTGGAAGGTTGGAAGGGTGGGGTGAGCAGAAGGGATTCATTTGATAACACTGTAATCAGGTTGTTTGCTCATAATGATGATGTTTGTTAACAAACTAAAATAAGAGCAATGAAAAATTATGTAAAGCTTGCTCATCTGGAAAAAATGCATGCACTGTGTTTGCAATCAGATTACATCTAACGTTAGCAGGCTGCTACAGATTGGGATGAGAAGTACCATCTGCCATCAGCAATGGCATTTCTTTAATCGGGTGCTTCGTGCCAAATATTTTGGTATTACATGAAATTATTGCTGAAAATTAGGAACAGCATCTGTCTTCTTGCAGCAGTGCCTTCTTTTTGCAACCAAATTGCTTTAGCCTTCTTTTTAAAATAGAGAGTTCCAAAGAAACGTTCTCAAAAGTTCATATGAATGAGTATGCTGGCAGCTGCTGAAATTTGGATTGTAAATTCTCCTTTTCTTGTCCTTCCAGCCCTAATCAAAACTTTGCTAGTGATGAATTGTCTGGCAGAGTGAGAGAATAAATCTAGCTAAAGGTAGAAATCCGTGTTTCTGTTAACCTCTTGTGACTTGTTTGTCTTCTGTTAACAGGCTAACTCAGTGACTTTCAAACCTTTGATTTCTGACCCCCACAGACTGGCTCCTGGAAGATCCCTGAGAAGCTGCACACAAAGGTTCCTTTGTGGCATCCATCCTTTCTGTTAAGCTTTTGCCAACTTTTCAGATGTAGCCTGGAGACTGACCTTGAGGTGTTTGTTGAAAACAACTCAGCTAAATAAATAGCAGCAGTGCTGAGAAGCAAGGTGCTGGATTTGGATCTTCCTTCCTTCAGCAGTGATGCTAAGCAGTGTCCCTGGCTCTCAGGAGATCTGGGTTCCTTGCTGAGTGACTGAGGCAGCTTGCTTTGTGTTTGTAGGTCTCTGCTGCTCCTTTATAAAAGGCTTTTACAGCTCTGCTAAGTGCTGTGACCTTTACTGATAGAAGTAAACTTATCCTTGGCTAGAAAATGCATCTGACTGACCATGCTGCTACAGGGAGGGGGAGGCTATGTCCTAACCTGCAAGGCTTCCTAGCAGAACCGATATTCCCTATTTACCTTCTGAAGGTGTTTCTTTACAGGATGTTGAAGAAACAGTTGGGACCTAAGCATAGATTTCCTTGTGCTATCTCTATTGTTAGCTCCTTGCAACATGATTCTTGCACCTTGATGAAATAAATAACAACACAAGATTTAATCTGTAGCTACAAAATAAAAAGGGACAATCCATAGACCAGCTTTTTCGTAGACCTTATTAATGTCTGTGAATAAGACTTTTCAGAAATGATCTGTTCTGGTAATGACCTCTATCTTCTAGCAAGAGGGTGCTCTCCAGCAGGGAGGATGGTACTGTCTTCTCTATGGACTTGGTATAAATCACACCATGGAGTTGTTGTGTCTGTGGGGAATGGGTGAGAGCCCAGGAGCAACTTGGGTAAGGTAAGTAACTGAAAAGCGTGGGTAAACCCATTATATCCTTGCACCCGTTTCACCCCAGAGTCCTGTATGAACAAAACTCTCATCTTGTAGCAGGCACAAATGGGTAAGAAATGTGATTTTGTGGCCCATAGTGGAGGCTGTGCTGCATGCATCTCCTCCCAACAGCACTCACCACAGCTCAACACCTCAGGCAGGATTTTCACCCTGGAGTTTAATTGTTTCCTCTGGACTCTTACCCTCTCCTTTCTTTGGCAGCAGTGTTTGCTGAGGAGCTGGGACCAGGTTACTGCCTGCTCTGTTGTGGAGGGTCTCAGATGGGTGTAATCACCATTTTGCAGAGCTACAAGGAAGAACCATCTTATGCATACCACCAAGGGAGAGCTGGTCTGGCATTTATCTAGAACCAGGCAGGCTGGGAGCCCTGGCCCAACACAGCTGGAGAAGGTTGTGAGATGGAGCCTGGTCTACCCACAGGAGTTGCCAATTACCCCTGATTGCCCCTCAGCTGGGCAGTGGCTGTGGTTGAGTTGGGGCAGTCACCACCTAGCACTCTCTGTTGTTCCCTGGCCAGCGAGGTGACTTGTCTCCACAGGGAACCCTGGAGGTATTTCAGCCAGTAAATTGCTGGTTTGGGTGCAATGGCTTAGCACAATACCGATAACTGCTTGGAAGTGAACTGGCTGCACTGGAGTTACTGGATTCCTCCGGCTCTGTGAGTCCCTGCCCGCGGGGAGGGTTGTGGTGTGGGGGGCTGTAGGGGTGTCTCCACGGGTGCCTTTGCTGTTGTAGGGCAAAACTGGGCTTCAGAGTGAGCAAAAAAGGGTTTAGGAGACTGTGGCCACTGGGCTAAGGGCTTGCTACAGGGCTTAGAGCAAAGTGGGTGGCTGAACGCGCTCCTCATCTTTGAGCGTTGCTCTCCTGAAAACCCGCTGTGTTCGCTAAGGCTCGGGGAGGGAGCAAACTGCTTGAAAATGAAGATTCCCAAGGAAATCCTTGGTGAGATCAGAGCTAACGTAGGTGACCTAGAGCCTGGAAACAAGGAGAAACCAAGAGCTGACCTGGGTCAGGAAAAGAAGTTGGAAACTCCTGCGAGCAAATAATTTGTAGCACTGAGACAAACTGAAAACTGTCCCTTGGGCGAGGAGGGGGGGCTGCAACCTGCGGGGGCTTTGCAGGGTGAGCTGGAGGCCGAGAGCAAGGCGGTGGCACTCGGGCAGGGCTGAGGGGCGGCTGCCGCTGGGTGGCAGCTCTCCCCGGGCACCACCACTAGATGGTGGCAAGAGCTCGGCCTTAAACTTTTTAAGGCTTTGCTGGGCAGGGAACGGGTCTGCAGCCTTTGGGGAGCAGCCTTACCCCAAAGCTGGGCAGAGCAGGCACCTGAGCGGGGCTGGGAGTGGGTGTTTGTCCTGCGAGGGTGGGGGGTGTCGGATACACGAACCCCTTTCTGCCTCAGATCCTGCGGGGAAAGGGCAGGAAGGGGAAAATCAGCTCTGGCAAAGCTACACAAGAAATCAGCAGCAGAGAGGAGGGTGTAAGGTGTCCTGAGTCCTGCTTAGGCTGGTAGGAGCTGTGTGTCTGTCTGTCCGTGGTGCCGCCCTACCCACTAGGAGCAGACTAAGCCAGAGCCCTTCGGGGACTCGGGTCAGCAGCTGGTGCTCCTGGCACTGCCTGGTGCTCCAAGGGCCCTTTCCTTGGTGAAATGCTCCATCCCGGGGACCCCACAGCCTCCTGGGGTGTCTGTGACCCCAAAGGGAGGTGGGAACATCCCTTGTTGGGGCTGCTGGGGAGTCGGGGTCTGCATCTGTTGGGTGTCGTGGCTGCATCTCCTGAACGAGCGTAAGGAGCAGTAGCGCAAAGGTAGGCTGCTTGTCTCCTTCCTGAGAAATATTTCCTTGTCAGATGTTGTGGACTCCCTAAAATAGGGCGGGTTTTATTTAGGAAGGGATGAAAAGTTGTTTGAACAGCAGCAGTTTTCCAGCCTTTTCCCCTGATGTTCCCAGGTGTTCATTTGGACTTGGTCAGTGCCCAGGTTTTGTGCAGCGAGCTCAGGTGTAGGGGCGAAGATGGGGATTTTTCAGAGCGCTTGACTTCATCTGTAGCTTCTAGCTGAGGCTGAGCCCCTTGGTATCTCCTCTTGCACTGGACCCAGCTGAGGTGCCGATGGGGAAAGGGAGAGCTGAGATCTCCCCATGGGAGAGGTGTTCCCAGCCAGCGCACAGAGACCTGCTGGGTTTAGGGGGGCTCTGGGTGCCAGCCAGGGGCGTGCCCGTGCTGGTCCCCTCCTGCAGTCCTGCTCTCCACCACATCCCCCGGCAGCACAGCAGGAGACCATAGCGTGCTGAAACACCATCTTCCTGACAAAATGCCTTGTCTCTTTGCGTCCATCTGTATTTTCAATGAACAATGCATCCAGCCTTAGCATTCACTTAGTAGGCACATAGTATCCCCCGAGTAGCTTCTCAAGCCACAGATGCACTCTTAATTGGAAAAAAATCTTTCATGCGACAGAGGCCCTGTAGCATTCCCAGGACTGCTTTGTAGGGCTTCTAGACTGACTCAAAGCTGGTCCTACAAACTCCAGGTGAGTGTCAGAGAGAAGCAGCTCCTTGATACGTTCAGTGCAGCAGAGACAGCCCGATACTTCCGCTTGGTTCTGTTCCCACAGGTCCTTCCACATCTGCAGTTGCGTGGGAGAAGTCTGGGGAATTAGTTAATTTTTCCTGGGTCTTGCTCCCACGCAGGGAAAGGGAACAGCAGAAAATTTAATGTAGGGAATAAATTTGGCTTGCAGATCTCCTCTGTTGAAGCCTAGTCTGGTCAGCAGAAGGCTTACAGAGCAAAGGGCAAAGCAATTAGACAAGCCTGTTCCTGCTATTGATTAAAGGAGGGGTTGTGGAGGATTTGCCTTTCTCCATTGTGCCAGTCGTAAACCTCAGCCCACCAGGTCTGACATTGGTGCTGGCTAACAGGCACAGGGTTTGTTTTAATTCAGAACTGATATGAACAGCAATTTCAGGAGGAGAGAGGTGGTGTTTTCAGGAAATTGGCTCAAACCCTGCCTTCAGTAAGACATTAGTATCTCTTGACCAGGTCCCAGGTCCTGTGCCTGACTTTGCTCTGAAGGCAATGGGAATTAGCCACCTAATTGTTTTTTGGAGGATTTGAGCTTTCCCCCATCTCCTATTTTAAATAAAGCCACAGTTCCTGTGTTTTCCAGCCGTGGTGGATGAGGGAACTCTTTTCCTTTCTCCCCTTGCTTTGGATCTTGCTTGAATGAAGATGCGTGCATGGTTCCTGCTGGCTGTTAGCAAGTGAGGAAAACTCCCAGCAACCTGCACTGCACACAGTGCTACAGGAGCACAGCTCGCTTATAATTATTTATGACACTCCATCGTGCATGAATAAAATGGTTTATAGGAATAGAGGAAGCCTTCATTACAGGAGATCTCCCAGCAGCACCTGCCCTGGCCACGCCACTTGCACGAGGATGCTCTGCCGTCACTGGAGCACCGCGATCTGCCTGGTGTCAACGCAGCCCTTCTGCAGGGGTTACTGTCTCCCCAGCATTTTGTGTGCAGAAGGGACGGAGACTGACACAAAGCAGTTTTTCAGTAGAAAAGCTCTCTCCTCCAAGCTGTTGCCCGGGCATGACTGTACATGCACGCAAAACAAAGAAGTGACTGTAGCGCAGGGGGAAGCCCACAGCCTGGCACACAAGGCGGCCGTCATCTTCTCAAAGCCTGGGCACAGCTGGAGGCTGGCATGGACCCTAGTGTCAATTAGAGCAGCTTGAAAGCTGCTGTATTTGAGCTGACTGGCTGGAGGAAGGAGTCCCCCAGGGTCCAGGGCTTATTGGAGCCCAGCACTGCTGGGACTTTCCTGCTATTGCTTGGCTGGGGTGGCTGAATGTGCTGGGGCAGATAATGGAGCCCTGGAAAGGTCGCCCTGACAAAGTCAGAATACTTAGAGAAACATTTCCCTGTCATTGAGAATTGGGATCTAAGCAGATCCGCTGAAAACTGGAGAGCTAAGTGTGAGCATGCACTGAATAATACAACCTCGGGTTGATGTGCCAGCATCAAGAGCTCCCCTTGAGTCATTCATGGCATCACAGCAGCAGATAGAGCTAAAATTCATAGCTGCCCAATAATGAAGTCCTGGCTACCGTTCCTGGATGGGATGGGGTGGAGAGGACGTGGTGATGCTCCCTGGGAGAGGAACACGCCATGCAGGGAGGGTGCTCGCAGTTCTGGGTGAAGGTGAGGGGCTTCTCCCATTACCTGCCATCTGCTGCTGGCATCTCTGCTAAACTCTTGCAAGCCCTAAGTCTCTTGAGACCATCTGGTGCTGTGCTGATCTGGCTGCCATGTGAATATCTTAACCATCAGATTAGAACTGAGTGGTTGTTACCCAGGTGTGGGGAGCATTAGCCTTTGGGGGCTGACAGGGAACAGGTCTGGCAAAGGTTTGCTTACTGGCCTGAGCTGCTGCATATGAGCAGGGTTGGTGTTTAAGATCACGAGCAACAGAAGCTTGCTGAAACCAACATTTCTGACAGTGTTGAATCCTTCCATGCGTGGCTTAATAATCTACTTTGAGCAGTAGGTGCGTGACGTGCATTGACCTGCAGGCCAGGAACCTCAGTGACTTGAGAGGTGCTGCTTCCCCTGTGTGCTGGTGAGACTTGGACACACTCATGCCTCCACGTTGTTTGCTGCCATGCTTATGGCAAGATGGTAGCATATTTTCCACTGAGAGCATCTCTCAGAGGATCTTCAAAAGCAAAGAGCATCTCTCCTTGTCTACAGGCATGGCCTGCAGGAGCTTTTAGAACTGAGACAGCTCTGCTGTGGTGTGAAGGAGGAGGCTGGTAAATGGAGTAAGAGCTGCTATGGGTGCTCTCCATGTGAGTCCCATGGTGTGACCTCAGGAGGTCCAAAAGCTTGTGACTCTTGAGGCTAGCACAAGGTATCTGCTATTTTTGGCCAAATTTCCTAAGAGCAGCTTGCAGATGTTCACGTCGCTGGAAGCACAATGGCTCCAGGAGCTGCCATACCTGTATGGGACAGGCCAGGAGAGTCATCAGCTGGAGAGGTCTGTCTTCTGGTGCTTCTTAGTAACGCTGGTAATGCTGCTGTCTCCTCCTCCCAGCCTTATTTCCTGTGACACGTGGCTTTGCCCATAAGTGTGCCATTGATTGCAAAACGAGATGGTACCTTGCTGCCAAGAGATTTTGGGAAACCACCCTCCCCACTGCCCTCTCTGCAGGGAGAGGGTGCTCTGGGCATTGTTCTGCTCATTTCCCCAAAACAGGGCACTTCCAGCCACAAGCCCCTGGGGTTTCTGCTGTTGCAGAAAGCTGCCAGTAAGACTGTGACCTTTGGCATGCCTGTGAGCAAGCCTGTTCCTGGAAATGGGAAACCCTCCACTGAACTGACTGTCCGTCCATCCTGTCACCCAAGCTTCTTCAGGCTGAGCATTAGTAGGGGTTGCTTTACCTTTTGGCAAATGAAAGTGTTTGGGTTGGTTTGTTTTAACCTTCCAGAAGATGCCAAGGATGTGTTAGAGGAGTTTAGTTTAATTACTTGGGCTTCCAGAGGTGCTGAAACCAGAGGGTGAATCACTAATCTGTCCCATATGGGAAGTCAGGGGGATCTGCATCATGCCAGCACGGATGTCTGTGAACGGCGGGGGAGGCATTTTTGAGGCTGATGTAAAGAGAAAGCAAAGCAATTGATTTATTTGCTACCAAAGCCACAATGAAGAAGACCCCCCTCAGTAGAACCCGAAAGATCATTTAAGCCAGAAATCTCTTTGATGTCTCTGGATTGGTTTGAGGTCTGTGTTCGGAGCTTTTTGCCTTGCTTATCAAGGGGTGTGTTAACAGCGGGGAGGGCTGCTGGTGCGTGGGGCTGTCTCCTGTGTGTGGATGGATGGAGAGGTGGGGTGGGAAGTGCTGCGTGTCAGATGGGAGTGGGCAGGTTCACTGGTTTGTTTTTGGGGTGTTTTGGGGGGCTGTCAGTGCTCATATGGAGCACCCAAGTCAGGATGCCCTGCTGTCATGTAGGGCCTGACCAAGATGATTTCTAAGTTGCAGGCAGCTCCACGGTCTCCATGGATGGAATTTGCTCTGTTGGGCTCTCCCTCACCCACCACAACCATTCACTGTGACTGTGTTAAAAAAAACAGTAGCTTCTCTCACCTTGTACAAACCTTACCCGCCTCGATGCCTTAGTGCTGAGGGATTGGGGTTTGTGTGTATTTCTATTAAAATTCATGATGCACAATAAAAATTGTGGCGAGACTAACCGCTGTTCATGAAGAATTGAAGACTGCTGTGTCTGGTCGGGAAATGCTTCACAGAGCTAGGGGTGCATTAAGAGAAAGCAGGCTTGAATAAGAAACATAGCCCTTACCTCTGCAGTTTATTTTTTTAAATAAAAAAATAATGAACTCACCTGTTGTGGCAAAGATATGAGCTTGGGTTAATGTGAGAGAGATCCTGATGTTGGTTTCTGGAGACAACCTCATGCTTCTGCTCCAGTCTGCCTCTTGCTTCATGTCCTCACCTGCAAAGCAGGGATAAAACCTCTCTGTCCCATGGTTGAGAAGATAGAAAGAGCCCTGGATTGGGACAGGATTGATACTCCCAGCAGGGAAGAGCGTTGGTGTGAGGCTGCTGTAGTCGTAGGTGGCAGTCTAGTATCTCTGTATCAATGTTTGTTAAATAAGAGGTTGTGTTTTGGAAGGATTTTGTGGGGGTGGCAAGGTCTGTAAGCCTCCCTGGGATGGCCAGGAAGAAAGGCAGGACACGGTGCTTCCCACCACGCTCTGGGTTAACGCTGCTGGTGCTCGCTGCTCTGCACTGCGGCTCGAATTCAAAATCAGATGTTCAGAGCCCTCTCTGCAGGAATTCAAAGCACTCCTGGATTACTTCAGCGCCGAAGGTTGTAGCGAGAGGGAGAGCTGCAGCATTTAACTTTGATTTGATTTATCTTTCTTCTTGTGCCTTTTAAGACTTTCAGGCCTATAACTTTCCCTCCTACCCCCCGGGATCCACCCTGTCTCATCCATCTGCTCATCACTTATCTGCAGCTGCCAGCCAGCTGACTTTGCTCCTGTCCTCAGCAGCAGAAATGCAGCTGGTGATGTTGATAACCATCTTGATAGCAAGAGTGAGGACTAGAAGGTGCCTGAGAGTGGAGGCCTCCCTGTGCCTTCATGAGTTTTTCCTCCTATTTACAGCCACGGCATTCCCCCACGACAGCATGGGGAAACCTGGTGTGTCTGCTTATTCATGGGTTGACCCTCCAATGCCAGATGTGCCCCTGGGGTAACGTGTCCAAGCACAGGTTTCCTTCTGAAGGTGTCATATGGAAATCCAGACTCCATCCCCGGCAAACAGCCTTCAGAGTGATCCAGAGACACACGTGCTTGGCTGCCCCACAGGGGTTTGCTTATGGGTGGGCTTACTCTAGCATTTGGGATCCTATATAGCCTTACAAACCTGGGTCTAAAATGTCTGAAAATGTGAACACACATTGGAAAAATTGTTATTTCAGGGGTCTGAGCCATGGTCTCAACCAACTGAAGTTACTTTGAAGAGCTTTGGCTGCTCTTTCCTGATGGGGGTGTAGGCTATCCCAAGTCCTCTACTGATTTGCCTCCACTTACAATAGAAGGGTGAAACTGGGAACATTAAGTGCAAGATGTGAGACAGCTGGGTCTTGGGATGTCTCATCCCCTCCTCTAAAGAGCAATACTCCCCTGGCTCTCCAAGATTTAACACCCTCATGTTCTTACTGTGGAAAATAAGCTCTTTGCTTGAGAAGCAAGGGCTTTTATCTAGATTAGGGCTGAGAAGACTAAGCAGGGAAGAGGCCTTTGAATTCGGTCAGGACTGCTACCATCTGGCTTTGTTGACCCTTTGCTGAATCTTTTTGTGGCTCTGGGTTAATTTGTGCTCGTTATGCTGGAAAAAAGAAAAAAATCAAATCACTGAGTGTCTGCGCTTGTTGTCCCAGGGTGAGAGCTCTGCAACATCCCAGCTGCTCTCACCCCTCTGATGGCAGCTGGTAATAGCAGAGGCTCTGGGTTGTTGAAGAGCTGTGAAGTGATCGCTGTTAACGTTGTGCTGATGATAGAGAGCCCTAAAAATACTGCTCTGGGTACTACAGCCTGTTGGCTTTGCAGAGGAGCTGAGGAGCTCTGCGCTGGCTAGGGGTTTGGAGGATGGCCTCTTCACTGAGTCTCTGCAGAGGCATGATGAAGGTCTGATCCATCAGTGGTTGATTTCTGTGACAGTTTTTAATTTTAATTTTGCTAAGTGATGGTGACTATTGCTTCTAATTGCTCTGAGATTAAGTCCAGTGACTGCATTTAAAAATGTTGTTGTTCTAATCCTACGGCCATTTCATGTCTGCTTTTCTCTTGCATGCAGTGTCACTGAGGTGCTGAGCAATCCCATGAAAGGACCCTTACAGTAAAGGGAAAGTAGATCCACACTTCTCAACGCTGTAAATTTTCCCTAGATTTTAGGTCTAAACGTTGGTTTGTGGCTCATCTGCACAGCTCATTTTTAATTTCTAAAGTATCCTAAACTTTTGATGTTCCCATCTGCGAAAGGGAGAGGATTGTCCACCTGCATCCTCTTCCTCTAGCCTCATTTTTCTTTTTTCTTAAGAAAGCTGCAGTTTCTTTCCTTCTATTTACCTTCACCAAATGGTTTGTGCTGTTATTTGCTTGTCCTACCTCCACTTGTTGTGATGAGAAAAATAATCCTGTTTGTGCTGTTGAAAAAAATTTAAATAAATAGAGAGGAGGAGATTTTGGATTTCACAGGACTGGGTATCACCTGCAGCGTGAAGGCTGTGAACTGCGCTGCCCTGGCTGTTTCCCTTCTATTCCTGCCCTTCTGCGTTCCCCCAGAAGTGCTTTGTATTTGACATCTTCCTTTTTATAAACACATTTTCCATCTGGGCTGGATTATTTAGGCATCCCGAGGAATGTTTTAAGCTGCATCTTCCCTCCCCCTCTTCCTGGGAAATAAATATTTTATGCAAAAGACTTCACCGTCCCCTTGTATAGTGCCAGTTAATTAATTGCCTCAAGCCCAGGAGCTGGAGCTGAGCGAACTCTGGCGCTGAGCATCCAGGTCTGGGCTTCTTTGCCAGGTTGGAAAAGGGAAAATCCTTGGTTCTGTTAACTCTTCTGACCCTCTGGGGGTGACCAGAGGAAGAAGAGGAATGTTTGCCAGTGAGGTTTAAATCTGAGCTGTACCCACTGCTGTGTTGATGGGGGGTCTTGGGCAACTTGGCTGGGAATTAGGGCTGCCTACCTAGGGATGTGCTCAGGGACCAGACCAAGGGAGCATCAGGATTTTAATGCCTGAATAAGTCCTTTTCATATAATCTAAAATAAATCAGGCTTGCTTTCGCAAAGCCCTCGGCCGCTCTGCTCCCCCACTGCGGTGGGAAGGGATGGGGGGCCGTGACCCTGTGAGCACTCAGGATTGCTCGGCAAATTCCCTGCTCGACACAGCTGTATTTCCTGCCACGGGAGTGCTGAGTGAGTATATCATGCTGGATCAGGTCAGCCTGACTCACGTTACAGTCTATTGCTGAAATGACCCCAAAACATTTGGTTATTTCAATGAAACGAAATTGAATCTTGCTGCTGGTGCATGATGCAACTTTTTTTTTTTTATTGCCTGTTTCATCCCATGGACAAGGCTTCCCAGCAATGTCTGCCCCTGCACTGCCAGGCAGGTACCTTGTTAGGTCAGCTTGGAAAGAGGCATTGTCCTGGGTTCATCCCTGGGGCCCAGCTGGGCCAGGCACCCTGCCCGAGAGAGGGTGAAGGCAGGAGGAAATACATTATTAGAGAGAGACATGGTGTAACATTGGTGCCAGCTGCCTTATTTCTAGTCACTTCATCACGGAAAACCGATAAGAAAATCAGTGTTTCCAAAATCAGAAAGTTTTCCTTGCACAAGTGAATGAAAGCTTTGATTTATAATTGTTTTTGAAATATCAACTTTTCACTCCAGGTTGGAAAGAAACCTGTGGTTTAAGCCTCTCTGTGGCCAGGAAGTCTTGGATTTAGGTCAGTTTTACTCCACACTTGAGACATTTGAACTGCAAACACAAAAGGCTTTACATATTCCTCCTCAAAGGAAGGGTCTTTTCAGTTTTATGAATAGAGAAGGTGCCTGAGCTGGATCATAGCATCACTTTGGACTTTGGGAAGGTCCAGATCTTGGTGCAGTCCATGCTGGGGGTCTTACTCCTGTTTGGAAAAACATGCCATGCCACTCTTTCCTCTAAATAGAATATAATTCTTTTCAGCTTTAACAAAGTTAAAATGAGGAGGGTAAAACTCAATTTTGCAACTAAACTAACACTAGGATGTGCTGTGCATGGTGGGGTTTGCTTCTCATAACTGAGAGTTTAAGTCTAAATTTTCTGCTCTTTTGAATGCCCTGAAAACAGTTCCTTCATCCTAGATAAAGCCCGTGATGATAGCACAGCTCGCCAAGGACACATCCAGTCAACGAGCATACGCAATCCAAAAAGGAGATGAAATTATGAGGATTTATTTGTTGCCCTCCCCCTCTCATCTGCATTTATTTTCCTTTCAGGCTCTGTTGAGCAGCAGGTAACAGAGCCTAGAAATTATGATTTATTTATTATTTCAATCCTGGAGAGCTGCAAATTTCTAGCCTGCTTGAAATGCAACCCTCAGGTGTCGAGGCTGACGGCAAACCGGGCTGTAAACTTGCTTTTCCCTGACCCTTATCAGCAAACGAGGCCAACCCCTGCACCCGGCAAACCGAAAAGACTCAACAAGAGGGTTTAAGCAGCTTTGCACAAATAGGATTTGTACCAGTTTGTTTCTGATAAACAACCCCCGAGCTCAGTTCCTCCTACTCAGCCCGAATAGCTCGAGTGGATAGAGGTTATTTTGTTCCTCCTCTAAACAAAAGACACCGTGAGCTCGGCTGGCAGTTTATTGTGCACATTTGTAATGGTAACCGGGCTGGCATTGCTCTTCCCCCGCGTCTGGTGCTGAGATTTAACGGGGCTGAGGCTGCCAAAGAGCAGCAACTTGACCTTGGGCGCTGAACTCTGGGTCCTGGAGCAGCAGATGATGCAGGCAGGGAGCAGGAGGGTCAGGGTGGAGGAGCCCGGCAACACACATGGCTGGGGATGTTGGTGCTCACGATATGTGAAACCTTTCACCTTTTGAAGCCACCGATTGAAATCAGGAATGGGCTGGAAAGGCAGTGCCCGTGGTGTGAAATGGGCCAGCAAGCTTGGCTTGTTCCTCGTGGCCCTGCATTGTCCCCAGAAGCCACCTCAGCCTGGTGCTCACAGCAGCACATCCATCGCTTCAGGCCAGCTCCACCAAACGGGCGTTAATGCTGAGCAGAAATTAGAGAGCAAATAATCAGAGTGTTTAATCCAGTGACACTGGCACGTGCAAAACAGACTCGATAAACTCCCGTGATGACTGATGGCCCCTCTCCCCAAGGCCAAATGCACTCAGAGTTGGGCCGTGGCAGGGACAGATGGGGTCAGCCCCTCCAAAACATTCGTCTTCACGTCACGGCTGGATGCTGGGAAACATTTGGAAACCATCAGGAGCGTGAGTCAAACTGACTCGTGGCTCTTGGCTCCGACCAGGCGCTGTGCTCGCTTCTCCCTCACCGCAGAAATGGCGCGGAGTGGCTGGCTCCCCCGGGAGAGCTGGGTGCAATCCTGGAGAAGTGCTCCCCGAGCACAGGGCTGGTCCTGGTGAGGTTTTCCCCTTCCCGGTGAGTCCCTGAGCCACCGGGCAGCAACCAGCCCTTTGGTTTAGGCTTCATGCAACAGCCCTTTGCCCCCTCCATCGCTGCACCCACCTTGGCTGGTGATGGATTAACCCCTCTAGCACTGCTGGGTGTTCACGTCCCAGTACGGATCGGGTACTGGCACCCGGGACGGGATGCGACTCTGCAGCACAAAGCTATCAAAGAACACGCTCCCAGAGTTTTGACTCCTAAATCCACATTTGAACTGGCTGTTTCCCTAACAGCACAAAAGGATAATTCTCCATAAAAATGCTCATTGATCTTTTTTACGGCTAAAGCATCTCAAGGCAATAATTTTCTTTGCAGACCAAAGTGCAGAAAATTGTCCAAGCCTTTTTAATCCTGCTGGAGGGAAAGCAAAGGGTAGTTTTAAAGATGACTCCAGAAAAATATTTGGCAGCTTTAATGTCTTGCTAAACAACTTTTGGACAGTGTGTAAACAGTCTTTTGGTTTTATAAACACGGCATCCAGATCGTTGAGTGGAAAAAAAGCTGAAGCCATCACGTGAAGGGAAGATGTATTGCTTCCGGCAGCTTAAGTATTTTTATATTTGCTCAGGGTTAAGGGTTTGAGTTTGGACATATTTTTCATGGGAAATCTGGGAGGAGAAAGAGTTGGCATTGGAGGGGGGAAAGCACCTGAATCTGGAAAAATATGAGATTATAGAAGCGTCTCTTGATAGCAATCCCTGTGCACGTTGGATACTTAAGTGTGGGGGGAGGCAGGTCATCCCCGCTCCCCTCTGCTCTAGAGGGATCAGTTTTGATGCAGAGAGGTCCATCCTCCCAGCACCCATGGGTGTAATGCAGGCAAACACCTCAACAGGCCATCCCTTTTTATTGAGGAAATGTTTCTGGCATCTAACAAATATTTTTCTACTCTTCTGATTGGGCTAAATGATTAAATGCTCACCAGTGTGTTTTGTTTAAAAAAACAAACCAAAATCCCCAACAACTCTCTCTCCCCCCCCCCCCATATTCTCTGGAAGATTAATATAGCCTTTGCTGGATTTTTTTTTTTTTTAATGTTAAGAGCCCCATGCCACATGAGCAAGCACTGGAGGGGGACCTTCTCTCATGCCTCCCCAGGGTGATGGAGGAGAGGCAGTGGCTGTTGGAGGGATAATGGGGTGATGGCACATTTTGGTGGCCCCTCCAGCTTTGTGAGGGGAATGGGGCATCTGGAGGTGAAATGGTTTGGCCAAGGGTGTTGCATGAAAAATCCCGATTTCCTTCTGTCGCAGCAGAATTGCTTGGAAGGGTTCTAGGGTTTGATTTGAATGCTAATTCTTTTCTTCTAAAAAGATTGTGTAGGTACAGTTATTTTAGTGTAATGAAAGTGTTAAGGCATAGCAAATTAATAATTAAGAAGAAAGCTTTCCACATCGTGGTTTGGGGATTTTGGCAGCTCTGTGCTCTTGCCTGTAGTAACTTTTTTCACCCTGATACCCAGGCTTGATGAACATGTCTCTCCTTTCCTTGTCTCTGGCCCTTCTCTAACCATCTCCCCTGGGCTATGCTGAAAACAGATGCCAGAGCTCAGGACAGCTTTCAAGCAGCAAGGAAGAGCAGGAGGAAGGTGCTTCCCTCTATACTGCGCCAATATTTCTCTGGCTACTCAGATTGTGTTCTCCCTTGCTTTGGAGGATGAAGATGGGGATTTTTTTTTTTAAAAGGTGAATATGGGAAGACTACATCCATTGCCTGGAGGATACAGAACTGCTTCTACATGAGATTCTTTCATTTCTCCTTAAAAACATCTCTTAGTACATGTAATTTTTCTCATCATTATATTGTCCCATTTATCCTGGAGTTTAGTTCATCTGCAATTCCATCTTGCAGCATTTCACAAGGCCCTTCAACTCTGTCTCACTGCTGTGCCTTGTTAAAGCTGAATTGAATCAAGCTTTAGGATATGGATAGCCTTTTGTTCTTTAAAAATCACATTTCTCAGTTTGGCTTTTTTCCATAGAGATTGCCTGTTGACACTACTCTCCTCTTGCTGGATTTGATGGTGCCTTACAGTAAGGCTGTTTTTTGGGTTTTGGGGCTTTTTTTTAAGTAAGAAACAAAAATCACATTAACTCTGGGATTCCTTTAAATGCCATCTTGAAAGTAATATTTCTTATAGTCAGCTTAGCCCTTTCCACAGGGTAAGCACTAACCTGAATCTGATGCTGACATTTAAAATTAATCCTAATCATTCCATCCCTATCAAGAAAAATCAGCAAGTCCTGTGCTGCCCTCCAAAGCAAGAGAGTTCAATGTGAAGCAGAGCTTGGTCCCAGTTCAGTCTCTGCTTTGAACACCTTGAATGTTTGGGGAGAGGACAGATGTAGATGAGACAGTGGGTGCTCCAAGGGCTTGCAACTGCTGTGGCTTTGTTCAGTCCTGCCAAGATCTGGGTTGTGGAAAAGATCTGGGGGGGTGATGAAATGGCTAAATACTGAGGGTGTGCCCTGACAAGCAAAATGAACAGCTGTCCTTGAATTTGGAAGTGTTTCTTCTCTGTATCTTAGAGAAACAGTAATGGTGGGGTTTAGACTAAGAGCTGAGCTCCCAAAAAACCCCACCAAGACCTGTCGGGTGAGGAAGAACTCATGAACTCCAAGGCTGTGTGTAGTTGGGTGTCTCAGGTGGAGTATCAGAGCTCTTGAATGCAAAAGTGATGGTGAGGATGTCTTGCAAAACACCCATTTATGGAGGTCTACAAGTGTTTTGAGCAATAACCCTCTTTTGATTATTCCATGTTGGACCATACTTGTCCAGAGTGGATTTTCCAGTTTAGAATGGGAGTCCTGGGCAAAACCTGGGATCAGAAAGGAGATTTTTGTCTTAGGCAAGCTGTGAAATTAATATTCCCCATCTAAGCCTGTGAGTACGTGGATAGAGGGGTTAGCTGCAGCACTTTAAAAAGCACAACACAAGTGGGCTGACAAGAGAGAAGTGTAATTAGATTGTGATCTTCCAGTAAAACCAGTCAGTCCTTCCTGGAAGTTAGTGTTATCTGTGACTAATCTGAAACCAAATGTATATGCATACATGCGCGCAAAATGGTTTGGTGGTGGGTACCTGGGATGTTGGGGAACTGAGGGAAAATGTCTCCGTTTTCAGGTATTTGATGTTGGATCGCCTGCACACCAGCTTATTCCATCAAGCTATTGACTCATGTGGTATGGATGTTCCCTGGCTTATGCATAATGCATTGAAAAGCTTTAGTTTCTTTTTGATGTAGAAGTGAGAACATTCTTAAATCTGAGTTTTGTGGGAGAGAAGAAACCGTTTTCTTTCACGATCTCATGATCTGAAGTTACTTCATTTTAAAGCAGTGGACTTTTCTAGCACACCCTTAATATTAAATATCATAAAGAGTATGAACGGAGTAAAAAAAAAAAAAGCAAACTCCCTTAGACAAACATCTACTAATTTGCAGTTTGCACACATCTGCACTAAGGAAAAAATGCATATTGGCTGCGGATCTACTAATGAGTTTAGCAGAACACTTCATCGGTCAGAGAGCTGCAGAGCGAGCTCCAGCCCGCAGAGAGCTGCGGGGCAGACCTGGTTCCCAGCACACAAGTGCTGAGGTCAGGTTTTTCAGCGCTGGGTGGGCTTGGTTTGTAGGCGGGTGTTTTGAGTGTGTATGGAAAATTTTGTGTGTGTATGAAAGCTAAGTGTTGCCATGAGGTTAGGTCTGTAGCTGGATGAGACCCTTTTGAGGGTGTAGAAGTGAATAATGCTCCGGGATGGAGCATTACTGAGGGATCCGCATGTCTTGTACCATCGAGTCACCAGTACTGAGCCTGGAGGTTACTCTCGTGCTGCACTGAGTGGTCACGGTGCCTTTGCATCTGCTCATGGGGAGCGTAAATCCAACCCCTCTGACCCGGCAGCGCTTGGTGTTTGCTTTGCATTGGTGTAACAAGAGTACACACCATGCTCTTGTCGTCGTCTTTTTTTTTTTTTTTTTTTTTTTGCTGGCTTTGTCCTGCGTGCTATAAATAGGCCTGATCAGGAGCAGTTGATGAACTCTCTGCCCTGCTGACAAAAGTGTCATATGTGCAAAGGTTGGGTTTTATTTATTTACTCGGGGCCATGGTTGCTGTGCAAAACCACCTCCTCAGCCAGGATGTGGCTCTGCCAGGCTGGGCTCCCTGCGGGCTGAGCTCCCCTCTCCTCCGGGGCAGCGGGTGGTGAAGGGAGGGGGTTTGTAGCTTTAGTCTGCATGGGAGTGTGTGGCCCGTTCCATTGGGATCCCCAGGGGATAGGTGTGGTGATCTCCTACGAACGTGAAATGGCCCACTGGATGGACCTGAAGAGGTGGAGAGATGTCCGTGCCTTCCTGGCACGGTGAGTCCTGCAGCCTGTGCTGACAGAGCTGCCCCATTTCATGGGGCTTGGCACAAACAGCTTTTTTTAAAGTGGAGCAAAATCAGTGATGGGCTGGGTTTGGCCCCTCCATGTGCCTATAGAAACAAGATGTTTAGCCTGATACCGTCTTAGAAGATCAATCCTGAAATATTGAAAGTAGTAAGTTTTCCCCAGTGGCTTCTCTCTTCAGACCAGACTGTACATCCCAATTTTGCACAGATGAACAGTTCCCACCGGTGCCTCTCGGTGTGAGCAAGGATGCTGCCGGAGCACACTGTGGGGTGGGTTTGCCCAGCCGACCCGGAGTGAGCATCCTCCTCCCTGCCCAGCTGGGACAGTCATGTCCAAATCCTTTTTTCTGCAGGACAAGCATCTGCATTGCAAACCACTACCAGAGCCAGTATGGACCAGCACAAAGACTGTAAAGGGCACAGGACCCACTCTGCCTGCTCCCGGCAGAGACGAGGCTTCATGTGACCTTTGGGCTCTCGGTTGTTGGCTGGACAAGCTGAGATAACTGGACAGGCTGCAGGTAAGTGGTCTCCTGGGCTGGTGGCATAAGAACTTGGCTCTTGGCACTTTTCCCTCCGTACTAGATGAGATGCTCCATTCATGTGATGATGTGTCTTTGGAGGAGGCCCTGTGGCCTCAAATTCTGCAGGAGTGAGGGGAGTGGGAGATCTCAGCCCTGGCAGGAGTTTCTCTTTCTGCTTCTTTTCCATTATTTAATATTTTCATTGGAGAGGTGAACTGACCCGATCTTACTGGCTTCTTGCTGTACAACAGACTTACAGATGTATGTAAAGAACAGGCTGCGAGATGAAACTCAGGGACAGGCAGAGGATCTCAGTGCTGGAAGCCCCTTGTCTGCCAGCTCCTGGCAGTGAGGTTGTGTGTATCAGCAGGACTGAGCGTGCAGTTGATGCTCAGCTGATTCAGGTGAGAAAATCACCTTGTGCAGAATGAATATGTGAGGTGGGCAGTCCCGTTCTCATGGACTTTGGGGCACAGTATCAGGCTCCAGGTCTGAAATGATGCTCTTTCAGTGGGGTTTTCAGACATGGGCCCCACTCAGCGTCTTGCAAGGTCACAACAGCACTTGACTGTTTAATGTTGTTATGTGTTGTCACCCTGTTAATAGCATGAAGAGGGCTGATGCTTTTAAAGGGAGGAGGCTGTACCTGGAATGGAGTTGGGGAAAATGCTGCTGGGGGGTGTCAGGCATCGCTTCCTGCTGATTCCTGTTGACATTGGCAAATTGGCTGCCTCTCCCTGACTTCTCTGGGGTGATTTACTGCCGGGTGAGGCCTCTGGTTAACACAAACTCATGGTTTCTGCAAACCATGTGGCTGTGTGTTTCCTCATGTGACTTTACTTGGTATGGCTGAACCAGTGAAATGTCATTTTTAGCTCATGACAGCAGCCATGAGCTGTCTTCTTGGGGGAAGACACCAGTGTTTGGTCCTGTTTTGGATCCTTTGCAGCATGGCTCTGTAAACCAGAGCCAAACCCTACTGCAGTCAGTGGGGCTCTCTGCTGTTCTTGTGACCACGTATAAAAATGTGTTACATCAGTTGGCCTTTGGAATTTTAGAAACAATTACACAGGCCTCCAGCCATTTGGCTATCAAGGAGAGCTGCCTTTTATTCGTCAGTGTAACACAGTATTTGTGTGCTCGTGGATGTGCAGTTGCACAGGATGCAGAGGAAGCAAAAAGTTGTCATGTGTTGCTTTGGGATTATTTCTAATACAGATCCAAAATGCCCCCATAGCATGTTCCTACTGCAGGAGGTGATGCTTTCCCAGCCTGGGTACTGCACAGCGGCTCCAGTGGGTCTTCTCCTGCCCTGGCCAAGCAGAAGCATGGGGGTGGATGGAAAACAGCCCCTTGCATCAGGAGAGGGTCTGAGGCTACTGGTGGGGCCTTGTCAGTCCTAAGCTTATTCCTCCCAGGCATTTTTCCAGCAGTCTGTCTGCTGCAGCAGGTGAGCAGTCCCTGTCCAGAAGAGTTGTTTCATCATGATCTTTATCCAAGAGCCTTGATCCATGCCCTAAACCCTGCCAGCGGAGTGCCTGGAAGATAAGCAGTGATTGAACATTGGATGGGGAGCTGCTGGAAGGAGCAGCGCAGCGGGGCGGTTGCAAGCGCTGGAGGGGGGCTTTGGCTGGGACAGGGGATGGCAGAGCACAAGCAGTGACCTCCAGATGGGCACCGGAGCGGCTGCTGGCAGGGAGAGAGGCGAGGGAGGAGGCCAGAAGGTGCAGGAGCAGCCACGGTTCGGGGTGGCACCGCAGCCAGGGCGGGAGCCGGGAGCCCCGCAGGATCACCCTGCCCGCAGCGGTCCCTTGCCTGGGGCTTTGCCCCGGGACCGGCCTCAGCCGAGCACCCGAGGGGGACAGCCAGGGTTACGAGAGGGCCCCCCCCCCAGGTCAGAGCCCACCCCTGCGGGTGGCCAAGTGCCTGTGGGTCCCCTGGGGTGAGAACACAGCGGGAAACCCCTCCCTGCCCCTCCCCGGGAACCACCAGCAGGGATGCCCCACGCTGCCTCCCTCCCCCGCTGCAATCCCCCCCCCCCCCGCTTCTTCCCCCCGGTGCAATCCCCCACCCCCCCGCCCCATCCCGCTGCAATCCCCATCCCCACGGAGCTAGAGAAGGCGGCGGAGGAAGGAAGAGCCCCGGCCGGCTCCAGCTTCCTCCGCAAGCCCTGCCTCGGTGCACGGTGCCCGCCCCCGGCCCTCCCCCGGCTCTCCCCGTTCCATGCACCCCACCGCCGGCCCAGCCGCGCCGCCTCCCCGGGGAGCCCCCGCCGCGCAACAGTTGCTCCCCCCCCGCCCCCGTCGCCCCAAGTTCTGTCCCCCCCCTCCCCGGGGGAGCCCCCTCGGCGCCGGGAGGAGGAGGCGAGGGTTGTTCGGGGGCGGGGGGGGGGGGCTGGGGCTCGGGGGCTGCGCGGAGCCGCCGCCGCTTTGCAGCGCTGAGCACTGCCGCTCTCATCGCTCCGCTGCCGCCGCCCGGGGCCGGCAGAAGCAGCTCCGCGGATCCCGGCTGCGCGGCTCCCCGCGGCCATGGAGCGGGGCGGCGGGGCCGCGGCGCGGCTGCTCTCCGCCGGGCTCAGCCGTTCTCTCCTCCGCCTGCGGGAGCGGAGCAGCCCCGCCACCGGGCACCGACCCCCTTGCTAGGCACCCGGGGGCTGCCGAGCGCCGTCCCGCACCCCCTTGAACCCCTCGTGCATCCCCCCCCAACCCCTTGTGCATCCCTCTGTGCATCCCCCGAACCCCTTGTGTATCCCCCCCCCCTCTTTGTGCATCCCCCTGCGCACCCTTAAACCCCTTGTGCATCCCCTCGTGCATCCTCCTGTGCACCCCCCAGCCCCCTTGTGCCCCCCTTCTGTGGCTTCCAGTCGTCGTCCCCCGTCCCCCCGCCTCCCTTGGATGCAGCCCCAGGGCTGCAGGAGCCGGGGCTACACACCATGGGCACCAAGCAGACCAAGGGCTGCCAGCCGGGCAGCGCCGGGGAGAGCCCCCCGACCCATCACCGCAAGAAAGTACCCCCCAGGGACAGGGGGGACTTCCTCGCCTCCCTCGTGGTGAAGTCCGGCGAGAAGTTTGGGAAGGGTGGTGGCAGCAGCTTGCCCCCTTACCACCGGCGGATCTGCATGATCCAGGACATGCTGGTGCTGGTGAAGCAGGGGAAGCAGGAGGAGGCCACCGAGCTGCTGAGGCACCTGCGGCAGGTGAGGATGGGCAGGTTTCTCCTGGGGGGGCTGCCTGCTGGCGGTGGGGAAGAGGCAGTCTAGGAGCAAAACACATCCCGGGTTCGAAAGCCTGCTGGCAAAGAGGGGCCACGCTCCGTTTTTGCGGGTCTAACTTTCGTGGTGTAATTTTGGGGAAGTGGCTGAGGAGCTGCAGGGTGGTCATGGTGTTGGAGATGGGAAAATAACCCCGGGGAGGTGCTTTGCATTGTCTGCAGCGAGGAACCCTGCCGAGTGCATTTTTCTCCTTCCCTTCATTGCTTGTGCTGATAGCTCTGGGGTTTGCAGTATGCACAGCCCACTCAAGGAGGTTCCCACTCAACTTTCAAAAAGTTTGGTGTTTAAAGCTGATCTGGAAAAGCGCTGAGGCAATTTGAGCTAGCAGCTTTTGAGAATCAGCTCTTTTCTTCCCGGCTTAGAAATACCAAGAGTTGGCAGCTTTGCTTTTTATCTTGTTCTTTTTGACGCACAATCACTTGGTGGAGTTTTGCTGGCGTTGACTGCAGCTTGTAGAAATGAGTGTGCGAGACGCTGTGCGGGAGCGGGGAATTAATTGTATGGAGCCCAAGACCTTTCCCCTTGAAAGTCTGTTTGAGTTGGGCATTAGCTGAGAAGCAACACTACGGAAAGTTGCTGTGAGCAAACAGAAAGGCAGCTGAGGAGCACTGCTCTGTATCCGGCAAATTAGCATTTAACCTTTTCTACTGATAGATGGTGATAAAAAGACCGAAGTGCTGGGCATTTTCAAGGCTCTGGGGTACACAGGGCTTTGAAAAACAGCAAGTTTTCCTTGCAAACTGAAAACAGACCTGTCTTCAAGCTCGGTTTTTCTCCCAAGAAGCCTTCAAGGCACCCAGCTGTTCAGCGTAACCAGTTCTACCACCTGGGGAAAAGTAGCTCAGATCTTCGCTGGGCATTGGGAGCTGCTTTTTTTGTCCAGTAGATCTACTCAGTGTCAGTCTGTCCACGTGAAAACACAGCTGGTCTAGAATCTGATGGGTTTTTTCTTGGGTTTTGTGTCTTGAGTTTTGCTTTTTGCAATTTTTTCCCCCCATTTTCTGGTCCCGTTAACTTTTTAGCAAGTGGGGGTGTTTTTTGGGGCATGTCCCTGACCCTTTCAGCCCCTGCAGAGGCCCATTTTCATTTACCCCATCAGCCAGGGTCCCTCTGTCCGGCTGGTTTACGTGACTTTAGGACTATCTTTGGAGCAGTCCAGCTGAGAAATCTGAACAGTTTCATACGTGTTTGCGTTCCTTTATAGAAAGCTCTTGTGACTTCCTCTCAACCTTGAGATAAGGTGCTTTTTCCGAGATGAATGTGCCCCCTCCCTGGGAGCTGGAGGTGCAACTCTTTGGGATGATGACCTCTCCCTGTGGGATCTGTGTGGCTGAGTGGGTCAAGCACGTGGCTGGGAAAACCCTGTGGGGCAGAAGTGGCCGTGCATTGGGCAGCAGATCTGTGCCCACATGTTGCACCCTCTCAGCCACACCAGAGCTTTATCGTTGCACCAACAGCTCATTGGAGCTGGCAGAAAGACAGGTGCTAATTTTAGAAGGTGTTTATATCAAACACACACCCCACACCCCCCCCCCCCAAAAATAAATCTTGGTGCCTATGAAGTACGTGAGTCTCTCCCAAGTTCTCTCTGGCTTTAGATACTGGTTTTTTCTCAGTGATGCTCTGGACTGTCCTCTCCCTCCCGGCAGGCTGGCCGTGCAGAGTGTGAGGGAGCTGGGATGTGTCACGGTGGCTGCCCTAATGACAAATCTGACCGTGGGGGCATCCCGTCATCTGACGAGGTGGAAAAAAAAAGCTAGAAATTAATTTTAAAATGCTGGGGGAAGCGAGAAACCTGTTACAGTCAGATAAGTCTTTGTGAGTGAGTGTTTCTGAAGAGCTTGCTCTGATAAAATATATCTTGGAGTGTCAAAATAGGGAACACTTTGTCCTAGATACTATAATAGACTCGAAGCACATTTCTAATGAGGCGGTATTATTCCTTGCCTTTGGGAAGCGAATGTGGGATGCCCCATTGAACAAATCCCAATTGCTGTGGTTTTCCACGGGCTGGCTTTTGGGAGGTGGTGTTTTAGGGGTGTATTGGTGGCTGCGAGGGATGCTCCGTTTGCTCCCAAGGAGCTGGGACTGTGAGGCAGTGGGAGTCTTAGAGAGCTGAGCTCCTGCCACGTCCCAGCCTGAAAGTGAGGATCTGGGGGGAAGGATGAGCTTCCCCCTGCAGAGAGAGGGATGGAGGGGTGAGCCCTGTGGGGCAGAGACCAGACCTTTTCCCATGAGCCATTTATGTGGTGTCTGCCCCAGAGGGGCTGTGGTGTTGGTTGGTCCCTGTACTTGCTAATGTAACATGCGTTGCTGCTGCAAAACTGGGGTTTTCGAGCAAACCTAGTGACTGGGTGCCCAGCTCTCAGTTACGTATAGACTTTTTATTTTTAAAAATCTTAGCCATTTAGGTCACTGGGAGCCTTTCCACTGACTTCACCAAGCTTTGAAGCCAGCCCAGCGTGCTAGCGAGGGGTAGGTGACAGCATCCCCACGTTTGGAGGTGTTCCATCCTTTTTTTTTGAGCAGGATGTGCATGTTGCCAGACCCGAGGCTGACCAACTTTTCAGCTTTCCTTAACATAACGTCCTGCCTGACCTACCCGCTGCAAGACGACGTTCGAGGGGTTTCTCCTCCCGCCTGCCAAGGCTCCCACAAAAGCTGCGTTTGATAATCAGCCAAAGGACAGGGCAGCAAAACCATATTTTAAACATCGTGCCAGAGCACGGGCAGGTCCTGCCCTTCCAGCCCCACCACTGTCACCAATGTCTAGCGTGGCCTTTTGCATTTCCCCAAATTTCCCCATCCTGCTCCCGTCCCCTGAAATGGGAGCAATGCTGTTTTCTTTACAGGCTCTCGTAAGGATTAATTAGTGTTTCCAAGAATGCTTGGGGGTTGTGAACAACTATAAAAGCACTAAGGTATAAAGTGGACTTCTTTTTGTTAAAAAAGATAAAAAATGTGAACAGCAAACAGACTTTGTTGCTTCGAGACAGCTCCTCAGAGAGGTCAGAAGCAGTCACCGGTGCGGAGGCAACTCGATCCCGCTGCCTGCCCTCAAAATAACACTTATGTTATTACTGCGTGCAGGAGCTGGCAGCGGCCATTCGAAAGGGTATGTGCTGCTTTGGCACAGCCAGCCTAACTTAACGACAGGTTCTTTAGCTAGAGATAACGGTTGCTTTTTCCTTCTGCTCTGGTAATACTGTCAACTGCCTGGAGCCCAAACCCCACACCGCAAAATTAAAATCCCCTCTCAAAAAAGTGCCGTCCGCTGCCCTCTCCAGTGCTGCATGTAGGATGCTTTTAGCAGTTAAATGATTGGAGGATAAGTGGAAATACGCTGAAATACTTAATATTTTATTGAGGCCGGAGTTTGGGGTTGCAAGAAGTTTGCTAGTCACCTGGGAGCAAGTTGCCTTTCATGGAAGTAATTGTTGCACTGAATAACTTTGAATCCAGTTTCTCTGCTATAAAGTGACTTCCTAGATTTACCTGTCAGAATCTTCCTTGCTTTCCCACAAGGAGCTGCTGCAGGGCCTCACCCTAAGAGGGCGAAAACTGAATAAATTAAGGGTCTCCAGCACTTGGAGAAACCTGGGACCCCACTTCCAGACCCTGCACCCCATCCACGCCAGCTGTCACGGGTGGGAGAATTGCAGCTCCTCTGTGCCGATGAATTGCTGTGCCCAAAACCACCAGTTGCAGAATAGGATAGGCTTTAATGTTATCTAGTGCATCACTTTTTTTTTTTTCTTTTTTTTTGACGCACTCTTGAGTTTCAGTGGTTAAAGCAGCCAAGCGCTGGCAGTATATTAAATTCTGGGAGTGTCTCTCCTGCTGGGGAGAGGATTTGTAAAACAAAGCATGTTTTCCTCCTCTCTGCTGCCAAACGGATCGTTTTCCCAAGTGAAATGGTGAAGCGCTTCCCAGCACATTACGTTTCACTCGAAGAATTTACCATTGGTTATGGCTCAACGTGGATTTTTTGCTGGGCTGTTGCTGCTGCTCCGGTGGAGCTGGGCTGGTGGGAGAAGGGAGGAGGAGGCATCCGCCAGCACTGGGCATCACCTGCATGGGGCAGGAGGTGTACAACAGTTCTGGGAATTAAAACAAAAAAAAAAAAAAGGGAAAAAGAGGGCGAAGTATTGTAATAAAACCTCTGGGCCAGAAGCCAAATGGCAAGGTCCAAGGTGCAGCAAAGCTGCACGACTTGTAAGGTGGCTTCTCTGCTCACACCAGCCTTGCCTGGGTGGTGGCGGGGTGTGAAGGGCAGGAGAGAGGGGTCAGGGCCCCAAATGGACAAAGACACCAGGATAACTCCAGTTTGCAAAAAGGGGTCAGGGGCAAATGCGCTCTGATGCCCACTGAGCTGATGCCACCCGCAGTGCAGGCAGCTGCCCCCTTGCCATTGACAGCCTGCGACCCCCATGGCCGGCCCCCCCGATGTATCCCTGCTGTGGGTGCAGGCATCCCCCTGCCCTGTCCCAGGCTGACCCCTGGGTTTTGGAGCCAGCAGCTGCGGGGAGCAAGGCACGACGTGTCCCAGCGTCCGCCCCGCTGGGTCAGCAATTAAATGCCAGCTACTTCTGAGCAGCTGCCTGGTGCCATGGGGACTGCGTCTTGCAGGGATGCTTTATTAATTAAATGATGAATATCTTAATTGTAAGAGGGGGCTTAGCCAGGGGGAGTAGTAAAAAAAAATAATTAAAAAATAGCTAATGTAGAGACAGTTCACTTTGGGCTCCTGCAGCCTTCTCCCCACTACACCAGAGCAAAGGACTACGTGATAAAATTAAAAAGCAATTCTCAGGGGAAGGTCCTGCTTAATTAAGGTTGGTAAGTACATTAAATGGCAGCTGATTTACCCTCGTTGTCCCTGTGATTTATATCACACTGAGCCCTTCCTCCCTGTCCCTACTTTCTTTCCCTAGCACTCGGGATTTTGCACTTTCTGGGGAGGCAGGAGCTGTTGGGGAGAGTTTGGCGCGGGGCTGTGAAGGCGGTGAGGCGCGGCTGACGGCTGGGGCAGCCCGCGAGGGAGCAGTGAGACATCAAAAGGCCGGCAACCTTCCTTGGGAGGGTTAGTGCCACTTCTGGAGCTCTCTCTAAGAGAGAAATGCAGATGTTCCCAAGCTTTCCTGGGAAGTTGGCTCCAGCATCTCGTGGGTGCTCGGGACATGCTGAGATGGGGAGGGGAAGGTTTACCTGAGTTCAGACCAGCTGGGCAGCATTACCCCCGCGCGAGCAACCTGTGAAAATGCAATTTGGCCCCGTGGTGTAACTTTGTGCATTCCATAAAAGCTCTTGAAGCACTTCACGGCCCAATATCAGCCTGGTCTGTGTGTTACACTTAGTGTTACACAACGTGCACCTTCACCGTATGCACTGAGGGTCAGGAGTGCTTTCAGGGTTTATTTCCCCAAGCTACGCTTAAGAGACAGAGACGCTGTAGTGTAGCAGGTCCCCGTGGAGGTGGGTCTGTTGTCAAGCAAGTTTACAATGAATGTGGTCTCTCTGGCAGCTTATCAGGATAAAGGGGATGTTTTTTGGTGCCACCTTGTCACAGATTGAAACTTTCTTCCCAAAGGGTGCTGGCCCCTGGGTTTGCAGCAGCCTCAAATCACGCACTTCAGCCTTGCCGATGCCAAAACAGCTTAAATGTTTTTCCTCGGTGGTGTAGCTGGACGTGCTTAGGGACATCTAGAGTGGACCTTGGGGAGTGCTGCGGTCTGGTTGATAGGGTGCAGTTTAGCTGCAGCCTGCGGGTGCCTTGCAGCGGGACTGTGCCTCTCTGTGCTTGCTTCTGGCTCCGTGCCCACCAGCCGTGGAGCATCATGCCTGTGGAGACCATCCTGTGGCCCCTGGGATGCTGGAGGTCCTCGGCGGTGGTGTTTCTGCCATGGGGGCAAAGGCCTGGTCCCTCCTCCTGAGTGCTAAGACCAGCCGATGCCTCAGAGGAGACCGAGGCTGGGGTTTCTCAGCTCCTCACAGCCTGCGAGCTGCGGGCGAAGGGGTTTTGCAGCATCGGGCTTGTTTTTTTGCAAGCGGGAGTCCCCAGGGATGGGGAGTGGGGGCCGAGGCTGGGTGCCCGCTCTGCCTGCATCGTGGTGGAAGTTGGGTAACTTCGACACTCAGCAGGGCGGCTTTGGGATTAGCACTCGTTTCCTTTGGTTTAGGTTGCTGACAAAACCACCAGCGCTCCCCACAGTTATTTTTAACCCTTAGGCTGCTGGAGGCGTTGACAGTAAATGACTGTGCCTGGCAGTGGTGGGGTGTTTTCTGCCCCAAACGGGGTCTCTGGTCTCCTCACCGTGCTGCCTAACCCCACCCTGCTGCAAGCTGCTCTCCTACAGTGTCCTTTCTCCACTTGCTTCCCATCCCAGCTCCTTCTACTCTTTTTCTTTCCCCCGTGGGATTTGCAGGTGGTTGTGTCCCGGTGTCTGGCATCCAAGCAGCCTGGTTTTAATTAACTCCCTGGAAGGTGGCTGATGCTGCTTCTCCTAAGGAAAATGTGTCTGTGTGGGATGCCGAGATGCAGAGCGGGGGGGAAGGTCAGGCAGCACCAAGGAGGGCAGAGGCAGTACATGCTCAGCAGCACAGGCTCCATCCCTGGAGCTCCCCTGTGCGACAGCGATGCTCTCCCTGGCACGGAGCAGAGTGGGTTTTCTCTTCTAGCAGGGATGTCCCCCCTGGGAGTGGGGAATCACATGCATAAGAAATCCGTGTTGCTGGTGGATGCATTAATGCAACACATGCCATGCATCTGGGCAGGCCCTGCTTGCTGCAGGGACGGCTGTGAGAGCCTGAGTGGGGGTGAGATCCATGTTCATCTATCAGCTTGCATCTGAGGAACACATCCTGGATGAGCTCCCTCCATCGCCAGCTTTCCCAGGGTCCCCAGCTCAGTCTTTCTGGAAGCACTGTGTGCCCAGGGAGGTGGTGGCTCCCACGCATGCCACAGTTTGGGATCTGGGAGGTGGTGCAGCACAGGGCTGGCCTCGTCTGAAAGGGTCAGAGATGAAACTGCTGGGTCAGACCTTGGTTTCCTTCCTCTGGATCTGCAGGGCCGGGCTGGGTTAGGCTGGGCTGGGGCAGTAGGCAGCCAGTTGCTCCCGAACGGAGAATGGGGAGGTCCTGCCTGTGCCCTCTCTGGAGCCAGAAATCTCCAAGCTAGGAGAGGTTAATGGTTGCAGTTGGCAAGCCAGCCCCTATTCAGCACTTTATCTGTTTATATAATAGCAGGAATGTGTCTTTTTTCTTCCCCCCCCCCCCCCCCCCGGCTGCTGCTGCTTTCACATCTGATGTGAAACGCAGGCAGCTTGGGGCTCCAGCCCTCAGACAGGCTGGCATGCACCTTTTTTATTTTTTCTTTTTCTTTTTATCTTGCTTCAAACTGTAAAAACCCCTGTGTCTGAGGATGTCTTCTCCTTCTTGCCAGCACGTGGGTGTGATGGATGTGCGGGCAGAGACCTCCCTGCAGATCCCAGCACTGGGACCTGTGCTGTGATGGTGTGCAGGGGGTCTTGGGGGACAGGGATACAGCGGGATGCACTTGAAATTCAGTATATTGTAGCTGCTTGATAGTTTTAGATCAATAATAATAATCCATGTGTTGGGGGCATTGGTGACCATGGCTTCCTCTTAGGTAAGGGAGATGGTTATATATAAATATTAATTTAATTCTTGTACAAAGAGATACAGGATTTTTTTAGCATTCGACTTCTGCAGGTCCCCGCCAAAAACCTAATGTGATTTAACGCCTAATTCTGTTTCACTCTTTTGTGTATCTCAGCCGCCTCCTCTTCCAAATTTTGGAGAAAACACCACTGAATGGTAAATTTAATCTTGCCTCTAAAAGAAAAAGCAAATTCTCCTTTCCATTCCTCCCCAAGCAGGAGGTTTTAGCTCCAATTACTCCTGGCTCTGACCTTGCTGCTTTGCGAGCAGGAGCTGCTTCGAGCTTTCTGGTTTTCTCAGATCTTTTCAATACTCTTTACCTTTCAGACTTCCTGTCTTTCAAAGTCAGCGATGCTTTCTCTGTGCGAGGGTTTGAGCACACACCGATGCCAGCTCAAGGGAGAGCCTTGGACACGCACCAGAGCCGACAGGAGGGAGCTGCCTCCTTCCTCGTGCCTTTGGGTATCTCAACGGATATCTCATTCCTCAGGACCGCTTTATATTATAACTTCCTAGAGGTCTGGCTCTCTTGCATTACAGAGCACGACTCAGGTTTGATATCAGCGGAGGAATTTCTTTACAAGATGTTTCTGGGTTTTGTGTGGATTCCAACAGCCCATGCATCCTTGTTGGCCCATGGAGCCAACAGGTCTGCTTTCCTTGAGGTCTGCTATCCACAGGCAGTGGATCAGGCTGCTGCTTGCTGCTTTCAGTCCTTTAATGTCCCCTTTGCCTTTGAGGTTGGTTTCTGGGAAACAGCAGCAGCTTCACTGCAGACCTGCTCCTGCTTCCCACTGGTGCTGCTCTGCCTGCCCATCCCTGCGAGATTTTGCAATGTTTGTGGGTGTGTTCACAGGGGCAGGGGATTGCATTCTCGTGTTGCACAAGAGGTTATTTCTGAGGCACTGTCCCTAAACTTCTGATAGTAATTGAATTGAAATGAATGTTAATTAATTAAAGGAGAGCCCAACCAAGCAGCCTGCACTCCGAGCAGGACCCTCAAGTGCAGGGGGTGGGTGTGCGTGTTTCTTTGGAGAAAGCGTGGGGAAGCGTGTGCTGGGTTTCTCAGCTCCTTGCTTTATGTTTAGCTACAGAAAATGAGAAAATTAACACTAGCTGGGAAAGCTGGGAAAGCAAAAGTATGCCAGGTTAGAAAAGGTGAGCCACCAGCATGGCTGGGGTGCATAGCAGCTGGGCCAAGATGGGGGGGATGGGGCAAGTGCTGGCCCCTGCCTTTACCCAGCCGGGAGCAGACTGTGGCACCCACTGGGGACGGGACCTCCAGCTACGCAGGAGGTGAAGCACCGTTTTCTAAACCTCAGCATGCAAAGCACGCCAAGGCGAGCGAATGCCGTCTGTCCCTTCCTCCCACTCCAAAACATGATGAGCTCAGAAAACATACTAAAGAACAACAATAACGCCTTTAACGGTTCTTGTATCTTCATCGCTCCCAGGCAGTGATCTTCTCTGTGCAAAGGCAGAGATTCCCCATGTCTGTGTGACTGAAGGGCACAGGGCTTTAAGCAAACTTGTGCCTGGGAGCCCCTGGTCCCGTGGCTGGGTACCATGCTGGGAAACGCTGCCAGAGCTGACCCTTCCTCTGTCTGTGGGGCTGCTTAAACTGAGCCCACCCCAGGGATGGCAGGGAGCTGGTGAGCAATTAATTACTGTCTTGTTCTGCAGAGCTGTTCCTCACCCCCATCCTCCCCAAGGCCAGGCAGATCTTTTTTGGCACAACAATTAAATCCCAGCAGGGGAGAGCAAAATCTGCTGAGGAAGGAGAGCAGACGTGCCCTCAGCCTTTTGCAGTCTATGGTGGGAAATAGTTATTTTAGCAGGAGATGTGCTGCGGGTTTTTGCTGGGACACCTCTCTCCTTGTTCCCACCCTGCCTGCAGAGCTGGTCCTGCAGAGCACGGTGCTTGTGGTGGGGACTGCTACCATCTCTCTGACTGTGATTTAGGGCACCCCCACCTCCAGTGGGAAGAGGAAAGCAGGAGGTTGGGGGTCCATGAGATGGCAAGTGTGGGGGTGAGAGCCTTAGGTTGGACCTGAGGGGTGCAAACCCCGAAAGGTAAAAGAGCACAGTGGGGCAGAGCCCCAACTCCCATGCATGCAGGATGCAGCGTCTACCATGGGTTCTGCTTGTGTTGAATAAGCCCCAGGCCCTGGTCCAGCCTGAGCTCACCAAAATCAGGGTAGTGAAGCAAAAATCTCTGCAGAAGCAGGACTCAAACCTGTCCAACAGCCCATCCTTGATGGTTCTTTCTCTGAAGGTGCCCGTTGATCCATGGTGGCATGTAGGTAGAGCTAGCAAAGCTTTGGTTCATTCCAGCATTCCTTCATGTATTTCCATATATACCACCTATTTGGATACAGCTCTGCCTGCTACAGGTTTGGAAGAAGAAGGAATTTGGGGAAATCTCGCTCCCGATGGCTGCTGTGGGCTTCCTGGGCGAAGGTGGAAAGTGTGAAGTAATTTGGGATGAGAGTGTGAATGACCTACATCCATGGTGGCCACTGCAGCCAAAATCAGCAAGGAGGGGATCTTGATTTAAGCAGCCGTTTTTGTGGGTAGGAATTTCTTTTTGGTCACTCTGTAAGAAAGAGGATGTTTTCCTGTTTCGTTGTAAAAAGCTGCTTCTGCTTGGTGTAATCGGATACTTCCTTTTCTGAGCAAGGAGCCTGGTGGATCTGGGGGTGTTTATTTAGGCAGCTGTTAGGCTGGGTGATTAATTTTGTATGTTTTTATTCTGGTGGGAAATGGTGAATTTTAGGTTTACACGATTGATTTATTTTTTTGTATTTCTGACTCAAGTTACATGGAGATGAAAACAAGAGTTTAAAATGCAGAAAACTAGTATTTTAATGTTATTTGATCAGTTAGTAAACTTAAAATATGCTGGATATGTAGGGCAGACAAAGTAAACGTTTCAAAACACATTTTACATTTAAAACTAGTTGATTCGTTAACTAGAGTATTAATTGTACATAATGAATTACACTTCTGGTCACCATAATTAGCAATCTTGGCCTCTCAGGTTTCAGTTTTACTTGCAGATTGGAAAACATGCATTTCTCCATTGTACCCCTGATGTGTTCGTTGACTTGTTGAAGTTAGGTGTTCAGCTTGACTGGGTGAATGAACTGAAATGTAGATGTTTTCTTTGTCCTTGTGAGAGAGCCAGGCTCCCCCAAAAGCTGTGTTTGTACTTCAGTCTTCTGGTTGTGTTTTCATCAGTGACTTTCCTTAAAACTTTGGCAGCTGGCATGTCCTGCTTACCTGGGCTAACATAAACTGTTTAATATTAAAGCATGACCAGAGGTTGGTGTCACCTTAAATTGCTTGTTTGAAATGGGTGCTTTCAAGTAAATGTATTTAATGTTTAAAGCTATTTTAAATAGCAGCATTAATTGAATTTTAATGTCGTTGAATTGAATCTTTGTGCAACCCACTCCTTAATTCTTCCTTAGCCAGATTGGGCATTTATTAATGTCTTTGCTGAGCCAAATGCCTTTACCATTGGGTTTCTTGGAAGGGAGGATCCCACCCCTGTAGCTGCCGTACCTCGCTTACCCCTAATTTGGAGGCACCTGCCAAGGTGGATCCTCAGAGGAGCATCCAAATTCCCTGGTGCCAGACAGGGAAATTACTATGAAAGACTTCAAGAAAGATTCCGAGCTTCTTCCTTCTGAGCCAAATAGCAAATCCCAACCCAGAACAGCCTCCGCTGTCCCTAATAGTTAAAAATCTTATGCTGGAAATAAATACACACAAGCATGGGATAAAACATACAAAAATACTTAATTTCTTCCCTTAACCCCCAAAACCTACTGACTTTCCTTCACTTATATATTCCTGTAAGATAGGGGCAAGGTTCCCAGTTCCCCATGGTGTAAATCGCAGCACTGACTGAGTCTAAGGGTGGGAAGATGGGAGAATTTTGAAACACCCTGCAAAAAGTGGAGTTAACTTGCCCCAGCTGATGGTCTTATCCATTACCTTCCCAATCAACATCCCATTTTTCTGCGGGTGTTTTGAGAGGAAACCCTCATCTCAGCAATTCCCTTCCTCGAGCTGCCTGGCAGCCTCTCATACAGCAGACAAAATCAATATATTATTATGTGTGCCATTACCAACCTGTCAGGCTGTATAATGGGAATTACAGACTGCCTGCCCGGCAGGCGCGGCGGAGGGCTGCGATTTATTCAGCCAGTCTGAAAAGCGGGCCGTGCTTGATAGCTTTGGAGGGGAATTGAGCGTTCAGCAGGGCCCTGTTTACTGCAGGTATAGAGCCGTGCCTGCTGCTCTCACCTCCTGTTCTCGCCATCGCTGAGCGTGAGGCTGTGCTTTTCATCCTCTCTTCAGATTTGAAGTGTGGCTCTTAACCATATACCTAAGTGCCCTTAAAAACACTGAGCATCGCCAGCGTGGGCGGTGCAAACAGGCTCCTTCCACATCTCTGCAGTGTTGCTTGCAGCGGGGCTGCGATGTCCGTGTTACAATAGGCTTGGGAAAGACCCCAACCCTCACGAGCACTTGATGGACATAGGTGAAAACCCTATTTCTGCCCCAAACGAGAGATGGCGGTGTGTTGGATGTGCTGTGGCCGGTGCTGTTTGTAGCAGGGTGGTGTGGCCCCAGCCGATGCTGCTGGGGACTCTGTGTTCGGTAAGTTCCTTCGTGTCTCAGTTTCCCCATGTGTGAAGTGGGAGTGTAGTCTGGAACCACATCCATCGGGGTGCACGGGGGCTCGCGTTAGGGAAGGCTCCTCTCCCCTGGGCTTTAAGTATTCAAGAGTTATTTCACTGATTTGGCTTAAGCAGGGGAAAGGAAAAAAGGTGTCTCTGTATGTGCACAACATCTGCTTTCTGACATCTCCTTTTTGAGTGTAAAGATCCAGTCCTTTCCATGGGTGAATGCCAGAAGAGGCATTTCTTCTCTCTTGCCTTGTTGCTTTAGGATGAGGGTGTCAGCAGCTCTGGGAGCTGCTAAGACTCCGTGTTGTCCCAGCTTTTAGGATGTGTGCATCTCTGTAAACCCCCTGGGTGTGTCACAAGCAACGTGGGACTGTGTGTGTGCAGCAAGCGGCACAGCAGGTCCCTGCTCCCACTTGGGGACCACCTGTTGTAACTGTACCATGAACTGACTTTCCAGTATGTGGCACTGGTCGTTAAGTGGATAGGCTGAACTGCAAAAAAGAAACATCATCGGTGCTCTTTCTGAGCTCCTGCATGCTCTCCATGCACAGCTTGGTCTGTTGCTGTCCAGAGAAGGAGGGTGGAGAATTTGGCAAGGTGCAGGTGACAGGGTCAGCATGTCTGCACCAGCGCAAGGTTTGGCTCCAGTGAACCTCTCCATCCCTGTTCAAACAGATGTAAAGCAGTTCTCTGATGAGATTAACTCCCTGAAACATAATAAGAAATCTCTGCTTGGGGTGCTTTCATCTCTTGCCCATCAGCTGCTATTCTCCACCAACACAAAGAAAATAAATAAGCTAAACTCCTCTCCTGCAAGCCATTTTTAAAAAAAATTCTTTTAGTGTTGCCACATCGTGTAAATCAACTCTATTTTCTAGAAGGACTCATGTTCGCTCTCCCTTTGGAGGAGACAGTGCTGGAGCAAAAATATGGAAGCCTAAAATAATCCCAAAGGCAGGAATAAAGTGCTGTTCCTGCAGGTTTAGGTCATTTCACAGTGCTGCCTCTATTGATTGCAGAAGGATGAGAATGACTTCTTGCTGCTAAGTTTCATGTGCGAAGTCCTGGTGGCACCCAGCGCTGACCAAGCTCCATCTCTGGATACTTCAGCTCTGACGGACCCGTCCACAAGCCGGTGGGATGCTGCAGGGCTGATTTGCAGCACGGGCGCTCCAGGCTGTGCTGCTAATTAAACGGAATGAGTTGCACAAAGCAAAAGAAAGAGTAGGGAGAAGGAAAAGTTGGTTTTGTGGTTGGGTTCTGGAGTAGGACCTGGGGGTTACGAGCTTCTGCTGTGTGTGTGTGTACAATGCACACATGGAGGCAGGCTTTTTTGGCCTGAACCAGCTTTTACTATGATGGCAGCTAAAAGTGGAACAGAGGTGGCAATATGGAAGGAGCAAGCAGCATCAGCAGGACCACGGCATGTGGGGAGAGACGTGGCTTCAGTGCCTGACGCTGGTGGGCTGTTCTCAGCCCTGAGCAGAGGTCAGAAGAAAGCCCTCAGCAAGTCAAAAGGGGCTGGTTTGTGGGTGAGATCAGTTTGGCCAAAAGGGTTTGCAAGGGCTGAGCTCTAATAGAAGACCAAAGGTGGGAAGTGGGCAGACGGGGTCTTGTAGCTCCCCTCTTGCAGCAGCTGGGCACCTTGTGGTCTTTGCCTTCCTCACCCCTCCAAAACCCATGTAATGGGGGAAAGCATCTGTCCTACTTGCTTTGAAGAGGGAACAAAGGGACGGAAAGGCTGAGCATCCCCCTGGTAAAGGGGAAAGGGAGCATCTGCTGGAGCAGGAAAGTCCCAAGATCAGGGACAGCAGTGTCCAGAGGTGGCAGAGCCTTGAGGAGGGCTTGGGGCAGCTGCTCTTTATCTCTTTCTGAACGTGCATGTTGGGAAAGATAAGGGGGGAAAAAAAGAAAGCGATAACGCAAATTGAGTCTGTCAGCCTGCTAACCCTCAGAAGCAGGTTTTTCCAACCTTTTCTACTTGTCAGTGGTGATTTTGGATCAGCCTGTGGCATCTTCAGAGAGAAGGAAGGTTTTTTCTTCTTGTTAAATGTCTTGCAAAAGGAGTCTTTCCTTCAAGTATTAATTTCTGGCATTTCTTGGGGGGGGGGATAAGATCCCAAGACTTGTTTGGTGTTACTGTGTGTTAAATGCCACCCCAGCCCATTGCGAGTGCCGTGGTTTACCCACAACTCTCATGTGTGAGGCTGTAGGTGTCTGATTGACCACGGACCAGTTGCTTTTACCCTTGGAAACAAGCCCAGTGACTTATTAGTCCCATCTCAGTGCTGCCTTGATATTGAAATCAGCTGTTTCATGACCAGTTGAGGAATTTCGGCCCAGGGTTGTGGATGTCTCAGTGGGACTGTAGCAGGGAAGGGAGGGCTCGCCTTGCCGGCGGACAGGACTACGCAATGAGCTCATCCTGGCTTTGCTCTTGCTCAGCTCATCGTCTTGCATCAGGTTTCAGCAATTATTCAGCCCTGTGGTTGTATCTGGAAAATGATATTAAGAAGTTGGTCCTGCATCCTGAAGGCTTCTAGGGTTCTTCTTTCTTTGCTGTTAACTTCAGGAGAAACTGGTGGTCAAAAATATTAGTGTTGGCTATTTTGAAGTTGGAAAATAAATGTTCCTAGCTTGTAATGCCAGAGCTGTGGTGGGAGTTTCAAGCCAAAGACTTTGTTCTAGCACCTGTGGAAATATTCTTTGGCCATAGCATATCATGGGGTCTAGTTTAGTTTTCACAGGAAGGCTCAGCCACCCGTGGAGAAGGATGAGGGATTAGCAGGGTACTCTGTTACTGTCGGCATTTCAGGCCTCTGCTTCTGGCTGGGGATGCTTCCTGGGGTTGTGTCACATTGTAAGGAAGTAGGGAAATAGCCCAGGGCATGGGGAAAGAGGCTTTTCTTGCTGGGTGCTTTGCTGGTGTTCCTCCAAGGTTTGTGTAAGGGGAGGTTCTGGCTGTCCCTGCAGACTGCATGAGCAGAACTCATAGGCAAGTTTCCCAGGCACAAAAACCACTCCAGAAATTGGCTGCTTGTAGTGAACAAGCAGAACCTAGCATGAGCCATGGGGATACCTGCTCTGGAGACTGGTGTGTGCTGGACCCTGCTGGAGTTGGCAGCAGTGTTTTGGGGGTCAACAGACAGGTTTGGGGGGTGAAATTCAAAAGGATGCTGAGAATTACTTGAGGAGGAAGTATCTGCAGTAGGATAAATGAAGGAAAAGCCAACAGATAACAAGCTAAAGCCATTAAGGCTGGGATGGAGGGGCTGATCTGACTTGCCAGCCATGTGCTGAAGGGAGGGATCAGCCCATGCTTGTGGTGGAGGATGTCGTTTCTCCAGTGTGGTGCTTGAAGATAGCAGTGTGCAGCTCACAGCCTGGACCTTGCAGGGCTGGAGGTAACGAGCTGGCCCGTCGGATGACCTGTGCCTTCGTGCTGGATGTGCTGGGATGGCTGCTTTAGTTCAGGAGATGCAGCTGAAGGGTTTATCTAGGGCCCAGTTCAAGAGAAAACCTAGAAAGATGTGCTTGAAATAACACTTCTGCTTAGTGCCCATCCACTTCAAGGAGACCTCAGCACTCGAGTCCAGTTCAGTGTGGTTTTGGGGGCTTTGCCAGGTTGGGACAAGGTAGGGGGAAAGGCTGGGTAGGCAATGTGTTAACTGAAAAACTGCTTTGCTTCTCTGTGGATGAAGACTGCAGAGTGTTAAGATGAAGGACCTGAGGGTTGCCCTGACCAGCTGACAAGCTGGATGCTACAAGCCTTCATCCCAGAACCATTCCATGGAGGTTTATGTCAGCATCTTCATTGGAAGTACAGGCTCTTCTATCTGGAAGAAAATGAGTGCCAAAACTCACAGAATGAAGTACCAGCTGTCCTTTCATCCTTTTGTCCCTCACTGTTGCTCTCCAAGAAGGAAACCTCTGGAGCCTGTTGGGCACCTCCATCCCTCTGTGGAAACTTTCCTGCTTTGGCTGGTTCCAAACTGGATATCTAATGGTTGAGTCAACTGTGCCTGTTCTGTGCAAACAGGGACTCTCTGCTGGTGCAAAGGCTCTAACTTCCTAATGAAGGAACCTGTTTGTGTGGAGCTGGGTGTTTGGGAGATGCAGATCAGCCCCAGGTGGAGGAGGAGTAGGCATGGTGCTGTGGACCTCACTTACGGGAGTGCCATGAGCCACAGCTCACTGCTGACACCACATTCTTCTTGCATCTTGGTCTCTCTGACCATGCTAAACTTGTGAGAACCAAGTGTGCAAGTCCAGGCTTTTGTCCTCAGTGGCAGGGCATGGGGCTCAGCCATGCTCCCATGGGTGTGAAACCATGGAATAGGAGCTGACACAGGAATCGCCATCTCCAGGGTAAACCTTTTCTAGACATGCCTCCTGCCTTGTTACTGGGACTGACTGGTGGTCCTTTTGGTCCTTGTCTCAGATCCCAACAGTGGAGGTTCCACTGGTGGAAGGAAACTCCTAATCAGGTTGGGAGTGACGAGAAGCAAAAGCCTGTACTGAGTCTGCATTGCATCAGCTAGAAGTGCACGAGCTCTGGCGTGACTCAGCAGTGGAGGCAGCAGGTTTTCGATGAAGCTGTCTCCTGCAAAGTGAGCTTAAGGCGTGGTTATTATCACTCACAAGTGTCGGCTAATAGCGTGCTGTCATCTGCTGGGCACTGCACTGCCACAAATCCATCATGTGCTGAATTTCTTTCGCAGAAGCTTCCTGAGCAAAGGTATGTTTTCTGTCTGAGTTGTCTCAAGTTAATTTGGCTCACGCTGCTGGCATTTTTGCTGGGAAATGAAATATCAACACGAGCAGTTTAATGGCCCTGACTGTCAAACAAAGCAGAAATATTCTCATTTTTAATCAGCGGGGGGACACACGACTTTGACACCTCTTACTGCTGAACAAAACGTACTGCTGCCTGTCTGAGCAGGAGGCAGCTCCCAGGCGGGCAGGAGGGATGTGCTTGCTTCTCCCTGCCACCCTCCAGCCTGCCTGGCTTGGGGTGCTGCTGTGAGTTTTGGGGTGCAGGGGGCACCTCTTCCCCCTTGTAGACAACCCAGAGCCTACAAATGGAGCAGGAGGCACAGAGCACAGCAGAAAGGCTGTTTATTTTCTGTGTTTGTTCAGCTCCCCCAGTGAAACCTGGGATTAATTTCTCTTCTTGGCCAAGTGCAGGGGCTCTCTGGCCATGTGTGGGTTAATCTGTCGCATCCCAGACAGCCCTGGTGCTCAGAGGAGAGAGGCCAGCAGCCACCACCCTCAAGCCTTTCTGCAGTGATGTGTGGTGAAATGAAAAGGAGGATCTTAATAGCACTTACTGGAAACATTTGCTGGCGAGTTAGTGTGCTGGCTCTCGCAGGGCAGAGCACTTCTTGGACCAGCCCAGCTTGCAAATTGCCTGCGTCTCCTGGGATGTTGTTGCCTGATTTTGTGCAAAATGCTCTGCCACCAATGACTTAAGCTGTATTTCGCTCTGGTGAGCTGATGTTCATGGTGTGACCTAGCCATCATGTCTCAAGTCGTACCCTGTGCTGCCGTGAAGGGACTGCGGTGGAGAGGCCAGTGGAGGAAAGAAGTTTTGCTTAGCGAAAACCTGTATTAAGTGCTCTGTTAATCAAAACCCTTTGGCTTCAGTGGGACTTAAACATGTGCTTATAGTTAATCAGATATTTAAGTGGTTTTCTGAGTTGGCAAGCATGAGATAAGATATCCCAAAGGAGAAGGAGGAGAGCAGAACCGTGGCCTCCCAACTAAAGGTGTTTGCAAATGTGGACGTTTAAGGCAGAAGGCAGCAGCGTGTGAGTCTGGGGACGTGGGATTAACTTGTTCTGACTCAGTTTCTCCAGTTTGTTCAGGGGAAGACATACCCCACATGGGCTTTGAGGCATCAAAAATTACAAAAGGGCAGTGGTTAAGTGAAAGAGGGGATAAGCTGGGATTGGTGTGTATCAGTAAATGCACCTGAGCCTGCAGTGGAGGACAGAGGAAAGGTCCGACCAGTGGCTGATGAGCTCCAGGGGCAGGCACCTCCTGGAGAGGAGGGCTCTGCCATGCACCCAGGGTGAGACCAGAGGGGCTTGAAGAGGGATTTTAAGCAAAATCCTCTCCCTTTGCACCTTGAAAAGCTGCTGAGATGAGGCACTTGATGGCTCTTTGGTAGGGCTGCACAGGAGAGGCTAATGTGGTGCTTCACTTGCAGCTGCTCGGGGGTGTAAGAAATACTTTTCCTCACTGATTTCAGCCTGGAGGGACTAAGCAGTGTGGTTATCAGAATTAATTCAATAAGCTCACGCTGCCCTAGGGCTGGGAACTAGGCTTTTCAAAAAATGCGGGGAGCTGCCTGTATCTCCAGGCACCTTTGCACCACTGAGCTGCTCGGTTTTCCATTGGCTACACCTCCATCTTGCTGCCGGGGAAGCTGAAGAGAAGAGAAATTAAGTTTCTTGGCCAAGACCATCCAACAATGCAGCAACTAATGTGGAGAGCCCTGACTCCTGCTGCTGATAACGACCAGGGTTGGGAGGACCTCCCCAAAATCGGAATAACTCCATTATTTGTGAAATTTAGGGAGTCTTTAAATTGGGAAGGTCACTTAAAAACCTGCCTGAAAACAGAAGGAAGAGATGGGGACAGAGCGGGTAGCGGCTCTCCGTGGTTCATGCTCTACCTCTCTATTTGGAGTCAGCTCTGACACGTTGCGGGATCTTTTTATGCAGATGTGGAGCTCAGCAGTGGTCGGAGCATCACAGGTCAAGCAGGGGAAACCCTCGCTGTGTGTGGATGTTGGTGCCAGGTGTCTTTTGGGGCTTCAGCTGGAAGCAAGTGCTGGACAGCCATGCCGTGCCTCGTTGGATGCAGCCTTAGCTCTCGTGCTACATCACATGCTTGGCATCACACACTTTTAGCACAGCTCCTGCAAAAAAGGCTTGGTTAATTGGAGAAGTGGGTGATTCCCCTACTTTTCCCTAAGTGGGAGCTGTGTGAATGTGGCTGGTTTTGGAGTGTGTTTGTTAGCATCCTGTAATTAGGGGAATGGCTCGGCACTGTGGGTATCTCTGTGCAAAAGCACGTGTAGTGGGTGTTTAATGAAACTGCTTCTGAACCACCTGCAGTTGGTGTCTGGAGAGAAACAAGCCACAAGCTCCAAGTGTAAGTCACGAAGTGGGATTGCTGAGTTTGTCCCTTCCCTGTGCTGCTCGGGCAACCCCTGCCCCTCGCGTGGCTTTTGGGGAACCCATTGGGTGGTAACCAACCATGGGTGTGCACCTCTGTTCAGCGATAGAAGCCTTTTTTTATCACAATCACAAGGACACGATGGCACATAATGTATCCTTTTTTCTTTTTTTGGGTGAGGTTAGGAGAGTGCCAACCCTCTGTGTTAAATAGCATCCTCCCTGATTTCTTTTCCCTGCTGCAACTGCTTCATGCACACGTTTATCTGATTTTCTTGCTGGGTATTTCTGCTGTGGCTGCTCAGCCCCACTGCTGGCCACATCCCACCACAGGAAAAAAGCTCTGCCGAGCTCATTAGGTGGCCTGGGTTTGTCTTGAATATGTCTCCATATAAATACACAGCATTACAGTTACTGTGATTATTATGCGAAGCATAGATTATTCTAGCATACAAGCGTGTTATGTGTTGATTTGCCATTGCTTTGAATCCCATTACATGAATCTGCTTTATTAATGGACTTTGTCCATGCTTGAGATTAACTGTGATGCTGGATTTGCAAATGAAAGAATTGAAATTCATGTTGTCCATATTAATTACTTGTGTGATGCTGGCCTTCTTGGCAAACTGTCAGAAGCTGTGGAAACCTTTATTTTTATTCCATTGCTGTTGCTCTGTCTTAAGTAAGAAAATGAGTTTGGTGCTGTGGGATTTGTTTGTTTTGCTCCTTTGCTGGAAGCCTCTTTTAACTGTTGAAAAGGTATCAAGCGTTGAAGGAGGCTTTATGCTTGGTGTGGAATAGGCTGTTGTTAACTCAGGATAAGTCTTAATGCAGAAAAGGGACAGGGAGGTTTTATTTCAATGTCGAGTTCACCCTGATTTTCTCATCTCTTGCTTTAAGCTAAAATCTACCTGCATCTTGTTCCCTTTAAGGTTTTCCAGTGCAAAATCTCTAATATGTGTCTTCTTGCAGTGATACGTAGCCAGATTCTTGTGTTAAGGGCAGCAAGGTAGCTGCAAAGAGTAACTCCACTCTACTTGCTGGTAGAAAACCAATGATATACCCAGGTTTTGGATGTCCATGTGCCTGAAAACCAAGACTGAGATGAGAAGACCTCTTGTGGATCAGGAAATCAAGATTTGTGTAATTCCAAGCACAAATACAAGCTGGGCGATGAGTGGATTGAGAGCAGCCCTGCAGAGAAGGATTTGGGGAGACCTTAGAGCAGCCTCCCAGTACTTAAAGGGGGTACAGGAAGGCTGGGGAGGGACTCTTTATCAGGGAGTGTAGGGATAGGGTGAGGGGTAAAGGTTTTAAACTGACAGAAGGTAGATTTAGATTAGATACAAGGAAGAAGTTCTTCACTGTGAAGGTGTGAGACACCCAGATAAGTGGTGGATGCCCCCTCCCTGGAAGGGTTCGAGGCCAGGTTGGATGGGGCTTTGAGCAACCTGTCCTAGTGGAAGGTGTCCCTGCCTGTGGCAGGGGGGTTGGAACTAGATAATCTTTAAGGTCCCTTCCAACCCAAACCTTTTTATGATTCTGTGATTGCTCCTTCAGCCTCTTTTAGGTGGTTGACACATAGGTCTGGCCAACATGCAGATGCCAGTGCAGTTCATTTCATACACATTTGGGTGGAGGGAAAAGAAGACTGAACTCTGGTTTTGGGAGGAATGAGGTAGAGAGCAACACCTCAAGGCAGCAGCAGGACCAACATGTTGTACTTGGAGGAGCGCAGCAGCACCGTGTGTGTTGTGGGACATGCACATGCTTCCATTTCTCCTCCTGTGGGGTGCACCCATGGGTGCCTATGTAGAGGATGGGGTAGTCAGGCTAAGATGGGAGAGAAGCATGCCCATTGCCTTGCCTTCTGAACCAATGGCAGCCCAAGAGCATGGCAGCGTATTGGAGGTGTAGTTGGTGTGCTTTGGGTAGCGTTGGTGGTGCGCGTTGCAGTGTCGGGCTCTTCCCTTGCTGCTGTCTGACTGAACCCATTTCTGTCCCTGCGCTGCTCCCACCTAGGCTCCTGCAAAACTATAAATGGCCCAAAAAAAGGCTTGACATTTTTTTATTGGAGTCAGCTGCAATTTGTTAATTTAAATGATCTTTTTGTAACATCCACATCATTCCACAGCAGCCGGTTTAAAGAGTTAATTGAATATTTCTTTCTCTCAAAGATGTCTTAAATTACTTCCTTTGAATAGCCTACTCTGGAAAAGATCTGTGTTGAGGAATCATTGATGCCTATTTTTGCTAAGTCCTGTATCAATAAGATCTTAGGTTTTATTCTAGCACCTATCTGCTTTGAAGGATCCCAAAGCAATTGTCAAAGCATTGTATAGTCTTCCACTGCTGAAATTCAGTCCCTTTTGAAGTAGAGCTTAGCATTCATTGAGCAGTAACAATACATCCCTCCATAGCTAATGCAATAATAATCAACCCAGGGCTTGGAAGTGAAACCAGGTTTTAGATAGCGGTTATTGGATTGCAAGCTCTTATTGTATGTGCAGTAATGGATTGATTTCTTTTAGGTTCTGGGGGGAGGGTCCAGGAGGCTTCCCGGTGATACGGTAACATCATTATTGACGCTGCAGGTTCAGCGTGATGTGCCTGGGAATTTCAGTACTTGGGGATGATGTGGGAGTGTTCCCCAGCGGCGTGCGTGGCTGGCTGTGTGCTTGCTGCTTGGCAGAGCTGTACATCAAAACAACCCCCCCATATTGGATAGGTGTGGGTAATCCCCATCTCGGAGTTTTTGGCAGCACTCCTAACGCAGACCTGATTGATCCCCTGAAGTTATCAAGTTTCTTTTTCCATCACAGGATTGCAAGAGCTCTCCTGGCTGAGGAGAAGAGGGGACACCTTCAGAAAGCAGCATTTTGAATGGGTAGAAAAGCAAATGTGCCTTTTCAATGTTGATTTGCATTTCCTTCTGTACTTGGCTGTACTGGGATCGCCTGCTCCTGGGAACAGCTGATTATGCTGTGCTCAGAGAGGGTTTTTTGCCCAGCAGGCAGGATTGCACTGTTGTTCATCAGGAGACCTACACAGACCTCCTCCTGAAATCTCTCATGGTGGCGGCTACTATTGGAAACAGGAGATGGGGCTCAAGTGGGCCAAGACAATAAATCCTGCTTTCCTGCTAACCAGAGGCTGGTTCAACAGAATTAATGCCAGAGCCAAGCAGCTCATGCCATGTTGTGTTAATCTGTGAAGGGAGGGCAACTTGGAGAAAGTGGCTGAATTAGAGCAGGGAAGAGTTAGAGGTGAGGTCTCCCATTCTCTCATTTTTTCTGTTAGAAAAGAGGGTGGTCCCCAGTGCAGGGGCAGATAAGGCTGGCTTTCCTAAGGCTTATCTTGATGGTCTATCACATCAACCAAACCTAAGCTCTAGGAATATCCAGCTTCTCCCAGTGTCCTCCTTGAGCTAGGCAACCCTGACAGCAGCTGTGGACCATCTGGCCCAGCTTGCAGACAGTCTGTCCTCCTGTCCATCCATCTGCTGCCATATGGGGTGTACCAGCCAAGTCCTGGTCCTTCCCTTACTGGGGCCCCTTCCTTCCCCTGACACTGGTTCCCCAAAACTTACAGGGCCTTAATTGCCTTTGAGATTTTTGCCCTTTTCTCATAGTTTAATGAGTCTGGCTGACACACAGTTACCTGGGGAAGGGCAGAGAGGTGGAAGGGTAGGCAGACAGCACAGTCGCTCAAGCACTGTTGCCTGTTTGATACATTATCAAGGTTGGGCCATGTGTGTCAAGATTTTTTGGACTCTCTTTTTAGCATATCCCCTAGCAGAGATATTTGCAGGGATGTGTAAAGCAAGGGTGTTTGGCTTGTTACTGTTAATGAAATTCAATACATGCAGGTGGGGGGATAAGCAGCAGATTGCACGAAGTGCTTGTAGACTCGGTGTTGCTCCAAGAACTCTCATCAATTGTAGCATGTGCAGGAAGACTCGTCTGTAATTTCAAACAGGGAAAGGTGTGTGAGTGCAAATGCTGCTCTCGCATCGGGAATCGTTCACTTACCGTATGCCCAGGCACTAGGGCGCTTCTAACAGACAGTGGAAATTATGAAGACGGGTGATTCCTCCCCATCTGACAATGTCATCTATTTGGAAATCTCTTCCGCTTTCCTTCAAGGATCTCAGTTCTGCCTTTTTTTCTGTTCCCATAAATACTTATAATAAAGATGTGTGTGTGTGTGTATTTAGTGCATGTGAACACAACATGGTACAATATCTGCATGCATAAATAAAAGTCTTCAGTGCCCATAAGGCATCTACCGTCACCTTCCAAGGACAAGAGTTGTTTGAGCTCCTGGTTACCTCCCACAAAACAGTGCAGGCTTAAAGCAAAACTTAAAAATGTAGTTAGTATTGATGAGGGATCAGCTGCAAAGCAGTTGGAGCTGTTCTTTGGCTGGAAGAGTGGATATGAAAGCCATGCAGAGTTCTGTGCTTGCTGTGCTGGAATACAAAGGTAAGAACAGTACAAGTGGGTTTTTCCTGCTCCAGTTGCCTAAACATTGAATGTCTAGGATTAGTTAATTAGAGGGGCTTTTCTTGGCAGATAACTGATAGAGACAGCCACATCCAGAGACTGACTCAGCCCAGTTGCTTTAGAATAGGATGAATCACCATCTTCATATGAATTGACAGTAGACTGAGCTTAGGTGACAAGTCTGGATCCTTACCTGACAGGAGATGAGATGCATCCGGTCCTGTAAGTCCATTTTCCAGCAGAGATCTCAGACACTTTTGCAAGAGAAAATAAGCATTTTTTTGCATGTGGAGTGGCAGGGAGAAGAGGTGCCGTTAGGAGCTGGCAGCAGTGTGGTCAAGGCTGGGGCTGGTACGTAGCCTTCATCCTGGGGATGAGCCACTGACCTGTGCTGGGGCAGGAGTCCAGGTGCAACCCCTACTGCATTTAATAGTGAAAGGTACTAGTCAGAGCAAAAGGAATGATAAATTGAGGTTCTGCTTCTGACCTGTGGTTTGGACATTCCAGTCGGCATCTGGGTTGCTCTAGCAAGCTCTTTTAGCAGACACATGGGAAGGGAAATGGCAAATGCTTGATTAAACTTGTCATATTTCCTTTTAATGCTTCACTGCGGAGTTGTTAATGGGAGTTCCAGCAGCAAGAGCAGAGTTAATAGGGTGGGTGTCTTGCAGGATTGATGCATTAACCTTTTTCTTTGGATTTTAGCCATGTGATGTGGTGGGCTCTGGGTAGAGTTGGCTAGCACGAGGCGAGTAGGCCATGAGAGTGGCCTTTTGGTGTTTGCACTCAGCTGTCAGCAAACCAGAGAGACCAATGTGTTTGCTCACAGCCTTCTCCACATCTTGCCCTTAGACCTGCAGCTTTTTCTGCCCTCAACTTTCCTTTTTAGGAGGAAGACCTTGGGGGATTGCTCTCTTTGGGAGCATTTTGGTGCACTTTGGAGGCTCTTGCACCTTAGGGCTGAGACTGGGTGGGGTGCATTGCTGGGAAGTTGCTGCTGTCACCAATCTGTCTGGGGAGCAGGAGGAGGAAGTAACAAGTCCCACCAGAAGCCATCTGGTGCAGGCTCTGTGTGGCCAGCAGGTTCCTGGCTTGGGGCTGGAGCCTCAGATGGGTGCACTGGGTTGGATGGGAAACTGGGATGAGGACAGCTCCTGCTGGTTTAGAAGGGATGTGTGAACAGTATTTTGTGAGCTTAAGATGAATACTTGTGTTAAAGGCAGTGATGGATCTCAACTGTTTGAATTGTTCAAAGCAAATCCTGGAGTCACCTTCCCCAAATAGTGTTTCTAAGCTTTTCGTATACTGGGAACCCATTAGATCTGTAAATCAAGATGGGATGGGTAGCTGAGGCTATCTGTTCTCTTTAAATATCCTCAGGTACTTTCCTGAAGAAGCCTGTTAGCTGTGGTCTGGCCAAACTCCAATTGGGGGGATTGCATTTGCCTCACAGTTTAAAATAAACGCAACACGTTCTTCTGCAAATCTCTTATTTGCAGTTGTTTATTATCTGGATGGCAGCATCATATCTCTGCCCATTAATCCATCTTTCTGAGTTTCTATAATTTGAGAGTCCTGGAGGGGGTTCAAGCTGCCACCATTTATTATTGGAGTCAATCTGCCAGGGAAATGTTTACTTCCTCCGTGAAACATAGACTCTCTTATCTAACTGCACCCTCACTTGAGGCTTGAATGAGCAATCGTTGGTTCCAAACAGATATTAACTCCGTTAAACGGAAAATATCCCACATATTTAAACTCCATTTTTGCACCATTCTGGTGGATTAGACATAGAAATTTGCAGTAGCAATTGCTGGTTGGTTTGGAGGTTCCCAGGGTGCATTCTGCGATGCCCCATCCAGACATACTGTCCCATCACTGGCTGTCCAGTCACAGCCGATCCATGAGTGGCTGCTAAACGCTGTCTGCCTCCTTTGAAGGTGCAAACGTGGGCATCTTTGCATTTCTGAGATCTGGTTTTTCCCCAAACCTGTTGGAATTACCTTTCAGATGCTTTACTCCTCCCTTAACCCATGAAATTGGTTCCTGGGTTGAAAAGCTGGTTGGGGAAGAGCAGGAGGAGATGGATGGACAGCATGACTATTTCAGCCCTGTTTCTTTAGGATACCCAGTTAAGAATTAAGCTGTTTATAGCACGTGAAAAACACCTTATTGCAATGTATAAACGCATGGTTTATAGGGCATGTACGCAGATGATTGGAGCTGTTGGGCTGCAATAAATGCACCAGGCAGATAATCTTTTGAGCAATGCACTTCCACATTGCTTGGTCTTATCTCATAGGAAAGTAAAGCAGCACCAGACTTATTAGCTGTGAAGCAAATGCCAAAAGGCTCATCATGTGCAAAACAGGTGGAGGCTGGTTCTAGACGCTGTGGCCAGCCATGGCTAATTGCAGCTGGCAAATCCATAAATACCAAGTTTTACGGTGGCTTACTGACCTCATAAGTCAACCAGACATCGGAGGATTTGTGATGCAGTCAAACATCCTAAGGATCAAAGGCAAGACATTTTTTTTACTTGTTTTCAAGGGGGCACTTCACAAGGTATGGGGATTGAGCAGCTAAATATGTCCTCCATCAAGAAAAACAACCCCGTAGCCTTTGAGCAACCCACACTGTGCTCGCTGTTGAGTCACATCTCACATGCCTGTCTCTCTGAGCTGACCTTACTCACTGCATTGCTAATGCTCACCTCATGATATCATTTTTCCCAGATAAGTTGCTGCAGATGATTGATTGCACACAATATTAATCCTTCTCTTCCTTCATGCCTGATCCTTCTTTATAATGCCAACCTCTCCGCTTGGAAATTCGTTATGTTGCCCTGGCTATTAGTGGAGATATGAAGCAGTTTTGGAAGAGGTGCTGGCCAAAATAGCAGCTATCAGGATATTTATGAGCAGCTGTGATTGCCGGAGCTCGGGGTGGTATTTTACACAGTAACCTCATTTGGGCAGCTGGTAACTGCATTCGCTCTGTGTTAATGAAAGCAGCAACAGCGTAACCTGCTTTATTGTATGACTTCTCACGTGGACCTGCTGAATTTTCCTCTAATTGCAATTCAATTTGCAGTGATAAATAGCTTAATAAGCGAAAATGGGCTTGACTTCTGTTGTTTATGGCTCCTTATGGCTTAGGGGAGTGTTACACGATGCTGCATCTCATGGAAACACAACTTGGAGCTTCAAAAGCCGGCTGCTCAACTGTTAGCTGTTGTCGTGCTGTGTTTTTTGACAGGCATCAGAAGGGGAATAACAAGTTGTTTTACCCAGCACTAGGGAAAGATGAGCTGGGGGTACAGTTCCCAAATGCCTTGCATTTATTTTTCCTTTTTCACTGGGAAAATGGCATTGCTTGGCTAGTGTTGGCCTGGGGAAGTCAGTGATGAACTCTTAGTTTGTGCTGGTTTTTGGGTGAAAGGGGTGTTTATGTGGTGGTTGCTTGCAAAAGGGACTCAGGTTGAAGAGAGCATCTAGCACAGCCTCAGGTCTGCAGGGCAGCAGGACTGACCATGCCTGGGCTCTCACCTGGCTTGGTGTTTTTCCAAAATAATTTGGTTCTCTTATGCGTTTCATGGCTGTGGCTGGGAAGTTTCCATTGCTGGCTGCCATGGAGGGAGGCATTATGTTTTGCTGCTGGACCTCTTTGATTTAAATTTCCAATTCCTTCACAGTTTGTTTGGTTTTGATTGGTTTTATCTGGGTTTTTTTGTTTTTTTTTTTTAATCTAATAGCTTTGTATTGCTACATTTGCAGAAGACTCCTTCTGTGGAGGCTGAATGCAACTAGTTGGTGGCAGGAAGCTTTCCTTCCAGTGGGTAAGCCGAGTACTGACAAGTGGTTTGGCTGTCTCTCAGCATCCTAAAACTGGCAACAAATCAGATAAATTGCAGGAAGGTCATGGATGACAGCAGGGAGGATGTGCAGCAAAATGAATTGAGCGAGACTCTTGCTTTTCTGTTCAGCCCCAAAGAGATCTCCTCTCCCTACTCCTTAGTCTTGCCTCGCAAAGCAAGACTTTAGCTGATGTGCTCAGTAAGGGACACAGTTTGGTAAGACAGACTTGGGGGCAGCAGCTCAAGTTGCAGGGAGCTGCCTAACGTCAGGGTTGGCAGCTTCTTCCCTGGTGTTTTTTGATCCGCTCGCAGCCTTTGGGTTGCTTTCCGTCACTTCTGCATTCCTGACTTTCTCTGTTTTCTGTCACTAATCCCAAATCCTGCTCAAGTTGGGCATTAGCGCTGGCTGCCTCACATGGGCAGACATGCTGCTCTGAAATGTCCACTTGGCCTCCTCCTGCCAGCGCCCATGGGGATGTCAGGACTCGAGGTGACTCAGGGATGTAGATGTTCCCCTTCTCCTGATGCACAGGCTCAAACCTTCCCAAACCATCTCAGCACTGTGCATGGTTTTGGGTCCACACTGGAAAAACACCCCTCCAGCCTACACCAAGAAAGCTGTGGTCTTGCCTGGGTCATAAATACCATCGTTTTAAACGCTTATACCCTACTTATTGGAAGTTGCACTTGCTATCCAGGTAAAGATCCCCTGGGAAAAGGGAACATGCTGAAAAAAGCCCCAAGTGACTCCAGCCAGATGCTGGGCGTTTTCTCCAAAGCTAGTGATTTGTGATTTGCTGCTGACAGCATGAACTGGTGTTAAGTTATTAAATTGCAGATGAGCTCATCACTTGGCCTTGAACAAGTTTCAGCCTTGAGTGGCTTTAAAATATTACATGTGGTGGAAAAGAGACAATGCTGGTGTGGCAGAGAGATTTAGGGAGCAGCTGAGAAAGACATCTGTGCATAAAAAGTGTGTACCAGGGGGGAGGAGGGAATACTTTGTGTGAAAAATGTAAGCTCTCCCAGGAGAGAAGAGGAGAAATTCTCTGATTTATTGGTTCTACATTTTAATTTTAGCTTAAGAGAAAGTTGTCAGAGTTTTGAGATGCTTAAAGAGAAGTGGCAAGATGCTAAGCCTGGTTTGATCCTCAAAGATCCCAGTGTGTTGAGAGCTGCGTGTGCAGGATTACTTTTACCAAGCCCCCAGACTGGCTCCTTCGGTAGCGTGTGGTGTTTGCCAGCGATGCCGTGTGACCATGTGCCAAATTCAGCTCTTACTTCATGTTTGCTTAATCCTAATGTTAAGCTTCACCTGACTGAGAAGCTAACAGCCACACTGCTGTTAGGAGAGGTGTTTCTCTCCCTGAAGGAGTGGGAGTTTCCTTTGGGGATCTCCCTGCCCTACATTATCTGCAAAATTTCTATGTCTCCCTTTTTTCCCCTCTTGCAAAGGAGCCCGAGCTCCTGAACCCACCTGGTTCTGCGCAGTTGCCTGTGGATCCATGCGGTGCCAAAATACATGAGGAGGAAGATGGTCTTGAACAAAGGAATTATTTTTTCCAGCCTAATTGAAGCCAACCATGCCAGCGCAGCCTTGGTGGGCTGGCCTGGCCGTCACCATGCTGCTCCTGGGGGGCACAGTGCACACCCTCATCTTAACTCTAGATCTCGATGCTGAGATTAATTTTTTTTAAGTGCCGACTTGGCAGAAGCTGTGGGATAGATCATAAACTGGTTCAGTCTCTTTATTTTTCAAACTAGATATGTTTGCAATCAGTGGGCATGTTGGCCAGTTGGGTTTTGTGGCCAGCTGGATTTGTTGTTTTGGGACTTTTTTGGTGCTCTCGGCAAGGGAGAACAGCCTCACATGTGTGGTGTTTTAACTGTCTCAGCTCTTTTTTACCCAATGGCGTGTTTGCAGTCAAAGCGTCAGCAATGCTGGTGTTAACTCAGTCAGTGCTGTGGTGATGCCCCTAAAAATAACGAGAAAACCAGGAAGCTGAAGACTTGCTACCTCGTTTGTGGCATGAGCTGTAATTGCACACAGTGCGAGATCCCTCTGGCTGCTACAGCCAGTGTCTGAAGGCAGAATATGTGGGGGTTTTTTAAGTGAAGGTGTGTCTGAAGTCACAGAGCATCATCACCTACATTGGGGCCAGAGAATCTCTGAGCAAAGGACAGGCTCCAATTTATTGCAGGGCATCAAGGTGTTACTGGCTTGGATTTGCTGTATTAAAATGCTGTGGGCAGGAGAAAGGGAACTTTTTCATGTAAATTATTAATAAATTGCATGTGTGGCTGTCAATAATGAGCTGAAAACTGTGACCCTGGAGCAGCCAAGCTCGGAGGCATCAGCTGAAGGAATGAAGGCTGTCTTGGGGTGTTTTTCACACACACCTAAGCTGATCGAATTGCAGAGTGTTGCCAGGACTTGGGGACTGTCCCCACCCTCAGCCACACATTTCTGTCCCTATCTGTGTCCTGGGTCTGACAGGGATCATGGATTTCTGATAGTTGAAGCTCCTGAATTGTATTTCTGTTTTTCTGCCTGGTCTTCATCCATGTGTACATGTACAACAGATGTACATGTACACAGATCTCCGATCTGTGATTATCTGTCAGTCAGAGAGGGACCTGGGGTTGTTGATTGACAGCCAGCTAAATATGAGCCAGCAGGGTGCCCAGGTGGCCAAGAAGGCCAATGGCATCCTGGCTTGTATCAGCACTAGCGTGGCCAGCAGGGACAGGGAAGTGATCTTGCTCCTGTACTCGGCACTGGTGAGGCCGCACCTCGATGATTGTGTTGTTTTGGGCCCCTCACTACAAAAAGGACATTGAATTACTGGAGCGTGTCCAGAGAAGGGCAACGGAGCTGGTGCAGGGTCTGGAGCACAGGTGTGATGGGGAGCGGCTGAGGGAACTGGGGGGGTTTAGTCTGGAGAAGAGGAGGCTGAGGGGAGACCTCGTCGCCCTCTACAACTCCCTGAAAGGAGGGTGCAGAGAGCTGGGGATGAGCCTCTTTAACCAAGTAATGAGTGATAGGACAAGAGGTAAGGGCCTCAAGTTGCACCAGGGAAGATTGAGACTGGATATTAGGAAGTATTTCTTTCCAGAAGGGGTTGTTGGGCATTGGAATGGGCTGCCCAGGGCGGGGGTGGAGTCCCCATCCCTGGAGGTGTTTAAGAGTCGGGTTGACATAGCGCTTAGGGATATGGTGTAGTTGGGAACTGTCAATGTTAGGCTAATGGTTGGACTGGATGATCTTCAAGGTCTTTTCCAACCTAGACAATTGTGTGATTCTGTGAAAGCTACTTTCTTATTGCCACGTTGAATTTTGATTTCCCACAACAGCAGCTATGTCCAACCCTACTGCACTTCTATTTGTTAGGGCAAAAGCTGCATTTATACTGTGAGGGCTGGGAGCTGTGGTGCTTTGGCTGTAGCACATATTTGAGATTGACAGCTTCTCAAATTTGCAGGGCTTAACATCTCACTGAGCTGCTCTGCTCAGCCCTGTAAGGGAGATAATGCCTTCCTTTTAAATGCATTGTTCCTAAATGTAAGTACTTGCGGTTGTGGGTGACAAGCGCAATTTGCATTTGTGAGATGCTCTAACTTCCTCTACATGGCAAGTTCTGCAGAAGTGCAAAATATTCAATAAATAACAAGTTAGTAGTCAAAACTACTGCCTTTTGTAGGATGATGGTGAATAATATTGTCCCAACCCTGTGTGGTGTGTCTGACACTTTTCAGGTTTTTTTAATTGAGTCATTTAGCCAGACTGAGACTCCGACATGGCCAAGTAGACCTTCCTATTACTGGCACCTTATAAATAACTTTTATGTTTCACTTTCCCCAGCTCCACATGACAGCACCCTCTGTCCTTGGGGTCCCCTCCTGTATTTCATCCCTGTAGCTGGTTGGTTTTCCCTAAGAAGAGGACCAGAGCACCAAATGCTTTCCCCTTTATGCTTTTTTCTTGCGTTGCTCGTTCCTTTTTCACCTGAAACTTGCATCTCATTTTTGCAGCTCGGCTCTTTTCAGCCTCAAATTCTTTGTAGAACTGGACCAGTTTGGTTTGCTGGCACTATGATTAATCCCTGGGAGCGCTGCCATTAGACTGGGCAGCAGGCCTTTTCACCCCCCAGAGACATATGTTTTCAAACATCATGAAACTCTTCATGCCAGATGCCACCAGCTATGTGGGAGGACTTGGCATTTGATGCTGTTGTGGACAAGTCTCTATCTCCAGTGTGGCTGTTCTTGGGGGTCAGGAGTAATTGCCTCAATGCTAGTGGAGATACAGATATGAGGATTTCATCATTGCCTGATTTTTCATGGATAGTTGAAATGATTCCTCATTTGTGCTGTGTTTTGGTTCAAGAAGCAGGAATAGACACTCAGAGCTGGACCATCCCACCAACTTACAGACCCAGCTCCCATTGCCAGTGAGGACTTGAAGGACCAGTGGTTGTGGCTTCCTATGCAAGTGTTTGCACTGGATCAATGCTGGTGGTCAGTTCTTCCTTACCAAGTAACATCTCCACTCTTCAGTGGTGGCTGTCAAACAACTGTTTCCATGTTGTTTCGGTAGTGTAGGGGCTCTACCTCACCAAAATGCATGGCAGGGTGACAGGCAGGTCTCAGCGTGGGTATGTCCCTGCCCACTGAGTCTTGTAGAGGTCATCTGGAAAGTAAATGCCTTGGTGTAGGTGTGGTGGTGTCTTGGCTATGGGAAGGTGGATGCATTACCCAAAGGAGAGATGAATTTCCTGAAATGCAGTAGGACCCATGGGTCTTCATTTTGCTAAATCCCATCCATGCCAAGTAGAGGAGGCTGCTTCTGGGCTTTACTCTTCAAAAGCGAAAGCAGACCTTTGAAGAGAAATACAAACCATCTTATTCCTGTCAAAAATAAAAGGCAAAAGGGAAGTGACTTGCTCAAGCTCACCCATTAAGGCAGGGCTGGAAAATGAGCTGGCTCTCCTGGAGCTCCAGTGTTGGAGGGGACCTGTGAGGTGCATCTCCTTGATGGACTGGCTCTAGCCATGGCTGGTGAACCTTGCTGCATCGTGCCTTCATCTGAGAGAAGTGCTGTCCTCTCCCCTGATCGGCTGCTGCTGAGAAACAAAACATAGCGTAGATAAAATACTTGAATTAAAAGGAGTACACTATATATAACCCTTCCCCTCCTCGTCCCTGTGCACTAACATATTTCGTATAATGGTGAGTTCTCTGCCAAAATTCCTCAAATTATTATGTCTAAGGATTGCAAATCATAGAAAATAGTCTTGGAGGGGACCTCAGGAGGTCTGATCCATCCCTAGGGCAAGATCAGCTTGATCTGAACTGTTCCTGACACATCCTTGTCCAGTCTCCAATGGCAGAACCTCCACCCCTTCCCCAGGCAATCTAGTCCAGCACTTTGCTTTTCCCACACACCCCCAATTTATCCTCCTGTTTCTATTGCTGCAATTTTAGGCTCATTCTTTCCTCCCTATGCACAGCAGACCCAGAAGCACATCTGTGCTATATTTATTCTCCAATTCCAGTTTCACGCCGATTGAGTGGTCATGTTCTCTGGAGTCATCTTTGATTTTACCTTGTTGCAAGCACACTGTTCGCCCGGTGGATTTATGGCTTGTGAGTGGCATGAGGGTGTTCATCCTGCAGCCCCAACGCCTCTTTTCGGAGCAGATAAAGCACAGGAGTGCAGCTTTCCCCAGGGTCACGTGCTTATGTGTCCCTTCCTTGTGTGGGTGGTGGTGGGGATCATTTTCTTCTTGGCTTCTTCATGGGAACCACCAATGTGGGCTAATTTTAAGATCCATGCTAGCACTGGCTTTTGTAGCACATCTAATATTGTTCCTTTACCCTGTTTTCTGCAGGATTTAGGAATGGAGTCAACCTCCCTGGATGATGTTCTCTATCGATATGCCAGCTTTCGAAACCTGGTGGATCCAATCACTCATGACTTGATCATCAGCCTTGCTAGATACATCCACTGCCCCAAACCGGTAGGTACCATGGTCTCATCACAGCTCCATAACTGTGCTGGCTTGGGAAACCGCTCTGCTGGGAGCATGGAACTTCTCCCTGAATGCCAGAGAAAAAGCCTCCTGATTACTGCTGTGGTTGTGTGTCTTTGGACCAAGAGGACCAGCTTGGAGATTGTGGTTTGATTGCACAGTATTGGGCTTTCCAGCTGACCAAGTGACATTTGCCTAATATCAGTACTTTGGGTGTTAACACCTTGTTTTGCAAATTATTTCTGCTTTCTGCCACTTCATGTTTTTACGTTGAAGACCTTACCCCATCAGAAACACTTTCTGCCTCACAAGGATAACACACCATTCCTCGCCCTTGTGCAATATTTATCATGGCCCCAAATGACGAGAGAGTCCTTGGCTATGCCTTCAAGGCCAGGTTTCTAAAAAAGCGCAGCCTCTGTGGGCTACTCTTTGGGCTCTGACATGAGCAGGTTTCTCTGTGAGTGCAGCCCCAGGCAGATGTGGGCTTTTAAAACTCTTGGCCCCATTTGCTCACTGGTGGCTGTAGCAGCATAAGGGCTTTTGAAAATCCCAGGCTGGCTCCCTCCATTCCATGGTAAATGTGGCTTTGCATGGTGGCCACTGGTTGTTTGGATTATTAAGGTTTCTTTCCCCAGGCTTTCTTTTAAATAAGCAATATTGTCGGTATCTGATTCACAGAGCAGCACAGGCTTAGAAAGGTGTGAAATGTCTGAGCTCTCAAAACACACTGGATAAGGAGGAAGAGGGGTAAGAGGGAAGACCAAAATTTACCGGACAGCGATCGCAGGAGATGTAGGTGGCATCAGATCTCTGAGGATTTTTGATCTTTTAGTCCTCCTGTGCTGCAGTTCCCTACCTGTAATTTTGGAAGGATGGCACAACTGCTAAATCAATGTGATGTGTCCTGGCACTACAGTCATGGTGTCATGTCATGCACCAAAGATGAATTGGTTGCAAACATCTGAGATGTGCACCTTTCAAAGGAGATACCTTTCTTCTGCAAAGCATCATGCAGGCTGTAGGGCAAGGGGGAGCTCTCTCAACTCCTCTTGAAATTCCTAGGAATGGGCTTCCTCCTAAAGAGACATTTCTATCTGTGTTTCATCTTGTTCTGGTACAGGTCAGAGTGTGGCCGGGGAGCTGAAGGCTCATCTATTATGGTTGTGTTTTTCTTCTCCCCTACACATTGCTTGTCAGGAATTAAAGTCACATTTAAAACAAATGGTGTGAATTGTAGGAAGAGGCTGAGTGATGTTTTCCAGTAAGCCCAAAGGAGGGTTTGCAGAGCTTCCTGGTGGGATGTCTCCATCTTAACAACTTCCTTGGGAGTGTGGGAGCTGCGTGGCTTCCCTGAACTTGCTGCCTGGAACCAATAAGCTACTAAAAAGTTCACTTTGAGCAAAAAGGAAGCCCTTCTACCCCCATAACCTGCATTTGGCTCTGGTCATGCTTGCAGATGTGATGGAGCTCTGTTTGAGGGCAACCAGGAACAACCTCCCAAGAATCTCCTTCCTTGTCCTCCAAACCCTTCCCATGCCTTTTTGTCCCTGGGAAAGAGCTGCCTGGAGCAGCACCATGGCATCAATCATCCAGATTCATTGCAGCATGTAAGACTTTGTACATTGACGTAACCTGGAGCAGGGAGGAGAGGTGCAAATGGCCCAGGGCGGGTGTGTACCTGATGTTTGTGGGTCCATTCCCTGTGATACAGAGGGGTGCAGCCCTTTCTGCAGCCTTCCTGAAGGGCAGCACCACCAATGTTCCAGCAATGTCTTGGGGGGGACATCTGAGCAAGACCCAGCTCCTGTTGGGGATCACATGGTGAACCCCAGATATTTTTCAGGTGTTCCTGAAGGGGATGTGTATATCTTCCAGCAGGTCCCAGCGAGCTCATCAGGGTGCTGAATTTCTGCCAAGAGTACACTTGTTGCGCTCTGTATCCTTGGATTTTGTTGGAGGGGGTTGTTGTTTGTTTATTTTTTCCTCCTGGAGACAGCAAACTCAGAGCTAGCTCATCTGTTCTCATCTCTGCTGCTGAACTGCAAGGCATTTACCCATGTCATGCCTCCTTTTGACTTGCATGTGGCATTTTTAACCTCTTCTTGGGAAGGGATCATCCATAGGTGTGATGGGGCACGGGTCCAAGCTGGGACCTGCAGGCATCGCTCTCCTGTACTTACTGCTAATAATGGGTCTTTAATTTCCTGTAAGAGTGTATGAAGGGAGAGTCATTCATTGCTGCTTCTTGTCGATGTTTTACTTAATAATAGCCTCCACCAGTATTTAAAAATGAGGGAAATTGCTTTTTTGAAATATTTGAAGATTTCTTTAATTTTGCTGAGGAAAAGCCAAGGTGATGCTTGGGGTGTGTCTGCCTGGGCTATGGTGTGAAACTGGCTCTGGAAGTGCTTCATAAAACTCTCTACACTCAATAAACCACGTTGGGAAGGGTGGAGCGGGTGCAGCAGCGTGCAGACATGGCTCAGGGGCAGCAGGGACCCAAATCTCCATCTCCAGACCAAGGATGGATGTCCCATATCCTACAGCGTGAGCTCAAGATACAGACACATCCCAGTGCTGCATAGCTAAACCTGTGTGAGAATACCGATATATCCCTTTCCCTTTTCTTATGGAGAACAAGATCCTTTCCTCTCTCCTCCCCCATGGGGCAATGAGATGGGAAACTGGAGAAACCTATTTTGACAGGCATGTTTCCAGGCAGAGAGGCCCTGTTCCCCCACTGAGGTTACCCTTTTCCAAAGCATCGTGACTAAGCTGGTTTCTCCTCCACATTTTACCCTGGGAGACTAATGGTGAGCTGTGGCCAAGTGTGTGCTCTGCGCTCCTCGTAAAAATAACCTGAGGCCACTCATGCAACAGCGAATTGCTCTGCTGCTGAATACCTGCTTTCGCATGTCTCCCTGCACGTTTCTTTTGGCACTAAGTGCTGTGAAGGAATTAGTGCCAGTGTAAGCATAGAGATGCAAACTCCTAGTACTGAATCATGGGCTCCTAGCAGACCGTGGTGGTAAAACGTGCAATAGCAAACCCAAATAAATCCAGCACTGAGGCTCTTCTGCACGAGCTGCCGCTCGTTGGACGCACTTGGTCCTCTTCCCCTCCTTTGCACAGCTCGGGGTTTGCACCACGCCGTGCAGTTGCTTTGGTGCCTGAGCAAGGGACAGCTTCTCTGGGGCAGTGGTCCCTTACAAGGCGGCTGTGGCAAATGCTGGCAGGTGGCAAGTGTTCGCAAGAGAGCGGTGACAGCTGTATTAATGCAGCAAAGAAAACATCACCATATTCTGCTGTGCAGCGAGGCGCTCCACCAGAGACCCACAGGGGCTCACAGACAGTTGCTAAGCCCTGGAGCATCCCTGGGAGATTGATGGGTGTTGCCTTGGAGAGGAAAGCAGGGACTGTGCAGTTGACAAGTCCAACAACAGCAGGACTGTGCTGCAGCTCCTAGTCCATGACAGCCTTTCTTGGGCTTTGGGTGCCACTGACTGTGCTTTAAACCCTCTTTTTATTGGCACCTCAGGATTCTGGATGAAAAGTAATTTCATGCCAGTGTCTAGTGGTGGTTTTCTGAGATGCTGATTTTTTTCATGTCCCCAGAAACTTGCATGTCTTAGTCACCTGGGTTATTTTCCAGCATCCAGTCCTCTTTACCCCCAGACCTCTTTCCCTCCCTGCAGCTTCTTTGACAGAGACTTGGGGGCAGCGTACGAGAGCAGGAGAAAGCTCAGGGCCAGGAGTGTTGCAGAAGTGTTGGCTTTTACTCTGCCTGCTGAAGGTATGCCATTGCATCCCATGGCATGAATATACATGAATATGTAGGTTGAGGCAGCTGTGAACTTGCCCACATCCATACAGAGGTGGAACAGATGGGGCTGACCCAGCTGACTTTGGTCCCTATTTACCTGCTCTATGAAATACATGTCTGCTCAGGGTTATGGGGTCTTGCTTTCCTCCTCCCTTCTGGAGAGAGCACTTCCCTGGCTTTCTGTACGTTGCTTTTTTTCACTCAGCCTCTATTTATACCACCCTTAGCTTAAAGGTGACCCCTTGGTCTCTCCTCTGAGCTAAAATAAAAGTTGAATCGTTTTTCCGAGCTCTGGGTAAACACATCCTGGTCTGTATGGCCAGAAAAAAGTTGGCCTGGGCTCTCCAACGTGGCTGTGGCTCAGCACAGTTCGGTGGATGCTTATTCCAGCAAGTAAATTCAAACCAGCAGCAAGGCAAAAAATTTAACTTGTGCTGGAGCAGCCTGGAGTGCTTTGAATGAGCCCGCGTGCGGAAATTGTTTTGGGTGAGCTTTCATATGGACGTCAGGGTATATTGTGTAAAGGCTGGATCGTGTGTCTCCAGACCCCACTGAGATCCCAGCCTTCCCTAAGGCGCTTGTTTTCAGGTGACTTTTACTAAAGGAGCCAAGTGAAAACTCTTTTCCAGATCACTTGGAAGTCAGGGTTTGGATTTGTTCCCATCCTTATGTGAATGAACCTGGGTGTCTTGAATACCCCTTCCTTGAGGGACTGGGACATGCCTGCAGCACGACCCCACAGCGTCTCCAGAAATGCTGATGGAGCCATGAGAGAGCATCTGCCCAGCTCTAGCTGTGGCTTGCTGGGCTTTCAGATCGAATAAATGCTGCCGTTGCATGTGAACATTGTGTTGAGTGTTGGTTGTAGGTGTTGCACTCTGTATTTATCACCTTGTGCAGCTATTGTGAACCTTTGGAGTTTATTATGCCTTAGAAGAGGCAGTTGTGCAGCAAGTTTTCCAATGTCAGTTCAAGGGGGTGTTTGCATAGGATCAAAGACATTTGAACAAGTGTTTTCTTCCCCATGGCCATGACCTTGGGGCAGTCTTTTATCTTCCTGCCTCTCTCCAGCCCCATGGAAAGGGGCCAGGCGAGTCCCTCAGCAAGCGGCTCCGCTCTGGGCACGGCTCACAGCTGCCCCTTTCCAAAACGGGGTGCCAGGGTAAGGAGGGAGTTGGTGCTACTGGTGCTCTTGGACCCTGAGGTGATGTCTGTCGGTCCAGGGTTGCCTTGTGAACAGGGAAAGGGAAAAAAATGATTTGGCAAATCCGCATGGCGTGGGACTGAGCTGCCCCGATGCCCTGTATCTTTCCTGCAGCCGCTCAGGTTTCCAGTGGGAGTCATTCCAGGCAAAGGAGCTGAAAACACAAACACGTAAGGAGCAAAGGGCCCCCATAAAAAATTCACAGCTCCTTTTGCCAGCAGGAATAGCTGGCCATAAACTATTGGAAAATTAAACCGGTTTATTTTTTCCACAGACCAAAGCCACATGTATGGATGACTGATGACCATGATAGGGAGTGAGTCAGGCTTTCCTCCAGCTTGAGGACTTGTTGAACGTGGGATAAGTGCTGAGCAGAGCCGGGGGAGAGGAGAAAGTGAAGCCTTGGGCAAAGGCTGCTTTTTTTCCCTTGCAACTTTGGGATGTTTGATTGCACCAGCTTTTACTGTCCTGGGGACGTACTGTAGAAGCTCTTCCAACCCCTGAAGGCTGCCCAGAGTAAATGCAAAATGAGATTTTGGCTTTGCTGATCCCTATCCTGCTGCTTTCTGTGGAGAAAGGCTTTTCTGCTGGTTGGTGGCCGCAGAAGGGCTGGCAGAACAGCTTAGCAAAACCCCATCCCAAAGTCCAGCTTTGCCTGTCCATTCTCCTGTTGGTGCCTGCACCTCTAAGGGTGCAGCTCCACTAAGACGACAGGTGAAAGATGCAACCCTGTTTGCAGGTAGGGTGCTAGATACGGGCAAACATCTTGGTGTGGAAGCTGTGTACAGCAGATAACGTGATCCTCAGCTTCCCCACCAAAATTCATAGTGTTTCAAGATATATGGTGACAGCAATGTGTCAGGGAGGGCATTTAAAAACTCTTCTAAGCAATTGATGTAGCTGGAGAGGTGACGTGCTGGGACTGGAAGCAAAATGGATTTTTTCCATGTAGCTCTGGATAGAGTGAAGATCTATTTTCTTGTTCGCTTCTGTGTCATTTGAGAAATATATGCTTAGCTGGCTCAGATGTCTTTTCCTGCATGAGCTCTAAATTGATCAGGTTTGCCGTATGGGTTTGATTACATGAATTGTCACCCATGAAAACAAGAAAGTATAGAAAGAAAAAGTGGTGATTGTGACTCGGATGAAATAATCTATTTCTAACCCTTCTTCAGCCCCGTGGTGTAAGGTTTTAACTTCTAAATTTTGTTGGGTTTTTTATGCTCTTCATTTTTAAACTGTGTTATTTCTGATGGAGTTGCATTGAAGCTTAAAATGAGCATTTTCCCTCTTATTTACTATCCAGTGTGCTGTGGCATGTGGCTAAAACTGTATTAATAAACTCAGTTTATACAGGACAAATATAATCAGGATACTGTGACTGCCAGCTCAGTGCATTTATTCCCAAACCAAGCACATAATCCACTCCTCCACCATCCATGTTATTATTTGATCTTGAATTCAAATTATCATTCCAAGTTTCTGACATCACATTTATTTTTACAGCAGTATGAGCTGAAATTATAGGTATGAAGTGATGACACATTGAGGGACACTCAGGCACAGTCTGTCGGGTGAGCTTGTCAGCCTTAACGAGTTTCTTACCTTTCCCTTTTGCTATTAGATGTGCAAGGAAAATGCGTCTCACACATCTTGCAAAGCTCTCAGATTCCAGGTGCAAAGTGCTACAAGAGCACTAAGTATTATTTGTTCTTTGCTGTAAGAAACATCATAAAAGGAAGCTGATTATGAATGAAAACCCTCTAATACCTGATATAAAAGCAAAGGGGATGATGGGGATTCAGCTAAGTCAATTGTATTCTGTATTGATGGCCCCCTTTTTTTTTTTTCTTTTTTTTTGCTGGTCTTGCTCCAAGTGTGAAGATCACTCTTTATGGGTATTGAAGACATCTGCAATACATTAAAATATCCAGCAGTATGAAACAGGCTGCGAAGCTCAGACCCCACTAACGACAGCTCTGGTTCTTTCGTAACTTCATTGTGTCGTGCCCTCTGCTCATCTTTTCTTTGCAAAAAGTGAGATGTTCTCTAAAGCCCTTGTGTGTGAACTAAAGCTGAGTAGAGTGCCTTGGAAACAGGGGAAAATTGCACTTCACAGGTTTTTTAAAATACTAAGGCTAAAAGGGAATAATGGTGAGGTCTAGATGGGCTGTGATGGTATCACTGCTGTCAAATTATTGGTTTCGTATGTGAAGCAGGACTGCAGAGGGACAGGGGCTGAGCCCTGCCTCTGCCTCCCTGTCCAAACCCCGTGTGATATGAGGAAGCCCTTGCTGTCCTTGTCCCTCCCTGCCTGATGAATTTGCTCCCCAGCACTCAGCCTGTTTGCACATGGGGATGTTGAGCAATTAATCACACTCTGATCTGTGGCACTGTTCTGCTAGCATCTATTTTTCTTTTTAAAAAAATACATGTCGCCAACATCAGCGAGGAAGTGGCAGGATGCAACCCTTTATTTAAGCACGCTTCGTGGTGTAGGAATCCAGGGAGAGTGTTCCTCTCCTTTTAAAAAAACCCACATTAAAATGTCAGGTAGATTATCTATATTTCAAGCAATAGCAACGTATAATGGATGCTGAATCTGTATTTCCCCACAGCATGAGTATCACAGCTGTAGGACCAATTGGCCTCTGTTGGTGCAAGACACTAATTTTTTGTTAGAGGCATGTGTGTGTAGGGCTTGTTTGCCCTTAATGCCTGGGCTGCTTTGTTTTCCCCTCTCTGAGGCAGTGTGTGATGGGGTAACCCCCCTTTCTGGCTAACTAGTGTCTCCCTTGGATACCTGGACTAATTTATGAAAATTATAGCCTATTTATGAAAATTAGGTATCTCTTTACAGACTTTTATACCAGTTGTGTCTCTGAGGGAAATTCAGCTTGTGATGGGAGTTATGTCTGTTCGGTGCAGAAGGGGTAGGCGTGGGGGAGCAGCCTGGGGAAGACCACCTGGCACACCCTGTTATCAGTGACATAAAAACTTCCCTTGGATTAAAAAGTATTGAAGTTTTTTATGGGTTTGGGCTAAGGCATGGCAGCGTGTGCAGCTCTTACTGCAGTGTGGAGAGACAAAGAAGCCTTTCTCACGTTCCCAGCTATCTAACTGATACCATGTCGGGGTCAGTGAATAGAGAATCTGTGATTTGAAAGTCTCTGAAATGCTGCAGCAGAATTTGGGATGAAAGAGGCTGTATAAACACAAATGGATATTGGATGAGCTGAATGAGGCTTTTCAAAAAAGAAAAAAAAAAAAAAGTCCAGTGAGGCCAGGATGACTTTTATCAAACTTTTATCTTTTTATCTCTTTTGGGTTGTTTAAACCCAAACTCTCAATGCCGGCTGGCAGAATTGCCGCGCCCCTCACTCAGTTCCCATAATAATAAGATGACCTTTCCTAACCACTGCATAGCCATCTGCAAACCCTCCTAAATGCCACAGGGTAGATTTTTGTCAGCTTGGAGATGGATTTTACAATGCCTTCAAAATGTCAGGTGCCACGCGAGCCGGCAAGTGAAGTGCGAAGCACTGCGTGCACAGCTTCCCCTCTTCTGCCAAGCAGTCGAGAGCATCTTGGGTGCCACCAGTTGTCAGTGATGGGCATCATCACACAGGTCGGAGCCAGAGCAGAAGATTAAGAAAAAGAACCAGGAGCAGGAAAAGATATCTCACGGTGGCCCTATTTTTTCTCAAAAGGCAGCAGTTGTCAAGCACCTGAAGTAAACTTAAGAGCTGAAACCAAAGCAGAAGAGAAGGGAGAAGGGGGCAGGTCAGCACAAGTATTTTAATGCCAAAAAGAGGAGGAATAATTCCATGGCTGCATTTTGGAAGGATCTACCAATTCCTAACAGTGGGTCAGTTGTTTCTTCCCCACCTCCTTTTTTCTCTTCCCAATTTCTTCTCCTCTAGAGAAAAAAACCCACAGAAGATGACATAGACCCCCCAGTGCCTCTGCTCTTGGCTCTGCCATTGAGGCTCCATGGCTGGACAGAGAAGATGTTCCCCTCACCTTGTTTCTTGGTGGCCTCCCCTTCATGGTGGGCAAGAAAAAGAGCCATAAGGGGTGCTCTGCTGTTGGTCGTGATGATCAAAGCTCACTATAGTGTTGGTGAAGGCTCTTGGAGAAGGGTCTAATGTTTGTCCTGTGGCAGCACCTGAGGCTCAGCAGCTCTGCTTTGACATAAAAGAAAAAATGCATTTTCACACGAGGTGCTTGGAGGGTTCAGGTTGTCTTCTGGAAAATAGTCTTTCCTCACCTCACACTTGCCCATCTACACCACCTCCTGTGAAGCCAGATCTTACCTGCCTTTTCTGTAGACCCTCAAGTCAATATAAGCAATGGTTGTCAGCTGCATGCTCTGCTCCACTTCCTGCAGACTGATATCAGCTTTCCAGGAGGGTTGTCAGAGGCAGCAGTTTTTGGTCTCCGGATGAAAGTGCTCTGAAATTTCAGAAAAGTCAGTTTGTTAATACACAGGAAGGGTTTGCTGCTCCGCCCTGTCTATGTGATAGAGCATAACAAGACTGCAAGTGCCTGAATGTGAAGAGCATCTGAACTGAGTCCCTGGTCTCTTACTCAATGCATTGCTCTCCTCCAAAACATGTCACCAAAGCAGCATGTCAAAGAACCACTCACATGCAATCCACGCCAGAAAAACAATTTGTGTCAAGCAGTCTTTGTCCCTTGCTCCCAGAAAATCACAAGATGGGGAATATAACTCGGAAAAACTGTGATGAAGAAGGATGAACAACTGAAGAAAGCATTTGCTGAGCTTCTTTCACTAGAGTTGGCAAGCTTGTGGACTATTTTGTGAACAATGCAATATGCTGCTTAGTAATTCAAATAAATGCTTGCAGCCTTAATGGGTCCCGCTGGTGTGCATGGCTATTTACCACTGTTCAGGCTCAGTGTCATGTTGATCTTGCTCCTGGCAGAAGAGTTTGCCTCAGCCTGGATGCTGCTGGTGCCATGTGAATGCAGACAACCTGGCTGAGCCTTCCCATGGGGCTAAAGCAGAGTCTGTGGGTGACGCTGTAGTTGCCCTAATTAACTTTGAATCTTTTCTAAGGACCCTTCTGGCATGGCTCTGGCAGTCAAGAGTTGTGTGTCATTGCACAGAAATACTGGTCAAAGGCAAGTTCCCATCCCCATCCTGAGCTGAGCATCCAGGACTGCCCGGCCCTGCCACACACTTCACCTGCAGCCTCTCCAATAATGGCGAGTAAGTGTCCCCGAGGGAAATGACGGCTGAAGGAACAGGTACCTCATTAAACAGTAACAACATATTTTATTGATGTTTTCTGATGGTAATTGACGTTTGAGTTCAGCTCATTTAGCTTTTAATCAGAACATAATTTACTGCAAAGGAAGGAAGCGTATTGATTCCCTGCCTCCTGGTGGGAGCGTTATTTATTTGCCTGGAGCACTGAAGAGTGTGCGGTGGGGACCCCTCCCACAGTGTGGCTGGAGGGAAGAGCTGGGTGACTTGGGCACTTGGATGGGTATTTTAATATCTGTTTCCAAACTAACTCACAGGTGTATGAATACTAAGCTAGCAAATGGTCTGCTGGCAATGTGGATTTGCAGAAATGAGTGGTTTAATAAGGAGAGTTTGAAGGTTTTAATAAGGAGGGGTTTCCTCTCTGTTGATAGGCCACTGCTGATGGCTGAGGAATTGCCCAGCCATGGATTATGGTTGACTCGGTTCAGGCAGAAGAGTCCTGCTCACCGTTTGTCAAGATGAGTGAAAGAAGCTGTAAGAGATACTATGACCCATTCTCAGCTATTCTGGGGCTGGAAGCAACTGGTACGTCCATTTTTCAACCCTGACCACCAAAGGCAGGGTCAGTGCCCAGGGCACGTTTTGGTTAGCCCTGTTGCATCCCGGTGCGACTGCTGCTCTCCAGCAAAGCAGGGGCAGTTCCCCAGCATCTGGAGGAAGGGATGGAGATGGTGGCATGTCCAGAGTCTGCAGAAGGGCAGAGAAGAGAGCCCTGCCAAGGAGCACATGGAGCTTAGCTAGCAAGGGCTCAGCAGAACTGAGTGATGTAGGTATGGGGTCCTATGTGATGGTGTCCCAAATCCTGACTTTGCCCCATGCAATGGACTTGAAGAAAATCCATTGGTTTCCATATACCCAAATTTCAGCTTCTTTGCTGGGTGCCATAGTCAGCCTTTGCAGTTGAGAAGTACTGAGTACCTGTGATGCTTCAGGGTGAGCCGAAAGCATTTGAGGATAAAACACTGTTACTACCAAGCAGCTCTCCATGCTAGTTCTTCAAGTCCTGTATGAAGAAGAGGAAGAACATTTTATCAGCATTTCACAGTAGGAGAAAGTGATACCTGGAGTTGGGAGGGGCTGTACACAACCCTGTGCTCATCGGGACTGAACCAAAACACCTCTGGGCCTTGGAAGGCTCGCATTTCCAGCACTCATCCTGGAATCTGAAGTTACTCGTGTTTAGCCCATCTGCAGCATCACAGCTGTCTTGACATATGCTTCAGGCTATTTCTTGGAGCAAGGAGAATTTTTGCCCTTTGCTGCTGATCTCCAAGCTCTTGCCTTTGCAGCCCCCAGCACAGAGTCGCCTCGCCAAGGCAGCTCTGCAGCCCCTTGGGGGTTTGACTGTGCCAGGTCTCTGAGGTGCTTTCACCCAGCCATTCAGAGGAGATGTGTGATGAGCAGCATTGCAGATTTGGGGTGGCTCAGGGCCCTGTGGCATGCTGATGAGGTGAGAGGAGCCCCTCTCTCTAGTTCACTCCACGTGTACGATATGTCCTCCTTCCCCAGGGAATCGCCAGATAATTGCTCCTTCCAGAGGGGATGCAGCTGAGCTGTCTCTGTAGGGCAAAAAGTAATAAAGAAATGCAAAGAGCTGAGTTCTCGCAGATAGGGAACTTGCCAGCAGGATTTTCAGCAATTGCTCTTCATAGATGGCAGGGACTGTGATTTCTGGCCAAAGTCCAGCAAGCGATTATCTCACAGTTTGGGGTATTTGGAGATTTGGGTAAGAGCTTTATCCCACCCTTTCCATCTTCAAAGAGTTTTGCAATCATTAGGTAATTTGCTAATCCTTCAGATTTCTCTGTCACTTCCAATTTTCTCCTTTCCATCCAGCTTTCCAGGAAATCCCCAGTACAGCTCTCGTGTCTGCGTTCGTAGTTTCACATCCGCTTGGAGCACTTGATGAAGTGGCCCTGCTCCCTCAAGCCTCCGTGCATCCCAGAGCTGTTGCTGGGAGAGCTTGGCTGGAGCGCAGCCACTGCTGTTAGCTGCTGCTTTGTTACTGTGATCTTATCTTTTTTTCTTTAAAAAAAAGAATTCCCAGTTCTCTTGTGCCTACAAGGGCCCCACAGCGGTTAATGAGCTGAAGGCGAGCGTTGCTCTGAGGGTTATGCCCTTGCCCTGGGATTCAGGTTTCTGTGCCTGCCTGCAGTGGGGAGCAATGAGAACTGATGCGAGGGGTTGCTGCCACCCCTTCCCAGGCTCTTGTGCACGTCACGAGACTCCCAGGGCTTGTGGCGAGGGGCTGAGAGCCCCTATGGAATGACATAAATATTTGCAGTGGTATCCTGGGGACACTCCTGCTCTCCTCCAACAGCAATAACAGACTGGACTGGGGTTTGCTTCCCGTGGGATCTGGTGTGGTGCAGCTGAGACACAGGCTCCATAGGAGACTTGTTGGGCTGGGAAAGTCTCTACGCAATGTCCTACATCTGGGACATAAATAACCAAATCATCTACTTCTGGTTTAACCCTGGGGGGAGAGGGGTACAAAGAACGGCAAGCAGTTCCTGTACTTAGCAGCAAAAGCAGGTGTTGGGCTCCGACCTGCAGTTCCCAATGGGATGCCCCCTGAGAAACTCTGGCTCCTGCAGAGAGCGTGGATGGGCAGGGTCTGGCTGAAAAGCCATGTTTACTCAGGGCAGGATGGTGGCAGGCATCACAGACGCTGTGCAAAGCTCCATGCACCCATCACTCTGCAGTATGTGTCTCCATCCTGTGTGTGTCACCTCCCGGCAGGGTCTGGGAGCCTGAAAAGCAAATAGAGGAGCCCCCCTGGAGACACAGTGCTTGCTGCAGCCTGAGGCCACACGGGCAAGTAGAGACATCAGGTCTGTAGGTGAGGGACGATCCTGTTTGCCAAAACATGGGGAAACTTTGCCTGCAAACTCTTGAGCAGTGACAGTGAGTGATGGGGAGCAGCTGAACCCTACTGGGGAGGAGCTGCCCAGGGACTCTGCATCCCCTAAGGCTCTGAAATCAGTCCTCCCTGTCTGTGTGTGTAGGAGGAAGGCGAGTGCCATCATCCACTGAATACACTGACTTCAGCAGACGTTAGAGGTTGGCACCTCTGACCCCTCTTCCCATTTTTAGTCCTGTCAGTGCAGCACCTCGCGTGTTTTTCTGTCTTTGCTGTTCTACACCAGGTGTAATGATTAACTCATGAGTTTGTTGTTTGCTGAGATATTTCCAGGGTAATGAATGATTTTTAGCTGCTTGCTTTGTTTTACGATAACTGCCTGTGTCTATCAGAAGGATACAGATGCATTTGTCATTAAAAGGATGATCCAGTGACCCTTCCAGGAATGAACACTGGCACCTAAACGGCCTTCCCATTAGTGACTTCGTTTATAGTGCTGAAGTGGGTCCAATTTATTTGGCTGAGGATGTGTCTGTCAGGAGCATGTGTTGGAGTGGTGATGCTCAAAACCCTCCTCCACAGTCACGGTTTTACTGTGCACATCTGAACTGAGGATGGAGTCAGTGGCATTAGGCAATGCAGCTATGGGTGCAAAGCAGCATGCAGATCCCTTGCCGTTCCCCACATCGTTTTGACTCCTGCTCATTTATCCTCTGCTGTGGAAGCTAAGCTGGGTACCCTCCAGTAGCTTGCTCAAAAGATTTTTGTATTATTTTTTGCAATTTCCCTTTATCTTACATGTTCTCCTCAGGGCTATCTATCACCTTGAATTTTATTGCCTTCTTTAATTGCTTCTCTGAAGTCCAAGTGTAATATTACTCCAGGATCCTTTTGAATAACTTCCTGAGTTGCTGCGATCCCATTCATCTTGTACTTCTGGCTCTCTTGATAAGCCCTATTGTACATTGCTTTTCATTTCAGTGTGTCAACACTGAATCTAATGTATGGCACTTTGGCCTTTCGTCAAAGCAGATGGTGAGCACTGCATCTAGCGGGGCCTGAGCTGCAAAATTGGTTCCCATTTCTTTGTTTCTACAAATTTCCTCTTTCAATGTTCTGCTACTGCTGTAGCTTCACCAGCTCCTAATTTGGGCTAGTTCAAGGCAGGGTTTAATTGCTGGGGTCCTTGGTAGTGTGTGATTGTCCTAGTGCTCCGCACTGTGTCGGGATGCCCAGTGTGTCCGGTGTAGATGTCCTCAGCCACGGCTTTCCCAGGTTTGGCAGTGGCTTTGTGGTGTCAGGCCAGTCCAGAGCTTGACTAGCCTGGCTGGTTGTTGTAGGAGTTGAATAGGAGCAAATCCTTTCTGAGAGCAAAAGAATTAACCTGGTGCTCAGTCCCTTGCTGGTCATCTTAGGGAGGTCAACATCCACTCCCATCTCTGCAACCAGCATGTGATGGCAAGATGGAGCGATCTCATGCCTTTTTTGTTTGGGCCGTGTTGGGGAGAGGGCTTGCACCATTGATTGATCTGCCTGGAAGCAGAGGGTTTGGGGTTTTTTGAACCATCAAGTTAATGCATGTGCCACACTCAATGGCTGTTTGGTTAACTTGATCAAAACCAGTTGCTCCTTTTGGACCAAGGAGTTAATGGGATCTTCTGGAGACTGGCTGCAGTCAGCGTGGTGAGGAGCAATGGGTCAGGCAGTTACCCTCAGCTTGAGAGCCTGGTTATCCCTGGGGGCAGGCCCAGAAGTCCCCAGGTTGAGGCCACTTATGGTTTGCACCAGTTGCTGACTTTCTCCCTCATTGAGTTTTATGTTGCTGTCGACCAGGACTCCACAAAACGTTAATTTTGCTGTGCTTGCTGCCAGAGCTGATGCTGTCTGCCCTGGCGCAGAGTACCTGCCATCTGCTAAGGGACACCTTCAGCCACTGCTCCTGCCAGTGTATCAGGCTGCTTTAATACAGTGGTGAAGACCAGAAGTGCTGCTTAAGCTACATGCTCTCAGCCCAGGGCTTGCAGCTAATCATGGCCACAACCTTCAATTAGTCTTACGCAAAAGCATTTTCAGTTTGGGGGCATGTTGTGCAGTAGCTGGGGCTGTCATTCCTGTTTCTGTGTACCTGGCCTGATCACTGCAGGCCTGGGCATGGGGTTTGAAATTATACTGGATGGTTTTGTTGCTGGGTTTGGGTTTTGCCAGGTAATAGAATGAGTTTTCTGATCAAGAACACTGATGAGAAGTGACTGCTCTTCTCAGTTCTTGCAAGATCTTCAGAATGCTCCTTCCTGTACAAAAGGGTTGCTGCTGGATGGGAAGTTTTACTTTCTGATAGGCTTGATGGAAGACTGGTCCTTCTCCTTCTCAAAAAAAAAAAGCCATCTTTTTCTTTGCCTTTTATTTATGCTACTTTAGATAGCTGCTTTTACCTCTGCCCTTCTTTAAGAGGGAATTTTTGATGGTAAAGCCTATATTCTAGAAAACCAGAAGGAAGGGAGGAGGGTTTCCAGTATGAACAACATTACTTATCCAAACAGCATCTGGAGCTGCTTGGTGGGTTTGCATTGTCTCTGTGCAACTTTTATGTCTATGCATTTCTACTTCTGTGTATCTTTTAACATACTTTCAGTAGAATTTCCCACAAACCACTTCCTAATATTTGAGATAGTTATATATGAAAATACCACTACATAGAGTGATTTGAAATAAGATATAGTACCTTATTTGATGCTAGGCTTTGACCATCTGTAAGGCCTCCTGAGGTCCTGTGGACCCGCAGTAGTCGTTGTAAAATGCAACATTGCAGAACAGAAGTGAGAGATTTGTCCAAGGTGGAAATGCTCCTCTCCTGGCAGAGAGCCTCCAAGAAAGGGAGCTGGCTGTACATGGTAACTGGACAGCCCTGCGAGGGTCTTGCTGGCTGTTCTCAGGTCCATGACCCAAATCCTGCACCCCATGGACCCAGCTCCACTACCAAGTGCCCTTCCACAGTGGGAAATCAGGAGCTGCTTTGTTTTTTTGTCTTTTCAAACCTCCTGCAGCTCCATGGATAGATGGAGAGGGGACATACACAGAGCTTGGGAAGGACTCTGCAGTGAGCTCACTGCTGGAGCCATGCTGAGAAAGGGGTCACCAAGCCTAAAGCTAAATTTCCCATGCCAAAAAAATGCATTTTTCCTGTAAGAAGCCAAATGCCTCTTCTCATATAAGAGACCTTCATTCTCTTACAGGACCAGCTGTTTTTTTCTTGGCCATTTCATAACTTGAATTAATTCTGGGGCACATCCTTCCCTTTACAAAAGTCATCCGATGTCTCTGCTGCCAGTGAGTGCTGGGCCCTAACCTTGAGCAGGGGGAAGCACGGGCGGTGTTTGGCCCCATGGCTGCATACCTGGGGAAATTCAGGAAAGATCAAGTGGATTAGCTCAGTTGCAGTGAACCCTGCTGGGAACAATCTCATTCTTATTAAAATGGCCTTTATTAGATTTGTTCCATTTCTCCTCTAATTTGAATCAAAATGGCCTTGATTTATTTTCAAAATAATTTCTACAAGGGGATATTGGGTGATCGAATGAACCCATTTAAAGCCATATTGTCACTTTATTTGGATTTTGTTTTCCTCTGTGTGGACAAGATCTATCACTTACATTGACCATGCCCATCTCTGCTTGCCTTTGGGCATCATCCACCTCATCACTCATTCCTCACACGCTGCAGTCTCTTCCCAGAGGAGTCTGAAATGATGGAGAGGGAATTGCAGTATGCTTGGTGATGTTAAGGACACCTCCATGGAGAGCTCTTCCCTACAGCACAATGGGGATTTTCACATGTGCACATTCATGCCTTGCCCAAGGAACTCAATGATGCAAGAAGGGTTTGGTGCTGGTGTGGATCCTTCCCTGCACACCTGGATGGAGTTGTAGGTAGGAGCAACCATGAGCCTCCTGCAGTGGGACGATCTCACACCAACCTGAGCACTCGCTGCTGGCTGGCTGTTGACATGTTTTGGCCTTTGGTGAAAGGGGAATGGCTGATTTAAAGCCTTTGCTACCTCCTCGGCTCCTGGTCTCACAGGAGGAGGACGGTTTGCTGGAGAAAACTCCATTAGTGCTTCAAAAGGAAAGTCTGGTGGTGGCTTGCTGGGGCTGGGGCTGGCTGCAGCGCAGATGTCTGCATGCAACAATAGGCTGCAATTTAGCCCCATGCTTTGAAAGCAAGGGGGGAAGGGAAAAAAAGAAGAAAGGAAAGAAAAAAAGAAAGCCAGAAAGCCATTAGATGACTTCAGCTCCGCGTGACTACATCAAAAGGGAAGGCATCGTAAATTCGGTTTCTATTAAACCCCGGGGCCCCAGCACTGGGGAGCAGGATGCCGTTCTGGTGCCAGCGGCCAGGGAAAGCCATTTCAGAGCTTCAGGAGCAGCTGCAGGTTTTGGGTGGGCAAAGCTTTTTCCCGGCTTCTGCGTTGACCTGGATGTGTGGGGGTTCAGCTGCTCTGCGCTGGTGGATGGCAGATATGGCTTTCACTTACTAATTGCCTGAGATGTGTCCCTCTACCTTCTCTTGTCACCTTCCTAGTAGGTGTTTGGAGGTCCCTGTGGCCCATCAGCTTTGGCACATGTTAAGGATCTCCTGGCATGTGAAAGCTTTGGCACACGGGGCCATTTCACAGTGCTGAGGTAGCATTTCCTTTTCATTTTGTTTTCATCCTTTCCAAACTCGGAAGTCGATCCCTACATCAGCACTGGGGATTTGGTCTCCTTTGCTTCTCGCTAATTTGTATCTGATGCATGTCAAAGCCATGGAGGATGATCTGTCTTAGGGCTTCCTAGAGCATCTCTCACTATTTTATGCCTTTGTTTAACTGTGTAATAACTCTGTTTACCATTGTGAACATAGGTTGGGTTTTTTTTTCTCTCAACTGTTTTTTTTTTTGCTTAATAGCCCAAATTATTATCCTATTGTCCTAGCTAATCACCCAAGACAAAGAAAACAAGGAGGCGGATTTGGAAGAAAATCTATCATTCTCTGTATCTTCTGGGTATGAAATAGGTCATGTTTTAAGAGTCACCATCCACTGAACTGTATGGAAAGCAAACTTCTTGGCTGAGGGGTCTCCACATCAAATATTTCATATGTGGGGAATGGTGCTCCCAGGATGAATGCAGTTTTCCTGGCCTGTGGCTGCAGTGGTTTGTGCATGGAGAGAGCTTTTTGCACATCAGAGTAGTAACTGCAAATCCTGCAGCATCTGGAAAGAGATGTTGCAAGTTTGAAAAGTGTTTTTAAAAGAAACGGGAAAGAGGAAGAAGAAAATTTAAGTAAAATCATTATTTGGGAGGGCCAATATGGAACTTCTTGCATGTTAAGATTTGCAGGACAGCACCTTTTTTTTTTTTTTTTTTTTTCCCAGAGATTGATTGCGAGTGACAGAAATGTGGGACTGTGTAATAACACAAGAAAAAAACCTGTCGCTTCCTCCAACCCGGGATAATGGCTAATTGTTCTAATTTGGGTCAATCCCCTGCTGTGCTGCAGCAGGAATTCTTTACCAGGGCTCTTTAATCATTAACATTAACCTATTTTACATGATGTTTGGCCCCGGTGCAACCCCCCAAGGGCTCTGCACACCACCAGGGATTCTGCTGCTGGAGGAGGAGCGGGTGATTCATTTCTTAATGAAAACAAATTAATTTGTAATAACATTTTTATCACAAGGCTTTCATTTGCTTTGTGTCCTTCTCCGAGCTCTCTGGCTGCTTCTTTTGGAGCAGCCTTGAAATTCAGTTTGTGAATACAAACCTTACCTCCTTGCATCGCCCAGGAGTCGTTGCCACACGGTGATGCAAGGAGGGCAGGCAGTGATGCCGTGATTATTTATCCCCAGCGAAAACGTGGTCCTGTTCATCCCATGTTTGCTTTCCCATGGTGTCATCCCTCTGCTTCCAATTACCCCGCTCCCTCCACCGGCAGAGTGGCAAGGAGCACGTCCAAGGATCGCTCATTTGTGGTTAAAGGTGGTGTGCAGATGCTGGGTGATACCTCACCAACAGAATCTGTCGTGGGGTGCTGATAGAGGCCAAACAGTTTTTCTCCTACACTGTGGGTGTGAGATCATCAGTGAGGATGAAACAGGTCCCCCTGCAGAAACCAGGGCAGGTTTAACAGGACACAACAGGGGTGAGCCTGGCTCCTAGCCTTTACCTGCTCTTATTCATACCTGGGGTTTAATTGATTCCCATTTCAAGCACTGTTGCTCCGTCTCTTCATCCAGAACTCTCCTTTTGGGGCTGGAGCCAGGGTCAGGAGCCTGGTGGTCCCCAGCACATGCCTGGGGCACCCCCTCTGCCATGGGGACAGACGGGGCTCAACTCGTGCCACTCCCCCTCATTTTCCAGTTGAACGAGATCCCATTGGGATGGGGCTGTTTGCAGATCACAGATGGGGCATGTGCCATGAATCCCTCTCCCAGCTGAAGTCTGTTAAAGGATTAAAATCTCATGAATCGCCGGGCTCCTCCCGGCAGTGAGCAGCCCTCTCCTTCTCCAGAGGGCTGGAGGCAGGCGAAGACAGAGAATGACAAGCAAAGGGGCCCTTTGCAGGGAAGAGCCTCTGCTCTCAGCTTTCCCCTCATCCCTCCTCCATCCGGCTCTCAGCAGCGTGTCTGATGGCCAGGAACTGTGCTGGGTCTCTGCCAGCTTGGAGAGAACACAGTCAAGAAGAAGCCAAGACATTGCCCAAAACCTGCTTTTTTGAGCCGATGCTTGCACCACCTAGGCTTGCTCTTTGTGGGCTTTATGAGTCTCGCTGAGAGCCAAGGTGCTGCATAAATGTGCTCTGTGAGGCATGTTTTGTTTCAAAGCTTTCCAGCTGAGCAGCCAAGATGAATGCAAAGGAACGAGGATGCTGTACAGCTTTCTTGCTCCTTGCAGAGAGGCTTTGCCCCCTATTTGGGTGCTGCTTAAAGCAGTTTTGCTGTGTGCCAAGCACAGGTTTCTTTCCCTGTTGATGTAGGAGCTGTACAGGCATGTGCAAGATCATGGCACTGAGAGCTTTTGCAAACTCACAAATGTTTCCAGATGTGTAGCTGATGGATCTGTAGGGAGCTCAGCTGAGGGCTCATCACCAGCATCTTACCAGCATTTATCAGCTGGCCTGAGAGTGTAGTGCTAAGAGAAAGGGCATATCCCAGCTCTACGAAAAAGGCTTTTTCCTGGCAGCATCTTCAGCTGGGAATGCTGAATTCTCTGTGTGGTCTGTCCCATCTCCTCAACCCTGGGATGCTCTGCAGTTTTCCTTCCAGAGCTTGGAAACCAGAGTAACAAATGCACATTCCCACACATGTGCACTGTGAATACCTGATGCTGGAAGAGGCCAGTTCTTCCATGGTGTTCATCCTGATGCATTATTTCAGGAATGATTACTGCTGCAGTTTGGTTCTGCTGGTAATACAACATGCTTAGTGAAAAATGGCAGCTCTCGTTGTATATGTCTTGTACTTGATTATTGTCCGTTCTACAGAAAGCGCACATAGTGTTTGCCAAAACCCAGTGCTGTGGGTTTCAATTTCTGCAGGTTGAGGTAAGTCTGCCTTGCCACTCATGCGCCCTCTGACCACAAAAACCTCAGCCTTATATTGATTTATAATGTAAGTGATGTGATATAGACTGATGTAGGTGGGACAGACAGACCTTTTGGCCATTGCTTTTGATTTTGTGGGAAGTGGTTAATCGCTGGAAGCGGCAAGGGAGGACGTCAGCAGCATCTGCCCACCCGATGGGGTTTGTGTCTTTTTTTGCATCATGCCTGAGGATGCGGATGGTACAGAGCAGAGAGGAGCATGCTGGATGGAGAGCAGGCATGTTACCCTGCATCCGAGGGAAGGTCGGCATCACGGTGTAGTGCTGGCACGGCGTCAGGAAGCCGACAGTTGCCCACGGGGATAGCACTCGGCATCATTGCTCCTGCCAGTGTAACGCACTAACCCCCGGCTCTTCTGGCAGCCCCGCATGCGGTGTTCTCCCCGTTCACCGGGCAGCAAGGTTAAAACTTTGTCAACACGAGCGAGGCTGGGCTGATTTTTAAGCTGACTCAGTTTTCAAACAAGCTCTTGGGCTCAGTCCCACCAGGGCGTGCGTCAGCTTCAATAATTTCCTGATAGACTTGGATCATAAACAGTGAAAAAGCTTTGTTTAGACCATAAGATGAGTGTCCAGCTCTGCCTTTGGCACTGCATCAGCTAAATCCCTTCTTCTGCACAAGTGTTTTGTGCAACCCAGGGTAGCTTTCATACACTGGGGGTCAGGCCTGGGGCTGCTCTGGAGCCTCCCGCAAAGCTCTCGGGAGGAATTGCAGAGGTTTAGGAAAGTACCTAAAGAAAGGGGGTTCTTGAAGCAGAGAGGTTTGTGTCTCACCCATGGGCAGATGAAGTGCAGTGATGGGAATGAGATGTGCAGAAGCAAGAAGCCTGACCCCGAAATAATGTGTCTTATGAAGGCTCTGAAATGGGCTGTTTATTTATCCCAGTGCTAAACTGGGGCATTTATCTACAGACCACTACAGACCAGTGTGGAAAAGACCATACATTTGTGGCTGGCTCATACCCTCACACAGTACCGAGACCAGAAGGAGATGCATGCGTTGCTGTGTACCTAAGTCATGTTCTCTAAATCATTATTTTAAAACTGCAAAATAGAAGTAGCCTGGTACCTGCAGGGCTTAGGAGTTGAGCTTGATTATGAAGAAAAAAGGGCTGAAAGAGTGGACTGATTCAGATGACCATGTGAAGGATGAGCTGGCTGTGGCCACTGATGTAGAGATAAGAATGAAAATATGTTTTGCTCTGCTCTAGCATCTTTCCTTGGAGCCCTCGATGTGCTTTATTGGCTTTGGTAGATGATTTGCCGGGTTCTGTTGAGGGAATTTATTTGGGCTGAATTTCTCAGAAATTGGCTTTATGTGAAGTTCAGGTCTGAGCTTCCACCAGCTGTCTGGACACACCGCTCAGGAAGTCTGGCAGCTGCACACCAAGGGCCAGTGTGAGCATGCTGCTTGGGGAAAAAGTTTCTTATCAGAGAAAGAAGATGGTCCTGCCACATTTGTACCAGCAAAAACTTGTTTCTTCTACTTTCTCAGCTTTTTTGCCACATTCATCTTGTGAATCGTTTCACTTCCCCAACAGTTTAGTTGTTGGGATAGCACTGCAGACAAATAAAATTGTCTCTTTCAGGTTTATATTGGAGGCAATTTGCAGCTCTGAATTGCAACATGGTGGCCGCTCACTCCACAGCATTTTAGCATGTTGTTTCCTTTTTAACAAGAGTTTTTCCGTGCGGTGCATTGAGGACTCGGAGATGGAAATCCCTGTGCCGTGCTGAGGGTGGACACTGTTATTTCAGGGGCTGTTGCAATGCTTTGCAAGGGTAACAGCTGAAAAAAAATAGATTAAACAAGAGCTGATGGCACCAGGCAGCTTGCTGTGGATATTATTCAGGGGGGTTGGAACTAGATGATCTTTAAGGTCCTTTCCAACCTAAGCCATTCTATGATGATTCTATGATTATGCAAAGGTTAAAAAAAATAGGTAGGTGTCAAAATTCATGGTGTTTTCTTCTCACATTAGGGATAGTGGTTACACAGCGAGGAAGGTGTTGCTGGCAGAGAGCAAATGGAGAGCAGTTAGAGGGAGCAGCTATACCATTGCCTTCCCAAAATGTTTTGAGGCTTTAATTAAAGAATGGCTGCGACATGTTTCCAGACCTTCCAGTAGAAAACATGAAATAAAATCTTCTCTTTTATTACTTTTTCTGTGCTAATTTGACAGGCTGAGCCTCCTAGGGTTCATCCATCCCCAAGCCTAGAGCACTAGGTATTTCTTGCTGCAGGGTTGCCAGCGGGAGGGGACATTTCGGCATGCCTGAGGTTTAGCATAGGCTGACATCCCATTGAAATTTGCGGGATTAAAACCCTCGTTTCAAGTTAAGCACGGTGATAAATGAGGTGTTGAAAAGTATGGGTTAAAATACGCTCTTAAACCCATACTTCCTCCTCCGCAAACTGGGAAACAGGAGGTATGGCCATCAAACACGTAGGGAGCTCAGATGTGAAGCGGCTCCTGACTCGAGCTGTTTCCAGCTCGTGCTGACGTGGCGTTTTCTGTACGCCGTGTCCTGTTGATATCTGTGGATCCAGAGTTTCCACCTGAGCTGCCAAAATCGCCTGATGGAGGGGGGTGAGCATTGGTGCTGTTGCTTCGTTGCTGGTTGGCGCAGCTGGAGCTGGGTAAGCATCGCCCCTGAATTAAATCAGCTTTTGATTAATGGTAGTCACTGTGTAGGCACCTGGACATGTCTGAGAATAAACTACCCTGATTTCTGTCAAGGCTTAGCATCTTCCAGACTGGATTGAACAGAGAAGCTAAAGACCACAAGTCCTACACTGATATTTCTGCTCCAGCCATCTGCAGATAGGCCCTTTCTGTCCCAGTTTTGTGGGTTTTTTTACCCTGAGAAAACCTGCTGTAATTGTTTCCCTGCACACTCAGAGGTGATTTGTCAAAATCCCTATTGCTCTTTGGTTAATTCAATATTTATAATGTCTTTATAAGGCTGGTCCCGCTCTGCTGACTTGGAGGTGAGGTGGGAGAATACATTGCATAAATTAGGCTGCACAAAATGCACAGCTCGCAGCTCTGCCAGGGCGCTCAGGCTCGAAGTGAGGACACAAAGGCAGCAGTGATTGGGTGTCCAGGCAGAGAAGATGCAGCATCTTCCTCAGCATCCCTGCCCAGCTTGTCCCAGCACACACCCTCAGCCATCAGCGTGAATGAAGAGCAGGGGCGAGCAGAGCCCTGGCTGATTCTTATTTTAGTGCTTCCTTTTCCATTTCTGTGTCTTCTCTAAGATGTTTTGTAAAACCAGGCAGATGCCCCAAATTGTCATATCCTGAATTTTTTTTTTTTTTTTAATCATTATTATTCTTTAGGTCAGGTTAATCTCTGCTTGTAACCTTTCAGAGAGCAAGCCAGGCAGGGCAAGACGGGTGGTTTACACTGTGGGATGTCATATCACATCTTAGTATATAAAGATCTTGAAACTGAAACATGATTGAACAGTCTAGATACTGGTATTTGATTTTCAGGAACCAAAATTTCTAGAACCAAATCCTTAGAAACTCTCAGAATTAAAGTTTTGTAAGCCACTATCCTTTTGTGTGGAAATTTTCGTCAGAATTGAGAAGATGCTGCCAAAATCCCTGTTTGAAGCTTTTTTTTTTTCTCTAATAAATAGATGTTTTGAGAGTTTCTGATGAGTGCTGTTCCTGAGATCTCCATCAGCTCACAAAGTCTCTTAGTGTTTGCTGTTCTGTAAAGCAGTTTTGACCGTAATGGATGGGTTGTTTGGTTTACTTAATCAGTCTCTGTAAAACTTTAGTGTTGAAAGCTATTACGTAGAGTCAAACAATAACGGTGCTGCTGCTGCATGAGTTGCAAAAAGACAACCCCGCCGTGCGGATCCCCTGAACCCCAACACAGCAGCCAAGAAGGGACCTCATCATCCTTAACCAGGCAGGACCCACGCACCCCTGCGTTCGTTCTCCAGCAGCAATGTCCATGGGTGCGCAGAACAGGGTGGCCCTTGATGAATCGCCCCATCCTTGCAGCATCTTAGCAGTCAGTGGGGTTTCTTTTTCCCCCTTCCTATACAATTTTTAGCATGGTCCCTTATGGCTTGCCCACTCCTAGCGGGGAGCCACTCTGGGGTTGGAGCATCCTGCAGGTGTGATGGCAATGCTGCAGACACCTTACCTGACGTCCCTCCCTTGTCTTTGCAGGAGGGGGACTCCCTCGGGGCCATGGAGAAGCTTTGCCGGCAGCTCACCTACCACCTCAGCCCCCACTCGCAGTGGAGACGCCAGGGCATCATGAAGAGGAAGCCGCAGTCCTGGTGAGTCAGCTTTCAAAAGCCACTGTCATCCCGGTGGGTCACTGTCCCCTCCCTGGTCCTTGCATCCTCAGGGCCACCAGCAGGCTCAGGAGAGGGGGAAAAGGGTTTTTCCACGATGCTTTTGGCCATGGTGTGCAAACACGGATGCAGGTGGGAGCTGCCTGTTGCACACCTGCAGTGACAGAAGGAACAAATCCACCACGATGAAGGAAAGTGCTTAAAACCATTAGCCAGGGCTGCGAGGGAGCCGGGAGGTCAAAACCTTCTCAGCTTGCCACAAGCTCTAAAATCATCAGTTGTCCCCAATCTCACCAGTGTTTCCCCCATGCCTGGTCATGTCACCAAGTTGCTTCGTGCTCACCCAGAAGTGTTCTCCTTTTCCATTTTCCTTTCCCCGTTGCATCCCAGTTGCAGAGGAGAGCAGCACAGTAGTGCCCAGGAAGGGGAAACAGGCTGGGAAACCTGAACCACCCATCCTCCAAACATCCCCATGCTGGGCACTGGAGAGCAGGAGACAAACTGCTCCAAGACATCCTAATTAGCTGGTAATTAACGTACAGACACTTGTCACCACACACACTGTCGCTTGCAGTGCATTTGCACAAAGGGAATTGTTGATTAAAAATAGGGAGTAAATGACCCCAGTCCCCTCCTCAGCCAGGTCCTCAGCAAAATGTCCTGGCTGCCAACATCCTGGATTCACAGGGCCAAAAAACCTGTGGATGAGGCTGATAGGAACGGAAAGGGCTCCTTGTTTTCTGTGATGTTATGCATTATATATTTATTATTTTTGTTTAAGGAAGTGAGAAATACAAAAGAAGCCACAATATGGAAGAGTCAGGATTTGTATCCAGGTGCTGGCTTGTGGCCCCAAGAGAGTTTTGGTTCCTGTTGTAGTAGATGCTATTTGTAGCCATAGTGGAGACTAATCCAGCGAAAAAACTTAGTCTGAAAAGAGAAGAGAGGAGGAAAATGGACACAGGTGGAAAACAGACACAAGGGAATAAAGGATCACATGGCCAAATAGGATTAGGACCACATCTCCTGGAGATCTGGCTCAGCATCCTTTTATTCTGTTGTCCTTAGAGACCCAAATGTGGAGAAACACTTCTGTTTCATTAGCAGTAGTAACCATACTTTTGTGTGTTGAGCCTTTTTAAGGTGTATTGGTGACTAAAATTTGCTCTTTCCTGTAAAGTGGCAGAAATAGAGGGAGCACGTTGGGATTGCGTGCTGCAAAGCTGTACCCCGTGAACTGGGCTCAGCACACAGAGCTGCGTAATGACCCGGGAGCTCAGTTACCCTTGTGGGTTTTTTTCTTAATTAGAATAGGAAATGCACACCCCTTGTCATCCCATCAGGGCATTATTAAAGTTACGCTGATGTGGCAGTGGGGAGCTCTTTACAGCCCAAAAGACAAGAAATTATTGAAAAAATTTAAAGTGCTTTGTGCCACTCTGTCTTTAATTACCAATCGCTGTCCTTAATTATCAGCTTGGAACAGTTGTGCGAATGTGTCCGCATGCCAGAGATTTGCGAGGCTTTATCTTATAAGCTTGCTGTAACATTTGCCTTTCCTTGGAAGAGCCGGGAAATAGCTGAGGTTTGTCACGGTTTTAATAGCAGGGGTGAGGTTTCGGCCGTAAACGAGCCCTGACCGCACCACAGCGACCCCGGGGCTGCGAACATGTGGTGCTGGCTGCTGGCTCTGCCCTGGCGAGGGTTTGTAGGATGGGATTTGCCTGGGTTTCTGGTTTAGATGCTTGTTTAGGAGGTGGCTGTGAGTTGAAGCCAACCCTTTGCTAGAAGTTGAAGTCAACTCTTTGCTAAGGTCTAAATGCCATAATATAGAGAGTGTGTAGAGAATAGAGAGAACATCTCTCTCATCTTCCCTGTGCTCGGACACCCACTGCTTTATTTGTGTGCCAGCAGTTACCCCATTAAGGTTGCTCCTGATTTTTGTCTGCATGTTAGTTGATGGGTAATTCCTTTCACAACCAACAACCAGCAGGTGTTTTTCCAGAGCTCCCCTCTCTGGGCTGGGGTTTCCAAGTGCCCTGTGATGCCTCCAAGGGAGCAATGGGATCTTGTTCCCAGGTATCAGCATTGGCTTGACACAGCCTTGCTGTCAGATGTTGCGGGAACTTTCAAATATTAAGTTTCCACACTTTCTTGTGTGTCTGTTGGCCAACCACAACCCATCAGTGCTCTGCTCTGTGGTGTAATTAATAGCTGGTCTAATGACCAGAGAGCTACAGAACCCCTCTTCACATCTGTCTCTTCACAAGGAAAAGAACTCCAGCTTGATGCAGTGATAGCAGAGGGACGCTGGTTGGTGGAGTAGAAGAGGACAGGCCTATTTTATCAGAAATAAAAACAAAGCCTGTGGGAATACTTTCCCAGCTCTTTCTGTAGCTGGTTTTATCATACTGCATCTTGTCCTGTTTCTTTGCTTGGCTGGTTGCTATTCATTTAGAAACTAAACAGAGCCAATAAATCAATTGATTCCTGGGCTTTCTTCAAAGTTCCTGTTCCTCCCGTTCCTCTCCGGCACAGGGATGTGCCGTTTTTTGCAGGGGGCTGACTGTGCCCCCGGTGTTTAGTAAGTAGCTCTGGACAACCCTTGTAATTAGGATGTGGTTTATTTTGATTTATTGGAGGCTACCCTTGTAAAATCCCCATTTGCGCAGGCACAGAAGCAGTGCAACCCAGTGCCTGGGAAGTCTGGGATTTGTGGTGGGAATCCCATCAGTCTGTGGATTAACTGTTCCTGTTGCGAGCCCGGGGCTCACCTGGTATCTCTCCTTGATGTTCAGAGATACTCCTCGATGGACCCCGCACCATACAGATCAGGCGCTAAGAGCTGTCTTTCTAAATGGAAGGTCTCTGCCCTTGTTTTTTGGGGTAAACTGGCTTATGTTCACAACTGTGACAAGCCTTTGGTTATAGTACGGACAGAGCACAGGGAGCTCTGGCAATATTTCAGGCGTTGGGTTATTAAGGGAAAAGCATTGGAAAATGCACTGCAATGTGTATGCTGTTGTGTTGCAATAGCGATTTAGCAGAGTATGAATTATTCACAAAAAGTGCAGCAATCGGCCCAGGAGCCCACCTGTGCTGGTGCTGGGATAAACGTCAGGGCTGCAGCTCCCGCAGGCTGTGGGTGCACCCGTGGCCCATCCTGTGGTCCCCGGGTGGCTCTGACAGGAGGTTCATGGGTGCCTTGCAAGCCTCCACCCCCTCTGCTAAGGCTTTTCTTTGGGGGGCAGGGGGTGGTGAAAATTAAGGCTGAAAGCTTAGGCAGCACACATGTAGCCTCACTCACAGCAGGGGAGTTTATTGTTCAAAGCCTGTTTTGTCCTGCCTGTCATGGTGATACCAGTCATGTCTGGGGCTCAAGTCTCCTCCTAACGCCTTTTAAAATCCCTCAGCTTCCCTGGAATTACTCTTGATTTGCAACGAGGTCAGTAAGGTCCCAGGAAAGCTCACAGCAGTGTCCACAGCCCGGTGTGTGGTGGCTCCTCTCTACAGCAGCAGCCCCAGACGGGAGGTTATAGGCAGAAAGAGGTACCTGCTCTTGGGGGCTTCAGAGCCCTAAAACTGGGGTGTCCTCCTGAGAGCTGTGTGTGAGCCCAGAGGAAACAATGAGGCATGAGAAATTGCCTTCCTTAGAGGTCTGTAGAGGAAAATGTGTTGCCTGCTGGGATGAGATGCATGCGTGAACCCTGCTCACCGGGACAAGCCCTGGCTGGGGAAAACAAGACAGGGGCTGCTGCAGCAGAGATGATGGTTTTTCCTTTCCCTCCTCTCCTTCTCCCTGCAGTAACACCTGCAGGCTTGTAACACCTGCAGGCTGCACCATGCTTTCTTAAGCCATTTCCTCTTTTTCTTCACTCTCTTTTTTTTAAATTTGCTCTTTCGTTTCATTCTCTTTTTTTCCTGTTGGAGAGGAAGTCTTCTGACTCTCCTGCAAGACAACTTTGGGGCCAGAAAGGGACAATTTGGAATCATCCCCTGTCCTGCCTTGCAACCTGCCTGGAGGATCCATCCGTGGGAAGCATGCAACCCTGTGCTTTGGATGTGGAAACCTGCCCTCTCATCTTCTGCATGGTGATTCTTGACCTTGTAATGAGTATTTTGGCTTTGTCCCTGGTTCCCTGATGATAACTAGGGATTGCAGCACAACAGCAGGGGCAGTGGAACCCGTCATGGAGAATTCCCGGTCTGGAGCTGCAGAGTTACTCAAAAATACTTTGTTAATTAGAAATCTGTATCTTTGGGATGCATTGTGCTCCTGGGTCCTGCCTGCCAGAGCCACGCTCGTTAGCGCACTGACTCGTAACAAGCAGAATCACACGCATCCTAATCTGTGCCATGGCTTCATTAAGAGGCATCGCTTCTCCAGGGTCACGGCTGTGCCTGTCTCCTAATGCTCTATAGACCCCTGTCTCCTGCAGCTGCGTTAGACGTGTTGGAAAGGTTTGGGAAGGAATCGGAGTTTAATTATCCCTACAGTCGGGAGCAGTGGGGAGTGCATTTGAGGGAGATTGATGCATTAGTGCAGTGCTGATCCCTCTCTTTGATTAAAAGGTTTCCCCAGTTGTGGGATCAAGGGGGTCTCAGGCACTAGTGGGATGTTTCTCTCTTTTTGCTCAGGGCTAGTGAAGGGGTGGTGGCCTCTGGATGTCATTGTATTGCCACCTCCTCACATGCCCACAGTCAAATTTTTAGTGGGATAGCATTCCTACTTCACTACATGCCTGTTGGCATTTCCACTGGGCTCTTGGGGCGTAGCCACTAGCCATGGGGTGGATCAGTCCCTCCTGGACCAGCCTGTCCTGGGACACCCTGGTCCCTCTGCCGAGGTCTCTCCAGCGCAGTGAGCAGGAGCCCCACACATGGGTGCAGCTTGACCGAGCACTGAGCAAAGCCAAATAGCTGTAGTTAATCTCGCCAGAAATGTGGCGAAATAATTACAAGGGAAAATTGCTTTTCTTTATTCTGCAACTGCTGTATTCATTACAGGTGATAATCGGAAGCAGAGCAGCTGGAGGGGGAGGATGGGGACAGATGATAGAAAGGACTGGAGCTGATTTTTTCAGTTGGTCGTGCTATGGCCAGGCAGCCTGCCGCGTAGGCAGAGGAGGAGGCTCGCGCTTTCTGTTTCCATCTCACCCCAGGCATCACGTTCAGCCTGTGTGCGCACAGAAAGAGCTAAATCAAGGGAGAAGCTCTCAGCATTGGCTGCCCCACTCTGCCATGCTGCCTGGCACCGTAGCACCCAAACCTGTGCCAAATGACCTTATTTTTTTTGCATATTATAAATCTGTCTGTCTCTCACTTGCTGTCTCCCTCTCCATGCCTCCCTCTGAATCGCATATATTTATATTAAACATCCAGGATGAAAATCGGCGTTTTGCCTGGTAGGGATAGCCAATAGCAGGAGGATGAAACCAGCCTGCTAAAGCAATTCATACGTTTCTGGCTCTGCCTAGGGATGCGATTACAGTCCAGTGTTTAACTAGCAAGTACTGAATTAGATCCTGGAATCTCCCTGTTCCTCCTGCTGCCAAACACTTGCCTTCAGCATCACAAAAGCAAAACTGGTCATCAAAGCTCCGCGCATCCATAAGGGCTTTGGAGCATGGGCTTGCGCGCTTCGTGGGGAGAGAGGAGGTGTTTCCCAAGGGGAACAGCCTCCGTGGCTTTGCTGTGTCTTTCCCATCCCTGGAGAGTCATAGCCAGTGCATTACCTTTGCTTGCTGCCCGTGTTGCTGCTGTGCACAGGAGTGACAATGATGAGCCAGGGATGCACCAGGGAGGGGGTGGAGTGGCGGTTCCAGCCCCGCCAAGCTGAGCAGTGGGCAGCATCTGAAGGAATATCAGTTATTCATATTGTAACTCCAAATCTAGCCCCGTTTTGCTTCAGGTAAAACCCTTTCTCTCATACAGTTCCTGTTGGTGCCACTGGGGTGCGAAACGTGGAAGAATTTAGGGTGAAGCAGCTCAGTTTGAGCGCTGGAATTAAACGGGGTCAATCTGAATCTAAATCCATGGATTTTTTAACTCTGTTGTGGCTCTGCAGTAAGCGGAGAAACGCCCAAAAAGAAGCCTGTGACTGCCCTGAGCTGGTACAGAGCTTGCGGGGAGGGGCCCACACCAGGGTGAGCCAATGTGGCATTTTCTTCACTTTCTAAAACCATTTCATGTTTCAGAGCTCCCAGCACTCACTCATGCAAATCCTCCCCCCAGCTCTGGGACATGTGAAAAGCAACGATCTGATTTTTTTTCTCAATTCACATGGGTTTTTCAGGTGACTTTTCTTAGCCCCAGCCAACTCTCTTTTCTTTGCCACTTGTCCTTTTTGCTGATGGTGGGACCAGCCTGGATGCCGGGTTCCAACGCAAAGCTGATGTGGGCAGCAGCTGGGAGCATTTAGCACAGCACAGGGGTGAAGGGAAAGTAAGTCCTGGTATGAGATCTGCTCCACGGCCGAACTAGGAATGCGCCTGATGAGGATTTGCAGGAAAAGGGGCCGTTTGCTCTTTGCAGGGAGCACTGGGGAGCAGCTGGCCAGCTTTCCCACAGCCCTGTGTGAGCAAATGCCAGTTCATTCCTATGGCTGGTGGAGAAACTTAATTATTTCCCAAATACTTATGTACATAAAGGATGAATTGTGGCTATAGTTGGTCTAAACAAGGTCTTAAACAACAGCAACATTCTTTGATGGCTCTGGTAACACCAGGAATATAATTGATCTGTATTTTTTTTTATAAATCCAAGAGCTGCCCTTATTTGAAATGTACACGCTGTCACGGAAAACAGCTCTGCCCGCACGTTGCCCGTTGCATGTGGGCACTGTGCATGTAGGGCACAGCTCCATGGGATTTTTCATATTTGGCTTGTGAACACAGATCACTTGAACCTTACAGGCCAGATCCTGTAGTGATAACGCAAACACAACTTCTGTAGGTACCCAGCCAGGGTAGGGAGCTTTCAGTATGGACTGCAGAGCATATACATACCCTTATCCAGCTGAGTTTCTTGATGAAATGGAGATACCGTTACCTCCTGTTAACACCATCCATCCTCCTGATGCAAGAAGTGGGCACGGTCACTCTGTGCTGCCCAGCCTGGGGCTCCAAAGCGAGTTGGAGTTAGATCTGTCACATCGGGATGTCACATCATTCACTTTTCTTCTTGCAGTTTCTTGCGTCTCTCCTGCTGTGAATTTCCCCACTGCATTTCCTCTGTTCTTTAGCAGCAGCCACCTCATTTACAGGCTTTCTGAGCTGTATCTCTTCATTCCAGTCCAAAGCCCCTTTATTGCTTTGTTGCACCAGATCTTGTTCAGCTAAATTCCAGTTTAAACAGAGTATTCTTTCATCTCTGCTCAACAAGCAGCATTAGTCAGTGCTAAACCACATTCCTGCTTCGTTGTGCATTACTCTAACATGTCAGTCTGCAGAAAAATGACATTGCTCCTAAGGCACTCCAGAAGTATTCTTGTTTATACTAATTTATTGTGTTTTACCACAATAGCCATTGGGTTCTTAAGATAACTGTGGTAGCAAGGGGACAAGGTCAGTGAAGAGAAAGTGGAGCTGCAGTGTTTGAAGAAGGTGGCACAAGCGTGCTGGGAACCACTGAGGTCTTTGCATTTGGAAAAGTCAGGTCTCCTCTCAGGAGCCTGCATATGGATTTCAAACATGAATATTAGGTACTGATTTTCCTCACTATCTTAAAGTTTAAGCCTAATTTTCTATTTTGTTGTTTTCTTAACACACCTAAGGAACTGAACCAAGCACCTGTGGAGATGCTCTGCTCATATATAACCTTGATATGTCATTGCCAGTGCAACGGGTGAGCCCATAATTCTTCAGCGAAGGGGGTCTAGCAGCCTCACACATTTTGGCTTGTAGCTTACCACTAGGGCAGTGTTGATTTTTCTCTAGCTTGGACAGTTTTGTGGCTTGAAAGCCATCATTTTTCTCTCGGGACAGGTTAGGAAAGTTGCACTGAAGGGGTTGTAATTCTCTGAGATGGAGGATATATTTAATCATAAAAGTGTCCGAGAGGAGCTGTCACTTTCTGTCTCTCTGTGAACGTTGGTATGAACAGGGTGAACACAGCAAACAGGTATTTTTTCTCTGTTGCCATACATTTCTGCAGGGAAATTACTGCCTGTGGCCTGCCTCAGTAGGAACCGTGTAATAGGTACTTCTCCATATAATATGTGCAAATTACAGGGCTATGCATGATAAAGTAAGGCAGAATATTGTTTGTTTTCTTTGATTTTCCCAGCCTAAGCAGGGTTGAAAATTCAGTGAGTGTTTCTTCTTGCTTTCCGCATCCTTCCGGCACCAGCAGCGCCTGGGTAGGAACCAAGCGCGAGTTTAACCCTGCAAGACATTGTTTTGAAGCAGCTGCTGACAAAGCAACAAGTCAGGGAGGACATTTGGTAGCCCAGGGTAGAAAGTAAGCCTTCCTGGAGTTAGTTGAAAGGGCTGATACCTCCAGCCCCTGCTATCTGCAGGGTTTGTTCCAGCAGCCACAGTGTGCCATATCCATCATGTGCCAGCGCCATCAGTGTGGTGTTAAATACTGCTGCTGAGGGCAAAAATCCTGCTTGATACATCTTCCTCCATCTCCTGCCTTGTTCCCAGCATTCAGGCCCATGGTGCATTCAGAACTGGGGATATTTGAGGTTTAAGCCTGGGTTTGCACATCCACAGGCTGGATCTGTTAGGCTGGGAAAATAGATACTGCCAATGTGGTCATGCCAGAGAGGAGGATAGGGCTGTGTCTGCTGCTTTATGAAGGCAGGAATCAGCTTCACAAGGGGAAATGCAGAGAATAAGTTTTCTCCCAATATGTTTTCCCCACAGAAGGGTGCTATGTGTCTGGAATGAGGCTGCATTTGCTCCCTGTCTCCACAGAATGCTAAACCCTCTTTTCTTCAGAGTGGAAGAGTGTGACAAGTTGCTTTTTCCTGAGCAAGAGCCCTAGTCAGTTATAAAAGTGCCAACACCTCTCCTGTTCCTCACTTGCAAGCATCTCCCATTGCCTTTGCATCCTGTCGCAGTGGGGTGCAGGAGTCTGCCTCCCCCTGTGGTACCCTGGGCTTTTGCCCAGTGCTTGGCAAAAGGCATTACTGGAGCATCAAGAATGACACCGTGGAAACCTGCCAAAATATCCAACAGGAGTGGGAATAGGGAAGGTTTGGCAGGCGTGCCTGAGATGGCACACTGATGGGCTTTGAATGGAGCCCCACAAGGCTCTGTCATGGTCCCTTGCTGCTGGAGGCAGCTGAAAATGTGCTTTTCTCCCTTCTTTTCAGGGTCAGTATAGCAATAGTTTGGAGGAATTCCACCTCTGTGGGAGGCAGAGCTCCCAGCTCCTGCTTGTAGCACCTGAACACCGAGGATTGCCCATTCTGGCTCCTCCCAATCCAGTTCACTCCCTCCAACCTTGGCACCACTGCTTGCTTGGTTTTCCATGATATTAAAGGAGATGTGAAAACATGCCAGTAAAATGCATTTCACCGAGGAAGAACGCTTCCCATTGAGCTTCAGTGTCAAAGCTGCTTGGGAATTTTTCTTCAGGGTCAGAAAATCCCTTATTTTGCTGCAACAACTGTCATTTTTTAGCTTGGGAGAGTTCAGCAACAGTTCAGTGCCAATGACTCTTCCCATTGAAATGGCTGTGAATATCCTAAATATTTTACCCTGGGCAGAAACTGAACCTTTGCAAAATGAAGGCTTATGTTTTCCCTCCTTTTCCAGACTGTGCCCAAAGAGTGAGTATTTGCATCAAGCAAGGATTTTATATGAGAGGTAATATTAGTCTGAAATAGGCACTTTGGAGTCTTCCTTTATACTTGGGAGTCAGCCTGAACTCCCCTTTGCTCTCTTAAGACTCTCTGATGTGAAGTTGTTAGAAATTGCCTTGAAAATAATTGGCTGAAAGTGCAAATGAATAGTTTGGGACAGCTTTTGGAAAATCAGAAGGCTCCATCAGGCTACAGCACTTTTTAACCTGTGGTTACCTATGGGTTCAGTGTTCTCCATTGCACCTGGCAGCCAGGTATGGAGACCTGTTAAAACAGAAGAGGAGGGTGTTTTGATTTAGTGATGAACTTACAGAGGTTAAGCAGTTATTTTGTTGGTAGGAATGATCTTTTAACATCCCACTCCTGATTTCATTGGGGGCACAAAACATTTCTGGAGGAACGCTGATTTTTCCTACTTGCTTGCAGTGCGTGCTTGCATTTCTCTACAAAGCCCTTGTGAGGCAAAAAAAGGGGAATTTTCACAGGAGGGAAGCCCAGTGCATGAATAATGTGCCCTTCCTTTTGAAAACAGAAAGAGAATGAATGTTTGTAGATTAAAATCCTCCACTGCTGCCGGCAGCTTGTGGGCGAGCGATAGGAGAAGTTGTAGCTCCTGCAACAAACAGTCCCTTCAGAGCATCCAACACAAATCCGTTGTTGGTGGGAGGAGGCTGAAGCAAAAATTATACAGTCTCTTCATTAAAATCCTGTGTATGTGTGTGCGTGCACAGCAGGCGTGCTGGTAGCTGCTGCAGAAGAGCAGAGAATTTGTGAGCTGGAGACCTTTGGGACCTATGAGTGGGTGGTCTCTTCTGTCTGTCAGTGGGACTTTATTTTACCCCGTGTTACGTGGCTGTCCTGGAGATCAGAAAGGACAGAGCAGCAAAGTGCTTTCCGGCATATGGAGCAAATACTACAAAAACCAGACTGGGATATTGCCTGGTGTTGTGATTTCAGGGTGTGTTGCAAATCACTCTGCCTTTGCAGTGGAAAGCAGGCAATTCCCAAACCTCTGCTCCTCCCTGCATGGCCTGAGACTTCGTGCATGTGTTTGGGATGGAGAAAAGCAAAACTCTGGTTCTTAGTGGTTCTTCAGGCTGCTTGGGGTTGGGAACTGAGGCTGTTAGGCTTCATCAGTGGGATGCTTGGCCCTGGCTTTACAGGTAGGGTCCTGCCTTTCACAGAAGGACGTGGGTGAGGGACAGAGGTGCTCCTGGCCATGGTGGATCTTCTGCCCTTTGCTGGGTCGTATCACAATGACTGAGGTCTGCAGTCTCGCGGCACCTGTGTGGTCACTGAGTCTATAAATCCTTGTGCTGACATCCAGCTGCGGTGGCTGCGGTTTGGTGGTGGCTCAAAAAGATGCATCAGCCCCCAGGGTTGGACAGGCTGTGACCCTCCGCAGCAGGAGGCTGCTGGTGTTTCCCTTGTCCTCGCCCAGGCGTGTCGTTGCAAAGCTCCCAGCCACCTCCAGCTGTCTGTGCGTTGGCTGCGGCTGTAACACAGAGCTTTGTTTGTCTCTGAGATGATTGCAGTCTGGATGCAGGCGGAAAGCAATTCATTTCCCAGGGTAGGCACTAAATACCAACTGCTGTCTGCCTGTGCGTGGCAATTGTTAGTAAGAGCTCTACTGGGGTGGAGCAGAGCTTTTCCCTGTGTGTATCCTGCAGCATTAGAGGTATTGTGGTTATTTACCACGTTATTTCTGTTAATTGCCCTAAGAGCACAAGAGAGGCCATCTCCAAGCTTATTATAACCTACTTTTGTGATTGTCTGTATCAAGAGGGTTGGAAATTAGAATTTAATCTCTGCATATTGCTATGGTTCAGCATTCAAATTCCAGCCTGGCCAAGGCAGACCTTCCTCTGGAAATATTAAATGACCACCAAAAGTGTCTTGCAAGGTGTCTGATTGTCCCTTGTCACCGGGCTACTTGTTGACCATGTGGGAGGGAGTCCCCGAGCAGTATATCCCACAGATCTATTTGATGTGAAGGGTTGTCCCTGCTTAAGCACTGCTAACTGGGAATGGTGAGGGTTAACCACGGGGACTGAGTAATCCTCCCGTAATAGAAGGATGACTTAATGTGATGGGAAGACCTGGAGTGACACAGAAGAAGTCAGAAGGAAGCTAAGATTTTGGGAGAGAGAGTGGAAAACAAGGGGAGGATGAGCAAGACAAAAAACCCCTCTCCCTTGGCTGCTGTCAGAGATGTGCTGAGTGATTTTGCAGCTTGAGGTCGTGTTGGGTCTGCCCCAGCACTGCCACGGGGCTGTCAGGCGGCCGCGGTCAGCAGCGGTGTCACCCCCCATGAGCATCCACCAGCTTGTGGTGCATTTGGCATCCTGCTTATCTCACTTTGTCTTTTTGCTTGGCCTTTCTGTTACCGTAAAAGCCAGCAGAGGAAGTCTCTAAGATTCGTTTTGGAGTTTTAGAAAGCAGGCATTCTTTATTGCAGCTCTGGATGCACTGGGGATGATTCCACCTAACGTGCACACACTCAAACAAAAGTTCATCCTTTATATACCTTAAAGGCATGAATATTCATACATTTTTCTAAGAAGTCTCCACCTTTCTGCATATTACATTTACATAATGCTGGCATTGCAAAACTACATTACGCATGTGTGGGGGTCTCGGGTGGTCATTTGGGGAGTTAGCCCCCTACTCCTTTTTCCCTTTTATGGTCATGAGTCTTTTGAGGACAATTTCTTCTCCTTGGATGTTCCCCAGCTCTGTTGTCCAGCCAAGCTGTTCTTTCTCACCCACCTTGTCTCAACATTTCTGCCAGGATGTATCTATTCTCAAGGTTAGGATATTTTCTCTGTACTTTTTAATCGCTCAGGCCTTGTTAAATACAAAGTTAAACATTGTTTGGTAAAAGAATTTCTTAATATTTAAGGTATAATGGAACGCTTCTCTTATCACTAATTGTTACAGGCCTCAACTTGCAGGCACCAACTGCTCACAGGCATCAGCTATCAGGCATTGTTTTTGCTAAGGCATTGGTCTTAGATTGATAAAGCACTTTGCTCAGCCTTATTAATGAATTGCCTCAGTAATGAGAGCGACAGCAGGATGAGGTGTGGTGTTAAACCCTGTATCAGGCTTGGCCCCCGTGGAGGAAATCCCAGATATTCCTGCGGGCAACACCAGCATCGTGCAGTGCTGAGGATGCTGGCACCCAGGCAGCACCTACAGCAGCTCCTCTGGGAGATACTCACCTTCGTTTTGGCCTGGTACACGCAGCAGTCAGCCAACATACATAAAACCAGAGTACTTTCTATATTTTGGCAGAAATGTTTGGAAACTGTTGCAACACTGATGAGCACGGGAGGGGGCTGTCTTCCAGCAGGACTGTCATCGGCTGTTTGATATGGCTCTTAGCCACGCAGAGCACAGTAAACGAGCAGGTTTGCTGTTTTCAAGGCATACACCCTGGCAAAATAGAAAGGGAAAAAAAGAAAACTTTTGAGGTACCCGGAGACAATGAGGAGTTGGGAGAAATGTTTGGATGTGGGTGATTTTGCAACACGTATCATCTCTATCCTTCTCACCTCTTTTTTCCTCCATGGCCATGGGGTCCTTCCTACATCTGCCAATCTGGGACTCTTTGGACTTTTTAAAGTTACTCAAGATATGACTTTATATACCTCTTATAGCTGGGACTGAAACAACCATGATTTGACCCGTCAGTTGTTCTGTCTCAGTGCTCCGCCACATGATGCTTCTTCTGGGCTCCCGCTTCTTGAATTTATTCCCTTTGGCACATGCATCGCTGGAAGCACAGTGCCTTCTGTATTTTTGCTTTCTGGTGGTCTGTGTGGCTTCAAAACTGCCCAGTCAGGGGCTCCTTTGTTTGTGGAAAGTCCATTTTCCCAGATAGCTGAACCGGAGCAACCTTTTGGGGCTGTTTCTTTGCACGCACCAAGGTAGCTGGACAGAATTTTTTGCTCCACACTGGCACCCCGACAGATGGATTTGAGCGAGTGGGGTGGGAAGGTTAAGCCTGGGTTTAAATACGGCTAAGCCCCCTCCCAAAAAAGAGGGAGATGCTGGCAAGCAGCGGTGGCTGCAGCTGCCCTGTCCCCACCGGCGCCAGCTTGGCTGTCGGGATCCAGCTTATCCCTGGGAAATCACAACCCTTCGAGGACACCCTGTCGAGATGCAGCTATCTACAGCCAGGCCTGCATTGCAGTGCCTCCCCTTGCTATGCAGAAAATCTGATGAATCTCTTCTCAAAAAATGCTGTTTAACGTGAAGACATCCTGTCTGGCGGGTCGGGTGTTTTGTGACTATGCGAAAACCTTAGTGAAACGTTTTGTCCTTCTTGTGGGAACACACACATCTTGTGTGATGTTGGAGAGGAGAGGATGAATAATCCAGTAGTGATCCGCTGCAGGTCAACAGCACAGACTAAGCTGGGTGGAAAGAGGGGAAGGGTTTCATCCAGTTGGAGAAAGATGTTTGCTGAATGAGAGAGGAATTAAAAAAAAAAAAGCTAAGTCATTTTAAAGTCAATAATGTACAGGACTAAGCGGCTTTTGCTTTAAATAATGCTCTTTTAAGGCTAGTGGGGTATAAATACCAGGGCAATAGGTTGTCCCTGGTGTACAGTTTATCCCTGAATCAGCACATGTGCATCAGGCAGGGAGGGATGAACCTGATGGTGCAGTGAGGATGCTCTGAGCTGGCTGCCGACTTCCCCCGGCTAAACAGCTAAATGAGTGTATCATCCTTACAGCAGAGCTTCAACATCAACAAGTAGCAGGCTGGAAATGAACAGAAGGAATTGCTTTTTCACCCAGCTGTCTCTGTCAAATGATGTTGAAGGGCCCAAAAGCACAGAGAGTTTAGAAAGAAATTAAGGACAGCTTCATCAGTGGCCATTAGACACCATAGTTTAGGGTCAGCCTCTGGCTCAAGAAGTCTCTAAAGCATGGGAAACTGGGAGGGTTTGCCAGGGGGGAGTAATTGAATAAAGTTCTAGATCCTTTACTTAAACATTAACTAACATCCAGGCATGATCTGGACTTTGTAGACCTTGATGTGACCCAGAATGTCTATTCCTTTGGACTGATGCTTAGTAGCATTAGTGCAGTGCAGAGGTGGGATTTTTCCAGGGTCTGCAGCATCCTGCCATTCACTTAGAACCGCAGAGGCTCGCTCCAGGCTGTAATTCACCTAACGCATCCCTGTCCTTCTGTCTTCATAGGAAAAAACAGTGAATAGAGTGGGAACACGTTAGAGCAGCACAATGTGGTGACGATGCTGAGCTGATTGTTTCCTGGCTTGGGCTTGTATCACTTCCTCTGCATGGGTCAGGAACTTTTCTCCCTTTCAAGGGAGAGCCCAAATATAACCAGTTGGTCCCGAGCCCACCCTTCCATTGCTGGGATTTTTCTGCCCACTTCATCTGTCTCCAGCAGGGCAGACTTATTTCTGCTTCCTTGTGTGCTTTGGAGAGTCCTCAACAGTTAAAAACGCAGTCTTCAGAGGAAATCTGTGCCAAGACTGACCTGAGACAGGATCCAGCCTGGGAGGAAAAGCCATTTAGATGTCTTGCAGGGGGGAGAAGCGCTCTGATGCCGATCAAGCCTGGGGTGTTCCCCTGCCAGGGTCCCTTGACGTGTCAGCGCACATCAATCTGCTCGAGCTGGCAGGGTGGCCTGTCTTTCCCGAGAGGCTTGAAAGGAAAGTGCTGTGGTGTTCGTAGTTGAATTTAAAGAGTTGGAGACACTGGAATAACCTTTGGCGCAATGAAAACAGAACTAAATGGTGAGCAAATTAAATGCCTGTTGTGGAGGGAAAGGTGAAGTACTGCAAATCTGGGTGAGCAAATACTTATAAGGACTGTGATTAAGAAATAATTCTGCAACATGCTGTTCGTGGCAGTTAAAGAAGCTGCCATCCTGTTTTCTTGTTGCTGATATTCAGGGGAAACTTGATTTCTCCTGTGCCTGTCAAAGTGAAAACTGTCAGATCTGCTCTCCCCATTTCCTGGGAAGCACGGGCATTTCACACACCCTGAAACATGCCAAACAGGGAGGATAAGCAGGTGGTGAAATCACCCATTTTGCTCTTCATTTCCACTGAGAGTTATCTGGCCACCAGACCAGCAAGTTTGGGACGGAAATAAGTTATTTTTGCTGAATATTACAACAGCATCTGGAAGGTGGGACTGGTGCTGGGCACTGCCCAAAGCCTTCCCAGGGCTGCTCGCCATGGGGTCCTATTTGTGCAATGGAGATGAAAGTACTGCTTAAATTTCCTAGATGCTCGGCGAGTTGAAATCATCTGGCTGAAATCAGATGATACATCAAGCTGTTTGTTGTAGGCCAGCGGGTTACTCATGGGCTGGCACAGCTCTGGAGAGCACGGTGCTGTGACCTTACTGCCCAGGAGGGGTTAGATGGGACAAGGCACAGCCGCCTGTACCTGCGTGCATGGGCGAGGGATGCTGTGCCCCTTCGCACACCAGACCAGGGCATTCAAACACGGGAAAAGGTTTCACGGAGAGGGGCTTGATGTCCCAAGCCTGTCAGTATTTAAGAGGCATTTGGACGATGCCCTTAATAACAAGCTTTAACTTTTGGATGGCCCTGAAGTGGTCAGGCAGTTGGACTAGATGATCACTGTAGGTCCCTTCCAACCAAAATCCTCCCCTCCCCTCCCCTCCCCTCCCCTCCCCTCCCCTCCCCTCCCCTCCCCTCCCCTCCCCTCCCCTCCCCTCCCCTCCCCTCCCCTCCCCTCCCCTCCCCTCCCCTCCCCTCCCCTCCCCTCCCCTCCCCTCCCCTCCCCTCCCCTCCCCTCCCCTCCCCTCCCCTTCCCTTCCCTTCCCTTCCCTTCCCTTCCCTTCCCTTCCCTTCCCTTCCCTTCCCTTCCCTTCCCTTCCCTTCCCTTCCCTTCCCTTCCCTTCCCTTCCCTTCCCTTCCCTTCCCTTCCCTTCCCTTCCCTTCCCTTCCCTTCCCTTCCCTTCCCTTCCCTTCCCTTCCCTTCCCTTCCCTTCCCTTCCCTTCCCTTCCCTTCCCTTCCCTTCCCTTCCCTTCCCTTCCCCATCTATTGGAGTTGTCTGAAGAAAGGTGCATCCCAGCTCCTGCACCAAGAGCATTTATAGCACTTTCATGCTTTGCAGCATCAAGCCTTAAGCTCCAACCACTGCCACGAGCGCTGATAAACCCCAACAGGTAAGAGGGCAGCCATGAGGTTTGATGTACAGGATTGATTTGCTGCTGAGCCAGCACAGCTTCCTAAGCAGTGTGACGCCAAGAGGGCCATGGGCAACCATGTTTCCCCTAAAGACTCCTGCATGTTAGCAGCAAGCATCACTCTGCTGAAGCAAGGGAGTGGGGGAAAGCTGGGCATTCACTCGCTGCTCTGTTAGCAGTGAGTTGGACTGATAGTTGGACCGATGAGATTTAGGACAGGTGACTCGGTGATTAAACAGGCCAAATCCCAACACTGCACATCCAGAAAAAGCCTTTTTGGCAGCTGATGAGGAGGCACTGAGAGTGCTTCTACTTGCAGAGGGCTCACAACCATGGGAAGGGAGCACGATGTCTTTACTTTATTAGAAAGTACTGTAGCTGCCTTGGGACTCTTTTTCAAGACCTCAGGACACAGGTATGCAAACAGATTATTAGTGGCTGAGCCCAAGCATGAATTTGCAAGCTTTCAGCAAATTTGAGGAAAACAAAATGTAGGCAAGTGTGATGATACAGCACTCAGAGCGTGAGAGCCAGAGACACCAGCTGCGAAGAGATTTTGTGCCATGTGAGGTGGGATGAGCATCTATCTGATCTGAAAATGTCTCAAACCTCAAGCTCAAGGTTTGGGGCTGCCAGTCGCTAGCAGGGGCGAGCAGTCAGGTTTGGCCATTTGGGAGAACGTGGCTCAGCAGCAAAGTCTGGTTCTGGCGTCTGGGGTTCATGGGGTTCGTGTTGGTGTAATTTGGCTTGGAAATAGGGAATTTGCCTCAGCCACTGAGAGCTTGCTGCTGGAGGCAGTGCCCCTTTGTACAGCAAAGTGCCTCTTCTTTCTCCTGCCTGAAATAACTCCTGGCTGGGATCAGGCATCAGCCAGCATTGATTTTGACTGGAACGTGAGTTTCTGTGTCCCACACCAGCTGTAAAGCATCACTCAGGATGGTCAGAGTCATGCCCTACAGTGGGGCTCAGTGCCCTTGGGTTGGTATCTCCTGGTTTTGGGTGCTTTGCTGGGCAGCATTAACCATCTTTCATTTACACTGTTACAGAGTGCAGGAAATGCAAATGTGTGGTTATCATCTCTGAGACTGTTCAGCAGACTGAAATGAGACACATCACAAATAAGGCTTCCCAGTTACGATCCAGGTTTCTGTCCTGTGTTTGTTCTGATCTCTATTCCTGTGACATATTCAACCTACTAAACCTTTTGGTGTGTAACCAGCTGCCTCCCTGGCTCTTCCCACATCATCCAGCATTAGCACATCCTGGCCTGGTTGGTCTGTCTCCCTCCTCTGTGTAGCTGAAGGGTAATTGCCGGCCAGGTGGGATGGTTGGCATCTCATGGCTGTTGTTTTACTGGTGGAGAGGTTATCCCTTACAGCTACCTAATGATGGCGAGGCTGCGGCTCCTTCCCATGTGCTGGCTGAGCTGCTGTGCCAGCCCCGTCGCACCTTGCTCACTCAGAAGGAGTTGGCAGTAGCAAAGACCTACTTTTTAAGCTGTTGGAGCTAAAATGTAAATAATGCATGCATATTGCAATGCCACCCAGGTATGTGTTACAGGGCACGCTGTCACGTTGGAAGGGGCTTAAGGTTTTCCACTGACTCACTCTGTAAAATGAGCCCTTACCCTATTCGTTGCTCTTCGCAAGTTCTCTGGGTTGCTTGAGAATTTAAAACAATTAACCCAAAATATAGAGTATCATCGTTTTCCCCTGAATATTGACCCTGACAAATGCTTGAATTGCCTTTGCTGTTCCCTCATTGAGCAAATGAACTGACAGCCAGAAGTATTAGAAAATATGCTAAGGTAGAACAAAATCTGAGGCTGGAATGAGGTGATTTACATCCTTTCCTACATACTTGCTTTTCTGAGCTTGCTCACGCTCTTGCTGCAGCCTTAAAAGCTTCAAGTAGTCACAGGCACTACCTGTGATTTAAAACCTCCATTTCAAGCCACCCTCCTCCTCCTCCATCCTCTCCCGTCCTGCAACTGGACTAAGGAAAAACCCAGTAGTTTTCCTCCTCTTAGAGGGAACATCTATCCTGCTGGCACTGCTCCCCTCCCACCTCCTTGCACTTGGGTGCTTGTGATCCCCTAAATATGTTTTCTAGTCCTGTACCTGATTAGAAAAGGCTGTGAAAAGTGTGATTTTTTTTTTTTTTTTTTTTTAATAATTACTCTTCCACTTCCTCTGCTTCTGGGGAGAGTGCTTTTGACACATGGCGGCAATTATTTAAATCTATCCTCACAACTTGGGCTGCAGAGCAGGGAATCAACTAGTAGAAATTGTTATTAAATGAGAGAATCAGCTGGTGAAATAATTAATCCCCACACATGCTTCCTCCCCACCTTGGAAGTCCTCCAAACACCCCGTGATTATTTGTCTTGTCTAAAACAGCTGCTGCCTTATTCCTTTTTTAGCTGGTGAGGGACAATTTGGTCCCTTGCCCAGGGCCCGACTGCTGCTCCCGCACCGGGCTGGTCTCCTGCCACCGTGCAAGAAAGGCATCACTGCCCCCAGCAGCAGTGCCCATCTAATTACCAGCCAGCCTCAGCATGGCTGTCACCCCTGGCTATTTTTCCCAATTAGGAGAATCAAGCTTTATGATGAAGCTTTGATAGAAGCTTTTTAAAATTTTTTTCAAACCCTTTCACATCGTGCATCGTTAGTGGTGGTAAATGAAGGTGTTTAGTGAGCTCATCCATCACTTCGACTTGGGGCTCCGACTTGCTGTTGGAGCGAGTTTCCACCTTCTGTGCCCGCTGCTGCTCTCTGTAAATGAAAATAATGCTTTAAAATAACAGTGCAAAGGAGAACAGTGGTAGGAGCACTGCTCCTTGCTGCCATGGGGAGGAGAAGGGCTGGACTGAGGTTTTCAGCACGAAGGTTTTGGATGGTGACAGCTGGGCATCAAGTGTTTCAAAGAGGTACCAAGGTGTATTTCACAGAATCACAGAATCATCTAGGTTGGAAAGGACCTTGAAGATCATCTAGTCCAAACCGTTATTTGGGCTGGATCTGGGCTGTTTCTTTTTTCTTGTGCATTGCTGTGGGGCTGGCAGGAGTGGGAGAGCCCACATGGGGAGGGTTGGACTGGAGAAGGCTGCAAGCCCCGCACAAGGAGATGCGAGCAGCAGGATGCAGGTCGCAGCAGGGCTGTAATGAAGCGTGTGAGCACGCCAGCAGCCGGCACGGCTGGAGCTTTCCTGGCACAGGCTCCTGCATCCCAAGCCCAGCCTACTTGCAGCCCTGGTTGCTCCAATTGCTCATAACCAGGCGTTTCCATCTTTCCCCCAGGAGCCCAGCCCCAAGGTCCCCTCTCACCCCATGGGTGACCCAGACACAGACTTGACTCATCCCCTTCCAGTCTGACACTTCATCATTAGACGTGGTGTGGTCCCTTGGCTCACAAGCGATGGGGTGGAGAAAAGAGCTCCCTTTGGCCATGGGCCGAGCATCCTGCCAGCACTTAGGAAAGTGCAGAAGGATCTTTTGCATCTCAAAAGGGTCTGGTTGGCACCCCCAGGAAAAGGGAGACCAAATTGCAGAGTGCAGACCCTGCCCATGTTCAGTTCTCAGCTTTGGCGTATCTTGCCAACACACAGCAGCCTGTGTTTTGACACATCCCAGTCCCTGAGAAAGGGGGCATTCAGCCCCAACGCTGATTTCTTTTGTCTAGCAACATGTAGCCCAGGCTGGCAATATGCGCTTCCAGGTGTTTCACCCTCCCCTTGTCCAGGGTTAGCACCAGACTGGGGAGCTGGGGTTTTTTTTGGGAGAAAGTCATCTTCATGTGCTGGCCTCCCTGCGTGCTCAGTCTCTCGTGAAGGTCACTTCTCACCTTGCTGTTGGAGATGAGGATTATTCCTCAGCAGCATCTTGGCTAAGAGAAATGCCCATCTGGAGTGAGTCCTCTCCTGTGTTCCCCGGTTTAATCAGCTATTGGGTCATGCTGGCCACTGAGTGCTAAAATGCGGCTCATTATCCCAACGATGATGTGTTGGAGACTTGGGAAAAATATATATATGTGTGTGTGTGTTCACATAACATGGACAAATTACCTGGGAAGATTTGTTGTTGGGCTGATCTCTCCAGCATGGCGTGTTGCCCTCTAACAGCCAGCTCGGAGCACAGTGACACAAAACCTCATCACTGATGGGTACAGAAAAGAGAGAAAAGGGCAAAATGTTTGCGTTCAGAAAGCTGAATGGGCGAGGGTGATTTGTCTGTGCTGTTATTGATACAGCTGATAACAGGGCCTGTCTTTTAGCAGAAAAGCAAGTAGGTTACGCAGCCAGTCAGGGAAAATTCAGGGAAGGTTTTTGTGGTTTTCCTGCTTGTCTGGCAGAATTTGCAGTGCTGTAGGGACTCAGGGAGCTGGGCAGCACTGATGTTTTGCTGTAAAGAGCAGCATATCAAATTACTTTTCTGTTATGCCCAGCTGAAAAGGCAGCCTTGGCAGTCAGCTTCACCTCCGATATTAGCTCGGTTTTCATCTTTTTAGGGGAGATGAATGCTGAAATCCCCAACATTAGCGGGGGAATAATCTGCCAAAAGTAATGAAGTGCTGGGGGAAGAGGGGGTTTTCTTTCGGCAGTTAAAGACACTCGTTGTTGCCTGTTTTCTTTTGTTTGGCTTTGCAGCCTCAGAAATGGTAGCGGCTGCTTTCTGCTGACCCCGGGCTTATGGAAAGGGTCTATTAAAATGAAATAATTTTGTAAGCAGATAGCAAAGTTGCATGAGAAACCGTGTCCAACAGGAAAAGGAACCTATGGGACTCAAATAAAACAGGTTCAACCCCCTGCTCCAGTGAGGAACTTTCTGCTGTACTTATAAAGAGAGGAGGACAGGGGTACTATTAAATCTTCTCATTGGGACAGAATATGAAAAAGCTACAAAAAACATCCCTTTTTCTTTTGAAGACACGAGCAGAGAATTAGTAGTGGATCAGGTTGTATCCTGTTATTCCTCATTTGATGAAAGCTGAGGTTACAATGATCGCTCTGTTCTGCTGTGCTGAGTAGGACCCATTATTTTCTGTGCACATTAATGTAAAGCAGATTGCATCTCCCAGCACAGGGAGGGCTCGAGGAAGCAGTCACACACCGGTCAAGTCTCATTAGTTTAACACTGCCTAATCCCCAGGGGTCTCCTCCCTCTGTGAGTATCATATGCCCCTGCAGAGAAGCAGGACGGTGACAGTACAAGGGCTTTCTTGGCCGGTGACAGTACAAGGGCTTTCTTGGCCAGCGTAACGCTTGTTTATTGAAAGTCACACACAACAGAACTTTTTTGGCTCACTATATGTGCAAATTACAATTAAAAACTGACAGCAAGGCCAAGCATCAGGTGAAAGGCATTCACCTCGGCTGTCTCAATTTGCCCATCTCTGCATTTGGCAGCCAGTTACTCTTGCAACCGAGACCTTCTCGCTGTGTAACTCCTGCTGACATAAATGCCTGGGTGCCCTGTGGTCTGTCAGTAAGGTGCTCTCAATGGGAGCTGGTGGGGGGGGGTGGTTCCTGACCGGCTAGACATGGCTGGAGGCCACAAGCCCCATAGCTATGGGAAGGCTTCAGGCTTGTCTGTCATCCACCCTGGGTGGGGGAACTGGTATGTGTCCCCCCAAAAAACAGCTCTCTGAAATGTGTCTGCAGTCAGGCTGAAACAAAAGTAGGTGGTTTTCCTTTGATCCACCTACAAGAGCATCAGGACCCGTGTCGTGATTCAAACCCTCACTTTGGACAGCAGAGGTGTCGGGATGGCAGCGGGACGGGCAGGGGTTCGGCTTGAAATGGAAGATATGCCAAGGATGGCGGGGGCAAGGGGAAAATGAGGGGTGATACCAGCTCCTGGCCCTGGAGAAAATGCCTTCCCAAGTCAGCACAAGGGACAAGCAGGGACCCTGGGAGCCGGGCTGGCGGCTGCGTCTCGTGCTCTGGCTCTCATCAGAGCAGCACAGGCAATAGGGGACCTCTGCCTGCCTAAACTCTTCCAAATGTGATCTGTGCTCCAATAAAATAAACAGTTTAGGGAAAGCGAAGCCCCAGGCACACACTTTGGCAGCTGATCACTCCCTAATTGCAGGAAGAGCAGTTGGGAGAGGGGTTTTTTTTCCTCTTTGGGCTGGTTTCTGATGAGAAAACTAGGCTGGAGGATCAGAGTTGAAGCTTCTCTCCCCTCACCGCCCCCCCACAACCCCAAGCAAAAATCCTGTTTTCTTCCCTTTTGTATTAATAGAATTCAACTTACTTCAAGGAACAGGAAACACAAAATGTGAACCTCAAACCTTCAGCAAAAGGCTGTTCGGTTTGATACGTGCAGTTGTCTGCAAACTTTTCCTGGGCTTTTTTTGTTGTCTGACAGCACCAGGGGCAGGTTCGAGAACTGGGAGAGGGTTTTGGTGGGAAGAAGTAAACCAGAGCCAATGCCTCTCAAGCTGCCCTGCCTGTGTGTTTCCCCCACCCCAAAGCTCCTTGGGCCCCAGAAAGGGATGGAGATAATTAGCCGCAGCCCCTTTCATCTGCAAACAGACAAGATCTGTCAAAACTCATTTCTTTTTCTCTAAAACTGTGGTGAGGGGGGACAGAGAGGGAGCAGCCATGCTCTCCCACCCCACATTGGGGGTCACATCCAGCCTGCTTGCAGGGTTGTTCCTTGCAATAAGACAAAGTGGTAACAAAACCAAAGAGAGAGGCTGAATTGAAGGATTTCAAGCCACCATCCATCCTGGTTTTGCAGAAGGGGCTAGAGCCCCGGCCAGTGCTGCCTTGTCATGCTCCAACCATCCCTCACCATCGCAGCTCCTTCTTCTTGTCCCCACTTTCCTTTTTCGTCCCCTTCCTTTCAACTCACTGGTTTGGAACTCTTTTAAACATATTGGCAGCAAATTGTATGTTTTTATGAGCAATTTACTAGTGATTTCTCTTCCTATGGCCTTTTGCCTTTGGACACTAAGGACTACAACTCAATCCAAATGTCCTTTTCCCAGTCAAACCAGAGCACATCAGCTTCCTTTCTCTCTAGTGGGCAGTTGCTCATGTAGATCCAATGGTTGGGTATTTTTAATATACTCAATCTTAGAAGCCCCTTTCCAAGTGTCTTTTCAGCCTTTTTCTTTTTTTCTGTGTTAGAATTTAAAGAAAATGTTGTTTCTTCTATTGCAAACTATTGTTTGCTATAATGCAAACTTGACCAATTTCTTATTCTGGTCCAATTCTCTTCTAGGAGATCATTTACAGAAGCAACAATCCCAACACGTTGTTTTCTTTTAAATTCTTGATTGTTTTTCTGTTGGCACTTGTGCAAATTGCCTTTTCTGCAAATGCATGTTATTAATGGGGCGTCAGCTGCAGTTTCTTATTACACTGGAGTAGAGTTTGTTGGAAATATTCCAGCACAGTTTCTCTATAAGAAAATGCATGTTTCTTGAGAGCAAAATTTATCATAGAAAGGAGTATATAAATACATTTCATGCTGGGGAGGATGGGGCTAGAAAAATGGAGTACTGCAACAGCAGGATATTTACATTTTTTTGCAATAAGTTAAATAGAGTTATAATTATAGCAAAGCATTTTGATGGATCCCAAATGCTTATTTTTAGAATTTTGTTTCGCAGGAAATTAAAAACAAGTTGGGAAAAATCCCCGTTCTCGTAACGCATAAATGGTGATTCTCATACAGAGCAAAAGACCATCGCTTCACTAAGTATTTGAATCCAGGCTCCTCAGCTCTGGACCATGACGAGGAGCTGGCTGCGTGGCATGCAAATGAGAGCAGTTCTTCTGCTTAATTAACCCTACTGGAGATATTTATCAAGCTGCTTCTTCAGATAACAGTACTTCATTTTCCAAGAAACTTGTTGCTTTTAAAGGTTTAATTGGGTCCTTTTACTAAATACCACAGAGATGCCGTGAAATTATGACGCAGCAGTAATCTCGTCGCTGTAGACTGGTGAAGGCTGCAGGGAAGAGTGGTTTGCTGATGGAGCTTGGCCATGGGAAGGACTGAGTACTATTTTGGTCCATCCCAGACTTTTTGTTTGGTTTAACCTTACCACTGGACCTTCTCTAGGGGTTACTATTGTAGGGGCCCATCAGTGGCTAACAGTCACCAAATATCCACCAAGTGCAGCTGCTTCTCCAGCAGCTTGGGCGTGAACCCCAGCAGTTGGACCCAGATGGACTTTCCTTGAGTTCCTGGGTAATGGATCTGTGACTTCCACTTGGCCAGTGTTAGTGGGTCAAATTTATGTGGTTTGGACTGAAAACCAAAACCATTGCATATTTTTTTTCCCGCCTTTAAATTCATTTCAACATGTCTGGTTCCTTTTTGTATACTGATATTTTCCTCCTCAGTTTCCAAAATGAATGCAGTCTTTGCACTTCCCACAGCCGATGTGCCCATGAAAGACGGTGCAGAAGCCAGTGTCCACCTGCAGTTTTTGCCCGCACTGACTGACCTTCCTTCCCCTTGGTTTCCCTTCTCTGTGCTAGCACAAGATTGAGGCACATCAGCCTTAGGAAGGGACCAAATATCGCACTGCCAAAATGCTTAATGCAAAGAAAATTTCTGTCCTTTATTTCCCTTCTTCAGAAAGATGCTCTAGGGTGGAATTAGAGGCATTTTGGGAGATGTTAAAGTAAATTAATCCACCCACCCCAAATGAAGACTCTTCTCTGTTTCTTCTGTTCCCTGTTCTCTTGTTCTGCACTGTTTCTCCCCAAAGAGATGCTGCACCCAAAATATCAGATTCTTTCCTCCACACACACGTTATTTTGAATATTACAGAATCACAGAATTGTCTAGGTTGGAAAAGACCCTGAAGATCATCCAGTCCAACCATTAGCCTAACATTGACAGTTCTCAACTACACCATATCCCTAAGCACTATGTCAACCTGACTCTTAAACACCTCCAGGGATGGGGACTCCACCACCTCCCTGGGCAGCCCATTCCAACGCCTGACTACCTGTTCTGTAAAGAAATATTTCCTAATATCCAGTCTAAACCTTCCCTGGTGCAACTTGAAGCCATTCCCTCTTGTCCTATCACTTATTACTTGGTTAAAGAGACTCATCCCCAGTTCTCTGCAACCTCCTTTCAGGGAGTTGTAGAGGGCGATGAGGTCATTATTAGGATGCTTAGGTGTGTTTAGGGCCGGATCTGGGTCTTCAAAGTCTGAGTGCAGCTGCCCAAAACCACTGTCAGCTCTCAGAAAACTCAGCCCATGTGACATACCCAGCAGAAGGGCCGAGGGCTGTGCCACGAGCAGGACATCTGATGGCACAGTGACATCTCATCCCTTCACCACACCAGGGATGAGACAGCGTCTCGTTCCCTGCAAGGTGGGAACCCATTTACAATGTGGAATCCATCTGCAAGGTGCAGTTTGTGGGCTGTGTCCCTCCTGATCTGGGTTTGGGGTGAGGTGCTGGCTTTTAGACACCAAAGGCTGGGTGACACTGCTCTCTAGTGGAGGGCTCTTCATCAAACGAGATGAGGGAGTCGAGGCTGATGGAAAAGGTCAGCACTCCTCCAGGGGTAAAAATGACTTTTTCTTGTTATTTGTATCACGAGTTTTTAGAATTTAATAGGTGTCTGTGGAGACATTCCACAGGCATGGAGTAATTCAGTAAAGAAATATAAATCAACGGTGCTTGACTTTATTGCTCCATGATGGGAAGAATTCGTTGATCAAGATCTTTCTAATGCCAGCGGTCCTTCCACTACCATGCTGTGGCTGAAGCCACCAGACCCGTGTCAGTTCTCCTGGTGCAGGGGATGCTCTTGGGTGCACAGGAATTACTCCTCCCATCAAATACCCCATGCACTTACCAAGCCTTATGCCTGGAATAGAGGAGGAACAGGCCTGTGTAGCTTGGTGTGGAGCCAAAGAAAATTCAGTGGGATTTGAAAAAGAAAGACATGTAAACGAAGAGCTATTTCTGGAGCAGCCCGTGCACTTGGGCACGCAGAGGAGGAATGCTGCAAGCATCACACGCAGCGATCAGCAGCATGCAACGATGGGGATCCTGCTGCAAGAGAAAAATTTAGAGAAGATTTTTAGCCTTCCCTCCAGGTATGCACTTAACAAGATGCTTTAAAAAATGCTTTGCTGGATCCGAGAAATAGCCTGGTGTTTGATCTTGCAATGGCAATAGGAGATCTGTTCAGGGATATTATGTGATGTCATTCCCTCAAAGCATTTCCAGCAGCCACAACTATTTTATCAATGGCCATAATAAAGTTAATTTTGATGTCACACATCAGGGCCGAAATTAGGAGCAAAGCCCCCAGGCTGAGCGATCTGCCCTTTCTACCCCCCCAAATTGGATGGCACTCGCTGGAGGAGTGGACAGGGATTTTGATAGCAGGGGAGGGAAGTTAACAACAGCAATGTCTAGACTTTATGACGTGAAAACTGCAAACCTTAGCAAAACTGGGAAGGCTCTTTCTTGGAACAAGAAGAGACCAGAATAACTAATCCCCACTGGTACTTTCCCTCTTAACAGTGAAGACTAAGGAATTTTTAATGTGTTTATTGGTAAGCTCTAAAGGGGCTTTTAAGTTTCATATTTTTATATTTATATATAATAAATATATATAATCCTCTTTACTCTGAATCTCACCAAGGAGAGGAGTGAAATCTTTCCAAGCTATTAATTTGTAAAGGCAGTGAAAAACAGAGACTTTAAACTACACTGTTAGTAAACCTCTAAACCTTTCTGTGGCAGTAAACAATGAGCTAAACCAGCTAATGAATAATCACAAGGGCACACACACACGCTGAAGTGTTGACGAGTAAAAACTTAAGAATGAAGTAAAAGGTGAGCATCGGCTGTGGTGGTCCAATGTTGGAATCACGTGCCTCTGAATTTTGGAGAATTTGGCAACTCCATTCTGATCTGGGCTCTGTCTACATTAGTTTTGGATTTCATCTTTCATGTTTTGATCAGTGTTGAGGGTTTTTTTAAAAAAAAAGAACATTATTCAACCAGACAGCATCACAAACCTGTTAAAAGGGATTTTTTGGAACTTAACTTGGGAAATACAGTCCTTTCCTTGCCACTGGCTTAAGCAGAAGCATTTTTGCTCTGGGACTGTAATGTCTCTCCCTAGTTTAAATAAGGAGCAGCTGCAAAACACACATACAGAGTCACATGTGTGTATATTTTTATATGCCCCCAGCCTCCTGACATAGCCTTTGGACCAGCCTTTCAGGCTCCCACGGCCGTTGCTGTTCAGTAACACACTGCTCACATAGGCTCAACCCACCAAGCCCTTGTCCAAGCTCCTGGCAATGAAACAAAAGGGCCCCATTTTGGTGAATTGTAGAATTTCTACAATTACACTCCAGGACATAGACCCAGCCAATTTAAAAAAAATTTTTTTTTTTTTTTTTAAATCCTAACATGACTTTTGATGTTATCAGCAGTGCTGTGTCCGCTTTGGACCTCCCACAAAGCCCTTGATCTCAGTGATATCCCATGGCTGGAGTAGGAGGTTAATTTGAGCTTTGTGTACACACTCCTTCCCTTTTATCCACTGGGAGTTTAGTCTTTCAGCATCAGTGGGTGTCCCTCAGCTCATGCATTAAAAGAGATGAAGTCTAGTCTCATATTCTCTGTTTTATTCATCCTTATTATTATATATACACTATGTATAATGTATAGCATATAGTATATCTTATTATATACATCTCAGTCACATTCCTCCTTTAAGCTAAATGTTCCTTCTCTGAGGCTACGAGAGCTTAACCCTTTTGTCAACATTATTACTAACAGACTACATGCATTTGTTTGTATTCCTTCTCTCCTTTTCCAAAATATCTATTCCAGTGTTTGACTGTCATCACTTGAAGCAGGAGTAGGGACTTTGAAAAAGCTATTTAATACTTATCTTTGATACTACCAGTATTTCAGGACAAGTCTTTTATCTGAAGACGGTTTTTTTTCTGATGACTCACTATGTTCAATAATTTTTTGCTGACATTTTTGTAAATAATTTTCTCACCAGTGATATCATATAAATTTCTTACTGTAATTCTTCACTCTGTGGGGCTGCCTCTTCTTCATTTTTCTTGAGCTATTTCTTTGCCCTCCAAGGAAGTGGCTCAATAGCCCAATTATACTTTATTACATGATCCCGATTTGTACAGTGCTTTAGAGAAATGTCATGAATTTAAACTAAGAGGAAATACTTTTCTTTTAATTCTCTTTGATCCAAACATCAATATTCTTATTGATGGGAACGCTTTCTCATCTGATTCAATGCTGCATGCAAAATAGCCTTCAGTTCAGCATGAGTGTGTATAAATCAGCATCCTGTCAAAGTGTTATCAGGAGTTTAGTGCACGGTTGTATACCCAATCCTATCATTACATTAGCCAAAACCCCATATACTGTTTCCAGCTGGGGAAAAAAAAAAAAATCTGTGTCTTCCCCTATGGAATATCCTCATAAAATGTGAGGATGAAACCAAGTGGGTGTAACTGAGCCTCCACTAAAGCTCATAGGGATTTGTTTAATGGTAAGATCTTCCTCCAGAAATTTGGGGCCATTCTGTGGCAAACTTTATGGCAGGGATGAAAGTTTTCACAGCTGTTTGTTAACATAATATCCTCCTCATTTTCATGAGATGGTTCAGAATATCCACAGAACTATTTTTATTAAATCATGTTTGGGGTTTGTTTGTTTGTTTACTGAGGGACAGATTGAGTGTAGGCTGCTGCAGAACAGCAAGCTATCCCCCAGCACAAGCACAGGGCTGCTCTGACCCAGTAAGTTAGGAGATTTCCTCTGCCTTTGATCTAGACTGCAGATCGTCAGGGTGAGAAGGCTATTTGTAAAAGATAATCAATCCATTTCAGTAGGTATCAGCTAAATCCCTCTCAAGGGGAAAAAGATAGAGCCCTAGTGAGAAATTCTCTTTTACTTGCTGGCAGAAATTGTATGCATGCTCCAAGGAAAAAAAAACCAAATGTGAAGCAATATTAAAAGCAGCTCAAAAGAAGAAAAGAGCTGCCCTGAAGTTATCCCCATTCCCCTTTTGTTATCTTCTTGGTTTTGCTAAATTAAAGCCACACTAGAAGTTACATGAAGGCAGGCAGGCAGCATCACTCCATGCAGGAGACATCCATGCTGGATAAAACACAGATCGACCCCTGGATGCTTATTTTAGCCATGCTATTAAATGGTTATCACTTACTCACAGGGATACTATGATGTGCTTTATTTGACAGCAAGATCCCACTATAACCAGCTTTGGTACTTAAACACTGCAAGACAAGAGCAAGTTAGTTTTAGGTGGGAAGAGCTTGTTACCAAGGCATCACCCTGGACCCAGCCTCACTGCACCTTGCTCGCCGGGGCTGCTTCCAAAAACTGATGCGGCAGTACATACAGCAGAGAAGTAGCTGCCAACATATGAACATTGTTTTTTTCTTTAAAATAATAATAAATATACTATTTCATTGGTTTCTTTTCCAGTGTTTCTAAAAAATTACCACATCACATTAACAGCTGTCTTTCTGCCCACATACAGGTTAAATGAGACCTTGTAAAGGGATAAGTATAGATCTTGTTAAATTACTGTGGAGGTGTGTGTTTGAGGTTCCAGCTAACCCAGCAAACCATGAACTGTCACTAATAGAAGTGCCATCACAGCAGTGAAATTGGTCCCCAAGGCACAGGAGAGTTTAGTGAGAGTCCAGATGTGTTGAGCACCAGGGACATTATTGACCTACCCACTGGAGCTTGGCACCAGATCACTTAATAATAGTTTTTTGCACTGTATGATCTGACTTGCCATAAGAAAAAAATCAAACCAAACCTCACATTAAACAAAGGAAAACATCAATAGTTTTGTAACTTTTTTTAAAAGTCCTCTTGTTCTCCTGCTACTGAGGTGTGTTCGAGGACTGATCCTCCACGTGGGTAAGTTATTTCTACCAGAGCTTCCAGAGCTGTTTGCTCCTAGAAATTTTGAGCTATTTTCTTATGTTAAATAAGCTTTAAGACTAACCTAACACTGTTAAAGTGAGGGCCCAACTCTTTGGATGAATGACACTTAGATTCACCCTGGAAATTTTGATTTAAAACACATCACTGTGGAAGAGCAGCTCAGGATCTTGCCTAAGGCAAAGGGGATTCGCATCAATTCATTGGCATAACTTTTCTCTGGCTAGTTTTAGTCTGGGTAGCTATTTTCCTGCACCTGCATGAAACACAGTAATTGCCCTAGCTTAGACTGAGCAGCCTGGGCTACTGGAGTGAGCAAAATAGCCTTATGCCTTTGCCCTCTTGCAAAGTCAGGCTTAGTGCCAATGGCAGGAGAAGGGGGTGAAGGAGCAAGGCCAAGTTCTGACCCTTCCTCCAGCCTCTTTGTATGGCCCAGCTCACAGCATGGAATAAATCCAGTAACCAGCAGCATTATCCGTCACACCCCTCTCCACTTTGCAGTGCAAGTTTGGTAATACATTTAGTTTTAAGGTGACGTAGGGGGGTGTAGCAGATGCATCCCAGCTTCACCGCGTCTTGCGGCTGAGAGAAGCCCAGATGGGAAAGTGCTAATTGCACCATTGCACCAAGGCACCAAAATTTTAAAAAAGATTAAAATTAGAGAAATTGTCTGGCCAGTCTTTTGCTAGGCAGCCTGCATGCATAATCTTTCCCAGGGCAAACCAACAACTGAAATGTGCAGATCATAATAAATGGTAACAGCAGCTCTCATTAGCCTTTCCTCCTACCCCAACCCAACTGTTGGCTGATGTGTGTAATAAGTCACTTAATGAGCCAAGATTTGTTTAAAAGAAAAAGGTTTCCAGGAGGATTTGTCTACCTTTGAATGGGCCTAAATCACAGGTTCAGAGCCTGCAGTGGGTGATCATAGTCTGGGGCTTCTGTTTATCAGTAAAGCCCAGCCCACTCAGCACATAGCAAAAACCCTTAGTGAAGGGCAGCTCATCCATCAGGCTGGTTTGGTTTCTTCTCTTCAGACCACAACTCTCTTGCTAGGATGCCCAAAGGCAGTGCAGAGACTCAGCGAACCCAGCTGTGCTTACAGTTCCCACTGGATTGCCTGCACCCACGTAAGGATTCTGTGTTTTAACCCCAAAATCCCACTCAGCTGCATGAGGCCCTGAAGGAGCACAGCCCTGTGCCAGGGCTTCAGTTTGTATTGGCTAAAGCTGGTCCCCACAAAGCCAGAGGACTGACCCTCTTGGATTTCATCCAAGCTGGAGAAGTGAAAGCACATATTAAATAAATAATACAGCCATAAAACCCCAGCACGCTGCTGCTCCCTGGTTTCTCTGCTCCTGGTGCCATATGCAGAAGGAAAAGGCTTTCCCTCTGCCTCTGGCTGTTTTGGTTTTGCTCTTTCAGATCTTGCTTTTGCTGCGATCACCCGACTCCTCAGAGTCCTACCTTCTGTGCTGGATATGTCCCTTTTCTCCTGTTTTCTGTTCTTGAGATTCCATTATAGATTTTTTTTTTCTTTCCCCCACCAAGGGCCAAGATGTTTCTCATGATCTGGCACAGCCTCACAGGTAGGGCTGCGTGTCAAATTAAGAGACGGGTGCTATTTCATGCAGTACATCCCAGATGTTTGTCATTCTCCCCATCTCCCATGGCTTCCTATCGAGGGCCACTGGGTTTGCTGTGCAGTGATGAGCTCCCAGAGCCCAGGGCCTGACGGACCCTGCCCCAGCCCGTGGCACAAGCATGGTCACAGCAGATAGCGCTTGCTGAGCTGCCCCGGCTTGCTCGCCCGATGCCGTATGCCAACGCTTTCTTTATGCCAGGGCTGCAGTCAGGATGATGGATCAAAATTACCCTCAGGTCTCCCGGGTACTTAGAATTAGAAGGTTAATAAGAAGTCAATCACTCTTCTAAATGGTGGTAAAGAAATTGGCCAACTGCTGCACAAACCCACGTTTTTAAGGATGAGAAATTAATTCATGCAGCTGCTATTTGGTCTAATGCCATTCGAGCATTTTTTGGGAAGACTTGCTGTCTTCCTGGATCCTGCAATGCCCTTCGTGGTCTCTCCCCTTCTGCCTGGCTGAAGTCTGCTCCAGCCCACAGCAATGTCCCCCCAGCAGCAGTGACTGCAGCCAGGACAAGCTCCTCTCTTCAAACATAAAATCCCTGAATAACACACACACAGGAGCTGAGCAGTTTCTGGGGCATGAAGAAGGAGGGAAAATTGATTTCCTTAAGGAGACCTTAACATTGCATAGCCCAATTTGGGTGAAATTCAGTCATTTTGCTCGCAGCACAACAAGCAGGTGCTTTTCTATTAGAGCTGGAGGGTTGCACTGGGCCATGGGAGCCCATAAAGTGCTCAAGGAACCACGAATAAAAAAACAAATTTAGTTCTTTCCTGTGGGGTGTTCCCTGAAAGCAAATAGTTTGTGTGAAATGACAGTGATCCAAGAGCCAGGTGACGATCAAGGCCTTTTGCACAGCTGTTGCATCCAGCTCTGATTTCGGTACCTGCTCGAGCCCAGGAGAGTTTGTGAAATTACCTCCCTTTCTGCCACGAAGTAATATCAGAAAGCCACAGCTTAAGTGCAAATTGAAACTGGGAAGAGAGCTTGTTTTCCTAGTGTTTAGCCAAGCCTCTAGACACAAGTTGACTTTAATCCCAATGCCTATCTGCATCCATTTCTTCCTTGTAATATGATCTTCAAAGGAGGAGTAGGAACAAAGTACTGCTAAACAGACTGTGGAGCATAATCCAGCATCACCAGCCTTTCACCCCTCCCAGCCTCCCCATCACAACCTGGTCAGAATTTGTGATATGTTTCTGGTCTAAAAACAGCACCCAGGAGTTTGCCTGCTCTCACCCCAGCTCAGCTGGGTCATAGCCAGGTCTCCATAGTCAACCTGTGGCCATGGGCACCCGGTACATGGCTCTTGTGCCGTTCAAGAGAGAAAAAGAGTAGCTCTGGATTTGGAGACTCTCTTGTTAACGGGCACACAACCTATGGGCATGGACCTTTGGAGTAAAGCTCTCGTTTTTCCCCTGGTTTGAAATAACAGTCTGTGGGCAGTCAGCTCTCATGGGCAGCTTGGAAAAACATGCCCAGAGGAGACAGCAGAGCAGCGTCTTGGCCCTGTGTCCTCCACAGCATTACATTATCTGGCCAGCAGCTTAACCCCAAGTGCAAATGCAGTTGCTTTCTCAACCGGTGCACATGCGTGTATCTGATGGCAGGCAGGATGTCAGGGCAGCCCTGCCACAGCTTGTTCTGTATTTACTGCTAAAACCAACATAAGTCCTGTTAGGCTAGCTGCCTTGCTGCCTGCGTCCTCTGTGTTGCCCCACCAAACAAGGTGGCCTCCTGCAGCGATTGGGAAACCGCTGCCTGTTGACTCAAAGGCAGGCACTAATATTCCACAGGGGTGTGAAAGACAGACGAGTAAGGCACTGCAAATAGCTCTGCACCCTTGGCAGAGCAGACATGCATGGCAGATCATCATCCAGACACTCGCAATACCTTGTACAGCCCCCATGCTCCCAAATCATGTTGCCCTCCTGATGACTACAGAGATTCCGTTAAACTAGAGCACTTAGCTCGTGGCCATGCACACATGCCATCCTTCATGGGAGGGGGGGACACCTGACAGCATGTCCCTTTCTGCTGCTGGGCTGAACCAGGCTTTCTGCTCTCCCTGGCCCTTTCCTAACACTTCAAGACACACTGGCTTGGAGTAAGCTCTTTAGCTGTAGCTTGTAGCAATTTCAGCCTTCCTGTGATTATTTAGGAAAGTCATTCAAGTGATGATGATTTTAGAAAGAACACACACATACATACACACACATGCTCAAGCATTTTTGGGGGTTTATTTCCATAGAAACTGCAGGAATTTCACTCCTCCTTGGCTTGCAGGTCTATAGTACATCAAGTAGCCATGGCAAGCTCCTCATACTCCAGTGGTGAACATGGGTATTAATCAGTCAACAATAAAATGCTTTGGTACTTACAAATAACCTTCATTTTCTTCCACCCTGCCTCTATTCTAAATTATTTCCCCAAAGTCTAGTGTGGAGCTCACAACACCTTGCAAGGTTGTCTGTGTACGTTATTTACAAATTAAAGCTCAGCACAATTTACAACTCTCTAGCTGTGTTAATTCTGTAACTCCTCAGGGGAAAAGCCCAATGCTTACCAGCTGCCTGCACTCACCCCCAGATCACAAACAGGTCACAGCTTGGGGTGCATGTTGTGGGACCACTTGTAAAACATCCTACCGTGCTGTGCAAGACTAATTTCAAACAAGGTGTGTTGGCACTGGAGGAGACGCCCTTCAGCATCTGTGTAGCGGAGGTGGTGGGCTTGCTCAGCAGCTAAGGAAAGCAGTGTTAGCACTGGTTTGCATTTTCAGCTAGAAAAACCAACAGGTGCTGGGCAGAACCATTCCCTGGCTCAGGCTGTAATGAAAGGCAAAAAGCATTTCTGCAGCTGGCTGGGTTGGCGCGAGGCTAACGCATGTGCCACCGCAGCAGAGAGAAGACATGTGAGCTCCCTAAGTTGACATGAGCAATTAGCATGCGTGAGGCTCCTTCCACCTCCTAATTCACTCAGAATAATTCATTAGCAAAAAGTCCTCAGCAGTGCTAGTCTGCCAACAGGTCCTCATTGTAGATGTGTTCTTTGATTCACTTTAGAAGATAAATTGACCTGTGAAACTCCAGTCTAGCTCATGCTAATGAGTCTCTGTAGGGCCATCGTAAGAATTAATTTATTTATCTAAGGACTTCTCCGTAGTGCTCATCTCCTTGGCAGCTAGACTGAAGAGACATAATAGGTCTAACACACTGGAAATACTAGATCAAACCACCCAACCCTGGAGGTGCCAGTCCTACATTTGCTGTCTTGGACTAAAGTTGTTCTGGCTCACGTGTCCTCGCACTTAAAGAGCTTCATAATCAGCAGTGTGAGAAGTGTTACACCAGCACCAGCAATTCCTGTCCATCTAATTAGAGGGCTTCCTTACCCTTTGTTGCATATTTAAGAGCATCAGGATAGCCTCTTTATTCCAGGGTTTTGCAGTGGCTGTAGACAAGAACTCTGCACTCTTTCTGAACTATAATTTTTGAGTATGTTCTCCTTGTTTCTGGCCATCTTCTATCAATAAATAGCCTTGAAATGTCTCTCTGCCTCCCAACTGCACAGATACACTCCTGGCCTCTACATAACAGATGCTTAGCCCCAGTTGAACATCCTACCTAAATAACTCGTGTTCTTTCCCCCTCTGAGAATGGCCAGGGAGCCCAAAGCGTTACCACCAAGCAGAGACATCCCCCCACATTAACGTCCCTCTTCTTTTCTTCCTACTCAGCTTGAAAGCTGTCCTGATGGGGAAGCCTCAGGACAACACAGTGGACTTGTCGGGCATCCCACTGACACTGAAAGACTTGGACCGTGTCACGTCCTACCTCCAGCACAGCTCGGAGCACATCGACACGGTGGAGCTGTGCTTCACGGAGCTGACGGACGACATGCTGCTGCAGCTGCTGCCGGTGCTCTGCGTGCTGCCCCACCTCACCACCCTCTCCCTCAATGGCAACCGGCTCACCAAAGCCATCCTACGGGACCTCACCGAAACCCTGAAGGACCCCAAGAAGTTCCCCAGTGTCACCTGGATCGACCTTGGCAACAATGTGGACATCTTCTCCTTGCCGCAGCCTTTCTTGGTCAGCCTAAAGAGACGATGCCCAAAACAAGGCAACTTGCCCACCATTCTGGAGTTTGGCGAGGGTCAGGTAAGCGATTTGGAAAGCCAAGATGGCCTGGCTGAGAGCCAGGAGGACCTGCAAGCTGGACCAGGCAAGACTGATAACATAGGCTTGCAGCAGACAGACAGAACAGTCGAGGTTGGGGAGCTCCCCAACTCGGAGCAAGGTGCTGCGACAGCGCAGACATGATGTTCAGCTCCATGGCTCTTGGGTGGGCACGTTGAGCAAAGATGACTTAAAACCAAGACCTCAGCATTGGAGGTCCCGGCGGAGGGTCGATTCACACAGTGGGATGCTTCGGGAGTCCAGACTGCTGCCTTCCTCCCGTAAGATGAATGTCAACTTTTTTCTTTTCAAAGAACACATAAAGGTGATCGCATTGAATATCTGTATTTTATAAAAGCTGGCCAGGTATTTTTAAACGTTAGTGATGTGCTGTGCTTTTTAACCTCTCAAAAATGCATCTCCAAGGTGGTGTAATAAGAGGCCCTTCAAAGAGCACAAAGGGGGAGAAGAAGGATACCCAGACTTTGCAGGGAAGGGCTCCCTCTCCTTAGCACTAGATCTAGCCAGACCCCAGCTGCTCTCCCACACGTGATAGACAGACAGCGGTCACCCCAAAGAGGACTGCCACCAAGATAAACCACAAATCCTTTCCAATTCTGACTTTAGGAGTTGGGGATGAATAGCATATCTGCTGAGATACAACAAACGTCTGATCACACACTAACCAGGGGTGTTTCTCTTAATATTGTGAGCCAGCCCAGAGGGAGAGCTTTGCTTTCCTGGTGCGGAGCTAAATCCCAGCCCGCAGCATGCCTGGACACCACTCTCACCCTCCAGCCTTACCGAAATCAGGCTGGCACTTGTGCCTGCCCAGTGTTTATTCAGATGTAAAATCCAGTTTCCCACCAGCCGTGCTGCTGTAATAACCCCAGAGCTTTTAATGTGGTACCTGGAGCTTGCACCAGCAACGCTGAGAGTATTTGATCCATTTTGGGGAGCAATCCACAAAATCTGGAGCCAGGGCTCAGCTCAGGTTCATTGCTGTTGCTGGCAAAAGAGACCACAATACTGAAGGTTTATAAAAGGAAAAATAATCCTGGGGTTCATCCCTGTATCACTGCCACTGAGGGCTGGGCAGACACAGCCAGCTAGGGATTTAAAGCCTCAGAAAGGCTGTTGGGGCACTTGGCTGTATGTGTCCATCCCTCCTGGACCAGAAGTGCTTTGTTTCTAAAATGTTATTTCGGTTTTTTCTAAGAGACACAGTTTTGATTTTATTTTATTTTTGATGGAAAATGGATCACCCCAGAGCAGCAGCGCTGGAATGGGCACTTTGGCTTTTGAACCAGATTTTCATTTGATCCTAAACCTGGGGGAGGGCAGGAAAGTGTGGAAAAACTTCCTCTCCCCTACATTCAAAGGACCAAACATGACTCCCTTTGCTAAGAGGGAGCCCTTTTTTATCTATTTAAAGGCCATCCCTGACCAGCTTTACAGCATCGTTTTCCTGGCTCGCAGCAGTGACCCTCTGGCTTTGCTTGTTCTGGGTGCAAATGCAGTCAGACATTTTGGTCATCTCTTTGGCTCTGTTCATTTAACATCACTGCACCAGGAAGCTTTTTCCAGAGGGGCTTCATGCTGTCAGTTGTTGTTTCTCCTCTGTACACAAGTAGATAACTTAGAAGAAACTCTGCTACTCGTTTTAATACATTTGGCAACGTTCAGTATGATTTGCATGTATCCAAGCCTTTTTTCTTTTTTTTAATGCTAACTCCTTCCAACAGGCATGAAAAAACTTTGCAGTGAATAAACTGTTCTGTTTAAAATAAAGGAGCTATCCGTAATCGAAATAAATGACAATGTTTAATAAAGACCCAGCGTTGAATTTTTCCTCTGTACAGGCTGAATGCCCAGCTGACAGCCCCGAGTACCCCAGTAAAAACTACAGCTGAAGGAGAACACAGTGCTAAGCGCTGCAGGTCTGGGTTCTCCAGGGTGCTTAAAAAAAAGGGTCACTGTAGCTGGCTGGAGAAATAGATAGCCCAGTTTTTGAGCTGGATTCTGCATGGTGGGCACGAGGTGGACTCAAAAGCATCATAAAAGCATCTGTTAAATTTTAAATGTCTCCAGTGTGTAAAACTAATGCGAGAGAAAGGAATACTGAGAATGACATACTGCTCCACAGGGTATTTCTCTCCAGTGCTACAGTCTCAGGGCACTGAAGGAGATGGCTTCTTATTTGCAGCAAGGACTCTATATATAATCTTTTGTTCCAGCACCCAAACCATGGCAGGGGACAGCACATAGAAGCCAACATGCTGGTGGGAGCAGGCTTGTCCTAACTCCCAGGAGACCTCTCCCACAGCACTTGGGGGCTATTTCCACCATTACTACAACTTTAATAAAGTACCTTTAATAGAGGTATAAATTAAGCAAGATGGGATACACCAGGCTGGCCAGGTCTCAGATGCATCCCTAACCATCAGCCCATCCTTGGGGGACATTGCACTTCTCCCCCTCCCCAGGAGCCACACGCAGGGGTCTCCTTGCAGGCTATGGGACAGACCCTATGGCACGGATGTTTTGTTCATATGGAAAGGCTGACAGGCAGCTTGTAGAGCCTGTGCCTAGATCCAGAGCAGGCAATGAGACACAGGCAGCAAATCCACCATCACTACTTCATCTGCCACATGCACACGTTGCCCTGCTGTGCCAGTAGTACATCCCTCATGGAGATTTGTTAACTCAGTGTATGGGGATTTCATCAAGAACAAGATTTCTCCTTGCAAAAAATAAACTCTAGCACCTTCTTCTGTAAGAGGTCAGGCACAGGTTTGCTCAATACCTCAGTACTCAACACTGGACTCCCCTCCTCATGCACAGCTCAGGCCCCTCTGTCTGTTTAAATTATTTAAATCACAAGCTCCTTGCTGCTGGCTTTTTATTTTCTGCTAAGTATTTGCACAGGAACCAGACATCCTGGGCCTCAGCATCCATCTGGACCCCCCAGTTTGGCCGTGCAAATTCATAAACCAGAGGCGCTTTGCATTTAGAGCACTGCATCATTTATTGATGCTTTGCACGCTCAATTCCCTCGCCAACACAAACCACCCAGGAGGTTGCTCCTGCCACATTTCCCCTCCAGCTGAGCTTCTACCTGCTGTGAAACACATCAGTCAACTGGGAGATATTTTGCATTTATCAGACTCTTTCTGCAAGGGGCTACCAGCAGCCCACCAGCTCAACTTTTGGCTGCACAGGGCTAAATGTCAGGCTCTGTCCCCAGTGCTGCTGCAGATGTGCTGCAAATCAGGAGCACCTCATCCCGGCCATCCCCCTCTGCTGTGAAATGCTGTGGTTGGGTCCCCTGTGTGATCATCCAGGGCCATGCTGCAAAGGACAGACCTCCAGAGAAAGACCCCATGTCCCTCAGCCCTTCGCCCCGTGCAGATGTTGCACCACTTGAGCTAGCTCTGCTCCACTGGTACAGCCAGGTTGTGCCAGTATCTCTGTGCCCAGCGAGGATTTAGCCCTTCCAAGAAAGGGAAATAACTAGAAAGGGCCTTTTACTGATATAGTTGTGCATGCTGAACCATGCACCAAATTACTGACTTTCATAGGAAAATAAAAAAACCCACAGCTCTAGTAGAGACAGTTACTTGGTTATAAAAACAAGAGGGCTTTACTAATCAGTCTCTTCCTCACAGTGTGGATTAGGTCAATTAGCCATTTATTGCACTCAGGATGACTATGATCCTGTGGGCTCAGTAAAGAGTGGGGTTTTTTTAAGAAAGCAGCGTGAGATTGCTTCCCTTCCCAGCTCATCAGCATCAAAACAAGCTTGGATCTCACTCCATATATAATCAGTGTTCCCTGTGCTACACTGGGCTGCTGCTTCTGGTCAGAAGCTTTTAAATGGCTCTAGAAGAAGGATTTGAGTACTGAAAAATCACTGCTGTTAGAATATTAAAGTTGGATGAGGTCATTTCTTGTCAAAGGAGGGAGGAAATGGCCACCATAAAATAAAAAAGTCCATAAAATATCCAAGCCCAGTTTGGTTAGTTATCTCCATCAGAGCCACACAGCTCTGCCTGTGCATGAAAGAAACTAGTCTGTGGGAGAAGATTTATGCCTTCAGCAACAAAAATGTAATTGGAAATCATTCTGTGCAGATTGAAGAGCCCACACTGAGGGGAATCAAAGCAGTAGGCGAGGAATGAGAGAAGCATGAAAGAGCTGATGCCACGTGCTCCAGAGGGCTCGTTCCAGCTGGGTTATCTCAGAAGAGTTTGCACAAGCCCTATTTGGGTTTTGAAGATGATTATTCATTTAAAATGAGGGTTACATTCCTGGGGGTGTTGGGAGCAGGCAAGAAGGCTGGTGATGGTCACCCCCAAGCATGGACTGCACTGGAAAGCAAGGAAGCCACAGACAGCACTGCTGGGGACCGCAAGAAGCTCCTAAATACTTCAGCCAAAAGCACTGCTTGCTGCTCATCAGTCCTTTGGAGAGGAACAGAAGACTGCAAATATTTATCCAAAACTGCAGCAGAGGAAAGGCCAAAAAGTGACCTAAAGGACTAAGGGGACAGCGGGGGAGATGGCAGCGGCCAAGCCGGCGATAGGCCTGCGCCTGGCGATGACACCACACTGAGTTATCGCACTGCAGCTGACTTGGCATTTGGGCACAACTGTTTCGGCACTTTCCTATGGTTCAGCACACCTAATTTCAGCAGCAGGTGAAGAGGTGGCTCCTGAGCTCTTGCAGGGACCACTCAAATCCTCAGAAATGCAAAGGCGCCCATGTTCCATTAATTGGGAGCGTCTCGCTGGTAGCTGCTATTGCCAAGGAAACCGTTAGACCTTATTAGCAGTATTCATGCATTAATGCTTATGACGAAGGGAAAAACACCACTAACCTACCCTCCTGTCGTGGTTCAACCCCAGCCAGCAATTAAGCACCACACAGCCACTTGCTCACTCCCCCCACCAGCGGGATGGGTGAGAGAATTGGAAAAAAAAAAAAAAAAAAAAAATAGTAAAACTCATGGGTTGAGATAAAGACAGTTTAATAGGACAGAAAAGGAATGGAAAATAATAGTAATAGAATATAGAAAACAAGTGATGCACAATACAATTGCTCACCACCTGCTGACCGATGCCCAGCCAACCGCCGAGCCATGATGTCCCCCAGCCAACTCCCCCCAGTTTATATACTGGGCATGACATCATATGGTGTGGAATGCCTCTCTAGCCTGTTTGGGTCAGCTGTCCTGGCCATGCCCCCTCCCAACTTCTTGTGCCCCTCCAGCCTTCTCGCTGGCAGGGCATGAGAAGCTGAAAAGTCCTTGATTTAGTAGAAACACTACTTAGCAGCAACTCAAACATCAGTGTGTTATCAACATTATTCTCATCCTAAACCCAAACCACAGTACTATACCAGCTACTAGGAAGAAAATTAACTTTATTCCATCTGAAACCAGGACACCTCTCCAGTGTAATGTGCCTATATAAGCAACAGATTTAATCTCTTCCCAACCTCTTTGGTACCAGATGTCATCCTGGAAACATCACAGTGATCCCACTCTTCCTTCGCTCCAGAGGCAGTTGAGTTTTTATCTGCCTGAGGGCCCTATTCCACCAGCAGACTACACTCAGCAAGAGGAGATGATCTTTCCAGCTCTATTAAATGTATTTAGCATTAAATTCTGAAGGACGAACGGGGAAACCAGATCCATCACCCACAATCCTCTGACAGCCTCCAGCGATGCGAGTTACACCGCTTCATACAAGTGGGCCCCATCTTCACAAAATATTCTCAAATGCTCAACAGCTATAAACAAAAGAGCTGATGACCCTGCAATACCACAACCTGCTGGGCTTTGGAAATTCAGCCTTTCCTTTCCATGCCTTGGGGGAATAGAAGTCTTCTAAGATGATGGAGTTGAAGGCTTGATGGGGACCGCTCCCCTCCCTTGCAGCACCCCACAACCAGCGATTGCACACTTTCAAGACAGGGGTTTACACACACCCAGGCAGCATATCATGACTTCTAATCACACAAAGCTAGCCAAAAAATAAGAAATACAACAGGTTTTGGTCCTATTTACACGTGCATGGTCAAGGACAGCTTGTCCAGGAGAAAGACAAAGTGAGGAGCAAACAACATCTCCCTGCACGGATTACAGCCATCCTCTCTGCTTTGAGCCCACTGCAACAGCCTGGGCAACGCCATGGTGAGCTACAAACCCCACAAACTTTATAATAAATGCAAATATCTGCAGCTAGTGACTGCTTGCAGGCAGGCAGGTTCATAGCCAGGAGATGGGGAAATACTAGTGCAGGGCTGGCTGCGAGGCTGCCCACTTATTTCACCTCACTGCAATCCACACTGCTTGCACCAGAACAGCTCCTCCAAATCCACGCAGGTACAATCCCTTCCCCACCAGGACCAAGCCCTGGGGGGGATCGAGGCCCCTCTCCCTGATGCACACAGCCCAACACATATTTTGCTCTCTCATTCTCGCTCATTTTACTTACATGCATCACACCCACCCTTAGGACAAATCTTTTTTTTTTTTTTTCTTCCTCACCTTTCCTCCTCTTTATTCAGAGGAGAAACTGAACACCAGGTACACAGGAGGGTGTCTGGGCAGGGCAGGCAAATGGTTGTGTCTGCACTTGCTAAAGGACTGAGGATTCCCTGATGCAGCCTCCTCTCTGCCTCAGCAGAACCCAACTTGTTGTGTTGTATTTATTTTCATTTCCTTCTAAGCTTTAAAAAAAAAACAAAACATATTTGCAGGGCTGCAGCGCATGGAGGATTTCCCATGTGCTCCCCGGGAACGCACAGCACTGCAGGGGAGAACTGAAATAGTAATTAAAACTGGAGAGGGTGATGGGTACAGGCTGGTTTTTTTCTTACATCTGTATTTTGCAGCCTCTGGGTTGTAAGAAGCAAGTTCGTAGGAAATGGCTGTTTATAGGGAATGGGTGAATGAAAAATAATCACAACTGCTGCAAAAGAAGGTGGATTTTCAATTTGAAAAACACGTTTTTCAAACAAGAAAAAGCTGACCTAGTTGAAAACCCAGAAAGCAGCAGGTTGGCTGACTTCTATTGTCCTTAAAGTATTTATCGGAAAATGCAGTGCTTGGGGAGTGCGAAGAGTGCTTTGCAGGGACCAAGAAGGATTTCTACACTTGTCATGGTAGATGTCTGGTGAGTGCCCCCTGAGCAGACACTACTGTCCTGGCTGCAGTGAGCTGCCCTGAATGAAGAAGCTACATCAAAATCTCAATGGAAATCCCAATATCCAAAATTCAGGAATGCTGGGCTGCCATTTTCCTGAGCAGACAGGTCCAGAGGAGAGCCACCAGCCCTATGTACGCTCCAAGGCCTCTCCTTCCAAAATCATGAGTTAGGCCACACACAAAATCATGCCTTTTCCACCTAAAACATAACTCAACAGCTGGGGAGTGATTTTGAAGGCTGTGAGCGAGGCCATAACAAAACCTATGTGAATACTCTGGTTAGTGTGAGGAAAATCAGCTCTTGCAAGAGTGCTTCAGCTGAAGCTGGTTAAATAGAGAAGAAACCAGCAGGAGCTAAGGGAGATGTTTGCAGGACGCAGTTTTCCCAGGGAGAAGGTTCCCCGATGGGGTTGCAATGAAGGACACAAAAAGGGAAAAGGTTAAGACCTGGGCAAATCTCAATCACAGTATCTGGGATTAAAAAAACACCTGCATGAAAACCCAGGAGGCTAAAACTTTCAGCTACTCCCACACTACCTGAAGCCTGATATTTTTTCCTCTTACTAATAGAAGAAGTCCCAGCTAAGGGAATCTTCTGCATTATTTATTGGCAGCTCATGCTGGCGTGTGTAACGCTGGCCCTGGAGATAGCGAATAGTCTGCTCAATCTTAGCTGATAGGGGAAAACGTATATAGCAGCATCTGGAAAAGTAACTAAGTATTATCCCTCAAGGACTACCTGTTTTACATACAAAGGACTGAGCAAGCACAGTTAGGAACCAGAAGGGCTTTAGCTCTTGCTGATCAAGGACATCTGAACCAAAATTACACTGCTGTTCAGATGTGTGCAATTCTTGCTGGAATAATTTTCTTTGGTGGAGTGATAAGGCCAATACCAAAATACTTTAGGGCCCAGGGAAAAAAGTGCCAGATGCCAAGTACTGAGCACGGGGGAGGACCAGCCTCCTGGGAGCAGGGATGGATGGATCAGACCACCCTCCCCTTCCAGCCCATGAATGATCTCCTACATTTCAGTGATCAAACAGTTGACTCAATTGTGAAATTTCCCTTTTACTATAGCCACAATAATAAAAAAGAAATCTGATGTATCCTACTGTTTTGATGCTTATGGCAACGTTACAGGTCTTGGCCAGGATCAGGGCTCTCTTGCAACAGAAGCTGTACAGACATGACAGCCCATGACCATGGGCAGCGCAGCATCCCTCCACCATGCACTCAAAGCTAACAACCAGCAAAAGTGACTCCCAACTTGCTTCTTTAAATAAGGTGGGTTTGAAGATCAGTTTTCCTAAACTGTCAGGATTAATATTGGCTTTGGAAACATCCCACAGATTTTTCTATGCAATCCGTGTGTCCTGGACTAGCAAAAGCGACGAGGGAAAGCCTGCAAGGTTTGCTTCACAGCTCTCAGCCTCTGAGTATGAAGTTGGCAGATCAGCCTTCAGAGGTCACAGCTAAATTGAGTAGATTTCATTGATTGCGCCATTAATTGCCTGCCCAGCGGAAAGCTGCTGCATGATGGACGACCCGTTAATTTACAACGGATCACGCATAGGAAGCTTTATTACAGAGGAAAGCAGTAGCAATTGGCCATGCAGTAGCAACTACTGCTCCTCTGCTACCTTGTGAGACAGTTGAACTTACAACCAAACTTACCAACCTCCTTTTTCAGACGTTGCAAGCAACATCATAAAAGAATAGCAAAAGAGAGCTGTACATCCAAAGCACATGATTTATATTGAGCTGAGTGCTTGCTGGGAATAAAAAGTGGATGTTAGCTTATTTCTTTGAGCACCATAATCACTAAGCTGGCAGGGAAAGAAAGTATTCAATCTATTTTGCTTGTGTATTACCATTAACAAATGTTAGTGCAGAACTTGTTCACAAGGACGAACTGCAAGAGGTTTGCTACCTAGAAGGGACAGGGGGAACCCTGGATCCCAAGCTGGCACCACAGGACAGGTATTTAGGAATACAGTACCAACTTTTTGCATGAAAACTGCATAAGCCCATGCTCAACTACTCCTGACCGATGGGGAATTGAAGATGCTTTGTTTGTAGTCCCTTCTGGCAGTTTTGGGCTTGCGTTTTCTATTTCTACCTTTGGCTTAGTTTATGGTTTTACATAAAATTGAAGACCTGATTCAACAAAGTCAGAAAAGATGTGACCTGTTTACCACCACCTTTAATTATTTCTGCAGATTTCTAAATTCATTCCCCAGGTTTTCTGCGTCCTAATAGCTTATTGATTCCATGGCTTCTGTGCCATCTTTCATTATTCTTTGCTATTTTATTAATTCAATTTGAAGAGAAAATAAACCTGTGGAGTCTATATAGCATTCCTCAAGAAGGGTTTGCTTAGCTGTATCTGGCAGGTTTAGCTAAGTAATCACTTGCCAGCACAGCTCTTTAGTAACCCTGTTGCACACTGCATCCCTCTGAATTGTTAGTAGAAGCAAAAATAAGAGTTTGAGGTTTACAAAGGAGAAGCATAGGACCACTGCTTTGTGCTGTACCAAGAAGGGGAGAAAAATCAGTATATAACTCACTGAAGATTTGGCCCATGCATTTATCACTGTTTTTTTCTACTGAGGCTTTTCTATTTCTGTCTCTCCCCACGGCTTGCTGTATTACCTGTCAGCTGTGTCCTTCCCCAGGGGAAACCAGACCCTCTTTTGGTTTGTGCAAGTCTTTGCAGAGGTGTTCTGTGATTAGGATTTTGCATCACAGGCAGCAGCTGAAGGCCTCCGCCAGCAGCAGGACCACAAGCGACAGCAATAGACATGCTAAACACAACCTGAAAATTGCAGCTACATGATTAGACTTCAAAGTGCCTTATTACAGGCATGCCTGTCCTACAGGTATAAACTCCTGGAACAGATATACAGAGACTCAGATAAATATGGAAAATTACAAGAATTTATATGGAAAACTACAAGATAAAGGAAGGGACATTGGCTATAACAAATATGGAAAATCCAACTGCATCACCACAGGAATGAGCCTTCCCTTTCCTCTTTTGCAGCTGTCTCTTGTCTTGCTACTACCTCCAGATAAGACCTTTAATTCCAGCTTGTCTTATATAAATGAAATATAAGGCAGCAAAGAATCGATCTCTGAGCACCACGTGCATCATGCTCTGGTACCTGTTAACCTGGCTTTTACCAAACTCCTGTTGAATCCTGCACATAGATGTGCACGCAGATTTTCAAACACAAAATAAAAGGCATCCACTTCAGATTGCACGCCTTTACACATCACTTCCCAATAGCAGAACTTCGCCATTACTTTTTCATTTCCTCTCCTTCACTGTACACACCTACTTTGTTAAATTATGAATTTAAAGATTAAGTACTTCTCCGACCACTCTAGGGGAAGATGAGCTTTCTTGCAAGCTCAGAGCTCCCCTCCAGCACATGCACTGGGAACAGCATAGAGCTGCAGGCTAAAATGCAAAACTTGGCCCCTCTTTGTACCCTTCATATGCCTCTGCCACGAAAACCTGCCAACTATGTTCAGGTTCTTTGCAAGAGATGGAACAGAAAAGATAATCAGGCAAATTATAAGGGGGAGATTTTCAAAAGAACAAAGCACCTCCTTCTCCCTTCCAAGCAGCTGGAGAGGCTTTGCAAGCGTGCTTAAAGCCAACTGGGTGACAGGCATTTTCCCAACAACTGGCAAAAGTTACTGTAAAAATCACTCTGCTGTTCAGCCAGGGGAAAAAAACAAACAAACAAAGGAGCAGAACAGCTTAAAGCATTGCAACACTCAGGAGATAGGAGCTGTATTTCACTACTGCTCATTTCTAACCTCAGCTCATATCAGCAGTATGTCAGGCCCGTTCTGTAAATTGGCAGCACGGGAAGACGTTTGCAATGTGCTAAATGAACCAAGTCCCCAGCGTTGCTGGGAGAAAACCTGGCTTCCCATCTCGGAGGCAGTTAAATTCAGTCTTCTGCACGTCTCTCGCTGCTGAAACTGTCCTCATTCTAGCTCATTAACCTGAGTGGATATTGCTTCTTTAAGCGATAATACTCATTAGGAAGTGGTAGAAGGCAAGAGCTATTTTCCCCGCACCTACGCAACACGCAGTACATACGCACAATGGAACAGCAGCTTTAATTTAGGTGGTGATTTTCATATAAACTACATCTTGCTGACTGATCTTAGCAGCTCAGGTTTGTACGTCAGCAAAATTACCCATCTGATGGACCAAGTCTACTCCGACTCCACCTGTGCCAAGCAAGCCTCATTTAAAAGTTAGTCCCACACAAATTCAGCACAGCTCACACAGAAGGGATTAAAGCAGCATTCTGTGATAACTACCAAGCAGGAGTCAAGTAATTGGCAATACCTGATAGGAAATGAGCTCCAGACCACAGCATTTCTAAAGTAATGCCATGTACTCACAATAAAGCATCACCTGTGCTGTACAACTCTTAAATACGTCTCTATTCTCTTGTCCTTATTTTAATCTAAATCATCCATTCCTTTTCCCTTTCCCTCCTAGCCCACCAAAACTTCTTCCAAAGTAAGAGACACTAACAGCCTCCTCTTGAAATCCCTCCGCACACCAGGATCAGTATTTTCCCACAACCACCAATCATTTCCTCCCCCGCCCCTTAATTTCTAGGAAAATCTGGAGTGTGATTAGACACCAGCTTTTCTGGGAAATCATAATTTTTCCCTACCTGCTTTATTTTCCTCTTCTAATGGATGTAGGTACCACCTCTTCTTCCTCTTGCAACTGTGCCTGCTAGTCTACAACTCCAAAGGCTTCTTGCTTAATCATCTAGCAGAACTGCAGCTTTCCCTCCTCACCTACCTCCAAAGCCACGCAGCACTACCCAGAAGTTTGCTGTTTCATCCTTGGAGCTTGCCATTCTGCGAGCAGCAGGAGAAATTAGATAAGTGTAGTATTATTTTTATGAAGTACTGGAAAGAAAGAGTTTAAAAAACCCAAACACAACAGGAAAAGCCCCAACAATCCTTGCCCTATGCTTGAGCTATCAGGAGGAGCATTAAATGTGATGTTTAAAATGAAATCAAGGTAAACAGCCTCACCTGGGGCCCCCAATGAACACCAGCTGTTTAATCAACAAGGGTCAGCCAACGTCCCAGCCCCGTCAGCCCTTCAGTCAGCAAGCAGCCTCAAGGCTTTTCATGAGATTATTCAAGCTCTAACATTGTTCAACACAGATTGGGCCACCCCTTCTTGCAGCAACCTGCAAACCTGGCTTTTCAACAGGTGATCAGATTTTCAGGGGCTGTAAGAGGGGATGAGGGAAATTGCCAGACCCATTGGATGCAATTTTAATGACTTTAAGACCCGCTTGTGAAGGATGAACCCATGGGCTTTGGTAAAAAGTCTTCACCGCATGTGACAGTTTAAATCTTACTTTGTACTTACAGTTCTGCACAAATATCCTCTCCAAACCGACCAAAAATCTGCACCCACAGTGACCAGGCTCCTGAACATGCTCTCCAGAAATGCTAAGGGGGGAAAAGTTTCCCACAGTACACTATAACTTCACTGCCACTTCCTATTTTGTTTCCTCTGACAATCTCAAATTTCCTCTGTGTACTTCACATGTATTTTGCAGCATCCCATTGGCAAACCCAAGCATCTTAAGCTGCTGCTAGCTTGACAAGAGGAGTTTCTCTGAAGCAGAGCAGCCTTCTCCACCTCTCTGTACCAGAAACTCTCTCCAAAGACACAAGCTAACAAGTTTTCACACAACCGCTGGAGAAACCAACCCCCAAAATGGGCTGAACTTTACCAACAGCCTCCCAGAGCAGGGGCAGTCATCAGACCAGAGCTGTCCCTTCATCCATATGACCAGCTCTGGGTATTACATCAGTTCTTCAAGCAATTTTGGTGTCATTGCTGTTACCTCAGTCCTGCTCTCCTCCCCCAAACCCTTCTTTTTCCTTAGCTTTAGCCTCTGAGCTGCTGATACGCTGCCAAGTGACACAGCGGTGCTGTCATCTCCAAAGACCCTTTTGAAGCTTAAAAGCAGTAGCTTTGAAATACTTTCTCCTTGATGTGGTCTCCCATTTTGGACTACCAAACAACCTGGCGCTGACACAAAAGCTTTATATTGCCTCTTGCAAACACAGAGCATCTTCCTCCCCCAGTACAGAAGCGTACAGGCTGTTTAGGGAGATGACTGGATACATATTAAATCAAAGTGCACATACCTTGGTACGGCGTCTTCCCATTACCTTCTGAAATCACTGCGCATTTCAAAGCTCTCAGTTTGTACCTCGCTTTGAAACAATTCTCATCATCTTCACAGCAGGTATCCTATGTATTTCACATCCCGAGGAGCACTCGGCACAAAGATTTTATTATTTACTGCAACAGTTGAAGGTAATAAATATCTGATTTGACACAGTTAAGTAAGATTGCTTTATCCAACAACTGACTAAATTGGCCTTCCCTTTTCTCACCCACCCCAGCAAGGCTCTGATCTCCAGTTTCTTCATCTGCAACAAGGTGGTAATATGGCTTCACAGGACCGCTGGCAGACCATTTCAAGATTATCTGATGGGGGCACAAGCGATGGCAAGCATTATATTAAGCATTTCATCTGCTGTCGTTGTGGGCCACATTAAACAACTGGACATATTCATAGATCACCTGAACACCAGTATTGCATTTGCTGTCAGATAAAGGCTCTGATAACCAAATGACTAAGGGAAGTATTTGGTACCATTAGTATCTTGACCCAGGTATTTATTAATAAAGTTTAAGCTGTTCAGGAAAATTTATTATCTAGGTGATAAACTTAAACTTAGCTAGGAAGTTTGTCTCAGAATGTGCTATCAAACCTATTCCACCATTAATAACAGCACCCCATAGAAACTCACAGCCAACACAAGTCATCAAATGCAGTTAGCAGGCATACAGAATATGAGAAAAACAAAGACAACCAAACCCGGAGAAACTATCCTCCTACAGGATCTGGAAAAGTGAAGGAAGTCATTCAAAAAAACTAGAAAATAAATTAAAATTATAAAAAACTAGAAATCCCACCAGAAAGCCATAGGCAGCTTTAGAAATATGGATCATTATTTAATTTGTTTAGAGAGTTCATGTTGCAGCTGTGCTATATAATTATTTTACTGCAAACCATTACAAATAAAAACCCTGTTACAACAAAAAAAAAAAATCTAAGTATTGACTTGCAAAAACTACCAGGAGTCTAACAAAAAAAAAGTACGTACAGGAAAGGTCTTAATTATTGGAGATGAAACTTTTAACATTTCAACTTGATTAAAACAGCAGGGATTTCAAATTCAGTCTCCATTGCATAAATTATTTGCTCATTTGTATTTTGCTCAGGTTTTACAGTTCCACACACAGGTGCTGGGCTGTGAGGTGTTTATTGACTTCAGCTGAGTTAAGCTCAACACCCACCACCAAGGAGACACAGCAGGGCTTTGCTGTGCAAGTCGTGGGCTTTAGCAAGCAGCCAGGCTTGCAAGTCCTGAGGCTCCATGCATTTGAGTGAAAGGTAATGAAGAGCAAGTAATTCTTCATGCCGTATTTTTATTTTTACTGAAGAAAACTGAATTTTAACTCCTTTGGCGCCTCATCACACCGTTTATTCATGCACTCTTGTGTCACTTGCTGCCTGCTTAGACCAGAAGCGCTTTGGGGCTGGGACCATTACTGCAACCGGTTTGCATAGTGTCAAAGAAAATGGAGGCTCAGCCTTTGCTGGTCCTAGCTAAGAAACATTATTAACAGCCAATTAACAAGTGATATTTTCACTGTGCGGGGGATTCTCTGCGTGTTAATGAAAGTTGCAAATCTTATTAGACAGCTGGGAAGAAACCAGCAGTAAAACCATGTTTCCCCAAACAAGAATCTTCCAAGGCTGCAAAATCTTTCTCTACTTGATCACTGCACCATCTTGTGGGCTTGAGTGTCAGGAGGTAAAACAGGGCAAATCTTTAATTAAAGTAAACATTTTGTGCTCCTGTTTTTAAAATGTCCTCCTTGCACGCTCTAAATCAAATTCCACCTGCTAAAACTCTTACAATTTTAAGCAGTATTAGGTTCATAACATTTGGGCTAAAATTTATTTTATGCATAAAGCTGAGGCACTGAATTACATGAACTGACAAAGTAAGGTATGTTTGTCATATCAGACCACTGAACGATGTGTTTACCTTGTCCTTCTTTACAGGAACACTTGAAATGTGATAAAGTTTTGGCAGCACAAAGTCTTATCAGGTGCTATGGACACTGCTGAGCCTGAGCCCTGGGTGAGTGTGAAAAAGGCCAAACACCTCCCAGCTATTCTGAGCCTTCACTCTTTGCTCAGAGCAACTCGAGTCACTGCCTGTAGCAGCTGAAAAATTATAATAAAGCATTTGCTAATGTGGCAGTTGGAAGAGAACAAACCCATAAATTTTCCTTGCATGACACTAGTATCATCTTAGTTGTATCTTGCTAGGAAACATCAATTCCTTTGATAGTGGTTTGCTTCTCTTTCACCAATTCGAAATGAGGGAGAGAAGAGTTGAAAAGTAACTGTTCCTCCATCTGCCTTCAAGAGAAAAGGAAGGAAGTTTCAAAATTTAGAACCTATTTCATTCTGAAAAGGCAAGATAGGCAGTATACCCCCTCCTCCCTTCTCATTCAGTGGATACAGGCAGCTAAAACTGATCCAGCTGAACCAGCAGCTACCAAGCTAAGAAAAACCACACCTTGAGATTTTAGTTAATAGCTGGGATTTATTAATTACAGTAATTTATGGTTTTGCATGAGTAATTATTTTAATGCTGATGTAGATAAGATTGCTTTATAATACTAACCAAGAAATAATGATGATAACCAGCATTTATATGAAATGTGAAGCTTGTGATTTACAAAAAGGAAAACAGGAGTACTCCAAGGCAGCCATTTCCCCACAGTAATGTCTCTCCACCCAATGACACGAGCCACACCACAATTACTTTCTTGTCCTTCATCATTTTCATACAACATGGGAAAGGGATGAAACCAATGCACTTTCCCTGGGCACACGCAAGGAAACCATCTGTGCAATGTCCATTCTAATCCATTCTACCTCAAACGTGACGTGCAATGAGCTGCCCACAGTTCATGCCTCTTACCAGTCACACCACAAACCCCTGAACAGAGATTACAGGTCAGTCCCATCCCATCTCTTTAAGTGCCTTATATAAAAAGGAGCCTGAGGATTTGCATCTCATTACTATTAAATGCATATTCACATCACAGAAATGGTTTTTGCAGCTGGCATCCTCTACACCACCTCAGTACAGAAGGAAAGACACCAACGGGAAGACTATTACCCAGAGTAGCCACTCTCCATCAGGTCAGCAGTCGCATCCACGTCACTGTTTTCCCTCACAAATTAATTTTATGACACTGCCATCTCTCATATTGCTCAAAGCTGGCACTCAGTCACTCTTAGCTTCACTGCACAAGGTATTTTTTTTTCCTTTCTGCTCTAATCCTCTCATCTATTTTAGATTTATCCATGGTTGTTGATTGTTAAGTGCCAGGGACTCCTGCCAACTGTTCTCTTAAACCTTTAGAAAATCCAAAACAATTGTATTTTAAAGTCAGGATTTTTTCTGTTGCTTATTCCCCAACACTGTAAAATTGATGTGTTCCAAATGTAATCAAAACAGAATTATTTTATTTCACCTCCCCCCAAGCACTGTAAGATAAATAGTAGGATTATATATGCTCCCATGTAAGACCATAGTAATATGTTTAGGACACCTATTTTGTTCTAAAGGCACCATATTCTAATAGGAATAACACTTTTCTATTCATTCATCTTAGCAAAAACCAACCTGTTAAGAGGATCCCAGCTGAGGAATTTTGGTTTTGATGAAAACAATAAACAAGTAATACTAAAATGAAACTCATGAATAGTTAACTGTAACAGGTACCACCAACTTGTAACCTCAATAAACCCAGATAAACCTTTTCCTGTTTATTGAAGTATTCCCAGATCAACTCTATTGTAATGAGGCAATTCTGATACATACTAGAAAGAACAATTACAAACACAAGTTGCTGCAAACCTATCTTGAGCAAATTAAACAGCACATTAAACAGTCAAGCAAAAATTTGCCAAGTTGTTTGTTTACTGAGGTAACTGTGGCCACACTCATCTCCATTATCATTACTGGCATACAGAATCTCATTTAAAAAACGGTGGATTCCTGTACTCTTTCTGAAACATTTAAAACCATTTTTATTTCCAGTGTGTATCATACCAGCTAAAAAATGTCTTCTGTCAACACATTCTAATACACAAGCTCTTTAAATCAGGCAAAAATAGTTTTGTTTCATTAAACGCTTGGAACAGAATGTAACTCTACTTTAAAATTTTAATTAAAATAAACATTGGAGCAACCTGCTCACACTGCTCAAATACAATTCAGATAGAAAGGAATTAGTTCCAAACAAGTTTTGCATACTCCATTACCCAAGTTCAATGTTTATATTAAACCCTGCATGTTTCACAGTAATGTTCCTAGGAAAAATCCCAATTTACCTGTATATTATAGTATCAGGCACTCTATTGCTTTTTGACATTTCTCTGAAAAACATCAAACCCGTTCTTCCGTGATTAAAGTACAGAACTGACTTTTCAATGAGAGAAACCTCTGTGAAATCCCACATTTCATACAATTTATGCCCCAAGCAGAGACACATGTAGTAGCTCCACAGCCATCAGTCAGCCTGGCTCACCGGTGCCACTGGAGGGACAGGGACACTGCCCTGGGATGCCAGATGGGCAGCAACAAGCCATAGCATCATCTTTTCTTTCAGGTTATCAGTCAGGAGGTGTAACAGTCAAGAAAACAGATTCAGGTCTTTACCTAAACTACACGGGGAAGTGCAATCACAGCTGGGACAGTCCCTGAAGTCTGTAACCCAGAACTGGACTAACATTTATGTTCCACTGTCACCACTCCTTTTTCACTTGACCCATTGTGAAAATAACCAAGCTCGCACTGTGACAGTGGTTTTTTGGACTACAAACCCCTGGGTAAAGCTGTGTCCTGCTTTTTGTTTTATGAAAACCAAGAACTGTTCACCTAAATTACTACAGTAAGAACATCACTCATCACAAACTACCATTTTCAACTCTTTTGTTGGCCGTCTTGACTGCCCTTTTCCTAGCCACACCCCCTCCAGCAAAATTTCCAATTGGGTAAAAGTTTCATTACTTTCAGAAGCAAGACCAAGGTATCTTCTACTTGGAGCTGTACAGTTAACATTACTTCGATTCTTGTTGGCACAGAACGAGCATGCACTCACAAGGAATTCGTTTATATTAATGTTTATCTTTTTCAAAAAGCATACTCCAAAGACTATACTAAAATCTTTCACTTGGTGACACCAAGTGGGCAAAATGATCGGCAACATCTGCACTGTTAAGTCTGTCTCAGTGGACATCCTCATTTGCTCTCGTTTTGATGAAAACTCTTACATTCCACGCCTCTCCTATAAATATAAAAATAGCATTGAAGTGTTACAGCCCATCAGTTATATTGACATAGCAAGTCTAATTGGGAGTTTCAGTCTCAGATGCTGTTTTTCTCATTTAAGCACCTTAAGTCACCCAGTCTCCCCCAAAACTCTTTTGTTTATCAACCTCCATTGTAGACCAATCTTAGAATGAATCACTATCACAAAAGCACCCTTTTCCACTTTTGCTAGTGACACTGAAGAACAAATTACAGAGTCTCTCCTCCCTTTCTCCCCCTTTAGTTTTAGATTTGCACATTTGGACCATTATTTAGAAGAGACATAGAACACTGCCTAGAATGCTATTGCTGCAGGAACCCATTCTGCTACCACTGCAGCAGACTTTAAGAAAGATTGAGGCCAAAATAATGAAGAAATATCAAGCCTGGAACAAGATACAGGAATAGTTGCATTTGCTCTTCTTGCTGTTAGGGGTATTTAAGGCCTCATCTCTCCAGTAATTACAGCAGCAATATCACTTCTTTAAACTGTTTAAAGCAAGTAAATGACCCAACGCCACATAGAATGCTTACACAAACCCCATTTACGTTATTTACACTGCAGTGTATATGATTTTTATCATATTATAGCAAATTATAGGAGTGCTCAGCATGTTTATCAAAAAGGTGTTGTGTAATGGAAAATCATCCCTTAATGCAAGTAGTGACAAAACCAGACCCAGTTGGGGGTTTTTGAGAGAATTTTAATGTATGTGTAACCAAAACTGTAACTGTTACCATTTCTTAACTTCTTAATGCAGAAAAATAGGTAGTGCATACAAACACTAGTCCCCAGGCTCACGCACATGTTTTATCAGATTCCTTCTTCCTCAGACATTTTCAGGATAAACACCTGCAATACAACAGCATGGGTAAGTTAACCATTCAACACTAACTATGAACCCAAATGTTAATGTAAGGGATATCATCAGAAAAACCTTTGTTCACCACCAGTCAATCTGCCGGTAATTCCAGCAATTTTTGGTTAGTTTCATCATATGATATCTTTAGGTAAATTGATAGATTTCTAGCAGAAGCAAGACCTTTATCCCTTTGCTCTAGAGTGCTGACAGCAAAACTGTAGCGCAGAAGGCAATTCTTAAACATTTACTGCCCGTGTTGAAGTCTAATAAAATATTTTTTACCCTAGAACTTCATTAATTATACTTTTAGAGCTAAGAATATATAGAAATAGAAACACAGCCAATGAGAACGTTCTCAACTAGGTAATGTTTCTGAGACTGTAGCCAAAAAATATCACGTTGAAGTAATGCCACACCAAATATTAAACTCACCCAGCAGTATCTCCTGTTCTTGCTGTCTCTCTGCCTTCCACAGGATTTGTGAAGAGCTGTAATATCAATTGGTAGACATTAGTAGCAATTAGTACATGACAGTCAAAACCTGCAAGCTGTATCTAAATATAGAGATACCAGGAAATAAGCACCACAGGGCTTTAAAATTTGAGGAAGAGAGGAGGGAAAGCAGATTCATTTAAGCTATAAAGTTTGAACCTACAAAATACGCCTCCCAAGTTTTTGTCCGCTTGTAAGCCTCACTTATTCTCAACTGAGATTCCAGTTGGTATCAAACTCTACGTGGTCTAGTGAAGCTCATCACTTACCTTCACATTAGGGCCATCTCCAAAGAGTGACCCGCTTCCAGTCGGAAGTGTGTCACATTTATCTGGACAGACCAGGCTCTGCAGATAAAGTAAAACAGATGAACGTGAAGCTACGTTAGGTACTGCAAGAGCACTTTTCATAGAAAGAAGTATAAACCAAAGTTTCCTGATTAATTCTAGAAGACAAATTTCTAGAGCTCAAACGCTGCAAACATGTAGCTGTGTTTCAGACAAGTAAGAAGGTTATCGTCAGTTCTCGCATCTGACGGCACTTCCTATTCAGGGTTATCATCATCAACAGCCAACAACTTTTACATCTGGTTACTTAAAACAGAGTAATTGTTTCATCTTGAACTAACAGTTGTACCTTTACCCCTTTGTTCATGAAAGGCATTAACTCTGTTAACTTAATGGTATTTTTAATTAGTTTTAATTAGTTTTTAACTTGTTTTAAGCTGTAATTATTGCAGGTCATTTTCGACTAACAGTCCTGTATTTAACTACTTTAAGTCATTAGCATGCAAGTAAAGGCCTGGAACTTTCTTAACAACTTTGCACACCTTAGAAATAAATAAACTTTAACTTACTCTTTACTTCAAGACATCCTTCCTGTGGGAATAAAAGCAAAAGAACCATTACTATAATACTGTTCAGCAGTAACTTTAGAAAATTATAAAGTAGGTTTATTCGGGAAGAAACAAAGCAACAGAAAAAAACCCAAACCCCACCAAAACCAGAACCTCACGGCCAACAGTCTGCTTATAATTCCACCCATGTTTGTGTTGATATCATGAATCACCAAAACATTTATATCGGACAGATTTTAGTAGTCAACAATCCTCTCTAAACTGGTTTTGGTCAGAAAACTTAGAAATCTCCCTTACGCAGCTTGTCAGACGGCATCTACCATAAGGGCAATTTTTAAATTGAAATTACACAGACCACCAAGTCTAAGGTTGTAAAGTTCATTGCACAGAAAGGGCCTGGCACATCGGCCAACCAAAAAAGCGACCTGTTTGCTCAAGATAGTGCCATAAAAATAAAAATCCATAGAAGACATAGAAATACTAAAGCGCTAACCCCAGAGGCGTTACCCCACAGTCCCTACGGAGCTCTGAGCCCGGCGGGACGCTGTCCCAGCAGTCTGTGATACTGTGAGCAACAAGGGCTTCGCCTGAAGCAGCCAGGAGGCTCATGAGGGGGAGGTAACCGAATGTGAATTGACTTTAACCTAAACCAAGCTTCTCCCTGCGAGCTCGCCGAAGGCAGCGCCACCCCCCCGCGGCTCAGGCAGCAGGCCCTGGCGCTCGCTCACCCACGCAGCAAGCTCGCGGGCCTCCCCACCCAACCCAGCCCCTTTCCGCTTACCGGGGAGCCCCTTCTGCAGCCCTAGCGTAGGTTCGGCCCCGCTGGCGGGGTGCCGGCAGCGCCCGGTGCCGGTGCCCGTGCCCGCCTCCATGGCCGGCCTGCGGGGACAAGGGCAGTCAGGCGCCACGTGCTGCGAGGCCACGCCCCTCCCCTGCGCGCGGCACCAACGGCGCCCCCCGCCGCTGCCTCCAATGGTCGGGCCCGGCCCGAGCGGTCCTAAGGACGGGGAGGCGCAGCGGGCGCCACCACTGCCGGGGGCTGGGGGGGTGCGAAGGCCCCCAGCTCCGCGGCGGAAAAGCCTCCCGCTAAAAGAGAAGGGCGCCTCGCCCCGCAAACCGGGCCTCTGCCTCCTCCCCGCCCGCCTTCCACCACACCCGGCCGGCCCCGCACCGCGCCCTACCCGCCGCCGGGAACGCGGGGCGAAAGGGCGCGAGAAAGGGCGGCGGCTGCTTATAAAGGCTTGGGACGTACCACCCCGCGGCGGGGGGGGGGCCGGGGTGGGCCGTGCCACTGCTCCGGCAAGGCAGGGGTGGGCGGAGGCGTCCATTTCCTGCAGTGCGGCCCGGGCGGGACTCTAGTTTTTCTCTCAGGCCCGCGAGGACCCCAATTTTAAGCACCCGTCTACTCGGTTGAAAGCAGGAAAGGGGATTCATTAAGCCTGGGCGGGGAGAGGCTACACCTCGAAGCAGGGACCCCCATCTTGCCCCCAGGAAGGCACATGGCCCGCGCCGGGCTGCCGGGGGGGCACCGCGGGCCCTGCACCAGGGAGGGGTGCGCGGTCCTTTATCATGGACGGTCCGGCAAAACGGGATGGGTCAGTGTGACTTCAGACCACTTTTATTGGGAATAGAACAGCTGTTTAAATAAAAGTTTCATTATTTTCACACTATAATGTCATCCTGAACTGAAAATAAAGGGGTTTTTGCTTTCCTTTTCCCTGTTAAACACATTGACTATCATCTTAAAAAAAAAAAAAAAAAAAACAAAAAAAAACCCCACACCTCACCTTCAAGTCTCACCATCAATGCCACACGCTCAGCGTCTGAGGACAGCTACAGGTACAGAGCCCATAGCCCCCTCGACGATTTCTTTCGCACAATATAACAGTTGCCTGAACCATTTACCAAAAATATACCTTTTTAAAACAGCAAACACTTCCTAGAAGAAGGACTAGTGTGGTCCTGTAACGAGCCACCTAAAATTCAGAATTATTTTTTCCTGAGGCACAGATCCTCCAGCAAAAGCCAAAGCTGAACTTCTTGCAATTTTCAACATTTTAGTCAAATACATAGGTTACACATCTCGGTATCAGAACATTAATTTCTCCATCAAATTCCCTAAAGGTGATAATATCTGGGAGTTCAGTGAAAATCAAGAACACATTAGCTAGGAGCAAAACAGCTGACCACAAAGAGAAGGGGACTTACACAAAATTCTCTATCCAATCTCTCTCTAGGTCAAAGAGATTTAACTTCACCATGTTGAAGAAAAAGCATTCTCTAAAGATGCACTGCTCATTTTTAATTATAAAAACCCAGCAGTTCATGTTCAGGTAACTAAAGAAAACCAAAGCTAGAGTTCCTGACACCAGAAAACACTTTTCAAGGCTTCTCTGTACATCATCAAAAAGCAAAACCAGGCAAACAACACTCAATTACAAAAATCCCTCTCTATCCAACAGTAAACCTCTATTTTACTTGCAGCTAAGCTACCATGGTCTCATTAACACACAAAACCCTCCCCCCAAACCAAAACACGACAGACCTGCCTGACGTGGAGGCATTTGTAAGGTGTATTTATGACCACCTGGAAGACAAAACCAGTGTCAATGGCTCCTCTTCCTCAAACACAAGCCTTTGCCTACATTGCTTCTCTCGATTTCATATATCCATTAGTTCAGATCTTTTATATCAGTTGAAGAGATTCTCTATTCCCATTCTGCCCTTCATACCAGTTAGTCTGTCCTTCACCAGGCTCAAGCTATGAGTATTTACATGGAAACACAGTGGTTATCAGCAACATTAACAGCAGACCACAACCAGCTGCTGAGCTTAAAAACATGCAAAGATTCACAACAATGCAGAAGCCTGTCTACATAGACCAGGTGCATGATTCATATCCACTATCTCCTTTCAGGAAAAGGAAAGGTCATAATGGATTCAAAGCTGTAATACAACACGAAGGTTTACTGGCAAAAAGACACTGGTTAAATAAATTTTATCAGGATCTTGAGAAATGGGTACGGTATGGGTATGATTCTATTCGAAAGCTTTGAAAGGGCTGTTCATGAAAGCACACGTTAAAATGAATTATTACAGGGATCAGACATTGCAGTCATTTACTCTCAACAGTACTTTTATGAGACATATTTATATATTCAATAATTAAATATAAAATCAAGGATGAGTGTCACAAAACAAGGAAATAATAAGGCTTGAAGCCCAGTCAGTCCCCAGATTACCCTTCTAGTCACTGTACCTTTCATTTTTACCTTTAATTTTACATGCTGCTATTCTTACACATAATAAAGCAATAAGAAAAGTTAATTGCAGATTCCTCGCTTTTGTGAAGTCTCAAACCTACTTCAACTTAGTACAAAAGTAGGGGGAAAAAAGATAAAACGTTTGTTGAAAAGCAGAAAGGGGAAGAGATATTCATAGACATTTTGGACTGACAACCTAGGAAATAGGGACAATGCAAATAAATTTTCAGACTATCAAAATGTAGCAGGCAATGTCTTTGCTACCTGTTCTGTTTACCAGAATATGATGTGCTAGCATTATTCCTTATTTAGAATTATTGGCAATCAAAATAAATGCCACAGGCAACAAGAAAAAACTGCGGTTGCACACTGATCAAATCTTTGTCCTACCTAGAGAGGGTCTGTGGGTAAAAAAGCTGAATGTAACAAGTCAACCATGTGCACATCCACATGTAATACACAATAAGAACATTCAAAAATATTGACATGAGACAGCGGTCCTATAGTTTTCCTTTCTCTTTCAGTTATATATATATAGTTAAACAGCACACAGGAAAACACCACTATAGCTTTCACCGTGGCCAACAAGAAAATTCTCACAAATATAAAAGTGTATGTTTTTAAATTTTTAGATTTCTTCAAAACATGATACAGATAAAATGAAAGAAATAGAATTTCTCATCATGTAACAACAAAAAAAATTAAACCGTTGGGAATTTACACAATTCTCAAATAGCCAACTTTGCAGTCTTGCACATCTCAATCCCTACTACAGCAGAATGTAGTATCACCAAAATAAATGAGCAGAATTCCTTGAGAGCAGTGATGCTGCTTGGATACTCTGTGAAATTTCACTGTACTAACATATTTAACTTAGATTTACATTCAGTACTTTGGAGGAAGGGAACATGTCAGTCCCTTCATGCTTTATCCTTGCTGGCTACCTACCCAGGAAGCATTATTGTTGTTACTTCAAGAGGAAAGGAAAGGTGCTGGTAAGAGCCAGAAGGGCAAGGCAATGATGTCGATTTTGAAATGCCCTGTTCTTTGGATGAACTGTGTAAAATATTTTGTTAAAAGGCTCCATGTTAAAAATACTAAGAACAAAAAGGTCGTCTTAAAAATACAGAGCATTTCTGCCTCTTCTTATAAGTTCAAAGCTTGGGGAAAAGTGTTTTGCTAGAATTAACTACAGGTTTGCTGTAATAAACATATATGACAATGCCCTATGTAACACAGGGTCAACCACAGACTCCAGACAAACGTGATTGCTTTAGGTTTCAAGTGGTATATGCATCTCTGTTTTTGTATAAAAGGAACAGAGACACTTCTGGAACCTTCACTGCAGAGTCTTTGCCAGTGTCCAGCTTTTGGGCAAAGGAAATCTTGCCACACTGCAGTCACAATCTTGAGGTGAAGATCAGAATGTAAAAACAATCATGATTCAGTGTCTGATCCAGAACTGCTTTCTCGGCTGATTTCAATTTGTAGAGATGGTAAATTATCCAATCGACTCTTTTTTTGCCGAGACTGTTCTTTTTCCTTAATGAGAGCACCCCAAACCCGCTGGAGCTCTGAATCATCTTCCTCTGGAGATGCCACAGAGTTTTCAGGTTTATCTGAAGTCTTTTCTTGTGTCTTCGGAGCAGACCCTAATCTGGTCCATAAATTACCTAATCAGATGGAAAAACAAACATTTTAAAAAAAAAGACAGGACTAAGAGGAATTCTGAGGAACCTAGTCTTAAATGCACTGCATCTCTTTAAACTCCTCATACTCCTCCCACCTTGTTTGGCATGGAACTTACTACACTTTGAAGCAGTAGCTGAAAGTAAAATATGGGAGGCTCAGTGCATTCTTGTTCACTGTTTCCTATTTGCAGAAAATGCTACACACGGGTCTGAAATGCCACTGCATTCATTACACTTTAGTGTCTCGTTTTGACCACAGCTTTAAAGTAGTTCTCTACTTTTAAGCATACCTATATAAAAATATTGCTCATAAAAATACTCAGCTCAACCTACCTACACGTATTTAGGTTTCAAAGCTTTGAACAGACATTTGCTAATTCACCTTTAATTTCACTCTATTGAACATCCTTCAAGATTTTCTGCTGAAATTTCTCTCATACTCTAAAATCAAAGGAATTGCAGTATTACATTTTCTCTATAAAACTAACCTGATTTCTTCTCTCTGGTATCAGAGTAGAGACCTTTTACATCTTGTTTGGGGATTCCTAAGCGGCTGTGTACATCTGATATTGGTTCTCGACGAGGAGCAGAGGTACTACTTGGAGGTTTGATTTCTGGAGAATGTGGTCTTTTTCCCAGTCTTTGCCGCACATCTAGGGATATTTTCAGTGATTAAAATTACAAAAATCATGTTGCATTTAGTCTAGTCCTGCCAGCTAGTTTTACGCTTGTTCACAATTCGTACAACTTGAAACTAGACAGATTTTCTGGTTTTAATCTTTTCTGTAGTTTTTTCATTTAAGTCTTTCATACTCTGATTTCAGTGCTGGCAATGTCTGCAATACAATTTATCCAGATTTCATTTCTCTTTTTTTGGCAATAAATTTGACATTTAATATTTTCAGGTTGTGCTCTGTCCAGAAGATCAAAAAAGTAAGTTATTCCATGGCTTGCAGCACTTTTGTTTTAGCAGCACAGGGTGAATGTATCCAGCATGAGGTATGATTATATGAAAATTGCTATGCCTTCAACAAACCTTTTCAGAGTATAGATACCTTGCTTTAGAATTCTAATACTGCTTGGTATTTTGCAGAATAAAATGAAAACCAGAATACAAGAATCCTAAATGTATTGATACTTAACCCATGATGAGAGTCTTACATTCTGAAGTTTGTCTGGCTTAAGTAGAAATTCCTAGTCTTAAAGAAGGTTCAAAGCAAAACATAAAGGCAAAGGAAGCTAGAGGATTTATGTGCCAACTTGTCAGAGCCCCAAAATGTGCAGGAGGGGTAAAATATACTGACCTAACTTCTACATTACATTGATACAAAAGAGTATCTTTTAGTTATCAATCAGATAATCCTCTGGATACTATGTATGTCAGAAGTAGCTGAAATTACATGTACCCAAGTCAAAAAAGCAAGTCAATTAAGCCCAAAAATAAACCCCGCCAATTGAAAAATTGTCCATATTCATGTAATACATGTTGTTTCATGTAAGTAGCTAGCATTTCACATTTAATTTTGCACATGAGCTCCCCAACATGCTAAGTTTCTCAGATTGGTACAGAATCTCTGCCTCAAGGACTGAGCAAATCAAAAAGGACAAAGTGGGGGAAATAGAAACCGGTAAGTAAACGGGATAAAAATACACATCACTTTCACTCAAATGTACTTCATCTTTCCCCAAAGCAATCCCCAACTCAGTCTTTTAGTGAGGAAAAATTAACTGTATGGATGCAGAAACTGCTGCTGAACAGAATTCCCTCAGGTTTGTTAGTTGCAGTGAAGCACAGATGTGAAATGAATATATCCATTTTAATGAGCTGGCTGCAATTCTGCACAATAAAACAGTTTAAAATTACCTGATTTTACAGTGCTGTTTGGCTGACGTGGCCCAGTATTATTCTGACGTTTTTCTTCTAACAGTAGTCTTACATCTGCAACTTTCTCTGAGGATCCTTTATTGCCAATCCGATTTTTGATGTTACTGGTTGCTATGCTATCTGCTCGCATGGAATTTCTGAAAGAAAATAGATTTAATGTCCCTTAAGTGAAATGAAATCTAATATAGTTCTTAAGCCTTCTTGTATGTAAAATTACATCACAGAAAACAGTAATATCAGGATTTCTCTACTCGGAAACAAAGGTAAAAACGTTACTTAGAAGAGAACATGTTCCAGTCAGAATCCTAAGTTTAGCAATAATCACATGAATACCTCAGTATCCACTTCAAGGCAGGTATCAAGTTTGTCTCCTTAACGCTGTGCCTCTGGGTCAAAATTCAGAGCAGATAAGCAACTCAAAATTGTTAAAAGACTTGACATTATAATGAAGTATAATCATAATACTGAAGCGATGCATGTTGAAGTTATTTTAACAATCTACAATGTATGCGATTTTGGTTAATATGCCCATAATGAATGTAAATTCCTTTTTGGCATCAACACTTAAGGGTTATTCTTCTTTCTGAGAAAAGAGGAAGAGGTAAAGGGACAAGAGGAGTTATTTCTCCAGGGCCCAGCTATGAAATGCAAGAAATTAACTGTGCTTGCATACACTTCTGTTGATTCCACTTTGAGCTTCATTATTACCAATAAACAGGGTTACAGAAATCTGCAAAGGAAAGTATATTTAAAAAATGTCAATTGTAATTAAAAGCCTGTATCAGTGTTTTCTGTATTTCTTTTTAGAATATCTACTCCAAAATTATGTTAAGAATTGAAAAAGTAGCTTCAACAGTTTGTCTTTAAGCTTTGATAGCTCTGTCACTAAAATTTAGAATGCCTTTTCACTGATACTTTTAAAGAATAAGAAGCTTTTACCTAATATTTTTCAGTTGTGATTCCACCTCATCTGCATACATTGTCATTTTCATGCTCTTTTTGGGAGAGGGTGTTGATATCATTTTCAGTTCAAGATCATAGTCCATTTCATCAGAATCAGATGCACTAGCACTCGATCGTCTTGCTGCACTGCGGTCTCGGGACTGTTTGAAAGCTTGCAGTTCATCACGGTACTCCACCACAACTCTGTCATCTTCATCCATATCCTGATCTTCTTCTTCCTCCTCTTCCTCCTCAATAGGCTCCTCAGGAACATTTACTAAGCCTGTAGCAAAACAAACTGATTCTGATAAACTGAAGTTTATCATTCATATAAGGTACCTTAAAACCAAAGCAAAAAAAAAGGAATAAAAATCACTGTAATTAATGATCCACTACAAATGAGTCTTTGTAGTTCTCTACAGCTAAAGAGAGAGGGAATATTTTTCAAAATATTCCAAATGGAATCCATATTACAGAATAGCCTAAGTGGAAGAAAATTGCTACAGGAGAAAAAAAAGTCCACCCTGTTCACTATCACAGAAGCCTGCTCAAGCATAAAGCTGGACTGAATATATAAAGTACAACTGCCTCTTGCAGTAGGTGCAGTTCATATTTCCTGAACTAAGCATAACAATTCCTACGATCTTGCAGGGTTTAATATGACAGCTGCTGGCTCCGCAATAATCCTTTCAAGTCCTGTAAGCAGCAATGCCAAAAAGAACGCACGTATCATTAGTATACATTTATCACACACACTGATTTAAATACAAATCAACTTAAATCTAGTCATCAGCAGTGTGCAACCATCTTTTCAGAAAGCAGTACATCATCAAGATGCAAAAATCTTCCATGAGATTTGATACATCCGTGGCTGTATTTTTAACAGGCCACTCATATGAAACTTTGACACTGTATTTGTCTCACGTCAAAGATTTTTACACCAATTATTTTTCTAATGCACATCCCCTCCCTTAGGAATAGATGAAGATATTCAGGCCTAATTAATAGAATTTTTTAATCTTTACTGTTCTACATCTAGAGCTTGCCTTTTCACAGAGGAGAAGGACTGACATAGCAAGTACGACAAATTGCCAAGGAGTTTAAAGATGTTATCTCTTCTTTTTGCCCTTGATGCTAGAGCCCCCATGTCCTAAATTTGTAAAAGAAAAACATCACCTCAAAAGTAATAGCTATTTTGGTAAGCCAATGAGCAGCATGAAGTTTCTGCCTCAATTGTTCCTTGCAAACTCTCAAAATGTGATTCAGTTATACATTTTTTAAAAGTACACTTCACTTTCATGCTCCACAGGGCATTACATGAGGCATTGTTTAAGGTCCTTTCCAGCCCTCCATGCCCCAGTTGTGCTCTTACAGAGTCCATCAACTGATGCCAAATCAGCATCAATTACCTGAATGACGATGTTTATAAGGAGGAGTCAAGCCAACATCATCCCCAATAAGTGTCCTTTTCTTTATCACATCCCGATGGATTCGACGTGAATGGTATCTTCGTTTCCTGAAACACCATAAAAAGAAAAGGCATCACGAATGACCCATATTCAGTCCTGGATTAAGCATATGCAATTATCACTCACTTTAATAGCAGACATACATTTATGTCAGAGATCTGTTCTGAATGTCTTGAATATAAACATTCTTTATTTTCATGAGAAAATACTCCCCTTACAAATCCACAGTAACATTGCAAAAACACTATTTACACATAAGAAACATCTACATAAAATGAACAGAAAGAAAATCCACAAATTAAAGCAGTTTTAGACTATGTTCCAATTCCTCTATCCAATACTCACCATGAATTGCTAAGAATTCCTTTCATGCCTCCGTAATTCGGATTGCCATATTTCATGTAATACTGGCTTCGCCTTGCAGCTCCCAGCTCCTTTTTGTCATCTGAAAAAACCATAAATTAAAGGAATATTTCCCTCTTATAATATATCTTACAACACTAGCATAAAAATAAATAACCATCTAGTCAAAGACACAGAAAATGAAAGTAAGACTGAATGTCTTACAGATCAGCGTTACTTCAATCTCCTTCATGAAGGATACACTTTTGCTGACACCTCTGAAATTTCTCCCACTACCAGAGTTTTATTTTTGTCTAGAAACTTAATTCTAGGGAGACTGAGTTTCTACATATCAGCTTAACAGAGCATTACACCTCACTGTAACTGCTGGAGGCTATATTTACCTTACTCATGACCTTTCTTTTCTTTATAGATGTGTCACTTCCCACATGGCCAGAAATTATATGGATTTTTGTTTTACTCAAACACCATTTACTATCTCAACTGTGTTTAGCAATTATTTCCACTAATACCTCATCAGCATCTTAAGTGATTTTCATATCTATAAAATGTGAAATTTACCTCTGTGGAGAAAGGCATCATAAAACCTATTCTAGGGTATTGGAAAGAATGCTCTGAGCCCAACGTAAAATTGTTTAGGTACAATAATTTTCATACAACTTGAACTGGTTTTAATTCACACATTAAATGTCGATTTATTGCAAAATCCTAATACCTAATTGATTACCAAAAAACCTAACAATTCTGCAAATAAAAATTAGGTACTTCAAGTCATTAATTAGTCAACAAATAAAACTACAACAAGTGATTAATTCATTATGCTTGTTAAGCTGTTCATTTACCTTTAGTAGCAAATCTCATGAATAGCTTGTTTCCTTTAGCCAGTTTATTGGCAGGGCGAAGATCATTACGCAGGAGAGAATCCTCTTCTACCTGGGAGAGTGCATCCAACTTTGGGGGGCAAAAAAAGTATTTTGGACTCAAAAATGATATTACTGTTGAATGAAAATGGATTCCTTACAGAGAAGCAATCAACTGATTATTAAGAAAGTTACTTTTCAAATTATGTTCAAATAAACTCTGCTTTTTTTCTTAACAAACCAATGTGAATTTCTAAAGTAATTTGCCCTAATGATTTTAAATATTTTCTTCTCTTCCTTCATAACATTATTTCAGATGATTAAATCCAGTAATTTTCAAATCACACTATACTACTGACTGACATGCACAACTAGGACACTGAAGAACAACTATTCAATTTTTTTGCTTGTTTCATATCTAAATGGTTTTACTAACAGGTTCTCATGCCCAATTCAGACTTCCATGATGTATGAGCGTTCACTCAGCCATTCCTAAAGAAAATACTAATCACACCTATTATATATTCAGCTGGTGAAGATTAAATTACTTAACAAAACATCAATGCATATGCTGATTCCTACACATATCTACGGACAGCCTAAATCCTATTTGTCTCTTTAAGCACTGCCTTCACTGCTGAAAGGCCGTTGTCTTCCATTATTGTTCTTTCATTGACTCCTCTCAGCAGAAAAGAGCAGCCAGTCTAGCTCTTACATGCTCGATGCCCTAGCACTCCTCAAAATCTAGTCTCACAAAACACTTACGTAGCTATTCTCACCAACACTGTATCTACACTTCCTGTCATATCCCCATTTAATTTACTTTGATAATTAACTGTGAATTGCAAATATATATGGTTAAAACAATAATGTTATGAAGACTTCACACCAGTCAGAGCAAAATTTCCCTAATAGTGTTTTCAGTTTCTTTTTGTACTGACCTCAACATCACTTGGATTGTCATCCTCAACCTCGCCTTCTTCCGTCTCATCATCAGAACTTTCCTCCTGTTTTTCTAAGAAGGAAAATAATTGGGGAAAACAAAAATAACCTCCATTTTAGTGTGACAGTCATATTTGATTATTAGTATGTACATTCTCAGAAATCAAACTGAAGGTGTTATCCTTTCTTCTGTGCAGCCTAGAAAATAATCAAAACAGTAAACGTCTACAGAAGTTTGAAGCACACATGAGCACAGAATAACATTAACTAGACAGCCTCTGTGCAGATAATTGCCTGCAGCAGCACACATAGATTAATTCTTTGAAAGCAAATGAACTTGCACTGCATTTCAGGGTATGACAGAGATCAGCAAGGCCAAGACTGTAAAGGCATATAAAAGCCCATTTCCTTCAGCCTCCCTTTAAAATGCTGCAAGTACCTACAAGTATCCAATACTAACAATGTAAATCAGGTTCAAAAAAAGCTTAGAAGTTTCTGAGACAGGAGACAAAAACCCAAACACTTTAGTGACTTAATTCTGAAGTGAAATAACTAACAGAAGAGTGCATACTTCCAGAACTATTAAAATTGTGAGATGCTTGCATAGATTTTTCAGGGTTCTTTTTAGCTCAGAGTAAGAAAATCGATATTGGATTTTTTTTTCCCAAACAGTCCTCAAAAAAAAAAAAAGTAGTGAATATGGACAACTATCAACATATACCAATATCATTTGCAAAGATCTCAAAGTACTTCATAGACGTAAGACTAAAAAAACCTTTTATATTTCAGAGCTCCTTATCTTAATCTCATCCAACAATAGAATTGAAAACTTAAAATAGAGAGCAGAAGCTTCAAAAGATCCTGACAATATACCCAAGTTCAAAGAAAAGAATAAAGAAAAATTAACCAAACTGAAACCAAAGAGAGAATTGAGGTAAACAACTCAGACAAATTCAAACCTGAATAATTAAGTTTCATCAGGGACAGCATTCACGCACTTTTTTTCCCCCCAAATGATAAGCTTCTCACAGTAAAGACTAGTCTCTCACTTCCCTAAATGCCTAAATATCCCTCAAATTCCTACCTAAGAAAGGAATGCAACTAAGCCAGATTACTCCAGTGTATCTGTATGCATCTCACACCTTAAGATGTAATTGAACAGTTTGTACTTTATCTAATGTCCCACTTTTCCAGATGCACAGGAGTAATTTAGATGACAGGTTTTATTTTGAGACATGGTGTAATGGTGTTGCAATATGTAATTTGTAGCCAACAAGATTAAATAGATATATTTATGCTCCATTTAAACAAGACAATTACTAATCTCCAAAAACTTCATAACAAGTCTTACTTGAAGCATTATCAATATTTGCCCCAAAATTAAAGTCACAGGGATGGTTGAGGAGCCACTGCATTGTGGAGAAAAGCAACAAGAAAAGGGGATGAGTTAGAAGGATCCACAAGTCTGACAAAGCCCTAAACCGCAAACTTCTTGGTAGCACTGCAAATATCTAATAGAGAGATTGACTCTTTGCATTGTGTTCATAGCATGTTTAAGCAAAATCTATGGAAGAGTTGATAAATACAATCACTCTCTTTGCTTTGTCCCGTGTGGTACAGTACTCTGAATCACAGCAATTTATCACACCAGCCTAACAGCCAAACAGTCATAAGGTAGCAATAAGCCTGATTTTTAACTTACATCCATAAAAGTAAAATAAATTTACAATTAAGGCATTTAGGTACCAGATTTACCAGAACATTAAGAGGTACTTGCACTGCTTTACTCTTTTATAACTGATCTTTCAGTGTGCTGCTTTCTGGAAAGTATAATAGTGAAATTTAGAGACGATATACAGTGGTGAAGTGATACAATGGCACATCAGTGTGAACGATATACTTAAAGGATGGCAGTGTATCAAGAAAGGAATCACCTGCGGTATTTCAAAAATAGGAGATTTTCTTACACCTCCTTTTTCCACACTTAGAAACCATCCTTTTTACTGCCTTTGTACACACATCACACAGACATATTTCTGTGCAACATGTACCACTATAAATATCACATCTGCATATGACCCTGCATCTAACATGTTCAGTATCGACTGGATTACTGCTTTTGGTCTAGCTCCAACCCACCTTTTAAGAAGCAGGTTCTTCAAAAGGTTTCCAAGATGAAAGCCTTTTTTAAAGTGGCAGAATACATTTACCTGAAACTACATGATAGAAGCTCCTTCAGTAATTTAGATTATGCAGTACCCAAGAACAAGTTTAAAGTTTCATTGATTTAACTAGATGATGTCTATATATGCATATCTCAATCTACCTTTCTTGGTTTTTTCAGTTGTCTTCTCTTCATTGTTTTCTCTGCTTTTTGTTTTCTCCTGATCAGGCAAGGAACTCATATTTATTAGAGCCCGTGTGGCTGTTACTTCATCAAGCCAGACCACATTACCTATGACATATATAAAACACACAAAACCAAAATGCAGTTTGTATAATCAGTCACATACACTGCCTTACTGGAGGGAAATTACTAACAAAAATTCAGAAACATTCTTATATAATGACATGACAAAAAAAAAAGCAATCAGATGTACCTCTTGCAAGGAAAGTCATATTCTTTAACACACTTGATAAGCTGGGGGATGCAGAGTTTTCATCACATTACCAAAAAATACACACAACTGATCAAAACCAAAATCACTGAAATGCACATCCATGTACATTAGAGACTGCTTCCTGAGCACAGCAGATTAGACACTGAATCAGAGTCAGTGTATTTCATGAATGTGTTAGCACACAAATGTGATTAAGGGGGCAGGGGGAGAAGAAAGAAACCTTGATTTTTTTTCCCTTTGGCAATTTAACAGAACCTTGGACTTTACTGTGGAATTCTATTAATCTTTTCCAAAAAGCAGGAAAATAGGGGAAAGTAGGAGAGACTGTTCAAGCACTAAAACTGCTTAGAAACAGGTTTTGAACAAAAGCTTTCTACATGGATGCATTCAGTGCAAATACAGCAACAACTGTCATTTAATTCTACCATTAAGCAGAGCGTATTCAGATCTCAAGAAAACTATACAATGTCCTGAAATAAAAGATTCTCTCTTAAATTACTTGAACAGACAGCATTTACAAGGTGTATAACACCCAGATACTAACTTCAATGACCAGCTAATAACTTTCCATTTATATATGCCTACCTGCTCTTCACATCTCCAAATTTTCAAAGCCTTTATTGTTTCACATTCATCAGTTTGAAACACAGAACACTGTTTAAATTCACCTTTGCACTAAGACACCTTGAGATGTAATTCAGTTGGGAATGCTAAAATTTTTGCCATGCTGTGATGCAAATCTATGCTGAAAAGACAATGCTTTTTCTTGATATTTTCACCAAGTGTAGCTGGCATGCCACTCAGAGCATGAAAAGAAATCACTAAAAAAGGTGTGTGTTAATGGGTAAAGTATTGTTATGACTCTGAAGCCTGCTGCAAGTTCACTCTGGTTCCATGCTAAATTTACTGATGTAACATTTAAGAAAAAGGATAATGAGACAGAAAAAGGATAATCAGACAATCTTAGAAATGCAGCCTCAGATACAGAGTTAAACTCTGCACTTGGCTAGCTTACGCATCACCACAGCTTCACCTAGCAGATCTTCCCTGCAATTGTCCACCCGGGGCTCATTGCATTTCAAATTTTCTGTCACCTTGTGGCAGTATATCAAGCTGTCATACACAGTGACTTCAAGGTTACCAGTATTTTGTAGTATACCGTATCTTTTTTCTTGCACTGGAGCATAATTCCTTCAGGGTCATTGCAGGGAACGATGTTACTAATTTTCAGGTCTTAGCCATACTTGTCAATAAACCAGTTTCCAGCAATCTCAATCCAAATGGAAAACCTGCACTGGTTCCTACTTCTTTTTATATGATTTCAGTTACACAGTTTCTAGCCACATGACCTCAGAGCCTTCCAGTTCCATGACCCAGCACCCAACTGTAGCAAACAGCTCTTGTACAATCTTTAATATCACTGAAGAAAGCATGACTGTCAACAACCTTATATGTTTCTGGCAATCTCACTGCATGCTTATTTCCTGAAACAGCCCTTGCAACATTAATTTACATTCCTTTTCCGACCTATGTAAATTGCATTCAGCTGCTACCTTCTTCCACCCACTAATTTCTCCTTGAGAATGCACTGAACAAATACAGCAACAAGTCTGCTCCTTCGTAATACAAAACCATACCAACCTGCCTAACTGCACACAGCTCAATAATCTTCTCTCAGAATGTCATCTTTTGTGACACTTACAATCAGGTATACTATTTATGTCAAGATGTAAGCAGCACAAAATTTTAGACCTTTTTCTTTTTTACAAGTTATTCTATGCTATCTCTTTCCAATAATACTCAACCAGATAGTGGGTTTGATTTTCAACATATGCTATTCCTTCCTTCTAAATCTCTTTTGACTAGAGCATATGACAGGGAAACTGAGACAAAAGATCAGGGACTCTGAAAGCCACTAAGACATGTTAAGTACAGCTAGGACCGATATTAAAAAACAGAGTAAGAATTAGACAAAAGACTTCATATACTTACATGATGTATCATCCAACCACTCAATATGAGCAGGAGGATACTCTTTGAAATAGGCAAAGATGTCCTGTGTACTCATCTCATCCACCCCACAAATGTAAATTGTATCCAGTCTCACTTTAGGAATTGCTATGAAGAGGAAGAGATATAAAACTGATACTTATTCCTATAGAGCAAGCTCTTATATTAGTAACATATGGGTTTATAAAGCAAACATTTTAAATAGGCAAACATTTTAAATAAGCTAAAGGGAAGCTAATTAAAGCAATGTATGATGTACACCATTCTAAAACACCATAACTTGGACTATTATTCCACAGTGAAAACATTTACTAAACTGAGAATTAAAAACAGGTAACATTACAAGCACTGGTAGATGCAATCAAACTGCCTTAAAAACAATTTATTTCTTTTAAATACTGCCAAAGTACTACCATTAAGCACTAAAGAGTCAGAATACTAACGAGGCCTGTGACCAGGACACGTGTACAAAGCACTTCCACTTGTACCATCTGATGCAGAGCTGTTAGAGGCCGTGGCTTAGTGGGTCCAAGCTGCCAGTTGGAAGAAAAGCCTTGAGAACTACTAAGTGGATGCCAAAAGCACACGCGGTTGATCTGCTTATATTCCAACATGCGCAGCTTGCCATCTAAGAGCACATGCGCAACCAGTCCAGCCTCACTGTGCATACAGCACACAACGGGATCTCACTGGGCATGGGCCACAGTCCTCCACCCGAACACAAACAGTGCTCAAGGTCTGGTCCTTTCAAAGGATTTAAACATTCTTAAAGCAGCATTGATCCAGAAAATGAATCTTGGACATGCAGCACTAGGTGCCGTTGCCAAACAGTAAATAAGGTGCACAAAAGATGTCGTCTTCTTTCTGGGGTTGTAAAACAAGGAGCAAAATGGTAACTGTCAAGTAGTTTAAAAAGTAACTACATGAAAATAAAAAGGTGAAAAAAACCCACAAACTGATTTCTTTTGGCAATGACCTAGGAAAACCTCTGGGGATGCAGGAAATATTACAGGATAAATCAAGTAAAGGAACTGTGAGGAAGTAAACAGAGGGATCTTTTTTCTTGACTGCTGGATAAACTCATACCTTTCTTCATCATGTCCCGATCCAGCGCCACATTCCTTTGGGCAAGATTCACTTCAGCTCGAAAATGAAAGCGTTTGGCTCTTTGTTCCTTTTTCTCAATTGCTTCCTGCCAAATGCAAAACAATGCAGTGAAAACAGGAATCACAGCAGCATTCCCAACAAGTTGCACCGAAGTGCCAGATATTTAAATTAAAAATCTACCAGACAACAACAATCTGTATTAATAATTCTATTAATTCTGAAGAGACCTCTAAGTTTCAGAATGTAGAAATAATTCACTAAAACATTTCTGTGACACATAATAGTTTTAATGTACGTTCAGCAACATAACAGGAATCAAGATGCATGGAAAATAAGGTATCTCAGACAACGCTCAGACTCCATGATGGAACAGTAACATCATCTTTTCCTTCCTAACAAATGTACAGAGATTGTTCTCAAAAAAAAACCCCCAAAAACCTCTTAAAAAAAAGCATTTCCACCACATGGAAAATTTGTCTTTTAAGATTATAGAGATTTTTCCCTATGTGGTTTTTAAATATATACAAAAGTGTAAACTTGCCTTTCTGAGCATGAATTTAACAGCACTAGCTGGAGTGCTGACTATAAAGATCTTATTTAGACTGGCAATTCATGCTGCTTTTAAGTAGCAACAGCTTATGCGGATCTCATGCAATTTTTGAAACTGACTGAGAAGCTTCTTATTCTACAGAATTTATCAGGAAGTATTATAGATTTTTGGATCTTACTAATGGAAGTCAAATGTGGAACACAAACTGTAATTAAGCAAAAACTGCCAACAATGATATCCAAATAAACATGGGCTTTTTACTAGTTTTTAAAGATTGCCAAAACATCTTTAGCCACGTTTCTTAAAGTTTTTCAGAGTTGCATCTTAAAGAACATAGCAAAAGATGACAGCTTTCCCCTGACCAGGGGAACTTCAAATTCTTTACCGAATTACAAAACACACAAGCTAGATATTGAAGCCAAAAAGCGGATTTTCAGTCTTCATCTGGAACCCTTTTTGTAGCCTTTGATAAGCACAATCTTCTAAGCTTCACTAATGCAAAATGGGATTTGTCAGCACACTGTCGTGGTGGGGATTCATACTTGTTAGAACATGTAAAATTGTATCGGTCCTATAAAGTATAGGACTAAATGCTTTTTCTCCACTACCAAATGCTAGATATAGTGGTCAACTGTACAATATGAAACAACAGCCAATTTGGTATTAAATGTACAGAGATGAGCTGTAGGATTAAAACAGTTCCACAGAATTATGTAACTAAGTTATTTAAATGTAGTAGCTGTTCACATTCTTCAAACTGTGTTTTAAACAATGAAACAATAAGATGCCCTTGGAAGATACAAGGCAATGAAATCAGATGTTCCTGCCAAGCACTTGTTCTTCCTTCTGTCACTCACCTAAGAGGAAAAACCCACGGCTGACCAGTCTGAAAGGGCTTTGTTTTGCAATACTGAGTGGCACCAAGGCAATTTCAATATAAACATTTTCAGGTTTTGGCACACAAATTTTTGTAACTTAAAAATGCTAATTCTCACACTTTACGAGATATCGGGTCCTGATGCAGGCCACAACCAACAAAAGGAGAACTCCCTAGTTGTTGAAAAACACCAGCTATCTGAATATGAGGCTAAGCTTTTGGGCATGTGGGGGAAGAAATGAATGAAATGGTTCCTCCTTTCCAGTAGCAATAATTAAAATATGTTGAAGAACCATAGTACAAAAATTACCTTGGAGGTTACATCTATTCCAGTAATGAAACTCCCAGCTTTGTTTTCGTATCTCCTACTGGTGTCCTGAAACAAAGCAAAATGGTTGTGAAATCTCAGTGAACACTGAAAGCAACATACTTGCTATGCTGAAAAAAAAATCTGCCCATTTTTACAAGAAATGCATCCTTACTCCAAGCTACATCCCTTGACAGACAGGTACACAAGTGATAACTCTCACTGATGTCAGTAAAGGTAAAAGCATATGAACTGAACCAAACTTCCTTTACTATAAGGATTCTTTCCTTTGGCAAAATATAGTTTCTGGGTCTGCCACTGCTACAGTTTTTACTTACTCTCTCTCAGCAATACAGAGAAAGTCATCAAACACCTTTCCTAACTAATATTTCCACAATTTTGGTTTTGGGAATAACTTCCTTGTAAAACATGAACAGATTTAACAGTTATACCCAACTCCTGAAGCGTCAATTTGCAACTTTTAGTCTCAAAAGTCAGAACACCAAGCCATATCCACAATTAAACAAGTAACTTTTACCCCTAGTCCTATCAATATTTCAAACCCAACTTCCAAATCCCAGCATGATAAAGCATTACTGTTTTGATACAACCCTACTGATAAAGAGTAAAAATGGAGAATGATGTGGAAAAAAAATTACAAGTTTCATTTCCACCAGTCAGGACTGCTGAATTCACAAGACTGCACTAAACCACACAGACCCTGGACCAATGACCCAATTCTGTCCCTTCCACGGTTTGCATATGCAAAAATGGCACCTCTTCATTCTGGCACCCTCGGGACCATCACCTGGCAAAACTCTGGAGCTGCAAGAACACATCTTGCTTTCTCTAGGGATAAACACATTGTTTACACTTGTGCTACAATAATTATTTTAGCTAAAGGACTTTTTCTAGAAAGTAGGCCAGTCTCAGTTTAGAAATACCAAAGTACACACAATCTAACTGCTTTTCTTAGTACCAAAAGAACCAAAGTACCAAAGTTTCTCTGACGCTGCCAAATGATTAGAGTTATTAAAAAGAAAAAGAAAAGCAAAATAAACATTATTTTTAAAGTTAAAGACCCCCACTGTCTAAGGTTGACTCATGGAGCACAAGGAAGTACAGCCAGGTGCTGTCTCTTAGGCCACATATTTGGTAGAAACTCAAGCATGTTGGTAAATCAGCTAATTAGAGATTAGTTTCTGAAGTAATTTCCACACAAGTTTTGAGAGCAAAAGACTACTTAGGAGGTTAGAAGAACTCTGACCCATTTTTATGTATTAAACCTAATTCTGCTAAAAGTTGTATGGGAACAATTAGGAAAAAAGGAAAAAAATAGAAAGGAAACCCTCAAAACCCACTCATCAGAGCCCATGTTCCCCATGTCTCCAACTCAGTTTTACCACGGTCACCCCCTCTGCTCCCTACCCTGCACGTTCACTGCATCAAGCACTCTTAGGTTCTCCCATTCACAGCCTTTCTCTACAGTCCACCCCTATACCCCAAATTTTCCACCACCCCACCACCTCCTTTATTCTCTCCGCTCCCAAGCCTGTCCTGGACTCTTCCTCTTACAATTTGACCCCAAAGTCCCCTCACGCACCTCTAAGTCCCCTCATGGCCCCACTCCCCGCCACCCTCACTTCCCCTCTTGCGCCTCCCACCCCCTGTTGCCCCTCTTCCAACGAATGTACCCCCAAATGCCTCTACAGATCCCCACAGACCCCCACCCCACCACCCTCAACCTCTACGTACCCTGCCCCCCCCTCAGGACCTGGTTCCTCCTTCGTCCCCCCCGCCCATGACCCCACCGCGCGCCCCTCACCGGAATGAGCTCCCGGAGCGAACGCCTCACAGGGATGGTCTCCAGTTCGCCTTCTTCCACTTCCATAGGCTCAGGCTCCGGGCCGCGAAGCTCCGCCGTTGTCGCCGTTGCCTCCGCCTTCACCGAGATCCGCAGGCCCCGCACGGCCGCCATGGCTCCGCCAGGCCCGCCCTCCGCCCGGCCAGCGAGACGACACCGCCGCGGCACAGAGCGCCGCCGCCCAGAACCACCACTGAGCCGTCAGGGCGGCTAGAGCGCCACCGGAAGCTGGCGCCGGCTGGGAGGGCTAACACGCTGGGGCGCATATCGCGGCCATAGAGACACGGGGAGAGCGCGGCGCCGCCGGTCCTCCAGGGCTACGGAGAGCGAGAGGGCCGCACCGCCATTTTCCCCAGGCATCCCCGGCCCAGCCGCGGGAGCGCAGCGTTCGCGTCACCGGGGAAAAATACGGGGAAAAATACAGAACCAGGTGGAAGTGGGGGGTTGTAAGGTCCGGACCTTGCTATAGCAGGCTCTGCTTCCTACGACGATAATTATAAAAGTGATTTGAATTCTTAAAATGTTTTCTCTTACATACAGTAGGAAGATCCCTCTGGAATTTTACATCTCTGATAAAATAAAGCTAATTCTCAGGTTAAAGTTCTCTGCAGTGAGCCTGTATCCTATTGTTCTTGGACTCAGTTACTCTCTTTGTCAAGCATTGTTTTCCCACCAAGGTGTTCAGGCTGTTCAGAGGCCTCTCTCCCCTGGGCCTAAACACACCACACGGGGTTTAGCTGTCCCGCCTCGCACACGACCGTGCTCTAGCTGGGCTTGCTCCCATCTTGCCATCGTTATTTCCCCATCCGTGGCATAACACCACAACTGACAGGCTCCACAGTCACATCTTGTCACCGTGAATTACCGTTCTGTCACACCCAGACAATTTAATTAAGAATTCTTAATATTTCTCCGGCTGCAGGACTCGCTCAGGCTGCTCCATTCCTCAGTTCTGCGCATTCTTCAAACAAAAACCTTACAGCCCCTACCCTGCAATACGTCACTTTTCCTCCAAATTGATGGTACATCCCAGCAAAATTCAGTAGCAAATTTTGATTTTATCACAAAGAAATTTTGCAGCTGGCAACATAGATGCTCCTCCCCTTACACATAATCCAGCGGGACTAATAGATCTTCTTGCTACCCGTCACACACTCCAGGCTTATTTATTTTTAACAGTCTCTGCGCAGAGCTCTTTACACAACAGCTAATGTCACATGAATTCACCAAAAGTGCTATATTTGGTGGTGACATCACATAGCCAGGATCTGGCAGGAACCTCTGACACAGGCGACACTTCCAAGGCGGGTGTGAATGGTCATGGCAGAGGCCACGCACACAGAACGTGAACACAGGAGTAGTAAACAGGACATAGACACCTCCTGCGAGGAGCAGATTCCAAAATAATTGCAAGAGGAAACATATTTCTGTGGCAGAAACACTATTTCTTGAGGTCACGGGGGAAAGAATCCAAAAGATGCACCTTTTCCTCCTTTAGTTTTAATTTTATAAGTGGGATACAGTATTGATGTATGTGATTTAGACCAGATTTACAAAGCTGAACCCTTCAAAGCGACGGTTAGGGCAGGATTGTGTGACAGCAGGTTGCCTTGCAAGAGCAGACAAAGCCTTTGGTTAACCCAGATGTTTCCTTATTTTGCTTTAACATCCTCGACTGTTGCCTAGGACAGAACATTGCTATACTACAGCGCTCTCCGCCTGGCACAATTTCAAGACTCGCTCACTGAACTCAGCAAGAAACTTTCTACTGATTAACTGGAGCTTTAGATCGGTTGCCAAAGTTTTAGAGCTCCTTAGGAAAAAAAAAATCTCTAGGCCAACTGGTAGGGACAATAAAATCAGGAGAGGAAAACCAGACTGTGAGGGAGGAAAAACAGTTCTGGGTGCCAGTGAGGCTTGCAGGTAGAAGAATGGAATATTTTCTCGATATTTTACAACTTCTTTCAGAATCTTGTTATTAACAGCGAATTCTTCAGAATTACAAGCTGATTTATTCTTCTGAGACTGTGGCCAAGAGCTTTGTTTTTCCTTCACACTCATCTCAGGCTGCAATCCCTCCGCCTGTGAAAGACCAGTGTTGGAAGCAGGTTTGGGCAGAAGGGCTCCATCTTTGTGGTAGCCTTTGTGCAGAAAGGATGGGTCAAGAGGAGTAAATTACTGAGGAGTGCAGGGGTTAAAATGTGGGAGGAAAAAGTAATTTGGAAAAGGTTATTAGTCATTATCTGGAGAATTCCTTAGTAAGAAAAGACTGTTATAAATAACGAAGGCCAGAGAGTGACTGAACAAGAGATCAGTCCAGCATAAAAAGTAGCGAAAGGAGCGTCTTATGGCAGGGAAGTGTTACTTATTTCCCCATCCCTGACCACCAGAGGGAACTCTTGCAACAAAATTTCCAACTGCTTGTAGCAGAGAAAACCAAACCTGATGAGAACTCCACCACCACAAAACTCCTGTAGCTTTGTGGTTCATCTGAAAACAGGGGGAGATGAGTTACAAGGGTGGGGACTGAGAAGGAAGGGGAAAAAAGAGCAGTCTGGGGGCCCTCAGTCAAAAGGAGACTTTTTTACAGTGGTCTGGCAGGAGTCAGAAAAATGGTGAATTTTGCCATTGCAAGAAAGTCCTGGTTTGTTTGTTTGTAGTCTATGAATGACTGAACAGAATGGAATTCTTTTCTTGCTGCTGTGATTTAACTCTCCTAGTGTCCTGGGCTCTCAGCAAGGATCTGCAGCTTTTTTAATCTGTTGAAAAACTAAGCATGGAAGTATGCTATTTCTGCAAACTCCACACATCACCAGGGAAACTGGGACTCTAGCTTCCAAATAGATTACGACTGGCTCCTACCTACAGTCCATCTGGAGAGAGAACAGGATCAGCAGAGGAAGGATGTTCATTTGTTAAACCACTGGATAAGCTGAAATCAAGCACCTGGTGTTTTCTTATATATTTGATGAACCATGGGCTCCCACCTGTAAAACAGAGTATTTTCTCACTGGGATGTTGTGAAGGTTAATATATCCCTAGTTACCTGACACACTGCCAAAGTCCCATCCATGGCACAGTTACAGGGCCCCAAAGTGCTCTACAAGAAAGCAGAGAGAACACGGCACCCTCACAGTTAAGGACAGCTGTGCTCTAACATTATGTTTATGCAAGTGCTGCCACATGGAGACCACACAGTTGAAAAAGCACATTCCTTTCTGGAAAAAGCTCACAGAATTCAGCAGAGCTGGAATAGAATTCAATACACATTTATCCAGGCTCTACAGGCATTACTATGGAATTTTAGAGATCTGAGAACAATCTAAAAGTGATAAATATTGCTCCATTCTTACAGACATCACTATTTGTACTTGTACACACACATATATTCCTCCATGGCATGAGTAGAACTTAAGCTCTTCCCTATTTGCAGGCGCCTGTGGTAACACAGTCAGTGAACTGTCCTGCATAAAAATAAACTTTTTCTTTTGCAGGGTTATTTTTAACCCGGAACAGCTCATTGGCCTAATTCAGTACGTAGTCCCACAAAAAACAGCTGTGCTGGCACAACCGTGGGGTGGGAATGTGCAGCTGGCAGGGAAGATGAGGGCAGGAACTGCTGGTACAGCTCTGGAGGAGAAAGCACAGCGAGCTGCACCCTAATGTACAGACAAACCTGGCTTCAGACAAACTACCACAGCGAGCTGCAGAAGCTGGGAAGCCATCGGGAACTGGGACACTCAGGGGCCTAGCCTGCAGCCCTCCTAACGGGATGTAACCCACTGCAGAGAAAAGTCCCGGCAGCCCTCCTGGGTTGGGGGCCGGGAACACGGGCGCCTCCGAACTCTCCTCCCACCGGCCCGTGACAGAGAAACCGATGTGAGAGCACCGGCAAGGAGTGAAGAGACACCAGCCCCGAAGACAGCCACTGCAGCTCCCAGGTACCCAGAGTGGACCGTCCCGGTCGCAGACAACCCGCACCAGCGCCCACTGAGTGAACAAAGACCCCCACAGCAGCGCCGCTCCCCTCAGCGCCGCGTTCCCGCCTCCCCCTCAGCCCGCCCTGCGCGCGCACCCGCCCACCCCCTCAGAGCGCATGCGCAGCGCGCCAGCCGGCGCCCGCCCCCCGCCCATCCCCGCGATCGGGCGGCGCGGGGAGATGACGCCGCCCCTTCCCCGCGTGCGATCACATCCGGTAGGTGAGGTCAGGGCAGGGGCCGCCATTTTGGGTGGTAGGGCTGGGCGCGGAGCGGGGCACCGCGGGCGGCGGCGGCCCGCGGTGGGGGGGGAGCGAGTGCGGCCTGCGGGCGGGCGGCCCCCATGGCCGGGCAGTTCGACTCCGAGGACCGGGCGAGCTGGTACTGGGGGCGGCTGAGCCGGGCCGAGGCGGTGACGCTGCTGCAGGGGCAGCGCCACGGGACCTTCCTGGTGCGCGACTCCGGCACCATCCCCGGCGACTTCGTGCTCTCGGTGTCCGAGAGCTCCCGCGTCTCGCACTACATCGTCAACAGCCTGGGGCCGGCGGGAGGCCGGCGGGCCGGCGGCGAGGGCCCCGGGGCCCCGGGTGAGTGACCCCCAGGGCTGGTGGTGCCCCCCCAGCCCCTGCAGCCCCGGGGAGGGCAGCTGGGGCCGCCGAGCCCCGGTGTGCGCCTCTCCAGGAGCGGCTCCACTCTCCTCCCGGGCGGTGTTTCAAGTCGTGAAGCGCTTTGTAGTAGAATTAAGTCGTGTTTTGCAGCTGGGGCTGCTGACCGCGCTGAGCCGCCTGTCTGCACCTGCCTTCCAACGACCTAATATACTTAAACATGTACTGGAGTGCTTATTGCAACCCCTCCTGAAGGATCCTACAGCTGGAGCGCTCACACGTTCTTTTGTTTTCATAAACCCGTTAACTGTAGTTACAGTTCTATAGATTTTTGCATGTCACCTCTGCCGGGGGCTGGTTCTGTGGAAGTGTCATCTAAAAGTCTGAATTCTGACAAGATAGTTTTGCATTAGAATGGAGACTGTGAGACTAAATTTCAAGACATGAATCAAAGTATTATGTGGGTAGTTTAAGTAGTGGGAACTCTTCAGAAATATAAAAGCAATTTTTTTCCCCTCTGTGCAGAAAGGAAAGGTTTGATATTATTCCTCATCAACCTAACATCTAATATGAAAACAGTGTGTTTAAGTGTAACACAGAGCAGAAGATACTGATTGTGTCAGAGGAAAAACTGTACCATGAGAAGCAGCATTTCTGCAAGTTTAAATGTAACTAAATGAACAAGAGCCCTCAACGATGCACTGTCCTTAATGTGTAAGAACGTGTAATACAAAGGCAGCAGTATCCCTGCTGGGGGCATTGCTGAAGTTGGTAGCAGAACTGCTCGAGTTTGGATATTAATGCTTGCAGAATGAAGTGGGTGTATTGCTAGCATCTCAGGAACCACTAGATAATTTTGAAGTGTAGTAAACCTATGTAAGAAGTGATTTGGTGAACTTATTTGGCAGAAGGTAAACAATTGCTACAGAGACAGTTATTTTCTGATGTAGATCTATGGTTGGAATAAGAGACCTATGTTGGGAAGATGCAGCAGTACTTGTTATGGAAAGGATTTTTCAGTCTCTGCACAGACTGTGGTTGACTGAGAAGGAGATAATCTAAGAAAAAACAAAACTGTTGCCAGTAGGTTTGCACTAATATATAGTAATTTCCGCTGCTCAGGGGAACATTTCAAACTGGCAAACTTGGGAGAGCCTGAAGTCACCGTGTTTATCCCAGGAACCTACTACAGCTGCAGAGTGCACTCAAGTCACAAAAAATTTGACAAGGTAGAAGCTAAAGGTGGCTGAATTCAACTGGAAGTGGAAGTCATTACTGCCGTGGGTAGTGAAATGTTTTGCTACAAGATGTGGATTCTCCATTGTTTCACTTCTGTGCTGTAGGTTTGCAGAGGCTTGGTGTGCGAATTGTTGAAATGCATGACTGGGGTTACGTAGAGCAGAATAAGTTAACAGGATGGTTTGTTGTGGAATCCAGCCTAATAAGATTTTAAAGCTAGTAGTGATAAAAATCACTGGAGTATGTGTGCCTGTCGTTTTCAGACAATTTTTTTCTGGAGAGCAACTCATCCCTGGAAAAAGTGTTTTTCATGTTAGTGTGGTATCACTTCAGTACGTAGCCATCCTAACTTTTTTACTGCGTTACATTCTTTAAGCTCAGTAACATTTGTGGTGTTCTGTGGGCTGGCTGATGTTATATTAAAACATTCTGGAGTTCTGGTGTTCCTTTTTAAAAGTCACTAAATGCCCATTAGGTAGTTCTTTTCTGTTTTAAATGTTTATGTGTTTTAGAAGAGCAGCTGCTGTTGTAGCTGTGTAGGCTGTTGGCACACAGCCTTTTAATATATGTTAAAAAGTAATTATGTTTGGGTTGGTCTCTTTTTTTTTTTCTCTCGTGGATGTTATGTGTATAGGTGGTGCATCACTCCTGCACCACAGATACTCCTATGCTGAGATTTTAGTAGTTTTAAATAAATCATGCGTATGTGTTGATACTGCTCACTTTTCACACACAAACCAAAGAAGGTGCGGGGGAGGGTTGTATATTAAGTTACACTTAAAAATGTAATTAAGTTTTTCTTTCAGAAAAAGTAAGTGGGGGGATGCTCTGCAATGGGAGAGAGATTGGTAGAAGATTGAAGATGGTTTAACATTTGGATAGGGAAACTAATGCAGTAAAATGAGGTAAATATTTGCAAATTGTCATGCGTATTTATTGTGGTCCAGCTAAACCATTAGGAAGAACAACTTCGCTATGTTAATTGTATGGTATAGTTTTTTTAGCAATTGATTGTTTGGCAAATAGACAAGTCTCACTGGGAAATCTGAATATGCCAGATCAGGTTCTTGGGTTGATTTTTGTTAGTCTCAGTAAGTGTGTGCAATTCATGACCGCTTTAGCACTGCTGTGTGCAGGGGATACTAGGAACCCAGCTTCAATATCAAATGAATGAGGTGAGGAGCTTTGGCTTCCCTAATACAAAAAGCTGTATAGCGTTACATAAACATGATACTTCCATTTCTAAAGTATAAAACCAACTTGCTAACTTTTCGTTAAATTCACCTTTTGCCTGATATGCTGCAGTTTCTAACTTCTTGCGGTGATTTTTCAGCATAAGGAAAAAAGAATTTAACAGAACTTCTCAAAATAGTGAGAATGGTCTTCCTGAAGTGTTTTAAGGCTGTTAAAAGATAAATCACGGAATTATGGGAAAGAACACCACTCTGTTTCTAGTGGAGATGGAGATTAACAACTGAATTGGAATTAGGGTGTCATTTGTGCTGAAATATCACAGTCACGGGTTAAAGAAATCCTAAACAAGACAAAGTACTCCATGCAGGCATTAGCATGATAATGGACAATTGAGAAAATATTTAAATACATAGCATGTTTGCAATTTGATATGAGTCTGGGGTAAAAACATACGATATGCCCTAAAACAAAATGCCTAAAATATCTAAAGAAAGGTATGCTTTCTATTGAAAGTACAGTGTAATAAAGCCAGAAACCTTAGTGTTGTAAAATTTGTGTCTCTAAATTAGGAAAGTATGACAGATACAGTGTAGAAGGTGGTGTTTTCACTAAGTATGCATTTTAAGGACATGCTGCTTAACTTACCCTTCTGAATCACTTCCATTGTGATTTAAAAAAAATCAGACTGTACTTCCTGGAATCATGTAATCTCTACATAATGATATCCGTACTCAGCTCTATATGAAATGGCTTTAGATGTGTGTGAGCAGTATGATTTAACTCTGACACTTGGGTTTTTTGGGGGGTGGGGGTTTTTTTTGCTTGTTTTTGTTTGTTTTTTTATATTGAGGTCTTACAATGCAAACTATTAGAAGCTTGGGAGGTGTATGCATTAGACATCTACTTTTCTCTCATCCTCTGATTATCTGCAGAAATGACTAAATGTAACTTCTGTAAGAATATTCTCCTGGTGTGCTTAGAGCTCTTCTCAGGAGCCAGGGAATGGGGTTTTACTGTTTTTAGAGAGCATTCATGGGTACTTATTTGTTTTGCTCAGGCATGAGTAGGGAGGTACTTAAGAACAAGGGAAAAAGGTGTCCCCATGGGGGTGGAAGAAGCACACAGGCTGGAGTGGGATGCCTTCATAGCAGAGTTCCCATACGCTCCAGAAGGAAACTGGCTTACATCACTGTGATGTCTTCCTTTGAAATGAGAGCCTTGTGCCTCAGTACCCTGCATGAGGACAGCTTTTCTTGCCCAAAACATGCTTTATAAGTTGGGGGAGAGGAGGAGGATGTCCTTACAGACTAGGTCTAGAAACAAAAATGAAAACCTGTATTTTTGTGAGGTCTTCCCTGCCCTGAAAAGGAAGGCTTACCAGTGTTTAGGAGTAAAGGGAAAACTGCCTAGTGGCACTAAAACAATTGGAGTGAAGAGAGAAATGTGAAACCCCTGAGGTGTCTGAGAAAGTGAGATGTTGCTTTGTGGTTAGGCCACCTGTCTGCACCCTCAAGAATTAGAATATTAAGTGTTTTATACCTCTACTTGTTCAGTATCTGTATTTAAAACATATATAAGCAATCTTTTCCGGACTGCATGAAGCCAACACAGTGTGGAAGTGTTTTGTCCAAAGGCACTGTGCGTGATAAACATAGAACTGACAGGGTCCAGATTTGAAACTTTCTTTAATTCTGGGACTTTTTGGACTTTAACTCTTTTCTCACCTTCCTGAGAGCAGAGGTTTCGCTAGCTGTTCTGACATGCTGAAATGGGTGGAATCAGGTGAAGTCCTAGCACAGATAGAGCTGGGATGGAGTAAGAAAGATGATACTCAACCCTTTGTGTGCTTCTCATTCAAAGGAGTCATCTTACAGAGCTGAGTAGTGCTGCTGGTAGAGGTGCAAGCTGAACAGCTATTCTTCCTCTGGCTGTGCAGAGCTGGGGAGAAGGGAAGATAATTTCTAGTACGGCAGTTGTCCAACTTTAATAGGAAGTGACTAAAGTTCCTCCAGTAGCTAGATTTACCTTTACACGCCTTCTCCTCTTCCTGAGAGCTCTCAGAAGATGCGAACAATGTGCTGCTCAAACTTGTGCCTTCAAGAAAACTGTCCCAGAATCATGAAGGAAAGCAGCTCTACTTCTCAAAAAAACATTTTCCTTGTCTGTCACTTTTTCTTGTGGTAGATCTTGCCTTAATTTTTCCATTGGCCTACAGGTATCAGAAGTGTTGCAGTTCAAACAAGAAGCTGAAGAATTCCTCTGAGCCTGAAATCTGTTAATCTTTGAATTTCATTATACCAGGGAGTGACAAAACTTCGAAGCCTGTAGTGAATAGGATTATTTCCCTGCTACGTAAGTGAGCATCATTCAGCTTTTAGCTGAATGAAAGTATACACAAAAGACTTAAACTGATGGGAAGTTTACCATTTGCTTGGTAAGGTGTAGTTGTATTTTATTTCCAACCTGCGTTATTCCAACTGTGACTTTCAACTATTTTGTGCTTTTTATGCCTATTTTAGCTGAACTAAGAAGTCTTCTATTTAAATTCTCCAGACAGTGACCAGGTTGCTGCCTTGATGTTCTTTGGTAATTAATTTGGATTAAGCTTGTAGATTTCTTGTGGCAAAGAGGTTTTTCAGACCTCAGATTTTTGTAGCTGCCTTATGGGTTTTTTTAAAACAAAAGCATCAGAAATGTGTGTGGTATTCTGGGAGTGTTCTCATAGTGAAGATAATGTCTCTCCTTTCTACTGCTTCTCTGTTTATCCCTTCAAGGATTGCATTGATCTTTCAGATCCTAGAATGTATTTGGAGGGTCTGTGTTCTCTCACTCTTCTTCAATTGTGCAAAATGTCTCTTAGAATGTGTTTTTCCAGGATACGGTACACTGATTTCAGTCATTCCTTCCCCATACATAAGGTTCAGTGGACTTTCCTCTTAGAGTCCAACTTTGGTTTTATTCAGGTACATTTGGCAGCTATTTCAGGCTGTTACGCATTAATTCAAGAGGGTGAACCTGTTCAAAAGAAAAAAAGGAAGAAAAAAAAAAAGACACCTCAAAAAACCTTGCTTATCATAGTGATGATTTTGATGCTGACAAAGCTGATGAATGTTACTGATGAACTGCTCATTTCCTGTGCATTTTAAGATTTTTCTGTGTACGCTTTGCTGGACACAGAGATCTCAGCATCCTGACTGAGTCAGCAGGTTTTTACAGAGGTAAATCAGCAGGTTTTTGTAGCAGGTTTTACAGAGGTAAATTAGGGTTTCAGGCTCTAGATTTCTGTCATGTGAAATAAGTTCCATGTCAGTGAACTCACCTGAGATTCAGTCTTTTCCATATGACTTCAAAGATCTTTGCTGCTCAGGTCCTCTTAAAGTTTCTGTGACTTTTTCTTTTGACATAAGTGTCTACATAAGCTTTGATCCTTAAAGTTTCATCTGTAAAATAGTAGCAGATAGATCCATGCTCATGTTTCTGTGACCAGGTTTGTCTGAAACTTGATGTCTATACCACTTGTTACAAAGCATGGTTTTGCACTTCCAATGCTAGTGGAAGTGCAGCGTTCCCAGATCATATTATATGCTTGTGTAGTGAACTTAAGCTGTTTTGAAGTGGTGTAGGGATGTTGCCTGTCCAGCCAGAAGTCATCTCCTGTGAGATCACACAGCTAAAAACTGCCACTGAGATGAAATTCCAGAGTTCTTGTTAAGTCTGGAGCTGTAAGTTACATCTCATCAACAAAAGCTGAGGGGGTTTTGCATCTTTTCAGCATTATGTTTTGGGAGAATAAGGTGGAATCTTACTTCTCTTCCCATGCTGGGTTCATATTTCTCACTGATATTTACATTAGCCTCCTTATCTCTTGGTGATGCCAGTTTGTGTTTTTTCTGTAAATTTTTGAGGATATTGCTTTTGGGTTTTGGCTTATTGCATTTGTGCTCATTTCTTTTGAAAGTCTTTCAAGGCTGTTAATGCATGCAAATGTGCATTTTCCAATGACTTAGTTCTGCTTCTTTGAATTTCCTGTAACCAGCTTCCCTAATGTTTATGTTTCTTCAGGATACTTCAAAACTTATTTATGGGGTGTTTTTCTGTGTTGATCTCATTGAATCTGCCCTTTTCTCTATTAGAACCCCTTTTTGCTCTCTTGAAAGAACTTCTTGTAATGTTAGCTTTCCATGCTGACAGTGCTACTTTGAAGGGGGTTTGGATCAGGGACAGCTTGAAGAATTCTGTTAGCTTTGTACTCGAGAGCTAAGTCTCGGAACTGTTAGATATTCCCTGCAGAGAAACAGACTTGCAAAGTAAGCATCTCTTTCTTGCTAAAAGAGTTACTCATTAGAGCATAAATCTTTTCCTCTCTACTACCCTCCCCCAGTCTTCCACAGTTCTTCCCATAACTGATTACACAGTGTATGTACATGGTGGAAATAGAACATCATGCGTATGTTTTTCCCCATCTGAGCCTGAAGAACATAAAATGGAAAAAAAAGTGCAGCACACACACTGAAAACTGAAATGGGTATCTGCACTTTGGTACCTCTAATGGCTTGAATATGAGCATCATCTGTATTTTAATGTATTTGAGGTTCAGATTTATAGCTTAGGCTCCATCTGACAAATACGGCAAAGAAACTACAGGACTTAAGATTAAAAGACAGAATTATACCCATTATGAAAACATATGTTGTTGCTTTGCATTGCATAAAATATACATAATCTTCTCTAATGGTACCTTTTGTCAAAATGAAAAATAACTTCATTTGCTCATTCACACAAATTGTTTGCTGCTGTGCTAAGCAGTTTTCTGTAGTGTCCACTCCTTTAACCCGAGATACATTGCAACAGGTAAATAACCATTATTGCAGTGTTGTCCTTTTGAAATAACTTTGAACTGCAAAATAGAGTTTAAAAAAAAAAATCACTTCCTTGAAATTGTACCAAAATGTCATTTCCTTCCTAGATTTAGAATATAAAACAGGAAAAGGGGAATTGTTACTGAAAGTTGTATAGGCTTCTAAGCAACTCAGATGTACTGAACATTTTTATCTATTGGGTCTGTATAACATTCAGAGAAACATGATATTTTTACCCTAATTTGTGAAGTTTGGTGGTGCCAAACAATTTTTTTCTTTGACAAAATCTTTAAAAATTTATCCTCATAGTGCTGACTTTGATTAGAAATACACAGAAAAGCTGAATGTGATGACTGTTGAACTAAAGATGACCAAATTCAATATCAAATTATTTATCTGTAAACGTATTCGTCTTCTCAAACGCTTAATTTACAGTTTTAACTGTTGTATGCTCTCTTTGACATATTACCTTCTTCTTTCAGGGTTGAATCCCACCAGATTTCGAATAGGTGACCAAGAGTTTGATTCTTTGCCATCTTTACTGGAATTCTACAAAATACACTATTTGGACACTACAACCTTGATAGAACCAGTTTCCCGGTCCAGGCAGAATAGTGGCGTTATCCTCAGGCAGGAGGAAGCAGAATATGTGCGAGCTCTCTTTGACTTTAATGGAAATGATGAAGAAGATCTTCCATTTAAGAAAGGAGACATACTGAAAATCCGGGATAAACCTGAAGAGCAATGGTGGAATGCAGAAGACAGCGAAGGAAAGAGGGGAATGATACCTGTTCCTTACGTCGAGAAGTATAGACCTTCCTCTGCTTCAGTATCTACTCCGATTGGAGGTAACCAGGATAGTTCCCACCCACAACCACTGGGTGGGCCGGAGCCAGGGCCCTATGCCCAGCCCAGCATCAACACTCCGCTCCCTAACCTTCAGAATGGCCCTATTTATGCCCGGGTTATCCAGAAGCGAGTCCCTAATGCCTACGACAAGACAGCCTTGGCTTTGGAGGTACATAATGGGCAAAACTTAGAAAGAAGAGATCTGTTCAAGGGATTTCCCTTTCGATCACATTATAGTTTTGTAGGAATAAGAAAGGGAAAAGCATTGTAATACTGGTTTTACATCATGATTAAAAATTATGGATAAAGGCTTTTTTTTTTTAAATGCTAAGTGACTAGAGTCACTTGTAGACTAGAGTTTGATTATTATAGCATGTTTAGGTTACTGAACCAATATCATGTCTTTTGTCAAACATCACTAACATAAGTGTTTCCCCATCCATGTTTTCACTTCTGAAGTCTTTATTTTAGGGGGGAGGGAGAGGGAGCAGTTCATAAGTTGTGTGTCTGAACCCATGTTTGCTGTGGCTTGCCTCACCCCAGTCTTTAAAAGGTGTGTTGGGTTGTTTGTTTTGTGGGGTTTTTTCCCTCAATCTGTCAGCAGTTTAGAAGCAATCAGTGGAAACATTGATAGTCACTTTAAAATTACATAGACTGAGACGATGATGGTCGCACACAGGGTTTTATTGTACCATCTTGACCTCAAGCAGATTACTTTGGTTTTTAGTTTGTGAAGCAGGAACATACATGACAGTTCATTAGGGAGGTCTCGTGTAAAGCAGTGATTGATGGAGTATGATTTGTAATAAAGCAGTGAGTTTCCTTAAGGTTGATTCACTTCCTGATATGATCAAGTACTTGTACAAGCCCTTTTGGATTTTTTTTTTCCCTCTTAAAAAGGAGACTGAAGTGCTCTATCTCTACACATCAGATAGTTATCCCCCAAGTTACATTTGAGGAAATTGAGACTAAGGTATTCTCAGTGGCAGACCTTTGCCTTAGGATGATATGTAAATTGTATCCTTTAATCTAGGCTTTCTTTGAGCTAAAGGCTCTGGAATTTCCTGATACCTAATTGACTTCCTGTTTATATAACATTTCAAGTACTTGGGAAAAAACAGTTTCTGTGCTGAGTCAGAGCATCTCCTCTTCACTCTCAAACACTTCATTTAATCATTCAGAACACAAAAGGCACTTCAGTAATTCAGTGATGTGTTATAAGTATGTGTCTTTAGTACAGAACTGGCAAATGCGGCACATTCTACAGATCTGATAATTGATGTACAACCTAGGAGATGTGAAATTTTTCCCTGTTGTAGGTAAAAATTTATCTAGGGAAGCAGTGTAAATATACTCTAGATTTACTATATGTTCTGTTATATTTCTGAATCAAAAGAGAGCCAGGATACAGAAAATAAATTTTTGAGTTGAGAAGCATGTATAGAAATGTATGCCAACTCGCCATATTCTGGGGAAATATGCAAAGATTTTAACCTTCAGACTTTCATACAGCCTAAAATGCTGTCTCTTTCCCTCTTTTTCTCCCTCTTCACCCAGCCACCTCTTGGATCTTGGAAATATTCCTGAATGTCCTTGTGCACTGTTGCAATTACCAGATGTTAGATTTTCTTTGAGCCACTGGGTATTATGTTGTGGCATATTTATCAAAACCTTTTGGTTTTCCTTCTGGATTTTGTTTTCAAGCTTTTATTAGTATGCCACTAGTGTTCTCTTAAGCTTAACTTTACATTTTATTTCACTTAAAGCAGAACCCCACAACACTGTGAACTTATAATATGGTAGCATGGAGTGAAATAGAGAGAGTGGGAAAATACTGACAATCCAGGCCATCATAAGCAACTTTGAGAGAAAGGAAAATCCTTTACACGCTGGAGAACAGCTTGTGAGTGCCATGGCTGACCTTACATTAGTGAAGTCCTCTTCACTAAAAGTCACATGATCTGTCAAGTATGCTGTGCTTTAGAAAGTGTAGTTTCGTGGAGGATCTCTCTTCTGAGCTAGCTTGCACCACTAGTGTCTTTTACTAATTCACAATAGTAGGCTAGATAGCTGAAGTGTTTGGGAGGTGGAAACTTGAGAAGTGTGTAGGCTCAGCTCGCCTGCGTGAGGATGTATGATTTAAGGTCTTTCGACCTTTATACTAGAACAATGGACTTTCTAGGCCTTGTAAACTTATTTAAATACTTACTGGTTGACATGTTGAACCTCCTGGTTAGGATGATGTATTCCTGCCTTGCTACAGCTTTACATTTAAGAAATGCAGTAATAGTGGTGGTTCTTTATTCTGTGTATAATATTGGAAAACTTCAGTTTTAAAATGTGAGCCATTTATCACTGCTTCTAGTAGGCCTTCCTAGCTTCTTTGCAGCTTTTATCATTTCGAATCGCAATGTTACTGAGTTGCTTTCAATGTCTGTACAGGAAAAAATAGCAATATGCACTTCACTTTGTCCAAGTTTTTCTTCATCCTGTCTATCAAAGTACTGTTTCTTGTTGTCTCCTTTTTCACATTCCCTTTCACTTCATGGTGTTCCTTCTCTGTTTATTTAGAGATCTCTTTCTTAGATAACTTAGTAGAAAGCATTATGTAAATCTTATCAATCTGTTTTTGCCCAGACCTCTTAATAACTATAAATATAGAAAGTGGGATTCTTTCCAAATGAAAACTCTTATCCTTAAATCTGGCAGTATTCACGGGTGGGGGTGGATCCCACTGTTTCTCTTAGGAAAATAGATTCTTAACATCAAACATTTTTGGCCCAAACTGCAAAAAGAATATCTGTACTGTTCTATTATTTTAAAACTGACATGGTTTTGAAGAGCTCAAGGAAAGAGGATCAGAACAAATGATGTTCTAATAAAGGCTGTGCTGTATTATGGAAAAAAGATTCAGCAGGAGAAGATAACTTTTATTTTGCTTGTAACTGGACCTATTCAAGAAGTTGTCAGTCTATATTAATTAAGAGAAAAGAGAGGAGAAGGGAAGATCTGTGTGGTGAATGGCTCTGAGATCGATCGATTTATTTTTTTTCTTTGTAACAGTAGCAGATCTTGACTGCCATCTTGACCTTACCAGAGAGGAGTACTTGGAATAAAACCACAGCATACAGAAGTCTTCACATGAACCTTCAGTTTTGCTTTGAAGCATATGGGATATATTTAGTTTTAAAGCTTCTGATGAAGACTGAGACAAATCTGGCTTTATAGCAGGGTACAGTGTTGTTCTTGAGGTGCTGTGCTTGGTGGGATGATGCACAATAGACTAATGGTACCATATGTCAACATTAAAAGTGAGGAGAATTCAGAGAGAGCATCCACTTCTAGTCTAAATGTCTTAAAATTCCAGCACTTGTAATAATGAGGCATGTTTTTGAAAGGTTCTCTGTATTGTCTTCAGGAGAGCATTTGAACTATAGATTAACACCCAGAGTTTCAAAGCAGATCTAGAAAGATCTGTAAGTTATTGAGGTACCAATGAAGCTGTTTTATTAAGCTGGCATTTGTGAAATGATCCATGCTTGCTTATATATATGTATATAAAAATAAAATGTGAATGAAAGATTGTATCAGAGGGAGAGTGGTTGCTAAATGAAATGACTGTAATGGTAAAAAACGAATATTTAATCTCAGAGGTCTTTCCTCTTTTAACAATTACTGAATGCAGATTTCAAGTGTAGCTTCTTATAGTAAGGAGCATTAATAAATGGGTGTCCCTTTGCCACAACGACCCTAAACCACGCTGGAAAATCAAACAAACAGCTAGAGGATGCTTCTGGGAGTGAGGGAGTGTCAGTCACAAGCATCCCATATTCTAATTCACTATCTTGCACTGTTGAACCCACCTTTTGCAGGTGAGTTTGCTATAAGGTATCCAAGATAAACTCTATATGAATGTAAAATAGTGTGTGATATTCAATAAGAGCAGAGACCAGCAGTTTAAGGAAAATATCTTACAGAGAACAAGCTGAAGTGCAATTCATGCTTTTTCTTTCCTAGTGGGCTGGAGGTTATATACTTTCTGTTGAAGGCCGATACGTATATTACATCCAGGTCTGAAGCAATTTAAAGTGACCTAGGATAGCATTCTTGTAATGGTTGTGATTAGGAAATAAGATTTTCTGCTTCTAGTATTGTCATATTTAATCTTACCCTTGTTAAATTATAGCTGATGTATTGTTTTGGTCAATAGAGTATTTTTATTGGTACAACTCCCGAGTGATTATTATCAGTAGCAAAATTATACATACTGCATGATTAAATTACTAAAGAGCTGAAACTAACATTCAGGAGTCGAGGAAGGTTTCCTTTTTGCCTGTAGCAAATACATAAGAGGATTTTCTTCAAAATGTGATTCATTAAAATGTCTATATTAATGACTACAATAGGAAAAAATAAAGCTACAGCAAGTGTCCCAAGTGTGCCTCTCATTACCAGATAAGTAATCATCAGAGATATGGGAGGCTTAATTAAATGTCCATGTAGTGGTTTGAATTTATGAACTGTTAAAAACTGTTCTGGCAAAAGATTGCAAGTGATTAAAACCTGTAAAGTTAATGGAGGTTGGTAGCATCAAATTGTTTTCCCTGTTCTTCATTCACTGCCTGGAAAGTGAGAAAAAGGAGATCCTGTTTTGGATGAATTTGGAACAGAGTGATGAGCATCTGTGTAAACTAGTATATTCAGTGAATTTCAGGATGAAACACAGTAAGGCTTGTGGCCATGCCTTGGGAGTTTATTTACAGTATTAGTGAAAGAAAATAGAGTATATCTGTCCCAAAAGCATTCTCCATCTGTGACCCGGGAAGAATTCTGAAAACTTCTGTATGTTACTTTTAAATAAGATTATTGGTAAAATTCTACACAGAGGGGTAGAAATAGGTAGATAGCTCTTCAATATTGCTTTATTAACTCTCCAGTTAGAATTTTAACTCCAGTTACAATTTACATTTTACAATTACATTTTACAATGTAAATTGTGCTTTCTTAGGTGGTGTGTTATTAATTACAGTACCCTTCAAGATTCAACAGAGTTGGGCGCTGATTAGACGTAGACTTGTGGCCCCAACTTGAACTACCTGACTGCACAGCCCTGGGAAAGTGACTGCTGTGCAGTTTTCCACCTTTGTCAAAGGGAGACAATACCTTTAGAATTGGTTATGTGAATATTGGGTTGGAGATTAGAATATGAGATATATTACTGTGCTTTTATTTAGTGTAGTAAGTACATTAGAAGTGGATACTCTTAAATAGAGGATATTGTTTCATCGGTCTGTAGTAACCATTCTTTTATTTTTCTAGCCAAACAATTTGGGTTTAAGAGGGGAGAGGGCATCAGTTGTCTTTACCCATGGGATTTATTTACGTGAGAAATCCATGGTGGGCAAGACTGAAATATCATCTGGCCTTGCCCCTCTGGTAGTGCCTAGTTGTGGATGCTCAGAGTAAGAACAGAGTAGCCTTACGGCACTACTTCTTACTCCTCCGTGTATTCTCTCAGTGTTTTATAATCTGTGGAGAGATAGATAGAGTCTCCACTTATCCAGAAGTTTTTCAATACTACCTGAAAAGCACTTAGTGGAATTTCAACATTAAGGAGCTGTTTAGCTTGCAGATTAGTGTTTGCTTTGTACACCTGCAAGCCTTCCCTCCCTGCATGAGATTGTTGATGGAGCACAAGCCTCTGTCAATTCAGCAAGATGCATTTATTGTGATAGCAGCTGATGTCAAGTCCCAAGAGTACTCTGAAAGATTGGTGTTGGATTGCAGGCTCTTCACTTTAGGTAGCTCTCACGAATCTAGGTACACTTCTTTCTCTCTCTGCTTTCTTCAGGTTGGGTGGTAGGCTGGTGTATCCAAAATGATCAAGACTAAAACTACTTTTTATGGAAAAAAGATCACTTGGGTGATATGACACTAAAGGGGAGGGGCAGCAGCTCATCCTGTGTGTTTTTATGAATTGTAACACTTCCTTATTTCTTGCCCTGCAGGTCGGTGAGCTGGTAAAGGTCACAAAGATTAATGTGAGTGGTCAGTGGGAAGGAGAATGTAATGGCAGACGTGGCCACTTTCCATTCACACATGTCCGCCTGCTGGATCAACAGAATCCTGACGAGGACTTCAGCTGAGTGTGGCTCAACAGTTGCGCTTACAGATGGGAACAATCTCAACTTGTTTTTATTGCAGATGCCATCAAGACTATGTTCCGACAGATCTTGAAAGCGGTATTGCTTGTATAAGCATTCTGATAACCTGCAAACCCCTGGGACTGAACACCACCATTCCTTAATCAAGGGTCATGTAATTCAGGGTACGACAGTAGATAACTTGTGTGTCAAGTGGCAGAACTAGTACGTGATTATAGGTTGTAATGCCTGCTTATGTCCATGTGCACAGCAGACTGGACCTTGCCAGCAGCAGCAGTTGGAGAAAGCAGTAAAGTAGATGTTACGATAACATTTATAGCTCTCTCCGGTCCTATTGCTTATGTTGCTTCTTCCTCAGGCAATGAACATCAACCTTAGACAATTCAGTATATAGATAGAAATTTCTCAAATTTATCCTGGAGCTTTCTCCATATTTTTTTTTCCCATCCAGAGTTCTCTGTCCTAGAAAGGCTGTATAGTACTTTGCATGGTCAGTTAACTATGCACAGTACAGATTTATGTAGAGCCCACTGGGGACAGCCTTATGATTTACAGATGCTTACCATTTTAATGGTAAATGACAGGTCAAATCAACCTCAGAATTCTAGAAGTTTGTGGACACTAGATTGATTTCTTCAGTACTGTTGATGCTTCAAACATAGCAGCTGATTTTAAATTAAAATTTCTATTAACACACCAGTATCTTTTTATCCACAAATACAAGGCTTATGGAAGCATAAACATCCATGTCAGTGCTGAAAAATATGTGCATAGCACTTTAATGCATAGCTTTAAAGCAGTGTTTGATTCACTAAATATACTAAAATACTGACACTGCTTTCCAGTAAAATTAAATTATATAGGGCCAGTTTTAATTTTTCTAGAATTCTTCAATACTCCTATTGTACAATACTCTTATAGTACAAGTCAGTGTCAAACATGGTGAACTGACAAACCAAATATTAATTTTATTTTAAAGTTACTCTGGGGACTCCTCTGTTTTAATTCCCATCTGTAAAATATTTGATAGTGAATTCATGAGGATTTTATTTTTAATAAACTAATGGAAAATACTTGTGTGCTTCTGGATTGATTCTCAAAAGGCATAATATGGCTTCCTAGTTCATAATGAAAATCAGTGCATTGAATAGGTGGTATTATGCACTGCTTGGTTTTGTTGGTTTTTTTTTAGTCTGTTCTAATTATCTGGTTTTCTCTAACATAAATCAGAATGGATTCAGTAAGTTTTGTAAACTGAAATTAAACACTGAAGTAACTATCCCTTGCCTGTACCCTGGATTGTTTTCCAAGCACAGCACTCTAGTGACCAAACTTAAGCAAATTTTATAACTTTGACCACAGTGTAATCCATACAGAACAGTTTTTCTAAATAGGATCAAACAGAAAATGTTATTTTGGTTGATACAAACTATGTGACTAGAATGGCTCATGGGTTGTAAATGCTGCGAGGGAGTTCCCACTGCAAAGGCTATTGCTGCAAGGCACCGACCCGTACAACAGAATACTGGTAACACTTTACCTCAGAACTGTGTAACATGCTGGAAATTACATTTCTGTAATATTTAAGTACTAGTTGTTTTACTTCAAAACTAATCCATCAGCAAGTCTGACTAATTTTCAGGTAATGGGCACTCGTTAATTCTGTAGACTAACGCCAATGTACGTTAATCATACTTTTCCATCACCAATCTCATAAGCGCTACTGAAGATTATTAGAAACTGACAGTTGTGGCAGTGGTGTAAGAAGAATGGTAAAAAAGGAATTGCAGTACTATTCTAGCTTGGATTGCTATTCTGGTTTGGGTGATATGCCAGTGATTGTGGGATCTCTTCTAGCTTAGTTCAAAACTCACCTGGAGGAAAAAAATTGAGCAACTAGGTTCTGTAACACATTGGATTTTTGAAGGCTAATTTGCATTTTCCTTAGACCTTGATATTTACCATGACTTTTTTTTTTTCAATAGCTGCACTGTAAATAACAGACTTAACACTGAGTATATCAGTTGCCCATATATGCTTATATTTTTCTTCAGGTATTGCAAAAGAAACATAATGAACTGTTTGTTCTTAGAGTAACACAGTTTGTTGTATTTTTTTTCCAATTGCAGTTAATGAAAGCCCATATGTTTATACCTTTCCAATCAGCAATTATTTTAAGATACCAAAAGGAACATTTTTCTGAAAGGAGTTTTATTATGCAAATCTTGCCTTTTTAATATGAAAGACAGAAATTAACTAGCAAATACCCTGCAAACTTGGTAGATGTGTTTTTGTTAAGACTGTGTAAATTGCGAATATTTGTACACTTTGAAAGAGGAAAAAAAAAAAGAAACTAGAGGGGTCTTAATAGCTGCTGTTGCACTAGAATCCTAAGTTCTTGTCAAGCAGTTTTTCTTAGTCAACCGATACATTAATGCAACTGTTTTCCATTATTCAGTTTTAAGCCGAAATGTGATTTTGTTTCCTAGGTGATAGAAATGAGTATGTTTGCATTTGGACAAAATAGACATTTCAACTTACCGAGCTCTTAAAGTAGGTAGAACATGTTCATGAACATGTAGATTAAATCCTTTTGTGGCCTTTGTTTTATCCTCTTCTATTTGTTCCCTCCCTTCTCCCCGATGCGTGCAAAAAAAATCATTGCTAAGAATGTTGGTCACAATCTTTTGTCTCTACTTGGCTGTGTTTTTGGTCTCTTGTGCATAGGCAGGTGTTAGAACTAGAATAATCATTTCTAGAAATACACCATGAAAGCAGAATGCTCAATTACACTGTGTTCTTCTGGTGCATTTACACATTATATCACACTAAAAAGTACAACTGGCTGCTATGGTTTTTTAATATATATTTCATTTTGGTAAACCCCAGCCTTTTTACTAATATTTGACCTGGTTAAATCTTGTTAATCTGTTTGAATTGTATTTGTTAATAATGCAAATATTTCTAATCATCTTAAAACACTTCATTTTTGTTAATGGTTTTGGGGAAGGATTCTAACCAAACCAGTTTGAAGAAAAATATGAACATGTGCCATTGTATTATAACACTATCCACTTTCTTGACAGTTAAAGTCTTTTTTTATTTTTTTGTAGCATGTAATGTATATGTTCATAGTACGTGAAGTAAATAAAAGTATAGCCAAAACTTTGACTTGGTGTCATTCTCAATCAGCTATTGTTGGAATACTTGCATTTAATAATCTAAAAATAGAGCTGTGGGTATGGCCACTTTTAATTGGCCATACTCATATGAATACAATTAAACAACACCTGTAGAAGAAAGACACACCAAGGTAACTAAAATAAGTTATCAGCCAGTAAAATATGGCTTTTTTTGAAATAAGGTGACTTTCAGTAATCAGATGAGTTGCTTGAGATACGGGGGTGAGGGGAAATTCTCACTGCAAAAGAGGACTCCTGAGGAATGTTAAGATGAGACTTCAGCTATTAGTCTCACTTCTACCTACACAGGTGTATCAGGAAATAGTTTGGGGATTCTTTGGATGGTGCGTGTCTGGAAGGATAAGCTGTTTATTCATTCTTAGAATTGTCAGTAAAAACATGCATACAAATTAATACCAGCAAGAATCTCATACAAGCGTCTACTGTTGGTTCAGAAGGACTCATTTTTAAGTGTGGTGGTGGGAGAGCACTATTTCAGTGAAGGGTTAAGATGTGCAGTGTGCCGTCAAGGGGCGAAGCACAGAAAATGAGGACCACAATGCCTATAGCCCATGCAGGAGACCATTTGTAACACAAATCTGCATTAGACCTACTTTTGCCATTACAATCCTTAAAAACTGCAAGGGGACGGTGGTCTCTAGGCTCCTAAGGATAACAATCATGATGGCAATACGTACCTAAAGCCAGACAGTTTAATTTGGGGTGTACACCAAAGGACTGTTCTAGCTTCACAGCAGTGGGTTCCTTAGCTAAGCGGCGTGTGCCATAGTGAATCATGGACCAAAACCTTGAGGCATTCAAAATCCCTCAAAGCATTGGGCTTTCTAGAGATGCTCCCTAGTTCCACAGGCTCTTGCTGCATGGAAAAGGCCATGTTGTATGTTCCCCATTAAAATCCTACTTGCTTCACTGTCCATTGTTTCTAAAAGTATACAAGAACCAGTCTTGATAATGTGAGTACTGCTGTAATCATTTTCCTTGCTGGTAAGGGTAAGGACAACATTGGTTTTCTTAATCATTCCAGTACAGTGATGACTCCTCATATTTTAGTTGATACGTATTCAGGTGGCTGGTAGCTACAGATAACTTTCTCGGTCAATGGTCACAGAGTCTTCAAGTGGGCTGTTGCTTGTTAAATGAGTGACTTTGCATTTAAGCATGCTGAGATGCCAGCTAAGTTTTCCTGTTAGGTCCCCACACAATAAAGATTATTCTATCAGATTCAGATGGAAAAAATGAATTCTAATAGGTAAAAGTACTGCCCCAGCTTTGCTCCAGTGTTCATACAACTTGGCTGCAGCAGAGCTGCAATCCAATTGTGTCTTTTAATGAAATTACCTGAGATAAAATTTAAGAGCTCCCTACAGCCAAAACGAAGAGGTTCTACACGCCTTTCCACACTGCCCTGACAGCCATGCCCTCCTGCTACTTAACCTTGGACTGGTATTTGCAGAACTTCTCTGTGAGCTGACGTCACACAGGACTCGAGCAGAAACCTATTGCCCCTCCTTTCCTTTCCCCCTCCTTCCAACAATGGTTTTTGGCTGCAGTAGTGGTTGAATTGACTCATGTAAAAGTTGAGGGTGCAAGGGACAAGCAAGGATTGCATCAGCAAATTAGGCTTTGAGTATTTCCCTGCGTTAGAATGTTTATTCCTCACGCTTTGCCAAATCCCCAGCCAATTTCCAAATATTTGCATGCCATCTGTAACAAGTGCATTCAAAAATATTTGAAGTATTTAGACAATACTCTATAATTCAGCAAGCATATCAAGCATGCACCTCACTTTTGGCAAATAAGTACACTTAAAGTGGCCTGGTTTATTTATATTGTTGAGCTCTCTACCACTTGAGTACCTGCTGAATGTGAGGATCACAGAAAAATTCCTAAATTGATGCAAATCTAATTTATTGTGCACAGCTCCCGTATGAAACTAAGCCTCAGCTGCTGAAAAATATACTTTTATGGTCAAAATTTATGAAGTGCAGAGGTGATGTGCAAGTCTCACAATGAGTTTTAGTATATTTACACAAATATATGGTTCCTGTTTACTGCTGGGATCTTTTGGGTGCCTATCACAACTGCCTTGGTAATGGTGCCCTGTATTTACAAACAATTCAGAGATAAAGGTAGATAATGATTCCCAGATTCCCAATTTCAACAAAATCAGCATTTTCTGATCATGTTTTGACTAAATTGAAAATAGCAATTTTTTTCCGGACTTGACACCTAATTTTCACCTTAGCCAAGACGTGCTAATGTCTGGTTTTTGTTATATGGAATTCTGATTAGATAATCCTGAGATTTAAAAAAGTGTTGGGGCTGAAGATATACCATGGAAACAGACAATTGATTTTCTGTGTAGGCAAACAGTGATATAAAAATCATTCTATTTTTAGATTTATTGGTAAGAAAACTATACGGTTATGTTAATTTTACATACCCTAAAGCTCTTGTTCACCAACTGAAATAACGTGTTAAAATGAATCAGGAAACAATAAACTATTAAAAAAGAAAAATGGTGCTTTAAATGCACTTTAAATGGTGCTTTAGGTGTGTGCCCTCAGACACACACCAGGAGCCCATTTCAGTAGGCACAATACAAAGCAGTAAATAGAAGGATACCTGACACTGTCCATGAGGTGCCAGGGCCTGCTCAGTCTCTGTTGTGTATCAAAAACTGCAGAGGTCTTTGTGTAGTACTTGTACACCTCAGGAAGGCTGGGAGTCTTTAGCCCCCTCATCCTAGGAGACACTGGAAAAGGAGAGATACGAGACTTCATTCACAGCTACCCTGAGCAAATCTTTGAAGATTAAATTTATGCCAGTTTTCTCAAACCATTCTGATTTTGGAAATTAAGGCGTTAATTATTTAAGTGTACGCTCTTATTTTTTCAGAGTACTCTGGAAGGAACTTGTGAAACATTCAGTTTTAAGTTCTAGTTCTTCTAGCCTCTTCAAACTGTGAAATTATCATATCCTACGGCATTGGAGGTGATACTTTGCTTGAGTAAACACCCTGGAGAGATTGCAGAAACCTGCTAAATCGGACCTTCTGCCTTTCAGTCATTTCTAGATTCACCATGATGTACGGAGCATACCCGGCCATTTGTACAAAAATACACAGAGAGGTATTCAAATAGTATTGTCAGCGTTTGAGGGCAGCAGAAACACGTTCCTGAGAGAAAGAGATGCATTGAGGGAAATGCCATTCTCCCCGAGCACCCCCAGCCCTTGGCGCGGGGCCTGGCTGGCGGCCCGCCCTCACGCGAGGCAGGGCCCTCTGCCAGCAGCCCCGCGGGGACCCGGCCCCACCCCGCCACCAGCGGCCCCACACTTCGCTCCTCCGTCTCCTAGAACAACGGCGCCCTCTCCGTTGCGGCCCCGACACAACCGGGCGGGGGAGCGGGCGGCCGCAGCCTCCGCCACCCCCGGGCTGCCGCCTCCCGCCGCCGCGACTCCGGCCCCCGCCTCCCGCCCGTTGCCAAGGTGCCGCCGTTGCCATGGGAGGCCGTAGGGCGCATGCGCGCACTTGCGGAAGTGCCCGGATGCAGCGGGAGGAGGTGCTGCCGCCATATTTGCCCGGAGAGCAGCGAGCTGGTAGCTCCTGAGCCCCCCAGACCCATCGGCTTCCATCCGCCCCGTGCAGTCCCCGACGCCGCCCCGCCTGCAGGACATGGACGATCGGGAGGACCTCGTCTATCAGGCCAAGTTGGCTGAGCAGGCTGAGCGCTACGATGGTGAGCGCTGGCTAGGAAGGCCGTGCAAGGCCAAGGGGAGAGGGAGGGAGGGAGCGGCCACAAAATGGCGGCTGGGCGGGGGAGGGGGGGCAGGGGCGGAGGAGGGGGGCACAGACAAAATGGCGACTGGGAGCGCCCCAAGGGGCTGGTGGAGCTGGGGATGGGGGGCCTGAACGAGTGGGTGGCTTGGGCCTGGGCGGGGCCCGGTTCGGGGGGCGGTGGCGGCAGAAGCCGGGAATAAAATGGCGGCCGCGAAGGGCGAGTCCCGGGGGGGGCAGGGGAGCCGCCCCCGCCTCGGGGGGTCCGACAAAGAGACCCCATTACCCCACGTTGTGCCGCTGACTGGCGAGGCTTGAGGCGGTTCTGATCGGCCCGGGCCTTGCTTACCTTTGGGCCGGGCCCCGCGGAGCTCGGCGGTGTGGGGCTGAGGTCGGCTCGCCGCAGACAACGCCCAGTGCCGTGCTCTCCGGAAGGTGGGTGCCCGGCTCTCGGCCCCTCGGGAGGCGATGCTGGGGAGAGGCTTGTTCGCCGTATTGAGTCCCGGGGGAGGGGGCTAGCGCTTTTCTTTCTCCTCCTTTGCCTTCGGTTGGAGATACTGCTGCCCCTGGCAAACCCAGAGAGAGTGAGCTCTCACCCTGGAGGGATTGAGTACATGATACTTCGTTGCCTGAAGAAAATATATATGCTTTCATTACGTGGTAGAAATTATTACAGATCATCTTGCTTTACCACCGTTGTTTTTTCATTCTTTTTCCTCTGTAAGCTTGTGTGCTATGCCTGAGCATTTCTTATCTGGGGAAAAAGTGGTAGGAGGAGGAACTGGCAACCTTGGATGGTGTCTCTTGCCCCAAAAATGCCTGTCTTGCAACTGTTCCTTTAAACGTTTCCCTTGCATATAATAGAAAGGGCCTTTAATTTTCTCGTTGATGTTACTCTCCTGGGACTGTTACTTTTGCCCTAAGACCTTATGTTTATTCGTTTAAAGTGAAATAAATACCCTTGTATGTAAAAAGTGTGAATTCAGTTACACTTCATTTAGGGGTAGGAAGACACTCCACATACTTTCTGTTCGTAATTTTCGTAGACAACATGACCAAGTTCTCACCAAATGACACATTTTTACTGAGCTGTGCTTAGAAAGCTTCTGACAGCACTGTTGAAAAACGCATGTTTTGGGGAGGAGAATAGACACTACAACAAAAAAGGAAGGCCTATATAAGACTCTCTTTTGTGACAGTTCCGGTAGGGAAATAAGGTAGAATTAAGAATTCCACTAAATAACTGTAAGAGCTTACAGACTAAAATGCCCCCCTGAAAACTGGATGTTGGGGTTACAGCTTAACTGACTTGGACAAAGGGCAGCATGCAATTCCATATTCCCCAGTCAGTGTGCAACTTCTGCTGGGGGTTTTGGGTTTTTGCAGTATCTTACTGCCTACCCTAAAGGATGTGAGATGGGAAGATGCATTTCCTTCCCATTGACCCCCAGTCCCAATTCCAGCAGCATTCCTGGAGTTGGTTTGGTGAATAGGGAGGAAAGGGTTCTCCACCTGGTATGGATGAGTCAGTGCAACTGAAAGTGTTGGCTTTGGTTTGAGTGGAAACCCAAGTTGAATGCTTGGCCAATGTCCTGAAGGATTCATCATCTTTGGGAGCTTTTGAGGCATGACTGTCTTTCTGGTGTTTTCTTAAGTCATTGGTAAATCAGTTCTTTAGCAAATAATCAGACTCTACCCCATTGTAGAGACCTGCAATGCAAAACAGTCAGACTTCCTGTCAACTAATAAAAATTGATTAGTAGGGATTGCCTTGGTGCAGCATTTCCCTCGATGGACTTTCTACCATCCAGTATCATGGATGTTTGCAAAACAAGCTGGCTAGATCAAAATGTAAAGGGCTTCTTATTACCATTCAGAAGCGATATAGCATGAGACTGTTACATTTAGGAGGGAGCACTAAACTTAAAGTTGTGTTGAAATCAATGATGTGGTTTTTAGACTTCAAAGTTTGTTGAAATCGAGTTGGGTAAGCAGATTTAAGGTGCACCCTCTAATTCTGCTGGCTGTTGTAAGTGTATCTTTGTGTATGTCATGTCCATGGCCTGGAAGAGTATGTACTATGGATTTAATAGCATTTAATTCTGTATTCTAGTTCAGCTGAAACAATTAAAAATTATTGGCATAATTTGCTCTTGTTTATATGAAATACTGCGGTTCTGCCAAGATCATAGCTGAGACTGCTAAATAATTCTGTGAAGAAAATTGTTTGGGAAGCCGTATGATGAAAGTCTAAGTTATTCTTAATTTTGCTCTTCAGTTTGATCTCTGAGATGCACGAGCATAAGAGCACAGTTATTAATTGGCACATGTAAAATGGTGTGATGGTAAGTACTGTCTACAAATATGTTGGAATACAAATCTCTTGTGTAACGGAATATGAATGTGGAATGACAATTTTTTTTGTCAATTAAGTTCTGTCCCATCTTCTTTCTAAGAGTGGTGTGTGATGGGTTGCTTTTTATGTGTGGTTCATGGCGTTTATAGCAGCACTTAATGACAGGCATCTAATTGTAGGTTCTTTGTTGTTGCTTACCTGTCCCACTTAAGGAATTTATGCAGTTTTGGAAGCTGTATTTGTACGTTGTTGGAAATACAGTCCTGTATCTGTACTGTCCTCAGTATATTGGCCCAGATTAGGGGGACAACTTTCTAGGTACTTCTGCAGTGTAAGTAGCACTTAAGCCCTGATCTCGAGAGATATTAAGAGATTTAGGTGTCTGACTGTCTCCATAGATGTGCTTAGGCATGTCATGACAAATCACAAAATGCCAGGAAGCTTACTTATACAGGAAGCTTTGTGAGAAATCTCACTTTCTGCTGTTTCTTCAAAGACTATTATTAATAGAATAATATATAGTTATATATTGTCTTTTTTTAAGAAAACAATTGGAGTAGGTAACATTGTGTTGGTTTGTGAAATTACTAATGTTTGAGTTCTTTATATCAAGAGTATGTGTGTCTGGATTCCTGTAGTCTGCTGCTGAATGTTGAAGCCAGTTCTTCGCTGTGGAATCTAGGTAACATCTATCATTTAATCAGGTGAGAGACATGTTATGACACAAGGTAGACTGTAAATAGATACTTAAACTATAAACAGCAGTTTTGTACTACAGGTCTTGAAGTATATGACATCACATTTCCATATGGTGTAACTTAGGTGAGATGAAATAGGTGCGTGTTTGTTTTTTTTTCCCCAAAACCCAGATAATAGGTCAAGGTACAGGTAAGAAGAAAAAAAAAAAACAATCCTATTTGACAGCTCTCCTGACTCCCAGTACAGCAAGGTAACAGCTGACTCCTGTGACTTTATAACTTGTCTATCAGGGAAATGTGTCTTTATTATGAAGGCACTAAGGTGTGCATCAGTGGACTCAATTCAAGATTTGAACCTGTTCTAGAAAAGAAGTGTGTTATAGTAACAGGTCTTGAACTTACAGCTTAATGAATCAATCATTTAAGTCACAAATTAGAATTTAGATTGCATATTAATTTCAATTTCCAGAGGACCTGTCTCTTTCAAGCAAATGCTAAGCACACTTAAGTTTTTTTGGGGGTTCTTTTTTTTTTTTGTCCCCTCACATTAATGGTTAGTACTTACACCTGTCTGTCAAAGGTCTTGGTGTTCTAGTGACATGGGGTAGGACTGCTCTCTTTGTCTCTGAATTGGGTAGATGTGAAAGTGCTAAAAGGTGGAAAAACCTCAACATATCCATAAGAAATGCAGGAATCTAAGAGGTAGAGTGTGGCCAAGACAATGTTGAAGGAATTAGATTGCTAATTTTTTTTTTAAGTGATAATTGTTTACATACCGGGCCATAAAAATTGACTTCTGATCATGAGGAGTTGTGTGAGAGAGGGCCTTTTTCTATAATGGCCTTCTTGAATCTCCTGGGCTACCAGGAGCAACCAAAGGAGACAAACCACTACAATTAGATGGTTTGGTTCTCTGCAAGGAGTCCAGAAGCTGAGTTGGTGTCCATTAAGTTACTTGAATTAGAAGATAACTTAGTAGCAGATCTCAGTCAAGCAGAGAAATGTATGATAAGACTCAGTTTTCAGATTTGCATATGTTTGCTTTCAGTATTTGTAACAAAAATTTTTGTTTGGAGAAACCCTCTTCTATTTAGAAAAGCTTGTGTTCACAGCTTGAAGAGATGATAGTGATGACTTGGAAATCATTTTCTTGTTGCAAGAAAGACTTGTAATAGCCCATAGTATTGATTATGCAGAAAATCCCACTGTTGCTTGGATAATTTGGCTCTAACCTATCTGCTTCTCTGAGTGCATAAAGGTACAAGTATGCTTTGTAGAAGTGTATATTGCAGAGTCATGCAAACAAACGATGGAGGTGTCTTGGCTGCACCAGCTGTTAAAAACCTTATACAAGGAATAGCAGTATAACCTGATGCTTTCTTCACAAAATTGTAGTCTAAGCCACTGTGCAGGATGGATATTCTTATGTTCTTCGTTCCGCCCCCCACCTGTTGGTTGTCTTAACTTCTGGGAATATAGTTGTTAGGTTCTTTCATGCTTGTTTGTGTAGAACTTGTACACTGTGGTAAGTGTGGCATGCTCTAGATGGGGATCTTAAGGTAGGATTATCAATTTTTAGTACTGCAGTAGTTGTACCCTGCTTTTAATTAGTTGTCGTAATCTACTTGGGGGTGCTTCAAGCACATGAAGACCTTGAAGAAAAATTGCAGAATCTTGTGTAGTGTGTAAGGGTAAATGTTGTGTTCCTTTTATGCTTTTACAAACTAAACTGTAAAGGTGCAGCACTGCAGAGTGGGGTGAGCTAATCTGACAACTGGTTGTTGAAAGAGGGATGTCCTCTCTTCCCTGGCTATTCCTCCTGTTTTACTTGGGTTCTAGTCTGACCCTTAGAGCCAGTTTGGTTATCTAAATTATAAGCAAGAATTTATTTTTTTTTTCCCGAGGAGTTGTTTTCTGTGCTGGCGACCTGAATCAGCCAGTTGAGAGGTCAAAGAAGTGTTGAACTGGCATGACAGAATTGATAGGGATCAAGGGGAAAGCCACCCACCTCCCTGCAAGCTGCTGGAGTGGTTTAGCCATCTCTTAAGTCTTACTGGCCAAATGCAGAAAAACCTAAAGCAGGCAATGTAATAGTGTGTTCAGAGGAAGAGTTCCTAATGGATGAAAAGATGAGCCCTACTTTCTCTTGGCTTGAATTTGGAGCTAATCATTGTGGTGAATGGTATCGTGCCCACTGATGCCAGGTGGAGGCCTGCAGTTCTAGGGGAAAATGCAATCTGTGGGCATTAATCTTCACAGTTACACTCATTGCTTAATGGAGGAAATGTGCTTGCCCCTGTTTCTTGAGCTCTTCTTTGTCTTTGTTCTTAGCAGTTTGCTGCTACTACTAAGTTAGTACTTACTATTTGCTTCCATTTTTCTGGATCATGCTTCCCAGTGCAGCACTGTCCCAGTGCAGCACTGTGTGATTCCACTGGTGATCTTTCTCCATTCTGAACACTTGAGTCTTACATTCATACCCTGTTTCCTGTCTTTCAGCCAAGTGTTTATCCATGTGAGGACTTTCCTTCCTATCCCATGGCAGTTGAGTTCCTTAAAGAACCTTGGGTGAGGGACCTTGTCAAATGCCTTTGGGAAATTCAGGTAGACTATATCAAATCATGTCTTCCTTGTCCATATGCTTGACTCATTCAAAGCATCACAGTAGATTTGTGAGGCATTACTTGCGTTTACAGAAGGCCATGCTCTACAATATAATGTTAATGCACATATCCACTCATTCATTTTTTTTTTCTGCAATTCCTGTCAACTTGACCCCTTTTGAGTGTTAGGTTAATGGTTCTGTAGTTCCTCTTGAGTGTCTGCTGGAACACTTCTTGAAAATTGACATAGTTGGTGTTGCTGCTGCTACTAAAGTCTTAACTGAGAGATTATGCATAGCAGTTTAGGATCAGATACTTTGAGTTCTTGTGACTTGCTACTGATCATTTTTTGTTTATTGCAAGAATAAGCAAGTATAAGACTAGTACTGAGTCTTCTCTGAATACTGGTTATGGTGCACAGTCTTCAATGGTACACATATGTGAGAAGACTTGCTTTTTCTGCTGTATTCTTCACATCATCACATCACACTAGATGCTTATTTGCAGCTTTTAGCTCCTGAAGTGCTGAAATAGATATGGAGAAGCAGCTTAGAAGCTTGAAGATTTTGGTCTGCTTTATTCCTCTTAGATTAGGGGAATAGAAAGGATTAAACTTAAAACACAACTTCCGTTTTCTGAAGTGCTGTGCTTCTGCTACTATTAACTTCATAGTATTTAAGAATGGGTTTTGCTAAGGTTCGTTTTGATTTGAGCCTTCATCATGATGACCATCAAGTCATCTCCATCCCACCTTTACTGAACAAACTCTTTTACTGTTCTTATTTTAACAAGCTTTCTCACTTAAGTAGTTCCTCTTTTGGAAGTTGAGCACACCACTATCAGATTTTTTTCTAGCTCTTGTTTTTCCTACAGCAATGTTGAACCTGTGCGTGTGGTGGCAAGGGATAGTTACTTCAGCAGTAAGGTTGAAGTAGATTCTGCGTATTGTTGAAAATCTGGTTAGAAGTGCCCTGTTGTATGCTATATAACTAGATGCTTCGTTAAAAAAAAAATCAGACACTGTAGCATCATGGTTAGTGAGAGATTGTGATACCTGCACTGGAGGTTGCAAATACTGTAGTTTTGCCCCACCAGGTTCTCTTTAGTGCATCAGCTGTTGTTTAGGTCACGTGGTTTCTGTTACAAGCACAAACTTCGATAGAACTGTCAGATACTGGCTACTCCTTTGGTATGGTCTACTGTTTCTTAAGTCTGGAATCCTATATTGGGAAGGTTTTTAGTCTTTCTACCAAATCTGCTGTACATAGCCTGTTGCCATATTTTCTTACATGAGGGCATTCCAGTTCCCCTGAGTTGCTTGGATTTCTAGAGTTTGAGAAGCAGCAAATACTTTTAAGTTTCTCATCTTTATCTGGTAAAGAGGCATTCATTATTTTGTGACACAGTAAGTTTCCTTATCAACTGTGCCTTTTGTATGAATTCTGTGGGTTGGCCTCTAGTAGAGGGTTGTCAAACATATGCTTCTCAACACTTGTAAACTTCCCTATTACTTTTTTAACTTAGAGTAAGGCATAATTTTTGTCTTTCATATTAAAAAAAAAATCCCAATCCACATACCAGGCTGCTTTAAAAATCCTTTGTAGGTAGCACTCAGCGTAGTGGCAACCACTGTCCAAACCCTTCGTGCTTTATAAAGTCTGTACATGTGTGTCCTTACTGTTACTCTGTGGTGGCTGGAGGTGAGTCAGCAATGTTTCAAATGAGGAGCCAAGCATCTTAATCATAGTGGGAGAATGTAGGAACTTAAAAAATGGCGTGGGCATTATTACAGTTTTGTAGTATCTTAGGCAATTTTCAGTTAAATGCCTTTTTCTTGTAAGAATATACAAACCTGATCAGACCAAATGTCTGTTTATTGTGATAGTTCTTATAACAACCAACAGCAAATGCCTGGGGAAGGATATAAATCTAGGACAAGCATGTCATTCTCCAAAATATTCCTCTATCCTTCCACATTTTACACTTCTGGGATTTCCTGCTCTGATGGTGGCATGATCTGACAGTAGCATAATATGGTGACAGCCACAATCAACTGAAAGGCTGGAATTTAACCACTTAAACTACAATCTCTGTCTTTGTGAATCTGCATAATGGTACTTTTTCCATAATGTGGTGTAAGCATCTCCGGATTGTGTATGCAGTGAGTTGTCATTACTGTAGTAATCCTTATTACTGAAATGTAATCCCAGACTTGTATTTTGTCTTGAATGGTCTCTGAGCTTTTCACCTCCTTGTGGAATCTTAGATAGGTAAAGCTGCACTTAGAATATAAAATAGTCGTTCTGTTGACAGGCATATATGACTTTATTTTTGTATAGAATTAGTTTTTTATTGGAGAAGATACAGATACGCTGTCATCTTGCTTTTGTATTGCTGAGCTCTTAAGATTATTCATCAGGCTTAAATTTTCAGGGCTGGATTATGGCTTTACCATGGAAGACCAAGGTATATGCATAATATTTTGTTTTGTTGAAATACTGGTCCAGATTTTTGTATCATAAAATTGGGCTCTGGACTAGACTAAAAACTTTTTTTTCCAACAGGTTTGTGAGTAGGCTGATAAGTCTTTTCTTTGGGTAAAATGCTTGTTTATGGGTGGGATTTTAATCTGTGGTTTTGTATTTAACTAGTAACAGGATTAAGATTTTGAAGAGAAGACCCTTCAGTTAGTTCTCTTCATCAGTGTATTAAGAGAGTCTATGTACGTGGTATGAAGAGTTGGTGAAGCTTGAGGGTTTTGTGCTTCAGCACAAATGAAGAAAGCCTCAGGTGCTGTCCCCCACCCCCCAGCATCTTATCCTTGATGACTGTCACTTGGCAAAAAGTCTGTTTGGCTTATTGACAACGCATGGTCATAAAAATCTTGAGGTGGCAAGGCCTGTTTTCTGGTAGTAGTTCTGAGCAGTTGACTGTTTTCTTTTGGCACCATTGTTTGTGTGGTTATGGTTCTACAAGGTGATAGTTAATGACCTTTGCTGAAGACTGAAGAGATGCAACAGGGCTAAAGTGTACTGACAGAGGCTGTGCTTCTTGATAGGACTGGGTCTTAGGTACGCGGCTGCAAAAGCTATTGCTCAGCTTAAATTTCATTTGTCCTCCAGTCACTTTGTTGGACTCCTGTTTCAAGGGCTTGTAGACATTTAGGCTGGCAATGGATAAAATCCTGCAGAAGTGAAGCAAATGATTAAATTTGTAATGATATGTTTGAGTGTGTTCTGAGAATCAGATACACAAGACTTGCTGTCTCTGTAAATGAGTATAGTTTTTTCTTTTAAATTTCCATGTTAGACAATTCTGCTTCTAGGGCAGAGATTGTGAAGGAAGCCTGTAGTACAGTTGATAAAACTTGCCCTTTTTTTTCCCAGTTGTTGCAATTTCCTGATACAGGCCAGAAGATCTTGGAGACTGTTACTGTACATGTTTCTCACCTCCACGTTTCTGGAGAAATTATTACATGTGTATCATTGTTTATTATGAGATGGGTGTGGATAGGTGTTTTTTTTTACTTCATCAAGAAGCAAATTTTCTATAGAAATGTTGTAGTACATCCCATAGTATGACTGAAGTGCTCTGTAGTTAAGAAGAATATAAATACCTGTTTTAAAGAAAAGCTAAATCTTCTTTAATCTGTATGTTGCTGTGTGACAGACTACCAGTAGGATGCACAAGGTTGCAAGTGTAATTGAAAAAAAGTGTACTACAGAAACCTGCCATTTCCAGAGAAGGTATTAGTGTTACTCAGTTTCCTCTGGCTTTCATAACTTCAGAGAAGATCTAATGGGACAGAGTTGTTGTGGTCTTGGTTAGTTAAGCTTGCCATACATCTAAAACCATGTGGGTTTGATTAAAGCGTAATGGTCATACTGGGTCAGACCAGAGATCTTCAGAGTGATGGTGGATGCCTGGGAAGGAGCATCATAGATGAAGTATGGTATGACTACCCCCCCCTTTTTCTACACTAAATTATTTATATTTACATAGAGGATATCTCTTCAGCTCATGAACTTCTACAACTAATGGTTGAAGGGAGAGCTGCATGTTCACAAATGCTGGTTAATTTCTTAAACTGCAGATGTCATGTGGTTTCAATTACTACTCTTATCTAACTATGTATGTGGAGTGTTAGGACAACTCTTGAAGTCTTCAGGAAAAACAGTTCACCATTCTGCAATAGTAGGGTGATGTTTTGTAAAAGTTTTATCAAATCCTTTGTAGTTTTTTTTATTACTTTCTGTGATTTGGAGAAGTAAGATCTACAGGTAGGGATTTTTTTTTTTCCTCTTCTAGTAAGAATAGAGCCACTATAAAATTTTGTCTTATACATGTGGAGATGTGTTGGAGACTGATAACATTGTTCCTGCCAGGGAAAAAGATTGAGCCTACAGTTTCCACTGCTGAAATAGCTTATGCCTGTTAAAACTGTGAGTTTTGGCACCTGAGGAAAAAATTGACATTAAGCTTCATTAGTTTCCCATTGCATGTGCTGCCATGACACAGCAGAACATAAGGAGGTAAAATGATGGGGGAGGGATGATGAGTGGCCAAGGTAAATAGGCCACAGAACAGTAAAGCATCATATTAGGGGAAGCGTAGCCTAATCACATCATTGTGCTTTTGGCAGAAGCTAAATATGTCATTCTAGTGTCCCTCTACCTGGCAGATAGCTATGAAACAGTTGTCCTGTTGAGTAGATGGGATAGTTGGGGCTTAGTCTCATTTGGTCTTGTTTTCTGTCTGTGGGATTCCTACCACTTCTAGAAGCTGAATGGTAAATGGTGAATGAACTGAGGCACAGTGTGGCAGGACAAAACCTGTGATTCCTGAAAGTTGCATGCTAGGTTCTCAATTAGTGTATATTTAACATTTTTGGTTTTTATTTTTCTAATATGTCACAAGCAATCATAATGTGGTTAGGTAATGAAAGGATTATAACCTTCCTTAAGTAGTTCAAGCTTTTGCTTCCACTTGAGTATAGGAAAACTATATTTGGTAATAATTATTTTAACCTCTGGTTTAAAAGTCCTTTTCAAAAGGTTTAAACTGCAGATACCAATTAACTTAGGTTTTGTGTGTTACTTTTCAGTGTAAATAGCTGCTTGGCATGGGTAGATATGGTTGCTCTGGGTATCCTCAGGATGACTTTTTTTGTAACTTCTCTAAGCACCTAATTTTTCTTTTGGTGGTTTCCTTTTGGAACTTTGTCTTGTTTTCCTGATAACAGTGATCATATTTCTCTACATCTATTCAAATCTGGATTTTGTTTTTTGGTTAATTACCATGTTACACTGTATTCCAGTTGACAAATCAGTGGAGCGTTCTGTAATTTTTCAGTTTATCTGTGCTGAAAGCCAGCTTACATTTGCCCATGCTTTTCTCACTTAATTGCTGCTTTTTCTGAAGCACTTTGAAGAACGTGCATTACTGTAGGATTGTACTGATAACTATTATCCACTGTGAAAAATGTGCTTGCTGCTAATGCTAAATCATTTTTGTTTGTCTCAGAACCCAGAAAACCATATCTTTAAAGAATTTTTTTGGAAGCCTTGTCAAAAGCATTTAAAAGAACATCAGATACTTCCTTTGTATAGATGCTCATTGATTTGTTTGGAACACTCCAGTATAAAAGTGAGGAATAACTGTGTATGAAAGGAGGAAGGAGCCTATTTTGATAAGCTATCATTAATGTACAACTTCTGTTGAATGGTTGGAAAGATGCTTTAACTATGAGAATAATGGCCTGACCTTTTTCTTCTAGAAATGGTTGAATCAATGAAGAAAGTGGCTGGAATGGATGTGGAGTTGACAGTGGAAGAAAGAAACCTGCTTTCTGTTGCATATAAAAATGTGATTGGAGCCAGAAGAGCTTCTTGGAGAATAATCAGCAGCATTGAACAGAAAGAAGAAAACAAAGGTGGAGAAGATAAATTAAAAATGATTCGGGAATATCGGCAAATGGTAAGATGTAGTTGGTGTTATGGCATAATGCCATTTAGTTAAGGTCTAGTTTTGTTCCCCTTGCCATAAATTGCTCTGGTAGTCTGGATTGTCTGCAGTGTGGTGACCTGTAATAAGGTGATGGTCTTGAAAAGATGAAGTCTTCTTCTTGTCTGGAGAATAAAAATACTTGGTGAAGAGGAGAGGTTGAGTGTTTTTGTGTAGGCATTTAAAAGGGCAGTAGCCTCAAAGGAGAAGGGGAGGGCCTTTCCTTCAGTGCATCTGTATAACTGCTAAGTATTTGAACTGTGCTGGCACTTTGTTTCTTCCCTACTTTCTCAAGAGTGAGGCTGCATGTGCTCAGGAGGCCTTATTCTTTCCCTCCAACCTGACTTAGCCCAAGCAACTTTTTTTTTTTTTTTAAAATTAACTGTGTCAAAGGAGGTGCTTGGCTGTTAAGCTTCTACTTCTTATAAAAGTTGCTTTGCATCATACAGATTTTGACACTTGGTGCTATTGCAGTACTCCGTCCTACGGAGTTCAAAATACACTGTTACTTGAAATGCCAGTGGGGAAGGATCGTCAGTGTTGTTCTTGACATAAAGTCAGGCAGTCTGAAGCCAAATGGCCACTTTCTTTGACTCCTTTACTTTGTCTTTTATCACTGATAGTTGCATTTTGTGTAAATTGGCCTTGTTTTGTACTTCTTCCCCCAGATGAGAACTTGGCAGGAGTTGCTGTAAACTAAGTGCTTAGTGGTTGGGTGACAGTGAAAAATAGTTGCCTGGTTAGTCTTGTACAATTGAACCGGCAGGCCTATTATTAGCTCAGACAGCTATGCCCATGTTTAAATGAGTGCTGTGATAGTATGGCTTCTCTGACAGCATCTAGTTCTTAAAAATGTAGATTTAAAATTTTTTTTTGTTTGTTCCTAAGCTGGTCAGTTATACTGATAGCAGTTAAAGCAATCAATTTAAGATAAAGCACTCCATGTTCTGGGGGATGCTAAGATGTCATGGTCATCTCAGCTGTGAAATCTGCATGTGTAATAACCTCTGGGGCCTTGCTATGTTCTCTCTCTTGAGAGAGGGAGAAATTGATCCACATAACTTCATGCTGAGTCTAGTTGGTCTGTGCAACTTTACCTAAAATGGAGAACTTGGAGCAAGCTGTGACTTTCATCTGTAAGGGCTAATGAAACCTTCAGCTGTTAGAACAGTGAGTTGTTGTTTTCCCCCTCCTCCCCTTCCTTAAGTGATGGTTTAGCACGGAGCAGGCATGCTCCCATACTATTTAAATCCCACACATTTCTGTAGAGACTTAATCTCCATTATTTGACGACAAGTGCCTCCACATGGTTCAGATCTTCACTTCAAGAGAAACAGTGTAGTCTATTCTATCACCTGGCACTGATTCATACACCACCAATGGAAATGATGTTGGCTTGGAAATCTTTTCTCAGGAATGCCTCTGGACTGCTTTCTGTTGACTCACAGGGTTTCTGTTGCTCCATGGAATTGTTAAAGTTGTGAGTTTCTAATTTTATGCTGGCATGCTGATGGGATGAGGCTCTGCCAGTTACATATAGTCCCAAATACCATTTCTTGATGATTCTAACAGAACATATAAAATAGGACAATAGCTATCTGATGGTTGTTTAAATTTGTCTTACACTGTGTGCTTCTAGGGTTTTTTGCACAATGTTTTGTGGGTGGTTACTATCTTCTGCCAAAGATCCTTTAATAGTCAAAAGGCTTTTTTCTTGTTTTTGAAGGGAGTGTAAAAAAGGCATTGGTCTGCATCTCTCTATGTAAAGAGAGCAAGTACCATGCAGAACAGACTGGTGTGCAAGAATTACATGTGTGTAGTCCTTGAAGTATCTATCGAGAGAGGGGCTGTGTGAAGTGGTGCCATGCCAACAGTATCTTCAGCTGTTAAATCCTTAAATAGCTATCACTTGCTTCAGGTGGAAGAGCACTGTGGAGAACTGTGATGTAGTTGTGTACTGAAGAAAGACTAGTGGCATCCCCTCAACTCTAGCCCGCGTTTTCCAAGAGGCTTCTATGTATCATTTGTTGCTGAAGACCAGACCCTCTTTGCAGCCACCGGGAGACTTACAATGAGTTAGCATCTGCTGTAAGGAGAGTGTTAAGGGGTTTGGCGAGACGGCATGGGAGCAGTAAGAGCCTGAAGAACATATTGCAAAGGCTTGAATGACGGTGGTCATTGTTGCTGCTGGAACAGCTGCTCTGTTGTCATGGTCAGGGCTTCTTTGAAGAGAGAAGGTCCAGTGCAGGTTCAGCAGAGTTATGGTTATTACACTTACCTTGTCAACAAATACCCGCTGTTGTGGCATTTTTCAGAGTAAATTCAGTGGTGTTGGGAGACCCTTCCTAGGCTTGAAAGGCTCTGAAGAAAAAACTAAAACCAAAACACTTGTCTGGGGACTGACAGGCCAAGTTTAAAGCACTGGGGAGTTGAAAGAACCAGCATCTCTAGAAAAACAAATCCCTTTCACCACCAGAACCAGGTGTGACCTTGCTCAGCCATAGAGTAATGCTGGAGTTGAAGTAGAAGGTGTAGTTTGTGTGAAAGCAATTATTTGATGGTTTTGGTCTACATCAGTAATGATTATAATTTAACATATGGCTCTTAAAAATGTTTGGAGTTCGAGCTACAAGCCAGTGTGACTTGGGGCAGAAATCAAGGGATGATGGTGGTGTCAGAGTAGGGCCGGGCTGGTTTTGTCTGAGGCACATGCTAGGCAATACTGAGAGATGATGGAAGACACCATGCTGTGCCTTTACCCAAACTATTTAAGGTAAATGTAGCAAAACGCATACATAGCCATGGGGAAAAATGCTACTTACTTGCTTCCTTTGTAGACTTTGCTGCTTTTCTGGGCCCTGTGGCCATTTGGATACACAGAAGTAGAGCCCCAGGCTTTCTCATCTGACTGCATCTCTGTAGATGAGAATGCACTGAGACTTGTTGTCTTCGTCCTTGAGAGGATGAAGTGGTGTATGTCTGCACATAATGCAGTTCACTTCCTTGTGGTAAAACCAAATCCCTTCCCTAATAGCATAGGACAAGTATTCACCTTCCTCTGACTGGTATGTGTTTGTAGCATATGAGAATGTGTGTTTCTAAGTGCTCTTACAGCCTGGGTTGTATTCTGGGGCAGCTACAAGGCTCTCTTCTCCTTCCCATCTTCTTAGAAAGGTTAGGCTATGAATTGGCATAAATGTGGGTGGTCTGTGTGTTTGTTTTGGCAGGGGTGGGAGGGAGGGAGGTTACAGGCTTTAGCAACTGTTTCCTACTGTTCTAGTTTCATGTTGCATCTCGGTTGTGAGGTGCAGCTATTTTGGGGGCTACATATTAAAACAGGTCAAAGAACTAGTACAGGCTACCCTTCCCCTCATTGCTTCTAATAAGTTTCTTTATTTAGATCACCAGGTGGTTTACAAGCTTTTGTATCTGCAGAGCTAAGAACACAGTCTGGAATCTGATTAAGCCAGCACTACCACTCAAATAAAAGAGAGGCAGGGTGGATTGTGGGGGCTTCTGTGCACCCATTGGGTTGAGCAGTCTTTCCGTGCTGGGCAGAGCCTGTAGTACCATATGTCATATTTGGAGCTGGAATGGTGATAGACCCTAAACCTGCCTTTCTGAGTGCTCTGAACAGGCTTAGTGTGGGCTCTTGTGCTGGTTTGCTGCTTTGCAGAGCTCATTGAGCCACTTTTATGAAAGGGATCTGTTCTAGACAAAGAGCTTTTAGGGTTTTATTGTGCATTTTTTGTTTTGTTCTTAATCAACTTGATTTGTATTAAATCTTTTTAAACTAAGCTTGGTCAGGACATTTACATTGCCCTGGACGGCAGCTGATCTGTGATAACTTGTGTGACTGATCCTTTAAGCAAAGCTGAAAAAGGTCTGTCTGAGATAAAATAGAAGTTTGTACGTGTATGGTTATTTGACAAAAGAGCATTAGAAACTGATTTAATTCTTTGCAGTTTTGCTGAAGATCTCTCTGCAAAAGAAGTCATTGAAAAAGAGGATCAAGAGGAAAGAAGTTTGCAGGAACTGACTGCTGGCCAAAGGTTTTATAGCTTTTGTAGCCCAAGAATATAAAGTAGATTCTTCTCAAGTGACCATATTTCAGCAACTTCCTTAAGCATTTGTCACATAACTTTAAGTACAGCATCTAACTCTTCCTCTGAATGTTAGGGCATTCTGACATTGTTTGTACATGAAATTTGATGTAGATTATTTTCTCTAAAGGAAGTCTTGCAAATCTGTTAAGTCATTTTGTACAAATTGGTATGTGTATGTATGTGCCAGTTCAACATTTATTTTGGATCTATAATTTCAACAGCTTTTGAGGACAGATGTTGTCGTTACAGACCCTGATAGTTTGGAAGCTACATGGTGATAAAAATACTACGTGGCAAGAAAAATGCTTAAAGAAAGAAGGAAAGAAAACTGCATGGGTGGGAGGATAGGAAGGGATAGTGGACTAAGTGGGGCTGCTCTTGTGATCCAAGACATGCAGTTTCTGGTAGTTTCTTGTAACTCATAGTGATGCCTCTGCTTGAAAACCTCGACTTTATAGTACATAAAAGTTGCTTGAGCCAGAGTTGTCTTCAGCTGGAGCTGTGAAAGTTACTGCGAAATCATGAAAGAGCAGTAGGTTACCAGCTGCACTTAACCAACCACTCCTACTGTGAATGACATGGGATGCTCAGAGCAAGTCTGGTTTTGGCAATGGTGGTGTCAAAAGATGGTTTTTAGCTTTTTTGGATATGCTTAGTTTCTTTGCTTTCAGGTGTGAAACTGTGTGGTAAAACCTAACCTCATAGACCTTGCTTTCTATTCTGAATTTTAAAAAAAGAAGGTGATGTGACCATGTGTTCAACTTTGGCAATTAAAGTCCATTATCTGTTTTTAAATGAGGCTTTATATATTGTTTTTCTTTGGCCACAGATGTCACTTAGTATTGATGATTTCTGCTTTTTCTCTTGAGTTGCTGCACTTTGCCTTTTTCACCCGCTTCTGAAGTCTGTACCTTCTGGAGTTTGTTTTCCTCTTGTATCTGACCTTTTTGTTTGTGTGGCACATCTTTATTCTCTTCTGATACTCTGATTTTTGTCTTACAGCTCTTCTGTTAGAGCTTTGCCTCCCAGGTAGTCACTAGAAACGTGTTCTGAAGGTGCCATTTAACTCTGGGGTGTAATGGAGTTCAGCTGATTTGTATTAGTTGCAGTCAAATTGTCCCCTTAACCATTGCCAGTTTTAGGGCAGCTTTCCAGGATCAAAAATGTAAGGAATTAGGAGTTGTGTAAGCCTTGCAGTAAGAAATTACATCCCGAGTAAAACATAGTGCAACTGTCTAGCAAGGTGTCTTCTAGGGAATTCATAATTCCATTATTCAGTTACGCATTTCATCATACATCACGCCTTGCCTATTTTGTGTGCCATGCAGAGCTGTTATGCTTAATGCACCTGTGGAGCAGCTGAATTTTTTTTTTTCCTTCTGTCCTTCTCTTTGGATTTTTATGAGGTTGTCTATTTGATACTGGGATATTTTTGAAATAGCTCTTAGTCTTACATGCTAACCTCGCCTCCTCTTTTCATTTTGGGTTTGTTTTTTTAATAGGTTGAGACTGAACTGAAGTTAATCTGTTGTGACATTCTGGATGTACTGGACAAACACCTCATTCCAGCAGCTAACACTGGCGAGTCCAAGGTTTTCTATTACAAAATGTAAGTATCTTCTCATGAGGCAGGGACATCTTACTGTATCTGAACTAGAGAAAGAAATAAAGTAGCTATACATGTGTCTTCTGCCTATTCAACCACAGTAGCTTCTTCTAGAAAGAGGGCAGTTCGGTCATGTCTAACCAATATCCCTTTTTGGCTGCCTTTGTATTAGTGTCCTGATCATGTGGTTGCAGATAGAGTTGTTTGGAATAAGGTCATGAGAACTTAACATAAGCTGTTATGCAGCTCTTCTATTTAAGAAACAACCATTTTCTTTAATTGAGCTAATAATGTAGAAATCACATCCCTGCTTCAGTGTTTTCTTGAATGAGCCGTACATTCCTCACAAAGAGAAGATGATGTAGACAGATAACGGTCACCTAGTGTCAGCTTCAAAATTGCATTATGAAATGAAACTTGGCCTTGGAGTATGTTGCTGTCGTCTCTAGTTTGATGCATATTTTGTACTTCTGATGCATAGTTCAGATCTTGAAATGATCAGAGAGTGTTTGAGCCTGTAGTTGAATTATCTCTGTCCTTCAGATCAAAAACTTGTCTAGTTCAGATGAGATGCAGTTGTACAGAGACGCAGTTTGGTAATGGAGGCTGTACTTCATGTATTAATGCAAGAAAATAAGCGATCTGAAACCTTTTCTTGCCTGATGGTTTAAAATTCACTGACAGTAATTCAGCAGCAGTGTCCTTTGTGTGTGAATATATAAACATCAGTTTCAGAACTAAGCTATTGATTTAGTGGCTGGTGGGGAAATAAGGACTACTGACTTTGTACTGTTTCTGTTTTCAGGAAGGGGGACTACCATAGGTATCTGGCTGAGTTTGCCACAGGAAATGACAGGAAGGAGGCTGCAGAGAATAGCTTGGTGGCTTATAAAGCTGCTAGTGATATTGCAATGACAGAACTCCCTCCAACACATCCTATCCGCCTAGGACTTGCGCTCAACTTCTCTGTATTCTACTATGAAATTCTTAATTCTCCTGATCGTGCCTGCAGGTAGGTAGTGACTGAGAAGATGGGGAAGTCTTATGTGAATACCAGACAAGCCAGAAATGGTTGCTACTTGGGTAACTGCTTTTCCTCAGCGGGAACACTGGACTGGTTTTCTTCCTGCTGTAGTTAATGACTTGCTCCATTTGAGGTCAATCAGTTGGAAAGGTTTTCACCTTTGTCATTTTCTTTTGAGTCCAGATTCATTTGTTTATCTGGGAATAGACATGTATGAGAAGCAGAATAGTGATAACCTTGCATTGATAACTCATAGCAGTTTAACAGCTTGCCATGTTCACTCTGTGCATGCCTTTATCCTGCAAAAAGTGTGAGGTGATTTAACTTGCTTCTCTTGCTGTTGGCTATTATACAAGGTAATAGGGATCACGTTACTAATTTTCTGTGAGCTCTGAGCATGTATAGAATGACAATAGCTCATCTATCTGTAGGGGTTCATCTCATATGAGCAAAAAATGATGATCAAAGCAAATGCCTCTTCTATTCCTGTCATTGCAGGTTATGTAATAAACTTCCTTTTAAGCTTTTAGCAGACCTTGATCAGTTGTACCGCAAGATGTAGAAATGTTTGATAAAACCAGTATTCTTGGGTAAAAAGATTCTTAAGTACACAGTGTGACTGGTTTTGAAGATGGGAGATACTTGGATGAACATCTAAACACTGTTAAATAATACAGAAATTTGTTACAGAAGCTATGGATGTCATGTAGCTAAACTAGAAGATAGGTGTTCTGAGGCAGAGGTTTAACTTGTGTGCTTCTGATTTTGTTTAGCAGCATATGTTAAATCTGACTTATTCTGTGCTTATAGGTTGGCAAAAGCAGCTTTCGATGATGCTATTGCAGAACTGGATACACTGAGTGAAGAAAGCTATAAGGACTCTACACTTATCATGCAGTTGTTACGTGATAATCTGACACTATGGACTTCAGACATGCAGGGTGATGGTAAGTAAACTGCTCTAAAATGTTGCTGTCCCCTGATCTCTGCCCAGAAAACAGAGCGTGGAAATGTAGATTGGTTTGGTGTTTTATTCCTGTCTTTCCTAATTAATTGATCGTCCTGAACTCTTATCCTTTCTTAACACTGGATGAATTGATGAGGTGATACTAGTTTCTTTTGAGAAGCTTTTCAGTTCTCACTTGAAGGAAGGAGGTGTGGAATTAGTAACAACTTTTTTTTTCTCCCCACCTGCCTGTTTAGGCATCTATGGTTATTTTAAAAGTGGTGACTTAATTTAATTTAGCTTTTCTTTTTATGGCTTACTGTGTTTATCAACAGTTGTCCTTACAACCAGATGTGAATTTCCAGTGCAGGAGGGGGTATTGCAAATGATCTAGTTCCCTTTTTTTTCAGGTCACTCAGTATTTCTGTTGGCATTTTAGTGGAAGATTACTACTATCATGCTAATCACTTCACCTTACAGCACTTTCCGTATCTTTTACTTTTCTTATGAAGAATTGAGTACAAAGAGAAGAGGAAAAAGGAAAAGGGATTTTGTAAAATACTTTATTACCAGAAGGAAAAAAAAAAAAAAAGCTTGGGGAAATCTAATTTGCTATTTTGAGATGTCTGCAGTACTTCTAGTACTCCCAAAAATGCTAGGTTGTGGCTCCTGAAGTGGGCTCTTGCCAGAGCAAATACAGAATATATCCCCTGGCAGCACCAGAGGGTGGGACATTGCTTGCTTCTGTTTACTAACATCTGATAGTTATTTAAATTTTTAAGTAGTGTTTTGGCATACTGAATGGACTTCTTCCTGTTACACTTTCACATACAATGCTAAGTATGAATTTACTTGTTTCATTTTTTTGAGTTATGCCTTCTGTTTCACTGATTATTGGTAGTGAATCAAACATAATTTCTATCTAGAAAGATTAAACTCATGTCGTCTTCTACAATTATGCCCTGGAGAGACAAGTGGAAAGAGCTGACTTTACTTTTAACTTGGAGGGGGGGGGAAGTCAGTCCTGTTTCTAAAATATGTGAGGTTTTTAGAAATGCACAGAGGTTGGAAGCAACATTGCTGCTTAACTGCAAATAAATGAGTGTTGTAAATTTTATTGTAAGATGTTACTTGAAGCATGGCAGTTGCCATATAGCATTACTTTGGAGTACTTTATTGGTGTAGTGTCCATTTGAAAGCAATTGTAGAATCCCTTAACTTTCTACTGACTACCTAGTTTTGTGGATTCATGGGTTTGTTTTAAAGAAGTATTGTTACTTGATAGCTTCTGGCTGTTTGCACAGATAATGAGTATTGAATGTTGCAGGTCATATTTTGCCCCTGTTTATTCTGGCTTTTGACAGAACTGGGAAAGCTAAATGTGTGGGGTTACCCTACCTCCTAGTGCTTGAGTCTCTTGCAAGGGACACACCTTGATTTCAGAGGTGTAAGATTATCTAATGGTGCAGAAGCATGTGTGTGTATCCTGGATGGATCTGTACAGACTCTGCTCTAAATACTGCAGGTATTATTGGAATCCTTCGTTGCCATTGGAAAAAGAAATTTGTTCCCAATTCCCACAGTTAAGATACGACTTTTTTTTTTTTTTTAATGGAGCCAAATATCCTGGTGCTCTGGGAACACTGGAAGCCATTTTGGTGAAGTAACAAGGCTGGATTGCTATTGCAGATAGTAGCATTAGAACATCTTCCAAAAGCTATCTTTATTTGCATGCAAGCTGACTAATGTGTCTCATGTATCTTGTATATCGTAGAAGTTCCAACAAGATTATTTACAGAGGCTCTTTCTATTTATTTTTGGCATAATCTAGATTCAAATTTCTTGTTTCATAATTAGCTCCATAGCAAAGAAAATACTTTTGTTCCTCCTGAAGTATTTCAGATTATCCAAGTTACAGTTTATGATGCATGCCTGAAAGATAATGATTACAAAATTTAAAATACTGCAGAACTATGTAAAATCATGGTGCAGTTCTTCAGGTCCACAAAAAAAATACGGTGTTCATGCATAATGTTTAGACATAGGTGTGAAGTTAAGTTTTTTGCATTTCCTCATACCGTGCTAATACGCTGACTAATATGCTGATGCACTTAAAACTATTGCTTCCAGAACTCCGTATTTCCAAAATGGGTAGAGCCTTTGAAGGTTGGTAAAAGTTAGCAGTGGCACTCAAAAACATCGTCACAATTACCAGTTTCCTAAGGGGTAGGGCAGACTTGAAAAAGGCTTGTTCTGTATTAAGCTTTTGCCTGGTTTGGTTTCAGTTGTGTAGGTTGTAGGGAATGACCAAGATCAGGTGTTACTCAGCTGGCTATACTTTTTCATCTCATTTACTGTATCTTTTAACCATGTCATAGATGAGCTGTTTAGTTTATTTTCATGCTTGTAATGTCGTCTTCATGATTCCTGTTTTCCCCTTCTTTCCTGCTGTATAGATTCCTAAAGGAAAGTCCAACTGTTCATTTCCTAAAAACTCTACTTTGTAAGTCTTTGTCATGGCTGAATGAACTTTTCAGCGTCAGTTTTCTTCCGATCACTAATCGTGCTTGCCTCTCTCACTCTCTTGCTGCTGATAAATTGCTTGTATCTTTGGCTCCATTCCAGGGCTAAGCCATGTTCTACCAATTTGTGACCTGTTACCCCAGCCCAGGTCCAATACGCTTGACTAAGATCCAGTCACTTACATGTTTGGGAATTGAGCTGCATACCTGGATGGATATTAAGAATATTTGGGCATGAAAAGTACTTTCACAGTCGCCTGTTACGGGAATAATTGCTTAAGCGTGTTGGCTAGAGCATGCTCAGATCTTGTTTTAATCATCTTCCTGGGTTAGGGCCTCTGCTTTCCTCTCTAAATGATGTGTAATTTTAAATGTAAATTTTATTGTTGTTGAACGTCAGATGTCTTGTGTTCCTAGGCCACCTCTTCCAAAATCTACTTTGTATTGTACCTGGTGATAATTCTGCATCTGGACATGCTCTGAGCAGGCATTCTGATTATATGCTGAAAGTCATTAGTCTCATTTGATTGGATTTTATTACAAATTAATCTTTTGAATGGGTAGTTATTGTTTATTGCCCTTAAGAGAGTACCATCTCACATGGTTAAGCATAATTGTAAAGAAAACACTTTCAAGTTTCTCTTAGCACATGCACGATTAAGTTAATTGATATGGCACTAGCTGAAGTACGTTAAACTTCTTCCTGTTGCAGTAGAAATCAGGCAAAGACATGCAGAAGGCTCTGCATGTGTCTCACCTGGGGTGGCTGCAGTATAACCAAACACTTGCTGCAGGTGTCTTCTTGATGGACAGACTTTGGTTCCACTGCATGTTGCAGCCTGGTTGAATAGGTCCAAACTGGCCATTTTTCAAGAGAAAGTAATTTCCACGAGATGTTTTCCTTTAATAACCTCAAGCCTAGGGTTTGTTGTCATGTTGGACTTGAAAATAGGGATGTTTTTCCATACTGCTTTTGGTACCTTTAATAATAAATGCCATGAGTGTTATTTTATAAAATTTACTGCAGTACTTTGCTGTTGTCGAGACTTGAGTGGACTTGGGCAGAGAAGAGTTTAATTTCTAAAACCTGTTTTGGTCTCATTTCCATAGCTTGATGTCCTTAGTGTGCTCTGGAGTAGAGATGAGGTTTTGGGAAGGTATTTTCTCATGTAAGGATGTTGATCTACAGCCATTCTGATCACTTTTGTCTTGGCTGTTCATCTCCTGATCAACAGGACTGATCCCATGCACAGTCTCAGTTTTCAGAAATGGTGGTTTGTTGTTTGTCCTTATGACAGAGTGCATCTTCTAATAGCCTGAGCTGCGGTTCTGTATGAAATGTGACGGGGTGATTATAAGGCTTAATTTCCATGGAAACGCTTCACTCCAGAACTGGCTGTGTTATGAGTGTGTGTGTGTGTCATTTACGCAAGTGTGTGAGTGAGCGCGTGTACTTGCATGAAACTATTAATCTCTAGAGGCTTGTTAAGCCATTCTGCAGGTCTCATTTTTAAAAGTTAATGTCTCCCTTACTTTTAAACACTTCCATAGGTGAAGAACAGAATAAAGAAGCGCTGCAGGATGTGGAAGATGAAAACCAGTGAGACACAAAGGCCAACAAGAGAACCCATCTCTGACCACCCTTCCCCTTCCCCACAAAAACCCTCAGTGTCACTCTGAGAACCACCAAATCTGACTTTTACATTGGGTCTCAGAATTTAGGTTCCTGCCCTGTTGGGTTTCTTTATTTTTATTTTTTTTACACAGTTTAAAAGTTCTTAAAGGCAAGAGTGAATTTCTGTGGATTTTACTGGTGCCAGCTTTTAGGTTCTTTTAAGACACTAACAGGACTGCGTAAAGGCTTTTTCAGCATTACTGTGTTGTCTCCTGCCCGACGTGGCGAGATTGCCATTAGAAGTGGATGTTACACCTGAAGGCCGCTAGACTTGTAGGGGAGAGATTTGTTATGGCGAGGTAGTGCGCATGTGGTGGCATTTTTCTTTTTTTATAACTGTTTAAACTGAATTTTATACCAATGTTTAAACTTAATTGGGTGTTTAGCTTGAAGTTACAAGGCTGCATTGGGACATATATTATAGTGGTTTTACTGTATAAAAACAGAAGTTTCCAAACTGCTGAAATGTTGCTGAAAATGATGGTGCTGGTAACAGTTCAACAATCCGTGGCTGCTCATTCTTGCCTATTCTTTACTTTTCCTCAAAGCAGGTTAGCATTGAAGGTGGCATTGATAAGCCTGCATGCGTGTTCAATATTTTTTCTTTCTCCCTCCCCTTTCCCCATCTCCCTTCGCTCGCTCAACCTCTTTTGTTCAGTATGTGTAACTTGAAGCTAATTTGTACTACTGGATATCTGACTGGAGCCACAGATACAGAATCTGTATTGTTCTTACTGAAACACAGCATGGAATTAACATTAAACTTAAATAAAACAAACCTAAATTAAAAATGCCAAATATTATTATGAGTTTCTTTTTCTATTTGAGTTATTTCAGCAAGAGTAACTTTGCTTTGTTGCTTGTAATAGGAACATGTGGAGGGGGAGAGAGAAGTGACAGCATTGTTCTTCAGACATGAGATAAAGTAAGAAAGATCCCAGTCTTATGTGTAAGTAGTACAGCTGTGAGAGCAGCCTGCTTCATCAGGAGTAGTCAGCAGCTCTTCCAAACCATTTATTCAGTCTTTCCCTACCTGAACGCACAAAAACCCATCATCTGGTTGGTGCATTCCCCTCAACTTGCCCTTAGAGATTCCTCCTCCAGTCCAGCTGTGTGGATGGAGGGAAGGGAACCATGTTATCTTAATGTCCACCCTGCTTAGCTTATGTCCTAGAAATCTCTTTCTAGGAATAATCTGTTCCTTGTAGTAGTCAGCATCAGGGTTACCCTCTGTGTAGACAGATTGGGCCTGAAGCCCTGTGACAAATGAGAGGCAAAAAAATCATACCCTCCCTCTCAAAAAATAATGTGATGAAACTGTTTGTACAACAAAGACAAGGTGTGGTTTTTTTGTAAAAATTTATTGAGCATAGTCTTGAAGAGGTTATATAATAGCGTATACAGCATTGTATAGCATATACACTCTAGCATATACAGTGGTATGGTGTATATGTACTACAGTGTATACAGCATTCCAGGCCTGGGGCAGTGTTTGATAACTGCATAATGTCAGAAACCAAAAAGGAGACCGAGCCGATCGTATGTGAGTGGCAACATGTTTGGTTATATTTTATTTAGGGCTTACTATAACTGTTGTTGCTACTGCATCAGGCTAGAGGTGGAACGTGAAGGAAGTGTAAGGCAAGTAGAGTGCAGAATGCACTGTTTGAGGTCTGGAACATGGAAATGGAAGCTGGAGCTGTGACGTGCAGTCAGCAGGTACTTGACACAGAGCTGTCCACCCTGTGGCCATTTGGGTTCTTGGTTAAATGCAGGTGCTTAGTATTGACCTCTGTTGCAGCCTGAGACCGGTGAGCACTGGGAACACGTACCCCTCCTAGCTTTGGGTTAGCACTGAAGTGACGCTGCTTGCTTAGGAAGGTGCTTCCAGGCAAAGGAGCTGTTGGTCAGTAACGCCAGCAGTGCTGAACCAGCCCTCTCTTCCTCTTTAAGGCAGTACTGAGAGGCATTTATAGCAACATTGTGGAGCTTTTACTGTGGGAACTCAAACTTCCAGTTATCGCTAACACAGGAGGAAAAGCAATTTTTTTTTCTGCAGGTGCTGCTCTGAGCCTGATGAGCTGTGTGAGGAAAGGGGCAGTGGTGACTCCAGACAGGTACAAGGTGGGAGGGGAAGCCCCTGTGCACATCCTGTGGCCAAGGACTACAGGTTTCATTTCCAGCCTAGAGCAGCACAGAGTAGTAACCTCTGTGGTTGGTATTACATTTTGTTGGATGTGTGGATATGAAAAAGTTACTACAGTATAAAAATATCATCATAGAGCAAGAAATGGGACAGGTGACTTTGGAAAAAAAAAAAAAGGTAAGAGTCTCTGGATCCAGATCACTGAAGAAGTTACATGATGGGTTTCTTAGGTTAATACCATATAATCATAAACTAAAACCAAAAATTATTTCAAATCTAAAACATAAAAGTTTCCACATCAATTCCATTTCTTGTAGTGCATCTCTCATACTCAGCTATAAAGTATTTACAGGGTTTTACTCATTTACACAATATGGCTTTAACACAAAGCATCAAAATGTCTCAGAGCAAAATTCTTCATAAAACATTCTTTCTGAATATAAAGTTTGGCATTTCATTGAGTTGGCTGACAAAGCAGCAGTTGTTTTCTGATTGTGCTTTTTGATGACAACAAGCACAAAAGTTTGGTCGTTTCCATCAGGGTCTAAACTCTTAATGAGAGTCAGAGCTCCCTCTCCCTCAAAGCCCAGCTGAATATGTTTCATGAGCCACGGTTTCACAGACATTGTGTTGGACCCACGCGTTTGCCACTAAGGTAAGGAAGAGAAGGCCTTTCTTTTGGAACTCATATTAAGAAAGCAAGATGTATTTCTGAAAGTGCAGGTCTTTGGTAACAATAAACAAAATGAGCAAAGCGAGGAAGGAGGGGGGATTTTGCTGGGCACAATGTCCATCCAATTCTGTAGGGTGCAGTCAGACGGATGGAGGGAAAGGTCCTGTTGTGGTGGCACGTTTTATCATCGAGAATTCAAACGAGGAGCAACCTGCAGGAGAAGAAGGACAAGCTAGAAAGTGTGCTGGAAACAAAGATGCTGCAACAGTTTTAGCTCCTAAACATCTTTACAGTGCCCCAAAGACTGGCTTATAGAACTCCACTGTCGATGCCACAGTACATAGTTTGCTCTACTGTGAAGTACTGAAGCTGCGGTCTCGGCAGGAAACAAAAGCGGATCTTGGCAATTCTGTAAGTCAGAGGAGCCCACAGTGCCTGGGGATATATTGCAAACTTCTCCCTCAGCTAGCAGCACAAGGCTTTGCTTTGCCAAGGAGGGAGGGGCAGAACTGGAAAAATGTTGCTAGGGATGGTTTGAAAAGGCTGGGGAAAAAATTACAGGATGTATTTCTTCATAGTCTTAAGTAGTTACTTGGCTTGCTGCTACTGATGGCAAATAAAGAAGCATGACCCTCATCTGAGCACGCTTACACAAATCTAATCTCTTCCCATGTACAATCCCTAGGTGTTCACAGAGCAAGGAAAGCCTGTGGCAGTGCTATGTTTGTGGCCTTTTATAGGACGGACTGTCTAGTGAAGAGCAAAGCGCCAACGTTGGCGATGGCTGCTCTGAGGCCAGTCGGCCTGCAGGAGGACAGGAGTGGGAGCAGTCTGAATGTGTTCTGGATTTATTTCTGAATAACCTTTAATCTGACAATTCATAATTCAGTTACATGACTGTATCTGACTAGCAGGAAAGGCTACAAACAATCTGAGAAGGAAAGAGGATTTTTTTTTTTTCTTCCTGTGTTTTTAAATCCTCTTTCTAAAATTTGATTTGCAATGGAGTATAGCATTAAAGCCTGAATCTTGGGGAGAAAAAAAAAAGTGAGTGATAGGACAATCGCTTGATGAGTTTGCATGAGCCTGGCAGTCTGTAGCCTGCAGGAACAGTACAATGCACAGCTCCAGCTGGGGAAAGGGCTGGTAGACCAGGGCAGCACCTTCAGCAACTCATGTGGCACGTGTCCATCTGCTGCAAATACGGTTTAATGCCAGAATCTGGGTTTGGATCCACTGAAGTGAACCACCCACCCTTTCTTACCACCCTCGGCCTGTACTCACCACTGTTAGATGGCCATTCTTGGCTTTGGCTATAAGCAGTTCTGATCCCGATATGAAGTCAATTATGCCTTCTTTGCCTTGCCCAACTGTAAATTTTATGCTGTGAAGAGGTAAGAACAATTTTGATGACTATTTGTGACCTCTCCACTAGCTTAGTTTTACCCTTCTCCTGTGTGACTGCTTTGTATCAATGCTTAGCTGCGATAGATCTGCTCATTCACAGAAATGGAGCCTTCAGTAAGATGTATTTGGTATGTTTTGATGTTGTAGAGGGATGTTTCTGAAGCCCTTTAATGCTAAAGCAGAGCTCCCTTCAGAACCAACACAAGAAACCCAAGGCAGCTCCCGAGAGGTGTTTGGCTTCACTCACCTGCCCTGGTTGATGTTGACATTGTTGACTTTGTCTGCCTGCATGGCAGTTTTTGTTAGCGTCTCGATCACGTGGTCACTTTGAAGTACAACATCTCCCTGGGAGGAGAGAGACAATGGTTTAGTGTCAGTAGGGCAGAGTGATTGTGCTGTAATTAACAGGGACAGAACTTTGCCATAGGTTAGCATGGAAGACTGCTTCTCCAGGTGACCCAGGCTTGGTGGAGATCTCTGGGGCCTCTGTTGCAGGTCACACTGCACTGATGGCAGTTGATTTATTTATAAGGTCTCAGTAATGGGCACAAGGGACAGCACCAGTCCTGTTGGCAAACAAGTCACTGGTGAACCCCATCTGTGAGCACAATAAAGCGAAATGCTGCTTAGAGCTGGCACAAAGTTAGTTCCATGCATGTCACCACGTGTGCCCTTTCCCCCCTCCCCAGCTGGATCTTCTGCTTTTTGTGCCTTTAAAACTTTTTCTAGAGGTGGTTGGAGAACTGATGGATGAGTCCCACTACCTTCTGTTTGTTATCCTCGCAGTGCACGTGCAGCACAAACAAGTTGTCGCTCAGGCTGCTGACGGAGATGCCTGCAATAGAAAATGGCCATCTGACACCCCGCACATCACCGCTCGGATTCTTGCGCGTTTCACAACCTCTCCCAGGAACGCAGCAACTGTTGTTCCCACACCAAGAAACCCGACAGCTGAGAAGCTGCACAGAAGCACTGCACTAACATCAGTAGAGGGGCTGAAGAGGCTGCAAGGTGACAGGCCATCAGCTTCAACTCCTTTTTAAGATGGGAAAGAAACTTCCAGGTGCCTCTGTCCAAATGCCTGTTTACAAACTGTCATGGACTTGACAAAGGGATACTTTTGGCCAGTTAAGGGACCTATGGCCAAAATTTTACTTCTCAGCACCCACTGGACAGCTACTTCAGCCCAGCAGGTGGGTGAGTGCTGTAATTACTGGGGTACTAAGGGGCAACTGCAACAACGTGGTCACTGTTGTCCCCCCCGTGGCACTGCCAACATGCAGTAAGAAAGGCCAGAGGTGCTGTAGGAGCCCCAGCAAGTTGCCATTTCTGTGAAATCCTTGCCCTGCTGAACCCACACCCACCATACTGGTCCTTGTGGGTCCTGTTATGGTGCACTGACACCAACTTGGGCTCTGAGTTCAGCATTTCTACTTGCCCAGCCAGCCAGCAGTGCCTTCTGACCATGCAGTCAGCAAGAGGCTGAGCCTCTGCCAGGCGTTGCTCATGTTTGCTAAATGAAAAAAAATCCTCTCCCTGGGGTAGGTGGGTAGGGATTAGTTAAGGAGCACTGTGCTGTGTCTCAGGAGTGTCTGTTTCTTCACAGTTTATTTTTGGACTTTGTTTAGTATTGTGACACTAGATACAAACTGGATTAGCTATTTAAATGGAGCTAGCCCACCCCTAGCAGTGATGAACGTACCTCTCTGCCATAACAGTGTGTCACAGGAGTCACAGAACCCCAAATCAGGGTTGTCCTTGGAAACCACTTTGAATGGTGAGTTACAAATGCAGCAGATAGCCTCATGCAACTAACACTGAAATGATTAGCACCAAAATTGGCTGTGAAGAGGAACTGCAGCTGAGCTGGAGCTGAGGCTCTGAAGTGAGAGGTTTCAGACAAAGCCAAGTAATGAAGTACAATGCACCAGACACTCGGCAGTTTTCTCTCTTTGACCAAGTTCCCCCCTCTAAAAGTATCAAGTCCATGTCAAATATTTAGAAGGCTGAAAGCTGTAGCAGTGTCCCAAGCAGCTGCCATGTAATAATGGTGCAATTCCCCTGTGGTAGAGATGTGCAATTGGGAAATAACTTAGGAGGGGGCTTGGGGGAGATGAATTGAGTAATTTTTGTGACATGTTACAGAGTTTAATTTTAGAAAAAGTCAGTTTCAAGATATTACAGACTTGAAATGCTTGTCAGTATCAGATAATTCCATTCTTGTCCAGGACAAAGACAAACTGGTTATATTGTGTTATTACTTAACTGTAGCCAAGGCGAAGGCTGACTTCAGCCCAGTGAGCCAGAGCCCATCCACGTTGCCATTCTTACCTGTCAGATTGGCATAGTCAATCCGTTGTTTGATTTTGGATTCTTCAACTATGACAACAGCATTCTGGGTAAGAAGCAGCTGCCGTGCTCTTGCTTTGTATCCTTTCCGGTCATACTTGATCACAGGAACTGCATACTGAAATAAGTGTTAACAGTGCTAGAACTGCAACTTGTTTAACTGTCAGCTACCTTCCCTCTAGCCTAGAGAGTGTGCAGGAGTTACTGACCAGTGGCTGGTAAACTGGGAATGGAGACCACTTCTGAGTCCTATTCTCAGTTCTGCCACAGACTTCCTTGTTGACCTAGTGGAGTTCTGAACACTAACTTGATGACTACAGCTGGCTGTGGGCTTCAAAAATCCAGGTTTAGTTTCAGTCTGTGCAGGTTTCTCCTTTCCTCTCCAGACACACCAGCTGCAACCCTTTTAATTCTTAACTGACATAATTAAACTTGCTCAAATCTCCAAATCATGTTTCTGAGCCATCAGCTCTTCCCACAGACTATCTTCTAAGGTATAATAAGCTTAATATAATATAAAATTCTTGCTGTATTTTCTTCAGAAATCTAATCTTCTGATATTCTGCTGAATAACTCTAGAAGCTTGACAAAAATATTAGGACATGCATCTCACCTTAATGGCCTCATTTTCTAAAGCCTGAAGGACTTTAGCATTTATCTCTTCATTACCTGTAGTAAAACCAAAGAGGTGGGGGTTAGAAAGAAATTTCTAGCAAGAAAACAGTGGATTAATCCCCCTCTTCCTTATTCCCGTTAAACTTTACAACACCTACTCACCAAGTCGAGTGTTGATGAAGAGTCTAGGAACACTCTGAGGGTAATTGTCTTTTTTACCCTTAAAAATTTCACTGGCAATTACTTTTTGTTCCAACTGCAAGGACAAAAGGTGTATTCTTGTTTAGTATAAAATTTCTCCTTGATAAAAAGATAAATGTCTTAAGTGATGTTCCCTTTTTGTTATTTTTTAGCAGTCATCATCTAAGTCTGACCTCCTGAATCATACTAGTCACAAAATTACCCAAAATATTCCATACATCCCTCACATCTTCAACAGTTACCCTATCATTAAGGTAGGAAATTTCTGTTGTTTGGTTTTTTTTCTTTAATCTCAAAAGTATGCATCATATTTCTGGTTGGAATTGATCTGGACATGGCATCGAGGCTCTGGATTTTGATAATGCCCATGTTTAAAAAGGCTCAGAATTCTCCCACTGCACTGCTTCTCTTAAATTCTTCCTCCTTAAGCTAAAGTTTGTTCTCCTGTTCTACCTCATATGGCTTTTTTCATGTTTCAGATTTTTTTCCCCTGCCCGAAGCCTTTCAGCTAGTCAACATTTTTACTTTAAGTACTGACAGAAAAGTTATGTCGTTACTAGCACCTGTGTAACACATTCATTACAGCTCTCATCTACTCCCTCAATATTCTCCACCTTATCCTCTGCCAAACAGTACAGTTCAATCCGCTACCGTACTGCCCTGGGAGTTCCTGCTGACATGATTAGTCACCATAAACCTTTGGTCCCTTTCACAGGGGCAGTATTCCAGGATACAGTCACCCCACACAGCAAACATGACCTGTGCTCTTAGCTCCTGACTTGTGTTTTTTCAGAATAAGAACAAAACCAGTGAATGAGGAAACAGGAAAGCCCCTTTGCTTTATTTAGGGCAAATGGATGTTATGGGTGCTCTTGCACAGTATAATGTACCTGAGATGATTTACAGGTAAAATGTGGATAAAAGATATCCATGATTAGTGAGTCTGGTTTGCTGGGGAAAAGAAAGTGTTCTGCTGAGTTCCCACCTCCAGCTCAGTGATGGCTGGTATTAATCCTGTGTCCTTAATCACAGGCTCAGCCACCAACTAATCTACAGCATTTCATTACATGTGCTTAATACTTGGCAGGCCTTCCTAAGCAGTATGATATACCATGCAATCAAGAAAAGGCTCGATGGCACCTCTGACTATCATCTCCCAACAGTTACATCTAAATTGTTTAATGTATAAACTTCCTATTATGTCCTTCTACTGAGCCTTTTTTTAACATTAAAAAAATTCCCTCTCTACACCTTTCCATGACTAAGATGAATCAAATAATCAGTATAATTTTCAGTCTTTTTAGCTAGAACAGCAGCTGTAACTGTTCATATAACTTCTCTGTTTGCAAAATGACTGGGTTTGTGTCTGCAGAATTCTTACTCTCTACTTGATACGGTACAACCAGAATAATGCAGCTTCTTATATTTTTATCTTCCATGGGAAGAATAACAGGGCTTTTCAGTATAGAAATTATACAGGAGCATAGATATACAACACTGTTTAAATAGTATGTATTGAAATATGTATATAATGGTTTTTCTTTTATTTCATGCACATTGTAGCATTTAGTTTTTTTGTCTCTAACCTAAAAAGAATCACAGTGTTCTTGTGGAACTGTTAACCAGCCGCTGAAGAATGCAGTGATTCAAGAGTTCCTCCACCTCCCTGCTGCTTTGGTGGCTCCCTCTGTAGCAGCACCCTTGTCCCTCCATCCAGCTGCTCCCCTCCTTCATTTCTTATAATAAATAATGCTGAGAACCCCCTCCTGTTCCCAGGAACATCAGCGTAGTTTGTGAAATAACGTAAAGTTGTCTCGTACCTGCTGCTTCCACTCTGGGCTGATTCTCTTGCAGTAGGTCCAGACCATGTTCTGCATACAGAGCTGTCGCAGGAGCTGGGATGCCTGAAGAAGAAATCTCACAGTAAATGAAAGTAGCTCAAAATTACTGACAAACCAATATAAAACACTTTCATTACAGAGTTACTTTTAAAATTAAATAATAGGAAGTTTATTTTTGACCTTTCTCACAGTTGCCCCCCAACATTCTCCAGCTGCTTTAGAATGGAGAGTGAATACCAGGAGCACTGCACTTTCCAGCTGTCCCACCCAACCAAACAAGGGCCTTTGGATAACTGGGACTTTCTGCAATATTTTGTTTTGATCAGATAAAAACCCAATTCTGCCAGATGCAGAATAATAATGGCAATAGAGGAAGTTTAATATGTTCTTCACAGGCAACCGCACTGTCATTGCAGCCAATTTAACTGTCCAGAGGGAACTTAATTTGTTCTGAGAAAAAGGGAAGAAAGTTTCAGAAATGGATGAGAAAAGCAGTAGAAAATGGTGTTGCAACAGCAGCACACTCTCAAGAACCTTCAATACAACAGCTCTAAGAATTTTATAGATATGCTAATTACACCCATGTGATGACGTGTGGATTAATTCTACTAGTGGAGATGCTAATGCAACGTGGAACTTGAGTGAGAACCTGGCAGGAGGGTCCCCTCAGGCCTCTGGTGGCCCCTGGTCTCCAATACAACCCACCCCCCGTGACATCGGCGTGGGGCTGTGCCTACCTCACACAGTGATGGGGGGGGAGTTGGCCACGATTTGTCCAAAACGCTTTTTGGTAAATTACGCTTGAGGTTCATCAGGAAGGAGAAGCGGATGTAATCAAGGAAATACTCATTCTCTGGGCAGCGAGGGTGGTTCCGGTAAATAAAACCTTTAATGAACCTGAGGAAGAACAACATTTTATTACAAAATTAGAAAAGTGATCAAAGCTAGAGATATTTAGAGGGCTCTCCCAACCAAACCATTTTCTGGGATTTACTTAATAGCTGTAGTTTATTTTAAAAAAACTCTGATACTGTAGTGATGAGAGTTTATTCTTATCACCTTATTGTTAAGAAGTAAGTACCCATTTGATGGCTTGGGTTATTCTTTACACACCTTCTGATAGTCTCTACTGCCCACTTCTTCTTGGCAGCTTTTCGGCGTCCCAAGGTTCCCCGCCACCAGGACTGGATGGCTATTGCTAAAAATAATACAAAGATTTTGCACTAAGTGAGCTCCTTCATACCAATATTAACTCCATACAAAACTGGCAACAAAAAGTGCTCAGGAAAGCCCGGTCTGGAAATAAACAGCCTTCAGCATGGCATATGGGAAAGAACATAATTTAAGTTCTTAACAATATGATACAATGCATAACTGTAGCATATTGTTGTGGGCACTCAAACCATGCAGTCCCCCAGCACTGCCGTCTCCTCTCGCTCGCTCTCGTACCTGAGTGTTTCATGTGTAGGAATTTCTTTCGACGGTAGAAACCTCTCCATGTGGCCTGCATTTTTGTTGCTGAAATTACAAGAAAAACAGCAATTTGAAATTGTGACCAAGCAGATTTTGGTAGAAAAAGGGTCATCTTTTTAAACAAAAATAGAATAAATCAGAAAACAGACAGCTCACTGTCCCTGAAGCTACTGCAGCGTGTGTGACTCACCCAGACTCTGCTTCCTCACTTCCAGAGCATCTTCCGTTGCAAACAAGGTCTTGGGAAAGCGGATAAAAATCTTTGTTCTAGAAATAGAAATGCAGAATTAAGTTTAACGTGCTGGAGAAGTTTGCTTCCTGCCCTTAGCATCTCCTTTGGGATCTCTAATCTCTTCCTCCCCCATTAGATAGAGAAGCCTTATTTAAAAGCAATGACACGGACGTCCAATGATTCATCATCCCAAATTAAGAAAACAGAAGAACTAACCGTCCCATTTTGTATTCTTCCTGTTTGTAGCCAAGATGTTTCACCAGCACAGCCACCCCATCGTGGGGCCGTCCGTCCCACGTGGGCCACGTTTCTGGACAAAGGGATTTGTACCTGTACATTGACAGCAGAAGCAAGCTCAGGGAGAGAAATCCAGTCCAGACAGGTCACTGGGAAGGGAGAGAGAGGCCTTGCTTCTCACTCCCTCAAGAAAACAAGTCTTTTAGGTGTAAGGGCTGCCTCTTCGCTGTTCGGAACAGCTCCACAGCCTCAACATCTCTGAGACCAAGACCAGGGGGAGGGGGCAGCAGGGAGAGGGGAGTACAAGGTAATCCTACCTCTGCAGGAAAACTTCGTATTTTCTTCGATATGCAAACCCAGCTCTGCGCACTCTGAGGTTCTCCATCAACCCGAGGTATTTCACTTGATGTCGGATTAGAACTTCATCAAATCGATCTTGAGCGAGCATGAAAATAGAGAAACATGTTTAATATGTAGCTGTCCCTTCGTCTGGAGAAGGGGAATGCTCAGTTCTTGGTTCTGTCTTACACAGTTATCTTTAACCTCTAACCCATTCTCACAGGGCAAGTCCCACAAAACTTACTTTGTGTCTCCTGTCTTTCCCCCCTCTCCCTTTTTAATATACATTGATATTTAGTTCCAAAAAGAAGTTCTCCTTTAGGATGTTCTATGCATACAGGAGGAATAAATGAGTGAGAACAAAGGTCATTAAAAGGAAGTTACATAGGTTAATAATGCTTCACTTTAAACATGACCCTACTCCACCCAAGACCAGTGATCCCATTCTGATTCCTGGCTGCTGGTACTGTCACCACATCCCTACAAAAAGCTCTGGGACAGACCCAAAATGAAAAAAATCTTGCGGGACTTCTTCATTTGATCTCTGTTCTATGCCGCACTGACTGCGATCTAGCGGTCTGTATACAGCTGTCAGGGAAAAAAAAAGTCACCAGGGTCATACCAGCCTGTTTAGCATCGTTAGGTTTAATGCAACGAATGTAGGAGGGTTCTTTGGACATCAGAATCTCCATGAGCTTGGAGAGGCTGTTTTTAAACTGAGTTGCTGCCTAGGAGAAAAGAAAGAAAACGATGTATGAAGCGATGATGTAGAACTAGTACTTGTGACTGCAGAACAAATGTCAGCCTCCCAGCTTTAAATGTAAGAGGCTTGCATTTAGATTACCACGTTAGACAGGACATGTCTTTTAAAAAGGGGAAATAGTCCCACTTCCATCCAGCTCTGGTGTTCTTACCGTTTCAGGTCTTTTTTTGTCTGTCAGCTCTGTCCTGTCAAAACACTGATTTATAATAGGATTCTCAGAGTTGCACATGGTCTGCAGAGAGAGACGTTTTCAGAGATAAAGTACAGAGTATTCTTCAGAGAACTATCAAAGAAACATGGGACAAGACTGTTTGCTTGGGGTGTTTTGTTTTGTTTTGCTTTTTAATAATAAAATGAACTTTGGGCACCTCAATTTGACTTTTCATAGTGCAGCCCTACAGACGTGCATTCTCCAGGAGGAGTCTAGAAGAATCTTTTCCCTCAGGTGCCACCCCATTCTAAACTCAACTCCTCGTTCTGCTGAGTATTGGAAACATCCTCTATCCATACTCACCTCCTTCAGGTTCCGAAAGAGAAGGTCATTGTTTTTATCTAGAAAACCTGGAAGAAAGAGAAAGCGCTCAGGCTGCCACCGCTGTTCCACTGAACTTCACAACAAGGCAGGAATTTGAGATGGGGAAATTGATCTGGGTAATGAAATGATGTGTAGACATATTCTATGCCCGGATTTTTCTTTACTATATAGTGAAGCTGTTTTAATTCAAAGGGCAGAGGACGGGAGGAGGAGGAAGAGCGAGAGATGGCGGGGGTGATGCACACACTTACCTGCGACGCTGTAGGTGACCTCCCCAGCATAGTGTGACAGCCGAAACTCCTCCCGCCCCAGTGACTTGCGAGTCTTCTGGTCAGCGAGCTTGTGCCTGGTGTGAAAGCAAAGAAGTTTCCTGAGAAACAACCATTTGTTTCATGGCGGGGTTCACTTCAAAAAGCACTATGGCATTTGATCCCAGGGTGGGACTATGTGAACAGAGAAGGGGCGCAGGGAATAAATCTGACTTGCTGATTGTCGAGACCGAAAGTAAATAAAGAGTTATCAACTAGCAAATCATAAAAATGTCAGAAAATGCATTTAAGTTTATTTCAAGTGGATGAACTTTCAGCTTCCTGGTGAGGTTGCAGAGTGGTTCTGTGTGCACATGAAATCAGAGGCAGCAAGCTGGCATACTCATGAGATGCCGTACAGATCCTGATCTGAGCATAAATTTCGTTCAGTAAGAATAAAAAGCCATTTGGAGCTCCAAAACTGAAGTAAACCATCTGAAAGGTGAAACATGGAATTCACAGCCATTAAGCAAGAGTGGCAGCAATAGGGATAGGTTACCAAAGTCAAAGGAGGATATCAGGATTGTCTGGGAAGCGGATGTAGTGCAACAGAAACTTCTCAATTTCAAAAGCACCAACACCGTGTAAATCATTTTAATGCATATACACCTCTAAACGCTCTTTTTACCCATAAAATTCTGCTCTATGTTCTAGTTATTCCTAGGCCTGACTTGAGTCATCAGTGCTGGGGAATGATCTAGGCTAAAACTCCAAACCAGAGCTTGTCACATCTGAAGAGCCAAGGAGCTGCAAGCCTGCAAATCCCTCGGACATAATAGCAATAGGATGCCAGGAAGGGATTGGCGAAAAGGCAAGTCAGTAACAAGAGTTTTGGTGCTCCTGTCGTATTCTGAAGCATAGTCTTGAGAAGAGCAAGGCAGTTAGTGTTGACAATTTACTCTGTATTATCTTGACTCATAATCTAATCTCTTTGCAAAGGAAAACATGATCATCTTTTATGCGGGACCCCGTACACTGAGGATGCTGCTGCCACACACACAATGAGTTACCATGTTATCGAGGAATACTTCAAGCTCTAGGCAATATCACACACTTGGATCCTGCTACTGTCACTGCCCTCAGCTATGTGAACACTCACGTGAGAAAATGAGGGTGGTTCTTCACAGTTTCCTCCAGTTTCTCCAAGAATGTTGTATCTGTGGCATCCCCCGGTCTGAGACACTCTTCATCCTACAAGCACACGTGTTCTAGTATTGATTTCTTGCTGTGCTTGTCCGTGCACAGGCCAGCTCTAATTCTGTCTCAGAGACATCACCCCAGTTTGACCCTTTGGCCTTTTAACAGGTAGGTCAGCTCTTAGTTCAACAAATGAATTGTGGAGCTGAAAAGAAAACACTTTCCTCCTTCCAGACTGCCTGGATTGGAAGCTTCTTTCCCGAGAGCAGATGGAGGTGATACAATACAACTTTTAATGGTGTCACTGTTCAGCGTATCGTAGCTCTTCCCACCTGCCCAAATAATCCTAATAAAAGCTTAGACCTTCTTCTTCCCCCGTGTTCTTTCCCTTGTTTTCTACTACACTGCCCCAAATTTTTCATTTAAAAAGGTGTTGTCAACTCACCAGAATAGAAATGATGCCTTTGAATTTCTCCTCCACCAAATCACAAATTATTTTGTTATTGAAATACTGAACTGGTTCCCACTACAAAGACAAGAAATCACACTCAGGTGAAAACAATTCTAGACCGGAAAAATCTTGAAAATTTCAGAACATTTCAGACAGCACCTTATTTAAATAATCTTTCTGTCAAATTTGAAAAAAAGCTTTTTCACTCATCAAATTTGTTTTCCTAACATTCCCTTTAAAAGGTGTTTCTTTGATATCACAGTAAAAGATTGGAATGGCATTACTCACTTCTAGCTGTATCACACATGAGTTACCAAAGTGTTTCAAAGAGAAAGGAAGAAGGAAAGCTCTTCAATTCATTTACTTTGGAGACCATTAGTAGCAGCTCCTTTTCTAATCACCTGTCCTCTGGCCTGCAGGAGGTGCTACAAAGGAGATAGTGGAAGCGATGATATTGGCTCTTACCGCTATGCCTTCTGACTCGTATTCCTCTTGTTCTGACTTTAACGTGAGCTCTATGAAGAGCTGCTGCAATTTTTCATTACAATAATTAATACAAAATTGCTCAAAGCTGCAAACAAAAATCAGAAAAATAATCACTAACACTGTAGCACAAGTAAAAGAAGCTACAATCAGTGGGCAGCAGCAAGAATATATCTCTTTAAAATACCAGGAACATTAACAGCTGTAAATGCTAAATACTAGCTGGATGCCCCAAGCGTTAGAAGCCCTGTGATTATCAGTTATTCAACTGATTTCCTAAAGTTGAAACATCATCTCTTTCTCTCTTAATAAGAGCACCAGAGACGGAATAACATCTTATTTCATAATGGAGAGAAAACACTATAATGAAGGAAGTCATGTGGAATTTACTCCAAACTCAGAGACATTGATTGAAACAAACCTGTTGTGCTGGAAAACCTCAAATCCATAGATATCAAGCAATCCTAGGACTGTTGTACTTCTCCAGCCTGGAAACTCTCCTTCCTGCAATAGGGCAAAAAAGAAATGTTGATATGTACTCACAGCTACGATCCATCACTTCGTCTTACTAATTTAGTTACAGCATTTACTCCTTAACCTCTTCTTAATGGAAAACAAATTCATTTAGAAATCACTGTACAGCGTGGAGCTTATCACTTCTCTGCTTTGCAGCTACAAGATTTAAAACTTCCTTTCACACTTGGGTTGGATATCAACAACCAGCAGGTTTAGTTACCTTGTAAGCAAGAGACTTGTTAACCTTGTTCACCAGCCAGGAGAAAGTGCGTCCGTAGATCGCCTTAGCAAGCGCGTCCCTTGCGTAGGCTGCCTGCTCCAGGTTCAGGGGACTGATGAGCTGTGTGCAGGAGAACAAAGCCGCTCAACAGCCGTTCCACCGAGGGCTGAAATTTCCCTAGTTCACTGTTAATAAACAGCCACCCAGCGGCATCCTGTCAGCTCAGCTCACATCAGCGTCTCCCAGCCGTACAGGCTGCAAGTCACCATTAGGCTGTGGGCCTCCCGCATCGACAACCTCCCTCGACAAGCGAGGAGTGAACTGTTTACTTCTGGGAAGAGAGCTGATAGTGTACCGCTAGCTTGACTTAATTCCATCGGCCTCCCCGATTCCCAGCTCATGTTCTTACCTCTTCCCCTTTTGCTATGATCTTCTTGTGGATCAAGGCATCTCGAAGAACAGAGCCCTCAACTGCTAGAAGCTGCAAAGTGGTAGAATATGAAATTAATTTATGAAGCAGTACGTTAAAACTATTACTGATAATTTGAAGAGATGAGAAAGGCTGTCCTCAAAAGCACAGTCCAGCAGAACAACCCTTTATTTTCCCATCCACACTGCAAGACCTCTCACAACGTCAATCCTCCCCTCCCCGCCTGCACACCACCTCCTCTCGGGCAGTGATATGACCTAGCAAATAAACAGGCTTGATTGTTCTGGCACAGAGAACTGACTAAGCAAAGCCACCAGGGTTGTTCTTTCTTTAAAACTCAGAAGTAGGTCTAAATACCAGAGTAGGTCTAATTCCTGTCCCACTGCCTGAAGGTGAAAACCTCAAGTCAGTGGTGGATCAAGTGGTAAATAGAGAAGTTGTCAATTAAAGGGCTTTGATGTTAATATTTGCATTTTATTTAGGTCAAGTAAAAGTAAACTTCTAAATTGTATTCTAAAATGATACGATGGTACCAAGTTCAAAAGAAGGAAAACTGCAATTCATCTTTAATGTAATAGATCTCTAACTGGTGACACTCACCCTAGCCAGGTATTTAATCTGGTTCTCTGTAGTGACTTGAGCATTTCCTTGCTCATCAGCAGCGAACTGCACGTTCCCCAGATGCAGGACACTAGCCACAATGCTCAGCAAATCCTGGAATGGAAGCGACAGTCAGAAACCAGGATGACGAAAGGAACACACAGCAAGAAAAGGCAGGGGGATTTCTGTGTTAATGAAGATTTTATGAGAACGTTTTGGGGGTTTTTTCCCAGGATTTTTGCAGATAATACATTCATTCTGAAGGCTGCCTTTGGTCAGAAATAACAAATCAAAGCAGAAAAATTCCTTAAGAGTAGAAAAATCAGCTGTGCTGTTAAACACGCCTTACCTCCACCTCGTTGTCATTGAAGCTTATAATGGACAGGGCTCTTCGTACAATCTTCCAATCATTTTTATCATTTATGGAACTGACCCTTGCACAGTGACCCTAAAAAGACACAGTTTGATATAAATAAGTAAATAATTGTCAAAGATATATTAACTCAGGCTCAGTGCACTTCTGCCATGTTTCCTTTCATAGCAGTCATCTCAGTGTTATTTTTTAAGTGAGGAAAGGAAACTACAAAGGCAACTGAGAATATATTGGTCCTATACTATAACAATATTGTAAGAATTACTAATTAATGCACACCTTTACTAAATAGTGATACTGTTGTGGGCTCTTCTCAAGGCCCAGCCTTCGCAGTAAGTCCTCCTCCCCTCCTTCTAGCAGCTGGTAGAAAATGTGGAAGTTCCTCTCTCCGTGATTCTGGTGCACAACTCGGGACTTCTCCAGGAGGTAGTTCAAGATGTGGCCCCCAACAGGAGCTCCCTAAATCAAACCAGATACATTGAAATAGTTCATCAACACAGAGGGAAATATTTCTCGTTCTTGGTGGCCTATTCAAAGACAAACAGGATACAAAAGGATAGCCTACAAAAAGACAGAAAAGTATCTGTCATTTTGTATCCCAATCTATTTCAGCTAAAACAGAGTGGTGACTTCAGTTTTGAAGTGTATGCAAAATGAACTACTGAGTGAAAATAAGATGCTGTTTTACAGATCGTGGCTACAGCACATAGTGAATGGGATCCTGACTTGTGTAAAACTCCTTCTCAGAAGGAACTGAACACAAAGGAAAAGCAGCAAAACTGTGAGTGGGGAGGGATTCGTATTGAGATGTTTAAACGGCTGCAGTACGCCAAGCTACTCTGTTCTTGCACTATGTTCATCTACACGGTGTGGGGAACTTTGGATCAGAATCGAAACAAACACGAGGCAAAGTTACACGGGACAGAGATTATCTTCAGATCACAGCTGGCTCACATGGATTTAGTTTGGGAGTATCCATTTGCATGGTGCATGTACACCCTAGAAGTAAGAGGATTTAATCTGTTTCTCTATATAGACAAATGAGGGAAAAAAGAAAGGAAAGTGGATTCTATAAAACCCTCTGGAACCAAACTTTGCTACCACAGGCTCTGCTTCCACTGTTGTGGAGGGAATGAAAAACAACTGCTCCACATACACGCCAGTACAAGACAGCACAGGGAACAGAGACCTGCTACGACCAGAACCAGTTCTGAAGTATAGAACAGTTTTTATGTTACCCTGTAATCAAACTGCACATCCATATACTTCCCAAATCGGCTGGAGTTGTCATTCCGAAGGGTTTTTGCGTTTCCAAAGGCCTGAAATTAAAATGATCAGAGAAAAAATAATAAACATCAAATACGATTATTTATAAACACTTTGGTAAAGCTGCCAGTTGTTCATTTACAGCCATTAAAGCCTAGATTTTTCCTTTTTGCAAGGGAAACCAAGAAGGAAACAGATTGCTACCCAAATTCTAATGCTGATCTTTATACCCAATGCAAGCATCGCAGATGGAACATGCCTCTGAAAACATTTCCATCCCCCCTAGCAAGCTTATTTTAATGCCAGTTCACTGCTGACAACATATGTCATGTCTGACAGTCTTCGCAAAGCTTCCTCTTTCATCACAGCTATTTGCTCACAGCCACCCGCAGCTCCGCTCGCAGCAGGCACCACCCAACAGGCCTGGGCCCGCCAGGCTTTCCCCTCTCACCGGGAGCACACCTTTCCCTTGGAGAACAGAGCGGAAATATCAAAGGGAACTACAAAGACAGCTCGGGACTGGACACTAGAGGACACCACAGCACTGGGAAATGCACCCACAAATGCATTTATCAGAGGGCAACGCTGCCCACGGTGGATGCCTCCGCTTCTGGCTTGGCAAACTTATGCAGCACACCAGAACTCTGCCCACGCCAAACACCGGCCTCTCCCTGCAGCCCGGCCACTCCAGAACTGCTCCTGGTGGACTGGAAAGGGCCAAGAGAGTTCAGTAGCAAACAGCCATTTCTTTGGCTTGGAAGCTGACTGGGATTCCCCTGTGTGCGTCTGCCCACACGCCGTGAACCAGCGTTCCCAGTGCAGAACACTCGCTCATGCCCAGTGGGGTCCAGCTGCCCCCACCCCCTCAGCTGGAAAATGTGAGCGCTGCTGCTATGACTCAATGTCAAGTTTCCGTGCCGCGGGCTCTAGAGTTACCTCCAGGACGGGATTGGATTGTAACAGGCGGTCCTTCACGGTCTCGACCTGCTGACTGGCTGGACAGGTCACGGCGTAGTACTGCAGGATCTTCTTGGTGGCCTCTGTCTTGCCGGCCCCGCTCTCCCCAGAGATCAGAATGCACTGATCCTTCCTCTCCGTGCGCAGGGAGCGGTAGGAATTGTCTGCAATAGCGTAGCTGAGAGACAGCGATAACCGGGCATTAGTTTTGTTTCCACAAGCGAAGGGCAGAGGCACCTCAGCTAAGATGATCCCACAGTGCAAACTCCCAGCAGAGACACCTCAAAAGAAGTGGGCGTGCAGGGGCTGGGAAAACGCGCGCTGCTTCTGGGGATGACACACCAGATTGCTGACATCTCTATACACACCTTAACCACTGAGCACAAATCTATCAAATTCCTTTAAAAATTTCTTTTGACTCTCTCTGAGAAGAGTTTCTGTAGAAGATGACTAAATGGTGCAGGTAAACTTACTTTTCTAAATATACACGGCCTCTCAACATTGGTCCCACAGGACAAAAAAGCTTTACATTCAGGAAACCATCGATCTTTATTCTGGCTTATCTTTTAAGCGATGACACACTCAGAGGGTCACAACTGCACTTTGCTATCTGGGTGGCTCCAGAATAGCCCAACCTCTCACAGCTTCTCTTGGGTGGTAGGAAGAATTGGATAAGCCAGCACAGACTGATAAGCATCCTGCAGCCTAGATAAGCTACACCCAACTTAGGCCAAACGGGTACCTAAGGTACCTTAGGTACAAAAGGTACCTAAAATACCAGATGGTTCCTCCTGCCTGCGTTTGCTGCTGCTGGCCCTGGAGCCCTGCGCCTTCCTTTGCTGCTTTTTCTTCTCTTCTCCTCCCCGTGACAGACCAGACAGGATCTTATATCAAGCATCACACACGCTTTTACACCACCAGAGACAGGAGGATGAGTCTGACAATGGTGGCAACTGCTCAGAGGGAGAGGAGAAGGACCAGACAGATGCAGCGGAAGAGGGTAAGAGACAAGAGGAGCATTAGCCCTTCACAATGCACTCATGCAAGACAACCTCTGTAACAGTATTTTCAGCTGTCTTACATGTGGTAATCAAGCAGATATCCCATCTTCCTATGCTTGACAACCTTTTAGTAGCTTTGCCTTTTTTTAAAAAAAAAAAACAAAACCAACCCAACTCTCATGCTGTGAAATTAATTAGAAATAATCACACCAAAATAACAGCCGTGGCCTTCTGAAGTCTATTAATACTTGGTGCTAAGGCAACACCAATGAGCTACCTAGCAACACAACTGCACATTTACCCCACTGAAGTCATCAAGTCCTTCTCTTCCCATCCAAATTCTGTCTCTGGAGTATTTTGAAAACAGCTGAATGAATGTAAATTTAATTCAAATTTTAAGAGCTGCCTCTAGACTGCATGGCCTTTATTGGGTGATTTTATAGGACCGCAAGTTCAAGCAGAAAGCTAGCAGTCATGCGTACCACATACAGAATCACTTAAAGATGTTTATGGTCCCATTTGTAGTCACCACCTCTGAAGCCCCTGGCAGGTTATAAATAGGACAGGATGTGACAGATCAGTCTGGGAAGTATGCTGTGTTCAAGCCCATAGGGATGTAACTTTGCTCCTTTGAATGTCTACGTGTGACGCACTTCCCAGAGACCCCCGCGCTCAGGCCTAGCCTGAAATTATTTTGACACTGGCATAGCAATCTTTTAAGTATTTTGGCTTTCTAGAATCAGTTTAGAATAAGAAGAGGAGGAAAAAAGACACCTGGAATACCGTAAAAGGAGAAACGCAGAGTACTACACTACAGAGCATTTCAGCTCTCCTCAGAATACTTTTAAATGCAAAAAGAATCAAATAATGTAATGTTTTTTAACGGAACAATAAAAACAGTTAACAAAAAATACTGTTTTCCCAGCTGGAGCAGCAGTGGTATTTGGTACTGCAGTCCTCAAGGGTTTACTTATGAGCTGCACATTTTACAATTTCTTACTGGACCAGTTAAAACAAGAAAGAGAACAGCCTAATGAATAATCAGCTACTTTGTGATTTCAGTCACTTTGTGTAGCACATACAGGAATTAAATTCTGCTTAGCACTTCATCTTATACGTGAGCATTGCCATCACACTCAGTCCTGTACCTACTGCAGACAAATAAAAAGGCAGCCACAGTCCCAACGATTTTCCAGAGAGTCACAGAATTCTCATCGAAGGACAAAAAAAGCCCTTAAGAGTGGCCTGATCACAGCCAGAAGTGGCTGCCTCTAGGCCAGGTCTCTGCCTGGAGGGCAGGACTGAGGGCAACCTACGCACAGCAACGAGGATCTGCAAGTCCGAGCTGCCGGACACCTGCACACAGACACGACGTACCGACACGTCTGGGTCAAGGGGAGAACTTTGCAGGTTTGAATGCAGGTTTTTTCAGGTTTAATTGTCCCCCCGTGTAAGTCCACACAAGAAGCTGAAAGATCACATTTTTATCATAACAAATACAACTTCAAGTGTGCAGACTTTCCCAAGTGCTGGTGCTTCTCTCCCTCTCTGCGCTTGCAGCGCATTCTGTTTTGCTTACTCTCCTGGGCTATGTGCCAGTAATAAACAATCCAAATAGTTCGCTCAAAAATAAGATCATTTACTCTTCCAAGACCTCTTTAAAAAAAAAAAAAAACCACCCACCACCACAGAAAAAAACCTCCAAGAGGTGCTCAGAATTTGGCCCTTGGTCCTGAAAGAAAACATTTTGGAGCCAAATGTCCTCAGCTCTCCGTCATCTTTCAGTCTGACAAAAAAATCTAAATGCTTTCAAAAATAACTTTAAACCTCAAACTTTTTTTTTAAATGGGAAATTGGGAATGCTCACCAGGCCAGACCATGTAAATAAATACATTCCTTGTTCCAACAGGCTGACGGTGTCTTAGCAACAAGGGAAATACCAGATAAATATTGGTCAGGCAGTAACAGCAGAGGTAGGAAAGAAACCACCACACATCCAGACACACTCTCGCCCCAGGTTAGCCCGCCGCCGAGTGAGCGATGGAGCAGCAGGGGAAACGCACGGCGTGGACACGCGGACCCCAAGTAACCCTGGAACAATGAACTCCTGTCCTGCCAGGGCTGGTTACCAGCTCTGTTCCTCCAGCCAGGAAGGAACCAACTCCCTTTCCAAATACTGCTCTTGCAAAGGCAACTCATCCTCTTTGGAGAGAGGAACAGGAATAGAAAGAGCTGTACACCACACCCTCCCAAGGATCCTTTCTATCCCCATGATTTTTAGTGCTGCATCTGGGACAAGGAAACGCCGTATTTGCTTGTTTTCACGTGTCGTTACTGCACACGCCTGCGTGGGAACGGCACAAACTGCACTGTTTACCCACAGGCCACTCACAGGTGAGGAGAAACTTCATAGAAGCTGACACCACGGTATCGCTCCATGTTCTGTTTGCTGTAGATTTCCAGTTCCTTGTACGGATTAACAGACACCAGAACTGAGCCAATGTATGTCTGAAACAGAGAACACAGAGCAGAGAGGTTACAGAAGGTCTGGCAGCGGATTCTGCGAGAGCCCAGGCTGCTCCGAAGGCCGTGTATCTCCTGCCCCGGTGCACTGGGGATGCTGCTGAGCGCTTCCGAAGAGGCCAAGGGTGCAGCGAGAATGACACTGCAGGAGTTATGCTAGACACGTTATCCTTGCTGGATAAACAGCACCTGCAAATGGTCTTAATGCTTCTAACAAGCCAGAATACTGGGTTATTTCTGATACACTGTTTAGGATCAAGTTCAAGCCTGGGGTTGCTGAAAGCCCACCACAGGGTAGATTCATGACATGGAAGAATGTGGTGTGAGTTGGATTTTCAGCGCTGGCAAGACCTGTAAATGCCAGACAACCTCAACTGGAGCACTGCAGTGAGCCCTCACCTCTGTTAACAAGACAGTACCCCAGACTAGTTGTGACACAAGCAGCCACGGTCTATTAAAGTTGATACCATCATCTCCAAATTCAACTGCAGAGCAAAGCTACGGTACGTCTTCTGCAGCAAACACTCAAGTTCAGGTCACTGATGAACACGTTGGAGTCTGTCACTCTGCTACTCACATAGATCAGATTCTCCTTGAAACGCTTGCGCAGATTTTCAATAAATGCTGCTTCGCTGGTGAAGTTCTCAAGCAGTACAAAATCCTGCACCCCGACACGGTCGCGGGCTGTCAGAGCACTCTCCATGGTCAGACGAATACCGTTAGCCCCCGCTCCCTGCAACCAAAAGCAGAGGAAGGTTAGGAGATCTGTGGTTTTGTACACAGCTCGCTGAGTCCACAAGAACCATCAAGCACAATTACCCACGGACAACCTACAAACAGGAGATGATATTAGAAAAACCCCACTGCTACTACTGAAAACTCTGGTCAATGTATACTAACACTTTTATCGATTGGTTTATACTAACTGCTTTGATGGAAGACAAGCCCGCATTAGGGAAAAGTTATTGCTAAACTTCCAATAACTTTAAATCAATCACTGAAACAAGCATTTCATAAAGACAATAAAACTTGGATTTCCCTTCCCAGGCATCCTTTAGCAGGGGTGAGACCAAAATGTGTTCTCTCTCCTTTCCTCTCTCATTTCACCGCAGGAAGTCATTCCAAGGTAAGGAACCTCTTATGACTAATGATGATTCATCTCATGAGCAAACAGCTTCACACTGCTGACCAATGTATAGGCTTTCACAAGATACCCAATGGGAAAACTCAGAACTAATGAGAAATGGGCACTTCTGCATCCCAGGCCACTGAATTTAGACGATGACACTAACATCTACCCCGTGCATCAAGGAACTTCTATTCCCTAACCCTTTTTTAAAAGTTACATTTTCAATGTGATGTGGTTCAGACACAACCATCTTTGGAAAACACTGGTCTGCTGACTTCTTACTTCACTCAGCCTCACGTACTAAAACAGGGAGAGGAAATGTGCACTAAGTGACTCAGTCGCTACTTGCAGGGAAAATTTTTACACAACAGACAGACAATGTACAAGGCACAGAAGACCAGAGACACTACAGAAATTAGAGACAGAAGATGCAACATATTAAACCATTTGCCTCATCTGTCTGCATTTCCTTGTCATATTCTTAAACCCTTCTTACATTTCAAACTCCTCACAGCAAGCACCCTTCTCCTAAATCATTTCCCTAAAGCACTAATGCATTTCAGAGAATCTGTTGCTATATTCTGGGATGTTGCCATCACTGGCACCACCACCACTGGTGCTTGTTCCTAAGCTCACGTACTAACAGCAATACCCAGGCACCCTCTCCTGTAGCAGTGTTACAAAGTGGGAATGCCGGACCCCTGCTGCAACGCTGTCGTCCAGCCCCAAAAGCCTGCACAATGATGTAGATGATTTTTGCTGACTCACGTTGTCAGGTAGTTCCTTTCTGCTCCTTCTCAAGATATAATAGTGGTCAGAGCACAGGGACTGATGGCGTGCAAGGAAAAAAAGATAAAAACAACCTTGGTCAGAAGAAAATTTACCTTAAGTTTTGTTAAGTAGTAATAAAGGCAAGACCCACTGAAGTATAAATTTGGGCCCAAACAGGTACAAATTCCCTCAGTCTGCAGTTGTTTAGACTTACCAATCATTTACAAATGCAGTTTTGCCTATTTCTGCAAGTTATAACTGGCTTCCTTCCTGAAAGTCCAAAGCAACTGCGTGAAACTAGCAACTTTCAGAAAGAAAAATTAGTGCCTCCTGGAAATCTCAAATCCAGATCCACTCTAATGGCTCAAACACCACACAGAAACATCATTTTAATTTCCCTTTTTATTTTTTGCCATTAGTCTCATGGTCTGGAAGGCCTGATTTCTAAGCTTTGAAAGATCCAGTTTGGGAGAAATTCTACAGATACGGTCATTAAGTAATCTTCTCAAAATGCCCAAAAATTTCCAAGCCAATTCCTCCACACCTTCAGCAAAGAGCTTTGTTGTCTTCTTCCACCCTCTTTTACCAAGGTGAAGAGGAACGGGATAAGCCCTGGAGAAGGAAGGTGTGATATAAAGGACAACACTGGCAAAAGAAATAGAGATAAATCACATACAAACAAACACTGCCTAGAAATTAGAATCTTTCTATCAGAGCAGTGCAATCCTGGAGCAGGTTTTGGACAAGGTAATGGGAACAAAGGCAAAATCAAAAGAAAATAACTAGTTTTCAAATGGGTAAGTTTATGAGTACAGTTTTAAAACACAGCTGCCTCAAAAATGACTGAGGAGAAACTTCCACCCTTGCACAGTTAATCCAAGTTTATATAATCCTAAAGACTTTCACAGAAAATGGCACTTCGCAGTTTCAGCAGCTCTTTCATCAGCCACTCCCTCCCTCAGGACAAACCGATCCCAGCTGTACACATCCAGCATAAGGAAGCAGCAATCTATCCTACTTACAACACAGAAAATTGCACTTCAGCTGCCTCCTCTGGGACAGACAGTTAAGGCTAAGTAGCTTTCAGTTTCCTCCACACTTTTTTCTTCTCATTCATCTCCACCGTCCCTCCGTGAGGATAAAATAACTACCTGAAATTTTCAGTCAGTTTAAAAAAAAACCCCAAACAACCCTAAAAGCAAGTTTTCATCAATAATTAAATGTGACCAGGTTACCTAATCGACATGATGCAGTCAGATTCTCCAGAATATGAACTGTGTTGTACCCTCCCAAGCGCAAGTTCAATGCAAATATAAACATCAGTCATAAACCACAGCCGAGCAATATGCACTTCTCTGTGCCAGCATTCGCTCATTGCTTTATTGCTTATGTCCAAGTCTACCACCAACTTAAAATGTCAACGTTAACTATTTGACTGCCAATAACTTCAACAGATGCAATGTAAAAGAAGGTGAAAAGAAATCCTTTTTGCAAAATGGAAATAGAGCAGTAATGCAGAAGGGAAGAAAGTGGGGAAAGAAGACACTGTTTAGAAAAAAAATAATCACAACGATGACCATATGTTCCTACTGAATGATGAGTGTGACAGTAAGGCACTGAATAAATTAACTAAAATGTTAGTTATTTTGTGTTAGCAGGCAGACATCAAATCTGGTGGTGTAAATTAATTCTAGAAGACCCAGTCTGGGGGTTAAATATATTACAGTGAAGCTAATTAACCATCAAAGCAGGTTGCCTATGGACAGGACTGGCTCCCATAGCGTCTTTGCAGTGGACAGATTTATCTCTGCCAAAACGCCTCCAGCTGACGTATGGTTCATTTACAGCATCCTCTGCTCTGTGCTATGCCAGAGATCAGCTTGGCCACCTCTGAAAGCCCTGTGCGAAAACCAAACACATTGGACTTCACCTCCCTGACACGTGTTAATGCAAGCAATTACCTGTTTCTGAGCTGAACTGATGCAACTCACTAAGGCAGCAAAACAATCACCAGGAAAAAAAGCAGCTGGTTATTTTCCTGTCAACGTAGTGATCTGAATCACCTTCCCATGGGATCAAGGTGGGTGTCAGATGCAGGGCAAGGAGGAAGGGGAGCACAGGTGCCCTTCTGACAGTACCAGGTAGTTAGGTTAGCTCAGCCACGTGCAACACTGCCTACAGGAGTCAAAAGGAGGACCAGGCTAAGGATCCCAACCTTTGTAGGATATACCATGCTAACACCATACCCAGCACAGGCTGCAAACAGGGAATTACAAAAATCTGAGCAATCTCCATCTGATCTTGGTGCTCTGTGGGCTCAGGAGTGCCCATCTCTTCTCTCAAACTGGCCTTTCATCCCATACTAAAATCACTGTCCCAATGGTCACTCCTGCTTTAGAAAATACAAGCTGACTTTTGCCACTGCATTTCTCAAACCCACCCCGAGGTACAGTTCCAGGGGACTCATTCCCACACTATTTTAACCCACTCCTTGCTTTTAATCTCTTCTCCAGAGCTGTCAGCACAACAGTGGCTCACTGCCAGGGAAGGAAAAGCCGTCACTCCTGAATGGCGGGGACCAAGCCAGTGCAATTACCAAAGCAGTACTACTTCCACATGCCTTTTTCTTCTGTGTGATTAAATTTTGGGAAAGACTTTCAGCTGGTGTAAATTGGTGCTGCTGAATGCAGCCAGCAGAGCCAGGTTTACCTTGGCGGAGGTTCCAGCCGTCCTTTGTATTCATACAACAGAGTCAACACCACCAGAAAATACCCTTTCACAAACAGCTCCTGGGAGTACAAAAGCACTCAAGACTATACCAAAGAGTTTCCTAAACTGAACTAGTAAGTCTCTCACATGTCATTGTGAAGGTGTAAGCAAATCTTTTTCTTTTAAACAATGCTAAATGCCAAAGTATGATAAAGACCTTCCTCTATTTAGGACCTGGAGATCTAATACACCTCAGAAATGAAAGCCAAGACCTTTTACTCTGCACAACAAAATCTGAAGTACTTGAGAGACTCAGTCTGAGCACATCGGGGAAATTTTCTTTTGTGATGGACGGCAGAGGGCAACTCTAACATGAGCACAGGAGTTCAGGGCTGATGTGAACTGAGCAAGAAACTCCTGTCAAGTGCTTTGTCCATCGGCTGGTCTACGGCTGTGCAATACCCAGCAGCCCAACAGGTGTGTAGGAAGGAGTCTTTTACACCAAAATGTCCCAGCCTCGATTTTCCCAGCAGGGTACACCTGAGCAGTCAGGGTTGGCACAGCAATTCCAGACACACAAGCACTGCCAACTGCTGAGAGAACAGGCAGCACCTGGCAGCTCAGGCAACTCCCTCCTTCCTGGAGCATCCATGAGTGATGCACATGGAAGCACCCGGAGCTCTCAAAGTGAATGGTATCATACAGCTCAGGGAAGCTTTATAACCATCTGATTTAGAAAGAAGAGTCACACAATGTAAACAAGATTTCTGCTCCTACATCTAAAAATGTCTGTTTTAATATTTTCCACTGACAACGCATTTTTACAAATTAGCTAGTGTCCATTCCGTAGACCAGCAGACATGCAGTAAAACGACCGCAGGAAGCGGGTGCTGTATGGAAAGAGGCAGGCATCTTTATCTCAGTATCAAGTAAAAGATGATTGATCTGGGGCTTCCAGAAATAGTTACAAAGCCGGGAACGGAAGAACAGGCAAGAACCAAATGTGAGTGGGAAGGGGAATTCAGATTAGATTCTGGAAGACAATAAGAAGTCTGAACCAAGAACAAACTTCTTGTGGGGAGGCGGCAGTTAAAGCACATTTGTCTCCTGGATAGTATGACATGCTTCACTGCCATGCCAAAGCTGCAGGAAGGAGAAAAAATAAAAAAAAAAAAATCCTCTGATTTCTACTCCACTCTACAGCCTGAGAGAGGGTTTGGACACAGCATGGGCTAGACAGCAGAGCAGACAAAAATCAACAATTTTATCCAGAGCCTCAATTCCTGAGGTGCGGAATGGGATAGCTCTTCTTTCCTTTTACACAGAGAAAGCAATAATGAAAACAACTGAGGTGGACCTGGACCAAGGGATCTTAGTCAAGCACTTGCCGCCTGCCAGCGAATCCCTGACAGACTGAAGTGCAGCACTTGGGATCCTCCTCCCTTTAGCCACACTGGAAGTTAGCTGCACATTTTGGAGACAGAAAACTCTGTGCACAGCTGGGTTGGAAAGAGGGTTTCCTGAGAGGCAGCTCCGTATCTCACATAAAAATCCTCTGCAACTAACCACATGGATTTATTTGCACTTTCTGAAGCCATCTGAGCTCAGACAATAATTTATATGGCCCAAATCTAATGTATTGGACTTGTTTAATGAAAAAATGTAGTAACTTTTATTCTGCTTCTAATTATGTAAGCCCAATGAAGACTGCAGTATTTCCCACAAGGTGCTAAGCTGTTCTAAACTGACAACTTGAGAAAAATCAGAACTCTCAGATCAAATGGGATCAAAACCAGTTAACAACTCTGATGACACAGACTAGTAGAGTTAAAGGGAGCAACTTCAACTTGCAAATAAAGTTACCATGTTAGCAGCTGCCACTCAAGGACCATTTATAGCAGAATCAGTTTTTATTCTTGCTTCTTTTCGAGCAATACATTGCCAACAAAGGAATGTCTGGAGTCAGGGAGCGCTTGTCCATGCTCAGAAACTGGTTCTCCCTCTCTGATACTTCCCTCCCAGTCCTAAAACTATGTTGAATGGTTTTAACTATACACTATTCAATAAATGATATTAAGGAGAGAGAATTGCCTCTTCCTTGACTAATGTCTGTAAACAATTTATTTTGAAGTCTTCCATATTTTAAGTAGGGACAAACCAGAATACCTTTTAAAACATAAAATAATCGGAAATACAGGGTAACCACGCTTATTCTGCTCTCAAAAAGATTTGCTATGTCCCACTAGCAAACTGCCTAGAAGTTAAAAGTACTGCCTCCCTCACTTTTCAAGCTACAGAACCATTTAATCTCCCACCCTAAAATGCAAAGCAGAATGGGAAATATGAGCAATGTATCACACTGTGTGCATTATTTTAAGTATCTATTAATGCATGTAGGTCGTGGGGAGTTAGAACTGTGAAAGCAAAAATTTAATCTTTTGAAAAACAATAATGCAGGGTGTGGATGTTGCTGCAATTAATTGCGACTCTTAGTATATTAATCAATGACATTTGACACTTGCAACATTTAGAACAGTAAGAATCAGTATCCAGAGGAGCTCAAATGTAAATTAGAAATGCAAATTACAATGGACCAGAAACCAGAGAAAGGCATAGAGATTTGCATAGCAAGCAGGCAATATAATTTGTTCAATGTTTATAACATCATTATATTTTCTAGACTTCTTTTTTGGGGGGGAATTAGGAAAAAAAAAAAGAAGCAATTACTAGTGAAAAGAAAAAAGTAATTATAAGAACTGATTTGAAGGAGAAGAAAAATGTTTAGCCCAAAGAGGGGATGCTGATACTTCAATCACCAAGCTAAATATAAAATAGCAGTAAGAAAAATGAACTAAGCAAACCAGAAAGATCACCAAGGCTGGAAAAGTAAATACACTGAATTTCTATATTTAGTGAGCTGACATTTTTGCTCCTGAGCGGATGAGACAAGCTGTTGCTCATTAAAAGATGTTGCTGATCACAGCACACATAGCAATACTACCTGTGACCTCAGGTCACAGCCCTGGGCATCCCACAGTAGCTTCAGAAGACAAACAGATGGCATGGAAAGCAAAAACCCAGATCACTGCCCTTCCAAGGAAGTTTTGCCACTGACTTCCATATCAGACCGAGCAGGTGAGAGGGGAGCAGAAACTAAAACACTGCCCTACAGCTAAGAACCACGTCACGGAGTCGCCCTCCCCGCGTGCAGCAGCGGGGCGCTGACCCTGCGCCCTTGTTCACTGCTCTGGTAAGGGCTGCAGTGTTCCCCTCTAAATGCACACATCCCTTCGCCTCTACGGCGGGTCTCGCACTGTTACTCTTGCAGCACCCTGCCCTTCCCCACACCATACCTTCCCACCTTCTCCGCTGCATTCCACACGCCCCACACAACCATTTCAGACCATTAGGTCTTTCAAAGATAGTAAAACTTTCCAAACAGAACAAGCACCCCAGTGCATTCTCAGGGCATGTGAAGGGCACTTCCACACCCACATGTTCTCTTGGAGAATATCAAGCACCACCCTAGACAACATCACTGCTTATCATGCTCACATGTATCACATTCAAAACCCTTTCTCTACATCCACTGCTGTACAGAGGTTTGTGGGCTTCTACAGTCCTCCGTGCCAATAGAAATCCAAGCACAAGCCTCTCGAGCACTATCTCCTCTACCTTCAAATGTGCTGCCACAGGGAGGGACTAGACAGGTCCTCCAGAAGCTCTGTGCTTCCCTTCATCACTAAGACCCTTTCTCAGACAGTGGAAAACACTAGACTATTCAGGAAAACATGCAAGGATCTCTAGATTGAGCAGGTATGGGATACTCCAGCCTCATGCTAAATCTTCAACAGTCAGAGAACTGCTTAAATCTACAGACATGACGTTTTCAATCCTCCTCTTCCTAAATTTGGTAAGTTTACCAATTAAAGCCTTGAACATTCTTATCCAGTCAAAAGCCCACATACACTTTTTTATAACATTCCCTCAATTCTTGACCTCCACATCTTCCAGTGTCAGTGAATTCCACAGCCCCAATTACATATTGTATGAAAATAATCTTTGCATCTCTTTAGCAACTTTTAATTTAGCTGAATGTCCCTCTTCCCATGTTACAACACAGAAAAAGGGAGCTCACGATCTGCCTTCTCTGTGGCACTACTGTTTGGGTTTTTTTCCTCCTCTCTTACTCATCTTTTTCCAGGTAACAATCCTAGTCTTCTCAATCTTTTTGCCACATACTCATTTTTCTAAGCTCCCGGTAGTTGTCCCGCAATGCAGTACACAGTCGCAGGCTTTCTGGTTGCTGCTAAAACACGGACAAAGTTTTGCTGAAGTAAATACACCCTGGAGAAACTGAGTGGCCGAGTCCTCAAGCAGGTATTTCCTGCTGTTGCCCGGGGTGGCAGTCACAGGGGAAGCAGCCCATGTCCCTAGGAAGGACACAAGCAGAGCCCAGCACCAGTACGCTTCACATCCTTACGACCCTTCCACCCAAGCAAAAGCTCCACCCTTCCTTCTCCCCTAAGGCAGAGCACGGCTTTCCCCCCTCTCTTCCCACCTCCTCAACTCCCACCTTGGCTCCCTCCTCAAAACATGTATCTCCTGGGTTTTTTTAATCCTATTTCAACCCCTTTCACATAACTTTCCAATGAAGGGGTCTTTCGCCAAGCAGGCTGAAGCATTTCACCTTCCCGCTGAAACCTTGACAATTCACCTCCCTTCTTCTCAGACTTAGATACACATCTGAAAGCTGCAAAACCACCCAAACAGTTGAATAAATCTTACCGCGCCTCTGAACTTCATTTCTGCCTCCTGCCAGCTCCCGCAGCACTTGCAGAGACTTAGTTTACGCTGCTGCAAAAAGCAGGAATCTGAGGACAAGTTCTCTCTTCTGTCAGTTGCTCTTTTTTTTTTTTTCCACGACATTTTCGGTGCAGTCAGAACTCCCTCCCTCCCACCAGCTCCTACTGGAGCATCCTGGAGAGGGCGTTTTCCGAGGAGAGGGAGAGGAACTCTCCTCCCCTCCCAGAGCCGCGCACACATCATGAGAGGCAGTGCATGAGAAAACAAGTCAGCTGTCCTCTGCCTGCAGCCAGCCCTGCTGCCCAATGACAGGGAAAAACGGAAAGAAAAGTCATCACAGGCACTGGAAAACCTGGTGCAGAGCCCAACACGCAAAACCACAGCAAACAGGACAGGAAGCAATACGCTCCATTATGGCAAGTTTTGTACTGAAACAGCTGCAGCAGCATCAAGAGGGCTCCCCAAACCCACTCCCAACTCACCCCAACCACAGCAAAATTTTTTTACAATTACACTTGTAATCCCACTCTCAGCAAATCAAAGGACCACGAAGAGCCCAGGGGTAAGATGTAGTTTGCCCTGTCTGCCCTTGCAAGGACTCAGCATATTGGTTCAGCAGTATTTTATTCCAGAAACATTTTGAGACACCCACCCTGAAAACACCCACTCTGTATGGAGGTCCCCGAGGTCCTTATCACAAAATAACCTGCCCTACCAAGTAAGACTCTTCCTAGTGGGACACAGTCAAGCCACTGTTGCCCTTAGTCTCCAGCCCTTGCAAACAGAAGTAGCATGTTTAGTCATCTCTGGGGCCATATGGGTTTGGCCTCACACAAAGAATTTAATGGCCATAGCTACACCAAGAGTGTGAAAAACCACCACCCCTCAGAGATAGGGGCGTTCTGACCAAAATCACAATGTATATGCAGCCTTCACTAGCATTAGGTGGAAAGTGAAAGGACAAGAGGCAATGGACACAAGCTGGAAGGGAAATTCCAATGAGACATTAAGGAAATTTTTTTCACAATGAGTACTGTCAAATACTGGAACAGGGGCCCCAAATTGTGAAACTCCATCCTTGCAGTTATTCAAGACTCAACCAGACGATGCCTGAGCAACCTGATCTAAACTGGCCCTGCCTGGAAGCAGGGTTGGACCAGAGATCTCCACAGGTCCCTTCCAACCTAAAACTACTCTGTGATTCTACTAATTATTTTGCTCCTCAATGGTCTAAGCTATGTGTCCATCCTAAAATGAATTACAGGTATAGCAAATAAAGCTACAGATCTGTTACAGATAGCACACTGCCCTGGCACAAGGCCCGGTCAAAGTATACCACCCTTCAGGTGTTCCAGGTCCCAAGTTGTTCACACTATGAGCATACAAAGCTGCTGCCTGGCAGGTGCCCAGAAGGCCAGGCAGAGCCCTGAAGGAGATGAGTTCTGCCCTGAGCTGGAGAACCTTCCATTTCCAAGCAACAATGACTAAAAAATTAGTCAGCCATTTGATCTGACTCACAGCAGTTAATGAAGATGATGGGCTCTGTCTGCAAGTCTCCCAACACCGATGACAGCAATCTGCACAAAGCATGTCGCCACCCATTTCTCCTTTATGCCACCCTCCTAACGGACCTCTCCAAGTGATCTCCGATATGGGACTCCACAATTCGCCGAGAGCACGGCAAATGGCTAGAAACTGGAGGTTTATCCACAGCGTACAAGGCCCTGCCCACCCACATAAGGCAAAACACCTAACTTGCACCTGCAGTTGCAGTTAGGAGGTCTCAAACTTGATCTAACACTACGAACTCACCAGCTGAATTTTCAGAGGTCGTTCGCTCTAAACGCATGCAGCCACATCTGCACTGAGCAAACATCAGCCTGAGCCAACCACCACCTAATTTTCCACAAGAACCTTATCAACATTAACAGGAACGTATCTTTCCAGCTGTGCATCATCTTCTGAAAAGAGACTGATGTAGACTCTCTTGTATCTGTTCAAATACTTCTGAAATTTAGGTAATCACACTGTATATCACCTGTCACCACCAGTTCACTACCACACACAGGTAAACATAGGTGGCAAACTGAATATTACCCTTTTGTCATCATAAAACTCTTGGAGGATATTATTTTTCTTTTCTTAAGTGGGAAAGGCTTTTCTCATGACCATAGGGTAAGAGAAGAAGGCAAAAACCAAACCAATTCTCTTTCTCTAAGGGCCAAAGAGCCTTTTTAAATGTATTAGTCTCAGATCAGATATGACTGTAACACCCCAGGCAGCATGCAGCACTACTGAGTAAGCCCTACTCTACATATCTGCCCAGAACCAACATTTAAAAGCATCTCAATTGTTGGAATCCATTTAAAGTGGTCCCTCGTGGCAGTCATCAACCAAGTTGTGCAGTGCCAAAAGGCAGGTTCTCTAACCATTGAACACGCAGAGCCATGAAATCGTTCCCAAGCTTCACAGCTGGTATTTCATGACTGGCACTATCTGGAGTCAGCTCTACTTAAAGAGGGTTGTTGTGTTTTGTTTTTTTCTTATCAAAATGCATACTTTTCAAATTCTATTACAGAAAGGGTAAAGTCAAGCTTTAAAACAAAAAGATTTAAATCAAAAAGCTACTTGCTTTACTTGAAAGCTTTTTAAAGTAAAACAAGGCTGTGCATGGCCACTACTCAGATAGGAGGCTATTTAAAACCCAAGAAATGTAGCAGATGTTGTCAGTGGTTCAGTGCAGCACTCCTCTCTAATTAGCTCAGACCCACGGCACTGATCCCAGAGATCCTGCCGCTGTGGTGGATGTCATTCGTCACAGCAGGAAGGTGCCAGCGGTTACAAGGAGTTGTGGTGAAGCTTGGATAACGCTTCTGAAGAGAGCTGTGGTGCCACCAGCTCTTCTGCCCTCATTAGATTCCATTTTGAAAATGATTCGTAGTACTTCTCAATTCTTGCACAACTACTTGGCATGATTTTTATTCACTTCTTATCGTCAACCAACTGAGGAGCTAGGCGAATTATTAACGGAGGCAGCCTCAGGACACATTTCAGAGGTGGATTTAGCACTGGTCTGTTTCAGAGCACTGAAAGAAATAGAGAACACTCCAAAGCCCTGCTCGGTGCAGGAGCACAGGTAAGATCAAAGGCAATCTAAACTACATTTCCCAAACTGAGCCGCATTAGCCATTACTGAATCACAACAGCAAGCCCTGAGCCAGAAGTTTTCCAAGTATAATTAGGGCTGTAGCCTGGCAGCTCTGATCCTTCAGGAGGAGAATGTCAGGCCTCCATCATAATTTCTCAAGTCAGTCTAGTTGTAGTCAAACAACAGAGTCAATAACACTCATGTTACAATTTTAAGTTATGTATTAGCACCGAGTTATCTTAACAGCTTCACCTTTCCCCTAGTTTACACCTCCTAACACTTCTCAGAATACATCACTGAAAATGCCTTGTAAGAGGAGAATATACAAGAGCCCAATATTCAGAAGTACATTTTTTTTCACACATTTCCCTTGGCTTTTTTATGCAGAAGAACCCTTTTATTTACTTTTTAAGTGGTAAGACCTTCACTCAAAATGTTTTTTTTCCTGTAGTCAAACTACTGCCCTGCTCTTGCTGGCAAGGAAAACCCTCCTGCGTGTGGGTTAGCTAAAATTGGGAGGGAAAAAAAATAGTTGGAAAGCAGAGATAACCAACAAAATTTTGATTTAAAAGATCCTGATCCCGGACTATGAAGGTGATCAAACCAGGCTGTTCCTTTCCAGCAACAGAGCCCAGCTTTTGTCTGTGATTTCTGCTGAGGATGGCTGGCTAGGTCTGTGTCACTACTACAGGCAACTACAGGCAGAGGTATGAATCAAGTTTTCCAGGCCTCACCAGTTAGAAGTGACTCATATAAACCCTGGATTAGAGCACTGGGATTGCTCTGTTCGTTGCTGATAAGCAGCTGACTCCCTGCATACAATTTCACATTCAAAGCAAGGGGACTGGAAACCTTTCCTGTCAGCCCTGCTCCGACAGGCTCACAGAGTAGTGCATGACTTGCTAAGCTACACCTGCAAGCAGTGGCTTTACTGAAAAAAAACACCAACAAATTTGGAGTTTGGGCCCATGAAACCGGCATCAGCAAACAGTCTTCCCCTCTGCTGCGCAGATTCCACCGCACAACATAAACACAGAGGTAAGAGGTGCTGGCTTGGGTTTATGCTATTCAAAAATCAATGTGGATCACATCTACATTATTCCAAAAGCAAATGATATCAAGTTCATCTATCAATGCATATCTTTTTTCTGGATTTTTATAATATTCATTATTTCTGCCTTGCAAAAGAACTACAGAATAACACACATTCCATAATTAGAAAGCACTTGGCAAAGACACCATGGGAAACAAACCACCCTAAACAGGCCAGGAATTTGAAATCCCTTCCTCTTGCAGGTCAGAGGAACGTCTTAAAAAATAGAAATTTCTTTAACCTATCACGTGTCCTGCTGCCCAGACTATACTGATCTAAAACTGATTAAAATGCCTCGCATTCCTAAGACACCCTATAGCAGAAACTGGAGGTTCTGATGGACATTTGGCCCATTGATTAGGAAAAAAGCCCTGTTCCAGCAGAGGATAACATCTGACTGCATGATAACTGGATAAATGAATGCCCTGCCAAAGAAGCAACATTAAATACTGTAACAGGCTTCATAACAAGGCAGAACCTCTTCCCCATAGCATTAGCTCTGCTAAGAATTGTCTGGTTTCTACCCTCTTTTTGTTTGTACTAATGCATCTCCTCTTTCCCTGTGCAGAGGGTAGCCAGCTGTTCCCCAAACAAGTAGTTAGCAAGAGAAGCCTGGACACAGGACATTGGTCCCTGGAGACACAACATTCCTGATCAATTATGAAACCACAGACCTACAAAGGTTAAATCAAAAGCCCGTTATACTCACTCAAAAGGCGTCTCAAGATGGTAAAGTTCCTTAATTTTACTGCAAACTTCATGACATCATGAGTTCTCCAAATTCTCCGATTCTGTGTGAATGTGTTTGCACAATTATAGACAAAAGCCTAAAAACATGATAGGTGTGGCCAAAAGGGTTCAAAAACCAGAAGACAAAGAATATTTAAATTGTTATTTTGGATTCTAATTTATGCTTTGTAATGCCTAAAACTGTCAATACTGGTTTTGTTTGTTTCAAGGAAGCTTCAGTGAGAACACTAAACATGTCTTCTTCCCAAGCTCAGTCTTTCACAAATAAACGAGAATATTACAAAAAAATGGAGATGCACACCTCCCCTCGGACTCCTACGGTTTCTCTGTAAGTGCTATTCACTGTCTTGATACCTCTGATGATAGATGTGTTTGAGAGATGGCAGATTAAAAAGCACATATGCAGCGCTCGTATTTAGTTATGGCTCCCGCACACACACAATAATTCTGGGTCTATGACGTGAGTGAAAACCGAAACTGGGTTAATCTTACAAATTAAGATAAATTTTCCTTGTTGTTGCTCTCTGTTGAACCAGTGAAACAGAAATGGATGACTGGCTTTGACAGTGACCATCAGAACAAAGTCCCACTTTATAACTACCAGATGCCCTTAATATGATGCCGGTTTGTCTCATGCATGTGGCCACTCTCACTCCATCCCACCCGCACGCTGCCCTGTGTTACAGCTCTGTTGGTTGTTTTACAGGACGGCAAGACAGTCGCCTCTTCAGCTGATTTTACAAACACACTGCACCCATTCTGAATCCAGCAGTCATTGTTGAACTAACTTCAATGGCAAAGAGTTTAAAAACAACAGTTAATTCAGTTTGATTGCTTTGCCTTTACTTTGATACAATCGTTTTAAGCAGCTCCCCTGCAGAGTCCATGGCAAGAACAAGAAGAGCCGTTTTGACAGAACCGTTAACACAAACAGCCTGACTCAGTTCAGCTGATGTGCATTCCTCCCAACTGACTTTCTAAACAGTCACTCCCAGTGGCAGGACCTACATCTTCCTTTTAAGGGGAAAAAATGTTTTCACAGGAAAAATTAAGTGTTCAAAGCCTGCGCGTATCTCAGTGCTTTCAGTGACCAAGCTCTCCTTCAAAAACACGTTCTCATGGCACGCAAAACAGAAACTTCTCCCTCCTTAATATAAATTTGTTCTTACTTTTTCACACAGCCATTAGTTTTCTATCAATACCCTGGCAGACTTGGGTGAAACCTCCTATCTATCATACTATTTTTCACACAAGCCAACATGAAAAAGTGAATCGGTTTTCCAAAGCATTAGGATGACTAAATCTGAGAGATAAAAACATGGTTGAGAAAGAACAGGTAGAATTTACAGGTTGTAGACAAAGCCTTACAGCTCACATTGGTGGCTGATAGTTCCTACTCCTTCAAATTTCTTTTCCTGCATTTCTGAAAAGAGGCTTAGTGTTAGAAAGGGATTAAGACTGGAAAGCATATCATAACAAAAACTTCTTGTTCTATCGACACTAGATAAGGAAAGAGTGAACACTGGTGCTTTGCCTGCATGTTAGATGAAGGAAACAGGATTTCCCTCTGCTACTCCCTGAGCAAGATCCCAAGGAAATGTTTCTAATAATAGGAAATGACTATATAAGGCCAGATCAGCACTAAACTGTTTGCAGTCTGGAAAAGAAGAACACACAAGAGTACTGAGGAGGGACACAACTGGCAGAGCAGGGCTTTTCACACATAAGTATTCCCCGGAAGGCAGCATGCAGTAACCTAAGGTTCCCTCCCAGAGATGGACATTATTTAACCCGTGACTCTTCTCTCCTAAGCAGAGGGAGGCCTCTTCCACAGCCCAAAATAGAAAACTAAATGTACAAATTAGAGCTGCTGCGTTCCTTTTTCTATCATGCCCTTGCTTTTCTTCACAGCAGGAAAAACACAGAACAGACTTCTAAATTGACAAAACAGCGCCTGCAAAGCGAGGCTGAGCACATCTCTGATACGGAAAGGGCAGGAAAAGACACAGCCACGTCCTAAAGCATGACGTGGCCAGTGCTAATGCAGAAGGAAGGCTGACCGCTCCCCTTCCAGCCCTTCCCAGGCAGTAGATCCATGGAGCACAACAGCTTGCTGCTGCGTTTTGTGAACTGGACAGCGCTCTCTTACTCACTTTATTTTAAACTGTAAAGATGCTGGGCACCCATGGAAAGAGCCATTTAACTTAATTTTCAAAGTGTTCCCACGTAACTGTATGCCTTAATGTCTCACACGACAACAGTTTCGGCAGCAAACAGGTGCATGTAGCTACAACAAGCTGTGTATGTCTCAGGAAAACTGTCAGACTGACTTCTGTCTGGAGCTGTAACTGTAGCTCCAACGCACACTTCACTGTCACTTCAGCAGACACAAGACCTGCAAGCCCTTTAAAGACAAATTTTCCTCCTTCTTATACAAATGAAAGGGAAGTTCCTACAACAATGCTCACAAAGACCTTGTCTGGATAAACTGATATACCTGGAACGTTTCCCTGTGATCCCCATTGAAGGGTATCTTTCCATCTCTGCTTTCTCTTTGGATAAAGCCAGAAGCTCTCAGCTCCCAGGGCAGAGACGCTTGCTGAGCAAACACAGTCTGACACAGTCCCACAGCTGCCACGGAAATATAAATTCCTAGTCAGGTTTATCACCCAGAGTTTTTTCCTGACAGCAATAGATGTTTGTGACAAAATGTACAAATAATTTTGTATCTGTAGCCTGCTACATCCCATCTCCCTCCTGTCTACAAATACAGCCCCTGCAGGGCTGCACAGCTTCTAGCGGAACTTGAGGCCACATCCCAGCCAAGATTTTCTAATGCGTTAGCTGGTAAGACCTCCTTGAGCTGAAAATGGTCAGTTTGCCACAGCGAAGTTAGGCTGAGAGCCATAAAAAAAGCAAGCTAGGCTGCCCTTATGAAAGACTCATTGATGAGACAGGCAGAGTTTTGACAGCAGAAGCACTCCTCTACAGCACAGCATCAGGAGCTTCACCGTCCCGATGAGAACACGGCTGACGTTTACAGGTCCCTGTACTGTTCCAGAGGATTGCTCCAGTGTAACCAGGCTCTCAGGTATGTTCTTCACCAGTTGCTCGTACCGTGCCCTTGTCCCCATACTACCTAGCCAGAAAAGGGTGTGCACTCAAGGGTGTGTTAAGCTTTCCAGGGCATACAGCAGTTCTGTCCCAAGAGGATGTTTCATATTTGACTTATCTTTAGGGACATCTTGATTTCTGAAGGTTTTTAAACTGACATTTTTGTCCAGTTAAATACTTCACATTCTCACCTGCACAGCAAAGGGGAAAACAAGTGCAGGCAACAGGCAGAGTTTTTTTCAGAACCAGCAAACATAAGAAACAGAAAACCAACTACAAGAAAGCATTTATGTTAAATACCTTTATGCCTCTTTTCTCATGTAATAACAGCTCCATAACAATTATAAAGCAATTCAGAAAGACAGCCTGTGCTGATATTGCTTGTGCTCAGTGATATCTGAAAGGTAACTAATTTTGCAAAAAACCAATGTTTTGGGAACTAGCTCCCTGTGCATTTAAGTCAGTATGAAGTTTCAACTTTAAGCCTGGACCCTAACACTGTTTGTCTTCTCTAGTTATTTTTCATGCCAAGTCAAAGGATGCAGTAAGTTGTTTGTTCAGTTTCAAAAAGTCTGTTCCAGGAGAAATAAGGTATTTGTCTTGGCTCTAAAAAGTGAGACGAGTCACAGGTATGAGACTAGGAGTCTGGAAGCAGAGATCAACCATCCCTACTAATGTTATACTGATAGGATCTCAAGTTTCCACCATGCCACCAGTGATGACCGTAAAATTCTTCTCGAAATACAGGAATTTTCTGTTCAGAACTGCTGACACCAAAACAGTAAGTTTAAGCTACTTTATTTTCTTTAGCGGGTTAAATCTGAAACCTAGGGAAGGCTATCAGAATTACATTATTCTTAGTTGTGTCAACACATATCATTTTATGAAAATCCAAGTAACAGATTTATCTACTATATGAGACTGCTTTATAAGAAACAACTAAACTTGACTGCCTTGTCCTATGGTCTTTTTTCTTTTAATTGACAACTTTCATCAATTCAATTTTGCATTAAAATAAACCACAGCCAAACTCAGACCATTTGGTATTGTGAAAAACAGTTTAAAAAGGAAATACCTCCCTCCAAAATAGCCAAATCATTTCTTTTAGTTAATGTGAAGCTTTTCCTTTTCATAAAGTCTGAATAAAGCTATTGTTGAACTCCCAGTTTGCTGTCAAAACCATGAACTTTCCCGCTACGGAGCGGATTGGAGCACAGGTAATATCCAGATTGTATTAGTATATTCAAGCTTCCAGTGTCAGAAAAATAAAGGCCAAATGGTTAAAACTTTCCTGAAAAGCACAGGAGAGAGGATCACATATGGAATATATTTCCTGAAATTCTGGGGGCTTTTTATAAAATAACTCATACATGAGTGATGCCCCAACAACTATTACTACTGCCCACTCCTGTTAGGGTAATAACAAAATGCCCAGTATGGAAATTTTAGAGTAGCATAAAGATGTATACATCAGTGTAATTTGTACCCCAAATTTAGGGAAATGCTGCTATGAGCAACATTTCATATTGGTACAATGGCATCTGTCACAGGTTTGTTCCATGTAACGTCTATAGGTTCCTTAAGGAAAAAAAACCCAACAAGCCAATCTGCAAGTATTCTTGCGACATTTCATTCTGATGCCAGAAGCGGGTGATACCTGGGAGAAACGAGTTCTTTCCTTATTTTCCTTCTGGGTGTGACTCTCTTTTAATGCAAAGTTAGCAATGCTGTAAGCAAGCTACAAACTACCAAGTGGAGCCAAGTTCTGTGAGCCCAGAAAAAGGGCACATTCAATGCTTTAGACATTCAAACAAGTGGAGTAGTTTTTAATTTGATGATTTATAAGCATAGAGTTTACAGGCACAATTTGTACCTCCACCACTTTTTTTAGTTCTGTCCCAAACTGACTTTGCTGGCCTAAGGCAGGCAGTTATTTTGAGACAGTGAAAAGTTATAAATAAGTTCTAATAAAACTTGTTAGGAACACATATGGTACTGAAGTTCTTTCAAACCCTTCTTTGTAAGGGAACAAAGAGCATTTTACATTTATTGTGATGGCATAAGTCCCCTATGAAAAGTTTAAGGAAAGAGTTTCAACAACAGTCTGGAGTAAAACTAGATCATGAACCCAAAATAAGAATATCCAATGATCTGTAGAAATTCCAGATTATGCTAAAAGAAATGGCCTAAGCAGTTTCCAAAAGCAGATGAAAGAAAAGTAGACACACAGTGCAGACTGGCTATCTGGCAGGGTGTCAGACTTGAGGCCTGGCAACCAAGAGGAGCACGTGGGCAGATGATATTGCAGCTGGCTTATGTCTGAACTGCTTCCCTTTACCCTGCCTAATCTGTTGCTTCTGTAAAGGAGGGTAAAAGCCACCAGATGAAGGGTATTGTCTGAGGTAATCTCCTTCTGACCAGTCTGACAGCACCCCAAAGATTCCACAGTGAACAAAGTCTTTAATGTTTTTGTGAATTGCAAACATTTTTATCCTAAAAGAGATACATCCTCAGTTAACAGTAAACAGGGAATAATGAGTTGCCATCATGCTGGCAAAAGTATTCCAGGATGCCTGGAAAATACAGACATTTCAAAAGGACATCCCACATCCACTGGCATTAGCTTGCACTCATCACATGATACAGAATATTGTTTTCTAACATTTTAAAAATTGATACTCCTACTGAATCAAGACTACATTAAATCAAGATTTTTTTAAAGTAAAAGCAGTAGTAATCACATTGATGCTAAAAAAAAAAAGTAAAAAAAAAAATTCATTGGCTTGCAACTTAGTAATCACCCTTTGAAGTGTAAGGAATATCTTGTCTCCAAGACATGGTTTCAAGTCCCTGCCCACTCAGGAGAACTACACTGTCCTGCTCACAGCATTTGCAAGATTTCCTGCAATATCAGGGACATAGATTTAATCAAAAACAAAGACAAAATACACACTAAAGAATAATCGAGGAGCCCATTCCTTTGTGGTTCTCAGGAATGCATGTTCCACATCTGGATAAACATGGGCCTATGCAGTGAATGGAAACATTCATTCCCCAGCTGTGGCTAGGTCCAAATCCTTTCTCTCTCTCCAATTTACTTATAGTCCTACACTGGGTGGTTGAAAAACTGCATAAATCCTGCTGAGGCAGACAAAATAGGTAGTCACATGCAGGCCCAGCAATCTTCCTACTGACCCTTTACATCTACCACATAAACAAAAACTTCTTCTGGGCTGTGATGGCCAATTCAAATGAGAGATCCTGAAGGAATTCCTACAGCTCCTGTTACTTGGGTATAATAGTTGTGACATTACCAGAAATATCAAATGTCCCACAGCATTCTGTCCTCCATCAGATGAGGACCAGCACCCCTAAGAATAAGAGACAGGAAAGGGGAATCATCCACTTGTGCTGATGCAGATAATGAGCACATCCTCAAAAAAATGAAAGGTAACCTTCTGCCTTGAGGCCACCAGTGTGTAGATGGGAGCCCTTTGCACATAAGGCCAAATCCTGCTAGAAGTGCACGGATTTGGAGATCTCATGGAAGTCAGATCGCTTTCATTCTGACGCTGTCTGAGCAAACCCTACTGTCCATGGCAGCCAGGATGATGACACAAACTGTCAGAAGGCTCATCCCACTGGGAGGTAAACACTTACTTTCTTCTGATTCGACAGGCATAGCTTCTCTAGGTCACCTTGGGGAAAGTGAGAGATCCAAGGCCACACGGGAATCTGAGCTCTAACCTGAAAGAAGGGTCCAGGAGCGTCAAGAATAGGTATCTCCCATAGCAAATCAGTACATGTTATCAATGACTATAATGTAAGAAATACATACAAAATGCAGGCAGCAGCTTTGGTTCCTTTGCTTAAATTTTCTGTTCTAACAGCTCTCAGATATTGCCAGGGCAGCATCATTTGCTATTGTAGCAACATGAGCCCGGCCATAGCCACTCTACAATACGAGGAGACTGCAAAAAGATAAGAGCTGACACTGTACACAGCAAGCCCTAGATTTATCCTGCTTCACTGCTGTCAGTGGGAGCTCTGCCATCAGCTTCAGTTGTGTTGGGAATACACCCATGGCAGGAAAAAAGGTTAAGCTCTTTTAAATTACCTAAAGAAAAAGAAAAGCATCAAAACTTGAGGGTTTGTTTCAGTAGTTATTGTTTGTATGGCTGAACTGGAAAAACAGAGGAACACAGGGAAGCTCATCACTGTAAATTATTGATCCACTGCTTTCTAGACATTGAAACTGGTAATTAAACAAATGGTAAAAAGATACTTCATCAATTATAGAGGTGTCACTTTAAATTACACTTGCTCCAGGATGAATAAAACACAAGAGGTTAAATGCTGTGGGTACTTCTCTATGCCAGCTTCTTCTTCAAAATCCTTACTACAACACTGATTCTAATTCTCTTATATCACCACTTGAGAGAGATAAGGAGAACAGAGTATTTGTTTCACCGATCTTTTTCACACAATGTCCAGAAAGCGCAGTCCTGTGGTCAGGAGAGAAGATTTGGAACTGAGACTAGTGGGATCCCTTCGCTGCTCAACAGGATTAGTTATATGGCCATAAGTCAAGGCCACAGCCGCTGTGAAAACAGCCCTCCCTCAAAAGCCAGATCCCCCCCCACCCCCCCAAAAGCTTTGTCTACTAACAGTCAGTTGTGAAATCTGTGAAGTACTGGGCAGACATTTGATACTTGTAGGTCTTATGGTTTTTAGAATAATACATACATGTACACACCCTCCACAACCTGAAATAACACTGGCAAGCTGCTTCTGAAGCAATATGATGATGACATCAAAGATACCCTTTTAAGCAGAAATCATGACACAACCATAATGACTACTCAAATTTGATTTATGATAAATTTTTATATCAGGCTGCATGCCTTACCGCATCAAGCTTAAAGTTATCTCAATTTCAACATGTTAAATATTATATGAATGTAAAAATATACTTGCTCCAATACTCGTTTTGAAATAAAAACAACATCCAAAGACGACCTTGGCCGTCTTGCAATTACTGGCACAGATACTCTCTAGAACCATTGTTACATCTC